>NC_089647.1:68541400-73923900 GCF_037042795.1 Molothrus aeneus | reverse complement strand
AATTCAATGGGGAAATCAGTGTAGCCTAATTTGCATTTTGAAATGAAAATTAACTTCATGGATTTTTTTCTCCTATTAGTTGTGAGAGAAGAAAAGTGTCCACATCTGTACCACATTTGTCAACGTTTAAATCAGCTAAGAAGAAACATTGTTGTACCAAGTAAAGCAATCTGTTAATTTGTGACATAATTAAATATGCTTTTCTGTAAAAGCTCAAAACTGCAAGCATGTTTAATGAAATTTAAATGACATTTATTTTGCATATCCAGATACGTTATTAATAAACTAATTTAGAACTAATTTACATAGTAAGTGAATATAATTAAAATCAAAACTTCATTAAAGAATCACAGGAAATCTTTAATTTCTAATATATTTTAAGGACAGAACCAAGATTAATTAAAGAGTACTGCCAACAATGGCCAATAATACATCTGAATCAGGTGAAATTCATACTGCACATGCCAAACTATGTTAAACCAAAAGAAATAATTAAAAAATATTCTGATAACTAATGACTATAATTTCTGCTTTTCTGAAATGTTTTAATTTTGTCATCGAGATACATTACACAATAATATTGAAAATATCAAATAGTAAGGATTGCTCAATTTCTGATATTTCAATTTTTTTTTAATTGTTGATATTGGGAAGCATAGGACCACTTTTTCTTCCCAGGATTTTTTTGTACCTATTACATTACAAATAAATAAATAAAACAATATAGAAGACTTTAACTTATCATTAAATTTAAGAAGCTTGGACTTAAAAAAATTACTACATTTAACATGAATCATGGTAAGGATATGCATGTTTACAAGAAAGTTATAAGCTATAATACAGGCTCCTATGTGTGTAAAATTACAATCCTCCTGTCATTGTTATGCAAGAAGAAAAACTCATTTGGTAAATACATTTGTTTTTTCAAACCATTCTTCAGATGAATGAGATGATGGTCCCTCAGGTCAGTGAAATTCTATCAACTCAGCAAAACACCATAAAAACCTCCTTTCCAGTAATAGGGATGATGCCTTCAAATTGCACACTAGCATGGTCTTCAAGGTTTCCTTTTATACATGCACTAGAATTAATTAAATTATTGGTACAATGCTGACATAGTATTCCTACTACTCCAGTATTTTTTGTTTTGTCCTGTGGTCTCCTGATGTCTCCATACGGGTACACAGGAAAACTCTGTGGTTTGTACATTTAACATGCACACATCCAGGAACTCCATCCTAAGCTTTATCTGGAAATAACTGTAGTGAATGGGAAAGGGCAATGCAGACCTGGAGAGGGGATGGACTATTGGGCTACCAGACCACAAGTGTAACCAACCACAGCACAAAGTGAGGCAAATCATTGCTTTATGAAACAGTGTTCAAAATTATACTCAAAAATTATCAAAAAAGAGATAGTAGAAGACACCATGATCGCTAAGAAATAAAAAAATTATTCAGACCTTTCTGATTTCTAATCATTCTATTCTAGTATTAGATAGAATTAGATATTATTAATGACTCTTCATTAAGAGTTTGGATAATAAATTTCTGCTTCCAAAGGTATTTCAGATCTCAATATGTATAATAAAAGTAGAAAAACCAGAAAACCAGTTGCAATGATGTGATTTTATCTTTTGGTTTAATTTGCTTCTTTTGCAGTCTTGATGTCAAATTCTCTATTGAAATCAAAATTAACACATTTCAGATTTATTTCCTATAGTAAAACTTCTTGGTGAAGGACAAATTATTACTGACAAAGTCTAAAAGAAAAAGAGAGATTCCCAACAGCATCTTTTTATTTAATGGTTTGTAAAGGTTTCTATTATAAACCCAGATGTTTTTCTTAGTCTCTTGGCTTTCTACTAGAAACTGAGGATATCAGCTGAGATAGTTAATTAAACAGAACAAAAAACATGACAATCTCTGAAATTATTCTGACATTAAAGAATGGGAGATAATAAAATAATAAAATTCCAATAATTAGATATTTACTAAGCAAAAGTGTTATTAAGTTTCCCCACAAAGAACATCGCCACTGGAGAAAATACATACATTTTTTCTACTCTCACAGTTGGCAAGGATTCAGAGAAAGTCCAGTAATTTACCATATCTATTATGTACTGATTTTTATTTATTTTATGTTAAAATCAGTATGGCAGGCCCTATTGTGTGGCCAGTTTGATATATAAACCTGCTTTTCACTACTAAAATCAGGTACTTGAATAAAGGTTTGTAAGACTGGGAATTCAGTGATAACTGCATTAAACACTGTTACTGTCAAAACAATGTATGAGTGTCCTGTGAACCCTGTCACCATTAATGAAAGCCAACACTGCTAAAAAGCATACTTATCATGTCCCAAGTTATGATTTATATAAAGCACTTATGTGTGGAAAGTGTAGAATATAATATAAATCTAATTTTATGACAAATAGTTATTTACACAAAATTGAAAATATTATTGTTTTTATTTCCATTGTTTATAGCTATGACAGGAGAAGGAACTGAAGGTCCTTGCTTCCTCAGGGTCCCCTCACGTCTGTAAACAAAATTATAAAGAGAAGATTCTTATTTTCTTCATTTCAATCTCAATGCTTCTTGCTTTGGGCTTACATGCTTATCTTCATACCGAATAAGTAGGCTATGGGAAAAAAAAAGCCTCAAATTGGCTTATGAGTGTGAAATAACAATATAAAAAAGCATATAAACATTGAGATCGTATCCCCACCTATTTGCAAATGGAGAAGGAGGAATTTCTCTGTGGGACTTCTGTGGAGTAGGAATGGCCTCTGCAGCCCATGGAGAAAAGCACAGTGCAGCAGATGTTTACACTGCAGCCTGTGGATGACTCCAGACTGGAGCAGCGGGATATACCCTGAAAGAACAGTGGTTCGTGGAGAGCCCATACTGGAGCAGGGAAAAGGCATGCAGAGGAAGAAAGGTAGATAAAAACTTTAAAAATGACCACAACTCCCCCATTCCTCAGCCCAGCCCCCTTTTTCTTTTCAGATTTCTGTGTATGAATCCTTAAAGTATCTACTTTTGTTCTACTACTATTGTCTGTCTCACACAATATTTTCTAATTTTTCTGGTGTTTTGACTATGATTTGGTTACTACGACACCAATATTAAATAATTCTTTCAAGGAACTGTAATTTGCTCTATTTCAGAATAAATTCAACCCCACATTTTCTTCAAAACACTGGAAGTGAGAATATGTAACTAAGAAAAGACTGAGTTTTACTGACTTATGTGTGTGTATTGAGTTCTGGATGACATTTTTCCTAGATATTTATTTTCAATTTTCCAAATAAGGATAACGATAAGGATGTTCAAAGTCACTAATGATTTTTAGCATCTAAATCAATTGAAATGAAGGAAATTCTTGCCACCTACTGTGTAAGAATATTGGTAGGTATTGTGGATTTTGAGAAAACATAATTCATGCTGCCGTAAACAGTGACAAGTATAACCTACACACCAGATTTTAATATTTCCTTCTCTATGAGAATATAGATTGTAACACATATGAGTTTTTTTACTGTTCAGAAAAAGCTGTTAGCAGTGCTAAGCCATTTATTTTCTATGACATCTTTTACATTTCTAATGTAAATCTTTTTCCCCCTTGAAACAGCACTCAACAATATTTATTTCAAGCTATTCCAAGAATAGAGTAAAGTTTTCCTGTTTCTACTAATGATGCTACAAATTTTTATCTCTGTTGTATCTATTTTTAGATTTTAATGTGTTAATTTTTATTTTCCTATCAGTGGAGGTAATACCTTATATAGTTACAGGCACATTCACTTTTGAAATTTAAGTGTTACAAGCTATTTAATAATTTCAAGAGTTAGCCATAAGGAGAACTGATTATTCTTCCTGCAGAGGTGCTCAAAGTAAAAAAAAATCTCAACGCAGAGATTCACTTCCATGCCTACTATCTCCTGACAATAGTGCTAATTTAAAATGGGAAGGCTCTGTCAACATTGCCCTTGAAAACATTTGTAATGTTCTTCATCCTCAGGCTGTTAACAATGTTCTTTCATGGCTCATTGTACTCAATTTAACATCTTCTCCAGATACCATTGACCCTGACATTATTTTACATCATCTTAAGCACCTTGTAAGTCTCACTGGCACTGATAACTTTATCTAACTTGACCATAAGAGTGTAAATTAATTACTACAGGTATTTTTTCTCTGAACTTATTTTCAATTGATTCAGGTATCTAGACTATGTACTATGATTTTTGTTACCCATGTATTCCATCTTCCTTGTATTTTATTTATGGTTAATACAATGCTAGATGATGCTTGTTATCTGAACTTGCAGTTGATTCTTCTTAAGTTTAGTTGTTTTACTGCACTGTCTTTGAAAATGGAAAATTACATAACAAACTAAATTTAATCAACTGTTTATACATGACAAGGAATTTCTAATTAGCAATTTTAAGTTAGGCTTGCTTCTTTTCCTGATGCCTGTAATCAGAAGTTTACAATAATCTAAAGGTAGACAATGTATCCTACTGGGGATGCATTATTTGATGCTATCTGCAAGTTATTTCCCAAGAGAAGCATCTTCCTGGAATGTAATGGTTCTCCAGCAGTGCACTGAATCCTTGGTCCATGTGTGTTCCCATCCAGTGATATTTTCTGTCCTCCAGAAGTCAGATCTCATGCTGTGTAATCTAGTACATGGTCATGTACTTTGTCTTCCTGTTGCATCAGTTGTTCATATCCTCTCTCAGTAAATCATTCTGTGGATGCATCACCTGCCAACAACTTCCACCCTGCTGAAGGAACCAACTTCAAAGTTTAACACAGAGGCAACTTCTGTCAAAGACAAGCAAGTTCATTATTGATTGATCGCCACAGAATTTTTCTCTGCTTTTGTCTTCTAGGTCAAAGAATTCTCAAATATCAGATTTCTTTTTCAGACAAAGCCATATGCAGAGAATAAACATTTTCCTTGTAGCCTTTTTCTGTGTAGACTGTGATATACTGACCCTGACTTAAGTCAGATAGTCTGACTCTGACTTAAAACCTCATAGACAGCAGTGGGAATGTTTTTGACAGGGCTACAAGCTCCTCAAAAATGCCTCTGAGATGTTTGAATGTAAAGGTCATTCCCATTAGCCTTCACTTATATGCTTGATTCATTTTCCTGCTGAAATTTGGGTTCTGTGTGTTTACCTAAAGTCACAGCTGCCTAAATTACACTCTTGAAACTTAGATAACTCTTTTACTTATCTTGGCTACATGCTAGTGCACATGAGTGCAGAACAGAAGATAAAACATCTTCAGATAAAATATTTACGTACTGTAAGGAGCCTGGGTGTCCCTCTGTCTCACGAGCAGTGGAAAAAAACCCCAAGGATATAGATATTTTCACATAATTTCTTTTTATTCATACTCCCTAACTGGCTAGTTAGGGAGATTGCTGCTTTCAGTTCTTAAGGATCTACAGATAAATAGGAACATAAAATGTTCCTATAATATAGGAACATAGGACTTTTTACTTTTTTTTTTTTAATGAAGCACAGGGAATTCTAAGATACACTTTTGTCTCCTGGTTTTAGGGAAACTGTCTAAGTTTAGAGGTCTGTGTCAGCTTTCACACCTTATTCTTTTGTCTCTACTGCTAAATCCTTTTCTCTGGGCATTCTAGTTCATTCCTGAATCTTTTCTAAAATGAAAAGGAGTAGGGGAAAAAGAGTTCTAAGCTAGAGGCTGAAGAAAGGCTAGGACAAAAGATGTGACAGATCAACAGAAAAAGTGAGTGGAGAGAAAGAATAGAAAAAATAAATTGGTATAGGAAAACATAGAATAAAAAAGTAAAAAAGAAAAATTTAAAATGGCCCAGCTGAGTATTTATAAAAATAAAACCAAGGACAGTTAAAAAGTAATTAGAAAGATTAGGGGAAACCAAAGTGAAAAAACCCAGACCTCTGAGAACCAAGAAAAGAGGATTATGTGCAGTAAGTAAGAAACTACTAATAAAAAGTATTTAGACAAAATAAAAATAAGGCATGAAATTAATAATAGCTGTTAATTACATTATCACCTTATCAGGACTGCTTGCATTAGTGGAAATATTGGAATTATATGGGATTAGCTTCTCTCAGATTCATCCACTAAGGTCTTTTTAGCATATTTGTGCTTCTGTCAGATCCCAGTTTCAGTATTTCTCACTCTGCATACAATTATTTGGCAGCTCAACTTCTTCTTTTGTTACATTTTTTCCCTAACTCCTACTCTTGAAACTTCTTCCTTCTTTTGACTGCTGTTCTGTCTGCCTATTTTTCTTGCTCTGGGAGCAAGCTAATTGTAATGTGGGAAACATGGAAAGAAGCACTCCGGGCATGGAAAAGGCTTGTTTTATAAAGGAGCCTGTCACGGGCGGAGTGGGAGCTTTGGACAAAATTTAATAATAAACTGCTACTGAGTCGTGAGAGGCCAAGGATACCCCCTTGCTTTCCAAAACTCTTCTCAGAGGGAAAAGTCTAGGGGAGGCTGGATCTTATCTTAGCCTCAGACTATCAATGGTTTAGGTTTTGCAACTTTGTGCCACAGGTTTTAATGATGGCAAATCACATATAAAAGGTAAGGTATTTATTAAGACAAATGAACAGACAAAAGATTATGGATGAAAAATCTGGATCATAATTGCTTACTACACAGTATAAAATGAAAAGAAATACTATAATGTTACAGTATTACATAAAATAGTGCACTATATCAAGGTACCTATATTAAAGCTAGCAAAAGAAATGGTATTGTAAGTTACATTTGTAACTTACCACTGAAATGACAATAATGTACACTGGTTCCTTCACTTAATCCCTTGGGAAGTAACTGTGAAATAGGCATTCCCACTCATGGGAGAAAATTCACACATTTCCAGAAAAATATATAGAAGCCTTCAGCTTTGTGGAAGTTTGGTGTGGCTTTTACAGTTGAAAAGTGAATGGCTGTCTGTCAGAAATCCAGCTTACATGGTCAAATAGCATTTAAGAGTAAGATGTTTGTTGGCAGCTGGGAAATGCCACACCAGTGTTAACCCCATGGTGCCAAAAAATCTCACTGGGAGACAGTTTGTATTGTTAGAGTTATCTGAGCAGTTAACAAACAATAGGTAAGCTCTTAGGGGAGTTAGATGTCCTGCTACTGAGCTGCAGTATATATGCATATATTATGTCTTAGAAGTTTATTACTTCCACAGACCGCTCAGGTCTAAAAGGCATTGATAGCACTCTGCTGTGCTCCTGCAATAAGCATGGTAGAAAGAGATCCAAATGCCCCAGAAGTTTCAAAGTTGCACAGTTTATTAGCTCTGGTTCAGTGTCAGCTGCTCTTGGCCTAGGTCTCCAGAGAACCAAGTCTTGATCAAGCTCACTAGGTCAGTCACAGTGCCAGGCAAGAGCTGTCTCTGTGTATTTTTCCAGTGTCCCAGGTAATGAGCCCTTCTGACTCTGGAGCTTAGGAGAAACAGTTGAGTTGCTGTGCAAGAAGCTGTCTGAGCCCTGCAAAGCTGGGACTGAGGCAAAACTAATAACCCTTGCTGAAGTGAAGCTGACTGTATGTATTGGGATGTCTCTACATCTGACTCCACAGTACTTTTGGGTCTGGGAATGTAATAAAACTGTCTTTTATATGGTTATGGATGGTTTTATTCTCTGCTCCTGGTTTATTACATGCTCATTGTACAGCACACTTACAACAGGAGTAGCTGGGTGGTAAAGGATAAGGCTGCCTGTTAGGACCCACTGTGGCTACAAAAAGAACTAGCTGTGTTGCTAAGTGGTCCTTTCCTCTTCTCCTTTAGCCAGGGGTCTCTTTCTTTGGGCACTAATATTTCAGTGGCTTCAGGATAGCTGAATCAGAACTTTTTTTTTCCCTTTTCTTATTTTTCTTTTATATTTTTTTTTCTTTTTTGGTGGTCTGTGTTTCACTTTGGTCAGTTCCTGGATTGTATAACTGTCTAGGTGCTGATGGTGGTGTAAGAGAGGTAAATATCAAAGTAGAGAAGCACATACTTAGATCTGATTGCCCAGGACCCTGTCAAGACAGCTTTTGAATATCTCCAAGGATGGAGAATCCAGAACCTCTCTGGACCATCTGCTCCACTTCTTGGTCATCCTCTCAGTGAAAATGTGTTTTCTGATGTTTATATGTAAACTCCTGGTTTTGAGTTTGTTCCCATTGCCTCTGGTCCTCTTACTGGGCACCACTGCAAAGAACCTGCCCCTGTCCTCAGGTATTTGTACACATTGATGGCATTTCTCCTGATTCTTCTCCATGATGAAGCATCCCAGCACTCTCATCCTTTTCTCATTGAGGAGGTGTTTTCTGTCCCTTGGTAAGCTTTGTGGCTTTTCAATGGACTGTCTCTGATAGTTCCATACTTTTCTTACACTGGGGAGCCCAAAACAGAACAATGTGCTTCATGTTTGGCCTTAGCAGTGCTGAGTCAAGACAGGGTTGGCATCTTTTTTATTTTTGTGTCTTCATAACATCATATAGTATACACCCAACAAGAAATTTCTGTTTGTTCAGTATCAGCTGGTATTACTATCACCCCATTGCATGAGCTTCCTTCCTAAATGATCTTCTAAAAGTAAGTTTGCAATTTGGGAACAGAATACTCAAATTATAAACTTGCATTTTTCTCCTAGCAATTTCTTCAATGGTAAAAGTATAAACTGGGTTACAGCAAACTGGTCCTAACCTACTCAAAAAAGAATGTTTTACTTTTTTTTTACAGAGCAGTTTTCAAAGTCAACTATGATCAGAGAACATATATTAACAAGAAAGGCCAGAGGAAAACATTTTAAAAAGAGAGAGAAAAAGGTTTCTCCCTCAAGGATTGATTGTAAATGTGACGATTTTTGACAGTTCCAGGACAATTTTTTTGCCTTGTCTTTGATAGGTGATGTCTCTGGTCAGAGATCCAGCTGGATAGAAATTTATCTCAGTGGGTGATTAAAGCATCCTCTTTTTTTCCTAGTGGCATTAAACAATGCAGAAAACAACTGACAAAGAATCAAAAAAAGAATCAAAGCCTCATACCAAGACTGTATAAGTTACATAGTTAAACTTGAAGAAAAGCTTTGGCTATTCTCCTAGCAGACCAAACAAATGGGCAAGAAAATATCTCTTTTCTTTTGAAAAGGTGATGTACAGGACAAATACAGTAAAGTCAACTAAAGAAAAAGTCATAGAATTTTTTAGAATTAGTCAATGGAAATAACCCAACAGAAATGGGTTTATTTGTTTGCTTTTGTTTATTTTCACCTTTTGTCCCTCAAGAGCTAGATCAGTTTACTGTTACAGAATAACTACATGAGACTCACAAACATAAATTGCTTAACTGCTAGAAACTAGAAATGCTAGAAATGCTCAAAAGCAAAAGAAAAATGCTGAGGCACTGACTACTGTGGTTTTTT
This sequence comes from Molothrus aeneus, assembly GCF_037042795.1. Classification (NCBI taxonomy): domain Eukaryota; kingdom Metazoa; phylum Chordata; class Aves; order Passeriformes; family Icteridae; genus Molothrus; species Molothrus aeneus. The sequence continues at coordinate 73,914,452 of NC_089647.1, read as the reverse complement.
TTTCCTAACATAATTTATTACAAATAAATAAGAAAAAAAAAGGCAGGTTTTTGAATAATCTAAATCTGTTTCATTCTATGTCATTTAAATTGAAAACCGGTACGTCTGTTTTGGGGGAAATTATTTACATAATTTACTTCTCTGAGTGATTATACAGTTGGAAGTGAAAAATCTTAACTTAAAATGTCATTTTGTTTTCTTTTGTTTTCCCACCCAATTTCATTCACTGATATGATAAAAATGCTAACTGCAGCTGTAGACTTTGTTTTCTTTAATGAATTCAGATAAATTTGGCTAAAAACTTATAACTGACCATCCAAAACAGAAAGTTGATGCCATCAATGAATTTGTGCTTCATTTTCTATACATCAAAGTCAAAATCCAAAATCTAAATGCTGTTGCCTGGGTATCTTATTCAGTGCATAAGGAGAATTTCTTGTCCAAATTACAGGCTAGATATTAGATGCGGTAGAGGGAGTCAGGAAAAAAATGCTAAGTATGCAGGTTTCCTTGAAATCTTACCCCTCCTGAAAGATTAGCCACTTAAATTATTTGAGACAATTTACCTTGAATCTTTTTATGACCATGGACATTTAATAACCACTGTTTTAGAGAAAGGAACCATTTGCTCTCCACTTTGAAAAAAACAGTCCACACATCAATTCCTTCTATTCTCCAGTATCAATGTGAGCATGAAGTGCAAAGTCTGGTTAAATTGCGTCTTTCTCCTGAGTATGGGAAAAAAGGAGGATTCAAGGTTATGCTTGTACCCTCCCTGTTCAAGCTGAAAAGATCATCAAGACTGAGGGCTGCCTATACTTCTGCAGATGAACATTCAGAGTCGAGGGTACCATGAAGTGAGAACAGAAGAAAAATTTGTTCCTAACTTAGTAGATGAAGAATTCACACAAGAAAGAGGTCTTAAATTTGCTCCATTGAGGATTCTTTCTCAAATTCTTCCTTTTTTTTTTTAAATTTAGTATCTGTATAATAAGAAATGCAGTTTGTGTCTCTCATTGAGATCAAACCAAAAATACTTAAAATGAAAATCCCATGTAATGTTACATTTCATGATACCTTTGAATTTCTTTCTCATGTTTTGATTCTTATGGGAAAATACAGGTGACCTAGTAGGTCAAGGAAAACCATATAATTTACACTTGTACAGCAGTAAAAAGCATCCTATAGTACAATAAAAACTAAATCTAAGAGACAGGAGCCCAAATACATTCACTTTCAACCAAAAACTTACTTTACACCTGGAAATGTTAAAGAGAATTAAAGAATGGTAAGCAGTGTAAGTTCAAGTAAGTGGACTGCGTACCAGCTTTTACTCTACCAGGAGACTCAGGTGTGACCTTATCACTCTCTACAACTTCCTGAAAGGTGGTTGTAGTCAGGGAGGGGGTTGGTCTCTTTCTCCAGGTATAAATTGACAGAACCAGAGGACACACAGTCTCAAGCTGTGTCAGGGGAAATATAAGTTGGATATTAGGAAGAACTTTTTCACAGAAGAAGCAATAAAATGTTGGAATGGCCTGCCTGGGGAGGTGATGGAGTCACCATCCCTGGATGTGTTCAAAAAAAGTCTGGATATGGCACTTGGTGCCATGGTTTAGTTAAGGTGATTAGGGCATGGGTTGGACTTGATGATCCTGAAGGTCTCTTCTAACCTAGTCATTCTGTGATTCTGTGATTACCCCCACTATGAAGACAAAGAATAACTGTAGTGAGCACCTGATTTCGGGTGTTCTAGTATGGACCAGACACTACCCTTGATCAGTTAAGTTGCATTTACAAGATAAGTTTATCTCATGTTTATTCATATGTAAATTTAGATGTGGAGGTCCTCATATTGAGTTAGAAAGCTCAGCTATTACTGGCATATTTGTATGAATTACTTTTTTATTAACCTTAGTCATGAAGCATATCCTTCTGATGACCACACTGATTGGCAGAAAACATACTCCTTAAGCTTTCATTATCATAAATGCTGAGCTAAATTTTTTTGTTGAAACTGACCTTTAAAAAGAACACTAAATTACATACAAATATAAATCTGTTTTGTTTCACAAAAACACTCCTGCAGTTTGTTATTTTTTGAACAAAATACAGATAATAGAGAGACAACACTACAGATGCTACTTTGGTTTTGATATTATGTATAGAAAAATCTATCATGAAGTTTGAATTCTGCAAGAATGATTCATTCATACACTGGTAACCAAAGTGAAAAATTTTGCCTTGGTGGTGAAATGAAGCCTTCTTATTATTTCAGAATTTATGAATAACGAAAATTTGCAATGATATTAATGATGATGAAAACAGTTACATCAGTGTATAAAGAATTGAGACAAAAATGGCATAACCTGCCTAATTATTTGTCACTAATAATTCTGTGACTTGAAGTTTGAATAGTCTACTATTATTCCTTCTGCATAAGTACTAGCATCAGTAAGGAATATTAAAAACATTTCCAATTTAACAAGTTGAAATGACATAAGTAGGCTTAACAGCAATAACATACATATTCATTGCCTTTACTAACACTTTCGCCGGTAAGCTAGGAAAGAATATAAGTTGTTTTTCCTTGTCTTTTCACACTTGAGTTTTATTTGCCATTGCTTTGTCAATCTTATTATAAGCAACCTTGCATTGCTTGCAGCCTAATGATTTACCTTCTTTTATCAATCCATGTAGATGTGTGCAGATTTCAGATATCTGTTAATGGCTGATAGAATGTAAGACATAGACCAATCTTAGTTTTCCCTTTAAATAACAGAATATATGACCTTAATTAACATATAATCTTGCACTTCACAGTAAAAAAATGGAGACTTTTTTCAAAAGAGACTATTCTATTGGAATATTATGTGGACATGAATTGGAAAAAGAAATTAAATCACCTCCTGACAACCAAAGTGCTTATTTTGAAGGCAGAGTAAAATGTTGTCACAGAATGGTAACAAGAAATAATGATTGTTTTCAAAATCCTTACAAGATAGCAGTACAAATCACTCAGAGTTCAGCCATCTGTGGAACTAGTCCTTGGAAACCCCTATTACTTTCAACAGAGGTGATATAATTTCTGATTTGAGCTGCAGTTACAACCATATACATTTAAAGTCAAATGAAGTACTTCCCTGTTTAAAATAAATAAATAAAAGGAAGCACCATCTATGATGTAGAATTTTGATGTTACAAAATTTTTGACCTACATTAGCTTCTCAACAAATAAATACTTGTACTTTAAACATCAGAAAGGCAAGACTCATATCCCATGCATTATTTATGCACATTCTTAACTTGTAGTATTTGCGTAGTCCTACTGAATTCACCAATATTATTCAAGCTCTCTTATTGCTTTTTGTTTCTTTTTTTTTCTCTATTTTTTTTCTATTAAGTATAGCAACAATAAACCATGATGCTGGTATGATGAAAAAACAAAGTATTAGCACTATTACTGGGGATAGTAGTAGATTTTTAGAGAAATATTGTAACCAAAAGATGTACAGACTGATCCTGTACATCATATAATTTTTCAATTTGAATAAGTCAGAGGTTTCTTGCTTTCCTGAGCAAGATATTCCATTTTGCCCACTGTCTCTATCTACTTGCTCTTTTCTTACATTAATTTGTCTACTTGTCCTTACTTGAACTCAAACATACTTTTAGAGTTCACAGCATCCTGCAGCTGTGAATTCTACATGAATTACGGTGCATGCAGTGTCTGTAAGAATCAGTGTTAGCTCCTTCTGTCTACACGGGAATCTCACCCCATGTATATTCATTAACTGGAGGCAGAATTTGGTGGGCATGGCTGAAATTTAGTGAGCTGGACCTTTGGAAAGTTACCTATATCTAGATAAACTTGAGAAAAAAAGTGTACTTGTACTCTTTTTTAAAATAAATGGGATTTAAACACCCTGAACATGTGTCTTCTAGAAAAAAACAAAGGACTCTTGAATATAGATCAAATTCAGCTTTGCATGAGGTTCATCTTGACTGGTAAAGCACTTGTCACTGTTTCCCACAACATTCTCAAATATAAGCAGACAAATTGAGTTACATAAGTACACAGTGAGGTGCATTGAAAACTAAGTAAATAACCAGATCCACTTAGTTTTGATCAGAATCATAAAGTCCAGCTGGAGGCAAGTAACTAGTGGTATAGCCTAGGGGTTGATACTGAGGACAATACTTCAATATTTTCATTAAAGACCTGGATACTGAGACAGAACAAACCCTTAGCAAGTCCTCACAGATAGTGCAAAACTGAGAGGAACAGCTGATGGATGGTTGTGTTGCCATCCAGAGGGGCTTAGACAGGCTGGAGAAATGGGCTGAGAGGAATCTTGTGAAGCTCAGCAAAATGAAAAGCAAAGTTCTCTTCCTGGGTTGAGTAACTCCAGACACCAGGATTCTCTGAGTGCCAAGTCTGGAAAGCATTTCTCAGCCCATTTCTCAGCCTCAGAGAGCTTTAGGGTTCTGGTGGACAGCAGAAGTCCTTTCCCATAACAAAGAAGGCCAAAATGTGCTACCATCAGTTCAGGAGAGGCAACCCTTTTTTACTAAGCACTGGTGAGACTGCATCTGGAGTACTATGTTAAGTTCTGAGCTGCTGAGTGTGAAAAAGACATACTGACATTAGTGAAGCATAAAACCTTTGTGGAAAGGAGCTGGAACACCTTTTGCATGAGAAAAGCCTGAAAGATGGTACTGTTCAGCCTGGAGAAGGAAAACTCTCAGAAAACATACTCAATCTGATTGCCTGAACTGGGGAGCTGGACTGGATAATTTCAAGAGGTCCCCTCCAAAATATATGATTCTGTGATTCCATCATGCTTGAACCTCATGATGTTTCTATTGATCAAGTCCTCTACTTTCTGAGGTCACTCTGAATTGACTCTTTGCCATGTGTTTTGTCAGCCACTCCAACCCAGTTTAGTGTCCTTAAAAGCTTTCCTGCTGTTGCTCTGATATTGTTTTTCAGTTCACTGATAAAGATGTTGAAAAAACAGGCCTCACTATTGACCCTTGCACACTCTCCTTGTCAGTGGCTGTCATCTGGACATTGTACTATTGCTCATATTCTTTGCACACAGGGATCCAACAGGTTTTCTGCATACTTAAATAGCCATCAATTCATTCGACTATTGCAGATGTCTTCAGCTTCTGTTTTAGTTCTGTTATTTCTGTTATTTAGGACAGAACATAGTGTATAAAGGTCAAATGTCTTGGCCAGTAAGCACTGCTTTCCTTATGGAGAAAAGGAAAGAGGAGAGTAAAAGTATTATCACTGCTTAATTAGTGGCTTCTTAAAAAAAACCCTGTCAATTTACTTTCTGATAAAAGAATGTAACATAGGATTTATTATATTTACTTGGTTATAAACATTCTCAATGATTGACATGTTAACAGCTTGCATATATTCTTTTCTTCAAAATGTAGTGCAATTAAGATTGTAAAATTAATTAAGGAAAAGAAACAGAGGTATTCTCTATGTAATGTTTCCCTGAAAGAGATTTTAAAACTTTGGTTTAGCTATGTATGTGATACAGAGAATAATCTGGTTTAGATGGCCTACCAGAGTGCATAATTATTTAGGTAAAGCAGAATTCTGTGACAATTACTAAATTCTGTTACTGGGAATTATATTAGCATTTTGTCATGGTATTAAAGGCTTAAAAGTGGAGAACAAAAAAAATTACCAGTGAGAAAGGTTAATGAGACTTACATAGGTAATGTGAAACTGAAAAAGTAGTATTTGGGACATTATACTCCTTGTGGAAACTAGGAATTGGCATATGAGGTCATAATTTAGAGTCATAAAAAGGGCATACAAAGTACTATATAACCACAAAAGACAGATTCTAGACATGTGATGCCTCAGAGAGAGTTACATGCTAGTTACAGAACCATTAAAACTCTTGAAAAATGTTTTATTAGATTTTATATCTTGGCTCAGCACTGGCAATGTGTAAATCCAAATATCTGTCCAGGCTAAATTAAAAAAAAGGAAACAACACAATCTCCAAAACAACACTATCAGTTATATTTTGTAATATAAAATATTATACTATAGTCATCAGAATTCCTAGGTTTCTTGGAAGGACAGGGGATGAGGGCCAAGGCATGATTCTGTTTCAGTTTTAAAGCAATGTAATTTATAAATAATATGAGGAGACAACATGCCTCCATAGTGAAAGAAAGCTCAGAATATTATCTGTCATATCCTGGTTGAGAAGAATTGTCTTTCTGATCCTAGCAACCATTGAGTCACATGGTAAATTCAGTCAGCCTGATGAAAGCCCTTTACATTATAATGGTTTAAAGTAAGATATGCTGCTAATAGAAGTATGGTATGTTTTTGTTTTTCATCATTTTCCATAGGTTTTTATAAGTGTTTAGACATATCAAGATACAGCAAGTCATCTAGTGGGATTTCTGTGGCATGACTTACCTGCATAACAGTTTCTAAATGTCTAAAGAGTTTCTATCTACTTCAATATTTTGAAGTCTGACCCAGTTTTGGAAGCACATAGCAAAGAAATGAAAAATGAGCATCATGAAGAGGGTGGGTAAAAGATAATTTGTTTTTTCTAGACAAGAACTAGAAAAGCATTGAAGGGTAGTGCCTGTCCATAGCCTGTGGAACACTGCCAAAGGGAATGGCAGATTCAGGCTTTCAAGATTCAAGATGTTTGAACAAGTATTCAAGGACTGATTAAATCTTGGGCACTATAAAGAAGATTTAACAGGTGTAAGAAAATCCTTAATCCATGGATGGTGTTTGGGAGCTGAAAACAATTTTAGACTGCTAGAGTAGTGGGAACTGCATTGTATGTTTATCTAGATATTGCTCTTCATAGGAGTCCTCAGGGGGTCACTTACGGAGAAAATTTACTGGGCTGATCCAGCATGGGCATACCTGTGCAAATGCAATTTTAGTCCTGAGGACATGAGTTACAGGAAAAAAAAAAAAGGAACAAAGATATTCATATCATGCATAAAAAAAGTCTGAAGTTTAAGGATGACAAACCAATTATCTCTTGCCAGCAGACAAACAGGGAGAAAATCTGCCCCTTGTGCCACTGGGTAAGGGGGCACTTACTGCATTCCCCCAAAGGGTGTCTAGGAGGAAGTGGCAGGGAGGGAAAAGAAATGTACCTGCAGAGACCCAAACAGGACAGTGGTCATGGGACCATACCCTCTGCTTTTGCCCCACTCATTGCAGGGGGCCCTGACCTTCCTGAGGAAGGCTGAAATATTCAGCATAAAATGCTCCCAAGAAGCACTGGGCTGGGAAGTGCAATTCTAGGGGAAAAAATGGTAGAACCTAGGAATTTTCTCTTTAAAAGATGTAAGAAGATGATTAATGAGCCTTTCTGTAATAATTAGATTATGTGGACTCTTAGACTGTTAAAATATTAATTGGACTAGTGAAAAGGTCCTGGCTCACAGGAGAGGTGTTTTGCTGATGCCATAGTGAGGTTCTGAGAGTTGCAAGAGCAGAAGATCCACCATAGGGCTGCTGTCACCAAGTCCATGGCTGGGCACAGCCAAGGTGCTTACAGGGGCTGCAACCTCACCCTGGCATAGCTCCTGGCATTAATAATGAAGAAAAATCTCAGAGGCAATCTTGAAGTTCTCAATTCTCACAGTGTATTAACTTCAGTTTATGTCTTAATCTGGAGGCCAGTCTTTCTGTTTTCATCTAGCCTTATATTTCCTAGCCTTTGCAAATGAGTTTTAAGATGATTACAGGAGCAATTTGGGTGCCTTGGTGATAACATGATACAGCAGGTAATCTGCCAGTTTTATGTGCGTTCCTTTTGCAGGTCTGTGTGGCTACAGCAGCCAAGCTTCTCATCAGAATGTTTATATAATATAAAGAGTCAAAATATTTGCATGATTGCCTTAGGACCCAAGTATTGGGGTATTTGTTTCTTTTACTAGTGCCCCATGAATTATTGAAAATACCCCAAATTTTCAAGTTGTGTAGAGGGGATAGTTAATGCTATAAGTGGAACTTTGGTGAGAAGAGATCTGTGCTTTACAAAAGGTGTCTGTCACCTGTGGCTTGCTTTACTTGTTTCTGTATAGAATTAATTATAACAAAAACATAGAGAAAAGACAAGTGGAGATCACCCGTTTTAGCTAAGAGCAGAGTGGCTGATTCTTCTTGTGCCCCTATTCCCTCATAAGAAAATCACATTGCTGAGGAATCTAGAGCAGCTGTATCTTTCACTAGCACTGCTAAGTCATTGATCTCTCACTGCCACCAGGCTTTTATAATTTTTCTCCTAAACGAGATAGGATGATAGTGGCTCCTTTATGTATAAGCTACTTCCTCATCTTGTAAAGTCATTAATTCCCTTTCCTTATTGCTTATGAATTCATCTTGAGGGCCTGACAGTCTTTTTCTAATCTTTTTCCTCTCTCTTTCCCTTCATTCTTTTCCACAGATCTTAGGTTCTGCCTGAGGTTGTCTGAGTGCTCATGGATTATCTGCTTCTCTACAGCAAACTCTCTTCAGTTAAATTAAAATAAAAAACCAAAAAAAAACCAAAAAAACCCCCTCCAAAACCAAACCCAAATCCAAAAAATTGAGCAGTTTTCTTAGACAGTCTGCTTTAGCATACCTTTTGTCAGGTACTTATGTTTTTATTATTTTTTTAGTTAAGAAGTATTTTGTGGAAAAAAAAATCAGTGACCATGTCTGTAATGACACCAGAAAAATTTCATGCACAATTTTTTCTACAAAAGCCAGAAAATAATATTTGGAATTTTAACATGCAATATTTTAGCTTACAGGATCAACACAGTTTAAAAATCCATGTAGAAATGACTGTATTTTTCAAAAAATATTCTGAAAGTAGAATGATAGGTTTCATTTTCCGTTAAAAAAATCAATGAGACATTTTAGACCATGAATTATCTGAGAGATAGCACTCTCAATTTTAAAGCCTGAAGAGAACCATATATTTCTATTTAATCCACGAGTAAAACCAAGAAATGCTAACTTATGCCAAAAATCTATATATTGATTTTATGAGCATTTAGGATTATGTACTATCTATCATACTTGTTTATAGAAAATGTAATTATTTCCAAGGTATTTTATTAGAACCTCTGAATGGCAGTTTTATTAGATGAGAATCAGGACACAAGGGGGCTCACTTGCTTTACTTTTCCGGATTTTCTTGTAATACTTATATTGTACAAAACATGGCTTTCCTTGGTATTATCCAGGACACTTTTTATAAACCTATAAATGTGATTGAAGGGTAGGTTATTCTACTTTGAGGAAGAGAAATACAAGCCTATAATTTTTTTGCTTTTGTTCAAAATATATAATTTTTCCTTAATTCAGCCTCCCACAAAACAATTATAAAAATGAAACCCTGTTTAATACATATTAATTAAATATATGTGAAGACATTAATTTCAGTGGTGGATGAGATTAGTCCAATCTTTGCAAATATGTTGTCTAATATGTGTGGACCTTCTTTGACCAACGATGAAGCATTCCACTTTTGGAAAATGTTAATTGCCTTTGCCAAAGAAAACAGAGTGAGTTAAAAAAAGCATTTCATTATTATCTGAGCAGAACTACTCCTCTTTTACTTTAGAGGAATAAAACCATTACTTTTGTAGGACAGAGTTGCTTTGCCAGAGAAAAAGAACCTTTCCACTTCCTGAATTCCATCTGATTGCCTGTGTACACACTGAAGGTGATGGCCTCTTCACAAAGGAACGGATGAGGGGTTTTCTTGCACGGATCTGTTAAATACACTACCTTTGTCTCTTTGACCTCCTGTGTGGATAAGAACTGTTCTTCAATGCCTTCTTGTAGTTCAGATTATCCTGTGCTTGCATTTCAGGCAGAACATATCTCTTAATTTCAGTAATATTGTTTTGTATTCTTATATCACCAAGAAAAAGACAGAACAAATTTCCTCCCTAAATATTTCAACTTAATTTCTTCCTCAGGAGGAAGAAAATTTATCAACAAAAAATAGCTACTTTTCCTTTTTATGGTCTTGAAGCATTAGCTGATTAATGTTTTCCCAAATAAATTCTGGCATTTTCAATGATGCTGAAAAAAAACAAAAAGCACACGAATAATGAAGTAATTCTGAAACATATGCAATGAAAAAATTGTGTCCATTCTAGATATAGAAGAAAGCAGCAAAAAAAAAATCATAGTTCTGCAAAATGAAAAAAAAAATGAAAATGTCAAAAAATATTTGAAAGTCTCTCCAAATAGGAACAAGAGTTAATTTGTCCTGGTTTTACAGAGATGTTAGGGAATTTATTAATTTGAGTTTGATAATGAAAATGTTGCCTCACCTTAAGAGCTGAAATTCTCTTTGAGAGAAACCAACTTCAAATAACTTACCTGTTGAGGTGCTGTTTGGTTTGAGGCATTTATTTTTGCAAAAGCTCTTAGAAGTTTTAGGTCCCTCTGGGGCCTTAAAGCTTGTGCTGAGCTGGATAAAATATTTGAAAGCTAGGAAAGAAACATAATCTAATAACAGTAGTTACTAGGCAAAGCCATGCTTCAGCAAAGGAAAACAAGTTCTAAACAGATTGTGACTTGTTCACAAAAATGGAGGTAGTCCATTGCTTTACCCCTTTCCAGCCCCACCCTCCCGCCCAAATGAGATTAGTTCTATCAGTAGAAAGTAGACATGCTATGAATAATAGTTTTGTAGTTTATATTTATCAATCCATAGTGTTCTAGCTAAAAAGGCCCATCACAGCATTTTTCCCTCAGATATTTTCATTAGGGTTATAAGACCTTTTGCCAGATGAAGGGATTCAGATTTGTACACAAAGTCATCTCTTTTTCTGCATCACGTGGATTTTGACAGGTCCATTAGCAAAAATTTACGGTTTGAAATATAATTTTGAGTTGAGGACCAAATACTGACTCTCTTACTCATGTTAGTTACCTCAGTATGGGCATTGAGAACTTTCTTTTTAAAGGTTCTGGATTATAGAAAAACAACCAGTCTGTGCTAAAATGGAGTAGCTGAAACCATACTACCATGTTTAAAACACAGTCTATGACTTCTAACTATAGTTTCTTTGGTTAAGCAAACACTATTCATGTCCTGTCAAAAAAACCCCAACATTTAGTTGGTTGCATTCATACACTTAAGCACATCAAATCCTGATGAGAAAAAAGACAATTGAATAACAGATTCAGTCCAAGTACCTGGCAGAATTGAAATAGGTAATGATGATATGAGTTTTAACTGAGCCCAACTGACTTCCTCATCACATGTGGAAATAGGTTGTTACGTTATTTAATGATACATAAAAATACCTTAAGCTTTCTGTAGACAACCAGAAAGTATTCTATAGATTTTGTTTTTTAGCAGAAATAAGGTATGCATACTGGCAGAAAATGGATAAAATTGAGGTATTCTTGCTTTCACTTTTCCTGACTACTCACTTATCAAATAATTTGACACAGAAATGCTAGTGCAGATTATTGTCCTAATAATTCAACAATTCCAGTAAGGATTGATTTTAGACATTCGGTTACACTGCTCTTGTCCCCACAGTATTAGGCTCCAGTAAAATGCGCTGATTGGATTAATCCATCTGCCAGCTGCAGCTGACAAGGTTAGAGGTGGCAATAAGAATCCATCACATTTGCTTGCTTTCGGTACCATTTGTTTACAGTGTAGGGATTTGGTGAGCTGAAGGAGTCCCTGCACTGCAGTTGAGCAGCCGAGCATATCTTAGCTCAGATTTCCTTCTTAGATGGCCAACTCATAGCTCAAATGGCTTGGCTTCTCCTGTGCACAATCAGTCATGAGCTGTTCAAGCACCAGTGGCTCATCAGAACACCAGGTTCCTGGAACAAAAGCAACTGTCCACTCAAGCCTTTTGCCTGAAGCTTACCTTCCTTTCCCCATTATATGGCTCCTTTTTTGTTGTGTTGCTTCAGCCTCCTCTCTGGTTGCTCTGAGTTAGAAGTCACTGTTGCAAAGTTAGTGAGAGAAGTCTGGCAGTGTCAAAACAATGGAGCAGCAGGGTAACTTCACTGATCTGTTGTCTTTCTTTATTGCAGAGCTTAAAACAGAGTTTATTCTTTTTTAAAAATTAATTTTTAAAAATGTTTCTCACAGTTTTTAAGAACTGTCAGCCAGATTAAAGGAAAAGTTACTCATAAGAGGACATGAACACTTACTGACTGAGGTTTTCACTAGACCTCTTGAGAGTTACAAGTTTTATCTTGATCAGTGCTAACAGGTATCTCTCTGTGAATTTGCATTTTTTTAAAAAAATTGTCCCAGGATTCTTTTCTATCGCTGTTTTTTTCTCGTATACCAGTCTATTTTAAATCACTAAAACCACATGAAAAAACATTTCCAACAATTTATCATATTCTGCTTTTGCAGTATGTAATTCCTCAAAAAGTGTACTACATTAAAGCATGCAATGCTAATGAAAAACAGTGACAACCTGTTTCTAGTTTGGATTTCTACAGAAAACCTTGTTTATGGTAATGCAAATTAAAATAAACTTGTAAATAGGTATACTCCTTCAGTAAGTGAATGACAGAACCAAATTGATACAGCTCTGTTGAAATTCAAGGGGTTACTTTATTTACGTGACCCAAGACTCTAACCTTAACAAAAATTTCAAACCATATCTTTTTAATTCCTCTTGCCATCTAAGAATGATATCAGAAGACAAATAGAGTGAAGTCCAGTAGAAAAATTTCTGAGTTAGTGAAGAGCTGGCACGTATTAAAGACGTTGTACAAGAATGTCTGGATCACCTTCTACCTGAAGTCTACATATTAATCACATTGTGAATATGAAATTGTGCTGCACCCTTGTAAGCTTTCCTTGTAAATTGAACTTACAGATTTTAGCACGTTGTTTTTTAAATGTAGCTATAGTATTTACAGGACTAAGTTGCCACAAAGATTAAGTATTTTGGAATCATCAAAATTTCTTTTTACACACCCTATATAGATGTGCCTCAAGTGTGTATGGCTCGGACTTTAATGTTATTTTTGGACACTTCCATATAATGAAGAGTGTCATGGCTGTATAAAAATATCTAATGAAATCTTCTTTGTTGAAAAATAATTTTAGAGCATCTAAAAAAAAATCATGCTCCTATGCCAGATGGTGAAATCTATGTCATATAATTCTCTATTTAACTGTGTGTTATATTGCAGCTTTCAATAACCTGGCATGCGGGAGGCTGGTTGAAGCCCATCATCCATAAATACAAAACCAGTTATTTTGGGGAAGTGTTATGGGAAAAACTATTGAATGCTTCTCAAAACATAAAGGTTAAACCTGTCAGTTATATGCAACAGGTTGACAGTGTCATTAGAATTCTATAGTGATGTCTTAGAGATATTTTGGCAGTATATCAAAGAGTAAAGAAATAGTGATTGAATATGCAGATTTTTGGAAACTGTCTACAGCCTAAATGGCTATACTGAAAACAAACTTCCATGTGCCTGCCAGCATTTAAAAAAAGAAGTATTGTGAAGAATTGATTTGCAGTCATTGATGAAACTGTCTGAAGTAATTACCGGGTTGCAGCAATACAGAGCCAAAACTGCAGCATTACAGAGCAAACTTGTGCAGTTTACGGATTCTAGACTCTGTAGTTGCAGTGGACATCAAATTGAGCATTAGAGCAAAGTACAGTTTACAGATCTTGGATTACATGATCTTCAAAATGGTGTAGATTTATCACCTGATATTAAGGATTCCATACCCTGAAAGGGAATTAATATTTTAAAAAACAATCAAATAGATCAACTTCTAGAATTTTTCTAGTGGCAATTGTTGTAGTATGCTCTAGTAATTCATCAATGTGGAAGGATAAAAACAGTTTGCAATTCTGAATGGAGATATAAAAACAAAATATAACTTTATTCATTATTATAATGTTTGTACCTCCATATTGAATTTTTGATATATTTCTGCCTACTATTTATAAAGGAGGTGGATCAATACTTTAATGTAGATCTATGGAATACTGTAGTATGTGCATGCAGTATTCAATTTCTTTAACCAGACAATCCTTTTTATCCATCAGGCTGGAAGGATTCTGCCTAAACTTGCAGCTCAACACTATTTGAAATGTTCTTTGACAAGCTGTGGTTCTAGCAGGCATTATCATTTAACACCATGAAAGTTAACTCTTCTTGTGGGTATATGAGTAAGTTATTAAGCATGCTGTGATACTATTTCTAGAAAGTTTTTGCTTACCTGAAATCTTCCAAGTGAAAAAATTATTTAAGGGAGTAGAAGAAACAGGTGTTACTCTGTGGATCAAGCCATTTTTTCATCCTTTTTTTTTTTTCTTGAGAACTGAAGATGCTTATGCTGGACTGAGTTCCCTGGAGAAGTGGCTTACCTACTCTATACAGTATTTGATTCTCTCACTTCAGAAGTAAAAACTTCAATATAGGAAGGTAACCTCAGTTAGAAACAGAACATTTGTCACATTCTTCATAGTATTATAAAAAGGGTCATAGTAAAGGCTTACTTTTGATTTGAAATAGTACGTATAGCCAAATGACTACAGAAATAACTGAAGAAATTAGGTAAAGTCAATGTTATATTGAAATTAACACCACCTGTAATAAAATCTATAAATTAACTTCATTGTTTTGTTTTCTTCAACCAAAAGACTGAAACATACATTTTTCACATAATTTAAAAATAATATTTATCAAGAAATTTTTTATTTTCATTCTTTCCATTCCCTTTTTATTTCTCTTTCCTTTGTAAATGATATGGAGGCTGGAATCGCATGGATATTAAGGAAGTTTGCTGATGATACTAAGTTAGGAGGAGCTATAGATTCCCTCAAGGATAAAGAGGCCTTAGAAGGATATCTGGATAAACTAGGGAGTTGAGCAATTATATAATCCAGTAGGTGGCACCCCTACCCATAGCAGGGTTGCTGGAATTAGATGCCTTTTAAGTTCCCTTCCAGCACAAACCATTCTATAATTCTGTGATACTGTGATTCTATTATTCTATGACCATCTGAAAATCAACAAGAGAAAATGCCAGATTCTGCACTTTGGGCAGCGTAATCCTGGCTGTACATACAAACTGGGGTATGAGAGGCTGGAGAGAAGCCCCACTGCAAGGAGCAGATCCCCTTCAACCTCTGATAGTCTTTGATTCATAGGTCTAGTTTGCTTTTCTTGTTAAAGAATACATTTTTACTTAGAGAAATTCTTTCCTGTGCTGAGCTGCAAAGGCGACTGTATTAAGCTTAGCAATAGGTTTTTCATTTCTGGCTGCTTCTCCCTGACATCCTCCCTCCCTCCTTTCCCTGCCCTTCCATTTTTGATAATGGCTTTAGAATACCTAGCTAGATGTAGGTAAATAACTGCAGCATTAAGGCAGAGAATTCAGTGTTTGAGCTAGAAAATTCAGCTTCTTTCTACATTCTGTTCAGTGCTGTACAATCTCATATTTTCTTGTTGTGACAGATAGGTGAAAATTATTTAAGCCCCAAAAATTATTTTGGCCAGTGATATTTGCTTAGCCAACTCATACAAGGAGTTTTATCCCATAAAATTGACATTATTCAGTGATTTAGCTTCATTGTTTTGTTACTGAAACTTTTTTATTATTTGAAGAGATATTGAGAATTGGTCTTTCCAGAAGTGGTAAACAGTATGTTGTTTACATGTGCAGTGACTCAAAGTAGTCAGCAACTGATGATTCATTGCCATATGCTACAATTTCCACAATTGCTGGTGATTATTAGTTGAGAATTTTGATCCAATCTCAAAAGACAGATTATGAGTTCATGAGTATTCTGAAGGCAAGGGACCCCAGGCAGGATTCATCTTACTTGGCTTTCAACATCTACTGATGTGATGTCTGCCCTTAGCTCTGCTTCTATTCAACTGAGAGAAGTACGTGCATCTGTTGCAAACTTCATCTGACAGAATTTCGCTGATCCCCCTAAAATGAGATAAGTTGTACAGTATAAGTTGTAATTGCTCCCCATGTTCTATAAATGGGAATCTAGACAGATGATCTGAGATACACAGTCTGCACTAAAATGTAAATAGAAACCCTCCTACCCTCCCACTACAAAGCTGACCAGTTTGCTCTATCACTTCATGAGCACTGAGAGAGTCTCCCCTCCAATTCAGGCTTCCCTTGTCCTCCATTCCTTCGTTAACTTCCCCTAGATGGTTCAAAGAAACAACTTTAAAACTGCCTCATACATGGAGACACTAACATTTCAGTGATGAACACACCTTCTAGATCAGTGGCCCATGTCTGATGGAGATGTCTCTTCACTTGTTGGTGCCAAAGTTCTGCTAGAAATTAATAAATATTTTTGAAGTATTTCTGTGAGGGTGGAATGTGGTTGATCTGTCTAACAGTATGTGAGGTAATAGCATTTTGGTCCACAGAAACTCTGCCCTTCTTATTCATGTGCTGATATGGTGGAAGTCACTAGCACACGACCTTTTTTTCTCTTACCAGGAAACTGTATTGAGCCTGTCTGGGAAGGAGTTAACTTTTCTTGTAGCAGCACTTACACTGCTGTGCCTTGTGTTTGCAACCAGAACAATGCTGGTAACAATCCAGGGTTTTGGTGACTGCTGAGCAGTGTTGCACATAACAACATCAGTGCTGCCTCTTCTAACTTGCCCTCCAATGGCCTGTAGGCTGAGGGTGAGCAAGGCTGAGAGGGAACAGAGCTGGAACAGCTGACCCAAGCTGACCAGAGAGGTACTCCTTACCAGTCAACATCATGCCCAGCATGAAGCATTAAGAGAAAGAAGGACTGGGTGGGCATTTTTCAGTAAGTCATTTCTCATTAAGGTATTTGCCTTCTGGAGCAACTGCTCTGCATATTGAGGCCCTGCTTCTCAAGAAGTGACTGGGGAAACACAGAATTAGTCTCTTTCTGCTTTGATTTTCAGCACTGCTTTTGCTTTTCTTTGTCAAGCTGCCTTTGTCTCAAGGATTTTTTTCTCCTTTGTCATGCTGAGGAGGGGGAGTGAAGAGCAGCTTGGTGGACGCTTGGAATCCCAGTAAGATAAACCCACTGCAGGACCCAAAAATTGTTACTCAGTTTTCAAAGAGAAGAAGAGGATGATTTTGCTAGGAAAAAAATATTAGCTGCAAGTTATTTATTCAACTTTAATTTTCAGATGAAACAGGAATGAATCATTTCAGCTCTCACAAATTTTAAGCTGTCTTGAAGCTGTGGACACTTAAAAGTTTGTTCTTTTTAAATGTCTATTTTTACTTAATAAATGTGCCTTACATATATATCATAAATGACTGGCTTCTTTTTATTTGAAACTATGCCCAAAGATTATTACTTTCTAGTGAAAAAGTGAAAGATTATCTTTCATATGTTAAAATAAACTGAAATTGATGACCCTGAGACATATAAATGGAAGCAGAACAGAAAACCTAGTTCTGAAAGTTGCTTCATAAATAATTCATGACTTTTCTAGAAATAGTCCATGAGCTTTTTACAAGATTTTGTAAGCCCTAAAGTTTTTATTATCACAAGTTCTATATCACTTCAGTTGTAAGCTACTTTTGCAAATATATAAAAAATACACTTGGAAGGGCAGTAAAACCAGGCATCTTTGCCCCACAGTGCACATTTTCTTGTTTTAAGTTGTAGTGTCAGGCATTTCTAATTAGCTGAAATATTCAACATAGTACTTGATATATTTGTTAACTAACTGACTAGGAAAAAACCAAACCAAACCAAACATAACAAAAATAAGAAAAAAATATGTAGTCTGTATTTGGAGAAAGATTTAGAGCTGATAGATTTGCACTAAGAATTCACAAGAAGCAATAAATCCAATTTTTTTCAGTTTCTTTTTCCTTATGTAACTTATATAAAGTCACAGCATTACTTTGGGATCTGATTACCTGCTTTGTGTTTTACCTCTTAGCCATTGATTGCGATGATTCAAAGCTTAGTGTTTGTTTCACAGTTATGACTGAGAAAAGAAATAGTTTCCGACATATATGACACAGTGCTCATAATGATTTAAAATTGAATTCTTGCAAAAAATCTTCCCACAAGAATTCATTGTCTCTCAGTAATTTTAGTAGAGAAATTTTGTCAGAGTATTTTCAGAAATCAAACCTATAGGAGGGGAAGGGAAAAATCATGACATTGAGGGATTTTTTTTTTCTAATTTTGGTTGTTGTTTTTGTTGTTATTTTTAAAGAAAGCTTTTCTTCCCCCTTTGTTTCCCAGTTCTGGTTTACAGCAGGAAAGCTTGAAAAATCTAACAGAATTATTAGTGCTTTTGGAAGCAGAAGTAATAATATAAAACATCATACTCACTTGATACATGAAGAACTGGGAATTACACTTAATCAGAGTCTCAAATTTAAACTCATCAATACTGAGGCACATGTGCAAGTCACATGAGAATTCAGGAACAATACTTCAATGTCTTTCCAAATATGGGAAACTTAAACTTAGGTAGCCAGCTTTTGCATGTTGTTCAAACTTACAGAAGACATCCCATATTTTCAGATAGAAAGTTATAAAATATTTTCTTTTTTTTTTTATTGTCTTGTCAGAGTAAGCCAAACTTCCCACTCAAAGAGAGTAATATGAAATTGTGTAGTTAATGAACAAGGAAAAAAAAAAGGAAAAAAAGGAAAGAAAAAATAGTTCTATAAAAAAATAGATCTTTATTCTATATTTTCCTTATATATGGCTCTGTCCTAGATCTCAAAGTCAGTCTCCACTGATTTATGTAGTGGCAGCCTTGTTTTTGCAGTTTCCTTTTACAGCCTCCCTTTACTTCCATTTCAATAAAAATTTTTTATCTTTCCTTCACCCATTCTCTTCTGCTTTGACATTTTTTCACTTCAGAGCACTCAGATAATATTTTTTATTTTTGACTTATACATACAGACAATTGAGGCATGCACACAGTCTACCATTTTTAATACAGGAACATTTCAACTACTATGAGAACTTTTGATTTCAATCTTGGACCTCAGTTCACTCATATCTTTTAAGCATATTCTTAAATTCATCTTTATTAAGCAAAATGCAATAACCAAATTCTAAGGTGCTGCTGGTTTCACAAGGGATTGAGCATATGTCCCAAACATAAGTCAAAACTAATGCTTAAGCTTCTGAATTATGAGCACAGAATTTTTAGGGTTGGAAGGTACTTCTGGAGCTCACTCACTCAAATCCCCTCTGCCAAGGCAGGGTCTCCTAGAGCAGAGGACTTAAGAATCTGTTCAAGTGGGCTTTGAATGTCCAGAGGGGGAAACTCTATTACCTCCCTCAGCAGCCTGTTCCAATGTTTTGCCATCCTCAATGTAAAGAAGGTGAAACTTCCTCAGTTTCAGTTCATGGACATTCTGTCATCATCCTGTCTCTGGGCACCACTGAAAAGAGTCTGGCAACATCCTCTTGGCACACACCTTTGAGATATTTATGTGCATTGATCATCCCCTCTCAGTCTTCTCTTCTTTAGAATAAACCAGACCAGCTCCCTCAATCTCTCCTCATAAGAGATGCTCCAGACCTCTCATCATCTTTGTGGTCTCCAATGGACCCTCTCCAGTAGTTCCTTTTCTCTCTTCTACTGAGGAGCCCAGAAATGGACGCAGCACTTCAGATGTGGCCTCACTAAGGCTGAGCTGAGTATAGGGGCAGGATCATTTCCCTGGACTTGCCAGCCACACTCTTCCCAATTTACCCCAGGCCCTCCTGGCCACAAGGCCATACTGCTGACTAGTTGTCAACTTGTCATTTACCAAGACTTCCAGGATTTTCTGTATAGAGCTGTTTTCTAGGAGGTCATCCTTGGGCCCCAGCTCCTTCAGCATCCTTGGGTGCATCCCATCAGGGCCCATGGATTTATGGATTTTTAGTCTGCCCAGCTAACCTGTAACACAAGGGGGAAATCTTCCTTTCTCCAACCATCTTCTTTTACCTCTGAGATCTGGGACTCCTGAGGGCTAAGCTCAGCAGTAAGGACTCAGGGAAAGATGACATTCAATACTTCTGCCTTCTCTGTATCCTCTTTCTCTGTCCTGGACACCCACATGCTTCAGCAGCACATTTTCCCTAATCTTTTAGTGATGATGTACTTGTAGAAATATTTCTTGTTGTCCTTGATGTTCTTGGCCAGAGTCAATTCCAAGCGGGCCTTGACCTTCTCCATTGCTTTTCTGCATACCTTGATGATGCTCCTATAGTACTCTCATATGGCCTGTCTCTTTCCACATCTCATAAATTTCTTCTGTCTGGTATTTGCTAGAGGTCCATGCTCATCCCACCCCCTTTGCCTGATTTTGTCATCATGGGATATACGGGTCTTGAACTTGGAGGAAGTGGTGCTTAAATATTGACCGGGTCTCTTGGACTTCCTTCTCTTCTAGAGCCCTGTCCTGTGGGATTCCTCTGAGCAGGTGCCTACCTCTTCATTCAATGCTGGATGGGACACAAACTAGGATGATAGTTCATCTTTGTATGCAGGTGACTGTGAGGTGAGTTATGAATGTGTTTTTTTGTTCATCCAGGATAGTCTTTCTTACAATGCCACTTTTGCACTAAAACTGGTAGTTACTCCTTCTGACTGCCAATTTCCATTTTTTCCACATACTCCAAACAGATATGTCCAGAACTGTTGTCTGACTTGCAGGCCTTATAGCTGCTTGTAAATTGTGGCAATAAAGAACAGGAATAAGTGTGTTTTTCACCTTCCATTCTCCACCCAGAATCATGGCTGCAGACAAATAATAGGTAATATAAAAGAAAAGTTCTTTCTGCATGATCATATGCTGACTTCATTTAGAAATATGGAGTTTTCTTCAGTTTGGAAAAACACCAAAGTTCTGTGCAAAATTCTTAAAGAAAAAACATCTTAGCATGTTTCCCGGGAACATAACACAATCTTTGTTTTATTTTGTTTTGCATAGAACAAGAGTTGACATGTTTGATAGACGGTGAAAGCAAGAGAAATGGAAGCTGACAAGAATGGGAACCATTATGTAAGCCATTCAGGCTAATAGACAGACTAGCTTAAAAAAAATGCAGTTACAAAGAGTAAAAATTGCTGTGAAATCTGTAAATGAGAAAGAAATACAGAGATCAAACTAATATTAAAGCAATATGAGCCTTCAAGCCCCCAAACATGGAGAGCATATTGTGTTTCAGTTGGAGATACTGGAAAGCTAATAAGGGGAAAAGATGAAAAACTTGTCATGGGATGAGTAGAATAAAGCAGACTGAAACACTGTGTATTTTTAATTCCCTCCACCTGAAAGCCTAAGCTCAGCATAGGCCAAACATCATCAAATCCTTACTCTCATAAGTGTTTGCACCATCCTGCAGAGAGACCTTGGTAAATTAGAGGACAGGGCAATCACCAACCATATGAAGTTCAACAAGGGAAAATGCCAGATTCTGCATCTGGGGTGGGGCAGCCCTGCATGTACAGACTGGAATGGGATGCTGGAAAGAAGTGCTGCTGAAAGGGACCTGGGAGTCCTGGTCAGTGGAAAGTTGAACATGAGACAGCAGTGTCCTGGAATCCAGGAGGGCTGTCCTGGGGGACATTAGGTACAGCATGACCAGCTGGGCAAGGGAGGAGATTGTGCGGCTCTGCTCTGCTCTGCACTGGGGTGGCCTCACCTCAAGCTCTGGGGGTAGGTTTGGGTGTCACAACATAAGAAAGACATTAAGCTATTAGACAGCATCCAAAGGAGGGCAGCAAACATGGTGAAGGCCCTTGAAGAAAAGCTGAATGACAAGAGGCTGAGGTCACTTGATCTGTTCAGCCTGGAAAAGAGGAGAGAGGAGAACTCATTTCAGTTACAACTTCCTCTTGAGGGGACGAAGAGGTGAAGCACTGATCTCTTCTCTATGGTGATCAGTGACAGGACTTGTGGTAACAACCTGAAGTTGCATCAGGGGATGTTCAGATCGGATATTAGAAGAAAGTTCTTCACCCAGAGGGTGGTTGGGCACTGGAACAGGCTCCCCAGGGAAGTGGTCACAGCACCAAGCCTGACAGAGCTTAAGAAGAATATGAACAATGCTCTCAGGCACATGGTATGATTCTTGGGGTGTTGCTGTTCAGGGCCAGGAGTTGGACTTTGATGATTCTCGAGGGTCCCTTCCAATTCAGGATATTCTGTGATTCTGTGACTCAGAACTACATGGTCTAATTTTGTACTCCTCGATGTGAAGAACTGTCAGGAGATTACTTTGTAGGTTGTCTGCCTTTCTCTCTTGATAATTCCTCCGGCTAAACTTCTATGCTTTTTCATAATATTCAATATCAGAACAGCTGACCCAGAACATCCGTAGAGACATCTCACTGCTCTCCCAAAAGAAGCATGGAACCCTTAAACTCTCCTATACCATATATGTGCATAAAAATGATGATGCATTTGCAGAAAAAAAACAACCCAGGGCTTCTGTTCATTATTATAATCAAAGTGATTGTTTGTGATTCCCTTTTGGTTTGGTATATTCACTATTCCCTTTTCCACAACTGAGCAAAAACTTTAGTAATTGTTTTCTCGTCATAGATGTATTGGAAGGAAATTGTTATCAATGAAATTTCTTATAAATTCCCAATTACTGAGCTAGAGAGACTGATATTTATCCACAAATGGCAACTCCAGAAGACTTCTTCTGTACTATCTCATTAGTGATGCATATAATATAAAATCAGTGCTCTTTCTCCTTGCTTTAAAATAAATATGACATTTAATCATGTGGGTATGACTTAACAGTTTATTACATCACTTATTTAGGTATTTCCAGAACATTTACTCCTTTAGCTGGCATTACTTGTTATTAAATATTATTGCTTTGTACCTGATCTTCTGGAATTAATTCAGTTTGAAGAGTGAAATTTTTTTCAAATTCATTCAGTTGTACTTTCTGTTCTTTTGCTCTTTACCTTTTCTTATCAATATTTAGCCATCAGAAAGTTTATTATTACTGTGTTTTCTTCCTTGACAACAGTGAAAATGTATTTACTGCTCTGGAACCTAGGGAAACCACCCATTGATGATGACTTTGCATGGGTGGCTGTTGTGGAGATAGGAGTCAGTTCTCAAAATTTTTCACATAATGAATACTGTATTTTTACCTTAAAAGAATTTTTAGGATAAATAAAATGCCCTCTACTAAGTTTTGTCAATGCCTTAAAAGGTCTTACTGTATTTTTGTTTATGTGAGCGGCTTTTAATACTTCTGAAAAAGGCAATATTATGGGAAGCCCTCCAAAAAATAGTATTATTAGAATAGAATAATATTATACAGAAAGAGAAGAGTGAGTCAGAAGAACAAGTAGCAGTAATAATATATATAATCTGGAAAGATAAATTGATAAATTTTACAGTCATCTAGACAGGAAAGAGTAAAATAATGTACAGGAAGAAGACAAGGACACTGGGTCAATATATCATGGTATATTTCAGGTGACCTACAGTGTAGCCTGAAAAAATAATAAAAGATGAAGGGTCTTTTTTAACATATGATGGTTATCTGCTGGAAAATGTGTTCAAATTTTCTTGTACAGAAACTAAGGTGCAGAAAGAATCTGCAAGGACCTGTGTCTTTTCTTTTTGTGGAGCAGTGTCTCCATGGGACAACTGCTGAAGAACTAAAAAACAACCCCAAACCTGGTGGTAAGATCTTTATTTCTACAAGCTAGAGAAGGAGTAGACAAGTGCATATGGGAAAGCAAGAACAAGTGAAAGCATGGAAGGCAAAGAAATCATGTTTATCCAAATGCTTTTAACAAAGCAGGAGTCTCCAAACACTAACATAAAATTCTGATGTTTAATAGAACGCATTGCAGCATTTTCCAGGAGACTTCAGCTTTGATTATAGAAAAAGCTTAAATGTAACTCAGAGAAGTCTGAAGAGACATAAAAAGACAACAGAGGCCAATTTAGATTGGAAAATAAAAAGTAATATCAAGCTGCAGACTCTTAAAATTTTAAACAATATGCTAGTGGGGAAGATTAGTACAGAAATAAAAATTAAAAATAAAAAAAGCTAATTCCAAATCACAAAAGAATAATGAATGCATCATTGCAATATATTATATGCCAAGTAATTATGGGCTTTTCAAATATATGTGCAATAAACTACATATGTGATATTTTTCCTATTTTAAATGTCAAAAAATGGATAGACAAGGGAAAGAAAAGATGAAGAACTGACAAATCTGTCAACTAAATATATTACAGAGGAAGAAAGTAGCAAATCTCTCTTTTAAGAAGTATGTTCTCCTCTCATGCTGTGGGTCTCCAATTAAGATGATATTTCTTGGAGCTGCCAAAGAAAATATTTGAACACTCCTTTGTGTGCATATTGGCATTCAGGTCCTGGGGCAGTGCAGAAGTATGCAGAAGATGACATGGAATTCATTGCTTTCTCCCCTTTCTCTAGTCTCAGCTGGTAGTTCTGGGAGAAACATTTTAAGATCACCCTGATTCACTGCTGAGAAATGCAGTTCAGTTTTAAAATGTGAAATAGAACACGCTCATACAAGGTTGTGGATGGTAATTAAAGAAACATTAAAAATGTCAATGAAAAAGCAATACAATTAAAGAAATGTGAAAGATCAGATATTAAAGCAACATAATATTTTTCTGGAACAGAAGACATTGGGACATAATTGTTAATTATGTGACATAATTAATTCTACACCACTGATATTGAGTATGAAAATAGGAATAAAAATTTGGAATGAAGAAACATGAAAAATAATCTTCAAGGTTTGTACAAGTGCACATTTGTATCAGAAAAAGGATGTAAAGCTTTTTCATCTTCTATAAAGGCATGGAATCGCAGAATCACAAAATGACAGGCTGGGAGGGATCTCTGGAGGTCAACCCCATTCTCAAGCAAACCCAGCTCTCTCAGCCTTTCTTCATACAAGAGATGTTTTAGCCCCTTAGTCATCCTTTTGGCTCTTGTAACAAAGAACTGAATTTCTAACATAGAACTGAAATTATTTCCTCCAGCTGAATTTTTCTATTTGCCACCTCATTCCAGAATGATACTGACAATTTAGACAGAGTTCAGAATAGAAGAAAATAATCGCTATCAGTGGAGTAGAAACAACGACTTCTGAGGGATTAACTTTGAGAAAAGAATAAGATTTCTTAGCATCTACAAATATTCAGAAGACAAAATTCAAGGAAGAAAGTGGAATTATTTAGGGTATAAATGAAGGTTAATATAAAATAACAGAATGGAAAAAAGGGCAGAAAAAATAGAATAAAGAGTATAAAATTTCCTGATAGAGAGAAATCAATCTCTGGGCTAGCTTCTAAGGCAGTCACAGAAACTCATTTGTTCAGGTATCTTATTACTTCTCTGAAAAAAATGTATCAGATCTTTCAGGCATCAGCGGTACAATAGCAATGCAACACAGTAGGTGATTTTGTGAGTCCTTTATCTTTCTCTCTAATTGTCGTTTATTACCTCACTCTCTGTTTACAGTAACATGTTTTCCAAAATAAAATATTCTTCAGTTTTACATATGGAAAAAGACATCATGGATAAAGACAGAAGAGAATACAAAATAGTAATTCAGACCTATGCATTCTATTATAATTTAAACGTAAAGCTGCTACTAGTTACCAGAAGTGTCCAATGTGTTGCCACAAAAAGATCAGGGGATTTTATGACAACTTCATATAGATTCATAGGAGGTGATAAACCATTCATTGTATTTCTGTAATTATTTAAAAGCTGCTTTGCTCACTTCCAGGCTAGGGAGATACCCCTTACAAAACCAATGCCAAAATGAAAGCAAAGGATTTGTTGAACTTGAATCCATTTAAAGGAATATACAGCTATAGGGTTTTTGGTGCTATCTTTGTTACTGGGAATTACACTTTTAACTGATAAAGCTTCATATCAGAGAGAAGGTTCTGAAGAAAGTGTACTGAAAAAACACATTTTCTGTTAGAGTATTTAATACTGACTAAGTAAAAAGATAAAGTGGATCTCTGTCGAGTACCTTGAGCTAGAAGTGATTAAAGAACATGAGCCCCCTCTCCCCAGTTTACAGTGGTGAAGGTGGGATTGTGTTGAGTCATTTTCTGCATTAAAAATAGGGGTACTATACAGAAACAGAATTTAATTTTTTGTGAGATAGACCAAAGTACTTCATAAAAAGGAGAGATTCTCCATGAGAGAAGAAAACTGATTGCTTTCCAGCTATAGAAATTCAGTAGTGGTAGTGAGAATATTATAGGAATCTCAACTCACATTCCTAAGAGTTTACTAATTCTTTAAGTAGCTGTGATGAGGGTGGCTTGATGGCTATATAACAGCCACTGAAACTTTTAAAATTGGGATTTTGAAGCCCAGACACAGTTACTTGATCAAGAGTTCAGACAGGTCTCTGACTAAACTGATGTACATTACTTGATTGATTCCCTATTTAGGTGAGCCTTTATGTTGAAAATTCTCCTTATCCCTTTGTATGGTGAAACCATGTTCAGAATTATTAACCATGTTCAAATTAAAAAGTCTGTAGTCCTTCATAAGTACTTCTCATGTTTTATCATAAATGTTTTTCTAGAAGAAAAGAGAAGTTTTTTTCCTACAAGCCAGAGCATAAACAAGTAAAAGGAAGCTGAATTTATACATATTTAGAGATGGAACATATTGTGTTGTATCTGGTGTTTTTTAATGTAATTGTGTTCAAAACTCGGCTGGGCACACTGAGGAAAGGAGAAGAAAGAAACTTCATTAGCTGATCCTTTAGCTGATAGTCTCTAAGAGGCCAAATACATTTTACATCATTTGTGAAATCTTGATACCAGCCTGAATTAAGAAAAGGGTTTATCTGCAGACTTGTAAAGTCCTTTCTCATAAGGAAATAAATTATGCTTTTTGAACTCATATGTGTTCTAAGTATCTGTTTGAAATAAAGAAAAAAAACCCGCCTATCAGTGTTTGGTGGATAACTACTCCTTTTTCAGGAGTGATATGTGTAAATAACCATTATGGTCAGATCTGTTGTTGAAGTTTTGGGCTTTTTTTTAGACTAATCTCCTCCATTGATTATCAAAAATTGTAAGGATTTTTGGTAGATCTTACCTTAATTTTATAGATGCATAATGGTAAAATATAATATCCATATATTTTTACTAAAATTTGATACTTTTTATCTATATTTTTATAGAAGTTCAGAGCATTGGGCTACTTGCTATGTTATTCAGGAGTGGCAAATACCTGGTGAAGATTTTTTCTTTTTGTTTATTTTCTTTTAAGAAAATAATACCCTAAACAAACCCAAGTCCATTATCTTAGTTTCTGCTGTTCTCTTGTCTACATTTTGAGCAACACATGAATGAAAGGCAGGAATGCACTCCAAGATGTTATTTAACCCAAGCCCAGGCATTAATTCTGGATCACTACAGTCACTGTCAGAGACATTTGACTTATCTGTGCCTTAAAAATGTCTTGTAAAGAAGATTGAGATTGGCTCCACCAGTAGTACTTCAGTACCCTTTCCATCATATAGTTTTTTCCTGTGGTTTTCCATAAGCCTTCACTACTATCTGTCATCAGAACACAGGTGTTGTCAGCCTGTGCTTGGAAAAAGTATGGCTGTACTTCTCATGCTCTAATATCTCTTTGAAAACAGTATGAGCATGGGAATGAGGTTTTCAGCCAGAATAATAGAGTTCATATCCAGATAGCCTCATGAGGGATTCACCTGTCTAAGCATATCTGTCTAGTATCATTATTTATGCCCTAATAGTTCTGAGACACCTGCCGACATTTGAAAGATAAAATACAGAACTTGGGGAAGACCTGTGGCTTTCTTGGTGGCAGCTGGAGACAGACAGGATGCAATAAGGTACACAAAATAGGTAAGAAATCAATTTTTCAAGAACTGAGTCTTGCCTACAATATTTAAAGCATATCTCCTATGAGGCTGGGAATGCAGCTTAATGGAGCTTAGAGATGTGTCTATCATGAGGCTGGACTACATTGGGTGCCCTGGTGATCTCCACTAATTATAGAGCACATCTAGATGCTGAGGTCACACTTTTGAACAACTACTGAATTCTGTGCATTTGTACTGAATTGAAGTGGAAAACCAATATTCAGAACTCTGCCCCGTCTATGAAAAATTGTGAACATGGATCTAGGATTTCTGAGACAAAGGGCATAAATATTACCAATAGAAATCACAACTATTCCAATCAGAAAACAGCAAAGTCCTTGTTTTTTATGCCCTGTCTGACATAAGAGATGTGAATTTAAATGATTGCTACAAATCACCTGTAATAAAAATATTGCAGATGAAAATAATATCCTTAAGACCCAGTCTGTAGGTTCTACTGAACAGCTGGTTCTAAAAACCAAAATTAAATTAAGGAAAATAACAGGTTCTTTTGTCCTGACTATGATAACTGCTACACGACTGTTCAAAATAATATTCCAACAATTCTCTCCACCTCTCCTGAGCAAACGTAATTGTCATTTCCAGGTAGAAGCGATACCTAATGCAATAAACTGGTGCTTATTTTGTGTCTTCTACAGTACGAGTGTCCTGTTCTTTCAGGGGAAAAAAAATCCAGGGAAAAAAAGAAGAAAATGAAAAACCCAGCAAAAATTCTGCTGAAGTCCTTTAGAAAATAGAAAGAATAATAAAGAAAATCTTCATAATTTTTGTGAAGAATTTGCAGTTTAATAGATTCAGTTGCCCTTAAGTTACATGGAAGTGTAAAACAGCTCTAGTATAGAACTGCTCTAAATAAAACATAGCAATTTAAGATGTAATTGATGCAGGACTGTTTGTACTTGACTTGACTGCTGTACTTGACAGGTTTGATAAAAATTATAGGACACATGCTTTTTTAGTGAAAGACATCTTACTGAACAAAAAAAGGCTTTATGGTTATAAGAGTCCTAAACAGAGCAATTATTAAGCCTAGTAAAAGCAGTCTTGCTCCGCTGCGTAATATGGAAACTAATAATCCCACATACCCCATTTTATCCAAGGTGTGAAATATTAGTGTAGACTTAACTCCAAACATACACAACCATCACCTGCACTGAATGAATGGCTAGAGGTGTAAGGAAACTGAGGTCTGTGTGTGACTCACTTATAATTCAATGAAAAATCTATAATGACTGTAAGTTGCAGAGATGAAAAAAAGATATCAGGAAGTTTTTAACACTAGAAGTTCTTATTGTAATAATTCTCAATTAGTTTGACCTTATATGTACGACTATATATGAAATTCTCTTTGATATCTTATACAGGTTAATCTTGGATACCTTCAAGATATGCTTTTTTATATTTAAAAGCATCTCAAGGCTAGTTAACTTCACAGAATTCAGTTCAATAATTTTAGAAAAAATTCATAATTGTTTTAAAGTTTTTAAAAGTATTGTTTTTTATAAATTTTCCAAAACTATTACTTGACTGAATATTAAGAATTTTAAAGTTACATTTATAAGCATTTGAGAAGAAAAATCATAAGAAAAAATCAGTTTTACATAATGTCAATGACAAGGGTCAGTACTTATGTAATCTTACTGATGTGGTAAATTTATCCTTTATAAGGTTCCCTATAACATTTTGGTTTGGTTTTTTTTTTAATTGTTTACTCTTTATGAATTCATTGAACCTAGCTGCAATTCTAGTACGGGACTTAGGGTAGTTTCGGTTAAGTTTCTAATCTTTGGCACCAAGAAAATTAAAAAATCTTAGTCATCAAATCTAAAAGACTGTTTCTTGGTAGCTTTTTTTAGAATTTTGTAATAAATTGGCCAAACAGGACCAGAAGTAGACAGGCTAGGCATTTTTGGGGATCATACATCATCCCAACATTTCCTATCATGTGGAATGAGTGTCTGTCATCCTTCAGGAAAGAACTATCATTGGAAAGGGATGACAGCACTTCTCAGTCAATTCCACTCTGGGTCAGTAGATGTGCCTCTGCTATATGTCTATTACTCCAAGTTCATCTGGCATGCAAATCATGCATATGTATAAATATGCAAAACAGTTTAATAATGTAAAAGTGTTAGATTGCCTCTTAATGTTTGCTGACTTGCATTTTTAATGGATAGAATTTATATCAGTTTTGGCATGTCAGCCACCTATTTTCTTCTTGCATTTAACCATATGGAAGTCTTACAAGGAGCAGCTGAGGTCAGTTGGATCCTTCACCTTCATCTTGGTGAAGAGGAGACTGAGGAGAGACCTCATTGCAGCCTACAAACTCTTTGTGAGGGGACAAGGAGGGGCAGGCACTGATCTCTTCTCTGCGGTGACCAGTGACAGGACTGAGGGAATGGCCTGGAGTTGTGTCAGGGGAGGTTTAGGTTGGATATTAGGAAAAGGTTCTGCCCCCAGAGGGTGGTTGGGCCCTGGAACAGGCTCCTCAGGGCAGTGGTCACAGCACCAGCCTGACAGAGCTCAAGGAGCATTTGGACAATGCTCTCAGGCACATGGTGTGACTCTTGGGGATTTGGACTCGATAATCCTTGTGAGTCCCTTCCAAATCAGAATATGCTGTGACTCTATGATTTATGATTGTATTTTACTTTGAAACTATGTATGAACTAACCATCATATGAAGTATCTGCATAATATAGTGCTAGGTATTAGCAAAGGGGGAGGGAATTAAAACTTCCCAAAGATTACAGCAAGTAGCAATAGAAAATACTTGTTGAAGCAGCAAAAATTTTCTGACTGATGAAAGTGTTTAAAGTTACAAGCGCAAATAATTTCTGACAGCACCTTAAATAAATCTATCTAGTGTCCCAGTCATAGCAATTTAAATTAAAGGCTTTTCTATTTTTATTTTTAATTTCATTGGGATCAAGCATATCTTGGAGAACATGAGAAAATTTTGAAAATATATTCCCCAGTTTATAAGAAATCCTCTTGGACTTGGTGTGCTGATAGAAATCCAGACTGCTTAGATGAATTACAAAAAACTAACTCAGGTAGCTCCAGATTATGTGTCAGTGAAAACAGGGTGAAAAGAATCTGTGAGGAGAGGTAAATATGCACAAAAATCCTTCTAGCTAGAGCTACATTAAGCATAAAAGGATAAGAAGAAAGAACTAGAAGCAGATATGGGGTAGAGAAGGAAAGGATGCTCCTTCCTTTTTACCCCTAATACTATGTTGAATGGTGAGTGTTATGCTACTCCTTGCTGTGACTGGAATATTTTTATATGGTACTAATTAATTTAGCAAGTGTTTCAGCTTGACCTCTAAAGTCATGGATGTCTGGAGATAATGATAAGACAAAAGCTGCCCACTAAAATGTGCACAGGAGGATAGCAGTATGAAAAGGGCAGAGATTCTTCTTTAAGGAAAGAAGATCCTTTCACTTATTTCCAGTCTAAACTTACTTCTTACAGACTGGCACAGAAGAGATTGTCTTGGCAATTGGGTTCATCAAGAGCTTTATTAGGTTCCTGCAGATTAGGGAAACTATTTAATTCCAAAGCTGTTCACAATTCCTATCTTCTTTGTGAGATAACACGTTTGTCCAGTCTTCCTTATTTGAGCATATACTCCAGGGAAATATCTTTTTCTCTATAACATCACTGTAGTTTTAAATGTTTATATATTCATAGATATTCATCATGCTAGCAATTTAGATTCATATTTTGCATTTCCCCTTTTGGGAATATTAAAAGTTTATTATGCTTCATGGATCACCGTCATAATGATGCTTGATAAAAAGTACAGGAAAAGAAATTTGAAGATTTATTTTTAAGTAAAGTTTTGAGGCCTGAAAAAAAACTTCATGTGAACCATGATGTAAGGACTGCAGATAAATTTTTACAAGATATATAGCAGACATGAATCTATCCCTTCGAAGGATAAAAGCATATAAATATTAAGCCCTCAAAATATAATTCTGATGAAAAAAAACAAAAAACTTTTAACACTGATATATATATATATATATATATATATTTATTTATTTATTTATTTATTTATTTATTTGGATATATATATCTGCTGTATTCTTCCAGCTGTATTCTTCCAGCTATATATTTTTTTTCTAACTTGTATTTTAAAAATTATTTTGAGTCTTGAATTTTGACCTAGGGCTTTCAATGAAACAAATTAATGCTTTCACCTTTGCAATTTTCAACATCTCTGTGACATCTGATTTATCCATTGTGTCTATTTATTGATTATATACATACACAATTTCTTACCCAAAATATCTGAAACTGGAAGACCTTTTTTAATAATGGGATTTTCTTCTGGGAAATTATTAAGGTGAGAAAAGTGACCTAATTTCTTAAACAGCTTTTGAAGGACTATCAGGGAGGGAAATGAATGAAATCATCATCTTAAAAAAATGCAAGGAGAAATTCAATCTCTTATTAAAAAACAGTTTTAATCCTTGTATTTTGTTGTTGTTTTGTTGGTTTTTTTTATTTTTCTTTTTGCAATGATTTCTACTCTCTAGCCTCTTAAAATCAGAATATCTGATACAGAGACTTGTGTTTTT
Source organism: Molothrus aeneus (assembly GCF_037042795.1). Taxonomy (NCBI): domain Eukaryota; kingdom Metazoa; phylum Chordata; class Aves; order Passeriformes; family Icteridae; genus Molothrus; species Molothrus aeneus. Next base: position 73,881,904 of record NC_089647.1, on the reverse strand, counting down.
TCTGCATTGTTAAAAGCATTTGATGGCTTCAGCAACATCTATGGGTACACAATCACAATCAAGTAACCTCTCACCCAGCAAGATATTCTTCAACATTTATTCCTGGAATCTTAAAAATCATTAAGTTAAGTTCTAAGTTATCAACTCTCAACTAGATTGAAACTCCATCTTTTGTGACCACTATTCAGAACAGAGTCTTTTCAAACATTTAAGACATCTCAACAGGAATTGTTGAACAGTGTTCAACATTTGTATGCAATACTCTCTGTGTGTTTAGCAGCAGGTATTTATCAACCTGTACCCATTGATTATTTCTTTAATTAATGTTTTTCATTTAATTAATACCTATATTAAATCCTTTGTAGGAAAGTTCAGTGTTGGGAATCAGGTAGTTTTCTGACACTAATTAACACATAATTCAGGCAGGCTACCTTTATGCCATAGTATCAACATTCACAATAACCTGAAAGTGACTTTGTTCATGTTGTGTCTGTTATGTAGTTGGAACTTTCCCATATCAAAAGCCACTGAATAGAAAATACTTTTTTATTCTGAGGACTGATAGCTAAGCAAAACTATCAGAATCCAAATTTGTTCTATGGAGCATAAGGATTAATTTAGAAATAATATTATCGATCTGATAATTGGATTCATTTTGTAATTTGATATAATCCTTTTTCTAAAAAAGATTGTGTAATCCTCCTGGCAAGAACTGACAGACAGCAACAGAAGCTGAAATGATATTTAAGGACTTCTAAAACACTAGGTCAAGCAGACCTGGGATAATTGTATTAAGTTTTTGGGAAAGTTTTATCTAAGTTTTCCATGTGCAGGCATGAAAGTTTAAAAAATAATGCTTTTATTCAAGGGGTATTAAAAAACCTAATAAGGGTACAAAGAAATAAGAACGCTAATAATAATTAATCCTTAGTATATAATCATAATGGTTTTACAGTCTTTCCTCTAGCAATTGACCATCTAGTTGACTTGTCCTTCCTTCAGTAACCTTTATTTACATTTTAATGTTTTGAAAATCTTTTACTAGGGCTTGCTTTTGCCACATGTGCATTTTTTCAGCTACCAGAAGGCACTTCTTCCACTAGCAACTATCACTACCCATATCTCACAGTGTTCCTATGTCTTCTAGACATGGCTCTGTCAACACTACACTCTTCCAGACACTCTGAAAAACCCTAAAATATGTTCCAAAATTTTTATGCAGTTAAGAATAAAAGTTATTATTATATTTTATTGGAAAGAGTATACACAAAATTGGAAAATAATTTGGAAAATAACTGCTATCTCCCATTACACAGGAGGTGTGCTCACAGCTTTTTCCATTTCCCCCTAGTTTAAAGGACCCTTACAGAAAAGCTACTGAATTCTTTGTCTTGAAAATTTATATGTTAGTAAAATAAGCTGTTTCTATAGGTTGAACCTACCTTACCACACTTAGGCAGAGTTAGGTGGCTTAGATTTCTGTTCACTGCTAACATACTCTTATGCTATAGATTGATTTTTAATAGGAATATCTTTCAAACATAGTGACACAATACTACCAAATCCAAGCATGTCTAAGGCCTTTCCATTTTTTTTATTTCCACAGCTGCATCCATCACTTAAGCTACTCCCTTTTCAGGGTTGTTCTCTTCTCTGGATGTCTGGGATGGGATGGTTTTCTTGCCATGTTGAAGGACGGGATGGTTTTGCTTACAGTCAAAACCTGAGATGCAGTTTACATGTATTTAGTCCTTCTGGTCATTTGAAATAATACAAACTGTAAATTGAAACACTTTGTGTTAATGCATTCTCTTTGCTAGGTGTAAAGAAGGGCTGACAGAAATTAAAGAAGCATTAATATTCCATGTGTGCAGTAAGAAATATTTCACTCAGAGAGAGAAGTACCTCTATCATCCCTTAACCCCTCAAGCAGCATTCACTCAGGACAACAAATTACTGAATATGAGATAGTCAGACTGTAGATATATAGTTGAAAGTCTATAGACTTAAGATTTCTCAGTGAGAAAAATCAGTAACCTCCATTTAAATGGATATAATATTGATCTAAAAGAAGATGGGTTTTGTTCACTTGAAACAAAGTGGACTTCAGTCCATTTTGTTCATTTGGAAGCATTTGGAAGCCATGTAATTACCTCTTTGCCAAGCTGAAAAAAGGGTCTTTATAATGACTGTCCATCAGCCTGACTCTTCCCAGTAGTATCCTTAAAGATTATGACAACTTGAAATATGTAGGCCTTTGAAACCACACTTCTACAAACTGCTTTAAAAAAAATTATGTGACATTACAGTGGAGAAGGCAATTTAAAAAAGGAAAAAAAGTTAGATTTCCGCAAAACATTCACTTGTCTTCAATTATGTGTATATTTTGAGAGATTTAATACTTTTCTCATAGTATTTTCTCAAAATATATAGGCCTGACTTGCTTTTTTTATGATTTTCTGCAACTTAGCTGAACTTAGCTCAGTACTTGTGTAAAGATGGAGTAACTAAACAAAGGTTTGTAGTAGTTTTAATTTCTGATTCGCCAAGTTGCTTTCTATCCTTCAGCCAAATTTAGATGGTTGGTCAGCTGAATCTGCATTTTCACTTGCAGTGGCAGATGTAATGAGAGCTATTACTGCCTCTCACATGAGACAGACATCAGCTCTCAATCCCCCAGCGTGCTTATTGTACACTGAATACAGAGTAAGTAAAGCAAATGAAAAGGACATTGCAAAGGCTCTTGGCTTGAACATTTCTATCTAGAAGGTCAGTTCTTGCCTGATATGCAACATCAAACGTATGGCCCAGACATTTCCCTGCAGATTTCCTTGACACTGTTAGAAATATATGGTGGATAGTTTCTTTCATACAAAGCCACGACATCTGTTAAACTGCTCTATGTTTGTGTACTCCTAACCCAACAAATCAGGAGGGACCATTATGATTAGGTTATTGGACAACCCAAAAATAATTCGTAATAAATTAATTTGAACTGCAGCATTTGAATAAAAACAATCCTTTCATCCCCGCTCTTTTTTTTTCTTTTTGGGACTCCTATGCTACATGGAGGTGGTTTTGCTTATCATGTTCAATTACATGTAGGAAGAAGCAGTCTGGAAAGAAGCATCATGACAGACTAAAGCATTATATATATTTTTTTCTGTTCTTTCAGTAGGCATAGCAGAATTCTTCCAACATTATCAGTTCTGATTTTGTTTTAAAATATTTTGTTTTTAAATCTAAAAGAAGGAAATATTCTCCTTTAAAAGAACAATGACACAAGGAGTCATTTATATTAAGGAAATCTCAAACAAATTTTCATCAGAAATATCAGTTCAGATGAAATTAGTATAGTATGATACTATAGTGATACTACAGAGGAGTTTTACTATAGGAAAAAATCTTGTGTGTAAAATAACATGCTCTGTACATGTCTATCACTACACTTGCTCAGGGTTAAATACTAGACAACAAAGAAAAACAAACAACTGGAAATATTTAGCACACTCTTCTGTAGCAGTGTCACAATTATCTTGGTGACCTCTGAGAATTTTGCCAATGGTCCCTCTCAGATTCTTTTACATACATTAGCAGTATCTTCTCCTTCTGTGGATATAGTTTTTCTGCCCAGTCTGTGTGAAAGTAGAACACCCTCAGATTGACAGCTCCCTGAAACAGCTTTCTAGAAGTTGCAAAACACCTTACAGAGCAAAAAAATTGCAAAATATACAGTTTACTTATTTTCACCATTTTAAAGGAGGGTGATGGATAGGAATGTAGAAAAGTGAATGCTGTTTGTGAAAGTCATTATTTTTTCCTGTTTAAAGGTTTTTCCAGGAGTAATGAGTTTCACAGGTATCTTCTAAAATGTGGATGGATACAGTAGAGTACAATAGAAAAATTAAAACCTTTAATCCTATATGCCTGTTCTACTTATGTTCATAGAATTATACAGTTTTTTTCTTTTCTAAAAGAATCCTGAGCAAAGATTTATTCTTATTCCTGCCAACCTCTCAGTCTATTGCATTGTAATAATTTTTTAGCACCATGAATCCAGACTGAAATCTGGATCAAGTAGATTGCTTCTATCTACAATTTAAAAATGTTTACTTACAGTAATAGGGCATTTATTACATGACCAGTCATCTAAAATGGAGCGCAATATTAGGTTTACCCCTTAAGTGTGAAAAATTTAACTGGTTTACCATTTTGTCTTGGCAAAAGCTCCCACAAATATGTCCTTTGTTTAGAATTTAAATTCCCTAGTGGCTTTTATTAATCAATATCCAACATGATTTCATTGTTTTAAAAGGTAAGTAGATATGAGGGAAAAATTAATTTAGAAAAGAACAGCATCAAAATATGACGTATCATCACAAGACTGGTGAATAGGTGTGAAGTAGTTTCCAGTATGAAAAAAATAATCTAGTAGCAACAACTTTTTAGGTGCCTTTGAAGTCTGCTGACTTATTTATAACAGCATTCTATGTATTACTGGCTTCTATTATTACTTAATCTACATTATTCTAAATCATGTATTTTGGTTTCTAGCAGTCATCACATAAATCCTGATATCAGCACTGTCAAAACTGTGAGACTGAAGATTCAAACACTTTAAAAAAAAAAAAAAAAGCAAAAAACAGTTAGCAAAAACTGCTAACTGTTTCACCTTAATTCAGGAAAAATTGAAAAGAGAATACTTGTGGAATACAATCATTAATAAGATAGACTTATCTTGAAAAACATTAATAAGATAGACTTATCTTGAAAAACAAAGAGAAGATATCAATAATTTTACATTTTGAAAAAAGGATGTTTTATTTGCAAAAGAGCAGGAAATTACTGAAGACCTGATGAAAGAAAAAAATCTAAGCTTCTTGACCTAGTTCACCTAGACTTTGTACTGTGTTCCAACATCTTTGTTTCTTCAATCGAGATTCTAGCTCTAACTTGTCACCAGAAAAAAAATCCTATTTTCAACTCTCTCTATAAAATGAAAATTGCTGATGATATAAAGCCAAGTGAAAGAAATACTTTTGAGTCTTCCCTTAGGGTGTGGGAGATATGTACTGAAATACCATGACACTATGTATGTCTCAGAGACAGCAGAATCCGACAGTTATGATGATATTGCTAAAAAAAAAGGGGGATTGGTCCTTAGCCCAAGCCTGAGAGACAACAAGTTTGTTTCCACCCACACTGCTGAGGAGTGGGCTTTTCTGTGGCACATTTATTTTGAGGAGAGCTCTTTAAAACAGCACAAAATGATCCTGACAGTGAGCTGACAGTTAAATACTATGTGTAGGGGATTCAGTGTTGGCATCCTAACATTCCATGTCTGTGGTTAATTTTGGGCATGACCTAGAAAAGAAAAATAGAGTTATAATAGGATTGCTACTGGACTGTGCTTAGTATGAAAACATAACTTAGTCTGAAGAAAACTCAGGACCAATATTTATACACTGGGAGGGTTATTAGTTGCCATCTGATATGAAAGTCTGGAATATTATGTTTTTGAGGAAAAAATTTCTCTCTTTACAGGTGGATTCTAATTAAGTTCTTCAGAAAGCTCATTTATTTATTTCATTTCTGGGGATAAACATTGATCAAGTCCCTAAGAAAATTACTGCTGAGTGCACCCAGAATTCGGCATTAATATCTCGTGCCAAATTTCTTCTTCAAGTAATCTGTAAAATTAATGTGGCTTTTATCAGGTAGTATATTCTCTTGCATTTGAAATTGTAGTTTGACAGAAACATCCCTAAACAGAAACAATAACTGACAGTTAAAAATTATTATAAATTCTTTAGCATTTTGGTGACATTGAATTCCTACTAAACATATCATAATCTTAAAATTGCCTAACCCACCTAACATCTTAATTAACACTTTATGTAGATTCACAGAACATTGCTAAAATAAAATTAAGGTAGGTAGTACAGCAAAGGACAGGTTGATGAGAATAATAGGATTATGTTTGATTTTCTCTAAATTTAATTTCATTTGTTGTGATAAATAGCAGTATCATAAACAACATAATTCACTGTCAAAGTCTCTCTTGATATTTTGAAATAATTATGAAAGGAATCATCGTAAGTATGCTGAACCATTCAGAGGATTTAATATTAATATTGTTTAAGAATTAAGAATTTGAAATTTAAGAATTTGAAATTATTTTCCAAGTGTTCCATGTTTTAAAAAAGAATTGATTTTTTATGTAAAATGATACCAAATTTCATATTCCTTAGAGTCTGAAGTGGCTAAAATTGCTTATTCACTCCTGGTACTTCATAAAGAAGAGAAACTCAGATGGAAATTCTGGAGAAAATTATAAAATAAATTTCAGGAAAAACTTGCTGAAAATGTGAGAAAAGTATTCTCCAGGTTAATTATGTTTAATTCCTTTTGTATTGAAATGGAAGTGACATGTTTAGAAATGCCATGCTTTATTATATGGGAAAGTTTGTATGTATACCTCATTTACCTTGAGGTAAATAGTTCACAATGACAGAAACTGTATTTCTCATAAGAACAGTAGATTTAAATATGTAAACTATTTGACATTTTACTCTTTTGTCTTGCAATATTCCAAACATTTTCTCAAAGCATTATACAAGACTGAAAAAGACTGAGAAAATTAAGAATAGGCTATATGTGAAATGATTCTGTGCCACAAAACAGATGCTATGATGTGCTTGGTTTTCTCTCATATACATGGGTTGCTTCAAGTGTCCTTCCAAACTAGTTACATTTTCTGATATCTGCCTCTAAAACAGTGCTTGTAAATCCCATAAGCACTTGTTCCTCAACAGGCATCCTCAATATTAGTTTTTTCATTAAAAAACATTGAGGCATTGACAGCAATTAATTCAGACCTATGTGAGTTTGCAGTTCTGGCTTTTTTTCTATCAGGACTTAATTGGTGATTGTTAAAAGTCATCTTGTGGCATTACCTCCTTTGTGTCACATCTATCTCAGACAGAAATTTATTTGGAGACATCCATTTAAACACTTGGGAAGGAAATACCATGCTCTAAATCCTATCAACTAAACTAATAACAGTAGTAGGTTAGCATATGGAATTTTTTTCCCATATGGATTCATATGGATTTATGCCAATGAGAATACATATATAATGCTATAGTAGTCTTAGATACAGTTGTGTGACACATGAAAGAAAATGGATGCATGAAATATCTCCATGCAATTTCTTCAAGATTGAAATATTCCCTATCTCATGCTTTTTTTTCTTATTTCTTGAAAAATAAAATGGAAATTGATGATATAGTTGAATAGAATTTTTCTGAAACTTTAAATTTTGTGTAATCTTGATATTTTAAATGCTCGTTTAAATTGTGGTGGAAAAATAAAGTTAAAATATGAATCCTGAAATATGGGGAAAAAGAATCACTGACTCAAGTCCTTTATGGTGCTCATCACAATAATAGACAAGCATACTGATGTGGCAGTCCATGTCTTTGAAATGACACAATTCAGGGTAGAAGAATGATAACTGAGCTTGGGTAGACAGCTATGTAAAACAAAAGCTGTAGCTGTCCTCTAAGTCTGAGCCCAAGCCTGAAAGTCTTCATGATACTTGGCATTGGGTTTCTTCCAAGGCACAGGTAAGTATAATTGAGGGAGCATGTTAGTCTGCAGGAAGAGAAAGCTGAGCCATCACCCAATGCTTCCTGGAACAGTGTTAGAGGGCTACACAGGATGGAGTATAAATTGATACAGACTTGCCCATACAAGAGAGTAGTAGTAGTTTTGAGAGTAATAGTTGAAAAGGACCAAAATGATCCAGGGATTGTACTATTCATGCAGAATACACCTATGCTAGTAAAATAAAAAAAAAAAAAAATTAGAAGTGGTCCTCTGACCTTAAAAATAAGTTGCAGGGCACATTTTGAATCCATCTGTATCAAACAGGGTGGCCGTATCCAAATCATCTACTGAGAATAATCTCAATTACATGCAGAGTTTGTATTACCTGAGCATTTGTTCAAGAACACAAGTTAGGACAGGCTGAAACAGGATCAAGGACAATGGTAATAATTTAACAGTGTGAAAATTTCATACCAGTGCCAAAAGCAATCTGTCCCCATTTAGGTTGCAAATACCTCCATAGAAACAAGGGCAAACCTCAGTGGCTTGATGATTAATTTGTTCCAAGTTGAACCAAAGCTTCTATGACCATCCACATTTACACAATAATAGAGCCCTAAACCCTTCCACACAATTTCAGTTCTGTACTCTCAGGTGATACAATAAAGCCAGACTTATACCAGCCAGATTCTGTCAGTATGGGCTTTAAACTGGCTGGCATAAAATGGAGGTGGGCCCACTTTAGTTAAGTATACAAAGATACAAAACCGGATATACTATTCTATGAATTTTGTTAGTTTATTTCAAAAACCAAAATCAAATATGAGTGTTTTCAGAGGCAATTTCAACTTTCCATCTTTGGCCTGGCCTGCAGCAGGATCAGATGTACTCAATCATTGTGTCTGGAAGTCATCTAATAGGATGTGGATAGCAAAATCTGAGCCAGGTATTTTAAATTTTTTGTACACAATATAAGTGAATAGATACTGTGGGCTCACATCCATGCTAGAATGATGTATATTTGCTTGTTTATCTGTACCTGTTTGGTGAGATGAATCTCAAGTTTCTCCAAAATGGATGCAATGAATGATTCTGGTGTGGCAATTATGGAGTGCCTATCCTAACTTTCTAAATTGTCTTTGTAGACCATCTTTGAGTATAACAGATCAGATAGTCATAGACACCTGCAGTAATGATATTTTTGTGATTATTTTATAAAGAAGCTATTGGTAATGATATCTGAATCTCTAGCAAAAGCTAATTGTTTTATTGAATTCATTGCATCTGTATGTTGGCTATCCCTGATACTGTGAAACCAAGTAAAAATTACAGTAAACCTCATAATTGTTGAAAGGATTAGTTAATGAACCAGTTGCATACTTCTTATGAATACTGTTCTTATATCATTCTAAACTAATTTCAGGAAGGGTTTTCTTGAATAACGGTGCCAGGCCAGGCATCTTGCCATCCTATAGCTTTTATGCTGTTGTAATACCTTCTGATGTACTATCATGGGCTACACTGTAGTATATAGTCAGTATACACTGTAGTATATAGTATGTATTAGGTAAATGAAAAATAAGCAAAACAAACCTGTTTTACAGAAAATATTCTTGATTTTGTCTCCATTCTCCATATTTTGTTCCGAGTTATTTCAGATTCAGGGTACTTGGAAATGCATCTACATTTCTATTCAATTTAATTTTCCAACAGAAGACTGCAGGATTGCAAATAATAGGCTGTCAGTTCCTTCATTATCACATGCGTATCCCTTCCTTCTCTGCAGTTATTTTACTTGTGGGTCATTTTATCTGAATTTGAGTGAGAGCAAAAGGGCTAACTCCTCCTGCCAAGAAACAAATTAGCTTTTTATGTTGTTTAATAACTGCATCCAGTTCCAAATGCCACCAAACAGCTATTAAACAGCAAGCCCCTTGAACAAAAACTCAATGGTGCATAACACAGTTGATTAGATGCACTCTTTTCTGAAAGGGCCATTATTCTTAGTAGGCATATTTCATTACTCTTAATCTGAGTTTAAATCTATGCACCCATAACCTAATAACTCCATCTGAATTGTCTAATGTTATCTAGCTAATCTTTGGATGTCTTTTAATATTTGTGGGAGAGATTTTTGAGACTGAAGAAAGTATCTAATGTTCTCTGATGCTGTTTCTTCAAACTGAGATCAATCGCACCTAAGAAGAAAAAGATTTTGCTACTTTACTGCTTGCTTTATTTTTCTCTTCAGTTGAAACAAAGCAGTATTCTCATCAGTTTCCAAGCAAACACATCATTTCCAATTACTGCTTGGTACTGGTTTCTGTGCCTGGGTTAACCAATGCCTTTCCTTTTAGTTAATTTTCTCTATTCACCGAGAGTAAAATAGGTGTAGTGTCATGAGTGTGGTTTATATATATGTGTCAATAAACGATATCAATAAAATATGCTTTCAAAACCAATATCAGAGTGGCTGATATGTTTCACTGCTGAAAATCATAAGGTTCCTAAATTTTGAAGGAGGATTTGCTAGTTTTACTGGAATCTTGATTTAAATGTGTTTTCTGATTTAGTAGGGAGCAAATGTAGAAAGATATCTGCAGGTGATTTTATTCGACCAACCAATAGTAGTCCTTCTATTTTATACCTCCTTAAGACACTCTTACTAGCAATTAAAAATTTAAACATCATTATAAAGTAATCATGTAAAGATTGTTTTAAAAAGTAATTTGACATTAATGTGAAATTTACTACATTGTGCTCATATTTAAACTTTGATAAATGAATTTAGAACCTTATAAACACACATCTTCTGTATAATAATTAACTTGGGAAATAATGCCCTAAGAGATAAGAAAGGTAACTTCAGCATTTTAAGGTTATCTGGTAGCTCTTATTATAGTGTAGAATTTGCACAGTATATGATTTTTAGAAGACCTGCATACACATGTCAAGATTGATGTAGCTGTTTCTATAGTACAAACTATAGTACAAACTTCTTTGAATTACCTTCTTCCCCCCCAAAAAATCAAATTCAGAATGTCAGCTGAGTGCTTGTTTTGAATGTGACCATTGTGTTTTTTTATTACTCTGGAAACCTCTGATGGCTTTAGTTTTTCATTGGCCAAAAAGGCCAGCATGCATTGAGTGATGAAATCTGAATATTCACGAAGACAGGGGAAAATATCACTAATAAAGAAATGGAATTTAAAGTGGCATCTTAGCCACACATTTTCATTATATTAAATCGATGATGATGGGATGAATTTGACAAGAAGGTTGAGTGCCTGTGGGTGAAGATCAGGGGGAAGGACGGCAGGGTGGAAGTCTTGGTAGGTGTCTGTTACAGACGTCCTCTCCAGGATGAACAGGCAGATGATAAGTTCTACAGGTGCCTAGCAGAATTGTCACTATCATCAACTCTTGTACTCATCGGGGTCTTCAGTCTGCCAGATGCCCAATGGAAATACAGCCCAGCGGAGAGCATGAAGTGCAGAAGGTTCCTGGAGTGTGTGCAAAAGAATTTCCAGATGTAACTGGTAAGTGAGCCTACCAGGGGAGCCTACCTGACTAAACCTGTTTAACACCAGACAAGAGCTTAAGAGTGATCAGAGGGTGGTCACTGGGGCTGCAATAAACACTAGATTTACTCACTTGAGCATGCTGTCTCTTGCTTGATTAAACAAGGGAAGTAATCCATATTATTATGAAAAAAATCCCAAAAAACTATATAATACAGAGAAGATATGAGTCCACAGTCTCTGGTTCATTAGACCAACAGGGCTGCAAAAGGAACATTAGATCTTTTGGAAGGTTAATGAAAAACAGGAAGAAAATCAAGTATATATATTCAAATATATTAATATCAAAGCTGTGCACTCTTGTCATTCAAAGGATGATGTTTTTGGGGAATAATGACCATAAGAGAGCTAGCTTTTTGTAGTATGAAATGCATTTTGTTGAAAATACTGACTTGGAAAATTTTATTGACATTTGCATGGAATGTTGCTTCCGTTGCAACAATTTTATATGTGGTATATAAAAAAGATTATTAGAAAAACAGGTACATAGTTAATAATAGTTAATAATAATAAGTCCATAAATCCATATGTGTTTTCCTATGTTTTAAACCTAGTTCTATAAAAAACGGAAAGTCTGAGACCTAGATGGCTAGCCAGGTCCCTGTGAAGAGGAGGTTTAGAACTGAATCAGACTAAGCTGACCTTTCAGAAAACCTCTAAAATATGTAAGGAGAAGGCTAGAACCTAGCACTTTGAGCATTCACAACAGTCTTTGACATGTATCTTAGGAAATGTTTTGCAATAAGTGATATGCAAATATGAATAGTTTCTGCTAAGGGATGGAGAGTGCAAAAACCAGGGAATTGCTGGTAGTCACTCTTAAGTGAATTCAAATGTTTTAAGCCTCTGAAGGATGATCCTTCCATACTCTAAGCTAGAATAGTTTTCTAGGAACACGGTAAAACTTTGTCAAGATTCTGATTCCTGATTAAGTATTTATGTCAAGTGCTTTTACCTTATGTGTTTTTCCTAGACTAACGTCATTTGTCAGACACCAAGGACCCAAAGTTGTTATGTCAGTTGTTTCCGACGTGAGAGTACTCAAAGATAATATGCATCCAATTTTCAGAGCTCTCCTTAGTGTACAGAATGAAGTTCAGAAGAAGACTTAAAAAGTGCAGCAAGGCAGCAAAATGACGCTATAATATTCCTCAGGGATTTACACGTTTTATGTTACTAAACAAAAAACCAAACAAATACAATAGAACCAATTGACTGCAAAGTATGACTTGCACAATTATTCTAAGCACATACACAGCCTTTTCTGTATACTTTCAAGTTCTATGAAACTAGGACTTCTCAGATTAGGTTGCATTTAATATCTCAACCCATGCAAGATTATGATACAATGGTTAGGCTACTTGTGTGAATCTCCACACAAGGTGATGGGCACATTTCAATCTTATCAGAGCCTTAATAGAGTGTTTCAATGACTAAATTATTTTTCATTTTCTTATAAACTGGATTCTTACCAACTCTACAAATACATATTTTTTTGTCTCTCAATGTATTTAGAAGTATTTAATCTGAGGACATGGGTAGATGAAGGCTTTTATCTTCTTGCCTCTGTCTATTGCACAAAATTTAAGTAGATCACCTGGAGGTCTATCTTCTCTTATCTGAGTCCCCAGTATATTTCACTTACTATTACATAACAATTCTATTACTACCAAGAACACTGGAAAGACATGAGGAAATTATTTTTGTTGAAGTCCTTGCAGTCACTAAAATAAATAAACAAATAAATAAATAAATAAATTTTAGAAAGCTCAAAAGAATGAGAAGGGAATCACAAACACAGCAAGCTGGTCAAGATCACACCTTAGGAAAATGGCAAAATGTTGCCTAGGACAGGGATTTGCAGAATCTTATACTGACTGTGAAATAAATGGATGAAACAAGATGATTTGGCCTCATCATACTGCACATAGCATCAGAAGATGCTGAAGGACTCACTGCTTCTAAGCACTGATTCTACACCCATTGATACCCTTCTGTTTCTTTTATAAGAGCCATTGCTGTCTCTTGTAGAACATCAGTTACTAAATAGTCTTAGAAAAAACAGATTTTTATTCAATCCATATAATATATTCGTTGATTTTCTCACACTGCTTGTCAATAAATTCTAATTTGAAACACTAAGAGGAGAATGCAATATAAAAAGGTTTTCACTGAAAGGACAACACTTCTTCCAAATTACTGTAGTATAACCAGAAACCTAGCCTTGGGTGTTACCACAGGGTCAAACAGGACACACAGACCAGGCTCTCTCAGTCTCTGTACTTTTCAACTACCAGAGTGCAAACACGTAGGTTTTGCACTTGTCAGTACTACGCAGGCATTGGGGTTTATCTCACATAACGAGAATGAGTGGCCTGCTCCATACAGTTTAGGAAATAAAGAACAGAAAGCTAGAAATAGAAAAAAATATAGTTTTGTAACTGCTAAAAGAAAAATGAACAAAATTCCAAATTCAAAATAGTCCAGTGAATTTAGAATTATTTTTAGCTGCATAGATTTTTGGCAGAAGAAAATGAGCCAACCAGCCAAGCCCACGTTGCATCAGTTAGAAATAATACAAGCTGTCCTCCAACACACACTAGTCCTGAGACAGTGACAGGTCCCAGCACTTTGGTCTGAGTATGAGGTGCCCTGAAAGCCAGCAGCTCGCTCTGGGAGCTGTAAAATGGACTTGTGCCTTTGGCCTGGTGGTAAGAAAGCAGGTGTCAATGTCACCATTGACACCAATGGTAAACATTTATACTTAAGGCAGGTAGAAAGAGTCAAATATCATGGTAGAGGGTGTTAAAACTCTTTTGTAGTAGTCAGATGTCTTGATGTCCTTAAGCTTGCAAACATTGAGTAGGACACGTGACGCTGCACTACTACACTGCTAATTGGAGTGTACTAAATTAATAATATGTACACAAATAATACGTGTGCTTTAGAATGGCATAAATAAATCTCCAGACCACTACTTACTCATAGGATTTATACATTTAAAGTATCTGCTGCAGGACAAAAAACTCATAAAAACTCTCATGACTGCTCTCAAAAATAGAAAGAAGGTAAATTACTGTAATAAGAAAAATAGAGACCAAAACAAGAGTTAGGAAGTAAAATTTATACTTAAGTTGAAGCAAAAAAACCAGAAAGAATTGAAAATGTTAGAACAATGATTTCAATACTTCTGAGACAATGTCAGAATTGAGATAATAGAGACAACTTTTTTAAAGCATGCTTAACAGTTCTATTCCCCTCTCTCAGATATTAAGTCCTAAGTATTTTTCCCACTAGTTTTTATTTGGAATTCTATCTTAAAATTTGTATTATCTTGTCAATTTTCTAAACTTTTCTGAAAAAAATGGCATGCTATTGTGCTAACTGATTCTGTAGGGTGTCTATCAGTATATACTATTTAGGTGTCCTTATAAATTTTTACTTTTCCAAGTCCTTAGTGGACTCAGAAAGCAGATTCATAAAAATATTATATTAAAATGGTGTTACTCAACTTCAGTCTGATATCAGTATACTGCAGTGGTATTTAATACTTTGAATATTGCTGGAGAATAAACAAGGCATTTTTTTCTGGCAGTTTAAAATTACTTTGCTAACTTCAGAACCATCAGAATGATTTTTTATTGTACTATTTCTATATATACATCATGAAATAACTTTGCAACTGTCTTTTATATAGTAGTGAGAAGAATAAAAAAGTAATGATATTTATGAGTTAATGTTTTTTGTTATTCTTCTTGTTCTGGAGCAATTGCTCTCCTGTTAGGAACAGAAGATAAAATGTAAACATAAGTTATGCACAAGTAATAAAATTTACATATTCCACTGTGCATTGAAATACTGGAATAGTTTCTACATTGCAAAAATAATGCTCTGTAAAATCCTACTGGTAAAGTGCAAGACTTCAAAGAGCTGCCAGTGCTGATGGCACTGACCTTGTCCCCATTCACAGTTAAAAGAGAGGTATTCTCCTTATATTTGTCATTAATATAACAAATATTTGCCACACAATATTCAAAGTACCTCTTTTAATGTGAATTATTACCACAGGATGTACCTATGTATAGCTTTACTCTTGTCTTTGGTAGAAGTGTGATAGAGAGCACCATTTCTCATTAAAGGCATCAAATTTTCACTTTCTGAAGCAGAAAAAAAAAATGTTGTGTGTGTGTGTGACCATAAAATCCAACTGGATCACTTCTATTTACAACTCATTCTCCAACTTCAGGGGTGTTATTGCAGGTATTACAGGTAATACCAACATAATCCTTGAATGAATGATATTCATCTCAATCTGTTGGTGCATATTGAGCCATAGCTGCTTAGTTTATGCCATGCTGAGTAAAAAGACCCCAATGTATCATTTATCTCACAGGATGTATACAATTAATTCCTATTTAGAAAAGGTTTTGTGTTTTTTAAAAAATAATAAAATTCTACCACTGTTACAACAATAATCAAAATTCTTGAAATGTAATACAAGATGCATTCTGAAAACTAAACAGCTCCAAAAGAGAAAACATGTTTGCATCTTGACTTGAATAAATTATAGGATTGAATGGAACAAAAGAAAAGATCAGTTAATTTATACAATTTTATATTTCAGTTTGTTAATATTTGGCATTGATGACCTGGGGTTAAAGTTCTAGATGAGTTTTTAATCAGGCATTTAGGCAAACCTGCAAATACATTGGGACTTATGTGTATCAAGAACTGTTTTTCTTTCAAATGAAAATGAAATTGGAGAAAGGATATTTCTATATGATATCAGAGAAAATATATTTATTCTAAATAATGCAAAAATTCTTGTCTGAAGTCGTGAGATTTGCCAGGTTATGTGGCTATTTGAAAAATTTACTCCTATATTTGTGACTTAATTCAGATATGTTTTCGTCTATGCAACAAATGAGTTTGAGCTTGTCTTTTATCAGAGATTTTCTATTTTTTTTCCTCGAACGCATTAACCATGATTCATATATTTAAAAAAACAAAAAAGTGGTGAACAACTGATAAGGTGTTAAAAAGGCTTGCTAGGCGTCAGGTTGTCAACTGAGCCAAAGCCAACATTTCTTTCTAAAAGTTGCTGTGACAGTCTGGGCACAATCCTGAACAATGAGCTCTAGGATGACTCTGCTTGAGCAGGAAGGATGGACCAGATGAGCAAATGGCCAGGGCCACTGTGGTCCCTTCCAACCTGACCCATTCTGTGATTTTGTGATTTGGATATAAGGTAAAGCAGAATGTGCAATTGGCAAAGGACAAGACTGATATAATTTTAATCTACGTAGAAATTGAGGTAGGCTTTGTTAACTGTAATGTTTTAAAGGCAAAAGATTTAACACACAAATATACTGTGTTTACTGATGTAAAACAGGGAAGATGGAGACAGTAATTGTAGATATTAAAAAAAAAACACCACAAAACCTCATATACAACCAGGCATTGTTTAGCACATTTGAATGGAATATTTTAAATTAAAGTAAATGTTCCCAAATCCTTTAATTTCTATCCAGTTGTTCAGCTCTATCCCTGAAATTGTCTGTTCAAAGCACTAAATTCAGATTACATACTCGAAATGCTTAGGTAAAACTCTGCGCTCTTAAGGGTTTGAAAACGAATAAAACAATACTGATTTCATCTATGCAAAGGATATTTATTTGGTCCCAACTAATCACTAAAATTTTGTTTTCAAAGGTGCTAGAGATATCCAGAGAAAAAATTAGAAAATTTACAGAAAATAGGACTAAATTGCATTATGATTGCCCACAAAACCATATAGTAGAGAAATTAACATCTTAGCCCAGTGAAGATTACCATCTGGAATTCAAACTCCTAAGTTACCATTCTTGGAAAAATAACTTTTTCTTTTGTTTTCCTTTGCACATATAGATTGTGGGGGGATAGAATGTAAGAGAAAGATAGTGCAGAAGGCAGTCTCACCCCTGAGGAGTTGCAGCTGTACTAATTACCAAAGATTAGGAACAGGCCTGCCCTTAACAGGCCTCAGCTGTGTCCAATAAGGATGAGTGCTATAAAAGAATGAGTTAGCTGGGTGGGAACAGAGTTGGAGTTTTTTTTTTGGTTGTGTTGTGAAGATGGAATCAGTGCTGTGAGGAGCTGCCCATGAGAGCTTGCTGGGAAGGTATGGAACTTTTGCAATAAGATGATAACAGTAGATGACCTCATTTACAGAGATCCTATAATGCAAGGCTCCAAGATGCTAAAAGTTAATACAAGTTCATTATGTTACTATTAAGTGAGAACAGATAAAAAATTTCTATTATAAAGATAAAACCCAATAAAATAAACTTACTTATTCTCAGGTCTTTTCACATAGTCTCCAATTTAATTTCAATGGAATATGAAATTATCTTCTTAATTATCTCTGAAGGGAAATTAGAATTTTTACTAACAGTCAATGGAGCTAGGAGGAGTCACAGCACTCTGTTGAGTTTTCAGTTGTATTGTTTATGGAATAATAACCTTGGGATTGTTTCTCTGAATTTTTCAGCACTAAATAGTAAAGCAATTTGTAACATGGTGTGTTTTAGACAGTAACAAATCTCTTCCTAAGAAATATTTGCCTTTGTGTTATGTCTATTAATATTGCATTTATCTTTTTTCTGTTTTGTCTAAATCACTTCTAAAGAAAATAATCTATGTGAGTACTTCACACTCTTAAAGAGAGGGAATGTCACCATTTAACCCCAGTAGGCAACTCAGCCCCACACAGCCCCTCACTCACTCTCCCCTGGTTGGAGAGGGAGAAAATCAGGATGGTAAAAGTAAGAAAACTTGTGGGTTGAGATAAAGACATTTTGTTAGGTAAAACAAAAACCACGTGCACAAAGCAAAGAATTAAGTCACCATTCCCACAGGCAGGCAAGTGTTCTCCCGGACAGCTGGGCTCCATAATGAATAACAGTTACTTGGAATGACAAATGTCATCACCCAAAATGTTCCATCCTTTCTCTTCTTCCCCTTAGGATTTACTGCTTACCACAATTTCTGCTGCTTTCAAGTATGTTAAGATATGAACAGGGTAAAATACTCATTCATTGCTGTCAGATTTAATTTTGAGAATTTTATATTTATTTCTAGAAGTAGTCAATGTATCCAGGCTTTTATTTTTAAGGCATTCCTTAGTAATTTGCTTATGTCAAGGAATGAGCCAGAGATAGAAACTGGAAAAAAATCAACTATCAGTTGTTAAATCTAGAGAAAATTGAGTCACTTGGGCCTTCTCTCTATATCAAAATGTTTTCATTTTTTTTGGGTTGTTTTTGTTTGTTTTTATGCACTGTTGAAATAACAGTGTATGTGATTATGGAGATACAACATGAAAATATTTTACAAGCCATACCAAAAATATGTATTTTGTTTCAGAACATACTGCTAAAGAAAAGTAACACTGATTTTTAGAACTGTGTAGGAAACAAAAAATTAATTCATGGACATTTTCTATCCTTTATTAAGGTAATTTTGCTTTGGTTAGTCTCAAGCAGATCTGACTCACCATTCTACCTATCACATTCACTTAAAATCATGAATAGAGACAGTTACAACAATATTGGTTATAATATTACGATGCTTGTCTTTCTATTTTTTTTAAATGATTACTGTAAACCAAAACCGTTTCTGCTGAAAGCTAAATGTCATACTGTCATTCCCCAATCAGACCTTCAATGAATAGGAAGAAACACAGTAGGTTTAGATTAGGTGACAGGAAGAAATTCTTTACTGTGAGGTGAGTGAGACATTGGAACAGGTTGGTGTATGTTCCATCCATGTAAGTGTTTAAGGTCAGATTTGTTGGGTTTTTGAGCAACCTGGTCTAGTGGAAGGTGTCTGCTCATGGCAGGCGGGTTGGAAATAGATGATCTTTAAGGGCCCTTCCAAACCAAATCATTCTACATTTCTGTTCCATGAAGTGGAATGTATATGGTGCTATGTAATGAAAGCCTTATGTTCATGTGAACTCTTTGCGTATTCTCCCTTGAACTCTACAGCTCTATGAGCCAAAAATTTACAGATCAAATAATTTATTGTTAGTATAACTGGTTTTGCTGCCCTTTAGGTTTTTTTTTCCCCAGGAAAATCCAAACATTCATGAAAACAAAATGTCAATTCCAAGGTTGTAGCAACTCTATTAGGTTTCTTGGACATAACAAAATTATGCAGCCATATTATAAACCTGACATGAAGCTTCTAGGGATTGCTATCTGTTTCCACCTTGTAGGTAAAAAAATATTCAAAACAAGGCATTTTTCTGAAAAGCTGTAGTTGTTCACTTTGAGAAAACAAGTCTACTTTCAAATTGCTTCTTAGAATTTTCACATTTGAAAATTCTTCTCTCCTTTCTTAAAGATGAAGTAAAATGCTACTTGGAGCTTTATTTTTTACATGAATGTGTGCTTTCTTAAATAAGACAAAACCCTCTGTATTACTTTAATGTCATAGGATGAGAACATTTTAAATAGCTCTATTTTCAGGTCTTGTTAAATAAAAAGTGTTAAAATTGAGAAGCAAAATTGCAAATAGATTTTTAAAAAGAACATCAGTGTTTACTTCCATTTATCCTCTTTTTCACTAAGATGCACCAAACTTCAGGACACCAAATTCAAATTCTAGTTCACTTTCCATTTGATAAAACATGCACTGATAATAAGTTCACCTTTTTGACAATGTTTGCATTAATACTAGTACCATTTGTTATTCAAGAAAACATTTTATTTCTATCTGTGTGAAAGAGCTAAATATCCTTATTGGCATCAGACTAATGCCTAAGATTATGCAATAAATTTAAGTAATATTTGAAACAAGTTGCTGTCTTAAATTTAATAAAATTATTTGCACCTTTGTAACCAAAAATTTTTAATGATGCTGCATTGATATATTGCAGTATTGCTTGCTGCCCAATTATTTTACAGAATAAATGCTACCTTGTACAATATTAGCAGTTTTCGGGGCGGGCGGGGGGGGGGGGAATAATCTCTACTAAAGTTTGTGGCTGTTTTTATATAATCTTTGTCCTTGGAAATGCTTCTCCTGATTAGCTACTATACCAGCTGTTAACTGCTGGTGACAGATTTTGAGAAGCAATTTCTCAAGAAGGGAACTAATAGTTAATTATGTGCTTGTTAAGTATCTGAATACTCTTTTATATTGACATTTATTATCACCAACCTTTAGTCTTAGACTAAAAAATAAGGTAATTAAATTACATTTTTTTTGTGCAACAGAGGACCTGATGAGTATTCTGGAACTATGAGCATTTTTTTTTGGATATTGAAAGGTCAATAAAGAAAACCTTAACCAAAGCTACTTTTCAGTAGGTCATGTTATTAAACAAAGAAAAGATCATAACAAAGGCTGCTTGAAAAATTTTTAATATTTATATATTAGTTGCCCAACTGTTGGAATAGGTTTCTCACAAGAATATAAGTATGAGAAATAGCATACTGGCAAAAAGTTTCTGTTTTGTTAGGAAATCCAAAAGCAGAGTAAGAAGGAAAGGATGTATCTTAAACCCTGTCCTTTTTGGATTATTTGCACACTGAAAATTTAGCATCTTCCACTTGTCATTATAGCTTGAACCTTCCAGAGCTAAATATTAGACTTTTTAAAAAAAAAAACTTGACAATAGTCACTCTTTTTGTCATAAACAAAATCTTCTAATATATGAAATAGAACACCCCATGTATAGGTATTTAAGAATTTGTTTCAAATCTAGTTAGTGTTTTAGTGATAACAAACCAGTTATACTAGTCCAGGCACAACAACACTGACAGCCATAACCTGTATTAGTACATAAGAACTTCATAAAGCTCTTGAAAATGTTACACAGGACAAGCTACTGTATCTTATTCTCTCTGCCATTAGGCTCACCCTTGAAAAGACTCCCTCAATCTTAATTAAGGTCAGTGCAAACTGTCTTCCTCAGGAAAAGAGGTGGGTTAGCACAGCAGGTCATCAAGTGTCCAAAGGAGGAGTTCTATACTGGTCCTGGGGACTTATTCCACTACAGTCTTGCATCTGTGTGGATGATATGTCATATATTTTCTTAAAACAACCTGATTTTTTTTTCTTTTTAACTGCATGCTAAACTTTGTAAAGTGAAGAACAGCCTTCCTCACTCTCCTTGGGTGCAACAGGGCTTTTCTAAAGCAAAAACTGCTGTGTTGGGAAGGGTGGAAGTTTGAGAAGAAAGTCTCACAGGTATGTATGCTTAGCAGAAAGCTTTTTGAATTAGAACATGAAGAAGGAATAGAGATGAAAGCAAGTTTTGATATAGAAGAAAAGAATTGCTGAGCTAGTCTTACTGGATAACCAAGAAGGCAAAGGGTATGTTAGTTAGAAGGGGTTTTTATGAATTAGAGCAAAGAATAAACTCACCTCAAACAAGATGTTTTTACCACGCAGAAAGATAACACAGGTAAACAAGCCTGCCAATGTTGCAAGTAGAAAAAAAGTCACAGAATTTTCTGCTGCAAGAAAACAGAAAAACAACTTCTAGCTTAAATTGTAATGTACTAACTTTTAGTGTTTGGAGAATAGTAATATGAATATGGTAATTATGGTAGTTATGATAGGCTATAGATAAAAGTTAAGGTATAGATTGGTTCTACTGTATTAAGATGCTCAGCGAAAAAAGTATATAATGCATTTGTAACCAAAACTAAGGGTCTCCAGGGCTGCCTGCAGCTGGAGCTGACAGCTGTAGGCACAGCCTCTGTTGCCCATGACCCTGGACTGCTGTAACATCTCAGATAATAAACTGCATTTTAAAGAGCTGCCTGGAGTCCTGCATCTCTCAGTCAGGCTCTTGCTCTGCTGGGCTCTTATAATATCAAGATATGGTTTAAACTACAATGGTTTGCTCAAGAGGAAAAGACTAAGACTCTCTTAGCCTCACTAGTTAGGCGAGTACTGAAACACTGCACTACCCAATGAATGTACATCTTGTGTCTTGCCATATTTTCACATCTGGAGCCATGTGATGGACATATGGAGCCAGGTTAGGCTAAGGAATGAGAGTGTGAGAAGTTCCATCTGCACTGTAGGCAGTTTTTATGCTTGGTCTGAAGCAGCTCTGGGCTGTATTGGAGAAGACGAAATACAGAAAAAACGAGAGAACAAGGGCTGTAATTCAGTGCTTATGATTTTCCTCTGGGCCATCTGGAGTTGGCATTCAGCTTCGAGGGCTGATTAAGTATTTGAAATGTAAAGCACATAAATAGAAACCCCAGCTTTAAGTCTCCTCACAGAGAGGAGAAATAAACCAAGAACATTTCTTGTACTGGATGAATATTCTAAGCACTAAGTCCTTATCTAAAAGATTTTGATAACACTTCTGGCCTCCTTCTTCAGCAAAATAGTAGTAAAGTTTTGGGTGGGGGTTTATTGTACTTACCCAATAAATGTGTTCTGTGAACACCCTCCTGCTTGTGCTCCTTCCAAACCTCTGACCATCAAAGTGAAAAAAGTTAAAAATGGAAATAAAGAGCTTTGGGGATTCTTGTGGAAGGCAGGCTTGGTCTGGAAAGCTGTAAATCATAACTGTCGATTTCAGAGTGCCTTTAGACATAAAAATATGCAGAATTTTGATTACCTAAAGAATCTGATCTTCCCAAGGGTTCATGTTTGTTCTTAAGAAGTCTTGAGAGTCAGAGTACAGACTTAGTTATCTATACTCCACCTAAATTAGTCTCTGGAAATTGTTTTTCAAACTGATTGAGCATTGAAATGTTAAGCCTAGGTATGGATAAATATTTTTGAATGGCTGTATTGCTGGATCTGAGGTCTCAATTAGGAAAACAATTTTTTTTTTTAAAGAGCTATTTTATACTTGTTCCATGAAAGTGAAGACTACTGTGGATGCCATTAAGGGCACAGTATTCTACAGTGTTGTGTAGACCAAAAATGATTACTATTAAATAAAATTGGCTAGTATAAATATACCTAGTGATTAATGCCAAGCTTTCTGCACCATTTCAGGTGCTGATATCCTTTTTCATTTAAGGAATATGATGATAATGCAGGACCTTTCAGAGTCTTGCAGTTTGTGGGCTTAAGTGATACATTGTCTCTGATACTCAGGACCCAAAATTATCACAATACTAAACTTTGATGGTTGCTAAAGAAGCCTGCAATATATATTTTTCCCCTTTCTTTTCCTTAGGGCATTCATTTATTAAAAAAAATCTCAACTTCTATTTTCATGGGTAAATTAACTCTTTTCTAAGTTAATGAGGTTCAATTGTAGGAAGGATTAAAATGTCTTTTCCATAAAAAACTCAAAATATAATAAAGCATTTTTTTTTCTAGCCAGTTTATTTTTTTATGCAGTACTCTCACACACTTCACTCCATCATCCTAGAATTTACATGGGAAAAGTCACAGAAAAGTTTGTTCTCATTGATGCTTTTAAGACCTCTCATTCTGCACGTGTTTATAATAGACCTTTTGGTCAGATTAGCTTTTGCATCCCTTTGAAACATCTGGGGTTCTCCTGTATCTTTTTCAGAGCTAAGGGGAGAAGAACTCCACAGTGCTGTAGTATAATCTATGTATATGTGTGTAATGAATATATATTCCTTAATTCCTTCCTAATAATTCTTTACACTTCAGTTGGGGGTTTGTTTTTTACTTCTGCCAAGCACTGAGCTGGCATTTTTATGATGCTCTGTCTTGATTCTGAGTCCTAATAATCATTACCAAGCCCAGATTTTAATATATGGAGGTGGAGTAATTTCTCTGTGTGCTACATTTTGCAATAATTTTACAGTTAACTTCATCTTCTATATTATTGCCCTCTAATATTATAACATTCTTCATAATCTGCTGTGTCTTTAGTACCTTGATCAACTCTATATAAGCAGTCAACTTTTCATTTTTTATTCATATTTCCAAATATTTTATATATACAGAAATATATATCATAGGTATGCATATACATACACATATATAAATATAAACATATACACACATACATAAACATATGCACATGCTTCCACACACGTATAAATTCATATATCTGTACACAGCTGTTTTTATATGTGTGCATTTATATGTGTATATTAAAATAGCATAGAAGCTCTTCAGGTGGCTTCCCTGCACTGTGACAATGAACCTTTTACTCATTCCCTCCTTTTTCATTTTTCAGCCAACAGTGCTATAAAGGACTGGTGGCTCTTGCCCCATTTGACCCCAGTCCTCATTCTCATCTGCTGGTGTTAAAGGCACTCAGGGAGTGCAATCTATGACTGCATAATGCCAGGTGAGCCCTGCTCTTGGGTGACACCCAAGCATAGGTGTTGCAAATAATTCAGCTTCCAAACATCTCTGCCAAGGTCTGATTGTGCCATCCAATGCCAGGGTCAGACCACAGCCTGGTTCAACATGCCTCAGAATATTATGTAGTATGGATTTATCCTTTGATAACTCAAACTACTTTTACGGTGACTTTGAATGCTGCAATTTGCTACTGACTGTTCCCCTCATAAAAAATTGATCTATAGAATCACAGAATAATTAAAGTTAGAAAAGACCTTCAAGGTCATTGAGTCTGATCTTTTACCAAACACCAACACCTCAACTAAACTTTATCCCCAATGGCCATGTTCAGCTGTTTCTTGAACGCTTCCTAGGATCATGACTCTGCCACTTTCCTCAGCAGCCCATTCCAGTGCTTAACCACTGATTCAGTGAAGAAATTCTTCCTGATGTCCAACCTGAAACTCCCCATGTACAGCTTGAGGCTGTGGCCTCTCATTCCGTTGGTAATTTCTTGGGACTAGGAGCTGCCCCCCGACTTGCTGCAACATCCTTTTGGGAAGTTGTAGAGGTTGATAACAGCTCCCCTGAGCCTCCTCTTCTCCAGACTAAACACCCTCAGCTCTCTCAGCTGCTCCTCATCAGGCTTACTCTTGCAGACCATTCACCAGCCTTTCTCTGGAACTCCAGCACCTCAATGTCTTTATTGAAGTGAGGGACCTGGAACTGGACATGGGACTCAGGGAGTGACCTCACCAGTGTTGAGTACAGTCCCAAATCAGTCATTCTTCTGTTTTTCTAGCTTCACTTAAAGAATAAACCATTTCTGTGATACAAAGCATAGTAAGTGGAGGAAATCAGGGAATTTGCTTCAAAATAATCTTTCTGGAACTAATATTCATAGATGTTTGCACAGCAGGTAGCGCTGAGTTCAGTGCCCAACAGCTGCACTGGCTGTCAACACAAAAGAAAGACAGATTATATATTGTTGTGTGATTCTTGGTAAAAATATTCTCCTGGGAAGAGTAACAGCTTGATTCTACCCCTGTGTCAATTTTTGCCATCCTCCAAAAATAACCCCTTGGCAGTTAAAAGACTAGCCTTGTACATACCAAATAGTCTTCTGCCTTTTTTTCTTTGGTGAGTGATCATAAAAATATAAGAATAATAGGATTAAAATGAGAGCAGGAAAGCAGATACACTGATCTATAGTACCTAGCAGCTTAGGCTCAGCCAGTGAGGAAGGTTTTGGGCCCTCCCTTCAGGTGTATGGTTTTTAGTCTAAGACTATGCCTCTGGAGGTCACAGGGAAAAGATGTATAAGCATTTGGTCAAAATATAATTTCAGTGTGCAGTTTACATGACTTCATGTGTGGGGATAAATACCTTGGAAGCTGCCATCAGGTGTGTCATGTACTCAGATGACATTTTTTGCAAGCTGAACGTGAGGCCATCCTCACAGATTGAAGATATAATTACCTCTAATCTCTATCTGAATTGATTTAATGTTTGAGAATACTTACAGAGGTGTTCTCTTTCTAGAGAAAAGAATCAAATCCTATAAACAAAAGTAGGAAACAAAAGTAAAGAAGATGGAAAGTGGTTCGTGCACCTCTCAGAAATGTCTACCCTTTCACTCTGAAGTAATCCATCACTGCAGAGTCACAACAAAGAGGTTTTCTCATTAGCCTGAACTGTTTCTCTTCTACTCTAAAGATCCACTACCACTGAAGATAGGACGTTCAATCACAACTTCTAGAATATTCCACTTTCCTTTCTATTGTGTTTGTCCTTTTCTTCTTGTAAGGTCTCAACTAACTTATGATTCAGGATGTAGTTTAACACCATAAATATAACACAAGTTAAATCATCTGCTAAAAGAAACATAGCAGCAAATAACTTCTAGCCTATGAGCAGTATGGATGTTTTTATTTCACTATTTATTATACTAATTTATAGAAGTAGGCAGAAGAGTTAAAAATGCTCCTAATATGAGTAAATTCTATTTTATTTCATTTTACATCTTATTTTCAAGTCTGACAGCAAGATGAATCTGCATTTAATATTCGCTGCTAGTGCATAGATGATATTTATTATTATTTAGGATTCAAGGATATCTGAATTTCTTTGTGGTATAAAGTTTCCAACATTATTTTTCAAGCTCTCTTTTTGCCCATGGAATGGAATTGCTATGCTCAGTAACTGGGAGACTGATTTTGACAGTATATTAGTTTTAATTTGAAGTAAAATTACAGATACTGCTGAGAAGGTAATATTTCAAAAATAATTATATAAAATCTCTCCTGTAGGAAAGGTCTTATGGTTTGAGGATTTCTTTCCTTCTACTTAACTGATTGGTAACTCCTTACCACCATTATTAATATCTGAGTATTGCAGAGTAGCAGGATAAAATACTCAAGGCTATTGGAATCAACCATTTTCCATTACTTTCCTTCTGATCTAAAATGTATACTAAATGAATGTCAGTTCTTCAGCTTTGAAAGGTTAAAAGAAACAAAAAAAAAAAAGATACAGGACAATGCCATAAGCTTTGTGACCTGACATAATGTGCTTTAAGATAGAAATAAGACACTACTCCCTCTCTTTGCCAGAACACTGTTTAGTGGAAGAACAATAGGAATCTAGATGTAAAATATTTCCCCTTGAATTTTAGCTTTATGTTTCACACTATTTTCAATTTCCACACCAAACCATGACATGCACATAGATCATATGAGATATTTACAAAGATGTAGAACTTAGATGTTGAGGTTTTATTTAGCAGAAAACAATCTATGTATTTAAATTTACTAATTTCAGATTCAGACGGGGAAAATGAGACCTCTTTCTAATTGTTTAGACTATTTTGATGAAAGTTATATCCAGACTGAAGTAATGTGAGCTATCTCTACTTTTCTTTCACTAAGTTGCCAATAGCAAACTGCAAAGAGACATACCTCATAAAATGTTGGACATCTTTTACTCAGGCTAAATACTGATGAATGGTATTTTAAAAATACAGTAAAATATGTATGGTAAACAATGTATGATGGTGTAACTGTGGAAAAGTAAAGAACATCTAAGACTTCAAAATTCAGAAAAGGCCTTACAGTTTTAATAGAGGTTTCTAGAGCAAAGTAAAATACTCAACTAGTTTCACAGGCATTAACCTTTCTTAATATAGACAAAGTGTGAGTATATTTTCATAAATGTTCAGGAATGTAAAGTTGCCTTTTTAGCCTTTAGCAATGTAAGTTAATACAATTTGTGTGAAAGCCTGTATATTCTTATCTCTTTAAGTCTTTCCTTTTTCATTTGGAAAGACCATAAAGACACCAAGGGTTATTTTGTAAAGAAAGAGGACAGACTTATTTATTTTTATTTCTGGAGCACTGAGAAAAATAGTGATCAGTCAGGAGAACTTGAAGTTGTCTACTGATAGATGTGGAACTGCTTCCAGTTTCCCAGAGGGACTAACAGAAAGAATAACTGATTAGATAGGTAACTGTAGCCTTTTTACAAAGATCAGAGAAATCAATAAGATATATTTGTTTATCTTTCTGTGATTTATATAAGATTCTATGTTTCTTGGACCCTATGTTCAATTTCCTTTACCAGCCTGGAACAGGAGGGGTTTCTAGCATTTACAATATCAACTCCTGTTCTTCACCTTTTTGAAGACATAGTTTATATATTTTCTCTTCTTCTCAAGTGTTTAAAGATCGTTGCTCCTCAGGGCTTACAGAGAAGGTGCAACACTGAAAGCTTTTTGTAAGGAGCCTGCAAGATCCTCAGGGCAAACAGTTTTTCTTGATTCTGTCTGCAAAGCACAAAGCACACTTTCCACAGCATAAAAATAAATCTTACTCCCCATCATCCCTGGTAGGCAGTTTGACAAATTTTATGTTAAGTAATTGCTTTTGGCTTGCTTCTTCAAGGTTCCAAGCATCTTTCAGTTCATGATGGGCTTTGGGGGAGGGAGTAAAGTTTCTCAGACTCTTGCAGCAAACAGCCAGCACCTTTAAATATTGAATGCTCTCCAATAATATTGTATTTGTTGAAAAAAATCCTTTTGTACATCAAAAATATTTGTGGAATTTATTAACTTTAATCTGCATTAAAACCTTTTGGTTTTTACATGACAACTCATTCTAGATTAGAGAAGTATTATCCTATTATATTGCATTTTGTCTCTTCTGTTTTGGACATAAAAAAGATGATTGAATCCATAGTGTAGTGTCCTGAATGCATGCACTGCAGACTAGTCCTTCTGAATACATTAAGGCCTGATTAGAAATGAAATTCTTAGAGAATGTCCAAATATTGCTGTCAACATAGCTGAATTTTAATAAAAGCTAATATGACTTTTGCATGACATTCACATTTCAGCTCAGAAAATGCTTTGATATTGCACTTGACATAGTGAAATAATTATCAGTATATGTATTAAGTTTTAAATCAAAATATCATGAGTCAATACAAAGAATAGCATTTTACTCATAGGATCTATATAATAAGATTTATACCCTGTGGATGTTACAGTAAATAGAAATACTTTAATTTTATTTATCTTAAAAAATATAGAAAAAGATTTCAAATATGGATTAGGGACACAGAGAATAAATAAATATTTTAATGCAAAGGTTCTTAAAAATTTCAAAACAGGTGAATTTTATACAGAAATTTAATAAAGAATACATCCCTAAAGTCTGTAATGGTGCTCCAGTAAGAACTAAGATTTATCAGTAGATCTGGTGAGTAGTCTAAACATCTAAGCAACTACCTGATTTCTCTTAATTTTGCAAGTAACTTTCAGTAATTGTAAAGCAGCTTTGCATTGATGATAAGACTAAAATAGTTTTTCAACACCTAAATTTAAATTTTCTGTGATTTTAGATGAGTCAACAGCCCCCCCCCCCCCCCCCCCCCCCCCCGCCAACGACCTTTGCAGTGTTTTTTGACATTTTAGAAGGCTTCTGCTGAAAAATTTTGAGGGAGCTAAGTGGATACCTAGACAAATATCTTCTGTCTTTGGAATCCATTGAGTAGAGATCCTCCTTTTAGGTCTCTGAAGTTCTGCACAGAAATATTCAGAAATATAGCAGTTGGTAGTGCTGAAGCTTTTTTCTAACAGTCTTGATAGTGTTGAAATCTACACATTTTCATTTCCTGAATATTCTTCTCATCAACTCAGAAAATCAGAAGAGACCTCAGTCCTTTAGTTAGAAGCAGACCATAGTGATTCTGAGAATTTAAAAGAGCTGTTTCTTCAGCTAATGAAAACTATGACAGTGTAGAGAGCATCCAAAGGATCTTGATGGGCAAGCTTGGACTTCCAAGATTTGGTGCTTCTTCTCTGACCTGTTTGCTGATATGCTAATTAAATAAATAAATAACAGTCTCCAAATATACAAACTACCTGCACAATTAATTCACCATCTCTATTAATTAGGCATAAGTTCTTTGCTGGGTTACAAGACATTACCCAATTCTAATTGATAGAATTTATAGATCTACCTCCAAATGTAGAAATAATATTAGAAATAAAATTATGTTCCCTTTAATTTTCCCTTGTCTATCGAATCAGACAGGAGAAGAAGCACTGATGTCATCTACTTGGATTTCTCAAAAGCCTTTCAGTATCTAAAGGGGGCTTATAAGAAAGATGGAGAAAAACATTTTACAAATTCCTCTTGTGACAGGACAAGAGGCAGTAGATTCTAATGAATGAAAGATTTTGGCTGCATATTAGGAAGAAATTCTTTACTGTGAGAGTGATGAAGCACTGGCACAGATTGCTCAGAGAAGTTCTTGATGCCACATCCCTGGAAGTGTTAAAGACCAGTTTAGATGGATCTTTGAGCAGTCTGATTTCATGAAAGGTTCCCCTTTCCATAATAGGCAATTTAGTCTAAATGATCTTTACAGTCCCTTTCAACCTTTTCTATCATTCTAGGTTTTATCTAAGGTAACATCACAAATATTCTTTCCCATAGACTTGTTCATATGTAGACTGCAAGAAGATACCTGTGGTCTCTTTTGCAATCAAAATACTGTTCTCTGATGCATCTTAATATACATTTGTGGAAGTCAGAGGACATCAAGTAGAAAAGGGCAACATTTAAGGGAAGGCCGGGATTAATTAGGATATAAATGGATTAGATGCATGTTTTGGAATCAACTGAGAGTGAAAAGAAGTAAGAAAAGTGATTGATGTTGCTTCCCACTGTGCATTCAGATGAGTTTGAAGACCATGTCACTATTAATTTACTCCTAAATATATCACAGCTTCTAGGCTTGTCACAGTAGGAAATTTTAAAGGCTTGTTTTGCATAAGCAATCACTTTTATTCCTTTTCAAGTACAATTATATTCCTTTTCAAGTACAATTATATTTTTTTCTTACTCTCTGTATGGAGTCTTAGACAAGATCAAAGAAGTCCTGAAGTGTAATGTTTTATAGTGTGATTCAGTGCCCTGTACAGTGGTACTAGAAGGCAGATTTTTAATTTGATGTGCTCTTTTGTAATGTCCTTAGTCCTGATGAGATGCTTGGACATCAGTTACTCTTGAATTTTCAGTCACAGGAGGAAAGGGGAAAGGTATTTCCCTTTCAGGTACATTTCAAGGTTCAAATACTTACACAGCAAATATGTTTTAGGGTCACAGTTTGAGGCCAATAAAGGGGGGACAGATTTTCTCTGGCAGTTCTTGACTATTGAGAAAACATATGTCCCAAGGCTTTAGATGTTGTTTTGGAATTTCCTACAAGAATAGACAGTATTTATTTTTCATAATAAGCCTCTGGTTCTTCATCAAGAAACCCTTCAGAAACACTTTGCACTCAAAGAAATAATTAGCATTTACAGTTTGGGGAAATTCATATGCATACATAATTTTGATTCAGTTCTTTGGAATGGCATGATAAGAGAAATTAGAAGAGTGAACTAGCAAGTGAAAGAGCAATAAAATAATCCTAAAAGATTTATATTTGGATAAAATTAATCAATTTATATGATATTTGTCTTTCATGTTTTATATACAAAAGTGCAACTCTCATTCATTTTAGGACTGCAGTGGATAAATGAACCACTAGAATGCTACCACAAGTATCGGTTTCTGTCTACTTAGCCAACATTTTCCTATGTTTTAAAATTACTCTTGGTTTTAAATAACACACCAGAAAATTAAAAAGAAAATCTGTTAAAGAGTTCTATTTCCTATCTAATATATATATATGTATATATTTTAAAGCAATCTATTTATACAAAATATCCACTAGGCAAAGAGCATAATTTCTGAGTGTAAACTGTTAAGTAATGATCCATGGACTGGATCATCAAAATGGGACTCTGTAGCTGAAAAATATTACTAAATTTGAAATGTAGAGACATCATTACAAAATACAAGACCTCCAGAGAGAGAGATGGAAGAAATTAATATGGCGCTTCAAAACAGAAGTACCTTATTCCAACCGTAAATGTTGCAACAAATTTTAATAAAGTATTTACATTTTGTAAATTTTCTATTGAGCATTGGGTAGTTTCTCTTTTAACTAAATAGGCAAGGTTCAAAATTAATGAGAACTCAAGTATTTGCACCTTGTTTCTCAATCCAACACTGTAGGAATCCAACACTGATAAACTGCTGACTATGAAGAAAAGCAAATCACTGGCTCCTCTGATACCCTCCTAGAAAATATCTGCTGAATTCAAAGGTTATTTTAAGACATAGGGGACATGGTTAGAGCAAAAGGCCACTTGGACTTTACACAGTTGTTTTGATCTCAAGGAAGTTAAACGGGAAAAAACCCCAAACAACCTCCCCATCATATCCTGAAGCACAGATCTACGTACAGAGATACCTGCCCACACAGACATGCATGCCAAGGTACACACAGACATAGACATATGTGTTCAGCTTGATGTAATTCCTTTAGGAATTCCAATGAATTATGTAATGGGGAAGTGGAAGCGTGACCCTGAGTTCCTGTTGATTCCTGAACTGTTTTGCTAGAAAGCAGTGCTGGGCTCTGTGCAAAGAGATATCCCTGGCACTTACTGGCTCATGATCCACTGATTGATAGTTTCTACCTTGCAGGACTCCTGCTGATCTCTTGATGATGGGAATACTGCCGCCTTACATAGCACAAGCTGTCAATCTGTGCAAAATGGGAGCTTAGAGAAACTATTAGATAGGAGCAGGTGCCTTGTTACATGTAGACAATCATCTGTTCCCAGAAAAGGAAAGCCTTCCTAATCTTGCTGAGTTCTCTCAGATTCAATGAAGCAGACTGCCTTTCTCTTTGTGAAGCAAAATCTTGGTGCTGTCAGAAAGTAAAATAAAGGAAAAATACAGAAATTTTTACTGAGAATCAAAATCTTTGTTCGCAAATGCAGTGTAGTGACATTTCACTTTGCTTCATCTCCTATTCTGAAGTCTTTAAGGTTTTTCCTGGCTTCCATATCTAATTTTAGTTCTTTTTGCACTTTTTTGACGTATTCTAATCCTCTGTAGACTCCATCCAGCTAAAAACCTGCTATGGCCTTAGAGTCTTTTATTTGCTGCTACTAGTAAATCATTCCTTGAGCAATAAGCAAGCATTCAAAGCAAACTATGTCTTCCCCGAAACTTAAAAGTAGAAGTGTATTCCAGAAACTCTGGAGTGGTCTTATGGCCCACAGAAAAAGAAAAAAATTAGAAATCACAAGACTTCTCTCTTCACAGACAGCAAGAAAAAAACCAAAAGGAAATATAAATAAAAGAAAGAAACCTGCATTTATCCAGAACAGTTTGGAAAAACCTAAAGAAGAAAACAATGGTGTTCAGCCTGTTTGATAAGTTAAAGGGGTTATGTCAACATATGTAAATAGGATACTCTTAAACCTGATGAACAAAACCTGGAAGGTATTCCACAGACTTTGCCTGAGGATTTCATCCAGTGTAGGGAACAGTATTTCTTTCTAAACTAAAAAGAACGACTTCATCTGAGAAGCCTTAAATTAAATGTCATTTAGGCTGGTTTTTTTCCACCAGTTATGAGTTTTCGTGTTGGAAATAAAAAAGGGTGTATTTGAAAGAAGAATTCTTTTCTGTAAGGACACTGTTTTGGTCATTTGTTACTGGTGAAACAAAAAGTTAAAACATTGGGTAAAATATGTCAGTAGTTCAAACCAATATGGCAAACAGCCAGACTGCTTTTCAGCCCTGCTCCATTTAAGACATTTCTTATTTTAAGTTTTATGGATTAAGCCTATCTGCGGAGACGTGTTAACTAATTTGGTTACTAAAAAGCTTAAGAATGTGGAACTAATATGAAATGAGTAAAACATTATCATTTATTCATAGTGCTTTCAACTGTATCTCATTCTCCATTTTTAATCTCTAAAATGTCAATCTAGATTAAAAATATTTAAGATAAAAACATTGAGTTTGATTCTTAAATCTGTTGCTGTGGTAAACAAAATACCCAGTGGATTTTTTTTTTTTCAGGGTAACTAATTCACCGCAGCTTTTAAGGAAAATGATTGTGACAGATGATAGCTTCAACTTTATTGTACTTGCCTTTTCAGTCTTTTGGGATTTTTGCAAATGGGTTTTCAGTAGATGCACTGGATGTCCCTGGATTGAAGGGCCACTAAGACAAATTTCTTCTCTTTCTCTCAGAAAACTCTAAGGCAAACATAATCACCTGAGCCTTCCTTCAATTTGTCTTTGTGTGATATCTAGTATAAAATGATCCCCACATGTGGAAACGTAATTAGAAGGGTCATCCAACACAGACTGCATTAGAGAAGCTTAGCATTGCCTGGGATCTTGAGGGAGGAAGGAAAGAAATGGCAAAATCTGAGTCACTCTTGGTTGCTTGGCATTCAGGTTTTTCTCAGATCTTGTGGCTGTCTGTGCATCCAATATCAACAATAATCTAGTAAGAGTTCAGGACTGTCCCTAACCTTAGAACTCCTTTGGCAGGTGCTTTCAACAGAAGGTGTAGTCGTGGCCATCAATCACAACTTCAAAGAATTCTTTTTGCCAGACTGCATCAGTATTTAACAAGATTTAGGCTAAACCAGCCAGCTTCCTCTCAGGACTGTCTATGCCAAACACAGAGTTACTGAAGAATCAGCTTTATTTGGTTTTGATGTGGAAACACAGAGTTGAACATTGTTGGAGTACTGATGATAATGGCACTCACCTCACACCTCTGTTTTACAGGCTTGTGCAGCCAAGACCAAATTCTGTTTGTGCTAATCTGAAGAACAGAGGGCAAATTAATCAATGTGTTCAACTCTGGTTTCATAACAAAAGGTGTGAGTGAACTCACCCTACTTTAATTTCATAAAACTGTCAAATCTGTCACTTTTATTTGAAAAAGTAATGATTAAATTATAGGTATTATTTTTGCACCTAATTGTA
Source organism: Molothrus aeneus (assembly GCF_037042795.1). Taxonomy (NCBI): domain Eukaryota; kingdom Metazoa; phylum Chordata; class Aves; order Passeriformes; family Icteridae; genus Molothrus; species Molothrus aeneus. Next base: position 73,847,004 of record NC_089647.1, on the reverse strand, counting down.
ATAATGATGTCACTCCTGGTTATTGCATGAACACATTTGCTAATCTGAATTCCTCTTTTTTCCATAGTCAAATCTGAAGCATTTGCTTAACCTGTGGTACTGGAATGAATGTGTAAATACATAGTAAAGAACTTCCCTATTTATAAATAAATAAATTAATAAAATAGTAAATGAAAAAAATTTTGAGGTTGCAGAGCAAGAGAAAATTGGAAATATTATTACTGTCAAAGATCAGTCTTTGAGCATTTAAATTTAAAGTTGAAGTAATTCTAAATGGATCACATTTTGGAAAAACTTGATAATTAATCATGGATGACAGAAATTAAATGATAGTGCTTCATAAGAGTCAGTCTTGGGTGATATTCAAGTCTATTTACTCAAATCAAGTTACTTCTAACAAATTTTATTTCCTACCCTTCAAATATATTTGCCAAGTTCTGTCATCAAATACATGGACTATCATGATGTATGGATCTGATTCACTCAAAAAATAGAAACATTAAAATTCTGGTCTTAATACAAGGTTGGGATGCTACTTACTGTATTTTACTAGCCATGAAAGACATAGATTAAGTTATGTGAGTAGGGTAGTCTAGAGAGTCTCAAGTCTCTGGCTGTGCTATTGAGTGAAAGTGATATAAGGACAGCAATGCATTGGCACTTTCATTTATATATTACCATTTATATATTATGTCATGTTTGCTAAATTTCTCTTTTGTGTGTATCAAAAGGCATTTCCACATTCTGTTCATTTAGATGTACTGTCTAGTATAACATGTTATTTAATTACTGAGTTGTTTTTCAGCATATATTTACCTTTCATTGTACAAGATCACACTTAATCAACAAATTTCTATCTATTTCTAACTTTTCTATTTAACGCAAATTATTTAAAAAACAGTGCTTGTCATGTAAAACAACAAAAAAAGCTTTCCCTTCTGCCTCCAAAAGACTATGCTTATTCAAATACTGTGTTTCATTAAAAAGTCAGCAGCTTACTTTACTGGCTTTAGCCTGTGTTTCAGAAGCATTTCTATCCAGCCATAACTAATGTGTATTCATACCTGCAAGGCTAAGGGTTGAAGTGCTGTCAGCTTTTGTTGGGGCTGCCCTCCTTTATCCACTAAATTACCTCAGAGGAAGGTAGGACTTCTGAGGCAACCTAAATTCCAAGCAAACTTCTGTCAGAAAACTTTTTTGGAAAAGGTGCCCTGACCAAGCACTGAGCGTAAGACATACTGAGCTTGTCATGTTTTGTCCAGGCATAGAGCAAATGTTGTGCATCCTGACAACTGCAGTCAGTGCTGTCAACATTGTTCTACCCAGGATATAAAGGTAATATTTATGAATTTATTTCACTTCACTTCCAGGCACTGGCTACTGGATGAAGTGTCTGTTGGTTTGCTTCTGCAAACTCTGCACCTGTAGTAACCGGACATAATCCTCCTCTTCTTTCCTTCTTTCATCTTCCATCCTGCTGGTGGGATAGGCAGAGAAACAAATTGTTAAAATCTTTAAAGTTTGCTCTTTTAGGAGATTTATTTTACCTGAAAATGCTTACTTTTGAAGATGTCATTTCACCTTGGTTTTACAGTAGGATTGATAAAACAGTAAAATCCCTTTGAAGTGAAAATAGGCAAAATTAAAGCTTCTTCTGTTTAACCCACTTTTTAGAAAACATTTCAAGAGACAAAATGGCTTAAAAGCAGACATTTTGTCAGGAGCCATGAGCTTCAGAAAAGCTGAACACTAGCTCTCTAGCACATTTCTAATTAAATATGCAATTAAAAAGCTTTCAGTGGCCCCTAAGGCTTCCCAGCCTAGTTAATAGAAAACGTCTCATCTTACTTTAACAAGCAAGATAAAACTTTCTAAAAAAATTGTCCAGTGTTAAATAAAGTGCTTTGCCTGCTTTGTTTCCTCTCTGTGCTTCAAAAATTTATTTTATGATGCCTCAATTGGCTCAGCATTTTAAAAGCAAAACAGTAAAGATAATGAACATTAAATAAGTTTGTTGGAAAATTAAAGTAATGTAGAGTATATTTTAGGCATTTTCTGGGGGCTAAAGTAATATTCAGGTTATATTTATTTAGTAATGACTTAGAAATTATAAAATTTAAAGATTTGCATTTCAGTGAAAGAAGTCAGATAAAATGTTTTCAGATAAAGTATTTTTATTTCAGTTGGACTATCAAAGTTGTTCCACTGAATGGTGCAGATGGGGGAAGTTTGATCATAGTAGCATAAATTATAGGATGCTTTTCTTTTTTTACTTAGTCCTCCGATTTTTATTTTGGTTTTTTTATTATTTTTTTAGGGAGACTTTTGTATTGGCATTGAAGCACAGATGAAAGACATACTCGACAATGGCATGCGGACACCTATGATGAGTGAGGGTGTTCAGAATATGAGAGAGGAATGGACATAGTCCTCGTCTCAATGTGTAGGTCAAAGTTGGAAAGTGCGCACTGGAAAGCAAATCCAGCAGAAATAAGCCAATGGAAAGTGTCCAGGGATATACTGAAAGCCCTTTGTGCTTTCGAAGATGCAGTTAAAATTAATCCATGCTGTAAGATTTCTTATATAATATTTCTGATTTTGAATTGTGGTGATTGGAATATTTCTCACACCAGCATTAATCATAATAATCAAGGCATTTAAGTTTTCTTTCAAGTTATACATTTCTTGTGTTAATTTTCTCTCTTTACTGTTAATGCTTTTGCACATGCAAATCATTCTTTTTTTCTTAAAAATAGCAGACACCACCGCAACCCACCATATGCTCATGGGACATGCAGTGGTGAAACAACCTCTATGTAGCTCCTAGTTCCTCAACTCATATGAAAAAAAATCTCTTTAAGTCCTGGAATGCATGTTTTGTGCTATAGTCCGTTTTCTGTCACAAAAAGTTCTCTGGAATATTACATTCTTTCTTTTTGACATAATAGAATTATAGTTAATAAAGAAGTAAGAGTCTTACTGACATTTATTTAGCACAGTAACTACCTGAAGGTGTCCTTCCCTTAAAAAGTGCAGTCACTTTTGGAATGTGAAAATCTTGCCAACTGCATAGAAAACTTCTGCAGTGTTTCCAAAGTGAACAGAGGAGGTTATACAGGAAAATATATTTATTTCCTTTTATATCTTCTGACATATGTATTTTTCAAATCTTCTTTTTTAACATTTTATCTTTTCTAGGTTCATTTTTGTGACAAGTGATTCATGTCTTCATGTGGCTACTTAATTTCAATATCTGAATGTAATGTAGACATATGTGATAAAGTAAAAAATTTATTAATACTAAAGAGCAGCAAAAGAAATATGTTAGAGATAAACACACATTTTTAATCAGTGATTGCTATGAAAACAGAACTGCTTAAACACATTCAAATAAATCCAACTGAATAATTTTATGTTGTCCCCACTGACACTCTAATTACATGATTTTTAAGATCCCACAATCTTCTGAAAATATAAAAACATGCAGCACATTGTATCCCGGATCCTGAGGGCCGTGTCCAAAATAAATTATTCTCCAAGAAGAATAAATAAATAAATACATTTATTTTAAAATAAATTCTTCTCCAAGATAAATTCTTCTATTTTGTAGCTGCTTTTCTAAGAAAAAACAAATTTTGTGTCTCTTTGGCTTTGTAAACATAAAGACTTCCCTGTAATCTAGTGGTGGACCAGTTCCTGTGGTGAGCGTTTTGCAGTGGTTAGAGATTTAGATTCTATTTCCCCCATTTTCGATTTGCTTGTAATGGAGTTCAGGAGCAAAATAAACCAGAAAAAAACGAGATCAAATGTTCCCTTCTATGTTCTCACATATCCGTGTATATATAATACATACTTAAGTTGTGATGATGACAGGTTTTGTCTCAATAAATGAGTATTACACTGCCAGGAATACGTGGATTTCACTTGTTTCCTTTCTTCACAGGTCTACTCCAGCTTTTTTTATCCAGGGAAAATAAATAACTTGGAGTTAAATGAATTTTTTCAGTTATGCAAGTCTTGGAACTCACTGACTAAACTAGTAAGTAAACTCTTGAGATTGCAGTTCTGTATTGAATATTCATGTTATTGAGTTCAAAATCCATGTTTTAGCAGTATTTTCTAGTATTCCCAGAAACATTCTTTTAGTCTAACTATTGACTAAAATAGAAGCGTCAAGAGATGAACTCAGCTAGAGCAATTTGCTTACAGAGCTGAACTCTTAAAAATGTAAGGGAAAAGGATATGAAGAAGCACTATCTTATTGTGCATCTTCATCAAGACTTACTGCCACGGAATCTTTGTTTTGGATTTGGAAAGGCACATAGGGGTGAAGTTAATTTTAAATAAATAATAGAATTACAGTCGAAACCTGCAATTCAGTGACTTGCCCCTATTGGAGGAAAATTAATAAATACTCCTAGATTGTTTAATTTTACCTATTTTATTCTAAAGAAAGATGAAAATATGTAGGATACTTCAAGGGAATAAATAAATAAATATTATAGTAAGGGAATAAAGACACATAAATGAATAAGAAATAAATGTGATCTTCTTGAGACAATGTAACTACAGAAAGATTTCTCATGCAACATCAATAGGATTATGTTAACCAAATAGAAATAATAAAAATAGAAGAAGGAATAAAAGTTGAAATGGAGTCAATATATCTAAAAATGTGACTACAGCATTTATATGTTTTATGCCTTTGAGGACGGTTGTAATTTTCTTTTGAGTGGATGGTGATGTAAAGAAATTTCAAAGAGTTGTTGTAGGTATAAGGAGATTGATAATATCAGACAAGTTGTAGCAGAAGAAATGGCACAGATAGAAAATATTGCTGAAAAATCTGCAAGTTACCAGACCTGCATGAAGAAAAGTTACTAACCTTATTTATATTGAGGCTTGTGTCTCAATATCCAAAACATACGAGTCACCAACAGTGTTTAAAACTAACTAGTATTTAAGCCAGAAAGGTACATCAGCTGGTATAGAATCAATGTTATTGAGAGGTTTCAGGATAAATTATTTGATACCAGAAAAAGAAACTTGATGCAATATGATAAAATTACATCCAGCAGAATATTTTCTGAGTTGAACTAAGCTATTTGGTAGGCAACCCTGGAAGAGCTCCATTCCAAATAGATATAACCTTCCCTCCCCCAATCCCTCAATACTATTTATTCCTCAGGGGTCGCAAACTAATACTTTTTAAACTGGAGAAATACACAGGAATACTTCCCTATATCTTCAGAAGACTATTGGTTTTCCATTACCTTAGTCTTTGTCTTCAAAGTTTCTAGATTTATAATGAAAAATGGTGAGTTAACTCAAAGCATGCAAAATCCTGAGCCCTGTATGAATCCAAAAACACATAAAAGAAGGTTTTTAGTACAGAATAATTTGCACTATGTGAAGATATATTACTGTTAAATTTAATAACTTATTTTAAAAAACCTCAGAAAACACATCATTTTTCTTGTCTAGCTGAGGAACAAAGTAGCATTACATCTATTCCTAGAAAAGGTCAAATAGCTTAAGCCATTTACTCATCATAATAGCTATGGTAGTATTATGAATAAAAGCTTTAAATACCTTTTCTTACATATCTCAATTTTCAAGGGGATTCACAGAGATTTAGTAACGTGTCTCCTATTAGAATATATCACATACCTAAATGAACATACTCTACACTGGAAATTGAGATATTCAGAGCCAATCCAGTGATCATATATTCAGGCAAGTAACTTATATTTACATTTTCATTACATTCAGTGGAACTACTGAATTCTGCATTTTCAGGAACAACCTATTAAATGTAGCACAGGAGAACAAACACCTTCCAATCCTAATTCTAAACAGAAGAACATTTAAATATAATTGTATGAATAATTTCCTACAGTATTGTGGATTTATAGCTTCTGAATTGAGCATAGCAATTTTCAGTTATCAGAAAATTAGTTAGATTAATTTTCGAGTGTTGATACCTGACTATTTCTGCCTTCTTGAAGTTTGTCTTGCATAACCAACTGGCAATTAGTCGCTGTTAAACATTTCTACATAACTAAGATAAACTATTTTCACCTATGCAAGGTTATTTAATTAATCACAGAATCAGAGAGGTTTGGAGAGGACCTTAAAGATCACCTAGATCCAACCTCCCTGCCACTGAAAGGAACACTTTCCACTAGAAGCGGATGCTCAAAGCCCCATTTATCCTGGCCTTGAAATTTTGCAGGGATGGGGCATCCACAACTTCTTTGGGCAACCTGCTCCAGTGCCTCACCACCCCTATCCTATTGAGATCTTATGAAAAGTTTCCATCCAGTTCTCTCCAGGATCTCTTTAGGCACTGGAAGGATACCAGGTGGTATCTCACAAGAGTGGAGTAGATGGGGAGAACCACTGCCCTTGACCTGCAGGTCACGCTTCCTTCGATGCCACCCAGGAGATGATTGTCTTCCTGGGCTGAAAATGCACATTGAAGGTTCTTGCCAAGTTTTTCATTCACCAAGACTTCCAAGTCCTTCTCCTCAGGGCTGCTCTCAATCTATTCTCCTCCCAGCTTGTACTCGTTCTTGGCACCCTGCCCCCTGGCAAATATCAGCAGCATAGGCAGGATGCTGCCCCTATTATCCAGGAAGGCCATGCCTGCCTCAAAGCACAGTGCCATCAGTGGAGCCAAGGGCTGGTGTGACTCTTACTCACCTTCATGTGTCATTTCTGTCACTGAGTGTTGCTGCCAGCTGACCCAGACTCAGCATGCCAGGCAGTCCAGCAGAGCCATGGCATCACTTGTGACCCTCTGTTTGCTCTTGGGGACTGAGTCAGTCACTGTGTGAGCACACTGTGCCTTGTCTTTCTCACAGCTTCATTGAGTCATACACAGAGTTGGAAGGGATCCACTAGGATAATCAAGTCCAACTCCTGGCCTTGCACAGGACAGCCCAAGAATCCCACTATGATACAATAAATCTTTCAATAAAGGTGTCAATAAAGTTATACTTTACAATGTTACACACCATTACTATTTAGATCACAGTCAGTCTTACACCAATCAATTTTTAAAAGTATAGATATTTAAAGAAAAATTTTCATTACTGGAAAAATATTGAATATGGTATTGATTGAAATGCATGGAAGTCAACATCTTTTAAAATATCAAATCACAGAGGTCCTAAAAATAAGTACATTAGGTAATATTTCACAAATGTATTTTTTAATGTTTTATAAAATTTTAAGTATATAAAGATATTCAATGTCCAGTTCTTTATATAATCTCTAATTCTGTAGTCCCCTTACCATTAATTTCAAAAACAGTCTTTCACATGCAAAAAGGCATGCATGTTAATATTCTGATTTTGTAGCAATATGCTTTTTCATTTTTATGTAAGAATTACTGGTAAAATGGCTTCTTTTTTTTTTTTTTTTCCAAAGCCATGACTCAATCACTGCAGAAAAACTGAAAAATATGGACTAAGTCTTGATGGATTTTACACTAAGTATATATGATCAGGAACTGTATAAAACAATGATGTCTTTAGCAAAGGAAAATCGCAAAATGCAGATTCTGTGGAACATATTTCTGTTGCAAACTGTGATGTGAAGATGCAATGAAGTAGAGTGTAATGGATGGCACTAGTATTGGATGTGATAGGTAATTCTGGAAAAACATGATTTGGGCAAATTCCAGGTCTGCTCATTCATTCAATCACTCTCAGATGTCAATGTCATTAGATCATCCCTTGAAAGGATAGCATGCACATCAGAAAAACAGTAGCTTCTCTGTAATAAAAACTTCTTTCTTTGAAGAAATTTGGCCCTATATTATTTAAAAAACCCCTCAAATTAACCACTACAAACCGAACTAAACCCACATAAAACAAAGAAACCCCCCTTACTCAGGTTTCCTGTGAAATGAGAGCTGGATTAGTATGTTGGTGGCCAGGAAGGTGTTGTCATCTGCATACATATGTGCATCAGTTTCCTGAAACAACTTTTATATAAAAGTATCATGGTATTTCTCAATGCACCAAGTCTTTGGTTACATTTATTTTAGTTTCTGTAATTAATAAATGATTTTTGTAAAGACTAATGGGAAATGTTTCAGCTTTTCCCATGGTACAGATGCTGACCACATTCTGTATTAGAAAATGTGATAAACAGATTTTATGCACAAAAGCCTCTCCGAAGTATAGGCAGAATTTTTTCTGAGGTAAACATCAGTGTATTAAACTCATTTATCAAACAGCACTATGCCTGAAACAGGATACAAGTAGTGTTTTTAAACACAATGCACACCAATACACTGTAATAAACAGCAATAAAAAAGATTCTTTCCTATTTTTTTTTTAATCTCCTGATTTTAAGAGTTGCACTGTACAAATCACGTAAATAATAATAAGATAACCTGGGTTTTGAGTGTGTTGGTCTTTTTTTTTTTTCTCATTCCAAAAGAGGTTTTTTCTCTCTCTTTTTCTCTCAAAGTTTAAGTTTTAAATGGGAAACAATTGCTCTGAAAGCATAACTGTTATTTTTGATTTTTGTGCTCTTATGCTCATGTACTGAAGCCTAGTGATGACTCTTCAAAAACTAACTTCAAGTCTATTTCTGCTTTTGTGAAATCTGAGTTTTATCAAAATCTTTCTATCACAAATTTCATCTTCTCTTACTGCTTCCAGAATCCCTAATGTTGTGTTACAAATGTAATAGAAAACATCACTACAGATTTATTTGAGAAGATGAGTTGTGAATGTGCAGATGCAGAAGGTAATATGGTCTCTCCTAAATATAAAACTCATCAATATCACTAAGATTTCCATGTGTGAATGAAATATGCAGCATTTTGGTGATCAGAATGAGAAGAAATGATTAAAAACAAATTCTTTATGTAGTTGGAATATTTGCTCCAGCATAAAAATATTTGAAAACCATCACTGAAGTAAAATACATTTGGATTAGATTATTTCACTATGTCATCTTAATAGTACTGTTCCCTGCAAATTGCCCTAACAATGTCAGTCATACTATTTTTGGACAAGTATGTTATTATCTGAGGCAGGACAATCAAACCTTTTTTACCAATTATATATTATTCAGCTGCATTTAAACCATTGTTTCAAAATTTTAGTTTTGTTCAGTAATTGTAAATCAAAAGTATTATAAAATAATGTAATCTAGAAGTATTTTTTCTTTCTTAAAAAGTTTAATGAGTACTTTTAGGGAATGTCCTCCGCATGCAAATATGCTGAAAAGAAAGGATGCTTCACTGACACTTCCATATATTTATTATACAATATGATGCTCATCAGCAAAAAATCTGCAATTAGTATATTCTCAACAGAAACAAGGGAGTGTTAAATTTATGGTGACCTAAGGGATGCTAATTAATTTGAAAACTTATGCCAATCCCTCTGGGTCAAACACAAATAAATCCATCATTGTATTTCTTTGGCAACAGCATTTATTATCTAATTTTCACAGCTCCACTTTAAAGCCAGATTGCTATTTTTAATGAGTCCAAAGTGGTAATGCAGAGGAAGACAAAGATTAATAAACACATGCAGCATCATACTACATATTGACTACATCCAGTCTGAATAGAGAAAAGGATCTATTTGTTCTGATTAACAACTTCAAGATCAGGCCTAATAGCAGCAAGAGAAAAATATTTATGGTTTTGGGTATATTTTAAAAAGTTTCTGGGTCCCAGACAATAGTTCCTATTTATATAAGAGACCTAGCTCTGCTTTATATTTACATTTAGACAGCTATAACAACTGATAATAGGTTTTGCTGTTATCTCAGCCATGCAAAAGTAGAAAAGCATTACAAGACCATCTGTTTCTAACTGTGGTGATAAATTTATAAATAATACAATATTAATGAACTTGATAAATCAGCTTAGTTTTGTGAAATACAATTTTTTTTTAAATGAACATGTTTACATTGCCCAGCTGCAGAAAATTTAATGGATTGCGTAAAGGTAAGCAGAGATTTTGAAACTTTAAGATTAATGATTTTTTACTTATAGGTAAATTCTGCTTATCTCTTAATTAGCACCTGGCTCAGAAAAGTCAAGCATGCTCCTTGCTACATCCTCATAGAGTATTACTTTACTGCTGCAAATTCTGAAGTAGCTACGGCAATATTGATATCACTAAAACCTTTCCATCATAGTATTGAAGAGATTCAACTGCCTCTGTGAAATGAAGAGTAAAATAGCTATACCTGGAATCTCTCCTCGTGTCCTATTTTAATTATGTGAAAGGAACCAAGGAGAGTTTCTGTCCTGCCACCATCCCGTCCTTGCCCCTGACTTCCTAGAGCAAGCTGAATTTCTCTTCCAGCCTGGCTCTGTATTTTCAACTTAATACATCAATGTCCCACCTAAGTCTTTAGGTGGTAAAATACATTTAACTTCATCTCTGCTTTGAGGGCTAAGCTGAAGCTCGAAATAGCACACTATCAAAAACCTAAATAAAAACATGAGTTCTCTGAACCGACTTACATCTCCAGTGTCACCAGGGTGAAGCAACATAAATGTACTTGAGCAGGTGACAGCTGTCTACTGCAAGTACCCTATACCCTGCTGTTTCAGACTTCAGAGGAAAATGCTTGCAATCATCCACTTTTGCTGTGGAAGTTCCCAGCCTTACTAAATCCTTGGCTCATGTATTGCAAGTTGTCAAGCAGTAAGAAAACACAAGTCCTCCGTAGTGCTTTAAATAATTTACTGGTATTGAGTAGCTGAAAATTAGTCTAGCCCACAGATGCAGTGTGAGTTAGCACTTTAACTGATTGCTAAAAAAGTTGATGATACTGAATAATAGAACAGCCTGTAGTTATCCAGAAAGCTTATATTGTAGCAAGTTGTCATGCAATTGTACCCACAAAGCAAAACTGTATTCTGTATCTGGTTCACAGGTACAGATTAAAACTCAATCAGCATCAGCACCTTGAAACAAAATTGGCCTCCTGTCACTTCAGATGAATGAGAGACAAAGTGTCTTCCCCTAGAGCAGACTATGTCAGCATGCTCACTTTGTGATGGGCTTTTCCTCCCCTGCTTTGGTGCCCTCCATGATGGCAGCCCAGCTTCAGCTGGGCTGTGTGTGCTGCAGTGTTGTGGGCTGCTTTCCCTTTGGGGAGCTGGCCCACCTGCCTTGAGGTCCTCTGTAGGCTTGCAGCTTCCTTTCCAGGAAGGGCCTGGTGTGTCAGGTGCGTTCTAACAGGGGGCATGTGCTCTAAGCCCCCAGGCGAGGAGCCTGGGGGTGCTTTGAGATCTCCCAGCTGGGATACATCATGCTGAGCTGAAGCCTGTGACCTCAGAGACTGCCTGAGCTTTTCCTCACCTGACAGCAGCATGTCTTGTGCTGTGCCTATTGCATCATGCCATTTACAGTTGGATGTTCCTGTGCACTTCAGTGCCAACTCTAATTGCATGGTGTTGTATCACCTTTCCTTTTTGACTGCTGCCTTCTTGCACTTCATGTGTTAGCGAAGACCTTTACTATTCCTAGAAGAAGGTAGGAAAGACATCAAAGATAAAGGGAGGAGAGAGACGGGGAGAGAGGATGACTCAGACTTATGAAAGTTTTTGAAAAATTCTGCAAAAAGGATTCTATGGTAAAACCTATTATAAATATGTGCTGTGATACTGAAAAAATCACTGACATTTCTCCCTTTGCTTTAATGCAGTACGTAGCATTTGTCAAGATGGAGTACATAAAACTTATTTTCAGAAGTGTCTCATCTTGACAACTGTAATCTGAAACGAGTGAGAGCCAGGAGAGCTCTGAATATGTTCATTCAAGTCCCCTTAAAGAGGAGGGTTTTTAATGAGAATGCTCAATTTCCAAGAAGAGTGTATAGCTGCTAATTTAATGTTACTGTTCTTCCATTTATATTTTCTGTAAGGTTAATTATCTCTGAGAATTCTCATTTTTAACCCTAGCTGACATAATAGGGAAAACCCTTAATATTAAATTCCAGTGGTTGCTGAGATCAGGAAAGGTCTGTTCATTGTTGACAAAACACCATAATTTGATGCAGATACTTAAGCACTCCAAAAGTTTATTACCAGTAAAGGTTGGTACCTTAGGGGTTGAAGGGCAACTGGGCAAAAGGTTTGGCAATATTAATTTTGGAATTAGAGTATCTCCCTGCAGTGTACAAAACCCAGCAAGGGATAGAAACACTAACCCCAAAAGCAAGAGTTGCTGAAGTCATTTACCCTTCTGGGGTGGCTCAGGTGGACTATCATTTTCAGTATATTGTGGAATGCAACTGCTATCTTTGCATGGGACTTTGCACCGATATTTAAAAATACCAGCCAGGATTTGGGGATTCGATAGGTGTCTTTGTGCTGTCCCTGTGGTGCAGTATAGGCTGTGCTAGGGCACACTCACACTCCTGAGCTGTAGTCCTCAAAAACACACCAGTATTTCTGCACAGTTTGTAGCTCTCACTACATCAACTGGGACTTGGGTATTAAGCACCTTTGCCCAGCCCTTAAATCCTTTTAAATATCTAGCCCCCAGATACAAAGGTGAGCACTATAAAAATTGAAGTGTAAACTTCCTTCTAGTACACGTCTGTGTAGTACATAGGCACATATTGCAAGAGGAGGGTGAGGGAATACTGAGTCAAAATTTCTTCCTTCTCTAAGCAGTGGCCATCCTTCTGTGCACAGAACAAAGCAAACATCCTGTGAGAGAAACAACAGTGTAAGTCATTGTTACTTGGAATACTTTGTCACAGTAATTTAAGATTTTGCCTGAGAATAGAACTAAGCTCAATGAAACAATCCTGTGAATTGTGCTGTTCTTGATGGTTTGATTTGGCTTACTTTTGCATAAGATATATGTACATACATAAATATTTGCACCAAATAATCACTTTCTCAGCTAAGAGCAGCACATATTGAATAAGTAGCTTCATAATTTGCTATAGACATAATAAAACCTTATAAACTATTATGTGGTACTTCATGTGATTGTATGTGTGTATCCTTAAGTTCTGCCCTTCTTCCTTCTACTTATTTGTCTCAGAAATTAAAAAAAAAATCGAATAGTCAGCTCTTCTGAGCTGCAGGAGAGTGTCTAGTGCATTCACTCAGCTTTGGAGCCTTTTGGTATTATGGAAGAATGGCAGTGTAAGTACATAAAGAATAGAAAAAAGAGTTAGTTAAAAAGTGCTAATTTCTGTAGAGTTTGAACCAGCAGGAGTCTCTCTTGTTCTGTTCTTCAAGAAAGCACATGCAATGTTTCAAAAGGAAGGGTTTTCCAGCTGATAAAGAACAGTAAATTGTAATGCATTTTTTACTGCAGAAGTAATTACAACCATTGTAATACTGCTTACACGTATATGTTTTCCTATTCAGCACAAAAACTCAGAGCTGCAAAATAATGAATGTTGTTTTGTTTTTCCTTTTTAATCTCAGCATATTGGGGAAGTCATCTTGATGCAGGCTGCATTAGTCATAATCATACCTGCTGTTACAAGGAGAGTGTATGGAATAACTGAAGCACCGAAAAATCTTTAGGCTCTTTGATCAAAGATGTATAATGTATGTAAGAGAAGGCATTGGGATGATATTCTTTTAATAATAAAGTGATATTAGCAAACTTCCAAAATGTTGTATCTAGGTAAGAAAAAACTTTGGCTGTTTACAGTTAATCTGAAAAGGAAGAATATAATAAAAGAGACACATGTTAAGAAAATGGATTTTCATCTTATAAAAAGAAAACCTAGGGAAAAAGAAAATATTGTGCTTAGTAACTGAAGTGCAGATGTGTAATTTTTTACAAAAGTCAGGCATAGGTTAAAAAGGAATTGAAAAATTGATGTTAAGATTTTTTTTAAAGGTGTTTTTAGGTGCTTATGAGCTTGGATACATTTTCAGAAGGGTTATTAATTTACATCAACTTTCCCAAACATTTGCAAGTGTGAAAGTGAATTCTTAGGCAGTTATTTGCAAGGACAAGCCACTGTGACAAGTCATTTTCGAAGATTGCATTTTTGTTTCCTGAGAAGTCTTGTGAGAAATACAGCTTTTGGGAAGAAAAAGTGTACAATGTAAATTAAAAACTTAATCAGTATTCAGAAAGCATATCAAACATGTTTAAGGCCAAACAGGTAACAATAACAATGAGATCATTTTCCTGAATGTATATAACCAGTAATGATTCTCCAAAAAGGATATAAGTTTCCGTTGAGTAATGACAGAAGAGATGGCCCACACATTTAAAAAATAATAAGTTTTTGAAGGAAGTGAGGGACAGGAGATTGATAGGAACAAGGAATTAGGAGTATGATAGTAGGAGTATTATAGCTACAGCCATGTCAGTACTGCATAGTAAGAGGATGTTGAGGGTGGAAATGTGGCCATCACTGAGTAGAGAGAAGTGGCATATGCTTTCCATGGTTTTAAGACCAACTCTCCAGAAGCCTCTAGTCTTTATGAATCATGCATCTGATACACAGAAACCTTTATTTAAAATATTAAATTAGTGTTTGAAACACACAAAAGCCAGACTGCAAGAAAGACAGAGATGGAGGATTTAAAGGGGTATTTAATGGCAGTAGAACAGTTGATGGCTTTAAACTGAAAGAGGATAATATCTAGATTAAATAGGAAAAAGAAATTTTTACTGTGAGGCTGATGAGGCACTGGAACAGGTGCAGGAAGTGTTCAGGGCCAGGTTGGATGGATCTTTCAGCAACCTTTTTAAATGGCAGGGGAGTTGGAACTAGATGATCTTTAAGGCGGTGCCTTCCAAGCCATTCTGTGATTCTATGATTTTCCTTCTGCAATAACTGAATACCTGAGGTGACTCATCTGGGTAATCCAAATGTCAGGGGCACTGTTTCCTTCTTGTTCCTACCCACATCCACCATATCTGAATCATAGTCAACACCCAGCCTTTTCCTCACAGATGTCTTTCCCCAAACATGACACATTGGTACAAGAAGTCACAGCCAAAAAATGCTCTCAGCTGTGTCAGACAAAAATTCAAAGCAGTGTCAAGTGCACAAACAGAAAAATCCAGAGTATGTGGGCAGACCTGACTAACATACTTCACTGAAGTCCTGCTATGCCAGCCTTGATTCCTTGAATAGTTAACACCAAAAAAGAGAAGAATCATAATTACCACAAAATGTCATGCATTAGGGAAAGAGCAGCTGTTCATTTTAATGTTGTAATGAGAAGGAAAGTCAAGAGCAGTCAAGTTCACAAATTCCCATTTTCTGAATGTTCACCTCTGCTTTGAATATCACCTCAATATTTTCAGGGTTAAAACTTTTTGTGTGGACAGGAACATTGCACATTACATTACAAAACCTACTCTTCACCTAAGTGCTTAAATGAGCTAGAGAAATACCTCATGGAAAAATTCTCTGCTTAATTTTATTCAGCCCTTCACATTTTGTGTAAGCTGTGAGGACATCAGATAAGACCAGAAGTAACTTCCCAGATGCATTTCTTTGCAATGTTTGATATATCATTGCAAAGGACACTCTGTTTTTCATTAACCTTTCTGTCTATGAACACGTCTTATTCAGTAGAGACTAAAGCTCCTTGTGTTTAAATTACTTCTTTTGTAAGGGAAGATGAATTTCAGGGAGTAGTAGAAGGTATTTTATCTCACATAAAGCATAGGATTAGTTTTGGTTTGGTTTGGTTTGGTTTGGTTTTTAAAAAGCTATTAAAATGCTATGTTGCAAAAATACTAGACTCTTATCCAAATATTTGGGGCTTATTCAAACCAGGCCCAACCCTAAGATTTCAAGTGCCCACCCAGTATTAACTTGAAGTTTCCAGAACAGTACATCTCATGTATCATATGTCTTACTGGCTGATTTAGAGTTCATACTTGTAGGCTTGTACTGAAGAGAGCTATCATGGTCTCTGACAGTCTAGTTTATTAAACTCACTAAGCTCATACATGCTTTAAAGAACTATATCAGCTTAAAAATGTACAAAAGGCAGTATAAACTCAATTTGATCCCAGTAGTAGCAAACATTGTAGATCTAGCATGAGGGACAATTTTTTCTGCCTTCATGCAGTTTGCAAGGGTGCACAAGAACTGAAATGCCTGTCTTATTTGCTTTTGCCCTTTGGGTAATCACTATCATTTTAGTAAGCTCCAGACTGTACTCCAGGATATTGGTAATGAAAGCCAATATCAGATGCATACAGTATAAGACAACCTTATTGCAGTGCTGCCACCACACATCATTACTATCAATTTGACCTTGTCAGCACACTGTGCAATATGTTCTTTGCTTTAGGTTTTATTACTGCTATTCTTACTGTCTGCAGGAGTTACGTGATCTAATTGATCTCTACAGCACACTCACCCACACAAGGAGAATAAGTGTTCTGTCTTCAGGCATATTATTGTAGTGATTTCTTGCATTTATCCACAGCTCATAAGTGAGCCGACCTGTTATGTGCGTTATTATGCACTGCAATGTATTTTGCCTTTTAGATAAGATCTTGCACTGCCTGTCACTCACTCTCCTTTAACATGAGTAAAGAGCTTATTAGGAATGCATACTTCATCCTCTGAGATTAGCTGCTGTCAACACATTTATGCCACCATTTATTCTAAAAATGTTGCAGGGAAAATGCCATTCAACAAACATATAGTTTTTTGCATGCTTATCTTCAGTATATTAAAATTGTATTCAGGTCACTAAGTCAAATTGAAGAGCTCCTGAGACCAGAAATACATAATGTTTTTCAGTTTCAATAGCAGTGTAATGAAGAATTAAATGCATTCTAGAAGGAAGAATTATAGAATTGTAATAAATAGATTATAAAAATTATTTTAGGTTATGAAATTGCAAGGAAGAAGTAAACTAGCTGTTACAGCACTTGGAAAACTTTTCAAGGGTCAGAGAAGGAAGACATTTTACTGGAAAGCAAAACCAGCATTTGTTAATCACCTGCTTGAATGGTGAGAATGGAGAAGGGGAGAGGGAACAAAAGGACAGAGAGAGATTTAAGAATGAAAATAATGAAGAGGCATAGGAAGAATTAGGACAAGAAACAGCGACAGTTATGGTTGCTTTGGAATAAAGAGTCAATTTCAAGTCATTTCTTTTAATCTTGTAAAAGCTGGGAATTTTATCTGATATGATCATCTTGGTTCCCCTGATAGTCTGCAGAGAAGGTTATTCCAAAGGCTGACTCCTGTCTTCCCTCAGAGATATAGATTGCTAAGCAGTGTGAATTATAGATGCTTTGTTCTTTCTCTCTTTCAGCAATGATTCTGATGAGAGTTTAAACTGACTGTCAACATTTTACATGGCTTCAGTTCGGGGGGATGCATTTCCCTAACCATATCAAGATGGTTTTACACCTACAACAGTACAAGCTGGCAAGCAGAAGCAGCTGGGCTGATGCAACTAAATATGATAAAGGTAAAGCTAAACAAGGTTAAACCTAGCACAAAGTTGGCAAAAACAAATGGAAGAATGATTCCTCAGTGTCATTATCAGAAGAGCTGATAAAAAACCCCAAAACAATCCCCTCCAACAAAACAGTCTTCAGTGGATTTGTTACAGAATTATGGGTAAATAATTTGATAATTTTGATAGTCCTTAAGCAGCCTTATACTGCACAGAGGAAGACATAAGAATGCATTTATTTAATCTTATTTTCTTCCAGAGAAAATATGATGTTTCCAGATGAAACAGCTTAATTCCTTTGATATCATGTGCTTTACATTCAAATCTTCAGTGAAACAATTTGGTAGATTTCCCCTCACTATTAGAGACAGCAAGTTAGCGGTGGCAGAACATGGAAAGGACAAGATGAACATTAGAGCAACAACATAGTTCAGCACAGGAAGAAGCCTATATATAAGTATTTCTAAAGTCTGTTTTTATCTAGAGTATGTATTTTCTAAATATACATGAGTTTAGATTAAATCAGAATTATTTGCACAGGCATTAAAATTACTAGCAACTCAATCTTTTCTAGCCTTAAACTGAAATACCTGACAAACATAACATTACATAGCAGAAGATCATGCCAGTAATACAAATCTTATGGACAGAGAACAGAAAAAACCACAAAAGGATAAAACCCATTAAAAAAAAGGAAACAAAGAAAGGAATATAACTAAATAGAGTAAAGCATTTTATACATATTATCAGAAAGCTTCCATTTTAACTAATTTTTCAAGTGCATCTATATCTTTAATAGTTATATTATCCGTGTCACTACTATACACATTAATTTTTATATTAATTTTTTAGAAAACCACGGAAACAAAACTTTTCCTCTATTTTTATTGAATAAAATTCTGCATTTTAGGGTTTATTTAGTGCTGCAGCATGATTTATTAGTTTATAGATTATTATTGTAATAATGCTACTGTAGTGTTACTTATATAAAAAGCTAATGCAGATCCAAAAATCAATTTAGAATGAACAAAATTAATTCTGTTGTAGATATACTCTGTATGTTCTGTGCTATATTTAGGTAATTGATGCTTTTCTAATGTCATTTCATTAGTAGCATTGAGAAACTGCATAATGAAACACACATCTGTGTCTTTAGGACAATAAAAACTGTCTCTAGTTGAAAAGAATTGTGTTCTATGATGGAAATTCACTTAATCTTTCAGGGCAGAGTTACAATGTTTGACTAAATGACTGATATGTGTACTAATCATCACAAGTCAAACCAGGCAAAATTAAGCAAGAGTCTTAAGACAGCCCCAATTATTTCCAAGATAAAAGAAACTACAGAAAAAAAAAGAAGAAAGATGTGAACTTGTTTTAAACTAAAAGAAACTAAATTAGCTATTGGTATATCACAAGCAATAACATTACACTTACAAAGAAAACCAAACAAACAACTGAAACCAAACCAAAAAATAATAAGTACAAAAAGGAAAGGAAGCTGATGGAAAGTTGGAAAAACAGATTGTGAATATTTGTTTCAATTGCACATTTTTTTCTCTCAAACACTTTCACATCCCTTTGGTGCTAAGAATATTATTCCTATAAATAATGTGTGTTTGTAGGAATGTTTGGGCTTTTTTAATATGTGTTAACAAGGTTTGCTATTGTATTTATAAGTACAATAGCTTACATTTCTAGACAAAAGTTATTAAAATAAAAACACAGACATCTTTTAAATGTCTGTGTCCACATTAATGGGCTTACTAAGAGCAGTAACGAGGTTTCAAAGGGAATCCTCTGGCTATCCCTGAGCATTGATTCAGTTTGAAAGGGATATGCATTAACAAGGACTTGATTATTTTTAAAGTTAACCAGTACAGGAGCTCTGGTCTCAGATCGGCCTCAGATGCACTTACAGTGCTGGGGCAGATTTAAGAGTTTGAACCAATGATTTCTCCTTTTGGACACCTTTACATTAGGAGGATGGAAGGGACATTTACCCAGAGAAACTGAGTAAAACTAACCTAGAGGATGTAAAAGCCATATTTTCTATTAAATATTTCATGTATTGTCAATATAGGCACTTTTCATATGGTATTTTGATATAGAAGACCTGCCCTATGGTACGAAACTGCTTTCTATTGTGGACACAGAATTTTTCATGCACTTTTCATTATTTACTTTTCACCTAAATGAGACAGCAGATAGAAGTGGAAACAATTAAATACAAAAGGTCATCAGATACCAAAAACACATAACACTGGCTGAAAGCACTTAGCATGCACAATTTGAGAAGAATTCCAAAGTTTAATTAACCCATACTATGTTTTTCCAACCCACACTAGAATAGTTTCAAAAATAATTCACCAACATATATGGAGAAATCAGAATAATTTTGCAGTTCTTTATTAAATGAGAAAAAAAGAAATAAATGCTTGATTTAGCTGCAATTGATAATGTAGGCAAGAACTGGTTATATAAAAAGTTCTATTGATGACTTGCAGGATGGAATTCCATGTTCTTTTTCTATTAAATTACAAAGGAAAGGGTTTAGCTGATGTCACCACTTTGCACCTAATTACTTTGGAGAGACAACCTAACAAATGTGCCTTTCTGATTAGGATTTATGGATTTTGTGTGCCCAAAGAGCTAAAAGAAGAAATTGTAAGTAGAATTCTCTTCCATCATGGTTAATATATACTTCCAGTTCTTCTGAGTTGCATTTAAATCTCTTTCTCTTTGCAAACAGCCACATCTCTTTCATTCAGCACTTACCTTTTCTTAGCCAAGACTTTTCAGTGCAGACATTAATCTCCTTGGCTTTCAATGCTGAAGTGTCCCTAATGTTATAATCAGCTTTTTATTTAGGAGCAACAGAAGGCAGTTCCCACTAGCATAGACAAAGATGATTTATTTTAGCAAGCCAGCAAGATTTGAGGTTTTGTGGCAAGAAAAAAAGGCACAAAAGACCTTAGCACATCTGAACTGTACACATCTGATCAGTATGTTTGCTCCTCAAAATTTACACTCTGGTCTAGACAAAATCCCAGAAATAATCTTTGCAAAGAGGAAGTGAGTATAAATCATGCTTGCTAAACATGGAAGGCCAGAAGTTGGAGGCTTCTAACAATCCTGTTTAGAGAGATCCTGGCTGGAACTCCTTTGCCAGAAAAGCTTTATGTAGCTTGGATAGGGAGAATGCAGAGGGTGTTCTTTCATTGTGAGAAGCCTGTATGTTCCACAGCAGGCACAGAGACAGTGTTTTGCAAGTACTAGAAACCACTATGACATCTAGGAATTATGAATAAGTTCATCATCATACACTTAATTCTAACTTGAATATAAGCACACTGAAACAATATAAGCAAGAACAGTATGTAAGCATTTCTGTTGCATTGTCAGGGCATAACACTGTGAGCCAGACAATTCAGCTATTTGCATAAGTATGAGAATAATGTGACCACCAAAGGGGAAAAGAGAAGTTGCATATAAGAGGCATCCAAGTAAGACAAAGTTGCAGAGGACAATATAATCACAGGGGTCTGCAAATCCACAGGACTTCCAACCAAGTATACCATGAGAACTGGAAAGATATCCTTCACCCTCAAAGCAGCATCAGGAGGAGATGATTTCTCTCCCATGGATGGGAGAGCGAACTGTAGCAGCAAATAGCATGAAAACAGCAAGCACAAGTGAGAAAAGCTGCAGAAGAAAGAAGATAAAAGAATGCACATCTGACATATCCTGCCAACAGCTCTCAAGGCTGATCACCTTGTTCTCACCAAGGACCACAACAAACTGCAGCCAGCAGTGGCATCAGTGATGTGGAGTTGCACACACACAAAGGTAATTCAGAATTTGAGTGTTGAAGACACATTGTAAACTTTGTGTTGAGGCTTTGTTGAAGACAATGTAATAAACTTTAAAACAATATTGATTGTTGATTAATGTGCAATAACTAAGCACTGCCATGAAGTGTGCTGGTAATGAATGAACGTAGAAGACATTGTTTTTGAAGTCTAAAGGAAATCTGGCTTGTCTGTTTTCTAAGAACTCTTGTCACAGTAATTAGGCTTTTTCTTTGTTTTTCACTGTGTGTATATACACACACATGTATTTTCAGTTGTAAAGTAACATAGAACTGCTCTTGTTTTCTCAACTTTATACTCAGTTGTAAAAAGACAGACATCTTCATAACAGAATAGGAAAACCAAATCTGAATTTTTAAACTCTTTTAATTTGCAGGCAGGTGTTCACTTATATAATAATATCTAAAGTCTTTACCTTTGCTATTCCTTTACTTACATTTTCACTCTGTTTCCTGTGGACACAATATAAATTAGTCATCTCTGGCAAATTGCCTAAATAAAGAGTTTAGCTCTAAAGTTGCTGAGCTTTTCAGCTTCCTTATATCAAAAGTCATGAAGTCAGTGAAACTGCTCAAGCAAGCATAGTAAGTTCTTGCTTTCTTAGAGTTTAAATGGACATTGATGAAAGTTTTCTCTATTCTGACTCTAAAAAAAAAACAACTCAAGGACTTGTTAAAATTATTTATGACATACAAATTAAAATACCTTTGCTATTCACAGTCTGTACTTTCCTGGTTGAATAATGAGTTTTAATATCACCAGTCAGACAGTGACTCAGAAGATATCACTTTTATCTCAAAATATTAGTCTTAATTTGTTGATTAAAGAGCTGATTCTGGGTCTTTCATTCCTAATTACCTGCCCACACATTCACTATTTCTCTTAAGTCTCACTGTATATTTCTTCCCTTTAAAAACACCCTAAAAATGGACCTGTTTTTAAACACAAGAGAAGTATTATCCTCTCCAAGCAACACACTGAAAACTGTAATAGACAATATGAAAGTCTGAATCCTTATAGCATAAAAAAGTAATCTCACATAAGAAAAAGAGAATTAATTATATCTAGTAATGAACATCTTGATCAAGATACAGAAATATTTATTCATTGTCTAGTAATTTTATTTGTGTTCTAATCTGTAGTTAACTGTTTATATGGTAGCCATTAATAGCCTTAACTTTTGGATTCTTCTTTAGTCCCTTGATTTTTCCTCCACCTTGCTGTCTCCCATAACTCAGCAAGTTGTTATTCTGTTATATACCATCCACTTGACCTTGTTTTTCTTGAAGCGGTTCTGAAACACAAAGCCAGAAGAAAAGCTGTTTTAAAGATATATCATAATTTCCTTTCTTTCTTTTTTTTTTTTTTTTGAAAAGGTCACTCTGACTAGGCTTAGCTTTCTACTTCAGAAATTTCAGGAAAAACAGGAAAAGATAGCAAAAGAAACAGTTTACAGAATTCTACCATGCCATCCTATGCCATCCTATTGCAAAGGATGGCAGAAGGTGATGAGGTCCAAGAGCAGATCAAGAATAAATGATTAAGGCTATCTAGGATGAATTAATGAAGATCTACAGTTATACTGGTATCAATCACCTAAATTCTTGTGCCTAACATTCTAAATCCTTGGTACAAGGATTACAAGAGTACCAAATATATGGGTGTATGGAAAGTACTTTTCAGACATATATAAGATCAACAACTGGATCTTCACTAATCATCCTTCACTCAGGTTATGCTCTTATCAAGTTATATGTATTATTATTCTATGTATTTCACGGTTCTAAAAATACTATTAAAAACACCAAAAGTGGATATCAATTAAGAAATAACTTTTCTAATGACAGATTAAAAAAGAAATATACCAATCTTTCAAATTTTTTTTCCTTCTGAACAGGCTTTTAAAAATCAAACTGTCACTGAAGATGTTCTGACATTTTTAACCAGTTTTAGTCTCAAAAGTTACATATGGAAGCCTTAGAAGCACATCATATGTATCAACTGCAGCTATAAACACCTTACCTGAAATTTAACTGAAGCTTAAAAAAATGAGCCAAAGAATTGAAAATCACAGGTACAAATTTTTAATATCTTGACATGTAATTCATGTCCTTGCGATACATGTCAGACATTTGCTTTTGAGCTAGAGATACCAGATTGTCTTCTTAGCATGTGGAGGAAAAGCATACCTCTAGAATGGGTTTATTTTGTTTTCATCCCAAAATAAATGTCCAGGATGACACTTCTGCACAGAAGCCTTTTTCTTCTCAGAAGATGAAATAAAAAACCTAGAGTGATTTTCACAGTTTAAAGTATTTTCTTAATCTCCCTAGGTTTTATGTGCATAGTCAGATGAGAAGAGTAATCTCATGTGTGTCTGATTTTCAAAGTCTTTGAGTTGCAGTAGAAAACCTGGGGAAGTTCAATCAACTGTTTGCTATATAAAGATAGTGAAATACTGCATAAAAAATGTTAAAATGAACATGACTTTGAAATGTAATCCTTTGTTTCACTGCATTACTCCCTCACAAATCAGTTCTATTGTCCTTGTTCATACTCTATTGCCCTTTATTCCATAAACTGGTGACTTACAAGTAAGAAAAGAGCTTAAAGAACAAAAGCTTGAATCAAGATAGTTTAAAAACCAAAAACAATACTGTCATCCCTGTAGAAAACGAAAATAAATTAAAACTGTTTTCTAGAAACTAAAGAAATGTATCCATAACAGGAAGTTAATACATGTCAGGGACTAGTAGTAAATTACTGTAGAAATTGAAGATAACACAGGTACATATTGCACATTCTTGCTTTTAAAGAATGGAGAAGTTGGTAGCAGTGGGGTAAAAAAATGAAAGTCTAGTGAAGTAATACCATGGAATAAAGCAGAATTGTTAAGGGACCAGAATTGCCAACAGCCTGCTCTCTCATTTTCTAAGGGGTAATAAAGAATTCTCTAAATAGTTTAACACTTTTTATCTCTGGTATTATTCAATTTAGCTAGAAAAAAATACTTTAGAATGTATTATATAATGTAACTGAGAAAGGTCACAACAATGTTACTATATGAAAGAGAGTTATTTTATATTTCTTTTAAAATATGAATGCCAATTAAAAGTTTGCATAAAAGTTTTTTTTTTTTTTAATAAAGAATAAATTTTAATGTCCTGGTGTTTACCTACCTAAGATATACTGCAAATTCAAAATCCTAAGCATATACTCATTGTCCATTATTGGTTTATTTATTTTTAATATTTTCAAGGATATAGTGATTAAAGTGTTATTATGCTTAAAATTTAAATATATTTTAATGATACCTTTTTCCCTGTATTTTGCTGGAGAACTCACATAAGGATATGAATTTGGATTATTTATGTTACATAGTCTCAGACTCACAGATGTGATTTCTTCATTTTTTTATTACAATCAGAAGCTTCCATTGTGAGATGAACCCTGGAGAGAAAAACAATTACAATGACAGTTCCTGCTAATAATGATCCCAGTAAATTTTTCTTCTCTGCACAAATATGTACTTGAAGAAAAGTTATATGTCCCTGCTTGATGTAGAATGTGGATTTAGGTGTTGGATTCTGACTCAGAAATTGTTCAGAAAATTTTCTTTGGATGTTCACATTTTACTTTCCTCTTCCTCTCCCTCTCCTACACCCTCTCCCCCTGATGGCAGGTTTTGGGAGAATTTGGAAGTACTTTGATTTTGACTGTGTTGAAATTATTGTAAGCCGAATCAATTTAGAGACTGAATTCAACATAATGCAGATACCAAGTATTTTTCCTACTGCTGATGAAATGTTTAATACCCCTACTATGAGGTGAAAAATTCTGCAATCTAGTGAAATAGAAGCAGGGGAAATGAATGATGCATAGTAGAGATACCAAGCATGCAATTGATTTCAGAGATGCTTAATCCCCTGACTCCAGTCCCCTAAAAAGCAAATGGTTATATGTGTATTTTCTGCATTTCACTGGCAATCAACACAAAATGTTTCATATTCCTCACAAGAAAAAATTCTTTTCAAGTATTATACAGAGAGGTTTTACACAGTATGAAAGTACATTATTCTCTCAAGCTGAGCATGGCAAGAAAAATTTACTAAGCAGTTTAAAACAGATAATGAATAATAATGTTGAAGTCTGTGGGAATCCAAATCTGAAGAGGTCTATGAGGGGATATTTGGATATGCTGTTCCTGCTCGGAGAAGAAAATACAGTGTGTGCATTGTTGACTCACATTTTAAAAGCTATTGATTTAGCATAATGGACCACAGAATATTTCTTGAGTAATTTTAAGGCAGAGCAGGAGTAGTAAAGTCACAGCAATAGCTTGACAAAGGGATCTGGATTTTACTTAAATAAATCAGAATCTGCAATGAGCTTTATCATACTATTAAGCAGAGATCACAAATATCGTTAGGAAAAGAGAAAATATTATACCTGAAAAAAACAATCACAGAAGCATAAAGACTGGGAAACAAAAGAGAGACTGTGATTTCCTCTGAGTCAAAATAAGACTTTCTTATTGCAGTCACCTTAAGGGACAGAGATATTTAGTGCTCCTTATATCATGATTATGAAAGTAGCATTAGTATTCAGTGCCTCTAGGAGAAGAAATATGTCCATGTACAAACTCAAACATAGATGATGTATTTGCAGCCTGTGATTGATTGTGAAATTAAATCATGATATTAAAAAGGATTTTAGTAGATATTAATGGATAGGTATAGAGAGCAAGACCTCAAAAAGTAGATAAATAAAGCACCTACTTGCCATTATAGGTGAAAAATCAAAAAGGCTGATTTTCAAAACTCATTCAACTGTGAATTGATATTCAAGGTGATGGTGAGTTTCCCAAGTCTCTATCTAGAGGACAGTCGAAGTATTGTCTATGGGAACCAACAGAGGAGTTGATTTTAAACCAAACTCATTTGTAACACATTCTATATACAAATATACAAAACATATTAATCAAAATTGAAGGAGATGCTAATTTTACACCTTGTTGGCTGGATATAAGCAGTCACCTCGCATATGGATAATCTAGATTTTTTTTGTCTATTGAGCAAGTAAAAGTTGTAATAAAATCTTAAGTTTCAATTTAATCTTTCCTGATTATCTTAAGGAATATCCCTTTTTCAAAGTTTATTTGTCTTTAAAAGTTTAATTTTTCTAATTGGCAACGGAGCAATCCATGGCTTTTTTGTGTCTGTTGTTTTCTCTCATTATATGAAGAAACCTTGGTCACCTATTCTTCTTATCAATTGTTCCAGGGAATCTTAATCCACATATGTTCAAACCACCACTATCACATCCCCTCCTCCCCCCTTCCCCCAAACAAAGAAAAAAGCAAACAACAAAAAGGTAAAAATACTATTCACAGAGCCAATTAAAAAAAAAACCCCAAAACAAACAACAACAACAACAAAAACAAATAAAAATAAACAAACAAACAAACAAAACCCCAAAAAACCCCAAGCTTTACTTTAAGGAAAGATTCAGAACTGTGATATATCTTGCACATAAAATTGGGTTTATCAGTCTTGACTTCCCTGACAACATTTTGTATTTTCATTGACTCTCAGGTTTTAAACTAAGTTACATTGGCAGCAATTATTTTGATAAAATTGGAGAACACTACTATTGCCATTTGAGGATTTAATTAAACAGCCTTGGGCACTACATTATAAAATGAGTCATAGAGTCATGTCACTAATGTTCAAACTGTGTTTAAACTTCTCATTGTGGCTGTTTATAATAATCTCCATCTCATTGTTCTCACTAGTTGCAAGGAAAGCTGTAACACATCCACCAAGGAGACAGGGGTTTTGGCTCTTTTGAACTCTTAAATTTTTCAAGGACTAAAATATATTTCAAAGGAGGTAAGAAAATGTGCAATTACACCCTATTGCCTGTTTAGAATTCTGTACTCTTTTCAGAACAGTAGGAATTTTGTTTGGGAAAAGCTCTGAGACAATTGAAATGACTCACCTCAAAGTAAAGCTAATATATATTAATTTTAAAAATGGAATAACATTTTGGAGAAAATAATGAGCTTCTTTGACAGAGAAATGATCTTCCAAATGCTTCCCAAGACAGCCCTCAGTTTGAAACCTGCAGTGTTTTGTGATTTCTCATCCTGCTCTTACCTGGTGATCCTTCTCTGAAGGGTCTGTTCACTCTATTTGGAAAATATGGTGCTTTTTCTCAACCATGGATGATTATGTCAATGTCAAGACACTAAATATTCCTTGAAAAGATATTATATTTATGAACAGTATTTTTAATTCAGGGGTAGTGACTTGCACTGCCTTATTCTCAGTTACCAAAGGAAATCAGAGTGTTGAGGATTATTTTAACAGTGATTTTTCTAGCATATTATGGCCTAGTAAATCCTAATAGGCAGGAAAATTTTACAAGTGGACTTCGGTAAAAGCTATGTCTTAATCCTCTGTGATGAACTACCAAGTTTCCCTAAAGGAGAAGAGAATCCTTCCCATTGCAGAGGGAATCACAGCAACGTTATTCAAGGCTTCCTCCCTGCTGTGTGAATCTTCTTGATGTTTATTGTGATTTTTTTTCCCTCTGGTGTTGAATAAAAATTAACATGAACCAATGCTCTGGTACTAGCAGCTGTGCCTTTGCTGAAAGGGTGGGGTTCGTTTACAGTCTGATCAATAATACCACTAGTGGAAAGCCTAGGGAAGTCTGAGCATTCAGCTCAAGCACATGCCCTGTGGTTGTGGGTGTCCTTAACTGTGGGGAAGAACAGCTCAGGTTTGTGCTGGACAGCAGGCTGCCAGCACACAGATAAATTACAGGGTTCAGGAAAGGCTGGAAATTTTCTCCTGTATCCAGTCTGGGTGAGGTCACCTTGAGTTAGGAGAAAGAGCCTTAGGCACAAAATCTGAACCCTGACATTTCTCACAGAATAAAGCTTGTTCTGTTTTATTTACAGGGATTCTATTCCCTATAGCTCAGAATAAAGAAATATTCCCTTCCCAGACTCAGTCGCAACCCCCCATATTTTATTTATTGACCAGACTATACAATAAATACAGAGATGTTTAAACCATATTATTATAGTAGCAGACGTATAACCATTTGTCTGATTGCAAATAGCTTCCATGCTTATCATGCATGCCCAGTAAGAACAAGACCTTACAATACTTTCTTGCATGGATCCATCCTTTGATTACATTCCAGATATAGCTTTTAATTTTTTAAAAAGAAAATTATTCCCCATGTGGTCTATTGGTATGTGCTGCACAAACTTTAAGACTTGCAATCTCAGTGGTATTAAATCCCACAGAGATAAACACAGCAGCCTGCTTTAGTCAAGGAAAAAAAATGTACACTGATTTTTTCCTTTTTTTTTCAGCATAAGTTATAACTCTACCTGACTGACAATTCCAGTTAGAAAAGAGTTCTTGTAAGAATTTCATTCTGTGTGTGAAAGGTCAGAATCAGAGGTTAAGTGTTCTACAGCCAGGCTCTAGGCTTGTTTTTACAGAAGCCCAGAGGAGTAAAAACATTTTCAAGTGAAGCAATAATAGGTAAAGATAAACAAAACAAAAAAGCTCTGGAGGGAAAACAAAATCAACCCAATCTTCTGCGTTCTAAGAGGAAGAGCAGAAAATAAAAAAAATCAGAATAAGAAAATCTTTACTCCAAAAGATTTAAATATAAGAGCCTGTATCTAACAATATGAATAATTTATATTAAAAAAAAGCCAACAAAACTACTAACTCTCCCTGCAATCTATTATTGGAATATATTACAATTATCTGCAAACGAAACTATAAAAAAGAGTACTTAAAAATTAAAAAAGATATTAAGGCATAGAGAAACAAAGTGAAATTATCTATACAACCAAACTTTGCCCCAAGATGATATTATGCATTAACGATATGATTCTACTTTTTATTTGTGTTCTTGAATGAACCTGTGGAGTGACTTTACTTGTGAGAACACTACTTATCACTCACTTCTCCTTTATGTGGGCAACAATGAGTAAAATACAGACAAAAATTATAAAATTTGGACTCTTGTGGAGAGTTTACTATGAACTGCTAGTTGTTGTATATTTTTAATTGTAGATGAGGCAATACAATTATTTCTCTTTCACTTGCTCTCTTTTTTATATATTAAAAAATCGATCCCCATGCTTGCTGTTTCACATTCACATGTTTCAGTTCACTACTACAGTCAATCATATGAAGAAACAAGGCTGGATATTGCTGCTGTGGGAACTTGAGGTGGTTTTTGACTGTGACAGGACCTGTCAAAGGATATCTTTGCATAAAAGCTGGGAACCTGCACACTTTAAAAATAACTTCTTGGTTTATAATGAGAGAGAGAAAAGCCAGAAGAATAACAGGAATTTTTCTACATATCAGCAGGTTTGCTCACTACTGCAGTTCCAGTCTATCTGCCCCCCTAAGGATGACAGTAGCACTTGTCAGAACTAAATTACTGAGAGTGTTAACAGTATTCAAGCAGCAGCCAGTCAAAGAAGAGCCTGCCCACTGCCTATTCCAGCATTTACCATTTCACGTGCCTTGAGACAAGGTCTCTTTACTCTGCATTATGGCATTGTGAGATGTGTATTTTCTCACCCTCCCAAATGCAAAAAGCATTATAATGGCTACTCTGAGTATCACATCTATGCAGGTATGTAGGAGAAAAAAGCAGGCTATAAACAATGTAGTTTATTTCTGTTCTAAATAGAAGAACAAATTCTGTTCAGTATTACTGAATATAGGAAATACCTGACAGCTATTAACCTGTACAGTATTTAACATTAGTCTTGCAAATGGGATATAATGTAAAAGTTTTTGCTGAAATATAAAAAAATCTGATGATTCATAATTAAAAAGCAAATTCAATTTCTGATAAAAATTTCTCCTTATTATTACAGGTTAAGTCTAATTGCCACAATTTAATAAAACCTAATTGCCCTCTCCATGTCCTATAGTTATATTTTTGACACAGGCGTTTCTCCTGTATTAATTTTCTTTTTTTCCCCTTTTTTCAATAAATATCTGAAATATTTATGTTATATATACTTTTGCTTATATAAATTGAATATATATGTACATCTGTGAAATGAAACATTGTGTACATGATATTTTATTCTGAGACCTAATGTTGAACTATTAGACTTCAAACCAGTTAAGATTAGCCGTTTCAGCCCAGAATGAAGATATAAGTACCTGGCAACATTTTAAAAGGTGGCAAAACTAATAAATTACTAAAATGTATTGCATAGATGGACTCCCTATGTACTCCATTTTCTCAAAAAATTTGATTCATCCCATGTGGTTTTCCTTGGAAACATGGCTCAAACCATAGTGAAGGTATTTTTCTACATGAGCAATCACATCTACTTAGAATTTCTTCTCTTGGTCACGATTTTTATCTTCAAAGACAAAGAAATTAAATCTACCACAAGTATTCCAAATTGATAGTTTTCTTTCTGAAAATTAGTTCATCTCTGAATCTGAAACCCCTCAAAACTGTGAATTTAACACCCATGGAAACAGTACAGATTGCCATTAAACTAGACCATGATTCAGCCTTTAATATCCTCTCTGGGACATACTTCATTTGCTTCCTTGGAGAACAAATTTAATCATGTGATATGTTGCTTTTGTATTTTCATTCTTAAAAAATTAATTCAATAAGAGGAGACATATAAATATGTCTCCTAATTCCAACCACCCAGTGACAGTGTTAAGAATTTAGAAAATACAGGAAATGTAAAACAGTACTAGGAATCTTAAGTACCTGATGACACTGAAATAGAATTCTGCCTGTGTTCTGTTTCTTTAATGGAAAATATTGGAAAAACTTTGTTTTCCCAGTTTGTCATTTTCATCTCTCTTTTCCTCCTACTTATATAACTTCATAACAAGGTTTCCAAAAAAGCATCTTCTTCAAATTTCAAAGCAAATCCCTCACCCCATAAATGACTTTATCTTCCCTCTCCTTACTTAAGTAAGTCTTTGCTCCAGCCTGATCCTTGAAGATTTGTGCTACCTGTTTATGCCAGTCTGCAATATGATCCACATGAACCTCTCTCCTAACCATGGAATACAACAATGTAGCTATGATGCAGAGCAAGATATCTAAATTCTCTTTATGGCTACTGAGATACATTTCCTTTTTTTACCATCCACATGCTTCTAAGTGACATTGGAGCTTTCTTCTGAATAAAAGGATCACATTGTTTCTGGCATTCTGTAGCATGAACCTTTAGATATATGCCTTGAGCAAGAACACAAAAATTTAACCCACATTGCCATTTATAACATTATAAAGATGTTATAGAAGTCAGAGGAAGGTTCTGCTGTAAAATAAGTTGTTCCACTTTAATGATCAAAATTATAAGTGCCTCTCTTTGATCTGGATGTACTATCAGAAATCCTGTAGTTATCTCTGGTACAGTTTCAAATAAATAGAATACAAATTATTTCAGGAGAAAGGGGGAGGACAAATGTGAATATGTATCTTTGATATTGTTAATACATTACACAAGTGCATATTATTCAGAACAGTTACAGATACAGAAAATGTGTGACAACATTATGATTTTATTTTTAACTTGGTCTGTCAAGGCTCTGAGTAGTCTTCATGATTCTGAAATACTTTCAAAAAAGATTACAAAATATAAATATACATAGAGAAAGACAGTCTGTCAAATTGTTTATTTCAGAAGAAAATTAAAAAAAACCCCTTTAATGATAAAAGAAATGCTTTTAGACCGAAATGTTGATGTTTTGTTATAAAAATGAATTTTTTCTTCTTCTGAGGTAAGATAAACTAGCCCATTTTATTAAATGGAGTGAGAAAGACAATCAAGAGAAACAGAATCCCTTTCATTTTGCAAATGGAAGTACAAAGGTCTCTCCATTTGTTATAAATGGAGCTTGATGAATCAGTATACTTAGTAGTCTGAAATTATATGCTAAAATTGATTGAAATGGATCATATCTTTTATGACTCTTATGAGGAAAGCTCCTTTCTGCAGTTTCCATCAAGATACAAACACAAAAATACTTAATTGGTAAAATTATGGTGATGTGAAGAAAGATAAATGTGAACAAGATTGTTTTCTCTGTTTTCTGTGGTGTTTTCATTTGTCCTATTTGTTTCTTTGTTTGTTTTTTTAACTACTGTTTTAAATACATATAATTGTCGTCCTAAAAAGTTTTTACATAAACCAGAGAACTCTCAAAACTAAATGCATTTTACTGCACAGCCAGGTCTATCATCCCCTTATATGGTCATGGTCATAATGAGTGACAAAACAAAGAAAATAACTTGCAAGGATATTTAATTTTTTTAATAGCTAGTTAATCATACCTAAAACTTAAGAGTAAGCAAAAAGTCACAAGAGTAAATCACTTTGAAATATTTTGGAACTAGAAGAATGGGCAGTGAATCTTAGTATGACCTTTTTCAATTATTTGTCCTATAGGAAATAGCACTGACATACATATTGAGTTATACCTTGATGAATAAAAGATACTTTCTATAATTTCTGAACAAATGTGAATTTTAATAATTAATGACATAAAATTAGTTATATGAACTTTCACAATGAGAAAATTGTAGTTCAGACTGTTTTTTTACACAAGTTAAGTATGGTTTTTACTTGAAATGTTCTCATTTTAGGGTAAATTATCTGCTGTTTGTAAGTAATGCTGTAATGCAGCCTTCTGAGAAGAGTTCAGATAAGAGACTTGTAAAAACCCCTTCATAACAGATTCTGCAAAATGGACTGTCGTGCCCACGTCAGAAAGGCATTTTGTCTTCATTTTCTATCAATTCACAAACTTAATTATTGGTTCAAACAATTTAAAAGGTATCAAAATATAATCTAATTTTTGTTTCATTCCATACTTAGTACTACAATTGTGTGATAGTGCTAAGCAATCTCAGTTCACATCACTCCTGACAGGAGGCAAGATACTTTGGTGTTAGAGAAGGTGTTCGCAGTTGTAGGACCTGGAGAAATGAGGTACATTTTTAGATTACATATGGTGCCAAAAGGAGCACTACACTGGAGTTTTATAATAAAGCTGTAGTGGCTAGAGAAGAAAGGCAGTAATGAAATATTAATATTGATCTATTTTAGAACAGGTCTAGAAGACCCATGTGATATCCACTGACAATACAGGTCACTGGGCTGAGTATCACCTGTGTGAAGCTGGATATCCACTCCTGTGCATAATTTATTTAGGTTCCTTTTCTCCATCAGTCAATTACTTAAGTAAATTCTCGTCAGTTTGGCTTCAAGTGTAAAGAGAAAATGAAAATCTCACTTGTGAAAAACAAAAAATCATTACAATAGATACATAGATTTAAGATTTTTGCTTTTAGCCTAGTTGAGAAATCATTTTTCTCAGAAAGGATAAGCTCGAAAAATTGAGGCAGAAAGCGAAAAGTATTATTAATGCTTTATATAACATATTCTGAGTGTCTTGAGTTTGATAAGTAGAGCAAAGTCTGCACTTATCCATAATATAATGGAATCATACTGGTATTCTAGAGTAATTGGTGTGTTGGGAGCTGCTGTAAAGCTACATTTATTCAGGGATAAAAAGAACTACCCTTCTTAGCGATAAGGAATATTAATTGGCCTGGCAAGGTTTGAAGAGCAAAGAGGATAACAGCACAGAACACAGAGGCAATAAATAATCCTTCTATGCAGCTTTCATCATAAAAACAAATCAACGAACACTTGGAGATGCTATTGAACATTATGAATGGGGGAAATGTGGGCTCACAGTTGCCACTTAATCGTTGATGAGTCAGTATCTTCAAAGTTACTCCAATATCATTACACATTTTTATGGTGAGTGACTAAGGATGACTTCTGTCTCCATTTTATCATGTGCTTGAACTTAGCAAGCTACTGAGCTGTACGTAGAAATACATGAATTTCTGTGTGTAATCATTGTTGTAATGCTCAAATCAAGCCAGAATAATACAATAATCTTGTCTTTTCAGCTTGCATTACTGCTTATACCTTGTACTGAAATGGGCAAAATAACCTCTAGCAAGCAAGTATATATTAGCTACTTTTACATGCTGTATCATCATGCACAGCTACTAAATAATTATATAGGTCTCCCAGTTAGAGACATTGAGAATTAGAAAAAACCTTTGCATATTAAATTTATATAGCTTGTCACATATAATGTAAGTTAATGCTAAATTGTGCATACAATTAATTTGTTCGGATTATTCTACATGGACCAGAACCATTCATGATCCAGACACAAGATCCACCTCTGAAAGACCCTAACATGTCCTTTGCAAGAAACCAGAAGGGTATGAGAAGAAAGGATCCAGTTTTAAAAGCGCAGAATGGATCATCTGGATTTTTAGTTTACCAGCAACTATCATGCAGACTTACAAAGCCACTCATCCATGTAATGCTCAAAGGCACTGGTATGTACCGAGACATCTTGTCCTCTGAAAAAGAAAATAATTTTTTTCAAAACAATACAACAAAGCCAAGGGAGAAGTGTGGGGGGGGGGAATGTTAATGAGTTTCTGTGAACAAGTGACATTACTCACCTCGCTAGTATTAATTTTGTCCCTTGTTTCAGTATGGCATTTCAGTTAATTCTTGACGCATCCGAGAGAGTAAGATAGTAGAATACAAATCATAAAAGATCAGAGGGAAGCTGGGAGAAATAGCACAGAAATAATTCTCAGCCACCAGCTGTGGAGGCGAACTATAAATGATGCAGGATAACAGAGAAAAGCACGTTCCCATTTTTTCAGTGGCAATGAAGTCAAAACTGAAACAACCTGGTGTTTGTATTTTTCTTCTAATCAGCAAAAGGACCCTGTAGCAGCTGTCCAAAAATACCAAATGATGCACATGTGCTTTTTCTTCTCCCTAATTAATTTTTTTTGGCTAGCCTCTGTTTTGCCATTGACTGTTGTCAGGAAATCTGAGATCCTTAGACCACTTACCTGTGCACTCATATATAACTCCATTATCATCTTCTGCCCTGTATTCTCCTCCTGAATGTATACTTCTCTGTTTTCTTCTCTTTGCCTACTGCTTTAATTCTAGAGCTCTGGTATTCCATTGTATCCCCCTACATTGTATAATTCATTAAAGTCTACAGATGCTTCCAGAACTGCAAGCCTGGTTATTTTCTGAAGTGAAATTCAAGTAATTCCAATTAAAAGCAGTTTATTTCAAATTAATTTTTTCCTAAATATTTTTACCAAGTTCTCTCAGTTATGTGTAGGACATTAAATTTAATGTGTTAGGACATTAAATGTATCATCCTTGATTTGTGAGTCTTTATGTGCCATTTTAATGATGCAATGAAGATGGTTGTTTTGCTGGTTTCTAAGTTTTTTTCCCTACTTATTTTAATATGAATATAGGGCTTTCAAGACTTTCCTTTTAAAACTTTTATGATTTTCCAAATATATGTAAAGTTCACAGTGATAATTAATGTATCTGAATGCGTTCATAATATATCTGAAATACTGAAGAGTATTTAGATGCCATTTTTATATTTCTTAACTGTAAGTAAACTCAATAACTAACTAATTGCATTGATTTTGGAGCTATATGAAACCTTTCATATTTTAAAAAATAATATTTTAAAAGGTTCTTTTTGTTGTTTTTTTTTTTCTAGTTGTAATAACATGGTATACACAAATGTCTTGAAAATACTGGGTAGATCAGTCATAAAATATATAAAGATTGTTTCAAGTTTAATGTCATTATTATGACATCAATTACTCCTAAAATAGCCAAAGAAGGGAATGATTTCACATAAAAACCTGATTGTGAACATTAATTAAAGCAATCCTAACTCAGAAATACAACAGAGATGTTTAATGACTTATACATGCAGAACAAATGACATAAAGAAAATATATGATAATTGCCATAGAGAAGAAAAAATGTTAATTACTTTTTTAAAAGACTTGTATAATGAGTTTTGTATTGTGTAGTTGCCTTCTCCAATAAAAGAGAAAAAGACCATAAGAAACTTTCTATTAGGCACTTAAAAGACTTAGTAATAAACACATCAGCAAATATATGTTAAAAAAATTTTACATGTGTTCAACTAAGACTCTTTTTTAATGAGAGGCAGATTTCCTGTATTTCAAAGAATAAAAAAGGGGCAGAAAAAAACCCAAGAAATGGGATTTACTCTTATGATTGCTAAATGTTGAACTTTTACTACAGTAAATATTTAGTTGAATGTTCACATTCAAGCATATGAGGTGTCTGAAAGAATTATTGTGTTTGACATTGGGGAATTAGAGCCTGAATCTTCAAAAATGTGTGTATGATTTTGACCAGTGATAAAAAAATCCATGCAAAATAATGTGCTAAATATTTCCTAGAGGCTAAACCTTTGCAAATGTTAACTGATGTGGCATTGGAAATAAAATCCAAATATTGGGATGCCTTTTATACAGAATCCATACACTGTTTTCCAAAAAGCATATGCCCTGCAAGTTAGCTAAATATCAAAGGGTTGAATTCAGAATCCCAGGACTCTGAATAAGACAGAGAAAATGGCACTTTTTTGCCAGTGTTCCAAGTTATCTTCCATTTGTCAAAAGTACACATACCTTTTATACTATATGGAGCTTTTTTGCTTAGTAGAAGCAGCTTGTCACAGCTGCTGGACTTCTGTTTTGATATGCTATGTTAGGACATAGAGGAATTGCTACTATTTTTTTTTATTTTTTTAAATTTTTTTTTATATGCTACTATTTTTTAAAAAATGTGTCTTGCATGCCTGACTTTTTTTCACCCATCAATGATTTCATCAGACAGCAGACATTTGCTCTTCTCTATACTATATGTGGTAGAAGAGATTGTAATGTCTTCAGTCACAGATATTTTTTTGTTCCAAATCTAGAACTGAACCCTACTACATAGGGAATTTCATGCAAACTATTATTAAAATGTCAGGGTCCCTGTGGAGATCATAGATGAGATTCAGCTTTTGAAATCAGACAGAGAAACAATAAAAATATCCTTGTGGGGTTGGCAGATATAGCACAGAACAAAAGGAAGTCTGCAATATTGACCTACCAGTAATGTGTCAAAGGCATGTTAACAGTTAGACACATGATCCTTCTGTTTGGGGAGGTATTTTAGGAGGCATGGGTGCCGGTCCTTCTCTCCCAGGAACAAAATTCTTGTCCTTTTTTCTTTTTTCGCCATGCCTTTCATGCCAATGCTGTAAGATTCATGGTAGAAAAGGTACTGAGTCTTTATGGTTACACATAGGTAATTCATATTTATGCACTCTCTTTTAAATTGCTGCTTACTCTACATTCTTAGAGTGGCCAAAGTTTTCTTGCTTCTAACAATGGATGGAGCTGTGGTGGAGGGAAATTGGATCACTCACAGAATTGTAGAATCAATGACAACACTCTAGATAAGGCAAACAGATTGAAACTCAAAGGGTTTATAAAAAAAATATTTTGGGCTATGTAGGAAAGGGTGTCATTCCTGCCCTGAGAAGCTACAAAAATGTACAGTCTAGCATTCAAAGGCTTCAGCAACCTGGGTTCTGCCCTGTGCCAAGAACTGTCCAAAAAAAAAAAAAAATCTAGTCACCACAATGAACTAACTGCTTCCCAAAGACATGGAGTTGCAGAATTAATCCAAATGATATCTGCAAATAGCATGCTTATTTTGTCCAGATGATCAAACCCTGCTGAAAGAATCTCATTATTCAGTTTTTTTCCAGTGAGATATGCATTACCTATTAAATCAAACACTGTGTAATACTTCTTTGAAGAAATTCAGTTCCCATGATAACTTTTTGAAGTTTCAAAATATTTCATCACTAATGTGATAAATTTAATTAAATATTTCTAGAACTGACATATTTTTTAATTTCAGAATAAATATGCAGGGCCAAATTGTGGGAGATTTACACACGCTGAGAAGCAACTAACTCAAATAATTAGTTATTTTTCTTCTATTGATGTTATCTTCAAAACAAAATATTATTGAGTATGATTAAGGTATTGAACTCTGCTGGAAGTAACTACCAGCTTGTACTCTTATTTTCTGCTAGTTTTAATACATCAAAGCATTCTATAATTTTTTACAGTATCAACTGAAATCTTACCGACACAGAATGGTGGATGACTGAAATTATTCATTTGCACAACTTCTTTACTTATTTCCTTATTGTCTCAGACTTCATATTAGTTTGTCAGGAGAAAATAGAATCCTTCAGACTGTACTTATTTAAAGAAAAATCATATACTACCTAATAACTACCCACAAAAAGAGAGCAACAAAAAGAGAACAACTCTCTTTAAAGAGAGTTCTTTAAAGTCTAGATTAGAACTATGTGTAATTCTGGTGATAGAAAAAGTCCTTTATGTAAAGAAACCATGATTTTCAGACAAGAATGAGAAATCTTCTATTTTTGATAGTATAAATTGATCCATGGGATATAATTTTTTTCTTTTTCTAGCGATTTCTTTATCACTTTGAAAATATGATTTCTCAAAAAGGTTCGGAACTGTTTTCTGTACATGGCAAAGATAAATCATTTGTTAATTTGCTTTACAGTGAAACTCTAATATTTGAAGTCTGTGCAATCAATCTAGTTTCAAGAGAAATACAACCCTGTAAAAAAACAACATATAAATGAAAGGCATAATTTCTATTTGTTTTCAAATGTTGTCTCTTTCAGCTGTTAAGTATGATGTTTACCTGAATATATTTTCCCCACTATTTTATCCCTTAATAGGAGAAATTAAAATTGAAAAATCAGCAATATGCTTCAGACTAAATTTGCAAAGAGTATCCCCCTTTCTCAAAATACTTTCTGTTTATTAATTCAGTTCAAATCCCATAATCATAGAATCTGTATGATTGGAAAAGACCTTTAAGACCATTGAGCCCTGCAGTGGCTACAGTTGCCTGCACTTATTCAACGAACATTGGCAGTGTCTTTACTAAACGCAGTGAAAAAAAGACAGCACAGGTTAATTTGAATAAATGTTTGGCTTCACCTCTCCTCGTTTTCCTAAGTGTGTATCTAACAACACAGCTGAAGCCAATCCAGCTGCACCAAAGACATTCTGTTCTGTGTACAGGCCCTTTTAGAGGGCACCATAGTCCTCCTGTGGCTGCAAGCATTTCTTTTCCAGTACTGCTGTTGTTCTCCATGTATGAAGCTCCAAAGGACTACGTTAGATGATGTCCCAAATGTCTCTTGTGGACAATCAATGTGCTGGAAGCACGCAGCAAGAAGAGAGCTATACTTGATGCGGAAGAATTCCTCTGGGATGTGTTTCCAGCAAATCCTGGGAAGGGCAGGATGCACACACTATGTGTGTACCCCAATATCCAGTCCTCTTCTTACCATGTCACTCTTCCACTGTCTCTCTTGGTCTTGGGATCAATGCAATCTCTATGTGGGTAATCAGCAGCATCCCTCTTTGCTTGAAAGGAGCATGTTTTCATCAGCTATTTCCTTTTCTATCTTTTAGGATTCCCCTTTGTGTTGTATTTTTTAATATATTTAATAAATATACCTTGTTCTTGGTCTGCAAGCTATATGCAATTTTACTCTACAATGTGGTGCATTTTATGCCAGAGACTTGTCTGTTGTTCTCTCATGGCAAAAAATAGTTCAGATCCTGGGCTGCATTGCTTAAACCTATCATGAGTATGTTTCTTTCAACTGTGGGATGTCCAGTGTCAACCTTATCTCTGTTTCCCATCATCCTGTGCCTGTGTTCTTTCCTCCACATTGTGTATTCCCAGTTCCTGGAGTTTCTGCTATGAGTCCAGGACTGTATTTCTCTGCACAACATCAATAACTCAGCCATAAGTAGCTTGCTATAAAAAGAGAACATGCTTACTGTTATTATTTGTACAAAACCTGGAAGCCTTGCATATTGAAATAAGCTAAGGTAGATTAACTTAGGCACAGTCATGAGAAAGAAAAAATTGTATTATACATTTTAGGAAAAGAAAGAAATTAGAAAAAATATTTTCACAGCTAAAGTAACAGTAAAGCTGCAAATGTTCATAACAGGTTCAGACAAGACAAGTGTGACAAGCCCCTGTTCTGAAAGAGGACCTGCAAACTCAGGTGGCCATTCCTAGCAATGACAATTCAGTATTACTGGGCTAGAAGCCTACAGTACCTTTCAGTTTGCCTCTGCTAGCAGACAATGCATCTAGTATCCCTCTATGGGCTTGTGATTAGGGAACTTCCCAGCTACCATTTCCTGCACTACCAAATTATTATAAATAATTTCATTTTTAAAGTAACTGAAATACATCCTGTAACTCAGCAGTTCTTTATCCAATGTGCAGTTGTATAGAGTACAGTGAGTTATTCCAGCAAAACAGAATACAAATACTTCTGTTAACTGCAGGCAACCGAGAATCTTCTTACCTCTGTCACCCCAGACACCCTTTTTTATTTTCTTTCAGTGATGACAGGTGGTTCATATCCCTTCCCCAGAGGTGAAAGTAATTACTTCATTCACATCCTCTAGGAGATCCTTAAGCGGCCAGCCACGGGAGATATTTAGAGGATGGTACTTTTTTTTAACTACTACTGGCTTTGACCAAGAGGGTTGGAGTATCTGATTAGGCACAAAAATTATAAATATACATGAATATTATTGCTGCCATGCTACTTTAGATATATATGAATACCTGAACTTTTAATGTACTTACTCAATGGCTGCAGTTTTTTTGACCTAAAACAGGGATCTGCAAAGTAGCAGTTAAACAAATATCCTCAAGACTTTTCTGTTAAAATACTAAAGCCATACTTGTTTCTGAATATGTAATTACTCATTATGAAAGAAGATATACATCCTGCATTCTGAAAGGCACAAAAGAAACTTTTAATTTTAAGAAATGTGTTCTTTAATCATAGAACTAAACAAGGAAAACTATTAGACACTGTGATCACACAGTAGGAGGTGTAGGATAGTTGGCAGTCGTAATAAGTATTAAATATTCATATAAATCCACTTTTTTCTCATACCTGAGATGCTATGGATAGACAATTTCTTCCAGAAGACCTCATATTTTGCCCATGAGAGTAGAAACAGGTTTTGTTTTTAAATATTTTTCCTTGTCTTTCTTTCTTTTTTTTTCCAAAGGAAAAGATTTCTGACCCACAGATAAATAATTGGATTTAGATTTCTTAATGTCAGAAAGAATTTTCACTGGGTAAAAATGAAAGCCAAAAAGATTTAGATTCAATTAACCTGAAATAAACTTCCCATGACATTTAAGCTATCCTTGGATAGTCCTCCTGCCTTACTGCTCCAAACAAGAATAATTCCATTCCACACTGGTATTTTCAAGAAGGAGAACTGATATGGCACGTTACGTTAACTAGGGTCGTAACTGCATATTTATTTCACAATTAGAGGTGTGAGTCACCTTCAATAACAGTGCTTTGAGGAAAACAATAATGCTTTGGAATTCTGTGTATTCCATAACATACCAGCTTATATGTCATTATAGGCCTTTTGCTCAGAATGACTACTGGATTTCACTAGCTGTGATCAAATTATGAAAAATGCATGGAGTAAAGGAGATATTAGATGATGAAGAAAGCTAAATATTTAGCTCCATAAATAAAACCTTCTCTTCTTTAATAAGAAGACTCACAGTAAAGCAATTATGTAGACAAAAAGAAAATGTCAGCAAAAATAGAAACAAAGGTATTCAACCAAGAGATGCAGTATATTTGAGAATGAAAAATAAAAACCCCTTGTTATGGAGGGAGACCTATTAGAGAAACCAAACAGGGATATTAAACTCTGAGGAGTACCAAGGTACAATTTATGCAGGCAATATACAATTATACAATTTATATATATTTATATATATATTTATATATATTTATATATATATTTATAAATTTATAAATTGTAATAACATTTTTTAAACAAAGTAATGGAAAGTTGTTGATTTACAAAAAATGTGACACCTTTTGCTATTCTCACCTGATAAAAGTGATTATTGATTTTGACTTTGTTATAAACATGCTCACACACTAGTTTAAAAAGTCTGAAGAAACCTAGTCCCACAATATTTTCAGTTTCCGTCTTTTAGCTATACCTGCTGGCACAAGCACAAACAGAATCTGTGTTATGTTTAGAACTGAACCATACAGGTGTGGTTGTATACTAATAGTTTAGATACACTGAGTGATTATGATGTACTTTATGTTTATTTATCTTGTACCCCTTTGCTTGGGGCTTATAAGTCTAGAAACTTATAAACATAAAGAGATAGGTTTAGTACCTGTCTAATTAAAAGCAAATAAAATTGAGAAAGAAAGGACTTAATAGAAGGAAAAAACCCATATATATCATGTTTTCTTAATGTTTTTAGTTTACTGTTTACAAAAAAACTTTAATTTTCTTGAGCTGTCCACTTCTAAGTTATGTATTGATGATTTACTGTAAAAACTGCATAAAAGTGAGCCCTCAGAGACGACTGAAGGTAGGAATATATTAAATTTATCAGCCAGGTCTAGAGCACTGCGTCAGTAGGAGACCCAGGGAGATTTTCATCAGGAAAAAGCAAGAAACCAGCTAAGGCTGGCATCATCTGCAGATCAGAGGCAGTGCATTGAAGCTAATGTGATTTTCCTGGTTTTGTCTGGGACAGAGTTCATATTCTTAGTAGCTGCTTCAATGCTGAGGGTTTTTGATTTAGTATGAGAACAATGTTGATA
The DNA here is from genome assembly GCF_037042795.1 of Molothrus aeneus. Taxonomy (NCBI): domain Eukaryota; kingdom Metazoa; phylum Chordata; class Aves; order Passeriformes; family Icteridae; genus Molothrus; species Molothrus aeneus. The sequence goes on along the minus strand of NC_089647.1, from coordinate 73,803,946 downwards.
ACACCCTGATGTTTCAGCTTTTCCAAGCCAAAACAGTCTTTAGCCTAGGACTTTACACTGTCTCATGCTCTGCTAGAGAGGAATAGCAGAAAAAGCTAAAATAGAGGAAAATAATCAGGACAGTTGACTGGAACTGGAGAAGGAGATATTCCATATCATAGATCATCATACCCAGTAAATAGCCTGGGGGAGTTTCATGGAAGGGGGAAATTTAGGGTTTTTGTTCTCCCAAGGAACTGTGATGCATGACAAGGCCCAGCTTTCCTGCAGATGGCTGAACACCTTCCTGCCTGTGGGAGGTGGTGAATAAACCAATTGTTTTGCTCCACTTGACTGCATGGATTTTGCTTTTAAATATTAAACTGTCTTTTCATTTCAGCATGCAAGTTCTCCCTTATTTGCACTTTGAATTCTTTCCCGCATCCTACTAGAAGGGAGGGAGTGAGTAGCTATATGGTGTTCATTTGCCAGCTGGGTTTAAACAACAACAGATATGAGATGAAAATCTGTAATTATGGGTAAATTGAGCTGAGAAAGTTCTTGAAAATGGGAGACCTTAATAAAATGAAAAACTTAGATTTTCCAGAATAGAATTTTTGCTGGTCTAAAGAGCATAATAATTAAATTTCTTGTTTTAAGTATATCATTTTCTAAGTAGATAACAAAATGCACTGCAAAAAACTTTGGTAGTAGTATCTTAAATCTGGGGAACTGAGAACTAAAGCTAATTCCAAGCTGTGTCTTCACCGGTAAATAAACAAGCCAGGAATATTTTTGCTGGTTTTAGGAAAAAACAGCATACATACCTCCCCTTCCAGGCTCTTTCCCATGTCCCAGACACTCCCACCATCTGATTCCCCTTAAGATTACCCATTAACCACAGTCCCTTGCAAATAATGTTCCTTGAACTACACTCTGAGTGTCTGATTGTTAAAAATATCATTTGGAAAGCAATAATAATAAAAGAAGATAAATTCCTAGACTCACTGAAGATACAGTTTTGCCACCAATGTATTAGTACTTCAGTTTGAGTTTCTGTGATTAAGTGATTTCCTGGCAGTAGAAGTTAATGAGTTTATTTTCTCAATAAAATATAGAAGCTGCTTCCAACAAAGCCCTTGGTGTCTGCTGTCTGTATTATTAGCACATCAAATACTGTCTCTACAGCTGTAAGCACGAAACACAAGACAAAATTTATATGGAGACCAAAGAGAGAGAGAATCAGCTTTATGGTTTAAGGTTTTATGTTGCAATATATGAAGTAAGCAATTACCTACAAGAAACATGACACTGCTGTTGTAATTCATTTCAAGAAAACTGTGCCTTTCAGAAAAAAAAGCGAGAGGGTATCAGCTTGAAGAGCTGACACACAGATGGATAATCTGATCCCTTTATAACCAGAAATGTTTAGTGAAGGAGACTGTATTGCCTTTGAAGACAGTAATGAACTATATTTCCTTGCAATAATCTCAAGACATAAACTGTTAGCTATTTAACCTCATTTGTCTACCTATGAGCTGAATTATTTCTTAGTTAAAAAGTAACAGGACTACTATTATCCTTTAATGATATCACCAGATCCTGTTGCATTGTATCCAGCGTGACATCACACGGTAAAGGCTATAGCTTCAGCCAACAATGTTTTTTGTGCTGCCTGGCAGCTTATAAATCCAATAACATTCTGTCCTTGATGATGTAGGTATCATCCCTTTGCAATATGGTCTTTTCAACAAAATACTCAGTAGCACAGAGATGCACAATTTTCTATAAATCAGCTTTGATTAGGTGATGAAGGCAGAGTTCAGATAATGTATCTTGTCTGCTGAAGATTGCAGATTCTCTTTTAATAAAATTCTGCTGATAAGAATAAAACAGCCTCTTACTCGGGATGGAGTAATTAGAAATTAGGCTGTTTGGAACAGGAGCTTAGTTTTGCCTAAAAGAAAAAGGCTTCTCAGAACAAGATGTGTAGATTAAAGTCTTTAGTTACATGGCCACGTTATAGACACATAAAATGAGAATCACCTTGGAAAAAAAATCAACTTCCTTTTAATTAATATTGGGGGGAAATGGTTTTCAAGTAGTTGAAGAAAGCTAAGTATATTTGTCATGTTCGTCCTTGGGAAATCAGAAAAGTCTATGTTCTACATTTGACTGAATGGGGACATTTATGCAAAAGATAAAGCAGGAATACCTTTCTGAAATCACTATTAAGAAGGCACTTATCCTAATTTTCTCTGTTTTAAGTGAATAGGGATAACCAACACATTTAATTCAGCATTTCCTTTCTTGAAAGAGTATATTTTTTTCCTCCTACCCAGACTTTTCTTTTGCATAGCATTCCCTGCCTCCGCCCTGAGATTCTTTTTCTGCACTAGTTTCTTACATTGGCTCATAGAAATAAGCAGTGTCTTTTATAAGAAACCACAGCGATCTTGAGTTTGGAGGCCAGGCTTTAGAAAACCTTTAGGGCAGGATCTTAAAAATAAATTTAGAAAAAATGTTCTGATGAAAGCAATTTAGGCATGCTGGGAACTTGACTCTATCAATTATGCCTAAGCATTTTTAATAACATTTCACACTGCTTGTGATTGCACACATAAGATGAAAGATGAGCTGGCTGTTGAGAGCAGACAAGTAAACTGGAAATGTAAATCATTCAGGTAATTAAAATGCTGACTTACAGAAGCACTCTGCACTACCATGGAGGTTCTTCTGCCATGACACTCAACATTTGTGAAAAGGTCAGTTTTCTATTTTCTAAAGCACTTAAAGTGCTTTTATTTTGATAATGACTGTACATGTCAGCCATAATAATCTTGGTCGTCCATGCTTTTCTGTCTCTAATTGGTACAGAAAACACTTGGGGATTTATTCACCTCCTTGAACAGTGTCTAGTGCCATTGCTACATGGATATAAGAGACACTTGAACTGGACTGGGAGGTAAAGCATAAGACAAGGAAAACCTGTACTTTCTGGACCAGCAGCTGAACGTTATGTAAAATTTGGTAGAGCATTCAAGTAGCACTAGACATCTGAATGATGCTGATAAAGTCCTTCATTAAACCAATAACTACATAGTTCAGAAATAATTCAAAATATGAATTACTCACATTGGTTGTCTCTTGTCCATCTTCTTTTAATCACATCTGAAGAGCTAACCTCAATTTTTAAATTAAAATTTATATATTTTTTCCTCAAAGAATTTTCTTTATGTGGATGAAAATAGTGTTTGATTGAAACCTGCTTATATTTCAGGTTATAGTTCTTTCTTACATTATCTAGCCTCTAATAAAAAAAGAAATATCTTTGTTTCTGCTGTCTAATCATTCAAAATGAGCATTCTGTTCTTCAAGACTGTCTCACTAAGTGACAATTTAGAAAGCCTATTTCATATTTTCTTTATCTGTATCACTGAAATTTGGAGCCAAGTTTGACTAAAAACCTTTAGGTAGCAAAGGCTCATTGCACCTTTTCTGAAAGATTTGGTTAATATTTTCTCCATAGATGTACATTAGTTTTATGAAGGTTCTCTGGCTTTTTATTTATTTCTTTACTCCTCATATGTCATTTTCTTGTCCTGCACTATTTACCTTTGAGATCTCAGATTCAGCTTTTTTCTTATGTAGAAATCAGTCTCGAAGACATAATGGGTGGTATATTTGTAATTGTATTTAAATTATTGTCACTCTTTCTTATAAGTTCCCCCAAAATTAATAGGTTTCATCTGAAAATAAATTCCTTTTTATTTATTTTTCATCCATTAAAATTACTGTCTATTGTAGTATTTTATGCCAACATGAGAATCCATTCCTTTCATTCCTATGACTTCCGGTGAAAACTTTGCTTTCTTTTCCCAAGGAAATAAGTTCTCATTTCATTCTTTTTTTTTTTTTTCTACTACTTGTTTTCAGTCTACTTAAAAGAGAGAAGATGACTACTAAGCCTCTGCCTTTCTGTTGATTCACAGTCCACAATTTTCTCCTGTGAATACCTACATCAAGATTGTACTTCTGGGAGGGATTTTGTTGCTCTCAAATATTCATAATCAAGCTATTCAAGATATGGATATTCAAGGAAATATTCTTTCTTGCACGGCCATAAATAAAATTCCAATTTGCTGGATTTTCTCTTTGCTGGCTAACTCATTATGATGATAAGATGTCTTCCTAGGGGGACGCCCTAATCATTCACAGAAGTGTGAAACTGATACCCCTCATCAGCAACAGTGTCCTGCAAAGAGGAAAGGCATGGCTTAAGCACATCAACTCCATCATTTACTCATACATATATTTTATTGATTTTGAAGTTAACTTGAGACTTATTTTTGGTATTATTTTAGGTAACCAAATGCTCTGACATCATAATTTCTTCCCACTTAGGAAGTGGTATAAATGCAGCACTTTGAATTGGTAAGTGCAGGAAAATGCACTAGATATCACATCTTTACCCCTGAATGTTCTGTGCTACTAATTAGGAGCTTTTCTTGAGTGCTCTTTCCATTAGGGGACTTTGTCTTGCTGTTCTCAATTACAGTCAAGTTGAAGATTGTGGCCAGTAAATATGAATAACTATTGGAATAGATATAAGAACTAAAAGCTAATTTCAGCAAATTTGCAGAACATATTTATTGTGAAAAAATTTCCTTCTTTTTCACATTCTCTGACTTCTGTACTTTCCAATACTCTTAATGAACAAGCTCTGTTACCTCTTTTTAACTGTATTTTCTGTCTTTCATTTTCAAGTGCATTAAGTAATTTTGCCTAACATTAATGCTGATTGGAATGGTCTAGGCAATAGAGATTTTAAAAAGACACATTTATATTAACTGCAAAGGAGAGGAAAACTAACAACCCACATTATCATGTTTGTTTTCCTTCTAACTGAACTGATGTAATGAAGGCTAAATGTCTTTCTCTTCATTAGTTTTATTCTGAGAGTGACTTCTTTCTTCAGTAAGGAGATAAAAAAATAGATCAAGAAAGGTATCAGCAAATTCTGTATTTTAACTCCCCTCCTAAAATTTCATATCAGTATTTTAATATTTAAAATCTATATACTCTAGTAGCTAGACATTCTCAACTTTCAGGTAGCTAGGGTAAAAAAAAAATACATTTATAGAGTGACAATTCACCCCATTTGTGCTATAACCATGAAACAGAGATGGCTCTTCTATCACTGATGCATGCTCATTCTTGTAATTACAGAGGTATGGAAGACACTTAAACCATTCCACAAAATATTTTTTTCAAATGTTCCTATTTCATATGGCCTAGTTGACATTTAGGATTTACTATGATATTCAGTGGTCTAATCAGGCATACTCCTTTTTCTTCTGTCCACAGCTGCCTTAGAATGAAATTAAGGTAGTGTTTGACTGCATAATTTATGTGTGATTTTTCTTTTCTCCTTGAATTTAAAAAAAAAAGGAAAAAGAAAAGAAAAAAGAGAAACATTTATAAGTAAGGCACTTGCTGAGAACTCATTCTTTCATTCTATTGTATATCTTTATATTTAATATCCCTGAACTTGGATTTTTCATAGGTTTGGAAGTTTATTTTTGCTTTTGTTTTCTGATATGGGAAAATAAAAAGAAAGACAGGATTAAATCTCTGTATTTTTATTCTGACTTGAATTAAGAATCTGACTGGTTTGGAGCTCCTAGCTTTTTTTTTTCCTAAACAGTTTAAAAGCTCAAAGGAAAACACTTGTTTTACCCATATTGGCAGTCTCTATTTCAATAAATTGTGCATAAATTAGGAGGTGCATTTTTTAAAATGTGGGTTTCATCTGTGCAGGCTATGAATCTGCTCAGCTCCTGTTTGCCATTGCAGGAGGGCATGATCATTCCTCAAGCATGAGGAATCTGCCAAAGTATCTTTCCTAGGCCAACTCTGACAACCAGTGGAAGGTGTCCCTGGCCATGGCAGGGTGGGTTGGAACTATGTTATGTTTAAGGTCTCTTACAACTCAAACCATTCTATGAGTCTGTGATCTCAAATAGCTCAAACTCAACTTTAGAAAAGTAATTGAGATGTTGATTTCTATGTGTAATTGGATCTTCAACTCCGAATTCAGACACCTACCTGTCTACAGACACATACCTGATCTGATATTATTTCTAACCTATGACTCTACATAAAAAACCCATATTTTTTTTAATATGTAATTACCTCTTTGCTGGAGGTAATTACATGTCTGTCATTCAATGGAAACAATTGGAATAATATCTGCAAGGAGATACTGCAAAAATCGAGTAATTGCTATCTTGAAAGAAACAGAAAATGTGGTTCAACCCCTCTTTAAGCCCATCTGACAATTAAGCTCCATACAGCCTCTTGCTTGCTATTCCAGCTATGGGATTGGGTGGAGATTCTGGAGATTGAAAGTGAGAAAATCCATAGGCAGAGATAATAATACATGCAAAAAAAAAGGAAAACAAGGAATTAATTCATCACTTCCCTTTGGCAGGCAGGTATTCAGCCATTCCCAGGAAGGCTGAGCTCTGTTATGCACAATGGTTTCTTGAGGAGACAAACTCCAAATGTCCCCCCTTCTTCCTTAGTCTCCCAGTTTTATATAATGAGCATGACATATCTGATACAGAGCATATGTTTGCTCACTTGGCTGTTCTGGCTGTGTTTCCTCCCAGCCTCCCACTCACCCCAGTCTCCTCGCCAGCGTGGCCATACAGAAGAGCAACAAAACCCCTTGGCCCTGCCCAGCAATAACAAAGACACCTCTATATTATCAACACTTTTCCCGGGCCAAATAAAATGCACAGCCCCATACTAGCCATTGTGGAGAAAATGAGCTCTACCCCACCTAAACCCAGAACATCCCAGTTTGAGCAACTTGAATTAAATGGTTGTACTCCTTTGAAGAGCATCCATTTTTTTATAGCAAAAATATAAACTCCATGTTGAAATGTGATCCTGCCACCACAGATTTCCTCAGTAACAGTAAAAAATTGCAGTCAAAACCAGATCATTATGCATAGCTTAACAGGCTTTAGGGCTTTTCTCTCTTTTGACAGCAGAGCATAACATTAAATTCATCAGGACTCCACCAAAGCCAAGCACTTATACTGCTGATACCTTAAATGCCCTCATTTCTTAGCATTGGTCACTTCGTATCTGTAGTGTTCTTCCTAAAAATTCTGATGAAAAATATTACACTATATATACTTCTTTCATGATGCTGAAATCCATATACTGTAAGAGATATTTTAGCAACCCTTGACTTTTATGTACGTTATCAGATTAGCAGTTAATGCCTTATGCTAAGTCAAATGGTGAATAGAACATTTTATTTTTAAGAGGAATAAAGTAATTTTACAAAAGAAAATAGACATTTCTAGCACTCTTTAAACATTAAACATTACACGTACTTGCTCTAGTCAACTCTGCTAGAGAAAGGAAAATAAAGAGCACCTTCTATGAGCAATTCACTTACTAGTTTATGTGAAATATGTACTTATGAATTGCCATGTCTTCAGATCCTTCTTTGGTAAATACACGATTTAATAAACTTGATGCAGTGTGAAGAGGTTTGGTGTGTTTCCAGTTTCATGGGATATATTTAAGGCAGACTTCTTCAGGGAGTGGTGCAGTTTCTCATATGTATTTGCTTAATGTCTTTAGAGTGATATGTCTACAATACATTTGTGGGTCCTTGCATTCTTTTTTCTTTCCTTTTGTTGTTTACCTGATATAAAGACCACTGCAGACATAGCTGAGCATTAAATTCCAAACTGTAGAGATGTGTGTTAGGATTAAACTTTAATATTATTAAAAGTACTGGGACTGTGGACATGCACTTATCTGGATTTTTTACTGAAAATAGCACAGTATATCAGGTGTAGTCATAGTCTCTTATTACCAGTCTGCTGTGATTAGTGTCCAGAGTGGTTGTAACCTTTTGCATGAGAAGACCAGACTGGTTCCGCTGTTTTTTGTTCCCAGTTCCTACTTTTTAAAAATGGTGGCCAGCAGAAGGAGAGACAAGGGCCACGTATGCAGTCTTGCATGCAAGAGGGACTGAAAAAGTAAAATACGACAGCAGCTGATAATGAGAAAGGGGGAGGATAAACCAAGTAACAGTCTGCACTGACAAGAGACAATAAAGGACAGAAGGACAACTGAAGACACAACTGAAGGGGTGCAGAAAGGAAAAGCTGGGGTGAGCAGTGGTGAAAAGGAAGAGACTCTAATGTCAACATCATGTCATACATTTTGATGTAAGAACATGCCCACACACAACTGGAAAGGAAAATGGGAAGTTCTAGAGCAGGTATGGTAAATACATATTTTACTCTATAACTGAATTTAAGCCTATGTGAAAGGAAGGTACAATAAAAGGGAACAAATTCCCCAGCTTCTCTAAACTGAAATAGTTTTGCTGAAGAAAAAGGAACCATATTAGTCCAGCTTCAGAGAGGAGTTACAATTTTAAATGATAAAGCTTAGGATTTGGAATTATATAAACAGTGTGTTTTCAGAGATATATTAGTGCTAAAAGCCATGCATAGTCATAACCATAATGAGTACCTGCGGGTAATTTAAATGAAAAAATTACATTAAAATACAAAACTTAATGATTTCTTAATGCAAAAATGTCAAAGAGAAAAATTTAAAAAGAGGAAGCACATGATAATGATTATATAAATTATCCTAGTTAGCAGTTAGTTTTGGAATGAATGCATATTCTCTGTGATATATAGTGTTGCAACACAGTTTGTTCAATCAAGTTATTTTCTAATTTTCAAATTTTGAAATGTAATATGTAATTATATTCTACTTAATATCTTCTATTTAGCAGTTGCTTTAACGAAGGCCAGATGGACTGCAATTAGATTTCAAATGGGAACATTTAGCACTTTCAAAATTAAACTGGTTATTCTAATTCTTCATGAAAGTGATAAAAATCGAGATGGGGGATGAACCACACAAAAGTCTGAGACAAACCATACAACACTTTAAAAAGAAAAGGAGGTCTTTTCACCACTGCTTTCTGAAGAGCTGGAATTTTAAGAAAAAAAAAGGCTTTCTATTGTGGTAGAAGAAAAATAAACAGAAGAAAAATAACTACCACAATAACTTTTTTCCCCCTCTAATAGGAAACAGCTGTACTGCTTGTGAATTTTTGTAACATTCAATAGATGAAAATACAGGCGCCAGAATGAATCAGGCCCTGGTTGTGCAGTGCTTAAGTTGCCTGCACTCTCTGAAGAAGAGCTGACCTAGCAGTCCTTTAACATCTTTGATTTCCCTGGTAGTGCATCTCTGCTAATGAAACTAATTTAGGAAAAAAATTTGATATGTGGAAAAAATGGAGAAGCAAAGAAGCAGTCACCTATATATCTCTCACATTTGCGTCTGTAAATACAGTTGAATCTGATTAGTTCTGTTAGTCTGTTTAGTTCTTAATCTATCAATGTTTTATTTTTTTCCAATTATCTTTTTTTTGTTTGTTTCATTTTGTCTTTCCAGTCTCCTATTAATGTTTGGCTCATTGTGGTAGATCAAGACAGGTGTTTAAAAACTAGAAGTCATTATGTCATCCTTCTGAAGTGAGACAACATGTAGAAAAGGATGAAAGGTTCATAAATAGAAAAAAAAAGAAAGACAAATGGCTTTTCAGTTAGAAAGGTCATGTAAAAACTGTAACTCTTATTGTTCTTTTGCCTGGTTTATTTATACACATTGTAGTAAAACCCCCACTAGATGTGAACTTCAAAATTTAGTTTTTAAAAATTAAAGTATAATTTATCCAAATTGTTGAAGGTGACAGAAGTTCACACACCTCTTTTGGATGCTAATAGCATTCCTGATTCTTCAGTCTGAGGAAGGCAGAAAAAGTCAAATATTCCACCACCTGGATTAGCATGTCAACAATTGTCAATAATCTGTATGTATGTTTACCCATCTCTATGTGAATATTAAAATTACATTTCCAATTGGTTACTTGTAGGTAGTTTTTTGTCTAATAAAAAGAACATTATGTTTCATATTTTAAAGCAGATAAACACTGCTCATGTCTGAATATTGGACTTCATTCTACAGAAGAATTATATCTGGTAATTTGGAAGTAATAAGTATTTGGGATCATGGAGTGGGGGTTCTCATGGTTGAAACAAACCTTGTCAATGTATTTCAACTTAGTGTCTTACTTGGAACTTTCTTTAGCTTCATATTTAGCAAAAATTCTTAAAGACATAACCAATTTATGTTACTTCTAGAAAGATTCAGTCATTGTAACAGTGTTTCTTTTCTTCTTGACTTTTTACCTTTTTTAACAGTAACACAGTATTCTTCAGATAATTGTCTTCCTTCTAAGACTTTCCGATAAAAAACTATTACACTTGAACCAATTATACAGATTTTGTTTTGCTTAACCTTCAAAAGGCAATGCTTCATATTTAATCTATGATGGGGCTTCATATTTAATCTATTATTAAATATGATTAATATCAATTAAGGTGATGGTAAGGCCTAAGTAAGGCAATTAGATTCTAGGTTTTAATTACTTTACTACTACTCCATACTCACATAACAATGAAAACTTAATTATTTTCAGCACTCACTTCACAACATCCCTGTTCCATGACATATCTTGAGCTCATTACCCATATAGTTATTTTTTCATAACCTATATATTTTCTAACTAGTGAAGATGCTTGAATAAGTAAGACTTTCCTAAATCAGGCTCTGGATTTTTCAGCCAGCTGTAGTGGTATTTAAACATGCCTGAAAAAATACCGACCAACCAACCAACTTCCCTCCAAAAAACAAAAACAAGTAAAATCTAATTAAAAGAATCCAGCAAAAGCCCCAAACAGAATTATGAATAAAGGTGACCAAGATAAGAAACTTATTTGTGAATTTATAACTAAATAATGGCTAGTAGATGGATTCATATTTTAACCCTCATAAGAAACATAAATTTTCTTTAAATATGATTTAGCGTAACTTCCTTTTTTTTTTTTTGTGATTATGCAGCCTCATTTGGGTGAGAACGATAATTTCCTAACAGAGTTTAAAATATGCAGTGCAAGATATTAATGTATAGCTTGTTCACAATGTTAGCTCAAAATAATTTCTTTGATATACGAATCTGAGGTTTGGAATTTCTACCCTACAGAGCTACCTGCATTCATTTGCTTTAAAGTCAACCTACAAGAACCAGAAAAACTTGATTATCTAACTCTAAGAAGTTTGTGTTTAAGGAAATATTAATATTTTCCTTGATGTTTTCCTTGCCTAACAGGAAGTTTTTAAAATACTTGATTTTATGTTAACAAGTGATCAAAAAAACTATTCCTCATAGGAATAATTCTAGGGCTCTGAAAGGGACATTGAGCGCCCCTCTTCATGAAGCTGACCCACTCCACAGCTGAACCCACAGAGATAATGTGGACCATATAAACAGTGACCCACTCATTCCAGAGCATTATTTTTAATCTCAACAAGAAATGTGAGCTCATTAGAGGTGGGATGCATGTGTGTCCACCAGGCTTATGATACCTCCTTGAGACAGGGCAAAGAGCATCAATGCAAGTAGTGGGGTGGCTGAAAAGGAAAGCTTAAAAGCCAAATCATTGAAACACAGAATGCCTGGAGTCAGAAAGCACCTCTGGAGATTGTTTCTGCCACCCTCTGCCCAAATAAGAGTACCTTCACCTACAGAGAGTTTCCCAGGACAGTGTTCAGTCAGGTTTTAGATATCTTCACAGATAAAGACACCACAACTTCCCTAAGAAACCTGTTCCAGTGTTCACCCACCCTTACAGTAAACAAATGCTTACTTATGTTCAGACAGAACGTCATGTGTTTCAATTTACGCAGATTGTCTCAGGGCACCACTGAGAAGAGTCTGTCTTTCTGTTATACATTTCCCTGAGCCTCTCTTCAAGGTGAACAGTCACAGCCCTTTCCACGTCTTCTCAAATGAAAGATGCCCCAGTCCTTCGTTCCCTTTGTGGCCTTCACTGGACTCACTCCCTATTCAAGCCTTACATACTGAATTTTGACCTAGGTCAGTCATAACTTTCCTATTGCAAAGGGGTACAGCCTGCTCAGGTAAATGAGACCTAGAGTGTGCCTACTCAGTTCTGTCTGTTTAGGTTGATCTGGTACATATGGGAAAAAAAGGAAAGAAGAAAAGATGACCCAAGTTGTCAGACAACTGCTAACAGCTTTATATTTGTGTTATTTTGGAGCTGTACTTATGAACTAACTAAAAAAAAGCTAATTAGGTTTAAATAGGTGGATACTCTGGATCCTTCATAGAGGTCTAAAATGGACCAGGGAGGATGAAGCCATAATTTTTCACTAGTGTGAACTCTGTGCAGATCAAAACATAGGAATCACTAACCAGCTGTTGCACTCGTATTGCTTATAAATAAATTTGAGACTGAGGGAAACTGAGTACTGTGGTTCTTTTCTCATGGCTTCAGCATTCAAATTCTCCTATTTGAGATTGATTTCCCAGTTTACATTGAACCATCACAGAACAATAGCTGGGAATGAGTTTGCTGCATGGATGTGTCCAGGAATTTATCAGCATTACTAAATTACAATTGTTGCTATGTTTCAATTACAATTACTGAAAATAAAATAAAACAAGATACATTATAACAAAGGAACAAGGTTTTCAAATTGCATGCAGATGGCAATTTTTGTTTTTCTCCAGGTAATGCTTTTGAATAGTTTTTCAATACTTGTGACATTCACATTTTTAATTTATTATCCTGTTTTTGTTTAAGACAAAAAACTAAAGGGAAATAAAAATTCCCTTCAGCTATTCAAATACCACAATCCAGGTGCTTTTGAGCTTAATGTATTACTATTAGAAAGACTCAGGAGTAGTTAAGGGAATAGTTCTTTGTAATAAGTAGAAGAGAAAGTGCATTATTATGAGGAAACTGTGAAGGAGCAAAAAAATACAAGGATGCATACTAATAGAGTTTTGTTTTTACCTTCAATTTATACTGCATAACTGAGGACATCTACTCTTCAAGAAATCATCATTATTATTACTGTCACATAGGGACTGATCAACCTTCTAAAAGGCAGAAGTGGAAAGTTAAAGATATTTAAGTTTTTTTTTACTTTTTCTGCTGTGGGATTTTAAACTCTTGAGTTTTTTCATACTAGCTGAAAGACTTTTGACCTTCATGAATTAATGAATTATAGATAAAAATGAAATCCAAGGAAAGTAGTAAAGATTGTATTGGCTGGAGAGACTATGAGAGTTGTACTTCCAGAGGCATTCCCAGTTGAATACATAGTATTTGAAAGTTCACTTGCATAAGTAACTATTATGAGTGAGAAAAATTAATGTTCAGGTGATATTTGTGCAGAGAATTGTACATCATAAAAATTATATTTTGACTATGCATTTAATATATTAATGTAAGGACTCTATACAGTCTGTATAAGATCTGGATGATTTCCTACCCCAGTTTTTTGTTCTAACAGCTTCATCTAGAGTCTGTAAAAAAATAAAATAGCTCCTTTCAGATGGAAAAAATGTAAACAACAAAACACATACACCCCAAAAAACATGACCCAAACCAAAAAAATCTCAAATGACCTAACAAAAACCTATATCCATTAATTTCTTGTTACGTGTGCCTTACACATTTCAGAAAGTATTAACATAGAAGATTAACACTTTACTAAACAAAGCAGGGTCGTTTATTTATTGCTCAGTTCAGATAATTTTTATTAGTTTATGCTAAAATTTAATCTCACAGAGTGATTATCCTAATTTTCATTCTATTTTTTTAACATCACTAATAATTTTAAATATTTTTTTTATATTCATGCAGTATTTTAATTGCAGATTACTTCAAATTCTTGCCAAGGATTTTCCTTCAGCTTTCAATAAATCTATTAAAGAAAAATACTACACTCTTTGTATGTGGCACTATTTACTCTTGAAGAAATATAAAAATTAGATTAGCTTGTAGAATATAACTGGGATGGTCAGCCTATATAAGTTTTCCACTTGGTAGAAGAGCACATTTCTCTGCCACTAATTCCAATTTTCTTAATACTGGGTTGTTTACAGAAACTTGCAGAATGTGCTTGTGAAACTTTAAGGTCAAAGGATGCAAGTAGGTAATTTCATTTTAAGAAAGGGTCTTGCAGGATGGAGCTCTAAGCAAGAAAACAGACACATCTTCAAGACATTTCACTTGAAGCACTTATAATTGACACTTAACCTTAGCCCAGCTGCCCATAACTACTGCAGTCACTTGAAAGGTAACACATCTTATCAAGACAGGAAAAAACTCTGAAGGCAGCCACCTTTCCCAGTGGGAAGACAAGGCTGTCCTCAAAACTCTGAAGAGCTGTGTGTACATTAGCTAATGGTGCAGCACCACTAGAGTGAACCTAAAGAGTGAAATATTTGGTGTGAGGACCAGCAGCCCAAGCCATACTATTTTTAGGCATTGCGATGCATGCTGATTACAGAGTGCTCCCATTGCTAAGTTCTGCATAGGTGTTGCAATACACCAGGTGATCTCCCAAATTGCATTTCCCTGCATTGTTTCTTCTGAGAATTATCTAGTTTTGGCATTCAAAGGTTGTTAAACTGAGAAAGCATAAGAGAAATTCACTTTCCAGCCTCCATGAAGTTTTCAAAATGAGGATGGAATGAATCCAGGTCAGTGTGGAAAATTAAGAATGTGTGCACACATTGTATTGTAATTCATTTACTGGTCAATGTATCTATCTCAAGATCACACTGACTATATATCCTTTTTATTTTCAGTATGAGAAATTTTGTTTTATTATGGGAATTTACCAGAGTAACTCAAGAAATAACTTTAATACTGCTGTTACATTACATATCAGACTTGATAAACTTTCTATTCTCTATTCTCAGCCATCTTCTGTTCTCTGATGAGCTGAAGGGAATGTTACTTAAATGGCTAGGTAACCAGAAAAACAAGCAAACAAAATTTTTTAAAAAATTAAAAATTAAGGCAACTACATAAAAAGAGAAAACTTTTCCACAGTAAAGGTGTATTTATCCATGTTATTCTTTTTCTTAATGTGTGCCAAGTAAATGAATAACAATTTATTGCCAGCACTTTTCTCTTGAAAATATTAGGCCATGTGGAAAATAATTTGTTATTTGCAATTCCTTTGCAATACTTCAGTTACTTAAGACTGTAATATTACATTAAGATGCGGCACTCAGAGAAGATTTTCTACATATCATTATTATGAATCAAGCTGCAAATCTCACTAGTTAAGTTACCTTTGTAAATACTATTTATGTACCCAGGAGAAATGGGCTGAAACTCATGTGGCAAAGTAAATTTATCTACAGAGCAGGGGTCTTCATCCCAGCTAGTCATCCCATCACCTCCAGTTCCTTTGTAAGATACTTTCAGAAAATGAATCTTTTCTATATGTTATTGATATAAAGGCTAAGTTCTCGTTTTTTAAAAGTATTTCTAGCTCTTGTTTCACATTAAATTTGTAACTTAGCTAGAGATTTACAGGGAAAAAGCCAAATAAATAGCCAAATAAAGATGAATATCAACTATAAATTTAGAAAATCAGATCCTTATACTATCCCAGAATCTGAAAGAAATCTGTCTATATTAACCATTTTATAAGATTAAAAAAAATGTTTTAGGTATATTTTCAAGTACATATTGATTGTATTGATTAAGGACAAATAAACAATGTGCATAAGTACATATGCATTTACGTGTCTGTGTGTTCTGTGTATGAGTCTGAGGACTTGAGATAAAGAATGAATAATACAGAGAAGTCTTTTCAGAAAATACACAACATGCTTAACAAAAAGGTTTGTAATATCTGTTACACATACAGCTATAACTTGGGAAGGCAAGCAAATATTAGGAGAGAAGGGAAGTAGCTTGGTCACTATTTCTAAGAAATAGAGTAATTTGATTACTATAGTATTCATTGTTCAGAATATTCCTAACCCAGCATGTCTAGCAATCAAAAATGTTTGTTGCCCCTTTGTTAAATCCTTTCCAAGACCTTATAATAACATGATTTTTCGTGTGTGTGCACTTGTGTTCATGATAGTTGCCATGTCATATAAATATCATATTCTTCTATGAATGATAGGAGTTTTTTTGTAAAAAAGCTCACATAGCTTCTCTGAATTCTCAATATTTTTCAGTTCTTTGCAGTAATTCTCCTATCTCTCCTTAGCACTGAGAGGTTCCAGGAAGAGTAGAACATATAAGTTTAGTTTTTAAAGACATGGCATGGCTTAACCTCAGGCAGCAGCCAAGCCCCACACAGCCACTTGCTCACTCCCCTGCAAAGGGCTCAGAGAGTGAATCAGAAGGGTAAAAGCAAGAGAACTTGTATGTTGAGATAAAACCAGCTTAATAGGGAGAGCAGGAGCCACACATGTCAGCAAAGCACCACCAAGGAATTAATTCACTGATTCTCAAGGGCAGGCAGCTGTTCAGCCATCTCCAGGAGAGCAGCGCCCCATCATGGGTAACAGTGACTTGGGAAGCCAAACAGCATCAGTCCAAATGTCCCCCCACCCTGTTTTTCTTTCTTCCCCCAGCTTTATATACTGGGCATGATATCATATGGACATATGTTAGTCGGAGTCAGCTGTTCTGGTTGTGTCTCCTCCCAGTTTCCCCAACATCCTTGTCAGCACGGCAGCACAAAAAGCAGAGAAGCCTTTGGCTCTGTGCAAGCCCTGCCCAGCAATGGCAAAGACATCTCTATATGATCAACACTGCTCCCAGCACAAATCCAAAACACAGCCCCATATAAGCCACTGTGAAGAAAATTAACTCTACCTCAGCCAAAACCAGAGGAAAATATTCTTTGTCCTTCTAAGCTGAAGCCTAGATGGCTAAAAAGTTGTGAAAATTCAAATGAGATCTTCTTAAAAGGTGTGTGAACGGATGTGTGTATATACATCCATATTTAATATGAATATATAGAGAAATGTACATTCTATGTGCTTGTATATTTTAATTGAAAATCTCTCTATAAAATCTTTCTGTTGGGAATTTGATGCATATATTGATTTATTTGTCTGTTAAAAACCATAGTGCAATAATGGTACAGAAGACGCAGATGGATAACACAAAGATAAAAACTACCACACTATTTTTACAATCACTAAATTCTCTTTAAAATGTGACTCAGGGCTTTATCTTCTGATTTGCAAGTAGGCAAACAAAGTGAAGGAGTGGGCAATGAAGACATCAGGGTAAGTTCTCACCATCTGTGCTTTATGCAAGTGTATTCATTGTCATCTTGCTGTTATCTTCCCCAGATAATTTCCTGCAGTTAAGTTTTTATAACTTTTTTTCCAAGGTGTCACATTCAAAGGTTTTTTCCCTTAAAAAAGTCTCTTGGTAAAGACATAGTGTAGCTAGGTGGATATTTGAGATTAGAACTGGAGGTGATTCAAAATTGGGCAGTTAAATACAATAAAGACACCAGCTTCTAACAAACGTACTCTACCCAAAAGTTCCTTCTTCAACTTCCTAAAACCAGAAAAGAGCTATTTACCAAAAGTTAGGAAATACTAAGGTTGAATTTAATAAATATTGATAAAAATATAATTTTACAAATATTGCAAACAAATTGAAAAAAGAAAAAAATGCTGACAAAACAGCTGTTTCCATTACTATGAAAATTTTTGCTGAAATCTCCTAGATCCTCTGAGAGAGTGAAAAAAAAGTGGAAAGAGATTGTGAGAAGTGGTGAAAATGGTCCATATGTTATAGTAAATGAAACAGCATGTACTTTATTTCTTCTGAGCTTTTTTTGTGTATCCAACTGTGTTTTTTCCCCCATTAGAAAACAAATTCTTCAACATCAGGGTATTAGTGAAAACATTCAGAATCACATTTTTGAATATCAGATAGCCACATGAATACACCACATCATATCTGTTAAAGACATTGATAATCTTCAGTAGCTTGCACTATTCCAGACAATCATAATTGCTTTAAAAATGGTTTAGCAATTACAAGTGTATATGGGTTCCTCTTTCAAAACAGAGGATGCAAGTATATCAAAGCTTAGTTTTATACTTGAAAAAGATGTGTTTATGAGCAATCTTACATGACTATTCCAGGGACATAAGAATGTTTTTATGTCAGAAACAAAATTTTGCTGTAAAAATCTCACCTATCCTTACCACACATATAAATATAAGCAGTCAGATTGCAAATCTATTAATTTTATGTATCACTGATGCTCTATTGTAAGTATTTGAAGGTCATTAGCATTTTTATTCTTTTGGTTTGGATACATTTGCATTTATTAAAACAATTAAACAATTGCAATGTCAAAGATACCTCTTTTTTACAAGGCAATTTCAATCTCAGCTAAGCATGAAACAAAGTTACAGAATCTGTAATTCTTGTTCTTCTTTTCCTTCAGTATTCTTTTCTTCTATCTGTAATTCTTTTCCTTCCCTCAAAAAAGTTGTATCAAACAAAGTAACTCTTAAAAGAAAATTAGCATTGTCAGCAGTAGCAATTGACTTTGTATTAGCTTTAATATTTTAAAGTTTTCAAGCAAAGAAACCTTGTTTTTCCCACAGGTCTCTCTTTCCATTTAAGCAGAGATAAACAATCTAGATGAATGTGCATAATTTCTTCAGGGACTTATCAGTAATCAGAAGACCAAATCTTCCACAAAAGAATAAGGTAAATTACAATGGAGTAAAATAAGTGCTAAAACCCAAATGAAGTGCCAAAACAAATAAATACATAAATAAATAAATAAATTGCAGAGCACAATAGTATCTTAATTGGATACACATCTGAGACAGGTCCTGAAAAAGAGATCTTTTGGAATTTTACTCTACAGCCACTAAATTATACAAAAGATGAACACAGATTTATTATTAAGAATCATTTTAGCAACAGTTACTGTAGTGTAGTTGATATATAAATAATACTAAAATTCTGAAAGATTATTAAATTAAATAACCCTTAAGAGATTGCATGACAGAGTAGTGGAAGGCTACTTCAAGGTGATAAGAATGATAACATTAGGGAAGAATTTAATGAGGGATTTTAAATTTCCTTGGAGATGTTAGTAAATGGAGTAGCCTTTTAAATAATTTAAAACAGTAAAACAATAAGAAAAAATGGAGTTTAGTATTGTTAAGGAGATTTATTTTATCTGTACTAGTTGACTAGGACATTTTTTTCCTGTAGACTAAAAATATTTGCCATTTTACCTTAAAATAGGCTTTTGAAGTAAATATGATATTAAAGTGAACTGGATCACTTGGCTTTCTCAGATTCACTGTCAGCCAGCTCATGATTTGTCCCCAAAAAAATACTTACACGATTTGGAAGGTAATAATGTTAAAAAGCTATTTTTTGTGTAGATAGATACCTTTGCAGAAGATTTAAAAGCAGTATTGTGGTTGATATAACCATATGATCAAATCACGTTAAGAAAGTAAGTTCTATGAGAATATATTGTGTTAGAACCTCATCAGCTGTACAGCCAAGTTAATGTCAACAGGCAGGTTTATGTTACTCTAAAATAAAATATTGATTCCTTTATGCTTTTGATTGATGGGTCAAATAGTTGTGATACTCTGTTGGATCTGTTACAAAGAAAGAGTATCCCACTATAGATATGAAGGCTGAGGGCAGCCTTGGCAGCAGTATAACCAGGAGACTAGGGAGATTAAAATCCTGGGAGAAGTGAGAAAAATCAATAGCATAGCCACAGCCCTGGATTTCAGGAGAGTAAAATTCAGCTTGCTTTTGGAATTTCCATTGGAAAACTGAATTGGAGAGAAAGTTGAGCAAATTCAGCAGACAGTCAGCATGGATGAACAGTGAACTCCCCACTGAGCCACAGCCACAGAAAAAAACCCCAAACCAATCCTTAATATAAACCCACGGCAGGAAGGGTTTGATTATGTGCAGTACAGGATGAAATGCCATAAAATGGAGTCATTATGAGATTTATAAATACATCTGTTTGGACCCTTCTGAATGCTTTTGTTCCTACTGGCAAAATACATTTAAAGTCTACAGAAATAAATTCTTACATTCCAGAACAGGCAGATAATGATGAACATTTTAAGAGGTATAATTTGGTTTTAATCTAAAAAGAATGAGATATATAAAACACAGTTTAGTCAGAATTTCACATGGAAAGATGAGTTGAGCTCAGTAATACCTTTGGATGTTCCCAGGTGATTGAGTTGTTCTGTGTAAAAAAATCTTCATCTCAAAATTAATTTTGCATTAAAATTGGGCATTATGCAAATCAGTTTTTCTTTGCTTCTAGGTACAAGTTGTAAGTTTTGCTTCTCTTTGACTTAAAGTGATAAACTCTTAACTGAGGATTTTGAGCAGCATGAGCAGAAATAACTTTTAGTATTTCAATGTGTAGAGTCTTTAGGTGTCGTGGTTTTGGCCGTATATCTTCCATTTAAAACAGGAAAACATAAATATTTATTAAAACAAATTCTTTCCCATCATACATAGATGAACATAATTAGTGCAAACATACAGTCTGGGATACCCTGGGAAGGTGGGTAGTCTGGGACCAAGACTAAAAAATAGCTTTCTGCTATTGTTTAATGAAAAAATTATGAAAAATCAGAGCAAAATAGTTTATATCTTAAAAAAGTTACCTAGAATATGCTAAATTGCAGTTCTGAATTTTGTTTCTAAACTAGTTTTAAATGATAATTCTCATCCAGTCAATTTAGAGATTGAATAAATCTTAGACAACTTCAGAAAGAAAAAATGATTTTATTTATATTAATAAAAATACAAAAATACCAGTCAAGATCAATTTGTTAAAGCTAGCTCATACAGACAATGTATGAGCTTGTTCAAAACTTAAAATGGATTATTCCTCTTGTAATGCAAAGTTGATAAAATCAATCCAAAGGTTATTAGCATACACTTAGGATGATCAGTACAAAAGTAAGCGAAGAATAGTGTTTCTACTGTCATTACTTTTGGAAATTATTCTTCTAAGGATTTTTTCAGATATAGATTTCATTTGGACGTATTTTTCTTGACGTCCACTAATAAATCTGTCCTCTGTGGCTTCTGGTCCTGTTTTAATTCCATTATAGTTTTGCTCTGTATACAGACTGACAAATTTCACAATTTAATTATGTCAAAAGAATGAAGAAAGACCTTCATATCCTTAATTTTTTATTTTTATTTATACACCCATTAAATAAATTTGCCTCTTTCCTTAAGTGATATTAATTGATTTGACAGATAATATTTTATCCGTGTAGTTGAAACATTTTCCTCCATTGCTTTTTGCAGTCACTGGCATGGGATTTCATTTTCACTGTGCACTGTGTCAATATAGTGAGATTTTTGTTTAAAGTTCTCTCTAATCATATATCTTGAATAATTCAACATTACCAGCAAGCTTAGTGGTCTTGTTATTATTTTTCTAGAATATTTACAAATATACTGAGCCACACTGTTCTCAAATAGCAACATTTGCAAATTTTCTTGAGAGTGAAAACTTCTCTTTTGTTTAAACCTTCTATTTCCTATCAAGTACTATGTGACCATCTTTTTATGCAGCCTCCTGTTTGCCTTATTTTGTTTTTCTTTAAAAGCCTTTGGAGATGAAGACCATTGTCAGATTTTTGAAATTTGAATGCATTATGACTAGATGACGTGGACAGATATGCTATTTGATTTCTTTAAAAATTCCCATAGGTTTCTGAGGTAAGAATTTCTGACACATAATATTTGTAGTCCTTTCCCCTTTGTATGCTGCATATAGTTATGTGTCTATAAATTTGATCTTTAATCAGATGCAGGTTGACCTGCTGTAGTTTCTCCTTCACTTTTTTTCAAATATGTGCTATAAAATGCAATAATTTTCACTTTCTGCCAAGGCTGGTTTAAACAGATAGGTTGTTGACATTCATATTTGAGTCCCTTCAGTGCCTTTCTTGGGTAAATGGCATTTGGCCAAGCTGTTAATTCTCTTAATTTATTCCAAAACCGCTGCTACCTAGATTTGATTTGAAATTATCCACCTGGTTCGTCCATATAAATAATGCCTTCAGTATGAGAATATTCCACAGTCAACAATATTGTGAAAAACATAATGTAATCCTTTTGGTTTTGATTTACCTTCCCATGATATTCCTATTACATCCATCTAGTGGCTACACCCACTCATTGGAAGATTTCCTGATTTTGAAGCACTTAAGAGGTTTTTTTGTGTTTTTTTCTTACAGTTTTGGCAGACTTTTGCTCAAATATTTCTTGAAACGTCTTACTATGATTCTATATTTAACTTTATAGATATGTGAGCTGGCATAGGCAGGTTGCAGGAAAAAACCTTGAAATCACAGATGAAATGCAATGAGAAAATTTATTTTCATTTTCTCACCAGCTGGGGATCCCCAAAGCTTAACCCAGGCAGAGGCACACAAGTGAAATCAAAGGCACAGCAGAGCTCAGTCCATGCTAGAGGATCACCACCTCTGCTGTTTTCAGCTCTGTTTCAGGGATTTTCACAGGTGTATTTTACCACTGTGTTTTGGTCTTTCCCATAGTAGGACAAGAGTCTCAACCATATTCAATAGTGTGTCTCTGAGTCTATCACAAGCCTATGTTAAGTAAACACAGATATAAAAGTCTGTTAATTTACATTAGATATAAGGAAGAAGTTTTTTTGATGAGGTTGGTAAAAGACTGGTGCCTCAGAGAGGTGGCAGATGCTCCATCCCTGGAAATATTCAAGATCAGGATGGACTGGGCTCTGAACAACCTGATCTAGAAATTGCTGGGAGTTGGATTAGATGATCTTTAGAGGTCCTTTCCAAACCAAATTATTCTATGTTCTACTTATCAATCACACAAGGCGAAGCAACAATTAGTGCCCATATATTAATATCTTTTTCAATACCTCAGCTGCAGATCTCTTGAATGTGTCCCCTTCTCAACACCTTTCCTTTTTCAGCCTCTAGAGCTTATGTCCCTGTCCAATTTTTCATTTGGCTAAAAATTTCACTTCTTACTTAGAACAGCTGTCTTTTCTTTCCTGTTGAAACATAATGGCTTATAAATAGTTTTTGATAGGTACCATATATCTACTCTGTACTTCTAATATTTAATCTTCACAGCACCTTCATTTTGTCTGCAAGTTAGCATTAATCTTTCAGATATTCCTTTTAATTTTCTTCTTCAGTTTAATGTACATATTTGTTTTAAAATTAAAGTTACTAATAATTTTTGTTGGCCTGGATTTTTTTTTGTTGTTTTTGTTTGCTTAAAGATATCAAATTTTAGTGCATTAACCTCATAGTCTGTATTAAGTATAGAATTCCACCCACAGAAGGACAAAATCAGAGTAATTTCTTCTCTGTTGTTTCCAATTTTTTTTCTAATAATATTTATATTGTCTACATCTTGAAATTAATTATGTCAAAAATAAAAGTCTCATTCTAATTCAATATGAGCTTAAAAAAAGTCAACAAATCAAAGGACAGTTTGACTGAACAGGGAATACAGTTTTTAAAAAAGGAGAATTCTGCTATGTGAATATTAAGATGTGTTCCCCAAATCTATGAAAAATGCAGCTAACCTTAGCAATAAATAAATAATGAATTAAGGAGAAAGAAGCATGTCAATTCTTAACAATAAAGTGCTTGGATTCCAGAAAAACACTGAAACTCATATCCAGTGGCTTCAGAGGGATGGATTACTGGTAAGGATATTTTTGACTGCCTGTCTAATATGGCTAAAGTGACTGTGGAACACTGGAGAGCCCAAATGAGATATGAAGCATGAACATGAAAATATAAGAGTATATGAATGTATAACAGTTTCCTCCTTCATTTTTCCATACTTGTTCCATCCCTATGCATTGTCATTCTTTCCTTTCCTTTGTTCCATGCCCATACCTCTTGCAATACATTTGAAATAATTCCTTAAAACATCCCACAGTAAATTTTACACTGTCCCAAAAATTCTCTCTGCTCCATGCCAGAACTCTCTTTCCCCTGCCTGTCACAATAAAATGTATAGCAATTTAGATCATAAACCGTCGTACTTTACAGGGCATCCTGGAAATTTAGGGTTTTTTCTGCTGAATCAATTAGTGGGTTTTGCAGTGGGGACAGCTGATTAAGGACAATTCAGGGCTGTCTTGTTTTTGTTGATATCCTAGTAGGAGGCCTCAAATTCCCATAAGCGATTTCATCAAGTTATTTGGGTCTGCCCATAGTCCCTTGCCTTGACTGGTTTTCTATATTAAGCTCCCCTGACTATTATCCTCACTCTAATGCCAGATATACTTAAAGTTTGCCCTTACCCTGTTAGCAAAGTTCCCTTTACCTCAATGTGACAAATATATCTTGTCTCTCACTAGCACTCCTTACACTTCTAAGAGGGATCCATGCTCATAAATTCTGAAGTAATACCTGCACCACCAGCTGTACCAATAGCTGTTAATTTACAGGATGGATCCAGTCCTGTCTGGAATTTTCCCCTCCACCTGCCTCCTGATGCCAGAAGTCAAAATCTTCCAAGAGCTTCCATCCTTGGAGTATCATTCTTCCACCTGTTCAGCCATAGCCTCTTGCTGTCCTTGCTGTCCTGCAGTGAGGTGTTCAAGTCCTTGGGAGTCTATGAAGACGCTGTCAAGCCCCTGTTGCTCCACAGCCTGCTCAGCTCCTCCCAGAGCTCCTCCACCTGGTGCCTCAGACCCTGGGCCTTGGGCTGGCTTGCACAGACACTGACAGCTTTGCCCCAGCCACTTGGAAGCCCAGAGAAGAAGGTAGGCAATGTAACAGAATTGTGTGAGGGGAGCCCACAATGAGACAAACACAGGAAGTATTCACATAGTATATTTTGTCTCCAACTTTCTTTGTTATTCATCTATTTAATTTCCCTTACACTTCCATACCAATTACATGGAATTTCCTTTCTGGCAGAGTACAGTCAGAAAGTATCTCTGGTGCCAAATGTTCTGCTTTCCCTAAATGATCATTTTGCTATAATTTATGAAGACTTTTATTTCAAAATGTACAGTGCTGCAGAGAAAACAGATGTAATATGTACATAAAACTTGCATATTTATATTGAAAAATATTGCCAAATTGAATATTTTAAAAATATTTTGTTCCAACTTGGTCATAAATCAACAAATGTATTTTAATGGACTCATGTATTAAAAAAAAAGTATCAATTAAATTCTTTATTTTTATATGTTTCTGTTTAGAACTAACTGAGTAATACTGAGCTCTTTTCTGTAACTGAAATTTTGATAGGCTAATTCTCCAGAATGCATCACTGAGCACAGAATGGAGGAGTCTTTGTCACTGGGTTACAACCTGGAACCATGAGTTATGTTTTCAGTTTGTTTCTCTCCAGTGGGATGACATGTCAACGTATCTGCATCATTTCACTGAATCTCAGCAACATCTCTTTGGTATCTGAGATAATTTACTGTTCAGAAAAGGAAGTTAAACTCCAGTCAATAGTAAAAGAAGTGATTACTTGAAATGAAACTGCATAGATCATACAGATATTGAATTGTCCACATAGTAATTTAACAAAGACATGCATTCTCTTGTGGAAACTGTGTCAGTAGAGCATACAATAATTCAAGCATCAATTTTATTTTTTGTTTTGTGTTCTGAGTAGAGGAAACTATCACAGGGTGGGGAAGCATATCACCAAGTACATGTTTTATTTAAAAAAAAAAAAAAAACAAACCAAAATCCAAAAAACCCACACAATCCTTTGTTTAATTTATTTGCCTTTAGGGTTTTTTCCTCAAGGTTTATTACTGAGTACTTCTTGGCAAGAGAAATATGAAAATAAATTGACTTTGAAATGCTATTTTACTCCTTTACTATCAGAACTATTATATTTTAATTTATTGATAGGAAACATTATAATAATGATTAGATATGCAGAATGCAAATCTAATACATTTTGTAGTCAGATGGCAGGTATCCTGGAGGCAAAGTGCTCATCATGCATACACTGTAAAATATGTGTTTGCTTCGGTCTTTTGGGACTCCTCAGTATATAACCCAGCTGAAAAATGTAATAGGAATTTCATTTCATAGCTGTCACTGGGTGTAAAAAATATGGCTGACTGAATAATATTTACATGGAGTTTTGTTTTTGTATGCTACAAGTCTTTGAACTTATCAAGTAAAAGCTTAATCAAGGACTTTAAAAATGTTTGTTAAGATATGTCCAGATGCTATTGCATTTGAAAAGACAGTTGCAAAGAGACTCTCAAGTATATTACATTCAAGACTTCTTGCTGGGATTAAAAATGAAGCATCTTCAAAAAAATGTAGATGATCATAGTGAAAAATTAATTTACAAGACTTCTAAGCTCTTTGACTAGTCATATATCAGGACTGCTTTGAAATGTTTAGTATTTTAATTACATGTGTCAGATGCTTTGCATTTCAGAAATAAACATTCTAGTTTATAATGGGATAAGGTTTTATACCTACATTGCAGACAATTTTGATTTTTTTTAAGTGTGCAGGGGAATTCAGCAGGAGTGGAGGCTCATAGTGTTGTCAATAAACAAATCTGTATGAAAAAAAAAACAGCATCAAAGCTAGGAGGAAATGTTAAGATGTTAAGATGGAGAAGGACTGGAATATCACATAGGAAGCAATAATTGATCTTGAAGATACTGAAGTAGGGCAACATGCAAGGACACACTGACAAGGACAAATATCAAATGAATTTCAGCTATAAGATGGCAACTTATCTGGTGCCAAATAAAGAAGAGAATATGTAGGCTACATTATTAATCACAATAGAAATCAGATGTGAATATATCCAACAGGAAAAAGTGAAATTGTGGTTTCTCAGCCACAGTGAGACTGTTTCCATAAAATACTGGGATGCAGTAAGTGCAGTAAAAACTATCTGAATTTAAGCAGTTACAAAGATGGAGAATGAGAAGAAAGAAGATTTATATAAATCAAAGAAAACTACAGAAATTATCAATTTCTATGTTAATAGATAAGAGCAATTTTTAGATAAGAAAGATATACAATTATAAAAAAAGAAAGTGAAAATTTGTAAAAGTATCATGATACAAAACATTTACTAAGCTCTCTGCTAGAAGGAAGTATTTTCAAAAGGTTCTGGACAACACTTCTATTTTTATAATGTTTAGCTTTTGTACACATACTTTCCTGAGGGTTCTCTGCTTGTTTTTTCTACCTCTGTCAGGGTCAGGACTGAAGGCACTTGAGATGATAGTTCACATTCAGACTCCAATATTCATTGTTTCCTATCAGTGCTACAGCCTCACAACTCTGAGTTCTGCAGCCTTTCATTAGCAAGGCACAAAATGGCTAGCTATCACTTGTTACAAGGTCTTTTAAAGCTAAACTCAGAAATGACACCTAGATTATTTTCCCTTTTAACCCAATAACTAATCCCTTGAAGCCTGCAATGTGGACTTTTCTGTCCAATTACAAAACACCACCCAGACCCATGGAGAAGAGGGGAGAAGAAGGCAAAGAAGAACAACCTTTCTCTGCCCTAAAACCTCCATCTTGCTTCATATTTATTTCTATATTCTAAAACCCCAAACTCTAAGTTTTCCACCCTGTGATATTACACGTTCCTAACCAACTACACACCTGTAACCCCAGTGCTATCAATTTTGGAAGCCTTCTCCACAGGCTCAGGTCAAATGCAGTGTTCTCTTGAGAGTCTGTGCCTTTAAGCACAGAAAGTTTAAAATTCTCAGCGTCCAGGGTTCCAGCGCTTTCCCTTAATTTATCCAAACTATATTCTGACAGGATAAAGTCTTAATGAAATATCTAGCTGATATCTCTAATATACCCTAATATATCATTTGCAACAAACTTGTGTGTCAACTGAGCTTTTGAGCTCTACTTCTGCTTTTTCAGTGACTATTGGGCTTTGACAGAGCAAAGTACAAGACATTAGTCTTTTGACTAATGTCTTGTATTTAGTGTATTCCAAGACCACAAAGAATACATACTTGCAAAGGGGATAGCAACTTTTTCTACAGGCTGAGACTACTGACACCAAGTCAAATTATTCTTTTTTTTAAGGTTGCAGCTAGAAATAATTTATCTCTTGCTCTGACTGCTGCCACCTGTATATATCAATGGTTTCCATGGATGGTCTTCTTAAGGTAGCCTTATCTAGACAGCTGAAAAACAACTTGCCATCTCGTGTTCCCCTTGTGAAAGGACAACAGTGTGAGAAAAAAATCACAGTTCTGCCCTTCCCTCCTTCTTTTAGCTATCCAGCTGCTGCCTTACCATCTTATTAAAAAGTCATTGTCAGTCTGTTTAGAGGGGTAATAAGGTACCAATTATCCCATCATACCACACCTACATATAGACACATACCCAAACTACACATACAGTATTGTGCGAGCACATGCACAGGGGGGAAACAAAACCTCCAAGCTTCAGATCCTAAGCCAACCACTAACTAGAGAAAAAATAAGGAAATATTTCTCTCTGTACATCAGATCAGAAGTTTGCTTCAGAAACTTTTGAGTATGAATTCTATGAACTTCTTACAGTCAGGGTTAGGACAGTGGACCCAGATGCCCTGATCCAGTATGACAATACCTGAATTTTAATGCTGCCCAGCTTGAGGAAAACCATAAAATACAATCTGAGGTAGAATCCTGTAATGCAACTGCCCTTGAAGTAGGAGGACAGCAACATGGCAAGCAATCTGTTACAAGCCTTTATAGCTATCAGAGATATTTGATTGTCACTTAATGAATAAAAGAGTGTCTGTCCTTAACGTTTTTAATTAGCATATTTCTCTGAAGTTTCTTACAGTGAGACAAATTCAAAAGAATTCATAACATTTCACAGTGACTTAACTTTTTCCTCTTAAACTTGTTCCTTTTTAAGTTTCAGAACAGCTTGAGATTGGCAGGTTTTTTTAATTATTGTTTATATCCCTTTTGTTATATGTGTGAAATCACCAAAAACACAGGTTGTTTTTCCTATGGTTTGTGTAGGATGATAGTTACAGCTAAAGTGCATGCTGGTACCACACTTTAGGAATTATTTGGTTTCAACAATGTGTTAGTCTGAGTAGAGGTAACTTTATAA
This sequence comes from Molothrus aeneus, assembly GCF_037042795.1. Classification (NCBI taxonomy): domain Eukaryota; kingdom Metazoa; phylum Chordata; class Aves; order Passeriformes; family Icteridae; genus Molothrus; species Molothrus aeneus. The sequence continues at coordinate 73,774,824 of NC_089647.1, read as the reverse complement.
ACCACATAAGCACTTTTTCTTCATCATGCTTTGACTCCCACATTCTGCTCTGCCCTGAAACTAATATGATAAAAATTATGAAGATGGTATTGGTTACTCAAATACTTACCATAGCTTACAGATCTGAAAAGCAAGAAAATTCATTTTTTGTAATCCATAGAGACACTCAATGATACTTGATGCACTTGATGCAGTGCAAGGTGGGCAAGATACTTGAAAATAATCACTTAATGGAAAATGCTCATCACTAATCCTCTGGAAAGTTCCAGTAATTCACCTTTTGTAGATTGTGGTTATTATCCAAATACACGTGGGATAAAGAACTGCAAATTGTAAAACCAGCTTTTCAGGTGGTACATTTACTGGACAGCGCCTTCCCACAGAAGTGCTCTCATTAAATTCTGTGACACTGTAGCTTAGTATTACAACAAATAATGAAACAGTTTTTTATTTGAAACTTAGCTTGAAAGGACATCTTTTGTCAAAGAAGACAATTTCCAGAATGGTTTAGTGAATGCTAAAATTAAGAAAGGTTTAAACAACATCCTCTACTTAACATCTTTGAATAAAACCCAATAAGCTATATGTAAAATATAACCTGTGCCACCTGTGTAATAATATTTTATTGTATCCATTAATTATATATTGACCACTTTTCTCAAGTTTTCAATACCTAAGTAAGTGTGAGTTATTCTTATCTACATTTTTACTTGTGTCATATATAGGCAAATAGAAGAAAAAAACACCATTTTTCAGGCTGTACTTTCCTCATAAATTGCATTTGTTTCATAAAAGGTACAGTATTTCTCTGAGATATACTGCTCTCAATAAAAAAATAAAATGAAAATAAGTAGGAAAACCTTCAAAATACTTCCTTAAACAAACTCTACGATCTTAATTAATTTTAATTTTTCTACCAAAAGTGATGTGGGAATGACAGATTAGGAAAATAATGTCCACAGTGTTCTCATGCTGCACTGGAAAGTTTCATTAACTGAATAGAAGACTGTGTGGATTTTATACCATAGCTTGAGTATATTCTGATTTTTTTAAAATTTATCTTATAAAAACTTATCCTTCCGATGTAGTGGTAAATGGTTTAAATTTGTATTCATGCAGTAAATGTTGACAGACAAGATTTCTTGGTTTTGCTAGGATTCTAACAAATGTAACCATTTATTTTTCAATATTATTTCACTTGATAAGAAAGAAAATAATACAGTGGTGCTGAAAGAAATGACAAGAGAATGGGCTTATCCGATTATTAGTTTTTCCTGTCATAAGTAAAGATATGACAAAGGTTTGTTAAAAATGCTTTAGGGGAATAGAATGTATTTTGCTGAGTTTCCTTAGGCTGCACAGCTCAGTTTAGGGGGTTTTTAAATGGAGAATTTTATCTGGAAAATTGGTGGGTGCCAATTCCTGAGTACCTAAAATTATAAAACTGATCTGAGCAGATTTTTACCATTATGCCAACCAACATCCATACTGTGATTCAGATGTTCAGCCTTTGGCTTTACAGTGTCTGAGATGGGTTTCACTTTTAATGGACAGAAGGTAATGAGCATTTCATCCTATTCTAAAAACTGCTCAGAACAGGGCAGATCCATTGTTCCTTGGAAATGTCTGTTTCTGTAACCCAGAATGGCTAAGTGAGAAGTAGGAATTCACATTACAGACACCTTAAATCAGACTTGCCTTAGTGAGCATGGCAGACACTAAGCAATGCCAATCCTACCCATTCTACCTCTCTGAGTGATCAATAAGCAGGCTGTAAGGGTGTCCTAGTGCTAACCTAGCCTTTAAAATGGCCTCTTTTGTCAGAAGTCTTCTTTATTTCCAAAGAGGATATACAAAAGGAAGAAAGATGAAACCATGCTTTCAGTCAGAAATCATTAAATGTCTAACCCAAGATATTATTGAGAGGTTTTTTTTATTATTATTGTTGTATTTGTATTTTTATTGTATTCTATATTTATGTATTTTCATTTGTAATTTACTTACTTAAACAAAGATAGTGAATTATCACAGGTTCCAGGACAAGTAGAACTGAAGCTAAGGCATACTAAAATATTAGTGTTGAGCAGCACATGAATCTCCTCTGAGCCTTGTGCTCTTCTGCAAACACTGCTTTTTTGTGTTCATAGTCTGAGAAAATAGAGAGGGTTTTTTACTCCATCGAGCAGAGTGGAATTCCTTTTAAAGTGAAATTGCAGATGCGCTTTGCATGTCATAAAGAATGGTTTGGTGTGCCTCAGGGTACCTTTAAAGAATACTCGAAAGCCAACATGGGGTGTTATTGACAGTGTATTTGATGTAGCCTTCTGGATAAGGATTTTGGCTCCACTGTCTCTTAAACTATGTCTAAATAATGGCTTTTAAGAGTTTGGTACAGACAGAAATAGAGTCAGACAGCTTGCAATGATGTAATGTAGGTGATCAGAATCCAGTGGAACTTCCCTGGTTTTCTTTTATTTAGTCCTGTGGATCCCTTAAAATAAAATCTATTAACCTCAAACTTTGTTCCCATTTTATTGTTTGGATCTAATTGCAGCTGATCTTCAGTGTCTGTTCTTCACTGGTTCCTGAGACAGTGTATGGCAGCTGTTTTTTTTAACTCACCGGCTTTCAGTTTAGTTATGATGAGCCTTGGTAGGGCTTGGAGAAAACCTGGTTTAGTATTATCATTTTGTGATTCCATTGATTTAAATGTCTCCAAATTTTAACTGGAGATATGAAGATGATAGCTCTTGATGATATGTGTGACCTATAATTCAACAGGACACATATCATGTGCATCTTTCACTACAAATATTGTAGGATATTATACAAACTGAATTCCAAGGCTCCCTTGCCATGTTCATATCAAGGATGGATCACAAAGCACCTCTGATTTAGTACTTCACTAAATTATGTATTATTTGGAGAGAAAATGTCTTGCAGGGGATGACAGCCTGAAGGATGATGTAGATCTCCACAGGAGCAACTAAAGACAAAAAATACTCTGAAGAATTCCCTTGTCTGTATCTAATTCTGCCTCTACAAACTTGTAGCTGGGGTCTTTAAAAGTTTATAATTTTGATTCTTCAAGTACGTTGCTAAGGAAATGTGATAACTTACAGAAAGAATCTTAAGTGATCTCTACAGTTTCTCCAGGTATCTCTCAAAGGCAAATAAAAGCAGATGCAGCGATTTTATTTCAATTACTTGATTTTATTTTTATTATTTGGTAAAAAAACAAAAAAACCACCAAAAATCTAAAACCAAAACCAACCAACCAAACAAAAACAACTAAACCAAACAAAACATAATTTTGGATGTCAGCTTAGTCTCTTGAGGCTCTTTCTGTGCTTACTACCAATGGTAGATCAATAAGTTGTTCCCATGCTCCCACCTGCAGAAGAATTAGGTTTTCAAATAGGAGAATGTGAGATACAGTGAGTATAATATGGCTATCATTGATTTGAGCCTTAAATAGGTAAACAAACAGACTGTCTAAAATGATCAACCTTTCCAACTCCCTCTTTTTAAGATAGCTCCATCTCATTGAGTTTCTACATATATGCCAAAGTAGCTACCTTACCAAAGGTATTTTTATCTTTACCTTTACTAGACATACACTCTCCAATGGTTGTGAAACACTGAATTTAATCAAATACCTAATAAAACCTTGGTCTTTCAATTGACTTCTAGTCTATGCCTTTCATCATTACAAGGGGATTATGCATTCTATGGGTTTAAGTTTGTTTGTTTTTTGCTTGTTTGGTTGGTTTTTTGTTCATATATTTTAACTGGAACAGAAACTCTTTGTATTTCTAGCTAAGTCTCCTTGTACAGCAAGCCTAAAAAAATTTCAGTGAAATATAACAACTGTGTTTTTGTTAAAAATACTAGAGTGCAAGCAGTGAAGTAGCTAATTAATTTTTCAAATATGTATGTTATGTTCGGCTTTAAATGAGGGTCTATATTTTGTGATATTATATTAGTAATGAAGTTATAAATTTGATTACAGTAACTTATGGATCAAGCTAAACTGAACCATGAAATTTCACTGATATTCACAGGGAAAACATAATCAAACAGAAAAACCTGTTAGCACTCGCTCTAAGTCTTGGCTATGTTGGAGCATACTTGAAACCATGAATCATGAAATCACAGTTAAGAGATATATGCTTCAACTGTGATTGAGCAGGTGGAATTTAAGATTCTTTCCATCAATAAAATGACTGGTTGGATTTCCAATATGATTAAGTGTTTTTTTCTGCAAACCTCCAAGACAGTACAACTGCACAAATTAAAGTAGTCCTACACTAAGAGAGGAGTTGACTGTGATATTTATAAATGCAGATTTTATCAGTATTCAAGAGCAGTCTTTAAAAATATTGAGAAATAAAATGGTGTTAAGAAGAAGGAGAGAGAGAGTGAGAGACATGAAAATTGTGAGACAAAAATTGTGTTTCTCACAGACTACCTAGAGGAGTGATCACAGAGAATCACCAGGGGGTGTGGGAGAGAGGGGTCAGGGAGGAGAAATTTTTTAAAAAGGTAAATAATTTGATCAAATAATCAATATAATGTATTGTTTTGCAGATATTTTAAAATTTCAAGCTATAAATTATGTAAATTTAATACATTTTTAGTCAGTTTCTTTGAAGGTAAATTGCCAGGAAAAAGTAACTTTTTTTAATATTGATAGAAATTACAGTCAGTGACAGTACAATTTCCATCATATTATAGGATTTGTAATGCACATCTTAGTCCTTAGCTAATTATCAGTTAAAAATTATTAATTTAAAGAGTGTAAACATTATATATCAAAAACTCAAAAGTGAGGGAATTCCTTGAAGCTGAGAAAATGTCCTATGGAGAAAATATTACTTTTAACAAAATCATGATATTTTGGTTCATTGAAGGGATTGTGTTAAAATATAGAGCATGTGGATGGAATATATGATTTATATAGATGTTGAGGCAAAGTTTTATGGAATTGAGGTCATGCAACAAACATATCATCGTTGTCTAATATAAGCATTGACTTTTCCAGGAAACACCTAACACAAAGAGAAACTTGTTTCCTATGGGTTGATCTCCCAGTTAGATGCTTTGTTTAAGTGATATGATAAACTGTCAAAATAAACACTTTAAATAAAGATATGAGTTAAGTGACAACAATATCGAAATAAATATTTCTTGACTTTTGTAGGTAATTTACGAATAAGAACTTTGAGTTCATAGCTGTTAGAATTGACAGAGTTTGGGTTAGTTACAAAAGTACATGACTCTGCTGTTGCTGTTCTTTGGCTAGACAAGTGAAGCAATACACCAGAAGAGAACTTTTGATGAATATTTGAGGTGAAATACAGTCCTTTGTATGTGCACTAGTGTTTGTTCTATTTGAACATCTAAATGTCCACAGAGGGAAAGCAGAAAAAGGTTTTGAAACTGCTCAGCAAATCATGTTTGATTTGGATCTATGTATGAATGAGTCTTTGAAGATTCTATTTCTATCCCCCAATTAGCTGAATATAGTAAAACCAATAAGGAATTCATAATTTAATTTATCATTGTAAAATTTCAGATACCAGCAAAGCTGACGTTAGCAACAGCTGTGAACTATGGAACATTTTAAAAGATAAGTCCATGGAATAGACAGAAGGTCATTTCATTCTAAGTGACAGTAGAAATTTAGATGACATATCAAGGTATGGTCCCAAAGAACAGTGGTACTTTTGTCATAACTCCTTTTAAAAACAGCTCTAAAAGTATCCTTTATTTAATAGTGCTGCACTATTCATCTTCCCTGCAGTGACTGAGTGATGACCCTTGCAAATGTAGTAATTAAACTTTTGAGTTGCAAAGAGGGCCTCTGACAGTCTCAAAAGGAAAATTACAAATTAGAACTCTGATAGACCAGCCCTCTGAAAAAAGTCTATTTCCCCAAGGCATTTTAACTCCAATTAAATCTTGACAGATAAAGTCAGGTGTGGTAAAAAAGCCCCTCCAAACAAGTTCAACATGTATAATGAATTTTAGGCTGGTATATATCTGCATTTTCTATCACTAATTGTCCAAGGTGTAGTACAGAAGAAATCACATCTGTACCCATTCATCCTTCAGCTTTCTGTAGAGATGTTCTCATCTGACTTTTACATACCCATGCAAGACTTAATGCTTAAGCTGTATTTTAAACACCTGAATTAGAACTTCTGTCTTGGGATACAAAAGAATACTTTGAGGCACAGCTTGATTCCCCATAAGCCTATCTTACCTCATTTTTACTTACCATTTATTAGCTATTGTTGTCATAATCTTTTAAAGCAAAATTCATTAAAAAAACAGTTAAATTCAATTTTACTTAAAGGCTTCATCTCAACTGTCTTATTAAACTAGGTAACAGTAATACACAATCAAAGAATAATTAGGTAATAAGTCTTGATGAGGTGAAATTATAATTAATTAATTTAGAATTAAATACTGACGTTGAGTGACAATAAACTACACTAGAGCTAATAGTTAATTGAAGGTAAAATTTAATGTATTATACTACAGATTTTCAAAACACTGTGGGCTTTAGGGTGGTGACTTTCCTCCTTTAGTCAATAACATGGGCTTGATTCACCATCTTTTACCTTTAAGAGCTGGACAAATGTATTCTCAGAGATTCAGATGTAGCAGTTAAAAAAGTTATTGTTCATCTATCAACTAGTTTGTTTTGAAATGGTCTGGAAATGTTCATATGGTCTTACTTTTGAGCTATGAAACCCTACAGATAAATGACAGCATTGAGTAACATACAGTGGCTTCAAAAGCTTTTCTTTCTAGAGCCAAGTCAGAACAACAATGTTTTACATAGCCTTATCTTGGTGACTTTCATTTTCTTACCAAGGTCAACACATATTGACTCCCATGAGCCAACATTCACATAAATAAAATACTAGGAATTAAAAAATGTGACATAACCCAAAATTTGTTGTATGCATGTTATGATGATAACATATATATTATGATGATTTTCTCCAATCTGTGTCTGTAAAGTATGTGAAACAAGATCACCAGTTGGAAGGAGGTGATTTTCCCCCTCTGTTCTTGTTACACTTCACCAGGAGGGCTGCGTCCAGCTCTAGGGACTGTAACTTAGGAAAGACGGACCTGCTGGAGTGTATCCAGAGAAGACACATGGAGATGATCGCAGGGCTGAGCCACCTCTCCTATGAATTGAGTTTGAGAGGGGTGAGGTTGTTCAGCATGGCAAAGACTCCAAGTAGACCTTCTATCAGTCTGCCAGTGCCTGAAGGAAGCCTGCAAGAAAGCTGGAGAGGGACTTTTTACAGAGGATATAGTGATATGGCAAGTAGGAATGGCTCTAAACAGAAAGCAATAAGTTTAGATTACATTTCAAGAAGATCTTTACTGAGAGGTGAGGCACTAAGACAGATTGGCTGTGGAGGGATAGAATGTAAGAAAATAAAGACCATGCAGAAGGCAGTCTCCCACCTGAGGAGTTGCAGCTGTACTAATCACCAAAGATTAAGAACAGGCCTGCCCTTAATAGGCCACAGCTGTGTCCAATAAGAAGAAGAGTGCTACAAAAGAGTGGGTTAGCGGCTTGAGGCTGGAGTTTGTTGGTTGTGCTGTGAGGAGCTGCTTAGGAGAGATCACTGAGAAGGTATGGAACTTTTGCAATAAGATGACAGCAGTTGCCCAGAGAAGCTGTGGATGCTTCATCCCTGGAAGTGTTCAAGGCTGGGTGGGATGGGTCTTTGAGCAACCTGATTTAGTGGAAGCTGTCCCTACCCATGGCATGGGAGAGGGGGTTGGGAGTAGATGATCTTTAAGGTCATTTCCAACCCAAGCCATTCTATGATTCTGTGATTAATGATTCTGTTTGAGGGGTTAAAATGATGCTCTAGGAGTATATTCACTTATTTATGGCAGAGTGCTGTTTAGTGAGGAGTTTAAAATTTTACTTTGTAGCCAATATTTTTAATCTTTTTTGAAATAATGCCTTAGTTTAAAGTAAGGTTCAGTGACTGATTGGTGCTGTGAATTTCTGTGAAAATAAACACCAGAAAAAGAGCCATTTTTATTTTTCTTCTCTGCAATTTTTTTTTAAATTGTATCCTCAAGTGACATTTAAAGCTTCCTCTTATTTTAAATAACATTAATCTAGCTATTACAGAAAAGCAGCCATATGGATATTTGCATTGAGAATCTGTAGAGCATTTGTAAGGCAAGTATTTTTTGTTAATTATTAAGGAGCTTTTTGGTTTCATGGATCAGCTGATAGACTGCACTGTTCACCTTGTTCTGCAAGTAGTTCCATTATGTCATGTAAACTCAATAATCTGTTGAGGTTCTTTTTGAAGAACAGAACACTGTTCAGGTCCCCTGTTGTACAACAACATACATCCACTGGATTTAATAAAATTGCAGTGCTTTAGACCAGCTGAAGATCTGGCACATAAATCATGAAGAAGTGTTATTCCAGTAAACTGGGAAATTAGTAGGGCTGTTTAGAAAGTAAAGATCATCTGGAAATTCTGGTGCTGTTCCAATAAAGCTTAACCATAATAATTATTATTGATGGTATATTGCTTCTCTATTTCCAACAATGAATAAGGATGGCAGAAGAATGTATTAGAATGGATGTTTTGGGATTAACTTCTTTATGGATAAAATACCTTCCCCCAATGCTGATGAAGGTTTTTTGCTAGTGCTTTGCTAAGATTAAGAGCTGATGGAAGGAGCTAAAAATAGCCAAGTGCATGACACACTGAGAGGCCAGCCTGACAAAACAAACTTCATTTGTTTGTGTCCCAGCCCCACACTTACAGTGATAAGCCTTTATATTACCAGCAGGATGGATCCTGGATCCTGAGCACAGATCCTATTTCCTCTTGCATTGACAATGCAACCAGGAAGGTGTCTTGGTGAACAGTCACCTTCACTTTGATGTATAAAATTTCCTTTATTTTTTTTTAAAAAGAAAATATCTTAGACTGCAAGGGGAGTTGATAGGAATGAGCCTTGAAGCAACATTTCAACATTGTATCCTGTGCTTAAAGGCTTATATATTTGAAATAGCATCTACTGCTATTCAGATCACAAGATACCATCTTCTTCTTCATATTGTCTCTGCCCTGTTCCAGTTTTGATTCTGACCTTCTCATATAAACAGGACAGGGAAATGTGTTAGTGGGTCTAGAACACTGCTTTCCAGTCTCTGTTGAAATGTAAGATGTAAATATTGATTCAGAAGGAGCACTGGAGCTTAGTGAAGTGTTGGGGTTTTTTGCCAGGATGAAATAGATTGTGTCTAGAAAAAAATAATTTACATTTAATTCTGTTTTGAAAAAAAAACATAGCCCTACATTTTCTTCATGGATAAATTTCTGGTCAGTACCTAGTTGTTGAAATGCTTGTTATTTGGTAATTAAAACAACAGCATAATGAATTTAGTTCATTTTACATAGGAAAAAAATTTTATATAAACTTTTCAAGGTCTAAATTCAAGACTTTTTTTCAGCTGTACCATTTGATGAAAGTATATGAACCCCAGTATTTTTCATGTACTGATTTTTCAAAAGGTGTTTAGCACTGTTCTAAACATCAGCTTTTCAAAAGTTTACAAATATACATATATATGAATATATGAATATATATACATATATTCACCTTTTTGGCTGTTTTGAGGAAAAGAATCTGTTAGTTCTCCTTAAGGTGCCATGAATAGGTGCATTTGAAGCAAAGCAATTTTATTGTCAATACTCTGGGGCTTATTCACTTTTGTCTCAGTTCTGCAGAGATCTGCATGAAGTGTTGAGCATTTACAACATTGAGTGTCTTCCCTGACTTTCACTCAGAGCTAAGATTCACTCCCATGCTCAAGGACTCTTAGAGGACTATGTAAAATCCAAATGGATGGCTGAGTTATGTTATATTCATTAGCATCAGCTGTAAAGCAAAGTGTTCAGGTAATCATGTCAAAAATACCAACTCCCTGTCATCAGTTGTACATGCAAAGCAAGAGAGAATTTTTACTATCACCTGTTTCTCATGGATTGACGTTCCTTCCAATTACGAACTCTGCATTAATCTATATTAATATATTCACAATGGGTTACTGTGAAGTGTTTATATGTGTGTATAGATATATATATATATTTAACACAAATATGAAACATATCCCATGTGCAAAAATAGACAGTGAGATGAAAAGTGTAGAAGCTGCACTTCTGCACAAATGACTCTGATCACTTAATGACTCATAATGGCTCACTGAAAATCAAAGGCATAAAGTAATGAAATGCAGCTCATTGACAGTCATCCACATGAGGCAGCCTGTATGATAATCCAATGATACAGTAATGATATTAAATAATATTTTAATAAAGTTTTAAAAATATTTTAATAAAGTTTTTATTAAAACTTTTGACTGAATCAGAGTGAAGTTTGGACAGATGACAGCAATTCCAACATGCAGGGGCCTCTTTCACTATGAGCTCTATCTTAATTAATGGCTGAAAATGAGCTTGCAAGTTCTTCTGGAAATGAGTTTGTGGTTTGGTGCCTAAGGGGCAATTGCCCACATTGGAGAACTTGCATGTTTTCTGTTAAAGCTCAGTACACAATTCCATCTCCAGTTTCAGGCTAAACCTTACAGCAAATTTCCAATACAGCGATTGAACCTCAGAGTCCTGAGTGAATGGAAACTGTTCTACAAAAGGATGGTCTCATCTCTTTGTGTTGTCTCATTTTGCCTATAAACAAGCTGCTTAATTTGTAGTCCTGTCTAACTTTGAGCAAGTGATAAAAGGAGAAGAATGTGCTCTCATGCCACACTCAGATAAAATATTTTCCTTTCTTAGCTCAGTAGTAGTACCACTGAAACAAACAACAGCGTCTTCAGGACTTGTATTTTTAGGGGACTATTTCTGAATATTCTTGTAAATAAAATGCAAGCAGTATAATTTTGAGAAAGCAATTCCAGTTCAAGTACCCTTCTATACAAAGATGTTTATCTAGAAAACATCAATTCAGCATTTAGGATTTTTAAGTAACTCCACCCTCCTTCAGTGTCCTCAGTGTTTACTTAACACTCATAGGCAACTCTCAGCAATCAAAAATGTATAAACAGAAATGGAAAGAGACACAAAAAGAAACATGCTTTCAAAAGCATTCTTTCTTGGAGCTTCCATTGCATCCCAACATTATTCCAGCATCCCAGGTTTTTAGGCTCATGTGGATATCAAGGACATCTTATACCTCTTTTTATGCACGTATCTTTTTTATTGTATCTGGACATTCATATACAACAATCAAATACATGGTTTTTGAAGATATTTGGAACTGGGGTTCACTTCTAAAACATTCCTAACATTTTTCAGAAAACCTTTGTCTTATAGAAAAATAAGAATTTAAGACTGGATGTAGAATAGCTGTACTAAAATGACACCCACATAAAGATTAAGACATAATAAAAGCTGGTGATTCTGTAGAAATATATTCTTCTTGCAAGAACTGTGAAAGCTTTGTTTTTAAACAGAAGTATACCACTACTCAGAGCAAGGGCTATAATTTTTTAGCAGGACGTTCTGTCCTTTTGTACTGTACCTGACTGAATAATAGTGCAGTGGGTATAAGTCTGAATGCAATTAGATTATTAAAATCTCCTTTCCACTGAACAAAAATTTCATTGGCTGTATAGTGAATTGGCCTGGGAAGTACATAATGATAGTTAGAGATTAAAAATCACCTGTGTAGGGTCTGTTCAAGTGTTCTCATAATCATATAAATATGAAGCATGAAGTAGAATGAAACACATGGCAGTTCTCATTGACAAAGATTTTAACAAGAACTTTGTGGAGGCAGCTGAAATTTTATCCATAACCAACAATGTAATTTTAGAGGCACAAAATCAAGTCTGAACCAAGTGTATCTAGACCACAAAATTATATATTCCAGTCCTGTAATAAGAAAACCAAAGAAAATATTTCTTTTTTTAAAATTTTATATTTAATAGGAAATTTTTTATATTAGGCTGTATTTTATTAGCATCACTTCTAATTCCCTGTTACTCTTTACCATGTTTCTACTGTACTGATATTTGAAGAAACTGCAGGCAATGTTTTATGAAATAAAATACATTCCATTGTATGGAATAGAACAGCAAATATGACCATATTTGCACATGCACCCAGAGCACTTTATCTGCCCACCAAAAGGCTCAATATGATTGCAGGACAACACCCACAGTATAATTAATTCTCTCCTTTGCATGCTGTACTTTAGTTTATAGATTGATATTGTTTTCTAATGTCATAGAATGTAATTAAATTAGGAAAAAAGAAAGAACATAACTAACAAATCAAACCATATTGAAGTTTTTCCATGGAAGGTACCAATTTATCTGAAAAAAGTCACGTGCTATTGCTTTTCTGAAATTATACAATATATTTATGATTTATACTTTTGCAATAGGCACTAATATGACTGCACAAATCCTTCTGTATCTATCCCTGTGTGCTCTTGATTTTCTCAAGACAATGTGCAGATGGATTTCCAGTAGTCCCTAACACAAGTCTGCTTCTTTTACCAGAGAAAGATCTTACACTTTCCATACCACTTTCACAGCATAAGAAATTAGCTTCTGATTGCCCTATCAAATGATTGCTGTATCAAGGCAGTCACTACACAATAAATGCCCTGCTAACTCTAGGATAACAGTGCTCATTTGAAACATTTCATCATGTCTCTCTCCCATCTGGGAAACAACTTATACATTCCTCTATCTTAACATGGTTTTCTTTTCCTGCTCCAGTTTGATGGGGGCAGGACAATCACAAACTGAAAACGTCCATTAAGAGTATTCATACAGTGGCATAAGGGAGATAAAATGTTAATGAATCATTAAATTTGTCATTTTTCAGTTGCTCATGAAAATACAGCTGTCATATATAGAGGATTGCTTCAAAATCTCTTGACCAAATGCAAACAGGTTTTCACAGGTCAATGAATATCCCTGCCAAATTTCAGGTTTGTAACATTTACCACGCAGGTCTTCCACAAGTGCTACAACATATAAAAAGTATGATGCAAACATTGCATTTGACTGCCAGTAATGCTTTTATTTACATTCTACGGATTTAAAAAATGTTGAACCATTTTTATTCAATAATTTAAAAGACATCAGTTGTGCCTGCTTATATGACAAATTCAACATTAGCCACTTGGAAAAAGACTTCCAGCTTGTCAGATCTTACTATAACCATTTAAACACAAAGCTATTTGCACTGTTTAATGTGGATAGAATTCTAGACTGTATATATTGTATATTAATATTTCTGCCTTGTTCAAATAGGAGCAGTCTGTTTATGTGGCACAGAGCAGCCAGGCATCAGTGAATGTGCCCTATACCAGCTGTAAGAAGCAGCTAATTACCTGTATCAGCACCACAGCTGTGTCTCCCTGCTAAGGATGAGAAATTATGTACTCCCTTTATACAGGAGTTCATTCAGTACTATGTCACGCACAATTATATTCCTCTATGATTACCAAAATGCGGGGAGGGGGGAAATAACAAAACCACTTAATGAAAAGCAAAACAGAAAACAAAACAGCCAACCAAACCAACAAAAATAATAGCACACAAAACAATTATTTCCTTGAAATTATCTAAGTAAGTATGAATCTTTGATGTCTGTGGGAGAAAAAAAAATAAAAATAAATCTAAGGGCAAGCCATGCAAGTATTTGTCACTACAGAAAATACACTAACCTCCAAGTAATGGGATTTTTTTCAGGAAAGCATCTTAAAAAAAAATGCATCTTGTATATATTTAAGACCATCCCCCTTTGCCAAAACTTACTTACATTTTTGAAAAATTTTTCACTCTTTAGTGCAGCATTAGGATTCCTTTATTCTTTGCTCTTTCTGTCTCATAACGTACCCATTAAAAAAAGGATTAAGGTCAGAAATACCCAGTGACCAGGAAGTCCTTCACCTTTCATAACACTCAACCTTTAAAGTTTTGTTCTAAATGAAAGTTCCTCTCTTATATAAACAAGTAGAATTTCATTTTAGCAGTTTTTTGATGTTTTCCAGCTCTTTACTCCCATGCTCTCTGAGGGTTTCCTGAAACACATGCACATTAATAGTGATGAAGAACCTGATGCAGCAAGAGCAGGAAATTCCTGAGACATTGCCTGATCTCTGCCACGGAGCACTAAAGAATAAGAACTTGCACTGACCTTGCTGGCACTATGTGAGAGTTACACAAAACCACACTAAAGGTTAAAACGTTATGCAAAGCAACCACAGTCTAGATAAATAAGGAAAGATAAATGGTGATGGCAGCCTAACTATCCTTGGAAGAGACACCCATAGACATTTTGCTTAATTACATTTTCAAAGTTAAATAAGATTAATATTGTATGTGTAGCATAGAACCAAGATTGAACATGTTTTACTTCTGTCTGGTTTCTTTCCTAAATAGTAAGCACAACAAAGAAGTAAAAAACTTTTCAGTTATGCTGAAGACATTTGATATTAATATTGGCAGCAAAAGAAGAATTTCAAATTCATGTAGAAATAGGACATGTTATTTTAGTCCATGATCATTGAGGAAAATATACTAGGTACCTCTCATCTTCTTCTAAAACCAATATTGTTCTTCATATTTTATTTGCTTTGTAACTACAATCAAATGGAGACTAGAGAGCTGAAATAAATACATGAATTTGGTCTACTGGGTAGTTCTCTACCTTTGAATGACTACATCCACCCAGTGACTAGTTCTCTGTTATCTCCAATGGAGATTTAAGCATCTGGCTCAGCAAGACACCTAGATCACAGACATCTCAGTGTGTTTAGAGCTGCCTCACAGTTCTGAATCACACTTCCAAAAATCTTCATGTGCAGCTGCCTGAGCACCTCTGGCCAAGAAGCAGTGATATTTTCTGTGATATTTTTAGGTTCATAAAGCTGATTGCTTCATCTTTATAGAGATTAATAATACTAAAGCTTCAGTATCCAGTGCTATCGAAGCTGATGGATAAGACACAAAATCAAGATTAGTGGTGTGCATAAGACTTTCAGCATCAGGCTTGAATTGCAAATTTCAATAGATATGAGCTGTGGCAGAAATTTATCATTATCCTAAATACATCCTTTCTGAAATCTTAGCTTGCCTTCAGAAAGCCCATTGATTTTTCTTCCTGGAATATAATAGACTGCAATCTTTAATTTATTCAAACATTTTCCAGATAAACCTAAAGAGAAGTACTGGAAGCTATGATAAAAACAGAATAAGAACATGCAAGTATAAGGATAAAAATAAAATAACTTTTCCCATTGTAATATTTTGAATGTTATTGTACTATTAGAGTGTAATATTTATGAAAAAGATACAGCAATACCTGGTTGAAATAGACTGTCTTCAGTTTTATTATGCTAAACATAAGAAACAGTACAAACAGATTTGAATACGGTAGCCAAATCTTTTTTAGTGCATCTTTTTATCTAGGGGAAACTACCATCAATGGCATCTTAAGGATGTTTCCAAAGAGATACTATCACCTTCTGTAATGCCCTGGACACTTCATGTATGGGGCTAAACTGAGGTTCTTTTTCACTGGGTAGACACATGGGAGGAATACCAACCAGATATTCTCAAGAGGTAAAAATCACAGAAAAGTTGACTGGCAAACTGTAAAAAATCAAGGAATTTTGTCCTGAAACTTAGTCAAATTCATGATTCTTTCACTTTTCTCATTGTGAAGTTAGGTTCAAGTTGAAGGTTATTCGCTGGGTAACAGTTTCTGTTTCACTTTATCATGAAGTAGAAGGCAATACTGGCCTGTGGAAAGCCCAATGAATACTCCACAAATTTTGAAGAGGCTTACATCAAGGTTAGAAAAAAAAGTTATGGTAGTCTTTTTTCAACTGTTTTATGATGAACTTAAACCCTATCTATTAGGAAAAAGAAGAACCCTACAGTCCAAAAGTCCCACTACTATTGCTGTCTATATTTATGTTGTATAAATTATTATCATTATTATGTGCACACTATTATTGTCATCTATGAACTCTACAGAATAGTTGAAATGCATGCACTACATGTGCAGACATTTCAGATCTACTAGATTCATCTATGCTACTGAAGAGATCTCCAGGAAGCAGCTTCTTGCTTTGAAGTTTAGTGCTGCAGGATGGCACATGCCTGCCTGTATTTTTATGGAGAGACCAACCCTCAACAGCAGAGTGATATTTGCACTGCCTATAACTTGGTTAGGTCCACTTTTGCCCCCATGTAGTGTCTTTTTAGCCCTAGGGCCTAATTACTGTTTTTCTTACATGTGCATAATAGGACTTTGACTCAATAAAAAGTTTCTCAAGCAATGTGAGGAAGTTAATTTAGTTAAAATAAATAGTGTCTTTGCAGCATTAAATTTAAAGTCTATGTAGTGTGTCCCATGGTATGACATGAGAGTGTTAATGAGGATATTACATGTTGCACAATTTACTAAGTGTGACCTACAGCATGTCAGTATCAAAAAAGTCACTATCGTAGTCTTTGAAATTTGCTCTTGCAAGTAAACTATATAGTTCACACTCTGGTGTGAACTATACAGCAGAATTACATCCAAGTTGTCTTAGAGGGAACAAGAAATTTCTCTGAGGAGAGAGCTTGTGAGTAAATTAAAAATTAAGCCATATGGATAATCAAGAGACAAAGACTCAGGGGACTTAATTTTCTTCAGTCTGTACTAGAGCGATGCCTCTCTTTAAGCTGAAAGGTTTATAACACAACCCTTATCAGGACTTACAGCTTACAGCTGGATAGAGCTGGAGTAAAAGAGTTTAGGGAAAATGTGACCAAAGTGAAAAAAGAAAGTTAACTGTCTTAATATACATCTTAATTTTTCAACCATAGAAGATGATAATAAACTAGGAGTCATAATAGTGGGTTTAAAATTAAAAAAAAAAAAAACAACAAAACCAACTTGATATAATAATGAGTATTAAATTATAGTGGTTACACATTAGTGTTCTAATAACATGCTTTAAGGAAGAAGTCCCTGTTTCCCTTCTAGAAGACCCACAGAGACCCAGGTATTTATATCTAGCATTTTGTGTTGTCCATGACACGCTGCTTAGCATATAATCTTGGTACCACTAAGTTGTTTGTACCTATTTGTTCAGAGATCGATCCATCAGGTGCATGGTGTGCGTCACCCGTTTGTTCCCGCTCATGGCATGACTATGGAAGATTTCACCAAGTGGGAAGGGAGTTTAATTTTGTGCAATGATTAAAGAAGCAAAGAAATCCCCCTGTGGGAAGCTGTCCTTCTGTGTCCTGTTAGATGGATAGGAAGAATCACACAGTTTTTACTTCATCCTTTCTCCCTAGAGTCAGTTTGGAGTAGCTCAAAACACTTTACAAGAGATGTTCTGCTCTCCTAGTCCTCTGAGGCCTTCTTTTAGCTGAAACAGTTTGCAATTCTAAAAGTATTGTTCTTTTAAAGCTACATTCTTCATAATGTGGCAAATTTAATTGTATTAGTTTGGTTGTCTCACATATACAACATTTGTTTCTAAGTCAAAATACCAAGGTGCCAGCAAACAACCACGGCCTGGAAGAGGATTCTTGGTATGATCAGTGGACACCAGAGAGGTTTCTGTAGGAAAATTACTTGTGAACCATAGTCATACAGGCTTCATAGGGAGAGGCCTGGTTTTCTCTCCTCCTAAAAGAACTGCATTCCAGAAGAGACCTCAGAAACTCAGAGCAGATCAACCAAGGACAATAAGCTCAAGTACACTGACACTATTTCTAGTAGATTGGCACAAATTGGAACTATTTCCAAATTATACCTTGACTACATAGCTGATAAATTTACATAACTCGAGGTTTTTAAATACATCTTCAGTAAATACCTGTCAAGAATGGTTTTATTAGACTTGGTCCTGACAGAAAATGGCTGACCTTCTGTAATCCTATCCTGCCCCGTTTTTATGATCCTGTGATTAAACGTATAAATAACCTCAGGAGCAAGAAGCTTAAATTTAGATCACAGCAGGTTTTTTTTTATACCCAAATAACTTCAAAAATAAGGTAGCAGATCACTTTCAAAGGTCACTTAACATTCCAGTATATGTAGCCTTGTACAAAATCAAACTCCAGATTCCTGACTTAATGTTTCTGTGAAAAACTCAGGTTTGTCAAGTACTTCAACATTTGCAGGAGGCAGAACATGAACACTACTTTGGACATTGACTCTGACATTCTGCTTAATTTACACTTCAAACATAAAAGCTTTTTAACGACTTTGCCCCAGATGTAAAGCAATTGAAGGCTTATGGGGAATATCCAGAGGCAGAACTTTAGGTACTCTAGACTAATTTGTTTTAAGGATTATGAGATGTGTTAATCAAGCTAAAAATATACCCTAACTGCATTAAATATATCTCTTTTACCAGAGGAAATCTTGTACAAATTTTTTGAGGTAATATAGTGGACTAACAGTTAAATAGAGTTAAGTTACTAAATTAAATATATTCCTGAATGTTCAGACTGTTACAAATTTGTTTCCACTTGAAATATGAGGCTGTAATATGGAACTTTAAAGTCACAAGCACTTTTAGGTTTAAGTTTGACCATCTTTAAGAGCTAATTTACCTATTTTCCATTACATCTAGTGCTATTAGTTAGCAATATCTCACATCTATAAATATGGAAAACAACCTAAGGTGTAGATACTTTTCTTGAACTTAAAAAATTTTGTGAACAAATTCTTATGAAATAAAAATTATGAGAGATATTCATGCTAGAAAAGGCTTAAAGATGTATTAAATCAATCGGGGGTTAGTTTGTGGACTTTCTTCTTCTAAACTGAAGAAGTAAGAAAGCATGATCTGAAATCTCTATTTGTGGCATATAGATATTAGCTGAAAAATCTCAATTTAAATTCCTAAAACTGCTTCAACATCTCTGTTTCTCTTATTTATTTCAGACAAATGACATGACTGTTGCAGGAATTTAAAACACTAGATTTTTAGAAGGCTTCTGTCATTTTATGGTTAATTTTTTCACAAACTGCTTCTTTTCCATTTTAACAACACCTTTGTGGAGTCTTCAGCTATGTTTGAGACATTTTTTATTCCAGCTACCAAATAATTTGCTCATCATTCATGGGCTGGTAAAGCATATCTTTCAAAGACAGAGTGAATTCATTTGCAAATATTCCTGCAAGGAGGATGATTTTCCAGCAGGACTGGAAAAAAAGGGCTAGCATTCATGTATACTGGGATATAAATTTCCTCCCATATTAGAAGCCCATCTCCAGTACTGCATGTTGCTTAGCTTCTCTTAATTTTAGAGACCTTGAAACATTAGTCATCAATGTTCTTTCAGGTATTTCATGCTTCAATTATTATCTTTTTTCAGCAGTGTTTATTTCAACAAAATAGTTAAAAAAACCACCAGGCTAAACAGACCTACAATGAAAACTGCAATGAATAACATATAGTCAGAATAAATGGCAGCTTTTGACATTCAATTTCTTATGTATCTTCACTATCAAGGCTGAGCTGCTAATTAAGAAACAATCACACAACACTGTCAAGTGTTCAAGGGAATAAGAACTTCCTTGGCTCAAATTCGTTTCAGCAGATATGCTTATTCCTGAATTTTGCAATTTCTCTCTTCAGGTTGCACAAATCCATTACAGATTTTATTAGAGAATGTAATTAATTAGACATGAAAGTTTGTTTTAGGCCCTTTTCCTAAAGATCTTATTAGCATTTTATTCCAATTTTCCCTATATTTGTAGAGAAATCAGTCATTGCGGGATAAAAATGAAAACAATCTCTTTTTGTCCATAAAATGCACACACAGTACAGTGAGAACCACAAAGCACTGTAGGATTCTGTCGTTTTGACACAAAATTGATCATGTAAACACAATGGATTTCAGTTAGTAAAAAATCAGGAAGTTAAAAAAAATATTCCCCACATGTATTTGAGCTATGGAATCTTTAACATTTCTGAAGAAAAAGTAAAAGGAGTGAATATGCCAAGTAAAAATACTGAGTGAAAAATATTGAGAGCTTCTTGTCTAGCTTATTTACAGAAGTCAATTCACATGTTCACTGAAATTTGATGTCCTAAAGAGAGGTTTTATGAGACACATATGAAACACTATTGAATATGAAAGTAAAATGTATGTGAATATAGAAAGCAGAATAAACTCAAGACTTCTAAGGAACATAGACAAAATAGAGTTGCAGGGTTTCATTTTGTTATTGGGTTTGGGACATCAAACAAATTTATCATCAAAATAGTATTTAGGCTCTAGGGGTGGGAGAAGGAGAAAGACTGAGATACTGAAAGGGGTTTGGGGAATATGACTGGGGAGATGACTCTTCAGTTTACAAGAGTTTTTTCCCTGCAAGAGTCCACCCTGACCTACAGTTTTCCATCTCCCTTCAGGTTGCTGCCTGGTGTGTTCAATATATTGTCTTTTCTTTCCAGTACTTTTCATCTTATTTCATTTCTATACTACAAATATCAGAGCATGAGGAAGGATATAATAATTATTTCTAGAAAGAAGAATTATTTGGATTGTTGTCCCAGTAAGGCTGAAAAAAGGCAAATAATTGAATTTATATTTGTGTGTTGAACTTGTTATCATGAAAAATTCAGGTTTTTTTCCAAATTCAATAAAGAAGAGTTAAGTCATTTTCATAGGATTCTTTTCTAGCAAAAGTGAAAGAAAAATTTCCTTGAATTTTCACTTCAATCAGTAAGACCAAAACAGAGTTTTTCTGCCATTTCCAGGATCAAAGAATTCACTTATTCCGATATTCAGAATAAAAATATGTGTTTAAGGCAAATGCATTAGTCATAGATGATACACAAGAAACAGAAGTTAGTTGTAACTGACATTTGAAGTGAGGGTCATTTTGAGGTCTGCAGTTTGTTTAAAGATTTTGCTCTTTTTGAAGTAAAAAGAATAAATAAGATTTAATCTATTCTAAGCAAAATCATACTTTTCCTTATGATATAAAAATAAACTGATTATGATATCATGCATTTAATGCCATATTAAATTTGCTTTTACAATGATATATTACTTTCAATCTCTTTTTAATTACATTTTTATTATTATCATAACAAATCAACATACAAAAATGACTACATGCTCCTCTCTACGTACGGATTAATGAATATAGACATGGTTATGGTAGAGGAGATACCATATCCCTCTTTATTTCTTTGCTCTAAAGAATCAAATATTGGGCATTAGGTTAAGGTACCCTCAGACTTTAATGCCATTATTGGGATCCTCAAAACTCATTTCGGTTTCCATTTAAAGCTGAATCAGCTTGCAACAGAAAAGTTACACATCTGGGGAATCCCAGATAGTTATGAATGCTGACACAGTCAGTCTCAGCATTTTTCTAGCAGGTAAGTCAAATAAAGGTCTTTGGAATTTACTTTTTTTTTTTACTTTTTAAATTTTCTTTCATTTCCTTCCTTCCTTCCTTCCTTCCTTCCTTCCTTCCTTCCTTCCTTCCTTCCTTCCTTCCTTCCTTCCTTCCTTCCTTCCTTCCGCCACTTCCGCCACTTCCGCCACTTCCGCCACTTCCGCCACTTCCGCCACTTCCGCCACTTCCGCCACTTCCTTCCGCCACTTCCTTCCGCCACTTCCTTCCGCCACTTCCTTCCGCCACTTCCTTCCTTCCGCCACTTCCTTCCTTCGACTTGTATGAAACTGGTCCTTTTTTATTGCAAACTTTATCAAAATTATTTTTTATCTCTGAAGTTAGTGCTCAAGAGTCTAGGTTCATAGAAAAAGTGTTATTTTTAGTTAAACATTTATAGACATAGAAAACGCCAAGAAAATTCAGTTAAAATCAATGTTTTACCTGCTATTATAGGGAAGCCAATAATCTCTATCCTGAAATTAGTTTGCAAGGAATAGAAAGCTACTGCATACTGAACCTTAACATTATTGTCCACATCAAGATTTTTTTCAGCAAGATTTTAATTTTAATTGGTTTTGTTTAGACTGTAGATTTAATTTTAGATTTTTTTAATTAAAAAGTACACCAGTTGGAGTTTTTTTGAAATTCTACTAGTGATAAATACAAACCCTGGGATTCTGCTGCAATGCAGTTCTATGCATTTTGCATAAAAACTAGTCATTGTATCAAAAGTGTCTCTGAACCTGAAGTTTCACAGTCAACTGAAAATCTGTAGTCTCTGTGACAACACAATGTGAGAAGAAAAGATTTAAAGAGCATGTTTTACAGATGAGTGTGAGATTTGCATGAGATATGGTAGAGGACAGCTATTGTATAGTAGGGCACTGCTGACATGTAAGACATTAAGAAAGCAGGAGATATATCTTTCAGCAGTATACAACACCATTGGTTAGAATGGGAGAAAATAATGTCGTGTTTTCTTAGCAGAATTCGGTAGGTTTGCTCAGAAAAGAGAAAGGAAGAAACAGTGACTGTACATTTTTAGCAAATCAAGGTAAAACAAATACTAAGGTCAGTATTGAAGTCTGACCCATACTCCATGGTTTGCAACAATTAAATGCTAGGCTAAATTTGCTGATAAAGAATGATCACAAGGCTAATAAACTTGTCTTTATACTTGTTAATGAGAATTTAGTGTTATATTTTCACATCTTACAACAATCTCTGTCTAGGAACAGATATGTTAACATTTATGATGGTAGATAATACAAATAAATTTAGATGTTGGAGATTCTTTAGCAGTTTTGAACTGCTGAAAAGAGATGAAAATGGGGAAAAAAATACAAAAAAAAAAAAGTCTCCAAAACACAGCAAATAAGCTTGAGCCCATTCCTAAAGTACTGGAAACATTTAATACTATTAATGTTCCTGGGAGCTCATTTTTATGATGCTGTATGAACTATATGGATAGTGTGTTGAGAGGAGTGTTCACTAGCTAGGTGGCAAACATTAAATAACTGTTTCATGTTTAGACATTTTTTAGAAATTATTAAAAATAAAATACCCTTTATTGAGAGGTACATAGATATCAGTACTACACTGTTTGCTTGCTAACCCCAAGAAAATGCAGTCACCCCCAAAAGACAGGATGCCAATAGGCAAAATTCCCTATTGCCCAAAATACCCTTTCTCTGTTCTTTTCTGAAATGCATTCCAAAAATTGTAGTAAAAGCTTTGAGTTCAGTACATTTATTTAACAGATGTTCCCTAATGAGTCTCAGGGACTATTAGTTTCTATCACAGGCAGTTTAACTCCATTTTCTTTTGATACTGGAAGGCCAGGAATCTACTGTAGAACTATCTAGAGGTGAAACATAAATGCTCTTTTGTCTCTAGAATGGAGTCCTTAAATTTACTATCAGCTTAAGTAATTTAGATATTTATAATGATTCTTCTAGCAACTTGAAGAATTTCAATACACTTTGTTTTGGTCCTATTTACGTTAAGAACAATTGCTGTATTTCCATTGTGTAGAAATGTGTTGGTTGGTTTGGAGTTGCATAAAGGCTCAGTTGTCTGAGCTTTAACCTGTGAATCTTATTGTCTGCCTTGCTCCTTTTGACGTCTCTGGCTTTTATAGCTCAGTAATAGAGGAAAATACTGCTGCAATGCAAAACCATCAAATTAAACTGTATTTAATGCTCATAGTCAAATGTTGTGCAAGAAACAGCACAGTAAGTGTGGAAATGTAGGCACCATATATGAGGTTTCTTTGTCTTTTGGCCATGTGTCCTATTTACTGCTCCACAGCAGCTCAATCTCACTGGAACAGAACAACTGCAGCACTTTTAGTTTCTGCCCAGGTCAGAAGGCTGGGTCAAGCGCTTAAGCACTGAAAACATGTCAGAATCATGCTGGGCTGAGGGGTGCCTAAATCTACCCAAGGTGCTTGGTAGGATATTATATAAAAAGAGAGCATCTCTACCTCTCACTTCTTAAATGAAAGAGACTTAAACTCTTGTCTTTTTCTTGGTTTGCTTTTGGCATCTCAGTGAAGTCTGTAAATGCAGAGTGGTTTTAGAGCATTGCTTGTCAGCTGTGTCCCTCAGGACATTAAGATCTTGTCAGCCTATTTTCTAATTCCAGCAGGTCTTGTTTCAAGAGTAAATAATCTGACTACTGTGATAGGGGAAGTTATATCTACTGCTACAAAAGCTCTGGAGAAAAAATTCAGATCAAAAAGGGAAGAACCTACTGAATTTATGTAGACAGTTACCAGGTGTCTTCAATCACAAAAGCTGGATTGAAGCACTTAGATATAGCCAAGTTTTTTCTTTCAGTCTGACCAAAATTAAAGACACTGTGGGGCTTCACTTTGGTCCCTTGTGCAGCAAATAGAAATTTACAGTGTAAAACATCATCAATAATCCATTAAAACTGGACTATTATAATATTTGAGCATTATACTTATTTTATTTAATGCATCTTTCAGCCCTACTGGGACATTTCTGAAGCTACAGTCAGGGCTTTTATGTGTAAAAACATATTAAAAGCTTAGTCCATGACACCTTCATGATATTTTTAATGATAAATTTAACAGAAAGCTGAGTGACACCTCAAAAGTCAAAGAGAGTTACAGCAACTAAACAATTAAAACTTAATGCAAAATTATCACAAACATTTGTGACTGAACATAACTCCATGGAACTGCTTTGATCTATGTCACCTGAAGCTCTACACTTTGAATGCTGTTTTTAGCTGCAGTTTTAAAGTTGCATAACTGGATAAATACTCATAGTCACTTGAGTTATCGTTCAGTTCTTTAAAGGTGCCCTGTAATTAAATAATTGCTACTCTAAAGGTTTTTAAATGGCTATTTTTGAAATTATTTATTTTTAGCTTTGGCAGCAGAGTTCATTAGCATAATATGAGCACTTCTCAAGTTTTAATTAATTCATCATTATGACATGTCTATAAGATAGTGTCCTTGCTTGACATACCACAAAGATGAGGCCACATTTTCAGCGTTTGCTTATTGTGACAAATACAAAACAAGCAGAAAAGCAAGCACAATTTATACAATCAATAATCTGGAACAACTGGAAATTAAAATCCTAAAATATCTCAGTTTACTGACATTAATAATTTCTACATTTAAAATATGTTAAGTAATTTGTTGATGGGAGGGTTTTTCTTTTGTTTGCTTGGTTTTTTTGTTTTTTTTAATTCTGCATGCTTTATGCTGACCAGTGTTTTCTTTTTGCACACACAGGGTAACGTTTTATTGTATTTAAGAGACTTCTTTTACTATTTTATTAAGACTATAACACAGATTACTTAAATTAAAGGTATAAAAATGCTTTAAGGCAAACCATATTATTTCTTATTGCATCCTGTATATTACATTATGGGTTTGACTTTGCTAAGGACAAGTAATTTTGAAAACTGTTATAAGGCACTGCTATGCAATTTTACAATCTTTCTTATCACATTATGCAGTTATGTTTTTACTGTGGAACAATTTTCCATAAAAATGAAGTTAACCCCTCAAAAAAAAAAAAAAAGCTAGATGGTTGTTTTTCTGTATGGTAATTTTGATTTATAGCCAATGGGTCTGTTAATTTTCATTAATTCCAATTAAAACTGAAAAGTTAACACATTTTATATAGTGTTAATCATTAATTCAAGTCACACACTAAGTGCTGACTTATCAAATCACATAATGCCAAAGACAAAACTGGACTTGATCATGAAAATAATATTAATCTTTCTAGACATAAGGGTTTAAAAATGTGAAGTGTAAAGAATCCTGCAGTTAGGCTCTATCTGGTCAAAGCAAGAGAAGTGTGGCTGTCAGTACTATAATAACTGATAAATAAAAGCAGGATAATATCTCTCAGCTACCACTCACCAACAGCAAAACCCACAAACAAGTTACTACATGGCTATTTTTCTCATCTCCTTCTAGAGCATGTTACTGAGCTTGCACTAGAACAGCAGTCCTAAAGCTTCTTTAA
The DNA here is from genome assembly GCF_037042795.1 of Molothrus aeneus. Taxonomy (NCBI): domain Eukaryota; kingdom Metazoa; phylum Chordata; class Aves; order Passeriformes; family Icteridae; genus Molothrus; species Molothrus aeneus. The sequence continues at coordinate 73,748,819 of NC_089647.1, read as the reverse complement.
GTGTCTTAGGTATAACAAAAAAATTTGAAATGGTCTAAGGCTTTTGTCAGGCACTAATTAGGTCATATACTGTTAAAATACTGGTATTTTAGAGACAGAAAAATATTTTTTCTATATTCTAAGCTAGGTGTGTACATATATATATATATATGTATGTATGTGAAAAATCATGGAATAGAATACATCTAGAGCCATTTTCCTCAAAATGCAGTTATTAGTAGAAATTGAGTAATCCTTCTTTTTTATAATTTCTCAATGAGATATAGGTCTTCCTAACCTAGGAGCTTGCCAAGCTAGAATCACAGAATCACGGCTGTTGGAAAAGATCTCCAAGATCATCTAGTCCAGCCTTTGATGGATCATCATATTTGTTGACTACAGCACAGCATTAAGTGCTACATCAAGCCATCTCTCGAACATCTCCAGGGATGGTCACTCCACCACCTCTCTGTGATGTTAGTTCCAATGTCTGAAAAACATTTCAGTGAAGAAATTCCTTCTGATATTCCAGCTGGACCTTCCCTGGTGCAGCTTGAGGCTATGTCCTCTTGTCCTGTTGCTGGTTGCCTGGCAAAAGAGGTCAAACCCCACCTGGTACAACCTGTTTTCAAGTAGCTGTAGAAAGTGACAAGGTCTCCCTTGAGCATCCTCTTCCCTCTTTGCTAACCAGTGTCCCAGCTTTTATTGAAGAAAAGAAAACTTGCTATCCAAATGCCTTCTCTGCTTACAGTTGTTTTCTTTGAATGTGTTAGATGATGGTTTAAGCCCCTTGTTTCTGAGCTGGATCTTGAATAAAATTGTTCTGCTTCCTGACAGATAATCTATTATGGAAAAAAACCAAAAAAAGGATATCACTTTGAGTTAGACTTCTGAGACATAGAAGTATACCTCTTAGCCATCCAAGATATCTCACAGAGGAGGTTAAATGAAGAGGTTTTAATAATCTTTGGCCAATATTCTGCTGAAGATAAACCGTGATTAATAAATCCTGTGCTGGGTAGCTACAGCCTAATTCTAGAGAAAAATACCAAATCTAATAGTCATCCTCATTTTGTTTGTGAAAGTAAAGGATATACATTCAGAACATAACATGACTTAGTATCACACAGCATAAAAACATTTAAAAACATTTACACCTCTAAGATGGGACTCTATCCTTCTTGTCTATAATTGGTTGTCTGCAATATTCCTGGTATTAGTGATCAGGTTTAGCTTGCACTATTGAAAGACTTATAGAAGTTACTATCACTTTGAACAAAATTTCCTTTACATTTCAGCAGTGTATTACTAGATCTGATGCACCAGATCAGGGAGAAATATACTGCTTTTCTGCTTCTTTTTTTTTTTTTTTGCTCTTCAAGCTCATTATTGTGCGCTAGATCATCTAACACATTTATGCCTCATCTTTAATTGTGGGGTGTTATTTATTTTTTTTTGTTGTTTATTTTGCCCCACAGGGGGCAAAATACCTAAAAACTCAGTTTGTAGATCCTTGTAGATCCTTGATAACATTTGATTAGTCAGCATCAAATGTTGAAAGTAATGAGATTGACATTTTGGTTTTTTATGTTTCTAAATTTTTTTAAGTTTTGAGGTTTTGACATCAGACAGAATAACAGATGCATAGATAAATAGATAGTGCTCCAAAGCATTAGGCATTTAATACCCATTGCTGCTCTACTTCTTTACTTATAGCATGATTCTTCCTTTATTAGACAGGCAGATGTAAAGCAGTTTCGGCTCATGGGAAACAGATAAACAAACAAACAAACAAGAATAAATAAAGATGCCTATTTTTGGTTTTATGTTCCAGAAGGATATTATTGTCTAAAAGATTTGTTTTGCACACTGATATCCAGTGTAAAGAACATGTATAAATAATGAACAGTTATTATTAGATAAGGCTTTATACTTCATTCATCTCACCACATTGTTAGAGTCTAGATTGTTCATATTGTCTGTACAGCTGTTAAATCTGCATGAGTCCTGTCCTGTTCATCTTTATTTTCCTGTTTATTTTTTTGAAATAAAAAAATAGATCAATCAATCAAATCAATCCCAAACTTTCAGTCAACACTTCATTATGCAATTAGCAGATAGCAGATTTAGGCTTGAAGCTCCAAAGTCCCCAGGCCTTCCCAAAGACACCATGCAACATGTCTTCCATGGGGCTGTCATAACTTTGAATAAACAACCTTTTTTGAATTGTTTGGGGTTTTTTTTCAAAAAAAGAACAAAACAACACAAGAAGTAAAGAGTAATTCTTAAAACTCAAATTGCAAATCACAACATTTTTAATGGGAGAGTCTTTCCATATTTATTTGTTGCAGCAATATTTGCTCAGCAAGAGTATGTCTAATGACTACTTGAGCTAGCATTCAAAACAGGTAAAAAATAGTAAAAAGAAAATTGCAGAGGATCTCAATTTTAGAATTTATAGTCTTTCACCAGTGAGACATGAGGCAGTTCATACTGAGATAAGCAGATTTTAGGTATATTCTCAGATTTTTCCAATCAGATAAGGAGGCTTTTCTCAGAAAGCATATTGAAAAAAACCAATCATATATATATTTAAATTGATTGCAGGGACCTGGAATAAGTTAATAAAATTTTTCACAATAAGCATGTAAAATACAAATATGAAACCTTAGGGTAATCTGAGGTTTTTATTTCCTAGCCACTTAAAATATAGAGGACCATTTACCTTCATTCTTTCCCTTTGATTTTGTTTTTGGGTTTTGAATTTTAACCAGTCCTCTTTTATGAATATTTTTGGAAATAGGTGAAATTATCAGCTGCAAATAATAGACAGAGCCACCAAAAAAAAAAATCCTTCAGTTTTGTGATATTTATCCCTTCATCAATACTGCTAAAAAAAGAATAATAATAATAATTAATTCCCCTCAACAAACAAAAATCAAAAAAACCCAAGCACAAAACTAAACATATATCAAGGCAAAAAGTGTTCTAGGGTCAGTGAAAGAGATACAACTGTTTCTAATGGACTTCTGGTTTAAGTGTCATAAATGTAATGTTTGAGGTTTCAGAATTCTTAATAGGCTGCATATATTGATGACATTGGAACTGGGTTGATTGATCAGTTTCAGTTGTTGATTGAATTGCTCAATGCTTATTTCTGTGCATAAAAAAACCACTGACTTTCCACTCAAGTTAGTTGACTGTGTTTCCTCTCATCACAGTTATGAAAAAAAGCAAAAATAATTCTGCTTTAGCCTGGAGTCATCTATCTATTATGTCTTTTTATGTGTCACAATTCCCAGGTTTCTGTTTCTGTAAGTAAAACAGTAAAAGATAACTGATTTCAGTGTGTACACTGTAAACTGACCTGCAAGTTTCACAAGCAAACAACTTATTAAATGCTACTAATAAGGTCAAAACTTAAAGAAGAATTAATTTTTGTACCTTTGCTTCCAGAATTACCCTTTGCCTCATCACATTTTCTTTTCATATTTTATTTTTCCAGACAAAAGAGCAGGTATTTCTGAAAGTTAAAGCTTTGCATATCTTCTCAGGTAAACTAATGTTAACTCTACTGCTTTGATACCATTTTTCTTGATTTAGAGTAGCAACTGCAAAGAGAATCAGGTCTTACCCTTTTATACTGCTTTAATGTCAGAGACATTTTCTTTCTGTCCCTCATGTTATATTTTTACACTTTCTCATGCTGCTGTCTTTTTCAGGATCTTATTCCACAAACTGCCTCTCACAGCATGTTGCTGAGCTGGACAAAGATATTTTCATCATCATGTCTACACCTAATGTCCTAAAGTCATAGGAGATTGAAAGGAAAGTTGTGAAATAATTGCTGTGACCTATTTACTGCAGCCTCCTACTCACTGCTGTACTCCTGCAGCAGTGTTGTCTGTAGGGTGAAAAAACAAAAAAGAAATGGACTTATTACAGTGAGAAGACTAAAACCCACAAAAAACATTCATTCACTGAAGTATGGGAATTAGTAATATTATGACATGTGAAGCAGTGAAGCCTCTGTATTAATACAGAAATAGGCATTTATGTTTTAATTACAGCTTGTTAACTTTCTGCCATCTCTTAGATAAATTCCCCTTTTCTTTAAATTGCTCATTTTTTTAACATGCATATCCCAATGGGGATATTGTGAAGCTCATAATCCTGTACAGCAGTTCTTTTGTTGGTTAAACAAGACCACTCACAAATGTGATAAATGTAATAAATGGGTAATGAAAGAGTGCCAATGGGCATATATTTTCAAAATTAATTGTTTTCAATATTGTTATATTCTACATAATTTTGAATGCAACATATGACAGTGCTTTCATGGCCACTCCCTTTTAACTAGACCTGGTTGTTGTTGTCACTTAAAAATATTGTACCTCTAATTACTTATTGTCATATAAATAAAGAGTAAATGAGTGAATGTCCTTAGTATAAGAGCAGTCAAGAAAGGAAGAAGCAAAATCAAAATACCTCTTATTTTCCAGGACACAGTGTAATTCAGTTATTCTTTATTCAATAGGAATGGATGCCTTCAGTTACCCTTGTCTGGAAAGTTAAGAAAGGGACATAGGGTTTATAGAGAAGTTAGAAATGAGCAGGGGTGCTGTGAGTGGAAATCAATATAAATACAGTATGGAACAAGGCACACACTGGTACTTTGGCAGAGGTCATCTGTAGACTGGCAAATCAGACAAGCAACAGAATGAGCACTTTCTCTAGCATTTATTTCTAACAAGAGTGATGAAATTGTTTTCTGAGCAGGGAAAAAGGTGCAGCTTGATTTCCTATAACATGCTGAACTATACTTCAATGACAGAACAAATTCAGATCCCCTGATGTACATCCTGTATCTGTATTTTCCCTTGAAGTACTTCCCACACTTCCCTACATTTTTTCTCTCCAACTTTGCACATTCTTCCCAGGATCACTGATTCACTCATTAATTACCCGTTACATAAGGGGTGCATCTTGATCCATTGGTTATTTTTTGGCTGCTAACAGGCCAAACAGAGAAGAAAATTGATGAGCTTAAGCCTTTCTCAGGCTGCAAATATACAGGCCAGGCATTCCTTTCCAGCCACCTGGCTGATGAAACACAAAATAAATAGTCTTTGAGCATTTCACTCTTCTCAAATGTTACAGAAATTATTAATAATTTAAAAAATATTGTGAAACAGATGATAAACAGATGGGCAGAGAGATAAGTAATCAAAGCTTCATTTAATTAAGGATTTTTAAAAAAAGTCTTTATTTTACTCAATTTTAAGGAAGCCAGTAAATAGAAGTCTCATTTTTGTGCTTTGTATAATGTCATTACAAGTGATACACAATTATTAACATTTTAAATAAACCAGTTACCTGAACTAATTTTATTTAAGATCAACTAAAACCTCATAATTGCCTACATATGAATATATATCCTCTGGCTACTCTTGTTGTGTGAAGAAAGCATGGTTTTAAATGTGGATGTCTCTATTTAAAAGTATGTCCTCCAAAATCTGCAGCATTATGAAACATTATATATGTTAGTCATCTAGAAACATCATTGTGACATCACTTGCACCATCTTTCCATAAAAAGAAAGCTGTTCTTCCAAGCAGAGCTATTGATTTATGTCAGTTAATAGATCATTATGTGATACTGTAACTAAAACGGCAAAGAAAATTTTTGGATTAAAAATGTAAGACTGTGAGGTAGGTGTAGAGAGAAGATCCTTTATGTACACATATTCATATGGAAATTACTAGCCTAATACTGATAACATTTCTGGAGCATCTCTGCTTAACAACTCACAACTTTTTTTTTAAATCCATCAAATGCTCCAATACAAATTTGATACATAAAATCAACTAAACAAAAAGACTTTTATTGTGCATGTTTAAAATGTCAATAATCACAAAAGACACTAGTGAGTCTGATTGTGGAGAAACAATAATAATGTCCACAGAGAGTAAAATAGTAATCATCACATTAAATAAAATTTGGCCATCACTTCTTTGCAAGAAGATAATTTGTTTGCACACGTAGTTTGTTAATGTAAGACAAGAATATACTCAAGCAAGTATTAATGTGAAAGGATATTACAGTCAAAGGGGATTATAGTCACGCAATCACCTGTGGGCATTTATGTGATTATGCAAAGATTTTTTTGTTAGTGCCAGAGGATTCTTAAAAGAAAGCTACATATAAGGATGCACTTTAGATCATTTTCTGGAGGGTTGCCCCAAAAATTGGAAGCAAGAGAGCACTGAAGAAAATTTTTCATTAAATGAAAAATACAGCTGAGCCATAATAGTTCCCTGTTTTATGATCTTCAAGTATTTCAGTCTTATATCCAATATTAGAAAGAAATTTCCCTTAAGCAGCTGTCTTGTTATGTGCTGTAGTTGTTCCCTTCTGTGAATGAGGCAGAATGGCAGAACAGAATAGAAGAAGTACAGAAATGTCAGAAAAGCCTGATTGTATATATACAATCTTCTGCAAGGTTTTTGCATGGAGAACATTAGTGCTAAAATGTGTTTCAAAAATTTTTGATTTATTTTAATGACCAACATAGATGTTCTGTCTGGGTATACTAATGGTTCTTCAATTTAAAAGATGCAAACAAGCAAACAAAACCTTCAAAAGTTATGGCTGAAACTATCTCTTCACAGCTCAGACGTTACTTACACAGTTCACTGCTTTATTGTTCTCATCAACTATGGTATATGTCTGTAATATTTTCAGTTAATTTCTTTGCTGGATATTGAAGTCGAAAAGTGCAACAGTAAACGTTGCATATTGTAAAAAAGCAGAGGCTATAAAGGCACCAGCTATAAAACATGGCATTAAGCGTCTTTTACATCGCTGTGTGCTCAGCAAAAGTCAGTCCGTAGCAAATGTTTCTAGAGTTATAGCATGAAAAATTTGGCTCATTGACTTTAAGACCAAAAAAACGGAACAATTCTCTCAATGACAACTGGATGGAAACTGCTAGATGGTTCTCATTGGTTGTGAAGAGATCAAATACAGTGCATCCAAATCAAGAGCAGTACACTGACATGAAAAATTGAAGTGCTACCACCATTTAAAAGGGCGAAATTCTGAACAAGGTTTCATTAGATAAGAGGCAGCTTGATCTGTGCTTATTTGGATAAAAAGTAATTTTAGTGGCTGTGAATGTTTATTGGACTCTGCTGGTTTAAATATACTGACAGTAAAGAAACATTTGCTGAATATAGCTGAGATACAGACTTACAATGCAGAGGATGCTCAAGATCTTAAGAAAATAAAAGGTAAGCAGCTGAGAGAATCTGAATAATCTACACAACTTAATGGTGTTGGTCATAACTACAGTAAAGCTGAAAATTTATGAACAATCTATTCATCAATTAAACATATTCTCTAAAGTGGTAAAATATGATGCAACTGTGTTACAACCTCACTTACTGCCATGTTATACCACCACTGATAGTCACAAACCCATTCTGCAGCTGTGGGTCAGGCAAGAGGCAAAAGTAATGTGAGACGTGGTATCAGTTTTGTGCTATTAAGGTTCTTCTCATCAAACTGTTTCTGAATGTATTTGTTTAAATGAAAACCAGAGGTTCTACCCTTGTTGAAGGCAAGTTCCTATGTGTACATGTGTAATGACACAAGGATGACTTCACAGTGCAAAATGGGCTATGCTGGCCGAGGTACAATTAGCAGATATCAGATAGCAAGTCCATGATATGCAAAAACACTGTCATCTTGTGTGCACAATCCTGGCCCTAACTCCAGTATTATTGCCTGTGGAATCACAGACTTGTAAGGCAAAAATTTTGTGTGAATACCCAAACTAAAAGCAGGATGGACGGAGTGGGATCGAGTGTACCACCAGATAATAGAAGTTGAATGGTGCTGTTGACAACCTGTGAGACATGATGATGTCTTCCAGAGGGACTTGGACAATCTCAAGAATTGTGCTCATGGAAACCTTATGAAATTCAATGGGGCCAAGTGCACTGGGATGGGCTAACTCCTGTTCTCAATACGGCATGGGGGTTGAACAGATCGAGAGAAATGCTGAGCAGAAGGACCTGGGAGAACCAGCCAATGAAAAACTGTATGTGGCCCAATGATGCGTGCTTGCAGCCTGGAAAAACAATTGTATCCTGGGCTGAATCAAAAGCAGCATGTCCAGAAAGTTCAGAGAGATGATTCTCCCCCTACTCTGATCCTCTGAGATCCCACTTGGAATTCTCCATCCGGACCTGGTGCTTCCAGCACAAGAAAAACATGGACCTATTCAAGTGCATCCAGAAGTGGACCGTGAGGATGACCAGAGGGCTAGAGCACCTCTCTTATGAAGACAGGCTGAGAGGGTAGTTCAGACTGAAGAAGAGAAGACTACAGAGACCTTCAAACAGCATTCTAGTATCTAAAGGAGATCTAAAAGAAAGCCAGAGAGGGACCTTTTACAGGAGTAATTTATTTAAACTAGAAAAGGATGCATTCAGTCTAGAAATAGGAAAGAAACTTTTTAAAATGAGGGTGGTAAAATACTGGAACAGATTGCCCAGAGTGGTGGGAGATATTCCATCCCTGGAAACCTTCAAGGTCTTGTTGGAGAGATATCTAAGCAACCTGGATTAGAAAATATTCTTGCTCATTGCAGAGGGTTTGGACTAGGTGGTGTTTAAATGTCCCCTCCAAACAAAACTATGGTTTCTATGATTCCATGAGACAGTCCCTCATAGGATAATGCATTTTTATGGTGAATGGTAGCTAATGTGTACATATATATATGCATATCTATAAACTGTGTTCCCTCTAGGTCAAAGAAATGAGACAGATTATCTTCAATTTTCTATCCTATTGCAAGTTTCTAAGAAAAACTTCTGGAAGATCTTATCTACATCTATTTGGTACTTTAGACTAGACATTTAGATGACCTAGAGTAGAAAATAGGAATACTGTTCTTTTTTAAGCGCCCCAGGTGCACTTTCTCCTTTCACAGGTGCCCAGTGTCACTGTGATGCTCTAAGCCTTGGTCTCAAGATCCCACATGATACTGTCCAGCCCTGAGCAGGTAACTCAGGTACTGTAGACTCCCACATAGTACTGAGTGATTATTCCTGGTCTGCTGGAATGCTCCTTTAAGGCTCAGTGAGATGCATGTAGGGAACAACACAGAAGTTCTACATTCCAAATATTTAATTCCCAGTTTTCACTCCTATGCCACATAACAGCAAGGTCCCAAGCTCTATGTCTGTATGTTTCCATAGTTTTCATTGATTTTATGGGGATTTTTTTGTAAGGATATGAGACCAGAGCTTGTGTCTTCCTTTTTAATATTTTCTTTTCTTTTTTATTTTATTTTCTGTAAGAATTGTGGGCATTGAATCTATAGCTATAGCTTAAATTTTTGTTTAGCTTGTTTTATTTTTTTTAAAGTAAAGACTTTTTTCCTATTCTTTATTGCCTACATCTTCTGATGCTAAAATAGTTTGTTTTTTCATTGTAGTCAAACATCTATATTTGTCTAAAAGAACAGTCAGGCTTTCCAGCAAGTTTCATTAAATCTGTGTATCTTCAGTAACCATTTGTTTTACAGTATTACCCATGCAGGAATCTGAGTCACAGCTGATCTGTGGTGCTTGAGGTCCTTGAGGAGCAGCACACCCATGGTGAGTGTGGACTCCTCAGACAGGGCCTTGCATGGGGTTCTGGGGTTGCTCCTCTCCCCCCACACTCTCCTTTGTCTCCTTCTCGGGGCCCCATAGGGGAGATGGGGTGTAGGGGGCAGAGCCCCCACAATGCCTAGGGCTCTATGGCAAAACGTCAGATTTATGGGGCTGAAATTTCTGCTACACACTTTGTATTTCATGCAGCAAACAGGTATGACAGAAACAGAGGAGATGGCTGTACAGCAATGCAAGAAGCAGGCTTCAGAAATATGCAGGAGAGGTATATTGAGAATTTTAAATTATTCATCAGTGTCAGCACACTTGACTGCCCCACTAAAATGTACAGGCACGTATGATGAAAAGAAACATCAAACCTGAACAGGAACGAGCAAATAACAAATCTAAGAACCAAGTTTTCATACAGTTTTGCAGGTAATTCAGGCACAAATTCCTGAAGCAGAAAAACTACTGCTGAATGAAATTTAAAAAAAAGAGTAAGGGGCATGCAATTGTTAAGAAATAACAACTTCATGAGCACTAACAGTGAAATAATTCTGAGATGCTATCTCAGAAGTGCTCACTAGATACCTGACTGACTGCAAGATGGGGACATTCAGAGTAGATATGTGTTTTCCCTTTCTTTACTGAGCTTTTTGGTTTTTTCAGTGATTTCTTAAATTTTCTAAAAAATCATGCCTGTGTAACAGTGAGTTCATGGGAACTAGAAAATAAGGAGAATATTTTATCAAAAATTTTAATTAACTAGAAATAATCTGTCACACTGTTGAGCCTCTTGCTTCCATAGATTTCAGTTGAAATGAAAAAAATTCTTCAAAGTTGTGGTAACCTGGAACAGATACTATGCTTAGTTGGACTAGAAGATAGCAAAATCCACAAACTTCCATCCTTTCCCACACAAAGCTTCTTTTTGCACAGTAAGTGGGCATACCTTTACATTTTCCCCACCTTTCCCGCTAAATCACATGAGATCATTCTTGGAGGCAAGCTTTGAGCAACTCATTTAATTAGCACAACATACCTTTGGGTCTTCTTCAGAAGTTCCATTTAAACTAAATGGCCCCGACATACTGATTAATGAGCTACACTAGGTAGATACAAAGGAATTAATTTTTCATTTGAGATTTTCCAGTAAGATGTCTAAATGAAAAGAAAGTATTTTATCTTGTACAAAGCCATGATGATCTGGTACAACACTTAGGCCATGGAAGACTCTTCCCAAACACAAGGCAACCAAGTACCATAATAGATTGAGTTGGAAGTGACTTTTAAGTCATCTAGTTCTCCCCCCACCCTGCAATGAGCAGAGCCATTTGTACCTAGAATAGGTTGCTCAGAGCCCTGTCCAACCTGACCTTGAATGTTTCCAGGGATGGGGCATCTACCACTTCTGTGGAAAACCTAATCCAATGTTTCATCACTCTCATCATAAAAAAAATATATTCCACATATCTAGTTTGAAGACAGTGGTAATGCAGTTAGAGATTCCAAGAAGTTTTAAGTGCATGTGGTAAATAAACTATGAACTGTAGCCAGTGGCAAATGTTATCATTCAGATCACAAAAGTGTCATCAGGACTGACCTGGTCAAAAAACATGACAAGCAAGGAACACTGAATCTATTTTAATATGATCAGCTATAATTTTGTTAACAGCAGCATGCTCTGTGGAGTGTGATGTGATGGCTGACTGTGCTGGGTATGCTCAAAATGTGTAAAAGAATTCAGTGTTGTATGACATGAAGGATTCTATAAGAAGTGACTGATTATTTAGGAATGTGAGGAAAAGCACAAAAAACAGGCAAACAAAAAATAATTTCTTGGTCTGACATCACCAAAGAATAGCTCTAAAGGTTGAGAACTGGAGAAAAGCCTGGACTTCTGAGAGCATTTGCGTAACATCTGATTAAACCTCACTAAACCATGGATTTACTTATTTATAGTAGATGTGGGACTGATCTGCTCTATCCCATATAACTTGCAGGTCCCACCTTGTGTATTACAGCGCACTTCATTTGTATCTTGAAATTATATGGCAAGCTTCAATACCTTCTCGCCCTGCTGCACAAATTCCTTTTCCCACCACCTTTAAGGATCCACTCGTGAATGAGCTCAAAGTACTCCCTCAGCCAGCGAGCCTGTGGGTCACTGGCCACACTCTTCATTTGGTGTGCAGTCATGCTGTTCCTGCACAGAAGGTATGCTCAGCTGGTGCTGGCTGGAATTGCTTGAAGCAGTTGGAAGACACTGTGAGAAAAAAAGCAGACAAAAAAGGCAGAAGCAGATGGAAGTTTCTGCTACTAAGCTACAGTAGTATTTCTAGGTGAGGAAAACCAATACATTGGACTTTGATGGCTGTCAGTATTCTCCTGCCTGCACAGCAGAAGGATGAATAGCTCTGGTGAGAATCAGACTCTTCATCCTGAAGGGGTGGCAGGGATGGATACTTATCATGTATACCTTACCATAATTCAAATGTCACATAACATTTCTCATCCAGCCAGCCTATTGTAAATTCAGTTTTTCTTACACAGCTGAGAAACTTTGAGCTGGGTCCTCTGTAGGGATTCATTCACATGTAGAAATAAGCTTTCTATTAGTGACATGATCTGACCCAGCTTTTAAATTTCCTGTAACTTTATTTATATCTCTTATAAAGTATCAGTGGGCTCAGAACTGAGCACTATAATTGAAAAGAAAGACCTTGAATTTACTGTGGATACGTTTGCGAAAATATTAGTTCATTGCATAATGAAAATCAAAAAAGAAACTGGACATTGGGAATTGCTGGTAAGAACATCATTATGCCATTTTATACATAAAAAATACATAATCTGTTCACTCTTCTCTTTTTTTGGTCACATTATTTCAAAAGATACAGAAACTAAGAAGGATGAAAAGAAGAGATGAAAATGCCAGCATTTTTCCTGTGAATTTATGGACACACAGCCTGTCAGCAACAACAATGGGAAAGCAGTTGTCATGGGGGCACTGTGTACCTGCACAGCATCTGTGCAGGAAGTAATTGGATTGTATCCAATGATAGCTTGCTGAAATACAAAAGGTGGTTAAATATACTTCTGGTGAGTGCATTTGTAAATGCTAATGATATCTTTTAGTTCCTGTATATATTGTTTGGGACCGCAGCTAATCTCCTATTTAAATTCTTGGCATAACATCACAAAACCTGATATGTGGGTTTGTGGTACAAGATATATAGACTGGTTGTACAGACCATTCTTCCTGTTTTGCCCTCAAGTAGGTATTCATCTTTTCACACCCTAGATTCCTCATTTTATGTACAAAGTCATATACATCTAAAATGTGGATGTATAATCTTGGCATGACCCAATTCCTTCCATTAAAAACAACGAGAGCTCTGCATCTGTAAACCATAAGTGAAATTAATTTAATTTAAATTTTTATTTTTATTCTGTCTTGCTTATTTAATATTTTCCCAAAATGAACATTTCAAAGAATTACCTTGTATGCTTCTTGACTTATATTTTCCCAGGAAAAAACTGCAATCAGTATGAACTTTTAATTTTTTTTTTCCTTAAGAACAAATAGCAAAAGGTTACTTAACCAGCCACTAATTCATCTAAAGTGCTATTATAATTAGGGGCAATTCAGCCAATACAATTGTTGATTCTGAGGGCTGTTCTCTGATCGAGACGTAAATGTCTCTTGCCTGAAGAGCTGGATTGCTCTCAAGTCTTTACTGCCAGTACTGAGAGGGAGCTTGGTCCTCTTGCCTAAGTGTAGACTTCTAGCGTTATTTGAGGTGTTTCAGGCTGTCACGGATATCTACAGAAGGCAAACAGGTATGATCCAGGGAGATCCTCATCCAACAAACTAGCACTCACGGGCCAGAAAGGTTTCCCTCAGGCAACTTTCATGGGGTAACTGATTCTTCCCTTAGCTCTCCCCTGTATTGTAACAAGAACTTAGACACCTTTGTGGACGAGTATCTTATGCCTTAATCAAAGGTTTTTTAGTGCAGCTTGGGAGGCTGTAACATATTTTATATGACCTCCACCTGGTTCTCAGGCTGGCTGTGGGTCTGGTGTAGGTTCTGTGTCAAGTCTGCCAACCACATGCAGGTACTGTGGGCTTCTTACTGTGCCTCGTATTGCACTAGATGCCTAATTGAACTACTGGATTGGTTTAGGAAATTAATAGTCCATATTAAAAAAAGTATTCAGTGCTGCACTGGCTTTTCACTGGGATATCACTGATGCTTTGAATGAAAGATTACAAAACATCTTCTCTAAAAAATGCACAGGCATAAAGAGATCTTCTTGCTTCTACTCCAGTCTCAATTTTTTCTCTTGTAATAATTGTTTCATAAGCTGATGACTGAGATTAATATATCTACTAAATGATGAAGTAAATTGAGACAAGAATTTTTTTTGTTGTTTCTTATTTTCTTCCAGTAATTAAGTCTTTCCTGTATGCGTTGTATCCTACTTATGCTGACTTTCATTTAGAGCTGATGCTGGTCTGCTGAATACAGCTTTATTTAAATCCAACTGTTCTTGAAATTTTTCTTGCTTTTATACAGGAGAACAAATTTAAGTACATGGAAAATCTGCTGAAACACCCGGAACCCCCACCACCACCCACATATGACAGAAGTACATTTCAGAAAGCCATAGTTTAGATGTTTAGTCAAGCTGCATAAATATTTTTATATTCCTTGCTGCCCATATGAAGCAGAAAAGGATTTCCTTTTCAGCCTTCTATTTTTTTTTCTGGGTGCATAATTCTTGCTTCTCTTAACTAAAACTTCCTGGGTACGCAATACAGAGTGATTAGCAACTTAAAAGTTCATATTTATTCTCACATTTTTACAGCACCCAGAAGCAGGGAGTGAGGGGGCTTGCCTGCTTTCTTGTGGTAAAACATTTCATAGTCCATTTATTCCACTGAGGAGGATGTTACATAATACCACCACTACCAAGGGCAATGGGATAATGAAGGAGCTACACTGTATGAATATGTTTTTGGATTTCTCAATGAACCATTTAAATTTAAGGTAAATATTCCAGAATGTGCTGTTCACTTATTTATTTTAAGGTAAATTATTTATTTAGGCTACTAAAATAGGGATTGTATTTATTAAGCTTGGCCAGCAGGGCTCTCTCTTGCATTATATTTGAATTCAATCAGGCCATTTTAATTTTGTGTGCATAGTGTCCTTTTCTAGGCAATTTTAACCCTGAAATGATAAAGCACTAGTCTTATTTATGGAACCTATTAGCAAGGAATTAGAATGCCTTTGGATTCCAAGTTGCAATTGAAAGATACTTCCAAGACTTTTTGCTTTTAAATTAATTTGATTCTTTTTTAGTGATGATGTGTATATGCAGTTAATGCCCAACAATTTTAACTGCAATGTCTCTTAGGTAATTTAAATAGCAAAAGTTGTAACATTGGAGTAATTGTCACTGAAATATCAAAATGTTAATGTATACTTTCAAGATCTCAGGGAAATCCTGATGGTTGTCCAGATCCCACATTAGATGGACAGATACTATGACTCTGGCTTGAATCCGTGTTGGGACAAGACTTAGGTACAGAACCTTCCTTCATGTCTTATGGTTCTTATGGAAAGAAAATGAAATCAGAGTTCCCCATTTTGAACAGTCAGGATTCGGGATTACACTCATAAAATAAAAAAATCAGACCTACTTTCCCTTTATACCAAACCAACTAGGCCCATGAACCAATCAAGGGTCTTCCTCTCACAGAAGTCAGGATTCCCACAGAACAGGATTCACTGTACATATGTTACATATGTGCTGCCTTAGTAAGTAACTTTTTTTTTTTTTTGCAACATGTAATACTACCACTGCCAAAGATATTCCTGTGTATTTCTCTGTGGTAATTTTATAATGATTTTTGAAAATAGAAATCTTAATAAAACATTGTAATTTTAAATGCACGTAAAGAAAAAGTTCCAATGTGAACAGGAAGATCTAGTAACCTAGTGGAAGACAGTTATCCCATTTATCTCAAATGCCTATCCAGGACTTTTAAAAGTGCCTATCTCTCCTCATCAGATACAGCTATACCTGGCTTAGACTAATGACCTATCTGTTTACACAATAAAAAAATTGTGTGAGATGCTTCCAACTTCCTCTTCCTACAGAATTTCCCTTTTTATGTCCAGAAACTATGTAGAGATTTTAAAACCCAAATCCTTGTCATTTTCAGAAATATCTCTGTGATGCAACTGCAAACACCCATGGGAGATAAAGGAAAGGTTGTATGTAGAGATGACTACAGAGTCCCAAGAGCACCAAACTCGCCTCAGGACAAGCACACTGCTTGGCAGCTGCTAAAACTGACATAAATTGTTTTGCAGGACTGGTGTCATTTTAATAGTTGCTGTGATAGAAGTAGGGGTTTTTTGCAGGTCAGCTTGCCCTACTTGTTATTCCTATGTTGTTAATTTGAAGAACTATTTCCTTTGAGTTTTACAATGATGCAGACATCCAGCATTTGTAATAATTGTCCTTAAGTTTTCTTAAAAATTATTTACTTTAAGAGGTGTCTGTTGTCATTTTATGGGGCATGTGTATCTCTATGAGCACACAACCTTTAACTGTTGTGTTTATTCCAACATCACAGAAAGCTTTCAAGTCAGAACTTGAGAGGAGAGACTTTCAGGTATAGTTGCCTATTCATGTTCTAGAGTACTATTTTATTCAAAAGCTTAGAAAATCTTAGGACAGATTCCAGAATCCTGAACAGCCAAGAAATGTTTTTGAATGTAGATGCATAAGAAAGAATTTAAGCAATTCATTTTCAAAGTCTGAGATTGCAGACTTACATATACCTAAATATGTTAACTGTATATAACAGCAACCAATGATCCAAGATTCAGCTCATCTAATTTAGATCAATCATAAATTAGATTAGAGAGTGACTCAGAACACAGAATAAGATCAATATCTTCTTGGTTTCTAGCTTTTTCCATTGACTGAAGACAGAATCAAGATGACTGCCTCTGAGGCTACTCAAGATAAAAGAAATTAATTCTTTCCTGTTTGACTCTACTGTAATATTTAAATATGGAAAGAACACAACAAAGTTTTTTTTTAAATACTGGATATAATAGAAAAAGACAGGGTAAATTAAGATTGAACCAAGGTTTAAATTAATTCTGAATCACTGGGCAGTCTGGAGATTCTTAATTCTTTGCCTTTGCTTTTAATTTCCTGTTAAGGATTCTATCTGCGACCCAGATCCAGAAATGATAAAATACTAATAAAAAGGCTTTTATTGCAGAATTTCTAGCCATGAATGGGACAAGACCAGAAATTCTAGTCTTTTGTTATTATTATTAATAAAGTGAAAGGAACAACAATATTTTATTCCCAGGGTTTTTCTAATGGAAAGAAAATTAAGTTCCAAAAATCATGGACCTTAATTCAACCAATCCAAAATTGACTACTTCCTACCTCATGGCCTTCTGCCATGGACTACTGAACATAAGCCTAATGACATTGACCAAAATGAGATTCCATGCAAATCACAAAACTTTATAGCACATCAGGCATCTCTAGCAGAAATAAGAGTTGAGAGCAGACATTTTATTTAATTTTTGCCACTTTCCACATCAGTGCTGCACAGTGCCAGGATTCATTTATGATTCTTTTGTTCATATCCTTGTTCCTTCACTTCTACCAAGGTCAACATGCTGTACTAGAGACAGTAACAACAAAACCCAAGAGAAATCTGACAGTAAATTTCATTTAAAAATCAATCTTTATTATAACATAACAAGATCATTTCTAAAGGCTATCTCTGTAAAAGTGTGATTAGTATTTAAGGGAACACATGGATAATTAAAGGTATATGTAATGAAATTGTAGAAGAAGCATAAAAATATGTAAACTGTCCTTCTATTCTTAGTTATTAACATCAGTTATTCCTAGCATTTCATGACTGCAATTTTTTCTAGCAGAATCTTATACAAAATTGGTATAGGTTATTTGAGTAAATCCATATTAATTCAGCAACAGTTTGCACTTGCAAGAAAATTGCAGGGTTACTGGAAACAACAGGAGAGGAAATAGGATAAATGTAAGGCAAAGAACATCATTGTCAATTGATTACCCTTTTGCTCTTTCTGTGTTAGGGAAAGAAAAAAGTAGAGGGGAGTCTGGCAGAGGTTCATAAGTTTAATATGGAAATTCAGGACTACCTGAACTTCTGCCAGAAATGTGTACAGAGTCATGAGTGATATTCATGTTAGATATATTTTTGTAGAAATTAGGTAAATGAGCAATTAGCATGATTAACCATTCCACTTTAGCTTGACATCTGCTCACACCTTTAAAAATACACTTTCTACCACCAGGGATCCATGCATTGGTAGATTTGGGTTTTTTTAAGTGCTTGTTCTTTTTAATTGCTTTAAGCAAGAGGTATGCAATTAGTGAAAACATTAAAAATAAAGAAACAATAATCAAACAAACAAAATAGAAAATAAACAGCACCAGTAAACACTGTGTAGTTTTTCACTGATAAATGATATATAGATGGTATTGGAAATGTAAAAATTGTGCCTGAATAATTTTTTCTGCTGAACAGTAAGGTCAACTACTGTATATCAATGACTCTCCAGGTTATAACTTCTCAGATTGCTTTAACTTCACATATATGTTCTTCCAAGCCTACTTCTGTGGTAAATAGTTTCAGTTCTACCAAGATTTTACAAAGTATGTTTTAGAGATAAAATTTATTTCAACTCTGACCATGGTCTGACTCTGCTTTGTGACTAGCACTTCAAAGTTCAAAGCTGATACCGACTTAAGACAAATCATCCTTCTCTCACAGTGAAAATGATCTCCAGTTTTCAGCTAATTGTCTTTTATTTTATCACTGTGGGCAGGCAGGTGTTTAGCTATCTCCAGAAAAGCAGGGATGCATAACATGCAACAGTTGCCTGGGAAGACAAACTCCATCTCTCCAAATATTTTCCCTTTTCTTCTCCTTCCCTTTTCTTCTTCTTCCCTAGCTTTATATGCTGAGCACGATGCCATATAGTGTGAAATCCCCCTTTGGTCTGTTGGGGGTCAGCTGTCCCAGCTGTGTTGCCTCCCAGTTTTTTGTGCATCCCCAGCCTCTCCCCTGGTGAGGCAGTATGAGACACAGAAAATGCCTTGTCTCTATGTAAGTGCTGCTGAGCACTAACAAAAACATCTTTGCATTATTAATACTGTTCTCAGCACAAATCCATAACATAGCCTCATGCTAGCTGCTGTGAAAAAACTTAAATCTACCTACCTGTCATGGTTTGACACTGGCACAATGCCAGTGCCCCCATGAAGATACCTTCTCCCTGGTTTCTGCTGTGAGATGTGACCAGGAATAAGCAAAGCAGGCTCCTACTTAGGGAAAAAAGAACCAGAACTTTATTAACTACTCTACAACTACAAATAAAAAGGAACACACACACAGGGAAAATGAAAACCTCACAAATGCATTTCCTCCTCCCCCCACCAAATTTCCAACACAATACATTTATTCCTCAAATCGCCAACTCTCGGTCCAGCACCACCTTTTAGACAATCAATCCTCAGTTCATCAAGAGGAGAGGAGCCCTTCTTGTACCATGGGCTTCCCCTGGAAACACAGCTGAAGCCTCGTGTGTTTCTGTGTCACTCGTGGCACCGCCCGGAGTACATCTGCCGTTGTGACTTCTTCCTTTCATGTCCAGTGCTCTCACCACTGAACACGGACCAGAGCTGCTTCTAGGGTTGTCTTTTAAGGATGCTCTGTCCCGATCCAAAAAAGGCACAGTCTCTCCTTTGGGACACCTGTCCCCACAATCTCTCCTTTGGGACACCTGTCCCCCCCATATTTTTTCACCCCCTGGGGCTGAGGGGCATCAACACTGAACCCTCTTGGTTCTGAGGCCATTGCCTCCCCCTAGAATGCAGTCTCTGTATCACAAGGAACATGGGTCTGTCCATGGCTGTACAAAAAGAGTCCAGCAAAAGCTACTCCATCATCTCTTCCCACTAGGATTCTTCTCTACTCTTCTACTATCTCTCGCTCGCCCAGACCTCTCTCACACTTGCACATTTCCTTCCTCATCTTCCACTCTATCTTCCAGGAGAGGTCAATGATATGTAAAGTTCTCATTCTCCGAAAAGGGGTTAAAAGCTCCTACAAGCGGCCGGCTGAACCCCCCCCCTTCTCCGTCCCAGCCGTGCTGCCGGCACAGGCCCATGTTTATCAAGCTTCAAGGTTACAGTCTCAGGCAGCGGCTCTCTCTCTCTCTCTCTGTGTCTCTCAGGGGGGGCTTCCCGATGGCTCCCGGTGTCTCTCTCTCTCTCTCTTCCACCCTTCCACCCCCGGGCTCAGGCCTACCTCTCCCGGCCACATGGCTTTTCCCCTCCCCCTGCCCAGCCAGCAGCTGGGCCGGGGCAGAGACCCGAACTCTTTCCCGCCGGAAACCCAAGAGGACCGTCCCAGGGGAGAGCTCTGCTTTTAACCCCGTGTTCTCAGAGGCGTGTCCATGTCTCAATGGTCAGGTTAAATGCCAATATTAAAGTCTGAATATCCATTGGCCAAAAACACAGCATCCCAAAAAACACATTTCCTGTCAAACCACCACACTACCCCAGCCAAAAACAGCACAAACAGTAAAAAACAAAACTAAACTAAAGCAGCTCTAGTAACTAGATACTCAGGAAAATTGGTTTTATGAGGAATTAATACAATTTGCAGGAAGATAACTATGAGCATAGGGTTATAGAAGTCTACATGTGAAGAAGAGAGGTGACAGGAGAAAACAAACAAATAAAACACACCAAGACCTAAACAAAATACACAATCAAAGAAACACCCCTCTCCTCCAGAAATCACAGCAATAGTCTATACAAAAGATGTAAAAAACTAGATAGAACTGAGAAATGAGATTATCAATAAAAGGTTAATTAAGAGAATATTGATTTATTGTGCCATCAACTCTTCAAAGATATTTGAAGGACATTTATTTATTATTCTTCAACTAAAACATAAAACTTTTATCTAAAACCACCTCTCTGTAAGATAAAAATACTTAGAGCTTCCTTTATGAAAAGCTACAACCAACAAATTCTTTGAAAAACAGTTGTAGGTTGACCTTGACTGGCTTCCATACTGCCACCCAATAGCTTTCTCACCCTCTCTCCACAACAGGACAGAGAGAGAAAATAAATGGAAAATCCTAAGGGTCAAGATAGAGACAGTGGGATCACTTATCAATTACTGTAATAGGCAAAACAGTTGACTTGGGGAAAAAAATTCAATTTATTGCCAAATAGAATAGAGCTGGATAGTGAGAAACAAAGAAAATAATTTTAATACTTTTCCCAAACCCATCCCTTTTCCCTCCTCAGTTTTAATCTTTCACCCCTGACTTCTCTACCTACCCTTAGTCTGAGCAGCACAGGGGTGATGAGAAATAGTGTTGTGGTCAGTTCACAACATTTCAACTTTACCTCTCCTTCCTCCTAATGCTTTTTCCCTGCCCAAGCAGATGTATTCTCCATGATCCTCAATTCCTCTAGGAAGTATCCACCTGCTTTGGTGTGGGAACCTCCATGATCTGCAGTTGGACATCCATGCTGATGTGGTCCTCTCCATGTTACACCTCCTTCCCTTACTTCACCTCTCACCTTGATGTCTGAAGAACTGTTTCTTTTCAGATTGTTTGTTGGTTTATTTTTGTTTGAGTTTAAATTTTCCACTCTTCCCTCCTAGGGAAGCATTTTCTCAAATACATTTTCCGAAAGGCATCACCATCTTAGCAGAGGGGTTCAGCTGTGTCTAGGATGGTTTTGTTGGAACCCACTGGAATTGTCTGTCTAGAATGGGACTTGGAGACTTGAATCTGGGTGAGATAAATGTTATCCTTTACTAGTTTTCTCTAGACAGTATTTCTACTCTGTGCTCTTCTGGCTTTCTCTAGGTAAAACATGAATCACGGCCACTCCAATGCAGCCAAACTGATTAAAGGAAAGAGTAATATAACCAAAAACTTTCAAAAAATATTGATCAGCAGTATGAAATTAGTGATTTTTTTCTAAAATACGGCTCTGGTTTTGGGATGCAAAAAACAGCCAAGAAATGTTAAAATTTACTGGTGTTGTTTTCCCTGCTTCCTTGAGAGCTGGATTGAGAGTGGTACTCATAAAGAAATAAAAACCTATAATTGCATCATTTTTAAAGTCCATTATATCATACAAAAAATTTTCTGCCTTATAAAGGAACTTGTTTCCTTTCAAAGACTGAAAGTGATTCTTAATCTCCTCTAAAGTGTCTTTTTAACTGAATCTGAAATGAACAGAAATTTTCAGTTTAACCAAGGGGAAGTAAGGTGGTTTTGATTTTTTGGTTTTGTTTTGTTTGTTTCTTTGGTTTTTTTGGTGGTTGGTTTTTTTTTTAATGTGAATTAAGGAGCACCATAACCTTTATTAAAAATAACATGGGATTCTGTGAGCAAGGTATAACTAAGGGGAAATATGGAATACACTGTTTCTTTCCTGTTTCTGTGAAGGATGTGGTGCTTTGAATGAAATTCTTAACATTTGTGAGCAGCAAAGTAGTGAAAGAATTACATGTATGATAAATGCACTTCATTTCTCTCATCTGTCTGCAAGGGGAACTTGTGGAAGACAGAATGACAAAATGATTGAAAATAAGGTCTGGGCCAATTTTCCATTGAATCTTGATCAAATGTGACTTTTCCTTATATCTAAATTCACTGTTCATTTTGTGTGAGTTCTTCTGCCAAACCTAATCCATGAGTCAACATTTTCAAAATGCAAAGTATTTCAGTGATACTGAAAACTATAACAGATCCATGAACAAGATTTCAATGAAAAATTTTACACCCTTTCATAGAAGCCAGAGAATTTATTGGAGTTGATGACAGTACTGAAAAAATTACTCTAGAAAAAATTCCAAATTTCCAAATTCCAAACAGAGAGCATTGTATTTTTTCATAGATTTTGTCATTAGAGGAAAATACCATTCTCTATTATATAAGTAAGATTGTCAAATATATATAGAAATTTCTCCTTTAGATTTTAGACTTTTCCTCAATTTGGTTTTGAAAAGTAAGAAATAGTTCTTAAAGAATGCTGATTCTGTATCAATTTCCTAGATTAGTTCTTGACAGGATTTGGGTTTTTTGTTTTGTTTTTGTTTTCATTTTTGTTTGGGGGGGGACACTTTTTCCCTCCATATCTGTATATTTCCATGGACACTTCATTCCTTGAATGTTGTATCTATTGTACTCTTTTTACGTCTATGATATTTAAGGTTTTTTTATTATTTGCTTTTCTTTTTCATCTAATGCTTTAGTTTGTATCTTTGTAATGGCCTTTTCTCAAAACACATCTCATTGATTCATTGAGGAATAGCATGTTTTGCTGCCACTATTCCATCCTTTTCAGAGGGAGGGAACTGGTTCTGCTGTGTGCTTCAGTAAGTCTTCCACAATCTATGAGATCACAAGAAATATTTACCTACTTATCATTTCTTTAAGAAAATATAATAATCCCAAAAGAATTCAGATCCTGCTTACATATACAATAAAGTAAATGAAAAAGGAAAAAAAAAAAAGAAAAGAAAAATATGTGGACATGTTTCCAGTACTGGTTCTTATGGCAAGCTCAAGAAATGTTTCTCTGCTGTGTTTTTATTATTTAAAAGCTTTTCTTTCTTAGCAGTATGTTAAAAGCCTTAATATCATCATGGAGTAATGTAATGATAATTTGATGTGATTGAACAATACTAATAGAACACAAGAGTTAATAATGTGATGTGATGGACAGTCATAGTTGTTCACATGTTATATTGATGGGCTGGTCTAAATAGCTAGTGTTTCAAAAGACATCATATCAGAAAACATAGACTGCATAGCATCTCCTGAAATCCTAAGACGTGATTATAATAATCAGCTTACTGCTTTGCACTTGCTGGAAGCTGTTTGCTATTTCTATGGGTTCAAGCTAGTGCTGTTATGTCATCTCAAAGAATTTCAGATAAGATTGCATCAGAAAGAGAACTCTTACTTGTAGAGGTTTTATACATTTATGCATCAACATAATGTGAAAAAAGGTATCTTCCAAAAACACATATTGCTTCAGAAATATAATGAAAGAATTTTCATGAGAAGAAAATATTTTTAAACTTCTCAGTGCATAGCAAATCATACAAATCCTTTTTCCCCCATAGCATGTCAATGTCTTTTATGTAAATGTTTGAATACTTTTTTATTTACTAAACTAGAAGAATTATTTCATCATTCCAAGGAAAGATTCCCCAAAATCAGTTAACAGAAGGGTTTGGTAGGAGTTTATATAAATCTTATTAGAGACAAAGTATAAATGATTTTTCAAAAACCATATAAAACTGGAGGAAATAAACACAGCTTCATATCTTTATATAAATAATGTCCTCCTTTATATCTTCTGTTACAGTATTAAATGGAATATCAAATCACTATGCTACAGATTTACAACTACTATGTCTGGGTCTTCTTCCAATGCCTGAATATACTAGGCTAGGCTTATGTTTACAAATTATGATTATGTTTACAAATTTCCAACCTCTAATGACAATCTTCTGCCATTATTACTTTTCTAAGACCTCTAAATTTCTTACATTTTGTTTCAGTCCATATTACAGTATGCTGGAGAGCAATGCCTTGGAAAGGGACTTGGGGGTCCTGGTTGGTGGCACGACAAATGTGAGTCAGCAGTGCCCTGGCAGCCAGGAGGGACAGCCCTGTCCTGGGGGGCATCACAGCCAGGCAAGGGAGGGAACTGTCCTGCTCTTCTCTGCTCCACATTGGGGCAGCCTCATCTCAAGTGCTGGGGGCAGTTTTGGGTGCCAATATATATATATATATAATCTATACATATATATATATATATAACTATTAATGTTCAAAGGAGCAGAACAAAGATGTTGAAGGGCCTTGAAGGGAAGCCAAATGAGGAGTGGCTGACATCACTTGGTCTGTTCAGCCTGCAAAAGAGGAGGCTGAGGTGTGACCTCATTGCAGTTACAATTTCCTTCTGAGGGGAAGAAGAGGGGCAGGCACTGATCTCTTCTCTGTGGTGACCAGCACAGGACCTGTGGGAATGGTTTAGGTTGGATATTAAGAAAAGGTTTTTCACTCATAGGGTGTTTGGGGACTGGAATAGGCTCCCCAGGAAAGTGGTCACAGCACCACTCTGACAGAGCTCAAGAAGAATTTGAACAATGCTCTCAGGCACATGGTGTGATTCTCGGGGATGTCACTGTGCAGGGCCAGGAGTTGGATTTTGATTATGTTTATGGGTCCCTTCTAATTCAGAACCCTTTCTGATTTTCTGAAATTCAATGATAAAAAGAAACATGAAAAATAAAACTAACATGTAGAAGCTGATAGTTGCAGATATAAACCCCCCTGCTGATAGTTGCAGATATATAGATGAATTAAATTCTATTTTTCCTAAAGGAAAAATTAGAAATATAACCACCACTTTTCTAGAATGAGTACAAAATCAATGGCAAAAAATGTTCCTATAGTAGAGGAAATGTATTGTATTTGAATATCTGTATTTGAATATCTGTATAGAGGCTTTGCTCCAGAGGTCCTAGTTGTCCTTGATGGGCTGCAGCTGCGATGTCTTTAATTGGGCTGCAGCTGTGACCAATGAAGATAACTGGGATAAAAGGGGGTGGGTCAGCCAGTCAGGGAGAGCCTTAGAAGAGCCCTGAGCTGGGAGAGAGAACAGTATGCAGAAGAAGGAGTCAGTGAAGATCTGCAGCTGCAAGAATACACTGAAGAAGTATAGACTTTAGAAATCTGATAACAACAACAACAATATGAGACTCTAGAAATAGAACAACAGCAATTGGGGACCCTGATGTGATAGTTAGCAGAAGATGTGGCAGCCAAGAGCTGCAGTGATGTTTGCTGTGGCAGCCAAGAGCTGCGGTGATGTTTGCTGAATTGTACTTGAGTATCTGTACAACTGTTACCCCAAGTAAAAGAAAAAGGGGGAAATATAGTAGAGGAAATGTATTGTATTTGAATATCTGTAAAGAGGCTTTGCCCCAGAGGTCCCAGTTGCCCTTGATGGGCTGCAGCTGCGATGTCCTTAATTGAGCTGCAGCTGTGACCAACGAAGATAACTGGGATAAAAGGGGGCTGGTCAGCCAGTCAGGGAGAGCCTTAGAAGAGCCCTGAGCTGAGAGAGAACAGTATGCAGAAGAAGGAGTCAGTGAAGATCTGCAGCTGCAAGAATACACTGAAGAAGTATAGACTTTAGAAATCTGATAACAACAACAATATGAGACTCTAGAAAGAGAACAACAACAGTTCTCTTTTGGTTTTTTTTTTTTTTGCTTTATTATCTTAGGATAAAGGAATTAATTATGCTGGAGCACATTTTTTAACCTTTTATCCACATTTTAACACATATTACTTGTGTCATATGCTGACTTGTGAGAAAAGCCTGCAGTCTTTACAGCAACTTTTTTTAGCATTATAACTAAAGCTAGATTTATAGGAAAGTGTTCCAATTGTACAGACTTTAGGCTTCTGAAAAGTTGTATACTACACTTCAAATTTTACAGTATTAGTGAAAATAGATAAACTTGCACTGTGTAGATCTAATAAGAAATTGAGGTGTTCTGGTTTTGCCTTGTTCTTACTGTAGACAAAAAACTACCTATGAAAAAATATGTTTTAATTTTTAGGCTCTAATATAGTGAAAAGTTTTTGAAGTTGCTTTTAGAAATTTGGAAATACTCCTACTTTCTCTTTTAATACTTATAAAATTGTTATCAAAAGGTTTAGTGGTGACATTCTATACTTTACAAGTAAGTTTTCTATCTTTTTAAAACTTTCCCCTTCCCTTTTCCCTTCTCTACCTTTTTCCAGTAGTCATTCCAATTGGCTGAATGTCTATTCCAATATCTCTTCTGTTTTATCTCTTACACTTGCTAACCAAGAGATGAACATAAAGCTTGTTAACAGAAGCTGGTTAAAATTATGGCACACACTTCTCATGTATTAATTTATTTTTACAGTTGCAAAAGTTGCAGAAACTTAATTGTCTTAGGTTGGTATGGCTTCCATTGTTAAGTCATGAAGGTACTCTGCAAAGTCTAAAGAGTACCTTTTACTTTCCAGAAGTTCCTATTTATAATATTTCTTATCAGTTTACTTAAGCCTTAATATATGCAGAAGTAGGGTTTACACATCTGACTTTCTTTAATTTATATAAAATGAATTCATAACTATGGTCTGAGGAAATTTATGCCATGTAAAACTCACAACATAACAATAGTGCTTAGATATTGTTCATAGTATCTATAGTTCTGTATTCTGGATATGGCTTTGGTAATGTAAAGGCAAAAAATTTACTTATTTTCACATTAGTAAAGAAGAAGAAAACAAAAGAACTAGGGAAAGGAGTAGAAATAAAATGCATGGTGTTAAAGGGTTTTTTGCAAAGTGTTTTTATTTTTTTGCAGTGTTTTTATTTTAAAAAAATATTTTTTTAATATTTGGTGAATGTCAGATTAGTTTTTAGGTATATATCTAAATCTTTAGTCTCATTTTTTGCCTTAGACTCCCATATCTACTTTTTATGTCCGTTCTCTGAAACACTTTCAAGAAAGAAACAAAAAAGATAGAAAGAGAAATAGAAACTGTTCAATGTGGAAAATGAAAAGAACTGATTTCATAAACCTAAAGTGCTGAGAGCTATAATGTTAAAAACTCTCAGTCATCATACCAATATGACGGAATCTTTTCCAGAAAACTGAAAGAGATTGATGTTTAAAGGTTTGCCAACAGTGTGATCACTAGCTAGATCAAACTAGACTACCTGGCCAGCTGGTGAAGTGGCCTAGGAGAAGGAGAGATGTTTCCAAGACCAGGACCACAGGAGGAGCTGGCCATCTGCGGGACTAAAGCCAGCTGCTGGGGGTTCTATGGTGTCTGTGCATGTTTGCATCTAGGGGAAGGGGCATAGGGAGGATAAGGATCTGGGACCACCTGCTGCATGGACCATGAATTCAAGGACAACTCCTGAGGAATCTGTGGTGTGTCAGTGTGGGGGTGTGCGTGTTTGTATGTTCCCAGTTGACAGGTGTGTTAGCAAAGGGGATCTGGAGTGGTGTTGCAGTTTGTGCTCATTTCATTAAGTTATTTTTAAATGGTTCATTCTGTTATCTCTCAGTGTTTTCCCCAAGTTGTTTTTTCCCTAAATTGTATGCTCCCTTAAAGCTGTCCCTCAAGCTACTCCCCTCCCTTTGTTCTTGTCCCTTCCCCACCTGTCAAGGCAACCCTACCCCTCTTTCCCTGACTATCAAGGCAACCCTGCCCCTTTTTCCTGAATGTTCCCTGCCACTCACCCCCTGGGCCAATCCCTGATTGAAACACCCACATGGACATCCCCTAATCCATGACTCCCCATTGGACCATGTGACTTTTCTCTCTCCTCCCCCTATCCTGATTGGTCCCACAGTGTGATGTAATCACCTTGCTACACCCTTGAAATCCCCCTATTGGTTGATTTTCTGTATCCACCCCCTGGTTGTAGCTATATTTAACCCCTTGCACAGAGGTGCTTTGGGCTTTTCTGCCTTTTTCATTCCCCTGGTTGCTGCTGTGGCAGTGTGCACTGTAGAGTTTGCAGTTCTTTGGGTTCAGCTGTGGGCAGACTCCAGTCTCCAGCTCTTCCCCACTCCTGTCATGGCTACAGGAGTGTAGAGTTAGCCCAGGTTCCAGTGGGCTTCAGCAGAGTGGCACTATGGTCTCAAGTGCTCTCCTAGGTCCTGGTGATAGCTAGAGAGGCTGTGTCCAACTTGTGGAGTTTATCCGTATTATACGTGTGGATAAATCTTGCATTAATGGATGTGTGATAGAAGACAGGCACAGGATGAGGACTTTGATAGTGTGTTCATGAGAGTGCTTTGTGTGATCTGTGTGGCTGAAGGTGTTCACATGTGCATATGTATTGTAGATGTGAGTTTTTGTCTACTGGGAATGCAAGTTCAAGTTCATTATTCTCCGTCCAGCAAATGTGGAACTCTGTCAGTCTTGGCTCAGGTGGCTGGATTTGACTCTCCTGCAAGAGATGCTTCAAGGTAAAATGTGTCTTTTCCCTAATGTCACTGAATAGTTCAGCATAGCTCTCTGAATAACACCATATCCTGATACACTTTGTAAGTTACTTTTTTCTCTGATCCATCCTTTGCCCATGTTGGCAGTATGGTCTCAGCTCAGCTGGCTTGATAATTAGACTGGGAAAAACTTAGGGATGTTGTACAGCCTTTCTCAAGAAACTTGGTCTTAAATTATTGAAACACAGGCAATGATACAGCTATGTGCATGCAGAGATAGCTTAACAAACAAACAGAAACAGGCAAGAAAACCAGCAATGTGTGTATTTTAGAATTGTGTCACAAATAAAATTATATGTAATGAAAAAAAACCCAAAAGAAAATCAACAAAAAGAATGGCAACCAAAAGGAAAACTATATTATCTATAGGGAGTGAGAAGTGTTCATGCAAGATAGATTGGAAACTAGATTGAAAACTATCAAAGAAGATGGAAGAGAAAGAATATTTACAGAAATGTGTCAAAGCCAGTACCTCCAATACCTATGTGAGAAAATCCAAAATGAAGCAATGACAGGCTTATATGTGCTGGGTTTTTAAAATTGGAAGCCTTTAAATAAATTGAATCAGATTTTTGTATAGGTAGGGATAAGTAGGTGATGGAAGCTGGATTGGAGGGAACATTAAGAGAAAAGAAACCTAACGAAAGAAATCTTAGAGGGGTCCAGACAAAGCGTATTTGGTAAAAGCTTGCAGAACTGTTGAACTGAAAAAGAAGAATAATGGTTTTGTCAGAAAGTACTATGAAGTAGAATAGGGTGTCAGCTTGTCACTGAATTTTGTCCATTGCAACCACATATGCCCAAGCACTCAAAATTTTATCTGAAGTGTGTGCAAAGTATCCACTGTAAAAACTGACAAACTACAGCTCACCAAGTACTTTGCAGTTTTTGAAACTGAGGAAATCTATATATATGTATACTTGAAGAAAGATTAACACTCACAGCTGTGAAGTTCTAGGAAAAGGGAGCAAGAAACGTCAAGTGTGTTGCAAGTATTCTACTTTCATCAGTATGCAATTTGATGATCTCCATGCCAAAGAGGAAAAAATAATAATCCCTAGCAGTCTGTCAAAAATTAATGAGGTGAGAGTTTCTTCCTATGCCAAAGTCATGTAAACACTGAGTACTTGAGCAAGACATCAATAAGGAAAATTCCAGATCTGAACAGCAGTGAAAATAGTTATACATTCTGCTGTGCATGCTATCTTTTTGTGTGATCACCATCTAATGTTTGATATGAAAGTGAAAAAACCTTAAACATTGTATATGAAGGCCAGAGAAAAAAATCTTCCCCATCTGCTGTAAGTGATAAGCAGAAGCATGAAATATGCATTTAGTATAATAAAATATTTGAAAAATAGATGTACAGCTGAATCTAGTGCTAGAGCTATTTTAAATGGGAGTGCAAATGGGACTACACCTTTTAAAAAAGCTTTTATGGATAGATATTCCTTTTTTGAATGCTTGAAAATATTTTTTTCATTTTGTTATTTGAAGTGTGCAAGGCACTAGAAATTTTCTCTAGTTCCCTTGCAAAGCCATTCTATATTTCATTATGAAAAATATTTTATATAACTTCTTTCAAAATTTATCACATTATTTATTTTTGTTTTCACATGGTTAAGATATTTTCTCTGTCTTCAGTACCAATACTGGAACTTTTTTTTTAAAGTCTTCAAGACAAGCATTATACACCGAATTTATTTAAGACTTATCCCCATGTGTCAATTCTTCACACACCTTTTCAAGTCTTTCCAAATATTGATTATCTTTCTTGTGAAGAGGTACCTATAAAAGAAAGAAACATGCCAGGTACAAGGGGCTGGTCTCCAGGCAGGTGTATATAATGCATTTATATGCCCCTGGTCTATGGCATTGGTTTCTGTTCTGATTATGAGAGGATTTTTATCTCCAAGGCA
Organism: Molothrus aeneus; assembly: GCF_037042795.1. Lineage (NCBI taxonomy): Eukaryota > Metazoa > Chordata > Aves > Passeriformes > Icteridae > Molothrus > Molothrus aeneus. The sequence goes on along the minus strand of NC_089647.1, from coordinate 73,718,037 downwards.
AAAAGATATTCTGCTTAACATCCCCTTTAGCTGTGTTTTATTGTCACAGCTTAGCAATTCCCCAGAGTCATTGCATTTTGGTGAATATGGGACAACATGAGGGTTTCTAGAGAAAGTGTGACCTCTTGTTCTTAACAGAGGTGATATGATGGCAACTAAATATTTCAGATATACCAGCACTGCTAAGTATGAAGAATAAAAGTAAACACCCGCAAAATTGTTCTTTAAAGAGCATCTAAGCAGATTATTACAGAACAAGCATATAATTTAAGAGAAACCCAGAAGAACAGTGGGTACATTTCAACATTCACCTTTAATTTTATTTTTTTTTTAATTGTCCTTTTTCTATCAGCTTCTCCTAAGTGCAGTTCTAGGTCATTTAGCACTTGTCTCTCCTCCAAAACAAAGGCCTGATCATGTAGGTTTGACATTTTGCTTTCTGCTGCTTTTAACCAAAATAGACCAATTTGATGGATGGTGATAGTGAAACACACGACCTGTGGAGAATATCATAGGTAGTTTAGAAGTATAATATATTTATCTAATGAGGGTTTATCAGCATATCTAGAACACATTACCAGATGTTCTGTTTACTTCTAACTGTTAGTTTAAGGTCTTAATAAGAAGTCTCTCTGTGGGATGCTGAGAGGAATAAATCAGTGTCATCTGCTCTTTAAAAGGATGCATGCTGTCATTTTAAGCAGAAAGCACATTATTTGGGAAGACATGTTATCACCCAAGGCATAATTACTATCTGGAATTATAGATTGGCAGATTACAATTTGCCCACACATAGCTTCCCAACCTCACAATTTTTTTACTGAAACCTCAACATCAGAAAACACTTAAGTTTCTGCCTCCCTTTGTAAGGCTTCTTTATTTTGTTTACCCTACAGAATGATTTATGTGTCCTGGAAGCCATTTACCATATCTACTCTGTGTGTGGATGTCTTGAATAACTCGAAAGTTCTCATATTAAGATTGAACTTGTTGATCTTGGAGGTCTTTTCCAACCTTAGTGATTCTATAAGCTCATCATAAGATCTTTTTAATAGACCTCAGGCAATCTAGATGATTAGTTAGTCCAACTTCCCTCTCAGAGCAGGTCTAGTTACAGAAAGATAACTGTGCCTTGTCCAGTTGTGTTCGTAAAGATCTCTAAGGATCAAGAAATCTCAACCTCAACCAATTCTTTCCTCTTTCAGAATAAATGAATTTGTGATTCTGCTGAACTTCCATGTATAGGCTAGTTATAGTTATAAAAGACTGAAATTTCTTTGTTTGAGTTGGTTGGTTTTTTTTGTTTGGTTTTTTTTTTGTTGTTGTTGTTGTTTTTTGTGTTTGTTGTTTTAGGGTTTTTTAAATTTAAAGCATAGGAAATTTTTAGAAAGCATTAGACCATCAATGAGACAAGTTATACAGGGAATCCAATATATATTTTTCTACTAAAACACTATCACTGCAAAAATTTTCAAATGAAGACCTAGTAACACATCATCAAGGAGCTATTTGCATTTTGCATTTACCCACTGCAGTTACATAGCTGTTGAAAATATTTGTCAAGGCAGATACTCAGATAATAAAACCTCTTGCAAATGCAATTGCATACATTGTGATAACAGCTTTATACTGTACAAAAGTAAAGCCATCTGCACCAGAATTAGGAAAAATACTTCTTGATAACCTGAAATGTCATGGAATTTGCTGAATTATTTAAAGTCACATAAAGTTCTGAGTCTCTGACAAATTTCATAAACCTTGCAAACATAACTTTAATTCTTACCATCACTCCATCTCTCCTTCCCCAACCCAGCTATCTGAATACAATTTTATTGAGATCTCTCACTAAATGGAATAGGGCAAATCACTACAGTATTTTCTGGGATAAACCATGAATTTTCTGTAGTAGTTACACTTGAACAGCTAAGTTTCCATTTGCTGGATGATTTTTTCATTTTCTTTAAAGATTTTACAAAAGAAAATTGTCAAATAATTACAATTTTGTCATTTCAATGATTTTCTCTTCATTAACTAGAAGTCAAATTTCTAAGAGGACCTTTCCTGGGAAAAAAATTTTAATCTTTAAATAGAAATGTGGCACCAGTGTAGACCATAACACAGTAGACCTATAATTATAGTACTTCCATTTCCAGTAACCTGGAGGTAAAGATCTCAGGCTTTTCATTAACTCTGCATGGACTTGGGACTAGGATTTGTGAGGCTTGCTTTGTAGGGACGTGTCTTGGTCAGCCAGAAACATTTGTTTTAGGTTAGTTAACAGCAACAGTACCACAGACAGATGGCTGTTTAATTATTCATTTTAGTTGTTGTTTAGCTTTGTTCAGTTTTGTTGTTAAACCATTATCACTGTAATGTTCACTAATAGTAATAACTAGTAGTCATTCAGTGCAGAATGACCTATGACTGTAGAATATAATACATGAGAGCAGTCTTTAAAATGCAGGCACAGGATGAAGCTGGAAAACCCAGGGCTTCCTGGAGGTCATGGATCACCAGTTGTTTGCCATCAAAGGAAAGCAACTTAAAGTGACGGGTGAAGAGGTTATGGGGATGAAAAAGAGAAAAAAAAGATCATGTATGAACAAAGAGCAAGGCACACTGTGTATTAGAAAAGGTCTTAAAGTAGTCCACAGTGAATTCTGGGGGAAGCAGGTAGAATTCCCAACCATTAGTACTCTATGTCCCTTGGCAAATAATTTGTCATATTGAAAATTTGCTGCAACCCTTCCAACATCCAACTTCTTAAGGACTCAGATAAGCTCACTAAGGGTAAAATAGTAGAAATAGGGATATAAAAAGGAAAGCTTGCACATATAAGTTTAAATTATTGTTATTGGGAAGTAGCACTGATTAAATACTGGAAAGGGTATGTGTTAGTATTGTGACAACTTTATTCCTAATGACATAGTCAGATTCTCAATGTTTTATTTACACTATCAACAAATAATTGTATGTATGTATTAGCTATGTTTCGTTACCCAGGTAAGCTGCTTGGGTCTTTGGTTTGGTATCTGGCTTTTGGAACTTGTGAATTGAATTCAGTCAGGGAAGATCCAAATGGCTTTGTCATGATACACAGAATTGTCCCATACATTTTAGTACACTTACTCAGATTCTCTGAGAGTGCTAAATTGTTGAGCGCGTGCAAGGAGGAAATACTAGTATTAACATTATACTATGTTAGTTCAGGGTTCTTTGTGCATATGCTTTATAATATAGTCCTTAATTATATGATCACAATCTCTATTTCAGGATTGCCATAAACAAGGGAGAAGGAGAGAAAGTCACATTTCATTCACCTTGTTTCTGTTACTTGCTGCTTGGATTCATTAGTCAGAATTTTCATTCGGCCTTCTAAGTATCAAGTAACAGAGTAGTGATGATGTCACACTTCATGGATGGAATCTAGATTCAAAGAGCAGATAAAAATTTTATACATACATACCTGCATGTGAGTTAAGTACTAGGATCCAATTGCCTAAACACTGTTCATCAAATGCAACTAAAATTACACACCAACAAGCCTTGTCTTTGTATATGTTTTAAACTGATGTTCCAGCTCACTTAAATAGACATGTATTTGAAGAAGGTCCTTGCAAATTCTATTTTTTGACAGAACATATGGGAAATATGTAAATATGTAAAAATGTAAGGGTTTGCATTTTCCTTCTGATTTACATAGAGAATGCTAGAGACATCATCCTGTGCTGAAATTGTTTTTCTTTTCATGCATGTTCTGCAAATGTGAATTCCTTTTTATTAGTCTCTGAAAGAACCAAATCTTTCAATATGTCTATGTCTTTTTCAAGGATTGCCTTTTTGTACTTTTTTTTTTTTTTGTGGTTTGGATGAGGTTTATGGTGGTTATAGTTTTTGGGCTTTTTAGGGGTCTGAGAGGGAGAGAAAAAAGGGCAGAACAATTAATTGTCATGGCATGTGTATTAAAAAAATCAATAGGGAAAACTGTAAATAATAGAAATAGTTACAAGTATTTCAGGTTGGATAGACACCAAAGAGAAGACCTAATACTATATGTCCCACAGGAAATCACTATGTATGTTCCGAGTAAAAGAAGCAACATGTTCTGAATTATGGGAAATTTAAATATTTTGAATACCATATTATGACAGACCTCACACTGAATGCTCACAACAAAAAAACTGGAGCAGAGCATATGAGAGAAATTCTGAACACTTAAATTAGACACCTAGTTGTCTTTTATTAACTCCCAGCATCTTTATTGTTTGCAATTTAAAAAATTAAGAGAAATATGTGCTTCTGTGTCTCATATGTGTTGAAGCTTGTCAGTGGTGTCCCTTGAACAGAGAAATGTCTCATAGGCTCTCTGTTTCTGGACGCATTCACATTGTCTGAGAAATTAGGACAATATTTTCTGTTTTGGGGTCCAGCCTGGCTTAGTTTTTCATGGTAATATGCTGAGCCAAGGCTATAGCATCACAAAGCATCTAGCAAAAGTAGAATCAGGCAACCTTTAAGTTATTACAACAGTGGGCTATGTTAAAAACCTGTGAGACAGACAAAAAGGATTTTTTTTTATCATGGAAATTAAGGACATATAGTCCCAGCTGTTTATTCTCAATCTTTATGTGAATTTCTGACAGTTATCAGCTGGCATTCTATTCAGTGTCTAAAAGAAATATTCAGTCATAATCTTTTGTTAAAGTCTTCTGTCTAAATTTTCCTCTTTCATGTGAACAGAACAGATTCACAGGGCCACTCTGATCTTCCTTCATGTGTAGAAACACCAGTGCCAGCAATAAGAGTTCTCTGCAAGGAAGAAGAGCAGAATAGATAATAAGTGCTCTATTGTGCAGACAGGAGAGGAGAATTTAGTTTTAATGATCCCATTACTTTCTCCTAGACTGCTAAAATTGCTGCACTGAATAAACCAGTAGATGCTGCTTTTTGTCAAATAACTGGAATGTCTTTCATAAAACTTAATTTTTTTACAGACACTTTGTAGGGCAATTAGGGCAGCTTAGCAAATTCCTTATTTCCCACTGGACATTGTAATTCACGACAAACTAATTAATATTTTATCTGAAAATGCTACATACTTTCATTGTTGTTTATTTTTAATTAAAATTAAGGTCCTGAAACAGTCAATGACAATTATGAATACATGCAAGGCATTAAATATGACAATTTGAATTTTTAATTATTAATTATCGCATCGACATGCTAATTATTTCTGGCAAAAACACAGGATACTTTACTTAAATGCTAATATAACTGCACTACCCATTTTAATTACTGAGCAAAGTTATGTAGTGGCTTTACAGAATTTTAAACCTTGGAGATAACAATAGTACAGGGGATTTGTCTTTTGAAAGATCAAAATGTTCACCATGAGTAAATCTTACATTTGAGAAGTGGAAGACAGTAATGCACTTATGCTGTAACATTGAAAATAACAGAAGACAAGTTTTAAAAGCTTTTCAGGAAGCAATCCAACTATGTGTTTAAATATTAAAAAATGCACCATTGCATGAAATAGAACAAACACGATGGGCATCCAAATGTATCCCTTGTGGAAACTAATTTTTACAAGATGTGTTTTAGAACTCTCTTAACATCAGTTGCAACATGTAGCTGTCTCAAAACCATTATTAATTTCCTGGAAAGCCCAAGGGATTTTTTTTTTTATTAAGACACCAAATTGAACATTACTTCTTTTTTCCCCATTGCTTTAGCAACACAAGATAAAGTTTGGTTAACGTTTTGGGCTTCGCGATCATGAAAGAAGCAAATTAAAATGTGAAACATTCTGTAATCTTATTGTTCCTGAGTTTAGCTTCTTCCCTCATAGAATGTAAAGAAATAGCTGCTTGGGGGAAAAAAAATTAGAAGGCTTGTTCTGACGCAAATAAAATGAGTGCAGGGAAATACAGTTATTTTGTGTTCCTCATGAGCATGAGAGTCATTGCATCCTATAAGAGATATATCCTAAATAAGAAAGACAACAAAAAAAATCTGCAGTTATTAGTTGTGACTTGACAATTCTGCATGTGTAGTTTAATACATGTTGCTGGGACATAGGTTTGGCTTTTTTTAATGGATGGCAGCATAAGGTCAATCTAATTTATAACCATTTCTCAGGACCCCTTACACCTTTCCAAGCCGAACTGTGCATGGTACTGTTACTTGGGACTGCTAGTAATTGTGTTTTAAAATATACTTTTCACAAAAAAATTTGCGATCAGTTCTATCAAAGTATATTAGAAATCTTTTGTAAATGCTCTCTTGGTTTCAGCTTTAGGTCCTGGCGAAGATGCCAAAGAATTTTCAAAGTTGTACCTATTTTGTTTCATATGTTCATGATAATTTATTATTTTTCCCTGTGTTGTTTAAAACAGAGATAGAAATTCTCACACATTCACGTGTACATGAGTACACCCTCAGATTTAGAAACTTTTAAACTATGAAATTATTAAACTAATTATTTTGGTGATTAAAATTATTACATTGGCAGTCTCTGTATTCTTTACAGGAAACATTTAATCTGTGAACTCCATTATTTTATCGGGTTGCAAAACCTTGGACATATAATTGAGAGAATATCAATAATGTAAAATTCATGCTCTGTGCTTTGTGCAAATTCTGCTGTTGGAGCAGTCAATGGGGAGAAAGTTTTATGGTGTATAAGCTTACTGATAGTGGATTAAATACTGAAATACATTGCAAAAGAGTGTAGCTTGATTTATTGGGCATTTCTATTTTCAGAGCAAATCCTATTTCTTGGCTGAGCTCAAACAGAAAAGGATATAAAAATGCATCAACTGCAGATTGTCTTGATAAATGTCCCTAGCATTTCTAACATTCTGCTTTGGCTGAACTGAAAAAGGAGAGGGGCCATGATGATAACAATTTCTACAAACTTATACAGACTTATGGTTATTCCTACCAAGTTCAGCTGTTTGGTTCTCTAGAAAGGAAGAAAGGATGGCATAGTCAGATGTACAGCCAAAGGGAGGAAGGCAGGGAGGGAAACAGGGACAGAAGGAGGGATCGAGAAAATTAAATTTACACTGTCTGCTAGATAAAATTTTAGTATTTACTCAAATGATAGATAAGTAAGGTCAGTTCAAGTACAATTTAGATTGTGGGCAAATCTTTATGTTGAACTGTATTTTGCAGAAAACAAATAATTTTTTTCTTTGATTCTTTGAGAATTGAAGCTTGTCTCAAGAATTTCAGAAAGGAAGACTACTTCCCATCAGATTTTGGTAAGACACAGAATCAAACCCAGTGTTCCCAGTATTAAAAGAGAAATGGAACAATAATGCAGAATAACAAAACAAATTTTCCAACCTTAAAAATGGGTAATTATTTCCAATCTTAAAAGCATTTTTGCACATAAGAGGCATTTTCCAGGAATGAAAAATACACTTTTGATTACAAGTTTTCAGAAAATGCTGAATCAATCTTTGTAGATTAATAAATACTGAAACTCCAGAAGATAAAGCATGAAAACTAGAATTAGATTTAGGCAACATGGTGCTTTTGTCTGAAGTACATGGAGAAGATTAATTTTGATAGTATGTATGTCAATGATTTTTCTAGACAGCTTTCATTCAATATGCCAATCTTCAGTGAGAAATAGGACATTTTGAAATAAAATCTTGAGTATATTAATACTTTATCTATTTTTGCCCTATATGAATGAAGTAAATTTTAAGCCATTTCTGTGTAGAGATTCCTCCTGAAACTCTTTTGGTGTAAAACCTAAAATTTCATAGCTCTTGCTTTCATCACCACAGTCAGACTCCTAGCCTGTTCAGCAAGTATTCTCCTCTATCACTCTGCAGAGGTCCTCAGATCATAATAATGCTTGGGATATTTCCAGTTCTTGGCCTGTACCTTTCTTCTTGAACATAAAAAACATGAGGTCAAAAGTACTGGGTTAGATCAACATCTTAGCTCTGATAGCAGCCAAATGTCAATCTGTCATAAAGGGCATAAGTAAAGGGAAAGCACATATTTCCCTCTAATATGCTTTGTCCTTCAAAAAATTGTAATTTGTCTAATTAAGTGCCTATGTAACGGTTAGGCACCAACGTAACCACCCTTTTTCATAAGCTAACACAGCGTTCTTTTGAATTATGTAAACTTTTGTGAAAAAGTTCCCCAGTCTAACTACATCTTGTGTGTGTGAAGGAAAAAAAACGGTTTTTGTCCCTTCTTATGCCTTCTTCTGATATTTCCTGGCTATTGTGTTTAAACACAGAGAACAATTCCTGTGAGCAAACAATTATTGTCCACCTTGTTCTACATATTCTACTGCTATGGCTATGAATTGTTTTTTGTGCTAAGTCATCTTCAAAAGAGCAAGAGCATTCATCTCTTGTGGTTTGGTAATATTCAGAATACGTTAAGGCTATGACCTCAAAAATATGTTTAGTGTTGAAGTCCTGTTTGAACTGATAAGCCTTACTTATGCAAACACAGTGTAGAGCATTGAATGTTGTCTGCAGACTCATCACAGGATGGATTATGGTGGTAAAAAATCTGTGGCCTACAGACAAGTCCAAGGAAATCCCACCAATACTGAGAATAAAATTCTGTAACTCTTTACTTGATAGCATTTCTAAAGTTGAACAGGTTATTTTAGGTTTTACAGACTCTATACCTGCATTGTGTGATGTGCATTTCCAGTGGAAAAAGGTAAAAGAAAGACATTGAATAATTCAAGTGCAGTTTTTCTTGGGACATCTCTTTAAGAAGAGATTTAAACTAATGACAATGGTTAAGAATTGATTTAATCTAGTAGCAATGAAGTGTCAATGAAATCAACTTAGGAGAATACTAACATGTTTCATTTTGATTGTAACTAGTTTTGCTTTGTGCTAATCTATGAAATGGTGTATAACTGGGGTAGTAGGGGGGTGGTATTGTAAAATCTGGTATTTTAGAAAACAAGTTGTGAAAAAACTATTTCAAAGATTTTTGGTTGTTTAACTTACAGTGTTGTTGTGCAGGAATGGGATTCAAACATTTTTTTAACAATTCAATCTTTTTTTAATTAAGAATTTTCTAAGACATACTATCTGCCTTTAATTCTGTGCGTTTTTTGTGTTCCCTATTTTGCTAAAAGCAATGCTTTTGGAATGTCAAACTATAACAATAGAATGATTCAAAAATATTATGCCATATGTACTGGGTGGACTCTGCCTGGATGCTCAGTACCCACCAAAGCCACTCACTCATCTCTGTACAGGGCATAGAAAATTAACAAAAGGTTAACAAAGGGTTGAGATAAGGACAGGGAGAGATCACTCACCAAGTGTGATGAATGGACAAAGCAGACTTAAATTGGGGATTTTAATTCAATTAATTACTAACAAAATTACAGCAGGATAATGAGAAGCAAAATAAGTATTACAAACACCTTCCCTTTGCCCATTCCTCCTTCTACCTCCCCTCTTCCAGCAGCATGGAGCACAGGGAGTTATAGTCAGATCATAACACATTGTTCCTTCTGCTCCCCAGGGAGAAGAGTCATTCCCCCTGCTCCAGCATGGTGTCCCTTCCACAGAAGACCGTCCTCCAGAAACCCATTCAATGTGAGTCCATCCCACAGCCAGCAGTTCTCCATGAACTGCTCCAATGTGCATCACTCTTTTCTGAGGTGCACTCTTTCAAGAACAGTCTGCTCCAGCATGGGTCTCCCACAGGGTTACAAGTCCTACCATGAAACCTGCTCCAGCAAGGAATCCTCTTTCCGCAGATCTGCCGGTCCCTCCCAGGAACCTGCTCCAGCATGGGCTTTCCATGGGTTCACAGCCTTCTTTCAGGAATCCACCTGCTCCTCCGGCAAGGCAATTTTGGGGAGACCCTATTCTCAACTGATAAGGCACACAGTATAAACTTGAAGATTGTTTTGCAATGTAGTGGAAAGCACTGTACCCCAGATCTCAAGGGAGAAGTCTGTACTGCAGTGAAGTCAGGGATTTGATGATCTGTTAAGTTTTTTCACATTTCTGTATAATCAGTCCTCATTTCTTTACCACTTTTGCATACCTCAAGTGAGTAATCCTTATACAGATTATTTATGTGGACATAAATGGAGTAATACTTTTCTGCCCAATGAAGCCTTTAAAGATAAAATTAATCTCAGCTATCTTGTTACCTGTGTAAAGCTAAATTACGGATGTTCTCCTTTAAACTGTAGAATCAAAATGGATACTTGAACTGTACATTCTAAGGTTCCATTATTTGCATGAATTAGGAATTGAGATGAAATCACCCAGATGAAATGCAATAAAATAGACTGTAGATATTAAGTTTGTATGAGAAGAATTCTCATTCTAGGAGCCACTAAACTGCTCTGAATGGGTATTAGGTGTGGTATCCAATGTTTAACCTTACATAAGCTCAACTTCACTGATCTAAATCCCTGCCTTTGGCTGAGCATAACACAGTCTCAACCAACAACCCAAAACCACCATGTCACTTTTTATGTCAGACTGATACGTCTAACCCTTCTCTTTCTTTTCCTTTCCCTGTCTAAACCTGCATCTTATAGAATTATGAGATGCTGCACTGTGTCCCCCTGGTTTATAGTAGGCTGTGTTAGATGCAGTAGTTTGGGCCAATCTATTTTCTGCAAATAAACTATGCCTGGAGATGTTGGAGGCTGAAAATGTCATGCTACTGGTTTCTGGTTTCTCTCACTATTAGGAATCTTTCAATTAAAGAAGACCCTGTCCTTTCCTGAGATATTATTTACCAATGAGCTGAGTACCCACTCTCTCACCAATCAAACCCTAGAAGCCTAGAAAAAGTGTAAGTTCTAAAAACTACATTTTGATTCTAATTCCCTGTTTTAAATGAGTATTCAAAGCATGCATATGCTAATCAGCCCAAATGTTTTCTGTATAGAATACTGTTGAGGTCTTTACATTCTCTGAATATTTATTGATTCTGTGCCAGTCTTTCATTCCTCACTAGTAGATAACTTCAATGAGATTTTTGGAACCCAAAATAATCAAATGCAGTATATTTCCTTGAAAATTCACCATAAAATGTCACATTTTATTTTTGTCAGTATTGCAGGGAGCTTCTCACATGCCTTACTTTTCTGGAATTTAAATATTCTTGAACATAATGTGGAATTCTTCAGAAAATTATCCAGCTATAATTTTCTACAAATGGTATGCATAATATTGTGCTGGATTAAGATTCCTATTCAAATGAATAAGATTTATGCTTTATGGTTAATTTTGGCAGAAATAGAAGTACCAATGCTAGGCATTTGAAGATTCAGAAATCAATAAATCATTATATTTGATTGTAGGAGTTTATGTTTTTGACATATTGTGAGTGCCTGCTGAACTGCTGTTCTGATGTATAACTGAAGGTTCCCACCATTGCCTTCAGTAAGGATTAGTGGATTGGTTCATCACTGTATTAAAATTTAAAATGAAACAATCAACAGTTATCATGTAATCTATGAAAACAAGTTTTACATAATCATCCAAAATGAGAGAAAATCTTTTTTTAAATAAGATTCTGATCTTAAATTACAAAAGTTGCAGGAAAAAGCATCCCCTTCCCCTGTCCAAGTTCAGTGGGAAAAGCAGAAGATAACAAAAAATTGTGTCTAATATAAGTTTATAATAATATATAAAATGTTTATGAAATGTATAGGAATAAAAACACATATCTGGGAAACATTCCTTTGTTTTAGCTTAGGAAAGGTTGTGTTGATGGCAGAAGGAAGAGGAAAAAAGTAGAGATTTCATAGGAAGTCTTTAAGCAAAAATTGTGAAGCTCTTGTTATGCACTATCAACTAGAAACAGAAGCAAGGCAAAGCTTGTCTCTTGCATAAATGTTAAGCAAGAATGATCACTGAACAGTAGGCACCTACTAGGGGAAGCAGACTTTTTGAGAGCTCTCAGCAGACATTTTAAACACTGAATAAGAAAATTAAAATGAGGGTAATTTGTTTTTTGTATAAAAATGATTTGCCATATAAGGAATCCAAGAAGGCCTATAATGCGTCTGATATCGTGGCCATTAAAAAAAAAAAAAAAGGTGAGGGTTTTGTGTGTTTTTGAGGTTTTTTTCCCCCTAAAATAAAATTCTCTAATATGAACAGGTATCAAATAATGAAATACAGTGAGTTGTGCTTCACTGAGGACCTGAATAGTTGAATGGCACATGAATGGCTACTGAGTCATTGCTTGCAAATCTAAGTAACCTTTATCTTGTGATTTATTTGTGTAAATGGCAATAAGAATTTCTTTGAAAGGTGATTCAAAAATAGCACTGATACTAATGAATTAATTGCTAAATCACAAAAATGTGTCTAGGGTAGCTGGGGGCTGTGAACTAACAACTAGCCACTCAGAATCAAATTTAGTAGATGTAAAGTCCTATTGGTTCATTTAATGATATAACTATTCTGTCAGACCAAACTAGAAGTCTAGCAGCTCCTTTAAAGAGCTTCCATTCACTTTGTAATAGAAGAAGAACATTTAGCACCATGCTGACATTTAAATGTCCAGACATGCAGGAAGGGCTGAAATATTTTTCATATAAAAAAAGGCAAATTTTATTTGATACATTAATCCCTGAAGACTTGACAGTCTAAGTGATTTTCTATAGACAAAGAATTCTTAAACTTTTTAGAGAGAGATCACAGTTATGGTTTGGCTGCAATTCTTCCCTCTTCCCAGTTTCTCTGATTATACTTCTCAGATGTCAGTCTTTTTGCCTTTATCTCTTCTCAAGTGGAATCATGCAGTTCTCCCACTGTTAGACTGAACTCTTAACAACAGTGCCCTGTATATCAGCTGTGCTTAAGTGCCAAATCCTGAGGGCTTTACTACCTGAAGGATTTGAGTTCTTGGAACGATGGACAATGATTAATAACCCCATGTACTTTTCTCAATGCAAAAATTTTTTTTACTTTCAAAAAGGTAAAAAAATCTTACATGAAAAGATTTCTAAAAACTTTCTAAAAAAACTTCTAAGTTTTTAAAGTCTATACATTTCTCACCTAGGCCATTCTGTCCTTCATAATGAGTTATATAAAGTTAATTTTCTGATGGAAAACTTCATAAAATAAAACTAAGCACTGTCACCCACTACATCAGATCATTTTTTCCCCATTTATTAGTAAAAACTACAGGCTTTGCACTACAGAATCTCAGGAAATGTTTGGGCTTTCACAGTTTAGCTGGAAGCCTCAGAGAGCTGAGCAGACTGTGACCACTGAGTGTATAAATACAAGCCCACATGTACCTAAGATTAAGGGAAAGGGACCTTTCCTGGCCCTACATTCTCCCCACTGAGAAAACCAAGATGCTGAGGACTCAGTGACAATCACCAGCTCACTGCTTACAAGAGACTGTCTCTATTAAATTTAACACTAAAAATGACCTAGGAAGGAGAAGCATACACAAGAGAATCTGAGTTGATGCTTAAAAAACTTTCTATATCACAGTTTTGACTCTGATACTAATGAGTGTTTTGTCCATTAATCAGTATGGTGTCAGTACTGCTGTAACAGGTAAAATGGCAAGTGTAAAATTCTGGCAAGACTGATTGGTTTAGATTTTACTTTATCCATCTGTGCCATTTTGTACAATTTCATGACCTATTCTCATTACATAGCTAACTTCCTAACTCCTTGCTGGGCTAGGCTTCACACCTTATCATTACAGTCTAACGTGGCTTTGAAATAAATTCTGACTAGCATCTGCAGGCATGACCTCTCCATTTTCAGGCTCATATGTGAGCTACTAGAGAGTTCACAGTCACACAAGCTAATAGATAAAACAAGAGAGCAGAGTGGCCAGGGAGTTTGAAGGCTTAAATGCCAGCTACCAGAGGAGAGTAGGGTCTAGATCCAGCTACTGGAAACAATGAGTGACTGAAACCAACTACAGGGGAGTATGACTGTATTTCACAACTGCATGTAACCATTAGTGAACTTCAGCCTAAGTTAGGTGATGAGAAGTTCAGCACCTGAAAAATAACCAGGTTCCAGGCATTGATATTGGATAAACGAAAGTCCACACTAATATTTTTTATTTCTTTGGCAAAGTTAAACCAAGACCTCTAGAATCATTATTATAATTGTAATTCTAGGAAAAAAATTACTTCTGGGATTATTATAAGACTCAGTCTCTGGATACAGAAAACAATATACTAGAAATGTACTTTGATCAGATAAAAGCTGCCTAAGGATTCAAAGGCCTATTACCTCAGATGTAATAGTTCAAGTTAATAAGCTCCTTTCTCCCTTTTATACACTGCGCACAATAAACACTTTCATTTTAATTAACAGCATTTATTGAATTGGAATTGATGTGTGTTAAAAAGAGTATCTTGTACTGTAGGTGACAGTAGTTTTATTCTTAGAATCAAGAACAAGATAAACCTGCAGCCTCCTATATGCTCATCATTGATTTTCGAGCGACATCTACTCTGTAGTTCTGACAACTCAGTCTCACTTCAATAAAATCTTGAACACCTGATTTAGGATATAGAGTTAGATACATCTTGATAGCTCAGTGATTTTAAACCATTTCATGTAGTTTGGTCTGCCTGGGTAGCAATAGGAATTTATCTCTTTCTCCAGAGGAAAGTAATGGAACTGTAAAACTTATTTTCATATTGTATAAATCAGTGATGATTACCTGATGACTTGTTAACAGGTAATACAGGAAAACCTAAAATAGGCATTATGTTTGCTATACTCATAACATTTTCGTAATTATCTCCTGTGGGCATAAAATAACCACAAAAAAGATGTTTTATTGTTCATGTGCCAAGCTAAGGAAGAATCTGTTATAATGTTGAAAAGGACTAGTTAAGAAGCCTTATCTAGCATTAAAAGGTGCTAGATAGGTAACAAAATATTGACTCATTAAATTCTTAATGATACAATTAAATAGTTAATCATGTACTCACTCATCAATAATACTAAAAATAGAAAAAATTACAATGGAAAAAGTAAAGATTGAGAAAAGTAGAAAGGAGCAGTAATACATGTTTAGCAAATATTAATATATTATTTTTATGCAAATACTGCTTAATCTAATAAAACTTTACCTTAAATTTATGGATTTGGAGGTAATGCAAAGTATACTGTACAAAAATTATTGAAGCAAACAGATAAGAACCATTTGTTAGAGTCCAACACATTAAGGATGCAACTCATGTTTATCTCTTTCAGGCATACAAATGCAGCCATTTAATTCCAGCTCTCCAGTCAGTAGAGGAGAGTTGAACCTGCAGAGGGTATTTTGCCCCTTCTTAAGGTAATTGAATAACAACCTGAGGGTGAAGCAGCCTTTTAAAAACAATTCTTCACTGACTGTGGAAGAAGTCAGATTATTTTCTTTAGCCTATATGCCTAAATATTTGTAGAGCTTTATTAATAAAGATGAAGTGTGAGTGAATTGTGGACAATATACCTAAGTAGCTGAAGAGGTAGAGTGACGTACTGTGGTTCACCAAAAATAAATGCTAGGGATCGTTAAAATATATGAGCGCATCAAAGTACTTATTCATACTTATTAACAGAAGTAATTTAATCTCTTATTGGGATAATTTTTCTTTTGCTAGAAACTGTTGTATTAGAAACATTGTACAATTCAGATCTTTTAAATCATATTAACACTCTTTTGATTACATGAGGCTAAGAGCATAACTTCCTAAAAATATCTGCAACAAGAGCAATGAAAAAAAATCTCTGGACTTCCTCTTTTTTTTCTCTTTCTTGCATTTTTTAAACTTTCTATAGGATGATTAAATTAAAAAAAAATACAAGAATTATAGACAGAAGTAAATATCATATCTAATAGGGTCTCTTCCCTATATTGAAATTCTAATGAAGAAAATCTTTAGCTGAAGATTCTGGTGTTTTATTCCACAGACACTTCACATAAGTACTTATCATTAAACAGCAAATTATAGCTATTCATCTCTTTTAAAAAATATTTTCTTCAGTATTTTTAAATGTGCATGTATTCATTTAAGTAATGCACACAACTTTGAGGAGTTTCACTTTGTTTATGTCCCTTTCTCACAGCTCTGTTCCTGTCTCTTTCCTCAAGAGCAAAAGATGTCAAAACAAAGAAGAGTAATATTTTTGTGATGTGTGGCAGCATGGAAGAGAAGAAAATTAGGATGTTATATATTTTGGAAGTTATTTTACATGTATTTCTTGCATTTACTCCTTGAATGCTTGATTATTATATATTTTAAAGCAGTCTCCTGTGGAGGTAATTTCATATATCCAACCAAAATTTACTTCTATTGCATGTATAATTTCTTGCTTTATTTTATTACTGAGCCATAGTAGTGTATCAGTTACAAATATATACTTATGTATATACATTTATATCTGTATACAGAAAGACATATTTTAAGACATTTTCTTATGTTTCGGTTGCATACAAAAAGATTGCATTTTTTGTAGATGTTTCTTGAGAAATTGCTTAATATTTGAGCCTATTTATATTTCACTGAATGCCAAATTTTTCATTTGGTGCTTATGTCTTTTAGTCCTCCAAGTTCCTTGGAAAATACTACCTTCATAATCAAATATAATTTTTGAGGATAAATTACTCAACATCTCTAACAAACAAAGTCACAGTGTAACAAGACTTGACCAGAGCTTACTTTTCACCACAAAGAAGTCTGTTTGCCTGTGTTGGGCTGTGACACTTAAACCCTTTCCATCCACCACTCTCTAGCTTCTCAGGTGATATACAGAATTAATTTCTTCTATTCATCTTCCATGCTTGACATGGCCAGTCAGCAAAATATTTTTTTTTGCTTCCTTCAAACTTAAAACTGCCTGAATAATTTGGAATAACACATATTTAGATTAAAAACAACTAACACATTCTTTATTAAAAAACTACTTTTCTGCTAGATCCCTACACGGCAATTAACTAACCAGGGGGTTAGAATCATAGAATGGTTAAGCAGCCATTATGGTTATATTTTATTGAGTATTTGTATAATCATGTCTTCCCCTGGTTCTGTAAAGTACATTGCAAATTGTGTTCAGCTGCAAAGAAATTTAGGAATCTCTGACTACAGAAGAAATGGTGTTACTCCCTTTACAAGAATTTCTTACTGTTAGAGCAGCCACCTGGGAAATCAGAGGCTTGTAATCGTTATCTCCTTCTGTCTCAGAGACAAAGGTGTAAAGGCATTTAATGTGCCTAAATTTTAATACCTTTCCTAACAATCATGTAGACACACAGAAGACAGAAGTCATAGCTGGGAGGTCTATATTATCTTTGTTTGTTATGTCTAGAGCTCAAGTTCTATGGTGAGCTAGAGACAGCAGAGTAGTGCACCAAATGCATCCATAGGATTTCCCAGAGTGATTTAAAGAATTTATTAGCTGACTCAAGTAGCCCATGGAAAGTATGCATCAATCGGTAAAGGTCAAGCTGTATATGATTTTTTGTCCAGCTCCCAGAAACAGTTTTTAGATAACAGTAAGTTTGCATATCCCAGAGGGAGTCACAACACAATATATTTCACTGGAAACAGGGTATCTCTTATAAATTTGATCTCTGCTTTTGCATCTCCCAGATCATGGTTTTAGTAAAGCAGCCATTACATCTGTTTTTCACAGTATGATAGGGACTCTTAGATTGAAGCTTTTTAAAAGGTGGGAAAGGACTCAAGAAAGATTGCCAAGGAAAGCTGAACAGGTGCTAGCACAAATTGTGTTAACAAACCACCAAAATACTTAAGATTGATTTTTGGGGCTTATCACTGAATGCCCTTCTCAATTTGTTATGGTAGCTTGTCTTTGAGTTAGCATCATACATGATAGTTTACTTTTTTCTTTTTAATCCCTCATATAACATGTAGTGTCTTCATTATAAAATACTTAGTTAAGGAAATAATTTCAACATCATGATTTCCATTTATCTCAATGAATCAACTAGCATTTTTTGAGTACCATGTAAAAGGAAAGATCTGCTGAATGTGAGTAACAAACCAGTCATGACAGCTAAAGCGTGGCTGCACTCTGCAAATTTAAATAGATGTCACTTCAACACAGGAACCATTCATCAAAATTTGCAACTTTTTTTATTACCAATATTAATAAGGGGGATTTCTAGACTTCATTATTTAATGGAAACTAAAATGTTTGGCTTCTAGTACTCTACTAGTACTCTAGTACTCTATCATGAAACACCATGCAAAATAAATTGCTGCTACCCTTTAAAAGTTATTAATAATTGCCTGACTATAAAAATCTGTGCTGAATATTGTACACAGAAAAAAACAAAAGGATATGTTCCAAGTAATGGGATTGTCTGTGACTTTAGTACTGTATTTGCACTCTGCTCCTAGCTGTCACTTGTAGTACCATTCACGCCTGAATTTCTGAAAAGGTATTTCAAGTAACTGTTCAGAAGTTTATTACAAATATGCTCTATTACAGCAAACTCTTGATTAACACAATACATAATAAACACTCCAGAGAAATATAAGTTTCCCTATTTATAAGAAGTGATCATTTGATGAACAAAGTTCCACAATGACTGACTGAAGAAATTATTTTATATAATATTTTAATTGTCTTGGAACTAAACTATGAGTATATCTGTGAAATGTGCTGATGACAAGACAGGGAAACTTTGAATGGGAATCTCAGAGAAACAAACTCCCTAGCTGGGAGCACAAAAACAATAGATATTTAATTCAGTGATACAAAAGTCAAAGATTAAAAGAATCATTAAATATCTCAAATTGGAAGGGATCAGTGGGGATCAGCAAACCCAACTCCTTGCTCCTTGCAGGAGTACCTAAAGTAAACCCAAACTCCCAGATCTGCTTCCAGAGGGATTCTTTCCAAGCTCTCATTCCCCATTTATATGTATAACAAGGACTACACAATTTTAGGTGTAGCATCTAGCACTTGTTCTTACTCAATTTCATAGAGTTGGTGATTGAAGTTCTATATTCTATCCAGATCTCTCTGAAAAGCCTTTACCCTTGAGTGAATCCATGGCACCTCCTAATTTTATATTGCTGACAAAACTAATGTGCAATTCCTGCATCCAGAATATTTATGAAAATACTAAAGAGGACGGGGCTTGTAAATTAAACATTGCAGCTCCCCACTGATGACTGCCACCATCCCAATGTAAGAGCCAAATGCATTAGCCAATTGATCGTCAAATGTATTACGGATTTTTCTATCTGTATGTTGGACATTAGTCCTGAAGAGAGTATAAAAGACAGTATCAAAAGCTTTGCAAAAATTAAAAAAAAAATCCACATCTTCTGTCTTGCCTTGGTCTACTAGTTGAAGGATCTTATTGTAAAAGGAAATTAAGTTGATTAAGCAGAACCAACTTAATGCTTAACTCTTGTGAATCTGTGTTGGCTATGACCAGTGACAGCAGTGTCTCTCAAGTGGTTTTCAATAACTCTCAAAATAACCTTTCCCAGAATTTTACCAGAGGCTGAAGTGAGATTGACAGGACTGTTAATAATCAGAGTCCTCCTTATTACTAATCTTCAACACTGTGCCAAGCCATATCATGAAGGAGTAATCATAACAGGACTCTCTGAGTTAAGTTAGAGTGCAGATAGAATTAAACAAGCTAAAAAATCCAAGTTCTGGTGGTCAGTTGTAAGGATGATGTAAAGCAAATGATAAATATCTTTTTAGGACAGGTCAAGATATGTATGTTCAACAGAGCAAAAACGTTTACTTCCATTGTACAAGCACAGTGCCTCATTTCCAAGAGTATTGGTATTAAGTCATCTATAACAGGAAGGCATATTCAAATTAATAATCACAGAAACCAGTATATATTTTTGAGGGTAGCACTGTCATTATGAGATTAATAGAAAATTGGAGGAATGAGCTGAAAAGGATAGAGTGAAATTCAACAAGGACTAAAGCAAAGCCCTGCCCTTGGGGTGTAAAATCCCCTGACCAGTGATACAAGTTGAGGAATGACAGCTGAGGAGTGGACGAAAGTTGAATATCAGCCAACAGTATTCCTAGATAGCAAAGATGGCCAGCAGAATCCTGGGGTGTATTTATGGGGACACAATCAGTAGATCAAGGGAAGTGATTATCCCCTTTTACTCAGCACTCCTCATCTAGCTCCTACATCCACTTTGGGGCTCATAATAAAAAAAAAGATATCAAAAGTAGGAAAATTCAGCAAAGGGTTGGCAAGATGTTATGGACATTGGATAATGAGTCTGAGTCTAAAACCAGAGAAGTTCAGACTGGCTATAAGGAGAAAAATATTATCCCTTTTAGGACAGTGGACCATGTTGCCCTGAGAAGTTATGTAGCCTCTGTCTAGCCCTTTAGAGGTTTTGAAGACCAGGGTGGACAACGACTTGAGCATTTTGGTCTGACCTCATGAATGGCCATGCTTGGAGCAGGTGGCTGGACTCTAAAGTCCACATGTCCCAGTCTGAATTATCCTCTGATCCTAATATAAGCAAAAAAGAAAGTAATTATTATCCAGACATGCAGTCCAATTTTTACAACAGTACATTCTCAAAGAGTTTATTCATTAGATAAGAATTAGCAAAAAAGTAGGGTTTCGGAAAGGAAGCATTGGATTTTGAGTGTTTGTTTTGTTTTTGTTTTTAATTTTAATCAGTTAATGAATGAGTTTGTATAATTTTTTGACTGAAATACTAAGACCCAGTATTATTTTTATATTCATTTGCTTTTTTCAACAATCAAAGATCTGACTAAATTTTCTGCAAGTGTTTGAAAGTATTTTCTATTAGAACAACCATTAATGTATTCAGGTGTGAAACCCACCCAAAAGAACCACTCAGGTATGTAAGATCTTGACCACATATACACAACTCTGTCTCAATAGATGAATATTGTGTGCCTTGGGAAAACAATCCAAGCACACATAATTCTTATGTTGGAAACTTACTGAAAACTCAGACAAAGCAAAGAAATTATTTATTTCTGGCAAAGAAATAAGAAAGACTATCCAGCTTAATAGCAAAAATCTAACAAAAGTTCCAAGCAGCCATACCAGAACCACTGCTCTGTTGCAGTGACCTACAAATTAGTCCCTCCTGGCTTGAATTCATAAGTCTAAATCAGTGTAAATATATATATATATATAAACAGCTAAGAAATGCAAGTAAGTTGAAGGGTTACTTTCATTTAGAATATTTAGAATAGAGTATCTAAAGCTATTTCTATGCAATATTGACTGACAGTAAATAAAAACTGATGCAAAATATTGAAGGAACAACATTGTAACAGAAAGGGAATGTGAATCTCAGTTAATAGAAGCAGGGTAAAGTGAGAAACGCTTTGGTGAACCTTGATTCTCCTCCTGAGTACAGAAGATAATACCTTGCCCTGTGGATGGGCAGGAGGAAAAGGCCAACACTCATTTCTTTCTGCTGCACTTGACTCAAAGCTAGGAGAGGGGAAAGGAGAAACTGATTGTTTGCCTTTTTTTCTTCATAGTCCTTGAAGTGTTTTTTGAAATCAAGTACTAACTGTCTGCTATTGTACCTTATCTGTGAGTAAGTTGAGGTGACTGAATTATAATCCTAAAATGTGATGGTTTTGACTGATTGCTAGTTTGAAAATCAGAGTGGAACCCTTCCTTGTCAAAAAACAATATGGTGCCTACTTGTTTGCTTTTCCTTCTCATCTTCACATCTGCTTCAGACATATTCATATTTTTCATAGTATATAGCTCTGGGTTTTGCAAAGATTTTATGTCAGAGAGATGATGAAACAGTTAAACAATGCATAGCTCCTGAAGAGGTGATCTGAGGTGCATTTCATATAACTTAATGTGCCTCACAAAAACTAGGAATTGGACTAATATTGCTTGTTCATGCTTGAAGCACAAAGAATTGCTCAAAGGCATATGGAGGGAAAGCAAAAAAAAATCTAAAAATAAAAATCCCAGTGGAAATAAGGATTTTCACAGTCCAATTTAGTTTCTTCTAAGATACAAGTCTCAAGACACTGAAACTAATAACTCACATGAAGGAAATTTAAAAGTTCTGTAGTATTAAATTTTCTAGGCAAAAAACTCCAAATAAACAAACAGAGAAATATGGAATCAAGAATTTTATACTTATAACATTTGTCTTCTTTTACAACTAATGCAATATTGAAAACTTAAAATAGAACTGAGACATAGAAAATGGCCATAAAATACCAATTACCTACAATCCAGTTGGCTATTTTTCATACTTTTTTCATTTAACATGTCTATGAGAAAATATCTGTATTTTTTAGAGCCATGGAATGCACATGTTTGTGGCATTTTTCAGTTTAACAAGCAATTCTCAGTGGTCACCTGAAGTGAATAAAATTCTGTAATCTGCAATTTTTTTGTCTTCCAGCTGGTGAAAAAATAAATCCCTAGCTACTGGTATCACTCTATCAGTAGTGTTTATTCATCTGTCCCCATTAAATCAGGAGATCACAATAACTATGAGTATACTGAGCAACACATGAATGTGCTTGCTATACATTTTGCTGAAGTTAAATAGCACAAAATAGTGTATACTAAGTGTATTAAGTTAAATAGCATAAAATACTGTATGAATACCCTATAATAGCATATAAATAGCATAAAATCATGTATACTAAAATTACTTATCAGTGAATTTTTAAATGCTATCCTGAATTAATTTTTTTGGCATTTTTTATTCTTTCCTTGTAGTCTAAGGAAGCAAATAATCTGGTGTAATGTTAGGTGTCCAAAGGTTGAGTATTTAAATCTGAAATGGTCACCTCAGATGGCCTTAACACAAAAGGAGTTCCAAGGGGTAACTTATCTAATCTTGGTTTCCTATTTTAGAGTAAACAAAAATTATCCTATGAAAATATGTTCCAAGTAATTTTTAAGCAACTAGAACAAAAATTTTGAAGCAATATTTTATTTCTAAGTATCTTAAGTTTGATTAACCTACTCCTTTTGATACTAGCAGTAAGAGGTCAACAGTTTTTCTGAGAGATACTTTACTGTGTGAAGTACTTTACTTCTGTGAAGTAAAGTATCTGTTCTCAAATCTAAAACAAAACAAATTTGTATACCTGTTCTCAGAGCTTTGCCTTATTTTGCATTTTTTTCATATGTATGATTTGTATATCGTGAGAAAGATATACATGTATAAAGTGAAAAAAACATACTTAGCCTCACTCATTGCTGGAAACCAAAATCTGCAGATTCTGAAATTTCACCAGATACTTTCAAGGGGGAGTAAGTGCATAACATATTGAGCACAACCAATTTGAGGTGCAGTAGTATAATATTGTCAGTCTAAACAGGTAAACAGCAGATGAGCCAGTGACATTGCTTTTTCCTTTTTTAGCATTTTCCCTGTTCAGGCATGGAGTAATAGAGGAATTTCTCCTTTTTACCTACTCATGAAACAAAGTCAAGGTATTTTGCATAGACTAAAAGATCATATAGGATGAGCATGAATCATTAATAAAGAAAAAATATTTAAGAAATATGGAAAAGGCATAAAAAACTAATCTTTGAGACAACTGATAAGACATAACAATCTTGTTGCATTTTAATTGGGGCAAAACGAGGCAAAGGAAAACAACATAAATCATGGCATTCTAAACTTTGATTGCCTGGAGAGAAGAATGTCTTAGGAATAACTTTATTTTAACAGCTAAATATCACTATAGAGATTTGTAGTTTGTACATTTCCTATTTTTTGTCACCAAGGGGAATTATTTGTGTCAGATAAAACTTAAAATAAAGATCTGGATGTTTAAATCAGAAAGACTAAAATAAATTTGCCTTCTTCAACATCTTAAAACTAGACCTACGAATCAGTAATATCTAGGGGCAGCTCTTCCCTTTAGAATAGCATTATCTGTTCCCAGCAGAATTTAACATCCTTTGATTCAAGCAATACAACCCCCAGTGTCTTTCTGTGACTTGTTTTCCTCTCACACTAAGCATGAACAGCATGTGCGGCATCAGCAAGCCCAGCTCCAAAACAAATTAGTATGGGAAATGTTTAACTCTTCTGTGGAATCAGGGAAAATAGGTAGTTGTCTTTGAAGACCTCAGGAGGAAAAGCAAGTACAATTTGGGTATGTAAATTTCTTAACCATAATGGTCTGTTGTCAAACAGAGTTTTTAATTCCAACTCAGGTTTCAGGTATTTAAAAAATGGCATGTTTGTGAAGTCAGAAGAACTTGCACTGTGCATGTCATTACCTTGCTAGCATGAGGGTGAATTAAGAAAATACTGACTCTCATATAATATTTTTTCTTGTGAGCGTAAGTATAGAAGGCAGAAAAAAGAGTAATTCAAATAATATTTGATTAGTAATTTCAAAACAACTCCATCATGGATCACATTCTAAAATCAGAGTGAGAAGAAAAAATAAAACCCAATATTAAATTTTACACTCAGTTTTTGTAATTCCATATTTTGGAAGATTGAAGATATTTTGAAAATAATTTTCTGTAAAGGAGTGCTAAAATTATAAATACTTTAAACATTTTTCATAAGATAAGGAATTTTTTTTTATCAGTGATAAAATATTTTCTGAGTGTATCATGGACTTATTTCTTCACCACCCTAGTGAGTAAGAACTTAACACTTTAAAAATTTTTCTTCCTAAGTTTTCAACCCAGTTCCATCTCTGTCATTGGCTGGTTTTGTTCTTTAATGCTGTGCACAGGTCTACTGAACTTGTACCCCATTTATGAAGTCTTTTTCTTCTTTGGATTGTCTGATTTCTAAGAACACATGACCTCATTCTGAAGCTTTTCTCTTGGTCAGTCATTTTATGTGCACTCGTGCTCTCTTTCTTCTCATTTTTAACTTCTTTTTCATTTTTACAGAGAATGTAACCATAGAGCCTTGCTTTAGTCAAGTTTGCTAATGGGTACTACGGGTAGAGGCAGGCAGATTGCATGCAGGATGATGGCATCAGTCTTATCTCTTTAGGAAAATGGGATGAAAGTAGTTATTTTCATCCTCTATAGAACATCTCCCAGCAGATAGAAGATTGTTTAAACTCCAGCTTAGATGAATATTTGCATGCATTCAGATTTGCCCCATCTTGGTTTTGCAAGAATCCATGTTTAAAACAAAAAAAAAATAAAAGAAAAAAATACCAAACCAAATAAGCAGAAACTTCAGTTAGCTCTCATTTTGGGTTCTGATATATATTCTAGTTATTTCTGCTCCCGTCCCTTAACGTTACTTCATGTGCATATATATATATATATATATATATATATATATATATATATATATATATATATATATATATATAATTTATATTTTAATGTTCTTTAGCCAGACTTCAGAAACATGGCAAATTAAAATGCAGAATCTATCTGAGCATCTTTCTTAAGAGAATTCAGCTGAAATTCTCTCAGACCTAAATTCCTTTTATTTGCCTATCTTTCTTAGTCTTGAAATGTTACTTATGACAGCATAGATAACAGAGATTTCATTTTAGGAATTTTCTTCCAGTTGAAAAAATATGATAGGCTTCAAATTCTATAAGCAATGAATTTGTAAGCCATACCAAACCAATCAGTTCTCTGAAAATTGGTGGCAAAACCTCTTACTGATAATTACACATGAAAAATGCATGTAGAAAATACTGTAAGAAAAAGCAACAGAAATATTGTGAAAAAAAATGATGAAGACTTTTTTTTCTCTTAAATCTTTCCCATATATTAATAAAACAGGGTATTGGAAACTATATGTAGCATGAGAGAAGGCATTTTTTCCCATTAAATTTGCATATCCTTATGAACAGCATGACAGATGTCTTTTCAACAATTTTTCTTCCAAATTTCATGTGGGAGAAGGCAAAAATTTGCCAAGCTTTAAGATGGTTTTGCTTAAGTTGCCCTTTTGTTGTCTTAAAGCAAGATAGGGGTTTATGACATTGAGGGCAGCCCACAGGGTCGTTTTTCCAGAGAGAGGTTTTAAATCTTGTTTAAGAGTTGTTTTTAAAATGACAGCAAAGAGAAGACAAACACTATTTTCTAAGCCTATGTCTAGTGGTCTTCCAATGTACAGTGCTGTAAAAAACTGTGCAGTTTTCTTATTTACTTTAGTGAAGAGGCAGCTGAACAGTGCTTATCTTAGTTTAAATGGTCAGTTTAATATTTGCTTTTCTTCAGTTTAGAAGCACAACAGAGAGATGGAAAGAAACCCTTTCATTTCCAGAGCAGTGAAGCATCCTTTTTTTCTTGAGGCATGCTGTAGTCCAGTGTGAGCTCATGTGAGGGATGGGTACTGCTTTTAGAACATTGCATTCTGTAGTGATGGAGGAATGTGCTGGATCAAATAACAAGGGAAGAACCTTAATAACTCTCATGGTCCAAATGAGAACTGGGACTTATATCTGTCTCTTCTAAATGTAAGACATCAGACACTTTGTTTTGGAAAAGCACCATAAGCCTGTTTTATCTCTAAGATCTTGTTCACAATGGCAGCTGATTCCACAATCAAAGATTAAATTAAGTTAGCCATGCTGTCATTGATATATGACTATACTTTAAATGAGTAAAACATGAAAACAGAAGGGAAGTAATCTGCATGGGCTTTCAAGTATTTGCTTTTTCAGCTGTACTTCTATTTTTATTTGATAAATATATGGCTATGTATGTTTATGGACCTTCTTGAGTAATGATTTTTTAAAAGATTTGCACATTTTGCATTCAAAAATCAGTTACATTTGTACAACTCTGAATGTACCATGAATTATGCTGAATGGATGATGGGATGCTTCCATTCTGCAGAGGAACCAAGAACTAATGCTCCTAACTGTTGGATATTTGGAGGTGAGAAGGTCTCATCGCAACATGCATGGATAACTACCAGAACTCTAAACTCCTCCAACAGTATAAAACCTATCACTGCATAATTTTTTCCTGAAATGATCCAAGGCTACTTCATTTGTGTTGTCAATATCTTTAATCGGGGATCTTCTCTGAAGTCATGCATCCCATGGGATGCAAGAAGTCATGGGATGCATAACTTCTTTTCTATTGTCTTTTTCTTCTCAAGCTATGCAATAAATAAAAATTTCCTCTTCTCCAGACACCCTATTCATATATATATATCTATATATCTATATATCTATATATATATCTATATCTATATATATATATCTATATATATATATCTTTGGCTCCTGTGCTTTCTGCATGAAACTCACCTATATATTTTAAATATATTTTAGATAAAACCCACAATAAGCAAATAAACACTCCAGTAGATTTTAACTTGAAATGATTTATTATAATATAGCATAATTTTTTATTTCTCTCAAAAGGTTTGGAAATATTGGTAAAACTTGCAATTACTACCATAAGAAACACATAAAAGCAGCATATAAATAACTGAAACTGAGATTATTAAGCAGAATTATATGTATCTGTTTCTTTCTCTTTAGTATTTGTTCTACATATAGGAGTAAATTTGACTTTGGTGTTGTGGGGTTTTTTCCTACCCCTATAACAATATCTCTCTTCACTATATATTGAGTGTTAAGATTCTGTAACTCCTAATTATATGAACTACCAAAACAACATTAAGAAAAATCAACTGTCTTTTTTGGAATTTGGAAAAAGTGTTCTTTCATTAAGTAAGACTGTAAATTACGGTAAAAAAAGACTGTAAAAAAGTTAATCTGCTTACTTAAAGGAATTACTGGCACAGTATTACATACTCTCCTGGTTGCCTCTGTGGAAAGTTGCACATCCAATTTTATTGGTATTTTATTTTGTTCCTGGAATGTGTTCTGGCAGTGCCATTCAGTATGAAAACAGAAGCCCCCTATTTATTAATTTCTTCTTCCCCTCCTGGACTATTCAGAATGCAAATTATGCAAAATAACATAATGAGTAGCAATTAATGAGTAATTGTCTGGTTGAACGAAACAAAAACATCCACATGCACATTGTTTTGTTTGCAGAATTCCTATTTCCATGGGGAAATGATAACAGCTAAATCACAGAACATAAGGATAAATTAATCTATGAAGTATGTTCAGTGTTGCTTTTCACGTCCTTTTAAGTAATATGAAAAGTGGTACAAGTGGCCATTTGAAGGCAACATGGGAACAATTTTGCATAAATGATATGTGTTCCTTAAAATATTCGTGTCACACAGTTCTGTCTTGAAAAGACTTATGCAGTCTCTATGCTTATGAAACAGCCCCTACAGAAGGAAACAAGAAGGTTTCCTTTTGCAGGTCTTCACTTTTTAATGACTGATTTATCTTATTTTCAAGAGAAAAAAAAAATTATGTGCAAAATCTGAAGGCAGAGATTGTGGTTGAGCTTGTGTGTGTAAGAGATGCAGAAAAACCAAAAGTGTTAAAAATGTTTTGCATTTACCTAGGCAATAAATTTTTCCTTTAAAACACCTGTCTTTTAAAACAGTACAGTTTTATATAGCAAGTGACACTATTTTCAGTGGGGTTTTGGAGTTGTGTTTTTTTACTCCCCAGAATGTATTAACTTATGCAGATGTGAAACATTAAGACATTGTCATTTAACACAAAAAGGAGTGGTTTATAAAAATGGTTCTCAGAAGTGCTCAATTTTTTTTATTTCAGCAAGACTGCTTATTCAACAGAGCATGAAAATCATACATCCCCTTATATTATTTCTAGCTTAAAGATTCTATATGGTAAACATCTATGTTTTGAGTTAAATCTCTTAGAACATATCTTCTTGCAGAGAAAGAAAACATTTTTTTTCTTGATTCATGATATTCATCAAGTGAAATATGATATTTCAAGTAAGGCAATACCAAAGGAAAAGAATACTACTGAAGCATTTCTTCATGTTCTCTGGAAACTGCAGCAGTATTATGTCATCATCAAAAGCTTTGAATAACAGGTTAAAAATGGTGTCTTTTACTGGTGCTAGTAAGAAAAAAATATTAAGAAATGTATTAGGCTGAATAAAAGGTTTTACCTCCTATCTAGTGAGGTTTGGAGGCTTTGGCATGGGATTTTTGTTGAGATTGTTGATCATCAAACCATCTGTTTATCCAGACTCTGACTAGTGTATGCAAAGACAGACTTCTAGAATTTTAAACTACATACTTTTTATTGTGTATGCTGTGAGCTCAAACAAACACTGAGTCTGAATAAACATTTAAATGAAAAATCATGTTTCCTTGTCTTGGTATTTTTCAGTAGACTCTCCGAATGTGTTATCAAGGTGCCTTTTTTCAATTGAAGGTAAAAATTTTGCTTTTCTTATGAATCAGTTGCAAAATATGTGTAGGTATTAGCCTCAGAATATCTAGAGAGAAATTTGAGATTTTATGGTCTATTTTCAAGGTTTCAGTTTCAATAAAGCCATTTGGAAAATCTAGTTCCTTATTGTTTCATTGTAATAGAGCACACCTGGGGTCACACACCCTCATTTTAGATGTTTGTGTGACCATCTGTATAGGCTCATTATGAACTAGTCTTAATTATCAGTATTTTTCCCTATTGGACCATTTTCTTAGCCAATACAAAAGATGTTGGGATTTCCCTCATAAGAAGCTTTTCAGTACTTATGTTTTGTTTCCTTTGCTTAGCCTGTATTGTTCTACCTCTGTTCTGAACAGCCAAATACTCATGTTTTCACAGGATTTCTGTATGGTGCCTATCATATTATCTATGCTGTTTGAAAGGTTTAAGACTATTGATACCTTCATATGCCTAACAGACCCTCTAAGGAGAAGAGACCTTCTGAGTAGTTTTATAGGCCTACTGGGAAAGTGAAATGAATAGTTTCACATGAGAATATAATGGCAAATAGTCTTAGTAATTTTGTTTCATGAAGGATTTTTACATTGGACTTCTCCCTAAACTTTCCTCTCTTAAATTTGGTTGTATTTCTAAATCAAAACCATAAATAATTGAATGCTCTGTGGAAAATTACATATCCACCTCCCCATTTCCACCAAGAAAGTAGTGTCTCTACAACTCGTCAGACCGCACACTAATGAGAAGCTATGACCCTTGCAGGAAAGATTCCAGTGATTCTATGAGGTCGCCTACCAAGTTACCTTCAATACTCTCTGTTTTGTTCTTCCCATGAGCAAAATATTTCTTTTTCAAAAGACTTCCCTGGGAACTAAGTGTAATCTTTAATGTAAAATTAATATGGGAATCAGGTTATCAGAAAAATGGGAGTGTAAAACTATTTAAGTACATATTTTGAATATAAGCAGACTCTACAAATGCACTCTTCTGGCACATAATGATATATAAAGAATTGGACATGACTTAGAAAGAATTCTAATGATATATAAAGAATTGGACATGACTTAGAAAGAATTCTTTGGTTTTATATCTAAACCTATCTGTAAATTTAACTAAACACCAACAATGACAGCATTTCCGAAAGAATGAACAACTTATGTGGTGTCAGAATGTCTTCATTACCTTATTGAAATGATCAGATGATGTGCAGAGGGACACTAATCAGCATTTTTCCTAACCAAAATGGAGGTAATTCAGATCTTTCTGAAAAAAAAAACCCTCAAAACATTCTCAGAAAGTTTTAATTTCTGTGAAGGCATAACATCCTTCTTTCAAAGTCAATTTGCAAGCAGTCAGGACATATGTATGACTCACTTGCCAAATTTCACTTTTAAAAATCAAAACCACGTAGTGCTAAGCAGCAAAAGTGTTAAAAATCAGCATATTTCTTACAGATTTAAAATAGAAGTAACTTACTCAAGCAATTTCAGGAAAGAAAAATGTCTAATGGAATTCCTGCAAGGACATTGACTGAAAAAGAATTAGGTATTGAAACACCAGTCTTGGTACTGGAGTTTTGTTCAAAGATTGCTATTTTAATTTCTGTTCTTTATCTTTAAATATGTAAAATATTTTTGTAATGCTATCTTTAACACTGACTAAAATAATATTTTGTCAGTTTAACAGAATAAAAGTGTATGGCAATGCAGAAAAAAAAATGTTATCTGTCATGATCTTCAGGAACAAACTATTTAATAATTTCAAGAGGAAAACCATGGAACCTGAAGGTATATTGTAACAGCTGTATACACATAGTTTCATTTTCTGACTTGGCAGTAAGTACTGATTAGTGAGCATAAGGTACCTGATGAATGATAAATGATAGTTAATGTACGTTTTGCTGTCCCTTGGGTCCAAAATCTTGAACTGTATGTCCATTCCTTGGATATATATGGCACAGCTGTATTTAATGATTCAGAATCTATCTTAATTCTTAGTTGCCTTGAAAGGAAGACTGTCGTATTACAGTCCCATGAAAATTCTTAAAAAAAGTAAGTACTATCACTTCCCTAAAGCTATTCTTCTCAGGTAATATTTTTGGTTGATAATGTGGTTTATGTTCACCTATTCATATCCTTCTAGAAGCAGAAAGACTGCTTCTAGAAGGATATGAATAGGTGAACAGAATTCACTGATTAGAGAATAGCAGCTGAGATAAGGGTAGAGATCAAGAGTATTCATGGTAAAAATTCTAAGGATGGAGGGAACTGGGATGAAAATTCTACTAGGATTTATGCTTTTTATTTTGTTTAAAGCTGCCTAGGTAAAATGAAGGGTTGTTGAAGGATGCTGTCTCTGACAGCTCCTATTACACATGTAAGGAGGTTGCTAATGCCTTATGTTTTATGACAAATGCAAGCAAAATGTGAAGTAATTCTAAAAAAATTTTTTTTTAAAAAAAATCATGTGAATAGTAATACAATATGCAAGGGCCTATAACTTGCATAAGAATTCACATACCTCCTTCAATATGGTTTGCTTTGAATGACATTCCCTTCATGCTTTCAGTACATGACTACTACCTAGACCTGATGATTTACTACAATGCAACATTATTTACTACAATTGATGATTTACTACAATTAGTCAACAAAATGTCCATCCACTGGACTTACCGTGCAAACTACTCTCATAGTAGGAGTTTTTTAGTCTGAAAATAGAGATTCTTTTCAAAACTTAATTTGAAAGACTTCACAGTTCCACTGACACCTTTCCGGCAACACTTTTTTGTGACACTTTAAAGGAACTACAGCAAATTTCTTCCATTTACACTTTTGAGTTCCTAGAATATTTTTGTTTTCCAGAATATAATAAAGACCTGGTTGATACACCAAAAACCAGATTGATTCTCACAATTATATCAAGAATCAATTTAGTAGTGCTCTGGTTCTATTTAATTGTTAGGTAGTCATTCAGCATATTAATATAGGTGGTTTATCCTGGCAACTGAGCAGGTTCCTATTCATTTATTTTACATAAGTACGTAAGTACAGGGATCACATATATGAAGGATATACTGCATATACTGAAATTGCATATATTTTTAAAAAGAATGCATATAGTGATAAGATCTTAATTTGCTTCAGCTGTACTGGGCGGGAACTGAAAGCATTTTGTACTTAAAAACCCTCTAATTTTTCTCAAAATTTTCAGGGCTACTACAGTGAAGCTACTGACACATTTTCTACATGTACCAAGTGTTTATTTAGACATAACTGAATTGAATGCCATTAGATGCCTAAGTCTCCCATCTGTTGTTCCCAAGACCTCACCAGACTCTTACAGGTTCTGTTTCATATCTATTAGACCTTCACTGAATATCTCAGGCACAGCAGGGTACCTCAGATATCACTGGGCCTTTAACTGTTATACTGTGCTCCTTTTGTTTTTCACTTTTGAAAACATTCAGACAGGGATTCCAAATATTGTTAGAATAAAATTGATCTGAAAAAATATTGATAATTGAAGATTTTGATTAGAACTTCTGTGAGCTAATATAGAGATTTTTTCTGAGACGATTAGATATGAGGTGAAAAGTTGAACTAAAAAAAAGTATTAGAATACAAGCAGTGTTAAACATTATATATTTGTTAGTATTAAAAAATACATAAAAGTACATTAAAAATACATCACATTCACACATAAAAGCAGGCTTCTTTTTTAAACATAGAAGGATTCTGCTGGGGATCTTCAATTTGGTCATTAAGTACATGATTCTCCTTAGCAATCTCAGTTTTCAATTTAATGTACTCTTAGTATGGCTTGACTGAGGCAGAGATAGAATACTTATTTTTTTAAATATCTGATTTATCTATTTAATTCTGAAAAGAAATATTAATTTTAACTTTAGAGGCAAAAGGTATTCCATATCAGTGATATTATCCTCTCACCTCCTCCCCTCCCTCTACCTCTAACTAAAACAGATTATTGAAGTGTGCATGAGTTTGTCTTCCTGTGGAGAATGTTTCTTAGCAGAATAAAAGAATTTCATGTAAGTAGTAAAATATATTTTAATTCCAACATAAATATAAGAAACTTATTTACAATATGCATATTAATGTATTTCTGTTCTTTCCTTGTTTCCTAAAAAAATAAGACAGTAAATACTATGATCAATGGGGTAGACAATGCGGATTCTAAACAAGAGATAAATCTACCTTCTGTACCACAACAACAGCAGAAAAATTATTATTTCAATTTTAAGTACATAGTATAATCCCTCTGTTCAAAATGATTCTACAATTAATTTATTAAGTTCAGCTATTTTCATGTTACCATTTTTCTTTTTAATGAAAAAAACCCTTCAAACTAGATGTATTGCACATTATTTTGGTGGTTCTTAAGGTAACCAAGGGAAGATATAAAAAACATGAGATCACCTTAAAATCTCTTATCCAGACTAAATGCAACCATCTGCTCCAGAACCCAAGCAGAAAGAATTGTTTGGGTTTTTTTGGCTTTTTGTTTTTTTTCAATTCAAATAGCTCACCACCAACACCACTACTAATACTATTTAATTATGCTTTACTAAAAATTCACTGCAAGCTAAAGCAGCCTACAGCAGCCTCCTGTTCCAACACAAAAATTGTCTGTATCAGTGGTATTTTCGTGTTTCCCTTTCCTTTCTTCTGTATTCTTTTTAATGATCCTCTTTGTACATTAAAAAAAAAAACAAAACATGCTGTCTCTTGAAAAGAAGAGAGAAGTTAATGTGATATAGCAAAACTACAAGTGTTAGCGTTCAAAAACACATAATCACATAAGCGATTCTATGTGGTGCTTTTTATTCAAGAGCTCTGGGAATTGGGGTAGTTTCCACCCAAATCTGATTCCGACCACACATTCGAGGTGAACCTGTTTTATACTCTATCGTTATATAACTTTCATGTTACTTATTAAACTTATATTGTTCTATTGTATACAGAGATTTCAGCTAAACATAGCCCCCCTTTAAATTTCCAACATAGTTTCTCACGATTCTTCTTATGTTTATATAATATTATATTTAATTACTAAACAATCACCACATGTAACAATTATATCTTTTATCATACCTGCTTACGCAGGTGCAGTGATCTGAGAAAACATAAAGCCTAATATTTTCAAAGACTATTTTTAACATTTTCCAGGGCTCCACTATAACAAGTATGATTGTTTTGGTCACTCCTATAGGTTACAGGTAATCTTGATGCAAGCTGCTTTTTATTAGAACCTTTCCCTAGAAAAAGCTTAGAGAATGATGATTTTGCTGGTTATTTACACTTTGGGGTTTACATGCTTATTTATTTGTTCATTTATTTATTTATTCACTATTCTTTGATTTCTGTCATTGTTGGAAAACTGTTCAAACTAATTGTTGAGTACTAAGTGATTGTACTCAAACTAAGTTTCCTGTGTTCCTTTCACAAGAAGAGAGAACAGTTTTATCTAAGATGATCTGGATGCAATTCAAAATTATGAGGCAACTGCCTGAAGATGGCATTTCTAATGAAATCATAAATAAAGCAGGGAAAACAATAATATGCAAACAGAGAAATGTGATAGACTGAAATACCCACCAAACAAATTCTTCCCTGGAAAAGGATTCTGCCATTTGAAATTTGCAGCGCCGTGCATAACATTTTCAGAACTACTTGCATTTAGACTTGGAATAAACATCAAAATACTTCCAAGAACTGAAAATGATCTTGTGACAGCTGGTACATACTGAAAAGAAACTTTCCTGACAATGCCTATACTCCTTATCAAGAGAGATCAGTATACTCACAGATGCTGTGATCCAAATTAAGAAGGAATACCAGGGAAGAAAACTTGGAAGTTGTGATATCCAGCAACTACAGGTAATATATACAACTTTTCTGCCCTCACCAAAGACTCTGTGGTAAGTTCTTTATATGTAAAGTCCCACCAGTATTCATCTCCAATATTTCCACAAATATAATTTTCTCAATAGAAAATAGTTCTATAAAGTCATAATTTTGTAGAAAAAGACATTACTACAAGAAGAAAAAAAAAAACCCCCAAAAACATGAAAAACTGTAAAAGAAAGTAAAAGAGCCTATAAAATTGATTGTTGATAATGTCAATTCTCAGTAATTTATATGAACAATACCTAGCAGGACTTGAAATAATCCCTAGGGCTAAATTGCCAGTAATTTAACAACTAGTTGGAAGTAACTGACTTTATGAAGGGACTATTTTAAAGAAATAGAATGATTTAATATGTAGTAACTTTGCTTCAGTGAAGCATATTATTGTATAGAGTGCTGGTTTCCCCAAATTGAAAACTGTAAGATCATCTCACTTTTGCATATATTTGAGAATCATCCTTTCATAATGCAGTACTTCTTCTCTTCATTTCAGTTACTTGAATTCATTTTAAAGAACAGTAATTTTCTAGAATCTCATGCACTGTTTTCCTCAAAATCCAACTCAAATGGAAGGACCATTACAATATATCACAAAATGTGCAAATTTTTCCTACATTTAATTTACATCTCTTATTTATATGCCTACTGTATTCTGGTAAAGCAACTACATAACACACCACTTGATATTCACAGAACCTTAGACTGTAACTATTTTGTTAAGATTATCTCCTCTGTGCATTTTCTTTTAAAAGCTGACATACTTGATTTCTATTGAAAAGTGACCTCTGTCATACTCAGAGGGAGGCATATTAGGAATGACATACAGAAATACCCATCTTTTATAAAATTTTCCACTTCCTATTGTAAGATATTATACTTCTAAAAGCACAGCTGAAATAAGCTGAAATATATTTCTGACAAAGGCAAGGCAAAAAAGAAGACTTAAACTGGCACAGCATGTACTTCCACTGGGATTCTGCACTTGAAGATTTGAAATGCTAGAGAAGTCTGCTATTGATACAAA
This sequence comes from Molothrus aeneus, assembly GCF_037042795.1. NCBI lineage: Eukaryota > Metazoa > Chordata > Aves > Passeriformes > Icteridae > Molothrus > Molothrus aeneus. Next base: position 73,681,801 of record NC_089647.1, on the reverse strand, counting down.
GCCACTAGAAAAAGAGAAAAAAAAAGATCAAAAAAGAAAGGACTGAAGTCCATAAGTTCTGTTCATGTGTGTCATTTTGCCATGCTGATAACACAGTCCCTTGGTACCCCTGGTACAGTAAAACTATTATTTTCAGAAAACCTCAGGGGAAAAATCCCTTAACAGAAAAAAAAAGACAAGAGTATATTTAAATAACTTTTCTCCTCTGGATTTTTTTTTTAAACAAAGGAACAATTTACAAGTCAAATAGCAACATAGAAGGAAATACAAACATTTATTTTTACCGCTATTTAAATACTACTATTCAAATAGTGGGTGTAAACTATTATTGTACTTGCTCTGTATTTTTTATTGAAAGTGTTAAACCATTACAAATTTGTCAAAACTTTCAAGTAAAACTTTCAAGTAAGGCTTCTCTATCTGATTTGCATAAACAAATATGGAATACTTATAGGGTTGTTTAGTCTACTGAACTTGTCTTCTCTTACAGCTTGAGATGATGACATTTTTTACTATTGCTTACAGCCTTACCAGGCTCACACATAAACTGAGCTCCAAATAGCACCTTTTTCCCCACAACCTTCATCTAAAAAAATTTAAAAAAATAAAAGAATAAGTAATGTGCCAAGTAGTTCAAAAAGTGAATAAAATGACATTCTATTCCATGATCAGATTTACTCATAATTTGTAGCTGCCTCGGTTCCATACTCTTAAGATATCATTCAAGATGACTGACAGAAACGTTTTTACATAATTGCCTGTGCTAATGGCAAAAATTCTGCAGATAAGAAATTAAATTACATATTGGAATGATGTTTCCCTTATCTGTGCAGTTTGATATATGGGTATCTCAGAAATTCGGAAGTCTGATGTAACAGGCATCAATGATGCAAAAAAGTGAAAAAAGCCATACTATGTTTTTCTTCATACCATTGAACTGGAAAAATGTGTCAGTAATCATACTTACTGAAAGAGAATAGGCCAGTTTTTGTAAAAAAGGCTAAAGTCTGGGTTCATTCAAATTAGTTTGAAAGCTAAACTGTACTTCAAAGCTTTCCTTCAGCTATTAATAATGTCAAAGTAAGGAAATGTACACCATTACAGGATGACTTTGGGAATGTTTTTCTCTTTCCATTGAGTTCAATGTGAATCTTGATCAATCATTGTCTAATTGATAAATCATTTAAATTCCTGAATTCATGTGAAGGAATCTGGGGGTTTATATCTGTAACTTAATTCTACTGTTAAATTTTCTGTGTTTTTTGAAGACATTTTCTGTTTCAGTGCCGAAAGATACAATGGATGACAAGGTAAATTATGCCCAGCTTTTCAAATTTCTTTGCTTCAAAGGCTCTCCGGGATTAATTTTCCCTATTTCTATTTATCTGCATAAAGCAGATTATTAGCGACATTAATGTTCTTTGGAAAAAAAAAAAAGGAGCAGTGTAAATGCAGTGTCTATGATACAAGTGTGATTATTTCAGATGATTTTCCTGAGATTAGTGAGGAATTATGTACATATTTAGTGTACAGAGGATGAGAAACACATAATATATACGACTGCTTAATTTATGAGACAGAAATGACAGTATAAGAAAAAGAATGAGCAAAAAATTGCTATTTTTTTTTCCTTGAACATGCCATCCTCAATTTCATTCCCTGCCCCTTGTTCTAGTCCTAAAGACACAATGAAATAGTTGTTTCTGTTTTTCCCACTCTCCAGTGAGAAAAATATAGGTTTCTATATGTTCTTAATCTAGAGGTTACTTCCATGTTTATCTGCTCAATTTATTGCTGACATAAGGCTGAAAATGGTGGTTTGTAAAACGAAACATTATGTGATATCCCTGACAAACCTGTTCGCTTATTTTTCTATTTCTCAGCAGTACTGAGAAAGTACCGGTTATTTTTCTAGCACTTGAAAGATATCCCCCTAGATGTTCATCACCTTTTATCTCTCTTCCTGAGATCCTCCAGAGCAGGCCTGTGACTGTGTTCAGAGGGGTCTGAGGAAGAGATGAGGATCTAACTCCATGTTTCAGAAGGCTTGATTTATTATCATATATATTATATTAAAACTGTACTAAAAGAATAGAAGAAAGGACTTCATTGGAAGGCTAGCTAAGAATAGAAAAAGAAGGAATGATAACAAAAGCTTCTGTCTCTGACAGAGAGTCTGAGCCAGCTGACTGACCATTCATTAGAAACAACTCTATGAGACCAATCACAGATCCACCTGTTGCATTCCACAGCAGCAGATAACCATTGTTTACATTTTGTTCCTGAGGCCTCTCAGCTTCTCAGGAGAAAAAATCCTAAGGAAAGGATTTTTCATAAAAGATGTCTGTGACACAGGCCTCATGATCTGCCTATGCATACCCATTCTGAATAGCGTCTTCTGTGGTTTTTTTTTGAAATAATTACAAAATCCTTAAAGATTACTGAAACTACATTATGTTTGTTAGTGAAAATGAAGTGTCATGCATTAGAGTTCAACACTATGCATTCTCATTTGATTTTCCACATAAAGTAGAATATAGATAACATCAAATAGAATCTATTAAAGCCTAGTTGCTTAATAATTAAGCTAATGCATATTTCACATCTAGCATCATATAGTCAACAACATTAGCCATCTACTCTGCTTGGACTTTCATTAAATGTTTTTCAAGACATCATTATATGTCTTTCAGTAATAACTGTTTAGAGCCATACTCCGTCTGGAAATGGGAGACGGCTTCTATGCTAAAACACTTCCAAAAGATGTGATGAGATGTTATTTTTATGGTTAAAAAGCATTGAAGAAAGTTCCCAAGGGAATGCTTTTACAAAAAGAGGCATTATTTTCAGCAAGTCTTCCAACTGTAAACATCTCTAACCCTTTACTGAGTTATTCTGCTATTTTCTAAAATGTTCTTCTGGTAAAGACCCTATAATATTCCTCTATTGCAGTGAATTCAGGATTTGGGAGCAAATTGTGTATATCACTATAATCTGCTACCTAATAACTAGCTGAACTTTGAGAGAAATTTTGTTCTGATCTCTTCTAGCACCACTTTTTTTACGCAAGAGTGTTAGGAGACATGGAAACATATACTTGAATGTAAGATAGACATTCCTTTGCTAGAACTTCTGTGATTTCTTGTTTTAGATTAAAAAAAAAGAAAAAAAAGCCTAATATGACTTAAAATACATTAGAGAATAAATTTGGACTACTTTAATAAAAAATCTCAGTGGGTACTCTTATTATTAAAGACTTCAGAAATTAATTATATTAACTATTGTGAATTCAGATAGTTAAAAGCCTCAGGAGACCCATCTACAGGACCCCATTATCACTGAGAGGACTGTAGTAGATAGATTTAAGCAAGAGTGTTTTATACACTACTATTGCAGCAGTCAGATATCTTATCTTGCCAGTCAAAGTATTTCAACAGAAATTGAGCTGTCTCACCTTTTCTGGCTACTTTTGAGTGGTAGAGTCATAGCACCAAATGGTAAGAATTCTCTCCATATGTTCTATAAAAGAAAAAAGAAAATCCTATATAAATCCTATATATCAGGATTTCTTGGTTTAAGGGGAGATGAGACCAAATAACTGATTCCCTCTAGTCCTGTAGTTATATTGGTGACATGAAATGTTGCTCTCTTCAAAGACCTTAATAGATTTACATTCTACAGATGTTATTTATGACAGTTGTATGTACATCTGATGAACTGTGTGAGAGTATCCATATGTCATCTATATATGTATATGTAAGACATCATCTCAATTTCCTGAAATACTAAAATCTCAAGAAGCCTAAAAATTTCATGAGAGATACAGCAACTATAACATTATTTCAACTTTGAAAATTACTCCATTATGCATATATATTTCTGTGGTAAGACTCTATATTTGCATGTCTCCTATCCTTTTTTCTTTTTAAATTTACTTTAAAATCACATAAACAACATTTTTTTACCTAAAACAGTGAATTCCATCAATTCCTTTTTTTTAATTGTGAACATTTGTTGAAAAACATTTTTTTGTATTTACTTAAAATTTTCATTATTCATTTTTATAACTGGCTGCAATATCCTAGGGATTACTGACAAGGAAGCAACACTGTAATAAAACATAAAAGTAACATTCAAGATATCATTCTGAAAATTTGGAAGTATTTTGATTTATTCAATAATTTAATCAAAAAATTTAATCAATAACAAAGAATTAAAAAAAAAGTCAAAATGTTGAGAAGATGTGTATTATTAAAAATTAGACATTACCATAAGTTGTTTGAGGCAAAAATATATATTTAGAACTTTTAAATATACACATAAAAATAAAAGAAAAAATACAAAAATACACTAACTAAACATGTCATAGCAAATCCTGCAGATGAAGCAAAGTAAATTCCCCTGTGCCATCAGCAGTTCTATGTTTGGCCTTCTAAAATGGTGGGAATCCATACAGAATATATGCCAACCATCAATTTCTTGCAAAGCATGAATTCAAATTCCCTTTCCCTAGAGTATGTTTTTAAAGACAACCCACTAGTCAGAGGCTTGTCAGAGGATGAAAACTGACACCTGCTAAATACTCTTCATTGCCTTACTGAGTTTATGTGCTGAAGAGTGTCCTAAGCATACAATGCATTGTAAACAAACTTTAAAGTAGTAATAATGGAATGGCACAATTTAATAATCTTAAATTCATTACACTAAAGAGAAATTTTCCAAGAATCCCTGAAGAGCAGGACAATATGTGGTTTTCCAGAGCTTTTTCAATTGAGCGAGATTATTTACATCCCATTTCCTGATCCCATATAAAAGTACATTTACACTCACAAATAGACACATAAACTTAGACAAGTGCTGACATATACAAGCACTGACTATTTAACTGGTATGCTGAAACTGAAATGGTACCTCATTTGGCCAAATAATTTTAAACTGAAAGCGCCAACATGTGTGTTAAGAGAAACTTCACCTCAGTTCACATAGGATTCTTCAAAAGCAACAGTACTTTGGCTGTAAGTGCAGACTGAAAGGCATAAGGCTAAAAGTGGGCAAACAAAAGGGAATTACTGGAATAGATGTAGAAGCCTAAGTAAAGCTTTTAGGAATGGAATGTCTTGCTAGAGAGGAATTCCCTTATTGACTTCTCTGGATAACATATGTGTAACTTTTAGAGCTAGCAAAAGAAAGATTTGGTTGTTCATTTACTTGTCTTAAGATAATAAAGGGAAATATGATGGAAAAAGTTTCATTTCATTGTGTTCAGGCAAAGTCTGAATATAGTCTGAATATATATGTGTGTGTGCGTGTGTGTATGTAGACATATGTTTGGATTTAAGTGCTTTAAATTCTGAAAAAATAGATATGGAAACATAATTAGATTTCCCTTGTTCACTTATGTATAGCAGACACAACATTTACTTTAAGGTCTATGCTATGCACTTTTTATATATTAATCATGCAGTCATATTTTATCCAAAGAATCATTGATATATTTTGCTATATATTTTACATTCCATTTGATAGTTCCCACAGTTTAAAAGCAATTATTTAGAGCAGTTTTTTATTGGGAAGCAGGCTTGTAATTATTGGCTAAATTAAACTGACTATAAGATAATTTATAATTATGCTAAAAGAACTCTTATGAATATTAACATACTATAACAAGCATTTTTACATTAAAAAAATCCAAAACAATCTTGTTTAGCTGAGGTAAAGATTATTTTTCTCAGCAGGAGCAAAACTACCATACTGGTATATCCTTTTTCTTGATTTCATTAGGAAATTCATATTTCAAGGACACAGCAGAAGTCTACTTTATTCAAACACAAGACTGAGATTTAAAAATCACAACAGTCAAGAAACATTGTTTTCTCAGTGTAACTGCTTTATTGTATCAATTTAAAACATAATGCTGTTCAAGGGACCTTTCTATATATTCACCTCAAGAATATTACTGAGGCAAAGGTCAAATTTGTCAGCTTTCTGTGTAGATTTTTTGCTGTCACCTTCTTCCTCTGGAAGTGCACCTTTTACCATAAACAAATTGAGAAATTTTGTATTGTCTCTTGTCAACCAAGATTATGAGATATTTTAGTACAATCTGAGAAACATAAGGATTGATGCAGAAGCAGACTCCGTTTTACACATGAGACTGAATTTCTCCTGCAAGTTTGTAACAAGAGTTTCTGTTTCATAGCTCTGCTAAATGCTATAGTTAAAATTTGAAAATATATATATAGGTGCTACTTCCTTAATTTGGTAATGTTCTTTTACATAATCAAATATTTATATATATAGTACACAATAGTCTGGCTACTACAGCTATGATTGATTTAATCAGAAGATTCAAAGCATCCAACAAAATAATTTTGAGAGCAACTAAAAAAAATTGAGTTGACATCAGAATAGGATCACTGTGTATTAAATTCTGTATTAAACATTTCAAAGAGCATTCAACTTACTTTCATCTGAGCTGTACACAATGCAGAAACCAAGACAGAAGGTGTACGGAATGCTAAATGATGTCGTGTCAGTTGTAGAATGCAGCAAACCTGAGACTCCTCTGCTAAGAATAAGTCTGTCTACAAGGTTGGATGCTGAACAAAATTTGAGTCCTTCAGTCAAAGAAAATGACTCAGAAGGCAAAGACTGTTACAGCCATCTCAACCTGAAGTTGCTTTAAGTTCACTCCTGTGCAGTAATGCACAACTAAGTTCCTGTATCTATATTCTCCTTTCCATACCCAGACTACACCTACTATTTTCCATTAGTTCTTCCCAAGAGATTCTTTACATAGAATACTATAGCAGATATCACCCTGGGTAACAAACTCTTGTACAGCATTAAATCCATGGAAATCATGTTCTGATATTTGATTGATCCAAACAATTTCTCCTTGTGGGCTATCAAACCAGTTGTCTGGCTTCTCTCTCAGAAAAGTTTCTATTGCCTTTTTTCAACAGGATAAGGTAAAAACAGCTCATATGCCTGTCTGTCATAAATTATATTTAATTCTTTCCCCAGCAGGATCAACACCTGCTCACAGTGTGAGTCTTTCAGAAAAACACAGTTGTCTTGTTTTAGTGGCAAACAAAGATTATGAGCTTGGATGTGAGTCAATAAAGGAGACTGTAAATGTTTGCGTTTTTGGAAGAAAGGAGAAAAGCTGACCTTCTTTTAGAGTGCCATGGTGTGGGTGGTGAAAAATAGAGTTTTATTTCAAAATTATTTTTAGAAAGAAAATTTATCAGAAAAACCCCCATAATTTTAGTTTTAAATAATTTTGTGCTTTTACTTACCTAGAACTTGTAGAGGAAAGCAGACACAAAGTACTTCAATGACAAAAATAGTTGAAGTGTGAAGGACTGAAGTTTTTTTAAATTGAAATCCTTCTGTTTACTCTTGCACTCTGTATTTTATACTAATGTAAGGATTCTGTTTGCAAAGACATTTTACTTTTGCTTTTATTTAATATGTCTTCTATAATGTTACTACAAAAACTAGCTGATATTGTTTCTTCAACAACAATTTTATGTTGCCTAGTTAAAATTGCAGTGTATTCTACTTTTCCTTCTCTCTCTAGTATTTATTTTTTTTCTAGAAATATAAGAACATCTCATAACCTCTGTTTCACTAATAAATTATTTTTAACATAATCTGGACTAAGTTAGTATGATTTCATTAACTGGTTTTTGCAGTATTTTACTATAGGAGACATAGATCAAAGTCCCACGTTAATTTTTGGGGGTCTAAATTTGAAAGCTTTGGGGTTCCTTAGTTCAAAAGAAATTAATTCTTCCTTGAAATTCCTTCTTCATTGGCAGGTCTAACTTTAAAGGCCTCTAGACTCTGCATTTAGAAGAGCAAAGTTCCTGAACTTTCACATTTCCATTATGAAAGTATTTAAATTGTAATGTTTGCAGGCTAGCATGAAAACTGGCATACATCAAAGCATAGTCATTACTTACTCACTGTGAATTCTCTTACTTAATTTTTCTCCTAAAGCATCTGAACCCTTAAAATGTAGCTAAGCTATTTAAAATGCTTCAGAAGCAGCACAGTGTCTGTTTGTCTTTCAGGATTTAATTGAGATTATACCAGGTTATAAGCAGGGTTGACTCACAACACACAGAAAAAAACCCAAAACTATCCATGTAAAATCAAATTTTAGGCTTAAAAAACCAGCTCTAAATCAGCTGCTAGTTACATATTCGTTCTCTAATGAAAAGCAAAAAACCATGAAAACTCAATGTTATGGAGCAAAACACAGAAAATAATTGTTTGAAATCAACAAGCTTTCTTTGAACTCTTTTACATAGGAAAAACATTTTTTTCTGATAATTTGACTATGAAAACCTGGGTTTTTAAAAATTATTTTCCAGCGAGTTTAACACTTGAAGTGGAAGCTTTTGGAGTGTCTACAGTTAGGTCATATTTCACACTCATGATGTGAATTATCTGGGCTTGATTTTTTTTCTACTTACAGTGAAACTCTACAGAATGAGTGCCTGAATCTCTTTCACTGACTATAAATGACCATAGAATGCTGAAGAAATGTGTGTATTTACAATGAGATGCCTATAGATTATCTCCACTCAGTGTATTAAAAAATAGTCTATTTGCAAAAACATCTCTTTTGTAACCTCATCTATTCCCACCTGCTGCTTCTAACAGACCTAGTCTTTTTTATGTTATTATCATCTAGTTGAAGGGTTTAATGTTTCTCTGAGGAATACAGTTGACTGGTTTCCTACTTTTTTCCTCTCCTTAACCAATCTCCTTAGAGGATTAAAAACATTTTCCTTTAAGTACAGTTACCACTATGATCTGTGAAGTAATGGTAACTTTAAACATGGGTGCTCACAATTTTTCCCTTGCAAACTTCATTATAAGTACAATAAACTTTTTTTCTAAGACATTGGTTTTCAAAGGTTTAGCTAAAATACCTGCAATTATTGCTGCTAGAATAAAGTTTCTTAACAAGTCTGAATGATCAGAAAGATATAAAAAAACATTAGAAGGACATCCTTGGCTTGGTAAATCTAGTGTTAACCACTGACAAATGACAAGGGTGTTTTAATAATGGGCTGCAACTATTGTCATCTCTCAGAGAGCAGCCTCACAGTTACAATTTATAACAGGAAATGTTAGTGGCACCATGAATGAAAACACATATTCATGAGAAAAACATTATATTAAAGCAAAGAAGTACCTTTTTTCTGGTAGCAGGTTAAGGAATCAATATACTACAGGTGAAAGCCATAGCTAGCATGGGTACTTAGCAAACAAGTTGGCAGTTATAGTTCTGGACTGCAGCCTGCTGCAAAGGATCTTTAAAGCATTTAGTCACCTTGTCCTGAGGGTCAGCTTAGTTGTAAAATCACATTTGAGATCAAGATGGAATTTTCATATCTACAAAGACTCCTGGACAGTTTTTTGTTCTCTTCTGTGAGGCACAGCTCACTCCCAGGGATCATGTCAGATCATGAACTTTCTGCTTTGGAAAACTTCAGGCCTCGTTTTTGAGTCATCTATTCTGTGGAGAATACTGGCTTGTGTTTTGACTCATTTGTACTTCAGACATGTAGATTGCTACAGGCCATTGGAAGCATTCTGCAACTAGTGTTAAGTAGGGTCAGGCACAACAGCAATTCTACAGACTTCTGATATAAGGCCTTTTTGCATTGGTCTGTTACTGAGACAGGCTGGTTTCAGTGCTCATGTCTATACCGAAAAATAGAGAAAAAAGCATCTGGCGCATACTCTCACACTCATACAGTTCATGGCTAGTTGAAAGTTAATTAATTTAGGATAGTAATATTGTTCAGGTATTATTATGAGGTGCAGCTTGTTTTTATCCAAAAAAAAAAGTGGACTACCTACATGAAATACTGTCTGCTAATTAGCCATTGCCTAAACACCCTCAACATCAATAAAGCAAACTGCATATGGGGAGAACACAGTGGTGCAGATGACAGGATGTAATCTACTTTTTTTCTTTCCTCAAGATAAGTAGAAAGCAATATAATTAAATAGCTAATTTTCATTCAGGGATATCTTTCTGCTCCTGTTTTTTAACCAAAATCAGTTATCTTTTCTCACCACCTGTTTCAATTTGGAATTGACAAATATTTCTTGGACTGTTTCAACAGCATAGTTATAACATCGTGGCCATCCTGTTACAGCCACTGCTCTTATGTTAATATGCTTATGCTATATTAGCATTTATTATGCTAATACAACTAATATGTCTTTACTCTGATCATAACATGGATTTTCACCTTTCATTCTGATTTGAAGAGAGCAAAAAAAGTCAACAAACAAACCAACAAGTGGTCAGTAATGGGTAGCTGTTGTTTTACATCAGTTCAGCAAACTAGAAGCCTGAGCCAGCAAGTCTCATTCTATATTGACACAAAGGAAATAAGAGCTTATCCAGTAATATCATGAAAAGGTGTTGGCCTGAAATTTTTTCCAAAGGTGTTATAGGTTCATTACCAGTAACTTCCCACAGTCAGATTCTTGACAGCATGTTGGCAAAGAGCTTTTGTGATAGGTCAGTGACTTGTGGGACTGAGCTTTGATGTCACGTCACTGAATTACAGCTCACAAGGGTCTTAAACGTCCTTTTGCAACAGAACCACACAAGAAATTCAAAGCGAGCTTCTCTCCCCTTTTTGTTCAGCATCTTCCTGTTCAGTTCCTCTGATAATTGTCCATAACTTACAAGTGAGCCTAATTTGTTTGTAGCCTTTAATGCATCCTTTTAAGCATACCGTAACAAATGAGTGAGCAGGAAAAAGGAAGGTAGCATGACAACTCCTGTTCACACCAAGTAATTTCAAAGGCTTTATTTTTCTTAAAAGAAAGATGTAAGCCATGGCAGGACTATTAATTACTAGGTTTCTTGCCTAACTTGTTTGACCGAAGCCAAGTAACAACATTTTTGTCTTGCCAGAAGTTTTGATGGATGAGTATCATGTAAACAAACGACTCATTGGTCTCACTTTGTAGAGAGAGAGAATGAGACTGTCAGATTGCTTTATAGGTAATGGGAAGACAGAGACCCTTATGGAGCAAAATAACCCCTTTGCCCTCCAGGGTATACATTTAAATGAATCAGACATTTCTAAAAACCTGTCTTTGAAACAATATAAAAAGTTAATTGTGATTACTTCAGATATAGCTGAGATATGGGTGTCAGAGCTTTATATGCTATGTAATATTGATTTGATTGTCCTTATAGAGTTTTAAGAGAATGAAGAGAATGTTGTAATAAATGAAATTTTATGCATTTTGGAAGATTGTCTATTGTCCTTAAGCCATTAAGCCCATGATGGGATTGAAAAAGGAACCTCTTAAACAGGCATATATGTCTGTAAATTACTGTGACATTTGAAGGTAGAATGTTAGCTGAGCTCATTACATTTTTGACACTGATGTCTTATAAGGACTTCAGTCTGTTGAGAGAGCTACAGCAGTTTCTGTGAGCAAAAAGCAATTAGCTAAAAAACTCAGTCCTCGTTTTAACAATACTAACATATTTCTGAGGGGTGTAGCACCACTCAGATAAATGACATAGATTTGTAGAGAATTTATATGAAAAAATAACTTAGTAGCTTCTAAAATGGCACAATACATTGAGGATACTTAAAACAGTATTAGGGGAAGAAAAGAAGAATGGAATTAGGGAGTTACTTTACATTATTTGAATTGTAAACAAGAATTTAGTCCAGGCAAGAGGTGTAGAAGTAAATAATTTGTGGCAAAACAATCTTTCATGTACTGAAGTACCAGAGTAGTAGTCTTGTATTCATGAAACTCTGAGCTAAGACCTTTTTATTGTGGCACCCATTTGGCAGGTCTCAAGCATTTACTGAAAATGCCAAGAGAATTAATTACAAATGCAGAACTGGTCACTGTTGAATAGGATGTTACTATGAAAATGAGCCAGCATTAACTTATGAAAAGAGAAATTACCTACAATTTTGAGATGGCAGTCCTCTGCAGACATTTGGGATTAAAAGAGAATAGTTTTCCTGCTTTAGGTGAGATGGTCATTTTATTTACATAGGTGTCAATCCATGGAAGTGCCACTAAAATAAATTAGGTAATATTATTAATACTGGAAGCAGAATATGTTATTGTTTTTCCCTGGAAATAAACATAATGGATAAAAATTACTTGTTTAAAGCATGATACTTTTATAGATGAAAAATAAGTAATAACAATAGCAACACTTTAAGGAAATTAATAGACTGGGGAAACCAAAGCTTCTAAATCACATAGAATTTAAATGCATTATAAAAAATATTTTCTCCCCTTTATTCTTATTTTGCAGGGACTTCTGTTCCAACTGTACAAGAATTGATCCCTCACTTCCTCAGTAATATTTCACGCTGTTTTTTCTATTATGTATGTTTTGTTCTTTTTTGGTCTATTTGCTTAATGAGAACAGGAGCATTTTTTCTCTAAAAAAAAGTGGCTGTTCTTCCAATTCTTGCAGGGTAGGGAAAGACCTAAGAAGATATATCATTAAACAGAGTACAATAAGAACTATACATATAGCATTTATTTTCTTTATCTTAGGGATAGTAAGTAGGAGGCATTAATGCCTGTTCAGGAAGTCAATGTAGACTATGGTTTTCAAATTCAGACTTAAACTAGAGAAGGACCTTCAGAGTTGTAATGTATCTGTATCAAACAAATTACAAGATTTATTTAAGTCACTGCTTTTCAGGCATTCAGGTCTTAAAACCTTGTGATTACACTAGGCCATAATTTCTTATTAAGTGAACTACCAGATTTGTACAAGAATGCAGGTATAAAAACATGACATACTGAATAAAAAACAGAGATATGAAAGCATAATATTCATCAATATTTTAAAAGTCATGACTAGTCTGTCAATTTAATGGCAGAATGAAAATTTAGACTAAAATATTTAGGCTTTAAAGCTTGCTTTGGGCATTATTAAAAATGAAACAATGTTTGTAATATTTCAGAGCAATTTCTGTTCAGAGGTTTGGAATGATCAAAATACAGAGAGAAACTCTATATTGAATATTGCCTCTGTGTATCTATTTAGGAGAACTCACAATACTATCACTTGAGATGAAACAATTCACAATCAGCAATACAATACTGCCATGTCTAAAAGCAGTAATGGACACCCTACCAAACAACAGTGTGTTCCTCTTCCCTATGTTATTTATGAATTTTTATCATTAATTATAATAAAAGCATAATTAAGGATAAATAATTGTGTTTCCATTTGTTTGCTTTATCTATAGTCTCTAGAAGCTCTTTGGATATGTGGCTATATAGCCCAACTATATAGGAGGATCAAGAAATGCAGGAAATGGCTTTAAACCCATCCCCTAGATAAATGTCCCTCTCTTTGCTGGAGTAACATAAAGGTTCTACATTCAGTGGAAATTACTGAGTATGTTATTTTATTTGTCATTCAAAGGTATTTCAGTTTTTCTTCAGATTTCAGGTATGCCTTTCTTGGTTTGAGAAATCTTTTCAAAATAATAATTTTACAAGTTGCTAAAATACATTAAACAGATGTTGGTTCAATAAATAGCTTTTGGGCTGTGTTTTATAAAGTCTTAATTCCTGTAGTTTTATTTATTCAAAATTAGAACTTACTCTGCAAACCCAATCCTAGCATAAGCTATTGTTTTTACAAGTATAGTATTGAAAATTTTGTTTACGTCCTTTCTGTAAGTGCAATAGGCATAGAATATCTTAGGAATTAAAGGAAAAAACCGTCTTCAAAGAAAATGTAATAGAAAATCACTCTAGTCTAGCCTATTCTCCTTAGTACCCATATGGAAATAGGTCAAATTTCATATACATCCAGCAGGAGACGTAATCACACCTTTTTTATTCAACCAGTTTGATGGAATAAAAAACCCATTAATTTTAACTTGTCACAACCTACAGGCTCACCCATGCTTTTGGCATATGGGCCTCCTGACATGAGTCCCCAGAATTATGCAATACAAAAAGACATGGAGCCTTTATCCTGTTAGTTTCTCCTCTTTGTTGCACAGATAACCTCCCTGTCTTCCATGTTTACATGTGTTTTTGAGAAGGGGCAGTTCAATGATCTCATGAGGCACAGAGGTGAGGCTGATTTACTTTGGCATCTTAAATACATAAAACCTGTAACTTTGGCATCATACAGTATTATTTAGGTAATCTGGGTGAAGTCTGTTCCATTTAAGACTCAGAGAACATACATTTTTTTATTCTTTCTCTGCCTTGAATATTTAAATACTACATTATTTTCTATTTTTTCAAAGTGAAAGTGACATTCTCTTTCATCATTACCTCTTTCTGAATTCTATTTCTCCTTTCTGCAGACTTGTTATTTTCCAGTTCTCCTTCATGTCTTGAGAGAAACACTAAGTTTATGAAAATTCATTCTTATCTCCCTTGGTTAATCTATCTTATATAAAAGTTACCGTCTGTCCCAGCCTCCCATATAATTTCTGTCAGCGGGGCATTGAAGTGTAGTGTCTATTATTCCACTTTCCACACTATTTATAGAAACACATTATGACGCCTTCCCCCACCCTCCCTCCCCTCCCATATCTGACATGCATAGCGATATAAATGTCTTTGCTTCATGACCATGTTTCAGCTTCTCCTTCTGATACCAGAGGCTGCTTTGATCAGCACTTCCTCTTGCAGACTAAGTGATCAGCCAGAAGACTAAAGGATTTTGTATTAAACCAGTGATGTGATAAATGGGTTTGGCCTCAAAAAGACCTATTCATCTCATACACTTACTGGAATTTGAAGATTGGTTCATAAGCTGCAATTCCAGACCAATTATTTTAAAAGAACATTAGAACAAATGTATGTATTCTTTTCATGAAAAGTGATATAAAAGTGGCCATGAGGAAAAGATTCTCATTTTGACATGAAAGAATAAAGAATACATCACAAATACAACTGTGATCTCTGCTGACAGTAATTTCCTTTGCTGAGGAACATGGCAGCATCAAGTGATTTGTAACTTGAACCATCAATACGGAGGAAGTACAATCTGAGCCAGTCAACAAAAACTCATCATGACACTAGAACTCTTATGAAAATGAAATAGGATTATATATAAGCATGATTTTTATGTCTCAGTTATATTAACCAGTCTTTAAATTAACTATATGATGCATTGAGACTTGGTCTTATCTTAGGCAGTACTATTCCCCTGTGGCAGTAAGACAGAATTTTTATGTTTAGTGGGGGTTACATTTCCCCAAAGAAAAAAAAGTTATAGCTACATCTGTTGCTATCACTTATGAGAAGAGAACTGGGTGTAAAAAGAAAGTGAAAACTTTCTCTTAAATCCATTTGTTATTTTGCTCTTCTAGTGTTTAACTCCTGCAGTGCATTTTCTAATACTCCAAATCCAGTTTCTTACATCAGGCTTTACAAGGAAAATATTTTGTTTTGAAGGATTAGGAAGGAAGACAGCAACAGACAATAGGAAGTTGTCATTTTTTTTCAGCATAATCTAATTTTAAAAAACAACCCTTTCACTTCACAGAGCTGAAAAATACAGGCAGTGTATTGAATAATGAGAGCTGGCAGGACATTCACTATTAAACCTGCCAGCTAGCAGAAACCTTTAGCCTAGCAATTAAGTTGAAGTATGGCAAAAGCATTGATCAGATTGTTTCCACTTAACTCATAGAGGACAAGTTATTATCTACCATTTCAATTCCAGTATAATAAAAATAATTCATCTAATGAGAAATGATAAATGAAACAACACAGTTCTGTTTCCTATTGAAACCATAATTTAAAAAACTCTAGGAAATCATTAAAATAAAATCATGCAGCCAAACTGGATTTTGCAGAGTTTAATCTCTGAAACATTAATGGCAACTCAAAGAACTCAAAAACAAATAAGCTTCAGGCTCCATATTAAACTGCATTTTAGATCCAAGCTGTGACAAAATGAACAAACAAGCAGTGTGAAATGACACCTCCTATAATTTCATGAACAAAAAATAGAGGACAGATTCTATTATTGCCCGTAAATATAATATATATATAATTAATTATTATATAATAAATATATATTACTAAAAATCAAGTCTTACCTACTTATCTATGAATATGAACAGTAAAAAGTAAATAATATCAAAATTACACATTTCAGCACAGGTTAAGAATCACCCATTTTTTAGCTCTCGGTAATGCTAGTCACATTACAGGGTAAAATAACCTGAGAAAATCCAGACTAAGAATTAAATTTAAAGGGATGCCTGAGAAAGGAAGATTGGAATTTTGCTGCAGAAGCAATTACTCTACAGGGTAAGTTTTAGTGGGTCAAACATGATGTATTAACGGAATTCTGAAGATTTTCACTCCATAAAGAAGATAGGAGAAGACAGAGATTGCAAGGCCTTGGGTAAAGAAGAATCTTCCAATGGCAGAAGGGAAGATGTTATTTAGAGGCAAAGAAATGTATCTATACATACAAATATGCTAAGATATACAACATTTATCCATATTTAGAATATGATATGTTTTATGCCATCTAACAATTGTCTACAAAATTATGAAATTTTGTTACAGTCTATAATGAGGAAAATTAAAATTCTTGCTGTATTAAGAAGAATAGGAAGAGCTATAGAGAAAAAGGAATCAGAGTTCAAAGACTAGAAGAATAGAAGTAGGTGCTGGTTCTGAACGTTTCACTTTCTATGATGTTCCATTTAACAATGATAATGAAGTATTTTCTGTATTTCTATATAATTACTATTCATTTAATCAAAGAAAAAATTAAATTTGCATGTGGATTGGAGTTAGGCTAAATGAGGGACTTTTCAGCCATAGGAGGCAGAGAAAGTCTCTAAAAGGAAAGAGGGTTTCTTTAAACGTCATCTGAAAAAAATGTGATTGTTGCAAGAAAAAATTATGTAAAGTGCATCAGTACACTG
Source organism: Molothrus aeneus (assembly GCF_037042795.1). Taxonomy (NCBI): domain Eukaryota; kingdom Metazoa; phylum Chordata; class Aves; order Passeriformes; family Icteridae; genus Molothrus; species Molothrus aeneus. The sequence goes on along the minus strand of NC_089647.1, from coordinate 73,664,834 downwards.
AAAAGCAATTGTGTTATATTCAGTTATTAAACCAATAAAAAAAAAAATCAAGTTCTCTTAGTACTAAAATGATGTAAATATTTATATAGAATACATTCTGAGGACGTCTTTGCTGTTTTCCCAGCCTTGTTGTACCTTGAAACCTGTAGGCATCCCCTGAATGATTTACACTCATAGCTGCATCCTTCAATTCTTCTTCTCTTTCCTAAATGAAGAGGCTCCATATTGTATCAGAAATACTTTTTTGATGCCAAAGTGTGTGACCTACATATCTGCATAGTAAATGAGGTTTTCAACATAATCTAATAATATTCCAATCATCCAAAGTATTACTGCTTCCTTATTGTCTATCAGCAATTTTATTAACTTTTAAACCATTATTTTACTAAAAATCATTGGTGGAAAGATTAAATATTAAATAAGGCTGTTGAGGAACCTCTTCCTGATCAAATAAACTTGTGGTCCCTTTTCATCATTATCAACTGTATCTTTCTCTTTGAGCAATCCTTGTTTTTTGTTTTACAAATCTCTACTTTCCCCAGCCTTCCTAATGATGTGGCAGTGTACCAAGGTTTTTATTGATGTCTAAAAAGATTAGATCAAGAATATTTTACTACTGTGAAAAAAAATCAATTATCCTGTCTAAGAATATAGTACCTAAACTCAACTATCTTGGTTAAATGTGTGATGTATTTAATCCAGTCTCATCTAGCTGTTTTAATTTTTGGTCAAGTATATTGTTTTAACTAGTTATAGTTTTTTTTTTATGATTTAATAGTTTTATTAATTGGAGTAAAAATATATTTTCTGTGAAGTCATACAAAAGTAAAATAAAAATAGAACAAATAAACCTGCAATGATAATTAGGTGGTAAAGAAATATTTCATTATAAAGATGTTTGTATATACACTTGTATATACACCTATACACCTGTAAATTCACCAAGTATTTTCAGGACAACATAAAATTCAGCTTAAACAAGTTCTTTCCTTCCTCAAAGAAAATAGCTATACTATATATTGGTAGCAGAAAACACAGAGATACTATGACATCAGTTTTACTGTAATGGTTCAAAGCATGCTAATTTTCCTTTTCTTGTATTTCCCAATCTAAAATTTATTAGTTTTCCTCATGCATTGCAAAAATGGTGCAACCTGAATGATGCTGTCCTGTCCTTCAAATATCACAAAACCCATTACTTTCAAATACACTACATTGTGCATATTTTTATTTAGGGCAGGACACGCTTAGACAAAAAGGAAAGGTGGCCATTCCACTTGTCCTTTGGAAGTTTCCCTTCTCTAAAAAAGGTCACATCTTTCACTTACTTTAAATTCACACTTAAGAATCCAACGGTATATTCCAAATAGAGTTTTTTAAATAATTATTTTTTTCTTTATTCTGTATATGATTTATAGAAGTTAGAATGAGAATAATTTGCAGTTGCATTGCTCCTAATTGACTACTACAGAGGGAGATTTAATTGGAGATTATAAATCAAGTTAGTTTCTCTGTAGCCATTAGCATCCTACATTAAATCTCAGCTGCAAAACAGAACAAAATTCTTCTCACCAGCTGGGGCAGTTCTGTAATTGGTTCAATGTGCTGTAGGCACTTTTCCCAGGTTTCCAAACAGCATCCAGGGTAAAACAATACCCAGGGCAAAAATAAGACAGATGTTAATCTTATACAAAAAATTTAAAATACAGTCTCTAGGCCAAAGTATTATATGTATAAGAATATGCTAATTTATTCCAGGAAATAAATTTATTCTGTAAGTAATTTTTAAAGCTTCAATTTGCCAATTATTTCAGCAGTCCCTCTTTGTTTCTCTTTTAATCTTGATTTAACTGTGTAATTGCTGAATTGGAAATTTCCAGTTCATTCTGGCTGACCTGCTGTCACCTAAGAGTTTACTAGTAATTGAATTACTGTCATAATTAAATTTCATTTCCACTGTACAATGAAGGCCAATCAAAGAATAAGGAATACCATAGAGCACATTCAACTTTCTAATACATTCTGAACGTAATTTTTCATCAGTGAAGGATGAAGCCCGGCTTCTGAGTAAGGAAGGAAGCTGTCTGATTTGTTACTCTTGCCCTGAATGATGCCAGCAATATCACACTTCCATATATACTAAATTATGTATATTTTTATTATTGCTAACAGTTTGGCTTTCAAAATCACAAAACCCATTACTTTCAAATACACTACATTGTGCATATTTTTATTTCTTAATAACATTTTATTTGCTTTTCAAATTTGACTAAAATCATTATTAACATCTTTGAAATATATTAAAAAAATAACATTAATTCTGTAGGAACTTTATTTGTTATTCATGTGATCACAGTTTACTGCACTTCATTCCTAATCTAATCATTTTGAAGAGAATTATTCTGAAGGAATGTGTTACCCATGTCATTATACAGCTTTTAATAAGTAGGTTAAACATTATTCCAAAAATAAACTATTGAAAAGTAGGTAAGGCATATGCTTCTAGAAGTGAAAAAAATTTTTACCTTTGGGACTACTTGGTGTAAGGGATTTTTAAAACTCTGGTACTAGGATATACTTGATTGATAATATTTAGAAAATTTTTATTACATGAAATTTATTTTACAAGATCTAATTACTTGATCAGAATAGAAAAAATTTTTATATGAACTTTTCTGTATTATAGTTTAGTCCTTTTAGAAATATGTTACAACTGTAGTCAGTTGATTGTTAATGTTAACAATGACATAATTGTAACAGATATTCTTGATTACTCTCTAAAGCTGACTGCAGCTGAATAACTGAAGAAATAGCAATTTCTCCCTCAATATCTGAAAATGATAAATCTACTTGAACAAAAATAGTCTAAATATTTATGTAAGCATATTTTTCATAAAAATCAATATAATATAGAAAATATTATTTAAATATTTATTATTGGAATATATTTATAGTAACAATCTGACTGTTCATCAAATCCAATTATATTCAGAGAAGGTTTTTTTATTATATATTTATCACTTTGTTTTCATTTTGTTTCCATATAGTTTTTGTTTTTTTTTTAATTCTGGCCCTGATTACCTCAGTTTATTTCCCATTTCTAGTTCTATCTTTATATATATTAACATTTTTTATTAACTGATACATACTGCAAGATCTGGCATCTGAAAATTTGGATAATATTTCAGCAATAGGAATGTGCAAGCTACAATTTTCACCATTCTTTTCAAAATGTTGTAGTTAATTCATTTTCATTAAACAGATGATATCCCCAACAGCTGTAGCAAAAGTTTGGCATAAAGAGCTTTTTTTTTCGTAGTTTGTTTCAAAAGCTGCAGCCAGCCAGAGGGTTATAAGGAAAGCACTTTCAAATTCAGCAAATAAGAATCCAAACTATACTCAGGGGAAAGTAATGTGTTGTAGTTCCCTAGTTACAGATGGTGCATTTACTAAGTAACCCCAATTCTTTTGAACTAAAGACTGTTAGAAATTTAAATCTCAGGTGAAAGAGTTACCCACTCGGATACAAAAATAAAGTGTAGGAAACCCATTTCCACTTTTACCTAATAAAAATAATAATAGTAAGAACATGGACCTGAAAGGTGATCTACAACAATGCAGAGCAGGTAATCCTAGTATCTCAGAGAAATGTGTAGAAAATCTCATAGTCACCAGCAGCCAGCACTGTATGGATGGGGACACCAATACTGACTCAACCAGCCTTACTCCCAGCCTGTGTCATTTCTCTCTTGGTCAAAAGAGTTCTGTTAAATCAATTTTACCATCAGCAATGAGATACCAATTTCTCAGACCAAAGTTAACTGTACTATGATTTCTGTGGGTATTAGGGACAGGGATTTGAGACTGCAGCTGGACATTGCCCTCAACAACAACTTGGTGCATCAAGGGATGCCCTTGTGGCAGGCATTGCTCAGGTTTGTTGCTAAATTCTAAAATGTGAGTGCATGGGGATTAGACTTGGCAAAATATTTAGGCAATAAATTATGAATAATATAAGAAATAAAAACTCCCTGGTTCCCTAATAGAAGGCATTGTTGTGGACTTGTTCCTTTCTATGCTGTTTCTTCATGGAAAAAAAGAAGTACAGAAACTGGAGGAAGAGAAGGGAAATCTGGAAAAAACACACAAATAATTTAAGTGTTCCCACTGGGAACCTAAGGTCTTGGGTGGGGATGCATAGTCCTCTTCCTCCTTCAGTAGTGATGAGGGGGTTTTATTGCCTCCCCAGGTATAAGCAGCTCAATCACAGTAACTAAAGAGCGCAAGGAGAGGAGAAGGCAAGCAGGTCTGTGTCTGAGGCTGTCCAAGGAATGTGGCTGGAGGAGTGCAGCTCCTGCCATGGAGCCTGAGTGGCTGCAATGGTACCTCAGCCCCTGCTCATGTACCCTGCTGGCATTACACAATCTGGTAAGGAGCACAAAAAACCTCACTTGATGAGAATTCTAACAGGACTTATGGTTGTTTACATGTTCTGAGTAAGAGGCACAGGAGAAATACCAAGAAGATATTCTCAAGAGGTCAAAACAACAAAAAAAGCTTTACTGAAAACTTTAGAAAATCAGAAACCTTTGGCAAATTCACTCAACATATAACACTTCTCAAAGCATTAATTTAGAAAACTTTAAGCCCATTTGATTTTAAGTTATTCAAAAATTCCACAAAATCATTAATTTTAAAATTTAGCTGTGGTGACTAAGTGAAAAGACTACATAAAATCAAGTTTTATGAAGAAAGCCTGTCTGGATTACTGATTTTCTCTTTACAACATAACTGAGACACTCTGTTCACTCTTTAGACCACTGAGGTATACTGAATATTCATTAGACTATGATATATGCAAGGGCATTTAGAATATTTCCACCCCTGGAGACAGTATCTAGATTAGAAAACTCTAGCATGTTTTAGCAATTCCCCTCAAATTTACATTCTGTACCTATTGAGAGATTCATCTATTAATTCAAGGCAAAACTGTTTACTGTAGTCACTAGCTTTTCATGTTTCTGCTCCAATATGAAACAAAAAATCTGAAATTGATATAATTTACAACATTGTACACTTTAAACAAGTAATCATATTTTTTTTTCTCTGACTGCACACTGCTAATAAAGGACAATGTTGCTCAACAGAACAACTAAATAAATTTTGTGTATAGTATATTAATCAACACAGGAGATTCCTTTTATTTAATAAATTCCAAATGTTCAACAAGTCTGTTGTGATGAATTCTAAAATCTATTAGAAAAAATTTATTGACTAAGTGGTAGGTATATAGAGAGTGGATAAAATGGGGAGTTTACTTGAGGTTTTTTGGATGGGATAAGAGTAATGTATTTGCTGTCATTGCAAAACAACATTTGCTCTAAAGAGAAACAAATTGTTTTTCCATGTCTGAAATCACGTGATTTGTTTTGTAAATATTTAATTTTAACTAAATTTATTAAAAAATAAGAGGTGTTAAATTGAATAAAATACTGTGAATGTGGGGAAAAATAGCAAAATTATTCTGTCATCTCTTTTCCACAATTTGTTAATGAGTTGGATAAACTCAGAGATAATCTTTTAGTAAGGGAGAAGATGAAAATAAATTATATACATATTAAATATCTTTTTAATGCTTTTCAATGAATATATCCATGGAAAATAACAGTGGTGGTTTTTATTCACTTGTTTGTGATGAGTTAGCCTTCGTGAAAATCTGAGTTTCTACTTAACCACCTGCTCACTCTCATCCTTCAGCAGGATTAGGGTAGAAAATAGAATGGGAATGGCAAAGCAAAGGTAGATATAAAGACAATGAGATTGCTACTAATTATTATCTTGGGAAAAAAATCAATTTGGGAAAAACAAACTTAATTTATTGCCTGTTAATTTTTTAATCACCATTTCAAGTAGAAGTGAGCAAAAAAATCAGCACTAGATCAACACCTCTCTGCTCCATTTTCTCAGGGTCTGCTTCACTCCCTCACCCCCCAAATGTAATAATTTTGAATAGACTCAGCTACACTGCAGTGTCTAAACATCTTTTGAGAGAAATCTTGAGGGTGAAAGGGTGGAGATGCCCAGTGTTTCACATTTAGTTATACCACATATTTCTGAGAAGTGAAAGTTCAGACTTAACTGTGTCTTTGGGATGTCCTATTATTGCTTCTTGACAATTTCTCAAATGCTTGACACTTGGGTTTGTTTTTTTGTTGTTGTTGTTTTTTTTGTTGTTGTCATTGGTTTGGTTTGGTTTGTTTTTTGTTTTGTTTGTTTGCTTGTTTTTTGTTTTCTTTGGTTTTTTTAGGGGGGTTTTTGGGTTGGTTGGTTGGTTCAATTTTTTTAATTAAAAGAAACCTAGGCAACATTTTTGGTAACTAGCCTGATAATCATCTACTGAACTCAGATGTCTAAAGCAGGAAAGATATTGCCTCTAAGTTGCTAAAGGCAGCTCAGACAGGAAAGGAGGGCAGCTACATTTAATATTAGTGGAGTGCTTAAATTCTGGCAGTTAGCAAATGAAATGTCTTAGTACATCTAAAATCCTGTCTCTAATTTTAATTCTACCCTCACTGAAGTGAATTATAAACCTCACAGGGCTCCCTAGTGTGTTCAAACAAACTTATGAATGATTCATTCCATGTGTTTGTGTTTCTCATTTTTCCTACGTCAGTTTTGATTTGTTTCCAAGACTTGTCTTGCTTTGTAGTGATGGTTGATTTTTGGAACATTGCTATTTCCTCTTGCCGGATTTATTTTCTTTTCTGTCTGATTTTATTTATTTATTTATGCTCTTTTAGTTTCACTAATGTTCAAGGGCTCCACACGATGGTTCATTGTGCTTCATAACATTTGTGATCTCGTCTCTGACTCTTCTAACCGATCAATAAAACATTATTTCTGCCCAGCACACAACAAAACCTAACATTTGTTTAAACCTCAAGGAAAGACTATATCTAATGGGTCTTATGAAAGACATTTCAGTTGTTGCAGACTTGCACAATTTAAACTTTTGAAAACTACTGCTTTACCTTTTATGCTGTATCAAAAACATCCATGCAATCACACAGTAAAGAATTAAAAATTATCACACATAAAATATGTCAATATCTTATGCTTGGTATTTTCTTGCATGTAAAGATACAGTATTGATAGGTGCAAAACAGAATACCTCTGATAGACCTTAGTGCAACATTTTATTCTTTTCACATATAAAAATGAGAAAATACTTCCTTTTACTATATTTTCAAGGTGCAATTCCTGATTTTCCTTTAGGATTTCTTGGGGTTTTTAAAATCTCTATACACTATTAAACAGTTTTTTGTTCCTCTACTAAGATTTCATTGATAACAATAGAATATTTTTTCAATATGTAATATTTCCTATTTATAAATTTCTTAAGGGCTTAAGGGGGGAAACCAAAGGGAAAAGTTTGGAAAGTTCCCTATTAGCATCAGGGTGCTTCTATTAGAACTCTTTCAATTGAACAAAACAGAAACTAAAAAGGCTCCCTCCAAAATTCCCATTGTTTAACTTGCTACACATGGATTTTGAAAGTGGGAGCTATATGACTGCTTTTTTTCACTAAGATTTTAATGTAGCTCACATATCTAAAAATACTGATGTGTTTGAGAATTCAAATACCCAAATTAGTATTTTAATAAAATTATTTAGATAACTCTAGAAATAATTGTAAAAATTCATTGGACCCTAATTTAAAAAAATATTAAAGGAATATTAAAATCAGAAAATAAACAACATATAGTTCACTCACTGACCTACAAGGGAAATCTGATCATGAAAACATATGTATGCAAAGAAATTATATTCCTGTTCTTTTATCAATTAATTTATTTGCAGCTCAATGCCCTAAACATAACAGTGCAAATTTTTATTGAGCTTCTCAGTGTCTGAAGTAGGTACTTAATGGCCATGCTGAAAGTCAAGAAGCATTATTTTAAGATAATATTTTTTTATAGTCGCAAATGAACAAACCACACAGATTAAAAATGTCATAAGAAAAAATACCAAGCTGATAAGTTAATGAAAGGAGAAATGAGGTCACCTGAACTCTTGTTCTATTGAAGTAAATTAATGCGTAACAAATATAGAAGCTGTCCATCCCATCCTTTTTATGAGCTGGAGGTGAAAGAAGACAGATGCACACTCCTTCTGCTCAGAGCAAGCAAGAAAGATGGGATAATACTGTCTTTCTCATTGAGAAGTTGTGTGAAAATTAGTCATTTCCTGCCAAACAGATCAGATTAGGTCCTGTGATCACTAAATTTAAGGATATTTTCAGATAGGAGACTTTTCTCCCCATTTGATTTGCCTACACTTCTTTCTCAATATAGCTTGTTCATAGGCGTTCTGTATTTTGTCTACAGAACAATAAATCTTGATACCAAAGTCACTGGGAGTTCTTGGCACAACAGTTTCAAGATTTGACCTTAGAATGAACCTTTAATAAAACGATGTATTTCCTGGTGACCAACATGGGCTAGCTGAGGATCCAATCCCTCCGGATCACTGCAGAATATCCAGAATGCAAATGTAAATGTAGCCTGGGAGACTACACATCCATTTTATATCCTAAGATGAGAAATGGAGATCCAGTGAAATGAAAGAAAGATGCATGAAAACTTCGGTCTATATCACTGATATTTATGGATGTACAATCTCATTCTACTAGATTAGAATCCAATGAAGCACTTTAGGTTTTTTCCTACCCTATAATCCCATGCAGATGTTATAGGAGATAAAGACAAGTCTTCAGTCTTGCTGAAGATCTTTTTATAGAACATTCTTCTGCGGAAGTCTGAATAAAAAATATCAAAACCCACTATTTTCAATGCTAATTAAGAAAATATTTGCTCATTAATTAAGGTGTGCCCCAGCATGGAATCTGTGAACACTACAGTTTGCAGATTTTGAGGTAAACTTAGTCTAAATCTATTACATGGTTCAAGGAACAGACCTGGACTTTCCTAGGAGCTCTCATGAAACTGAAGCCTTCTTATCAGTAAGGCTGAAAATATATTTAGAAGAGAAGCTTGCTCTTATATGGTGGAATGTAAATAACCCATTCCACTCTAGACTAGACTACTAGTGACTGATCTGTTATGCTCCAAGCTTTTATTGTGGATGACATATATTCATAAAATACACTCAGGCTTTTACTTAGCTTCCACCGGTGCAGGATATTTTATCTCTTAATAAAATTACTGTTATGAGAAATCTACATAATGTTGTTGAGGAGAGAATTTTTCACTGGTCCTGACATTATGCCAGAGTTTCAATATAGATGTTATATATGCATAAATTCACTTTTAAGTCTTTATGTGGCTACTGTTCAAAGACTTATGAAGTATTGGATAGAAAAGGGTTAGGCTGGGGACATTTTGATGTTTTGTTTTGGGTGTGGGAGGCTGTGTGTTTGATTGACAACTGAAATAGGATCCTCTAATATCAGGAACTTCAAAATTGATTAAAATTAAATAAAAATTTTTAAAATATATATTTTACCAGTTTAATATGATCCTGTTAATTCTCTAACTGAAAGCACCTTGACCTGGGGATTAAGTGAGAAAAGTGACATGGAAATAAAACCTAACATAATCAAGTCCTAAATGTATCCATGTATAATTCTGCATTATTGTAATCCATCTTCATTAAATGCAACTCTGGTCATTTTATACATTGTCCTTATTAAATGAAATAGAGAATTTATACTGATATACTAAAACTTAAATTATAACTGAAGTCTAAATTTTTTCATTTGGGGAAACAAGACAGATTAGCATCATATGAACAAATAGAAGCTGCTGAGGATTTATGTAATGAAAAAACTAATATAGATTGTAAGATATTTTGCTTTAAGATTTGGAGCAGGAAGATAGCCATAAGAAGATTAAAAAAATTAGGAAAGTACTCTACATCTTCTTTGTTGAATTGTAAACTAATGATTGTGTACATTTCAAATGTTTAATTTGAATAAAATAAAAAAATGCAGGTCTTTTACAACTCTTCTATCTTTTCGTATAGCTTGCCGATATTTTTTGAGGAAGTTGAAGAGTTATTTGGCTGTGAACATTGTGCTTACATACATAAATATAAAATTTCCTCCTAAAATTTCTACTTTTACTTACAACAAAATAAGTTTTTGCAGTGTTCAATGAACGGAGCGAGGGGAGAACAAGCAGAGGAACATGAGCAGTTTTGTACATAAGAAGTCTAAGTGAGTGACTCCCAAATTCTCTGGGGTGCCATGTTTACACCATGTTGGGAAAGAAAATGTGAGCACTGAGAAGCTGGCTGCAAATCAGCATACTGTAGTTCTTGAACTTCAGGTGGATCTGCTGCCTTGGTCTTGAAATCTCACTGGCTCTTACACATGCTCCTGTTCACATACTCCCAAATACAGGTTTGGCATGTTTTGCTATTCAGCATAAAGATTTAAATGTTAAATTTTATCTCTAATTGTAATCATATAGCTGGTCAGTAGAATTTTTATTCCCATCTAGGAAACTGTCTAAAGACTATTCTTATATCTGTGTTTATGTGTATGAATGTGCATATATGTATTATACCTAATTATTTTCAAGGTAACCGTCACAGTATGGGAGCAGTAACTGCCATCAACTTGCTCTAGAAATAATGGCTGCCTGAATACACCAAGAAAAACCTAATATGAAGGTATTGTCTCTTTAAAAGTGTGTATTCTTAATAAAAGCTAAATTGCAAGGTGAGTTGAAAGCTCCAAAAGAGGGTTATACTCACCATTTTGATCATTGTAAGTTTGCAATTCAGAACTAAGCTAGTGTGTTTTGTACAGGTTTAATTAACTACAATGCAAGGGCACTGGAAAGGTTAATTAAGATCTACCTCCTATGACTGTGAGGAAACACTTTATGGTAAGTATTTAAAGAGGTTTAGTTTCAATAAGAGCAAACAAGCTCTTTATATTTAGTAGTTTGATATTTAAATAAAAAGCTTTTCTGATTTACTTGAAAGCCTGATAACCATAAATAATACAGCAACACAAGGGAGATAAAACCATATTATTTGTAGTGTTTCAGCTTGAATTCTTTATATAAGATTCAAGATATTTGTCCTATGTCATTTAGGCACTGGTTGATTCTTTGAGTGATTTTTATAATGATTAAAGTAGGCTGGTGAAAACAGACCAAAATAGATTCCTTGGCACTTCACCAGCAGGGAACAAAAGTGTATGTCAAATATACAGCTTTTCATGTTTGAAAAAATTCCTTTCAAAGGTGACTTCTTTCACAAATAAAACAATGATTAATCAGCTAATTATGTTGCTGGCTAGCCTTCTGAATTGGCAGGGAAAATGCCTTTTAGTCTAAAAAGTGTTTTCTTAAAATTTACAAAAATAGTAGAAGAGAATTAATAAAAGAAGAATATTTGCATTATTTATTGACATACTACTGACTATGCCTAACATCTGTGCTCTGAATCACTTGCAAGCATTCATTTGGGGGTAACCAACACAGTATTAAATTGATTTTAAAGGTTTTTGTTCCATGAATAATATCCATTTTGTGGAAAGATGGTGTTGCAAGATAAGATACTGATATATTACTTCAAATTTGATTTCTCTTTTGAAAACACTTTAAAATACTGCATCAGAGTGTGTGTCCATTTTGTATATTTAACACTTCTACAGTATATGGATTTATAGTTAAGTTGTCTAGATGTTCTCCAAAATCAGTACCCCTAAGTTAGCATTTGGTACAGTGGGATTCATTTGCTTTATTTGAACAGTCTAATTAACAGGATGAGATGACTGTGTCCCAATATTGCCTAATATTGAGAATTAAAAAAGGTACCTCTTTATTTGATCTATGCTCTGTTTCCCATGTTTCCCTTTATCTTGTGCTCTTATTATTTGTGAGTTTTGACGTGTTGGATTCAAGTTGAGAAGCTAATATTTTTTCTAAAAAACTGTCTGAAAACATATAGGAATTCTCCTTCCACATTTCTACACCAGGAAATGATCAGTAAACAATGAGAGGTGTAAAACCCTAGAACAGATTGCCCAGAGAGGTGGTAGACGCTTCATGTCTAAAAACATTCATGGTCTGATTGAACAGTGCTCTGAGCAACCTGATCTAGTTGAAGATGTCCCTGTTTATTGCAGGGAGTTTGGACTAGATTACCTTTAAATGTGCCTTTCAGCTCAAACCCTTCTCTGATCATACAGGAAAATGGCAGCTCTATATGGTTCAATTTATAAAGGTCTATCAGAAGTCTCCTTATTAAGAGTGTAAGAGTAGATAGAGCAATGCAGAAATAAAATATCTCCAAGTAAGTCAAATTTTGGTACCATTAAAAAAAGATTTTGTCCCTGTATTGCTTCCAGTTTACCTTAATTCCTTTGATAACATGTTACCTGTCACTCTCTGAGGCTGCTGTCACCCTATGATTTGTCCTTCCTTTTGTGTTTTTACTATGTTTGTTTGTACAGAATCCCTTTCACATTATCAGGCTGATGAGATTTTTGAGCAGGGTCTTCTCTGCTTCAGGATAAGAATGTAAGAAATCAATGTGAAAGACTGTGTGGGACTGAGGTAAAAAATAACACTATCATAAAGCTGCCTGTTTTTTTCCTAATTATTCACATAGAATGGATTTTGTTTCCTTCTGCCTGTGAAAACAAGTGCAGAGAGAATTCAGCATAATACATACCCTTTCTTTCAAAGCCAAGATAAATCTGTGGTTGAGAATCTCATAAAAATTTCTTGTCTCAGGCTATTCATGAAGTTATGCAGGCTGAATCCAGCCTTATAATTGGAGATGAACCAATGCTATTCATTAAATTTTAGTTTAATCTAGACATTTTCCTATTCCCATATTTTATCTTCCCTACTCATAGAAATAAAAATATCTATAAAATTTTGAATGTATAGTGTTAAAATTGTCACTTATTGCTAGTGTGCAAACCACTGTTATGATTCAAAATACACACTGGGTGAAAGTCTGTGGTTTTTCTCTATATAATAAAAAGCAGAGTAGATCAGCATGTTAAGGCAAGTTGAAGAGTTAATGCTAGAAATTCTAGACATGCCAAACTGAGAGTAATAAAGCAAAGTAAAAATTATTTTCCATTACTTTAAATTCATTAATTTTCTCATTACAGAGAGGAAAAAAAAACTATATTAAAGAAGAAAATCAAAACCTTAAAAAATCATCTTCTGAATCCTTGCAGAGAACTGGTGTCTACTTATAACAAATCACAGCATAATTTTTGTATGTGAAATGTATTCCTGAAAAATGTTTTACCTCGTTTTTATTTACATTTCATGTTTGCAACCCTAAATTTCAAACATATTTCTAAATACTTGAACATATTTCCAATAGTTCCAATTTGAGTTCCAATATAGTTTGAAAATAGTTCCAATTTGAGATTCATAATATTTCTCAAAAACAGTCTTCTTAGATTTGCAAATAAGCTTTCTCTATAAGTCTGTGAATAATATAAATTTGCTTTGATGAGTGAAAAGAGCTGCTGTTGATCCCCATTGTCAAAAAACCCCAGTCAAACAAAAAATTCAGATAGGTAGAAACAGAGGAAGGAACAAGAAAAAGAAAAAGAGAGTGGAATGGTAAGCTCTGGATGTAGGGATCCAGATAATATTCTCCTCAGTCCTTCCAGTGAGGGAGAAGGACTTAGCTGAGTAAGACTGCACACATCTTGTAGCTCAACCCCTTGCTGTGCAGGTGATGTCTTAAGGGCTTCAGGTTTTCTCTCACGAATGAGAACTGCTACATAGTCCATCTGAAAAATTGGGAAAAGAGCATCTTTGCTAGCAGGCTTGCTAATTCTACTGAGATGGACTTTAAATGATCTGAAGAGAAGACAGAGATAACTGCAAGGAAGTAGGTTAAGGAACAAGGTGTTGGGAAATACTCAAAATTCCAGCTAACTGAAGCTGAAACTATAGAAAAGACAATTGAAAGAATTTCAGTATGGACATTGACAGAAAAAGGAACTCTACATCAAGACTGAGGCCTATTGCTCAACAGGGCAGGAAACCAAGAATACAACATACTGGATGTCTTCTTTGCCTTTCTTTTTTCTATAAAACTTGCTCTCAGGCCTTTTTTGACAAAATTGTGTTTATTGAGAGTGAAACATGGCCCACAGTGAAGGAAGATAAGGTTAGGGAGCACTTATAATTTAATGTGCTTAAGTCCAGAGAGACTGCAACAAGGGGTGCCACAGAAGGTGGCTGATGATGCTATGAGGCCTCTGTCATCTCTGAAAGTTCTTGGTGATTAGTTACCTGATGACAGAAGGATCTCAAATACCATGCTTAATCTCAGAATAAGAAAAAAAGGAAGATGTTGGCAACTGCAGGCTTATGACGAGGAGAAGCTGAGAGGCCTGGTTTTGTAGAGACTTAGAGAAAAATGAAAGAGACACTTCATTATTTTCTTCAGTTCCCTAGTGTGAATATATAAAGAAATGGAGCTAAACTCTTCTCCGTGAGAGTACAAAGTGATAGTATGAAAGATAATAGACACAAGTCAGAACTTGGGAAAGCATGATTAAGGGAGAAAAGAAAATCACTGTGAGGGTGGTAAAACACTCCACAAGTGATTTAAAAGATAGTGAAATATGAGAGGTGTTCAAGGCTTGACCAGAAAGGTTCTCAAACAACCTGATCTTGTTCAACCTGCTATGAGCTGGAGTTTGGACCTGATGACCTCTGCAACTCTCCTCCAACTTAAATTATTCTCAGATTCTATAACAGAATACATTATTCAGTTTTCTCCCTCGTTTGCATGCTCTAACTCTAAAAGATCTTTTAACACCAAAAACCAGAAATTATGAAAGTAAGAATCTAACAGTAACTCTGCAAATTCATGGTCCAAATTCTTTTTATCTTAAGACAAATAAAGAATCTTGCTTTAGTCACAGAAAAGTCTTAAACAGACTAACAGATTTTTTTTTGCCGAACTCACTGTGGGGCACCAAAATGAGTGCTTTAAATCTCTATATTCAAGTTTTCTTTCATTTCAAATATGAAGATTCTTTTTTAAGGTTTTATGGCAAAAAATTTTGCTGAATGAGAGCATGACGATCCAGATTTTGACATGAGAAAATAGAAAATCTGTGGTTTCAGGACAATGGAATTTCAGTTACTGGATAAAGAATGTTGTGATAATCATATAAAAAGAATATATAGCTTCCCATCTCCTTTTTCTCAAAAAACTGATATAGTATTACAAACTACCAGTTGTTACCTGATGGTAACTCGTATTAAGTAGTTACAACACATTTTATGTATCCAAATGATTCTGTAATGGTTTATAGGAATTCACAGTATCCTTGCAGGTTTTTTCTCCCTGTGTTTGTTCCACTTTGGTTTTCTAATTATTCACTGTCTTTACTTCAAAGCAAGGTGATAGCAGTTGCCAGTTTCAGGGCAAGTCACTTAGCATAAATATTCAGCATAAACACTTCAGTTTGATACTTCTACAAGCAATCTTTGGTCAGAGAAAGACCACTTAACCAGAGTGCTGAACTTTTATTTCTTGGCACGGTTTTCGGAATATTTCTTTGGCATAGTTCCTGTAACCTGAGGAAATCAGTACAAGTATAGTAAATGCAGCTTATGAAATCCTTCAGACAAATCTAAGCCTAAATCTGCTTTATTTTTTTAAGATCTGAAAATAAAATTTTAGCAAATTAAAGTAGCAAGCTTTTGGTGATATAATTATTATGTTCATAGTTGTTACAGCTACACCTTGATTAATTTAACATGAATTTGGGATGCAAACTAGACCCTGACAGCTATTGTGAGAATTATGATTTTTTTCATTTTAAAACTTTAACTGTATATGACAAATATATGAACATATGGGATGATTCTATCTACAGTTCTAGAAATCAGATCTCTTTCTTGCTTTCTATTTTCTTTCTGAAGAAATTTTTTGATAAGTTTTAAAATAATTTCAACATCTTCCAGTATGAAAGATTCTAAAAAATCATAGTATCATTCCTTGAGATCAGAGCATAGTGTTATAGCTTTCAGCAAAACCAGTTCATGTTCTGTTTTGAAGAAATGCCAGAGGAGTGTGTAATAATGTTATTCACTCTGTAATTTCCAGACTTTTACCTCCATCTCATGTTCTTCATCCATCAAAAAATTATCTTACTAAAGGTTCTGAAAGTAATACCAGCACAGTGGTTCTTTTTTGCAGGAGTCTTCCTCTTTAGTTCTCTTTTGAAAGTCATGCTGGCCTGTTCTTAAGCTCAAAAGAACTGCCTTGCTTTTTGTTCCACACACATCTCTGAAGCTCGCCTTCATCTCTTCAGTAGCCAAGAACACACCACAAGCAGCTAATCTCTGTGAGAACTGAGTCCTCCTCTCTTTATGAATTGGTGAGACCGGAATGTACTTTCCTAAGGGCCAGCTTATGAAGGCTTATAGCCTTCATAAAAGAATTCTTGGCCATGACAAATGAACCTATAGTTAATGAAAAACAAAGATGCATTCTACTTTCAGTACTCACTCAACATTTCCAGGAAAGAAGTACATCTCCATTTCTTTTCTCTCATTCTCTTTCACTACTTTAGGATTTAAAGTAGGAAATACAAAATTTAGACTAATGTCACATTTCAACTGGCAAAATATTTAACTTAAATGTTTTTTCTTAAAGATATGCTACTGGGCCTTGTCCAAGAAACAAAACAAAAAAAATTACTATTTTACCTTGCATTTCTTATTAAGAAACCCTCTTTTTCTTTGAATACTATAAAAAGGAGCCAGATTTAATCATCAGTTACAACCTTAGTGCTGCCATGTGAAGCTTTGATTGATTGAAGCTTTCCCTTGCTGTGACAAATGAATTAAATAAGAATTTTGTCCTTAAAACACAAGATGTACAATCACTCTAAGGGGCAGATCTTTTACAAAAAGATGCATGGTCATCTTATCTTGTTTTGCAACTGTATCCTCACTGTAAAATTTTAAAATTTTTAAAAAATTTTTTAAATTTTTAAAATCATCAAGTATGTGCAAATATTAGAATAAATTAGAGAAAAAAATGGTAAAATAACTGGGAAATAAAGTAATAGTATTGGGTATAGGAAAGAAAAGAAAAAAGATGAATAATGCTGTTATACAAAAACTGAACCTCAGACTTGCACTGACTTGACTACCAAGAGAAAAAAAGTATTAAGATCAGAATTTGTACTTTTGCTTGTTAAAAAAAACCCCAAAAAACTAAACCAACAAAAAAGCAGGTAAAGAGGAGACTGAGTTATCACAGAATTTGAAATATAAAACAGAAAGAGTGGAAAGACAAGAGGAAATGGAGAGCTATATCACTTTTGAGTAATTGTGCAGATAATTTTTTTTTTTTGCCCTGAAGAAATACTGGCCTTAATTGGTTCTCACTGATTACTTGACAAGTGGAAAAAGGAAATACATGAGGATCTGGACATCAAGAATTGCATGCCCTGTTCTTTATATGTTGTGGAAATAATCGCTTTTGCCTTATGTTGAAATGTGTGTGCTGTTGTCCCAGCTCTTGCAAAGAATTTTTGCAGTTAAATGCTGTCTCTATTATAAGATAAATGATATTATGTCTTCCACATTTATGATTTCAACAACAAGGAGAAATGCAGGATCAATTCTATGGTTTCAAACTGATACTTTTCGATCTGCAATCTAAATGAAATGAAAGTGATACCATCTTACAACTCTTTTTTTTTGATATTGTAACAATTCTACATGAGCGATCTTTTTCAAGATGAACTTTGCATAGTGAAAAATTAAATAAATTTGAACATCACAGAGAAGCTTTCTTTGCATTTGTCCTGTTGCTTATATTTCACAGAATCACACAATTACATAATATGCTGAGTTGGATGGAAGGGTAGCCACAAGGATCATCAAGTCCAACTCCTGGCTCTGTACACTGGGTACCATAGAGAAGAGCTCCATCCCTTCTCTTTACCTCATGAGGAAGCTGTAGACTGCCATGAGGACTCCCCTGTCTCCTCCAGGCTGAACAGACCAAGTGGTGTCAGCTGCTCCTCATACTGTTTCCCCTCCGGGCATTTAACCAACTTTATTGCACTCCTTTGAACACTCTCTAGATCTTTCTTATGTTGTGGCACTCAAACCTGCACACAGTGCTTGAGATGAAGATACCCCAGGACAATCCCCTCCCTTGCCTGGCTGTGCCTTACACACCACAAGACAGGGCTGACCCTCCTGGCTGCCATGGCACTGCTGACTCACATTAAACTCATCAATTACCAGGACCCTTTCCACTCATTTCCCAGAGGGCATCTCAGCTCCCCAGGGCTGGACCATCCCAGGTGCAGAATCTGGCACTTCCCTTGGTGAACTTCATATGGTTGGTGATTGCCCAGCCCTGTAATTTGTCAAGGTCTCTCTACAGGGTCTCCTTGAATTATTTTAAGTTTGCTAACTCAAAATGCTCACTTAAATATATTAGCAGTGGTTGTGATGGATTTTTATGGCACTTTAGTGAAATTTATATTTTCTCATTTTAATCCTTGAACTAAACCTTATCTACGAGACAGTGGCATTTTATCTGTATGTGTATGAATGCTGAAAGCATTGCTGTTATTGTTATGGGCAATAAATGTTCTTACATGATAATTCTGTTTATCCCATGAATGCATGGACTTTTGTGTATGGTGAACTTTGAAGATATGTATACAATTAGTTCATTGTCTATCTACTGAAAAACTTTTAATGGAAATACATGGAAATCTCTCATCCTTTTATCATTTTGTAAAAAACATCCCACTATATCTGTACATTAAGGAGACAGAAGAAAAATCTCAGTCTAGGCAGCAGAACCAGCATTCAGTCTCAAACTATAACTCTGAGACATGTCTTGTCTTATTGCTGAACTGGGAAATGTTTTCCTTTGGATTTTGAAAGACTTAATACAATTGAATAACTATAAATAAACTCTAATAGGTCTGTTGATGTCTTAATGTTAAAAAGGCCAAGCAGAAGGTTTTGCTGGAAAGACTAGTTACAAATAGCTAGACCAATTTATCAACCTTACTAGCTGTTCATGACTTACTGAAATCACTAACAGGGGAACGCAAACAGGATTTTAGGAAGAAGATTTCTGAAAGTGGGCTCACTGTGGAGAGAACTTTATTCTGGATTCACAGGTTATGGTTGGACAATCAATGAGAAGTAAATAGAAACAATCACTTGGATAATGAATATCCAAAACTTTTTTCTGGATTTATAGAACTCATCTGTCCCACCAAATCAGAGACTGAGCTACTCAAGTTGTAACCATAAGATAGTACTCAAAAGGAAAATGGTACATAAAGTTATTTCGATGAAGGAAGAGAAGGAAGACATCTAATATGGCAAAAATATACATGTAATTTTAAATAAAAATGCTCTATTATATACCCAAAAATATTTTTTCATGGAAAATAGCATGTCATTTTCTATGGCACTCTGGTATAACTAGAAAAATGTGACAACTGTAATGTGGGACATTGATGACTATAATTAAAAAATTACCGTTCCTATATTGTCACTACATAAAAGTCGAAGTATCTAAACAGAGTCTACAGACACAGCTCAGATTAAACAAAAATAAAAAAAATTTGTTTAATTAAAAATTTAATTAATTTTTTTTTAAATTAAAAATTTAATTAAAAAAAACCCAACCAAAATCTTTTGCACTACTACTGCAATGGCAAATTAGATTTCTGACCTTATTATTTTATATTTATTTTCCCAAATTTCCTGGGAATGAGGTGTAGTAAAGGTTTGTAACTATAACCTGACATTATATCAAGGACAAAAAAAATTGAAAAGCTCAAGAATGTGCACGTCTTTAATACTTTTCCAACATTCTTATAATATGTTCTCTTTCTAAAGAGGAAGGTCAAGGAATACAATTTCCTAAACTGTAGAGCATACTACTGAAAACAATGACATATAATTTAAAAACATCAAATTTTTTGCCATAATTTTACCCTTAGCTTGCTTTTTATTCCATGATAACTACAAATTTTTAATCCAGGCATTAAACAGTTACAATAAGTACCCTGCAATATTCTGGGTTTATTTCAGACTTGCCAAGGACTTCTCGAACTCGGGTTTATTAAAAGCCCTAGAATTATGAATATAAGATTGTATTTAAATTGTCTGAATTTAGTTTTAATATTTAATAGTAATTACGTTTTTTTCATAAATGTAACAATGTTCATGTGACTTGTTTCACAACATGCCTCACTTTGGTATATTACTTCTTAAAAGTAATTAAGAGCTTGCATATACTTACGTTTCTTTTTCAGTCTTTCCACAGGCACAGGAAAAATATACCATCACAGCTGGGTATTTTATGAATCCCCTAAGTCACTGAATTCCTACTAAACCTTAAAGCAAGTCAATAAACAACTGAAGACTGAGCACAAAGTAAATGCCAAATACTCTTTTCTATGGGTGAACGCTCACCTGGAGTGGTATTGATTATATTATTCATTTCAATGTTTCTGCATGAAGTATTACTAAAAGCACTGACTCAGTGACATATCAGACATAATACCATTAGTGGAAACAGAAGAATTAAGTCACATTTCTGCACATTTCTGACACTGATAAATTTAAGACATCTAAAGGATTATCCATCAGGAAAAATTATGATAATAATGTTAGGAGAAAGTTGTAATCGTCATAATAATTTTGCTCATTTTACATTGTAGAATCTATGGCAAGTTAGGATTCAGAATGCAGAAAACATACAGTTGATGTCATGTATCCTGTGCAACATCATACTGGTTTCTGTTCCCGCTTTTCCTTGAAATTTCCTGATCTGAGTCTTGACATTTAAAGTAATAAATCATGTTGGTTTACCTGTCAGGGGTGCTTATATAATTAATATATGTTTTCCAGAAAGAAAGTAGTATGTTTTCTTTTTTTTCTTTTTTTTTTTCATTGACTAACCTAAAAGAATAAAATGGAAGAGAAGACTGGAGAAGCACACAGTTCATGCCTAAAGCAATAGTTGCCTTTT
Source organism: Molothrus aeneus (assembly GCF_037042795.1). NCBI lineage: Eukaryota > Metazoa > Chordata > Aves > Passeriformes > Icteridae > Molothrus > Molothrus aeneus. The sequence continues at coordinate 73,643,768 of NC_089647.1, read as the reverse complement.
TTACTGTCTTCTGTTCTTATTAAGTTTCTCTTCTAAAAAGAGAAGAGAATGTCTATATTTTTCATTGGCTGCTTAACACTTCCCAGTGGCCTTCCAGTTCCCTGGTAAATTAGCCACTACGTTCTGTACTAACTGCCAGCACAGTAAAGCCATTTCTGAACAGAAAAAAAGTATTTTTCAACTACAAATACACAAACTAGACAATTTCTTCCTGTCACTATTACACATTTTGGGGACAACAAGCCACCCTCTCATAAAAACCCACCAATATGGTAAATTTCTGTTTTTGTAAACCCTCCTAAGGATGATAATTAAATTCCATTTTTATGTTCATAATATCAAATATGATATCCCCAAGGAGAAAGGAAATTGAAGGTATCCAGAGATGGAGGCCAGACGTGCCAGACTTCACATTGCTGAAGTTTGGTAGTTTGATTTCATTTAGCTTTTTTTACATCCCTGCAAGGGAATGCAGTGGGTTTTCATGACTCAAAATAATTACATCACAAGTTCAAACTGTTCCAGTGAAACAGTAAATTCTTTGATAATTTAATCACGTTTAAGTCAAAATAGAACATAGGACCAACTTAATGCAATACACTTTACAGCATTTAGGGACAGTTAGCTGGGATTTTGAATTTAAAGAACAATTATGAACATACTTTTAGGCAAAATTTTTGGTACTTCCATAATTTTTATGCAATTCATGACATCAGGATAATTAATTTCACTGGAAATTAAGCAGCAGTTTTTCATTGCAATATCCCACTGACCGAAAAGAAACTTCATAAATTTTTCATTCATTTTTAAATATAAAGATACGTATTACCAAGGAAACAAAAACATTGGCTGTAGCTGAGAGTAACAGAACAGTAGAAAAAAGCATACCATTTCTTTTGATCTGTAAAGTTCAAGAATGACATGTCAGTGCCAGGAAAAGATAAGTGTGAGGCATTGGGATAATTAAAACTGATAAGATGATTGTTGCACCCCACTGCACTCATTGTTTTGTTTGAGAAGATAATAATTCTTACTCTTTAATTAAAAGTTTACAAAATGAATTGTTGTGAAAGTGCATTTCAAACTAATTTTATTCTATGGAAAACATAATTACAATTTTTCTCTTTTTCCCAGTAATAATAGCTTTCAAAAGAAAGAAAAGAGGAAAAATATTCAGTGTTAGAAACGATTGCACTAAGACCATGTTGAAAAACCTAATAGCTTTACAGCCTATGGTATTTCATGCTTCCCAAGCAGTGAGTGGCTAATGAAGGGAAATCCTGATCCACAGTTCATTCAAGACAATGAAAATGTTCCCACAAACTTCAATTTTTTTAATTCGAAACCTTTTACAAATTTCTGTCTGTATAAATACTGAAAATTAAAATGAAGTTTCTTTTATACTCTTTGCAATTCTCATAAAATTGAGCTCTCATTTGCTGGCTTTCAAAATTAACTTCGTATTTGGCACTACCCATATTTGATACCCCAGTGTTCTGTACACAGCTAGATAACTTTTATGTTGTGCTGTCATTGCTGAATTTGGTAACAGGGCATACAGCCCATAAAGTGTGAATAAAAAACTGTGTATATAAGCTTAACTTTAAGCAGTAGTAGAGTGGATCTTTTTTTAAAGAAAGAAGAGCAAATGCTTTGTACAGAGTAATTTTCATTAAATCCATGCTCATTCCTTATTCTAAAAAAACTCTATATAAGCTATATTTCATCAGTTGCTATTTTGGGAGTCTTCTAGTAGATTTCTAGTTCTGGCACAGATTACTGCTGAATACACACTTTCCAAACTTTGTATGGGAGCAGAACATCAAAAGAATCTTTACTATTAAATATATTGCAATAACATTTAAAGCTGTACAGAAAACGTTTAATTATAAAGTAAAAATTGTAGTGCTGAATAATTCAATGCCCTAAATCAAATTGTTGTTAACTGCACAAATTTCCTTTTGGTTTTCATTGCTGAAGCATCTGTAACAAAATATATATCTCATGAAGTGAAAGGAAAGGGTTAAAATTATCTCACCAACATCTTACACTTTATCTCTTTTATTGCAGTTCTTAATATATTCTTGAAAACTATTTCTAGGGAAGAGTTCAGATAACAGAAGGCTGAGCAGATGGTCTTTTCCAACTTTATAGTTCCAGAAAAAGCAAGGGCCCTCATTGCTGCTGACATCTGAAGTTGATGCAGGAAGATGACTACCACGTCAGACGAAAAATGTAACAGCTAGTCAGACCCATGATCAGGCAGCTTGGCACTTGCTGACAGCAGTTTGTCCATGTGTTGGAATCAGAAGAAAAAATAAACCTAAACCATGCAACTGCTAAAAATCTGTTCATTTGCTTTCCTTTCTCTGTCATTAATTATTTTCTTTCATAAATGAACAAACATACCAAAAGTATGATTTGGTTTACAGAGAAAAAGAGAGAAACATATTACAACCTAAAATTTGACATAAAGAAATGCATATTCATAGATCTGAGTTTGAAATAGAAGTGCTGTACAGAAGGTATTTCCTTAATACTCCAAGTTAAAGTTCTGTCAATTGCATACCTTAAAACACAACTGTGTGCAAAACCACACCATATTATCAAGAACGTTTTAAATAATGCCATAATATCTAGTATCCAAGAGGCAGTACTGCATTTCTGCCTTTTAAAGATGAAGATTTTCTTTTATGTTGAAAGAAGGGATCCCACCATCCTAAGCAAATACAGTTTGACACAATATCATATTAGCACAGGTGAGACAATATTATTTCCTCTTTTTCTCAACAAAATAAAAGTTCTACTAGTGCCACTTTCCATAAAAAGTGGAATGTCACCCTATCTACATTCCTACTAACTACTTTCCACTATATTCTCAGAAACTGCTCTGATAGACATAGCTTTTCTCTCATTCCTGGCACTGGCATAAATTAGATTATCATAAATCAGATTATCGTGGACAAACAGCCAAATGAAGAGGTGCTACCAGAGAGATGGCAGCAGCTATTTGATTTTACATAGATTTTTAACCTGAGTGTTCTGCACTCTTATCCAGGTAGATTCTTATTAACAAAAATTAACTCATATCTCCTAAATCTAGGAAACTGGCTTAATCAATTGACTATTGGTAATGACAAGAGAATACTTCTTTTGCTGCTTTTCAAGCAAACAAAACTAGAAAGGTCCTAGTGGGAGTGCATGGCAGCTGTTCAGGAATTTGATTCAATTGATTGTAGTACGCTGAGAAAAAAGATACTTCATTTATTTTTATATTTATTTATTTATTCATCTGTGTCCTCACCCTCCCAAAATGTATGCTTAGTCAAAGGAACTGTGGCTGAAACATCAGCTCTTTTTCCTTGGAAAAGTTCATGTATGTTTGGAAGAACAAACCTCATCTAAGAGCCTCTCCTTCTTTTCTCAGTTTTCTAGACTTAAATCGAGGGATGAAGTCAGAAGCTGATGCTACTCCTTAACAGGAATTTCTTTTTAATTGTAGTTAAAACTAAGAAGTTCTAAAAGTACATTGATTTGTCTTCTTCTCATCTTTGCACTAGCTCTAAAACTAACGTGCGTAAACAAATGTTAATTTCTTCATGGGTGCATAATTGTCCTTTTTGCTTAGTGAAATCCTCAGACATGTGATGTTTAGACAATTCTCAAAAGTTCTTTAGGAAATATATTTGAAAAGGGAGCACCACCCATATAAGCACAGAACTCAGAGAGTCCCTGTTCTCTGTGCTATCATATTGACAATCCCTGTCATAGGTTTGCTGAAGGCCAGCGCTATCAAATTTAAAGATTATTTTTTAATATCACTGCAGAAACTTCTAGAAACTTGTTTGTTTCAATTCTAAATTTCTTCACTCTGTTTATATATCTGTTGGTCTGAAGTCTAAGGGCTTTTACTGTCACAGCATTTTTCCTCTGAAAAATGTGCTGTTTTATTAAGTAAAGCAGTTAATTAATTCTTGTGCTCCTTTATCTTGTCTGAACCACAGATAAGTAAATATTTATTAATTTCCCTTGTGTAAATATTTTATATTGGTAAATTCATGTAAAACATGAGTATATTATTTTTAAAGTGTTAGCATACTTATACAGAAATACTGGTGGAGACTAAACCCTTTCATTTGCAGTTTAGTTTCTCTCCTAATTCTTATATTCTATAAAAATTATATTAGTATTTACTAATTAAAACTCACAAATTTTATAATTTCAAGTGAGATTTTACCTAAAGTTTTAACTGAAATAATTGGGTATTTTATAAAGGAGTCCTTAACTAGGAGAAGATAAAAACAATAATCACTTTTAAGAAATAAAAACACTCTATGAACTATAATTAATTAGTTTTTATAGCATTCATGAAGTGCTAGTGTTACGATAATTTAGAAAGTTTTTGTACTACATTAAGCCAGGATGAACATTTCTAGAACAAACATTTTTGCCTTTGTGTGTAATGCCACTAGACACACAGATAAAATTTTAGCAAAGGTGGACAAAGCAGCATAGCCAGAAACAATGTGACATGCTTGTAGACTGAAGAAATCAGTGGCATATGGGAGTAAATCTGATGAAAATATTTCTGGTCACATGCTTCAGTAACCCAACTCAGTGAGCCAGATTAAATTATCTGCTAATGGTGCAACTAACTGACATTGATTTACAAGTACATATTTATGGCATAGCTCCATGCTGTGGTACAGAGATAGATTGGGTTAATTTTTTTTCTATTTTTGCCTACTATGTTAAACAAAGCAAGTTATTTTGAGGAATTTTCATGATGATTATGAAGTTCTAGTGTCAAAATAGTTTTGAGTATCACATCCTGAGTTCTGATCATCTTAGTATTCTAAAACCTTTTCTTAATATCTTTTTCTATTAGATATGTATTTGAAGCATAGATGACATGAAGAACAAAAGAAAAGAAAACCACTTCTTTTGTTTGACTTTGCTTTTAGGGAATTATGGCTAGCTTTTTTCATTAGAAAATTAGTTTCATCAATTTGAATTCTTTGCTCAAAAAATATTTAATAAACTTATGCTACTCCATAATTCATTAATCAAATTATGCTACTCCAAGAAAGGCTGAAAAATTGGCTCCCTCAGAAATCAGGGACGTTCCTCACAAAAAGGAGATGTAAGTTCACCATCTTTTCACCTTGACAGATCTGTGATTTTCTAAATCTATCCTGAAATGCGCCATTTAAAATTCCTCAGAAACAGGACTTGACTTTGATCAAAGGTGGGAGTCAATGTTTTTCTATATTAGTTTCATCTAGATGCATCTTGTTGTCTAGACGGCTAGACAATCTTAACAAAAAAAGTAAAAAGGGTAATTTAACCAGAGGGAAGGTCAACAATTAGCTAACAGTGGGAAACAAAAGATTACAAGTTAAATAATTATAAATGCATCCTAGCATATGCTCAGCTCTAGGTATCATTCCTGGTACTTCAAATGATTGTGTTTTCAAAATTTTAATGTTCTGTTAGACACGAGTGGCTAGGGTTTAACAAATATTGTTTGGAGAGTTTCCTATGTTCTGGATGTCTCGCATCATAACTCATATCCCTCTCTTACCTTGATTATAGGTGTTTGTTAAACATAAAATTACATTAGACTTTATTGCTCTATCAGGAGTTTTATTTCTTTGAAAGTGATTTCACATTCCAGCTTTGCAAATAACTAGTCATTAATATATGAACTGTTGTGCTATTAAAGGCTCTTATTTTCTACTCTAAACTGTTTTATTTTCTATTTCTGAGATACTTTTCAATTTAATCTTGAGCATGCACATGTTGTTTAAGATGATTAGTGTTGGCACAATATCAGCATTGCAATAAAGATTACACTTTATTAGATAAACAAATCCTTTACCAGTAGCATTGTCTAAGCCATGTGAACTTATTTTCAGTGAACAGTAGCCTTTGCTGGGATGCCTATATCACATATGGTCCCTGTGACTATCAAGGTATATATCTTACTAGCAAAGTTCCTGAAGATATGTGAAAGCAAATATACCATAAATTTCTGATTTATCTGACTTTTTCAGAAATCATATTCAGCCACTCATCATAGTTTAGTGTCATCTTCAAACTTGCTCAGTCATCATCCAGACCCTTAACAAACATAATTCAGTATTTATGTATATCAATGAGATCTCCCTCCTCCAAACCTTCTCTTCTCTATGTTAAAGCATACCAACACCCTCAGCCTTCACTAAATCATCTCTGTGAATCTGGGTGTGACCTCACCAGTGCAGAGCAGAAGGCCTCACAGACCAGATTAGTGTGGTAGGATTTGTGTCTTGGATTTGAAAGTGAAGTGCTACCAATTAGCCAAGTTTTGCCTGCTGAAATGGTTGCTAATAAACTCAAAACTCACCTCAGTCTCAACCAGCAATTCAAGCACAGCCTACAGTAAAAGTCAGTTACATTTTCTAGTTACCTCCAATTTGACCTTTAAGTCCTGCAAAGCACCATACTCTGGGTGTCCAAGCATTCCCTGATGTGCCATTTGAAAGAAAAAAAAAGTACTTATCTTCCTTTGAGAGACTGACCTCGACTCTCCCTAAGACCCATAGATTGTACTGAGCACTGACATCGATGGATTCAGCACTATGGGAGCAGCAGCCAATTTTTCTGTAATAGGGTAGTGATTTGACTTGAATCCAGACCTTTTTCTGTTCATTTGAGTTTATGAATCTTCCATTTCTGATTCCATGGAAACCTACATTTAATAACTGACATAAAGGGTGCTACAAATCGACTCTTTGAATCAGGAGATCAGAATATTTTAAGCGTTAACACAAGTAAAATATGAGCAAAAGCCATTTGAAAATAATGAAGAAGAGTAGAAAGTAACAGTGGCTTTTTGGGCCAAATATTTAATTTGCAGATAGGAAAACAAAAATGAAAAATATGTGCCTTTATATTTGCTGATTCATGATCTATTATTGATTGATTTAAATAGAGCTGGAGTGAGTCTATGTTTTTTGTAACCACTAAGAGAAATTTGACATCTAATCTTTAATGTAATTTTTCCTGTCATATTTTAGAATAAGAATGCATTAAAGTATCATCCAAGAAAAACATAACTGCAGGGATACTGCTATTTTTGTAAAATCACATACAGAAAAAACTGGGATGAAACCTGGAAATGAAATGAGATTGTCTGAGGCAGTTAGAGACCTTTGATAACATATAGCTTTTGACCTGTAAGTATGCATTATTTCACTTGTTTGATTTTCTGTAAAGTCTCTGACAGTGATGGAAAATTATGTCAATTATCTAGGTATTATTTTCTCTCCTTTGGAATATAAGGGAGGACAGTTTCTTTTAGAATATTTTATAGGTCCCTAAAAAATTAGAGAAGGTGTGGTAATTACTAAATTCTAGAACACCTCATCTCTTTGATGGCACTCATCATTCTCTGAAAAAATGAAGAATTTACTGAGTTTCTGGTTTGCAATAGCTGTTTAACAGGTTTGTTAAAAAAAGTGTTAGCTATTAACAATTAAAAATTTGACAAATACTTGAAAAATGAAAACATAATTTAATAATATATATTTATACATGAAGGATGTAATTTAAGCTCCCATTTTAAGTGTTAGGTTCTCAAAATTTTTATATACCGATGGCAAACTAATAGCATATTAACATCAGAGAAAAATATTGAATTATAATTTTTAACAACTAAGAACTCTAAGACATTTAGCTTAGCCAGATATTTGCAAAGTAACTGAATGCTAAAATGTGTCTTGAAAGTGCAGGAAGGTACCATAAAGAGTTTTTCAAGTATTTATGATGACCAAATCTGTCTTCTTCAACATGACTGTAACTATGGCAATTTCTCAGACTAGGAAATAGCAAAAAGATATTTTTCAAAATCACCATTCCCTCTCTGCACTAATTATGTCAGATATTTTCTTCCAATTAATTTAAATATACTACACAAAATATTCAAACACATTTTTTGTTTCTTTTTGTCTCTAATTTCCATGAAATCAAGAAAAAACCTCAAACAAGTACCAAGTCCCCTTTCATCAACACTTCTTTTTTTCAGTCTTACAAGTGATGTGTCATTATCACTGCACTTTTCAGCTCTTCTCCCAGCTGAAAGCAATGTACTGGGTGAAAATCTAATTATGTTCAGAAAAAAAATTCAGTTGTCATCGTTGCACTGTGGGTATTCCCTTCATAAGTGTTTGGTTCATAGTGAGAATGACCATACACTGAATGTCTTTTACTACAAGATGTTGCTTAAACTTCTCCAAAATAGGAATTACATTATGGAATGCTGCACTCAGCTCTTGAACCCCCAACACAAGCAAGGCTTTGACCTGTTGTGATGAGTCCATAAGAGGGCTCAATTTGATCAATTTGATCACAAATTTGATCACAGGTTGGAAACCCCTCTGCTATGAAGAAAGTCATTCAGGCTGGAGAGGAGGAGACACATTCCAGAACCTAAAAGGGACTTAAAGAAGGCTGGAGAGGGACTTTTTACAAGAGTATGTAGAGAAACAACAAGGGGCAATGGCCCTAAACTGAAAGAGGGTCATTTAGATTAGATATAAGGGAGAAATTCATTACAGTGATGGTGGTGAGGCACTGGAACAGGTTACCCCGAGAAGCTGTGGCTGCCCCATCCCTGGAGGTGTTCCAGACCAGGCTGGATGGCGCTTTGCGCAACTTGATCTAATCTGTAAGTCTCCCCATCCATGGCAAAGGCATTGGAAGTGGATGATCTTTAAATTGTCTTTCAACCCAAGCCTTCTCTGAATAGATGAGTCTGTGATAATCAATTTGTTCATGAGAAAGCACAGTTCATTCATCATTATAACAATGTTTAGGATTTACCATGGAAAACTCAAAAGGGTACATTTTACATTCTTATCTAATGATAAAGTAAAGAAACCGAGCAAATTAAAATTTTATGTCATATTCCATATCTAAGCAAAAGAAAATCTAGTAAGTGCATAAAGTCTATGATTTCCATGCATCTTGAAAAACCAGTCAATTTAACTATAGCACAGTTTAACCTTTCCAGGAGGTCTGATCACCTTCAGAAGTTAAAACTTGGCAAAGGAGAAATTTCACTTGCAAAAGATTGTACTTAAGATTTCAATGGCCTTAATGAAAACTGAAGAACAGAAGTGACAAAAATGTTTTTTAAGATGATTTATTGTTGCCATTTGATCCAGACTTTGCATTAATGGTGTTGTTGTGATTTAAAGTTTCTGCTTTGTAACAATAGAGACTGTTGCATGCAATGCATGTTAAACATCTGCAGCATTACAAAAATCATCTCACAATATAAAGATATAAGAAAACAGGTGTTGTAAGTTATAAAGTGCAGAGGAAGAAGAAAATGTCATAATTTATTTTAAATTTTATTTCTTACATAAGATTAAGTTCCTCTGCTAGATATTACAAACACTATTTCTTCTTTGACATTCTACGAGATCTGTGTTTCTGTGCTGAAGAGTAATTTTTTTCTAGTGACAGGGACACCCTCCACTAGATCTGGTCATTCAAGGCCCTATCCAACATGGCCTTGTCCAACACTGCCAGTGGTGAGGCATCTACAACTTCCCTGTGCAACCTGTTTGAATACCTCAACACCCTCGCAGTAAATTTCTTCCTGTTATTCTAGAAAATGTCCCCTCTTTTAATCACCCATTACTCCTTGTACTATCACTACAGACACTCCATTCGTTATCACAATCCACAAGAATTTTGTTGTACTTTTTCCCTTTATCCTGTTTATGAAGAAGGAGTCATAAAGGTGCTTGGTGGGCATGTGGCACCCAACCAAGTTCAATCCCCTGTAGATACTTCATCACATAATACAAAACTTCAAGCATCAAAGCAGCTGAATTCCTGATTTTTAAACATTGAAAGACCTTGTATTAAGAAATGGAAAAGAAAAATCTTTTGAGATTAGCTTGATTAACATTCAAATCCATTTCAATCTACCCTAATGGCTTAAAGTTTTCAATATTTTCCTTTTTGAAGCATTTTGTCTGTTAAACATCTATAAAACAAACAACAAAATGGCTGCATTATCACGTGTTGTAATCTCATATTCAGCTAAACAAATTAGATCATCTCCCAAGAAACAAGAAATTAATGTACAAAGTTAAGATCACCTATTGTTTTGTAGTGCACAGTGTTTGCAATAGGAAAATTTTTCTTCTTATATCAATAAAACATAAAAATAAACAACTGTGAAAGAGCAAATTTAGCAACACAATAGTTCTTGCCAAGAATACACTTACTATAGCCAAAAATATGTGTCAGTCTATTCTTCCACTGTTATTAAAAAAAAAAATCTAAAAAAAAATTTTTAGTGTGCTTGAGGTTGAACATGCAAGTTAAATAGGCCCAATAAAAGACTTGAAATATGATGGCAATTTTCTTATAAATTTTTGCAAGTAAATAAGATTGAATTCTATGAAACTTGAAAAATTTCCCATACTCATCATGTTTTTTTTAGTTGGTTTTTTTAATAACACATGCTGACTTTTAGGATTTCTTTGCCTATGTACCTAGCCTAGAATATTGAAAAAATATTCACTCTTGAAACAGGCTGGTAGCTCTGCCTTTGTTTCCCTGGAAGTTTTATTTTACATAATTCATTGAAGGCAAAGCTTTATCAGAACTTTGCTAATTTTCTCTGTATGGGTAATAACAAAGTGGTACCTGGTTTATTCTCTGAAAAGCCATTAATGAAAAAAAAAATCTATTATGCCAGTTAAAGCTCCTTACTTCAACATGATCTTCACATGGATCACTGGTTTTTTTTGGCAACTGATTGTAAATGAGATAGAATGCCACCACCTATGTCTTAATGCAATGAAGGTTAATAGGTTCTTGGGGTTTTTTGGTGTCTAACTATGCTATTTTGTTTTCATGGAACGTATATGACTCTTTTATCTCAGTTAAAGGCCTGATTCACAAATAATAAAATTAGGAAAAAAATTCTTTTTAATTTTATTCCCACTAGAAATGAGTATGCATGGTTGAAATGTTCTCTTGATTTCAGTCATTTAACCATTTTGTTCACATGCAACACTGACATCACAGTTTGTGTCAGAAAGGCTCTTTCAAAATAATGGTATTTAGAATATTTCTAGAGAAATTTTTCAAATTTTTGTTTGGTTGTATATTTTTTGTTATTTTTCAATGTAATAATATATTCCTTTTCAAATTGAAAATTTTACAGTATTCAAAAAGAAAGAAAAAATATTCTTTTGATACTAAATTATATTCAGACATATTTTGGTTATAAATCATCTTCCTCCTATATTCAAAATTGATATAGATTAAAGTATTTAAAAGGAAGAAAGGACGTTTATTCTTTAGATTTCATGATATTTAGATAATTAAAATAACATTGACAGGGACCTTTGCCTTGAACTATAGAAAAGATATGTTAGGAAAAAAATGCCAAGGCCTATTTTCAGTAATTGTAAGTAGACACATACTGACTCGTTGGTCGTATATTTCTCTAGATGTTTATTATGTATCCTGTATATGTAATAAACACATGTGATCAAAACAGCAATATTGATTTTGTTCAAAATATGAAAGACATTAATCTTAAAGCAAATATCAAAGGTTTATCAAGAAAAAAGAAACTGCTTCTAAAAATGACAAACATCTAGAAATTTGGAAATGAAATTAAAGCTGGGCTTGTCATTAATAACGTCTGACAAGGGAAAAAAAAACTATGTACTAAAAAAATTTAAAGAACAAGGTGACTTTAATAGAAAGGAATTTTGGAGAAGGCATGATAATATAACTGAAAAATTTCAAAAACACACAAAAATTTCCTGAAGAGCAGGGAAGAAAGAATGTTTTCTTTCCTACTACAAAGTAATATTAAATATAGAGAAATAAAGAATATTTAAGTAACAGACTTCTAGTTAATTTTTTTAAACTAATGATCCCAAAGTGTCAAATGAATTAAATGTGATTACAGCATTTTCATAACTAGAGATCAATAAAACAAATTTTGATTAATATATATGATGCAAGAAAGAACACAATATTTGTTTCCAAATGTACTTTCTGGTGTTCTAACATAGAAATTACTTGTATTCCTAAAATATTTTATTTTGGTAAAGAATACTGTAGCTGTTTTAAACTAGGTTCTAAGGACAAAGGACTCCATCACTGAAGGCAAAAACTACACCTAATACAATATAAGAATCCATTTACTCCTCACAGCTGCCCTCTTGTAACAAATTCAAGGACAAGTTCAGACTGGTACGACAAATAATCATGTAATTCTAATAAATTAGAAATGCCTGAAATATATGCACAATGTTCTGGAGAAGTATGTAGGCAAGAAAAAAAATGAGCAGGTTGCAGCAGTAATTGGATTCACTTTGCCTTAGTATATGCCCCTAGACTTTTCAAAGAAAAGAAATGTGATATCATATCAAGACTAAGAAGCTGAAAGGCAATTTCCTCTTCAAAGAAGCTGTGGAGCATATACATTCATACACAGACAATGATGGCATTGGGGAAGAGAAAAATTAAATTACCTGAAATGAGAATGATAAATGAAATTACAAAATACCTTACTAGTAAGTCCTATGAGAATGGATGTTGTGAGATGAAAGTCAGGTGGGATAGCAAGGCCTGGCTTTCTTACTCGAACTGGTCCTCATGTGACAGAGAAAGGACCTGTCAATACTCTGAACTAAAGGGATTCCAGAGGTTACTACGTGTCCAGTGATTAATTTTGGAATCAGGAGATCGGTTCCCTCTTCCCTTTTCTCCTAACAAAAAGCAAATATACTTACATGGTCTCACAGCTGATTGCTTTTGGATTTGATGTAAAGAAGCACTGCCACAAAAGGTTTGGAGAGCATTTTGGAGCAATGAGTTGCCACAGAATCACGATGTCAGGTATCTCTCTTCTCTTATAGTGACCCAGATTAACCCTTGGTGGCTTTGGATTACTGGAGTTTATTTAATAAGTACCACTATTAGAGCTTTTACCCTACTTGATTATTTCACATACTCATCTAGCTTGTCAAAAGAGTGTCCAAAATCATAAAGAGGTGCTTTTAGAAGAGCTGGGTGCCACTGAATAGGATCTAAATTATGCAGTCTTAGACTCAGAGGTACTTTTAGGTTGTATTTTTCAAATACAACTCAAATCAATGAGAAAAAGAATGGAATAATTTTAAATCCAAACTCAATGACACAGTTCAGCTCCAGGTTGTAGGTATCTAAATACAGGAGCACATAGGTGAGCCTTTAATGAGAGCACTTTGTTCAAATTCACCTTCATAATTTCATTTTTGTCAGTGGAAATTGGGCAGATGCCCCAGAATATCTGAGACAAGAACACCAGGCAATGAAAATGACACAGAATGTATGAGATGACCCACTGTCATCTTTTGCTACTGCTCAAGGCCAGAAGGAATATCTTACAGAAACTGAAATTACATTAGATACCTATGTCTTTGCAAATAAATACCACTCCAAGAGTAAAATTCAGGTGTCTCCATTTAATATCTGGTGTCTTTTGAGATGCCTTGGGCTAGCAAAAAACATGGTACTGGAAACAAAAATATTTCCAGAATAGCTGGAGTTTTTACATACTTGGAAGTGTTAAGCTCACTTTTATTCACACCCGTGTACACAGGAGCCTTGCCCTAGATGTGTAATTCCAGGTTCAAGTATATTTTATTTATCAAGACATTCAAATATGCATCTTTCACTAATGTGTAAGTTATTTTCAGTGACAGCACAGCACACATATGTTGAACCAGTGCAAAATAATTAAAGCCTGTTTGGCCCATTATTACCATAAAAAAGAAGCATTGTTTAATGCCTTAGCAATTAAGTTACCTACCATGATGGTTTTGTCTGGAAAGAGTTAATTTTCTTCATAGCAGCTGCTCTAGGGCTGTGTTTTGGATTTGTACTGGAAATAGTTGATAATGGAGAGACACTTTGATTATTGCTGAGCAGTGCTTCTACAGAGTCGAGGTCTTTTTGCCTCTCACAGCCCCTGACCAGTGAGCAGGTGGTGCTCAGCAGAAGTTGGGAGGGTTCACAGCCAGGACAGCTGACCCCAGCTGACCAAAGGGGTATCCCATACTGTGCAGTGTCATGCTGTCTATAAAACAGGGTGAAGAGGAAAGGGGGAATGTTCAGAGTGATGGCATTTATCTTGCCAAGTAACCATTACACATCATGAAGCCCTGCTGTCCTAGGGATGCCTGAACACTTGCCTGCCCATGGGAAGTATTGAATAATTTTTTTTGTTTTGCTTTTCTTTTGCGTGCAGTTTTTGCTTTGGTGGTTAAACTGTCTTTATCTCAACTCAATGGGTTTTCTCACTTTTACCTTTCCAATCCTCTTTCCCATCCCACCTGGGCAGCAAGTGAGCAGCTCTATAATGGTTTCACATTCTATGATGTAATTTTGGATCTTTTGAAGGCCAGATGTTCTTAACAGTGTAGCCAGTGTAGCTACTTACAAAATAAGATCCTACTGAATAAAATACTAATAAAATCCAATCCAAGGTTTCAGTGACCTTCCTGCCAACAACAGCAATCAGGAAATGTGGTAAAAAAGCTTCACTGCAGCTTCATACATTCATGCATTTTTAATTTACCTATTTCAGCTTATTATTACATAAACATAATGCAAACAAACTTGAAAATTATCATTGCCTGTGTTGTAAATATACTGGTCTCTTTTTGCCTCCTATAAAATCAGAAAATAATTACATTATTACAATCAAAGGCTAAAAATTATCTTTCTGAGTTAAAGTATGAAAATTCTGCAAGACTGCAGAAAAATTACTTTTATTATTTCATGGTTGTAATCTGAAGTCTTTTGTGTCTGTGATAACATATTTTCAAAGATCAGAACCGAAGTGACATTTTGTAGCTGAACTGTTTAACTTCAACTCATCGATAATATCAGACAGCCTTATTTAAGGGTGGGGCTTAAATGTTTTCATAAATAGGAATTATGGTCAGATTTTGGTGGAAATTTCCATGACAGTTCTGAAAAAATTAGTAATGATCACTATTACACAGTGTATCAGTTCTGAAAAAATTAGTAATGATCACTATTACACAGAATATCAAAAGTATTGGTAATGTTGGGAAACTTAAAATGAAACACAGACACAATAAAAAATATTCTGACATTATGAATTCATATGTTGTCAATTTTAATGGCATGGTCTTAGTTAGCTCATTGGGTGTATGCACAGCTACAATATGCCCACTTCTGATGGAGATACAATATAAGTATCAACAACATCTTTAGTGTCAATATCCTGTTTTGTTTACAGCAAACAAAGGACATTAAATCTTTTCAAAAATGGTTATTTCAATATATCAGCTGGTTTCTGGGTAAGTAAAATAGAATGTTGTTTGCCTTTAGCCACAAATACAAGCCAAATGAAATTAAAAAAACAAGACAGAAAAAAGTAATTGCCATTTGCACTCAAATTACACTATTGTTTCCTGGCCTCTTCTAGCTGAGGGATCACACTCCTGCTGTTCACAACATGGAACTTTAAAATGAATTTGAGTGGGATAAGTTACTGAAGAAATTAACATAATTTGTTGTTTTGAATATCAAAATGAAACCAGCTGCATATAGAAGGGATACAAGTACTGAGTTCTAATCAGCCCAAAAGTATTATCACCTAAATATGCTAATGATAGGAAAAAACTAGTGAATATTGGAAATAAAAAAAAAAAAATAAAGTAGCCTTAGAATCTATGGTAGATTTAAATTTGTATCCATCTAAAAGGAAATATAATTTATTTTATATTAATTTTTTCATTTTATATTCATTTTATATTAATTTTCTTCTAAGATTATGATTGAAGTTCTAGCAGTTACAATAAACAATGTAATTTATGTGTTTGGAATTCTGCTATCTGAGGATGCTGGAGATGGAGAAAAGTGCTGTAGGACTGAGCATTTATTTGTTTTGTGAGAATCTTAAAAGATTCAGTTTATTTATCAGCGCAGTGAATCCACAGAGAGACTAAATCTGACAGACAAGTCCCAGCAACGATTTGCTCTGTTTTACTTTACCCATGTTTACATGGTAATTTACAAATAGAAACAAGCGAGCTCATGCAGTGTTACAGACCAGCCTGTCACTAGCCAGGTGCTTGTCAGCTCCAACGGGAAAGCCTTGAAGGCAAGTTACCCTGGTGCTATGGCTCAGCTTCTGCCTCTGTCTTGTTATTCTGTGCTTGACACTGTTCTTTTTGTGACTAGAGTTGTTTGAATTAAAAATAACTTTGGATAAAAGCTGAATCCTAAGGAGAAAAGAAAAGGCTCCGGGTAAAGAGTTACCTGGATCCTGGTTAAATCACTAATGTTAGCACAGCTGGAAAAATGGGGGTAGCTCTCTAGGGTATGCAAGCAAAAGTAGCTCACTTTGACAAAGATGAATGGAACCAAATCTGTTACTGGATGGCTCAGCCTAACACAAGCAGATGTTTTACATTTAATAGATTAATTTAGAAGTTCTATCACTTTGTTAATTCTAAATGTGATCAGCTAACTTCAGTCATTTTTCATGTTTATGTCCTGAGGTCTTTTATTTTAATTTGACCTCAACACTGCAGAAATATATATGACTTCAGCAGGAGCAACCAGAATATTAAGCACATTATGGAATCAGAGTCAGGATCTAAGTAATATATATGTGCTTATAGTAACCACATGATGCTAAATACCTATTAATTCTTTAACCTGCATCAAGTCATGCTTCTTAAGGTTACCCAAAAATATTTTTAAAACTTGCAGTCACTAAAGAAAGTCTTAAACACCTTAAATCTGACACTTTTCTCATTTCCTGTTCTCAGCTAGTTTAGTAATAGTTCCAAATTCCAAACCTGCAAGATGTCTCAGAAAATGTATTTCAAAGACAGAACTTTGAACAAAAGTCATGGAAGTGCATTATAATATTGTGATAAATGTAAAGTTCTTCGTGCTAAAAATTGATCTGTATCTTTTATTTTAATTATATAATAGAATCACAGAATGGCTTGGATGAAAGGAACCTCTGGAGGTTGCAATCTTGAGTGCAGACACTGACATTCTTTTTGAGACACAAACTAGTAGAGTTTGTGTCATTTCTTTATGGAGACAAGCCAGAACCCTTAAGAAATACTGGGAGTGTCACAGAAATTCTTTGCTCTGTTTTACAGTGACTTTACATCTTGATTTTATCTTTGTGTTTCTTAAGAAGAAAAATATATGTTAGCGTTAAATTACCCAAATTCTGTTTCTGGACTCAAAATTTTAGACAGACTAAAACATAACTATGGGGTTTTAAAACAAAATTCTTCTCTCCTGTGTATTTTTTTTAATTGCAATTATTTTGATGAACCAATTTTCAGTGCATCCTTTGGGTAGTGATGACAGCCTTTGAACTCAGTTCCTAAAGAGCAGAGATTCAGCAAAATTGAAACCACTGAATGAAAAAACTATAGAAGTGAGGTGAGTTGACCACAGTCAGCATCTGAGCAGCCACACAACTTCTTGCTCATTCTCCTCACCACCACTAGGGTGGTGGAGAGAATAGAAAGAGCAAAAGCAGAAAAGCTTGTGGATCAAGATAAATACAGATCACTAAGTGGTGGAAAGAGGAAAAAACACACGAAAAACAAACAAGTAATGCAAAAAAAAAAAAACAAAACAAAACAAAAATCATTCAGCACCTCCCACAAGCAAATGACACCCAGACAGCCTCTAAGTAATTTCCCCTTTGGAAGACAACAACCTTCCTTTAGATGCAGTTTTTATTGCTAAATATCACACCTTGTGATATGGACTGTTGTTTTGTCCCATTTATGTCAACTGTCCCATCTGTGTCCTCTACCAGCTTCTTGATTGCCATGTTGTGGTTTAAAACTAGGTGGAAATTAAAGTCCAAGCAGCCCCTTCCCTTCCCCCCCCACCTCTTTGGTGATAAAGGGACATGGTAGAGAATAACACCCTATACATTCCCACACGCCTCCAGGCTCCTCTCCTCTGATGGTAATTGTGAGAAAATCATCTCTGTCCTGGCTGAAATGAAAACACACCCTCATTCTGTTCACTCAGGGAGGAAAAGGGAAAACTTTGACACTACAAGAATGCTTTATCAGTGACCAAAACATTGATGCGTTAGCAACATTCCAAAGGTTCAAAACAACACCATATGGTTTGCAGTAAAAAAAGTTAAATCGTTCCTGGTCAGAATCAGTAGAAAAATTAATTAAAAATTGCACTTTACTTCTGAAAAATACCAGTGAAATTTTATGTACTTAAATACATTTTTTATGTACTTGAAAATAATCTCAGATTATTATATAATCTCAGATAGTTTGCACAGAAGTCAAACTGGGAAGAAGGAGGCAGTTGGATCAAAGACCAAAGAAACCAAATGGTATTGTACAATATTTCTCTATTTTATTCAGTCTACTTTACCCATTTGAAATATGAGAAAAAATTTAACTGTGTTACTTGTAAGCAATTTACAAGTTTTGTATATGAAGACTTGCTGTTAGATAGTTCTACATTTTTATAATTTTTATACTTACATATTCTTTAGTCATGTCTCCCAACAGATCTTTGCATTCTTTCTTATCAACTACAGTTTATAATTTAGAGTGTACTTTGCTTCAGTTTACCACTATAACAAGCCTGCCAATGTAAAAAAATTAGGAGGAAGGTGATTTTTCTGCAGCTGCTGTAAAATCAGATAGCTCCATGTATTTTAGTACAGCTATACTACTTATGCTCTCTCCACAAATAAGTGTTTACTATTACTACAGCTCTCTAAGAGAAGACTTTAGAGTACAGGGCAGTTTGTTCAGTTTTTTTCCTAGTCAATATAGATTGGTGCTTCCAAAGGGTAACCAATCTAATTGTATGGAAAGCTAAATCTTCAGAACTTCCTGTGTCAAATCAGCTTGATAACATCTTATAAGTTAAAATTTATGCTGTAGGTGGCTGAAGCTGGATTGGGTAAAGCCCACTGTGGTTATCTGTATGTGTAACAGAAGAAGTACATTTTATTCCCTCTCAGAATTTTATTTTATTCCCTCTATTTTCACGTTTTCTGTTCTGATACTACTGTTTTTCAGAGACTTTTGGAAGAAAATAAACCCCAGGATTTAGGGTTACTGTTTGTCAAGAATTTATTTTCTGATCCTTTCCTGATTTTTTATCATCCATGGCACTTTGAGATTGGTTTCAGCAAATCTGACACAGTGTGAGGAAAGAAGCATTATCAGCAGTGGAATATACACAGAACAGAATGAATTCATGTTAGTATTTAACAAAAATGTTCCTCTGAAAAGATGTATATAGAAATAAAAAAAAATAAAACCAAGCATAAGGAGGGAAGTACATGGAAACTTGAAACTATCACATTTATGTATACAATGAATGCTGTTGCCTTAACAAAACTTCACCTATCAAATTTATAATAGTTGTAAATGCCAATAAAATGTGTCTTAGTATACTTAAAAATATACTTGAAAATATACATTACACTTTCCAGAGGTTCAGGGCAAGTATAATTCACTCGTATAAGAATAGGGTCTTGACATTCTCAGCCACTTATGTTTAGAAGGATATAAAGGATTTCTGCACTGCAAGACATCATTTGTTGAAAAGTTTTGGCCTCTGCATATTTGTCTAACATGCATGAAATTTAAGAGCTCTAAAACATAAAAGAAGACCTCCTCCAGGCTTTTTGTGAATATACTAAAGCCAGTCAATTTGCTAGAGAAAACTTTTAACAAAAACAAACAGTAAGACAAATTGACTTCAACTCTGATGAGAGAAACAAACCTTTCTTCCAGAAAAAAAAAAAAAAGCCCCCCCAAAAAATCATAGTAGAAAAATGGGAATGGAGAGAGCCTGAAGAAAAGATTTTGATAGACACCAAAGCCCTGACCTACTCTTTGAATATATTTTTGCTGATTTTTTATAGAGGGCTTTCTCAGGAAGAAAAATGCTTCCAGCAAATTCATATGAGAAAGGAAGAAAATATCAATTGTTCAAGCAGCAAGACAAAGCTGGCAAGAGAAAACTTGATCTTACACAGTAGTTTTCCAGGTCAGGCTTACCAAAGTTAAGGCACTTAGGTATGAATTTTAATATTTTTTCTGTAGTATATAAATACAACAGAAGTGACAGGCATAAGGGAATATGGCCACATGAAAGAGCACTTTAATCACAAACCAAGAAAGCTGATAAGTTTTTGATCACAGATGCTTGATATTTGTGACTGAAAGCTGAATAAAACAGCTACAAAACTCCCAAACCAAACCACTGCACCCTTGCTGCTTTTCTGTTTTCTTTAATGATCAGACACGGGGAGAACAAATGGCAAGATATTGATATGGATGTTATGAAGCTTTACTCTTCACTGCTGATTGTCAGCAAAATATTATGATCACCCACTAAGCAGGGATATATTATGCAGTCCTTTCAACAACAGTGCTGTTACAATTTTGTTAGTTTGTTGATTTAATTTACAAAAACATAAGAAACTATGGAAAGCTAACAAATATAATTCAGCTGGTAGGTTATTTGTGTCAAGATTGCATGTTTTATTGGCCTCATTCTTTTATTGCAGCTTCAGGTGATATAACAGGAAGGCACAAACAATTATAGACAGACAAAACTTCAGCCTATTTCCTTTTCAAAACGTTTTAATCTTGCAGTGTTATCACAGCTCATCTGAATAATTTGCTAACAGAAGGGAGAAGAGTGGAATAATGTGGAAATTATATGTCATTATTACAGTTCTTTAACTGAACGTAAGACAAAGCATTTTCAATTAGGGGTAGGTGAAATTTATTAGTCTCTCATTAATATTGTTTAGGTCGTCAATGTTTAATAGCTGATATTACATAATGTTGCTTACTTCTAGAGATATTCATATGTTAACAATCAGTGAAGTGGTTCCCAGTATTTCATGGCTGCTGTTGAGCTGAGCTGTGGCGATGATTCTCTGTCAGTATCAAAGAGACCTTTGAGGAGTAGAGTCTCCTGCTAGGGTGGAATATCAGATACTGCAACTTGCACGTTTGAACACTACACACAAGCTATTGCAGAATCAAAAGCAAAACACTCTTCCCTTCCTGTTATCACAGCTGTCCTCCAGTCTCTGGAGACACACCTTGAGTTTTAAAGACAAAAAGGTTAATCATAAAGAAGGATAAAATAATAACCTTCCAGCATTATCAGTAGGAGAGCTTGGATTTAAAGGCTTATCACTAGTTGTAAGAAGAACTTAGTTCTATCTGAAATTTTCAGTGGTAATGAAATATGTGACTGAGAGAAATACAGTTTAAGCACCAAGATTCAAATGCATTTAGGACCATATTAACTGCAGTTTAGAAGTGTAAGGTTCTGTGTATCAGCTTCTGATATTTTAATCAATTCAATGACCTTCATTTATGGGGTCAATTTTGCTGTAGCTGATAGTTTTAAAGAAACAGCTTGCTTTCAACAAGGGAAAACTAACATATATGGTTTATACAAGATGTTGTAATACTAAAATTAAAATAAAATTTATTTCTTATCCTCTCTTGACCTTAAAAATAGAGTGTCCATATACTCAAAAAGACCAAAAAGTGAATAAAAGTCATCAAACTAAATCTGGCAAACAGTTCTGAATAAAAATATGTAAAAATATTTTGGAAAATAAGTAGAGGGACAAAGAAAGGATGTTGTTTTATTGATAAGTCAAAGGAGAAAATAAAAAAAGGAACTAAAGGCATATAGGATACATTCTGCTGTGTTAGACAAGAAATGAGCCTGGTAAATTATTACAAATTAATTGGCTTGCAGAGCTGAGACTGTTACTGATGAAAAAAATATTAAAATCCTGAGTTTTATTAGGTTATGATACTGCTGTTGTAAAATTGCACTTTGGACAAGATTTGCAGATTAAAAAAAATGAAACTCCTTTCTGTAGAAAGGGACCTTAAATACTACAGTTGGAAAAACCTTTCCTATTTTTTTGTCTTTGCACAGAAAGTATCTTATGAAAACAAACCACTTTCTTAAGTTAGAAGTTTTCACAGAAAGAAGGTGTGTGTACCTGCCAGCAGAACTCTGCTATGGTAGATGTTTTTTCAAGAGTCTCACACATAACTTCTTCTCAGCTTTAATTTTTTTTCTAAAATGGTATCATAACTCGCATGAAAAGTAAAATTTTTTTTTTTTTTTTGTTTCTTTCATAATGAAGTCACAGGGTATCACAGTGTCCATGTCTTGACGGAATATGAATAGCTCAACCGGTTTAATAATTAAAGTCAATACCTTGTAAAAAATCACTAGATAAATGCTCAGTGTTTGAAAACTTTGCATAGGATCTGATGTTGAAAATTTGCTTAAACCAAGCCATAAAATTGTAGTCAATTCATCACATTGTCATGATCTGACAAGCCATTTCACAATCTGAGTCTATAAAAGAGACATTGCAATAGAAAGTGAGATTCAGGTAATTTGTGCTTCATTTTCTCAGTTAATATTCTTGATTTTTTGTGATTACAAAATTTACACAATGTCCAGCATATATAAATGCAGCAGCACTTGATTGCTGGTGGTTTTAATTGTGGTTGAATCTCAAAGGAATTCTTTAAAAGTTCTATTTTTCCACTTTTTGTCATGTGCAAACAAATATCAATCTGTAAAGTTAATTTACATGCAGACTTAGGAATCTAAATACCCCTTGCCTAGATCTTCAGACAGCTGTCTGTATTTTGCTAAAACACCTATGCTCTGACAAGCTGTGTTATAAGAATATATTAAATTTCTCACATAAGGTCTGTTATGTTCTAGAATTTGTGGGAAGACAGTTGTCCTCTGCATGACACTTAATTTTTTTTCAGACTGTGTTTTGGTTGTAGTGATAGTGATCTTTTTATAGAGGAGATAAATAGGTAGAATTTTTTCCTGAGATCAAGACAGCATTTATAGGTTTTAATGATGAATCCCACACATCTCAGGACAACAGAATTTCGTTAAAAAGAATCATTCTGTAAAAAAGGATGTGCAAACCCAGCCACTGAGCAATCAAGTATCCAAGGGTAACTGAGACCAGAAATAAATCAGGAAAGGGGAACCTTTTTCTCTCCCGTGCAGCAACTTTTTAATGATGCAAGAATTTTAACAAAAAAAAAAAAAGCTTAGTGTATAAATTACTCACAAAGTTCTGGCTAAGGCACTCACATGCAAAAGGACAGTTCTGGCTCTCCTTTTGGGTTTGTTATTCTTATAATGGTCTAATAAATAATAGATGCTCAAGATACAATTATTTGCCGTTTCCTCTCCCGTAAGGACACTCAAACTTTTCATGCAGGTATTTTCTGTAAGTTTTCCAGGTCCAAATTAGAGTTTCCGATTAGATTAAAAGGAATTTTTGGTACTGAATGGATATGACAAGGCCTACCTTATATTTTCTTTCAAAACAAATAAAGTAGGAATAAAGATTGGTTTAGGTTTTTTTAATTGTCATCAGTCATTGAAGCAAAGAGTGGGAAAGTAGCTTATATGTGAAGACAGGTAAATTTTCACAACTGTACTGCAAGTTTGCTAAATTAATACACTTAATAAGACACAGGAATTGTTTCACTTTCTGATCATGACTCTTGGGACCAATTATCCAACCAGAATAAATCCATATCTTCTATGAAGGAAAATATTTTTGCTGTATTTTTTTTCACTAGAGGTGGAAAGCAATTTTATTTCTCCTACACTGGGAGGAAGGTAACAACTGACAATACACAGCTTAAATATCTCTAGGGTAGGGACTCAGGCAGTTGTTTTGGTGTAATGTTTTCACTGTGTCTAGGAAACTTGAAGCCTGACTCTTGATCAGGGTTTCTTGCTGGATATCAGACATAATGATAGAATAAATGTTTTCAGTCTTTGCTAAGCTAATAATCTGTGTGAGATAGATGCAACAAAAACTGAATTAATGAATGGTGAAGCTGTTCTGGAGTTAAGAAAATAATGGAAATTATGACCAGACTCAACGAGTGAGAAGATAGTTTAAGAATTCAGAAAAGAGAAATAATTCAGCTTAGAAAACAGAGGAAAAGACTGTGTTGCCAAAGAGATACAGGAATCATCTTTAATACTAAAATAAGAGCTCTGCATTTTGATACATTGGCATGTGGGACTCAAAGCTGGTCCTGTATGTTTTTAAAAGGAAAAAACTGCTAGAGAAAATTTTATTTTTATAAAAAGTCCTTTGTGTAGGCTTTTCATACAAAACATAGTTGAAAAATATTCAGATTATATTTACACAACTAATTTCAAAAAATTATAAAATATTATTTTAAATTTTGATGCATTTTATTGGAATAAATATCTTCCGGTTAACAAAATAACAAAAAAAAAATCTGTAAAAAATAAGATTTCTAAGAATTTTGAACATGTGAAATGTTTCACAAACTGATATTTCTAATATCTATGAGCCCAGTTTCTAAGGACAATACTCATAATATATTGCAAAGCTTCTGGGAGATGGCGGCTATAAGAGTTTTCTTTAAAAAAATTACTTACAGAAAAAAGGTTTAACATCTTTCTACTCACATTTATAAAAATTTTTTAAGTAATAGAATCTGGTTTCTGATATTTAGAGACTGAACTGATTATGCAAGGTGAAAGATAAAGGGAAAAAGAAAAGGAAATAAGGTTATTTGAACAAATCACTGGCAAAGAGTCACTAGGCATTTCTGGAGTAGTGAATTCAAGATGCTGGGAACAATGCTAACACATTCTAAAAACTAATTTTTTATTGACATATTAATTTTTTAATATTAAAATATCCTTGATTCCAGTAGACATGAACTAGAGTTGATATACCAGTGCATTTTTAATTTAGTATGGAAAGATTGAACATTCATTATTCATTTAAGAAGTTAAATGGGCGCTGAAGCCGGGTAAATTCAGCGCCTATGTCAGATCACTAATGTTAATTATGCAGACACAATTAAAATAGGTGATACCATTTCATATGACAAAAATAATTACTTCATATTGGTCCATTATGAAAGTTATTTTCATATCCCAAGTGTCTTGCAACACCATTTCAATTAAAATAAAATTATATTTCATACATCTGACCCATCCACCTTTGAAGACCCTTGTTTATTTCATGATGAGGTGGAAATAGCACAGAAATTTTATTAGGCTTCCATTGATAATCAATATAAGGTGGATCTAAGACCTTAATTAATTGCTACAATGATACTTTAAACTCTCAGTTTCAAATCTGTTTTAAAAAAATAAATTATTTTCCTTTGCTGACAGTACTATCTGTTAACAATAATAATTAAAAAGTGAGTACAAACAGAAGGTGAACACTATTCTAAACATTTGTGGTTTATATCCAACATTTAACTCTAACCTCATCCTGAATATCAAGTCTAAATTATTAACCACATATGCCAAAGTAGTAATTTCATTTTTCTTTACTGACTAACTGTAAACATTATTCTTCAAGTGTATTTTAAATATTTTATGAAAGAGAATAAAATTTTAACTGAACAAGTCCTCCTGCCTCAGGGTATGTTTTCTTTCTCTGATTAATGCAAGTAGTTTTCTTCTGTGACACTTCTCAGAAGTACTTTTGTCCCAACCACTACCAAGAGGGTCACTATAGATTTTTTGTTCTTTAGACTGTTTGAAAAATATCTTTCTTCCCCCAATTGATCTTTATTCAAATAAAAAAAAGTATTTTTTTTCTTTATTTGTGTTTAAATTGTACAAGTCATTCCTGGGGAAAAAAAAAGTATGTAGAAAATGTCTAGAAATATTCAAGGAAGACTGAACCAATGAAGGCTGGTATATTAAAATATACAGATGTAAAATCTATTTTAAGAAGTCCTAATATCTCTATTAATTAAATGAGAAGAGGATCCTGGAGGATCTGGAGGAAAGAAATAAAATGTATTTTTTGTGGTTTTCTACATTTTCTCAAATCATATCATACTGCCAGAATCAGAATATTGGGGTAGGTTAACTTTGTTTTGAGCTTCTAGTATTGGGCTTATATATGTTAAGATATATGTATAGTTTGAGAAACATTTTAGGAATAATGGAGACAACTAAGAGCAAACAACCTGCTGAGTCAAAAAGTTCATTTAGCTTAATAACTTGTCCTGACACAATTGTAGCACCAGTAACTACAACTGATATCCTGGAACAGTAAAAATCAGGGAGATATATATGTGTATATATATATATATACACATATATTTTCATTATACACACATATATATATTTTCATTATGGTTTCTTGCTTTACTGAAAGCACTAAAAGAAATCAATTAATAGCACTCTCTTTGGTTAGTTTTATAATTACTAAATATATCAAGCAAGAAAAAATAATATGCAATTTCAATTAAGGTTCTGTTTTTTCAGGGAAACAGCAAAAATATTTCATGGAAAGCCTGTCCCAGAAAGCAGGAAAACAGACTGCCCCTACCCAGACTAAAGAAGGGTGTGTGTATATATCCAAACTAGGTTTATTTTTTGTCCCATAACTTCAGCCTAAGAGAATGTCTCTTATAGAGAAACTGATATTTGCTCTGTGAAGAATAACTTGTGAGACTGAATAAAATATCTCTTCATATGGGTAAATGAGAGTTCTGGATAAGTTTTGGAATGCAAGGAGAAAAGATGCTGAATGGAGATAAAATTTCTCTCTTTCAAAGTATTGGGTTCAAATTTTGTAAAATTTAAAACTCTTGCAGCATCCAAATCTCCTCATGAACCTCTTTGTCATATCCCTACAAACAAACCTGAAAGCGCACAATATAAGTAATGTGTAAAAACTAGCCCCGAGGCACCATTTATCTGGTGAAATTATTGCCTGAGGAGTAATTTTGTTTTAATATTGCAGTCTTTTGATGCTTTTAATACCTGTGTAACTTCACATAAATCCATAAATGTCTGAATGACTCTTCTCATAATATGACACAACTTGCTCAGATGAAGGAGTTTCCACCTGAAATATCAAAGGCACAGAACCAGAGAATCATACAATATCTTGAGTTAGAAACTTCCACAAGGATCAAATCTAGCCACTGACCTCACACAGGACCATCAGAAGAATAACACCATGTGCCTGAGGCTGTTGTCCAAATGCTGTTTGAACTCTGCGAGTCTGGTGCTGTGACTACTGCCCTGGGGAGCCTGTTCCAGTGCCCACCCACCCTCTGGGTGAAGAACATTCTTCTAATATTCAGCTTAAACCTCCCCTGACACAGCTCCAGGCTATTCTGTCAGGTCCTGTCACTGGTCATCACAGAGGAGAGATCAGTGCCTGCCCCTCCTCTTCCCCTCATGAGGAAGCTGTAACTGCAATGGGGTCTCCGCTCAGTCTCCTCTTTTCCAGGCTGAACTGAGCAAGTGACCTCAGCTGCTCCTCATACAGCTTCCCCTCCAGGTTCTTCATCATCTTGGGAGCCTTCCTTTGAACATTCTCTGATAGTCTAATATCTTTCTTATATAGTGGCACCAAAAACTGCACACAGGACCCAAGTGGGCCTGGAACAGTGCAGAGCAGGACAACCCCCTCCCTTGCCCAGCTGGAAATGCTGTGCCTGATGCACCCCGGGACACAGGTGACCCTCCTGGCTACCAGAGCTCACTGTGAGCTCTCCAATATGTTGTCAACCCACAGCCCCAAATCCCTTTCCATGACACTGCTTTTCAGCATCTCATTCTCCAGTGTGTACATACATCCAGGATTGCCCCTTCCCAGCTGCAGAATCTGGCACTTGCCCCTGCTGAACTTCATACAACTGGTGAATATCCAGCCCTCTAATTTGTCAAGGTCTCTCTGCAGGGCCTCCCTCCCTTCCAGGGACTAAACAGCTCCACCCAATTTTTATCATCTGCAAATCTACTTAGTATCTCTTCCAGTCCTGCATCTATCTAATTTATGAAGATATTTAACAACAGGGCTGAGGATGGAGGCCTGAAGAACCCCACTAGTGACAGGTCACCAGTCTAAGGTCACCCCATTCACTGAAACTCCTTGTGCCCAACCCATGAGGCACTTGCTCACCCATCACATGATGTGTTTACCCAGCTGTGGGCTGGACATTTTGTCGAAGATTCTTTGAAAGACAGTATTGAATGTTTTACTGAAATCTATCAAGATTATATGAACTGATACACCACTGATAAGGAATATTATAGAAAAAAAAAGCCAATTTTTAATGAGTACTGCTTAAGCCTTGTTGAATTGAGAGGAAGGGGAAAAAAAGAAACTAAATTTGAACAGGGAGAAAATTACTGCACTCTAAAGAAGCATTAGTTGTTCTTGATATTTTGCCTAACAGATAATGAGTAGATAAATATAAAGGAAAAGATTTTAGTACCACATTTTAAATAGGCTGTCAAATATCACAGTGCAGTAGTACTCTGGAACCTGAGTCTACATATAAAGGGGTGAAGAGACACTGTGAAAGCTATCCATGCTACATTTTTTAGACTGCCAGACTCTTCTAACAGGAAGAACTCAGAAAAAGTTTTTGCTTCCACTACATGTAGAAGGAACATAGATCACAGAATCATAGATTCATTTAGGCTGGAAAAAACATTTCAGGTTATCAAGTCTAACCAATGGACGGCTTGCTTAAAAGAGGTACCAATTATTTTTAGATAGCTGGCATCAGAGGAGGTCATTCCTATGCCCTATAGTGCTACTTCTTTTCAGAGCAAAATGGAAAACAAATATGTGTCTTCTTTGCCTTTGTTATAATGCATCAGCAGATGACATAGATGATATAGAAATTGATAAAAATAATGTTAACCTCAAATGCCACTAGTCCTGAACATTATCAAGCTATTGCTTACTTAAGAATTTTTGCTTGTGTAGATCAAACTTTCCATGCAGGAGAAAGTAGAAATGTGAAAGCTGTGCTTTAGGTTATTGTACTTTCTCCATTAGCCATATTGATGTAAGTTTTCTCCTGAAGAATCAATGACTTGAAGAACAGCCAGCCAGACTTCAAGTACAGTGCATTTGCTAAATTGGTTTCAGTCTCTGCTTCTCTCACCATCTTCTACCCACCACATCATAAACATTTCTATTACACCTATGCATGGAGCCAACTGATTGCTTGTTGAAGACATTAGACATATATCTGGAAAGATCCTCTGAGGATGCCAGATTGATCACGGTGTTTTTAAGAAATAGAGCCCCAAAAAGTAATACTTTAAAAGATAAATACTAGTATTGTAATGCTAGATACGCCAGTAAAATAATCCCCGCATGCTCTCTTTAACTGAAGCAAGATCTCTTCTTGTCTTTTATAAAGCTGTTTATTTGGTGTAGGTGTCAAGGTTTTGGGGCTGGGTGAGCTGCAAAGATGTCAAGGTTTTGGGGGTGGGTGAGCTGCAGGTGTCAAGATTTTGGGGGTGGCCTCTGCAAGGAAAGAGCAGAGCTGCCCCAAATTGGACACAGCTGGTTCCAGTCAGCTCTAATGGACAGACCACAGGACATGGCTGAGCCCAGGAAGCATACGTAAAAAAAGGTAATAATCAGTATACAGTGGTTGTGACGGAGCAAATTGCAAAACCCTGTGATCACCAATGTCAGAGAAGAAGAAAGGGCTCCATGCGGGAGCAGAGAAAAGTATGAGATTGAAGGAGTATCCCAGAAGAAATACTATTAGCTGTCTGCCAGACCTAGTACCTATCACCCTGTGCTGCACGGTAGGGGGAAGAAGTGTAGGAAATGCAGCAGTGATATCGAGTGAAGAAGGACAGGTAAAAACCAAAATGGGTTTTGAGGTTTTGGCACTTTTTTCTTACCATTCTTCATTTTTAAGTGGCAGTAAATTGAATTACTTCTCCCCAAGTTGTCTTGTTTGCCTGTGATGACAATTGGTAAGTAAACACTGTTTTTCTTTATCTTGACAAATGAATTTTTCTGTCTCATTTCCCCCACCATCTTACTGAAGAAACCACCTTGATGGGGCAGCTACCCACCACAATCTTAAATATCAAACTGTCCTGGAGGTTATTCCTTTCTCTTAATTATGATTGCCATTGGTGCAATACAAATATATAGCTCAGTGAGCTATTAAAGCTGAAGTTCATGAGAGTAAAAGGTGTTCTTAGAATACTGATGCTACAGATGACATATATTTCTGATAAATTAGGAAACACGTATTTTAAGTCTTAGTTGAACTGGTGATGATCTCCCATCTTTTTTTTAATAAAATATTATTTTAGAAATTTGTCTAATACCTGTGAGGAAAAATGGTTGGGGATAAAATTAGCATTCCCTAACAGAAGTTACAGTGGTACAGGAATTATGGAGAGAAATGTAGTTGCTACTCCCTGAATGGAACACTGTTGCCATACTCAAAGCCTATTCCCTAATTGTGACTGTGTTCACAGGGGTTCTTGGATTTGGGAAGAGACGAGGATCTAACTCCATATTTCAGAAGGCTTGATTTATTATTTTATGATATATATTACATTAAAACTATACTAAAAGAATAGAAGAAAAGGTTTCATCAGGAGGCTAGCTAAGAATAGAAAGGAATGATAACAAACGTTTGTGGCTCGGACTGAGAGCCTGAGCCAGCTGGGCTGTGATTGGCCATTAATTACAAACAACTCTATGAGACCAATCACTGATCCACCTGCTGCATTCCACAGCAGCAGATAATCATTGTTTACATTTTGTTCCTGAGGCCTCTCAGCTCCTCAGGATGAAAAATCCTAAGGAAAGGATTTTTCACAAAAAGATGTCTGCGACACCTGACACCTGTGTTCATACCCACCTCCAAGGTATGAACACACCTCACTGGGCATGCCTGCTGTGGTTTTTTTAACTGTATCTTTAAAACTGAAGTGAGAGAATTTTACACCAATCAGTAACAAAGGTATGCATGACCAGAGTGATTCAAGCTCCACCTACACATAACAAAATAGTATAAAAGTAAGTTGAGAATGGGGAAAATTTAAAGGCTCCATTGTAAGTGCTGGGATCAGTTTATGGACTGAACTTGTCTTTTCCCCCATGGTGACACCTATAGGGTAAAAACCACACTTTATGCATGCTGAGCACTTTTATTGGGGATTAGAACTTGTCTGTGTATTGCTTTGAATATGTTTTTGAAATCAGATACTATTGCCAATAATCCTGAGTGTATTTGTATCCCAAATACAGGGGAAAGAGCCACTGAGGGCTCTCCCTTATGGTGCTGGTGTGTGTCCATGAATAAATCACTTGAACCATCCCCCAGTAAATTGGGATTGTCCAGTGAAGTGTCCCCATAACAGGACACTGACAGACTGGTCAGGCACAAGCGTCTCAGCTTTCCTGGGGTGTGGACAGACAAATCAACAATTAAATGGTTGAAGAAATCTCTTCACACTAAGGGTTGAGAAAATCTCCCCCTTCCACATGACTCAATGCCTGTTTGAATCAACCTTAGGTTTTAGCATTCATGAAAACCTCTGGGAATGAATGTGAGACCACAATAATATTTTGTATTTGCTATTTCCTGTTTCTGGTTGTTTTCTTTAAAATTATAATTGTTACCTTATAAATTTCTATAATTTTTCCTAGATCTCAAATTTAATAATAGTATCAGTTCTTTTCTAGACTGAGGCTTTTTAAAATATTTGTAGCAGAAAAGTATGAAATTTTCAAGTGACTATGGAGCAGGGAGGAAACAAATGCAGAAAAGAAGATTCGTCATCATGTAGAATATTACCCTGGAAACTTAAAGGAATTTCTGGCATCTCTGAGAAAGGATTAATCCTATCTGCTCTAATTTAGACATACGGACACTAGAGATCCAGATATGAGCTACCTGCTGTTTGGTCTTTTCATTGCCAATGGTGAGAAATAGGTACCTGCAGCTGGGAACTTTTTTCATCTTACAGTACTTTTTAAAAAAGTTTGATAAATACCTTCTTGAGAGTGTGTGCTTCTCTGCATTGGCTATCTAGCTGTAATAGGCATTTCTACTTTTTGCATTAAATACACCTTAACTGTGATAGCTTTTTCAACATTTGGAGGGCATTTGTTTTAATCTATACTAGACAGTGGGCCCTTAAACTAGTTACTTTAGCTCCCTTCAAATCCAAGAGAACATAGCTACTCAGCCAAAAAAACACTGAGTATGATGCGAAAACAAGCCTTGAGCCTTCTGGCAGGAACAATTTTCCTCAATTTCTTAAAGGCATGGTGTGGATAAAAAACATTGGTTGCAGTCTCTTCCAGCTGAAACTTATCCTCTCTGTTGTGGTAAAGGACAGAATTAGTAATGGCAAGCAGACTAGCTGCTGCAGCCTTTGAGGAAATGCTTTAGGAGTGCTGCATCTAAACAAATTCAAATTTAAAACATATTATTTTTGGTAGCATTGACTGATTATATTAACTCTAGGATCTGAGGGGAAAAAACTATTAATATACAATGCATAGTGTTGCAAATTTTTTTATATGCAAGACCAAATTCTCTTTTCTGCTCAGCTGCTGTTTATTGAACTATTATGTGGGTCAAGAAAATAACATATTATTTTAATTCTTTGCTGGGTATATCAGTGCAGTGGTGCACTGATGAATGTTCTAGCAGTCATCTCTAAGTCCACTAGCTGAGAATAACAGAAGTTTAATGCTCTGCAGCCAGATTCACATTCCAGAGTATCATAGACATGACCTCTTTTACAACACCTGAGATTTTTCCTACATCAGAGGGTCACAACGGCAGTGAGCACAGTAGTAGTTCAACCTTTAATGTTTCATATAGTAGGGGAGAAAGTATTAATCAGCTCCTAGATATTTGCTTTGTTCTTATTTGCATACTCATTTCTAAAGGAAACTTCCATGGAAATCTGCTATTTTTGTATTCATAGAAATGTATTTAGTCACTTCAGTTTAAGGTTGAAGACCAATAGATTATACACACCAAGATCCTTTAGAGTGGCAGTTTTGTTTACATTTCCAATTAATAAATTAGAGCTATGAAATACCCATGTGCAATGATGCTCTTACTTGTATTCATGTCCTGATGAACAGATGGGAAAATGATCTGTTCCTTTCAGTGTTATTGCTGCTTCAGTTACCATAATAATTTGATTACTATTTCTGGCTCAAAGTACTCATTCAAAAAGAAAATAATTGTATCTTGACGTGGGAGATTAGACTTTGAGGGACAAAACCACACAGCACCATGTGTTGCACTGTGCTGTATAGAATTTAATGCCATATTTCCCCTCTGTATATAATAACCTCTTTTCAATAACAATCTTTGATAGATATCTGGGTAAAATTCATCTTTGATTTCAGTGAAATCAACCATGACAACCTCAATTTCATTTAGAAGCAATCATTTCTTGGGCAGATAAGTAGCCTTAGAAATGCATATGATTAAAAATCAGCGACTTGTGCTGAGTCAGTTATATGTAGAGACATAACATGCTTTTAATATTCAGACCTATATAGGATTATATAATATAAATTGCACCTGAAAATCTCCCAAACTGGAAAACCAATAATTTATTCTTCATTTAAGACTTTTGGCTCCTGGTCCAGCTCCACTGCCCTTTCCACTTCAGAATTCTGAACTTAATGATTTCTTCAGTTAGTGGATGAATTCCACATATTTTCTAAAAAGGGATTTGAATATGATTTATGTGAAAAACTCATGGCAAAAAAGAAGATATTTGGAACAGCTGGAATTAATTCTTTAATTCAGCAGTTTAGAAAAACAAACAAAATAATCTCAGGGAAAATTATTTCCTGTTTTCCAATCTATACAAAATTACATGGAAATGAAAACAAAAATATCTCAGAGAATCATCTATTACAAGTACAAAATACTGTCTTTATGAAATGCCAGTATTTGATGTAAACTCATTTAATAAAATGCCGACCTAAAAATAGATATTTTTAGAAGCTGATCTTTCCTCAAGGGATTTGTTAATACAATGAGTCTTTGATCCAACATATGAAACATTAAGGTCAAAGTCAAGAGATGACAGTTTTGTCAAAAAGGAGAAGTGTAGTTGTTCAGCTGTTTCTTCTTTTTGATGTTATTCAAGGTCTTTATAGTGTAACTTAAAGAGTATGCCCCAAAAACATTGGATCTATTTAAAACCTTTGAAAGGGTTTTGTTATCTCTTTTGTTTTTAAAATAAATTTCTTTAAATTAAAATGGATTTTATTTATTTTAGAGACAGTCAAATTTAGGGGAACAGGAAATATTGGAAATCCTTAGAAATTTTGGAAGACAAAAGTACTCAGATGTATTCCCAAAGAATTTATACATTTAAGGTTAATTGAATCTTTGAAAGGGGGAGATTTAACTGAACTCCATGGCTGCAGTGGTTGCACAGGTATAATCTGCTCCCATCACAGGAAAGGGCTATATTATTTCATTACAAACCTATTGGTTCTTAAACTTCAGTTTTAATGATTGTTCCTGAATACAGCTCCTTGATCCTCCACAGGTCCCAGGAAGGACAAGGATGTTTCTACAAGGGAAAGATCAATCAGAGACACTTCAAAGGAGGGAACCCATAGAAAAAAAAGGAGACGGTAAAAAAGAGTCATATTTCAGTGATATGAGAGATCTCTTTAAAAAACCAAAACCAACTCCGCTTTGCACTGCAGCAATCCTTTGCTTCATGTTGTAGGTCTACAACTCTCTCTCCCATCTGTGTCCCAAATTTTATAGCTCCCACTGGTAGTTTATAAGATCTCCTTCTCCTTTTAGTGTTGTTGCATGTGGAAATGGCCTAGCAAAACCAGTGTTGGTCAGTCAGACAATAAAAAACCTAAGGGGTACATTGACAAAAATTGAGCTTTACAGGACTGCCCAGCAAGAGGAACTTTATGTTGGTATTTGTTAATTAATTTGCTTGTTTAGCTATTTCCTGTCAATCCTAAAAAATTAGCAATATTCACAAAATATAAATATTCACAAAATATATAAATCCTTTTCAAAGAAAGTTTCTGAAAAAAAGACCCCCTTTTCCCAGACATAATTTATGCCAACCAAAAGCATCCTCTACTGTGGGGTATGACAATTGCTTTACGAATAGTAACAGGATAAATTCTTTAAAGTAAGGGAAAATCACCAGTTCAGTTCTGTGTTGGGTCAGGATGAAAAGAAGCACTTAGTGAAGTGGAGACTTTGCTGTTCATAAATCTTGCAGGGAGATTATAATCACTGGAAGGAAGATGCTGAGTGAAAGGCTAGACAGATAGCAGCATCTTGAAGAAATGGATTACCCAGACACTGGATTACGTTCAAATTGTAGGCTCATTTGTTGTAGGTATTTGATTAGTTATGATATTTTATGCCCTCAATTTTTTTAAAATTTGTGGTCAAGAAATGTAACAGATACATAGAAACATACTTCAGAATAAGTAAATTAAATTCTTTAGGTGTAAAAAAAGTAATTCAATTTCTTTTTGAATTTTTGGGTAACCATTTTTACTACTTTCTGTGTCAATTCCAGATACTGAGATTTTTGGATATACATGAATGAGGGATGAACGTGAAGTATGAAAAATAAAAATTATCATCCTAAGACAACAGAATTTCAGTTCATCTGCTTTTTTTTTTCTTCCTAGTACATCTGTAATATTTAGCTATATGTGTAGTCACATTTATTTATATGTATGTCTCTTTCTTTCCAAAGTAAAAGAAAAAACCAATAGTTGATGATGCAACAGAAATTATTCAATTTTTCAAAAATCAATTAATTATTATTCTATAGCAGAGGAAGTACTTACCAATGCATATTTTATGATCCTGCACATTAATTCTATTATTCAGAAATGCTGAGGTTATATTCCA
Source organism: Molothrus aeneus (assembly GCF_037042795.1). Lineage (NCBI taxonomy): Eukaryota > Metazoa > Chordata > Aves > Passeriformes > Icteridae > Molothrus > Molothrus aeneus. Next base: position 73,607,892 of record NC_089647.1, on the reverse strand, counting down.
GATAAAATATAACTCTTCCTATTTGGCACCCTAATTAAGGACAGGTTTGAATTCACCTTGCAAAACGCATTAACATTCTGACTTGGAGGTACAGGTCAAATGTAAATTACCTGGCAATTATGGCTGGAAGTCCAGAAAGTGCCAGCTTAGAGTGCCTGGAGACTATTTTTGTTGACCTCATTAGGAATATTTTAAATGAATACATAAACAGGAAGGCAAAATATGGAAAATCTTTTTATTTTAAGTTTTCAATTAATAAGTCATGTTGATAATGGCTTCATCAGAAACACTGAAAACTGTTGAAAAAATAGTATTATCTCTCTTTTCTCATTTTAATATTATTAAGATGAGAAAAGAGAGATAACAAATATTTTATATATAATTCTCAGTGCTATAATATAATGAATTCCTAAGGTTATACACTGGTCATAAGTAGAAATGTAAAACCAAAAGTGTTTTTCCAAAATTAGCATAAGAGTAGCTGTACAGATACAAGCTTCTCTAAAGACTCACAGAATTTTAATTTTATATGTATACATAGGTGTATATATATAAAAATATATAAATATACACACAGTGTGCTTTCTGTTTTCCCACTACTAGCAGGGATTTACAACCAGAGTTCTTTGCCTTGCTTTGTTTTTCTCTTATCTCTTGCTTTGCCTTTTGATGTGCCTCTTGCCCAAAGCTGTGTTATTGTACTGAATTATTAAAATCACAGAAGATGCCAGACCAAGTAAGATGTAGTTTTGCTAATATTTAGTGGTCAAATACTGATCTTTTTGAGCCAAAATAGGTCTGATGCAGAGATCTTTGAACAAAATTGTATACCCTGTTGAGTTTCTGAAGTTAAATAAATTTAAAAAAGGTTTTCTGAAGTCATCAAAACTAATATAAAATGAGGTTAAGATGTCCATCCCTTTGATTGTTAGTTGCTGTCTTTTCTGATGGTCCATTTTTTTATCTCACAATAGCAACTTTTACCTTAGTTTTACAGGCTAGGAAAAGTTTTAAATACCCCCCACCCTCCCCAAAAAAAAAAAGTTTAAAAGCCATCTTTGAAAAGAAACCAGGGAAAATTCCAGTAGGGAGGAGTCAGTGAATAAAGTGATAAAATAATACAAAATCAGTGATGGAGATCATAGTAACTATGAATTAAGTAGACAATTGGTCCAATTTAGCATGGCGTTATTACTGCTCAAATATAAAGTTTGATCAGAGATGTCAATAGAAATTTAATTTTACCTAAATCTAACTTTCCTAGGAAAGGGAAACTCACACTTATTTTCACAAAAAATCTTCTTGTAAATTCTGAACTACAAGCATTTTCTTGTAATCTGTAATGTCTGTGACAATATTACCACAGTAATATTACTTATAAATGAAGTTTTGCAAATAATATCTCAAAAGTATAATGATTTTATTTCGATTAATAGGTCCTGAATATTTTGTCAAGGAATTAAGGAATATCTCTAGATCAGCTGCCTTGTCCTTATTGGTGATTTTAACTTCCCAGATATCACCTGGGGATATCATACAGCAGACACATACAGGTTCAGGAAATTCCTGAAGCATGTCAAAGATAAATTCATGGAGCACGATTAAGGGAGACAACTAATAAAGGAACCCTCCAGATTTGTTGTTTATGAACAAAGGAGGACTTGTGGATGAAGAGGTTATTGGTTATTGTCTTGGGCCAGTACTCTTTAATGTTTTTATAATTTATTTAGGTGTAGGAATCCAGAAGGAAATTTGCTTATGATACTAAACTAAGAAGGAGGCACGGATTCCCTCAAGGGCACAGGGGCCTTACAGAGAGATGTGGGTAGACCTGAGACCTGTGCATTCACCAATTGTATGAACTTTAACAAGTGCAAGTAACAGATTCTGCTCATTGCAGAGAAATTGGACTAGATGACCTTTAAACATCCCTTCCAATCTAAACTTATATATCAGCTATGATTCTCTACCTAGGATGGGGTAATCCTGGTTATTATACAAACTGAGGGATGATGAGCTTGAGAGGAGCTTCACAGAAAAATATCTGTACAATTGGGTGAATGGCAAATTTAATAAGAGCCAATAGTGTGCCCTTGGCAACCAAAAGGGTGAGCTGTGTCCGTGTATGAAGCACAGCATCACCAGCTGGTCAACAGAGGTGGTTGTGTTGCTCTCCTCTGTGCTGGTATGGCCTGACATTGAGTACTGTGTGCAGTTTTGGGTGTCTCAAAATAAGGACATTGTCTCATGGTGTGTCCAGAGGAGGGCAGCCAAGATGGTGAAAGGTCTCGAGGGCAAGACCTGTAAGTAGCAACTGAAGCTGCTTGGCTTGTTTAGCTTGGTGAAGAGAAGGCTGAGGTGTGACCTCATCACTGCCTAAAACTTCCCCAAGACAGGCAGTGGAGGGAAGAGTTGATCTTCTCTCTGGTGAGCCATCAGGGTAGTTCAGACTGGACATAAGGAAAAGGTCTCTTCCCTGGGATGGTGGTGGGGTACTTGAACAGGCTTTCCAAGGAAGTGGTCACAGCAAGAAGTGAGCCAGAGTTCAAGGAGCATCTAGAAGTATGAGTCATATGGTCTACTTTTAGACAGTCCTGCAAAGAGTGAGGCATCGGAGACAATGATCCCTGTATGTCTCTTCCAGCTCAAGACATCATATTATTTTAGTGATGCAAATTGTGAAAAATTACCTGCCATGTTACCTTTAATAAGCTCTTTGGTTAAAGTTTTGAAATATTAAAGAAGAAAATAAATTGAAATAATGCAGATATTCTAGTAATTGAATATTACTAGATCCTGGGTTCAACAGAATTGAGTATTGCAGCAGTCAATCTTGGGGTGTGGTATTGGCCTCCCAGTTGTACATTTCTGCCATTTAAAGAGCTGTGTCTGTAACACAGTAGAGTTTGGCAGAATATTTTTCTACTTAACATGCGCATCATGAATGCATTTAGGAATAAGAGTGCATCAGTTTTTCTTCTTTCTTCTCGTAAGAATATAACTCACAGATATGAACTGAACAATGGTTTCTTTGAGGTCAGTACTGCAAGAGTATAATGGTTGTGTGAAGTCAGACAGAGAATAGCTCTTACTAAAAAAAGCATTACAAAGTTCCTCCAAGTCTAGACTGTCCGTAAATAATGAGACTAAAAAGGTTTTATGTACGCAGGCTTTACTCATCTGTATGTTTATAATTAGAACTGTTATACAATATCCATCAGTTTCCCAATTTTTCCCACTGTTTGTCATTCAAAAACAAATGCACTGTGCCCTTGATTCATTGCTGATTAAATTTAGCTATTTAAAGAAAATTTAGCTGCTTTTTAGGGTCACCTGGCCTCTAACTGCAGCTGCAGAAGTGCCTGGCTTTCCCACTGATCACATCATATCTGACAGCCATCTGTTTCAATGTCTTAGATGGCTGATAGAATCTCAGATGTCTTCAGGCAACTGAATAAAAGTTAAAGAAGTCTGTGATTTTTGGCTGTAGACACTGAATTTCAAAGAGTGAATGTAGGCATAATAATACCAGCTAGGTATATAACTTTCAAATGCAGTCAGTGGGGATCTAGAGATCGATAGTTTTAGCAGAATATCTAATGTCATCAGAAATGTATCCCAATTCTTCTATCATAGAATAATAGAATACCACATTGGAAAGGACCTCATGTACCATCTGGTCCTACTTTTCCTGGCAAAAACATGGTCTAGGCAAGAGGGCAGCAATCTGTCCAGGCAAATCTTAAAAAATCTTATTCTTGGAGAATTCACCACCTCCCTGGGGACATTATCCCAATGGATGATTGTTCTCATTGTAGAGAAATTGTAAGTTTATGTCCAATCAAAATCTCACCAGAAGTAACTTGTACCCATTACCCCATGTATTTTCCATGTTGCTTCCTGAGTAAAAGAAGTCTCCACAGTTTTTTGTAGGCATCCTGTATATAGTGGTGCATGATGATACAGACTCCCCTAAGCTTTCATTTCTAAAGGCTGAAACATCCCAGTTCTTTGAGCTTTTCCTCATACTTTTTCTCAGTTGTTTGATCATCTTTGTGGCCCTTCTGTGGACTGTCAGCCTGTCCTCATCCGTTTTATGGCAGGGACCAAAACTGAGCATGATATTTCACGTATGATCTGACAAGCACTGAGTAGAATAATGTTTTAATCTCTGCTGGTGATGCCACTGTTGTTGCATCCCAGAACCCCGTTGCCTTTCTTTGCCACAGCAGCTGCACACTGTGTGCTTATATTGAGCTTGATGCCCATTGGAACCCCCAGGTCCCTTTCCCCACAGCTGCTCCACAGCTGGGTAGCACTCCCAGCCTGTGCTACAATTTTGGATTGTTTTCCTGAGTGTGAGGCCTTGCACTTGTTGAACTTCACAAGGCTCTTGTTAGCCCACTTTTCAGGTCTATTCAGGTCTTCCTGCAGGGTGGCTCTCCCTTCCAAAGTTCCCACTTTTCCACTCAGTTTGGCATCATCAGCAAACTCCATCAGGATATGCTTGATCCCATCCTAAGGTCACTTAGGAAGATATTAGATAGTGTAAGGTCCAATTTTAGTCTCTGGGGGTCCCCACATATGGCAGGCTGCCAGTTTGAACAGGAGTGGTTTGATGCCACCTCAGGGTGCTGCCTGTCAGCCATGTCCCCACTCACCCCACAGACCACTTATCTAAACTCAAATACATCAGTTTCTCTAGGAGAAGTTTCTGGAATACAGTATCAGAAGCCTTGGAGTAGATACTGTAGGCAATGTCCACCAGTTGCCCTATACCAAATGAGTGGGTCACTTTGTCAAAAAAGGTAGTCAGCTTTGTCAAGAACAATTTTGTGGGTGGTGGTTTTCCCAGTCATGTGCTTCATTTGACATGTGATAGTTCCCAGGAGGATTTGTTCCATCACTTTCATGGGAACTGAAGTAAGACTGATGAGCCTATAATTTCCTGAACCCTCCTTTATGCCCTTCTTGTAGATAGGGCTGACCTTAGCCTTGTTGACTGTCTAAGCCAGCAGTCAACCCGCTACATCCACTCTTCTAGGAAGTTTCTTGATCTCCACAACTTCTCTCAGAGATCTCCACAAGTTCTCAGATATTAGGAAAAGCAGCCTTGCAGTGACATCAGTCCACCCTTGGGTGGATATTATTAGGGCCAATTGTTTTGTCAGAAACAAATGCCTGTAACATTTCACAAACCATCTCTTGCTTCACTGACAGTGGGTCTTGGTTTTCACCAACAGATCAGCAGCCTGTGCACATCTTTTGCAGGTACTTACCTTGTCTCCACAAGAAGGGTCTGGACACTGGGTACAACATTCTATCTATTTTGAAGTCTCTTTCCTTACCAGTTTCATCTGTGCAGAAGCATTTAGACTTGTTTGGGGCTTTCTCTGTAGAAGCACTGGTTTTAACTCTCAGATGAATGCCAGCCAATATGGAAGCAACCCAAAGAAGCACCAACTTTAAAAACTGTGGTCTTATCAAACAGATTGGTTTAGTTGATGCCTTACTTTGATGATGCATTTATTGATTCAGAATATGTCAGAGGAAAGTTCTCCAAGTGTGACTTGGTAGAATACCATGATCAAACCTCAAATAATCTAGAAAGATGAAGAAGTGGAATTCTACTAACTAAGCATTCTTAGACTGAACACTGATCTTGGCTGAAAATGCTAGATGCAGTGAATCTGCCTTTAAAATGATTGAATTTATTCTTTTGTGTGTTCCTTCACTCCAATATTTTTTTCTTACTGTCATTTGAAAACTAAACTTATCACAGCAAATGAAGTATAACACCTGCAGCATGATGTCAGGTACATCTCACAGGCTGGAAGGGATCCCAGCAGGCTTTCTACATCAATTTAATCAGCATCATAAATCAAACATACTTTCTGCTGTGTACTATTTACCATATGTGCTTTGTGGTGTTCAAGTATCAGACTTTAGCAGTTAAATATGCTTTTCAGTGCATTTCAAAAGAGACAAACAATTAAGAATTGCATACATAACCTGTTGACTCTTAGCTACTTCCAGTGTAAAAAAAACCACATGGTAATGTCTACTAGGCTACTTTCAGGGATTGATGAAATGAAGATGAAGAATAATTTAACCCTGAATATATCTGACAAATGCACAAATCCAGGACTAAGTAGGAAAGAAGGTAGCCTCTGAGGCTGTCTGTCTGCAACTTCATATCATATTCTGGGAAAAGTAAGCAAGGTAGTTTATGTAGAAAGGATTCAGTGATTCTGAGGGCACTGTAAATAATTTGCTGGCTGTGTCTCCCTCCCCTTTGAGGGACAGCACTTAACATCTTTAGTTGCAGCCACAGCCTTATGTTTTCATGTCAATGGAGACTGTGTGACTCCAGGAATTCTCTATCTCACTGTAGAGAGTAATGGCACTGTAACATATCTTGTCCTCAGGAGGAGGAAAATCTGTAATTGAAATACAGGCTAGAAAATTTATTTTAAATATTTTATTGTCATGCCCATTTTTTTGTCTCTAGCTGTGTCAATTTCCACAAACAATAGCAAATTTTCTATGGAATATGTAATATAATGAATGAGAGATTGCTTCTATAAATGTGGGCACTCAGCTGAGAGTTAAACAAGTGCTTCTACAGAGAAAGCTCCTGAGATGTCTGATGCTTTCACACAGATGGGACTAAAGGAGACTTCAGTACAGATGGCAGGTTGAATGGGAATATCTTGATTAAGACAAGTGATGTTTTGAGTAGTGTACACAGCTTGCTACAATAATTATACCTTAAGTAAATAATTCAGAAACAAGAGGGTTACAAATTTACCCAATATGAAAAGGAATCTGTTCTAAATCTAAAATGCATGATATTTTTTTAAATTACGAGTTCCTTCTCCTTGCTTCTTTGGATATATAAATCCCTAATTTAAACATTATTGATGTTCTTAAACCTATCACTTACCTATTGCATTCCTTACCCTTTACATTCCTTCATAGTCTTGTGTAGGAAGCCATCTAAGAAATGAAACAGATCTACTCACAAACAGCTTGGAACTCTTGGACAAGATTCAGCTTCTGAAGGGCTGAACTAGAATTCTTAAATCAGGAGGTCATATCTCTAGAGTATTGACAATTTCTTGCAGGCATGCTCAGAAAAGCGGAGGCTACAACTTGAAATAGCAATTACTCATAGATTGTACAGTACCACTAAAAAGGTACTGATGGAGTTTATATATCCTGATACATCAAGGGGGGGAGTACACAGAAGACTAAAGTTTCTTTTCCAGTCATCCTCTAATTTTGAAACTTGACATACTGATTTTTTCATTGGAAGAGCAACCAGCATCCTTCTTTTCTCTCTCCAGCTTACAAAAGAATTGTTGCAAAAGTAGTGAAGTGACTCATTCCAGAGAAGTTGCAATATGTTTATTGATACAAAACAGCAATTAAAAAAGGTGGATAGTAAATGTGGTGGTAATGGTCAGGTACACTAGGTTATTTACTGCATAGAGGACGGGGTCAGATGAAACTGTCTGACCATGTCTGACCTCAGCGATGATTGTTGAGCCATAAGATTCACAAAAGCACCCCTTATATTCTAAACTTCTTCTCAGAGGTGAGTATAAGTTCATCTGGATCCATATTTAGTCCCAGACTTATTCAATTCTTTATGTCTGAAGGATAATGTGTGCACAATCAATCCCTTATAATGACTTAGCTAAATTTCAAAGTGTCAGTGTACTTATTCCAAATTCACTTACTGAGTATCTGACATGATAAGGATCTTCACAATCTCACAGAGTAACTGTGGGATGCATAAATTTCCAAGGAAAAGTCCTGCTGTGCAGAAGACCTCAATGGACCCTTGGCTTTTCAGTATGTATAGCGTAAGACAATGAGTTCATTGTCATATTTGCATGCTGACTGCAAATATTAGGTTGTTCTAAACTTGCTTTGAGCCAGATCTCAACCAGCAATACAATTAGATGGTTTCATTGCCCAAATTAGCCCATGGATACTGCACTTATATCTGTGTCTCCTGAATTTACTTTGGGCTGGATGCAGCCATTATGACTAGATATACCCATTAGGACAGCCATTGGGAGTTATCCCTTGAGCAGAGTTATGGGAAATAGAGGTCAGGTTGAGAGGGAAAGAAGGGGACCACGCTGTCCTTCTGAGTGGGTAACCTGCTTCATAATTGTCTACTGCCTAAGCCTTCTTTTCAGAGCTCTTACTTACTATGTGTGGGAACTGTAGGTAGAAGCCCATGAAATTATTTCAATGTCTCTAATACATCTCTTGTTAGACTTCCTATGCTTGCAATAGAATACTGAAGTAGAAAAACTTCTATAAATTGTATTAGAATAAAATCCTAATCACCCACTGTACAACTCATAAATGCAGAGACTTATTTCATATTCTAATAACTTGAATGATGGCATCTCTTCAAAAGAATGTTTTCTCTCTTATTTAAGCAGGCAGTCCAGTTGACTAGCTGATATCACTAGAAATCTGGGCAAGCTGAAAGCCTTCTCTTAGAACACACAGAAACAAAGTGTTCTCCTGAAACTAAAATTTAGATACATAAATTCACTTTAATGTCTAGGATTACAGCCTGTGTCATGCTTCTTCCCACAGCTCGTAGCCTTGGAGTTTCATAAGCAAATTTCCCACTTGCTTTGAAAATTTCGCCAGTATTTCACATCAAGAACCAAAAAGCATGTAAGATCCTTTGTGTGTTATGTTTGGATGGAGATCTTCCTTTATCTAAATCTTCAGAGAAATTTGTGTTGCCCTCATGAACAATTCTGTTCCTAACAAAAGTGACCAAATGAAATATCAAAAATCATGCAGTGTGAATGCATGTGAAAATCAAACCGCTAGTTGTGTTCTCTATTTGTAATGGTTACAGCTTTCTCTTTCCACTGTACTGCACTCTTTTTTCATCATTCTGCTGAGATTTTATTTATTTATTCCTTTATTTATTTCATATGCTTCCTTTATATTACATGGATAATTTAAGTCCTTAACTGAGGTCTGGGTCATTAGCCTGCCCATTAGGCATTGCACTGCAAAATGTCAATGCCCTTAGTGTCTTCAAGAATTTAGGTCCGAGTGTTTTACCATAAAAATAAAAGGAAGGTTTTGTAATGGACATAGTGAATCTTGAGTCTTTTTTCAACACATGAACAAAAAGAATTCCTCAAACCTTTTCTAGAGTGATCTCTTATTTGATCGCATTGGTTGTAGGTTTATCACATTACACTGAAAATAAAGGTATCAGTCAGAACAAGTTTTATTCATGACAAGAGTTTACTTAAGACATGCATCTTTTAGAAATTGCCAATATCAGATACTTAATCCAAGGAAACAAAAAAATATTCCTATTCATAAATATAATGGCTGAATCTGAGGAACACTTCCCCCTTCTCCCCCTCCCCCCACCCCATTTCTAGCATGTCAGCACCAGATAAAAATAGCAGTATTCAGCTAAGGTTCTGAAGCAAGTAGATTATTTGATCTGGCATCATAATCTCTGTGGGCTTTTTGTCTCATATTGTATGTGAGCAGTTCATCCTGAAGAGGTGTTGAAAGGAGAATTAATTTCACAAGCCATGGCATCAATTTCTGTATCCTTGCAGCTCTCTTGCCCTGGGTTTTTTTTTCCCCTTCTGCATTTTCAAAGCAAGGAACCCTAATTATTAGGAGAGATAAGGGGCACAGAAAAGCACCATAACCTCACACAAAACTGAGCCCTTATAAAATCAGATGTCAGGACATTAATTTTATTCTTTTCTATGAGTAGAAATAACACTCTGTAACAGTGTTATGCCTTTGGAAGTGAAGGGCTTCTTTCTGACAGCACCAGTGTCAGATTTCAGAGAATAAGAAACAAACTTCAGTGTAGCCCCTCTTTCTCATGGGAGGTAGAGACCATCCAAGAATTATGGTTTGTGAAAACAAATCTCATGTTTATTTTACAGGTAAAATTTACTCAAAGATGAATAACTATTTTATTTTGTAGTTCTGCAGTTTATCAGATAATTCTGATCACCAAATATAGCAAATGCTAAACATCTGTGGTAGCAGGGACAGGGCAGGTCTCTACGTCTCTCTTGGAGGTTTGGAGTGGCCTTGGCTGATTGGAGACTGTTGAAACCCATTGAAAACAGTTTTCTTCCCGCACACTCCTGTGACTGTCACTAGGCCTTAGGAGCTGCTGCTGGCTCAGGGTCCCCACCAAGCAGACAGACACACCAGCCCTGTAGACTCAGGGTGGGGTCTACATTTGTGTCATGGGGCAGAAGGCTGACAGAAGTGGGAGAAGTCTGCTGGAGCCAGAAGGGTGGCCTTCAGCAGATTATTCATAACCATAGCTTTGTTCAACATCAGTCTTGAGAAAAGTAGAGCATTTGGTTGATGCTTAATTATCTCATGAAGGCTTTTTCTTGTCTGTGAGATGCAATTCATCAGAGAAACAATCTGCCTTCAAGTATTTATGTGTATTTCTGTTGATTTGATTTTGGCATGTTTTTCTGATGATGTTCTTTGATCTTAAGCATTTATATCATCTGCTTTCCCCTTTTGATACAAAAATGGAAGTTACTCCCCATAATAGATATAATAAAAATACACTACCAGGAACTAAATATTATGTAATAAGCATGCAAACATTTTTAATATGGATGAGGTGATATTTTTTGGTTGTTTTTATATTATTCTAGACATATTGTAATTTTTATTTTTATAAGCAGAATTTTTAAGACATGTATAAGTCATTGCTAATTGTGGATTGTCTTTACAGCATTTAATATGTAGCTTACAGTAGTTGATCACAAAAGTTTTCACATTATTTTGTAAGCTTTCTCAGACTCTGGCTGTTATTTTCAAATAATCCCTCTGTTAATCCCTGCAACACTTCTTTTCCTTAGTTCTGCATATATGAAAATCCATGCCTTTGTATTTTTGTTCAGTACACTAAAAAACATTTGCATTTTATATAAGATAACCTTCTGTCTTTTTACCCTTAACTCTTAAATTGAGAAGGAGATTCTCAAACCCTTTCCAGATTTGAAAGTATTTCTGACCATTCTAACAACTTCTGTTTCATTTTGGTGGGTAGAAGCCTCAAATCTGGATGGGGAATTTAATATCTTTGTAAGTGGGAAGAGTTAGACACCTTAAAATGCAATTCTCAGAACCCAGAATAATATCATGAGTGAGGTAATCCATTGTTTGTACGTTAAGGTTAATATTTTTTTATTAGGCAGAGTGACACTTTTAGCAAAAATGGACAGAATTCAATATAAATTGTGAAAAAATTTTTACCTTCTCAGTTTTTTACCCATCCAGGTTCAGATCAATTCCTCCAGGACAGCAAATGTCAAGTAGATTGTCTGTGATGCAAAAAGTCATTAGTACCAGTTTCATGTAGAGGATGTTGAGGGGAAAGAAGACAGAGAAAAACTATAAAAGTAATTAATCTCCTAAGGGAAGGAGTGAATATGAAGTGAGCAAAAAGAACAGAGTTGAGGTGCATCATAGCCGATGGTGTAAATTGCTTAATTCCTCAATAATCTGTCTCTAGATGACATTGCCATTGATTCTGGGGAGCATAGTCAGGGTCAATTGAGAAATAAAGGTGAAATACCTGCCACAATCTACGGTCCACAATCACGTCAATCACTCGGTTTTTCTGTTGTTTCTTGAAGTAAACAGCACAGAATAGAAACTGGTTTATGTACATAAAAACAAGGAATTTGCATTGTCTATTCTAAATCTCAAACATCACTATACACTCTTCCTTTGGCCCAAATGTTTTCTGGATGCAAAATTTATTTCCATAATTACGTCCACATTTAGAGGAAGTTAGTTGGTAGGTCTATTGGAAACCAAACTAACATTATGATATTCTTTGCAGATGTAAAAACTGTGAGTTTCCCAATGCAGGTTAAAGAGAAAAATGTACTTGCTGAGTAGATGAAGTCTATTTAACATCTAATCTGGATTTATGTAGGAAGCTAAAATCCCTTTCAAATTTAATTTGAATATTATAGTTCTGTATGCATAAACTTAGAATGTATCTTACTTACAAAGATGCATTCACATTTGTTACAATTAAAAGTGCATGTTGACATACCATTTAGTCAAAGAATTTTAAGAACATGCAAATGGAGCAGTTACCACTTTGATGCAACTACTACCAAAGTTCAGAAGGGAAAAATTCTGTTTAGTCCAGTGTCTTTTATTTTTCCTTTGGCTCCAAGATGCTTCTTTCCCTTTAACATAGAAAATCACACCTGTTCTTCACATCTCTTTTCATCTATAACCAACTATACTGTTTTCTTCCCCATCATTTACTCTTTTTTCTTAATTAAAAAACAACCAACCAAACAAAAAATAGTCAGACTTTTTTCTTTGGGGATCTGAATAAAGAGGATGAAAATCAAAGGAGAGGAATTATATTAATATAGTTAATGTAGCCTTTTCAGCCCATCTGGAAAGATTTCCTTTTTTTTACCTTCCATTTGTGGAAAGAAAAGCATGAACATTAAGGAGCACTTGAAGAGTAAACTGGTGACATTTAAATTGCATTTCTGGAAACAGGTTACGAGTGGTAAAATGGCCAAGAACCATAAGAAAGAGTAAAGAATGGTATCTTGTGAAGCATATGAACCTTTAGGGAACTACTGTGAGATACTCAATTTTGTCATTCTTCTTTTAGTGAGTGTTTGGACAGTGGCCCACGAGAAGACAGTACAGCTGCATTCTTGAGCTCACAGCTGTGAACAAGATGTGAATTACATTATTCCAAAGTGTCTCAGTATGCACTCTGACCTATGACATTTTAGCCTGTTTAGAGTCCTCAAGGTTGCCTGCTTTTACGAGTCAGAGTAATTGTTTGGGGTTTTTTTTCCATTAAGTGCTGAATTTCTACTTGTCAGGTCTAGGAGGTTGTTTTTCTTTATGATCATTATAATTTCCTTTTTCTGTTGGCCTGTCAGATTGCAACTGCTTATAGAAGAGGAAAAGATAGTCTGTGATGAACCCACTGTGGTGAGGAAGGAGAACAAAGGAGAGCAGAGAGTATTATTTCTTGCTCAATTCAGTGAGTTATTAAATAAGTCCTTTCTTCACATAATATTTTGTAAGTGAAAAACATATTTGTTTCATGACTACACAGATCAAAGAAAACAAAACAACTGCTGTCATCCTTTCACTGCTTATCAAGACAGGTTTTTTCCCAGGGTTTCTGGGTGCCTAGAATTGTCTTCATCACCTTTTCTCAAAGCTAAAGTATAGCATTCAAAAAACACTAACTAGGCTAAATGTAACTCCATTTTAAAGCTGTTTTTTGGTCTTGAATGCTTACCCAACCTATGACAGTGCTTCTTTAATGACTGTGTTCAAAATTTCCCTTAAGCTTAAGTATAGCAATTATAATGCATTTATAGATTCCAATTAAATGCATTGAATACTTTATAGAAACCTTAGGAGTTTCAGACGTTCTGAAATAGTATAGTATATATACTATACTAGTATATAGTACTATATACTATATAGTATATAGTATATTCAACAAGTTATATGTTAAAACATTCTATTGTGAGATCTATAAAAAACTCATAAAATATTTTCTGGACAATGGTATCATCTTCTTTTCGATTTAAGAGCTGACTTTCAGAGGTACAGATATTGGAAGTCCTTTAATTAGTTAAATCACCACACATTTTAAAGCCTAGTTATGCTAATAAACATTTCTTCTCTGAACTATGAGTCACGGGAGCACAGATATCTAGGCGAGCAATAAATGAGCTAACTCAGAAGCTCTAATTATATTGTACAGGTAATTGTAGAACAGGGTTAATTAGCCCAGATACAGAACCTTTCCAGTGGAAGCACGTTTTCTTTGTTGACTCAGTCAAGTATCTCTGTTTCATGTTGTGGAACACTCACTACTCCTGCTGCCAAAGACTTCCCCATGGATATGAGAAACAAAAAGTTCAGCTGTGCAGCTGCTGTAAGTGCAAAAATAATTTTAGGCAATTCCCTAAATTCTCTTGTAACCGTAATATAAAAATGGAATGCAATAATTGAATTTATAATGCTTTTTTTATGACACACATCTTTTTTGGTGAATTATGCCCAGTTCCTTTAGATCACATTTTCCATGTAATTTATTTTTTAAGGAAAATATAATTAAAATTTTCTCCTAAATCTTTACACTTGGGAGGTGAAACTTAGCAATTACAATATCATACATCTTAACAACTCTGTATCTCACTTTTGGTTTGTGATTATCAAGTTATGGTCTTTAAATTACTGAAGCATAGATGGTGTCTTCACTTGAAGATCAGAGATCACCCAGGACCATAATTCACTTTTTTAGTAACCCTCTTTCTGAACAAGAAAAAAAGAACAATATCCACTCTGTAAAATGCTTCATTTTATTTCAATTTTTCAGGTGGTTAGTTGCACTTTTTTTCAATGAGGAAAAAAAACTGGTTTTGGTTTTTTTCCCACTCTGTTGTCTTCCCCATTGTTCTCATTACTAAAAATTAGCACAGGGAGATGTAAAAAATCACATCTTGAAAGGTAAACATGTGCCAAAATTAATGAAAAATAGTTGAAAACAAGACTAATTCAAGTCCTTTAAATTTTAACATAAGTATTTTTTTTAAAAAAAAACACTAAAATTTATGCAACCAAGGAGCTCAAATTTATCTTTTTTTTTTTTATAAAAAACCTTATCAGTTACCATAAGAGTTATTTTTCTTAAGTTCCAGTTTTGATTAGGACACCTAGATTATTAGTACTGATCACTGCAAAAATGTGACAGCTAAAATATGTGTTCTATGAGAAACTAATAGAAATATATAAAATTATTTATTATTTAAACACTTATTTATGGTAAGGCCCATTTAGTTTTACTTGAATTGTCTTCTTGAATAGAAATATTTTTAAGCTAGGACATTTTCTATGCTTAAAAATTGATATTAGGTAAAAAGATTACATGAAAATTAATGACTTCATCTGACAAGCACATAATAGGCAGTAACATTTCATGAAATTCTAGAGGCAATTTTACTAGAAAAAATATTTTCTAGTAAAAATATTTTTTCACATAAGTATTTTCTGCATCCTTTTAAGAGCTCAGCAGTAAATGAAACCATAAATACAAAGTTTTTGGGATCCTAACTTGCAATGAAAATTAATATGAACCTAACGAAGTCTTGAATTACAATGACAAGCATTTTTTTTTCAAGCTTCTCTCAGGAAGTACAGGTCACCTTCTTTTATCTTTCTGGTAGTGCAATCTCTCCTACGCTTTTTACTTTTGATATGTTATGGAGAGTGGACAGCAGAAGTAGCAGCAGTGCTGTCATGCCCGTGTGCCCTCCAGTGCAGTCCTTACCTGAAGATTTGCCACTTTGTCACCCAGTTTTACAGCTTGTAGCCTGTAGTGCATACTGGAGGAAGAGAGGAATGCCTCCTTCTCATCTAGCTCACTTAGTGAGCTGGGAAATGCACACTTAGACTAATGCTGTGTAACGCACTTGACAAAAAAATTAATTGTTTGAACTCATTATTTGAACAGCAAATACCACTGATCACTTAGATGATCATTTTCTGCCATATTTGATCTTCATATGTTTCGAAATAGAAACACAGCACACATTTTTTATTCTATTGCTGTAATCAAAGTTGAAAAAGGGGAAACAACACATAATTTAATTAAAGCAGTGTGCTTTAAAATGCAGAAGAACTGCAATGAATGACTTAGTTAAATTCAGTAAAAGAGACTATTTTAACACATTAATATACTATTAATTTCATGACATATCAGAATTTAGTATATAGTTCTTGATGCTTTGAGGCTTATACTTAATTATAAAGCACAGAAAAATAAAAGCCATGCCTCTTCACAACAACAACAAAAAAATATTGTTCTGTTAAAGACAACAAAAAAAACTTCCCAGTATCTAAAGTTTGCAATACTGTTGCCTTGTACAGCTAGTATCTACATAAATGACCATATGTTCACACATTTAATATCTTAAAAATTGAGATTATTCCACATGAGTAGCCATATATGAAGATCATATTGAGTTGCACAGTTGGCTTCTCACAATTTTTCGTGCTGGGGCAATTGATCCTTGTACAAGGTTAAACATTTTGAATTGGAGAATTAGAGTTTAGCTCTGGATCTGCAATGTTGCACGTGATAAATGCTCTGTAAGCCAACTGTCTGTGGAATTCTCTGATAGTTATGGTAGGCTGAATTTTTCATCATGGATTCAACAGTGTTCTGAATGTCCAAGCTCTTTCACAGCCACACAGTGCTTCACTGAAGCCAGAATTTTCTCTACAATGTCCTGCTTGTGTGGAGTAAATTAAAATGCTGGAGCTCTATTTTTGATGCCATCTTATGTTGCCCTGTTCATGAAATATCTTTACATCCAAAATACAATTTCAAAAAACTGTTCACAACCCTTCAATCAGAAAATAAGTACTGGAGGTAGTAAATTAATAATTACAAGAAGTGCTTTAGGTAAGAAAAATAGATTTTTTTCCTGTGAAAATTTGACGTCTTTCTGTTGTGGATGAGACGACTTGATGCAGATTCCATCAACTTCACAGTAGTGATATTTGGACAACTTTTGGAAATTATTATTATTAAACTTTTGAAAGGATTATGGATGTGACATATAAATAGGCACAAGAGGAAGAGCAATTAGCACTAGAAATAAATAAATAAAATTAAATTAAATTTAAATATAAATTGCAAGCTAATAAGTCTTGCATGAAATATAAAGGCAATCTACTGATTGAGTAACATGAAAAGTGGTGATGTTGGAAGCAACTTGTCTAACTTCAGAGAACAGGCGAGCTCCTTTTCATGTACATATATTTAGTATACTTTCAATAAAATGAAAAGAAAGTCTATTTTATATGAAAACCAAATCTTTGGGGAGTTCACCAAAATGTGCATTTTTTTCTGCACAAAGTTTTTACTGAAAAAAGTCCCCAAGAGTGAAAGTGGATACATATAATGAAATATATATTAAAAAAAGTTGCTTTATAAATTAATTTCCAAGGCCTGACCCTGATTGTTGTCAATGAGAACATGCCATGTGTTAGTTTTGGTATTGTTTGGCTCAGCTTCAAGATGCAGACAGTGAGACTGGTCATGGTGTTGGAGCCTTTGTTTAAAATACAGTGAAATTAGAATACTTTTTAATTGAGAAGGGAATACAAAAACATATTCTTTCCATAACTGCTTCATTCTTTGTCATTTTTCCACAACTGCCTCATTCTTTCTATAACTGCCCCTAAAAGATTTAACATAATAAAAGTTCAAAATCAAATGATGACTGAAATACTGACACACTAGAGATTGGTCTACCCTGATGGTGCAGAAGGTACCCCACAGGCATATCTGTAGTGGTTCTATGCCCTCTCCTACTTAGTTTCCACTAGAATAATTATGTTAAGAGTCCTGTTTAGTTCAACACCTCTATTCCATGCATTAATCGTCTCTTGTGATTGGAGAGACATGGATTGGTAACCTCAGAACATGCTGTGCTACAAGAAGTACTTGTTCTTCAGTTTTCTTACTGTCATTACATACACGGTGTAAGCCATACAAAGATAATGAAACAAGATCTAAACTGAGAAGTCAAGGCTCATCACTCCAGGCACAATGATGTGTTGACAGAGTATATGGTTTCCACATGCACAACTAGCATTGTTTTTAACTTGCTCTGCCTTGCAAAGCAAGCAACAAGACTTCTTGCTGCCCTGTAGAAAACCTTATTCACAGTTAGCTTAGCTTTTGTTCAAGTAGTGTTGCACTGCATGGTAAATAAGCCCCCTGACAGTCACTGTGGAATTACTACATTACATGAAGCCAGGCTAGAATATATATTGTAATTACAGATGATATACAAATGTGTAGTCAGTCTTCATAGTTGCCAAAAAACCCTCAAAAATTTAAAAATCAGACACCTCAGAAGAAGTGTTGCAAAGTTACAGAACTAAAAATCTGATGCTCAGATTTCTAGGAAGTCTAGTCCAATTGTACTCACTGCTCCCATTGATATCAATGGCGTAGATATTTTTTCATAAAACAGAGTTTCCTGAGTCACATTAAAATGTATCATGAAGCAACATGTAAAATGTAGTGAACATGAAGAAGCTGATTTTGTACTGTATTTTGAAAGATGTAAATATAAAATGTATTTTAATACCGATCACCTAGCATTACACCCTGCTACAAAAACATAAATCCATCCAATGACAGACAAAAGTCAACATTAACTTTAGTGATACATGTCAGCGTTTCTGAGGAAAATCAGAGGTGTGGTACATGTATAACATTGTGTTCAGGGGCACCCACAACAACACTCAATTGTCTTCAAACAACTCATATAAGATCACTCTGCTTGGGACAGCACAGAAACTCTTCTTGCTGTCTGCTTCCAAATTATCATGAAGAGGCAAAAGTATGTCTGAATAAGGTGACAGTCATCTAGGGAATTAGAGCAATGTCATTTAAGTTTTAGGTTATTCTTTATTTCAAATTCTCTTGTTCTATGTAATCCATAAAATGTCAGATTCAAGACTGGAATCATCACCCTACCTTACATAGAAATCATAATGCATGGAGGAAAGAAATAGGGATACCCAAAAGTATACATCTGATGACAGATCCTTCAGTTATGCTGATCATTCAATAAAGAAATTTTACTTTTTACCCAAATCAGAAAATAACAAAACAGTACAGTGTAGCTTCCGTGACTTCAATCAGGCAAAGTCTATCAGCTGTCTTAAAGAAAAAAAAATCTAAATTTTTTCACCATTACATAGTTATATGATCATGGTCTAATTGTTATCTATCTGGTCAGAATAGTATTAATTCATTCTTCCTGAAAAATACATGAGTAGATAAACTGAATACACCCAAATCCTAAGTGAGGTATGACCAACTTGCCTGAAAATCATTCTTTTACGTTAGTCTGTTATAAATTGAGAAATATCACATCAGTGGCTATAGGCCTTCACTTCAATAAAACTTATGCTTTTTCTGTCAGAAAATCTTGTTTAACTGTAGAGCCAGACACTCAAGACACAAATTGAAAGCTGCCTTAAACAAATCTATTCTGCAGCATAAAATATTTTTGTCACTTTTTTGTTTAGTTGTAATTATAGCTCTCTGCTTGTTGAGAGAAATACTTTAACATAAAAAAAACAAACCAAAAAAAAAACCAAACCAAACCAAAAAAAAAAAACCAAAAAAAACCCATTCTAGATGTTCCTAATCATCTTCTTGCCCTTTATGTGAGTAGAAGTGATTTTCAGGAGAAATTGCTTCATGTTCTTCTTGGGACTGAGGTGTAGAACTCCAGCCAGTAGCTCTTTAAACCTCCAACTTGCCTTACTGAAGACATGTTTAAAGTTTGCCTTTCTCTTGAAGATGATAAAGAAATAGCCCAGCAAACAGCACCTGTTATAGAAACAAAAGTGCAAACAGAGTTGAGTTAAATGCTGGAAACAGTGGTTCCTAGAAACAAACAATATTGTTGATCAGGTGTGCTAAGCAGGCAGTGATTAGGAAATGACCAAGAGATTGTTGGGACAACAGAAAAAAAAACAATCAACAGGAAAAGAAAAAATAAGCATGAATATTTGTGACAGTGAGGAGAGATGGTGATAGAAGCAGCCATCACAGGGGGTCTGCACACAGGGAGCTCCACCTTGGGTGCAGAGGACACAGCCTGGGACAGCTGCTTGCTGTCATATGGGCCGATCTACTAGGATGATACCTTACCTGATGATTCCCTACCATCCCTTCCACGGTAGGAAATCAGAATTATACTTTGAGCTGGCACACCTGCAGTGCCAAGAGGAAGGGTGTGCACACAGAGTAACCTGCACTCTCAGGTGTGGGGCAATGTGACAGTGGTTGCCTGGCTGGTTGCAAGAGGTGGTTAAATACACACACCAGTGTGCAAAGGTGTACATACGGATGGGAAGTCCGAATTCTTGGTTTATGTTGCATTTATTCGGAACAATGACTGTTAATAGAGCAATAAACCACATCTGTATTATGAATTGCGCAGATTTTCTCTGCTAGAAAGCTCAGACATGCTGAGCATAGCTGTACATTCTCTGCACATTCATATTGTCCTAGTGAGATGTTCCCTTGACTTCCCTCCTCAATAGAGTGGAACTTTTTTTTTCCCTTAATATTGGGAAGGATTTCCTTGAAGATCAACCAATTCTCCTGGGTCTCTTTGCTTTTTCCCATTCGATGCTGCCGTGCAGATCTCTGAACAAACTGAAATTGCTGCCTCTTGCCATGAAAATAAATTTAATGAATTTGAGAATAATGAATTAAAATAGAAAATAATTTTTATATGAAGATAAAAAGAAGCTTATTGTGCAGCACCCTGTCAAAATACAGGCTTTGATTATTAATTACATTTGGCATCTGGGAACTCAATTAGACCAAGTAAAAGGACAGCCATTTAAATTAAGTACCTCCAAATAAGTATTTAATTTCTGCTTAATAGGGTGATGAGAGATGGAGGTGAAGGATAAATGCATGCAATTTAATATTTAACTATTCTGTTATTGAGAAATAAATAGGAAGTGAGACAGAAAAAACCCAGACATTAATTTTTTTCAATTTATTTTGTCTGTGTCTCAAGGAGAAAAATTTCAATAGACTTGACAGCATCCATGTTCAGCTTGAATAAAAAGGAGCTAAAATATGTAAAAGAAGATTACTAAACATGAATGTAGGCTATTAAACAATTAATATGATGAAAATAAATATTTTGTGACCCTGAACTCTCCTAAATTGAAAAAGAGAGTCTGGCAGGTATAAATAAAAAGAATAATATTCATTACCAGTGCAAATACCTGTACCAAGAATTGTTCTGTTTTCCTTAATACTTTCAAGGTGTTTACCTAAAAATCCCTACGCCTGGATGAGCTGAGAGATAAATGAAAAGATTTTGGTCACCAGTCAGGAGAGCCCCTGGTGGCCTGGCTGATGCAACACTGGCATATGATCGTCCATGATATGAAACTAGATGATAGTGACTATTCAAATGGAAAAAAAAACAAAACAAAACAATAAAGTTACTATTTTTTCCTTTATATAAGGTAATTTAGACTCCCAATTTACAAAAAGGTTTAATTTTCAGGTACACGTGAAGGATATATTTTAACAGGCTGCATTTGGACAAATAACATGCCTCAGCATTCAAGTTGCATTTTGTAAAGATCAAGTTGCAATTTTGTAAAGATTATTCAGTCTCCTGTAAATTATTTAACAATCAGATTTACTTTTTTCTATCGATTCATTTAAAACTGCAACAGAAAATCAAATCTAAAGAAAAGCAACTCAGGCTCTGTGCCAGAGATCTAACACTTTCAGACAATAAAAATTGATAATCCAGATATTGCATTGTATTTTAAGATAGTTGTGTAAATAATCTGCATACATTTTTACTTGAAATTTAACAAAAGATTTTTGGATGTATCATAAAAAGTAAGGCAGGTGGCAAGATGAGTCTGTCCTTCATATTTTAGAAAGTATGCCTGCAGCAGTCCTCCAGCAATGCAGTCTTACTGCCTCTATTCCAGAGAATTCATTGTTTTGTAAGTGGGGTGGATTACATAAGCTTCCATTGCAAATAAAAAAAAACAACAAACCATCTTTTTCTTTTTTCCCAGGAGTATTTTGGTATATAAGAGGTTATAATTCAGCCTGTTTATAATGAACTTCATCAACAACATAATGTACTAACAACATCTAGACCAAGTCCCTCAAATGTTTGCATTGCTACATTTCTCAGAGCCAGAAATACTTTGGACTTTATTATCCTGAATTCAAGATCCTAAACATTCTCAATAATTATTATGTTTGTTGTTGCTGAGTTCTAGAAATGCTTAAGTACCACATGCTTAACTATGTCCAGGCTGAGAAAATTTGTTGCTAATAACAGTGTGTGGGCATTTTTCCATTTTCAACTGCAGACACAGCATTCAGTTGAATTATAGAATCATTAAAGTTGGAAAGGACCTCCAAGACCCTCAAATCCAACCTCTGACTTGCCACCATGTCCACTAAACCATATTGTGATGTGCCACATCCACTCATTTTTATAGCACTTCCAGAAATGGTAACTCTGCTACTTCCCTGGGGAACCTGTTCCACTCCTTAGCCTTTCTGTCAGTGAAGAACGTTTTCCTAATGTTTAACCTGAACTTATCCTGATGCAGCTTAAGGCTATTTCCCCATTTTGTATCACTCGTTGCCTGGGAGAGGAGGCTGCCCCCTCCCCCCATAAAAGTACATTTTAAGTGCAGTCCTCCAAAATCCTCCAGATTTTGTGGCAAAGTATCATTATTACACTTTTTTTTACAATATACTTTAAAAAATTTAGCACATATCCTATTCTTCAGCCACAAGATATGGACTAATATAATAGAATTGAAAAACAAATATGTTGCTTCCAATTTACGTGTTTAAATAAGGATTTTTATGTTTGTTAATCCAGAAAGGCCTCCAAAATAAACAGAAAATTAATCGCAAAAAAAAAATGCAAACAGCTCATTTTTATTCTTCTTTGATTATTCTTCTATCTTAAATATTTAAATATTAAAGATATTACATTGTTAATATTAAATATTAACAAAGTAAGCAAATACAAGAAATTCTTCAAACTCAAAAAAAACCTCACTGGATTTAAGTAGAGCTATAGCTATAGTTGTATATGCCTCCAGAGAACTTGATTCCATCTGATTATGATGCCAAACAGTTCTGCAAGTGTGAACAAAGAATATAGCAGACATTAAAAATTAAGCTGCCTGGGGCTTAAAATTACAATCAGAATTATTGCCTCCATCCCACCATTAGATGCGCTAATTCTAGAAAACTAAATAAGCAAACAGAATCCTCATTTAAATATACATATTTTTTTAACAGGCATCAGCTGGAGTTTTCTTTAAATTTGTCTTCTTTTTTTCTGTAACAAGATATTGACATGCTTCTGTGACTAGGAATGTTAATTGATCAATGACAGTGTCATTTCTAAGTTTGGATTAACTTTTGCTGGCTTTTCTTCTCATGGTGTCATGCTTAAAAAATCTTAAAACACATCAGTTGATCCTCAGACAAAATAAGTGCCCTTTGATTTCTGTTTTCTCTGTACTGTTTAAATTAGATTAACTGATTTTGAGATGACACAGAAAAGAGGACAGCTACTATTGTAGCTTTCCTCAAAGGTGATATTAAAAATTAATCTTATGGTGCCTGTTTCAAGAATTACATGTTAATCTTTGATAAGAATGACCATTGAAAACAATGTGTTTAACTCTTTGATTGATTACAATGATGATCAAAAATAGAACTTATTTAATACTGTTATCCATATTTGTTAAACTGTGAGTTTGGTTCATAGATCTTGCTCTCTGTTAATCTTTACAGAACAGAATGCAACTAAATAATTGTCTATAACAGTAGGGTTTAGATGCCTACTTGCCAGGTGAATATCCAGTGCAATTGTAACTGCTGCAGAATGAGTGAACAACTGTAAAACATAAGGGTATAAGAAATAATTCTAATTTTTAATAATTCTCAGATGCAGGAAGTATGCTCATTATCAACCTTGCATATGTAATTAAACTGACTGAACAATCAGATACTATAACAGAAACTGCAACATTACTGACCTTACAAATTATTCCCATCAAGTATCTAATATTTTTATCTCTTGAAGGACAAGCAGATCATGACACTTGGGAAGAGGGTATGTCCTGTACACAACAGGACAGCATTATCCTGGTGTTGAGAACTGGTCCTGTCTTGGCCATACCTGGGTCTATGTGTCTGTGAGGTGTGGCAATAGGCAAATGAAGAAGATCCACGTCTTTCTTGGGAACGTCCTCGATCTTTCCTGCTGCAAAGCCAGAGAGGATCAAAATCAGGCTGCCTTCAGGTGCAAGGAACATAAGAATTAAGGTCTTGATAGTACTTCCAGCTTCTGGTCACTTAAGGCAGATCAGGTGGGAGCAACTAATTGCTCATCTCCCTGAGGGAAGTAGTGCCTTTGAAAAGTAGAGATGATATATTTGGCTTAAGAAGAGATGGTATGTTCTTCTGCTCTTGTTTTTGTTTAGCATAAAGTAGATTTTGAGCTCATCAACCTTGGAGGAACTATGCTGCTATTACAAAGATAACAGCTATTTTGAGGAGATGAACAGAAGAATCTGCTATCACATTTTCCTGCACAAGCAGATTTTTTGTTGGGAATGACAAAAAATCCAAACAATAAAAAAAATTCAAAAGAATATGATGAATATGTAGTGCCTGTATGATAAATTCTGAAGTCCCATGAGACATTTAATCCCCATTGAAATCCATCTTAAAAAACACTTTTGTAGTAAGTATGTTTAAATATCTAAAACCTGATAAAGGATTTTTAGTATAGCTCTTAAAAAGCCCTTGTAAAACATTTAAAGATCTTAAAGGGTTTTTTTTTCTTTGTTTATTTTTATTTTCAGTAAATATTTATTAACATATTTAGGTATTAGGAACTTAACCACTTAGGTACTGTTAAATTAACATTACCTCAGCAAATTTCAGTTGTTCGACTGTGATTTTTGACAACTTTCTTGAGGACTGCTTCTAATCCTGTTGCTATGGAAACATTTTTGGACTGATAAACATGCTATTAGGAACACATACAGTACCAGCATACTAGATGAAATAGCAAAAATACATTATGAATTCCTGACCAATGTCATTAGAGTAGTAGTATGCGTTGGCGGGAAAAGAGACTTGAGTCTTCAAGTGTGTCCTTCACACACAACCCTCACTCCACCCCCTCCACACACCTCTGTCCATTTCTACTATCTCTGATGGGCAATCACCTAAAACAAGAATACCAGGTGGGTATTTCAGGAGAAACTGTGTGAATCTTGCCATAATTGATGTATTCCAGAGACTGGGAGGGCTGAGATGTGACTTTGGTGCACTTCAGCCTGCAAAAGTGTACAAAATACTACTAGAGTTGGGTTATCTGGGCAAATTGGCCTATTGAGGCTGAAGGCAGCTTCTGGGTAGAAACCCACTCCCAGAGGGATCCCTGCAGGGTATGTCCAGCCCAAAGACAGGGGACACTCACTCTTGAATGAGTGAAAAAAAGCATTAAGATCTGGTCAAATACAAAGATAAAATCCTAAAATATCTACACAGGAGTTTTACTGCTTTGAAATTGTGCATTCTGCAAGATCAGAGAGTAAAATTGTTTCTAGCCAAACAACCTGCTTATACTATAAGTCATTAGCCCTAAGAGTCAGTGACCAAATCTGAGACTAAGTGGACCTAGCTGCATTTCATTCTTTGATAAATTCAGAAAGTAAGGGGGGGTCTCACTGAAGCTTGGGACACAACGGGAGGGATGAAGAGCTGATGACACTATAATCTGATGTAACAGAGAGTTATTATTTAGATATGGCAGTAGCAACATTTAGATACTGTATCAGCAATAGCAAACATCTAATCATAATCATCCATGTAATCATTGTGTCCTACTTCTCATGCCTGAGAACCTTCCCTCAAATACTCTGCTACATAATCTATGTTGATAAGTTTCCAAAAATATGTTTCCAAAAATATTTTCTATTTATAAAAGCTCAGAAATGTACCTGAGAAAAGCAGAAAAGCTTGGTTACATCTGTTTACAATGGATATGGCAAACTCTGGAGATGAGTAAGAAATATGTGTTTTGTGGCATAAGAAAAAATTTACTTTAAGTTATAGTAGCTCTTCCACTTTCTGCACCAGACTTCATCATTGACAGTGTCTGCAGACATTAATGTCTTGCATGGATTTGAGAATGTGTCATTTAAAAGGAAGGCATTCAACATATTTACTGAAAAATAGCTTTCCCAATAACTTCATCTAATAAACTGTTGAGATCCATTTTATAACACCTAACCTCATAAGCTATGCATGTAAAAGCTTTTACATGAGGATTTGAGGAGTTTGATTTCAAAATGTTGCATAGTTTAATTCTGAAAAACACTTGGGTTTTGAGAATATCAACATCTTAGATTTATTGTTTGAATACTATAAACTTTAAAATGAGGTTACATAAAGAACCTGGTTATTTCATATTGTAGTCCAAATGAATTTTCTGAATCAAAAAAACCCCATCAAAAACAAACCTGTCAAAACTGGCTTTAAATTTGAACTTTAGTTGTTATTTTTTGTGTTTTAATGTCTGTTTCATTTTCCTTTCCCTGACATTAATTTATTTTATCAAAAAAGAAATCTTAGATAGAGACTATAAGTGGACAGTTAACATGATCCAAGAATCTTCTTTCTAAGCTTTTTAAAACTTTTATCCTTCAATGTTTCTGCACCTAATTTAAACAATGCTGACTAGAATGCGTGCTATTATCTACATAAGTAGAGCTCCTTTCAAATATTAGGGTCTAAAATGGGTAATGAAACAACTTGGCATGTATTGATACAACAAACGTATCCAGAGGCAACACATGCACTTGAACACCACAACTCACATGACTGAGTGACAAATCAAATATGTAATCTTACAACAGTATTTTAATGTATTTAGGGTGGTGTTATGAGCTAGTAACACCAAAACTGGAAGCAGAGCCTGGCAGACAAGCAGTTTGGCTGAAGTGACTGAATACAGATAAGCTCTTACTGGAACTCTGCAAATGAGTCTGCATGTGCATGTTCTTTGCTGCTCCTTTTTGCTTCTAATCCTTTATGCCTATGGCAACAGCTAGACTGATACTCATATCATAGATAAAATTTGCTGAGATAAAAATACCATGGAGTGATAAATCCAAATCTAGCTTCTCTAAAGTTGAAGCAATAACCTTACGCTAATATTAATATCATGGAAAAGAAAACCTGAATGCATTATACCATTGTGGTACAACCTAATAAAATCACCCATGTCCATATGAAGGAATGGACCACTGTTCCCCCTTCCCCCCCCCCCCGCCCCTTTCTAAAGCTCTTAAAACCATTAACATCTCTGGTATAAATAATACCAACTAAATAATTTGACTCAGATCATCCAGGTGCAGGCTCTGAGCATCATGAAAGAACAATGTGCCTGTATTATTCCAGCCAAAAACCAATTTCCTGCTTAACCAGTTTTTAAGGGTAGAGAATGTAATTATAAATCAGAAATATGGAAAAAATTCAAAGTGGTGGATGAAACATGAGGGCAATGGTGCGGGGTGTCCCTTTGTGTTGACCTTTTTCCCTGAGTCAATTCCACAAAACATTCTGGCTCTGGTTTACTGGCTTTAGCTGCAATATTCAGTTGCAAACACCTACACAATAGATATGTAGAGCTGTATGTGCATCATCACAGATCTGTCTGAGCAAATGAGATATTCCATTTGTTTGCCAGGGAAGAAAATCCATTATAATGAAAAAGTTTGCTAGCCTGAAACATTATACTTAACTTTAATGGGAAAAGGAGCAAGAAACCACCTTCCTCCTTTTTCTTTCATTATGGATTATTAACAAAGTACAAGACTTCATTTCCCCTGCTCTAAAATAACCTTAATGAAACATGAGAGCAAAGAAATATCTGCTAAGAAAGTGAGTTTCTGGTGGAAAGGCATATGGTTCTTCTATGCTGTCTTTACATTTCTCCATCTCCTTTCTACCTATCTTGAAATACTTTTAAGGATACTACTCAGAGAGAGACAAAGAGAGAAGACTATTAATCATCTTATTAAAATTTTAAAAAATTAGTTAGGCTTATTTTTTTTTTCATTTATGGAAAATACCTGTTAAGGGTATTTATCTTTAAACATTCATTTACTGTTTGGGAGAAAATATCTCAGCATGCCCAGTTTTTTTTTTTCTGGCTTCAGACTAATAAAATCAAAGAAATTTCTGCCTAGTGTTAATTATTGTCTTTGCTGTTTGGCCTAACTCTACTTTTTCAAGGCCTGGAGAATTAGCAGGTGTGACAAAGTTGTTTCATGCACAAAGTTAAATATTCCTGCAGATACTACAGGTTTGCATGGAAAAATGTTGGCTCAGTGAGATATTGAGCCTGTGCTTTTATGAAGATCAAAACTGAAGGCTTTACATATTGCATGTCTAACGCTTTAATATATGTTAAAGATATTTGCAGTTTTAGTCTGCCTTTTTTCTTACAGCCCACACAATCTGAAGCTTTGGTGACAGAGTTTAGGCAATGTATCATTATCCTCACTGCCTTCCACTGGTGCATTTTGAAGCTTTGTCATTCCATTTTCACTCAGAAGGTGTTTGTTGAGTGGAGTTGTTTTGGTTTTAGTTTTTTTGTGGGATTGGGTTTTTCGACACTTTCTCTGACAACATACTCATAGGTAAGCTCAGGAAGCATGGACTGGATGACTGGACAGTGATGGATTTAGAATTGGCTAAACAGAAGATCCTAGAGGGCTGCATTCAGTAACACAGGGTGTAACTGAAGGTCTGCCACTAGTGGTGTCCCCCAGGGTTCCCTACCAGATCCAGTACTGTTTAATTTATCCATCAATGACTTGGATGAAGGGACAGATGTGTCCTCCACAAGTTTGCTGTGGACACAAACCTGTAAGGAGTGGCTGATACCCCAGAGGGCTCTGCAGCCCTTCAGAGGGACATGAACAGTCAGCAGAGATGGGCAGAGGAGAGCCATCTGAAATTCAACAAAGACAAATGCAGAGTCCTACACCTGGGGAAGAATAACCCCATGCAACAGCACAGGCTGGGGGCTGACCTGTTGGACAGCAGTTCTGCAGAGAAGGACCTAGGTGAACTTGTGGACAACAAGCTGTCCATGAGGCAGCAGTGCCCTTGTGGCCAAGAAGGACAATGATGTCCTGGGGTGCATTAGGAAGAGCATTGTCAGCAGGATGAGGGAGGTGATCCTGCCACATGCTCAGCTCTGATGAGGCCACATCTGGAGTGCTATGTTCATTTCTGGGATTCTCAGTACAAGAGACACATGGAACTCCTGTAGCAGGTCCGGTGGAGGGCTAGGATGATTATTAGGGGCTGGAACATCTCTCTTATGAGGAAGGGCTGTGGGAGTTGAGCCTGCTCAGACTCAAAAAGAGATGATTCAGAGGGGACCTCATCAATGTCTGTCAGTATCTGAAGGGAGGGTGACAAGAGGATGTTTCCAGGTTCTTCTTGATGGTACCAAGCAATAGGAAAAGAGGCAATGGGCAGAAACTGATGCACAGGAAGTTTCACCTGAACACAAGGAAGAACAACTTTACTGTGCAAGTGACTATTGCACTTCTATCTTCTTTTCTTTTCCTTGTCAGCATCGGGATTGAAAGTGCTCAAGACAGTATTTCATGTTCAGACTCAGGTGTTTATTATTTCTTATCTATAGAATAGTCTTACAAGCTGTGAGTCCTGCAGTATTTCCCTAACAAGCTACAAAAATGGCCCCCTATCTATCTTTACAAGGTCTTTTAAGGAAAAGCTTAAAATCCAGTTGAGAAATGACACATAAATTACTCACTTTTAACTCAATAACTAACCACTCGTGTCCCACAATGTGGACTTTTCTGTCCAATTACAAAATACCACCCAAACCCATGAAGAAGAAGGTGAAGGAAAAGGACCAGCCACTGCCCTAAAACACCCATCTTGCCTTATATATATTGCTATATTCTAAAACCTTAAACTCCATATATTTCTAAAAACTTAAACTTAAAAAGTTCTTCACCCTGTGATATTACACACTTCTATTCAAATTACACACCCATAATCCTAGCATTATCAATTAATTTTGGAAGCCTTCTCCACAGCCTCAGGTCAAATGTAGCATTATCTTGTGGATCTGTGCCTTTCAGCACAGAAAGTTTAAAATTCTCAGCGTCCAGGGTTCCAACAGGTGACCGTTCACTGGAACAGATTGTTCAGAGATGTTGTGGATTCCCCCTTGCTGGAGTTATTCAAGAACATCCTGTGTACAGTCTTGCGCTATGTGCTCTAGGATGACCCTGCTTGAGCAGAGAGGCTGGATCTGGATATGGTGGATATGACCCACTGTGGTCCCTCCCAACCTGACCTGTTCTGTGATTCTGTGAGTCCATACTACATGATATATAAAAAGTGAGCGTCACGGTTTGGCTGAGCTGTCAGCCAAGCGCAAGGGAACCACTCACTCACTTCCCCACCAGTGGAATAAGGCTAAAAGCTAGAAAATCTGTGAGTTGAGGTAAGGAGAGTTTAGTAGGGAAAAGAAAAACCATGCAAACAAGTAAAACAAAATAAGCAATTACTTCATTGCTTCCCAGGAACAGACAGGTGTACACACATTTCTTTCACATTTCTGTGGGTTTTCTATGGGTTATAAATTTTTTTAAAATCTTCAGTTAAAAAAAAAAGGAAAAGCAGAGAAAAAGACAGGATAGGTAATGATGTCATTACATCTGTATGTAATGTATTTGATTAGTGCAAATGCCTATATTCTGAAGAGGGACAAATTAGTGGTTTTAAAAATACCATTTTAATTTTCACTGACAAGTTTATCAAAAGTAATTTTTGCTGTAATATATAACTCCTATGGATATAATACTGAAGTTTTTCAGGGACTAAAATGAATTGCATGGCGTGCAAAAAATAAATCGTGGATATGTTTACTTGATCACTTAAAAAGCTCAGTATCTGACTGTTTATGAAAATATATTCTGGCTAGAAAAAAATTTTGGATTTCTTTACTCTGAGAGGGATTTTTTGCGTTTTGCCAGATGTAAGGTCAGGTATTTTATCCATATTTCCCTCTCTTATTCACCTCAGAATCATGCAAGTGGCTCTATTGCATATCTTATAGTGGTTTTCAGCCTGGTAAAAAAAGTTTTTATGTTTGGGGTTTTTTAATATTTATTACACATAGACATATAGATATACAGACATATATCTTTATATCAGAAACATTTAATGGAATGTTTAAAAGAAGAGGAAACTGAGCAGTTTTTATTTTATCTAAAGAACTGCAGTCTTGTGGAGTCGAAAGGCATGTCAGAGAAATGACCCTGTTCCATCTCATGGAGCATTATTATACAATTAAAACAGTAGCGTTCAAGACTGTTAGATTTTATAGTGCATTTCTACACTCTATTTTCTTTGCTGTTTTTTAGATAGCACACAATAAGAACTTGGTCTGCAAAAAAATAAGGCACTTAAATCCTGATTAATTGTCCCTGTAGGCAGTTGCATATGAAATAAAGACAAGATGTTAAATGGCAAATATCTTTTTTATTCAGCTTCTGTATAGTCTGAGACCTTTCATTTTTACCATTAAGCCTAAGCAGCTAAAGACTACATAAACTCTGTTGGGGATCCTGATTGAATATAAGTGCATTCCTACAGTTACATAATTAAACCTTGAAGAGATAAGAGCTTATGGTTTACTCTGTAATCTATTGTATGTGACTGACACTCAACTGCTAATTTTGACTCTTGGACTTGGGCACTTAATCCTCCCTCAGCATGAGTGCAAGAGTAGCCTAGGTAAGTAATTTAGGACAATGTCAAATAGCAGGACTCATAAAAATCAGGTATTTCCCTGTACTGTGATCTTTTAACTCAGCATCCACAAAGCTTCCTGTGTTCATTTGTAGATCTACACCTCAGTTGTTCATGGTTTGTAAATAAGATAATCAAATCTCAGATAATTTAAATCTCCTTTTAATTATTGCAGGGAATTTTTTGCAGAACTGGGATTACTGCCATGAGTACAATAGGTAATCCAAGGAAACTAATTTTTTTGGTGTGTGGTTTATGCTTTCTACCTCTAAAAATCCAGAAATTGCGTATGACTTATTTTGTTAAGGGCTCTTTTGCAAATGAAAACTCCAAGTGGAAAGGGAATATTATTTCTATTGTAATATGCAGTAATGTATTCCCTAACTGTGGAAATCTTCATTCAAATTCTGTGCAACAGCATGTCTGCATTGCATAATTTGTTTGTACTTGAGCTGGCTTACTGCTAGCAAATAAAAAAGATCCTGAAGCCAAATGACATTGATTTCCCCACACCCACACTGTTTAAGTCTAGCATTCCTTATAAGCTTGTGCCAGAGACAACCTGTTGTTGGTAGTGATCTAACAATTAATAAGTGCAGAAAATGAGAAGACATTGCAATCTTAGTTCTTTTCCATTTATCGCTTTAGAACCACACTGAGGTCCCTGAAGTAACTCCTTAGATGGTAAGTCTGAGTACTCTGGAAACAACTAACATTATTTTAAATTTAACCCCACCTACGGCTTGATGATTAAAACATTTTTCATGCCAGAAAAGTTAGTTTGAATCTTCTAAAGAAGTGCAATGAATTGAATCTGAGTGTCTTATAAATACATAAAAAGAGGATGGCTCCATTAACACAATGCTTTCTAAAGTAATCTAGATGTCTCATCAGGAATGCTTTCTGGTCTGGGAAGATTTTCAGCATACCCCCATATTAAGAGTTCAAATCAAGACATGGTAAAAGGTCTGAGTGAAGTGATAATGTCTTAATTTCAGCACAAGTACTGGTTGCTATAGTTCCCTTCCTGAGGTTTTCTGTACACGTCTATATCACACAATGCTATGCAATTTACATATGTTACTGCAAACTACCACTAGGTTAAAGATAATACAGATACCACAGATGTAATATTAGTAATTCCTGGTGACTTGTGTGAGCTCTGAAAAAAATCAAATTCACTTCTCAAAGAAACAAATCTTCATCTTAGCAACTATCTATCAAAATAATTAATTTATCATATCATCCAACAGTTGCCTTTAAAACATACCTGCAACTATTTTGCTGATCAAGACATATCTTTAGAATAAAGAAGTGCAGCAAGGTTGGTAAAAGGATAAGAGCACAAGTTATGTGAGGAGTGGCTGAGGGAGCTGGGGTTATTTAGCCTGGAGAAAAGGAGGCTCATGGGGGACTTTATTGCTCTACAAAACAGGAGGTTGTAGCAAGGTAGGGGTCAGTCCCTTCTCCCAGATAGGAAGAGATATAGAGACAAGAGAAAATGGGCTCAAGTTGGGTCAAGGAAGATTTAGATTGGATATCAGGAAACAAGTTTTCACTGGAAAAATTTTCAAGCCTTGGAACAGGCTTCTGAAGGAAGTGATTGAGTCACCATTCCTGGAGGCATTAAAAAGATATTGTAGATGTGGCACCTCAGGTGACATGGTTTAGTGGTGGACTTGGCAGTTCTGGGTTAATTGTTGGATTTGATGATATTAAGGGTCTTTTGCAATCTAAATGGTTGTGTGATTCTTTAAAGGCAAAATAAAAAGATTTGAAGAAAACATAAGACAACATTAAAACAACAACATAAGACATTTTCTATCAAAAAAAGGAACATATGAAGTAATCTTCTGATAGTGTTAACATTAGAGTGACAACACTTAGAGAACCTACTACTTAAAAAAGAAAAGAGGAAAATATTTATGTTAAAGAACTGAATCAACATTGAAAATTATCAGTCACAATTAGCACAAGAAATTACAGTAATGGTTGGAAAAGCAACTAGTTCCTTTTCCAACAATATGAAAAATAAAAATGTTGGCCTAAACAAAGTGAAATCTTCCTACAGCATGGTAAAATTGTAATTTTTAATGGGAGTTGTAAGTGGTGCCTAATCCATTTTTAACTCTGGACTTGCATATATTTAAGTGCTTTAGATTTTGTTCTAATTTACTCAAATAAAGGTGTTATATTTCAAAGTGATCATATGGATTTGTGTCAATCATGAAAACTCTGTAATTAGACCAGGAATATTTTTTATTGAATTATTCTGGCATTTTATTAGAAAGAATTAAATATACCTGAATGAATTTATTATCTTATTACAGTTTTTCCTTTGAGCTGCTTTACATAATTTGAAACCACTTGCTGAGAGAAAACAAATGTAAATCTTTTTGAAATATAATTTTCCCTTTTCCTTAATCAATGCAGAAACTGCTGGAATTACTTTCAGAAACACACAGTTTTGCATGTTTTAATATTTTTAATGGTATGAAAAATGAGACTTATTCACAAAATTAATATACTATGACAGAAAAGAGAAATAAAAGAACAGACACTGAGTCATGGTTTCAGCTACAAACCCCTATGGGTAATAGCTAGAAGTTTTGAACTACAAAATTTCCAATGGACTTTCAGAAAGATGGAAAAGACCAGGTGTGAGCAAATATCCTAATTCTCACATTAAGAAGCTGCTGGTGAAGTTTGACTTAAATTTATCATGCCAAATTTGAGGATCCATATTGTACTATAGTGTGAGATTTAAAAAAACCTGCATCAGCAACCACTTGTCTAAAAAAAACTATAGGAGAAAACACATGCTATAAAATAGCCAAAATGTTAAGAAGTTAAAGAGTCTAACAGTGTAAAATGATTGCCATCAGATCCAATATCTTTACAAAAAGGTCAGAAATGAAAATGTGATTAGGCGAGACAAAGCCATTGATTTAAATGAAACTTCAAAAAAATCTGCTTCCATTTCACAACTTAGTGTTGTAGTTCAGGATTACTTTTAATTTTATTTTTTTATGTCAAATATGAAGGGCAATGGCAGCTAGGAACTCAGATAGATAGATAAATATGCTGTATGGTAGTCAAATCCCAGTGCAAAAGAACAGCTTTTATAAACTCCTATCTTTCATATATTTGAGTCTTTAATGAATGTCAGTACCTGCTTCTATTCAGTTTTGTTTTCTTCCTATGATATATAGTTTTTCAATTTTATTTTGAGTCTTGTTTGGTTTATCTTTGCCTCCAGGACTGCATTACTGGGGAAAAGAAACAACAGAATATTTTCCTCAAAATGATGTAGGCATAGATGTGTTATTAACTGGAACTTCAGATAAGTAGTTTATGATTTTTATCTTGTTCTCATATTTATTTCTACAGCAGATGTTTAAATGAAACCCAGAATATAAAAAAATGGTTGCTTTATATGGGTACCCATAGGTATTTGCTGGCATAAATTTGAATTGTGGATTTTAGGCTATGTGTTATTGATTAGAAGCAAGCATTTGAACTTACCTGTGAACAGAGAAAAGATTTATGCAGCACGTTTCATCCAGCTGCAGATGTCAGAAAATATTTGCATTAGTTCTATCAATATTTTCAGCATAGTATATTATATTTTCATCATTAAAAACAACTGTTATGATGACTAGCCACAGAAAAATGCATTTTTTTTTGTTTTTTGCTTTTAAAAATTATTTAAAGCATCTATCATGAAAATGAATATTGACTTATAATGGAATATGAAACAATATGAGGTTTTGTGTTTTAGTAACTGTTTCAACTTTGTGTTTGTGTATTTCTATGTGTGCTTGGATTTTTTTTACCTTTTCTTTTGCACTGTATTGTCCTGGAGTAGACCTCTTCACAACTCCCTAAACAATACTCTGAAATAATCTCGTTTAGAAGGTAAACTTGTACCTAAGTTCTTATTGCTTTTATTCATGGGTTCATCCCAGAGTGACTGTACCACCATCAACTTATTATAGTGGTTATAGCAACAAAAGAAAACAAAGGCAAAAACCCAGGATGGGGAAACTCAGCATTCAACTGTGATTAAGACAAAAATCCTGGAATCATTGGACATGCCTAGAAAAGAGGTAAAATTCATAGGATAAGGAAATATATCTTATGAGTTTATGGATTCTCAACAGAAAAAATACGGCAAAGCTTGATTTTTAGGAAAATATTTGCAAGGAACAAGCTGGAAATTATAGTGATTAGAAATCTGGGGACATTAAATTCTTGTAGAACTTCTCTGAAGTCTGCTTCTAAGTAAAAGCTTCTGCTTTCACTCCTTCATAAACTGCTTATTTACAAACTGAGTAAATCAGTTTTCATGTTGGTTAAGATATCATTAGTGGCTATTAACCTACAGCTGTTCTCATAATAAAGACATCTCAACTAGCTACATTTCTACATATTTTTTTTCAGTTTTGTGGAATAAAGACACACATTTGTTGGGAATTTATATTGGTTTTTTATAAAATCTTTAAAGGTGTTGATATCCTAAATATAATGGCATAATTTAAAATCAAGGTTAAAGTAACCCCACAAGCTAATATATTTCATCAGTTCAATTGTTTTACACTCTTAAAAAAAGAAACAAAAAAACCCAAAAAACTTTAATAAAATCTGATGCTCTTTTTTGTTGATTTTGGATATTTGGCTGTTTGATTTTTTTGCTTGTTTTGGTTTTTTTCTTTGGTAGGATGAATCCTTGCAATCTAATACAGGTCCTTATGTTGATTTGTATTCCCAAGGTGCTCCATTTCTCTCTGTTGATCATATAAAGGAAATTTCACTGCCTCTGACCAGACAAGTAACTTTGGATAACTGATGTTGGCTCATAAATTTTAGTTTTAAATAAACTGGGAAAAGCTAACTGTTTCAGCAGGTTTTGTAAGCTAATATATGTTTTGACTCTACTTTGCTGACTTTCTTTCCAAATACAGCTTGAAGATGTGAGATAGTACCTCAGATATATCCTCTTCACTCTGTGAAAGTGTGGATCTGGAAGATTAATCCAGTGGACTAATCTTTTGTTTTAAGGAAAAATTAAGGAAACAGAACAGGATAAATACAGATCTTCAGGGACAGTAAGCATTTATTTCCCCTATGAATATTATCTGTAACTGTTGTTACTACAATTCCCTGGATCCTTTTGGTTATGAAGAGTTAAATCAGCTTAAAGGCTGTGGCCCTTTGCCTCTAGTCTGTCCTTTGGTTGAGACACATAAGCTCAGTGTGACCTTTCATGAGTACACATGAATAGGAATAAATTCTTTAGTGTTATTTTCAGATTTTCTTCATAGAATAAGGAATTTAGAAACTAATTGCAACTACACTGAACCAATTACATTTGGAACTTAAGACCTTTTAATACTGTCTTTAAGAAGTCATTAGAAAAATGTGCAAAAACCCCCTGACTTTAATTTGAACATTTTTGAGATACTCTACACCTAATCATGCTACTATTGAAGAAAAAGCTAAAACTCCCACTGATTTCAGTGGGCTCAGGATTATATACACAGCAGGGGACCAGACTCAGTAATCCATGAAGTCTTTTTCATCTCCATGTTACTACAATAGGAGCAGAAGTCTGCAGGAAGCATGATAATGTCAGGGTTGTAAGGCTTGAAAAATTTGAAAGGTAGGACTTCCACATGAAAGATATTCTTTTTGAGAAGTGCAACTAATATGGAAGAAACTGTGATTTTGAAATTAAGTTTCTATTGGCCGTAAACATTAATAACTACAGGATACCAATATATCTGATACAGGTTTGTATTTTATAATTAACTTGGCTTAAGACTGCAACGGTTGTTTGAAATCTTTTCTTACTGTGAAAAGGGGCAGGATTTTAATTAGTTTTATTTCCAGCATTCAGCTGATGTGTATGGGTGACAAAGCCAAGTATGAGACATGGAAATCATTGTGAGGTCTTTACTGCAGTATCAGTACATTTATTCAGGGCAGAACAACTGGAAATCAGCTTGAATGCCCTGTCAGTGAAACTAACTCACCATCCTTTTTTGCATTTCATGTTCTTTTCCTCATTAAAAACAGCAGCAGCTGTGCTAGTCTAAATTCACAGATTTTTTTTTTAAATCCTCTTCTTTGACAATCAAATGCTCTAATTCTAGAAAGAGATAACTGCATCAGTTTTTCAGATTAGTCATTAGAAGTCAGGTTCAGATCTCAGAGCTGAGTGTAAGCATTGCAATATTGCAATTACTGGGTAATTCAGAAGTCTAAAAATGGACATTTAGGTATCTTACACCATTTAAAGTGTTTAAGAGTACCTGATTCAGAGGTCTCTTTCCTCTTTATAGGGAGCCGATACGACTTTCATAGCCATTTGGCTTTCTATATGCAAACAAATAATTAATCTTAGCTAGTAAATAGAAAACAGTGGTAGCAGGACTATATCTGTGTTCCCTCAGATTTCTCTGATAATAAGCTTGTGGCTCAGTTCCACTGCATCAAGCCCCATGCCTTCCTCTCCATGTCAGCCATCTGCATCCACCTGGGGTACAGAAGACATCATTGCTGGAGAATAAATGCTCATATAGCTAGAAGTCTTCTGATTTTAAGGGTTACATTTAATCCATTCAAAGTAATCATAAGTAAGTGATGTGAATCAGAAAAGTGCTTGAAGCATTTTGTATATTTTTTCCCATCATTTGAGAGCACTGCATGTTTTTGTTTTTTTTTTCATAAACCTCACAGTTTTCCATAACAAGATACAGCCTAATTAATCTTTAAAGTGAGAAACAGGTGGCAATAGTGGCATATTTGATTTCTCACCTTAGATCCTCAGTGCTGTTTAGAAATGTCTTAGAAACAAACTCTTTACACGTTCTTTAAAAGATTTGTTACCTTAATTTGAAGGAAGTTTTGAATAAGGATCATCAGCCTGTTTAAATATGCAAAACATCAAGATTCAAGAAATTTCTCATAGGTTTTCGTTTATTTCAACTCAAGTTCTAGTTCAAGTTGATTCCATTCAAGACCATCCAGAAAAAGAATTAGCCTCTCATATGATTGTCCTTTTAATGAAATAAAATAAATCAGCTTCAAACTAATGTGACAAACTTGACATTGAACAATCTTTTCTTCTTTTTTTATATTTTTTAAATTATTTTTTACTAAATTTACACTTCTGAAAGATCCTGTGTAGGAGTCCCAGAAGCTGAAATTCCTTTTGTATTGACACAACAGATAACACAGACTTTTTAGACAGCGTTGGTGATCCTGCACTATCCTGACAGCATATCTTGACTAGCAAATTGAAACATTCTGAAACTGAAATGGTAGACATAATTCCCAGTTCTTGACTATGCTTAGATACATTCAGGGCTGTAGTTTTAAAGCTTTAGGTATATGTTTGTTTAGACACCTTACTCTTAGGAAACTGGTAATTTCTTTTCAAAGCAAATTTTAGGCAAACAGATTGCAAGCTGCTGTCAGCAGCGATGAACAGTTCTTGATGTTTATAATATGAACTCAAGAAGCAGATAGTCATGGCATTATAAAAAGGGCTGTTTTAATGATATTTCTAAAGGCCATTTTGTTAATGTTTTGTTTGAAGTAGATATGTTTGCCAACATGAGATCAGGTTGGCTGTGACTTTGGCTGAGTCTCATAGACATCCAGAGGTGCAGAGCCCGGGACTGTCCAGGGCAACCAGTTTAAGTATTGCACTACCCTTTTGGTTATTTTCCTAATGCCTCATATGAGCCTCTCAAGCCCCAGGTTGGGGCCATTTGTCTTTGCTGTGTCATCTGGCCATTTTCATGTTTGTAGCTCCCCCTCAGGTACTAGTAGACTGCTGTGAAATGACCCCTTAGCCTCCTCTTCAGGACACTAAGCAGCGCCAGCTCCCTCTCCCTGTCTCATGAAGAACATATAATTGAGACAATGGATGATTTGGGTAGCCTTATGATGCATCTCTTTATATCTCAAAATCCTTCTTGAGTGAGGGATCCAAAATCTCAGTGGAGTATTGCAGAGGTGTCATCACCAGTGCTTGCACATCACTCAGGCTTTCCCTTTGCCCCACTCTGCACTTCCCCAGAGAACAGGCTGGGTGGGCAAGAGATGGGGAGGGGGCAGACCTGAAAGACCTGACCTGACCCACAACACTTCTCACTTACAAGGCAAGACTCTCATTCCAGTTTTACCCTGTTCCATGGGAGGGGGGAGGGAGCGTGCAGCTGTATCAGTGTTTTGTTGTTAACTGTCATCAATGCAATGGTCTCCAAAACAGTTGCATCATTCTGTACAAAAGCTCTAATTAAATTAAAGTCACAAAGGATTATCCAATCTTTTATTATTTACAGAGATAACGGAAAGATTTAATTAAGTAAATAAAAGCAGAGAACTCCAAATTTATAGGACATACATAACTATTGTATTTGAAATGTTTTCAATTTTAAAAACCTATGTACATTATTTCATATTTACATTGAGATAACAGGGATCACAATCTGATTTCTTGCCTCTGGACTAAAAAAGTCCATTACAAAGGGTTTCTATTATCTTGTATACAGAAAGTTAACAAATTAAGTGCTTAATATATGTAGGGTAGGAAACAGAAGTAATATAACGTTGATTTTTTGATAAAGTCTACGAGGACTTTGCAAGTGTTAGTTTGCTTCAATATACCTACATTTGATATCTATCTTAAGGATGCTTTATTCTTCACAGTATCTTTCATTTGCTATATTGAATCTCAGGAAACTGTGAAGCCTGGCAGGTATCTTCTGTGTCACTGAGTCTAGCATCCAGCAGGGAAGGGGAATGTATCTTTTCCTGAAAGGTCAAAAATTATTAAGGCACCACTGATTTTTTTTTTTTTTTTTGTGGGGTTGGGTGGATAATTCTTTTAGTTCTGCAGCTGACTGCAGACATGAAACCACTACTTTACACAAGCTATTTTACTTTTTTACTTAACCAGGAGGTCACAGTGAAAGTGCTCTTTTGGTGATGTGAAGACACAGAATAACTTTAGTGGAGAGTTTTCCTGAGTTAAAGGAAATCTTAGAGGATACAAAGACAGCTCTCTGTGTTTCTAACAAACACCATCCCCAGTCCTTATACAATATACAAAAGTTTCTGGAGTATGTGAGTAAAGTAGAGGCAAAGTCAAGATATCAATCAAAATGTCCTAGGAACTTTGTATAAACACAGTTGTATAAAAATATCATTCTTCTAATGAGTGTTTTCCTTTTCTTTTTTCTTACTTTTTTTTGAGAAGGCTGTTTAGCTTCAGCTAAAGATCATACCACTAGATCAATGAGATCCCAGCTGAGTGATGGAAAGAGGTATGGAAAAATAAGACAGTAACTTTATTTTACAGATGGAATATGGTGATGTATTTTTTGATACACAGCATAGACCTCATAAAAATCATATAAATTCCCTTTGAGTATTCTGAAGCTGTTCATTACTATTGGCAGGTTTCCAGTTTCTTTAGAGTAATACCCCTTTAATTCTTCATCAGCATTAATTTTCTGCTTTTGTGTCTACAACGTTTCAAAAACAATTTAAATATATATATATATATATATATATATATTTATATGTATGTATTTTCCAAGAACTAGAGCATGAAACAATTTTCCAAGTAAATACAGCTGAATGACTTTCCGAGATATGGAAAAGACAGACACAATGACTAATGGTAATGGTCTTATGCAGTTAAATTATATAAGACTGTTAGTATGATAACCCTAAGCAACTTCCTAAAAGAAAATTAAACATTGTTTAATAAAAAAAAACATACAAACCACTTCAAAATCAAAATATTCTGTGAATCTGAAAACCTCTTTCGCTTCATTGAGTTGCAAACACCATTCTTCTTAGTTTTATTTTTTTAGAAAATTTTAATTTCCTGCTTGCATTGCTTCTTTTTTTTGCTGAAGTTAATATAGTCATACTAATATTTAGGAACTCTGCAATTGATGAAAAAGCAGCCTTCCAGAGGCAACTGTAATTTTACATAAAATGCAGTGGATCACCACTCTGAGTCCTGTTTTTAACTTTATAGATGTTTTCAGAGTCTCCCCAATGAAATATCTAGACCTATCATTTTTTTGAATGCAATTAATCCATATACCTATATGTGCTATTTATAAACAAAGCAAGTTTAGTGTGACAATTAGGAAACTATTTAGCAGTTTAGATAATAAATTTTTCTTTACTAAAACCCCTATCAGTATCTAAGACCTTAAAAATTTAGTGATTTTTATTTACGTTATGAACTTTGGTCCCAAGTCCACCTTGGATAAACACACATCAGTGTTTCCCAATGTCTACCAGAAACTTTGACAGCAAATACATTTTTAAATTTTACTGTGCATGTCAGTATATGAAACATTAGGTTCAGTGTTCTACATTTGGCACTGCTACCTTTCATTTAACCTTATTAAAACCAAAGGGGTCACCTCAAATTAATGACTCCATAAATTTGCCAAAGATTTTCTTGATATTGTAACCAGGGAATTGCAGAATGTGAAGGAATGATTGATGAGAGCTGTTCTGATATTGCAGTAATGAATTATATGCACAGATAAACATGACCAATTGCTTCACCAATGGAAAAAAATTGGAAACAAATCACAGTTGAAAGCAGATGAGAGAAAATTAGATTATGCTATCCTTAGCTTCCAATCTGACTGTAACACAAAACTGCAGTAGATTATCTGTCAGTTCCTCAGACCATTTGACAGCTTCAGGTAAAAGCTGGAAAATCTGGACTCCATCTCCTCTGTGCCCTTAGATGAGGTAACTGTAGACAGTAACCAAGATTCTGGAGGCAAGGCTGAGGGCTGATCCATCAGCCTTATCCTCTGATTGTAGAATGTGTTCCAACCATGACTATCCTGATGACCTCCACTTGCCGTGTTCCAGCAGGTAAAGATGCTTTTCTTCTTGGCAACACCAAACTGCGTATTTCACTCCAGAAGTGCTGAGCAAAGGGGAAGTATCATAATCCTGGTCCTGCTGGTGACAACCTTGCTTTTGCAGACCAGAGGATGTACATGACATGTGAGTTGGAGGCTCGTTAATCCAAAAGACAGACACATATTGCTAGCTGGTGCATTATTTTCTAAGGTAATGAAACAGTGGAGCCTATAGATGAACAAAAATATCTATAGAATACATGTGTTTTATGATGCAGGCATTTTTCCTGCTTCCATTTTTTTTTTTTTTAATGCATACCGCCAAGCAGTATGTGAGTGACCAGATCATCTGCTCATTCTCACTGCACTAGAAACATGTGTTTCAAATCCCCCAGGAAAAAAAAAAAACAACACAAAAAAATGACAGGAAAAAATGTACAACTATTTGCATCCCTGTTTGGATATGTGAAGCGGTCAAGCTGGAGAATGATTGTCCTTCTGGGACGTCCCTGCTAGCTATCCAGCACCGCTAGTAGTACAGGGGCACTATCCCGATCTCCATGGTTCGGGACAGCACCTAAGGCAAACTGTGCTATGACAGCAGTACCACCTTGTCACAGGATGTGGCTCGGCTTGTGGCCACAGTCAGCAAAAAAAGAGAGCGCTCTCCAGCTGTGGTGAATCCAGCCTCACTGGGCCCCAGGGGAACCAACAGCTGAAGCGGAGGTCGGAGGTCGGGGGAGGGGTTGCAACAGCTGATAAGGAGGGAGGGAGACAGGGGAGGAGTCAGTCCTCTGGCGAATAGAGTTTTAGAGGGGAGTGGGATACAAAAGATTGACTTAGGGAGGGATATCCACCAATGAGGATACCTTGAGGGTGGGGCCCCGGCCCCAGAACTAATCACTCGATGCTCTAGCTGGAAGTTTCTAGAGAGAAGGGTGGGAGTGCCGAGTGATGGCAGATGCTGAGGGCACTGGGGAGGGATTTGAGAAAGGATACATTAGTCTCCAAGGCAACTGGGGAGGAGTTGGGATAACTGGCAGCGCAAGGGAGGGAGGAGATTAGGGCAGAACCATTACATAAAAAGGGGAAACGGAACATTCAACAGATATGAAAGACAGATGGAAAAACCCCTAGGACAATAACCTTTATTCACATATGAGAACAGTCTGTTGAGTGAAAAGGACTTAGTCAAGTAGGGACTGCACTGTTTTGGCATACAATGTATTTTACTTTTTATTCTTTCTTCTCTCTGTTTCTCCTTTTTTAACTCTTTGCTAATAATGCATTTAAAAAAAAAATTAAAAGCCACTGAAGATTTTGCTACTGCAAGGTTTTACACATATGAGGGATCCAATATGTACATTAATAATTCAATCTAGGTGTCTGACAGCTATTCCTGTGGACTTTAAGAGACATATGCTTTCCTTAATTTGAAATTAAGTGATTTACTCTATTTAACTATGTTTTATTACCATTAAAAGAAGTTCAATAATTTGCTGAGTTAAAGTAACAAATAACTTGGCTCAAGCTGGGTAGTAATTTATGCATGAAGTAATTAAGCCTGAAAAATGGAAAGAAATACAAGTTTCAGTAAAAACATATCTGAAGGGAATCAGGTCTTTAACCTCTCTGCTGACCTTACCACTAACAT
The DNA here is from genome assembly GCF_037042795.1 of Molothrus aeneus. Classification (NCBI taxonomy): domain Eukaryota; kingdom Metazoa; phylum Chordata; class Aves; order Passeriformes; family Icteridae; genus Molothrus; species Molothrus aeneus. Next base: position 73,563,737 of record NC_089647.1, on the reverse strand, counting down.
TGGTATAAATTTAATGTCTCCTGTATTACAGACACTTGAATCTTCTTGATTTCTTACCATGGAAGAATATATTGTAAATTCTCTGGGTTTTCCAAATGACCTCTCACAACCTGATTAATTTATACCTATTTCTTGTTGTGTCAGTTCTGACAGTTCTTAATTCTTTGCATATTTAGAGAGGTGGAAAAAAATATGTCTCCTAAGATTTTGTTGTTTTATGCTAAACTTTTGTATTGTCTTATTTGGTAGGTTCTTCTTCTCCTGAACATTTATGAATTTTACAAATCTGCAGAAACTTTCCCTACTGTTAAGTCACAAGAACTGCACACCCTATTTACCCATTCCTTGTAAAACACCACTGGAACTTCATTACCAGAATAAAAAAGATACACTTTTGTCGCAGACATCTTTTCACTAAAAATCCTTTCTTTAGGATTTTTCCTTCTGAGAAGCTAAGAGGCCTCAGAGACAGAATGTAAACAATGGTTATCTGCTGCTGTGGAATGCAACAGGTCCACCTGTGATTGGCCCATCTTGGATGTGTATAATTAATGGCCAATCAAGGACCGAGCTATCTCAGACAGAGTCCAAGAGCTGCCTTTGTTATCATTCTTTTCTTTTTTATTCTTAGTTTAGCTAGCTTCTGAGGAAACCTTTCCTTTCCATTTCTTTTTAGTATAGTCATAATGTAATATATATATATATATATCATAAAATAATAAATCAAGCCTTCTGAACATGGAGTCAACATTCTCGTCTCTTCCTTCACCTGAAAACCCCTGTGACCATGGTCACATACTTTCATACTTTGGAATATAAACATTTGTTTGTATCTCTTTGTTGTCTAATCTTAGGCTAAACTAATATGCCTCAGCTAATTTTAACAGGTCTTAAAATTATCTCAATCTATACACTTTCTTTACATTTTTCCCATTTGATGAGCAGAAAATCTATTACAAAATTCTATATTACCATTGATGATAGTTTATATGACCTCCAGATGCTGGCAGATCAAGATTACATAAACATGAAACACATTTCATTATCTATCCCACACTACCTTTTTAAAGTAACATTGACATTTCCTCATATACCTGGTATTCTTGAATATATTATTTACACAATTATGTTTCTAACTGGATTGGTAACATGTTTTAACTGGAAATCTTGAATAACATTATGTTATGGGGTTTGCATATAACTAGGAAAAGTAGGAGTAGTGGAAGAAGTAGGACTACTGCTGTTGTTAATTATTTCTAAGTATTAGTCTTTCTAGCAGAAATAGCATATACGTTTTCAATTTATTAAAGAAATAGTTAGTGAAACCTAGGAGAACTTAATTAAATTTTGTTGATATTATTTAGGAAAAAACCCCAAAATTTTAATTTGGTGCTCATTGTATAAAAATACTTTCTAATATGATTCTCTGAATTTACATATATATCAGCATAATTTCTTTCAATTCTTTATAGAGGCATCAATTGAATTAATCAATGCAAAAAAAAAATCTTTTATTGATTAGCAGAATAAAGTTTGTTTCTATGCAGAGAAAAAGCCAGTGTTTCTTTGTTAACAAAGTGTGATGAAATGTCCTCCTAGACTGAAATAAATTAATTCAAAACATATAGAAAAGTACCTGAAGCCAAGAAATTAATGACATAGGAGGTTTTTTGGTGCTTCCATCATGACATGATTACATGATATTCTAGAAGAAAATAAGAAATGCTGTATTGTATTGAAGTTCATATGTTGTGAGAAAAATGCTTCAGAAAAAGAAAATTGTTCAAATTAAAGGATAGCGTTCCATGACACTAAAAACAAAAGGATACATTCTAGCAATGCGCTTAATTGGAGGGCAGATTAAAAAAACTGCTGCTTCAATAAAGTGAATCAAAATTAAATAAATTATAATGGCAATGTTTCAAAGTCAGATCTTGAGACATAGTCTAGTTAGTGCTAGGAAAGAAAATCTCTCTATTTCAATGAAAACAGATTTGAAGAATTGCAGGAACGGGAAGAGAAAATCTGAGCATTTCTTATCCCTTGAAGAAGAAATTCCCTCATTCAGAGAATAGAGAAGGAACATAGAGAAAACATGACCTAGAAAAGGTCTAGGGAAAAAAAAAATTGCTGCTACTGTAAGAAATAGCTGCCATAGATACTATGCCTATCTGATCTAAAGCTTTGTACAGCCTAAATTGTGAAAGAAAGTGTGGTATGCAAGGCCTTGAATCCTGGTTCTCCAGTTTCTCAGGACAGAAATTCATTGCAGCACAGCTGTATTTTCTTAGCATTGATTGTGATACGCAGCATATGCATCGGGACACGTGAATGCAGCTTGGAAATTGCTAAGCTTTAATCTGGACTCCAGTATTCAAAAACAACCCTTGCTAGCAAGCATGGGATGGAATATCTCATCAGCCATTTTCCATTCTAGCTGTAGGATTTTTCACCTGTGAAATACTCTGTAGGACTATTGCCACCAGAAAAAGGACCTTAGTTACTCACTGATATAGCTGTGGAATTTCAATTCACCCGTTTAAATTGGATAGTTGAGCGAATTTTCCCCCAATATTTCTTGAAAGTAAGAGCAGCTAAATATATTTTCTCACATCATTGTGCTTTCACTTATTATTTAACAAGTACAAAACATGAATATTACTAGCTGAAAGGATTTGTGATAAGTAAGAGGGAGCTAACAGTTTTCTGTCTCGTTTTTTCACCACCAGAAATCAGAACAGCTCCATTGCATGCTTCTCAATAATGACACTTTTCTGCACTGCTTTCTTTGGAATGAAAAAGGGAAACGGCATAATATATTTGTCTTTTTTATTGTACCATAAAAAAGGGAATAAAAATAAAGGAATCCAAATAATTAAAATATTACTAATGAAAAAAATCTGGAGCTTTAAAAAAAAAAATAAAAAAGAAAGGTCCATTACATTTCTGCTATTTGACATCTTAATAGTCAGCAGTAGAAATCTGCAATGAAGAAATGTGCAATTTTTTAATAAATTCAGTCCATTTTACTAATTAGTTTTTTGCCATCCGAGCACAAACATGGACCTGGTCTTCTCCATCCCAAAAAAGTAAAGTCAGAAGAGTTGCATGTAGTACAGTCAGTGAAGCCTGTCCATCTCGTGCAAATATGTGGATGCTTACTTCAAGTATGTGTGCTTTGTGGGCAATTTTAGCTCAGGATAGAGGGAAATGAGAGTTGCTGGAGAAGGTGACTTAAGAATAGTTAAGGATTCCTCATGGAGTTTTGTTACTGCCTTTGGCAGAATCAAAGGAAAATGATCCAGCCAGAACCTTGCCTAGAACCTTGTGGGAGAGCTTCACAGAAACAGAAAGCAGCAGAGTAAAAAACTGTGGAATATTTGAGGTAGAGAGAACTCAAAACCAGACAAGAATAAAGGTTGGTGTTTTCCTTTCACTTATTATGGGGGATATTCTTGCCTCTATACAGAACCTTTACCACAGAGAAAAAAGAAGGGTCACAGTTAACATAGATTGAATTTTTTTCTGATGAATATTTTAATAATATATTTTGTTCCTTTATTTGATTTTTGACCGCAATAAAACATTTTCAAAGATTTCTCCAGATTTCATCCAAGATATGGAGGCTTTTTATTCTGCACTGCTACAAATATGTCCGTATATCAGCTTCATCTCAAAAGGGGTTTTTTTTCAGTTTAATAACTTGCCTAGTGATCCAGTTTGGTGTTAAAGAAAACATATAAAAATTTAAGACAATTGTTAAAAAGAAACAGTTAATTTTGCTTGTTAAGAACACTAAATAAGAACAGCATATTTAGACATTTCTTGAAGTCATGAAATCAGAGAATGGTTTGGTATAGAAGGGACCTTTATGTCCCTCTAGTCTAACCCCCTTGCTGTATGAGCAGGGGCATCTTCAAATTGAGTGGGTTGCTCAGAGGCCAGTCCAACCTGGCCTTGAACATTTCCAGGGATGGGGCATCTACCACCTTCTCAGAAAACTTGTTCCAGTGTTGCTTCTTGTCTGCTTGCATAAAATGATTCAATGTTTTCTTCCTGATCTATGTGTCATGTCTTACTAGGAAAAAAGTATCATAAAGTCAGGGACTTATGCAAAGCTGACATAAAGTAATGCAGCAGAGAATATAGTTCTGTACTGTTAATGGAATCAGTCAAGGACCTTATCTTTTTAATCCTTGTTAAAAGGAAAGGGGAAGAAGAATAGGAAGAAAAATGATAAAGAAAAAGAAAGAGGAAAAAAAGAGAAGATCTGAAGAAAACCACAGATAAAACAACAAATGTAACTTGTTTCAGTGTATCCTCCTTTCCAATAATTCTTTTGCTGGCACATCTTTATTTTATTATAGGCACTTGCCCTTGAAGTTGAATTACTACATTCACAAATACTTTTTATTTCCATACTTACATGAATAATATTTCTATACTCACAATTTCCATAGGCTTTAAGACATCTTTAAGGCTATGACAGGAAATCACATTCATCAAATTGATGGGGAAACACTGAGAAGCTTGGGATTCAAACCAAAGTCACAATTTAATATTCATTATGCAAAGTTCAGAGTTAACCCATCATTGTTGAGATTGAATTTATACAAATTTCATAAGATAAATATGAATTCTGAGCAAAAATTTAAAATAATACAATATCCTTTAGAAAAGAGGATCCTATCATTGCAAATATTATATAGGAAATGGCATGAGTTTTGTTGGTTTTGGTTTTTGGGTTTTTATGCCTAAAGAAAACCACATCACTATTCCCATGAAAAAATTAACTGAAACAGTCCTTTCAACATACTCTCAGTTACTCAAATAGAATTTAGTAAATAAACAAACAAAAAGAAAAATGGACAGTGAAGGGACCTAGAGAGGGTGCAATGAGAGACTGAGTAATCTTTTTGTGCTGCCCTGGCAGTTTATAGCACAATCCAGAAAAGTGTCCCTGCAGGAACTGGTAGAATCTGTGAAAAGGAGATGAATACAGCCTACTTGCTGGGATAATTGTATCACACAATGAGGGATAAATTAAGAAGTTATACATGTGATACACCATCTGTGTCTGTTTTTGTTATTTTCTCCATATGCATCTGTTTCTATTCAGCTATAGGGCAACATTCCATCATATTATGCAGACCAGAATAACACAGAAAGTTCAGTTTTGTTGACAAAAAGAAACTTCTCTTCCTAAATATATGGTAAGCCAGCAGAGTAATTTTTGATCAGTAAGCTTTGAAAATCATAACAAGAGTGTTGATCTAAATATATTCAAATTTTATGTTTTATATATATAACTCTGGATGAAGATCTCCAGATTTGAACATGTAGTTGTAAATTCAGTCAGATGCTACAGTGGTAGGTATTTGGTTTTTGGTCCCAGCTGGAATGTAATTGAAATCTGGAGAAAAAGAGAAAATAAATTTTAAAATCTACCCTATGTACACAGAGGGGTTAACCTAGAAAGAAAACAAATAATGATATCCAAATGTATCGGTGAACTTTAATGATTTTATATCTGATCTCAGGTCCTAGCTGGATTCTGAGCTTGGGGATATTCCTTTAGCATCTTTCTCATCTACTCCTCTCCTGACCTAGCAGCACAGCTTTGACAACTAATCAGCAAACCAGTACTTACTGTTGGATAATGTCTCAAAGTAGTTTTTCAGGCACTTCAGAAGTGATTGATGTAACTGTTGCTCATGTAGTTTCCTCTTTTTTTTTTTACCCTCATAATTACATCCAACTAATCTGGCTTTAAAATTCTAGAGCTTTTCAAATGCAGAAACAATATAATGTCACACTCAGAGAAAGAAATATAATCTAGCAAATGCTGAAACCTTGCAAAGCTGGACAAACAGCTTGGAGTTGTAGAGAAGAGTGGAGAGATGGTATGTATTCTTACGTGAACAAGAAAATACAGCTTCATGCAGTCACTGTAAATTGCATATGTATAAAATATATAGGGTCCTTCTGAACTATAATTGAGGAAATTAAAATACAGAAATGTAAGTACTGTTGCTGGTTGTTGCAAATCAGAATAATATTCAGGAGAGAGAATTGAACCAATGAATCCAGCAGGTTTTTTTTTTTTTTCTCACTCAGTCACTGTGATAAATTCTATACTTTCTAGATAGTCTTAGTAAGCTAATTCTACCATTTTTGTAGTACTCTCAGGTACTGATTTCAACTAGATTTCAATATGTTTCTTATTAACTTTTTGCTTTTCCCTCTGAAAGGACCATCTATCAAAAAAGCCATATGGCCGAGAATCACAAAGGAAGGACCTCTGATAAGAACTGCAGGTGTTAATAGTGTAGTCTTTGAATGACTTGCCAAGTATTGGGTTGTTTCTGAAATATGGTTAGATTCTAGGGTGGCATTTAAAATAATAACTTTGGTAAACTTATTTCCTTCCACAGCAATGCTCAGACTCAGAGCTCAAGACTAAGAGACAGAATTCTTTCTACAATGAACATGTTTTAGGTATAAGAGAACATTCCTGAAAGAACACAAAGAAAATAAAATAGTAGACCATAACGTGATTCTTTCAAGGATTCTGTGTTTGCCTTAATGGAAAGCTAAAAGAGGAAGAGTCAGAAATTGTTAAACCCTTTCTTAATGCAGTTCTTATAACTTCTAGTTGAGCTTACTATATTTTGGCTTAGTATCCCACTAAGCCTAGCAATTAGGGGAACAAGACAATAAAATTTCTATTACTCTAAAATCACTTCCTAAATATATGGAAAAAAAAGATAACAGCCCATACTTTACATTAAAATTTTGATTGTAAAAATCATTACGTGCAATTTGAATGTTCACACAATGCCTATAATTTGTGCGTTCATTTTTCCTGTACTTGTGTATACTCAGGGCAGGACAGGGAGGGGGTGCTTTATCAACAATAATACTATCAACATAGTATTATTATAGTATTGTTGCTTTATCAACAATAATACTATCAACTATCAACATAGATGTTGTAGTTCTTCCCTACAAATGACATGGAATGAAAAAACTTGTCATGTTAGAGAAAAATAACCAATGTTAATTGGTTATTTTTACGTACTTTCCCTGAGATACATCCTGGATGACATTTTCATGGTGTTCATATCACTTATTGTCAAGAATTCACCATCTTGTGAGAAAAGTATAGAAAGGATTGGTTATTCTACAACATTTTTATCTCATGAACAAACAAACATGCAGAAAAGTTGTAGACACAGATGCCTGAGCTCAAGAAAAAAAATTATAAATCCTCAATCTAGTTATTAGAGGAAAATATACATTATACCAAGGGGAAAAACAATAAAACAAACAAAACCAACTACATATATCTTTTTGGGAGTCTAACAGCTGTGTTATTGTAAATGTTCAATTGTCAATTGCACTCCTGTCTATTCCAATGTAATTCCCCTGGGGACTCATTTTCTGCCTAATATCATTTGTCATTGAGCATTTGTAGCTCCTAGGTTCAAGACAAATTTAGATATAAATGCTCAGACTGGAACAATGAGGGTTGTACACACTCTTTGCAAAGCAGCTTAATGATCAGACCAGTCATTCATTAAGTAGGAGAACTGAGTTCTCACTCTTAATTACAATCCACAGCTTTCCCATCCCAAAAAATTTCCTTACTGGAAGATAAAAAATTGGCAACTGGAAGAATAATTTTCAATTAAAAATACAGGATTACCAAAATCAACAACATTGTGAAGCCATAAAAATGGGTAAATTATGTTCCCATTTCTGGTTACAGAGGTGAGGTATGTAGTATTAGGAATTCTCCTCTTTAGTCTTCTATGTTTTTTGTTGGTGGGAACTTTTTCAGTTTATTCTGATTTGCTGGGGTAGCATTTGGTGTTGTCTTTGGTGTTGTTGTTTCCTCCCGTGATAATATTTTGTAAAACGTAAAAAAAATCAAGTAATCAAAACCATAAAATCATTTTTGTACATACCATATCCTTATTAATTCATGCCGCTTAGCAGATTTGTTATTATCACTACCTCCCTTATCATTGTGTTGGTCAGATTTGTATGTTCTGGTTTGTTTATCCTTTGGCCAGGCAAAGTTTAGGAGCAGACACATTGCTTCCACATGCCCTTGCTGCACTCAGCTAGTGAGCATTATGAGTCACAGCTGTCCCCAGTTTTTCTTTTATTGCCAAACTGAGCAAGTAATTTTGTGGAGAAAACTTCATAAGCTTCATAAACTCAAGAGCACATACATTTTTGGGTTTGTAGCAGAGCTTTGGCTCCAACTTTCCCAGTATTTGTACATTAATATCCAAAATGAACCTTCCTGTATGTTTGGAAGGCTATTTTTAAACTTTTGAGCTGTCAAAATAGATGGATTCTCATTCATAAGGTGAAGCTTATAGTAACTGTTTGGTAGATAGAAGAGGGATGGAGAAGGGAGATATCACCATTTCTACAAAGAGAAACTTATTACCAAATCTTCAGACAGATTTTTTAAGAATCCATGTTATAAATCTGACTATTGTGTACAGATGATAAAGTGACAAGTATAGGTGATAACTCATATGGTGTCAGTGTTTCAAATCCAACAGAGCCCTTTGCCTGTATGTACGCTATACCTACTGATTTTCTTAGAGACCTTAGTGTCCCACAGTATTTTCAAAGACCTGAGTGCAAAAAATTACAAATTCAAATATATAATTAATTGCAGGTGAAACAGTTCAATTTGCAACTGTACATGAATCTTTATGACTGAAATTTATATCTACCTTCACTATGATTGTGATTCAGGCCACTGGAGTCTGGTCAATTCCACTGTCATCAATAAACCTTTGGAAAAACAATTGCACTTGACCTACATTGAGAGGGTAGGAGATCAAGTATAAAAACAGACATTTAAGTGAATACCATAAAATCATTCTAAGGAATGACATTTAAAGACCTATGATGGGCAGCTTACTGGAACTAATTTCCTGGGAACAGAAGTAGAAACAGAATGAATTACTCAGAGGAAATAAAAAGCAGGAAAAAAGTGAAAAGTAGAAAAAATAGAACATTGACATGCTATCTTTTCTTTGCAACATTAATTTACAGATAAGAGTCATCAAGAAAGAAGGTGGTGATTATGCCAAATATTAATCAAATAAAGAAAATTAATACTATTTCCTTGATGCAAATATGTTATTTTAAAGCTTTCTCTAACTAATCTTATTATTAAATGAGCTAAATTGTTAGCAATAGTGTATGGGTGGGAGAACCAGTAGAATAAATAATAAGGATTTCAGACCACAGAGACAGATATCAAACCAAAAAAAATATAGATGTGTATATACTTTCTGATGGAGCCACAGTCTTTTGGGGATATTCTTTTCAGTTTTGTATTTAAAACAGTAGATGTAAAATTTTGGTTGTAGACATAGAAAAGATATTTTGTATCAAAGATGCACCATCTAAGTATCTGAATACAGAATTTAATTAAATTTCTTCATAATTAGGCAGTACCACTATTATGAAATGTCTTTTGATACACTGAACAGAAAAATAATATAAAGAGCTCTGAAACTACAAGATCCTTAGCCCCCTCCTCTGCCTCCCATAAACTCAAGATTCTAGTCTTTCTCAATCTTCTCTTTCATTAAAAACCAATAAAATAAAAATGTAAAAAGATAATCACAGCAACAATTAAATGGGGCTTTGTTTGTTGATTGTGAAAATTAAATATGAATGCATAGAAAATGCGGTCCTAATCAAGAAAAATTCATTCAATTTGGTTTGCTTGTTCTTGGAATAAAGAAATAGGACCTCACAGAAAAACAAAATCTGGCATATATTGCTTGCTAGACTATTTATCACACCCCTGAAGGAATACTTGGATGTTCACTTTGTCTTTTTTATAGTTTATTAGTTGTTTTTTGGTTACTCTAAAGCTATGTTCAGGATTGAAACCCACTCTTATTTATCAACCATTTGCAGAAATAAAAGAAAGCAGTTGGTGGTTTTTTTTCTGAAAAAGGTCTTGGCCTCATTATCTCTTTATCCACAGATTGTTTTCTCTAATTTTAAAACATCATTTTATCTGGCACTGAAAGTGTATGATTACTTTTTTATTGGTATAAATCTATGTACATTTAGTAGATTGCAATCATTTATGATCTCTTTTATAAAAATGTGGTTTCTGCTCTCTTGTTTTTGTTTCTGAAATTCAAATCAGTCTTTTTTTTTGTCCTTCTAAAATTGAGCAGGAAGGGCAATGTGTTATTGCTAGACTTTGATATGTTTCTTAGTTTTATGTGTAGCTGCGTTTTCTGTTTCTGACTGATACAAATGAACACGACCTGAAGTCAGCAATTAATGCATTAGCCAGTGATCTACAAGATAAATGTTATTCATAATATATTTTGACTTTTACAATTTTATTAATTCCATTGTCTGCATCATCTTGCGTCTTGTGATCATTAAGCTAGGAATTAAACTTCTGGCACTTATTGTCTTAGGTTTTCAACTTTGAATCCTTTCAAATTACTTGTTTCTGAATTGATTTGCAAGATAATATTTATCTTCTGTCCTTTAGTAATAGAGTTTGCCATAGGAAATGACACTTTATTCCTTCTGCAGTGGTTTTAAGCACTGTGATTCCATTTCCTTTTTATAGTATCTATAGTTTGTTATCACTAACATAAATCAAATAATTTCCTACTTATATCTGTGCATATACCATAAAATTTTCTCCATTATAACTCTGATACATAACTTAGCTGGTCATATAGAATTAGACTAGGAAGCAGATTTAGTATAATGCCCCAGTATCTACAAAAACCCCAAGCAATCAAATAAATATGAGATAAATCTGAACATAGAGTGTTCCCAAAGTTACCTGCTATATTAGCTGCACAGCAGTTTTTAAAAAGTTTGAAGTGATGTAAATTAATGTGAAATTTCCTACATTGATATAACATCTAGATTGGTTATTTACTGTTAGTCATTCAAAAGGGGAAATTATCAAAATCAATATTATTAAGAGTCTAATAGGTTACCCTTAGGATAAATCTAAAGTAAAAGTGAGTTTGCTGACAGACACAGTAAAGTAAGCAGAGCAGAAAGATGTGCTACTACCTTACTGTGAACTTGCCTAAAATACTTCTTTAAGAGTAGAACCCAGAAAGGTGAGCTCCTTGAGTGCCTGGAAGCTGCAACTGTCCTCACAAGATCTAGAAGAGGTGAAATTTGAAAGATTCTTCTCATTGTACATATTCCAGTGATTCCCCCGCCTGCTACTCCCATTTCTTTTATTGAAGAATAATGACATTTTTCATGTAAAAGATTGGAGAGTATGTGAAGACAGAAATTAGGCTATATTCTTGTAATCTTATGTCTTAAGTGTTTTTTCCATTCTCTTCATTCTCTTTCCCTTGCCAGGCTAAAGCTGTAAAAAGAGAGAATCCTTAAACTCTTCTTCCATATGAGTGAGAAACAAAGATAAACTACGTGTCCTGGTTGAAAAGGCTTTCTCTTTTGAAGCTACAGGCTTCCTAGAGAATCTCAGGAATTAATTCCTCCCTCTGAACTTCCTTCAAAACTGACACAAAAGGGGAGACAAGGTTTCTATTTTTTGTCAGAATGGAATTCGTATTTGTTACAGTAGCTAATACAGGGCTAAGTTTTGCATGTGTGCGGAAAACAAGGTTGAAAACACAAAGATGTTTTTGTTATTGCTGAGCAGTGCTTGCGCAGCGCTTTCAGCTCCTTACATGACCCCACCAGCAAGGAGGCTGGGAGTGCTCAAAAAGTTGTGAGGTGACACAGATGGGAGAGCTGACCCTAACCAGCCAAAGGGATATTCCAGACCATGTGGCATCATGGTCTGCAATAAACTAGGGGGATGGTTGGCTGGGGGGCTGCTTCTCAGGAAATGGCTGGGCATCACTTGTCTTTCTTGCTTTTATATCTTTCTCTCTCTGTCTCTTATTTTCCTTCCCAATACAGTATTTTAAATTATAATAATTTTCGCTATTTTATTTTCTCATATTTCAATTAGCAAATTGTTCTTATCTCAACCCACAAATTTTCTCACTTTTATCCTTCCAATTCTCTTCCTCTCATCCTGCTGAAGGGGAGCGAATGAGCAGCTGTGTGGTGCTTGGTTGCCAACTGGGATTAAATGATGACATGAAGAGTTTGAAGTATAAGGGAAATCTATATAAAATTTAACAGGGGTTAGTTGTGTATATTAAGAATAAAAAAATTCATGATTAACAGATTTCAATGATATGTGTAGAACTCTCAAACAGATTTAGACAGGATAGAGACTAAATTGCAGAACAACACAGGACCAGCTCTTTAATATTATCTCCTCTGCTTCTGCACCACTTCTATCCTTCCTCTGAGGAGCATGAGAAAAATATACATATGAACTATGAAATAATTTTTATGTTTGTTTTTTTTCTTCATTTTTCAAGTATTTATTGTTGTCTGGCTTGATTTATGGATGACTTTATGAATGTATAAACATAAATATTCATTTATACAGGATCTTTTATTTTGATCACACAGAAAATGTTTTTAGCCACTGCAATACCTGAAAAAAGCAACTCATTTGATGAACAGGATTAATTTGTCCACTTCTTAATAAAGATTACAGTCATAAGTTATGAGGTTAGTCACACCAACAGAAGTAGTTGTAAAGCTAAATTATTCAATGAGTGATGAAATAGATTTAGCCACATCCATTTCTTCCATCAAGAAAATAGTATCTAGCCATTACCCTTATGTCTCTTCAGAAAGAGAAGATGCTTATATGGTAGGCAGTTTTCCAGTATTTTTCTGTAAATAAAATTGGCATTTAGAAAGCAAAAGGGAAAGAAAAAGAGAGTGCAACATTTTTATAAGAATTAATTTTTTTATCAGAAAATTTCAGACTTACAGTCTCTTCTCCACAAACTGGCAACATTATTGTAAATACTGATCATTATTTCAGATCATTCAGGCTGCAGCTGATGAAAGTAAAGAAACAAATGGTGTTTCTAACAACAGCTGCTTATATAGTTCACCTCTCTCTTTTTCTGCTGCATACAGTGTAATTGAAGAAAAATATTTTGGTGTTTAAAGACATACAACTGGCTATCACATGAAAGCAATATAAGCTGTATAAAGCTTATATATATAAGTTATATGAAGCTGTATAATAGCTATGTTTGTCACATGAAAGCTAAGAATATGTCATCACAAAATCATAGAATGGCTTGAGTTGGAAGGGACCTTAAAGATCATCCAGTTCCATATCCCTTTTCATGGGCAGGGACACCTTTCACTGCACCAGGTTGCTCATAGCCCCATCCAAACTGGCCTTGAACACTGCCAGGAATGGGGCAGTCAAAGCTTTTCTGGGCAATCTGTGCCAGTGCATCACCACCCATAGTAAATAACTTCTTCCTAATACCTAATCTAAACCTAATCTTTCATTTTTAAGCCATTCACCCTTGTCCTGTCACTAAATGCCCTTGTAAAACATCTCCATCCACCTTTCTTCAGGTGAATGCAAGATGGAACAGAAGGAGTGTCAATATCCAATTAACAGGATTTGTGAGTATATCAGAGTCCTTAGAAATTTAAAAAAACTGAGAAGTATGCAAGTATGCAGGTAATACTAAGGATAAACAACCAAGGGCTTCAAATAGACTGGTCCTTTTTTACTTCTTATCATAGAATCAAAGAATATTCTGATTTGGAAGGGATCCATGAGGATCACTGAGCCCAACTTCTTCCCCAAAACACACTTCTTATCCCTCTACCGTTCCACATAGATTTCTCCAAAGTCCCATTTGATTCCCACTTTCCCTGCCTCTACTTCTTCACCTAAATATTGTAAATAAGTAAACCTCCCCCATCCTTGAAGGGTGATGGGTGTCCCCCCTGGGCCCACAGGGATTAGAGTCTCCAGGAATAGCTCTGGGAAGGCCAGACCAGCAGCTTGTATTTCCAACAGAGGTGTTGCTTCCCCACCTGTCATTTCTCCCCTTTCTTGTATTGATAGAAATGAATGTTTAATTATGTAAACTAGTTGTCACCAACATATATAAACAGTTGCTCTGTTTCATTGCTCATCAAAGTTTGATGAAAAGTTGTCACAGGGAAGAGCATTACAATGTTCTCTTCAGTCCAATAATTACTGGGAGGTTTCCTTGTTTAGACCAAAATTTAACTTTTTTATATATCTCCTTGAGTTCTTCCTTTGTCAAGCAGACAACAGTCTTTTTGACAAGAATCAAGCCAAACAGTAGAAGGTCTGCTCTGCTGGGTAGGTATAGGAGCTGAGTATAACACTAGGATTAATAAGTAATCAACAGCTTTTAAAAGCACAATTTCAACAGGCAAGAAATATACACCCTTTTAAAATCTGGAAGGGTATTGTCAGCTTACCCAACTTTAATTGCATCAGGGGACTGACTGTGAGTATGTGAAATAGTGTAGCCCAGAGGGGAAGCCACAGGAAGAACAGCTGAGGTTGCTTACCTTGTTTAGCCTGGAGGAGACTGAAGGGAGACCTCATTGCATCCTCCAACTTCCTCATGTGATGAAGATGAAGGACAGACACTGATCTCTCCTGGTCAGTGACAGGACTCAAGAAAACAACATGCAGTTGAGTCAGGTAAGGTTAAGTTAGATATTATGAAAAAGTTCTTCACCCAGAGGGTTGTTGGGCACTGGAATATGTTCCCCAGGGAAGTGGTCACAGCACCACCCTGACAGTTTTAGAAGCCTTTGGAAAATGCTCTCAGGTACATGGTGTGGTTCTTGGGTCAGTCCTGTGCAGGGCCAGGACTTTGATGATTCTTGTGGGTCCCTTCCAACTTAGGACATTCTATGATTCTATGATAACTATAATTTCAACACTGAGAATGAAATTTGTAAAAGATCCTTTTCTGACTTCTAAAATACTTTAAAAATCCTGTCTGCTGAAATCTAGTCCACATTAATGGTGTACTAAATTACCTGAAGGAGCAAAAAACAAAGCACAGACTGACACATATGCAAAGCCATATTCTCAGGCACCAGATGCTCTTACTACACAAGTCGTTGTCATTAAAATGAAAACCACATGCTCCTTGCTTGTGACATTCCATCACTTATGCCAGGCTTCTGATAACAGGCTTTTTCCAGGCAGTGGCTCCAGCTGTGTTGCTTCATTTCTATGCATGGGCTAAGCACATGAACTCAGACTCTGCACAGGAGCCAATGTGTATAAGTGCTGTTCTCTGCTTTGTCTAGAATTTACCCTGCCAGGTCTTGTTTCTTGCACAGAACAGACATATTCTAGCATTACTTTTCTTTGCGGATTTTTTTCCATATCTTATGTGTTTTTTTTTTTTTTTTAATACTTGGCATATCAGATTACTGAAGAAATGCATTAATTTTACAGAAAAAATGTTTTATAGAAAATGTTTCTGTTCATGTAAGAGCTCCTAAAGGAATGAAAAACCTAGAACCAATTATGATATGCAGATGTACCAAATAACAGTAACAAAAATCTCCCAATCTCCCTACCAGCTAGTTTGCTAATACTGACAGAAAAATACATATTTTTTCTTAACCCTTGATATTGATATTTCCATCACCTTTAATTAAACTGATTCCCCATATTTTGTTGTTCAGTTGATCAACAAATTTTGCTGCATTTCAAAATAATGCAGCTGGAGTGCAAACTGAATGGAAGAGCTGATCTATAACTTACAAATCTCGATTTCCTAAGCAAATAGTGAAGTCAGCATCTAGTAATATTCAGATTAATAAAATAACAAAGAGAATTTTTATAAGAAAACAGGAAATTAAAACAGGGTTGAAACCTAAGTCATCCAAAATGAAGGATGGTGTTTGGCTGTAACATCCTTGCTTATGGAATTCTCAAAAAAATTGCTAATTTTTGCTTCTATTACAGTCAAGATACTAATGAGCTTTCCTTTTAAAAAAATTGATTGCTATAATTTGCAGACATTTCAACATAGAAAGAATTATACTAAATAGAAAATGCCAATCAGTTACGTATTTCAGTGACCAAATCTGCAACAAAAAAAAAATATATTTCAAAGACTAATGTTATCAGAAACACTTTTGAAAATTTTCCTTACTGACATGATGAGCTGTCCCCATCCAGTATCTAAACACCCACACTGTGTCTTTCACTCTCCTCTTCTTAAAGCAGGATGGAAGAAAGAAGTAAAGCAAAACCTGAAAAATCATGGGTCAGCACAGAGACAGTTTAGAAAGTGAAGGATAGAGGAAAGTAACAGGTGATACAAAGCCAATCATTCACCACTTTTCACAAGCAGACTGATGCCCAGCCACCTTGGAGGACAGTGCCACTGGTTTTTAATCTACTACTAGGGGCCAGTTTTGGGTCAGCTGTGCCATCCATGTTTCCCCATAATTTCTTGCTCACTTTCACACTAGTTCTGGAGCAGGACAAACAAGGGGGAAAACCAGAACCCCCCCAAAAAAGCAAAACAAAGGAAAAAACAAACAAAAACTGCATAAAATACCCAAAACAAACAAAGCCAAAAATCCAAACAAAAAACCAAAAATTAAAATAAAAACAACGTTAAAAACCAAAACCACACACAAAAAGGAAAAAGGGTAAATTTGTAATTTACAAAGCCTTGATCTGTTCTAAGCATTATTTAGCAGTATCCAAAACACTGAAGTCTTACCCACTCTTTTCACCAGCAACCCAAAATGCTGCATCATATGGGCTGCTATGAAGAAAGCTAGTTCCATCCTAATGAGAGCCAGTACAAGTGATTTACTTCTCAGTCAAAAGATAACCTGGTTTTGGTGATCAATGCATAGTTTCTCAAATTGATTGATTTTTTTAAAATTTTTTTTTATTGCTACAAGCAAAATGGCAAACATCAATTTCTGCCATGTAGCAAGAATGAGCTACTTTGGTTGGACTGCAGGATGTTCTATTCACAATATCTCCCAGAGTACATCATGGAAACCCATCAGTTGCTAATTGAATTAGAAAACCTTCTCCAAATTCTCTCTGTTCTTTTATCAGCAACAGAAGATGACAAACTGTGCCCATATTTTTGGACATGGCAGTGAGAAGTAATGATAAAGGGGCAAGAGGAAGATAATCAGATGCTTACCTAATGTCATAAGCATTTCAACAACAGCAGTTAAATTCACTGAGACATATGAAATTTGTAGAATATTTTGAAATTCAGAAATTGCGTCACATGAAACTGCAGACTGTATAAAATGAAAAATGTCAAGTGGGCTGTTACACAGAGATTTATTTCTTGGTCTTCCTTGGTATAAACCAAAGTTACATCTCTAGCCCAAAATTCTGGCACATACATCCACTTTTTCTCAGAATTACCATTCTCAGGCTTTAGCTCTCAGAATTGTTTAATTCAGATCTTGCTACTGTAACTGCTAATAGAGATGAGACTCCTGGAGGATAGTACTTCTCAGCATGCCTGAGACAGGATAATACCCTCACAGGTGTTCTGCAACTGCATGTTAGGAGTGTGTTTGAAAGAAAAGCCATAGAAGCAGCACTGAGGAATGATAGGTAGTCCCAACTGATCTGATATTTCATAAGAACATGAAGACTTAGCTTCCCTGAAAAGATCAATATGACTGACTAGGAGCACTAGAAGTGAAGACTTGAAGGTAATCTACAGTCAACATTTACAGCAAATACTACAGCTCTCAGAAATAGGAATATTTTACTCAGCACTGTTTAGTTTCTGAGGTTGTAAGCAGTTCAAAATAGACTCAGCAAAGAAAAGCTAACCAAACCAAAATGCTGAACAACTCATATAAAAAAACCTAATCTGTTTCTTCTTCAATTGAGGATTTCATATGATTCAGTTAAGTGAAAAATAAGACTTTAGTTGTTTTGTTTTAATTGCCAATTTTGCATTATGGCTGATTTTATTGTTAATTAGATTATAGAAAATAAACTGTATCCTCAGAAAGAACAGAGTTATTGGTGTTCTTCCTGTTTAAGAGCATTGTTTCCTGCTAATTTTGCTTCTGACATCTAGAAGGAGCTTATTTAAAGGTTAATACTGATTTAATAGTTGACATTAAATTTCTAGAGTTAAAATATTTTGAACTCAACTATCATATGGTAAGCAAATTCTACTTGTTTATTTGTTATATGTAATATATTTTAAGAAATAATAAATATGTTTTCTGTATTAAAATTATGACATATTTTCAAATATTAAATATTTCGAATATAAAACAAGTAAAATCAAATAAAAATGAAGTAAAGATTCCTTGAGTTCTTCCACTGCCACTTTCATATATCCCTCATCTGTTCTGTTGGAGTTCTGATTATGAGTTGTTGGAGAAGAAAAATATATTATCTTCTCAGTAACCCACTGATGAAAAGCAAAGGTGTATATATACATATTTTTATGAATTTGGATTTGTTTGGGTTTTTTTTGCTTTAACTGCAGAGAATGTTGTCTCCTCTGATTCTTCTTTATTCTCCCTCAGAGAAGTTACTCTCCCCTTGCTAACCAAGTTAGCCTCTTCTTCCACTGTTTCTTCTTGACTACAGGAGAGCTGTAGCTGAGCCTTGAGTCTCTGGTTAAACCAGAGTGTTCATTTGTATGGCCTTAGATGCAGAGAGCCTCTTGCCCAGCTGAGGGTGCAGAACCCAGGCTCAGTAGGTGCAGTGTATGCTCTAACACAGCACTAGGATTTCTGTCTCTTTGCTGTGGGTAAGGCATCCGTTCTTCATATGGTTTGCCATTTCAACAGATTATCACACTGGTTTTGCCACAAAGCCCCAGAGCATCAGAGGGGAAAAACACTATGTGCACCTCTCTAAACTCCGCCTCACACCTTGCCGCCCTGGTCTGTCTAGGGCAGGTCCCCGTGTAGCATTATTGAGTGGTTGGCTAAACACAAAACCAAATTTGTAGAACACACCAATATAAGCATTCTGGTTACTCAGGAAAATTCAAGAACTGAAGGGTGATTGCAACAAGGCAGGAAACACATATCCCAGGGGAGGAGAAGGGAGAAGTGCCACTGTTATATTCCCCCATTAATTGACTTCTGGAGGGAAAAAGGACAAAATTATCAGAGTTAAATCTCCACAACTTCTTTCCTGGAGTACTGAGATGGCAGCAGTGCACAGCCCAAACAGCAGATTAGGTGAAAGAACAAGTGTTTCTACCACAGTATTGCCAGGTAAAATGATAAAAATCCAGAACAAACAGAAAAAGCTGAACACAGCCAGTTTGGGGGACAAAAACAGAGGGAGCGCACCACAGAGCAGATGAAGGAACAAAGAAAACAGTATCAAAAGCTATCAAGTCAACGCTGTGATAAGCAAGAGCAAGCAACTACCTGCCAACCACCTGCTAAACTGTTACAGCAACTATGAATGAAGATTAGCATTTTCCAATCAAATCTAAATTATCAAAAAACTCCCAAGATCCATGTTGGCTTCTAAACAAGACTTTGGTGGCTTGACCCCAGCCAAAAACTGAGCACTCACAGAAACACTCACTCATTGTCCTCCCCAGCAAGATGGGGGAGTGAAGCAGAAGAGCAAAACCTGAAATTTCACTGCCAGATTTAAAGAACATTTAACAGGCAAGGAAGAAGAGAAAAAAAACAAACAAACAAATGAAACCAAAGAAAGTTAAAACGTGGGCAAAACAACACTCCCCAAAAACAAGCAAAAATTTAAATGTAGCTACTCACCTCCCTCCACAAGGAGGTGAATGCCTAGAACGTCTCTGAGCAACAGCTGTTTTGTAAATTATACCTCCTCAAATTTATTGCTGAAAATTATGTTCCATGCTATGAAACAATTTTCTTTTCACTGTTTGTCTACTTTCACTATTATGTTAACTCCCACCTTCTTGCCCACATCCTCACTGTTGCTCACAGTAGCAGCAGAATGAAAAGCTTGATACCATGAAAGCAAAGTCCAGCGATAAATACAACAGAGATCTGTTATCATCAGTATTTTAGTCAAAAATCTAAATCTAAAACACAACTCTTTCTGGGCTGTTGGGAAGAAAATTAACTCCATCCCAGTCAGACCTAGGCATACCTAGTTAGATATATTGAAGTTTGCTTTATTTGAATCTAGATGAAGGGAGATTTCATTTATTTTTAAGAATGTATGGAAATGTATTCTGAGCTACCTATCATAATCTCCCTATCTATTATCAGTTGATGTCATTAACATTTTTCCCTTTGCTGATAAGCACAAAAGTTTGGGGAGGCTTGCAAATCTCTTTGGGGAGAGATGTGCTCCAGAGAGACAAGATGTCACCTATTTTGATATTCTTGTCTGTGAGGCAGTTTGTATGATCTTGGTTTTTTGCAGCACTAAGCATGAGTATTACTACATAAACTACATTTCCATGTACAGTTTCATTATACAATTATATATATATAGTGTTATGTATATGGTTATATGCATTTTATGCATATATTAATTATACATAGAATTTTTAAAAGATCCTAAGGTTTCAAAAAATGGAAAAGCTATTTTAGTAAATACAAGATCAAGTTATTGTTGTGTTGCTTAGGACGTATTCCATTAACTTTTCTGGGTGATGATTGAACTGTATGCTCTGTTTTCTGACTTGATTGCCAGATGGTTAGTTTTATTAGGATTGACCTGTTAGCCATGGGAAAATATAAGAAAAACCTTACTGTGCAGGTGTAATTACAGCCAGAGAAGAATGAGGTAAGAACGTGTCAGAGGAACAGCTCTGCAGACACCAAGGTCATTGAAGAAGGAGGGAAAGATTCTACAAGAACCTGAGCTGAGTTTCCTCTGCAACAATGATGCAGCCCATGGGGAAGCAGCTGTACCCCTGAAACCCATGGAGATCCATGGGGATCCAGAGATCCACCACTGAAGCAAGTGGGTGCTCAAAAGAGAGCTGTGAGCCCATGAGAAATCTGCTCTGTGCTGGAGCAGATTGCTGGCGGGGACCTGTGCACTCATACAGAGAGGAGCTCACACTGGAATGGGTTTCCTGGTAGGGCTTGTGACCCTGTGGGTGACTCACTTTGGAGCAGGCTGTGCCTGAAGGACTGCACCCCATGGAAAAGTGACCCATGCTGCAGCAGTTTGCAGCTTGGATTCACATTGGAGTAGTTTGTGGAGAGCATTCTCCTGTGGGAGGGACCCCATGGTGTAGCAGGGGAAGGACTCCTTTTCCTGAGCAGCAAGAGAAAAAAACATGACCATAACCCCTATTCCCTGTCTCACTGCACTGCTGAGGGGAATGAAAGCAGAGCCTGGGAAGGAGAAAGGGGTATTTTTAAATATGGTCTTTTAGGATAACCTGAATGAAACAGACTTGAACCTTTAGTTCAAGGCAACTTAGTAATGCAGTAATTGTGCTCACTAAGGGGAAGTAATGCAATAATGAGAATTAGTGACTTGTACTGAAACATACAAGATGTTCTGGGTCAAGAAAAATTGTAGGCTTTTATTTCCTCTTAAAATTATTAGAGATTCTATTGAAAAGAAATTAAAGAGGTATAGAAATATATATATAGGAATCATGAATATATAAAATATAAACCCATGGCAATTGTATCATAGCCATACTTCTCTAAGACATAGAAAATGTGTTTAAATTACTTAAACAATCCAGTTTCAAATATAAGTAAATACTAGATATTTTAAATGTAGGTTTGTTTTTTTAATCTAAACCAGCTTTAGTATTTTTTTAATTATCTGTTGATTATGATTTAACATGTTCTGGCTTCACATCTGTGAATAAGGTTAATGACACTCCACAGCTGTCACTATTTAGCAAACAGCAGTCTGTTGTTACAGGGTACCACAGCCCAGGACATCATCAGGCACCTCTGTTGGGAAGGGCACAGGGCATCAGGTGCCTCTGAGGTCAGGACAGGCAGGGCATTAGCCTGTGGGAGGTTGTTGGGATCAGGCCTAGTAGGGGGAACCAGAGTCACACAGCCCCAGAATGGCTGGAGAGGGCTGTGGGCATGAGGCCAGGCTGAAGGTCAACAAGAAATCTAGTCTAGCATAGGAAACAGGGGCAGAAGTGTGGCTGTGAGGGAGCTGGGCCAGGTCCAGGGACTTTGCAGTGGGGATTTGAGGGCAGACAAACCCCCTACAGTGATGCTGTCCTGGTTTTGACTGGGATAGAGGTAAATTCCTTCTTGGTAGCTGGTACAATGTTGTGTTTTGGATTTAGGATGAGAACAAAACACACCATTTTAGGTGGGTTTGAGTAGTGTTTACTTGTCAAATCAAGGATTTTTCAGTTTCTCATATTCTGACAGTGTGCACACACATAAGAAGCCAGGAGAGAGCACAGCCAGGACAGCTGACCCAATCTAGACAAAGGGATATCCTATATCCCAGAATGTTGTGCTCAGCACATAAACTGGGGACATTTGGCCAGGAAATATTTTGCTGCTTTGGGCCAGGCATGACATCAGTGAGCTGGTGGTGAGCAGTTGCATTGTGCATCACTTCTCTTGGGTGATGCTGGTCTCTTTCTCATTTTCATTACTACCATCATTGTAGTTTATTTACAGTTTATTTCGGTTATTAAATTGTTTTTGTCTCAACCCTTTTATTTTTCTTGATTTTCTTCCACACTGAGGGCAGGGAGGGGGTGTAGGGGAGGAGTGAATATCTCTATGTTTCTTTTGTGGCTGAATCATGACAGATGGTCAAGGCAAGCAGACCCAGCCAGTGAATTCTAGACATTGAGAAAACCAGAGAAGGATGAAACAGACTGCAAGAAGAAAAGACTGAAAAATGGTTTCAAAGGGACTGCAGGACCTTGGCAATGATTGTTGTGCTCTCTCCACACTGTTGACCGCTTCCCAGCAAAGAGGGAAGGATGGAGGTGAGTGATGGTGGAGCTTCAGCATCCTTTGCTCAGTGGAAATCACCACTGTCAACCTGCAGACCAAGGGACCATCACAGAGAATGAGCACAACCCTGTGGCAGAGGGGCAGGTGCAATAAAGACTTCGGTTTAACACTTTTTAGTGTATTGTACAAAAGTTTTTCCTGTCTTAATTTAAACTACAAGTGTTACTGCAACTAGACTAATGGTCACTCTTTGATCCATTTCAATTTGGTAACTTAGAATTTCATTAGGCAAACAATATTTACCTTGTTCTAGACATTAATTTTATTTTCTCTCTATATAATTTTGACTGCAACAATACAGGTGATAAAAACAACTGTTGCTACTTAATATCTAATAGAAAACAACTATTGATACATTAAAATATACATAAAATAAGTATTACATATTATTACATATACTAAAATATATCAATCAATTAAATAGATGAAGGTAATATATTGAAAAAGCTATTCTTTCTTTCAGAAACAGAATTTAAAGAATCAGTTTTAAATTTTGTAGTTATTTCAGAATAGCCCTACAGTACTAACAGATTTACTAAAAAATCTAGAAAACAAAATTTTCAAGTTGAACATCAATAGAATTTATCATAAACTGTTAGAAAATGTGTAATCCCCTTAGAAATTTCCATTTCTCAACCATCCTCTATTTTAAGCCAACCTTTTAATTTAAATTTCAATATTTATGTTAGAAATGAATAGCATATGACTTATTTCATAAGTAATGTCATAATTAAATAGCTATAACATGATCTCCAAAAATTATTTAGTATATAGTGACAATGAGTTATGCAATGTTTACAATTGTGAACAAATAGTTTTTATTATCAAAGTTCTACAGAAGGATATTATCATGCAAGAACAATCCTGGGTGTTGTAATCTGCCATCTGCTTTAAAAATGTACAAGTAGAAAACTATAATGAAGAATGATTTGAAGACAAAAAGGTGAGTCATATGACATGTTTTTTTCTTATTGAAAAAACCCCATGCACTGAAAAATATTTGAAGCTTACTTAATGTCCGATTTTAAAATGGATGGATATAAAACATCACATTTTTTTACAGAGATATGATTACATGCTACACTGGATGGCTATTTGATATTTTCTGAGGTAAGGTCTGTGCTTTAAACACTGGTGGTGTTGTCAATAAAGAAGATGGCACATCCAAGTTATCTCTGTACAAGTTATGTATCTATTTCAGTAATAAAGTGAAAGTAATCATGACATCTCCTGCCATTTCAACAAGCAGTGCCTGATAAGGACTAATTTAACATAAATCATCTTAAAATAATTTAAAAACTTTTGCTTTTGTGGGGGAAATTTCACTTTCCTTTCTGATTTGATTTTTGTCCTGCATTACATCTTCATCTAATTTCTCCCACTTGCAAATTTGTGTTTTACTATTGTAAACCTTCTGTCATTTAAAATGTTAGTAATGTTAGTAACTACAAACTGTTAGTAATGTGAAATGTGGTAAACACACACTCTTATGATATTAATCATTCTATATTCATGGGATTCTGACCAAAAAAGTAGTTTTAAATGCTTCTGATGGAAAAAGCTTTTTGAAATTTATGTCAAGTTTTTTTTTGCTGGCTGTATGGTTTATTTTAAAATTGATTTTTGAATTATATTATCTACCTTGCAGAACACTTGCAGGAGTTGATCTGTATTGCTAATGAATGTACAGATGTATCTATACTTAGTAAACTGGAAATTTAGTGTGACTGTGTTAAAGACAGAAAATCAGATTTTCTTTCAAATTTTCAATATTGCTGGTGCTTAGTTCTTAATCATTATTAAACATTGCAATTGCATATTCAAAGAATTATTAATGATGAAAAATATACTAATTTTTATTATCAGTATACAATACCATGGAAATGACATTGGTTTAGCAGAGATGGGTATGATCCTTGACAGTTCCTAGACCCAGGGGTTAAGGTTGTCAGACTTGAGAACTGAGTAACAAAGAGATGCAAAGTAAAGACTTCCTCCGTTCCTCCCTGTTTCATTTTTTCACTGCCAGTACCCCAAAAAACCCCAGGTTATTTCATATGCAAATAATATCTTTTGAGGGCCAAAACTTGGTCTGGTTTTCCTTGTCTTGTAAAGTATTATGTTTTACTAGATGCCCTTTGAGTCTTCTCTGCAGGATCATTTGGCATTTACCAGATATCTCTGCTCCTTTTCTTATATCTTATTGATGCTACATTTTTTTGTTTGACCTCTTGTACTTTATTTTAAATTCATAGTGGGGATTTCCTTCTCTCTCATTTGAATAACATATTGTTTATGCTTCTTTTCTTCCTTTATTTTGACTCTGCTTGGCTTCACTTTTAGATGTTCTATTAATATTGCTGAAATGCTTTTTCTTCTCATTATTTTCCAGTTACTCAGATTGTGTAGATAAGTGCAATTACAATATTAGATTATATAATTAAGTGAACTGATGCAGCCTCAGAGGGGTTGTACAGATTTTGTTTTTGTTTTTTTTCTTTTCCAGTTATTTCCCTTATTACAAACAAAAGTGACTACCCATACCATCACAGTCATAATACATTTTAATATTGTGTTGCTAAAATAATTGTGGCAACAGACATTATCTGAGTAGTTGATTTACACCTAGTTTAAGAAATTAATCACAGTTTAGATTTACCTCTTAGAAGAAACTAGATGATGTGTACAGGAATGTGACAGTGTTCACAGGGGTTCTTGGATGAAGCAAGAGACGAGAATGTTGACTCCATGTTCAGAAGGCTTGATTTGTTACTTTATGATATATATATATTACATTATAACTATACTAAAAAGAAAAGTAGAAGGAAAGGTTTCCTCAGCAGGCTAGCTAAGAATAGCAAAGAATGAATAACAAAGGTCTGTGGCTTGGACCGAGAGTCCAAGCTATCTGGTCTGTGGTTGGCCATTAATTGTAAACATCCAAGATGGGCCAATCACAGACAAACCTGTTGCATTCCACAGCAGCAGATAACCATTGTTTACATTTTGTTTCTGAGGCCTCAGCTTCTCAGAAGGGAAAAAATCCCAAAGAAAAGGATTTTCACAATAGATGTCTGCGACACAGGGAACACCTTACAAACGCTTACCTAGGGTGAAAATGTTTCTTATACCTCCTTGGATACCAAATTCACCCTTCTGAACCTAGTTGTAATGTAGTTGTCAGCCAGAAAGACTATTTTGCATTAAGTTATTGATGCATATAGTGGGTAATCCAGGTTTACATTTCTGTATGATGGATACCATGTGACTCCTACTTAATCTCAGTGTATCTAATCAACATTATATTTAATAATGTAGGTATAGTTATTGCACAATTACTCAGTGTACCTAAAGATAAATATGTCTTCAACCAAAAACACACAGAGAGATTATTATCTTGTGTACTTGAATACTTACATGAATCTGTTCAGAAACTATACCTTTCATACTGAGATGATATTTAAGTGTATTCTCCAAGAGACTCTTCAAAGATGAATCCTCATTCTAGGACTGATTGCTGTTACAGAGGACTCTGAAAAAGGAGCAAGACCCTATAGCTGGAGAACCTCTCCATGGGTAGACCTATACAATAGTGTTTTGCCTAATACTGTACTGTCTCATGGTTTTCATCATCAGAAAGGATACAAGATTTATGATCTTTCTATTTTGTTTTCTTGTCTATTTTTTCTCTAACTTGTGTTTGTGCCCTTCCTCTTGGAATCAAGAAGGAACAGGCACCTTGCCAGTTCACAAGAGCCTACACAGCAGAAAAACACATTCAATAGTCACAGCTATATGTGGAAGTTCAATAATCAGATCAAGTTATGAGAAATAAAAAGAACACTATATTTTGTAGACACAGACCAAACTCTTTAAGTTTTCAAAGTAGGTGTAAGTTCTCAGGGACTCTGAGTATCCTTCTGAAATACTGACAGGTGCTGGTCAATGACTCTTTGACTCACTGGAGCAAAAGGAGACTATTTTCTGCCCCAGGTGACATGACATAAGGTTACAGAAACCTATAGTACTGTTTCTGTGGATTACTTAAATATAGAGCAGAAGTGACATAACAGGAAATTTGGTGAGAAAAAAAGAACCAGAGATAAAGATTTTTGCAAAATAAAAAGAGGAAGAAATAATGATTGCCTAGAGGTGCCATGGAAAAGACATGGAAAGTTTTAATTGGTCTGCAACATTTTCTTCCATGGAAATATAATAAAGTTAACTCCAATTTCTATTAGTACGGTAAAAATGCTTTAAAGACAGCTTTTACTCAAGCTTGATTTTATAAAATATATTATAAAGAGGTTCTGTTGTGTTGAACTACTTTTAGACATAATGGCTATCCAGGTCACTGTTAAATCCCAACAATTTTTTCACAGAACCATCCCCATTCATCATAAAATTTTATACTCAAAATGTTTTGAGAAATATGTAGACCTTGTATCATGGCTGTCTGCACCACCAGTTGTTCATGTAGCCCAGTTTAAAGCACAAACCCAAATCCTTACTAATATATGATCTATGTATGTGACAGACTAGTATATTATCACTGTATGTGACATTACAGTAGAAAAGAGGTTTGAAATCAGATGTGCTGCTGTCTAGGAAGGAAAATGCATTCAGTAGAATGAACACAAAATATTGTGTCTTTTCAGACACATGCTTTTTTCTTGGTTTTGTTTGTTAGTTTTTAACCAAGCAGTGAATTTAAATGCTCTCTTGCTGTATACTACTGAAATTTTGTAAAACTGAAATTACTTTCAAAGCTCTCCTGGATTTCTGTGGATAAAAATTGAGTTTATAATTACTCTGTTGATGTCTGAGGCTGAGATATCTTGAAAATTTTTTATGGTATTTTGAAACTATTTTTATTCATATAAAGTGAAAAACATCATAAAATGTTAAGGAAAATTCACTTTAATAATATAAGTGAACACAGAAGTGAATAGTTTTGCAATATATTGCTATAGCAACAAAGCAAAATACTTTGTTCCTTAACTTACTGGAAAAGGTGTTTGATATGTGACAACACAAAGAGTACATGTGGTTTATAAAGATCTCATTCATTCAAAACTTACCAACATAATAAAGAAAAGTGTAATTTGACCAGTATAATAGGGATGATAACGGGGATTGTTGTGTGATAGGCACAAATCTCCGGTGAAGAACAACCAAAAAATTTTTGTCTAAATCTTGATAGCTATTGACTCTTGTGAAAACAAAAGATGTCTTCATTTCACAGAAAGTTAAAAGTGCCTTTGTCAGGTTAAATGACTCTATTTATTTGTTGGCTTATCTTCCATTTTAATTTTTAAAAAAATACTCATACCTTTGATATCACAGAGAAATAGCTTTTTCAGTAATAATCTTAACTTATGTTAACTTTCCAGGAAGTTCTAGTTCTATAACTTAGAACTTGTATTTTATATAACTATAACTTAGTTATAGTTATAACTAGAAGTTATAACTATAACTAGTTCTATAACTTAGAACTCGTATTTTTAGCAGCAATTTCTCAAGTTAATTGCTCAAGACCAGCCATAAAATTATGGGAAAAAAGATGTTTTTCCTGTTTTTAGTTTTACCAAGGCTTATTTCAGAAATCTTAAAATAAAAAGTAGTTACTTTCCTTAACATTAGAATCAAATTATCTCCTGATCTTTACTCAGCAATGTTTTCCTCAAATTTTAGATTAGTCTAAATGCAATGGTGGACTTCAGTATTTTTTACAGTAAAGGCAAAATTGCCAGCAGTTTATTTTCAAGGCACTGTTAATTTTAACAGTGCCACTCAGTTCCACAGTGCAGCGTACTTCAAAAAGAATAAACAAGAATTTTCCAAACTGCTGGGACTCATATTCATCTGACTGTAAAGCCAGTCACTCAGGAGCCCTCTGTAGTCAACAAAGGGAAGTATTATTTACATAAAATTGTTCTTTCTGCCTAAAGACATCAGAAATAATCTTAAAGAATATTACAAAGGACTTTTTTCTTTATATGTATGGGAATTCTCATTCAAGCAAGGTGGTGTAGTGGTTTGACCGGAAATGTGTTTTTTGGGATGCTGTGTTTTGGGCCAATGGATATTCAGGCTTTAATATTGGCATTTAACCTGGCCATTAGGACATGGACACGCCTCTGAGAACACGGGGTTAAAAGCAGAGCTCTCCCCTGAGAGGCTCCTTTTGAGTTTCCGGCGGGAAAGAGTTTGGGTCTCTGCCCCGGCCCAGCTGCTGGCTGGGCAGGGGGAGGGGAAAGCCATGTGGCCGAGAGAGGTAGGCCTGAGCCCGGGGGTGGAAGGGTGGAAGAGAGAGAGAGAGAGAGAGAGAGAGAGACCGGGAGCCACCGGGCAGCCCCCCCTGAGAGACACAGAGAGAGAGAGAAAGAGCCGCTGCCTGGGACTGTAACCTTGAAGCTTGATAAACATGGGCCTGTGCCGGCAGCACGGCTGGGACGGAGAAGAGGGGGGGGGTTCAGCCGGCCGCTTGTAGGAGCTTTTAACCCCTTTTCGGAGAATGAGAACTTTACAGATCATTGACCTCTCCTGGA
Source organism: Molothrus aeneus (assembly GCF_037042795.1). Classification (NCBI taxonomy): domain Eukaryota; kingdom Metazoa; phylum Chordata; class Aves; order Passeriformes; family Icteridae; genus Molothrus; species Molothrus aeneus. The sequence goes on along the minus strand of NC_089647.1, from coordinate 73,534,284 downwards.
AGATAGAGTGGAAGATGAGGAAGGAAATGTGCAAGTGTGAGATAGGTCTGGGAGAGTGAGAAATAGTAGAAGAGTAGAGAAGAATCCTAGTGGGAAGAGATGATGGAGTGGCTTTTGCTGGACTCTTTTTGTACAGCCATGGACAGAACCATGTTCCTTGTGATACAGAGACTGCATTCTAGGGGGAGGCAATGGCCTCAGAACCAAGAGGGTTCAGTGTTGGTGCCCCTCGGCCCCAGGGGGTGAAAAAATATGGGGGGGACAGGTGTCCCAAAGGAGAGATTGTGGGGACAGGTGTCCCAAAGGAGAGACTGTGCCTTTTTTGGATCGGGACAGAGCATCCTTAAAAAAGACAACCCTAGAAGCAGCTCTGGTCTGTGTTCAGTGGTGAGAGCACTGGACATGAAAGGAAGAAGTCACGACGGCAGATGTACTCCGGGCGGTGCCACGAGTGACACAGAAACACACGAGGCTTCAGCTGTGTTTCCAGGGGAAGCCCATGGCACAAGAAGGACTCCTCTCCTCTTGATGGACTGAGGATTGATTGTCTAAAGGTGGTGCTGGACCGAGAGTTGGTGATTTGAGGAATAAATGTATTGTGTTGGAAATTTGGTGGGGGGAGGAGGAAATGCATTTGTGAGGTTTTCATTTTCCCTGTGTGTGTGTTCCTTTTTATCTGTAGTTGTAGTGTAGTCAATAAAGTTTTGTTTTCTTTCTTCCCTAAGTAGGAGCCTGCTTTGCTTATCCTGGTCACATCTCACAGCAGCTACCAGGGAGAGGGTATCTTCATGGGGGCACTGGCATTGTGCCAGTGTCAAACCATGACAGGTGGGTTCATACTTCTCCAGACTATGAAGGAAAATATCACCTGATACATTTCTTCTCATTATTTTGCATCTGCTCTGTATTCATCTTTGCTAACATGTGGCATATCACAGGGATTGCCACTTGAAATATGAAACAATCAGCAATAGATGTGAACTCTTCATGTCCAGTTCTCCATGTGACTACAGTCTTTTCACTTTATAGGGAACACTAATTTATTTTTAGCTGTTAAACTGAGGTAAATCCTGTTTCCCACTCTATCTCTTAAAGCAAAAATCTCTGGTCTTCCCTCTATTTAAGAAAAAAGGGAGTTGTGAATGTGTTCCAGAGATTGAGATTCACATATTGCTTCCACAGAGCTGAGTTACAGCATCAGCTTAATAAATTTCACTGCAAATGTGAGGGAAATAAATATAGTTTTAAAGTCACTTATAAACTTCTCTCCAAAGGTATCTTTGGGGAGGAAGAGAAGACACTGACATAATGGTATTTTTTTAACATTTCAGTATGCATGAATATTTTATTAATATTTATAGTAAGTAAAAAATGCATAATTTCAAAACTTCTACAGATTTTTTTCCTCAAGTTCTATTCTCTAAATAAAGCTTTTAGAAATTCCTGCACCTGCAAGAAAAACTGTCAAGTTGGAGAAAGGCAGCTGTCAGGATTTTAATTTCATAGGAAAATATTTTTAAAAAGATAAATATTTCTCTGACTTAGAAAAATACAGCATAATCAGTAGCTTTCATTTAGTAGTGGAAGCTGAGATGTACACATGAATTGTGAATGATAATTTTTTTTTCTCTTTCAGTTTTAGAAAATAATTTCATAGGGCATTTTTAGAAATTATTAGCCTGTATATTCACATTTCTACATTTGTGTTATTCCTTTCATATTATCTAATGATCTCATCTACTTTTTTCCCGCTACTTTCAATGAAGTCATAGTTTCAAAATGCTACAGTATCAAACAATCTTATGGGTTATAAGTAGAAAGTATATATCAAAATTTAGTAAAGTATTACCAATAGTCTGAAAATTATTTTTGTGACCTTCAATGGTCTGCTGTTATGAGCCCAGTTCATTAGCCAAAGTTATTATAATCTAACAGATTTCCATGATGATAGGACACTAATTTTCTTTCCCAGTGAAATATATGTACAGAAGTGTTATTATAATAAAATTTTGGAGTTAATAGCTAATTGAACTACTGAGTAATCCTGTGATCAAATTTCAATTTTAGTTCCCAGAAAAAAAAATTAAATTCTAGTTATAATTCATGTTCTGATAATTATAACGTATTTTCTAAATATAAGAATTCATTTTTATCATTGAAATGTAACAGAGAGACAAATACTCAGATCCTGGAACTGTAATTCAGTGCTCAATATACCCTTATTTTATTGACATTTATTTTAATTTCTATCAGCTGGCTATTCTATATTTTTATTGATTTTATCTGGCAGGTTGCTTAAAATACATAGATCCAAGCAAGAGAAAAAAATGTTAGCATGTAAAATAGTACTGGTAACCAAACATCACTTGGTCAAACCAACCATATCAAATACAACCAACCACAAGTCAAACCAACCATATGAAATACAGCAAGGGACAGTGCCAGATTCTGCATCTGGGATGTGGCAACCCTGCATATAGAGACTGGGGATTGAGATGCTGGAAAGAAGTGCTGCTGAAAGGGACCTGGGAGTCCTGGCTGGTGGCAAGTTGAACATGGGTCAGGAGTTCCCTGGCAGCCAGGAGGGCCAGCCCTGTCCTGGGGGGCATCAGGCACAGCATGGCCAGATGGGCAAGGGAGGGGATTGTCCCCTCTGCCCTGCACTGAGGCGGCCTCACCTCGAGTGCTGGGGACAGTTCTGAGAGTCACAGTATAAGAAGGGTGTAAAGCTGTTAGAGAGTGTCCAAAGGAGGGCAGGAAAGATGGAGAAGGGCCTTGAGGGGAAATTGTGTGAGGAGTGGCTGAGGTCACTTGGTCTGTTCAGCCCGGAGAAGAGGAGACTGAGGGGAGACCTCATTGCAGTTATAACTTCCTCATGAGGGGAAGGGGAGAGGCAGGCACTGCTCTCCTCACTCTCCTGACCAGTGACAGGACTGAGGGATGGCCTGAAGCTGTGTCAGAGGAGGTTTAGGTTGTATATTAGAAAAATGGTCTTCACTCATGGTGGTTGGGCACTGGAACAAGCTCCCCAGGAAAATCGTCATGGCACCAGACCAGCAGAGATCAAGAAGTGTTTGGACCATGCTCTCAGGCACGCGGTGTGATTCTTGGGGAGGGTGCTCTGCAGGACCAGGGAGGTGGACTTGTTAATCCTCCTGTGTCCCTTCCAACTCAAAAGATTCTGTGAATCTGGGCTCAAAGGATGATTTTGAGGAAGAGCACTAAAAGCTATTCAGACAAAAAAAAAAAAAAACCATGGTGAAAGAGTAGTATATAGATTGATCCTTATTATTTAGAAGTATAGTTTGTTTTCACAATCCCTGGTAATCCCACTCTGTTTCATACAGCAGGAGAACAGCAGAGACCTTTCACCCTTTAGTGACTAGTTCACCCTTGTAAAAAAAAAGTGAGATTAGTCTCTGGTTGAGGAGTCTGATGAATAGCTTATTTGCAGCATGTGAGTTTTAGATTCCTGCATTGTTTCCTTGGAAGACTGTATAAGGCGGAAATATGAAAATTCATGAAATTTTACTAGCCCAGGGATAAAAACTGTCCATTGTTCTTCTTTTATGAAAGCAGAAGATAATTCAATGAAACAAAACAAATGCAAAAACAAAAGATTACCAAAGGGAAGGTTTTTTATACATTTGATCATTTAAATTTAAATCAATGATCATTTGATCATTTACAGTTAAATAATGAAAAGTCTTTGTTCTTGCCCTCTTGGTTAGAAGACAATTTTCGTGTCCTCATACACTTATCAAACTGACTGTGTTATTTCAGGTGAAGAGAATTAATTTTCAGTTTTTTCCTAGAGGAGAAGCTTAATGACTTAGCTGAAATAAATGTATAAGCATAACACATATTCATATAAAAACTTTACTATAAATCTAAATGGATCAGCTGACTGTACACACACATTTTATACAATTTTTGTTAAGTGAAATAACTGCAATCAAGTATAAAGAGATGTGATTTGTCTGTCATCAAAAAGAATGAGTTGGCCAAAAGAGGATCATTTAAATAAGACAAAGAGCACAGCAAGAAAAGAAAGCACTAAGTGTGGCTTGCCACAGTCTTAGCACATCTGATTTTACCTCTTCTGATATTCCCATCCTATTTTCCAATCTATTGAAAAGACTTTTAGGTCTAGATGTAAAAAATGCCATGTTGTAGGCAATCCATACTAAACATAAAGTAATATTTCAGTGCATTAAGGGCAACTTGGTGAAATGAATACATAAAGTCAAGACATCAATGTTAAAAAGCCCTGTCTTAAAGTATTTGGGAACATGAATCATCTATATCCATATATAAATGCTGATAAGGCACCAGCTTGTAATCTGATGCCAAGTGACACTGAACAGCTTTTATCTAAATTGGGTAGAGCTTCTCCCTTTGTAGTGACTCTGTCATGGAAAAAAGTAATTCATGTGGTAAAGAACGCAAACAGGGACTGAAATGACAGATAAGTAGGATAGAAAATCAAGGGTTCAGGATGAGTTTAAAAGAAAGCACTAAATTCTATAGTGAAAATTCCTTAGGTATGTGCAGGTAAGTTCATTTTATAAGCGTTCAGTTGCCTTAGGTCATATTTATGGTATAAAATATTGTTTTTATTCTTCTATTCTTCTTCAGTTCATTAAAAGAGAAAACGATTTATTCTATCTCAAAAACAAAAGCGATGGTTCATGGTTAATCTAAAAAAGTTTACCTCTTTTTATATGAAGGAAGATTGAGATTTCCATACTGCAGAACCCTAAAATCAGATTTCTGAAAACAAATATCCCAATTTGAGCTAAATCTAAATCTTTTATTCTTCCATTTTTTCTTTTTTTTTTTTCCTTTTTTTAACAAATGAGATGCTCTTCTTGATTTTTACCTGCACAAAAAAAATTAAATTTAAAGGAAGAATTGTCTGTTTGCTTTCTTTTCTTTGGTTTTTGATCAGACTGCTTAGGCATTTTGGAGGCAAGAATAAAATCGAAATAGAATATGCAGTGGATTAGCAACAGTCTAGTTTCAGTGATTATGAAATAAAGTCTGGAATAATGAATTGCAGGTTCAGTGCTTATCTGCAACTACGATGTGAGGACCTAGACTAGAAGATGTTAAGGTATTTAAATCTGTTTCCCTGTACAATGTTTTGCATCAGCAGATTAAGCTAAGATCAGTGCAGTGATGCTCAGGGGCCATCTAGTTCCCAGCCACTTGCCATGGGCAAGGATGCCGCTCACTAGGTCAGGTTGTTCAGGGCCCCATCCATCTTGGCCTTGGACACTTGCAAGGATGAGGCATGCACCATTTCTCTGGATAACCTGCTCCACTACCTCACTAACCTCTAATCTAAATTAGAGAAAGTATTTCTTCCTAACCTCTAATCTGAATTTATCCTCTTTTAAATTAAACCTCTTCCCCCTTGTCCTGTCACTATCTGCCCATGTAAAAAGCCACTGTCCCTTTTTTATAAGCCCCCACTAAGTGGTGGATGGCTCTAATGAGGTCCTTCCAGAGGATTCTTTCTTTCATGTTTTTCTGGAGGTGGCTAAACACCTGCTTGCATATGGAAAGTGATGGATGAATTCCTTTTTTTGCTTTGCTTGCATGCAAGGTTTTTGCTCCAGTTATTAAGCTGTCTTTATCTCAGCTCGGGAGTTTTCTCACTGGAAGTAAAAAAACCAGATGGGATTAGTTATCTAACTTTAAAAGTACAAGAAAAATATCTCCAGACCTAAGCTAGCCATTCTTGGATCTTTTTATAACCAGTTGAGAGAAAAAAAGTTTTCAAAGGTCATGATTTATCTCAAGGGATATGCCTAAAAGTAGGTTAGATCACTTACACCCTTAAAATATTTGTTTCTTTCCACTGACTGTATAGACATCCAGGAGAGAATAGCTGACACATCCACAACAGATAAATAGTTTCCGCTTTCAACCCTGTGTTGCCTTCATTTCATTCAGATCACAGAGAATCTGGGATATTTCTTTTATCCCTCTCTTCTGAACTTTCTAATTTTCTCTTAATGCATAGAGCCACACTCAAAAGAAGCTTCTTGATCCAAAGACAAAATTTTATACTTCTCTGTTTGCTCCTTTTTAAAATATCAAAATTTATATAATATTATTTTTATAATTTATGCATAGTCTCATTAGACAGGGAAAGATAATCAGGTATTCCTGGAAGATTTACAGGTAAATTTACAGGTTGCCTAGCAAGTTAATAAGTTTTCTAAATTTTCCTCCCTGAGAGAAAAATAAAAATATCTTCATGTTTAATAAAAATTCAATATTACATCCATGTCAATCCTTTCAGATTTCTTCTGAGCACTGAGAATGAAAAATTAGAGTGGATTCATATTTAAATAGAATATTTGTTAACTGAAGCAAACTGGACATGCACAAATACGTAGACCCTTATGGGAAGCACACGTGAGTGCTGAGGAAGGTTGTTGATGACATTGCAAGGACAACCTCAATAATATTTGATCAATCATGGTGACTGGGAGAAGTGCCTGCAGACTGAAGGAAAGGAAGTTTAACTCTTACCTTAAAGAAAGTGAAGAAGAAAGAACTGGAGAAATACAGCTCAATTAGTCCCACCTCAGTCCCTGGGAACAGCTAACCCTGGAAATCATTTCCAGGCCCATGAATACCAAGAAAATCATTAGGAATACTTAGCATGTATTCACCAAGGGGAAATCAGGCTTGGCTTGATGAACTTAGATGATGAAATAGCTGTCCTGATAGATGAGAGAAGAGAGTGAATAGTCTACCCAAACTTCACTGAGGCCTTTGACTCCAGGTCTCATGGGATTCTCACAGACAAGCTGTTGGTGTATGGGCTGGGTGAGCAGACAGGGAGGCAGACTGATAACTGCTCGAGTGGCTGTGCCCAGAGGATGGTGACCAGCAACATAAGGTGTAGCTGAAGGCCAGTAACCAGCACTGTACCCCAGAGGTACTGGGTAAGGTCCTATTCGTCATCTTCATCAATGGTCTGGGTGGTGGGACAGACTGTACCCCCCACAAGCTGACAGATGACACAAACTGAGAGGAGTGGGTGATATGCCCGACGACTGTGCTCTCATGAAACAAGGACTGCAACCTGTTCTTGTGGGGAGCATCCCTTCCCAAGATGGTGGGGTTGAAACTAGATGATTTTTAAGGTCCCTTCCAACTCAAGCCTATCTATGATTTCTATGGTTTCTCTAATTACTTGGAACAAATGTAAGAAAGCAGCTCAACAGAGTGTTTTTAAAATATTTTATCAAGTTTAGTATGCTTAGAATTAAGACCCACGTAGCTTAACAAAAAAAGGAAAATAAATAAAATATATACAAAACAATATAGAAGCTGGTAACTCCCAACCTATTTGTTTCAATAGAAGCAAATTTTTTTGTTCCAAATTGTGTAGCTGTGATTATTAACAAGAGAAGTAACTGACTTCCTCCTGATTTTTGATGTTTTTGGCCAAGCTACATTCGTTTGCCCAATTCACTGGACATCGACATTGCATTTATTGTTCAAGTGTGCTGTTAATCAACTATTCATTTTTAAATAGACACCCTAGCTTGGTATTTTCAAGCTGAGAAATACCTGGCACTGTAATATAGACAGTAGCCTTCAATAAAGTTTGGTAACTTAACTGTGCAACTTGAATCCACTTAGTGTGCATGACCACACTGACCTGTGTAGTTCAGTTCTAGATTTTCCACCTAATTTAGATTAAAGAGGTAGGTATCCTAAATAATCTCAGGTACAGGTGCAAGTGAGCTAATTAATCAATACAATTGCAACTCCAGTTAAGTAAAGTAAAATAAGTTTCAGCGATTAATTCTTTCAGAATATAGCTGCAAGGATCTCAATTTAAACCATGACACCTAAATAGGGATTAATTTGAAATTTGAAAGCTAACATAATGGTTTGGTCAAGCTGAGCAGACAAATCCAATTGGCAGTTTTGTCTTATTCAAAATATAATGCCATTTCTGGCATTAAATTTATGGGGGGAAATCTTTGTTACTATATTGAAAACTGTGAGAATGGGACACCATGAGAGGTCTATAATTATTCCTTGGTTTTGTTTGCCTATTAATCTTCTCCCCATTCACAATAACTTTTTTTTTTTTAATGTAAACACCAAATTTGGATGCCAGTATTTGTTACTCAGCATCACATAAACTTTTCTTCTGAAAGATCTTTCTTTAGAAGGTTGCTTTAATTGCTTTTTTTTCCCTTCTTTTTCTTTCTCAGTCAGTACTGCTTCACCATATGGCAGTAGGCTTTTAACTAATAAGTTGGCACTTAGAGAAGAAAGGGAAGAATATTGTTTATGGTTAACTTTATATCATAGGTGCACTTCCAGATAAAAAGAGTGTGTTCAAGTGCCAGCAAGGCATAGTGCATTTGATTATATTGCTTGCCATCTCAGAGAAACAAATGAGGACTGAATATTCAGTCCTGACATATTTTAAACTACATTATTTTCCCTCATGTCCATGAAATGTCTTTACTATCAAAGCAAAGAGAGCTTATTAGAATTCACTGAAAATTTCAAGGAAATGCTTAATCATGATAGATCAGGGTCTGCGAGTCCTGGGGAAAGGTATTTTATCAAAGCATTTAGATGAAACACTTTTTTGAAAGCTTGTTTGTAGGAAAGTAACCCATTGTTTGCTTCAGCTGGTAATTCTGCTTATGTTACATGAATAGAACTAGAATTACTTTGTGGGTACAATTTACTCGGTGGCTGTGATTATTACTTCTAAATGCCACCTTACTGTTGGAAGGTCAAGTTGGCACAGAGGGTCAGGCTAAGATGAAGGTGACTGTCAGCCAATATAATCCTCAGAAGTGCTCATCTGAAACTCTACATTAATATTTAGACTAGGTCATACATCTAATTGTGCAAACTTGATGGACTTAGACAACTTAATTAGAACATCCCCTGGAGGCCACTTTGGATACAAGAACATGAATAACTTTAAAACCTTCTGAACACACAAAGGTGAATAATATTTGGAAAAAAAAAAAAAGAGTAAGTTTACAAAAATCAAGGATGGAATTCAATTCCAGGTCATACTCTCCTGAATTGAAGTGTCTAGATTTGGTGCCTGTTGGTTATAAGTTTATGCTATCAGGATACTCAAATTAAAACAAACCCGAAGTTCATTGGTTTCATCATAGGGGTCTCATAATACTTGAAGCTCATTAGAGTAAAGCCACCTGGCTGCATGCTAGTAAAGCCCAAAGACTCTAGTCTCCTCTAAAATCTGTGTCAGACTTTTCAGGCTTACAAGAGGGCTTCAGATACTTAGCCACATGCTTTTACACAGTTATGTTTCACCCCTATTCAATATTGTTGATGGAATCTGGAGATCTAAGTTGTCTTATGATAAGTTCAATTGTTTATATTTCAATGGAATATTATTACTGATGTTCTTCATCAGTAGCGATCCTGGTATGCTCCTGCAAAATCTTCATTATGGAGAGCTTTACTTGTCAGTCTTGGAAATACAAATCCAATTCAGTACATTACTTTACCCCTAGGTATTGTCTTTTGTCCTCACAACATGACACAATGATCATCCTTTGTTTATGGACTTGAGATCAAATGGAAATGTTCACAAAGAGACGCCCCAAATCTGTGAAGCATGAGAATCTATATTTATTAAAATAATTTCACTGAAGATTTTTCTGGTGAGTAATGTCTTTTCTCACTTAAAAATTTACTACCAGAGGAATTCAGTTTGATATTTGAAATAGTGGCATGTTTTATAGTTATTGTTTCTCTCTGTCTATGAGAGCAGGGGTTGTCTAACATCCCTGTGTTGCACAGAAGCTGAAATAAAATGTAAAGTGTATATAGATACAGAGTATTATTTGCTCTGAGCTGTAACAGCTGTGTTACAATGTTTACTGCCACGAATTCCGATGGAAACAATGTTGTAATTCATGAATTTTCTAGGGAAAAATATATGCCCTTGGAAAAAAGCTACCCATATCAATGACTGCAAAAAGAAAACTCCCCAGTTTGTTTAAATAAATCTGATTTGTTACAAGGAAGGCCTAAAATCAGCAGCTTTTTGTTGTGGTTTTTTTTGAGCTGAATAATGAAGCAATGACTCACACCCAATGTACTACACAGGTTTTGGAGAGATATGTTGATATAAAAGCTGGAGTAACACAAGTGAGTCTAGACTGTATTTTAAAATATACTGCTGTCAACACTTTATTAAACCCTATTAACAAAGCTGATTTAATAGCTGCTTAACTTAAAGCTTGTTGTAAACCTAAGCTAGTGAGGCATTGTTTTTTATCAAACCAAGCTTATGAGGGAGAGCAAATGGAAACTTATGAATATTGTTAACCTATGCTGACTTTGATTTTCAGGCAAAATGAAAACAGCTTCACAGGGAGAAGAGCTACATTTGGAAAGATTTTCCCTTTCATCCTGCAGAGGAATTTGTTACTTCCTGTGGTTTATTTTTCCTTGAAAGCATGGATCTTTTGCACAGATTTGGAAAGAAATATACAAAAGTAAATATTAAAAAGGTATCACTTGAACTATTTCTGCAAAAATATTTTTCTCATTTAAACTTAAAAAGTTGAGACTTCTGGGCTTTTTTCATTTCATCCTAAAACTGAGTTGTTAAGATGGAAACATTTTGACAGCTGATGAAAAAACCCCAAACCATTACTACGTATATCAGAAAGTTTTATTTAATTTCAGTACTTCTTTTCTATTATAAAATTATTGGCTCTGTGTCCTGCATTTAAATGAGCTGTCATGGTTCAGGAATGGCACTCTCCAAACCACACTGCCACATGTTCACTCCTGCCCTCCCCTTGCCACCTGTGGTGGGATGAAGGAGAGAACTGGAGGAACAAAAGGTAAAGATCTCAGCTTGAGATAACAACAATTTACAGAAACAGCAATGAGATCAGAAAACAAACAGCAACAATGACACTATTAATAAGAAAAATGTACAAGAGAGAGGGGAGTGGTTCACACACAAAATGCTCAGAACCAGGGTTACCCTGATCTCTTCCTCTGCCACAGGTACACAACCAGAATTCCTTCTCCAGGAAAGAGATTCTGCTCCTCCCACCTCTAGCAAAGATAAAAAGTGGTATAGAATAGCATCTGTGTCCTAGCCATTCCCCCTCCGTAGCAGATACTGCAAAAATGAGTCCTGTCCTGGCCAGAACCAGGACACAAACTTAATAAATATACTCATTTATAACTATGAGGAATTCTTCATGCAATCAGTCTAAAGCCACTGACCAAGACAAGCACTTTATATTTTTATAGCATTATATAAAATTACATTACACTAAATACTTTTGTTATTAAAAATAACATAGACCACGCATACTCAAAGAGACAAAAAGTGTGTCTGCACAGGGCAGTAGTAAGAAATGGAGATGTCAAAAAAATATTTTGAAAAAAGCTTTACCTCTCAACAAGAAAAAAATAACCACTTTAGACCATGAGTCATCTGGCTTATTTAAAGTCTGCTTTAAAGAAAAGATTAAATGTAACTAAAAATACTTGTTTGTTCTCTACTGACTCTAAATAAAGACTAGATATTGACCTTAAGAATACATGTTTACATGAGAGATATTTAGACAAATTTGTTTCCAGACTTGAGACATGTGAAAGATTCCTCCCCCACCAATCTTTCAGGATTAGTAAATTTATGTCTGGGTTTTATATGGGTTACGTTTGTTTTGGTTTGATTTGTTTGTTGCCTTGGGTATAACAAGTTTTTAGCTGAATTTATTTTCAAAATCTAAAGGAACACACAATGATTTCTTCAGGATGTAAGTCAATATCTAAGATTTATTCTGGCTACTAAAATATATTGCCTTATGTGAATCATCTCTAGCATGTAAGAAGACTAAGCTAACTGAGGAGACGGAACAAGTATTTCCAAATCTAAGCAATTTCAAGGGCCCTCAAAAAACCCCCAAACACAGAAGCTGAAAAACTTTGAAAACATTTCAGTGTCTGAGAAGCTCAAGTCTAAACATGACAATATTTAGGAAGATTTTTGCACATTAATAAAGGAAAGATAATAAAAGCTTTAGAAATTTCTGTTAATGGTACAAAATATGATATTCTCTGACAGAATTTTTCTCTCCTTTTTAGTCATGCTGAGAAAACATAGAATTTATATTAAAATGGTATTAATTGTCATGAAAAATGGTATAAGAAAATTTTAAAAACTTATTTTCAATAGGTTTGTTTTGTCTACAATTGACTACAAAAGCATTCATTTTTGGCAGGTGGTATTGTGAAACAGAGGTGGAACTGTTATTTATAGCATGAAAAAAAGTCTTGAAATATATATGCACACTTTTCCTAGGAAAATAGAAGATAGGAGAAACCATTTTTTTTTCTACAAACCATAAAAGCACAGACTTAAGAATTCCCAATTAAGTACGGAAAGGAAATTTTGCATGTATGACAACCTCTGATTTGAAAGTCAGTTTGAGCAACTGCATTGGCAGATGAACTTTTCCTGTGAGAAATTGCAATAATTAGGCTACAAAAATAACTTCTGAAGAGGCAGTACTTATATAAATAGTATTATTCAGGATGAGAGTACAGAAATAAGACTTTGGATATATGCATGTACACAGTGAGAACTATAAAACTATTGTTGTCTGAGATTCATTGTTGGTAATTTGGTGAAGAAAACCCAGGCTAATAACATGTAAATGTAAAAAACTCTTAAAGCATGGTTCACACTTGCATTTGACTTGCTCAGTGTTTTTTTCTAAGTATATAGGATTTTGGCAGCAACAATACATGTAGAATATTTTTGGGTGTTGGCACAGTATAATCAACTATTCCGTGAATTATATTAATGAAACATTTAAATTCTGGCTCAACCTTGTAACTCTGAAAGAGTTTAGGAACTGAGATTTTTTGCTCCTGCTTACATATTTTATGAATCTACCCATTATCTATTGCTATGAAATGAAATGGAATTCTATGAGGAATGAAGTATTTTCCCTTGCAGAAGAATCTTATGGCACTGTGGTTCACAGATTGTATGTCTGTATGCTTTCTTCTTAGTAACATGGAAGTAAGGCTACAAAGAAGAGTATAGTAAGGGTCCTTACTATAGAAGCAAGGGTATCTTTTACAAATGAACATTATAGCCCGGAGGAATCCAACACGTCAACCAAGTCTAATGTCCACTTCACCAGTCAGCAGGCATTCAGCTGAATACAAAGAACAATTTCTCAGCTTGAATTTCATGAAGAAATACTGCATATTCATCACAGAACAGATATTTAGTGTACCAAGCATAGGGACAATTAAAATATGTTGAATGCACAGACCCAGGTCAAAACACATAATACAGAAATAAATTGAGAGAGAAATAGCACTCAAAGCAATCAAATGAAAAATTCCTAATGTTCTTGCTGAATTAGTTGAATGATACAGATAAGTAAGGGATATTTTTTTGTTGGCGAAAACCTTCCTATTCATTTATAGGTGTAGAGATTGGCTAGAGACATTAACTTAACATCCAGCACTTGATGCTGGTATTTGTCCCGACACTGCTTCTTCCATGGAAATGAACAGAAGGGATTGTTCTGCAGATGTTGATGTAATTATTCCAGTTGAAAGAATATATATTCTTGAAATTGCTGGCAGCCACATAGTGTAAGTTCAGATGCATATTTTTCCAAAGAAAATTTTAAAAAGGCAGTTGTGATAAACATGTATTCAATTATCCCCAAATAGTCCAGTGTAATTCAAGTTGCAGCAAGATATTTTCCTGCTTGTGAGTTCTCTTTTATTTCCACTTACAGTGTTTCATGGGTTGTTTTAAAATGTTTTCCATCATTACATTTACCAAAACAACCTAGTACACAGTGATGCAAATTGGAATTCTCAGTCTTCTGTGACTTCCATCCTTAAGATCCTTCAATGAAAAATTACTTTTTTTTTTTTTTCCCAGTCAGGGAGTGTAAAAAGTACTATAAGAATGTTGGTACTCATGATGAATTGGGCTGAAAGTCCCATAAGTTATATTACATATTTTACATGATTATACCCTCTTGGTGAACTGGTTTTTGCACTGCTGCATGACACTTCACTGTACTATGCATTACTTGATTTTTTTCTGTTTCTGAGCATCACAGAATGAAGTCCAGATGCTCAGGAAAAAAAAAAAAAAGAAAGAGAAGAAAAAAAAGGCAAACAAAACCAAACAAAACCAAAAATACACCCACCCCAACAAACAAAAAAAAAAAAAAAGAAAAAGCCCCCACATAAACACCACAATCCTAAAATATCATGAAACTCTAAAGTATATTTATTTTTGGTACTATATAAAAGGAAGAGGAAACTGTGACTAAATGCTTTATATAAATCATCATAAAGTAGGTCTCTGCTATCTATCTAACTCCCATTTTTACCATATTATCTCCTCCTGAGATACTGTTGTTGCCTAGTAGGGAATCAGAAATACCATGCCCTGTGGTGATTAATTTCCCTTAATGTTAAAGAAGGAATCTGTAGACATGACTTCAGCAAAAGCTGCAACTTTTTATCATGTCATTTTGCTATCATCTATCTTTGCTTCCTGGTCCTGCAAAACCCCATAAGGCCACTTTCCAGTCTCATACTATAAAACCTCTATCTAGTTAGTACAGATGAAGGATAGTAACAGTTAATCTGCTTCATTTGTCCCTTGCACATTTTCATTGTGCAAATTAAAAGTTTAGGATTTTTTTTCCCCATTTTGTTATTGCAAGCAAGAGAACTAGATTTTAGGCAGAAGATCTGCTGCTGTCTGTCAGATACAGATGTTCTGATTTGCCATTACATTATTGTATATTACATTACATTATTTGTTACATTACATTACATTACATTAATGTAATATACAATATACATTGTATATTACATTACATTATACATTACATTAATTAAATTCTTGTCATTCAGAAAAAAATATTACAGTTAGCTACATTTAAAGAAAAGAATTCATATGTCTTCCCATTAAAATTTCAATTTTGTTCTAAAATACAGAGAATTGTACTGTTCTGTGCACAATTTACTTACGTCTAAACCACATATTTTCAATCTTTGAAGTTTTCTATGTTACTTATACCAAAACTATGCATATACTTAGGAAGAATGGCTAGGTCTAGGAACACTTGCTGATGTTTTCAACACTAGATACTTAGCTCTTAGATTTACAGCTTTCATTTATCTTCAAGACCATATGTTTGATATTATATTGACATCTATTGACAGTGTGCTTTTCAGTAACACACAAAAAAAAATTACATGAAGGTAATGTAATTGTTTTGTTCTAAGTAAATGAAGTAGGAACCTCTTCATCTATCAGACCCCTTTTGCTGGGTTGCTTGAAGCAAATTCCAAATGTGAGGTTTCCTTTGCTGTCTTGACCCCTAATTTTCATCCATCCATAGTCTCTCAACCTGTTCATTCCTGTTTTTGAAAGACTATTCTGTGCAGTCAGTCCATTTTTCTACAAAAACACTCCTGCCTCTCCTTCCTTCCCTGTCTCTTCTGAATGGTTTATAGCTGCTCATTGCGGTGTTTCAGTAATTCAATTCATTCTGGCACTTTTTTCATTGGTACCAGACAGGTCATGTTTCTAGATGGACAGTGGCTATCAACTCCTGGTTGTTAGCCATGCATTGATATAGAGTTGGGACTCATATGTCAACTTCTTAGAAGAACGTGTCCTAATTCCTTTGAAGCATTGCACTATAGTTTTTCCCCTGTTGATTCCTAGAATATCAGGAAGGCTTGGGTCTTTGTTACTCAAAACTCCACCCCCTGCTAAATCTAGTTAAAAACTCATAATTCTGGCCAGTTTGTACTTTATCCTTATTTAAAATTTTCTTCGTATGTTTATTTTTCCAAAAGAAGGAGTTTTCATGTATTCAACAAACAAACTAAAAAAAGAACGAATAATATTTATTTCTTTTATGAAGTGCCTCAGAGATTAGAGGTTCCATTAAGAAAGAAACAAACTGCTAAATCTTTTCACATCTCCAGGCTCCTCTTAGCATCTTACTTTAAATATTAATCTGCAGCTCACTCTAATTAAATATGACAGTACAAAGAACCTCACTTTCTCCCATCCAAGTGATTAAGAGTCACACCTGTGGCAAAGATTAAAAAATAGTCCTTGGAAAAAAAGTCCTTGGAGAGTGAAACTCTTTAAACATATGTTCAGGATATGCACTTGGACAAAGTCTGTTTTCCTGGAATGTTCTTAAACAAGAATTGTTCTACCAATCTTTTGCTTGTTTGTTAATTTTCTGTTCTTGACAGATACTGAATGAAATACACATGCCAAAGATTACCTTTCTCTCTGGTGAGCACCTTAAGCACTAGACAAGTAAGTTAGGATAAGTGGAATATTAAAGGTGAATATTTTCCTTTCATATCTTATCCTATCTGATGCTTGCCACAAAAGACACAAGCGTATACTCGTTTGTATTCTCTCAAGTAGAGTTACAAGTTATTTCTCTGGCAGTTTAAATGAATCAGATTTTATTTGAAATATATTGAATTATTAACATGGCCAGTCATCTGTCTCAGCTGAAAGGTTTGACTGACAACTGGAAATGCAGACCCAGCAACTTTCTGATTTGACTGCTAGACAACATTCCTTAGAAAAACGTTCTAAACACACCCTTTAAAGATAAAGACCAGCAATGGTACTGTCAGTCCCACAGTCTGTTTGCACATGCAGGTCCATGTCTACAGCTTTCCCATGCTGGCCAATGTGTTCTGTGCATGCTCAGGGTGTCAGACCTGACATGTGGCATCAATATTGGACTAAGGTGACTGTAAGTAAGACCTATTTCCTATTTTCCCTGTAAGTAAGACCTACTTGGGTTAATGGCATTATCTACATGTTTAATCCCTTTTTAAGGAGAATTACCTAAACATTAAATACACATTTTTTAAGAATGCTAGATCAGATTGGGTAGCGACTAAAATGTAATACTGTCCAACAAAAGTTTTATGATGTCATTTTTCTTCAGCAGGTCCCATGTAAATTTATACATATCCTCAGACCTACTCAATATGTTTTGCATTTGTGATGCCTTTGGAAAGATGTCTTCCTTCTTTTTTTAACTCTTTTTTATTTTTAATTTTTCTTCCCTAAAGGAAAAGAAGCTCTCAGGTTTTAAAGGCTTCCTTCAATAAGTAGCTAGGAATAAGTAATCATGCCACAGAAAGAAGCAAGCTTTGGGTTGCTAGAGGCATAGCTCTCAATGGGATTTGTTTCATGTGTACTTATTTTATAAACAGAGCTGAACAGAGTATAAGTTCAAGTCTGTTCATTATCATGACTTCTAGCATATAAGTGTCTAATTAATTAAATGCAAAAAATAGTGCTTTCTGTTCATGATCATAAAATGTCCTTGACTGGCACTAACATTTTGATCCCAGCTATTTTTCTAACTCATTTTTTCTATTGACATCAATACTTTCTCAAATGTGGCTCCATAAAATAAATATTACTGATGCTATATGTCTGCAAAATGCATCAGATCAAAACTGCTGTTTGGGATCCTCTTCTGATGCAATTATCACCCAATGAGTACACCAAGATAGAGCTATAGGCATCCTTCACCTATCAGATCAATCTGTGTCAACCCACATATTTCCTGTGAAGTTTTTAAACTCAGTTAATTTTTAAGGTTATATTCATTTTATCACCTTAGAAATACAGGCTGAAGTGCTGAAATTGAATGCATGGTGGTTCTACCACAGATGTTTCTCTTAAAAATGCTCTTTTCAGTTATCTTTTAATGCTTCACTGGAGACTGAAGTTGTTTAAGTTCCTATCTCTTTGAATTGCAATCAATCCAACCTTTCTCACTTTCATCTGTGTGGCTCTAATTGAAATAAGCCTCAACACACATTTTTTCCACAGCTGCTTCCACTGGCTTTTCTTTTACTTGATGTGATTTATTTCTCACAGTCCTAGAGGCTTCTAGCAATGTTTGAGTCATGTTTCAGACTGTCAAAAGTGGTGGTATACTGTCTATTAATTACTGTCTCTGCTGTCATTCACTTTAATGCACAAAGGAATCTTCATAATAAATTCAACATCTGTAAGATATTCCAAAATATCCATTAATACCCAGAATTGGTCAAAAGACATTCATGCTTTTTATTATTTTATTTATTTAAAGTAAAATTGAAAATTAAACTTTCTAGAAAGTTATTTGGTAATTTTGTGGTTTAAAAATCTTGTCTCCACACCCACAAAGGAACACAGATAGATTATGGCAGATGAGGAGCCCCAAACATACTCTGCCTGGTTCTTCCCAGGCCTGTCGCAGGGATCATCAGCCCACCAAAGGTCCATCTTCACAAGTCCAGAGAATATAGGGAAGCACAATGGCAAGCTGGAAACCTAACATAATAGCCTCAGCCTAAATATCCAAGTGTGAAATCCATCAGGAGAAGTCAAGGGGAGACATTCTCCAGAACACTTTTCAGACTGATGGGGGCGCTACTCAGGGGCTATGGGGACCATTATAAGATACAGTGGAAGAGCATTTTGAGATTGCACAAGACTCATTTTGGGATACTTAGAGGAGGTACAAATGGCAGTAAAAGGGAGACGGTTAGATGATTTGGGGACTAACAGTTGTGGGAAACAGAAGGATAAGGGGATAAAAGGGAGGAGCTGGTTCATGAGCTTGTCTAGTTATGCCCTGTGCCTGATCAGAGACATCTGTCATGTCTTCCCATTAAGTTCCTTTCTAACTCTAACCTGGATGAGGACTCTTGGTCCTGTGTGTATGAGGGTGTGAGCTGATCTCTGCTTTCAGCTGTTCCCCAGTAAGGGCCTCTCATATATGTGCATTTATGGGAGTCTGGGTTGCCAGCAGCTGGAGTGAGAGCAGGTGAGCCAGAGAGTCTGTGGCTGAAGGGAAGGTCAGGCTGAATGGCTGAGCCCATTGCTGCTGTTTGTTTTCATGCCCCTGAAATGACTGTGTGAGGACTGGGGCTGTTGCCCACGTATGCAAGCGTGTATTTATCTCTGCCTGTGTATGCATGTGTGTGTGGTTTGTGTACTTGTGTCTGACGGGCATTTTCAACCTCTCTGTGGCTGGGACATGGGGCTATGGAGCCTCATCTCTCTTGGGCTGTCAAATCCTGAGTGGTGTACTTTTCTCTAACAATATTACATATTAAAAATTGGATTTCAAAGCAATATTCCAGCTTGGGATTTTTTTGTCATTTTCAATATACTATATTATTTATCTCAATTTTATCATCTGTAAGAAATATTTAGTCTGTCCTACTATTGACATTTTATTTTATTATCTTATTCTAGACATTAAGATTGCTGTAGTTTGAAGATTTAATCCTCTGCTTTGATAGAATCACTGACTACTGGTTACTCAAAATGCTTTAATAGATAGACTAAAAGAAATACAATGTGAAAGCACTTTGTAGTACTTTGACAGAAACAAATAAAAACCCAGAATCTATTAGCAATATTTGATTTTTGTAAAATAATGTGTAATAATATTAAGATAGAAGTAATTCCAAAATTCATTTTAAAAATTAAAAGGTAGAAAAAGGAATTACCTGAAACACTTTCCATTAAACAATATTAATTTAATTCATCCTCTCAATACTATTTTGTTCCTTGCTGCTCTTTCAGTCTGTAGTGGTTATGTTACTACTGATTTTTAGTAATTTTAAGCAAATTTTAATGTAAGCAAAAATATTTAGAAAGTTTGTCTCAACTCAGTTTTTTAGGTCTAATCAGAATTTATATAAAAAGTATAATTAAGAAAGGGCAAATACATTTATGTTATGTAAAAGACAGAGAGGAAGTTGAACTCCAATGCATTTAAGTTATCTGCTGTTAAAAGACAAGAGGTTTAAATTTCCTTAGGAAAGGATTATGTTAAAGAAATTATGTAAGTGTACATAGAGATTTTTTTAAAGAAAACTGGAGAAGGAAAGCCACAATCTCAATTCAAGAAACATACAAGAATACAGCAGTGTTCTAGTTTCAGACAGGTTCTGCAATCTTATCAGTGTTAACTGCCTTACTGTATTTGCAAAACTTATTTCCACTAATTTGAATAAGTTGTGAAACCTTTCCTTTACAGTTCTGGTAAGTTTTTTTATTAGGGATTTAACACAGAATCCTGTAACTTTTTGAAAAGGAATAAATGTACGCTGCTTTTGCTTGGCATAGTAGTTATTTCTTTTTCTTTTTTGCTTTCTCATCTCTCCTCAAAATGCTTGAAAGTGTTTTTTTTACAGAATTTGATAGTAGCCTTGATGCTACATGTTTCAATAAAAGATGGGAGTCTTAATGCATCTTGAAAAGCATTTGAGAATCATAACTTAGCAACTAATTTGCTTGCAATAGTTTTCTACTACCACTTCACATAAGCACTTTGCAGAATCAAAATTTAAGACTTTAATTTGTTTTTATCTTATCTTACATGAAGAAAAACACAAAGAATTCTGAAAAGAACCCAAAAAGTGAACAATCTCTATATTATTGAATCTGTGAAATGGTCAGGATTCACAACAATGTACTTAGGAGACAAGAGCTTGTATACATTCTATATACATCCTTCTGATTGAAATTTAATTTATAAAACATTAAAGAACTTAAAATTTTAAAAAAGAAAAACTGATCTTTATTATGTCTTGGAATGTTTTGTATGTAGTGAGCAACTTTTCAGTACTTTTCAGTATATGAGCAGGAATATGAGACAACAAAGTTAAACTTTTAAAAATCACTACTGGACAAGACATATTTTTACAAAGATCTAAACATCATATTTAATGATAAAGTAATTTTTAGATTACCTTTAGAAGGTCAAGTGCTGCCAAATAATGTTTCTAAAACACAGATGGTCTAAAACTTTTCAACAATGAAGAGATCTATTACCATGAGAAATAAACATGAATGTACATTAAAGTTATTTCCATTGTTTGCATGTAAGAGCTATCATTTATTTATTACATACAGTAAACAATGAGGCATTAACACAGCTATGTGACTTCCTATTTCTAAGCAAATATGTTCTAATTATAATTTATTTTCAATTTAAATGGGTCACATAAACCTCTATCTGATTAAGTATTGCATTCATGAAAACAAGGAAAACTAGCAGTTTTTCAATGGCAGTGCCTAGAATACTGGAAAAAAGACAATTACAAAATAGTTACTATAATGTCATAACCTTGAGCAATTAGAGGCTTAAAGGATATTAACCATACTCATGAAAGTTCCATTTCTTGAACTAGAGTAATTTAGAGCATGTATTCCATTAAAAATAAATGTGTTTTAGTTTCTGGTGTCATCCTTCAGAAAAGAGAGAGCAATACCATGAATATTTATTTATTGCTAAATTCTGAAGATAGCACAGGTGGATATTTTCATACATATGTATTTATTCTTCAATTCAAATTATTGCTTGGAGATAACAGTGGGAAGAACCACCTAATTATTATTTTTCAGAAAAAGAAACTAAATAAAAATTGTGGCAATTAATTTCAAGTTTTTGTAATTTAAATGTCTAAATACAATCTAGTGTTGAAATCTGGGTGCTTAAATCTTGATGTCAGCATAATTTGAAATTTTCAGGTGTTTCATGTCTGACCTCTACCTATTGCTATAGGAAGGCATGATTATTTTATAGGTCCTTTATCTGGCAACCCAGACACAGGTACCCTATATGCTAGCAAATAATAAGTGGCTTAAATCCATAAAAGTAAGGTCAATAAATTCAGCTGAATATGAAATGAAGGGCTAGTCTTATAGTTACATTGACAATTTTAGAAATTTAGGCTCAAATATGCAAAACATATGAAGAGAAAGAGCAAATCTAAAACATTAACATGGCAGTGACTCAAGTGTCCAACATTAGATGGGGGAGAGAATGGCAAAGATAAATACCATAAACATGGTTGAAATAAAGACAGTTAATAGGCAAAACAGAAGTTGGGTCCACAAACAAAGCAAAGCATAGCAAGGAACTCATTCACTGCTTCCCATGGGCAGACAGGTGCTCAGCCACCTCCAGGAAAGCAGGGCCCCCTCAAGTGCTATGGTTACTTGGGAAGACAAACTCCGCCACTCTGAACATCCCCTCTTCCTCCTTCTTCCCATGCCTTTCCCTGCTGAGCATGGCACTGAGTGGTATGCAGTATTCCTTGGATCCATTGGGGTCAGCTGTCCTGGCTGCATCCTCTCCAGGCTTCTGGAGCACCTTCAGGCTCTTCACTGGCAGGGCTGTGTGGGAAACAGAGACAGCCTCGACACTGTGCAGGTGCTGCTCAGTAATGAGTACAACGTTGGTGTGCTCTCAGTACTGTTCTCAGAACAAACCCAAAGCACAGCAACATAGCGTCTGCTAAGAAGAAATAACTCTATCCCAGCCAAAACTGGTACACATTGGTGTTTTCTTTATCCTCCTACAGAATAAAAAAAAAGAAAAGAAAAAAACAAGAAATGTAAGGATGCAAGAAAAATGGCTTTAGAAGGATGTACATCATTGTCGTTTAAAACCCTTAATATTTACTCTTGTAGAACATATTCTATTTTATCAGAGGCATGGTTTTACTTCAAAAACTAAACAACATCTCCCAACGTTTTTATATAGCATGTGGTACTTTTAAATAATGAATAAAAACATTTTCTTCATTTTCTTCTAAGCTGTTTTATTGTTTCATTAAATCAAACATGATAGGTGCTGTTCTGGTTTGAAAATATCTTGCATAAGAAAAAAAAATAGCCACACAAACATAAATGTGAGTAAAGTCCTGTCATGCAGAAATCACTTGGAAAAACATTGACAATATCAATGAGTTTTCTGCAGATGATAACTTTTTCAAGAAAAACCTTGCATAATGATAGATAGAAAAATATACTGGGAACATGCACCTTTTAACTCTTTCCTAAGAGGATTTTGTTATTGTACGTATAGCAACAGTCTCTATTACTGAAAAACTGTATCAGTCCCTATGAGGCACATAAGTTGAGCTGTCCTAATAAAAATAGGAAGAATTGATATCTTTTGATGTAAGACCTAGAATTTAAAAGTAATTATCCTAATAACTTCATTTTCATTGTAAAATTGGTTCTTCTTGTTTGGGTTTTTTTTCCTCTTATCATTTATTTTTAAAATTTGTCTTCTTTTAAAAATATTTTGAATTTTAAAGAAAAAAAATGAAAGTATTAATCCGGTGAAATCTCATATATATACACATATATACATGTGTGTGTGTGTGTGTATTATAGCTGACTATATCATCCTAGCTCCCTCTCATAGCTAATAGAGAGAAAAAGAATATTTGGGTTTCAGTTTACCTTAACACATTGTAGTGGATTAAGCTTGACTTCCGCAGGGCAGGTGGAGAAAAACAAGATCAAAAATCTTTGATGTAAATAAAAAAAGTTTAATGAAGAGAAGAAAAGGCTGCATGAAGAAGTAAAACAAACAAAAAAAAAAACTTATTTTTTGCTTCCCATCAGATGGTGATGTCCAGACACTTCCTGGTAAGTAGGGTCACAGTACTGATGGCAGCTGTTTTGGGAGACAAACACCTTAAAAACAAATGTCTCTCTCCTGTCTCTTATTCTTTATTGCTGAGCATGACATCATATAGCATGGAATATCCATTTGGTCAGTCTGGGTCAACTCTCCCAGACTGACATTACTACCAGACCTCCCTCACAGCCACTCCTTAAACGTTCCTGCCCACGCTGCTCTGCTGGTCTTTGGTGCTGCTAGCAAGTTGGAGAGATAGCCTTGATGGTGTGCAGCAGTAGCCAAAACTCTGGTGTCTTATCTTAATTGTTTTACTACAAACACAAAGCACACCACTATGAGGGCAGCTGAAGAGAAAGTTAACTCCTTCCCAGCCAGACCCAAAAAAGAAGCATTAGAAAGGTGGAAATTAGTAATATTCTAATAATATTAGTATATTAGTAATATTCAGGCACCCATTTCTACTTTTATAATATATACCTCCCTTTGGCATGAAAATTAATTGAGAGGAATCCCCCACCCTAAATACCTGCCATCAAACCAGATATGCTCCTTTAAAAAATTGATGTTTATCTCTATGTTTATGATGTGAATTAAGAACTTACCCAATCATACAACTCTCATCTTGGCAAGATTTACATCTTTCAGCAGTCAGATGCTTAGAGGAATGAGCAGCCGGCAAAATGTCACAGATATGTGTCTACCATCCCTGAGCAAAAAAATGGATTCCCTAGTTCTTCTCAAGACCAAGGTTTATTTTTCCACTTCCCCTGGGCAGTAGTTATGGGCAATCATGCAGAATCACAGAGCCACAAGCTGGATCAGGCTGGGAGGGAATGGAGTGGGTCATCTCATCCAACCTCCCAGCTCAAGCGTGGTCTTCCCAGAGTACGTTGTAGAGGATTGTGACTAGATGGTTCTTGAGTATCCTCAGTGAGCGACGCTCCACAACCTCTCTGGGCAGTCTGTTCCAGTGCTCCATCACTTGCACGGTAAAGATGTTCTTCCTAATTCATTCAGCATTCATTTCAAGCATGAGCTCTGTGCTTTGAAGTACACATTCAGGAGACCAACTAGAAAAAAGCTTAACTTATTCTAGGAGCAAGCAAACTCAACTGGAAGAACCCATCTTCCTGAACCGAGTGATTTTGATTATTGTCCTGATTTCTACAAGAATTGTTTTATTGATTTTTGTTTGCTTGTTTGTTTGTTTGTTTGTTTGTTTAAACCAGAGTTAAAGAGGAGTTTAAAATTCTCTAAAATAAAGTAAGTAATTGCCTATCTACAATCCTTTTCTCACTGCTTGGGTATTATGTTTCTATGTATATTCAATTAAGATATCTTTAAAATAAAATTCTAAGAAAATATAGATCTACTTTTAGACTTGTAAATTAAAAAAGAAAAGAAACATCTCTCTGCAGTTCTTGGTATAGTGCTCAAGAAGCATAATTTGCATCTTGTCCATTTCCTATGCACTTTTTAATTAGTATCTTCATTCAGCCATATAGTAAATTTGCTGACTGACCACTGAAGGGTTCAGCAGGTTGACTGCCCTGAACTGCCATTTGGGATTCCAAAATCCTACAATGTAAAATGCAGTTAGTCCAAGTCTTCCTGTTTGTATTTCACAGTGGAAGTAGTTTAATTACACTGAATTCCCTTATTGTTACTTAACTACATGTATTAAGGCTGCATCATCTCAGGATACTCTATATTTTCTGTTAAGATGTGCCCCCTGGTGTTTCACATCAGTGCTCTTGGATATAGGACTATCAGGAGAAGTACCACAACCAGAATTTGGTCCTATTTATATATTCTGTACAGTGACTTACATTTTCATTTATACCATTTCAAATGGAAACAATTTTATTTCTGCTTTTTTTCTAGAACTATACATTTTATATTTATTGTCTTTTTCCCCTATAAAGAGCTTATGATTAATTTTGAATCTACTAATATACTCTTTTTTGAAGTCTTCCTGCTGACTGTTTATGACTAATATGCTGTTGCACACTGAAGTTAAAAACAGTTACAAATCTAAGTTCATCAATGAAATAAAAAATAAAAACAAAACCCATTTCCTAGAATAGCACAGTATTTTCTAAAAGAATACTGGGAATAATGTAAAAGATTATACACTATTATTAGGGCTTCCTTTACTGCAGTGAAAAGAAACAATAGAATTAATTCGTTTAGGCTTCTACAATCTCTGTAAATCTGCCCACATTATGAAAGGAAAAGGAAAGGGAAGATTAAAAAACCCGAAAGGCATATAAGCATATAGATAATATGATACCTTAACTCCTGCACATTTTCATTTCTAGAGACAAATATAATTAATTTGTGCCTAAACACTACCATTCAAAAAACAGTTTTGCACTTTCATGCCTTGAAGGTTAAATTGGTTTTTTACTTCTGACCATTTCTGAGTTCACTACTTAAAATTGGGTAATATGTCATGTGATAATCAGAGGTCAAACAACGGCTCAGAAATATTCAGGAGAATCATTTCAGCAAAGGCTCCCTGGAAAATGAAAAGATGTAAAGAATGTATTCAAGTCTCAAATTTCTGGCAATGCAGAAAACATTATGCTATCTTTAGGAGCAGTAATTCAAGACAAAGAGAAATCTTGTCAACTTTTTGTTCTTAAAAATGTCTGGTACACAACCAACAAGGTTAAAATATACTAAAAAATATTACTCCACTTTATTGAAACCTTTGAAAGGAAGCCAAAGGGTACATTTGCTGTGACTTGACCCACTGCCCCCTGAGTATATGATTTCAGATTTTAACTTCCCCTACCCATCAGTTTGGGCATAGAATGCAGAGAGTGAGCTCTAGCAAGAACATTAGAACAAGCCATCAAGTTGTACTGCATTGTCATTTACAGCTTTCCTCAATAAGTTCTTCAATATCAGTGAACAGTTCATGCCTTATCAAGCATGGCCCAAAAGACTGCATCTAGGTTTTATGTGCTTTTTTTTTCCTCATATAGTTTTTGTTTTATAGGTGAAATGTTATAATATAATAATTTTCTTTGCTACTGCTTCTCCCCTCCTACTTTTGAATTATGAAATTTATTTCAAAGTCTTTTGGCATCATATTTTTTAGTCCAGATATTCTGTATTTACATGCAACAATTACTATTCCTTTGACATAATTAAGAGAGTGAGGCAGAAAAGACTTTTACTTCAGTCTTATTTGAAAGGACAGATTCCATGTTTTCTGCAGTCCAGGAGACTGGCAAGAATTATGGCACTTAATTTATGCATGACTGACAGTCATGAAAATCACATTTTTCATTTTGTTATAACGGTGGTATATCTGCACACCAGGACTGTGCCTCTGTGCATGTGTAGTGCTCCTGCCATCACCTCCCAGGGTTGTCCAGGATCTTTCCAGGCAGTCATCTCCAGAAAAGAGCTTGGAGGCTGCTTTAAAGAAGGAGTTACTCTGAAACTTCTTCCACCAGCTTTAACTGGTGCTCATGATGCCATATATTGTGGAATATCTGTTTGGTCAGTGGGGGTCAGCTGTCCTGGCTGCATCCCCTCTCAGCTCTTTGTGCATCTCCAGCCTCCTCACTGGTGGGATGAGGCGAGGGGCTCAAAATGTCTTGACATTGTGTAAACATTGCTCAGTAACAACTAAAACATTCCTGCATCATCAGTTCTGTTGTCAGCACAAATTCAAAATTTATTCCCATACTAGGTACTGTGAAGAAAATTACCCCAGCCAAAACCAATGCAATAATAAAATAGAGAAATTTATTTCCCCATGAGCAATGGAATGCAGAAAATCTTACAAAAGGACATGCTTAAAATGGAGGAATAAAAACCCAAAACTCCCTAAACCACTCAGGAAACAGTCACCACCAGATCATTTGAGATCTTCCAATGAAGAGTTTATAGAAATGACCAAAAACATTAGGAAGTCATAATTCCATTTTATATCCACTACGCTATTTGCCCCTGGAGATCCTGTGTAAGATTGTGCTTGAGAACATTATTTGCTCTACACAGGAGTGTTGAATACTCATCTCCTAAAGCATATGTGGAACATACAGGTTTTTTTCTCCTAGGGTGAAAGACATGGTTAGGAATATGAGAAAAGTCTATGTTGACAGTCGTAGCATCAGGATTTTGTTATGGAGATACATAATTCTGCACTTATAAATCAAATTAAATTTGAAGATGTTCTTAATGTTTAAGAGATCAAGATGAAATCTTTTAAATAAAAAAGCAAACAACAAACAAAAATTTTTAAAAACTTCTTGATTTGTGACTATTACATGGTATCCAAGGCACGAGACAATATTTCGACTTTTTATTCCAGATCTGTAGCTTTCGTTTTAGAGAACTGTGAGCTCTTAATAAGGATGGCAGTTAAATTGTTGTTCACTGACAAGACAAATCAAAAGAAAATACAGGGGGACAAGCTGTCCTTCTACAGAACATATTTTTCTCAGATCATATCCTATTTCAATTAGTGACCAACTGTAAAAACATCTAGGTGCCTTGTCTTGCCTTGCCTTTCCTCTCTGCCTCACCCTGCCTCATCTCACCTAATTTGAAAATATGTAGGAGATAATGAAGGGAAAGACATTAAAATCCACATATTATGGCAATTACAGAATCCAAATGAAATCTATATTTTTAAGCCAGAGGTCACCATTTTCAGAGAGGTAGAATAGGTGCCACAGGCATTAGCTAGCATGACAGAAGGTGCAGAGCCAGAGTAATAAATATAGAAATAATGTAAGTAATGGTGGAAAAGCAGAACAGGAAAGGACGGGAGACAGGTGGATAGCAGGTAAGACCATAGCCTACCCTAGACCTGTGTTATCCTATATCAGAATAAAGAGGGAAAGGGTAGTAGGTGGAAACAATAGGGGCTGAAAACTTCAAAAGGAAAGATAATCTGGAAGGGTAAAGGGAGTGGAAATGAAAGAGACTTAAACAGAAGATAGAAATAGAAAGCAGGTAGGGTAGGGGAGCATTAAACTATTATAACACTGGTCTCCATTGACTTATTCAAGTGTGCATGAAAACAGAGCTTGGGAGAATTCAACAAAACTTCTTTGTGATTTCTGTCTTGGGCACAGGTATTTTTCTTCATCAATCTGATGATGTAGCACACTACTAAATTATCAGAGTGACAGCACGATGATGATATGCTACATTAATACATCATCAGAGGAGCTGTGATAAGAGCTGACAGTCTGGTGATGCATTAGTGTGGTCCATCACAAAAGAAACCTGTATTCCATAAAGATGTAATATAGATATCAGTAAGTTTTTGTTGCCATTTCTTACTTATTCATTCACTTTCATATAAGACAATACCAAAAGCATTGTGAGATTGTGATTCTCAACAAAGATAAGGTGTCCCACTATATTTGAAGGAAGAAAGAATTTTAAAATTAAGAAGTTTAGTTGATATTGAGGCCAGTTTGGATGGGGCTCTGAGCAGCATGATCCCTTGGAATGTATTCCTGCCATTCCACTAGGCAGGGGAATGGCAGGAATAAAACCCCACTAGGGGAACTGCAGCAAGATGACCTTTAATGTCCCTTTCAACCCAAACCATCCTATGATTTTATAATTATTTTCACATGTGTCAATATATATTAAAGAATACAATGATCCAACTACATAAAATTATCAATTTATGATTATATGGAAGGTCTCCTAGGTAAAACATGTGTCTGCATGCATGATTGGAAAGCTTGTAACATTCCAGTGATATATATTTTTATTATTATTATTACTGTTATCACAAGAATTTTTGAATGGCAAACAAGCTAAAGAATTACTGAATATGACTTCATAAGCTCAAACTGAAAATATTAATCAATACTTCTGATGCTAAATTTCTCCATCACAGTATCATTTTACCCTACATGGACTGGTAGGAATGAAAAAAATTCTCTAGAGGTATTGCCTGGATGGTGATGGGTGCATTGGTGGGTCACAACAAGAAATCTCTGGTTACTTTAAAAACTTTGGTGGCACTGGTTTTAATGTAGGTGGGTAGTTGGATCAAGTTCTCATGGTCAGCTTCTCCTGAATCCTCTGTTATTCATGTCTTCATTCTTCAACCTCAGAGCATTGTATTTTTTATGTAGTCATTTCTTAGGGGAAGGTTCTTCCTTTTGCCCAAGTAGTAACTCATCTTGTGGGTTACTTGTGTCAGCCAGCTCAAGGCTGAGTTCAGGTTTATCTTCCCCTTACATGGCCTTAAGGCCAGGCCATTGCTCAGCCTGGGACAACACACAGTCAATAGCACTGATCTATTGATCTATCACTTGCATTCTGAGACACAGTGCTGCCTGTTGTGTGCCTCTTGTAACATAGCCACTTGTTTGAAAAGTACTTCTAGCTGGGCACACTTGACACTGTGACATCCATCACTGTGTTTAGGTGTTAGAGAGGCTTCCTGATGCTGGAACCCCATGCAACTTGAGGTCTGGAGACCTATTTCAGTCCTTTTGAGATCAGTTTGGGTAGAAATGAGAGCATTGCTTTTCTTTCAGCAGGCCACTGTCAACTTGTACTTTTATAAAATGGTAGTTCTTTTGAAAGAAGTTATACTTCTAACTCCCTGGAGGTCTCAAGCTTCCAGGTAGTTTTTCATGGCCACTTCCTAGCTGGGAAGTGGGACAACCACCAGGTTTGCAGCATAAACCTATGGGTGAGCAAAGCAGGCAGCAACCCTGTTATACTTGGCCACTTTCAGTTTGACCTCCCTGCAGGGACCAGAAGCACTGCCCCACTTTCTTCTGCTCCTCTCATGAGACCTGGCACTGGGTGGCTGGTACCTGCTTTTGCTACTTCATAGAAGTTTTTAGGGCTTAAACTGTACACTTGGTAGACAGGTTAACTACTCATGATATTTTATACAGTGTCCTATTAAATTGCATTGGAGTATTCTTAGCTTAAAAAGATCAAAATCATACAGAAATGTAGTTTTTATTCTGCTGACTTGTATTTCTATCTTTTTGAAAACTTACTATTAATCTTTTATGCTGACTTGGGTATTTGTAGTTGGCATTTTTTCTATTCAGCACTTTGAGATCTTACAGCATGAATTGAATATATTTTAACGAGCATCAATCTGTCACTCTGCTGGCAATTAATAGACAGACTTGGAGTACTACATATTTACTGATTTTTGTACATGATTGTATGGTATAGCTCACTATGCATGTTAGCATTCAAAAACACATAATCACATAAGCGATTATATGTGGTGCTTTTTATTTTAGAGCTCTGGGAATCGGGGTAGTTTTCCACCCAAATCTGACTCCGACCATACATTTGAGGTGAACGTGTTTTATACTCTATCATTATATAACTTTAATGTTAATTATTAAACTTATATTGTTCTATTGTATACACAGATTTCAGCTAAACATAGCCCCCCTTTAAATTTCCAGCATAGTTTCTCATGATTCTTCTTATGGTTATATAATAATTATATTTAATTACTAAACAATCATTACATGTAACAATTATATCTTTTATCATACTGCTTACACAGGTGCAGTGATCTGAGAAAACACAAAGCCTAATATTTTCAAAGACTATTTTTAACATGTCCCAGGGCTCTACTATCATGCAGACATTCACTTATCATACATGGAAACTGCATTTACTGCTGACAAGTCAGCTTCTTACACTAAAGTGTCTGAAAAGAATGGAACAATGAAATTTGGATTATTAGAGATTAGAGCAAAGAGGATTTGAGGGAACAAAAGGCAGAAATATTCATTTTTAAAAGAAATCCAATATTCTATGTCACTTTATTCTAACATGCCTTAAATATCAGCATCAGCACCACTTTGTTTAATATGGGATCTAGGAAATCTTTCTCTCTTTCTTTTTACCAGTGCCTACATATCTAAAATAGAGTTCTACAATATTAAGAAGATGGTAATATTTATAGGCTCAGCAGAGGTACTAATTTTACTACAGATAATTTTATCTATATCTTGCCCCAGGGAACTACTCAGTTTTCCACAGATGATATTCATCTGCTTTTCCCTTCCTCTGTGAAGGCTAATGGATTCATTGCCATTCCTGTTGCAGACATCCTTTTCTGCCCCTATATTTCAGCAGTCCATTTGCCACATTATTTAACTGATTTACATAATTAAGTTTAACCCCAATAAATTGTATACTTAACTGGAAGTTTTCAGCTTTTGAAGAAGGGTCTGTGTGTCTTCCTCATACAAAATGTCTTTCTTTCTGACAATCCTATAATTCCTGAGTCACTAAGATCACAATAAACACAAGATACCAGTGCAGGTAAATGAAAAAATTAGTTGCTCCAGGCACTGAGACAGTGATTCCACAGCAGCTTTTGGAGAGCTCACAATGGAGCTGATATCCACACTGCAGGCCAGGTTCCAGCCTGGTTCCAACTCCATTCTGGAGCAGGTTCCTTTCAGGAACTGTGAGCTATGGAGAGAAAACCATACAGGGGCAGCTTTTCTAGTAGAACAATGGACCATGGAGGAGCTATGCTGGAGCAGACTGGTCCTGAGGGTCATGGAGAAGATCCATGCTGGAACATGGGAAAAGAGTGAAGATGAAGGAGAGGCAGAGAGAAACTCTTAGGAAGGGATTCTGTGTGAGCTAAAGCATGTAGTGACCTGATGCCACATATCTCATAAAGAGCTCAGTCTTCCTGCCCTCAACAGAAAAGCATATATGTGTGAAGAGTTCAAGGAAGTTCAGCTAAAAGCTGCTCAGTTAGCCAGAGAATAAAAAGCATCTGCCCTCCCATGTTTCCCTGGAAGTTTGGAGATGATGGCTGGGTAACCTGAGCAGAACAGGTGTATGTAATGCATTTCATTATGAAATGCCTCACACACTTATGTAAGAAAATCTCAGATCTGTGTGCAGCTGCTAAAAGATTTGAAAATGTTTTCTTTACCGGTAATTGATACAGTTCTCACTCTAGCCTAGCTTCCTTTTCAGCAAGTTCAGTTTTCCTGGATTTCAGCACAGCCTCACTGTCACAACTGAGGCTTGACTTCAGAACTTGGCAAAGGCAGAGCTGTCATTCTATGGGAACCTCCAAAAGTCTGTGCACACTGCCAGTTTCATGCTGGCTGTCTCTCAGTCCTAACATTGTATTAATTTCTTCCTGCTGAACAGGTATACAGTTGCTCAAAGGAAGAGAAAATACCATCCTTGTAAACATTTCCAGAAAATTTAGTTCGTCACAGAATGAACACACCAAACAGCCTCCGAAGCAATTCTTTCAAACATAGTACACTTGGTCTTCATGTATTTTGGAAACTGAATGACAAAACACTTCTCACAGAGGTATTTGATGAAAACAGACAATCTTTAGACTTCATAATGTAGAATCCTAATTTTACATATGTTTGATTCGACAGAAATTTGTAAACTAATTATGATGTTAAAGCAAAGACTTTTTGACACATGTACACAGTAGAAGCATTTAATTTTAAATTAATTACAGTGCTAGTGTGAGCTGAAAAATACAGTGATACTACCCAACTCCCTTTGTGATAGACAAAAGCTTCAGTAAATCAGATCATACTTCATATTTCTGAAGGCGGTAAATACCTTATTAATAGATACATATTGTCCTGTCAGAAAGCATTAAAAACTGAATTCTCTTTTCAAGTTGGCAAACTTCTGATATGTTAAAAGTTGTTAGGTAGTATTTTCAAATGCTGATTTTTTAATGGTATCAGAAACTTCAAAATGTAACCTTGAATACTTAAACAGCTAGATATTACTTTTAGACCTTTGCAAGAATTTAATTACATTATTTACTTGGTTATCATATTTCCTTGTGAAATTAGTACTTGAGTATTTTGGTCTTTTATTTATACAAAAAGTGATTTTTAAAATTCTGATCAGAGTTATTATTCTATTATTATTATTTTTGCCTAAACTCTCTTTTCCATTAAAAAAACATGTTGCAAGGAAATATCAATGATCTTCCCTAAAATTGCTAAAGAAATTTATTCATAACCGAAGGGAACTTACAATTCAGTTGTGTTCCAATTCGTACAAGCAAACTGTAAAAACAGTTTTTCTTCTATCCCGTGTTCATCACCAGGGTTTCTTAGTGACACCACTGTGGAATTTATGGTAATAAAAATTGTTCAGCCTTTACATGCTATTTATAAGGTGGCTCCTGTTGGGGTTTTTCTGGTATTATAAAGTGCCTTAATTTCTAGGTTAGGTAATATGACAAACCACTTGCCAGCATTTGCACTGCTGGAACAGCATGCAGAGGCAATTGATAAAAGCAGAAAGAGAAAAGCAGAGGAACACTTCAGCAATACAATAAATTTAATTTCTTTTCTACTCAGTTGGTTGTTTTCAACCATAATTTTGACCTATCTCCTTTTTTTAAAACATGTTTTACATGTTGCCATGTTTCTGTTATTGCTAAATAGTGCACATTAATACAAAAGAAGACAAATATATATGTCTGTGTGTACACAAATCAGAATTGTAGCAATGTGATGATTGATGGAAAGAAGATTCATTAAACTATGGATATAAATTGGTTGGTGTTTGACAGTGAAATTATTTTGACTGTTTTCCAAGTTTATTGTGAAATAAATCTGCTAGTGATAAACCAAACACCCTGTTTTATAAATGTTGAGTAGACTGATTTGTATTGGGGACTGTTTCTAATATGATTTACAGTTAGTCTTATAGTTCATATTGCAGACATTTTGAAACACTGAAACTCACAATATATTCATAATATATACCTGTCAACAAGACAGAAGCTCAGATATAACAAGGATGTGATCCTTGCTACTAAAATAACTAAGCTTTTCCAAGAGGAGGTGATATTTTTTTTCAGATTGACTGTGTATTTTGTATTTTTTTCTTTGTTTTATTTTAGGTTTGGATTGGTTTGGTTTTTGGATGTTTTTAGTAGCCATTAAGTTGTGTCCTCTTGATAGCACAGTTTAATGTTTTAATACCACAACATAGTCATACATCTTGCTGAGTTAGACTGACTGAATAGTCAGTCACAAATACATAAATGTCCTAAGGTCAATGAAGAGTTCACTCAAAAAATAATGATATAGGTACGAACATATTTGTGCATTTATTCAATTTTTTCCAACAACTTTTTATCAATATATATTTGACTATATCTATATGCCTGACAATTTTTTTTTCTTTCATTATTTTTCTTCCCAATTGACAAAAATTTCTACATCTCTGAGCAAAAGCAGAACTTCAATGTTCTATTGTTGACTCCTGGTGGTAATACTGTTTTGAGGCAATTTCGAAAACTAGATCTGTAATTTGTCCTTAGGAAAAAAGGGACATTACTCCAGGAATTCTCTGGAAAGAAACCAGCCATTCTCAGGCTGATATTCTGTTTTTGGAATATTTCATGTATCTCAGATGTCCATTTACTAAGCCCAGAAAAACACTCTATGGCAGATCAGTGCATCCTTAGTCAGCTTTGTGACTTACGGTAGCAATTACTTTTTCATGATGGGCCAATAGTCACAAGTTTAAAGTCTATAAATCTTTTATAGCCATATCATTTGAAGTTAATTACTGTGATATGAAGGAACCAGAGTGGATCAAGCCACTTCTTTCTAAGATTTTTCCTGCTGACACATTTCTGCTCTGACAAAGCTAAAACAAGTACACACATGTTGATTTTGAAGTTATTTTCAGTATGAAGTTTTCTGAGATTAAGCATGGACACTGTGATGAATGAATTATAAAGTAAAGTAGAAAAGGGAAGAATCTGAAACCTGCCCATTTCAACTGAGAATGAATTACTTCTGTACAAGTCTATTTTTCAGAGGTTTCAGTGATGGGTTTTTGCAGTCCAGGGTAAAAGCCTACTTCAAAACTTCTGATGCTCACCATAAGAACTGCCACAAACCAACAGAAATTAGTCTAAAGAGTGGAACAAATTAAACAAATATTTTTCAAGTTAAGTATTTCTTTCTTTCCTTACTTTTGAGGAATCTCATCACAGTAAACTATTTTTTTTTACACTTTCTAAACTGTGATACTCACACATGAAACAAAGTGTCAGTGTAGGTCTGTTTGGTGGATCTGGTAAAATAAAAAAATAAAGAACATTGAAACTGTCCATGACTTGCAGATTGTACAGAGTGTTTCTTTGTTAATTGTGTACTCTGTGTTCTTAGGTATGTACCAGCTGAAAATAAACTTTTTATTTCCAAAGTCTAAAATTATCTTTCACATATGTTATTGGTAAGCAACACATTGTGCTGAATGGCAGATAGATGTTTGTGAAGATGTAGTCTTTGTTTTCAAAGGATCTTGTATTAGACTTAATCATATTAGTAAATAATTTAGCCTTTTCACAAGCTGCAACGTTTGTACAATATAATGATACATGTAAACTCCACTAGATCTTGGGGTCTACAAGAATTTGGGAATGGTCACAGAGAGGACAGCTGACACCAGCTGACCAAGGAAATATTCCATAACATATTGTGTCATGCTCACAATATAAAGCAGGGAAAAGAAGAAGGAAGGGGGGGAATTTGGAGTGATGGTATTTTTCCACCCAAGTCACCATTACATGTGATGATTCTGGGGATGGTTGAAATCCTGAGTGCCCATGGGAAGTGGTGAATGAATTCCATGATCTGCTTTGCTTGCACCTGTGGCTTTTCATTTGCCTATTACACTTCCTTTATTTCAACCCATTATTTTTCTAACTTCTACCCTTCCCATTCTCTCTCCTATGTCACAAGAGGAGACTGAGCAAGCACCTGTGTGGTGCTTCGCTACTGACTGGGGTTAAACCACAACACTTTCTGGGGGAAAAATAAAAAACTTAAAAAAGATCTCTAACTTTTTGAGAGAGCCTTCTTTTTTTTATTTTTACCATAACAGGTAGGAAAATATTTGATAAAACTAGTGGTATTAGGATACTACTAGCTCATCAATTTGTATGATGACTTAGAGTTCTATTCCTTATTGAAAAAGTGCTGGTTCATGGAAACTGGAAACAAAACTATAGCATAAAGAATAAAAACTCTGGGCTAAGCCTAATATCTCCTAGAAATATAGAGAAATATCTGTGCAGAAAATATTGAGCTGAAGATGGGAAGAATAATCTGTTGGACAAGTAAATATAAACTGTCAACAGTTTTGTTTTATTTCAAGTTAAAATATTTTAAAGTGAAACCTAATTTCAATTATTAGCTTATTTTTCAATTTATTGCATGGTTTTACTCTCTGTTATTTCAGCAAAGCTGTAAGTGTTTTCAGTTATTCAATTACAATGAGAAAATCCTTGGTTAATAAAAGTTGAATAAAACTTAAGCTTCCCAAGACCATTAAATCTCAAACTCCTAATGCTATCAAATGTGCATGTTGTTGGAAGAAATTCAGAATTTAATCTTGAGGCATTCTGCAATTATAATGAATAAAAAATATAATGATTCAGAATAATTTACAGAATATTCTAAGTGAGAATAAGCAAACTTTATTTTCATTTATACCATCATATTTCTTAAAATATTGGAAACCCCCTAAAATATAATATAACTCCTGGCCATATTTTTCTAGTATCTAGCAAATGTTTGCATTCATACTGCTATATAGAGATGCTATTTATGATCAATGCATAAATTTGAAATCAGTCAACAGCTCCTATTCCTTGCACTGAGCAGTCCTTCCCCAGGTGAGCTAAATTTAAGAACTATGTCGTTCCATGATGTCTGAATCTAGACTGACTCCTACTAACCTCAGTAAATGACCAGAACTCTGTAATTACCAAACACATATGTTGATTTAATAATTAAAGAGAGAATAAAAAACAATGCAAGGCCTTCAGAGATTATCCATTAAAAGTCAACATGTTCCTTAACAGCATAAGAGTTTTATGATATTGATTGAATTTTTAACAGGAAAAATAATGATTTTTTCTATAGCTTGAAGACTGTATTTTGGTGAAATCATCAAAACACTAACACCACTACTTAAAATACTTTTTACTGTACCAATTAATATCAATGGAATTACACAAAGCTTGGGATTAATGGAATTTTTTTTTTATGTAAGCTCAAATTTCTAAAATTTGTTACTTGCCTTTCTTTTTTAAATGTTAAATGTTTCTAATGTTATTTTTACTGCATAGTATCAATTGCTTCATTCCCTCTGTTGAAAGTAGGAAGGAATGCAACAGTGAGTTAATGTTGCTATTATTTTTTTAATTTATAAATATGAATTTTTTATATAAATAAATCATTATCACCTAAATTACAAGACAACGAATTATGTGACTTTAAAATGTCTTATATTTTTATGCCTACAAGTGTACAGGAACATTTCACTTTGAAACATTGAGAAATTAAATTATCGACAGATTATTAATCCTGATGATGATTTTAAGTCTCATCCAATCCCTTGAGCAACTTGATCAGCTAGGTTGAACATACATTGATGGAGTAAAACAGTTCTACACAAATTAGTTCATCATAGAATGATCAGGATTATTTATTGCAAATTTAATAAGCCTGAGATAAATATTTACTCCTAATTTCAATGATTTTTTGCTGATTTATTTTAGGCAGATTTTATTTAGCTTTGGTGTGAAACCTCTCTCTGAAGGGCCCAACTTTGCCTATACTCTACATGTAGAGTTAAGGTGTGTAATAAAGAATGAATGTTTACTTTATGGAATGGACCTTGCCTAGTTTACTAAGTCCCTAAGTGCTTTTTTTCTTTTAGTCTGAAGTGACAAGCCCATGAGATTTTTTATTATAAT
The DNA here is from genome assembly GCF_037042795.1 of Molothrus aeneus. NCBI lineage: Eukaryota > Metazoa > Chordata > Aves > Passeriformes > Icteridae > Molothrus > Molothrus aeneus. The sequence goes on along the minus strand of NC_089647.1, from coordinate 73,495,932 downwards.
TATAGTGCAAAAACATTGAATTATAATTATTCTATATTATAATATAATATCAGAGAATTGCAATCTGATATAATGTTGTAGTATAGTAATACAAAAATTAAATGTTATTGCATATCTCTGGTGAGTGTGAAATAAGAATATCAAACTGTGTATATTTTTATTTTCATATTGAATGTTTTAGAATTAGTTCCACAACTCTTGATGCTCATTTTTGCAGCAATTAAGTAATCTGTGGTGGTTTCCTTAGTGTTTCATTGCTGGTTTTGGTAGTCAATGCAAGAGTGATATTAGTTAACAAGTCTGATAGGTTTCTGTCTCAAACTGCTTTTCAAAACTGTTACACAGAAAAGGAGATGATCAAATAAATGGGTCCAGGGAAACAGTACACCTTATAATGTCTTTCTTTTTTATTGATTTTAATATGTTCTGTAAAAATTTGATTATAAATGTTTATTAACTTTTACTATAAATATGTTTTCAGAATAGTTCTCATTCACCTTGAGCTGGTAAAGTTTTACTTTAAGAAACTGTAATTCTGGAAACATATTCTAGCTAATACCACTAGAACTGGTATAAAATCATAATTTTTGAAAGCAATTGCAAATCTTCAAGTTGATCTAAATAAATTATAAAAATAAACTTATCTTGTGAAGTTCATTAAAGTTGTTGCAATTATTCAAGTAATAACAGATTATTTCTTTAAATGAGGAAGACTGATCAAACCCTATTTACCATTTAGTTCAAAATACCCTTCTAGCACCTCTTACCTCCTGCGTTTCAAAAAATATGTAATTTTGTCAAATTCATCTTATGACATTTATCTGTCCAACCTCTTCAATAGAACTCTCACAATTATAAGATGAAGAAGCAGTGCAATTAGGGAATGTTGTAGCACTCCTGTGGCTTGGGATTTAGCTATAAGGAAAATTAAGTGATAGTTTTTGGGGATTTGTTCAGCCTCTTTGTTGGGTTTTCTTTGTTTTTGTTTTTGATTTTGGTTTTAGCTTTGCTTTTGGTTTTGGTTTTGATTTGCTTTTTTGTTTGTTTGTTATTTGTTTGTTTGGTTGGTTTTCTTTTTTTGTTTTGGTTTTTTTTTTTTTGGTCTTTTTGTTTGACTTTAGGTTGGGCTTTTTTTGCTTGATGATTTGGTGGGTTTTTTTTCATTTATTTCCTTTCACATTCATTTACATCCTTTCATAATCCTTGGTTTATATATTTTATGCTTTTTCATCATCTTCTATATATTAGCTCTCTGTAAATATATTGCAAAAAGCTAGATAAATTAGATTAATTTAGACTGCTGTCTCCCTCATGGAAGAATTTACAGAACTGTAATAGATTATCTGTTACTGACTGGAATAATTTAGCTTATGCTTTATTTTGACAGGTCTCCTAGTGGTTAAGTTTTCTATAATTTCTGTGATTTGACAGAAACCAATATAGTGCTGAACATAGCATTAAGCAAATTTACTTTTGTTTATATTTTGCTTATAATATGCAAATTAGTTCTATCCTTGTAATGTTTTTTGTTTGTTTCTTTGTTTTGTTCCTGTTTTTCATTGACTACAAAGGCATCCTAGAGAAACTGAACAGATAAATGTATCCATACTATAAACATTTCTGACAAATTAATTCCATGCAACAAATCTACATGTGCAATGTCTCATATTTATTTTACTGATCTATATTAATTTGAAAAGTCATTGTTTTTATGCAGTCTCTTCTGGAGTTTTCCAGCAACATCAATTAGGTCAATTTGTTACCTAAATCACAAGAAATTCTAAATCTCCCAGAAGTTATTTCTCATCTCTGTTACTGTGGACCTACCTTATAGATAAAGAACCACAGAACAGGTTGGAAGGGACCTCAAAACAACACCTAACCCAAACTTCCATGGGAAATGGAGGTTAGATGAGAATCTCTAGCATCTTGTCCAATTGGATCAAGTTTGTTGTCCTCCAGGACTTCCAGGTTCTTTTCATGTAACTGCTTCCAGCTACCTGGAACCTGGCCTTCATATGCAGGGATTTGTCTTCATTAAGCCTCATACAATTCTTGCTAGTCCACTCTTCCAGCCCATCCAGGTCTGTCTGTAATCACGGTTCTCCCTTCAGACTTGTACAGATCATCTCTCAGTTTAGTGTTGCCAGCAAAGCTGGTGAGGATGCTTTCTGTTCTATAATTTCGAAATTTATGTACATGTTGAACACCAAGAGGCACAGTATGGATTTCTGTGGGACTGCATTTGTGATAGGCTGCAAGTCTGAGTAAAAACTACCCTCTGAGTGCTGCCTGTTAGCTAATTTTCAACCCATCTGACACCCACCCAACCTGCTTCTTGCCATTTCGTTCAGGAGACGACTGTGGTCAAATGCTTTCCTGAAGAGCAAGTAAACCACCTCCACCTAAACAGAAAATGTCCTTTTTTTTTGCAGATAGGGATCCAATTACTCAGCAATGGTTTGCCTTTTCATAAGTCTGTTCTGACTTTTCCCAGCCACCTGCTTCACTTGGTTTCTTTCTAGGAAGAAATTCTAGGAAGACTCATCCCATTACTTTACCAGGGACTGGAATAAAACTAGTAATCTAGTAATTTCCTGGATCTTCTTTAAGGCCCTGCTTGAAGCTGAGTGTGACATTTTGCCTCTTCCAGTTATAAGGGATATACCCTATTCTCCACTGCTTTTCAAATATTATAGATAGTGGCTTTGCAACATTGTCAGATATTTCTCTTAATGCCTTGGAGTAGATTACATCCATGCCCATAGACTTATGTGGGCTGAGACCTTGGAAGAGGCTGAAGATCAACCCTTCCTCCACTACTGGGGGTTCAACACATGTTGTAATCGCTACTTGACCCTGTGACAGTAAAGACAGAGGCAAATAAGGCACAGAGAATTTCTGACTCATCAGCATTAATAGTTTCTCTGCCCTGTGTAACAGTGGGCCCTACATCTTCCCAGTGCTTCTGCTAATTGCTCATGTGTCCAAGGAACCCTTTCTTCTTGACACCTCTCTTGTCCAGTTTAATTTCTAGCTGAACCTTAGCCTTCCTGACTGCACTGCTACATGTTTTATCAAGGCTCTTTTAGTCCTTCTTGTCTATTTAGCTTCCTTCCCACAGCTATTATGCTTCTTTTTTGCTTTTAGGTACATCCAAAATCTCATAGTTGACCCTTGTTCTGCTTTCTTCTTTTGTTCTGCTTTCTTCTTTTCCCTTTTGAGGGATGAATGGTTCTTGCCCTTCTTCAGCCATTCAGAAGGATGTTTTTGAAAAACTGACAGCACTCGCAAACTTGTTTGCCCTACGTGGTTGTTTCCTTACTAATTCCTGGTGACTGGGCTCTGAACATATTGAATTTGGCTCTTCCAAAATTCAGGGTCTTTGTCCTACTCTTGATGTAAAATGTGCTCTGCAGGGTCTTAAATGGATCCACAGAATCCACAATGTTATGGTAGGTGTATCCACAACTACCAATGTAGTCAAGTAAATTGTCTCAGTTTGTGAATAGTAAATGTAGCAATATGTTGTTCCTAGCTGGAATGTCCTGCATCTGCAGCAGGAAGCAGTCCTCAGTGACTCGCAGAAATCTGATGCGCAAGTTATGCAACACCACCTTGTTTTCTCAACAAGTAAAAGTAATAAAAGTTCTCCATCAATGAGAAACATGTTCTATTGACACAAAACTTATTTGAGTGGCCAAATTAATGTTTTTTTGGCTTCACCATCCTGACTGGAAGGCCATAAGATTTCAGCTTCTTGATGATCCCTATAATCTTGACAGGAATGCAATAGAACTTCTGTGGTCTCCATAGTTCAACTTCATTCACTCAATTTTCTTTTTTACATAAAGTGCAATTCCACCTTCTCTTCCTTTCCTATCCTTCTGAAACACTTTGTACCCCTCTGTTGTAATCTTCCAGTAATGTGAGTTTCCCCAACAGGTTTTTCTGAATCTTAAAACATCATAACGCTCAGGGCATAGAGTTCCATTTCCTCCTATTTGTAGTCCATTGGTATATATGCTCTTGAGGTGGCTGGACTTAGTAAATTGTTCTTTAAACTTTTGCATAGGTAAGAAAACTATGTTGGCCAATTTACTAGGGAAGATGCACCTGTCTTTTCTAGATATGTGGATCTCGTCTCTGCCAACTAGACTGCATGCATCAAAAAAAAGTCTAGCAATTCTAAGCCCTGGTGATGACACCAACCAGAAAGTCAGCTATTGATCTGGATAATTAATCAACTTCTGCCTGCACACTTTTATCTGACTAGCAATTTAATGGCTAGTTGTTCTAGGTTAAAAAATGGTAAACAAACCCAGAATGTGCTAATATAGCTATTATTTTCAGTAGGTCACAAATAATTTCCTCTACATCACTGCCTGCTATTTTCTAGTTATTATTTTCTTTAAACTTGTACTACTAGAATTAAACATAGTACTTCACAGACTATCACTGGGGCATGCTCAGTGGTCCTTTGTAGTAAGGCTTTAATATTTTTCTCTTTCAAATGGAAGCAACATGTTATCTGAGGTCATATTATTCTCCCCTTTGTGAATAAGCTCACCCATGCAGGTTTATGCTTCAATGATATCTGCAGCTGCTGAGCTCGTAGCTGATAGGAGAAATTCTGCTTCTTAGCCCCTAAATTCATGATCTTGCACTTTCTATTATGGTATTTTTTTCCCATTTGCCTTAGATCACTGTTCATACAGTTCATACTCCATAGGATTCCAATTCTCTTCTGTTTTAACAAAATCTCGAAGATTTACATCATCTGACATTTTGTTAGCAAGTTCTGCATTTCACTCTGATGGATTAAAATATTAACAACAGGAGCACTAATCTACTACCAGCATCTCCAACCTGATTCCCACTTCATCAAAATCAATTGTCATCTCTTCTGGCTCTACTTCTAGTATGATACCATGATTTATAATATGTAGGATTTGGTTGTGGTAGCAGTAGGTATTATTTTCTCTAATTGTTATAGAAATTTTGTGTTTGGTTAATTTTGTGTTTGGTTAATTGCAGTTTAATATTGAAAGTAAAAGAAAGATTCATTCAGTGTTGTACATACAAAAGTATTCTTTCTTTTTCTGGGGTTTTCAATTAGCTGTCAACTACATTCTTTCAAGTTTGAATGGAAAAAAAGCACAAACAGAAAAACAGTGAAAATGAAAGCAATTACATGTATTCAGTGACTCCATCCTCATGCTTTTACAAATATTGAACTCATGCAAGTAGGCAGAAGGAGATACAATGTGCTCTCACTGCCTATTTAAACTACTGAAAGAAGTACTACAAAGAAATCTACAGAAGAGAGCATATCAGAGCAGAGCAAATTCCTCTGTGACTGACATGGGAAAGAAAGCTGCTAGCATATAGAACCACTAATGTTATTAATCTAAGTGACAAGCAAGAAAATAAAAGATAACAGTAGATGCTGACAGTGCACACTATGAGCAGTGAATCAATTTACCCTGACATTTATAGTATAGAAAGGACATTCTTCTGATCACATGGTTAAATACCACGGTATATTCATCCAAAGGTGGGGCAGCACAGCTTTTTGTTTCTCTTTTTTAATGTGAAAACCATTCTCCTTCCTTCCTTCCTTCCTTCCTTCCTTCCTTCCTTCCTTCCTTCCTTCCTTCCTTCCTTCCTTCCTTCCTTCCTTCCTTCCGCCACTTCCTTCCTTCCGCCACTTCCTTCCTTCCGCCACTTCCTTCCTTCCGCCACTTCCTTCCTTCCGCCACTTCCTTCCGCCACTTCCTTCCGCCACTTCCTTCCTTCCGCCACTTCCTTCCTTCCGCCACTTCCTCCCTCCCTCCCTCCCTCCCTCCCTTCTTTCCTCACTCCCTTCCTCATTCCCTCCCTCCCACCCTCTTTCTCTTCCTTTTTTTTTCACAGAAAAAAGAATAGCTGAGGTTCTGAGAGACCTCCAAAATCTTCTTGATAAATCACAAGCTCAAAGCAGGGTCACTTTGAAGCTGAGGACCTTGTTCAGACAGCTTTTGAAGATCTGTGAGAATGTTGACTCTACAACCCTCTGGACAACCTGGGCCAGTGCTTGGACACCCCCAGTGAAAAAAAAAAAAGGAGTTTCCTGATATTCATATAGAACATTCTGTGTTTCTGTTTGGGACTATTGCCTCTGTCCCTTTCTTTCTCTCCCTTCCACCCCACTTCCTTCCTTTGTTTTATTCTCTATCTTTCTCTTCCTTCTTCTCTACCTCCTTCTGGGGGTTTTAAATATTTTTTTTAATAATTTCACTGTCTAGGGATAATTATTAAGGTTTTATTTTATTTTGTTAAATTTCTGGAAAAACATAGAGTGAAATATATTCCTTGTCACATAATCTTCATCACATCTTCACTACCATGACACAGAGAAATTCTGAAGAATGAGAGCATTCTGTCACAAAAGGTTCAGTTCATGCACTGTGTTGACCAAAGTATTTACTCAAAATTGCAAAATCACACATTTACCTTAAATGGAACTTGGATCATCCTTCTGTGAGGTTTCTGCTTTTAACAGCACTCTCCTGGGAGGAAGAAATATTTGTGTTGAAGAAATGAAACTTACTGGCTTCAGAATGAGGTCTGTCATCCTGAAGATATTATATATATATAAGCTTATATATAAGCTAGATATACACAAACAATTCCTCTACATATGCTTTAAACAAGGGCAAAAATGTATCACCTATAGCAGTCTCTATGCTGCAAATCCTAAGAAAAACTTAGTTAGGATTTCAGGTACTTAGTTTCCAGTGATTTAGCTGGGAAATTTTATACGGAAAAATGGGCTCTTCTATGCCCTAAAAAAGTAGAAGAGGTCTGCACTACAGTTTTTCTCTTGTGTATATTTGGAGAACTAGAGCAAAAACATAGGGAGAATGAAAACTCCTTTTGGAGTCCAATTTTACTAGTCAATAATGTACAAAGTATTATTGAGCTGTTTGATTTAAATCTGTTTCAGAATGTTGAGGGTTTCTTTTCTGAATACACATTTACTTATTATCCATACTGCACTGGTTTAGAGGTTTTCTAACCATTATAACAGAGGGGTGAATATTTTCTATTTTGACAGACATACTCTATTTTTAATAATCAGTACTTCTAATATTATTTCACAAGCTTTAATTGTGTCACACTGTTAGGGGCACCAGGGGATAACCTGTGCTTCCTGGTATTTTCCTTTATTGTAATAGAGTATTAACCTTTTTAGGCTACAAACGTATTTACATATTTTATATTCTGTTTTTAAGAGAAATTACTGTGAGTAGTCTAGTTGATGCCTGCACTGAAAATATCATTCTATTTTCCCTGTAGATCCATATCCCTAGAATAAATCAATAACACTTGTCTGAACTTCCTGCTTTACCCAAATTTGAAGCAATGCTTAAACCTAATTATTGTTTTTCTCTTTAAAATATTCATCAGGGGACCTCATTTTTGAAAAGAGATACCATGTTGCATTCTTTTTTAATTATGATGCACTTTCAAAATTAATCATAAAGAAAATAATATTTTACCAGTAGAGGGAGGTATACTACTAGCAAAATATTTTTAAGATATGATTTATTACTTGCTACAGGAAAAAAAAAATTCTTAGGATTTGTTTTGTGTTAATTGACCACAGCTTGAAAATTATTTCCAGGGCTGCAAAAATGTAAGCATCCAAATGGTAATGTTAATGCAATATTTAAAGCCCAAGATATTTTCTGGAGACTGAGAATGCTCATAACAACAAAAATTTCACCAGATGCACTGGGATTGAGATTGGATCCTTTCGTCACTAATTTCCTGCATTCATTAAATTAACAGAGAGTATATACACAAGTTATGTGAAGGGGATCATATTTCAGAATATGGGTTTCCGAATATGAGCTTGAGAACCTTGTATTCCAATGAAATCATACCAACCATATTGCCACTGCATTTAGAAAATTGCACTAAACTATTTGTAGTCTTTATAGTGTGATTAGAGACTCTGCCTCTCAATAGAGTGAGATTGGCCTGTGTAAGAAAATAAGTCATCAAGCTGACACTACCAAAACCACAGATAAACTACCTTGCCTCTAAAGGCTCATGCAGTTACACAGCTCCTTGTCTCCTAGTTTAGAGTACCCTTGTAATCTAACAATTCGAGAATCTCAGTATTTCCCTGCTCACATTTTTTTATTTAGGCTTGTTGGTTTGCTATATCTCTGCAGTAGTCTCTCTCTAAATTGCATCACACAACCTCAGGACCAATAAGGACACAAATGACATCCCTAAGTAATGCCATAAGCATACAAACCAGCAACATATCCTTTAAGTAGAAAATATATTGCATTCACTAACATGTTCAACTACTATCTTGCTGTCTACAGTACATGAAGGGGTACATCAAGATTCTCATTGGACAATATTTTAAAGGCTTGGTTTTTGAGCTTCCTGGACTGATATGTATTTCAAAAAAATCTGTATACAAATATGATAGAGCTGTATTCTTCTGCATTCCTTCCCCTTTCCCTCTTTCCTTAAAGCAATGTAGATTATTTAAATTATATTAGGAAGGCAAAGGCTAAGGAATCTTTTAATGAGAAATTCTCTAAAAAATTAACATACCAACAATAGCAGCGATACAATTACAATCCTTCCTATACTATCTATGAAAAAACCTAACTTCCGAAAGCAGAGAAAGTTAATTTATCACCTTTACTATTTTTAACATATAAGCATGGCACATAGAACTTCTTTGTTCCTCATGTCTTCCTATTCTCCAGTTTTTTCAGCTATTAGGCATTTCATAAAATCTATTAGAATAAAGTTTAAATTGAGACAATTTTAGAATCTATATATAGGGAGAGTTGGTTTGGTTTTGTTTTTATTTTTTTAGTGGGAATTTCACAATTACCTCTGCAGAATCATTAAAATATGAGAGCAAAACCGTCCATATGGTGGCATACAGTTTAATAAAAAATGTTCACCCCTATGACCTTTCAAATTAAAAGGCATCATGCTTTATCTAAAGCAAACTTTGTTCTACTAGCAAGTAGCTGATACAAATTGTTGTTTTGCAGTCTATGCTGCCCGGAATAGAGAGGCTTTCTTTGGGTAGCTCTTTTTGATTTTAAAACAACCGGAATTTCAAAAGCAGCAGAACTGACAGATCTTTCAACAACCTGTCATGTTACTTTGTCTAGTATTCTCTGTTAGTTCTGCTGGGAGAAGTAGAAGATAAAATTAAAAAGTGATGCACAATATCTTACGGGCTTCTGGTTTTTTAAAAATAATTATTATGTAACAGCAATGTAAAATAGTTCTGACTTCAGTATTCTTATGCAGACTATTCTTGTCTTGATATCAATATAACAGCTTTAAGAGCCATTTTTAGTACATTTGATTAAATACTATTTGGATCTTGAAAGAAAAATTAAAATACTTCCTGAATTATACCTGTTACCAAGAATGTTCAGCATAAGATAAATTATATATGCAGAGATGTACATTAGAAAAGTCCATTAACCAGCTAAAAGGAGACTTGTTACAATTATGCTATATAAGATAAATTAACATATATTTTATTTGATTTTACTGCTTATTATCACTGACAAACATATTACAGAAAAATACTGTTCACTTAGAAGATGATTTGATTGAAGCTGCAAATACTGCATCTAAGTGTTGCTGAAGAGTAACCTTTGTTGCTTAGTAACACCACATAAAATCCAAGCAGTGACATAGAAATCTAGAATCCTGCTGACTATTAATCACTGAATTTTCTATGCTTATGAGCATTTTGCTCTAGTTTGGTTCAGTATATTTTACTAGTTTTAATATTTTTCATTATATTCACCACCAGTGTTATCACAGTCATTTTTACACTAATATGGATCTATTCTTATTATTAGGTCTTACATAATAGAGTGTAACACATTCTTTTTAAGTAATGAAAAGCAAAATTCTAGTATATAAAAAAAAAAAAGGAAAATAAAGAGTTTTATCTTCCTATACAGAACATGGAAAAGAAAATATCTTTTATCAAACACAAACATCCTTATTAAGGAGTGATAAGCAAAAAATGTTGTGCTTCTAGTACTGTGATTTTATATGATCAGCACATGGTGGTGAATATTTAGCATCCTGAAATTTCAGTGTTGTATTCTTTATTAGAATCTGTCCAAGATATAAAGGCAAAAATCTTATACAGAATTTTGAAATTAGGATTTGGAAGAAATTTGTATTAATTGCATGATGAGTTTAAAAATAGATTCCCTCACTCAATATCTCCTCATATTTCTTGCTAAGTTATTGCGTTTTCAACATTTACATTAGAGACCTAAGGTGCTTTGGTTTTGGATGAGAGTAAGCAACCTGGGACTACATCAAAAGACTCAATTTCTTTCAGATACTTGAAGTAAAAATGTAACAGAAGGCTAACTTCAGGTGGAGAAAGCATCACCATTCAGTTACTCTGTACAGAGGAGGTGTTTCAGAACCATAACCCTTTCCCCTTTGGGTCAAGTAGTTACAGCATTGTGAGAGAACACAGAATTAAATTAAGATGGTCCAATCATACACTGATACAGAACTTGAGTTGTGATTTCAGTTATAAATATCTCGAGTTTTTAAGTTGATCATAAAAGTTTGCTGAAGGGTAAATAGCGATGCACAAGGTATAATGGAATAATCTATTGAATTTTTTTTGAAAAATAGGCACACAGAAGAAAAGTTACTTCATGAGTAAAACACTGGCTAAATATACTGACTATTACTCAAAACTATGTATATAAAGATTAATTAATATTTTTGTCATACTTGACAATGGGAACAGACAGGATTGCCACCTGGACATTATATACAACACTATGCAAATTTGAAAAAATGCATCTAAAATAAAAACGTGTCCAAGAAAGAATGGCAGGATAGAGGAAAGAACTCTGGACAACCAATGTATCACACTGTATGAATAAATATGAAAAGTGATTTAATAAATATCAATATGCATAAAGAGAACAAAAATTGAAATATATACATATGTATAACTCTGAATTTGCTTGTCCTTAAATCATATAAGTTCTTAGAACAAATATTTAAGGAAGAATTCTTAAAGCCTTGAGGAATCAAATACACATGAGGAATCAAATGATGTGAACTTACATAGAGCATACAGTACCATGTGACAATAGGTGGGGTTTTTTACTAAAGAGAAAATATTAAACTGTGGAGAAGTCATACTTGGAATTTATTGAGGATTGGGAACAGTCACAGTATCTCAATTTTGTATTCTGACCTTGGCTCAAAGGTTAAAGTGAGGTAATGAAATTAGATGATATCACAAAGTTGGCAGTCATTTTGAATGGAGGGAAGAAGTGAAATATTACACATAAATAAATGAATAGCCTTAGAGAGTGAAGTAATAGGGCATGGGGGAATTTATGAGAACAAAGTGAAAATCCATTAATTTAGACAGTCAGAACAAGAATCTGTAGGGAAGTCTTGGGCCTGCAAACAAACTGGAAATAAGAAATTAATTTTAAAAAGCCCAGGTATCTATCTATTTATAAGGATGATAGTAAATCAATAATGGAATAAAGCTGTAAAAAAAGTAACTGTGGTCTCCCAAATCAGTAACCAAATACTTCCAGCTAAGCAGAAATATTAGTACCTTTGAGCAAGATATCAGTGAGACCTCAACTAGAGCCAGTGTACAGAGAGATATGTACAGATATATAAAAGAATCATGGCTACTATGTAGAATCAAACAATTAAATAAATAAATAAAAATTTAAATTTAAATTTGGAAAAACCTAGTTTATCACAATGTACTTAGAAAATGAAGATTGACTGAGACTTCTTTTCTGACTGCCATGATTTTTCAAAAATGATGGATAATGGCTTAGCAACCTAGCAGAAATTACATTGACCTGTTATAGGATGAGGATGGTGACCTTGGAAAGAGGGACAGGGACAAAGTGGAGATGTTTAGCTCATTCTTTGCCTCCATCTTCACTCCACATGACAGACCAAGGGGGTCTCAGTGCCCTGAGCTGGAGGACCATGAGTGGTGAGAATGATAAACTCACAGTTGACCTTGAACTTGCATGTATCTGCTGCTCCACCTGGATCCCTGTAAATCTATGAGTCCTGATAGGATTCACATATGGGAATCCACAGAGAGCTGGCTAATGTTGTCATGAAGTGTCCCTCTGTGATTTTTTAATGATCTTGGAAATCTGGAGAGGTCCTACATGACTATAAGATAGGAAATTTTTGCCCCACTTTTCAAAAGAGGCAAGAAGGATAGCATCGGAAACTACAGGTCTGCCAGTCTTGCTTCAGGTCTTGCTTCAGTGATGATAAAATTATGGAGAAAATTATGCTGGGAAGTATTATTGAATACCACATTAAGGGTACTCTAATCATAGGTCACAGCCAGCATGGCTTCATTCATGCTTCTTGAACCTGGCTTCCTTTTATGACAAGAGAACCCACCTAATTGATCAAGGAAAGTCAATCTTTTCAAATTTCAGTAAAGCTTTCAATTTCATCTCTTACAGGATCCTTCTGGACAGAATGCCCAGCAAACACCTGAATAAACTTATCTTATGCTGGGTGAGCAACTGACTGATGGGTTGGACACAAATGGTTACCTTGAAGGGGGTGACATTAAACTATCACTAGTGGGGTTCCTCAGAGCTCCATCCTCAGCCCTGTACTCTTCAACATTTTCACAAATGACTTGGACACTGGACTGGAATGGATACTAAGCAAGTTTTTAGATGATAAAAAACTGGGGGGAGTTGTTGGCTCCCTTGAGGGCAGCATGGTCCTGCAGAGAGACCTTGACAAATTAGAGAGCTGGGCAATCACCAATCATATGAACTTTAACAAGACCAAGTGCTGGATTCTGCACGTGGGATGGAGTAACCCTGGATATATGTACAGATTGGGGAATGACATGCTGGAAAGCAGCAGAGAGGAAAGGAACTGGGGGTCCTGGTCAGTGAGAAGTTGAATATGAATCATTGTGCCCTGGCAGCCAGAAGGGCCAGCTTTGTCCTGGTGTGCATCTGGCACAACATCACCAGCCGGGCCAGGGAGGGGGTTTTCCTGTTCTTCTCTGCACCAAAACAGCCTCATTTTCAGCCCTGTGTGCAGTTTTGGGTGCCATAATATAAAAAAGATATAAAGCTATTGGACAGTATCCAAATGAGGGGAACTTGGTGAAGAACCTTGAGGCGAAGCCATATGAAGAGCAGTTGAAGTCAGTTGGCTTCTTCAGCCTGGAGAAGAGGGGAGAAGACTGAAGTGAGACCTCATTGCAGTCTATAACCATCATGAGGGGAAGAAGAGGGGCAGACACTGATCTCCTCACTCTTGTGACAAATGACAGGATGCGAGGGAATGGCCTGAAGTTGTGTCAGGGGAGGCTTCAAGATGCATTTGGACAATGCTCTCAGGCACAAGGTGTGATTCCAAGGCTCTCCAGGGCCAGCAGTTGAACTTTGGTGATCCTAATGGTTCCCTTCCAACTCAGAATATTCTGTGATTCTCTCAAGTAAAACTCAGTAGGGGAAAAGTCCAGCAGCTGATCCCAGACCATCAACACTGCTTAGCTCCTTGACTCTAATTTGCAATTCTCCAACTAAGTTTTTCCAACAAAGCCTCACCATTGCTCTGGAGGTAGTTCACACCTGTAATTACTCTTACATGTCAGTATGGTCAACACAGAATCAGGTATCATTTGACATTTCCTAATTTTTTGTCAGAAACTCTATCAGAAGACTTTGTGCCACAACACTAGCAGTATTTATACTCAGTTTTATATGTCAGGTTTCTGTAGTGTAGCCTTTTTTATTAAGGCTGTACTATAGTCTCAAATTGAATAAATTTTAAATAAAAAAGAACCCCATAACAGCCTATATAGCAAAACTACATAGTTTTCTAGAATCACAGCAACAGAGCGTCAAACCTAATGCTCTAAAATACTCTTGCTCTAAAGTTTGTGGACATACCTGTTTGTGTTCTTTGTTGCCACAAGTAAAAAGTTAATGGAGGTATTTAACAATACAGAGACAGAGTTAATGTATTTGCTGTCTAGAAATGCACCAGGTAACAAACATTATGAGAATGAACATAAATATTTAATTCTAGAACACAGTGAGCACAAAATATGTATCCTCTCAAATACACTGAAATTTAAAATAAATTATTGAATAATGACACAAGTGAAATTCTGGAGCAGCAACCCAAAGGAAACATTGGGCTTAAGAGAATACTAACAGGTTTTAGACAAAACATAAAGATTTTATGAAAGCTATTTCATTAAGTTATTGTTTGCAATAGAAAGAGACAGTATTAAAAGTAAAGGGAACTATTCTCAGGCTGATGTTTGGAAAGTGGAGCATATTCATAATTGAACAGAAAGCTAATAGTTTATATCACAAAGATTCATATGGTTCTAATTTTAAAGAAGTACTAACAGAGAAAGGTCTTTTTTGTCTGGACTTCCCCAAAGCTTTTTAAGTCTGCTTAATTTTGTCTGTCTACATGTTGAGCATCTCTTCCACATAGTTACCATATGGTAGTGACTATTCAGAACTTACTTCACTTGCCTCCTCTTAGACCCACTCTCTGAAAGAACCTGTCTTACTGATTAAAATGTGCACATGTATACTATTGTTACAAAAATACTTTTTTTCATACAACTACATAAACTCAGGTATCACCGAAGAGTAAGTATTTCTGAAGGATATGCTGGAAAATCTGCTAACAGAAACTTCTCAGATACTCATCATGAACAAAAATCAGACTGGAAAGGAGAAGGCTTGGGGGAGATCTTATAGCAGCCTTCCAGGACCTAAAGGGAACTTACAAGAGAGCTGGAGAGGGACTTTTTACAAGGGCAGTTAATGATAGGACAAGGAAGAACAGCTGCAACCTAAAGGAGAGTTTGCTTAAATTGGATATTGGGAGGGAAATTTTCACCGTGAAGGTCACGAGACACTGTTGCCCAGAGAGGTTGTGGACCCTCCATTTCTGGAAATGTCCGGGACCAAGCTGGATGGGCCACTTAGTAACCTGGTCTGGTGGAAGGCTCCCTGCCCATGGCAAGGGGATTTGATCTAGATGATCTTTGAGGTCCCTTTCGACCTTAATCATTCTGTGATTTTATAAAAAATGTAGACAGTAGTGACAGATCTTATCTACTATCATTATTTCTTATTAACATTTCTCTTTTATAAATATACATATATAGATTTGTGTGTACAGAATTTTAAATTAATATTGCCACCAGATAAAGGTGACCTGTGACATAATTTTTCCCATTTTAAAATTATAACTGTTCTCTGCAATTTTAGTCCCCAAAATTTCAGGGCTACAATAAAGTGAAATTTGTATCTCTTGCAGCAATTTTGGAGGACAAAGTAAAACTAATAAAGAAGTCTTTAGAATCCTTCCTATTTTTAAATAGAAACTTTTTTAGGAAGATTTGCATTTACTGTCTGGAAGTGCAAGATTATCACAATGACAACTCATTGCATAAGATTATTCAAAATGCAAACTCTTTAAAACACAGAAGATATAAATTTTCTCATTGGCTGTAATTACATTTTTTCTTCCAAGAACAGTGAAAAATCTTCCAGATTCTTTGATTTGTGTATCTATATAAAATGTGATTTATTCTTCCATTTTTTATTCCATTATCTCACATCTCTGTAATTTCTTACAAACATTAAAAAAAGGTATATTGAACTTTCTGATGAAAAATCCACAATGACCAGAATTCTGTCTAGGAGGGTGAGCAGCACGAAGTGCTGGAAAGGTCAGCAGGACAGAGAAGATGAAGAACAGTATTGAACAACATTCTCTCTCAGGGTGTTGTAAATTGTGCTTCAGACACTCAGTGATT
This sequence comes from Molothrus aeneus, assembly GCF_037042795.1. Classification (NCBI taxonomy): domain Eukaryota; kingdom Metazoa; phylum Chordata; class Aves; order Passeriformes; family Icteridae; genus Molothrus; species Molothrus aeneus. The sequence goes on along the minus strand of NC_089647.1, from coordinate 73,480,019 downwards.
CAGAGGTGGTGACTTCATATTAGTAGAATATTTTTTCCTCCATGAATTTATGCAAGAGGTGAATGCAGATAAGTACGAGGGCATCTATATTGTCTTAGACATGCAATCCAGCTTTGTGTTATCTTATTGTGAAAGGACCCACAAAAAGAACTGATAACGTGACATACAACGATTTTCTTAATTACTCTTCTAGGGCTGAGTTGTTTTCACCTTTGTTGCCTTCAATGTATTTACCTATGAGTCCAGCTATCCCATCTGGATACTGTTTCTTGTTGTCAAGCCTTGAGTGGATTTAAAGTTTAAGCATTTACAGTGAGCCTTTGGCACTGAGTTTTCTTTTCTGGAAAGATTCAGCCTCCAGTTCTCCACTTAGACACTACCAGTTCAATTTGATGTTCCTTATTTAATATATTTGAATGAATTGTTGACTTATGTGTATTGTCCTTTCATCAGACTTAGGATTGTAGATTTCTTTCTTATTCTCTACACTTATCTCTTTCCAATCAGAGAAGTTTTAGTGCTCATACCTCAAGTGAGAATTGTTTTGTGACTTTGATCATCTTTCTTCATAGCCATATTCAAGAAGTGTTTGAAACAGGAATTTACACATTTGCTTTTATTTTTTGACTACTACAGAACAGGCTCCAGTTTTTTGTTACTGCAAGGTTTTACCTTGGGGATAATAGCCAGTTCATGGTGACCATGTTATATGTTTGCTTTTTTCCCAACCACTTTATACTAGCCTACATTAAAATTAATTTTCCATGCTGCTGCAATGTCATAAAAACATTTTTTCATCTTTCTGCAGCTCTGCATGGTCTGGCTGTATGTCCACATTATCTAGAATGACTCCCTACTATCAGCAATTTTTCACTAGCTGCTCACATCTAGTTCATTTATGTACACAAATTACAGAAGAGACACTTGTTTTTCCTGAAGAAAATTTCATTATTGTCATTGGCTACCTGTGAAAACTGAAAACTAAAATGACAGGTGTATTAGAACTGTGGACAGATGAATAAATATGACATTTATAATGCTATTTAACTACACTGCAAAGAGTCTTATTATTTCTGCCAGTATAACAGTGTTGGATGGATGATGACCTGTGAGGAGGATATTTTTTCTATTTAGAAATTTAGTTTTCCATAGCGTTATGAAACAAGAATGTCAACAAAAAGTAGTTTGAAACAGTTGGGGGATGGAAGAGCTCAAAATTTCTAGATTCAATAATTTTCATATCTGTTTACTAAGTTAAATTGGAAGATTTTGTTATGGTTTTTGATGATGAATTCTTTCATCTGTCCATTACACACTGGGGTGTCCTTAAGTAAATTGTGTTAAGTGCAGCCACAATGCAAAAGTGATTTGTGGGACCTGCATCAATGCCAGAAGTGAAAATCCATTTTCAATAAAGCATGAGACAAAACACCCAAAACACATTCTTAAATTGTAATGTTAACAGTCCTGTTCTCATTATAATTTTTATGCATTCATTTTTGTTGAGTAAATTGATTCCATCCAGTTTTGCCTCTGCATAATTGTATGCTAAACAAATTCATCATTTTTCTTTCAGCAAGCTACATTGCCATGGCTATGCAATGTGCACAGTACATCTATGCTTTGAGTAACAAGTCTGTAAGAGGTTTTTTTGTAATCCATTATTGGTACATTGTAATACCACTTAATAGCATAACACATGTTTTAAGCCTCTTCCAGCTGGCATGGTCAGCTTCTACTAACTCCCAAGTTCCCAGATAATGTGAATTTGATGATTGCTCTCCGTCGCAGAGATACAGGAGTGCATAGCAATGGTGCTAATCACTAGTTCTGTATCTATAACATTCCTATAAAAATTTGTCACAATGGCATGGATAGAGAGGGCCTGACTCTCATTTAAAATGCCAGCTCTCTTCTCTGCAATTTCAATCCTATTTAACACAAAGCAGAGGATTCTGATGAGTATTAGCAGAAAGGCAAATCAGGTCAAGATGATGCAAGAACACAGGGGAATGGTAATGGCCCTTATTTTTTTAATTTTATTTTTGGCGGACATAGCTTTGATTTACATGTGTACATGAGCATCTATCTGGTCCTTTCTTCCAGACAGTTTTTTTACAAATTTGTGTCATCCAAGTATGAGAAGACACTGTAAAATTAATGGATTAAAAGAACCCAAATCAATTTAAAAGAGAAGATTTTTCAAACTGACATATATATGACGAAATAAAGAAAAGTACAGGGAGAAAATATTACATTAAGTACATTGAAACCTTGATTCATAGAAAAATCTTTTATGTTCAAGACACATGCAATATAAATATTGACTTTATTTTCAATTAGGTGTTTTGCTGATTTAACATTCTGGATAAAAAGCAGTGCTTATAAATTGACCACATATTTAGAAAGTTGCCATGTTTAATCCTAACATGCCTCTGCTAAAGACAGTATGCTAAGCTGGGGCTTCCTATGTATTTTTGAGAAAGAAAAATTAAAATGAGATCTATTAAATGCAAAGACTCAAATAATATAGCTGGGGTAAGGATTCTAGCAGAATATTTTTATGTAGCATTAAGTTGTTTCTAAGATCTTCCCAGTTTCAGCTATTTACGTATCTTCATCTTGATTCATCAACCAGATTCACAATATAATTCAAGGAGGTATATATTACTTCCAACATGAAGTTCTTCTAACCCTTTTAGGTATCTATTCTAGGATGAGATAAAACATGTTCTAGGAGTGCCCCTTTTTATTCAAGGAATAACACCTCTAGCTGACAAGCTCAGATGTAGATGTCTGCATTATAAAAATTTAGAGGTAGATGAGGTAAATCCCACTATATTTGACTTATTTCAGTGGAAAAGAATATGAATTGCTAAATAATTCTTACTAAGCATCTGGTGTTGTGGAAGGAAATTGCATTATCAATTGTATTAGAAATAGTGGAGCTAAAGATAACTTTTGGCTGCATATGATTCTATGAAATATTGCATCTATTTCCTCTGTGCTAGAGCATCATTTTTAAAATGAAATGAGTTTTAAGATTCTGCCTGGAAAAGCCTGAAGAAGAAGAGGGTTGCATGAGTTATTCCTGCTCCATTAAACTAAAAAGTGCCCTGAGCCTGTTCTCTGACTGTGATCACATAATAACTGATTTCCATACTGGTAAACATGATGAGACACTATACCACCAGTAGATGCATCAATATTAGATTTTGCTAAAGGTCTCTGACCAACAGCAACTATGGACTGATGCCTAGGAATTGCATGGAAAATGCCAGCAAGAATGGAAAAACATCAGGCCAAGGTCTGTTTTACTTTTTCAAGTCCCAGAGTCATGGAATATCCCATAAAACTATTTGTACCTCTGCCATATATATTCTTTCAGATAATATTTCCCATAAATACTTCTGAACCTTATTTATAAAATGGGAATAATGACTGCATCGTAGTTCTTTTTGCTGTACCACACTTCTAGCTTCTGTTTTGGGTATAAATAGAGTGGGGACGGAGAGTACTTCATTATTTAGTTGGTATTCACTTGTTATTGACTCATCAGAAGTAATGACCACTTATTTTTATATTTACAAACTCATCCAATTCAATCAATCAGAAAGAGGGGAGAAGGAGATCGGAAAGATTTTTATTTGTCTCCTGATAAGGAATGACATTATTCACCACTTAAAAGATGAGAGAACAAAACAAGTAGAAACAGAAGTGAAAATTGAAATAAGAATTCAGGAAACAGAATATTCTGGTGAAACATTAAGGGTATGGCCATTTTCAGAACTTTGTGGCATACAGCACAAACATTCAAACATCGTAAAACCTTAATCTCGATAGTTTTTTCAGGAGAAAATGGTTGGTTGGAGATAAGAAAAAGAAATTATTGACAAATATACAAAAATTGCAACTTCAATATATATTCAGATAAGAAGTTGCAGCAAATTAAAGCCTCTTAGGAAAAAGGAGCTCATACATATGCATTCTAGAATATCAAATGCCACATTACAGAATAGTTTTTTCCTATCCATAACTAAAATACATAGACTGTTAAATGGTGATCTCTTCCTTAAAAATTGCATCAGGTACTAATTTATTTTTAATTATAAAGCGGTAATGGTTTTACCGGAGTTTTTTTGGTAAGTTTCTTTTTCACTGTTCATTGTCAAGAAGCATAGAAAGTCAAAAGTATAGAAAAATATGGAGAGTATAGAGTTTTATAGAGTTTTTAGAATGACTCTCGTATTTTTATAGAAAGGTAATTGTAGCAGATAGAGTATTTTAGGAGAATTTAAGTTCCCTTTCACAACTCCTTTAGAGCTTTTTCCAGTAATTCTTTTTAATATTTGCTTATTGAGGGAAAGTTGTAATTAAGGTTTTAGATGTGTAACTTATTAACTGAAAAATCTATTTTCTGAGTAGTATACTACAGCAAATTTTCATTTAGTTCACAGTCCTTCCTTTTTTTTCTCAATGCTACTACACATTTATTTTTTATGGTGATATGGGTTTTGTTTGGGTTTTTTGTTTCTTTGTTTTGTAGTTGGGCTGTTTTGTTGTGTTTTTTTCCTGGCATTCACAATACACATTTAAATGTGATTGGATACAAACATAAGAAATGTCTTATCCCCAAAGTTTAGCATTTGTACTAAATCTATACTGCAGGTTTAGAAAAATGGATAAAATAGTTAGGTCATTATTTTACAGTCCAATAAAAAAAAAACCCACTACATTTTTAATTTTGATAGTATGATATTTTCCTCCTTCCATAAAAATTATTTATTCTTTGTTTCTAAGTTATCCAAGGTTCTAGGTTAGAAATTAGTTGCTTTGAGTTAAAATGTGACATATTTATTTTGCCTAATACAGTAAACATAATGCTTAGCATGATGAAACATCTTAAAAACATTGAAATTCCTGTTTATGAGGTAGAGGCTTGGGGGATCTTTAGCAAAAGTCCTTTAGGATAACCACTATAAACATTTAGTCATAATGATTCTAGTCTTCTTTAGAAGCATAATTTCCAGCTGATATCATAGGGCTGTCTTCCAGCTCATTTCAGGGGAATCTGAATTAAACCTTATGAGTTCTTTTTAATCTGGTACTCTATTTCACCATGTATTTACACATCCTTCATGACATCTTTGACAGAACAGGGACAAAATGGTCTTTAAGATAAATTTTTTAGAAGAGAAAGAATCTTGTCCTGCACACTGGGATAAAGAAAGCATTCCACAACTCAATTAAATAAACTTGAACATTATATTTGTAAGCAACTAATATTCTACTTTTCTCAGATCCTTCTTTTGTTCAAGAAATACAATTGCTTTATTAAAAACAAAGCATGCTTTCTCTCATCAGTGAAATGTCATTTTCAGAATGGCATGCAGTGTCTGCAGTTAGGCTTACACATAAAAGTCAGCTGCAAAATGACTATTGTCTATTTTTTAATGACTCAAGTTTTGGTGTATGGTTCCCAAGGTGATTTATAGTTTATATTTTTCTACATGTTTAACTACCTAATAAAGATAAAATAAGCATTTTGGGATAACAAAGAATAGAGGTTGAACCGAATAAATGTTTATTGCAGAATTTACTTGCAATATCTTGCCCTTTTAATGTCCTTAAATATGCCCCAGACCCCTTCGATAAGTTCATCTGACTTCTCGCAGCAGTGCAGTCCATATGTCTCTTAATATCCAGAAATTAACAATGATAGTTATACCAAGCAGTCTGGCAAACTGTTGTGTGTATTTGAGGGAACAATTTCTCCCTATGAATTGCAGTAAAAGGCAATTTTGTCTAATTACATTGAGCGTATTGAAATGCTAGCTTTTCCCTCATGGGTGCTAAAACCAGATTTGTAATTGTTGATGGGACTGAATTTTAAATGTCCCTCCACTTGGGAATTAGAAGACACAAGTTTGCTCTTGAACATATGACCCTTATTTGTTAAAGTTTTAAATACCTTTACTGTGTTCTCACATTGCTTATCTCTGTGCTATTATGAAAGAAAGACTTGATTTTTTTAAAAAAGATTTTCCAAGTTGCTGTTTTAATCTGTTTTACATGGTAATGCATACCCTTTTAAAATAATTTCTATGATTGAAAATTTTCAAATGTACAAATATTCATAACAATTTTTAGTAATTAAAAAAAATTATTATTTTAAAATCTTGTTGAAATGCTCTTGACCAATTAATTGGTAGGCTTTGAAAACGCTGATTCACTGAAGAGTTTATACAAAATACATATGTAAATGTGCAGTCAATGTATGCCCCTTTACCTGTACAGTCCTGGATTATAAACTATAACATAACTTTCCAGCATAAAATACATGTAATTTACATTGATTTTTCCCGAAAAAAAGCCCTTCACCTTCAAAACAGTTCCATTTACAAAGATAAGAGGAGATAACTGAGTTTTCTAAGGAAGTTAGCTTTTCGTTCATGTAGTGTTAATAGTAAAACTGTTCCCCAGTATAATCTGAAAAGTAGAATTTCGGCCAACCAAATTATATTAGGTAATTTTTTGTCTAATATGGTTTTTTAATTTTACTTCACAAACTGACCCATAAAATCTGTGGAAATTGATAGGCATATATAAGAAATAACAACAGGAATAATAGTAGCAATGGAGCTTTATTATGTTCATACTTTAACATGATAATGCTTATGTAAAGGACAGATCAAGAAAAAAACTACAGTGACCCACACCAAGCTAATGATACCTTAGCAGTTAGCCCAGCAATAAAATTTTAAAAATAACTATTTCACAGACCAAGAAAATGAAATATTTTTAATGAAGATTATTAAATTCTGTACATGCTTCTAGTTAAATATGTGCAAAATACCAGATGATTTTCAGGAAATATTTCACTAATTTAATAATTGAATTAATTAGAAACAGGAGTTTAAAGTTCAGACTAGGTTCTTGCTCAAATCATGACTCCACTTTAAGGCATGCTATATACACATATATTTATCCTTATATACATAGAAGGGAAATAGTTCTATATTTTTCCTGGAATATTCTGTTTTCACATGTAAACAAGTACAATCTTTGTACAACTGCATTTTCATCCAGTAGCTCAAAAACTCAAAGGAAGATGAGTGAAACTATAGAAGATCTCATAATTAATGTAATAGCCCAGATAAGCACAAACACAAGTTGCTGTCCAGATTCTAAATAAATATTTTTGATGCTTAGGAAAGCTTTCCATTTTTAATTTTTTTTTTCCCATCATGATTACTTTTACTGATCCCACTTTTGCTTTTGACATTAGGATTGATGGAGATAACAGATAAAAAAATCAGCATTAAAACAGTCTGCGTTCCCAAAATAGAAGTCATAAATAATTGGTATGCTAAAGGCAGATGAACACTAAGGCTGTCTTTATACTCAATAGAAATAAATCCACATGATGATTAAATCAATAAATCAATATTTTTTTATATGCTCTGTTCTCCTTTGTCTGCTTTTACTGTATTTTTACATGCATTAACAAGGCATTAAAGCATTAACTCTAAAACTGGTATTAGTGTAGATCTGATCAAATAATTACTTTATAGGAAGGTGGAGGAAGAAGAATGTCTGTGAAGACATTGAGAAAGCAGCCCTGTAGAGGATACCAGGTTCTAAATATCTATTGTTCAAAGTGTGTTCTCATATAAAGGTGTTGGGTAGGGTGGTCTTCTGAATATCTTTATTCCACTGCAGAATTAAAGTTAGAAAAATTTCAGCCCTAGGATTTTATGCTACATGTCCTTCCTGATATCCCAGATTCCCAGAATCATTGAGGTTGGGAAAAGCTGCCCAAGATTGCTGACTCCAGCCTTTCACCGACCTCTGCCTTGTCAATCAGACCATAACGCTAAGCGCCACATCCAGTCTTTGGTGATTGGATGGTGACTCCACCACTTCCCTGGGCAGTCCAATGTAGTGCACTGTCTTTGCTGAGACATAGAATATATATCAAGTAGATACTAAGGAAAACATCATCTTTTGCTCCACTTTTTAGTGGGTCATTAAATTTTCATGTGCCAGACCTAAGTAAGAGATGTCTAGTTTTGCAGGTAAGATTGAAGCAGGCCACAATGGTCTGTCATGGGATATTTTTTATTCACTCTCCTCCCCTAATTATTGCTTCCTACCATCAAGATTTGGGACTTCAGCTAATCAGTGCTAATTTGCATACCTTGCTTTTACTTAAGTTGAACTACTCTTATATCTCATTTCTCAATCCATATTAAATTACATGTCTGTCCATATTTCCATATTACTTGATAAGCAAAATGTCAGAAATTTTCTCATATCCCAAGGAGAACATGCTCAATTTGAATGATTTAAGGCAAACTCCTGACCAAAGTGATTAATGAATTTATTAATGCCATGCTATTTAATTGACAGTTAGTGAACCCTATTTTCAAGAACAGTAACGAAACATGCAAACTATAACATTACTTTTGCACAATGAAACACTTGGGTCTCATCATTCTGCTAAGTAGGACTAGGCTACTCTCAATGATCCTTGGGGAGGCTGTGCTACCAAGCCTGAGCAGTTGTCAGATGTCCTGGGAACACAGGACAGCAGGGAAAGAGCTCCGAGATTCTTCCTTTCCAAGGTCTCTATCTCCATGCTAGAAATGTTCATGCTTCTTTTCTGTTTCTGACCAGACTAATTCCTCCTTTGCTTCAAAAGTCTCTTTGGTATGTCCTGGTCACTGTTGTTGAGTCCAGCTGATGATCAGTATTTATTTTAGGCTGATGCTTTTCTTCCTCTTTAACAATATGAGTTTTTTGCAAATGACCTCCAGATGGTTTTGTTTGCTGTGGGTAGATCATGTAGACACAGTCACCCTTCTATCCTGCTATCCCAACCATTTTTTGTAATTTAAAAGTTATCCGAAAGTTTTAAAAAAACAATGACTACCCAAAGAAATGTCTGTGAAGTAGGATAATCATCTCTTGCATTCTCTCTTTTCTTCTCAAACCAGTGTGCACACATGTACTTGCAGATATACATGCACTTTTTAGCTGTTGGGGAATATTTGAAATATTGAATTTATATAGCTGGAGTTGATGGCTTAAAATAATGGAATAATTTTAAACATGTAACACCATATCAAGTTAAAATGTGGGTACTTTAGTTTCTTCTGTCTAGCCATCACCTATGGAATAAGGAAAATTTAGCCTAATTCCATTGTGTTGTAAATGCTGCCAAATTTTTTACAAATTTGTAAGAAGGAATGGGAATAAAATAATAAAAATAGAAAGGTAACTTATGTTAGATCCTAAAAATACTTGGTAGTAAAAAATCCAATTAAGTAATACTGAACTTACCTGGAAAATTCACATTAAAATATTGCTACATTTGTACACACACACACACATACACACATACACATATACATACACACACACACACACTTTTGAATAGTTATTGAATTGAATGTGTACCGTTTCAAGATTATATTTATATAACAACATGGCATGTGCATCAGTTGCTTTTCGATCAAAGCTTTTTCCATTGGACAGTATTTTGGCGTAAAATTTGGGTCTTCATTTTAAGTGCTGGGACACATAAACTTTTTCCAAGGACAAAACTCTAGACAGGCCCTTGCAGAAAGAAATATAGGAACTATCTGAAGTGTTCAACAGACATTTCCAGAAAATTGCCAAAGGCAAGGTTTAAATGAACAGCAGATTGGTGCTGTTTAAGTTCAATGGACACAGCATGTCACTTTGAGACACTTTCTTATCCTGTTAGTGGATTGATCAGAACAGAGCTCTGTTCCTGGTTCTGCCATAAAGGATAAATGACATTCTCTACCTTGTCAACCTGTCAGCATGGCTTGACCTATAATATAGACCTAACTTTTGCTCTGAGTAACTCTTAAGATATTGATTCCCCAAAGGAGATGTGGCTGTTACACAGTAGCTGGGATTGATTCTGAAAAAACACTGGCACAGTGTTAAGACTCAGAAGCATTTTCTGACCCCTTAGTGGGGGAATAAAAGGTGTGAAAAACATAAAAGCTTTTCTTCCAGTCTATTTAGTAGGCTGCAGCTCAAGATGATAGATGTCACATCAAGTGTTCTCAAATTTTGATCATTGACTCAACACCTTCCATCCAGGAAACATAACACATGTCACATCACCACTGAAATATGGGTGTCAGAGGACTTAGAAAAATCTTCTGATAAAGATCAAGGTAGTCTGAACTTAACTACTGAATATCAAAGTTTCTATTAATTTTTTTATTTTTTGTGCTCATGTCTATTTTTTTCTGCATCTATGCACTGACTTTTATACTTACAGGAACATTCATTGAAACTTATAGAAAACCTCAGGAAGGCTTTTGGAATTTTTTGTTTTTATTTTGCAATTCTGACAATTTTCTCTGCATGGCATCAATATTAACAAAGACATTACAAAGAGTACTTGAAAATATCTATAATGTATTAGAACTGGATTTTTTAATGCTTTAAATTTTTTAAGAAAAAAGAAGCTTTACCAAACTTTTCCCATATAGTATTAAATTCTTGGTCTCCTTGATTCTTTTGAGTGTAAATTAAATTTTTCATGTGAAACAAAATTTATGCTTAATTATGGCATTAATTTTATTTAATTTTTTAGATGTGAATTCTAACACTGACAAAATCCATGACATGGAGGTGTCCTTCTTCCAACCAGGAGAGGGTTAATTTTTGCACTAGCCAGAAGGGACATGTGTAGGGCATGGAGGATCTGATTACTGTTTCTGACCAGCTAGCCAAAACATCAATTCCATTATTTCCAAGAATTATATCACTTTTCTCCAAAGAAAAGGTTGGGACTCATTAGAAGATACTACACAGATACAGGTCTTGTGGAGGAAAGATGCACCTGTTTGAAAGCCAGAAGAAACGGAATTAAAGGCTGTTCCTTATCATCCAAAATAAAATACTCCTTATGTAATCAGAAAAATGATCGCATAAAACTGTAATCAATCTATGCAATATTGTCTTTTTATTATTTGTATTCTATATGGTTCTGATTTTCTTAATTTTCTTTATAAGGTAATAATGATATTAGTAAAACACACAACAACAACTCTGATGAGAAGAGCAAACAGTTAAGGCAGATGCCAGATGAAATCCCAGTAAAACAAAAAAAACCTCACAAATGCACATTGCCTGTTTTGTATTTTTAAGAGCAAATGAGAAAGTCTAGGAAAACAAGCTTAAGAGAATATTGTCTTGCACCCTAAAAGGTAGGTGGTGATGATATTGTTTATATGTTATTTTTAATTTCTGTTTTGTTTCATTTTGATGTATTGCTGAGAGATATTACTTCAAGTTTCTGTTTGAAGATGTTCCTGAATTTAGAGGCCTTGTGGATTTGAAGCAGGAAGAGAGAAAGGTCTGTGAGGAAAGGTTACTCATGCTCTTAACCTGTTCTGGACCCATCCACATCAGACTTCTCACAAAGAGAAATAATCTAAACTCTACATACAAGCATATATATATATATATATATATATATATATATATGTGTGTGTGTATATATATATATTTATAGTTTTTGTGGATACAATTTATACATACACATGCCTCATCCTTTATGTGCATTTTGGTCTACATAAAGTATAAATTATACTGAATATATGCAGTGTCATGTTGCATTTATCACACCATCTACATCTTTTTTCCACATACAGATGTGTTCATTTGTTTTTAGAGTCATCTCTGCCCTATGGGTAATGGAATGTTTCAGAATATTAATGTCTTTATATTAGAAATACCCACCTAAGAGAAGTTATATGCATTCATTTATTACAAATAGGTAACACATACTCTAAGCACTGATTTTTATAACTCTAGGGTCTGTCTGTATTATTATACTCTAAGTTACATGTTCAAAATCCTGCTCTTTTAAATTTCATTACAGCTGGTAATACTTAACATTTTGTGAAAAATTTCCTGGCATTGAATTTGACTTCTGAAACGTGACAAGTACATAGCAGCTACTTTATAAACAGTTGTTAACAGGCAGCTTGACATCACCTTAGAGCAAAACCATGGAATACTTCTTTTTTATATTTAATGCTAAGAAAAGTTCTGCCATGTATCAGCTACAGTCCTTCTACTCACGCTGAGAAAAAAAGTAATTCTTTGTATTAAGTAGTGAAAGAATTCCTGAAAACAGAGGGTACCTCAGGATACACACACAAGGAAAATAAATGATGGCTTTATTATGTCCTCAGTTGTGAGCACTCAACTTCTCAAGCACAACTGCAGAAATCCTCACAGGATGCAGAATTCTCCTCATGAGGTGAGGATGTCCCCTTGGAATATCATGGCAGGGCCTGGCAGGCAGGACTCACACTCTACCACCCACCCAGGAGGAGGGCAGCCAGGGAGCACCAGGGCATGTCTAGCCCTGCCATCAGGCTCCTTACAGGGGCTGGGTACAGGGTGAGACCAAACCAAGACAGGTCTGGAGGTGTGCCTGGCTTGGTGGAGCACATGGCCAGGCAAAGCAGAGCTGTGGGCAGCTGGAGACTGGCTCTGCCATGGTGTCACCAGAGCAGGGGATGTAAGATGTGGACATTAGAGTCCAACAAAAGGCTGCTAAGATGAAAGAATTGGAGCATCTCTTATGAGGAAAGTCTGGGACTGGAGAGGAGAAAACTCCAGAAAGATTTTTTTAATTCATACAACTGCCTGAAGGGAGGGTTCAAAGAAGATACTGGGCACTTTTCAGTAATGCACAGAGACAGCTCAAGAGGCACAAACTGAAACATAAAAAGATCCCTTTGAACATCAGAAAATATTTTTACTTTGTATGATGGTTTCTGAACACTGGCAAAGGTTGTTCAGAAAGGACATGGAGTCTCTTACCTTGGAGATATTCAAATGCCATTTAAACACAAGACTGGGCAACTAGTTTTAGGTGCCCTTACTGGAACAGGATGGCTCCATACTCTAATCATGAAGTCCAGTACAATGTCAATCTTTCTATGATTCTGTGATTTGTCAATTTTTAATTTTTTTTTTTAGTTTCCTGAACTTCATTTTATTTTTCATAGAGAAATGGGAAAAAATACAGTGAATAGTTTTTGCACTCAAAAAAGTATGCAAAGTGTTTTCTTGTTTAAAAACTTGTAAAATTCTACTACTATTAATAGAATAATTAATAAGAATAATTAAGAATAATTATAAATAACAGAATTACTGTTGTCTTGTCCTTTTTTGATAATTTTACTTTCAATCAAATTGGTTGTAATATTAACAGAAATTAAGGTTGCATTGTTGTAAACTGGACAATTATGCATGGTTTACCTGCTTCTGTTTCTCAGCATCTTAGAGCTTCAGCTTTCTAATAAGGCATAATGTAAGATTTTATAGAAGAAAATGCCTTGACTTAATCAATAGAATTACCTACTTTGAGAAATCTAATCACCCACATTTTGCCATCTAATTGTGCTTATCATTCTCCTTTAGAAATATTATTATTCCAGCTGTATTTAATACAGTGTCTGTGAAATTTGATTAAAGGTCATGCTTAATGCTGACTACAGAACACCGTGACACATACTAAAATATAAAGAAACAAAAATTTGGTTTTGAAATGATAATATGCTATTCACCATTGTGTAGAAAATTAAGCAATTTTAAAATATATTCTACAGTTATTAGCATTTAATAACATTCCAGTAGTAATTATCTTATTGAATGGTAAGGAACTTAGAAAAAGATTGACAGCCAATGATGATGATAAATAAACGTGACATTTTGCTGAAGTGACATAAATGCTGGACATAGGTCTATGACAAAACATACTCTCTTCCTTCTGAATGAAAAAGTAGCTCAATATTTTGCCATCACTATATTTGGAAACTCTGAAAACAAATGTAAGAGTCATCAGTAAATAGTGTTTGCTTTCTTGGAATGGAGAAAACAAATATTTCCTGATATTATCCTTAGCCACTTGGTTCACTGAGGATCAGTGATAATTGTGCACCGATTGTAATGAAATAAGTGACACATAATTTGCTTTTTCAAATAAAACAAATTGCAAGAAAAATAGCAGCAAGGTAATATGAGAGTGTGATAATTAAAGACAGGACAGATAATCATATGATCATAATTAAATGATGCATAAATGATAAATACTGCCTTTTACCTTATTTCTTATTTATCTGTTTTGTTTTGTTTTAATTTTTTTTGTATTCACTTTCTATATATGGGCATTGAATTATCCCCTTGGCAAAAAAGAAATTTCCTACCAATTGCACATGGACATTTGTCGTGGGTTTTTATTTTATTTTTCATGCAACAAAGGCAATCAGCTCAGTCCTTGGGGTCTTTTTAGGTGCATTTTCATTCTGTTATTTTTCAACTTCTAAGAGGAGAGGAGAATAATAATAATATCTGGGAAATAATAAATTCCTTAAAATAACAACTCAACAGTCTTGAGTGTGACTTCTGAGCTTCACAAATGCTTGAAAACAATGGGGCAATTGGTGCTTATCTTTTTCATTTCATTTTTGCAATTGTGTATCTCACACTCAGAGAGTTGACAATTTTACAATTTTCCTGAAAATGATGTCAATATCTTCTCATTAAGTTATATTGCACGTTTGAGAAAAAAAGTATTTTGTACTATATATAGCATAGACACAGACAGGATGTTTCTTATTACTACTCCCTTATAAGGCATCTGCAGCATAAACTCCAAGATAAAAGAGTGCCTGAGGACTGCACATGAACTGCAGATCAGGCTCCATCTCTGTTTCTTTCTTTCCAGCATCCCCTGCAGTTGCCTTCTTTGCCTGAGTAAGGTCTAGTTTTACAAGAAATAGCTTTTCCCTTTTCTATGCTGCAGAACATGGTTTCTTTTCAAACATCCTAAATTTCAGGATTGATGTTATTCTTCCAAACATGAAACTATTTATGGAGAATATAGGCTGACGAGTGTCAAGACCGTTTCTTTCATTTGCTTCACTGCCTAAGTTCGTTGTTTGAAAACAAAAATTTCATGCAAATATAGGCTGCAATCTTGAACAACTTTCTCAATTTAACTGATAATAAAAAATCAGTGACTTAAAGATGACTAAATCCTTACTTGCATACAGCTAACAAATTAGTTCTTCAAAACATCTAAGAGATTTGTATCAGATCCTTATATCTGTGTGCAGTAAATAATTTACACTCTTCAGGATTATGCTGAACATTTACATAATATCCTACAAATACAACATTAGAGCACTAGACTACTCCAAAGTGAAGTTATGACAGTTGGACTAAAGGCTTCCCAAAGAGTCTGATTGATGTGAGAAGACATAAATTGTTCTTTCAGGTTCAGGTACTAAGAGTCTTTGGATTTAGCAGGTCATTTATGGAATATTATGATTTTTTTAAAAGCTGGGAGTTTTAATTCTACAGACATCTTTAGAAAACAGTAAGGATTTTCCTCAAGATTATTTACACATGTAAATGAATATGTACATTTATATACTATATATACATGGATGTACATATCTATGTATAGAAACAGATATATAAATATATAGAGATGAATACTTATAAAACCTTCTTGTCAGTCAACAACTATCGAGAAGTTACATTTTTTTTTAAATTAAGACAAGAAACCTAAAACCATTTAAACTATGTTCAAGTTTTTAGTGCCAAAAACATATCTTCCTAAGACTCATTTTGCTACATGATGGTGGTTTTCCCTTCCCTGCCCTTCTATTCCTCTTCTTCCCTTTCCCTTCTTCTTCTTCTTCCCCTCCCCCTTCTCCTGCTTTCACTTTCCATTCCTTTCCCCTTTTAATATGCAAAATCCGCTCCAGTTCTGGAAATCAAAACATCAGAGTGAACGTACATTAATAAAGGACCTACTTTCACTGTGTTTGAGTTTGCCAACTCAACAGAATCATGGAATGGTCAAGGTTGGGAGGAAATTCTGGAATTTGAAATTTAACACCCCTGCTCAAGCATGACCAGCTTGGGCAAGCTGCCAAAGGATGGAGGCTGCCCATCCTCTTTAGGCACAATGTTCTCATGCTCACTCACTATCACAATAAAAAAGTGCTTCCTGATGTTTAAGATAATATTTCATGTTCCGCTTTGTGCTCATTGTCTCTGGTCCTGTCACTGGTCACCACTAGAGAGAACATGGCTCCATCTTCTTTGCAGAACTTCTTTGAGCTGAGTGTGCTAAATATGGGGTTTATTTCAATAAAAGAAGGCTAATCAGAGACAGTAAGGAATATCTATGTTTCATGTGCATTCTGAAATTAATAATCCAACAAAAATGACAAAAATGACGAAAAAAAGGAGCAGGCTCATATGTTTCCTTAAAAAAATATTGATTAATTGCTTCAATAGAAGTGGGAGCTCTTGATTTTTACAATTTTGATTAAAGAAGAAGAAAGCATCCGGATTGATAACACTGGGAGAAAAAATTGCCCTAACCTTTTCCTTGAATATGTCACTAAAATGAAAAAGGAGTAAAATTCAACTTTCAAATGATCAGATAATAATTGAAATTTCCCTTTAACACATCTAGTGAAATAACCATGGCACATATCAAAATAACGAAATCTTGTAAATACTATTATTTACTGACTGAATTATTGAGCCTTTGCTTTCAGTGTCACAGGTTTTTAGCATTTTAGCAGACAACACTTTTTATTATCTTTCCACTCTAGAACTAACTCAATAACAATCAGATTGATTTTTCAGGTCTCCTCCTGAACTAGGAGAAACACCCTAAAGATTGCTTACTTGGGTTTTCAGTGGAGGTGATATCTGCAGGAAAGACTTTCACATAGACACTTGTATCTTCCACATATCTTTAAAATGAAGAAATGCACAACAGAGGCTGCATACAAAAAACCACTATAAAATAGTTTTCCTTTCAATAAGAAAATAAAATACAAAATAAATGTCCAGTCTTTCTTTTTCTGAGACATTACACCATACCTCTGAGACTTGCCACTACCAATTCTAAATTCAAAACAATACACAAATGATACATATGTGCATATTTAAATTCTAGAGGTATACAGAATTAAGTATACCTTATATTCTTTGATACCCACAAGTAAGAAAATCTGTAATTTGTTTCTGTAAGACTGACAAATTTGTCATTTAGATGAAAAAACATTCTGAAAAAATGGTTAGTTACATGTTAAAACCAAATAATTTTAGACCAAGAAACAAGGTAACTCTTTTGTATGAAAAAGCATTTTTTACAAAGAGAAATTATATGCCATTGTTTAAAAAAAAAAAATTGAAACTCAGATTTCTTTTTGCCACATGTAGTCCAAGAGATGACACCGGAATTGTCATCAAAGACAACAGGGTATTCTTTGCTCTGAAGAGTTCAGTGTATGATTAAGTATGATTAAAAATCATAAAGAGAATGGAACAAATTACTGTATACGCAGGGATTTATACTACATGAAGCAAAACTGGCTGCATCAGTAATACATTTCATGTTTCATATGGTGACCCATTATTTGAGTGAGATGAACAGTGAATATTTCCATTGTGTCTGTATGCTTCAGTTGGCATCATTTTGTCAAGTGGTTGTGTAAAAAAAAAATATTTCGCCCTCTTCATTGTTACTCATGCAATTGTTTGGCATTCAGAATTAAGTCTTATATTAAAAAAAATGATTTGCTTAATATTTAATATTAAACATAAAAAAATTTCAGTCTTACTTTTTGAACTGATATAGAAGGCATAGGCTGTGTGTATACAGTTCTATTGGTATATGTGAATGAAATTCAGTATAAGTATAAAGGATTGGAGAGGAAGGAGAAGGAGAAATGGAAGAGGAAGTAAAACCAATCCTCATGTAGTAAAACAAGACTTAGGAAGAGAACTTTTGCTGTGATTATGGCAGCGAAAATTAAAATAATCTTTGAGCAGACTTTTTTTCCTGTCTTAATTTAAAAGAATTATGACTCTTTATTAATATTAGGCTGACAAGAAGTTGTCAAAAGCATTTCTTTTGTAAAATAAAAAGTGACCAGTTACAGGCATATATAAGTGTCTCCTAACCTCTACATGATAATATTAGGCACAAGTACACTGTCTTGTACTTATCCTTCAGCCACCTGGAAGCCAAACTGAGCCTATGCAATTAGGGCTCAGAGTACAAGGTTATTTCTGAAGGAGTTTCCAATGTTTAACTTATCATCCACTCCGTCTTACTCTGGCTTGGTCTAATGGTGTCTTGCATCTCTGAGAGCATTTTATCTATATACATACATGTCACGTATCTGTAAGATGTCCCACATTGTTTCGGCTTCAGCTTCTGTTCTTTACATCCTCATCCAAGAAAAAGGAAAGGGAAGTTATAAATGATCAATATAATTACATACTTTAACAAATAATAAAGTTTATGTGCAATTATATAAGTAGTATAGTTAGTAACATAGTATATAACTATGATACAGTTACTAGTCAACAGACTCCAAGGATATATTCAAATTGTTATTCTATATTTTTTATGACTTTTCATAGAAGTGCTATTTCAGTTTTGCTCAGTCACGGAGTTGATTTATTTCTAATAAGCAGATCACTACAGTGAGCTGGCTGATTTAATTGTTTTATTCATGGCTCATAGATTCCCCAATATATCTCAATATAATATGTAGAAAAAGAGGCAACTCTCCAGTAAATATCAGAGATTGTATGTTTCAGACAAATTAGGAAAGAAAAGCTTGAACTGCTAACATTACTGCTTGATTATGGAAGTGTCTCCTGAAAACTTTAATATGATCCTCGAATGTCCTACATATTCTCCCAGAGAGATACTGTGAGTTACTTTGTATTCAGTAGATAAAAAGATTCAGCATTCTAGAGCTTTTACTCATACAGGGAATACACTATGGTTTATTTTGATATTAGTATTTTTTTTCTGTTGTCTTGAACACATTGAATCATCTGTTTATTTCACCTCAAAAATTTACTGTGGTCTGACTTAATAATGTATTATATATTAAAACTTACATAGTTAAAAAAAATTGGAAACAACATTTTTTTCTAAAATTGAAGTAGAAATATGTTTCATTTGCAGAAAGCCTAATTTGTCTTTTATTCGTTACCTCAGGGCCTAATGTACATAATAAATAATATCCAGTCTCATTATTTTATATGGGCAATATTGCATAATAGTCTTAAATAGCTAGACTATTTTAACTAGAAAAAAACTGTGGTTAGATGACAGATACAGGTATTACAGAACTGCGAGTTGTTATATTTTCATAATTAAGTAATGAACTTTTTTTAAAAAAGAAAATATGTATTCCTCCTAGGCAGAACTAGACATGGCATATGGAATTTTATTTTTAAATTTTATGTTTTGTAATAAAAAAACCCCCTGCTTTACATTTTCACATTACCATTATATCTTAGGTTCATTGTGCCTTTTGTCACTTTTCTTTTTTACTTCAAGTTTGTTTAATTAAATGTATCTTAGTTAAGTTATTACTAAGGGAATTGGGTTTGTGTTTCAGGTTTTGGTATAGGTGGGGCTATGGGTCTGGCTACTGTAAGAAGATGCCAGAAGTTTCCCTCATGTCTGGAAGAGCCAATTCCAGCTGACTCCAGGATGGACTCACTGCTGGCCAAGGCTGAGACAATCATCAATGATAATAATAGCACTGTGATAACATATTAAAGAAGTAAGAAAATAAAAGTTGTTTCATGGTTGTAATTGTGGCCAGAGAAGAGAAGAGTGAGAATATGTAAGAGGAGCAGCCCTGCAGACACCAAGGTCAGTGCAGAAGGAGGGGCAGGAGGTGCTGCAGGTGCCAGAGCTGAGATTCCCCTGCAGCCCCTGGTGCAGCCAGCCCATGGTGAGGCAACTGCGTCCCTGCAGCCCATGGAGGTCCCTGGGGATACAGAGATCCACCCTCAGCCCGTGGAGAGCATTCATGCTCCTCAGAGCCTGAGAGGAGGCTGTAACCCCATGGGAAGCCTGTGCTGGAGTAGGCTCCTAGCAGGGGCCATGAAGAGAGGAGACGAAACTGGAGCAGTTTCCCTGGCAGGACTTGTAATTCTGTGGGAGGTTCCACACTGGAGCAGACTGCTCTTGAAGGACAGCAAGCTGTGGAAGAGTGACCAACATTGAAACAGTTTGTGGAGAACTGTTGCTCATGGGATGGACTCACTGTTGCCCATGGGATTGGAGAAGTTCATGGAGAACTGTATCCCATGGGAGGCACCTCACAGTGGAGCAGGGGAAGGACTCCTCTCCCTGGGCAGCAGAAAGAACAGCATGTGATGATCTGATCATAACTCCCATTCCCTGCCTCCCTGAGCCACTGGGAGAGGAGAGAGACCTCAGGGGAGGGAAGGGTGGAGAGAAGGTGTTTTTAAGATTTATTTTTCTCTCATTATAGAGTTCTGATTTTATTAATTGAATTTATAAATTCAATTAATATCCAAAATATGAGTTTTTTTGCTCATGACAGTGTTTGGCGAGTGATCTCTCTGTTCTTATCTTGAACTGAAAACCCTTTGTTATATTTTCTCTCCCCTGTCCACTTGTAGAAGAAAGAGACAGAGAGGCTTTTCTGGGTACCAGACATCCACCACATTAAGAAAAAATGAAGAGCAAAATTTCTGTAACTTATAACAAAAAGCATATTCCTTTATTTCTTCAGATTACTTT
Organism: Molothrus aeneus; assembly: GCF_037042795.1. Lineage (NCBI taxonomy): Eukaryota > Metazoa > Chordata > Aves > Passeriformes > Icteridae > Molothrus > Molothrus aeneus. The sequence continues at coordinate 73,459,333 of NC_089647.1, read as the reverse complement.
GCAAAGAATCTAAGAGTTTGAATACCACAAAGGGTCAAGCAAAATTTTAAAGAAAGTTTACTCTGAAGTCTTTTATTCTTTTAGTAATGCGTATTCATTTAGTAATAGTGTGTCAGAATTTCTAACTTCTGCAAGTCATGGTTGTATACTCATATTAGATATCTGACAGATGCTAGCAGGTTTTTTGCTGCAATTATGAATTTTCAGACAGCATTTTTAAAGGTGAATGTAATGTTTGTATAATTGAGCTGTCTAACAAATCATATGCTTATATCTGTCTTAGAAATTATCACAGAATAAATGTTCCAAAGGGAATAATAAAATAAAGTGAAATACCTAGAATTATTATAAATGAATTTTCATAATAGCATAATATTAATCAGACTCCTTGTCCTCATACTTCTTTCCAATACAGACCAGTTAAAGGCTAAGACGTGATGCATTTTAATCTGGAGATTTAGGAGTTGGAGTAGAATTTTCTAGTGGAATTTGGACTTTCAGTTTTTGATGAATTTTATTTTGTAATTATTCCAGGTTCTTGCAGTACATTTGCCTGAAAGATTTGCTTGTCCACTATAACTTCACCTCTTCAACCAGTGATTCTAAAACAGATATTGTATGGAAAATTTTTTAGAACATTTCACCCTTTAAATTTTACAGACTGTTTCAACTAAAGCTAAACAATGTACAGTGCAAAACACGGGAACTTTACACTACAGAAGAATAAAAATTCCATTTGCTTTTGATTACATAGTGAAAAGGATGCTTTTCTTAAGGACGGACATTCTAAGTCTACAGTAAGAATCAGTCCTCTGAAAAACAAACTTAACTACTCAAACAAATATGACAATGGCAGGATATGAATAATGAGGATTTAAAAATTAGTATAGCCAAAATATGATTTGTTATTCACATTTTAGTAATAACAGCCTTCCAAAACTGAATTTCTTTGTCTTCACCCCTCACCTGGGAAGTTATTTCAATTTAATTTTTTTTTTCATCCTGATTCAGTCTAGTTTTTTTATTTTCAAAGCATAATACTGTGATTCCTCAGCTATTTTCTCCTAGTTAGATCAGGAGTTTCAAGTGCTCTGGCTTTTAAGCACCTATTTCTTAAAGAGTGGGTTCCATTATGATGAGGATATTTCACAAGATTATTAATTGTGAAAATGGAATGCATTAAAAAAATGCTGAAGATAGATTAATAATCCTATCTTTATCCTTTATTTCCCTCTAGTTGTCTAGCTGTTCTAATAATTCCTTCACAGTGACTTAAGCTTCCAGAGCACAGGTAATCTGTGTGGTGCCTGAACATTTTGCCAAAATAGTTCATTACTGTGTTGAGACACACCACAGTGAAACAGAATTCATCTTATCATTGTAAGTCTACATTTTACAGTTTTTATATTTCTGCACTGGGCTCATGTGTCAAGGTTTTGATAGTGAGGATAGGGTTGGCTACTGTGGGAAAGTACCATGGCTGGAAGAGAAGAGAAGAGAAGAGAAGAGAAGAGAAGAGAAGAGAAGAGAAGAGAAGAGAAGAGAAGAGAAGAGAAGAGAAGAGAAGAGAAGAGAAGAGAAGAGAAGAGAAGAGAAGAGAAAAAAGTTTTTCAGGAGGAAGGGACCTACAATGATCATCTAGTTTAACTGTCTGACCACTTCATGGCTTACCAGAAGTTAAAGCATGTTGTCCAAATGCCTCTTAAACACCTACAGGCTTCAGTCATTGATCATCTCTCTAGGAAGCCTGTACCATTGTTTGACCACAATCTCAGTTAAGAAATACATGGTAATGTCCAGCCTCAATGTCTCCTGGTGCAGCTTTGAACATTTTCACGTGTTCTATCACTGAATCCTAGAGAGAAGAGATCAACACCTCTCTTTCCTCTTTCCCTCCTCAGGAAGCTGTAGAGAGCAATGACGTCTCCCCTCAGGCTTGTTCTTTCCAAAACAGACAAGTCCAAAGTCACCAGATACTCCTCACTGGACATTTTTTCCATTTTTACCATTTTTACTGCCTACCCTGGCCTCATTTAAGGGACTTCATACCCATCCTAAATCTTGGGGCACTGAATTAAATAAAGTAGTCAAGGTGAGGCCACAGCAATGAGGTCACAGAGGGAAAACCACCACTTTTGGCAGACCCCAGGGTGTGGTTTCACTTCTTGGATGCCAGGACACACAGCTGACTCACATTGATCCTGATGCCAACAGCAACACCAGAACTCTTTCTACAGGCCTGCTCTCCAGCCACTCCTCTCCCAATTTATACCTGTGGACCGACAGAGCCATCTCAAGCCAGACTCGATGCAGGATAGAGCTGAACTTGTCAATTATGATTTGATTACATATCTAGGAAAGGGTAAATGTGAGAGGGGAGTGTGAAAAAATATATCTTATGCAGAAGCAAAAATTGACTGCAGGGCAATGTCACAGCAGATGTACACACTGCAGTCCATGAAGGTCCCCAGAACCCCTACGCTGCAGCAGGTGGGAAGAACACATGATGGAGCAGGGAAGGAGTAGGACAACTAAGGAATGGCAGACAGGAACAGTTATGTACTGACCACAGCCCCCCATTTCCCTGGGCTGCTTTGATGTGGTGTCACTATCAAGTTGAGCCTGGACAGAAGAGGGTTGGGGAAAAGTTTTTTGAGTTTTGTGTTCACTCAAGTCTGAAACTCTGAGGGCAATCTCCTCTCTCTGCTCTTGATACAGATACACAGTTTAAGAGAAAACCAAACATAGTAATAATAATTTTCCCCTTTCCTCCACCTACTTATCCTATTTTTAAGAAAAAAAAATAGAAGTATAAAGTACAAGAGGAAATTACATGGTTTTTCTTCATGCAAAAATTTTTTCTTTAACTGAATTAATTTTTTTTCAAATGGTATATTTCCTGTATTACTCTAGAATTTTTTTTTGTGTGTGGTGAGGATTTCACAGGACAAGATAAATATATAATGTGCATATCAGATTTGTTTACTTTTGATTCAATTATACATGGATAACTTGAAAGATAGAAATTTTGTTTATCTGGAAATAGGAAAGAGAGGAAAAATATCTCAAGGTTGGGAGGTGTCTAACTCCTGTCCAGATTGCAATATTTAATGTTTGAATTTAGTTTCATTTCTTATACAAAATGTTATTTAGCTAGGAAACTAAGAACACTAGCTCTTTGTGTATCTAGTGAAATCAAACACAGCAGACTGATGAGATGAGAATGTTATCAAATTTTTTTAGTCAGAAAAATCTATCCTAGAGAATTAAAAAGATGAAATTGAGGGCAATGTTTTGGTGAAATCTTTACGTAGCCCCAGCTGAAAAAATATGGTCCTATGAAATATTAAAGAACTATTCTTTGGTGAAGGAAAGAATTAGTGGCTGTAAATTTGATCTGTGCTTCCTAGGCCCTCATGAAGCATATCACTGGCAATATTCATAGAGAAGTAGCATGTCCCAAGAACCTTTTTTTCCCCCTGGTGCTGTCCTTGTCTCTAGGCGCAGTTACCTGCATTATAAACCAGGGGGTTATGTTGAATAGGAAAAGTTGTTCTGTATTATTTGGCCACTAGGTCAAAGTAGGTTTTAAATTTCTTTATATAAAGGTTTAGCAGATATCTATTCTAGCTTTCACTGACAAGAAGCAGGAGCTTTTATTGTCTACAATATGAATTCATGTCTGTATCTAAATGTATGATAAAAAGAGCACTGAAATTGTCCCATCTGAACCCTTTTACAATCTTTCATGAATAAAATTTGTCAAGAACACATATTAAAAGATAATCATAAACATCTATTAACTAAAATAGAACTTTGGAGTCATTATTTTAAAAACTATATTAGAAATTTTCAATGTTTTTCTTAGCCTTTACTACTAATGGGGAGATTGTATTAATTAAAATGGATTATTTGAATTGCTGCTGAAATGAAATTAATGTTATGAGCTGTCTCATCAGAACTATTAAATGAAGACTAGTGAATAACACAAGATTTTAGAAGACATTAGTACATGAATGAAAAGATAGAACAAAAATAAAATCTATGATGTTAAAGAGGAGAGAGAGTTAATTAAGTTTGCATCCAGCTATTATATCTTTGTCTTGCTTATTTCTAATATCCGTCACAGTCACACATTGCCATATTTCTTTAAAAGAATTTCAAGAGGAGATTTCTCAGCAAGGATGTTATTTGAACCAAAAATCTAATAAAACCTGTTCTTATCAAACTTCTCTCTTTGCTCCAGAAGGAAATACTAACTGGTAACCCTGTATTTTTAGAATTTATAATATGTTACCAGATGTGTGACTGTAGGCCTGCATAATATTGCAATACAAATTCTTTATAATTGGGATAAATTAAACAGGAAATAGTTTTTTCTGGAACTTGTTAAAAAAATATGTTCAAATAAATATTAATTTTTTTCTTTGATTTATGCTGAATACAGCATATTCTTCCTTTTCCCATAAAGGAATTCAGAAATAAATTCAAGTGTTCCTGTTATTTTTAGGCAAGAGAACTGTGCAGGCATAACAGAACCTGAGGTCTAATTAATTACAACGCAACTTGAATCAGAAACATTGTGTGGGTTTTTTTTCTCATATGATTGGTTTTTTCTTGCCTTGGTTTGGCTTTGTTTTTGGTTTTTGCTTTTGTTTTTGCTTTCTTTTAATATTTTATAGAATTGGAGAAAAAACTGTAACTTATTTAAGAATTACCATCAGCGAAAGTCAGAAAAGAAAATCCAGTAATGTGTATCTCAAGTGGTTTATGCTGATTATTGTCATTACTGCAAATGAAAGGCATATCATCAGCCTTTGATTGAATGAACCTTCTATTTTCTTTTCTGCTTCAGTGGTCAAAAATATGTACATGGACGTCTCTGTGTGTTTGCACTGTGTTCAGATATTTTAGCCAGTACTTTACTGGAATTAAGGCTGCTTCCAGTAGCCACCTAATAACTTAAAAGCAGCCCAAGAATGTAAGCAAAGAGCCTAAAGAAGATCAAAATATTAGAAAGAAACACATTTTTATTTTTGTTTTCTGCTCATGGTTGAGTAATGCTAATAAAGACTTTCAAGATTCTATGCTTCCAAGCAAGATGAATGAACTTATCTCTAAGTATATGAATACAGTAAAGATGATATCTGAGTCAGATGTCAGTAGTTTGAAAGTAATTAAGCTTGAATCAATAAAGACCAAGAGCAGTAAGATTCAAATCATAGGTTTGTTTTCCCAAATTAAACCAAATTTTTCTTGCTTTCTAATATTGAACTTCAAACCCTACAGTGGTGAATATTTTATTCTAAATATATTCCTAGATATATTTCTGGAATTCCTATTAAGATGCAATACACAATGAAAATTCATAAAAGACAGTAAAGTCAGTAGTGAATTAAAAAGAAAAAAAAAAACAAACCACAAAGAGTTTTTTATCGCACCTTTTTATTGTTAGACAGCCATGTCTGAGAGTTCATTCCTATCTGAAGGCATGCTGAAAGAAGAAAAACTGATGAGGGGAAACGTAACTTTCAGAAAATGTTACTATTTTGTTATTGTATTTTCACATAAGATGCACCCATATTTTTTCTGATCAAGTTGAACCTCTGTTTGGTACTGTTTTTAAAATGGCTTTATCACTTTGTATGATGTAGACTTCATCTTTGCTGAGGAGACAGGCAGAAGTTGCAGAATGTTTGGGGATACTCAGACAGTTCCCCGTATCTGCCACAATGATTTTTTGTGGTAGATTGTTGTAGACATCTTTTATGACAAATCCTTTCCTTAGGATTTTTCCTCCTGAGAAACTGAGAGGCCTCAGGAACAAAATGTAAACAATGATTATCTGCTGCTGTGGAATGCAACAGGTGGATTTGTGATTGGCTCATGTTGGATGTTTCTAATTAATGGCCAATCACAGCCCAGCTGGCTCGGAGAGAGAGTGCCTTTGTTATCATTGCTTCTTATTCTATTCTTAGCTAGCCTTCTGATGAAATCCTTTCTTCTATTCTTTTAGTATAGTTTTAATGTAATATATATCATAAAATAATAAATCAAGCCTTCTGGAACATGGAGTCAAATCCTCGTCTCTTCCCTCAACCTGAGACCCCTGTGAACACCGTCACAGTAGATTGACTGATTAAATACAATTGCATGCTGATGTCAAGAAATATATTGGCAGCTCCTACTTAAAAACTTTCCAAGAAAAGTATTTCTCGCTTTTTCCTTTGAACAAGAAGTTAAAATGTCAACATAAATCATCTAGGGTAGATGCATTTTTATTCACTATTGTATCAAAGAGGAACAAAGTTCCAGCAATTTTACCATTCTAGTTAAGGTAATTTAAATTGAAAATAGAACTTTAAGAATATAATTTTACTATGGTATGTTGCTTTACAGTTCCATTAATAAATATGCAGGATGGTGGTGCAGGTAGCTGTTTTGCAATTTTTAGAATTACATTTACATACCAGAGCTATTTAGTCTGAAAATATACAAGTATTTAGCATAAAAGCCTTTTCTGAATTCCCTACTCAGGAAATCAGAAGTAATTTTATTAATATAGTGAGCAATTAGTTTATCTAAAAAAGCCAACTTTGTAAACCTAGGATTTAATAACTATCTATATTACAAAGAGTAACGACACCTCAAATTTCTTACCTGTCATTTTTGGTAATTAAATGCATTTTAAGGTTTATGTGTGAATATTTTCTTTTCAGTTCCAGTATTTCATTGTGCCTCTATAATTGTCTCTGTAAAATAGTAGTCTTCTGTGAAAAGGGTTAGCAATTTCTTATAAAAGAAATAAGTATTTTGATTGTGGTAATGAATTATGGACTACATTAAGAGCTTTTCTGCTTTTTTCAATTCTGCTTTATGCATTCTTGCATTTCTGTTGTGAAAGGAACACAATTCCTGCTGAAGAATGTCTTTTCTTCATTTTTTTTGATTGCATGATGCTTCTATTTTTTTTTCTGCTACAGTGGTGAAAAATATGTACATAATGACAAAATTTGCAACCTTTGAAAGGTGTAAACAACATAAAGCCGCATCCAAAAGTAGGTGGCAGTCTAATGTAGAGCCAACAGAGCAACTTTTCAGCTGAAAGTGTAACTTGTAGAGTTTCTTTGGTTTGGTTTTGTCTTGTTAAAAGTTTACAAATTACTTAACTAAAGGAAATACCCCTTTTGGCAATAATTTAACATGCACGGAAATATTAAAGCTTTTCCGTGCTGACCAAACATGTTTCAAAAATTCAACCTGAGACTGACATCCTTTCCTCTCTGCCCTGTTGCTCCTCTCTTTTTAATGTAGACTAATGGAAATCATGTTTTATCTACCTCCAAGATCTGTCAGTGCTACAGTGCTACTTTCCATGTCAGCCCTCCTGCACTTCATATGCAGTGTATATCAGCAACAGGTGTTTGGACAGCAAGTTTTCTCCTCGAAGAGAATTGGATATCAGATAAGAAGTAACATTTCTGTATGCATAAATGCAATTTGGATTTGTACTGACTTTAAAGGAAATGGATGCAGACTAATCCAAATCACTTGACATATTTAATCAATTGTGAAAACTGCCATAATATGCTGTATTCTCTGGATGAGCCAATTTGTGCTATACAAATAGGAAAACATATGCCCACCAATTTTAATCAAGTTTGGAACAAAAATACCCAAAATTTTTTCAAGTAATGAAAATTATAATTTTCATTTACCCTGGTTGAAATGGAGCATGTTTATAAATATGTGTGAAACTGTTTTTTTATTATTAAGAACAGAAATCTATATAGTAGGTTTGTTCAAAATAAATTTTGTGTACACTTTTGGCAATACTCAACCAAAAAATCAGGTGTAATGATGTACAATTATTTGCTGTTTATCCTCTGCAATATTAAAATTTCCTCAAGGATTGATTAATAAAACCACACATTTTTAAGAACAGAATTTGGAGAACTTTGTGATCCCAGAATACTTTAAAAAATTGTATTGATTACTTAAAAGTCTTAAATAACACCTGAGTATTTCAAAAAGCCACTGTTAAAAGTTAATCTTCAATCTTGTGACCTTACAAACATTTTTTCTTATTTATATTGAAAAAAAAAAATCTCCAAATCTCATACAGTTTAAATGTACATATAAAAACCCTTAAACAACAAAACTGCCACACATTCATTTAATTGAAAAGAATGACAAATAGATGTTAACAATTATGGATTCATGCAGATTTGATTCCTGAAAGTTATGTCCAATGCTTTCTTGGAAAGTGTGACTTATTTTCTATCAGACTAGAACACTGTTTGCTATACATACTTTCACCCTACAAAATAAAAACAAAACCAACAAAAAATTATAGGTTTTTTTCATTATTTGATGTGTAAATTCACATTTGATTTTTGATTTAGATAGATGCTTTAACTAAAAAAAGAAATTGTATACTTAATTGTGAATTTAATGAGTTTCTGAAGTCTGTATTAAACATACAAAAAATTAAATAACATTATTCTACAAAGTAAAATAATAAACTTAACAAAGCATTCAGGGTTTCATAATAAGCTATGTCTGGGTTATTGCTGCACTGACCTCCTTGGCCTATCTCCTCACCTTTCTTCCACTTGTAACCATACAATGTATCTTATTTTAGGTTTTGATCCATTCTTATTCTTTTGGAAAAGGAGTGTCTGAAATCCATCAGATTTATTATGCAACCCTGAAAGAATAAGGCCTCTGAACCAGTGATTCAAAGCCTAAAACTATTCATTGAATCAAGGGTTTTACCAAGACTTTTGTATCTACACAATGAACTCTCTGGACTTGCTGGCAAAGAACAACAGCGAGTGTGTTTAACAATATGGTAATTAAAACCCTGATCCAGGAAATAGGAAAAATTAATTCAATTTATTCCTGTCAGATTGGAATCACATCCTTTTTTTTGTTTTTAACAATGAAATCCATGCTGGCAGAGGTTCATGTTTAGTCTGTATTACTGAATACAAACAAAGATTGAAAACTCAATGGAAAAAGAACAAGCACAATCATGAGTGCAGTCTGGAACATGTAGTTATAAGGCACAGGCACTGGTAAGGCACTGGTACACCTCATTTCTGCACTGAGTGTATCTCAATATCTGATGGAAGAGCCTTACTGCTCTAAGAGCAAGAAGCTTATTAGACATCTGAATCTTTTCCTTCTCTTTGTTTAAGCAACAAGTTAGTTCGAGTTGATGACATTATAAGTTTAAATTCAGTTGCCTTAAATATTTCAGTCCACTTTCTTTATGTGTTTAAATTATTTATATAGAACAGAGCTTCTAATCAATTAATAAAACTGCAAAAAGAGGATAACTTTCCCTCAATAATAATGAACACTGGTTTAAAAATATCTGTGTTCCTTTTATAGATTAATCAAAATTTAGAGAAATAATATTAAAAGCCTGTAAACTCAACCTGGTATGTTTTTGATATATCAAGTTACTTACTACGGCAAGCAAGCTACCCTACCAGGTAAATAACTACAAGTTACTTACTGAGTAGGTCTTTTCAGCATGAACAATAACAGCCTGGCTTACTCAATCACTTGTGGATCATTAACTCAATAACATTAACTGTTATTTCTGAGACTTTAAAAAAATCCCCCCTCATTTATACCACATTCATGTAGGTCTTTTCTCAAGTGACAAAAAGGAAGCATACATGTGTATATTTATGGTTCACAGCATTCCTGCAATTTTTTTCCTGAATGTCTCAAATTGTTTCCCGACTAGAATTATATGTATCTAAAAGTAATGCCAGATGATTTTCTCCTATTTAAGAATGATTATTTCTGCAAAATTTATAGGCAAAATAAAAAAAATCCCACCCTCCTAAAAAACCTGATGACCAAACCACATTTGCAATAAAATATATACCTACTGCAGTTTTGCAGAACATTTTACTCAACTTCAATAAAGATCTGAAATTACAGTAGGTCTTGATTTACAATTATAAATTTTTAGTGGTGCCTACCGTCATTGAGTTTACAACAAATTTTTAGGAAGAAAACAGTATCAAAGAATCTTTTCAAATGAATGAAAATAGACATGCAATCAGAACACTCTCTTTGGCTCTTCATATTCTTGGAAAATTGGGCTATTAGAAATAAAATACAGAGCCACTGCTCTTGTGTCTGATTAAAAAAAGTACTTCATATCAGAATAGTAACAGAAACTAAAATAACAGTTTTCAATACTGTGTTTTCAAATAAATAATATAAATGTAACATTAGGGAACATAGAAATATCCAATTAGATACATACAATTAGCCAAAAAAAATCCCAGAAAAGATGTTGCAATTACTGCATGGTCTTATTTTATGGATACTAATTCTCAATGGGTCTACTGAAAAGCAGGATCCTATGACAAAGCCCAAATGAAGATATTTCTGAACTTACCAGTTTAAAATGTCTGACAAGTGGAACAACACAAATTTTAAAATCATTTAGTCTTCCGTTTGTTCTGTAATATTAATCTGTACACTAACAAATACTAAAATTAAAAATAAACAAAGAGATAAAAAAAAAATAACCATAAAGAAAACACTTCTCTTTAGATACTGGAGACAAAATGTTCACTTCTGAAGTTAATTTGGCCCATTTAAACTATTTTTTTTTTCTTAGCCTACAGAAATTCTGCACAATTCTCTTACAGTTTTACCTTCTAGACAGCTGAAATTCAGGGAAATGTAGCTAACAATAAGTGCATTTATAAACAGCCATTTTTGAATTTCTTTATCCTAATCCATATAGTTCCTTTGTTAGTTCAACAGGGTTTTAAGAAGCATTAACTTCCTCAATGAACTTCTGTGAGTTTTTTAATCTTTAGCTTATCCCGATATTTAATTACCTATGTAGTTGTGGAAGTGAGAAAATAGAGTCCTAATACCTTGACATCCTGTGCTGCATATTAAATTATTTTCTTATTGCTTTCCAGTGGATGGAACATTTTGACTCTCTTCTCCTTTATGATAATTATCTTACAAGATGGAATTTCTTCATATTTTGATCCTTTAGCTTTAGGTTTTCTGAACCTAAAAAAATTACATAGAAATTTTTTCCTCTTATTCTTTTTGTATTTATCTAAATTCTTTCATGAAATACTCTCTCGAAATAGACTCAGATAAATAATTCTCTTGATTTTCAAGTTAAGCACCCTTGTTAATTAATTCCTTAATTAATTAAATCTGCCATTTGTTTTCCAGAATCATTAAATTGACAAATGTTTAGCTAGCATGAAAGACTTTTCCTACAGTCCTAGATGAACTCCAGTTTTTCCTCTCATCCTGGTTTATTTTGTAATTCTCTATTTTCTTTCATGTGCTGCCAGTTGTAATTAACTTTATTTTATAATTTTATCATTGCCTTTTTTGCTGACATTTTGTCAGCTCTCCCTTATTTCACCATACAAATGAGAATTTTTTCTTATTAAGTGCAATAATATTCTCCATTATAAAGGGGTAGTTTAGATGTACCAATGTTTGCAGTTCTTCCAAAGGGCATAACAGTTGTGCATGCCAAATTGATCCAAGTTTAAAACAAAATCACGATTATAGATGGTGTTTGCATGTCCTTTTCCATTTCTATCTACCAACAGATCATCCATCCTTTGACTAAAGACTAGAGAAAATTTAAGCAGAGACATGAATAAAAGAACTTTGAGAACTTTTCAGTAGAAATAGCAACATTTTGACAGAATGTCTTGTATCTGACAAAGATGATCAACAATGTTCTGGAATGGCAGTATCTTTTTAATGGAAGGTATTTCTTCTTTTCTCACTGATCCTTATAAGTTTACACTTTTCAAACATTTGTATGACAGCACTATGTGCTATTGAAAATTATACATCTCATTCAGTAAAGAGGATAAAATTATATTCTGGTATTCCTCAAGTCTAATTTTCTAAAAAAGTAGGGTTTGCTTTCAAGATTTGTCTTCAAACCAATCAAGGCTAAGAAACCATGACTCAGTTTTATAGTGCTTAAGACATAAATGACAGCAAAATGGAGATGGGATTTGCACATACAATAGATGTCTTTTCTGTCTATCTATATCTACCTGTCTATCTATTTATCCGTCTGAAAGTGAGAAGAAAATAGATGCACTGGTACAGGTTTCAGCTTATATTAGCACTCAGAGTGTAAATTCAAGACATGTAGAAACCTTGACTTCAGTATCTTCCATCTGCCAGACTCCTTCTCTATACACAGTGTGCCAGCCCATCCTCTGGTCAACCTTTTGTGAAGAAAGCTGAGGAAATTTGGCTTATTAAAGCTGGAGAAGAGAGGGCTCCAAGGAGACCTTAGAGCAGCCTTCCAGCACCTAAAGTGAGCTTATAAAGATGGTGACAGATTTTAGAAGGACTGATAGTGGTAGGACAATGGATTGAAACTCAAAGAGGGTTGATTGAGACTAGACATAAGAAAGAAATATTTTACCATAAGTACGGTGAAACACTGGGACAGGTAGCCCAGAGAAGTTATGGAAGCCCAATTATTGGAAGTTTTCAAGGCTAGGTTGGATGGAACTTTGAGCAACTTGGTCAAGTTGAAGATTTCCCTAACCATTGTAGGGGAGGGTGGACTAGATTCCATTCTTCTTTGATTTCATGATTTTATAATTCTTTATTTGTTCTTTCAGCATTTTCTTTGTGATATATGAAAAATCATAGTTACAGTCTGAGAATAAAAATATTCTAAGGGGGTTAAATTGTCCATCTGGTAAACAGGAAAACCTTAAAACCTACAAAGGTTCCTTATTTTAAATGCATCATCTAGGTGGATTCATTCTTCATCTAATACCAGTACTAATGATAATGATGATAACGACAATGATGATATGATGATGATTAATACTAACACCAGTACTAATAATAATCCCTACCATCTGCTAATTTTACTTAGCATTCTACTGAGCATTAGGATACTTGAAAGTATTAACCTATTGTAAGAGGATTAATTCTTCGGTAGTAAAATATAAGACAAATTTGACAATACTTTTAAATTTGGAACAACATTCTGGAAACGTAATTCAGTCTTTTATTGGACAGATTTGTAGCTCCCATAAAAAATCTCAAAGAAATAAATGTATTGGAATGGGGTCTTGCAGTTTATCCCATTCTAATTCAGTTAGTGCAATTACATTACTTTCTACTTCAGAAAGAATACCAATTATAATTATTTTCTTCTCTAGAAAGCATTTACTTAAGAGTGATGAAATTTGAGTTGCAGACTGCAAACACTTGTGTCATGTTTTCTTTCTTGTTAAATTGTATTTTGCAAAGAATAAGGCTGCCAGATCTGATATTTAAGGAAGTGCAATGAGTCAATGTGTTGCGTGGTTATTAGATTCACACCGCTAATGGACAAACTTGAAACAAACAATTTTGATAAGTCAGAAAGTATGCATTACTCAGCAGTAGAACAAAAATGCCTAGTGTATTTGCTAGGCGACTGGAATGAAAAGAGCAAAGAATTAAAGGTTAAACATCAGGGAGTTGCTACTTATGTTCAAATAAAGATTTTACATTTATAAAGCAAATCGTAGTACTGTAAGGACTAAGAATCTGTGACCTGTGAAAGATGCAAGTGAAGAGAGTGCACCACAGAAAATATAAAAACAAAATTAGGTATAAAAATTTTGGTTATTTCTGTGATCTTAGTTATCTAAGCAGTAACATTAATTAGAAGATGCATATTTTTGACATTAACTTATTAACTGACATCTCTGGGTGCATTCACCAGGAAATTATTATTGATGCCATATATTGTTCTCTTTATAAATATGCCTGAGTCTATCAGATGTGTTTAAAAACAGTTCATGTATACTTTTTTTTGTTTAATGACTCAGAAGAATTTATTTAGCCTTATTATTCCAAGTTAAGAATAACCTTTTAATTTAATTAATTCAAAACTTACATTTCTTCGGTACATGCCTGAAAGGTCTGTAGCACCTGCATCTGTATTACTTGGTTTCCTTTCTCTTCACCAGAATTGCAGTTTTCAGAGGTTATAGAGGACCAACCTTCTGGGTTATCTTCTGTTTCTCTTCAGTGGTCTTTAGTGTCCATGACGTTGGGATAAGGCCCTGTGGAGTGTGGTCAATACTGAAAGCTAAGATTAGCTTTTCCAAATAGACTATTTGGTAGTTCTGAACACTGTTCAGTACAGATTTGCAATTATATAGAGAGCATTTTCTTGTGTAATAAAAAATTGTTTGTCAATATTTGGATGTATTGGGTTTATCAGGACATGCCCAGTGCTGAGCACAGGTGGTTCCAGAGGGCTTCAAGGGACCCACTGCATGGCACAACTGAATGTCATAGACAAGGTGGTACATTTCTATTGTAATGCAAAAAGAAAAAGGAAAAATGCTGCCCAGCAGACAGAGAAACAACCCTATGAACAGCAAGGTAAGAGCAAAAGGAGTGGGGGAGGGACTCCAAGAAATGTAGATATTCTCCAGCAGCCCACGGAGAGGACCAAAGTGGAGCAGGTATTTCCCTCCAATGCACGGAGAAGACCACACTGAAAGAAATAACCACACTGTAGTCCGTGAAGGGCCCATTCTGGAGCAAATTTCTGACAGTAACTGCAGTCCATGCAGAGAACCCATCATGGAGCAGACTCATCCCAAAGGACTGCAATATGTGGGAAGGACCCGCCCCAGAGCAAGGGGTAAGTATGAGGAAGAAGGAAAGGCAGAGAGGAAGTGTTACAAACTAACCATAATCCAACATCTCTCATCCTTCTTGCACTACTTGGGAAGCAGCAAAAGCAGGGAAGGAGATTGAGGACATGGGAATGAATGAGTGAAGTTCCACCTGTGTAAAAAGGGCGAGGGTGACAGAAAGGTGTTTTAGTTTTTCCTCTTTATTTCTTACCACCCAACTCTATGTTAATTGGCAATAAATCTTTTTTTTTTCCAAGTCTTGCCTGTGATGGAAATTGGTAAGTGTTCTTTCTACCTTTATGTCACTCTATGAACTTTTTCATCTATTTCTCTCATCCTGTTGGAAAGGAGGGAGCCAGTGGCTGGATTTGAGGATCTGTCAGTTGATCAATGTTAACCTACTCCGTTGGTGAAAAAGACTGCAACAGACAACACATAAAATGTTAGTTAGGTCTCAGGTGTGTATGGTGTGAAACAGGTTAAAAAACAAACAAACAAATAAACAAACAAACAAGCTGGTCAGATTTCTTACTCTTTTCTTTTTCCTGTTTAAGTCAATGAGGGGGAACTTTTGATAGGATTTAAAAATTATGTATTGCCTGTAAGAAACCGGCATAGTGGTCTGTGCCTGCCACTTCATATTTTCACTGCCTTACATTGACAGGAGAATCATTTAGTTGTTTTTATTCACTTCTTTATCATGCCTTCATGCCTAGGTTCAGTTCTAGGTTTTTACTACATTAATTCAACAGTGCCAAATACTAGTGAAAATAAACCTGGTAATATGTTCTGTGTATTTCTGTCAAGGCAAAAAAGCTAAACATACCAGAAATATTCCTTTCCACTAGGAAGAAAGGAAGGATCCAGATTTGAATATATAGGGTATATCTTTTAAAAAACCACTTTTATTGGTCTTGGAGAATTAAAAGCATCAAATATGGAAAAATACTAAGTTATATGAAGGAGGAGAATAAGATGAATTTGTGTAGTCTATTCACTGAAAAAAATTTGTGCTAGTCATTTGAGTACATATTAAACTCAGTTGCATCAAGGGGAAGTAATGACATTCCCAGAAGCCATTAAGTGAAAAGCTACACTATGTATTAATTTCATAGCACAGTACTTATTTTAAACTGCTCGCATAAATTGGTTAATTAAAATATGCTTCTGTTGGAGATGCCAACATTTTTGATAGGCACTGGGGGATGAAAAATCTAAGTGTGAAGACTAGCAAATAAATCAATAAATGGTTTAAGGAGTTTCTGCTCCTTATGATCTTTTAAAGAGATGTTGATAAATACTCCTCAGATATGACAAAGTATGGATAATGTTTTGGATGATGTAATGAAGAAACATGGGTTGTTTCTTCTTAACTTATGTCCTCTAGTTTATTGAAAGAACACCTGACTATTTGTAAGAAAAAAATCTGTGGCCTGTTCAGTTTCTCTTTTTATTTTATTTTTAATTGTTGTGTCCAGAGAGCAGAGGCAATCCATAACTTTTTTAACATTTAATTAAGAGTAATGTTCTTTCTGGAAAAAAGAAAAAAAACAAAGGAAAAGTTAATTTTATTGCCTTGGGTAAAACATTTTTAAGTACAACGATAGCAATAAACCCAACGAGACCTACTTCCTGATAGTTTCTCTTAGGCAGACTTCATCAGATGCTTGAGAATAATGTGTAAATTTAGTTGTATCTGAAAAGCAAGGTATCACAAAGAGATTTTTACACCAGGCATTTCAGGTGATTGGCTAAAAGCCCCTGGAGGTACTTGTCTCTCCCAACTGACTATGGAAGGAGCTTACACAACTAGGCAATCTGCATAATTCTAAAATAGCTAAAATTACAATATAATAATACTATTCTACTTGTGCACCACCTACAATGAATTATAACTTCCCCCACCCCCTCTGGGGAATCTGAATAAAACTGAATATCTCAGCTAATGCTTAAGAAGTTTGATTTTGACTCTTTGAAGAGTATGCCTAAACAAAAAGTTCCATATAGAAATTAAAACAGAATCCTGATCAATTTTTCGGACAATAATTAATTATGTACTGCAAAAGCAATGGAAATACATTACACATAACTCCCAAGGTAGACTTAAGAATTATCAGCACCATTTGTGGTTTTGTGTTATTGCCAAAACCAAAAAATCAATAAGATTTCCTTTAAAGTTTTTTCCTTTACGGGAAAACAGAATATAAATTAATTTTAATTCAGACATTTGGCTTTATTTGCATAAATAATTATTTTCCTTAAAATTAATTATTTTTCCAGGAACATTGTTTAACAAGTTATGTCTCCCTTAGCTGACTTGAATGTTGATTTTTAACCTCCATACCACTTTATATGCCATGCACAAAATACATAATAATTTGCAGAGAAGGAGACCAAGCACTGAGAATGCCAAAGCCAGATATTCAGTAGTTTTTAAATACATACTTTTCTTGTGTTTCAGTACCTGTTTTCAAATCTACCTGCGTATATTACTTGGAGACCAATTACAAAGTTGTAAATCTAAGAAAGTTATTTGTGATTAATAAAAGATAAGAAATGTATACACAGAAGAATTAGTAATGAAACAGAGAAATGTTATGCTGCTTTGAAATGAAATTAGCAGAGAGCTTTACTTTTTGGAAAGAGACCTCTTAATGGTACATAGCTAAAAAGGATGCACTCAGGAATACATTCAGATATTCTGTCCCAATAGCAAATTTGCAAATAAGGGGTGTATATATGGTCAGTATTGCATTTATTGCACAAGTATCAAATGTTTCTCTCCATAAATTCCTGATGTTATTAATTATTGCCAGCAGTGATTAAAACTCAAAAAATAATATGCATATTCTCTCAGGTGTATTTTCTTATTCTAGGAGAATAGAGGAAAAAAAAGAGCACTGAAATGAGAACATAATTTAATTTGAGGAAGACATTTTAACATAAGGGCAGAATGGAGGAACCTGTTTATCCTAAGAGTAGTCACATGTTAAGGTGACTCATCTTTAGTAGAACTCTTGGACTGCTCAGGTTGGTAGATACACTCAAATGTCTCTCTTAGGATTCCGTGGATCGCCTGGAGAGCTCAAGTAGTTGAAATTA
Organism: Molothrus aeneus; assembly: GCF_037042795.1. NCBI lineage: Eukaryota > Metazoa > Chordata > Aves > Passeriformes > Icteridae > Molothrus > Molothrus aeneus. The sequence continues at coordinate 73,441,529 of NC_089647.1, read as the reverse complement.
GAGGCCTGAAAATTTAATTGCTCATATTGGATTAATCTTATAGGTGAAGCAAATATAATGATACATTCCTACATGTTTTTGATATTTAAGGATCCAAATACTTACACCTTTGCCTCTTACTTCTTGGTATTCGGCTAGAAAATAAAACTGTTAGTGCAGAGCATTTCCTGAAGGTTCCTATGGGTTGGTAGCAAGGGTGGCTTCTGTGAGAGGTTGCCAGGAATTTCCCCAGGCCAAACAAAGTTGGCTTCAGGCAGCTTGACAATGGACACATCACAGAACATAACTGAGAAAAGATGGTGGTCCCTCAAAAAGAAAAAAAATATTTAAGAAGGATTCAATTACTATATTGGATGCGGGGGGAAATTGAGTAGAGATGACAATGAAAACAGACTGAGAAGTTCTTGCCTAGAGAAGACAATTTCAGTGCTCCTTTATCAAGTCAGTTTGAGTGGTCTTAGTGTATGTGTTTTTATGGACCATGCTTAACTAAACCACTGAATTAATTCAAGTTAATGGTAAATTTATATTTTTTAAATAGGATATACTCATATAATTTTCATAAAATACTTTCTGATGCTCTTAGTATATTTGTTGACACTTAAGGGACACCAAATTGTGTTGCTGAAACAGAAAAGATTGCTGGAGGTGGGATGAAGAGCTGAAACTAATCAGTTCTTTTGCTGAAAAAAAATGCCTTACGCCACCATAATCAGTAACTTCTCTTTTTCTTTTTCTTTTTCTTTTTCTTTTTCTTTTTCTTTTTCTTTTTCTTTTTCTTTTTCTTTTTCTTTTTCTTTTTCTTTTTCTTTTTCTTTTTTTCTTTCTTTTTCTTTCTTTTATTTTCTTTCTTTTCCTTCCTTCTCTTTCTGCTTTCCTTTTTCTTCTTCTAACATTCTGAACTTAAAATAACATCTTTTGTGATTTGAAATAAAAACGAGATGAAGAGAACAGACATGGCTGTGGAAGATAATAGGGAAAACATTTGTTTTTTAAATTTTCCCTCAGGCAAGTGCACAGCAGTGCATAAAGTCTTCTCACTGATTTCTCAGTTTCAACCAGATGTGACAGGAGGAATACCATCTCATTGATAGATTTCTCCTATGGAAATGCAAATCTGCACTACAGGGAAACAATTTCATACTATCAACTGGGTGGGACTGTCAGAAGTAAGTCTCTTGGACTCCTTTCAAAACAGTATTGGACCCACCTCACACTACCCTTCTGCAAAATAAACAACAAAGTCAAGAAAGTGAGATACTTATTTACTTTTGCTTATTCTTACTTTTCTGGGAAGAAAAAAGGTCAAACATTTACTTACAGAATCATATCCAGTAAAAGCTTCAGCAAGTTCAGTATCTTATTAAAAACTTGCAAGTAATAGCAAAGAAAGTAATTAAAGCCTAAGGGATACAGAAATCACTCTGTATAAATATATAATTAACAAAAGTGTTTTAAAATATCCCAGTAATGCATCATGTTTGCCTTGTAATTACAAAAATTTCACAAAAGCAACAGCAAGATGGCTAATATTCCTGTACTGTGCGTTTTAAGTTAAGAAAGTTGATATGAAATGAAAATGTCAATGCTTCCTCCATTCTATCTTTTGCAAGAGAAAGTTGGATATTAATATCATATCCTGTTTCTCTCCATGTCACTGATTTAAAAGCTAATGAATGCTATGAGAATAACAAATTAGAAAGTTTTAAAAATCATGATCATCATAAAATTATAGCTATTTTTTTCTTGGAAAAAAAATTATAGCAAATTTATAAGTGGAAGGAACTATGACAAATTTCTAGCATGATTCATAACCTGCAAAAATATGTAGCAAGAAGAATGTCTTGGTCCATGTTCACCAGTGAAAAGAGAAATGTAGAAATTAGATTGCACTGTGCCTACTTAAATATATGGCATGTCCAAAATCCAGTGTATATAAATTTAAGAGAAGTAAAAAAACAAAACTAAACCATGCAGAAGAGTAACTCGGTGGTGCTTTAGAAATTGATATTGTATAATTTAAATATGATTCCCTATTGAAGAAAAAGGTAATTTACTATTGGCTGAAACCTAATAGACAGGCAGTGGTAATTACATAACTTTTTCTGCCTTAGTGTCCAAATCAGAGACTTTTCACAACTACTGTGGCTTCAGGTTGGCTCCAACACAAGGGGATTTGAGGCAATGCAGTCCCAAATCTGCCTGAAGGTCTAGCCATTGCTGGAGCACATGCTGGACTCAGAAATGGATGGGAGATAGGGTTCCAATAATTCAGACACCAGCTTTGGACACATTCCTAATGCTATGGAAGCTTTTATTGACTTGCATCATACCTCCATAAGATTCTTATTCAGCTAACTCCAACAAAATTCTAAAGATTTAAGATTTGTGTTACTGATATTTTACAAATTGAAAGCTGGCAAAAGATGGCATATTGCACCATCAGAGAATTGAAGCATCAGAATTTTGAAACTAGGTATATTTTACAAATTACACTCTGAATTCAGCCCAGAAGTGCATCAAAGTCCATTGAAAGCAAAATATTTCTCTGTATGGATTTTTCTAAGCTGGTCCCAAGACGGGAAATTTGATAACTACCAGAAATGTATACAATAAACACATTTTGTGTGTGGTAAAATGGGACAACTAAATATACAGTACTGATACAAATGAAATTAAATCTTATTTATATTTAACTTTTTCCTTCTTCACCAACAGATTCTGGATTGGGCAACTCTAGGTTCACCTATCAAATTCAATAAATGTCATCAACCTTGATGGATGTTCTTTCCTTAAGGGAGTTTTATGCAATTCAATTCACTGATGCTCACAAAGCATTAAAGTTTTCACTTTCTGCAATTTGTGAAATGAAAAAAAATAGAAAGGGAAAAACTTGGAATTGTCTACTTGAGGAGTAAAAGTGCCAAAGCTAAAGGCCTTAAAATCATGAAACGGTATTAAAAATATTTCCCACATTCAAGCCACAATTCTTACATGACTTTTCTCTTTGGGGCATTTTGACCCACAGTTTCAACCCTGAAAGAGAATCTGAAGGACTTGACAAGCTACTTGGTTTCAAAGCTGATTGTCCTCTAATTTTTTTTTCCTTTTTTGCACCTTTACTGAAAATAATCTCTCCAAGAAAATACATAACATAGAGTCAGCTGATGATCAGCTGACAGAAAGAGCACCTCAAAGACCCACAATTTGCATGTTCCCTGAAAGGAACTTGTTCTTTTACACTAGAATTTACTCCTTTGAATATTCTATGCCCATCGATCTTTCCAATGATATAATGGGCCCCCAGGGGCTTACACAAATGGAGTTGCCCTGAAACATCACAGAAACTACATTTAGGCCCTATTCTGAATTTGCCTAGGCAAATTTTGCCTAAATTTGCAAGTAAATTTCTTCTCATAGTATCAATAGTTCAAATTATATGTAAGGAGCATCAAACCCCATTCTAATTTATTGAAATAACAGATATCCCAAGTTTCAAATGCAGTGGAAATATAGGGACAGTGCAATTACTCAAAAAAAAAAGTATTTTCTAAAGCATAAGAAGTGAGACTTTTTAAATCAGAAGCTTATTTTTGAAATTATGAAGTCAGGAGACGACGAAAAAAATAGTTTCATGAATTTTGGTAGAAGTCCATGAATTGTAATTTTATCCTGTGATTTCCAGTTCAAGTCTATTCCTAGAGGAAATTTATTAAGTTATATTGAATATTTCAATGACCTGAGAAAAGACAAAAGCTCTCAATAGAATTTACATTTAGCCTGGATGCCAAATGCCCATTATCATGTTTTATCTTTTTGACATGAGTGATATGTTTCACAGGAACACAATACAGGCTGCAATATTTCCACATAACCTTAAGAAGGAAAAAGAGGAATTAAAATTTCATAGTGCATTTACATGTCTTGTTAAATTCTTTATTTTCTTTTTTTAAAAATAATCTATTAATAGAGCAGGGCATTGTGCTCTCTTCTCAGGTAGCAGACCTGGTAATCTTCTTCTTCATATTTCATATTTATATTTCTAAAATAAACACAGTAGAAATATTTTCACTCCTCTTCCATGTAAACCAAAATATTTTAATTTCTTTTTCTTTTAACAAAATCTATGAAAAGAATAATAAAGGTATTTAATCTTTTCCTGTGTTGTTAAAGTTTCTGGATATCAGTTTGAAACACATTTTGTCACACCAATTTTTTCGTATTTTGTGGTCATTTCTGCTATATTGTGAAATTCAGATGTATAACATGAATCTAAGTAATAAATATGGCATGACCTTGGCGGAATAAAGGTTTTATGCCTCTTGCAGAACTGTGAATGAAAAAGACTTTATCAGATACTTGCATCTAGTTGCAAATCTCATATTAGGACTGATTGAAAGAAAATATTTAAATACATTATTTATAAGAATACTTGAAATTTTTGTCTGCAAAATAACTTCCTAAGAGAAAAGTAATCAAGGTTGTTTTAAAAATATGATAATTACTCTCTATAATAGGTAAAAAAGTGTCCCATGTCCTGTTGTCTCTTGACATATCTGAGAGGCAACTCTTATTCACTACTTCAGGTTTTGTTGACATTACAGAAAAAACTGCTTTACTTTATTAATACTTCAGTGAAAACCTGAAAGAAGTTTCAGTAAGACACAAGGTTGGTCACTTATTAATCAAATAATAATGTATTAAGGGATCTCCAGAAGTCAGGAAGAAATCTCTGCTGCTGCACTGTGTGCCACATCCTCTCTGACTGTGAATGCTCTTGTGAGATCCTGCAATGTCACCAGAAACAGCTGAGGCCTTCCTTGGGAAGCCACCCAGTGAAAATCAGAGCAACTTACATGACTAATAGTAACGAAAAATGTGCTAGCTTAAAACTCTGGGGAAAGATAGTTTCATTTGTTTTAGACACTTTTCTCAAATTTAAATGTTTTAAGTCATATAAATTTTATTAAAACAGTTTTTAACTTGAAGTCCCTAAATTCAGAGAGAAAAGAATGGGAACGATCAGTTATCTCCATCTGCACGAGATAGTAAGGAATTGTGAGTACTAAAATGTAAATATTATTAGCTGCATTTCATATTTGTGATGTACAATGGTGTTGCCATCTGCCAAGGTATTTCTGCTTGCCATAAGCATAGCTAATAAATGTTGATTCTAACAAGTACAAATTCTCATCTGCTGCACTCCAAGATTTTTTGGTTGCAATTATTAATTTCTAACTATATATTTCTTCCATGTTTTTAGGTAATAGTGTTCAGAATAATTTGCTGACCCTTTTTAAAAGCTGCTTCATTTCAGATGCACTTAGTTCACAATACTTTGTTATTTATGCTCCTTTAAGTTTCAACAATTTTCTTGAAGTATAATACTGTTTATTGCCTGCTGAGAATTTAGGTATTTATTTCAGAGAATTCTTAAGCTTAATAAGGGAATCTTCTTTAGGATTCAGTTAACACAGATAAGAACAGAAATAGAAATTCAATAGAATAAATTTAGAAATTAAAGCAATTTCAAGAGACAGTCTAGAGATTTTTAAAGTAATCGGGTAGCAATGACTTTAAAGGACTAAGAAGGAGGGAAGGAAGGAAGGAAGGAAGGAAGGAAGGAAGGAAGGAAGGAAGGAAGGAAGGAAGGAAGGAAGGAAGGAAGGAAGGAAGGAAGGAAGGAAGGAAGGAAGGAAGGAAGGAAGGAAGGGAGGGAGGAAGGGAGGAAGGAAAGAAAGAAAGAAAGAAAGAAAGAAAGAAAGAAAGAAAGAAAGAAAGAAAGAAAGAAAGAAAGAAAGAAAGAAAGAAGAAAGAAAGAAAGAAAGAAAGAAAGAAAGAAAGAAAGAAAGAAAGAAAGAAAGAAAGAAAGAAAGAAAGAAAGAAAGAAAGAAAGAAAGAAAGAAAGAAAGAAAGAAAGAAAGAAAGAAAGAAAGAAAGAAAGAAAGAAAGAAAGAAAGAAAGAAAAGTTGAAGTAGTTACATGCTTAGTGAAGGAGATTAGACAAACTAGAAAATTCTTTTTCATAAGTGGAACATAAATTCTGTCAAAGAATTGAAAAGCCATAAGGCTATACAAAAAAGAATTGATGAGCAACTAACAATAGAAAGCATTAAAACTAATATTAAAATCTTCTAGCACATCAGAAATAGAAGGTTTTGAAGAGAGGTGATAGGATTGACAGATGATCATCTCAAAAATAGGCAATTAAAGGAAAGGTAAAATGTAATAGAAATGCTAGATGATTTGTATTAATGTTCACAGCAAATGAGTTTAGGCAGATTCTTATTCCACATTGCAGTCTTTATAGGTAAGATATAATGAAATACCACACACTAATAGTATACTTTTAAAGCATGTCAATTAAAGGCATAGAACTAAGTTATTTCAAACAAAAGTTCTAAAATAAATAAAATATGGAATTATCAAACTATTAACGGGTATGTTAACTATCACCTAAATTTTCCTTATTTTTAGATGATAGGGAGGAAGGAAGAAAATAAATTTTAGGAAAGGTTTTTTGTGGATGTGAAGAACAGACTTGCGGGGAAAAAAAGGAAAACTGGTTTATGATATAATGAAAACCATGATTTGGTTATAAATGAAGGAACAGAAGATAGTTTTTATATCAATTAGTTAAGTTTTAATAGTCCTTCAGACTTTGCTAAAGCAGTCACTAAGCATTCAAATAAGCCTGAGTGTGATAGAATGAGCTTGGATTTTCAAAAACTTTTGACTTTTAAAGTTACTCTCATACGACATCAGAAAATTAAACTGTTGAAGAATTCTTAGACATAAAATATATTGCCTTCTCACAGATTAGTAACTCAGGAAGCAAAGGGAAAGAATGGAGAAATTTAGTGATAAAAAGAAGCTTTAGTAGTGATCTGTACTGAAAATGGTCCTGTTCACCATACCTGTAAAATTAGGCAAAAAATTAGGACAAATAGCAAAGATAGTTCTACTATTACAACAGTGAGTTCTAATATTACATTTTCAAACTAATCAAAACTAAAATAATCTATGATAAAATGTGCAAATAAGAAGAAAATTACATGAATTAAAGTTATGGATATATAGAGAAAAGCATTTTTAACTGTTCTTACTGCTGTGATGGACTTCAAAACTTCATTTGTACATTTAAAACTATATTGCCATAGTTAAAAAAAATAAGGAGGAATGAGATTAATTGCTAGTTTTCTGACTGTTAGCTTATTCCCAAATTTTGTTGTAGACCTTTTGAAGAAAAGAATAAAAAAAAATTTAAAAAAGAAGAGGGGAAAAATATTTTAAACATTAATAGTTTTACGTTTTAAACATTGTAAATGTGTTACGTTCTATATTATTTATCTTTGAAGCTAGGAATGTTGCTCCAATTCATTCAGCAATATAGATATGGTCTAAGTTGGTTAATATTAATCAGAAAAAAAATCTTACAAATATCCAAGAGTTCTATAAAAGCAAATGCTTAATTGTTGGCAGCACAAAAAAGTAAGAGGCAAGAGTTATTCATTAAGTAATAGGCTAATAGCTCTGTGAGTCTATTTTCCTGTGTTATCCTTTAATTCCATTTTTCATTCAAGGCAACTTCTCTTAAAAGTAATTTAACAAAACTGAAGATATTAAGTAGGGGAAACAACGATATTTGGATATATATGATGAATTCTCTATGAGATAAGATTAATATGAATTCACATAAGGAATTCTCAAAATTAAAAATTATTATAGGTTGTGAAACAGAAACAAGGAAATAAGGGGGGAAAATTCTTCATTACTTCTTCTGCACAACAGTTAGTGGACCAAGTTTACCAGATTGATAGTTAAGAAACAAACCAAAAATAGTGATATGTCACATCACATATATAAATGAATTGAATCAAGAATTCAAGTAATAATAAACTTGAATGTCAAATGTGTTTACATGAATTAAAAAGAATGATTACACACAATCAGGATAATAGGACTTGGTGTCTTTCAGTATAGCTATTCATTTTATGTAATGTAAAATCCCCATTATTTCTCCAATGTCAATAAAGAAGAAAAGTTGTAAGAATTCATTCTGAAAATAATTTTTCAATAATCTTTCAAATTTAATCCAATGAATCCTAAAAGGGTATACTTGTTTAAAAGAAATGATATTACAAGGCTATAGCAGGCTTTAGTATAGATGGAGAACTGCAGGAAGGTTAAAACAGAAGACTTATCATTTAATAGTGTGTGTTTTTTTTCATTAACTTCATCATTTGTGTGACTAAACCTGTAGTGTAATTCCTAGTTTTCACTTCACCTGCATTTAATGCAGACCATTTGTCCTACATTTTGAGCTGGCTGTACTTAAAGTTGTTGCTGCTCTTGGAATCTCAGTAACAGACCTGTCCACAGACCAAAGCTTTGTCAAATGTAATACACCTGAATAAGGGAGAGAGCTGCTGGGAGAAAACTGTTATCTTCTTCTTTATTTACAAAAAAGAAAGCTAATAATATGTGTCTAGATCTGCTGCTTCTTTCACTGATGTTTTAACAATTATCTACATTACCTCTCACCCTCCTTGTCCCTCCTTGTCTCATCTGGAATTTCTTGCTCTATTCTGACAAACAAACAAGCATTCTGCGCTTTCCTCGAAGCTCTACTTCTTAAAGAGGATGAGAAAAAGTAGAGAGATACAGGGATGGCCTGAGATGCTTCTGTTCACCATAGAGTTCCTGGACAGTGGAACATGGTTGCTCAATGCATCCACAATAGAGTGAAGCAATGAATCTCACTTGATCCCAGTGAAAGGAACATGGAGTAAGGCAGGGAAACTGAGGCTTTTGATGTGGTCTGTTTTCTGACTGATTCAGCAAATTTAGAATAGTAATGCTCAGTGTCCTCAGTACCATAAATATTTAATCACTTGGTTTTGCCAAAGGCCAGAAATAACAGTAACATCACTACCTTCTTCTTAGGTCCTTGTTGATTTCCCTGTGATGAATTGTAGCACTTGAGACTTGGCTTTTGAATAGTGCTTTTTGAATGAGTTGCACTAATTTTGCCTAAAAGATTAATCACTAATTGCAAAGCCTATTTGGTTTTATATAATGCTTAGAGAATTGTAAAATAGAAAAAGGCTTTAAAAAAGCAATAAAAATAACAATTAATTAAAGACTAAGAAAAGAGAACACCCGAAATAAGGGAGAAGAAATAGTTAACAAGTTTCTTTCTTCTCAGACTAGAAAACAAAACCAAAACAAAAACAAAAACAAAAAAACCCCTTCCCACTCAATCAACTGTTAAAAAACCTCAAACTGAAACCAATTTGTAATAGAAATAAAGCTCCATGAATCACCTGTTTCTTTGTTCATTCATCTCTTTTACTCCTCCATGAGGTTTGTAAGGGATATGTTGGTGGATATTACTGCATCAGCAGATGGAACTTGGTGTGACATAAATACTCGACTTTGTGAGCAAGTGGTCTAACTGGAGGACAAATCCCTACAAGGTTAAGGTCTCACACAGAGCTTTGCTACTTCCAGTTGGGATAGCACATAACACATGAAATTTTAGATGTCTATCTGACACATTAAATGGGTGAATTTGCCATGAAAAGGCAGCATAGCACTATTTCTTCCTTGAGATTTTAATTTTGATAAGGTGGTTCCCTGGACTCTATAAGATAATCAGACTGATTATATCTCTGAGAATATGCCTACTTATTTCCTTCTGAGAAAAGATTGGATATGGATAACATAAGTGTAAAAACTCACAGTGTAGTAGCATTTGCTATCCTTCTAGGTCTTCAGAGAGACAAGAAATTCTCCAGAGAAGGACCACATTTTAGTCACAAAAATCTCATCAGGCTACTCCGGAGATGCTTCATATCTGCTCCAATCCTCTTACACAGGAACTAGTAAAAACCAGCTCTTGAACACTGGGAATGTGACGTTAATGGTGAGTGTCATCATTAATATGACCAACAGCTTAGTATGAAAATGGTACAGAAAGTTGATGAAAATATGGATTGCTACTTATTTCTTTTTGCACAATATTGCAATGTTTAAGAAACTTCAGTTAGAGAAAGGAACTCACTGCAGCATGGAGGATCAAAAGACTATTATGCTCTGGAATCGTCTATTTAATATAAAATAAAAATGTGGTATTGTTTTCTCCATGTGCTGAAATTATAAACAAAATTTGTTCCAAATGGCCAAATTATTGACCTAGGAATTCTTGGTTGGGTGTAGAATTCTTTCTTTTCCTTAACTGATAAGAAAACTTTGAAATGGGGCTATTTTGTCATTTCTGCCTCCTCACTAGTTCCACTTGGTATTTCAAGGGCCCTTAGTGGGGAAAAAAAAGGAGAAATAGCTAGTGAATTTTTGAGTCTTAGCAGTACACTTCAAAAAATTTACCTATTTGTAAATATCTAAGTCTTCTGCTTAACACAATAATTTCAAACCTAAGGCATCTACAAAAATAAAACAGAATTTGTAAACAATGGCCATGTTAAAAAAAACCTGCTCCTGGTCCCTATCCCCTACTATTTCACTTTGTTTTAAATTCAGTGACAAACAGAAGTATATTTTGTTTAATCCAGATTTAATAGCAGATTTTTGGTTCCTATTCCCAAGGCTGCTTTAGACTGAAGAAATAAATAATGTGAAATGTTAAAAAGGAAATTAAGTCTCCCATCTGTTAATGCATACTGTGCCATTGTTTCTGCCAGTGAAATCAACTTAGCTGCAGTCCTTGTTGAAGACAAACATAGCCACCAGCATATTAAATATAGAAATATAATAAATACAATTAACTGAGAATAACATAACTCTCTAAGAAGGATTCATCCATGAAGCTCACTATTTGAAGTTGATGTGGATGGATGGGCATGACTAGTTCACTATCAACATTTTCATAGGTGTATAGATTGACCGCTGAAACACAAACAAAATTTGTGCCCTTTTTTTTCAGTACAGTTTCCCTTCCTTTATGTCTTTTTTGACAGCTCAAACCGAAAACATGGTGTGCCTCCTCCGCAGCTGATGTACAGTGGGTACTATGTCAAGATGCAGGGCAGCTGTGAGAGGCTGTGCAGCTGCTGCAAGAGGAGTGGAAGAAGCAGCAGAAGCATCTGTCACTGCAGCATTTGTTTCATGCTGGAAATTCAGAATAAACTGTAAAACAATGTTAAGGATTGTGTTTTTGGCCTGTTTAATTTTGAATACTGTAAGAACTCCTTATTCACAGAATTTACTCAATCCCTTCCCAAAATGTCAGCTGTGAAACAATCTTCACTCTACTTCTCAAACTGTTACACAGGTATACTGGAGGCATTGTTATTTCCATTGAGTTTGTGGGAATATTTCAATCCCATTGGGATGCTCAATCTATTATACAAAGTTCAAGATCAGCGTTTTCATGACTCATATTCAAATGTGAAGGCTAATATTTTCATTTTATCAAAATATTTAATAAAATAACCAATCAAACAAAAAAAACCCCACAGGTCTAACAGAAATGACTATAAAAAAGAAGACACAAATTTTTAAAGAATAGACAGATTAGTATAAACTATTTGGTGCTACTCTTTTTTAGCAAAGCAGTATTAACATGTATTTGAGTTTGGCTTCACGTTCTATTGTTCATAATTATTATAATTTCCATTTTCTGTCTCTCAGTACTATGGCAACATGTCAACCATATTAACTGGAAGTTTTTTTCAACTTTATCTTTAGAACACTGGATGTTTTAAGGTTAAATATGCTAACATAGTACCTTTTTAGTTAAAAGCAAAGTTTAAAATCAACTCTAAGTTTGAACATGGAATCATATCATTAACAGATAAAATCCCTATTTCAGTTTTGTGTATTTAGCTTGTTGCCATTTTTCACTGACCAAAAAAAGAAGCTTTCTACAAAATACCTGAAAGAGCAGTTAACATTTTTAATTTCTATTCTTATTCTAGATCACCCAAGTCCATAATCTAGTGAGGACTAGATTATGATTGCAATTCCTGTAGCCTGATTCTCACTATTAGACTGTGTTAGAAAAACGGAAAGAGAGGGGTAATGATAATAGTTTCTATTTCTATTTTCTCCTGACCAAGGAGTAATATTCTTCCAACAACCAAATGTCCTAGGATTTTATAAACAGTTTTATAAGTGGTGCTTCTGTATCATATTGTCTCAAACAATCCTGAGGTACACAAGTAAGATTCTTGTGAACTTTTCAGTATGCATTTGCTTGATCTTCAATGAGATTTGTTTTTAAGACTGAAATTATTAGGCAAAAAGGAATAGTAACTGAGCAAAAGCTATTGAAGTATTCTGTAACTGCATTCATATAAAATCAATCAAAATAGTTATACAACACATCAGCAGAGCAAGGCCTATCATTAAGATGGAAGTCTGATTCAGCAACAGTGACACATCATCAATTAATACATATCTTGCATGGGTAGTATTACAGTTAATTGTTGATAAATTTTTGCTCATCTTCATTCTGGGGCTAAAGAGTGACAAAATTCTTAAAATAATTGACAAAAAACAGCAGAGAAGACATGATGCTGTTGTGAACATAAAGGAGTGTTGAAATCTGGGCTCAGAGATAAGGAGTCAAAGGCAACTACTCAGACAGATGAGTCTTTTAAATAAACAAAGACATATTTGTTCAAACACAAATCCTCTAAGTGTCTGTGCTTCTAATGTCTAATGTAAACCTTTGAGTGGATTTAAAGCAGCACACTGAAGCCTGGGGGACTTTATGTGGTACCTGATTTGAGTTCATTACAACCAAAATCAATTCACTAAGGTTCAGAAAAGAAAAGTTTAGTCTCAATTTTTAGTGTAATTCCTTAATATTTCCCCTAAGAAAGTATGTAATAATCTATGGCCAAAATCCCCACTGTCTTTGTGCTTCTTTTTTTTCCTAATTTCCCTATTTTCTCTCCCTTCCTTACTTCATTTCTTTATTCCTTCTCTTCACTGAATAATCTTCTGTTACTTTTGGAATGCTGGATGAGACATTCACTAGGTCATATTATCTCCTGTTTTCTTATTGGGCTGTTAGCTTCACAAGAACCAACTGACAGTGCATGTCTGGAGTTTTAACATCTAACAGTACAGACATCTGCTGGGGGTGCCCAGTTGAGTAATACAGTCCCTGTAGGCCACAATTCTGAAAAGCAGAGAAAATTGACAATTCAGAGTGTTTCTCAAATACATCTTAATTCTACTCAGTACTTTCTCTCTTTCCAAATTCTCTCACTGACTGTCTTTTGTTTCTAAGTGTCTGTTAATTTATTTAGTATCAGCTTCTTAAAATTGAATCCACTTCTAAGATCCTAAGCATTTGGATATCAAAGAAATTATACAAGGGGTATTAGCTTAACTGACCACTGTTATCATCTCCAAGGTATAATTAATTAAACAAAATCCTCACACATAAATCAGAACACAAGAATAATCCTTAAATAGGTTAGAGGAATGTCTATATTAGCTACAAGGGGCACAGTGATTAAGAATCTTAGATTAGCTAAGAAGAATGTCACTTTGAATGCCTATAAATTGTATGAAGTAATTAATGTTATAGATGAATTGAAAACATTTCATAAGCAGATTTTTTGTTTCTGATGTAACATCCACCAATTCTGTGAATAAGTGTAACTTCCTTTAACAGTTTCAAACACTATTTGAAGTTCAACCTTCACAGGGTACTGCTAAAATTTAACCTCACAGGAATTACAAGGATATTGGTTATCAGTTTTCCCTGTAGTTCTTTATTGCCTAAGACCTACCATAACTTGCTTGAAAGTAATCTACCTTTAAAAACAATTTTCCTGCATTACACTTGAAAACTACAGATAAAACATAAAAATCCTTAGTCTTGCAGTCTCTGTGTGTCTGTTCCTTTCCATGGCCAGCACAAAAATTTATTATTAGCAGTAAAGTAAAATGGAGTTGTCAGTAGAATATTGTGGTTTATTTTGGTAGATTACAAGCTTTAATTTTTTAAGTGTTTTGTTTCTAAACTGAAGATGTAAAAAAATTGTTCTATAAATCTTGAGGTCTCAATGTCTGTTATTCTTTGAGTGCTAGAATATACTTTTTAAATACTTTTAGCCAGTTCCATAAAAAAAATACAAAACATAAAAAGCTACTCTCTCCTAATTGTGTATGAACATAAAAATCTAAAAAATCTAAAAAACCCCCAAATTCCCAGCAGTATTTGCATTGCTCTAAATGGATGTGAAATCTATAGATGTCTTATTAAAGCTCATCTGGCATCTAAAGAACTGTGCCTGCCCAGAGCATGTCAGTTCTGAGCACATATAATTTATCTGGTCAAGAATTTAGAAGAGGATTATGCTGTCCTTAAATATTAGCAGGTTCAGAAAAGAGAAAATGGGGCAAAGGAGGGGACAACAGCAAAAGACAGGACCGAAGATATGAAAGATAGGAAAAAGTACCCCATAGCATATATATTCTGAGTTAGATTTAGCTAAATAGGGAAAAATTTAATCTAGAAACAGAATGGGGATGAAGGACATTGTTCCTGTTTCCCTCTTCTTTTCTGAGTGCTTACCCACAATTAAATAACTGGTGTATGAATTCTGTTCTGTATAACCTGTTCAGTGGTACACAATACTTACAAGACAGGATCAGGTTTTTAAGTCTTCCATTTTCACAGAATCACAGAATCATCAGGATTAGAAAGGATCTTAAAGATCATCTAGTTTGAAGTCTCTTGCAGTGGGCAGGGACACCATCCAGTAGACCAGGCTGCTCAAACCACCAGTTTATCTGTCCTTGAGTACTTTCGAGGATAGGACATCCACCATTTCTCTGGGAAACCTGTTCCAGTATCTCATCGCCCCCACAGAAAAGGATTTCTTTGTGATATTTAATCTAAATCTGCCCTCTTTCAGTTTGAAGTCATCGCCCCTTGTAAAAATCCCTTTCCAGATGTCTTGTAGCCCCCCTTCAGATACTGGAAGGTTGCTAAAAGGTGTTCAGAAGCCTTCCCTTTTCCAGGCTAGGCAACACTAACTCCCTCAGCATCAGAGAGGTTCTCCAGCTCTGTGATCAGCTTAGTGGTCTTCCTCTGGACTAGGTTCAAACAGGTCCATTTTCTTCTTATGTTGGGTGTCCCAGAAACAGATGCAGCACTCCAGGTGGGATCTTACGAGAGCAGAGGGGAAGAATCACCTCACTCAAACTTCTGGCCACACTTCTTTTGATGCAGCCTGTGATATTATTGGCCTTCAGGGGACTCATTGTCAGGTCATGTCCAGCTTTTCGTCCACCAACACCCCTCAGTCCTCCTCAGGGCTGCTCTCTATCCATTCCCCAGCCAGCTTTGGTTTGTGCTTGGGATTACCCTATCCATATGTAGGACATTGCACTTGGCCTTTTTGAACTTCATGATCCCTTGCTGTATCAATACATTAAGTATTCCTCTAATTTTTAAATATTTTTTATGAATTTGCTTGTCTATTTCCAAAAAACTTGGAGTGCACAGTAAGTAAAACCAATGTTTTATCCCTCCTTTCACTTGCATATATTATAGCTAGGGTATATACCCAAGAAATACCAAATGTTTCCTTTCTGAGTAAATGTAGCTTGAAAATCTCTGACCTAAATCTTGGCCTAAATAATTGACACTGGGCATTTGCAATGACAGAAGCTCAGAAGTAAATTTTTGTCTGTAAATAAGTAGCTGACTGATTTTCTCAAGTACTGAGTGTCTTCACTGCTTACCTGTTTTTTTGGGTTTTTTTCTGCTAAAAAGATGCATGATTCATCTGCCTTAAATAAAATACCTTCAAGTTGTATCTCAAAGCCTGAGCCAGTCACTCCAAGTCCTTATTATAATCTCTGAGGAGAAATAAATACTTTGAAAAGGAAATTAATTCAATCTTAGGAAAAGCAAAGACCAGTCAATCAGGTTATTATGTATAAGAAGCTATTTTTGTTCTTTAGCAATAGAAATATCATTAAGTAACTTTATCAGATTTGGACATCAGCTTTTTGAATGCATAAATGTCAGCTTAGTATTAAATCTACATTTAGAGCTGATTTCCACTGAAGACCACAAAATGGAAAATCATATGCTTTATTTTTTAAAATTTTTTGGTGTTACAAACTTTCCCTAATTTAAGGATGCTCTTTTTAATGACATCTTTCCATGTTCGTAATAATAAGTTTCATCTATTAATATTGCTGCTCTGAGGCAGCTTAACGCAGGCCGCTCAAATCCATATTCATCTAAGTCAATGGAAATCCCAGGCTACTCTTGTTTTTACTCAGATTTTTACTGATACAGAATTTTAGAAATCTTTTCCCTGGTCATTAAAGTATTTTTCATAAATAATTCTCACTTAGGAACTTCAAAACACAAAGGAAAGGAAAGGGAATCCCAGAATCACCAGCCTAACACAACCACAATGACCCCTAAACCACATCCTCAAGTGTCATATCCGGATGCCTCTTGATCCCTTCTGGAGACAGTGAATGTTCGATTCTTCGACACAGAAAAGTACTGAAGAAAATCAGATACTTATATAAGAGCCCTGCCGCAGGGTGAGTTAAAACTTGGTTGGACGATTCAAGAGATTTCAACAAATTTTTATGAAAGATATTATAAACATGCAAAGATATATTTGTGTAAGCAGATAGTATAGATCAGCAGAATTGCACATGAAACATTGACAGAACCTGTGTGACTATGTAACCACTATACGCTTGGAAAACAATGGGAAACCGTCTTGACTTTTTAAGAGTATTTTCCTTTTTATTTTGTAAATAGAACAGTAGCACTCTATAAGGATATATATGAGAGTAACTGAAGATGTAAAAACAGTACTGATAATTGGAGAAGAGCAAAAGAATATCCACAATCAAGTGTTGAAGTACAAACTATATACTTTTGCTACAAGTATATCACTTCATCAATTATATGGCATATCATGCTTTATATTTCAAGGAAGAATAAAAAGTATAGTGGCATTATTCATTCTGTTTTTAAAAAAAAATTGATTGGAGAGCTGAACCAAAAGTCAGATCTGCTCATGTAGTTCTCAATCTTTCAGCCAAGTAATATCTGTAAAATTATTTTTTATTATTTCTCAAAGTTATCTTGGCCATTTTAGTAGTAGTGAACTTTCTCCCCCTTCTCTACAATCACACTATTTTTTAGTAATATGATGATCAGAATCAAATGAACTTGCAGGGATATAGGACATTCTTCTGCATATATACACATCATAGAATTCAGTGATATTCCTTGCAGTATAACATCCTCTGTGAATAGAAAAACATGCTCTTTAGTACTTGGAGGTAATATTTGAAAATTACTAATAAAAACATACCTAAAATTATAGCACTTCATCACAGACCTTTAGTTTCTTTTTATCTAATATACTCTATATGAGTTTTTTCTCTTTAATTTTGATTTTGCAATAGTAGCAATGCATATTTCTTTCAGAAATACAAAACTGCAAACTACATATATTGTGATACTTCTCGAATGGAGTAATAGAAGCAGTGGATCAAAATGAAACATTACTATTTCATAGATATGCTAACTTCTTTTATAGTTATAGACAAAGGTAATAGAAATTGTATCTTAATATCCAAGTTTTCTTAGAATTGAAAAAGGGATGAATACTCTCACAAGCCAAATGAAAATTAAGTTCTGTTAGAATGAAGAGTGTGGACTAAATATAGAATAGATTCCCAAGAAAATTGTTGTATAGACCCATTTTATGTTGCATTGACAGTAAAAACACGCTTGGAAGGGAATGTAGGAACATATGAATGTATTTTCTATTCAAATACAAGAATAAAATCACATTTAACACTGGCATTTAGGAAGTTTTCAAGGTTTTCTGAAAATTTTATGATAAATAGAAGGGATGGGTTTAGTCACAGGAAAAATAAGTGTCTTTCAGTTTACAGCATAGTAAGGTGATGTATTTTATTATTACAAAACAGATCACAGCATATGTTAAATTTGAAAAAACAAACCAAAACCCAAACATACCTTCAAAATATTTTTACATTAATTGTAATAACTTCTTTTGTTGTTCTTTATAAAAGAAAGGAAAAAAAAAGGGGTGAAGTCATGCATACAGATAAGCATTCATATGTGTGTATGTAGAGAAACGAATGCTGGTTTGGAGACTTCTGAACTAGTTTTTGTGCCTGTGTAGTAAGAAGCTCTATAGTTAGAAAGGCTTTGTTTTTGTAAATATTTATATTTTCCTCCACTCTGTCTAAGTTGTTAAAATTCAAAATGGCAGAATTCAAAGCCTATGAAAACGTGGGAAAAACAAAACGCAATGTCTGCAACACAATAGATTATTTTAAGGTACGAAAACAGTAGCAGATGAATTTGAGGACAGAAAGAGGAGTACTTTGTAGATGATAATAAAACATTCAAGCTTTCTGCCAAAAAGTATGACCTCAATTTTAAACAGAAGATTAAAGAAGGGGAATGAAATGTTCTGAGCATCTCTGGCATTTTGAAAGTGAATATTTAATTTATAACTTACTGGAAAAGAATCAGAAAAATTAGTAATTTTAGTAATTGGTAATAAAAGTTAATGACTATAGGCAAAAGCTGGTTTAAGGGTTACATTGATGTACTGTAATATGAAAGAAAAAAGATGAGAAGGAGTAGGTCCTGTTGACTGCTTAACTCAGCTCTCTAGAAAAATATTCACAGATGGATGCCCAACTGCTTGAGGGCTTGGCAGGCATAAAGACAAAACCCAGATAATATTGCTATGCACAGATGTGTGGAATAAGTATAGAATAGGCAATATTTAGTGCCTGTATTTGGTATATCCATAAATTGCTTCATCATTGAATGCTTATTCCACAGATGATGCAAACCCTCTTTGGAAAAACACTGGAAGCCTTAGCCATGAGTAGATGCCCTGCTAGGCCTGGGTGCTCCCTGCTGCTGCCCTGCAGGGTGGTCCCAGGGCTTCCCTTTGCTGTGAGATTTGTGAGCGTACAGAATAAAGAACACTAATTTCAATATACTTGTTCTTTTCTGAATGTAAATCCATCCGTGGTACATCACACATCTGGTGACAATGGAGAGTAAAAAGTACAGTAATTCAGACATTACAATAGGTAAAATGCCAAGATTTTCAGAGTGCTTACTTTGAAGCACACAAAGCTAAGAAGTAAAGAAAAAGTTAATATTGATTTTTTTTCTGAATGAATCACAGAGTGAATTCTCAGTGTGTATGTGAGAAGCTACTTAATGAAAATGGTGGTTTCATACTAGGGAAAGCTGAAGGGGATTCATCTGGAGAAGATACTAAATCTAAAAATTATGAAAATGTATGAAGAGCAAGCAAGATAAATGAGGAGAAGGCATTTGGTGGCATAATCTATAGGGATATATAAGTGAAGTGACTACCAGTTGATGGTGCTGACGAAGTAGAAAAAAAATTGTACAAAGGACTAACTCAAAGAAAAACATAAAAAAAAAAAAACATAAAGGAAAGCATTCAAAGAATTGCTGAAAAATTACAAAATACTAGGAAATATTAGTTACAAGATCTCTCAGAGAAGAAGAAGAAGAAGAAGAAACATCAAAATCAATTGTAGGCTAATTTTAATTGGGCAGGATGGTTGTCATGGCCAGACTAAGGGTCAGTTTTAGTAAAATGAAAACCTGCTTATGTGGAAGACAGTCAAGTGTTACAGGCTGTTTTTCAGTATTGTGCAACAAAGCACATTAGGTATAAATCTGGGGAGGAGACAAAGAGATATCAGAAATTATAGAGAATAATTTAAATGGTTTAATAAACAGTAGTAATTTGGCAATGATTACTCTGGGGCAATTTTTCTTGTCTACTGGAAAACAGGGAAGATGAATTGTTTATGTAATGCACATATTTCATCAAAAGGGAGGAGACATACCCAAGAAAATAAAACCAAGAAGAATGTAAGTGGAGTAAAAAAAATACAAGTGCAATACATTTTCCTTAATTAAACAGTAACTTCATTACAAAGGCAGCTTTATAAAGATTCAAAATGTTTTAAACTATATTTTATGCAAACAATTATGTAATTTAATGCATTTTATTGTGCATTTCTGAATTATTATTTTGTAATATAACTGACATTGCTGATAAATTCAAAATAAAATCTTCTGGTCTGTCTTGACTCATGTCAGACACATTAGACCAGTAGCTTGTCATTTGATACTGTGTTGTACTGGTAACAGCTACATTGCCCCCATAGACAGGAACATTTCACCTTTTGGAGGTATTATTTACCAAAAAAAAATTTCCAATTTCAAACAGAAATCCTGATGGAAAATTTCTAAGTTCATCTATATTTCATGTTATTGCAGAATAATAAAAATTTGATTCTAATGATTTTAATGGAACTTTCCACAAATAATAATTTGTGGAAAGTTACATTCAGATAAGGAGAATAAAATAAAAACTTTCAGATGTACCAGAATAAAATGCAACTAAAATCTAGTGCATATTGTCAATAAATTATACCTCAAGAGGAATTTTTTTAATGCACTTGCATTTTATACTTTTATCCACTCTTTTTTTTAGTATACATGTGACATACTTGCTATAGTATTGACATACTTGCTATAGAATACATTTATAATTTTTACCTGAGTATTAATACTTATTTGATTTTGATCAATAAGAATTATATTATTAATATTATTATTTATTATTTAATTATATCTGACAGATATAATTAAAACCCTTTGAAGTGCTAGTAATTTCACCAATAGTAATCATTGGTAAGTATCTGAAAATTACATAGGTTTTATTTATTAAAAGATACATTGAATTACCTTAAAATATATTGCTGATCATTTTAATGTATTAGATTCTGACGTATCAGAAAAATCTGAGAGACTTGGAATTGTTCTAGATGAAGAAGAGTAGACTTATGGGAATTTAACAGAATGTGAAATACTTCTTGGAGGGAAGTAAGGAAGCAGAGCAGACTCTTCTCATTGGTATTCACTCAGTAAAAATAAAGGAGGTAAAGGGCAAAAATTGAATTTCAAGAAACTCTGTTTAAACATCAAAAAAATAGTTTGTTCCTTGTAAGGGTGATCAAACAAAGAGACTGTTTTCCCCTAGAGGATTTGTATCCTGCTCATAGCAACAACACATTCTCTTTGTGTTGTGGCATGAAAGAGATAAAAATTATTTTGAAGGCAAATGTCATTAATGTCATAAAGAATTAATATCTATGTTTAAGTTACATCTAAAATAAATTTTTATGGGTAGTAATATGGGGTACACCAAAGATGGCTGCAGCTAAATTATATATAGACCTTTCTCTGTTGGATCAGCCAATTTTCCAGATAAATAAATACAGCAGATTTACATACTGCTAAACAGGAGAATAATTTTATCCTAGAGATGTTTCAGTAAGAGTACCTATGTTTTAAAACAAACACCAGTAATCTCATTAAATTTTTTGTGACGTGGATATTATATAAACATTCCTGATCTTGTTTACTTCACATCTAAATTCTCATACAGATTTTCTAGCTTCTTTCCCTTTCTCTTTTCCACTGACAATATTAAGACATGATGTGCACTTGACATGGAAAAATTACCAAGACAGTGAGAGAATTGGTGATCATTAAATGGCGAAGTTTGAGCAATCTAAAGCTGAAGAGAAAAAACCCAGATGTTTCAATATGAATTAGCAGAGTACAAATGATTGAATAAAACCTTGTCTTTGATCTCTCTGCTAGAATGTTGTGATTTACCCATTAATTTACTACTTGGTCTGTATTATTTGGCTCAGTGGGCAAACTGGCCTATGTCTCCATGCAACAAACTTATCCTTATATTTTAAGAAATTAAAGTAGCTATAAAACTCTTCAACTCAGGTACCTGAAAATGAAGGAAATAAAAGTACAAAAGGCTAAGGTATTTAATATCTTAATACACAAAGGATTATTTACAACTACAAAACCTTTTTAAACACAACTTTTCCACAATTATTTTGTGAATTGGAAAGACCCCTAGCATGAATCTCTTTCCTCCATTTAGTTCCTTCCCAAAACAGTCTCCCACTGTCCTTTACTCATCAATCCTACTGTCTATAAATCTTAATTGCACACAGCAGAGCATCACTTACTCACAGACCCCTAAAAAATATTTAACTGTTTAGACCGTGTTACATAATGTTTTGACTAAGATCTTTACACAATGGAGGGAAATATAATTAAGTATGGGTGCAAAGTTCTTAAAGGGAAGCAACAGGTCTTATTGAAAAGACAAAATTTTATGATCAGTTCAATATGATTGCATATCTACATTTGTATATGGTAATTGTTGTGTGTATTCCAAAATTCTTTTGTCTTAAATCTTGGCTTGGTTCTACAGAGCATCACGCTAATCCTGAAATGTAAGAGGACTGGAGTGATTTGCCAAAAGTGATCATGACAAAATGTTGTCATATCTCATGCCTGCCTAGCACACAAGGCTCTTAATTCTCATGACCCTTCACTATATTGTTTCTTCATTCAATACTACACAAATTAATATGATTATTGTAGTCCATAGATAAGAATGCATTCACAATATTCTCACTAAAGGAGTTTTTATGAAGTTTTATTTCAGGTTTCATCTTTCTAGCATTAAAATTCTCACCATATCCTTCTGTGTGTGAAAGAATCCTACTTCTGCAAGTATAAAACACAGAGACTGTCATTACCATAAAGCTTATTCCAGTGAATCAAACACACTCTGCAAAAGCTGTGTCTTTGACATGTGAAAACAATTTTTCCAAGACATGTCCAAAAATATACTATGGATAACTGTATTTTGCAGAGAAGGTATGCAGCTCATAGATGTTGTGTATATAAATTTGCATATATAAAGTTGGAGAAAAAAAATCTGAAGATTAAATACTGCTAAAGCAAAGAAAATGAATCACTAATAATGCTTCAGCCACTTCCATTTACCTGGAGTAACATTCTTAGCAAGATTTTGAAATATGAGCTAAATTCTTTAATCCCATAATGAGTCTTGTGCATAGTTAATATTCAGATTTTTTTCTATGCAGAATAGGATATTCTATGCTTCTTTTGCAGGTTTGGAAGGAAGAAATTTCTCCCCACTCTGCGGAGGAACCATCAAACATCATTTATGCTCTGTGGTGACTATTGCAATTCTATCTACAGTCAGTATTGATAACCTGTATATAACTTTTCAAGTTCATCTGGCAGATCTCTAATAGATTGAGACTGCATCTTATACAGCATCTATGTATGGGATTCAGCCTGAAGACCCCACAGGTTATGTATACCAAACAATGGGCTGAATATATTGTTGCTCACCTGTGTTTTTGTCAATAAACAGACACTTAATGAAGCAAGGCTGAAAGTCACAAAGCTGTCCTGAATGATTTCTTTCACTTCTGTCAATGTTACATGTACCACAGAGAAAAGTTAAAATCTTGAAATAATTTATGTGAAGACATTCAAAACCTGCTTATATTGCCATCTTAAATCCTATGTGCTACTTTCACATAGTATAAAAACTGAGAATACTTAAAAACACTATTCTATTCTACATGAACAGTCCACAAGGAACACAACTCGGCTGAACCTAACTGGCCTCTGGATGCTGCTGTTGCCTCAGAGAAAAGTAGCTGTAAACTCATTAAATTGGCTGCTGATCCTGTAATTCATGCCAACAGTAAACTAAAGAACTAAATTTTGCAGGACTTTTGCTTAGTTTTAATGACCTTAATCTTGTAGTTGCCACACAAAATAAGATTTGAAAGCATGCATGTAGTCTGTGCTGAAGGTAGATCTATTTATTAGCCATCAATTTTTTCAACTATGCCACCTTTGACTTTCTACTGGGTTTGATAGCTTTTGTTGAGGAAGATAATATCTGTTCCTTCAGGTAGACACATAAAAAAAAGAAAACAATCCACTTTTTTCTAAAATCAGACATCCTATTCAAAGGATAAATTCTCTATTTTATTTATTCCGCACTTATTTCCTTTATTTCTACTACAATAATGTCACATTAGTATCCATTAAGATTAATGACTATAAATGTAGCATGTAAATGTTGTGTGATGGAATAAACCATCTATTTTTTGCAGTATGACTCTATCAGTATCTGGGATATTATTAATTGAGATATATAACTGAAAGTGATGTGATCAAAGTTTCTGCTTTTCCTGTTATTATGATACTTCAATGTACTACACATCATGCTTAGCTCTCTTCCCACAATAGTTAATCAAAAGTCTTTGTTCTGCAATAGCCAGAAAAGCACCTCAATTGTAATCAAGAATCTTAATTGTATCAAATCAAAGTTGGAACAGGTCAAATATTTTACCTAACAAGTCTCTACTTAGTTCAGAAGAAGGAAGATTCTTCAGGTATGCTAACCAAACGCACACATATATATATATATATATATATATATATACACACACACACATATAAAACCTACTACTGCTGTTTGTAGCTGTTCATTCTGAAAAAGAGAGAAACAGAACAGCTCTGCCTAGAAAAAGCACATAAAATTACATGTTAAGGTATTTTCACCCATGAACATTGGGACACAGGACTCCTACTCAATTTCTACTTTTGTACTAGTGGCTGACATTTTTATTTAATCATCAAGTGGGTTAAACATTAAACAGCTACACATGCAATCCTCTCAACAGCTCTTCTCATCAAGTCTGGTTCCACCACCAAACCAAATTTGGGCAGTGCAAGATCAATCTGGGCAGTGCTTTATCTGAACTCTCCCTTTTTGAGGTAGGCCACAAACAGTTTCTCTCTTACGTACACTAAAATTAACTGAAAAATTTAAGTCAAGCAGAGCTTTTGCCAAACATACCACAAGAAAGAAAAAGAAGAATTTTTCCAGAGAAAAGAAACACTGACTAAACAGAAGTCAGTAGCAGAAAAAAGTACTCATGGTATATTTACCATTAAATTCTCCTTTCCCCCTCTTAACTGTAGAGAGGATAACAAGGATAACAATCTAGTTCAGCTCGTTAATAAATGTACCAACTTCTTAACCTCATAACTTGTGATAGATGAAGCTTTAATTTGTATTTAATGCAGAATTCAATCTAGAACAGATTGAGATTGATGAGAAATTAATCAATCAATCAAATCTTGGTCAGAGACAAAGTGCTAAAGAAAGGAAATGGACACTTAGTATATCCATTTTAAGTGAAAAGAAGAGTCTAATTAGCTTTCATAACAACTGATAAATCCTAAGAAAAGCAATTCCCACACAGCAGTCTCTAGGCTTGGGTATATTTTTTATGTTGTCTGTTTCATTGTGCAAGCATAGCACTAACAAATAAGGAACCGACTATTTTTGGGCATTATGCATTTCCTGAAAGGACTGGAAAAGCAATAAATGAATTTGGCAATTAGAGAGATGGCACTCTCTCTTTGTGTCTACTCCTCTCTGTCTCCCAATAATAGCATCTGAAGCACCAAGGAGTTAGTTACTCTTCTGTCAAAGAATGAGTGTTAAACAGGGACAAGAAAACCCTATAATAGAGCATAGGAAAGCAATAGATCTTTCAAAATATATTTACTTATTAGAAAATTCTGGTCTTAAAGCAATTTATTTTTAAAGGAAAAAGTAAAAACTGAGGAGGGGCAGGTAGTAGAGTGTTCCTGGCATCTGACTTTACTTTGTAATTACTAACATGTTCTTTCCAGATTTATTTGAATGACTAAAGAACAATGATATTTAAAACAAACAAACAAACAAACAAACAAACAAACACACATTCCCCCTGCCCAGATATTTACTGACA
Source organism: Molothrus aeneus (assembly GCF_037042795.1). NCBI lineage: Eukaryota > Metazoa > Chordata > Aves > Passeriformes > Icteridae > Molothrus > Molothrus aeneus. The sequence goes on along the minus strand of NC_089647.1, from coordinate 73,415,723 downwards.
AGAAAGGAAGAAGAAAGAAAAAAAGAACTATCAGGGGGTTTTTGGTGAATGTTATCTATGTACAAAGGTTAATCATATCATCATATTATAGTTTGGGTTGGAAGGAATTTAAAAGATCATCTAGTTCCAATCACTCCCACAATGGGCAGGGACACCTTCCATTAGACCAGATTATTCAAAGCCCCATCCAGCTTGGCCTTGAACACTCTCAATGAAAGGCCATCCACTGTTTTTTTCTGCAACCTTTTCCAATGACTCGCCATTTTCACAGGAAATAAGCTCTTCCTAATATCTTATCAAACCCTACCCACTTTCAGTTTAAAGCTGTTACCCCTTTCCCCTTCACTAAATGCCCTTGTAAAAACTACCTGTCCATCTTTCTTGTAGGCTTTCCAGGTAGTGCAAGGCCACCAGGCAAGTTTCTCTTCTCTAGACTGGAAAACACAAGCTGTCTCAGCCTTTCTTCATTGGAGATGTTAAATTTCTCTAACAATACACATTGCCCTGAATTGAGAAGAATCTATTACCACTTTCTTTAAAAATATATTATATATATATAGGTAGATCTAGATAGAGCTATAGATATAGTTAAATTAGATTTAGATACAGCCATGGATATTGATAGAGATATAGATACAGATATAGGTAGTTCTAGGTATAATCACTGATTTTCAGGTAAAGAAGCAGCATGCACAGAAATCAGAATAATGGACATAGGCCAGCTATGCCTATGGATTATATGCTATATGGATTATTCAAAATGAACAGTAGGCTTACTAGAACCTGGAAATAAAAGTTATAGTATAGCGTCAGTTAGGTTTAATCTCTTAGTACTTTTAATTCAAGTACACTTTGCAGGTTTTTAGCTCTGCCCTTCCTTAGGAAGAACATCCAAAAGTTTAAATACTTCATTGCCTGAAGTAACACTGCAGATTCATTCATAAATTGAATCTTACAACTACATTCATGAATTCTGCTGTACTGTCATCACAGATGGGAAAAACTGGTTTGTCTTCTACCTGAGGTAAAAGACTATGCAATTCTTGTTCTATTAATGCTCTCACGTGGACCAAGATTTTTACTCCCTGAGCTTCTGCAGTAACACAAGAGAAAAAATATTTCTTGCTTTTCATCATATATGGCTTGGTTTCCTTTTGCTGTGACTGAAAGCACTTTGAGATTTAGGTTTTTAACATGTTATTTCTTTTCATGTCACTTGGTTTGAATTAAGATTTTTTTGCTTAGATTATGCTATTACTCAAAAAAATATGTGGAAGGATGATAGGAAAATTTGAGAAGATTTTTGAATTAATTAAGAATATTTTTGACGTCTCTTCTTAATTGAGGAATAAGTAGGGAACTTATAAAGTTACAGAGTGAAGTTTGGACATTTGCATAGACAGCATTAATAACAAAGAGATTCAGCTGCTCTGAAATGTGAAGGGAGAAAATAATTTAAGGAAGCTTCAAGGGAATTATGTGAGAAGTTCCAGACATAATCTGAAACAGCAATTACAGATAGCAACTCTTATATTGTTTCAGTGGAATGATCTTCTAATTTTCTTATTCATTCATGCTGAATCATTACTAATGTGTTTATTTTCCAAGGATTTAGAGACCAATCTTCATTCCCAAGGAGAGAATGTTGAATTGGGAGATTCTATAATAATAAGCAAGCCATATTTCTGACAAAAGGAAAAAATAACATAAACCTAGGGGAAATGGGACAATGATGCCCTTTTAAAAATGCCCTTAATGGTCATTTCCTAATTTACATGCAACTGATAAAATAGGAAAGACATTAAAGAAGAGATAACATCTACTTTTAAAACATTTTTATCACTGATAGTTAATGGAAAGAAATATCATATGATTTAGAGTAACTTGATTCATAAAATTCTCCTAATGATTATACCTGGCTTTTGAAAAACCTCCAAATTATTTTTCATAAGAATGCTTACATACATACTTCAACAGATTAAAAAGCCGACTTTCAAAATTTTGGGTTCCTTATCAGAGTTCAGTAATGACATGTTTCTGCAAGAAGGCTTTAGAAATACAATAGTTCCATCTTAAACACATATAAAATATATCTTTCTGATATTATTGCTAAAACTAAGTTGGCATTAAATTCTTTTGAAGATAAGACAGGTGTAGTTTTTACTTGAGAGGTTGTAGAAGTGAATCATGGATTATTTTTTCATGCATGTTTATGAAAGAAAATTAAAAACTAGAGCTGTCTTAGTCAAAAAATGGCCTTTATAATGTCATTATCCTCAAGGAAATATCTATAATAATTCAAAAGAATTATCCCTCTAAAATGGACATAATGTTCTGATAGCTAACCAAAAAAAATTAAAAGGAGGGAATGCTTAGATGTTACTGAAGCTTCAGAGTTTGGTGCATCTGAAATACCTCCATGAGGATGGCAGGTAAGTCTGTGAAACATGAGGTCAGCTGAAGTAATGATGGAACCCAGGCAAAATATTGCAGAGAGTAAAGAAATTACAATTAAGATGAATACTAAGCCAATTGAACCCCCTCAGAGAGGCTACCTCAGATATAGATATCTGATTTTAGTGTGCTGAGTTTCATTCCTTTTGCCCTTTCTAATTAAGTTGTGTGTGAGGGACTTTTTGTTTGTCTGTGTTTCTTTGTTTGTGGTTTTGTTTGTTTGGTTTTGTTTGTTTGTTTCTTTTTACTTATTAAAGAACTCCTCAGTTTACATATTATCATAATCAAGTACTCATTCTGGTCAAATGAACAACTACTCTGAGGGAACTACTACTGAGTGTTATTGAGTTAATAACACTCAGTTACTGAAGGTTAAATATACCATCATCCAAAGCATGTTTCTACAGTTATTCCCTGAAAAAAGTGACAATATAGTCTAAATGAAGAAAAAATCCAAACAGGCAAACTGATAAGCTCCAGTAAACTCTATAAACATCTACCCCTTGAAATATTCAAGTTCTATTATAATTGTGTAGAGATTACCTGCATTAGCTTGCCACAAGATGTCAATGTATCCATGATTAAAGTATAAAATCTACATGCTTTCTGCAGAATCTAAAACCACATATAACCATGTTTATAGGTAATTCTGCAAAAGCTCTACCAAAGGTATGACTGAAATATAAAATTGAACCTTCATCAAACCAACGTGGGTGGGCCTAATGGCTTAGTAAAAGACTGAGAAAACCTCTATTAATCTTGTCATGAGTTTGGAAATATAAAACAGTTTCTAAAACTACAGTGTGAATTCCTCAGACTATCACAGAGCTATAGCTATAGCATTTTCCTTGAACCATAGTATCTTCATTAAAGATCTGTAGAGGAAGCATCATGACCTTACTTGGAAGGAAAGATACACCCTGATATTACTATGAACTGGTTTGGTTGACAGCCTGTGTCAACACCTGAATACAAACCCACAGTGAGAGAGACTGAGAAAACATTGTCACACCGACATCCAATTCTTACAGAAGTAAAAGTCTCGAGGAGTTTGATGCTGGCAGGGGGCTATTTACAGATCACAAACGAGGTGGGGCTGCTGCGGAACGTGCCTTGAGCTGCTTTATTTTTCAGCAACCGTCCTATTACATTATTATGGCAATGGGAAGATGCCAGCAGCTCACACCTCAGGCAGCAGACTAAGAATTTAATGTTACAAATTTATAAGTTTCTTGACCAATCACACAAAGCAAAAGCATATTGACAGTAGTAGTTCTATCTAATCACTATAAGCACACGTACCTTTGGTTAAAACAATGCTTGCTTATTTTGAATACAATACCTACTTGTGAGCTTTAAAACACCACGCACAGACCTCCATGATTAAGCTTCAACCTTCCTAATATCTTGCTAGATAAACTTTTCTGTAGCTTAGAGAGTTATTCTAGACAAGCATTAATACACAGATCATTGTTCTATTTATCCTTGCTTTTCTACAGTTTAAATAATTTTTCTGCTGACCTATCTCATGGCTGCTGCTTAGCTCTAATCACAGTTTACTGTATCTGAGGCCTGTCTTTTGCAGCTTTCCCAAAACCTTCTAATTTTGTGGATTCCCACAATTCCTCCTTTCTGTTCACTTAAAAAGAAACACTGGAGGGAGTGGATATGATGTTTCCCCAGGCTGGGCCATGCTCACATACTGGTGTTGTTACTGGGGCTTGTCTCAATGAACAGGAATTTGTTATGTATGTGTGTGTGTGTATATGAGAGTGTGACAGGATATGTGCAAAGTTTTGCTGATATAGAACATCTCCCATTTGTCCACGTGTCGTTTTTCTTTCCCCCACAGTGACAAGGGGTAAGTAAACAAAGGTGTTTTTGAGCATGTTTCCATGTTATCTTGTACACAGAATAATACACAAGCTGGAATTTCAACAAAGCTAAAATTGAAAAAGAAAAAAATTATACCTATTTCTCAATGATAGTGATGATGCTTCGTGCTAAGAAAAATAAGCAAAATGAGAGAAAATTAAAAGAAAGATAGATTTTGGGGATTTTATCTGAGAAAGTACAGAAAACTTCAAAATATTAGATATCACATATGCATATATGAAAAAACAAATATAGTCTAGCTTAAGGGAAGAAAGGAGAAGAACCCATATACATGAAGATCCTCTTATTTGATTATCATATAAGAAAGTTACTTTTCCTTGTTTGATAGAATTGGTAACACTTGAAAAATTCCAGTGATAAAACCTAATTCTCCCTGGAACTTTAGCCACATACTTCTTGTTTCTTTCCTCTGTATTCAGTGTTCCTTCTTCTTTGTAATGTAATATATGTCTTTCCTCATTTTATTGGTTTCTATGACCAAATAGCAGCACATGCTGTGACTTGCACATTTTTACAGGAAAAAAAAGCCTTTTTCATTAGCTTTCATTTGTAAATATTTTATATTGGCCATTGACTGAATGAAATCTTTTGTCTTTGAAAGTTCTACTACTTGAACTACTTTACCTACTTCTGAAAAGTTATTTAGGGTTTGCAGAATTACTTAAGAGATGTAGTAGACAGAGTAATCGTATGTAATTTGTAATTAACTCCTGAAATGAAACAATTTATGGGGCAATCCATTTGTTCATCATAAAAAATTCATCCTATCATTCCTTTGGACTGTTATCCCATGTTGTCATTGAGGCCCAGCAAAGTTTAAGATGTGATCTTCATCTGTAGTGTTTCAAAATGTTCTCTTGGTTTTATTATTCATAATTGGCTTGCTTTTCTTTTTGCTTTCTTTTCACATAAGCTCAATAATATACTTTACTAGCAAACTCATTTCCTCAGATTTCTGGATCCTGGGTCATATATATGCAAACTAGCACACCCACAAAATTAGAAGGAAGAAATATTAAGAAACTTGCAAATAACATTCATTATTTATATATTTATCATTCTAATAATTAATATTTTTATTGCTTTTACTTTTTAAAGATAATGTAATGCTTTCTGACTACATTTGCAATCAGTTTTACTGAAGGCTTCTGTATAGGGTGACACAATTATTTTGAAGTTTATGGAAATTGAAACTGATTGGAATTAGCATTGTATATACTTTAGCCCACCTCACTCCTTATTCATTGGTCTACAGCATGAAGCATCCTGGACTGAAAGCACTGGCAAATAAACTTCAGGGACTATGTGGAACAACACAACAAATGTATTCATTGTTTCCCTCCTATCTGGATTTTCAGGCAAAGTGATTTGAGATATAATATATTTTCTGTCCATAAATGATAGCAATTTAGATTTTGGATGTAAGAAGAAAGATCAGACCAAAACAGCTGTGTATCAGAAAGCTATTAGGCAAAACTTTGGTTCCTGGATGTAAATAAGTTGCACTTGAAAACCTGTAACTCCTGATGTTTCTGATGTTTATACTACTTATCTTTTCTTTGGCTCTTTTTTTTTACTCAATTTTGTTGTGTGCTTGTTTGCTTACTTTTTCAATGTCAGAAAAGTGTATTAGCTGCCTGAAGTTCACCAGTCTCTGCTGTATACCACCATTTGCAGACCACTAGTTTAGGTGCTAAGGTGGTCATTTTACATCTACAACCATTTAGATTTAATAAATGAGTAAGACTGATATATAAGTCTGTTGTGGTTTATCACTGATGAAGTTAGAGAATGAAATTCCATAGTAGCCTTATTACTCTGGCTGAGTTCCTTGAAGGGAAAAAGCTATTAACCTTTGGACCCTTAATGACATTTTTGATATCTTGAATTTGTAGGAAGTTTCTTCTGCATCCAGCTTTGCAGCTCGTGGAATTGGTTCATTGTAATTCCCAAGTGACATAGAAAAGGGACATTTATAACTCTTGGTCTCTTTGGGTTTTTGTTTTTGAGCAGGACAACTTTTCAGAGAATTTATTCAATAAGATAATGGCATCAAAGCAAACATCCCCCACCTACATTCTTCTCACCTTCTCTTTATATGTAGAGCATGCTGCCATGTGGTATGGAATATCCCTTGTGTGTGCTGGGGTCAGCTACTCCAGTTGTGTCCCTTCCCAACACCTTGTGCACCCCCAGCCTCCTCACTGGTGGGAAGGGGTGAGGAGAGAAAAGGCCTTGGGTTTCTCTGAGTACCTCTCAACAGCCACAAAAACCTTTCTGTGTTACCAACATCACAAAATTCCAAAACACGTCTCCTTACTAGCTACTATAAAGAAAAGAATCTTTACTCCAACTAAACCCAGTGCAGTAAGTTACATCACTGTTTATAAAGGTAAATCAATCCATTAAACAAAGTAAACTTTTTGAGACACAGCCTCTGTACATCAAATCTCTTAATACACGCACACACATTTTAAAACATCTTGAAAACCAAATTAAAAAAAAAAATTGGTTAGTATACAATCACACAGTAAAATTTGATACCTCTGAAAAGATTTCACATTTTTGCTGAAATTTAAATACCCTCCAAATTCTTTCTGTTTTGTTTCACACAAAAATATGTTAAATCAAGTCCTAACATTTCTGGAACTTATAATGCACAGAATTATGTTGTTATAAACACTGACAAAACAAGTCCATTTTAAAATTGTTAAGTCTTAAAGACAACTGTGGTGGAAACAATGACCTTTCAGGGTTTCAGAAGATCTATGATGGCTCAAAGTAGAGTGCTTTAGGTGCATTTTAAGTAGACTTTAAAAAATAAAACTGAGGAAAAAGATTTTCCTGAATGTCATTTGCAAAACTATTCATAGAAAACATTGAGAATACTGATTTTAGAAAGTTTACTTGGAAAGCCAAGTGAGTTGTTCTGTCTCTGGATACTGAGCTTGCCAGGTACATAAAGGTACTAGTCTATAAATTTTGTCCAAGTTCATTCTATAAATTCCAGCAATATTTTCCAAACTGTCAGGATGCTTCTTTATTTTTTTGCACTGTTTTTCAGATAAGGCAAAACCAAAAGCCTTGTTGGTATTAAATGATAAAAATCCTTTTGTTAATATTATTTTTATGGAGGTCCTCAAAACCTGAAAAGGGAAAAGAGCCTGTTTTAGAAAATGTTTCATGGATACTTAAAATATAAAACTCATAAAGTATGGGTTTATATCCCAGTAGCCCTTGTGCCTCAAGAAAACAGTGAACTGAACACTATACTCACTCAGAGGTTTTTGCAGGAATTTAAAACAGCATCTTTTAAGAATATTTAAAAGCAAATATTCCCTTTGAAAAAGTATTTGGATTAAGGAAAAAAAGGCCTTTTTATATCTTCTCACAATTCCTGTAAACAGGTTTAGCATTGACTATGTATACAGAACAAGCAGAAACCAGTGAGGAGTTACATTTACTGTATTTTTATTCAAGCATAAACTGTCTAGTGGAAAAGTGTTTTGCTTGACATCTCGAAAAATGTGAATTTTCCCCTGCTTTGACAGTATAATTCTCAGTAATAGTGAAGCTTGAGTAGGTATCTTGGCAACAAAACCAACTCTTTGACAAACTCCATGATGGTTTCCCTGAAGGCTTTGTTCATGTGGCAGCACTTTTCAGTATTTAAAGCATCAGTATGTTGTTCATCGTCTGTCATCTTTGTTTGTACCTTATATCTAGCTTGAAAAAGCAGCAGGGAGAGTAAATTCATTTGCTATGAAGTCTGTTTGCTCACAGTAAATTAATTAGCTATTAGATTTGCCCACATATATATAGTTATTTAGAACCTTAAAACCACATTAGAGAGAACTCTTGAGTATTCCCAGAACTTTAACAAGGCAAAAGTCTGAGTAAAGCTAGGTAGTACTAGCTGAAAATAGCAATGTAGAGTCTGTAAGTTTTCAAGAAGCATCAAAGTTCTGTTTGCACTGCATTTTTGCTCATTTGGTTGCTGTAACAGCTACCAAACTAGAATAACAAAAACTAGAAGCAATTTGAACACTTTTGCAGATCTGTCTTTCAGTAGTATAGAACATTTCATCAGCAAAGAATGTACAAGCAGCTGCAGTTACAGAAATTATGTAAAGTTACCAGGAGCAAAGATCAAACATTTGTAGTGACAGAATCAGGATGCAACTAGGCCACTTTTTCAGGTACTGGCCTCAAATCTTCTCTCAAGATACAAATAGCAAGTTTGTGTTAGGATGTTATGCGGCGTTCAGTGAAAGATAGGCAACCTTTGATATTTCATATTAAAAAAAGATTGTTGACTTCATAGAAATTCTTCCAAGAATTATATTTTGTCATAATATCCTTTATTACTCTTTGAAACATGTTCACATCAATTAGTGCCTAATACTCATAACTAAAGCATTTTTTATACATATAACAAGTTTTGAAGGATGTTTGGAAACCACAATTCAGTAAAGATTTAGAGTATATAACCCTTCTGAAAATGAAGCTCAAATAATGCAGATTGGATTCTGTCAAAGTTTTTACAGGATTACATTTTCCCTGAGACATCCAGATTGGATTGATCCTTTTGTTATACGTGTCTTTTTAAACTGTATATTTCTAAGTGATCCCTTAAATACCTGCCTATTTCAATAAGGACTGATTGAGTTGGTTCAACTTCGACAGGAACAGATGTTCCCTTTCACAGATTATTTCATTTCATATATAGGGAACTCTTGATCTTATCTCACTCAGAATTTTACAATGTAAAAACAGTACTATGTTTCATCAGGTCTACTGGATTTTTGTTAATCATATATTTTCATTTAACTGCAAAATAGTTCTGGGGACTATTTATAAATATATTTACTGTTAAGGCAGAAGCCTGTACATGATGAAATCTGCTATTTTGACACTTTAGCAAGGAGAAAGCAAGTCCATTGATTGTTCACAGGTACAGATACTTCCAGAACTCATCAAGAAAACTGCCAGGACAAGGAGGATTGCTGTTGATTTGGTGAAGTGCTAAGATCACCTGCTACATGCAGCTGATGTTGATGCCCAAGAAGCCCTAACTCAGCACAACACTAAGTAGGTTGCAGTGATTTTCTGATATTGTTCATACCAAGAATAATATGGCATAAATCAGGAGCTCTGAGTCTTTAATGATTCACATAAGGGCTCAAAAAAGTAAGTTATGAATATAAATGGCTAATTTTAGTGTATGAGACAAAACAGCTGCTTCACTGAAACTAAGTCATATTTAAGAATTTTAACTCTGAAGAAGGAAGCCTTTTCAGGTACTGGGAAATGTTCTTAGTTTGCTTACAGTGAGTGAATGTGAAGTGGGAATATATATAACTCAAATGGCTGTTTTGACCAAGAGATTTCTATGTTACCACTCTTGGACATTCAAAAGCAGATTTATTTTACAGAGGTTTTTGGGGGGAAATTTAATTTTTTTTTCCACATTTTTCTTGAATGATAAATAACTGCATGCTTCTTATATTTAAAAATTTTCCAATATCATTTTTCTTTAAGAATGTATGGCATTGGTGGAGGAAGAACTAGAAAATTTTTAGTCTGCCTTTGCATTGATGGAGAGAAATTCTGTCAAGGTCTATATATCTTTCACCTGTTTGTGAAATTTGTGCTGCATTAGCATCTAACAGATGGTTAGTTTTAAGTGTTTAAGGGTGTATTTAAGGAATAAACTCATCATATATGTGCATGACAATGTTAGCTAAATCTCTGTGAGGACCAGTCACTGTTACTTAGCATCTAATGCCCTCTCAGACATGAGAAAACTCTTAAAAGTTTGTTATGAGTAGTAACTCATTGTTGCAGCAAGGCTTTTGAAAAGCTTTAGTTTGATTTAATATTTAAAAGAAATTAGTTTACATGGTGAACTAACAAAGGACTATAGGGTCATTCTCATTATAAGAGAGACTGTGGTTCTGGTTTTTTCTCTATTATGTGCCAAGAAAGCTGGAGTGAAAAGTTCAATGTGCATCTTTATGTTTGGTCAGAATAATTCCATCTTGTGTTATATGAAAAAGTTCAGTGGTTTGCCTTTTTTGCTCATGGATTACCAACTAGAAAGAGACTTTGGACACATACCAGCATGAAAAAGTAAAGATCAAAGGAGTACATACTAAGACAAGACAAAGACAAAATCATAAGAGGTTTGGAAATTTTGTGTTTAAGAATACTGTGATCCTTCCAAGGGCCCCAAAGCTATCCAAAAAAGCTTCAGAATGAACAATACAGCCACCACTGCATAGAAAAACATGATATAAACTCAGACACTAATCCTCATCAGGAGCTGGAGGGTCACCTTCTCACAGAAGATGATCTGGTTGGTCAAGTAGGACCTGCCTTTCAAAAAGCCGTGCTGTCCAAGCCTGATCTGACTCAGCAGAGTATTACTTGACATTGCCCTCCCTTACTTGCTAGTAAAACCACTGCTCATGATAGGCTAAGATACTTAAACTAGTGGGAGATGGGTATGTTTTCAGGGATATGATTTTTTTTTCCTGTGTGTTCTTGAAACAGTGGGAATCATCCAGCAATGCTGTGTCATTAATTACCATGCTTTGTAGATGTTAACCTGACCTGCCATGACCTAAAGGTTTGCCTGGCATTTGGGTGTATAAGAGATCAAGAGAAAGGGTCAGTAAGATTCTATAATGCAAAACAACATGGAGACTTTTTCATATAAGTTTCTCTACTGTGTTGCCACAAAAATCATTAGCAATTATACCTATGCTTAATAAAATGCATGTGTATATCAAGCTATTACAAATTCTTACCAGCCATCAATAGTAGTTGTGATCAATAGTATAGCAGCAAACAATTAATTGTAGAAACAATCTATAATAACAACATCCAAAGAACCAGCAATATATAATATATAATATCACAGATTGCAAATTTATTACTAGCGAAACAAACTTTTTGATAATATAAAAGCACATGTGCTTCTGAAACCATGCCAGAACAGGACAACAACCATTCCAGAAATGGGAGGACAAATGAAACTGACCCCAGAAGTGAGCCCAGAAAGGGACCAATGAAACAACTGGCAGAGTCCTGCTTCAAAGATGATCAGTGTCATGGATTTGGGAGTCACTCAGGCATCCCCAAAGTTTACGCAGGCTTGATTAGGAAAATTAATACTACATGCAGCATGGCAAGTCCTCAGGAAAGGAAGTTCCATTTTTTATAAATATTAAGAAATTAACATTTTGATGAATATTAAGAAGGCAAAGAAGGTGAAGGATAACACCAGCTCGAGCAGCCAATAGATGATGTTCACTTCTGGATCAATCTTTGACAATGTATCAAATTGTAGCCAGACTTTCTAAAACACATCAAAAAGGAGACAAGAAATTTCAGGGTGAACTGCATGTGCCTTGTGAGCAAATACTAAATCTCATACTAGAAAGCATATATTAGACAGGGAAATGATAAACAATACTGAAATAACATCTGTTTAATTAAAAATAATATTATGCTAACTGACACATCCCAAAATCTAATTAAAGCATCAGTGTTCTGTACAACAATTATGGCAAATTAATCTGAATTGACAAGGTGGGAGGGAGAGAGGGGAAGTTTCAGATATTAAAGAGGACACTCTAAATCAATATTTGACAGTCTTGAATTTTGAAAAAATAGAAAGAAATAGAACTATATCCCAGAACAAGTGTAAAAAGTGGTTACTGTCAGTAAAAGAACACACTTAAAGTATCTTGTGGAGAAAGATATGATGAGATACAATCAGATCATCCACCTTAGAAATGTGAAGGAATAGCTCGACCATGGAGCATTGCATCAAGAAATGAATGAAACTCCTTTCTGTAGACTAAAAGATACAGCTCAGAAGAGATGATAACGTATACAGCCATGTGTGGGCTCTCATACACATCTTAGAAACAGGTTCCTGGGTGTGAAAACACATGATGAGTTGGAAGCTAGGATTCTTGAAAAGATCAAGATGTCTGCAGCATCCACTTTCCTGGATCACTTCAAGAAATCCTAAGACACATGATCTTGCCAAATCACAACAATTCTTAAAAAAAGTGTTCTAAAAACTAGTGGGTTTTTTAGTTACTGCTTTATAAAACTCTTTGATATAAAAAAAGTAAAAAAAAAAAACCACCAAAAAAACCCCATTTTTCAAGCACTATGAATGGTGAAAAAGAGGTTACCTGACTGAAGAAATGCACACAGATGATGGCAGAAAAATTTTGAAGTGTCATGAAAATAAGCATACGACGTATTCTCGTAGAGCTAGAGAAGTTTCAGTAGAAAAACTCTACTTGTGGCCTGATAAAATCCTGATAGCTTTTTGGGACTGTGTAAAGTTGGCTTAGCTGCAGGATCACTACAGATATGATGGGTACTTTGCTAAACAATATTTCTGATTCTTTTCATCCCCAGGATGGTGTCATGTCTTGGCAATACTGATTATCACTTCAAAAACTGTCTTCTCTCTTCATCCAGTGTTACACCTCTGAGGCTCTCAGTGTGGGAGAAAAGGGTCTGAGAAATACAACTAGAAACTGAAAACCATGTGGTTAGGGCTTTTTTCATAGGTTTTCCCTTCATTCCCACTCAACCTGCGCAGTGTAATTTCCTTCCCTTTTTTTCTTCTTGTTCTTTCACACTATGGAAATGACATAGATGTGTAAAACACTGTCAAACCATAGATGAATGTTGTTTATTTGTCACAAAGCAGCTACTGTAACATGCAAATATTAAAAATTATTTTAAAAAACAAATTATTCATTACTCACATTTCAAGTGATGTTGCTTCTGGAAGAAGAAGGAATAATAATAATAATTCAATCACCAAACATTCCATCCTGTTGAGAAGTCTTGGCTAGCTGTTTGATATTTCACTGGAACAGGAATTACAGAACAGTCCTGGTGACTCTGTATCTAATTATATTTCAATAGGATTAAAATACCCCAAAAGATCTTGAAACAGATTTTGTAACTCATATATCTTCACCTGTCAGGTAAACATCCTGTCTACAAGAAACCATATTCCTGCTTTTTAGTTTATAGTAGAAAAACAGCAACAAAAGGAAAGCATTATCCTTTTATTGGACTACAGTACAATTTTCATTCAAGTGTTTTGCCTGGTTTTTGTGCCTGCACTACAAAACTTTAAGAAGGAATCGGCAGAAAAAAGTCACTAGAATAGTAAAGGTAATAGAAAAGGCAAACACACAATTAATGGTGAATGCAAGAATGTACCTTCACTTAACTTTTGAAAGAAAACTATTAACACACTTTGTACCATATGGAAAGCAGAAATTTGACTGTGATTTAGTTTCTGCTAGCACTGAAAGCAAGAAGAGAAATCTAAATAACATGAAGTTACAAGAAAGGTCACTTTATTCAGTTATAATTTCCCATAGGTTGTGAAAGACTGGTAATGGTCAAAAAATTAAAGCAACTTTCCTTGCCCCTTAAAGCTGTTTTATATTATACCAACACAGAATCATAACATAATTTAGGTAGATAGAAACATCTGCAGGTCATTTGGTACACCACTCTGATATTCTGATCAAAGCAGGTTGGCATAGATGTTATACAAGGTTGATTAAGGTAAAATTTAAAGTATTTCCATGGAAAGAATATCCACATCCTCCCTGGGCAATACCTGGCTATCAAAGATGTGGTTTTTTCCCACTTCTATCTAATTAGAATGATGCAAATTGAGTTTCTTGCTTCTAGTCCATTTCCTGTGCACCTCCAGGAAAACTACTTCTCATCAGGTAGGTGAGTAAGATTTTCCCTTAAATCATAAGAAACTCAACTTCCTCAACACCACAACTTTGACGGATAACCATCCTCCCACCTTGTAGTATGATCCACAGGTTTCCTGGGAGTGCATTCCATCCCATTGTCCAGCTCATGAATAAAAATCTTAATCAATATGAGCCTCTGAGGGTGGTTAATAATTTGTCATCAGTAGGATTCTATACCACTAATCAGAATTATATGAGCAAAAATATTTAGCCAGTTCCACACTTAAGTGCATCTGGCCAGGACATCTCTCATCAGTGTGTCTCCAGGGCTGATGTGAGGATGGGTATTCAAATTAAAAGTCTGGGTAAGGTCAAAGTTGACAATATCCACTTTTCTTTCTTTCTCAACTAAACCATTTGTTTCACCATTGAAGGAAATCCACTTGGTCTAGCACAGTTTGCCTTTGGTAAATTCATGTTGACTTCTCCCAAACACCTTTTTGTCCTTGAAATATCTGAATATATTTCCCTGAATAATTTGCTAATTTAAAATAAACCAAACAACCTGTGGTTTTCAAAATTCTCTTACTTCTACTTCTTGAAAATGATCAGGATATCTTCCCTTCTCATTGTCAAATATCTTCTTGAAACACCAGTGTGACTGTGGTCACAAGGGTTTTCGGGATGAAGAAGAGACAAGAATGTTGACTCTATGATCAAAAGGCTTGATTTATTATTTTATGATATATGTTACATTAAGACTATACTAAAAAGCAATAGAAAGGAAAAGGTTTCTTCAGAAGCTAGCTAAGCTAAGAATAGAAAAGAATGAATAACAAAGATCTGTGTCTCAGACAGAGAGCAAGAGCCAGCTCTGCCATGAGTGGTCAGTAAATCTAAACATCTACAGGAGACCAATCACAGGTCTACTTGTTGCATTCCACAGCAGCAGATAACCATTGTTTACTTTTGGTTGCTGAAACTGTAGCTTCTCACAAGGAAAAATCCTAAGAAAGGATTTTTCATGAAAGATGTCTGTGACACACCAGTAACTCCAATGATTGACATGAAATAGTTCATTCACAGTTATTGTGTGTGAAACTGGAATTAATCCAGGGAAACCTCATGGCCTAATTGATACAGTTGATCAGAGTATCCACCTGAAAGTGCCCTGTTGATGCTAACACATGTAAAGCTATTTTCATCTTAATCATGAATATTTGAGGACATTACTTGAGTGACCTGAGGATGAACAAGTCCAATATTCTGCTTCATTTACATTTGTTATTAAGAATAGAGGTCATCTGTAGGAGATGTCTATTAATTCTTAGTCTTCTCTGGCTGCCAGAGCAAAACAATGCTGACACAAGGGGAGGCTGCATTCCTAACTTGACTGGAATGATATTGAAGAAATGGAAGATACGCCATGTGTCAAAGTATTCAGAGAAACCCAGGAATTTGTCTAACTCATTTATATGGCAGGTATAAAACTGTCTCTAAGCCTAAATGAAATCAATAATAGGACAACATTTCATTAGAAGTTCTAGTTTCATCTTAAATTAACTGTAGGACTGTCTTATTTATTGCAGTAGTGTACAGCAACTCCCAGAAGCTGAAGGAAGGGCAGTAAGAATATGAGTGATAGTTTATACTGACATGGGGGGAAAAAGGAACACCAAATAATGTGGTACTACTAAACTCAATTTATTAAGTGGACCAAGAAACAGAGAAACTGTGACAGTTTTACAACCACATACATACACACACAGAGATATCATTATCTGAGAGCTGTCCAAGTCACCCCACCAGTGCACAGAAATAGCACAGCCTCCATATGGAGGAGGAGACACAGCACTCCATGTAAAGCTCCATGTGTCCATGTAAAGCTCTGGGCAGGCATCTGACACCTCTGGCCTCCCTCCCTCACTCTACTTGTTGTACAGCAGCTTGACAGTGTTGTATGACTGGGTGAGCTTCAAGGCCAGATATCAGCAAAGGCTGGCAACCAAATAGATTGATAACCTGCTACATCTCTCAAGGACTTGCAGATATTGCTCTTCAGTTGTCTGTTGATTCATCACCCCAGCCATGGATCAGGTGTGGTTCAGGTTCTCTCTGCATTGCCATGTTTGGCCACAGCCCACTGCCTGTTTGGGTTGTAGTTGGCTCTGTGGTAGTCCCATACTAGATATTTTTAAAATCTCTCCCTGCTTTCAAGGTCTGATCTCTGTTATTTTTCACGAATAGACAGATACCTGAATATTTATGGATTATGGAACACTAATTTTCTTTGTGTGAAATTAGTTGTTTAACTGAAGTATGGAAATGATGAGTGTTATTAGATCCATCCCTCCACTATACTCCTTATCTTGGTAGTAAACTATCAAATTAGCTAGGGGCAGAATTTATCTTTAATCATCACTGCTAAAATTGTGTATAGGGAACTTTCATGTGGCTGGTGACCAAGGGTGTATTCAGAGTACCTTATCACTGGGGGATTTGGCTAGGAAAAAAATCTTAACTCTCCCCCTAACCTTCTATAAACACATAAAGAATTTATCTCTTTAGTTGTGCTATAAAATTGTTTTCATTTTATTGCAATAATCTACCAATTTTCTTAGCATATTTTATTCAATAAAAACTCTTTGAGTCTAATTTCTTGGAACTAAAGAAGAGCATATAATCACAAAATTTCCTTCCTGCAATAAACTGAGATATTCAGTATTCTGAACATAGAAATTTTTAAATTGGAGTTTTTAATACCAAAGCAGACAAGCAGTATTAATATTATATCTGGTGAGTTTTAAGGTGATCAAAGTCACTGGTAATCATTTTGAAAAACTGTAAGGAATACTTGGAGTATTAAAGTAGCATGCCATTTCTAAACCTCTTTTATCTCCCCTGTAACTGGAAGGGACCTACATTAAGACCAAAGGAAGAGGTATCCAAAAGATCATAATAATGTGAACAATCAATAGTGAAAAATATGTTTCTGTCAAAACCAGCTTGGAATACTTGTTACAGTTTCATGACCTTTCTGACAACTTAAGAATGCACAAATGACTGGTCTGCATCTGTGCTGGCTGACAACATATTGTGAAGAGCAACTTGTAGTAGAAATGAAGTGAAGGAAATTAAAAAGGGGTACAAAATATTCTCCCGAACTATAACTTCCTAAACCTCCTAAATTCTCCCGACTCCTCACTTCCCGTACTGGTAGAGGCTTTTTTATTTTTATTTTGTAATTAGTCCAGTTATTGAGAATTTCTGCTCTGTTGCTGTATGTGATTCTTTTTTCCATTAAGTAGTGCAATCATACTGAACTTATATAGATTTTAAGTTTATGTTGTTCTACAGAAACTTCAGTGAAATACATTAGCTTGAAGACAGACATCTTTGTGCATTATAAAGAATTTGGGGATCTACAGTATCTTTAGAAACATGTATTTTTCTTTCTCTACTGTCACTAAATAGAGTATTTGACATGCACCCAGATGTCACCCTGCTCTTTTTCCTTGGATTGTGTTCTGTGAGTTAAAAAAAAAAAAACAAAGAACCAGACCAAACCAAACCAAAAAAAAAACAAAAACCAAACCAAACCAAAAAAAAAAAAAAACAAAAGCAAAACCAGAGACTAGAGAGAGAGATTGAAAATACAGATTTGGAAAAATGTGACATAGGAAAAAGTGGACTGATGAAGAATAATAGTAGAGGAGTAAATAGATAATAATACCAAGGAAGGTTCATTAACATGTAATCACAAAAGAAACAATATTGCATTAAGAAGGAGGAAAGTTCTGATAATTTACCTATATTGCTTAATTTGCAAATACTCTTCTCATGACAGCTTGGCTTTACTAGTGAATGTCTTTAGAACTACAAATCTCTGAGATTTGAAATGCATCTTTTTCTTTAGAAATATATTTCTTTTAATATGTATATGTTAAATATTTCTTGATCAGTAGTCAGATAAAATATATTTTTAATTCCTAGTTTGGCATACATCCATCTGCCCTCACTGACATTACCATGTAAAGTCACAGACTGGTAAAATAATGCACAGAAGACCTGTATAGGAAAGCAGGTGCTTGTATATAGATGTCCTCTATAAACTGATTGTGCCATGACCCAATAAATACCTTTGTTTGTGATGTACACTGTGTCTGTGAATCCCCAAATCTGAAAGTAAAGTTGAGTAGTTCTGGGCCATTTGAAATACTTTTAATTAAAAACTACAGTTCAGCAAAACTTTTAAGTGGTGGGGCATGCCCACTGCTGATTTAGGAGCTTTATAAATAATTATACTTATTATGTTTATTTACTTATTTTTGTTTCAAAAAGGTTTTCAATATTTTCATAAGGAAAATGAAATGTTTAAAACAATAAACTCTTTTTAAAAATATCTACTATGACTTACATGCTATATGGCATTTGGAAAAAAAAAATCATAACGAAAGGAAGTGAAGCAGGTGAGGTTTAAATATCAGAAAAACAAAAAATTAATAAAAAAACAGGAAACAAACCCAAAGCTCAGACAAATTAGGCCCTGCAAGAACACTGGCACAAGAATACCAGTAACATAAAAATTAAACAGAACAGAACAGTTCTACTAATTTAACATTAGTCTAGATTTTTATGTTTTAATCAGGTAATTGTTCTCTATAATAACATGAAAATTGAATAGCCTACATGAGTTTGGCAATCATGATATCTCCAAGATGAGACAAAGGGGAAAAAACTCTTTAACTGGATATTTCTCTTTTGGGAAAAAAATCAAGCAAGGATTTGTGGATTCTCTCAATAGGTACTCTGCCATTACTCAAAAAGGAAATTTCAATACATACATAGTAAAGTTTTTGCTGTTTTTTTTTTCTTATATAATGCATAATAGCAAAACAAAACATAGCAAAATAGTTTGAACATATTTGGAAGTTTGCAAAACAGATGATAGGAGGGATTTTAGGAAGATTTTTTTTCTGTTTTTGACAATTTCTGTTCATTAATCCAGCTGATGAGATAAAGTCTTTAATCATGAATGATTTTCTTTACTTTTTTTGTGAAAGCTGAAAATGCTTCATCCACTTATGAGAAGTGTAAATTTTGGATGAAACAAACATTTTTTTGTTTAAAATTGATCTTATATCTAGTAATTAAATGGGTTTTTTTTAGAATTTTTCTATGGTATAGGTGCACAAGCTCTCTGTAGCCTTCCAGAACAGATTACAAAGAGAAAAAATTTTTGAAGATTATGATATACAGAATGCTCACAGGATGTTTCTGAATGTTCTGGGGAAATTCTAATTAGAAGTACAGAACTTTAGAGTTGATTAAGTCACAACAAGCATTTGTCTCAAGAGCTGTACAATTGATTTCTTAAGTAAATAATTTTTCTCTTTATAGAATGAAATGCATACAATTAAGTTGTTTTGTCTTGTAATCAATGAGTTTTCTTAATATTTGTTCTCATTTTATTGCAAGATACATGATGTTCTTCTATTTTCAATGCTGTTTTGATTTCCCTGACTTGACAAGACTGACTGATTTTTTAATTTGTAGATGAATTTGTCCCTCTGCTTCATAATTATCATCAGATTTTAATTTTACGTCTCTGAAAGTCATATATGTGAGCTGAATTATATGTGGAGGGAGGGTAGTTAAGCCTTTTTCTTATTTAAATTAAATTGGAAATAAACTTTTTCTAAGTCATGTTTTAGTTACCGTACAATAAAATAATTTACCGTACAATAAAATATTTTACCGTACCGTAAAATAATTTTAATATTAGGTACATGAGATACGTTACTCTCATGTTCAGAGTAATTGATTTTACACATCATGGGGACATGAACCAGATAAAGAATCAAGTATAAAATCTTAATTTCTTAAATATTTTTTAAATTGACTTTGTAAGATACTGCTTTTATGAAATCTGTTCTCACAATCTTACTAATATCTATGCCTCTCCTTCTAATACATGCATACATGCAAAGGAAATGCATAGGAACATGAAGGTATGAGTTTAAAAGGAAATGGTACTCCAAGATGAAGCCTATAAGTCTGTTATATTTATTTTTTTGTTTCACTGAGTGAAGATTAGCAGTGCTTCTTTCAGTGCATTTGTACTTATTTTTTCCCTGTGTTTTTAAAAATAATACAATTGACACAGCTGGTATTGCCAGGAAATTCAAATGATCCCTTATGATTTCAAACACTTTTTTTTCTGTTTATATGTCACTAATGTTCTAAGAAAGGCTGAAATCCTACAGGTTCTAGAGAGAAAAAAATGCCACTTCTGATGAGAACTACACACTCTACAGTTTGAGGAATTAGCTGCTAGAACTGCATGAATGTGTCCATGAAGCTCTTATAAGAAAGTATCTAGATGATTCATTGGTGTCTACAAACCTGATGTATGGGTACCTCTTAGCCCTCTTGTCTTTTACCTGCAAAAAAAGATATATTTGGACAGACATGTTTCATACTTTTATATATGCATTTTTATCTTCAGTTATTCTCTTAAAGAAAACAGTTATTCAGTTATTTTTAGTTACTCATGTTTTATAAAGCTTGTTTCCAAAAGTACTTGGGATTTTTAACAACATTCCTGCAATAAATATACATTCTTGAAGTATTTTACTGTAAAGTTCAGAAATGTTTGCATGATCGCATTGACTAGGAAATTAATTGATCACTAATAATTTGAAAATAAGTTTGATCTGTTCATTATGCTGTGTTACAGCTTTACATGTCCATGTTAAAAAATAGATTTTCAAAACATTTCACCTCTTCCAAAATGAAACATCTAAGAATAAGTATATGATTATACTAATCATTTAACAAGCTGCACGGTACGACTGTAATTTGCTACTCAGAATTTAACGAATTGCCTCCTGAAATCAAACATCTGCTACTGTAAGTGACAGTGATTACCAAACAAGGATATTAGGAATCTCAGCCCATAAAAAAAGCTTGATATATTGTGATGAAGAAAGTATAAGGTTTTGAAGTATTATTTTTAACAACTGGAAAAAATACGTATGTTTTGACTCTTAATTATCTTGATCTGAGTTTCTTATTTTCGGATTTTCTTCCCAATTATTTAAGTCATGAGTTTGTTGGAATTTAACTATCATTCTGTCTGTCATGAATATATATTTAATTTTGTACATTATTCTAAACTATTATTTACTTTTTCTGAATAAAGGGGAATTGAATAATTGAATGGATTTGCTTTCTTTTTTTTTCTTTTTTCATGTTACAATTACTTTAGTCCCCACATGTTCTGAAAAAAAGGACTTGACAATTAACAAGGGGCAGGTTTGCATTAAAAATAAATCTTCTTCTGAAAAAAATCTCAGTTTAAATATTTTGACATAACAGTTTTTAAATGCTCTTCATTCCATAAAAAAATGTATACATTGTTTTTGTAGTTAAGGACAAATTGTACTAACCAAAGCAGTTCAGATTGATTAGCATCCTTGTTGTCAGCACATCTGAAGTTCTGATTCAATCTGTTCTCTGCTCCAAATCAGTCTTCTTCACCAAGAAAACTGCTGTTCTCATTCTAGATTTGCGTCCAGGAGTGAAGAATTATGTAAACTATTGTGCATAGGCTTATAACTTGTGAAATATTACTTATCTATTTATTTTTTATTGCAAAGAGAGAGGCTTCATATTGATTTTACTATGAAGGGTCTCAGGATTAGTCAAAGTTCACTTTGGACAAAGTGTGTTTTGCCCTGCTGTTAACAACTGTCTACCACTGAAATAACTGTTTTCCATCCTGCTTCACCTTCAGGTCAAGGAATACTACACAGAATAAAGGCCTGGCCAAGCAAAATGGTCATAGCAACTGACAGCCTCCATGTCTGTTGAGGTTGGGGGACACTTTTGGACAACCTTTGAAGTTTATCTTGATCCCAATGACCATTAGGAAGGTTGGAGTTAGAAAACTTGTAAAAATAATCCCAGTCAGACCATAAGAATGAGGATAAAATGATCCTCTTCTCAAATGTAGAACTTGTGCGGACTTGGGACTATTCATAACACAGAAATCATCTCCTTTCTGCACAAGGAAGACAAAGTCCATCTTATCAGAGGATACTGAAAGGGTGACAATAAGATTGAAGTAAAGATGAAGGTACTAAGTACATTTTCTTTTGTATGAATTTTAAATGTGTTATAATGACTTTTCTGTATTAAGTTAGAGCAGTAGAGTGTAATTGGAACACTAGTAACTTATAAAAAATTAGAGGTTGCTTAGGTTGCTAATATTTTTTTTAGGGTAGTAACAAATCCTTGATTCCATTCACAGAAGTGGTATTCTCTACTTTATCCATCACAATACTTTGAATATAAAGAGGGCAATTCTCCTGAGATAAAATTGTCAATCCTACACATTTTCTCTGACATTATTTTGTTGTAGCATTTATAGCTGCCATGAAATATGAAATTGCTTATGAATTCTTTTTATAGGTAACTAACCATATTACTATCCTGAGTGGCCAGGTGAATTTTTCTTCAATTCTGGTTTCTGGGCTGAGATGACACAGGGAAAGACAAGCATCAGAAATGGAGACAGCCGAACCATCTGTTTCTGTGGAAATACTTCATCATATTTCATGAGCAAGAGTGAACTCTACGTCTCTGATATAATACAAGTGAACTCCAAGCAAAAAGCTTACCATACATATGAGGAGTCATCTTGGATAAATTACAAGCTCTGTTGCATTTTTTTTTCAATTTGAAATTTCAGTTTGCAACATTAACTTTGTGGGGGTTTTGAGTGTTGTTACCATTATACCCATAATTTATATCTACTTTATCTACATCTACTAAGATGTAGAGCATTTGTATCAACAAAGAAAATTTATTACTTCGGGACTTCTTTTCCTGTTTTGATTCGATAAGTCTGAATTTCCATGCAGATTTTCAGAATGTGAATATATTGTCTCCCACTAAGTGTGGATGAACAGTCTAAGAACTGAACAGGAAGAAACTGTTCTATTTACAGCTGTTATTGGTGCATTTCTTCAAGCAGTAGAAGATATATTTGACTTTAAAACCATTTGAGTTCAGCCTTGCTGATAGCATCAAGACTGGATTAAAATAAAAATTTAAATGATTACTTACTAGAAAATGTTGCTATTGAAAACAGGATGAGTATTTTGCAAGAAGGAAAAAAAAAGAAACATGTAAAATAATTGTTCAGTTTCTTGAACAGGAAATCTGTAAATGCACTTGCACCTTCTGCCTGAGGAAGAAGTGTCGAGCTGACAACTGCCATGCAGGTGAAGGAAATGGAGAAGCTTCACAAGCACTCACAGGAGAATATGGGAATTAAGATAAATATCTTAATTGCTTTGTAATCTCACAATATAGAATAGTATCTCTTCTATTTTTTTTAATCGAATGACCTATGCAACTTATCGGTTTCAGAAAAGGGGCATCTACTTTGGAAAACCTTTGTAACAGAATATTTCTTCTGATCCTGTTCAATTCCTTGCTTGCACTTTGGAAGCACTGCATCAATTGCTATTTAGCACCATAATTTTGAATAAAATTATTTCAATCTTTGTGTAGGATATTATTTTGCAACAGTTCAGCAAAGTGCAATGTAAGAGGAAGATAATTTTATTTCAGAACACTCACACACAGTCTCCCATATACTCACATACTTAATAACACCAAGACATGTTGATGCAGGTGGTTTGTCCAGCTTGTGGACATGGGGACATTTTACATCCATGCACCTTTATCCCGGAGTTTTTTTGCATTTGTCCAGTATATGGCAGACACCAACTTGGAGGCCATATATAGATGGTGAATATGGGTTTTTCTAGGTTTCAGGGGCTGAGAGTATCTTTCTCTTCACCATCACTCAGCTTTGGAAGCCATTAAGAAACTCTTAGTGTCCTTTTTCATTCAGTCTGTCTGTTCTGATAATAAGGGTGAGAGAAAGGCTGGGACAGGACACAGCATGCAAAAATGACCCAAACTGACCGAAGATATATTCACGCCACACAACATCACCCTCATCAATAAAAGTAAAGAAAGAAGAAACAGGGAAAGGGAGGTGTCTTCCAAGTTGGAAATGGTTTAGACAAAGGCTGGGCATTGATGGGAAGGAATGAGTGATTTCTTTTGCTTTGCTGGTTTGCTTTTCCTCTATTGAACTGTCTTTATCTCAACCAATGAGTTTTCTCTTTTTTTTTTTTCTTTTTCTTTCCCCCCCTTCCTATTTTTTCCCATAGATTTTTGGAGTGTGTCAGGGAGGAAGGGGGAGAGAGAGTGCCTGTATTGGGGTTTGACTGCCAGCCGGGGTCAACCCACCACAAGCAGAAACAACTTTTTTCAATTGTTTCCCACCAATTTCCTTGCTTTCCAACATAATCCCAAAAGGATTGGAATAATCACATTTGTCATTTTGTTAATTTTATCAGGAAACAATGAGTGCTAAAAAGAATACATCTTTCATTTTTATTAATTTAGCTTTCATTGGTTTACATTCTTATTATAATAGTCATCTGTCTACTTCTTTAAAGCAGCAAGACACCAAAACAAAAGGTAGCTTGGAGGGCAGATTCACAAGGAAATAAATGACTCTCAGTATAATGATCTCAGGGTATAATGTCAGTATAATGATTTCAGTTTACCTTTATTTCGAAAGGATAATAATTTATGAAGAAGGTTATAAGCATCAACATTAAGAAGATGTGTTTTGTTTTAGCACCTCTTACCAAAAACTGCATAAAAATGTGGATTTCCATAGAGAGAATTTCTCATTTTTCCCTTTATTTCTGCTTTGAAATGAGGCAAGCCAGTTGAAGCTTTTGAATTTCTGGGAAAACAAAAGAATAAACGAAATGAGAAAGCATTGCAAGTGACATTCAGTAGCATTTTGTTGTTATAAACATGTAGTATGCAGGAGCACTTTTGTTTACATGCTGTACAACCATTAGGGAGAGTTGTTAGCCGGGTATTTTAGAGAAGTACCTGTGGCATTTTTTTGACATAGCAGCTCCTCTGAGTGTAAGTTATGGTTGCTAAATTACTTTTCTGTGCTTAGACTGAGAAGGTCTCTCAGAAAATTTATAGGTGTTATTCTTGTAGTGGCTAGGTGACAAATTACCAGAACTGAAAACTGGAGCTTTCCCATAAGGAAAATAAATCGAAAATAAATCAGTGTGTTAACAAATTGCAACACACTCTTGAGAAAATTAGTTACATTATCAAAGAGAAATTACACTGATTTCAGGAAACTCAGGGTGTGCTTCTGCAGTTATCATGTGATATTATTTTGTTTATACTTTGTAATTGTACTCACAAAAAGATGTAACAAAGGAAACAAGTAATTTTAGC
Organism: Molothrus aeneus; assembly: GCF_037042795.1. Classification (NCBI taxonomy): domain Eukaryota; kingdom Metazoa; phylum Chordata; class Aves; order Passeriformes; family Icteridae; genus Molothrus; species Molothrus aeneus. The sequence goes on along the minus strand of NC_089647.1, from coordinate 73,390,248 downwards.
TCTATTAATAGAAAATAATTCAATCATATAATAAAATTTAAGTGGGTTTGTTGTTTCTTAATGATTTGAATGTGCTGGGTTTCTTTTGGATTTTTTTTTTGTGTGTTTGTTAATTTTTTGGGAGGATTCAGCACCAGACCTCATACCCAAATAAACTTGTAAAAATAAGTACATTTATTTGAACTAAGTTTTCAAATTCTCATCATGATCAATAGAAATCTTCATGTCATGTCATATGTGACTACATTAAGATATCTAAGATATCTTAATACCTAAATTAGCACTGGAGTCTATCATCTAGAAAACTATATTAAGGAAATTTTAGCAAAGATGTGATTTCACTTCTAAAGACAAAGCTCTTAATAAATCTTGGGCTGTGCAGTAACTCTAGGTGAATTTGGCAGGTATACTACCAGAATTTTCAAATATTTGAATTTTCATGGGAAAACCCTAAACAAAAGAAACCAACCCCAAACAAGCCAACAACCCCCCCACCCCCAAAGAAAACCCAAACAGCTGACACTCATAATCCACAATATCAAAACTGGTATTAGATACCTATAGTTGGAAATAAAACCCTTCCCATTAGACTCCGTAGTCAAACATTTTTTACTCCATGTATAAAAAATACTGGGCTCGTCTCATTGGTCACGATGATCTTGTGGGTCCCTCCAAATCAGGATATTCTATGATTCATCAGATTTTAAGCACTGAAAAAATAGGCAACCTCTTTAACCTAATAGAGTTGTCAACAGAAATAGGCACTGCAGAGGACAATCGACCTCATGCAATAATAAATGAAACAGGCATGATGGATCCTCCACTGGACTAATTTAGAGTTATTCTGAAAACCTGTAGTAATATAACCTAAAAATAGACTGATCTCGTCTTCTGCCCTCTAAAAGTCAGTGAAAATGTCCTGTTACCATGTGTCATTTTTTTTTTTTAAAACAAGTGGGAAACTTCAGCATCTAGAGAAAAGCACTAGATTTGGAAGACTTTATAGCTTCAACTAATTAATACAGTTACTACTTCTTTCTGAGGACTAGTTCTTCTTTAACTAGGAGATTTAGAAAATATTTCTAATATAAATGATGAGTGTTTCCTGGAAATGATAATTTTTTCAACTACAAAATAAACAAAATCTTTAATTTCCATACACTCTTGTTTCATTTAAAAACACCATTTTTTCCTCCTCTTTCCTTGTTAAAAAAAAATTGGTTCAGGTTATTGTGTCTCAAAACGAAAACATTGATACAGATACTCTGTTTTTTCTTTCCTTGGTTCATTCTCCTCCAATTTTTAAAGTTAAAACTTCATAGGCACTGGATCGTGTCTATTGTGCCAGTTAGTGTAAAGTAAAATTCCAGTAGATTTCTATGCTATCAGAATAGAAAAAAGATTTCAAGAGCATTTTTTATAGTTCACCAGTCACTAAATTGTGGTAAAGAATATTTTTTACCCACGTAAGAATATCTTAGAAGATATGTGTTCCCCAGTTTTACTCTCTGGGAGCACTGGGCATTGGTGTGAAGTTAATTACACCATTTTCCTTACTCCTGAGAAAATCCATAGGGCCTGCTAACAGCACTTACTGAGAATGGTATCCAGCATGTTTAAGAAAGGCTGCTATCACACTGACAGATTAAATAGCTATGAAAACTACAATAATATTTAAGATTCTACTACATGCCTTAAAACCTAAGCTGAATTTTTTAAATCTGTAAATATTAGGTTGGTGTTTAAGTACAGAATTCTTGTATTTCATATCATGTGTATCTCTGAGAAAGGCTCCTGAAAGTCCTGAGTAGGCTTATTGCTTGTCCAGTCTGTGTACAGTGCTCGTGGGGGAGTCAGTCCTTGGAGCCTCCCTTACATAAATAAATGAAGTTACCAAGCTCTCTATTCACTCTTTGAAGCAATTCTTACTTCAAACACTGCATCCTTACAGAGTGCTGTTGATATTTAATATATATATTTTTATATTTTATGTCTGGAGTTTCCTTTGTCTTTAAAAATTTATGTTTTTTCCTTAGTATCATATCTTAATGTCAAAATTTAAAAGCTGTTTGATCACAAAGTATTATGCAAAGAAACACCTGAGTAGATCTACATTGTAAATAAAACTGTGATTTTGAGTACAGGATCCCGGATCATCCCTTATCCTTAACTGTTAGCTCTCTCCCTTAACTCTATTTTCAGCCATTTCTACACAGTTCCCTTCAAGAGTCTAGTTGCCAAAACATCAAACACAGACAGAAGTCTTTACATTCTATATAATGTGTCTTTACATTCTATATAATCCCTCATCTCTGTCTCAGTAGCCCTTGCAGTCTCAAAAACTGCAACAAGCCCAGAGGCAATTCATTGGAGAATAAAGCACATAAAAGTGTTTTCACACTGTAAAAAAAAAAACCCAAAAACCACTTCAGTATAGCACTCATAATATTGCTGAACTTTTGGTTTTGAATAAAACTGTGTGCCTATTTGAGGCATCTCACATGGAGTCCTGGGAAAAATGAGGTTCAATATTATACCTTTTAGACAAAATGAGGTTCAATATTATAAAAATGAGGTTCAATATTGTACCTTACCTTTCTTGTGGGGGGATGTAAGACATTCTGTGCTATTTGGGCAGGAGGAGCAGGGACACCTTTGACAAAAACCAGTATCTGTTACTCAGTTCTTTTTACACAGGTATATAAAATATCTGATAATGACCTCAGGAAACTTCCCTGGAAGTCTTCCCAACTCAAAATGGGCTTATGATCGTGTGACATGCATCACTAGTGGCCTTTAAGTCTTGCAGTTTTAATCTAACAGATGCAAGAAGAAGTAAGAGGAAAGGATGACTTTTATGCAAAATGTAATGAATGTTCCCACAGTGTTATGTCCTTGAAGTATTATAGAGTCATTACAAAGCACTGGCCTTACACTTACTGCTTCACACTGGATGTCATTGATTATTAGGCTAGCACCACACATTTACGTGATACGACACTGTAGGCACCAAAAACCCCTCTCCTCAATCCAAATCTGTTTTGATTTCTCTTTATGTCCCACAATATTAGATTTAACTAAATTCCTAACAATAAGAATTTTTACTTGACTCCTTCTGTCCTTGAAAGAAGTTGCAAAACTGTATTCTGCTTCACCAATGGATTTTATCATGTTGAAAATCCGAAATGCCTATAACTCATGCACTTTATTTTCTATCAAAAAAATCCCATTCCATTATTATTTCTTAATCAAAATCTAAACTATTGTTCTCAACAAAATAATATCCTCTATTATAATCTTCTATTATAATTATAATAGCTACATTTTATTTGTTATGTCTGAATTTTTGTTTTGCAGTTAAATCTCATATAATTGTGTACTTATACTTTGAGATAATTAGAGATATTTTATAGACTGTTATGTATACTCAGAAATTTTATGTCAAATGCAAATGTATCATGGATTAGGAAATTGAGTTTACATTTATTCTGCACTTATATTGAACCTCCTTCTAGGTCTAGGTCTCCTCAAAGAAGACAATCGCGTAATGTATATACAGAAAAATATATTTATGGGAATGTTAGTATCAAAGGAGGTAAAGACACATAAGGCTGCTTTGAAATATAGTAAGAAAAACAGTAATTTTCCATATTTTGAAGTAAATTTTGATTTGAATGATAGCACCAGAAAAAGAACAAGGTTTAAAAGATGGAGAAGAAAAAAGGTCTTGAGTGTTAGCCACAATATTTTCCTCTTAAGCCTAGGTAATGTATTTAATTACAGAGATATTTTTTTCTGCCATTCTTTGTCACACTCACAGACACATACATAAACACACATGTATCCATAAGAAGCAGCAGTGGTCTAGAGCTCAATTTATTCACTCTTTCACAAACATTTATTAGCATTTACGGTCTTCTAAACAATTTTTTGAACATGCAATCTTTATTCCAGAAGGCAGAAGTCTACCACAGGAAGTTTCTCACCTTCCAGCTGCCTTCACTGGCACTTGGTCACCTAAACTGGAAGTAGACTCTCTGCAGGTAAACTGACTGCAGCCTTTAATCAATACAGACAACTATTCATTTTGTTCTAAAGCAGAAGTATTTTTGGACAGCAGCGTAATAGTCAGTAGTGTATTGCCCTGGACAATACTTCTCTGATGTCCTTTGGTTCAAACAGGCTCAAAAATTAGGATGCAAACTGAAACAGAGGTAAGATACCTCTGTCATTGATATGTGTCATGGTTTTGGTTTCATAATTTTATTTTTCCACTACAACTGCAACAATACCTAAGTTTAGATGTTTGTATATAAACATTAATCCTAACAGGTGCATTGTTGAGAAAAATGCTTATGAGGTTTTTCAAAATTAACCATATAAACACCCTCAATTGCATGAAAAACACATTCTAAACATCTTTAAATATAATGCAGTTAATTAGTGAATATTTATTGGGAAATGGGATGGGCTGTGAAGTAGTCACAGAGGTATTCAAGTAAAATATTGATCAGGCTTTACATTTCTTAAATATTTAGTAAGTACACCAAGAAGCTAATGATATTTCAGCTAGCAAAATGCATTTCATTTGTTTTAGCAACAAATAAGAAGCTAATTTTTTGCAAAGGTGTTAGCACAAATCAAAACATAGACAAACATGTGAGATGTCATTTGAAGGAGAATGGCATCCATATACGTGATGATCAATGACCAAATTTTCAGTAGAACATCTTAGAGGAAGTAAGATGAGGGTAAGAGATGGACAAGAACAAAGCCTTAGGCATATCCAAACATGAAGTTTAAAAAAAAAAGCATCATTGGCAAGAAATGCAATATATTTTTACACACACACAATGCCAGGTAATGCTGTCATTTTCTTTCAAAGATTTTAGCAATCTTAACACTGTGCATGTATTTGTTGTAAAAAGAACTCCCTATCATCCTAATAAATACCAAGATTATTATTTCACATTAAATATACATGTAATCACAGTTCGTGTCTACAAAATTCAGGCAGACCCAAGAATTTTTGCTTAGATCCATTACTATCTGGAGCAAAAAGAAATCTGAATTAACAAAATCCCTAACTCTTGATTCAGTTCATTAGTTTCTGAAATGGAAAATTTTTATGCAGCTGAATGTATCTGAAGCAAAAAAATCCTTATGACAACATAACTATTTTTGTCAGAAACAACACATTCCTGGCTGAAAAAGCCAAGGAGTTTGTGGTTTTTTTTTTTATTCCTGAAAGAAATAAAATATCTATGTCAAACAAATTTTGTCTCCAAGGTATTTTATTTTTTATTTGAAGTAGCAAAGTACAAAATATTAGGGCTTTTAGCAATTATATCATGATTCATCATATTAATGGTTCCACCTTTTCCAAGCTACTAATCTAAATGTTTTTCTTTCTCATGTGGTCATGAAGATGTTGTGTTATCTCCAGATACTCATACTTCATGCTGTATTAATGCTGACATTACTGAGGCAGTCGGGTAATAAATGCTATGTTGTGATTTCCATTTTTCTGAAGTTGTAGATTCTTAATGGTATTCTTTATTCCAGAAAAAAAGGATTCTCTTAATAGTGTCTTAAAGTTAAAAGTGACTAAAAGTGGTCAAAACAACTTTAGGCAGAAACCCAAGGACTAGTGAAAATTGGTACTCGAAGACAAGTGAACTTAAGTTCACTTCATTTAACAAATGAAGCTGATAAAATTATAATGGAAATTGCAGAAGTGATTATTTCATAAGGATGATTCTTAGAGACAATTGTAAAGGCTAAATGCAAACACAAACAAGAAATTCATTATTACATTCCACTAAATGCTCTGCAAACAAAAAATTTAAAAAAATCCAGCAATAAAGGTGACATGACCTTTAAAATGTCTAACACACTATTTGAATAGCTTTCATTTCATACATGAAATTCAAATGGCACATTCAGCAACACCATTATAAATTTAGTGGACAAAAGAGAAATGAATGCAATGTTTTAAGTGTTGCCGTGTACTAAAATAAATTGGTAGTGAAATCTGTAAAAAGGCCTTAAGGCATCCATCTCTGTGAGAATCTCAGCCAAAAGGTTGGAGGAACACTCAATTCAGTTCCTCTTTATATATCAAACACAAATTGCTTGTCATCATTGCCTTTTACAGATGATAACCATCCATCATTTCTTGTCATTTACACCAACTCCTTATTTCCTATGATGCTGTATATCTGGTGCTTAAATTTTCAGTCATGATACCCCTATATTCACGCCATGTTATCTGTTAGACTTTGATGAGTGTTCTTCACTCTGATCAAAAAACGAATTAATTATTTGATATTTTTCATCCCAAGTTTTTAAAATAACTGGACATCCCTACTCTTATTAAATAAAATGTTAAGTAGTTTTTGCTAGGGCTGTAGAACATGCTATGAAAATGCTTTCTTAGAACAAGCATTGTATATTACTCTTTTCTGAATCATGCTTTTGGAAGATAATATTCTTCCCACAGTTTTTTTTTTGGGGGGGGGGGAATTTTCTTCCAATTCAAGACTACCTACTTGAGGTGTAATACTTAAATATTTTTAACTTGAAATGTTAGTATTATTTTGTATATTTTTTAGTAAGCATTGGAATTTATCTTTATTACTCTGATTGTCAGTTACAATATTGCAACCTGGGACAGAGTTTTCTTATTCTAGAAAGAGAAAATTCAATCTACAGAAAACATGTTAAAATAGAAATCTTCCTTCAGAGGGCTTCAAACAGAGCTTATGTACAAGGCTACAGTTTAAGGAATGTTCGATCATCTGCCTACTAAAATAATTTGAGACGGACTTCTTTGAAAGACCGCAGTCTTGATGAGTAATATATAAAAAATTAAAAGTTTTTAAAAATAATTTCCTGAAATTGAAAACAAACAAGCAAAAGCAAAGCCAAAAACCCCCACTTGAACCACACCAACCAATCAAAAAACCCTAAAAATGCAAAACAAAGTATGATTTAGAAGGAAAAACCCAAAGAAAATTCTATCAAGGGGGGATTTTAAAAGAGAATATGTATACAAAACAATTATTAAACATTAAGATGACAAAGCAATGTGAAAATTTACTAGAACAACCTGCTTAATAGAGGCAAGGAGATATTAAAGCTACTTTATAAAGTTGGTTACCATTCACATAAAAGTTCAAAAAGGATCAATGCAAACAAAGGAAAGAACAGAGGAGGGATCCTTGGACAGTTAAGAGGGTGAAGAGAATTAATCTTATGTAGAATGAAAGAGCTTGGATGGCTTATTCTGCCAAAGTGAGTATTGAGAAGAAAGACTATCTCTAAAACATACCATGGAAAATGGCACAGAAAGATAACAACTAGCTCATAAAGACAATTTGGGCTCAAAACCTAATGCATATAGAATAGAATTAAGTATATTAAGGCTATAAATTAGCAAAAGATTTTAACCATTTGGACAGGGAAGTACAGGAGCAGACTTGCAATCAGACTAGCAGACGAAAGTCACTGAACATCTTAAAAACATTTGAAAAACCATGACTCTTACCACCCTGCAAAATAGCTTAACCCTGTTATTAAAAAAAAACTTATGAAATCTGTCTTCTTGCAACGCCAGTCAACTTAATGACATAGAACATCTTTTCTGACTCTACATTTCCTTTAATTAACCAGGGTATGTGGTGAAGCATCAGGCACTGATGTGGATTTAATGGCCACATAAACCTTCATGGTGGAAAAAAAATTATTACAGTTCATAATCTCTCATGTATCAAGCAGTTAACTGGGGCCAGTGAAATGTATTTTCTACAATGTAGAGAATAATTAAACATAACAGTTTGCCTTAAATCTATATAATGTTCCTGTCAGGAAACAGCTAAATCTTTTAGCAATGTTTACATTGTTTTTTCCATTTAAAAAGGATGTAATGTTTTCACTCCAATAATACACATATTGTATACTGATAACCGAATTTATTAGCTGAAAATGTTATGCCAGCCACATGTACTTTTGATTCAAAGAAAGAACATATTTTATTCCTGGTGTATTTGGGAATGTAGATTACAGATGTAATTGATCCCATATTATTACAAATCTTTGGAAAGAATTTTCACTCAATTTAAAAACTATTGCACATCTGAGCCATAGAAACATGCTGAGTACACTATGAAAATGACACAGAGATGATGAAATTTTACTGTGAGATGAGTCACAATCAACACTGAAGAACCCTAAGCATGCAGGTTTTTTTTTTTTTTTTTTGATCATGCTTTGCAGGTTTTTGGGTTTTTTTCTGCTTTGTTTCTGGGGTCTGGTTTTTGGTTTTTTTTTTATTTGTTTTTTAATTTCCATTTTCAAGATCAAAAAAACTTCCAGTTAGATACTAGGAAAAAAAAATTATAATGAAAGTAGTCAAAGACTGAAACAAATTTCCTACATAGACTGTGGAATATCCATCACTGGAAATACTGTAATTATCATTGTGTGTGGTTGATTATTCTGATGATCTTTGAAGCTGGATCTGACTTTGATATTATGCCTATATTGAGCTGATAATTGGACTAGGTGACCTAGTAACATAATTTTTTTTTCCATTTTCCATTTATGTGTAGATGGCACTTCCAGCCTTAATTGTCCTTTGATCCTATGAGCTATATTTGTTGGTGAGTTTCCGGGTTTAATTATTCATAGTTTTAGGAATGATGAATTAACAAGGAAAACTTATACCTTGCCTATAATAACAGGAGTCTGGATCCTCTACATCAAAATAAATTTAACTCTATTTCAGCTGGACAATCCATGTATGTATTGTTCAGATAATTGTAATTACCTACATCAGGTAGGAAATTCATGTCAACTATTCCAAATTCCAGAGTCTCTCAGCTGTAGCCTTTAGTATGAATCAAGGATTGACCAAAGATTCTGGATAGTTTAAAAAGAGGTCTACTATATCTATTGAGTATCTCAACTATAAGGAGAAGTTAAGGGCACCACATTTTATCTCTATGTGTATGAGAGAAAGGAAAAATATTTTATTCAAATACACTATAAACAAGAATAGCTTTCCTTGGTATTTAGTTGTCTGATTTATATCATGTGGCAGTTTTTTGTATTTTATTGTCTGAATTGGTTTGAAAGAATATAATATAGTTCACTACTGTGTGATGTTTTACAGTAGAAAGGCAGGTTTTTCTGAAAAAAACCCAACAGCCAAAACAAGAAAGCAAAAGAGAAACTGATCCCAAATCCAACAAAACTAAAACAAACCAAAACCTAAAATATTATTAGAAAAATTAGAAAATATTTTTATTAATTTTAGTTTATCCTGAACTTTAGAAGGCTACAGCACATAGGAGATGCATTATCCTATCTTCACAATTATGTTTTTTACTATGCAGCACATTTAGTTCTTTAGAACTTCTTAAATTCAAATAAATTGTTCTCTGCTAAAACTGTAGTAAGTGTGATATAGAATAAAGCCTAAAATAAACTAATTTTAGACTTGAGATATATTTTAGGGACTATGGCTCATTTCTTTGTTCACATCTCATTTCTGAATCTGCCTTGAGTGTTGATGTAAAATTCATTGACATGAATTTTTACATGTGTAAAAATCATCATTCTTCCTGATCATAAGAATTCTAATGTAGATGGCATTAGAATTGTACAGGAATTCTTATTTGGCTTATAATTGTTTCTTTTTAAGGATATAAAACCAATTTAAAAACTTGACAAATCCTTTTTGTTAAAGGAAGGTGACAATTTCTTTCTGTAACTGTGACAGACACCTTACCTGATCAACTGAGACAAGATTTTATTTTAAAACTGAATCTCAAATCTCTTTAGAACTTGTTCTATACATTATAACCTTACTGTGAATGACTTTAAAGAGTATTTGCCACTTATTTTTCTTCTTATTTTCTTCCCTTGCTTTCTCTTGCAGATCAATCTACTTCTGATCTATCTAGTCTGACTTCAAAGATAGTGTTTCCTGCTACATCTCTTCCTTGGCCTGAGAAATTTGAGGGATAAAAGGTACATTTTTCTCAAGAAAATAAAAGGAATTTGTTATGCATATGTTGCGAAACTGTTTTAAGGGTGTGTTAAAAATAGAATTCTGTGGTTTATTTACATGATAGCTTGAAAGAGAAGAAAAGTCAAATGAAGTTGTAAATAACAACTTAGAAGATGAACAAATTATATCTAGACAACATGTGGAAACAATAACACTAAATATATTTTGTGCTCATTAAATGCCACTGATTTGGCCTACTCATGAGTTGGTCGTGTGTGCTAGACAGCTAAGGCGGCCAACTGAGTGTATTTCCAAGGCCCAGAAACTTCTGTAAATCATCCTTCAGCTATTTTCTCAGAGTTCATCTACCCTTTAAAGCTGTCAAAGATCAGACAAGTTCTATTTAATACTTGAGTTTTGATTAAAATGACATATAACTAATCATGGAGGAATGTCAATCTGTATCAGAAGTAATATTGATTTTTACAGCCATGGTAGATTATTCTGCTCACTTACTGTTTTTCTCCCAGAAACAGAGGCTTTTCAAAGAATATATCACATAATAGTTTGCTAAAGATGGTTGCTCCCTAAAACAATATTTCTGCTTGGATTTTTATAATTAATGTAATATTTAGGTTAAAAGAGTGTTTATGCAGCTCTGGATTGACTTTAATATCTGACTCTGAGCATTCTATATACTGGCTTTGAGAGTAACAGGCTTTCTAAAATAGACAATATCTATTGTTTGTTCTCAACTGGGCTCACTAGAAACTTGTACTCTCAATGGATGATTCTGCAAATGGTTCAACTCATTGTTCCTTGCAGTTAATTTCATAGTCTGTAAATAAGTATATAATAAAATATAAGTAATAGGATACACGTAATATGTAGTAAACTGCTTACTAAATACTCAGAATTTCTCCTTAAAAAGGAAGCATTAAAAAGTGGAAACAATAATGTATTAAAATACATTAAAATCTTACTGCTGAAACCGTGTAAATTACAAGTCAAAAATAGACTAAATCTGTTTGTATGTCTGTATGTATGTAATATATATGGTGTTGAAAAAAGTGCTACATTTTCTTTGGCAAAAAAAAAGTAGGTGAAAAACTTCAGTGTAGAATTAAATCAACTGATTTGTAAATACAACTGTCTCCACTGAGTTATTGCGGTATTCTATTCTATTCTAGCCTGCTCTATTCCACTCCACTCCATTCCATTTCATTCTACTCTATTCTCAAAAAAGAACTTTGTAAAATAGTGTCTTTGTTGTGAATAAAACATGTCATGGTAAATAAAACAAATCACAAAAGCAGGCAAATGTACAAAGAAATATTTAACACTTAAAGTTATCTCAGACCTCATTCAAAGAACATTTCTCACATGAAAAACTAATCAGGTGAAGAAGAATCTTTAAGAAACATGGGTATGACTCTCTTCCATAGGACTGGTAACAGAACAAATTGCTCTTTCTTTAGACCTAGGGAAAAAATAATAACTCCAGGACCTTAAGAGAATGGAGAAACGAGAAACTCAAACAAGTACATATTTAAAAGGTTTATGATATGGATATTTTACTGTATTTTTTCTCATTCTTTTGCAATTGTTCACTTCTGTAATTTAGCATATTCCTCTTCTCAAACAGAAAATGGACATTCTGTTTTAAAGACAGATTATTAATAAGTATGACTTAAATCATAAGAGAAGATAGAGGAGTTTAATATTCATCAAAGAAAACATCAGTGCCTGTGAAGTTTTTGTCAATGAAGTTCACTGAGGATCCTTCAATTAAGTGAAAAACTGAATGTCTGAGAAAACTCTGCAAAGTGCATATTTAGCGTGCTTAAGACTTTATCCTTTTTGACTTGTATTGATCGCAGAAAACAAGATCATGTGCTTAAATGTTTGAAAAATCATGTTCAAAATTTGTGGCGAATGCATAAAGAGAAAAGACAGTGTTTCAAGATTTTCTAGTGTTCATGCAGTGTTATTTATTATTTATGCACTGATATGTGCTATATAAATTAGACTTAATTAATTGTATTTAAATATACTGTCAGAAAAAGCAATTGTCATAATTTTCATTATTTGATCATTTGACTTAAAGAATTTCTCAAATATTTCTTTGATGACTCATCCAAGGCAACCTGTTAGAGAATAATGGAAACTGCATTTTCCTATTTCTTTACTAATTGTAGAATGATTACAAACTCATTCATGCAGCGTGATCGTCTTTTTTTGTTGATTTTATCCGTCTCCGGCAGTATGCTGTGCAAATTCTGTCAGAATGGAAAGGGCAGTTCTGTTAGATCTGGGAGCAGACAGAAAAATGATAGCAGCTTAACTATGAAGTAGGTTCCAGTACTGTCAAAACTTGGATGCCTATGGCCATCTCTTAAAGCAGATATTAAAACATCCAGGTGAACTTTGTCTAATCGAAGTATCAACTCTTTTAATATTTATGTTGGAACTATTCATGCTACCTCCCTTAAAAAGCCAATTTAAAAGATATAAATAAATGGTCAGAGAAAATATTCCTTTTTCCTGTAAACCTCCTAATTAGCTAATAGTTATATTCCAGAATCTACTGATCTATTTTACCTGATCACTTTAGGATGAGGTATTTAAATTCTGGAAGTACTCATTCTTTCTATAATTTATAAAGTCTAAAACCATGTACTCAGCCATAGGGCAATAGTGAAATTGGTAAGCAATGAGAACTGATGTTATGATTCACCCCAAAAGGCAAAGGTACCCCAGATTCTTGTTCACTGATCCATTGGAGTGGATTAGAGTGAATAATTGGTGTTTGTAAATATATATATATGGTTTATTTCAGAACAATTTGGCTGCAATGGATAGCAGATATTGCAGCCATTGGGGTTACTATTATCTATAGTAATATAGCAATGTGAAAGCATAAAAATAACACTTAAGAAAACATGCAAGGAAAAGAAAGAAGGAAAGTTTCAGAGTAGAAGGATTTGTAACCACCACCCACAGAGATTAGACTTGATTGTTGCAGTTTAGATGCTCCTTGGTCAAAGCCATGGTCTGTTGGAGGTGGGAGAAGAAACCCACAAAGCACAAACTATAATACATCGAGGCTCTGCTGGAATGCTCAGGTACTGCCCCTAGACAGGGATGGAGCTTCCAGTCCCCTGGTGAAAAGCCTTAGGAATGAGTCTGGGGGCACTTTGATGGTTTATGACATCCTCTAAAGACATGAGAGCTGCCCCTTCAGTCAGCACAGTTGAGCCAGGAATGCCCCAGCAGACCTTCCCCTGAGATGGGGAAATGGGATTTTTAGAACTGAGCAGCTGGGTAAAGGAGGGCAATTAGCATGGCAAGAAGCACCGTCTGGTCTTGTAGCCTCCAAAGAGTTCACACTCTCTGTCTAATGCTAACTAGCCATTAAACACCCCAAAACTCACCTCCTTTCCTGTGTGAGTGTGTTTGTGCAAAATTGGCACCTGACCAATGGTGAATAGTTTAAGTCATTAATCATTAGCAGCCCAGTCTCTCACAACTGGAAATAAAATTCTTTGACAAGAAATGTAGATAATTCAGGTTCTTTGCTTGGGCAACAACTGAACAAGGACTTTAGAAACTAAGATCAAAAAGAGGTGGACATGTAAATTCAGGTATTAAAGTCCTTTCTGGATTAATTTTACTGTCTTTTGTAAGTTAAAGCTCCTTTGAATAACCCCTTAAGTAGACTCCTTGATTTAAACATGTTTTTCCATCCCAGAGCAGTCTGCATACAACACTGCCTCTCTATTTCTCCTTCCATTAATATAGCTTACTCTTTATTTTTTTCCTTTTTTTGAACAATATTTTCTTGAAATTAAAAGATGGTTCTAAGACAAAACACAATTATTTTAAAAATAACTACACAAAGAATGCAATCAATAAGGATTGATTAAATTTATGCTTCATATTTTATACATACATAGTATATACTCTGAATTTTAGTTTTGTACTTAAAAATGCCTGTTTTTAAGTACAAAGGACTTAGTAATTGTAAGGATAAGAAAAAGACATATACTCAACACTTTGTTTCATCTTAATGCAGGTGTCTAAAACTGGTTGGCTGAATCACACTTTAAAATGCCTATGCTTCTTATTTAGCATCAAGATAGCTGGAAAGAAAACTCTAGGGTTGATGACAAGCACAGTGAGCAATAACCAAACTCAAAAAAGAGAATATGTCAAAGAAAACCTTAAACTTTAACCTTTTGCTTTTTATCTACAGGAATGTCAAAATAGCTTCAGGAGAATTATTGAGACATACATGCCAAATTGCGTGCTGATAAAGCAGAAAGACATTCAAAGTAAGTTTGAATTAAGACTTAACAGAATTAAACTGAATTAAATAGGCTTATTTTTTTCTAAGGTTAAAATACATCTTTATAAATGAGTAAGATTTCTATTCATTTCTAGTGTTTTCATTATGAGTTTCTTCTTTCAGCCACAGTTTATCTTATTGCCCTTACAAAAAAATGCATTAGCAGGCCTTGGTTCATTATCTACATACCAATTAATTCCTTTCTTGCTTAATTTACTCTTTTTTCCTCTTGACTTCTGCCTCAGTAAATTATCTTTTCCATGGAGAACAGGTGAACAGAAAGTGAAAAGAATTTGGTATAGAACTAATGAAATTAGTTGCCTGAAATTCTATAAAGCATTGCAGACATCTTCCTTTTTATAGTAAAACTTATCATTTTGTCTTCATTGCCAATCTCCACAGGATAAACATCAAAGGTCATTAGTTTTTTGCTGTTAAGTCTCAAATTGATAGGAAAATGTGCGACACCAGTGGCATTCAATCATATTTAAATTAAACTGTTTCCATCCTGATTTTGATTAGTTAATGTATGATGACTTGTAATTATTCATTACTGAAGCATATGATATGCCAATAATGTTATGTAATAGCAAGATATGTAATTACCCAAGTGTTTTAGATTTTTTATCATTTTCTTTTTTTATATGAGTGTATGTATCAGGTCAATTCATACAGTTACATGGATTTGGGACTGATTATTTAAGTGCTTTTTATGGTTACACAAAAGCCATCTAAATAAAGTGCTTTTAATTAAAAATTTGAATCTTGAAAAAATTAATCTGTTATTACTTTTACATCACAATTTAATGATCATAACAAAATAGCAAGAACCATTTTTGTCTCTAGGATTATTAAAAAACATTAGAAAGAAAAGTTTCAGAGGGTCCAATATCTTGCTTTTTGTATATTAATTCTAGCATTATTTCTTAGCAGTTCATCCAGATTTAATTAATCTGTGTTTCTTAAATATTTCTTACAGGATTCTTTCACAGATTTTAATGAAAACAGTTCATTGGACATTAATATGCTCCTGAAAGGAATGTCTGCCTGTGGATGGCTCAGTTCTCTCAGTTTACTTTTGATAGGCTTTTGGTACTTAATCCAACTGAAGTTTCTTAGTCAGGTGAAAATAATTTGCAAGTTACTCAGTGTTAATTTATATACCACACCATCAGCTAGGAAAGAAACAAATTACTGAGCTTTTTCAACAGGTGAAGCAAAGGTATTGGTCTAGAAGCAGAGTCTGTAAAGTTAAATTCACAGCTTTTCACCAACAGATTTATCTTGTTCAGGAGTAGGATCAATCACTCAATCTATTGACTTCCACTTAAACAAGTATCCTCATGCTTTATTGAGCAATTAACCACCAAAACGGTGGAAGCCTACCTTGTTTTCTAGGAATGTTTCATTTGAGTCATGCTGAGAAGAGCCCCAATTACCTATCTTTGAATGTAATTTAATAAAAAAGAGGATATTTGAAATGATTATATATATTGAATTTCACATAGTTTAGTTTGAAAAGCAGCTGGAAGCTGATTATATTTCTCCAAGTCTCTGTCTTCTGTCTTTTCAGTTTTATTTACAGATTGTCTTCTACTGCAAATTGACATATTTTGGGTAACACTGTAAAGATACAGGACAGTAAGATAGTTTGTTCCTAGAAAGTGTATATATGTATGTTCTAAATCATAAAGTTGTTTGTTAATATTAAATACAAGAGAAGCATCTAAAAATACATCTAGTTCAGCCTAAGTGACAAGTTAGATAACCAAGGAAAATTAAATAAGCCCGTTAAAGTTTTCAGCAATGGTGGCTCCTTATATTACTGGTGTAATATTTTCATAAATATTCTTTTGTACACAGCTAAACAAAAGCTAAAACTAATAGGTTTTCATCACTTTTAGTGACTTTTTAGTGACTCTAAGTAACTATTAGCCATCTGATTGTTAGATAACAGTTATTAGGTAAAGAAGCCTAATAAAGTTCCAAGCAGGTCAGGTTCAGATAAATCCTATAAATTTTGAGGCCTTTGTGGTTACCTCAGCACTCAGTCTCTTACAAGCTAAAGCAGCAGCATATTTCCTAGGCTACAGGGCTATATGCAGTACTCACTTGGAAAGAGCTGTTATAGGACCTTGCAAATTTTACCCTAAGCAGATCAAAACACTCCAACAGAAGAATCTAGTGGCATACTTTGTCATGGATCCCTTTAATCCTTAATTTATTTTGGCTAAGGTTAAGGTTAATGTATTCAGAAGCTGGTGGTAATGTCCTTCTAGACCTTAGGACTGAAAAACACCATGAGTCCACCAATAGTCATCATTTCTTTATCATCTAAATTAGCCTTGGATATCAAGTAGCAAGTGCTGATATAGTACTTATAGCTCTACTAGAACTTTAAAAGACTGAGAAAAATTTAATAGGTAATTGTTGATTCTTCACTTCTTTTTTCCTCTGTCAAAGTCATGATTAAATACTCGAGATGGTATTTCTTGTTTGGACTCAGGTGTTTATTAGTTCTTATCTATGTTAAAGTCTTACAAAGTGTGAATTCTATAGCACTTCACTCTAAAAAAACTAAAAAATTGAGCCGTATCTTTTTCTTTTTTGTTTTTAACCCAATAACCAACCACCCAGGCCCGCAATGAGGACTTTTCTATCCAATTACACATGAGCACCCAAACCCATGAAGATGAAGGTTAAGAAGAAGGACTAGCAACCGCCCTAAAACCTCCATCTTAGCTTTATATGTATTACTATACTCTAAAACCTTAAGCTCTAAGTCTTTCACCATGTGATATTGCACACTTCTATTCCAACCACAAACCCAAAATCCCAGTTCTATCATTCAATTTAGCAAGCATTCTCCATGGCCTCAGGTCAAACACAGTGTTCTCTTGTGGGTTAGTGCCTGTCAGCTCAGAAAGTCTAAAATTCTCAGTAATCAGGGTTCCAACAAGTGATTCCACAGAAGGAGTGAATAAATAAGCTGGTCTGGTAAGGAGGCAAAATAAGGAAAAAATAATTGTGATATATAAAAATCATTATGATCATTTTTTTGGGGGGGGAGGGAGAGGGCTGTCTTTTCAAATATAAGAAGAATTGTTGAGCACTACCTGAAAGAAGTAGGAAGCAGGTTGAGGCCAGAAAATTGAAATGATTCTATGAAATGACAGGTAAAATTCATCTAAGGAGCAGTTTGTCATGCTGTTTCTGCTGAGGTTTGGTCAGGTGAAACTGGGACAAACAATCAAAGAGTAATACGCTGAGGAGAAATACACTGAGGACTCCAAAATAAATTTAAGAAAACAAAACTCAGGTCTTCTTATTGAAATTTATTCTTTTCCCGCAGCATCAATTTTTACCACAGCTGTAGACAGAAGGATTTGAATGAGGCTGGTTTCTCCTCTGACAAAAGAGACTTTGTATATAGTTTTATATTTTCTTGCAGAGTTTCTAGTAGCTTGCTCTTGGCTGTGTCCTGCTTAATATAAGAATTATTATGCAATTTAGGTACTTAGGTAACACATCCTTTATTTTTGAGTTTTGTTTGAAAGACACCAGCAAGCATGGTTGCACCAAATCTGTATTTACCTAAAGCTTCAAATGACCATTGCGGTCCGTGGGTATTTTCAGTCCAACTGTGAATATACAAATAAAATATGTTATTGATTTGGGTTTTTTATTTTTATTAATTTAAATAAATTTTCAATTTTTAAAAATTTTGCCCCAAAAGGGAGGAGAAAGTTTATTAAGTAAGCTTGAAATAAGGTGTGAGAAAGAAAAGATAAATATATGTGCACAGACATTGAATGGAAATATTTTCTATGGGTTTCAATAACTACCTCAAGAGAAGGTTTAGAATAACTGTGTTAAGAGGTTATCAGTGAATTTAACTTTTACTACTTAATTTTCAGGTGTTCAGCTGCATATTCTTAATTCTTTTAATATACAGAGCTCTTAGCAGTGATACCAGTGGGCACTTTACAGACAACATAAAGCTGTATATGATATAGAGATTCACATTGTGCATAAAATATCTATCACACATAGCAGAAAAAAAATCAGGTGTCAAGGGCTTGCACACAAAAAGCATAATATGCTTATTTGTATGCTGAGATTCAAACAGACTCTTTGCCAGGCTGACAGTTATTTCCTTGCAGTCCTGCTGGGGATCCAAACTTAGAAGGTAACTAAACAGTCTCATCTATGATGAAAATGATCTGGTGTTAAAAACTTTCAGTAAGAACATCTCTGAAGTAAATACATACGTCTCTCATGTGCCTGAGGGAACCTGACAATTTCATACTTTTATTTTCCTTTCCCCTTCCATTCCACTTATTTTTCTTTTTCCTCTTTCCCTTCTCTCACCCTCTTCTGACTCCTGAGAAAGTTTTCTTGGTTGGAGTGTTTTTTTTTTTTTTTATAAATATGGGTTAGAAGCTCATACAGAAAGAAAAAGAACTTGACTTCTGTGGAGGATGCTACTTTTTTTTCCCCCAAAGGACTTCAAAAAAATTTTAAAAGAAACATTTAAATATGTATTATTATAGGAAAAAATATTTTCATTTTATAGAAGTATCCACAGAAGTATCTCATGTCTCTCAGTCTGCAATGGTCTAAACCTATGTGAATATTTTTATGTTATTTTGCTAAACGTATTTTCAGAACTGAGAGAAGAACTTTGCAATTTATTTTATTAGCGTTGAGTTAAAAATATGGAGCAAATCTAAATATCAACTTTGATCTTCTAACAGAAAGGTCTAACATTCAAAGCAGACACATCTGATATCTGCACATGATTTTCCATGCTTTAATTTCCTGATATATTTCTCTTCAAAGGAAGAAGGTTTCATTTTATTTCAACTTATTAGAAAACTGAAAAGAACTGTACAACAGGCAAAATGTTTTTATAGCCCTCTCTTCTTTTGAAGCCATGTAATGTAACTTTTGTATATATTTTTCTTCCTTCCATTCATTTGCAACAACTTATTCCACATTGCTGCTTTTCTACATATATACCTCACTATAATGCATTATAGAAATGAACATGCTATAAGTGTATTAGTCTGATGCTTTTTTTCTGTTATTTGAAGAATGGTGAATCTTCACACATCTAATAACACCTGAAAAGTAAATCTGCAATTGCAAGTTTAATAGCTGCTAAGTGCAAACTTCAACAAAATGCAATTACTAGAATTCAAAGTCTGCTCTTCTTGCTTCCAGTGAATCATAAGTTATTCATGATCTTTCTCTGTGACACATTCATGCTGGTCATGTTGAGAAGATAATGTACTTTTATTCACAGAATTTTCAGCTGACTTTTTGCTCTCCCTTTGAGTCAATCCTTTGAAGTCACAGGAACACTTCTATTAAACTTGTCATTGGATCAGGGCTTCTGTGAGGAAAAATCACAATAGAATAGAACAAAGACAAATACACTGGAATTGAGTGCTTTTTACTACACAAAACAGAAAAGATTAACTACATGCACATGATAATTCTGCCATTGAAATAATTCCCTAATATTACAGCAAATAATAATTTTAATTATGTGTTTATCACTGGTGTATTCTTTCTCCATTTCTTTTAGATTTCAAAGGTGATTTGTATAAAGCAAAATAAGAATCAATCTTTAATACCCTAATTTCAATTCTGTTAATTTACTAAATCAAATATCTGGATAAAATGTACAAAGCACCTTGATCTTCCCATGCAAATCAAAACATTAACCTCTGTTCTTTGAGATAAAAATATTGCCACATTTCCCACACTGCAGAGGCATCAGAACAACAGAAATTGATTCTCCTTTCATGTAGGCTAGACATGCATTTTTCCTTTTCATTAAAGAGAAATCCCGAGACACCTAAACTTCTGACTTATATTCCCTAAATAAGGGATTAATTTGCATGGCCTAAATGAAGCTTTGGGGGATGAAATGTGAAAAAGATTCAAAATTATTATAGATTCCTGAAACTAGTTTAGGCTGAAACATTTCTTAATAGTGAGATAGAAGTGAGAAAGTGTAAATGGAAATTGTCAGAAAATATAGACACATATCTAGACAAAATATAGAGATGAAGGCATGTGAAACATGTTAGAGGGAGTAAATAAGACTCTGGGAAAGAGCAACAGAAAAAAGAATCATGGAAATATTGGCAGAAATTTAAAGAGGAATATGATATGAATATGTGTAGTCTTCTATTAATATGCTTATGTTTGCAATTGTTACTCAAGGTTAACAGGAGTCAATGGGAATTGCATTATCTGCTTCATGACCTTTCTAACATCTCTTCAAAAAGTTTTGGAAGGAAAAAACAACTGAATACAGGAAAGGAGCTGACTGCTAGGCTTTATAAAACAAAATGTCTAAAACAAGATAGTCACGTTTAGCATACATTTAGCAACTACTGGTTTTATAGTAGAGTATGAATTTTAACTGTTTCTTGTAAAGAAATGAACCAACACGCAGCAAAGCTTATGTATTCAACAAAGTAGATAGAAATGCAGTTAATTAGAACTTAGATGCAGTTAATATCACCAGATCCCATTGTAGAGGAATATTCACCAACTAAGATGGCTAACTAAGGTAAATTTTGCTATTTGATGCTCTACAAAAAATTAGAAATCCATTATGGTCCTTGCATACTTTAAAAAATTTCTGTCTGGACTACATCCTCTGAGTTCTTCATTCTAGAGCCCATCTCAGCAAACTGGCCAGCCTGCTGCCAGAGGTTTTCTTGGCCTTTTCATAAGATGGATTCACCACTCCCTAACAGGCTGCGATCATTTTAACAACTTAAATGAAAATTTCATATTGTTTCAGAACTTGTGGATTCATGTCAGTTGCAGATTCCTCTCAATAGCATCAAGTCCATCCATTAACCTGACATTGCCAAGTTCACTACTAAACCACATCCCCAAGTACCACATCTATTTTTTAAATGCCTCCAGGGATGGTGGCTCAACAACTTCCCTGGACAGCTTGTTCCTCTGCATGATGACTCTTTCAGTGAATAAATTTTCCCTGATATCCAATTTAAACCTCTCCTGGCACAACTTGAAGCAGTTTCTTTTTGAGCTATTGCTTGTTACTTGGGAGAGGACACCGACCTCCACTTCTCTACCACCTCTTTAAGGTATAGAGAGCAGTAAGCTCTACACAAGCCTTTCTTTCTCCAGACTAAATAACCCCAGCTCCCTTAGCTGCTCCTCATAAGCAGGAATTCTTCCTTTCTGAGAAATATTGTGTGACACTAAGCATTTATGGAAATGCAAACATGCAGTACTTTAATAATGCTGCTTTCTTTTCATTTTCTCTACCCCTCTTCTTACTGTCCCCTCACTTACTCATCTATGCTAAAATATATAAATAATGTAAAAATATGCGAATAATCTAAACAAATTTCAAGTATTACATTTTGCTTCAGCTGTCATCTCCAGACTCAGGAAACATGAAAATTAAATTTTCAAAAAGTATTTTTCCAGAGGACCTTGGCCCTAATTTTTCACTTGTCTGGATGTATTATAACTTTCATAATTCAAGGGAGAATGAGAAGAAAAAAAGAAGAAGTGAAAAGTGATAGGAGGAAGGGGGATGAGAAGTAGAGAGTAGAGAGGGAGAAGAAATGGGAGAAGGAGAGCAAAGGAACCAGTAGAACTTCATTATCCTAACTGAAGTATTCTACAAGTACTATGCAGTTACTTTTGCCTTTTCTTTAATTTTTTTTTCAAGTTCCTTAGATACACAAGAGTGTGACCATTACTTCAACCAATGGACATTGAAATTGCAACAGTCAAGTCCTGGCCTTGGATTCAGGAGCAATGATATTTTTCTACTCTTATCCTTTCTTTCTTTCTTTCTTTCTTTCTTTCTTTCTTTCTTTCTTTCTTTCTTTCTTTCTTTCTTTCTTTCTTTCTTTCTTTCTTTCTTTCTTTCTTTCTTTCTTTCTTTCTTTCTTTCTTTCTTTCTTTCTTTCTTTCTTTCTTTCTTTCTTTCTTTCTTTTCTTTTCTTTTCTTTTCTTTTCTTTTCTTTTCTTTTCTTTTCTTTTCTTTTCTTTTCTTTTCTTTTCTTTTCTTTTCTTTTCTTTTCTTTTCTTTTCTTTTCTTTTCTTTTCTTTTCTTTTTTCTCTTCTCTTCTCTTCTCTTCTTTTCTTTATACAATTTTAGAAGTGTCCTTTTTATGCTTTTATATTGCTTTATTTCTCTAAATAATAACTAAAATGGCTACACACCTCCTTTCCATTGCTTCCAAATTATTCTAAAAAAGTGCCCTACATAAATATATAGATATATATGTATTTATAAACACTGATCATTCAGTGTTTTATTCCAATCCACCCCAAGGGATCTATTAACAAGAACCTGCGTTACCGTTGCCTTAATGGGCAGGTTGTAAGAGCCTCTGTGGCACTTTATTGAATATCTACCCTGCCCTTGTTTGCAATTCATCTGGAGACATGAAAGATGACTTCTACATCTGCTTATGCTGCTCCAAACATGCCTCCACATTTTGGCAGGCAAATCCCAGGTGTAAGGATCTGCTTTAAAAAGCATATATCAGCCCCCTCATCTCTCATTTGGCTGATCCATTAAGTATTTGAAGTGTCCTATAGTGTTCTATAAATGCTACATACCAATTCTAGTAGCACACAGGATTTTGGAAGATGAAAGCAAAAACACTAAGCAGAGAACAGAGTGATGAAGAATGATAATGTACATTAGTGATTGCATTTCTATGCTAAAGTAAGCCTCTCCTGGGCTAACTTGTTATGCAGATATTTCCCCTTTGGCTGACAGTGTACATCTGTTTTTGTTAGTCTCCTTGTTGTGCACAGTGTATTTCACAAACCAAGCAATTAGAAAGGAGAATTTTTTCTTAATGTACTGATGCTGTGATGACTTGCTATTGGAATAAAATATTTTGCAATCAATAGGTAATTCTAAAATTATACCGAAGAAAAACAAACAGGCATTCCCTCTCTGCATGTAATTAGTACGAGTCTTGTATCTTTCAAGAAGGAAAAGAAAGGCACCCTCCATAATACACATTCTAATTACAAATTAATCCAATAGCTGAGAAAAGTGTAAGTATGTTAAATGAGGTCACCCTTGATAATAAGATTATTTTTCTTGAAGATGTTATTTGTAAACCTCTTTTTGCCTATGGGTATTGTAGTGAGTGTGTTAAATAATGACTGTTTTGACTTCTGTTTGTTAAAGAGAATATACACTTTTAATTAATAAACAGACTTCACTTCATTTGTTCCAGCCTTTTTCACTACAATTATATTCCTACAATTTCATCTGTTTGAGGCTAGTCTGTATGACCATTTGAAAGATGGTCTAAAAGTCAGTACCCTTTCTATACTGCCAAGTAACTCTCCGATGAATTTTAACCATCCATTGTACTGATAATTCTCGTACTGGTGGAGTTGGCAGGATTTTGATTCTTATTCTTGACTTTTCAAATAGTTCAGGTTTGACTCATTTAACTCTACATTTTAAATTTTTGTAAATGCTTTTGTAGCTAAAGGGAGAAAAAGTTTTGATAATTTTTATTGTAGTATCTCTTTTAAAATTTTTTTTTCTTCTAAGTGATCAGACAACAAAGTGGTTATTACAACAATTGTACACTCGATCCTATGACATTGATAGATATGAAACATGATTGATAATTGTCTTTGAGCTCAAGGCACAGTTTTTTGATTATGGAGAGAACTGGTAAGACTTTTTAGGCCGAGCTTTAATTTGTGTTTAGTAAAATAACATGTATGAATCATTAGAAAAATACTCTTCATGACACACTTCCTTTTCATTGTGAGACAGGCATTTCTGCAAGTGAGGTGAACATCTGTCTACTTCTGTTGGTTGACTGTAGTGTCTACAAAGCTAACTGGTGTTCTTATCAGTTTGATGGCATGTTATTCCAGATGGCTAACAGCATGTAATACCTCACAAATATTCAAGGTAATGTTTATTCATGAAATGTATACAGTTGTCAAAATAGTAACTCTTCCCGGATATTTCATGGGAAATTTGCATTTATCAATTTACATATTCGGCTAAAAATTGAACAAAGTGTATGAAACTGGCATAAAAATGCATAAAATTGTATAAAAGTATAACAATGGTATAAAATTGAATAAAGAATTTCAAACTAGTTGGGATGGAATCAGGCAATATAAGAAATAACAGGAAAAAAGTAAGCTTTCTTGTTAAGATAATTCAGATTTAATATTGCTGTATACTATGCTACTATGCCCTATCTGCTGACATATGTATCATTAATTATGTTATCAAATTGAAATAATTGAATCCAGGCAGCAAACTTGCAAGTTCATCTACTAATGACATGTATTTTATAAATACAAAAGAATGTAATGTCTCCACATATTGCAAATACTTCATAAATAATTGCACAGGACAAGCACACTTAAGCAAGATGTCTGCATTTCTGACATAAAACCATTCTTTTTTCAGTTTTGCCCTAAATGGAAATACAACAATGCATTTGAATTAGACTATAGGATGTTGCCCATTAGCTACCTAGACAGACACAGATAGATATACATATGAATCATTATTCAACTGAAGTTGACAGATATTTGTCTTTACAAAAGCTATTTTTACATTGTAAAATTGCTTCAGAGCAAACAGGCATTCTAAAGCTGAATAATATTTTAAAGAACAAAATGGAAAAATGGAAATAATTACTTGAGAAGTTTATTCAGGTGATAGATCACTGGTATGTGCACACTGGGCAAAATGTTGCTGTAATAAGTCTATGGGAAATGCTGCAGTGGATTTCACTGTGAATTATTGTACATACTGAAGATAGCTGTATGGGAGGTACAGTCTACAGGTTTTGCTCAATGTATTTGCCCTCATCAACTAAAACAGCTATGCAGCACCTTAGAGTCACTACTGTTGTGTAAATATCTGCATTGAAATAATGTAGATTATTGTTTGTGTTTTTCTCATAAGAATTTTGGTTATTTGGCTGAAGTTATGAGGGCCCAAACAGTCACAATTATAATATGTTATAAAATATATAAAACATTATTGTTGTTATTATTAATATTATCACCCAGAGGGACTCAAGAATTGAGTTCATGTGAACCTCATGAGGTTAAACAAGGCTAAGTGTAAGGTACTTCACCGACCAGGGCAATCCCAGTGTCAATATAAGAAGAATAATGAAGGAATGGAGCACATCCTTGCCAAGAAGGACATGGGGGTTCAGGTGAATGAAAAATTGGATATAAAGAGGCAATATATGCTTAGAGCCCAGAAGGCCAATTTTATTTTGGTGTGCATCAAAAGACACATGGCCAGCAAACCAAGGGGGGTGATTCTGCCCCACTGTTCCCCTCTGGTCAAACCCTACCTGAAGTACTGTGTCCAGCTGTGAGGTAAGTTCAGCACAGGAAAGACATGGACCTGTTGGAGCAGTTCTAGAGGAGGACCATAAAAATGATCAGTAACACCCTCCTGTGAAGAAGGTCTGAGAGAGATGGAGTTGTTTATGAGAACAGAAGACTCCAGGGAGACCTCATTGTGACCTTTCAATAATAAGTGGCGTCTTATAAGGAAAATGGGGACAGACTTTTAGCAGGACCCATTGGAATAGGACAAGTGGTAATCACAGAATCATAGCACAGAAAGTTTAAAATTCTCAGCATCCAGGGTCCCAACAATAGAATTGTTTGGTTTGGAAAGGAGCTTTAGATCACCTAGTTCTAAACTCTCTGCCATGAACAGGAACACTTTTCATTAAGCCAGGTTGCTCAAAGCCCTATCCAACCTGCTCTTGACCACTTCCAGGGACTGTGTATCCACAGCTTTTCTGGGAAACCTGTTGTGGTGCTGCACCACCCTCACAGTAAAAAATTCCTTTCTAATATCTACTGTAAAGCTGCTGAATGGACTAAACCTGACACCTGGATGAACTTCAAGCAGGAGCCATAGCTTTTTCTGCAGTTTCTGTCCCCATCTCCATCCCTGTTTCTGGCTCTGTGTCTATCTGCTTCTGTTAGGAGTCCCCTGACTAGGTCCCACAGCAGAAGTTTCAGGAGCTCAGTGGCACCCCATAACCTGGGCCCCTCATGGGACAGCTGCTGACAGGACACTATTTGTAACCACAGTACCAAGAGAAGAGGAGGGAGTGTCACTGAGAAGGCAATATTGAAGTGAGAACCATGGAACAATAAAGGAATTTCAGAAAGCAATTTGCTCCATTGGAAACTTGAACAGAATTTTTTAGTGGGTAAGATGGCATTCCAACACCTCTGGGGACCAAATGTCTGAAAATAATTTTCTATAGTATGTTCATCACCTTACTGACTGAAAGAAAGATAAATCACCACCTTGTCAAGGCATAAAATGAGAGTTCCTCCAGATTAAGACTTTTCATCCTATCTGGGTTTAAAAAACATCTGTAGGCACTAAAGGATACATGGAGGAAGAGATACTGTTGCTCTTAGTGGGAGAAAACATAAGAAAATATTTTCAATAGTATTAACAGAGAAGAGAATGATAACTACTATACAAAAGTGTTGTAAAATGAAAATATTATACTGAAGAGATAAACAGAGCTGAAGAGAAAAAATACCAGAATTGAGGATTCATCTTTACTAAACTATTGCAACAAAAATATCATTATAATATCACATCACACAGTCTGCAAATGCTCATCCCCTAACAACACACACACAAAATGTGAATGTTTTCCTTATGCTGCTCATAGTGAATTACAGTGATTTGAGAACATATTCTTATTTGAAAATACTAAGAGTAATCTTCAACATATATTTCTGACAAATACAAAAGTTAAGGAAATCTCATTCAATTAAAAATGGCCTATTGTATGTTTGCATTTGAAGTGTTGCAGAAAAATGATGTTTATAATGCAATGATTTGTACTTTCTTGTGGAGAAAAGATTGTAGCAATGTAGATTTTGTAGTAAGTATGAGACAACAAATTGTTCCTACATTGTAGTATCATTATTATGGAGATTGGTGATCTCTGTGATTAAGGAGGTCTCCATGCTTCCAGACAGAGCTTTATTTTAGTGTTAAGACTTCACCCTTGAAAATTTGAAAATCGCTTTGTCTTGATAATAGCCAGCTATAATCTAAATGCAAAGGACAAGAGGTTTTATAGGTTTGAAGAAAATATGAAAAATTCATATGTTTTGCATTTTCACTGTAAAATTGTTTTAAAAGGTGGTATTTGCCATTCTACTTAGAAATGAAGAAATACAAGGTTTCATATTGGAGTGGTCTGGCACTGTGAGTCTGGTTATATTTTGCTGAAAACAGAGGAAAGCCTTAAAATCTTTTAAAAGCTTTAAAAAGCTTTTAATTAAAAGAATAAGGCAATTTAATAAAAAATATTATTGTCATATTGAACAGCTTTGTATCTTAACCTAGTGCTTTGATGCCAGATTTCATCAGAGAAACAAAACTTAAAGGGTTTGGGGTTTTTTTGCTGTACTAAAAAGACCAAAATTATATGAAACATACATGTTCTCATATTTTACATGCTCATGCACACACACACACACACACACACACCTAAGAGACTTGTGAGGAAACTGCTCGGGCAAACAGCCATCTTGCTCACAGCAAAGTATTGTGAGCAATTTTTCTCTCAGCAACATTTTCAATGAAGGACCCCGCTGAATAATATCCATTAAGCATTCATACACTTGGTATGTAATCAATAAAATGCGAGTAAAACTCTGACATTCTACCTCTCCAAGGAAATCCAAAGGGGAAAGAGCTCCAAGAAAGGAGAGTATACTGTTGACATAAAGTGGAAAGAAGGGGAACTAAATAAAAAATAACAATATAATGTTCTCTTATGTGTGAGAGAAAATTATTGCAAGACAGTCATGGAATAAACTTGAAAATGAAAAATTTTTTATTTTAACATGCATTTTGGATTACCAAACTATGGGTAACTCTCCCTGGGGTAAGTGTTCCTTCTAAAGTAAGGTTCAAACTTCCACAAGGCTAGCACAAATTACAGCCTAGAAAGTACAGGAAGAGGGCATTAGATTTTGTGTAAAGAAGATACAGAAGCAGCTGCTGAATTTTTTTTTTTTTTTTTTTTACCATGTAGGAGACAGGAGAAGCTGTTTGAAAATCCCCCATCCACAGTAGACTGGAGATGATTGTCTGTAATAAAAATAATTATTTTTTTGTAGGACCTTAGCAGTGCTCCTGTGATTAGACATAGGAGAGAGCAGTGTGAGCAGCTCTTGGCATGACTGGAGAGCAGAGCTTGGGGCAGTCACCAAGAACAGCAAGAGACAGAACAAAAAGTATCAAGGATTAAAAAGATGACCAGCAAAAGAAGCAGAAAGAAACAATACATTGCACCATTCAGTAGAAACTCTTGATCACACACAACGATTTTTTTTCTTAGACTTTGGATGGTTTATTATTATTATTATTATTATTATTATTATTATTATTATTATTATTATTATTATTATTATTATTATTATTATTATTATTATTATTATTATTATTATCCTTACTGTTGTTTTTGATTTATTGCAACAAGAAAAATTGAAAAAGTCCTGCCAAACCTTGAAGGTGCCCCATTTTCAGACAAAGAAGCTAACTGCAGTTATTTTAGATAATTTTAGATATTATACTCTGACTTGTTGCATTACCTTATTCATATTTTCTTTCTTTAAAACATTTCACTTGGGTGAAGCTACAAACCTTGTGAAAATTAGACCAAAATTCTCAATGATCTTAATGGTTATGAGTGAAGAAATTTTTGCTATTTTTCTCATGTTTTGGATGTAAAATTGAGACAGTGTTTTAAAGCTGGACCTGGATGGTGGTGTTAGCTGTCAGTTTTTGGCAGAGTGGTCACATAATCAAGACCTACAGCCACAAATTTGAGCTGCGAAGTCATGGAAGCAGTCCAATGAGGTGACTTGGTCCTACTAATTGCACAGCTAAATTGATGGATGAGTGCTGATAAGTGAGAAATTAATCTGGTGTAGATTCAAATGCAATACCAATGTACACATAGAAGGCAGTCCTAGATGCATCATGCTAAAAAAAAGGAAACTTATTATCTGAGGTCTCACCAATGGCAAGTCTGTACTACACTCCATAATCTAACTCAGTACTCTCAGTACTCAAAAGTAAACTTGAGCTTGATTCAACTCATATACCCAAAGCAAACCTGAGCTTGATCTACATTTCCCCATTGAAGAAAAAATACTTTTCAGCTAAAATCACAACTTATGAAATGAAGTCTTTTTTCTGTCATTTGAGGGTGCTGTGCAACACTTCCTGTTTTAAAGAACATTCTGTAAGTATATTTTAATGAGGAGAGCTTTTTAGTCCAAAATTCAATGTTATCTATGAAAATTTATGTTTTCCTGGAAATCAAATTATCTTTAAATAAAACATGTCAATTTAATTTTAATTTCTGTTTCTGTTTCCTTTTTTTTTAGTAGTCCCCATATTGCTCAAACACAAATAATATGTACAGAGAATAACGTAATGTAGAAAGCATGAGACAGACAGACTTCAAGGGAAATACAATTCAGGTCTTGTTTTAGTCAAATTATTATTACAGTCATCTATTTAGGAAAGGCACCATAGAACATCAAGAATAGATTTATACCTCCTTTTGCATTGCTGAAGTAAACTTCAAAGTTGCTTATGTGAATGCTTCTTCTCCACTTTGCATAGGTAGGGATTTTTTTGTTTACTTCTTTATTGTTTTTTATTCAACCCTCTCAAGTCTTTAGCTCTCCCTTAGGCTTCTTTTAATTTGGAATTATATTTCACAACTACCATAACAACACACTCTTTAAATACTTTGTAGAACCTGACATTTTAATTGAATTGAAAAATGGCTTTGCTTTTAAAAATAAAACATCTAAACTCAAGTGATACTGTTCCTGAACATATGAAGTATTATAAAGAGGAATTTCTTTTTTTTTTTTGAATATGTCTTTGAGTGCTTCACATTGGTTACTGCAAAATAATGAAAGACACAATATGCTTCAGTTTTGTACCAAGGTGAGAACACAATTTGTTACCACCACCTGCCCTTCTCTTCCAAACTTCTGACTGGATTGTTGTGAAGATAAATTGTTTGTGAAGTGCTGACATACATTAGTGGGGATTGCTATAAGAAAGTCCGTAACAAAATCAATAACTCTGCCCTCACAGTAGCACTTGAAAAGTCTGCAATAATTTGGCTTGAGGCCATACCTTGAGCAATGAGAATCAAACAAAAATATTGAGTGGCTGCGCATTAAGTGAGAACCATTTATTCTGTGCAGTGAATGAGGAAGGGCAAGGAACAGAAAAACCCAATCTTCTGTTTTGAAATGACACTCTCCTTTATTTTAAGAAGAGTGTATTTCATAATATATAAGGCAAGAATTATAGATAGAAAAACAGAAAGCCAAATTATCCAAATATAAACATGCATATGCAAAAACGGATTAAAGTAAGGTTATCGGCCATGTTACTTCTCACTTCTTCATAGCGTTTTATTCATATCTCTTTTCTATTACTCTTTCTAAGATGACCTGAAGTAATGATTCTGATTTTGTTTACATTAAACTGAAATCTAACTGTAGAGAATGTGATTGTCAAAGTTTCCCTAAACTGGGTATCTAGGGAATCAGAACTGGATGATTTGCCATGGCAAATGTGTACTTCTTCGTAGACTATTCTATAGAATTACAAGATACTATAAGCCAAGAGCCCACTAGCTTCATGAAGGCTTTAACCTGCCTTCTGGACCATGTTAAACTCAGCAGTACAGAATTGTCTTAATAATGAGAGATTTGGCATCTGAAGTCAATTCCTTCCTTAATTCGTCTTCTAGGGAAAATGATGTATTGCTATTTTTATTGTTATTGTTAAATGAAGTATTGTTATGTGTACTGTTGTATGCAGTTGTTTAGTACTGGTGCTATTTATTTTCAAGCACCCTTTCAGACAATATTTGAGCAAAAGTAGATATGAAACTTTGCAGACAGATTGGTGAATTTTATTATAATTATTGAATTACCAGTTTGTTCCATAGCCTTATCTAAACCAGTGTTGTCCTTGTTCTAGACATCTAGTTCTGAATTACTTAATCAACTAATTCCTTCTCTAGTCAATGGAGGAAATAGAGTAGATTTAGAGAATAATTACTCTCATCCTGAATTTGGCCAGATAAATCACTGGCTGCTTACTGTTTTATCTTTCCAGTTGCTTTGAAACAAGGAGTGTGATGACCAAGTCAGAGCTAGATGTCTATCTGTAGAATGTATAAAATATCTTGAGATGATTCCTACCTTGGTCTCCATGAACTGACTCCATATGTTTTTTGACAAAGACTCTGCATATCAAGCTGTTGGTTTGGATTTTACAATAGCATGGAATTGTATTTACAAAAATGTTTTTAATGAAAACACCAGTTCTTTTATTTTGAATATTAAAATATTACACAGTTTTCTGCAGATGTAATTTATTGGTTTCTCTCTAAAATATATTCTGTATTATGATTAGTTAAGGAATAGGCAAGTGGTTTCAGTTTTAGTCCAACAGTTTTATATTTTGTACCTTTTAATGCATAGGGGATGTCTACCTTAGCTTTTCAGAAGATAAAAGACATTAGATGTGTTCTTCAATTTATGGCAATCAAACAATTTTAATTCCTTAAATTGAATACCTGAAAAATAAAAAAAAAAAGTTATTATTAGAGATTTTTCTAGCCAAGCACAAAATGACATTCCTAAGTAAGATCAGGAGCTTTTCTCAAGAAAATGAAGGTAAATGAGGACTGTGAGTATATTTTAATCATATTCAATTAATTTTACCATTTTACAGCAGAAAGTAAATGCCAGAAAAAAATTATGCCCAAAACCCACAACACTTTGCATAGATATAACCTCACTTGTCTGTAAGCCTGTCACTGAAAAGGAAATGAACAAGTTGCTGTACTTCATATATTTAAATTATATAAATATAAAAGGTAATCCTTTAGAAATGTAGATAATCACAACTATAATAAAATAATGCTTCAAGAGAGAATGAATGTTTCAAGTGGAATGAGATTTTTTATATCACTTTAGAAATTGACAGACTTTCAACTGAGTCTTAGGCTTAGAGGACTAATATATGAAAGATAAAAAGAGTAAAATATGCAGATCTCACTAAAAATGGTTACAAACTGCAATGGCAATTGCCAAATTATAGTCAAGTAAATTATTTATTATAAATACTATTAATTACAATTTTGCCCTTTTTTCTCCATGTATGAATTGCTTGCAAACTATTTCCGAGTCTGTGAATGTATTTGTTGTTCATATGTATTTGCATATGGCCCATTCACAGCTGCTTACATTTATTAGTCACTATTTGTCTATTTGTTATTTTTAGTGTATGATTGCTCATCATGTACATATTGTTTTTTCTCTCAGATTGGTTCGCACTGCACTATACTTCATAAGATAATAAAGAATAAGAGATAATGGCAAATTATGACTGACATACTATGAACAAATTTTAGGCAAATAATTATTCGTACTAACTTCAAAAATATCCAGAATTCATAGACTTTTTTGGATCGCTAGTTGCAATCTGTGTACTCAGGAACAATGGACAATAATGGTTCACACAGCACAATTAACTCCCTGCTGTGTATTAGTGAGGATATTTGTATATTATGATCTACATTATTTGACCAGCTGTTCTTACTCTGTTCATATGTGATCACAATGGCTCCCATAATCACCTATGCAGTATTAGTTACTTGGTTTTTAAAAGCTGTATTTTGCAGACAAAGGAGCTTGGTATAATAATAGGAAGTGCTCATTGTAACATGCTGACAGCTGGAGCCGCATGACAAATTAAGGAAAGATATTTTGAGTTAAGAAAATGTTCCAAACATTAGCAGTTCTTCCGGAAATGATTAGCATAAAAGTGCCATGAACTCATACTACAGTCACACCAGAAAAAACAAGGAAAATTACTGGATGGGTGAGGAAAAGGACTGAATGGGCAAGGAAAACCAGTAATACTTTCAGCTCAAGGGATGGGATATAGATGTTACAATAAACTGCAGAAACTTTTGTCATTACCAACTTTATCACACTTAACCTCTGAGTGAGTTAAGAAATGTCTCATGTCTGTAGAACTGCATGCTAACATTTCAGCTGTGCTACTTCTATACATCTTAAAAGCAGATAATGGTTGTATGTCAGTCATTCCATAATGAAGGGCAACACAGATAATTATCTCATTCAGACAATTTATGCTAAGCCAAGATAAATCTTTTATACTGTCCTCTGAAGATGCCTATCTCTTTTCACTAGCTACTGCAATGTATTTGAACTTGCTGCATATTTTTTTTTGTATAGCTGAAATTAGTTGGGATTAATTACAACACAGACACCAAAACTTCAGGGAACAAGATTCTTCTTTCTCCCAGGCTATATTCTAAGGTGAGGATTCTTTATTGAGTTTCCTGGGTGAAGTAGGAGTAGAAACAAATTTTCTCAGGCTGAGAAATGCTTAATAACAGGATTTTTTTCTTCTATTGTATGCATAAATTATATAACAAGCCTTTAGTATTAGGAACAGTTTGATTCTGAAATCTCAGAAATGTTAGAAAGTGGTTTCTTGGGTTCTTCTTAATGTAGGTTTCAAAAGTACACCTAAACACACTTGTGAATTCTAAATGTTTGCTTAATAGTAGCGTGTATGTTTTTATATTAGTGATGGCAATAACAGCCCAGTTTGTTCCTTAAATATTCTTATTTATATAATTTTCTATTTCTAGCCATTGTCTGTATTCACCTTGCAACAAATGTTCTTTCCCTGGGAGCTAGTTTTGGATTATTTCTTTTGAAGTTTAGCTAAAATTCTCATCTCATAGTCTGGAATGAGAATTACAGACAAACACTGATGGGATACAGGGAAGAAAAATCCCGTAGAAAAGCTCATTGTTCAAGATAAAAGATGGGAAGGTCAGTTCCCAGTTACCACCCTAGACAAAACAGACTCAACTAAGAGAAGAGTAATTTAATTTAAAGTGGATTAGGATGGCAAGAAAGAAATTCTAAAAAAATTTAAACAACTTCTTTCCCCCCCAACTCCTCAGTCTGAATGTCACTGCTTCATTTCCCACTTCTCTACCTCTTCCTCTGACCCTCCAAATGGCAGCAGGAAAAGTGGAATGGGAGTTACTTGAATTCATAACAGTTCCTCTCTTTCACGACTTCCTCTTCATGCCATTCCTCTGCTTTCCCGTGGATCCTCTGCATGAGCTGCATTTATTGTCAGGAACCTCCTCCAGCTTGGCTTTTTCATGCATGGTTCCTTAGACCATATCTAGGCGCTGTGGGAAATACATCTTCACAGCCTGTAGGGAAGAACCAGCTCCAGTGGGGCTTCATCCACAGGCTGGCGGGGAATCTCTGCTCCAGCACCCAGTGCACCTCCTCCTCCTCCTTAACTTATAAGTTAGAATAAGGGCTTATTCTCACAGGTGTTTTCCCCTTTACTCCTCTCTTAAGGGGGAATATGTTTCTCCCGTTGAGTAATGGGACTTCCAAGAAAAAGCTGTTGTTTGTGGGTGGAGGTTTTGCTTAATTTTTTTAAAAACACCCTATTTATGTAGAGCCATTCTTTTATTCTCCTTTTTTTTTTTCCGCGAGGTGAATTTTAGTTTTTTTCCAAAGAAAATAACAAATAATTTCTTACTTAAATAAATCAATAAAGTGCTCAAAACCAGGTGGGATCAGTCTGTGGGCAACTTCATATAGTGAAGGACATCCCTTTCCATGGCTGGGATGGAACTAGATGATCTTTAAGGTCTTTCCCAACTCAAACCATTCTGTGATTCTATGTTTTTTATAACAAACTGCACAATAAAAGTAGACAAAATTCCCTGCTTATGTTATTTACAGAAAGCAGATAACTTATGTAATAGCTGATAAAATACCACACCTCTCTCTTTAAAAAAATAGAATTGAATGGTGACGATCATAAAAAAGAAAAGGATTTTTTGTTGGCACTCACTGTACAGAGCCAGGTTTTGATTTATGACAAACAATCAATAAGGCTCCTAGGCAATTCACTGCTACTAAATTGAGGCCTCTATCTGCTGTCTGATTATTAAATTACATTATTAAATGATGTAATGATATAAAGTAATATATATTTATTTAGAAAAGGAGAGTTCCTTTAATGCATTTTTTGTCATTTTTGAAGGAATAAATGGTATTTCTAGGTGACAATTTTTTCTTTAAATAATCAGGTGAGAGAGAGGTTGTTTTCTCTAGATATCTCTACTTCTCTCCACTGATTTCATAGAAAACATACAATAGCTGCCTTGTACTACAAACATTTGATTTCCAAAATTAAAACATTATGTAACATTAAAGAGTACACAACTTGCATGGTTTTAAAAGTAAAGATTTAATGACAATGTTAAAGGAGTACCATTCAAATGAGAAATAGAAATTTTTAAAAATTGAAATAAGACGAGTTCAGGTAAACACATGTTCCCATTAAGGGTAATTAATGTTATTCTTAGAAACTGTGAATAATCTATTCCGGAGACTGCCTGGCAGGACAAGGTCTGAGAATTCTAGATTAATGAAAAACACTATGCATAAAGGGAATCATAACCATAGTTACTGCTAAATGCCAAAAAAGTCATTGCATGCACTTAAAACACCTATGAACACAGTGAGATCATGTTCAGAATTCTCTCACATTACCTATTGTCAAGTTCTGCATTTTAATGGCAGAGGATCCTGATGACCTTTTAGATGTGTAATGTATTTTTTATCTCCCCTCAAATTTCTGAAAAGATTGGAAACTTCTCCATTAAGTGAATGATGTAGTTTAACTGCCTTTCCATCCAAATAAAAGAAAGCTTTTAATAAGAACATTATAATGAAGCAGTGATGAAATCTGTACCTTAGCTGAAGGAAACATGAAGCAATTCTGTCAGGATTATACGGTGAGTAAGCAGCAACAATTCAATTTGACCAAGTGAAAACTTCTGTCTCTAAGTTATTCACTCTACATGTCCATTATGGTCAATAGAGTTAAAGAGACATTTCTCATAAACACTCAATTTCATTTTGTATTAGATGTATAAAATAGATAGATAAAAAGCACTCTTTCAAATGATTACAAAGGAGCCTCAATGTAAGTTAATCACATGGCAATTCTTGACTCCCACTTAACAGCCGTTAGACTAGATCTGAAAAGATTTTGAAATTATCGTTTCAAAGGGAATTTCAAGTGCTAACTATGTTTTTAATCCATACTTGAAAATGCAATTGTTTTTCTTCTCAAAAAATCAACTGAATTTTACTAATGTAGATTCAGAATAATTATTTATAAAAATATTTAATATCTAAATAAACACAAACAATTTTGACACCTGCTCTTGGCTTATTTTAAAATTAAACTTGGTATTTTCATTTATTTCATGCATCTCAGTAAGAGCAGTGAAAAAGTTTAAGCAATAGAGTTTCAGAAATAAGAAGATTTAGGAAGATAACAGGCAATTTAATAAAACATAGCTAAAAGAGGAAATATGTCTTTGTCTTAGAAGAAATTGCATTTTGCAATAAGAAGAATTTTGAGGAACACTTTTTTAACCAATTCCACAGAAGACTACCCTGTAGCGTCTTCTTTAGTTTTAACCATATCCCAATTCTTGTAGTTAAGATTGAAAACTGACACACATATTCTGAAAAGGAAAATCAGCTGCTGTGTATGAAGACAAGCTTATTATGTAGGTCACTGAATGATTCACAGTAAATTACTTATCAAGGGAATACCATCTCATACTGAGTTGTTTCAGAGCAAATAACCTATTTAATTTTGAATAAATTTATTAAAAAAAACTGTATAAACATTCTTGTTCTCTGGATTGCTCATGTTTATAATGACATTTTTGTGTGAGATTGAACTTTTAGCTGGGGAAGAAGTATCAATTCTGAAGCTCCGTCAGGAATGATACCCTTAAGAACCATGAAGGCCAGGAGACAACCTATGAAGATTGGGGAGTTAACAATAATATGGATGCAGCTGTTTTCCTCGATCAAATTATGCACAGCATTCACAAAGGGAAAGTAAAATGTGTAAGGTCTCAAAGCTGATGCATTTCAGAAAAAATAATTGATCGTTTAAAGTTAGAAGTTCATGGAAATGTAGAATACTAAAAAGAGCATTTCCTCATCCTGTGTTCTTTAACATTTATTTAATCTCCACATTTATATTTTCTTAGGAATTTTGCATAATTTAAAAAAACACTTCTATTTCCAAGCAATGCAGTCTAGTATTTCTGTGTTACTCTTTTTTGTTTCCTCAAACTGCATAAATGAAACTTACTGTTTGGTTCTTGTTAACCAGCACCATGAACTCCATGAAGAGCCCAGCCTCTTCAATGTCTGCTTGCAAAAGCATCCCACAATCAAAAATCATAGTGTTAGGACAAATCACTCTGCAGCTTAATGTAGACTACAGATGTTTTTGGAAAAGACAAATCAATCCTTGATGAGATATTTTTTCCTTTCCCTACATAATGCATCCCTTTTCTCCAGGCTCTGAGGAAAAAACATTCCAGAATTCTAAGGATGCTAAGACTGGCCACACTGTACTTCCTGTAAAAATTATTTGCTTTCATGGCTGCAAGATTGGAGTGGAAGTTCAGCCTAATATTTTAAATCCTAATCTACGAGACAATTCTGCTCTCACTGTACACTCTCTCTAAGACTTTTAAATAGAATAAAAAGTCAAAACAATAAAAGGGGTGCTACAGCCTTTTATCCTACATCCTTCTCACTCCTATTTGCTTTATTCTCTTGTGAGTTAGCTGCACCACGTGTTCAAGGCTTTCTAGTTCCAGACTGATACAAGCCTGTAAATGCTTGAAGTTGTTAAGTTCTGCTTTCACAGAATGATGGGGACATAAATAATTCAGTCTAGAAGGAATTTAAAATGTCTCTAATCCAAACTGCTGCTCAAATTAGGGTCAGCTTTTCAGTAAGACTGCATTGCTCAGGGCTTGATAAAGCCCTTGAAAACCTGCGGGGATGGAGTGTACACAAAGGAGGCTTGACAAAAGTTTTTTTCCTTATCTTGAGCATGAATGAACTTGCATCTCAGTTTATGCCTATTGTTTTTCACCCTTTCTCCTGCACTTCTGTCATGCTTTTACCCCAGCTAGTAACCAAGTACC
This sequence comes from Molothrus aeneus, assembly GCF_037042795.1. Lineage (NCBI taxonomy): Eukaryota > Metazoa > Chordata > Aves > Passeriformes > Icteridae > Molothrus > Molothrus aeneus. The sequence goes on along the minus strand of NC_089647.1, from coordinate 73,351,631 downwards.
CCCTTGAGACTGGGGAGAAGATCAGAATGGTAAAGGCTAAAAACTCATGGATTGAGATAAAGACAATCCAAGGGAAACCCAAACATGCATGCAAGCAAAGCAAAACAAGGAGTTAATTCACTGCTTCCCAAGGGCAGGCAGGTATTCAGGAAAGCAGGGCTCCACCATGTGTAATGGTGACTTTGTACAACAAACACCATCATTCCAAAAGCCCCTTCCTTTTTCCTTCTTTCCCTTGATTTATCTACTGAGTGTGCAGCCATATGATGCCGAAGAATATTCCTTTGGTCAGTTTGAGTCACTTGTCCCAGCTGTGTCTCCTCCCAAGTCCCTATGCATCTCCTGCCTTCTTGCCAGTATGACAAAAAGCAGAAAAGACTTTGGCTGTATTCAAACCCACCTCAGCAATAACTGTCTTCAGCATAAATCCAAAACACAGCCCCACACCAGCTACTGTGAAGAAAATAACTGTACCCCATCCAAAACCAGCACAAATACTCTTCAGTTTTTCACCCTGCAAGTTCCCAGGGGCTGTTGTTAGGGACTCCTGCAACTGTCTCTTCTGCAGGTTAAACCAGTCCCAGTTCCTTGGCCACTATTCAAAGGGCAAGTTCTTCAGTCTTGGCTGATTGGGTAGCTCTACCCAACACTTACCTGGGTTTATCAGTATCATTCTTGTTTTGAGCAGGGACAACAAAACTAGATGCAAGATCTAGAAATATAAAAGGCTCACACACTTGACCTGAAATCAGTGGTATTCCTAATGAAGTCCAGGATGCTTTCAACTTTCTTTGACAACTTTCTGTCTACCAGGACACAGATTCCTTTTTGCAAAGCTGCTTTAAACCCCCTTGGCCTTCAGCATAAATTGCTGCATGGGGTCATTCCTGACCAGGGGTAGGAAGGACACTGCATTCCCCTTTGTTGAATTTCCTGGGATTGTTGTTGGTCCCTTTCTCTAGGCTGTCAAAGGTTTTCTTAATTGCAGTGTATTAAATCCTTCCAGTGTTTTTATCAGTGCAAAGTTCCTGAGGGTACTGTCTACCTCATCATCCAGCTTATTAACAAAGATGTTAAAGAGTAATGACCCTTGTACACCAGTAGTAACTGGCTTCCAGTTGCTCTGATCACAATCTTCTGAGACAGGTATTCAGAAACTTTTCAATCCACCTCACTGTGGTGGTGTTTTGATTCATACTCAGTAAAATCATACTGTCAGAATTGTTTTCATCTCCTTTGTGTGTCAAGAAGAATTTCCTGAAAGAGCTTGCTTCATGATTTTCCCAGGCACAGAACCATGACTGATGAGCCACTAGTATCGCAAATGGCCTTTTGGCCTTTTTGTGAAAGTTGTGGCAATTTCTCCATTCATGAAGGATTTCTCCAGTCTTCATGACTTTTCAAAAATGAGAGAATGGCCTTACAAAGACATTACCCGCCTCTCCCAGCACTCGTAAATGGCAGCCTGTTACTTCCCAAAGACACGTAGCTATCCGATTCTTTCAAGCAGTTCTTTTGTCAATCAACATCTACTGCTGGTACTTGTCTTCTGCCTTCAAAGCTTCCTTTGTACGTGGACTGGCAAATTTTTTTGGTGAAGATAAAGATACAAACAATTTCATCCCTAACTGTGTCTACTGTCACAAAGTCACCCACCCCATTCAGCAAAGGATCTACATTTTCCTTCTTTTTCACTACAAACTCAGCTCTTCATCTTGCCCTTCACATTCCTTACAAATCCTGGCTCCAGCTGAGCTATTTTTCCTAGCATCATCCTAAAATTTTCAATTGTTTTCAGCTTGTCTGGGGAGTAAGTTCAAAGCTCTCCTTTGAACCTCCTTTGAACTCTTTCCATCTACCCTGTACTGTCCTTTTACTTCAAAGCTGTCGTGAACTTCCTGCTTAGTCTCTGCTGATCTCCTGATATACTGTTTGCCAAGTATTGTGATGGATATTTCTTGCACTTTGAAGATTCTGTCCTTAAAGACCTGACAATTCTCTTGAACTTCCTTGCCCTTCAGAGCAAGCCTCTAGGAACCCACCTGTAAATTTTCCTGAATAAACTCAAATCTCTTGATCTGGAGTCTGGGGTCTTTGCTATGCTTCTTCCTTGCTCCTGTGAGAAGATCAAACTCCACTGTTTCATGGCAATTGCAGAAGAGGTTGCCACTGACTGTCAGATCCCCAACCAGATCTTCCTTTTTTAATAAATAGCAAATCCAACTGTGTATGCTCTCACTTGTTCCATTTGGCAACTGAAGGAAATCTCACTGCTTCCACCCTGCCATGCTACCTTCATATATTCAGCAGTTGTCAGGGAGTCTAAGGTCCCCAGTAAAATCCTAGGTGTGTGACACCGAGAATTCCTTGACATATTTATGAACCTTTTTCTGCTTTCTCATGCTGGTTGAGTGGTCCAGAACAAACTCCTACCACAACATCACTCATACTGTGTCGTAGTTGAGACAGAGACCATACAAAGCAACACACTCAATTTTCAGAAGGCTTCAAGCTGTTTTTATTATAGCATGCATGCTTTTTATGCATTCTTACAAAACTCATAAGTTTACACTTTACTAATTGGTCACAAAAAACAAACAAAATTCTTATTGGAATAGGCAGGTTTCTCTTATTTATCCTTCTTTTTTTCTTGGTTTCTATGCCAATGACCTTGGTAGGAAATTCTTTCAGGGGTAAACATGGATCCTCTTATCAAACTTCTCTCTGGCTCACAGAAGTTGCTGTAAAACCTGTTCCAATACTGCCCATCCTCTGACACTGACCCACAAGCTCTCAACCTGCAGGTCATACATCTCACAGTGGAGCTACCTAGATCTAAACTGCTCCTTCACAGAGAGGGAAATCTCATCATCATCTTTCTTAATATCTGTCTTGAAGGGCTTGATCCTTCCATCGTAGAACTTGAGTCCTGTAAGCTATTCCACCTAAATGATTCTATTCTTCTGACCACACATAGCGTCAGGGTTCTCCTGGGCTTTTTTCTAGGCTGCAAGCATTTCTGTGTGTTGTGATCATTTGACACTGGCTGGACACAAGGTTCCTATCAAAGCTGCTCTATCGCTCACCTCTTTAGCTAGGCAGGGGAGAGAATAACACAACAAAAGTCTTGTGTATCAAGATAAGCACTGGAAGAGATAATTCACCAGTTACTGTTATGGGCAAAACAGATTCAGCTTGAGGAATTTTATTGAATTTTTAGAAATCAAATCAGAATACAGTCATGAGCCACAAATATTAGAACACCTTCCTCCTACCCCTTCCTCGGTCCTGTTCTCCCATTCTGTCCTAATTACCTCCTCCCTCTGAGCAGTGCATGGGAAGAAGGAATGGGGGTTACAGTCACTTGATCACACATTGTCTCTGCTGCTCCTTCTTTACACTCTTCCATGCTTCACCATGGAGACTTCTGCAAGTGACAATCCTCAATGAAATTCTCCATTGTGAGTCGTTTCCATGGGCTGTAATCCCTCAGGAATGGACTGCTCCAGTATGGGTCCTCCACAGGGTCACAGGTCCTTCCAGGAGCCTGTTCCAGCCTGAGCTCCTCTCGAGGGGTCCTGACTGCTTCAGCACAGCCTCTCTGTGGACTCACTGCCTCCTTCGGGCACATTCACCTGCTGTGTTGTGGGGTCTTCTGTGGGCTGCATGTAGATGTGTTCCACCATGGACCTCCAGGGTGTGCAGGACATCTTGCCTCACCATGGTCTTCACCCTGGGCTGCAGGGTAACCTCTGCTCCTGCATCTGGAGCAGCTCCTGTCGCTCCATCTTCTCTGACCTTGGGGTTTGCAGATTCCCACTCTTATGCCAATTGCTGTTTTGCAGCAATTTTTCCCCCCTCTTAAATATGTTATCAAAAAGGCACTGTCCTCATTGCTGATGGGCTCAGCTTTGGCCAGCAGCAGGTCTCTTTCCATTACCCTGTGGTCTTCCTGATATGAAAAGCTTGCCACATAAGCTCAATATACATGTTCACTTGAGGAAATCCTCATTTTGCCCTGTGTTTCCATTCCAGAAGTCATTATTTTTCTTTCAGCCCTGCACTCTTTTTTCCCTTCCCTGTCCTCCACTTATGCTAGAGTGTTTGCACATGGTTGTTTGCACATGGTTAGAAGTAATTAAATTACTATGTGTATTATTTAATGCAGGAAATATTTCCTCTTCCAAGAAAAAACAAATAAGTGCAATAAATATGTTTTTGGGGTTTTCCCTTAATATTTTACAGGATGATTTCTGTATCTATAGCCCACAAAGCATGTTCCAGGGAACAGTTGTAAAGTCACATTGTGCTGATTTAGGTGGGGTTATTTGTTAATTTCTAGCTGCTAAGTTTATATTAAAAGATAACTTCAATCTTTATGCATTTAATCTATTAATTTCTTGTGTGAAAAATCACTGTTTTAGTCCAGTGCTGTTATACTTTAGTGAATCGTGATCCATACTGTTAAAAACTGAGATGTCATACTGCAATACTACAGTTCCATAAAACATATACCTATTAATGTGGACATATTAGGACCATAATATAAAATCATAAATGAAAGCCTGTAGTCAGAATTAAATTTTACCTCAAAATTCCGCTGCTGCCTTCCACTTCCCATATACATGCTTTTCTTTTTTTCTTCCAGAAATTGGAACTCAATTTATGTCAATTATAGAAAGTTTTAAAAACAAACTTATTTTGATTACTTTATCTCAGATTGGCAATAAGTAGCTGAAAAAAGAGTGGGAGTTTTCCATTACTAACAAAATCAGCTCCTGGCCTCCTGCAGGCAAACACAAGAACTAAATAGAAAAAAAAATGAAATAAAACCGAAGTGTTACAGAATACCAGATATATTTGATTTCCAAAGTCCTGATTCATCAAGCCGGAGAACTAACATAGCATCATGTATAAGATCAGAAACACAAATTGTGAATAAAGGAAAAGTGAAGACAGAATAAAGGTTGTGGAAGATCTCTTTTCCTCCACAGTTAATGGTTGTACTTGATGATCTTACGTGACTTACCCAACCAGATGGATTTTATCATTCTGTGGTTCTAGGATTCTAGAGGTAAACCAAAAAGGGGTAAACCACAAAGACCAAATATTTACTTTACATATATGGTGTAGAATAATGATGTTAATAAAATAAATTTATTTGGATTAGAATGAAATTGCTAGGATTAATTGTACAAAGAGACAAAGCCACAGGATGTTCATTATTGTGGAAAGTGTGTTAATAATTATTTCAGAATCATCTTACTTCATTTAGTCATTCTATATTGTATAAAATTAGTCTAAATTTTTTGACAGTAAAATATCCTGGTGGCTTTACATAATTGTAATACCTGAATGGATTTTAAAATGATGGTAATTTGATATACAGTATTTCAGATAAATTACTGTAGAGTCTAAATGAGCTTCTTGTTAGAAATCTCTAGGGTTTTTTCCTCCTATAATGTACTTTTTATTTATTTATTTAATTTCTTTATTTTAAATTACGGAGTCTCTAATGACTAGAAATGAAGACAGAAAGAGGCATATAAAATTCACTGTATTAATTAAAATTAAATTAATGGAAAATGGTTGATGAATATGAAAAAATCTAAGAAAAATGAAAAAGAAATCTAAGAGATTTTTTCCAAAGCATGCATGATAATGTATGAAAGATGGTGAGTTTTATTTGACAACAGAGAAAAATATGGTTGATTGTAATGGAGTGGTCTCTCAAAATAGGAAATAACTTATGAAAACCAGGGGACTGTGGGGGGAATGTGTCAGAAAAAGAAAAGGAGCAAGATGTAAATACAAGCAATTATATCATTGCAAATTTTATCTGCCTAAGACTTCAGAGTAGGTCAATATTACTGTTTGAGTTTTATCAAGAGTGCACTTCTGAAGCAAATTTCCCATTTGGCACCAGCTATGTGTCTTTCTTCTGCTGTGGTTTATGTAATGTTTTCTTACTATGTACTTCAGATTCCTTCAAAATTTAACTATTCTGACAAACGCACCTTTGAACTTTATCATTACTGTGAATACACTACAAGCACTCCTAAGGAAATGGTTGTAAATGCATATAATGTATAGGTTAGGTTTCTAATGCTCTTCTCTATAGTTCCCCCAGTGAACCACACTATTTGCTAATGTAATCACTGCTTGAATTGTAAAACAATTTGGACACTGAACAAGGGATACTACCCAAAACATTTACTAAAGCTTTTGATCAGTCTTTATAGATGCATGCATCTTCTAACAGATTGTTATCCCAGAGGGTTGTAATCAGTGACACAGGGTCCATTTGGAGGCCAGTCACTAGTGGTGTCCCCTACTAGGTTGAACACTGGGCCCAGTATCCTTTAACCTTTGCATCAGTGACTTGGGTGAAGGAACAGAGACCTCCTCAGCAAGTTCACTGATGACACAAAGCTGGGATGAGTGGCTGATACCCCAGGGGGCTGTGCAGCCCTTCAGAAGGACCTGGAAAAGTTGGAGAGATGAGCAGAGAAGAACTGTCTGAAATTCCACAAAGATAAATACAGAGTCCTATGCTTGGGGAAGAAGAACCCCATGCAACAGCACAGGCTGAGAGCTGACCTGGAAAGCAGCTCTGCAGAGAAGGACCTGGGGGTCCTGATGGATAACAAGCTGTCCACGACCCAGCAGTGAGCACTTATGCCCAAAGAAGGCCAGGCGTATCCTGGGGTGCATGAGGAAGAGCATTGTCAGCAGGTCAAGGGAGGTGACCCTGAACCTCCACTCAGCCCTGGTGAGGCCACATCTGGAGTGCTGTGTCCAGTTCTGGGATCCTCAGTACAAGAGAGACATGGAACTCCTGGAGAAGGTCCAGCAGAAAGCAAAAAAGGTGACTAAGGGATGTTGCAGACAAATGAGATTTCAACAATGAGACCCAGGAGAACAACCATGAGATGACAGAGGCCTTGAAAATACGTGGTTATACTGGAGATTTGAGACCTATTTGAGACCAAATGATTAGTCTCTGCTCATTAATGAGTATAGCTTTTTGAGTATGACAAACTAAACCAGCAGGTTATTTGTGTTAAAAAAACTTAGAAAATATTCTGAATGAATCCAAGAGAACAACCTCTGCTAGACTTTTTTCATCAAAGACCTCAAGGTCGTGCTGACCTCCTGCAGTCTCCACCCCATTCTTATCAAAGGAGCCTAGTGTCACTGACCTTACAATACATGAGAGACTGGAAAGAGTGGAAGAGTGAGAGAAAGAAAGAGGGAAGAAAGAAAGAAACACAGAAGAAAGAAAATGTGTGCATATCAATTCTGTTACTTTGGAATAAGCTCTAATAGTTGCATAATTTGGACTAAATTTTAACCTATTGTAACTGAATTGCTGCAACTTTTCAAGGTTATCAGTTAGATCTTGGCTCAACATATAAAGCATGTTTCTTCAGCACACATAAAGTGAACATGATATTTGGTCTTGTGCCTTGCCTTTGAGGCTTTGTTGAAATTTAGGTGCAATGAAATGTCCATCCTAAATTAGTCCTCAGGGCTGCATTTTAAGATGATGATTCTGTTTGTCCTAAAAGAATTTAGGACAGATGAGCTGTCCTAAATAAGCTCTTCATATCCTTCCACAGTCATTTATATGATAATATCATGTAAAATTCCTGTAGTTTTGCTGGTTTAAACTAGATAAGAAGACTCTCATTTGCAGTATCAAAACCACATTCACTTCAATATATAAATCTGAATATCCACATTGTTTTGGTTCTTTTGCTGCTAGCCTAGAAAAATAATAGGTTAATCATTAGATGTAAATCACAGTAGTCTGGAAAATTTCAGAACTGTAAAAGATCTGGAATGAGAATATAGGATTAAGAAAGGATGTTCTGTTTTCTGTTACTTGTCTGTGGCACTTTATAGGATTTACCTTAATTATTCATAAATGACATAAGCCAAAAGAATACTTTTTCAGCGATATTTTTTGTCCTGATACTCTTGATATCTCTTTAGAATGTACCGATTCTTCTGTAAGATGAGACAGTGCCAAGGAAAAACAGTCTGAATCTTGGTGTAATTTAACTGCTGCATTGGATCACAGATTTTATGGTGGTCCTCCTCCCCGCTGTGCACAAAGAGATGCACATTTTAAAGAAATGCATTCTAAGGGATAAATATTGGAGGTGGCAACTTTAGAGTGCTGTTGCAATGCAAAAATTAGTGGAAGCACTTTAATTTTAATAAATATATGTATGTATGTATTTCTTTTTAAAAATAATGTGATTTATGATTTTAAAGTACTTTTGATGTAAGGGGCATTTATTAATTGTGAATGCAAACATCTAGACATCCCTGAAAGTCTATATTCTAATACAAACCAAATACCATTGAGGACTGGAAAACTGACACTTCATTTCACTGTTGGATAAACCTGGATCAACCTGGAGCACCTTCAGTAGTGATGATATTCGTTAATTGAAACCACAATGCAGTGCAGATGTTTCTGAGATGTCAGATTGTGTTCTCAGTTCTCTCATACAGTGCCCCAGTTTCTTTACCATGTTCCACAGCTGACATCTTTTTAACTGAATTACATGGTACCAGGAGATTCTTTTGATATTGTGATGTCTGGCCAGGGAAAAGGACCATGACAATCTTTAAAATGGCATTCTATTTTGGATATTTGGAGAAAAATAAATAGTAATCAAACTGACCTAATACATTCCCAACAAGCACATGACCATGCTGGATGAGCCAGCACAAGAACCTAGATGTTACATGTAGCTTCTGATCCTTTTCCAATTTTGTTGGTTATTCTTTTTACATATTGCTTTTTGGTTTTCTGCTCTTTCATAAGAAGCAAAACTGGACAATGTGATTCAGAAAATGCTACATCCTTGTGTTCATGTGGACATTCTGAAGAGACTTTGGAAACAACTTATAGAACCTAAAATTGCCCATCACATTATGAAGGGAAATCATTACTTTTGTGATGCATGGAAAAGCTGTGGAAGCTGCAGACTCCCTATACTGTTTTTGCAAAAAACCCAATCCATAACCTCAGAATGATAAAACTGTTTTAAACACAGAACAAAACAAGAATTTGGTATATTTTCCATTAGTTTTTAGACAGTTTTAAACTCTTTAAAAACTAGACATCTGCTTAAGAAAAGTAATCCTACTAGTCCTTTCTGTAGTCATAATTTACTAATTTTGCTCTCCAGATTCTGGAATGAGCAAAATTTGATTTATTAAAATACCCTTAGGGAATTACTACAGAAATCTGATGAAAAACCTTGACTGTAGCCACATTTCTCCTCACAGAGAAAAGCAAGGCACAATTCTTCCCAAGAATATTTCTGAGATTTACATTCTTTGAACCTCAGAGAAAGGAAAAAAATTCTTATCTAATTTACTGCTCCTGTATTGCGTAAAAGTAGAGTGTAATATAGAGATTTTTTACCCAAACTAATGGTGTTTTGTTTCCTTGACCTATCAGGGCGAAGTGTGTGTGTGTGTGTTGGGACTTCTGGCAGACAGTCATGAGATTCTGGGCAGTGTGTGCAGTTGAGTGCTTGGCAGATTCAGTTTAGATGTAATATAATATAGAATAATATAGTATAGTAAAATAATTAATTAACCTTCTGATAAGATAGAGTCCTCCTCATCATTTCTCCCTGTCACGGGAGTCGTCCTGTTTCGATACTTGACTTGATTGGTTTTTTCACCTCTATACATGGAACACAAACTTATGTTACAGGGGTATGAATTTCTTTTATGAACTGGAATGTAAGGGCCCTAATTGTCAGGCCCCAATTCTGCTTATGAAGTTCTGTAAACTGTTGGATTTGTGTCAGGCACATTTTGGCTAGTAAATGGAAGCATGGATTATTGCAGGCTAGATCCTAGAGTCTAAGCCGTTCAAAATTCCTTTGACTTCCTTGCTGAGGACAAAGCTCATTACAAATTTGATCATGAATAATTAAATCCTGATTCATCAGTACCATTTAACTGAAACACATGTTTGGTTCCTTTTAGAATTGAAAATATTAATATTTCTTGCTGGTAACTGAAGGAGCTTCTTTCTTTGTGTGTTTTCGCTTGAGTTGTTCTTTTCATTAAAACTTTTCATTACAAGTTTTACTGCTGGAAAATAGCTGTAGAAAATAAAGTTTTATACGTATTTTATTTTAATTAAATCAAATAAATAAAAAGATTCCATATATTCAATGGCTTTATTTATCTCAATTCCTTTATACACCACTGATAAGGTGTCCCCTTTGACAACCTTAAATTAAGCAACGTAGCTCTTCCTCTCACTATCTTTGCATCTTTTTTGAGCAACAACTGTTCCTTCCCACCAACCATCCTGAAGCTGGAAAAACAAATTATTTTTCCCCCTGCTGACATAGAATATGACAAACTTCAGTGGATTTCTTATTATGTACTCAAGCTCAAGCAGTTTTCTTCCATTTTCAATTTTTTAGGACCTGTTTCTGTATTGCACATGCTCTTTCCCATATAAGAATTCAAATCACTTATTTCCAATAGTTTGGACGCCTGGGTCCCACTATGCCTCCTGTGGTTCAGCACAAAATTGGGTTTTTTCATCAAAATAGAATGAGAGCATGAGCTCTTTCTTTTGAGTAGCCTAAATACTAAAAAAAAAAAAAAAGATTGCAGAGCTGGAGGAGATTTTATTTGGAGCTAGTATGTGTCAAAATGAACTTTCATGGTCTACTGATTCAAGAAAATCAAAATGTCATCAATGGGAAGTGATATTTCAGTGTATGCAGCCCATCACTTTATTTTAATGTATCTACCTCTACATTTGACTCTGCACAGAATGAACATTAAAGTGTTCAGCTTTATGTAGAAAAAACCATAATGTAGTTACAAGAAAATTACTGGAAAATTACAATTTTTTTTAAATGAATGAGAAAATAAACATGCAATTCTAATGGAAGTCTCTTTTATAAAGAAATGTTAAATATTACTGGAACTACTTTTTCAATTGCACCACTTATGCTTATTAAAACAATATATTGCTGCTAAAAGACTTTCCCTTATGATTAATGAGTTCATTTAAATAGTTTCAAAATCCCAAACACTTAAGATGTGGAGTATAGCATTCAACTTTATATAACCTCTTTGTACAGATAATATTAGTTAACTAGTCAGATTTTACAATTTTTATACAATAAAAGAAGCTGCTTTATAATATTCAAATTCCTATGAATTTTACTTTAATTTACATACAGAAACTTTTGGTATAATAAAATTATATTCCTAGGGTTATAAGCATGGGGTTATTATAAGCATGTCTGTAAAGAAAATAAACAAGTATGCTGAGCATGTGAATAGACAGAAACAGGGAGAGAAAGAGAAATACATGAAGACAAATGATAATTTATTCTGAATGTCTTATTAGTGATTGAACATCAAAAAAGAAAAAGCAAACCAAAAGAAAACCCAAACAGCAAACCAATCAACCAACCAAGCAACCAAGCAACAAACTGCAATTCATTAATTAAAAGAACTTGACTTTTAGAGTAACTAAGACACACCTTTTGGATTCAGTGAAAGTTTATCTGATTAAGGTTAGATGTCCTTTTAGTTAAACTGAATACTTCTATGGGCTTAATTTTTCTGTTGTTTTTTTTTTTTTGGCCTAGATTCCTAGATTCTTAGTTAAGTATACAACAAGGATAGATGGACACAAATGTAAACATGCAAATTTGAAAATACTGACATATTTTCTTACATTTATTTAATTATTTTATGTGGGTTTTGATCTATTCAATTATTCATGTGCTTAAATGCTTTGAATATTTGATAAATTTATGGAGCTTATCCCACTAAATTTTGCCATAAAAATATGCTAAATCGAAAATGTTGTCAGGGATTTGTTATCTTCTAGTACATAAGATGTTATTCTATAATTTATTTTGTTTTATATAATTTTCTGTAAGTTCTTCTATAATTATATATGGAAGGTGCAACTTGACTAAAGCTTCTCTCACTTTTCTATCTCATCTTGCCACTAGTCTATCTAGACAGCCTTTTTTTTTTGTATGTGTCTCCAGTACTAAGTACACTTTGGTTGATTTATAGGGGAAAAAAGAATAAATATTTTACCTCTTGTCAATTATTTCAGGAATTCTAAAGGACCACAGCTTCATAAATTGTTTGGAGCATATCTCTATGCATCTGCAAATGCACAGAAGACAAAACCCACTGCTAAGAGATTATGATCTTAGGAGCAGGTAACATAATGGATGGCATCTTCTGAAAATGTATTTGTCAATCAATCTATCAACATCTCAAACTAAATATAGAAAGATGCGCAGCTGTAGATTTTAAATACACTTTACCTTTTCTCCTTACATGGAAGTCTTATAACAGCCATTGCCTCACTGAAGGACAGCAAGCAACCTTTATGAAAAACATGGTCACATTCTAGATTAAGTAATTGCATGTAAAATTAAAAGAAATAAATCTGCGATTTTAAGCAACTAAAAATATTATATTGATTTCTTCCCAAAATTCAATAGTTCTATTTCTTTCAAAATTATATAGAATCAAAAGGTATTTGAAACTTAAAAATTACCTTACCCAATGTCTAAAAATAATGTATGCGCTTTTTGAAGAATAACCATATTGGTTATAAAGATTATTTATATTTAAACCAAAAAAGTTAAAATTATCTAGTTCTTTAAAAATTATTACATTTATATGATGATATTTAATTTTCAGCAGAATTCTATTTCTCTCCATTTATTTGCATTGTTAGATATATCTATATACATAAAAGCATAAAAATATTTACATTGTTAGATATATCTATATACATAAATGTGTAAAAATATCTTAAAATATTAAGGTAAAATCAAAACATTGTTTAGACAGAGAGGATTAAAACATTTGAACTAAATCAAATTAATAGTTAAATGAAAATTGAAGAAAATAGACATAACTATTTGTTGTGTCTGGGCCACTGTAACTAAAGATAAACATTCAAAAGCAAGAAGAAAAAGAATGCCAACCCCACCCCCCCCCGCCATTTCATTTTTAAAACTTTTTAATATAAGATATGTACTGGTAGATTGGACATGGATCAGGAGTCATAAATTAATCCCTTTGGGGATATTCCCATCTAGCCTGCCTGGTGGGAGGGAGCTTCATAAGTTTTCTCATTTCTAGGTGTCTGAGTTTATAGCACAGAAGAGATTAGAGTAATTTGTATCTGCTTACCAAAATGTACTTGTAGGTATTAATTTGTTCATTGGGAATGAAATTATTTTCCCTGTGTTGCATGGCAGTCCTATCTAGTTGTGCAGAATGTATCCTAAATACTGGCAGTGGGGACAATTTTTTCTCCTGTATTTAATCATTGTTTTCAGAATAAGGTAAAAGCTTATCTTTCACTGAGGAAGTGTGTTTGGAACCAGTGCACGTCTTCTGCAGAGCTATCATTTTCCAGATCACCTTGGAATGAGAAGCAGAGATTGTGAGAATTGAGTTGGCAGTAAAGCAACGTCAACAGTTTTTGTAGTGGCATAAGGGTAAGGGTCCTGTTAGACAAGCCTGCTAAATAAAAGGTCATGAATTGATCGCTGTTCTTGATCAAGCAGCTTTATAACACATTGCTTAGGGCCACCTTTAAGATTTTTTTGGAAATAAGCCACTTCATATGTTCCAAAACAGGGTCACACAGAAAGCTAATAAATAAGTAGGATAAACAACTTGGTTTTTTGCTTAGAATATTTTGCTTTATTTTATTTTTTCCTACTGTTTTAGACATGAAGATTTTTGAAGACATTCATTTGCAACAGAAGTGTGCTGATGGTGCCGATATTTTTTTACAAAAAAAACCCCAACAAACAAGAAAATAGCCTATCTCTAAACACAAACCAAACAGAAAAGAAAGTGCACACTGATATAAGATTCCTTATTGTCATGGTAATCTTCAATGGGGAATGATAATCCCAAGCTCCCAGAGGAGGGTGTGTGGCAGCTGGGGATGAGGGCAGAAAACATGCTGTATGAGAAAACAGCAAGGTTCTCTAAAGGATAAAACCTTTTTTTAATATATATATATATATATATATATATATATATATATATAGTGTAGTTAAATAGCCCTCTCTTCTAAGTATCATCTTACTAAGTAATAGCACACTCCTAATTTTTCACTTGTTTTTTGAAACTTTTTCTGTATTATATGCCTGTGAGCCTATGTGAACACAAGTAGAGGCCTGCCTAGTAGCAATGCAAAGATATATGCTTACCTTCAGTTATTGAGAGATGTTAACAGTTCCTGAAGAAAACTAACCACAAAAAGCCATTGAGCACCAGATGACATAAATTAAGGCAGATATTCTTTAAAGTTTTACCATCACTTGACAATTTTCAAATGTTATTGAGAGAGTCAGTGGGAAACTGATCAGATGACATTGAATATTTTCATCACCATAAAAATAAAACAAGAAAATAAACATCTGGACACATAAATTGACAAAGGATGGACCTATAAATAGATGACCCTATATCAAAGTGTATGTTATTTATATTGAACCTAACTTATTCATAAAAAATTAGACTGAGACAGCTCTAACATCATATTAACTTGGAAAGAATGTGAAGTGGAAGTCTACCACTCATGTTAAACTTGATGTTGTATACAAGAAGCAGGTTCTTACATTCTATAAAGAAGTTAAAGAATTCAATAGTTTATAAAGAAATACTAAGGAGGTAAAAGAGTCACTAGAAAAACTATAAAAGAGGATTCCTAACTTAACATTATCAAGGAACAAGAGTAAGAGACAGAACAACTCCCGGAGCAGCACTGGGCTGCAGTGGCGTGGAGGAGCTTATGAACACTTGTCTAGTTTATTTTCACTACATGCACTATGATTGAAATATTTTGTATTTAACAATACAGAGGTCAAAATATAAGTGAGAGACTGTGTTATTCTGACAGTTTGCTTAAGTGGTACTGGTAATGGGATATCCATTCTACTCCACTGTTGAGATCCATTTCAGGATCAGCTGTGGAGTGGAGGAAAAAACTTCCTTAATCAGCTGACCTGAGTGGCATGTGGCAGGATTCTTTGGTGTGCAAAAGGCATCAAACCTTTTTTAAGTGGAAGACTTGGGTTCTACTAAAGATTTGCTAATTTTTATCTAATACATTTATATTTTTTCTGAGTTGCAATTAAGAGGTTAGATGGTTGCAATTTTACTTTAATTATTGTCATCTAATGAAATTAATTTTTGGAAATCAATATTGATCCTAAATTCTCTTCAGTCCTGAATATCATTAAAGTCAGTCTTAACAAAACATTTAAAAATGTTTTTCTGTGTCCAGTTTTAAACATTCTTGTCCAGTTCCAATTAGATATTTTGCCAATGACAACATTAAGTAGTTTAATTCTAGCTGATCTGCACAAACATATCACAAAAAATAACAGAAAGCAATGAAGGTAAACAAAACTGGTTCTCCTGCTTATTCTTAAAAATTTCGGCTTTGTATCAATCTTTTGAAATCCCTTTGTAGTTTGTGTTGGGTGCTGGATTTGATACACACTTTTGCCCGTGGCACTAACACAACATCTATATCCTAGAAATATTTGTTAAGAGAGCTTTGCATAAAAAGTGATTTGGTTCTGCAAGTTAAATTGATAATTAAAGATATTGTTTGCAAAGAGATAATTTTCCAACATTTTAGGAAGATGCTTAGCCTCCTAGACTGTCTTCTGTCTGCTGTATGGTATTTCTAGCAGACATCTAGTGAGTTGAAGTCACCTATAAGAAGAAGGGCTAGTGATTGTGGGGCTCCTCTTGGCTGCTAATAGAATATATCTTGTCCCTAATTTATGTAGAAAATTACCAACATAATGACATAAAATAGGAGGAAACAAAAGCATGAATTTGCTCCTTACTTCAAAGCTTTTTCTTGTATCAGCATCAAGCAGATACCTATTTTTGACAATTTTCTACTGCGTTAGTACATGGGAATACAGAGTGCTGCTGGAAAAGGGAGAAAATAAAATAATTAACTATAAATAAATCTACATCACTGCATATCTGGTATCAAATACACTTTAAAAGATAGGTACTGGGTTAGTGTGGCAAGGTTTTACTAGCATGAAGGGGTGATCACCTGAGAAGCTCTTTGTAAACTAGTGTGGGAGCGACATTGGAAAAGTTCATGGAGAACCGTCTCCTGTGGGAGTGAACCTGTGCTGGAACAGAGAAAGTAGTCCTCACACAGAGGAGAAAGCATCAGCAGAGCAGAACAGACAATGGGTGATGAGCTGACCACAACCCTCATTTCCCATCCCTGTGCTCTGCTAGGAGTGAGAACATAGAGAAGTAGGAATAAAGCCAAGGTCAGGAAGAAGGGAGTTGTGGGGGTAAGGTGTTGTAAAGATTTTATTTCATTTCTCATTTTAACACTCTGATTTGATTGCTAATCAATTCAATTTATTTTCCCCAATCTGTTATCCCTCTGACAGTATGAGGGATGATGAGTGACCTCTTCCTATGTTTATCTTGGTTCATCAGCCTTTTTTTTATGTTATCTCTGTCTGTTTGAGAAGAGGGAGTGACAGAGAGGCTTTGCTGGGCATATGGCATCAGCCAGAGTTATACCACCACATTCTAACCCATGACAGGATATTGAGTATGTGCATGTAACAGGAATTAACTAAAGTGTTAATTTTTAATGAGCATTTGGATACTCAGAGCAACAGAATTAAAATTTCTTTAAATGATTCATTATATGAATTTTAGAAGTTATATTATAGAAATGAAGAAACAGGTATTGGCAATTGCGAATTATGATAGGTATTTTTTCAAGATTAAATTAAAATCAGAATCAGTGAATGGGCTAGTTCTTTCCTTATACTCCCATAATATTTCAAACACCAATAAAATTTTGCAAATATTTAACTGGGAAGTGCAACATTCTTAATAGCAGGACTTCAATTTTATAGTCTCTCCTTTCATTATCTGTGATGAAAGTAACTTCTATAAAGAGGTCATCACTTTCCACTGTCCCTTTACTCCACTTACAGCCCTTGAATTGAATTTTTTTTTTTTTTTCATATGTGAAGTCTGGAATAATATCCATTTACCAGTATCGTCTAATCATGTTCCAGGAATGAATAAAGCAGCAAGTTGTAGTTAAAAGATAGTGAGGAAATTAGATAAAAAATGGATGACCATTTTAATAATAGAGGTTCAGATCCCTCTTTGTAATTCACAGTAGAATGCAACTTGATGGTCTTTCTTTGGCAACTTACACTATAATATGACAAAATATTAATATGAAAAATATATTAATATGACAAATGTAAATGAAAATATGAAAGTAATGGTATTTTATGAGATGTCAGATATTTGGGAATTTGTGATAGTTATGATAAAAAAAATTATATGAAACTGTTAAGGAATCTTTCATGAATAAATATAATTTTTAGAATTCTAAATTAATTTTTCTCTATCTCTATTTACATATACACACACATGCATGCAACTGTATCAAAGTCAAGATTAGAACTGAATGTCTTTGCTTTTAATTACTGAACTAGTGATTCAAAGTAGGATAACCTCACAGAAGACAGAGAATTTATGTTAAGGAGCTGTGAATTCCCAGTGAAATTCAGAACACAGGGTTTTTTCTTCCTCCTAGTCTATTTACATCAAATCCAGTCCACCCTAGCACCCTTCCTAGAAGAAGTGACTGTTGATGTGTCTTTTTCCAAGTCTGACAAGCAGCAAATTGGAGCCCACACTGCAGGGGCAGATACTCAAACACATGTGCATGCACACACACAGAGAACATCAGCTTGGCTCATCACAGAGCAGTGATGGGGGTTAACAGCACCCAAATAAACACCAATTGCTCTCAGGGAAATATGAACCCAGCAGCACAGGGCTGTTTTTCTTTCCAGAGGATTAGGACTAAGGGTCACTGGTGGATGCACAGGTCCTGTCACCACAAACTCTCTAAATTTAGCAGCCAATGACAGACAAAGATCCATGAAATATCTGGATGACATTATTAAAGTCTGCTTAATGTCCATGCCCAAAACCCTGATCATTTATAAAGTCGGTGGATCAAGGGCTGGGATTTTTTCAGATGTGGGTCTCCTGTTCATTGTCTGGTCATTTGTTAGCAAATTACACATACATACAGCAGATGGCTGTATCAGTCAGTATTTCCAGTTGCCAACACCTAAACCTCTCTTCATGCATATTATGACTTAAGTCACACAAAACCCCAGTTTGCAACATGATTTAATAAAAATATAGGATACAGTGATCAGGGACAGGGTTAAAACAGAAAAATATGCTTGCTTACAGTTCACCAGCCATTTTTAGTCCCTCTTCTCTTTGTTTTTCTGTGCTTGTTCTTTGACCATATGCCTTGATCCTTTCGCTTTCCGACCCTTGCTACCTCTCAATCAACAATGTGTCAAAACCTAAATCTTTTTCACTGGTCTCAGTTTTCCTATGTTAATTTTCTATGTCCATACCCAGATTTGGTATTTGCAATACTGTTACCAAGGCAATTTCAGTCTTCCATCATATCAGCAATGGGAATGCATGAGATTCTCCTGCCTAAAAGCTGTATGCCTCCCTGTATTGGGTCCGGCTGGGATGGAGCTCGTTTTCCTTAGCAGCCCTCACAGTGCTGTTCTTTGCATTAGTAACACCCCAGTTCTTTTGGCTACTGCTGTCTCCCCACCATTCCTCACCCCCAAGGGGCTGGGAGGGGACGCAGCCAGGCCGGCTAACTCAAATAAAACAAAGGGATTTTCCATACCCCATGATGTCAACTTGTATATAAAAGCTAAGTGAACAATGAGAGGGGGGAACTCATTATTTCCAGTGTTTGCCTTCCTGAGCAAACACTGCACATTCTGAAACTCTGCTTCTTGGGAAGTGTCTGGATGTTGATTGCTGATGGGAAGCAGGGTTTGCGTTTTTTTCCTATTTGTGCAGGCACAAACTTTTGCTTTTACTTTAGTAGACTTCTCTGTCAAAACCTACAAATCGTTTTCCATCTTATTTTTTCTCCCCTGTCCAGCTGGGAAGGGGGAGTGATAGAGCTGAATTTCCATTCTGAATGTTTCACAAGGACAGAATTTTCAGCGTGTTTAGAAACTTCTTGATATATTTGTGCAATATGTCCTGTACTTGGATTTTTTTTCTCTCTAAAATCATATTCTTAAAGAAGAATATTGCACTTAAAATATAGTTATATTGCAATTTCAGACAGGTTACCTGGTGATTTTCAGTAATCATTCATAAATAATTAGGTTTTTTTCTGCTCCATAATTTATTAATACAGCAAGGGAGTTAGAATCAATTATGCTAATCTTCCTTAGCCAAACATTATACAACCAGTCAAAGGAAATCACAGAAGCTTCACTTGAGGTAATGTAGTGTTAATAGATGCCACTTATTCCTTCAAGTGTTCACATTTCTTATTGTGCTATGATAGTAAATACAAATAATCAAAATTTCCACAATAGATTGCTAAACAAAAGATGAAAAAACACAGTTGTAGTGGGATAAAATTATATCTTTTTTTGTATTTTGCTCTTGTTTCCTGGAAATTAATGAATTTTAGTAATCACTAGCAAAGAATAGATTTTTTGTGTGTGTTGGTGGTGGTATTTTGTTTGGTTTGAGGTTTTTGTCAGTGTTGTTGGAGTTTATTTATTATTTGAAGTGTTCCTCTTAAATGCAAATGCATACAAACAAAAGAAAAAAGAGGAACATTTTAAGACTCTCTTTTCTCCTATATGCTGGCTGGAAGTAATATGTACATGAAACATTTTTTCATTTCTGTACACTAATGAGATGGTTTCATAGACAAGAGTTTAGCAGTAATAGCTTTTATGCATTACTATAATAAGTTGTGGAAATATATTTTAACAGGGAACAGAAGAGTATCCAAGAAAATACCAAGGAAAAGTTTGTATACTAAAAATGTGAGAACAGAAATAAAATATTTTAATGTTTTCCATGAAGCATTTGAATCACAAAATTCATCATCCACAGATCATTAATTTAAAAAGAGATTATTGGTCTATACATCAATCAATCTTGCTTTTCAAATGACATTTTTATTAGACTAAGTTCTAAGTTAGATTAAGTTAGTTAAGACTTTATTATGTCTTAATGAAATTAATAAAAACTGAATTTTGAGAATCATAAACATGTAACCCATTGCCACAGATTCAAAACAAAACTGAGTTCATTAGAAACTCTGTACCTTTAGATATCTCAAGGAGGGTTATATAAAAACCACACAAAGCCAAGCCTCAACTTTTCTTCCCCTGTGTTTGGATAGTTTTTATTTTATAGTTTCAGAAACAGGAGAACACTTTTGATAGTCATGCTGAACCTCACAGGAAAATTGCCAGAACTATTAGACCCTTAGTTTTAGTATCTCTGACTAAGACAAAAAAATTCTCCAAATTTAGTTAAAAATAACGATTTTAAAATGCTTCTTCCGACATGGTTAAACACATTACATATGTTACATATTGAATGAATTTTCTTCCTAAGTTACCAATGGATCAATACTATGTCTGCTTTTACATTTTCTGCCTTTGCAAGATAAACTGGCTTACTGAGCCTCTTCCCAAAGACAAGAAAATCATTATTACATTTTAGTAGTCAAACAGAAACATGACCTGAGAGTTTAGCACCTTATATATGGACAGAATGAAGTCTGCTGCTTTTATGTGGCCAGGTTTTGGAAGTGGGGCAGATTGCAGGGGTGGCTTCTGTGAGAACAGGAGCTGCTGCCACATTACACCAAGACAGTTTGAACTGGCTTCAAGAGGGATCCACTGCTGGCCAGAGACAATCAATGATGTTGTAAGTTCTTCTGTCATAACATGTGTAAGAAAGCCTAAAGAACACTGTGGAGCAGCTGTGAGAGAGGAGAGAAATGTGAGAGGAGCAGCTCAGCAGACACCAAGATCAGTGAATAAGAAGGGGGAGGACGTGCTCCCAGTATGGAAGCAGAGATTCCCTAAAGTCTGTAGAGAAGAAAATGGCAAAGTAGTTTGTGTCCATGCCCCTGCCCCAGCTGGAGGACCACAGTGGAGCACCAATTCATCCTGCAGCCCACTGAGGATCCCACACCAGAGCAGGATCCTGGCAGGACCTGCAGCTTGTGGAGAGAAGCACATGCTGAAGTCAGTTTTCTGGCCAGAACTGTGGCTCTGCACTGTGAGGCACCCACACTGGAAAAGTCTGCTCCTGAGGGACTTCAATCTCTGTCAAAGACCCTGTGCTGGAGCATGACAAGATGTGGAGAAGAAAGGAGAGGCAGAAAAAAGTGTTAGCAAAACAACCACAATTTTATCCTACCCTATAGCCTACCTTTTTTTTTTAACTGGCAATTAATTAATTAATCTTCCCTAAATTTGCTCTGTTTCTGATGATGAGAAATAGGTGAGCATTTCCCTGTCCTTATCATCATCCCTCTTATTTTCTCCCTATCTTTTCAAAGATAGGGAGGAAGAGAGTAACTGGGGGAGAGAAGAGGGTCAGAATGCCACCCAAAGTTAACCACCACAATGGGATTCCTTTCATGTGGTAATATGTACTGTGTGCCATGTTATTATTTTTTCCAAAATTATGCTTTAAGTTGATTTTAATTGTGAACTGTCTGAGACAGTCATCTTGTTAACATACACTGTGCCTAGACTGTTTAAATTTATTATCAGACTAATGACATTAACCACTTTGTGAATGTAATGATTAATTATTATGGCTTATGGATTTATAGAGAATTAAAAGATTCAATACATTGAACTATTCAATCATGTTCTAAAACAATTACTACTTGTCTATTTCTTTACATATATTTACAGCCATAATTGTCTTCTGCGGTGATGCAGGAGTAAAATTAAAATTGTTGACTACACATCTTGAATTATTGCTGCATTACAAGACCCATAGCACAACCATCATTCTCATAAACAAAACAAATTCAAAATTTGGCTTTCTTACACAAGATTATTTCAGGCTGTATTTTGAAATTTAATACACAGCCCCCCCCCAAACTTTTATTAACTAATTTTGTATTTACAGATTTCTGGATTTTGTGTAAAACATGTTGAGTAATAAATATTTCATTAACTGTAAGGAGTTAAAATTTTTCATAGTAGCATAATTTTATTATTGAATGCATTATAAAAAGTCTTCAGACAGTGAAGTATGTGGCAATCATGGTTACACTTACAAAAATGAATAAAATTATGACTATTTCAAGTGAGATTTTGTAGTTAAATAGTTCATGTAAGCAAAGTTTAAGTACACAAATTAATGTTTAATAAGCTGAGAAGAGAAATCAAAACATGCAGTAGAACATAATTTTTTATTTGCTTATGTCTCTATGGGTTGAGGGGTTTTTGACTCTTTGATATGTGACATGTGAGAAGTCTCTCATAAGAGGCTTCTAAGTGTTCACAACTTCAATATGCCTGCATTTCACACAGTATATTTACTTAGTATGCATTTTACAGTACTTTTCCCCTCTAATAACAAGAATTTCTAGGTGATTCAGTTAATCTGATTTTGGATAGTCTTTCCAAGGCTAATCCTGTGGAAGTGGGTGATTCTGTTGCTCGACTTACAGAAGCACTGGGGCATGGGCATGCTTCTCTATCCAATCTAAAGAAATCTGCTATGGAACTTTATTCCTCATTACACTTCCTTTTCCAAACATGTGGTGAGTTACAGCTAAAGGGCTGTCTCATTATGCATTTCAAACTGGAAGGAACTGCTTTGATCAACAAATCCCTAAAGCTCTCTGTGTGATTTTGGCCTTCACTTAAAGTGTCACAACAGCATACAGAAAATTATATATGGCTTTTATAAGCAAACTCTGAAATCTATGTGAGAAGTCTGGATTTTACCACCCTGTTTTGTCATCTGTAATGTTTAATCTTAATTATGTACTTCAAACGTATAACAACTTGTTTCAAAGATTCCTTGGGCATGTGTCTAAACAAAAGTTTGACAAATTTTGCTGAAAAAGCACCTGATAAAAGAGTAATATAATAATACTAATAAAAATAATGCTCTGAATTTACATGCTGCTTTGCATTTCAGTAGCAGTGCGGGGACATTACCTAATTAACTTCCCTAACATGGCTTTTGAAAAAAATTTGTGTTGTCTTTTTGCATAACATATCCAAGGTTATAAGCAGTTTATCACAGATGCATCTACAGAAAGCTTTATCTTGTAATTTGGGCTTCGCTTTTCAGAAAAAAAAGGAAAGTATGCAACACCTGTCCTCACTTGAATCCATATTTAATGCGACTCCCTGAAATGAGATTTCAGTTCTGTACATGCCTCTTAAAGTTTTCGAACTTCCCTATCAATTTGTGGGGTTTAACTAACATACAAAAGCCTGAGTTCACAATGTCTGCAAGTGGACTTTTATGAACAACGGTTAAAAGCTTCCTTTCTAAAATGCATGTTTTCTCTAGCCAGGTGAAATGAAATCCATTGCAAGAAGTATTTAAGTTAATTTAAGACTTTTTGACATTATGTTGACATATTTAAGAATGTGGAAATCTTTGAGTGGACTCCAGAGAAAATAGCACCTCTGAAGTACTGGGAAGTTTACACTGTTAAAAATCCTCTGTTGGTTTTGGGACTAACTTGAACTTTTGTGTTGGAGGTATAGCTTTTGTGTTTGTTTGGCTGACAGATGGAGACAGAATTTATGAAGGTCCATAGTGATAGAAAAAGGCAATGGTTTTAAACTGAAAGAGAGTAGGTGCAGACTGTACATAAGGAAGATCTGTTACTGTGAGGGGGGTGAGACATTGGAACAGTGTTTACAGGTTGCCCAGAGAAACTGTGGGTGCCCTGTCCCTGGAAGTGTTCAAGGCCAGTTTGGATGGGGCTGTGAACAATCTGGTCTAGTAGGAGCTGTCCCTGCCCATGGTCAGGAGGTTTCACTAGGTGATTGTTGAACATCACCTTCAACACAAACAATTTTCTGATTCTGTGAGTCTATTTCTAGTTAAGAAATATTTGACTTCTACAATATCTTATTGGTTTACTTAATTGTTAAGTTTAATCCCAAATGACAACTAAGTAACACACAACAAACTGGGAAGAGAATTGGAAAGAAAAGATAAACCTTGTGGGTTGAGACAAGAACAGCTTAAGAACGGAACAAAAAATTTTTATAATAATAATAATAATAATAATAATAATAATAATAATAATAATAATAATAATAATAATAATAATAATTTTATT
The DNA here is from genome assembly GCF_037042795.1 of Molothrus aeneus. NCBI lineage: Eukaryota > Metazoa > Chordata > Aves > Passeriformes > Icteridae > Molothrus > Molothrus aeneus. The sequence continues at coordinate 73,327,330 of NC_089647.1, read as the reverse complement.
ACTAATGAAACATCACTAATAATAAATATTTTATCAATAATAATAGTAATAATAGTAATAATAGTAGTAATAATAATAATAATAATAATAATAAGAAGAAGAAGAAGAAGAAGAAGAAGAAGAAGAAGAAGAAGAAGAAGAAGAAGGAGATGGGGAGAGAGTAACAGAACCCAAAAGAAATGAGTGATGAACAATACCATTGCTCACAACCCACTGACCAATACCGAGCTCATTTCCAAAAGGTGATGAGTCTCCTTCCAGGTAACTCCCACAGTTTCTATGTTGGGCATGATGTTCCATTGTATGGAATATACATTTTGCCAGTTTGTGTCATCTGTCCTTGCCATGCTCCCTCCCAGCTTTTTGTGTGAGTCCTCATGAGTAGAGGGACTGAAAAATCCTTGACTGAGGGTGATCACTGCTTAACAACAACCAAAACATCAGGGTGCTATCGACATTCTTCTCATCCTAAAGCCAAGAAACACAGCATTGTGCCAGGTACTATGAGGAAAATGAATTTTTTCCCAGATGAAGGCAGGACATTAATAAAGTGAAATGACTCCCACCTTGTGTGAGCTACTAAATAACACAGAGCCAGTATATGACTACATAAATATTTATAGAAATAGGGGTATGTAAGTAAGCTTTTTGCCTTAGGTGGTCCCTGTGGCAGACGGTGCTGGTATCCAATTTAAGTGAATGTGATATTAATATACACTGTCTATCTGTGGTAGCTCCAGGCATTGACAATAACACTCATCAAGAATTAGTAGCATCTGGTTCCTGCTATTAGGATATGCATTACAAGACACTAATTTGGTTCGTCATTTCTTAATTAGAATTACTTGAATTTTTTCTGAAATTTGCAGAATTATGTCAGGATTGTTGAAGGCACATTTTATCCAATGAATCCTGTAAGTTACACAGAAATATTTTTTTAAGTTTACCTCCTAGCTACTACAAGCAAAGGCTTTGTATTTTCAGTATAATGGCTGACCAGAAATCACCTGTTGGTGCTCACAGACTTTTGTGAACTCTGCATATCTGAAGCTTGAAGAGATGGAAAAGCAAGGCTTTTCTCCTTCGGTAATTATTTAGCCTGCTTTTTATTCTTATCCTTGTATCTTATTGCTCATCTTCCCAAGTATCTTGATAATTAAACAGAAATTTCAGATAGAGGCACGTTAACTGAGACTCCTACTCTTGCAAAAAATAGAATGCCTGTCCAGCCCTGGTGTCTGGCACCTGGTTTAGCTTATCCTGTCTGTCCAGTCACTGACCGGGGGCCCATGGTACTCAGACCCAGTCACTATAGTTCTAGATGCAGCACCATGAACACCTTGTGACCCATGGCCCCCAACAGCTGCTGCACTCAGAGCTCCATACACACACACATGTGCGCACACAGACACACACACACATACATACATGCACACACACACACACACACACACAAACACACGCGCACACACACACACACATGACAAAGAATGGAGTTTCCCCTCACCCAAGCTAGGCGTCAGAAATGCAAAACTGTACAGACACTGATGAACAAGAACAAGAAAAACAAGTGTACTTTTATTTTGTTTGTGACAAGCCCTCTTCTTACCTTATTCCTTCATTTTCCAATCTTTGTTCCTCTCCAAATCACCGAAATTATTTCCTTTTCCCACTTTTGTTTCCTTCCAGAATAATCTCTCAAGAAGTCCCTGGCATTTCAGTCCTTATTTGGTCCTCCTTTGCATCCCATATCCACAGACAGCACACTCCCCCCTGCTCACAGTCAGTTTTACAGGAGCTTTAGTGTTGACTTATCTTGATGGGTTTCACACTTGGACTGAATCGTCTGAGACAGCCCTGGGAAGTGCTGGTACATGATGTTTAGCCAATATATGGCGCTCCTTCCTCTGAGATTTAACTTTGAGGTTCTCCCTGATATTAGACCCCTGTCCTCCTCTGGGCTTGTGATGGTTCTCCTGTGCTTGGCCTGTCCTAGCCAGGGCAAGGTATTGTTTGGTCTTCCCCATCTGCCATTGTCTCTTTGGATTTATTTGTTGGTGTGCAGACAAGCTTTTATCATATAACTTAACAATGTAAATGTTGCAAAAGAGTTAATGGATAGCTAATAGAAATCTAGTCTTTATGGTCAGTAAAGACAGCAGAGCTATTCAGCTTACCAACTGAAGTGTCAGCTAACTAAACCTCCTTAATCTTACTCTGAGCAAAGGCTTGACCCATTTCTTTAAAATCTGAATTTAGCTGTTTTTGAGAGAGCATAGGATATCAGTCATTCACAAATGACTGGCAGAGGTGACATGGGACTTCAGGGACACATGTGCTCTTCAAAAGCAGCAGCTGTCAGGCAGGCAGGGTATGTTTTAAATTTTCAAGTGAAATTTTAACTGGTTCATATAATTAAAGTAGTGCTATTATTTTCATTTCTATTACACAAGTAACACTTCTAATAGAAAACAGAAAAAAAATTCTTGATTTTCTTTCATATATTTTTGTTGGTGGTTGCTAAAAATAAGTTTCTCTAGAGAATTACATGGATAGACAAGTGTTGTGAATCAGCAGTGCATTAAACTAGGGCAATGAAGCACAAGGATTGCTTTCTTCAAATAAGCTTCCAAATGTAATTTAGATTTTGTTAGCTAGTAAATAGGTTCCGGCAGAACTGATACAGCTGAACCAATATCTAACATCAGTTCACTGAAGTGTGGCTATCCTCCGGGGTTCGAAATGTCAACATAGCAAAGCATTTTGTGAGCAGAATGAAGTGAATAGAATTCATCTATATTCTGGACAGTTGTATTAGGCATGACAATTTTGTCTACCTGAATCCTTAATAGATGTATTCCCTTCACATCTGCACACCATGGGACTTTTCCAAGGTAAGAGGCCTGGGACCTATTTCAATTTGCACACATTGTCCTTATAATTGTTAATGAACAGCACAGTTTTCAAACAGTTAGACTCCACTTTTTCTAACATTCTATTTCCTAGTGCTTGCACTGCTACCTATTTAGCAGAACATGAGAATCCAAAAGGATATTAGGGAAAAAAATGCGAAAAGGTAAAAAACCCATGCTTTTAATGAAAATATTAGCAAAAATTGTCTAAATGCTTTGCTCAAATTCTGGTATTTTTGATCAACAGAAGTTTAGTATTTCACCTTCCTATAAGGACAAAGTCCATCAGTCTTTCTTAAAGAGAAGGCATGAAAACTTTTAAATAAACCAAAGAAAACCATTAATTTTAAAATTCTAAAAGCAAATATTTTGCCACTAACTAAGGACTCATTTTCTTTAAATATAAGAAAAGATTAAGTTAAACTGCCCACCTTAGATATTTTTAAAATTAAATAAAAAAAAAATTGGTAGTGGATTCTGGCCACAATAAAGCCAATTTCTAGCATATTGAATTAGATGTCTTTCCATGAGACAAAAAAAAAAAAAAAAAGGAAATGAAAAGAAAATCTTTTACCAAAAGTATGTTGAACTGTGAGTAATAGGAGGATTTGCAAGGAGGGGAATGTTTGGGGTTTTTCCCTGCAGAATAATAAACAAGTCATTAATATGGACATTTTCTTTCTTATAATAGGCATTATTAATAAAGAAAAGAGTAAAAGAACTTAATATATTCCATTTAAATCAAGAAAAGAAATTTTGAATTACAAGTAATTTTGGAAAAAACAAGACTCAAAACCACAGAGAAACAGACCAAACTGTAAAACAGTCTGCTCTCACAACTTTAACTTTCCCTCAATGATAGGAGAAAAGGATGGGAGAACTGAATGGAGGGGAAAAAGAAAAAAGTCAAATAAAAGTTTCATGATAGCTATTTTCTTATAGAAGAGGTACCTGATCCCTCTAATCATCATTAGTAAGCTCCAAGATTCAGTTTATTCATTGAAACAGAGAAATCTGTTGGTAGATACTGACATGAAATTAGATAAAGCAGGGCTTTTTTAGCCAAAACCAACTTCCTTCCTTCCTTCCTTCCTTCCTTCCTTCCTTCCTTCCTTCCTTCCTTCCTTCCTTCCTTCCGCCACTTCCTTCCGCCACTTCCTTCCGCCACTTCCTTCCTTCCTTCCTTCCGCCACTTCCTTCCTTCCGCCACTTCCTTCCTTCCGCCACTTCCTTCCTTCTGCCACTTCCTTCCACCACTTCTTCCCTCCCTCCTTTCATTCCCCTTCCATTCCTCTAGATCCTCCGCTCATTCATTTTCCATTTCCCTGTCTCTGACCATCCTGCACCCAAGTCTTTAGCTCAGCAAGAGGCTCAGCTTTTGTGTCTTATGAGAGTAAGGCAGTGAGTTAAAAGTGGGCTTGATTTTGTGTAGTGTTACTTGTCTGTGTCCAGGATCTGCCTCTGCTATCAACTGCCTGGACAAATGCCTGCAATTGCTGTGCATTTCCTTCACTTCACCTTTGATTGGTTTGCATGGCTCACTATATGAATTGGAAGGGAGTAGGGAGGCTAGTGAAAATGTTTATTGCCTGGGGAAGAAAAATAATTGGGACTTGTACTGGCTGGGTGCCTTGGCACATCAACAGCAGTGACCATAGTTAAGAGAATATTTGGCAAGGTTTTTACTGTTAGGCTTTTGAAATACATGAAAAAGCCTCCCTGGATGATGAGCCAAAAACACTACTAAGCTATGAACATAAAAAAGCCCAAACCAACAAGCAAACAGATTTTCTACAAAATAATACAAGAAAAAGAATTAATTTAGACTATTGTATTTCAAGCTAAAGGATTCTATAAAATTAAAATTAATTTTGCACAGAAAAAAATATTCTTAGAGAAAAAATTCTAATGCTTCCACAGAGATAGGTTACATATATACACATTATTTTGTAGATAGCTATCACTTTACTTTCACTTCATTCATGTCTTTAAATTAAAATATATCTAAAATACTTTACCTAAATTTGTACATTTAGCTACACACTTCTACAGTCAACGAACTAAGAACAGCATCTTTGGCATATCAATAATTCCACTTGGTTTAGACACCTAGATGCCATTAGACATTACTCTTTCTTTCTGTAGATGAGAAAATCTTGGTGAATCATATTATGTGACAAAATCAGACCCCTGATTCAGTATTGCAGAGTAAAAAGACTATAAAAACTAGTGTCATCACTACCAGAATGGCCACAGAAACATTTTTTTGCCATGCCACACTGAATTCTCTCAGTCCCAAGTATGCTTTTTCTGTGTTCATATTCTTTCACTTTCCAGGACCACAGTCTTTGTTTCAACAGCATGAATGAAGTAGAAATAATCTTTCCCTCCCTGTCTCTAGTGTCATTCCCTCTCCAAAACCTCGGGATGTGACATTGTCATATTACAGTCAGTAACAGTCTGCTGAGCATAGGCAATTTTAGTGAGGGCATACAGTGAAGTCTTTCAACTCCAGAAACTCAAGAGAAACCTTCACTGAAACATCACTAACATAACAACATTTGGTCATACAAAATTCCTTTTTATGGCATTGCTGTCATTATTAATACAGTACTGTCACATGAAGACTGTGAAGAAAGTACTAAGATGTGTTTAAATTATGCCCTTACAGGTAGCTAAAAAGAGTTGCAGAACACCTGCTGTGGTCAACAGCTTGGAATTATTAGGAACCTATTATTAGGAACAAAAGTATTTCTGAATCTTCACTTATAATATCTAATGAGAAGATCCAACAGCTAGTAACTGTTCCAAAAGAGCTTTAAAAGCTCTTGAGCAAAGTGAAGACATCCTAGTAGATTTATTTCATTCTCACCCACCACCTACATTGTATTTCACCAAGTCTCAAATGAAGGTGAAACTATACTTTTTTCCAGTACCCTTTGATATATATTTTGAAGTTGTAGAGGTACCTACTAGTCATGTTTTAAGAGAACACTAAAAAAAAAAGTGTTGAAATCTGTGAAAAGATGACTTCACGAAGCAATTATTCCTGTCACAATGTACTCTGAAAATTCTTTCTAGGTTTTATGAGTCTCTCACTAAAATTCTATCCTCTCTAGAAAAATCTATACACTGTTCCCAAAATATGCAAATTATATATATTTTTTAATTAATTGTCCTATTTTTACAGGATTTTTCAGAAGCTAGATTTTTTTTGGTTTTATTTTATTTTGTAACATGTAGTCATAAGAAACACTCTTCGTCTGCAGAGACTCAAAAGGTTAAAGAACAAACAAAATGGCACAGCAATTTTTACTTCCTCTCAGTAATGCTTCATGCTTCATAGTGTGTATCTGTAACCAGTGTCAATGTGTAGATCACAGCTGTATATATGTTACTAAAAAGGCTGAAATGTTCACAGAAATAACAGTCTTCAGTATAATACCTAAAAATAGTTGTAGCTGTTAGAAGAAATCTGAGGGGAAAAAAATCCTGGATTTAACTTAAAGTGTTTTGCAAGTCTTCTGAGCATGTAGGTGCACTATAGGAAAAACACAGTCTTGTTAACCCTCCAACCCTCTAATTAGCACAAGAGAAGCTGAGTTTTAAGTGGACACAGAAAAGAGCAGCTTTGTGAGGAAGGTTTGAAACTATTGAGAGTTCATTGTATTTTCAGGGTCAGATTGGTCCTTGACAGTTGCATTGTATAACAGTATAACAGCCTCATAAAAAATGTAACTAACTTGTGTCAAATTAATTAACAATGAACATTGAGGGATGCTTTAGCTTTGTGGGTCTTTTTTTTTCAGGGCAGAAGTGGTTCTAATTTACATGTTAATTTCAATGTAAAAATAAATACACTTTAAGAACTTAGCTCCTTTCTGAGACTTTTTTTTAAGAGTAATACTCCAAGTGTGAATACTTATCTTATGCACATTCCTTCAAGTCATCACCGGAATAAATTTTTGTTATATTCAGATATCTAGTAGAACCTCCCTGCCTTGAGCAGGAGCATTTTCTACTAGATCAGATTGCTGAGAGCCCCATCCAACCTGACCTGAGGTTTTAGGGACCTCAGAGTTAGCTATAAACCTCAGCAACTTTTGTTACCTGAGTTATCACTGCAGTCCTGAATCAAGTTCATGCTGTAGGTCAAATTCTGACGCTGCCTGTTTTGTTTTGGATGAACAGCACAAAATGAATGAGTTCTCTCCAACCTTGGCAATGACATGGCTCCTGGTACATTTGCTGACAGTTTCTAGGCATGCAGAATGAGTTTTTTCTTTTCAGTCCTAGCAAGGTGGATCTGAGGTCCTACTGCAGAAGTTATTGTTTGATCTGCCTCTGTTTGTGGAAGAATGAATTTAGGTCTCTTGGACTCTGTATTCTACCTAAATTTCTTCACAACTTCCCCTCATTTTGATGGGATACTTTTCAAGTTCATGTACCATAATCTGCTAGATGTTATTTTCAAGTCACTTACTGCTGTTCAGCTACTAAACTCTCTTTAAGGTAGACTGCATTCACAGTTACAGCTGTCTTGACAGGCTGGGTTTCGATTCTAACCTGAAGATACACTTCCCACATTCCTTATCTTCTTGTTCTCAAGTGGCTTGACAGAGAAGAAAACAAACCACCAGGTCGTACAGTGACTAACACATGTAACAGATTTACCTAAATGAAACTACAAATTTCAGAGAATGTATATTTTGGGTCATTAGTTGCCAGGGGATTACCTCATGTTGGTAACTTACTGAAAAAGGACACATCTGACCTGCTGTAGTCTGATCAGAAGATAGCTCTTATCAGAGTAGCAAAGGACAGAATGGTTTTTCATGTCTATGTAGAATAATAGATTTGTGCAGAGGGGAATAGCATCCATCCTTTGAGAACTCTGCTGTTTGCAAGTGGGGAATTGGCAGGAATAAATCAGGGTTCCATGGGAATATTTGTGCTGGGAAACACATTAACAGTAAGCAGTAAAGTTTCTAGGTTTAGCGGGAAAAAAGAAATCTGAGGGAAGCTATGGTAGCTGAGATATTGAAGCAATTGTAAATGAATGAATTTACATAGAGAGGGGTCAAATATGGTTCAGTTAACTTCCTCCACTGTGAACTGATATTAGTTTATTTTTTTATTATACATTATAAGAGTTTATATAAAGGGATGACTTAGATAATTAATAAAAAAGGACATTATACGAGATTCTATTTGGTTCTTGTGAAACTGCTGGAAAGAAAGATTGAAAGGATTTAGTTTTGTTTGGTTTAATTTTTGTTTTGCTTACTGGAACTTTTTCTTCATTTTCTTTTTGTTTTATCTAAAATAAGTTGTTTGCTTGTTTGTTTTGCCAAAATAGGAAGGTGCAATCTGTATTTAGGACAGAGAGAAATCCATTGCACTTACAATTTAAATTATTACATTGTAGGTCATGGACTTTGGTTAGCTAATGCTCAAGCAGTATTCAATACACTATGGCTATTTCCTCCTTACCAATGTAAAGAATAAGAATGTATGAATAAGCTTGCAATGACCAAGAACTTCACTTCCAAGATACTGTAAAAGTAGGTCTAAGGTTCTCTTCTTACATACGGTTATTATAATGCAGCTAATACATGTCTTCAAGCACCTAAGCATAACCGTGAGAGCTTTACTCGTCTGAAGTGTCCTTAAGCATTTATTGGATGCTCATTCCATTAAAAAGCAAAGTACAGCATGATTTTATGCTTGTTCTTATATACAACTTCATGCAACAATAGAGCAATAAAGCTTAGAGCTGAACATAATCATAAGTGAATGGGGTAAAAGGATGCAGTTTTCAAATACTGAAAGTATATTTCATATACTTCCTCTTCAAGCTCTACAGACATAAAATAACCTAGGCTCTGGCTGTCATCTGAACGAGAAAATTTATATCCATTAACGATATTTGGGTCAATCTCAACAAGGTTTTATGATGCATGCTTAGGTTGTCTACTTATCAGTCCTTCCTTTTTGCCTTTTCAGAGAAAGAGAATGAGTGGAAAGGTACCTTTTCAGAAATACCCAGCTGACTTTATATTTCTTGCTATTTCCTTCATCTGTTAAGCAGGTGATCAATTCTCTTACTCTCTGGAGATTGAAGTTGATTATCTCAGTGCAAAGAAAGTGTTCTGATTAAGTATGAAACCCTCAATAGCTCCTCTACTTTAATGTCTCTGGCCCTGAAGGGGTAAGGAAAAGGTTATTTGTGTGAAAACCGCAGTTCTGGCATTCTTTGAGAAGAATGAGACCTTTTCAGAGAGAGAGAGATTTTAACACAAAGGAAACAGAACACATAATTCTGATGTTGAAATAAACAGTGGATTTTTTCTTCCTAAACCACACTGAAATTCCAGACAGGGAAAATGTGTCCATTTCAGACTGAAAATGCTGATCTTAGATTATGTTGCTGATAGATTTTTTAAAACCTTGTTGCATGATAAACTATCTGAGAAAAAAGAATTGCCTCAAGAAATGCAGTCTTGCGTATTAAGTGTTTAAGTTTTATCCTGTAACAAATGATTGAGTGTGTTTGTGCAGTACAATTGAAAATTAACTCAAAATAAGTTTAAGCCAGGAGAAGGTTTATCTTTGTCCTGATGACAACAACTGCAATTCCTTCTTTCCTACAAAACTTATTATAAAATCTTCAGTTAGAATCAATGATTAGAAGAACAGAGGGAAGGAAAGATCACTAAACAAGAGGGAGAAGCAAAGAAGAACATAAAACAGAAGGGGAAGCAAAGGATCTTCATTGCAAGGATAGAACTAGATAATAGGATCACAAGGAACGGAAAATTCAAATGAGCACTAGAGGGTTCCTAGGAGGGAGACAAGTTCATGCAGCTTTGACTTTCCCAGACAACAATAACATACAGAAGAAAAAAACTCCTAATAACAATATTTCAAATGTAAATCAGCATCATATGCTCATTCAGTCAGAAGCTAAGTAGATGTTGAAAAAAACCCACAAAACCTGTCAAATTGTGGTTGCATGCATGAATTATTGTTGTCTTAGGATATGTACAAAACATAATCTGTCTAAACTGCATTAAAAAATAGCTGACTTACATGACAATCCTTTATCTTCAGGAACACCCTTCTACTGCATATTTAAAACAAAATTACATTTGTATAATTTGGCCAATTGTACGGCAGAAATTACTATGGAAGTCTCCTGGATGACCAGGTTTTCTGCAGATTTTCTAAGATATTAAAGAACGCAGTTAAGCAGTAATAATTATCTGTTGATCCACGCACAGCAGGAAGGAAGGTACATGGGGATTGTTCAAAGATCCACCTGGACACATCATGCAATTACTAGTCTAACAGTTTGTTGTGAGTCTGCTAGGATTTAAGTCAATAAACAGTTCTTAAGCCTGTCCATTTTCTCATCTAGGTAGAAACTAGCTGGGGAGCTTTTGGATCACTCAGGGAATTGATGACTAAATGCCCTGGCTATAAAAATATGCACATCCTTATATTCAGCTACATCACAATTGTAACTCTAGGACAAACGAATTTTGTCCTCATCGAGTTTTGTCCTTATATAACAAAGAGTTTTCACAAGTATAACACAGAAGTTATATTTTGCAAAATGTTGTGGATTCTGAGTTTACTGGATGCTAAATAATAGATTCTATAGAGCATTTGGAATTCTCTTTCAGGAAATAAAAAAACATGAGTAACACTTAAGATCTGGATGGAGATTCTTGAAATAGAGAAATTGATCCTTCACTGACTTGCTCCTCTACACTTCACAGTAAGAGTTCACTTGCAACTTTTTGTTTGTTTGCTTTTCATAAGTAATGAGTACAATACTAAATTAGAAAAATTGTCCTTATATTTTAGTCTTCTATTCATGACAGTTGCCGGTAGTGGAAGCATTAAGAAAATTGTAAAACAAGTTACACAGCCGTTCTTGCCTAGTAAATCTTCTTAGTTTCATGGAAATCTCTACCAGCAATTGCAGAGAAGTTTGCATCCAGATAATTGAAACAGATGATGTATCCATCATGTTTTAGGTTTTCTTTCTTAGTGTTTGTCTATATGACATTCTGAGGCAAAGAGATTTATGACTGCGAAGTGGGTGTGGATATGGGTGGGAAAGCAAGCTAACTCCAATAGAAATTGCCTAGAAATTTCTGCCTGGAAGTTTCATAGTTCTGCCATAAAAATAAATAGCAAAAAGAAAGCAAACACAAGTTCAATGACTATTCCAAATTTGCCTTTCTTATGCTGTCACTGATACTAGTTTAATTCACTATCCTTCACTCTCAGCAATCACTTTTTCTCACAGTCAGAGGCAAAGCAATATATTCAGTCTTTTTCTCACATTAAGAACTTTCAATATTCATGATCATTCCTGAAATCATGGTCAGTTATTGGTGGGTTTTATTTTTTAAAATTATAATATGATCTATACATACTACATATCAGAACTGGAAAAAGACCATGGTGTCATGAATTTATGCAGTGATTTATTCAGTTCTGTTGGTTTTTCTTTTTTTTTTTAAATTTTCAAATAGCTAAGAATTGCTCTCTACTTTTCAAAGAAATATCTTTGGTGTATTTTTATTGAGTACTTAAATATAATTTGCAATCATTCTTGTTGAGACATTCAAAATATTTTTACCATGCACATTATTTTGAATTTTTCACATTAAAATTTATAAATTGTGAAATCCTATACAATGTAAAACAACTGAAATCCTATACAATATAAAGCAACTGCATGCAAAAATCATCCACTGAGCTTCCAGCACCTATAGCAGAAGCACATGTGCTGTAGTGTCTATTCATAGGAGATGGAGACAAACAGGAATTTTGAGATGAATGGTTCACTAGTTTCTTTTCTTACAAGAGAAAATGAATTGTGCAGTAGAAACACTTATCGCTCTCCACAGAACATAATAGCCTTCTAGATGACTGTGTCAGATGCAGGCATAGATACTGCAGAGTTAGATGAACTGAAATTCATCTCTTGTCCAAGGGTTTTCTAAGACATCCACAATGGAAAGACTTCATCAGAGATATACCAAGTCTTTGCTTATCATGCTTTTTAATAGAATATCCATCCAAACTGAAAAATTACTTAATCTGTTTTATGACATATAAAGTCTTCTGGAATAAATTTAGCCTTCATTCACAGACAAACCGCATTCTTGGTCCTTACCAATGGAATGGTGGTTATTTTTTTGGTTTTTTTTTCCTTGGTTGGGTTTTCAATTCATATATATAATTATCGAGGAAAAACATAGTGTAAGTAATGAAACAGTATTAGTTAGCAAGCAGTCACTGATAACATTCTAAAGATAAATAGTGCTTTCTGTATACTTCTAACTGCAATCCAGAAAATAGTTGGATTATGAAAATTCTTTAAATTGTGACATTTTGAATTGTACAATGGGCATTTCAAACATTCTGAGATGAGTCCCTAAATTAATAGAGCAAAATAATTTTTCTTGTAATGAATAAGAATCTTTTGTGTTAGCAAGAAAAATAAATTTGAAATCTAATGTAAGGATCATGCCTGAACCCCCATTAAGTGCCTGTAAGAAACTTTAATGTCTATCTGACAAATTGACAACCTTTACAAAATTCTCATTCAGAAAATAGACTACAGTTTATGTAAGCAAGACTTTCTGCAGCAGAAAAGATTTTATGGTCTCATTAAAGGAAGGGAAGCCTGTGAGTGTCACAGCTGACACACTCCAGAGGGGATTCATCTTTAAACACACTTGTTTTCTGCTGGAGTTTGTGGAGTGCATAAGGAGAATTAAAAAGAAAGAAAAAAATTTTCCATAAAATTTTGGCAACTTAATTAAAACTTACTGCATACACATTTTTTGCTGAGAAGAAGAAAGTTGGTAGATTTTGTTTTACAGTAATAGCTAGATAAGCTTCCTGGGGAAGTAACACAGATGCTCAACACAAATTCATAAAGAAATTTATTCCATGCTTTCTATCTATCTCAGTCTCAGCTAATACTGTGACTGCTACAAAAACCTTATATGTGCTCCTTTTCACAATTGACATTTTCACTGGCTCAGTTGGTAATTTTATTAACCAAAATACAGTTAAATGCTATCTTCTTTTTCAAACAGTTTCCAAAAGGGTCATTGCATGCTAATCTGTCATAGCTTGAAAAAGTAGTAGCACTGCAGTAGCAAGTGACTAATCAAACAATAAAGATTTTATAGTTCTAGTTTCAAAAAGGCATTGTCAGATATATCAGGTTTATGATACTGAGAGATCTGTATAATTTTCAGGATTGAGTTAGAATATTTATGAAAAAATACTAAGTACTAATTATATCATTTTTGCAAATTATTAAGGTGATGATACCAAGGTTTTCTAGTATCCAAAACACTGTTCCAGTCACAGCTTTATCTTTATTCAAAAATTTAGCTATCTAAACAAAGAAAAATCCCATCCCTACAACAAACCCCAAAATAAAAACAAAGTTGAAATGACTAGTGTGTAAAAGCCAGATGTGGTGCGTTGACCTTAGTTGAATGCTTGGTGACCACCAAGCCTCTCTCTCATTCCCTTCCACAGTAAGATGGGAGAAAAGAAAAAAAGACGGAAAAAAACTTGTGGGTCAAGATAATGGCAGTTTAAAAAAGTGAAAGAAAGGGCTGCACATTGAAGCAAAGAAAAACAGAAGATTGCATACTCTCATTCTCATTAGCAGGTGATGTTTGGGCACTTCCTGGAAGCAGGATTTCAGAACACACAGCGGTTGCTGTGGAAGACAAACACCATAATGATTGTTCCCCACTCTTTTTTCTTAGCTTTTGCTGCTGACCAGTGTCCCTTTGGTTAATGTTCCTTTGGAATATCCCTTTGGTTAATTTGGATCGGCTGTCCCAGCTGTGTCCTCTCCCAAGGTTTTGCCCATCTCCAACCTACTGCTGAGGGGGCAATGTTGTAGGACAGCCCTGATGCTGTGCCAGTGCTGCTCAGCAGCAGCAAAAGCACTGGTGAGTTTATCAATGCCTTTCCAGCTATCAGTGCAAAGCACAGCACAGAGAGAGCTGCTGCAGGAAAAGGAACTCCACCCCAGCCAGACCCACTACACCAGGTTAAATCAAACATTTAAACAAGTGCAGTCCACCATAGGTGAATATAGACATACTCCAATAAAATAATTTAGAAAATCCTTTTCTAAACTTCTTAGATGATTCAGACTTTGATATTCCTTTGTCACTTTAAATTATATGACTAAAACTCTTATAAGAACAATTACCTTTGAAGAGATACCTACTTGAGTATCTATATCTACCCTGAAGCAGTTTCAGACCTGGAAATTAAGTACTCACATTTTTAAATCTCCTGAAGGGCACCATGTATTAGGTCTTTTCCAGCCAAGATTAACTGACTATCAGCACAGAATTAAATTAGAAACACAGATAGAGCATGAGTTGCCAATCACTTAAATTATAGTCCCAATCAAAGGAGCCTTCAGAACATGACTCCTTCAACCCAGAGTGAAGGACTGATTCTTCAGGTTCACAAATTCATGGGTAGGTTAAAGGAGATAGTATTGTGCGTGTTGATCTTGCCTGGTGGTCAGATGCCCAACAAACTATTCTCTTACTTCCCTTTGCCCCAGAAGTCACAAAACAAAGTGAAAAAGCTTGTGGCTCAAGGGAAGGACGTTGAGCTAATATATTTGACAAATTATTGGAGAAAGTTAATGGATTATTTTTGGTCTTTGTAGAGAGCAAATATTGACAAAATAGGAGTGAAACTATTTATATGGGCACTACTCTCTTACAGTTCTCAGTGATTTCAATGATGTTGATTCATCTTCTCACATATTTGGTTATCCTCACAGCTAGAACTCTTCAGACGTTTGCTATGACTGATGTTAGAGTTTTGCTATTATTATTAATGTTATCAAAACTAAATAGCTAATATATCCCCATGCAAAATCTGTTTTTCAGAATCAATACATACAATTAAAAATATGCTACATAGGGATTTCTATTCATAAGGGATTTCTATTCATAACTTGAGGTGCTTTTATTTCCAGCCTTGGTCATGGAAGCTATTGTTCTACTGCTGCCTAACATCAGCTAACTTATTCTTGGCATTATTATGAACTCAAAACTCTTAATTATTCTTATAATCATAGGTACTATGACAAGAATGCATTGCAGAAGAATTATCTTAAAATGGCACAATTCCAAAGTGGTCCTGATCAAAAAGTACTTTTTAGAACTTCTACACTTTCTTTATGACTTGAAATAAAATTACAGCATGATATATATGCTTGAATGTCATTAATATTGACTATTCCTCTGCTTATCTCCCAAACTGGCAATGACGTACTGTGAGGGAGATGAGTGTGAAGCAGTTAAATATTCCACATAATATATATCTAACAATTGTACTGTTTTCATTAATCATTCTGTATGCATTTTCCACTTCATTGCCACAGTTTTCAATTAAAGTTGTAAGAATTATAATGACTTTAAAATACTAAACTTTATTCTACACCAAGCATTAGTTATGCCATCATTAGTTAAGTCTAATTTATAGGAAAAATGAGCTCTGGCAGATTTATGGTGGGTTTTTTATTCATTTTTATGTCCTTTTAGTTTTCATTACAAATTGAGAATTGAGAGAATTATTTAAACACTATGCATTAAATAGCCATAATATGTGAGTTCAGAGAAAGGTAGTTGCTTGTTTGTAGGCAGCAGGAACAGTGGGAAATTCAATACATGAACTTGAAAGAGAAGGAATTCTACTCAAAGGAAATCTTTACAATGTGGTCAAAGAAATATGGTTTAAATTTTCAGCAAAGAAATATGCTCAATTATTATAATTATGGCTTTATTAGATTTTAGCTGTGATGTCATTTAATTTATTTTTAAATTTGAAATATAAGATTAATCAAGATAAGAATTTCTCAGAGAAATACCATATGCATTAAAATATGTGATTGTTGACATTCAGGTAAATTTTTATCTGCTATATTCTATATATTGGTTCTATTATATGATTACCATTTATGTATGCAAAATGATTCTCCACTCATATCTCCTCATAATTAATCTATTTTAACCTAATGCCAATTTAGATATATATGTAATGTGCCTCTATTTTTTACTCTTTTTTAATAAATTTAAAACTGAATAAGCAATACATGAGAAAAAATATAAACACATCCTGAATAGAGAAAAAAATAAAATATTTTTAATGTTTTTTTCTATATTCTCTCATTGAATTACATTTTTGCTTAACAACATTTATCTTCCTTGGTATAAAATCAGTCAGTTCCTTTCATGTACCAGAAGAAGTTTTTATATGTCTACGTCTATGTGATTTATTTTTCTGTTCTAAAATGACATTTTCTTCAAATTACATTTTTTTTACTTTCCACTTCACCTTGGAAAAGAGCAGACCTTGATTTGTAATTATGGTGATTGACTTCAAATCTTAGGCAATACTTTGTTTCTTAGTTTACTCAAGCCAGAAAAAGCCTTCATTTTTGAATATAACATAAATTAACTAAAAACTTACTATTTATCGTACTTTAGCACTGCATACTACCACAACACAGAACTGATATTGTTATATTTTTACCCCAGTGACTCTTCAGAGAGCCAGGCAGATGCCATAGGTTACCCAGAAATGTCTCTCCTTCAATGTTTTCAAGACCTAAAAATCAGAGCAGCATGGTCTGATCTCTGAGCTGACTTTAATCTAAGCAGAAATCAGACATTCACAAGTCATTTCAAATCTGAACTATTCTATGCTCATGTGATTTGAAGCTTAGATGCCTCAATTTTTTAATGAGTACAACTGATTAAAGAAGAAGGAAAAAAAATTGAAAATATCAAATATTTTAGGATTTACTGGTGGTGATGGGACAGTGCAGGAAGTTGTGGCTTGGTTTCTTTTTGGGTGGGTTGTTTTTGTTTTTTTTCTTTTCCCCCTTGCCTTTTAAATAATTGTTCTTCAATAGACTCCTTATGTTATCCAACCCATTTTTATTATAGCCTTTCTTCTAGGTATTTTGTAGTGTTTGTTTTATACCCAAGAGGCAGAATTAATTTCCCATAAATTTGGCCCTCTGAAATGCCTTACAGAGTCTAATCTAATATTTTATGCTGCCTCAGTAGTTAACAGAAAGAAAATGGCATCTTTAGAGGATGGTTTATATAATAATAAAATAGATATCTAAAATTGTAAGAATTAATTATCTTTTGAAACCTTCTGTATTCTTTACTGGAAGAGTCCAGATATTAGCAAGTAATTGATGCAACCTTTACACATTCAAAATTAGGATAAAGGAATAACATCTACTGAGATTGGTTTGGTTAACATTTTTTCCCTGTGGTGTTGTTCCTATTGTTACTGCATAATTATGCTGAGGTATTTTCAAAGATTTGTGTTCTTGTGGTCACTATGCACTGGCTGATCAGGACTTACCATTGATATATCCTGTAAGTTTATGAACTGAGGAGTTTTCCATACTTTAATACGGCTCTTTCAGATTTGTCCACAAATTATTTGACTTGGGATTTTGATTGAAATGTACATCAGTCATTTACTAGACAGATGTAGATGTAGAGAGTATCACTGGCTGATACTCTTGCATGATTTGAAACCTATGTTCATATTTCTCATGTCATTTTTTCCAGCATCTTTATCTCTGGAGTAAAAAATTTAAGAATCTGGAATGTAAACAATCCAATATATAATTAAAAGTTTCTAATTAGGTTCAACTTTTCCTGCAATTTCCATGCACAGAATAAGCTATGTATGCTTTTTTAAATAATGCTAGGTAGGAACTGTTACATTATGCAAGTATGAGAAGACAAGGGTTAGTAATTCTTTGGTCAAGATGCACAAATAAGATATTAATTCATTATGTATACGAGGTTCACATCTGGAATAGTCCACTTATTACCATATTTTGGTAAATATGAGTCATCATGTACAAACTCATAAAGAGGAAATATTTTTTTAGGATAGCAATAAGGACTAATTTCCATTGCTGAGTTGGCGAACTCCCATAAACGTGGTGATTTATTATTCTAGAAGTAGAAAGATTTGCGCCCAACTCAGAGAAATGAGACTAAATGAGTCTACAAAATCCTCAGGGATACATAATTCTCTGGTATTTGCTTTGTTTGCATGAAGTTTCTAGCATCACTCATATGACTTTCAGGAAAGCTTTTTTCCTGCACATAACTCAAATGTAAAAGAATTTTGACTTGATGCCTAGAAAGCAATTTAGCAAGCAATTGAGTTTTTGAAGGGAGTACAAAAGTTATCCCATAGCTTTTGTTCACAATACCAGAAAGAAGTCAAGTGGAAGACTGTCAAATTTAGGTTTGAAAGAGCACTCTTTGAGGCTTTGCAAGGGAAAAGAACAACCTAGTGGTGAACTGATGGAAAAATGAGTTAAAGACCTTGCTCTCTTTTCCATCTCTATAATTTTTTGGAGCTTAAGCTTCATTATTGTGTTTTTGATTAGATCTCACAGAAAGAAATTTCTCTAAGCTGCTAAAGCTTCAAGAGAGAAAATGACCAGAAAGAAGAGACATAAGTCTAATGCCTAAACAGAGGGATTTCAAATGGAAGGGAATACCACAATAATGTAAAAGATAATTCTGTATAGAGGAACAAAGACGTTTTAAAGATAATTGGATTTCTTTTCTTATTGTGTGACAAAGCAGTCTGATATAATTTTAAGTCCTGAAATGTCAGGTGTGCTACAATTGCTAGAAGCAATTGTGATAGATTGGAGAGTTGGTCCCATTATATAAAGTGTAATAGAATGGATACTTTTTAATTTTGAGGGTTTAGTTCTAATCATCAAGCTTTTGATTCACTGAATAATATCTCAAGACAAAATTTAAATATATCACCAGATTTCAATGGCCCAATTTATCTTGACAAGAAATAATTTGGGTATAGTAGGAATAAAAATAAACTGCATATTTAATAATAATAATATGGGAATTTTGTTAACTGTAAAGACATAAATTCCCAAATAAATACAGCTTAAAAAAAATTACTATGTTGCTAATGTTAATTCAGGTTTTAGATAGGTCTTAGTAAGCTCCTTTTTACCAAACAACCTCACTTCTGTGGCACATATTGGCAAATCTAAAAGAAACAAAACCAGCTAATAACCCTTCTGCATCAATATAGAGAATGAGACTATAAATCTGCTCTACTGTAATGAGATCCCACCTGAAATACTGCATCCAGGTCTAGAGCCCCTGAAAAAAGGAGGACATGGACTTGTTGGACTTAACAGCACCACGAAGATGTTCAGAGGATTGGATACCTCTCCTGGGAAGGCAGGCTAAGAGAAGTGTATCTGTTTATCCTTGAGAAAGCTTAAAGATGATCTTCTAGCATCTTTCCAGTACCTAAACAGGGCTTAAAAGAAAGCTGGAGAAATGAAATGGGCTCTTCTGTCTCAGTTCAAGTGGAAAACAGTTTGACCAGGGCATAAACATTTCAGGGCAGAAAAGGATTAAAACCACTTCTCAGGTATGTAGGACACCATGTTTTAAACTAAAAAAAAAGGAGTTTCAGCTCAATGCAAAGCACATTACCCTTATTTTTCTCCTCACATTTCCATGATTTTATGATGTGGTCTATTGTCCCTTGTCCTGGTTGACTGGGTTACCAGGACTTCTGGTTGTTTCAGGCACAGCACCATTGTAAAGGTATTTGGGAAGAAACTAGCCTGTGAGATTTCATAAGATTACCAAAGTAGGAATTAATGGCATTTTATTTTTTTTATACTAGAGTAACTCTTCAGTTGTTAGCAGTGCATCCATTTCCTCTTTGAATAGATGTCACCGTTGAGCAAGACATGACACAAATTCACCAGAAGGCTGGTTTGCAGAACAACTTTAACACGAAAATTCTCTTCTTTTATAGATAAGTTTGATACATTCTGCTTGATTGGCTAATTAACAAAAACATCTTTCTCAGAAACAGTCCTTGAGAGCAGAAAAACAGAGTAGGAAACCACCACCTGCAGGTTGTTTATACGAATAAGTTATCATAGTTTCTCTAAAACTCCCTAAAAAGTCTCACAAGTCCACTGTGAGAAAACAAATCCCATTTTCTTGCTCTCTGACCAGGCTGTCACATCCAAACATAGATCTCTTTGGTCAGCATATGTATACAAAAAGGAATAGAAAACTGTCATCTCTGTATCAACAAATATTGGAGTAATTTTTGTTTTGAGAAAAGGGATTAAAAAAGAAGACATAGGGGAAACCAACCTTTCTTTCACTTGAACAGTGACCAAAAGGTAATAGCTGTGCATTACTCACCTGTAAGTTTTGGCCTATGGAGATTTCCATGAACAAGACTTGGTGTGTTAGTGAGATTTTAACAATGGAATGGCATCCCAAAGACATAAAATTTTTCTTGTTGCCCCAAGATTTTTCTTGGAATGAATCTTCATGTTAGGAGATTATTTAGGTGATTCAGTGAGTTTTTTGTTTCTTAACCCTCCCACCTCCCATTTTTTAAAGCATGTTTTTACTCATCAGTTAAATGGAAAAAAGTAAAATAAAAAAAATTAAAAAGAAAAAAAAAGAAAAAAGAAAAGGAAGTGGTAGAAGTGAAGACAGGAACTTTTCAAGACATTCATTTAATAAAATGCTAATAGTTATTCACAAATTACTTCTTAATAAATCAGAAAAATAACATTCAAGGAAATGCCAAGAGGTTTTCTGTACATCCATTAAAACTGCACCATTTAATTAAGTCAATAAACCAGCAGGTAACATTATCTTCTACAGACTTAAATGTGTTTTTCAGAAGCAAAATGAAAGACTCCCAATTTTACACCAATGCTATTGCATTAAAGATTACTACTTTTCTTTTAAAGAACTGGTTATGTTGTTTATTGAAAGAAATAAATCCACTTTATTTTCATTACTAGGTATTTAAAGATTCTTGAAATCCTAATATCTAAGGAGTCATAAACCAGATTGAGGAAAATTGCAGCTTGTCTCACTTTTTCTATTTGAATGGTCTCTTCATGTCCTAACTCCTCTTCAAAACATTCCAGTTCACTGAATTTATTCTTCCTCTAGCATGGTTGGTCAGGGGAGTGATGGGATGGAGGAGTATATTGTACATCTTTCAAAACTATCAGGAAAGCAAGAGAAGGGAAACATGTTGTCTTAGAAAACATTCAGATAACCCTAAATAAACCTGGAACTGAGAAGAAAGCAACCCAAACATCATGAGCTTCATTCCAGACAAGCCCTCAGGATGGTGCTGCCTTCTTAAAAATATACCTTCAGCTTCAGGACGAGTGGAAGGTTGAGCATAACATCCAAACATAATTGAGAGTTATGTGTTGAAATGAGAATAGAGCAATTAATGAGACATTATTGCAATAATTAGACCATATGGATTGGTAAATTTTTAATTAGTCTAATTTTGGCTCTGTGTATAGGATGTGTTTTCTTTTCCCCAAAACAATAATCTGGGTGTAATATAACTGAAAGCATGGAATGGTGCAGTGGAATATCCAACTGGTGTAAGATTGAATAAGAGCAAGACTACAAAACAGTTGTTTCTTATACCAGAATATGCTCAAAAGAAAATAACACAAATTAGATAAGTGATAAAGTGTGTTACACAAAGTCTCCTAGGATGACATCTCAGATTTCAAATGAATGACATAATAATTGTATTTTTGATAGTTATGAATTATTTTCTCTTTTGTTTATGTAAGAAATCTCAAAAAAAAACAATACAAAACCAAAAACTCCAAACCCACCTTAGACACACCCTTGTGTATATCTCATAAAAAACACAGGATTTTTTAAAATTATTATTTTTTATTTCAAAACTTAGAAAAGTTTGGAAAAACACTCTGCCTTGCCATCAGCCCTGGTTAGCCTTGAGTTGATATGGGTTACCTTTTGGGGGAGGGTGACAACATATCATTTGTCATAAGAAAACTAAACTCAATTATCATATTGATTTTATTTGTGATAGAACAATAATCTTCCACTTATGATAAATATTCCCATTTTTCTCATTCTATTTAGAACCTCCAAATATAATAGCCTGAGCTATAAAACATAACAAATTTTACTGAATTCCCCATATCCAGATTCCAAAGAACGTGTTTGATGGGAAAACTTATAAAACTTATAAAAAAACTTAGAGCTCAAGCTTAATAATTTTAGAACTCTTCCTTCAACTCTGCACTTGGAAGTACAGTATTAAGCTGTTATTTTCCCTTTTTCTCTCAAAACGGATCATATGCACAAAAACAGTTCAAGGCCTTTTAAATGTATTCTCCATGACACATCCTTCAACTTTAAGTCATGTGTGTCCAGAATTCTTAATGAAAGCTACAATACATAGCATGAGGGAAATCCCAAGTAAAATCCTGTTCACTGTCTCAAGTTAGCCCATAAGAAAAAATAAGTATGGGTGTATTTCTGATCTGTTTCTGAACTGCTGGAAGTTTTTTTTGAAGAAGAGATGTATAGACTATAGAACAGCTCTGGACCTGTTGCTCAAAACATAGAGTGAATGCCTATTATTGTCCACAAAAATACATTTCTTTTTTCTTCTTCCTTTCAAATATCAATTATTTTTATTTAGATCCACTATCTCAGTTGTAAGATCCATTGCCTCAGGAGTATGATAAGGATCAAATTCCATTTTAGTCTTCTGATTTTCAAATCCATAGTTCTAATTATCCTATTCGCATACAGATTTCTCAATCATCGACACATATTCTGTGAGGGGTGATGCATCACACTTCTGTGCTACCTGGTTCATGGTAAGGCAAAGAACACAGACGATAGGTCATGGATGTTGCCTGACACTCTGGTTCCTGCTATAGATCTACTAATGCCTACTTAAGTGTTCTGGCTCCTAGAACAAATCTAGAAATAATTAGGAATGAAAAATTCCTTTTCCTTTAGCCCTGAAAGTTAATGCATTCCATAATTTCAAGCTGATGCAGAATAAGCACTTTTCTGGAAAACTGTGAGCAAGGCAGAAAGGTAATTTTTACATGATTGTTTGTCTTAAATGTTGATTCACTCTTGCCCATGCAGAAGCCTGGAATCTCATTCATTTTATCCCACTCTGACCTAGCAGGTATTTCATGGCCAAGACCTTGAGCATGCAACACTGTACCTACACTTGTCACTTTTGTAGAATAATAGAATCAGAATAGTTTGGATAGGAAGGAGCCTTTAGAGGTCATCTATTCCAAACATCCTGCAATGAGCAGGGATATCTTCAAAGCACCATCCAACCTTGCCTTGAATACTTGAAGGGTTCAAAAGAGCCCACTTCTTGAGCTTGTCCAGGTCCCTTTGGATGGCATCCCATCCTTCAGGTGTGTGTCATCTGCAAACTTGCTTGGTCTTCCAGGTTATTAGCATTTAGATAGCTCAAAGGCATGTTGGAATATTCTGGGTTTTCATCTATTTCCAGATTTCAGATTAAGTTAGCAAATAGCTTTCAAGAGGATAACTAAACTTACTTTTTCTTGTAGTACACTTCAGTTAGTAACCCAAATTGCAACTAGGTGGTCTGTATGGTTTTCAGTAGGAGGAGGTGAGACACACCATTAAAACTGTTAAGATCTTCTGGAAAATACATGTTATATGTTATCTTGACAAGGAATTTCTGATGTGATCAAAGAGAAGCAAATTGTAATCAATGATACTGTAACACTGATGATTTACATTGATTGATATGTCAAAACAAGTTCTCAGCAGAATAATGAGATGTATTCATGTCAATCATTTCTTTCTCTCCCTGATTTTAATTCCTCAACTGCACAAGCAAACTGCATTACAACAACCCAAGATAAACCAGCTCCTTATCCAGTGTATAATAGAGGTGAATGAATGAATCATCAACTTACTGCTGAAGAAGAAATTATGAAGAGGGTTAAATTTTTCTTTAAATTTATGTATCTTACACAAATATTGTGCATCTGATTTAAGTCAAAAGTAATATCTGCTCTTGAACTACATTCTTGAAGCGCAATACCAAATATTGCTACAGTTGAAACAGAGCAGTCTATGGATCAAAGTTGAAATACAGCAGTCTATGGACCAAAGTGAAAAGAAGCAAGTCATCCCTAAGTCTTCAGCTGGTAGATGAGTTGTGAATGTCTGGTAAAAAGTAAATAGATAAAATATATGTTTTGAGGGGTTCTCAGATAAACAGTCAAATTTTGGAAAAGGTTTGGGGTAAAGCTCTGGCATTTTGAAAAGTTGTTTATGAAGAGAAAAAAAAACCACATAAAATTTGATCGTTATTATTTTGTTTTGCATCTTAGTTTTCTGCGCAAGATCAGAAATGGCAAACGCTGCTATGCCTGGCTGAAATCTTGTGTTGGGTCTGGCTGAGATGATTTAATTATGGGGTGTTAATTTTCCCCATAGCATACCTCATAGTGCTGTGCTTTGAAATGGTAGTTAGAAAAGTGTTGGTAACATAACAGTGTTTTGCCTCCTGCTAAGCAGTGTTGGTACAGCACAAAGCCATCTCTCCAACATTCCCCCCTCACCAGTACCCTGGGAGTGAGCAAGTTTTGGGAGGAGACATCGGTAGGACAGCTGACCCAAACTGACCAAAGAGTTATCCCATATCATATGTTGTCTCAGAAAAAAAACAGATGAGTGGTGGTGAGTGTTGCTGTGTGGAATGGGCAGCATTAATCATTGTGTTGTTTATCTTCCAGAAAAACTGCTACATGTACTGAAGTACTATTTCCTGGGAAGCAGGCGGACATCACCTGCTTATGGGAAGCAGAAAATAAATCTAGAGAATAAATGTTTTGCTTTCCTTCACTTCTGCACTTGATGTCTGCTTTTGCTTTATTGAAGTGCCTTTATCTTAACTCACAAGTTTTTTTCCATCTTATTTTATTCTCTGCATCCTGCTGAGAAGGGTAGTAATAGACCAGACAAGGTCAACCCATCACAAATCTCTTGTTAGTATTACAGTTAACCTCAATGTGTCACATTTCTATACTAGAAGAAATAAGAAACACAGAACTGTAATTTTATTTTATTTTCCTTCAAAGTATGGGTTTTTCAATCTCAGTAGTGACTCCAGCTGTGCAGAGAAAGCACTATAAAATCTTTAGGCCTAGATTTTCAAACATAGATGAAAAGGTCAAGAACATTTTATGCACAAAACAAATGTCAAGAAACATGAATTTCAAAATGGTCATGGCATTCTATCTGTCCAAATATGATTCCAGATCAATGAAAAATTTACTGGATGACCATTTCAGAAGAATTCACTTGCTCAATGCCCAGACTGAACTCTAGCACTGAGGGGTATCTCACAAGGCTCCATACTGAGAACAAAGGCTATTAAATATTTTCATCAGTGACATAGGCAGTGGGGCCAAGTAAATGCTCAGAAAGTCGACAGCAACAGAGTGGTACAGTTGGTATGTTTGAGGGAAGAGATGCCATGCAGAGGCTAGAGAAATAGGTTCATGTAAATGTCATGAAGTCCAACAAGACCAAGTAGAAGGAATGTCCTTTGAGGAGTGGCTAAGGACTTGGAGTTTGTCCAGCTTGGATAGAAGGAGGCTGATGAATGACCTCATTTCTCTCTGCAGCTTCCTGAGAAGCAGATGCCATGAGGGAGGTGCTCTCCCTCTACTCTGCTCTTGAGACACACCACCAGAAGTACTGCATCCAGTTCTGGGGCTCCACACAGGAAAGACATGGACACGTTAAAGGAGATCCAGAGGACAACCATGAAAATGACCAGAGGGCTGCAACATCTTTCTTACAGAGAAAGGCTAAGA
Source organism: Molothrus aeneus (assembly GCF_037042795.1). Lineage (NCBI taxonomy): Eukaryota > Metazoa > Chordata > Aves > Passeriformes > Icteridae > Molothrus > Molothrus aeneus. The sequence continues at coordinate 73,301,575 of NC_089647.1, read as the reverse complement.
GAGTTGTGGTAGTTCATCCTGGGGAAGAGGACCTCAAAGATTTTCTTTCATACTTTCAATACTTAAAGGGAGTGTCTAAGAAATGCGGAGATTTTCTGTAAAGGTCTGTAATGAAAAGACAGAATAGTGCTTTTTAAATAAAGAGAGTAAGTTTCATTTGAACATAAGGAATTTTTTTTACAGCAAGAGTGATAAGACAGTGGAATAGGCTGTCTAGAGTAGTTGTGGATGGCCTAGCACTTACAAGTATTTAAAGTCACACTGGACAGTGCTTTGAGCAACCTGAGCTACTGGAAAATGTTCCTGCCCATGACAGGACTAGGTGATTTTTAAAGGTTCCTTCCAACCCAAATCATTCTGATTCTATAAATTTTTAATTCAATGACACCATGATTTTTACTGGCTGCCAGATGGTCACGAAGTCACTTTCTCACTCCCCACTCTCAATAGAATGACTGAGAGAGAAAGTTTTTAGGTCAAGATATAGAATGGCAGATCATTCACTAATTAGTGTCACAGGAAAAAGACGCTCAACATGGGGAAGTTAATTTTTTTCCATTGAAATAGATTTGGACAGTGAAGACTAAATTAGGAGAACATCTCTAACTACCACATTCTTTCTGTGCTCATCTTTACTCCTTCACTCTTTTACCTACCTTCTCCTGAGAGGGGCAGGATAAATGGAGAATATGGTTTAAGGTTAGTCTTTAAAAGTTCCTCTCTGGTGCTCCTTCCTCCTTTTATTTTTCATCTGCTCCAGTGTAGGTTCTCACCACTGGCTAAAACCCTTGGGAAAATTACCTGCTCAAACATGGATCCCCTGTGGGCTACAGTTTCTGTCAAGACAATTTGATTCAGTATAGCATTTCTTTGGGCCACAGTTCCTTGAGGAAATACTCTCCACAGGCTGCAGGGAATACCTGCTCCAATGACTGAAATAGCCTTCCTTCCTTCCTTCCTTCCTTCCTTCCTTCCTTCCTTCCTTCCTTCCTTCCTTCCTTCCTTCCTTCCTTCCTTCCTTCCTTCCTTCCTTCCTTCCTTCCTTCCTTCCTTCCTTCCTTCCTTCCTTCCTTCCTTCCTTCCTTCCCTCCCTCCCTCCCTTCCCTCCCAAGGAGCAGAGGAGGTACTTCACCATTGTGATGAAAATTAGGAGCCTCATAAAGGTCTTATTTTCTTTAGGAGCTCTTTCTAAGCAAAGCCTGTCACCCTTAGCCCATGCCTGAGATACAATTCAGCTGTGTTGCAATCATGTGTGTGTCTATCCATGCACTTCACTGATCTGCACCCTGACATGTGAGATTGGCTTCTCACTACAAATGTGCTCCATACTCTGGGCTTGGAGCTCCTCTCCCAGCTGCCTCTCAGTGCCTGCCCTGCTCCCTTGTCAGGAGCACCTTCCCTGCTGAACCAAGCATCCACTGCAGGCAGTACCTGGCCCCAGGCAGCAGCCAACCTACACTACACAGAATTATATGTTTTCATACAATTGAGTACTTATAAAAAATGCATTCAACCCATAAACTGAATTTTCCATTCTGACAAAGATACTGATGCAACAGCTATCCTAGGAGAAAAGTTAAATGTGATGCTAGACTGCTGTGTATAGTTTTCAGAGGTAGCTGTTTCAGAACAGCTGCATTTTCCCCTAACATTTTCTGAGCAATCAGAGCTCCATACAGGCTGAATCACCTCTGTGTGTTCCTGCTATGTGTACCTTGAGGCAAGTCCATTTAGACTGACTCAAAGGCTCATCATTGATTGTCCTGGGAAAGCCAAATGACACTCAAATGACAGTGCTAGAATTGGCAAAAAATGGTATGAAATCCAACAAGGCAATCACACTGATTGCTTGAGTTTGAGAAGCTCACAATTTTTATGATTTTATGTTTTTCCATAAGTAGAATAAAATTTCGTGTCTACATGCTTTCCTTGCCCTAAAAAGGGCTCACTTTCAGTTGTGGGTGTGGGCAGCAGGGAGTCCACAGACTGGGGTGGAAAATTTTAAGGCATTTAAAATGTCACCTTTACTATTGTTAATGCTATTTCTATGGACATACACTGATGGCCTAAGATATTTTTGATTTCTTAGATACCTTCAAGGACCAGACAAAATATGTCTGTGTTTACCACAATAAAAAAAAAGGTGACATGTCCTCATGCTGTTAGGCTTATGTCTAGCTAGACTTATGTGAAAATAATCTCAGGATGAAACTTCCAGTACTGCATTGCACTCTGGTGTGGCACATAAACTTGCATGGTTTTGGCCTTTTGGTGGGTCAGAAAGTCCCCAAGAGCTGTAAAAAATTGGCTGACTTTCTAGCATTACCTTTGAGAGTAATTTTTGCATGTTAAGCTTATGATATTTCTTTATACTCAACAGCAGAGAAAAGGCTTTACATGTGCAAGTGTAAGACATAGCCCATTTCAGCCACCAATGCTCTTGGGAAAAAAAATCTATAGCTCCTTTTTATATCCATCCTACACTATCACTACCAAATGTACTCAAATCCAATTATTCAGTTTACTCATTATCATACTGCAACCCACTACTCTTGCTTCAGGATGAAGGAACTGAGAGTAAACCGCAGCTCTGCTTCACACCTAGCCAGAGCTCTGGTAGGCCAGTTGAGAAAGCCTTTTAATTTTATTTGCATGAAATTCTTCCAAAATAAGGGAAAGCTATGCAGTATTTATATAAGTTCCCTAGTATTGGTTTTGCTATTCATATTCACTAGGTGAAAATTATCTTTACAGCCTTTTGAAGCCTTAAAAATCCTTAAGATACGTCTGGTTTGAATTGCAGCTATTTTTTTTATTAATCTGGGCTTTTTTGGCTTTGGCTTCTGTACATTATCTAAAGCTTGCACAGCCAGCTGGCCTGAGGAATAGAGCAAAACTCATTAGAACATGCAAAGTATATGCCTGGCATCACCATTTCAATTCCTGCACGATCAGCTCACAATCTACAAAGAAATTTCAGGAGGCCTTTGTTGCCAGGACACCGCAGGAGATGGGAACTGTGCCACAAGAGGTCAAAGACAATCTAGCTAAGAGTTAGTTTTCTGGGTACAAATGAACAATTTGCTGTTCTTACTAAATATCTACCAAATGATATGGTAAAGCCTTAATCACCAAACCTTTGCCTTTAAATTACTGCTTTTAGCAGACTCAGTTTTAGCAGGCTAATTCTCAAACATGGATGGGGAGAAGATAAAGTCTTTCTGGGTATTAAGGAGAAAATGATCTGGAGGATTCAGGTAGTAACTTTATTCCTGGCAATTGAATCAAGACAAAAAATATGAAGGATAATTTTTGGTTGTCTTGGAAATTTTTATGGGAGAAAAGAAAATCTTAAAAAGAAACAAAAATACTGTTCCTATGCACTCAAAACAAGCCCTAACAAAGTTTCACAGATGCTGAAATAAGCTCTCAGCCTTGGGAATAATTTTTATTAAACTGGACTTTTAAAATTTTGGAAATACAGGCTATCTTTAGTCAGATGCTATTAAGAGACACTGGGACTATCTGGTACAACACAGCAGCAGTGGTTAGCAAGTAGACATTTTTCTGAGTGCCTCTGTCAGCATTTTTCATTAATTTCAACATCTTTCATTGGGTCTATACTATTAGTAATGGAGTTACTGCTGGAAATTTGCATACTCTAGTTTATACTGCTTATTTATGGAACAGGAATATTTTATCTGCTTCTGGCATGGAATTTCATTGGGACATTCAGTCTTCTTCCAAGAGTTTTCCAGATATGATAGGGAGAGAACTGGCACTGACCAGGATTATTTCTCATACGAATTTTAGAAGGAGTGTATTTTGGATGCAAAGGAAAAAGTGTAATCTGTTTGTAAACAGAATTTTTCCATGTTTGCTTGATTCCAAGGCAATGTTTTATATCAGGGTTTGAGCCTTTACAGTTCTCTATATAACTCACTCTTCTGTCATTTAAAAAAAAGGATCCCTGAATGTTGCTATTCTCATCCCCATACCCTGGCCACCTGTCTGAGGCTTTCAGTGTTAGTTATACAGATACACATCCTACAATTCCATTAGGGATGTTCATTTTGGAAATGTTACAGATGTTAGGGATTTTTTTTTCCCAGTATACCAAAAGAGTAGACAGAGGAATTTTTTTTTGATTTATTAATGCCCTCAAAATATAATTTGGATTGTTAGATGAAAAAAAGCAACACAACACAAGAAAAACAAACTTCAAAACCTGAAAAAAACAGCTTTCTCCAAGTGGAAGATGGTAGAATTGCAATCTGAAATGCACCTATCTGCCTCAGTTATCAATCCTGTTTTCCACACAATTTCTGCAAAACCCCCTTCTATACCTTTCCTCAGGACTGCCTTTGTCCAAGTGTTGACCATATACAAAGCATTATATGAAGATCACAGATTTATAAATAAAATTACTCCTACAAATATAGTGTCTTAAAATTTCTTTAAATCTGAATTAATATTTTTTTTTACAAAATAAAACAGAATTGGAAAATTGTGTTTATTTCTTCTATAGCTCATATTTTGGAGATGTCATTTTACACATTTCCATAGCAATCCCATTCATTCTCAGAAAATGAGAGGTGGCTTTGATGTGGAATTTAATTCATGGTCATTTTAAGTCTTAAGTCTGTTTATCTAAATTTAAAATAATAATAATTAAAAAGAAATCCAGTAAAGAAAAATTGTTCTCTTTATCTTTTTCACTACCCCTTTGATTTCTTCTCTACCTTCCTATTCAAATGGCATGAAGGCAATGGGATAGTTACCTCCCAGTAACTCAGCAGCTAGGCAGGTGCACCAGGCAGAATTTCTCTAGGTTGCATTGAAAGCAAGCAACCTGTTTCTTCCTTTCTCCTTCACCTCTCAAAATCAAGAGATTTTCACTGTTATTACATTCATTTTTAAAAAAATTGTAATTGTTTTAAAAGCTATTCTTAAATATGGTATCCAGATGATCATATTGGAATGGGAAGATACTAAAAGGACATTGGCGTATGTTCCCACTATTTACTTAAACACTGCTTAAAATTATGCCTATGTCTATACATAAAATAAAGCGATGTAATGTCAGATCCTTACTTATATAACTGTAACACATATTGTAACCTGACCAGGATCATGACCATATGTGGCTCTGAAAACAATTATATATTAGTCCTATGTAAGCAAAAAACAATTAGAAAGGGTGATGGAAAAATTAATAAATTCTTAAATCTATTTCCTTCATCTCTTGCAAATTTTCAGGCTATGTAGGTATATATATCAGAATGCTGAAGACGACTACTCCTGCCTTCCTGGAAGAGTAAAAAGATAGTAGAGAGTATTCAGTGATACCATCCTAAGTGTGATGATGCAGGAAATCTGAACACAACAAATATTTTGAGGTCAGAAGGAAAACAAGCATGGAACTTGCCATAGTTCAGGAAGTTTTTATTAGAAAATGAAATAAGGCATATTCCTTTTTTTCTTTTCCCCATATTAATGATTGAACCCCCTTAATATTTACTGTCAGACTTTGGTAGCCTTCTTTTCTCTTCTGTCTGTCTCTATCAAAATTGTAAGGAAATATTCTTCCTCACTGCAGAGACAGTAATTCAAACAATATATCAGACAGTAGATGAAAAAACCTGAGAAATATAGCACATATAAACTGTATTTACAGACATGCAAATGTATATAAAAATATTAGGTTCAGAAAAGAATAATTGTATAATTATATTTCAAGGCTGAAGTTTTTGAAGAATAAATTTTGTGCCACTGACTTATCTTCACAGGCATTTTTATATACCATTTTGTACAAGTGCACCACAGACTAAAGTTGAAGAAGGTTCCCTGGAGAAAAAGGTTCTCTCTCAGGATGAGGATGTGCTTTTCTGGCAGATTTAGCAAAGCTTACTAACTTTACTGACAGGGTTAAGGAGAAGTGGTCATTTCTTGGATAGCCTGAGACTTCAGCAAGCCAAAAAAGGGATAAGAACAAATGTGCACCCTGTAAGAAAAAAGCCTGAGAGAAATAGAAGGAAAGCTCTTTTATAGTAATGATTCCTTAGGCTGCTAAGCAGAAAATGGGTTTTTTTGAGACCTCAGTCTAAGAGATGCACAAAGAACTTCACAGTATGCATGCAGGATTATACACAGCAGTTGTTTAAGTCCGTCTGCATTTTTATATTCTTCCTCTAAGGTGATCTGACACCCCATCTCACACATCAATAAATCCCTATAGATTGCATAGCAGGTATCAAACAGGAAAAAGGTAAAGTAGTAGTCTTGGTACTACCATCACTCACAGCTGTTGCAGGAAGACAACTGAAAACCAAAAAAAAAAGTGAGAGGGACATGACTACCCTTCTAAATAATACTGTGGCAGACACTGCTGACATTTAATTTATTACTTTTTACACCTTTTCCTCCCCTCATGTTAATATCAAAAAGTACCATTGTATTATCTTTGTTTTCTGTGCAAATAGTTATTGCAGTGTCAGATGGATAAAGTAACCTTTTCTCTATTAAAATACTCAATATATAAAAATAAATTGCTGTTCAAAACTACCTCTGTGACTTCAAAAATTATGTTGAGCCCTACTGATATACAGTAATTCAGTGAATCAAAATTCACTTCACATCCTTTTAACTGTTTAAAATAAGTTTCTTCTGCAGCTGCTTTAAATATTTAAGGGGAGAGAGAATAATAGTATGCCCTTGCATGTATTTTTCTGAGGCTAATCAATATTCTGGAATGACATTTATTTTGCATTTTAAAAAAAGATACCTGTGAAGTTTTATACCATTCTTTTGTTTTAAGGATTGACTGACTATATGAAATACCTAGCCAAGGTTCTCTTTCTGCAGATAAAATCAAATTTTAAAAAAAGGAAAATTTTGGTGTCTCTGTCTTGAATATGGACAATTACCTAAAAAATACTTGTGTAATATTTGAATGAAACTGTTAGAATAGAACATTAAATAAAATGAAGGCACTATTTTTATTTAGATACTTGAACATTTTATGGTACCAAGCCATTCAAGAAGTTTATTGGCAGAATGGTTTCTGACTGCACTCAATAAAGAGCTGCCCCGTAACACTATTCAGTAGGCATCAGTTTGGGTTTTTCACAATGAATCTAATTAAATAAAGCTAATAACCACAAAATGTGCAAATAAAGATATGGCTAAATGTATATAAATTATACTAGAGTACATGAAACTCTAAAATTCCCATTGGCTGCTTTTCATAAATGGACTGGGATTATGATAGCCTTGTAGCAATCTCCAGTGCTCAGCTTTCAGAGCCTGGCTAAAATCTGCTGTTGGAAAAATCAGTCGGCTGTGGTGTTACAGGTGGCCACTCAGCAGAATCCCAGGGAAGACTTGTAGCTGCACTGGTGGGAGTCATTGCACCTGCAGTGTACAAGATATATCCACATCTGTTGAAAGTCAGCCAAAAGAAATAAGAAATTTAAGAATGCAAATTAGCAGAGTTGTTTTAGACATCTACCTTAGGCCTAGGGGATTCATGAGCAAAAGATTCCTATTTTCTCCCTATTCCTTTTAAGTAGAGGTACATAGACAACTCAAAGGTCTGGTTTCAAAGTCCTCTTGTTCCATAGTCCTCTCATTTCAAATCTCTGAAGCAGAATCTTCACAAATTCCATACCTGTTCATTTTAAAATCCAGGCATTCCCCAGCCATGCCCTTTCTGGTAATCTTGACAATTTGGAAGGACCATTTAGAAAACTGCCAGATCTTCAAATTGGCCGCATCATCAGGAGATATACTTAATTGTCCAAGTACATAGAAACTCAGAAATATTCAATTTTATTTTCAGAAGGACTCCGCATTAGTAAGAATTTTCTGACTTAAAACGAGGTGACTGTGGTAATTCCAGCAAGCTGTGAGAGCTAGCATTTTGAATTTATGAACACAAACTTCTCATTGGGACTGCAAGCAGGCACGCAGCCAGTTTCTCTAGAGGTTTACAGCTAGGCACCAGTGGTGAGATAATTCCAAACTGGCATGGAAATCTGGATCCAGTTCATGCTCCTCTGAGAGCCTGTGGCAGTCAGAAGGCTGCCATCTAAAATTATTTTTATAGCTGAATGGTAATTGTCAGAGAAAATGTCAGGTCAGATCCTTCACAAATTCACATGGGATTCTGTAAAAAGGTTGTTGTATGTTAACAGGCTATTTATGGTTAACACCTTGCTCTACCTTTACAGCCACCAGAAGGAAAGTGGCAGATTATATTGTCTAAACACTCCTTCTCAATTACATCTCTCTGCTTGGCCAGGACATAGCTTTTGATAAATTCACTCTTTCACTTTTCAGGCAAAATGCCAACATAAGCACAAATGTTCTTACCTTTTCTTGGAATGAAAGGTGTCTTTGTAGCACCTTTAATTTTGGGTTTTTTTGTGACTAGTGATAAATACTGGACTGCATTTTGAAAATTAATATAAATTCCTAACATGAATATGAATCCCTTATACCATGGGTTTTGGACATCAAAGTAGGGAAGACTTATGATTACTTATCAAACACTCTTTTTGGAATCTACCTTAATCAGAGTTGTTGCAGCACAAATATCTGACAAGAAAATGAATAATTCTTGGGAGATATAAGAGAAAGCTTCTGATTACCAAGAAACTAAAGGATGCAAAGGAAACACCAGTCAAACTAATTGGTTGCAGCTCCTAGTTTTTTGTCTGCAGGTGTTTGATGCACAAACAGTCCTGTTTTCTGATATCTGTTGGTAGGATTAAAGGATATTTTGCTTTTTCAGTGACAGTGAAATAGATACAATAAGGACTTTCTAGTGTATCAAATGTGAGAAGCTTATATACAGCAGCTTTAAATTAAAATGGTTTTTATTGATAGCAGTTTTTAATAAGGCAGCCTAAGTTTCAATCAGGAGCTGAGATAGTCCAAACACAAATGCCCTGCACCAAGAAACATTCAAGGTTAGGATGGAATGGGGTCTGAACAATCTGGTCCAGCCAAAGATGTCCCTAATCACAGCAGGTGATGTTAGAATAGATGACTTTGAAGGTCCTTTTGGACCCAAACTATTCTATGATAAAAAATAATTAGGAAAAGAGGAACTATCAAGGAATACTTAAAATGACACAAACTTTCCCCTTCAGTTGTATCTATTTTTTTTCTTTCCTTGTCTTTTTATTCTTCATTTATAAATTTATGATTAAGAAGTGCTGCAGGTCTCTTTGTGTTCATCACTGCTCATATTGCCAGAACTGCCCACCACATGAGGCTGCTATAGGAAGGGCTATGCTGCAGAAGGAGCATGAGCTGGTTGCTGTTTTCATTTGTGGTGGGTACACGTGCTCAATGGACAATTAAAAAGGACCAGCTCCTCTCTCAGCTCACCTCTGGCATCAGTGTGCCCACAAGGGAAGAGAATGGAACAACTCCTCTGTGCTGGATCGGCAGCTGAAGTGTCCTGAAGAGAAAATGTTTGTGCTTGGACCTGACACAGCAACCATTTGGCACACAGTAAGAGTCTGAGCAGAAAGCACAGAATAATGCTGAAGCAGATAGGAGATGAGCCAAATGGTTCAGCTTCCCCACAGTCTGACTGTTTGAAACAATCCCATTTCAGCATACAAAACACACACACTGTGGAGGTTTCAGTTTCCCTATACAAAGCACATTCATGGCTTTTGCTGTCAGGTTGTCTATGTCGGCCAAATACCAAATTCTGTGAAAACTTAACACTGGATTTTAATTAAATGGTAAGTCAGTATTGTATTATGAAAAAAATCCAGTCTCTTTGGAAATAATATGAAACTTTCTAAAACCATCTCTAAAATATGGCTTTTAGGTCAGAGTTAGGTTTCTTTGGTTGATTGGGATTTCCTCTTCAGACAGTATTTAATGAAATATAGTTCTTATGGGATTTTTTTCCATGAAGGAATGTATTCCTTTAATATTAATTAAATATTTTATTTTGTTAGTAACTTATTAGAAACACTTCTTAAAAGTCTAGAACTCTGAGAACTTTTCAACCCAAAACTTTTCCACAACTCTTTGCATCTTCTCTTCACCTAAAGTACAAGACCTCAGAATAAAGGTTTTAAGTTAGGACCTAAAGTTCACAATTAACTTGCTTGCAATCAGCTCACTTGCAATCAACTCAAACTTTATGCCTAATCTTTGTATGGTTAATAAATACCTAAATGCCTTCAGCTTCTGTGTTGGTCCAATGGATTTAACAATGTAGGTGTACACAAGATCTCTGTGTATCTTTTTTTGGATTTGAAAAATGTCTTGGATTTGAAAAATGTCCAACATAAGGATTTCATAGACTTTGGAGCTTCGTGTTATTAAAATAACCTATTTTAGTAGAATAACTGAATTTCTAGGATGAGGATTTTTATCATACTAGTGGTATTTACAGCTCTACAATATTTGTTGCTTCAAGGAAAGCAAACAACTCCCTCCAGATAGAGTTGAAGCTTCACAGCATACTCAACTGTATAGTCAGCCAAAACCTTTGAAAATCTTGGACTTAATCCTGTACTTATTTGCCTTAATTAAATCATCCTAGTTGTGAAAGGTGTTACAGCATTCCGAGCCTCAAAATCATGCAGTTTTTAACCATGATCATCCGGTCTGGAACATCTAGCCCGGACTTTAACCTTCACAATCAGGGGGAATAGTTATGCTGATATGTAAACAACCAATCTGTAATTACAGATATAATACCTTAATAATTATTAATTTAGGATCCGAATAGGAACCATCCTAAAATTTGGTTCTAAAGGTAGGGTTTCAATATAAGGGCAGCAAGCATTTGACTTCTGAATATCAAAACCTAAGTAAGGCGCCTAAAACCTACAAAAACATAACATACATAACATATTAAAAAAATTTCTGTCTGATCTGCCAAGTGGAACTACCTAAAACACAGAGAATATATGACTCAAAAATTTAGTTAAATGCTAAATAAAATTTAGTTTAGTTAAAACTGTAATTATACATGAAATTTTTTTTGTTTGTTTAAAATTCTGAACCTGAATACTCCTTCAAAATAGCCATCTAAACTAAGTGCTTCAATTTGATTTAATATTCTTTACCTAGGAGAAACTAATATAAGATCATCTGCTCTATGAAATGTTTGTCTTTTCCTGTTAACTACAGAGGAATGTTTTTTGTAGATGTTTTTAAAATTTTTCAGGATAACAAATTAATTTTAAATTGTCAGGATGAATTGAAGGCTTAGGAGTGTGAAAATGGAGTTATACGCAAAGCCAGAAAGCTTTTGGTTTTGACAGAGATGGACAGCTGGATTTTGTCTCACAATGAGCCCTGTTTATGGATAAGAAACTATGCATTGTTGCTAGTAAGTACATATATCTGTATAGTCCCAAAGTATCAGCTGCATGTTTGTGCTAAAACTTTTTCTCAGAGCATGAGCTAGTCCTTTTCCACATAAACTGAGGCATCAACTGTATCCAAAGGCCTTTTCTGTTCCAATGTCTCTGGTAAAGTCAAGAAATATATTTCTGCTGGACACTGCTATAGGTCTGGTTTATAGGCACAAAAAATACTGAGCAATATGCTGAAGATACCTAGTAGCTGGAGAGGTGGACACATTGGAATCTGCAGAAATAGATAAAAAAATAAATTATATCTACACTATAATAACTATGGGCATAGAAAATAAATCAGTATCTATTAAGTGTCTTGGAAATAGTGACTGAAAGTCAAGACCTGCTCGTTGCTGCTCCTAGGCTTCATTTCTGAATTACTGAGTCAAATCCTTTTCTCTGCACTGTCTTTTTCCATGAGGTATTTTTAATTTCTTTTTCAATGTTTCATAGCTGCAATAGAAATGTAGAGTGACATAATGACAGAGAAGTTCACAGGCTGATGATTATAGAATAATGTCATGCAAATTTGGACTCTTACAGGTCTCTCACTCTCTAAGTGGATATTTGGTCCATGAAGATATTCCATAAAAAGCACAAGAATCATCAGCAGCTTTTTAAAAAGCAAGAGTGTGTAACTCTGGTTAGTCATAATTCTTCTTGGAGTGTGTGCATATTGGGAGATCAACTCAAAGTTGGATTACTGAAGCTAAAGTATAACTTAAGGGGGAAAAAGAAATATTCAAAACACAGAAATTTTGTACAAACACAGAACATAGGTCTTGATCTCAGAGGACTTCAAAGTTAAACAAGTGCTGCTTATTTTCACAGAGACTTTCTGGAACCTAAATCTGTATATAAGTGCCTAAATACCACCTAATATATTGGAGCTATGCCAGAAGAAACATAAAGAGAAGGAAAACAAAACTTTCAACAAGACAAGAAGAATTTTCTTTTCAATACAGAGAATTTTTCTTCTTTTCTAATAGTATACATTAGTATATATATTCCATTTTATCCTGTTTTTAATTTCTAGAACTATTCATAATAGTGAAAAATTGGTTCATGTACTTTTAATTTCATTTTATATACATGTAAATAAAAATTTTTGTACCTGTGGGAAATTCTCTTTGTGTATGTTTGGGTTTTTTCATTATGTTTAAATGTTTAAGTTTTACATATGATGCAAGGATCTGTTAAGTTAAATATAAATCATTAATAATAAATTTACAATATTAAATATTGCATCATTACACTGACACATTTTCAAATTATTAATAGATGTCTGTTGTATTTTTACCTTGAAGACAACTTTAAACTGTAGTGGATGATATATGACTGAATAAATAATCTTCTAGGAGACTAAAATCTCTATGAGCTTAAAATATTTTAAAATATTTTAAATACTTCTTGGCAAACAGTGGACTTTAGAACTACTTTAACAGGCTTACATAAATTGAAATTCCTTTTATCATCCCCAGCTTAGGAGAAATTTATATAATGTGGTACCAGAGAACCTGAAAGAAAGAAAAGGAGTGTATTTCTAATCAAGACTCTTGAGACATGACATGCCTATAGCCCTGGATGTCAACACTCCAACTATCTTAACTTTTTCATCAATACTATAAAGCATGCATTCTGCAATTGTTTCTCTAAATCTGAAAATAGGACAGTAAGGAAATTACTCTAATGAGGGAGGGATCAAAAAGGTATTTATTTATTTATTTATTTATTTATTTATTTTTGATTTGATCAAGTAACACTGGCGTGTGTTGCAGTCTTCTCATTTCTGTGAATGATTAGCAATAAAGTAAAAGTGGAATACATGGTCTGTTGCTCACTGGTCTTCACAATTCTGTATTTTTCATTTTCTTAAGTACTTAAGTTTATTAATAAAATGAAAACTCTAAAAAGGTAAGAATGAAATGCAATTCAAAATAGTGCTTAAAATATTATCTACTTTTGTTGTAGAAAGATCACAGGATGGGGAAACTACATAGCAGATGAAATCAAACCACCTTGCAGCTCAAGTAATGTCCTAATAATTATGTGAAGATAATTATGTGAAGATTGGCCTGAGCACCAGTACACTTCAAAATTTTTAACGCAAAAAAAGTATGAAACTTGAAAAGCCATTGTTAAAACCTGTTAAATATTAATTCTAATAATAAACAAAAATAGATTATCAAGGAAAAAAATGCACAGAAATGGGCTTCAGATAAGCTGAAATATAATTTATGTGATTAAAGCTGAGAACGGTTAATTCCTTTCCTGAAAATTTTATTTCAAAAAAATTGTTGCTTGACATTATGGTCACAACTTTCCACCATGAATTTTTTTAATCAAACTGTTATTTCTAGGAGATGTTGTGTGTTTCAGCTAATAACCCAGTGGTTGGACTGTTTAAGTTAATACTATCTTTTGAGGTTTTGAGTGAAAAATAAAATTATACTGGCACTGGCAAGCCTGTGTGGCAAAATTCTGACTTCATCCTAAGGAACAAGAACCAAAGGTAAGCAAAAACAGTTTCAGTGCTCTTTTAAATTTTCTGTTAAAATTGAAGTATTTCTCCAAAACTTCATGGCAATACTTTAAAAAAATTAAGTCTGGGAGCTGGGCATAAATACAAGCTATATAAAAAAAGCCTCGTAGAGCCAAATGACAAATAGATGCCTTCATCTGAAAACTACTATGCATCTTCAGAAGACTGTGAATTGCTTAATTAAAAACTCTTGCCTATACTGTGAAATATCAGAAAAAAACCATACAAATCTGTGTAACAGAATAGCAATTTTGTACGTGTCAAGTATTCAGTGAGTTACAACGTTACTATAGCAGTCACACAATCACATAGTAAATGTCACATTTTTTAAAGATAGGTAAACCTTGTCCAAGGTGTTCAGTGTTTCTCTCCCGATGTCCCAGATGCTCTGTTACTTCTATGTGTGAAATCAGATACAGCAACAAAGTAGGACTGAGAGAAGCTGACTTACCAACAAAAAATAATGCATATGCAGATGAGTGGTTTATAAATAAAATACCATTCCAAGACAACACTGAAAGGGGGAATAAATTCTAAGATGGAAATCTCTGTGCAACAACATTATGAAATCAGACTTGTATTTTCCACTCTTAGATATACAACACATTTTGTGAATTACTATTTTTTAACTTTTTTTTCCCTGCTTACATCGACAGTTTGATGTCTTTGCCCTTGTGAGATTTAAAACTTGATGCACTGATAGAATTTAACTTTTAATGCCATTATTATTTTTACTACAGTGTACAAAGAAAATGCTGATGTACTTCGACATAAGATCTCCTGTTTTTTGAAAAATTCACTTTAGAAGCTAAGCTAGCATCCCATATGCCTTTAAATTTTACTAGTATGTTCCCATCTGCTCTTCTAGTGAAAAATGAACTCCTTAAATGTTATGATTTTCAGACCTCAATAGCAATCTTCTCATGTTCTCCACCTTCTGAACATATTCCTCCTGTTCCTCTATTCATTAGGAGAATCAGATTTTGTTCACCAAGGAAATTTAGCTTGGCATTCCTCATGCATACATATACACAGATACATATGTGTATATAAATACACATACTCCCACATATTAACACAGTGAGAAGCACTTGAAATATTTGTATGTAGAGTGAGGATTGAAAAATTTGGTCTTTTTTCATTTAAAGAATAGTTAGAGTGCATTTTAATTTTAACTTTAAAAATCCACCATTTTTCAGGATTTGGAGTGATATCAAAGACTGAAATAATAATAAAAGCCATTTGTTATACCTTATTTTGATTTGATAGCTATCAGATTTTAAATTTACCTTGAAGTGAAGATTTCTCCTTTGTCAAGTTTCTTATTTTTATAAATTCTTGCAATAACATCTGTCTAGTTACAAAATTATGGACTGGTCTGTACCCAAGTCCAATTATGTCTAAATTAGACAATGGATTTCATCCTATTTGGAAAACTTGCACAGTATTTGGACTAGGTTTCCTTTTTTTAGGGTTTTAATACACTGTGGATCTGATTAATCAATTAGGTAATAAAAGATGTTTTAAGAAAAGAGAAAAGGCTTTATGGAAAAAGAAAGGGCAGGAATAAAAATGGAAAATATAAGTGATTGGAAAATAACTGAAGGTAACCCCAATTGCATCCATAATGCAGGCCATACAGGAAAAGTAAATTAAATTTGACTTGCCATTACAGTGACATTTAATGTTGTACATTAGTACACTGTGTAAATTATTGATTATTAAACTATTGCCCAGTTGAAATCACACTGAATCACATTAAGGCCACTACATTTTCTTTAGATTTCATCTGAAATTAGTGACCTAATGAAAACAAACTTGTACAAACACTCCAATGCCTCAAATTATTTTCTAACTTGAAATGACTGACATTCAGATTAAAGCAGTGAAAAAAAAAACAAAAAACCACTTGTGCATTCTGCATTCCCTTTGCTTTTAAACCAGTTGATCATCTTATCTAGATTATTTTATATCTCATTTATTCAGATAATAATATTTTCATTTGTCTTTTCCTTCTTTAAGAACTGTCAATTATTGTAACATCATGCGGATTTTTTCTAAAGTGAAGATAGTGTTGGAAGCCTCTGACTCCCTAATGAATCAACAGCACAAGGACATAATTGTCAATTGGTTTTACGTTAGCAGGTAATGTTGATGTTGTTGATGTACTCTTGTAAATGCATCCTTCATGTTACTGAAGTAGAACTTGTAGTTATCAAGGCTACAGGAAGACAACAGGGCTTTGTGCATACTGTTCCTCTGGTTCAGAGTTACAAGGCTTCTGACATAGCAAAGTGAAGAAAAAACAGCTAATTTAAACACATCAGGTTTGATTTATCTGTTTTGAATTCAACCACTAAACTTCAGGTATTTTATCTACTCTTGTTCTCCTATAGTTAGTAAAAGGAAATTGGCCATTAATCTATCATCAAGGTATATTTATCTCACATGCATCAGGGGGCTCCTCCAATAATGGCTTCAGAAATCAAAAACTAAGGAATTTGAAACATATTTGATTATGCCAAGAGGCTGTTCCACTTATTTCTATACTTTAATAATTTCTTTTACATGCATGCATACTTTCTTCCTCTATGCATCCACAGAATCATAGAAAGGTTGATGGTGGAAGGGTTGTACACTGTATACTTGGACTCACAAGTATTACACACAAACCCTAGATCCTCTCGGTAGTGTCAAACAAATACCCTCAAAAATTTATGTCAAGATCTTATTATTACCTTACTCACTCTGGATTCTGTCACCCACCACAGGGGACCTGACATGGTCCATGTAACAGAAGATGAAGTCAAGATCTTATTGAAGCTCCATAATGTGGACCTACCTAACATAAACAAAGAAGGAAAAAAGCCCTTACACATTAATTTTTCACTTTCACAGAATAAATCAAGTTTATTGCATTTTTTTGTACAATCACTTTGCTTATTTGCTCTATGTTATTTAATTCCTGTGTAATGCTGTACCAAAGCAAGTAACTCTCAAGTGTAATAGAACTGCTTTTACATTTTACATTTATGGTAACATAAAGTGTAAGAGCTACTTAGTGTTGATATATATTCTCAGATACCCCTGCAGACTTTTATATGTTAGAAAGATTGCATGTCTAATAAAACCAAGACTTAGCGAATATAAAAATGCCACCCTGTCTTATAAAGCAAGTTTGCCATTCACAGTGTATTTTACACATACTTCTCATAATGCTACTTCTGAAAACCATCTTTGTGTATTATGGATTTGTCAGATTCTAAGGAAGAAAGAAAAAAAATAGGTAAGTATTCCTTCTGCATTTCAAAATCTTATTGCTAAATAATAAGAAAGTAGCAACAATCCAAATTTCATGAGTTATGTAAAATTTTATCCTTTCTGCTGAAACGACTAAATGAGATACATTACTACAAGTATGTGTCATTATTCTTTCAGATATTTCAACGGAGCAGAATC
Organism: Molothrus aeneus; assembly: GCF_037042795.1. Taxonomy (NCBI): domain Eukaryota; kingdom Metazoa; phylum Chordata; class Aves; order Passeriformes; family Icteridae; genus Molothrus; species Molothrus aeneus. Next base: position 73,284,175 of record NC_089647.1, on the reverse strand, counting down.
CTGCTCATTATAAAAGGTAGGGTTTATTTCTCATGTAGTTCAAGCTATCGATTAAACACCTCTTAGAGTAAACTTCACACAGACCAAACAAAAAATGCACATCTTAGTTCTGTGAGCAGTGCTAAAACAAAACCTTTGAAGACACCCAGGCAGTGGAGGACAAGGGGAGGTAGTGGTGGATAATTGGCAGAGCTTACTAAGGAATTAGAGATGTTCCCAGTGCTTGTAATTTTCTGCCCTTCCCAGTATGCCAGCCTGCACGCAGTCAAGTGTACAGCTGTTAACATCATAACCAGCTGATGCTACATTAACTTTTTACTTCCAGTGAAAATGAGGATCAGAAAAGCCTTTCCTGGTAAGCACTTCTGACTGTGCTAGCCAGCTTCCCCATAGCTCTTCTAAATCACTAGTGATCAAATTATCTGCCTTGGGTACTAATTGTTTAGGAGGTACTTTAGACCTCCTAAACAATTGGCCAATAGAAATAAAGTGGTAAATAGAAGGGAAAGACAAAACTCAGTGAAAAAATCAGCAACCTGAGTTCCACAAATTGAGTGTAGCAGTGGAAAAATGCACTATGGAGCAGCACTGCTGGGAGACTCCATATTTATGTGACACATAGGTACATTGAAGACTATGAAGTTGTACCAATTATCAGTTCTGACTTAATTTATATTATTCTATATCTACAATCACACCACAAGAAGATAGAAATTTAAACAAGAGATAAAAGCACTGAAGAAAATAAATAAATGACAAACAACTGAACAGAAGGAAAAAGTTTTGCTTTCCAAAGGCAGCTGTTTAAAACAGTGTAGGAAGTAAAAAAATTTTGAAAAGTTGATCATGGTCAGTAAAAAAATGAGAAGTGGTTTAGGGTGATTTTTAAAAAATTGTGGCTGCTTATATCACGAAAAAATAGGGCAAGACATGAAAATATGTTAAGGGTCAAAAGTGAAGTGTAGGAGATCTAGAATGATGGAGATGTTAGTATGTGGGAAAAGGAAACCTGTATTTGCTGCCAAAAAGGGAGAAGAATTAGGGATGAAAATCAGTTGATTGAGATAAAAGGGAGGGAGAGGAGGAGGAAATTTGGCTATGAAGTTTAGACAGATTGGAGAAGTGGGAAGTAAGGTGTAAATAGAGAATCAGTGTTTGCATTTGCACCTATAATTGCAGGTGTTGAGTGATAACCCACCATTAAATCGTCTTAGTTGTTAGAGCAAAAGCTAAGTAAGCAAAGGATTGGAATTTTTAGTGAGATTGTGGAAAAGAAAGGGACACGATTCTATTGGTTCAACCACTTTTTTTGTGTGTTTGTTTGTTTTGGGGGTTTTTGTGTGGATTTTTTTTTAATTGCGGTTGCTGGAAAGAAATTGTGACTATGACTATATAGTCACTTCCTATGAACATAGCACTTAACATGCTGATTCAGAAATTCTTTTGTTACTTGATGGTATCCATGAGACTAACTCCAAGACAACAACCTTTACAATTGTGACATGAATGCAGATAAATCTGGAAATCATTACTCACAGTAGCTCAAGACTAAAATGGGCTTGGATATTGAAAGAACCTTCACAGTCCCAAGAGCAAGTATTTATAAATTAATGTGATCATGAATTACACACCAACCTTTTTCAAACCAAGAACTACATAACAAAATCTGGCCAGAAGTAATACAATGACATTTCTGAGCTTATATCTTCCTTAAGAGTGTGATTCTAGGCACTACTAAGTCATTACTCATGTAAGTATTTTAATACAAGCAGTAGAATTCTAGAAGATATCTGCTGAGTAGCAAATCTGACAATATCCCAAATAATGGTCAGAAGCTTGGGTTGTCTGTAACAGGAGGGAAGTTCTTCTATGTGTAAGTCTAAGAGAACTTATAATGGCCTTCATTAGCCTAATTTCAGCCCTGCTGTGTTAACGTTATTACATTTTCCTGTATCCTAAGGATAGCTTGAGTGTTGTTCATATATGATAGTCCAAAAGGTGTGAAATAAACTGTGAAATTTTATTAATCAGAATGGATTTGAGGTAGAAGGACTATAAACACTATAATCTAATCTTCAGATTAATGATCCAAAAGAGAACTGGAGAATAGTCTTGCCCTTCATGCAAGCAGGAAAAAATGCAGTGCCAATATTGGAAATCAAAGGGAGAAAAGGACAAAATGCTGACAGAAGTTTGGTTTTGGTTTTGGTTGCTTTGCCTGCTTTGTTTGTTCCATGGGCCTCATAGTGACTTCCAAGACTGCCTCACATCTTACATAAATTCTTAAAGATGGCCTACTGTAGGGCTGAATTTTCTCCTTTTCCAAGCAAGTGCTTGGAATTTTCTTTGTTCGTTTGTTTGCAGGTTTTTTATTTAGTTGTGAGAAAGTTATTAAAGTAATGGGCTTTGCATTTTGGGCCACATAAAGCTTAATTCAAATTGATTATAGTCAAAAGTGTTTATTACATTGCACCTGCCATGTGATCATATCACTTAGGTCTAGATTATAGTGTACAAAAATAAATAGCAACACATTTCGGACAGAGACATGGATTTGGAATAAAAATTCTTCCTGATATCTGGAGTGTTATTTACAACTACTTTAATATTGATCCTTAAAATACCTTTGTGTTCTTTTCCTAGGTTCCATCTAGTTAAATAGCAGTGGCACAGATGGGGATGGAGAAAAGAGACATATACATCACTGAATCTGAATATCTTAATTCTCGGCAAACTTACACTTTCATTAAAAGATACTGGTCAACAGTGTCAGATTGTCAATAGAGCCCACATCATAAAGTGTTGTGGTTAGACATAAACAAACTAGTCACCATGATGAATAGACTTGATCAATTCTGACCATCCAAATTTTGTTCCAAGAACTGATTTTTCTGTGAAGTATTTATCAGATCATTGCTGGTTCCCGGTATATTTGTTATTACTCTGGGAAAACTTGTTTGGTCCTGTGGTGAGGATCTCTTCATTGCATACAGATGCAATCAAGAATATCACTGAAGTCACTCTGCAGTTTATTTCTCTGCATGAACAGCCACTGTAGTTGCCTACCAGAGGTTATATGAATGATTGAGGAGACCACATAAAACAATGTTTTTTAATGTGGCATATTGTGCTAGTAAAAGAGAAAGCTCCTGTGGGCGATGAACACTAATCTAATTCTTTCAAAAGAAAGTGAAAGATTAAGTACTTTCTTTGGTGTAAGAGTCCAGAATTTATATAGTAAATAGGATACAAATGACCCAGATTGGATAATTTCACCACTTTACCAGAACACCATATTACCTGTATTAAAGCACCTAAAACATCTTTATCACTCAACAACAGCAGCAGTAGTAATGACAGTAGTTGTAGTATTAATAGCAGTTTTTGCATTTCCAACAACAGTCTATCTCCACCTGCTGAAATGTTTTACTTGACTGAAATGTTTACATTAAATTTTGGAGTGTTTTCCTTAATGCTTTGAGGCAGTTTTTATTATTGATTCAAGGTGACTCTATTATGGTATCATACATTTAATGTACAAGGCCACTGACTGGATTAAAATCCTTTTTGTTCTTCATGCTTTTCAAAGAGCCTGAAGATCAAGCAAGAACTATAATGAAAATTCTGAGTATACTGCTTTAGGTCTTTTATATTAATTTTGTTATTCTTATACATTTCTTTAAAGTCTTAAAAGAATATTTTAATTTAAAAGATAGAAATAATAAATGTTAAAACAATACAATAGAGAATATTTTATGTAATTATATTTCTTTTATTTTGAAGGGGAAGAGAGTTTAGAAACAGCTTTTCTCCTTTTTCCACAAACCAGCTATGCAGCAAGAAAATCAAGGGCAAACCAATCTCTTTATACTATATTAATGACACAGAGTTTCAATATCAAGTATGATAACTCACATTCAAAAAACTCATGTATAAAATGCACTATTCATTTAGTCAGATTGAAAAGAAAATAGTTCAGCAATATAGAAGGCAAAAATAGTTTAGCATAAGTTAAAAAAAGACATCATCAATATTGTTTGACAGCACACAAGGGCATAATTTATACCAAAATGCCATGAAGCCATTATTTAAAAATTTCCTCAGGTGAAGGTAGTGTCTGTGGAAATGTTTGCTTCTTCTCTTCACATTTAAGCTTGTAAGCAATACTTTGAGATATTTCTGTATACTTTGTTGAAATTGTCTAATAAATCTTGACTTACTTAGCTGCTTCTGAAGCAGGTCATTCAAACAATGTGGTTAAGTAAGCACAATGTCCTAAAAGTTATGTTGACTTTGTAAGCCTTAGACTCAATGCCAGATTAGCTTAAGCAGCCAATGCAGTCATGTCATCTTAGTGACTGCAATCCCTTCATTAAAATTAATTTAGCAGTGTTTTTTTTCATGGAAACTAATTACATATAGTTTAGCTAGGAGATTTATGAAAGCATTTCTATTTGATTTAAATATGTTTTTAGATGCTGAATATTTTTTAGAGTGTGACTTGATTAGTAATTCCAACAGCTCTGTCTGCTTGCAAAGACCTGTGCAGAATTTGCCACCAGTATTTGGAAAACCTTTGTTTTACATCATATGTGGATTTCATGCTGATTCTTAAATGAATATTTAGACAGCAAAGATTTTACATGATAAACAATTCCCATGACAAGAAACTGCAACATCAGCTTTAAAGACATTCTCTACCTTTCAGTTCTTTGGGTGAAAAGTTGATTCTTTCTATGCAAACAAATCTGAAGCTCTGAGTGTAGTCCAACTCTTTATCTAGTAAAACTTAATTTAATGCATCCAAAATTCTTTCAACCAGGATTTCAAAATAGCTTTTAACTAAATTATAGTACTTAACCATTTTTTTTTTTTAATTTCTGTAATGCCAAGGTACCTAGTCAGAATCAGCTCCCCATTGCCATTGATTCTGAGATAAAATACCTCCATCACTGATAAAGTGCAGCAACTGCCACAGTCCTCACCAGAGTGAGACATGCAAGTCCTTTCCCTGAGGAAAAGAGGTCTTGGACTAAAGGTGTTTTTTCTCAAAATTTTCTACAGCTTTTCTGATTTTTGAGAGTCTATTCTTAAACACATGAAGAGATCAGGTATTAACTTGATGTTGTATATTTCAGAAGAAGAAGAATGTTAACAATTACATTACAACTGTATAACCTTTTGTGAGCACAGCCTTTGAGGACTGAGTAACATTTGGCAAGAAACTTATGCCAAAATTAGAAGTAATAGCCCAGTTTTCTAAGGCTCAATCTAGAGTGTTAGTCATAGATATTTCCATTGCATTATTTTATTGTTCTGTGTGTCTGACTGTAACTCCACACTTTTAAAAAACATATTATTTATTCGAAGATGTCACTGTGAAAAGTGAAAAGTTTTCCTGCATCATTCATGCCCACAAGATATATATAAAAGGGTGAAATCCTAATCTTGTAGGGGTTACATTAATATTTTTCCATTTAGTTCATAGAGAAGCCTACAAGAAAGATGGAGAGAGACTATTTACAGGGGCACGTAGTAACAGGACAAGGACTTGAATTGCTTTTAAGTGAGGGAGTAGGTTTAGAGTAGATATTAGGAAAAAAAATATTTCTTGTGATGATGGTGAGACATTGGAACTGGTTACCCAGAGAAATTGTGGATGCCCTGTTTCTCAAAGAGGGATGAAACCAGGTTGGATGAGTCTCTGAGCAATCTAGTCCAGTGGAAAGTACCCTGCTCATGGCAGGGGGTTTGGAATTAGATGATCTTTAAGGTCCTTTCCAACCCAAGTAATTCTATGATTTTATGCCAACCATAATAGTTTCTATAATGATTTTTTAAAATACAGCCTTGTTTGTATATTTTTAATATGAATTGAAGGTCAGAACAACCTAAATGTTCTCCGTGAATGAAAAAAAAATTTGCAAAATCTCCCTTATTTGATCTTTTTTTCCATCAGAGAGGAATTTAGTTGTATTTAATTTTGATAATATTTTAGGTAGCTATAGAAAATATAGTTTGGTTTGTGATAGGAGAAGAGAGAATACAAGAAAATATTATTAAATTTTCTAAACTACCTCGTAGAACACAATCCCTTGAAATCAGTGTTTTTTACATAGGTATCACTACATAGTCCACCCCCTTCAAGTCCCAAGGGTTCTTTGATTAATTTTTTTCTTCATTTATAAAGATTAAAGGCTTCCATCAGAGAACAAAGACAATATTATGTGAAAGGTGACCATTTAAATAGTCCCAACAGTAAACCATTAACATTAAACACATCCAGTGACTAGTCACAGACTAGACATTATTTTCCCAAATTAGTTCTTGAATAACTGCAAACAGATTTCAAATTCTAATAACTATTTTGTGTCCTTGAGCATTAACCTTTCTAAGTGCAATCCAGTCTCCCACATTTCAAGACATAATTTACATTTGTAGACAATATGCAAAAAAGAAAAAGCTAAATTAATTTAATAAGGGTTGTTTCAAAGTCTTTTTTTCAGCTGAAGTCTCTGGTAACGTAAATGAAGATGATTTCTAGATCTAAATCATTAGTGCCACAGTAGCTAGGAATAAAGAAAAAGGCACTTTTATTTTCACCCAAGTTATCCTTTTTATTTTTACTAAAGCAAGTTAAACATCATCTGCCTGCTATTGCCTGCTATTTACCGAGAAAATTGCCTGATGATTAATGAACTGAAGTTGGTAGCAGGCAATTTTTCTTAAGGTCTGAATTGAAGTCAAGAATATGCTTCAAGCAATTTATTTTCAATTCTTGTTTTAGGAATCAAAAAGCTGAAGCATTGAGGGGGTGGTTCTGTATAGAACCATGTTCATTTTCTGTGGTTTTGTCTAGAAATGGCCCTTTAGAGCTGGACAAAAAATCTGGTAAAACTTGAATGATTAGGAAAAATTCTGCTTTCATAGGGAAGGCCAGGAGATTCCAATTGCAGCCAAGCAGTGCAGCTCCCCCATGGGGCACCAGGAGCAGCCTGCACCTGACAGGAATCTGGCAGTGCAGGGGCAGCATCCAGGGACCCCACATCGGGGTGTGGAGGCACCTTCAGGGCACCTCCAAGTGGTGGGTGTGCTGGCACAGGATCAGAAGCAACACAAAGCTGGAGTAACCACGTCTTCTGCAGGAGGAACCTCCCAAGGCTGGGCAAGAGGGTGTGTGTTTGTGTGGGTGGAATATGTGCATGTCAGTACTTTTTGGATTTATTTATTTCACTCTCTGTATCGTCTTTATAGATGAACGGCAAACATTCCTTACACATAAAGCAAGCACTTACTCCTAACATTGCCAGCTGAGGGACGTGATTGTCCCAAAATCACTCACTGGTGCAGTCTCACCTTGAGTCCAGTGGGCATGGAGTCCAGCGCATTTTTGGGCGCTACAATATAAGAAAGACATAAAGCTTTTAGAGACCATCCAAAAGAGGTCTGTGAAGATGATGAGGGGTCCAGAAGGGAACCCAGATGAGGAACAGCTGAGGTCACTTGCCTTGTTCAGCCTGGAGGAGACTGAGAGGATGATTTAATATGCAGTAGTGGTGAGAGATCAAGATGGGTGCCTATGAAGAGGGACCCTGGCTGTAGATTTTTACTGGGTTTTATATTCTCTATAGGTCACCTGATTTCCTGATGGCTACTGCTCATCCAACCATCTTTGCAGAGTCTGAGATCTTCTCTTCTGATTTGCTTTCACAACCTCCAGGCACCATTTTTGTTTTGTACAGAATATCCTGTAGCTGAAGTTTAACTTATGCATCTTTACCTACTGTTTACATTTTCATAGATAAAAACCAAGCCTAAAATACAATCCATGAGGCCCAAGTCTCATTTAACTAAGTCACTGGTGTGAAGTGCTGGTCCATTTTCTCCTTTCTGTACAAAACCATGGTTTTAGGACCCAATCATATGGAAAACAATTTAGTCACAAATATCTGAACAGAAAAAAAGTTGTAGCAGATAAACTAAGTAAAAACAAAGCAGCAGTCAGGTAAAAAAAAGCTAACACAGATTCCACATAACCAATTTCAGCCCTGAGTGGTTGAAAAACTAGTGCAAAGTCCATGATCAGTTACTGGCCACAGTGACACGTATACTGGAACTAATTTGTTTTGCACAGTTTAGACAAAACCAGGACTCAAGTGGTGGTTTTAGACATCTGTCATAGATATCACTCGAGTCCTGCAACAACTTGAGTTTCATGAAGAAGCATATTCCCCCACATGACACATAGCTGAAGCCATGTCTGGGTTCTTGAATTTTAAGTGGCCCACTGCTACTTTCACTTTTGGGTATTTTCATCTCCAGGTACCCATCTCAGTTTATCTTTCAGATCAGACTATTTTACCACTGAACATTTTTGCAACTAATAAATGATTTCTCTCTGGGAAAAAAGGCAATATTATATTTTTCCCCTAAAATTTCAGCACTCTGTAGAACTCTCTAGTGTATAACAAAAGTTCATAATGGATATTACATACTAAATGTATGCCCGTAACACAGAGATTATTTGGAAGTAATCTTTTATGTAATATAGAACAGCATGATTGCAATGCAACAGGGACATTTATTGCCACATATTTCAATTAATCAGCCTTGCTTTAACAGATTTCTCAATTGTTCCCAGATTGCTTTGTTAATAGTGGAGGCACTGTACAGTGTGTTGTGGATAAAGTCATCAGATTCTCAACATCTAAAAGTGATATTTCATGTCAGCCTCCATTGTTATATTTTTGGTATATTCATGTGTATTTGGCAATACTGACCATTATTTTAGAGATAGGAATAATCCATTAGAGTATGTTTGTACTGCAAACATCATGAGAAGATGGCAACTTTGGGTATTTAAACAGCTCAAGCTGAACAATGATGCTATCAATCAGAATATGAATTTTATTTAAGGTATTCCTTAGCTTTAAATTATATTGACCTTTTCAATATTGTATTCAAATAATTTTGGGGTTTTTTTAAAAGGAAGATAAATGCTTCATAATTCTGTAGTCTTATGAACCACAGATTTACACGTTACTAAGAAATACCACCTAAATAAAGCATAATAGAATGTTAGACGGTGTAGAAATAATCTGTCTTATAGAGAGAAAAAATTGTATGATTCATAACATTTAAACATTTAAATCTCAATCTTGATTCAGTCCCTTTAGACCTATGAAAATAAAAAAAGCTCTAGAAAGAGGAACAGAATTATCTGAAAATAAAATCATAACATCATAATGATTAAAAAGCATTCTAAATGCTCTTACCAAAATTTATAATGTTGTGGCTTCTTATTCTTCTGCTACAAAGAATAATCTTTGTCAGTATTAATCTAAATATGCTAATAGTAAGTCTATTATACATTAGAAAAAAATAGATCTCTTTTTCCAAGTCTTTTTTGTTGTCTTTTTAATATGAAATTAAAACTTCTTGGTCAGCTAGCAAATATATGATTTTAATTTAAAAAAATAATATTGGTCATGTTTTATTCCTTTATATCTGTTACCATCAGATAAAATTATGGATTCAAACTCGTGTGCATGGCACTTCCTGATTTTCAGTTTTGTATATTATCCACAAATATACTTCATTCTTCATTCCTCTTAGAATGTTATGCCACTTTCTTTTTTATTTTTTTTCCCTCTGAGGAAATGAAGCAATTTGGACTTCTATAAGCACTAATAAAAATGTTTCATTGCTGAATGATTTTGGCAATCCTATTTGATATTCACAAGCTGTTTTAACGAAAGAGTGGTTAGGAATTGGTCGATGTCATCACTCTTCATGTGAATCTGGAATGCATTCTATTTATTGTTTACAGTATTTGACATAAGACACAGAAAACACTCCTGGGGCAGCTATGAACATTTGCTTTGCTATAGATCTTTAGAAAAGCTCATCTTCAACGAGTGGACATTGGTTTAAACTTTGTCCAAACCAAAGAGCTATCCCTGCAAGTTTCAGAGGATGAGAAAAAAGGACATAAAACAAACCTTGCTGAACTAGTTCTGTATTTGCTCTTTTCATCTATGTTCACTAAAAAAAATTATTTTGCTCTAGTTTTCAGCACATCCAATGCTGAAACTTATAGATGGAGGTTTACATGTGTCCATTTTTGCATTGACAACAAGAATAATTTTTTAATTTCCCTATTAGCTTAATGAAATTAGTGAGATACACACACCCTAGACTGTGATTACATGTAACTGATGATATAACTGCAAATACAACAACCAACCTTTGAGTGTCTAGAGTTCAAAGACAGTGATGAGAGGATTGAGTGCTTATGGGTAAGAGTCAGGGGGAAGGCCAAAAAGGCAAATATCATAATAGGAGTCTGTTGTAGAACACTCAACCAAGGAGAAGAATGAAATGCTCTATAAGCAACTGGAAGAATTCTCACAATGGCTAGACTTTGTCCTTGTGCAGGACTTTGACTTACTGAAAGTACAATACAAAGAGGAAAGAGTCGAGGAGGTTTCTGCAGTAATATGAGGCTGTCTTGGACATAGAAACCATGTACTTATCAATACTTCTGTATTCTCCAATAAGTTAATTTTAACTTTTATTTTTGCACAAGTATATTATTTTGTATACAAATATATTTACAGAAATCTACATTTTATATGAGATACTACTTCTGAACTTAGTATAAACATATTAATTAAAAAGAGTGGGGAAAAAAGTGATAATATTATCTCCATGTTAGATTTGAAGTGGGTTTTGTCTATGTGGAAAGGCAAAAAATTGATGTCTTTCAAAGGAAAAAACCTCTCTTCCTCTACAACAAAGTAAATTATAAAGAAGCATCTGGCTTTAATATTAAATTAAAAAGCTAAGCTGGTTGGTTTGTATGCACTATTCCTATTTTATAATGATATATTAAAAAAGATGTCTTCACACATGCACCTATAAAATGTGTGAGTATGTATGTGCATAATTATAGGTGAAGTATTCTGAGTTGATAAATTATATATCTTTGAAAAAAGCAAAACACATCCTACATCAACCTGGAGAATATAATTCCCTCTTCAAACACAATAAGAAGCAGCAAAGAATAAATTGAAGAACACAGCTCAGTCTGGAATAAGAAAGCAGCTATTGATTATACTCTTGCCTGAGGCAGCTTTGTTTATTTCTGATAATAAACCAGTGCAGATAATATTGCAGTGTCAAAGGTCATTTTCACCAAGTAAAATTCCTTCTTCACCTGATATCAATGTCTTCACCAAAAGCCCTGATGTGAAATTAATTTCCATTGTGCCATCAGCATTTAATAATTCTTTAAGTATAAGACGTAAATTTTGGCCCTGCACAAAGGGTGAGCGCAGAGGTTATACATTACTTCATTACTGAGTCACACAGAGATTTTAAGCACACTGAAATCATTCTACATGACAGCACATAAGCAAACATGTTTCAAACATACAGAAGGAAGAAAATATTTAGGTAACTGGTTTAATTAGACTAAAATTATTCTAAGAATAGCAACTCTAGAAATATTTTAGCACGAATGTATTACTGAAAACATCCTTGTAAATGTTGATCAATGTGGTTCAGGTTAGTCTTTGTCAAATGCAAAAACCTCACTCCTCTATAAACAGTCCCAAGTTTGGTGCAGCTCGCAAATACTCATTTTTGTCTCCCTTCTTTTTTCTGCACCATAGTCCTTTGACTTTAGAATAGTGAAGCAGTCCAGCTGGAGAAAGATTGATCATCCTTCTCGGACGTCCCGGCTAGCTATCCAGCACCGCTAGCAGTACGGGGGCACTATCCTGATCTCCGTGGTTCGGGACAGCACCTAAGGCAAACGCTCTGTGCTGTGACAGCAGCACTACCTTGTGGTAGCACAGCAGGCTACCTTGTGGCTTGGCTTATGGCTACAGTCAGCAGAAATAAGAGACTGCTCTCCAGCTGTGGTGAATCCAGATTTATTGGGTCCCAGGGGAACCAACAGCCAAAGAGAAAGAGGGGGAAGTGCAACAGCTTATAAGGAGGGAGGAAAACAAGGGAGGAGTCAGTCCTTGGACGAATAGGGTTTCAGAGGGGAGTGGGATACAAAAGATTGACTTAGGGAGAACACCAATGGGGATAACTTGAGGGTGGGGCCCCGGCCCCTGAGCCAATCACTCGACGCTCTAGCTGGAAGTTTCTAGAGAGTTCTAGATAGAAGGGTGGTAGCGCCAAGTGACGGACAGGGCACTGGGGAGGGATTTGAGAAAGGGTACATTAATCTCCAAGGCAGCTGGGGAGGAGTTGGATAACTGGCAGAAAAGAAGGGAAGGGAAAACCAGGGCAGAACGATTACATGATAGGGGGAACAGAACAGTCCAACATATACAGACACAACACAACATCATAGCATAATGGGCATACAGTATAATGAATGGCAAATCTCTAATATCAGTTATTTTGATAGTTACTACTGTGTGTTGATCAAAAGATAAAAGACTGATGCCTAAAACTGACATCTCATGGCATTTTCTTTGAACACTGACGTATCATAGTAGCATTTATATAACACATTGCTTTTCAGTTCAGCACCAGATTTTTCTTGCATATATTTATGTTTGAGAAACATAAGATAATTACGGAGGTAAAGTTAATTTTAAAAAATAGCTGTCTGTGTAATGAAAAGAATCTTTAATGCAATCTGTATCATTATTCTTTTTTCATATGGAGCATAAGTGGATATGGATTTATTATTTGTTTTGACTTCCATATTCCTTTTGCTATCATTCTTTGTTTGTGCTATTGGTTTGATTGAGATCATAAAGGATTCTGTAAATTGTAGTTTGGAATATTGTGGCTTTTGCAAGATTAATCACACTCACAAACTTCAGTTTTACATATTTTTTGTTAAAAGGGAGATAAAGTATTTCTCAAGTTTAGACTCAATGATTTTGTCCGCATTTTATGTTATAAAGAAGAACATGATAGTAAATTCTAGATGTCTTTATTTCTGAGACGGGTTATTGGTTTTTTGTTTGTTCATTTGTTTGTTTGTTTGTCTGCCAGTTTTGTTTGTTCATTTTTAAATACTTGTTACATTAGCACACTGGACAAGCTGTTGGTGCCTGTACAAAATGTCAGCACCAACTCTAAAAATGCTGAAGCATATGGCCTCTGTCTATCCCTCCTTGCATGTAATACACATATTTTCATAGTGCAACACAGACAAAAACAATTTGAAGTGCTAATATGTAGTTCTTTTCATTCCTACTAAGACAAATAATTATGCAACAAATTATAAAAAGAAGTGCAGTTGTTACGTATTACCATGGATTTTGGGGAAAGTGAAAAGTTCATTTGGAAACATTTTTGTTTTAACTCCATAATACTAAATTACCACACAAAATACAGAAGAGTAGAGAATTCATGTCTATGTTAAAACACAATCCATTAAAAATATAACGAGAGTCTATATTTGCCTTTAGATGTAACCAATGAATATTAAATGAATGTACTACATTTGTAAGTCAAATTTAAACTTATTTTTAACTATAGCTAAGAAGCAAGGAACTTTTAAATCCATTGCATTAGTTTTCTTTGCAAGAAGTTTTTAAAATAATTGCATTTTTCTTTGACTATTTGAAATAAATTTACTGCATTGAGTAAAATCTCATATATATGTATGATTTTTACTGTTATTCATTCTGATGTCTTTGGTCACAGTCTATTTTTCCTTTTTAAAAGAGATGATTGCTACACATTTATACAAAAATACATAAAAAGGGTTGTGTTTACTTAGGCAATATTTTCTTGGAATCCTTATTTACACATTTTTCCCTATACAGCAAGAACAAAAATTTCTGAATTAACGGCAATTTTAAACAAATAAATTGTCTATGAAAGAAAAATTTCTGAGAAGTGAAAAAGTTTCAATGATTAAATGGAAAGCCACATTCTCAGTCTGTGTATAGCTTGTGCTATAAACTGTGTAGTGTTTTTCTTTTGCCTGAAGGGTGATTTTGGTCACCTACTTTAATATTAAAAAAAGGCAGATTAGGTAGAAGTGATCTTCTTTTCCTTAAGCATGCAAACTTTGCATACTCCTGATGCAAAGAAGTTGTATAAGTACATATATATTCAAAAGACATACATGTTCAGCTATCTTGGATAGAATCAATACGGGTAAATCTCTCTCCTTTAATTACTGAGGGAAAGAGATGAAAACTAACCTTTGATGGGGTTCATTTTACATAGCTTCAGATATTTTGTTTTAGAAATCAGACATGTAGTATAAACAGCCATCAAAACTCTCTTCACATTTAATGAAAATATATTGCCTCTCTCAGTTAATTCATTCTTTCTGTCTCAGGGTTTTTAGATTGAACTAAGGATTCCATGCAACTGTATGTTTCTTTTGATTATGGATAGAATGTAGAAGAACTACAATAAATAAAAGACAAAATTAGACAAGATTGATTACTCCCACACTCACTTGTTTTTCTGGAAATTTCCATTTTCTTCCATCATCCACAGAAAAGATGCAAAGGCTTACCACATCCATAGTATCAATAACAATCTAGACATTTCTCTGGGACTATTTGGAAGAAAAGAGCCATCCATAAGATTTATCCTGTATTACAGTATTTTCTTTCTTTTCTTTCATTCTTATCTACCTCTTACTTTTTTTTTCTTTTTTTTTCTTTTTTTTCTATGGGATGTAACCTGAGTTGTAGTGATGAAGCCACTGTATCAGTATCTCCCTGGACAGTTTTTCACACACATGAATCGGTGATCTTAGTCCAGAAGCTTTAGGAGATATCTAGATGCAGAAGGTACTTGGCCTTTGCAAAGACTTGGAGATGATGTGCATTGGTCTGTGAGGTTGTTTAACAGAGAAGCAGAGCAGTATACAAGAAAAGGAAGTTCAAAACAGCTAGCAATTTCTCATCCAGGCTAAATCTCCAGTGCTACTTGCTTTTTCATAGACAAACATATTTGTCTCATGATCGCATTGCTCAGGGATAATCTATTCAGAAGCTGATGCTGTATTTCTGAGAAAGACTTACAGGTATTTTGCAATACATCCTAATTTCATAGGATGAGGTCAAGAATATGTGTTATATGACATATGAATGGCATGAGGGCATCTAATGTTGTTCAAAAGTGTAAGGTATCCTGAAATAATTCTAGAGGAGCAAAGTCAAGTTTCATAGAATGGTAAACAACACTGAGTTGCAACGGACCCACTAGAATCATCAGACTCCAACCTCTGGCTCAGCACAGAACAGCCTCAGAAATCACACCATGTGAGCCAAGATTAGATTTATCTATTTTATCTTACCAGAAAGAAATGTAATTTCAAGTGGCCCAGGTTTTGTTTTGGAGAGAACTGGTTATTCATCAGTATTTTCATATGAATATAATGGGAATGTCTTGATGTTGTAGGTACTTGTGAGTCAGTAATATCTAGGCTTAATTGCTCTAAGGGATACAGACTAATATAATGCTGGTATCAGTCAATTGGGACTGGGTTTAATTCAGTATAGATGCCAACAGACATGCTGAATCAAAGACTTAAAGAAAACCTCATTTCTCATAGTGCTCTAGTGCAATCACAGAGGAGGAAGAGACAGGAGGGAGTGGGGAAAAGAGGGCCTGAAGAACAAAGTGCACTGCTTGAGGGAGCACCTGAATGCCTCCATGATCCCCATCCATTCTCTTAAAGCTGGGACATTATATAGTCAGCAATGGTCAATTTAGGAATATTGTGAGAAATTCCTCTCATAAAAAGAGTAGTGCCTTTTAAAAAGTGCAGCTTCTACCTTTTTTTTTTTTTTTAATTAGCTCATACAGTATTGTGTATGGAAAACTGTTTGGTTAGGGGTCCTAACAAATTTTAGGAAAGTGCCATTGTAATTTTTCATATGTTACGAAGTGACCTGTTAAAATAGTCATTGAGTAGATTGATATTAACAAACATAGCTAAGAATGATAAAACAAATTAAAAGTTTATTTACAAATCCTGGATATTTTAATCCATACAATTTGCAACTAAAATAAGACTCCACAACAAACAAAACAAACTCAAAAATCAAATCCCACTTTTCTTTCCTCATGCGCTTATCTATCATCTTCATTTAATTAAGGTCTGATTCTAAACAAAAGGAAGTTTTTAATGTAAATGAAATAAAAATAGTGAGACATGTAAACTCATTAAATAACTTGATATATGTAGAAAATAACCAGCAATCTAGGGGTATGCAAAAATTACAAAGAACAAACAAGTGAACATAAGATTCCTACATTTCCTTGGGAACTAAAACACCCTCAGGGATTTGTATAAACTTTTATAAGTTTAACTAGAGTTTCCTTCACTGCTGATACTTGTTTTCACCCTAATTTGTCTTTTTGCTGAACAAGATTTTGCCTTTCAGCTATAACTTATGGTTGTGCTGTCTTTGCAGGATAAATGGAATGAACAGTTTTTTGAACAGTTTCCAGTCACTGCTTTTGGATCTTAAGGCCAAGAAGATAATGAGGAAAGACTGTCTCAAACAATTAAGAAGGCAGAATGACATATTTGAGAACAACCTTGACTATTACTAGACTATAAACATTCAGAAGAAAATAGGACAGTTTAGACCAGCCTTAATGAGATGTTTGCATATAAACTGTGTGTAAAAAGAAGAGGGGAAAAAATGGGTCGTCTAGAGGTCTTTTGTGCAAATGAGGAAAAAATATATGAAAAGAACTATCTAACCTGTTAAATCCATAAACTGCATTCACAAGAAAATGTGTCAGAGCTGCACAAACCTTTACAATCAAAATAAGATTGTCTTTACATCAGAGTTCTTAATGAAAAAAAATGGAATTTCTTTTAATATTCACCTTTTCTGTTTTTACAGAAAAGAACAAAGATGAAGAAAAAACCCAAACCAAACCAAACCAAATTAAAAAAAACCTGTAAAACTCCCCAAAAAATTAAAAAACCCAACCACGTACCCCAAACCCAAACTAACAACACAGTTCATTCCATCTTTTTCATACTGAGTTACAAAAACTGTGCTTCCTTTTATATTACGTGGCAGGTTTTATATTACCTTGATTGGCCAGAGGAGTCTCTTCTTATTCTTTGGTTTGAAGTTAACATCTTCTGACCCTGGAATAAAATATTCCAGATGAAGCATCTGCATCATTTTATCCATGTGAGAGAGTATATGTCTAATTCATCATTTTCTAAATATCATTCTTTATTTTCAGCTTTGCATTTTGATGGTTTCTGTTCGTGTAGTGATAATTTAACATGTTTTACTTTATTTATAGATCAAGCATCCTTGATTTGCACTCTTTTTACTTATCTCTATATGAGTGCAAGGTTGTTTAAAATCCCCTAGGTTTCAAATACCATTTTCTTGTTACCTTAGGTTATCCAGTTCTTTGTGGATTTGATTATTTCCTCATGCCAAGATTATGTCTTAACCTGGTGTTGTATTGCACTAAATAGTTTATTTAGTAGTTGTTCTGCACTGGGTAATGGGAATTCTGTGCTGAGTGTGGTATGTCATGTAGATTATTCCCCCTTCCTCATCACATGGTTTCTCCCCATGCACTCCTTTCTACACACCTGGTGGTCTGCCCCATGGATACCCCTGCCCTCGCCCCTCCCCAATGGCATCCCATTGGCCACGGTCCCCTTTCCCTGCCCCCTTTCCCCTGGGGGATAAAACCCCACTACATGTAAAGGTTTGGCCTCTTTTGCCCCCGGGTGGTTGCTGTGGCCAGCAGTGTCCCATCCCAAGCCAATAAGCAGGATACTCATCCCCAGGTGAGGAAGAGCGCTCCTCGTCTTTTATCTTCACTCCATGCAGATCTGTGTGGGCTTGGGTTCCAGCTAGCTGGATTGGACCCATACAAAGCCCAGAGAACCACGGATTACTGCAACTCTCTAACTTAGAAAATTGCCTTCATACCTTCCTACTTCCTATACTAAGGTCACAAACTAGCATGTACATCAAGTCAGTGTCAACATTGCACCCTTAAACCTCCAGGTGGCTGCCTCTTCTCTAATCAAATAATTATTTTCTCTTTACATAGTGCTGTCTATACTTTACATTTCATGTACTATCAGAGCCTTTTCCACTTTAAATAAACATCTCTTATTTGGCATTGTAATATAATAATTTTTTTAATTCTGATAAATTAATTTATCATTTTTCCTTTTCTCATTCTATTTCCTTAGACGTATTAAAGAATCAACAGAAACTGTCATATGACATCTTGTTTAATATTTAGATATATCTGTAGTGAAACTTCAAATGATAAATGCCTTAAAATCACTTACATTTAACTTAAATGAACAGTTCAACTGTGCAAACAAGGCAGTGGACCTGGCTTAAAATGGAAGATTTTCAAAAACATATTTGGAAGGCTTTGCATATACTTCATAAGCTTTTATAAAGTCATGGCTTTTTAAATTATGAAGAATTAAGTTGAACTCTGGGAGAGGAGTTCACAATAGCAGTATGTAAATGCCTTTGCAAAAGAAGAGCTACGTGTGTTAAATGGTGATTTATAAGAACCAACACAATGAAAGCTAACTTTGTTAGGGTTCTGAGACTAAAATGTGAAAAAGAAATACCATGGAGAGAGTTTTATGAAACTCTGTTGTCTGAATGAATTTCACTTTTGTTTCAAAACTGCATCAGCTCTTTAAAATTAGGATTTTGACCCTGAAAAACAATTTTCATATTAGATTCTTATGCTACTGTTTTGTTTGTGAAAGTATCACTTTTTCCAGCAAAACAGTAAATGAGGCATCCACTGAAATTGTCCAAGCAACTTAATTTCTTTTTGCTGCTCTATCCACAGTTTCAACAGTGCTGGAATGCTGGAAATAATAGAGCACCTTTTTTTTTCTTTTCCATTCTTAATATGGAGAAAAATGTGTTTTAAATGCTCTAACATGAATGCATTCCCTAAATATGAAGATTTTTCTAAAACTGAAGCAAATGTTCCCAGCTCTTACACTGTAATTGTCAAGACAACTTCAGAATTCAAGTGGATATTTAACAGTTGAACAACCAAAATGAGTTATCCAAGGTTTTAAAGCACATCATATACCCAAACCACCTAATCCAAGATCTTTAACTTGCTTCTAAGGAATCCAGTAAGTTATAGATTATTTAAGCATTCAGATTACTCAATCTTTTTTTACTTGTAGAAAAGAAATACAATGTGTAATTGCATCATTTCTACCTTAGTCAGTTTTCTTATTATCTCTATGCATGAATGAGTAATTTGTACATCTTACTTCCTAATTTTTATCTCTAGCATCCAGTGTTTTGCACTGGTAACACTTTCTGTCTGATTTCCCTCTCTCATAGAATCAGAGGTGAATACTGGAAACTGATTTTTTTTTCTTTTTGTTATATTTACAGAAATATTTGCCTTACACAGATCACATGCATTAAATGTCAATCTAACCTGAAGCAAGGAAAGTAATTTTATAATAGTACCAGTTTCTTATGGATAGTGAAGAGATAGTATTCCACAATCATTCAAATGTTCAGGAAGCCATTTTATCTACTTCTGCAGGAACATGATCTGTCACACTTCCAGTGGCCCAATTGTATAAGGCCTCTGGGAAAGGCTGTAAGAAGATTAGTTTTGAAATATTATCATTTGTGTTGAGTTTATGTGGCAAGATTTTGACAGTGGGGGGGCCACATGGGTGGCATCTGTGGGAAGCTGCCAGAATCTTCCTCCATGTCTGACAGAGCCAATCCCTGACAGCTCCAAAGATGAACGTGCTGCTGGCCAAGGCTGGGCCAATCAGGAATGGTGGCAACACCACTGTGATAACATATTTAAGAAGGAAAATAAGGTGTTGTGCAGCTGTAATTGCCACCAGTGAAGAGTAGAGTGAAAATGTGAGAGGAAGAACTCTGCAGACACCAAGGTCAGTGCAGGAGGGGCAGGAGGTGCTGCAGGCGCCAGAGCTGAGATTCCCCTGCAGCCCATGGTACAGCCAGCCCATGGTGAGGCAGCTGCATCCCTGCAGCTCATGGAGGGCCATGGGGATACAGAGATCTGCCTGCAGTCCGTGGAGGAGCCCATGCTGGAGCAGGTGAGTGGCTGAGAGGAGGCTGTGAACCTGTGAGAAGCCTGTGGTGGAGCAGGGTCCCGGCAGGGACATGCAGATGCATACAGCGAGGAGCCCAGTCAGGAGCAGTTTCCCTGGTAGGACTTGCGACTCTGTGGAGGACCCACACTAGAGCAGGCTTGAAGGACTGCATCGTGTGGAAGAGTGATCCATGTTGGAGCAGTTCAGGGATAACTGTTGCCTGTGGGATGGACTCATGTTGGAGTAGTTTGTGAAGAATGTCTCCCACGGGAAGGACCCCACAGTGGAGCAGGGGAAGGATTCTTCTCCCTGAGCAGCAGCAAGAACAACGTGTGGTGAGCTGACCATAACCCCCATTCTCCATGTCCCTGAGCTGCTGCAGAGAAGAGAGTGCCTAAGAAAGAGGGAAGGGTGGTGGGAAATTGTTCTTAAGATTATTTAATTTCTCATTTTCTTACTCTGATTTTGTCAAGTAACAACTACAATTAGTATCTCTGAACCAAGTCTGTTGCCCATAATGGTAATCAGTGAGTCATTACTCCCTGTTTTCACCTCAACTCATGAACCTTTCATTTTATTTTTTCTCCCCCATCCACTTGTGGAGGGGAGTGATAGAGCAGCTTTGCTGGATGCCTGGCATCCAGCCAGGATCGACACACCACATCATCACAATCTTCAAGACTCACACAGAGATAATAACAAATAAAAATTTTATAGAGAAATTGTTTGGAATCACATAATGAAATATTTAGAAGTGCAGGTCTTTTGGGTTTTTTTGGTTTTTTTGTTTTTTTTTTTTTCAAATTGTTGATTATAAATATAACAATAAATAATATTGCATTGGTTTTTTGTGGTAAGGTTTTTGTAGTGGGCAGTGACTCCAGAAGTGGCTCCTGTGAGAAGATACCAGGAGCTTCCTTCATGTCTGACAGAACCAATTTAAGCATCTCCAAAATAAACCTGCTGCTGTCAAAAGCTGAGCCTATCAGCATTGCTGGTGGCACTTTTGTGAGACCACATTTTAAAAAGGGTAAAATAAAATTTTGAGTGGTGTATGTGAGAGAGAGGGCTAAGAAAGATGTGTGAGAAAAATCCCAGCAGACATCAAGGTGAGAAAAGAAGGAAAGCAAGTATGCTCCAGGCATCAGAGCAGACATTCATGTCCATCCCTTGGAGAAGACCATGGTGAAACTCTCAGTCCCCCTGTAGCCCATGGTGGAACAGATATCCACCCTACAACCCATGGTGTAGCAGGTGAGTCTGTCCTAAAGGAAACTGCAGCCCACAGAGAGAACACATTGAGAACTCCTGATGAGAGTTCTCAGCAGGATAAAAAAGAAAAAAAGTTGTTGAATTTTGTTCTATATCATAACCATTGCTGAATAATTAGGAGGGGGTGATTTTATTCAGGTCTGGTATAATTTGAATATGTATATATATTTATTAGTTACTGAAAAAATAAGAATTCTGTTTAATTATGTGGCATATTCAAAGTACTTGCCTTGAGCTATAAGTTTTGATTGATGTGAGTTTTGATCACCTGAGAATACCTTACTTTCAATTTCTGCAGCAACAGAGGATGTGTTAAAGACAGGAGTTCCTCTGAATTTAAATATTTATAAGTGAGTTAGGGTGGAGTTGAGTTCAGGGCCCTTCTCACTATGGTTTTTACAGCCCAGATATACCCATTATCAGAAAAATAGTTGATGACACTTATTTACTCAGTTGTGTGGTGTGAACAATGATTCTTCATGGTAAAACAACAGTTTATAATCATACAATGCTGATATTAATAAACATAATAATTTTTTTAAAATTAAAAAAGTGTTAGTTATCTTAAATCATGTTCAATACTCAAAGATAATTTGATGGGTGCTCTTCACAGACACCTACAGAGACATCTGTGGTAGTCAAATATAACAGGTTTCTCAGTATTCAGCAGTGTGTTACATTGTCAAAGTTAATGAGATGTCTGATAGAAAATAATGACAGGCCTAGTTTGAAAATTTGCATCTATTTGTATCTCAGTTTTCTTTCAAGTTCTTCAGTAAAAACAATGTGCAAGACTGCTCAGTTTTTTTTCTTTTCGGTATTTTGTGTTGTTTTCCAAAGGCAAGCAAAATGTTTCTTATTAAAACACACAGCATTTATGGTGTCACTAGTGATAATTTTTCTATATTCTGAATAATGCAACACAAAATATCTCCTTAGAATGAGATAGGATAGAACATTTCAGCAGGGAGAGGTCTGCCATGATCATCCAACTGCTTGACCATCTCAGGGCTGACCAAAAGGTAAAGCATGGTTTTAAGTGCATTGTTCAAATGTTTCTTAAACACTGGCAGGCTTGGGGCATCGACTTCCTTCCAAGGAAGCCCTTTTTAGCATTTGGTTTAGCTCTTTAGCCAAATTGCCTTTATATTTACCAAAAGAATTCAAAGAACTTGAGCACATACACCCTCAGTTTATTGTAGTGGATAACCCTGCAGACAGAAAATTTTTTGAGGGTAATTTCTTCCTCTCAATTATTTTAAGTGGGTCTTTTCAATTTAAATTATATTTTTGTAAAAATGGTTTTGGTTTCTGCCAATGTTGTTGCATTTTTTAAAAACTCTGCTTGTTTAAAGATACTATTTTATTACTATTATGAATTCTGAAAACTTGATGTCATGTAATTAAATTCCATTTTATAGCAAATGTATATAAGATTTATTTGATTAACTAAGTGTATGTGAACATTGAAGCTAATTGAGGTTTGTGAATTATAATTTACCAAAAGTAAATTCATATAATGTGGAAGAACACTAAGTAATTTCAAACAGTAGAGTTTAAAACCTCTAGAAAATACAAAAATACTTGGTCAGAACTATATGGGGGTCACTATATTTAAATAACAGAGAGTACCTACGGGTTGGGGTTTTTTGTGTGCATGTGCACCTCTGTGCATGTGTGTATTTATGAAAAGGTGGAAAGCAACTCAAAGAACTCATTAACTGAAGAAAACCTACACAGAAAAAGGATGTTTATGTAGACACAGAAGAACCATAATTTACATCAAAAGACATAGGGAGATAAAGAGGAGTTGTGGAAGACAGGGAAAAAAAAGTTTGATCTTGTCCTGGTTTAGGGCAAATTTGGGAGGAAATTTCTAAATGGGTCCCTCTAGAAAGCTGATTGAAGTGGCCTCTGTCCCAACTGGTCTGGGAAAAGATTTCCTTGGAGGAAAGTAGAAAAAAACTGTTTATTTAACAAATAAAGTATTCACAAGCATAAAAATGAATAATATTAAACAATGGAAACTCTTGTTGTTCTGAAGAGATGGCAAATTCAGAAAGTCTTTTTTGTGGGGTGTAGCTCGGCTCACTCAGTCTCTTATCAGTCTTTCCTGAGCTGGAAAATGCCACGTCCCCAGCCCCAGTGGGCCACAGGTGTGAGCTCCCAGTGTTCTTCTGGGTTTTCAGTCCAGGTCAGGGCTGATCAGTTAAAAGAAAAGCCACAGTCCAGGGAGCTTCTCTGCCTCAGCTAACTAAAAAAAAACTAACTAAAAAACAAAGGAGAGCTTGCTCCCTCTGCCCATGCTGCAGACAACAGTCCATGAGAGAGAATGCTGAAGCTCTTATCTTTATGTTTTTGAATACAGCTGCCTCAACATTCCACCACTTCTCTTTCTCCCCCCTTTCACTCTCAGATCTATTTTTAAAGGTGCAAAATTTAATTCTGGCTAAACAGGTGAATGGGGATACAATTCAGCATCATAAAGTCATACCAGGACAGATATGTATCCAATTTATGCAAAGATAATAATGTTTTCAATATTTTTCAAAAGACCTATCACCTCATTTTCACTTACGGCCATTAGCCATCTCTGAATAATATCTCAGCAATCACATTATAGTCATGTGCAAATTGTGACCGTGTTCAGAGGGGTTCTTGGAAGAGGGAAGAGACGAGAATGTTGACTCCATGTTCAGAAGGCTTGATTTATTATTTTATGATATATATATATATATATTACATTATAACTATACTAAAAAGAAATAGGAAAGGAAAAGGTTTCCTCAGCAGGCTAGCTAAGAATAGAAAAGAAGAGAATGATAACAAAGGCAGCTCTCTCGGACTCTGTCTGAGATAGCTCGGTGGTCCTTGATTGGCCATTAATTATAAACATCCAAGATGGGCCAATCACAGGTGGACCTGTTGCATTCCACAGCAGCAGATAACCATTGTTTACATTCTATCTCTGAGGCCTCTGAGCTTCTCAGAAGGAAAAATCCTAAAGAAAGGATTTTTAGTGAAAAGATGTCTGCGACAGCAAATAATTTCATAAATAGAATGGATCAATCCTTATCAATTTAGCATTGACTTTTTTCTTTGTGTTTTGAAACTGAACTATATTCTTCTTTTTTAAATATCATTCCTTTTTCCATCAAGGTTATTATCTCTTCCTTGCCCTGTGTTAAAGCGTTTGATGCAGACCTGTCTTGTGGAATGGAGTGCAACTTTTTCATTTGTAGCCATTCTCTGACAGAAAACAAAACTCTTTTTACCCACCATAGAAGAGTAGTTTATTCCTACTTTACGGCAGTATGGAGCCAAGTTGTTCCTGATCAAGTACTTCATTCTGTCTGATTTCAGAAGCCTAAGAAAATAGATGCCACCATTTCAGTTCGCTGTATAAACTCCCTATGTGGTTGAAGGGCAGAAATGGGAACTTCCAGAATGACTTTGATTTCGTATTTGCATAAACAACTAAAATAAGTTTGGTGAATCATTCCTGACAAGAACCATATTTTTGCCATCGAATGTAAGTGCCATCTAAATTAAAGCCTGGATATAGATAGCTACACTGCATTCTGTGAAGGACAGATGAAAGCATCAGTCATAATGATCATGATGCAAAAGATGTGTAGAACACCAGAGAGGAAAAAAATAGAGATAATTTTTGTTGAATATATTTTCAAACTCCAGAACAAAATTTGTATTATTATTACCCTAAATTTTTCTTACTTTTTTTTTTTTGGCTCTTGTATGATAGGTTTTTCTCTTTAAATTATTGCTTTTATTCCTTAAATATTGACTCCTAAGCAGATAATGAAGTGCTGACCTCAGATACAATAGCAAATAGTAGCTAGGATGACAGTCAGAAAACACTTCCAGTTAACACAATACAATGCTTGGTCATCCATTTCAAATTTTGTATTCAAGTGTGTAAAAAGTTCAATTTATTTTAGAGAAATTCTTGAGGGAAAAGTTATTTTATTTCATTAAAGTCTACTCCTTACTCTTTCACCACTATCCATCTTTGTGTATAAGCAGAAACTTTTAAAATAAAAACCAATAATAAATAAAGAAATAAATAAAATAATAATCCTTTGAAATAAAAAAATGTCCTTTTCCAATATAAATTTTCTAAATTTTTCACTCTCACATACACAAAAAATGTGACTATATAAACACAAAATGAGCGCATTTGTGAAATATATGCCAATTTTCAATTGTTTATTTAAATAGACAACTAATTTCACATTCTTCTTTTTTTTAGAACTTGTTTCTTTTTTAGATTGTTTTACTTTTAAAAAATGTTATTGTTTCTGGGCTTCTTTCCCAGCCTGTATTTAAATAATCCATCCTGAATCTTAGCAGTGATTTCTGTGATGTCAATGCTTTGGGCAACACAAATGAAATTCTGAATGGTATTATCTTGTGCTTCATTCTCAATAAACAACAAGCAATAATTCCACACTACAGTATGTGATTCAGGCTGCTAAATTTAGTCCCTGAGAAAGTTAATGCAATTGCCACAGTTAGGCAGACCGTGGTCTCTGAACTGACCCAGGCTGCCCAAGCTTGCAGTATGGGGATATTTGACAAGCCTTAGGACATAGCAGAGATTCTTTACTTTCTGTCTCCACACCTGGAAACCAGGAGGGATGTCTTAGTGACTTCTTGAATGACTCTATTTTGGCAAGTGAGGATAATACCATGTGAACATAGTCAATGGCTTGTTACAAGGCTTTTTATTAGACAAACTGCAGGAGTTTAAGGGGACCCCAAGGATTCCACAGATTCCATATAGCAAATGGACAGAACATATTTAATTCTGTCTACAACTATAATATAGTTGTAGATGTGCACCTCTTGATACCTAGATATAGGCACCTACATGTTCAAAGTGAATCTCACTCTTCAAGTTCTTTATAAAGCAGTGTTATTAAGGAAAATCCTGACTATGTCCTCCAAAGGAGTAGCTGTTTTTGAAGTGCTACAGAGAGCACTACTTTCTGTTTATATTTGGGTATCACTGTGAGAATTCCTCTGTCTCTGTGAAATTCCAATAGATGTGAACGAAAGTCTAACATTGAGGAGGGACTACAACTTTCTAAAACAGCTTAAGTGGAAAATTTTTCTGCTAGCTTGGAAAATCAATTCACCTGTATTCAGAAGTAAGTAGGTAATGAATCACCTGAGTTTTTCAAATGAATCCCTGAGAAGTGAAACCCACTGAGAATTTTTTTTTACATATACATGTATTTTCAAAGATCAGAGCTCTCAGTTTACTGACTGAAGGGCCATTGAGGTAACATCTCAACTGCAGTCTTATAGATGTTGAGCCAGAATTTTGTAGCTGGTAAGAAAGACAGGGAAAAAATGATCACAGGTCTCATAAGATTATTAAGGAAGTCTGTGATTACTTGTGTGATTTCATAAAATTCAATATAGGAAATTTTTCTATTGGTGCAAATGTACACAACATGGGGTGTTCAGATAAAAAGTCAAAAGGAGGGATCAAGATGGATTGG
This sequence comes from Molothrus aeneus, assembly GCF_037042795.1. Lineage (NCBI taxonomy): Eukaryota > Metazoa > Chordata > Aves > Passeriformes > Icteridae > Molothrus > Molothrus aeneus. The sequence goes on along the minus strand of NC_089647.1, from coordinate 73,257,292 downwards.
GAGGGGGTCGAGAATGACTGTCTGAAAATGGAGAGCGGATAAAAGGGGCCATACGTATGTAAATACGCTGCTGATGAATGCTTGTATGACCAAGCACTGTTCCTGATCAATGTAGTCTGTCATGTTTAATTATTAAGTTGTATTTCTAGTTGGAGTATGATATTGCTCTCCATACTGTGTGTTTGATTTGCTAGTTATCCTCAACCTACACCAGCTGGTAAAGTAGGAGGAAGACACAGTCTGGAAAGACTTGAGGTGGAATCTGGAGCCTGCATAAACAGTGTCTAGACTTGGATTATTATGGTCTGGTACAAGATTTTAAGTGTTCCAAAAATTTGGGAAATCGAAGGAGAACATATTTAAATTGACTCATGAGCTTGCATCCTGCTCTGCTGGAAGGAAGAGACTGGGGATCTTGTGCATACATAATCTACACAAGTACTGTGTGTATACTGTGAGTGTGTATAACTGGATCTCTGCCATACATGTTCTACGTTGCTACTGGATGGACCTGCAAACAGGAACAGCAGCAAGGAAGTGGAAGAGAAGAAATCCCTTGAGCATTAAGTTTACAGAAATCAGCTTCCTTTAACAGTGACCACTCTTATGACTGTTTCATAATTTTCTTAATACTGAGGGTACAGCTCTCTGTACTCAAACATATTAAGCTGATATATTCGTATGGCTTTATTTCCCAATCATTATTCTGCCAATATCATATGAGCAGCAGAGTAAGAAGTACAGTTTTTTCACATAGTTTCCTTTATGTACTGACATTTTAAATTGATGTTGACCCAGGAAAGAATATAACATTTCATCATTAAGGACACCAGTAACTTTGTCTAAAATAAGCATTGAATCAAGCAAATAGAGAAAACAGTTTTAGTGAGTAGATCAGTTTCGTTGATTAAAATTACTATGGTGACTAAGAGCTTGGATTTTTGTGCATTTTTGTTCTAACTCACATCAAGGAACACCTATTGAATTCTTGATAATCATAATAAATTATTTCATTTACTTCAATTTACTATTTTACATAGAACATGTTATTTCTGAATTGTCTCGCTGAAGTATCCCACACTGTAGATGACAAAGAGAAAATCTAATAAAGGCAGGATCCTTTAGAGTTTGGAAATTTTTCATACTATTATTATGCAAAATGTACAGTAATATTTGATGCATAAGCATGTTGTAAGAATGCTGTAAAAGAGATATGAGAGGAAACAGACTATAAAAAGCAGCTGTGTGTCAGCTGTAATTGATTATGTGAATGCTGATAATATGCTCCTGTGCAGTGTTAGATTAATTGGAACCTTCACTGGCATCGCTTAAAGTAACCTTACCTGACTGATATGAATCAGACTGAGCAGGTTTAATTTTCTATTTCTTCACTGACACCTGACACCTACTTAAATGATATTACAGCTGTAACAGAACTCTGGGAAAGGTAAAGCATCATAATTTAAACCGCTTTCTAGTAATGTCAGCATTTGTTATATTTACTGGTGAGATCTTCTACCTTATTTTCTCATAATTTAATAGTTGAGCATTGTTTCAAACATCTAAATATTTTAAAGAGTTTTCTAACTCAAGGCTACAGCTCTGGTTTGTTCTTTCCACATCAGTTTAGAGATGAGTGAGTGCAAGACATTTAAAGGATGTGGGAGAATTCAGAATTGTTCTAGGTTTTACAGATAGTATATGGATTGTCTTCACAATATTGCCCTTAAAATAAAATATTTGGCTTTAACCTCATCTTATTCATATAGTCCAAAATTTCATACTCCAAAATGTCTCCTGAAAAATTATTATTGAACATGTCATCTTTCATGTTATGGTCTCTTCCAGTTCTTGAAATCACAGAGTCTTACTTTACCAAGATGCTAAGAGGTTTATTTTTTTCCACATGCTAATAAGTTGTAATATGACTTTTACTATTGATAAATAACTTAATTTTCAGATAATGTTTGGTAAATAGTTAAACAAACCTATGATTTATGTTACTATATTATTGACATTTTATCTGCATAGAAGTAACAATCAGATATATAAAAAACTATCATTTACTGGAGAGGAAAAAACATGCCAAAAATACTGCTACTGATATTTTTGTAATATTCTTTTCCCAACACCAAGCTCACTTCATGCGGTTAAAGTCAGTGAGCCTATGTTGTCATGGTTTACTCATAGACCACAGTACTTATGCAAGATATTTTAAACAGTTTTCTACTAGACCAAGCTTTCCACCATTACTGGTGTTAATTTACACTTCTGTTAATTCTCAGAAGATAGGCCAGGGTTTAAATACTCAGGGAACATGAACAACCTGGTTTAACTTGAAGTCAGTATTGTGTAACATAGGCTTTACACCACAACCTTCAATCCTATTAGACCTTTCTAACTGGAGGCAAAATTTGACCTCAGTACCTAAAGCCTACAGTTCCTCACCTTTAAAAACAAAAAGCAATATATTTTTTGGAGCTAACAAGCAGGTCTGCTGAAATAACATTGTTGGTATTTATAATAAAATAGTGAATTGAATGATGATTTATGTGCATTGATTTCCATATAACTATGAAAATAAATATGATGCTGACAGAGTCCTGAGAACCAGCCAGCCTATAATAACAAAAACACATTGAAATAAAGAACAAATATTGATAGGGCAAATGTTGAGGCAGAAGGAATTAGCACTTGACAACCAGATGCAGTTCATTCTGGATGTAGAGAGTTCACTTATGTAGCTATTAGGTCTTACTGTTTTGACTTTTTTAAATTGAGACAATTTCTTTGGTACTTCATCTCCAGACACATTGTCTTGAATAAAGACACAGCTAAAGGCTTTCTTCTTTGACTATTGTAGAGTATGGCAGAACAGAAAATACAGAAGTCTGCCAATATTCAAAAAGTAATTGGTTAAAAGTTTGGATAAAGAAACAAGCATATACAGAAGTGCACAAGTTGCATTTTATTTTATACTTAATGTTTTAAATTTAATTATTTTATAGCAATTGTTCCTTCTGATTTAGATAAAACTTATAAAATTGCTTTATGTGCAGAATATCAGTGTCTTAGAACTCTTTTTAATAAGCTATTTCCACATAATGTAGAGCTGCTACTTCTTGTCACAACTTTGAAGTATGAAGGTAGAGTGTCAAAAAACCCCAAGTTTAGCACTTTCTTTAATTGAATTACCTGTATGTTTTTCACAAAGTTGTTGGATTTTTTGTAATACTCCTCCTATTTCATGCCATGAAATTAAGAAATAATTGAGAAGTCTCTCAAGAAGTTCTTCTGTTTCCTTGTATATTTTTCATTTTAGTCAAGCAATATTTTATTACTGTTATAGTTTTTTCTTTCCAGTGCAAACATTTGATCTTTAGAGAGATAAGTCTTATTTCCTACCTTTGCAAATATATGAGTAACTACAGACCTCAAAGTAATATTACTGTATTGATGCCAAGTCCAGATATATCTGAGAGACTGGAAAGTTTATTTCTTTTGTTGGTCAGATCATTCTCTCATGCCACAAATTAGTTTAAAAAAAAAAGACAAAAGGCAAAACCCCCACAGTCCCACAATTACAGCTGGCATCCCTGTGAAATCAAATTTCATCCATAAATTATATTGTCAGAGATAGTAATGCCTATTAAGGTATTGGTGCCCATGTATTTATATATTAAGACCTTGCCTTTTGGGACAGCAGGTTTTTACTCAGCTTGCAATTCTTATAATAGGTAATTTATGCTATTCATTAGACAAGGTTTTTATTCCAGGTCTATATGAAAAAGATGAAATGCAGAATTTTTCAGAATCAATAGGATCCAGACATACAGAGCTATGTGACTGAAAAATCTTAAGTGTATAAACACACAATGAAAATCATTTTAGCCACGCTTTATCCCTAAGTGTTGCAGTCAGTCAGTTTTATGGTTTTATGCTGCACTTTCCTGCTTGTTCTCTAAACAATCAGGAAGCAGTATATTTCATGTATATCTCATAGGCCTCAAAACTGATTCTTTTCTCATTAGTAAGAGGATTTGACATGAATGAAGCAATTTCAATCTTTGATTTCTTCAACTTCCTCCAGAACTGCACTGATTTCTGAACATTTTACAAGGTATCATTCATTAGCTATAGCTTTCTTTGGCGTTAAAAATGCCTTTCTGTTAGTCAGCCTGCAGTTCACATAGACCTTATTGGTTACGTGCATGCTTCTTCCTTCCATATGCGCTTCTTTGCTTTTCCAGGCCAGAATACTCTAGAAAATACCATATGTCAGTAAGCGAATAATTTTATACATAACTTAGCACACAAATAGTTTTCCTTGTGGTTCACTCCAGAATCTTCCTGAATAACATTGCAATGTTTGAGGAGTTGTAATTATATTGTCTTTCTCTTTCTGGTTGGATGGTCTATAACAGACTCCATCATGATAACTGAGGAGATAAGTAGTGGAAATTAGTTTGAGTAAACTGCAGTGGGATGAATACTCGTAATCACTAATATCAGTACTACAGACTGAAATATATCCTGAAAGATACCTTTACACTTCAGACCTTTGGGTGGGATTCACCTGCTGGTGCAGAGTCCTCAGTATGGGCGGGTAGGAGTATGTAAATGAGGAATTGTAATAGTGTAAGAAAAGACAATATATTCAAAGAATCTAGAGAATTATTCATGTTGCCTCAATTTGAACAAGTCATGTCTGTCAGCTAAAGAGGTCTCTAGACTCCTTTGACTGGCTGATTTTCCCAGGAATCTAGTTTCAAATTAATTGTTGTAATGTGTTACAAATGTTGTTACAAAAATGTTGTAATGTAAACATTACACAGAGTCAGTAGTAATTCATGTACTGGAAACTGCATCATCTGGAATAAAACTATGATATAAATAAATCCTCTTTCCCAAAGGACAGGAAGTACGCCATAGTTTACAGCTTTGTGATTGAACTTATTCCCTTAAGAGCAGGATGGCCCTATTTGTGCTATTTGATAGAGTGAATGCTACCTCTTTAATTGTTCCCAAGCCCTGTGTAGAAAAGGACTAGCGAGAGCCAAACACTATGGAAAAGTATCTTCCTGTGCCTGAATAGAGTCCTTGTTTGGTTTGCTAGTGTGGAGCCTTTTAGATTAGCATACTGGCTGTGGCTTTGAGTTCTTTGATGCAAATAATCTGAGCAGAGAAATTCCATTTATTCTTCTACGGTTTCAGACGAAACACTTCACATACCAGCATTTAATTCTTCAGACCATCAACAGAAAACAAGCAACACAATATTTCTGAAAGTTCTGACTCCATTCTATTGTACATGCATTAACTACATATGTCATGTTGAATACTAAGTCAATAGAATTGAATTTTGCTATAAATATTTAGAATTAACAACCTTAATTAAAGTAATAAATATTAAACAAAAATACATTGATTAAAAGAAAAATTGATCTTTCTTACAAAGCTCTGATAGGATGGCAGAAGAATTATTTGATTTTCAAATGTGAATAAAATGTACATAGCCAGAGGGAGTACTAAATTTTTAACTGTGGTAGTAAATTTTTATTGTGGCAACAATAAAAAAATGTTTCTTGAGTAAAATCCCTTAAAACCTCCACGATTCAGTAGTAGCAGATAACATTTCTCTTGAACACTGAAAGAATATATTTGGAATTAACTTACAACTTTTTCTCATTTAAAACACAGATTAAAGAATATAGCAATACAAAAGGCTTCTTCATGACATTAATGCATTTAAATTTGTTAATTTAATTCAAATTTTCCTTGAAAGCAAGAACCTCTATATCCATTTTGCGCTACACAAAAGGAAAATACAAAACTGGTTGACCTTGGCTGACTGTCAGGTGTGCAACAAGCTGCTCTCTCATTCCCTTTCCTTAACTGGACAGGGAAGAGAAATTACAGTGAAAAGTTCATGAGTTGGGATAAGGGATGTTGTTGTTCTATTTCTAGAGTCCCATACTGTTGTTATCGGATTTCTAAAATCCATACCTCCTCGGTGTGTTCTTACGGCTGCAGATCTTCACAGCACAGACTCCTCCTTCTACATCTTGTTCTTTCTCAGTTCAGGGCCCCTCCAAGGTTCTCCCTGCCTGGCTAAACCCGCCCCCTTTTATCCCAGTTATCTTCATTGGTCACAGCTGCAGCCCAATTAAGGACATCGCAGCTGCAGCCCATCAAGGACAACCGGGATCTCCCTAGGCAAAGCCTCTATACAGATATTCAAGTACAGATATTCAAGTACAATACATTTCTTCTACTATAAAGGGAGATCACTCACCAGCTGCCATCACAGACAAAACCAAACTCAGCTTGGGGAAATTAATTTAGTTTATTGCCAAACAAATCAGAATAGAATAATGAGAAATAAGAACAAATCTTAAAGCACTTTCCCCTGACTCTTTCCTTGTTCCTGGGCTCAATCTCACTACCAATATCTCTGGTCCACTGTAGACCTCCATGGTGTGCAAGGGAACAATCTGCATAAGCATGGTCTTCTCCATGGTGTCTGCTGGGGAATCTCTGCTCTGGCACCTGGAGCACCTCCTCCCCTTCCTTCTTCAATGTCCCTGGTATCTGCAGAGTTATTTCTCTCAAATTTTCTTATTCCTCTCTCTCATCTGCCATTTTAGGGCACTTTTACCCTTTCTTGAATATGTTATCATAGAGGTGCCACCAAAATTTCTGATTGTTTCATTTTTCTGGGGTCCATCTTGGAGCTGGCTGGAACTGGCTCTTTTGGACGTGAGAACAGCTTCTGGCCTCTACTTACGGGTGCTGTGCCTGTGGCCTGTAGCTCTCCTGCTACCAAAACCTTGCCATGTAAACCCACAAACACCTAGTGTTCAGTAGCTTGAAGGACACCTGGGTTTGCAAAAAAAAAAAAAAAAAAATCATCTCATCCTCTCTAACCAAACCATGTTAAGATGTTTGGAGTTCAAATTTTTTTTTTAATGAAAAATATGAAATAATCATATACAATGCATTCTCAATTTACTCAAGCCACTTAGTGGTGTTACACTTTTGAGAAGCAAGTTGGGGAAGAAGGAAGACAAGTGCAATGAGATGGATTCCAGCCCTCCAGTTTATAATTTATACATTTTTATGTTATTTATCTGATCATTTGTCTCATCAGCAGTTTTTAGAAGTCTACCTGACTGGCATGCTAAGTTAATTTTTAAGATCCATGATATTGATCTTTATTTTATGTTTGGACTTCTCAATTGTAATTATTTTTTGTAAAGAAAGAAAATAGGAAAGTACAGGCCACTGTACTGTATATATATAAATATATGAGAGAGAGAGACACTATATATAAAGCATATATATGGTTTATATAATAAACTGTATCTATGTTATCATGTAGAAAATACATATGGAAATAAGTTATGGAACACACAAGATCCAAATAACTTGTTTCTTTGTCAATGAAATGGCCATGATGTAGCAATATATAAAATGCACATCTAGCAAAAAATGTATGAGGAGCCTTACAGAACACTAAATATATTCATTGTGCATGGATGCTTTGTATATATTGCATGAAACAGGTGGTATCTAGGTGATGGAAAGTTTATTGACTATTATTCTGTCAGAGAGAATAGGAACCTGTAGAATCTAATTGAAAAAAGTTGTGATGGGTGGTGACTGCTCCAGAAGCAACTGAATCAGTGGAGAAATGAAGTATGAGTGCATGCATTTTAGATATCATATAGCCACTGTCTTGTCAGAATAAGTGTTTATCACCATTGTCATACAATAAAACAGAGTCATAAAATAAAAATCTGAAGAAAAAACCTTAATCCTGAAGTATTTGTTTTCTCACAGTATATTCATAAATATTAGTCTTTGTTGCTGAAGTTGAAAGATGTAGAAGCCAGGAAAATTATGCTAACTCTTGATCGCATTTTTATTTTGATATGCAGAGGTGTCCTAAAAAATCATGCTCATCTTTCTTCTAATAAAAGTCATTAAATTCTATTCAAGGTCACCCAGGTTCATAATCCAGTCCCCTTTTTCTCAAAGGTGACTGATTTTCTTTGCTTCCAGCATGGGAACTATTGTCATCAAGGTATGATTAATTTATAACATCATCCCTTTGAATTTGCTTACATTTGTCAAGTTTTCTCTCTCTGCAAATGCTTTGCTATTTCAAACTTTCCTAACAGTAATTCTGTGTGGGTCTTTTTTTTCTTATTTTTCAGTAATGTAATACATGTATTATTCCATATGTACACTTCTACAATTTTCCTCTATTTTAAACAGAGCTAAGACCCTGCTGTTTAATATGGACACTTCTACCATATGGACCCTAAGAAATGTGCAAAAAAACATTCTTTGTTTGTTTGGTGTATTTGTGGGGTTTTGATTGATACAAAATGATAGTAATTGTCTGTTAAAGTATACTCTGTAATGTAAGCAAATGAAAGGAGTATGTAATAAACAAATGACTGGATTATATTAATCACAAAAATACTCCTAAAGATACCATCATACTGTAGATGTAAAACCAATATATTTACAGTCTTCAGTCAAGTTTAAGTCTCAAATGCAGACATTTTTATCTTAAATTAAAATATTCTGATTTCTAATTCAATCTATTGAGCCGTTTGTGTATTATAACTCTGTTACTCACTACATTGATATTCATCTGCATCCTGATATGCAAAACCAGAGACTGTCTGTTACGGTTTCAGACAAATATAAAATGAAGTTGCATGTTGTTTAATATTCCTAGTTTTGTGCCCTCTGTATCTTGTACTTCTTCATTTTACTCCCTTTTAAGCAAAACAATATTGAATTTAAAAAACCCTCTGAAGCCATTTTGGTGCCATAAATTAATCTTTTCTGCCATGGATAAACAGAATGAAGCCAACATGATTGAACAGATACCTTCAAATAAATTGCTTTGGCTTCAGTCACCATGATCAATTACAAGCCTTAGAGAAAGGGACATTCCTAGTCTGGTGGCCATTACACAGGCATGGTATTTACCAGAAAAAAAGCTTAGAATACAAGCTTGAAAGTTTTATCAAAATTGTTTGACAGCCAAGTACAATGAGGAAATCATTCTCTGAGAGGGAAAAACAAGCTAGCAGCAGCCTGTCGAACATCGAGTAGAAATATACGATATTTTTCAGTTATAATTCTTATTAATTCAATTAATACTAGGTGTTGTGATAAGATATAATAATGATTTGTGACTTTTCCTATGGATGTGGATTTATGGTAGGTATTTGTTTCTCTATCAGTATATTTATATCCTGTTTAGGACACTCTCTGGTACTGGCCTTCAAAAAGGATGTAAAAGCAACTGTGGAAATTACTGATTCTTCAAAATCGTATTCTAAGCTTCACCAATTTCATCTCTGCTAGCAGGATATACCAAAAAATATTTGTTTTAATAGTAGGAATCTTAAATGAGATAAGAACTGACACTTTCCTGTTATGACTGAGCCTAATCTTGAATGTGTATGACTACTCAGCATACTTTTATTACAAGCTTTTCAAATCTTTGATTTTTATTTTAATCATCAAGATATTTCCTATCTAATATTTATTTCTACATCTGGAGGAGCAAATATTTTCTGTGAACATATTCAGTGGAGGTGATATAGAAGACACACACTGACAGCAAGAAAAATACTGTCAGTCTTTCTCTTTCAAACCGCAACTGCTTCTGCTTTTTGTCCTTATCTTTAGAAGTTCACCTTCTGCTACAGTGCATAATACATTATGCTCTCCTCAGCTGTCCATCTTGTCTCTGGTAAAGGTTTCTTGGTTCTAAAAAGCAGTAGTGTTAAATTTAAGTAGGCTGATACTGTGATTCAAGCCTTTCTGAAAGCTACAATTTATTAATTAAAATTGAAACTTGTGTTGTAGGTATTTGGAATGGGAGGCAGAGATGAAGGGTGGGAGGGGAAGAGTTTGCTAAATGGTTATTTTTCACTGTATAGATCAACTGAATAGACTAATTTATTTCTCTGAGCTTCAAGAACTCTTTTCTGAATGAGAACATCTGTTCCAGCACCATTTTTCTAGCTCAAATAATTTCATGACTATGGCTAATAGAAGAAGTATTTGCCTCTGCTGGCTCTCATCACAGTTTTTTTTTATTCGTAACATTTGTATATTGGTCCTTCCACCCCCAAAACGGGATCTAATTTTATGCAAAGCTAAGTCACAGTAACAAATATACAACTCCCCCTCAACCATTTAAAGTGTGTGTGTGTGTGTGTGTGTGTGTGAATATTCAGTTAATTAGAAAATTTTATTTAATTATAATTATCACTAATAAATGAAATCTAAAGTAGGGTTCTGCTAGCCATTCAGGATGCTAAATCCATTACTTGCTACCTACAGATTTCATTAGCTTAACTGGCTAAAGAAATGTCCAAAGGTACACTTGTGCTTAAGGCTGTCTTTTTGTTTACTAAAGGCTCATCTTTATGTCATAAAAGTCATAAAAGTATATTGCAGAGGGACTGGTTACAAGACATCATTATTTGAGAATACTTTTCCGCTCATAAAATTAAACCCTAACAGGCCTTATACATTATGTTCATTCAAAACAAGTTGACTGTTGCTTGTTTCAACAGCAAGGAAACATCTTCTTATCATTGTTTATTTTCACAAGTGTCTTGGTTTGGGGTTTTTGTGTGTATGTCTTTTTCAGAGGAGAAAATCATGAAGACTATAATTCTATCATGATGAAGCATTTTTAAATATTAAACAACTTAGTACTTGGGTTTTAAATTACTAGTATTTAGCTTTCAATCTCTAATATGCATATTCTGTGAGTGATCATTTTAATTTACTTGTGAAATAAGTGTTTAAGTTTGTGTGAGTTTTTAAATGACTTCATTAAGTCTGTTTTATTTTTTCCAACAATCTTTAAAGGTTTACAAATACAGATACAGATTACAGTAAATATATTTCATATTAAGGGTCTGGCTAGAATTTATATAGGAAAGCAAAAAAATAAAATAGGCAACCTGAAAAAAGAAAAATTAATTCCAAATGCATGTTATGTTGCTTTTGCAGCATGTTGTCCAAGGATACACTCAAATATAAAACACAGCCTCCCAGCAACAGATCTAAAAAAATAGGAAAAAGCATAAAAAAGATGTGAGTTAACATAAGTAGAAAATGCTTTAAGGTAGTTGCTGTTACTACAGAAATTATGAAGAAAAGAATATCACCACTTACATGTTAACAAATAGGATTTTAAAGAAAGCAAATTAATTTACTTCAATAGCAGAAAGTTTTGCCATTTGAAATTATTGAGTTGTCAAAACAAGACAGTAGAGTGTAGTAAACACTATTTGTGCCTTTGAAAATCTTGACGAGGGATTTCAAAAGTATTTAAGTCTGAGATAAAATATTTAATGGAAATAATTGCTGAATTAGATACTATCAAGTATTTAGCTTCATCAAAGAATCAGGCATTTGAGAATTAAAGGAATACACAAACCAACTTTGGCATATGTACTTTTGATGCAAATCTGAAGGAAGGTTTCAAGGAATATTCTCAAAATTTTTACTATTCTTCATAACATTGATACCATTCCTTATGTTGGTTACAGAAAAAAACTACCTAATAGGCTTGTTTTGAAATGAAATCTCATGTTTATTGACTCTTGTAGAGAGCTTTTTGGATAATTGGTTAGCTGAGAAAGGACATTTCGATGTGATACCAATGGATAAGGATAGGAGAAACAAGCTGGGAACTGAGCAACCAGTGTCCAATCACTGACAAAGGTCACAGTGACCTTCCCTGAAACGGGAAGACGGGGGAGAAAATCGCTTGCCAGAAAATGTAGTTATCTTAGGTAGAAAAGTTAGAAGAATGCAAACATAGAAGCAAAATAATTGTTAGAAGATAGAAGTAGGTGTGGTTGATCTAAGTGTGCTTTAACCAATAATGAGCTCAGCTTTTGCAATATGTATAAGCTTCATTAACACCAATATAAATATGTGTGGGGTTTCAATAAACTTCGGGATTTGCTATTCACGCCTATGGTGTGTCGCATTTCTCCCGCTGTTCACGACAGACTCTTATATAGACTTCTAGATTTACAGCCATAAAAGGAAATAAATTAATTGACATGGAAAAATTTTCTCAACACATGGAATTTTCTTTCAAGATTAAGACTTGTGAATTTGGTCTTTTTAGTCCTTGCTGTGATGGACACTTCCTAACTGATGTTTTGTCTGTAAGACTACACTACTGACACAGTAAGAAAAGTGTAATAATATAAATTCATAAATTTTCATAGAAGTTTGGTATTTTTATCGAGTACATTTAATATATTTTTTATGTGAACAGCCAGAATGGCAATGAAGATTGGGAAGGAAAAGAAAATGTCCACAGAAAAATAGTGATAGAGAAATTTCCATAGCAGACTAGAAGTTGTGAGGTGGGGAATCAGACCTTGGATCCAAAAGCATCCTTGAGAAGTGCAGCTGGCCTCTTTGAACTACAGCCTGGGTATCTAGAAACCAGTGACACAGAATCATAGAACTATTCGGATTGGAAGGGCTCATCTAGTTCCAGCCCTCTTGCCATGGAGAGGGACACCTTCCACTAGACCAGATTGCCCAGAGCTCCATCCAACCTGGCCTTAAACACTTCCAAGATGGGGCATCCAATTTAATACTATGACCTACTCCTGAGGTGTGGTAACTGAGGTTCTTTTTAATATAATATAATAATATATTAGAGTGAAATGACACTGAATGACCAGTGTATATTTTTTATATATGTACATTTTAGGACAATTTAGTTGCAATGGAAAGGAGGCCTATAACCATTTTGGTTATTATCTATGGTAATACGACAATACAAAAGTATGAGAATATCACTTAAGAAAATATATAAAGAAACTAAAGAGAAAGAAATGATAAGGATATAACAGAGAGGACAGATATTACCACCTGTAGATCCAGTGACAAGACTCAATTGTTGCAATTCAGGTGTCCATTGATCAAAATAATGGTCACCATCTTGATCTGTAGTGGGTGGAGAAAGCTTCTGCTTTCATCTTATGCATGTACAATTTTGTCTCAACTAATTGAGAATTAGGGAACTCAACCAAATTTAGCCTGGGATTTGGTACAAGGATTTGTGCATATTTGGAATCATATAAATCAAAGAATATGCATTAACCTTCCCAGTTCTGTCTTGGAAGGCTTTAGGTTTATCATTACTTGGTTTAATATTTCAGACATAAGTGAACTAAATAATCTTAACAAAACAAAAGAAAATGTTATATGGGAAGGGGTTGAGTCTCTCTTCCTCACCACAAGGCATTGACTGCAAATGGGACACAGATGGAATACAAAGGAGGCCTTTTATCAGCTCTCATGCAAATCTATCTGTGAGCATTCCGCATGACAGAAGGCTATGAATTAGTGCAAAACCAGGAAACTGGAACATCAGAGTATGATCTAAAATGGTATAAAACAGCCTGGAAAACTAAAATTGGACTGAGAGAACAGAAAATACCATAATCTATTTTCTGTTATAAAAAAATCAGTAGAAATTAATCATTATTTAAATTATTAATTATTAAAATCAATTAAGTAATTTTAAAATTAAATTCTGTTGAAAATTAGAAATTTCTATCTATTGACTGCTCAAAGGGGTTGTATCCTATGCACTCTTGTGTCTCTATTATATAAAGAGGACTTATTTTATGGAAAATTGGACATCTCTCTCCCAGAACTTCCCATGCTGCATGTACTTTTCTTTTCCTAAACAGGCTGAATTCTCCACACAAACTATCCACAGATGTTGGACTCCCTTGGAGACACTTTACTGACTCCATTCTGTGACAGATCATCTTTAAAATGAGATTGTCTGCGATCTTAGTGTTCTTCCTTTGGGCTCACTTTTTTAGCCGGTTTTGTTCGCCTTCACATTTTTGAGATGGTTGGATCCCTTTCTTGGATTGGTTTGTCCTCCCCTTTAAGATGACTTGGCTGTTTCTGAAATTTTTCTAATTTATTTGATACTGATATTATAAGGAAGAAGATGGATATTCCATTCAAACTTTAGAAAATCAATACTGTTTATAAATACTGTAGAAATTAGCATTAAAGTCTTTACTGAAGTCACATGTTGCACATTGTTAAGGAATGCTTAGCATCTTTACAGAATATGTCAGATTTAAAGAACCCCAAAAAGCCCCATAAAGAAAGAAACAAAGCCCCCATTTCTCTCTTTTTTTTCAAGTTGGAATTAAGCCTTAAATTTACCATATAAAAGAAAAAAAGAGTACATTTTATAACAACATTGTTAGGCCCATTACTATATTGCTAAGAATTTTGTTGTGAGTGTATCTCATTATCTCAAATGAAGATTAAAATGAAATGATATAGAGAGGAAAACAGCTAGAGAATTTATATGGGTTTTTTGTGTCTGTGTATAGATATATAATGTACCCTTGATTCTGTGATATGAGTCTTTTGAGATAAACCTAATATTAATAAATTATCAGAGAAACAATAATTCCCAGCAGTGTGATAAGCAATTCAATATGCAATACTAGCACAGTAGAGATGGAAAGATATGCATTGACTTAATGGATAAAATAGCAGAAAGTGTTGATTCAGAAGTCCTAAAGTTATTCAGACTTTTATGTATGAGGCTTGTCATACACTTCTGTAGAATTATTATCAGAAAACCATAAAACCCAGTGAAGGAAAAGGTTGAATAATAAGAAAGTGAAGGAGACATCCATAAAAATAAGAGATAAACATATTTACCTAACTGTACAGATGCTGGTTTCACTTACAGAAATAAAAGTAGGTCAGTTTATTAATTTTAAAATAATTTTTTTCTATAGGCAAGGCAGAATTATTCAAAACATTAATTTATGTTTCAGCAGTTTTTAATAGAAGGAGTATTGTGACCTTCTTGGCTAGATGACTTTATAGAAAATTTTTAAATTAATGTTTTAAGTTATAACTATTTGCAATAATTAGTAATAAAAAAGTGTATTTTGTTTTCACTGAAATGACTGTAGAGTGTCATTGTTTGCAATGAAACTGATGCTGCACCTTGAGTATTGCTTCTTTCAAATAAAAAAAAAATAATATATACATATTTTAATTTAATCAGCTGTGTGGCATTTTTATGAATGGCTAAAGAATGTTGAGGGCATCCCATCATATATCACTTAAATATATGTTTGAATTCATTTCTGCTCAAAAAACAGTCTGTTAGGATTCATATCCTATTCAGCATTATGGAATACAGCTATGTGGAACACTGCTGCATTGTTGGCTCGGGGCTTCTTAAAAAATATTGTGAGTTTCTCTGTTTCAGATTCTTAAATACAGAGCGAGGACCTGTGTTCACCCCTTGCTAATGGCCATCGATGGCTAACAGCTAATAGCTCATGACTAATGGCTATCAAGGTGACAGGATTAACTGGAAATGGTGGTGCACTCTTCCCATGATTCCATGAGCACTCTTCCACTTCACCACACAACTCTCTCCCTCTTATCCCTACCTAAATAATATTCCCCCTTTACTGGAATCTTTTGGGATCCCTTACTAGGTCCTTTGGCTGACATGCTAACACCTCTCATCTCACTTTAATGAGGATCTCTATCCCGTTTACAGGTGTGACATCTGTTCTGAGAGTGGTTGTTTGATGGTCTCCAACCACTTCACTCTATTTTCTCAGACATACAAATCATGTGATGAAATGTCAACTGTGTTTGGGCAGTCAACATTTGCAGAATAAGGGCTACCAGACAGCAGTTTTCTCACTCTAAGTTAGATATAAGTAATCACGAGATGAACCATACTCTGAATATCTTTCTATTTTACTGCAAAGAGCCTATAGAAGAGCCCAAACCTGACTATCTAATAATTAAGGAAAAAGGAAAAAAAAAAGTAGAAAAGAAAAAAACACCAAAGATTGATTTGTTATTATCATGTCCATTTGTCCATATCAGGTCCAGCTGTGATACTGTGCAGATACATTATGGGGACTTGGGCTCCTGAGCAGGTAGTGAGAAAGCCCACTTCAAGGTAGGAAAATCACAGGTACAGCTGGTGGTGGGACTGGTGAGATCATTACTACCTCAAGGATTCATGAAAGAAAATACCAGAAGGCAAGTTCTAAAACCCTGGAAAAACAAAGACGGGGCAGCCAGGACGGTGGCTTGGTCTTGCCCAGGATTGATTGGAGATTGGTGGTGTCAGGCCTGGCCATCAGCATTCATAACAGTGCTGGAACACACAAATAGGCTTTTCAAAGTATACTTTTATTTTTACTGGAGGTAAATTACTGATAGCAAGAATTAACTAAGAAAATTAATCAAGTAGTAAAAGTTAACATTTAAGATATTATTTAGAGCATTTTCTTCAGAGCAGATTCTATATAAAGATTAAATAAGTTCATAGTCTCACTATTACAAAGCTCTGCATCAGCATTAGACTGGTTCTGCTAGTTTCACCTAATGAAGAATTTAATTTAAATTACATTTATTCTCTTCCTTTAGCTGTCTTGAACAATTCCACCTCATCTATAGAAATGCCTTAAAAGCAACACTATATGTACTAAATCTTCCATTTTTTTTCACTAGTAAATTTAAATTTGATTTATTTATAAATCTAGTATTATTTTAGAAAATTAAAATTTTCTTTTTCTTGTGTCAATGGCATAAATCACACTGGTAAATGTGCAAATTTTTACAAATATCCATCTATATAGATAGTCATATTTTTTTAAAGGACATTTATTAAAAATTAGACTAGAGTATTTCTGAATGAACAGCTATGCTTCATTTTTTAAAAAGTGAATTGTGTGAGGTTTTCATCTTTTCAGGGAGAATTGTTTAAATAATGAAGACATACGAAACTGACCCCACAACAATGGTATTAAACTTCATCCAGTTATTAATGCATAATAGTAACTGCTTTCTCAGACATGTTTTCTTAAATAAATCTTTAGCTTTATTCTATGTATCATATATGAGATTGGAAAAGCTACATAATGATTTTGTGATTGATATTACTCCTAAGTATGTTTACTTCTTTTTTTTTTTTTTGCTGTTTATCCCTTCATTTTTCAGAATATTGATTATCTTTTCTTTTGCATGAATATGTTATCTTTTCCATACTCTTTTCTCTGTTGTGACCTCTACTAGGCAAAAGGTACTGACTTATACAATTGCTATATCCAACTTCTGCTCTAGCACTTCCACTCTAAATTCAGACAAAAGCTCCTTGGGGTTAAAAAGCCATATAAAGACATACATTATTCATTCTTTCTTTAAATGGCAACTTCCTTTAAATTCAAATTTAAGCACCTTAATGCATAGTAGATGGTGACTGAGAATGTTGTTCTGTTTTTTTTAACCAGCTGGTCTTCTTGGTGGTGTTGGTCCTCCAAGAAAGCTTTGAATCCAATTGATTAATATCCTTTTCAGGTGGGAATGCCCAAGTACCTCGCCTTGGGGGTGTTGGTGGGGAGAGGAGTTTGACTCAGTCTCTTGCAGCAGACTCTGGATCAGTTGCATCACTTTGCATCACCTGCAGTACAAGGCCTCAGGAATAAGTCTGGGGAGAACTTAGGTGGTCTTTGATAGATTATGACACACCTTCACTAGCCTTTCACAAGAATGTCCCGTGGATGGGGCCTTCCCAGGGTTGGGGGTTCCATAGATGGACTGGATCGTGTAAGGGAGCACCTCTGACCAGAGGCTACATCACACACCCGAAACCTCTTCCTCTCCCCTTAGCTGGGGGGGAGTCTGTGTAAATGTGCTCTCACCAAATGAGTCTGGTGGGCCTCACCAAACCCAAACTCAGCCAGAGATGATTCTCAGCACAGCTCTGTGTTCGGCTTTCTTGCTGATGCATTCTTCTCCCTCATTCTTTTTTTGTTCTTCCTAGATCTAAGATGATTGAACAATAGCGTGTTATCTTGAATTCCCTTAGGTGGCTTAAATCACATGTCCAAAGCTCCCCTTGGGAGGCATCTTCAGGGAGGCAAGGGCTTCAATGGCCATAGCTTCTTTAAACAATTTTGCCATAATGACTAAAACTCCTTCATAACAATATTTAAGCTATGAACCATAACATTTTAGTCTCTGACAGATATTTGATATTAACAGACAATGGCCTTGCTGGCCCTGTAACCCCAAGCCAATGTCTCTTACTTTCTTGATATCTAAAGCCAATTAGTAGTCCATGGTCTAAATTGCATTATTAGCTTTTTACTTTCCTGCCTTTGGTGTATTAAAATGGAATATATTTAGAGCTTCTCTCTCATTTCTTTTTCCAGACATATCTAAATCATTAGAGTTCAGTAGATGAAGTCTAGAGCCTTTGGAAATCCTCCCCCCTAAAAAAACTACCTGGTTTTACTTGTTAGCAAATTAGAATCATTTAATGAGTTAGAGCTGGACAGATAGGCTAAAGATCTCATTAGTCTGAATACGTTTTTAGGAAAGCTTCACTATATTGCAATTTTTAAATAAAACCATACATTTTTAAATGCTATATAATATTTCATATTATTAATATATTAATTTCATTATTTTTTGTATTTTATACAATATTTATAAACTATTTATCATACCTTCATATACCAGCAGCTGTGTTCAATTTGTTTACATTTACTAGTATAGATTAATGTAATTTTTGTAATTTTGCTAAGTAATAAATATTTTTTAGTGTGTAATTAACATTTCACAAAGAATGAAATTCACTTCACTGGATTAGGTTATTAAGTACATTACTTACTTGAGTTCCAGTAAACTACCAGTGTACATTATTTTAGCCAGAATAAGCTGACAGCAGGAACCCAAAAGTAAAAATCTCAATCTTATTTGTGCCCAAAAGTAAAAATTATAATCTTCCTTTTTCATTTTTTATATAACTAGGTAGCTCTGTTTTCCATTTGATCTTCAAAGCAGCCTCACAAATGAAGTCATGTTTTGTTACTTCAGAACACCACTCCTAATAAAACATTAACCCCCCCCAAAAAAAAAAATTAAAGAAAACCACAAACCCCTATGTTTAAAATATTTCTTTGCCGTTTAGAAGCAATTTAATGTAGTATTCTTAGTCCCATTTTGTTAGGTTCCAAGCTTTGTGCCACTCATTTTTGTTCCAAATATTCCCACACAAATTTATTTTCATCAGATTCTGCCTTACTTTGTTTTTTGTTTTTTAAAATTTTTCTTTCCTACTTCGTTGCCAGTGTTGGAAATAAATCAAAACAAAAATCCACTCACAAAATGCAGCAAGCCACAATGGACCTCTATTCAATGTTTACATAGTAATATCCTAATATTTATACTGTGTTAAATTTCTTCTCATTCTTCTACCTGTTAATTTTAACAATATTCACAAAAGACTTTGAGACAGGAGAAAGTAGTGAGTATTTAGATTTGTGTTAGTTAATATATGCTAATATTGCAGAAGACATTTATTTCTATATTTTATAAAATGGAAGGCTTTTCTTGTTTCAGATTTTTATATTTTTTAAGATTTAATATAACTTTCATATAGATTGATTTTTTCTCATTTATCGTGTACAATTTCATACTTCATCTTCCTCAATCAATTGCAATTTGTCTTCAAGGTAATTTCTGTTATAATCCCATGTTGCTTCTTAGTTTTCCCTTTTCTTTTGCTTTTTTTCTTTTTCTCAATTGTTAAGATTCATGATTCTTCCACTTAATATGTACCTTCTATTTTGGATTGGAATGTCAAAACTTGAAAGAACTCTGTTCTGTATAGAAGCTACCGCAGATGCTCATGTAGTACAGCTACCCCTGACGGTATAGTTCCAGTTAAAAACATCTATGAACAAAACTACTTGTTATCTATATTTTATATTCTATTGAACTGAAGAATAGCTAGTACATTAAAACTATAATCCTGGAAGCCTAAATTTTGTAATTTCCAGGGTTTAATACACTTTTTCTTTTAGCTACACAACTTCTGCAAAGCTGAACTGTTGTGAGTCTGTTTCCATTACTTATCTGACAGAGTATATTTAATTTTAATGAGAGAAAACTCTCCAGACATAAATTGAAAGTAATATTAAAATTTAATATGGCTTTTACTGGTAAAATCCACCTTAGAATTATTCTTTTTCATTAAGATGAATTGTTATTGCTATCACTTTTAGCCTTTTTCTTCCAATTCTTTCTGATCTTCTTATCCTGTCTTGAAAGAAAGATAGTTTCTCAGTTTGGGGGTAACCTCTGTTATTCCCAAATTCACCTTCTGGTTTTTTTCCACATAAGAATTAACTGTTTTGGGGCATATATAATAAGGGACAAAGCCAAAAAGAGACAGTGCTGACTCTGTGCCAGTTCAACATATTACTTAGTCATTAGAACACTCTTAAATCTTACTTAAATACTTCGACAAATTGAACAAATTTTATGACACATTTTCTGCTTTCTGCCGTGAGTCACATACACTCATTCCTCTTGATGCTGTTACATTTGGTATTTGGCGACCTGAATGTAGAACAGTATTACACCATAGAGGTGAGGTCATTAAGACAATAACTTATTTTGAGTCCTCTTCATACTTGATTCAATACAGAAATATAAATTCAATTCCTGCAATTTTTTAAGAGAAAACTGACACTGAGCTCTGATTTAATTTCATACTGTGTGTGTAACCAACAAAATTCAAATTGAGAAAGGTTAATTCATGAGGAATAAAGCATGGATAGAATACATATAGGGGAGTCCACTATTGTTTACTGTAATAAGGCTTATCCCTAGTGAAGTGTTTGAGATTGGTCCTAAAATATCTTTGTAGGTAAGCTGGAAAAACCCAGGTTAGATAAATGCATGGTGAGGTGGATTAAAAAATGACTCAGTGACCTTGGTCCAGAAGGTTGTGGTCAGTGGTAGACTCCAACTGGAGGCAAGTCAGCAATTCTGTACTCTGTGGTCAGTGCTAGGACCAATGCTGTTTCACATCTCATTTATGGCCTGTATGCTGAGACAGTGTGCATACTGAGTAAGATTTTACAGATATGAAACTAGGAGTAGGAGCTGTTGCACTAGAAAATTGTGCTGTCATCAGGGGGACAGTCTGCAGAATTAAACTGAGGAGGATGTCCTGAGGTTCCACTAAATGAAAGGCAAAAATTTGCACCTTGAGAGAAATTACTTCAGGCACTTGCACATGTTAGGGACTCACTGGGAGTGATGTGGATGCCATGGGACAGAGAGAGAGAAACAGAATGTGTTTCTCACAGTGGCTTGTGAGAAGTTTTAGGGAGTTTTAAGGATGTGGTGACTTGTTAAGTATAAACAACCTGCAGGTCATGTTTTTCTACTTCGTCTTTCTGGTCTTCTCAAGGATGGTGTATGAGGAAGGTGTTTTTGCTAAATAACTAATCAAATAGAATGTATCATATCTCTCTATAAAAAAAGTACAGTTTCTTGAATAAAGCTTTCTTTTGCTCTTTCTACAATACTGCCTCTCGCCTGTTCCTATGTCATTCTTGGTGCAAGAGTGACAAGGTGAATGGCTGGAAAGCAGCTCTGCTGAGGAAGACCTTGGATTCCTGCTCAACCGCAACCTGACAATGGGCCAATAATGCTCCCTTGTGGTAAAAAAGGCCAACAGAATCTTGAGACATAATAGGCAAAGCATTTCCAGTCAAGGGAAGTGATCCTTCACTTCTGCTCAGCATAGGCGAGGTCACAGTTGGAGTGCTGTGTCCAGTTTGGGTGCTCTAGCACAAGAAAGATTCAGATACACTGGAAAAATCCAGAAGCAGTCCACAAAGATGGTTAAGAGATTGGAACATCATGGATAGCCTCACCCAGCCTGGAGACAGAGAGAGCTGGCAGATAGACAGCCCTTTCTGAGTTCTGTGGGTGGTGGAGCCCTTTGTCTGGTTAATTCAAGACATAATAAACAAAACATATTCTACCTAGTAATGGAACTCCTCCAGAGGTCAACATACAACTTCTTCAAGGGACAACTGGCATTTAGCAACACAAGACAGAGTAACAACAGGTCTGTGATGCCCTTCACTGTGAGATCAACCAGTTACTGAAACAGCTTGCCCACAAAGACTGTGGAACCCCATCCTTGGTGAAATTCAAGAAGGGAGGGTTAGACCAAATGGCATTTCAACCTTAACTATTCTGTGAACTTTCATATCAGGAAAGGCTGAGATACATGAGATGTAATCATAGCTTTCTAAAGAATTTCTCTCTTTGTTATTAATTAATCGTTTAACATTTTTCATATTCAAGATTTGCATATTCAAAATTAAAAAATGTTAATATTCAAAAGATTTGTTTTGTTTTATCTTGTTTTAAATTCTGAAGATGAGCTTACAGTTAATAAAATAAAACAAAATAAAACCCCGAACAAGTTTGCAAATGTCTCTTTTCCACTATTTCTGAGACATAAAGCATACTTTCAGCGTTCTAAGAGGAATTCATTACCCTCCCCTTAAAACAGCAGAAATAGATATTTGAAGTAAAAGACATTTCCTATTCTTAGAAGGTCTTCTAACTATCTAAGTCCCATCTTCTAGATAATTACTTTATTTCTGGTCTTATCCTTTCCTACATGAAAAAAAAAAAATTTCTGTCAGAAGAAAAGCATTCAAACCTTCTTTATACATTTCTTAGACATCATTTTGAATCATTTCCTAAATCTTGCCACTTCTAAATGTGGTAAAAATACATTTGTCTACAATCATACTTTCCAGGCCTAAAAACCAAAACTAACATTTCAGCTGAAAGTTTAACAGCCTTCTGTTCTACATATGATAGTCTTTAAGATTTACACAATAATGAAATTTGACTTTTGTGCAATAGGATCACAGTTGGCTTGGTTCAGTTTATCACTCAGCATATTTTTTGACCATTTTCTGCAGTTGGTTATTTCCCATTTTCCAGTTGTGATTTTGATATTTCTTGATTGAACTCAGAACTTTGCCCATGTCTTTACTGGATTTAATTGATTGATTAGTGATTATTTGTCAATAATAATTATTGACAATTATAGGTTTTAAATAATTCCTCAAATTTAATCAAGATGGTTTAAATTATGGTTTTGTCCTTAGAAATTGCAACAATTTCCAACTCTGAGTACTAAATGGATTTTCTATGCACCCTTTTTATTGTATTATTTAAACAATTCAAGCAATTATTTAATTGAACCTTCTAGATGTACTGTACTCCACATGGAATGTTCTGCTAGTTTTCCTGAGACATGGTTAACTACTTTTCAATGCAGTTTTACATGCTTTAAATAAGCTGTACAGTCATCTTAGTGCTGTGCCACCTAATTTTTCTAAGTCTAATTATGAAGATGCCATAAAAAACAAAATGTCAACAAAACCAAGTAATATTTTTCCTCCTAACAACTAAACCAGAAATTTTGTTGAAGCAAGACTTAAAATCGTTGTGCTTGATTTGTTCTTGACAAATATATCAGTATAAGTATTACTATAACACTAAACCAGCCCAAACTTGTCTCAGGATCTTAAAGTGCAAACAGCCTTGTAAGCAGGAAACAGATGCATGATCTCTGCTTTATGATATTTATGAGTTAAATATAGTACAGAAGATAACAGACGCACTCAGACAGACCTGAGAATACTCAGAAGCAATAAGACAATATTGGTCAGTGAAAAAAGGAATGATCTGTGTGCAATAGCGGTCTAAACATTTTAAATTTTTTTCTGGCTATGG
Organism: Molothrus aeneus; assembly: GCF_037042795.1. Classification (NCBI taxonomy): domain Eukaryota; kingdom Metazoa; phylum Chordata; class Aves; order Passeriformes; family Icteridae; genus Molothrus; species Molothrus aeneus. The sequence goes on along the minus strand of NC_089647.1, from coordinate 73,233,559 downwards.
ATATATATTCACTTTTTTAATATATATTCTTGCTTTTATTCCAGAATATCTGCATGTATTTTTTAGTATTTTTTTAACTTAAACATACTCCCAGATCTTTGCAGCCCAAAAAGCTGCTGCCAAAATTATTTTTCTCCTCTGTCATTCTGCCCACCTCCCTCCCCATACCATTTGAAACATGTCAGTAATTTCCCATTATGCTCCAAGTCAAACTCATGTCAGTTACATGGTTAGCTTACTCCACATTTCTTAACACCTTGTCTTTACTTCCCACAATGCTAGTCAAAGGAAGGCAGCCTTTTTTTTATCTCTACATTTCTATAACAAATGTTACTTGACAGGATTTAGATTTCTAAATATATATGGGGAAAAACATCAAAAATTTAGGTACTTGTCTTCAGAAGAATTACCCAAATTGCCTAATTTTTTTGTGTATTTAGTGGAAAAGGGCTGCAGCTCCTTTTTGCCTCTAAAGCATATTATTTACACTGGTGTATTTTCTCTGTTTCCCCGAAGTCCTGCTCACCAGTATGGGAAGAATTTTGAATGACTGAAATTATTTTGTAGTGAGTGAATATAAATAGCTTTTGTGGTTTAACCCTAATAGAAAGCTAAGCACCACAGAGTGCCTCATTCATTCCCCCTTGCTGGGATGAAGGAGAGAATTGGAAGAGTAAAAGTGAGAAAGGAAGAGGCTCAAGGTAAAGGCAGTTTAATAGGTAATGCACAAACTGCACACACATGCAAAACAAAGCAAAGAATTCATCCACCACTTCTCAGGCAGGCAGGTAAATAGATGTTCAGCTATCTCCAGGAAACCTTATTGCTCCAAACATCTCCTTCTTCCTTCTTCTTTCATCAGATTTTATTGCTCAGCATGATGTCATGTGGTGTGGAATATCCCTTTGGGGTTATTTGTCCCATCTGTGTCCTCTCCCAGCTTCTCATGCGCTGCCAGCCTCCTTGCTGGTGGGTGTTGTGAGAAACAAAATGACCTTGAAACTGAGCACTGCTTAACAATAAATAAAGTATGAGTGTGTCATCAATACTGTTTTGGTCGCCAATCCAAAGCATGGCAACATACAAGCTTCTACGAAGAAAATTAACTCTATCCCAGCCAAAACAAGCAGGGTGCTACCTTATCTCTTAACCTTCAAACTGTGTGTAGAAGTTCAAGTCATAGTATTTCTTGTCTCTTCCTTCCCAGTTTTTCATATAATTCTTACTTTCCCTAAAGGATAAATTACACTTTAAAACCTTATGGATTATGTATTCTTTCTTAATATGAATGGTTCTAAGCCTTGTCTCCAGAATCCTGAGCAAGGCATATAGTCTCTTGGCTCATATAAGACCAGAATCCAATTTCATATGGATTTGAATGAACAAATAGTCTAAACTGTTCCTAATATTCAGATTCTTTATGGACTTCTTCTTCTCTTTCATAATTCAGATCATTGAATAATTTGAACATTCAGTACTGAATGTAAAGAATGTAAAGAATGTAAAGAAGCACTTTACATGTGGATTTGGAGACTGTGTTTTTTTTCTTTCTTCTCATCAGACAATTATGAAGAAGACAAGGAAGGAAAGCACATGGGATGTAATGGAGGCAAATGGAAATGATTTTATCTTCCTAAAGAATAGTAGAACTGGGAAAGACTTCTGAAATTTTATCATTTTTACTCCTATGTCTTGCTTTAAACTAAAGATTCCTATGTCAGTTCTTTATTAATTGGATTGTGTCCAGAGAAGGGCCATGAAAATGATCAGAGGACTGGAACATCTCTCCTGTAAAGACAGGTTGAGAGAGTTTGTGATGCTCACTCTGGAGAAGCAAAGGCTTAGAGGGAACCTTCTAGTGACTTCCCAGCACTTAAAAGGAGCTTCAAGGAAGATGGAGGTGTATTTTCACAGGCCTCGAAGTGATAGGACAATGAGTAATGTTTTAAATTTGAAGAGGGTAGTCTTAAATTAGGTGTTCAGAAGAGGTTTTTTACTGTGAGAGCGGTCAGGCACTGGAACATGTTGCCCAGAGAAGTTGTGAATGCCCCATCTCCCTAAGCATTCAAAGCCAGGTTGGATGGGATTCTTAGCAATCTGGTCTAGGCAAAAGTGTCTCTGACCATGCCTGTTATGTACCTGCCTTAATTACAATAATTATTTGCTCAGATTGACCCTTAAGAACAGTTTCATTAGGAACACCATTTTCTGCATGTTGCAGTGATGATTGGTTTGATTTTAGGAAGGTTTGACAACTTTCCTAAAACAAAGAAAAAACAAAGAAAAGTGCATTAATTATAATAATTATGAAATGCTAAAATATTTTGCTAAGCTATGTCTAAAATTTCAAATAAAAAATGGTATAGAAGTAAAACTCTGGCCCTGAGTCTGGCTCTGTATGACTTGCATCTATTCCATTAAGATGTACCTCTAAAGCAGATTCGTTCGGGAGAGTTAGTTGGAGATTTCCTGAAGCCAGGCAAGGACTGAGATAATTGTGGATAAGTAGGTGTCTGAGTTCCTGAACTCACCCCTTGGACCTCTACTTATGAGCAGAACTGAGGCATCATTTTATGCAGTAAAAATATGAATAATAAGAGTATTAATCTGGAAAAAGTTCTACTAATGTAATGAACTCCTTTTTTCCATAGAAGGATTTTATGTATAAGAAAACTGAAAGAAAGAAAACTTCTTATCCATGAAAGCTTGAGATTTTTTTGGGGTGTTTTGAAGGAAAGGTCTCTGAAGAGCATTTCTGTTACTTTTTCTGAACACTCTTAACTGATCTTTCTAGTGCCCTTGGTATCCCTCTGGCAAGCACACTATGAGCAACTATTTCAGGATGGGGACTATAGGTATCACACTTTTTTGTGTCGTTAGCTCCATATATATGTTTAAACGTCAGAGACAGATGGTATTTTACAAAACTAAGTTAGAAGTATGTGGAAGGCTACACCTTTTCATTTTGTTTCACATAGTGATCTTACCTTCTGCATTTCCTTTCCATATTTCAGGTTTAGATATGCCAAAGTCCCATGTCCTGCTCCAAACAGTTCAGGACTTCATTCAGTTGGACTTTTAAAATGTAGAAGATTTATTTATATTTTTTAGGCAAGTGGGTATTTCATGGGCAATTTTTGAAGCTTCTTATAGTGTTTGTTGTGACTTATAGTGATTGTTGTGACTATGTTTCGTTTTCTACATTGATATACGATTTTGGCCTCCTTTTCAGGAGGATGTTTTCACCAGGTTACAAGCAGTGTGAGGAAATTGAACTGGTATTTATAGTGATATGGACAAAAGATTCCTAAATGTTATTAAAACCTATCAAAAAAGCACTGGAAATACCGTCTCTCCTCTGGACTTCAAAGTCTATCCAATTGACCTCTATGTATTTCGAATCCTGGAGTATGATAAATGCCATTGAACCTGTGGCTGCATTGCGGCTGTTGTGATGGCCTGACACAACCTGAATGCATCCATCTTACCCAGGTAATAGATACCAGAAACATCTAACACTCATTTAAATGTTTTGGAATCTACAGTATTAAAGAAGGTAGGGTGATTTCCCCCCCCCCCCCCCCCATTTAACTTAACGGAGATTTAATGGATATGCTAGGGTATAGGGTCTTCTAGATTCCTACACATGATTTATAGACTTGATAGATTCCCAGAATTTAACGGGAACAGGGCAATCTGAACATAAAGTCAAACCTCCAATAAACCACTGAGTTTCAGCAGCTTAAGTTATTAAAGTGACTATGCAAAAAGTTTGCAAAGTAGAATATTACTAATTATTTCAAATGCATTTTAGGGAATGATGATGATGATGATGAAGTTCAAATGTCCTCTAAATATCTGAAAAGTTAAGAAGAACCTTGTATCATTAACACGGAGTAGTAAATGCTATAATTACAAGGCATATCCTCAACAGTCTTACTGACAGCCAGGTAGATTTTCTTTGCCTGTGTTATACAACATCCATTTTTATATTTCTTTGATATCACCAATCTGAGTTTGGTGATAGATTGACATTTTTACTTCTTATCAGTTGAATGGGTCTGTGTAAATTTAGGTGAAAATTCGATTTGGTTTAGAAAATCCTGCAATGCATGCTGATTGCAGTTACTTTTTAATAATTTTTCTAATAAACTTTCCAACTCTTGTGAAGTTTGAATCACAAAAATTCACAGAAAGTTATTGACCTTTTGCATCTTAATATAAAAAATGTTCTCTTGACAGAATAATATGAACATATATTGCAAACTGCATCCTGCAGTATATCAAATGCAGCATAACAAGCCGGTCAAAGGAGGACGGTCACAAACCATGAGAGGGCTGTAAGAAATGTCCCACGAGGAATGTTTGACAGCTCTGTGTTTTTCTAATTTGGAGAAAAGGAAGCTGACACATGACCTTTTTGCTCTGTACAGTTTCCTGAGGAGAAGTGGAGAGGGAGGTATTTTTCTCTTCTCCCTATGATCCAATTGTAAGGAGAGTTCAAAGCTGCATCAGGGGAGAGTTAGACTAGATGTTAGGAGACATTTCTTTACTGCGGGGGTAATCAAATCCTGAAAGTCTTTCTGGAGAGGTGGCTGCTACCCCAAGCCTGTCAGTGTTAAACAGGTATTTGGACAATGACCATAGCAACATTATTTAACTTTTTGTCAGTCTTGAAGTCTTCAGGAACTGGGCTTGATGATCACTACAGGTCTCTTCCAACCGAAATATTCTCTCCTCTCCTCCCCTCTTGTCATCCTTTTTAGATTCCACCCACTGATTTCAGACCATTTCTTCATATTACTAAGATAATTTTGAATTCAAAAACTGCACTTCAGAGAGGTTGTACTCCCTACTGTTTCATGTCATTTGGAAATTTTTAAGTGCACTCTCCAGTTCTACCAAAACTACAGCTGAAAATACTGAACAAAACAAATTCCTGCATAGTTCCCTGTGAATCCCCACTAGAAAGACAGTCTGAGAACCTAAATGTAAAGTTATTTTCTTGATTATACATGCACCTTCTTGGTTATTATACCTTCTTCATGAGTATTTTTTTATTAAAATGTCATTTAAACTAAGGTTCCACTAGTCAAAGTGAATCCGTTTTATTATTTCTTTTATGAACTCTGCCAAGTTTTCTATGAAAAGACTAAATTAAATTAGTTTGACACAGTCAATTCTTGACAAATCCCTACTTGATGAATCCTGACAACTCTATCTTTATCCTCTCTGTATATTTTTACCAAATTTAGATATTTAACTGAGTAGTCATAGGCTTTTTCTCATTTTCTGCAGTGTTGAAGCTAAAGAAACTTGTTATTAATTGATTACTGATTCTTTTTTTTCTCACTTTTATTTATAGATCTAATACAACTCCTAAACCTATTACAAGAGAAGAGCTGAGTGATCATCACTGGTAGTTAAAACAGTATTTTAAGTTAGGTCTTTACATGCCACAGCTTCACCAAGGCATCTCACAATCTAATTTAAGTAGTAATTTCTTCTTACCTTATTTTGGTCTATATGCTACTATCCTACCAGCCAGTCACAACTCCACCCTTATGTTCTAGAGATCAGAACATCATAACTGATTCATTAATCTTTTCTGTATCACCTATTTTAAAATGTAATTCACAGCTAATTAAGATATTTGGAGTTTATTTTATATTCTTCTCTACTTACATTCTATTTATCTTATTCTACATAAATTATAGCTCATCTTTCAAACCCTAAGCTTCTTATGTGCTTTTTTGATACATTAAATTTCTTCATTTATTTTGAATATTTTTTATTTTTCTATGACTACATTTTATCTTCAGACTATTTCAAGAATTTGTGGCGTAAAAGTTTCTTACCACAGTTCCTAACTTGTTTTACCACTAACAAAGATCTGCTGCATTCTCTTTTGAGTCACCTTTAGATCTTATTTTATTTGTGTGTAAACCAAGAAACAAGTTATTGATATGATGCAAGAAGAATTACAATTACTGAATAATTGCTCTGCATCTCCATGACCTTGGTTGTCCTTGATAATAATCAGGCAAAGCAACAAAGTGTTCAGAGAATGAAAGAATAAGAAACATACCATAAGGGATGACAATAATAATTCAGAAACCATGAGGAGGCTGTCTTGTTACAAAATTAAATTTTTATTTATTCAGTGGTGTATTTTTAATAATTACTTATATACTTATATAATAATTTCTCTAGTAACTTTTTAAAAGTATTGCAGTGGGAATTTCACATCATTCAGCTATTTTGTATTCTACCCTTAATACCTCATGTGAAACAAAGGTAGTTCATATAAATAATTTTTTTATGTTCTCTGGCATACACTTATTTGTCTATCCATTTATTGATACTTCTACAGGGTGAAGTGTGTTCTAGCACAAATTTTAAGGGCATACCATGTTGTGTAGTGGCAGCTTTATTGGTTTTGGCTTGTGCTTCCAAGTTAATGAATGGTTGTTGATATATATGGTCATGTTTTCTATTGTTCTGAAGAGTATAGATGTATTATGACTTCGGTTATTCATCACATTTATGCTTTTTTTCGTTATTTTTGGGCTTTGAATTCAGGAGATTTTTATCCTCTCTTTGCAACATGGCATTCAACTCTCAGAGGCAGGGAACCATCTTTAAAATGTCCCATTTTAGTCTAAATTCACACTGTCAACTGAATATGTCTCCAGACTGATGGTGCTGATCTGGGCACTATTGATTCTGAAAGGGAACTTCAGTGCCTTGTTCATGTCTGAACTCAAGGAAAGTGGTATTTGGATGTATCGATCTGAAGCTGAATAAGTTTCCTCTTTGTTGCTGCCTTAGAAAGCAGCATATTTTTGATGACATGATTATAACACCATTTTCTGGGACTCTAATACCATGAATGAATAAGATAATAGGTTGGCATAGCAGCATTTCTATCTTCTACATAATTAAATGAACCATAACAGTTGTGTGATGTTCTAATTTTGTTTGGCTTTGAAATCCACAGTATGGAATAGATTCTGCTGTTCAATCTTCTACATGTGTGAGCAATTTCTAGGAGAAGTACTTTTCATCTCTATCTTACTTTCTCTCATCTCAGAAATATGTTCAAACTTTCTAGGTAATAAAACATTGTTTACACAAACTTGATAGAATGCTCAGTTTTTATGAAAGTCCTATATGTTTACTTGTGTATGAAAAAGAAATAAAATTTCTTAAAAAGACTTACCTTCAATTAGGTGGACCTTTATACATTACAAATACATAGATTCTATATGTCATTTTTCTCCCCTGATTTGAAAGTAAAAACATTCTTATAAAACCCAAACAAACCAAACCAAAACCCCTATTTTATTTTTTTTTCACTTCAGGTTACAATTACTTCTAAATAATTTGGAATTACACAAAAATTGTAAATAGGTGGAAAGAAAAATCATTGTGTTAGATGTTTCAACAAGAAAAGTACTGAGCTTAGTGTAAAAAGCCATTTCACATGGAGAAAGCAATTAAAGCAAATAGAAAAGATCTTTGGCCTTCTAGCAACCAAAATCTTATTTTAAGCAAGTGCTCTTCAATTATAATAGTTTCAATCAGCCTGAAAACCAGGAAAAATCAGAACTGGTTTTATTTTCAAAGATTTAGCAAAATAATAAATCCAGAACAAAAACATTTTCCAGGCAAAAAATAAATTTTAAAATGGAAAAAAAGTAGTGTTCATTTCAAATTTGACTTGAGTTAGAAAGGGTTTGGAAATAAAGCAGTTTCCTCTGATTTAAGCTTTAGGATGAGGAATTTGTACTTTTTTATTTTTAATTCAAGATTTATTCACAGATGTGTAGTTTAATTATGCTAATAAACTCCAATGCTGGAACACATCTAAGTTCAACTCTGTGGAAAAAAACAATGCAATTATCAAATAATCAATACAATCAAAAATACAAAAAAGCACATTCTTAAAAAATTCTTCATAAATATAAATTTAATTTTATATAATTTTGAAATAAAAGTTCTTATTCAATTAATTAACTATATATATTATATAACTTGGATTTGGTTTTAAATTGATCACTACATAAATATGCAACATATACATATATTTTTCCTGGAGTATGTAAAAATCACCTTTTGTAAGGGAATTCAGGCATTCCTATTAATCTTAAAACTAAATTTTTATTTAAAAATATATAAATTTTTAGATGGTTTGTCTAAGTTCCATCTTCCTGTCTCATCCAAATCATATGTGTATTCCCTTCAGAAAAAAATTCTCCAAAGTGACTCAATTAAGATTTCACAAAAAAAGTCACAGAATTAAATATTTTAATTAATTAATAATGGTATTAATTTTAAGTAACACTTTTTTTGGTCACTTTTGACTGTGTTGTTTTTCATTTGTCCTATTCAATGAGAACAACTATCTACAGTAATAGGATTATTATTATGTGTATATTTCTCTTAGGCTGTAAACTAATGTGGGCAATATCAAAGCTACAAGGACTCCTCCAGTATGTGAAACATTTTAAGTATAATACTAAGTTAGTTTCTATGGAAACAGTTTCTGGTTTATAAGACATAACAGACTATGTATTTACAGAAACACCAGAAAGGAACATAAAATAGTATGAAATTGGCAGATTCAGAAAGGATACTCCTGACAGAAAGATGCTGGAACATCCTTTCATATCAGAAAGGTTGTACTTCACAGTCATGGTTAGGTGAGTTGGTAGACAAAGAAGGCTGAAAGAATAATTGAAGATATGGAGCAATTCAAGCTTAGAGATTTGTAGCGAATGCTGTAAGGTTAAAATTTCAGAAAATGGAAGTACCTGTTCAGTTCCTTTTTTAACTAGAGAAAGTGAATTCTCATATTAATTCATCAGATGTCACACAGAAAGTAGCAGTTCAGTGTCTAATAATTATAATACTGGCAGTTATAAAAGCATAGAAAATGTGAAATTTCTTACCTAAATACATGATTTTGCTCATTTACACCTATCTTTCCCTTTAGAACCATTCCATGTTTCTATATAGTTTCATGTTTACTTGAAAAATGGAGACCAAGGTTCCAGGCTCTTCCACTGAGTGAAACCCCAGAAACAGTTTTCAGGAATATCCCCACAGAATGCAGGAGTTGTTGGTCTGAAACATCAAACTCAGATAGATTTACTAATTAGGAGTTATTCTCCTTGAGTAAATAGTTTAAACATTAAACTATTGAGAAAACCTATACTACCATTCATTCCACTTCATGCTAAGGAAAATTCCTTTACCTGCTGGAAATTCCTGCTCAATTTTTTATTTAAAATACAATGATGTCAGCATGACTGGATGTGCATACTGCATTGAGTCTCTCAGGGAGTGTAGATGAGATGGGTATCTTTCTGTTTAAACAGTCTGAGATTGACAGTCAAGGTATTTCCAAGTGTCCCGAGATGGTAGTGTTTTTCAATTCAAGTTGCAGCAAAACCATGTGCAAATTACATTTCTTCCCCCCAAAAAATATTTACTGACCAAAAAAAATCTCATAGACTGTTTCAATCTTTTAAAATTACTCATAAGTACTCATTCTAAACATTGTTTTCCCCTGTAGATGCAAAAAAGACTGTTTATGTACATGAAATGTAATTTGTTCCTATGGTCACAAGTATTTTGACAAAACAATTCATGCTGCACACAGAATAATCAGTTTATCGAACGTAAAATCTATTCAAAATTATTAGAGTAAAATGTTTTTAGTATTTTATAATTTTCTGGTTTAGTTATCTTTTTGTTGCCATACAGTTATGCTTCTTAATTATATTCTATAGTAATTTTATTAGCTAAATGCAAATACTTGACATAGGGTATTTTGAAATTTCTGCCCTGAATCCTGCTGTGTTTATTTATAATTTTCTTAAAACCTTTTTCTTCTTCTGAGTGTTTTTTTTTTAATTTCAAACTGAACTGAATTATACATTGCTTAAAATATGGTATTTCTTTTCTGTTTCTCTGAAGCTGTATCCTTCCAGTATCTCAGTTTAGTTATCTTCATGTAATATGTATAAAAAAATAACAATGCTGGGCCAAACCCCCAGAAATATATATTGAGAAAAACAGACTATCAGCTCTTCTTGACCACATCTCATTATTTTCCAGCTAGCCCTGGGAATTGCTGTGGTATTCACTGCAGCTTTTCCTACTGGTTTTATGCTAACAAGTTTTATTTTCAGGTCAGACAATGACATCATTAGGCAGCTATTTCTCAAGCAGATCTCTTACACCACTCAAAAATTGTATAATAATTTCACACGTTATAGGAATATTAGGAGATATGAATAACTTAAAAAAATTTAAAATGGGAGACTAAAATGATAATGAAAAAAAATTTGAAATCTAAATACACAGGCCATTGTTAAAGCACATAAACACTTTACTGATTCATATTCATATGAATCTGGATCCAATACCTGTGATTCCATTCCCAGATTAACATTACAAAAGTGCAGGCAAAGGGAACTTGCTCTTTAACCTGATAGTTTCCTTCTGCCACCCTTAGCATTTGTGCAGCTGCTTCATCAACTAGATCTGTAAGTACATGGTTTCTCAGAATTTACTATTTTATTTTATTGTTTAGTTGAGATAAGTTTTGTTAATTTGTTATTGCATTAATTTTTGAAACAAATTCCCTAGCTCCCAGAAAAAGTAAGGTAGAACAAGAGTATATTGAAGAGCAGTTGTCAGTTATGCCCTATTAAGGAAAAGAGGCAACCTCAGCATAATTCAAGGTACATTATTTTTACAGAAGAATGTTGGTCTCATTAGCCTTAGAAAGTAAGGAGTTATTATTTGTAATTGCTTCGTGGATCAATCCCGCCTTCACGTTCTAGCAAGAAGAACACTGAGCAATTAAATGAAGCATAAGCCTTACTTCATGCTTTAGCTGTGTGAATTTTTTTTCTACAAGATCAGGATACAACACTTCAAACTACAAGAAAAGAGAATTTTCTAGAAACAAATATGTATAATAGTCAGAGACAAGAGATTAAATAGGAGGAAAAAGATTTTCAGCAGAGGGAGCAAGCATAGCTTTAACTTTTTAGGTTTTCTTAATGACAAACAGTAATTCAGACATTTCTCTTCCCCTTACCATTTTTCTTTTATTTAGATAAGGAAGTGCTACTCAGACATTCAGAGTTTTAGCCTCTGTGTTTGTTTTCCTCCAACTCACTTTTCAAAATGAAGAAAGGGTAGAGAAACCTGACATTTTCATATGAAAGTGGATTTGTTTTTGTAATATTGCAAAAATCTAAACTGAAGTACCATGAATTCAAAATTCCTCAAATGAATAGGGCTAGAGCAGCCTCAAGCTCATTAGTCATTAGTAACCCTAATTCTGTGTGTACTCTCCTACAAACATTCATTTTCCTGGGCAAATAATTAGGTTGACTCATCCCTAATATTCGTTGTAATTCAATATGAATAGGCTATTTGTGTAGTATACCAAATTCTATCAGCCTTCAGGACCTATCATCTTTTAAAGATGGCCTTCTTCATTTCTCTAAATCACTATGACACATTTCTTCTTTTTATGTCTTTAGCTCATAACTTACATTCCACAGTCATTCCCAAATATTTAATAATCCCTCTTGCTCCCTATACTTTCTACAGCACTTTCTTATACATTGGGGTGCTCCTCTTCAAAGGATGAAAATTTTACACCTGTTTCATGGAGGAAAACTTCATTTTTCCAGATTGCAACAGTTTTCATTGATTGCTGGTCTCTGGTTCAGACAGAGGTACATTCCCATCTGGCTGCAGACATAGGACAGAGGCTAAAAAAATCTGAATACTTTTTAAAGTTGGATAATTGCTGAATGTAGGAAAAATCTTAAAAGCTGGAAGTGAGAGTTTTATTCAGAAACTGTCATTTATCACATTGCACAACAGCTGCAAATATCTATAGCTGATCTAATAGCTATATATTTAGTTTGCATTCAATGTCTCCATGTTTTAAATACATCATAGGAATACAATTATAAATATATAGAACACATTGCAAAATATATAACAACTAAGCACAGCAAGATGCATAATTTTTTATATAAAGAAAGATCACCCAAATTATTTTAGGCTTGCAGTCCAAATTTCTTATATTTGTCTTTCCTACTGTTTTCTGGTACTTGCCATTTTGATTTTGTTACTAAAGTGTCATCCATGTTGAAATTATTTATGAACTTGTTCTGAGATGGTTTTGGTGCCTGACCCTTCAAACTGTTTGTTGTTTGTTTTCTGGTTTATCTAAAGTCCAGTAGTAGTAGTCAAATAAATAATCCCTTTATTTAAACAAAAATTTAGAAACTAAAGTTTTACTTTCACATCCTCCTGACAAAAATATAATTGCTTAGGAATAACAATCATACGTAGTTTCTCTACATGTAAGATGAAAAGAGCATTAAAGTTGAGAAATCAACTGCTGAATTATTTAATTGTCTATATTAAAAAATGGCTATATTATTTCCCAGGTAATTTAGTATGGTTTCACTTTAAAATTATTTCTTTCTCAGTCTTTATAACAGTGCTGCTATAGTACTGTTCCACTGCACTGTCAACACAGTACTTCTAGGTGTTTTGTGAGCATTTTCTTCACAAGAAAATTGATGCAGAACTTTAAGAATACGAAAAGCATTTGAGATCTGAATCCCAACTTCACAGTACCTACACTGTGCCTACACAATAATTTGCTTTAAACACAAAGGGATTCCATCACTAACTATTCTTGCATGTATGTCCTCCTCAGTCAATCATCCAATGTGCCCAAGTACTTGGGCTGTAAGGCAAAGTTAGTGCTGCTTTTAGTATTTTTAAAGAAAATTGTAATCCTGTGATGAGATTTGTTTTGGATTAAGACACGATTAGGCATCCTTACTTGCATTGCTTGCATTTACATGAATTTACATGCACATTCAGTCTATAAATTCTAATTGTAGTCACACTTATTGGATGTGAAAAATAATTTCATATAAAAGTTTAAGACTTGACTCTGTTTCTTCTACATAGGATGAAGTTTGAGATACTCTTTGACAACTTACCTCACAGTCAGCTGAGGCTTCAGAAGCATGGTGATTTTTCTAAAGCATAATTACCAGATCAGGAGAGATTTCTCAGATACTCCAGGGCAGCTCAAAATGTCAATACCTACTCAGGAAGTGTAATTCTTCCCCTAATAGCTATTAGTCTGATCAGTCTGTAAATATTTTCTACTACATAGATCCTCAGCCCAAATTCACAGTAGGTTGTAAAATTTTCAGTCCTCATTTCAGAGAAGTGATAGTGACAGAGACATACAAAATAATTCTGTGTTTCCTATGTATTAATAACCTACTTCATGTAATAGATTATAGGGAATCCTTGATTCTCAATACTCTCAAGCCACTGAGGAGACTCTTTTGGGGATCTGTATAACATTTACAAGTTCTATTTCACAGAATAGGGTCTTTAATTTAGGGAATTCTTGTTAATGTTTTAGATAACTATTAAAACATTCCTCCTAAATTAACTGGTTTATATTGTTGATTGAATAGAAACAAATCCCCTTGCTTGTGGGGGCCAGGAGGTGATACCATAGAAAGGATTAATTCACAAAAGCATACAAGGATCACTAAGGAACTTCATTTTACTTGAGTATCACTCTGAGGCTTTAAGCACAAAGCTTCAAGCTGTACTTAATTCTTTTTAATGTTGATATTTTCATACAAAGTTCAACTCCTGGCCCTGCACAGGGCAGCCCAAGAGTCCCACCATGTGCCTGAGAGCATTTTCCAAATGTATCTTGAACCCAGACAGGATGGTGATGTGACCACTTTCCTGAGGAACCTGTTCCAGTACTTAACCACCCTCTGGGTGAAAAACCTTTGCCTGGTATCCAACCTAACCCTTTCCTGACTCAGTCTCATGTTTTTTCCTTGAGTCCTGCCACTAGTCATGAGAGTAAAGAGACCTTTACCTGCCTCTCTGCTTCTCCTCATGAGGATGTTGACCCCAAAAAGGTCTCCCCTCAGTGGCTTCTCTAGACTGAACAATCCAAGTGACTTCAGCAACTCCTCATAAAGCTTCTCTCTAGACCTTTCACCATGCTCTTGGCCCTCCTCTGGACACTCTCTAATAGCTTAATGTATTTTCTGTATTGTGGCACCCAAAACTGCACACAGCACATTCATATCTGATGGGGAGTCCTACACACCAAGAAGGAATTTCCCTGTAGTGAGGTACAGTAATTTCTAACACCTTCTTTCTTTCATAGAATCTCACAGACTCTTTCCTGTGATCTGTTTGGATTAATTGAGGATGATTGCTGCTACAAGCCTTTCTTGGTATGACTGATTATCACAAAATGTGCTAATCTTGGATCACCGTGCTATCTTCCAGAATGAAATGCATTTCATGAAGAGCAACAGTTTCTTGTCTGCTGTAAATTTCAATTAGTGATGGAAGGCATGGCAACCACAAATCATTTTACAGAGGCACATCTCCACAATGTCTTGAGGTGAGTTATTGCTCTAACATGAAGTAAATGCTTGTGTCACTTCACTGTAAATTGGCTGACAATATGGAATATTTGAGTTTGTGACTAAACGCTAATCCAGTTAAACATAGAGACCTAGCTAGGACAAGATGAACAATGATGGACCATGAACCCTAGGAACTGGATCTGATGCCCCTAAAACCATCAAAGGACAATGATTAGACAATTATTCTTGGTGTGAAACTCTCCAAAAGGTCAAGGAAAGAAAGCATCTCTTTGAAACACCATGCAAAACAAATGGGATTACTGCCTAAAGGGCTCTAGGATTTATTGTGAAATTCAGGGAGGAAATGAATTTTGGTACTATACAAACCTTAAAATGGAGTGTCTCAGATAAGGGAAAAAGGCAGGGAAAAGTATATAGTAAGGTGGAATAGGGAAGAACAACCATGGGAAAACATAAGGAAAACTGTTAAAAGGAATGGGTTGACTGTAAATAGAGTCTGATCAAACAAGTAGAAACGTGTTTGGCAGAGTCCTGTGTCTGATTGACACATTCTGTCCTTCCTAATCATATTTCAAACTTATTTTTTCTGTATGTTCTGTCTTGATCTGAGTGTATGTGTAGAACAGATAGTAAACTTCAAATTGGACCATTCAGTAAGTAGTGAATGAATCACAGTTACCAACATCTGGAGAGAGACACCCCTCCTCCCCCAACAGAGAGTCCAACTGCCTTGGCAGAAACTGAGGACAGGGGAAAACAGAGAAGACCACAGTCTGGAGATCTACTACAGGGTAGACACAAATGTATCGCCACCAGGTAACTCAATGTGGTGAGAGATAATGACTGTGTAAGAGGTCCATGGTCTTGGTCAGACTTGAAGTCTGTTCTAGTATTTGAGAGATCTATGAGTGTAGGCATGCTTATGAATCAGGATAATGAGGCTGATTGATCCTGATCAGCCTAAAAATATGCCAAACATGGCCTACCCCAAAAATTTCTTGTTATACATATTTTTGTCAGGAATGTGTCTTCAGCTTCACCACCAGCTGCATCGAGGAGCACAGAAACATATGCATCCATTGTGCCATGGTAGAGTAACCTTGTGTGCCTAAAAAACCACACAATTTGACTTTATTTTTTGCTGCAGTGAACTAGGAAAGCAAAATCCTCTGAGTCTTGAAGTCTTCCAAATTCCAGCTTGTGATTCAAGGAGGAACGAGTGCAGAGACCATTTTAGATGGAGGAATCTCCACAATGTCTCAGAAAAGGTGATTGCTTAACATGAAGAAAAAGTTTTTATCACTTCACTATAGACCTGACATCCTACTCATCCATCCCACTCCTGTACCCTGCCCACCACTACCAAAACTTGACATTCTACTCTGTCCTGTTGGGCTACCATCTGCCTGGAACAATCAAGGATTACAGACGCCAAAGCTCATTCCAACCAAAGCTGGAAGAACTTGTTAACCTAAATAGAGATTCCAATCATTTGGGGTTTTTGTAAAGAAGGTTCTTATTCAATGAAAGGCAAAATGTTAAAAGAAAGGCTTCAGGAGAGAAGCAATGAAAATATGTTACAGAAAAAAAAATAGGATTATTGAAATGCTTTTTCTTGCTTCTGAATCTCTTTAGTAAAACACTTGGTACGTGTATTGTACATGAATTATTTTAAAACCTTATTTATTTAAAAATATTAGAATAGTTTTATGATTAAATAGTGAATCAGTTTGATTAATAGAAAATATGCTATCACAGAGGCATTACTACCATTTCTGATTGAACCAGTCCAGTGGTCCATCTCAGAGCATTGGCTCTGCCAGTCATGGAGGAAGCTTCTAGCAACTTCTCACAGAAGCCACTCCTGTACTGCTCCCCCACCCCAGCTACTACCAAAACTTAGCCATGCAAACACAATACAATATCCTTATGTAAGGCCCCAGAAAACTGTCGACAAGACTCTCAAAAGGGCTTTTAGTTTTTCATGTACTCTGATTTAGACACATGGGTAAAATATCAACAAGATATTTTCAGGAAGTCAAAACAACAAAAAGCTTTATTGGCAAATTCAGAAAATCAAAGAATTTTGGCAGAAGTTTAGAGGAGCATTAAATCAACATAAAACACTTCACAAAGCATTAACTTAGCCCATCCCACTTAGAAAACTCCAAACTCATCCAATTTTAAGTTAATCAAAACTCCAAAAAGAGAAAATTAGAAAGAGAGAAAGACAGAAAAATGTAGAAAAGAACAAATATAGCTACACTCCTGGTTCCAATGGTGTTTAACTGATAGAAATCCCAAGAGGAGGTAAAGTAGAGACGTAGGTTTGCCTCATGTCTTGCTTTAAGCACCCTTTGGCTTTCCTGGGCCCCTCCCCCAGGTGGGACTTCTACTTATTTGGTCACTCTTGTAATAGACTGGGGCTCCAGAGGCAGGTGTGGAGCATTTTCTCTGGTATGTCAGGGATTGGTGGCCGCTGCAGGGTTGGGGTAAAGACCTGGGTAGGTGGGGTGTGCAGAGCAGGGCGTTGCCTCACCAGAGCAAGGCCTGACCTGTCCCTTCCCCCATACTCACACCCAAAAGGCTTTGAGAGGTTTTTTCATCCTTCCAGTATTTCAGACCATCTCATGTTGGGAACTTCATTGGTTGTAGCAAATTAAAAGGATATTTTTAAAGGGCATATGCTTATGTGAATACTCTAATTTTGTTACTTTTTATTTATTTTTAGATACTTTAGAATGGTCAATGACTTACAATGAATGAGTTAAACAGTACTGTATCATTTCGCCTTTCTTAGGAAGAGACACAACAGTTATCAAAGCCTAGATGACAGGAAGGAATTTGGTTGTCAGTCTGAATCTTCGGGTCAACAAAGATGAACAAGCAAGAGAATCCAGTTCTCTGAAAGGAACTCTGATCTGAAGGAGCAGCCATACAGACTTTTTAAAATTTATTTATTTATCTAGATTCCAGATGCATTAGTGGATATACTTTTACACATAAACTCTTATCTTTATTTGTTCATATATTTCTATTGTCATTCTTCCTAAATATTGGTGTTTACTGTGTAAATTATGCATTATATATACTCAGTTGAGGGTTGCTCTTATGGAATGCAAGTCTGTTTCTTCACTGAAGCAGAATCTCCAGGGTGACATAAGTCCTTTGAAAACATGGATTCAGTTTAAATAGGTTCACTACAGGAGATTTCAAATAACTCTGCTTTAAGTGGGTTAAAGTTCATGGAATCACAGAGGGGTTTGGATTGGAAGGAATTTTGAAAGATCACCTAGTTTAACCCCACCTGTCATGGGCCAGGATATCTTTCCCTGTTCAAAGTTTTTTCAACCTCGCTGAACTTTTCCAGTGATGGGGAATCCACAGATTGTCTCGGCAACCTGTTCTGGTGTCTCACTCCCCACCACAGTAAAATTTCTTCCCTATGTCCAGCCTAAATGTACCTTCTCTCAGTTTAAAAGAATTGCCCCTTTTCTTGCCACTCCAGAACATGATAAAGTCTCTCTCCATCCTTCTTATAAGTTCCCTCTAAGTAAGGAAAAAACATCATAAAGTGTCTCAGGAGCCTTGTCTTCTCCAGGATGAACAACTCCAATTCATTCAGCCTCTATTCATAGGAGAGATGTTCTAACTTCCAATGCTCTAATCTTTTTCATGGTCCTCCTCTGGACCTCTACCAAGACTTATTCTAGCAAGCATTCAAAAAACATATACTTATTCTACATATTGATTATAAATTAATACATGTGTCATATTATATTTCAGATTTGATGAGGTACAATGTCATAATGCATGACTGCATACTAAGACACCACCACAGTCTGAAATCAGGAGTGCTATGTGTTTCCAAATCAGGAATCAGGAGTGCTGTTTGTTTCCCAATCCAGGAAATACTAAAGAATTTGGTGGTAAAACTTGTGCCTTGATACCATCATCTGCCTACATGATTTTTTCTTTTTATTGTAGGAATTTGCAGAACATATTTTAATTCAAAAATCAGGCTCCATTTCAACAAGTTCTAGGTGTAAAATTAATGTTTCACACAGCTCTGCTCTTTAGCTCTTGTATAAGAGACTGGGAAGCGGAGTGTTACTTACAGTGAAAAGAAACCGTAAAATAAATTATTTGTATGAGTGCTGTTTCTGTAGAGAAATATCCTTGTAAAATGTACCCCTCTTTTCACATAAGCCTGACTCTTATAACATTCTAGAACTTTCAGATTTTTTTTTTTTATTTATTCACCTACAGTAAATACAGAGACATTTATGAGTCAGCAGTGCCCTGGCAGCCAGGAGGGCCAACCGTGTCCTGGGGAGCATCAGGCACAGCATTGCCAGCCAAACAAGGGACAGAATTGTCCTGCACTGGGGTGCCCTCCCCTCAATGGAGCATTGTGTGCAGTTTTGGGCAGCAGAATAGAAGAAAGGTATTAAACTATTACAGAGTGTTCAAAGAAGGGCAACAAAGATGATGAAGGGCCTTGAAAGGAAGCTGTATCAGGAGTGGCTGAGGTCCTTAATCTGTTCAGCCTGGAGAACACTGTATGGAGACTTCATTGCAGTCTCCAGCTTTCCTGAGGGGAAGAGGAGGGGCAGAGACTGAACTGTTCACTCTCCTGACAGGAGAGTGACAGGATCCACGAGAAGAGCCCTATGTCAGATGTTTAGCTTGGATATTAGAAAAAAAGATTCTTCACTCAGAGGGTGTTGGGAACTGGAACAGGCTCCCCAGGGTAGTGGTCACAGCACCAGCCTGACAGAGCTCAAGAAGCGTTTGGAAAATACTCTCAGGCACATGGTGTAAGTTTTAGGGATAGTGCTGTGCAGGGCCAGGAGTTGGACTTGATTCCTGGGAGGGCCTTCCAATTCAGCATATTTTGTGATTCCATGATTCTGTAATATTAAAAAAAGAACAACATTGTGGAAGGGACATTAAGAGTCAACGAGAAAAACTGTATCACTGAGTGAATCACAAAATCCTTGAGATGTATTTTGCTGAAGGTGGTGATATTTACATTTTACCATAACTTTTTCTATGACCTTCCAGTTTGGTGGCAATTGAAAAGAGGCTGACCTTTTCCCAGAAAAGGGCTGCATATGGGAAGCTGTATATGGAAAGCTGTATATGGAAAAGTAGAATTATGCCTGAGTCACAAAATTAAGTCAATCATCTTAGGATTCTCCAGGTTCAACTACAGCTCAATAGCTAATTATTTTCTAAAGGACAGGATTGTTTTGAGATAAGGGAAAATGTATTGGTCATGAAAATAACAATGTATGTCACTCCATTGAAAGAAAAACAAAGAGCAAAGTATTTTCTGGCAATTCTCAGAAACTGGCAATTCTTTTGACTTCCTAACCATCTTAAACTTCAAATAAATTAAATCAAGACATCTGCAATTTCATAATATGCACTTATATATTTTTCAGAAAAAGAAAAATAAGCAAAGACAAAAAAGAAAATAGGCATGGTTTCATTCAAATGGGGTTTGTTAGTTGATGTTGTCTTTTCCTTTCAACTAGTGCACACTTTTGCTACCTTCCTCAGACATTAAACAGCACAATGGCAGGGCAGGTCTCTCTAAGGGGGACAGGCCAGCCTTGGATGGCTTAAGCTGGTTGGAAGCAGCTGGTTGGAACTACCATGCTCACATGACTGCCATTAGCTCAGGGATTGCAATCAACTGGCCAGGGATGGTGGCCTGAAAGATCCCAGAGGTGGGGAGGAAAGCCTTCTGTGTCAAGGGAGAAGATTAACTCCAGAGGCCCAGGGAGAGGCAGGCACATTTGTCATAGGCACCATGCTTCTTCTGAGAACTGCAAAGCATCAAGTTGTTGTATTCTTTCCTTCCAATAGGTAAATTCATCTGGGAAGTCTAAAATTTTCAAGCTGTGCTCCTGAAGAATGTTGGAAATGTAATCACGATATCAGAGTAAAAGAGAAAAATGCTAGGAAGACGTTATGGTAGAACTATTTAAAATGTACTATGAATGAGAAATTTCTGTGTTGATTTTTATATGGGCAACCGGCATTGTAACTGGACTAGTAATAGCAGTTGATTGTGGTATTGACTGGACTGTAAAAACATTAATTATATTAACAATAAATTCTAGTTCCATAAAAGTCATGCATTTCTTTTTGCCAATAACAAGATTTTGAATAAAAGACCTTATACCCCATTAGTGGTTGGTGATGCCCTTGGTATTCAAGGCCAAGGACCTCTCAGAGCTTTAAGGAGATGATGACATTCTCCAGGCTTTGGACTAGAGGAAGGGCATGTTCTGCAGCAAGAGTGGCCTCTCACCTCTCAACTGTGGTCTAACTGCATCCACAGTCACAAGGAGTAGGAATGGTGAGTGTATGTGGATAAGCAGCACAGCCCCAAGGATGAGAGCGTTTGACTGGTCTGGGCTATCCAGAGATGCTGCAGAGGCAAGGGCCTGAACCATAAAGTATATGGAAAAAAAATCAGAGGGAGACTGCACTAAAGAAAAGTGGAGACCACCAATGTGGAATATACAGGAAACGTGGCTTCTGGAGAGAGAGAGAGGAAAGGTTCTTATTTTTGTCTTCAGAACTGCAGCTGGCAAAGAGATAGGATTGTAGCAACAGGTGAGACAGGATTAGTCAAAGCCATCATCAGACACACCTGAGCCTCAGTCAAGTATGGCACACTAAGAAGGAGAGGGAGATGATTCCCAGTCACAAGACAGTTTTACTCATTTGCTGACCTGACTTGGTCAGTTCCCTTCTGACTTCAGATATTCTACAAATGTCAGTGGTTATAGAAAAGGTATTAAAAATGTATCCTCTAAATATTTTTGAAGGAAATATTTTGAATTTTTATCATCCTTATACTTGACCACAAACTTTAAAAAACAAAAAAATAAAGAGAACAATACACATAGAGTTTGTGGAGTGCGTATCATGTCTTCATTACAGCCACAAGTTTTAAGATGTGTCATAGAAACAAGAAGAACTAAGAATGGCCATGGATGTGCCATGACTATCCAATAGCCATTTTTCTTTTTGAGGATTACTAGTTGAATTGATAGAACTATCAGAGATTTTAGGCTGTAAAATAGCTCAGCTGTTATTCAATGGCTTGCAAGAAAGGCAATGAAAAGATTCCTGGCCTTGTTAATCAGCTCTGATTTGTGGGCAATGTTTTCTGCAGAGAGAGATGGTTTTTCAAGCCCCATTCTCTTTTTGTGGTTGTCTTTATTTTTCCATTTCTCAGTATAAACGCATGTAATGGCATATGGATTCCTGCCAGTTTTAAGCTATATAGATATTCTGATTCTGAAAGACTCATTTGTTTTTCCTGCAGTATTGTTCTGCATGTTGCAATTCCAGAATCTTCAAACTAAATTCAGCTGGAAGTCTTTTAACATATTTCCTACTGCGTGTACATGTTTTTGAAAAGTGATTAAATTGACTGTTTATTTATTGAGTCTCTAAAAGCATTGATTCTGATGGAAACTGAACAATGAGCCCTTTTGGAGAGGTCTGGAACATAGTCCCAGCTTCCATCTGAAGAATGGAAGTCTTGATCTGGGATTATATCCACATGCATTTGTCAAGTGTCATGGTGCTAAAAACCATTAAAAGTCTAAAACAAAAAAAAACCCTAACAATGGCAAGTAATGCTGAAAGGATTTATAGGAGAATTTAAATCTTGTTGACTCAGAAAAGAGAATTGAAAAAATGCCCAAATAACATTTGTTAAAGGTAAACATCTTTATGAAAGTTCGTAGAGTAGAAAGCTGTTCAATAAAAGAAACACTAAGGACATTTTGTAGTCTGTCTTATCTAGAACTGGCTTGCAAAAATGGTAATATGAACATAAAATACAACCAGAAAACTACTTAAATATACAATTTTCAAGGGGAAAAAAAAGAGTGCTAAACCAAGAAGAGAATAGAAAGAAAGAGCAAGAAAGTCAATATATTACAGTGCAAAGAGCAATATAAAGTTATCTTTGTGTGCTTTCATATATCTATGTCATAATAATTTTAGAAAGAAAATCTCACAATCCAATCATACTCTCTTACTTGTCTTTTTTTTATAATTCTTCCACTTTTTTTTTTCCTCTTTGTTTGTCCTTTTTATATACCTCCTTTAAGCACTAGAAAGATGCAATTAATCCTTTCAAGATTCTTCTCCATGCTGGACAGACCTATGTCTCTCAGCCTGTCTTCACAGGAGAGGTGCTCCAGCCCTCTGATCCTTTTCATGTCCATTCTCTGGACTCAGTCTAACAGGTACATGCTTGTCTTGAGATGAGGACTCCCAAGCTGGAGATGCAGCACTCCAGGTGGCATTTTTTGAGGGTGGAGAAGGAGAATCACATCCCTTGACCTTCTGGCCACACTGCTTTTGATGCCACCATGGATGTGATTGTCCTTCTGGGCTATGTGTGCACACTGTTGGCTCAAGTCCAGCCCTTCATCCACAAGAACCCCCAAGTCCTTCTCTGCTGCTCTCAAGGAGTTCTTCTACTAGTCTATACTCATGTCTGGCATTCTCCAGACCAAATAAGTTATGCTCTCTTTTGAGCTATCCTTCCCTCCACCTGAGATGCCTATGCCATATAAGTTTTTCTGAGTTCTAAGTTTGGAAATATGTTCACAGCATTTTTAAGTGAAATGTCTCACCAAATGGGGGTTTCATGTGTTTGAAGCTTTCTGGATCAGGACCTAAAAACAAGACAATACTTAAGGGTCTTTTCACTTGTCCTCTGTGAAGTTTTCAATGAGAGTCTTGTCACAACACTAAGTCACAGAGAACCAGTGCCTGCTTCCTGGCAGTTCTACTAGATGGCCACAATTTTTAGAGATGAGACACTAGAGTGGAATGTAACACCAAGTCACTGTTTATGTATTGTACATGTGTTTATATATGAAATGAAAGAGCCAGCCATTTAAACAAAGCACAAAAAACACCAACAAAACAACCCCTTGACTTTTGAAATTAACTTCAAACTGTTAAACATACTACTAAAACAGGCATATAAATAACAATAAGTAAATAACCTCTAGCCCTGATAATATATAACTTTATTCCATCAGGACCTGTAGCACTCCACAACTAATGGAAATGCTGTTAGTCACCTCAGAGTTTACTTCAATAAATGGTAGGTCACCCAGAATTTGTTCTCTACAGCTTCTTGGTTTCTATTAAAATAATGTAACATCTCTAAATCAGTTGCTGGCTAATGGGGGTTTCAACTTCTAGAATGTAACCTTGACAAAATATATCATCCTGCAAGTAAATTTCCTTTCATCTGATATAATCAAACATGAAAAAAAAAAGGATGCAACTGGTTTTGTCCTGTCTTCTAGTCTTAAAGCAGGATTTTCCCTGTTGTCTCTGAAGGTGAAAGCAATTTTATGTCCAGAGTTATTTCAATGATGTATGAGACACTGTATAAAAATGCTATGCAATTCTGTGTGTGAGAAATGCCCTGCAATATTTTAAGTAATGCAACTTAGGGCTTAGAGTTTCTGTTTCTCCTTAGAAAATAAGGATTTTATAGTTAAAATTTTCTCAAGTATTTAATCTAGGAGTCCCTCAAGAAGATGTGAACACTTTTTATTCTTAGAAAATAAGAATAGTAAATACAATTATTTATATTGTCAGAATAAAATTTAAAATACTTTATATCCTTAATCTGCCATCCTTATCCTTACTAAATAGAAACTTTTTTTTTAAAGGAATGCAATTGGTCTCAACCCTTTCACAGTCTGTTAAAATGGTTTGGATATGTTTCATCTAACTTTTAGTACTATAATGGAATATCTGAGATAAGAGTGTGGTTGTCACGATCTCACAACTGGGTAAATGGAAAGAATTAAGTTTTACTTATCTGAGCTATCCTCCACAACTCACCACTTCCCAGCATAAAATATTGTTACAATATAAGTACTTCATTTATGAGCCTCAAATTAGGTGGATTAAGTCCAGATCAAAATAGTTTACTGCCTTCTGTAATTATTGTAGCAAAATGTTCCTGTAATTTTTATTAGAAATAAAAGAAAAGGGAACAAAAAGAAGAAAAATGGAACATCTCAATGAACTTTTAGTAAATAAAATTCACTGATAATCTAAAGGAGAAATTGAATTTGGTGTTTGACAGTAGCAACATGTGTTCAATATTTTACCTATAAAGTCATAACTAGCTGCTTTAATTTTACACATTAAATCCCAATAGTAAAATTGTAAGAGGAAAAAGAGAAATAGAAATTAAACATCAATTATTCTTGTAGTTTTAGTTCTCTAGAGACAGACATTGTCTTGATTTTCATAAGTTTTAGCAAAATATAAGATAACTTTTTATATGTTGGTAGGACTGAAAAAGGAAAAAAGTCATATTCTTTTCTTCAAAAGACGTTGTTGAAAAATTGTATGTGGTTGCTTTATTAGGTACATGTCTGAAGTAGTCAAAAATGAATAAAGAATGGAACGTATTACATGGACATGTTATGTATTTTCACTTGAAAGCATTTAATAATAAGACTGTTGTTGCAATCAGAATGTTATTAATATCCATATTGTTATGATAGGAATGCTGAGGAATGATAATGGGAACACAGCATATGCATCTTTCTCTTCCTTTTCCAGTAGATTAATTCCCTGTAACACTGTATTGCAGCAGTATCTGTTTTTTTTTCTTAAGACCAGAGGTCTGTGACAGAACTAGATGTTATACAGCTAATTCTTTGTTTCAGGACCTATCTTACCTAAAATACTGATTAGCTAATATTATTTACATACTTGGGTATTTTCATTCACATTGTATCAATTTTTGCTTCATAAATTTGAAATTGTGTATGTTTCTTCAAATAAATAATATCAATTACCACTATTTGTTATTGCTTTCATAATACATATTTTAGGAAATTTTCTAATAGTTTAGTGTTTTAAGAATTATTTGGTTTTTAAAAATTACTTCAGTATGAAATCATAATGTATCTAAAAATGCTCCCTCTGAGTGTTTACAGCAGGTCAAGCTTATACTGAGTTTCATAATGGAACAAGGTCACTGAAGATGGAAGATGAAGAAAATGGCGATGGCTACTATATGTTCATGAAAATAATGTTAGCACATGCCATAAATTCAGCTTGTTCTTTGAATTATGATGAAATAATCTAATATGAATCAGAAATATGAAGCCTACAAAGGGGAAAAAAACTTCAGATTTTTTGAAATGAATGAGACTGTACTAATTAATGATAGACTCACTCCTTAAGGCAATGGCTTTTATGAGTTCAGATAGAAAGTGAGCTTGCATAAATAATTCTGCTTACATAAGTTAATTCTGAGCAATGTTTACCTGCTAGAAATATTGGGGTGCTCAGTTTTTTGGGTTTTTTAAATTGGGTGATATCTTCCATATAAAGAGAGCTGTGGTGCTCAATAAAGATAGGTTGATCAATAAAAGGTTTATCTTTCCTTATATTCTGCTTCTGCAAGAGCTTTGCACATAAGATTGCCCTTAGAAGAATATTGTTTCAGTGTAACTGTTCAAATCATATGAGGTTCAAATTCCTTGAATGCTATGATAATTATTTGTAAGAATGATAAAGGTAGCTATCCATTAAATATCTTGAATTTGAAAGAGAAAATTCTCAGGAATACAGTGAATGATATCTAGTCTATCTCATTCTGTATAATTTTGGCACATATCATGTTAGCTGTTGTCCCCAGTTGCCTGTTAGGAGTCATTACATATAGAACAGATTCAATAAAATTGAACACTTTAAAATAATTCAAAATACTGGCTAGAGAAAAGTCTGGAGAAAAAGAGGTAAAATAAAATTGAACTAGAAATAATTTTTGTGCCATCTAGTACATCTAATTTAAGTATCTTATTGATACTCTAATTCACAAAAAATGTGCTCCTGGGTCCAGAGCTCCATTCCATCATCTGAAATTATACTTCATGCATTGATTGATATATCAGTCTCTTCATTTGAGAAAAGATAAGTTGTCCTTAGTGTAAAGCCATAACAAAAAGTTATTATTAGTACCCTCATGTTGTACAATCCGATGGTTAGAGCAGCAAAAGAAGAAGTAAAAAAGGTAAATCTCAGTTCTTTCTTACCCAAAATTAATTGAACCTGTGCCTCCCATAGCTGAGAAAAGTTGTCAAAGTACTAGATGAATTAGTTGAGGCCACCTGAGGATCTCAATAATGTTGTTCTCTATTCCTTATACTGTCTCATAACTAATGTGGTTTCAAGAAAATTATGACTTGATGAAAGAATTCAAGAAAAAGCTGAAAAAGCCTTACTTTGGGGAGCATTTATCTGAGAAGTCTCTTCTGTTCTTCTGATTTCAAGACCACAGTTTTTTTAAGCAGACAGGAGTTTTATGATTTTTCAGTTTAGGAATGGAGAGCAGGTTGTTAACATCAAGATTATAATAGCTTTTTTAAGGGAGTGATGGTATGGCAGGAGAAATTAAGACTGAGGAAATACTAGCTGACAGCTCTAATGGAAATGTCACTGATCTCTCAAAAAAATAGAAATTAAAATTTAAATCTTTTTGTTATATTCCATCATGGGCAAAAGGGAACATAAGATATTTGAGTGGAGTTAAGTTTATTGTTAAACCAAAGAATGCTTTAGTACTTTAATTACCTGTATGTGTTATTTGTGTCTATTAGCCAGTTTATATATTTGCAAAGAATCTTCACTAGAGAGACTTTAAATAACTTAAATAAAAATTAAAAAAAAAATTAAAAAACCAAAACCCAAGAGTGAGAATTTATTCTCTTCCCTTTACATTGTGCTTTTCCTTTGAATGTCCTTCATAAAACTGTGCCAAAAAGATCTAAGGTGAAGTAGAAGGCAATCACTGAAATCATGGGTGTGACCACTCACCATCATCCATCTCAGAGCCGTGCTCAAGGCTTTGGGTTGGCATTTCTTCTTTCCTGGCCTGTTGTCAGCTCATCTGCTGTCTCTGTGGGGCAGTGTTGGTGCCCCCTACCCTATGACACAAAGTGCTGATATTTCTCCACCCCATGTCTGTCAAGCCACTGGCCCCAGCCAGTCAGAGGCAGTCCCCAAGCCAGCATCCATTGGGAAGCAACATGAGAAGAGGAGAGGGAAAATCCAACCATCTCTGACTGGCTTGAACCATCTCCAGCCAGACCTAGACGGCCAATACCACCCCTGACCCTGAGGAAGTCTTGCCCTGTGGGGCTGCTGCAGGCCCACAGTGTATTTAGCTATTTACTGCACTTTCTTTTATTTCTTTTATGTATTACACATCTCCTCCACATACTGACACATTCACAAACAGTTGTACTCCTTAACTGCTACCTTCATTCATGCTGTGTTTTACCCCTCTGCTTATCCTCTCACCCACATTGTCATATCCCAGCCCGGCTTCAGGAATGGGAAACTGCTGAACTCAAAGTCACTGGCTCTCACTCTGTGCTCTCCTCTTTCCCACAGACCCAGTTATTTTACTGCAGAAGACAATCAGATTGTCTAAGTCCAGTTTACCATTTTCCTTTGGACTACTCCCAAAATATTCCATTCCTCTGTGTATCCAGTAATGTGTGCCAAGGAAAATCATACAAAAGTTTTCCCAGGGATTGAATACAGCCTAAAAGTACTGCCACACTGAGGGGCTATGAGGAGGGAGGAGGCCACAGAGATGAAGGAGCCAGGGTCTTCACAGACCTGCTTGGTGGCAGGACAAGGGCATAAGCTGAAAGAAGAGAGGTTCTGACTGGATATAAGAGTCATGAAGGCAATCAAGGTGCTAATGTGATCTGAGATGGGAGATGCCTCTGACAGAATTAAGATGCGAATGAGACCATATGCTGAAGTGGACACAGATGCCATTCAAATATCTCAAGGTGATAATGTGTAGGAGCAGATGCTTCCTTTCCCACTGTTTGCCACAAAGGGATTTTTTATTTTCTGGAGGCATTAACAAAGATGTGCTAAAGAGATCTTACCTCTGATCTTCCAGGCCTTCTTAGATCTGGAATTAGAGCCTTCGGATCAAATTCCTCCCTTCTGTGCTTATGTCAAGTTTCATCTGTGGTGGTTCCTTTTAGCTTTAGCAGTGTTTTGAGGTGCGTAACTGTATTCTGTAAGTTCTTAGAGGTGCCCAAAGAGGGAGGCTTTTTTGTTTGGAGTTTACAAGATTCAGAAAGACAAATACACAGGAATCCTCAGAGTTCACACTGCTCTGGAAGAGGGTTGCACTGCAGAACTCTCAAGATCCAATCCAACCTGAATTTTGTTGTGACAACACAAACTTAATTGCCATTTGTTCGAATACAGTACATTTTCATTTTATCATTAACTGTTGTAGTGCGTTTTTATACTTTGTAAGACTTTGAAGTAGTTTTGTTTTGTATTCCCATATTTTTCCCAAATGGTTTATCCCAGACTATACCCCCTCCCTTTACCTGTGTTATCTCTCTCCCGGGATGAGATCATCCCCAAACCCCCACCCTGGCTCTCTGTCAATCACTCAGCATCCCATCCCCTCCATCCAGAAGTTTCGGTCCAAGTCGTCGAGTGATTTTCCAGAGGCCAGGGGTCAGCCCCCCAAGCCTTGCCCCATACGCTGTCCTATATGTCTATCCAGCAGCATCCATCCCTTAGGGTCACTTATTGGTTAGTAAAATGTTGTCTACTTTTGGTTTCCGCCTCCCTTTAAATGTGACCTTGGCACATCTCCCGGGGCTCTCGGCAGGAGGCCCCCTGAGGTGCAGGAGCTCCTTTGGGATCCTAATAAAACCTTGGATTAACCCCTGCTAAGAGTTGGCCCTTTATCTTCTACTGATGTCTCTGGTGTCTCTTGTGCTGCAAAGGCGCCCAGCCCAGGTGCCCTCAGCACCCTCGGGGCACACACAGAGAGTGTCTCCCCCCAGCCCAGGTGCCCTCAGCACCCTCAGGGCACAGAGAGTATCTCCCTGCCAGCCCAGGTGCCCTCAGTACCCTCGGGGCACAGAGAGTGTCTCCCCCCAGCCCAGGTGCCCTCAGTACCCTCGGGGCACAGAGAGTGTCTCCCTGCTGTCAGCCCAGGTGCCCTCAGTACCCTCGGGGCACAGACAGAGAGTGTCTCCCTGCCAGCCCAGGTGCTCTCAGTACCCTCGGGGCACACACAGAGAGTGTCTCCCTGCCAGCCCAGGTGCCCTCAGCACCCTCGGGGCACACACAGAGAGTGTCTCCCTGCTGCCAGCCCAGGTGCCCTCAGTACCCTCGGGGCACAGACAGAGAGTGTTTCCCTGCCAGCCCAGGTGCCCTCAGCACCCTCGGGGCACACACAGACAGTGTTTCCCCGCTGTCGGCCGTGTCGGGGCTGCCCCCCCCCCCACGGTGTCTGCCGACTCGGGACTGGCCGAGGGCTCCTGAGAGGCTCGCAGGGGGACCGAGACAATTAACGGGAAAAAAAACCTGAGAATATAAAGAAGCAGACAAAAAGATAGTTATGCACTAGGGATCAGGTTCCGCCGAGGGTTAGGGTTTCGAAAACCACAAAGCCCAGAGCGCCAAGCACACTGCAGCTGCAAAAAGCATGCCAAGGGGAACACAGAACTGCCAAAATATGGCCTCTTCTTTTGCTTTCTCCTTTGATCTACCTGCCTAAGAAGGCTGCTCTTTTTTCCCTGATTTTGGAATTTTTGTTAGGATAAATTTTGCAAGTTTTTGAGACGTTCTCTTCTATATAAGGACAGACCGCAGCCTAAAGAATACTCTCCTAAATTTTTTTTTTTCTTTTTGACCTCACCCGTGTTCTGGGGAACTCAGAAAACTTTCTGTTACTTCTCAGTATTTGGTAAGGCATTTGCTTTGGGCATGGCTTGAAATAACCACCAAGCCTTGTGCTCTAAAGAAACTGAAAAGGGAGAATGGCACAACTACAGCATTGCTCCCATACACCTCTCTACCTGGCATCACGCTTGTGCTAGGTATCTCAGCCTTTGACATAAAACTGGCTTTAATAAATCTGCCAAGGATGAGAATTAGTCTTAGGGTTAAGCTTGAGAAAAACACGAAGAACAGAGACTCAAGGACACTAAAACTAAAAAATGCATGGCAAGGGGAATGTGATACTGTATGAAAAATATTCTCTGAACACTTTTCTCCTTGATGGAAGTCAGGACCGTAATCATAAACATATCCCTAACCCTTGGAGGAGCAGGAAAAGCCACATGGGGGTGCAGCTGGTGCAAAGGAGAATCTCAATGGATAGAGCAATGTTGGTGCAGCGCCCTGCTGGCCTTGGCAGGCCTTTTGTATCTTCAGTGTCCCTGGAGCTCTGGGCTTTGTAGTTTTCTGAACTGTAACCCTAAACATAACTCTAACCCTAGGCAGAGCAGGAAAAGCTGCATGGGTGTAAGGCTAGTGCCAAGGAGAAAAGTGTGGAAGGAGCAATTCTGGGTCAGTGATGTGCTAGCTTTGGTAGGTCTTTTGCAGCTGCAGTGTCCCTGGAGCACTTTTTACAGCTATTGAAGAAATAATATAACTTGGGGTTCTATGAATGCTACCATTCAGTTTTTGGTGGGGCACACATCCAGATCCTCTCCCTCAATTTTCAGGTAAGTAACCCTGGAATCTGCACCTCTCTTGCAGGAGAAGTCCTGAATGCTTATCAGGGTGTGTGTGTGTAGGGGACTTCTGCCTCTGTGGTAATTCTTGTGTCTTTCATTGTCTCTGTAAAACAGTGTCTTTCAGTCAGGAATATTTATTTCATCTCTTCCCACAGCTGCATCTCTAAGATGTTGATTCTCAGCTGGGGACTGAACCCTTTTGGAACCAGAGATGACCCCGTTGTGTCAGGGACCAAAGATGGGTTTGAGGCCTGACATGTTTCATCTGTGGTTGACATGTTGACAAGCAGAACTTATCGTGAGCTGGTAGGAATAACCTTCAGAAACAAAACTATGTATTGGTCACCTGGTGGTATTCATCCTGTGAAAGGGGAACAACACACAAGTCATTGTTGGCATAGAGGTGTGATCATGGGCCGTTGTGACCTCATCTCATGGCCCTGTGTGACATGATGTTGAAACTGGCCACTCCTGAGGAGAAGATATAAGTTGTGGTCCTGCGGGTGGAGGAGAGAGGATGACATGCTGCACACTGTTTTCATCCAGGGAATGCCCTGAAGGTGTGCTGCCCTCCTTCCCCTCCCGCTCAGGAGCCATGCTCAATCTCCTCCTGCTTAGTGGCTTCTCCAACATCCAGGGGTGTGTATGCATTTAATTTCTAAGGTGACAAATAAAATTTTCTTGCTTTGCTTCTGACTGCTTCTTGAGTTTTTTGTGCACAAGCATCCTCCCAAACACCCCTTGCTGGGTCTTCATATGCACCAGCTATCTGTGGTAGAGAGTGGGGACACGTCCTGCCAGATAGACAAGGAAATTTTTCACATGTACTGTGAAAAATGGGTGTTAGAATGTTTTCTATTACAAGTTACAAAAAGAAAAGTGATGAAAAAAACCCTAGTTTAGCCATGAATGGTCATTTTGTTCTTAATAACTACTTAATGTTCCAGATGAATAAATTTGGTTTTCAAAAAAATATTATACATTTCAGAAGCCTCAATCTTAACACTGCAATGCAGTTTATTAGCTCCTCTAATAAAGGAGAAAGAAGAAATCAGTCTATCTGGAAGTTGTATGAAGCATCTTTATTTAGGATCTGAGCCCTAAATTTTGGTCTTCTGAAAGTAATTGAACGTTCTGTACTGTACCAGCCAGTATTAAAGTCAATAATATATCAAGATCCTGAAGTAATTTAAAGGAAAAATCATAAGGGAAATTCAAAAATATCAATAAAAGAAATTCTACATCTGAAGCATCATAAAGTTTCATCTAATTAAAAATTAATTATTTAGGCCTTCTCCTTTAAAGGAGTGGAAAGGAACTTCCTTG
This sequence comes from Molothrus aeneus, assembly GCF_037042795.1. Taxonomy (NCBI): domain Eukaryota; kingdom Metazoa; phylum Chordata; class Aves; order Passeriformes; family Icteridae; genus Molothrus; species Molothrus aeneus. The sequence continues at coordinate 73,201,125 of NC_089647.1, read as the reverse complement.
GGAACCTGAGGATGAAAGTAAAAAAAACAAGAAAATCAAAATAAAAAAAATCAGTTGCTAGGACACCAAAGCATGTTTGTTGTATTTAATAGAAACCTGAAGTACAGAACGACATACAGTAAGTTGGCATGAGTATGTGCTTTATAAAGATTGGTAGAAAAACTGTGATGATAGGGGAATAGACAGTAAAATTCAAAGTATATGAGGGATTCTTATATCATCAGTTTGAAGCAAGCTATAGCTCTTTGCTACTTCTGCTGGATGAAAAATTCTAAAAAGCTGTAAAATATTTTACTATTATCATGCTTAAATTTGATTCCTTTGGTGATGTTTCTGTAAATGATTGGGTAGATTATTACCACATTGTTTTACTACAGCTTTATTGTTATAGCTTACACAGTACTCATTGCAATCAAATTTAGTTTCTCTCATTACACCCATGAGGCTGATTTAAAAAGGATAAAGTATTTTAAAGGAAGACCTTAAGAGATTAGGCTTAGAAGAAAATTTAATATTATACATTAGCTCTGAAATACAACAGTATTTCTTCAGTGTCTAAAAACATTTTTATTGCATAAGTTCTAGTTTTAATGATAAAATTAGGTGCCACTGAGACAAAGTTATACATGTATCTCTGAAGTTACCAGTGTGAGGAAAGAAATAGACAAGAAACATTTTTCTAATGTATATATTACCTCTAACACCATGTATATTTCTCAAAATAATGGATGGGTTTTTTAATTTCAGTTTGTCATCAGAAAGATGATAAGGTATAACAAAAAAGGATATTTATCAGGAAAAAAAAAACACAACAGTAAGAGACCAATCACACTTTTTTCCTTCCCTTGTGTCTTTGTTAATCACAAACCCTGTGAATTCCCCATGTTCCTCTTTCACATTTGTTGAAAGTCTTGTTAAAAATATCCTTTCCATTTCTTCCCTTTCCTAATTCACCTGTATACTAATTACCAAGAACTACACTTCCAAATAATTTTTGCATGATTACATCTTTTTTTTTTCCCCGGGACATAGAACACTTTCAAATGAGCAAGTTATCTTGTAGTCCATAGACATTCATAGGAAAGTAAAAGTAATATTTTATTAGAAGTAATTAGTTTAATATACCAAACAGAATTTCTATCAAACTTGTCTGGAAAAAAAAACAACTCAACAAACAAAAAATTTCAACATTTTGACTCTCAGGCACAGTAGAAGTTTTATATTTGTGAAACTTAAACTTGTCTGGAAATGTCTTGGAAAGTTAAATGTATACATCTATATTTTGAAGTTAACATAGCTCCAGGCTAATGTTATGTAACACTGTTTACTGGCATAAGATAGTTCTGTTAACATGGTTGGCTGCTTTTTTTTTTCATTCCATTGAGTTTCTCTAAACTTCCCATGCCTCCTTCAAATGTGTTGCTTAAGTTAACTGCTTTAGAGATGACATTTTTCTATTTTTTTAATACAACAATTCAAATTCTAGAATAGAATATTGTCTATGGAAAAATCACCCTACACTTAAAAATGTGAAAATGTTTAACATAATTTCTAAATAAATCATAAAAAGTCATGACAGCAAAACTGTTTTAAAACCCAGTGTGTTTTGAGACAAAATCCTTATTTCTCAGTTCTTTTTTAGGTTTATTTAGGAAAAACTAACTACAAGGCCAAATACTTCTTTCAGAGAACTTTCTTATGTCAGTTTTTACATTCACACATGGAGCAATAGTACTCTAAAAATTGCCTTAGGTTTTAATGAAAGTAGAGAGACAATTCAGCAGCATGGACATAGGGTTTTATACAAATATGTTTAAAATGTCTTGATACACAGGAAAAGTATAGATTCACAGCAAATTAAAACCAGTCATAGAATATATTTCAGTTTCTCCCAGCTCCACTCCAATAAATAAATATCTGAATAATTTGAAGTGCACAAAAGGAAAATTCCATTAGAAAATTAGAGAAAAATATTTCAGTGTGAGAACTTCTGAAGAATTTTTAATGATATGTGTCTGGCTCCTGGATTGATGCAAATTTCACTACATTTAACTACGTTCAAGTATCCATATGATCCAACAATGATCCAACAGTTGTACTTATGCACATGTATGTAAACTGAGCCTCTTCAAAAGATTGGAAGTCCTGATAAAGGCGTCAGGACAGGTGATGGTGAAGGGAACCCAGTCCTGTAATGAATGTGTGCTGTGGCACACATGGCTGTGGCACAGTTGTTTATAAGGGTAACCAAAAGGACCTGTTGCCTAATTACTCTCTCCTGCTTCTTGGGCTGTGTGCCAGGTGAGTTGTTTGAGAGGCTCACAGACCTACTCCTCCTGTAAACCTGTGGTATGGGATCACAAAGCAGGAAAGAGGCAGGAGTGCTGATGTGAAAAATGCAATTCAGTCCATTAATGGGGTTCTAAAGACTGAGCCTCATATTTATTTCATGAGATTTTTCAGAGACTTTGTCCTTTTCTCTGCCCTTATCTTCCATCTCAAACAATTGTTGCAAACTGTCATGGTTTGACACTGGCACAATGCCAGTGCCCCCATGAAGATACCTTCTCCCTGGTTTCTGCTGTGAGATGTGACCAGGAATAAGCAAAGCAGGCTCCTACTTAGGGAAAAAAGAACCAGAACTTTATTAACTACTCTACAACTACAGATAAAAAGGAACACACACACAGGGAAAATGAAAACTTCACAAGTGCATTTCCTCCTCCCCCCACCAAATTTCCAACACAATACATTTGGTTCCTCAAATCACCAACTCTCGGTCCAGCACCACCTTTTAGACAATCAATCCTCAGTTCATCAAGAGGAGAGGAGTCCTTCTTGTGCCATGGGCTTCCCCTGGAAACACAGCTGAAGCCTCGTGTGTTTCTGTGTCACTCGTGGCACCGCCCGGAGTACATCTGCCGTTGTGACTTCTTCCTTTTCATGTCCAGTGCTCTCACCACTGAACACGGACCAGAGCTGCTTCTAGGGTTGTCTTTTAAGGATGCTCTGTCCCAATCCAAAAAAGGCACAGTCTCTCCTTTGGGACACCTGTCCCCACAATCTCTCCTTTGGGACACCTGTCCCCCCCATATTTTTTCACCCCCTGGGGCCGAGGGGCATCAACACTGAGCAGTCTCTTGGTTCTGAGGCCATTGCCTCCCCCTAGAATGCAGTCTCTGTATCACAAGGAACATGGGTCTGTCCATGGCTATACAAAAAGAGTCCAGCAAAAGCTACTCCATCATCTCTTCTCACTAGGATTCTTCTCTATTCTTCTACTATCTCTCACTCGCCCAGACCTCTCTCACACTGGCCCATTTCTTCCTCATCTTCCACTCTATCTTCTAGGAAAGGTCAATGATCTGTAAAGTTCTCATTCTCCAAAAAAGGGTTAAAAGCTCCTACAAGCGGCCGGCTGAACCCCCCCCTCTTCTCCGTCCCAGCCGTGCTGCCGGCGCAGGCCCATGTTTATCAAGCTTCAAGGTTACAGTCCCAGGCAGCGGCTCTCCCTCTCTCTCTCTCTCTCTCTGTGTCTCTCAGGGGGGGCTGCCCGATGGCTCCCGGTGTCTCTCTCTCTCTCTCTTCCACCCTTCCACCCCCGGGCTCAGGCCTACCTCTCCCGGCCACATGGCTTTCCCCTCCCCCTGCCCAGCCAGCAGCTGGGCCGGGGCAGAGACCCGAACTCTTTCCCGCTGGAAACCCAAGAGAGAACCCTCCCAGGGGAGAGCTCTGCTTTTAACCCCGTGTTCTCAGAGGCGTGTCCATGTCCCAATGGCCAGGTTAAATGCCAATATTAAAGTCTGAATATCCATTGGCCAAAAACACAGCATCCCAAAAAACACATTTCCTGTCAAACCACCACACAAACACATTAGTGGAGATTGTTGTATTTACTTCTATTCAGTCTGATTTCAAACAGAGGAGGTTACCTCTACATGATCTAATACTGCTTTTGATAATAGTCTATTTAGAGCTTGTGATAGAAAACTAAATAGATAAATAAATAAGTTTCATATTTTTTCATTCTTGCATACCTGATTTAGACAAAACAAAAAGTCTGTCAAGAAAACAATCAAAAATGAAGGATTTTATTGGGCATGAAATCTCAATTTAAAATGCTGTTTCTAATGTCTCTGTATATCTTGTGGCTTTGTTCCTCTATTCTGAAAGTTCTTTGTTCACTTTATTAAAAAGCAAAAAAGAGATACTAGAGATTTGTGACTTAGGAGTTTTGTCTTACCAACAGACAACAGAAGGAATATTTGGAACCTGCTAGTACTATTCTTTAGAAATTTGCTGTGTCCCTCTCAGTAATGGTATATCTACATTTTTTTCCTCTATGGTCTTGAAATAAATACTGTAATGCTTTTATTTTCAGTTCTTTATGAAAATGTGACATAACAAATCAATATGTAATTTGAAGAAGAAAAAAATCTAATTTTATTTACTCACCTGTATTTTCTATAGAAAATGGAGATCTTTTAAAGAAAGTTAAAATCCTGATTTGTTTTTTTTGTGTGTGTTTCTGACATTTAATTTTCTTAAGGGACTACATAAAAAAGAAAGATCTTTGGATTGGCTTTAGGAACCAATTCCCTTTCCTCTGAACTACATCTTCCTGGTACTCATCACGTTTAAATTATATTGACAATTAAGAATGCAGATAAAAAAAATTCAATGGAATTAAATTCACATTAAAATTTACTAACATTAAAAGAAAAGTGTCAAGATGATGTTAGTGTTAATATGGAATCCTGGCACTTTGAAAACCCTATTGAATTTACTGAAGACAGCTTTTGATCAATAGGAACATACTGATAAGTACATTGGTGATTTTATCTACTAACTTTTGCAGTATAATGAACTTAACTTGATAGAAATTGAGTTTTGACAAGATATTCCAGGTAATTGAATATCCAGATTTTTTTTTTTGGCTCAAGTGAATTTATCAGAATTTAGCTTTATCAGATTGAGAAAGACAAGGGGTGAGAGACAGATGAGTTAGATGTGCAGGTATTATGCAGAAGTGGACTTTTAACTCAGGTTGCTTTCCATGTGTAGAGGAATTGAAAAAAGTTAGAAAAGCAAAACTAAGCAACAACAATTTAAAAAAAGAGTTTAGAAGAAAAATGTAGAACTAAACAAGCTGAAATAACTGGGATATATTCTCAAGATCTGAACAAGATCCATAAAGTGGTATAATCAGGAAAGATCAAACGGGAAAGAAGGAAGTTATCCGAGGCCAGCAAAGTAAGAGGGAAAAGAGACAAAAATTGTGGGTTTTTTTGGCAGGCGAGGGGAAGGGAGGGAAGTGTATTGGGATGAATTTTGCATAACAACCAATACCTGCTGTCTTCAGTGTCTATGTAACATAGTGTTAAAGGCAATATAAAAATGTCAATCCTTTCCATCATTGCTCCTTTGCAACTAGGATGACAATGCTGAAGTAGACTCCCACTAACATGTTAGGTTAGCTATAGAATATCTGAGAATATGAGGTAGATACTGGAAAGAAATCAACCATACACACAAGCAGAAAAGCCAGAGCCACCCCGCTTCTCCAACTGATCCTGACTATGTTTTGGGTTCTTCATTGCTGCATTTCTTCTGGAAAATTTTTTTTCTGCATTTTATCAAGTGCAATTAAAGGGCTGGAGTGTGACTGTCTTAGATGACTTTCATTCCAAATTTCAGGAAGTAAAGTACTTTAAAGTACATCTGATCAGTGTCATCCTGGAAGTAACCCCTTAAAACATCCTAATCAGTTAAATAAATCTCCCAGGTATATCACTTATGGAGCTGTTTGCATTTCAACTCGGCATAATCACTGTGACACAGAATTTTAAATTCTGGTGAAACATTCTAAATAGCCCTAAATCAAATGTTTATATACTTATATGTATAAACTATGCCTCCATTTCATCATGTTCCCAAATTCATATACTTAATTTGAGAGAACACTGACATCAAGGTCACACATTCACTTCTATACATCAGGTATATTTGATTTCCTCTGAAGTGCAAGCATTAGGAAATCCAGTTTACACATTTAAATTAACAACAAATTGAAGCTAATCAAAATTAATTTTTCTTTGTGGTGTATTTTTTTGCTGCTATGATACCTTCCTTTTTTAAACTTCCCTGTACTTCACTTTTAGTTTTTTGTCTTACTAATTAACAACTAATAGATACCTTAGATATATTCCTGAACAAAAAATACATTTCTCTACTGTTCTCTTGGTAGTTTTACTTCCAAATACATTTTAATAAGTACTCACACTTTTAAATTATTTTTGGTGTGAGTCATCCCAGCGTAATTTACTTCCAAAACCAGAGTTTAAAAAAAGAAGTAACTGAGCTTCTAAACATAGAAAATTTAAATAAATACTAATAATTCTAAATTAATTAACTTTATTGAGTTTTTACTGTTAAAGTTGGAATTTAAATTAATATAAATTCATAGTAAATGAGTCTTGCATCATATTTCTTTATTGTTGTTTAACTATACATTTTTTCCCTGATCTTATTTCTACTACTAACTGACAAGGAAATCAAGTTAATGTCCAGAAATATATTGTATATTTGACTATAAGATGTATGGAAGGGAAATAAATGTATATGCAAAGGAAGAGTCCCATCAAGGTAGATATGTCTCTGCCAGATTCTGGAATGTTTTCAGCCACCACAAGAGCCAACAAGCAAATGAACAGTAGTTGAGACGTGACAAAAAAGCCCCACAAACATTTCAGAATCTGTCAGGGAAGTACCATCAGTACAGCTGCTAAGCTACAGTCATCCATTGAACTAATGCCTCCTCCAGGCTCACTGGCCAATACTGAAGTGCATTTCTCTGTTCATCAGGTTAATAGAGTTAGGATGATGTGTTATGAGGCAGTAGAATATAACTGTCTCTGCAGATATATTGTTAGTATGGTTTCCGGGATGATTTTAGTCCTTCACAATTTAACGTCTTCAGTAATACCCAGGTACAATGGAGCAGTTAGCAGAGACCAGAAGCAAAAATCCTGATCACAGCGATTCTGCCCCAAAGAATACGTTAACTTTGCAGTTACAGCTAAGCCTTCTCATTTAGTATCTAAGTCAGAGGAATGTCCCAACCACCTTAGTATCAAAACAAACCAGAATTTAGAAAAGATATTGTCTGAGGAAAACTTGAATAAAATCTACTCCTACAAACTAGTACAGAGTTATGAAAGAAACAAAATTTCTTAAGATATGCTGCATAATCCTTTTGAGGAGCTGAAATAAAGCCCATTTTTTAAAATGTGTTTTCTGTTTCTCCTGTGTTACAATATATTTCAGCAATGTGGAGTTAAAACATTGTTCAGGCATCAGCTTGATAGTTGTGATATCTCTATTTTTAACCTTTTTATGAAAGTCACATTCATTTAAAGGAATCAGTGTTTACTACTTCTTTATCTTTTGCTGTGCTGACCTCTTTGAACCAGCAAATAAAACCAGAACTGCTTTTAGTTGGCTCTGTTTGATGATGTGATGCTACTGCTTTATAGTTATGATACACCCAGGGTTAGTAGCCTACCCATCACTGGTGATAGGTCTCCTTTTTATGGGGGGAGGGAGAGGGAAAGGGATTTGGTTTGATTTGGTGTTTTCTTTGTTTTGTAGGGTGGGGATTTTTTTTTATTTGTTTGTTCTGTGTTTGGTTTTGTTTGGTTTTGCTTGTTTGGGGTGTTTTTGCATCTGGCATTTCTTTTTCCAGTAAATGTTTTTTTTCATTCCTGCATGGAGCCAACTTGATAGGTAGATCAGCTCTTGGGAAAAAAGAGAGAATACAATTTAAGGAATGTTATGGACAGAAACATAAGAGGAGTGGAAAAGAGTCTTTCACAATTGCCAAGAATGAGAGTATTTCCTTCTATTTGCAAAACTAGGGATGAGAGAGGCACAAATAGGACTCAATAAGGATGTTGCTTTATGTTATTTCAAGCTTTCTTATTCTTGTGCCTACATATCATAGCAATTAGTGACTAAGAAAGATCTAGGTAAGGATTAGTGTTTTGACAATATTTCCACAATGTCTGATACTTACTAAACACCTTAAACTGAAAATCAGACTTAGTCCTACCATGAAAAATAATCTTGTCAGATGCTGTATTTTATTTGTCATCCTACTTCTTGTGTCATTCTCCCTTTCTCCTCCTTATGTTATATTTTACGACATATTATATAGTCAGAGTCCAAACAAAATTTATGCTAAATTTCTTACTTATAGACAATAAAGCCACATTGTCATTTTTTAAGTGGAAATGTTGATTATGAAAATAAATGTTGCAAATCTTAAAGATACTGTTCTATGTTATGCTTCACTTTTTCTGGCAGGTGAAATTTGTTTCTCTTCAGAACTTTTATGGAAGTCATTAAGTAGGCCTGTATAATAGATAGAATTTATCAATTTTGTTCAGTAGCAAAAGTACATCTTCTCTTCCAAGGTACAAAGATAAACACAGATTTATTTCTTCACCTAGAGACATAAATGTGTTTCCTCGATTACAGGTAAAATAATTAACTGGAATAAAGTTTCCTTCTTTTTGAAGTGTCATATTATCTTTCTAACTGTAGCATGATAATCTTCAAAATATCAAAAAATTACTAAAACAATGTTGAAGAAAGTATTTGAAAATCAATTCTATGCAATTTCTGACTTCACAGAACTATTATGTTTAATGTATTTCACAGTGACATTCTCTTAGCAATACTTTTAAGTTCAGAAAAACTTTTGCTGTCTTGACATCATTCTAGAATACTTATAGATGCATGTGGGGATAGAGTGATCAAAACTGGGAATCAGCTGTCATTAAAAAATTAAAACACTGAAGTTATAGGACCTCACTAATCTCCCAGGTCCAAATTTTGAACTCATTATCATTCAGGAGACCAAAATTTAAAATATATATATTCACTTAGCTGCAAGTAAGCAATTTTTCTTTCAGCTGCACCAGCAATTCTCTTTTCTTCATAAATCTGATATAAAGTGAATATCCGTGATATTGAAAAGCTTCTATATTGTGTCATGACATGATAATTTTGGGATATTTTTATGTATAACAAAACCCTCAAAGCTCCTGACAAGAGGTTTAGTATACTTTTGCCTGCCTTTCCCATTCCTCCACAACTCAAAAAGTAATATGAAAAGAGAAGTGGAATACAAAATTGCTGAAGATGACAGAAATATAAAAGCCCCAGATAATCAGGCATTTTTTGCTTACATTAAGAAATTCACATGGCAATATGAAAGGGTCTTTTTTCAGAAGAGATATATATTTTTATTTAATGGATCTTTAGAAGTCTAACACAGTATCCTTTCTTTTCCACTTGTGACCCATCTGTTACATGTTCAACTCAGGGTAGTTAAATGGTGAGGAGAGGACAGAGTTGCAAAGGCAAGGCATGGCTTTTAAAAGAAACGTATGATCAGTCATGATAAAAACAGCAGAGTTCAAGTATGGAGCAAAGGCCCTGAGACTTGACATGAAGAGGTCATTGTAGGCCTTGATGTTAGCATATCCTGGGTGCACAATAAAAGTCAAATTAGAGAGGATCTATGTTGGAGTGAGAGGAAGGGAACTTGAGGCAACTGCTATAATCTATGAGTTCAAGGAGTTCACCGATGAAGGGAAGAAGTGATATTGGAAAGAAAGGGGGAATGGAAGGGTTGACTTTCAGAAGCTGCTGGATATTACAGTATGATTATATTCTTAGGAGAAGAAACGGGAGAAAGGACAGCAGGGCTCAAGAAGTCATGGTGTTGAAGTGGGAAGAAATGGAGTCACAGGCAGGAGCAAGGGCCAAAAGATGGAAGGAGGATGTAAGTGGAGAGGTCATGTTGGATCTCATAGATCTTTGCTAAAAACTACAGAGATAATATAGATAAAAGGAAGAATCAATTCTTTTATATGCCATAACAAAAACTGTCCCACCTCCTCGTTTGGGCTACATGCTACCAAAGATCAAACATCAAAAAAAATCTCATTTGATTCACATCCTGTTAATAGTCAGACTCTATAAAAATGTTATAGTATGATAAAAATAAGCTAAATCTTGTGAAAAAAAAATATTAGCCTATATTCCAACAAAGCAAAACCATCTTTTCTGCAGTATTTGAATGCATCCATATATATTGGGAGGTGGAGGTAGAGACAAAAGGACCAACAAAGAAAGGAAAAAACATAAGATTTCCATCCTAACTGAAGAGATATTACAAATGTTACAATATTTCATCAAGATAAGAGTAAATTAATTTTAAAGTGCTCCTATAGTTATATAACAGCTTCCTTCTTCAGATAAATTCTTGTAAATAATATATTTCACTGTTTCCTGTCAGAAGGTAGTACCAAATGGGGAAACTAATGGTTAAAGCCAACAGTTATACTAATTCAAGTATAGTGTAAATATTGATTCTGAAGAGTGTGAGCTGGGGGAATAGTCCCAAAGAGTTCTAGATATTCAAGTGCTGGTTCTTTTTCATTCAAAATAGCACAGCTTTTCTCAAGCTAAATAGTGTGATCAAACCCCCAGAGTCTCTGAAGCACACAAAAGCTCACAGAATTTAAAGAAGTGTATACCCTATTCTGACACAAATGTGTATTATGGGAATATTGCAAGAAATTAAATTTCTGTTTAGCACAGTGTGTACACTTATAAAGATAATGAATTTTATGATACCCATCAGAAAGTATTTCTGAAGACTTTACTGTTTTCTTTTCCCCACCAGAGTGCAGTTTATTGCGAACTCCAAAATTTTTGTAAATTATTTGACAGAAATAAATTTCCCAGCAGATATTAAATAGTTTGATAGAAATCTGAAAGTTTTGCATTAAACAGAAATGTGGAAGAAATTTAATTCAAATAATACAGAATGATGTTAAGTCATACTTTATTAGACAGTGTTGTAGTTATTTGCATCTGCAGTGGTCAAACGGGGCATTAGAATACTTTCTTACTATTTGATTTCTTTAGCCTATGGAGATTTTGCTGCAGCAGTTCTGTTACATAATGATCTCAATTTACACAATAAATAGATAACTGCTTTCAGTATTCTCTCACTGAAGCAGCAGTACCACTCCTCATAGTAAGTTCACATGTACCATGCTAATAGCACAGAATGATTAAATGCTGCATTTTGCAATATTGAAGATGACAAATCACTCTTCTGTAGAAAGTAGTGTTTAAGTAACACATTTTGTAAAGAATGGTGCTAGTGCATAACCAGATGCATGCATCAAAATAAGTGTAACAAATAAATTTAGTTTGATGCTAATTGTGAAATTATGTACAAATTTTCTCAATTTTTAAAATTAATATAATTTAACTGTTGTTGTGAGGTTCTTCCTTCATATCTCTATTTACAGTTAATCTTGAGGGCAGGAGTAGATAGACTTGAAAGAAGTGCTAGAATCCTAACTTAGGGGTACCAGAACTCTTTTGATGAACTGCATGCATTGTCGCTTGAAAAAAGACCAAATTCTTCAAAAAGAGACAATTCAAATCAATCCATGTTAGATCCTCAGAGAAATCCGGACAAATGAAGAAACAAGACAATTCTCTTCTCCATACTTTCTCTGAGGGACAGTAACCTTTGTAAACATGACTGTAAAAATCCTCTGTAACTGAGCATCCCCAGGTATCCTGAGCTTCCCTACGTGCAGCAGAAATTGATGTGGTGTGTTGATTATGTATTACACACTTTGAATGAGAAATATCCCCATACAAACCTATGCCTTCAGGAATGTTGATGAATGAGGAATATGAGGTAAACATTTGATCTCACTAGTGCAGTTTTGGTAGCAGCCCATTTGTGAGTCCTACAATTGCAATAAATCAATATTTCTGGCAACCTGCTGATTCCTCTTGAAGTGGATGACTAACAGAGGAACGTTAGTGAATGAGACCCCTTGCAGGTGTTTTCTGAAATAGAAGTTCTCTTCCAAATGTGACAGTTTTTTTCAGAAACATCCTAAATTTTTCTGAAATCCAGGAGGTTTAGGATCAAAGATATTTAAGGACATAGGCTTCAGATTTCCTATTTCTGATATCACCATAACAATTGAAAGAGTAGACCTCTACTGCAAAAGCTTTGTGGACAAGAAAACTCAAGTCAAACTTTTGCTGTCCCAAATAAAAAAACTTTCAAGTATTTTCAATTGTCATATCATTAGTTTCCGATGAAAATAAAGGTCTTAATACAGACAGTATAACCCTATCAACACTAGACTTGCTTCTTAGCGTCTTTCACATCTGTTTTTAAGTGTTGAGAAAAAACCCACTCTCTGACATTAAAGATTCATAGGTTTAAACCACTGCTCTAAAGTTAACAACAAAAACCTCCGCTTTGCCTCACAGGGCTCACACTTCTAATACTTCTTTGTCCTGCTGATCATGCTCTGTATTCTCCTCTGAGCCACCTGAGATTAGGCTCTATCATTCCTCAAATACAGGGCCTACATGAGGCTGAATAGAATGAAATGATTCACTGTGGAAACTTCAGCTTGCCGAGAGGATTTTGGCCTTTTTTTTGAATAATGTTCTTTCTGAGATTAGTTATAAACACACATTCTGGCTTATATCAGAAACAGTGGGGCTACCAGGCCTAGGGAAGGGAATCTTCCGCCCCATTGTGTTCAGTTCTGGGCATCTCAATTCAGGAAGCACATTGAGGTTCTGGAGCATGTGTAGAGAGTGAAAAGAGTCCAGAACACATGGTCTATGAATAGCAGCTGAAGGAGCTGGGATTGTTTAGCCTGCAGAAAAGGAGGCTCAGTGGAACCTTGTTGCTTTCTATAACTGTCTGATAAGAGGTTGTAGGCAGGTGGGGTTTCACCTCTTCCCTTAGGCAACCAGCAAGAGGACAAGAGGACATAGTCTTAATCTGCGTCAGGAGAGATTTAGGCTGGATATTAGGAAGAATTTCTTAACAGAAAGTGTGATGAGACATTGCAATGGGCTGCCCAGGGAAGTGGTGGAGTCACTGTCCCTGGAGGTGTTTAAGGAAAGTCTGGATATGGCACTCAGTGCCAGGGTCTAGTTGACAAGGTGGTGTTTGGTCATAGCATGGACTTGATGATCTCAGAGGTCTTTTCCAGCCTAATTGATTCTGTGATTCCTTTTCAAGTTCATCCATTGTGCTCTTGTTACTGTATTGTTACACTCACAAGTGTCAGCAACAGGTCATATGTTCTTTCTCATGCAGGAAAGACATTTGAAATTCCAATGAATAGAGGAATTTTCTTATTAATCTTTAAGGAAGATTAAGAAAATTTGCAGTGACTCTCTCTTTCCACCTGGCTACAGATTCTGGGAATGGAAATACTACATTTGAATTGTGGTAATCGAAGTAGTAAAATCTCTGGTGACGTAATCTTGAAAAACTATCTAGTGATATCTATCAGATACCATGGGCAGTTGTGTTGTGCAAGTGCTAGGCTAAAATCTTCTTATGGCATAGGAAAGGGTGTCTGCAGATTCCTTAATATCCAGTTTTCATTCATGACAAATTAATCATACCATGAATTCTTGTCTACTATGTGTTTTGTACTGTAAAGAGGTTGGTTCTCTCAATTGCTTAATTTCATTGAGTTGAGAAAACAATAACCAGAGAAATAAAGAGCCTCAGAAATATCATTAAGAGTAGAAATATGAGATAGAAAATCAAGGAGAAAGAAAGGAAATGTTAGAAGCATGTGATAACCTGGTAGCAAATTAGTTTATTTTGTCTGCAGATAACAAAATTCAAAAAATGTGGGGAAAGTGATATTAAAAGGGACAAAGGCAAACTAAAGGATTTAATTTAAATTATTTAATAATGAAAAAACAGTTGAAGATAACAAAAATAGTTCACTTTTTGGCTCCTCACTACAAGAAAGACATTGACATGCTGGACTGTGTCTAGAGAACAGCAACAAAACTGGTGAAGGGTCTGGAGTGCAAGTCCAGGATCACCATTCTTTTTAGACTCCTAAATTTATAAGACTAATTATGAAACACTTACTCTATTTTACTTTCTCTGAGTTTATTTGGCTTATAGTTAAACATTCCCTCTGATGTACACCCAGTTACCTAAAATCATGGATCTTTCAGTGTCTCTTCCTTCTGATGTTCCACTGTGAGCTATATGTGTAATTGAAATTTAATAAATGGCTGACAGTTGCCTTTCACTTCTGTCTTTTCACTATGTTGCTGAAGATGTGCTTATGTCCTAAATCATGATTCAGTGCACTACCGCTTCATTTTATTTATATGGGGTATATTAAATATATATTTTTAAAATTAACATGCCTCACTTCCTGAAGAAACCAATGATAAGATGTAAGTCTGCAAGCATGGAGGTTTTTAATATTTCCTTCTACTAAGATGAGTTTTAATAGCTTCGCAGATCTGTTAGGACTCCAATAGAATACATAATTTTTTTTTTGTATATTTATTTTTCTTCCCTTTATGTTGATATGCTCTTTCTTAGAAAAGTGTATCCTACCATCCCTGATAAAATGCCCCTAATGTATAAAAAAAGACCCCATACTTTGCTTTAAATCTTTCTTTCAAATAATAGTTGAACACAGCTTTTTTTTGCGCAATGTCCCGGTCTTGTATTGAGTCCTTGTCTGGTGTAATAATTATGAAATTAATTGCTGGGCACAATTACATAGTCATAGATCTAACCACAGATTTGACAAGGAAACCAAAATACTGATGAAAATTCACTCTAGTCTCTAGTGTAGAAGTAAAACTTAGTGTTTTCACTTTTTCTTTTTTTATCCCAACAATAATCTGGGTAATGTGCTTGTGTTTGCAGAGCAGGAATAAGCAATTTGGCAGCTATAAAATTGTTTCAATTATAAGTGGAAAATATTTAAAATAAAGCTTCCCAATCTTAAGTAAAGGAAAAAGAAGAATATACTTGAAAAGCACTCACTACCTTAGCTTATTCAAATTAGGCATTTCGAATGAAGATGAAATTTCATGTTTCTGCAACAGACACTTTCAGGTGTATTATTTTCATAGTGAATTCTACTGAGATAAATATAACTGAAATGAATCTCAGGCACTATCAGATAGTCTTGGAAGTATTTTGGAAATCTTACATTAAAAAAACTCCACAAAGCAGAGAGAAAATGTGTTTGGCATGAAGACTTGATCTGTAAATAGAATTGGCTGCCTTCTTTCACTAAACTATGGAGAATGATTAAAAGTTAATCATGGTTTGCCATCGGAGCCAAACCACATCAGCTTTTTCTGAGAATTTTTACTCAACGCATTCATAATATGAAAAATAAGCAATACTTTTTAAACAGCTTAGGAATGTGCTAATTTTCTTTTAAATTTTTTCTTCTTGTTTAATTTCCATGCACCAGTTTGTTCCATTCTCTGTACTAGCAATTTATTAGCAATGAATAAATTTTGCTGTCTTTTCTAATCTGTAAAAAATAAGCCAAAGTGCTAACTAAAAGCAAATTGATTTGAATATATTGTGAATTCTTGCTTAATATTCGGTACGTGAAATGCAAAATCACAGATTTTACTCTTAATTTACAATTAATTTAATCTCTGAATTAAAAGTAGCATACAAATTTATTATAATAACATTATTCTTCTAGTTAGTGTTTGGTTCTATGCAGTTAACCTCATAATATTTTTTATAATTTATGTATATACATAGAATTTTTCAATTTTTTTCTTTAAACGAAGTGAAATCTAACCTAAAAAAACCTAAACGGTCCTTCTTATAAAATGTCCTATAATCTCCACCAGGGAGAGTAGGGGAAGTAGAGAACTATCCCTATCTGTTAAGGATAGTTTGGTGCACTGTGTAAAGTAAAACAAACAAAAAAGACAAATTAAAAAAAAAGGAGAGGAAAATATTTAAAGGTTTAATTTGTGTATATATATTTGAATATATATTTCAAAATGTATCTCTAGCCACTTAAATTTTTTGATGGAGTGGAAATAAAAACTATCAAGTCAAATGTTTATTCTCTCCACTTAATTAAAATGTTTATCTGTCTAATTAATAAAGAGAGTGTAGTAATTACATGCAATATATGTCAAAATCATAGCTATTATTATTTATCAAGTGGAGAAGACCTATGCTCTATTTATTTGTTGTGCTTAATACTTCTTTGCTTTTTATTCCCCGAAGATCACCTCTGAGATCAGTTAGGCTTTTGGAACTGTGTGCCATGCATTCAAGCACACAAATAATAGGCTTGATGTAACATCATGTGTTTTCCTAGTGTTCAATTATGTGACACAGACCAAGTTGCTATTACATAGTTTATTAAGGAAGAAAAAAAGAAGAAAACAAACAAAAGACGCCCATGAAGATGGGTTTGAAGTTTATTTAAAACATTCATAATATGCTGAAAAATACAGTAATGATTACAGAAAAAAAAAAAGAAACATCTCCTTTACAAATAAGGGTGTGTTATTTAGAAAGTACGAATAAATATTTTTTTCTTTGTGCAGAAATAAACCTGTTAGTTTGAGTCCAAAAGTAAGGGATAGACTGAACCACAGAACTTTGGGTGACATGGATATACTTTCCTTTTGCTGGTTATTTTGTAGTGAGCCAAATGTCTGTTCATCACTCTATACATGTCTTTGTGAAAAAAGACACAAATTCTATTAATTAAGGGAAAATCTGGTCCCTATTATGCTATTTGAAAATTACATTTGGCATAAACAGAGAGTAGTGCTTGCTTGTAGGAGTAGAATTGGATGCCATCAGCATTGGGCTTTAGCAAAAGCCTTTTAAGATATCAGAAAAGCATAATATTCTCCAGTTTTGTGAAAAACAAGGAAACTAAGGAATAACTGTTACAGTTGTAATCACTATTTTTCTAAGTGTTATAAATATTTAAATATATAATTATTCAGTGGTTTGATACTAAAATATATTATTAATATATAGATATATAAAAATAAAATTATGTACATGTATATAATATAAAAATGCAAATATATTTATATAAACAGATATAAAATCAATTCTTTAGAGAAATATCTACAGTCAGTTTTGCTTCACATTTTCTTTATAGAGGTTGTTGCACATTTAAACCGTCTACTTAGCAGTCTCCTGAATCCTAAATCCTTAAATTATAGATTGCTGCGTGAATAATAATAAATAATACTAGTAAATTGATAGTAGTTTTTTCTCTATTCAGTTATAAAAGGGAAATATTTCCGGTATGTAACTTATATGACTGTTGTAAGTTTGCTAATATTATTGCTGTTTTCTTAAAGTTATGGGTTGGTTTTGTACTGGAGAAAAACTGATTCAATTCATAATTTTCCTTTAGCAGAGGCTAAAAAGAGTCCAATTATCTCACCCTACAGAAAGAATATAATAGCCAGTTGTTGGATTTCTGAGTTCTTAAGAAAGTGTTTTAAACTTTGTTGTATACATTACTCTTTTCACAGAGGTCTAATCTGGATATGGATTTACTCTGCTGAACACATTAACATTATCTATTACTTTTTTCCTATTATTATCTTGCAGAGTGCCCAAACCAGCATTTTCTTCCAAGCCACTGTTGCTATTATCATCTGTTTAATAATTTTCTCACAATCCATTCAGTTTCATTGGCAGATAGAAGTACAGTTTTGAGGATTTCATTTTCACACAGCCTCTATGTATAAAACTCTTGCTCCAAAGTCAGGGAAAAGAAATAATATAATCCAGCAAAAAGTTCTGTACTTACTAGGTACCGTTTTTATGTTTCTCCAAAGTCCAGTGGCTGGAGATATGAATATAATAGTTTGCTACTAAAAACCAAACCAAACAAAAAACAAAAAAGAAGCAATGCAAAAAAGTCAAACATCCCTTTCCAGATCAACCTGGAAGTGGGATTAATCTACACTAATTTCAGTAATAAGTAAATTCAGTATGTATTCTTAGGTAAATACCAATCATCCTTCAACAGGAAATGATGTTACGCACCAGAGATAGAAAATACACACAGAATTAATACCTTGCTGCAAACTTTTCCCTCCTGCACTGGTTTTACAGATATCCTGCAGCATGGGGCTGAGCTGCCTGAATATGTGTGTCTGATATGACTTGACATACATGATGCTGTTACAGATTTCTGCAGAAGATCATTAGGTATGTTAGACAGTGGAGGCCTTTTGCTTTGGTGGCCCAGAGGGAAGCAAGGAGCTTCTGGAAACCAGATGATGTACCTCATTATAACAAAAATTACACTGTATAAACTTTGTGCACTGAATCCTCTGGTTAGAGTTAATTGGATGTACTTAAGACCTAGATGCCATAACTGAAATTTGGTGGGATGAATTCCATAACTGGAGTGAGACTATCCAAGTCAACCTACTGTTTAGAAGGGACAGGGGAAGAAGTGGGGGAGGAGGGGTTGCCCTCTACATCAGTAGGTGGATAGAGCATGAAGAGACCTGAAGGTAACATTTGATTTTATTGCAGAGTCCTAAATGCAGATGTTGCTCTGGAAAGCAGTGCCACCCTGACCTTCAAAACAGCTAACATACAGCAGGATATATCTACCCTTGTCTTTAAAGGCATCATTTACACATGGCATATATCAAGTGTTTTGTTATAGAATATTAAGTAGGGCTGGTAGTGGAAGTGAAATGCTATGTATTACAGCCATTACCATTGCATTAGCTGTGAGATGGCTAGCATGATCAGAATTCTAGTTTGTTATGTACTACAATATCTCTCTCTAATTTAAGTTATTAGGTTTTATTTTAGAGTTCCTGGCAATGGTGGAAAATTTCTCAGAACTTCTGTTTTTAAGAACATGAGAAGAATTTTAATTATTAAGTAAAGGTTAGAATAAAAAAATAACAATGAAACATGGAATATACTAGAAAGAATAAAAGAGAACCCAAAGCTCAAAGTCATATCTTTTCTATTCTCTTAGGGTAAACAAGTAAATGTAATTTTTCCTTGATTTAAACAAATAGTCAATATATGAATTTAAAAAAATAAAAAGAAAGAAAATAGAGCATAGGTATTGTCATTATCTATCTATTACAGCAAAATAAATTTTCGATTCCTCTATAAATACAAAACTCTTGTTTCTATTTATTCATGACTGATTGAGTCTGTTGCAAATATGCATCTGAATGAAACATTCTTTTGCATATTTTTAACAGAATCTAATAATTTCAGAAAGAGTAAGTCTAACAATAAATAACAACCTAATTTTCTTAGTACTCCACAATATTCTCCTCTATTTTTCATGCCTCTAAATAAAAAAGGCAGGCTAGAAATGATGATTTAAAATTGCAGTTTGTTTCCAACTGGGTCTTCACATTGACTCTGATAAAGAGATGTTCCCTCTCATTTTCTCTGTCATGAAAGGCCAAGGGTCTGCTGTCAGATAAAGCAATGAGACTAATGCTGACTGACAGAAAACACTGTCAGCCTAAGAAAAATATAATTATGCTTTGCATTTAAATACCAGAAGAAAAAGTATCCTAAACCACTACATTGGATTATTGTCATATGGGCCGGTTCTCATTCACAGAACTGCAAAATTATAAAAGATGTCAATATCTGAAAGATTGTTCATAACTAAAGGTAATCCACAATAAGAAAACAAGTAACAATTAAAAAAAATCAAACATACATTTTTAGTATGATTCCCCTGAAATTCTCTCTTTCTTCTTCAACCGAAAAATCTACAATGCACTGTGTCACCACACAATTAGACAGTCTCTAACTAGCACACATCTTGCCAGTTTTTTTTTTAATAGCTTGAAGTGTGTCCTCAAAATGATGTTTCATAAAAGACACAGAGTTATTTCAAATTGTCTTGCAACACTACTAGTTCAAAATAATTTACAAAAATATTTTCCTGTGGAAAATAATGGTTTGAGGTTAGTCTGTAATAATGCAAGCCTAAAATTGCTTCTTACTTTATAACAGCCTGAAGATTTGGTCCAAAATAGTGTTATTGATATCTTCATAAAAGTTTACCAGGAGTACATTTGCATTATGATTGGATCTTTTGTGTAAGCAGAAAGGAGATAAACCCCAACTAATCAAAACTCCATAATATTTATGAGATATTAAGCATTAAAGGTAACACCCTTGGTTCAATGGTTATTTGTCAGCATTAATAGCTATATTTTTAATTTGCTTAAATGCATGTTCTGTGCTCTCATTCTTGGAAGTATGACTGAAGTAATTACTTTTCAGAAAAATCTTAGAATATGTAACACATCAAAATAATAGCTGGATAGTAATGAAAATTGGAAGGCTGGAATGAACTTTGTGGTTTCTTCCATCTTCAATAGACCTGTTTTATAGATGTGCTTCAAAGGTCTTGCTGAAGACACCAAATGTAAACATTTACTAGTAAAGCACTAATAATCTGTAAATATGTGTGTATTCTTAAGGGTTAATCCAACTTTTACTAGGGGATCCACCTTAAGAGTTTCCATGTCAATATTTTAAATCTAGTGGAGAAAACGATGTATCTTGATAAAATTCACTGAAAAGACAACTAAAAGAACCAGTGCCTTTGAAGACCTATAATCTAGACCTCAGTCTGTTCCATTTATAGAACCCCTCTCTTGACTTGATCTGATATCTTAAGAATAGAAAGAACATTTGTGTCAAAAATGAGTGGTTTGTCTGCTTAAAGAAATACCATGAAAGATATTGTCAAAAGGGGGATTAATAGGAATTTGTGGAAATGCAACTTTACAGAGTTTGATTGCAAGGTTCACTGTACTTATGACACATATATAAAGGAAGATCAATTTCGAAGCAATTTTGAATGATTTACACAAAAATCAAGAATCAAAAGGGGGTTAAGGTGCAAAGTATATGGATGCAAAGATAAGGGTGCAAAAGTGTTTATCAACACTTATTCATTGAGTACTTTCACACTTACAAAGCAATTTGATAGGGTTTACTACATTTATAAAAATTACTTAGCTGTAGATTTGAAATAGGTGACATTCATGCCATAATCAGTTCATACAGATAAAATGATATGTACACCTCTTTGTGTGAAAAGGTACATATCAAAAATTCCTTTCAAGTTCAGTGAAATGCATTGAATCTTTTTATGCTTCCCATGAGCACCTCAAGGAGTTTGGACATATGTGTATGGGAGGGATATCAGCCTAGACTACATCATCAGCAATGGCCCTTTGAGTATTGCAAACTTAAAGTTTGCCAGCTCTGAGAGACATCAAATTCAGAGGGACATGCTGGCATAGCCTGCTTGCAGTCATAAGAGCTCCAAGGGCTCACTTAGTACCACTGTTTATAGGATTCTGAGTTGATTGACTTCAATTATCACTAATTTCCATCCTGGCCATAATCCAAGTTGCTAACTATTGGGCTTTTTTCCCTCAAGTGTAGTAACAATAGTACCATTTCACTGCGGCTACAGTTCACCTGGGCTGTGATTTGGGTGTGTGGTTTGCTAAGGCTTCAAAAGATGTTTGCCTATCCTTTTCTTCCCACCTTGGTAAGGCAGCTGATGTTTCTAGTTTTTCTCATCTGTACTGTGCAAGAGCTCCTGGTATGAACAAGGGAGCTGTTCATGGCCTAACTGGTGCAGTAATGGAATGCTTTACCACTCAGCTGTCTTTGCTAAGCTTTATCAGAAGTTGATGAGGTCACAAAACAGAGCCAATGATGGCAGTGAGAGAGGGGTATACCTGTTTAAATCATTGAATAAAGAATGCTCGTTGCTATTGCCTTTATTAATATCAAGAATGATTAAGTTCTTAAGTGGAACCCAAAGTTAAACACTTCAAATAAACCAGATGGATCTAAAGCATCTTTTATTTTGTATGACTATTTTTGTAGATTACTTTACAGATTCCTGAAGGTGGTCTTTTTTATTTTCTTGATTTGTCTTTATTTTATTTATAACTTACTTCCACCCTGAATTTAAGCAATGATTTTCAGCTAAGTGAAAACAATGTTTAAAGGATTTCTAAAATTTTATTTGATTCTCAAATAGACCACACAAGTTTTAAAACTGAAATAACTGCACCATATGACTTCCTATCTATATTTATACTTTAATGGTGTGAAGGACTTAACAGCATGGATCTGTTAATGTTAGGACTTGTTAGGCCCAAAATTAATGAACTTCGGAAACTTTAAATCTTGTGTAGCTATAAGGAGGAGATTCTGACTAACTTTCCAGAAAAAACAAAATCAGTCTTCAGAAAACTTTCCAGATGACCAGATCACCCTAAAATAAAGATTATGGCTATCTTTAGCTAGCCTAGAAGCTCCCCAGACACTGCTGGCTGTGAATGAGACAGATAATTTGGCCAGCTGATGTACAGCAGGGTGTCCTGGTCTCTGGTGCCCACCATAGAGGTGTGAATTCTCCATCAGTCTTGCATCATCAGATCTGCCATCAGTGCATGGATAATACAGCTTTTCTGCAATATCTTATATAATATCAGATGTACACACTTAGGCAAATGAACTAAGGGTTTTTATTTTGGTTAAGTGGCCATAAATTCTAAGGGGGAACTTGAATATCTAGTTTAGGCATTATGAATTTAGACATCACTGTCTGAATGAAAGGCGGAGGCACTTTTTTGGATGGACTGGTTGAGCTGGAGGAAAATAAAATACTTAAAGCAGGCAAACTGGATTGATTTTCCAATTACTTCTCTCTGTCACTAATAATTCATAAGGTGACTGCTTTTCTTCCTACTTTAGTTAAATGAGACTGATTCAGAATTCAAAACAGATTTTTAGCCTTGGATCTCAACATGTAACACCTTTGATTAATGTCAGACCTTCATCAGTTAGATTAAGCTGAACTTCGGACATATTTTTCTCAAAGAAGACAAAAAAACACCCCCCTCCTCCCTCCCCCCAAAAAAAGGAAGCAAAACAACAATTACCCCAAAAAATTAATCCTATTTTTTAAAGAATAAGCTCCAAATTCATCACTAATTCTTTAGGTCATCTTTGTGATGGAAAGAAAATTAATTTCTTGAAAGTGAAATAAAATAATTAAAAAGATTGCTGGAATATTGGCCACTCTGAGGTAAGCACTTCAGTAAGCAAAGAATTAATAAAGTTTTTCTTCTTTTTATTTTCTTATTTTTTTCCTACCAATCATTCAGCCATTGTGAAAAAGCTCTTGTTTTTTTTTTTTTTTTTCATACTCTATCAGTTAATGTAGTCTTAATTTATTTTTGGTAAGTAAGAAAAGGTGGAGAGTATGTCCTAAGAAACAGTGAAGACAAAAAGATAAAACTATAAATGCAATGTCATATTGATGTACTTAATTCTCTACACACTATGCATCTAAGTAAATAAATTAATGCAATAAAATAATTTATTAATGAAAGAAAGAAAGAAAGAAAGAAAGAAAGAAAGAAAGAAAGAAAGAAAGAAAGAAAGAAAGAAAGAAAGAAAGAAAGAAAGAAAGAAGCCAAAAAGCACTAACATAAACAAACCACCAAACCCCAAATATTCTTTTGTATAATTTATAAAGAGTTACATACATTCCTATCTGCCCTTAAAAAAAGAAAAAATCAAATCATATGCACAGAGAACACCAGAAATCCTATAAATCCTTACCAAATAATGCACAGGTAACATTTGCCATGATTGGTATGAACTCTGGTCATCTATGGTGCTTCAGATAACTGATGGTAATTCTTTAAGAAGGCATAAAATTCTTTCTGTTGCTAATATCTCTCTTCTCCTCAGTGGAAGGGTCTTTTAAATGAAAAACTTTCTATCATGCACTATTTTAATGAAGATCAATGTTTCTTAAATCCCCAAAAGTATAGCAAGTAGCATAATAAAAGTAATTAAAGATCTGAGGAGCAGGGTAAGCAACATACAAGAGAGAACAAAATAAGTAATGACTATACGAAATTAAAAGGCTTACTATTAATTATATTTTGTTAGTCTGAGTAATAATACACTAACATATTAATAAGAGTAGGAAAAAAATAGCAAAAAAATCTTATTAGATTAAATTGGATCTTTCTTAAAATCAGGACTGTATTGGCAAGATCCATTTATTAGACAGAAAATTATTTTGCAGTTCTTCAGTGAGTAAATGTTTGGTTTTTCCACAGATATATCTTCCTGTCTAAGGAAAGTGATAGTAGTCTTTCACTGTAATCCAGTTTTACAAGCCTGCCATTTTAGAGATTGTAAAAAATCTATAATAAAAAATTGAAAAGCACTGGAACATCTGTATTTTATTGACTATGTTAACTAGTGGAGATATACTTGAAAATTTGGAGTATTTAGTGACTCATATCAAGTAGTTATTTCCTGATTAGAAATTACTACTTGAAAATGGGTGGTCCTAATTCACCTGTTTAATAGGGACAATTCACCTGTTCCTCTGGGACAAGGAAGTCTACCTTTTCCTATTTGAAACAGAATATGAAGAAACTCCATGTTTGCTCTAATTTATTTGAACTGTCACAGATGATGAGTCAGCAGTGACGTGTAATACCAAGAGTTTAATCTTTATTCATGTGAAGAAATATCCAAATAGATGAGATATACCTTCTTACAAGAACACTTTAACATGCTTCTACAGAATTCTCTGTGATAAAGCAAGACTGCAAGTATTTATCCTTTGTTTCCACTACTTAGCTACTTCTTTCCAAACTGTGTGCGGAACAATAACTGCTCACTTAAAAATGGTTCTTGTAAATAAACCTCAAACAACCAGACAACCTCACTCCCCTATATTTAAAATGGAAAATTCCATTGGCAACTTGTGAATTTTTCTTACCTATCAATTAATTTCAAGATACACTGTCACTGTAAACTAATACACTTTTAACTAAGCAATCTATTTAAAACTGATATAAAATGTTTATATCTTCAGTTTCCTTTTTATCTTTCATATCCCATCTCTCACTCCCCTTTTTCATTTTGGCCTTACCTCTCATATGCACGCTTGTTCTAAATAAATGACCATAATTATTTTTATTGGGTGATTCTGCTATCTATCTCACTAATTCTGAGCTGAATGAAGGGAGAACAAAAGATCCAAGAGGAACATGTACAGTTTCACCTTTGGAATATGAATTTCTTATAGCTAGGAAACAGTAGTTAATTTTCTTTGAACTTTTGCTTTTTCTTGGTTTTTTCTGGCCTCCACCTCACTCAGCTTTACCTCAGAGACTTTTGCACATCATAAATGATTTGCTTTGAGATGTTGATATGAAAACTTTTTCCATAAAGTTCTTGATCTAAGAACATATAAAGGACAGATTTAGTTTTATCTTTAAAGCTTAAACAGCAGGTATCCTTTGGTGAAAAAAAGAAGGCAGTTATAAAAGACATAGCTGGAGACCCTGAGGTCTTCCATGTTGACTATGTGACTGAACCAACACAAGTAAAATATTAGAAGCACAGTTTCAGTAGTACTATAAAAAGTAACAACTGTGCTTCTCATACGGCTATGCCATAAACAGTAAACTGAAGATGTAAACCTGTCATAGGGCTATGCCATAATCCAGAATGGATGTCACTGTGGAATTTTTGGAGCAGCCAGACATGATAAATGAAATAGTCAAACCCACATATCTAAGGAGAACAGCAATTATACCATACTGATACTCAGTATGGTATAATTACTGTTTTTTATTTGCCTTTTAAAACAAGTTTGTAAATATTTTGCCATCAGTTCTTGCTGAAGAGGGTGCACTTATTAAGGTAGCTAAACCTTCTTAAACCTTGAAACTTATTCTTAATGACTATGATTACTGTATGGTTTTAACTGTTTAGATCAAGCTGAAATAGAACCTCTGTGCTATGAATACTGACAGGTTGAAGGGGAAATTCAAACTGTAAATGCTCAGAAATGATAACTCATGGTCAAGGGGTGATATGTAAGTCCATGTTCTATAAATGCAGTATTTTATTATCGGTTATTTTCTAAATAAATCACAGAATCACAGAATTAACTAATTTGGAAAATACCTTTGAGATTATCAGTGATTCTTTTTGTATTAATTGCAGCACAGTCTTGTCCTGGTAGAAAGAAATAGCACTTGTAATGAAACATGCCCTAGTGAAATTCATAGTATTCATTCTTAATGATTGAAGACAGAGCTAAGAAATTTTGTAGAAACTTTAAATACAGTGTTTAATCTCTTTTTCTGTGGATTAAAGTTTTGAAATATGTCTATATCCTCTGTCCCCCAACCCCATATGTGCCATCTCACCTGATTAATAAAGAAAAAAATAGGGACCAGGAAAAAAGATAGATAAATAGCCAGAACACCTAATGAGATGACAAAAAAAGATACACCACAATTTTTACTTGCAGCAAATATGCAATGTAGGTGTTCAGGAGTCACTCAGTTGTACTCTATGAGAGTCAAGACTTTTTTAAATACTCAATTGATTATTATCAATCAAAAAAAAAGAAGAAATAAAAATAAATACAAATATATTTTGTCATGTCCTGTTTACTTCCATCTTCTTTTCCTCACAGAAATGCAAAACTAAACAAATAGGTCAGGTCTGGAGGGTTTTTTTAAGGATAAGATTTGCTTCCCGTATTTGAATGCTTATAATTTAGATCTGAATTTGCCTTAAAATCAATAGTGTGAAACATAAACTTAATAAATTATCTGTCTGACATCATGTGAACAGTCATTTTGGAATAAGGTGAATCACAGCCTACAAATGCTAATTCTTGTTGTGGTCTGTAAAGGGAGGGACCTGCCTAGCTCAGGTATGGACATTGTATCTCAAATTACTTGCCTGAACAGATTAATCTAGTGCCATAATACTTCAGGTATCAGAAAAATTATATCATTGCTTCCTTTGATCAAATGAGTGCAAATTCATGCTTAGAATATATCAAATATGCCTAAATCTATGTAAAGCCTCTATTGCACTGCTAGATTAATTTACCAATAAGGATCAGAGTTCTGAATCTTGAAGTGATAATTTTAATTTCAACTGTTAAGAGTGCTCTTTAATTGCCCATAAGCAACCTTCAAAAGTGATCCTCTTAGTTATATAGTTAAGAACTACTTATTAAATGAAAATAAGTGTCTCTAAAAGACAGCAAATGTGCAAAAGACAATATAACTTAAAGAAATAGAGCACAAAACTTTGAAATCTTTTCATAATTTTTTTTCAGAAAAATCAACATCATAAGTTTTCATATGCTGTAACTCAAGTGTTTTCATCTTATATAGTAATTAGTTATTTTTTTCATTGCTTATTTGTTATTATTACCCTTTTATCATCGTTCAAAATTATTATTATAAATGTAATGCTTGACTATAAGGGCTAATTTTTTTATTTTAAGTTATTTGACATTAGTGTTGTTACTATCAGTAGCAGTAATAATAGTAAAATAATAGCATTTTATTAGAACACATATAGTTTCTATAACTGCAATAACTATTTTAGTACATCATCAAGGTACATAAAAAAGGACAAGTCAAATTTCCAAATGTGAAAGGTTTTTAAGGAGAGTCAAAGAAACACAAAGGAAGTCATGTATGTTAGAACAACAAGTACCCTGAAGAAAAGCTAAAAGTGACTGTACCTATAGCATACATCATAATTATGCACTGTTGCTATTACCTTGAATAAAATATCTCATTAGGTGCTGTATATTTCCATATGAGTATAAATCATGGGCAAAAATAAGTTCAGATTTCTTTCAGTAGGTAAAAGGTAACTTTAATCAGAACTCATGTAATCAACAGATATAATTAAAAAAATTTGACCTAGTTCACTGATTTACAGCAGCAGTATATTTCACCTGTTCCTTTTTCATTTATATATGATAGTTTTGTTGCAGCAATAGTGGAATCCTTGGATAGATATGTAAGTCCATGTTCTATAAATGCAGTATTTTATTATCGGTTATTTTCTAAATAAATCACAGAATCACAGAATTAACTAATTTGGAAAATACCTTTGAGATTATCAGTGATTCTTTTTGTATTAATTGCAGCACAGTCTTGTCCTGGTAGAAAGAAATAGCACTTGTAATGAAACATGCCCTAGTGAAATTCATAGTATTCATTCTTAATGATTGAAGACAGAGCTAAGAAATTTTGTAGAAACTTTAAATACAGTGTTTAATCTCTTTTTCTGTGGATTAAAGTTTTGAAATATGTCTATATCCTCTGTCCCCCAACCCCATATGTGCTATCTCACCTGGTTAATAAAGAAAAAAATAGGGACCAGGAAAAATGATAGATAAATAGCCTTTTGCCATTCATATTCTATTGATGATAATGCTAATGATGGTAGCAGCTCATAAGATTCTTATCATCACCAAGCACCATTAAGTTATCTCAGCAATTCTTCAGTTGACTTTCTGTTTTCCATTTAATTTTTTTTCAGACATATACACTGTCAGTCCCAGCAATCTTGATAAAGTGTTTTTGAAGTTAATTTTATTCTCTATTAATTTCTTAATTTTCTTTGTCACACTTAACAGTTCTTTGAAATATTTTTTAAGTGTTCAGGGCTTTGAATGGCAAGATGTTGCATTTCTATTGGTATAAATTTTCCTGGTGCTCATTTATCAGGTATGTAAAACTTCATTATTATGACCTTTTTTTTTTAATGCCTTTTCTCTTTTTTTTTTCAATTTGCATTACTTGTGCTTTTACATTCATAGGACTGGGCATTTTTTTTAGCATTGGATAGTATTCTTGGAACCATTCAAAAGTGAATTTTAAATAGAGCATTTGATTGCTATAGATTATCAGCCTGGTTTAAGTTAGTGAATTTTGTACTTATTCGCCAGATATCTACACACAGAAAAGCAACAAAAACTGGATATAACAGAAAAGTCAAAGCAATTATAAAAATATAGCAAAATATAAGAGGAAGATAATATCAGGAGAAAGAAGCTGTTTTGTGCATCTTAGACATTATAATACTTGGTGTTTAATTTTTCCTTCTGACAAATTTAAGATAAAAATGACACTGGATACTGTATGGACTTGGATGCTGAGGGGCTTTAATCAGAGGTATACAGGACATAATTACAGTTACAGATATACATATTTAATCACTGAATTTTTTAAATAATTACCTGACCCTTCTGTCCTGTATGAGGGTCGATGGAGTCCAGCAAAAATGTTGGTGGCTGTTGCCACCCTCAATTTGACTTCTGGGAAGTTCTTGAGAGTTTGTGGCTTTTACACTCACTGGCAGGTTGGGTAAGCTCAAGTTATATTTCCAGAGGGTTTAGTTAGGTTTGTATGCTGTCAGCTAGGCCTGACTCCTGTCAAGAGTGAATCCTCTTATGCTAAATGTGAACACTACATCAACCTAGTTATATTGCTAAATTACTGAAGTGTAACCTACAACATGTCTTGGTGAAACAGACCTTATTCAGATGTTCCTCAATTCTCAGACACTTCTCTAGTAACAATTCCTTGCATCAGCAGAAAACAAAGAAACAAAATTGAGTAGAAAAGACAGCGTCATCTGTGAATGTTGCCTGGCTGCAGAGCAAAGATGTTCACTCCTAACTTTGAAGTAAAATTGTGATACTGTGCTTGGAAAATCTTCAGAGTTAAAATTTTATATTAATCTTAATCCCATAACAAGTCATCTAAATGAAGATGTTAGAAGACATAGTGTTTTTGCCTTCTGAGAAGTACATATTTCCTCAAATAATATGATGGTTTGGCTTGGAAGGGACCTTAAAGATCACCTAGTTCCAAACCCCTTTTTCATGGCATAAGGATATCTTCCAGTAGATCAAGAAAAATCCTCATAAAACTTGGCTTTGAACTCCTCCAGATTGTCCACAACATTTTTGGGCAACCTGTTCCATGGTCTCTTCACCCTTACAATAAAGAATTTCTTCTTAATATCTAATGTAGATCTAACCTTTTTCAGTTTGAAGCTGTTTCTCTTCCTACAAGCCCTTGTAAAAAGTCCCTCTCCAGCTATCTTGTGCACTGCTTTAGGTACTGAAAGGTTGGTAGAAATTGTCCCTGGAGCCTGCCCTTCTGCAGGCTGAACAACCACCATCTGTCTTCATAGGAGATATGCTCCAGCCCTCTGATCATCTTTATGGACCTCCTCAGAACTCTCTCAAACAGGTCCAAATCCTTCTTGTGTTAGGGCCCCCACAGCTGGATGCAGAGCCTCAAGTCTTACAAAAGCAGAGTAGAGGAGGAGAATCACTTCCCTTGACCTGCTGGACTCAATATTTTGGATGCAGTCCAAGATGATGTTGGCTTTCTGGACTGCAAACATGCATTAGTGGATCTTTTTGAGCTTTTCATCAACCAATGCCCTAAGATGCTTTTCCTCAGGGCTGCTCTCAGTGGCTGACTTCATTCCAGTATATATTTTATATCTGTATG
Source organism: Molothrus aeneus (assembly GCF_037042795.1). NCBI lineage: Eukaryota > Metazoa > Chordata > Aves > Passeriformes > Icteridae > Molothrus > Molothrus aeneus. Next base: position 73,170,768 of record NC_089647.1, on the reverse strand, counting down.
TGTATGAAGATACATATGTACACATATATGTACTTTCTCTATACATAGTTATGTATGTAAAATCCAGTTCATATAGTTGCTATTTTACATATACATGTGCAAGTATATGCACACACATGCATTTATCCATTTGAACTGAAATCCATAATTGTGACTTCTCTTTTCCTTATGTATTTCTCCCTAGTGGGTTAGATCAATAATGAATTTTCTCATGAACTTGAATGATTACTGAGAAATTTTAGTGGGATGGAAAACCAATAGAATGTATTTTGGATAGCATGGAATATACAGGTAATTAAACTTCCCTCCCTTCACATTGTTCATGGGAGGGAGAGACAGTAAATGCAACAATAATCTCACTTAATTCTTTAGATATTTGCAGATAGACATGCCATCTGTTTTGCTACTAGCTTTTCAATTCCTGTTGCTCTGAATGTGTAAAAATGGTGAATCTGTGTAATATCTAAGGTTGCTTAGGGTTCATGGGATAAATATTCTCTCACACAAAACTTAGAGGGTCTTGATCTGCTAATTATTCTCAGAGCACATGAAAGATATTGCTGTTGCTTGGTTCAGTAAAAAAAAAAATGTACTTTCAATAAACTTTTAATAATGCTTGCTCTTTTCTCATGCAAACTTATTTCATACCTAATTGGCAACAGCCACAATGGGAAGGGACAGTCTGTATTTCTTTCCACTAATGGAGTTTCAAACATTTAATTTGCATTTTTATGAGAGTAACAGGCAAAATATAAGGTGGGGATACAGGGAATGTAATTGGAGAGGAAAAAAATTGCAGTTAAGGCCTTCTTTTGTGAAAGAAAAATGCATAATTCTTAACTTCAGGAAGCTAGAAATCAGGAGCTAACTCTAGGCTGGTACTATGGAAACAGTAGAAATGTTATTGTTGAAACCCACAACACTGTTTGCACGCATGTTTCCATATCTCCTTACTGCAAAATGCACAGAGATTTCTTGGAGTAAGGATTGTATTATAGGCTTTTCTTTCCTTTGGTAAGGTTTTTTTATACCTGACTTTCTAATTTTTAAAATTTTCATTCCTAATGAATATGTAAAGATCTAGTTTATTTTAAATTCTTTGCAGGTTCAAAATTAGGAGTAATAGTAATGTCCTTCTAAGAAAACATCCTAATTTATTCTATGAGTGTAATAAAACTCCTTCCAAAGTTGGACAACACATCAATTTAAATAGTAACACAAGAATTAAATAGTTCAGAAAACCAGTGATCAGATAACAGACTAGTGAAAACAGGTGCAGTGAGGATACACAGAAGTTGTTGGAGTCAGTTCAGACCTTCTGGTCATTCTTGTCTCAACTTTTACCTCAAAAATCCTAGATCTGGTTGTTCATAAAATCAGATAAATAAAACCACAAAAGACACAATGCCCTCCCCTTCCCCCAGTTCATAATTACTCCATTTAGGTTTTCTGAAAGTAGAAAATAAGATTAAATTAGGGCTACCTTCATTGTCACTTGCAATACCATAAATCACTATATAAGACAGTCATAATACAGTTTTAATTTGCTGATTTACTTATACTAATTTTCTACAACCTGCAATGAGGCTTATCAGAGTAAAATCAGTAATTTATTTATTTACTATAATATGTTTACCTTGTAAGCACAAATTTACACATTGTCCAAGTTTACTTTGATTATATGAAACTACAAGTATTATTCCTATACTTTAAAAGAACTACTTCACTCCCAGGGAAAGAAGATAAAATTAATTATATAATTTACTTGGCTTTCTGTAAATTTGTATTGTGGTTTTAAAAAGCATGTGTATAAAAGAAGACACACCCAAACCCTGAGATATATAGGTGTTTCAAAAAAGGGATATAGGTTTAGTGTATACTACCTATAAATACAAATGAGAAAAGAACAAAATCCTTGTGTATCTGAAAGATACAAAGAAAAAAGCTATACTGCACCCTAGTAATAGCAGAAGAAAAATATCATTGCAGAGCAGTCACTACTTCCAGTTGTATGTACATTTTTTTAAACACAAAGAACTTTTTTCAGCATATTTTCTATCAGGTAACATTGAAAGTGATCAGAAGTTGAAAACAGCACTTGTCAGAGGTTGGTTCTTTAACCATAGTATAATGTTACGTCTGTTTGTTTTGTGGAGCAGTGAAGTAGTAGCACATAATTATGTTGCCAGGAAAGGTGCTGAATCCACCTTCAGCTGATGTAAACACCCTTGCTTGTTGAAAACATGCTGGCTTATGCAGATGGAGGATCTGATCTTCAAAATTTTATGATCTTTTTTATATAAAAATGCAGTTACATACTGAAACCAAAACATATCTTAGGAATGCCATTTTTTTCCTCCCTAAGTTTCTTGACGGAGATAGGTATAAGGGAAAATTTTAAAAAATTATCTAAATAAGTAACATATCATTTATCTGAGATATTTGGAAATTCTATCTTGAAACTGGAACCTAAACACATTAACACATTTGTCACATTCTACATGCTTTGAAAATAGAATAACTCTTTTTAGAACATTATACTGGGTCTTTCAGAAACAGCTGACTCTGTCATTCAGGAAACTCTCACAACAAAATAATGTACTTCTTGCTAAGTTAGATTTATAATTTTTAAGATTAATTTACAAACATCTGTCCAAACTGCACCAAAATATTCAGTTAAACATCTTTGAAATTGTTGTTGAGATATTGATGTGATTTCACCACCAACAAAAAAGTGAATATCTAATCTATGAAAATACATTAGTGTGTGAACATTAGTATTGAAACTTTTAAATGTCTATTTTACTCCGATTTTTCACATTTGAATTACTTTATATGATATATAAATTATTGCCCAATTGTATTTTATCACGAGAAAGTTGAATGTAAAAATTTGATTCAGTGTCAGATGAGCACACAAAAAAGAGGAAAAAATAAAGAGGAAAGAGAAGAGAAAGTGAAAAGGGAGGGAGGGAGGGAGGGAGGGAGGAAGGGAGGGAGGGAGGGAGGGAGGGAGGGAGGAAGGAAGGAAGGAAGGAAGGAAGGAAGGAAGGAAGGAAGGAAGGAAGGAAGGAAGGAAGGAAGGAAGGAAGGAAGGAAGGAAGGAAGGAAGGAAGGAAGGAAGGAAGGAAGGAAGGAAGGAAGGAAGGAAGGAAGGAAGTGGCGGAAGGAAGTGGCGGAAGGAAGTGGCGGAAGGAAGTGGCGGAAGGAAGGAAGTGGCGGAAGGAAGGAAGTGGCGGAAGGAAGGAAGGAAGTGGCGGAAGGAAGTGGCGGAAGGAAGTGGCGGAAGGAAGTGGCGGAAGGAAGTGGCGGAAGGAAGTGGCGGAAGGAAGTGGCGGAAGGAAGTGGCGGAAGGAAGGAAGTGGCGGAAGGAAGGAAGTGGCGGAAGGAAGGAAGTGGCGGAAGGAAGGAAGGAAGTGGCGGAAGGAAGGAAGGAAGTGGCGGAAGTGGCGGAAGGAAGTGGCGGAAGGAAGTGGCGGAAGGAAGTGGCGGAAGGAAGTGGCGGAAGGAAGGAAGGAAGGAAGTGGCGGAAGGAAGGAAGGAAGGAAGGAAGGAAGGAAGGAAGGAAGGAAGGAAGTGGCGGAAGGAAGTGGCGGAAGGAAGTGGCGGAAGGAAGTGGCGGAAGGAAGTGGCGGAAGGAAGGAAGGAAGGAAGGAAGGAAGGAAGGAAGGAAGGAAGGAAGGAAGGAAGGAAGGAAGGAAGGAAGGAAGGAAGGAAGGAAGGAAGGAAGGAAGGAAGGAAGGAAGGAAGGAAGGAAGGAAGGAAGGAAGGAAAACTAGTAACATATTCTCAAATAAGTAACTTAGTTTTGAGGAATCAAGGTATTTTATGAGCCCAGGAAATTTTTCAAAAAATATTTGTAACCTGTGAGAAAGCTAGTAAAGACTTCTATTTTGTCAACAGATAAAGAAAAGCAAGAAAAATCTGCCAAAGTCCTGTGTGTTCTGTTGTAATGTTTCATTACTGAATACACTTTCCCCCAGAGACCCACAGTTAAGCCTACTTATAGACAGAAAAATGAAAATTTGATCCTGTCTGCTTTAAAGGCTTCCTTCTCTGTCTGCTTTTTCTGAGAAGAGTACATAGAAGTATATAACAAAACACAGGGAGTTTCATAATGTAACAAGAACATTGTGTTTCTTTTTGAGCAGTGGTTATATGACCTGTGAAGCATATGTGAGAGAAAGTTAAAAACTCCTTTGGAGGGTTGACCCTGGCTGATGCCAGATGCCCACCAAAGCTTCTCTTCCTCAATAGGAGAAGGAAGAGGAAATACAACAAAAGGCTTGTGAATAAGATAAGGGCAGGGAAATATCACTCAGCAATTATCATCACAGGTAAAACCAACCCAACCTGAGGAAAAATAATTAAATTTATTACCAATAAAATCAGATAAATCATGGACAATGAGAACAAAAAAAAAAATCTTAAAACACCTTCCCCTTCCATTCTTCCCAGGCTCAACTTTATTCCCAATTTTTTCTACCTCCTACCCTTCAGCAGTGCAGGGGAAATAAGGATGGGGTTTTGGATTCAGTCCATCACACATTGTCTCTGCTGCTCCTTCCTCCTCAGAGGGAGAACTCCTTGCTCTGTTTCCCCGATTCACTGTAGGATTCCTCCCATGAAAGACATTTCTTCATGAACTGCTCCAGCATTGGTCCCTTGCACAAGGTGCAGTTCTTTGGGAACAGACTGCTTCAGTGTTGGTTTCCCCCTTGGGGTCATAAATCCTGCCAACCCACCTGCTTCAGTATGGGGTCATATCTCTTTCTCTTTATTTCCTTCTGATGGTGCTCTGAGGTTCAGACTTCACTCATGGTGCTCAGCAAATCTTTTATCTTACTAAATCTTACTAAATGTCACACTGTAAATGAACTTACCAAAGTTAACACAGGGATGAATAAAAATGGAAATATATTGAAATATGCCATATTTTAACTAAAGTTATAAAAGTCATAAAAATTCTGTTTAAAGTAGACTTTATGCTTCACCTTGTCATGGCACAACAATTTTGCAGTTCATCTAGCTGTAGGAAAAGGGCTGTTTGTTATTCTGTTCAGCTAAAGGCAAGCTGAACTCAGGAAGGGTAGAGGAAATGTTACTTGCTCACCCTCCTCACTTCTTTAGCAATATCCAACATATTGGCACATGCTTCAGGCACAAGAAATACAGCACTCCAACCAAGATCATGCCAATTCAGACTCAACTGACAGAATTATTTATCTAAAAGTATATTAATTATTGTGGTTTTGCCTTTCACACCCATCAGCCCCCAAGCTTTACAGGGTTTCTATCTGAATTAATTTTGGTCAGTATAGTTTTCATTAGCTAGCCATTGATGTCATGGGATATGGTATCAAAGGAGTCATTACTTTTTTCAGCTGATATTTTCATATATTTGCATATTTTGAGCAAAATATGTCATTTATACATGCTTCTAGCCATAGTTTGACAAATTGAATTAGAATTGCCAACTCTGAAAAAGGGAGATAGAAAACACATTGCAGGGGGTGACTTACTTATGTTCAGACATTAGCAACTGTTTAAAAGTGGCAGATGGATTTACTCTTCTTAAGCAAGAAATTTTTCACAGAAGTAAATCTGGTTTCCTTTCTATCTGCTTTGCTTCATGCAAATATCTTCTGAGAAGAAGCAGATCATCCCTATAATCAAGAAGAAAAGAAGTACCAACACAGAGTTCTGTAAAAGCCAGGGGATGAGGAAGAACATTCTGTAAAGCTCTAAAACATGAACATTAAATTCAGACATAGAATAGATTCGATCCCAATTCTTACGTATGATTAAAAAAAAAAAAAGTTGGAATGATACTGATGTATTTGGGCATCACAAAAAATGTTGGGAATATAAAAGGTTATATGGTAACAGTCTAAAGTATCAGTATTAATTAAAAAAATAATTGGAAACAAATATAGTTTGGTATGTATTATTAGATATTTTTCCAGCATTACAGAAATTAAAGCTATCTGTAAAGTTTTTCAGAGTATGTTTTTACTAACCTAATAAATGCTAAAATCCTGCAACAGTCTGATAATAGAAGGAAATTCTCAGATGTTTTGTAACTCATCTTGTGCAACATGTTTATCTATGAAGAACTAGAGAATATAATTTGCTTTTTGTTTTTTAATATAAAAGCACAGTTGGAATAGACTTCATGCATATTCATAAAATATTATTTGCATTTATGTTCAGATTAATTATCGTGGATATTTATTTATTTTTTTAAATATTATAGTTCTCTACTAGGACTAATAATTTTAGCACCTATGAGAGCCAAGTTTTGCAATTCTAAAGGCGATACATGCCAGATTTGGAAATGCTTGAATCACCTTACTGAGCTCTCAGTTGAGCAAGCAGTCTTATTGATCAGTTTCTTCAAGTTTCTAAGTACTCAACACAATTGCACAATATATCTCTGTTATTTCTGGTTCATTGGTGTCTGCAACCCCTTGGTCTGTTGGCGTGACTTTGGACACCTTTACTGAAAGCTGGTATTTAAGCACACACACATGCACACATTGCTTTTTCTTTCTTTTTACTTTTTCTTTTTCCTCTTTTTATGGAGCATTGAACTCAGAGGATGCATCCTAAGATCTGCAAAGGACTTTGGGAAATATGTGAGATCAGAGAAAGGTACTGATACAGCAAGTGTTACTAAGACTGCAGTAAAAGATACTCCTTTAAACCCCTCTCTGAGCAGTTACTTCAAAGCAGGAACACTGTACTGTTGATCTGCTGCTAGTAAAAATAAGAAAAAAATAAAAAAAGTGAAGTTAAACTAAACCAAATTCAAGCAGTAACAAAATGAGAAATAAAGGTCACAGCCTGAGGTGGCAACTGCATAACACATCCTATTTAGAGATGTCTTATGCAGTTATGACAGCTATACAATACAGCATCTCAGCCAGTTTAGAAGGAATTTTTTGAGGCTTCAACTTCAAGATCTACCAATTATTACAAACTGGTGTGTAAATTTAGAAATCTTCACTGATCAAACTTAAAATTCTGTGCAATATACCCCATAGTCGGGTGCATGCATGCTTGATTTCAAATATGTTTAGGAAATGAAATAAAATTGACTAGATTTTCAAGAATTGTCAGATACCAACAAATCCTTTAAAATTATTGAAAAAACACCCCAAAGGTCTTCCACTGGAAAAAAAATCCCACAAACTGGTATTTGAGTGCTAAAATATTAATTTAGAATGTCATTGGAAGTGCCTACATTTTGGAAAAATCTCCCAAACAACCAAAAACCCTCAAATCTCCCAGCCAAACAACAAAACATACAACCAAAAAAACCCCCATCCACACTGTAAAACAAAAAACCCAGAGAAATCATTTGCTATTAATCAGAGAAACTATACAGAAATAGTACAGAGAGGTAATCTTTTTCCTCTTCCCTTTGGCGAATTCTTGATTTGACTACTTTTAATAAAATTATCAACTGCATTTCACGTAAGGTGTACCTCATAAACAAAGCTATATATTAGCATAGTTGAATATCAAATGAAGAAACGGACAGAAATTTTTATTCTTGACTATCAATTTGAAAATATTTCTGGTAGAGATAATGCTTGGTAATCAGCAACTAATTCTTAAAACGAGTCAACTTACATTGAAGAAGTCAAATTTCCTTTTAGTTTTCCTCCATTTTTTCTGGAATCTGACATACCTTTCCCCCTACATGTGTACAGTATTAAATAAGGCCTCTCAGAAGAGCACTTGAAGCACATATCAGAATGCACTCTAAAAAACAGTTGTTTATCTCACTAGTACTACAAAATGAGTATGACCTTACTGGAAATATGACCTGTCTTTGCATTCCTCCCACTTCTGCTACATAAATCACAGAGATAAAGAAGGTAGATGACTGTCAATGCCACTGTGTCACTGGAATAGTAAACATTTTCCATGGCTATCTCTGATTACAACTTTATTTCTTTATATAAGTACCTTAACTTTCAAATAGCTTTTTTGGCGTTTTTCAAAAGCATTTTAGGAAATAAAATTAGCAGAACAGCTAATAAAGTTCAACAATTTTGGTGTAAGTGCTAATATTTAATATTAATACAATAACAATTATACATTACACAGAAATAAACTCTGAATGCCATTTTAAAAATTGTATTTCACAACAGGCATGAAATAATATCTGTTCTTCATCAAAATTCACTGATTTTGTTACTACAAAATCAACAGTTTCTTTCAAGGCAAATATTAAATAATTTTTTCCCCTTGTTCTACTGTGAGCTGTTGCCCAACATAGGAGCAGCACAAAGACTATCATGCCCAAAAAAAGCAAATCAGAAGAGCAAGAAGAGTGGCCACCTGCTTCATCCTCAACTTGTGTCATTGATGAGCTCTCAGACCTGATCCGCTCCATCTTGAGGAGGAGCTACCAAGGACTTTCAGCCATCAGCACAAATAGTTGAATATGAGCTTCATGGCATTGTGTACTCACAGGAAACCTAAGAATAGGTTGCTGAGTAATGGCATGTATAGTGTCATTGTACTTATAATGTATAATGTGTATAAACTGATCCATAGAACAACATGTGTTGCTAATGAATGAATGCAGCAAAGTTCGGTTTCAAGATTTAAGATTAATTAATTTTTTCAATCTTTTAAACACTTCCATCCCCACAAACTTTGATCCACCAACAACATATATTCAGTCCCAATCTTTCCAATAGATCTTATGCTCATGAGGTCCAACACTCTGAACTGAAAAGAAACCTAGTGCACTGACAAAGTACTCTTGTCTTATGATTCCAAAGGTATCCCATAAAGCTTGAAGAAAACCAAGAGGCAAATGATATACAGCATATTATGGTCTTTGAAGAGGCTTCCCATGAGCTATTTAAACACAAGCCATGGTAGGTAAATTACTTTGAGACTAGTAAGTGGAGCAGACCAATTTCTCTGTGTAATCATATAAATCAGTTTCAGAAAACACTAAATATATAGAAGACCAAAACAAGTAGTAACTCAGGAAAATTTTTTCTAGAGTAAATACTACAGTTTTGAAAGAACAGGTCATTAAATCCATATATGTTGAAGTATTGTTTCTATTGCAGCTATAATTCCTGGAAATAATGAAAACTGTGCACTGAATGGGAAGGCTGTCTATTGCAGCACACATTGGGTGGGGGCAGGAGGAAGATGATTTCAACATTTGCTCAAAATCCTAAGCCCAGGAACAATTTACAAGGAAATTAATTGTGTTTGCTTATACTAGAATTGGAAAAACATTATTGTTGTTAATATCACAATTAACTTTATTGAACAGTCAAATACTCATTTAATTGTTCTCATCTCCTAGCAAAAGCACCCCAGCAAGGATGCAAATATTTCATAGGTACTGCGCATCACATATTAATTTAACATTACAAAATATATATACTGAGGTTTGAAATATTTTGGAGTTTTTGGGCAGATGATTATGGTGAGATGATTAAAAAGAGGTATTATTGGTACTATTTGTCATACAGTAAATCCAATTGTAGTAGAACAGCACAAGACTTTTACATAGCAAGCTTAATGTTGGGTCAGTCAGTAGTTAAAAACACAAGAACAATCACATTAGGGCAAAACAAATGCTCCATGCAGACCAGGATCCTATTTTCATCTTTGATCTACGGTCTTACAACATAAATGTAAGAAAAAGGAGACAAGTAAGTTTCTCTTCAAAATATCCTCCAAGTTTCTAGTCATTAAAATCTTGCTGATTATAGTGTTTACCTGGACTGTAGCCTAAAGCAACGAATTTTAAATTTGCACACTTTATTTTTGAATGCTTCTACAGTTACTTGCCAGTAATTCATACTGTAACCTTCTTTTATATATACGTGTGTAAAAAAGTTGTTTTAAACTCTTTACTTTATGATTTAATTTGAATGTTTTTGTAGAGGTTTTATTTGTTTTTTAATTTTTTTGTTTGTTTAAGATAATGAGAAACAGCAAACAGGTATTCCCTATTGCCTTTGCTGTCCATCTGTGAGTTTAGACCACTAGCATATCCTCTGCTGGCTACTGTTTTCCAAGCTGATGGATACTAGCTTATTTGCTTTTTTTCTTATGAAGATCATTTGCTACCTCTGATTGCCCTTGGTTTTTCTTTGTAGCTATTTCATATTTGTTTTGCTGCGGTAAGAACTTCAAGGTTTTCAAGACTGTATGCCTCATAGGTCTCTATGGGAACAGCACTGTGTTATCTATTTCATTCTCTTCATTTTCCAAGACATCCTCACATTATTTGCCAAGTAGATTAATAATGACCATTTAACAGATGCTTTTGGATAATTATCTACAAAGACTCCAGGTTGTGTTCACATTCTTCTAAAAGAAACTATTTAGGCAATAACAACCAGTGCTTTTCTCCTCTCTGTGTACCTTTCATGAGATTAATGAAGCAAGGAATGATGAATATGGTTTTAGTGGTCAAGAGCATTTTTGAGCTATTGGACTCTTTGACTGAATACAAACAATGCTATTACATTCCTAAACTGAGAACACTTTGTGATTTTTCTCTGAAGATAATTAACTGAGCTATATTGCAAATATACATTGCAGGGAAATCTTCCCCCTAAATAAGAAAGGAAATATTAGGTAATTTAAGAAGTACTTTTGATAAATTTTTTTACCTTATTTGGTAACCGAGCAATATTTTCATTCAATGAAAAAAATGTTTCAGAGTTTCAGTTGTTCTCCTGTCAGAGAAAAAAACCAAACAGTTAAGAAGTGAAAATTCAAAACTAATGAGAAAAAATATATTTAGCCCAGTTTATTATTTCAAAGTATTATGTAGAAACTAACCTACAGCTCTTTAGAAGCTTTAAAAGGGAGTACTTATAGTAGCTTTGAAGGACAATAATCCACTGCTTTCTAATTTGTATGGGTAAAGTCCAACAAACAATAGGCTTGAAAAATAAAAAAAGTTAAGGACAGGTGATGAAATAACTCAGTCACCTTTGTTGCCTCACAGGAACAATAACCCTACACATATTGCAGAGGAAACAGTACTTAACTTTGAATTTAATAAAAACAACAAACCTAAAAATCAAGGCTTCTTAGTTATACAAGAATGAACACCAGTAGGGAATGACATTTTTTCTTCAATCAAGGCTGAACAAAATGTTAAGCAAAAAAGCTAGATTAAGAATGGTGCCCAAGTGTAGAAGACTGAATAGTGATGAGCTTTAATCTTGATGAAATAAAGGTATTATGAACTATATTGTGTATTTTTGCAGACTATCTGCACTTCTAATCAGCATTTCTTTGATATAATCTTACAATACCAGTTCACAGCACTTCCATTTCTCCAAGAAGTAGAAGTTGAGATTAAAATTTTAAACATTAGTTCCTGTGAAAAGAAGCTTAGATATAGTATTGACAACCATATTCTGTAAATTATGATTGTATAAAATACCATCATCACTCTTCATGACATGTATGATTATACTAACAGCAAACAGCTTTCATACAATTGCACAGTAATTTGGATAATTTATTCATACTTAAGAATTATTCAGATAATGGAAACCTATTATCCACTATATGTGCTACAAGGTTTTCAGTTTGTTTGCCTCTTACTTATTTACCTTCAACAGTAAAGCTACTCTCAAATGTCATAAAAATTGTAATATCAGGTTTTTATTTTTGGAGGTGCTGTAATTTAAAAATCTACTTGTCATGAATTTCTAAAGAGCAGAATAAGATAAATTTTAAAATAATGAAATAATTTGTTGATATATAAAAGTAAAGCAATCTTTCAAATGTTTCAGACCAGGCAGTGGAATATAAGTGGATTGCCTATTGTCTAATTCATAAGTACACAAATTTCATTAATTTAAGCATAAGAATCCTTAGAAATTTCCCCAACTGTAAGGAAAAAAAATCTTCTGTATTATTTTACCACACTATTTCCATAATATACTCTGATATTCAAGTGGGACATTCTAAATTAAAGATATGCTCTACATGCTTATTGTGGTGTTGCTTCATATCTTTTTTAAATCTTGTTTTTAGTAGAAGACAACACACTCTTAAAATTTTACCCTTCTCTAAGAATTTCCACCAAAAACTGTAGGAAAAAGGGTGGTGGAAAGTCTGAGAAACATAACCAATATGCTCATGTCTCATTCATGCAGCTACATAAAGATTTCATTTTAATTTATTTCCTCTCTCCATTTTAATGAAAGCAAGTAAAAATTAAATTTAAATTGGAGATTAAAGGAAACTTTCAAATGATCGTGCACATTTCCTTTACACAAGTGAAAAGTAAAAGTTACTGTCTTCTGAAATTTAATGCAAGTAACAATTGAACAATGACAAAAACATCTTTGATGATAGTAGTATTTTTACCTTTGTTTGAAGCCAAGAAAAAAATTAATTACTTGAACACAAAATACTCTTTCAATGCATAAATTGGTGCACTAGAGAGGTAAATCATGTACTTAAGAATATAGTTAGTATGTTTACAGATCTGAGATCTGAAGAATTTTAACCACTTACTCAGTAGAGCAGTCAGGCTGAAAGTAGAATGATTAGCACAAAAATCAGTGCCAAATATCTGCTTAAATATTAGGTTTTATTTGGAAACAATTTTTCAAAGCTTTTAAATATATTTTTCAAAAAACAGACTAGCGCTTGATTGCTTTTCTTTCCATACCTTAAGCATGAAAGCTTGCTTGACACTTCTTTTAAAAACTATGAATCAGAGTGTTGCTCAAAAGAGAAAAGCATCCCTTTCCAGAGCAATTTTAATTCATAGAATTTGGGTAGATTAGATCTCCCTGTATAATTTTCATTTTTTGCAATTAATAGTTAGAAAATTACATTAACCTACATAGGAACTATATCTGGAAAAACCTTCTGTAAGGCAAGAAAAAACCCAATCTGTTGTCTTGCATTTGTACAAGTTGGACTGTTTTGTTTCCCCTTTTTATGTAATGGTTCTGCCCTGGTAATCTCCTCCTTCCCTTGTGCTGCCAGTTATCCCAACTCCTTCCCAGTTCCTTGGAGACTAATGTATCCTTTCTCAAATCCCTCCCCAGTGCCCTGTCTGTCACTCGGCGCTCCCACCCTTCTCTCTAGAAACTTCCAACTAGAGCGTCGAGTGATTGGTTTAGGGGCCGGGGCACCACCCTCAATCCCCATTGGTGTTCTCCCTAAGTCAATCTTTTGTATCCCACTCCCCTCTAAAACTCTATTCGCCAGAGGACCGGCTCCTCCCCTGTCTCCCTCTTTCTCCTTATAAGCTGTTGCAACCTCCCTGAATTTGTCTTTTGCCGTTTGTTCCCCTGGGCCCTAATAAGGCTGGATTCACCGCAGTTGGAGAGCGCTCTCTTTTTCTGCTGACTGTAGCTACAAGCCATGTCCTACCACAAGGTAGCACTGCTGTCATAGCACAGGGCATTTGCTTGACCACTTCACCAATCTATTTCTAGTATCTATTTAGGTACATGATAAATATAAAGAACTTTAGTAACGGACACAGAAAGGAAGAAACACACAGCTCATCCACACTATTGTCCCCTGTATGCTAACACATTTATATTCAAAACCTTGTAGGCAAGAAGTGGAAAAGACCTCATACATGAAGTCAAGAATTTTTTGTTGATTTGAACTAAGTATGACTGACATGTAATAAATTTAGCAGTAGTAGTAGCCCAGTTACTGTGGTACTTTGAAGGGCATGTGGGAGGAGAGAGTGAATATTCCTCTAAGGATATGTGATCAAAGGCAGTTTAAATGCAAAAAGGGAATAATGAGAAAAGGAGGAAGCTGTAAATGAGAACATATATGGACACAAACCTTGCTGCCCAGGATTAGAGATACAGTTACAGGCACTAATAAGAGCCAGGTCTGCTCACTATTATAGAATTGCACATAGAGTTAGGGAACAATTATTTCGGTAAGATAAACTGATGGGGACCTTGTCAAATGGCGTACTGTGGAACACAGGGAAATCATAAACAGAACATACAGACACAAAACTGACAATAAATGTGATGAAGATAAACACAACAAATTAATATCCTCAGTCATGTGAAGACATGGGCTGTCAAGGAACTACAGGCCAACCAGGACTATGTAAATCATAAGGAGGGTCCAGGGTATTGAAAAGTGTCAGAGTGGCTGTGCTAAGTGATGAGAACATGTGACGGGCAAGGCAGTCTGTGGGATAAAGACAGGAAATTTTATGAAAAGGGCTGGTCTCAAGTAAAACATGATTCTGTGATTCTGTGATTAACAGATAAACCTTAACTAATAGGAAATACTAGCATCATTGTCAATTAGCAAATATCATGGTAGAAAAAGAGAGACCTTGAAAATTTACCAAGTCCCACTTTTTGCTAGATCAACTGTGAGAACTAGTGTATTCTAAGCACTACTGATACAAAGGATAGTTCTTAGGAAAAAAAATCAACGGAGATTTTGCAGCCTACATAAGAAATTAATACTGTAATTATTAGAAAATTGTATTTGACATCCAAGTGAAATCCTCTTTAGTTCAATATGTTACTACATTCTATCATCCACACAGAAAATACTCTCAGTTTGCTATTTCAGTTTTAAAATTGGTATTTAAAAAACCAAAGCAAACAAAAAACCCAAAAGCAAACCACAAAAACCACAAAATCCCCAACAGCGAAAAACTCCATGAGCTATCTTCGCAGCTAAATTCTAAGGATTGCTAAACATTTTGTATTTTTTCCTCTGGACTCAATCCCTTTGAGTCTCTTCATGCTAGAAGAATGTCAGAGAAGTCAGCACATATGTTCCATATCATGGTCCTACCAGTGGTGAATAAAAGATTATCTGTAACTAGAAACCTTATTAACTGAAAATTAGGGATGTCACTTGTCATACTCTTGTGCTTGTTTCAGTCTAAAAGTATTACCATCAATTAGTCTATTAATGATTTTGGAGAGCTAATATTGCAAACAGTTAAACAACTATGCATTGCCATGCTTTCAGAAAGTTTCTTTCTTTCTTTCTTTCTTTCTTTCTTTCTTTCTTTCTTTCTTTCTTTCTTTCTTTCTTTCTTTCTTTCTTTCTTTCTTTCTTTCTTTCTTTCTTTCTTTCTTTCTTTCTTTCTTTCTTTCTTTCTTTCTTTCCTTCCTTCCTTCCTTCCTTCCTTCCTTCCTTCCTTCCTTCCTTCCTTCCTTCCTTCCTTCCTTCCTTCCTTCCTTCCTTCCTTCCTTCCGCCACTTCTGCCACTTCCGCCACTTCCTTCCGCCACTTCCTTCCGCCACTTCCTTCCGCCACTTCCTTCCTTCCGCCAGCCCCTTCCGCCAATCCTTTCCTTTCCTTTCCTTTCCTTTCCTTTCCTTTCCTTTCCTTTCCTTTCCTTTCCTTTCCTTTCCTTTCCTTTCCTTTCCTTTCCTTTCCTTTCCTTTCCTTTCCTTTCCTTTCCTTTCCTTTCCTTTCCTTTCCTTTCCTTTCCTTTCCTTTCCTTTCCTTTCCTTTCCTTTCCTTTCCTTTCCTGTCCTTCCCCTTCCCCTTCCCCTTCCCCCTTCCCCTTCCCCTTCCCCTTCCCCTTCCCCTTCCCCCTTCCCCTTCCCCTTCCCCTTCCCCTTCCCCTTCCCCTTCCCCTTCCCCTTCACCTTCCCCCTTCCCCCTTCCCCTTCCCCTTCCCCTTCCCCTTCCCCTTCCCCCTTCCCCTTCCCCTTCCCCTTCCCCTTCCCTTCCTTCCCATTTTTCTTCCTTCTATTCAAGAAATGGACTTAATCTTTTTCTCTTCTCTGCTCATCGCTGCTTTGGCCTTTGCAATGAAAGTGCATTTTTAATAACAGCTTCAGAAGCATGGGCTAAGGTTACTTCTACCACTTGAAAATTTGTGGCAGCATACATGATTTCATTAATGAAGAGAATCTTATCTAAACAATTAAAAGTGATTTGTTTCTTGTAAAATCTGTTGATGTACGAAAACTGGGAAAAAAGAATCAAAAAACACCCAAAAAATTCAACCAGGAAAAAGATTTCTCTAAGTCATAAGTAATAGAAATATTAGATACAAACCCCAAATTCCTACATTTTGTCTGTAATTCAGAAACTTTGCTATTTATAAAAATGTTGTCATAATTATTTCTTTTACAATAGCTCATGGATTTGTATTGGCTTGTGAATCAATACTCTGTCAGAATTTAAATATTTGAGTAATTTTCCAATGAGAATTGTCTCCATAAATGAAATAAATCTGCCATAGATGTAGGTTCTACTTAGAGTAGGGCACAAGCAGATAAAAGTAAATTCAGACCCTCATTTGTTTCTTCTAATATATTATATGGTAAGTATATAGAATAAAAGGATTGAGGATCAGGGTTATCAAAATTAACATTTCACAAAAAATAAAAGTTCTTATATAAGAAGTAGAAGCTTAAAAAAACATACCTAACCACCATATCTATTGCACATGCAGGCCTAAGTAATATGCATTGACAAAAAGCTCTGAAGTACTCCATGCACTTCTAAGCTTTTCAATATTTCTTACTTTCTTATTTCAATATTTCACACTAACGGTGTGATTAGGTGTCATGGTTTGACCCTGGTGCAATGCCAGTGCCCAGTGCCCCCATGAGGTTTTATCTCAATTCGAATTAATTTACAATGGAGATTTTGATGAAATAACTAGCATGAGTGAAGGCAGAGAAAAATCAGAGACAAGTGATACATACACCTCTTAGTTTCTAGGGGAAAAAACCCCCACATACCACAAGTAACTTTATCCTATTCTTTGTATTGGACTAATAAGTGTTTGATACAGTGAAAAAAAAATCATTATTTCTGACTCTCTAACAATGGTAATTTGGTAATTGCTGTTGAAAAGACCAAAATCCATGTATAAAAAACTGTTTGTAAGTAATCAGTATTTGAGACACAAAACACATGAGAAAGTTAGTGTAAAAAATATTTTTAAAAATCTCTGAACAAAAGGAGCTTATTAATTCCTGACAGTGTATAAAAGATATGGGCACCCTGTACATTCACTTAGGGTGTAATTCCCTCTGTGAAAAGCCATCAGAAACCTATAAAGCATTTAACTCCCATTTACAGTCTATTTGAAGTTGTTAAATGGGACTTCAAGACTGTGCATCAAACTGATGATCTTTGCCAGAACACAGGGCCTGATCAACAGGCTGATTCATATGGATGTTCTTCTGTATCCAGGAAAGTGATTCAATGGGGCTCAGCATAGATCCAGAGACATTCATTATGGATGCATCAGCCTAAGGGAATCAGGGACATATTCTTCTGAAAAAGTTAAATTCTCACGGACTTCATAATTCCTGAAGTTTTGGATGGACTTTTAATGGAGACGATGTTGTCCTGAATTCATTAAAAAATATATCAGTAGAAGTCCATCCCTTATTTATTTCAATAGGTAACATAATATATGGTTATCCAATGTGGCAAGTATTTCTGATAGTCAATTGGTATTTTTTAATAAGCAAAATCCCCACTTTTTCCAAATGTGTTATGTATCTTAGCCTTTGGAACAAAAAGAAAACAAATCATACCTTAATATCACAGATTAATCAAACAGTTAATCTTCCAAAGAATATGTGGGAAGTCAAAGAAGCAGAAACATTTCCTTAGTTTGTACCTTTTCTTTTGTGTTTGTATATTACTTTGTTCTTAATATAGGTTAGGTTCTTTCTGTGTTTTTATTCTGCTGTAGTTATTCTTCCTTTCTGTGTGGAATTTATGCAAAGAACTTCTCTTCACCCAAACAAAGTTCAGGGACAGTTGGTGCTAAATGTAAAAAGCAGTGCTAATATATTTTCTGAGCACCACTACCACTTCTAAGGTCATTAAAACGAAAGAAAAGAGTTAGGGTTATTTTCTATTCCATGCAACAGCCAGGAGATAATCCAGCCTTTTCACTTCTATATGCAAATGTTAAGCAAAAAATCTTGAAATTTTGTTACATTTGTTTAGGAAATGACTCAGCCTTCATGAAAAGGAAAAGCAGTCCCATAAGTATAGGAAGTATAAGCTTACATACATGGTATGGTTTTAGTGAGGTTGGTTTAAGAACAGACTTGACAATGTTTGTTTAAATGTTAGACTTGATGATCTTCAAGGTCTTTTCCAATTTAAATTATTTTTTCATTTTATGATTCTATATGCCATCTGACGTCAGAGGTCTTAAGATACTACCTCTATCTGTATGTCTATTACACATATGCAATTTACAGGACTTTCAGTTGTGGCTTAGAGAGAAGAGTTATTCTTCTCTTCACTACTGACTTGTTTCAGGGTCAAACTCTAAAGCCAAAATTTTTCCACACTGGATATCCAGAGCTAAATTAATAGATTAAAGTACAAATAACTCAAAGTTTTGATATACAGAAAGTGGAACCACACTAAGTAAGCACCCCAACATGCTGGAAGGAAGGAATGCTATTCAAAACATTCTATGACTTTATGATTCTATGATTCTATAATTTTAATTATCTTCAATTTAAAAATAAAAAAAAAGAAATTGCTTGCCTTTTCTTGTAAACCATGCATGTAGTAAAACCGAACACTTACCTTTGTCCAGAAAAGGTCTATTTAATTGCAAAATGTTATATTTTCCCTCTTGATGACACACTTATTTAATAACTTAGACTAATGCTTGTTTCATTTTCAAGCAAATTCATTCCAACATAGCATAAATTTTCTGCATTTGTGTATAAGATGACATTCTTAAAGATCAATATGCACTAAATTGAAGAATCATTATGCAATATTTTTGCCCCAAATAAAGCTACAGATGTCCCTTAAAAGAAAAAACAGAAATTCAGCAGCATGTAAATGTTGTGCTTACCAGGACAGTTTCTGTTGGACAACTTGTTTTTTCTCTTTTCCCACGTTGTCTTTCCTCTGCACAACTGTTTTGTATTAACCTGTTGCACCACTTTCCAAGGTAGCTGCTCAAAGTACTCAATGTTTCCTGGGGTTTAACTTTTTTTTGTTGTTGGTTTTAGTCAATTTTTCTGCTAGAAATAATTAATTAGGCAATTTTATTAAAGTGATTACAAAGCACCACATTTTCCAGTCCTCATTTTTTTCAGAAGAAAAAACAACAAAATCAAAAAATGCCAAGACAGCTATTCCCTTCTCCATTCAGTTTGTCAGTATCTGGCTCAGCAAAAGAGCTCTTTAGACGCTGGTGAGTGCATTGTGTAGAAGGTTTGTCTAGTTGCCTCAGCATAGGCATCTGATCCAAGTGATTACCATCTAATCACAGCCAGTTTTAGGTCTGCCTCACAAGGCCAGGGTCATGTATGCCTTGTAACACAACTGCTAGGCTCAGCTGAATACTTTGGATGTTCTCAGGTACCTCAAATGGCAGTAGCTGCGTGAGTTCCAAATCATTTAGGTGATGGATTTGAATCCTATGCTCACACATTAGTGCACATGTACATGGATATAGTCTGGAGTTGAACTTCTGAACTGTAGATCTCTAAATTTAAATTCAGTTGTATGCCTCTAGGCCTGAATTCCAGGTGAAATTTTCTTGTAAAACTAGAATGCCTAAACCCTCAGTTTACCTATGAAATTAGCCTCAATCATATGCAAAACCCAAATACATGATGACAGGTCAAGATTAATCTAGATGTAGCCCAAAGCTGTTAGGAAGAAGTGTGATAATGACATCTGGGAAAAAGTTAATGTGTTTTGTAACACTAATGTGCTCTCTCTCTAAAGGAATCTTAAAATACAATTTTATACTTCAGTGGGAATAAGTCAAGTCCTAATTTGATCCTAGTCCATTAGATTCTGCAGTTTGTTAGAAGTATGTTTTCTTGACATTGGAGCTAGTCATTCTAAGCTCCTTTCTTAGTCACTGGAGAGAAATAGATATTTTTTTCAAATATAAGTATCTAAAATAGGTCAGCTGAATGAGACCTTCTAAGTGCCTGCTCTGTCTACTGATTACATGAGTGTTTTACATGACTATTTCAGATAAAGATTCTGTGCTGTGGACAATTATTAGTTGAGATTAATCCACCCTGCCAATTTATATTTGTTTGGTGAGATTAATCCTTCACTAAGGATCTGAGTTAATATTTTCCTTTTAGAAAAGCAAAGGAAATGGAAATCAAAGGGTGGTATTATTTACTTTCTTGAGAATTTTTCATTCAATACTACAATAAGTAAAGAGGCTTTTTTATAAAACTGAAGGGAAATATTTTTACATATGAATGAAATTCTTACTTATCAATGTCAAAACTGTGTTAAAAGGTGTTAATTTTTGTGGGAATAGCAGAAGCTTCTTTCTAGCAGTCCAGCACTCTATTGAAATTAGTTTAATTTGTTATGATGTGATTCTGAAGAGCTATTCTGAAGATGATAGGAGTTGATATGTAACTCGACAAGCAGATCTGGTGCCAGTATCATGCACAGAGGGGCATCGTAGCATGTTCATGGCAAGATTTCCCAAACTGGGGAATCCTCAGAGGAGCAGAGAGAGCTGCCTGAAGCCTGTAGCTTGCATGACAGTGACTGATGGAACTTGTCAGGGAGAGGAGGAACAGTGGCCAAACATGCCACTGCCCTCAACAAAAGAAGCCTCTGGATACCACTAGTGAGTAGGAGTGCTGAGAACAGAATGGGCAATTCAGGCGTGGCACATCAGTGAGGGCACAGCACGGCAGTTCACCCAGAATAAGCTGTCACAGAAAGGCGTGCAGCAAGAGGATTGTAGCTCTGCCAGCTCAACCAGGAAGCAAAGACATAAAACTGCCAGAGGGCCATGTCAGCTCTAGGCACCGCACCCATGATGACAGACACAGCTGCCCAGACAGATCTACAGTGGGAAAACACTGTCAGCTGGGTGTCAGGATGCAGGGTGTGCTCTGCTCGTACCCCAGCACCAGACAGCACACCCTGGGAGGTGGGCCCAGGCAAAGGAGCTCCTCCACTTAGTGACACTGTTTTGGGAGGAGGAGCATGGGTTGAGAGGCGTGAGGGAATCTGAGGGAGAGATTGAAGCTGCACTGGAACACTTCCAAAATTGCACCCTACTTTTCCTGGGGCAGGACTCACAGGCAGACTGGAAACATGATAAGGAGGATTCCCTATCATTTCTCTCTCTAAAGGTGTAAAGGACAATGGGAAGTTTCTGCCTGGGACAGCAGATGCATGTTCTCTGTCCTGCCCCACCTTCCCAAGTGCCCCGGCAAATGGAACCAATGACTAGGATAGTGGTTCGTCAAGGTTGAAGGTATCTCCAAGTTATGTCAGCCCAAGATCTGTGTCAAAACTGCTTCCATAAAGCAAAAGATGCCATAGGGGATTTGTCTCCTGAGGGCAATAGAAGGCCTAATACTCAGCCCAGGGCCACATTTTAAGGAAGTTGATGATATGGCAAGAAAGCTTTCTATGCTGGTACAGCCATTATTAACTTTTCAGGTAGACAATGATTAATTTGCAGCTAGAAGTCCAGGGGCAATGGGTTTATAAAAGGCGGATCATGCTTCACTAACCTGATCTCATTCAACAGGAAATGACCCACATAGTGGATGAATGAAAGTGGGTGAGTGGATATGGTTTACCTGGCCTTTAATAAAATGTATCACACTGATTCCCACAACATTCTCTTGGAGACACTGGCTGCTCATGGCTTGGATGGGTGTAGGGCACTGGGGAGACCACACCTTGAATCCAGTGCTCAATTTCGGGCCCCTCACCACAGGAAAGACATTGAAGTGCTCAAGTGAGTCAAGAGGAAAGCACCAAAACTATAGAGGGCTCCAGAGCACAAGTCTTATGAAGAGTGATTGATGGAAGGGCAGCATTTGGCCAGGAGACAAGTAGGCTCAGGGCAGAGAGATCTTATATATGTCTACTACCACCTGAAAGGAGGTGGTAACAAGGTGAGTACCAGTTTTTTTCCCAAGTAACAAGTGAAAGGGAGAGAGGAAATTGTCTCAAGTTGTGTCAGGGGAGACTTAGATTGGATTTTAGGAAAAAATTTCTTCATAAGAACAGGCTTCCTGGAGAAGTGGTTGAGTCAGCATCCCAGGGAATATTTAAAATTCATGCAGATGTGGAGAATTAGACACTGGAGAGCAGCACTGCAATAAAGAAGCTATGGGTCCTGGTCAATGGCAAATGGAATATTAGTCAGCCAGGAGGGCCAACTGTGTCCTAGGGTCCATCAGGCACAGCATTGCCAGCCAGGCTAGGGAGGTGATTGTCCTGTTCTACTCTGTGCTAGTGTGGCCTCACCTTGGGTGCTGTGTACAGGTTTGGGCATGTCATGGTTTGACACTGGCACAATGCCAGTGCCCCCATGAAGATACCTTCTCCCTGGTTTCTGCTGTGAGATGTGACCAGGAATAAGCAAAGCAGGCTCCTACTTAGGGAAAAAGAACCAGAACTTTATTAACTACTCTGCAACTACAGATAAAAAGGAACACACACACAGGGAAAATGAAAACTTCACAAGTGCATTTCCTCCTCCCCCCCACCAAATTTCCAACACAATACATTTGGTTCTTCAAATCACCAACTCTCGGTCCAGCACCACCTTTTAGACAATCAATCCTCAGTTCATCAAGAGGAGAGGAGTCCTTCTTGTGCCATGGGCTTCCCCTGGAAACACAGCTGAAGCCTCGTGTGTTTCTGTGTCACTCGTGGCACCGCCCGGAGTACATCTGCCGTCGTGACTTCTTCCTTTTCATGTCCAGTGCTCTCACCACTGAACATGGACCAGAACTGCTTCTAGGGTTGTCTTTTAAGGATGCTCTGTCCCGATCCAAAAAAGGCACAGTCTCTCCTTTGGGACACCTGTCCCCACAATCTCTCCTTTGGGACACCTGTCCCCCCCATATTTTCACCCCCTGGGGCCGAGGGGCATCAACACTGAACCCTCTTGGTTCTGAGGCCCTTGCCTCCCCCTAGAATGCAGTCTCTGTATCACAAGGAACATGGTTCTGTCCATGGCTATACAAAAAGAGTCCAGCAAAAGCCACTCCATCATCTCTTCCCACTAGGATTCTTCTCTATTCTTCTACTATCTCTCACTCGCCCAGACCTCTCTCACACTGGCCCATTTCCTTCCTCATCTTCCACTCTATCTTCTAGAAAAGGTCAATGTTCTGTAAAGTTCTCATTCTCCAAAAAGGGGTTAAAAGCTCCTACAAGCGGCTGGCTGAACCCCCCCCTCTTCTCCGTCCCAGCCGTGCTGCCGGCGCAGGCCCATGTTTATCAAGTCTCAAGGTTACAGTCCCAGGCAGCGGCTCTCTCTCTCTCTCTCTCTGTGTCTCTCAGGGGGGGCTGCCCGATAGCTCCCGGTGTCTCTCTCTCTCTTTCTCTCTCTTCCACCCTTCCACCCCCGGGCTCAGGCCTACCTCTCCCGGCCACATGGCTTTCCCCTCCCCCTGCCCAGCCAGCAGCTGGGCCGGGGGAGAGACCCGAACTCTTTCCCGCCGGAAACCCAAGAGGACCCTCCCAGGGGAGAGCTCTGCTTTTAACCCCGTGTTCTCAGAGGCGTGTCCATGTCTCAATGGTCAGGTTAAATGCCAATATTAAAGTCTGAATATCCATTGGCCAAAAACACAGCATCTCCAAAAAACACATTTCCTGTCAAACCACCACAGGGCACCACAATATAGAAAAAGATTAAAAGCTATTAAAGAGAGTCAAAAGGACGGCTTTGAAGACACTGAACGGTCTGGAGGGGAAGCCTTTTGAGGAGTGACTGAGGTCATTTGGCTTTTTCAACCTGGGGGAGACTGAGAGATGTCACTGGAGTCTACACTTCTTTACAAATAGAAGTGGAGAGGCAGGCAGTGATTGATCACTCTCTAATGACCAGTGACAGGACCCAAGGGAATGGCCTGAAGCTGTGTCACAGGAGGTTTAGGTTGGATATTAGAAAGAGGTTCTTCACTCAGGGGATAGCTGGGCACTGGAACAGGCTCCTCAAAGCAGTGGTCACAGCACCAGCCTGATAGAGTCTAAGAAGCATTTGTACATTGCTCTCAAGCACGTGGTGTGATTCTTTAGGCTGTCCTCTGCAGGGCCAGGAGCTGAACTTCAGTGATCCTTGTGGATCCCTTCAAAATCAGGGTATTCTATGACTCTATAAAAGTAAATTGCCTGTGTGACATTTTAATATAACATTTGTGCTTGTGCATGTATGTAATTCAAGCCAGAGTAGCTAGCAAGTAGATGACAACAAAGTCCAGGAGACAAACACTGGGGAGACATTGGGTCTAGGAACTTGACAATGGAGTGGGGCTATGAATCATGGGCCATTGTACATTTCAATACCAACAGCTTGAGAGATCTGGGCATCTGGAAGCAACCACTGGGTTGCCTGGTATTCTACAATTTATAATGTATATAAATAACTGTATATGTATAAGTATGGGTACGCTGTCAGCAGATTTCAGTCTCATTCAGGAAAGAGGAGACAGCCATCAGCCATGCTTGTTTTAGTGCTATGTTTTTTGTCTCTGCTGATCCATGTGATTAGCCATGCGTATGTATATTGTGTTTGTGTGTATTCATGCATGCTTGCCTATCAGGAATTTGTGCTCACTCTTGCCACTGGCTGGACCTGAGGACAGAGAACAACAGCACTCTAATACTCATCAGGCTATTGGATTCAGCAGCCTCTCACACTTGTACTGTTGATGCTGTCAAAAACTCTTTTTTATACAACCTCCTCTCCCTCACTACCTCATTTTTGATTGCAGTGAAAAATGGGGAATATGATAAACCATATGTCTGATTCCTGGGTGGTTTTTTTATTGTGTGCATCATCAAGATTTCTAAATTAAATCTAAAAAAACAGGTCATGAGTTGAATGCTATCTAATTATTTAATGCCATGAGCACAATATCTGGCTAGAGAAAATAATTTTCTGTATATAAGTCGCCCATTTCCTTTCTATTCCAAAATAAAATGATGTGAAAAATCTCACCTTTTTTTTTTTTCTCCCAGAATGTCCACAGAATGCTGTTTCTCTCAAGAAATTCCATAAACAGTGAGGCTGTTGTGCAGAGAGTTACTGCCTCTGGTGTGCCCATGTTCTTCTTTGGGATCCAGTGAAGTGAACTGGAAGAGGATGAATGAATTGGGCACTGTGATGATGTACTCCTGGTGGGTCCATTCATAGGCAGAGCACAGCAGTCAAAAACATTCTTTTTCAGGCATAGCAAGAAAGATTAAATCTGTTAGGATTTGGAGGAACATTTTCTCTACATCTTCCCTTAGGATAAACACAGTGACATTTCCATAACAGATAGAAATGGGGAAAGGCATTGCTCATAACAATGCTTTGCTACAAGATCCTATCAGATTATCATGGCCACAAAAAGAAAATGCTGATTATTCACATCTCTTCAAAAAAGGAGGTAAATGTCTCCAGTGAAGGACTATCTATCACTCTTTCTTTTCTCCTAGATGAATGTTTTAAATATTGTCAGAAAGTCTGAATAAGTTATCACAATTCATCTGCTGGGCTTCACTTAAGTGGTAATGTCCTTGACATTCCAGTATTGTTCCTCTGGGGAGGAGAGAAAGGCTATGTGCATCTATTTGCTAAAGCAACATTTATTTATACTTGATTCCATGAAAAGGGCCTTTGATAAAATGAAGAGTGTTGCTTAGAAGTAAATTACTCTTTAATAATACTAATTAAATCTTCAGTGACACTGAGAATGACACCTGAAAGCAAAACGTAGCTTGTAAAGCACTCAGGAAATAATTATAATATAAAATCTGTGGCTTTTTCAGACTGGAAGATTCAAAAATGTTCACAGGAAGATGTTACCTGCAGTCCTTGTTTTCTAACTTTGGCAGTTTCAAGGAATTTGGCATGTAATTTAGTAGAAAGCTATGTAGATTAATTGCAACAGTAATAGGATTCATTTGGATATTCCAGGTAGTGTAAAGTGTTTCATAGCATAAAAAGTATAAACTATTCTGGACTAATCCTGTACTCCTAATTCTAGCCAACCTTCTGAAAGAGTCAGACAAACTTTTCTTCAGAATATTGGGAGAGACTTTCAAAAAAGGTGGAGCTGCTTTGATGTTTGAATCATGCACAGAAAGTTGAATTAGCCAGCTCAGTGGTGCAGAATAGCTGTCCTTTCTCTCCTCTGGTAGACATGTCTCCTCAGGGTTGAAGCATGGGGTGTCTAATTGAATCATTTCCTCATCCAGCTCAAATACAGCACATATGTAGTTCAAATCCAGAATATTTGTTGTGATTGTTCATCATTAATAATAAATATTATCATTAAATCCAGGAATTAATTTTCATTGAAAATAAAACATGAATATTATCAAATTTATCTTTCAAGTCCCTTTGGAAGTGTTACCTAAAGAAATATATAGAAGTGAAGTTTATTCTTTCAGGTTTCTTGGAAATGTTCCTACAGTTTCAAAACATTTTCCCCTTCTTTCTTCCCTCTTTATATCACCTTTCCTCTGTTTCTTCTGAACTCTTTATTGATGAAACTGAAAAGTCCTGAAAGGTTTATCCATCTTGCAGTTTCGACAGTTTTGTTCCTTCAAAGTACATTAGAGGGATAATAGGGAAAAGAAGGCTCAGTATTGAGTCTTCATTTCAGAAAACTACTTATCCTTCCCCCAACACCCATCCTCCCAAATTAATTTGACAGCAGACAGAACAGTTAATCCTATTACTGTTATATACCACCTCCACATTGTGACAAAGCATGTGGACTACAGCCTTGAAAGATAGAAAAAGTAAAATTTCAGAGAAACTTAAGATTTTTGAGATTTGTATAACTGGCAGGCCAAGGACTCAAGGAAAAAAAACAAAAAACAGTGGCATTTAAAAGGAAAGAACTAAAAGTTTCAGAGGGTGGTTACTCAGCAACATCCAGAGTCAAACTATATCAGGGATCTTTTTCATCTTACAAGGCAGCTGCCTAGCTAACAAAGATCTCACTGGATTGGTGAGAATAATAGTGCTGAACATTCTAGCTCATTAGACCCAACTTCATATGTAGGAAATAAGTAACTTACTTTTTATTTTTTATTTGTGCATATCATTATACAGTCTCTCAATAAAATTGTCTCAAAAAGGCCCAGATTGGCACGGTTACAAGGTAAGGAGAGGTCAAAGAACTTTTCATTTTGATGAAGAGGAAAATGCTAAAGAGTTAACAGAAGTATAAGAAATGAGGAGGGATTTAAAATCAATGTGCTTCTGAAATGGCTGATCTAATAAAGTGCTTTTATTAAATCAGTATTTAACAAAATAAATTGGAAAGGTACGCATAATGCCAAAGCAATAAAGATGTTGTGAATACACAGTTTGATAAGAAGCTGAGTGCTGAACTCTTAAAGGAAGCGCAATACCTCCATTTGTCCTGGATTACTTGTGTTCCTTCATCTCAAAAGCTATTGAACCACTACCAGTAGTTCTGGAAATCACAGACAAGTGAAGATAAACCTCTTATTTTCTGGAGGAAAATCACAGGTTGAAGTTTATTTTCAGTAATTTTATTTTAACGTGTATCATTGATATGTCTCAATGGGTCATACCCATGGGAAGCAATCCAATATGTGTCAGTAGTGCATGTGTTTTAGCTAATGTGCAGCAGCCATGAGTGCACCTATGGGCAGACAACTTGGATATACTTGCTCAAACGGTAGAGAGTAGTGATGAGTAGAATATGCAAAAGAAAATGGGCTTTCAAGCACTATTTTGAATATATCAAAATTTTAAATGAATTTTGATTATTTGGACCTTTGATTCTTGAAACTGTATGTAAGGATTGCAAAGTATCCTTACTTTCGTTCTTGCTGTGTAGAAAACATGTAAACCCCACACTTTCTCTATCAAAAGAAAATTACACCTTAGGGTTCAGATGTCTATTATGATGAAACTTAAAATTCAGTTATCAGGAGAATTAAGAAATGGGCTTCAATTGAGGAAAATCCCATCTTTTTTATAATTATGTATATATCAATTGATAAATATTGAGACAGACAGAAGTATGAGTATTCTTCTTAGCTTAACAACTATGGCACATATTTGACTGTTCTGGTTATTCTAGTATGTCTAACTTTTTACTGCTCCAGTCTTCATCAGTCCTTGTGTATGCACCATAGAATTTGAAACTATGAATCCTGCAATAAATTATAACTTAATTGCATGGGAAACACTAGAAATGAATTACTAATTATGCAGTATATGTGATATAATATGCATAATAGAAAATAAAATTATATTAATTATACAGTGAGTGGGGCTGTTTTCAACACCGCCTCCACCTCAATTATCATTGATTCTAAGGCGAGAACTGCATATAGCTTAAGACAGGCAAGTGTAGAAAGAGAGGAGGAAAGAAGATGGCAGTAAAGAAAAGGAGTAGAAGAAGGAGTAAAGAAATGAAATAAAGGTATTGGAAAATAAGTGTCTGTAGCAAAATCAGATTTGGAAGTGGCTGGGTTTAGAGTTTCTAATAAATGCCCTTTCACCCTTTTTTCGGGACTCAGAGATTAAAAAGAAAAAAATTAAAGAAATAAAATTCTACAGAACTTTTCATTGCTGAGCAGTCATATATCCTTACAAAATGTGGAACAGTACTTGTAGTAAAAAATTTTAGGCATTCTTAAAACGAAAAGATAAAATTTTAAGCATTCTTACAATGAAAAGAAAATTGGATAGACAAAAATGATATTTTAAGTGGCAATAATCAGTTTCTTCCATGGAAGACTATCTAGGCTTAATTATATCTTAAAACAATGTTTGAAATATTGAAGTAGAAGTAGATTAACTAAATGAAATAAGATCAAAACCCAGTGACCTTTCAGGGCTATCACATATGCTAAATGCTGACTATCTGCACAGTTGCTGTCAAGCCAGTGTTTGATATCTGCCTCCAGGTTTAGTCCAAAATGTACTAAATATTAATTCATGACAGAGTAATGGTCACCTAACAGAACTGAAGTCATTTATTCAATTATTTAATAGAGGAAATCTCATTGACATATGAACTGTTCCATCTTCTGTTTAAACCCTGTCATCAGTTTTGTATCAATATTTTCCAGAAAAAAAATAATTCAAATTCACACTCCTAATATAGGACTAACTATTATAAACTTCCCTGCAGACAAAACTTTTAAAATTCTGGAAGTGTCTTTCATATGCAAAATTGTAATAAATTCGAGGTATAAACATTATTTTGAAAGAAAGCTCCATTAAAGAGGTTATGTTTCAAACACAAGTTACAAGTAGTCTGAAAATGCAAACAGTCATTTTTCTAAAATGTAACACAAGACTGTACACAGTGTTAAATGAGATCTAATCAAACTTTCCTGTAATTACTTTTCTCCAATTTGTTAACAGAGACTTTAACCTGGCTTAGAGTTCAATGTGACAACAAACCATGGATTTACTTTCTTCCCTAAGGTAACTTTTTAATAACTGGATACCTCAAAACATGAAACAAAATGTTAAATATCAATTTTGTACACATTGCTAGTATTACACCTGACATCAAAGGTTACATTATTGACATTGATTTAAGTGAATTTTATGCTTGAAAGAAGGATGTAGTGTTGAATTTTATATTATAGACTCTGTGAAGGACATGTTATCCCAGTATTTAATTTAGAAGTTGTTGTTACAGTATTTATTTTATATAAAAGTAGAATAAATAAGGTTCAGAAGCTCTCTTAACTCAAAGGAAATATTCATGATTTAAAAATAACTAGGTTGAGTGAAACCAGATTATTTAACGAACTCAGATTTGAAAGTACAGTAAAGGCAGGTGTGGTTTATATTTTTAAGTAGATAAGTAAATCAAAAGTGTTGAAAAAGTTTCAAGTCAGAAGAATATTCCCCATCTATCCTTAAAACTTTTTGGCTTCAAAGGTTTTAAAAATATAAATGACTACAGCCTGATATTGTGGATGAGTGCATACATTCTTCCACTCCGTAGTTTAAAAAACTATTAAAACACTGAAAATGTAATTTGAATCTCCCAGTGAGGTCTGTTTAGCAAATATTTAAATCAATTAGGCTATTCTTAATACGTAATATGGGTGCAATTGTTGTGAGGTGACGGATCTCTTAGAAGTAATGTGATTATGTTAAAACCTGGTGAAAGCACAATCCCTGCTTTGATTTCTAGAAGTCCACCTCCACAGTGTAATTCCAATTACAAGAAAAAAAAAAAGAAACAGTAATTTTGGTATGCCCTGAGACATTATTACACTTTGGTTTGATGGCTCAGCCATTAAAATCTTGTATAAAAGATCAGCAGAAAGAAGTGCCTGTAACTTTTTCTAGTCTTTCAGAGCTAATGTAGTGTTGCATTGTGAATTAATGGATTTTGATAACATGTATTTCATAAAATCTGGGCTTACCATTTCAACCAGGAGTACCAGAAGTGCTATTTCACTATATTATGATAATATTAATAGGTGCTTGCAACTGGAATTGATAAACACAAGAGTTCTATAACAATGGTTTTGAAATCCAAAATGGATTTCTCATGTATACCAGTTCAGTGGCCTGTCTAAAGCATTAATACGAGAACATCAATTTAATGTTTTTTCATGTTTTTAAATGACTAAGTAGTTGAAAATTTGCTACTTTTCCACATAAAAATTTCACAGTTAAGCGTTAAAATCATTATTTTTGTGACTCTGGTTTTAGCACTCATCATTAATTTCAATTTATCACTATTTCATTAACATTTAAACACCACTGTACTGTTCATAGTGATTTTTAAAATTAATTCCTAGCATTGAAGACATACTTTCCCCACTGACAGTTATATGTTTAATTTCTCTCAAAACTGTAGCACTCAAAAACTATGTCCTTGCTGGTGTGCTGTAGATGACTTTATATTTTATGATAGTAAAGCAGTGAATTCTGCATGCTATTTTCTTCTCATACATTCAATAATTTGATACATTAAGGACTCCGTTGCCTCTTTTTTTGGAAAGTGTTGTGATTTAACCCTGGTAGGAAGCTATTTGTCTATTATATATCTACAAGTTGTCTATTTTTTTCTTCCAGTCAACATAGTTTTTTGTTCATTCCCCAGTATGGGACATGGAAGAGAATAACAAGGGTGAATGCAAAACCTGTTATATGTTGAGGAAAAGTCATTTGAAGAGGGAAAGGTAAAGGTGCATATGACAGGTAAGCAAAGTAAGGAATTGATTCACTACTTCCCATCAGCTGTCATGTGTTTAGCCATCTCCAGGGAAAGCAGAGCTACATCATATGTAACAGGTACTTCCAAAGCCAGATATGCCTTCTACTTTCTCCTTCTTCCCTGCTAGTTTTTACGCTGAATATCACATCATTAATTTAAGAGATGGACTTGAAGATCCTTTTGGGTACTTTCCAACTCATAATATTCTCTGTGTGTTTGTGTGTGTGTCTGTGTCTGTGTGTCTGTGTGTGTGATTAAATGCAAATGGTAACTGAGATATGGTATAATTTTTTTTATGCAAACTGGGTCCACTGCGGTCAGCTGTCCCAGATATGTAGCCTCCCAGCTTCCTGGTCAGTACCAACTTATTGCTCCTTCAATGTGGATACAGCATGAGAAATGGCGAAGACCTCAATATTTATTACAGATGAGTGCTTTAGGTCTCGAAACATCACTATGAAAGGTGTTAGCAAAACCAGTTTCATATAAATTTGTGAAAACATGAGCTATACCTTGTGTTCAACTACAAGTTCCCCTCAATTCCTTACTACATTAATGAAGTATATAAAGAAAAATCAGATAAGAATACATTTAAATTATTTTTGTGGAGACTGGGAATGAAAAATGAAGTTCCAGAAGTTCCTGGTGTGTGAACAGTGTTCCTGATGATGAGATTATACAGTGTCCTAAGGAGGAAACAGGGGGAATGAACCACCACAATGCTTTGCAAGAACCATTAAGTAATAACTAAAATATTAGTGAAGCAGTTACAGTTTCTGTTACTGTTTATATCCAAAATGCAGTAACATACATGCTATTGGCAGCCAGTCACCAGTGGTGTTCCTCAGGGTTCTGTGCTGGGGCCAGTTCTGTTTAATGTTTTTATTGATGACATGGATGAGGGTTTAGAGTCCTTTATTAGCAAATTTGCAGACGACACTAAGCTGGGAGCGTGTGTGGATCTGTTAGAAGGACGTAGGGCTTTGCAGAGGGACTTGGAACGGTTGGAGGGATGGGCAGAATCCAATGGGATGAAGTTCAATAAGTCCAAGTGCCGAGTCCTGCACTTTGGCCACAATAACCCCCTGCAACGATATAAGCTGGGGACAGTGTGGCTGGACAGTGCTCAGGAGGAAAGGGACCTGGGGGTGCTGGTTGACAGTCGGCTGAACATGAGCCAGCAGTGTGCCCAGGTGGCCAAGAAGGCCAATGGCATCCTGGCCAGTATCATGAATGGTGTGGCCAGCAGGAGCAGGGAGGTCATTCTTCCCCTGTACTCAGCACTGGTGAGGCCACACCTTGAATATTGCGTCCAATTCTGGGCCCCTCACTTTAGGAGGGACGTTGAGATGCTTGAGCGTGTCCAAAGGAGAGCAACGAGGCTGGTGAGGGGCTTAGAACACAAGCCATATGAAGAGCGACTGAGGGAGCTGGGGTTGTTCAGCCTGGAGAAAAGGAGACTCAGGGGTGACCTTATCACCCTCTTCAACTTCCTGAAGGGTAGCTGTGGTGAGCTGGGGGTCGGTCTCTTTCTCCGGGCAACAACAGACAGAACAAGAGGACACAGTCTCAAGCTGCGCCAAGGGAGATGCAAGCTAGAAATAAGGAGGAAGTATTTTACAGAAAGAGTAGTCAAATACTGGAATCATCTACCCAGGGAGGTCGTGGAGTCACCATCCCTCGAAGAGTTTAAAAAAAGACTGGATGTGGCACTTGGTGCCATGATCTAGTTGAGGTATTAGAACATGGGTTGGACTCGATGATCTTAAAGGTCTCTTCCAACCTAGAATTTCTGTGATTTCTGTGATTTCTGTGATTTCTATTATGAAGAAGAGTAACTACCAGAGCCAAAACCCCTGATGCAGCTCCATGACAAAGTAAATTTGATATCTAAGCTAACTGCCTTGCATTAACTACATGTTTTAAAGTAACAAGAACAGGAAAAAGAACAAGTAACCAAGGATCACCTTTTAATTTTATGTTTTCACCACTATGTAAAATGGACATCATGTTTATGATGCTAGCTAAACAGGATTGTTACAAGTACACAACAGAGTTGGCATATATTTTCCAAAATAGGTCAGTTATCGTCTGCATTTTTAATGCATCTGCAATAATTGATAGCTCTTGCTCTATGGAGCAAGTGAGGCACAGCTGAGGAATTTTGCCTTTGTCTGCTTTCTAGATTCCCATCCATGGCATCTTCACAAGATGTCTGAGAATGCCATCCTATAACCCCAAATCAAAATACAAAGGTAAGTAAAGAATATTTTAACAGGCAGATTCAGTGCTGAAAAATTTCACTTCTTCTTTTTTTGATTTTTTTTCCTGTTTTTAATGTGAATCCCAGTTTTATCCAGATCTATGGATATTTCTCCCATATTTGCCCTACTACAGTATCTGAATTACCCATCCTGCTACAAGGACAGATAATAGCTTCTCATGTTCTACTAAAATGACAGGTTAACAACTACTTGCATAGTCAACATCAATTCTGCACCAGGCATACAGAATAACACAGAAGTTGAACATTTTCTGGATATCACCTCAGTTCTTCACTGCATCAACCTCAATTTTCTATGCTTCACTGACAAAATAGGGTCTTCCAGCTGGTAGCATAATGAGCTGGACTAGACTAATTTCACATCAAAATTGACTGTAAACCAAGATTTGAATTCTAAAGGTGCAAAGAATGGATTCTTTCTTTCTTTCTTTCTTTCTTTCTTTCTTTCTTTCTTTCTTTCTTTCTTTCTTTCTTTCTTTCTTTCTTTCTTTCTTTCTTTCTTTCTTTCTTTCTTTCTTTCTTTCTTTCTTTCTTTCTTTCTTTCTTTCTTTCTTTCTTTCTTTCCTTTCTTTCTTTCTTTCTTTCTTTCTTTCTTTCCTTTCTTTCTTTCTTTCTTTCTTTCCTTTCTTTCTTTCCTTTCTTTCTTTCCTTTCTTTCTTTCTTTCTTCCTTTCTTTCCTTTCTTTCCTTTCTTTCCTTTCTTTCCTTTCTTTCTATGCCATGGAAGGGTTCATACATCAGATAACACAGATGAAAGGAAAAGTGTTAAATTCATTACAACAGAGGCAAAGCCTGACCTATATCTACCAAAATCCTAATTTTTTTTTATTGTATTGTCCCCTTGAGACACTATATTAAACTAAAAATATACCTGCTAAATTTGGACAGACAATCAATATACATAAATTATGTTAGAATCATAGATGGAAACAGTCTGATGAAACAGCTACTGATAAATGTAAAAATCCAAGGGACAAACATATTTTTTTTTCCTCCCACACCTGATGCTATTGCAACCTCTCTCAAATTTATTCTGTAAAATAAAACAAAATAGGCGAGGTGCTGAATGCTTTGCTTTTAAAACTATTGTAAGATGCCCCATTATAATCTGTACAGTATCAAGAAGAACAATTGCGAAATGCAATTCCTCATTGCACATTATTCCAGAATAAATTACAATGGTAACTGATTCACCCGAGTTATCAAGTTGACCTTTCTTTTTAAATGTTTGACTCTACCAATGTTATATTTCATTAATAATTTTTGCTGAATAACACAGGTATAAAGGGGTTACTAAAGGCATAAGACAGTTAAGTTTTGATCAGTAAAAGAAGCTTCTGTTCCTTCCCTTGAATTGCACAGAGTCTATTACACTGGCAAATGAAGAGCTCTGTCTTCAGATGGTAGTAGAAGCAAAGCAACAAGTATGTGGACACTGTAAATTGAGAAATTATGTATGTCAGAAATAATGGAAATTCTTGGACACCAGTTTCAGTGTGTAGAGTTGCACTTCAATCAGAGTTAAGAAATATGAGAAGATAACAGCACAATATTGAAAAGGATTATAGAGAATATCATTCATTGTTAGACTGAAATACTCTAGAACCCCACAGCTACAAAATCCTTGTGCACACCCCCTGTTATTCAATAGAATAAAAACTCCAAGAGATCAATACTATGAGACTATTATATCAATTGTAGAAATTATAGATTTATCTATATTATTTAGGAAGGATTTTCAATTTTTCTTATTGTTTTTCCTTTTTTCTTTTCTTTTGTCTTTTTGTATGACATTTTTTTAGTAAAAATCCTCAAAGTGGTCGATGGACAACAGTTGAAGAAATAACCCTGCTGCGATTTGTGTTCATTCTTGCAAATAACAGTCAGCTTTCATTTTAGTCTCTAGGCTTGCACCAAGTAGCTTTAAGGATAGCTTAAGAACAACATCATGAGTCATTTAGAAGTTGGTTCTTTTTTCTCTTTTCCTTTATTTGTGGAACCAGCCATAGTCTTGTTCATATGATTTATTTATCCAACCTACCTTAGTTGAGCAGATGTATTATTAAGAAGATCTACACCTTTTTAATCTTGACTTCTCACTCCTGATAACCCAGCTACAAAATCTGTCAAAATGAGCAGAAAGTGTGCCAAAAAGTTGCTGCTTGACTGCTTTGGCTTACGCAGGTGTATGCTTCAGCATGAGGTGACATACAGACTTCCTCATCACTTAGAAAAATTCAGCATAAACTGTTACAGTCTTATTTTGCTGATAATTTCAGATATAGTTAAAATCTTTTCCTGTACAGAATTTTTAGGGAATACTTGAGATGTTAGCTCACTGAAAGGAAACTGCTACAGATCCAAAAAGCTTGCTTTGAAAACAGGATGAGGTGAAGGATGACTTCACTGTCTTCCAAATATACATGTTCTGATAATGTCTCACAATGTTCTGGTAATGTGCTCACAATACATATGTAGAAGGTAGTGGAGTTTGACTCCTAGGCCTGTTTTATTCACACTCTGAAAGACAGCAGCTTCCCTAAAAAAGAGAGAAAGAGCTGCCACCAAGATTCCATCTCCCACAAAAGAAAAGAACATCTAACTGGTTAATTCTTCATTACTCATGATGCAGTGGGTGTGTTAAATACCAAAAGTAATCATCAGGTATCAAACAACTCATAGGCTATTGTGTTTTGACATATTTCTACACAATATGTGTTTGGTAGAAAAGTGTCCTTGCCTCTGTCTTCTATGCTTCTGATGCCATGAAGCAGTAACTCTTACAGTGACACTACCTTCTGGCATGTGTGGAGCCACTGCTTCAGGAAAAAGAGCAAATCTCTTGTTCAACACTATTCTTCCACACAGGCTGCTAACAAAATCCTTAAAAATTTGTTCATCTCTTTTGGCTTTTACCTACACATATTCTAATGTTAGTTTACTACCACATCTGTTAAAGGTTCAGGTTGGACATCAGGAAGAATTTTGTCACTGAAGGAGGAGTTAATCATTGTAAGGGACTGCCCAGGAAGGTAGTGGAGTCACCATCCCTGAAAGTGTTCAAGAAACGACTGAATGTTGCCCTTAGTGCTATAGTTTAGTTGACATGGTGGTGTTCAAAGGTTGTATTTTATGATTTCAGAGGTGTTTACCAACCTTGAATCTATGATGCTATGCTGTTACAGGATGTACTGCACACTTTACTTATTCTAGTAAAGCATCACAAGGATACTTAGCAAAGAATTTGAACCTTTGGAGGTGCATAAATTAAGTATAATAAAAATAAAATAAAAAAAAACCAAACCAAAAGTACTATGGAATCACAGAAGTGCCTGCATATAGACATGTAGGTATTGGGGTTTCTCCCCCAAAACTATGCCAGTATCAATAGTCCAAGTGAAGTGCATCTGCACCAATTTTTAAGATCTTATGATTAAATTTATTATACCTGTAAGTGTGTATATGCTTTTCACTTCATCTGCTATAAGGACAGAGAATTCTATCAACTCAGGCTTAAATTTCAATCTTTAAAACTTTAAATCTGTGCAGTTGAATAGTAATAGAAGTTTCTCTTTGTAACCCACTTTTCTTTCTTTTTCCTATGTCTTAATACATCAGAAATATCAAATTCTGATAATCCAGATTTCATACTGATAGATAAAGAGCTGTTTCTAGATGCCTTACTTATTTAAACTTCTCCAGCACCAATTTAGATCTAACACTTTTATCTAAATCTATGACAATTTTTATTTCCCAGTTGAGTAACTATGAGAATTAATAGATACTCCAGAAGAGTATGTGGAATGCATTTTTTCAAGCTCTATATAGCACTTGTGACTTAGAGAAGGATCAAGAGAGTCTTCCACTATTACATGAGAAGATTCCAAGAATGCTGTCATAAAATTAGAAATCTCTCTAGATGTTTTACTTCTTTCATCTGCAAGTATATCCTTACACTAGGGCTGCATTTGTGGCAACAACCTCTAATTTATCATCACATCTCTCAGCTTCCTCACTACCATACAGGAAGCTTTTTCCATTGTACCAAGTGGAGAATTAATTTTACTGCCTAGATATATTTCTTTTTCTGTAACAATAATAAAAAAAAATCAAGCAGTTACCAGAAAATGGCCTTGTTGCTGAAGTCTGAAAGGCTTTTTTTTTCCTGGTGCTGATAAGGACAGGTGATAGTAATAAGGGAAAAATTTTTGGCTTTGGTCTAGTATCCCAGAGAATACACGGTACAATCTGTTGTCTGTTTTTAGTGACCTGTTTCTTAAGCATCCTGTGTGAAAGTCAGCAAAGAGAGATTAGCTGTGCTGCTAAGGCCGTTTAAAATGAGTTGTTAGGGTGATTATAAAGAGGGAGTGTTATGCACAAGTGAGAGAAAGAAGTTTGTGTTGGTGTAGCGGTTCAGTGGGAGGGGGAATATGACATCTGATTATCCAAAGGCTTCTTATCATAATATGCAAATACGAACTTCAAATGTGTGAATTGTCCTCCAGAAATAACAAGAAAAGTGAATTTTTTTCCTTACTAGCTTTGCTGAATTGAGGTCTTAATTACCATGCAATTGCTAAAGCAGTATACATAAAGTATGCATAGCGAAGCATTTTTTCTATGACTTTTAACTTAGAAATGGTACAATGACTTAAATATTTTAAATGCAATTGAAATGCAGAGGTTTAAATATGATAATGCAGGAACTTCTTGCAGTTACCAAAACCTCTGGAGAATCTTGGAAAATATAGCCTTTAATATTGAATTGCAAATGTATGTGTATTAAGAAGCCAGAGCTTATAATTTTATATTCATTTAGTACGTGGTTAATCAACATTACCTAATTCAGCACTATGTAATTTTATTCCCGTTAGGTTGTAGTTGTGCCACTGCTGTCCAATTTAAAGACTGCTAGTCACTATCATTACAATGAATCACAGTTACCTAGGAGATAACCCAATAAAACAATCTTCCTGATGAAGCTTCTCCAGTCAAGCAACGTACACTGTAATAATGCCCTACATTTATATGCACTTTTCATCCCAAAGCACTTCACAAATTACATACAGTGAATGCCAGTGAATCTGCAGAAGCCTCTAAGTAGTGAAGCAACCAGCACACAGGGTGCTCTCTTGAGCTAAAATGAAGGAGGAAGTTTAAGTGACACTTTTCCTGTTAAATTGTCCCTGCATTTCTTGTATCTGCAAATACAACAAAGGAAACCCTCTATTTAACGTATTTTCTATGGTGTACATGGAGGCAAAAATAGAATGGGAGAAAATCTGAAGGGAAATAACACAATAAATTTGTCAATCTTGCTTATTTTGAACCCGGGCCTTACAGCAGATATAATGTCATGTTCAGAGTAACAGGGTATGTCATTCCACTGAGATGCAAGTATGATCTGGCAAAGTAACCTGTAGTTGTTACAACACATTTCTCAGAAATATAGATCCATGTAGGTGTCATTTAACATCCTGAATTCCTTATAAATGGTATGATCTTGTACATTCCACAGATAAGGTTTGCACATCTGAAACAGAGAGGGGAGAAAAGACAAGGAGAGAACACTGTTAGCCTTGCTAACTAGTCATACTAAATAGATATTAATTCAACTGCACAAAAGACAAAAAACTTTAACTTCCTTACATCTGAAGTCACTCAAAATATGTTTGATGCCAGTCATCACAAGTACCGAAAAGTAAAATTTGAGTATCTTTAATTTCATCCTGTAAGAAGCACAAATGCACCCCTGGGTGTAAAGGCTTTCTTTCTTTTATTTATTTTGGGGTTGGAGAAAGTGATAAATTTTCTCAATATCCCATGTTATATACATGACCTGATCTTTATAAGTGATATGGATGTTATTATCACTAGCAGCTTTTAGAAGTCTAGATTTTCTAAAAACAAAACTTTTACCCTTAAGAAGAATATCAAGAACAAGATTAGATTAAAAAATGGTTATTCTTAAATTTTCAAAGTTCTTATTTATATTTACTGGCACTGGTTTTATAGAACCCTTCCCTTGTCCAAACAATACATATGTACAGTTTTGAGCAAATTGCCAAATGCTTTCAAAAGTAGTCTTTTTCACACTGCAACAGCCTTGGAAAAGTTGACATTTATTTCAGAGGTATTTAAAAACATAGTCAGATTGCCTGCAAATAAGATGCAAGATACAAAGGAGTTGAAACTAGATCTCATGAAATCTAACATCCAAACAGGAGATTTTTTTTTTTGCCACATACAGCATATCAATGTTCATATTAATCTGACATAGGAAAGCCCTACCCCCCTCTCAGATATCAATAACTGACACAGGTTGACCATTCCACCTAATTTGTCAGAACCTTACAAATCAGATACAAAATTACTAATTCAGCTCACAGATTTAAATCATTGAGTCATTGATTGAAAGCAAATTAATAATAATTTGTCCTGGCTCTGAATAAACATGAAATGATAATAGTTTATGTATGGGGCACAAATTTTCCTTAGATGAGGTATATTCTGTTTAAATATTTACTTCTCTTACTTTCCTTCTTAATTCTTTCCAAACAGTACAAAAAGTTAAATGCTGTGACTGGAATTCTGTAAATAAATAGATGTGAGACTTTGTGCAATAAAATCATGAGTGATGTAGTAATGCACAAGGGACAAGGTGTTGGTGATGATCTCAAAAAGGCAAAAAAGTAGACAGAAATAAATTTCACATGGATTTATTGTTAAAGGAGGGGTCTAAATAATGTAATCTGGAAGGTATCAATTTTTAAATTTAGGAGTAAAACTACAATTAAAAGCATGCACCTGGAATACTATAATAAAATGGAAATTCCTAAATTTACTTAGCTGAAACTAAGACTAGTGAGACTTCACTGAGACTAGTGAAGATTCAACATAGTTTTACTCTGAGGTGATTCTGAAGGAACACGTCCCTCCAAACTGCTGTGAGAACCTAGAAAAGAAGCAGAATAAAGATCATTTTATTAGAATTTTGTTGCAAATTTTTGTTACATATAATGTTAAAATAGACACTTTTAATCAAATTTGAGTTTAAATGAGGGTAGTGATAAATTTATCACGGCAGATAGCTTCTAAGTTTTTATAAAAGTTTTCTTATAAAGATACAGGCTAAACATTTATCGTAATTAGAGAGAAAGAGCTCTGGAAGAAGAAATGGTTGCTTCCTGAATCTCTGATGGTTTTCTATGATGTGTAGTTAATAAGCTTTATAAAATTTTGATTTAAAATTTTGATTAATCTCTTTATTAAATATAGATACTCTTGTGCATTTTTTATATTCTAAAAGAACTAGCTGAAGACATATACTCCAGTATAAAATTTAACATTGAAGGTATCTTGATAGTTTGTCCTTGAACACAAAAGTCATTAAGGTTGAATTCATCATCTTGCTAAGGCTAAAACAGCCTGTACTGTTTGATCTCTTTTGTTAATGATGTTGTATTTTGTGAACAGTGAGAGTTCCCAGAAGCAGGGGATCCACCAGGATATTTTGGGTCAATGTGTTGTCCTTCCTCATCCCTGAAAGCATGAGCCTTCTGACCTGGAACTTAGCAGGACCTGAAGCAAGTCCATCTCTTACACACCTTGGCAAATCTGTATTTTCTCATATCCGGCAGATGCTCAGAAGGGGAGCACAGTTGGTGTTTCTCTTAAATCACCTTGATAATATCCCTTAAAATGACACAAAAATACCTCCTCTCTCTATTTCATTTAATCTGTTTTGAGAGATCACTGTGCAAGACCAGCATTTATCAGTTAACTTGAGAGCAACATGGTTAATCCTTCAGTTTCAAGAACTTGGTGTGCACACCTGCCTCCTGCAAACTGCTGGTTTGAGTGTAATTTGAGCATCCTATAATGTAATAAATAACTCTATATTTAAGTTGTGCCCATATTTTATAACTATATAAACAAATATATATTTAGATGCTTCAAATTAAAGATTAAAAAAAAATTCTTTAATTTTTTCTTAATTAAAGAAAAGATTAATCTCCTTTTTAAAAATATGTTTTCTACTTTGACATCTGATACCACAGTACTTGCATAACACTAATTCACTGCAAGGTTCAGCATGTAAAATATGAAAACATGGACTGTTAATGATATTTCAAAAATGAAGAGACCTCTCCCCTTTCTTTAAAAACACTTACTCAATGAAACTTTAGCTAGTATAAATTTGGGGTTTATAAACCACACAATATTAATCACAATATTAATTTGAATGTGTCAAAGGGGATGTTTGTTTCTCATTTGACAAGAGTGGGAAAAATACATTTAATTTAAATTATTTTCAGGTTATTGTAGGAAGGTGAATTATATCCTGCTCTTGATTTTTCATTTCTGGGGCCCATCTGTCAGCTTCTGTATTTCTAAGAAAAAACAATGCACCAGTGTTCAATTTATCTGTTTTTATTCATTTTCTATCCAGTTCAACTTTCTTAGTTGAAATCACATCCATAGTTAATCACTGGCATGAATTATTTGTAGCCACAAATGCCTTCTGAAAATGGAAAATCTGAAATTTGTGAGGGCCTTTCAATGCAATATAATGTATTCACTTTGTCTAATGAAATCTCCTTTCACATTTTCACATTTTGCTGGAGCAGATCTAGCCCCTGTCCTAAACTGTCTGTTCAGTTTCAGGCCAGAGCATGATGAGATGAAGATCAATAAGAACAATTTTTGAGAGAATACAAGGATAAGGGTCAAAAATATGGAGAACAAGTCCAGTTAGTAAGTACAGTTTTAGCAATAACAACAACTATCAGCTACCTGCTGAAAGAAAAAAAAAAAGTGATGCAGAACATTTCTATTTTAAATGATAAATCTTGAAATGGTCAAGGACAACACAGAAATGGAGAGGAAAAAAACCAAACCAAACCAAAACAAAGGGCTTGAAAACAGTCTATATCCTGCCTACTGTGTTTTTGCATCTCTAATTTCAGTTACTTTCAGTTAGCTCAGTGACTGAGAGCTAACTGGGCAATTCTTGTTCATAGGAGGATTTCCTCCATTTCTTCTGATCCTTTACTTTATGTTTCCTGATCTTATCAGCATTGTTTTCAACTGCAGTCTTGCCTTATCTTGCAGGGGCTCCTCATTGTTACTGCCATATTGTGCAATCTGTGGTGCTTTCTCTTACTCACAGGCATAGTTACTCCTCAGGAGAGAAGCAGTCTCCTTTCTTCCAGAAAATCCACATTACCCACTTACAGTCAAAGAAGAATACAATAATACAGAGAACACACATGTAAATCAATTACCATCTG
Organism: Molothrus aeneus; assembly: GCF_037042795.1. Lineage (NCBI taxonomy): Eukaryota > Metazoa > Chordata > Aves > Passeriformes > Icteridae > Molothrus > Molothrus aeneus. The sequence goes on along the minus strand of NC_089647.1, from coordinate 73,128,005 downwards.
TCAAATCATTAAGGGAAGCTTTCATGAAATAGAAAAAAATATTTTTCTCCAGATGTAAAAAGTAGGAGCAATGAAAGAGTTCTCTGTTTCATGTTATGGGGGTTTTTATTACTTATAGATAAAAAATTAAATGATTCTCTGAAACAGCTACTCCATTTGATGGAGACACTTTAGAGGTTAATTTGCCTTCATGTATATACAAGATGCTTTTTTTAACAACTGTGTAGTTTTCTCCAGCTTCATATATGGAAAACATTTACATAAATCCTTTAAAATACTGGCAAGATATCAACCTTACAAGGTCGTTTCCAAGTTGCATAATTAGAATACAAATTGGTTTGCAAGTACTGTTCAGCATTTTGACACAGAGCTAAGGAAATAATGCCAAAGGGTGCTCTTTATTTCAGCAGTGTTTCAAGACCCAGTAAAATTAGTAACAATTATAAATAAAGCAGTCTTATTGTTACCTAAGGCAAGAAGAGATGGGTGAAAGCCAGTTTCATCATAATTACCCTAAAAGCAAGCAGACTCTTGATCAAATAACATTATTGACAAGGAAGACCAAACAAACTTCCTAAATGTAGAAATTAATCATTTTCATGACAACCTATGTAAAAAATTTGTACAGTCTTACAGCAAGTTCCAGTACAGTTATGAATTCATATTCCTTAAAGGCAGGAAGAAACATGTTGAAAAAACTAGAGCAGTTTGCATGGATATAATTTTTTATTTGCATGCATGTTCATTGTCTGTATGATTACATTGGCAGAGCTGCAGTTCTGAAGTTCTGACAAAAAAGAACGTGACTTGGTTGTCATTTTAGATTCTCTGCAAATTATCACATTGAATCACTTACCAGAGAACCTGCCAAGGCAGAGAATTTAATTATTATAGCAATGAATTTGGGCATCTCAAACAAGTGAGGTGAGGAATTTTCTATGAGAGTGAAGATATTTCGAGATGATGAAATTAATTAATAATATAATGATATTAGTTTCATTTTAAATAAATTCACACCAAAACATCCGTTTTCTTATAAGAAAAATAGACATGGAAGTTTCTGCAAATCTGTTATCATTTGGAAAATATTCCAACAACTAGAAGCAATTTAGGATTTTATTTAGTTATTTATTTTTACATTCTAATGTAATAAAAAACTAGATAATGAATATAAAATAATTTTCTTTCCATATATTGATTGATAGTTCTCATTTTTATTATATAATAGAAATATTCGGTAAACTTGATCAATTTTCTAGAATTAATGACAGCAATATGTTATCCCTTATTCTCAGCTATAGGGAGTTTCACCACATACCTCAGCTCTGATACAAAAGTCCTGCAGTCCTGCTTGGAAATACTCAGGGGAAATCTTAAAGTAGTTCTGAGTGGGTTTTTTCCTGTTAGCAGAACTGATTTCCTATTGCTTTGTCCTGTTAGCAGAACTGCTTGCAGCCATTCATTCCCACTGAAGCATTCCTTCCACCTCCCCTCCTTTTCAAAATTCATTCTCTACATCCCATTCAGTCTCTATTGACATCCCAGAACTGAAGCAGGAGAATCTCTTTGATAGATAGTGCTGCTGTGTAAATGTGGCTAAAGGAAGAATTTGCATCAGGGCCCAAGTCTCCTCCCTTTGGGTTTGGGTAAAAATACACAACCATCTGACCTGATAGTGGCAAAAAGGTTTGTTCCATAAAGGTATGGAAAAAGACTTTCCAGAAGCTCTCTCCCTTTACTTGACACCTTACCCTGCCTTTGCTTGTCTGTGGTACTGCTAATATTGATTTAAAGCTTCACCTCTGGGTTGACGTGCCCCCGCCCCATCAGCAGAGCTTGAATTGGCCTGCCCCTGTCCCCATTTCCCTAGCCCTGCCAGGCCAGCCTTTGTGTAGGGACCATGGGTCCTCTCTCCAAGTCTGATGCTGACCCCAATCCACAGGCCCACATCCCAACCTCAGCTGGTCCACATAGCAGGGAGGTGACCTATGCCTGGAGCTGGGTCGGAAACTTTGCCAGTGCTCTTCCACTGCCCTGCACCTGGCTGCCAAGTCCTGCCCTGAGAGACCCTGACAGCTTTGTTGTTCCTTGCCCAACAAGAAAAAGCAGTCTGTCTTGCACTACCACCATAAATCTCTGCAATCAAAAGGTATTCTTCTGAAAAGCATAGTGCAGCTGAAATAATGAAAAGTAAATGGATTTTTGAGGTAGTTTTACAAAGGATCATATCAATACAATTATGAGTTAGGGTAACCAATGCTGCCAGATGACTGTATTTTGCTTAATGAGGGAGGACTGAGAAAACAACTTGAATTTGTTAGCTGAGACCCTTTGATTTGTCTGACAGAGTTGAAAAATATGAATGTAACTACCAGTTAGTTTAGGTTTCAAGCTAAAGAAATCCAAAAAAAAAGTCTAATTTGCCTCATTGATGAGATTACAGATTTGGTTAACAAAGAAATTATGCAGATAAATTGTAGATCAACAGTATTTTTCATAAGCAGATGCCTGTCATATACTGATTTGATTGATTAATGACATGGTCCAGTGAAAAAATGATTGAAATTATTTAGAACAGTTAATGGGGATATAACTGTTTATTTAAATAAAAATTTATCTAAAAAGGATCACCACCTGGTGGGGATTTTTCAGTTGTGTTCTGGCTACCTGCACTGCTGTTAATTGAAAAATTGGATAGAATTAGAAATCACTACTGATAACACTTCTACATATAAAAGGGGCTGATACAGTGAAGAGTAATAACAAGAACAAATTAAAGAGAAATAATCAGATCATTTGGTAAGCTAAGTCCATTCAAAGAAAATGCAATTTAATATACGTAAAATAAAAGACATAAGAAGAACAGGTTCATGCCTACATAATAGAGGCTGTTCTGAAAATCAGTGATGGATGGATGGTCTCTTCTGATGAGCACATATTTGTGCCAGAGGACAAATTGGTGGGTTGTTCTGGAGTTAGCTGCAAACCAAAAAACTCATCACTATCTCACCCTTCCAGTAACCCTCTGCTGTACTCAATGTGAGCTAAATTTAGGCAAGTTAGATGGTCCTTCTTCCTAACTAAAACTGTGAGAAGGACTGATCTGTATTCTCTATGTCTGTCATGATCCAGTCACTAAAGTTCTTAGAAATGCCTCTGCCTGAATAAAGGTGCAAATGAGACCATATTCCAGTGACAGTAGTATGGGCTTTATTTGATAGTAAATATGAGAAGGAAGGAAGGAAGTGGCGGAAGGAAGGGGGTTGACAGAGGCAGAATAGGGAAAATATCACCACTCAGTGGATCCCAATTGTTGTAGTGCGTTTTTATATTTTGTAATATTTTGAAATAGTTTTGTTTTGTATTCCTATATTTTTCCCAAATGGTTTATCCCAGACTGTACTCCCCTCCCTTTATCTGTGTTATCCCTCTCCCGGGATGAGATCATCCCCAAACCCCACCCTGGCTCTCTGTCTATCACTCAGCATCCCAGCCCCCCATCCAGAAGTTTCGGTCCAAGTTGTCGAGTGATTTGCCAGAGGCCAGGGGTCAGCCCCCCAGGCCTCGTCCCATATGCTGTCCGATATGCCTGTCCCCCAGTATCTATCCCCCAGAGATACCTATTGGTCAGTAAATGTTATCTGCTTTTGGTTTCCTCCCCCCTTTAAATGTGACCTTGGCACATCCCCCGGGGCTCTCGGCAGGAGGCCCCCTGGGAGCTCGGCAGGAGCTCCTCCGGGACTCTTAATAAAAAACCTTGGATTAACCCCTGCTGAGAGTCGGCCCCTTCTCTTCTACCGATGTCTCTGCTGTCTCTGCTGCGGCGAAGGCAACCAGCCTAAGTGCCCTCAATACCCTCGGGGCACAGAGAGTGTCTCCCCGCTGTCGGCCGTGTCGGGGCTGCCCTCCCCGGTGTCTGCCGACTCGGGACTGGCCCAGGGTTCCTGAGAGGCTCGCAGAGAGACTGAGACACCCAATGATGTCCCATTGATCCTCTCCATCTGGTCTCAGTCGTGAATGTCCCCCAAAAAAGCATAGAATCTGATACCCAGGCACTTCCCTGGGAGGATGGACATTTGCCATTGTATCGTACAACAGACTCCAGGTTTGTTGCATCACGTGCAGTCCTGTGGTGTGAGGCTTCAGGAATGACTCTGGGGAAAATTATGGGGAGCCTTTGACAGATTAAAGCACCCCCTCAGCTGCCTCTCACATGAATATCCTGTGGATGTGGCCTGTGGTGTTGGGGATTATACAGCCATTTTGGTTTGCAGCCCCTGAACAGAGATTATAACACATGGAGACTTCATCCCCCCACCTCTGTTGGGGGGGGGGAAAAGCTGTGCAAATCTGCTCCCAGCAAATGATCTGAGGGCTGTGCCCTCCCCCACCCCGAAGAAAGCCAAAGCTGATTCTTAGCAGAGTTGCTGTATTTGGCTCACATCCTTTTCCTTGTTTACTTGTTTGTTCCAGGTGATTGAAGAATGAATTTTCCCCTTATTTAATCCCAGCAATTTGACTTTCAGTCTAAAGTCCCAGTCAGGAATCTTCATGGAGGCTTCTTTGGTTGTAGCTTCTTTAGACAGTTTTGTTTTTTAAATGAGCAAAACTTTATATCAATGTTTGAGGCACGAACTAGTTCAGTCTCTGACAATGTTTAACAGTAAAAACCTATAGGTAAATGAACTAGAAAAAGGGAATCAGTCTCTTAATCCCATCCATGACTTCTAGACCTTTCCTCAGACTTTCAAAATAGTTGGGATTAAAAATAAAACCCAAAACATTAGTTTTGTCTATACAGCTGATAAGTCTTAAACAGCATTGGCTAACAGTGCTCTTGAATCTAAAATAGGAAATAAGTAACCAGAAAAAGTGCAGAGATTTTACCTTTGTTTTATGATGTAGGTATTCTTAGATTTCAAAATCTGAATATAATTTTGTTATTTTTGTCTTTAAAAATATGTGTTGAAAAATTGAGAGGAACTATGGACAAAATGATTTGTGTAATAGATGAAACTTCTTAAAGTGAGGATTTTCCTCTCAGAATCTTAGTAGGTTATATGAAATGAACAAAAAACCCAACTTCTGGCAGAAGTTATGTTTTCTTCTCTGAAAGGGGAGGAAATATTGAGAATTAAGTATTTATTTCCCTACTTAAAAAGAGATATATGAAGAAACTAGTAGTTATAAATTGACACTACAAAATTCAAGCCTTTATATTTTCCTGAATTAATTTTAAACAAGTTTTAACAAATGGCTATGTTCTAAAGAGGCCATTGAGAACACCTTTCACCATCCATGGAAATGTAAACTGACTAGACACGTCCTGAGCATCCAGCTTTACCTGGCCTTGCTCTGAGCAGATGAGTTGTTCCTCTTTGAGAACATCTTCCAGCCCATGTAGCAATTCATTGGTTCTGTAATTTTTATTGTGTGGTATTCTACAGTAGAGGAAATGTATTGTACTTGAGTATCTGTACTTGAATATCTGTATATAGGCTTTGCCCCAGGAGGTCCCGGTTGTCCTTGATGGGCTGCAGCTGTGACCAATGAAGATAAATGGGATAAAAGGGGGGGGGGGGGGCGGGGTTTAGCCAGTCAGGGAGAGCCTTGAACTAAGAAAGAACAAGATGCAGAAGAAGGAGTCCGTGCTGTGATGATCTGCAGCTGTAAGAACACACAGAGGAGGTATGGACTTTAGAAATCTGATAACAACAGTATGGGACTCTAGAAATAGAACAACAACAATTAATGATCCTGATGTGACATTTGGTAGAAGATAAGATAGCCAAGAGCTGCGAGAGAACATAGCTTTTGGGTCAAGGAGCTGTGAAAGAGTATGGCCTTTGAGTCATAGGGAAATATGTGTGTATTGTACTTGAAGTATTGTATGAAAAACCTGGTTCTGTAAGTAAAAGAAAAGGGGGAAAGATAGTAAAGGAAATGTATTGTACTTGAATATCTGTATAGAGGCTTTGCCTGGTTGTCCTTGATGGGCTGCAGCTGTGATGTCCTTAATTGGGCTTCAGCTGTGACCAATGAAGATAACTGGGATAAAAGGGGGTGGGTTAGCCAGTCAGGGAGAGCCTTGGAGGAGCCCTGAACTGAGAGAGAACAAGATGCAGGAGGAGGAGTCTGTGCTGTGAAGATCTGCATCCGTAAGAACACACCAAGGAGGTATGGATTTTAGAAATCCGATAACAACAGTATGGGACTCCAGAAATAGAACAACAACGGTATTCTTTGCGGTACAAACACCCTTGCTATTTTAAAGTGAACACCTTAACCTGAATCATCATGAAAAATGAAACCCCAGAAATAATACCGTTTCACTTAAAAGAAACACAGCATTAAGAGAGTGATGAAGGAAGCTTAATTAAAGAAACAGCATAATATCAGGAAGGGACTTATTTTCCAACATGCCTCTCTATATAAGTCTTTCCATATCATAACATAGTATTTAGGGTCAAATGTTAACAATGCTAAGCAGTTTATGCCAAGTTAGACAAATAACTAAACCGTCAGTACAAACTTACTGACAAATAACTCATAGATCTGCAATGTTGAATCAAGGAGGTGAGCTACTACCTCTAAATCAATTTTATGTTATTTTAAAACAAATGCCATCTTAACTGAACACTTACACAAGGTTAGTGTCAAATATTAGGTTAGTGTCATTAGGTTAGTGTCAAATATTCAAGTTCTTTATCCCTCTCAAAAAATAATTATTAAATTGCCATGTCCAAAAAAGGACAATTTAAAAAAAAATCAATTCTTTCAATTATTTAGAGTGATCAATAGGCCAAATTTAATTTAACCAACAGTTTTTACTTTGATTAATAATTTTTTAGAATATAATAATAAAAAAATACAAATACAAAGGTGTCTGCTCTGACACAGGCAGTAACATCAACTTAAATCTTGGTTATTAAATCTTCACAAATACAAATAATATAGTACTTATAAAAGACAACATAATTACTGTGGTATGATTCAGAAATAATCTCTCTTATTAATTATATATACTCATAAACCATCAAGTTTAAGAATTTTTTTCCTAAAACAGTAATCACTATGACTACCACAAGGCACAGTGAGCAACAACACTGCTTCAGGTTTGTTCACATATCTGTGATCTTCCCAGACTTCCTGTAAATGTTTGTAGTTTTCATATACTAAATCATGATACACATGTTATTAAAAAACGTGACAAGGACTCATGGCCAGACTTTCTGAGGAAAAAAGGAACTTGCAAGTGGCTTTCTATGTGCTCTTTCTGCTAATGCTTCACAATTAAGGAAAAGTGGGGGAATATAATATTTCTGCATCCTTAACTTGCTGAAAAAAGTTGCTCCTCACAAATGCTTCATTTGAATTTTTCTTTATGTTGACCCAATTTTATAGAGGTGTTCTCTTTTTAAGCCTTCATGTCTTAATTTCAAGACTTAATTTCAAGACTACTTTATCTTTTGATTATTGAAACAACAACATAATACGAAAAAGGCTAACCAAACCAAGTCATGCCAAAACAGAAACAATAGCATATTAGTCACTGCCAAGGACAGTTTAATTTCCCTCTGACATCCCTTTGCAAATGCATCCATAATTTAAAATATCTACAGCAGTAAAAATGCTTAGTCCAGAGATACTGATGGTAGATTTGGAATTAGATGTAATGTGGCTTCATGCCCAGAATGAAGCAAGTCTTGTATGCTATTTTGGTTATGTACTTAAATAGTAAGGAGAAATATATACATGTGTCAGTTCAATCTCTTTTGTCTAGTGCCCATTTCTGCTGTCACCATTCACTTCCTGATGCACAAAATTGCTAACTATTCCAACTTTTGAGCTAACATTTTTCCATGTGGTATATCCTTATTTCATCCCTTGTCTTATGCAATTGATGTACTCCTACTACTCAGTTGATTCAGTTGCTACAGTAAAATCTCTGGTCAAAGAGAAAGTCACATCATTTTCCTTTCCGTAAGAACACACCAAGGAGCCGTATTCCTCCAATAATTAACAACTTTTAAAAATGTTCATTCTATCTACTGATTTCTCATGCGTGTCCCATGGAGAGATTTAAATTCTCATATACCTTAATGTCAACCCTTCCCACCTATTTGGAGTCTTTCTGGGTAACAGATACTATAAAGGAAGCCAATACGGCAATATCTGTTATTCTTGCATAGACAGTGATAACTACAGGGTCAAGAAATATACTATGTCCAGTCATGAACTATTAACCCAAAGATTTATAGTGAACTACTACTTCAAATCATAATTTCAATTATGCAAGTAGGATACAGTCAGAATAGTTGAGGTTTGAACAGAAAATTTAAGGTCATCTAGACAGACTCCTTGCTCAAGAAGAGCTATGTCACAGTTGCAGAAAGTTGCTTATGGTCCCGTCCATTTGAGTCTTAAATATCTCCAAAGATGGAGATTCCTCAGACTCTCTGGTTGCTTGTTCCCCTGTTTAACAACTCACATGGTGAAAAAAAAAAGTCTGATACAGATTTTCCCTATTGGGAAAAAAACCTTGGTTTTGTTGTTTTGCATTCTTCCTCAGTATGACCTGAATCTAACTTCTCTATACTCTCTCTTTAGTAAGGTGTAGACAGCAATAACAGTCTGCCTCTGAGCCTTCTCTTCTTCAGGATAAACATATCCCTTTTCCTCAGCCTCCCCTCATAATATTGTTGCTCCAAAATCTGATTATCTTGGTAGTCCTGCACTGGACATTCTCCAGTTTTCCAATGCTTTCCTGGTGCTGGGGAACCAAGATATAGACACAGCAGTCCAAGTCTGGTGTCACAAGAGCTGACTACTGAGGAAGAATCCTCCTTTAACTGTTGGTAAATCTTTTTATGATGCATCCTAGGATGCTTTTGTCTTTATGTGCTGCAAGGACTCACTGCTGGCTGCCTGCCATTCAGTTTTGTTTCCACCAGGATTCCATGTTTCTTTTTCTTTTTTCAACTAAAGGCAGCATCTTGTGAGTCTGCATCTACTACACATTCAAAGATACCGTGATAAGCACAAATTATAGTTCTGACCTGTGCAAATATTAAAGTAGATGCTATGTGCTGTGCATTATAATATGTTAACTTTTGCAGAAGTAGCTAGAGTTGTGAAATAATAACTAATGCTTTCATTTTTATACCTAACTGGCAATAATTAAAATAAGTCAGACACATTTGTGAATTAGCTGATGTTGATTTTGAATTCCTGTGGTTAACTGGCAATGACTGAAATAGCTAAACTGTCTGCATGGTCAGATAACATTTGAGGAACAGGCATGATGAGGATCCCTGCTACTGACACTTGGACTATCCAGTGCCACCTGCTGAAACCACAGAACAAGGGCCTGTTGTGAGGAGGTGTCACACAGCCCTCAAAACCACATCCAAGATTACTACACACGCTCTAAAAGGGTGGATCAGAGGAGAGGCCATGCTAAAATGTTCCGGGAACATGTAAATGAGCTCAAAGAAATGTTTGAATATGTATAATCTTTTATGTATATTTATTTGACTGATGCAATAGAAAGGGTATATAAGAGTTGCTATGGTTAGCCGGTGTGCCTCTGGCTATGGCTATGCACCCAGCGCTGTTACTTTTGTTTTATTGATTTTGTCCCCTATTGTCCTTCATTAATTTTTTTTTAAATTCAGTTGAAGAGTGGGGGTCATTTCTCACAGATATACTCTCAGTGTTCCTTTTACTGTGCAGCATGAGACATGGACTTTTGCCTTTGCATAGCCTCCATGAAGATCCCATTAGTTGTGTTTATTTTTCTAATTTTGCAACAGCAATTATTTATCATTGAGTATTTTAAATTATTATTTTCAACATTGAATCTGACACTATGTAATCTGGGAAGGTGGTTGGGGTTCTTCCAATTTTAAATTCTAGTCCACCTGGCTTTTAATATGTAGCTGTGCTACATTCTTACATTTCTTGGTACCATCTACTGAATATCTGAAGTCCAGATTTTACTTTTTTGCAACACTTGATTCCCTGTATATTTAAACGCTCACTTAACATTAAGTTTGTGAGTAGTTTCTCTGAAGTCAGTTCCATTGATTAATGCTAATCATGGTCTTAATTACACTGTTGGACTGTGGCCAGGATGACTGATGTCTCATTTGTTGCAAGCTATTAATGACTCCTTGTAATCAATTGTAGTGAGAAAACTTGCAACTGTAGTGAGAAAACTTACTCCTCAGTGAAGGGATATCTGTCTCCTGAATTCAGATACTTAAATCTGAGGTTAAAATTTAGGACAAGAAAATCCAGACTATTAATCTATGCAGTCAATGATACAATAGGGAGTAAGAACATCATAAAATTTGTCTTCCCATTTCAAGGAAGGTGAAGTATTCTTGGGAACTATACCTTTTTCTCACTGTTGCCGTTAGGAAGAATGAAGACAGCTGGCTCAGAATGCATGATAAACTTCATACAACAGAGGTAATGAGAGGCGAATAACACTCTGATAATCAAAATTGTATTGCAACACTACAGTGCTTGAATTATGGCTATTGGTATGTGGGATAGAATTTTTTCGTACTCTTGTGTCCTAAAACCCACAGACATACAGAAGACAGTCCTTACCTGTTGACCTCTACAGAGAGAAAAACACTACTGCTAAAGAACCTCGTCATTAAAGGACCATGCTTCTTTGAGCAACTCACTAGAGGATTGTCAAGAGAAAAAGCACATCTTGATCTAACTCTTAAAAACATAAGGATGAATCCAATGTTCAGTGGAACACAGCCATCAAGTATTCAAATTCAGTTCCTTTGTGGAAAGGATAAGTTTTCCCCATTAAATTACATTTTAGTGATAACTAATTTTAAATTCAGCATGTTAGAGACTTTGATCAAGAGTGTTTTAAACATACTTTTAAGCAATGAAATAGGCAGAGTCAAATGGAAAAAATAAAAACTGAACAGCAACACATAGTCTTTCAGTAGGAAAAAAGAAGATCATTCAAAATATGAAACAGTACTTATAAAATGAAGTCAACAGAGAATAAACTTTTTAACCTAAATAATAAGGCATGTGAAACAAGCCATACAGTAAAAATGGTTTGGAATAAAATTTTGACCACACCAGAAGTATCTATACAAAAGGATATCTATACACACCAGAAGGATCTATACAAAAAGCTGAATCATATCCCTTAAATCATACCAAGTATCCCTTAAAGCTGAAGATTCATCTTTATGAAGATAAGTCTCAAAAACTTTCTCAATTATATCAATAGTGCCATCTTTAAACAAAATTAATAAAATGAACACATTGCCTGGACCAGAGATTGTTTACACAATACTTCTAAAAGAAGGTAGACTTAAAATTACTCAATATTTAAATGTGGTGTCTATCACCCCAAGTACTCTTCCACAGAAGAATGGAAGGCCCTAATCTCAATGCTTTTTTTAAAAAGGCCTTGACTTATCTGAGGAATCATGGGGCAGAGGAAATGCAGCAGGAAAGAGGATTAGAGATAAAATACAAGACACAGGATTCAGAGAACAAACCCAAACCAGAAATCAACTTTCAGATACAATGTTTGAAATCATAGCAGGAATATAAGTACAGGTTTTTGTTTATAAGTATATTCTATTTGGAGAAGAATAAAGTTTTTGCCAAGTAATTGGTGCCTCAGACACCTTTTAAGTAGTTGCCAAGTGAAGGAAAAAAAATGATCTGGGTGTTCCTGTATTACTTATCTAGAAACATTTCCAGTTTTTTAGGACCTTATGCACAGCGTATCAGAGTCACATAAAAGCTGAGGCTGGAAGGCACCTTTTTGTTTGTACAACAGCCCTGATCAAACAAGGTCAACTACTGTAGGATCCCAAGGTGCATGACCAGATGGCATGCTCATAATTGCACTTACTACTGGGGAAAGATCACAGTACCAAGAATTTTTGTGTGTCCTCCTCCCTTACTGCTGCCGACAGAGGATGAACTTCAGGCGTTCAGGCTATCTTAAAACTCTGGTGTAGTTCAAAATGACCTGGAACACCACAAGACATGCTGAAGACAATGTGTCAGGGCAGATATAGCTATAACATATGTAGATCTATTAAAAAAAATTTTAAAAAACCAAATTGACAAAACCAATACAAAATAGTTGTCTTGTTACCAAGTTAATTAAATTAACTGTCACAGAAAAGGGAAAATGTCTTTCAATAAGTAAAATATGTTTGAAAGGTAAAAATGAAAGATGAATGAATTGATACTTTTATAGTGGAGATAAGGTACACTGAAGTTGTCCAAAAAGTAGTATGAAATTGTTAACATGTTTATAAAGTTTATGGAAAAGGTAGTTTAAAAACCAAGGCAACAAGATTTACTGACACAATTAGAGTAATGAAAACTAAAATGCTAGTAAAGATTTTTGGAAGAAGCTCAGAAGTTTGAAAGACTGAATTATGAGTGCAATTCACTATTTTAAACACAAAGCAGATATGAAGAGGAGAAGCAACTATAGTCACATATATATAGTGATATGTTGTTAGTGAATTTTCTTAGTTCAAGAAAAGGGTCTTAGAGTCATCCTGCATAGTCTTCTGTAGAGTAGAGCAGAGGCCATAAATCCCAGAACGTCTCTACTGGCTGTGTCAGGAACAGATTTCATCTTCTTCATAGCAGCCCATTTGGTGCTGCATTTCAGATTTGTGATTAAAAAAGCATTGTTATGACTGTGGCTGAACAGATCTTCCATAGAATTGAGAGGGTTTTTTTAGTTTTATTTCTTTTTGAACTTCTTCCACTCTATCACCCCAGTGAATAGGGGAGTGATCAAGAATTTGGAAGAGGACAACCCAGAACAGCTGACCCCAACTGATCAAAAGCATATTCCATAACATGACATATTCATGTTATTCCATAACATAAGCATATTCATATGACATGATGAGCAATTAAAAAAATCAGATAAAAGAGGATAGGGGTAGCTTGTGGTCATATGATTTGTCTTCCCAAGAAGTCACTCCATGTGATGAGATCTTGCTTCCCGTGAATAGTCAGGACATCTCCATGCCAACAGAACATAAGGAATGTATTCCTCATTTTGCTTTGATTGAAACTTTGCTTTACATATTAAGCTGTCTTTACGTTGATTGGCAGATTTTTCTCACTTTTCTCTTTTTTATTGTCTCCTGTAGCCCACTGAGAGGGAGTAAGCAAGCAACTGAGTCGGAGCTTACTTGTCAGGTGGGATCAATACATCACAGGATTATCAATTATTATATAGAGGAAAAAAAAGACATAGATTTTCCACTTCATAGTTTCATGTTGGACCTGAATATTGAAAATCAAATAAATTCTGGTCTTCCTACTAAATTCACAGTAGATACTCTAAACTGAAAAAAAGTTACAGAAGAGGGAAAGAAGAATGAATTAATGTTTAAGATGTCTGCTTCTGAGAATATAAATAACAGCTAGAAGAAGTGATGGATATGGGGAAATGCATTAGAAAGATGATAGAATTATGAATGATGTATTTATAAAGAAAGAAAGAGTAGTTATTCACGACATCATCATTTAGAAAGATTGCATTATGCTTAATTTGACAGACTGAAAGCAAATCAAAATAGTGGTTTTTTTCCACTCAAATTGTAATTAAACTAGTTGGCACACTGCAAAAAGATGCAAATGACAAAAAAAAAGAATTCATTTAAAATGCATGAGATGGTGTAGAGTTAATTATTATAAATGGAGAAATGGCTATCAAATTTTATGATCTAGATGTTCATATAGGAATCACCATCTTCAGAAGCTGAGATGATGCATCAGATATAGACTGCTCATTATATTATTTATCTGAATATTTGTTATTAGATACTATTAGGGATAGGGAATGGGAGTAGATGTAATAGACAGATCTTTCCACCAGTGCCATCATATCAAATATCATAAATTTAGGTGCTTCATAAATCTGAAGTATTTGCATACAGTAAATGTAGTCAATAAGAAGAGTCAACCATCTCTGGACTGTTACTTTTATAAGTTTCTGTTAGAAAAATTTTTGGGAAATGTCTACTCTTGTATTGATACTTCTCAATTATTTGCATCAGAAACACTATGTTTGTGATAAAGTGCCCATGAATTCCAAAATGTTCCTTATATTGAGAAGACTGGAATATACAATGTTGAAGGTAGACACAATTCCTTAGAGTTATTTTTTAATCCCTTTTCCTCACACAATTGTGCCCTGCACGTGATAAATATTCCACAGATAAACATCCTCTATGCCTTTACAAAATAAAATAATGTTTATAGAATTCTGACTGAAGATCTGTAGCATACAACTCAAATTCTGTCTTCCAAAATGTGACAGAAGTTTGTCTTACTAATTTCCAAACAATCTTGATTTAACAGTCCATTTTTAAGAATTACACAGGCTCAGATAAGAAAAAAAATTCCCAGCCAACAACCACCAAAAAACAAAGTCCCCAAAAACCTCACATATAATTTTCTTCTAAAAATCACACATTTCACTAATAGGTCATATCAAGGTGCTGTACTTGTCCTGCTAATATCTTGCTATATGCTGTATTGGGCTGCTGCTGTTTCAGATACCGAAAAGCCTTGGTTTAACATTCTCTGCCAAGAAATGCCATGAATGTCAGAGTGCTTTAAATCAAAACTGAAAACTGACTTGTTTTTCTCTTTGCTTCCCATCATTAGCTTGGCACTGCAAGCTGTGTTATTAATTATTGTACATCTCTTTTAAAGCACCTTGAGATGTCTTGCTGAGATAAGTTACCATGTCCTATAAATGGAAGTTATTCATCCAGTCAAAAATTAGTCTAAGGTACAGTGGAACAAAGTCTTTCAAAAGTATCATCACCTATAAAAAATTCAATATAAATCAATACTTTAACACTGATTTTAAAATCTGCATTTATAGTTTACAGCTCAGAGAAGTATTTATACCTGTGCATTATGTCTTTGAAATAATTGTATATTCATAGTGACTTGTGTGAATCTTGCACATCTTTATTCAGGTACAACCAAACATAAAAAGAAGGGCAGAGGGGATGCAGATAAAAGAGTTCTGTTAGCATTCCTATGATGGATTTCCAAGATACAAGACTTACACCATGTGTTACTGCTAATGAAGAGGAACTAATGAGGAAGGTAGATAGCTCATCCTAAGAGGACAGACTAAAAAAGCTGGATAGTTTCTTGACGTAAGAAACTTTGATACTGTTGAGTTATTTTAACTTTGGTTGAACACTATAGGGCTTCAAAGAACATGAGAGAGATTAACGTCTCATCTGAAAATGAGATTAGTTGTAGTTTTGCAATCCCAGGATTACCTTTAGCTTTAGAATCAACCTCATATCTAATGACACTGTTTCAAAAATGTGCTTGGTCTAATTTCAATTCAGACTCTATTAATAAGAATAGTTTTCTACAGCTGGAGAGGTTTAAATGTTCTAAAAGAGGTATCACATTTTGAATTCACAGGGAAAATGTAAAGAATGGAGGATCCTTTGAACTAAGTATGTAACTAACTCACTGTTGAGTCCAAGCTAGCTTGTTCAGCTATATAGAGGACTGACATTTCCTCTCAGTGATTTCTTGTTCTGACTAGGTATGTAGTAATCATCTAACTGGTGCATCATTATTTTTTCTTTTAGATCTCAGATATTTAATACGTGAAAACAATTCTCAAAAAGGAAAAAGGATCTTTTAAAAGCTCAGAGGAAACAAGTGACACAGCTGGATGTTAAAATTATGTCTCCAGCAAGTGAATTCAGTTGTGCTTCTACTCGTGTCAGTTTTATAAAAATACTTTCAGAGACCCTCTAATAAAGGCAGCACAGATAATTATCTTTAGAAGTGCTCTTTAGAAGGTTAAAATGTAAGCGACTCTGAGATTTCTTAGCCATTGCTAGAAGCTTAGTAAATCAGTCATTAGTAAAAATACTTTTAATTTCAAATAGGGAAATTAAGAAAATGAAGTTGGAAAATTAAAATAATTTTCTTCATATATTTTTCAGAATTCTTGTCCTATGTTTGCCTGAAATGAAAAGCTATTCCAAGTACCCTGTGTCTCCCTCCCTGCTCATTTCTGCTTGTAGCATGGCATGTTAAATGCTGTTTCACTATGGAAATAGAAGAAACAGACTTCTTGGTTTCCACAGGAAACTGTCAGGGACCACTGAGACATCCGCAGGGCAAGCATTGCAACAAAATGGACAAATTTCACAATTTAAGTTTAGATATTGCTAGGCAGCAATGGAAAGCATAGGAACAAGTGATTACAAATTCTCAGCTGCTACTGAATAAGTATATGGTGTCAGATCTAGCCTCGGATCAAGCTTGGTAGTTAATGAATGCTTTGCCATTAAGTAAGGGATGACCATAAGTGAAAAAAAAGAACTCATAACAGTGGAAGTGTCAACCATGACAACATTAATTATTCTTAGCCCATTCACAGTCAAAATAGCAACAATTATGAGGTTCCTGGTAAACAGAAAGGAACATTTTACTTATTTCTTGCCACCTGTTTTTCATCCCTCAACAGTACACATTCTGAAGTGAAGAATATTATTTCTAACATCAAGAACACAGATTTGCACTTAATGCCTAATGATACAATAGGGCTGACTGGGTATTAATGGAGTCAGCAGTGTTTCCATGTCTCTTTGACATTTCCAGGCTCAAGACTAACCTGTACCTCATTTTGTCTTTGCATCCTACATAATGCTTGCAAAAATTATATGTTAAACACAGGCTGAAGACTCCAACAATGAAAGAGATAGAAAGTGAGACTATGTAGTTCAGTACAATTTCAGTATGCATTGCATTTTCTCTTTCATAATAGAGAGAACACCCTAAAGATTTGACTAACTTTCCCTCCACCCTTTTCTCATCACTGTATATTATGCCATTAGAGTTAAGGAATCTTATTTATCCATGAGCTGATGTCATATCTTATAAAAATTTATACACTTCAAAAGACCATATTTGCAAAAATTATACTCATGTTGAAGATACTTAGAACTGTGATGACATTTACCCAAATGAGGCCTTTATGAAAGAACTGATTCATATTTGTTAAAATTATTTTTCTTAAAACTACTTGCTTTTTTCTGTGAAGAAATTCTAAGTGGTGGTTCAAAAGAATCTTGATATCAAATCTGATGTTTTAACTGATTGGTGAGCTGTGTGCACTCAACAAACCCTTGTGATATATTTTGCTTTGCAGCTATCCCATAGGATGTTTGATTTCTAAAGCAAATAATGAGCCTCAAATTCTTTCACAGAGCTTCTGGTAAGCAGACCTTTTTTGATTTCTATTTTAAATTGAACCAGAAGAATTTACATCGTTATCTGATTACTAGCATAAGTGAATGTGTTTCTAACAAGACAGTTCAAAATAAATTATGCTATTTACTAGAGTGAAAATACATATCTTAAGATTTAAACGTTTGACACCATTCTGCTCTCATTCACTTAGAATATGTATTGTATCACGAGTGCTTCATTTGAGTGCAGATAGAGCTAGTACTGAATAAATAATTTTTCTCACAATTAAATCTCCATTCCCTAATGTTTTAAAGTGAACATGGTCCTTGTACTGATGGTCAATAAGTGTTGACATTACATCACAAAGGTTCCATATTATTGTCTCCTTAGTGCAAGAGTTTCATACCTCTTCGATGTTTCTCATAGGCAGGTCCTCTAGGCACTGCCTCTTCCTTCTTCTTGCAGCAGCCAACTGACTCCAGTTTCCCTCAACCAACCAATCCACTCTTTTATGGCATTCTTCTTATTATCAGCTACAGGTGTGGCCTGTTAAAGTCAGGCTTCCTCCTAATCTTTAATAATTAACCCAGATGCAATTCTTTAGGGGGTAAGATTACTTTCTATACTACCTTTATTTACTTATATTCTATCCCCCTACAAATAAGAATACCTTTTAGAGGCTCTTATTTTCCTTTTGCATTGCAAATCCTAAGTGGTTTAAAATTGCTGTCAAAATTCTACATCTTTTTAAAAGAAACTTCCTGTCTTTCTCCGTAATTTCTTGTATATCAGTGCATCAGTATGGGCCTGAGCAGCTTTGTATGTACCAATTTGAACTAGTTAAAAAGGAATTTTTTCCTACAAAAAGAAAACTTAATATTTGCCTCCTTAGAGATGCCATGAAGGAACAGTTACATGTTCCACAGTGTCCAGCCAAAACACTCCTGCACTACTACAGTCAATGGTTAACCTGTCATGTGTTGTATTACTAATCCTGCTTAAATTACCATTCACTGCTCCTCCAAAATTTAGGTGTCACTATATGTCCATGTGTGAAAAAGAATAAACAAGTCAGGCTACAATTCATAGTGAATTGTAACTAGCACAGGTCAGTAATGAACTATAGCTGCAAAACTGATGGACTTATTTTTTTAATCTTGTGTCAATTACTTCTTATAAACAGTAAACCTGTGAGGAAGGAAAATAAAAATATTTCTAATAGAAATTCAAAATCTTTGAAAATGTGTAAGTTTCACAAAAATTTTTCGAAGGTATCAGAACGTACCATTTTAACACTTTCTCTTAAATTACTTGTCAGAATTCTTGCTCTTGATAATCTAGTCTAAAATTTGTACAACAAAAAAAAACTGTTAAGATATGAAATATATTTCTTGAATTCTTTTCCTTGGTAAATGGGCTTAGAAATGTTCCATTAAATTTAAAAACATCCTTTAAAAATTCTGCAAACTCAAAATCCGTTATAAAAATCCTTCATTAAATTTATTCTCCCTCCATGTCAAGTTTTTACATTTCTCCCTTTTCAAATGTGATTTTATCTTATTTAGTCCCATTGATTTCAACATCATTTCTAAAACTTTAAAATACTAAGATGCATAGTCTGTCAGATTCACAATTTAAATAATTTAAATAATGGTTTCCATACATTATTTTAGATAATATGTGATTAGTGCAATATTTTTTCCTACCAAAAATGTCAAACAATTGCACTTATCTATGACTTATCTATGTCAGACAATTGCGCTCACACCGTTGCCCCTTACTATACCCCAGTAACTAATTATGACAAAATCACCTCTGCCAACATCTCTGACAATAATTAGCTGTCCAATTTTTCTGCTTTGTTCAGCTTCAGAAGCAGAAATCAATTCTTGTCATGCCTTAGAATAAGAGGCTGTGAGAATGTAGCATTTTCTTCCAAGAGATTCATAAATAAAGACAACATAGTTTAGTTTCTCACTGATAAACTGAACACATTCAGTACCTGCTCAGAAAACTACTTTCTTCACAGGAGTATCATATTATGGGACCTTCTGTGTAATTTCTTGAACCTCATAGATGGAACTTCTAGTAAGATGCATTGTATAGTATTGTACTACATCATTGTAGTAGTATCTAATTCAATGGTTTGTATACCATGACCCCAGCATTTTTTTTCTATGCACTAGCCAGCCAGAATACTCTTCCTTGTATGGGTAAGCATGATGTGTGTTCCTGTCTTCTAGACAGACAGAAATCATGGTTTGTTTTAGCGAAATCAGCTTTAGCAGTGACCCAGGTCATTCTGTGTGACTGCCCTGTATGGTTCATTGTTTTACACTCCGTCAATCTTTCTGCTATCTGCATATTTTGTCAGCAATGATTTTATATTTGCTTCTATGCCACTGATAGAAATATTGCCAGATCTATTATTGTTCACTTCAGAAATTCAACAAAAATGTCCTCATTCAATGCTTAATTGTCACAGATGACTTTAGGGGATATATCAGGCTGGCATTACTATGCTTTAAATGGGTCTTTTATTATCATGGCCATTTCCTGTACTAACTTAATTACTGAAAATGAGCCTATCTTTTTAACAAAAGATAAAATGAAGCAAGAAAAACCTACCAGTGGTGTTCTTTACAAAGAGCAAACTCTCAAATCAAGTACCTAATGAAATTGTTGAAGATTGTGTAAGACATACACAAAGAAGGAAACTGTTATCCATACACAATGAAGGAAACAATTGGTATTTTAGTGCAAGGTTTCTTCAGTGTATACAGAAATTGCATAAAAAAGGGGTTTTGGTATTTTCTCACATCTATGCTTACACAACTAGGAATAGAATATTCCTATTGACCACACCATCTTAAGTTCTACAGACCATGAACTATTAAAGGTGACTTAAAATTTACTAAAAACAATTAAAGGAAGACTAGTGTCTTTAGACTTAGTTCTACAACACTTTTCTAAGAAAGCAAACTAAATGATGCTTTGTTTTTTCTAATTTCTTATGTCACTGCTATTTTCTCTGTAAAATTGTAGACAGATGTTTTTCAAAATACCCAAGAGGGGAATTTAGTGTTTGGCTGGGTTTTTTTGTTTGGTTGTTTTTTTTTTGTTTGTGTTTTAAAATATTTTTCTATGAAATGAGGAATATAATTTATAAATTTCAAGAAATTTATATTATTCTATAATAAAAAGTAGGTTATGGAAAGCGTAATCTCTTCAAAAACTGCATATGATTCCATTAATTGTGATAAAATCTTAATTTTTTTTTTTTTTTAGAGACTGCTTCGAGATTGAGATTAAATGCTTGAATTTGAAACTGGAAAATTATGTGTTAGGTGTTAGGTTTCTTTCCTTTTCTTCCTTTTTACTTGAGGAATTTTTTCCCATAAGTTGCTAAGAAACACTAACAACTGGGTACTGAGGAAAACAAAAGAGGTGGCCAAACTCAGGGGAGAAGGGCATCTTGTTGGGCTTCTCTTATCTGGCAGTTTCTCTCTGAGGGGCAGAGATACCGCAAAGATTGGGCAGGTAAAGGACGAGGCTGGGACAGATGCTAGCGCTCTCTCTCACGTCTTCAGAGGAGGACATTTGGAGCTGCTGCTTGGGGAAGGGAATTCACTGCCATAACCCAGCCCAGAGCTGCTCCTTCTGCTGCGGGGTGAGCCTTTGCTTGTGAGAGCAGCCACTGAGCTGGGACCTTATTAACACCTCCATCACTAAAAGAGGGACCTATCCCCACCTGTTTGGGTGTCCAGGATCCTGAGCTCGCCTCTCCCTGCCCTGCTGGGAGCAGGGACGCCACTGCTCTGCCCTCACCACTTCTTCAGCACAGTTCCGAGTTTTTGCTGCACTGCAGCCTTGCACCCCCTGCCTGCCAGATGCCCTGCTGTCCCAGCTGGGTGCTCCTCAGAGTCCTGCTGGGGCACTGGGATCAGCTGCCCCCGGGGTTTGTGAAGCAAAGCCTCTCCTCCATCCCTTCCCGTCTGGGCTGAGCCGCCACCACCGTGCGCTCCCCTAGCCCTCCCCACAGCGCCCCCCACAGCTGCGGGGGAATCACCGCGCCTGCCCTGCCCGGCGGGAGCCACCAGCGCCCCCACTGGCTGTGACCGGAGCTGCACCAAAGGGAAAGTGCCGCGGTGGGAAGGCTGGGACTGGGTTCCGGCTTCTGTGTGGTGTTTACACCATAGCTGTTGTTGTTTATTTGCTTTATCCTACACACTAGCAAAGAACTGTTATTCCTCCTCTCATTTCTTTGCATGAGAGGCCCTTAATTTCAAAGTTATAATAATTTGGATGGAAGGGGTTTAAGTTTTCCATTCCAAGGGATACTCCTGCCTTCCTTAGCAGACACGTGTCTTTCAAACCAAGATATTGCGGCAAACCACTGTGGCAAAATTTAGGATGCAGTCTCCCTTCCCCTCTTTAAACATACAGTAATATTTTTATGCTAATACAATCATAGGTTATGTCAACTTTTTGTTGCTTTAAGAGCATAGAAATGTGGCTGAAAATGCATCCCATTCTGTTACAGCTGATCCTCAGAGATCAGTGGTAGATGTGGCTGGGCAGAATTTCTTACTATAAGTCTGGTTGTTTTCAATAAAGACTTTAACAACCTCACATTAATGAATAATGTAGTTTATTAAAGCAATAGAAATACAATTTCAAAATTGTTGTTCATAAATATACTTGACACATTAGCACTAAATATTTAAGAAGGAAAAACAGAACAATGAATTGGTAGTTCATTAATCTAAACTTTACCATCTTAATTTTTCCATCACTTAAGCTTGATTTCACCAAGGAATCCTCCTACACAGTAGAAGGCACAAATCTTATGAAAGAGCCATCCCTACTTAGGAGAGGACAGAGTCAAGCCCAAGAATTTGTCTGCAAGGTGAGGTTTGCATACTTATCCTCTGCCATGAAGGTTTTTAAATTACAAATGTATACTTTTGGGAGAAGTGGACTTGAGTCTATAGTCAAATGTTGCTTCCATCATAAACCCTTAGAGGCATCCATTTCACATGTAAAGGAGAGATATTGAGAGTTTTTGCTTACAAAGGCTGTTGGGTATTGCACAGTGGTGGAACAAAATTCTGACATGTCAGTAGAACTCCTTCTGTCATGTGGCCTCTGCCTGGCCACCTCTCATCTCATCAGCAGACTATCATGTGAGGAGAATACATCTGTGGCTCATTTCAAATTACTTGACATATTAGTGATATTCTGATAGGACTGGTAGAGCTGTGCTTATCTGAAGAGGCTGATAGCAACCAGGGAGCATATCCTGATGTTTCTAAAAGGCTGTCAAATATCTGAATTTGGACATCTGAAGTCCACTCTTAATGTCAATAAATGGTCAACACATGACATTTTTCTTGCTTAAATATATTTCGCATTTGGAGGTAAGACCAGTCATAATAAACACAAGTCTTCAGTATTTAAAGTGTCAGACTTGTGCTCCAGCTTTGTCACCAGAAAGAAGCAGTTGCCTGCCAGGTTTTACATCATGCATTGCAGCGCTGGTGGATGTCTGAAAGGGCTGCCTGTAGCTTGGAGAGCATTACCCTACATTGAGGTAAGGGACTGCATCATACTCTCAGAGAGATGATTAATTCTCCAAATTCCTCTGTCAGTGTTGACCAAAAGCTCATTAGGTTTGCCTAAATATATGCACCTAGTGTAATCTGTGGCATCCGAAACATGCACAAAGGACTGGTGGAATTACTATGGACCTTTGGGGGATCCATACTTTTGCAGAAGACAGACAAGCAACTGAGCAGATCTCCATTGACTGTAAAGGAGATCACACATACTCTATATACAGTCACCCACATTCAAATAAGCCCGACATTTATATTTTTTCAATCAAAAGTGAAACTCCAACCTGTGAGCTTGTATAAATTTCTCATGCATAGGCATGTGAGATTACAGGACTCCCTCTGATGGAGCCTGGCCTTTTTCCAGTTTCAGAGTTGAGAGGGTCTTCCATAGGTATTGTAGAGTGTCTGCCAAATCCATATCTGAGCCTTGCTAAATCATGCTAAATGTGGGCAAATTAATTAGACTTCTTTTTACATATACTAATCAAGAATAAGCCACATCTTCCCAATTAAATTGAATACTCTTAAATTATTGAAAAACACTACCTTATCTTTAAATTCTCTTGTCCTATTTTTGTATGTATATGTTCACATTCTTTTGTTTTCATTCATTTTAATATTCAAATATAAAAAATATAATCACAGTTCTAACTTATCTTCTACATATGTAGAAGGAAAATATTCAAAGTTTCTTCCTGAAGATGTGCATGTTAGTTATTTCCCCTACATTTTTTTGGACTGCGGTTGTCTAGGAAAACACCTAAGAGATTTCTTGGTTTGCTATGAAGTATTTATCTTTCTTGTTGGTAGTATTACCATCTTAATTGTCATTAGATACTTTTTATGCTTCATTTATCAGTTTTAATTGAAAAAAATGCTTACTAACAACCCAAAATGTTTATTTCTTCTTGTTAATACTCATGTTTTCATTAAATTTAGTGCATACTAAAAATTCCCATGAAGTCATCTGAGCAATGTTAATAACTTCTACGTATTTTGAACAAAATTGTTGTATTATAGCTGTGCCTTTTACAAATGCAAATGCTTATTTTATTGTCATTTTAATAAATCTCTAAATTATGACAGCTAGAACTGTTGTCTAGATCAATAAACTAGCAAAAAACATCATCTTCTGAAATAAGTTGAAACAAATAATTCACATTTTCCAGCCATTAAAGCAAATTTTCATAACCATTTCCTATTCTAAATGCTATTTTAAAAAATAGCAGAACAACACTACATGGTTACAATAGTTCTTGCAAACAATGTTTGCATCTTTAAGTAGTTTGTTCTCATATCTAGTGAAATATTCATAAATCTTCATGTAAACATGCTTGGAATCTGAAAGGCAATTTTATACTATTTTTAAAAAATTGTAAAATCTTGGGAAACCTCACTGTTTCTTATAATTTAATGTTTTTCCTTAGAAAGGACCAAAGTCTCTTATTACCTATGCTCTCTCCTACCCTCATTTCCATTTGTGTCTTAGCTTCTACCTGAAAAATATTATATGTTCAAAATTATAGTACAGACTTAAAATTATTATTGAAGACAAAGTGATTTCTGTATTTAATTGAAAATGAAATTTATAAGAAATTTAGAAAGTATCTGAATGAGAAATGTCTTACTGTTAGTTTTGATTCTGAAGAGTAGTCAAAAAAAATTAGATAGATTTTTGTGAGTGTGTTGCCAGTAGTAGATTCTCTCTTGTTATTCCCTGTTATTAACATATTGCTGTTTGCCTTTCCTCACTGTGCTCCTTCAGAAGAAAATGCCCGAAACAGACATTTCCCCTTTGATAAGGATTAGGTAAGAATGAGGTTTAACTTTGAAAAACTATTCAAGAGTGGACTGGGTTAAAAACTGAGCAGCTCAGGAAACAATTCTATCTGGTGGATATGATTGGATATACTTGAAAGAATACTTCTGAAGGATCTGAAACTCTATTCTCTGTAAAAAGCAAATTACTTTTCCAA
Source organism: Molothrus aeneus (assembly GCF_037042795.1). Lineage (NCBI taxonomy): Eukaryota > Metazoa > Chordata > Aves > Passeriformes > Icteridae > Molothrus > Molothrus aeneus. Next base: position 73,103,128 of record NC_089647.1, on the reverse strand, counting down.
GGCAACTCCATGACTTCTAATAATCTTTTTTAAAACTAAAGTAAGTTAAGACCACACTAAAAAATATATCATATTAAGACTACAAGTTCAAAAACAGGGTTTCAGGCAGTGACCCTTAAAGTCTGTATAAAACAGTAAAACAATTTCAAGAGATTAAAACTGCTATGGCCCGAAAATTTGACCGGTGTAATTGTATGATGTTTGTGTAGTCTCAAAGTATCAGATCACCACCACATCTATTTCAACAACAATCTTTGCTTTTACTTTCAAAAATTTTGCTGATTCTATTTTTCATTCTGCTCACCTTTTATGCAACAAAGTATTTACTTTGAATGCATTTCATTTTACTTGTCTCTTGTTAGTTATACGCTTGAGAGCTTTATGTGAGTTCCTGATGCACTCTGAATCCACATTTAACACTTCATTTTGAATGAATATGCTTTCACATAATAATTCAAATTTAGTTTTTCTAATATATGCCCAAAGTCCTTACTTTGCACCCACTGCTCATGATAAGAAAGTGTTGGTTTTTTATTATAACACTATTTAAATAGTATATACATATAAACAGAAACATATATGTCATATAACCTATTTGTACTATATTTATGCATTGTATTATATGTACTTCCTATATGAATTTTTCAGTCACTAGGTCATTGTGTAAAAAAAAAAGGTCAGTACCACTCATCTAGTTGAAATTTAAGCAAAAAACCCCCAAACTTTCTTTAGTTTAGTATGGAAATTACAATGAGCTCCAAAAGGATAGCTTAAACAGAACAAAGTGTTGATTACAAATTATTTCCCTAACTATTAAAATCTCAGAATTTCTTGAAATGATTTGCCTTTGCCATAAACTGTGTGAAGCAACTACATTTCCTGGTAAAGATAAATGGGGAAAAGTAAAATGAGGATCTTGAACCATGGGCTGTGGACTAAAGCTGATTTTGATGTATGCTAGAGTAGTGAGAAGAAAATGGGGCTTGTGTTTTTCAGTATGAAACACAATAAAAAGGACTCTGACCACACTAAATTAACCTAGGTGTTAATCTAAAAATGGTTCTTTCTATAACACTGTATTATGCCAAACTTTTCTGGCCTTGTTTTCTTGAATCTATTAACCATACTCTGTTCTTTATTAAATTTTATGGTGCCAGCAGATCAAGAACATATTTATTATGATGATAAAATAAATGTACAAGCATTTGAAATGTCTTGTTATTTCTGAATGTATTGCAGCACTGCGGCCCATCAGATATGGTGGTGTTGCTTCTTGCAAAGATCACTGGTCACTAGACCTCATCTAAGCCTAGAAACTTGTCTTAATTTCTGCTTGCTTTACCACCAAAACAAATTGTTAATACCAGTCAGGTGGTACTGGGGCTACTGATTAAGCATCAGCCCTATCCTCTATGTTTAATCCTGGGACTTACTGGAACTTCTTTATATTTGTTCTACTGAAGTTTGTGATTTAATGCTTATTCATGCCACACAAACCATACAATTTAGGGCCAAAGTCCAGTAAATGGTCTAGAATCAGAAAATAGTTATCACAGTACAGAATTGCTGACTAACAGAACAAGAGCGAAAACAGCAGAAAAGAAAAATGACACAATGAATGACACTGACCTTTTCTCAGCAGGAGCTCAGCAGGCAGCACATTCATAGATCAACCACCAGTCCCTTCAAAACTTTGATATAAATGGGAACTTTCTCTGAATAATGATTGCTGATTAATTTACTTTTACTCCCCTTGCTGTTATGGTGCTCACCTAGTGATGCACTTTAGTCATAGAAACAAAGTCAAAGGAAAAAAAGGAAAAAAGGAAAAAAAAGAACACATTGCTTTTATAAGGTTTTAAATATTTTGTATTTATACAATGGAAACTGAATGAGAAAGTATTCATTAGAATTGTAGTCAGTGCTTCTCAGCATCTCACATAATCTTGAAAATCTCATATAATCCTATGAAAAATGAAAATAATTCTAACAAAAATGTCAGAGTGATCTCCTACAGCAGGTATTACTTTCTTTATAGCTGTGTTCATTCCTCTTTATGAACCAAGTGCTCTAGACCAATCACTTTCTACTACACTTCAATATCAAGCTATATGGACTTTTTACAAGGGGATGTAGAGATAGCATAGGGGGGAAAGTCTTTAAACTGAAAGAGGGCAGGTTTAGGTTAGACATTAGAAATAAATATGTTGCTATGTTGGTGGTGAGACACTGGAACAGGTTTTCCAGGCCTTTAAGCATTTAAGTGTTCAAGGTTGTACAGGGCTTTGAGCAACCTGGTCTAAAAGGTGGCATAGCTGCCTAGAGAAGGGGTCTTGGAACTACATGATCTTTAAGGTTCCTTCCCAAATCATTCTGTGATTCTATGATTAAATGAAACGGTAATCTCGTGCAATGTGTGAACACCACACAAGTATGCCTAAATATAGGCAAAACACATTAACAAACCCTAGCCTTTCTTTTTTGTCCAAAATAACTTGCCTTGATAATCAAAGTAAATCTTCTCTTAATTAATCCATCTCTCAGGCATACAAGGTCAGATCTTCATTTTTTATAGTACTATTTATAGATTTGGCTTCATGTTTTTTGAAGTTCTGCTTTCTGAAGCTCTGTGCACTGCCTACTGAGCAATCTTTGTAGTCTCTGCTACACACATAGATTATTAGGAATTTGATACACTGATAGTTTGGTCAGAACATACATGCGGAACACATCAAAACAAAAAAAAAATCAAAACCCAAAGTAACATTTTATATGTTATTTCTGCTTTCTTTTTAAGAAAAGGATATCCTCCTCTGTAAAACAAACTTTGAAAAAGTGCTAGCATACATATGTCTCAAAATTGTCCAGCACTGTATTGCTTAAATATTATCCTTGACATCTCTTTCATTAGGGCATCAAAGATGAGAATCCATCTGCAAGGCTCTCCTAGATTAACTGCTGGAATAAATATTTTGAATATTTGACTCTACTTTCAAAATGTGTAAGTCAGAGAGAGTACCATTAGTATGATTTAGGTGTAGTCAGAGGGAAATAAATTTAAAAGTAATTGGGCATGCATTCTTTAGGCTTCAGTAGTCCTTGCTGTAGTCTCTTAAGATGTCAGATTGAAGTTTAAAATTGATCTTACATGTTAATATCTGTTATTTTACTATGGTAACCATCTATGAAGATGCATTCTTCATGACAAGTAGGCCAGAGCTGATCAGTATGAAAAGATATAATGTCCCCCTGAAAAAAATCAATCTATTATGGAACACATACTAAGTGTTTGTCTACCTTAATAAGGAAATTATTCCATGTCACTGTGAGATGACATTTCAACAGATTTAGGCACATATTTAATTGCTATTATGTTGAGTGAATCTGTGGAGGAAAGGAGCAAATTTTCTAACAGTCTCATTCACAGAGCAGAATGAAAACCATTCTTTTAAGACAGATGATGTCAGAGATCCTAATTTAGATCTTCTGTTTTGATTGTGAATGATGCAATATTAATTTTTCTGTAAGCACAGAATTCATCTGTGGAATTTCCACAGAAACCAAAAGCAGATTTGAAATACCTAGAGAAAAAAAATTTAAATCACCAATCCAGGTATTTTACGGAGATCATCTAGAACCAGCTAGCAAATAGGATAATATCCCACAGATACTAAATAAAAATGTTGTATTATTTCAACAACTATTCCTATAGTTGTGACTGTGAACTGTCCAGTTCTGATTTAAATGCTTCAAAAGAATCCTTTTGGGTTTTTAAGGGAACCATTTAAAGAATATCAAAGTATAAAAACAAACAAATAAAATAAAAAGAAAATAAAATCATTAGAGGATCAGAAAGCATGCCTTACTGTGAGCAATTAAAGCTCTGCATAGATCTGGTTTATTCTGAGGAAGGTTAAATACCTGAATAAATCACAGACTATGAGTATGTACACAAGGAAAAAGACAACTATGCTGTATAGCAGAAAAGCAAGAAATATTAATGGAAGTATTAAAGACTGGAAAACTAAACAGATACTCTAAGAGTGAGAGTAACTAGCCATCAAGGAAGTTTGCAGTGTTTTTAAATTATCTCCTATAATGGAAATTTTAACATAAATTTGATTATTTTTCTCTTCTCTATCCTTATAACAAGTTAATACATATGCAGCAGGAAACTCCTATCTTTTCAGAAAGCCAAATTTAATAATTAGAATTTATTATTACTAGTAGAATTTATTATTACTAGTACAGTGACAAGATCTCTTTTTACCTTCAACTACAGATGAAGGTACAGGAAAGAATATATCCTTTAAGCAACACTATGGCTGTAGACAGATACATTTCACTTGACCAGATATCTGAGGTCTCTTGAATCTCTTGACTGCTGAAAAAAGAAATTGCCCGCACAAAGATGCCTGGTGTCATTTTGTGAGCTTAAGTGTTCTTCTGTCCCCCATCTGCACCCTAGAATGCAACTCTCCCACAGGTCCTTTGTAATGTCTGCCAGACTTGTGTTAATGCTGCAGAAACCCCAGACTAGCAAAAATAGCCATCAATATTATGACAAATTACTTGAACCCATTGACTAAAAAAAGATCCTGCACAAAATGACAGAATGACCTCATAAGTAAACCGGAATGTAGAAACCTACATTAGGACTCTTGCTTAATATATTACTTTATTATTATTATTATTATTATTATTATTATTATTATTATTATTATTATTATTATTATTATTATTATTATTATTATTATTATTATTTTCTGTGTTTTCTTAATCCACCCCATTAATAGTACACTTGCATTAAATATCTTTGGAATACTAAAATATTTAACTATTTTTTGACAAAATGAATTATAGACATTTGTGATGCAGAAGTGAGGGTGAAACAAACCCATTTATTTTCAGCTTAAAGCATGGACCCTTCTGGCTCAGACTCCATCTGAAAACCAGCAGCCAGTGTATGCTGATCTGCACATTCAAAGCAAGCTGTACAAATAATTTTTATTCTGCAGGTGCAATTGACTAATCATCAGATTTACTGCGAGTCCAGTCATCCATGTAGTGTTGAATTCATTGACCTCACCTACACATTGTGCTCTGAATCTCCTAGCTGGTAAAGCTGTCAGTGGATCATTTAGATTATTGGATCCTACACCCCTCTTTCTTGACTGGAGGAAACTAGAGGAAGTGTCTTGATCTTGAAAGAGATTTTTCTTCACTTCAGTGGCAAAAAATATCCTACTCTTATTTTTTCATGTTATTATCTCCAGAATTATCAATTTAAATCTCCCATCAAATACCTTGACAAAATACAAGTCTATATAAAGTAAAAACCTATGTTTTCATGAAAAAACAACCTTACATTAAAACATTGGACTTTATGTTTATATATTGTATTTTCTTTGTGTTGTACCTAAATGTGGGTCTTTCACGGTCAGACGTTTTTGAGGCACTTTCCCCACAGATTAAGTACTTCAAATCATAAAAGAAATCAGCAGAGTAATAGCCCTTGTTATTATTTTTTTTCAGAAAACATGGGTATAAAATAAATCATAAGTATAAATGTTAAATATATGCACAGACTATGGAAACAAAAAGTGTACAAGGAGTGAATGTACTCAGACCAATAAAACATTAGTTATTTTCCTGTGTCCAAAAGAGAAGACCTTGTCTGCTTATTGGGTTTATCTGCTTAAGTGTCTCACCACTTTCCTCAAGGCAAACAGCATTTTGCCTTCAAGCTTCCAATTTCAACACAAAGACATTTGTGTCAATAGACTGTTCAGAGTGACATAATAATACTTTTTTTTAAAAAGGGCAAAAGTGATATCCAGCATATTTGTTCATGCTTCAAAAGAACAAACAAACTGAAGGGAAAATATATTTTAATATAAAATAAATTTTATTACTCTGAAAATGCCTTTCTTGGGAAGTAAATTGGTTGTGTGCAGTTGGAGGTGGAAAAGGTAGAGTATGGAAAAAAACCCCCAAAATCTTGTGCTATCCCTAAAACACTCCACTTAAGTTCTGAAGTCAAGGAAAAATTACAAGACCCAAGGAAAAGCCATTCTGATTTCCTTCCTCAAATCAAGATGTTCTATCTGACAGGGGATATATACAGAAATGTATACAGAAATGTTCTCTATTGTGTAACTGTCTTAACGACACTTGGTCAGGAGCAAAAAAAAAAAAAAAAAAAAGTGAGTGCTCACTCTTATGTATGTGCCTAAAGTTCTACTAAAATCCATATTTAAATCTGTCACAACCAAGTTTTAATCATCATTCTTTGATACAGCTGCTGAATTTGAATAGTCTTTAGCCACTGCATCAATCATCTCAGTTTATATTTTCTTCATACCCTTGGTGGTATTAAATAGCAGGATAAGCTTCAAAACACTAATAATTTAGTATATTTTCAAATACCAAGAATCAAAACAATGATCCTGCAGGCTTGTCTATTCTTGTCCAGGCATCTGGTACATATATCAGGAGAGAGATTGCCTGAAATCCTTTTCTGTTGCTTGTTAAAGCCAATAAAAAGTTGTAGGGACAACCTCAAAGAAAATCTTCACTTATGTAGTGTTCTTTCCACAGAACAAAAGTTTAGAATTAAATACCATCTCTTAGAGCATGTCTACAACGCTATCAAAGATTAAGAACATAAAGAACTTAACATTGTATAGAATCCTCTGAATATCTTGCAGGTGGAGTGATGCTAGAGGACATAGGGGTCTCCACTTTAAACTGAAAGTCTCTTATTTGGGTTTTTTTTTTGTTCTTTGATGCCTTCAAATTCTTACCCAACAATATTCATTCCCTGATTTGTTTTCCTTCTGAAGCCAGCGTATCAAATTTCATTAAAACTTCCCAGATCCACCTTGTAAGGTCTTGCTTTGTGTTCATACTTGAGATTTAAATTCTTACTGCCAGGTTATTTAAATGTAAAGAAAATAGTTTTTACCTAAATACAAAATATCTTTATTATTGCATTATCTTCTTGCTTCATTTGTTCTTTCTTTTCAAATAGATTTTTGGTTTTCACAAACTCTCACAGCTTCCAATTGTGGTGCTCTTAAGCCATAAATGTCAATGAGCATATACATTTTGATACCAAAGCTTGCACTGACTGCTCTTGAGACCACATTCTGGAATGATTGTTTCATTCACAAATAGGCCAGTGCATTTTGTTTGCTTCTCAAAGTTTCTCTAGAAGTGGTTGGTTTTGCTTTTGTTTTGGCTTTTTTGGTTTTTGTATTTTGGAGGTTTTTTCAGTTGGTTGGGTTTTTTTTTTGTTTGTTTGTTTGTTTTTTGTTGTATATTTTTCACCCTTTTCTTATTTTATTTTGCTAAAGAAAAATCTATTTTACTTACTGAGACAGGTTGATGTGATCTGACTCAATTCTCTCTTCTAAGTAGAAATTAAAATCTGGGATACTGTCTCATGCCTGATGAAATGCTTACCTTCCCTGCTATACTGATATACTTTTCTTCTTTCTCTTCTGTGGTCACTTTGTTAGCCTGACAGATTTAATGAAGGACACTGCATCTTGATGAACTTTTTATCTTTAAAATTAAACAATTAATATATCGGTGCTCATAGCAGGAGATGGGACTGGATGATCTTTGAAGGTCCCTTCCAACACAAAAGATTCCAGGATGGTGTGATTCTACAATTCTGTGTTGGGCTTCTGCTCATTTCCATGCAAAGAAATCTGTAAATTCAAGCATACATTAATGGTGTGAGAATAGACATTTAAAGCTTTTTAAAGTTTCAAGAATCATCAAGGAGGCACTGAAGGAACACGCTGGCTTTTTGCATTCACTAATTTCTGTTTCATTAGTGGCCTTTTTCAGTCATTTCAGATTTAGTCTTATCCTGATGTAAGGCTGACTCTTGTCCTGGTGGATAAGTAAATGCTGCTGCTTTTTTTCTCTCAACATTTCTTGAGCTTTGCCACTGATGATTCTGATTTCTCTTCTCATCATTAATTTCATTTCAGCCAGAAGGATGAAAACATAATCTCCATATAGGCTGCCAAAAGTGCCTTTTCATCAATTGAGATAGTGCCAACTAACAAAGCAATGAGGAATTATTTCCCCTGTAGGGGAGAAAACTTGTTTTTCCTCTTTTAAGATACATTCATCACTGAAAATAAGGTCACTTTTGTATCTCTGTCCAGCCTGATGAAACACTGTTGCAGCCTGTGGCTCGGAGAAGGGGTTTGTCAGGTTTCTGTCACACCTCCCTTCATTATTTTCCAGATCTTATGCAAGTCAGTTTAACTTCTTTTACATTAAGACTAAATTCAGGAGACTCCTTATCCTAACTCCTGCATCTGCTTGTAATAAAATCATGGAATGTCTTGGGCTTGAAAGGACATTAAAGATCCTGTAGTTCCAACTACCCTTGCCTCTGTTATGACTGATAATGAAAATATTAGCCAGAACATGCATGTGGGCAGAAAATGTAGGACAATTGCTATCACCTTCTGTAAAGAATCTGTCAGATTCTATTCCCCAAAAGACCTCCAGTGCTCTCCTCAAAGCTCAGCCATCTCTTACATACTGACCCCATGCCTTCCATACTGTTATCTGTTCACCTCCCACAGCATTATCTTCCAATTTCTTGCTCTGGTACTTGCAATATCCAGATGTTTGTAATGTTCTGTCTAGAAGTTTCTCATGGTCTGTTCTCTTAGCTAAAATTTGCATCCAGGCTCTAGTCATCTGTTTGCATAACATAACAAGGCATAATATAAAGGGCATACCTTCATATTATGTGATTGACTTTCATTTAATAAAACAAATTAATAATAAAATATAACAACGAAAAGCCTTGAAAAAGCAATTACTTTGAAGTTTCATGTTCATTGTTATTAGCCTTAAAAACACAGCATATGTTACAGCATATTAGAGAATGGCTGAAAATCACTATTTAGAGCAGTGATTCACCTCTATTTCTATCTCCTATATTCAGTCTTGTAGCAACTCATTTATTTAATGAGTGCTTTAAGAACTTATCTATAGTATTTGCTTTCTTTCTAATTTCTTTCTTTCTTTCTTCTTATTAATAATAGAGAACAAAAAATCTTCCACTTACATTCCAGATTCAGGATTAGTGGAAAGAGGAATTTTTATCACAAAGAAGGAGAAGGGAGAGTTTTGGCTTCATTCGCCAAATTTGCTTGTTTGGAAGCTAATCCCAAAATAGCAAAGTCTTTACTTCTTCTTTGAAAAAATGAGCTCATTAGAAGAATGGAAATAAAAGATTTAAGATAAACAGGAATATTGTAAGATACAAGAAATGTAAGGTAATAACGGAGAAAATAAACACAACTGGGGAAAAGCAAGTGAGATGGTAGAGAAAAGTATGGAGTAAAAAGAAGAGAAATATGCCTCAAAGAATCAGCTGGGAAGAACATTCAGATATAGAGAATAAGAAACATTGAAGAGCAAATAATTTCCATTTCTTAATGTCAGTACATGAATTGCTCCAGTAATAAAATGAATTTTCATAAAAGTGCCTTGGTTAAAAAGCTTGATTTAAGCATTTGGAGTATTTTCACAGACTAGGAAGATATGTAAGAAAAGAAATTTGTAAAATTTAGAAGGGAATATAATGAGAAATTGAATATCTGACACAAACAGGATGAAAAGGCTAGTAAATTACATACATAAATATAAATATATTTCTATCAATACAAAAAACTGAGAACAAACAAAAGTGATAGATTTAGTGAAACTGAGGAACTGAATGAAAAATAAAAATAGAGGAGAAAAAAAGAGAAAGTAGACTTCAGCTACTTGAAGTAATATTGAGTTTTTCATTAGTAAATTTGTGTAAAACACTAAGCTGGGAGCTTGTGTCGATCTGTTGGAAGGTAGGGGGTCTCTGCAGAGAGACCTGGAATGGTTGGATGGATGGGCAGAATCCAATGGGATGAAGTTCAATGAGTCCAAGTGCCGAGTCCTGCACTTTGGCCACAATAACCCCCTGCAGCATTATAGGCTGGGGATGGTGTGGCTGGACAGTGCTCAGGAGGAAAGGGACCTGACGGTGCTGGTGACAGCCGGCTGAACATGAGCCAGCAGTGCCCAGGTGGCCAAGAAGGCCAATGGCTCCTGGCCTGTGTCAGGAATAGTGTGGCCAGCAGGAGCAGGGAGGTCATTCTCCCCCTGTACTTGGCACTGGTGAGGCCACACCTTGAGTGCTGTGTCCAGTTCTGGCCCCTCAGTTTGGGAAGGACCTTGAGACGCTGGAGCGTGTCCAGAGGAGGGAATGAGGCTGGTGAGGGGCTTGGAACAGAAGCCCTGTGAGGAATGGCTGAGAGAGCTGGGGTAGTTTAGCTTGGAGAAAAGGAGACTCAGGGGTGACCTTATCACTCTCTACAACTCCCTGAAAGGTGGCTGTAGTCAGGTGGGGGTCAGTGTCTTTCTCCAGGCAGCAGCTGACAGAACCAGGGGACACAGTCTCCAGCTGCATCAAAGGAAATATAGGTTGGATATTAGGAAAAAGATTTTTACAGAAAGGTTGATAAAGTATTAGAATGGTTTGCCTGGAAAGGTGGTGGAGTCACCATCCCTGGGTGTGTTTAAAAAGATGTGGCACTCAGTGCCACGGTTTAGTTGAGGTGTTAGGGCTGGGTTGGACTCAATGATGTTGAAGATCTCTTCCAACCTAGTGATTCTGTGATTTGTGATTCTGTAAAACTTTTAAATTATTTTAAGTGTTTAGAAGTATATTAAAATTGGATACTGCACACCTAGTTTTTCTTCAAAACCCCCACATTATTTCAAACATCCACGCCACTGTATAGTTTTTCTAGTAATAAAAAATAAATACCAAACTGTTTCAACTAAACTGGGGAGTCCTTTTTAGAGCTGGTTCAGAAAAATGTCAACCAGAAAGGAATTTTATATTGGGAAAGTAACACCATCAAAATAATGGATTTATAAAAAGGTTGTTTGGGTTTTATTTTTGTAACTGTTTTTGCTGTTAGTTTGTGGGGGGTTTTTTCTTATTTTATTGGGTATTTCTGAAAACAGACAGAAATATTTTAACTAATAGCCAACATGTTGTTCAAATCCTGTCCTTAAAACCTCGTATTTTCCTTTTTTTTTTCATTTCTTTAAATAATTATTAACTTAATTCAGATAGATGTGCTCAAAATGACAAACTGATTGTATTACTTTCTGTGCCCAAAGTAAAGCAATCAAATCATTTGCTTAATTTAAGACTGTATAAAAGGTGTTTACCAAACATCTCTACTGGGTATCACTGTTTTTTCTCAAAGTAACTTTTTTCCCTAGGATTTCATAAAAGAAGTGAACCTAGAGAGTGACACAATGTATTGATTAAAACAAACTTGCTGAGTTTTTATGGATGACTCCTTTGAAAATGCTGACATCCAAAAAAGTTATAGAGAGCAGTCTGTTGGGCATAATTCCCTCATCTTGGACATCTCTGAAATAATGTGTATAGCATTAAAAGTACTTAGGAAAAAAACCCAGGTTGTAATTAAGAATATGCAAATTTAAGAATTTAAAAATAATATCTCTTCTTTAAGATGGACTGTTGATTTTCTTACTTCTTAAGGGAAATTCTTCCTAAAGACGATTAACCCCCTTCTGAGACAATCTGTTGAAGAACAAATCAGATATGTCTGAAGGTCGTCAATAAGTTTATGTGAATTTCTGGTAAAAATTTTCACTGTGTTTTTTTCCTAATCCTTGTTCAGTGAGGAATTCAGATATGTTGGGTTTTTTTTCAAAGTACTATGAAACGCTTCTTTTTTGAAAATGTTTTTGCCTCTTTTCCCCAAAGAAGAGAGTGATGAAACAGGAAATGTTACATACAACTAGAAAAATATTATAAAAGAAAGGTGTTATAAAATCAGGCCATGCTCTGCTAAATTACCATCTGGCCTGTGACTTCTTCTAAGTGCAGCTAGCTAACCTCCCATGTGAAAAATCATGAATGATTTTTCATTTTTCTTTTTTTTTTTTTTTTTTTTTTTAAGAATGAAAGCAGTTAACACAACAAGCTACTCTGGTAAGAAAATTGTTTGCACCTGTCCTAAACAAGAAAATCATCCCATGAGAACCAGTGAAGAAAATACGTAGATTAACCAAATATAGGGAGATTTAACAGACACACACCCTAGCCAATTACCGACCAGTAAACTGAGTGTCCGTGTATTCCTGACCAATTAGGTTTAACACAGTGCTTTCTAATATTTTCTATAAATATGAACTATGTGAATAAAGGATTGGCTTTTTCTTCATGAAGAAATGGAGTCCTGGCTGCTCTATTGTGACAAGGAAATATTAGACTAATACCGAAGAGTTTATAAAAGGAAGTTAGCTTGAGGCCAAAACTTGCATCTCACCTGAATCGTAAGAGCCCCTTTCCCTGCAGACTTCCTGCAGTATTCTAAAAATGTAGGTGGCTCGAGATCTACAGAAACATTTACTTTTCCCCTTCCAAGTTATGGCTTACTTTACTAATCACATTTTTTACTCTTACTTTATTTAACACATGTAAGTGTAAATAAAATCTGTTGGAAATGCACTGTTTCTTATTCTAAAAAAACAGAGGATGTCAAATCCACTTGGCACAAAGCTGATGAAATTCTCGAAACACATCACAGAGCTAAGGATGATTATCTAAATTCCTCAGCATTTCTTCCAGATACATGCCAGGAGTTCACAGGTGTTCACCAAAAGAGCAGGTGCTAATGAAATTGTGTGTGGTTTCACCATGGCTTTCACTAAAAGGCTCTTGCCAAGTGCACCTGTACATCTGCTGGAGTAGTGACACATGCTGAATAATTTTTTGTCATATCTCATGCTTCCTGTGGCTATGTCTAGACAGAGAAAAACTACATTTGTTATTTTAAAGCCTGCCCTTTCATAAATAGAAACCTAAATGTATTTGGCTGGTCAGTCACTTAGGTGGAGACAGTTTTACAGTTTGACAGCTAGAGGCGAGTTGTCAGCATCAAATATTTTCAGGGAAATCTATTGAAAATGCTACCCTCTATTGCCAGACCATTGAGGAGGACTCCACAGGAGATCTGAAAAAGCTGGTTTTCTGCTATCAGCTAAAATTCTTGAACCACAGGGGCTAGAGCAGTATCCAAACAACAGGATTCTGCTATAGCTTGAACTGTCCATACAAATTCTGCCTGAAATACTCTGCAGGGGACAGTATAGGTTATATGGTATTGTGCCCTGACTAACTGATGCTGCTGGAATGCTTAAACTATGAATAGCGTGACCTGACACATCTCAAGTGACAACAGGCAAATTAATGACAAGCTGATAGGGCATTTAAACTATCTATAGTGGTTAAAAAATACCTTTGTTGGGAAAAATGTTATTAATTGCTAGAGGAACTGATCTCCCTACAGGAAGGAAACAAATGGTCATGATTTTAACTTGAAAATAGATGTTGTATGTAGTCTTAATTCATTCGTCTGAGTATCATGGGTGATAAATTAAGCTATCTAGAAAGAGTGAAAACAGAATCTATACTCTTAAGAAAATTTATTTCTGTTTGTTTGTTTGTTTTCACAAGGGTAGATATGTTTGCACATCTAAATACATAAATCTCTAAAATAATAACAGTGAAATACTTTGTTCTTAGATTTTATGGTTCACTGTCATATTTGGAGAAGGAAGCAGATTTGCTTCAGTTTAGTAGCCAGAGTAGAGGCCTGGTTCATTCAGGAAACAGAACACATCACAAACTAAGCAAAGCATAAATAGTGTTTACTTGCCCTGGACCCTGATATAAGCACACTGAATTAGAATGTCCAGCAGGAATGCACTGACATTTTGCAACATAGTTAAACTTAAGCATTTAGGTAACATAAAAAGGCAAAAAGAAAAACAAAACTCATGGTAGAATGCTCAAAAGGAGAACTGAAAAATGTGCAAACAGTAACACCTGCAAGATGGAACTTCGGAACTATAGAAGAACTAGGAAAGATGCCTAACAAATTCTGAACCATTAGTCCCAAAAATAAGCTGACCTATGTTAGGAAGAAATAAGATTCCTCCCTTTCTTTTAGTGAAGAAGCATAAAAAGCATGATGAGAATGATGGGAAGAGTTTGATCACTTCATCTTTTTTTAATGATTTTTTCCCTCATCAAAGAGCTCTCACATTTGGCCAGTTTGCACTTGGTGATTCATGGTTTAATCCCAGACATCAACTCAGCCCTGCATAGCCACTCACTCTCTCCTTCTGGGACAGGGGAGAGAATGGGAAGGGTAGAAGTGAGAACACTTGTGGATTAAGATAAAGGAAGTTGAATAGGTAAAGCCAAAACCACACACGTGTAAGCAAAACAAAACAAGGAATTCATTCACTCCTTCCAGTTGTTCAGTCATCTCCAGGAAATCAGTGCATAATGGTCATGTGGGACAGCAAGTGCCACCACTCCAAATATCCCTAACTTCCTTCTTCTTTCCCCATCTTTTTATGCTGACCATGCCATCATGTGATACCAAAGGGATATCCTTTTGGATGGTTGGGATCAACTGTCCCATCTGTGTCCCTTCTTAACTTCTTGTGCAGTCCCAGCATATTTGCAGGTGGCGTGCTGTGAGAAGCAGAAAAGGCCTTGATTCCACCAAGCTATTTGCTCAGCAATCACTAAAACTTGGTTGTGTAATCAGCAGTGTGTTCAGCACAAGTCCAAAACATAGACCCACACGGACTGCTGTGAAGAAAATAGACTCTACCTTGACAAAACCAGCACAGTGGCTAAAATCATGGCAAGGTCATCAGTAGAAACTACACAACATCCACTCCTAGGTGTTGTGTGCTCTTAGGTGATGATGATCAAAGAATGTCTGCTTCAAACAGATAGAGATAAAAACTGGTAATTGGTGATGCCTGTTGTCAACAATAGTCCAGCAGTGCTGTTTGGAAGTTGCAAACTGGACCAAATTATCAGTCATCTAAACGTTTCTATCACAGTAAATTAATTCCTCAACTGATACATACATTTGTATTTAGTTTCAACATGTGTCATCTAAGACATGAACATCAATATTAGATGCTCCTACCTTTGTCTTCTTTTATATTCAGTTGAGAAAAATAGTCATCCTTAGGAGAAATTCAGTCTGATCTATCCTAGTTACCTACCTAGGTCTACAGATAAATTGTCCTATGGTGTGTGTATCTCACTCCCCTGAATATAAAAAGAGAGCTGAATAATTATTTCTTCAATTGCTTTAAATTTACAACTCTACCTTCCAACGCATAAAAAAAAATCAGTCTGTAAAAGAACAGAATCTTCTGAATTTCAGCTCACTTCTGACTGTTTGGGGGACTGAGAAGTACTAAGTATTTAGCTTTTTTTTTTAAAGTCTCTTTTTTTAGAGTCAGATAGACAAACTGGAGTCCAGCAACTGGGAGAAAAAGTAGGACAGAATTTTTGCCTGGAGTGAATCCAACTTTCTTTGCCTCTTGACTGCTGGAAGCTCACTATACCTGGCATGTGCTCTGCAAATGAACAGCCTCCCTGCTGCCAGTCCTTTCGACCTGAAAATTTGGCTTGAAACCAAATAATCTAGAATGCATCACTAGGAGTCATATGATAAGAGTGGTGAACTGATGACTAAGATATACTTTTATGGCAGCAGGACAGCATCAAAGTGAAAAAAAAAAGCTGGGTACATAAGAGAACTTTCAGGAAGTTGAAGAACTTCAGAAAGTAACTTCTGAGAGAATAAACTGAGCAGAAAAAAGGTTATGGAATTATGCAGGATTTTCCAATCATAAAGTGAGAACATGAATAAAAAGTGCTAAAAAGACAGAATTTTATATAGAAAAACTAAAATGGAAAAATCTTCCTGAAATATAATTTTCTGTAATATGTGTATGCTACACTTTTGCTACACTTGGTCTTCATTTTGAAATGCAAATTTTCCAAATTTGCAGTCATGCTTTTATTAGCTCTGCTTTAAATGTTTAAAGAAAATATTTCAATTTCAGTTTATACTTTCATTATAACATTTCAAAATATTTTCTGCTGTCTATAGCTGTCAAAATGTTTTTAATAGTAGTAATAGAAGTAACTGCTTAATAAAATGATATGGCATCTGTCCAAGCACACAGCTATATCTGAAAAGGAGAAGGAGAAGGAAAAGGAAAAAAAAAAAAAGGAAAAGGAAAAAAAAAAAAAGGAAAAGGAAAAGGGGAATGACCACACCACCAAAATCATAATTTTCTTTTTTTTTATGATTCATTTGAGACTGTCTATGGCCTGAGTCAAGAGTTCTGTAAGTGCACAAGCATCATGTTTCATATTCCTTCCAGTACATGTTAACGTCAAGGTTGTCAAATAGTTTAAAAATGAAACATGACATCTTACTGAAAAGTAAAAGCTGTCACATGGAATACAAAATGTGTTGATGGAAAATAGCCTATAACCATACAGTGTCTATTTAGCACTGAGGAGTGTATGAAATTTACTGAGTGAAGTACTTTACTTTGGTAGCTATTAATTTGACAGAGAATACACTGCAAAGCCTTTTGCTGGAAAATTTTATAAAATTTTAAGTGTTTTTTCAGCAAACTGCTTTAGCTGAAATGCTTTTGCCTTCACACAGGTAATAGCGCATTTTTCCTTTATGTGTGCTGAACTACCTAATTCAGCTAAACTGTAGCTAAATTAATAAGCATTCAAATAATGTTTTCCAATCATAAATATTTTAAATCTTGATGGCTGAAAAAATAAATTTATCAAATATGAATGATTTGACCTAACACAGCTTATAGTTTGCTTTTATTTAGCTCTGATTACTAAACCTCTTCTTGGTGGGATTGGTTGAATGCAGTCTGTATTGCCAAGGCACAGACAGGAAGGATGACTGAAACACTGGGGCACAAATAGCTTCAGGATATGTATTCCATTTCTTTCCCCTCTTCAGTGACAGCAGATATAAGCACTGACCCCTAAGAGCTGTCATTAAAAGAGTCCCACCAGGTCTATCTGCACTGCCAAGTAATTACTGCACTGCCAAATAATAAAAGACCAGGAACAACTCAGAGGATGAGATTCCTCCTTATCCACCCTCTTTAACTGTTTGCTTTTCCCCTGGTTATGATTTGGACACACAGAAGTAAAAACACCTCAAGGAAAGAGGTGCACAGCTGAGAGCAAGAGGTGATCAGGGTCTGAGAAAAAATACAACATGGTTTGTCTTCGCTAGAGTCTCAGCAGGGTCAGAGAAACTAGACTGTGAAATCTAGTCTGCAAGTCAGCTTATAAAATCTAATCTTCTTTTATCTGGCAATGTAGACACAGACCATCAAAATAAACAGGTTTTCTAAGAAATATTTGTAGGAGTATTGATGGCAGGACTGCAACTTTATAATGCACTGTTCAATGCAGGAAAGGAATGTTATTGCAATTAAAAAAATTAAAAAAAAAAAAGAAAAAGAAAAAAATAGTGGGTAATTGTTGACAACATAACAAATCAATTAAAGTTGTGCAGGATGCAACTGTCCTTATCAAATAAAATAAAAAAGTAGTTTTCCTAAAATAAGGGTATAGAAATAAGTATTTGAAGAAGGAGGAAAAGGAAAATAAAAGGAAAAGGAAATGAATATCAAAATTATGAAAATCCAAACTTGTAAGCATTACTTCCCATAATTTTAGCAAAGAGAAATTAAGAGAGAAAAGGCTTATAAACTTAGAAACAATATGAAAGTTATTTATTTCCTGGTAAATTTAAAATGTTCTGTAACTATATAGATTGGCTTTAAATAAAGTTGATGACCAAATGAAACTGTTGATTTTATGCATCAGGATGACAAAAATAACATCTTCATTTTCTCTCTCTGATAACTATATTTTAAAAGAGGAAAAAGATGCTGTGTAGCAAGAGCTGAAAGAAAGGAGTAAGAAAGTCTGTAGACGCCAAGGTCAGTGAAGAAAGATGGAAAAGATGGAAAAGAATATTAAAGGCATCAGAGCAGAGATTCCATTGCAGATTCAGTTTTGCAGACCATGGAGAAGCAGCTGTGCCCCTACACTCCATGGCAGTTTGTGGTGGAGCAGGAGGATGCACAAAGCGTGATGGTGCCCCCATGGGAAGCCTGTGCTGCAGAGGGCTCCTGGCAGGGCCTGTGGCTCCTTGGAGGGAGGACCCCATGCTGTAACTGATTTACTGGCAGGACTTGTGACCCCAGTGGGGACCCATGCCAGAGAAATCTCTTCCTGTAGGACTGCACCCCACTGAAGGAAGCCACACTGGAGCAGTTCATGAAGAACTACAGCTTGTGTGAAAGACTTGCTGTGAAGAAGTTCATGGAGGACCCTGTCCAGTGGGAGGAAACTTACATTGGAGCAGAGGAAGACTGTGAGGAGTCCTCCCCCAGAGGAGGAAGGAGTAGTAGACACATTGTGTCAAACACAAATCCCTTTCCCCATTGCCTTGTCCACTGTGCAGGGAGGATGCAGAGAACACAGGAGTAAAATTAAGCCAGGAAGAAGGGAGGGATGGAGAGAAGGTATTTTAAGATTTGATTTTATTTCATCTATCCTGTGCACAAGGCTTCTAGTACGACTTTTTTCTCCCTGTCCAGTTGAAGAGGACTCATAGAGGACTCCTGTTGGGCACCTGACATCCAACCAAGGTCAACACACCATACATGTTTTAAATGTTTATCAAATTTACTGCACACTATAGTATAACAGCTACTGGTGCCATTGAGAACTACTACTTGTGAATGGGTGATCATTTATTCTTCAAACACCAGCTGCTGCATGTAACTTTCTTCTGCACTTAATATTTTACTAAAATATCATTGAGATTATGCTCAATAGTTGAAACCATAATTTGGAATCTTGTTATTTTAAGAGAAATTATGAGAATCAAGTGTTAAATTAAAACTGAATTTAATAATGTATTTTTCGGCTTTAACATTATTTGTAGTTAAGAAACTTTCTTCTTTCTATTTTGCGTGTTTAAGCAAAATTTAACATGAATTCATGATCTAAGACACTGGGCAGTACCCAAATACAACAATAATTGTTTATTTAAAATAATACTTTAGAAAGCACATATCTAATAATTGCTCTCTCTAATTTTTCTATTTTTTTATTTATTAATAAAAATTCAAACAAATAAATCCACACATATCCTAATTCTGAATCTAAACTTCAAAGTAAGCTTTCTATTTCCAAATTAGTATATTATTTTAAAAATTAATTAAGATTAAAGTCTGATGCTGCTAGTCTTAGTTGTACTACTTAAATCTAGGCTTTTTTTAACTTGGAACCACTTTGTAACAGTATTGGTAACACTGCCAGTGTTGAATCTAGAAATAGAAATGAACAAATATGTGATGACTTTCAAACACTGTGACAATTAGTCATAGAGCAGTAACAAAATTCTTGTTTGTGATATTGGAATTACTTTTCATAGTGTTAAGTTGTGGAATTAGAGTAGTTATTTGTGAACTGACTGAATGCATCAGAAATGAACATTAGACTAAGTATGCCAAACACATTCTTTTCCTCCATACAGTGACAAAGAAATGCAGAAAAACTTGCAGTTAATGTAATGACGAATAAATTTTGAAAATGTTTTGCCTTTCCTTGTAGGCTTTTTCTAGATAAAAAAGTAATTAAAAATTAAGAAAGCTTCATCCATATGAGGGCTCTAGCATGAGTCATAATGTTATAATGGCCCATTAAAATAATGAAACTTTGGAAGTAGGACTTCTAGTTCAGTAATAATCACTTTTTTCCTTTTTCCCAGTATGCTACAACACAAAATCATGATCCAATACTGTCCTTACGTGACTTCTAGTAGAAGCTTTGCATCCAAGAGGAAAAGGAAATTTGTTGCTTTTTAAGTCAGTCTCACAGCTTCCAATTAATTTTTTATATTAAACAATGTACTGTGAAATGTTTATTAGATTTTTTTAAAATAGTGGTTTGTTTCTATATATTTCCATATCCCTGTTCTATAGTGGATCTGGTAAAACTGCTGCAAATAGTAGGTGGCACTTGCACTTCATCAGTTTCTGTTACTTTCTTTTCCTCACAGAAGCTTGTTTAAAATTTTAAATCTTTAATAAGAGTCTTAATGTATGATTTTACCTGCACAATGAAAGATTAGTACAGCTATGTGCTATGTACTATGTACTCTTCTACCCATAGTTTATCATTATTAGGTCCAAAACTAGACTTACTGCATCTTTGTCATTCTCAGTTGCTGTAAGCCCTGAATCTGCTCATAAATTGCATCAACCTCAAATGTCTCAGAATTTATAGTTATACAGAGATCAAGACACTATTCTATTTAATATATTATTCTTATATCCAGCAGACTATGTATTGAGGGTAAAAGTAGTTATCAAAACAAGAATTTGTTCTGAAAATTTCTATTTCAGTTTAAACAAAAAGAACTATAGTCTTCAATGCCAGTATTTAACATAAGGGTTATTGAGCTATGGTGACTTGTGCTGGCCAAAGATTTAGTTATAATAACTTTCTTTCAGGTGAGAAGATAGAAGGATTCAAGTTTCCAATTAGATGGGTAGCCAAACAATTATTCAGAGGCAGGAACTAAATAATTACTTCTGCCATTGAAATGTTCTGTGTCATGTTTCCAAAGAGGCATCTTTATCCCTGCTGTTTAAGGAAAAGAATTAATGGTAGGAATACCTGCAGGTTCTTTATAAGTCTTTCTGCTAAAACAGTGTTACAAAATCTCAGTTTAATCAACAAACTGGTTCAAAAATATATCAAGAGTTACAATCATAAAATACATACATCAACAACAACAACATAAAAAAGAGTAAAACAGTTCATTGACCTCCCACTTGTAAGGTCTGGAAATTTATATGTTCTACAAGGGAAGTATCTTATTGAATAAGGAACTTTCCCTTACACACTGGAAAAAGGAAAGGTAGTTGTACTTCATCCTTCAATTATATTTAGACTTTATTTCAAACTGACACCGACAATTGTTAACATCAATATAAAGGTGTAAAAAATAGTTTAGCTCTACATTGCTCATTCTTACATTACCTAGACCTCTTCCTCAGGAGAAAAAATTCCCGTAAATCAATGTGTTTTGTTTAAGAGGCTTGATAAACAAAAGATAAAGATCCCAGAATTTAGACTTCCTGATATAATACAGTTAAGGTGACAAAAACAATGTTATACAACATATTTGTCATTGTTTTTTGACCCTGTGTCTTGAGTACTTCAATATTAGATTGCTTTCCACAAAAACAAGCAGAAATATTTTACTAACTTCACTTTATATAAAGCATAGGTGTTATTTATTTGTGACTTGTGCGTATTTCAGCATGTTTCTACATTTTGAGTTTCCATCTAAATTTCATACTTCAAGGGTTACATCTGCAGCTGTTATATGAAGAATGAACCTTTTTTTCATTTAAGTAGATTTCCACTGAATTAACCTTGCACTTTCAAAATGTACCATTTAATCAGTGCTGCTATTTTCTTGTAATGGAAAAGAATGAAACTTATGATTGTTGGCTTTGTATAAGCACACAGTACAAACAATAAAGTTTTCTGCTTGCACTGCAAAGTCATGTAACCATGGACAAAAATACTGTAATATGGAAGATCATAAAATTATGAAATAGTGGTATTAATTCTTCAGTTTTCTTTACTTAAAATGGAGCAAAAAATATTCTTTTGTATTCCACATAATGTAAATATTATTTTGGAAAATTATTTCATGGAAAGGATTTCAGCCCTGGAAGTGAGATAGACCCTAAGAAGAAGCTGAAATAAATGAGCAAACTGATTTATATATATATGTCAAGTATGTAATGCATAAACTTTAATAGAAAGACATTCTTCTTAAGACCAAATGGCATAACATAAAATCTTATAGGAGAAGGAAAGAAATTGTACTTTTTGCATTTTCTCATTCTAAATATCCTGCAGCAAAATTTCTAGTGAATCAAAAATCTTAAAAGAATTATTGTTATTTTTATTTATTGGTAATAAAACATAATTTGATATATTAATATCTGATAAGTTGAAAAATAGGGAGTGCAGTTTTTGTGTTGTTTTAATGATGCTTTACTTTGAAATCAGAAATATGCAGAAAGTGTAATGAGTCTGAGGCTGAGAAATGAATAGAAACATGTAGAATGTTCAAGATTTTTTTATAGTTGAGCTGATGGTGTGAAGAAATTCATATATTGCATGAACTGGAAGACCCCTACATTAATTCTCTGCTCAAACTTTGGTTGTTTTGTGCTTTGGAGTTTTGTCTGTATTGCATAAGACACATTTTGCCTAAAAATTTCAACCTGTTTTCAATCAGATGTTGAAGAAATACCAGGTCACGCAAATAGATTTATTAGAGTAAATCTGGACAAAATAAAGAAAACCAAACCTTTCCCAATTTTCTTTGAGAGTTGAGGTCTTAATTTAGATTAAATAACAACAGTCTGTTGTATAATACATTTTAAAAACAATTGTGCTGAACTGTGAGACTTACACAATTTATGATCAAGTCCTCCTATTATTTATTTGTGGTTTTTTTGTTTTAAGCTTGCATTTCCTGTCACAAAAAACTCCTCCTATCAAACCTGCAGATTCATGAGGTAAATACCAAGTTAATTACTTGCTAGAGATAAATTGTTAGTTTAAGATTTCCCAGCTGATTTCAGTGCATTATTTATCCCTGATGTGTTAATAGTAATAAAAATATTTGTAATATATTACAATAATTTTTATTTTTTGTCCAGTGCACCTTGTTTTCTCAGCCTAACCGAAATAAAGTTTTACATCAACTTAATTCTACTTCTCAATCTATTTCAAGTCAACTTTTTATAACTACACATACATAATTCATATTTGTTAATTATCCTTTTTTCTTTGTTTGTTTTGAACCACGTGGTAGCATCTATATAATCTTATTAGTTCAGAACTTTGATGATCATGGCTCTATTCTGGAAAATTCCAGAAAGTTGCTGTCTCACACTTTTAGTCTGTATTTTGATTTTAATTTGATATCATCAACCACTTGCTCATTCTGATGTACAGAGCAGATTTGAACATATTTATCTTGGCCTCAGGATACTTCTAGTTGCAAGGTAACCGATGAGAGCTACAGATTCACAGAGTATGTGAATATGACAGTGATAATTGGTATCATTGTGCCCCTTCTGACAGGCATCCTGTCCCATACTGAATTAAGAGCATTAATCTACTTAATTACAAAAAAGTGATTCAAGTCTCTGTTTAAGAAATTTTCTTTATATATCTATTGTGAAATGAAGGAAAATTGATGGTATTTTTTTTAGTAGGAAAACCTCTTAACAAGTTCTATTTCTTCAAAATGTTTCTTATAATAACTAGTAGAAATCTACAAAAGAGAAGATTATAATGATGATAGAAAACAGTAAAACAACCAAGTATGCAAGGATAATTAGAAGAAAGTAATATGATTATAAGGGATTGTATAGTTTTTTTTTTTTTGTTAAAAGAGTATGATTGCATAACAGAGAGGAAATCAGCCTTTTTGGCTTGTCCTGTATGTTGAATATTCAATAGTAAAAATTAAACTGGAGGAAAGGAAACAATGAACTAGCAGGAGATGAATTTTCAATTCCTTCTACTTTAACTTTTTTTACACATTGGAAGTTACAGCCCACAGATAAAACTGTTATAAAAGTTCTCAACTGGAGCTGTTGTATTTATTTTCTTTTGTCATACTTTGGGCCCAGGTTCAAAATAAAGGAGGCATATGGGTTTGAACTATAATCTTATTTTAAAAGTTTTAATTAATTTCTCTTACATGTATTTTAAGGGAAAAGATCTGAAAAACAGGATGAATAAAGTGCAAAAAACTGCTAGTTAATAAACTGTAATAGATAAAGTTCAGTTCAAAATATGTGTGTTTTTATCTTAACACTTTGTCTGCATTGACAAGATGTCAGGAGAACAGTTGTCACAGTCTTCCTTAAGTTTTTGTAACTCTGAGATCATACCTAATTTTATATGATGTATCACACCCTAAAAACAAAATCTCTGCCTGGATTCATATATCTGGTTCACAGCAAATGAATCAAGTATCAATAATAAATTTATTTCAAATGCTAAAAAAGTTAAGTAAAGCTGACTGATGGAAATAAACCAAACCTGTACTAGTAACACTTCACACTAACTTTTTTTAGAGGTCAAATGTAATTTGGAATTATCAACTGGAAAGCAAAGTAAGAACATAACAAGTAGATTGCTGTGGGAAGAATAGTAACAAAATTTAGTGAGAAAAAAATTGCATTGCTTATCTCAGAAACATTCTAATAACTTAGGCAATTTTTGAATATATATATTTTAAATTAATTAATTATTTTTAAAATTAATAGGGTAATAAGATTCCTAACAAGGCTCAAATTCTTCAGAATGTGTTTAAGTATCATTTTTAAGCATAAATGGTCTTGAGTAAATAAAAATGAGAAAAAAATAGGTATAAGCTATAAATTATCTGATTATTCTAATAATCATAGCAAAATATCTTTACTAATCTCCTATACCATGTAATTTGAATACTTCTGTATCTGTAATTTTCCTTAGAAAAATCCTGTCAAACAGGAAAGCTTGGGAACTAATGTCCAGAAAACTTTAAGCTATGTCTAGATAGATACAGATATAGTTAGTGAATAACAGTCACTGAATACTAATATATTAAATAAGAGTGCCTATATAATATGTCTGATAGGCCTTTTTACCATGTCACAGCTACAATGTTTTGAGACATTAAGTTACTACAAGTGGCCTTAGATGTCTATTTTTATGTAACTGTACCATTACTATGAGCAGAAGACAAGAGTTCATTTTAATCAATGTTAAATTTCATTAATTCAGGAGTAATATTTTTGTACCATGTTTACTTTGAAATTTGGGGATAGTTTCTAATGGTTGAGATTCTATACCAGTACAAAACTTAACACTCTTTCTGTAACCAAACAGGTGGAGAAAATCACTGTGGTGCAAAAATTACTTAGTGTAGGGTCCCTTATAGTCTAGAAAAAGAGGAACATATTCTACATGTTCTTGTGAATTTTGATTAATTTATTTCCTGGTGTTCACCTCTGCAGTGGCTTGAATCATTAAAACATTAGTTGCCTATCCTACTCTGCAGGGAAGCACAATTAGTAACTAACTTGACATTAGACCAAGAATAAGGGATTTTCTATTATGCTTCTTTCAAGGTGATATCAGTATTGTTACATGTTTTCTGTGTTTTGTTTTGTTGCGGTTTTTTTGTTCTGTTTTGGTTTTTTTGTGTTTTTGTTTGTTTGTTTGTTTTGTTTTCTGTTTGTTTTTTTTCTTGATTTATTTTGATATTTATTTTTGACATATTAGTTTTGATATTTACCAGATTATTTGTTCTCTGTGAGCAACATTATTTAGACTGATTTTGAATTGACATAATTTCATTTTCTACACTAGTCTTCCACTGTTATCAGATAATGCACTAAATATCACAGCACTTTCACAGCTGGCAACAAAATCTCTGATCAATTTCAGACACTGAATATATTAGAAGTACATTTAGGACATTTAGTTTGCACATTGAGGAATAATTTCAGTGGAAATTCATATGTTAAATCTATACGTAAATGAAGGATTCTTTTCACAAAGATAATGTAGATTATGCTCCTCTCTTATGTACTTCAATTGCACATGCTACACACCAAGGGAAGAAAATGCAATTAATTACTTTAACCTCGTTATTTCAGTGGGAAGATTTCAAAGATCTTCTCTGCTTAATTGAGAATAGAAACTCAATTTGTATTAAAAGAGATTAATGAAGACCATACCTTACTGATCATCCAGAGGTTGATTTCTACCACTTGTCCTAGGAGAAGAACAATTTCTTCCATTTTGTGTAAATAACTTATTATATATTGGACTAGAAAGAGATAGATTTTAAAGGAAGAATTCTGTCCACTTACTTTTTATCTTGCCAGCTTAGGCAAAATGAGGTTTTTTAGGTTTTCTATTATCTGTGTCTTCCTATTCTTTGATGCATTTAATATTTTTCAGTCTTGTTAGGCTAAGTTCTCTGGGCACCTAATCACATTTTAGTAGATGTGCTCATAAACATTCCTTTTCAAGTCATTAGATGACTAGGAGCAACTTTGATTCAAAGATAAACCAAAAGAGGCAGAATCCTACTTTAATTCCTGGGACAACTAATCCATTAGTTAAGCATTAGCCATGTCATAAATAAATTGTAGTATTCATTTTGGTGTATGAAACTGTCTGAAACTCACTCATATGTAATTGCTGAAGTGTTTAAATGCTCCCATATGAAACAGTAGTATTACAGCTCCTCTTCCATACAGGGACATTTAAATTCATGATTTCTCATGGTAAAGGAAATCCTATCCAAATTATAGAACATATTTAGAGGTATTTATTTTTTCATGCTTACCATTGAGGAAAGGAATGCAAGTCAGTGCTGTGAGAAAGATTCATACCCTTGTGGGCCACACAAAAAACAAAATTATTGGTTCACAGACGTACTTGGGATTTCTATATTTTACTTCAGACTGTGCTTATGGACTGAACGCTGAGTGGGCAGGTCACTGGCACACATAGAAAAGGCTCACATACTCACTGGCTTTTTCACCTTATTCTTCACTATATGAAAATCTATCGACCATAGAAATCCTAGGTTAAGCCATGGAGCACATTGCCTAGAATATCCAGATACAGAGATCTTCAGGATCTGACTGGACACAGTCCTTAACAATCTAGGTGCCCTGGATTTGGGACCAGATCTTCAGAGGACACCTACCAGTTTCCTAAGGAAATAGTCTCATCAGTAGGCTAAGACAGCTTCCCCATGTCATTCCGTTGTACTACTACGATGGAAAAGTCTTAAAATTTAACTTAATTCTGCTGATAAAGGAAGTCAGTCATGAGAAAAATAATGTTGTGATCTGAATGCCAGGTCAAGAGATGTTAAGATCAATCAGCTCTGAGATAAGTGATCTTTAGCATACATGGCTTATATTTCCATGGCTCATTCAATGCAGCACCCAATTTATTGTTAAAGAGCATCAAATTGCCTACAGACACATGTATGGTTTTTTACAGTCAATAACTCAATGCATAAAAAAGTAGAGGTTTCCTTTTGGTGCTCTAAATTGCTCTCCAAAGACATTTTTCAATTGACTATCAAGGGAGTTCCCACTCTGTTCCACCCTGTGGAAGATAGGTTTAAAGGACAGCTAAACTGGGAGGTAACCTAAGCACCCATCCTGAGAATTTAGACTCAAGATTTGAAATGTAGTTAAACTTCAGAAACCTGAATATTAAGCAATTTCCACACACCATTTTTGCCTGAGTTCTCTTAGCCATGTTCTGATAATAAGGATTCTACTTGAACTTATGCTCAGCTAATTCATTGAAGGAGATTACTTACCGATGTGTGCTTACAAAGTGTTGGAACTGAAAGTACTTTTGATAATGAAATAACTAATAATCTGTTTTAAAGATCAGCAATGAAATATAAACTCGCAGTAGATGTCTCTAACTCATGATTTGTCTTACAAAATCAGGCCTTTTACCAATCTCCCTGGATTCTTTGAATTCACGCTTGTAAGTGAAGATTAGTGGAGTTCCATAAAGATAAAAATACAAGTATAAGCCAAAACAACTTTTCTTTTTCAGACCTTTGGACAGCATGTTCATAGAGAAAGCCAGATAGGGGAAAAAAATCTACTAATCAAAAACCAAGAAACAAATTAAATTTTTAGAATTTTTCTGAGTTGATTTGTGAATTCATTTTCAGTTCAGATACACCAACATGAATTGTTTTCTAGATCTAACCTTCAATAATCTGAAAAGTCTGAAAAGACTCTTCAAAATGCTGTGTTTCTATATCCATCCCCCCAATAATTGACTAAAAATATTGAAGAATTTTGAAGAATAGCAACTACTAGGTATTATCTAAACTACCTCATCTTTCATAATTTCATGAATGTATAGGAAGTTTCAGAAAACAGTAAAAGGCTGAAAATGGGAGTGGGTTTTCAAAGTGAATTTCTGTACAATCAGAACTATTTTAAACAGCACATTTCTCTAAAAAGAATAATTTTCATATGCTTTCAAAACACAATGGTATTGCTGAATCATTTAATTGCTAAAACTTGCTAGTTGAAGAATTGGGTTTTTTTCATCTTAGAAGCATGTGTAATATGTCTTGGACATATTTCCAATAGTTTCATGTGCTGAACATAAGATCTTTATTAAAACTTTGAAATGTCACTTTTCCTACCAGCCTTTCTGTCCTTTCAGTCTTGAGATCATCTCCAGTTTCTTTCTTATCTCTATAAATGTAATCCATCACTTGGTTTCAAAACCCTTCTTTTAAGAACTGAAAACTTTTGTCACATTAAAAAAAGAAAACACAGGGTCATCTTTTAAAGAAGATGGCATACTTAAAAAGAATTTCTCTTTGTGCTATTTTTCAGTAATTCTTCACTCTAGTCAAATTTCTTGACAATAAATTCCTTCTCATCAATCTATAATAAAGTGCAAATGAAAATTCACTTTATACTATCAGATAATTTGGGAACCCAAAATTTTGCATGCCAGCTTCCTGAATAAACCTTCTCTCCTGAAGTCCAAATTCCTTGCTACTTGCTTTCTTGTCTTTCCTTAGGATCTTGAAGTTCTACTCACTGTAGTCACAGCTGCCATTTAATAGCATTATAGTGAGACAGATATTCTTTATTTATCAGCTGTAGGACAAATGCAAACATCTGAAGTCCAGGACTTGTATTCAACCACCCCTTACACACCTTCTCACCTTCTCTGCCTATATCTTTTCAAATCCTACTATCCATACATCACAGTAGTCCAGTTATTCATAATCCTCTGCTATATATTTACTCTTTCTGTAGTTTCTTATTGGCATCCAGTTGCTTGTTTCTATACTTGTGCTGTATATGTTAGAACAAGGTCACTTCAGATGGATGTAGAGTTACTTCACTGCTTCAAGGGAAATGTGAACATCTCCCCCACTGCCCTTTCCCAAGCATGTCCTCCTCCACATTTCAGGCTTTGGTATCCTTTCTATGATGAATCATGCTTAAAGTTCTCTTCATTGTGTTATTCACAGGCAACTGTGATGCCTGAATCCTCTTCAGAAGCTCTTATTCCTTGAAGTGGGCTCATAGGAGCCAAAGTTCTGAACATGACAGCTCTGCAGCCAGGAGTTGATATGCAATATGCATGTGTTTCTGTTTCCTTTCCCTTTAAGAGTATGATTCAGGCCATCACCACCTGGATTTTTTGCTCCTCTCTTTGAGCCCTAAATGTTCCCAGCTTCCAAGTCTCATGGCCCTGGAAATCTTTGTCCTACACCTGCTCAAGCACAGGTTTTGAACAATCCTCCTGTTTGCTATGGGGTGTAGGCTCTGGACTGTGCCAGATCTCAGCAAAGATTCTTTCACTTTCCCACACATCTTCCCTGATGCAGCATGCTCTTCTCACCTCCTCCCTCATCTCTTTCTTTTGGCCTAGCAACTTGACCAGAGAACACCTCCTGCAGCTGAAGGTATTCCCAACTCCTACCTAAGAGAAGAGCATCTGGTTCCTCCTGAAGCCCAAGATCCACTGATTACACCTCCCCTTGGAAGTGCCTCTAGGGTCGATGTCTGCGTTAATCTACAAGTCACATGAATTAAAGTGTGTCCTTTTGTGTCAGTTGAGCTATCTGGGAGTCTCAAGAAGCATATCAGGGACTTTGGAATTACTCTGTTTATACCAAAATTTGTATGGACTATCTAGCTCTCTTTTGCATGATCTATTTTTAGTACTTTTGGTGTTCTGGCATTTCCCTCCATCAGTTTCCAACAAGAAACTGGGCACAGATCTCTGCTTATTCTGAGAGTATTCCTACTTGGCAGTAACTGTGTCTCTTGGCAGTCACTGTGACTCAGTTCCCAGCTCCCTAATGAGTTGATGCTTGTGCTTTCATTTCTATTTTTTATCCCTGTCTATTGCAGGCATCCACATGAGCACAGGTACAGGGCTCTGCTAATGAAAAGGGATCCATCTATATAGAAAGATATCTCAAAGGTGAAATGATGCTAATGATGATAATGTGTCATAATGCACAATGACAATGCTTTTGAAAAAGATTTTTCTATGTCTTTTTTTTTTTTTGGTTGTCTCTGGTTGCTTAAAAGCATGGTTTACAAGGCATTTTCCATTTAAGGACCCAGCTTACAATTACATGAAATATATGACACTAGTCTGAAAAGGCTAATCCTACTTTTACCATTCTATTCTCTTGATATTCTGCTCTAGGCTTATTTCAGCATTTTAGATTATGGAACATGATGAGGTACTGTGTAACCCTATATGGTCAGAAGTTAATTGGTATTTAAAAGCTTAATTCCAAGAACCTGTCAATGTTTTGAAGATTATTTCAACAGCAGAACAGAAAGAGAACAGCAGAATGGGGGCATTAAAAGTGCGTCAATGTGGTGTAGGAATTTAGACTAAGATATTTAAATAGCTGAACAGGCTTCTATGTAGAGCTCTCTTCTAATGGAATAGATTATTTGCCACCTTTAAGAATAGTGTATCTGAATTCTTCTGTAATTACTGTGGGAAAATACCACCTAGGGAGATAAAAAATTTAGTCTGAACTAAGTTTTAATCTCAGTAAATATGCAATAAGTAAAGGTGTAAGAAATAGTTATCCAGGCATCAAGAGAAGCAATACCTAAAATCCCCTGTCAGACTTAGAATGAGTTGCAGTGTTCATGTCTCAAGTGGCAGATTATTCATAACTTTGTACCTCCTGTAGCATAATCACCTGATGTCAGCTTAAAATTCAACATTATTATTGATTAAGCATTTGATTAAACTCATTCTAATGTTTATGTCCCTGACTTCTATGAATCAATTTCTTCAGACTAAATGAGCCATTTTCAATCCATGGAAACTAATTTTCAGTCTGTTGATTTGTTTTAACAGAAAGAAACTTTGAGTACCAATGTGCAGCTATGTGAAAATTATGACCCTTGATGGTCATAGAATGCTATTGAATTCTTAAAATTATATATACTATAAATCATATTTCAGTAGGTTTTTTTTTACAGCTAGTGGCTAATAAAAATCCCACTGGGCAGTAATATTATACTCTAAGTACTGTATTTATTCTGATTTTCCAGTTCATTGGCTTGATGTTTACTATCTTCTCTGTAAGTATATAGAATATACTCAAAGTCCACAAAAAAACCACCATGCATTCAAAACAAATGAGCTCTGAGGCAAATGACATATTTCTATTGTGGAGTAATTATTATTGTATATTTCAAATCTATTTTGGATTCTTTAAACAGGCTTGCTGCTCTCAGTCAAGTCTTATGTAATTTAAAATATCTCTAAATAGATATAATGTATTCTTCTCTGAGTAGTGTGTGCAATAAATTATATTTTATAAAATCTAATAGAAAATGTCAAATAATGCAAATAAATTCAGCAAAAGAATTCCATAATATGTAAAAAGAAAAGTGAAGTCTACATATACCTAGGCTCTAAGGAATTATGGACAGAAAAATCAAAGAAATGTGTATGTATGCAAGCTTTGGTGTCATTTTCGAAGGCTGATTAGGGATTCTTCCCAACTTAATTAAAAATAAAGTAACAGCTCAAATTTGTCTAGCATGGTTGCCAACCAGTAATTAAAATCCACACAGATGACTAGAGATCAGACTGTAGGTAGAGGCAGATGTGATTTTTTTTTGTTTTTCTATTGAAGTATCTTTAAAGACTTTCAGAGTTCCAAAATTTTGGTGTTCTCTGAGAAATAAAAAGTATTCTGAAAAAAATTGCATCTCAAGATACAAAATGTTCTTTGATAAACCCCAGTTTTGAAATCCTTGAAGCAACTAGTTTGGTTAAACTCTTTATAGATTTTCACATTTGAGTGGGAAAGCATTTGTCTCCTCCATTTGCTTATACCAGGACTCTCTTCTGCCCAGCACAGTGCCCAGGACCCTGGGTCTTTGCCCAGGCTAAGAGACATAGCTGCCACTTTCCTCTTTGCAGGTTCAACCACAAGTCAATTTTCAAGGATCACAAGCACACACACATTTGTGAACTCCTGGGTGTCAGTACAGACCCTCTGATTACTTTTTACCCCTGCTCAGGTCCCAGTCCCTCTTCTCCACACTGGAGGTTTTTACTCTCCAGCTGGTCCAGCTCAGTGCTTGCAACAAACGTGCAGCAGTCACACACTTGTCCCGTGGGCACAGAGATCACAGCCCAGCACAGACCCTGCCAGCACCTGTGACCCGTCTCAAGACCCAAGCCACCTACTCTTCAGCAAGTGCAACTTAAAATCAGTTTGTGAATACTCACATCATACACACAGTTTTGGGAAGATGCAGACAGCTGTTGCCCAGCAGCTGGAACTAGGAATTCAGGCTTTGCCAGGTCCCTCACTCACCTCACTCACCCTGTTTTCTACATTAGCTGTTTTTTTGGGACACACAATTCCCATCCCAGTGTCTGGGGTCTAAAGATGCCCCACTCACTCCAGTTGCTGACATGGAGACTCCACTGGTTCTGGGAGCTGACGCAGTAGCCCAGCTGAAATCTGACTCCAGTGTCTGGCACCTCATTTCACTCACACCCAGGCCTCATGAGCAGATGGTGTTGAGTTCTTGCATGACACACACATGGCATAGAAAATGATATTACACAGATAGAGAGTTAAGGCATAGTAAGATATGAGAGGACAGACTTCATCAGTCAGGTGCAGAGCTCTGCCAAAAGAACATACTCATTAGCACAGTTTTAC
The DNA here is from genome assembly GCF_037042795.1 of Molothrus aeneus. Lineage (NCBI taxonomy): Eukaryota > Metazoa > Chordata > Aves > Passeriformes > Icteridae > Molothrus > Molothrus aeneus. The sequence continues at coordinate 73,070,261 of NC_089647.1, read as the reverse complement.
ACATAGCTGGCCTCTTTTATACCCTTTTCTGATCATCCCCCTTTCTGTACCTCCCTGCTCCCCCTTTCCCCACACGCTGCATCACCATTTGGCACAATCCCACTGATTGCCTCCAACACATAGGAACTCCAGGCTTGCTTGCATCCTTTTCAGTTGCTGGTTTGCCTGCAGATCCATGATTGCCCATTGATTAGTGTGACTGACCAGGTGTGTTTCTGATTGTCTCCTTTCCTTTCCACATCCCCCCTTTTGAAAAAACTTTTTCACATCCAACATACTCTCACCAATTCATGCCACTGACCACATTTGTTCTTATCATGACCTCCTTTACCATATGTCATGTTCTGGTTTGTGGCTTCTTTGATCAGATGCCCTCAGAGGAGCAGACACCCTTTCCACATAAACTTACACTTCCAAATTCTCTCTACATAGGTGTGCAAAGTCAATATAAGCTTTTTTGATTGTGTTACCTTTGACATTTGAATATGGGTCATATCACACAGCGTGAATTAGATGCATCAAAAACTGAAGCTAATGTTACTATCATCAAGAATTCCCATTAAAAATTATGTTTGCATTTCATAAAATGTTTCTCAGATTAGGTATATTTTTAGATAGAGAATCTTCAGTAAAATTAAAGGTAAGGGAGATAAATTGTTCAGATTCTCTATAGAGAATTACAGATATACTAGTAGGACTCTTTAAGATCAGCTGGGAGACAACTGATAAAGAATAGGACAAGTAGAAATTAATTATTTGTAGGTGAAATAAACTTTAGTATCATCCCTTTATCCCATAGTACCAGGATCATCTTAGTTTGTGTCTTACTGTAGTCTTGGAGTTGGGGAGACAATTCAGTTCGGGAAAGAGCTATGTTCAGGAAAACAGTTATCCTTATTTTATCTTATACTTCAGGGAATACATAGTACAGAACTATCATGCTACTGCATAAAATGCACTCTATACAGTGAATTAGCAATCATTTATCCCACATAATTAAATCCAAAATCCCCAGTAAGTTCTCTAGCATGCAGTAATATATTAAAGATTTTTTCTCACTAAGAATTCACTCAGTATCTGACCTTGGTTACTATCTGTTAAAGAAGCCCAAAAACAGAGAAGTAACTATATTTCTAAGCCAAATTGGTAAATGCAGTCTCAGTGGCAGTGTGTTTGTATTTTACAGTATGCACACCATTGGTGCCAACGTCTACAATTGTTTAGATAATCTTTAATAAGAGATAATTATATCCTCATTGTGTCAATTGGAACACGTTTTTTCCCTTGCATGGCTATGAGTGAACTCTCCCATCAAACTATCTCAGTGTTTACCACACTTTTAAGTTATACTCAGAAAAAATTCTTCTCAGCTTGCACGCTGTTTCAAGTGTCCTGCTCCTCTATTTCAACCCTAAAAATTGATTTGCATGTCTGAAACCCTCTCAGTTGTTCTGAATACACACCTGGTCTAATGAAGGAGTATGTATTTTCCTAGAGACATTGCCTCATTGCCTCATAATATATTGCAGTACTGATGTCCCTGTTACAAGTAGGATGATCCAATTTTCCACTGTCCTGTAGCTTTAAATGTAAATGCATTTCATCAATAAGTTTTGAAATTATGCTTTAGTATTTTTATCCAAGGTATTCAATATCTTTAGTTAGTATAATAGTGATCTGGATGACTGAAGATACATTTTAGAGTGCCATCAATTCAAAAATTATATCAAATCTTTGCAGCTACAGTGCATGAGGCATGAGTGCATCAGGTATAAAGTCATTGAAAATCAGCTTTGTAGTATCCTGGTAATTACAGACAGAGTATGAGTTAAGAAACCCAGTTTCTTTTGTTTCATATCTGCTTTAGACTCACTACATGAGTATAAGCAATTTAGATGTCCTCAGGTTTATTATATATAATACTCATCTGGAAAATAAAAGGTAATAAAATAAAGTAATATTCATTTACATTGGAATATGCAAGGGACACTTCTAGTATGTTTGCAAAACACTTTGAGAGACTTCATCATAAGTTTTGTTTTTATGGACATATATATATTTTTATATAGATGTATATCTATATAGAGATATAAATTGCATTCAGTAATGATAAGTGTTGACACAGCTTACCTATAAGACCTTACCTTCATTTTAGAACATGCAATTCTTTGCTCAGAGGCACTAATTTTCCACCTATTTAAATAAATCATCTACTATATTGAATTCTCTTTAAATAAGAGTTTCATTGAAGAGTGCTGATTACATCTGAATAAAGCAGCAGGAGAAGTTCAGAAGGTTTTCACAGAGTGAGAACTGAAGACAGGAGACAGAGAAGCTCTGTGGGACTTTAACCGTATCTAATTAAAACTTCTTAATTTTGACATTCCATCTTTTTTCCAGGTAAAATAAATCAATTTCTGTTTCCTGAAATGGACATAAAAAAGAAATAAAAGACAAAAGGCAAGTTTCGAATTTTACTCAATGCTTTGCAGCATTTAGTACCAAATTCCTTTTCCAATGTTTCTATTAATTTCTAAAAAGGCATAATTAAATCACTTGCTGTGAAAACAATATCATATTGTTTGTGAGCAAAGCTCACAGTTCATTGAGGTTTATTATTGTCATTTATTACAAAAAGGCAGAAACATCACCATATTTAAAAAACAATTGATGTCTTGCTTTCATTGTTTCTGTTCTGTGCTTTAATTAGGAATACAAGTATGTTAACTAAGTTAATCAAGCATACCTACAGAGATATCTCTCTATGCAGAAGCTTAAGCAAAATTTTTAACAAGTACTAGCCATTATTGTCTTAGAAAGTTTCAACATATTCCACAGCAAGTTAGAAGCTTGGAAACTCTTCACACAGATGCAAAAATTTTAATCAGGTCACTTGCAATTTGCATGAGATGTCTAATCACAGAGATGAAAGAATACCTTCCCCTAAAGAAGTTTTACTGTGGAAACCAGCCCGTAATATTTTTTTATGTAGCATACTGTAGGACAATTGGTAAAAATTGAGATAATAAGTAATGTGGGAATAAGCAAAGTTTTTGTGCATGATTGAGCTGTGTATTGCTCAACAGTTCTAGACTAAGGTTATTCTTGATGTAATTGGAAACATAACTTAAAATGCCAGAGCAGCTCACTAAAATTGTAGGAAATGGGCCTGGAATAATCTCTCAAGCACTGGTTTAAGCCTGCTATTAAAATGAATAGTAATACGGTTTTTTACCTCTCCTGAAAAGATACATGCTCTTAACAAGCTCTCTGTTAAATTTACTGGAAGGCTATTCCAGCACAAACGTGTCCTCATGCATTTAGAACCAGTGCTTTGATTTCCTCTTAAAAATAGTTCAAGTTACAAGCAAGTGAAACTTTGAGTCTTTGACACTCTTATAAAGATACACATATACAACTGTGTATTTTTTGTATATCTAGGAGATTACTTCTTTGGTCTGTCTCCTTAGGTTCAGAAACTGCAAAATTATGTGTCTGATTCTAAGTTATCCACATAGTCTTCCTTTGCAGTCAGAAGAGAAATAGGTGCCTCCAAGCTGTTTATGTGAATCGGACTACAGCAAGAAGAATCTTCTGCTGGAGGTATCTGTTTCTCTCCCCCCACAAAAAAAATCTTATGAGTATCTAAGCTTTAGGCAGGTCCCTTCTAGAAATCAAAGGTAAGGTATTCCAAAGTAACAGGGACTTTCATTAAAAACAGTACAGAAATGAGTTCACTGGAAAAAAAAATAAAATCCAAGAAATATTTTCTTAGATTTGCACATTTGATTCAAGCTATAGTTTTAATTGTTACTTGCTCCTATGGTTAGCAAATACTTAATGAACAATTAAAGCATTTGATGCGCAGTTGGTTTTGAAAGTATGCATAGATAATCTAAGATCCAATGCTACAAATTATGCACAGGAGACAATGAATTAGAGGGGTTTTTAGAGGATTAAAAAGATAAGTTTATATGCCAATATTTCTTGATGTTTAGGTGCTAATTTCTTTCTAACATCTCCTCTGATTGTTACCCAATGAGTCATAATTCCTTACAATAAAAGCATTTTCCTAAATAACATTGCGTGTAGCAATAAAATATTTTCGAGTACTAAAACACTGCTACAGTCAACATATATTAATATTTAGAGAAAAAGGTTCCTATCAGGAGACAGAAATAAGAAAGATACAGAATAGGGACAAACTTATTTATTGCAATTGATTTTGAGTTGCTATTTTAGTGGTATATCAAGAAAACAGAACTTTCAGTATCCTTGAAAATCAGTAGTTTAAGAGTTTGCCTCTTCATTCACGTAGTAGCACTTTAGCAGTGTGTATGCTTATAGAAGTCTACATAAGAATTGTAACATCAATCTTTCATTCAGTATAGTATTAAAAACCTAAATTTAAATTAATTGAGATTTGTGTTTAGTGTTGGGGTTGGGTTTTGTAATTTTGTTTGTGGTTTTTGGGGATTGGGGAAATTTAAGTTTTTTTTGAAAGCTGATAAATTTTCTGCTGATTTACAGATTTTTTTTTCTCTGTCAGCTTTGTTAAAAAAGTCTGTGATATTCTACTGCATGTGCTTTCCAAACTATTTTATTAGCAGAAAGGTATGGTGTCAATTAAAACAGTTTCATGATCTGCAGTGGTGCACAGTTTACAGATACCATGACAGAGATAGGGAACTGTGCTAGTAACATAAATAAGGATATTTAGCACCTCCAGGTTTAGAATATAAGAATGTCAAAACCTGAGATTTACAGTGCAGAGAAGATGAGAGCCCAAGGTAGTATTGTAAAGATCTCTTTTTTTCTGTCTCTGAACCTGCTTTGCTCCCCCTGGCTGGGTACTTTAGGACAATACTCTGGATGTCAAGACTCCTGCCCTGCTGGCATGTTATTTCACTTGACTTCCCATCCATTAGGGAGCAGCTGGTCTTATCTACTTTCTGACACTTTGTACCATTGCTCACAATGACTTTGAGTTCCTGCTTATCTGCATATTCTCTCTGCTATTCACATAATTCTGAGTGTTCGTCTGCTAAAATAAAAAAAAAAAAGAAAAATTTAAAAACCCATCTGAAAGCAGCAGTGTAGGATCACTGACTGAAGAGTTCTGAGATTCCTAAAGTTGCCGACACATATTTAGCACAGTCTGGCCAACATCTGCTAAAGCTTATGGTACTCTTGGAAGTGGGCCACCTACAACTAGCATCATGCTGCACAACTCTTTTTTTTTATTAATTTCCCAGACAGTGATATCTGACTAAGATATAATCCTGACACATGGTAAAACAAAAAGTAAGGATGTAATTTTCCTCTTGTAAATAGAAAAATTATTTATAGAGGTGAAATAGTTTCAGAAAAGAAAAATAAATAGACACACAGAGGGATGCATTTCTGAAAACCAAATCACAGAATTTAGAGTCATTCTTGCTGGTATGACCATGAAATCTCTAAATTTAAAGGCATCAATTGGCTGGCCATTTCTAGAGAGACTCTCAATACCTGAAGATGTCATTGAGCTGAAGATACAATGCTTGTTTAAGGAAAATTTCTGTTTTTACTAAACCCTGCCTTCTCAGACTTCTTCTGGTGTGATCTTTCCCCTTCAATTCTGCTTCTGACTCTGCTCTGTTCAGCTATACCTCTTCCTTTGTTCCTTCTTTTTTCTCACACCACCTATTTCCTAGGGTTCCCTGCTTTGTTCCCTTGTTACTTGTTAGCTGTCTTTTCTCTTGTCTTTTATACTAAAAGAGCAAGTAAGAACAGGTTCAGGTCGTTTGTGTAGTTTGTGTTTAAGTTAGTGCAGATTTTCTGTGTGATACTCATAAAGGCACTGTTCTAGTATTTGTGTTGACATGTGTGTGTGTGTCTATGAGTATGTCCAACCCCAAGAATCTATGTTCAGTCTTGCCATTGCCTGGACCTCGTGTCAGAGGGTCACAGCAATGCTCTAGCAGACCAGGAAGGAGAATATCCCAGAGTCTTGAAGCTCACCATCCTCAATTTCCCTTTAGCAAGGATGACCTTCATACAGAGGCCATCAACTCACAAGTACTTCCAGAAATCTCAAGCAGCTTGCAAGAAAGTAAACACTCAAAAAACTGCACCCTGTGAAAGGGACTCGTGCTAGAGCAGATCAAGAAGACCTGCAGCTCAGGGGAGGGAGTCACATTGGTAAAGTTCATTGGGAACTGTATCTAGTAACTGTGGTAGTGGTAGAAAGACCATGCAAGAGCAGAGAAAGAATGTGAGGATTCCTCCTCCTGAGGAGGAAGTGACAGAAAGAGCATGTGAGGAACCAACCCCATCCCCCTCCATTCCCTGTCCTCTAATGCTGCTTGAGGGGAGGAGGTAGAGAAAATTGAAATGGAAGTTCAGGCCAGGAAGAAAGGAGGGACTGGGAAGAAGGTGTTTTAAGACTTGGTTTCACTTCTCATCATCCTAGTCCAGTCTGATGTATGATAAATTAATTTTCCGTGATCTGTGTCCGTTTAGTACAAGACAGCAACTGGTGACTGATTTCCCTGTCCTTATCTCAACCTTTAGTTTTATTTTCTCTCCCCTATCCAGTTGAGGAGGAAGAGTGATAGAGTAGCTTTGGTGCACACCTGGAAGGCAGTCAGGCTCAATACATTACAACAACAATGAAATACATTTATTTGCCTAATAGTATCACAGTGATGGGTTTTCACATAATATTTTCTCTAAAAAGAATTAAAGCATGACAATTTAAGAAAATAGAAAATAAAACTAATCAGGAAGTGGTGGACTGGTCACTATCAATTCAATCTCACTGATTTCACACAAGTGTGTTTGTTTTGTTGGCAACATCCTTGTTCTGTCATAGGTAATGTAGCAAGGAAAAAAACTTCAGTGGCCAGAACATTGAATACAGCATTTTTCAATTTCTTCACAACATTGGCTCAAGATGTAGCAGTAGAATGTGACCTTTTACAATTCATTTCACATATGACATGTTAAATCTCAAAAGAGACATTTATAATTACTGTAGGAAAATAATTTATAAAAAATTCAATATGTATAAATAAAATTTGAATTACAAGTGAAACACATCTTGAGTAAATGAAGACAAACTCTCATTTTCATTTCCAAATCTCAATAATTTTATTGGCTTAACTAAGTAACTAAGTAGTACCAGACAATAAATTATACAACCTGTGTTAAATTCATTTCACATTGGTAATTGTTTAAATGCACATTCAACATCTATCATTTCCAGGATATTTTAAAGGGTTCACTGTTATTTTTTTTCTCCCTTCCTTTCTATTAATACCTATCTTTCTTAAAAATCAATTCATACCTCTTGTTTTTGCAAAAAAATTCAAGATGAGTTGAGTCAATAAACATCCAGCCAAATATTTTTATTTCAAAAATTAAGAACTCTGTTAAAAAAAAGTATGATTCATATAGTTTTTAATTTATTTGGATGTATTAAGGTACAGATCTATTGTATTAAGATAGTAAATTAAATCTTCAAACTACCTAGGATCTCACATGAACACTCAGCATTTCTTCTTAAATGTCCCCTTATTTATTAGGGACATGTTTGGCCCATGGTTCTTGGTAGAAAAAATTAACTCCTTTTGTTATATAGAGGTGCCAGAAAAGCTGATATTTCAAGGTGGTTTTTTTTCCCTTTTATTTTCCGCTTTCTAATACACACTGCATCAAAATATTTTTAGCCATCTATTACTCTTTTTTAACTATCGTGTTTTTATATCCCAAGAACATCATCATGGTAACACACTGTGAGAAAGAGTAAACTTACTGCAGTGTGAGTTGAAGAAAGTGTCGCTAGCTCAGGTATCAGGAAACTGATTCCAAAAGATGATTCTCAGCAAATCTGATAGAGTCATTGAATTGCAGGATAACAGCTTGGGTTGGAGGGAACTGAAAGATCATCTAGTTCTCCCCCCACTGCCTGATCAAGCACATCTTAGACCAGGTTTCTCACAGCCCTATCCAGTCCAGCCTTAAATACTCACAGGGATGGAGCATCCACCAGATCTCTGAGCAACCTGTTCCAGTGCCTCATCACCCTCACAGTAAAGAATTTCTTACTAATACCTAGCCTGAATTCCTCCTTATTCACTTTAAAAACATTACCCTTTGTCCTATCACAATCTGCCTATGTGAAAATCACTTTACCTCTGTTTTTTAAACCCTACTTAGGTACTGGAAGGCTGCTAGAAGGTCTCCCCAGAGCCTTCTCTTCTCCCCGTGTAATTGCAAATCTCTCTCAGCCTGTCTTCATAAGTCCAGCCTTCTGATTATTTATTTGGCCCTCCCCTGGACTTGTTCCTACAGGTCCATGTCTCTTTATTCCTGGGGACCCCAGAGCAGGAAGCAGCACTCTAGATGGGGTCTCACCAGGGCAGAGTAGTGGGGGATAATCTCCTTCCTGTACCTGCTGGTCATGCCTCTTTTAATGAACCCCATGGTTCTTATTAATTCCTTTCCCTTTCCCTTTCCCTTTCCCTTTCCCTTTCCCTTTCCCTTTCCCTTTCCCTTTCCCTTTCCCATCTAAAAGAAAAAGCTTCTCAGAACACAGTAATAGGAAGTGAAAAAAATATTTCTGAGCACATAGAGTGAAATCTGCAAAGATATTCTGTAGCTTTAGAAAGCATTTTTATCACTTACAAATAAGTACACATCCTTTCTATCCAGACTGACTAGGTTCAAGGGGCTTTTCTAGGCTGAGCTGCACAAGGAATACTGCAAATGTCTAAGTGGAGAAAAAACTTTTACAAAACTTAAAACTGAGGAACATAAGGAAAAAAAAATCAAAAATTGCAACCTTGATTTTAGAGACTGTCTTTCAGCCTGTCAGTAAATGGGAACTTAAATATGGGATATTTCAATCTGTCACTGAATTATTTCAGTGAATTTCTACAGGATGCATACACACTTCCTTTCTAACTTGGATTTGGCAGGAACTGTTTATAGCTCTCAGTGAAACCCTATGAATTCTCCCCAGAGAGGATCTGGTGAAGTTACATACTGAAGATGTGTACATTGTATAGTCTAACTGCATTGTAACATAGTCTTGTACATGACAGTCTCAGAAAGAAAGGAAGAAATACGAAAGAACTCTAAATAAATAAATGTGTGTAACCCTCTGTGCTGGAGATCAGACTTAAAAGGGCTATTTGCTGCCATCTATTGATAAACTGGACAAAGAGGTGGAAAGAGCAACAAGCCTTGAGTTAAACATTCTCTCTACCAGGACATGAAGTCTTGGCTAGTTTTGAAATTTTCCCTAAGATTTCCTCGTGAGACCAATGAAACACCACTTTTTCTGATTCTGAAAACCAACCAGTATGACTGTTCTCAGGGAGATAGCTTAAAACCTCATGGTGCCTACTGTGAAAAACATTTATACTTTGTGGGAAGAATGCATCCTTGCTAGTTTGCGAGTAATACAGTCACATAGTCCAGTAAAATCATGTCCATTATATGACCATACACATTATTAAGTACCGCCTCTGGAAAAATTACACAATGAAATGTGGCGATACTGGGGTGATATGACAGACAATCCGCAATAACAAACATCTGCAAAATATGACTCATGACTAAAAAAAAAAATTGTTTCCAACTTTTATGATCGAATTTCCCTAGTATGTTTTATTCAAATGCCTTTGAATGATTTTATCTGTTTTGCATTGAATTTCACCTGTATCCCTGCAAATCCAGAACCCAAAATTTCTTGTGACAAAGTTCAGTGAAGTTCTTCATAAGTTATGCAAGTAGAAAGTTTTTATTAATTTATAGTTATTCTGTATAATAGATGAGGAAAATCAAGGTAAATTTATCATATTAATATTTCCTTCCCTTCCCTTCCCTTCCCTTCCCTTCCCTTCCCTTCCCTTCCCTTCCCTTCCCTTCCCTTCCCTTCCCTTTCCATTATTTATAGATAAAATGGAATATATAATGATGACTATTGGGGGCACACAACCATGGATGTTTATCAAAGAACTGTAGAACGGTTTGAGTTGGAAGGAGCCTATTAGACATCATCTAGTTCAAAGCCTCCTGCCATGGACAGGGAATTTTTCACTACACCCGGTTTCTCAAAATCCCATCTAAGCTGGCCTCAACTACCAGGGATGGGGCAACCACATTTTTTCTCTGGGCAACCTCTTCTGGTGCCTCACCATCCTCACAGTAAAGAATTTCTTTCAATAGCTAATCTAAATATACCCTCTTTCAGTTTAAAGACATTACCCCTAGTCCTATTATACAGCCTGTGTAAAAAGTCCTCACACTTTACTGTAGGTCTCCTTTAGGTACTGGAGGCTGCTAGAGGGTCTTGCCAGAGCTTTTTTTTTCTCCAGGTCCAAGAACTCCAACTCTCTCAACCTGTCTCCATAGGAGAGGCGCTGGAGCGTGAGATAAAACATCTTCTTGCCCCTCATCTGGATTCACTCCATGAGGTCCATGTCCTTCTTATGTTGGAGGCCCCAGAACTGGATACAATACTCCACTGTGGGATCTCTTGAGAGCTGAGTAGAGGAGGTGAATCATCTCTTGTCTTGCCAGTCACGCTTCTTTAATGCAGCAGGATGTGGTTGGATTTCTGGGCGCATCTTGCTGGGTCATGTTGAGCTTCTCAACCACCAACTACCTCAAGTACTTCTCAGCACAGCTCTCAATATATTCAATCAATCCCTCGATCCATTTTTTCAGTCAAGAAATTTGGGTGTAGAAATTGGGCTGGGCACAGCAGGACACATATGTGTGGAATTCTAGAGCTGCCCAAAGTTATCCCCTGGATGACTGTTGCAAAATGAGTGAAATATTCAATAGGAAGGTTCAGTCAGTTACCTCTTTCCAAGTATTCTATTTTCTCAAGGCAGCCTATTAATTCATAACTTCAGATGACTTGCTGGTGAGGTGCTACATCACCTCAGGAATTATTGACTAAAGAAGTAGCTTTGCACACATGACCAGCGCTGTTATCTTTATCAGTAATGCATCCGGACTCTAAAAGTGCAAAATCTCTTCTGCTATCTCCCTGTATTATGACTATTATACTGGCAACAAATAACATTAAAAATCTTGCACTGCGTGTCATACAAAAATGCAAGAACTAAAAGGACAAATAAGAAGCAAAATCTCTGGAATTTATATTGCAAGGTAAGAATTTGGCCAGCATCACCTCTTTTTGATGAGTGAGCTCATGGAAATTCAGAGTAACTACAATTTTCTCTTAGCTTAAAAATGAATGATTTCTACTAGCTTCTAAAATGTTCCAAATCAGGTGTATATCTGCTTTCAAAAATCCAAACTTGAGTGAGGAAAAGTAAGCTATGAGTTCTACATATGAGAGGAATTCATATAACAAATTTAACAATTACACTTGGGATAAGAAAAATGCACAAGAAAGGAAAGTATGATGTATCGATCTGGGCAAAAAAGAGACACCAAGATGGAAAAAAGATGAAGTAAAGAAACTGATGAAGGGGGGAAAGAATGTCTAATACTGTGAATAAATAAATTATAACTATATTAACTTTTTTTTACTTAAAAACTAGTTACATTTTGTTTTTACTTTGATCCACATTTTTACCTAAATACAAAAAGACAGTTAAACAACATGAAACTTGAATAATGAGGGCAAAAAATGCCTGCAGACTTTTACAGCAGTATGACCAGAATCAAAGGGAAATCAAACCAGCAACTTTGAAGTTCTTACAGTTTTGTAAGACATTCTAGGCAGGTCTAGGCACAAAGAGAACAGTTGTATTCACAGTTACAAGACAGGTGAGAGATATTTTAATGTCCAGCTTTTCACGTTCTTCAGTTCTTCTGCAATAAAGTAATTTCCAAACTACCCTGCTCATAAATTGTTTTCTTGGGTAACATATGATAACAGATTTTTATGAAGAATCTATAATTCTGGAAGCTAGGCAGATGAGGTATTTCATTCTTAGGCTTCCCTCATCTTCCCCCAAAGGGTATCTGTTGAAAGATGTTTTGGTTTATGTATTTGTTAACAAATACATAATGAAACAATAGAATTATTCAGATAAAATGAACTTGGAAGAAGTTTTAACTAGGCAGATATGCTTATCTGACCTCTGAGCTGTATTTTCAAATATTGAACTAACTGAAAGATAAAATAAAACAATTTTTTCCTTACTGTGTTTGACATATTCTAGCTTCTGTCAGAAGGCCTTGGGCAGTCTGACCTAACAAAAGCTCTGCTGTGCACAACAAGGAGTCACTACTTTTTTTTCAGTATTCTACCACCATAGAAATGTGCCTGTGAAATGTACTCATCTGCAAAGATCAAGCTCAATTAAGAGACGTTTCAGAACAGTCTTCAGCTGTATAAGGCATTGGGCAACACAGGGAACCTTGGGACTTTGCAGAACTCTAATTCCAGGGAGATAGGAAGAGTCTTTTTCCAAAGCTTCCACGTGTAATCAGCTGAAAGTTTTTGCAGGAAAACCAAAACAGAACCCCCCACTAAGCCAAACACCAAAACTAACAAATAAATCAAAAACTAACTAAACAAACCCTCCAAACCTAAACCAAAAAATAACAACAAAAAATCCCAACAACAGTGAAATATGAAAAAAACTCCAATCTCAGATAATCCTCAACCTAAATATTGATTGTATTGGATGCTATGGACATGCTGAAAGAAGCACATCCCTTAGCTATCTTGAAAATGTCAATAATCTTAATAAATTTGAGGTGATCTGTAGGAACTTAGGAAAAGATAAGGATCTGTGAGTACTTGAAAGCTGGATACTTAATTGCCTATATAACAGATGAGCTGGCAGATGTGACAACTTCTAGAAGAAAAAAGAAATTAACTGGGGGGAATAATAATAATTTAGAGATTAAAGGTAATATTTGGTTAGAAGCAACTGATGGAAGAAAACAAATGCAATTAGTCTGTGGCACAGAAATAGAATTAATATGGAGAGATTTTATTTTAGACATGCAGAGGTGATAAAACATTGATGTTGCCTCTTTCAAAATTTTTGAAGCTGCCATGCCTTTTAGGAAAATAATACCATTACAGAAAGGCTGCCGTGTAAAAAATTATTGAAAAAATCTCAAGTTTAAGGCACATTTATGGAAGCAAATATCAATGGAAGAGAAATTGTGAAAGCTGAACTAAATATAATTTACATTGTCATTATAAAAGTTGTTTTCTAGCATATGAAACATGCTAAATAAGTTTAAAATTTAATAGAACAGCTAGAATATTTTTTCATTGTCAGAAACAATCCCATGTGATGAGAATTCATCAACAGAATATATGTTTCTCTTTTCCTTTTTTTGTTTTATTTTAAACTGTGACAGTTAAAAAGGCTAACATCATCATAATAGTAGAAATAAACCTTCTCTCTTTCAGAATTAAGCAGAGATTATCTGGAAACAAGACTGAAATTCTGAAAGTGACAGAACCTTTTCTAATCTCCAACAATAATATTGACAAAATACTTCTGCGTTTGCAGAGATGCTTTAGTGGCAGCTCATTTGAACACTCGAGCTCTTTTGTACATCATATTTCCCATCAGAAATCAGTCCTCTTCAATTATACTGTCTGACCAGTGGTGCACCCGGGAGCTCTTTTTCATGGCGGTGTATTTTTCTTTCTCATATCATCATAGATGCAGCTTTGCCATCACAGTGAGTGGGAATATGCAACAGTGAGAAAAAATGAATATAAATAAATGTATTTCAAATTATTATGGCAGCTTCAGCTGGGAAAAAAATCTGAATGTCCCATTTTAGAAGAGTTAGGGGACTTTTATTGTCAGCACAGAAATTATTCTTAGAAAGTTGTCACTTTTTGAAGGCAAAGGAGGTTTTACTGTAAACACAGCTTTCTGTCTATATAATATACACGGAGTATTTTTGTGGCAAAGTTTTTTGATATAAACATTAGTCATGTGTTTCAATGTACCAGTGTTTCAAGGGGAATCTCGCCCTTGAGTTACAAAGCCCTCATGATAATCTGCACTATGTATTCAGTACTGAGTATTTGTTGCAAGAAGGGCAGGACAATGTAAGGTTTTCACAGTCTTGGCATTATAAAAAGTCAAATGAGTGCTAATACAATTAGAAGAGCATAGTGGTTTAAAATTTAGTTCTAAAGCACATGAAATGTTAAATCAAGGCTAGCAATCTCTATCCAGTTGCTAAGCAAAATGTCAATATGTCCACTGTTGGGCTAAACCAGTTATGCCATAAAGAGTTATCCTATTAAATTCTATGGGTGAAGTATTTTATAAAAATGCTAATTAAGGTTTAGCAAAATCTGTTTTGCTCTGCATTTACTTTTAAAAAACGTCTGTTCAGCATGGAAAAATAGGAACATGGCAGATGTTGTGGAAAAATCAGCATCTATTGAGGGTTTCAAGTGTCCTAAAAAAGAATTACTGCTTTTCTGAATAAGATCAAAAGAAGAGAATTTTTGTTAAGAAGGGAAAAAGAAAGTAATTCTAATGAACAAAAAATCAAATAGCATATGCATCTATTTTTTAAACAATCAGCTGCTGTAAGTGATGTGCATTTTGTTCTGATAGTAGCTTAAATAGCTTAAAGATTTATTGTACTTCTACCCTACTGTTTTTGACTATAAGAATAAAAGCAAAGTGTAAGGGAAGAAAAAATACCACTGATTTTGACAAAGTTAAGAGGTTGACCCTGACAAATAACATTATGTAGGAGTAATAGTGAGTACAAGGGCAAAAAGCTGGCTAAATTTCTAGCCATTAAAGGAGGGAAATCTATATTATTTACAGAATAAATGTATATATAGGTAACTGTATAAAAAATACTTTTCTGGAAGTTTCCCATGCTATTTCCCAGTCACAGATTAGTTTTCAAGGATGCAAAAAATCTGCTCATTTGAAAAGAATCCCCAAAATAGAAGATGACTCAGGAAAAAATCTCAAACATGCAATCCAATAGTATTTCAAGTTAAAGTTTAAAGATTATAAGCTGTTTAGCACCATGTTAGATGCTCTCAAATGGACAACCAAACACCACAAGAGTTTTAACCTTTTTTTACAAAATATACAAATATTCAGAGTAAATTAAATAATATTTGAATGAATTATGATAAAACCCTGGTCTTATGGGAGTTGAAAATTTACTTCTCAAAAGCCAATAATGTCTGCAAGAACTTGTGAAAAATAGATACTTTATTCCTGGCCTTTTTGTGAAGTATTTAATTTTTATTCTGAACAAGGCCTTCACTATTACACAAATGAATTATTACTTCTCCACTAGGTCAGACATACATATTTTAATTACTTGAAAAACAGAGACACATTCTCTTGAAAAGCTTCCTGCCTTGGCCCTGCTTAGATACACCCGGTTAGTGCTATTTTCAAGGTGTTGCCACTCTGTGATGGAGAAGGCAAGGAACTGAAGATGAGACATAATCTCTCTTGCTTTTAATGTTCCATTTTCAGGCCAGCAGTTTTACTTCATAGACATCCAAATACAACTGAGAAGAGCTCCAAAGCATATGTGAGTGAGGAACTTGTCTGGGTGCAAGGATAAAAGAAAAAATCCCAGCTCAGTGCATAAGGCTTTCCTCTCTGACAGAGACACCTACCAGATTCTCGCATTATAAGGGACATGGGAATTGAAGTGTAAGGGAGAAAAGAAAGAGGGAGATCTGTTTCCACTTACAATATCCCTCAAATCCTATCTTCTTTTCCATAAAGTTATAATTATTTGCAATTTGTAGTGACGTCATGATGTTCTCCTTTTCATTGTCTTTTCTATAATCGTAATCATAAATCAAATATATTATAGGTACAACCAAAAAAGTGAAAGACCCCTTCACTAGTTCATTTTGAGGATTTTGTAATGTCTTCTTATTTCTGTAGTGGATAGAGATCCATAAATTTCAATCCTGCACCACACACAATGAGACATGAATCAACTTATGTCTGAATGGAAAGGAAAGACAGGATAGAAGTAATAAAAACTGTAATGACCTGATATTATGTATCTCAGATCTCAGGATAATGAGACTTCTAATGCAGTTCATTTTGTTCCCTGCTGCATTTTCTACATATGTATCTGATAGTCTCAGATTTTTTTTTCTTTTATATGTTTTACTTAAAGGGGGAAAAACCCCAAAAAAACCCAAATAAATCAAATTGTCAGCTGGATTCGATTTATGTAATCTTATTTTAGATGACCAACTAATTGGCATCGACATTTGATTTTATCAAGCAGAATCCTTTTATAGTCTGTCAAGGGTAATAAACACTTTGGTTGTGCAATAAACATGCAAAGCAGAAAAACTCTGGTCTGGGAATTCCTGCTTTTCCCCTCTGCCACCTTAGGGGCTGAGATACAGAAGACAAATTATAGAGTTCAAAAATGTTGGAGAGCCAGTGGGGGAACAGCACTATGTTCTAAACCAATAGGAAAAAAAAGGTTTTTTAATAATTTTTTTGCAAGAGCCAAAAGAATTTTGTTGGAAACATTTTACATGAAAATTCAGCTATGTTTATGTAGGAGAAAACCTGCAGCTGCAGAGTCCAAAAATATGAAAATTATTTTAAAATATTATTTTAAAGGATTTAGCCAACACTATATGTACTTATGAGGACTATGCTTACTTCTTTCAAGGTAAATAATGAAATACTAAAACTCAGATGCAACTCTTTAGGTTGAATTGCAAACATATTAGCACTGTTTACAAGTAGCAGACTTCATGGCCCTTTGCTACCCAGTAATGCAGCTGACAGAGCTCTGTGATTTGGCAGCTGCAATAGCTTTACTGAAAAATGCAAAGATGTAGGAACTGTCCTAGCTAGTTGCATCTCAAGAATTTAATCCTCTGATCATTATTTTATATCAATTATTTATGTGGTTATCACATATTATTCTATTAATTTTCTTTCTCACTGTCAGTTTTTTCTTTCACTTCAAAAAACTACATTTTTTAGTTCTTTGTAAATTCAGAGTTTTAAAATACTGAATATCAAGATAATTTATTTGCCCAGATTTCCCTGTGATGCCCAGAGCCAATATTCATTAGTAACCTTAGAAATTCAACCTGCCTTTTGTAAAAACCAGCCATGTCTTGGATAAAGAATTTCACATCTAGAAAACTAGTTCTAGCGGTAGATTTTTGCATTGTACAAATCTAAAATGAGGTGAAATGAAATACAAGGAAACAACTGAGATACTGATAAGGGCATGCTCCAAGCAGCTGCTTGGCAGTATGATCATAGATCAGAGCCCTGTGGAGCATTGTGATGTATATTAATAAGTAAGTGCAGACATGGTCTAAATGCCCAGAAGATGTTGATAAAATCTGCTTCAGATAGCAATCAAAGACTGCCTTTGGCACTGTATGACAAAACATTGCATTGATAGTATAGGAAATGAGGACAGCATTCCCCATTCTGTTCCTGGTACTCGTGAGGGAAGACAACAGAAAAGTATGTATAATGTAAAATGGAAGGAGAATACAAAATATTGGTGAAACACTAAAAGGATTAAACATTTAGTTATTTTCATTCAAAAAAATGTCACAGATTTTCACATAAAGGATTAGTCACAAAAGCTTCTATTTCTGAAAAATTATCTAATCCTATTTAATACACTGAAAAATGACAGCAGCAGCTATTTTGACAGATATGTTGTCAAATGATGTGGACACTAGGAATCAGATATTCCACTAAAATGTAACTTCAAGACAGTGAACTGGATATCTCACTCCTCAGGAAGCTAGAATAGACTAGGTTTTTACTTATTAGGACACACAGTAAGCCAGAAGTCAAGGCTTCTATAATGCAGCTAGGACTCGAAACTGAATATTTATTAAAAATCTTTGTTTTGACAGTTTTGCAAGATAAATTTTTTAGCCTTGAAGAATTTTTAAAATTTTTTTTTAACATTCACAGACCTTCCCTTTTTTTCTTTTTTTTTTCTTTGTTGTTGTTGCTGTTGTTTTTTTGTTTTTACTTTTATGTTTAGTTTTGGGTGGGTGGGGTTTTTTGTTTTGTTTTTTGAGAAGAAGAGGAATTATGACAGACACTAATTTATTGTGGATTTTATTTTCAATAATTGGAATATCTTTGTAGATGAGGGATATTGATATAAGAACACAGATTTTTAGGGGAGAGGATTTTCTGGATGCTTCCTTTAACAGCCCATCCTTTGCATTTTTAGACAAATTTATTTATTTATGTTCACACATAATAATAATGCACACACCACACAGACGGATAGCTAGACAGACATATGCATGTGGAAACAGGCCAAGGGACCACACCAATTATTACTGTTTGTCAAGATGCCAAAAGTAGCAACAGGACAAGGCCACATATGCAATTGTTTTGTTAAGATAAGCAAAAGTTCTCCTTCTCAGTCTCTGTATCATTCCAAGTTTCATCCTTGCTTTGTGTCAGGAATATATCAATCATGTGCCAGTTGTCTCCCATTCCATCTTGTTACTTGTTTTCTATAGAAGAAGAATAAAATGTGAGTTCTTTAGAAATGAGGAAATTACTGAACAGATCCCTAAAATGAGCAATGGACCAGTCCTAGAGGTGTGCCCGAAGGTGGACACATTCAGACACAAGAGAAGTATGCCACAATGTGTGGGATTGGTCCAAAGTGTTGTTGCAGTAAGTGAGCTGGCATAGGCTTTCAGTACTTTATAACAAGTCTTTCTTTCTTTGTATTTTTTTTCATAAAATTTCCAGTAATTTGTCTACTATGAGCATTTTTCTTTAATACTCATCACTTTAAGTTCAGACTTCTGAATACATGTTATCATACTTTTTGAAAACTGAGATATGTTTTGCTTTGCAGAGAGTTTTGTCATGTATAAGCTTACTGGAAAACAATTGTGATCTAAAAATGAAACAGGGATAAAGAAAACACACACTACCTTCAGGGCTGAGCAACATCTAGTACCTGTAATCTCTTGGGATATCTTCTGACATGGTCTCAAACACTGGTGACTAAAAATGTTGGTAAGACTGACTAATATGACACCATTAAAATGTATTAAAGACACAATAGACTGATGAAATTAGAATCCTATCACACTGTAGCATCTTGCCAATATTAAAGCCTGTCCTTGGAATCTTGCCTAGTACTAGATCTCTTAACAGATTTCATAGATGCCACTGTATTAAAAATGTTTACAGAATTTTTAAGATGATATCATTTTAGCCTATGTTGTTTGGGTTTTATTTGGATTTCTTTCTTCCTATTTTCTAAGTGCTAATCAATCAATTTCTATAAAATTGCAGAATGCAATTTTATAGAACCAAACAGTCTAAAAATTTTCAGTTTTCACCACCAAGTATATTTACATTAAACCTTAAATTACATTTAGCCTTCATTCATAAAATAAGATTTGTTTTTATTTACTTTTACATGTCTCCAATTTTTGCCATGGTTAATTCTGCTTTGTAACAAAGGCCTATTCATTTGCCAAAAGTACTGCTCATGTCTTGTTTAAGCCTGAAGCAGAATGACTGGGAATGATTGCTGAAATTGTGTTTAATAATTTGTGCTTTTTTTATCTCCCTGATTTACATTTTGTTAAGACATTCTGCATTTACTCATGCCTGCTTATGGATCTCTTTTTGATTTTCATCTCTATTTATAATTTCTGTTGCTCTTGAAATAGCTTCAAAGCAGTGTCCCATCCAATACTAGAGTATAGCCCCATCCATATTGGACTATAGTCCTCCTTTCAGTTTTTATTCCTTTTCACTCAGTTTTGCACTTTGCTCCTAATTTGGGTACATTCCTTTCTATCGTCCTTCAAACCTCCAGCAGAGTGTAGGACACTACAGTCTCCCCAGTGTTCCAATTCCCTTTCTCTTTCTCATCAGCAAAAGGCAAGAAGGCTGATAGGACATCTTGCTTCTATGCAATCACTACTCTTTTTCACAGTTATGTACTTGATCTCTTCTCCATGCTTCCCCAAATTCATCTTAGACTTTTCTCCAAACAGTTTATTCTTCACTCTGCAGGTCCTCAAGTCCCAGTCTCTGATGAGTCCTACAGGCTCTGCAATTATGAACTCTGCTCAGTAACAACTTATTCTATAAATACTTATACATGTTTAAAGCAGATAGCCTCAATCTCATTTTTATACACTTTAGAAACCTCCTTCTGTCTTTATATACACACCAAATTCATTCCCTCTTGACTTTCAAATTCCTTATATAAGAATTATACAGCTGAAACTTAATATTTCCTGAACTAAAGGAAAAATTTCATCTCATTTTTACCTAATTTTCTTGATTTGATTATTATTTTTGCATCTTACTGTACTCATTTGTCTCATTTTAAACACATTTTAAGGTTTCTGTTTTCAGATCATGTCATGCTATGCTACAATAAAAGAAAATGTGTCAATAATCCATACAACTTCCTCTGATATCTAACAATATGCAGTCCAAAAACTCAAAGGAAAATCCTAATCTTCAGCAAAAAAAGTCCCCAAAATCTGCAATGAAGAGTGTTATGGACAATGTCAAGGTCTTGTTTCTTCATTATGAAGATCAAAGGACAAACACTTCTAAGAGGAATCTTCTGCAATGCTGGCTGTAGATTGATTTCTGCTGCTGTAAAAGGATAGGATAAATGCATATGAGAATGGTGGAGATATTCAGGAAGCATCTGAAAGTGAGATATAGTTATTACATTTAATTCCCAAACACCACCTTGAACTATTCCACTGTAATAATTTAATTATAGAAATAAAATAATCAAGTCCAATCATACTTTAAAAAAACATGTCCAAACAGTTTGTCTCTTCTACCTGCAGCTAAAATCTCCTCTGTGATAAATATATGTTTGATTATGCACTTACTAAACAGAATAACCTTAAACATATTTTGTGATGTAGTGAAAGTGCTGCGCTCAATAAAATCTGGTGTACAGTTTGAGTACTTCCCTCTAGTCAGAGGCAATATCAGGCTTCTCTGCTACTTCCCATTCACAAAAAAACTAAAAAGATTGAAAAAAATCCTCATTAAATTTTGTAATTTGGCACTGTGAAAAATCTATTGTTAAAAAACATATGACTTTTTTATTCACACTTATATAGATGTAATATATATAACATTATACAGAAGAAAATGTAGAAATTAAATAAAGAACAAAATAAAAATAGTTTATTAATTGAAAAAACAAGTTAGACCTGAGATATAAATTATTTGAGTTTTCATCCAAAGTGGGATATTCCACAGGTGTTAAAATATCTCATTATTCAAAAAAATCCAACTTTTTTTCAAGTAACAAATAACAAATTTTTCAAAATAAAAAAAAAAACCTTTTAGTAATAAGATCAATAATAAAAAAATCTAACACCAATAATAAGAATGGTGCTAATAATAATATCAGTGAAAAATATTAATGCACTGATGCATTTCAACTATCAATGGTGGGACCATTCAGAGGGAAGTTTTACATTATCCTTGCTGAGCCAGACATACATTATGTTTGGGCTTTGAAGGAAAACTGAAATTGCATGCTAAGGAGAGTTCCAATTGGGCAAGCTGTACCTGTAACAACTACTGACAGAAATTTCAGCTCTTAATGTTTTCTGTTTATGCCTTTGAAAATAAAATACCTGTGTCAGGTAGAAAGTAGAGTTTACTCCATTTTTGGTTGCATGTCATTCTGTGGTTGCTAAAAGGAAGACATTATTTCTAAGATATTTGAGAATCCATAATACACTGAAAATTATACTTTGTTGCTCCATGCAGATTTGTATACTTTATCTAGTTACAATACAGTCAAACTGTATCTGGCAAAAAGGTTTTGGGGTGGGGGGGGAGGGGAAAATTTGACTTTATTGCCATAGCAGAACATTCAACAGCATTTATACATCCACACTTGTCCTACCATCTACTTCCCACAGGTCTGTGCCTACTGTGCCTACAGCACTCCTGCAGGTTGGGAGAAACGTTTTGAGGATCATATCTGCTAGGAATAAAAAAAAAAGATGAAGGATTATGCACAGTGGTAATGTTAGTTCACTTGGAACATGAACTATACAGACAAAAAAAATTAAATCAGCATGGTCACCTGCTGACACTAGGATCCCAGTGTGATGATCCCATCTGTCCTGAAAAGAACACTATTAGTAGCCATGGTGACTAATCCAGTGTTAGTCCCACTGAGTATAGACACAGCCCGCTCTAAGAATCAACTCTATGATGATAACTGACCACATATTTTAAAAGATGGTATGTCATAGACTACTCTTTAGTGAGCTATAAGGTTTGGTTTTTTTATGTCTCTAATTTTTTAAAGAAAAGCTATTTGTAAGAAAGCAATTTAAAAAAAAAGGAGCAGTGAACTTTAAATTCTGGGCTCAATAATTGCCAAATTGCCAGTAATTGCCAATTTGGCTACCACTTAACAAAAACAGCTCTGTGAGAGGTCCCATTTCATGCAATGATTTTCTTTTGTTACGTTCCTTATGAATTTTCAGTGTGATATTTATTTAATGTGTCTAGGTCAGATATCTGTCTCACATAAAAAATCTACTCATTTTATTTAGCAAATTTCAAATCAGTAAGGGTTGCAAAATTTCATCTCTAAATTTTTCAAATTCAGTTTTGACTACAAAATTTCAAATGAGTCATTTAGTAATAGAGCTCTCAGTAATAGAGCTCTCATTATTAAAAAAAAAGACTAACTTTTTCTTAGAATGAAGGAAAAATTTCACTAAAAATATTGAAAGGCTATGACTGTATTTTTCTAAGGCTGAATGCAGAAAGATTTGTTTCCTTGAACAGTTACAGGATAAAAATAATTCCAAATGTATACAGAAGCTTGCATTCATTTCAAAAGCTGTTGATTGGCCATGGATATTGTTTCTTTGCCTGTGGTAATGCTTTTATTTGCTTGAAGAAAGGAAAAGAGCACATCTTAGGGAAATGGCACACTGTAAATAGCAAATAGGTTTTTGGGGAGCATTTTGTATTTGGTTGGTGTTGGTTTGGTTCTTTTTTTGTTTTGTTGTTTGGGGTTTTTTTACCTTTTATTGTTGTTGTTGTTTTTTTTTGTTTTGGGTTTTTTGTTTTTTTTTGTTTTCGTAGTTTTTTGTGGGGGTATTTTTGTTGAGGTTTTTTTTGGGTTTTTTTGTGGTTTGTGAGAATCAGCTGGGGGAGTTACCCAGAAGGGGCCTGATTGGGGTGCAGGGACAGGCTCTGGAATTGGTCACAAGGTGGTGGGCAATTGAATTGTGCATCACTTGTTTTCCCTTGTTTGTGTGGGTTTTTGTTTCTTTTATTATCATTATTATTATTTACTAGTATTGCTTTATTTAACTTCTGTTTCAATTTTTAAACTGTTCTTATTTCAACCTAACATTTTACTTTTTATTTTCCTCTCCGTTCCACCAGAAGGGAGGATGTGAGTGAGTGGTTGTGTGGTGTTTAGTTGCGAGCTGGGCTTAAACCATGACAAGAACTTTGGCATCTAGCTCAATCCCTTCACAAAAATTTTATCTATTGTCATAGAGATGAGACAGGCATTTCCAAAGTGGGAAGCAACTTGATAAACTACTTTACACTTTTTAGACAGTGAGATTTAATGAGACAAATCCAAAATGAGCAAAGAATACTTCACATATGTATACTGGTCAACTTACACGTACTGAAGTTCTGATTTGTATTCGCTGTTATCTTGGGAAATGCATTTAATCTATAAAGTTTGTTTACCTCTGTAGAATAGGAATATGGTGCTTTTCTGTTTTGGAACACAAGAATAAAGAGCAGTTGCTAAGTTTATGATGCCATTAGCAGAGCATGAAAGTATTTGGCTGATAAAAGATAATTTGGCTGAAGTTATAAAAAATAATTAAGGTTTTTCTACTCAACAGCAACTATTTAGTTGATAGTCACCGAGGAGGAATATGTTTATCTCAGCTTCCTCCCTAATAAGTAGAAAGAGATAATCCTCCCTAGATGTCAATATATTTAATGCTGAATTGTTTTTTCACTTTCAAAGTGAGTTCATGATGAATAGAATCCCAAATTATGTTTTTTGAATAGGTGGCTAGAATTAAGGAGAATGAACAAAGTTAGAGAAGAAAGTCTGAGGAATGGAAATTTTGCTTGCCAATATGTTTCTCTAGTAAATATATTTATCAAAGGTGTTTATGACAGGGAGCAATCAAAATGTGATCTACCAATTGAATTTTCATAATAAAATAATATTCAGATGTTTTTATTTATGAGAGACATTTTTGAAGACAGTTAAATACATTTTCATCTTTCTAGCATCAGGAATTTTGAGGAAAATGGTGTATAATTGGTAAATACATACACAACTGTATATGCATGTATATATAGGAATACGTATGTAAATTCTTTTGTATTGTTTTTGGTATACAAATGGAAAGATTATGAGCATATCCTGCAGGAAAAGCTAGGTGGTGTAAGACAACCTGTCAGTAAGAAACAATGACAGGTGACTATTCTACTTAGGACTCTCTTCCTTCAACCTTATTTAATTATAGCAGTATAAACTTTTGCCATTTTTTCCAATCATCTCACACAGTTTTGCTATCATAATAGAAGCAGGAGACAGAACCTGTCTTCTGAATCTGCATAATAGTTGTACTAGATCAGCAAATTATAAACATCTTACTCATCAAGTAAGATCTAAATATTCTTCAGCTATGACAAGTATATAGAATCAGCAAATATATTTCAAAGAAAATGTAGATGTTAAAGAGGAAAAAGTCAGCATAGATTCTTTCACAAATTCCATTGAAGACTAAAAAACCTGTCACACAGTGTGAATTAAAGAAGTTTAAATAATTGGCATGATAATTTGGAACTTTAATTATTTTAAAACGTGATCTTTTTTTTGTTTGCTTATTTGCTTGTTTTGCTGATATTGAGATGAAATGTCTGTGGCAGAATGTATTGACTGTTGAATAGATGAAAATATACATGGGTTTAGGTTTCACAGTTATGTTATATATTCAATACCACAGACACCAGCAAAAAAAATCTGGTATAAACTGTATTGCTGGACCTCTTCTGCTTTATACAAAAAATATTGGCTTTACATGGGACTGGAATGCAGCCATTCTTCTTTTGCTTTCTGTATTAATATTCTGCCCACCAGTCCAAAGAGAAACATTCTCTGAAAAGTTTTGGGGTATTTCTGAAGTAAAAGTAGATTAGATGCAAGAGGAGAAAAGTTACTACTCTTTGCACTGTTGTAGTCTATCTAGAATCCCCAAAGTATAAATACTTTTGTAAATCCTTTGGCAGGGAAGGCAATTGAAATTTTCCATAATATTCTGAATCTCAAACCACTGACCTAAAGGACTGCAGAAAAACACTGCTATCATACAATCACCATTACCTGCATTTTTTAAAATTTATTTTTATTTATTATTCTTTTTCTCCATACAGACTAGTTGGTAAATTTTTCCTCTTTTAAACACACATTCAGAACATTTTAACACAGAAAAAAGGCATTCCATTTAAATACGGAATGTTTTTTTTAAATTGTGTAGCCCCTATAAGGGCTACACAATTTAAAAAAAACATCCCATATTCTGGGAAGGAATGGAAAATTCCTCAAGTCCTAAAACTGTAACTCTGGCTTAAGCCTAATGTTACTATTCATGGCTAAATGTATACACAGATGGAGTACAGAGACTTTAACTGCACTCTGTAAATTCTCTGCAGAATTGTCCTATGTCTTTTTTTTTTTTTTTTTAAATAATAATATGCTGCTCTTATTCTCATTCTAATAATTATTGGTCCATCTGATAGTTCTGCTTGTGTGGCTTGTGTGTCTATGTTGATTTGTGAGCAGCTACTTTATAGATTAGCGTCTGGTCTTGTGAAGCTGGCCATATTTATCCATGGGCATGTTTCTTGCTGCTGCCATTGACTTTTTGTCAGAATAAGGTTTATTGGAATTTTAAAGGGTAGAACTAAAATTAATTTAATTCTCTTTAACTCTGTCAACAAAATCAGGAAGCAATTAACTGACTAAACTTAGAATTTTAAAATATCATTAATTTACCTAGAATATATATCAACAAAGGATTATTCCTCAAAATAGATGTATTCATTTGATTACTTGGGAAAAAGTAATACAACCTTTTTATCTTTTAGTGGGAAGTTACAGCATGATACATAATTTAGATTAATTTTCTTCTTCAAATTATTTGCAATCAATATAAAAACAAGGTGTGAAACATTCAGTTTCTATTAAGAAATTTGAAATTGTGAAGGTGGTTCAAAGTTTATTAATAGTGAAATTGTTCTTCAGAAACAAGTGATCTCCTACACAGAAGTTCTGTATTGTTCTCAAAAACATGCTTAAAACTGCCAAAAAAATCATTCTATATTTAGACAGCAATCATGAAGCTTTGTAAATGAGGGCGATACAAATTATTCTTTCAGCTCTGTAAACTGAGAAGACAAATTATTTTTATTTCCTCAATGTATGGCAAATGTATCACACAAAGAAATGTTTTTACACAGATTGAAAATTACAGGATTATCACCATAGACAGTTTATTTTATTTTTCACTGATGTTCAAATTTTATAGTACATTAATGAATTAAACAAGTTAAAACATTTTTAAAAAATGAAGAAAAATTGAGATCACACATGCAGAATGGTTTGACACTGGGACAATGCCAGTGCCCCCACGAGTATACTCTCTCCCTGGTTTCTGCTGTGAGATGTGACCAGGAATAAGCAAAGCAGGCTCCCACTTAGGAAAAAAAAAAATTATTAACTAAACTACAAGGGAAAGGAAAAAAAAGAAAAAAGAAACACACAAGGAAAATGAAAACTTCACAAATACATCTCCTCCTCCCCAAATTCTCAATACAATCCCCCAAATCATCGACTCTCGGTCCAGCACCACCCTTCAGAATACTCAATCCTCAGTTCATCAAGAGGAGAAGGAGTCCTTCTTGTGCCAATGGTGACCACTTCCTTTCATGTCCAGCACTCCCACCACTGAACACGGACAAGAGCTGCTTCTAGGGTCGACTTTTAAGGATGCTTCGTCCCACTCCAAAAAGGCACAGTCTCAACTTTGGGACATCTGTCCCCCCCATATTTTTCACCCCCTGGGGCCGAGGGCTACCCACACAGAACCCTCTTGGTCCTGAGGCATTGCCTCCCCCTAGAATGCAGTCCCTGTATCACAAGGAAACATGGCTCTGTCCATGGCTACACACAAAGAGTCCAGCATAAGCTACTCCATCATCTCTTCCACCTGAGTTCTTCTCTATTTCTCTCGTGGCCCATTTCCTCTTATCTCATCTCTATCTCTCTTCTCATTCAGCTCCAGGAGGATCAGCATTTGTAAGGTTTCCATCATCCAAGTAAAGGGTTAAAAATCTGAGGCTCTGTCTGTCCAGAACTCCCACAGCTGCCCAGCCGGGCACCTTCTCGCACCCCCACTTCTCCTTCTCGGTCGGCCACTATTAAATTTCAAGGTGGCACAAGCACAGGCACAGGCTCTCTCTCTGTCTGTCCTGGGGTGGGGGTGGCTGCCCGATGCCTCTCAGTGCTCCTCCTCCACCCTTCCATCCTGCAGGGGCCTTCCCCTCCCTTCTGTCCAGGCCCGGCCTACCTCACCCGGCCGCATGGCTGCCCCTGCCCCGCCCAGCCCACAGCCGGGCAGGGGAGCTCTGAACCTTTCACTGACCGGAACCCAAGAGAGCCTCCCAGGGGAGAGCCCTGCTTTAACCCCGTGCTCTCAGAGGCGGATACAATGTTCCAATGGCCACATTAGGTGCCAATATTAAAATCTGAACATCCATTGGCCTAACCCCAGCATCCCAGAAAACACATTTCCTGTCAAACCACCACAGTAATATATTAAAAAATAAAGTGCCCAATAGGGATAGTGTGATGACTTTGATAAAATAATCCAAGGTAGCTGAGTGCTACCTTGACCAGCTACTGCTGACCCTATGAACCATAGCAACTCCTGGAACTTAAAAGATTGATGCTTAATTTTGCAGTAAGGAAAAGTCCTAAGAAATCTTTAAGTCTAAAAGAGTTCTTTCATATTGTCTCTTTGTAGACATTGATGAAATAATTGTGATAAACAATTTTTGTATTAATGATTTTTTAGTTTTATTGTTCATGGGCAATCGAAAAAAAAATATTTTGTTACTCTACTAAGTTGAATCTATTGGCAATATATGGCTATGTCCTAGGAAACATTCACTTGTTTTGTTTCCAGATGGCCACAGGATCACAGGCACATGAAAGTTCAGCTTTACTAAAATAGTTGTAAACTGTGGTCTCCACTGTTACATAAAATAGGACTGACCTTTCCTAGTTCATTATAAACAAAATAGGATAATAAAAAAGGTATGATTTTGTTTCATTTTCAGGGTAACATTTCCTGTATACTATAATGTGTCCAATTTTATAGAATCATTTGCCTGACAAGCATCATCCATATGAACTGACAATTAAATTTCTTCTTTGCTGCTTTTTAGTCTTTTTAGTCCGTCACTCAGAGACCAGTCTCCAGGGAGTCAGTAAATTTGTCCTAAAGCAAAACTCTGTGCTTCTAGGAACAGCTAAATGACAACTGATGCCGTTCCACAGAAAAGGCAGCTGAGAATTGGTTTCACTCTTTTGTCACCCATAATTTCCCCTCAGTTGGCTTCTTGTGTCTACTATACCTTCGTATTCATGACAGCAATGGAAGAGAAAAACTTGTCCCTCAAAAAAGCTTCTTACCTTCTTCCTCTAGATAACTGCTCTCCCATCTCTTAGGTTGAAATAGCAACTAAGATAGAAGTGGGTTTTTTTCTAAATAGTAAACTTGATTGGCCACTGTAAATGTGCAATTTCACTACTTGAGCTCAACGAAACTGCTCTGCTTCTCCTTTCCCTGCTTTCAGAATGAGTTGAAGTGGGAATGGCCCTGTGGACTGTAGAAAATATTGTATCAAGTTCTCATGAAAATTTTATTTATGCTACCTTCCTTTCCTCAGGAAAATGGTTTCTGTATAAAAGAATGGATTTTGATTGTGTTTCCAGGAAAGACTGTTCAGTCTTTTGATTATGTTTCCAGGAAAGAATGTTCAGTCCAACTTTTTCATTATGATCAGAATGTCACAATACACATGGAGAAAGAGACGCTGGTGAGGTTTTACTGTTTCTTTTGTGTTGAACACATGCAGCTTACTTCAGTATCTGCTTTGTAGATTTGGCGTATCTTTTCCTGTATAATATCAAAACACATCAATATTTTCCACGTCTACCTCAAAACAAAATGATTAAAGGAAAATAAACACACATACATAGATTTATATGAATACAAATATAAGTATTAACATGTGTAGGCAGATGAGTAGGCTCTGACCTGCTGTTTACTAACTGAACAGATAATGAAAAACATGACAATGTGAGCATAGCATGAAAAAATGTTGGACATAACAAATTAGAAAACAATAACCTGGTAAAATTTTCAGATAGCACTGTGAGAAATTGGAGGACTACCTAGTGTCCCTAACCCTAGAAAGATCCAGGATCTGAGTTTCGGAGCAAGTTGAGGACCTAGGATCCAGGGTGGAACACGTGGGTGTTAGGTGAACATAAAACCTGTGCGAATAATCAACAGATCTGTGAACGGGGGTATGACCGTGGGTTAAGCAGTAATGGTGTCTATCTATCAACAAGTTTTTCTTCATCCCTCATCAACAGGAGAAGAGGAGCCTGATTTACTGTTGTCTGTGTTCATGTGAGTGCTGCATTAAAGGCACTGGACTGTGTTGGTTTCTGTGTATGTATACTTGTGTGTAATTGTGTGGGTGTTCACACACAAACAACTTTTCAGAGCACCTATTAACTGTCTGGATCTACTGATGGAAACAGTAACAGAATGTGATTCCTTGGAGAATGAGAGTGCACCAAATAGAGCTCAAGCACGCAAGGAATGAGGAATTCCCAATGTCCTGAGGGTCATCAAGCTCAGTTTCTTTAACAGGGAGAAACATGGGAAAATTTAGTTTAAGCACATTGGCAGTTGTATTCTACACTCGTGTTTGTCTTGCTGAGCTTTATTATGATGTACTACCACCTATAAAATGCTGAAAATCAAACAAGAACCTTTACTGAGCAGCTCTGATAAGCTGTTTGCTTTTCCTGCATTCTCCTGCTGTGTGCTCCAGGCTGCTTCTCTTGTGAAATTCAGTGCTGGTGTTAAGAAACATATTAGATATACATGTGAAATTCAAGCATAATTCCAGGAGAAAAAATTACAATCTCAGCTGACTGTAGTGCTTAGGTACCCAGCTGCTGAAACACAGACAGGTATTGAGTAGAAATATTTTCTTTTCTCTTCATTGTGTGAGAACAATTGGTGCTTCAGATTTCAGACCAGAACTGACTGAATGCTGAACAGAGGCCTGCCCTTATCATGCACCTACATACTGCTAGGTAATTACAAATGCTGAGGTCAGACATACATTTCAAATTGCTTGTTTAACTGGGTTGTAAGACTGTAGGTCTGACAATGGAGAACCTATGGACCTGAAACCTCTCTTAAAGGTAAATGCTTACAGTCTCTCCTCTACATATGAAGGAGACTATGGTGTACTTTTGCAATCTTTCTTTGGAAATTTACCCAAGTAGGAAGGAGGTAATGAAATTCTTGTCCCTCTTTTAATACAATTGGACTATGAATGAAATACACATCTGAAAATATTTGTTTCAATACCTCTCTGACCAAAATGATATTCAAGCCAGTTCTAGAAATTCAACAGCTGTTTTGGAATAAAGGGTATTATAAATATTTGCGATTTTGAGACATTTGCTATGTCTCTTATTGACACTCTAGTACTGTGATTACAGAGACCTAAGGGCCAGGCTGAAGGGAGTGGAAGGTGAGAAGGTGTAGCTTTCCATCCTCAAGGCAAATGACAAAGCCTAAGTCCAGTCTCCTCTGTGTGTGTGTGTATGTAAATAAATGAAGCACAAGAAAAAGCAGGAATTAAAAAACTACACGCAGTCACAGAACCACAATATGATTATGATGCAAGACACATGGCGGGGAACTTTAATGACTAAAGTGCTGGATGGATTCAAGCTCTTCAAACAGAGTAACAGATAGAGGAGACAAAGTTTTGCATCCTATGTGGAGTAGGTTGAATGTATATTTATATTTCTAAGGAATGACTGAGGATTTATGGGTCAGTGTATTGAGTTTGCATTGCCAAGATTTGGTAGTGGGGTAGGGGGTGGCTACAGAGTAACTTCTGTGAAGGGATGCCAGGAGCTTTCTCCATGTCTGTCAGAGCCAATAGGAGAACTCAGTGAAAGCCTTGTTAGAGTGGAAGTAAATAACATGGTTCCTCTACTGCTCATGGTCAGTCATTTCACCACAGAAGCCAAATATGTTGGTTATACATATTGGTAAATTCCCCAGGAATTCCTTAGAGTATTCTCTATAATTTTTATCCTTCTCACCAAAATAACAATAGATCCAAAATTCTTACCATTGGAAAGATATCACTCAGAATGAGAACTCTGAGCCTGGAATGCTCTGAACAAAATGGTAGCAGGTATATAAATCCACATCTTTAATATTGCACTTCGAAGGACAAAGGACAATGACAAACCTTTTCTCCTTCCCTTTCCCTTTCCCTTTCCCTTTCCCTTTCCCTTTCTCTTTCCCCTTCCCTTTCCATTTCCATTTCCTTTTTTCTTTGACTCCCAGTTTCAGGTGGTCTGTGACATCTGAAGGTGTTTTCTGATTTGTAGACTGAGAAACTCTTTTTAAGGAAGATAGAATTTTTCCAAGATGTCAGAGCTACTGCGGAGAAATGCAGGGGTTAGCAGGTTTTATGTACTATTAATAGCAACTTAGATATTGTACTTGAATCTTAATGGTGATTACCATCATTTTAGCTTCTCATAGTGGTCTAAATATATGTAGAAATTAATAGGAAACTTGGATTGCAGATTATCTGTGCTCTGGATTCTTTTTATCAGTAAGAAAGTGGCTAAATTGTTTCTTGTGAGGTGAATTTATCAGTAAATATATCTTTTCCCACAACAAAAAATGGTCATTTAAAAATAGCAACCCTTTGGTGAAAGATTTTTAAAAAGTCTATATGTTTGGCTTAATTGCATCTTTTAAATGACTGAAATAATCCTCCCAACCATCCCTTCCATTATCCAGGATTATGAATAAACCTTTAAACAAATTTACAATCTCTTAAAGGCCTGATTCTCAGCTGGTATAAATTAGCATATATTCACTGAAATGTGTAAATTGGCAAACCTCTGGTGCTAGTAAAACTATATTGATCTAAGTCAACCAGAAACTGCCCAATATCCCACTGAAAACTCTTCAATAGTTTGTTTAAATTACTGTATTACTTCCAGGATGGATTATAGGAATATAAATGTGTTTCCCTGTGGAGGTAAAAATGGTTGGCTTTTCCTGTCTCAGTAGAACTTTAATAAATGAGCTGATTTCCACAGGGCTTTCTTATACATAATTTCAAAGTGCTAAGTGTGTTATCTTTAAGTCTATTTACACAATAGACAATAACAGCCATAATTGTAAAACAAAATTATATTATTTGATTAACAGTAATTAAAAGATAATCTAGTTATATTTACTTAGCTCGGTGAAGATTCTTTTTCTGTGAGCATAAATGATGCTTACATGCTTTAAAAATAAACAGTGACTAGATATTTTGGTTTTTAACACTCAAGATGGATGTCAGTGTCAGAGAGTTTAATTTCTTGCACTTTCAGTTATACTGTTCTATGCTGGTACTGCTTACCTTTTTCTTTTTCTTTTTTTTTTTTTTTAAGAGAGTTTCACACTGTGTGTAAAATTTTATCAAGCTAAACCTACTTCATGTGCATAAGACATATCAACATAGTTTTCAGCAACACCATAAAACATATGAAAAGTTATGTGAGTATTTTGAGATACCTATACTCACAGAAGAAGGGTAAAATGACTGTGTACACTATAGGGTGGAAAACACGTCTCTTCTACAAGCAGCATTGCAGAGGGGAAAATCAAGAAACATAATGTAAAGGAGATTTGATTCTTCTCTCAAGATCGTGCTCTCACTGTTTACCCGCAGAAGAAGACAAAAGGTGTCTGCTTGCTGCTTTGATTGGATTATTTGAAGACTGAATGAATGAAGCATTTGAATGAAGTTGTATAATTTATAATGTGCTGATGGGAGTATTTGCCTATAGCAGAAAAGTCATGCAACTCATATTAAAATACCTCCAATATTAAAATACACCCCATAATACATAAGAAACAGACATCCAGGCACCAGCTCACCATTTCAATTCCATATTTACTCACATTTCCCTGCAGATGGCCATTAGGAAGACCAGAACTGTATTTTTCATAACCATAAGCAGTATTGGAGAACTTGCATCTTGTTAAGGATATGTACAGATGAAAGACAAAAGTAGTACTCTTAAATTACATCAGTAGAAGTTAGATTCTATTTATAGTATTTTTTGACTAGAAATCCAGGTACTATTTATTATATCTAATAAAAATCATGCCTGATGTGGGCCATATTTTTTGATAACACCATAGATAAAGCAACTTTTTCAGTATTTATGTCATTTCACTTTTCTGATCTATAATTTCAATATATGTTGAACAAAGAGACTTTTTCAAGAGACTTTTAAAAGCACTTTGACAAACAAGAATGAAAATTGCTACATAAGAACTTATTTTGCTTTTTATAGAATATATGCTATGAAGGTCTTCATTTATTGTGAATAACTGATTTGGAAAAACAAATATGTTGCTACTTATAAGGCATTTGGTAGCTGTCAGAAAAATTCAGGAAGTAAAACCCTGCCAAAAAAATGACTAAAATATGACCATTTATTTAAAGACATTTTTGGAAGAGATTGCAAAACTACAGTAGTTCCTTAAGTTAGAAGCAGTGTGGGGGAAAATTACATTCTGTGGACTAGTAAGCAAAGTAAACACAGGGAAATAATTCCCAGAATCTGTCATATTTACATAATCTTTCAAATATATTTTATAAATAATCCAAATAATGTCTCATTTTAATAAATTAGTGATGAGTTAGGACAAACACCTAATAATTTTTCTCTGTCCTGATTATGTGTATTGGTTCTTGATGGGATGGAGATAATTCCCCCCACAGCAGCTTTCACAGAGCTGTGCTTTGTGCTTGTAGCCAGAAGAGTTGATAACACACCCGTGCCTTGGCTGCAGCTGAACATTGCTGGCACAGCATCAGAACTGTCTCCCCAACCCTCCCTCTCTCCCCAAAGGTCTGTGGGAAAGAGGCTGGGAGGGGACACAGCCAGGACAGCTGACCAAGCTGACCAAAGGCATGTTCCGTACCATACGGCGTCATGCTCAACAATGAAAGGTAAGGTAAAAGAAATGGGAAGGGGTATTAACTATTAGGGCGTTTTCTTACAAAGCAACCACTATTCATGGTGAAGACCTACTTCCCAGGAAGTAGCTGGACATCACCTGCTGATGCAAAGTAGACAATAAATATTTTTAGGGTTTTTGCTTCCATGTGTGACCTTTGTTTTTACTTCTTAAATTGTCTTTATCTCAACCCATGAGATTCTTATTTTCTTCAGCTTTCCCACAGAACAGAAGTGCAAGAGTGGCATTGAGGCCAGCCAAGATCACTCCATCCCATTAAGGCTCTCAGCTTTCAAGTATTTGCAGAGATTCATACTTTCATATAAATTATTTCATGTTTCAATTTTCCTCTGGGGTTGAAAAGCAGGGAAAAGAATGCCTACAAGCCAATTGTTCTATTGCATGTAGAGGCAAGGCAGAAAAATAATTAGTGAGATGTTTCAATATAAAGATCACATAAGTGATGCCAAAGCTTTGGTTTTCAGTTCTAGAAGGACAATTGAGGTTTTGTAAACAATTTATATTTCCCTTGTTATATTTTAGTGTCTCTTATTTTCCTATTATAATCTGAGAAAAACCCCCAATGTAAAAGAAATACCTTCAACAATAGTTTAGTCTTCCTAGTTCTTTGTCTAAAATTTATTTTTGAACTTGTGTAATTAAATGTTGAATAGTAACACTGTCCAAGCTGATGGTTTTCAGTAAAAGATCCTGATGATCTATCAAAGTTTCTGAGTAGTGCTCTTCCATTGCATGGAAAAGTGAACCTATTCAAGTGGATCAAGGTTAGCATTAGTAATACTAGGTTACTTGGTTGTTCGTGAGAATTAATTTGTATAAAAATTTTTTGCAAAAAATAATTGGCAGACATATTGTGTTAAACCTACTTCATGTGCATAAGGACTGAAGGTATTTTGTAGATACAATAGTGTAGAGATTTCCATAAATATCAGTCTAGTATTATGTGGAGAATGAGAAAAAACTTTAAATAAATTTATGATTAATATGTTCCAGTTAACAAATTACATTTCTCAAATGTTTTAAATATTCTCTACATATCCCAATGAATCAAATCCCAAATAAGCCTATTACTTTCCTTACATGTTACAATGATAAAGGAGCAAAAAGTCAAACAGCAGTACTTGAAGATCACAAAGATGAAGATCCAAAATATTTCAAGTTAATTCTATATTTACCCACTAATTGTTTCATAGATTGAGGCCAGACCCAAATAAGGACTTAGCTAGTCCCATGAATAGCCTTTTAAATATATAGGATTACACAATAATAAAAGTAGATAATAATAATATTTTTAAAAGTTTGTGAAGAGTTAAAGCAGTAAATTTTGTGTGCAGTTTTGATTCTTTTAGGCATTAACAATCTCTTTTAAAATAAAGTTTAAAAATCCATAGTTTGCCCCTATGGAGATTCTAAGTGCCAAAGAGCAGTTGTGATCTGAATACTCCTGCTCATTGAATGTGTTACCTGAGAGTAACCAACACTTCTCAACAGATTAATTTTTTGTTTTCTACTACCTCAGCATCTACTATTACAGCTTGCTATATAGCCAAAATTTCCCAAGAAGAGACAGGATGAGCAGCCTTAAAAGGATTTAATTCCTCTATAAGTCCATCAAACCTGCAAAATGCATTCTTCTGCCATTTAATAAATACAGTTTTGTGAAACACCATCAGGGAAGGCAAAGGGAATTGAAACTGTGCAGCTTAGAGAGGATAAGGCTTCAGGGTGACCTAAATGTGGCCTTCCAGAACCTAACAGGAGCCTACAAGAAAGACAGAGGGAGATTTTTATAAGGACATGTAGTAAAACATGGGGAAAAGGCTTCAGACTGAAAGAGGGTAGGTTTAGGAGAGATATAAGGAAAAATTCTTTACTGGGAAGGTAGTGAGGCACTGTTGCAGGTTGCTCAGAGAAGTTGTGAATGCCCTATCCCTGGAAGTGTTCAAGGATCAGCAACATGATCTAGTGGAAGGTGCCTCTGCCTATGGCAGGGCATTGGAACTAGATGATCATAGACAGTTCTATGATTCTATAATCTTAATTTAAACTGCTTTATAGCGTGATAAATACTGGAATTAAAAATGAGCACGCTTGCCTCTCTACTGCCAATGTGCCTGAGTCACTGAAAGAGAAAAACATCTGTTTGTTTGTGAATACAGGTTGCTGAACAACACAGATATTGAATTCTGATTCTATATTGCTATAGCTTAAGATCAAGGGATTGGTGTTCTCTGATTATATCCTTTGTTTGTTTTGGATTCAGCTCATCAAATTTCCCTTAACTTTTCATGGTTTTCCTCGTAGCTTGGTAATTCTGGGTTTTTTTTTAAATCTGTGTTATCCAGCTCTGACCTTTCTCTGTCTCTATACTGCTAGCTTGCATAGGGGTTGTACAAATGGATAACAAAGTCTCCTTTGTGCTCCTCATCTTCACAGACTTTGCTGCAGCGGACAGTTCATTTGGCACTGCTTGTACTTACTTACAGGTATGTACTTCTGTGTCTTGGGGTTGGCTTTTGGGGTCGGCTTTGGGGTTTGCTCCAAAAGCAAAGTCTTTTTGAAGTGTGCTGCAGCTCTTCCCCAAGGTATATGCAAAGACTCCTTTTCTATTCCAAAGGGAATGGAAAGGGGAGTAAAGGGGAGCATGGGGTGTGTGACAGAGCTGCTTGGTGGGTTCCTGGCAGTCAGTTAAGGTCAACTCATCACCCTGCGATACAGTTACACCCCAAGAGACCACTATTACTTTACACGTCCAAACAGTAGCAAAAAACCACACATTAGAAAGCAAGAAAGGCTAATTTTTTAGTTTCATAAAGTAACTTTTACAGGGTTGTTACTATATGCTTAGTGTATATTCACTGCCTGCTCAGCAAAGGGAGGGAAAGTGCATTCAGCCTCTCAATCCTTAAAGGAGATGGGGGCAAGGGGGAGGGAATTTTAAAAAAAAAGTAAGATGTAAGAGTCTGAGACATCAAACTGACTAAATGGCTGACAAACAGCCTGATCATTTTTTTTTCAGCTTTGTCCTTTGTTTTCCCTCCAGATACACCACATCTGTTCATAAGCCTGACTTGTTATGTCATGTTTGATTTAGGCCGTTCAGGGCAGGAATCCTCTTTGTGCTGCATCTGAGTGGTTTGTGACATGTTTACATGTGAAAATGAAATAGGCCAGTCAAAGAAGAGGCGTTCATCTCAGTAAGCAGAAGGATAAGTGAAACACTCTAAAATGTTTTTCTAGAAGCTGGATTCAGATGTTTCACCAAGGTGATGGACACTTTCATTTTGAAGGCAGATATTTGCACGCAGCCCATGAAGAGTATAGGACAATTACTTTGTATGGGTTTTTACAACAGTAATAAAATGAAGTTTTCCACCTTACCAAAATAAATATCAGAAAATTTCATGTTTAAGGGCTTAAGGTTTAGGTGCCTAAAGATTTAACAACTTAAAGCATTAAGATTTAAGTGGACTACCAAGAATATAAAATAAAATAGTATAGAACAGAACTAGTGCTACTTCTAGAGAAATTTAGTTTTGAATTACTGTGAGCTGCAAAATGAACTCTGTCTGAAGGGGAAAAAAGAGAGTCAAAAAGACATAGACAGATAAAATGCTACTATGTAGAGATTCATTTTTAATGAAAAGGAGAAATCATGTATTTCCAAGAATATA
This sequence comes from Molothrus aeneus, assembly GCF_037042795.1. NCBI lineage: Eukaryota > Metazoa > Chordata > Aves > Passeriformes > Icteridae > Molothrus > Molothrus aeneus. Next base: position 73,032,125 of record NC_089647.1, on the reverse strand, counting down.
CATGCTCTCCACTATATAAGTGTAAATTTTATATATTTTCATACAATTTTCACCTATTTTTGGCAAGAGAAAACTTATTCAGTTTTAAAAACTTTTTTTTCTTAAAAATAAACAAACAAAAACAAACTAAAACCCAAAACAAACAGCTATAAAGGTCTTTCTTTCTTTTGTTCTTTTGTTCTTTCTTTTTTTTTTTTTTTTCAAGGACAGTTACCTGGAAAATACATTGGGATTTTTTCATGTTCTGAAGAGATAGGAAAAAAATGGAAAACATTTATATGTTTTCATTATGTTTATTATAATTTCAAACTGGTACCTGTTGAGGTGGGAACTAAAGTTCTGAGCACATGAGGGAATTCCATTCCAGGGGGCCTATTTTTACAGCCATCAGTGTGCCAGCTCACAGCAAAACCTTCATTTCAGACCACAGACTAAGGGTTTTAAGGCCAAGCTTTAAAGATCAGGAGTTTCCCATTGTACCCCACTATGACTGTTAGGCAAGCTACAAATTCATATAGAGAAAAACTTGTCTCACTGCAGATGTCCTTTATCTGTCCTTCAAGTGTGGTCCATAGTTCTATGGACCTCTTGTGTGCATCAGCAAGCAGTTGTATCCCTATAGTATGTTTGACAGAACTCTATATATAGGGATGTTTGACAGAACTCTATATATAGGGTTTTCTCCTAACACTGTAACTTCAGAAATTTTATGTTTTATTTCACCTTTTTATTTGGGTGGGAAAAAAAATGATGAGACCAAAAGATGTCTGTGGGAGTGGTGCTGGACGGGTAGCTGGCAGGAGAGACTGGGAGAGATACAAGGGAGTGGGACGTTTTTAACAGCAAAACCTTGGCAAGTGAGTAATAGGTTATTTCACCATTCTACTAATACTGTTGATGTTAACAAGGACAGATCTGTCAACAGTGTGGCTGAACTACTGACATTTGTCATCTCTTGTCAGCTCTCACATCTCTTTTCAAGTGGGGCTGTACTTTCCTAGAATGTCAGATTTTTGAGAAGAGCCCATTTATGATACTCATAAGGCAAACACATGGGTACAACGAAGTGGATTTCCATGAGTAATTACATCTGTCAGCAGTGGCAGTGTCTATGGTCCAGAATAATTAATAAGACACAGAAGCTACCAGGATTCTGCCTGTACCATCTGAATGAGTGACTGCTATTTTCAACTACTGAATGCCCCAAGGAAAGGTGAGCAAGATGGTTTTGTGAGGCCCGAGCAAGAGTGACAATGCACTGGTGAAAAGCAAACAAAGTTGGTGTTTTCTTGATTCATACCTGCAGAAGTGTTAGCCTCGAGCAACACAGCATGATTGGCTTATGCATGATTGCTTTTTGAGTGTTAGTTTGATTTCTGTACACAGGCTTTCAAGGACAGAATGAAAACAGCTATTCATAAACACGGTACCAGTTCTTCTCTTTTCTGCTGTCTGGTCTAACTGAGAGTAGAGGATCTGATGTCAAAAGGGTTGGAATTTTAGGTATGAAACTTCTGTATAATTTCAATTATGACAAATTGAGCCTGGCTACATGACTTTCTCAAAGGTGTAATGAGCCAAAATTTTTAGACATTATCAATAACTGTTGTAATAGTATTCCATTCAGCACTGTTTATCAAAAGCAGAAATATTATCCCTTCTATAATTACTTTTTGCCTATCCAACGTTGATAGGAGTGTAATCTCACAGATATCTATTGATAGATGATACAGATGAATGTAGATATAGATGTAGTCAGAGACATAGATATGAAAAAAACCATCAGAAATTAATACAAAGGAGGGATGAATACTTGTGAGGAGAAAACAACTTTTTTCTGCTCATCAATTAGATAAGGATTCCAGAAATGGAGGTTAGCATGAATTGTGTCCATTTGTTTGGGTTAGGCTTTTTTTCAATTAAGAATATCTCAAACATTTGAGGTAAAAGTATGTGTACATAATTATAGTTTTTCTTTTAAAAAATGGGACCTACAGAAAAACACATTATCCTTTATACATTTTCTGAAGACACTGCCTTTTTTTCTAGTGTATAATAAAGTTTATAAAAAGAAAAATTGTTTCTGTAGATATTAATAAGGAAACTAAATTACAAAACAGCATTAACATTGTTAGTAAGTGAGAATTTAAGGACAGATACTGTTCCTAATGCCATACTGCAAAGGACTGTGTTTCTATATTTCACAGAGCAAAAATAACACTGGCTGCATCAGCAGAATAGTAATACTGTCATTTGCCCTCATTGTCAAGCTCACAGATTTGCAGTAGTCTCTATCAAAAGCTGTAGCAACACCAATGTGAATTACTTGGACTCTGCTTTCTGTAATTTAGTAATCCATGATCTTGAGTTCCAGCAAAATTTAAATTGGATGCAGTGGTCTCAGTTGATTCAGAATGGATTACAGAGCAAATCAGATTTTTAGGGCTAAGAAGGAAAGGTAGATTTACCAAAGTAAAATCCAATAGGAATACATAACTTTTGAGATCAAAGTAATCTTCTAGTTTTTGTAATCCAACCCCATATCGCAGCAAGAATACGTCATCATATTTAAATATATCATCATATTTGAACACCTCATAAGCATTTAAGTTACAATTACAATTTTTACAATACTTTGATTCATACTTTACTACCAGTAAATTCATGAAGGGAAATTGGCTCAGAGAGGAATAATTTGGTGTGTACGAAGAGAAACAGTGACTATAACCTGATTCATTTTAAGCAAAACTTATTAAATTAGGCTGACATCATCATAGTACTGATTTTGAGTTAAATTAATCATTGTCTGTATACATTAATTTTTTGTGTTCACAGAAGTTAATTTCTGCTTAATATCATTATACTGTAAATACCAATTGAATTGGGATACATCTAGAACAGTGGAAACGGGGTTTCATTTGAATTAATGAAGATATATTTATTTCTAGGTATATTTTCTGGTCCTCAGTGGGATGGCTTGAAAGTAGGCTGAAACGCAGCACGCTCTGTGACCTTTGTTCCATCTGTTCACAAACAGCTTTGTGATACCCATAACTCAGTTTCTACATATTGCACCCAAGAAGCCTTAAAACAACTTTTCCATCCTCCATCAATAATATGATACTTCTTCAAGGCATGCAAAACATGTGTTGATGGCTTAAAGCTAAGCAGGCAATCTGTGACCATTCCCAGTTCATCTACAGCACTTGTAAATCTATTCTTGATTTCATAAAACAAAGAATCAATATTTTCTGTTTCGGATGCTCTTTCCTAACACCTGTGCTTGAACATAGAGTCCTGAGTCTAATCCAGGGATCCATATTACAGGAAAGACACCTGCTTGTTAGAGCAGGTCTGAAGGAAGACCATGGAAATGATCAGAAAACTGAGGCACCTCTCCTATGACAACAGGCTGAGGGAGCTGGCTGGGGTTGCTCAGCCCAGAGAAGAGAGGACCCTGGGAAGACCTTATTGCAGCCTTTCAGTTCTTAAAGAGTGTTTATAAGAAAGAGAGAGGTGTTTTAACAGAATCTGTAGTGAAAGGACACAGGGCAATGGTTTTAAACTGAAAGAGGGTAGGTATAGATTGGCAGTTTAGAAGGAAGCTGGTGTAATACTGGCAGATCTTGCTTTGGGAAGATGTTGATGTCCCATCACTGGAAGTGTTCAAAGTTAGGTTGGATGGAGCTTTGAGCAAAATAATCCAGTGGAAAGTGTCCCTGCCCATGGCCGGACTGTTGGACTGAATGATCATTGATGGTTCCTTCCAACCTAATCCATTCTATGATTCTATGAGAAACAGATAAACAATAATTTGGAAAATGAGTACGTCACATTAGACATAGGCAGGATGAAGCACGTGCATACATAAAATTCAGAATAGAAGCAATCTATATTAGTTCTACCATTGACTTTATGTTCGTGTGAATCTGTGATCTCCATTAGAAAGAAAATAAACGTGTTCTATCTTATTACAATTTGTTTGCTTTCTTTTTCTCAGAAGAAAGGGTTCCATTACCTAAATGTATTAGCTGTTCATCATGCAGGTATGTTATATATTGTTTGAAGAAAAGTGCACTGCTTTTGTTTAAGTTTGCATGATATGACTTTGTTCATGGAAAGCTGATGTAGATTAGGGAGGAAAAGAGATGACATTGGTAAAGGCATATTTAGATCACTATTATATATGGAAAGAGGTCATCTGTTGGAGAAATATATAAACATGCAATTTGGTTTAAAAGATAATACCTAAAAGAAGGTATTTTTAAAACAGCATTATAGAACTGTTTGCACTAACATTTTGGTACTACTCTAAGAGGACACTATCTTAGACCTTTACTACTATTAAGGAAAATGAAAATCGTAATTAACACTGAGAGCTCCAATAAGCTTGTCAAGTTCTGAATCCTTAATCTGTGCATTTAGTTCAACATGTCTGTCTCTGTTGAAACTAATTAAGTAAATTAAAATTCACTTTTTAATTATTTCTTTGTTACTGTATTTTAACACATTTACTAATTAGTTAAAAGTTCTCTTTGTAAAGTGACTGAAATCAGATTTCTGGCCTAGCAGTCCTCTCTTGTTATCACATATTTTTCTGATTTATTTGTTGGGAAGTAAAATATTGAGAAATTTGTTTTAGAAATACTTGTCTTTGTAGATATTTTGTAGAGAGTTATGTATTTCTAGCTTAGAGATAAAAATACCTTTAATATTCTGATTTTGGATATTTTTAGAGAAGGAACACAAAACTAAATTCATGCTTGCACTACATACTTGAGATTCTTGCTACAAGTAATTTTCACCTTAGAAAGAAGTCAAGAGAAGATTAAAATGCCCTAAGTGCTGCAAGTTCATGTCTGGCCTATCTCACATTAAATCCATAGACATTACATCAAACAATACTAACAAACAATCAGTAAATTTAGAGCCCCACTTCAAATATCACAATGGAAAAATGAGATAATCTCATTTTTAAGTGTATCTGATTTTAAAATAGATACAAAATTTATGACAAAATGGAAAGACACATAAAATCGTGGGTTTCAGTTCATATCTCAAAACAGTAACAGCAAAAGATAAGTCAAATACTAACTACTATTTTCCTCTTATGAGCATAATTATTCATCCATTACCTGTCTTTCCTTTAATTTTAATCATTTAGTCTTTTTTTTTATTATTTTTAATTTCAGTCAATTTTTAACAAAATAATATGATGTTTGCATACCTTCACCCTTTTCCCCCTCTCAAGTTTCTAGTTCTCCATATATTTCTAGGAGACAGCACCATGGAGTAGAGTGAAAGATTGGGTCAAATAATAAACAACAAAAAATTAAAGCAATCCAAAAGTAATTGGTTTTCTGTCATCCAACATACAGTGGAATTTTGTGTAAGGAGTGAGCTGCTTTAAATTTTTCTAGCAGGTGTACGGGCAAGCAACATTTGAACTTTCAGTGTTTCCATAACAGGAATTTTTCCCTAAGTGAACATCAGAAATAAGAAATCCCTTTAATGTGTAATTAATATAAATATTTCTTCTGTTGGTATTTAGTTTCTGTGTAACTGAACACATTTAGTTTCTGTGTAGGACTGTGCAAAATTTCTTTCAATTTCATGTACCTATCTTCAAGTACCAGCTTCCTCATGGATGATATCTGAAGGTTTCAATGCATATATCCAAATAGCATTCCTCTACACAGTTTTACACAGTTTACAACTCTATATTCAAATGTATTAACATACATGTACTAGATTAAATTAAAATTAAAAAGCCAGTAAAACATCTGCTATGTTTTTGGAAGATATTTCTTGGGTTAGACTAGAAAGCCCAACAATACTGAGCAGTGGTGTACAGATCAGTAAGGCTGCACATTATAACCATTCAAATTTTTTTTTCTTCTTTTGGATCATCTCCATAATTTTTTCTCTGTATAGCAATATGAATTTCTAATTGTGTTGTGTGAAAATACAAATTAACACAAAATGAGAGCAATTTAGATCTCAATGTTATCTGTAGATACTGAAAATTAATCACAATACTATTATGTAAATATTAGCATAGAGAAAACATGTTAAAAAATCAGGGGAAAATAACAACTCACTATATTACTAAAGATAATTGAGTTTAATTGCAGACATAATATTTATTAGCATTCATTAGAGTTCTCTTTTTTTCTGAATTTTAGTTCAATGCCATAAAGTTAATAATAATGCAATAGTATTCAGTTACATGTGTTGTACAAAAAGTATATGTCTACTGTGCATTACCAAAATGGAATAAATTCTGGCAGCATTCAGAAATAGCACAAATTCAATATTTTTTTAAGAGTTATTTTACCTTAAAGAGTTATTTGTGAAATTAAAGGAACACATTGAAATATTCTGATTCATTTGATCAATTCCATTTTTCCTAGCCAACACAATTTTTTGCAAGCAGTGTTTCAATACATTAGAATTTTTGATTCAAGCACTTATATAAAAACATGAAACAATTTGTGACAAGTAAGTCACTGTGGAATGGTGCATTACTGAATTTGTATTCTAGAAGAACTATAATAGTTTAGCTTATTTTCCTATTTAAGAGGTAAAATATAGTAATCTAACAATTATTATAGTCTCTTCTCTCTGAGTACCTATATATGATGTCCTACCAAGCACCATAATGTATTTCTATTATTGCATTACACTGATTTGGCCACATAGAAAAAAAAAATCAATGTATATTCAGAATAAATGAAAGATAACATACTTAACATGGATTCTTAATAAAATATGTGTGTGTGCTTACTTTTACCAATATGAAGAAAATCCTTTACCAGTGCAATGTTATACAAGAAAAGCATATTATTTCATGTAGGCTTCAGCCTCAACTTCAGCATCCAGTTTCTCCTCCTAGTGAGCTAACCTTTTGTCTTGCAATGCTTGACAGTAAACAGCCTACGGTGATTTTTCCCTTAAAAATATTCCCATCACATGTTGTACTGTCAGAGTGATTTAGGCCACTGTTTCCGAAAATGGTTGAAGTTGTTTCCTTTTGCTGCACAAGTATTTGTATGATGAAAGCAATCATACATTTTGTGTCTCATTAAAGATATTTTCTAGCCTTACCACAACTTCTTAAAATGACAAACTCCTTATATACATAAATAAACTTATCTGAAAATCTATTCTAAGAGAAGCTGAAAGAAAAAAGTCATATATCAGAGTATCTTGATCTGTGAAGGATGACTGATAGGGATTGTTGTGCTCATACAGATTTATTTCCCTGAAAGAGCAACATTAATGAGTTATATGTTATTAACACTTGATTATTAATGTCAGCAAGACAATATTATTGCAGGGGAATAAAAAAAGTGGGTTGCAGAACTTTTAATTTTTAAGAAACTTGATTGCAGATGAAGAATAAAGACTAGCTTTTTTGAAGATTTTATTGATATCACCGAAATCCTCTCCTTTTTTTTTTTTCCACATGAAATATTTTGTTTCTGTGGAAAAATACAGTATCTTAGGCCATTTAAGGCTTTCTAATTTCTTTTTTAAGTATGACACCTGGATGAATGGTCTATGATGTACTCTGGCATTTCAACACTAAGGAAGAAATCATCAAAGCATGCATTATATTACTAAGGAATCATCAAAGCAATAAGACTAAGTTCTTAATTTTCACTTATTTGAGACAATACAATTTTATTTTTAAAACTAGCTTTTTTAAACAACTTGTTTTATTCTGACCTAATGTGACATGCATGTGAAGAACTCCCAGGCATAGGATTTAATCTAGAATATATATTAAAAGGTGTTCTAGATGATCTTTAAATGTCCCTTCCAACCCAAACTATTCTATGATTCTATATAGACTTACACATTATATAATAAGTAGGTATGCTGGCATATATGAGTAGATTATAGTAGTGGTAGTGCATATGGCACATAAAATTCAGCTACTTGCAAGTACAGATTAACTATGTAAGCACAATTAGAGGATAGCTGTAAGAGTGCCTAATTATTAAGGTTTGTCTTACTTTTCTCAGACCTTATTTCCATACAGTAATGTTTTTAAGAGAACTGAGCTGAAGTTCTGCATAATAGTCTGCATCAGACTGAATTTTGGGCAAATTTGGTTTACATGATTATCTGATTCTGAGAAAATGGCTAGAGGTCTTGAGTTTTCACATTACTTACATGAACCTTTGGCTATATCAGCAAGAATACTTCATCCTCATCACCAATATTGGTCTACATTTTACCCATTTATAAAATCTGGGAAAAACTTTATTTTGCTTGTGCATAACCAAACATATCTAGTAAAGCCTCCCCCCACTCTAATACCATACCTACTGCCGTAGCTGAAGAACCAATGGGTGCTCTGACAGACAGCCCAATGGGTTCTCTGACTTACAGCCAAACTGTAAGTACACTACTATAAGAGAACAAATTATCATTTAGTTTAGCCCATCTAAAAATAGGCAGAGCTGTACTGTTTGCTCTGGGCATGGTTTCTTTTAACTCCGTAATTTGTGAGGAAGCCTTTTCATCAGACTGCTGGAAGTCACAGGGCATAGTGGATTATGCCCATATGTCAGATAAACAGCTTCCCCATTCACTAAGATATTCCAGTCCTTTGGTCAAACACATCTCACAAACTTTATATTTTTTCAGGGAATTAGTTAAGGAGACAGTTCTAAACAAAACTCAGGTATTTTTTCTGAAGACAGCTCATTCTAGTGATCATCTTTATCCATACATAATATGGGAAACACAAACATTTTCTTTATAGCATCCTTCACCTTCCTCAAATCTTGTTTCAGAAAACTTAAACTCCCTTGCAATGTGTACTGTAAACACTACTCTCCTCAACTCCAAAAAAACCCATAAATGTTATATAATTTTAGGTACTCTGTATTGAAAACATAAGTCTATACATTATTTTGCCTTCTAGTTATAGAGGCCTGGGGCCGTATGTCATTTCTTAGAATCACAGGATGGTTGAATTCAGCAGGGGCCTCTGGAGATCATCTAGCCCACAGCCCCTGCTCTAAGGGGTCTCAGATAGAGTAAGGTGCACAGGCCTGACTGGGTTTTTGGTGTCTCCAAGGCTGGACATTCCACAGGCTCTCAACTACTTGTTCCAGTGCTTGGGTCCTGCTGAGGGAGCTACCCTATGTGATAACTGAGCACCCACATATCTGCTCCTGCATCTTATCCTTTTTTAAATATGTTTTCTCCAAGGGACCATCATCTTGCCTGTGGGGCTTCACTGTCCCTTATGGTTCTTTGAAGCTGTTTGGAACAGTCTGTATTTAGCAGAGGGCAACCCCTGGCCATCCTTCTCAGAGGCAACTCCTGCAGCCCACCCCATACACAAAATCTTGAAACCTACATCCAATACAACCACCATTATAGTAAAAAAGTATTTGCTTGTGTATAAGAATTCCTTGTATATCTACTTTGCTCATTGCTTCCCATGCTCTCACTGGGCCCCACTAAGTCTTTATTTTCTTTGTTCCCTCACCATGGGATATTTGGACAAAATATATAGGGGATATTGACAAAATCCCCTAAATACCCAGGACCTCATTCTACCAAGCAAGTATGTCCATGTCTCTCTTGTACTGGAGAATTCAGAACTGGACCCAGCACTCCGGATGGCCTCACCAGTGCAAAACAGAGGGGAAGCATTATCTTCCTCAACCTTCTTTTCCTAACATAACACAAGAAACTCTTGGTGCATTGCTGCTTTGTGTTCAGCTCATTTGCTAGGGCCTAGAGGTTCTTTTCTGCAAAGCTGCTCTCATATTTGAGCTCCCCTAGAACTCATTGAATATACCATCAAATGCCAACACTTTTTTTGCTGTTCTTTTCAGTTTGTTTTTTTTTAAATCTCTTTACTCAGGTGCAATAATCTGACTAATCCCCACTAAAAATAGTTTCAATGTTCAAATCTCTCTACTGGCCTCTCTCATAAACTTTGAAGCAAATAATTAATTTAGCTTCATTTGCACTGGTTTTATACTCTTGAAATCCTATTTTACACTCTGATTATCTCTCATGCCTTTTTGATTCTCTGGCAGAATCCTTGATTCTGACTTTTTGATGAAAAAAATAAATTCCATTCCATGAAGGAAAAAGAATTTCACAGCAGTTTTTATTACACAAAAATATGGTTTGTGACTCTTCTATGATAACTGATATATACAGAAATCTTAATAATAATACCTTGAAAAAGTTTCTGGCTTCTCAGAGACTCCAAAAATCATCACCTCTATGAACATTCATTACAAAGGGATGTTATAAATGGCCACTGGCTCCAAAACTGCTGGCCCAGGACCCCTCCTGCTAGTTTCTGGAACCCAGTCTCAGTGCACACAGACAGACACAGACACACAGACATAGACACACAGACACAGACACACAACACCAACAGTGCCAGTCACACAGATGGCCACAGACAAGATGCTGCCTTCAAGAGCACCCACATGCAAGACTCCTGCCAAACACAAGCCCAGAAAACTACAGCTCCTCCTCTTCTTGGGCTGCCAGAGGCAGGAGGGTACCAGTGAAGGAGTGTAGAGGCAGAAACATCACACTTTCCAGGCTGACAAGCAAAAATACATTTGTGAATCCCTCAAGAACTGGTCTGATATCCCTATCTGCGTCCCAACTTTTTCTGCCTTCTTGCATCTTTCTTACATCACAGACCTTCAGGTCTGCATTCTTACCAGTGTCAAAGCTCAGGTTTGCCTATAGTATTCTCATAATCCTTTAATTATTGTGACTTGTAAAGACTGATCCTTAGCTTTGTCTTCATCGTGCTTGTCAGATATATTTCTCTGTGTATTTTGTTTATGGCTTTCTCATTTTCCCTAGAATCCCATTTAACATCATCTTTGATCAGATAATTTTACTGAAATAAACATTCCCACATTTCAGGTACTCTGGTGTGACTCACCAGTTTTGGTTCTTGTTACTGCCTGCCTACTTAACTATTTTTGTGTCTGATTTATGCCTCTGTGTGTTTTGTTTATGTCTTCCTCTTTTCTTATCATCCATTTTTGCACTGAAAAGCCACAGACATGTACCCTTGAGGGAGAAGAACATCTCTCGTCCACATTCTACTACAATCTATTTCAGTGCCACAATCTAGTGGCTCTAGGGTCCTTCAGTATTCGAAGACAGTTGGACTATTTGTTTCAGTGACCCCCATAGCTGAGATACTAAATTCAGATTGACATCTATTATTTTCTATTTGCCTAGGACTATTTGTAAATATTGAAAATGGTCTTTTGATATATTTGGTAGTGTAATGCTAATACTTAAATTCTCCAGATTTAAGTATGGAATTTACAAATAAGACAACAAATTTTTCCTTGTAAATCAAAGATCAGAAACTTAAATACAATAAATTTATATGTTGCATTTATTTTTTTGAAGACAATGGGATATCTTAGCTTGTTCCATTTACTGTATCTACCAAATACAATTGTAATGCTTTTCTGCTGAAGTACATTGCAGCATCCCAATGACTATCTTCTCAAACAAGTCTTAGAATGCTTATTATAATTCCTGCTATTTCATTTACCACCACCCTGAAAGATACTTACATTTTAAGTCATATATTACTTACACATAAACACAGTTTGGATTTGCTTCAAGAGCCTGTTTCAATGCTTTACATTTGATAAGATCTTAATTTTTTTATAGTTTCTTCTGAAATACGGCATTTTATGACTTAATTTCAAAATTGTACATCCATCCAAAATTCTCAGATTTCCTATAGTGCTTAATTTTAACACTCTATATCTCTTTTTTTATTACTTAAATAGGTTCCATTAAGCATGTTCCATTTTTATTTAGGTGAATCCTTTCTGTAAAGAAATGGCTCTCTGTCATTTTTTCTTTCCTAACATATATAAGCTTTCTCCATGCATTATTTTTTTAAGGATAAATTTAGACTGACTTTTATGAAGCTGGATTTTTCCAGGATACTAAAAGCATTTCAGTGGTTCATACCTTTAGCCTCCTACACAATCATGATACTCCACTCTAGTTCTGAAAAGTGGAATATGAACAATTAAACTTTTGACCTTCCTCACTCTAATGTCAGGAAGTTAGCTGAAGGTGAATCAGGACAGTTGATTATGTCAGTGCTTTATTCATAAGGGCAAATATAGATAAAAGAGAGTATTTCAAAGCAAGCCACAAAATATTAATGTGGGCAAATTGAATATGGCTAATACATTCAGGTAAGAGGTTGCTGCAAGCCTAAATAATGCTTTAATAATCTAAATAAATATACAACTTTACCATTATTATTATTATTGTATTTACCATGTTGTTATCTGCATGGTACTACTTATTTCCTAGGGCTGAAGCCTTTATTCTCAAAACAGAGACTCATCTCTGCTGTTTTCTTCCAGGAGAACTCTAGTTGGCATTAGGCCTAAACCCTGTCAGGAAGAGTGCTAGCAGAAAGCCACCATGGATGATCATGACTTGAGCTAGTGCCTTCTGTTTAGTTCACAAGTGTAACCATAGTTGTGGAAGGGGCTAACAGCGGGCCTGTTAGCTAAAGGAGCAAGAAGAAGCTGAGAAGTAAGAAGAAGCTGATAAGGAGCTCTCTCCAAGGCTGTAACCAAGGAGACCAAGAGAAGAAAGATAAGAGAACCTTGCAGCTGGACAAAGTATTTTTAGAAAGTTAGTTGAAGTCACTATAACTTTTCACCAATAGTTTCATGTTGATTTATTGTGGCCAATAGTTAGGGTAGAAGAAGCATAAACAATTGGAAAGTGTATAAAAGTCAGCCATGTTCAATAATAGAGTTGCCAACTGAGACTGCTTGTGGTCTCTGCTTTGTGTTGTGACCGCCTCGACAGCGACACATAGGGGCTCTCTTCTGCAGCTCTACCTTCCATAATATTATGGAATTTTGTTTTCCTTAATCCTATATTTTTCTGGCTAACCTATTTCTGAGCCAGTTCTCTGCCATGTGATCACTTTAATTCAAGCTTGCATGTGGCTCATCCTTGCCATGGTTTAGCACTGGCAGGCAGCTAATTCTCACTCATCCATTTGCTTAGTCCTCACAGCAGGGTTGGCAGAGAAAATCAGAAGAGCAAAAGTGAGAAAACTCAGTTTCACAGGTAAAGAAAAAGCTGGGCATGCAAGCAAAGCAAAACAGGGATTTCTTTCACCACTTCCCATGGAAAGGCAGGTGTTCTGCCATCTCCAGGAAAGCAGGGCTCCATCACACATAATGGTGACTTGGGAAGACAAATGCTATAATTACGCTCTTCCCTTCCTCCTTCTAACTACAGGTTTATTGCTGAGCATGACAGCATAGGGCATTGAAGATCCTTTTGGTCAGCTGGGGTCAGCTGTCCTGGCTTGCTCCCCTCCTAAACTTTTGGGCACTGATCACTAGTGTGATGGTTATGAAGAGCTTCATATCCTTCATGCTCAGATAGTAACTAAGTCTTGGGCATGTTATCAGCACTGTTTTGGTCACAGATCCAAAACTCAGCACCACACAAGCTATTCTGAAGAAAATTAAGCCTTTTGCAAATGAAAGCAATAAGTCCCAGGGGAGTGGTGTAAGACTACTCCTATTGCTTTAATGTAGTTTACAGTGTCTCAGTTAGTCCCTGGTGTAAGAATGAGAGGCAAACAGAGTATTCCAGAAGGCAACTCAAAGCATCCAAGTGTCTTCATTCTTATCTCTGCAGAAGTTAGGGAAATGGAAGTATTCAATAATAATAAAATATTAGAACGTGTTCTCTCCTCTACCAATATTTATGGCCTTAAGTACCTTGGTAGTATCTAAATACGATTTTCATAATTACATTGGAATAGGGGTAGAGGGAGATTGCATGAGCTGAAAACAAATGCCTGTGATGTTTTGAAATTACTTAAAACAGTCTTCTTGTATGGTTTGAATAACTGTTCTCTGTACTTGTAATAGATATAACAGATCAGAAAAGCAGTGAGAAAAGAAGAACCTTAAAAAGGTGAAGACAAAAGTAAGATATATCACAATTTATTCCCCTGCACTGATGACCTCTTGTCTTCCAGTCCTGGAAAAATTAGGATATGATTGATAATGTTATGAAAAAAAACCAAACCCAGCTGAGGTGTTTTTTTTTCTTTTTCTTTCTCAATACTATCACGATAGAGAAGAATTTATTATGATGCATGTCAGAGAGCAAAACATGATAAATTAAAAGAAGTAGAAGACTGATCATAAGGAAGTTATTTTAAGAACAATGCAGGCAAACCATTATTGTTCTCTGTATGGAAAATACATATTCTCTCTCAACTTTACAGGTTTTTAAACAGGCTTTGATCCTAAAAGCTTAGTATGGTAAGATGTCCTGACAAATATATAAATAAAATCTCTAGTATGTTTAATCAAAACTAGAAATGGAAGATTTCTTTCTGAAAAGAGACATTTCTCTAAGGAACATATGAGGGGACTAGAGTTATTTAATGATTCAGGCAAAATACAGGAAAATGCATTTGGGGCAATGTGATTCAAAACTTGACATATTTAATTTTGTTTTAAAGAGACGCTAATGTATTCTTGAACATGGATGAAGAAGGGGACAAAGAGGCATGTCAAATAATTCCAACCCCAAATGAGAGGTATATTTTAAATTTCTGTTCTCTACTTAACATCTAGTTTTGTTGGCTGAAGACAAAACAGAATATACTAGACTGTCTGAAAAATTTGTTTTTAAAGTATTTATATTTCAAATTGTTTAACAACTGAATGATTAATGTACACAAAATCACTTCTAGTTAGAGTATAGCTTCAATAGTGATACAGAAAAAAGGGGTTCCTTTTTGTGTATGTCTGTAAATTGAAATATTATAGTATTTGGAAGTTTATCTTATAAGCATAAGGTTGTTTTTTCTATGATCTACTACTGTCAGAGGTTTAAATTATTGTCACACCCTGTGAGGTCCTTTATGAAACAGAAAAAACATGTTCAGATGTATCACTTTCTAAATATTGCTCATGGAAAGCCTTTAATTTAGGTTGTTATATTCATGGAGTTAGTCCAGGAAGGCCTTGCCTTCCATTCATGGAGTTAGTCCCTCCATCCTTGCCTTCCATTCTTAAAAACATTATGGAAACCAAAGCAAAGTTTTGGGGGTTTTGGTTTTGGTTGGATATTTTTAAAATTATTTTTTGCAAGGCTTTTGTAACAAGTCTTTAGCTGCCTTTGCTGTCATTAGTGGCTATAAACTTCTAAAGAAAATAGAGTTTTAGTTCATACTTGGCAGGAATTCTTATTAACCATTTTAACTGTGTGACCTAAATTAGTTTGGGGCATATTGGAGCTAATGGATTTGGAAATCCATGTTTCATAGCCGGAAACTCCAGCTGTCAAGAGTTTTCCACATTTCCATTTTGTCTTACTTGCACATTTATCATTTTTGAGTGAGATCCTGGTATACAAGGGCATATGTTCTAATTGTTTTGCGAAATTATTTCATTATATTTTCCTTCTTTTTCATGGGCTTTGTGGGCTTTGTTTCTGTCCAAGCATGATTAATGGGTTTGTAGAACCAATCATCTCTAGCAGCTGTTTCTTTGCTTCTGAGCAACCTCTGTAGGGGAAGTTCCCTTGTCCAGTCTGAACAACTACTTTTTAAATGGTCAGAAATCTGTTGTAGTAACTTGTATTTGAAGGTTAAATATGACACAGCTAATTGGTTACAATTCCCCATGTCATATACAACACTATAAAGTACAATTTCTTTGTAGCTCTTGGTATCTGATGAATCATCAGCTCTCAAAAGATGCAATACATGATATTATCTTAATAGAAAAGATGTATGCACTCAGACCATTTTGACTGCATGCACTTGCAAGAAGCTTTTTTCTCTTATTTTCTCTACTCTCCTTGAAAGTTTATTGAAGTTTATGTAACATGTGTGTCCAATATTTCATATTGGAAAAGAATTATCTCATTTTAGTACCTTTTTACTGGGTTTATTTACTGAATTACATACAAAATTCGACTCTTGAATTGAAAAAACGGTGACTGATTACACTGTTTCTGTATGACATTTATTTTAGAATTTTCAGATTTGGTTTTTTTTCATTAGTCCAGGAGCCAAAACTGAAAGAGATCTTAACTTTTTTTTCTTTTCCTAGTAAGTTTCTGTTGCAGAGACATTGAGCCTGTAAACCTCCAAGGACTCATCCAGCACGTTTTAGTGTGACATCTCTTTATTCTCACAATCTATGTAAACAATGTGATAAATGAATTTCTAACAAAATTGCAACAGTTGAATGATGTATTGATCACTTGTGTGATTTGGGGTTATCTATACATAATGCAATAACATAAATTTTGGAGAACACAAGAGAGCAAAGTAAGTAACTGCAGAAATATCAGAGACTTTTCAACAGGGAAAGCAGAACTCTATATAATGGCTGTAGTACTATATTAAAATTAATGAATATATTTCAAAATAACATCTATTAAAGGATTAGCTACTTCTTTTATAGCACTAAAAAAAACACTTCCCCTATTATTCTGTTTACTGAGAATTATACTACAGTATGATAGATAGCTTGTGTGTCTCTTATAAATGCAAGCTTTATCTACACTGCATTTTGAGAAAAGTCTTTAGACTATTGAACATACTAAACACACTTCTGTGCTGTGTATAAACTGAACCTTCAAGAGCATGCTCTGGCACAGGCAGTGCACATCCTTCAAAATACAGAGGACCCTCTTATGATTCATTTTCTACTGTTGTGTTGTGTAAAACCTATCATAATAGTAATTTTGATACATCTAAGTAAGAATTAGAGACAATGACAACTTGATAGCCTGTGTAGAGTGAAATATATGATGAAACTGAATAATGTGTTATGTATACACACATGCCACTTTGGAAATAGGTATCTCTGTGACAAGACTATTTAGAAGACCTAATTTAGTTCATTAAAAACCTTTAGGAAGAAAGCCATTTATTAACAACACATTTTGTGCTAATGGCTAATTCTCAATCATTAGCACTATTTATTGCTGCATATAAAACCCTGCTAGGTTTTAACACTTCTAAATTAGCTATGAGTATAGATTGCAGCAGAGGTGATGATAAAAAGAACAAAAGAAGTGAGCACTGAAGCATATCACCTCTTTCTTCCCCAGTTTTCCCTACTTATGTCTGGTGTTCTTGTGTTGTTACCTCACCCTTCCTTCATCCCCTGCTCCTGATGCTGATTAATCTTGTTTTCAGTCTTGCCAGTCATCCTGGTGTGCTCAGCAGGATTCCTTGCCTTTTTGCAGTCCATTGTGCCTATTTTTTCCTTTGTTCTATATCATGAAATTGCTCCATGGGTCACTGTTCACACATTTTTATATGCCCCCTAAGTGCAATTATACATGTCTTTGACCCATTTTGGGTCAGATTGCTCACATGTTTTACAAGATATTTGTGTTCAGCTGTGCTGTCACAGTTAGAGAGTGCTTATGCTTTGCTAGTGATTCAGACAAGGCTAGATGCATGCTTCCATTTGGATGTAAGGCTACACGATACCAGTTATATCCTAACTAATAGATTTATTACTCAGAGAATGCCATAATCCTGGCTTTTTGCTGCATAGGATCTTAGAACAGGAATGAAGGTCAGTGACGTACTTTTTATGGATTAAAAAACAGCCTGACACTGAAATACTAGGACTACAATAAATCATCAAAGGTAAAGTAATACTTATTGAAGGACAGAGCCTTTGGAGATAGGTGTTTCAACATTTCAAAGTGCAGATACCTAATGTAAGTAAAACATTGAAAAGAGTAAAGGAAATGCATTTGTAACAATTTTAAAGAGACCTTTCCCTAAATAGTAGTATTTTATCTTAGATAGATTCTTTTTCCTGCAACAAATAGCTCTGGATAAATATTAGTTATTTTATTAGACTATGTAGTTTGCATTTAAACACAGACTCTCTCCAAAATTTTGCTTGTGGGATAAGTAGGTGGGTGCATTTAGGGGGAAAAGATTTTATCACACAGTAAAAACTTCATAGGATCATACCACTATTGAGTAATTCAGAGATCTCTAATCTCCTGCTCAAAACATGATCAAGTGTAAAATTAGATAAGGCAGCTCAGAATTTTTCAATTTAGGTCTTGGAAACCTCCAAAGCCAGAGTGCACAATATTTCTGATCAGCCTACTCTACTTCTCTGTGAATCTTATCTTTCCATTAGACTATTTAAATTTCTTTTTTTTCCCTGAACTTTATGTGAGGGGGAAAAAATGCTGCTATTGCAGGAATGTACTCATTTAGAAAGACTTTCTTCAGTTCTACTCTGAGTAGATCTGAAGAAAATTATAATTCTTATGAATAGCATGGCTTGAAGATTTCACACAAAAGATTGTGTATACTTCATTTTCTTTACATTGAGTACCTATAATTTGTAGAGGCTATATTTCTCTGCCTTCTGTTGCATACAGGGAAACAGGATTATATGGTTATATTTCTTGGATAGTTTTACTGTGCCATTTTTCTGTCTTATACCGTAGAAAAAATATTTCAGAAAGTGTTTTTACTGGTAGTGGAACAAACTACTTACTCATTAAGAAAAAAATTATCAAACTGACTCTGAATTCTTTAATAAAGCGGGGAGCAAGCAGCTGTTGAATCTCTGCTTTACATTACTGTTCTGAGGATGTAAAATGAATATGCCACATATATACTTATATAAACACTTTGGTTAAGTAAACAGTAATTTAAAAATACTCTCTTATAACTAATAGTGGTGTTTTACCCTGTTGAATTAACACTAAAACACTTGCTTGCAAATCTCAAATAGTGAACATTTTCATTCTGTAGTGCTGGCAGTAATATCTACAGCAGTGAAGAGAAGTTTTTACAAGCTCACTTGAAGTGCTTCCATGAATACATAGCTTTAGTGTCATGTGTGCTTCTGGTTATCATATGTATTTGTTCATACCAAATTAGAAAACATCCTCTGAACTGCTAAATTTGAAGATCTTTGCCCAAAAATTCTAAGGTAACTCTGTGACATAAGTTGCAATTAATTAATTCATGTCAACAATGTTCCTACAGAACATCTCTTACAAATACTGTAGCTCTGGTTACAGATGTGAGAAACAGATTAAGTGTTCATGTTAAAGATCTATATAGGAATTTCAGGTTTCAGCTGCACTGTTAGCTTCTTGTAAAGTTAAGGCCTCTTTTGCATCAAAATTTATGCTCTGTTGATGTCTCAGTTGCCAAATCACAGCATTGCTTGGGTTTGAAAAAACCTTTTGAGCTCATCTAGTTCAGTCCTGAAATTATTCTGTCTCTTTTGACATGTTTTGATGTATAGCCCTGTGAACATGAACTGAGTTTAGGACCAAATATATACTACTATTCATTAAATAATGATTTGCCTTGTGCCTGAGGGACTTGGGCTCCCTGCCCAGGCTCTGATGCAGTTGCTGCCTTCCCATTGACAGGTTTAACCACTAGCAAAGTTGAGCACATGTCCCAGACACACGCTGGGGACACTGACAAAGCTGGATACATAGGCAGCCACAGACAAGTCTCAGTCTTCAACAGCAGCCACACATAAGACTCACACCAGACACAAACCTGGACAGCCACATCCCTTCCTCCTTTTGGCCTGGCAGAGGCAGGAGGTGTGACACAGCACACACATAACACTCTTCAGGTTCATGAGCACACACACAGCTACATATTCCATATTCCCCAAGCACCTACACAGCTCCTCTGCTGCCTTACACCCCTGACTGGATCCTGTCTCCTTTTATCAATCCCTTGTTTCAGGCATTCTCTGGTTGGTGCAGCTGGATGCTCATTGCAAACATGAAGCACTCACACAGGCACCCCACAAAAATGGGTCTCCTTGAAAATCAGCACACACCCTCGACCCAAAAAATCCCCCACTCTGGACCCGAGGTCTACCTGTTCATAAACACATCAGACTCAAAGTTTGACAGTAAATACACATCTATACCTAGTTTGGTGAAGGTACAGACACTTGCTCCCAGCAGTCAGCACCAGACACATGGCCTCTGGCCATTCAATCCTGCTCCAGGAGCTGGTTCTGAGCCCCTTACCTGTCTCATTCCCCTTGGTTCCCCCAGTAGCTGGTTTTCAGACACAAACTGTTATTGTCTCAGTGGCTGGAGGTAAATTGTGCCTGCTGTCTCCAGTGGCTGATGCTGACATCTCATGGGCTGCAGTAGATCACACCATAGTCTGAGGGCACCCAACCCACAGCCCTTTTTTTAACTCAACTAGCTGAACATCCAGTACTCTCACACCAGTCCCCCCAGTAGTTTCCAGTAAATCATTGCAGGGTCAAACATACACACAGGACAGTTTGACACACTTATGAGAATGTTTAATAAGACAGAGAAACTGCAGCAATAAACATATAGTTTAGCCAGGCAGGCATAATGGCTGTCACTGTTGTACATGTGACCTGAGGTTTTCAATACTTTTTGCTGTCTATAGCACCTCTTTGTTCCTCCTTTCTCACTTCTCTACCCTCCCTTCCCATGAGTTATATAATCCTACAGATTTCCTCATGTCTAGTTGTGTGACAGGGATTTCTCTCTGGTTTACCTGTGGTTTCTTGACAGCCCATCAATTAGTGTGACTAGCAAGGTTAGTTCCTTGTCATTGTCTCCATGTTAGTTTGGCCACATTTATGTCTCTGTATGTTTAGAATTAGCCATTTTTTCATCCTCCCAATTATGAGGTTTCTGATCAGATAACCTTGCTGGAACAGAGATTCTCATACTCTCATATACTCTTGTCATTACCTGTGAATACTGAAATTTGATTTCCATGAGTATCTCACACACATTGTGTGAGGCAGTGACTTCACCAAGAGGCCACAATGCCAGCAGTAGACAAAGAGAACAGAATGGGGACGGAAATGGGTTTTATCAACAGTTCAAAGACTGAAAGAAAAGATAATATAACATACAAAATCCAGCCAGCAGCCTAAATCATCAAGCAAGCTTACAGTGAAGTGACTGATCTAAAGTCAAACCCAGTAGTCTAGCCACAGAGTTTGAAACAAATCCAGTGATCATCTGGCAGATTATTATGGCTAAGAGGCAAGCATAATAACACAGCTTCAGCTCTGTTTCAGCCCGGTTGGTGGATGGAGCATACTTGCAACAAATATTCTTCCAGCATACTGCAGACAGTGAAGTACAACCCAGGACTGTGCTTAAATAGAGGTCTTGTGTTCATGGGTAGTGTGTTTGTAGGTGGGAAGCCCCAGGTGATGCTGATCAGGTTCCTTAGGTTTTATTAGTACACTCAGAGCCCTAGAAATATGGTTATCACCAGAGAGAATGACAAACATTGCTAAAATCAGGATAAACATCATCCTCTGTTTTACTATTATACACTAAACCAGTCAACACACCACAGAATACAATCAGAATGTTCAGTCATGATTTTTTCATTGCTAAATTCATGCTGGCTGCTAAAAATCACCCTCTTTCTCTTCATGTGTTTGGAATAGCTTTAAAGAGGAGTTTGCTCTATAATTTTCTCAGTGTCTGGAAGATAGGCTATCTGGCCTATACATCCCTGAATCTTCCTTTACCTCTCCTATGTCAGCATAGATATCCTATTTCCCCTCCCTAATTATCATGACTTTTCACAAATGATAGAGAGCAACCTTCCAAGTATTTCAGACCATCTAAGTACATGACATGTGGCCTTAAGAACTTGTGTACATCCAGTTAATTTCAATGACCCATAACTCAATCCTGAATGACCACGTTCTTCATTTCTCTAAACAGTGATATTGGGTACATAAACTTGATTTGTGTACCACATCTAAAACTTTCAAAGGCACAGAATGGTTGTGGGGAAATTACAGTGTCTGAAATGATCTAAGGAAATCGAGGTTTTCTAAGTTCTTTTTCAGACTAGTTCCCTGTCTGCCTTATGGGTTAGCAATGAGTGATGAGAATTTGCTGTTCTTTACTTCAGCACCTAAAGTGTAGGTTAAATGATATATGGCTACCTAAGGCATTTTATAATAGTTTCCTGTTATAATATCATCTCTGTAATACAAACAATCTTTTGTGGCTTTCTAATAATTTTTGTTTTATGGGGTACTAATGAAAAAGCAATAGTCCACTTGGTAGAAGTGCTGAGTAAATGCACTTGGAATAGGTAGAATACTACACACAAAATTGTCTGAAGAAACATCATAGCACTTTAAAATTGGGCAGGTGAAGATAATGCTGTTGGCTTTGTCGTCTCTTCATAAAATCAGGGTAGTAATACCTCTTTCAGAGTGATGTAGTCACAATACATGCTGCCAAATTAAAAGAGTATTCCCATACTGTTGTAATAAAAGGAAAAGAGGATCTTTTATTGCCTGTGAAATAATAATTTTGAATTTAGAACAGCTCTAGATTAGCATAAGGTAAATAAAGCCTACAGCAATGCATTTGATACTGGAAGAACAAAAGAATTGAGGAGCTGCTTTTTAATGGACATTATCCTTGTCATGAGTGTAATGGGAAAAGTCCATGCAAGTAAAGGTGGTATAAGAATTTATACAAAAATGATGATCAGATTAAGGTTTCTGAAGCAAATCTCTTTTCCTAATCTTTTCATTCCTTGACTTTGAAATCTTACTAGTGACTATTAAAACCAATAAATCTGTGCTTGCTAAGTTTTATGGTCACCATTAGCTTTATGGTTTCATTTTGTTCTAGTATTGCCACCAATGCCCCAACTAATAGAAGTAAATAATTTATTAAGAACTTTTCTTCTGGAGAGGATTCTACATACTCTTATTTCTACCTACCTATTTCCCCTTCAATTAATTGCATGACCTTCTATTAAATATACAGACAAGTTGGCTCTCTTGATGTTTTCTAAGCAAAGCAATTGACTCTGCATTGATTTGAAATTTGTCTAATGTTTGTTGAAGTTCTAATGGGAATTCAATGTGTATAAAGAGGAGATCTCAAGGTAATTGCAAATAATTTGAAGGAGAAAACTTGTAAAAACCCTGCTAATAATATATTTAATGTGAACACTTGTCAAATTGACAGTACAAAGCTAGATGGAATTATTGAAGTTAAAAGTGTTCAACTACCATCATTCCTTATTCAAAACATAAACAAGTTCTTTTTGTTTTAAGTAGCTTTAGAGAGTGCTTATTTTTGCTCATCATTTATTTACATCAATACTCAATTTGTTGGGTTTTTTACCCTAAAAAACTTTATAAAACATGTTTCCTGGGATGGAAGAACAGCTTTTTGAAACTGATTTGCTACTTTTTATGTCCCCATGGTAGCACAGAACTTATTTTAGACACAGATTTATGTGTATCTTCACAGTTGCAGAGGACCCCAGTGCAAATCTTGTACAATTTACTTTGATGTTTTGTCAAAGAAAAATACACTAAATTTTAGATCATTTTAGTTTAAAGTTTAAAATGACAATTCAATTACCTTTTCACTCCATTTTATAATTATTCCATCATTCCAAAAAAGTAATGTATGCTTCATGCATCCATATTTCTTACATACAGTGTTATCAGTAATCACCTGAAAAATACATGGAGAAAAAAAATTTGTTGACTGCTTTTTCATGTAGTGGGAACCTTAGACTTCATGAACTTTATTAAACTGCAGTACTGAAAAAAAAAAAAAGCTCTTCTTATGCTTCTGGAAGCTGAATTTCCTCTTGTAATCAAATCTATATGTAAATTTATATACCTATCGGCATCCAAACAAATTCCCAGAATTTGTTATCTAAGTAGATGCATTGGTAGTTTCTTTAAAATTAAATTCCATTGTGAAAAATTATCACAATTTAGCTAAAAAAACCTAAACCTCTTGATCCATTGAAACTACATTGATTTAACAGACTTGAAGAAAGATATATTTTAAGGTGAGGTACCTTGCCTAAGGTGGTCCAGCAAAGAATTCATAATCTCATATATGAGTATTAGACCACAGCTCTCATCACTAAGAAACAATATTTTTCATAAATATATATTCAGTACTATTCCTTCAATAATGTTACAAATACACAGATTAATTTCTTTAATCTTCCTATTTTCTTCCTCCCTTACAAAGAAGAAATAAATCTCCTTTGCGACAGAAATCCATCTCATTTAATTAGCTTAGTATTTCTTAATGGCTTCTCAAATTAATAAAATTAGCAGCAATAATGGAATAACTAAATGGCATTAAAAGGGAAATGCCTGAGAAATTAAAAACATATGTAAAAGGTACAATGGAGACAGCTGTAATTAAAGACTTGTCATGCCTTCAGCTGCCATAGCAATGCTGAAGTAAGAGGATTTACCTTAAAAAGGCTTCAAGCATTTGAAGATAGGGAAGGAAAAAAAACCCTAAACCAACCCTTGGAATGTACATTGAACAGCTTAACTTTAATATGGAACCAAAGAGTTATAAGGAAATAAAGAAAGAGGGTAGAAAGTATAAGAAATTGAACATATAAGAAAAAAAGAGAGAATTTCACAAGGGTGAGGGTATTGTTGTTCATAACACATTTACCTGTTTGAATTTTTACTTAAAACCACTAGTTTAATTTTTTATTTTAATTAGCAAAACATGAACAGGAAGAGATTTCCTGTCTTTCAACACATATTGTATCATCAGAATAAGCACAGCAGTGAAATGTCATATAAAATTATTTGGCTTTTCCTTTTGATTTATTTTTCAACACATTAGAGTAAATTGCTGGATTTTTTTTGGAATGGCACACAAACCATCACTAACATAGGTATAGAAGGAAAGATTGAATGATAGTAATCTGATAACTTTCCCACTTCCATAAAACGTGATAATGAATAAAAATTAAAAAAAATACTCCAGAGAAATGAAATAAATTTATGAGTTGTATGTTGCTTCTCTGTTGTAAGCAAAATTTATTTGATTTTGTATATTTTGTCTTCAATCAATAATCTCAATACTTAGTTTGTCAAGTTACGAAGGAAAAAAATATCTATGATTTTTAGGAAAAAATTATGCATAAGTGTGTGCATGTGTGTTTTCAGAGGCATACTTACATTCTGAAATATCAAAATGGATGTTTTTCTTCCAGCTCTCATGCTATTTTAAACTACCAAGCACAAAAATCTCTAAATTGAGATAGAATGAATAAAATAAGAGCTTGTATAGATAAAAAAAATAACAGACTGATGATAGCTGTATGGATACTCTTATTGGTAAATGATATCACATTGTTTTGCAGAAAGTGCTGCTTGGTTTGGGTAAACTTGTAGACACCAAGGTCAGAGTATAAGCATTGTAACCTAAAATTTTGAAACAATTACTTTGAAATAACTGATATAAAGATAGCCTACACTTCTATTTTCCTAGTGACTATAGCTGATAACAACTTTGGTAATAGAAGAATTCGTCATTACTTGGCATCCCTAGGGAACGACTGAATAATTTTAATAATTCTTATTAATTTTTTTCGTCTGAAGATCTGTGAGTCCTATGTAATAGAAGATTAGTCTCACTATTTTCTTCAAACCAAAAAAGAAACAAAATATAGGCTTTGCAGCAGTGTCCAGTGGAACTTTGACCAGAATTCAAGTGTGTCAACTCCCTGTTGATGCTCATCTGTCACCGGTTATTCAAATCATCTCTTGTTTCAGTCACCAGCACATTAATTTAGATTAAATTTCCATTAAAATCACTAGGTTGTGTATAGAGTTTATATGTTCAAATGGGAGATTCAGTTGCCTAAATTCAGATGTTGAATATTATTTTCTGAGGCACTTTAGGTTATTCAGTGCAATGATATGGAGCTGGCAGACACAGCAGAGGAGTCAGTTTACCTATGATCTTCTGGAGGAGGAGTAAGAGGCCAGATGGAGTAAATTAGGACATCTAAAATGGCCTTAGGAAACATTGTTTAAAGAATGGACTCCTGCTGCAGCTAACTGGGTTCAGAAGTATTATATAGGTCAACTTATCAGCTCACAGTGATCATAGTGGGAGCTTAGATATTTGATATGCGCATGTATGAAGCCGAACTCTTTTCAAATAATAATTTCACCCAATGCTACTTGAAAAATCAACATTTATCTCACTATCTGCTAAAAAAATAAATATTTTATTACATTGTTCTTACTTTTTGAGAAGAATATTCCCCATTACTAGGATTCTCTATCTTCTGCAAAAGCATTTCAGATTGTATAAATGTCCCAATAATGCCATTCCCACAAACTGTGCGCTAAATGTACGCATTCTTGGTTATGTGTGTTTATGGAAAACAAATATTTTGGAGAGAAATATTATTGTACACAATAGTCCAGCCTTCTAACGTACTTTTTACAATAAGTTTAAAATCACTTTGAAAAAGGAACCCAATTTATCCAGCTTCATAGATGAGAAAACCAAGTCATGCAAGACATTGCTTCACTAGTCAAAGGGCCTGTTTCAATTAAAGTGAACTGAGCAATTACAAGGCAACAATAAAAACATTGCTGATTCTTTTTATGAATCACCACTCATATGTTCACATTAATGCTGTTCAGGATTTCAGAAAGGTTTTGTAATGATGGTCCCAACATCTTGTTTTGTTTGTATTTTTTTCTCCATCAACTCCAAGTTAGTTAGTTATTCTAAATTACAGTAACCATACTGTATTTTCGATGGAAACCTGAAATTTATATGCACAGAAATATGAAAAGAAAAGAAAAATTAGGTAGCTCTGAAATAATGTGAACTGCCCACTGGGCATTTTTTAAACTCATAGGCTCACAGATGTGTACTTGTGGGAAAGGACCTCAGGAGATCTTGAATCCACCCTCCTGCTCAAAGCAGGGTCAGCTCTGACGTGAGACCAAGAAGCTTAGGACTTTGTCTAGCCCAATACAAAGAACTTTCAGATCTTCAGATAAAAATTGTTCTGTGAAAGATATTAATGTTATTCAGTGTTCTCCTAGGAATGTCATTTACAGGTGTTTCAGCACTTATCAATTTCTGGTGCCTGGATCTTGCCTAGTATCCAACACCTTTGAAAGATGGTAGAAATCTGCCTCACAAGGAACTCTTACAGCTCTCTTAGCATTCTTTGATGCATCCCTTTGGGTACTGGGAATTGTATAGGTCTAATTGTCGCAAGTAAATCATGACTCAATCCCCATTCACTTCTGGTTGTTCTTCTTCTCGCTGGACCCTTCTACTAATCACACTGGCCTTGGTGAAGAGTGAGTCAAAGCTCTACTGTGCCCACTGTCACTAAATACATCCAACCCATTCTGCAGTGATCCTACATGTCCTTTGTTCAGTCCCTTAACATTAACAAAGTGATAAAATATATTCTTGATGTCCTTGCTATCCCTTGCAGGTTCCAAATTCAATTGAGCTTTGGTTTTCTTAACATAATCCATAAATTCTCAGGAAATGCCTTTAATTTAAACAGGAGAGATTTAGATCAGGACTGAAAGTTTGTCTAATTTTTAAATTACTTTCAGCTAAAAAAGCATTGGGAACAACCAGCCTAGACCATTCGATTGAGGCTAATGGACATATTAAAAGCTTAATTGAATATGTAAGATTTTCCAAATGGATGCCTATGTTACACAGGTTATTAGCCTTTAATTAGTGATATTTTGGGTGTTTTTTTCTAGAAACATAGTGAAGAGACAGCTTTCTTAATTTTTCCCTTAAATTTGCATTAAAAAAATGTCTCTCTTTTGACTAGAAAATAAGGATGCCTTAATGGAAAGCATATAATTTGTTGATTTAAATCTCCATTACTCTACAATGGATAAAGCATACAAAATAAAATTATAACCAATTTGGAATTAATTACTCAAAACCCAGGACTTAAAAGGGTAAGGATGAAAAATAGCCAGGGTGAAAAGAAGCAATGAAGACCCTCCTGTTGAGTCATAAGGTTTAGAGTCGGCACCCTTGTGAATTTAGCCTCAGACCTGATAAATGGTTTATGTCAGAAGGTGTTAGCAGCATTTAATCAATTGACTAATTTAAGATCTATAAAATGATTCAATAGAATTTACTGCAATTGTAACAGTGCTTTAATTATAGATCTGAGAGTCCAATTTTTATATTATACTTTCTATAGTATATTTAAATGTAATCACATATGCTCTGAACATGTTCCACTGTGAGGGAGACTCTGCTTCTTTCAGCCTGCTGCTGCTCAGGATGACTCCAAAGGCCTCACTGAGGTCTGTTGTTTGTAACATTGTGAGATGATTGATTTTAGTAATGCAGCAACAGTGGTACCATTCCCCTCAGTAAAATTTCTGGCAGAGAATATCTCAAGTCTGTCAGAGAAAAATTACTATATTCACTCTGGTTCTTTGCCTCAGCACAATTCCCACCTTACCCATGCAAGAGTTCCACAGGAAGCCCACATTGGAACAGGTTTACCGGCAGGACTTGTGACCCCACAAGGCACCAATGCTGGAGCAGTCTCTTGCTGAAGGAATGCACCCCATGGAAGGGATTCACGTTGGAGCTGTTCCTTAAGAACTACAGCCCACTGGAAGGACTCATGTTGGAGAATTTCATTGGCAATCTCTCCCATTGGATCGCCCCTGTAATGGAAAAAGGGAAGAACATCAAGAAGAAAGAGTGACAGAGACAAAACGTGATGAACTGACTTCAACCTCCAGTTCTCACCTCCCTGGGCTGTTAGGGGAAGGAGGTGAAGAAAACTGTGAGTCAATCTGAGCCCAGGAAGAAGGGAGGGGTGGAGGAAATTTTAACAATTGGTTTTAGTTCTCATTATCCTATGCTCATTTGATTAGTACTAAATTAAACCAATTTCTCTAAGTCTGCTTTGCCTGTGAAAATCAGTGATTGATCCATCCCTGTTGTTATCTCAACCCACAAGTCACAAATTATTTTTTCTTCTCCCCTTTCCAGGTGAGGAGTGATAGACCAGCATCAGTTCACACCTGGCATCCAGGCAGGGTCAACCCACCACATTTAGTGAAATATTCCCTCACCAATACTGCTGATAGAGTGGATTATTTAAACATTTCTTAGCCTGTTAAAGTTAGCCAGGTTCAAAAAGACTTTATATTTGAATATTTGTTTCTAGTATTACCCATTTTGTATGGAAGAACTCCCATCTTACAACTTAAAGTTGATCGGTATTTGTATGACTCCAGAGCTTACTCGATGAGTCTCTTAAAAGGGTTTAAGATTCTTTTATACACACTGAGCCAGATGCATAGGAGAAAATATCTACAAATTATTCCTCAAGAGATCAAAACTACAAAAAACTTTAATGGGAAATCGGAATTTTGGAAAAAAGAGTTTAGCACAACATTCAATCAACATAAAGCATTTCACAAAGCACTAACTTAGCAGATTCCAGTCTATCCAACTTTAGGCTATTCAAACTTCAAGAGGAAGAAATTTGAAGAAGAAGAAAGATAGAAGAAATAAAGAAAATAACAAAGATATCTACCACTCTTGGTTCAGCAGTGTTCCAGCTAATATAAAATGTGAGGGATGAAGAGTCAAGACAATGTTCTCACCTCATGCTCTGGCTTTAAATACCCTTTGAGTTTCCTGGCCCCTTCCCCAAGGTGAGAATTCTGGTCATTTGGCAACTCAGGAGTTGGGTTAAGGGCTTTGGAGGTGAGGTGTGGAGAATTTCCTCTGGTATGCCAGGGACTGGTGGCCACTGCAGGGCTTGGATACAGTCCCAGGATGGGGGGTGCTGTATAGAGCAGTGCATTTCCCCACCAGGACAAGACTTGACCTGCCCTTTTCCCCACACATGCCCCTAAAATATCTCAACCCAGTGAACATTACAGCCTTTCACGATACTGTTTTTGCAATCAAATTTTTTTACTTGAAATGCAGGCAGTGGTCCATACAGTGTCAAATTGCTGCTTCTATTCTAAAAGAGAGGGAGGAAGGGAGAGATATTTACAACTACAACCAGGAGGAGAGCATGCCAGAGAACTGGTTGTCCTGCTCTTCTTACTGTGAAGAGATAGGAGGGAGGGAACTGCTGCTTGTTGTTGTCCCAGATGGTATCTAATAAATTAAACAATCCATCTCCCTCAGCACAAGTAATCCTTGTTTTTCATAGCTCCACCATATGCATCAGCATTTGATCAGTCCCAGCGATTTTCTGCCCAATTACTGCCTAGTTTGTCTTTACTGACACAGAATTTTGTACCTTCCAATGCCAAAACAGCAGAGGTGATTGTTGCCAGTGCAGGACTAGTGATAAAACATCTCCTGCTTCCAGAGCTGCACATGGAGGAGTTTATCTGTCCAGCATCTCACATTCTAATTTTCTGATATCTTTAATTTCTGCTTCAAATTCATTCTTAAGGTCCATGAGCTTGATGCTTAGCATCCTTTGTAATTTATCCTGGAATATTAATTAATAACTCAGTGAAAATCTAGAATTAGTAGTCAATGCTTAATTCAATCTTACCCAGAATTTGAAAAAAAAGAGAGAAAAGATAGTAAGGAAAAGGAACCAAAAATAAGCTATTAATTTTCTCTTCTTTTGAATTCCAAAAATTGAAAATTCTGTTAACTAATTTCTTAGAGCAGTATTGGTTGAGTTGATGTATGCTTTTTTCTTAGTAACATTTCTGTTACCTTTTTGGAGGATGAATTAAGCTTTCCATTTTATTTTTATTACTGGAGCCATCCTGTTTTGCGAGAGAAGGTCACATCTTGAGAGCCGTGAGAGAAGGTCATGTCTTTTGAGTAAAAGTTTTGTCTTTTTTGTATCTTATGTCCTAAGTCCCAGTAAAGACAAGTGTCAAGGAGTGAGTTAAAGCAGTGGGTCTCTGTTCACATTTCTTAGCTGTTGACTAACTCTTTGGCTCAGTCTGGAACTGGCTATCCATGCCTAAAAGTATGGACCTTAAGTATATAACATTAAGCCAGTTCACATTATTTAGTTTTGTCCTCTCATACATGCAAATGCTGAAGAAGAACTGGTCTTCTAAGACCAAGTGTCTCTCAGAAATCCTTCCTTGCCATGGACAGTCTTTGCTGGTAATAGATAACTTAGTAATATGATAGAAGTCCTGCCACGATCTCTACAGCATATATTAAAGGCTTGGACCAGAGGTCTGAGTTACTGTAGACAGCTACATCTGAGCTTTCTTACATTTTCTTAACATTAATGCTGAAGCAACAATGCTGAAGGTCACTTGCTTGTTTTATATAAGAAATTTTGTATTACTGTAGCATGAGGAAATATGCCCTCTAAATTCTATCTTCACTTTTATTAACACCCAAGATGACGATTTGTATAAATAGTTCACCGAATAGATCTCTGTGTTAGTTCTGATAGGTTCTGTCATTTCTTCTCAAATGTAAGTTGACAAAAAGGTATTTCTAAAATGACATCATGAGTTAGTAGTCCAGTTTGTGCATCATAGAATCATGGAGCCATTCAGGGAATGATCAAGAAGTCTATATTAAATATTTTTGATGTAAATATATGTATGTAGGAGAATGTGAGATTCACTTCTATAAATGTAAATATAGAAATATTCTGTCCAACAGAATTGGTTAACATGATTCTTAAATATACCATTACAAATAATTATGTTAATTTTGAAAAATATTTGAAATTCAGTTATAGTTTAAATCTTGTTAACTTCTCTTCTTGATGTGGTGGGTTGAACTTGTCTGGTTGCCAGGTGCCTATTGGAATATGATCCTGTTTCAGGTGCCCAAAAAGCTGTTCTATCACTCCCCCTTCTCATTTAGACAGGAGAGAGAAAATAAAGTGGAAAACAGCACACAGGTTGAGATAAGGCAGTCTACAAAAGTAAAAGTGAAAGGTTGAACATGCACAAGAAGAGGAAAAAGATTCAGTACTTCCCATTAGCCATCAATGTATGGCCAGCTCCTGTGAAGCAGGGCTTCCACATCTGTATTGGTCATTCTGGAAGGCAAAGACAAGTGCCCTGCTTCTTGCTTTTCTTAGCCTTTACATCTGAACCAACATCATATGGTATAGAGTATCCCTTTGGTCAATTTGGGTCAGCTGTCCTAGTTATGTCCACTCCCAAGAACCTGCCCACCTCTATGTATGGAAGGGGGACACAATGCTGGGGAGACAGCACTGATGTGCCAGTGCTGCTCAGCAGAGGCCATTGGTGTTGCTGCCAACACCTTTCCAGCAACAAATCCAAAGAACAGCACTAGGAGGGCTGCTCTGGTGAAAAATAACTCCATCTCAGCCACATTCAACATACTTGCCTTCTCTTTTCCTCAAAACCAGTACATAGGTAAGTACAGCCAGCAAATAAAAAGATGTTTTTATTCTTGTTCATATATCAGAATCTTATTGTATGTTTGTGTCTCTTCTTGGTAAGGGAGTCATCACTTTTGCTTATTCCATAGACAAAAAGAGAAAGAATATTGTAAATTCTGTGACATTAATTTGTAGCACAAGTGAAATCATGTCTGGTTTTCAAAGGCTGTTCAGAACAAATTAATGGCAAGGAATAAAACACTGAACAAAATGCTATTAAACACTGAAGGAGCTGCACTAGATTAAAGACTATCTATGGCGCAGTGTAAAATGCTGTTTGTAGTCTTAATTTGGTTTGGTTTGGTTGGATTTTTTAAAATTCCTTTGAATCCCTTCTCAGAGTGGCCACACGTTCAACAGGGCTAAGTGTGCATCCTGTATTGAGTCTCAATGACAGCATGTAACACTGATTGGGATAGAGTGACTTGAAAACTGCCCAGTGGAAAGGACATGGGGATGCTGGTTGACAGTGTCTGAACATGAGCCATTGTGTGCCCAGGTGGCCAAGAAGGCCAGTGACATCCTGGCCTGTAACAGCAGTAGTGTGGCCAGCAGGACCAGAGGGTGATTGTTCCCTGTTCCCAGCACTGGTGAGGCTACGCCTCGAGTGCTGTGTTCAGTTCTGGACCCCTCACCACAAGAAAGATATTGAGGTGCTGGAGCAAGTCCAGAAAAGGGCATCAGAGCTGTGAAGGGACTTGGGCACAAGTTTTGTGAGGACAGCTGAGGAAGCTGGGGTTGTTTAGTCTGGAGAAAAGGAGGCTGAGGAGAGATTTTATCACTCTACAACTACCTGAAAGGAGGTTGTAGAAGGGTGGTGTTCTGTTTCTTCTTATAGGACAATAAGAAACGGCCTCAGTCTAAGTCACAGGATGACAGAATATTCTGAGTTGGAAAAACTGCATTAAAGGTTTAAATTAGATATTAGGAAAAAATTTCTTCACTGAAAGGATTGTCCAATACTGGAACAGGCTGCCCTGGGAATGAAGTCACCATTCCTGGAGGTATTTAAAGATATGAAAAAGAGACATGATTTAGTGGTGGACTTGGCAGTGCTGTGTTAACAGTTGACTTCAATGATCTTAGAGGCCTTTTCAAACCTAAATGATTCTATGACCCTATGAAAGTATTTTATATTTGAAGCATGAGCTCTTTAAACTTTTTCCTCCCCCAGCAGATTGGTTTTATAAATGTAATTTTAATACCAGCATACTTTCCAGGCCACAGTGATAAAAGTTTTCAGCTTCAATTTCTTAATGCCAAACAACACAATTGTGTTTTCATCAGGTATCTATATATTTTAGGGCCAATATTTGAGTACTTTTAATGGATTTAGTGCTATCACATTATGCAGTGAGAGACTACTACCATTGTCAAAAATAACTGTTTTCCAGGCTTTCCTGAAAACACTAAAGAGAATGTTTTACATGATCACAGTTCAGATGAATAAACGTGTTATGTTACTGAAGAATGAAGAAAAAAAAGAGGGAAAAAAACGGGAAAAGGAAAAATTAAAAGAAACCATTTGGAAATAGATTCAACACAAGTCATATCTGGATCACAAGTTGGTAGAGGTAGTCAGGAATGGAACAAAACAGTATTCAGAAAAACTGTTTAGGGCTACCATTTTAACATTATTAATATAGGCAAAATAATATTAACACTATGAATATTATTTTTCAGTACTTGAAAGCTACTGGTCTAGCTCTAAAAATGGAAGGATTTGGAAGGATCACTTTAGATCCTCTAAACTCCTCACAGAGTAGATAGAGTTGTGACTATGGAATGGCTTAAAGAAAAACAACTAGTTGAAGACTTGAAGATGTTTTGGTACCATGGATTGATACATTTGAGCTTCTACATGCTTTTTAAGTTACCTAGCAGATTTAGTTGTTCAAATTCTTGTTGTAGCCTTAGATATTTAAGTATTGAACTTTGAATACAGACTAATTTTTCAGAAATATGAGGTCAGATGTCTGGAGATTCTCAGACCGGGGCTGAAGGACCCATGAATTTTATATTTCAGGAGGTGGTCCTCACCCATATTGAAAAAATGTATTAAAAGGAGGCAGGCTTCATGTGCCTTGCTGAAACACAAATACCAATAAGTAAAAAATACAGAATTTTAGAATCTGAAAAGGCAAGTCCTAAGCAAGTACATCAATGTGTAACTTGTTTTGGTGTTTTTTTAATATCCACTCTTAGATCCCATGTTGAAATATAGAAACAGTTCAAGATTCAGAAACTCATTTTATTTATTGTGATTAGAGTTCTATCCAGTAGAATTAGACTGCATCCTTTAACAAAATGTATATTATATGCCTGATTTTGTTTTGAGTTGGCTGTGACAGACAAAAGAGGAGATGGTGGTGTTAATAGACCATGTAAGGGTTATGTAGCTCTGGGGTACGCAGGAGCCATCTGGCTTTTCAGGAATATACTGTGTCTTTCCGGGAAGGGTTTGTTTAGATTAGCTAAGAACAAAATAACAATTGTTAAAACTACTAGAGCACTGAAAATAGTGTTGCTTTTATTAGAAATTCACTTCTTTCCTAGTACATAGGACTCTCAATATACTTTTAACTGAGAGGAGCTTAAAATCCAATTATTCTCTTTAAGGGAAGTTCTGTAATTCTAGTCTGCTTTTCTGTTTTTCTCTTTTAATTCAATACAATGATTGCCAACTAGATATAAATAAAGCTAATCTAGAAAATTGGATTATTCAACTATTTGACGTTTAGGTATTGTTTTCTCAGTTTCCCATAGCATTGAGCAAGAGGTTGAAATTTAAGCAGACAAAATAGCAAAATTGCTAAGTATGTCTAGTGTTTTTTTCTTAAAATTGTTCTATGGAAATGTTTATGGTGATCCTTTATTTTTTACTTTTAGAACCTGTAAGATAAGTCCTGGACTGATTATTTCAAACCTTCAACTCCAAAATGTTCTGCCTCACACGGTTTCAGGAAGAGAACCTGATAAGGAAATACTATGGTAAAATATCAGTGTTTAATGGAAAATTACATCAAAAGGATTCAGAGAAGAAAGATAATATTATTGTTTTCAGAAGTTACTATCTATTTTGCGACATCATTATGCAAGTACAATTAATAATACACTTTGAGGGAGTAAAGCACTGGTTCTGACACCTGTCAAGCGATTTTCAACAGCTAAATATAAAACATAATGATGCAAATGAGTACCAATTGTGGCACTTAATTTTTCTTTTTTTTGTGAAAGATACTTTCTCTTTTCAAAGCTATGAAAATATTGGAGCATTACTATATAATGGAATGCATAAAACTTTATATTATTCTGTAAAATATAGAGCTATAATTTTTATTTTAATAATGTCTAATATATTGTTGTTTTTCACAAGTTGCACCATAATTTACATTAATAAAAATAAGGGCAGGTATGGCTTTTATGTGTTCTTTTGTTGTGCACATATTTAATAAAAAAGTTTCAAACCATTATTTTATGCAACAGTTCAATATGTTGGAATAAAAATTGTCCTATTTTAAGTTAATTATTTTTTGGAATGATGTTAATAGTTCTGGCATTTCAAGGCAGAAGGTTCAGGACATACAGGAAAAGGAATACTTTTCATACAGTCATACAATATGTTGAAATCCATACTTCTGGTGAAGGTGAGAAATGCAAATTTAAATAATTCTTTCAAAGCCTTGACATTTGTCTGCAAGTTCTTGCATTTCACGCATCATTTCCTACTGTCAGGAGTAACTGCAGATGGTGCCATTAGAACACTAAGATTGGTCATTATGGTTGATAGATTCCTTAAACAGGAAACTCTGTGAACTCCCTGTCATAAGGAGGTGAAATGGGATTGAGTTTCCAGGCTGAACAACCCCAACTCACTCAGCTTGTCTTCATAGGAGAGGTATTCCAGCCCTCTGATCATTTTCATGGCCCTTCTCTGGACCTGCACTAACAGATTGATGTCTCGTGCTGGGAGTCACTGAGACGGATGCAGTGCTCCAGGTGGGGTCTTACAAAAGCAGAGGTGAAGGAGGTGATCCTTCACATCTGTTAAGCACTGGTGAGGCCACACCTAGAGTCCTGTTTCCAGGTTTTGCTACTCAGTACAAGAGACATGAAACTACTAGACTGAGTCCAGCAACGGCCCCCAAAATACATTAAGGGAGTAAAGCACTCTCATATAAGAAAAGACTGAAAGAGCTGAGAGTGTTGCCCTGGAATACAGTTTAGATCTGCTCAGAACAGGGGCAGTTCATTCTTACAGGTGCCAAAGAGAACACAGAGCACCAAAAGGACCACTTCTGTTGATATGAACTCTGCCCAAATGAACCCAGGAGGAATCTCTTCAATATCTATAACACCTGAAGGGAGAGTGCAAGAAGATGCAGCCAGGGCTTTTTTTGGCGATGTCCAGTGACAGGAGTAGAGACAATAGGCAAGAGCTGGAACTCAAGAGATTCTCTCTGAACATCAGGAAGTGCTTGTTTTACTGATGGCGACTGGCCTTTGGCATAGGTTGTACAGAGAGGCTGTGTAGTTTTCCTTGTTGGAGATACTCAAAAGCTGTCTGGGCACAATGCTCAGCATCTTGTGCTACATGACTCTGCCTGATCAGGGGTGTTGGATTAGATGACCTTCTGAGGTGCCTTCCAACCTCAAGTATTGTGATTCCATGATTGCAAGAGCTTGAATGATCTAATGTCCATAAATTGTGACTTCAAGGACTCAAATGGGGTATAAGAATGACTTTTCCATCGGGAGGACACTGCAACAAGCTGTCATATCTTGAGGTTGTGGATTTTCTTTCATAGAGGTTTTCAAGACCAGACTGGCCACAGTGCTAGGCAACCTAGAATCACAGAATTGTTAAGGTCATTGAGTCCAACCTTTGACTGACCACTGCCTTGTCAACTAGAGCACAGCCCTAAGTGCTAAGTCCAGTCATTTCATGAACACTTCCAGGAACAAGGAATCCACTACCTCTCTGGGCAGTCCATTTCAATATTTGACAAACCTTTATGTGAAGAAATTCTTCCTGAAACCTACCCATATACCTGAACTGTCAAAAATTTAGGTTTGAACCCTGTTCCTTGAAGACTCCATCTCCTATGTAGTCTCTTAAAGGAAGGGAATTACCTCTTTTGGGTTTCAGGGAGTTCCATTCACAGGGAGGATCTGACACCCTTTTATTTGAACTATTGTCCCTAAATATTATGATGGGTTCAATGAAACTCTTGTGTTGTACATACACTTTTTGTCATGATTACACAGTAGGGTATTACAGTAATAAGTAATGAAAATGGTTCAAAAAATTTTAGGGGAAAAAAAATGAAGCAAGATTCTACAAAATTACTTCTACAAAATTACCTGCCATGGGAATTATCTTAGTATCTAAAAGCATTATGGAAGCATCAAAAATTATCTGTGCATTTAGGTTTATATATAACGTTATTTAGGTTTATATTTAACAAAATATAACTGCTCAACTTCACTGAGAACAAATATACACATAGCTATTATTTGAGTAAACTGGAAACATAGTAAATTTAACAGTTTTTCTGTTTGGCCTATAAAACCTATTCAATGTCAGATTTTTTTTTACCCTGGTGGCTCGGGTCTGTCATGGCAAAAGGCGAAATGTCAAAATTAATTAGGCCCAAATTATTGTTGTAGTTTGTCATAGTTATGTCAATGAGTAAAACAAAAGCTTTTAATATTATTTTTATCATATGATAAAAATGACTATTTACCATATTAGTTAAATAATTGTTTCAAAGAGGTAATGATATACATACATCAAAATACTTCTTGTTTTCATGTAACTAATGGGAATTGCATAAACCAGACATAATGTTCCACAGTTTAGTGTGCATGCTTTAAAAGTCATTAATAATAAAATACCTACAGAACATGTTACCCTAGAGCAGCTCCTGTGTATCAAATAATCAAGTAACACAGTGTGTACTTATAAGCTTTTATGTATAAGTTCTGTATGTATAGCCACACAGAGACATAAAGCACTCAAGGAGAGAACAAAAACTAAAATAACAAAAAAAGGAGGGGGAGCAGGACAGGATGAAAAATTTTATTTATTTTTAAAGGGAATATTTTTTAAAAATTCCAAGGGGAAAATGGCTCCAAGTAGGGATATGAAAAAGGTTAAAAAAGATACTTTAATAATAAACAAGAGCCAAGTGGCCATGTCAGTCTGATTGCTTCTGGGTTTTGTCAGCAGATTCAAGATGTGCTGCTATAATTTCAAAGAGACTTTTTTCTCATCCTGAGAAGCAGCTGTGAGATGCAAAATGAGAGGAGAAACCAAGTTTCACTGAAAAAGAAACTAATGAGTCCAATAATTTTATGTTTCACATTTTCTTCTTTTAAAAAAAAAAATTTGTATGCCTGTTGTTGTTGCTCCATGTTGTTGATGATAGCTCCGTGGACACCATTGTTTAGTGTGCTTAATACCAATTCAATAAAAATATTTTAAGTCTTCAGGAACTCTTGCAGGAATTACTGTTTTCTCACTTATCAACTGTTGTTCTGTGATGTATTCAGTTTCCTTGGAATGATTATGGGAAAAGATTTTGTTGTCAATAGTCTTGGTGGATTGAAATTTTATTCCTGTGATTAATATTAAACATCTAAATTGCACTAAAATTATTTTTACACATGCTTCTAAAAAAATCATAGTATTTTGACACATAATTCCAGTCTGCACCCCACCATTGTAACTGAAGAGATTAGGGATTATCCTTATTGTTAATTGAAAAGCAATGTGTGTCTCTTCTACAGTAGAGTGAAATTAAAGTAAAAGGCTGCTGAAATGAGCAGCCACCTGTGGCTTCAGAAATTCACAGGTAAGGTTACAGAAACATTTAGAGAAATGAACATGATGATCATAGCAGTAATTTAGTGGAAAATAATGTTTTGGAATCATCTGTTTGGAAATGTAGTTTAAAACAAGGTAAAAGCATCAAGTTTTGTTTTGGAATTTTTCTTTTACAAACACTTTGTTTAGAAAAACTATCAGAATAGTTCTTTATTACTATAATATTGGAAATTTTAAGTCCTTGTTCTCTCAAGAATGTTCTCTGAAAATAACAATAGAAACTGGAAAACAATGAGGGCTTTAAAATTTTAGAAGTGGCAGAGTACATGAGCAAAACTGACAAGCCTTTTTCAAAATACAGATTTCACAAAATCACAGAACCATCAAGGTTGAAAGAGACCTTCAAGATCATCTAGTACAAACTGTCAACCCACTACCATCATAATCACTCCTAAACCATCTCTGTAATACTTCCCAAGTCTGTGACTCCACAACTTCCCTGGAAAACATATTTCAGTGCCTAACCACTAACATATTTCAGTAGCAACTGCTTCTGTAGTTTAAAGTATAATTAAATGCAAAGAAATCCCTTTAAAATACTTATAAGAATATTATAAATTAAGTGTTTGCTTTGAAGTCCTGTTGAATAAATAAAGCCCTTTATGTTTTTTTTAAACATACATGGTCAGTAGATTAACTATCAGATTTTAGGTAATACTTGAAAACACGCATTCTATAGAATCACTAGAAAAATAATCTGTGGGCTAAAAATGTAAAGTAACTAGAATTTATTTAATGAGGTATATTAACATGAAATGACAAGCTACCATTACATAAAGACAAACTGTCATTACAAAATAAAAATAGTGTAGCATTGAAATGAATGCACTAAGGGCTGGTCAGTGACTGGGAAATCAAAGAGAGATTGCATAAATCAAAAGACAGCCATATTGTAAAGGATCAGTAAGAAGAAATACATCAAATAAGTGATACTATATCTAGAAAGCTAGAAAGATTCATTCATGTATATTAGTAAAAAAGTGTTAACAAAGAAACCTTTGGCATATAGGTAAACAGACAAGTGTACAGATACAATGCAGAAGAGGAACAGAAAAATGTCATAGATATGGAAATATCTTCAATAGCTTGTGACACTTTTTTGTTTCAGCAATCACTGAAAAAAGACTAATTTTATTCACATACTGCATAGCATACAAATAAATTTGACAGGGAGATAAGAATATGGGCCCAAAGGAAGAAAAAATTAGCAACAAAAGTTTTGTGTTATCTCAAGTACAACAAAGCATAAGGAAATGACCCTAAAGCAACAGAACTAGTCAAAAGGATATTTCAAGTAATGCTTGTTACTATATCAAATTTATAGAAAAAGAATAGGCATGCCCTAAGAACTAAAGATACTAAAGTCTAGAGGAATTATATATCTGTCAGCCTAATTTTTATCTGGAAAATGGCTCATCAATATACTTTAAAAAATCAGCTTTAAAGTAAGAGGCATAGGAAAAAAGGATAGCTTTGTCAAAAATGTGAAAAAGGCCCATCTTCATTCCTTATCAGCCTAACTACTCTAATCCATAGGGGGAGCAACATACGTAATATAGCTTTTTATTTTCAATAGTTGTCTCTGTCACACATCACATAACAAAACTTATGAAATATGGTCCAAATATAATGACAATGTCACAATGCACAAAGGTTTGTGGGGAGGAGGAAAATTGACACTCTACATGTCAGCAATCACAGACAAACCATAAAGGCATATTTTTTAGGCAATGTGTAAGGGTAGGTCCTTACTATATGGATTAATTAATTTCAGATCTTATTTCAGTCTATATTTTCAGTAACCAATGTATTTCAGATATTTTCCTAAAGGAAAATAAGATTTTTTTCCCTTAGGAAAATTTTCCTAAAGGAAAAGGACATTAATTAATCTTCCTGACTCTTGGATTTGTTTATATAATTTCTAAAAATATTTCCTAATGCAATTTACTTACTTCCT
The DNA here is from genome assembly GCF_037042795.1 of Molothrus aeneus. Classification (NCBI taxonomy): domain Eukaryota; kingdom Metazoa; phylum Chordata; class Aves; order Passeriformes; family Icteridae; genus Molothrus; species Molothrus aeneus. Next base: position 72,990,962 of record NC_089647.1, on the reverse strand, counting down.
CTTTGCTCTCTCATCCATAAACATGATATTGAATCCAAGTTTTACTCAATATGGTGTATTTTATTAGGGATGCTTGAGATTTCATTTCTGTTTTCTTTTTAACCCTGAAATAGGTTCCGTCCATCTGCCAAGGTTGTGTTCCTGTAGTAATCAGTAATTAATCATCAGTGATTTGTGATTATAGCCTTGAATCTTGTTTACTGTCCCACGATTTCACTTTCAAGGCTATTTCTGTCAGCTTCTGCTTGCTGTTTCAGGAGTCCCTGATATGATCCCATATTTCTTCAGTAGCTTTGAAACTGTGGTTTTATTTACACAACCCAGCCACTCATGAGTATGGCTTTAAGATCACTGAAAAGTCCACTAAAAAATATATGAGAGCTATCAGAAGACACACATGTATTTAAGTATTATGTTTTGCTAATTACTGTACAACCAGTGTCTCATTACCAGAATTGTTTTTTTGATTTTCCTCAAAACAGGTCCTTGAACACTTCATATTTTATTATAGTTGCAAGACTTCCTCATCTAACTTCTTTCATTTTAAAAACAAAAGGTCATTACTTTTTGCATTTCTGCACAGGAAAATTTAAAAGACAGGATACTTTCACTCTTCCGGATTTTTTTATTTCTCAGATTTGCCACCAGTTAACAGTATAATTCATCACAAGGTATTTCTAGCTAATCTAAACTCTTTATTGAACATTTCATAATTTATTTCAATGTGTCTAACTTGCATCATACTGAAATTAAATGTTTTGTTTTAATAAGCCATGGGGAATATTTTCATTGTTTTATTTGGTTTGTTGTTGTTGTTGGTTTTGATTTTTAATAATATAATTAGATTTCTGAAGCCTTATTATAATTATTTTTGGTAGTTTATCTCTTCCTGTGAGTATCAGCACTACTAAAGGAGAAAAAGTATTTCATAAGTTTCTTAAGATGAGTTTTTTCTGACTTTGAATAGGGAACAATGTGTCCTCATTGCCTATCCTAAAAGAGTATAGGTGGGAAGGAAAGTACACATATTCTTAGAGTGTTTCACATTAATAAATTAGTTTCTGTTATGGCCACATTATCCACCCACACTATGGTTCATAGCCAGAAAATATTCCAGAAGAGAGGGAAAAACCCTAAATCACTTTTTTTTATTATTATTTCCGATGTGGTTTGTTTTAAACTTTATCTGTGCTTGAAAAAAAAAAACATTCTGGTGGACTAAACTTGTATTTTTTGTTTCCTGTTGAAAAGAATAATAGAATTGTAGTGGGGGTTTTGCCTAAATTTCCCATCAAAAAACTCTGATTACACTTAGAGATTCATTTTGAGGTCCTCAGCCTGGAGAGGGTGGACCTAGATGAAGGTAAAACAAACCAGTAAATTATTTTTAACTTTCTACATTAAATTCCTAATTTTGGCTTTGTAGCATCAAAAATTACTTTCTCATTGGTGACTAGTTCTTTGTATTCCTAATTTAGGTATTAGTAAATCAGCATTGTCAATGAAGAAAACTGAAAAGTTTTGAATGTCCCATGAGGTGTTAAAGATAATCTTTTGTGTTCCCTGCAATAAGTGAAATGTTAAATGTTTCTGTATGATTTAATGTATAGTAAACCACTATTAGAAAAATGAGAAACCAGCAGGATGTTTAAAACAGGCTCTTCACATGCAGCTTTGTATTTTTGGTTTCTACCTGGAGTTGAAAACAGCAAACTGCCTCTTGATGAAAAGAGACTTAGCAACAGAGATAAAAAACATAATTCTGTAGAACTGTAGCTCAGCAAAAGTTAGGACACCTAGGCTCTCTCTAGGGGAAATGAAAAAAAATATATATTCTCAAAATTTCATCTACCAGCAGACAGGCCAGGAAATATTTATTTGAAACTGGGTCACTGTGATGTAAAGAACACACCTGAGTTCAGAAGACACTACTGAGAGAAATGTGAGTTTTCCATTTAGTTCAACTAAGAATAGTTAGACCTAGGGTGTCAATTTTTTGCAGTTTATGTTTTACATTTTTTGGACTGAAGAAAAACTCAACAAAAAATTACCAAATTACCAGAAGTGAATAGGAATTAAATCTGTTTTGTTATCTAAATGTCCTAATGACAAATTAAGAACAGTAGAATTTAGACACCTAAATTCTAAAGTTCCTGTAAATGATACTCCTAAGAGTCTATCAGAATTTTTAGACCTTGATAGGGAATTTTGCTTGTCCATCTCTATTCATGTCCTCCATATATAAGTCAATACAGTAGAGTGCCACGATAAATTCAAAGAGCCATCTCTGAAAGTTCACAGGTCAGGGAAGTCAGTCCAATATATTCCCTTTATCTAGTCTTCTCATCCTAAAAATGCAATTATATATTTATTGTTAACCCATTTAGATCAGAATACAAGAGAATGCCATGCAGGAAATGTATTTGTTGAAATCCTAGTAGATTCTGAAGTTACTGACAATAGGTGACTGCAAAATATTTCTCTCTCATGCAGCTAAAAAAACCTAAAGATTTTTTTTTCATATCATTTACTTATTGAGAATGATATTGATTAAGTTGTATCAAGAGTGGTACTGAGAAGAAGGAATACCTAAAACCTTCTAAAGAAAATAGAAGGGCCATAGAGAAAAGAATTACTTAGAAACTGTCATTTTCCAGTTTTAATTCAGGTTTAGGTGATTTGCTCAGTCTCAGGTAATGAACTCAAGCTAAATTCCACTTCACCAGCAGTGGGGCGTAACAGTGCCAATGCATTAATCTTATCTAATCAATTTCTTCAGATGCATTAACTGTATACACAAAATTTATGGTCCTCGCTTTCTTTACAGCTGCTGAACTACTATCTCCTAGCTAAATTATAATGGATCTATTATTAAGGAAGGCAAGTTACTTTTCCTGGGGATAGCAATGCTTAAATAACTAGAACTTAATGGAGGATGTTTATCTGAAACTATCTCATGTGGGAAATGCTGAGAAATTTTTGAATAATAATAGATAAATATTTTTTTAATAATTAGATGTCTGTATTCTTGGTTAGGCAACAACACTATTAACCTTTGAATTAGGTCTTTGAAGGCAAGTATATTTGAAGGTAAACTATGATGTTCAATGTTGACACAATTTTGTATGTTTCAATATGCATACATTCTGAGTTGCTAAAAAGTCAAAACCATGTAACTTTTAGCATAAATTTAGCAGTGGAAGATAAATATGTTGAGGATATGTCTGAGGTTTGTGTTAAGCATGTAAATAAATTGTTTCTTTACTTTTGCCTACATGAGAATTAAAGCAAGTTCAGATTAATTTCAAAACCAAGGGGAGCTAATGACAAAGGCAATTTGGTAGCTGGCTTTTGAGTTCTGAGTAACATCACTTCCTTTTAATTCACTGTAAATCAGAAATATTATCAAATCTTAAAGGCAACAGAGAATTTGTCACAGATATCTATGACATGATCCAACTACTTATTAAGCTGACTTTATTTCAAACAACTTAGATTTAATTTCTCTCAAGATACAATACAAATGGAAGATCCATTATTTTCTAAGGAATGTCAATATATGTTGCTTATGAACATTCTTCCTACAATGATAATTAAAACCCCAGACACTTACTGTCTCTAGAATGTTTTATATTGAGAGCACATAATTTAGTCCTTGTTTTTATAAAAGAGCCTCTGATATAAAAAGACAATAAAAATGTCAACAACAAAAATGCATACTATTTTATCTGAATTGTATTAAACCCAGACAAAAAGTAATTATTTTAGGCATAAAAATGTCCCATATTGTGTAATTCTTAAGAACTTTCATGTTATTCAAGCACTTTAAAAAAGCAGTACCTTTGAATAAAGGATGCTACTTTTGAAATATAAGCTTTTTGAGTTTAAAGATCATAAATTCCTATCTCCCTGAAGCTTCCCACACTTCTTTGTACTCAGATGAAAACAATTGCAAAGGTAGACCAAAGCATTTCCACTGAGTGTAAATAGATATTTTACCACATAACTGTGTTTTTCCATCTTTTTTTTTCTTTTTTTTTCTTTTTTCCCCCGGTCAGTCTGAAAAATGAATGCCTAGATAAATATGCTGTGGAAGTATTGCACTGCCAAAGAAAGGAAAAAATTCTTTTGAATAGATGAGAATATTTTCAGAGCATTTAATTCAACAAAGAATCCTTTGTTGTTATATGTTGTATTTAGGAAGATGCATGAAATTAGTAACAGTAAAAGGTCAAATATTCAGACTCCAGGAAGTTGTACTGCTAGAAGTAGTACAAATCTCCAATTGAGGTGAATTGGTTGCTACGACAATAAAAGCTGGCAAAAAATAATTACAAATTCAGAGTACATATATAGTACATTGCCACTAGCACTTGACAGAACCTATTTGCATATCTAGTTTTCAAACCTTAAAAGCAAGCAGCAATGTCTATGAAGAATTATTACTTCTTGAGACAATGGAAATAAATTTTCGTCAAATGTTTAGTCTATGGGGAAAGTAAGACAGGGAATGAGGAATTGATCCATGTAATAATATTCTTTAGGAAATTAATAGATTTTTTTCCTTTGTCAGAATGCCGTGGTCCAACTCTCCTTGCCTGGCTTCATACAATAAGGAATTTGCACCCATAGGCGGGAAAAATACAGTCATAATTCTTGAGTTATTCCAGCTTTAGGGGGTTCAAAGAATTTTTTTTTTACCAGAAATAATCAGTTTTCAGAATAGGTGTTATGAGAGCTATGTACAGCCTCTGCTGTCAAAGGACCTGTCTACTTAAAATCACCCCCACCCACCCAAAAGAGATGATGCATAATTTTGCAAAAACAATAATGTTTTATTATTTATGTTAATATTGTTCAGTACTAGGCAATCAGTATATTACTGATATAATGCTAAAAATACACAACCCAATTTCTCTTAACAAATTTTTATCAATTCCCATAGAAACAGTTTTCCTTTTCTGTGTTTGTAGCTATGAAAAACAGAACAGGAACAATGAATAACAAAAGGAATAGTTTGGCCATTGCCATTTTTCCATGCAATTTATGAAGTGGTGAGCATGATTTCAAACAAGATCAATGTGCTTCTGAAGATTTAAAGACCAGCAGGATTCTCATCCCCATCACCAGACACAGCAGGGAGAGGGTGAGCGTCTCTCAGAGGGCCAGAGCAGCCTTGGCTGATTGGATCTGGTTCTTCCCTCCTGCTCCCTTCCCACACAGGGAGTTCCTAAAGGCAGGCAATGGAGGCAGAGAATGCACACTGGGATCTCCAAGCATGACCCTCAGCATAATGAGAAAGTAAGGCACAATGCCAGCATCAGAATCATGCTCCTCCGAGAAAAAAGACAAGAAATCCATCACAAACTTCACCTCTCTCCAGGTAGGAGGAACTGTGTTACTGCAGTTTACTGCAGTGTTCAAAACCAGAAATTTGTAATTGGAGTTACAGTTAAACTAGTATAACTGTACTAGTATACCAGTTAAAGCACAGATTGGACTGAAAGTTGCAGACTGACAGCTTCACCCTTATAGGTATGCTTCTTTCTTTTCCTTTGGCAAGATTTTCAGCGTAACAAACAAATCCAATGGCATCAATGTTTTGGGAATAGAAGACTAGGGTACTAGTGAAAGATTATATTTCACTATAGTAATTGCTCCTTTTCTATAAATACCTCCACACTTAACCATCCAGAAGCCAGTGAAGATGAGATTGGCTTGTATTAGGAATGTTAGGACTGTTGTCACTTCTTCAGTTGGTCCAATCCGGAACCTTTCCTGACCTAGCAGCTGGAGGTCAGATTCATGTTCTGAAACTCAGGTGTGAGCTACAGATGCAGCTGCTGCTTTCCTGTATCTGATACCAATGGCCAGGGTGCCTACCACTTGGTCTGACTCCAGTAGCTGCTTCTAAATTTCACTCACACACACTCAGGTCTCTCCTGTGCCCTTGCAGCACATACAGACACACACACAAACACACACACACAGAGAATATAGAGTGAGATTGCGATTAGATAAAATTAAGAAAAGATTTAACAGGAAGATATGGGAAGACAGGAGAGACTGCAGTGATCAAGCACAGAGTTCAGCCAGAGAAGCACACTGACAAGTTCTGCTTTACACACTACCAAACCCCTTTCATATGCCTATCCCCATCTCTGTTCCCCCCGGCTCCCCTTCCCTTGAATATCAGTTGACGCTGTCCCACTAATCCACTCCAGGATGCAGAGCTGCCAGGTTCTCATTCTCATCCATTGCAAATTCCTGGTTTGCCTCCAGGTTTTCAAAAGTCCATCAATTCTACATAGCTGTGCAATTTAGCATTGTCTCCTATTGGAGTAAAAAAACCATAAGAGGTTAGTAAGGCTTTTTTAGAATAATAAGAATGAAAAATAACACTAGACTAATACTTTAAGAATTAATTTTTTTAAGTTTTTATTTGCAATAAAATTTTTTTGAGCTTCAGGACTTTCCTTAATGTACTCTGTACAGGATTAGGCCTTGCTATTATCTTGGGTTTGTGATGTGGGGAGAAAGGGTGAAGCAGAAATATCCCAGGCAGCTAGCAAGAGAGTAAGATAAAAAGTTCTCAAGCTGGGCCAGGGAAGGCTCAGGTTGGACCTCAAGAAGATTTTTTTCATTGAAAGGGTCATTAAGCATTGGAATGGGCTTTTCAGGTAAGTGGTGGAGCCACCATCTCTGCAAGTGTTAAAGACAAGACTGGACGTGACAGTACTGTGGTTTAGTTGACAATGATTGTGGTGTTTGGTTAAAGATTGGCTTGATGATATTGGACACCTTTTTCAGCCTTAAAATTCTATGATTCTGTTGAAATTGAAAGCAGAAGAATGGAACATTTGTGATTTCTGACTTGAAGAGTTTCCTAGGTAACACTTCTGAAGCTAATACACACTCAGTGTCCTGCAGCTTCATCATTTTCAATGAGAACATATCTCAGGAAATAAGACTGAGTCTACCATATGTTCATGGTTGCTGAGATATTTCTTCATTTTTCTACATATAAATTTTGTTCCAGTGGAGCTTGAGGACTTGTGACACGTTTAGAATTTGCAGTTTTGACAGGGCCATAGGACAACCAGAACTGTCAAGACTGTACTACACATATTGCTAGCACAATATAAATGAAATATATAATATATTGGGTGTAAATCAGGTCTGCTGCTGATGACAACAGTCTGTGTAAGTTGAATAACTTCAGCATGCCCTGAATATGTCAAACACAGTATGTTTGTATACACAAACAGGGAAACACAGAGATGGGGCCAATGCTGCAGAGGGGGGTGTATGGATACAGTTTATAAAAAATGGATGACACAGAATGCAAACATACTTAGCTACAAGAGGCTGATGACTATATTTATCTTTGTATTCAGTATTGTGTCTAGTTGGCAGTATTAGGCTTCTAGAAGTTGAAACAATCAGTGACTGATGCAAGGAAAGTTCAAAAGATGAAAATATTTTTGTTTCTAAAGTAAAAAACCTCCATTTTATATATTAATTTTGGCTTTGACTAGTTATACAGTCATAGTGTATTGAAAGAAATCTTTATTAAAAGAGAAAGCTTAATTCCCAGAAATGTTTATTTGATGCTATCTCAAGAATTTACTGCTTTTAGAAACAAATCTTCAATGGATTATCATGTTGTTCTTGCTTAAAACCTGAGGAAACAATACTTCCAAGTACCGTTGTACTTGAATGCATGCTTTGGACAGTGTAGTCTAAGTTGATATCCTAAATTTACATAAATGACTTTGTAGATGCCCACCAACTGAACAATTTCTCATAAAATCTATTTCAGAAGGTAAAAAAAAAAAAAGTTGAAAAATGCAAAAAGTGCAACACTTTTCTAGAAGATGCTTTACACTTCCCAGCATCCTCTGGGGAGTCTGATTATGATGAGGCTTATGATTTAAATCTTTTAACAGCAGGTATTAGAAGACTGCTTCTTCTAAATCTATTTTCAGAAAAGGTGTATATCTCCTGGACATTATGTGAATCAAAACAAAGATAGAACAAGCTATAAGAATAATAAATATCATTTAAAAGTTCAGTCTTAGAGAAAAATAGATTATTTAAGAAAAAGAAAGACTGATGTAAATTACTCTCATCATGTGCATGGTGCACATATGACAAGACTTTGTACACTTTACAGTCAAGAAACCCAGGTTAAGTGGGTTGCACAGATAAATGTTACATTGTTCCATCTTAAGCAAAAAAATAGTTTAAAAAAGAAATAACTACCTAAAATTTACTCTGTATATGGAAAATATTTACAATTTTGTTTACTACAAAAACAAAGGTAGGTATATCTGCTATGAAAAAAGATTTCAACTTGGAGTTCAATTTGAGAAAGGTATAAGGGAGAGTAAAAAAAAAAAAAAATTTACCATTACATTTTGGCTAATAAAGTTGAAATATCTTTGGCCCTGGAAAGTATATACAAGGTTATTATATTATAACTGATTTGCCCATTCCTAATTTTGTCTAAAAAGAGATGGAGTAGATTAATTTCAACAGAATTAGATCTTTTATGGCAAATTTTATTAATAAATTGATTGCTTAGCAGGGACTACTGTTCATTTTCCTTGGGGTATTGTTGCTTGAGTCACATTGTTTCTCTTGCTCTCTGAGGTAGCTCCTGTGACCACCCTGCTTAGCTCCTGCCCTCAAGACATCTTGGCTATGAAACACATCCTTTATGTCTCCAACTTTCTGTTCAGAAAAGATATACAGCTTTCATAGCTTGCCTGCATTTAAACTTAAAATTTTCAAATCTGCTAAGAGGTTTTTTTCCTCTAAACATGGTATTTCTTTTCTCAATCTAGAGGCTTTTACTCGCATAACACTTTCTTTTGCTCTGCAAAAGTAAGGGAAAAGCAGTTGGCACATTACAGAACACTTCCACCATCATCTTCATCTCCATTTAAAATTATTTTCTCAATTAAAAAAAAAATACTGAAAAGAGTACTTCTCAAACATATATTTGAATAGTGAGCTAAACATTACTTTACCAAAATACAGATATCTAGACTTTAAGGCTCTCAATATATGTTGATATAGATATACATGAGAAGATTAACTATTTTGAGCCTCTTTGGGAAAGTAAAGTAAGTCCTGTATTTCTTCACAGAAACGAATGCAGAAGGCTTGTTTTTTCAAGATGTCCAAGAATGACTAAATTTCAGATGATTAAAAATAAATAAAATTTCTACACACCATTTTTTGTCAGATGGAAATTTTTGAATGTTTTACAGCATAGAATTTACCCCTTTGCTTTGTCAGTTTAATTTCACAGATCACAATGTGGTCTGCCCACAGACAGATTAAATGAGTAGCTTCAAATTAATGATCTCTTTCAATAAATTTTCTGATGGAGTATCCATACTAAGCAGAGGAAAAAAGGCAACTCTCTTTTATATTTTTTTAGCTATAATTAATGGATATTATGAAGAAAAAGCTGCAGTCATCTCATTTTGAAAGCTTTTTTAAGGGAAAGAAAATGGAAAAGGCAATCTGCTAGGGGGTATTTTATGCACTTATTTGAAGAGGGTTACATTTGTTCCCAGGAATATTTAAGAGAGATATTTTGATAATATGCTATAAAGCTTTCTTTTTGTCTATTTTGACCATAGAACTGAATGTATGTGGATCTTTTTCATAGCAACCCAGAAGGTTGTCCTAGTTCTGCAGAGCCATCTGGAGACTTCATCTTTTCACAGGTTCTTACTAGCAGACCATCACTACATATTTTCCCTCCAAAAATTATCATGAGAAATATGATTTGTATGAATAGGGATCACTGAAGTTTCCCAGAAGATTTGTGACTGTGGGAAACTAGAAACCTAGACTGTGAGGTTTGAATGCAACTCTAGTTGCATATGAACAGTGTTTTTTAGGAGGGGTTTTGGAAGAACTTGGAACTAACTTAGGGTTTATCACTGCTGCCCTTCAGCTGTCCACATAAGAAAAAGTGTCAGTAACAGAATTCAGGACTAGAAGCCTATCAAAGTATTGTAAACATTTTCTTTGCCATCTCACTATGAATTTATGATTCTTTTGAAACAGACAGATGACTGTACAAATTCATAATATTTTAGCATAATCGTATCCTATATCTTACCTTCTGAAAGGCTATTCAAAGAATATTCTCTCGGTCTGCAGTAGGATTTTGGATGTTATTTCCTCCCTGATGCTGAATTTTCTCTTGTCTCTGTACTTTATGCTGCTCAAATGTCACTTGAACAATGCTTGTGGTATGCAGTTTACTTCCACTTACTTTTCACACACAAAACTAATTATTCATTCATTTATTTTTGTTGCCTTATAGGGCATATTGACCATTGTCATACAGTAAATGAACTATACTTCTTTATTTAATCTTTAATATAGGTAGATAGCACATTATTACTGATCTCCGCATGCTGTCATATCCCCAGATGAAGTTATATCCTAGGAAGTCTTTGCAAAACAGGCTTTTAATCTTTGCTAATTCCTGTTCTGCTCTTGGCTAATTAGAAAGTAGTAATGAAAAAATCTGCAAACGTTTCAAAATTGCTTCCATGCTAAATTTCAGTAAAATTTGTATTCATTAATATTTTTTTTCTTCAATGATAAGGACAGAATCTCAAGTCTCAAAGATATTTCAGAGGAGGCAGAGATTCAAAGGATTATTTTAGCTGGCAGTAAGTAATGTAGCTAGACAGAGAGGGCAAAACCTGGGTGAAAACCTTTAAATATTCAATTGTACAAATAGGAAGAAGAGAAGAAAAAATAGGAAAATAAGAGGGAGGGAGAAGGAAGGAAGGAAGGAAGGAAGGAAGGAAGGAAGGAAGGAAGGAAGGAAGGAAGGAAGGAAGGAAGGAAGGAAGGAAGGAAGGAAGGAAGGAAGGAAGGAAGGAAGGAAGGAAGGAAGGAAGGAAGGAAGGAAGGAAGGAAGGAAGGGGTGGAAGTGGCGGAAGTGGCGGAAGTGGCGGAAGTGGCGGAAGTGGCGGAAGGAAGGAAGGAAGGAAGGAAGGAAGGAAGGAAGGAAGGAAGGAAGGAAGGAAGGAAGGAAGGAAGGAAGTGGCGGAAGGAAGGAAGGAAGGAAGGGGTGGAAGCGGCGGAAGTGGCGGAAGTGGCGGAAGTGGCGGAAGTGGCGGAAGTGGCGGAAGTGGCGGAAGGAAGGAAGGAAGGAAGGAAGGAAGGAAGGAAGGAAGGAAGGAAGGAAGGAAGGAAGGAAGGAAGGAAGGAAGGAAGGAAGGAAGGAAGGAAGGAAGGAAGGAAGGAAGGAAGGGGAGAAGAGATCACATGAGTATTATATTTTTATTTGCTCATTTTCTACTCCAAAAAAAACAACTTTCAATGATTTTCATCTCCAAATTTTCTCCAGATGATTGGAGACTGCTGCTGTTTTTCAATACAAGACTGAAAATCTTTTTCAGCAAGAAGGTTGTGAGTCCTAGACAAAGTTTTTCTCATTTAGTGACTCCCTTTCAGGCCAAAAAATTTTAATAATCTTATATGATATATGATATAAGATTCTTCTCCACAGGCATGAAGTGCAATGGCAAATAGTGAAATCCTCACAATCTAATCAGAGAAACAAGAATGCTGGTTCTACTTCTCCTGACAGCTTCATGAGTCACTAATGACCCCCATTACCATAAGTAAATGGAAGAGGGTCTTCAGATCATGTCAAAAACTGAGAAGAAGTACTGCTTAGTGGTATGGATATATAAGATGCAGGGGAAGTGCATTTTAAGATTGTTCAGGATATCTGGGATGTTTAGAAGAAGAAGCAAAGCAGGGAAAAGGACAAATCAAGGTTCTTTGGAGGGATCAATCATGAGAACATTGATGGGCAGAAGGTATGGCTCTGTGTTTAACAGGCTACTGGTCAGTATATATGTCTGACCATGTTCTGCACCTGATGAACAGTTTTTTCATCTTGAATTCCACTTCTAATTATTTTCCTGGGTGAGATTTTCTTTCATATATTCTGTGTACCTATGTGCGTGTGTATATCCAGAGGTTTATATGACAGCAGATGGATCAAGATCATGGATCAGGGGGGACAATATTTCTCTGATACGAGCAGCTGGAACACAGGAAGGTATATACAGTGGTGAGTGATCACTAGCAAATATCAAGTCAGACTAATCAGCCAGTTGGATAAAAGTCTTGGGAGCCCTCAGTTTGGGCCAGACCAGATAATGAAGAGAAGAGAGGGCCTGCAAACTGGCTACTGGAGGGACCAGTTGATCTAAACCAACTGGTGGAGAGGCTGTTGAGTCAACTGAGAAACACATTTGCATGTGTGTGTGCACACATGAGGCAACTGGAGACAGGAAGATCCAAGGGTGTGTGTGTGTGTGTGTGTAGGTGGGGCATGTGTGTAAAACTATACACATTGACCTGCAGACCTCTGTAACACTCATGACAAGATGTCAGCAACAAGATGCCAGGAGAAAGAGGATAGTGGGACAGTCTGGGGATCTAGCAGAAGACCCTCATTCTGAACTGCCCTAGCACAGAACGAATCAAGGCTGCTGTCGCTGTTTGTGTGTGTATGAATGCTGTGTATCCTGGGTTAATTTTTTCACTGGCTGTACTTGTAGTGGATATGTATTGCATAGATGTGATTTTGTGTGTCTAAGGAGAACATAAACTTGCCCTCTCTACTGGTGGGACTTAGGTCAGGGAACTGAAAAATCTTGCCTTTTCCCAGTTACCACATTCAACAATACCTAACTAGTTTAATCTCTATTTCATCCTAAGTGTCAGATTGTGTCACTATTATATTTTAAAATTCACCATAATTGCTTCATATTCCATGCCTCACAGAATAAATTAGCCAAAAAAAAAAGTTTAAAATTTTATTTTCAAGAACATAAGCCACAAAAAATTATTTCTGATTTTATACATATATATATATATATACACATAAAAATAGATGCTGTGGGTTTATATATATATATATATAAACCCACAGCATCTTTTTATAGATTTACCTTAAGGTCAACTTTACGTAGAATTCTGTAGAATAATTGTAGCAACAATCCAGAAAGAAAAATCTGCACAAAATTTCAAGGAAGACAAATATATTGTGCCTTTTGTAGTAGGACATGCACTCTTACATATGTTCCAGTGACAGGGAAATAAATAAGTATACAGGTGTTGAGTAAATAAAGGGTCCCAAACTAAAAGGAGGACAGGAGTTTAAAAATACAGACAAAAAGAAACAACAAATAATTAACACAGATTAAACAAGTACTTGAAATTGTTATGCAAATTTAGCTTGCTGATTGCACGCATTACTCATTAGGGATTTGTTAAATGGATCAGTGAAGGTGTTGCAAATTTGGACGCCTAAGAGCTAAGAGCTGCCTGAACTAAATCTGAAAAATGTCAAATGTCTCTCAAGTGGAAAGGATTCCAGCAGTTTTTACCATCCTTGTCAGCCACATGGACAGTGGGATTGAATGCACTCTTAGCAGGCTTGCCTGACAACACCGAGCTGTCTGTTGTGGTGGACACGCTGGGTGGAAGGGCTGCCAGGCAGAGGCTGCTTGAGAAGTGGCCCCATTAGACCCTCATGACAGCCCATGAAAAACTTATGACATTCAGCAAGGTCAAGTGCAAGGTTCTGCATCGGGGTGAGAGCAGTCCCAAGAACAAATATCGACTGGGTGGTAAACAAATTGAGAATAGCCCTGAAGAGAAGGACTTGGGGATGCTTGTGATGAAAAGCTCAATGTGATGCAGCACTGTACACTTGCAGGCCAAAAAGACAACAACATTCTGGGCAGCATCAAAAGCAGTGTGACCAGGAGGTGAGGAATTGAGGTGATTCTCCCCCTCTAGTCCACTCCTGAGAGACATCACCTGGAGTATGTGTCCACCTCTAGAGCTGCTAACACAGGAAAAATATCAACCTGATGGAATTAGTCCAGAGGAGGGACATTAAGTTCATCACAAAACTGGAATACTCTCTTACGAACCTGCAAGCTTTGGGGCTGTCCAGCCTGGAGAGGAGACAAATCAAAGGGATTTTATCCAGGGTATTGCTCAAACCATTAAAACATTTAAATTGGTCTAAACAGAGTGAGAGATGCCTGTGGCAATATGCAGGACAGCGCAAAATCCATATTGGAAGAGTTCTCTTACAAAATCAGTTAGAAGCTTTATTGTGGAGGTCTGAAGTGTAGTCCATCACCTTGACTGACATCTGTTCATGCCCACATATTCACATTGTCTTGCTGATGGTGACTAGACCCCTAACTAGAATTTTCACACCATAGTCTAAACTGAGATATGATGCTAACAAGACGGTAACAGCATATGCTTTTGTCTGTCAATTAACGCATATCTTCTAATTTTACTGTGACATCATATTAACTATGGAAATTAATGGACTTACTCTGATATTGCTTATGATGGCAGAAATATGAACAGGAATTTTTTACCAGAAGTTTGTCATTATTTTCTGGGATTCATTTTCTGTTGCAAGACATGTTATTTATTTTATTATACTTTACAAAGCAGTGGTAGGTAAAGTTTAAACATATTCATAGATCAAAATTTCACTTTGGTTCATTGTGGAAAATTGGCTTTGTCCTTGGTGTTAATTTGAAAAAGAAAAAAATAAAAGAATCTAAGTTGCAAATTTGCTTACAAAACAAATGTGCAAATATTTTAATGAAGAAAATCACTAATGCAAGTATGAAAATTAACTGCTTTGGTTACCAGACAGCACTTGGACTGGCACAAACTAAAGCAGAAGTGAGATTACCTAACTGCAGACATTCCATGCAAACTGAAATTTTGTGGAACATCATTGGCACATCTTCATGTTGAGGACGACAGGAAATTTTACCATAAAATACTGAAAAAGTCATTCCAGGGCAAAGTAGCTGAATTTTTTAAAAGAAGGAATTAAATATTGTATTCATTAAATCATTGTTAATAAAATAATTAATTTTAATTAGACTCAGACTTAGAAATAACAATATGCATGTTAAGTTCAGAAAGTATGCATAGACTTTCTCACATCTCTTCTTCACTTTTTTAATACAAAAATCTATGTGTAGAAAGTCCAGTCCAGAAATGCTGATGTCATAACCAGGATTGGACACAGTTTCTGTTTGCTTGCTAGCATTGCAAGTGTAAGTGTTGATGAAAGAGTTGTTGCACGGTAAAAGACATGCAGAAAACAAAAATAAAAGCCCCATTTTTTTCAACCAAGGACTATTCTCCAGACAGCAGTTATCGTGATTATTATTAGTAACTATTCCCAATACCTTCAAAAATAGTATTTACATGCTCTTGTTAAATCCTTGTGTTTATTAATATAAGTTTAAATAAAGGGTAAGTACAACCCATCATTGTGATTATAGCCACAATATAATCACAAATTATAAAAAAATTTAATCTGTTTTTTGTTAAATCTTTAGTTATCCAGATCAATCTTCATTTATTTTTATACTGTAGCTTTAAGCATGCTGTCAATTTCAATTTTTTTTCTCTGAAATTATATTTCACGACTGAAAACAAAATTGTATTTTATCCAAGGCATTTCTTCAGTCTTGTTTTATGACCTGTATGATTTTTTTACCACTCTTTTCATCTGTATTGTAATGAGAATAATTTTAATATTTCCTTTTTTCTTGTCATAATAAGTGAAGGATGACATGGGGGAGAAAGAGGCTTGGGCCGCTGAACTAATTAAAGTACTTTAAATGCTGGCTGAGTGAAACACTACAAATACATGTATCACCATCTGCTTGCTTATTGATCTTATTGGTAGCCCCACTGTTGTCTTTTCAAAATAATTTGGTAGTAAAGGTAATATTTGTTTCTGTACTTGTACACATATTTGCCCCTACCATGACGCATTTAGCAAAGTGTTGTGCATTATCTCAGCATTTCACCTACTCCGTGCTGTTGTCTCAGAAAAAAACCCTCTGTCACTCCTCCAAACTTCTCATTCAATATAACAAAAGGCTATTCTATATAGAATATATATATATATATATATATATATATATATATATATATATATATATAAAAATGTATAAGAGCTTCCTATTTTCCTTACCTAGCAGTACATTATTTTAGCCAACTGTCTCTTCTTTTTTGGTCTTTTTAACTAGTGCTTGCTTGGTTGGTAGCTTTGCCCTTGGGCAAGAGTTTGATGAGCTCGTGAATGGGCATGATGCCATCCAAACAGATGTGATAGAAAATAATCAGCCAACAGGCCTACTTGTATGTATAAAACATATTTGTAAAGGGCAAAATTCTAATCTGGAAATGTTCAAATACCTTCTTACACTATGCTGTATTTGGGTGAAGGATCTACTATTGTTGATCTAGTTCTGAATTCTACTTAAACACTTTGCTTTCAGGGAAAACAAGGGAAAAGTTTTGATGTCACACAGAGGAGCACTTTATACTATCAGAAGTAAAAATCATCTTTCTAGTAAGGCAAAGTGTTTCCCCCTTCTTTTTTTTTTTTTCTTTTCCCTGAGTAAGAAATTTCATGCATTGTGCCAAATCTGATTTCTAAACTTTAGTTCAAAAATAGTGAGTTACATAACAGTTTAAGCATTCACATTGACTTTCACCCATGGGAGGGACCCAACGCTGGGACAGGGATAGATTGTGAGGAATCCTCCCCCTGAGGAAGGAGGAGCAACACAGACAGCCTGTGATAAGCTGACCCCTGTTGTATTGCACTAAATAGTTTATTTAGTGGCTGTCTTTGTATTGGGTGATGGGAACAAATGTTACTGGGTATGTCAGGTCACCTGGATGGTGTATTCCCCCTCCCTGTCACATGGTTGCTCCCTCACACACTTCCCCTTTCTGTATTCTCTGGTGGTCCGTCCCATGGGTGGCCCCTCCCCTTGCCCCTCCCCAACAGCATCCCATTGGCCATGGTGCTCTTTCCCCGCCCCCTCCCTGGGGTATAAAATTCCACTGTAAGAAGGCCATACTGTTTTTCCTGCCTGGGTGGTCACCATCTCTGGTAAGTGTCCTCGCCCAAGCCAATAAACAGGGTACTCGCTCTCGTGTGGGGAAGAGCGCTTCTCGTCTTTTATCTCCATGCAGGTCCGTGTGGGTTTGGGTTCTAGATAGCTGGAACCAGACCCATACAAAGCTCAGAGAACCATGGATTACTGCAGACCCGCCTCCCTCTGCACCACTGAGGGGGAGATGGTAAAAAACTCATTACTAAATTTGAGCCTGAAAAAAAGGAAGGGTGAGGAGAAGGTGGTTTAAGATGTAGCTTTTATTTTTCATTATCCTACTCTGATTTGATTGGTAGTAAGATAAATGAATTTCCCCAGCTTGAGTCTGTTTTGCCTATGACTGTAATTGCTGGGTGATCTCTCCTTGTCCTTATGTCAACCCAGGAGCCCTTTGCTGTATTTTGTCTCCCCTGTCCAGTTGAGGACATGGAGCATCTTTGGTTGGTAGCTGACATGAAGCCAAGGGTCAACCCACCACAAGATTTTACGAATAAGATGAGATAAGGATTTCACTAAAATGTTAATTTAATAAATAATTAAATGAATAAGATTGGATGGTGCGGTGGCTTGATTTTCCCTCATAATGTTGTACTGTCATTATATTTGTATTTATGTGCATAGGATCAGGATGGTTCTCCCTTAGTCCTGATTTTAGGTTTTTTGGGTTTTTTTTGTTTGTTTTTATTTTTTGGGGTTTTTTTTTTTTTGATAATATTATTTCATATAAATGCTTGCCAGCCTGACCCACTGCTTCCTCCCATGACTGTGAGTCATCTTCTCCCTCTCTTGATGTACCTTTTTCAAAACTCTCAGTGCCAGGTTGACCAAGTTGATAAATATTTTTCCCTACCTGTGGATTCATAACTGAATTGAATAATAAGGGATAATTGAACAATTGAAAAATAAGGATGACTCATCTAACAGACCATAAGCATCTACACCTAGAATCCCAAATTTCCAAATCTCTAGATTGTTTCCCAATGTCTTAGTAAGTATTAACTTCAGAGTAAACTCTAGGGTTCCAGCTTCAGCTGTAGCTGAGAGTATTCACTATCACTGTTAATTATAATAAGATTTGAGAGACCTGGGTATCATGTAGATTTTTTTATTCAGTGTTCTCCTTAGGTGTTCCCAAAGCATGCAACACCATCTGGAATATCCTAAATTATCTACCTTGACCTCCAGCTACTAACTTGGAAGCATGTTGATATATTCTCTATATTCTGTGCCAAATCTGCTCTGCCTTCTAAGACAGGTTACTCCTCTCCTCAGTAGATAAGATTATATACTGAGCATAGGAGTAACCTGCCTTAAAGTAGCTGGTTTGAGCTGTTAGAGACCTAAATCCCATACTTAATATTTTCAAGGGCCTAAGAACGAAAGTAGAGCTTGGAGATATTATTATCCTAGCACTGGGGAAGAAATTGGGAGAAATAAGTCCTTGTTTATTTTGCTTTAGATATGTGTTTTCCAGGAACACAGAAGCACAGTTCCAAAGCAGACACAGATCTTCAATTGCTTGCTCAACCAGCTTAGGATCTGGAAGCTGCATACATCCTTTACATGGACTGAGGCACATGGAAAAAACTCATCATTTTAGGTGTAAGCGCTTGTCATAGGCATTTGGTTGCAGTAGAGCGTGAAGACGATAAGGAATATAAACCCATGAGAAAATGGGCTTTGTAAGTCCCATGGAATAGAGAACAAACAACATGTTTGGTTGTTTGGTTTTTTTTGTGAGTAGGGAACCTTACAATGATGCAAAATACTACCAAGCAACAGAATAACAGAAGCACAGATATAAATTTTATTTTTGCCTTTTCAGTTAAAAAAAATCATTGACCACATTATAGTTTAGCACTTACCTAGCATTTTAAAATTCTAAATCTCTTTCCAGCCCTATTTCAATATTTGATATTGTCATTAGCTAATAAATCTGTAGAACAGCTGTGATTATTCCCACTATTGATGAAATCATAGGACCAGCAGACATTTAATACTCCTAGTCTGCATTTTGCTTGAAAATGCAATAATGAAAAAATGCACTTTCACTGTCTCTCAGGTTCTTCTGTGTGTTACTAGATAAGGTAAACTAATGAAGAAACAAAGCCTAATGGTTTAATCATTTCATTTTAGAGCAACATTTCATTTTAGGTGAGAGAAAAATTAAATAATTGTGTCTAGGTACATTTTTGGTGTCCAAATCAATGTAAAAAGAATGATGTACTTTCCCAATTGATTTTTCATACAAAGCAAATATATTTGTAGTGTTTGATCACTAAGTGAGTAGCTGAGTGTGGATTCTGTTGCCTTTTTTGCAGGAAGTTTCTTTTTCTGACATACAAATACAATGTAAATGAATGATATATTAGACCAATCCTTTAAAATCAGAATGTTTTCTCTTTTTTTAACTTGTTGTTTCATTAAACCAAATGGCAGAATCTTTTTTGACCTTCAATTAATTTGTCAAGGGTTGGGCATTCAGACTGGACTTCACTAGAAAAAAAGAAGTGAGCAACCTTAAGGAAATTACCCCAAACATTGTGTTTCATGATAGTTCTGTCTTAAGAACAAAATTTCCTATATGAAATGTGGATGAAGTTTGAAACCTTGAATATTGCTATGAGGCTAAAGTGTCATTCTTAGGCCAACCATAATAAGCAGCAATGCCTTCATCAGAAGCAACTCTGTAACACCTTTGTTCAGTAACATTTATGAAAGTATCCAGTTAAAAGAACTTTTGTTGAGTCTTACATGCATCTTTTTCAGTCCATTTGGACAATGAATTAGTAATCCAGTGAAATCTTTTTTTCAGGAAAAGAACTGTATCATTTATCACAAGTGGAAATGGCTTAATCATGATGTTTTGTCATTATTTTTTGGCCCCTCTCAAACTCATAAATCTACATTCTTAGCTCACAGTTCTCTTAACCTTTAACTGGTTAAGTACTCACAGCCCTTAATTCATTTCCCATTTCAAAGCTTTTGGATTTTTAGCAGACTTTCTAGATCCCTTCTGCATTGAACAAAAACACCCACCAACTCCATTCAGTTATTCTATTTCTTATTATAGATTTTAATGCCTGACAAGAAGTTAATCCTCCTTCAGCCAGAGATTCCATGGCTGCTTAGAGAGTGTTAGTATAGATGGTTATATCTGCTCTTCCTCTTGTGTTACAACATGAAATTTGTATCGCCTGCATCCCACAGAGAGCTGCTAAAATTGCTTTTTGTGCTTTTTAAGCCTATAGGGTGATGTGTTGTAATAGTAAATCATTCTGGCCAGGCTCACTGCAGGCTGTTTCCTGTGTAGGTCTGGTATGATAAAAGCAGTTAAATGAAATATAGCTCTGGTCTGAATTGAACAGAATTATCAAAAAAAGGAAAGGCAGAGGGGAAGATATTGCAAGTAATACCAATCTCACCTTTCTCTCTTCATTGTCACTGAGATTGAGTGAATTCTTAAAGTAGGTATAGGAAAAGCCACCCAGCACTTTACAAATTTTTCTTTATCCCCTTCTCTCCTCAGCACACCACCGAGATAAGGGCTGTTTTCCAAGCATCCTAAAAAAGTGGATTGATGCAGTACTGGCAGCTCTGTAAGAGAACTGCAGACCCCAAGATGTACTTTGCTGCTGACCTTCATCAACAGTAGAGTGACAATGTCAAGGGTCAGGAATCACGTATCTTTTACTTTTTCGTTATGTACATTGATCAAAGGATTTACCCGATTAAGTTGCACCTCAGCAGAAGAAACTGGGGGCTTAACAGGGAAGAAAAAGGTAAGAGGGACCAAAAGATTTGAAGTCCAAAACCTGTTTTTATTATATCTGAAGGCTGACAATATATCTTTTTATGCACTGTTTCTTCCCATTTTTATTAATGCCGTAGACTTCCTTCTTTTCCCAGTTTTAGTATCTCTTTGCTCCATGTCCCTCTAGAAACTCTGGTTTCATTTTCTATTTATAAAAGAAATGAAATAGACAGTCGTGTCTGAAATGGACTGCATCAGCCAGCATTTTGGAAGCAGGAAACCTCTCTGCCAGCCAGCCACATCCTTTTAGAAAACATCCAGTATATATTAAATAAAGAATTTTAATTTTTTACTGCATTTGGTTTATGTAGTGATATTTTACTAGAAGTATGAAGGCTTAAGCCATGGCTTCTGTGAAAAGACTCTGGGAGCTGCCCCTGTGTCCAACATAATTGATTTCAAGATGGACCCTTAATTTGTCAAAGCCAAACCCATCAGCAATACTGGTGGAGCCTCTGTGAAAACATATTTCAGAAAGGGTAAAACCTGCTGTGCAGCAGCTGTGTGAGAAAGAAGTGAGAAAATATGGCAGAAACTTTGCAGACACCAAGGTCAGCAATCAGGGAGGTAGAGGAGGTGCTCCAGATATCAGAGCAGAGATTCCCCTGCAACTGCTGGTGCAGACCATGGTGAGGCTGCTGTGCCCCTGCAGCCCACAGAGGACCAGAGTGGATCTACCTGCAGCCCATGGGGGATCCCACACCAGAGCAGGGGAATGTGCCCTAAGAATCTACATAGCAGGAACAGCTTGTGCTGGAGCCTGCTCCTGGCGAGAACTGAGTTGTGTGATGAGTACACACAGGATCAAGTTTTCCTGCAAGAGCTATTGTCTTTGGGAAATCCATCCCAGAGCAGTTCTTGAAGAGCTGCAGCCTGTGGAAAGGACCCACATTGTACCATGAGGTGACTACAACCCATATTCCTTCCATCCTGCACCACCAAGGCAGGAGGAGGTAGAAAAATTATCAGTACGATTGAGAGAGGGAAGAAGAAGGGGATGAGAAAGGTTTTCAGTTTTGTTTTATTTCTTATTATCCTACTCTGTTATTAATTGGCAATAAATTAATTTCCATCAAGTCAGATTGGTTTTGCTAAACAGATGGTAATTGATATTGATTCACAAGTTTTTTTGCCATATTTTCTTCCCTTTTCCTGCTGAGGTGACAAAAGTTTGTCAATACAGGTAAAAGGGTGAGTTTTGTTACAGTCATGGCAATATGAAAAAGAATGAACACAGGTGTATCTCAAAACTGTAGAGTATGTTCTTAAGGATGGGATTACTATGAATGCCACAACAGTCAAAGTCAGTAGTAGACCAAAGAGGAAAAAAAAATCTGACTCATCTTCAAGAATTCAGGGTGGTTTTAGGTTTTGGCCTATTTAAAAAACAAATCCATCTTTAATGGAGGAAAAAGATCAGGAAAGAAAAGAGCAATGTGGAAAATCTTTTTTTGTGATGTACAACATTTTACTCTGACCTGAACTAACCAATTTGTTTTTTACACACACAGAGGATTTCTGATGGAGCCCTAGGTAATATTTGGAGAAAGGGGCCATCTCAGAACTCTAGAGGACCGGCATAGACGGAAGGCATTTGATTACTGTAGAAATCATCCAATTCTGCTAAAATACTGCAACTATGATACTAGTTGACCAAATGGCAACAGCAGCAGAGAAGGGAGCAATATAAAACCAACTTTTATGACCTCTTGTGAAGTCTGTGCAAGATCACTGTGTCTTTAGTCCTGGTCTCGATATTTTTCAGAAGATATGGAAACTTAAAAAAGAAACAGTATTGAATACATAAAAGTTTTAGTGGTGGATGAATATATTAAATAATAAATTTTTCATCTTAAGAAGTAAGATTTTCAATTTCTTTTGGCTCTGAAAGAATGTGCATTGTGTTTTGAGGGTTAAACTGTTTAATTGTTTCCTCTTTGTCTTTATGGCACAATTTTTTGGTCAATTTTTTTGAGTTTATTATTGTAGAAATCCTTAAAAGTATAAAAAAATTGTATTCAAACAAGCTTTCATTAACCATACAGGAAGTGAGGAGGACTTTATATCTAAATGACTTCAAATGCAAAAAGTGATATTTATTCTTGCAGCTTTGCTGTTGCTATGATTGATGGAAAGTTTCTTTGTAGGAGGAAATGCTGAAAGTTTAAAGGAATTTTCTTCATCTTTAGGAAACTTGCTCAATTCAGACTTGTCTGACATTTTACTGATGTTTGATTTCAAAGAAGAATAAAAGAGGACTTCTTCCTCCTGAGTACTTCAACAAATCTGACTTTTAGCATTGGTTCACATTTTTTAAATCAGCACTGGATTTCATTAATTTCTTCAAGGTACTAATGACTGTCTTGTAATTCTCTGTAAATAGTTGTTGAACAGGACCATGAGTCTATGATCATTTGTACATCTAAGGTTTCCCTTTCAGTTGTCTCACCTACTTCTCACATAATTTTCCTATTTTGGCTTCCAGTACAATTTTTTTTTTTTACTTTTAATCACTAAAATGAGCACATTTAGATAACATCTTTGATTGTCTTCCCTGTTAGCCTGTAATAATCTGGTCAGTTTCTCATCTGCTCTTATTGCTGTCACTAATTCTCTAAAGACATATCATGTGAAGAAGCTTATCTGCTTGAAAATGCCATTAATTCTTAAGCTCTATATTCTATTATTTGAAACGTAATCTAAAGTTTGAGTCCTGTGGAATTACTGTAGTGTGCTATTTAACAGTGATATTTTTTCCAGAATCTCTATTATCACAAAAATCTGATCCACATTATTCATTCCTCTCAAAAATTCGCTGACATACTTTGTCATTCACATCTTCAGCACTCTTGTAAATGCCAGTAGAATTAATAAGTTAATGCTTAATATGCGTTTTACTTGCTCTTCTCACCCTCCTTGTAGACCAGTTTGCTCATTTGCTCATGTTTGCTCTTTTCTGGAATTGATGTTAAATATCTTCTGGGTGATGTAATTTTTGTGTTTACTGTATTTTTTTGCAGGATTGTGGAAGTCTTAGATTTTTTAGTCCACATTATTTCCCCTTTCTGCATTCATACTTGTCAGGCTTTGTACTCATATTTTTTTTCTTGCAAGAATTCTGAGATTCGTTTTTCTTCATTTATTTGAGGTATGCATCTCCAGAGAGAATGATCTCCAGGCTTATTCCAGGTCCTGTAATTACACATTGTATGGCTTTTCAAAATCTTCTTTCCGTCACTCATTCAGTTCTTATCAGTAGTAATTTGTCAACACTTGTCTCTCACTGCCAACATCTTCAGTTCAGGTCTTCCAGTCATCTGCTTTATCTCATCACACAAGGCCTGAGGGTCATTTCTGCTCCCATATTCTTCAGCTAGTTTGCATACTTTGCTTATTGTTTGCTCCAGTTTTGGATTTTTGTTTTGTCTATTTACTGTATTCTGCTTCTGACTTAACTGTTACATTTTTATTCCAGTTCAATGTCTTTTAACTGTTTATCATTTTATGCCTCATCCATTAGCTTCATCTCTTTAGTTTATAATATTGCTTCTCTGGCTGCTCCACCAATATGACTGTTTTTTACTTGTCTCATATTCTTTCTCCATATCTATTAATTTTTCCAGGTAGCTTCATAGAAGAAATCAAGCTTTCAAATGGGACAATTTGATCCATATGAAATGTCATTTTTTCTCTTCAAAAAAATAATAATTCCTTTCTTCATCCAGGATAAGCCCACTTACCTTAAATTTTCTTTGTAAATTGCAGCTAGCTTCCATTTAGTTTATGAACAGACCAAATCAGCCTCGATATCTTTCACAATAGCAGTGAAATTGAGATTACCCAGCAACACTTGAAAGAAGCTTTGCAGAAATGGAGATGGGAGTCCTGATGGAAACCAAGTTGAATGAGAGTCAGCAGCACACCCTTGTGGGGAAGGCCAGCTCCCAATGACAAGAGTAGTCTGTGGGTGCAAAAAAAGTAATTACTCTTCACTATTCACCACTCACAAGACTGCACCTGCAACAGTGCCTGGTACTGACACACTCAGAAGCACACAGATATGAGGAAAGCATTTGAAAACTGAAAAAGTTTAACAAGTGCCCACAAAGGTGACTGAAGGCTTGAGTAGGGAGATCAGGAACTCTGGGTTTATTCATCCTGAAGACACCTACGTCCCATGTCTTGCCCTCAGAAAAGGTACTTGCTTTTCTTTAGATGTCACTGAGTAGTAATAGAGAAAAAAATCAAACTCTTCTGAGAGGTGGACAGTGGAAGGGTGCTGAGCCACAGGAAACAAGCTGCAGGAAGAAGACTTTCAAATGAATATAAAAACAAGCAAAAATTATAGTGACAGTTGTGAAAAAGTGAAACAGGCTACTTGGAGAGGTTGTGTAGTCTCCTTTACTTAAAGACCGATGCAGCTCTAAGCAATCTCAGATAAAGTGACATTACTCTGTCTGGGGAGTTGTCTCTCTCAATATAAGTTATTCCATATTTATGCAAAGTACAGTTCTGGAATGCAATTATTACTGAAAATTCGTACATAATATCATAGCCTCAACTTTGTGAAATTTGTTTTTAAAGAGAGAATAAATAGCACTAATCAGAATACAATCAACACAAATGGAGACAAGGAAGTTTGAGCAGCTAGCATCAATCTGTCTTGCTTCAAGTTTTACAAGACTGGCTGCTACTACAGTTTTTTCCTGTTAAGGAACCAAGTTTATAACTGATCAGTGATAGTCTGGATGTGAGCATGAACAGCTGAAGGGGATTAATAATGTTGTACTGGAATTCATGAATTCTCAGGTTTGGAGTGGTGCATGGTGATTGTAGAAAATCGGGATATGGCTTATACCATTTTGGACATAATTATCTGATAAATCTACACTCATTAAGGAACACTCCCAAATATATAGCCTACCAGGAGATAAGAAAGTCTTTAAAAGCTAAAATGTTTTTCTTATAAAAAGTACATGAACAAAGCCTGGAAAACAATGCATAACCTCCATTCTATACCTTTCTATTCCACATTGTGATTACTGATACTGATAATCTTGAAGTTGTGTAATTTGTTATTCTCCGTGGTTTGGCTTTTCTTAGAAAGTTGTATAATTTCACACTCGAAGTTTTACAGATTCCTCTTAGGAATCTGAAATATGTTTTAGGATTAGGAATTTAACTTCTAATTTTCCTTGAAGTTAGCAGCAAAACTTGCTATGAATGTCTAAAGATTTGTTGTTTCTGCCACTGATGATAGTTAACCTTATAATCAATAACAGCATATGTTCTCTTGACAGATGGCATTTGTTCTGTGAGTTCCCCAAGCACCACGTAAACCCCAAGGTTTCTAGATTGTGGAGGTTGTGTCTCAATGCTTAGATGTTTCTCCCTCTTCAGTGTTGTCAGACACCATAAGAACAGACATGTGTATGTAAAGGGACTTTGATCAGGAAAACGTGGTGAAAAAGGATTTTATTTGATTAAAGGTGGAAGATGTTTCAAAGCCATTAGGTGAAAATGTTCTTGAAGTCTTACAGTTTCTTAAACTTCCATTTTTCAAATGATGACATGCCATTAAATTGAAATGTGGGGTGAAAAAAGTGCCTATATATTAGGATGTGCAAAAATATCATTATTCAGTATTGCTAGGAATTTATAAGATATGCTTAATACTTCATTAAAACATGTGGTTTACTAGTGTCTCTGGAAGCTAATGAGAAATACAGGACTAATCTTTGTTTCCACTACCATAGCCAACAAAATGCCAAGATTCATAATAACTATAGGGCATGAAATGAAGTTTAAACCAGAAAAAACTTTCTCTGACACATGTAACATATTATGTGATTGAAGGAAGAGTAATTGACATCATCTACCTGGATATAGAAAGCATTTGACACTGTCCCACATGACATTCTTGTCTCTAAATTGGAGAGACACATATGTGGTGGATGGACCACACAAAGCAATTGGCTGGATGGTTTCACTCAAAGAGCTGTGGTGAACAGGTCAATGGGCAAGCAGAGAGCAGTGTCAGGTGGTGAAACTCAGGGGTCAATATTTTATATCACCTAGTTAAGGCACTTAACCTTTGTGTCTGTTTAAACATGTGGTAAACTGGTACTCTTAACAATGGCAGAAGTCAATTGTCAACCAAACTCAGCTATCATAAGTAAAGAGCATCTCCTTGCAAACTGTGTCTCTTTCCACTTTACTATATTTTGTATTCAACTTCAAAGACAAATGCTTTAACTGATGAAATCTTTGTATTTCATGCAGTTTCCTAGGATTTTTCTAGAGAAATATTGTTATGCATGTTTCTCATATTTTTCTCTAAATTTCCCCCATTCACTACATCTAGAGACCAAGACAGATAAACCTTTGCATTTAAATATTATGGCTGGTTGCATCTGTTTTAAGAATTCTGTTCCAACAAGAACAGTGTTATGCAGCATTTAATTAATTTTGTTTGGGTATGTGCAGTACTACTCCCAGGAACTACAACATCCAGAAACAGCTGGAAGGACATTAATCACTTATCTAAACATGAAAATAAGTAGAAAGTGAAGCATGAAATTACTTTCTGTACACTATATACTAAGTTTGTCATCAATATGCTGATGTAAGTATGACAATGCTGTTTATCTGGGAGTGTGATCATTAGCCTTGACTCTTGTTGAATATGTTTTAGCAAAAATTACTTGGAGGTAAATCCATGAGTATATTATACTTATATTAATTATATTGTCTCGTTTATTGTGGTGGACAAAAATCTTTTTCCTCCACCATCTAATTTTAGATGAGCTAAACCCAGCATAAAGCAAACAGAAAAAGGTTTTTTTTTCCCTTACTTGCTGTCCAATTTATTAGGTCATAAATACCAATAAAAACTGCTTGTTTTCCTTAAAATTTTCCCTTAAAATGTGGGGGTTTTATTTCAAAGTGAATGTGTCCATCTCTACTCCTACGAAGATATTCAGAGAACACTACATGTTTAGCCATGTACCTGGGAAAAACTCATCCTGGTGAAGATGCAGCTTGAGTCCTGTGCCTAGTTCTGGGTCCCTCACTTCAAGGAAGATCTAGAGGTGCTAGAGTACAGAAGGGCAACAAAGCTGATGAATGAACTAGAGAGTAAATCCTGTGAGAGCAGCTGAAGGGGCTGGGGTTGTTTAGCCTGGAGAAAAGGAGGCTCAGGGAGCACCTTATCACTCTCTACAACTCTCCACAACATGGAAGGAGGGTGTACCCAGATGGGCATTGGTCTCTTCTCCCAGGAAACCAGTGACAAGGAAAGAGAACATAGACTTGAGCTGCACCAGAGGAGGTTCATATTGGACATCAGGTGGAATTTCTTCGAGGAAAGGGTTGTTAAGCATGGGATGGACTGCTCAGGGAGGTGGTGGAGTCACTGCCCATGGAAATGCTCAAGAAGAAACCGACCGTGGCACCTAGTGCTATCATCTAGTTGTGATCAGTCAAAAGTTCTTGGAGATCTTTTCCAACCTAAATGATTCTGCAATTCTGTTTGAAACAAAACTCTCAATTAAGTAGAAAAAGAGTTGTATGTTTGTGTATTTGCTTATACAATACATCACTTTACATCTTGAACCACAAAAAGGTCTGAGTGCGAAATAATTGTACTTTTAACATTCTGTCATCTCATCAGCTGGAAATGCAACCATCAAGGTGTGAAGAAACTCTTGAAAACAGAAACCCAGAGCTTTTTCAGATGCTGAAACCATAATTCTTGAATTTTTGTTTCTTCTGTGTGGTTCCTTTACATCTTACCCTTCCATGCCAGAGTTGTATATGTAAATAATGTTTCATATAATGGCTCTAGATACCCATTTTTGGCCAACAGAATTGTTGTCCTGTGTTCAAAGAACCTGAAACTTTCCTTCTAGTGAATTCCAGTGTCTCTGCAAAATAAGAAGCCTTTATTTTTCTTTCTTTTGAATTTTCATTAAAAAAAGACAAGGAAGGATAAAAAGAGAAAAATCTTTCAAATTTATTTGATATCAGTTTTTTTTACGTATGTCTACCTGTATACTCATAACTAATCTTGGTGTTTTCCCATAAATACAGTAAAATGTCCTAAACTCAACTAAAACTATAATCAATAATCAGTTTTGTTCTGGAGAGAATTAATGGTATGAGTGCCTACTTATTTTTTCTCAGTTTTTTTTCCTGCTTTGGCATCTCTTTCTATAGCATATGTTCACACATCAAATAATATTCACAGTATGGATAAAATGTCAAAGTCATTTAATCAATTTACTAATTTTTTATTGAAAGTAATGTTAGCCTTGCCTCTGGAATAAAATTTGTGCACTGATAGTATTAAGTCTTTGTCGTTAAATTTCTTCTGGCACTTTTAGTGTTTTGACAAGGTTACTTGATTCATAAGAAAATGGCTATTCAGAAAACTTCTTTAAAGTCTTTCTGAAAGTTCTGGATGGAGTGAAAAAAATAAAATTTCAAAATATAAACCATATTCTATATATCCTGATTCTATTTTTACTAGTCTTTTAACTTCTCAAGGAAAATATTCTGGAAGACAGATGAGACATCAGTGAAATGACGAACAATAGATAATAAATAATAAAGGTTTGCACAAGGCTTAAACAAGTTCCAAAAGTTACAGTTGATTCATTGCCTTGATCAAAAAAGAATTAGTAGCTGAAAATACATTGAAATACATTACTGGGCTTTGATGAATTTAACAGTTTTAAGACAAATTCTGTAAAGTGTCTGCAGTCAATGAGTAGCAAAATGAAAGAGAGATGCGTGAATGTATATGTGAGGCCTCATCAGAGCTGCCTTCACATCAGTGCAACTTTCACTGTATGGTTAGCAGCCATCCTCAGAGGGCTGAATAATCCTTTTTGACAACAAGCAGTTCTGGACAGTACAGTTCATGTCTGTCTCAGTTCTTTTTTGCAATGTAGATAAATCAGTCCTCATGTGATCACAGCTTAAAAGAATTATGTGTGTCATTTAAAATTATGATTCTTGATTTACGTCAGCTTCTCCTCATCAAAAACTCTCTATTGGTTTGGGTTTCCTCTTCCAGAAATCTTGCAAAATATTATTTTCAGGAAATGGAGGGAAAAACTGTCTTCATTGAAGAGATGGGTTTGCTTCAGTACTCTGTCTTTTCATTTTACCAAATCTATGTGCTAACGGCTATTGCATGATACTGTTGAGACTTCTAATGTTGCGTTTACACACAGATATTATGAGATGCAGCAATTCAGAAATCTGAAATTCTTCTGAAGTTACAGAAGGTGTTTATAAAAAAGGGTGAAGCAATCCCTGGTTTTGCCAGAACAAAGCATGAAGAACTATATATGGACTTTGGGGAAAATAAGCAAGCAAGCCTGATGTTTTATCATCTTGGTTTTAATCCATATCATGCAGTCTGAGTCCAACATTATTCTGAACTGTGTTATAACTCCTCATTTTGTATTGAAATAGCAGATAGCACATGATAATGTTCAAGACCAGCTGAGAGAGTTGGGGTTGTTTAGCCTGGAGAACAGAAGGCTCTGGAAAAATTTTATTGCTGTTTTTCAATGTTTAAAAGTGACTTATAAGAAAGACAGACTTTGTATCATGGTCTGCAGTAACAGGAGAAGGGACAATGTTTTTAAGCTGAAAAAGGATAAATTTAGATTGCAAATAATGAAGACATTTTTTACAATGAGGGAAGTGAAACTGTGGAACAGGTTGCCCAGGATGTTAGCATGTTCACATCATTGAAAGTGCTCAAGGTTAGGTTGGATGGGTCTTTGAGCAACATGGTCTAGTGAAAGATGTCCCTGCTTATGGCAAGGAGGACTAGATGATCTTCAGGGATTCTTTCCAACTCAATTGAATAATTCAATTTTTTTTTTTTAATGTTGATGATATAATTTGAGGACTATTTTATAGAAGATTAGAAAGGTGAAGTCCATCCACGTTCATACTGAATCTCTGTAGGTAAAGTTGTCATGTCATGCCACTTTATAGTAAGGAAGGAAAGAGATACCTTTCTGGCTATAATTAATAGATCTTATTTTGATATCTGCATGAAGTCAGTCAAATTCTACTTATGATTTTTTAAGCATTTAAATAAAAAAAGAAAAACCCATGAGAACCATTACCAACAAATACCCAATTATACCTAATCAACAAAATGAATTTGGTTAAAAGAAGAATAATACTGATTTTCAGAAAATGCTGAATAGTGATTGTCTATTAAAAATGTTAATATCTTTTAGAGTGTTTCACTGTAATAGTAAATATATTGCCAGCAATTTATTAATGATTAAATACCATATATACTTAAAAGCTGAAGTGTATCACCTTAGCTAACAGTTAATAAAAATATTTCAGATGTTATCTAAAGGTAATCACAGTTTTGAAGTCAGATGCGTATTGGTTAAGAAATTTATTAAAATTTAAATATAAAAGAAAGATCACAAAAGTTTACTTTTTAAAAGTTATGTGCACTGAAAATCCATGTGCTTGTTGAACATTTTGGAAAACTTATACTTTTAATGTTTTGAATTATCTTACATAATAAACTTTAATTTCAATAATATCATATGCGTTTTTGCTGTTTTTTATTCTGAGCTAAAATACTTATGGAAGTATTTAAACTATGATGTGTTGTTAAATTTAAAATCAAACTTTAGGGATTTGTTGGAAATTTACCTAAAGCAGATTTGTGGCAAAGAGTAGTAAAAAACCAGATAGTTAAGAGTGTTAATTTTGTTGTGTATTCCCGATGAATAACCTCTTTTTCATACTGTTGTCAGTATTGTCTTTTCTTAATAAATAGTGTGTTTTCATTTAATAAAATTAAAAGCCATCTTTTACAGAATTTTTCCAAAACATAGCAGCAGAAAACTCTTTCAAGATAAAGATGTGTATGCATGTGTAATAACCTGAAAAAACATATAAAACTATTTTTCTTGGCTAAATGTTTGCTTAAACTAAAAGCGTATATATGAGGCAGGAAATAAAAGTTGTCTTTTTACACCTTATCGTCATGCAACCACTATTCCGTCCTTTGATAATAATTTTTAAACTTTGACCTTCATACATTTAATGGTTTTGTCAGAGGAGGTTAAACATGTTGGTGTTCTGACTTAGAAGATAAAGGATTACCTAGAGGTTGTAATTAGCAACAATGATTTCTTGGAATTTGGAGTTGAACTTGAAAATTCTAGAGTTTAAAATGAAGGCTGAAAATGTTTGCTTTAAATCTACTGCACAATATCTCAATATCAATCTGTCATATTAAAATGAGTATTTCTGGTAATTTGTTTTTCAGTTGGGACGGGTTTTCTTACCTTTCTCCATGTATCTGACCATCTGCTACATGACTAGTGATGCACTGTCCTGTTGTGATTACTAAAGATAAATACTCCTGAGATTAATCCATAGGAAAATGGAAAGTTATAGAGGGGAAAGAGTTGCCCCTTTTGTTCTTTACTCTGCAGGTTTCTGTACAACAGCACAATTCAAAGTTTGGAGGCAGGAGGAAGAGGTCCATGTTTACTTACTGCCCTCAAAATGAATAATCAATTGTAAAATATATTATCATCTAGTAAAAGTCATTTATTGGAAGAAACTGAGAGAATCACTGGTAAAATGGAGAATTATTAGCTTGAATAAAAAACATACACAAACTGGATATTAATCCAAAAGTTGGTTTATTTGTCTTTTTTTCCTTTTATTTTTTGAGCAACATACTGTACTAGTAGCACTCTTTGCCACATGTCTGATGGCATTTGATTGCCATCAGACAAAAAATCTGAAAAAAAATCAAAAAATCCCAAAGATTTATCTTAGCTAGCCTATAAAAATAATTGGTTTGGGAAATAAGTGCCGTTTCTGTTTTTCTGAGAATATCTGCAGAGTTTTCTGTGTCAGACCTCAGCTCCTCCTGGACTAAATAATTTATCTTTAATGAATTCCGTCTCCTTTCTAAAATGCATTTGTAACAGGAAAAAAAAGTAACCAACAAAAGAGAAGTGTAATCCCTGAGGAACTTCTAATATTGCTTGATAATGCCGGAACAAAAGTATACTTTAAACAGGAATTTTGTTAACCTTCTTGAAAGGAAGACGGATATAAGTGCAGCACTTTATTTTAAAAATTCTCTTTCTTAATAGTAAGGATATAGCTAATCATATTCAGATTAGAACATCATCATTACAGATGAGAAGGACAGCGGTGATGTAAAAATACCCCTTTTATATAACAAGTTTTATAAAGAAATCTTCAATGTCAGGAAGGCAAAACAAAAACTAAAATTAACAGCAAATGATGTCTGTGAACTAAAAATGCATTTTATCAGAATGCTTTTTATTGCTATTTCTATGCCTTGTAGACTTACAAAATTATCAGGATTTATACAAACTAATGTTAAAAGATATATGAAATTTATTTTCTTCTTTACTAGAAGTTTCTAAGTCAGAATTAAAGAAAGTAGCTGGAAGAATTGAGAAAAGGCAAGTTTAGTCATAGTACAGGTTTAAACCCAGAAATGTATATAATTTATAATTAACTATCTTTTTATTCCATTAATATTAAAGTGACCTCTAAATCTGTTTGTTTTGTGTGCTTGTATGTATTGCAACTTTTATGTATGACATACAGATGTATTAACGGACATAATTTATTTTTTCTTCAGGGGTCATTGCATGAGTAGGAAAACAACCAGACTGCAAATCCAAACCCTCAGAGTAAAGGAGGACAGAATTGTACATCTTTTAAGTGAAATATGACAAAATTCAGTGTATATTTTATTTCCAGCACTCCTGGTTAGATGATCAGATGATTCTTGATTGCAATCAAATGCACCCAGCCAGGACTTAGATTGTACATGATTTTCACCTCTGATTGGTTCATCTCTTCTTAATAGCTTGCAGATTGAGCATTCATAGAACACATTGTAAGTGAAGTTGTAATATCAACCTTTTGACTCACACTTAATGCTAATGGCAAAATTTTAACTTAATGGAAACACATTTAAACTGCAGGAAAATTAATGAGCTAATATCAGTGTTCAGAACCAGATACTCTGATTAATAGCATCTGTAGTTTGTATATCATACCACCACAGCACTCCAAGTAAATATTTGAAAGTGTAAATCATGTCTGACTTATGTGCAAGCACCACACAAACCAAATATATCACAGTATGCTGCAATTTTTTCTGTTCATACTATCCAACACATTACATCATTGCAGAATTCTGTCTGAATTATTTGATGAAATACTTTTGTTCATCATCCTTATTTGCAGTTTATTAAATGAAAGTTAAAATTTAGTAGAAATGTAGGCATTTCCCTGTCACATTTCTTTCTTAGAAATAATTCTTATTCCAGATATTGCTGTAACCAAATTTTATTACTTAAAACAGTTTGCTTGGTGAAAAAGAAAACAAAGGCATTAGGTCATGCATTTGAATAGAGTCTACATCTGTTGCTTTTAGGAGTTATTGTTTTCTGATATAGTTTTCAATCTTCTTTTAAATGAACTCATAATCCTCTAACAAGTCCTGTAGGACACTACAGTAAAGCCATTACCTACCATTGCCAGAATTAGTTTCTATATTGTTTGGAAAGATTTGGAAAGATTTGGAAAGATTTTTTAACCAAGTTAATAAACTTGGTTTGGGGTTGAAACTGTGGAAAACAGTGGCTGGTACCACAATGCATAAAGAAATACGTCAAATAAATATTTTTGGTGTTTCATGCCTATGACTGATTCTCAGCGTTAATAATGCAACTATAAAATTTCACTGTTAGGCTGATTTAACTTCTTCATATTTCTACAAAAACTAATACATGAGGCCACAACATAAACAGTGAATGTTGGTGTTTCCACCAAAATATAAATATCACATGCTAATGTGAATTAATGTGGTTTTTAAAAGGTGCATGATGTCACCACATCTAATTAATAAAATCTTAATTCTTTCTCTGATGTTCCAGTTTATGATTCAATATAAATATTTCAATGAGATTGAGGATGAAAAGATTAATGCATTAAAAAGTCTTCAGGTTAAAGAGACAAAAGAATTCTAATTTTAGTGGAAACCAGGAAATTTGTTTTGAAATAACACTGGAGATACTAGTTTAGGTAGGAAAATAGGCATATTCATATTCAAAAATGAGATTTTAACTCACTGTCTCATAAAATCCTCTAGAACTTTTTTCATAGGTCTGTAGTTATTTCTTCTTTTTTGCAAAAGGTAACATAAACTGACTCAGTTGCTCAAAAAATCCCCCACTAAAACAGGAAGAAGCAGATACTGTACTTGATAATTAAAGTACTAATCAATGATACTATAATTAATACATTTAATAGTAATAAATTTGAAGATTCCCTAGTTTTCATCTCAACTTTCATAAAATTTAAACACAATGTCTTCAGATTTTAATAGAAATAAATGCTCTGAATCCAAGTGTTTAAGGTAGGAAGTAGCACCATCTGCCTTAACATGTTGTATCAACAACATATTACTAGAAATAGGAATTTTATTCAGCATGAAAGAACAGTAACAAGATTCAAGAATCATAGACTGCATTTGGAAAGGATATCCTTTGACTTTATTTTAGTAACATTATCCCAGTGATTGTTACAGCAGCCAAAACACCTCTTCATCAAAGAATCTTAACTGTTTTTTCTTGAGGATTGTACCTCAAGAAATTTGCTTGTGATGCACCAGCATATCAGAACTGGCATCAAGCTGTCATTCCATCAGTCTGCTGATGAACTTATAACGTGTCCTATGTTGCGTCCGCTTCTATCATGTGGGTGTATTTTGATTTCTAAATCTCATCAAATATCACTAGACACCTGTACACCTGTAGATTTAGCTCAGATTTCCATTAAACTCTATGAGCTTTGATAGTCTACTTTACATGAAAACAGCAATACCCACATAAAAAAATCTGAGGTGTCTAAAAGTTGGATCTGCATCCTTGATGGAGATTCTGATTTCATCTAAAAGAGATTGGAGACATTGGAGAAGAAAAAACCGAATTCCTTAAAATAGATTTTCAGCTGCATTTTTGGGGTTTTTGGCTTTTTTCTTACTTTTAGGTATTCCACTACTGCAAACTGGTAATCAATTGCTTTAAAATTTAGTGAAAGATGAAATTGATTCTGAGGAATTGGACACATAGGAAGGCACATTTCTTATGCACATAACTTACCATGCAGGAAGGCATTTGGACCAATATAAGACTTAATATGACAGGAATAAGTGGAGAAAAGTTTGATTGACCTTCAAAACTGAAAAAATCCTCTATGAAACGCGACTATTTGTGGAAAGCACATCTGATTCTAAAGAATCTGATTCTAAAGAATCACAGTTTATGATATGTATCTGTTTATAGTGACAGCTTCATTCTAATTAAGAAGTCTCTATGAATCAACACCAGTAACATTTCTTTTAAACCAAAACAGTTTTTTAGAATACATAGAAAAAAATAGTTTAATATAGAACTATTGAATTATTTGAAAAAAAAAAAGTGTTAGGAAGTAATTAGCTGATTATCCTCTCTTGAGAAACTTTTAAAACACTTGTAAGTAGATCATGCTGTAATTTTTCTAATAAATAAGATCATAAATCTTCTTGGAAGCTTCTGTGAGCAACACAGGATCTCTGAAGACTGTTTAGACTTTATGGCTTCA
This sequence comes from Molothrus aeneus, assembly GCF_037042795.1. Lineage (NCBI taxonomy): Eukaryota > Metazoa > Chordata > Aves > Passeriformes > Icteridae > Molothrus > Molothrus aeneus. Next base: position 72,954,410 of record NC_089647.1, on the reverse strand, counting down.
TCATCTACTACATCTGTATTCTAAATGCAAGGTTTTCACTTATGATTAAAGGCACACAGTCAAATAATATTTTTGTACTTCCAATTAATTCTATTTGGCTTCAGTTGTTTCAATTGCTGCTTTGAAATTCCAGACAAAATTATTTTAAAACTTGCTTGTGTAAATAAATGTGCATGAAATCAGAAAGATGTTCTCCATAGCTGACAGGAAATAAAAAAAGAATACAGGGGATATTTTTTTATCTAGAGGAAGAAATCAAAAAAGTCAACTACTGGTAGAACCTAGGGTTAGAATTAATTATGCTAGGTTATTTATGCCACCTGAGAGACCATTTTGAAGATGCTTCAAAGAAGTAAATATCTTAAAAGTGGTGAGAGAGGGGAGAGCATAGGCATCAAGCTGAAATATTTATGCTAGTTGTATGAGGATCTTAGCAGCACCTAACTAACTAACCTCTTTTTAGGGGTGAGAACCCAGTTTCTCACTTTTCCCTCATGTAGGAGGATGGAGTAGAAATGCAGTGGCACTGAGTGAGACACAGCAATACCTGTAAGGAGTTTGATGGCATGCTTACTTTTGGATATGCTTTTATTAAAGATATGTTAACCCTTTAGCCACTGAAAAATGCTGAAATACTTATAGTTAAAAAACTGTGTTACAAAGTTTTTTAGTACTTAATGCAGATTTCTGTCCTACCATCTCTGTTTATAATATTTTTTTTATTTTACTGGAAGAATTAGATTACTGGTTGTATATTTTACAGATTGACTAAAAGAATGTTAGAGTGCACTTGAAACCACCCATATAGTAATTTTTCTTCTTGACTAAGAGAGAAAAAATAAAAATAATACCATTAGAAATATATTTTCCCCCATAGTTTAACATTCACTCAAGTAATAGGAGAAAAGCTACATAATTTAACAATTTTTGGTTCAGCTTTGTCATACATTTGTATTGTGTCTCTATCAGCCATGACTCACTTAACTGATAGTGTGTGATTCTCCTGTGATTTCCATCTTGCATAAAGTTACACATATTGAATGTGGGTGTTTAAAGAATACTCATACCCTTTTCAGTTTTCAGCTGTTACCCACATGGTGTTCCTGATCTTTTTACATGTCACAGCTTGTTTACTGAATAGGCCCTGCAATTTTCCACTTGAAAATTTTTGAAGAACAGTGACAGATTACCTCAATTTTCAGTGCCCTTCAAAGGTTTGTCCTACTTAAACTCTATGACCAGATATTTTAAAAACTATTAAGCTGTGTAAATGTTGTTGAGGACATAATAGCAATCAATTATAGTTGTGTATCTGATATAATAAATATGTCTAGAGTAGATCAAGATATGACTGTATTTTTACACATTTAAAGCAAATTTGTTTATTGTAATTCAGTCTGTTTTGTACTCAGTTGCTTATGATTTTTAAATGTATCACTACACAGTCTACACATTTTAGCTACCGTATTATAATGAAAAATTGTTTAATTATTAATATTTTTCTCTTTATTAATATATAACTTACCTGCAGAATTCACCTCAGTTTTAACAAACATGTATCCACTTGTTGTTTCCTGGATTGTTTATTTAGTTCTGGTTCTTTTTCTTTATTTGTTTATTTGCTTGTTTAAACATTGCTGGTTGTCTCCATATTTGAAAATATTTGGAAATCCCAAGAATGCCTTTGGATGTATCCACACATCCATAATACATGAATGTGCTATTCCATCCATCCCTAAACTGCAGCAAAGGTCTAGGGTATGTTGCAGGTGAGTGGCCTTTTCCACTCATACCATCTCTTCATACAGGGTAAGTGAAGAGTGCTCAGAATCCCTTGGACTCATCATACATAAAAAAAAAAAAAAAAAAAAAAAAAAAAAAAAAAAAAAAAAAAAAGTGGAACATATCATTTCAGTTCAGGAAAAAAAACACCAAACAACTCAAAACTAAAACAACACAAAAAAAAAACTCTACCAAAAGAAAAATCCCCAAACCCCAAATCCTTTCTCCTGCAAAACACCTTTACAAAACCAAAGAAACTTTATTTTCTTTATCAGTTTTATTTTGTCACATACAGTTAAATCAGAATTGTAATTGTGAAACTTCAAGAGAAAAAATTAAAAATATTCAAACAACATTTTTCTTTAGGTCTTTGAAAAGTAACCAGTTGTCTTTTTAGAAAGGTGCTCTAACGAAACAAAGAATAGTTTCTGTTCCTGTGGAAAGCAGTACAGAACCACATTACTTTTTTTTTTTTAAATAGCTGGACAAAAGATTAATGTGGAGGTAATTGCATGAAACTCCTCAGAAATTAATAGCATGAAATGTATGAAGAATAATTTGATGTGAGCTATAAGGTTTTTAAGGGAAAAAAAATTGCCAGCAATTTTGTAAAATATCTTTAACATAAAGCAGTATAACATTCCAAATTTCACATCCTAAGTGTCTTGTCTCCTTCATGCAAAAATCATGCAAAATAAATGCCTACTCCATTTAGAAAAGATTTCAAATATAATTGTAAAATTAGAAACAGATTGCTGATATTAGTCTTCTGTGATGGGAATCCTAGCCACAGTAATTGCAAGGAGTTTCCTTTTAAAAATTAATTGAAAACACAGCTTGATGCCATTTGCAGTTTAAACACTGAAACTCAGTGCATTAAAATACAGATCAAATTAATATGTTCACATATGCCTTTTTTTTTAATTATCAAAGAAAGGACAAGTGGAGAACATCTCTAAAGAGAAAACTGCACAAACAACTTCCATCTCTTCAAGGCAGCAAATAATAATGTATTATCATTTCTTATTCAGTTTAAATTGTTGCAAGTAATCTTTTCACCCATACGCTGAAACCTGATCGTAGCTTTAAATATCTGTCATAAAAAAATAGGTGATAAGGCCCAAAAGTTTCACTTCTTTCAGGATATTCCAGTGTCACCTTTGTGTATTTGGCTTGATCTTAACCACAGCTCTTGTTCTAGGGCGATGTTATGATTCTTGTGTCCCCATCCGTGTGTCCTGTTTATGCTGGGTATTATATTCTGTGCCCTCAGGACTGGCTGAGAGCGCAGGTGAGGAGAAGAAGAAGCACAGAGTTTTGTTATCAGGGACTGGACTCCTCCTCCACAGTCTGCTGGCACACTGTTGATGTCTGGGCACGGATGGGACAGAACACCGTGCTCTTTTTGCTGGTTAGTTAGTTAGTCAAGCTAGCTGGGGCAGTCTGAGCTTTCTCTGGACTGTTTTTCTTTCCCTTTTCTTGGAGCCATTCGAATCTGCTCTGGACTGGGACCTGGGGAAACACTGAGAGCACTTTGCAGAATGCTGGGGCCCACTCTGCAGCCTTTCCCAGTGCCAGAGGGATGTAGAACAGAGAAACCACCCACCCGAGAGACTTTCTGAATTTGTCATCTCTTCAGAGGAGAGAATGAGTTTTGTCATCCAGTATTGTTCACTTTGTGTGCTGGGGAGTGCTCTGCCTGTTAAATAAGCAGGTTCTTTCCAGTTGTCTCTGAGGAATCCTTCCTGAACTGGTTGCGGGGAGGGGCCCCCTTTGGAGGTTTTCTCCCAAATTTGCCCTAAACCAGGACAGTTCTTTACATGAGGCTCCTCGGGAGAGTTTTGTATTGTTCTTCAAACTATGAATCCTTAATAAGACTGGCACTATTGTAGCCCATTTTGCAGAGTGTTGTCTACACAGAAAAACAGCCTTAGATATTGAAACTTCAGTTAGCTTTTGCCATGCAATCCTGTTTTAACTAACCTGCACTCAATTTAATGGGACTTCTGGTATCTGACTGCTTTCTTGTCAAGAAAGGAACTGCAAGGAACCTACTGTAACCAATAAGTTATATTTTGGATTTAATGTTGGTGTTCTTGGTAATGTAAAATTAGCTATAAATCATTATGGATTTTTTTTTTCTGAAAATTATTCACTTGACATCTTTATAAGTAAGAATATTTGTGGCTCTGCAAGTGAACTGATAACAAACAAAATTTAAGAAAAATACCATGGTTACTATAGTTTTATGATTTGAAAGCTTATGTCTCCGGAGTGTAGAATTTGAACTTCTTTTAATAAAGCTCTTGCTGAAGTAACTGTTAACAGGACATAAAAAAGTTTAATTAGCAATTTTCATAGTATTAAAATATGGTAATTTATACAGAGAAAATCTGTAATGTGTATATGTATGTGTATAAGTATGACCAATTAAGCTTGCATGAACTAAAGTTTAAGTATAAATCAGTTGTGATAAGTATGGTTTACATCATGTGCCTTGAGTAAGGTAAACAAAATGCTTTTCTGGATCAAGGGCTTCAGGAAGCATTATTTAAATATGTAACCAACTGAGCAATTAGTTGAATGCATGGAATATGAGTAGAACTGGAGCAAAATTTTTGTCCACCTAATGTGTCACTTATACCATGCATTGCTCATTCACATTCAAATATATGGCATTTCAAAATGCCCCAATGAGTGTTATGAAGACTTTTGATGTTTTTCAAAGACCATTGATAATCTCTCCTGTTTCCTTGAAGTGTTTTGGACCTGTTCCCATGCTTTCAGAGTGTAATTTTGCTTCTCTGGTGATCCGTAGATGTCAAATTCTTATAAGAAGCTTGTTGTAAGACTTACTCACACCAACACAACAGGACATGTTGGTGTTGGTGTGAGTAAGTCAAGAAAAGCTTGCTCCTATGACCAGTATTCAAGGAAGGAAAAAATATAAAAGCAGTATAGGAAGTACAAGTACCAAGGGCAGACTGAGTGAAAAGATCTTGTATCTCTGAATGTTATGATCCTGATTTTATCAGTTTAGAATGGTACATTTTCCAGGCTGAAAGTAATGCAGGTGCTGCAATATGTTGGAATGTATATCTTGATGAGGAGCTGCTTACTCTTCTGAAAGCTAATGGCAAATGTATAACAAAGCGAAGATGGCTGTGTGTTTTTGATATTAACTGTATGGAAAAAATTCCCAGCTTGAAGGAGAATTTTTAGTTGCTTTATTGTTCTGTCATCATTTTAATGACAATGCACTATATTCTTCCATGAGCCAAACCCAGCTGTGATTAGCAATTTAACTTCCTAAGTAGGGGAGTAGAAAAAAAAAGTCAGTAGATCCTGCACCAGGTGGCAAAAAAAATAAATTCAGTCTAAGCACCAGCTGACATGAGTATCAAAAACAATAACTGAAGAATTATAATTGGGAAAGTGGAAAGCACACCTGGAAAATGTAATGAAGGGAAAAATCTACTCTGCTATTCTGTTTGGTAATTTCTGTGACTTTGTGGCAGATCACCTCTGCCTTTTCAGTCCAGTGAAACAAGCTGGCCATGGGGAGTATTCTGCTAATGGATCCACAGCAAAGAAGATATTGGTAGCCCATGATAGACCGGTGATTCTGGCAGCAATAATAACAAATAATGCTCTTCAACATCTTACTGACCCTCTTGGGTGTAAATGTTATTCCCAAATAATTTTTATCTTCTTTCCTCTTTAGTATGCCCCTGTTTTCTCTGGGTGGCTGATCTTATTGCCATATACACTCAGCTTCATTTTCTCCTTTTGAACTTCCAGATGTGAATGTAAGGTCATGCTTAACTATGACATAATTTGAATGCCCCTTACTATCACATCATTTGAACAGGAAAACCATTATGCATTTACAACAGTTGCATATAATACAGAATTTATTGAGGGAAAGAAAATTTAAATAAAATGTCAAAATTAAACACAATAAAGCATGTTTCATTAGCTTTATACTGAGTAGGACACAAAACATCAAGAAAATATGACAGTGTACCCTGGGTGCATTTGATTAACAAATAAAGAAAGGCAAAGAGAGAAGGTTTATCCACTGTGAGACTCCATACATCCACAACCAGGTTACCACTAAAGGATGCTTATGGCAGTTTTTAGTCTGAGGCACAGACAGCAAACTGCTAAATGCCTGAACATCCCCACTGCAAGAGGAACATTTCTGAAGTTTCCCTGGGGTATTGCTTCAGCCCTAGTACTGCCTGTCAGGAAATCATGAAGTGCACCAGTGACCCACACGAGTGCATCAGAAGGGCACAGCGAAGGAAATCAGCAGCACGAGACTTCCTCCATGCTGCAGCATGGAATAGATGTACCTTATGAGGGACTGGGGACTGCCAGTCATGTAGGATGAGCTGTGGTTCATGTGCCAGTGAATACCACAAACTGCATATAGAATAGACTGCTGTTTAAGAGGTTAGAGAAGGGGAAAATAACTACCTATTAGCCAGAACCAGTCCCCATTAGCAATTCTCCTATAACTCCATCTACTTTGATTTGAAATATGAACTTAAACAATTTCTGCTGGCTTTTTGCTATTCTGTATCCTTGTTTGCCTTTGTTTTGTTTTATTTAAATGGGTGGGGCTTTTTTAAACAATTGTCTCCTTTTTCCATTTTTAAAACTGCATCTTTTTAACAGGACTTCTCATTTCAACAATTTTATGTCTGCACAACAGAGACCTCTTCACCAGTTCAACCGGAGAAATGTTAAAATTATCATCAGGATCTGTTTTCTTCAGGAGCCTTCTGGGAACACTAAGATTGACAATAAGTCTCAGAAAAACAGCAATATATTCTAGAGCTATTTATTCATTTTGCTTTATTCTTGCTAGGAATTGTTCATCTGGGCTCTCCCCTGGGCACAGCATCTTGAAGGACCTCTTACATCAACTAACTAAAAGAGTGTCAAAATAAAACACTTGTAGAAGTTCTGCTAATACTATAATTCCAACAGTTTTTTTCCCTGTTTGGTTTATTTTAATTTTTTATGGTTCTCTTTTCCAAAGTTTCTAATTAAGAAGGCTTAAATACATTGGTACATATCATCACCTTGGTTTCTACTGGGATTTATTCAGAGTTTCTATTTGAATTGACTGAATTTACAACTAAGACAAAAGCTCTGATTTTTACTGAAGTACATTGTGTTCTTTACTGCATGTATTATGACCCCATGCCATCCATTTATCATAATCAAGAACCCACACTCATGAAAACTGATATCAAACTCCCAGTGATTAAACTAAAGCTGTTCAAGCTAGAAGACACTACACTAACTTCTTTTCAGCACTAAAATATAATAAATGCTAGTTTCTTCACATATAATGGTTTGTCATTATAAGAATACATTATTTTTCTTATACAGTCAGCATTCATCACTGGTTTTGTCTATAACAGAAATTTGGTTGCTTTGCTGCTGAACCACCTAAATTTCCTGTTTGTTTCAAGAGCAACAGACATATTGTTATGGCTTCTGAAACAAAACAAGGATGTATTTGTGGTGCCACTTTTCTTCCTTTTCCTCCACTGCAATAGTACATTTGTAAAATGGTCTATTTTGATTGTCCAAAAAATGTTTTCCATTCTTTCAAATAACATTGTACACCAATTTCCTCTGAAAGCTTTTAAAGCTGTTTATATTCAACACAAGTGTTCCTCACTACACTTCTGTATCTCCAAAAGCTTCATAAATACAGGGCTGTCAGTATTATTTTATTGCTTGAGATCATTTTCCCTAGGACATTTCAGTATAAACTACACACATTTAATGAAGTTTTGTTTTGGTTTGAGCTTAACTCATTCACTGTTGCAAACTTGAGTCATTATTTACATTATCAGTAACACAGCAATAATTTTCCTAAGGCCTATGAAATTCTCTCTGATGCAGTCTATTTGAATAGGGACTGTGGATCATTCACATGATTAAGCTGTATGCTTTATATTGAAAGAGGGAATCTGAAAGTAACATTGATATGGATCCTTGTGGAAACTCCTTATAGAAAACGAAAAGTTCTAGTGACCTATTATACAAAATACAGAATAAAATGTAAAATTAAGACTAAATTTTGTAGAATATTTACGATATTTTTGGGAAAGAAAACAAAATCATAAGACTCCGAAAAGAAAGGCTTACAAACACTCTGGAAAGGAGATAGGATCAAATGAAATGCAACTGAAAAAAACCCCAAAAACCCAGAAAATTGGGACATTTAGTGACGACCAGAAGACAGTCTGGGAGCAAATAAGGTGCAGTGCAAAGAGTCGAAACATGCCAAAACTAACCTCCCAGATGCTGCAAAAGCAGGGGAAAAAATCAAGGAGGAGGACACAATTTGGAGGGGAAGATTTGAGAGACATAGCATAGATACTGAAAAAAAAAATCTTCGCCAAAGTCAAAGCCATCAAAAGGCAGGCCATATGCAATCAAGTGCAGGGATATGCACCAAAGCTTGCCAAAATTGATCCCCACTGAAATCCTGGAAACAGAAAAGAAGGACTTACAAACTCTCTGGAATGGAGATACCATCAAAGGAAATGCACCTGAAGGAAAAAATAAAGAAGATTGGGAAATTTAGTGACTACAAGAAAATGAACCAGGATTACATGAGGTGCAGCACAATGGGCCAAAACATGCCAAAACTAACCTCACAGATGTTGCAAACTCAGGAGAAAAAATCAAGGAGGAAGACAGAACTTGGAGGGGAAGATATGGGAGACATGGCATGGATAGTGAAAAAAAATTCTTTGCCAAAGTGAAAGTCATCAAAAGGCATGGGATGCCATCAAGATCAGGGACATGGACCGAAGATTGGTCTCCTTTGAAATCGCAAGATTTCCTTTCCCTTCCTGAATGGATAGGATTATTCTTGCAACACATTAGAAAAAATGTTTTGCAATATGGGAGGTAGAAAGTCTTACCCTTATTTCATCTAGGTTCATCATCTCTTTCATTGTTGCTTGGAAATCAGTGTGCACTGCAATGTAAATTATCTTTATTCCTAAAGATATATAACATAAAATACAGCTTTACTTGGTGGAACCTGTATTTTCATTAACATAATATTTTACATTTGCTTTCCATTTTTTAAAAGTATTGATTCATACATGAATCTTCATTAATTTCTTCCTTGTCCTAGACCCCCTAAACATACATCTTACTTGCCAGACAGGCATATTAAATGCCTCTGGCTTTCTGGAACAGTAAGACATTTGATCAGAAAATGAAAATACTGGCATGTAGTCAGCATTGTTCTTTCTGGTTTAGCTGGCTTTAATACAATGCTCACATTAGTTCTGTGCCCATAACCTCAAACTGAATAACATTGGAAATGCATGATGTATGGAGGAAGCTTAAAGGAAAAGTGCCAAATGAATATATGCCTTTCATGTCCTTCTCTGGTGAGCACATGTGCAAGTTGGATTCAGGATGCAAAACAGAGAGATGGATACTAAATATTCTCACTGCACACTGTAATGTCTTTAAAATTAATTCCTTTAGAACAAGTCCAACATGTTGATCCAACTCAATCATCTTTTTTTAATCATCTTGGTCTGGATAAGATCTCATTTACTGTAAGATGTAGTCATTTTCAACAGTAATGAAAAAAGGTAAAGAATAATTTTTGGGCATCAACATGGGTCAGAAATAAAATCCCCAGCAGGATAGATGTGACTTATGTACAGTTTCATTTTCCACATCTCAAACATGGACAATTTCACATTGATAGACTTAAAAACATGCAAAGGATTTTATTTGTTTAAAATGAACACAATCACAGTAAGAGCTAATCTTTGACCAATAAATTCTGATGGAAAGTTTAGATGCTGTGCAAGAGGTTTTGTTCTATTAGTACTAGTTAATTTATTTCTTAAAGGCAATTGACTCCTACACTTTCTAAATTAATTTTTTAAAATGTCTAAAATGTTTAAAAATGTGCTTTGGCTGATTCATTCTCTTAAAGGGTGCAGGTATATGTCAATATATTTTTTGAAACATGCATTTTCCTTCTTGTCTGCTGAGGTAGGTTGTCCTGCTGCAGTGTGTGAAGACCTCTGTGAAGCAGGGAGTCACTGCAACCCATGGAAAGGACCACATCAGGGCAGACAACCACATTGCAGCCCTTGGAAGACCTCGCACTGGAGCAGTCTTTCTCTGAAGGACCTTATCTCATGTTGGGGACCATATCTTGGAGCGGGGGTATGCTGTGAAGAGTAAGAAGAGGCATATATGAAGTGTTATGAACTGATCACAAACCCCTTGTCACGTTCCTCTGCATTTCTTGGGGATGAAGAGCTAAAGGAACTGGGAATGACAGAATGAAGTTGAGCCTGAGAGGAAGGCAGGGGTGGGGAAAAGATGTTTAGTTTTATTCTTTGTTTCTCACTATCCTGCTTTTTTTTTTAAATCAGCATTAAATTAAATTAATTTTCCCTGAATCAAGTCTGGTTTTGATCTACTACTGAGTGATACATGAGTGATGGTAGCTACTGAGTGATGTGCTTATCTTAAACATTGAGCTTTTCTGTCTGTCTTCTTGTGTCCTATTGAGCAGGGTGAGGGAGAAAACAGCTGGTGGGCATTTGGCAGCCCACCACAGTGAATTCACCACAAACTTATTCTTGATACTCAATAAAATTGGCCCCAGTGTTAAATGGAACTTTTATGAAGTAATAATGAAAAATCACTTTAATAACAATGGAACATGTATCAGGAATAGCACTCTACAATACTATTAATAGTTTAAAAATTTGATCTCAACTTCTTTTTGCTTAGCAGATAGATAAGAATTTATGGGTACAATAACTTGATGTCCTGAGATTCAGTAAACACACATAGAGAAATATTATAGTAAATGCATAATTGATTACATTCTTGATGACTCTTTGTATATTCACGGTTTAGGAATGGTATTATGTAGAGGTGGCTGGTAGGGGTCTGATGGCTCAACCTGGATGCCTTAACCTTCCCCGAGAGAGGTCCTGAAGGAAACAACTTTCTGTTGTTTAGGCAGAGAAAATCTTAGGCAGTCCTTCAGCTGCAGGGTAACCTCAGCAAGGAGCAGGCAGATCAGCTCTTAGCTGTGATTTCAGCTCTGCCTTGCGGGATGTACCCTGGCTAACGCAGGGACAAAGAGACAGGAGCACCGTGTGGTTATTCCTCAGAGGTAGCCTTGATTCCAGCACCCTGCGAAGGTTGACCAGTGACAGCAGCTCCCTCCTGAACAGGGCAGAAACTGGGGGTTTTATGGGGAAGAGCAGAGTGGTACAAAAGGGGAAAAACCAATCAGTCCCAACAAAACTACATGGAGTTCCAAAGCATGCTGGGAACTCACCATGACCAAGGAGGATTTTTCAGTCCAGGAGAGTTTGAGATGATCTTCTCATATCCCATTCAAGGGATACCTCTCCAAGGGAGGGGGCTGGCATGCCCATCTGTCTCTGCAGTGTTATCCAATTTAATGCTCCCACTGAAAGCACATCAAACAATAGGCCACTAGCTCACTTCCCCTTCCCCTCTCCTCCTCTGTATAGGGCTGGTGAAGCAAACTGGAGGCACAAAAGGTACAGATCATGGGTTGAGAAAGGAACAATTTACTGGAAGCAGCAATTAGATAAGAAAACCAACTGTTACAGAAACAATACTGATAACAGAGGGTGCAAGAAAGAACACCCTGCTGCTCGAGCACCCCAGGAAAACCCCTGACAATCCAACATGCTACCTCAACCTGGAAGCAAATCCCACATTCCCTGAAAATGATGTGGGATCATACAGAATAACCTCTGGGTCCTAGCCATACCTCCTTCTGGCTATTGTAAAAAACGGTTCTCTGTGAGTCTTCATGTCCTAAAGACTATTAACTGTAGTGTAAACTTTTCCACAAGGGCTTTAAAATAGCTCAGAAAGAGTAAAATTAGCATAAATTACAAATTTAAGAGGTTGTAGAAATAGAAGCTTTGAATGGATACAGGAAATAGAATAATTTTAACTTCTACCTTGTACATTTTTCAGCTTCTTGGTAACTAAGATTAACCAACATAAAGGAATTGTAAACAGTTATAAGAGACATTTCCCTCCCTCCCTCCCTCCCTCCCTCCCTGCCTACCTACCTCTTCCCTCCCCTGTGTTCCTCAGGTCACCATCTAAGTTACACTTCTCATATTTTTTGAATTTGTCCTGATATATAGATATCTATTTTCAGTCTAACACCACCAACATTTTCCTGAATTTTTAAAGTGCCATATATTTAAATGGGTTTGTAGCCACATGATTCTCCATCTGTTTCAAAATTCATCTAAAAATACTTTTCTCTTGTCTGCTTCTCCATGTTTGCCTCTTTTTTTCAGTATTTCCTTATAGCTATAAAGAAGATTTATGATATATTTTATTCAGGGCATGCAAAATTTTTTTAATTTATCATATCTATTATTATTCTTAGATTTTGAATTTCTCATTTAACTTTCCTACCCCCACGCCCCACCCCCAGCTATTATTATATAAATTACAGTTACTTTTTCAGCACTCTTGTTTTCTAGTGTTCTATATTGGGGGTTATTTAATTTTTTAAAATTATTTTCATATCTGCTGTACTTATTTCTCCCTTTAAAAATTAGACAGAATTCTTCATATTCAGGAACTTTTATGCAGCATCAAGACTCTTGCCATGCATGCCCTTTTCTGTTTTATTTAATTTTAAAATTATTTACTAGCATAATCTAAAGTTTCTATTTTGGTTTTAATGAGCCAAAAGTCCTATTGACTGTTTTAAGTATTTTGTCAGACCACTTTGAGTTAGCTAACCTTTACCAAATTTACATTGGAAGGATATTCTGCCTTATGGATTTCTGTATTTTTAATATATTTTTGAAATTGTTTTTAATTCAAGGTTGTTCATCCTCAGTTGAGTAGTTGGAAAAATGTTACCAATGTCTGTATGACTGTAGACATGTATTTTTCAACTCCTCCACGGGAGGTTCAACTTTGAGGATCTCCACAGAGTTTATGAGGTTTGCAGATGCTCCTGGATAAAACAGCTCCGCTACTGTCTGGAGTCAGTTATGTGCAGAGGGAAAACTCAAGATCTCTTATACAGTCATTGAGTTAATATAGTCTCAGTCAGAATAAATGAGAAAATTATAATTCATACAACAATTAGCACAGGGATTGAATTCTAAATTCTCCACAGTATTATCCAATTTAATGCTCCCACTGAAAACACATCAAACAATAGGCCACTAGCTCACTTCCCCTTCCCCTCTCCTCCTCCTAAAGGCCAGACTAGCAACTGCATGATCAAAAATTCGGGTAAAAAATATCCATGATCAGTTACTGTTACTGTAGAACTAACCCTATAAGTGATATTTCATTATCTATTTTTGCCACAAATGTGGACCTAACCCCAACATTGAATTTTGCATGAATTTTCATATCCTTTCTCGACTGGCTGGTATTTTGAAAATTACCCCCCAGATTTTCACATCCAGTAGAACAGTTATTGTAATTAATCTTATTAATACTGATTGAGCATACACTATTAATATTTTTTCAGCTCTTTGATTACCACAGTGTTTTGTGTTTCCTTACCTGCCAAAAATATAGCTTCCTAAAGAATTTTGTAAGGTTCGCATTTAGGAACAAAAGCATTAAACATTGAAACAGCCCCCAGGTAGAAGACCTGTCACTCTTTCATATATTTTTCTTGCTGGAAGAAAAAATCCACTTTTTTGGATACTTAGATGAAAGTTATGACAAGGGGATTATAGTACCATGTGAAGGATAAAGATATAAAAGAAGTAACAATCAAGGAGGACACATAACTTCTTTCAATATCAGACACTGAAGGTCCTAGATATATATATCTGAAATATTGTCATGAAAAATATGAGCCAGGTTTAGGAGTCTTGACTGCCTGAGAGCAAAGTTTCCCATCACATATTTTATTTTGTATGCAATACTAATGTATGTACTCTGTGTAGATGCAATGCAGCTGTTTACATGTGAACTAGTTAATTAAGAAATTAATGCTCCAGGAATCTGTGCCATTTTTTTTTATAAAACTCTGGTGTTCATGAATATTTTAATTGTTTATTCAAGATCATTTTCTTATAACAGAATTCTCAGTCTTCTGCAATGAGCTCTATTATGTGTTTAAATGTAGAAAAGTCCAAAAAGGAAAGGGATAAAAGAGAGGAAGGAAGGAAGTGTCCTGAGTTGACTATATGATGCTTTTATCCCCAATCATCTTGTTCTGTTTATGCTGAATAATAAGTTTTGCACCTTTAAGACATGTTCCAGAGAGTGAAGGGGGGAGAGAAGAAGCGCGCAGTTTGTTTTCAGACACTGCACTCACTCCTCCACGTTCCTGCTCCTGGACTGTGTTGTCTGTGGATGGACAGACAGTGGGACAGAGCTCTCCTTTGCTTTTAGTTAGTTTTAGCTAGCTGAGGCAAAGAAGTTCCCTGGACTGTGGGGTTTTTTCTTTTTTTTGCCTTTTCTTTGGACTCTTGAAACCTGCTCTGGACTGAACACCCAGGGGAGCACCGGCAGCTCCACCTGTGGCCCACTGGGCCGGGCCTGGCCTGTGACATTTCCAGAACTGGAGGGACTGATCAGAGACTGAGTGAGCTCAGCTGCAACCCGGGGAGGGGACTTTCTCAGCTTGTCATCTCTTCTGGAGCGGCAAGGGGTTTTATTGTTCAATATTGTTAGGTTTTATTGTTTAATAAACAGTTTTTTTCCACTTTTCTCCACGGAGGTGTTTCTCCCGGAGCAGTTGGGGGGAGGGGCCGATTGATTCTGCTTTCCTAGAGGAGCCCCTTTGGGGGTTCGTTCCCAAATTTGCTCTGAACCAGGACAGGAAGGAAGTGGCAGAAGTGGCGGAAGGAAGGAAGGAAGGAAGGAAGGAAGGAAGGAAGGAAGGAAGGAAGGAAGGAAGGAAGGAAGGAAGGAAGGAAGGAAGGAAGGAAGGAAGGAAGGAAGGAAGGAAGGAAGGATTATGCAAAATACTTGTATGAAAATGGTGCACTATAAAATGCTGAGGTGTAGAAATAACAGTCTCAACATTCGTCTTTTATGATTAGTACATAGGCATGATAAAAAAGGGACAACATGAAGAAATGTCCAGTGCAAGGACATGTAAATAATTATGGAAGACTGCAATGACAAAAGAAAAATGTATGATGTGAACAACACCATGGAAAAGCACAAAACTAAAAAATTAGCACAACTCCCAGATGGAAAGGAAATAGTAATATTATATAAGTATGATGTCTTACTTTCAGGGTATTCTACGTCATACATTCAGGCCTCCTTCAAAATATGGAACTTAATTTTCCTTAAATAATAATGATTCTCTGGTAAGTTCAATTTGTTTGGAATAGGTAGGAGGGTTCTGTTAAGGAGTCAGATAGGCTTTTTTTCCAAAGACCATTGAAAATGTAGTTGATAAATCTAGGAAATGTGAGAAAAACTTGACTTAGATATACCAATAGATATTATTTGTGGAAACCAGCTTTTTCTCCCACTAAGAACAGCTTTTTCTCCCCCTTGTTGAGGGGCAGAATTATACAGACTGAGTGAACTGATTTTAAAGTGCAACTTCTTCATAGACACAGAACGTGGTCTCCAGCATGATAGAGATCAGACCCTAAAGTTCATTTTGGTCATACTCATTTCTCCAGAGAAGAGTGTGCTAATTTAAAGATTTATATGACATATCTAATTCACTTAAGTCATAAATTGATTTCTGTGATAAAAATCTACTTTCAGAGTATATGTTTCTGTACAATATAAATGTCCAATTACTTGTCTAGTGAAAAATCCCTCATAATTAAAAAATATTTAGGGTCTATTTAATAAAAATAAAAAAATATTTAGGGTCATATATATATATGATGATATAGAATTGTTCATACATATCAATCAATTACTCCTAATGCAAATTTTACAGTTCTATTCAAAGATTGCCACTCTTATAGCACAGTCATATTTATATGATATCTGAGAAATATTTTATATAGATGCAATTACATGGTGATCTATGAGAAGGGAAGCAGAACTTAATGAATGTTTTGCTATTCCCTTTTAGAAAGTTAAATATACTTAATTTGTACATTTTCAATGTTGTTATTGAGCAATTGTAAGTCATGTGCTCTTTAGAGTGTATTTTAGATTCTTGTCTTTGGTCTTGGCTTAGCATTGAAGAATAATTCTTGGAGAAGAATTCTGTACATTAAAACTTATATTTGCAGATAGCAAACCTCCAGTTTTCTTGATCAGGATAATGCATTCTGTAAAAAAAAAAAAATTACTTTTAAAGAAGATATTATCTTTATACATCCCCTTAGAAAACATAATGAGAAATTTGGACTAGTATGAAAAAGTCAGGTGAAAAACCCTTAAAGTCATTAATATTGATAATAGCATAATAAAAATAAAAGTCTAACAAAAATGTTAACTTTAGTAATTTTTAGATTGCTATTATGTTGTTCTTAACATCATATTCTAGTAAATGTTGTATAAATAAAAACATACATATGTATATATGGAAAAAATGGTTTCAAAATAAGAGTTATACAAATTCACTGTCAACTAAAAAGACATATGTATAAACTTTCAGAAATATTCCTGGACTCAGTCAGTATTTACATCAGCAAAAAATGGTATCCCCTAGAAGTGAGAAGTGCAGGTTCCATTAATCTACTGGATTGAGTAAGGTTTAGAAGACAAGACTGGAATTCAAAACTATCTTGATTGCCCGTGGAGATAGCCTGATGACAAGACTAAAATTTGTACAGATATATTCAAGTCTCTGGCTACTAAAAGAAAAAAGTTAAAAGGGTGGGAAAAGGAGCCAATATACCACAGATTGCTATAGATGACTGATTCTTCTCCATGAGTTCTCAGAAAGCAGCTTGAAGTAGTCAGTTGATTTTGAAATAAGAACAACTGAAAGCAGAGTTGGTACTATAGTTGACTGAGAAGCACTGTTGATAGGCTGTGTAGAATTTTACGATAATATTTTTAAATAGATAACATAATATCATCGAAGCATTCCCAAACTTTTGACAGTGCAAGAGTTGAACTAAGACATCTTTGCCAGATCTACTGTTCTTTAGGTTTGCGTTCCCATGGCCTGCTTTCTTTGTGAATATTAGGCAATTAAGAGATAAAACAAAAAATAACCTATCCATAACCACACCATTTTTGCCCCAATAAAAAGAAAAAAAATACTCAAGAAATATGAACTTCAAGACAATTTAATTCTATTTTATGAAAAGGAGAAGATATTGATGAAGAGATCAAAGTGGAAATCTTAGAAGCGGTTAGCTCTTCAATGTTGTTTGATTACCTTTGAAATTAATTAAAAAAACCCAAAAAACAAAACAGAAAAAACCTCCTAACAAAGCGAAAAGCTTCTAACTTATGAGGGAAATGACTGAACTGAACTTGCTTCACACAAGTATTTCATAAAGTATGAAATGATTTTGGCTTTATTACTTATGTCCTGGATCGGATAGTATTTACCTATGGTACTGTTAGTTTATATTTATTATTATATTTTTTTGTGTTCTCCCTTTAAGAGAAAATTTTTTACCAAAGAGATTGATTCATGTGTTTTAAGTGAAGCAAGTTATTTAGGGGAGCATCAGAATATTTAGCTTTATTGTTCTAAATGTCTACATGGAAATTTAAGATAATTTCTTCTATTTGAATCTAGAAATTACTGATGACAGTCAGATGCTGGCAGAAGACTTACTGAAATTAATATAATACATGGTATTTAAATACTAGGTTAAATTGTGCAGAACTGTAAGCAAAACACAAGTACTTCACAAGAGGCATTAAGTCCCTCTGGTGTGGTAAACTTGCTGTGTCGTCTTATTACCAAGCAATAGAAATGTAATGTGCTGATCTAGAGAGACGTAATTTTCCCACTCTTGGAAAATTTTTGTGATTTCCCAAATGCTTTTATGCAGTGTTGGCCAGAAAGCTTGGCTAAATGTATCCCTAGTGGATTTTCTTATTGACCAGTATGATTGTAATGAGGGAACACAAAATTTTCAGGGAAAAAAAAGAGACTTAACTCCAAAGCAATTAATCCCCATTTTCCTCCAGTTTTACCCAGGGTTTGCAATATTCATGCTTGATTTCAGATAACCTACTTTTTTTCTAATTAATAATTCAATATTTATACAAAATAGACAAGATAAAGCAGTAGAAATTGAGTCAGATACTATAAAATAGCCTAATCTACTTGACAAAAAAGAGATTTAAGTCAGGCAGAAAGGAAGCAAAGAACATCTAAACACTATATTCAGGCTCCTAGGTACTCTGGAGCCAACAGATGTACAGTCAGCCCAGCTTTCTATCCTTTCAGTCAGCTCAACCTTTCTTCCAGTACTTCTGTAACTGATGTTTCATTCACACTGGTGTATTCCCACAAGAGTCTTAATAGCCATTAACAGGATATTTTATGATTTTCTACAATATTTAGGTATACTTCTGTAGTGGCACTTTTTATCATGCCCTACACAATTCAATATCCACCTACTTTCCAATGCTCTAGAAGCCTATTTTTATCCTTGTTTCGGAATTGCCTTTCTTTTCCACTGGAGCTCTTACAAAGGTTATTTGCAACATCAGTGATTTTCCAAAAGGTTAGTATGACCATATAGAGACCCTTCTTTCTCCACAAATGGTCAAATGTGGGAATTTTCTGTCATTGGTGCTTCAAAAACCAAATTATCAGTGAAGATATTTTCAAATGAGGAACAGCAAATATCAGCTGCTTCAAAAATCCCTCTTCCCATAGATATGCATGGAGACTGAATCCAGGTCCAGAAGTACTGCACTACTGCAGCACTTGAACTACTGCAGCATTAATCAACATGGCTTGGCAGACACACTATTCTTACCCTATATGAAGACTCTGCAAAGTTTGACTGTATCATGATATTCATTCTGTCTCCACATAATGATTCAAAATGTGTCTATTATGGCAATTCTAGTCACACAAAAGATTAGCCATATTGGCAAACAGAACTGAATTTAATTATAGAAACAAAATAGCCTTCCTTCTTTTCCTGATGTGAAAATATGTGGTGGAGTCACCACTCCTGGAGGTACTTGAAAGATGTGTAGATGTGGCTCTTACAGACATAGTTTAGTGGTGGACAAGGCAGTATTAACTTAGTGGTTGTGCTTGATGATTTTAAAGTTTTTTGCTTTAAAATTATTCTATAATGCTATAATTTTCTCAGGCATGACATCTGAAGCTGCTTGTTACTACTACTATCATCCATTGCAGATTTGTCTTGGAAAAAGTCTACTAGAGTGGTAAAAACAGTCCCAGAAAAAAAATGTTGTCATGCTTCCTGGACACATGGTTCAAGCATTTTCAATAATAAAATTATTTAATTAATTAAGTTAATAGACCTGTGTCTAAAAGAGCCGTTACAACCCAAGGCACACCACAACATGAATCATTAATGTTGGCACTGCCATCAATCAGCCATCCTTCCTCTCTAGGTCATCAGTATTCTGAAACAACAGTTACAGATATGTAAATTGACAACTCTATATTCACGTGAATACTCAATTGTAGTATGGAAATTTAGAATATGGGATACAACACCCTGAGAGCTTACTCCTTTAACCATAATCACAGGAGTAATTTACTTGAGTAGTACCTGTTTATTGACACTGAGGGAATTGCTCAGTTAATTTATAAACTGAAAAATTTAAAACAATGGGGCAGAGTTGATTATGCTCTTGGATTCTAAATAAAAAAGGATATTTAAAAGAAGTATTTAACTTTAAATAAAAGATATTAAAAAAATTCACTGCTGTTTGGTGCTTTTTAGAACTGTTTCTATGTAGGAAACAAGACAAAAAAAATTATAAATCTCTGATTTTCATAGTGAAAATTGAAAGATATTTGTGAACATGAATGATATTTATTACAGAAAGTGTGATTTTGCATTCCAGATTGGGGTACTCTACTACGTATATAGAATACAATGTTCCATGCTAAGTACCTTTAAATTTCTGGAAAACAAGGCATGCTTTGTTGTATGTTAGTTGCAGGTCCTGAATTCATGGATGCTGGCATAAAATAAAAAAAAATCCTATGTGGTTGACAATGAATATATATGCTGTTTAAAATATTTACTAGTTAGCAAATTGTCTGTATGTATAATAGAAACAGACAAGTATGAAAATCCGAACACGTAAATATGATTAAATTATCTAAAAATTAGATCCTGCACCGTTGAATCAAAAGAAATGTGTGTATAATTTACACCTATTCATCAGAATAAACAGGTTTGTTTTTTTCTTAATAAATTCTTTCAGATGAATGCATGCCTACAACCAAAGCAGAGCATTTATTACTGTAATAAATTTGCTGTATGATATAGGAAAAACTGAGTTGGGATCCATTAGGTATCTATTTTGTCATAAAAATGCTTAAGGACAGGTGCTTTGGAGTCACAAACATTAAACAAATAAAAAGCAAATTACTTTTCTAATCCCAACTCCCATCATTAAATAGCTAGGAGAAAATAACAGAACAAGAAAATTTCAATAATAGACAAATCAAAAACTGAAAATCCATTAGTGTAACTATACCTTAAACAGAGAAAAAGGTATGCCTTACATGTCAAATTTTATCATCGTGGTCAAAACCAAAAATCTGGATACATTATTATTACTACTGATATTTCTATTAACAGTAACATTGAATTTAAAGATTTGTACAAAATGGATTTTTAAAACATTTAAATAATGAGAAAAGCTGGATCACATTTTAATATATAAGTATTTTTAGTTCTATATTTAGAACAAATCTTCAAAATATGTTTCAGTGTATTTACCCTGATTTCTAGTAATTTTTTTCTAAAATATACTTAAGTAAGAATTAAGGTAAGGTAATAAAATTATCCTATGTGGTTTACAAAACTTGTTTCTGAAGAAATAATCCATAAACTCTTATTGATGCAATATAAAATTGATTCAAAAGATGTTATTATTCCATTTTTAAATGTTCTTCTAGAATATATTGAGTGATTTTTATTCTTCCTTTCTTCAAATTATGTCAGAAGGGAGACTTCATGGACAATGAACTACTTGAAAAAAACCCCCTAATCAACTTTTTGTCTTTGAGATTTCTTGTAAAAAGTGTGCTGTCATTACTACAATAAACACTCTTTTAGAAAAGAGTTGAGAACGTGGTCCTGTTTTTTATGTTTGCTTTTTTTCCAAATCAATCTTCTTGATAGCATTGAAGTTATAATTTACTTTTTAAATGGTTGCTTAGAATTCCCTCATTGACATATTAGAGCTTTTTAAAATGTAATGTAAAATAGATCTATACATAAAATCATATGCATGTTTTCTCCAAATTATTTTGAAGATACTGTTGTCAAAACATTTCTATTAATGATATTATACATTTAAGCAGTAGATTAATCAAGGTAATGAACTTCTGAAAATGAAATAACAATGTTATGTATAATGGCAGGATGCACTCTGGGACAGCTCCATATTATTTTATTCATAGATCCATTCCTTCAAGTGCAACAACACTACAAATTTTAACTTAATATGATTTTACATTCAATGGGAGATAAATGACGCCAACATTTTAAGGTGAATCTAACTAGAGATTTTCTCTGTCTATTTTCTTGCTGCTGTTCTAAGAGAGATACACAAACCTGAAAAATACCTGCAGGACAGTTAAGATACCCAAAGACATAACAAGTGGTCTAGGCATCCAACTGCCAGCAGTGGCATCAAACCCTAGAAATAAAGCAGAAGTCCCAAAAGTCCTCTCTTGTACCTTCCAGCCTCTTTGGGCTTTCAAATATCATAGAGCTTTTCAAGTGGAGCTAGAGATGGAAATGGAAATGCATATCTCAAGTGGACAATTGAACCAAGCTTCTGAAGTTAAGCTTCTGAACCTCAAATAGCTTTCTTATATTCACTAAAAAATACTAAGCTAAGAATTAGTACTGATCTAAAAAGTCTAATTGAAATCAAAAGTGAATGCTATCAGCAGATCTACATTACAGAACAAATTATCTGTAGTTAGCAGAATCTGAACTTAGCAACACTAAAAGATTGGTTTCAAGGGGTGGAAAACCTGCTTTCATCAAGCCAGTATATTTATAGACCAATCATCTGACAAGATGTCAAAACATGAGAGGAATTCCTGGAAATGAACACAATCGCAGTGTAAAATAAGTTTAAATGAACTTCAAATTGTATAAATAGCAAACTCTAGACTTTTACCTTTTTTTACTGTAAATAAAAAATATTGAAAATGTTGTCCATACTAATATTTGCCATGTTATTTAACTGAATGTTATATTTAAAATAAGTAAATATTGAGGTGGAAAGGCAGAGAAAAATTTCAAATAGAAGCATAAAAAGCAGTCTCTTACTAATCCATGTAAGTGACATAAAAGATACATTTGCACTTCAATGCCCACCTGAATAAAATCATAGATTCTTACATATGTTGGATTATCAAGCTATGCTTCAAGAAGTACAAATATACCAGACTTGAATGACCTTGAGAAACTGAATTTTGTTTTAGATGAGCAACTCATGATCCTTGTCCTTGTATGATAGTTCATGCACCTCTATTCACAAGTCTACTACAAAAAAAAATATTGTCTATATAGACAAACCATTATTGAATATTTCAGCCTTAGCAGCAAATATTCAAGTAAGAACAATGGAAGATAATGCACTCTACAAAAAATCCAAGGAATTGCTTAATATATCTAGATTTGTTTTCCATGTATTCTGAGAGACTACTTTGTATCTCTTTTCAGGAGACATAAAACAGGCATAGTTGAACTGTCGATTCTGGCTTTGATCAGGCCATATTCTAATTTTGTCTAAAAGGCTCTTATTTTCTTCCTGCCCTATAAATCTGAGGCATTGCCACAATCAAATTAGTGTAATAATAGAAAGATTTTGGACCAGATATCTATCCAGCTTTCTTTGAAAGAACCTTTTAGGCTAATGATTGCTGACGCTGAAATTGCTAAGTTTATTACCAAGCTAAATCTTTGAATAAAATGTACATTGATGAATCAATCTCATCTTTTGAGGAGTGCAGCAGGAATATACTATTCAAGAAGTATCCTTCAGATATCCTTGTGGTTTTGCTTATATTTATCTGACATGCAAAGAATCAATCATGTCCAATACAGTTGGGTGTGAGGTTTTGGGTTGTTTTTTTTAATGGATTTCCAAATGACTATTGTTTGATAAGTTATTTAGTACTGGTTGTTCACAGATAATCATCTGCATGGATTATGAGTTAAATTTTCATGCCTAATAATTATCAGTTACTTAAGGGGCTGTTCTTACCTGTTGTACTATTTTATTTGACTATTTTTTGTTTCCTCTGACTAAGTAAAAGGCTTAATATGTTTCTGAAATGTGGTAAAAAACAGCCTTTTTTGTCAAAGCAATCTTAAATACGACTTATGTACATGCAGCTCCTTGATCTGGTATGGCCCTCTGATGATTATCCTCTGTTAGTTTCACAGCTTGGTAGTGATGAAATTGAAGGAAGTCCTACAGCAAACAAAAGGGACTTCTGGGTACTGGGACGTTTAGTTAAAGAAGTAGGTGCACAGGTTGTGCTCTCCTCAATCCCTTCAATACTAAGGTGAACACTGAACAGAACAGGAAAACTAGCCTGATTGCTACATGACTTAGAGGGTAGTGCTGCTGGGGAAATATTGGTTGTTTTGACTATTGGGTAGTTTACATTGGGTTTTGACTATCAGGTAGTTAGCCTGGTCGTGACAGGTGGCTCTACTTGTCTGAAAGGGGGAAAAAGATTATGACTTATGACTCAGGGACTGATTGAGAGGGCTTTAAACTATGTTTGAAGAGGGGAGGGGATACAGCCAAGCTTACTGAGGTGAACCAGGGGGTGGAATGCTAGTCTTAGAAATGAATCTGCTGAAGGGCATCTACAGCAATGCAAACATAAAAGGTAGCAGATCAGGCCCCATTGCTACCTTTTCTCTCTTTGTTTCTCTGGCTCTCTTCTTTCTCTTTCTTCTGTCTTTCTCTTTTGTCTTATTTCTTTGCCACAGCTCTGGATCATCCATGCAGTAGGACCAACGCAGGATCTAAGCACTGGTGATATTTGCTTTCTTCCCTTGCTTTACCTGGTCAAAGCACAGCTATAAACTTTTACTCTCTACTCCATACTGAACTCTGCTGTGGAAGTGGAGAGCTTGTGTAATGGTGTACTCTGGCTTGTGAGACAGCCCTTTTGAGGAGTTTGTTGTGGGAATTGAGAACTTACTGAGGTGTATTATACAAAATTTAGGGCTTGTTTGTCTACAGTTTTGTGGAAGTCTGCACTTTGAATCTTATTATTTAGCACCTTCTCAGTCTAGATAATGGGTTGATCACTGGAGTTATTGTAACTGTATAATAAAATCCTAAGATTCCCTGACATGTATCCAGTATTTGTCTTTGTTCAGCCTGACAAGAACTTCTAACAAACATCACAGTCCCTACCTGTGGGTGTTGACACTGCCTAGAAGCTGATCACAGCAAGAAGTGCCACAGACAAAATTGCCTGCACAATGAAGTTTTAATGTGTATCTCTGCATATTCACTTTTTCCCCTAAAATAAAAATGTTTTACCTTGCTTGATCAAGTACTATGGTATTTTCTCCCACTAAATAGGAGTTTAAAACTTTGATAAATATGAGGAGATTCGCAGGAGCTAGAGAAATGAGTGAGAAACAGGATACTTATCAATATCCCTCAAAATGGATCTTACTGTTCAGACCTTATTGCCAGTAGTTTGGCTTTATACATAATTGGTAGTCTGAAAACAATGCATAAGTAACTAATATTATTTAAGATTTAAATATTTTCAATTAGAGTTTAATTTTTTTTTCTTTCCTCTCTCTCAATATCTGCATCTTTTTTCCTTTCTCTCTCTCAATATCTATGTCTTTTCAGTTCATTTAAAATTAAAGGGGTTATCAAGGCTTACTGAGGGTGACAGTGTCATCTAAGAAGAAAGGAGGAGAAAAAATAGAAAGGTTCCATCAAGTAGGTACTTTGAGAAATGCTTCTGACAAGACCCAGACTGAAGCTGACAGCAGCTGGATTATGCAATCAATTTATGTAACTATGTAAAGAAATCTTCAAGAGGAGGTGAAGGTGGTTTTGAATTTTTTTTTGATTCTGCAACATCTGTGGATATGATTTCACTGCTAGGCACAGGCAAAGCTTTTATGTTGCAATACAAGAAACTGAAGATATGTCTGCAAAATACAAACAATTTCTCAGGAAAATTAATTTAATTTTTTTCTATTCAGTATACATTAAAAAGTAAGAGCAATCAGTGAGTATGCTAGCTGATACTTTCCATGGAAAACAGAAGCATGCTGCATGCATCCTTGAGGTCAAAATCAGTAAGGGGAAAATGCTTTCTCTCCAGGTTTTCTTTTGCTATTGCTTTTCCTCTGAAGTGATGAGAGTAAATCCATTCAAACAGTTTGACATTTTAAAAGATCAAAAAGTACCATGTTAGATAGCTAGGGAGCCCCCAGACTGCAATAACACCAAAAAGGAAAGTAATAAAGTAAGGAGCACACATATGGCCTTCAGTTGCATTTCTTGCTATTGATTCTGAAACTGCTGAAGTGGAACTTCTTTATCAGCGGCTACATAATCAGCAAGTCAAAGCAATGCATCTCTGTCTGAAAGTACAGTAAAACCACTATGTCAATTTAATCAAAAGATATCAGTTAGAGAAACCTGGAAAATTACATGACATTACATACTGATGGATGTAAGACTGTTGAGATCTGCCAAGAAATGTCAGGAAACACACTGATCTTTGAATTATTAGACCCACATGTCATCTGTTGGAGCTTCCTAACATGTAGAAGAAGCACTTTTACTGCTGTACTCTTTAACAAATAACGGTTTGTACACTCAGAAGTGAACCAGTCCTACTGGCTGCACACCAGCTTATGTTGCAATGTCTTTTTCTCCTATTGTTTGCTTCTGGTGTGGCTACCATAACCAATGGCACTTCACTATATTCAGAAGAATAATTTGAGACAATTAATAAATCTATAAAGCCTTTCTACTATAGACCTTGCTTACTCTGAAGTTGTACAAAAGACCAGATGCAGTTTGAGATGTTCTCTTTACTTCACTGAGTTCCAAGGAGGGTTTTCTTCCATGAAAAATGTTTTAAGAGATTATAACAGAAACATATTAGCCCAAAGTAAGACTAAGATTTGGGGGAATAAAAAAATTGAATATAACAGTATATTTAACTGTACCATTTCAGTGTGCAAGACAGTTTGGATTTGCACTATTTTATGTGTAGAAGAAAGAGAAATTAGTGTTCAGGACAAGAATGCTTTCCTTCACTCATTTTTCAAGCATTCATTATAGGAGGGCTTTTCATCTGTTGGGTCTATTTAATTTGGCTTTTGCTCTATCATTTTAACAGGTTTTTTTTAAATGACATTAGTTCCTTAGACATATTGACTATAAAGCCATACCTGAAGAAATGCTTTTGTAACTTTTAGAACTAATCAGAATTAATATTTGAAAAAGCAAATTTGCAAAAACAGGAGAAAAAGAAAATTCATCTTCATTAATATACTTGTTTGATCTGTTAGAAAAAAAGCACAACATTCAAAGTTAGTTTATTTTATGGATATGAGGAAACTGCTGCATCTTCTGCATATAAAATAATATGCAGAACAAGATCATTAGTTGGTGTTACACTTTATTTATATTTACAGACTGCAATAGATTAACAGCATAGTTTGTGCCTACTATACATGCATACAATGATTCAGGCTTTGTATATGGCAACATGAAAACCTCTGTCACAATAAACTTTAAGAATTATGAAGGAATCTATACCTTCATTGCCCTCTTGTTTTAATGTTGTTTGGTGTTATATTTAGACAGCTGTGATTACAATGAAGCTGTACATGTTGCTGTCTTTTTAAGAAAAGTCCTATTCATGTCTGAGGCCATTAGCTTAGGCAAGAGCCTCAGCTTCACTGTGTCCTTTCTTTCCAGATGCAAATATATATATATCAACCTAAGTGCCTTGCTACGTCTTCTCATAATCATGAGCTATGTGAGTCAAGGAAAGTTCTGGATAGGTATTGTGACATTATGAGGAGATTTTAATTTATACTGTATTCTAAGTATCAATAATAATAGGCCATAGCATTATTTATGCTCTTCTTAATTGCAAACTTGGAGACCAATGACTCAGAGTCACAAAATACTCAAAGATATAGGGGAGGTCCAAGCTGTACAGTGCTTGCCCTTGAAAAATATTCTCTATCTTCTGAGTCACAGCACTATTTGCAAAGAGTTTTGCACTGAATATACTGACATAATGATTGCAGCAGCAGATTATAAATAGCTGTATTTATACATAGCTCTAAACTAAAAGAGCAGCAGCTTGCTTGAGACATTTTTAGTAAGAATTTTCCCCCACTCTTAATTTATTCCTTTCTCCATTATGCTTCAGAGCAACCTGGGCTGGAAGCTTTAAAACTTATGACTCCTCAACATGAAAACAGACAGTTCTTAATCACATTTTAGGTGTTGTGGTTTTCAGAGAGGAGAGGCAGCTACACGCTTGTCCTGTTTCCTTAGCAACAGAGCAAGGGGAGCTCAGGAGACTCTGCTGGAGGGAGCCTGAGATGCTCACGTGTTGCTCTCAGTATCTGTCTCCACCTGCCACAGCCTACGAGAGGACCAAAATCAAAACTAGCTTGCCAAGGAAAGGTTCTGTATATATGATTTAGTACTACTCCATACTAAATGTGTTAATACTGAATACTAAATTTGCTTGGTTAAGCATTCAATGGTCAGGAGGGGGGCAGAAAAAAAAGGTGACAAACATGTATTCTAGGCTCTGAGCTATACCAGTTAAATTTTTTATAAATTTTACAGTGTTTCTTTAAAATACTTGCTCACAGTGAAGATACAGAATAAAATCTTCATAGTTTCAAGGACTGAAAACCACTCATTGTTTCAGTTTTCCATATGGCCCAAATTGTGGAGCCATAGTAAACTCAATTTTCCTTTGAAAATAGAAATACCTTGTCTAATCTTCATGGTACTTAATAGAAATAACATAATAAATGTAATATATTAATTTAAGCATAATATATTAATTTAAATTGAATAAATAAACAAATATCCCAAACACACTCCCTCCCCCAGGTTTTGAAAGACTTTACATTAAGTTAATCTCATCTAACTTTGGGTGCACAGCTGTGGCATTATCTTATTCTCCATCTATAATAAAAAGAAAATATAATTCTGATTTTTGGTTCCATCTCCTCCATCCCTGGAGAAGTGTGAGCCCTGTAGCAGTAGTGGTCTGATGGAATCTGAAGCAAGGTCTTTCTCTATAAAATGTTAATTGGAGTGACTTAGGCTTTGGTTCCATATACATGGTATTTTTTGCCTTATGGACATAGCAGGATTCTGTGTGGGTCAGTAAGATGAATCATCCTCTCAGGATAGCCTTCAGTTCTTTTCTCCCCTTAGAGGGAAACCTAGCATAACTAATTTCTCAGTTGAGATTTCACTTCACTACTCCTTCCCTGGCACATCTTATGACTTTTTTAACATGGATGTGCCAAAGCTATTTTTTGGATTCCAGATGCAGGCTCAAATGAAACACCCACTGGCCACTACCACATCCTTCCAAAAAAAATCACAAAATGCAGCATTGTGGGATAATAGAGAACAATAAATCTGTCATCTGTCTGCTACACCGATCCTTTTAAAATACCAAGAGAAGTGGAGAATTACAGCCTATTTAAGTCCCTGTTTTTCTACACAATAGGAGCTAGAGGTCCTGTTTGCTGTCCAAACCATTCCTTCTCCACGGTCATTAATGCTCTCTGCATTAGAAAGAGGCAGAGCTTTAACTTGGACCAAATGTGTGTGTTTGTGTGTGTGTGTGTGACATTAGAGAGTGCATGAAAAAACAAGCTTGGAGATAAAATATCCCATCCCATGAAGGGATACAAAGCTTAAGGAAAAGAAGGTCTCAGGAGAAAATGAGCAGGGAGAAAGTCTCATATATTGCTTACTAATCTCACAAACTGTGACTATATGTTCTCCAGAAACATAGTCCAATTCACTTTAGGATAACAGAGCTTTGAACTGCTGTGAAAGCACAAGCCAAATCATCTTCCCAACATGATCACATGGTCATACATTGCATTCTTCCACCTCATAAACTGCTAAGCCAATAATCTAAAACTGAATGCTCATGCTTACGAATGAATACTTCTGTCCCTATTTCAGAGGGAACAATTTGGTTCTTTTTATAGAGTTGAAGTGGCTGGTACTGGCCTGAAATATTGCATAGATGGTCTACTGTTATTCCTTGTGTGTAAGCTTACACTGTGATATCAGAAACAATATAAATACTTTTTTGGTTTTTATAATAAAAGCAAAGTATTCATGATGATAACCAAAAAAGAAGTGCTTAGGTCTGAGGTGGAGACAAAAAATTTAAGCCCTCAAAATTAATAACATTTTCTGTGGCTTTTGTCCAGAAAATTATTTTCTTAACTATTTTTATCATTTATTGAGATCATTATTGTCCAAGTATTTTCAAGTTATTCAAAGAGTATGTGTTTTATTTCAGTTCGCTGTCATGTCCATAATCCAAAATTGGACATTGTTTCTTCTTCATCCAATCTCTTGGTCTGTTGTACTGGCTTTTTGAAACTTGACAAAACACAAAGCAAATTTTCATTCCTCTTAATCTTCACTTCTGTTGACATAAGAGTCAATGGATTTTGAGCAAGTCTAAAAAATGTTTCAGGAGTTTCTTTTCTGTCTTCTAGTATTTATGTTAAATTCCAACAGAATTTTTGGTAGTTTAAGGATTTCAATTCCTTCATTTATAGCTGAAATAATGACTGTTAATTTACTATATAGAAAAATGAATGCTTCAAAGCTGCAGCCTTGTGAGATTAATTAAATTGAATGAGTAGAAGGAACACAAAGCAGAGTTATGTTTGCTTGCTTGTCAGTGCTAAGACAATAAAGGTGGGTCAGGGATGCAACAGAAAAAAAACTACTGGATTTTATGAATGTTTGGAAATAAATTCAGGACACTATGTAATTTAAACATTAAGATATTCTTAAGGGATTGAAATCATATGACTTAAATGCAAACATGCCAATTTTTGCAAGAAATCATAGGCAAGTCTGGTCAATGTATCAGTCTGGCACTTATTTGTATGCCAGGTGCAGAATATAATTTTCAAAGGTGCTCTTCTCTAAGAAGAACCCACCACATACTATATGTTCAGGAAGACAATTTTTTAATTTTCTACTATTCTTAAGCTTTCAAACTAGTTTAGCTGTTTTACACATTTATAGAGTTGTGTTCCAAATGCTTCTTTATTTCATGCATTAGGACAAATAATGCTTATTATGATGTCTTGAAAACTTCTATTTTTACCACAACTACTGTTACTGAATTGTTATCTAAAATGAAAGACATTTTTGCCTTGTTTATAAGAAAACAGTTCTGTTGGGTCTTTCATTTTTTTCTTTATATCAGAGGTTAATTAAAATATAAATCGTTCTGTAGTATGATTGATAGATAAAATGGATATAGCTAGGTAGCTTTAATACAGAACTGAAGAAAGCCTTTTCATGAAGGAAAGAACATTCTGTAGGATGTTTTAAATACAAAGACTGGAAAGAAGATGTTTTCATTACCATCACCTCATAATAGTTAGATATGTTAGTTATAATGTAACTTAATAAATATTATCAATAAGAAGAGGTAGAAGTTCAGATGGATTTCCTTCTGCAAATTGGTTGTCTACCCAGAGGCAGGAGGAACAAAAAAAAGAATAAATGCTTTACATAAAATTTTACGACTAATTTTTAGTGCTTTCATTAAATCAAGTAAGCAGGTTTCATATAAACACATTAATTCTGCAGTTTCAGTTGAATATTAATAACTTTTTGTCTTAATCTACTGCCTAATGATGTTACGAAGTCTTAAAGAGCTGGCACATGCACCCATGAAGGTGTTTGCATTTTAGTCACATATAAAATGACTTCTCTTTTCCATCACTTCCACATGAGACCAATGTGGATTTAATTAATTCATGTTTATGAAGCGTTTTTATATCCTTGGATGACTTGCATAATAGAATGCCAAGTGGTAGTTTTAAATAGCAGAAATTGACCAAAAAAGTAACCTGTTATATTTTATTTAAAATAGTTGAGATTATATTATTTATATAAATTATTTACTATGAATAGAATGGGAAAATGTTATAATAGCAACTTTTAAAAGTTTGTATGTTTATTCCTTAGTAGAGGAATTACTTAGATTGGAAAGGACTTTAAAGATCCTATAGCTTCAATCCCAGCATCATGAGTAGGGATGACATCCATTATACCACCTTCAATGCCTCATCCAACCTGCCCTTAAATGGTTCCAGAGACAGGCAATCCACAATTTGTCTGGGCAACCTGTTCCTGTGCCTCACAGCCCTCTGAATAAAGAATTTCTTCCTAATACCTAACATCAATTTATTTCAGTTTAAAAAGTTTCCTCCTTGTCCTATAATTATGTGTCAGTGTAAAAAATCACTCTCTCCTTTATTTTTTTTTTTTATAAACCCCCTGGAAGTACTGAAAGGCCACAAAAAGATCTCTCTGAAGTCTTCTCTTCTCCAAGCTGAACAAAGACAAGTCTCAAAATGTTTTTGCAAGAGAGGTGTTCTGGCCCTTTGGTGATCTTTTGGCCCTCCTCTAGACTACCTCTAATGGGTTCACATTTCCTTGTTTTTTTGGACTCCAGACCTAGATGCAGTACTTCAGGAAATAAATAGAATGTAATTTAAAAAGAAATTTATTTGATATGGTTTATACAAAGATTTTAAGGTTTTAGAATACCAAATTTTACAGTACCAAAGTGTCTGATACTGGATTAGTACTCTGCAGTAATTTATTGCTACAAACCTTCACAACACTGAGAAGAATTAACTCCCACTGATACTGGGGAAAAATTAAACTGCTCAGATCTGTATGAAAATTCTCAAAGGTTTGATCCAATTTCAGGTATCTGAAGAGGAAAAAGCATTGAGAGTCTGTATTTTACCACATGAGGCTTGCTAAATGAAAAGTGTGATGATTTTTTAGGTCATCAAATTTACTTATGTATGTTGTATCTTAATGATCATTTTGTGTGCTGATGAATCTTTTTCAGACTTTCCATTTTCTCAGGTGGATTTCCCTTCCTATTTTGCTGTGCAAATACCATGACTCTGGCTCATTATAATGCCTCACAAGCAGCTTTCCTGAGCAGCATACCTTATTTTGTACAGTTTATTTATGATCATCTCCCTGGTGCTGTCCATACTTCTGGAAGATGTTTTCTTCAAGACCTGAATTTTCTTCTTGACTCCTTGTCTAAAAGGTAACACACCGTCTGTGTGATGCTTTATGTCACTATCATAATTTTGATTGCGGGGCTGTCTAATGACCGGATGGGCAATATCAAAACTCTTTCTACTTGCTTGGAAAATATTATAGCTCTGCTAAGATTTTCCCACCTCATAAATGAGACGTCATTGTCAGATAGAACACTTCCCAGCTGTAGGTATATTCTGTGCTACCTCATATACCAAATTTTTCTGCATTTTCTTATGATTTTCTAGTGTCTAAGAAGAAGAAATCCTGCTGTATAGTACTTAATAAGCATGATGTAGGATATTCATGCTTTGTATAACTGACACAGTTATCTATTTTATATTTTCTTTGATATGTTAAGCCAATTGATTCAGTAAAATAGCTTTAACAGACACTGAGTCTTTGAATTGTCTTGAGCATAGTTAATTTTACCATAACATATTTCTACTAAAAGTAGTCTTATTAATATTAAGGAGTGGGTGTTTGCAAGAATGTGGAATAACTCTCCTGCAATGCTTAGAGAGTAGGAGAAAATATCTTCAGCCTACAGCTGTTTCCGATTAAATGTTGGTCTTTTCCTGCATTCCAAAACAAAACCATTTTGAAGTGTGTTTTATTGACAAATCCTACAGATTTCCCACCCACAGATGCTTAAAAGCACAGAGGCAGGTACTGTGCAGCTTGTAAAAATACTATGAAATAAAGTCAAAACTAAAAGCATTATCTGGATGGGACTGTGAAAATGGCTCCTTTGATAAAGAGATCAGGATGGCACTTGATGTAAAATCTGAACAGAGGCCATGTAGTGTGCCTTTTCTGACCCATACTCCTTGAAACCTTACATTTGAACAAGTCTATGTGCATAAGTAAATCCTCATTCCAACAGGACTTTGGTATTATGCTGTCTTGGAAATTTCTGCATTGTAAAATGCCCTGTCTTTTTAAGTTTCTTCCTCTATTTCAATTCCCAGGATGGTTCAGAAGAAGTATAAGATGTAGTTAATGAAAAATATTGTGTAATTGATGTTGGAAACTAAAATTATTCTATCACAGAAATACATAGAGAAAAAGCTAGAGACAGGAAATCATACAGTTTCTTATGTTGTGAGATTTTACCATGTGATTTACTGCTTGATAATGCTCTGGCAGTACATGTAAAGTTGAAGAGTTATCAATTAGAGCCCATGTCATTGTGTTCTAATTTCGTTATTTATATGAAAAGAAACATAATTCTTTACTACATTAAAACAGCCACATGCAATAACAAAAATAAATGCTGCAAAAGAAACAATTGGTTGGAAATAGTTCACAGTGGGAAATACTTCTCAGTGTGTATTCAGATTCTCAGTGTGTGTTTGCAGCTTGTGTCCTGTACTCAACATAACACTTTCATCATATCAAAAATTCTCATGACTGTGTGTCAAACACGTAAAACAGTTTCCCAAGTAATTTCCTCTAGATGCAACCACTGCCTTCAGCAAAAGTACTTATAGCACACCTGAAAGTCCTTTAATATCTGATAGGAACAAATCACATCAGAAAATATCTGAAAAATATCATCACAGGTTTTCACTGTCTACTGAAGCTCAAATTTTAGACTGCATTTTTCTCTTCTAAAGATAGCTTTTGAGGGTCACATTTACAATGAATTGCAACTCAGTTTGTAAGTATACCACAAAATAAAGGCTGAGATCACACAGTATTTCTGTTTGTGCTCATTTCTTTCAACTACAATTCAGCTCAAGTAGCTGCATCTTTGTCAAAGAAAAATCTCAACATTTATGTGAAGCATGCAACAGCAAGGACAACATGACAACACCCTCCACTCTTCAACTAATGAGCTAAAAAATCTAAACTATCCTGCACTATCCTAATCAATTGTACTTGCTTCCAGCACTATCAAATAATTACAATCTCTTATTTCCCTTTTCGTTTTTCATGAGGAAACCTGTATAGAAACTTGCTTAGATAGGAATATAAGTAATGAGAATTTATTTTTCTTTTTTTCAAATCAGCATAAGACTTCTCAAACTGCTGAACAAGTTAATTGTGTTGTATTTAGTATACTGAAGGTGTGTTGCATCAAACATGACATGACGCATTTGTCGGAGATTAGGTAATTTCTAATTTATCTAATGTCTATACATCTAGGTTAAATCTGAGTGCTTTTCTTAACTTTTAAAGATTTGATTCACCAAAATAATCTATCCATCGAATCTAGACAGTATACTGAAAATCAACCTGATTACAGATAGATAGCCAGCATACATTTGCAAGGGCCATCTATCTGCACGATTTCCCCCAGCCACCCTCCCAGGTGTAATCTCACAGTCGTACCCTGTCTCATTATCTTCAATCACATCTGTTGACACTTACATTCCAAAAATAAAAAAATACCTCAACAGTGGAGGCAAAGAAGGTTTAGATTATGGATATTACAGCAGGTGCTGGGAAGCCCACTGAGAGAAAACAGTGTCAAACCTCTGCAACATGAGCACACAGCTTGCTGTTGCTTAGAGTAAAGGCAATTTTATGGCAAAGCAAGGGCACAAGGGAACACATTCAAGAACAAATAAGTAGAAGGGAAACAGAACACAAAATAACACAGGCAACCCAAAAAGTAGGAAAATGGCCAAATATGCATTTTTACCATCTGGCCAAGAGCAAGGTGCCTGATGCCTTTCTTTACACATGGGATGTTGGTAAAATGAAAAATGCACATAGTGTTTCGTGCAGTAAGTAGAAAATACAGTTCCATTGTTCAGGGCTTTAAAATCACAGTAGAAATGAAAAGATAAGTGATTCTTATTGCTACCTGCAATCAGTCAGATAGAGGCTGACTGATTTAGTAAAACAATTTTCTAAGCTTCTTGAAATGCACAAATATGTTGGTGTTATTTGTGTGTTTTTTATAGACAGCAGGTTGATGAAAAGTACATTGCAAATATAGAAAAATACCCCAACAACTTCTAGCATAAAATAGCTTAAATTATGTTTGAAACAACTGCAACCAGGGGATAAATACTGTGCACCTGTACAGAAAGCTCAAAAAGGAAAATCCTGGAAAGAAAAGTCAGTTTCACTCCAGAGGCTTGAGGAGGTCTCCAGAGTAGCTATTACCAGGCACATAAAAGTCTGGAAAAAGGCAGTAAGTATTTACCAAGGGCAAACTGTGCTTGACCAACTTGATTGCTTTGTACAATGGAACAACTTGGTAAGGAGATGAAAGAAAGAATAAGGAGTGACATGACTCCCAATGGCATCTTTTTTTCTAAGATGGATTGGATGAATAGACTGTAACCCGTATGAAAAACTAGTTAAATGGACTAGTTCAAAGGATGTTGGTTAATGGCAGTTATCAAGAGTGAGTCCCTCAAAACATGTTATAGGGTTCAATACTACTCAATAACTCTATAAAATGACCACCATGACAGCAGTGAATGAATTGTCATCTCGTTTGCAAGCAAAAGCAACCTGAGGGGAGAGTTATATAGTGGGGGTAGGAAAAAGTGGAAGACCAGGCCAACAGAAACCATATAAGGCTCAACAAAAAGAAATGGAGAAGTCTTGTATTTGGCTCAGACTAATCCCTAGTAGTTCATGGGAGATTTAATCACAGTCTCCAGGACCTACGCTTCTCATCATGTCCACAGTGAGAGGACAAGAAGCAATTGACCAGAAGTCACTTGAGGGGAAATGCTTGAAGTGACTGGAGCTATATATAGTAAAACAGACAAAAAAAAAAAAAAAAAATCAGACCACTAAAACAAAACTGAGGACAATTAAATGTTGGGTTAAAATGCCTGGAGAAATGGTGTAATCTCCCCTCACAGGAAAGATTTTAAGAATTTACTTGATGGAGCCATGAGTAACCTCACCAAAAATCCTGTTTTGAACAGAAAGCTAGTTTAGGTGATCTTCAGAGGTCACTTTCAAACCTGACTTTTGTGTAATTCTGTGATTCTGCGCTTCTGCTGAGGCAACAACTTAAATGACAGGTAATGAGATAAGCCATCCAATTCTTCCTTGTCACGTCTCTAAATATGACATCAAGAGCCCCCCACTAACATTCTGTATCATGCACTATCAATCTAACACTGAGATGTTTCCTTTTTCTCCTCATTCCTGAAATTGGAAATTTTAAGCTCTTTTTTAACCTATGAAGTCTCAAATCCTTCCTCTTGGCAGACTTTTATCAAACATGTATTGCATTCCATGCTGTAGATGTCTCTCATTATCATTGAATAAACAGCAGGGAAGATACTTAGGGCATTTGGGTATTTGATGTTAAACTTTTTTTTTTCCTTAAGATTTCTTCACTTAAATTTCAGTAACATCTTCAAATTATGGTCTCAAGAAGCTTGAATCCTCTCTAAGCCAGTTTCTAGCTAAAGAGGTTTTGTTACACTCATTGAGCAGCATATCACGCTCAGACTTTATTAAAATATGCATTTCTTATTTTATTATAAAACAGTTCTTTCAGTCTGATGTATACAATATTAACTACTGCTTTTTTTAGGTGAGAGTTTTTTTGGGTTTTTTTTTTATTTTGGGGGGGTGGGGAGGACAATTAATTTTTTATTTTATTTTTTGGAGAGAGTTCACATTTCGAAGTACACATTTCATAATTGAGGCAAACTGATTTTATATAATACTTGTGGGCAGCTATATGTTTCATCTTTATTTACAACATTAGTTTCATAGCAACTAATATAACTCAAAGGAAAAATACTGTAAGAATGCTAAAAACAGATTAAAAGGAAGAGAAAAACTAAAGACATAAACTAAATAAACACTACTATGAGATACTCTAAAGGCTTTATTATCACTTGTGAAAATGTCAGTGTTACTATGGGAACTTCAGGTTTTTGCATTTGACATGATTCAACTGTAACAAGTTCTGACTGAAAAATGAAAAGATCAACAGCAAAAAAACCCAAGAAATTGTGAATCTTTTTTCTTTAAAAAGTAAAATTTCGTTTTCCTTTTATGTCATCCATCCATCCAGATTGAAAAAGGAATGAGAAATTCTGTCTCTCATGTCACATAGGATTCATTGTCAAAGAAAACAAGTCATAGAGTTTACGTAAACTTAATTTCA
Organism: Molothrus aeneus; assembly: GCF_037042795.1. NCBI lineage: Eukaryota > Metazoa > Chordata > Aves > Passeriformes > Icteridae > Molothrus > Molothrus aeneus. Next base: position 72,916,975 of record NC_089647.1, on the reverse strand, counting down.
ATTGTTATAAGGTTTTAAATTATCAGTGGGTGTATTTTTAGCAAAGATCCATTAACCATATAAAAAAAGTCTGCATAGTCTGCCTTTAAAGTTGAAAATCTTCTTTTTTGGAAATAGCTGGCAGGGAAGCAAGGTCAAGATTTTGAATGCTACCTTGCAGCAGTAGCACAAATCAGAATATTATGTTCCCTAATCCAGCTTCTGGATACTTTATCTATATGAAGACACTGTTATATTTGCAGCACTATTTATTATATCTGAGAATTTTTGAAGATCTACAATGTATACCATCCAAGCTGCACTTACTGCGCCTCACAGTCACAGCTCTTTCCACTCTTATTCCCCTTCTGGATAGTCCTTTCTCTCATCTGTGCAGTGACAGGAACCAAATATGCCTACCATGGATAGACTTTTCACTGATTCTGATAAGATTTGTCAGACTGTGTGTAGTAGCTGCTAGGAAAAAAGGCTATTTCCTCAACATTAGATGACTACTTCATCTGCACATCATCACAGCAGCAGAAAGCTGGTGCTCTGATCAGGGTAAAATGAGTTAATATATTGCTTAAACAGCTTTTTTTTAAGGAAAGATAAGGCAGAATGCAGAGGTTCATCAGGAAGTCAGTACTGTGTTGATATCTAAATGAGATTAAGGAGGTTTATTGAAGAAATAGTCAATTTGCTTGTGTAAATGTAATGCAAAACAGACCTGCTTCTTTCAACTTTGGTTGAGTTCTGATTTATGTACCAAACCTAACATTTTGCTACCCACAGATTTACTTAAGTAGCTATAATTTCTCATCCCATCTTTTTATTACAAAAATGAACAGTGGAAGCACAGAAATGCATATGCAAAGACAGAGAATCAGAGTCTCCATACTATTATGATGAAATTGATGTAATGCTGACATGCAGGTGAATCTTCCTTTTAATTCAATTGAAAAGCTTGATCGAATATTTATTTCCTGTATGTTGTGATAGACTGCAAAAATGATTAAGAAACTCAGTTGAGCCAAACTGAGAAACACTACATAAACCTAATGACTTATTTTCCTTAGTACTATCCCCAAAATTTCCCAGCTAAATGTACAAGGGGGGTCTGAATCTGTCGACAACACTGTCAAAAAATCATATTATACTTTCTTACTTATAGAGTTGTTTCTTCTTATTTTTTATGCAATTCTTATTCATTAATTCTTATGCAATTTGCTTAAAAAAATGTTAATTTTAAGTCTTATTTCTCTGGAGCTACAGCCAGTGCCATCTGCTGTGGCCAAACCAGAGGATGAAACATACAAACGTCACTGTCTCTTCTGCCATTTCTCAAGAGACCAAGACTCTCTTCTCACTCAGATTTCACAGCCCAAATCCTTCTAGATTTTATCTAGTATCTGACCCTTCCATGTCAGTAACGTAGTTTTCCACATTGCTGGACTGACATACACTCTGTAATGAATTGACTATGGTTATAAGCTTGGATAAACAATAGAAAGCACAAAACTTTAGTAAGCAATTGCTGCTTCAGAGTAACATACAGTACTTTCTATCAGAGAGAGACAATTTTCTGACTGATTGGAAGAGATATGAGAGAAAAATCTGAAGGCCTGTCACATCTGCACATATTCTTCCTTAATTGTTCATGTACAGTTTAACATCCACATGTATCTTCCAGTGCCTCAGTGAGCAGAGCTAGGGTAAATTGGTTAACTCAGTTCCTTTTTAAGTAGAATAGCATACTTGAGATTTTTGCAAAAGGAAATAGTGCCATTTATGTAAGACTTCTTATCTTAGCAAACTAAATGTATTCTCCAAATGCTTTCTTCTTTCATACAATAAAATTGCTGCCTATGTGATTGTCCTTTTGTGCAGAATTGAGTTTCACATTTGCTACTGTAGGAATCTTGCTGATAAGGTAGTGGCTGTGCTTAAAAACTTTCTGTGCTGTGCTTATATTATAAAACTGCCTTTTCATGGTATTTATATAAATTTAGAGTTCTAAACTCAAATCAGTAGAAAAAAATCTTTTCCTGTAAAAAGTCTGGGGCATACCTCACAGACTGCAATGTCTTATCACTTTTTAAAGTCACAGAGAATGCTAAGGAGTTTCTCATGTGTAGGCAATTGTGAAGTAGATATGGGATGTTTCATCAAGGAATGTCTAGGAAAAGACAATTGTAGCCAAAGCATGGCTTTTGAAAAGTAGTTTCCAGAAAAACGGAGGATGCCTTTTGTTGCAAATATTCTCTAAAACTGAATAATATAATTTACAGGATTGCAACTACAGGATTCCATTACATTTTCTTATTAATCACAAACCCAAAATATTATAAAAAGTGAGTTGTTTTTTTTTTTCCTTCAGGTTTATTCAGTATTGCATCTTCTTTCATTTTTTTATCTTTAAGGAAATTTAAATCATGTGTCTGTTTTTCTTTTTCAAGTTTATTTCAGACAATTTATAAACTCTAGAGCACAAAAATTCTGTCCAATCAATATACAGCATCTGCTGCTACAAATCCCCATTTGGGTCTTTACAATAATCAAATATTTGCTACAGTGTCACTGGAATATCTCTTATGGTGGGTTTTGAATGGATTTGGCAAGGCGTGATTGCATAACGACATGGATTTTATATAGGCATTATATCACCTGGACACTGCACTGCATTTAAAGAATCTCCACAGACTCAAATCTTCTTTATGAGATGCAAAAGAAAAATCTAAGGAAGAATATATGATAAATAGCTTGAGTATTGGTAGGTCTTGACTTCAGAAGCAATCCTATCAAACTCAGCAAAGTTGTGATGTCTGTCCATGTACAGGACTGGTACACTTAAGAAATACTAGGAAATACTAGGAAATAAATACTAGGAAATACTACTTAAGAATACTAGAAATACTAGGAAAGTATTCCTTACCTTTTATTGCAGTCACAACAAATAATCTATCTGTCCAGGATACTTGAGATAAATAATAAGAGAAACTGCCATTTGAACAAAATTTTGACACTCTAATTATAGATAATCATAAAGCAAAGAGCCAGACAGCTATCCATGTAAGGAACTTTCATTAACTCTAGTATTATTCACATTTTTTACCCAGTACAAGAACCTGCTTTAATTCATACAAATCCAGAATGCTGTGGGCATTCTTAGTGAGGAGGATTGAAGTAGATTTTCTTGTTTTTATGGACCATACTTAGACCATGTATTTGAAGTTCTTTAATGGAGTTAATAAGGTTAGTAGAAAAAGGGAAAATAACAGCCTTTTCTGGTGAATCATCCAGAGACAGAGGCTAATACAGGTGTTCTAAATTTCTCTCTGGAAAAGATTGGTTTTCTCTGTTGCATAGGTAAGAAAGCAAGGAGTGCCCTCTAGAAGGCACCCTGTGCCACTGCTAGTGAGCAGAGTTATGCATGGTGGCAGTGGACCAAATATTCATTTAAAAAATCACACTCTTCCTCACAAGATAAAGACAATTTTATTGGAAAATATAATCATATATATCCTTTAAGTATTTGGATTGGAATAGGACACAGCAAATCTTGGTTATATACACCAAGAACTTATTGCATTCTGACAAACCAAAGCAATTTCAATATAAAGATATCAAAAGGCAGGGGGTGGGGAGAGGCAGTACTGATCTTCTGCAGAGCATAAGGAAGACTAGGAATAAAAATATATGAGAAATCAAGACAGTAGGCAATATAGACAGAGACCTGAAATAATTGACCCTGGTACTAAAATATAAAAAAAAAGGAAAAAAATGCTGTATAATAAAATATTTGTGTATTATGAAGTAAAGAAAGTCAGGTATAAGGATGTGTAGCTAGCCCATGTAGGTTTGGTCCTGATTCTTCATTCATGCAACGTGCATAACTGAAAATAAATGATGCAAGAAAGCTGTATCCAGCTATTACAAAAAGGAAATATCTTTTGGTGTCACTTTTGTTGAAGGTTTAGTGCAAAGATTTCTGTAGGAATAATGTATATGTAAATAATCTAATCATTTTAGTGTTTATGACAGAAAGCTGTCAGATAACCAGCATTTACAGTGTACACCTTCTTTGAAACTACTTAGCTGTCATGATGTAAAAAATATTCAGTATTCAAAAAATAGTTTGTGCATAAATATGGGGTTTTGTATTTGGGTCAAATATTTTATGTTTATTGGCTTAGAAAATCCCAAATTGACTGCAGATTCGTTTTTCATTTTCTCTTTTTGAAGAAAACTCGGATGTAAGTCTCAATTGCTGTAGCTTGGAAGCAGACACACAGTCTGACGTAATGGTGCCAATATTCAGAAGACACTTAATAGATCTAATGAATCAATTTCAAGTACAAAATACCAAGGACCAATAATCAAATTTTCTATTTTTAGAACTACGGGCTTTTGGTTAAAAAAAAAAAGAATACCTATGCAACAAATAGTTTAGTCCTTGCCAAAATTTTCCTTTCAAGAAAAAAAGATAAAAATTTAGAATTAGTGACATATGATGTCAATAAATTATAGATTATCATTCAAGTCGTTCTTTCCAATATGCCACTGAAGCCCTCTTAATTTCATTGACATTTAAATGGTGAAGGTGAAAACATGGAAGGAATGATGACCAATGGGGAAGGAATGGGAGTTCAACTTGCCAACAGCTATGATGATATATGGCTTTAAGCACTGTAGGGTACTTTTCAGAGTTACTGAATAATGTCATCCCTTACAGAGATTTTACAAATATTATAAAATAAAAACATTATTTTGACTACTTTTTGTAAATCCATTGATAATGTAGAAATCCTGGACAAATAAGAACCAGAGAAAGGACTGATCTGAGCAGACATCTTAAATCTATATCTATGTGTGTCGTTCTATGTCCCCTTCACTGCCAATGGAAAGGTCATGTCTCAGTATATTTTCTCAGAAAAAAAGAAGAAAATTTTTCGAATAAAAAGCTGCAAATTTGAAAAAAGAATTTCTGCATTGGCTAAGAAGGAAGTCAAAGGTGTATATCCTACATATGAAATCACGGTAGATGGAGGGATGGAACCTACCTATGTTCAACATGTATGAATCCATTTCTGATTTTTTACTGCTCTTTACATGCACATCTTAATTTTGTTATGACGCAATTGCTGTCAAAATTCCTTTCTTCAAATAGCATACCTGGTTCACATTAAAAAAATTGGTTTAAATTACTTTTAAAAGTTTCTAGTAAAATCTTCCACACAAGTGATTAGTTATAATACCTCATGTCATCCTCTCCTACTTCTTTCAACTCCAAATTATAAAATTAATATTTTCTTGAATTTTTGGGGGTTTTTAAGAAAAGTGAGAATTTTAGGGAGAGCTTTATCCTTCAACTATGTTTATCTATGGACCTAATTATGATAATCACTCTCATTGCTTTGGATTCAGAACTTAAAAGTTGCTGTAGGTACTTACATTTCTTTAATATGAAGTTATCCCTACTAAGGAGATGGACAAACAAAAGCATAGGAAAAAAAAAGATAGTGGCACACAATTTTAGGGTTTTCTTATTTATTCAGGCATGACTTTAAATATTTTAAACCTTTGATAAAAAAACAATAAAAAAAATCCCCCAGTACACGTACCTCATATATATTCAAAATAAAGGGATGGTGGCTTGCTTCAAGAAATAAAGCACAGATGAGAATAGACTTTACCACCACTGTACACAATGCAATTTTCCTTCTAGATTTTTCTTGAAGAAAAGAAGTCATTAACCACATTAATATTCAGTACTGCTCTGTCACAGGGCAGATGTTTATCTGCATGCTTCATTGCATTGTGAACAATGTGACCCATGCAATTGCCTTTCATGATGTGAAAATTCTTGCTATGCAGAAATGTAAACACATAGCATTTCCCAAAATTTTACAGCAACATTCTGCTTCATAAATAGTAACATTTCAAACTTATTTTTCCTCCATTCCATCATTGTTCCATTTTCTACACACAACTACATAGATTTCACTTAATTCAGCCAAGGATCCTATGTCTGCATCTTAAAATTCCTACATCTTTGCTTACTCAAAAGTAAAAAAGTTTTATTTTTTCTATATTTATCCTTCATTAGATCAGGTTAATATTTATATTTTTCCTTAGTAAGCATAGAGAACTAAAATAACCTCACTGTAAAGCAGAGATAAAATATGTCAGATGAATGCTTATAGCCTAGAAGTGTCTTTTTTTCCCCTGACTAGAAAGGATTCAGCAATTATATATGAAGTAGATATGTAAATGCATGTAAATGTGGATGTGCAATGTCCTGGTTTTAAGTCTTTCACTATTACTTGACAAGAGCAAGAAACAAGCAAGAGAGAAAAGAAAGAAAATATTAAATACATAAATACATAAATAGGTAAAATAAAGTATGCTGCCCTTCTCATTCATCTGAAATGAAGAATGAGCTCAAAGCCATGAACAAGATCAGTGTTCAGTAATGCTCTGAGGACACACAAAAGACAGAAGTAAGGTTTATTTCTTCACAGGTAAGATTTACCTCTACAATAAAATCTTCAGCTTATAATACTCAATCAAAATGTAAACTCCTTGCAAAGCAAGAGCTCGGTACTAATCTGCTAAAGCAACGCAGCATGAACTGTACTTCAAGTACAACGGTGCCACTTATTTTCCTGCAGAATATCAAAAACACGCACAAAGCTATCTCTGCAGGGAACTGCTATTTCATTTTTCTGCAGGATGACAATGGGTATCCAGACAAGATACCCTCTTATAAGTAATGTGGGAATTTGATGAATATGTGAATACAAAAGGAGTAACAGGCTGATTTGCACACGCTCAGCTAAGTTATGAAAATACCTACTAAATGAATAGGACATACTATGTGAACAATATTTGACTTTTACAGGAGGCTTGTTGCATTTCTGAATTAGAATGGAGTACAGATAAGGATTTATAGGGCTGATCAGTACATTTCGAGAGTACAAAGGCTCTTGAATTTTTGAACAATATTTCCCTCCAGTAAAAATGGAAGTACTGAAGATCATAATAAGAACAAGAACCTACAAGATGAGACAGAATGCTGAGTAAAGCACTGGATTTCCATTCCAGAAACAAAATGAAAGCAAAATACACAGATCTCAGACACAGGAAGTGATTCTTTTTATAACATGGATGATAATAAGAAAATAGAAATATGTCACGAATAATCAACTTTCTGAGTTCACTCTGACAAGACTAGGATTTTCTAGCTGCTGGCCCTGGTAGGAAATGTGATCTTTACCTATAATCAGTTTTCAATTGCTATATTATGCAGTTAAATTATGCAATACCTATTAAAACAGAACATTTATAAAGATGAATTTAAAAGCTTTTGTTTATATTTTTCATTTTCAGTGCTAAAATTTTTATTTGATACATTCTCATTTTAGGTACTAAAGCCTCCTTACATTTCACATAAAACACCTATAGAAGTGTTAGGATTAAAAAAAAAAAAAGGCAAAAGTTTTAAATGATGAATCAGAATCCACTTGGATAGAATTTTGAATTGGTACAGTGAAAACAGCAAATCAAATCAATTATGTGAAAAGACAGTCTCAAGGTCCTAGACATGCCATGTCAAAATATTCTAAAAACAGAATTGGATACGGATGGTGCAGATACCCAAGACCAGACAGGAAATCAGGGCAGATGATTTTAAGAAATTGTCAACACTTTTCCAGAGCTGAAGTTAACAAGCTTGATTTTACAGAAGATAATCAATAAATAAATAGGGTTACAAAAGCAGTTCAGGGCACAGAACAATGGATCTTTAGTCTAGAGAAGGGGTAGCCAAGAAAAAAAGAAGCAAGCCTTTTTATTAGACCTAGATTTCAAAGCTGTCATGGACAATGGCATGCGAATGACCTGCAGTTTAGTGTCATGAAGTGCTGAATTCTAGTCATGTAGAAATTCTTTCCTCAGCATTATGTATGAGGATTTGATCATTACTTCTTGGGGAGCACACTGAGCAGTAAATAGCATGAGAATTCAACACCACTTGCTTCCTCATTCAGAATCCACACAATATGTTTTAACAATTTATAGCTGCCTTGTTATATAATTGGCCAATTTTTTTCCTACTATGAATGATAATTTATATTAAAGATTACCAAAACAGAATATGTTAGGAACTTCAATCCCAAACCACTAACAATTTCATGGCCTGGATCCTTTTAATTATTCAACCAATGGTACTATAGTGTGTATAAAATAATCCAGGGGTTTTTTTCATAATGGTTAAGATTCTAATTCTTTGCATCTTTTCACATTTTTTAAAGTCCACTGATTTCAATAGAAATATGAATCTAGTATAATTGGGAGAAAAACTACATTTCTTGGATCACAATATTATGTCATATTTAGTAAGTCTACTTAATTGAATAATGGTAGAAAAATGCAAAATGTCAGGATCACATAGTAAAAGTAGAGAATATTTTCATTCTAAATTAGTGTCAGTCAATGGTCTAAAAAGTAAAAAAATAGAAGAAACAGGAGCATTGGAAAAATCCAGGGTCAGGTATTCTGTTGGCTATGTGGTATTTTATTAAGGAATGTGGCTGCAACTGATCATAGATGGAATCTATGCAACCTGTATGAGGTGGCAAAATTTTCATGTTACACTTCTATTACTGACCACTATCTCCAGATATCCTTGCATAGAGAATGAAGTTATGGCTGTGGTATAAGTGATCCCTTCAGTTGTGCCTGGTAGCATCGCTTTATTGAGCCATTCCAGTTCTATTAAAGGTTGCAGTTATAATATAGTATCTTCATAGTAACATTCTAGCAATGGTATAATAATTTATCATATTGTTCTAAAGGAGGTCAATGTTTACACTGGACTCATCTTAATTAAACAAATTAAACTTAATAGAAAAGGCTTTTCATGCGATACTCCACATGGCGTGACTCTTGGGGATGGTGAAGTGTAGGAACTGAACTCAGTGTTCCTTGAGTCCCTTCTAACTTCACTTTTTCTGTGATTCTGTAGAAATGAAATCTTTTTCTGTAGAAATGAAAGATTCTTTTTCTGTGAAGTAGAAATTTCAAACAACTCACAATTCTATCAGGCACCAGATCTCTAACAGAAAATTCAAAACTGTGTGTTTTGTCAGAATCTAAATCTTCAGTAATTCAAAGTGGATCCATTGTGAACAAAAAAAAGAGCAGATCTTAAAATAGTGTATTTTTTTTTTAATACAGCTGTATTTACTCAATAAATATATCTAATATATAGATAATAATTCTTCAACTGTAGAATTTGACTGACACACCTAAATAAGGAATTATATGATAATTATGGGATATCTTAAAATTTTTTGTAATAGTAACCAAAGTACTTTTAATTGTGCTGACACAATTAAAGAAGAAATCTAATACATGCAGATCCATGCAAATTTTTTTTACAAGAGGTTTTCATTAATTTTGGAAGGACTTAACACATCTGCATGTCCCAGTTGTCTGAACTTCAGGACTGCTACATTTCCTTTGCTATTCTTCACTTTTCACTTGATTGTCATATCTTTATGAGATTTATAATATGATATGGATTTTTGGTTTTCAGTTTGTAATGAAAACATTTATTCTTGTCTAGCTGGACTTTGAGACCTGTGTGGTTTGGCAGAGGTAATAGTCTGAATAGATTTAATCAGATTTAACCAGTCAGTTTCCTTTTGTTAACAAGAAAAGGACAGAGAATCAATCCATGAAAACAAAGAAATCATATAAATTTTAAATTGAGTATATTAGAAGCAGTAAATTTTACATAATTACCATAAAAAATAAAATTGCTTATCCAAAAGTGCTCTTAGTTCTGATCTAAACTAATGAAAAATCATGCTGAAATTTATCATAAAAACTTATTTTCTTGCAGCATCCTGTGCTGCATTTTGACATTTAAAAGATGAATCTCATAAAAGGATGTAATTTTCTAATGCAGATATCCTTCCATGTGTCAAATTGTACCTGTTAATTAAAGACAAGTTTCAGTAGTATAAGAAATATCGTTCAAGATTTTAATGCTTTTCATTATAGAACATGTCCTATTGTATGCAACTTAGATAAAGTGCTGGACTCAGGTGTGTACTACTACTGATATAGGGCATCGTGGGTAGGTATATATTTCTGGTTTTAGTAAGTGTTATCCTCATAGGGAGAAATTCTGTACGCAGATGTTCCTTTTTGTTACTGTTATGAGGTAACAGGGAGCAGCAGCAGAAAATATATGTTGTCTGTTAAGAATTAAACAAGCCCATGATTAGGAATTCATAGGGAAAGCATTCATCATCCTCTAAGTCTGGGGTTTTGATTTGCATATCATAGTTTATTTAAAGTTCAGGAAATATGAGTTCTGTTGGGAGGAAACTTTTAGGAAACACTGTAATTCTGATGAACCTGCTATTGTTTTCTATTGCAAAATCAGTAATATACCACATAGAGACTTCCTTAATTCTTACTTGTAGAATGATAGAGGTGTCTGAATTCCAAACACAATTTTTTCCTCCTGTCTTACTTAGAAACCTGTTTACACAACTGGATAAAAAAAAATTTAATATGTTATATAAGTTAATATGGAGTTTCTCAAGGAACCTTTAGATGTGGATCCTGATTCATTCTTTTTATTTGTAAAGTTGAAAGAATTTCTTCTCATGAGGAATTCTGGTCTTTACCACAGTAAAAGATCTATTGCTGTAACATACAGTATGGGTCAGAATAATAAAAATTTATTTAAAACAAAAGTTTGGAATTCAGGTCTTAAGCACATTACTCAGAGTATTAAAAATATCAAAAATAGTTTTAAAGTGTAAATCCTTTTGTATAATACCTGATTCTGTATATGCACAATATTAGCATGTACTTCATAGAGCTGCATAAATCAGTGCATGGCTGAGAAATAAAGCCTTACTTGCAGTGACAGATACATAACAAAGCTGGACTTGTGGGAGGTGGCAAGTTGAGTTAACTAGTTTTAGTTCTGTTTAGATACATCTGACAGATTGAGACCATATTTTTTATACTCAAGTTGTAAAGGTCTCTTTCACCACAAGGCTTTTGACTCTGTTCTTACCAGCACAAGGAGTTCTGAAAAAGAAGAAAACCAGACCAAAACTATTCATAGTCTCCATTATAGCCTTTTATGGCTTTATGTTTTATTAGATTCAACGAGGTCACTGATGCATCAGAAGGTACGTTTCTATGATGCAATTTACTGTATTGGAGGAACAGCTGAGCAACCTCTGGAAAAAGGAGTAATGGGTACAAAGAGTAGAATAACCAAGTTAGTATTGCTCTTTTCTTTGTTCAATTTTTACAATGGTGTTGATGCTGTTGCCCAATTATTCTAGACATCTCTGGTGATACCTCTTGTACCTGATAATTTAACATTTCAAAAATTCCACTGATTACACTGCATGATGGCAGGGGACATGTTCTAAGGGAATAATGCTTTGAAACTATATTTGCCAAAAATAGCACTGCCACTATAATTAGGAGTATTTCTCTCACTACAGTTCAACAAAATTAGGAATTTTTGTCTCTGTGATATGAGTAAGGATTCAGGAATGAGTTCCTGTCAGTTTTTTGCACTTAGCAGTTTGCACATGTAAGAGGAAAGGGCTTGGCTGCTGAAATGAATCGAGCCTGAAGGGATGGATGTTGATGCTGATATGCTCCACACTGCATGTATGTTGGGGGGGGCAAAAACCTGTCTGTTGGTCTCACATAGGGTGACCTGTTCCAAGGGACTGGCTCAAGCTTTGCTGACGATAGAGTTTGCAAAGTTCACTAAAAAAACTTTTTTCCACAGGAGAGTCTCCACCTTCAGCAAACACTGCCAGGTAAAAGAGGAAACCAGCTTGGTTGCCCTGATTTTTTCAAGAGACCAGCAACTTCTGATTGCCCCAAAATTCTGGTTCTAGCCATGCCAGTCTGAAAGAGACAGTAACAATTTTTGGGGAGAGATATGGAATACAATAGTATGGTGGGATACCCATGACACTTGTGGGTTTGGGTGATGATTTTTGTTTGTTTGTTTGCTTTCCTCTAATGATTTACAAGATTATGAATTCTTAGTTTGAGTCTTATTTGCAAAATATTGCTTCAACAGAGGCAATATATTAGATTTTTTTACAAAGTTTTTCATAATTAGAGAAAATAATTTTAAATTAGGAAATTATCAGATAGTACAAGGTGAAAGAAACAGACAACTCCCCCCTCACAGAAATCCAGTAATACTACTTAAATATAGCAAGAAATGGCAATTTTGTGATTACACCATTTAATATAAAACATAATACTGTCAAATGTTTCCTTTTTGTTTCTATCATTCTTTTTGACTGGTGTTTGATGACATTTCAATAACAAGTTTCATTAGAAAATTTTCTGTACTGTATACTAATACATTAATTGCTTTATAAATGCCACTTAGTATGTATTAATCTCATGAACCCAGCACATTTATAAAATATGGGTAAAATCTTGTGACACTAGCTTAATTCTGCAGTAAACCCATTTATTAAAATGATATTAAAAACAGATTATAATTGAAAGCTGACAAAAATTGTTTTCCTCTTCCTGGATTAGAAATGTAAAGAACGCTTGGTAACTGTCTCCAGGCTTTTGGCTGAGGGTTCCTGCATGCCACTGTACAAGTGACCTAACAAAGAGATTAAAGTCATGCTTCTACAGTATTTCTAGTCTTATGATCTTACATGCTTAACTCTGTAATTATAGGATTTCAAATGAGGATGTCAAGAGTGCTTCCTTGCTTTAGTACCTTACTTGTTCTGCAGCCATACAATTCAAGTGTACTTGCAGAAATATACACATATTAATGTAGTTTAATTTATTTCTGATCAAATTCCAAGTAATGGACATAAACCCATGAATACACAATATGTTGTAATTATGATACATTTTACATTCCAGGAAACTACCAAAGAAAGAACATTGTTCAAATTACTTAAGATTTTGTATCTTTTCTCATAAAATTTGTAAGGCATAAGAAAAGAGTCTACAGATTTCATTTCTTATCTCCCAGAGTTAATGATGTATTTTCAAGCTCAAGTCCCAGTGAGTCACCTGTGAAGAGTGACTGCTCAGCCACTGACACTAACATGAGAGTTCTCATCTGGGCTGGATGCTCAGGGTTTTCTCTGCTCTCTAAAGACAGACTAAAACCACACATTTACCCTGGCTCATAAAGAATTGCAGTGGAAACAACTTTGCACCAGGGCTGTGAAGCCTGCACAGGAAAGCCATCACAAGCACACTGACACTGATGTTGGCCAGATGTCAGGCAGTGTTAAAAAGCAAGCATGTGTCTGGTATGGGAAAGGAGGAACAACTGCTCCTTCAGAGAATCTGTGAGTCTTTAAAGGTGCTGTAAAAGCCCTTTTCATAATTTTCACATTTATTTTGCACACAAAAATCCACCAGAAGAGAACTTCCAGGTGACCCTGTGGCTAAAGCCTTGCACCCTCTAATCCCCTGTCCTTGCCGAGGGCCTGCTCAGCAGAAAGCAGCTGTGGGCATCACTTCTGGAGTCAATACAACTAGAATCACAAAATGCTTTGAGTTGGGAGGGACCTTAAAGGTCATCTAGGTCCAGCTGATTATCTTCTGCTCTAGCTCCCCCTCTCTAACAGGTCTGTCCTATTTTTTTCTATCTCTCTCCTTCACACTTCTTGTTAAATAAAATTAACTAATGAAAATTTCACATTTACGTCAATGAAAGCCATTTCTGTTCTTCCAGGATAGACTAGGGCATTAAATCTTTGAACTGATTACTGTTGAGTCTTAAAAATGATCTCAGTATTGTAAGGTTTACCTGAAATTAAGGTTGATAAAAAGCAAACTGATCATGTTCATTTGTTTGTTGCTTACAATACAATATTTTTTAGCAACTTCCTCCACAGACTTTCTCATTTTTAATAACATAACATTAAAAATTAATACAATCATAAATAAATTTTCATAGTCTTTTGAGAACAATTGAATGTTCAGGAAGGCAATCAAAGTTGTTTTCTCATACTAAGCATTTTATAATTTTGTTATCCGCAGGTCTGTGTATCTCAAGCCATTTACAATTAGGCAAGAGTCACATATTTTTCTTCATTTTAATAACAGAAGCTGTTTTACTCAACTACTGCAACTAACTCATCCATTCTACAATCATCTGCTATAGAAATTGTTAGAGCAAAGAGTGGATGGAATATTTCTCTCCAGCATCCTTCACAATTTTCCATCATTTTTCATTAAGTTCTTTCCCCATTTTAAGTCATATTATAGATCTAATCTTCATCCTCTAATTCTCCTCTGTGCATTCCTTTCTTCTCTTACTTATTCTCCTATCTGCATATTTTTGTTGGATATGATAATTAACTGCAAAGTCATTGGCTCTAATTGTTCCTTTGTTGCCCCTATCCTGAAAAATCTTTGCAGGCTCCTTACTAAGTGGTTCAGGCAACTTACCTTGAAGTATTTTTAACATACTTAATAATATTTTAAATAAAATATCTATTTTGAAGGTGGTTTTATAAATCATGTTAAAATAAGCAAAAGTTTCACAAATATATTTTCTGAGTAAATGAACATCTATACCCAAATTTTCCATTCTCTCTAAAAAATGTTAATATCATGTTTCGTTAAGAGGTTTTGGGGTGTTTCTCTGGTTTTCCTTCATTATACTTTTTTATACTTCAATATCGACTGTGGAAAGTAGGAAAAAAAGAAAGAAACAAAACAAGCAACAACAAAAACAACGACAATCAAAAAAACAGCTACAAAGAAACGAAGAATGAGAAATGAAGAAGAGACTAATAATTAAGCAAAATATAATACTATTATACTTTTTATTTTAGCTTGAAGTTTCACTGTCAAGAATAAATACTCGTGAAAGATAAAGTCATTTTTAACAGCTTCATTATGCATTTCATTTGGAACCACTTTTTTGCATTCCCTTTTCTATTTATAGCCAAAGTTATGAAATCATAAAAGGGAACTTTATAATTTTAAAGAAACATTTTAGTAGAAAAATAATTATTTATTTTCAGTTTGCCAAGTATTTGTAATTGACTATAAAATGCAGTTGTCTGTCTTAAAACACTGTCAAGGCCATAGAAGAAACTTGCCATAAGATAAGCCACCACAGCAGGAATTTGCGATAAGCATAGAAGAGAGACTTTGAAATATAAATAGTAAAATCTGTAACTGATTCTGACTTCAGCAAATGTTCTCATTTGCTCCTTACTTCAGGCAGAGGCATCTCCTAAAACTGGATCTTAACGGTACTGGTCTGTACCATACTTCTTGTATAAGAAAGACACTCTGAAGAAGAGCTAAGGACATGACAGTGAAGCCAGTAGTTGTGTTCCAGAACAGTGCACAAGGAAGGAAAGGAACAAGTGGAGGTTTCCAGTCTTCTCGAGATGGGAACAGGAGTGTGACAGGCCCCAGTCCAAGCAGACAGGAAAAGCATCCAAAGGAGAAAAACTGCAATCACTCAGTAGGAGATGCTAAAAAGGTGTCTTGGAGTGATACAGCATGACTGCAGAGCTTTAACTCTCTATTTGTACTGCCTAAAACAAAGCAGAAAGCTAAAGCGACTGTTTCTTCCCCAGAGCTGGTCTTCAAAATAAGCCTCATGAGCAGCCTATATTTAAGCCAAGTTTACTAGATTGGTGTGTCAGAAATCCTTTCTTTTCCAGAGAGACTTTGTAACTTTGTAAGTCTGTGGTTAACTAAAAGGCTTATTCTTAAAGAAAAGGCTCAAAGTTCTATTTTGCTGTTCTGACTTATTGTAAAAGCCAGACTTCAGTGGAAACCGTAGTAAATGTGATTTCTTTCCATTTCTTTCAAATCTTTTTCAAGACTTTGGGTCTGCTAGGGAACTATAAAACTTTTAGACTGTTCAAAGTAGAGCCTTTTTCATCAGGCTATCATGTAGAAAAAGTTTAATTTTGGAAGGGACATGTTGTTTTTGCTTCCTTAGGGTGAGAAATAGATTGACTCAACAGAAACTCATTCTGTATTACTGAAGAGCCCTCAGTGTGAAGGTAAATATCTCAAAGCAAAAGCATGACTGATATCCATTTCAGATAGTCAGTAACCTTATACACTGAGGTTGTAGAAGGTGTTCTCAGCTTGCTTAATACCTATAGATACTTTTTTCTTTGGAAAATGTAAATTAAAGAAAGAAATTCCTTTCAAACCTTGAGGTGTGGAGTGGGGATGTTTCCCCAAAATCTTCTTTATGGTAAGCAACTATCAAATCTATCAACCTTGGGCAAGCTTTTGAACTTTTAACTGGTTTTCAAAATTCAGTAGCTATTTAGGAAATGTTAAAACAGAATAATGAAGGAACTACATATCAGAATCTCAATAGTAATATATAGGATTTAGTGATCTCTAAATCTTTATCTATTTTAGTCATCAGCACACTTGAGCAGTTTTCCTACACCACAGCTATGGGGATAAGTAAGCAGCATTTAAAATATCTTACTAAATTAAATACATTTAAATTAAATAAGGGCCAGGAAAATATTGCAAATGTAATCTAAATCAAGATGAGCCTCACCATAGCTTTGCTGAATTAAAAAAAAAAAAAAAAAAGAAAGATAAAATGTAGATCCAATGTTTTAATTCAAAAGAGAATTTTATTTTAATTATGGCATTTTATTTTTTTCCCTCGACATATTCTGTTACTTTAAGCTTGTTAGTTTCATAGTTTGTTTTTTTTTCTGGGTTTTTTCATGATAGAATTCTAGTTTTATTTCTGAGTACAGTAACTTGTATTTTCTGCATAGTCTCTTCCAAGTCCCTAGGAAAATATTTTTCTCTGCACTTTTTTAGTTTTGGCTATAAATTCTGCTTCCTGCTGTAAGTAGGCTCACTTATATTTTCAAGAATCTCTCACTTTTTCTCTATGTTGTAAGAATCTTTTATTTTGGTCATAGCAAGGTTAAGGAAATAAATGTGCAAAATGAAAATTACACGTAGGATAATATTTAATATTGCATGAACTAAAGATGAAGAATGGGTTCGTTAATTCTACTTTCTTTTCAGCAGCTCACTCAAATGCAAGACAAAATTTTCACAAGTGCCAAAAAGTGGTATAAATTATCAATAAGTATTTTTTTCATACAGATAAAAATCTATTTGTTCCCACAATACTGTCTCATAAAGTGGTTTTTCAAACTCTATTCTATTTCAGAGGTAGAAGGAGTGAGAAAGTTCTCATTAAAAAGTAAGTTTTAATGCACAGCAAGAATATAACCGTGGTTCAGACACGTGATTTAGCATCATTTTTGACAGCTCATTGCCTCCATATTCTGAGTCAACTCCCTTGTGCCTTCCTACCATCAGCATTAGAAGTATTCACTGTGCTGAAAATGCCACATATAATTAGTGATAAAAAGTATTTATTTAAAAGAAAAAGTGATGAAATAAGGTGAAATGAGTTACACTCTGCAGAGTTCACTTTGAAATAGAATGAGACAATGAGCCCTTCCACACCTACCTTTCTCACTTTTGCCAAACTTTGGAAAAAAATGTGAAGATAACTCTTTTAGCTTATAGATAAAATTGTAAAACAATGTTCAGCTCCAGTGATTTCTTTTGTTAGCAAAAAATAATTTTCTCTTGAAGTGCAATTTCTTTCTTTTTTCTCCAGAACTCAAGTTATTACCTCATCTGTTGAGCTGTGTCCAGGGGCTTCTTTCATAATTTTCTTGTATTATTCATGCATGAGCCTAAAGCGGAATTTTAATATTTATATACTATAGGAAAAACTTGTGTCTCAGTCTGCCATAGATGAAGTGCAGAACACAGTATGAAGCCTGGATCAGTAATGAAGGCAAAGAGCAAGATGATGTAGGGAACTAATTGTTAGGGATTCATTCTTTTGGTGTAAAGAAATGCCTCCATATTTAATTATGGTTCTCATACACAATTCTATTGAAATTAATAGAAAAAAATTCTGAAGAAAAAAGTAAGTTCAATAAAAAATTTGGTGTCTGAGTCTCCCAACACCATCTAAATTTAAGGCATTTAAAATTTCATGCTTCTGCTGAGGCTTAAAGTTCCCTAAACATTTAATGATAACCTTGTTATCATGTTCGGAAGTATCTGGTTTCTGAGGGTGGGAGGAAAGTGGAAACACACATGTCCCTCCTAAACTAAAAGTCATATTTAGGTAAGCAGATACTCTTAGGTTCTTGGAGGGGCCCAGTCATGCTCAGAGTGAGACTAAGAAAAGTCAGATCAGATTAGATTATTTCTAATGTCTAATCATGTTTCTCTTCAGCCCATTGCTTTAACCATGAGGATACTCAGACATTTTCACAAAAGTACACATTTTTATTTTGGTTCAGTACATAAACCACAGTAAGCAAACTGAAGAGTTTTCCTTGAAGAAAGGATTATTTTTAAAATTCCCCTGAACCAATCTTAAATCACCATCTGATTGTAGAGGAACATCATCAATATTTCCAGAAACAAAACAGATAAATGCCTATTAAGCCAGCTGCGAAAATATAAATTTGGAGAGGATGAGGAAATGAGGAAATTGAGTTTTGAAAACCTCTGAACTTTCTCTCCATTGCATTATTTAATCAGAAGATACTAAACCCATTCACAGTTCTATTTTCCTTTTACAAAAACACCTGAAATTAATTTTTAGTGGTTTTGGAATTTGTCTTCAGGCTGAAATGCAGACACAATTAATTAACTTGAATGAAAACTTAAGTCCAGCTTGCAAAATATTATAAGATTGTTCAAAAAATCCTATGCAAAACTGTCAACTTTCTGCACTTTGCAGAAATTATCAACACACTAAACTTTTAAAAGTATAGGCAACCTAATAATTTGCTCTGATTAAACAATACAAAATCATTTATGATTATTGCAGGTATTATGTTGACAGTTCTACATCAAGACATGATCAAAGTTCTGTATTTTGAAAACATTATGTAAAAAGTGGATTAGTACTGATGCTTCTAGAGCCAAATGTCTTATAATATTACCGAATTAGATGTTTCTTCCATAGCTGATAGACCAGACTAGCAAAAAATATTGTGGCTTTGATTCGTGGCTGAACATATTTATCTTGACATAAATTGCAATGGACTTCTGAGACTTATTGGTAAAGATTACAGTTGATACCAGTTTGATGCAGTTTTTCCTTTTTCCATTAACTGTAAGGATATATGGATGAAGAACTGCAAGAATTCATGGATGAAGAAACTGTGTACTGTAAGAAAAGTGGTTCTCATATTTTTATTGCTTTCTTTTTTTTTTTTTACTTCTCACATTTTTTGCAGTTTGATAAGATTTATTAGTCTGAATTTAAATTAGATTTTCTTTCCTGTACATCAATTTGGGGAAAAAAAAGGAAATTTTTAGGAAAATTAAAATTATTGACAATATGTGAAAGGATGTTGGGGATGTATAGGACTTGTCTTTTCCAATAGTTGATGAAACACTACCAAGGAGGCCTTTTTGTTCCCTTTTTTTGTTATTTTGTAAATGTGAAAAATGAAGAGGAAAAAATGTTTTATGGAAATGGAAAATCTGCCTCTGGAATGTCACTGAAGGAAGGAGCTGAGAAAAATTTGGAGAATCTGCCTAAATGGAAATCTAAAGTCAGTTAAAAATATTAGTACCCATTCATTTCATTCACAGTAGTGTTTTGCCAACTGGTGATTGTACCACATTTCTAAATATTCTACAGTCATGCACTTTTAATCCCCAGAGATGTAATAATTTGTGTGTAGGCAAATACCTATAACTGGGATGCTTTGAAGACCATGAAGTCAATGACTTATGGAACAGGAGTTTAACAGGGTTTGTTTTCTGCTTTTGATTATCAAAAGATGCAAAGGAAAGAAACATTAGTTTATACAGACAATTTACACGGTAGTATGGATATTTGCATTTTTTTAAAAATCACATGAAAAAATGTATTTAACTTGATTATTTGTTCCCCAGGTTCTGAAAACTTTATTTCATGCACTAATAGTTAATATGACAGAACATTCTCTGCCAGAAAATGTGAGAATGGGACAAAGACATAATGCTAATTCAGCAATTGCTCTTTGATCATTGAACCAAAAATTAAAGAAAAATACTGGCATAGAGTCTTGTGACTAAAGTCTGTTCTAATTCCTTTGGGATAGTATTATTTTGTTTTTAACATTCAGAATTTTGTCCAAGATTAATCACAACCTCATCAGGAAATAATATATTTGCAGTAGCGAATTTGGAATTTATTCCCTTTCCTTCCACCCACAGTATTAACAGGACATAAGAGGAAATAGAAGGCACAATATGATGAATAACATATTAAGGCTATTGATTAAGTTTACCATTGTCTTTAAATGTCCTTGTTGTAGTTCGCGTTTTGGTTTGTTCCGTTCTCCCCTTCCTCTGTTAATGAGTTGGTCTGGCTCAAACCCCCAGTTTATGCCAATCACTGTTTCCCCTCCCCGCTTTCCCATATTTGTCTCTGTAACCCCCTCCCCAGGTCTTCTGTCAGTCACCGGCACCCCGCCTTAAGTTCTAGAACCTTCTAGCTTGGGTGTCGAGTGATTGGCTGGAAGGCCTGGGCCCCACCCGCAACTTGTTCCTATTGGTTTGCTCTACCCATCAGTTTGTAATGTATCAATTTTCCCTCTCCCTGATTGGTCCTCTATGTACCCTCCCCTTCCCTTTATAACCCGGTCCCCTGAGGGGCTCGGGGCTCTCCTCTGCTCGTCCTTTCGGGCGACTCTCCCGTCCTTCCTTTCCCTTCAATAAATCCTGGTTACCCCACCCTAGCGGAGGAGAGTCATCTCTTTGCCTCAACCCTGCGGCGTGGCTGCGCTTCTCCATCCGTGGCCTCCCTTTCACCCGACCCACGGTCGGCACACGCCTCCGGCTCCGTGTCGGAGGAGTGCCGTCTCGACTGAGGCTGTGGCTGGACCTTTCTTTTCCTCAGACGGGCTTTCTTAGGGACAGTCGCAGCGGCAGTTGCTGGCGCCCAACGGGGGGCACCTCTGCGATCACCGTCAGCTCCTGGCCGACCGAGTTCGGGGCCAGTAGAGCTCGGATTACAATCGTCGCGAGGACCCCACGAAATTTGGACTCCGTCCTTTGGACGCGGCAGCACCCCGAGGTGAGCAGGCCCTCTGTGGCAGCGCTCCCCGGGGACGGACGGGAACTCAAGCACCCAGAGCCGTCCGACCGCAGGACCCACGCCGCCTCGTCTTTTGTCGATCATCCACCGGACTCGTGAGTGTTCTGTCACTCTCCCTGTCGCCCTCCCCAGTCCCCAGGGTGTTTCGTCGCCCTCCCTTCAGTATCCAGGCAGGGGCCGGTGGGTGGTCACCTTTTAGTTTTGTTTTTCCTTTTGCGCGGCGGTGTGGGCGTGAGGTTTGTGGCTGTGGACATTTTACTCTATAGAGAGTTTTGAACCATGGGTGCCAGGTTGTCCACAGCCCAAAAGAGACTTCGGGTCCAAGTTGAGGGAATCCTTGTTGGGGAGGGGGTTGTTTACGAAAAGCGTATTGTTAATAAGTTGATGAGATGGGTCTCTTCTGAGTTCCCGGAAGTCTCACCTGACCTGATCAAGGATCCTGCCTTTTGGCGGAGAGTTAAAACCCGACTCTCGGAGTTGGTCAGGCCAGGCGACGCTTCCCTTACCCAATTGGCCAGGCTAGTTGCCCAGATTAGAAGAATATTAAAGGAACAAGGGAGCTCAGAACGGACCCCGGTTGGAGTTGAACGTTGCCCCAGTTCTATTTTGCGCCCCGGTTTGGTCCCTTTGCCCTCCGTCCCTAATACCCCTTCCCGCACACCCAAGATTAAAGCCGGGATTCTGAAGGGGACAACCCGCCAGTCCAGCCAGGCGCAGGGTGTTCCACCATCCCCTGGCCCTCTTCGGAATACCCGGCCCCCCCGCCCCGAGAGTTCTGGCCAAACTCTCGGGGGCTCCTCAGCCTTCCCTACCTCCCCGGCTCCTATCCCCAAATCCGAGAGTTATAAACCCCTGCTTGTTGAACCCCGGTCCGAGCCCCAATTCTCTCAAGTCCCAATTGATCCCTGGTCGCCTCCGATGTCACAAGATGGCTGCCGTGCAGCCCAAAATGGAGGCGACCGCATGGTCGAGATGGCGGGAAAACCCCCGTCTTCTTCCCATAACCCTTTTCTTCCAAGTTCCAACCCCTTCCTGCCTCTCGGCCACTCCCCTTTCCCCGCCCCACCCTTCCCGACCTCCCCTCAGCTCCACCCTTCAGTTGATCCCTCCCATTTCATTTCCCCTCCCTCTTTTCCCATGATGGCTCCTCCCACCGCTCCTCCCACAGTTCCGCCCCTTTCCCCGCCTACTGCTTGTTACTGCGTCCCGCCTCCTGTTCCCGCCTCCGGGGAGGGCCCCTCGTCATCGGGCCGCCCAGTCTCTTGCCACGCCTCCTCAGCCCCTTCTTCCGGTTCTCACGCCTCTCCTTCCGGTTCCCACGATTCGGGGTCCGGAGGGGGGGGGGGGTCAAGGGCCGGGAGCCGGAGCCAGCCACAGTACCATCAGCAGCTCCGGTTGTTTACCAACCAGAAGCGGGAGGGGGAGTGCGTCGCCAATGGGTCCCCTTGAGTCACTCCCAAATTAAGGAGCTGGTCAAAGCTCAAAAAGAGTATGGCCGGGAGAGCGAGTACTTCCGGGGAGTGTTGGAAGCAACACTCTCCGAAGCAGATATCACCCCCTTCGACATCCGGCGGCTTTTCAATTGCCTGCTAAATCCATCCGAGCGGGCAATGTGGGAAGCCGCTTGGAAGAGGGGGGTGACTGAAGCTCTCCCGAGCCTGTGGAGCCAACCCCATTCGGGCATTGACTTCGCAGGTCGCCCATTGGCGATCGACCAGCTCCTAGGGACCGGAGACTGGGAGGATGGGTACTCCCAAGCGAGTACCCTTCCCCGGGAGGCTTTGAAGGCATCAGCAGTCGCTGCGGAGAAAGCCTTCTTGGCTTTGCCGGGAGTTGCACCCCCAACCGCATTTTCTAAGATCTTCCAGGGCCCAGACGAAGCCTTCCTAGACTTCGTAGAAAAGTTAAGGAGGGCCATCGACCACCAGGTATCGGACGAGGGAGCGAGGAGTACCATCTTGAGGGAGGTGGCGTCCTCAAACGCCAACCAGGCGTGTAGGGACGCCATCCTCAGCTTGCCCCTCCACCCGGCACCTCAATTGGCCGAGATGTTGGAAGTGTGCGCGAGAAAAGTCCCGCTACTGACCACCAGGGACTGCGAAAGGAAGAGGATTCCACCTCCCCGGGTCGCCGCGGCAGAAGAACCCCTCATCGACCAGGGTGCTGCAGCAGTCGTCTCTCCAAAGTCCTCCGCGCCTTGCCACCTCTGTGGAAGGACTGGGCACTGGATGCCAGACTGCCCCTTACGGGCGGAGTTTTATAAGTTCAAGAGGGAGAAGGGATACTTGGGGGCTGATCCCCCAAAAAACTAAAGCGCGAGCGCAGTGCCCCCCTGCGCCCCGATAAAAATCTGGCGGGCCACATAACATCCAAGCGCCAGGGGGAAGGGGATCAGGGGCCGCCGCCAACCGGATATGACTTTTTCCCACCAGAATTGACCTCTGCGTTACCAATTCAGACCAGACTTGTATTAACGACCGCTTCTGCTTTCACACCCTACAGGTTGCGGCTCTCGGAGGCCCTTCATCTGAGGACCTCCGACCTTCAACTCGTTGCCGTTGACCCGGAGCGCCCAGGTAACTGGGGACGGATCCGTTGCAAGTATGTTGTGGTCGGTGACACTAAACACACACCACCGACGGTGAACATCGTCCCGGGCCTTTTACCATCGGACCCGGGAGTGTTCACCGTCGGCCTGCACTGTGTCCAGCCCCCCATCTTTTTGCCAAAAGGACAAATCGTAGCTCAGGCAATTCCCATGCCTGAATTAACCTGGGAGCTGCCTCAAGCGTCACAGCACACCACCCCGACTATCGCGTGGACCCAGGTTGTGGGGCAGGAAAGACCACGCCTCAATTGCTATTACAAAAGGGGGGGAAGGCAAACAACTGAAAGGCTTATTGGACACGGGGGCGGATGTCACGGTCATTCCCTCTCGGGAGTGGCCGTCGCATTGGGAGTTGCAAACCGCGCCCGGACACGTCCGTGGTGTTGGGGGACTTCAATTGGCCAGACAATCTAAGAGCATCGTGCAAATTACGGGGCCGGATGGGCAATTGGCTTCTATACGCCCATTCGTTTTGGACTACACGGAGCCCCTGTGGGGGAGAGACCTCTTAGCCCAGTGGGGAGCCCGAATTGACCTCCCAGCGGCTCCCCAGGTTTTTCGGGCGGCGGCCACTGATGAGCGCCCTACCTGGAAGCTCAATTGGAAATCAGATAAGCCAGTCCAGGTAGTGCAGTGGCCGCTCAATAAGCAAAAATTGGCGGCGCTCAAGGAGCTCGTTGAGGAGCAGCTACTTAAGGGTAACATCGTGGAGACCACGTCGCCGTGGAATTCTCCCGTTTTTGTCATCAAAAAGCCCAATAAGGATAAGTGGCGGCTCCTCCACGACCTCCGCCAAATTAACAACATCATTGAAGACATGGGGCCTCTCCAACCAGGGATGCCGTCCCCAACGATGCTCCCACAAAATTGGGAATTGGCAGTTGTTGATATAAAGGATTGTTTCTTTCAAATTCCCCTCCACCCGGACGATGCCCCGCGTTTTGCGTTCACGGTTCCTTCCACCAACCGTGAATCCCCAAGCAAGCGCTACCATTGGCGGGTTCTTCCGCAAGGCATGAAGAACAGCCCGGTGATCTGCCAATGGTACGTCGCTTCCTTGCTGTCCCCAATCCGTGCAGTAATAAAGGATGCCATCATCTATCATTACATGGATGACATCCTGGTGTGTGCCCCGACTGCCGACATACTTGGCCACGCGCTTGACCTGACAGTCGATGCGCTGGTTGCTGCAGGGTTCGAGCTCCAGCAGGAAAAGATTCAACGGGTGCCACCTTGGAAGTATCTGGGCCTGGAAATAACTAAGAGGACCATTGTGCCTCAAAAATTGGCTATAGTAACAACTATTAAAACCTTAGCGGATGTTCACCAGCTGTGTGGGTCTTTGAACTGGGTAAGGCCTTGGCTGGGCATACCAACTGAAGACCTGGCCCCCCTTTTCAATTTATTGAAAGGGGGAGAGGAGCTAAGTTCTCCTAGGACCCTCACCCCTGAGGCAAGGACCGCACTAGAGAAAATCCAGGGACTGATTTCGGCTAGGCAGGCCCACCGCTGTCATCCGGGCCTGCCATTCAAGTTCATCATTTGCGGCAAACTGCCACACCTCCACGGGGTGATTTTTCAGTGGGATGATTCCATCAAAGGCAGGGACCGAGGCTCGAGTGACCCCCTCTTGATCATAGAGTGGGTGTTCCTCAGCCATCATCGGTCCAAAAGAATGACACAGCCCGCCGAACTGGTGGCAGAATTGATCCGAAAGGCTAGGCTGAGGATCAGAGAGTTGGCAGGTGTAGATCTCTCATGCATTCACATTCCACTCAAATTAGATTCGGGCCATTTAAAACAGAGGGTAATTGACAGCCTCCTCCAAACGAATACAGCTTTACAGTTCGCTCTAGACAGCTACTCCGGCCAAATTAATGTTGATCGGCCGGCCCATAAATTATTCAATCAGGAATTCATATTGTCCACAAAATCGGTCCAGAGTAGAACTCCTCTAAAGGCAATGACCGTTTTTACTGACGCGTCCGGGAGATCCCACAAGTCAGTCGTGACTTGGAGGAATCCCCAAACTCGGGAGTGGGAGTCCGACATCACTGAGGTTGAAGGGTCACCTCAGGTTGCCGAGTTGGACGCAGTCGTCAGAGCCTTTGAGAGATTCCCTGGACCTTTCAATCTGGTTACCGATTCCGCTTATGTTGCAGGAGTAGTGTCTAGAGCCGAAAATGCAGTGTTGCAGGAGGTGTCAAACCCCACACTATACAACTTGCTCTCCAAATTAGTTCAGTTGGTCTCCCACCGAGAGCAACCCTTTTTTGTGATGCACGTGAGATCGCACACCGATTTGCCAGGGTTTATTGCGGAAGGCAATCGGCATGCCGATGCCCTTGCCGCTCCTGTTCAAGCGGCCCCACTCCCTGATCTCTTCGGCCAAGCTAAGATCAGCCACCAGTTGTTCCACCAGAATGCGCCTGGCCTGGTTCGGCAGTTCCACCTGACGCGCGAGCAGGCCAAGGCCATCGTGGCTACATGTCCGCATTGCCAATCCCACCAGCTCCCCTCCATCCCTCTCGGAGCGAGCCCCCGGGGTTTGTCTAGCTGTGAGGTGTGGCAGATGGATGTCACCCATATCCCAGCGTTCGGCCGCTTTAAATTTGTGCACGTCTCTGTTGATACTTTCTCTGGTGCAGTTTTTGCCTCTGCCCACACAGGTGAGAGGGCTGCAGACTGCAGGAAGCACATGCTTCAGGCATTCGCAGTCCTGGGCATCCCTAAGGTGATCAAAACGGATAATGGCCCAACTTACAAGTCCAAGGAACTGCGGAGCTTCCTGCAGAAATGGGGAATAGAACATAAAACTGGCATCCCCTATTCCCCGACAGGCCAGGCCGTGGTGGAGAGGACCCACCAGAGCCTTAAAAGGGTTCTGGAGCAACAACAATCGGCCGTGAAGGTGGAGTCCCCTCACATCCGTCTCGCACGAGCAATTTATACCATCAATTTCTTAAACTGCTCCTTTGAAAACCTGAACCCACCTATCGTGCGACACTTCGGGAAGCACGAGGAGCTGCAACCTAGGGCCAGGCCCCCGGTCCTCATTAAGGACCCGGAGACCTGGAAAACGGAAGGGCCATTTGATCTCGTGACCTGGGGTAGGGGATACGCTTGCGTGTCCACTCCCTCAGGTCCGAGATGAATACCATCCAAGTGGGTCAAGCCCTTCCGCCCTAAGCGGGGTGTGAAACCAGAACCGGTCGCACAGGTCGCAGAGGCGTGTTGGCGGCGGAAACGGAGAGACTGGTGGGAGAAACATCACTAGTCACAGTCCTAATGCCCCCTTTCTCCTTATTGAGCTAGACCTCCCTAATTTAAGCTTCTGTTCACTTTTAGTTGGATCTCCCGCCGGCATGGACCCATTGACTACCATCGCCCTCCTGACGGCCCTCCTCGTTGGGACTCTGATGCCACCTACGAGTCCCTGGATCGTTCCCCAGCCAAGGGCAAACGTATGGAGAACCCTCGCACAAGCCATGGGCCAGGAGCACATCTGCCTGGACCTTGGCTCGGCAGAAGACCCGATGTCGTCATGCCTAGTGGGGATCCCTTTGCCTCTTTTTGAGTTTCCCTACCCTTTTAATGTTACTTTGGGGTCTTTGCTTCACCGTAACCCGCCCCTAATTGTAGACGCCCAGAACGCCTGGAGAGACGGGCTCAGGAAATTGACCCCCCTGCAGTCCGACCCTCCAGAGCTCCATTTAGTTGGCTCCGCTAGGTCTTCCGCCTGTATTTGGTTTCAATACATCCCCATTGCTGGTTCCTCGCAGTACTCGAACGTCAAATCATCTAGTCCGGAGTACCAGGCAGCGCAGTGGTGCAATTTTACCATCCGGTTACCGTTCGCCTCCACCCTTGGCGTAAAGCCATTAGCGCTGCCCAGAGGAACCTTTTTTATTTGTGGAGATCGGGCGTGGGCAGGCATCCCCCCTCGTCTAGCCGGAGGCGTCTGTACTTTCGGCAAGCTGACGCTGCTCACCCCCAACGTTACACAAATCAGAGATTGGAAGTATAAGAGATCGCAGCCCGAATTGGCTATCTCTAAAAGAGACCTTCGGGACTTTGACCCGGACTGCGACTCTAAAATCGAACATTGGGCAAAACCAAAATCGATTGCGCTCACCATCTTCTTACCCTGGGTGTCAATCGCTAAGTCTCTAGGTGAATTGGGCCGCCTAGAGTGTTGGGTGTCGAAGCAAGCGAATTTTACCTCAGCTGCCTTGACTGACCTCCTCACAGATGAGGAGATAACTAGGAAGGCGACCCTACAAAATCGGGCGGCCATCGATTTCCTCCTGCTGCTCCACCATCATAGCTGTGAGGAATTCGAGGGCCTGTGCTGCCTAAATCTATCATCTAGGGCAGAAGATGTGAGGGTCTCCATACGCAAGATGAAAGAGCTAGTTCATGAAATCAAGAATGAGACGTCGGACTGGCTGGGGAACTTGTTCAAGAGCTGGGGATTGTCGGGATGGGCTGGGTCCGTGCTCCGGTCTGTTATGTATATGGTTTTGGTTTTGGTCATCATCGCTGCCGCCTGCTCCCTGCTGTGGAGGCTTGTCCAGAGACTATTATTAAATGCTCTAGCTACCAGGGTGAATCATCTGGAGCTCCCGGAGATCGAAGAGGACCCTGCTTCGATTTCGGGATCCGAGAGCGCGAGCAATGAAAGCATGGACTCAGAGACTGCACAGGAGATGACCGCCGTCTAGTTGAAAGACTCATTTAGTTCCCCTCCCCTGTTTCTTTTTCTTTTAAACAAAAAAGGGGGAGATGTTGTAGTTCGCGTTTTGGTTTGTTCCGTTCTCCCCTTCCTCTGTTAATGAGTTGGTCTGGCTCAAACCCCCAGTTTATGCCAATCACTGTTTCCCCTCCCCGCTTTCCCATATTTGTCTCTGTAACCCCTCCCCAGGTCTTCTGTCAGTCACCGGCACCCCGCCTTAAGTTCTAGAACCTTCTAGCTTGGGTGTCGAGTGATTGGCTGGAAGGCCTGGGCCCCACCCTCAACTTGTTCCTATTGGTTTGCTCTACCCATCAGTTTGTAATGTATCAATTTTCCCTCTCCCTGATTGGTCCTCTATGTACCCTCCCCTTCCCTTTATAACCCGGTCCCCTGAGGGGCTCGGGGCTCTCCTCTGCTCGTCCTTTCGGGCGACTCTCCCGTCCTTCCTTTCCCTTCAATAAATCCTGGTTACCCCACCCTAGCGGAGGAGAGTCGTCTCTTTGCCTCAACCCTGCGGCGTGGCTGCGCTTCTCCATCCGTGGCCTCCCTTTCACCCGACCCACGGTCGGCACACGCCTCCGGCTCCGTGTCGGAGGAGTGCCGTCTCGACTGAGGCTGTGGCTGGACCTTTCTTTTCCTCAGACGGGCTTTCTTAGGGACAGTCGCAGTGGCATGTCCTAATGGAGTGAAACATTTCAATGGTATTCCTTCTGCCTGATTTGCCATACTGGGAGTCACAAGTAGTTCTTTCCATCTTCCACTCTTGTGGCAGACAGTGCAAATAGCTTAGTGTATTTTGTTCAAGGTCAGTGGAAAAAGTAACTGCCATAGTGTTAGTGTGGATTTCTTTCTGAGATGCCTCGTGGCACTGGTGGCTGCTGGGAGGACTTAATGCCTGCCTGTACTTCATTTCAGCTGCTAATACTGATCTGACAGTTCTTGACCTGTGGGTAATATGTGGTATATCATCTCCTTACTTTTCTTAGTCCATTTCTACTCCCATTTCCTCCTTTTTTTTTTTTTTTGCCAGTGTAGCCTTTTATCACATATCTTGTTCCAATGGAAATGGAATATTTCTTAAGTGTGGCAGATTATCTTTTCATATGTTTTGCCTCTGTTCTCCTTTAAATCCCTCTAGCCTGTCCACAAGATAAAACCAAATATTTTTTTAAATGAAATTTTGTTGAAACATCCTGATTAGACAAAAACTTTGCAGGCTGTTGCTAGTTTTGAAATGAATCCTATAAAAGGGATTAAAACAAAAAATGAATATGGGAATAGAATATTTAATTCAATTTTTCCTATCAGAAATTTGGTTTTATTTGAAGCTCAGTTTGGGGAAATTATAATTGAAATGTCATTTCTCTACTTTGGCATACAGATACTCAGGTTTTATGGAAATGCCTATTTCAAGGCAGTATGCATACCCTTCTGGCAGTACTGAATTCACAGTGGGCAGAATGAGCCTGAGGTTAGGGGAGCTGATAGGCTCACTTCACCAGCTTTGTATATTTGCATTTAAGCCATGCATACCTACATTTGTGTGACACACTCTTAGAAAAGGTCAAATGAAAAATAGACCCTGTAGGAGATCACTTCTAATTTCTTTTAAATATACCCTTTGGTTATTAGTGTTGGTCAATGACTGTTGACTCGATCCCTTTTAGCAGTAGATCTTAAGAGCTGAGTTTAAGCACCCAGAACACATGAAGTCTCCTATTCTGTAATGTCCAGCCTTAATTTCCAAATTATAGAATGGTTTGGGTTGAAAGGGACAATTGAAGGTGAACTAATCCAACCTCCCTGTCACAGTCAGGGACATTCTTCACTGGTTCAAATTTCTCAGAGCCCTGTCCAACCTGACTTTGAACGCTTTGAATGATGAGACATCTGTAACTTCTCTGGGAAACTTATTCCAATATCTCACTGCTCTGATAGCAAACAATTTTTTTTCTTACATCAAATAAAATCCACCCTCTTTCAGTTTAAAACCATTGTCCCTGTCACTACCTGCTAGTCTGTTTTCATCTTTCCTACAAGCCCGCTTTAAATACTGAAAGGTCACCATAAAGTGTCCCCTGAGCCTTTTGGCTGAACAACCCCAACTCTCTCAGTCTGACTTCATAGGAGAGGTTCCAGCTCTCTTATATTTCTGTGGTTTTCCTCTGAACCTTCTTTGACAGGTCCACATTTCTCTGGGGAACCCAGAGATGGATTGAGGTCTCTGGTTGAAGTCTCTCAAGGGCAGAGTAATCTCCCTTGATCTACTGGACACACTAATTCTGGTGCAGCCCAGGACACCACTGGTTTTCTGGGCTGAAAGTGTACTTTACCAGCACATGATCAATTTTCATCCACCAGTATCCTCAGACACTGGGACAGCTGCATTCAATTTGTTGATCTCCCAGCCTGATTTGATACTAGGGATTGCTCTGACTCTGGTGCAGGGCCTTGCAGCTGGCCTGGTTGAACCTCATTGATTCACAAAGGCACACTTCTCAAGCTTGTTGTGGTTCTTCTGGATGTCTTCTCTTCCCCCCAACAAACCAGCTGCATCAGTCAGATTGGTGTCATCTGGACACTTGCAGTCTATTCCACTGTCTAAGTTATTGATAAAGATATCAGGGTGAGAACCTCTGAGGGGCACCACTTTCTACTGATCTCCATTTGGTAATTGAGCTCTAGACTGGAACTTTGAATGCAGCCAACCAGCCATTTCCTTACCCATCAATTATTACATCCATAAAACCTTCTCTCCCAAATTCAGCAAAAAGAATAATGTGTCAAAGGCCTTACATAAGTCCAGGTAGATGACATCCACAGCCCTTTCCTTATCCACTGATGCAGTCACTGCTTAACAGAAGGCCACTAAATCAGCCAGGCAAATTTAGAACCCAGCCTTTCATCTTTTTCTGTTCTTTTTAAAAAGCTTATACACCAGGAGAAATGTATTGCACAAAAAAAAAAATTTGTAACACATTTTCTATGTGTAAATTCTGTAACATATTTTCAGTGCCTCATTATTTTTTGTTTTTATGAGTTTGATGAAAACATGGCAAAATACACCAATTTTCCAGAAATACAGATAGAAGAACTTTGTTACCAAAATAAAACTGTCACCTTTTTTTTTCCTTATCATGGATGAAGTTATTTGATTTTAAAACATATAAAGTCTTTGTGTAAATGTCAAAGAGCATGTAGGAGTTATAGACCTATACTACTTACAGGCAGTGTAAATAGACAAGAAGAAAATTTGCTTAATTTCCTTTTCCTCTGACAATATATTGCATGAACTTTCTTTTTGAGAAGAAATTGAATTATAATTAATGAGAACTCATTTCTTACAGGCAATGTAATTTTATATCAATCATTGTTATAAGGTGTACATATTAAAACCAACTGAAACTGTGCAGCAAGAAACTTTATCCCCAATGTACTTAGCTTTTGCACTTATATGCTAGCTTAAGAGTTTTGTGAACTGCTTATTGCCCAATTAGTGAACAATTATGTCTTAAATGAGCTAAATGCTATTTTGTTTGCATGAAGAAATCTTTAATAATGATTAATAGAGTTTTAATCAAGTACAAGTTGAGACTTAAATATGCCATGACTGAAACAGAATGACTTGAATGTTCCTCCAAAAATGGAAAACAAGTTTTCTGTTTCTAAAATGAAAAAAAAAAAAATCATGTTTTATATTAGAAGTCAACATGGTGAAAGAGTAACTTACTGTCCCGAATATATTTTGAGCTTGTTATGTGGCAGATAGCATGTCTGCTAAATGGACAGGGTGGAAAGAGTGGTTTTGTTTTACACAGATTGATAAAAGAATAGGCCTTCATGACCTAGTCTGCTCTAGTGTGCCCTCTATACAAAGTCAATTATAAAGATGTTGCTAAATTTAATGTATGTCTAGAAAAAGTAGCAGGAAATTACCAGGATTATTAATACCATGAAAATGATCTTTTCTGGGGTTTGGGGTCATTGCTAAGACTAAGTACAGCAAGATAAGAACATTAAAGACTGCCTTTTTATCACGTGTCCATTTAACAGTCTGGTGTATTTGCAGGATGTAGATGTGAGGGTAGGTAGGCTATTTTAGATTGCTAAAATCTTTCATATTTCTTCAGACACTACAGTTGGGACTTATTTCAACTAATTTAAATGCTAAAAAGTTAAACATCTACTTCTTAATTAGCCATTCTATGTGTCTTTTGTATTCAATGGAGAGAAACAAGCATCCCCGCAGTACAACTTCAGTGTCCCAATGTAGACATCTTTCTCAGACTAAGGTGAAGCTCACTGCAAAGCTGTTTCTTTGACAAAATGGTTTGTTCAGAGTAAGGAACAAGAACTTCTAGATGGTTGTGCTATAACCAAATCTCCCCACTAAATGACTATTTCATGTCTTGTGAATGACAACTCATAACACTCGAGTGAGGTTTTTGGGCCTTACAGGGTGACAATGCATGACACTGTATGCTAAATTCAGCAAATAGATTTTTTTTCTTAATGGAAGAACAGCTGCTTCTGAATTTGGTGTGGAATGAACAGAAAAGTAAACCCAGCTATCTTCCTCTCTGCTGGTCTATGCAATTGTGGGCACAACTATAGGGAATACAAGACACCTCTCTCTCCCCAACTCCTTCTTACTGTTTTTCATAGTTTCCAATTCTGATTAGGCCTTGCAAAAGGATAAATGACTAAGTTAATTAAAATACTATATTTATGTTCTATGTCAGAAAAAATAAACCATAAAAGTAGAGATCAAATTATGAGAAATTTTTCTTATTCATTAGACACAGTATGGTATTTGTCTTTTTGCAAACAAATAGTTTTGTAGTTATTTCTGGTGTCCTGAGTTCTTTTACTATTAAGAGCTATCAGCCAATCCTCTTCTATGTAAACATGACAAAAAATGCATGAAGATGAATCTTGATTTGATTTTTTTTTCTCTGCTATGTGATAGAAACTGTGAAATAACTTAAATAATACTGTTTCCTCTCTGAAGTGATTGTTTCATTTGGAATTTTACACTGATAAAAACAGTAATTTTACTTTAAATACAATACTTTTTCTTGAAAACCAAGATATTACATTCATATAGCAATTTCAATGAAATATTAATAAAAAGTGCATAATATCTATTTTAATGTACCTATGTCGTATTCAACTAAAACAATTTTCATAAATAGGGTTCTGTTTACATTTGTAGAGCAGTGAGATGTGTTGGTAAAATTGGTGAAAGAAAAAAAAAGCAGGTGGAATGAAACAGTTCCAAATGCCTTATGGAAACTAATGAACCAAACAAAGTAATTTGCTAGATCCAAACAGAAAACAGCCTTTGGAGAAGGAAGAAGAGTAAAGCCTTATGTACAGTGTTGGCTTTAATCTAGCCTGCAGTCCATTGTCTCCCAAAGTAAAAAGACATAAGGGCAGACTAAACATACGCAGCACATGTTGCTACTGGCAAACTTGTGTCTCTGCTAATAAAAGGGGTTAAACATCATGATAGTCTGGGAAAATACTATGCCTACGTGCTTCATTTCAATTTTAGCAAAACAAATTCAAGCACATAATTTTGCTGGAGCTACATCATTAAAGCTGAAAATAGCTGCCTTCACTACACATATATAAAGGCAGACAAGAACCACACAGTGGGGTTGAATGCTCTGCGGCAAGACAAGCATGACCTTTATGAACATGTTAACATGCTCACCATACCTCCACATGTACACCATGAAAAGAGCAGCAACACTTTCTTTAAAATTATTGTAACCTGGCCTTCTTTGAGGGGAGCAAGAAGCACCCTGATTGTGACAGGGTAGGCTTTGCAGATCACAGAAGAATCTTAACTATCACCCTCACAGGAATGATATGGTGCAGTTATTGAAATAAATTGTAACAAAACAACATGAGTTACTCTGGAAGCCATATTAATTTGATGAAAAATTCCAAAATAGAAATATTTTTCAAATGGATCACTTTAATTATTGATTCTACCTGTTTTATTAGTAATGCTGGCAGAAAATAATGATTGGATAATGATTTCATTATGAATGACTACTGGGTTTTACATACTGGATAGATTATTCTCAGGAGGAATTTTTTTTCATGAAGGATGGGTATCTCCATAATCCTTTTCTGGAAGTTTTATTACATATTATTGAATCAAGTTTTATACCACTTTCCATCTGTGATAGAAAATACAAATAATGTTGTTAAAAGGTAATACAAACCTGCAAAGACTGGAAGTGGAATAAAAAGGAGAACTGTCTAACTGAAGTTCATTCTTCAGTGGCATACAAAATTCTGTATTTCACCTTATTGACACTTAATCACATGCTTAAATCTATCAGAACAAATGAAATCTTAATTACAATAATTAAGAATTTAAAAATTGTAATTTGTCCATTAAACTTTTTAAGCGTTGGTCAACATATTGCACAAGAATATGCAATAAAAAATGTTCTTAATTGTATTGTGCTATAAAGTGAAAGACATAGGACAAACCTCTCAGTTCAATTTTGTTTCCCTGTTTTCCTTTTGACCTTTAATTGCCTTTGGTAATTATGGCAACAAAATTTACTGAAAATAATTTTCCAGATATTTTGTGAAATCATATCAGTGACACCACCATATTTCAAATGCTAGCACCAAAATTTTTCTACAGTCCTGTAGGTCCAGTGAATAACATCTTCTATTTTATAACCCTAAACTAATTAACCTAATGCTATCCATAAAATATTTATTCTTCTTTTTGGAGGATTTTCAGTCAGATTCCAGTTGTTTCCAGCTCCATGCTTTTCTTCCTCCTATGCATCACTGAGAACCCCTCAATATTATGTAAGTGCAGTGTAAGCCAAAAGGCTGTCAGAGCCAAACAAAAGACACTGTGTCCTCATCCAAATTCTGATTTTGTCAAGCATTCCAAAATGTCAGGCTCAAGTTAGATGAGAATCATTACTGCATCCCTTGATCCACTGTATACATTCCTGTTGATTTAGCTCAGTAAGCAGTTAACCTTTGTTTCCAGGAAAAATGCTGACTGATGGTCAGGTTATATTCTGGGGCGTTTTTATCCTATTTTTGCATAGCAGCTATCCAGTCTGTCATTCCCAGATTTTTTATACATGAGTTTTAAATACACACACAGGACTTTGTTGATCTTGATGAGGTTCCTGCAGGTCCAGCATTGTAATTTAATGAGATTCCTCTGAATAGCATCCCTATCCTCCAGAATATCAGCAGCACTCCTCCCCCACCTAAATGCAATGTCACTCACAATGCTGCTAAGGATGGTAATTTTTTCAGCTTATTGAAGAGGACATTAAACATTTCTGAGAACATTTCCTCACTTTACTAAAGATCCTCCTATCTTGGGATTACCGCAGGCAAAAATGTATTGACCAGTTTTCCTGTGTTGAGAGTAGCAGGCCCAGACTACTCGTCCTTGATAATTTTTGCCAGCACTGCTGACAGAAAATTGTTGTCAGAGATCCCCTGTACTATTTGCATCCTAATATGTTCCCCTTTTAGCAGGTGTCAAAGTTATGAGAGTCCCCCACCAGAACCATTATTTTCAACTGAGGACTTCCTCTAGTTGTTTCAACACTCCTGTGCCTGCATGCTTTGATCAGGCTGTCTGTATCTGTATCCACTCTGATCCCTACACAAAGCTCTCAAGGCAGTTCCATTTCATAAGAGTTCTTTCATGTGAGCTGTTCCTTTTGGGTAGAGTACAACTTGTCCTGCCTTCTGTAAAGAGTTTAGAAGGACATTATGTCTGTATACCTCATTCCAAGGGCAAGTATTTGTCCCACCATGTTGCTGTAATTCCTATGACATCATTATTCCATTACTGAAAGACTTACAGTTGCCAGAAGTTCCACTCTTTTTATTTGTCCAAACTACCTTTCTCAGTTCCTTCTCCAGTCTTTAGTTTTCCAACAGTGGATTCCTTCAATTCCTAACTGTTAATTATTTCCCTACTTGGCTGTTTGCTGGTGAGGGCTGGCTTGTCGTCTCAGGATCCCGTTTATTTTATAAATTCTGCATGTTTATATGCAGACACTTCAGATCAGCCCTCAACCATCCCACTTTCTCAAGAGGAGTGAGACAACCATAGCAACCTGGGTGCTTCCCTATTTTGTGTGAGCTTTGTTCCCTCATCTGTCAAATCAGCTTCTAGAGACTACCACTGAAGAAAACAAGTGAAAGGATACAGTGAGATGACTATGCAGGGCAGCTCTTCCACCCTTGGCCCAGAAGGAAAAAGTCCTCATAGTAATCAAACACAAGGTTACTTCAGGACTAGTTTTTGTACACTCTTGGCATGTAATGATAAAATGAAACTTTTGCTGTTACCATTCCCAGATATTAGGAAATCCATATAGGATTTCTGGATAGGTTAAGAAAATATATCTATTTCTCATTGACTTATCAGAAGTAATCTGCAAATCTTGACCTGTATTTAGATATTTACTTCTTTCTTTAGGGTTTTTTATGTTGTTTTTTTCCCCTCACACACACTTCATTGCATCTTTTAGGTGTACAGAAGTCCCTTCTTCAGACATGTCAGTTCCAACATTTCAATAGGAGCAGCCAGGATATTTTCAATTCCATCCTTACTTGAAGATCAACTAATTATCATCCCCCTCTTAAGAAAAGCAAGATATGAAACCTTCTACTGCTAACTAAAAGATAAGCAATCCTTCCTTCTAACTACATGAGCTATCCTTTAAGTCTGGACACTTAAGAATTTAGTTTTAGAGTGCAGTGAGCCCAAACAATAAATAAGAAAAGTCATATTCATAGGAACAATTACTACAGTCCCAAATTCTGAATGTCCAGGGAAATAACACTCTTAAGATTCCTAAAGATAGGTGTAATGAAGCTAGAACACAATATTACATAATTAGCAGACAGTAAGTTTGTTTTTAAAATATTGAAGTTTACCAAAAGAGTAAATAAAACAGCTGAAAGCATCAGTAAATCATGAAAAAAATCCTAAAAAATAACTAAGAAAACTCATGTGAAAAATAGTTTACAAATACAAATTCTCACACAATAGGAAAAAGTTATCTGGACAAATTTTCTATGAAGATTGGAGATAATTTTGACTGGTCTGGTGTAATGGAGTGTTACAGAAGAAGTAAATTGCATTTTACTCCTATTTTAGGACATCTTAAATGGTCTGCATTAAGGCTAAATGACAGCACTAAAGTGCTAATATTTACAGAAGAGTGTGAAGAAATCAGTGTTTCAAAGAGAGGGAATTTTGCAGTTATTTTCAGTGAGTAATATTTCTATCATTACCTGGGTATTTCTGCAGTTTACTATTATATTATTCCAGTTTTATGCTACCAAGTCCAAACTAAATTTTTAGTATAACTGTAGTTTTTAATAAAGGCTAGATTTCACATATTTTTATAGATTTTCTTATTCCAAACAAATGTTAGTGATTTGTTTCACATTTATGGGTGTATGAAGATTACTAATTAAACTCTTTTAAGATAATCTGATAGATTATATTTTCCAATCATATACTGCATTATAAAATATGTATTACATTTTATCTACTATTCATTTTATTTCAACATATAATATTGTTTCTAGTGATTATATCTGTTATATTCAGTTATATATTTGGTTAATATTTTAAAAATTCTCATTAAGTTACAACACTCAGGAGAATTAATAATTTTTTACATTTTATGTTGCTGAAATAAAATATTAGTGTATTTTTTTATTTTTTTATTTTTAGACTAGCTCACAGATTTACCAAAAATTTTCCTCAATAAAGTTTTCACTATGTCACTGAATCACTGGGTTTCTTCTGGACTTCATGAGTGAATAAAAATAAAAATTCAGAGGAAGAGATCCCATATCAATCATCTATGCTATTTGCAGGGAATAGGCTTTAGGGGAATAGAATAAAGAAAATCAAGATAGTCTAGAAAGTAATCTTACCCCTAAGGAGTTGCAGCTGGGCCAATTATCAGAGATTAAGAATTGGCCTGACTTTAACAGGCCACAGCTGTAACCAATGAGAAGCAGAGTGCTATAAAAGAGTGGGGTGGGTGGTTGAGAAGGGAACTGGAGTCAGCTGGCTGCTTTGTGAAGAAGGAAGAGTTAGTGCTTGGGAGAGAAGCCCATGAGAAAACACCAAGAAGGTATGAAACTTTTGTGATAAGGAGACAACAGTATGGGATGTTGTCATCTACAATAAGATGACAACAATAGGCCACATCTTTCACAGTATTTTTGACCTTCAATATTTTCATTAGAACATCATAAGCCTTCTGAGGTAAAGCATTTTGACCCTTCAGTGAAAACATTCCCCAGGACGTTTTCTCTACTAGCCAGCACTTATCAAATAAGCAAATTGATTCAAAAATTACAATAAGACTTTAAATTATGTAAAATTTTGAGGCTTTAAACACTTTCAAAATTAAATGATCCTCACTGTAACACTATTTCTTAGTTTATATCAGTATAATTTTTACTGTTAAAGTCAGAAGTGGAGTCTAACTGTAAATCATGTAAGTTACTAACAGTAAAACAAACCCTAAAAAAAAAAGTAGACTGTTGATCATATGCTTTTCTACAAAGAAATGTCAGAAATCTTAACTTCATTTGTAATATTTTAATTATCACTGAGGGGGTGCAGAGAACAGCTGTTTCTCAAGGTGAAGGAAAAATAAAGGCTTCAAATAATTGCTGTTCCTTTGTGGTAGAATGAAACTTTACCCTTCTTGGAATTTTTTGAAGGCCAGAATAAATACTATAATCCTACAGAAGTCCAGGGGGTAGATTTTTTTGACAACAAAAACACTTGACTGATCGGGGTCTTTCTGGGTCACAGGAGCTGCTTACAGCAAGGTTTCCCTTGTCTTACCCCATCTCTCTCTAATAATGTTCCTGTTTCTGAAATTCATATAAAGAGGATCAGCAACAAATGTTTGTTGCTGCAAATGGTACATCCATTCAAAACAGCTGTCTGTCAAAAATCTGAAATGTTTTTTGGTCATGGTGGTTTTTTATTTTTTTTTATTTTTTACAGTCTTCACTATATATCACCTAGACTTAGTGTAAGGGTACGTGGAAGGCAAAAACAACTCCCTTGCAGTTATCTTACCAAGGACATTGACAGATGGGGTGGCATGAAAGAGAAGGAAGTCAAACACAGAGAGGGACTAACCCAACCAAAACCAAGAAAAAAGCCTGGCCAGTTGCATGACTGATAAAGATGGAGTGTGAGAATGTTATTTTGGTAAAATCACCTGACTGAGGACCTTGATCAAAATGGGTGACCAGGGTCAAGAGAAAGACACTGAAAAGGACCACACTGAGACATAGACGTATCAGACTTATCTGGCAACAAGAAAAATAATGAGAAGAAATAAAACTCATCAGTTATAATAATTAATTGACTCTCAAGGAACTGCTAGAACCCCTTCAAAGAGAATCAACTTGAATTTTGCAACTGATAAGGATGCAGCCCTGAAAGTCCATGATGTTGGGAAGAATCTCTAGGATCATATCAAATCAAGAGACAATCTGCAGAGAAAGGGGGTCAAGAGGAGCAGAGAGGCAATCAGGCAGAAATAAGTTAAAAAGGGTTCAGTCATAAATAAAACAGGACTGATCACCAGGCTTGTCTGTCTAAGCTCAGCACCTGATCACTGCAGTTTGTCCTGTCTTCTCATATCATTTTAGTAAATATTTCATTGTCTCTCTGTGTAATTTCACTCTCTCTCCTGTGTATTTTCTTGTTGCAAGGACTGAGACTATGGCTGCCCATGGCCTGAGGTGTCAGTAACTGAAGTCAGTGGGGTCTCAACAGCAGCTACTGCAGTCAGTGGGGTTCTTTAACTTCCAACCACTAAGGTGGGAACAGTGAGTGTGCCCAAAGGCAGCTACTGGGGGTAGAGAAATGAATCAGGCAAGTGAGGGGCTCAGCATCAGCAGCTGGAGCAGGACTGCAGGTCCTGTGTGCCTGGTATTGTTTGCTGGGGGTATTTGTATCTTTATCACATGAGTTTACTTTGGGTGTTCTTGTGCATCTGCTAGCAAAGGTCAAGCTGGGTAACCTGTCAACCATGGGTACTCGTGTCTAGGATAAGGTATCAGGACAGCAGAGTATCCACACTTGTGTTTGGGGGACCCTTGAGTGAGGGATGCCTATGGGATGAGTGTGTGTGTGTAACTTAATGTGTGTGTGTGCGTCCCTGTGTGTCAGTCTCTGGGATACATGTTGAGAATACAGAAAAGCAACAGTCATGTCCCTCAGTCTGGGCAGAGATCCTGGGTTCTCAGACACTGAACTGAGCTCCAAGTCCTGGGCTGGAGCTGCTGGGGGACACCACTTAACACTGTATGTCTGAATCGTGGCAAAAGATGGAGAGCATGACTATAAACATGGGCTGAAGCTTTAAAAATCAGACACATGATGCTGACTAGTACTTGAGAGCTACAGTTTCCCTGCAGTACTCTTACTATTAATTTCACACTTAATAAAGCCTTTTTCAAACACACTATCTAAGCTAAAATTGTGTATAAGATGATATATCAAGAGTTTTCAAGGATCTGTAAGTAGTGATTACCCCTACACTACTTCTTTATATTCAATAATGATCTTTCCCAAAGAAAAGAAATGTTTCTATCATGGCTAAAGTGCTACAGCTGTCTTATTCATTGTAATGAACTACTTTAAATGAAGAGACTCATTTGTACGAATAAAGAAGTATGCTTCAAGTAGCTCAGTAATTTGTAGGTTTTCATTCTGGAATTAAATGTTTCCTTTCTGTTGTACATAATTTGTGTCCCTTGAGAACCCTTGTTTTCTCACGGTAGATCATACTCCTGAGAATATTAAGTCCCTTAAGATACAATAATGATACTCTTCTCATAAAATGTATTTAAGAAGTACCAAAGAGTGATGTGATAGAACATGAAAGAATAGCAATATTTCTTGTATTGCAAATGAAAGTAAAAGCTGACATTTCAGTAATGGCCATTCTAAATCTGAGAGCCTGTGTGATATTGTTACAATTAAGGCTAAATAAAGGCTTAAATAAATTTTTATGTGCCTGAAAGGAAAATTA
The DNA here is from genome assembly GCF_037042795.1 of Molothrus aeneus. Classification (NCBI taxonomy): domain Eukaryota; kingdom Metazoa; phylum Chordata; class Aves; order Passeriformes; family Icteridae; genus Molothrus; species Molothrus aeneus. Next base: position 72,875,336 of record NC_089647.1, on the reverse strand, counting down.
TTTTTAATGTAAGACCGAGGGCATAAAAAGAATATCTGCATTTTGCTGTTCTTCTGTTCTGTTTTTTTTTTTTAATTTTGCTAAATTTTAATTATGCTGCTTTTGATCAAGGGGTGAAATCTGATTTCTTCCAGTACCTTGTCTGCATAGTTTCTATACCATGTTAAAAATAAAAAATAAAAATCCCAACAAGTCACCTACCCCTTAAAGTCCACATTCTGCTAAAGACAGATGCTCCACTCATTTTTTTCCTTTGGGAGAAACTAAATAAAAAAATATCTGAATGAAAAGGGCAGTTTAAAATGGTAATGAAAACTGAATTAATGATAAATGTAACAAATCCACCTCTTATCCAAAGTGCAAGAACAAACAAACCAATAGATGTGTCTAAAATGCCACAAACGTGCAAAGCAGTAGCTGTAATTGTGAGTTTAGTATGGCAAGAATTGTTGATGTGTTACCTTAAAGTCTACTTCAACCTTGCCAGATATGGGTGATTCTCTGGCTGAAAACTGAGCTCAAGGCTCTCATTGCACAGACAAAACTACACTCAAGGACTATCCAAGATGCAGAAATCATGCTGGTAAAAATGCATAATATTGCTTCCCTTGCAGAAATATCTAGCTGGTGTTCTCTGTGAGCCATTGTAACAGGTATTACAGAGTTTAGCAAAGAACCCATAAACAGTACCAGTGTGTGAAGATTATCAGAAGCAGTCAGTGGAAATGTAAAAAAAAAAAGCAAATGAAAAGGCAAATTCACTCGTTTCCTTTGGCAGCCTAAGGAGGAGGGTTTGGACTTGTACTTGTTTATGGTTAACTCTATGTCTCTTCTGATTTAATATGTCAAAATTTAAGCGTAGTGTCATTGCAGTATTATGTCTCTGTGAAGAAGATGGAGAAATCATAAAAAAGGTGGAATCACAGGTAGAAAGGAACCAGAGAAAATGTGACATTCCTACTTGAAGAGATGTAAAGTTGATTTTCTACCTTATTTTAATGAGCAGATGTTTCACCCCCTAAAAAGACCAACCTAGTTTGCACTGTTTTGTGTGCCTGTTGGAAGCCTTGGAAAAGAGGCCAGGGCAGACTGACCATGGAGAGTGAATTACCATTTACATTTTGGCTGCAGTTGCTCCAACTAAGTGTTAAGTTGGTTGGGAAAACTGGAGATATGCTCAGTGATATATGCCATGGGAATAAAAGATTTCAATCCCAAAATGCACAAAAATGTCAGAGATAAATGAAAATAATTTTTTTCATTTAATGTATAAAATATGTAATCCTAAACTAATTATGACAGTGGATGTTTTTGTGTGTGTGTCTTTATTACAGTGGAAGGAAATGGCTTTTCCCTAATGTAAAATACCTATATTTTTCTTATATTTCTATGTCTTTACATATACACAAAACAAATGTATATGGCTGACTCAATTTTTACAGACCTTATGGAAAATAGTTATGTTTTGATCTCTTACACTTATATCTAATGTAGAAAAGCCTTTCAATCATGTAATTAGATTACTGTCTTCTGGCTCTCAAAAATGGCCTTTATTATTCAAATTGTTTACTGTATCTCACTCCTAGGTTTTGTTTGTTTGTTGGTTTGGTTTTGGAGATTTTTGAGGCCTTTTAGGGGAATTTTTTATTTTTGTTGTTGTTGTGGTTTTGTTTTGTTTTTTTTACATGGGAAGTCCTTTCTGACTAGAGCCTCTCCCTTTTGGCTGTTTTACAAACTAGCTCTGTTTCCTGTAAATACGGATACCCACAGGTAAGCTATTGATAATATATAGGATTTCTTCATTTTTTTGGCATTTGCAAGCTTCTCTTCCCAATTTTCAGATTTATTTTTAATTCACCTTCTTCCAATGTGTCTGATGGCTGCTAACCCAGTTCATTGGGACATCACCTAGTTTTACCCTTACTTATTTAACTTTGAAAAGTGTCTCATCTGCCTTTGCCTTTCAGCCTGGCAAATCCAATTGATTCCTGTTTATTTCAAAACCTTTAGAAGGCTAATTGCTTATTTTAATCAGATCTTTTCTACAATCTGGTTTTGGCAAAGTGAGAACACACTCTCCATAATTTCATGTTTGACTTAATTTCCTCAGATGCTGCTAAAAATTATTCTCCCATTCAAACTCTTGATATTTTAAAGTAACAGTTTTCAGATTTTCCAGTCTTACTATCAACTTCAAAATTCATCATGACATGGTAGTAAACAGAGCTTCTTCACTTTAAGTGTTTAACTAAATTTGATGTATAAATGCAGATATTTTTTTAAACTGTTCTTTTTCTCATTGCTCTTTTTAGCACTTCTGCTTCCTATTACAGGAATACAAACATTTGTTCTGGAAATTGCAGTGACATTTCCAGAAGCCTACATCCATAGTTTTATCTCTTTGTCTTCACTCAGTACCATTATCTATTTTTGTGCTTCTAGATGTCGTTTTCAGTTTCTTTCTGCCCTCCTAATGGTATCTGACAATTCTATGATAATTTTTGAGAATCTGAACTAGAAAAATACCACTGAACTAAAAATACATGTAACAAATAGTATCTATACAGTATTTCTGTAAGAGAAATGGCAAGGAGTGACTAACAACTACTCTGTGTAAAAAGACTCTAGAGTGTAGTTCATGAATAAGCCATGTTAACATCAACTTATTAATTAAAATTGTTGCACAGGATAGGCAGTTCCATATTTGAGCCTCAGAGAATATTAAGACACTTTATCAAAATGCTCTGATTCTTAATATAAATGATGGGTGGTTCTTCCTTGCTAAGGCTTTCCCTTCCACCGGGAACAGACATAACATCTGTATCTAAAAAAAATCAGCCACTTCTCACTCCTTTTGTTCCTTCCTTCTCTCTCTGTCTGGCATTTTATTTTCTTTCTTAGTTACCTTCTCCTTAAGACTATCCTACTTCTTTTTCTTGCTCTCCACCCTACCCTCAAATGAAAACATGAAAAACATGAAGATATTCTTCAGATGTTCAGATTTTCACTTATATTGTTTCAGGTGATAGAACAGGTTAGATACCAAGTCTTCTCACATGTGTTTTGTTTTATATAGGAAGATATATTTAAATCATTTTTTATTTCCTCATGGTAAATATTAGGAAAAAGGGGTTATCTGACAATAGCTAGTAAAATGGAGCTTTAATTCACAGGCTGCTAATGGAAATGCAACAGTTCCTGAGAAAGAAGGAAAAAAAGAAGTAAGCATATGCTTTGTCAAAATAAACAATTATTAACTTCCTCCTTTATGTGTCACAGTTTGAGGAGCACAGAAAAGGACAGCATTGTTTTCCTCTGAATTTCTTGTAAACTGTCAGCAGGAACGATCAGTCTTTATAAATCATGTAAGAAAGGTACCTCTGTGGTGCAGAACAACTCTAGTTTCAAAATAAAGCATTCCAGAAATAACAAAAAAATAAAACCAAAAGAAAAAAATAGTTTTAAAAAAGGATTTAATGCCACAAATGTGGAATGCAATGTTATACCTTAGAGGAGCATAGGTTTTCAAGACCTTCTAATGCTCTATATGAGCTATATTAACAGAAAGGAACAGTGTACTGAAAGGGAATGTGATCAGTCAATGGCAAGACATACTGAGGATCTGAGTGCAAGCTCTGCCACTATCAGGCAAATTTTCAAAACAAAGAAGGAACTGAAGAAATATAAAGCACAGAACAGATTCCAATACCTTTTGCATTTGATCTTGCTTTCTGCCACATTACTTGATAGAGAATTTCACCTCTTACATCTCCAAAGAGCTACTCCTGTGTGTAGCAGTTGAACAACAGTAGGCAGTGATAGTGATGGTAATTCACAAAATGATCAGTTGGTGGCTGGGTAGCTAAGATGTTTACACAGCTAACTTTGAGTGACTGCCCCCTTAAAAGTTAATCACCATTGGAAAACTCAAGTTCTCATGTATTCATCCTTGCAAGATAGTTGTGGATATTAATAACCAATGACAGGTATTGCCATTTTAAAATTAAAACAGGGCTGTGGCAACTTGGAATGATGTCTGTGATGTCTGTGACTAGCCACAGCAGAAGAGGGGGAGAATTAACTCATGTTAATGGAATGGATGGAAGAAAGTGGAATGGCACTTTAAAGAGATAGCAGACAAAGAGTGTTGTATTCTATCTAATGAGGTACATAGGAAAATAAGAAATTTATAAGAGGGCTATGGGTTTGAAAGTCCAAGGAAAATACAAGACAGAGATAGTATGAAGCAAAAGTAAAATAATAGATTTAGGAAAAGAGTTATATATTGGTGGAGATGGACAGAGGAAGTATGTGGCTTTCTGTTCCTACATTACAATTTTTAGCAACACATGCAATTGTTTGAACTTGTCATAATCAGAAGACTATGCCATCTTGAAATATCATACTTCCCAAAAACCTTGAAGACACAAATATCCTAAGACCCACATGTGCCAACACGTATCTACATGTCATGCATAGATATTTCCTTATTTCTTTGGAGGCTAGAAAACTTACCACAAAGGACTGAAGTATAGGAAAGGGAATTTGATCAAGGACTTTTGTTTTTTATTATGAAATCCATCAATTTCCAATTACTAGTTTTTCTGTTAGGGTATACTGTACTAAATGTTCTCTGTATATAAACATGGCTTTCCTTGTGAAAGAGAAAAATTGAAGTTACTGCTGCAGTTTCTAAGAAAAATTGTGGCTCAGGAAAGGCTTCATCTTCCATCTTCGATGTTTAGCTAACAAATAATCCTAATTTTCAACTAAGAGTTACACATTATTCAAGAGTCTTCAAAGTCAAACTATCCTTTTCAGAGCAGCCAAGCTATAAACTTAAAATTTCAATTATAGCTCCTTATTGGTCAATTTTTAATCATAATTAGAGTACATGCATAAATTTTCACAAGCAAAATGATGACTTCAACCACTGTTTTGCCCTGAACTCATTAAGAAGCTTTGCACTGCAAAATCTTCCATAATGACTAGTTTTATAACATTTTCAAAATTATTTTTACACTTTGGAAGAAAACAATTTTATCACCAAAACTCAGGCCTATTTGTATATGAAATACAAATTGGAAAAACTACTTAACAGAGCAGATTGCTTTGGTATGCTTACCTATTGAGGCACAATCTCAGAATAGTATTACTTATTATTTTTTCAGAAATTCTTTGATTCTTGCAAAGGAAGAAATTTTAGGTTTATTTTATCTTTTTTGTCTGATTCTCTTCCTTTTTTTCCCAAGAGTGTCTGTAACTTCTTCACAGAGAGATAATATAAATTGTAGTTATATCTTTTGTAGTCTGATATTATCAAGTCACTGTTTGTTCTTAATTAACTGAACATTCTGATATTATCTTCGTTAGGAGAAAATTAAAATATGAGTAAAGTTCTTGATATTGTCCTTGATTCTTAATACATAAGAAACCCAAATAGATAACAAGAAGGAAAAAAAAAGGGAATGCTATATTTACAGAAAAAAGTGTATCTAAAAATCAATACATTTTTTCATCTTGCTACAGTCAAAACTGCATTTCGCAGCATCTACTTGACCATAGAAATTGAAATAATCTTAGATTATAGCTAATTCATTTGTTTTGTGTAAGATATTGGCAAATTTAATAAATGAGGTAGCCTGATAATTACTACTGGAGCTGGGATTTATATTTGACTTCTCAGTCATTGATCATTACTTCAAAGAATGATTCATGGACTCTGCCTCGAGAATGTAATTCCTCAAGGGAATGTTCTAGACTGAAACAGAGTTCACTGAACAATCCAATGTATCTTAAAGTGTTTCTTAAGCAGGAGAAACTTAAGCTTTTCAAGTCCTTGATCTTCAAGTTCTTGACACTGTCTAACCTGATTACATATTCCCGTGAGGGTTAATATTATGAATAAAAGGGCTTTCTTTAGCCATTTTTTCTGTTTTGGTGTGAGAAGAAAGGAAAGATATTGCTCATTCAATTTTCCCCATTTGTTATCACAGTTTAAAAATTTATCACAGTTCAAAATTTATTATTGTTGGATAACGCTTTTAGGAATACATTCTTTTTATTCAGGAAGTATGGCTGGCATTAAAACACTATCCTAGCATTAAAAAATCCCACAAAAGAGACACAAGCAGAGGTCTCTTGCTTAGAGTAATTGAAAAAGTAGCTCATTTTGGCAGAAACAAGGCCCTCACTGTTATCAGGACAATGATAGTATGACTAGGTTTGTATTACTTTTCCGTAGTAGTACCTGCATAGTAATGTTATTAGTAGGTAAAGATAATACTTTACTTCAGTTATCAGATGTATGGTAAATGAGACTGCTGGAATGATTATACAAAAAATGTCTGATTAAGATAAGCATAAATCCATTAAAGGATAGATTTTATGACATGGCAAAATGCGTGACAAAAAGTTTTGAGTTGTAGCACAGGTGAAACAAGTACCTTCAAAAATAATTAAGATTCAGAATCTGCATGCTGATGAAAACTGAAGCATCAAGTGTCTTTAGAAAACAAACAGACCAATGATAAGAGAAAATGACAAAACAGCATAATGAAAAGGTAATTAAGACTTTAACATTTTAAGAAAAATCAGAATCTGACCCCTTCTCTCTGATGAACAGTGACAGGACCTGTAGAAATGGCATGAAGTTGTTTCAGGGGAGGTTTAGTTTGGATATTAGGAAAAGGTTCTTTACCCAGAGGGTGGCTGGGCGCTAGAACAAGCTCCCCAGGGAACTGATCACAGCACCAAGACTGAAGTAAATTCAGTTACTTTATTGTATTAACTAGCTACTTAGGGAAATGATAGATTTTTTTTAAAAAAATTATGGCTTAGATAAACTGCTTGCTGATCAAAATGGATAATACAATCCATGGATGACAGCCAAACTGGCTACTCAAATATATGAGACTAAACACACACTGACACAGTTGCCATCACCATTTGGTACTAGTACAAAATAAAAAACGGAGAACAAAAAATCAGGTTGCTTCAAAGCACATGAAATATTACAGCTCGTACCTGGATTGCGAGTCTTACCTTTACAGAAATATGTTGGCTACTTCCCTGACTTGTACATTTGGTATTTTTGGCTATCTAGGTGTTCAATATTAATCAAAATGTAGAGAACATAAGCTGGGGTAATATCTATTTTTGGAGCACTTGAAATTAGAAAAAGGAAATCAAAATCTCTAAAGATTAATAGGGTTTGAAGAAATTTTTCTTCAAATTGGGCTGCAAAATACTTTCTAGAGTATAAGCATCACATTAAACTATAAATATAAAAGAAGCCCTGAATGACAGTCAGTAGTGAAAACTTTAGCCTAATTACTCACATAGAAATACTGACCTTCTTCTCATTTTTACAATCTGTTCCATATTGAAGTTTATGGTTTGGACTGAAATAAAATCATAACATCACAGAACATAAAGATGTTACGAACGTAGATATATATAAAATTATCAAACAAATGCTGACAACAGTTACAAAAACCAGTTTTAATTATCTGAAGACCTACCATTGCTCAAGAAAACCTTCCTTTGTGACACTGTTTAAATAAAATAAAATGCAGGAAAAATAACTTTTCTTGCAGTAGTTTTTATGACATTTATTTATCTACTTGTCCTTTAGGGGATTTTGTTTTCAAAATTAACATCTTATTTAATAGTTGCTGAAAAGATAAGTTTTGTGTTTTTTAAAGAATTGTGCTGGAGAATTATGGTCTTGCTGAAAATCTTGTAAATTGCAATAAATCATATGATGCTCTAAAACTTTACACTCTGTAATAGGTCTTTCTTTTGAATTTAGTCTGGTAAATTTATGCTGAAATTCAATAGTGTTCCTAAGTCATACTAATTCACTTAGAAGGTTGTTTAATTACAAATTCTACAAGGCAGGAGACAATATTTTTAATATTGCTTGTCTTTCAAGGAAATAACATTTTCTTTTGACCTATAACCTTTCCAAATGTTCTCATTTCATTGCCTATAGTTTGCATTGTACTCATAAAAGTAAAGCTGAAATGTCAGAGGTTCTTCAAGTAACCATATTCAACTATTTATTTTTTTTCTCATGTCCTGAAAAATATTTAGTGACTAAAAACGGGACATTTTTGGTAGATATTTTATATATGACAAACCTCATTGGTAAAAGAAATATAAAAAAAAATATAGAGGAAGAAGCTTAAGCACCTAAATTGTTTTAATCATCCACAATACTGGTGGAGAAATAGGTAGGATGCAGCCAAAATGTTTTCTATAATAAATCTAATTAAGTGAAACCTACTTCTTCCTTTTGGATGAATGAATATACTGAAAATACAACTTTCATAGTCAAAAATGGTATCATGCATTTATCAATGCAGACACTGCAGCATGTACCTCTGAGTCTGTAGACCTACGTATCTCCAACCACTGCTGGTGGTCTGATGAAGCCAGAGATGGAAAGAAAATTTTAAGGAGCAGACTTTGGTAAATTGCTGTTTTTCAGTCTTTCTGTCTGAACTTTGGGTACAGTAAATAGGGGTTTAGTAAAGGGGAAACAAGAATATAGGAATTTCAATAGACCTTTACTACTAAAACTGTTAGGAAAATGCATCACAATAAGAAGAGAAATTTACATCTTATTTAATTATGATAATGGAAGAAAAAAACCCAACTACTTAAACCAAACCTCCAAACTTGATATATCACTAACAAGAAAATAATATGTTATTTGCTCACAGCAGGTAACATTTTCAAAGTTGAAAGTCCAGCCGAAGTCCATTTAAATGGATTTTGGAATGAAATCAACCTGTTGGATTTTGAATTAAAGGTCTGACGGCTTGACAATGGTTTCTTTATGGAAATATGAGGGATTAAAATTCAAACAATTTCTTTGTTCTGCAAAGCTTTTGCTCAAAATGATACTGTATTTGAATTATAACTTCCAGACCCAGGGTTAACATAATTTACAGTAGGGGGTTGACTATTTACAGCCATATACATATAACAAATTATCAAAATACACACAAGAACTGGCATAAATATTTTAAGAAACTGACAGCATTTATATTAATGAAGAAATTATTGTTGAGTACTTACATGTTTTTAAACAAATATCAAATTCCTTTCCCAGCATTCTTAGTATTTTTTTCTGAAAACATCAATGATATTGCATATTTTGCACCAATATATTGCTTTAATATTGATAATAAATCATTTTATAGGTTTCCTCAAAGGAAAGTACATGCATATTTCTTTCTCAGGAAATTTAGTCATGATCTAATGTCCTTTATTTTATTTCCAGTATTGTAAAGGTAGATATTAAGAACTATATTTTACCTCTAAGTTGTACTATATTTCCCTTCTGGCCCACGGTATGAAACAGATTGTGCAATAATGCTTCCAGACTGACTTCTATTATAATGGCTTTTAGATCCATTAAGTAAGAATAAGGACTCCCTTTGAGCTAATCATTTAAGCCATTACAAAATGCTCTGTAGAGACAAAATGCTCTGTAGAGAACAGACCTACAGGGAGATGAGTTGGTCAAGCTACTAACTCATCTTTCTATTGCATTCACTGAAGCATCACACACATTTATTTAACTAGTTATTACAAGATTGCTTGTCCTTCTACTGATATTTCTAGAGAGGAATTTGCATTTCCATGCCCACATATGCACACAAACATTTATATATATGTGTGTGTATATATATATATATATATATACACACACACATAAAGTGTCCCTGGCGGTCCTTGAATTCAGGGAAAACAATGACCATCAAATTCACTAATGATGGACAATCATGCTTTTTATGATGGATAATAAAATATAATTTTCATAGAAAATGCCATGAGAAATCTAACTAATTATGAAAATAACAAATATTTATATGTTCAGCAAAATAATGTTGTATTTGCTGTTGAGGGTCATAGTAATGGGGTACGAGATGAGTCATTTCATCTAACTGTGCTCATGTTTTATATCAGCATGTTTCACACATTCCAAGGCTGTTACCCTTGTGATTTACATGTCAGTATATGCCCATAATCATGGGTATATACATCTGTAGGCCAGTTAAAGAATTATCACAATGTCACATAAATCAGGATGCCACATGAGATCATGGTAACTGACTTTTCACCAAAATTACTTTTTTATTTTTTGGTTCACACATCTGGAATAACAACAGCACACAGGCCAAATTCAATAGATAATCATAGCTTTGATGTTTCTTTTTATAGTAGCCTAATCTTCAAGTTTTCAGAGAAATTACAGTCCACGCTCCAGGCCTTCAAAACAACAAACAAAATCCAAAACTCTATGAAAAAAACATGCTGCTGGAATTAACTTGATTTTTTGCTGAGACCATTTTCCAAAGTTTTGAATGGCATGTATCTGCAACCATGGGATCCTTTCCAGCCAAGAAACAATAGTGCTGCTATTTATATGCATATGGATTTATTTATTGCTACTGATTTTAATACTTATAAATAAAAAACCTCCAAACTAACAAACAAATTTAATTTAATTTAGGCTGTCCTTAACTGAGAAGCCACTGAACACATTTCAGTTTAATAATGGCAAAATATTTTCATGCTTATAAACTCAGCTTTTCCTCTGAAATCTTCATTAAGATAATAAAACTAGCAATATTGGTTTGAAGTTTTCTTTTAACAACATCTCAGAGCCACTGAAATCAGTGGTGAAGCTCTTGATAACTTTAACAGTGCTTCAATGGATTTTTCAGTTTTAAGGTTTTGTGCTTTCTTTTCCCATCACATAAGACTTGCAAAGCTAGAAAAATTCTGTCTTTTAATATTTTTTGAACCTGATCACAAAAAAGACATCCACTGTCTGCACCTGTGGGTGTATAAAGGTGAAGTATAATCTTGACTGAAGTTCTGCAAGATTGCAAACAGTTGTTAGATCTGGAAAAGAGAGGACAAAAAATATTAATTATAGTATTTACTTATAGTAAAAAGTCTGTAAGCTTTCTCAAAAATATTTTAAAATTTTCTTGTATATCAATAGATATCACTGCATTAGTGTATTTTTGTATTGACTTGAGTACATAATTTTCTAAATATATCACTGATTCTGCAGATTGCAGAATGTAATATATTTTCAGCTAGACAGTTATTATGATAGTCTTTTCTTAGTTTTCAAATGAAAATGAAATTTTTTTCCAGAATTTTTAGTTTTTTCTTTTCTTTCTGCCAAAATAGCCTGAAAAATACTGACATAAAATGTAAAGCCTATAGATACATAAATACATGAGAGATGTGCTATAGCAAGTCAGAACTTCTGTTTTATGTGAAGGTCAGAGTTGGATCAGTTCTGCCTAGCACATAACCCTCATTTCCACCTACAGTTTTTTGTTTAGTATATTAGCCCTCCTAACTTTCCCTAGTGGAAATAGATTAGTGAATTTAGTTAGGATCCTTGAGCAGCCTTTGAAGTACTGGCTGTCTACTCTCAAGCCTAAGCAGAGATCATAGAATCACAGAACCATTTATGTTGGAAAAGACTTCTAAGACCATCAAGTCCAACCACCATTAAGCCATATCCCCAGGTCCCATATCCCACCTCCCTGGGCAGCCTTTTCCAATGCCTGATCACCACTTCAGTGAAGAAATTTTTCCTAATATTTAATCTAAAGCTCCCCCTCGAGAAAGTTGAGGCTCTTTCCTTAGGATGCCACTGGCCTTCTTGGCCATCTGTTACAACTATTTTGTTACAGGTTGCAGCTATCATTTAATCCTGGAGATACGAACAGTTAGCAGAGAACACTGACAAATGGCTTGTTTTTAAAGTAGCGAGAACTTGTGAAGATTTGGCGGTTCTTTTCCAAAGTGGTCATTTCCTTTGAAGGGTTAAAGGCAGGGAGGTTGAAGAGATTTCATTTTACCTGGCTTAGATGTTCCTGACACAGGCATTTGCTTCTTTGCTGGTTGCCCTACCCATCAAGTATAGTTGAAGGAAAAAAAGTAGTCAATCACGCTGAAAGTAGGACTCATCTGATTTCACTCACTCTATGTCTCTTTCTACCTCCTGATAAAATGATTTAGTCTGTAAAACTACCTTTCCCTCCTCTCAGATGTTGACCTGTCAGTGGTCCAAGCCCAAGTTTTGATGGAGAAAGTCTGCTGAGCAGAGCCATGCAAGACAGGAGAAATAAAATTTGAGACAGAATCAGGATTGCTGGTAAGGATAGTCTGCAACACAATGAATTCAGAAAACAAAAAAACACAATGAAAAACACCCCCCCTCCAAAAAAATAACCAAACAACCCAAAAAAAATTAAACAACTAAAAAAAACCCCCAACAAACAAAACAAAAGCATCGAACCCCCCCACATGGATGTAAAGAGAAAAAAAGGAAGTCTCAAGATGGAAATTTAGGCACATTAAAAACCAGGCTTATGCATGGGCACCCAAAGTTGAACCTGGTGACAGCTGCCCAATAAAGACCTATCGGACACAGCGTCCAATATCATTCAACATACCAGTTTATTTTTTCTTACCATGTACTGTCTTTGTCTTTTAAAATTGTGTAATTTGGAGTCCCTTAAAATACATGGAAGTTGTTCAACATACTGACAGAGAAAGTAGTGAGATTCCTAGGTGGTTATTATAGATTCCTATCTACCTTGTTCAGGAAGATTTCCAGGAAAGCTAAGAGGGCAAAGAAAACAATAAAACCACCCAAAAGTACAGACCATAAAATATTAATGAGTAAGTAGTACATTGATATATAAGAAGGATTCAAGAGGAATACCTTCTAAGTACGACAAAATATTTTAATTCATTAAAAAAAACCAACACTGTTGATAGTATGTAGGTTGACTTATACATATGTGGTGGTAAAACATCCAATGAGGAGGTTAACCTCAGTGATCTCAGTTGTTTATGTAAGAGAGAAACACAAATCATAGAATCATGAATCATAGAACTGTTTGGGTTTGAAGCAACATAAAAGATCATCTGGTTCCACCACCCCTGCCACAGGTAGGCATTGATGTTGCCTACTAGATCAGTTCTTCCAGGGCTTCATCCAACCTGACCTAAAATAGAGACCAGATATTTCTTCATTACAGAATTCTGAGAAAATTGCTACATGAACACATGGGATCACTATGTTCAGTAATGCAGATAAACAAAAAAAATGCAGTAGCTGTACAAAAAAAGATCAAAACATGAGAGAAGTTGTGAATGAAATAGCTAAATTTGGAAATAAAAGTTACTTCAAGAAATTGAAGTAAATTAATTAAATAGAAGATTAAAAGTAGAGAGGATATATCAAAGTAATAAATTAACCTCCTTCCTATGTTTCTTTATTAAGAAAACTTCTAATTTTTTTTCTTCAGACAAAGGCAATGCTTTATCTAAACTACTTTATCTGGACTTCAGTAGAGCCGTTGATATATTGCCTGGGGAGGTGTTATTAATTAAGATGAAGAGGATTGAGATTGATGTAAGAATAGATGAGCCATTCAGTCTCTACTGAAAAGGAAATGACTGGTAAAGAAATATGCTATTAGAAGGGTTCCAAAAGTCTTATATATGGATTTGGTTTCGCTTTATATTTAGTTCATTTTTATTTAGTGCCCTGGGCACAAAAGAATTGAGAATTTGCTGATGACACAACACTGGGATGAACCAATAAAAGGAAGTACAAACAGGGTCAGCTAAAGGACAGCAATAATACAACTGAGTTAAAAGCCATACAACACAGTAAAAATCAGATACTTGGGAGCTAACAATAAAACATTTTGTAGCCAGGTGAGAACTCCTCCGACAGACATATGGAAGGTGGAAGAAAATCTGGATATTAGTAGATCCCAGAATGTTGCAATCTTTGTTCCTGTAAATTTCTTACTGACACAAGAAAATATGGTTTTGTACCTTTAGGAACACTACTTTCCAGTCTCATCACCTCTGTTCAGGCAAGGTACCTTCCAAACTGGAAAGTACAGAGAAATTCCACTTCTGATGAATTGAGGACTTAAAACAGTTTGGATTTAAAGATTAAAACATTCTTGACATAAGAAATTAAATACTGTAGATAGATATGTTTATACGGTACAAATAGAGACTTCTCTGTATTCTAAATATTGTATGTTTCTTCTGCATATTTCTCTATTGCATATTCCCCCATCAGTTTGCTCAATCCTATAGCCTCCTTCAGCATTCTGTACCCATAGGATTGCACCTTCATCTGTTGCAAAGTGATTTGCCTACTCTGGTTATAATTTGTTTACATTAATAGGTCAGGGTTTATGCCTCTGTGCGTTTCTCCCTTTCCTTATCTTCCCAATTTAAAATATTTTTTTTTACTCCTAATTTGTGCCAATGACCAGGTTTTTTCTTATCAAGACCTCCCTTATTATGTGTTGGCCAGACACCCTCAGAAGAGCAGGCACTCTCCTACCCCATACATTTACTTATGCATAAATCAGAGTTAGCCTTTCTAGGACTGGATTAATCTCATCTAACTATAGTGGCTACAGTGCATTTGACCAAGGGTCATCTTGGTAGTTAATATGGAGAAAGCAGTAAATATTTATTGCAAATATTCTCTTCCATTTCTAACATCTCCTTTAAGCTGAATTGAGTTGTATGCACATATAAATACAGCTCAGACACAGCTACAATTCATCTGTGTAAATTTAGGTGGTATACATCAACCTTTCATAAAGAATCAATAATATCTTTTTTATATGCCACAAAAGTGTCCTGTGCAGGGCCAGGAGTTGGACTCAATGATCCTGATGGGTCCTTTCCAATTCAGCATATTCTGTGATTCTATGATATCTCACCAGTTTTTACATTTGTTAAAAAATGAGGACAGAACCCTAAGCCAGTACATTTAAAGCAGAGCTTGTGCTCTTTTCCCATAGTTAACTTAAAGCCAATATACAAGAAACATTTTAGCATAAACTCAATAACATGTGCTTGATTGCATTAATGGAAACATGATTGTGTGGTTTTGCTTAATCAGGATCACACCAGTGATACTGTGCTAGCAGGTAAATTTAGGTCCTTTACAGGTTCATATTAGTGATAGAGTGATACCATACAGACAGAAACAGAATTTCACTCATCAATTCTGATTGCTCCTAGTTAAAAATCAGCTCCATAGGATGACATTGGTATCTCACTCTTTCTACACTTCTGTATCATTTCTCCTCACCTGCAAATTGTGAAATTTGGCTAAAATTAAATTGAGTTGTGTTTGCAGGTATTTTCCATAGAATTATTCCACTGAAATTATTTCAGTACTACGATTTATAATGTGGCTGCACAAAACCTTGAATCAAAACACATGAAAAAGAATTGCTGCATGCTAATGGAAAGAGACAACCCCGATGGAAATTTCTTCAAGTGGCTTTGTTGTCAAAGTGTTTTGTTAACTGTGTCTTAGCTGACACCTGCTACAAAAGATTTAGGCTCCATTTGTCCTCCGTGGGAACTATCAATTTTCAAGATATCTTAAGACTCCAGAAATTCAGTAAAAGCTCTCGAGTAATTTCTGCTTGTGGCCTGATGTTGCAGAAGTTGTTCACTCTAGATGGGTCAGGGGCTAACTACTGTCCTATTAGAAATATATTGGTTTCTTGCCATTATTTTGCAATATATACATTATCTATATGTAAAAATTATATATATAGAAATAATATTTTATTACATACATACATTTTGCATTTCTCCACATTGTATTGTTTTTATTGCATTATCTATACATATTAAAAAAATAGGATAAAACATCACTCTTCACATCGTGTTGAATAATCCATGATTATACATCTCAGACTGAATTGTTTTCTCCTTAATACCTTTAGCTTCTAAGTTAGAGGAATTTCTCCTTCTTTAATTTTCTTTACTTCCTCTGTAATTTTTGAAAGCAAATTTGGTACCCACTCAAGCAAAAATGTGCAACAGTTTTGGCAGCCCTTTACTACTCCATTTCTCCCTTCACCTATTTCTATATCCTTACCCTAATTAGGAGAGCTATCCATGTGCATGCACACTCACATGTTGCTCAAGGAAAATCTAGGTGGAAACTACCAACCTATTTCATAGCAGAACTTCTGTCTGTCATTCAGACTTTTCCTTTTATGATTTGTGTAATAAACTATACACACTCAAATATGTCTGTGGCTGTTTTGCTTTTTCCTTTAACTGGCACCAAGCAACTCTTGTATTCCTGGTGTTCTTAAGACACAAAGACAATCTAATACTATTTTATTAGAATATCTTTTAAAATTATATATAAAAGGTATTCTAAATCTTCTACCCAAAGAAACATTTCCATTCATACAATGCATGTCAGTGTAATCCCACTGTGAAAACAGTCTTACTGAAATGAGTTAAAATGTCTGCATAATAAGGGCTATATTGTAATTTTTCAGGAGCCCCCAAGGAAGACTAAGCTTAACTACACAGAGGTTTTGAAAGCAGACCAAAGATTTTATTATAACTCAGTTGTTCTGGATGGTTTACTGCATGTGAGAGAAGCTGAAAGAAATGCTCATTCTCTCAGGATTTCCCCCCTATATTTGTTACCTTCTTGAAAACAGCAAAAATAAAAATCTTCAGCTACTTCCACTACATGGAGATCACGTTGTTTATTCTATGATGAAAAATATTTTATAAATAGCTTTTGTCATAGCTATTTTATAAATAAAATACTTGGAGTTCCACAGTTCTTTGCAAAATGAACTGAAGGAAATGGTAAGAAAACTGGAAGGCTGAGGAATGATTGATTTGCTTCTGGTTTACAGTAAATCCAATCTATGGCAAGAATGAATAACTGAAAATTTGTTGATTACGATATTCAAGCAGCCTAGAATGTACCAAGAGGAAAATAAATTAAAGTATTAATTACATTGTTCAGCTTGATGGCTATATACTTCTCCAAATGTATGGCTTTGTATTTTTTAAATTATTTTGTCACCTAGTTTTCCTCAGTATTACACAGAATTTACTCATTTTTTCCAAGGTGGGCAACATTCTAATGTGAAAATTCACCAAAAGTCTGTGTAGCTTTCTGTTGTCATTATAGCACAAGAGTTCGTTGTCACTACATTGCAAAGGTACCATATTGCTAGAGTTTCATACCTACTTGATGTTTTCTTGTAGGCATCTCCTCTAAGCACTGACTCTTCTTTGTCCTCACAGTAACCAACTAATTCCAGTTCCCACCAATCCACTCTTTTATAACACTGTTCTTATTGGCTACAGGTATGGCCTGTTAAAATCAGGCCTGCTCCTAATCTTTAGTAATTGGTTCAGCTGCAACTCTTTAGGGGATAAGATTACATTCTATACCACCTTCATTTATCCCTACATACTGTATCCCCCTACAGCTTTCACTTTCTAGGTACCAACTTTTCTGTGACGGAAACTGAAGTAACAACCAGAAAATTCAATGGTGTCATCACAATGACCATAGACCATGAGATTTATTTTTCTCTTATACCTGTGGTGTTTACAAGCTGAATATTTTTTGCATCTCAGTCTTCTGAGAAATCTTAGCATTGTTAGAAATCTGAGCATTGTTAATGGAAGTAGTAATGCATGTAGTAACCTTCTATGAGCATTGTTAATGCATGAAGTAATAATTGAATCCACTATAAAGCAGAATTGCCACAATTAAATCTATTTAACTATACAGGCAAAGCAAAGCTGTACTGTCTAGAATATTTTAATGGTGGGAATATTTTCGTGGTTAAAGAAATAGAACTGCATATGAACTATTTCAAGCTTCATTCTTCCTTCTGAATTGTTTTATGATTGTTTTTGGTATTCACATATTTTATTTGATGGCTTTTTAATTTAAAACATGAAAGAAGTAACCTAGTAAAGAGCTGTGTTCTAGGATTCCTTTTTCCTTTCCCTGCATGCAGGGGTTACTTAGGTCTGAGTTTCAGAGTCACAGATTTTCTGGATTGATTTCTTTTTTGTTGGTCCCATGGGTCTTTCTTATTTTTTGGCACAACGATTGAAGTGCAAAAGGAAGGTTAGGAAATGACCCAATTCTATAATTTTTTTGCTATGGCTCTTTACTTGGAAACTCTTTTGCTGTCAGGAAAAGCCATTATCTCATTTACCCTTATTAAACTTTCAAAACACAGAGATAATCATAAGCATGTTTTAAGCCTCTATAATATGTTCTCAGTAAGCAGTGAACCCAAGAAAGATGACTGTCCATAGAAATGAAAAGTGAGGAATCTCTATTAAGCCTCTTACTTTCAGTATGCAGTTCAGCTGATATTTATACTTCTTACCTTGAGGTTAGTGGTACCTGAAGTGTAATTAAATGTGCTATAAAAACAGTATCTCTGCTCTACACCTAAATTACAAATGACTAAACAATTTCATATGTCAAATCTCGAGCAGTATTCCCATTTGAATACTAACCTAAATTCTGGGCATGCAGCATTGTTACACAACAAAAGCAAATTCCTTAGGACTTAATAGAAACTATCCCTTGTTTTGCACAATGAGAATTCTTTGTATTACTCCTGTTCTTAATGAGACATTAATTCCTGATTTCAGTTCATAGAGGACTATTTCTTTTCTGCATCAATATCAATATATAAAGACACAGCTTCAGGTGCTGTTATTTCTAATCAGCCTTGCATACAGTAGATTTCATGAATATATGAAGAATGAATGTAACTAAAAGCCAAAGATATTTCTTTCTATGCAAAATGAGAAGTGACTATAGATGTTACCTCAGCTATCTGGTTTACCCTTTTTATGTTATACTTTTCTGTTTAAATGTAGTTAACATTGGCATTTAATATTAAAAACAAAAAAATTATTTTATTGGGATTTTCATGATTACAGCATTGATGACAAAAAATGAAGTGAGGAAAGAACATAAAATATCATGACCAAAATGAAAAATCTCTATCCTTTCTTTAACAATGACATTTAAAAATAACCTCACTCTGCCATGGTAGTTTTTTCTTAGGTTCAATGTGTTGGTGATAGAAATGAGTTTTGTAACAAAATTTGAAAAATTAAACTTGTAGTAATTAATATGTCTCCAGTACAAAAGGGAGGTTGGACATAGTTTGATTGTTTTCATTCATTCATTTCGGGATTTTGTTGCATTTTTGTGCATTTGGGGTTGCTTGTGTTTTTTAAAATTTTGTTTTCCTTGCCTATGTTAACTGTACATAGTATGGTGTAGTATTTATGTTATCTATCTATCTATCTATCTATCTATCTATCTCTCTATGATGTATCTTTTTAATGTGTATGACCGTAAAATTTCATGATATCTCTGTTTTGCCACTTTCAGGCATACATGAGAGTCCTGGCCATAACTTCATAATTACATGATATTTTGTCTCACACTGAATGCTCTTTTTCATATATTCTCTCTTTTCATAAACACTTTCTCTTTTTTTATTTCCCCCACAGATGTGCAATATCCAGAGAAGATCCTACAAGATGTTTTGGACTTGAAGGACGAGAGATCCAAATTGTCCTGTAACACAAATCAGCAGGTAAATCTAGATATGTGCTACCAGTACATCTACACTATCATTTTGAATTACATCCTATTTCTCTTCTCTTTATTATTCAGACTGAATATTTACTAGGTTTCTTACGGGATCTACTCTAAGGAAAAGCAGGTACATCACTTCAACAGTACAGTTATAAATGAGATGATTTGTGAGTCAGTTTTCTTACTACCTTTGGCAAAAGGCAAGTAAATTTCAATACTTTCAGAGCCTTCAGACATATAATTTATTAATCTTTCATTTTCAGGATTGTTCCCCAACCACACATAGACCTGGCAAGGTTGTTTGATGCAGAAGGATTTAAATAACCTCATACTGCTTTTTGAAATTAAAAAAAAAAAAGTTTCTATAGGGATATAAATAATTGAATCAGAAAGACTAAGATTGGTGTGAATTGAGAATGAATGGAAATGTCTTTATGTGGAGGCACCAGCAGGAACATACAGAGGGAAAGGGTCTCAGTGTCTGTGAAAATGGCATGCAGATTAACAAGTCCTCATCACCCCTGCACATCCATTTGCATTTTCATTGAGCACACGGGTTTGGACAATATTGGGACAGTATTGGCCCATACATATGTACCAGGATAGATGCACTGCCAGCTCTGGAAGGGTTAGAAAAAGGTATGGCTGAAATCTGAATGTGGTTACTAACCCGGAGGACATGAAGAGATAATTGTCTTCCCTTGCCTTCCACATCATTGCACAGGATCCATCCTAACACCAGGACACGAGCACTGAGGTGGCCAAGTGCTGGCCAGACAGCCAGAGCACTCCTGCCCTGTTCCCTGGCAACTGGGCTGACCTCTTGGGCATCACATACACTCTAGTGCTTGCATGGTAAGAGGGAATGAGAGTGAAACAAGTTTTGATTCCATTTTTATTTAAATAAAATAATTTTACTCTCATAATGTCTTGCACGTGTGTTTACTGAGCTATGAATATGGTGCAAGAGTATTTCCTGAAAAGGTGAGTAATGAGCATGCACAAAACTACAGAGAGCAAGCTGAAGGTCTGGGTGATGGGAATATGGTACTGCAGCCATGCAGGCACGTAGTGAAGTTAACCTGTAGCATAGCACTGAACCAGACATCCCCTCATACACCATTCATCTTGGATCAGGCCAATCTGCATAAATAAACTTTGTAAATGCAAACTATTTTGCTCCAGATGCCCAGGAACAAAGTATTACTCCTGAAATGTTTTCCAGGACCTTTATAAAGACCTTTTTTTAAGGACGCAGTAATAATAATAATAATAATAATAATCAGGTTAACACTGTTAGGATAGAAGTATATAAAGCACAGGGACTCAAGTGGTAGCTTACTGGCCCATTTCACAAAAGAAAGGCTTTGGGTTATATATATGTAAATGAATAGAGAGCATTTTTTAGGCAGAGAGCCTGTTCTTGTCACTTTTAATCTGCAATAAAAATTCATCATGTGAGAAATATGCATGAGGATTTGAATGGGCATGCCTCCAGTGTATTATCATAACACAGGCAGTGGAAACCATCTTTCTTAAGTAAAGGAGGACTATCTGCAAATAGCTGATGTACAAAATGTCTCCATAGTGGTGTTTGAACACAGAAGTTCTTTCAGAAAACTGAAAATGGAGATGAATGAGAACCAATGTGCTATCTGATCAACTACTTCTAGTCTGTCACATCTGCAGTCAGCTTTCTTTAGCACTGTAGGCACCTTCATGCTCCAGGCTGCTTCTAAATTGCTCAAAAAAATTAGTACCAGAAAGAGAAAATTGGAAGACTTCCATGTGCAACAGTCTTTCCAACTTTATAGTAACTGTGGTTTACATATTTACAAACTTAGTTTAGAAAAATAGCTCAGAGTTGTTTTTTTACCACTCCAATCAAAATTCATTATTTTCTTTATTTTTCCTGACCAAAAAGCCTCTCACAGTAGAGCTTAATAATGTTCATTATAGAAATCTAGAACTGGGTTTTGTTTATTTGTTTCTAACTGCAACAATGTTTTTATATTTCTTTATTAACTGAGTCAACTTTGGCACTATTTCCACTAAGAAACCTGGAAAGGGTCAAGGTCTGAGTACACAGCACTGCCTAAACCCAAACCTATCTCAAGAGCAGGATTTGGAATGCACTCTGCTTTTCTGCAAAGAAGAACTGCAGATGCTTCTGTGTGCACTTTATCATTATTTCCTACCTTTCTATAGATCTCATTGCAATTGTTGGGAGTTTAATTTCTGCACTCCCACTTTCCATAATGCAAAAAGTTGTAAATACAGTTTTCTGGATGGAAAATCAATATCCATCCAACCACACAAGGACATTTTTTTTCCTCTTTCAGTGGCTTTTTAATAGAGCTCCATTTATTGTCCATAAAAAAAAAAACAAGGTTAATAATGAAAATCTGATGAAATGAAAGGGAAAAGGAGAAAATCCTCTGAGGAGCGCATAGACAGAACACATGGGAAATTAGAAGATCTTTCAGAATATGATGTTTTAATGGGTAAAATAAGGTAATGCATTTCTCCTAAATTTGTCTCTTCATGAAATACCATATCAACAGAGAGATTATCAGACCTATTGAAATCTTTGAATAATGAATATCAGTGAATTTAATTTCTATAAAATAAAGTAAAAGCATAAATATACAAAAAAAAAAAAAAAGAAAAAAGCAGCACTAATTGCCACATTAATAATTCTGCTTGGCAGAACACTGTTCTGAAGACAAAATTTGGTAATTAAAGGCAATTAAAGACCTTCTTAATCACCTTGAACCACCTCCAATGTGACTTTTCTGCTTCCTTCTGTTATCAGCCTTACATGTTTGAAAATTAATCGCCCCCTGCAAACAAACAGTGTGTTGGTGTCAATGCAGGGAAACAGAACAACCAGATACAGTAGTAGACTGTGAGTGCTGCTTCTACTGTAGTTTAGTCTTGGATTAACCCTACCTAATCTTGCAAGATTAAAACAAGATTTGTTGGCTATTTTTTTAAAATAAGCATTCCTACCAAATTTTCTGATTCAATCCCAATTTTTGCACCAGTGGACATAAATTTAGGTGTTAATGTAAATTATAAGTAGCATAAAAGTGAAACTGTTTTCTGGTGGAAGTCCTGGTACTTGGAGTAGGAGGAAACAAAAAACATCCATCAATCACTGATGGAACAAGAGTAAGAAAATGTACTGGAATATTTTCTTTTCAAACCACTGAACAACTTTTTTATTTACCATATCAAAGTCTTGGGTTGGTTTTTTTATATATTGCATTCTTTGAAATTTTATCTTATACCATAAAAAATATACATTGCTGATCAATTAAGAAATTTAAACATTTTCATCTTAGTGAAGCAAAATACATCTATAAATTTACATTTAAATTCTCTATTGAATTCTGTAACTCATAGAAACCTTTGAAAATTAATGAGAAGTTCTTATGAAAAATATTGGACTAGATCTAAAAGGGATATCTCAAAACTCATATAGGAAATTAATTTTGGAATAGATTTTTTTAAAAACCAAGTTCAAGTTACACACAAGTAATCAGAACAGATTTTAAAGCCTAGTGACAGCATGACTTATGCCTCTGGAAAGATGTATTGTCATAATTTTTACAGTCAAATTGTTTTTCAAGTAAATCTATTTATTTATCCAGTATATTAGAAAATGTAAATCAGGCTAAAAAGCAATGTTTCTTATCATTTGCTTTGTAGTGAGCATGGAGAAAGAGTTTGCAAGCTTGAGAGACACATCACATAAGATTCTTCTCCAGTTGTCTATCTATAAAAAAAAATCTTTTTTTAAAAACCAGAAATTGTTGAAATACTGTATTGCTCCCATGGGCAACATTTCTTTCATAGAAAGTTTCATAAAGAAAAGTAGTCATGAATAAATATCATGAGCAGACATCTATATCAATCCCCTACGAGGTTTACCTGCCTTGTATGAAACAGATTTGTTTGAATGGTCTGAAGCTTCAGAATTGGTTTGGAAAGAACCATTTAGTTGTAGACAAAGGGAATAATTTAGCTAGTAAAGTTAACCATTATCTTATTTTAAAATTATAGGTAGTGTGTGATGGTAATTACACTGAGGACTTCATATTCATTACAGTGAAAAGACTCAAATTCAGGCTTTCCATATTTTTTCTTCCTAAATTCAAAGAACAAAATTAAATTAGAAACTTGGAATTTTTTTTTTCACTAAGTCATTTAAAGCTACTTTAGCAAACACTGTGAGATTATAAGAATCCACACAGACTAAGAATTGGGGAAAAAAGCACATAGATCTATTGGAGAGTTAATTGATTTTGCCTATAAGTGAATTAAAAGTCTGAATTTTCATTTTAGACTTGGATTGTATGGCAAGCTGGATGGAAAATTCCATACATTTACTGAAATAATGTGCATAATGTTCTCAAAGTTCAATATTGTTACTGTCTCAGTTTGTTATGTCATAATAAATTGCAGTCCTCTGTGACTTTAGAACAAGAATGGTGAATTTTAAACCAATATTGTGTTAATCACAACCAAATACTGTGATTCTGTTATTTCTCTTAGTGCTCCTTGGTTCATAAGTCAAACAAATGTTTTACCTCTGAGTATATTCCATTGGGATGACAGTTACTCATTCATGTCCTCTCTGCTGAAGCTAGAAATACAGTGATCTTCTGTCATTGTGTGAAGACAGTATCTCAATGCATAGAGTAAGCAAAATTATCCTTACTGACAAGGTTAATATACCAAAATCAGGTACATTCTTGGCTGAGTACTATCAAATACTCTTGAGCTGCTATAACCCTTTGAGACTCCAGGTGGAATAAAATGGAAAACAATTTAATTAAATGTGCTGGGAATGCAATCTGGGACGTTTGTTGAAGAAATCTGGTTTGGAGGAACTGTATTACACTGGGAAATTATCCTTACTTGTAAACAGAGTATGTGTTGGCACAGCTGAACACTGTAAGCATAAGGACAATACATAGATATTTAATACAATCACAAATTAAATATCCGGTACTAAGTCTGAATATTTTGAAACAAAGTATATTTGTTGGACTTTCATAGCATATGGAAGTATGTTTCATTAATATATTATAGTTTCATGACATTGTAGTGTAGGTGCAGCTATGTGTATGTATAGCTAAACGTAGCTAAGATTAATTTCAAAAATGTATTAGTCTGGAGTTTATATCAAGTTAGTCTGATAAATTTCCAGATAAATTGTACAGTTTATCAGGAAAGTTATGGAGTGGAAACACTCTAGATGCACAAGTTTCTATTTAAAATTGCCTAAATCACCTGGAGATCAAAAATAATTAAAAGAAGTATCTGTATTGAGAAAAAAATTAGAGTTTTTTCTGTTCATCTCTTTTTATTCTCACAAAATCATGATTCAAAACAACCATAACCAAACCTGTTATTTTCAACTGGATATTTGAACATGAGAACAAATAGGTATCATCCATGTTCTGCTATTATGTATTCAGGTTTTTCACTCTTGTTACCTCATCCAGATGACTGTGGTTTTATTTGCACCACCACAGAAAAAGACAGAGAAACAGATTATCTGCTAAAGGCCGTATTCCTTTCATTTCATGAGGTATTAGCTCACTCCATAACTTTTCCAACTGAACTCTTCCCTGATAGCTCTGAAGCAAAACTAGCAAAGGGAATTTCTTTTCTAGAAAGTGAATTATTTCCTGCCCAGACAATGCTGCCTGCTTTGGACTCAGTGACTCTACAAGAATTCAGAAAACATTAGTACAAAAATTGTTTAAGTGAACTATCCTCTTCTCACCTGTCCCTACTCATCCTGAATTAACTCTGTAAATAGCTTTTAGTCTATTTACAATGAAGAGTTTAATGGATGTAGAAACCCTTTATATAGGTCTCCAATTAGGGTACTTGACCAGTTTTAAACCATATGGGCTTAATTTGAATCACGTATTTAATACCAGCTTTCTCTCTTCCCAGTATTAAAAAATACTGTATCTCTTTTTTTTTTTTTAATTATCCTACTGCAATGCAGTAAAAAGTGATAATAATAAAAGTGCACACAACCCCAAAAATTATTCAGAAGAAAATGGAAAAGGACACATACAAGAATTAGCTTTTTTGTTGTTTAAAAAAACATTCAATTTCTAAACAAATATGTGCAGGTGGTTTCAGGGATCTTTTCCAATAAATATTTATGTAATATTTGCTCCTGGGGTATAATATTCAAAACCAAGATAGTTTATCCTACTTCAAGAACTTTTGACGCTAAGGTATGAACAAAAATTCAAATTCAGTACTGTGAAATACAAAATGAGTGACTTAAACAGTAGAAAAGAACAAAAAGATGCAATTATAGTCTCTAGTTTTAATTTTGGAGGTGACATTAATTTTACTTGTGTATCATGGAATAATCAAAAAAAATGTCCAACCACTTCTCTGCTTCTCAATTTTCTCTGACCATAAATAATATTTCCTTGACCACTTCTGAGGTTTTTTTTTTCATGCTATAGATAGAAGATTTAAAAAAAATATTTATTGACCTATTCACTATAAAAGAAGAAACAAAATAAAAGACCATTAATTATGCAGTGTGTGAGATTCACTTTGAAGGTGAAGGTGAATAGAGAAAATTTACAAAAAATACCAGTATATCTCAATCATAATAATATTTACTTTTCAAAGCTCAATTATATATCTTTCGTACAGATTTGACCAGGCAATCATAGCTAATTTCCTACAATATTCTGGCCTCAAAATGAAATGTCTAATTTTGTTGGACAACTTTGTATGTAGCAGATTTAAATATATTCTTTAGATATTTAATCTTAATAATCTTGTTCAGAAAGAAAACATAATATAATTTCACATTATACCTTTTTAACCCTTTAGACAGGATGCCAATTACCTAAAACATCAGGTTCTGCCTTCTAATCTGTAATGTATACCTAATTGTGGGTAGGTTTTTTGGTTTTGTTTTGTTTTTTGTTTTAACTTCTACATTGGCACTTAAAAACTCAATCTAGAAATTGTCTAGGCCACGTCTGAGATTTGGAAGTTTTTAGATCTCAAGTCCTATTTAAGGTTCCTTCTTGAAGAAAATTAGGTCACTATGTGCCTAGGTCTTTAAATATAAAATAAAGAAAAAGCTTTTCTTCATTCTAGTGTTCATAAGTACAAATCAAATGTTGTTCCAGGGTAGCCTTTTCTCTGGGGAAGGGATAAGCCACAGAGTAGTTACAGATTAACCTGGATAGCCTTTTGACTGTATTACTATGAAAAGCTGAAGAGAAAAAATGTTCATTTTGTTACTTTCTCCCAGAAAATAGCTCTTAAGTGAAAGGAAATTAAAGAAGGGAAATGTATCTTGGAAGAAAATTCACATGTTTGATACTGAGTTCAGTGTGGGCCTTAATGGATACTAGTTTAAAAATGAATCAAAATTTGTTGGTTTCAATCAGATTCATACCTAAACACTATAAAAACTATCTATCCCTGAATATAGTTACATTTTTTATCTTACAGAACACTGTGGATTGATATATATTCTATTTCGTGATTTTTATAACCCCCCCAAACTGAGAAATATGATGTAAAACAGTCAGTTTTCAATTGTGTCAATAAGTTGATTTTTATTACATTAAAATTTCTATGTACTTTTTCTCTCTAGTCACATTCTTATTGTCCATTCTCTATCACTTTTTTAATTTAAAATCATTCAAAACTCTCTGGTTTGCTCTTTGACACAGAATATTATACTGAAAATGAAATTAAAATAAAAATAAATACTTCCATTAAATTGAGGTATAGAGTGGTCACACTATAAATATGCCTTCCAAAGACAGTAAGAGTTGGTGTTCAAGTAATAAAACATAAGTAGAAGCAGGATAAAAAAATTTGACCTGTGTCAGCAAAAGGAGAGATACAAAATGGATACATAAACTGACATGTAATATTTTATCAAAACAAATGTTTTTTCACATAGTGGATAAGCACCATCTGCCTCAGATGCTCATTCTTCTTAATATTCTGGGATAATTTCTACTTTTTTCTATTATATATTGATCGAGGATAGGATATAAATCTAGCTAATTTTGTAACCAGCAATACAAAACTCATTGCAAGAATAGGAAAATAGGTAAAATAAAGACTCATTTTATTTCTTTTTTTGCTTTCATATCGAAAGGGGCTAATAAAGAGTTCCAATCTTTATTTCCTATTAACTTTATGCATTTTGCACTCCACAATTGCTGTCCTGAAGATGAGATAAAGAACTGCATAGCTAGGAGTCCTATGCTGTAAACAACAGACAGAGATTGGGGTTACGAGACTACCTTTCTCCATGTTAACTATCACCTTGTTGTAAGACTATCTGGATTTCTCTTGAAAGAGAAATCTTTGTTGTAAGACTATCTGGATTTCTCTGGAATCTAGATAGCAGGAGTCTAATTTTTAGGCACTGTAATTCCTCCGTTAGTTACTTAAATCAATCTAAATCTACATCTTTAAGTATTTTTTCTTTTTTTAGATACACCAATCAGTGCAGATTGCACTTCTACTACATTAATTTGAACATTCCTATTATGGTTATGTTATAAAAATTGCTAGTATAAAGTTATCTTTCATTATGTTTGGGTTTGTTTTAAGTTGTTGGCTCTGATCACTAACTTAATAAGCAGCGCGCTGTTGAACCACTACCTTCATTATTGCATTAAACCATCTGGCTACTATTAGGAAATATTTCCACTGAAAGCAGCAGCTACCAGAAAACAAAAAGAAGTTTACCTGAAAAAAACCTAAGTCATGTTGGTGAAACTGGAATCCCCAATATTCCAGATGCTCTGAGCTAAACATTTTTCTAATCAAGGAGCCAGGAAGTAAAAGCTGTGCAGTACAGACCAGTGTTTTCAGGCAAGGATGTCAACATTTTACTAGCAATGTCCTCATGTAGATTGTAAGACTGACAAAGAATTACAAAAAAAACTTATAAAACCATTACCAAACTAATGATGTGGACTATACTCTTCAGAGATACAGAAATGAAGTGCAGCAAAGAGGAATCTGAGAGGAGGGGTTCTGTATGGTTATCCAAGTAGACTACATATGAAGTGTTTAAAAAAAGAAGAAAAACCCACCAAAATCAAAACACACACACAAAACTCTAAAACTTTAAAATAAGGAAAAAAGGTCGTGCCAGTTATATGGGGCATAGCTTAACTGAAGCAGAATCTGTTGATTTAGACTTGGATTTCTCCAAGCAGACTGGGCCTACATCCAGTAGAAAGTCAGGATACAATTCTATGTGAAAAGTCTATGAAAAATTTTAACTAAGAATAAAACCCAAATTAAAAACAAGGATTAATTCCTGGCCTCAGGCACCTTATTTAATATTGTTGACAGCATTTGAAGAAATTTTTGCTTTTGAAGTTACAGGATGTCCTTTTGCAAAACATTTTCAGATCTCAGATCACAGATGTTTCTCAACGGGGTTAAAGTGGAAATTGTAGGCAACAGTAACTTCAAGAAAAACTTTTAGAGACAGAGATCCTGAAGAGACAGAAGATTTAGGAAACCAGGAATATCAATGCTTTAAATAATCATGGAATTACTTAGCTCTGCAAACTCTTCAACCATCAATATACTTAAACATTTGCTACAGATGAGAATTGTGCTACTAGACTTGATTTT
Source organism: Molothrus aeneus (assembly GCF_037042795.1). NCBI lineage: Eukaryota > Metazoa > Chordata > Aves > Passeriformes > Icteridae > Molothrus > Molothrus aeneus. Next base: position 72,846,133 of record NC_089647.1, on the reverse strand, counting down.
GTATGATTCTGTCATTTGAATGAAAAACCCATGTAGAAATTGAAAGATTGTATTGAAGGAACTAAATGTATGTCAATAATACCTAATTAAAAAAAACCAAAACAAACAAAACCAAAACCAAAAGCTCTACTGAATGTAGATATTTGCCTGCTGAATTGATTTTTGATGTGGCGACCAAAATACTACTGTTACTTATTCCTTTAAGTAGACTTGATTCAAAACTTCCTAATGGAGTGGGATGCCGCAGAAAATGAGTCTTACATTTGGAGGTGTATACCTCTGTTTTTTTGAGAGAGATATGGTTATGTTTGCTGAAAATAAAATCATCAAGCACAATCCTTCCAAACCTAAAAAACCTGTGTAAGGTTACTTAGCCAAATTATTTCAAGCTGGAGCAGTGACACATTAAGGGTTAATGAACCTGGTCCGCTTCACCTGGAATACATATATTCAGTAATGTTGAAAAATTGGGTAATGGACATGGTTGGCTGTGTAACTGTTTTCTTCAAACATTTCATGGGCCAAAAAGGCAACAGTTGTGAATGTAAAAGACAATAAAAGAAATACAAGGTGGTTTTGACAAAGTGTTATTAGGAGACCGAGAAGGAGAAAATGTTTCTTTGCAAATTTTTCATGTATAATGATTGTCTACCACATAATGATCAAGTACATGATCTTTCACGGCAAAGGTAATGCTTATAAACCACAATATTTTCTAGAATTCTCTGTAAATCATGTATTAGTGAAAGAAAGGCTGAATTGTATTCTTAAAGTACACTAAAATTTGGCACCTTCCATTAAGTTAGAAACTGTAATTATAATAAGGTTTAAAAGAGAGAAAACCTTAACACAAACAAAGTTGGTCTACCTGATTCCTTTCTGTAGAATTCAGTAGAGACTGGCACACAGTGATGAGTTCCTCACTGCAGGTCTCACTGCAGTCCTGGACAGAAGGCTATCAAAGGGACCGAAAACAGGACAAAAGGTGGTATGTTAAAACAATCTTTCCCTTAAAATGTGATGGATCTCTCATAAATGTGCTATCATTAAAGTATTTTTTCACATCTTTGTGGCATGCTTTTGACTCCAGTATTTTCCTCCAGCAATCTGTGTATACATGAAAAAGAATAATTAAAAATGTAATACCAAACATTTTTATTTTATCCCAGCTTCAGTGTTAGTATTCAATTATTTTAAAACAATATCCCAGAAGTATGAATAAATCATAGTATTTTTATATCTTAACTATAAAATTATATTTACCTGTTTACATTCACAAGGCAAAATCTTCCATTGTATACAGCATTAAGGGCTATATAAAATTGTTTAAATCAATATTCTTCAGCAGGAAGAAAAAATGCACTTTCTAAATACACTCAAGTAAAACAAGAAGCAGTGTTCTTGGAAATTATTTAACCTGCTTTGTACGAGATGGCTTCCATTTCATCTCTCTGACTTACATGTTTAAACCTTTCACTGGTTTTACTGTATGCTATTTATGTGCTCCAGCAGAGTTAGCTTATCACTGCAAGCCACACTCTGTTGTAAGGCCTGCCTCAAAGAAAACGCAAAATACATTCCAAACCTTTGATATTTCAATGCAAACTCCATAATGTATTTTATAGAATGGAAAACAATTTGCACCACTCTATAACTGGCATTTATCTTAGCTGATAACATAAATGTGCTTACTTGTAAACCTGGAAATACAGAAAAAAAAAAAAGAGGAGATGCTAAAATTAAGAAAATAATGTATCTTACAAAAAAAAAGTATATAGCTTCTTTTTTTAGAAACTCTATGACAACATTTAAGGGAACTTTCATTGTTTTGGGAAAAAATATTTCACTTTTGAATTACTAGAAAATTCTAGTATGCTCCCAGAGTCATCATTAGAAACAGTTTTTTTGTAAAGATAAATATTTATTTTTTTAATGTATTTGCATGCATTTCATATGTACAAGTTGAAAAGGAATTAAAAAAATACAGACTGAAGTGTTCATGCTGCAAGTCACTTGAACAATTCAGACAATTAAAATTTGTGAATTGACTTTTAACTTGCATATCATATAATACAGGCTACAACCTTTCTTTTTTCAGGATTCACTTAGAAGTTAATCCCTCATTTCCTTGGGATACTTTTCATAGTTGAGTATGTCCAAGATGTTAATGAATTTAATATTTATGATAGTTGTTCCTTATTTGAGTGACTCTACAATATTCAAATTCTTAAAGAAACTGGAAAACAAGTAGGTTTTTCAACAAGACAGGTAAACGATTTATTATGCTTAAGATTTTGACAAATGATTCAGCTAACACAGAGACAAATTGCTAAAAAAAAGCAGCATTGAATCTAGATTATACTGGAGGCATTAAGAAAACAAAACTGCACATTCCAGACATTCTGGATACAGGAGATTTTCAGCTCTTATGGAAAACTCATCTTTTTTCCCACACTTCATATTAATTTTCTCCGCTTTCCTTGTTTGAAATGAAATTTTATGCATTCATATAAATCAAAAATCTCAAAGATCTCAAAAAACCAAGAAAAGCAAAGTTGGTTTTTAAAATATTGGGGGTGGGTGAGGTGGATGTGTGAAGCTGCTGATGATGTGGAAACATCTTACATTTCTTTGGGTTATCAACATTCTATGTGGATCTTATCACAGACAACTCAACTCACTGAAACACTGGACATGCAAAGACAATTTTGAATATATTTCAAACTTTGTTTTTAGGTGTTTTTTTGGTTTTTTTTCAGAGCATCATGGAAATGATACTGGTTTCCACAGCAACCAATAGCATTTCCCACCTTCTCCTTTTCCTCTACCCTCCTGCCTGGCAGCGCTCCCTGTAGGATTGACATATTTTTGTGTAAAAATAAACAACTGTAATTTTGTGTAATACTATCCAAACAATAATGCTGTGCTATTTGGATGAAATATGTATTTTTACTGCCAAATGATGGGCTTCACTCCAGGTTTTAGGCTCCTTGTGGTTTCTTCTTTTTTTTTAACAGATTATTTGGGGAAGTGCATGTAAACTAACCAGAAACCAAACAAGCCACTGGGAAGTGCAATTTCTTCCTGTCATAAATGAGCCTGAAAAAATCTTTAAAGACTAATGGTCAAGCTTGCAAAATAAGCCCAAGAGTTTTTGTGAATGATAGATATGTTTCATTCCTGAATCAATCACAAATGCATCCTGATTTCTTTGACTACCCTTGTTACAGATCAGTATTCCCAAAATAGCTTTAATCAGTTATTTTCAGCCTAAGGGTGTCGGCAAATTACTTGTTATGACTGTTTCTCATTCATTATTCATCCAGTGTAACTGGTCATATGAATAACACGATACCGCTGCTGTCAAAACTGATGTCCAGAACTTACTCAACAAGATGATAATAAATAACAACCTTTTAAAATAAATTTTAACATCAATAATTTTTTAATAAAATAAACAAACTTATACAGTTTTTGAAGAAGTTTTTTAAATATATTTGGACACATCTCATATATTTTAATAATTTTAATCTGAAAATATTTTAGGTAGTGAACAAGATGTTTTTTAATTTAATAATCTAAAATGAATATAAATAAAAATGGAAATTGTGTCCTTATGAGTAGTTAGTTGCCTTTTGATATGAAAAACCTGCTATATCCATCCTTGTAACTCTATTTTCATCAATATATGATGCCCAGGTAAAACCTGTATGTTAATAAAATCAAGATAATGAACATTCACATTCTTACTAAAAAAGCCCATCATAAATGAATATTTCCAAAAAAAGACACCTAAAATTTAATGCAACATACTGTGAATTGCTTATATAATTCTGTTTGCATAAGTACCTGTTCAACAGCATTCATAACAAAAAATATTTAATTCTATTGTTAGCATGAAGCATTCAGCAGTAAGCAATCATTCAGCAATTCTTGAAACTGAAAAAAAAGCTTTAGTAAGCACAAATTTACAAAAAAATCCAACCCCAAATCCCAGATATGTTCAGCCATTGCTTTTATTTTTCTTCCAAAACTCTGGGTAAAATGTGGTCTTATATCACGATTTTTTTTGCAACTATAAACACAGAAATATAAGATAGATGGGAATGAATTATTGCACAAATACCTATTCCTAGGAAATGAAGATTTAAGACAAAAATAATAGTTATTTTATGGCTACTTATTAAATGAATTCCAAGACTAATCAACACTGATTGAAAAGCAAAATTCTGCACTGCTTTATGAATTTCTGTTACTACTGGCATTCTCACTACTCCTCTGAATTGTTTGTCCTACAAAACCTTCTAGAACCCTAAAATCAGGTAGACCTTATATTTGTACTCAACAAAACTGAATTTGCCTTTGCTTCTCTGTAAATCTGCTACTTTCACACATTTTAAAAATAAATCTGCATTAACACATTTTCAGATTTCCACATTTTACATTGCAAAACTAAAAAAGTTTTTTTTATTTGTAACAGTAAATTTTGACTGGTGCAAGTGAAAGTATTTTTGTCAGACATAGAATCGTTCGACTAACAGAATGGGTTCCTCACTTATTGCATGTGCAGTGTCATGCCCAGTAAAAGATGATGTGATTGAGTGTCTATAGCAGTAATTTGGTTTTGTTCTTCTGATTTCTCCACACAGCAGCAACAGAGACCCCCATTGCTTGGAGTATCTCATTCCTTTGAGAGTTTTCAGCTGAAGAATTTTCTCAATGAAGGGGAAGGAAAATGAGAGACACAGCGAGACTGCAAATTTTCAGTATCTTGTGGAATGCAGAGTGCCAAGTCTGAGAGACCATGAAAAGAAAACTTCTCTCTTAGGAACAAAGACAGGACTACATGGCATTTTTCAACCTAGGAAGACACTAAAAACTTCTGGATTAGAAAGCAAGATGAGAGGAGTGGCTTAGCGTATATGGGGAATTGTTAATGTCTGACAGAGTTTTATTTTATTGTCTCACACAGAAAATTTGACTTGCTCTGTTTAAAGAACAGCTTTCCCTAGTTTATTATTTTGTGCTCTGAAAAAAATAGCAGCTTAGTGGTGTTTTGGGGAGTGCTTGCCTTAAGGAAAAGGTGAACAAAACTCCCCTTTAGTTTATGGCAATTCCTTCTCATCATCCCGCAGTACAAAACAGACACCAGCCTAGACTGTCAATATTGTCCATTCCTGTGCTTGTCCAGGTCCTAGGCTTTTTAGAAAGTGAACATGCTGAGTGTTTGTGAAAGAATAGTACATCTTTCAAGCTCTGATCTTACAGATTTGATGCATCAGGGTTTTTCAATTCTCCAACATTACTTATTAAATATTTTAGACTTATTTAAGTTTTACACCTCTTTAAAGCAGTATTGCTTTTCAGATCAATTTATGGCTTTAGCTCAAGAAAGCTTTATTCAGATGGAAAAGAAATTTTGTGGTAACTACAGACTCTTGAACCTGCTTAATATGTGTATTAGCTTTTAGCAGCACAGAATAACTATATACAGGTATATCAATCTGACATTCCCATTCATTATGAAGCTAAAATAATGGTTCACTCTTTCCAAATGAGCTGTGTCATAACTAGTCGTCATGAATGAGTTGAACCACTTGTAGTCTATTGCTAGAGTATTAGCAAAAAGAGGTAATTTCCCTTCTTTTCTGTAACAGCACCTTATATGAGCCACTAAACACCCTGGGCCTAGGTGTGTAACATAAGTAGTTTAATTCACATTATTTGTCCAAAGGAATTAACACTTTGTAGTCATTGTATTTGAAAGATCAGAATCATGGAAAACAGCCGTGAATTCTGCCTTTTAATGGAAAACTTTGGCCTGTTTGGTCTTATTATTTAACTAAACTAGATGCACAGAAAATGTATGTGCCTGAAAAACTTTAATAATCAAATAATTGTCTTTTCCTGGTACAAGCATGGATAATATTTAAGATCATGCTATAATTTCTTTCCCTAAGATTGCTATCTGATGGTTTACAGACCTATATGTGTCCTTGCTTTTCAAACAAGTGAGGAAACACAGAAAATCAGAATAAATTAAGCCCATGTAAACAGCAAGAGAATAATAGCGTGTGCATGAGAAGAACTAGTGCCAAAGTGCTGAAAACAACTTTACTATGCAGCAATGTATTTTGAGGTTTCTTCAAATGCCTAAAAATGTTGATATTTGTTGGAGTCCTTTTATATGTTTTCAAAACTGGTAGTAGTACTTTACTGCCATTGTGACTGAGGAAACTGGAAAGAGCCCATACATTTGCTTTCAGTTATTTCCTGGTTTTAGACATAGATTTCTTTTTTAAGTAATATATACTTCTACCAAGCTGTTTTCACTGCAAATTCACTGCTTTCTATTGAATAAAAAAATGTTAATTAGAATCCTCATTTACTTGAGTCACAAAAGTTGGTCTTATTGGAAGGAAGTACATTATTTAGCAAGGTTAATTATTTTGTTCTACTTTGAAAGTTAGTTAAACATTATTACTGATACTATGTTATGAGATAAACAACTTCAAATTGAATGTCATGTCTTAAAAAAAAAAAAGATTACATGCAATCAGTAAACTTTGAGAACCTGATCATAATTTTTAAATCCCCGCTTTTGAATGAATTAACTCTAAAAGTTTTTTGGATTTTTTTTTTGTCTTTGTACTATACTGTAATGGTAAGTAAGATAAGAAATACTTCTGGTCTTGAAAATAGGAAGATAATTTATTTTAATTTCTTTTACAATATCAAGATTGTTCTCTACCTGAAAAAAAAATTTGGGAATAGTATTTTAAACCAGGATATAGGGATGTTTAAGGGAAATAGTTAAATAAACCCCACTGTACATGAAAATTGGCTCCTTCACCTGAGTAGGAAAGGCTCAAATATTGAAATTAAAACAAAATTACTATTAAATTTATTTCACTCTGTCATCTTAATATGTTTGTGTCTAGTCTTACTGTTTATGCAAGCAATCCTTATATTATCCATTAATGTCTATAATTCTCTGCTAATAAATATATAAATTTTCTTCTCTTATAAAGCTTCCTCTGTAAGATTTTCACTTACCTTGACCTTTTTTTCCTAACACATGCTTTCTTCTGATCAAAGCAATTTTTTGTTTATTTGCAGCTTTGTTTTGCTTGCAAGGAAAAAAGCCTCATCTGGTTTGAAAAACTGCAAGTCAGCAATTACTTAGTGCTATGATGTGAATAAAGTGTTTGAAGGCAAGAGAATATTCCACTCTGACTTTAAATGTATTTAAAAAAAAAAAAGGAAAAAGACCCAAATATTAATGAGCTTCATAAATTATTTACTTTTAATCTGAAGATCATTATTAGAATCCATCTTTACTTACAAAACATTGAGTTGACTATAATATTCTGAATCATGTTTAGTTACCCACCGTCTGTGTAATTCTTCCACCTTTAGATTCAGGGTTTTTAAAAAACCCAATATGAAAAGTATTTATATACATTCAGTTTGCATCTGAGAGTTGTGATTTTACCTGCATATGTCTGTATATATTTGTAGATGAGGCTATTCCCTGCTTTGGTAGCTAATCTGCTGCAATGGAAACACAATAGTTCATTAAGAAAACAAATATGCAGAATTTCTGGGAAGTTACAATGTATCATACATTGCATTGGGTACCTGGACAGTAAAAAAGATGGATGTCTACATTAGAAGCAAACACACCACTGGACTAAATGACTTGAAATCCACTGCTTAACTCCTGCTTATCCATCCTTCTCCAAGGAATAAAACAGTGTTATTTCAGCACATTTCATGCTGTTGCTGAAGAGGAAGAATATATGATGATGCAGAGTTGTATATGTTTTATATTTCACAATACATAGATGGATGTAGAGAAAAATAACTTTCAAAAACTGTGCATTCTTTTTTAAACCAATTTTTGTAACAAACTGATAATAGAGAAAAAGTGGAGGTAACTTGTTATGAAATAAAAATTATTCAAAGGACATTAATATTATCTAGAAAAATATGCTAGTCTTTCAAATGAAAGGTATATAACTTTGGCAGTCTTAAAAATCATCAGTGAGTTCAGTGAGCACTTTCTGAAAGCACAAGGATGCAGAGCTTTGAAGGGAAGAAATTGTAAAATCTGGTTCACCACTGCTCCAATGCCTGTACATCTACATTTACTTTGCTAAAATAAAGTTGCTGTAAGACTTATGATTTTGTGTTCTCATAGATGCATGAAAAAGAGCTCAGTCTACTTAGCTTGCTAAAGAAAATGTTAGGAAGCAGTTTAATTTCAGAGAATTTTAGTATCTTCAAGATAAATTATTTTTTGATAATAAAAGTCTTCCTAATCTAGAAGACAGAAGGGTAATTAAATTCAGTGTCTGGAAGTAGTTTAGAAACAAAATCAAACTGAATTTTTGGTACATATTTAAACCATCTTGGATTATCAGCTGCTATCAGTGTAGCAATTCAATGAAAAGGTGGAGAATTTGCATTAAATCCAGTCCAGAAATCTTTATCATAGTTTCATCCTCAATGAATCAAAGCTTTTAAGGACTGATGCAAGAATCAGAATAACAGATATTAGATCACCTGGGAGCAGATGTTATGTCCAGATGGGACAAATAAAAGTGTAGTCTTTGCCTCTTCTTTGGACCGTGCTGCGTCACACATGCAGTTATGTGTTGGTTAGATGGTTATGAATGGTTTCTACATTGGTTGCCCTTCAGTTTCAGAGAAGAATTTGCACTTTATGCAAAAACTTTTGTCAAATCACTACTGGTATCATTTCTCAGTTCTACCTTTCTTGTAATCAGAAATAAAATTCTTCTTTAATAGCCTGATACCAGTGTAATTGTTTCAAAAGCCACAAGTATATCAGAATCTGTTCTTTTAGAGAAATGGTTCTAGCATATTAAGATCATCTGTTCATTTCTGTTAAGATTTACATAACACCCTTATTTTTTCAAAAACTATTACACATCTAAGTCTATCCTCTCTTCAGTTCACCTTCTAAGTCTACCACTCTTCAGTTTCCACTTCCACAGCCATCTTGGATCCTTAAGTGCTTTTTTGCAGCCTTCTGTAAACTGTAAGGATTCTGATATGCACACCAAAATGCCACTTGGCTTCTGTTCAGATTGGCAATTCACCTTATATCAGCTTCAGAAAGAAGATTTATATCCAAAGCTTCTCATCTCCCCAAGAATATAATGAATCTCTTTTTCAAAAAGTTAATGATTAGAAACATGTCTGCTGACATGCTGTTATTACACACAGATACAAAATAGAACGCTGGGAAATCAACTTAACTCTAATACAGGGATATAATTTCACTGGGTATGTGGACAGTTATCTAACAATCATCTCCAGGTTTCCTCCCTTTTTTCCCTTTAGCACTGCTGTCATTTCTGTGACCATTTTGTCTTCTTCCACTACTGCAGGCACAGATACAAACAAGTGACATCTCATTTTTGTCCCTCCCCAGTTAGTCAGCTGGAGCTTTTTGAAACATTACGGAAGGTTGGCTGTTGACCTAGAGATAGCATATGCAGCACCAGTCTGCATCCCATAATGGTCTTACAGGTAGTCACAGCATACCCAAAGCCGTGGGCAAGGGGAGATCTCCCACACCACCAACTGTCTCTGTGTGACACCTCAAAGTCCAGTTTGCAGTTGATGAGCCCATTATTGGCCATTTCTCCAGGTTCACACAGTGTTTTCAGGCTCTTGGAGTATTTTCCTTACTGGCCGCCTGCACACATTCCTCTGAAATAGAAAATTCACTGGTTTGCAGTTTTTGCAGACAGTGTTACCTGTGCCTTGCAACACCACACAGAGCCCTAAGTCTGCCCCATTATTACTGTATGGAACCTTGAAGGGCTGCACCCAGACACTGGGTCCTCCCACCTCTGCTCACAGGATCTGTCTCTTCCTAGCATGTGCCTGTGGTGGTATCAGGGGCCACTTTTTAGAGGGTGCCAAAGGAACTAGGCAGCAGCAGAGGACAGTCAAAAAATACATCTCATGACAGTGTCAAAAATGGCCATCAGCCAACCACAAAAAGCAAAATGAAAACACACAGGGATTGATGATCTCATAATTGATAGCCTCCCTGCACATAGTGAGAGGACACTTCCTTTTCTGTTATGCTTTTGGGTAGGGATGGCTCAGCAATAACTGAGCATTATGAGAACACACATTGTCAAAAAAGGCCCTGTCATAAAATGGTGTCTGAAATCTTGAATAAATGTTGTCCTTATTTTATTACCAAGGGTAAGCTCAAAGAAAGTACACAATGTCCTATTACGTAGTTTGCTATTTCTTGTCATGATGAGCATGTTCTTGTCCCCATCCTATAAGTGCATGGTTCTTTAAGTACAGTACAATCAGTGTTACTTTGTCTAAAATTGGAGAGGATTACCTCTGACAGAGACAAAAGTGAACTGTATTTATGGAGATATCTGTCTAACAACACTATTTGAGAAGGAATACATGAAAAAGAACTGCAAATATTAAAGAACAATTAGTGCAGAATTTTCTATTGATGACTGCAGTGTTTATTACTCCCTTGCATATAAGTGAGGTTATATCTATGTTCTGCAAAGCCCTTCACCTGGGGTACCTGGAGGAACATATAAAGACATTAAAATCTTTATATAGTGAGCTTATTCCACAGGTGTTAGGGAAAACATGTTCTTTCCATGACCTTTTCTTTTAAAAAGAGTTCACATTTAGTTGCTACTTTTCTTCTTCTGTTTTTTTTTTTTTTTTGGCTTTTTTTTTGGTTTTGGTTTTTTTCGTTGGTTTTTTTTTCCTTACATGGTATTCCAGCAATGGAAAGAGTATTTTTATGCTGAGTTGGAGGCTGTTATAAATACTCTGCTGTCCTTATGACCATCACAGCCAAAGAACTGGCAAGATGCTTGCATTTTCTACAATTCTTGCCTGCAAACAGGGCAGTACACCACTGGTACTAAAAACCCTGAGTGCGTCAATGTGCTGAGTAGTTTGTCACTCCCATGAGTCACTGACAAGCCCAGTTATTATCAGGGCCTCTTTGGTTGGTAGCTATGGAGCCAGGAGTGGATGGGGAAGATAGATTTCCCTACTCAAGGCTAAGAAGGAGGGCTTACTCTTCCAAGACTGAGATTTATCAGATTCTCTTATTAGGATCATGTTTGCCTTCAGGATCTCTCCTGCAGAGAGTCTGTGAGAGCAGATACAAAGACAAAGCAGAAGACTGAGAGTGGAAGCTCCCACAGAGCCGTGGGCATTAGTGACCACTGCCCACTGCAGTTTATTCACTTGGCCAGTACCCAGCAAGTCATATTTCTGCCATTTCTAGTTCAGAAAAATGTAAAGTGGGGAAGGGCAGGGCTGTCACAAGGAGAGATTCACCTCCTTTTGAATATCACCCCAGTGGCTGTTTGGAGCCATTTGAAGCTGTTTGGAGCTGGTTCCTCCATTGTGCTGCTCATGGGGGGCTTCCAGAGGCTGCCAACCAGCTGGAAGTGAGGACCTGACAAACTCAGAGTAGGGGAAACAGCTCTTTGTGTCATGGGACAAGGAAGCACCTTGTGATTCCTCATGAGGACCTCAGAAGGAACCTCCAGTGTGAGAAACAAACAGATCCACAGAGTCCCAATATGGGTCCTGGGGCCAAGGGGGCTGCACACACTGTAAGCATTCCACTCCTCCTGGCAAGGAGTGCAAAGCATCGACCCTCACTGTGGCAGCCATCACCCTGCGCTGATGTGGCAGAGCCCAGGAGCACAGGCATATGGGGGGAACACCAGGGAAGAGGTGTTGGTGTTAGCCACTTGAGTCACTTTTTTTCAAGGGCATTATAGTTGAGAATTTTCTGTACTAATTAAAAAATTTAATTAGGTAAAAGTAAATTTCTGGATCCACAGCTTCAGCTTGTTCCCTTTGCCCATAATAAGATTTTGACTGTAAAAGCCCATGAACTGGGAGAGAGCCAAAGTATGAAAAATTCAATGGCAAGCTAATTATGTAAAATTCCTGATCACCTCAGGCTGTTCAAATAGGAAAGTATCTATTTTCTACTTTTGAAATATTAGCTCATAAATATGTGCCTCTTTGGGCTTGACTCTGCTCTCTGCTCCAGCTCACTGCATAAGCTTTCAACACAAGCTCTAATCCATATGACAAGTACATTTGAACCCTTAACTAAACCAGTGGTAGCTGGGTTCAGGCTACAAAGGAGGTAAAAACCCGAGCCAGGTCAAGAACTCCTCTAGTTCCAATGGGTCTCTGAAAACCCACAAAGGAGCAGAGTGACACAGTGAGCATTGATGCACATAAGCTTGGAACACTGATCATGTGAAAACTCATGAATAATGAGTGGATCTTCTAAAACATAGTTTTAAAGGCACAAAGAAAGCTGAGGGCACATGGAGTCTCATCCATACCTTTCCCCTTTGACTATAAGCCAACCACTTCATTTTATGACTGCCTCAGTGAGCTCTCTTTGAGTCTCTTGCAGACTGTATTCATGACAGTAATCTCCTGAGCTGGGAGGCCTCTCAAGGTCACTGCTTAAGGCAGAGAGATCTTTTACTGCCAGTAGACCTCTGCTAAGTGACCAATATCATGCATAACCTTGTAGTGGGGTAACTTTGGTTTGTGCCTTGGTAATGGATTTGTGTCTTTGTAAGTTCAATTTGTCATTTTTCAAATGACTGTTGCTGTACAACAATATCATGGACCATGACATAAAACTTGGTTAAGTGGGACTTTTGCATTGTATTAAAACACTTTTGCTAATACCTTTTCAGCAATGAAAATCCCCATTCACAGCAGCCTATTGATAGGACCAAAGCTCCACAATAGCTATGTGTGGAGCTACCCTTCTAGATACTGGATGTCCTTACTTGCCTTGCTCTATCCATGATTATTTATGTGCTGTTGAATTTTCTCTTCCAACACTTATACTTGGTTTGTTTTTTGGTTTGTTTTTTTTTTTTTCTTGCCAAAGAAAAAAATCTTTCCTTTTCAAGTGTTATTCAAAGAACACAGTCATTAGCTCCTTTTGCTTGTAAAAGATTTTTTTTTTGCTGTTTTTTCTCACCAGTCATCACTGGCTGAAGGACTGGAAAGAGAGTGTATTCAATATGTTACTCATGCTTGTAAACTTCCTGGACTAGAGTAGGCATCTTGATGGAGAAAAGAAGAAATAGCCTAGCCCCCTCTCTAAAAACATGTGTTACAAACAGTATTCAATTGCATACTGAGTTACTGATCTTTACCATTATAGGTCATTAAAATCACCTTTTCACCTGATCTCACATTTCTTCACCAATGAGACACAAAGCTGACACTGTACCCTCTGCTGTGAAAACAGTTGCAAGATTGTGACTTGTAGAGGGACAGTGGAAAATAGAGAAATATCTAGAGACAACTGTTCCATTGCACTGAGAAGCAGCTCAATTTTATATACCACTAGGTGTGAAGGCATGGTGGTTTGACATGTGATAAGTTCTCTGGTTGAGAAAATGTGAAAATGCATTTAGAGAGAAAGAAGAAACCAAGATTTCTTGAGACAGGTCGTAGAGACCGAGCCTTATTTTTCAAGCAGGAATTGAAGAAAATTTTTTTGAGTTAAATCTGATCTTATTTAAGGCAGATTTTGCTTTGTCAATATCATTGCCCTTTGAGTTGAGCCCAATAAATCTGCAAGAACTAGACAGGAGAAGCAGAGATTCAGGAAGGCACAAGAAAGGAAATGCATCAAAACCAGCTGCAACAAGAGGAGAAATTCATATAGCAAAGAAGCAATATGCAAAAAAGACTGTGGCTATATATTTTTTAAAATATTTTATTCTTTTCTGCCATAATGATCTGGGTTCTACTTGCTATTTCAAACAATATGATATGCCCTCAACACACAGAGAAAAAACACATATAGAATATTATTCTGTTCCTGAACAAAATTCCTGCTACATTCAAAGGATTACACCTGCAGTCTAATTTAGGATGTAATTCAATACCTCACAATTTGAATGGGATACCTAATCTGCCCAAGAGTGTCCACTCATTTCAATTGCATTTCTGTACGTTTGCCAAAGATCAATAGCTGAGGCCTTGAACATTTCTCCTGTCTATACATATAATTAGATGACATAATTCCTTTATTTTAGAACATGATTGCCTGCATAGAAGCAACTCTATTCTTCATCCCCACATCTTCTAGGTTTCATTTAAGATCAAAATACCTGTTGGTGGGAAATGAAGTATGTTGCTCCTGCTGACTACAACTATGCTGCTAAATAACATGGAGTGATGATGGATCAGCCTTAGGGCCGAGTGCAGGCCAAATCACACAAATGGGACTGCACTTATACATGCTAAAGAGGGCTGTTTCTACAACTTGGACCAAAGAAAACTCATTTTTTGCCAGAGCAAAAGAATGAATAAACAGTGAAGCATCTCAACTGACTTGGAGATGATCACAGCTTTGCCCCATATATCAACTGCTTCAAGGCCACTGCCTCACAATATGCTTTCTGTATGAACTAAGCATCCACTCACCACATTACATTCCTGATCAGGCTGAAGTAACCATACAGACAAATCTGGAGCCCTGGCAGAGAGAGATCTGAGTCTAGGAAGTATCCAGCAATCAAAACATATTCTCTAAATGGACAGGGTTTTTTTTGGTGGGGAAAGTGTATGTATGTTCTAAAGGTGAACAGCAGCATCTGGAAGAACTGAAAACTGGGCCAGGTTTGCCAAGAGAAGCCCAAGAGCTTCAGCTGAATGTAAGATAATGTGAATGAATGTTTGCCTGAGGGCTTACTCCATGGAATAATTTTGCATAATAGCAGAGTAGCTTCATACCTGTTCAGCAGTTCATAATTGTGTGGCAAGATAATTTTGTAATCTGGTAATTAACACTGTACTGTGGAACCATGGGATTGTTGCACAAAATTCTGTTCTCAAGGTTGCTAGAGAAGGCAGAACTATAGTCAATTAACACAGTGGAATTTTAAATACCCAAAATGTTGAGTATCCACCTAATTCAGAGTATCTTCCCTTGGATGTGAAATCACAGTGATGAACACCAAGTACATGGCTGGCAACTGTTCAACAAACTTTCTGTTGTGCACTGGTGCCTGGTTACAAATCTATCAACTAATCAGAAAAAGCTTTAGGTTACACACTGTAAGTGCTGTCACTGTAAACACAGCTGGTACCATGGTGTAAAACATGAATCTTGAAGTCTACTTGACCAATAAGACATGATCTATGATGTCTTGATGTATCAGGGCACAAGATAATTGTGAATCGCAAGTAGCAGCAAGTACATCTCCCTGTCTCACATTTGTGCTAGCAGATCATGTCAAATATGCCCTTGATTTATGCAGCATTACTTATATAGGTATTGGCAACTGCTCTTCCTAGGGCTGATGTCCAGTGTCTATAATAACATAATGCTCCTATACTGCAACACTGCATTATAATGATGTAAGAGAAAAAAACACCATAAACTGCTGTTCTTCTGTTCTCCTCTTACCCCTTAACATGGAAGCTTGAAAAGCATTTGATAATATCTACAAACACTCCAAGAAATCGCCATTAAACAACTTTAGGGCATTTAGATACAAACTGTTAATAATGAATATATGCATGGGTCATGCATCAGTTATAGGTCTTTAGGCCAAATCTTGAGTAAGATTTTATGATCAGGTAAAGGACTAGATCTTCTTTAAAGTTTGTGTCCACCTCCAAAATGGTAATGGCACGTGAAACACCTGATTTTTCTTCTATTCCCTGTTATTTATGCCTTGCACCCTCAAAAATTACTATTTTGTGTCTATCAAATTATTTTTTCCCTTGTTTCTAATTATTTGAAATAATATGTGGAAAGTGCTACATCTCAGAAAAGTGTTGGTTTTCTAGAATAGTACTGAGTTGTTGCATTGCATGACCTTGAGTCTGATATGATGAAGTAGTGGGACATTTGACTTTGAAAAACCCACAAGATATTTTAAGATATTATGAGAAAGAAGGACACCAAAGGCTTTTTGGGAGCTTAGCTTGAACTATGCTACAAACATGTCCAGTTTTGGGTTGGGTTTTTCCAAAGGAAAGGAAACTAGCTAATCCATTCCAATTATCATCTTCAGAATGAATGAACATTTGTGAGATTTGTGCAACTAAGGGGTTAGAACCTATGAATGAACTGGGAAGCTGAGTCATCTGAACCTGTATTCTTAGAAAACAAAGGTGCTACTACTCTACAAACATTTCATTACTGTTACTTTAGCTCTTAAGAGCGTTTGCTCAGAAAAGAATGTTACTTTCTCATATGATAGTGAAAAGTCTCATAATATATTCATGACAAGGAAAAAAAAAAGAAAATAACCATGTGAAATGGTGAATTTTCTTCTAATGCAAGCATCCATTGGAAAGGAAAGATTTTACATTATGTTGTTTCAACATAAGCAAAGTTCTTTAAAAATTTTACTACATACAAATTTATTAGTGAAATTTCACTCCAGGGAATGTTTCTCCTGGAAAAAATAGGGATGAAATTTATCCAATAATTACCAAAAAGTGCTTGCTAAAAACAACTTGTTTATTTCTCTTCCTTTGTTAATTATTTTATCTCTATATGGATTTAAGAACAATCCTATATTTTAGGATTTCTTCCACTCAGGACACTATTTTTTTTCCCTTTTGTGTGCTCATCACTTCTTGCATCAAAACCAGTTTTAATATATACATGCTTCTGAGAGACAAAAATTGTCTGTGCTGTTTTCATATGATGTCACAGATTTCAAGGCAATGTCTTATTTAAGACTGAAAAAGGTCTAGCTCTGGAAGATGAAAGATCCTCAGTGTTCAGGCAAGAAGGGAGCAGAAAAAGGAAGTTTGGATTTCTCAGCTTTTGAATTGCAAGACTAGAAGAGTTAGTTCAAAGACATAGAGCAGAGCTTTCTGAAGAAAGGCATAGAAGCATATTTTGGTTTCAACTGGATTTCTATATTGTTTACAATAATTTTTCTGGGTTTTGACTTACAACCTCAGTTTCATCTGCTGTTTGAATCACTAATAAGAGTAAAGGTTTGGAATCTTTGAACAGGAAGTCAGTAGTCAGAGCTCCATATAATATCAAGTAAAATTTGAAAATAGAATCCTGAGTGTTATTTAAAGAGTGTTTAAATTTTTTACTTCAGTGTTTTTTAATTTGTTAAAATAGCCTATGTCTTAATCCTGCCTTACGTATTATTAGTAGAGAAGTACTCATACATAAATATAAGCTTGCCATCTTAGAATAGCACCCACAGAATTCTCAGCTATTAACAACAGTACATGCTAAATATGTAATTTGGTTTATGCATGATTGGGAAGGAGAAAAGGAAGAATAAAACCAGTTGCATTATCTACCATTTTGTTCTATATCTTGCATTTTCTCTATTGAAGGCCTCCATTATTAGCATGGAAAAAAGGAAGCTTTTCCCTTTTCCAGATTGAAGAGTATCTATGATCTCATTTAGGCATTTCAATCATTTTCATAATGATAGTTGAAATTAATTCAATCCTAGCCCGAGTTACGTACAATTTGTGAAATAAAAATGTAAGAAATACAGCATTAAAAAGAATGTTAATTGCAAAGACTAGAAATAGAGATGACTGAGTTCTTACAAGATGTGTTTTTGTACACTGTGCCCAAAAGCCTGTATATAAATCTAAATTTCAGTAACTAAATATGGTTTGGCTTTCAGAATGCTGAATCACTCAAGAAAGCTGTTGACATAATTGAAAGCCAGGGAAACTTGCACTCTTGGAAAATAAAGCCACATTTTCTTACATGCATAATTTTACCATATTTATTGAAATATTTCAATCAGAAATTATCTAACTCTTCTTCATAAATTTGCCTGCTAAAATATTCTGTTTTGTAATTCGTTCTCTCCATCATCATTTTGCTGCCTATATAGTGGACAACTAGTATCTGAAGAGAACTTAAGATGAAAGGGAATCAAACCAAAAATTAAATCTAATAATTATTTCCTGGGTGCATAACAAAAACTGGAGCAGTTGTTCCAGAAATCTTAAAACTCTAGGGAATTTTGTCTACAGTTCTACACAGCTGGCTGAGATCCAGACTCATTCATATTTTATAGAAATTTGAACAGGAATATTTTTATAAATGTTTATTGCATTACCTCTCAGCTGGACAATCTTCATGTTAAATGAAAGGATTATAGTATATGCTGGCTGAACCCTGAGGCTTCTAGAAGTCTGTTTTGCAAATTACAACTAAGAAAATATTAACTGCATTAGCAAGAAGAAAATAGCAACTGTAATGGCTTAATGGACAGAACAGCTGTTTTGCTGCTGCTGAAACTCTATTTGCTATTTAGAGCTCACCACGTCTAAAAAATACACTTTTTATCTACTAAATGCTCAGTGTTATAACAACTTTGAAAGCTAAAGAAGTAATTTTTAATTTCTTTTTTAACTAGATGTTAAACCAAACCCACTTTAATTATTTACATAAATCCAATGATGTCCCCTAAGCGGAATTTTCTCATCCGAGATTTTGGAATAATCTTCATTTCAAATTCCACTTCAAACTTATTCACACAGAGTTTAGATTTGTAGAGATGATAACAATCTACTTTCTTCTCTGAGTAGTCTCTTTCAAACTGTACTGGACTTACATGGCAATAATTCAGTAGCAGCAGAAACTTCAGTAGTGGCTTCTGTGAGAGGATGCCAGAGCTTAAGTCCAATAAAGCCAATACCAGCTGGGTCCAAGACAGACTTGCCACTGGTCCAAGCTGAGCCTCTATGACAACATATTTAAGAATAGGGAAAAATCTGCTGCCTAGCAAAAGCTGGAGACAGAAGTGAGGTGTGAGAGAAACAACAGTGCAGACACCAAGGTCAGTGAAACAGAGGAGGAAGACATGCCTCAGCTTCCACAGCAGAGATTCACCTGCAGCCCATGGTGAAGACTATGCTGAGGCAGCTGTTCCGCTGCACCCAAGGGGGTTCCACACTGGAGTAGAAATCCATCTGCAGCACATGGAGGATCCCACATGTGAGCAAGTGGGTGTATCCCAAAGAGAATATGACTGTGGAGAGCCCATGCTGGAGCAGGTTCCTGGCAGGACCTGTTGATTCATGGAAAGTGGAGCCATGCTGAAGCAGACTGCTGGCAGGATTTATGACCCTATGGAAAGCAGCCACAGTGGAGCAGCCTGTTTCTGAACTGCAGACAGTTTCACCCAGTGTAATAGACCCATGCTGGAGCTGTTCATGAAGGACTGCAGCCTTTGAGAAGATCTCATGTTGGAGAAGTTCATGGAGGACTGTGTCCCAAGCAAGAGACTTCTTCACTGGAACAGGTGAAGAATGTGGGGAGCAAGGAGCAATGTGCGATGAACTGACCACAACTCCCATTCCAGTCCCTCTGCACTGCTTGGGAGAAGGAGTTAGAGAAGCTGTCAGTGAAGGTGAGTCTGGGAAAAAGGGAGAGGTGGGTAGAAGGTGTTTTCATATTTAGGTTTATTTCTCAATATCCTATTCTGATTTGATTGTTAGTAAATTTATATAATTTCCCTGAGTCTATTCTGTTTTGCCTGTGATGACAATCAGTGAGTGACCCTTCCCTGTTTTTTTTAAGCCAAGATTCTCTAATTGCTTTTTCTCTCCTCAGTCTAGCCAAGGAGGAGAGTGATGGAGGGGCTTTGGCGGCCAGCCAGTTAACCCACCATTGCCACAAAACATGTCATTAGTATAAGTTACATTTATTAACCTATAACTGAACTTAAAACACACAGAAAGTGACTACAGTAGCTTTCATCATGAGATTTATAACTTTCAAATAAAATAGAAGAAAATATAGAAGGACTATAACCACTGGAAGGAGAGGAAGTGCTAAAGCTAAAGAAGATATTACCTGCCTCAAAGAAAAACTCTTAAAAAATAGAGAAGAAAGAAGGGGAATCAAAACAACTTGGAAAAGCTGCATTTCCTCCTTTATGTTATTTCTCTAGATCCTGACCAATAGCTTGTTTTTACACTCTGGACACTTAATGTATGGCCTAAACCAAAGCTCCTTTACTCTGGGTAGATGCATGGGAGAAATACCAAGCAGATACTATCAAGGGGTAAAAATCACACAAAAGTTTACTGTCAAACTATGAAAATCAAGGAATTGTGCAAATGATGTAGTAGAATATAAAACACTTATCACACTATTGACTTAGGCCATGAAATTTAGCAACCTTTAAACCCATCCAATGTTATTTTCCATGAAAAGAGAGTTAGAAGAAGAAGGGGAGAAAGTCAGCACAACAGGAAAGAGAAAAATAGACATATAGCTACCAACTCCTGGGCTCCTGTGATGTAATGGATAGAAAACCTCAAGGTAGGGTTACAGATCAACACGCTTGCCTTGTGGTCAGCCATCCTAAACCCTTGTCCCATCATGGGCCTTCCTTCCAGATGGGACTTCTGGTCACTCAGGGTCTTGGCCACTCAGAGGCTGGGAGAAGCACCACTGGGGGGCTGCCTCCAGTGTGCTCTGGCTGACAGACACTGCTTGTCTGGGGTATGGGGAGCAGGGCACCACCCCACCAGAGAAAGGCCTGACCCACCCCTTATCACACACATTCCAAGCATCCCAAGATGTCTCAAGACAGACTACTCTTTCCAGTCTCTGACACTTGCTGACTTCTTTTTTTGGGAGGCGCAACATATCCTGCTTAATTTTGCATAGCTGTACATCTATCTAAAAAAACGTGTTCATTGGAGGATGCAAAAGTCTCTCCCACAATATAAAATCATCAAGTATAAAATCATCACCTCTTTTTCATCTTCCTTCTTCTGTTACCTTTTCTGTATCATAAACACAAATCACCATCTGAATCCTTTTATTTATGGGCAAGATATAGCTACCATTGCGTGGTTTGAACAACAATTTGTATATTCTCTTTCAATATTTTTTGTTTTACCAAACTGTAGAACAGTCTATGTGACAACTCTATGTTACAAATTCTTTAAAGGAAAAAACTTCTTTTAATGGTGGTGGTTTTTTTTTTCAAGAGACTTTTCCATCGAAACAGTTGAGGCATTTTTACTTCCCTTTTATGGAATAATGTCATCATTTTTTGTGCAATTATCCAATGCGACCATTTAATGCTAATTTTTCATCAAATCAAATTAATGCCAGTTATTAAAACAACTGAATTATTTCAGTCTTTGTGACAATGAGAAGCATGTTTGTTTGTTTTTTTGTTTGGGATTTGTTGGAAACTGTAGCTCAAACCTCCATTCTGAGTGGGTTGAATTTCTTTGTAAGAACTATATATTCAGGAGGCAAAGTTTTGTCTTACTCTATGAAGACATATTTTGGTTTATCACAGGAAAGGCATTTGGCATCTTGTGCAGGAGATCTTATCATAAAAGAGGGTGTGGGAACTAAAAATACCATGAGGCAATATAATAACTAAAGGAGATACAGTTTAATTTCAGTCAAAATGACTAACTTTGAAAATAAATTGAGATAATTTCAGAACAAAGAAAATGGAAAACACAGATTGCTTAGGTAATTAGACAAGCATACATAAAAGAAATTTCCTGATATACACAGACTTAAGGCACTGAGATGAGTAATTCATGGCCATAAAACTTGATAGTGGAAAGAAAATGAGTACTTTTGGTTCACACATCAGATCAAGTTATTTTGAAGATTCATGGTGATATATTCTATTTTTTCTTAATTACTCATTGACATATTTATATATTTTTCCCATCAGGAATGTATCTCTATGTAAAGCAACTGTATTCAAAATATAAGTTAAGGGCTTTTACACATCTCATAGTTAATAAAGGATTTTGGATATTGGTTCTTGACCTGCCACTGTCATATTCAGTCCCTCCCAAATATTTCTTTAAAACTAAATTATAATCTTTTCTTGACCAAACAAGAAAGATCATTTTAATCTTGTTTTCTTATTTCCAAAAGAGAGAAAAAAAATTACTTATATCTGTTCCATTACATTTTTGAGGGTCAAGACAGAAAGTTAATAACTTTCTCTTGCCCATTTGCTCTGACAGCTGGCGGTCAATTAGTATTCCCTCATCCCATAATTGGAATCACTGATTACAAACCACGGTTGCTAAGACTCAAATATTGTGGCTCATTTGCAACTTCACTGCCAGGTGAGATTAAGGGAAATGTCCCCCTGGTTAAACCACCAGGAGCTGTGCCAAACTATAATCAGTCTTTTGCATACATCAGAGACCTACAAACACAGCAGAATGATTGTATAAGCAGCAGCTGCAAGTTAAAGCTGAATCAAATTCTTCAAACATATGCAGTTTGCCAGATATCCAACCACTCTTGCAATTGCACGTATTTCATTACTTGGCAAGTTTTCTAAGACATAGAGCTAGCACAAAGTAGAGAAATACCAAATTGTCCACACAATATGTAAAAGATTTTTTTAACCACATACGGAAAAGAATTCTGATTCTTCTATTGATGAGATTATAATTGTTCTCTCTGCATTCAGTTTTCAGAATACCTAATCCTGAATCCTGGTAAACACTGAGTTTGTACAAAATCCAATTTCTGAAATAGTTTGTCCATGAAGAACTACTTAGCATAATGTTATCATGCTATCTTTTTTACCAAAAGTTAAGCTTACACTGAACATTAGCTGTGATGTGAAATTATTTGGGGGTAAGGGAAGAACTGGGGGTTGGGAGATGATTCAAAACTCTTGTAAATAGTGAGATTGACAATGTGACAATGAGAAATATGGTCACTTAGGAGATGAATAATATTTTGATTCTTCCATTACCTTTTTTTTACCTCTCAATAAAGCTCAAATATAATACCATGCTCCTAACTAAGATATTGCCCTTTCAATTTTTTTTTTTTTTTTTTTTTTTTTGTGAGGGGATTATTGAATTAGAAATATTATTGTATTCTAGGAACTATCCAGGGAATCAGAAGGCTATAGTTCTGTGTTCATAAATATAAGTTCCTGATCTGATGAAGATTACTTTTCTCTAACATTTTTCCCTTAGTCTCACTTTGTTTTCATTACAACCTCTTTAGAACTAAGATTC
The DNA here is from genome assembly GCF_037042795.1 of Molothrus aeneus. NCBI lineage: Eukaryota > Metazoa > Chordata > Aves > Passeriformes > Icteridae > Molothrus > Molothrus aeneus. The sequence goes on along the minus strand of NC_089647.1, from coordinate 72,823,036 downwards.
TGTCAAATTTTTGCTACCATATCTCAGCACATTGAAGATCAATGAATGGGAGCAACCATCTGCTAACACAATTCAGACAATAACTGGAAGTAGTTTAGCATTCAGCTCATTCTTTCAGAGGACAGTTCTTAAAAAAGTGCTTAAATATTTTTACGCTTTCAGTGTTTTCTTCAATTTTCAGAGCAACCTGCTGAAATACTCATCTTTATTAGCTGTTAGTTTGAAGTGAGCTTGCTTGTTGAAAGTAATCGATGTGGTTAATGTTCTGTTATGTTCAACAGGAATAAGATTACTGTTACTGTTCACTTCACAGAAGTAAGTCCCTGTTTCATTCTGAAATGTGCCAATAAGAGGCCAAAAATCTTAATAGAGTGTGTTACCATATATATGCCTATCCTCATGCTTGATATCCTTGCCAATCTCTTATCCTCTTACATTTACATGTAGGGTTTATTTGTTGAAATGTGTATTTCTTAAGGTCCGGCGTGTCTGCGATTTCAAATTACACAAACTTTACCTGGATCATGTTTACCAGAGATCTCTCATGGGCTCTGGCTGCTTCTATATCAAATACAGCAGCTTCACTGCTCAAATTATAGGGGCATCAGTAGAGGAAGTGAGTGTCTGCCAGAGTTTCTTACTTCCCTTCTCCAGCTTGTATTCAGAATTTTAGACTGAGATCAACACTGCATCCACTAAGGGGACTAGCTTGCTTCATTAGCAAGAAGGATGTGAATAGTCATGGATGGGGCTGTGATGAGAAGATTAAACTTTCAACTATCCCAGAGTGTATATAAAGTGGTGCTTCGAAGTCAGCATCTGGAACAATGAGTGGAGAAATAAAATGCAATATGTGTAAAGTTTTGAGTGTTGGTGACAGTGATGGAAAGAACAGACCCACTGGAGGAAGAATGCCTGCGACAGATGAAATTTGTAGGTGAGATGAGTTCATTGACTACTTTAAAAGTGTTTAGTAAAACGACTATACAGTTTCTCAGGAATAAAGGTGGGTCTTGCTTGTGATGAAGAGACCCATTGGATATGCAAATTAGCAAAAATTCCTATCTATAACCTAAGATTATTACCGTTTCTATTTGTGAGTAGAAAATGAGGGACATACAATCAGCATATCCTCAATTAAAAAATTTTGTACGATTCTTACATTTCCACTATGTTTATATCCAATGTATTGCTTACTCAGAGAGTGTTAAAATACTAACCAAAGAAAAAAAGTATTTTTCTGGGCAGTACATAATGGAATGACTTTCCTTTTGGGTAGATTTGAAAATCTCATTTTTAAAGAGGGCAAATTAATCTAAATTATCAGATGTCAAAATCTTTGCAGGTTTTGAAAACTTAAGTCCAGATATTTTTACTACTTTTAATATGTTACTTTGTGGGTTTTTAATGTAATATCTTCTATAGAAACAACACTAAAAGGACAAAACCATATTACTCCATCCTATCCAGTCCCTGAAGTGTATCTTTGTAGACAATAAGATGGCCACTCTGCAGAAAAATGCAGCTAAAAATACAGAAATCCAAAACAGCATAAACAAATAACATCCCAAGAACATTTATTTGTACGCACTGGCCATCAAACATATCTTATGAAGTAATTTAGACATAGATATGAGCATTGTATGTTTCTGGAATTAGTTTAAATGAATAATCTCAAACTGCTTTAGCTTTTGGATATTCTTTGACACCATCATAGTATGCTGTAGGACTATCAGTGACTGGCAATGTGTTACAGTTCCATTTTTTTCCTCTCCTTGGCTACTGGGTTTTTTTCTGACCGTGTTACAGACCTATTAGAACTTGCATTTTTATTCCATTATTAGTAATACATGAGTTGTTTTTGTGGTGTTTATTGTATGGGTTTGATGGTTTGTTTTTTTTTTTACTGTGTCTCAATTGTATCATATTCTTATTAAAATTAATTTTCTTTTTTTAAATAGTTTCAAGTTTGATAAATTTAGAATTTGCAATTCAAAGATAACAATAAACAACAATTTAAGTTACTAATGCTTGTTTAGCAACATGAAACTTAAAAAAAAACCCTACTGGTAATTCATTCAAGATTTCTTGTTTTTTATGCCAATGGTTTTACCCTTGACCTGGAAGGACCACAGCCTCCAGGGATTAGTGGTAATTACATTTCAGACTTAAATCATTTCCACAGAGCAAAGACTGCTAATTGAATCACATTGTGCTGAACTGCATAAAAATTATGCCAAATTATGTGCAAATACTTTAAAAGCAACTTGCTTATAAAAAGGTAAGTGGCAGAGTATATCGTACTGTAAAATAAAGTTAGTTGTAAGAGAGGTATTTTCACAGGAAACTGTGAAATGTATGAAATGATTATCTCCCATACTGAGGTCTATTTCAAATAGTTTATGGAAGGAAAAAACAGAAGTAAGAATATGTTTATAACTATTTGTGAGCATTTTACCATTGGCTTATACACCCATAGCTGGAAAGAACTTCATAGATGCTGTTTTTTACAAACCTTCTCCTGTGACTGATTTCAACTCTAGGTTTGGTGCAACTCACCTAATGAGATTGCAAAATCTCCTGCTGTTAGTTTTACTTTTACTTTAATGTGTGTTGTCTACTTAGGACAAACATTGGTGAAAACATGGTTGGCATTTAATGGTCCAGAGACTACCTGGAGACTGGTAAAGTCTGTTTATATATCTGTTTAAATATCTGTCCTGTTTGAGATATTTTATTTATACCTGGAGGAGGTGACTGGAATACATCCTTGTCAAGTTTGCATATAACATTAGTTTCATTGCTGTTCAGCAATATTCTCAATATTCAGAAAATAATTTCACCTATGAGTAGAAAAACCATTGTTTTCACTTCTCCAATAAAAATAGTGTGACGGTGGTCACGGGGGTTTGCAGGTGAAGAGAGAGACGAGAATGTTGACTCCATGATCAGAAGGCTTGATTTATTATTTTATGATATATAATTACATTATAACTATACTAAAAAGAAAAGGAAGGAAAAGGTTCCTTCAGAAGGCTAGCTAAACTAAGAATAGAATAGAAAAGAATTATAACAAAGGCAGCTCTCCTGGACTCTTTCGGAGATAGTTCGGTCGTTGATTGGCCATTAATTATACACATCCAAGATGGGCCAATCACAGGTGGACCTGTTGCATTCCACAGCAGCAGATAACCATTGTTTACATTCTGTCTCTGAGGCCTCTGAGCTTCTCAGAAGGAAAAATCCTAAAGAAAGGATTTTTAGTTGAAAAGATGTCTGCGACAAAATACTAAGCACTTTTCATAAGTAATTGATGAAAAATGTCTCTCTGAACATAATATATAAAATTGTTCATAACTCAATGATGTGTTTTCAGCAACACATACTCATCAGTTTGTCTCTCATAATTTTTGGTTCTCAGCATGAACTGAGATTAATTCTAGTTTATGCTGCTACTTCTACCTTTTAAATTTCAAGAAGCAAAGTTAGTCTTTGTGCTGCAAACTTCTAAATTGAAGCACACATCAAATTTTGTGTCTTTAATTTCCAAAGGTTACCAAAATAACCAGTTATAGCTTTCCTTGGTTTGACTACTAAACCTATTTCCCTAGAGCTCTAGTCTTCACATAATGTTTATTGTTATTGAAATGTAACAAACTTTTAACTTTCTTAAAGAAACTTTCATGCGCACAGAAGACATTAGGTTCCATGAAAGAAGTTATCTATTATTTGGGCTGAGATCTCAGAAAAGGTGAATATTTGTTATCTGTGTTCGTTGGATGCTAAAACCATGGTCTTTACGTAGCTTTGCTGTTCTTGCCTGGTTGATCAAAGAATCAATTAAACTCACTCATTTGTCAGTCAAGCTAAGTGTCTTTGGGCTCCTCCAGGTTCCTGTAGACTATCTCTTTCCCAAGTCTGTAGCCATTTGTCCTAGGTTTGCTCACAGGGCAGCAAAGCCCAGAGCAGCATGGGCAGGGCTAAAATGCTATTCTGTGCACCATCATCCCAAGAGCTCAGTTTCTGTTAGGCTTTGAATTATATTGAATATTAAAGGTATGATGAGTTCTTAAAAAAATAAAAACAAAGGTGTGAAGCAGGATGCATTTTTCTGGCCACATGGTGTTGGATAGGATTTACTGAATTCACTTTTTTACTTTTTTTTTTTCCTGGTAGACTTATTCTTCTAAAAGTGCACTAGAAGTGTTTTGAGGAAAGCCTTTAGATCACACTAAAAAGCAGTATTGTTTCAGAATTAAAAGTCTCTTTAACATTAAGGTATGTGTTGAGCTTATTGATTCCCCTAAAAACATGAATGCAGGCAGTGATGGCAAGATAATTTAAGCAAGTGGGGAATGCACTGTCAAAGTATTAGATATAGAAGGATCTGGGGGGGGGGGGATATCTCCACACACACTTGATTAGCCCAATTAAATTAGCAAAATTATCTTTTAGTCCTAGTTGAAGAGCCTATGCCTTCCTGACAAATTAGACACACACCTCTCTAATCAAAGAACTAAAAAGCAGGGGGAAGAATATTAGAAAATACTGAAAAATACTGAGAGGTTCCTTTAGGACAAGGGTCTCACACTGAAGATTGTGTTATGTGAAAGCAAATATGAAAAAGGCCTAAAGTGGAAGCCAGAGGAATATAGCAAAACAGAAGGAAGAGAGCTTCAGAGAGAAAAAAGGTAATTTTTTGGGGTTTTGTTTTGTCTCTTTTTTAATCCAGCATGTGTTCAATGCATTATTCTCTTTTAGAAAAAGAGAAAGTTATCTATTTCAAGTTTCCTGTTTCATTTTGTTCTGGACTCAAAAAGATGCCGTCTTACATTTTCCCTCAGATTTCTCTCCTTTGGTCAGGAGTCACTTGGGAGCTGTGAGAATGGTACTCTAAAGTTCAGTAGTTACCTGCTGAGCAGAACAACTCTACTGTAGCATTCAGAGTTACTGGGTTTTTTATTCCTCATACTCAGACACTTCCATAAGTCTCTGATGTTACTAGGTATTCTTTCTGAAATATTCATTTCTCAGACCAGAGTTGTTTGAGTGGTTGTACTTGGAAAAAATAGAAGTACAATCCTTTCAGCTTCTTGTACTCTATTTTTTCCTTTGTATCGAAAGAACAAATGCAAGCATTTTGTTGCAGTAACTGTTCAATTTTAGGGTACAGGCTTAGCTTCACTGTCGTGAAAGCGTATATTTCAGATGTAAGAATAATTCCAGTTTTTTACTCTATTTTATGTGGACAGAGAAAGGATGAGAAAGACCAATCTGTTGATTCTGTGAACCTGTCTGATTTTTACTTTTTCTTGCTATTGAAGGAGGTGGGAGAGGTGTTGCCAAAGTAGCTTACCTCTTGCTGTAAGTCAGTGCTACTTTCACAACTTTCTCTTGATATCATCTTCTGAAAGTAAATTATGAAAAAGAACTCCATAAATTAAGAAATATTAATCTCAGTGAATTTTTCAGAATTTATAACCTTAAATTCACTGGCTGAATTATAAAAGGGGGAGATGTACACACATCTGTTCCCCCAAAGATGCAAAATAAAATCTAAGAGTATAACGTAATTTTAACGCAGCAATTTTCTGGAACTTCAGTGTGAATTTCAAAGGTGGTTTGTCCCATGCTTCATTTTTTGCTATGATTGCAACTGAAAGGTGTGCTATATACTCATGGGAGATTTCAGACCTGATAATCCATAGGCAATCTGCAGGGGAACAGCTGATGTGATCTTGTTGTCCTTACAGTCTCCTTAGCAGTTTCCATTACAATGTCCTCTGCCAGTACTGGCGTGCTGAGGTCTCAATTTATTTCATGTGGAGCACAACTATTTCTGATTTTTTGTCAAACAGAACTACCAATCCCAGCCTGTGGTCTGCTGTCCACTTTCCCCTGGGCTGGATGTCTTGGATATTGGGATGAGTGTGCCTGGAATGTCACAGCTGAAGGTCCTAGAGTCAAGTCCTACGAGCACCCCTCTTATGTGTCACCCAGGAGCTCTGGGAGCAGATTGCACACAGGAGCCCACAAGACCTGCAGCATCCTTAACAGGCTTTAAGAAACTGGTGAAGTCAGCAAGAGTGCTAAGGGAAAAGAGCTGAGACAAGTATATCCTTTTTGTCATATACTGTTATGGCATAGGGAATGCTGGATGTGTGGCCGGGAGGAAGGTCTGGGGTGTGCTGCAGCAACAGGTTGCCTTTCAGAGCAACCTAAGAGACAGGACTCTTTTGAATCTTTTTATACTTTTCTTGATATGAAAAGATCTGCAGAAATAATCTTCACTTTTAATTCACTTGAATTAAGAATTTATAAATAAACATGAAGGAAATATATTATTAAAAACAAACAGACAAACAACCTTTTTATTATTTATTTTAAATTTCATTGCAAGTTGGCAAAATGTCTGTTCAGTTCCAGTAATAATAGAGGCAGATTCTAAGTATTCACAGTTATTTATGTGGTGGCATTTTGGACTCGATACCATGTCTGATGAAATTTCACTATTCAAGAAGAAAAATAATGTATTATTGACAACAAAGCTTCACTTTGTGGACTCAAGCCTCTTTCTTTGTTGTTTCCATGCCTGATACTAAGCTGTAAGGCAAGTACCAACCTCATTAAAAGCTGTTTTCCAATTATTTGGTAAATATACTGTACAAGGAGCTATCAACAACTTCAAAGATTAATTACTAGGCAAAGTGACGCTTGCATTTTTCAAGATAAGACCGAACTGCTGAAGGAATTATATTATTACAGTACAAGGCATGGTACTTATGTGCTGATGGCTGAAAAAAAACAGGAGACATAGCAAATTATAACAAAGAAATGGAGCCTATATTTCATTTAATTGGGCCTCTTTTTATAGGTATAGAGCATGTATATCATGCATCATACTTACCTGCTTTAATTTTATTAAGCTAAAAAATAATATGGGGGAAAAAAGTTTATTTTTTTTTCTTTTCTTCCTTCTCTCTCTTGCTTTATATTGACACTATGGTTTCACTTTTGCATTACAAAATTCTCTGAGCTGGGATTATCACCTCCTGTATATTTTCAGAGCACTTTGCACAGAGACATCAGCCGGGTTGAGGTTTGCAATGTTGTGAATAAAGACACATTGTTAGACTCATTGGGATGTTTCAGCTGTGTTAAACCACTTTGACAGCACAAAGCAAATGCAAATGTAGTTGTGGTAGCTAGCAAAATCAGATTTATTAAAATTCTTATCCACTAGAGAAATCAAGGTGAATAAAGCATTTGGGTAAACTGCATCCAAATTCTCAATGGTGGACCGTTTACTGCAGAAAAAAAAAATTAAAATGCATAAATTGGAGAGAAGAGGGGGAATATAGGTTAAAATCAAATTTAATAACATTTCTTAAAAAAACACAGCACAACCCTATATACATAATATTTCACTGGATCTGATCCTAGTCTTATGGTGGCAGTGCAAGTATTGCTTTACACAGTAACTCAAGAAGTCTTCCAGAATACATTTTTTCATCACCATTTTGTACTTTTTTTTTTCATCACCATTTTTACTTTTTTTCTCAGTATTTCATCTTTAACTAAGTTATAGAGTGGAACTGACTGATGTAATAGCTGAAGTGTAAGCCTAAATCACAGAAATTCCACTTATTTAGTTTTTATCTTAAGCTAAAATGATACATGCAAATATTTATATAAATTCTTGATTTAAATATATCATGCTTTATGGAAAATGAGGGAACAATAAGGCCAGGTTGCCAGAAATGCACAAAACAGCTGACATCACAGCTCACTGAATATGAAAATTATTTTCAATTTTGTATATATGTATTCAAACCCCTCTCCTATTTTACATAACTATTTCACTACTATCAATCTATTTATTAGATTAAGAAACTTCTCTATAGGGATTCAGTATTATAATCTTTTTTGTGTAGAGAAAAACTATGATTTTGATATTGTTCTAGTTGCTCCAATTTTGTCTTTAAAATACTTTTCTGCCTTAAAATAATGTTATCCTTATTTCTTTCATTTTACCCCCTGATATGTGCTTTGCACTTGACTGAATTTCTTTTGCTATGTATCCTTCCTTTCTTTGCTCATTTCTTTCTTAAGGGTAATCAAGAATTTTCAGCCTTCATCTGTTCTTAGCAAATTAGAATTTTCATTTGCATATTATATTTCCAAAGAATGCATGACAGTATAGATGCAATGGTTTTAAGGCATAAGCCTGGGATGGCCACAAGGAAAGAAATCATTAGTGAATTTTGCCTATCATCTTAAATTAATGCTACAAAAATCTTTTTATATAATTTTAAAATTGTATTTTAGAAAAGCTTTAAAAATATATTTTCCTACGTTGTGGAAACAAAATGATACAAATTCCCTTAGTAATATAGGAAATACACATGGCATAAAAAATAACCAACCATCCAACCAACCACAGAATAAATCATGTTTTAAAGAACCTTGTAGATAAACTAAAGAATTTTAATTTGTATGGTATTGCAGTATATTTGCTCTGTTATGTCTTGAGCTTGCTCTGCTATCTTTCGAACTAGCTTACCAGAATTGTTTATTTCTTCTGTGAAAAAGTTTCTTTTTCCTAGTCCTGCTGTGATTGTGTATGTCAGACCTCCTGAGGCTAGCACAAATCAAGAATGACACATGTCATTTACAGCACAAAAAAAAATTCTCTTCATGGATTTATTAACCTACATAAAATTTTTTAAGGCTTGTGAAAAAACACATTTTGCCTAGAAACCTCTGTTGCATTGTTATGCTCATTCTTCCTCCCCTCTTCAATTTTAAAATTTACTAATCACATCTTTTGTTTGATCCTCTCTTAAAAGTTTTGAGAATGGAACTATGACTTGTCAAAGGAGATCAATGATAAGAATATAATGTAAGTCATTCTTTCCTGGAGAGATAAATGTAGTCCTTGTATGGATGATCTGAGATATACTTAGGGAGAGCACAGAAGCCTGATCCCTAGCTGTGATCCACTCCCATCATTCCTTCTCCAAGTTCACAATTATTCTATTAGGGATTCTAACATGTTTCTCTTTGCCCATTCCTTTCAGTATACATTTATTCTTTACTTGTTCATTCACCCATGAATTTGAACCTGCTGACACTGGCTGTGTCTATTATTTCCTATGACAGCAAGTTCCAAAATTTCATTACCTGCTGTGTTAAGCAATACTTTCTTTTATTTGTTTTAAACTGCTTTCATTGGGGTTATTCTAAGTGTAATGTTATGGTATTTGATGAAGAAAAACTCCTGTTCATTCATCTAACACCCTAATAATTTTGTAGACCTGAGTCTGTCAACTCTTCTGTCTCTGAACCAAAGCCCTAGGCTTAGTTCCAAAATTCCCAAACAAAATTATCAAATTATGGAACAGCTGTGTGAGGAGGACAGATCATATACTGTCTCATATCACTAACCTTTGATATGCCTTTTGATGCCTTTTGAGTGTCTTCAGAATTACAGAATAGCTGAGGTTGGGAGGGACCTCTGGACATCACCTGGCCCATCCACCCTGCTCTATAGTGAACTATGAGGAGGAACACCCAGTCCATGCCAAACAAATTCCAGCATGAAGGTAATACTTAATCTCTCAGCCCATGTGAGGTGGTAATGTCATTGGGCATATGCAGTACAGGTCTGGAGATGACAAAAAAAGATTTCTGGAATGACGTCAAGGCAAAAATGTTGAGTTTTTGTAAAGGCTTGTCTAGCTCCTCCATTCCATTCATTTAGGCACCTGTCCCTATTTCCATCTGCCATTAAATTTTATTTTAATAGAAAACCTGACAGTGGGCTCTGCATGCTACCATGGTGTCTTTTGCATATAAAGGTGAACAGTGTGTTCACCTAAGTATGTGCATTCATAGACATGCCCATGATGTGTGTTTGTGAATGTATGTGCTCACAACTAAGTATCCATCTAGCAACATTCTTTCTTTTCTCCTGCTTCAGAGTCAGCACCTGAACTCTGATTTACTTTGGGATGTCCAGTGGCCTTTGTCTTAATCAAGACTTTCCAGCAATCGCATTATTTTCTTTAAAAGATGTCAGAAGTCCACAATTATGTGAGAGTACAGAAGAAATGCCTATAAAGAACAAACTGCAAGTGAGAGCTGCAGGACCATGCAAAATGCTTCCTGTGACTCCATTGTAAATCAGTTTATAAATCTGAATTTTGGAGGACAGTTTCTAGTTAAAGATACAAAAGATCTAAATGCTTGTACTACAGCAACTCTGGCACCTGTCATCATTGGTGAACATGCGATATCACGGGAAGGCTGTATCAGGTTTCATCATTTAAAGTTGATATGACTCATGGAATTTGTATCACAGCTGAGTACTGTGAGACATACAATAGCATATAATTGGCACAATGATCTCAAAGGTAGATATAAAAGGTGTGCAAAAGTGGGACAAGATGCATCAGGAGTTCAAAATGTCAACCTACAGACAAGAAAAGGGCTCACTCTAGTGGTACAATCCAGCAAAACAATAAAAATGCTCTACCTGGATGTCAACATCTCGCAGCCTTAAAGAGCTGAGGTGAAATGGAGGTATGAGACTAAAGATAAATAGGGTGAATAAATTGTAAAAATACCCAGAAAAATGTGCAAATTCCATGACTGGTAATATTTCAGGGGACCTTTTTGACAGCTCTGCACAGGATCATCACAGGCAAAATTAGGAAAGCTTCTTCTTCTTTCAGCCATACCACACAAACATGGTTTGCTTTGGCAGTCAGGAGGACTGGAAATGGGGTGGTTCTCAGTCCCTTCTCTGGCTCCATAAGAACACCTGAACAGACAACCCCAACATGCTTGTATCATCATGTCAGTTCGTTTTTGAGACATGAGAGCAATGGCACTTCCTAGAACCTCATAACAGCTTATAACATTACCCTGCTGTGGCTATTCCCTATCCACAGCAGGGTAATGCAGCATGTTGCTCTCTTGCTTGAAAGACAGAAGACTGAAATGGATACTCCACTGCTTGGTATCACAATGCAGTTTCTCCTAACAGCTTTTGGTCACTAATTCTATTTTACTGCTTTCTCTTTGCCATTGATACAGTGACATTCATTATTTTTTAAAATAATTTGATTTTGATAAAGCATTTTCAGAATACCTCCTTTTTTTCAGATAAAAGTATTGATTTTGTCACACTGGTTTCACTGACATCTTCAAAACAAACAAACGAAAACCAAACCCCCACAGAGGTTCCCATGGCAACAAAAAATGTTTGTAATTTCTCATGGAACTATTACATTAGCCTTGCTTTGACATTCCCACACAGTTAAAAGCCACCTTATTAAAGGAAATAGCCTTTCTTTCACCACATTTTCTGCTTTATATTCTATAAACAACATAATATCAGTGATGTTCCCCAGGGCTCGGTATTTGGGACAATCTTGTTTAATTTCTTTATCAAGGAAGGAAACAAATGCACCCTCAGACAGTTTGCAGATGACACCAAGTTGGGCAGGAGTGTTGACCCGCTGGAGGGTAGAGAGGCTCTGCAGAGACTTCTGGACAAGCCGGATCAATGGACCAGGGCCAGTGGTATCAGTTTAAGCAAGGCCAAGTGCCAGATCCTTCACTTTGGTCACAACAACCCCAGGCAGTGCCACAGGCTGGGGCAGAGTGGCTGGAAAGTGGCCCAACAGAAATGGACCTGTGCTGCTGGTTGAAAACCACTGAACATGAGCTCAGAGGGCCAAGAAGGCAAATGGCATCCGGCCTATATCAGGAATAATGTGTTCAGCGGGAAATGATTCTTCCCCTGTTTACTTGGCACTGGTAAGGCCGCATCTTGAGTGCAGTGTCCAGTTCTGAGCCCCTCACCACAAGGAAGACATTGAGATGCTGGAATGTGAACATGATAGTGGGGCCCTGGAAAAATGTTAAAGATAGACTCTGAAAATGTTAGGCTTTGTGTTTTGCCAGATCATGTGAAATTGCACCTGCGTAAGCAGTATGATAAATGATATAATTGTTAGATGTGATGATTGTTTAGTTATTAAATGTAATTATATAATCATAAGAAGAATCATGAGAAACTATGTTAGAAGTTTAAGAGGGGGCCACGAGGAGCCATGCTTGGCTGAAATCTATGTATACAATAGAACAATATAAGTTTATATTGTATTAATTAACAATAATTAACATAACGTTAATTATAATTTGTTATATATGTTATATGTACATTATGTTATATAACATTAAAGTTATATAATGATAGAATATAAAAACATGTTCACCCCGAACCCATATCGGAGTCAGATTTGGGTTGGTACCCCTGAACCCAGAGCTCTTTCAATAAAAGCACCTACATATAATCATTCTTGTGATTATGTGTTTCTGAACGCTAACAAACAGAGGACGGCAACAGAGCTGGTGAAGGATCTAAAGAGCAATTCCTATGAGGAATGGCTAAGGAAGGTGAGGTTATTTCACATGGAGAAAAGGAAGGCTAAGGGTGACCTTATCTCTCTCTACAACCACCTGAAAGGAGATTGTATCGCAGAGGGCATCGATCTCTCCTCCCAAGTAACATGTAACTGTACTAGAGAAAATGATCTCAAGTCGCACCAAGTTTAGATTGGATATTAGGAAGAATTTCTTTATGGAAAGGGTTATCAAACTAGAACTGTCTGCCCAGGGAAGTGGTTGAGTCACCATCCCTGGAGGTCTTAAAATGATGTGTAGATGTGGTGCTTAGGGACATGGTTTAGTGGTGGATGAGGCAATGTTAGGCTAATTGAGGGACTCAATGAATCCAAAAGCTTTTTCCAACCTAAATTATTTGAATAATTATATAAAAAGCAACAACAGAAGGAATACAGGGGTCTAAGAGTCTTTGTGTAATACTCTCCCTTTCTGCTTTTTTGGTATTTTTTTAACCTGAATCTAAGTATAGTTTTGCAGTTAATTTGATTATTTAAAGCCTAGTTAAAGACTGGATGGGGAAATAAGAAAAAGCAGTAAGAGAAATCACAAGATCCTTCAATGATAAGTGCAGATAAGCAGCAGGAAAAAAATAGTCCTTAATTGTTCCATAAACAATAATTTTAGTCTTGAAATTTGCTGTTTTAATGGTATGAATGTTACAGTGAAAAGATGGGATTTTATTTTCAGGAAATACTTGATTGGTGAAAAAGAAAGCCAGACTTCTCAATGGCACCTAGAGAAAGGAAAAAAGGCCATGAAGAGAAATTGAAATGCAGTAAATTTCACTGAAATATAAGGTTATTTTTTTATTTATTTGTTTGTTTGTTTATTTATTTAGTTGTACAGTGGTAGTGAAACATGTTGTCCATATTATTTTTTCCATCCCTGGAGATACACAAAACCTGATTGGACAAGGCACTGAACTGCCAGCTTTAAGCAGGGCAGGTAGATTAGATTATCTCAAGATCTCTCCTAACCTCAGCCCTCTCATGTTCCTGTTGTTTTAAATTAAAAACTAGATAAATTATCATGGCTATATTAAAGTTATGTCAGATATTTATGTGTGGCTTGGGATATCCTTACCACTGTGAGCTTTGACAGAAGCACTTGGCATCAGAGTTCAATATTTACAAATACAGTGCATGTAACTCTAGATGTGGAAAATCTTTTGAAATGCCAATAGAATTCACAAAGGAAAATATTAAAATGGAGAAAAAAATAAGGAAAAAATGTAAATCCCTGCAAGCATACCACCCCAAAGGTGTCTTATACTTGAGCGTTCATATGAAGTGTCTTCTCATTATACCTGTATGCCCTAACGAGGGCTGGAGGTGGAAAAAAAGAGAACATACTTCAAAGGTAAACCTCTGTGCATGAGAAGAAGAGATATGATTTTATAATGGTGGAAGGCATTGAAAGAAACACTTGATCAGAAAAGACTCAAATGATCTGACTTCACAGAGTCTGGAATTAAAAAAATAAATTAATTAAACATTGATTTAATTAATTATTTATCCTTAACTAAAGACTCAAGTTCAAAAGAAAGGAAACATAAACATTCATAAACATCATAGAGATACCCTGCCACAGCAACAGAGCCTTACTTACACTGACTATTCAAAAGATTTAACAGTCAGATTATTTTTAGTTTTTTCATGTGAGCAAATGAATCAGAAAAAGCCAAACTAAACACCACTAAAAAAAATGGCTTTGTTTCTTGGGGTTGGTTGTTCATTGGGGGATTTTTTTTTTTATCATCTTAAGGTTTTGGATAAGGAAGAAACCAGTTTAAAAGAGATTATTGTTTCTGAGCCTGTTCATTTTTTTTTTCATGCAACCACTATATATATTTCATGGTTTTTCTTTAACATTGTGTAGAAAATAGGAAAGCTGTTTGGCTGAAAAATTATTAAAGATCAAAGCCTGTTTTACAACAGACAGCAAAGCTTTTGAACTCAGGTGTCAATTACTTTATTAATGTGTTCAAGTGCCTGCTGTTAAAAGTTCAAAGGCACCATTGCCCTCACCAATTAAAGTTTAGTGTTCTTGAAAAGAAGTGCAGTGGTAGTTAATCTCTACTACTGTGAGATGACATCTGTTTAATTCATATTTTTACTCTTTTGCCACAGTATTAGAATACATTATTTTGTATAACACTTACTCATAAAATCACAGGAAGGCTTGATTTGGAAAGGACCTTATACATCATCTGGTTACAATCCTCCTGTCATGGGCAGGGCCTACACCTGGCTGAGGGACCCACCCAGCCTTGCCTTGAACACTTCCAGAATGGGGCATGCACAGCTTCTCTGGTTGCTCCAGTGCCTTACAATCCTCCAAGTCAAGAACTTCTTCCAAACATCAAGTCTAAATCTCTCTTTTTCTTTAGTTTAACCTTGTCCACTTACTTTCTTCCCATGCAAAAAGTCTCTCTCCAGCTTTCCTGTAGGCCCCCTTTAGGAACTGGAAGGCTGTCACGAACCTTTTCTTCACACTGAACAACCCCAGCTCTCTCAACCAGAGCGTGTAGGAGACATGTTCCAGAAAATCTCCATGGTGCTCCCTCTAATAGGCACACATCTCCCTTGTGCTGACAACTCTGGACCTGGATGCACCCCAGGTGAAGTTTCATGAGTAGAGGGGTAAAATCACCTTCCTCAACCTGCTGGTCACTCTTTGGAGGTAGCCCAGGATGCAGTTGCACTTCCAGGCTGTGAGCACACACTGCTGGCTCATGTCCAGCTTTTCCTCTGGACCCCCCAAGTCCTTCTCTGCAGGGCTGCTCTCAATGAGTTCTTCTCCCAGTCTGTACTCATGTCTGACATTCCTCTGGACCAGATGCAGCACCTTGTGTTTACTTACTCTGTTTCTTTGCATGATGCCTTTAACCATTATAATTTGGAAAATACTAATTTTTCTATTGCTTTTTGTCATCTGAAATATTATAAAGTAAGCCAAAACAGATTTCAAGGACGTCAGTTGTTCTGCTTTAGCTGCCTACATACCTAGATTTAATCCATAGTGTAAGAGATAGGGGTTTTTTAAAATTTTAGTTGTAAACATACTTGTAATTATTAATTGTGGTTTATCAAGATGCAGTATTTTTACTAGCCCCTTCCACCAAACAAGTTCTTATTCTACTACTTTCCAAAATGAGAATTCAGGTCCATCAGTTTACTAAGATTGGCATTCAAATTTCGGAGGCATTTCTGCATTCATAATCACCCTGCAGAAGCCATATTGGTTTATTTACTGACATACTTAGAATAATAAAGTAATTTCTCTTCCCTTTGCCCTTAAGTATATGCTCAGTCTTATCAGAATAACCAGTAGAATTAATTGCCATGTCAGAAGAGAAACAATTGCTAATCAGTATCTGAAATGTTTATTATTTTGTAGGTAAATCTTGCTAAACTGAATCTTTGGTGTGAGCTTAATGAATAGGATGATAACTCTTCAGTTTGCTTTTCCCTGCCTAACATAATTAACTCCTTCTACAAAGATAATAATCAGTTTTGACTATTAGACTACAGACAATCAATTGACTATTGATTGTCAATGAAGATTGACAATCAATCAATTTTATTATTGACAATCAATCATAAACTTCAATATTATGAAGATTAATATCTTTGTGCAAAGATAATCAATCAACAATCAGTAATCAATTTCACACTATAACGTGAAATAATTTTCTAGACAAAATAACTATGTTAAAATTTAATAATGGGACGAATGTGATGAACTAATATGCTTTGCATATGCTAATGTATCCCAATAATACAAAGCTTCTGTTGATCAAAACTAGAAACCTTTGGAAAAGTAGTTAAAATAATATCTAATCAATAATAAAACACTTGAGTGTTTGTGAAGGGGTAAATTTTCTTTTCGCCTGAGATTCACTGATGTTAGAATTGTAACCTAAAGATCATAGAAAAGAAACTGAGTCAAGAAATTAGAAAATCATATGGAATTAATACTTGACTAATATATCACTCCTGTAATCTTTTTCAGTATTTCTTTTGTAAACAGTTTTGAGCAGTGAAAATAAAACAAATGTGTGTAACAGCATTCAAAATTAAGAGCTTCAGGAAGAAGGCTGAAAGAATTAACTTAAATATTTCCATGCAGCGTCTGACACAGTGTAGTGAGAGAAAGCCCTAACAATATTTCTCAGAGGTCTGCCTCAGCTAAGTAGCTATAAATATTACTCAATTTTGATACCAGCATTGGATGATTTAAATGGTCAAGTAATTTTGTTCTCCAAAAGTCATATTGTGATTTGTGAAGATCATCTTTTCTCTGGGCTGTGTTCCCCAAGTTCTGTCTTCATAGAAAACGATAAATGAAAGCTACTAAATATACCTCACAAAATAAGGTATTACCTTTGTTATCTATTAGTAACAGCCCTAAAAGACAAGCATAATATGTGAAGAAGTCCTTCAAGACAAAAAAATATTTTTCCAGGAAAAAAAAAAAAGGTGGGCAAAGCTTAGAGAAAAATAAACCTGAAACACATATTCAAAAGGAGGTTGAGTCTTAATTGTTGTGATAACTTTCGTACCTTGTCATATGTCAGTTAAAACAATTAAAATAAAATTAGAAAAATAATACAGAAGAAGATGAAAGAATTAGGAATAATTAATAATTGGATCAAAACTGGATTTATGCACATTCTGTAATTTTATTGGACTACACATGATAAAAAAAGCTGTAGTTATAATGGCATAGGCCTATCTTTGTCTGTGAATAATTTTTAAGGAATCAATGGTACACAAATACAGGAAAAAATTCAGGTTATGGGGGAGTTACGGAATGAAAAGGAAATTATGTTGATGATTATGGGAGGGTCTTCTTGTGACCCGCTTGTTTCTGTAGGTAGCTAAGCTGGGGAAATGTAAGGAGATGTGGGTGAGTTTCTAAGGTTACAGTTAATCAACATTTTACTGCTTCAGTAGCAATGAGTTATGGTATTAATAACATTATGACTGGCTACGTGCTTTTTCAGGTACAGCCAAGTAATTGGTCTATATTCAGCATTTTCTGTAAGTTTTGATCAGCCTTGTGTGCTTGCTTTGCTGGGTGTTTTACTTCTTTTGTTAAGCAAAAGAAAAACTCAAATACTGAAATAAAATCTGAAGTATTTTATATAGTTCTGTTGCCATAACTATAAAAATTAAGTTAATATTCATATGAAAATAAATGTACAGTGAACACAGTAAAGAGAGCATTTGAAAAAGGAAACAGGCAGGGAAGACAATTTTATTGTCTAGAAATTTGGGGTTCAGAATCAAATGTGATAAAGCTATATTTAATTCTTTCCATTGAGGTTCACATAATTTCATCATAGAATTAATAAACTTTTCTTTCATCTCTTACAAAAAAAAAAAATCCCAAACCTGCAAAACCAATGCTTTGGTATGATGTCCCAAATAATCACTGATATATAAGTCAAATCTGTAGGCAAGGTTTATCCTTTTTTTTGTAATTCTGGTTAATATTCAGAGTAAAGAAGAGGGTTTGAGATCAATTTCAAGTATACAGACACTGTGAGAAATAATTGTCTATTATGCTCCAGCTTTTCAGATTTTTATTTATTTCTCATATGAAATTGCTCAGTGGAATGACAATCTTCAGGATCTGCTTTTGCTTATTCATAAAATGCCAGCAAGGAAAGCAGACAAATATAAATATTTAATGAAGTTTTAAGGCAATTTTCTTTCTAGAAGCTAAAATGTTGTCTGTAGTACTTTCCTAGTCACTAAACAGCCATAAGTACAAACATTTTTGAAAAGATTTTAAAATCTTGTTTGCTGAGGAATATGCTGAACTATTTAAACAGTTTTCCTTCTACTGAGTAGCTTTAAAAGTAGGAAATATACCTCTGGTAGTTTGCTATCTCTATGCAAATCAATAACAAAAGCTCATGAAAAAATAAAGACCTATTAGTGCACTGAAAGTTGCTATATTTTTGAGCAGCAAGGATAATCTTGCAATGAAGAATCATCTTGGCCTCAAAAGTAGAATTCAAATAATAATTCAGAAATGTATTTGAAAGCATACATATTCAATATATTACTTTACAGAGCATTTTTATATCAATATCTCAAATTGCTATCATGGCAAATAGTATAATTCCAGTTACAATAGAATGTTCTGGGCTTTAAAACTCCCAGCCAACCCTGAACTTGTGGGAAATCTGCTGTTTCAGCTGGATCCCTCTGAGTCCATTGGCCCTGATGGCATTCATCAAGAATACTCAACAAGTATTCAAAAATCATTGAGCACTTTCTCAATGACTTTTTTGAGCAGACTTAGGAGTCTGTAGAGGTCCCAGTCAATTGAAGTTTTCCCAATTTTCAAGAAAGGCGAGAAGTATGACCCTGGAAACTGCAGGCCTATCAGTCACATTTCAATGACTGATAAAATTATGGAGAAAATAACTTTGAGAGGTTCTGAAAAACACCTGAACAGTCATCAGTCACAGCCAGCATGGTTTCATGAGGAAAAAGTCCTGCTAGTCATATTTAATTTCTTTTCACAACAAGGGAACCCTAACTGATCAAGGGAAGCCAGTTGATGTAATTTTTTTTATTTCATTAAAGTTTTTGATACTGTCTCTCTCAGTATCCATCTGGAGAAAAGGTTCAGCAAACAACTGGATAAACACATCATGAGATGGGTGAGCATCTGGCTGAAAAGGCAATGGGGTGATATCAGGCTGGTGACCTATTGCTAGAGGCATTCTGCAGGGCTCCATCTTAGGCCCTGTGTTCCTCAACATCTTCATAAATGACTTCAACATGCAAATCAAAGGTACACCAAGAAAGTTTGACAATGATAGTAAATTGGAAGAAGCTGCTGACCCCCTTGAAGGCAGAGAGAACCTGCAGAGAGACCCCAAAAATCTGAGGGCTGGGCAATCACTAACCATATGAAGTTTAACAAAGACAAGTCAGTTCCCAGCCTTTACTGCTGCACATGTATATTTCAGTCCAGGTGTAGAGTTTTGCCTTTGCTTTGATTGAATCGTATCAGGATTTTGTCAGTGCTTTTCTATAACCACTGATGATCCTTTGAATAGAAGCCTTTATTTCCAGAGGTAGCCAATTTGTATTACCTGGTAATTTGCTGCGCATATAGCCTGCCCCATTATCTAGTCATACAATAAATTAGTATTGAGCTCAACAGATGCCACAAGTAATAAGCCACAAACTAGACATTGCAAGGCTAATCACAAACCTTTGGGCTCAGTGTCATTGTTACTTTTCCTCTCACAGTCTTCCCATGCAGGCTATACCTCACCAGCTTTTCTAGAAATATTTTAGGTGTCAATAAATTTGCTAATGTCAAAGGAAACAACAACCATTTTCTTTCCCACCATGCATAAAGCCAGAACATCACTACAGAATGCAATCACATATGATCCACATATCGATACATTCTAGATCTGCATTGGAATTGCCTTGGAATTCATTTAGGAGTACCTGTAGGTCAAGAAGATGTAGAACAGCCAGGAAGGGTTTAATAATGTTAAATCATATTTGAACAACTTCAGTTGTCTTCTAAGATGAATTTTCTGTATGGATTGTTGAACAGTGGTAGATGCAACAGTATTTTGACTTCTGGAAAGTTTTTGACATAATAACCTTCTGAGCTTAAAGGATTGAAATCAACAGCTTGGTATCTGTTTATTATTGGGAATTAGTGGAGTCCTTGGTGTTTGATAGTGAGGCACATGTTGTTCAATATCTTTATGAACAACCATGGTGATGAGACAAAATGTGACCTTTGACCTAGAAATACTATGATGAACTTAAGGACTGGACCAATGGAAAACTCCTAAGTTCCTTGAGTGAATAAAAGCCATTTTCTGCATCCTGAGTAGAAGAACACCAAAAAATAATGCATGACAAACAAGCAGCTGAATAGGACTTGGGAGCAACAACGAATTAGTAAAAATTAACTTCACAAGGCATTCTGTGATTTGCTGTGAGAATTGTACCTGACCAACAAAGAATTTTTTTTTCCACTCAGTGCTAACAAAGCCACAACTGGGACATTGTATCACTCTTGCTTGTTTCTCCCAGCTCCAAAGTGATGGGGAGAAAATTAAGGCAGTCTGAAAAAAGGCACATATTGAAGAATATCTGTATGAAGGAGCTGGATGTGTTTAGTATGGCAAAGGGAAGATTAGGAGGTAATTTAAAACTTCCTGCAAGTACTTGAAGGACAGTTACCAAGCCAGTACAGTTCATTTCTTCTTGTTGTGTTAGGAGATACATGGCTCTGCCCATGAGTCTGATCAAGTTCAAACTATTAGGAAAAGTTTCTTTCACTAAGAGGTTGCCAAGGCACTAGAACATGTATCATATATTGGTTTTAGGATCCTCATATTTTCATATTTTCACTTATGAGGAGCAGCTGAGGGAACTGGAGGTGTTTATTCTGGAGAAAAGAAGGCTCTTGGAGGACCTTAAAATCTTCTACAACTACCTGAAAGGAGGTTATAGCCAGGTGAAGGTGGTTCTCTTTTCTCAGACAACAGGATGAGAGGAAACAATCTCAAGCTGTGAGAGATATTAGGTAAAATTTCTTGATGAAAAATGTTATCAAATTTTGGTACAGGCTGCACAGGGAATCAGATGAGTCACTGTCCCTGGAGGTATTTAAAAACCAGGTAGATGTGCTGCTTATGAACATAGTTTAGTGGGACTTGGCAGTCTTAGGTTTAGGGTTGGACTTGAATGTCTTTTTCAAGCTAAATGATTCTATGGATCTTTTCTTAAATTAGGGAAGGGACGTTTTCCTGACAATAGGAATACCCAGGTGTGGCTTTTGAATCCTTGACCACTAGATGAAATTTACAAATAAAACGTAAACGTGAGACCAGGGCCTGCATCCTTCCTCCATGCTAAATAATCTAGTTGCACAGTATGAGTAATACCTCTTTTCTTTTTGTTCATTTCTACAAATGTATCCCAAAGTATGTTAATCACAGTGGAAAAACTTGACTATTAAGACTGATTTCACCTTGCTGGTATTATGGCTAATTATAAATCTGTTAATCAGAGCATTATCCCAGTATATTTGAGTTTGAATTCTCTCAGGCTGATGTGGGAACTGAGGAATTCCTGAAAATGTTTTCAGTTGGAAAAAAAATAAAAGGGTTCTGTAAAACCATGCATCTGAATAAATTGCCTATTATTACAAATGCATCAGAAAGTTCTAGTAATAATATTACAGAAAGACTGAACCTTTCAGCATCATCAGAAATAGCAGGCCTTTTGGTGGTTTACACAAAAGTACTCATAATTTGCTTGGGTATATCTAATGCTGATGTGCTTGGCATTGTCATAAGAGTGGCAAATGTGTAGCAATAAATGTTTCATCCTGAAAAATATTGTGGTGCTCATTTGGCTGAGATGCCCCTCAGATAAGCAGCTGCTGAGGTGTTTCCAGACTGTCTGCCTGGAATTTGGATGCCTAAATTCAATTTCAGTCCCATATTAGGCAAATAAAACATACATAGGTTTAACTACATTTCCCCCAGGGAATATAGGCCATTAATGTGTCCACTAAAAATTAAGGGAAAGCAGCAAAATTGAAAGTGATAAATATATTCACACCATATGTTTCAGCAATCTAATTTTACATGCCTGTGTCAGAAGCCTAAACTCTGTTCAGTTGCTTGAAAACACTTTCTGGAGGAGTCTTTATGTAGGCTGTTTCTCATGATTATATGTGCTCTAAATTCAGTACTTATATGCAGAATCCTTTTTTGCTATATACAGCAGATAAATGGCACAGACAGGAATAGATCAAAGTTTTCAGGCAGACTCATTCTAGTTCCCTACTCACTGGGCTCTATTGTCACTTGAGGTTTTCTTCACCTACCTCAAGACTATGCTTTTTTCCCCCTGGCATTTGTGTAAGAACAATAGGACCTTTGTTGTACAAAACAGTTCTGTAAATGTTGGCAGCTACTTACTGAAAAGGAAACAGAATCTGTGTTTCTTGCATTTCATATCCTCCTTCTCACCCATCCTGGCCCAATGAAGTGTTCAGCAGTGAACATGGTCTTGCAAGGACAGGGACAGGGATAGCAACAGGGGTAGGGTCAGAACAGATGTCTCCCAGCATTTGGAGATTAGAGCAGGTTCCTCCCCACTCTCTAATCCACCCTCAAAGGATTCTCCTCCTTCTGGCAGGAGCTGTTGCTTTCTTGGGGGCAATGGCCTGAAAAACCCCAGGGCTGGAAGGACACAACAATGCCCTGCTGGGGCCGCAATGCCAAGGAAAGACCCACCCACCATGGGTGCCCTGCTCCTCCCAGGAACCTTGGGAGTCAGAGTGACACAGGTTAAGTGCAAAACCAAGGAGAGGAAATGGGTACTAGGAAATTTTCTTCTAAAATAAGTCAGTTTTATAAATAATGAGGTTTTTCTGCCCTAAATAGACTATTCTGACTTGCAGAAATTCTCAACTCCACAAACACAGTGCAGCCCTTTTAGTCAAAATAAAAAGGATTTTGAGTGCCACGCTTACTCCTGTTGTGGATGGGATTCCAGTGTCCACAATCTGAGCCATGGACTCAGGTCAAGGATGTTAATTTATATGTCTGTCTACAGGCTGGGAGTCTAAGCTCCCATTATGGGCAAAGCAGTTAAGGGAAATAAGTAAATTTCCTAAACAAGGAGAGTCCAAGATATTTGAGACATCTATATGCACTTGGCAGATGACTACCTATGTCTTTCTGAAATGGCCATTAAATTCACGTGAGATGTCACAAGGATGTTAAAAGGCATAAGATGCCAAGGAAAAACTCTGCCCTCCCTAAGGAAAAATCTTACTGTGATCCATAGAATCAGGGGAATTTGGATTACTCATAAACAAATTAAATTAATATTACAAATTAAATTTGGATTTAATTTGCTCACATTAAATGATACACCTATATGGCTGATTCCCATTCCCCATGTACAGCAACTCAAATTATGCTAACTGTACATGTACATTTCCTAAGATTTTGCTAGGGTTGAAGTAGATTTTTAAATTAAAATGTGGGAGTTTTTTTATTTATACTTCATGACAGTTGGTAATGGAGAAAATATTGTCTAACATTTGCAAGCAAACGTGGTAAACTTTAAAATAAAAAAAAAAAGGAAATTAATTGATGTTGGAAAAAACTGATGTTAAAAGCCAACACATAACAGCATATGAGGAAAGCTAAAACAGATGAAAAAATATATATATATATAATTAATTATATGGGACCTAACAACTATATATTATAAAACAGAGTGAAAGATCTCTATATACATACCCCAAGTCTGTCTGGCCAAAGACTGTAAAGTCCACAACAGAGCTAATAAATGCCTTGCGTCTTTATAGATTCAAATTCTTAAATTATGTTTCTCTTCATCCAAGGTATTTTCCATAAACAGGATTAGAAACCTACAACACCTTTCTGAAAATTACCCAGTGGTTAGAAGACTTTATGTGTCCTCTCCTTCATGGAATTCTGGTGGCCATTAAGGCCAGTTTTGCATTGCAGTGTCTTGTAGTTGTGGTTGCTAAATCAACCGACTTCTACTGAATTGCATATTTCCATGAAGCTGTAAGAGTATGGATGTGTTCAAGACTTGCACCAGTGAATCTGATTTGACTGAAATCAGTTGAAACATTAAGACCTTCTATTAGTTTGGTGTCATCCGTTTTCCTCATTGTGCTGTCAAATACCTGCACACACCTTTAAAAAATTTTGAGAAGGAAGTCTAAGTAAAAATTGTTAATAAAAAGTCAGCATTGTCTTCTATGTGGTCAAGGACTTGAAGAGATGAAAACGTTACAAAAAGTACTTCCTAATAATTTTGAGTTTGTATTTTGTTTCAAGATTCTTTCTTGGTTAGAACCAAAACTAGAGAGATGAAATTGCCCTTGACTTTATCCTTAACAACTATTAATAATTACTAATTTCAAAACCAAATCCACCATAAATATGCCTCAAATATTGAAAACTGAATTGAAGAGCATGCTTTAAAGATATTCAGAAATGTGAGATGCCTAATTGAAAAAATAAATGGACAATTTTCTCAACTGGTTTTAATACCTTATTTTTTCCAGAATTTCTCTTCTCTAGAACTGGCAGGATTTAATCATTGTGAAAGTAGCTGTGTCTGCATCCAACTGCACTGCAAAAGTGTTGCATGCTCACATTGATAATAGTATCAGTGCAATTCTTATGACATTATGCCAGTAACCAGAAATATGGAGATAAAATTGATTCCATATAAAAAGAATAAAAGGAGAGGCTGTGTTTGTTCCATTTGAGGGTTTGTTCATCAGGTTCTTTCACACTAATTACAATTACGCTTTTTAGTTCAAAAATATTTTTCTATGGAAGTGCTGATTGTTGTTATCTGTAAAGATAAATGGACAAGCAGAAATAGAACTACTACAGATAGAGATGAAAAAAGCTTTTTTTATTGCCTTACATGAAATGATAAGTATATTGATGAGGTTCCGTATTAGCAAATTTTGAAAAATGAAATATTCTACTGAGTTTTGGCACTGTATAGGTAGCTGTGTTTAGAAATTAGAAATAGAGTCAGTTATCTAAATCCAGTCTAATTTATTTAGCTCTGTAATTCAGCTATGCTTATTCACTACACCAGAGGAACATCTAAAACTGTACTGGCCTTCATGGCTGCTCAACAGTCTTGGACTACAGGGGAGTTTTGCAAGATTGAGACAAAACAATGAAAGAGAAAAGAGAACAGGGTGGCTACTCTACCTTTCTGTTTGAGTGTAGTATCAGGGAGGTATTGAGGATGCTATCTTGTCGTCATGCAAAAGAGATGTGTTAAATTTAATATCAGGAAATACTCCCTTGCCCACAGGTGCCTGCATGCCTCAGCACATCCAGCCTGTCTTCCACCTGGCTCTTGGGATTTGATGGGTTTCCTGTGCGTCCTGTAAAATACCTGCTAGTGCCATACAAATGCTTCAGATATCATAAGGGTCAGAAATAGCTGTAAGTGATTTAGTCAGTTTATGATGCCAAGGAAGATTAAGCAACATTAAATTACTAAGTAAGCGTAAGCTTTTGATTCTGTCTGCTCCTAAGACAACAATGAGATTCATTTTCCTGAGCAGCAGGACCTAGAGTTTTCCTGGGCTATCCCACCTGTCTTCCAACAGTGCCTCCAAAAAACCACAAGTTTGCTGTCATTCTGAACCATGTCTGCCAGACTGTCCAGATGTTTGGATATCCTAAGACATAGCAGATGGCACTAAATGTCTACATGTAGCAAACAAATTGAATCTCTGTTCAGTTAAATCAGTGGATGAGGCCTCAATGTCATCTGAGACATCCCCATTACCTTCAAGCGATTGTAAATCACACACAGGCCTTGGACGAGACCCACATCTTTTTCAGATCAACATCTGAATATCAGCAAGGAATATCCTAAGGGCTCTTGGAAGGCATTAAATACCTGTGTTTAGGTTACTGAATTAGTAATTGAGTGTAGGGAGCTCGTCAGCTAAATGAGATACATACATTTTATCACCTGCAAGTTCTGTAGACTTCACTGACTGTGTTGAACAGACCCTCTAAACAGTTGTGCATACATAGTATATTGGCAAGGTTAGGTAGGGGTGGCTGCAGGGATGGTCTGTATAAAGCCAGAGGCTGCCTGAACCCAGCTAAATTCAGCTTGCTGCAGCAGAGCAACACACCTGAACCCATCAGCCAAGCTGATTGCCTTGAGGAGAATTTATCATTGGGAAAGGCAAAACACTGTGGAGGCATTGAGGAATGAAACTTGGAAAAAAAGTGTGAGAAGCAACCCAGTGAACACAAAAGTCAGAGAGGGAGAGGAAGGAGGTGCTCCAGACTCCAGAGCATTCTCTTCAGACCATGGAGATGCCCACATCAGAGCACATATTTATACTGCAGCTTGTAGAAATTTTAGACTGTAGCAGGTAGACATTTCGTGAGGAACTTTTGAGAGCTCATGCTAGAGCAGATTGTCCTGACACAGACAGCAGCCTGTGGAGATGAGCAAATATTTCATTGCAGCCAATGGAGACTACCATATCAGAGTAGATATCTAGACTGTGGCCCATGGAGTTCACATGCTGAAACTAATTTATTCTGAAGGAATGTAGAAACCAATTTATTCTGAAGGAATGTAGGTAGGACATGTAGGTGATCCACAATGGAGTCAGAAAAATGTGGGGAGCAGGAAGGAGCTGCAGCGAGGAACATTTAGGTGCTGACAGTAACCACCTGTTTCCCACCCTGCCAGTCACACTTGTGGCAAGGATGCAGGGAGTAAAGGACTGAAGTTGAGAAAAATAAATGGCTTGTGGAGAAAGGTGTTTTAGTTTCTGTCTTTGTTCCTCAATATCCACATGTATTTTAATTGGCAGCACATTAAATTAATTTTCCCCAATTTGAGTCTATTTTTCCTGCGACAATAATTTGTAAGTGATCTCCCTGTCTGTGTCTCAAGCAATCATTTTTTTCCTCTTGTTTCTCCTCTTGTCATGTTGAAGATAGGGAATGAGAGAGAGCAGATGGGTGGGTGTGGTGGTTTAATCCCAGCTGGCAGCTAAACACCATTCAACTTCTCACTCACACCCCTACAATCTCCTCCTGCTCCTCCACCTCCCCTGGTAGGGAGGAGAATTGGTGAACCTTATGGGTTCACATAAGAACATCATCATCATCATCTCATATTCTTTTTATTATACATTGTAGCAAACACTATACACATAACATTAATGGGATGAAGAATTAATAAATAATATATAAATATACTGTATCAAAATAAATACTATTTTAATTTTTGTTTAATAACCATTAATATATTAAAATATTTATACTTATAATAGTTATATTTAAATTTCATAAATATAATTATTAATAACGAATACTATTATAATAAATTAATTTATGATGATGATGAGGAGGAGGAGGACGAGGAGAGAAAGTAACAAAACCCTAGGGAAATAAGTAATGCACAGTCCAATTCTCACCACTTCCTAATCAATGTCCAGCCTGTCCCTGAGCAGTTATCAGCCCTGCCTGGCCAACTTCCTCCAGTTTATTTACTGGGCATTTCTATAGTTCTATAGACACTATATCCATCTATATATAGATGGTTTATAGTAAGGCTCACCCCTTTGGCCAGTTTGGGTCAGCTGTCCTGGCTGTGCTCCCTCATGTGCATTTGTGCACCTCAATACTGGCAGAGCATAGGACACTGAAAAGTCTCTGACTGAGGGTAACCACTACTTAGCAAAACTCCCAAAACTCCCAAAACATCAGGGCATCCTCAACATTGTTCTTATACTAAATCCAAAAAGCACAGTGCTTTACCAGCTACTAAGAAGAGAATTAACTATGCCCCAGACGAAAACAGGAAAGGAGGGGTCTGACAGCCAGCCAAGATCAGCCTTCTAATCTTGAAAAGTTTTTATCCAACTATCTTTGGTATTAGAGTATCTCAGATTCCAAGAGAATGGGTATTACACTTTGAAGATGTCAAATAATAGTAGTAGTTAAACACTTGTTTTGCTACACATCATGAAGTGATTAGAATCTCCAAATAAGTCTTGCTGTATAAAATGATGCTAAAGAATTCTAGCTAGATCAAACGATTAAATGCAAATGTGAATACCAGGATTGCATGATCAGAGGAAATTAATTTTAAACTCTGCAAGAAAAGAAAAAAGGTAAGTTCCTATTCTAATTACACTTACTTAGAAGAGAAAGTACTGGAAATATTAAACCTCTTTTTATCATGGAATATAGTGCAGAGGTAAGCATGCCGTAATATACTACTGTAATATACCTGGCCTGCCACGAAAGGGAAATGTTATTTTAGGACACTGTCTCTGCTTCTGACTTTCAGAGCAGGTTCAAAAAGCAAAATGTCTATCTGTTTATAAAGTTTCAGGAGGACTTTGATGAACTTCCCTCTTTTAGTTAAATTTTGGCATATCATTACATAAAACCAGAATGCTAATTGCCTGGTTTTTCAGTTTGCCTCCCATCTTTTGCCAATACCAGCTGTATAAAAATCCCAGATTAGACAATTACTAAGTCATTTACTCATAGGGACATTTCCTTTTTAACCCAACAAAACTAGAAAGTGATTTATGCTTTCTATCTATATGTCTATCTACCTATCTATCTATCTATCTAATCTATCTATCATTTCAGTTATACATGTGAAAAGCAGCTGTGATTTCTGTTGCATAAGCTTATTTTTTAAAGTTACTTGCAGATGTGAATAGTTGAAAAGTATAATTTATGTCTCACATTGTCTGAAAAAAATCTATATAAATTTGTGAAGAGTGGATAGGCATCCTGGAAAAAAATAATCCAGTCAGACTTTGTCTGACTAGGATGTTGAATTGTTGTTTTTCACCAGATGAATATCAGCCTACAGTGAGCTTCCTGTAGCAAAATTATCAGATATGTCATTTTCCTATTAAAAAGAGAAATACTAAGCAATGAAATGGTATACAGCATTGATTAAGGCATTATTTGAGTACTGTATGTCCATATTTTAAGAAAGGTGTAAAAAATTAACCAGGGTTGAGAGGGCCTAAGAATAGGAGCATTATCTACTTATTAAAATGAAGATTGAAAAATATATAATGTATATTATAAATAAAATATATAGAATAGATACAGGACCCATTTATAATAAATAGGATAGACATTTGTACAAGGAGGTTCATGTTGAAGGTGGAAGGATCTTTTTTAATTAGCAGGGAAAGCATTATAAAATCTAATAACCTCCAGCTGAAATAAGCAGAACTTTTACTAGAAATAAAATATAAACCTTTAATAGCAAAAACAATTATTGCATGGGAATTTTCCCACAATTTACAGTCTTTAAAATAATAGTGGAAATCTTTTTGATGTGCTTTAGTTTAACAACAAATTACTAGACAAATTACTAGGATTTAGAAAGGCATCAAATTAGTATAACCTCTTGTTTGAAAGTCGTCCACTTTCCCCCCTCCTAAATATGTTCAACACCTACTGAAATCACTGCCAGTGAGTTTAGTCTCATCTGTCTTGTCTCCAGTACAAATAATCATTTTACATTTTACAATGCAATTAGAAAGTGTTTGTGCAAGAAAAATCCTATGGAAAGATTCAAAAATATTTTTTCATGATCCAACCATTCTCAGAAATTACTACTTCTTCAGCCTATTTGTTCTTTATCCTCTGGTTTTCCTCTAATAAGATTCCAAACAGCTGTATATTATCTGAGAATTTTTTCAGGTTCATTCCACTGATTTTAGGAGCTTTTTGTTTTGAAAAAAAATTTCACTTCATACTGCAGAAGTTAGATTAAACTTCTTTCTCAACACACTGTTTGCTGACTTAAGTATGCTGACTTTGAAGTGCATTCGTTGGATGTGAAGCAGTGAAATAGAGATGGATGTGGCACACTACAGCATAGATCTGTAGCTGAGAACCTGCTTCAGGTCCAGACCTGTTCCAGGTTGTAGAAACAGGGAAAACAGCTACTGTGAGAGTAATTGACAGTCTTATGGTCAGTAGTGACAGTAGAAGCCTTAAGCCTAGCATTTTTACCCACAGTTAGAAAGTAATATCATCTGTACATCATGCACTAAATTTACTTTTTTATGTTCTTCCTTAACTTTAGAAAGCCATAGAAATTATACCTTGCTAAAATATATGAAGTAGTTATTATTTTGAAGACTAGATCTCTGAAAATATAATGGAGTATTTTATGTCTCACATTTTCAAACTTTTTACTGCCATCATCAAAGCAATAAAGAGGTTTACTTAAGATCTGAGATTATAATGATCCCAGGCCTTGGATTCCCAAACTGGCAGCAGTAGTCTCACATATAGCACTACAACTCGTATAAATTAATCTTGCTGTTGTAGATAATTGCAATATAGACACTCAAAAAATTTATCTGCATTTATTGAAACTGTCAGGCACATTTTTAGATCAGTGACCATTCTTCCTCTTCTATTACTTTTCTAAAATAATACAATTAAAATATGTCTGAAGTGCTAGACCAAGAACCAGTCCCAGGCTCCCTCATGATGGGATGTATCCCAAGAGCAATG
Source organism: Molothrus aeneus (assembly GCF_037042795.1). NCBI lineage: Eukaryota > Metazoa > Chordata > Aves > Passeriformes > Icteridae > Molothrus > Molothrus aeneus. Next base: position 72,792,420 of record NC_089647.1, on the reverse strand, counting down.
CACACTAGCTTCTAGTTATGCTAACACAAAACAGGATACTCACTGAAGGGAAATCCTGACAGCACAAAAAGGACTGCTGAAATGTACACCAGGAAACATTGCAAAAAGTTTTTGTTCCATTTGGACACAGCTTGTGGCAGCAATATCATGTAATCTCTTGAGAGTGCTGACGAAATATCAACAACATTTTTAATACTGAATTTACTAGAACCTAATTTGAATTCAAAAGCTGTGAATAAAGTGGAAAAAAAAGCTTCAAGGTCAAACAGTAAAGACTGTTGGCATCCATACTGCATAAGATTTATGTTTGAATGGTCAAGCTGGAGAGGCCCAATTAAGCCAAGTAGGCAGTCAAGCTCCAGAGCTTCTTGTTATTCTTTCATGCAGTAGTATGGATGGAGCAATGGTACCTGTAGTTCAGTTTGAGCTATCCTGAAAATTCAAAGAAGAGATAAGATGGAACTATGTTCAAATAGAGACTTTCTGTCAGGAAAGAAAGATGGCAGCGTAGTGCAGTAAAAACTGGATCAGTGTTACTTCTGCTACTGAGTGTATATCCAGAGGCAAAGTAACTCACTTCTCTAGGTATTAGTATACCAATCATAATGAGGGTTAGAAGTTACTTTACAGAGATTTCTAGGAATTTTTTCTTAGATTAACACAAGGACACCGCTGTATGAATGAGAAGTCCTGATAGTTGCTACTACAACATGTCACACCTTTTCACTTTTCTGTTAGAATGAGTAAATAAATTCTGTCTTTTTGTGACTTAGCAGCATCAAAAACTCTGTCTCAAATAAATTTTACCTCAAAATTCAGCTAACAGAAACATGAGCCTGATGCAAGATCATTCATGAAGGAGTAGGCTCTTAGGATGGCTTTAACTTGTCTTCTGTGAATATCTGCATTCAGCCATAACATGTCCTGGTTAACTGTGTACTTCAGTTACATTAAACTGCAGAGTAATCCTGATCAAATTTCTACTCACTGCAGATAATTTTTTTTGGAGACCATTGCTTGCTATGTCAAACCAAATTGTCCTATCTGGAAAGAATATCCAAAAAAATGTTGAAAGTTTGTAATAAATTAATAGGAAAAGTTTAAGAAACTTTTTTTTTAATGTTTAATAGAATTAATCCTACTTTCACTAAACATACAGGTAAAAGGATGGAGTCCAGTGTATTGAACTAAGGCACTGAAATTACTTTTAAATTTTTTGTCTTGGTTGCAGAGAGGGGGAGGAAGTTTAGTACTGTGTGGTGTAACCAGGTTGTCGTTCTACACTACTCAGATCATCACTGGGGGTGTTGTTTTGCGCTCTTAGTAAATTGACATCTCAACCCATAGTCACTGCTTTTGGTCCCTCCCTTACCGTAAGGTATGGCTTATTTGGAGTTTAATTTCCTGCTGGTGTTAAAACCAGAACAATTTTAGGTTCCCTTTTTCCCCCACTGAAGAAGTTTCAGATATGATCAAAGGGTAGAGGGCAGTTGTCTTTGAATATTTTCTGGGAAAGATTCATTTTAGCAAAGTCTAAGCAAATAACTGTAGTCCTACAGCTTTGGTTTTTAGGATTTTTAAAGGCATCTATCTCCAGTGAATAGACAGCACTACATTGGACTACCAACGAAAATGGCAGTGGCTTGCTGCTATTCTGTCACTTACTCAGCAAACTACGACATCAGAAAAAGTTGAAGAAGACAGTTTCCAGCTCCTGCCCTAAGAACTACTCTGCTGACATCAGAAAAACTTGCAAATGCCAGCATTCATAGCTAATCAGCTACTTTGTCACCAGTTACATCACAAACTGCTACTAAAAACACAAAATTAATAACAGTAGATCTAAAAAAAAAATATATTTGTGTTGATATTAAAATTGAATAAAAATAGACAAATTCTAAAAAATACATGAAAACACAGTAATATTGATAGCAACCTGATATCTGCAAGAAAATGAAATTTTGTGATTTTACTAGCAACTAAAATCTAGAGTGAGCATAGAGCAAATACATTTAGAAAAAATAGACATGTCTTTCAAGAAAATAAAAAGTTGAAAGCAAAAAGTGTTAGAACATTAACTGCACTATAGAAAACTTGCAAAAATGCATTTAGAAAGTTTTGTTTAAATCTACTTTGTTATGGGAATCAGGGAGGGGTATCTCCAAAGCACATTCACTCTGGATAGCAGTGGTTAAAAAGGAGCAGAAGCACCAGAATGGAGTCCAGATGAACAGAAAACAATGCTGCTCATTGCCAGTTACAGGAATCATTTTGGGAAAGTGACTTGTCAAGTATATTTCTGCAATTTATAAGAATATAGAGACTTACCAGAGCAGTAAAACAGACTCTACATTTCTTCACTTTTTAAGCCATTCATTTGTGGAAAGAGTTGTTCCCACCCTGCTGCATTGTGTATAACATTAAGTCTGGTTCAGACTGTTGTCTATATATGTCACTTATGCTGTTGTACTCTAAAAAAAATATTTTTCTGCGGAGGAGGAAAGATTTAGAGAACTGTTTCAGTAAATACATGTAAACAAGAATCTAATTTATTTTGAGAAGAAAGAAAAATTGGGAAAATTTCAACACAATGAAACAAATAGGTAGGAAAACTCAAGTAGCTGGGACACTGGGCTGCCTGTACCCAGCACTAAGGTTTGTTTTCTGCTGCATCAAAAGAAAAGGTTTCCTCAGCTGCTTCTCCTGAATTTCTCTGGGAATTTGGTGAGGATGTGAGTACATTCAGTCAGGATGTGAATATATGAAAATGATAATTTTTTTCCCTCAGATTTGGTACCTATACATCATTGAGTTAAAAGCAATTTGCTATGTTATGCATCAGCTCATGTTATGTTAAATTAGTACTCAAGTGCTACATAAAAAAAGATTTGTCAATCTCTTTCCCTGAGTGATCACCATTCTGTGCTAATCAGTCATCACTTTTTTGAGGACAGTCTTTGTTCACTAAAAAGTGTCTGATATCATTTAAATCAGTGAAAGATACTGTTTTCAAACATTTTTTCTTCTTAAATTTATGATAAAATTTCTATTTTCTAAAATATAAATCCAGCACAATGTATTATAGTCAGAAATCTCAACTAGCTACAGGAAGAAGCCCTGTCTTCATCAACTGTATATTAATTTTTTATATGGCTAAAGGTCTTTTGAATGTCAGCTTCTAAATATGGCACTGCTGTTTTAAATCAGTGTATGTCTTACGCTAATTAAATGTATTACCAATGTTATGGTGGAAACGCAGCTTCCAAATCCTGCTAGGCCCGTTTTTTGTCCTTTTCAGATCACTGATGTTTACAGGTGTGATCATGCAAAGTCAAACCCTTCATTACTACTAGTCCTTGCATAGAAAATGAAATGCATTATAAGCCAACACTCAATAAGGATTGTCTCTGCTTCTTTTAAGAAGTTTATAATGCTTTTAAATAATGCTTTAGTCTAGTGTTCTCTAGTTGCATACTGATTTTTAAGTTGCCCATATATGGCTTAATCACACTGCTCCTGTTATTAAAACAGGCTCATATTCAGACTTGGTAAAACTTACTTTAAGCTGACTCCTTTGCAATCTGATTTTAGTACTGTATTGTTAACCATGCTTAGTCAATCTAGCAGAATATTTTTTTTTAACTCTTGTTTTGTTTAGAATTTTACATTTCTGTTTTCCCAGCATAACACAAAGTTTCTTTCCTATGTCCTGTGTGGAATTAAGGAATTGCAGCTTTGTATTCCAGATGGCATTCAGAATCATATAAGTGTATTAGAGTCAGTTTGTGGAAGCCATTTTGCAACACATGAATGAGAATAAGGTGATTTGGAATAGATAGCATGATTTACTAACATGCACAGCATGCCTGATTGCCTTCTGTGATGAAGTGATTAGTTCTTTGCATTAGGGAAGAGCAGAGCAGAATTTTTCTACCTTAAATTTCTGAAGGCTTTTGTCATGGGCTCCCACAGCCTCCTTGCATCCGGTTTGAATCATCCAGATGAGTAAAAAACTGCCTGTATCAAGTTCAAAGGATAGAGGTTACTGGGGCTGGTTACAAATGGAGTTCCTTGGCAATCTATAGTGGCACCTATTCCCTTTAGTTCCTGTTTATGAAGAGGATGGAGGAGAAGACAGAAAGCACCATCATCAGATTTGTGGCTGATGACAGTCTGGAAGTGCAACTGATACAGGACTGCCATCCAGAGGGAACCAGACAAACAAAAGGGCCCTGGGAACATTGTGAAAATCAACAAGAATAAAGGAACATGGACAATATTTCTGCAATTTTCAGACTGGGAACTTGATGTCTGGGACTCATCCCTGCATTAAAATACTTGGGGGCTCCTGGGGACAACAGGCTCAAAGAAGTTCAGCAGTGCGTCCTGAAGCAATGAAAGCTAGCAGCATTGGGTGTTGTTTTAAACAAGAGCACAGCCAGTTGATCAGCGATCATCCCCTTCTTGTCAGCACTCATTAGGCTACATTTCTATCCAGTTCTAGGGTTTACAGCACATGAAAGACACTGATAATACAGAGGAGGCCACTAGGACAGAGAACTGGAGCACTTTGTGAGGAGAGTTTGAGATGGGTTTGTTCTGCCAGAGGAATAGATGGCTTTGGGGGCAGCCAAAATTCACATAGCACATATGGACGTATTTTGTAGTAATGGACATTCATCTTGATGAGCCAGAAAGGAGAATAGGATAAGGCTGTTGGAGCTATTAGTGTTTGTACATCAGCCTGTGGGCAGTGAGGACAGTAAAGCAGTTTCAGTGAGCTGTACTATGCTGATAAGATGATGGGAGTCCAGTCAAGGGAATTGTTTTTGCCCATTCTTGGACTTAAATATTAGAGATATTTCAGAAATCCACTTCTGTAAAACAACTTCCAGAGAAAGCTCAACTGACATGGATTAAAGCTGCATCAAGTCAAACTGTCCTTGTACTACCCTTTCCTAAACAACTTTTTGTAATATCTGTGTTTGCAAGCACCAATACCAGACAAAAGCCAGACAAAAGCCACTGAGGCCTCTCCATCACTCTGTTCTGAAGCTGTACAGTGAGACTCCAGATGGGGTCTCACCAGAGCTGAGCAAAGGGACAGAATCCATTTCCTTGCCCTGCTGGCCACACTGTTTTTGATGCAACCCAGAACAAAATTGGTTTTCTGGCTCATGTCCAGCCTCTCATCCACCAGCACTCTCAAGTCCTTCTCAGCAGGGCTGTTCTTGATCTGCTCATTCCCCAGCCTTTTTTGATCTTGGGGATTGCCCTGACCTAGGTGCAGCACCTTGTACTTGGTCTTGTTAAACCTCATAAGATTCCCTTGTGCCCACTTCTTGAGCTTGTCCCATGTCCCTCTGGGTGGCATCCTGTCCATCAGGTGCTCTTATGTGTTGATATGAAATTCACAGCATCCAGAATAAAAAAAAATTAGTTCAAAGACTCATAAGATGTTTCTCACATTTATCCAGCACTTAGTGACTGAGTAAATAGTCTGGTGACATAACTGATTGAACCAAAACTTGCAAAATAATGGAAATATTTTGGAGGTGACTGGCAAAGACCCAAAAAAACATCTAGAACACAATTCTACTAAATTTCAATTCAAGCTAATTCTGGTCTTTGGTTAGTTAGGCACATATTCTCTTTGAGAACTTGCTGTAAAAATACATATACTTGTATCCTTATTTTTGTTTAGACCTTGATAATACCAAGATATGATAATATGTGCATTTAAAATGGTAAGTTAAGGTGAAATAGACATGACTAATCCTGAGTTCTTTCAAAAGATTATATTAAATTAAAAATGCTATAAACAGTAGCTTTGCAGAACAAGGATTATGATTTTAAGATGCCAGAACTACTTTTCTTTTTCACCTTTGATTTTACTTACAAATTTCTGTACTTTCTTTATATAGCACTAATAATAATAACCGCTTATCTATGCAGATATCTCATCAATACATGCACTATAATCAGCCCCTCACATTTATTTTTTCTATTTAAATTCAGCTCAATAGTTATAGAACTCAAAGAATGAAAAGAGGTGCAATTTTAGTTCTGTCTTTCTAATAAAGCAAGAATGTTCTCTATATTTTTTAGAACTTTTTAAAATACTTAGCATTACAGTAAATTTAATTTTTTTCAAAGGTGTAAATCTTTAAGCTTCTTTGAAAGAGCAATCACTGTTTAATTTATCACCCTCACCCAGACTTTTAATCTGAGTTCTTGTGAAATGATTTAATCTTTGATTATGGCTTGTGTAGAGTAGCCCTACAGCTCATACAGAAGTCAAACACAGTTCCTGTGGTGAAGCTGTGTCATGTTCCTGCCAGAGGGATTGTAATGACTCCTGCCCTTGCAGCCTACAGAAAAAAAGCACTTAAGCAACCTATATTGCCAAATGAATTGCACCTTTTATTTGCTCTTAGCTGGGCACAAAATAATTTAAATGACTATGCAGATTGCTCCTGTTTAAATTCCCAGACTTGCCAGTTCAAGAAAAACATACACACACACACACACACACACACACACACACACACACACACACACACACACACACACACACACACACACACACACACACCCCCCTATCACCACCATGACCATCTCTAAAAAATCCCAAACAAAAAAAAGGGGCAGCTGAACCTCATGTCTTACATAGCTCTGAAGTCCACCGGCACAACCATTCCATGATGGAGGAGCAGCAGCTCTAGGGGTTTGGTTTTATGTTTGTTTTATGGAATGTTTTCAGCAGGTGTTCATCTCTTGATGATTCTAAGAATGTGACATTTGCCTTCTGACTCTTTATCACATAAAAATGTAGCATTCAAAACCTTTATGATGTTTTCTCTTCTGCTATGATGTCATCCCTTTATTTAACTCACTCTTTGAATTTTTGCCTTTGAAATTGTTTTCAAAGGCTAAATTAACTTGCTTAAACTCTGATGTTTAGCTCTACTTAAGATGTCTTTGAACATATTGTTTGTTTTGCAGTGATAGTTCATAGGAGCAGAAAACCTGTGGGTTTTTTACCAGCTTGAGTAGCCAGTCTCAGGTACCCAAGATCATCTTAAATACTGTTAAAGACATAGGCTTATGACATTTAATGTAGTCACTGTAGAAATCTTAACCAGAAGGAATCAATTTAAAATCTCTTTCTTCTTTTCATTTAATTGGTAGAAAGAAGAGGCTGTTGTGGACTGTGGTTAGTCTCATCCTACTGTAGGTAGCTGAAATCAAATCTGTTGTGTCTTTTAGAAGTCACTTTCCTTCCATTGGTCATAAAGTAGTTTGAATAACAATCATATTGACATTGTGCTTTTCTTTAATTTGTAGAGAAGATTCTCACACAAAATGTTTTATTGAATATGGCTTTCAGGGTTTGCTTACTTCCATCATCTTCCAGAAGTACTTCCAGTACTAATTCATGACCAGCAATATGCATCCCTGTTAAAAAATCTAGGTGAAAATTTAGCTTTAAATTGTTAAATACCTATTTAGAAGAATATCATTGCAATTGATCTGATTCCTGATTTTCTGTGCAGAAGCAGATTCTTGCAATTTCTGGAAGCCAAACATATATGTCTTTTTGTGGTCTGTCAGCACTCTACTACAGTAACCTAACATGTACTGGTAGTCAAATTAGACCATCTGACAAATCCAAAATAGATGCATGAATTGTATTTCATTAAGCGTTTCTAAGTTAGACTCATCAACAAGGTAATTAAAATTAGGTGGCAGGAATCCACTGACAATTTGTTTCAAAAATCTGTTAAGAAAATTGATTTCTATAGTCAAAAGGAAATAGGACCCTGAAAATATGTGCTTTGGGGGCCTGGGATTTTCTTTGTGTTTGGTGCCAATCATCAGTTTTATCCCATCCAAGAAATCACTTACTGAACTTTCTTAAATGTGGTGCATCAGATACACCAACAAAACTACAAATACATAGAGCCTGTTTCATATACACATATGCTTTTCCTGTATATCAGCAGTACATTCAGAAGATTTTTGACCATATTAAGTTACCATCAAAGCTGCAGAATGTTTAAGACAATGAATAAGACATTAAAGTTACTGCTCAGAGTATTCTGCTAAGATTTCATGCCTGTCCATAGACCTCAACCTTTAGAATCGTCTTTCCCTTTTTTTAATCTTAAAATTCCAAATCATTTTACTCTTAGAATACTTTATCTTCAAATATAATTTGTTTAATAGTTTATGTGAAGAAATGGCAGAGGTCCAAGAATGAATCCCTCTAGCACACTGCCAAAAACTCTCATGGCTCAGAAAGATGGAATGAGATTTAGCCTTTTCAATCTATTTGGATTCTCTCAAAGGTGTGCTTAAGTATTTGTAAAGGAAAATCATCCTTTTTTCTGATGTAATTAATTCTGCTGAAAACAAATACGATTTTGTAACACTGATTGCTGTTCTTGTAAATACAAAGATTGTTTATCTTGAAAACTTTCATATTATTTCCTTCCTGTTTGAATAAAATTAAGTGTATCTTTCAAATGAAATAAAATTACTCAGCAATACTATTGACATTTTTATAACAAACTGATAAATAGTTTCAGTATCTTTTATGATACATCTCAAGTGTATCCATAGATGATGTTTTAGGTGTCCCTTCCATCTTTTTTTTCAAGTATGTCAGTTAATGTGTTAAGTTAAACAATACTATGTTTTTTTTAATTTTATTATAAGAATTTACCTAGAAATGCTGTCTGGCTTTGATCAACGTAAGTTCTTTGCTGAAAGCTTCTATTATGAAAATAATGTAAAAACAATGTTTTACTGGTAATGTGGATATTACAGTTCTTAAAAGAATCTTTTGTACTTTGCAGAACTATTGAATAATGAATGTTTGTATAGCCATATAGCAGAGAAATTAGCTAGTTAATTTTCTCCCATGAAAAATACTTTCCCTTTTTTTCAATCAACATAGAAAAACAGTAGTTTAGACCTTTACAAAAACCTCTTTTAATGCATCTTTTTTTTAAACACAGAAATTACTTACTCCATTATTCACTTCTCCAGCCTGAAATGAACACTTGGAGGGAACAAAAAATTACCCCTGGTCTGTGTAATTGGTGTAAAGTGGTTTAGAGTTGTAGTTGAGGTCATTTTGCTTCCAATCAAATAGTTAGCTACTGGATTGAATAATACATATTTAACTCCTTTGTAAAATCTCTTAGTGGGGTATTTATTTGATGTACAGGAAAACACGGGAGCAATTATTGAGAGAGATTAAGTGATTTTGCATGTTAAATAAACAAATCAATTCACTTCAATATTTGAATAATATAAATTTAAAACATTAAAAGAAAACACTTTCCTCAGGATTTGGATAACTCATGCAGTAAATCAGTTGAAAGCAAACAAACCAACCAAAAAATGGTCTAAATGCACAGTGTATCCTGACCACTGTGAGCTGCTTAGCTGACGAAATATAGCTGCAGATGACATTAAGCTGGTAGCCAGCTTTCTCTGAGCTTTGTGGTGCTGTTATGAAGTGATGAAGAATAATGACTTGAAGTGATACTTTAAAATCTGATTATACCCTTTTAACTCTTCAATATGTAAGTATGTAACATTTTGGTCAGGTTCATTTTTTGGACTTGGCAAGTGGAATTTGTTTTAATGAAAATGAAGGGAAAAGGTTGCATCTGCACCAAAATAAAAATCTAGCAGTACTGTAAATAGCTTGTTGTTGTTGTTATAACATATTAAAGGATATGGCAATTTTTACAATGCTGAGCAAAAGAATTCAGGGTGCTGCAGATGTGGCTTCTGTGAGATGACACCAGTAGTTGTTCCCATGTCAGACAGAGACAGAGGCACTTTCAGATGACTCCAAGATGGACCTGGCAAAACTGAACTCATCAGTGACATATGTGGCACTTCTGTGATAACATATTTAAGAAAGGGTAAAACCTGCTGTACAATAGAAGACAGAAGAGAGGAGTGAGGAAATATAAAAGAAACAGCTCTGCAGGTACCCAGGCCAGAGAAAAAAATTGGAGGAGGTACCCCAAGGCTGAGCTGTAATCCTTGGAAATTGCCATGGTGAGACAGATTTCCACACTGCAGCTCATGGGGACCCCATGCCAGAACACATCCATGTGCCCTGAAAGAAGCTGCAGCCCACTGAGAGCCCAAGCAAGAGAATAATGTAAGTCATTTACAATAAAAATAATTTCCCTAGGTCAAGTTGGTTTTGGATATAATGATAATTGGTGAATAATCTCCCTGTCATTATCTTGACCCATGAGATTTCCATTGTACTTTCTCATATTCAGCTGAGGAGGTGAGTGATAGGGTAGCTTTGTTGGCACCTTGCCTCAGATAGGCTCAACCCGCCCCAAAATTCTTTGTAAAGAACCCATTTAATATTTGCCTCTCAATACTCACTACCAATAAACCAAAACTCTAACTTTAATTGGATGACTTGCTGATGATTGAAATTGAGTTGAAGAACAGCTTTAATGTATTCTCTGAAAATTGCATTAACACTACAATGGTGATCTCTTATTTAGAAACACTTCTAATAATTTAAAACCTAAAAAACCCCACCAAACTACACAGGAAGTCTTGTTCATAGACAAAAATAGTCTGCTGACATTTCAGAGAAGTCACTACAGACAAAGTACAAACTGTTGGTGTCACAGGCATGCTTGAAGAAGATGGTGGAATTGTGCAATGTTGCACAGTAATACTGACAAACTGCTGCTAAGGGGTGCTTGTCAGCACTGTTTGAGACATTTGTGCAAGAGCAAGGCAGTTAATTGTTCTTTATGTAAGCTTTTGCTTAGAATATTAATTTATTTTCATTCCATATTTTTGATTAGAATTTTAACCATTTTGTCCTCTAGATTAATAGTAAATATTCTATATTGTTTAGAAAAAAATTTGGTGTGAGAAGTAAAGATTTGTAAAAAAACATTTTATGGGAAAACATTGATTAAAATGAAATACAGAATTAGATCATAGTTCTATTGACTGTAGATTTCAAAGGGATGCTTTTAGATCAGTTTGCAAAATGAAAGTTTGCACATGTAAACAATGTCACTCTGTTTCTTTGCTATTCAGATTTATTACAGTTCATAAGCCTAAAATTAAATTAAACCAAATGTAGTGTACTGCAAACTCAGGACAGCTTAATGTGACTTTACTTTTCTTTTCTGGAAAAGGCCATAATTCTGCGTTTTCTGTAGTTGTCACTTCTTGTGGGATGAGAAATAATTCAGTACTTTGTTGTAGGGTTTTAGTAAATTCTTGACTTCAAAATTCCTGACTTGTTTCAACATTGGTTTTGAACTGTCAATACAACAGATTCCCCAGATCCTTTTGTTGATAAAAGTTTAAGGATCATTTCTGCAATCAAAAGTGGAGAAAGAGAGATAAACCAATACAAAATTATCATACAATGTAATAATTACTTCTGGAAGTATGAGATGTTTTTAAATCACTTTTGAGGTCATCAAATATAATAATGGCAAAAACAACATTATGCATTTTTTTCACTTTGTATTGGAATAACACAGGATGGAAAAGTAGCTAATTTTGTTTTACAGTGGTGACAGAATAGAAAAAATGTCTCTTTTCTGGTTCTGTGTTACATATTACACCCTGTGATTCCCAGTGGGCTGCCTTGGAGCAAGTAAATGGCAAATAAATAGAGAACAGCTGAGGCAGCAATAACTTATTTATTACAAAAATGACTGAGGGCACCTCAAGTTGTGCAGCAGTGTGCTCCCAACACATTAAAAGGCCAGTATCTGATTCAGCAAGACATATCATGGACACATTTGTAAGCATGGCTTTGATTGTTTAACTGAGTCAAGGTCATATACTTAAGGGCTGAGACCTTCAGATGGATGATGTCTAATTGAGATGCACTGAACTATACAGTCTTTCTTGCTTAAAGCAGACTGGTAGGTTGACAAAACAAGATCAAGAGAGAGCAATGTTTTAGTATTATTATAATTCTGTATTATTATAGTACAGGGTTTGGGAAAACCAGAAAGCTCCAGCGATTACTGGATCTCTTTTAACTCTCTCTCCTGGAAAGAAGAAGGGCTTTTACTCTGCAATGAATAGGAAAGTGACAAAGGTACATGTCTGTGAGGGTGGCTTCTTCTCCAGGATAATTGAAGCTTCCAGGAGCTTTCTTCTCTTGAGTGACTTTGGACCACCCAAAAAATGGATTTATGAGTAATGATTACTAGTCTAAGATGATTCTGAAACAGTTTGTTTTTTTTAAGGATTAATTATTAAAAGATGATTAACAGAAAATGGGATTAATATTCTCTCAGATTCCTCAAACTGCCTTTTTTTGTAGGCATATCACTGATATTGTACTTTACAGGATAAGAACTCCAGTCTGACGTTTTGCATCCACGTACATACCTCCCTTACAGCAGCATGGGAGAAAGCACTGAATAAATCATCAGTCAGGCTGAGCAAGAGCTTAAAATCAGTTCCCATAGCCCTTGGGAATCCATGGGACAGTGGACAACATTAATTTTTAACCGTTCCAGTGTATATCAACAACAGAATTTTTACTGTATTCTTTCCTACTACTTTTGTGTTCCAGTCATATATAAGATATATATTTTCTCAGCAGTTATTGCATTTGGAATTTATTATGTTTACCTTAAAATGCATAAGGCAACCCATTTTGTCCTTATCATTCTCTTAGCTCCCTCTGTCTGTAACAGAGATGAAAGATAGCTGGGTCTTCCCATGCTTCCTTACTCCCCACAAACACCCTCTCCCTTGGGATTGTCTCTGATGTGATTTCTCCTAAGAACACGAGGTGGAAATCTCAGGAGGAACTGGCTGGATGCTCACATCATGAATGCATTCCAGAGATAGGTTAGCTGTGATGATTTCAATTCAATTTGGTACACATTGGCCTGCAAAAGGGTATAAAATGCTGCTGGAGACTGGGCCAACCAGGCAAATTGGTCTCCAGAGGTGGCAGGCAGCTTCTATCTAAGCAGATTGCCTCCTGCCCTGACAGAGATGCTTGCAGGGTATATCCAGCCCAAAGATGGGGAATACTCACTTTTGGACATGTGAGTAAAAGCACTAAGATTTGGTCACATGCAGAGATAAAATCCTAAAGTAGCCAGGGAGGTGCTTTGCTGCTCTGTAACTGTGAATTCTGTGAAGCTGAAGACTGAAAAGCTGTATTTTTCTTGTGAAACCTGCTTATATTATATACTGTATTAACAGTATTTAGATATTTTATTGCAAAAGATCTAATCATAATCACCCACAAAAATAGAGCCATATATCTCAGACCTGACTAAGAGTTTTAGCTCTGCTACACTTTACTGGGTATGAAAAGGACATTTGCTGGAAGTATTTTCTTTCTATTTATCTGTGAAAGAAGACTGGCCTAAGCTAAAAAAACATGGTCCTGTGAACCCATATGTGCTACACACTTTAATTTTGGTGATTACTTAGTGGCATTTTCCTCTGTGATCTTAGAACACCAGTATTAGCTCAGTGTGTTAAATTGTACATGAAAGTCTTAATTCCATACCTGGATGTATGACAGTTTTCTTTCTGGTGATATTATGCAACTTGGATATATTTATGGCATCATGAAGAAGACAAATTGTAAGGGTTAAAGATTCTGAAAATCCAAATGACCAACTTACAATCTATAACAATCTACTTGGGACATTACTTAAAAGTCTAACATATATATATTAAGAAGATAAATTGAGAAATGGACCTCAGATACATAATTTTTGAAAACTTCAAAAATATACATAAATGCTTTATATACAATATATTTTCTTTTTATATGCAAAAGTTTCTATTTTTATCACATTTTATAAAAGAGTAGAAATATTTCATAAAAATTAGTGAAGATAATAAGTGCTATTAAATCATGACCTTGTGTTGTGGCTATGGTAACAAGGTGCTAATAAAATTATCTAAATGAGGATATGTGATCTAAATAAAAGGATATTTACAATTTTAATGAGCCTTAACGTCTGGAGAGAAAATATCTGCATCTTCATTGGAGGGTGGTCTATTGATCAAGTTTATCCTGATCAAAACTGCAGATCTAAATAGAAAACACTGACTAAATTTTCCAGGCTGACTGAGAAAGAAATATTTCATAGGAGAATCTATTAATCAATTAATTAATTTGTTTTATTTGTTTATTTCTTTAAGTCCTTCTGCTAAATTACAGTAGTTCTTTCCTAGACTTTTACTTCTGTGGCTGTTAACCCAAGTGCTAATGTGTATTCATCACACAAATACAGGGAAAAGTAAGTGTCAGGTACCTTTTCCAACCTATCCATCAATGGTCTAACATAACCTTTATTTGAAACTTACAAAAAGTAAGTCTGCAACAATCAGGCAAAGAAGTACTTCCCAAAGGCCCCTTTTCTCTGGGTGAAATTAATTCTACGCACAGTACCAAGGTCTTACTTAATTCCTAAAACAAGACCTAAATTGGACAATTGTGTAAATTAGGATTGGATCTGATTAACTAAAGATTTACTGAGTTATCCCATTGTTAGCTTTTAAGATATGCTCTCTTTCCCTTTTGGGCTTGCATTTGTTCATGTAAAAGCATAAATAAGGGTGGGTTAGTTTGTTTATTTGTTTTACAAAAAAAGCCCAAGCAATAGCAATAGTATTGGAATTACACCATCACCTAAATTGCATTTAGGTTTCTCAGCTTCCAAAACCTGTGATTGTTGGTGGTGCTAATACTGTGCACTCATTTAAAGTCCCATATAAATCAAAATTTTTATAAATTTTAAAGCAGAAGTTACTGATCGTCTCTTGGTTTTTTATTGTCTTATCTGTCCTCCATCTCACGTTTTATCCTTGAAGCTATCTAGGGCAGGAATTGCTTTATACAGCTCCTAACACAAATGGTGGTGTGATCTATGCTTTGAGGTGCAAGTGAGATGAAGATGCAGTTCTGTTGTGTTGATAGTTGGGAGACAGTGAGGGAAGAATTTCCTGCATTTTTCCCTCATGTTTCTGAATTTATGATAATCTCTAGGTATGATTGAACTATAAAGAGACATATTGCCACTCTAGATATCTTATGAATTCAAGGCACCATAGGGCCCCTTTTCCCAGAAGCTGAGGAGGAAATGGATCCTTAAATCAGATTTTTTCATATGTATCCCTCTGTTTTATATTTTTCCCCAAGAAAGGTTGATACAGATTACTCTTTTTCTCCCCAGTGGGATTATTTAAATGCCTTCCCACATGTGTAATGTATTATGTTCTAGAGCCATAAATTAAATATTTCTACAGCCTATTCACTCGCATTTAAATTGCCTTTGTCTTACTGGCCTAAAATACATAAGCTAGCCATATTTACGTGCTATTATTTTTATTTTACTAGTATATTCTGTAGGAGATTTCTGAATAAAATATTTGAATCTACAAACATGATTTAAAAGTATGTTCAATTTTCAGTTTGCAAGTGTTGTTTACTTTTCGACATATAGCGTTTGGAAAATCCAGTCCTAAAGACAAAATGGATTGCTGCTGAATCAGAAAACCACATTTTTCTTTCAGTCTCTTTTTCTTTATCACAATCTCAAATTTCTTTTGTAAATCATCTATCCTTTAGTTCATGTTGGAAAGGTAATTATTATTATCTAATAAGGAAAATCTCACGGATTAAAAAAAAATCAAATCAGGATAATAAATCAAGAAAATAATAACTATGCTGAATAGCATCTGAGTATAATATACTGAAGACCTTCAAAAGCCTTTGCACATCTCATTTTTCTTTCTCAGAGTGGATATGTCATATATTTTCTGTGAATGTCTGGTTTTTCTTCCATAAGGGTTTAATTTTATTTGGAAGCTTAGTTTTCCCCAGTTGGCCTTCACAGTTTTTAGCTGGTTTAGCAACCTCATATGTCACATCTCTCCTGTAAGGAAAGCCTAAAAATTGGGGTTTTTCAGACTGGAGAAGTCTTATTGTTACATCTCATCATTAACTATAGCACATAAGCCTAGTGTAGGTTTTACATAAGCCTATTGTAGAGAGCTAGCTGTTCTAGGATGGAAATACATTTTAGGTTCATGTTAATGACACTAATGTAGGTAGGTCAATAGACCTCTACATAGAACGCCCTATTTTTGTTTTGGTTTGATACATAACGTCTTATCAGTGACAGATTAAAAAAAATCTTTGTACTCTACCAAACATATTCTTTCTTATGCATGGTCATTCTTATTTTCTACCTAATTCAATACTATCACTGCTATTAAATTCCAGTGTTTAGTTCTTAGCATCTTAACACTTAGCATCTTAGCTAAAAGTGTTTACTTTTAGCCAAATGAAAGTAACAATAAAAAAAAATATCTCCACCTTTATCTTCGGCATTAGATGTTTACCCATTTCTTAATTTTCCTATGGGAAAATAAAATCATAATTACAGGAATACTACACTAGGTTAATTTAAAACAATAAAGACTTAAAACAGTGGGAGAAGGAAAATAAAGAGCCTGTTTGTCAGCATGCTGATTTAAGATTTGAGTAAACTCAAACAGGATGCTAGGAAATGAAGATCAGTTAAGCATATTATAGCATTATACAATAAAATAATTAATGTGTGCTTGAAACACATAGCAATGACAGAACTTCATGAAACAGAAAAGATTTCCTTGAATTTAAGTTGCATTTACTGAAATTTTGGAAATCAAGAGAAGAATTACAATAATGAAAAAAAAAGATAAATTATATTAAGTGCTATGTGGCCATTAGATCTGTTTCTTGACATTACACTTTGAATATTAGGAAGAATTTAATGAAACATTGGAACAGACTTCCTAGAAAGGTGGTTGAAGCTCCAAGCCTGTCAATGTTCGTCCTTAATAACATGATTTAAATTGATCAGCCTAGAACTGGTCAGGAAGTTGGACTTGAGAGTCAGTTTTGGTTCCTTTCAACCAAAATAGTTCTATTCTATTCTATTCTATTCTATTCTATTCTATTCTATTCTATTTAGAATTTGGGGGGGCGGGGGGGGAGTTCTTAAACCCCCCAGGAGTTCCTTTCAAAACATATAAACTGACTATTTTAAAATAATTTCAATGTCAATCAGCAACTTTCTGCAGCTATATCTCAGCACTAGAGTTTTGGGGTTTTTTTTTTTTTTGGGTTAGAGACATTATGGCCCTCTTTTGAGGAAATATTTAAAGTTGAACTGAGTTGAGGGGGTTTATCAGATTGTTGAAGCACTAGTTTTTATCAGAAAATAAGTGTTTTAGGGAACAATGTGAGAAATATGGGTTTTAGAAATGTTTTTGTAATAGAAGATACTAGAAGTAAGTATTAGGAATCTATTAGAATAATATAAGTAATTCTAATAATAGAAATTGCTATTGGTTCATCATTTCCCTATGACATGATGAACCAAGAGATACAGTCTAATTCTTCTCTCCTAGAGAACTGGCTCAGTGCTTCACAGCAGCTATTCCTGATTTATACAGATATCAATAAATTATGAATCAAGTCATGACACAAAATAATGTGTGAAATAGTTGGGAAAAGATAATTTGCAACACTCTATTCTTACAAATGAAAGGCAGCATTCCCTAGAGAAACTAAATACATGTGGTAATTTTGGAAGTTTGGTCAGAAAAGAAGGATGCTATCATTTAAATTTTTCCCCCTGATTTAGGAGCCTTATGGCAGCAGGGCTATTGTTTCTGATGATTGATATCACACACATGTCAGACAGAAGCAGCATGATACTAGGATCTATTCTCTTGTTCACATGCTGATATTAGAAACTGCAGGGGAAAAAAAAGAAAATACAATGTGTCATTTTCCTCCTTGACCAGACTTAAAAAAGTCTGTGAGAGAGCCCGAGACCTGACATTTGGTGTTAAGAAACATTTCTTCTTCTTTTTCTTTTTGTAAGTATTCAATTACTATCCAAATACTGTTTCCAAAACTTTCACAGTGTCATAATTTCTAATTTCCATGGAAAGTATCAGTCAAACACTATCTAATCTTATATCAAAGAAGGATATCAAATTCATAATGGAAACTGATGACCCTTGACATAAGCCTGCATTCAGCATAAGTGAAATTTCAATTATTTTAATAATTTTTGAAGAATATTAACATATTTTTCTAGTATCTGTCCCTCCTGTGTGAAAAAGCCCTTTTCTTTACAACTGTAATTTCAAAAAGACCCTTTTTTAAATATCCATACTTCTCAAGAGAAAGGTTCTTTCTTGACACAAGTATGTCTTGCATTAAAAAGCCCTTTTCCTGGTATCTACACTTGTAAGTAAAGAGAAGGTTAAAAAATTCAATGAAACAGTAGCACCAACAGAACACCTGACAGAAGTCACATTCATCTCACACTTTTAGATGGATAATTCCATATTTTAAAATTTTCATGCATTACTGAGGCAAATATTAATTGATTCAACCAACATCTCGACTGTGCATTCATCCTCAAAGAGGTAGATTGGGAAATGATTGAGATTAATTCCCTGGAAGATTACAGAATGTAGCAACTCTACTTTCTAGCTCCCAAGGAACCAGCCTTACATTTAGACAGTTATACAAGTTGCTGGAAGTCAGTCTGTGTGACTAAACTATGTGTGAGTAATAAAAATGTTTAAAAGACTAACTAACAGCCCAAAGCAAAACAAAAATGAAAGACAAACTAAAAAAAACCACACCAAAACAAAACAAGAAAAAAAGACACCCCCCACCTTAAATTTTGACTACTTTTCAGATGGAAATAATATGTAAGAATAATGATATAGGTGAGAGGATTCTGAGATAGCTATAGAAGAAACAGAATTCGGCCTTTAATACCACTAAATATTATATATGAATTATTGATTTGAGTCTAAAATAAGGATTCCTACAGTCTTCAGCAGGCATATTTCCATTTCACTGGAAAAGATTACGTAAGAACTGATCACAAAATTGTAAGAATTAGAGGTTATTAAAATATGACTAAATTAATCTTTCCCAGTCACTGCAAAATAATTCTATATTCTCCTCTAGAAAAATCTTTCCAATGCTTCCTACTCTTTTTAGAAAATAATGACATGTTTCTGGTTCTGATAACCACACTTCCACTGTCAAGCACAAAATTACTAGAATAGATATAATATTTACATCAGGTTGTTAGAACTATGTACATTTCTCTTAATGTTCACACAATAATAAAAATGTGTCCTATTACTACTGATCATACTAGAATTTCAGAGTGGTTTTAATTAGAGTATTTTTTTCTTAATGAGAAGTTCTGTTTTCTCTTTTCTGCTAAAAAATCAGTGCAGCAACTTTAGAGATATTTCTATGGCCATAGTAATTTAGCATTTCAAGACTTCCTGATGTATTGTCTTGCTACTTTGAGTCTGTTTTATTTACCTTTTTTTCTTTTTGTAAATCAAGATTATCAGGGCAGCCAGTCACTTCTTGCTATTCAATTTACCAATGCTTTTAGCATAATTAAATTACTATTTGATTTATATGTGCTGTGAACATTAGACAATTAAGTGCTCTGGAAAGTAAACTGATACCACTGATTTAAAGGTGGAATTTTGTTTAGATAAACCCATCAATAGTACTGGAAATGGCTCAGCAAGTTGCACAGGGGGACATCTTAAATGTCAGCATTCTGAAATTAGATATAAGAAACTATCTGAAATAGTCATGCCATATCAAAGTGAAATGTTTCACAGTGTCCCCTTATTGCCCAGAAGTTTCTCAAAAAAGTCTATAAATATTTTAAGACATCATTTTGTAGGAGGTAGCTTAAATGTACACCAGGTGATGGTATTTGATAGCAGCACCAAGGCACATTGTTACAGAGAGTTTATCAACAGAACAACCAACTGAAAAATCAAAAGTTCAATCAAAATATTTCTGATTATTATACACACTTCAAAATAGCTCCTTATTTAGTTGAGATAAACATGCTACCATTCATGAAAAATGTATTTCAAATATAGTTTAAAATATTCAGACTTTTTTCCTCTAATAACTTCATGATTTTAGCAGTCTTTCCACATGACAGTGTCCAGAGTTGTAGAAATAAAGAATAATTTTTTAAAAAAGCTGGATTGTAGTATTTTTGGACAGCTGGTGTGCTTCTTTTGTCTTTTTTTGGGGGGTTTTTTGTGTTTTTTTTTTGTTTTGGTTTGGTTTTGTTGTTTGCTTGCTTTTTTGTTTTGTTTTGGTTTTTGGTTTGTTGTTTTTTAATAAACATTACTAGATTGTATGAAACAGCAGAAATAGCATACCATTTTTTTGTTTTGTTTTGGGAATGTGGGTATGTTTGTGCATGCATATGTGTGCAAGTGTGGGAGAAAAGTGGGAGAAAGATGTGACAAGTTGTATCACCAGGGGGCTTTTTCTTCTCCAATCTCCATAGTGACTGACAGCTTGTTATTTCAACAGATCCAAAGGAGCACTGGTCTTCACTAAGTTTAATATATCTCACACATCAGGGGAGGCATCTTACTGTGCGTATGGCAGCTCTGACAATTCCTTGAGATACTATTCTGTTGAGAACAGACCACTTTTAATGCATGCAACGCCAGACAAAAATAGCTCTGTTTTTAATATACTTGATTCTTAGACAACAAAAATAATCCCCAATATACTGGCTACTATGTGAACACCAGATTGTGACTTCCACAAGTGTTTTCTTGGTTTAAAATTGAAAACTTGGAAAGAAAAATCACTTCCTATTTATTGACTGAAGATTTTTGTTACTGAAAAAAACCCACCTTGAACTTTTTGTGTGCTACTTAGAGTTATTCAGAGCTGTTACAGTCCTGAAGTCTCTAAGAATGCTGTCTTTATTTATATTCACATCTATATGCTATTCTGTGATTTGAATAAAAGCAATAGAATTTAAAAAAGAAACTAATCATTCTTCTCCTGAAAGAAATTTAAGACCCCTTCATGCCTTTAGTTGAAAGTTAAATGTTCAGGTTCAATTAAAAAAATAATTTTATTTGCAGAATGAACGTACTGAGAACGGTCTACTTAATATGATTTTATGCACTGAACTACTCTAGTTTAAAGTAAGAAGGAAGTGAACTCATGCATTAAGTTTAGACCATTACTACATGAAGTGAATTATCTCATAAAGACTCAAATAAAGTCATTCTGGATTTATGACTGAGCAGATCACACAGATCTGAACAAAGAATTTACACTGTGATTAGTATAAAGCACACTTCTCATTTACAATGAAATATAGTGAATAAAAATCTGTAATCACAAAACCCCATACAACTCATGGTACACAGATATGAAAGTTTCAGAATATAATAGGAATTTACAAACCACTTTTACTTCAGAGCAGTTTCATTTCTAACTATACATTGCCTACAGTACCACTACTTAGAACACTGGGAAAGCCTGAGTCACTATAGGTCTGCAATTTTAATAGGATCAGATTTTCTTTTCATTTTGCAATGGCTGACTTGCAAAGGGACTGTGAATAACAATGTTTTAGGACAGCCAGGAAAAGAAGCAAACTGCTATATTCATCTAAGAGAGAAAGAACATATTTTCTGATGCTTTTTTAGAACCTCTATTCAAAACAATTCAGCATTCATTAATCCATGCAATGCAATAGGCCCAACTGACATAGAAGAACAGAAAGCTCAAGCTATATGTGATATGTCAATCAACCATAAAGTGTAGAGTTGAGAGGAAAATTACTTTCTTAATTAAAACTAATTAGATAGTCAAATCTATAAATAAAGCAGCTTTTGTAAGGGAAATAACCTGATAATTGTAAAGAAAAAAATTACAATGTAATGATAATGAAAAGTTTGGAGGGGTGGTACAATTTGAAATACTTTGAAACGTATATGCAATTGCTGTTACAGATGGAAAACTTTATAATCATCAAAAGTGTCATCGAAAGATGCAATATGCAGTGGAGCCTTGATGTTCTATTAATCTCAGAAAAGATGTGGAAGAGTATTTTTCAGCATACTGTTAACACTTTCTAATAATGATCAGAATTGTAATGCCACATTTTCCAAATGCCCTGAAAATCATCCTGCTAGTTGGGTCAATTTTCCTACATAAGCTGCTGTATGTGTAATATTAGAAGATGGATACAAATCTCTGGGTGTAATTGCATATACAATTTTTTTTGTTTATGTAAACTTTGACATCTGAAATTCTACATAATTTGTATATACAAAAGTTGGCATATAGGTTGTATAACCAAAAATATGAGCACAAAATTGTCAACACTTTTTTTTTCATCCAAATTATCATCCATATGCCTGATATATTTTCCTTTTATCTTCCTCCAGGCTTCAGGCTAAATTTGGTTCTGCTTGGCAGATACCAATAAATGTGTGAAAGCCATAGAAATATTGTGTAATAACGACAAGAGAACAAAGCCATTGAAATAGCTATCTAGAGCATTTTTCCAGAGAATAAAGGATCCTTAATTAGCAACTATCAGGATATTGCTTTGTTAGAGATCATATATTTTGTCTTTAAATGCAGGTCATCATGGAATAATTTTGACATTCAGCGCTAAAATATCTTAATAGATGCATTTACGTTAAAAAAAAAACCAAAAAAAACTCAACTAAATTAAATCAAACAGCTTTTCTTAAAAGACAGATCTGACCCAGGCAGAATGAAAAGCTCTGAAACCCCTTCTCATTTGACTGCAACTAAAAGTACTAAAATTACTTGCATTTCCTCAGCATGATAATGCAGGTATTGTTTTCTAAAGAATCTGTAGTAGTGAAATCATTATGATGAAGCATCATCTCTGGTATTTAATTACTAATATCTGCTTACATGAGGTAAACCTATGAGAAAATATTACTCCTCACAGTATTATTAATATTATATGGCTGTTGGGGTTTGGGGTCATTCTACATTATATGTAGCTACGCCGAAAAAAGGCCCTTCAGAATCTGAACTCCATTATGCTTTGAAACTTTATGTCTGCTGCACGTGACCTCTGTGTCAGTTGTTTTGAACCATGTTTTATGCTAAATAAGTGACAATAGCCTCAGTTAGGTTTCTCAGATGTAGAACATAAACTTAATTTAAAGGTATTTTTTCACTACTCTGAAGTGCCTAACCTGAAGAAGCAGACTATAATGCACCCTAGACACATCCTTTGCACAACTTTTACTTAGTCTGATCTAAATCAGGAGCAGACACAAACATCAACTGAGTTCACCAGTGTAAGACAAGTGGAGAAATCAAGGCCACAGCTTGCATACAAATCTTCACAGGAAATCATTATGCAAATCATTTGTAGATTACACAACATGGACATTAAGGGGTTTTTAGCATAAAAAGTTTAGGCCACTATTTTATTACAATCCTAGAAGACAAAACAGTGTGGAAACCTATACATGGGTGTTTCTTTTGATTGTGTGTATATATACATATATACACACATATATATACACACATATATATATTCATATATATATGTACAGACAGAAGTTAAAACATACTCATGGCTAATCGCATTTTGATTTGAATAAAACAAGCTACTATAGTTACAGGAGTTAAATGTACAGGACTAACACTTTGTTGAAGAAGAATAGTCAGTGTTACTGCTAATTCAGTTTCCTCTTGGTTACGTCCATCCTCTAATCCATCCTTGAAAACCAGTGGTCACTGTGTCTAAACTTAATACTCATATAGTTTATAATTGTACTAAGTTGAAGATATCTCTAATGTCACTAGGCATACAATTATAAATGCATTTCCCATTTCAGCCATTTCGGCAGGTCTTCAGCATGTCTGCTTGTCGTCCCTCTTTAATCCTACCTGAAATGTTTTCTTGAACATGAGAGCTTCTCCTTGCTGCTGTGATGCCCAGTCCCAGCTAATCTTTAACTGAGGGCAAAGGAGTGGGCAACAAGCAGCAGAACCCTTGTGATTCAGTGCATGCCACGATGAAAGGTACCTGATGTAGCAAACCGTATTTGAGAAGGAGGAGGATAGACAGCAGGGAGAGGAAGATAGAAGGAAATGCCATCTCAGGCTTCTGAAACCTTGAAAGAAATGAACACCCTGCTGATGTCTTTAATAGTTCATAACAACAGCTGTCTTCCACTTGTGAATGTTTCCTATGATGTGGCGCCTCCTCATATGACATTCTTCAGCTCCAGCTACCTCTTGTATTGCTTCACGCCTCACTGCACCACAGGAGGCATCATATTGCAAAAAATTTTTCTCCTGTGAAGTGCCTAAGCACCACAGGAATAGTTTTTCTCTGTCAGAATGAAAAGAGTCTTCATTGCATATTGCAGGTTTGGGATTTTTTTTTGGTTGTTTGTTTTTGCTGTTTTTTCCATTGTTTTGTTTGGTTTTGCCCAAAAATATACCAGTAATGATGAAAACTATCTGACATTAGTAAACAAAAACTAACACTGTAACAGAAATCAGTTAAATTGCCACATATACTATGGTGGCACTTTGATGCATAATTTAGATCTAATGTGCTTTTAAGTACCTGAGACTTTTATATACATATATGAGCATACATAGATACCATGTACACCAATGATGCTGTTTAAATGAAAATGAAAAGTATAAAGATAAATGTATGTGTCTATAATTATAAAGTTATGTATATATGACGTTAGCTGATGTTTCTAATGCTGGGTTTAATACTGCAAATACAAATATTATCAATCTAAAGACAGTCTTTGGATTACTCTGTTAAGTATCTCACTGCATTTCAGAGGTATTTTTTGATATTTGCTTTCTTTGCTGTTCATTGAAGGATAACGTACAAAGTGTTAGACAGAAATACATGAACCAATTTTATGATCTCAAAAGCTCCAGTGACTACTGAGTAGATATTTTTCTCATTTGATCAAACAATCAAAAATTGAAAGCTCAGTCCTGCAAATGCTTAGACGTATGAAGAATTTTACATCCATAAGTAGCTCCCGGTGATATTATTAAATTTCTGGAAGTTAAATATTTCAGAGCATGCAAATATAAAGATGAGCAATATATTAACTATTAAAAGCATTATTTTTGCTATAAATATGCTCTTTAATTATACTTTCTATTTGACAATAATCCATTTTAAAACATTCTATTAAAAACACTGCTTGGCCTTTTCTGAGTATGGTGTTTTAAAGATTTATTAAAACAAATCTTAAAGGATTATTTAAGTATTAATTATATAAAGTATTTTGAACTCTCAAAAACGTAATGCATTGGTAAAAAAATCCATTGCTATAGGTTGAAATTATGAGATGAGTGTGCATGAAAATGTGTATTTTATAATCCTTTATAATTTTATAGTCTGGTATATTAATTAAATTTTAAAGTATAAAGCAGGGCATTCTGTAAGATAGCACTCAGCAGTTTCCAACAGTCTAGATCAACCATTTATTTATGACAGATTATGTCAGGGTTCTTTGGTTTTTTTTTTCAAAATTGGTGATACATGTTCAAATTCTGAGGTTTTTGACAAAGGCTTTAGTAAAACTAGATCAGTTGGATGGCTTTCTTTTTATTTTAGTCCAACTCATGTTTTGTTTGTCAGGAAGACTTTTATTTAACAAATTCTAAAAGATATTTGAAAAATGGTACTTTCCCAGGAAATTGATGTGGGTTTATTTTTATATTGAGCTGTGCAGAAAAAAAAAAAAAAGAAAAAAAAGAAGAGGTATATCCACCTCACTTTCTAATACAAAGTTGGTATTTCCTATAATGGTTACAGATATGCCAACGAAAACATGTTTAATGGAAATTAATGAAAAGTATTGTAGCACCCAGTAAAGTCTTACAAAATATTTATTAATGAAGAAATACAATACAAAAGATTTTAAAGGTCAGATCCTACAATGCTTTGCTGAGTAAGGTGGAAGTCAGAAAAGAATGCAGAATCTGACACGAGCTAATTTATTTCTGCTATGAGATGGATGTGTGATCTCTGTATTGCATGAGTCATTTAGGCCCAGATACTTAACAGCATAGAACTTAATAATATATTTTCTTTTTAGTAATTGTCATCTAGCCCTTTACTTATTTTATATATATGTATTAAATAATTTGAAGTTTTCAGAAGACATTGAAAACTCCTTTGCTTAGCAAAAGTGCACAGATTTCTTTGGGTGTTTGGCCTGCCTAAGGACTGCAAAAACAGGCCTTAGGGAAGATCTAATAGGAAACCTATTAAGTGACTATGAGATCACACACTAATCCTACCCTTAGGATAAAATCTAATCCCATATTTTGACTGAAGTGCTAAATTCCTCCTGGCCTGTCATCAGCACTTGCATAATTACTTCTTTCTTGGTTTTGTAAATGTGTAAAAGAGACTGTGCAGTATCAAGCTTAATATATCAATAGCTCCAAGTCCAGGCACCAGATTTCACATCCTTAACTATTTCATTGGCTTTTTTCTTACACGCATCAATGACTCATTCTTTGTGAAGATGGTTTAACCCCTAATTTAACTCATTATGCCAAATTATTATATTGTAACCTATGATTATGACATAATAATGACTTAATTAGAAGTATTAAATAGGTAATACTTTTATTGAAAACACATACAAAAGAAAACAAAACTAATTGGCTGTTAACTTGAGTGGTTCCTTTCCATGTCTGTCTGTAGCTTTCAGAAACTGTTCTGCCAATTTTTTTTAACTTATGTTAAATTATCATTGGAGATGATGTGAGATTTCTAGCCAGAAAGGTAAGTAAGAAAACATGGCACTTTCTCACTCCGCATAGATTTAGTAATTTGCATATTTCAAGGTTCTAACTGTTGGAAAAGTTTGTAAAATTTTGTGTTTTTCATAGAAGATGACATTTAGATCTACTGATGAATTACATTCCAACAGTGCCTTCTTCCATGTATTCAATACTTGAAAGCCACATATATGTAACAGACACATACAATATGCTCTTATTTCTTTGGAAACCCCTTTTATGAACTATCTTATAAACTTTTTGTTCAGGTATGACCAAGGGTACACTGTAAATATTTTATGCAGGTACAGCATTGGGCTTTGGCTTTGTGGGTTTTGTTTTGTTTTGGGGCCTTTTTGATGTCTGTTGTTTGGGTTTTTTGTTGGGTTTTTTTAGTTTTTTTTTTTTTTTTTTGGTTGCTGTTTTAATAAGATAAATATATTATCCAAATGAGTGATAACAGAGAATTTCTATCTGGTCATAAGGGCAAAGAAATCATCTTCTGAGATTTCGCTGGCAGATTTAGTAAATATTTACTGAATAAGAATAGATTCAGTAAGAATAGATTTGAATTTATTTAGCCCTGTAGTCTCAAACCTTTTTTTTTGAATGTACAGCATGTGCATTCATCGGATTCAGAGACTTCAGCAGCTACATATTCTATTAGATAATTTCTGATGGTTAGTTATTCTTTGAGCTGCTTATTTTTCAGTCCCATCTGAAAGTCTATAACTAGAGACATACAAAACAGTCCAAGAGCTATTTTTTCCTCTCTGTGAAATACCAATAATTTTTAAAATGTTAAATAATAGAATTATTTTCTCATTCACCAATATAAATGATTGAGAAAAAAGTGCTGAATGAAAAACAATTCAGGCCTTTTCATAGTATTACAAATACCTGCATTAGTTCTCATGTTTTGGGGTTTTTTTTTGGATCTATGTATGCTCTTTAATGTTTTTATAGCTGAAAAATTTTATATGAAAGGTCTCTATATTAAAAATAAAAATATCAGTATATGTGGTATAATGCTGGAATTTCAAGTATACAAACATCAAATCCTGTCCTCCACATATCAGAGCAATCAGCTCAATATATAAATTGAACAAACACAGAAACATACAGAAAATACTGATAGTAATATCAGGCTTTCTCAGGTAGAAATTAAGAACGAATCAGGAAAAAGATAAAATAACTGTAAAAGATTACTCGTATGATTATGTTATATTTTTTAGATTTTTTTAAAATTATTGCACCAAATCCATGCACATCTGAGCTCCCAAATATGTGTATGCAATATATTAATAATGAAAGCGATATCAGTGATTAGATTTACTGGAACTAATGTTCAGATCTTCAGAAAAAAAATAGAAAAATCTGTTTGGCTAAGGATTCAAACAGAAATCTTTACCAAAATCAGTATTATTAACATTTAATAATAATTTCGACCATGTACCCCTTTAAAATCATATTTTCTTTTTCAAATTTGCAATCTGTATATGATAAATTCACTTCCTGTCTTAAACCACTGGGAGTATTGCTGTGTAAGTTGAACAGTTACACATTTCAGTGGCAGAAGTGATGTTTGAATGCAGCTTTTATTAGCTTCCTAAGTGCCCAGTGCTGTTCCCATTGGCAGTGCTCCCATTGACTTCAATCAGGGCAGGAACGGGCCCTAATTTTGTAAGGCACTTTAGGATCCTTTGGGAAGAAAGGTGTTAGAAGAATACAAGCCATAATTATCAAATAGTTGTCAACAAAGTACTCTCACAAATATCTCCCATGTTCACAGAACATCATATTTTAATTTCATGTTGCAGTTTGCTGTAGCAATTTGTATTCTGCTACTGGATTATTATTTGTCCAGGCTCTGGAACACCTTGTGACACCATAATTTCCAAATGTGACATGAGAATTTTGATGTCTGTGTAACGGGGAAAAAAAAGAAAAGCTAACAAAAATGATTATTCTAAGATTAGATAAAATAAGATAGACCAAAATACCTGTCTCTCCTCTGACTGTGCTGTCCTAACTACAGCTAAAACATCCTTTCTACATAAGAATCTGACATCAAGGGTTGAAAGGCTGTATGTATCTAAAGGATGCTTACAAGTTTCAGTTTTAGCAATATTCTCAATATTAAATACTCTATGTTCTGTATGTTATCATTTTTGCATCTCTTAATTTAGACAGTTAAATTGAAATCTTTGATTTAACTTCTGGTAACAAAAATACTCATTTTAAGAGTCTCTGCCCTGAGAATAATTGCTTTCTTCTCAGTATTAATAAACAATTTTGACAATGTTAATATTTTCAATATTTAAAATGCAGAGATAAATATAAATTTATCATATTCTCAAATAATGAACTCACTAAAAAGAGCTCCTTTTTGATCACTGTGGTCATTTAACTTGTTTTAACATGGAGAGGTCCAAGGCCTCTTAGTAATTATTCATTCACCTCCTAAAAACCCTGTGAGTCTCAAAAATAAATATGACCTGATTTTTTCTGAGCGAAATGAAAACAACAACAACAATAAAAACAACTATTCTTATTGATGTGTTTGAATGACAGCTATTTAACATCTCTATAATTCATTCAAATCCTGCAATCTCTATTAAAATTTAAAAAAACCCACCCTGTTTTAGAGGACAAGACAAAATGAAGACATTCAGAACCTATAGCTACTTAAATTCTATATATAGATTGACAGTTCAAATATCTGAATAAATAAAAAAAATCATTAACCCTCCTAGTACCTTTCTGCCATTAGGCTTAAACATTATTATCAGTAACCTATTCAAGCCAGCAACATTCAACTGAAAGCAAAAAGCAAGCATTTCAGAAACTGAACTAGTTTTAGCTTTGAAGATCCTCAGGACTTTTCAAACATATCAAAATGCTCTCTGATACACACACCTAATTGTATATTTTCTACATGAGTAAATACAGAAAAGACCTTTTCATGGGAAGAAAATACTTTTGTAACAGTAATCATAATCCTAACTTGTTCAGAAACACTTCTTTCTCCATTACACAAACAAGAACTCAGATTAAGCATTGGCATAAGTTTGTGTGTGTCAGACATATATTCAAATTCCAAATTTCAAACACAGAAGTATGTAACCAAAAATTTCTGACAGAACCCAATGGGACAACTGACATAAATAAAATTTTCATATGTGGAAGTAGTCAGAGAATCAAAATTTACTTTGGAAATTTTGTCTTCGTTGCTGTTTTAAATGATTTTGTTTGGGTTGTGAAGTAATACTGAGTTTTGATTAAGTGAACGTTTGTGAGGCTTTACATTGACACACAGACTTGCAGATAAGGGTACCTAAGTCTAAGACAAACATAAAATAAAACAAAACAGTTTCACTAAGTAACTGTAAATTGAAGTTACATAGTATTGATCAGACCAAAGATAGGAATTTTTCTGTATTTCATCATAGATGATTATATAGAGCAGTAAGTAATTCTCAAACTTTTAAACTGCAAATGAGGCAAAAATAACACATAATTTAACATTAAAGAAAAATAAATCTGAGTTATTTGGACAATTGCTCATAAAATAAAGATAGTCTGATGAGATGGGAGTTTCCTTCCTCCAAAATTAAAGCTCTGATCCTAACTAAATCTAACAAAAACTTCTTAGTAATCCAAGAAGTCTTAAGAAATATTTAATTACAGATAACACTTTGTATATAAAATATACTGAAAATTATAGAACACATTCATTGTATAAAATTATGCATGGATAAAAAAATATTACCCATCATAAACACATTCAATTATATCTCTAAAAACTGGTGAATTTAGAATCATTACCTTAACTACTTCTCGTATTTTAGAAAAAACTTTTTGCAAGAGAGTAGTAACTTTATTCTTTAGGAAAAGTATTCTTAAGGAAGAGTTAATGGATGTGTTAGTACAATATGCATTAGTAGACTCTTACCATTAAAAATTTATTAAGTAATATATTGCACGATAAAACTAATATATTCTACTGTTCAACATGATAATATGGCACATTGCCACTTACTTGTTGGAAGTTATTACTTGTCAGGCCAAAAAGTTAAAAATAAACATTTCAAACCAATCAGAAATTGTCAATAAGAAGATGAAGTTCACTTTATGACTTAAATTACTCTGCTGGAAAACTTCATTATATAAGCACTGCCTAATTACAGGACAAATCCTGTCTTTGAGATAAGGTGCATTTTAAAAAATTAACTGAAAACAAGGAAACAAAAAAATCCCTAAACAAACAAACAAACAAAAATCTGAACAGGGTGGTGTCCCAGACACACACATACATATAAAAGCATGTTTATACAGGCATGTATTTGTGTTACAACTTTACACTAATGATGCTATAGGTAGAATTTTTTTTTCAAAATTCCTACCTAAAACGTAATTTTCTTTGACAACCATGAGGATTTTGCTTAAGGTGTTACACCTGCAACAAAAAAGCTACAAAACCAAACACACTTCGTCACTGCCTCACAATGTAAGAATGGAGAGAGGAGAAATGTAGACCATGTGATTCTCCTTAGAAAATCAATAGCTATTTAGAAGAGTACAATATTTTTCTTTAAAAGAAATAAACACACTGAAGAACAATAGCTTAGATCCCTTTGCACAAAACCGAGCTCTGTACTCAAAATAAAAAGCAGCTTTCAAAGCAAAGGCAGGCAGTTTGATTCAGTAATGTGTAGGGAAAACAGAATGACAGGGAAACATAAAATTAAAATAAAAAATATGTAACTGTTACCTCATTTTTAAACATTAATGTTATAAACTTGAAGAACCCATCAATATATAATATTTAAAATAATTTCCACCACCAGTATTGGCTACATTGCATGATATGTTTGGATGGATGTAAGGCAAAAAAATCCACTTTTAAAAGACCAAGCATAATTTAATCACTTTAAAAATGAAACAACCTTAAGGAACAGCCAAAGCTGTTACTGATAGAGATGATATCACCAGCTGAGATTTGAAACACCTTTGTAGCGGGGATTTTTCTTCTGCATGGTAGGCCAATAAACAGTCTCTAACAGGAAAAGAAAAAACATACATTGTAAAGACATTACATGCTTCCAAAAAAGTAAAATCAATGGAAGAATTTTCATTCACTTCAAAACCATCAAATATACTGATTAGGCAATTTTTCCTTTGATGCACTTTTCATTATCACCAAAAGAAGATATTTATACTTGGGAATAAATGATTCAGCATAATATTAATTCTTTGAAAGTGGTTCAAGTTGTTTGATGTTAGTGTAGGCATTTCTTACAAATTTGAAAACAGAAAAATGTACATATTCTCGAATTTTGAGCTTAATGTGAAGAATATTGTAATCTAGACATTTTGGTTTGTTATAAATTACCAGATGCCATCTAACCAGAAGTGCAGCGCTGTACACAACCACAAATAAACTCATGTAACCACATCATTACATCACTTATAGAGTTGTATGTATGGCTTCAAATAAAAAGATGAGAAAACTACTTAAAAGTGGATAATTTATAAATACTAGATAAACTTAACGACATATTCAATTCAACTTAGCAATCTGCCAACCTGAAAATGCTTTTAAAAATGTTTAATTTTCCATATTTTAAAAATGAATTTACAATGATAAAATTGTATCATGGCTGAAGAGTACCAATGCTGAGAACAACCCTGTTATAATTTTCAGCAGAAAGCAACTGCCACTGGGACTAACAGCTTTAGTATAGTTGTAACTAAAAGACTGATTAGCTCACCTAAGCTCAGCATTTAGAAAGTGAACAAATCTTTGTCATTACTTGTAATAATTAATTGCATAATTAAATACCATTATGAATTCAGTATTTTAAAACTAAATTCAGATATCCAAAAGAAAGACCTTTCTAAGAACTCTTGCCTTTGTCAAAAATACATTTGTTATGTGTCTATTTATCCATTTGACTGGACAAATTAATTGCTATAGTTATAAAGTTACAGAAAGTCAATTTCAGGCCAGTTTTGCCATGTGATATTATGCTAAATGTAAAAGGTAGAGGCTTAAAATACTGGAATATTAATGCCCCTCAATCCATATTCAGCCACTTGAAAACTGGATTTGAGCCCAAACTTTTGTTCCTAGCAACTCCAACCCAAAATTTGTGTTACTGTATTAGAAAAGTTGAAGCATTGTATGACTGGACTGATTTTCTGGTGATTACATGGATATAGCATTTATCTTTTACATATGCTCTATGAAGAACTTTTCTTTCATTCCAAGCCTAAAAGCTTACATGGAAATTATTTGGAAATATTACATGGAAATATTCTTACATCACAGTAAAGACAATTTTAATTAAAGAAATAAAGGTAGATCTAAGTGTAGATGTACATATATATGTATATATGCATATTTATATATATGTACACATACACTTTCATATATATATATACACACACATATATGTTGTTTTTTTAAAGTACAGATGGCAAAAAAATACAAATATTTAAAATAATAATCTAGTTGGCAATTAAACACTGTTTTCAGAAATTCATAAATTGGACTAGACTTTTACCTTTCAAGTTTGAAGAATTTAACTCAGTGCTTTTGCTCTAAGCATTTTTGAATAAAGTTGATATGAAGTCTGACAAAAGCAATCTCATACCTTTTCCCCTTCCTCAAATATGAACATAAACTTTTTGCCACAGAAATGGTACAAAATTACCAAACGTGTTAATAATCTACTATTCACAAAATCAGATATACTGTTGAAATCATGAGAAAAAAATATTTTATTACATTAAATATTGAACTACACAATTATTATTTCAACCTTTTATCTTATCCCAGCCTGGACATTTTTGGAAGATCACCCAGAACCATGTCATGATATACAAATAGTAATCTTGTGTCCAGCCAGGAAAAAAAAAAATCATTTATGTTTGACATGGTAGGAAGTTTTCTGCAAAATTTAAAAATACTGTAAATATAAGCTTGCAAAATTGCAGCAAAAGTAGTTGCATCTTCCATGGCAGAAACACCACAAAGGGAACAATTTTTATCAATAGGTATTTAATCTAATTCCGGGTTTTGGGACCAAGTCCACAGAATTAAATAGAGGTATATTGTCTGTTCATGTGGTTCTTCATTCTGAAGA
The DNA here is from genome assembly GCF_037042795.1 of Molothrus aeneus. Taxonomy (NCBI): domain Eukaryota; kingdom Metazoa; phylum Chordata; class Aves; order Passeriformes; family Icteridae; genus Molothrus; species Molothrus aeneus. The sequence goes on along the minus strand of NC_089647.1, from coordinate 72,758,535 downwards.
GCCACATGTTTATCTGTGGATGTAAACTGTACTTCCCATATAATCAGGACAATATGAGTCCAAGATAAACTTTACAGTGCCATATCACTGAACACATCAGTGTTTAGTTAATTTGTCAGCAGATTGGAAATAGATGAGATTCATTTTAGAGATACATAGCAGCACTACTAATGTTTGTAATTGCTGTATTCAAGTTTTTACTGTACAAAACAAAAATACTAAGAGAATGGCTTATTTCAATGACAAAAAGCCAGACTTACAGGAGCAAGGTAAATATTTTGCAAGTTCCTCAAGTCAATGGAATCCAGTTGTGTACTCACATAACTAGAAGCAAAATGTGGCCCATTAGCTGTAAGTTAAAGTAGTTAATTTGATAACCATTTAATTACAAACTTCATTACACTTTATTTCTTTGTATATTCAATTAACTAGATGCCTCTTGTTCCTAGGACCTAAATATGTGCTTTCTCTGCCCCATCTCTGTTCTGTTCAGTGTTTTAAGAATAAACAATTATTCTAAAGTGTAACAGTGCTTAGCATTTCTGGAGTATCATCATACTGCTAGAAATTCTGAAATGTAGCTGAATAATGAGCAGGAAAAAAATAAATTGCAAAAACTTGTAGTATTAGGATACTATTTATGCATAAATGGAAAAAAACACAAATATGTAAGACAGTATTGCTGGACTGTAAGGAGATCTGTGTGCTCTCTTCAGCAAAATACATTGCAAAGCTTCTTAGAAGGGTTGGGAAAAACAAATAGTGTGGCTGCCCCATTCAGATTGCTGCTATCCTGCCCACTTCTCTCACAGAAATGCCTCACTCATCTACTCCTCCATCCTCTTGTCATTCCTTAGCTTGAGGTCCTGCATTTTCCAGGGTAAGTGGATGCTGCAGAATAGAGGTGCAAGTTCTCTACAATCAAATAATCAATAGAAATGTGACCACTGTTTGAAGGCTGACAGCTATGGCATTGTGTCTGCCATTCACTTCCTCTTCTCTCCCCATTTTTCTTGTTTAATGCCAGTAGTGCCAATAGCATTCTCAGTTCTGCATAAGACAGCAAAAGATTTCAGCCTCCTTCTCTGGTTTGGAGACGCTGTAATTCAGTATGCCACTCTGTAACCTAATGAAAGGCTATTCAGGTTCCCTGGAGACACTGAGCAATATAAAGAACCTGCCCTCTAAAAATGAAGGAGTTCTTGTTTACCCTGTCCTTCAGGATGTAGTGCCTTAATGGACTCGGCCCCCTGAGAGGGAACCATATGCATTAAACAGACTCTTAAGTTTCTGTAAGAAACAACATGCTGGTCAGACATTTTAGCTCCAGCTAAACAGAGATCTAAACAACCTACAAAACCAGGATTTTGCCTTCGTTTTTTCCAACAACCACAATTAGCTATTTTTGCCTTTCCAGATGTATCTTCTACATTGTGTTTACCACAGGCCATAAGCTCATTTTTATGCTCTTTAACCATTTTTAAAAATTACTTTAATAACTAAAAAATAACTAAATTATTATGTGATATGAGAAAAGGTACCGCTGTATCTGAATTCCTCTAAGAAATACCTATAGCTTTATAAAAAAGTTAAAACATAGGAAAACATTAAGAAATTAAATATTACAGTATGCAGACTCAACTGAAGATGTTTTCACAACCTTAAGTGACCATTAAAATACTGGATGGTAAAGATGTATGTATTAAAAATAAAGGTGTGAGAATGTGGGCTCTAGAACTACTAAAGTGGAAGCTGAATTTTTGTCAGACTTTAAACTGATGAGAGGACTGACATAACATCTGGTGTTTCAAACAGTGTGTAGGAATGTCTAGAAATTCCAGGCTATATCTTCGGGGATTAACCACTTGAAATTCAGCTCATTTTGTTAAAGATGAGAGTAAAATATGAAATAGGGAAGGGAAGGGAAGGGAAGGGAAGGGAAGGGAAGGGAAGGGAAGGGAAGGGAAGGGAAGGGAAGGGAAGGGAAGGTCTCACTCATGTTTTGTTTCCAGTAATTATATTGAGAAACCAGGATTCTCTTCCACTTTTTTTTTTTTTTGTTGTTGTTGTTGTTGTTGATCACAGAATTTCATGCATTTAGGAACTTTTGAAGTAAAATGTGAGACCACATGAGTGATTCAGTAAGCTCAATATTACTTGTCAAAACACAAAAAAAGGAAAAAAAAAGAGGGGAATATCACTTTATCAACTGACCTAAACCAGTCTTATAACGAACCTAAAATAATATTCAGAATTCTCAAAATAGGGTGGATTTTTCTTCAAACAAATTATTTTATCTCTTATCCTCTTTTTGAATCAGAGGGACATCTCCCTTTGCCAATTTCTATTCCCATCTACTTTTTCTTACAATAATTATCCACAGATGATATATCATACTAGCCATTGAGTGGGAACTCCTACTTCCATTGAAGTCCTCATTCACAAGTAGCCCTTTCAGATAAGTCTCAGGATGATTACTGACTAAAGAATATTATTTTTCATTCTGTATTATTTTTCAAGGATTTCTCTTCAGGAATGCACTTTGTGTAGGCAATTGATGTAATTTAATCTTTTTCTCCAGTAACACAAGTGATAACATGTTTTTTTTCCTACTGAAGGTGAGTTGTCAAAAAGATTTAAATTAATTGCTCTGGTTGTAGAGTAGGCCATTAGAAAAATCCTTCATTAGCAGTTATCAAATGCATGTAGAACACATGGAAGCAGCAGTACTACCGACCTCAGAAATGGCAGTGTCAGAATGCAAACATAAACAGAATGTCAGGGGATTTCTTTCAGCTGTTTCTTACAAATCCAAGCAATTCCTGCTCATTTACTCATTTGCGGATGCTGCCTCTTTGTGGCAGAATGCCATGCAAAATGTACCTTTCACACTAAGGACCTCATCCTATGCTTGTACTGACACCTATGCAAACTCATAAACATGAGTTTAGAACCACACAGGAAAGATATATATACACATGAACAGACACAAAGTTTGCAGGAGCTTCTCCTTCAATCCTCTCTGAGCTAGCCTTTCTCTGGCAAAGTCAGTGAGGCTGAAAATTTTCTTACTTATACCCATTTAACAACAGCATGCCTCTACTGAGCTTAAATGGAAGAAGAACCGGGCCACTGGTTTCAGCAATAGTTATAAAGACAGCAATTCAAAGTTAGGGCTCCAAAACTGCACCTCAGGCAGCCACACACACATCTCTCACTGGTGTCAATGGGAAGTCTGCAGGATAGAGAGCAGTGAACAGAATAGCCATTTGTTATGTCTCTTGTGACAAAAGAACACTCCTCAACTCTGCATTTCAAACTGAAATAACACTCCACTTACTAAACTGTCCAAGCTAAATACAGTCATGCTTGTTTTTTGAGTTTTTTTTTTTTGCTTTTGCTCAGTGTGGGTGGCATAGAGGGAAGAACACACGCCAAGAAAACATTTTTCTTGAATTCCAACAGACCAGTTATACAGCTTTGTTTTTGTAGAAAGTGACAGATTGTACATGGGTAGGAAATTCAGAATAGAACAGAGCCCTTTAGCAATAAAAAGATGTACTAGTGAGCAACTCTGGAAACAATATTAAATATAATAACCTAATGAAGAAAGAAAAGACGTGAAATATCACTTACCCTGTTCCATATATTAGAGAACACCTCAGTAAGGAAACAAAATACAAATATAAAACTATCCTGTTCAATATGTTGTTGAAACATATACCCCTGTGCTGCTTTCTGACCCATGTTATATATGCTGGTAATTACCACATGTCATGTTTCAAAAACAGAGAACACATTATGTTTTGCCTAGAAATGTTAGATCTTTCTGATGAGCCAGAATTGCTAGTAAAGAGAATCCAATGTACAAACAGATTATTTTGGCCAGAAATTTTAAAGTTCAGATACTCATTACTTCAGGATCTTACATTTGAAATATTTACCAAGTGTTTATTCAGAAACTATTAAAAAATCACATGTGCTGGGATACATATGAGACATCAGTTGTCCCATCTTACAGTGATGCTGTGTTTATGAATATCCTTGCCATTGCCTGCTGCCCAAAGGGGGAAAGACATTTTATAGAGATGTGTACAGTCCATCATTTGGTCTTTCAGGATGCCAGTAAACATGTGGATCTGTACAAGTGCAATTGTACTCGACTAAACAATCATAAACTGGCTACAACAGTTGCAAAATCATTATATTTTGGTTAACTAATACAAAATTTTAAAAAAAAGAAAAAAATGAAACCGACAAATCAAAAATGAACCTTTTTTTACTGATAAAATGAATGCCTTCTACATGTCCCTCACTAGTTTGCCCAACCAGACTTCTGAGCAGGAGGTTGCTAAAAGACACATTTTTTCAATAGAGAAACATGTTTTTTTTCCTATTGTGATCGGATTTTATGTCTCCGATTGTCTGTTAAGATTTGGTCATAACTGGCATTATCTATAGAGATGTAAAAGGTCTTTCTGATACTATATCAGATTTGGGAAAAAAGCTCTCACTCTAGTGCAATACTTTAAAGCAATCCACAACCTTTGGACCCCATCCTAAAAAAAAAAAAAAAAAGGAAAGAAAGAAACACTCAAACATTCCAGTATTTTTACTTGTAAGAAGAATTCTGCATCCTCTTTCCTAATTTTTTGGGCTTTTGACAAACTTTGCCAAATGAGTGAGTCTCTAGAACTACACGCATTGGTAAAGTTGTTCATGTGCTTAAGTGCCTGCAGGATGAAGGCCTAAGCTGGGACTTCTTTCACAAATAGAGATCCTCAAGTGAGTTAAAAATTTGCAAGATTAGGCCCTAAAATAGTGAAGGAAAGAGAAATGCTAATGTGCATATAAAAATAGGTGCTACAATAAAATATTTTTTTATATTTCATCAATAAGTTATTTTCACTAACCAGTTATGGATCATATATCTCTGCACTCTTTAATGATTTGTCCACATCTACAGTGATCCCTTTAAAGATCATAATATATATTTTTTTTAATTCAAAAGTCCAGAAAGTATACAAACACATCCTTAAAAAAAGGAAACCTTGTATTAAAGTCGGGGTGTGCTAATCTCTCCATAAAAGCCATTTAGACTCACCCATGGCCAAAAGGGGAAAATGTGCGCTGTACTCTTCAACCAGAGAGAAAATTAAACTAAAGAATGTCTGAAAAAAAAAAATTAAAAAAATAAAAAAAGCACGACCTGAATCCTGAATGTGACCTGACAAGAAACCATGAAACATCCTGCCACCTTCCCCAAACACACATGGACACCCGCACAATGCCAGTGTTGTGCCCATTTTACACAATAGGTGGTTTCCGACTTCCAAATGCAGTAACAGAAAAGAAAAACCAAAACCAAACCAAACGGAACAGCACACCCTTTCAGAATCATTCCCCGAAGCTGAAAAGTCCTGTGCCAAGGCACTTCGCCCTACAATAAAATGAATTAAAGGGGGAAAAAGAGGAGGGGGGCGAGGTGTGTGTGTGTAGGGAGGTCAGCATTTACGTTTCTTTGTTTTGCGTGTGGTTGTTAAATACAAATACTCTAGAGAAGGAGCTGCTGAGACTGGCGAGGGGACGGGGGGCGGGGGGGCTGTTTCTCAGAACTGGCTGAATGTGGTCTGTTTTTCCAGCACTTCGAGGTAGTCCGGCTCTGCGTTTAGTTTTGCTTTTAGCTCCAGATACTCGTTCCTGTTGGGCTCTACATAGACAGTACTCGGGGGGCTGTAGAGCACCGTCTCCCGGAGCCTGGCGTCCCCCGGCCCCGGGTGCAAGTACTGGTGGGCACGCCTAAGGTCATAGTTGGGGGAGTACGTGTAGGCGGCGGGGAGCTTGGGGTAGTCGGGGAGGGTGGAGCCGGGTGTACCCAGCGTGGAGGGGGAGTGTTTGTCGGGCTCCAAAATGCCCCTGTAAAAGCGGTCGGCGTCTTGCACCGGCGAGAGCAGCTCCTCCCGCGGCTCGATGGTGCTCACGCTGTACGCGGGGCTGCGCGCCGGCGCATCCTCCCCGCCGGGCGCCGGGGGCGCCGGGGGCGGCGGCGCGCCCCCCCCGGGCGGCAGGGGGTGGCTGCTGTAGGTGACCTTGAGCTCGTGGAGGTCTTTGTAATCCTCGCCCGAGTTGCCTTCCCGGGAGCGGTAGATGGGGTTCTTGCACATGTGGCCCAGGGGGTGCGGGATGTACTCGTAGACGTGGCCGGCGGGGGTCTTCACCTTGGGCAGCGCCGCGCCCCCGCCGCCGCCGCTGCCGCCGCCGCCGCGGTGGGGCGGGTGCTGCTGGAGGTGGGGGTGGTGGTGGTGGCCGCCGCCGCTGTAGACGCTGTACTGCATGTTGAAGGAGCTCACGTCGGAGTTGTTGGCGCTGGCGTGGTCGCCCTGGCCCTTCTTGCGCCGCTTCATCACCAGGACGAAGAGCCCCGCCGCCACGAAGACGGACATGATGAAGACGAGCAGCAGGCTGAGGATCAGCACCGAGAGCGGCACCGAGGAGCTGCCGGCGCCGCCCGCGGGCGCGGAGCCGCCCGCCGCCGCCGCCGTGCCATTGAGGCGCACGGTGGAGGAGGACGGGGTGGTCCTGGCCGGCAGCTGGCCCGGGGACGGCGTGGGCGTGGAGACGACGATGTCCGAATAGTCGGGGCACAGCAGCTCCGCCCGGACGGCCCGCATGTCGCTCTGGGCAAACTTCTTAGGGGACTCGCAGATCACCTGGTCCACCAGGACACCGGTGTTGAGCTGTTCCAGCCACAGCTTCATGCCCACCACGTCGCAGGTGCAGTCCCAGGGGTTCTCGTGCAGGTCGATCTGCAGCAGGGATTTCAGCTGGTCCAGCACCCCGCTCACCGGCAGGTAGGAGAAGTGGTTGCTCCGCAGGCTCAGCCTGTAGAGAGACAGACCAGAAAAAATGTTCCCTGGCAAAGACCTCAGCAGATTGTTGTTCAAAAACAAGAGCTGAAGGTTGGGGACAGATTCAAAGGTGCCTGCCTCTATCTCCCGGATGACGTTGTACTGCAGGAAGAGGTACTGCAGGCTTTGCAGCCCATAGAACAGCTCTGGGCTCAGCCGCTCGATCCGGTTCCCATTCAGGTACAGCCTTCGCAAATTAGTTAAATCCCCAAAAGCCCGGTCCTGAATGACCGAGATCCGATTATTGCCCAGATGCAGCAAATCCAGCCCAGTGGCATCCACAAAATCTGCCCTGCGTACCAGCGCAATGTAGTTTTCCGTCAAATACATCTTCTTGGGATTATAGGGTTTGGGCTGCAGTTCAGAAATGCTCTCAATCTTCCTCTCCTGACAATTGACATTGAGGCCCAGATCAGAAATCTGCAAGTTGCAAGTGCAGGCAGTGGGGCACTCCAAAGGCACCGGGGATTTGGTCTGGTAGGCAATGCTGGGGCCATAGTTGCTGTATCCCAGGTCTTTTGAGGGCAGGCGGGAGGTGGGGCGCACCCTCGTCTTGTTGGGTTGGCGGGTCCCTTTGGGGGGCTTCAAGGGAGATTTGTAAACAGCTGAAGAAGAAGTGGCCACAGAGTTGACTGAGGCCGGGGTAGTGTGGAAATACCCTGTAGTGCTCAGTGGTGTCTGAGGTCTCATTTCATAATCAGAGATGAGCCTCCTGGGGCAAAGCTCCTGCTTAGAGACTTCATCCAAGTCTCGACCATGTAAGCGGAAAGGGGTCTCGCAAACCACATCTCCCACCAGCGCAGAGTATGAGATGCTGTCCAGCCAATCCTTTAGAGCAATCAACTCACAAGAGCAATTCCAGGGGTTTTCCTCCAGCTGCAGCTCCACCACTTTATCCATGTGCTGCAGGAGGCCCACATAGGGCAACAGCTTCAGCCGGTTACCCCTCAGGTCCAGGTGAGTTAAGGGCACAAAACGGAAAAGGTTGTTGGGCAAACTGGAGAGGAGGTTATCATTGAGAATCAGCACCTGCAACAGATGCAGTTTGCTGAAGGCATTGGGTTCAATGACGCTAATATAATTATAATCGACCTGTAGGTATTCCAAACTCTCTAGCCCAAGGAAAGTGTCATCCCGCAAAAGTTCCAACTTGTTATTGTTCAAGTGCAGCCTCCTTAAACCTCTCAGACCATGAAAGGCCCCAGTTTCGATGTCTTGTATGTCATTGCTCCCCAGATGCAAAATCGAAGCCCCCGTGTAATTGACAAACTGGTTTGGGTACAGCCTGTTCAAAAGGTTCCCAGACAACAAGAGGTGGTAAACAGGGAACCTTGGTGGACTGATCTCAAAAAGGCTGATGATCCCTCTGTTTTCACAGCTCACCGTTAAGATGCTGTCCTTCTCCTCACAAGGACACGCATTATCACAGATTTCCCCATAATACTCGATGCTTTCTGCCCAGGAAAGGACTAGTGATGTTAAAGCAAATGCGATCGTCTGCAGCATCCAGATATGCATTTTTTTGTTGAGGTCCTGTTCCAAAGTTACTGTAGAGCAGCAAGCATACATTTTATTTCCTGTAGGGATAAGGAGAAAAAAAAAAAAGTAGCATAATAGGGTAGCCCCATAACATTTGAAATGGAAACAAAGTTTATATGTGTCTTCAGTAGGGTAGAGAATGGACTGTTCACCAACCAAAAAAAAACCCCTCCTGTCACCTCTAATTCCCACAGTTTTGGAAACTGGATGACATGCCTTGATTAAAGGGTTGATAGGCAACTCCTTGTGAGTCAAATGCCTGCGGTGTCTAAAAAGGTGAGGTCACAGTAGGAATTGCTCTGGTTCTGTTAGTGTGGGGTGAATTTCAATGCTTCTTTGGATTTCCTTTTCACAACCAGCCCCATAAATATACATAAAATGGCTGTCAGTTCAGTTTCACGTTTCTAATTTAAGAGAAAAGAAACACCATTTTACGAGGTTTCCCACCTCCCCTATTACCCAGCTCCCTCTTCCCTTCAGAGCCTCCCTGCTGAACCCGTGCACCAAGGTCTTCCCCTCCTTTTACCTTGATTTTAAACTGGTGATGGAAATACCATGGTAGGAATCCAAAGAAAAAATGCTCAGTGCTGAAAATGGCATCTTAATTCAACAGAGGGAACACTGACACATTCTCCACATCACACATTTTTTAAAACTCTTTTATGCTGATGGTTTTTTCCCTAGCTATACATTTACAAAGCACACACCCACCCACACAGACATGCACACACGCGCGCACACACACACACATGCACACACGCTCGCACCCCCAGATGACTTTTGTGCAGGAATTCTTCTGTAATGAGATTAAATACATTAACCTCCTACTTCAGTGCACTTAACAGCTCTCTTCAATTACGGAAATTGTGCATCTTTACAAAAGCAAGTAATATTAATTGATATGTGATCCCCTCCCAAGTTATACACAATGTAACAGAGCTCATTTCAAGCAAAAGTCTCCTGTTTTCTCTCACACACACACACACATACATACTCTCAAAAGAAATGTTTTAACCACTCACCCAAAATTTGTGAAAAATGTAAAACATGCAGGTCATCTTCAGAGTCTCATCCATATCTGACATAGCGCTTATTCCCAATGTTCTGCAAAACTAGCCTGGTAGAAGTGGAGAGATCTAAATAGGTCTCATGAAAATATCTCATTGCCAACACTCCAAACATCAGAGTTACTGATTATAAGCAGCGATGGCTGTCAGTGCTCTTCATCCTTTAGGGAAGAAGACACCCAGGCTGATTAAAAGCCAAGGAGGGTAGAAGGGAAACCCTACCATTGACCTACGTCAGTAATTTAATGTCCGAATTCCACCTAGCTGGAAACAAATCCTTTCCTTTTTTGCTGTCTTTCTGACTCCTCGTGGCTTTCTTCTACTTCTACTAGTCTAAAAGCAATATGAATAGGGAAAATAAATGCATTTTGTGTGTCGGTAGGGGAAGACTAATAAATCATCAGGTTTAAATGCTGGGATCTTGGACCAGGCTTGCATTTTCTATCGTCCACCTCAGAGCTCCAATCCTCATGACACAACTCTGGTTTGGAGGAACGCATCCTAAAAAACGAGAAGTCTCAGTACTGCAAGACATCTCCTGTGGCATCAGGTTCAAGGCTGCAAAACTAGCACTTGCAGCAAAGGCAATCATGCAGCAAGAAATCGGAAGTCTCCGTGAATCTCTCTAATTCTGACCAGACGTCAACTGGATTGGAATTACTCAAAGCAAAAAGGCTTCACTGCATAAAGGCAGCAGAAATCTTACTCAAAGGCATGTATCTAGCATATTTTTTCTCAGCTCGATCAGATCCATTCATCCATTAGCCAACAGTTCTTCGGAGAAGAAAAAAAAAAAAACCCACAATGACAACCTATTGAAAACCTGCCCGGTCAGTGTTAAACTCCCAGGCATTTTACAACTTTAATTCAATTATGGTTAGCAAAAGAGGCAAATACAATTTTCCCTCCCTCTCCCTTTCCCCTTTCTCTGACAAAAAAAAAAAAAGGCGGGGGATGGGAGGTAAAGAAAATAAAGTTGTAGCTGGCTATATGCAAGGTTGCAATCCCGCCCTGGAAACCCCTGTGTGATGACTGTGTGCTGCTGTTCGCCAGCTCCCTACAGAGGTTCAGATTGAGGGGGGGCCAGGGGGTGGGGGCGACGGGGGGAGGGGAGAAGAGGAAAGGGGTTGCATCGGGATTTTTCTTGCGTGTGTGTGTGGTTTTTTTTTGTTTTTTTTTTTTCCCCGAAGAGTTCAACCCTTAGATTACCGCACTGCATATCCGGCTGGAAGCAGCTTTCAGTACCGCCGACAGCAGCAGCGAGCGAGCGAGCAGCTCCAGCCGGACGCTGCCACCCAACTGAGCAGCACCCCGAGTTGGGAGAAATGGCTTTCGCGAAAGGGGGGCAAGCGGCCGGGAACTGGGGGTGGAAAGCAACAGCAAGGGAAGACCCGGCGGGGAAGGGGCGGGGGGGGAGTGGGGGGGGGGGGACACGACGAGGAAAGGAAGGGAGGAAGAAAAGAGGGAAAGAGAGCGAGAGAAAAGTCAAGCCCGGTACTTACTTCGCCCGAAATCTCCAGGGCCCAAGCATGGTGGCAGCCCATGAAGATGCCGACCCGCTGCGCGGGCGCTGCGCGGAGCCGCCGGGGCGGCGGAGGCGAGGATGGCAGCGCCGGGGAGCTCGGTGCGGAGCGCGCACGGGCACCCCCCGCACGCAGGCGGCGCCGAGGCACAGCGCGCGCTCAGGGGCGCGCACCCGCGGCCACACGCGCCGCACACTCACACTCACACACGCGCGCGCGCGCGCCCGGGGAGCCGCGGGGGCGCGCCCGCCGCGCACGCGCGCTCGGCGGCGCGCGCCCACACGGCGGGGGCGTGGGCGGCCGGCGGAGCGCCGCGCTGTGCCCGCGCCGCCGAGCGCAGCGGGGAGGCGGAGGGAGGGGAGCGAGGGCGGGGCGGCGGCGCCGAGAGGGCGCGGGGGGGCGCGGAGGGAGGCGGGAGTGCAGGGGCCGCGGCGAGGGCCGCGCTGCTGGGCGGGTGTCCCCGGGTGACGGCGCGGCGGCGGCAGCAGCAGCAGCAGCAGCCGGCCCCGTGGGGCGTCGCGCAGCGAGCCCGCACCGGCCCCCAGCGCACGGGCACACGCAGGCACACACATGCCGATACGAGCGCGGCGCGCCCGCCCCGCCACTCCTCCGCCCCACGCACCCCGGGGCTGCGCTCGCACTTTCGCTAGCACGGGCCAACTTTCCCCTCGCTCCTCCACCGCTCCGGACGCCGCTCCCGCTGTCCGCACCATTCGGGCGGAGGTCCGCGGCCGTTCCGTCCTCTCCCGCAGCGCTCGCTGGCCGCGGCCGAGCGGCGCGGAGCGGAGCCGCGGGGAGGGGGGTGGCGGGAGCCGCTGGCGCGGCGGTCGGCACTGCCGCTGCTCGCTGTGCGGGAGCCTCCGCAGCATTCGCGAGGACCGCGGAGAATTGGGCAGTCGCGGGGAAACAAAGTGTCGGGTTTCGCTACGCGCATTCTCCGACATCGTGGACGCGGGCGTGTGTCCGAGGCGTTCAGCTTCACTTTTCTCCTCTGCCCACTCCAGAGGCGGGTCGCGGAGGAAGCCGGGGCACGGATGCAACAGCGGCATCTAAGAGACTCTGGCCGCCCCCTATGCCCGCCGGGCCGCTCCCCGCGGCAGCGCCGGGGCCCGCGGAGCCGGCCGCGCTCCCGGGCGCTCCAGGCGCGGTGCGGCGCCTCCCGTCGCCGCCAGGTGGCAGCGCAGGGCGGCGGATGGGCCGCGCGGGGCGCAGCGCGGCGGGGACCGGGGAGGCGACGCGGCGGGGAGCGCGTTCCCTTTGTTCCCGGGGGGATGACCGCCGTCATTAGGTGTGCATGCGGGGCCACACAGGTTTTTTTCGGCGCCAAGGCTGGCTGTAGCTCTGGGGATGCGCTTTTTTAGCGGTTAAACTTCGGGTTTTATTTTTGGCAAAATTGCGTGTTTGGCTGATCTTAAAAAAAATGATAATCATTAGAAGGCGGTATAATTGCGTACGTGCAAAGATGTAAACGTGTTCGCATTTGCGTATTAATTGCTGCTTTGTGCTCTCTAGATTGTAGTACATAAACCTAGTAGTACATAGTACATAAATGTAGTAATTCTAATGGTGTTATGTGCACAGGAACACATGGAGTACATCCCGTGTGTACAGCACAGAGGTTGGAATCCAGCTTTAACTCAAAGGTAATGCTAGATGTATTTGTCCCTCTGTTTTTCCTGTTCTAGTGTGAACATTGAACAATACTCTATCTGTGGTATGTGATTTCTGCACATCGGTATCTTCAGCAGACCTCTGTTAACTCATATCTTAACATCCCAACATGCTAAACCCAAAAATGATTGCTAAAAAATAGCCTTTTTTGTAATGCTCAGCCTTCCCTAGAAGGTATATTCATCTTCTCTGCAAACATAAAAGGAGTGTGACTCAAATCTTGTTTCCCTAGGCCTGAAATAAGCAAGATCTGTTTTTTGGATGGAAGACAAATTTCTTACATGAACCAGGTAATTTTCCTGGCCTTGTAGAAGCTCTTGGAAATCTCAGTGGGACAAAGTACTTAGTTATAGCCTTAAAGGATCACTGAGTTTCCTATTTTGGTGCAAACCCAGTTAATTCAGTGGAAGGTTTTGAATAGTTTTAGATTGTGTTCCAAGGTGCTAGTTTCAGTCAGGAAAAAATACCAAACCCCATCCCATACAGATGTGTTGGTGGTTTTTTTTTTCCACCTACATAGGCTCTTTTAAGCTTTCTAATATGCAACATAGAATTGATGATAGTAGAACAAAAAAAAATCACAGATACTGAACAGAGATGTCTTGCAGGAGTTTCTTATAGCCTCACTATTTTTGAAAAATATCTTTCTTTTGAATTAATAATTCTGCATTTTGAATATATGGGATTCTGTGCATATATGCTTGCATTTTTAAGGCCTATCATATTTATAGCATCTGCCTGTTGTTCTCTAAGCTATTTTTCTTTCTGACACACAAAATTAGACAGACATAAAAACTTTTTTATTCATAAGAGCAAAAGATATTTTACATAACCTTGTCAGCTAAGCTGAGCTTAACTCTTTCCTGAAACTGTTTTAGAGAAGTTGACATTTCATAACTATGAAATCATGTTAAAAGCTATCATGTTGAAGTCAACATTGTAGATATATTTCAGTTTAATTTTTCTTATCCTGTACTAGTGAGATATTAAAAAGCATAATCAGTAGAAAGTCTGATTTAATCAAATCTTGCTTTCAAGTTGTTACACTGCTAGATGGTTTTAGTAGCATGTGGGAGATTTAAATAGTTATTAGTGTAGAACTATCATGCTGTTCTTCCATTCATTCTTATTCTTAGTCCAAAAGTATTTTAGGCAGTGAAAAGTTATATCTGAATATTTGAACTAGAACTGTCATTTTAAGCCAAACCAAAAACATCAAACAGTAAATAATACTAAATTTGTGTGGGTTTTTTTTTTATTGTAGTGTTGCCTCTTGCTAATTTATTTTTCATCTATCTTTAATTAAACTGGGAAATCCTAAACTCCTTTAAACTGAGATATTCAGAAAGAAAGTTGGAAATAACTAATATAATCCTCATACAGAATACAAGTAGAGGGACCTGAGTGAGGATGGAGCCAGAGTAAAGTTAGTTCAACAAAAGCATATGAGGCATACATGCGTTATATGTACAACTTCAAAGTGTTCAGGTGTACCCTCTTTCTATAGTACTAAAATTTATAACATTGGCAGGAACAGTTGATCTAGCATGTGGAATCAGACATGGGAAAGCAGGAATTTGGAGGTTCCAAACTTGTTGAATGAAATATATTGGAACAGAAGGATAGGCACTCTTTATGAAAGACAAAGAAAGTGTTGAAATAATTTCATGGTCATGCACTAAAACACGTTAAGGAGTGAAAACTGTTAACAATAGTGCAATAAAAATGTTAAATTTGAGGGTGAAGATGAGATAGTGTCCACTTGAAAAAAAATCATTGAGCAAAGGGTAGGAAAAATACTAGGGATGCAATCTATTATGAATCTGCTGGTCCAGATTGGAGCTGGAAGACAATGCCTACAAATATGGGGAGGGGGGAAATAAAGCTAAGGCTGAGATTGTGTGATCATGCAGATTTGAGTTATTTCTTATGGGCAAGCATCAGCAGAAAGTTCAACCAGTGTTGCTGGGGATGACATGAATTTGATCATGATAGAGGATAGCTTCTTTTATGGAACAGATATTGAGCAAGCAAGAGACAAGGATAAATTAGATTAAATTGTAGTAAATTATAGGATCTGCAGGATAAACTAATGATAGAAAAAAATATAATGATTTTGAGTTTTTCTACTTTGTGTGAAATTTCAAGACCGAAGAATGTGAAGGATCTGTTACTGCAGTCCAGTGTTTCAGAAAGGCAAACTCAGAAATAAAAAACTTTAGTGAGTACTGGAAGAAGAATTCACATAAGAAAAATGCTACTTTATGTAAAAAAGAGAGCAGATATTATTGAATTTTTTACAGTGGAGAAGAAGGGGAGAAATAAAGTAGTCCACCTAAACTGGAATGAAAAAGAATTCCCAGAAGGCCTTAAGCAAGTTATTAAGAGTAAGCACAAAACCTAAAGAAAATGAAAAAGAGATACTGATTAGCAAGAAGAAATCTGCATCAATAATTAGAAGGCATAAAACCAAACTGAGAATGGTCAGAAACTTTGTTAAACAAAAACTTGCATAGAAACCTGAAACAGAGTAAAAACTTGTTAAGCAATGTAAATAAAATGAGAACTTAAGAAGTGGGATGGTTGTTAAAGGATGGGGTGGACATTAAGAATAAAGTAGGCCAAGACCAAATAGGTACCAGAAAAGTTGGCTCTGTTTCTGGTAAGAAGAGATGTAAATTTTGTTGTCTAGTGTAAGTAGGAATAGGGTAAGAGAAATCCTCAGTGTATCATGGCACAAAGATTTGGTCCAGCAGTTTTATGTCCTAAAATAGGATCAGCTATTTTGTAATACACATAGCACTGATTTAAGGGTATAAGGTAAGTGGGTCTGGACAGAAATTTTAGACAAAATTAGAGGTCTTTCTGAGAAACAGATGTGTTGAGATACATATATATATGTGCAAATATATTTCTAAATTCAATTCATGTCTGTCTATATATTGCTTTTCTTTTGGTCTAGGCCGATAGAAATAGTGAGAAATTGAATAATGCATTCTACAAACTCATGAATTAAAACTTTTACTATAAACTGGGAAAATCCAAGTCTATAAAAATTTCATAAATTTAAAGCTAATAGTCAATCAGGAAAGGGTTAGAGGTTGCTATTATAAATTAAGTACTTATCTAAAGGGAAAAGTAAAATGTGATTTTATGATGTATTAGGCAGGATGTCATAATAGGTAAGAAGGCATTATTAGTATTGTAAAGGATGTGCTTTTTCATGAGTTCCTGGTGTATTATGCGTGGTTCTAGTTGTATTTTCAAAGATACTAAAATGAAGTCTAAAGATCAGGAAGAAACTATAGTAATTGGGGCATGGAAAATGTGTCTACAGAAGAGAGATTAAAAAAAAAAAAGGAATACATAGCCAAATAGATATTGAAAGGACATATGAGTCCTTACAAATTCATTTTTAGTTAAATGCTAAAAAACCCCAAAAAACTAAACAAAACAATGCATTTGAACTGAAGAGGGATGTTGGCATGCCATCAAATGCGTATGTGTTGATTTTAAAACCTAGGAAAGGGAAGAAGTTCACTGCCTGTCTGAGACTGGAAAGGTCTTCCAAATAGGTAATCAGGCCAACAAAGTTTTTTTTTAAATAGAAATTGAAAATAAAAAACTTTGTAATTGAATGGGACAGTTCGTGTTAGAAAAGGTACATTTGTGGCAAGTTGGAAAGGGCTTTTTGAAGAAGTTGGAATATGTTTTTTCTACACTTTTACTGTATCTCTTCTCTGCCTGAGGGCTTACTGCAGGCTCTCAGGTCAGGCAGGATGTTTTCTCCCTTTATTGTATAATTTAGATTCTGAGTTATGTTAATTTCTTTCTTTCTTTTGTTCTGCTTTGTATAGGGGACATGTATCTCCTAGAATATTCTGCAAAGAAGTTCTCACATATTTCCTCCTGTTGAGGGGGTCTCCACAGACCATTGGCAGTGCCCTTTATTCTCTTTTTCCTCCCTTTTTCTTTTTCCCCAAGGAAGATTTGAGGTTTGGCTTTTGTTCTTTACTGCAAATTAAAGAATTTGAGTCAGTGGGTAGTACCATCTGGACCAAAAGTTCTGTAGATCTCTTTTTTTTTTTTTAACTAAATATTAAGTGTATTGTAACTCTCAATTGTGAGAATGTAGAAATGTAGATAGTCCCTTTCAGCAATATGCTTCTGTTACTACTTGTGAAAATCAAATTCAACTCAGTTCCATTACCTCAAAAATACTAGCTAAATTTTCAGCATTTTCAGTAGGACATGGCATGGATTAAGCAGCATACTGCAAAAAAATCTCTCTGAAATTTCCTAAACTATTCTGTCATTATACAATTGCTCTGACTTTTCATTTCTCTTATCTCCTTGCTATGCTTAGGATTATCAAATAATTAAAATTATTTCATGTCAAATATGTCTAATATAAGGTACCTAATCTATCCATAATAACTGAAATAAAAGGATTTTGATTTCTTCTGGATATGAGCACTTCCTCTGGGATAGCTTCTTAGTTTTTCTGGTGGAAGTTGTAGAGTAGGAAAAGAAGTTTATTAATATCCTTACATACAGGGGTAACCTTAAGGTATAAATCTATTAGGCTATTATTTTCTTTATGCTTTAATTTTCTTACACTAAGCAAAACATATTTACTAGGAGAAACTCAGAGAAATACCAGGTGTTTTCTGCCTTAATGGTTAAAACACTCAAGAGAAGGAGCAGGCTTAAAATTTATACACCACATTAGTTAGCAAAAATTCAAATATGATTAGTATACTCTCCCTCAAACACAGAACCTGACCTGTCCCACCCTTGTTCACTTTGGGGAAGTTGAGCATCCCATGAGAATTTCTAATGGTCTGTTCCTCACAAGCGACAAAACCGGGGGAAGTCAGAAATTGAAAATTGGGGATTATGTGGAAATTAGGCTTCCAAGTGATTCAGTAGTATTAATGTTATTACTGATGTCTTTGAAAAAGATTGCTGCAAGACATGCAGCAAGAAATGTTGATCCTTGAGGCACATGAACATGCCCAGCAAGAACTTCATCAGTCTTAATGGTTTCTGAATACTGGATCTAGGCTCTGTAAATGATAGGTAAGACTACATACATATAGATATATGTACATATATACATATATATATGTGTAAAGTTCATCCTGCATAACGTTAGGGGATACAGGTGCTTAGCTTTATGTTTTGTCATTTAAATAATTTTTTTGAACCTCTTTGAACACACACTAATTGCTACAATAAAAAGATAAATCCTTAATCTTTTTAAAGAAAACATTGCTGCTCCTATGTATTTCTACATCATATGTTTTGACACATATTTACCAAATATAAACATAGAACATGTGTCAGTTTCACATATTTATGTACATACGTTCACAGACAGATTTTACCAGCTTTGTCCTTACTTAAAATAAATATGAAAATTTATTTAAAAAGTGATATACAAAAATTAATCTATTATTTTATGATTCTACCCAAGAGGCACTGTAACTGTGTTATGATCTATTAAAGGAAAATGAGGAATGTTTTTTGGGGTTTTTTTTTGTATTTTTCAATAAGTAGATTCACTCACTGGAGCATGAAAAAAAGGTGCAAAAGCCTCAGAATTTGCGTGTTTTGGTTACTCGGCGTGACCTGGATTTCATGCCACTGGTGGCTCCTCCAGGTCTTCCTAGAGGGGAGTTTTCATCAGTTTCTGCCACTAGGTGTCCCTATATGTGTGCGGGAAAATCCTGATGGAGACATTAATTGAAGGAGGAGGAGAAATTGAGCAGGAGGAGTAGAAAAGATGATAGTAAACTTCCTTCATGATTTTGAGTTCTGTTTGACAACTGTCTTGCATATTCCTGAAGAGCAAATATGAGTGGATTCATGATTGTGCAATTATATTTCAGAACAAACTTTTTTTAAAAGAAAAATGGAAAATAATGGATAAGGCTCTTAGATATTATATAGTCATTTTGATATTATGTAGCCTTTTTGATACTATGTATTTATATTGATATTTTATATATATATATATAAATCAGAAAAATTCTTCTGAAAACATTTCAGTCTGGTTTATGTTTGGTAAATTTTTTATAATTTAAA
Source organism: Molothrus aeneus (assembly GCF_037042795.1). Classification (NCBI taxonomy): domain Eukaryota; kingdom Metazoa; phylum Chordata; class Aves; order Passeriformes; family Icteridae; genus Molothrus; species Molothrus aeneus. Next base: position 72,739,737 of record NC_089647.1, on the reverse strand, counting down.
AATTATTCATACCATTTGGTATAAAAAAAGGATTTTCATGTAGTAAACACAATTAATTATGTATGTCAAAGAGTGATGAAAAAACATGTACTGTGATTAGCTTCTCTAAAACATCTTGATAAATGGGATGTTTCAAGAATTAAGAGCCTTTGATGGATTGTACAACCCTCTAACCCTTACAATGAATGTTTAAATAGATCGCTAGTAATGGAAAAGAAAGTGGTTTAGACCCCAATTCTTTTCATAATCAAGTGGCTATTAAATGTTATGCAAACATTCTTCCAGTGGGACCGTTGTTTAATCAAAGTCAAAAGCTATTATGACATGAAAGCTTTTAAAATTATTATTATTACCTAATAATAATAATAATAAAAACCCCAATAAAAGTAAAAATTAAAAGAGATGTTTTCTTTCAGTAATAATGAATAGGATACTTGAACAGACACCTCAGAGTATTAAATAATAATTTTCTCTGACGTCAAAAGGCTGCATGTACAATGAGAGCAGGATTATACTGATATTGTCCAGAAAACAGGGTTGTTGAGTAGTGTGTTCTCTTTTTCAAAATACAGACCTTTACTTAAAAGACAAGCAAGCAAACAAACAAGCTTTCATCCTTCTCAATACCATTCAAAACATTACTAGAGAAAAGCTACTTTGCTGAACCCATAATTCTGAGTTTACTTCTCTTGAACTTGTAGGGAGCAATAGCTCTTTTTTGGAGATGTCAGCACTGTTAAACACTTTACTTCTGGACTTCTGTATCACACATAGTCTAAGAATTTGGAATTATGAAAAGAGGTTTTATTTTAAAGGTATTTACTGTCAGCATAATTTTGTTTGAATGTCTCTACTGGTTTTAAGGGAGTGATGGTCTTGGTTTAAAATTTGAGGCCATAGTCTTCTAATGCAAGAGTGAGAGTGTTGCTAGTCCACTGCACTGAAAACTTGTGCATTGGTGAATACATTAATTAATCATAGCTTATTATTCCTCATTAACCTTGTGTACTTCAGCACCAATACAATAATCTGGTATTTGTTTTGGATTTCCACTTGTCTATTTTAAATTAAGTTAAAGTTAAGCATATCTCCTGAGTTGACAAGATTGAGTTTTCACAGACCAAAAAAGCTATGAGACAAATTTATTAAAAAAATTAAAACCTGTGTTTAAAGATACTGTGGTGGGTTCCCATAGTCTTCATGCCACAGGCTGGGATTAGGGTACTATGCGTATCTATTGCTTACAATGTTTTTACTGTAGACAATGGAAGGAGAAGAACTGGTGCTTTATCATTCAATGTGAAGAAATACAACATGAGATTTGTTAGCAAGGGATATTAAACATTATTGTGGACAAGTGGAAAACACAAATAAGAATCTGTGTTTTATAATCACTAAAATAACTGAGTAATACAAGTGTTTTATTAGTTTCCCAGTGAAGTTATGGGTTTCAGTGAAAAATGGTCGTGATATATGTCATAAAACTTCTATATTGTGTATAGTCCCTTTATAAAGCATAAAGATATCTTGCAAGACACTAAAGATACATTATACTGAATAAAAAAAAAAAAAGTTGTCATAACTATATGATAGACCTTAATTAAGAATATCAAAATGCCCTGCAAGCATTTGCATTTTATGATGCAAGCTATACAAGTTATAATGCATATGTTATAATCATATATGCATTTTGCATTATATGATGCGAGCGATACAAGTTATAATATACCAAGAACCTTCCTGCACCCCTTGGTAAAGATCAGTGTAGAGTTAGAATCTTCAGAGGAAAAAATTCTGAAGAGCAGTTTATCTCTTGCACAGAGAAGGTGTGAAAGTTATGTCTTAATGTAATTTCAGCTCTAGATTTCTTTACATATCCCTGTGGAATGTAAACATCCTACTAAGCCTAAGTAGAAAGCCTCATGGGGTTTTACTATGTTTGTTTCTCTTACGGTGGTACCCAGCAGCTGCAAATGGGATTCTCCACTAGACATATCTGATCAGGTAGCATCAATCCATGGTGCTGTTCTATAACCTGTGACTTAGAGAGAATAATTTGGAGTGAGAATGTCAGTCTTACTGACATCCAGTGGTAACTGAATAGTGGGAAATTACTTAACTGTTCTTGGCTACCTGTAAATTTGAGGTCACGGTAGAAAAAGCAGATCAAAGAGAGTTGAAAGGGAATATTATCCCTAGTCTTTATTTCAGGAATGAAAGGAAAATTAGATCTGTTAACTGAAATGTTGCATATGGAATGTCGAATACCTTATTAAATTAATTAATTTCTCAGAACTCCCTTTCCTATATCTCACCCAGAATATGAATCAGACTCCTAATATAATAAAATGTTGGAAATATTTTGTGTCCTTTTATGTCTTCCTTCAGTCTTTTTTTTTTGTTTTGTTTTAATGCAAATTTATTGCTGAAAATTGTGGCAACAAAGAATTTTAGTAAATAAGGGTATCATGCCTAAATTATGAAGTCTACCTTGCCTAGGATGAGCTTTAGCATTTGAAGTCTATATAAATTCTTCTGAAAGCTTCAAGATTTGTTAAGAAGCTGTCTACATTTACACAGTTATCTACTTCTGAAATGCATCTATGCAGTGCTAAATTAAATAAATTTAATAATTCCTTCCAGTTAAACAATTTCCCAACTATTGTAGGAAAAGCAAGAAATATTTCCGTAGCTTTATAAAATGAAGCTTACTTTTTAAAGGCAGGTGAGCACCATGTTTTGAAATAGTCTTACTAGGCAACCATGCATGGTGTCTAAATCAGAGTAAATTCATCTTAAATACAGTTCTATGGATAGTGATGTGAGATGAGCATCTCTCAAGGATTATTCTCATTACCTGAAGTCTTCTCTAAAATACATGTCCCTCTCTACCGATCAAGGGGATGTAATTCATTTAGCTTAGTTCCTGTTGCCTAAAGTCAAGTGGGCTTAATACATACTTGGTGAATGTTCAGTCAATGTATAAAACTGGAGATAACTGAATATAATTGTAAAGAGATGAAAACATATTTAAACTTTATGTCATCTGTAGTCTTACTGACATAGATAGGGCTTTATGGGAAATACAGTCCTGCTAATCATGAACTGGATAATGTTTCAAAATTCAGACTTGCATTAGCAAATTTCTTTTACAAACTTAATATTACAGAAAAAAACCCTTAAGTTCTTTTTCAAAAACTATTTTGTATTGTTGCTAGCAAGTGCTCCTGAAAGTTTCTGTTCAACCAAGTTTAGTTTATCTAGGTATATCTGTAATAATATATATTTCCTGCTTGTTTTTCTGTTAGATTTACACGACTGAATATATGGCTCATGGAACAGCTTTCAGGATTGATGTGGTAGCAGACCTTTGTATCAGAAATGGGTTTTTCTCTGTTTCTTTTTTTGCTGTTATACATTGATTAAAATCCCATGTAGATGCTGTAATAAATCAATTTCCTTGCTTTTTCTTTACATTTTCTTATAAAAGAAATTCCTGTTTATTCGACAAATTACATTTAATTAAATGAGCTGATTAAATTTGTATTTTATTTCCTTTCATTACATATTCTTTTGTTCTTAATAATATTTTTAGCCATCTTTTTTTTTGTTTGCATACACTTTATAGAGCTCAGTGGTTGACCTTCACACCCAAGATGAAATGGAATAAGTGTCTTTGTTATGCTGAAGGCAAAGTATAAAAAACATAAAGGAAAATGTTGTCATCCCTTGCCTATTAAATTTGCAGATGTGACAGGATATTCAGAACAATAACTGCATGTGATTTATCAGTACTGACTCCTGACTGCCACAGTTTAATTTGCTACACTAACACCCAAAATGCTACTGTAAAACATAAACCTTTTGTTTTGCATTCCTCCCTTTGACAAAAACTGATTTAATTGACTCGTGTGTCCCATGTGTTATCTTCATTCCAAATTCCTAGCTGGAAAAATATAGTACAATCGTGAAAAGCTTTCTGACCCTTCTAAATATGACAAGTATAGAATCTCTAGCCATTTAACATATACTTCTGCTTTCAGCATACTTTCGCAAATAAAGACTGTATTTCTGAATATCAAATGTATTACTTATGTAGAGTAAAAAGTAACAAATCTTCTCACTTTGCAGAAAAACCCCATCTATTATCTAAATTACTTTATCATTATTTAATATATAATTTTATCTTTCTTTTTTTTGCAAGTAGGAATAAGATTTGCATGCCAGAAATGTACCTTTATATATTATGCTATATAAGAAATAACTCTGATAATGCCATACAATTTTTCTTCATCCTTTGCACACCTGAAAAACTTATTTCTTGCCTTGAATACTTGCCTTGAATACTCTTCCACTAAGGATAGGATTCTTTCAATTGTTTTCATTAATGAAGCTGTTAATTAAAGCTGCTAGTTTACAGACTGCCAAAGTTTTAAAGAGTTTGCTTAAAGATCCATCATGTAGGTTAGATAAATTAGCACCTAAGAAAACGCATCGTGTTGTTTATTGTTGTCATTGTCATTTATTCCCTCTTTTTTTTTTGCATAACTTCCAGTAGAAGTTCGTTGATAACAAGAGATTCAGAAGTTAGAGCTTCAGTGAACTCGTATATTAAATAATATCCTGAGATAAACTTGTGGATAAGTTCAGGGGCTTGCATGCTTAAAGGGGGCTGAAGTGGACTTAGGATATCTGGGAACGTGAATGAAGACAATTCCACTCAGAAGAGCCTTCTGTGACACCTAATCCTGAAGAGGCAAGAAACTGTTCCAGTGGGAGATGAGCTGTTCTTACTGGAAAAATTCAAGCACAGCATATAGGTACTGGAGCATAATTTAAAGGAGGCTTTTCTGCTCGAGGCTGTCCCTGTGCTTAATGGTAAACAGGTGTTAAAAGCCTCCTTAAGGTCTGAATCATCCTCTCAAGAAAGCTATTTCTTTCAGTTGACTATGTCCCTTTATCCCTCAGGGAAAGTAAGTCTCTAAAATAATGTACAGGCTCATTTAGGGGCTGAAAGCTAGATGGGAAAGAGTCAGGTTCAGGAATCTATTTTTGGCTATGCCAGAACTCACTAAAAATGAGTAAGCTTCCATGCTGCTAACCTCAGTTCTGGAAATTAAAAGAAGCAGCTTAAATGAAAGTTCTGCCCTATTATGTTATGTTCTTTAAAGGTTAGTAATAAAAAAATATAGTTTGAGACTGTGTCTGTGGGAAGTCTTTAATCCTAAACCAGATGAATTAACAACTCCGAGGGACAAAAGATTCTGACACAGACAAAAATTATGTTTGACTGAGTCAATCTGCTAAAAGAAATTTTTTTCTTAACCCATATAAATATTTTCCATGATATATTATAATTCGGAACAAGCCTGTTTAAGAGTAAATTAGCCTTACATTGCTCCTTCACATCTCCCAAAGAAAGTACAATGCATGTGAGAAATTCACATTTTGTTGCTGAGACGTTGTATGTCTTAAAAGCAACTCTTGACTTCCAATCTCTTCATTGTTTTGCTGAGATTTTTCCCAGTGCTGTTTTTGACCTACTAACTTCTCTGCAGTCAATTTCTTTTTGGAGCATGGAGAATCAGAAACAGTCGCATGTCAAATATTTAACTCTAGCATGGGTGACATGCCATACGTTCATGTATTATCTACAGCCTAATATATACCACAGAAAAATCTTGTAAGAGATCTTTTCTTGTCATGTTCTTCAACATATATGGTCCAACCAGAAAGTAATTGACATTATGATGCTTATACCAATTCAGAGAGTGAGGAATACCTCCTCTTGACAGCCTTAACATTATGATTCATTACACCTAACTTGTCCTGATCTCATTCCTTTACATCTTAACCAGATAATGGCACAACACTAATCTTGAGGAGGATGGAAACACCTAATGTAAGGTTAGCCCTGTGCTTTTATCAGTTATAAAGGTGATTATTGAAAAGCGATTGAAAAAAACTACTATAAAAAGGCACTGACTTTAATAATGGCCCAAAGCAAATTCAGTCAAAATGCTTTAAATTAATATCAAGGAACTTTGGCCTAGAGCATTGTAGCTTTTTTCTTTTTTTCTTTTTTTTCCTTTTTTTTTTTTTTATACTTAAAGTATTCTGAAAACTGCTGACAGGAATTTTACTTTGTTTCTTCTTGTTATTCTGTTGTTGATCCTTTGTAGATTGTGGCATTATTCTGTTTTCTTCGTAAAGCATCTAGTAAGATTTGATTCTGTCATAAATCATATTTTATTGAATAAAACATAATTTCTATGCTTAATATCTTGGGGTGGGGTTTTTTTGGTTTTTTGTTTGTTTGTTTTGTTTTATTTTTGTTTTTCTCCAACTCTGATTCTGAGTTCCTCTGTAATTTGATACTAAATTACTGGGTTTACAACAGAGTATTTGGCTCATCTGTCACATATATCTCATTCAAAGAATATTCTAGGAAAGGTATGCCTCTCACACTATTCTAGTTGTAAAATGTGGTGAGACTACTCCTTTCATACAGAAGTTCAGTGTTAAGAAATTATGACCTAGGAACTTGATAACATGGCTTTAACTGTCCCTTCAAATTGCCAGGTTGCAAAATCACACTTATTCTTACTTACGGAAAGCACTGTGTGTAGCAGGCTAGGCTTTTATATTCTATAAAGCCAATTATGGATTTAAACATTTAAAAGTTTTCCTCTCTTTTGTTTGGCTTTTTTTCCATTTATAGTAGTCAGTTAACAATCTTTCAAATGATCTGAGCAGCCTTAACCCAGAATTCCACTCCAGGAAAGCCTTTTTACTCGGAATGTTTACAGCATTCAAACCTTTTCAAACCTTAAACAAGAGCAGGGTTACTTTTTCAGTTATATGAATTAACAATATAAAAAGAGCTGCATGCAGTTGTGAAGCTTGCCATAGTGTTACAAATGTTGGACAGATTCTTCACAGACTGGCAACACTGATCAACAAGGTTATAGTTTCCTTTGGTGACCTTGTTACCAAAGATGTGAAATTACCCAGTAACTGAAGGTAAAGCTTGCAGTTATATCTTCACGTTAAAAAATACATTTTTAAAGAACATGGAGTTTTCAAAGATCTTGAAAAGATAGTTTTGCAATCAAGAGGAAAATCCTCTTTGGTTCTATCAGAATAGAGAGGGTAGATATTATTTCCTTTCTTTCCACTCCACATGCCTATCTTACATTTTCAGTTGAGAATAAGTGATCATAATTATCAGACTCTTGAATATTCTCATGTAAATAAGAACCAGTTCCAGAGACTCTGAAGATTAATGTGAGATGAACTTTGAGATCCAGATGAATTCTAGTGTGTGGCATTATATATTTCCAGCTGATCACTTGTTATGCAAGCTGCTCACCATTAAAATGTCAGGATTTGTAAATGTACCAGACTATAATTGCCAAAACTTTTAACTGAATAAGACTTTAAGATTCTGTTTCACAGCATGGAATTTGCTACTTCTCTGGAATTAACTTTGTGATGAGGATAATTTAGATTTTTAAAATCACCCAGTAAATATGTACTGAAAAAAGTCTGAATACATTTTAAAATACCTACTGCCCAGTGAAAAATACTAAAAAATGGTATTTCCTTAATAAATTTTACTAAAACAGGACAATTTTAATTCTTAAATACATTTTTTTCCTGGGGTATACCCTTCTATTATATTTCAATTTTGTCTGTGTTGCAGATATGACGTCGTACCAATACAAGGGCAAATACATACACTTGCCTTTGCTTTATCTAGCCTATGGTCACATCATATTTCAAAGACAGTATTGCGTCTGCTCCTCTCAAAGATTTTTGGGGTCAGCCTGACCCTTGAATAAGGTTCTTCTCTACAGAAAATGGATAGCCTTGTGATAAGAGAAGAAGATACTTGCACCATCAGCTCAAGACACACATCAAGAGGGTGCCTCTGCAGATGGCAGAGTGTGAAGGAAAGTCCTAGAGGTGTAACTCTTCTATATGGATATATTTATATGTGTGCATGGGTATTATAGGAGAGCATATAAATATATATCTTCTAAGTATGTCTCTCCTAGATTGTATCTGCAAGCATAACTTCTGGGGGTGGGACAAGCCCTGCTGCACAGTACTAATGCATCATTCCTCATTCATATGCCTTCTTTAAGATACTGCACAACTAGAGAGGAAAAATGATCATAAGGCTGCCAAGACACAGTGGCTGCATTTTTTCTTTGCCTACAAGCAGGGTATTTGAATACAAGGGTAATTTCTCCACACTCCCTTGTGGATGCCATGGGACAGAGAGAGAAACAGCAAGCATTTCTCACAGTGGCTCGTGAGAATTTTTAGGGAGTTGTGAGAATATGATAACTTGCTAAGTATAAACAATCTGCAGGTAGTGGTTTTCTAACTCGTCTTTCTCTTCTTCTCAAAGAGTGTATGAGGAAGGTGTTTTTGTTAACTAGTCAATCAAATAGAGTGTATTGTATCACTATAAAAGCTGCACGGTTCTCTTGAATAAAGCCTTCTTTACTCTTTCTACAATACTGCCTCTTGCCTGTTCCCGTGTCATTCTCAATGCAAGAGTGACACTCCCCATTACTAATTTGACCCCTGAACAGTAAAGAAGAACCTGTTCTTCTAGATGAGATTTTTGCACATGCTTGAAGTATGTCATTCCCATGGCAGGAAAAAATGAATCAAGAATATGATCAGTAGCCTTCCTAAACTGAAAGGCTGTGGGGTTAAAAAAGGAAAATTCATGATAAAAGACAATTTTAAAAATTACATTCCTTATCAAGAATACTGTTGAAATGTCACAAATTTTAATGGAAATTGAGTTAACACTCATTGAAAAGATACTGTTGAAACAAATCCTGTTTCATCTGTATTGATCATGCTGTTAGAAAATTAATTTTTGTTTCTACCATCTTTGAACATTTCGAGTTCTTTTTCTGATGGAGTGCTCGAGTCCTTGAAACCTAGGTTACCGTTTACATTAACTCAATAGCAGTCTGTTGTCACGTGTTTTGACTCTGCATTTCTATGGCACTCCTTCTGCCTACTGATGTTCCCTAGATTTAAGTATACAGGAAGTGCAAAACGGACAACTTGCAATCCTGATATGGGGAAAGAAAAATAAAGCATCAGCAGATTTTACACACGTTTAGATGTGTCTAGTCTGCCATGCCATCTCCTAGCATGCAATTGGAGCATTTTTCAGCCACACAAGAGTAGCTGTCTTGGAAATTTTCCAGAAGCTCAGCTTTGAGTCAAAGAGAGAAGTCTACATTTACAAAGAACCATTCACAGCTGTCAGAAGTTAGCTGTCTGTGGGACTCAAAGTACAGCTGCAGTTTTTCCAGAATACTGACAACTTCTGTGGCAACCAGAGTCTTTCACTAGTACTGGGATTTCTGAAGCTTTATCAGTGAAATTGTCAACGCCCTATGCTTGCATATTCCATATCTGTGAGGGTTTTTTGCTTTTATTGTTTTGTATTCCATGACTTACTGAATTATTTTTCTAAAGTTAGGAAATTATAAGATATGAACTTTTGAAATTATATGCTTATTATCTCCAGGGGTTTAGAGTTTTAAGCTTCCAGAATGAACAGAAAGCATTAACGTCTTTATTTTTGTTTTTATGAAACATGTACAATTGTATTTGTAGCCTTTATGAAGAGACAGAAGCAATATTTAAACTAAATAGGAGTCATGGGAATGTATCCTCCCAATTTTGCTACAGTCAGAAGTATATCCTGCTTTTTTTACTTCTGTAAGGATGCTATCTACAGCTCCATTTCTCCTGCAGATACCCTTAAGTGTTCTTCATTTTCAGTTCATATTGAATATTCAGAGAAACAAACATATTGTGATATAATGCAGTATAAAGTGCAAGTGCATTTCTCAGAAATGCAATAACCAGAAACAAAATGTTTGAGTCGTACAACATTTTCTGAAACCTTTTTCTACTCCCCTTCTCTTTTTGCCTCCTTAAAAAGTTTGCAAAATTATAGCAAGGAAATGAAAAGCAATTGTGAACAGAAACCATACATTCTTATTTCTTCCATGAAGTACATAGTACACATTAGAGTAAGATAAAACAGTATAGGGTAAACACTAACATTTTTTTGAATTATATAACAGAATTTAATCTTAAAGAATATTTTAAATAGAAAACACAGAGGAAATAGCCTACAACAAAGCCAGAGATTCAATCATAGATTTGACATGGGTCAAGAATTAAAATCAGGATAGAAATTATGGCATGTATTTTACATCTAAAACAGCTTCAACATTCTATTTTTGCTAAGGTTGTTTTTTATTATTCTTTTCTTTTCCCTTATGAGTAAATCTGATTGTTCTCAAGCTTTCATTTTATATCTGAAAATTTTAGATTTCAATGCAGAGGGGGCTTATAAATCTAGCCAAGGAACCTTGCCCCAACTCTTTTTTTTTTTACTTTGTGTTACTTGGAAATAGCTGAAAGTGTTTGCCAATTCATCCAGGGAATCACCGTTAAAAGGAAGAAGGGGAGTAAAAAGGGGGGATGACATTTTAAGAATCATGAATTCTTTTTTTTTTTTTTGTTATTCCTGATCCTGATCCACCTCACTTGGGTGTTCTGTATCACTTCTAACTTTATTACCTTATTGAGGCTGACCATGTAGTGTAGGAATGTAAAAGACTCCTGAGGAGCTGCAGTATAAATCTCTCTGAAATCAGGGCTGGGTATATCAGTCTGTCAAGCTGCTGTCCTGTATGCAGCACAGAAACTGACTATTTTTCAGTGGGAGCATTTTTATATATCCAGTTTCTCTGAATACATTGATTTTATCTTTAAAATCTCCTGAATTTTTCTTTTAATTTACAGGAAAAAAAAAAGAAAAACCAAATATATCCATGGAAAATGAAATTACCTGTAAATGCATGCTGTCATTAATTTTGATCTTAAAGAAACTTTTTTTTTTTAGATCCTTTTTCTTCTGGGGTAATAAGCAGATTTTACAGGCCAGTGATTTCAAATGTCTCTGTGAGTCTGATGCACAAGATTTCTCCGGGAAGAGTATGTTTTGGATTTGAATATGTTGCCATATTTTGAGTGGTGCTGCCTTGCTGTATTTAACTATGTATGCATCAGGATGCCACTCAGTGAAAATTACTTTCCCTCTGTGTTGTCATTCCTTGTTCATATATAAAATAGGTTTGGTGGTTTGGTTAGTTTTATACTTTTACTATGGTTTTTCCTCTTGAATATTTTTTGAAGCCAGATCCAAGTCATATTTTAATTGTTCACCATTATCAAATCTCTCTAAACATTGTAACATATATATAAATGTGTGAAACAACTCCATGATGTTTAAAGAAATATTCAAAAAGCACCATTAAAAAAGGCTATGAAAATAAGCATGCAAAGAGAATCAAAAAACATTTTTTTATTTTATTTCAAAAGGTATCTTAGTAAATATATTTTCTTCACATTCCTGAAAGATGGAGAGAAAATCTGTTGACAGATGTGTTCGTAGCTCTATCCTGTGGAGCCCAAGACAATCTTTAAACTAAATAACACATTATTATTGTATTGCCATCATGTTGCCACAGGTTTCTAAGCAGCCTTGAGGCATTCAATTCCTAAGCCATTGGGAGCTCTTTATCTCATGAAATTTGACATGCCCATTCTGGATAGAAAATACTCAAATGGAGTCACCTTTCATCATCTCAGGACATGCAAGTTGTCAAAAGACTTGGCTTCCAAAGGGGTTATGAAAAAGCAGATATTTTTAGTTGTTTGGATTCTGTATTTCACTTTGGCCACTGTTTATGTAATAAAAATGAAATGCTCAGGAAAAAACCATAAATCTTTACATGTTATTGCTGTTTCTCTGTGAAACCCACCCTTGTAGTCTGTTTTCTAGCACAATAATAAACTGTCATTCAGTTATGGTTAGTAGCAGAAAACTTGATAGTGGAAGCATTTTTATTAATGTCTGATTAGTATAGGGAACTTGTTATAATTTTTTACTCCTTGAGCAATATTTTTATCAAGTTTCAAGTGTTAAATTTTATATGCATAAAGCAAAAATTTGGAGTTGAACTGTTAATACAGCCAAGACTTCTAGAACAGATATGATAACTGGGATGAGGGAGAGAATTGGAAGGACAAAAAGTGACAAAAAATCATCAGCCAAAACAAAAACAATTTAATAAGTGAAGAGAAACAAAACAAATAACAGAGAGGCAATTAATCACCACCTCCTCCTACCAGTCTGATGTCCAGCCAATTTTCAATGCAATGCCTGCCTTCAAAAAACTATCCCTACTTTAGCCTTTCCTCCTTTCTACTTTTCATTGCCTAGCATGGTATGAGTTCCCTTTCATCCATTTGAATAAACTTCATGGCTGTGTTGCCCACTCCTAGCCAACTACCTGGAGAGATACAGAGAGTAAGAAACAGAGAAGATCTTAGTGCTGTGCAGGCACTGTTCAGCAGTTAAAACACAGGTGTGCTATCTCACCATTGAGATCACTAATCTGAAATGGCACCATGTGGGCTGCTGTGAAAAAGAACAACTCCATCCCAGTCAGACTCATTACAATACATCCATTTTTTTTTTAGCATCAAAGTTTAACTTCTTGAACTATTTTTGTAAAAGAGCTTATTGTAACTACTGTCAAGGACATGACACTTTATTAGGTGAATTCTCCTGAGTTGATACTGTATGACAATTGTTCATTTCCTAACTCACAATTCCACAGAACTTATTGTGGGAAAGAAGTCTGGATGTTAAGTTGTAAACTTTTAAGAAAATAAAATGCAAGGGAAAGAGTAAAAATCAGCTACGTTGTTAAAAATCAGTTGTAAAAAAAGTTTTAAATTATCTTCTTTTGAGAGAAGGGGGTCATAAAGAGTTTCACCAAAATTTGCATAAGATTTCCCAAAGTGCAGGCATAATAAATGCATTCCGAGAATCATAATCAAGGATTGAAATTAGAAAATAATAATCAAAATATATACTCAGAAAGTTTTGTCTTTATTTCCATATATTCCTTTGGAAACTGGAAGACGGTGACTTCCAGTAATTTATACAGTATGTTTTAGCAAGTATGTCCCTAAAAGATGAACAAAAATGTATGAATATATTAATATCTATATATAGTCACACATATTTGAGCACCAATATGTCACAAAATCACAGCATGGCTGGAGCCTCAAGAGGTCACCTTGTCTAGCTCCTCTGCTCAAGCAGGGCTACCTAGAATAGATAGTCCAAGAACATGTTCAGATGGCTTTTGAAAATGTCCACAAGTGGAGATTCCACAACCTCTCTGGGCAACATACCTGTGCCTATAGTATGCATCTATAATTCTGTTACAAATTTGAAACAAATGAAAAACTGGAAACTCTGGAAAACAGCCAAACAAAAGATTATGAATTGTTTTTAAGTGTAAATACCTAATTATCTCTACTGGATATAGTGTAATATACATATATTATGTCTTCAATTTTTTATGTCAGTAGGAGGTTGTTTCATCAAATGCTATTTAAATAATTTTGAGAGAGTAAAAATAATATAAAATTGGGAAAATTTTTACTCACCTAGTGTTTGAGTATCTTTATGTATTGACAATGTCTTGTCTTTTCAGGGCTACCTACAATATTGTGTAATATTTCGACTAATCTTTTTTTTTAACCAGTCACAAAGCAACTTTTATACCCCTTTTCTCTTTCTGAAGATAAATATTAAGACTGATTTACACCTTTTCTTTTGTAATAATACAAGGGTACTGTTTAATTAAAAATGCTGTTTATTAATTTTTGTAAGTTTATTGGTTATGATCTTCTGATCTTGAAAAGCATTTATGAGGACTTTAACTTATCTCCTACTGATCTAATTTTCAGGTCATCTGTTCAGATGGGACTAAAGACTAAAATGAATAAATGGCATTTTTCCATTGTGAAATTTAGGCTGATTTAAGAGGTTAGGCGTTTATTCAATGAAAGTACTTTTCAGAAATATTTTATCAGAGTCTACTATTCTCATTCCAATTTTAGTTTTCACATGGCATTTGGAAAGACTTTATTGAGTTACTGATGATGTTAAAATCATAGAAACATAGACTCATAAAGCAAGTTAAGTTAAAAGGGACCTTTGGAGGTCATTTCTTTCAACTCACCACTCAAAACAGGGCCAGCTTCTATCAGACCTTATCAGTATTTTTGCAAATGTTGCTCTCGACACAATTATCAATGGAATAATTGAGAGTTTGTTTATATCTATGAAGGAATTTCTGTTGACTTGACTTTCAATTAGCCTGGAGTCATTGATAAGAAATGTGTTTTGAGTTCCTTTAAAAAGCAGCTTGTGGTAGTTTTGAATAATTGAGAATTTTATATAGGTGGGGTGGGCTGAATTTGGCTGGACACCAGGTGCAAACCAGAACTGCTCTATCAATCATCATCCTCATCAGGACAGGGGAAGAAAAAATGTAACAAAGGGGTCATGGGTCGAGTTAGGGACAGGGAGACTTCTCTTATCACTACTAACATAGGCAAAAGAGACTTGTTTAGGGAAAATTAATTTAATTGCTTATCAATCAAATCAGTGTAGGGGAATGAGAAAGAAAACCAAACCTTAAAATGTATTCCTTCCACCTTCCCCTTCTTATTGGGTTCAATTTCACCTTTAAATTCTCTACCTCCTCTCCAGCTGCAGCTCAGGGGGATGGGGAACAGGATTGCAGTTTGTTCATCCTGTGTTGTCTCTGCTGCTCCTTCCCCACCAATGTCTTCTGCTGCTGCCTTGTGCGGTCCCACTCACAGGAGACATTCACAAATGTCTCCAACATGTATCCTTCCCCTAAGCTACAGCTCTTCAGGAATGACTCTAGCATGGCTCCTTTCCATAAGGAGCAGTTCTTCAAGACCAGACTGCTCCAGCATGGGTTCCCCACAGGGTCACATGTCCCACCAGGAGCCTGGTCCTCTATGGGCCTCCCATAGGATCACAGCCTCCTTCAGGCATACACCTGCTTCAGCATGGGGTCCTTCAGACACTGCAGGTTCCATGGAAACTCCATGGTTACAGAGGGACCAGTGCCCTAACAGGGTCTTCACCACAGGCTGCTGGGGAATCCCTGCTCCAGCATCTCCCCCACCTCCTTCTTTGCTGAGTTTGGTGTCTGCAGAGTTGCTTGTCTCATATATTCTCACTCCTGTCTCTGGCATCTGTTGAACAGCAGGTTTGGTTATTTTTTTCCCTTCATAACCATGTTATCACAGAGGTGCTACCATCATTGCTGACTGGCTTGGCTTTGGACAGTGACAAGTCTAACCTGGAGCTGGCTGGCACTTGCTTTATCTGACATGGGCTAAGCTTCTGGCATCTTCCCCTGCCTTGTTCTCAAAACCTTGGCATACAATCTCATACAATACATAATGTATTCTAAGTACAATATGCAGAGGGGCTTTGGGACAAATATATTTCTTAGCCTGTAATGCACCACTTCTGTAACACCCAGTTCTACCTTCTCTGGAAATACCTGTACCAGAACTGTAATTAAGTCGAATGAAAGAGGCTTTTATTTCCAGCACTCCCCTTTCTGCTCTGTGACAAAAATGCCATTTGTTTTAGGATTTGTTTAGACAACAGAAAATTGCTTTTCCTGTCTCATGAAGTTCCTGCAATAATTCTCCGATTCTCCAATCTCCAATTGTGTGAATTCACTTACTGATAGAGAAAGTGATAGAGAAGAACAGACAGTTCTTAAATGTTGTTCACTTTATCGTAAAATACATTGGATAAGGTGTTAACACCCTATTTTCCAATGAAAAGAAAACATTCCTCTTTGTATTAACAAGAAATGTAACCAAGGTGGACCATATCACAAAGCCTATATATATACTGAAGACATATACATTTCACTGAAATGATTCTTATCCAAAGAATGAAGTCCCCATTTTCTTGTCAATTTATTTTTCTGAAGAATGTCAGGTTTGTGGTCAAGGACACTGCTGCATTGTAACACCTCCAGGTTCTTTGAATTCTCCATGTTGTCGCAGTGGTATTGACCCTTCTCTTTCAGTCTCTTTGTCTTCTTGTTGACAATAGGTTTAGTACATCATGCTTTAGCCACATATTTTCACTTCTTATAAAATACATTTAAAGGGCAATATCAAGCTATTCCAGGTTCTCTGTTCTTCAATGAGTTCTGAAAAAAAGGGGTAAAATTTTCATGTGCTATTTCTTTTTTTTTTTTTACTATGTAAAACCTTTTTCTCTGTTGTAACAATATAAGTAAATGTTTCCCTTTGCTTGTGAACATGAAAACCTTTAGGAAATTGCTTATATTGCCTATATTTTGGATTCTACTCCTCATTTAACTACTTTATGTGTTTATTTTTTGTAAAGGGTACTTGTCAGGTCTCATAATATAATATAATATAATATAATATAATATAATATAATATAATATAATATAATATAATATAATATAATATAATATAATATAATATAATATAATATAATATAATATAATATAATATAATATAATATAATATAATATAATATCTATCTAATAGATACTAATTTAATAATTAATTTTCTTCATTAAAAGAAGAAACAAAAGAAAAAAAAGTTTTTATATCCCTAGTTTTCTACAATACTTTATTTCAAAGTGACTAATACTCTAAAAAGAACAAAATTGTCTTTTGACCTACTGACTTATAAATTAGCTTGATTTGTGAGAAAGAAAAAACAGTATCTCCATCTTAATGGAGAATGAATCCCATTCTTTCAGGAGTTACAGGCTGTAAAATGAACCACTACAATGAGTAACCTATTTGGACTAAGACAATATAAACTAGCAGTATGGTTAACAATTTTTTTTTAAAAATAACATAATATAAATTAATGGTAACTATTTTATAAATAATTAAATAGTAAAATTGAAACACTGAACAATTTTTATTCCATTCTTCAGCCTTAGTTGTTCTTTACTTGGTTCTATTGCTTTGAAATTATTTCATGTAGGAAGGTAAAATGCCTACTATATTTATCAGCATTTGGCCTTATATTTAAAGTGTGTCCTTGAGATTTATTTTAACATGTATATATAGAGTGTGTTTTGTATGGTTTGCCAGTGTTATTTGTCTTGGTGTGTCTTATCTTGACACGATATTGCATGGTTTGTTTATTTCAGGAACACTGTAAAATATCTAGGCTGTCTTTTCTTTTAATTCTGAAATCCTTATATAACATCATTCTGATCTACCTTCTTTAACATTTGGTGTGTTGGTAGCACTTTTATTATTCTTAAGCTGTGTTAGTAAGGAACATCCTACAACAATTTTAGCATTTTTAACATCTACTGAATGGAATTCATTCTAGTGCCAATACTGAAGCTTTTCCCCATTTGAAGGACTATTTAAATAAAATACAAACAAAACCCTGACAGTCTTAAAAGTCATATCTGTGTGTAGAGTACTGTAGGAATATTTGCTCTCATTTGTAGTCATATGTAATTTCCATCAGAGAATTGGCATAAGTTATAGTAGCACGAGTACTTTGAACAAAAATTGCTGTGTTCATAATCAAATAGGTCATCCAAAAAAATTAGCTCAACCATATAGTTATTCCATTAAAAGTACATGAATTATTGGAGGTCAAATCTTTATAGACATAAGGAAATCTGTAGAGGCAGTTGCCGAAAGTTCTTAAGCACTGGAAAGTCGTAGTGAGTTAACACCAATAGACAGCTAATGCTGCTTACCCACTGCACCATAGTAGGACTAGGCAAGGACTGGAAGGGTTAAATGATAGTTATGGATAATGTAACATGGACTATTTTTTGTTGGTATTTGGCAGTAGGGACAGATCTTGAAGTGCAGAGTGTAAGCAAAGTTCCTTCATTGTTGATGTCTTTAAAATGGAGAATAAAGTAGTTAACAATGTAATGAGTTTTAAATAATGATGATAATAATTGTAAGAAGAAGAACAACAGCTATGGGTGGTAACATGTAATATGTAGCCTTGGTGAAATCCAGCTGGATGTTGAGAACAAACAAACAAGTAAAGAAAAAAGCCCTGACACCAAAAGCAAGCCAAACAAAACAGCAAGTTGATACAGCAATTGTGGTTCAAAAGTAAATATCTCCATGAATAAAATTATTTTTGGGGATATTTTGTGACATTTTATGTAATATATAAGAAGAAAGCAATAATTTGTGTTTTTCTAGATATCACTAGACAATGATGACATGTTGTCATGCAACCATTTTTGAAGAATAAAATAAAACATTTAAGAACAGTGCACATGAGAATACTATTAAAAAGATTGTTGCTGTAATTAGAGAAGATTATGAGAATAAAGAAAATCAAATACCTGAAATAGAATTGCAAATATTTTAGAGTTCTAATTGATCTTGTATATCTGTAGAATCAAAATTCTTGATTAATGGCAAACTGCAAAAATGTCAGGATCATAGAAAACAATATTCTTTGCCAAGTGAGATAACAGTCCTTCTTTGTTGCCATGGCAAACACTGGCACTCACCATTATACCCGTCTGTATTATCTCCCTCTAACTAGAGTGCTTCTTTCAGGACCTGCATCTGAGACTTTTTTTGATGGAGTCTGCTGCCTTGTACATTGGATAGTGCCATTGCAAGAGATACAGCTGATAAAGGCTGAAACCAGGATGGAATGATTTCCTTTCCCTAGCCATCAAGCTGAACAGGTGCTTAGCCAGGAATTGGTTTAGCTGAGAAAAAGCAAGTCAGATTTATCTGTAGTTTAGTGCTATATTAGGACAAGAGAGTCTCAGATTCTTGTCTTTGGACATGTTTTCTTGGTCTTTCATTTAGCCTCACAGGGAAACTGCACAAAATAACATTTTATGAAGTGACCAGAACTCTGTGGCTTTTACAGGGCCACAGGCTTTGCCTTTTACAGGGCCAATTCAAAATGTTAACTAGTCTGATTTCAACCTGAATGTTCAAAGAATCTTTTTTACCATGTATGAAAAACAATGTAAACAAACATGTATACCTATATGAAAAATAAATCACTGCAGTCTAGGAGAAAATTCTGCTAAAATTGTTCAGTTTGTACATAAAGGACTCTAAAATATGCTATTGGAAATAGACTTTTTTTTTCTGATCCTACTGTGTCAACAGTGCTGCTCGGTAAACAGAAGTTTTAATTAAGAATTAAATGTAGGTTGAGCCTGAGGGAAAATATAATTTTAAAATGATTATATCTTTTCTAGATTAGTTAAAGAATAATTGGGAAATTCCTTTATGATTCTGTACTTTAGGTAATTATTTATTTCACAAAAATCAGTGCCAACTGCTCCAGTACATATGCTTGGTGCTATTTGGCAACTATCCATTCTGCTTTCATAGTGATAGAGTTCTGAAATTTTGATCCAGCATCACCAGTGCTTCTTGTAGATTGAAGTATACAATAGTAAATTGAAATCTCACAGATGTGAGACTATTTTTAAGCCACTGAAAGCTGTGTTTTAACCTCTATACCTCTATCTAACCTCTATACCCACTATAAATTTTATGTGTATAGTAATGTCTATTACATTCTTTATAAATTAGAGATTTTCAAGGTATGTATTAACCAGTGATTCTTATCTCCCTCTGTGCTTTCTGAAGCAATTTAATTTTTCCTGAATTAAGCTCAGGAACTTCACAGTAATATCTAATTACTCTGAATTTTTTTCTTTCTATTATGTTTTTTTTTTCTTTTTTTCCTGAATTATAAGATTAAAATGATGCATCCAGTACCTCAAAACAATTTTTATTTAATTCCAGTAGTTTAAATGTAAAGCACATATGATCAAGGCTATACATTATTGCATCTTTTTTTTCACAATTATCTTATTTAGAAACTATGTTTGAAAAATAATTCTAAATGAAACTTATGATCATGATTGATCATGAGTAAGATCCAAATCAGAAAAAAAATAAGACAATGTAGGCAGCTTTTCTTAATACCAACAATAATTTTGTACTCTATACCTCACTGAAAGAGGAATGGTTTATGTGTTGAGGAGCTTGCATAATTGACATTCATTTTATTGACATGTGGCACTCTGATGGGAAGATGTAGCTGGTTTATGTTATATAAGCATGCAGGAAGGATCAGCAGCAGGTGAAGAATTGACTGCAGCTCCCACTCCATTTTTCCCTGTGCCATTGGGGGTAAGAAATAGACAATTGATAATAAAATTAAGCCTAAGAACAGGGAGGAGGGTGTTTGCAGATTTGAGTTTATTTCATTAGCCTACTCTGATTTTGTTGGCAATAAATTAAACTTATTTTCCCAAGCTGAGTCTGTTTTGCCCATTACAGTATTTGATGAGTGATCTTTTCCTGTTCTTATCTTGACCCAAAAACTTTTCAGTATCTTCTCTCTTGCCTGTCCAGCTCAGAATAGAAGTGATAGGACAGTTTTGGTGGGCACCTAGCATCAAGCCAAGGTCAAACCACCAGACTTCCCAATTTGTCTTCTTGGATAGTCCATCCTGTAGTGAAATTGTGAAGATGTAGGCTAAAATAAATTATTATATATGACAAGAACTTGTGAGGTTCCCCCCTCTTTTTTTCCTATTTTAGGAAAGTTACTCACTGGATTTATGAGACCTATTGAAATAATCAATAAAATGATGCAGCAAAAGATGAAAATATCTCCTAGATGTGGCACTCCATGACCACCCATATATCCTCTTAATTTTCAATGTGATTTATAGTATGCAAAGAATTCAAGACAGAGTCAAAAGGCAATTGATCAATACCACCAATAGTTACATGACCTAATTAAAGTATGTCAAAGAACACAGAAATCTGAACTGAGAGAATAATTCCTAATGCTTTGTTAATCAGGTCTTTCACAAAATTTAAAGAATTTACCCTGTAGACATTTTAATCTGGAGAAACTGATCAAATTAATGGGATAGCCTGAAATTTCTTCTGAACAACTAATTTATATTTAAAAATCGCAATCTGCCAAGTATATTAGGTAGTACAGACTGTGTTCCTTCATTTTTCAACTCAGCTAACAAGTTGGCAACAGATGTATTGTGATCTCAAAATCCTATTCACTGGGTTTGTATGCGGTTCTACAAACTCTTCCTATCAATCTTTATTTACGCAGCATCAACATTTTCTATCTATTTTTGTGGTCTGTATTGCTAGTGAAGTTGCTTTGTTAAAATATTCAAAGCAAGTGAAACAAATACATTGAAAATATGGTTAGAATTAATAAATTACTTTTTACATGCACAGTTTCACTCTTTCTCATTGTACTTCTTTTTACTGAATGTATTTTATTTCATATGGTCATGTATAATAAATATGAAGGCATTCAGCTGTCTTCAGGCAACATAATGGACCTTCTCTGAAATAAAATCTCCATCTAATTATAAATAAGTATTCTCAAAAATCCTTTTGTTTTAATAGAGCCTATCAGAGATTTTCACATACCAGATAGGATGCCAGATAATTTCTCTATTTTTTAATTACATCCTACATTTTGGCCTAGTGCCTAATCTGAGCTCTTTATGGTCTCTTTTCAGAATTTGCATGTGCCAAACACTGATTGCTTCATAGTCACTTGTGTCTGTCTTTCATTTCCTCTCAGATTTTAGAAAAGGATCCACATTTCAATGTCATCTCTGAAACTAAGACATATCCATGTCATTCAGCTTACTGGGTTTGTAGCATTTCATAGTATTTTAAGATGTTTAGCATTAAAATTAAATATAAATGTTCTTAGAATTGTGTATAATGTAGAAATAGTAGAATGAAGAGCTGTGTGTGAGATTGATGGAAGAAATTTTAGCCTTCACATTATCCCCTCACATTCAGCTTTCCTGCTGCAGCACTGATGCTACTCATGCTCTCTGAGCAGCAACTCAGCTGCTAACTCATGCCTTGATTTTGTGAGTGCAGTTCAATTAATTAAATATTTGAAAGGCTCTATGTTATCTGAGACAACTACATGGCACTTGCATATGTGAGATCTGCTAGACAGGAAGAACTGTTCCTCAAGTGCAGATACCTGTGTAAGGCAAATGAAATACAGTTTGTGTCAAAGATGCTTCATGTGTCTGAAAGTCAGGGAGAAGAAAGAAATAGAGAGGAAATTTGTTTCCCTATTTAAAAGCAAAAAACACCAACCAACAAGAATCCTGGGTTTTGTCCTCCTGTTTTTTTCAAAGTTTTCACAGAAAAGAGGAGGCAGACTGATGGGTGTTGTGAAGAAAAGGAGTTTCAGCTGTCCTGCCACTCCTTATTTACATCACAGACACCTTTTCCTTGACTTGTAAGTTGAAGCATAAACGACCTTTTTTTAGTAATGACATAGAGAATTAAATATATGGCTACAAACAAATTACTGTTCAGTTTAGTTGCACCAGCTACTGAAAATGCATGAGCTTTTTTTTTTTTTTCCATGATGCCATTTTGCAGTTTTGGTGGAAGTAGTCACACAAAATTAGATTTGCAATATTCAGTGGCAAGAGTATCTACCAGAGTTGTGAGGCATTGCTCATTGATCTATAAATTATACCTTCCTTTCTACTGAAGAATGCTGTAGTTGTGGTTTGTGGAGAGAAAATTTCCATCCAAGGTCCCTTTACAAATCCCTCATTAGTCAGACTGTTGAGCTGCTCTCATGGAAGAACTCAGAGGTTCTCTCTTTCCATTATGCAAATCTCAGAGGAGTTTTACAGAAACTACTCTGCATGAAGACTTCATTTCCAAGTTGTCTTTTAAACCATTTTTCTCTCAATCTCTTGGCTACTTTGCAGCTGTTCTATTAGCAGCTGCCTAACCAGAACTTACCTGAGAGTTTCAAATTATATTTTCTGTAGAATTCCAATAGTGCAAGTCTATTAAAAAGCCCTAAAGCAGTGTTATATCACACAGTACCTATAGAAATTAAAGGTAAGCACAAAGACTTGAAGCCCAAGAAAGAGAAGAACAGAATATGGCATAGGGAACAAATAAATAAATCTTTCATAAGGCATCCATTTTTAAATATTTCAACTTGTTATATAATTTAAAATTGACAATATAAAATTTCTGCCTCAAACAATTCCTAGAAGAAAACTTTAAATAAAAGGAGAATAAGAAAATTTTACTGCAAATCCTGGAATAATATCACATATTACAAATCAGGCTATGGATATTCATTTTGATACATACTGTTATTACAATTTAGTGATGTGGTGAGTTTGCAAACATAATTTCATGATTGTAAATATAATTTCATAATGTAATTTAGTATATGGTAAATAGAATTTATTAATTTAGATATGTACCATAATTTATCCAGCATTAAATGTGCAATGATACAGGATTATAATGACAGAAATTAAAAGAAACAAGGAAAAAAGGACCTGCTATTGATTAATGAATCCCAGATAGTCAGTGGTGAAGAAGCAGAGACTAGGACAACAGCACATCTGTTTGACCTCTTGGATCTTCAGAAAATGATAAGAAATAATAATAAGAAAAAGAGAGAGAAAAGGTGTTTGAACACAGATATTTATGAATTTTATGAATTTGCAGTTGTATTTAAAATGCTTTTCTCATGGTGTTCTTGTTCATTTGTTATGATGCAATCTAGATCCACAGAGTATATCCAGCCATATTAAAATTTAGCAGAGTTATAAGAAAACAATAGATTTTAAATTAATTGGAGTTCTGAGCAATGAAATCAAACAAATAAACAAGGAATAACCATGGTTTTAGAAAGAGCAAAGATCTAAAGTTTGGAAGGGAATCATGTTTCCCTTTGGAAAGGGAAGTCCTATCAGTCTTCTGTTAAGAAAGATTAATTCAATTACATTACTCTGTGCCAGGGACAGGGTAAATAAAATTTCATAAAATATTATTTTTCTTCCTTCCCTTCACCTACTGCACTTAACAAAGGCAATAATATCTAATTTACAAAGTTCAGTCAAACTCACCTTTGCTATTGGATGGTATTTATTGTGTCTCTCCATGACTCCTGTGCCTGTACAAATGTCACTGATTCCCTAGAGTTGTGGAGTGGTTCAGATCATGTACCACATTTTATTGAAATCCTTGCTGGGTAGGAAACAACTGCTTGAATTCACAATCTCATTTTAATAGCAGCTAAACATTCAGTAATGTTAGTTAATGGTGGGATTGACTTGAAAGAGAAGTCACTCAAAAATTGTCTGACACACCATAGCTCTGTTAGTAAAAAATCCATCAAGGGCCCATCGTGCTCTTCAAGCAAGAGAGTCATGGGAGTTCCATGAGCCTAAGCTGACAAAGCTCAGCTTTGCACCTGCACTACTCACTGTAAACCCTGTCAATCCATTGATTATATTCAAGAGACATTTATTAATATCTAAAGACTACATTCACCAGTTAGCCTGCTATACTTTTCTAACTTGAAGTCATCATAAATTGAAATTTCTAATGTTTTGTTTAAAAAAATTGGACACATAACTTTTAACATAATTGGTTTGCAAAAAGTCACTTTGAATGGACTAAACTGTGAACCAGCTTTTTAGATGGATCTATCTGACCTATTCTCTGTTAATGTCACTGAGAGATTGGATCTGCCTATTTTATATATCTCCTCTCTTCTGTGCATTTATTGAGAAAAGAGTGCATAAAATACAATTATATCGGAATGTTACCTCTGAAAATGAGAGCAGGTTTGAACTCCAATGAGGTATTTAATTCTTAGAATTATTGGGCTCTGTTTTATCAAATTAGCTATCTCCTTTCTTTCATACATCCTAAACCACACCCCCCTCAAAAAATGAGAAAGCCCAGATATCCTAAAAAGTATTTAATATAAAACAACTGTATTTTGCAGTCATTTCATCACAGAATTAAGATTTTTTTTTAATTTTTCAAATACGACATTTAAAGATACCATATTCAGATGTTTAAGTGCTAAAGCTGTGCAAGATATGGCAAAGATAACAAGATGTTTCAAGTACACTAGACAGCAATATAAGCAATTGCTATAATATAGTTCTGTAGCCAAAGATAGCCTCTCTGTGTATCTAATGAGACTTTAATTAGCTTCATAATCAAGCTTTGCTTTTGATGAAGCTTGTAATATGAATTGAACAGCATGATATTTTTGAAAGAATATGCATAATTTAATTTAATAATTTTCTTTATTAGAGGAATAGTAGCCAAAAGTGTATCAGTAACTGGAAAATTCTGTTCTGTGATATTTGAATTTCTTTAATTCAATTGGCATAAATTGATATATGCCATGTTACTAACAGCTTAGATAAAGGATCTGGCTGTTACACCTGTCACCTAACTGCACAGACCACCTTATGAGACAGAAGGTAAGCCTTACCTTTACTACTCTACAGGTACTAAGCTATTCTACATTTTTGGTCAGTCCTACTACCTGGTAAGGATGAGGTTGCTTAAATCTTACCTTGGCTTTTAAAAGGAACTCAAAAGTTCATGCTGCATTTTCATTCTGTAGGAAAAACAGCTTTTCCACTAAGAGGTTTCTAAAATTTCTCAGGAAGTGAAGTGACAGGAATTTTCCTATCCATTGATTATAAAGGAAAGACATATGTGTTATTGCTGTATTTTCAGAAGGTAGAAGAATTAAAGTGATGCACCATCTGTGGTTAATTCTATTTGGGATAACATTTTAGTTTCAAGGGAAAAAAATCATAGCTTCTAATTCAAAACATTATGAGCATCCTGGGTAACCCAAAATGACTGTGGGGCTTGGTTGTACAAATGTTTTTTAAGGCTGGGACACTCAAGGCAGAGTCTCTGTTTCCTCTTGGGTCTTGCCATTTCCCTTTCATTCTGCAGGGAAAGAATGCTGAGCCAGTGTTGATAGAGGCTTCCCTTTGTGTTTGGTTTTTTGTTGGGTTTGGTTTTTGGTTTTTTTTCCTGTTTTAGGTTGTTTCCTTGGGCAGGTTTTTCCGAGAGGTTGTGTTTTGCAGTCCTGGACTGCTACACAGCAAATTCCGCCAGTCCATGTGTACAGCTGCTCCGTACGGTATTCCCATCCTGCCAGCAGCACTCAGTGGCCCAGGAAAGGCAGAGTCCAAGTCATCCCAGCTGGCTGCCTGCTGCTTCTGTGAGCAGCAAGATGAAGTCCCCCCATGCATTTCAGCTGTTTAGTGAATTTCAGCCATTGGAATGTGCCAGCTGCCTTCACCATCCAAGCTACCACTGCTGGAGGGGTAATAGGGGGAAGGCTTCCACCATCTTCATCTCCCCACACACAGCTGTCTCAGTGGGTGCCATCTTAGGTGAGGAGTTTCTCCGCCATTTTGAGTTTCTCTTTGTTCTTTTTAGCTTGTGATTATTACTGTTAATTTCCTTTCCTGTTGCTATTGCAGAGATTTTTAGTAAACTGTTAATCTTTTCACTTATATCTACTCACTTTTTTTTCTAATATTTGGTGGAAAGGGATTGATTAAAACTAAAGGGGAAGTAACTCATTTTGAAGTGTCCATCCCTTAACTTGTCTTAAATCAAGAAAATAAAGAAAAGATTTTGTGACATATTTACACTACTATCTTTTAGAAAATCAAAAAAAGCTTTAATTCTAGGCTGTTAGTCATCTGTAGTGGTTCTTTTTGCTCTCCTTGCCTCTGTTCAAGATTTTGAAATTACAAGTTTGTTTTAATATGGTTACAAGAATACTTTGGTTCAACTATTCTTTGCTGCAGCAAAAGGGTAGTTATTAATGTCATTACACGAACTTTAGTTTCCTGTACCCTCTGCAGTCCCCTCCACTCCTCTGGTAGACTTTACACCCTTAAACATTCCTACATACTTTCATGCTGTGTTCCACAATATGCAATGTGGATACTCCTTGTCCTCTAAGAATCATTCTTCTGAGCTGTTATATCACTGTGGGTTATTCCAGGCACAGAACTACAGAAAAAGATAAAGCAAGAAAGTAGAAAAAAAGGAAGAAAGGAAGAGTATTAAAACTGAGATCTCAGAGTAACCAGAAGGTCCCCAGGGGAGATTAAGAAATTTCCTTGTCTACTATTCAAAAGAAAATTAAAATAATAGTTTTCAAATATTTTTCTCTATCGAATGATGGAACTTGTAAACAGCTGTTTTCTTTTACATCTCAGAAAAATTAATTCTTTTGATAAGAGAAAGGGGATCAGAATACACAGTTTTAAACTCTTCAGCAGATAATGAAATAATAACAATAAGTAATAGTGGATTCCAAAATATTAGAGATAGAGGGAGCTTCCCCTTTAAACCTTCAGACCATTTAAACCTCTTTTATTCTTAAACAACAAGCCACAGCTTTTATGTTTTGTCTCCTGTGTTTATAAAATACAAAAATATGTTACATATTTATATAATATTGTATGTGTGCAAACACTATATGTAATTCTTTATGTAGAATATAACTGGCAATAGTAACATAGAAACCTTAACATATTTGACAGCACTTCTTTCCTATATATTCACATTCACACTTAAAAACAGTGCTTGGAAAAACTGACAGTACATTGTAAATACCTTAACCTGCAATTTTAACACAGAGCTGGCTGCTAATAGCTACAGTTCTGTCTCCGTCCATGTTCTTCTTGACCTCCCGCTCATTCCTTCTGTGAAGCAGGAAATGAGAAAAAAAAGGGGATGCAGTCTGTGCTCAAAGTCTATCGCAGTCCATGACAGCTCCAGCAACAATTGTTACTGTGCAGAAGATTTGTTAGAAACTTTTTGGAACAGAGTATGTACACATGGCTGCCTTAGAGAGAATTTATGAGACAGTCAAGTGTCAATTTCTGTAGAATCTTCCTGAGTACCTGATCATCTATGGAACAGAAAGGAAGAGGGTTATTGAGGTAATAGATATACAAGGACCTTATTTAAATTCTCTGTTGTCAGACTTCCAATATAAAGTTTTATGGTCCAGCTATCAAACAAAAGCACCTCTCTAGACCATTATTCCAAATACAAATCATCCTACATAACTGTTTCTGTGAAAACTTCCACTTACAGTACAGGCCTGCTGGCTCAGTGGGACCTTGAATACACTTGAGAAGTCTTCTTGTACAGGCAACATGAGGTCTGCATGGGGATGATGCCTGAAGACAACTAGCCTTTAGGAGAATTCCAGAAGCAGTATTGAGAAAGACAACACTGCTCTTTGTCTTGTTGAAAGAGCAGGGAATGAAAGTGCAGAAGCAGTACTATCCTCAAAATGGATTGAATAAAGCACTGAGCATCATTGAAAGGCAAAATTTGTGCTCTGAAAATTTAAGGACAGCTATAGCTTTGACAAATAATAATTGGGTTGGAAGAATGAGTTTCTGCCAGGTCTGAAAATGAATGGAAGAGTTTTCAAAAGGACCCAAGGCCAATAGGAATGTTACACATGAACATTAACAATTAACAGCATTTCAGAGGGAAGAATGGACTATCATGAGTTCCAGAATCACAGAATCATAGAGTGATTGACGTTGGAAAGGACCTCTGGAGATAATAATTTCCAACCCCCTGAAGCAGAGCCACTTACAACCAGTTGCCCAGGACCATGTCTATAATGCTTTTGGATATCTCCAAGAATGGAGACTCCACAATCTCTCTGACAACCTGCACTCATTAGTGTTCAGTCACCCTCAAAGTGAAAGAGTGTTTCCTGATGTTCAGAGGGAACCTCTTCTGTTTCAGTTTATTCCCATTACCAGTGATCCTGTCATTAGCCATCAGACACGGGCTCCATCTTTGGGATCAGTACAGTTTAATACCTTTATCAACAGTATGGATGGGATAGACACTGGAATCTATGCATCCTCAGCAAGTTTGCAGATGACATCAAGTAGATTTGTGTCATTGACACACCTGAGGGAAAGAATGCCATCCAGGGGGATCTGGATAAGCTTGTGAAGTTGGCTTATGTGAACCCCATGAGGCCCAACAACACCAAGTGCAAGGTCCTGCACCTGGGTCTGGGCAATCCCTGATATCAATAGAGTGCAGGGGAGGAAGGGATTCAGAGCAGTCCTGTGGAGAATGACTTGAGGCTACTTGTGGGTGAAAAGCTAGACATGAGCCAGTAATGTGTGCTTTCATCTCAAAAAGCCAACCATATTGTGGACTGCAGCAAAGGAAGCCTGGCCAAGATGTCAGAGGAGGTCATTTTGCCCCTCTATGTCTCTCCCTGAGACCCCACCTGGAGTACTGCATCCAGCTCTGGAGCCCTCAGTACAAGAAAGACATGAACCTATTGGAGCAGGGCCAGGGGAGAGACACAAAAATTATCAGAGAGATGATAAATGTCTCCTGTGAAGAAAGACGGAGTTGGGGTTGTTAACTGTATCCTGGATCCAGGAGAAGAAAGGCTCTGCGATGACCTTGCTGTGGCCTTTCAATGCTTGAAGGGGGCTTCAAGTGGAAAGAGTGGGACAGATTTTTAATGGCACCTGTAGCAGTTATACAAAGGATAATGGTTTTAAACTAAATAGGAATAGACACGGGGATGAATGTCTTTACAATGAGCATGGTGAGTCAGTGAAAAAGTCTGACAAGAGAGCCAGTAGATGTCCTGTCCCTGGAAACATTAAACATCAGGTTGGGTGGGGCTCTGAACTACCTGATCTAGTTGAAGATGTCCCTGCTCGTTACAGTGTATTTGAACTAGATGACCTTCAAAATTCCTTCCAACCAAAACTAATCTATGATTCCCTGATCTTCTTTGCAACCTCCCTTTAGGTATTTATATACATTCATTGATAAAATCTCCCTGAACCTTTCCTTTTCTAGGCTGAAGAGTCTCAGCTCTTCCAGCCTTTCTTCACTTTCTTCATAATCTTTGTGGCCCTTTGTTGGATTCTTTCAGGTATGTCTGTGTCTGCCTTGATCTGAGGAGCTCAGACCTGGATACAGTACTCTAGGCATGGTCTCAGCTATCTGCTTCATAAATACAAGATATTTCAGGAAAAATTTTTGTGTTTATAACAGAGTTTTAGGTCTAGATAAGAATAAAAAAAAAAAGGTAAAATGAAAAGAAGACTTAGGTTGTTGCAACTCTCTTAGTGATACATAAGATCTCTAGAAAAATCATTTGTAGTCCATGCAGTACCTCTGGTGTTAAACATCAGAAAGAGTTGTATCTGCTGAGAAAAATATTATCTCTTAATGGGTGAAGAAGAAACAAAAACCCCAAGGAATTAATTTGGCATAGGAAATTAAAAGTGTGAAAAATCATGGAGAAACCTTCCTAAGCAGCTGCATGCTCCTCAGCTGTTAAAAGTTCCCTAAATGAAACTCAAACCACTTCCCTAAATGAAACTCAAGAATGATCTCCTTTGAATGGCTTCACTTATCATCAATTTCAGTCAGTACAAAAAGTCTGTAACCTCATCAAAATATGATACTCTTATTAATGGACAAATACGGTACTCCAGATGATTGATTTTTCAAATATCCTCTACTCTTCTCAAAGGCAAACCAGTAATATGATATTCACAGATGCAGACCAGCTGATTAGTTTATGGGCCTATTAGTTAGAATTGAGATTAAATTATTATTTTCAAAGAATTGCACTTGCTACTAAGTGGTATGTCTAGTAAAATACCTTAAGTTCTTGAATACTGCACTGATTTGTGGATTCTACCGGAAAAGCTAAGAGGAATGCTCTGCATTTAAGTCATTTTACAAAAAACTGTAATGGGGAAACAAGGAAATTATTAATGCTAAATTCAGAGTTTCTCACTTAGGCAAACTTGCATTACAACAATCAGGAGTTTTGCCTACCCCCACCCCAAACTAGCGGGGCATGTGACCTTTTTTGTCTTTTCTTTCCACACAGTACCTGTGTTAGAATACTCCCACTAGATTCAGAAAACATTTTATTTCTACTTAAAAGAAAAAAATCTGAACAAAAAAATCAGGATGTGCTTGAAGTCTGGAGCAGCTGAGCTACATGGTGCAAAGCTGTCATTTCCTACACTTCTACCATTCACATTTCAAGTGATCTGTATGCTGAGGCAACTGTTCTAAGCAAATGATATTGATTCAGCTTCAAGGATGACATGAAAACATCCAGATGGCATGCATGCTTTACATTATAAACATTGGATAAATCCTAACTTAAATATTCAGAAAGGTGGTCACAGTATCTTCTATGTCAGTAAATAGGAAAAAAATAGATTGGCAATGGGTTTTCAAAATAGTCATATTCCTTCCTTGTTTGAGAGACATGGGTGTGCATGGTCTATAATTAAGGTTTGAAATCTGTTCAGGTTGAGCTGAACTAATTATTGCCCCTTTCTGAATCTAATGTTATTGAAATTAAATAAGAAGGAATTGGGAGGGGATTTTTTAATCAGTGTCATACACATCTCCTGAACAAAGATCCTATGTAATGAATGAACAGAAAGTAATTTAGAAAGAAATTCTCTGAGGAGGAATTCTTTTATCATCTACAATTCATGGTAGTAAAAGTGATGTATTATCTTATGCTACCTACCCATCCAGTAATTACATTCAAAGGACACTGAAGACTTGTCGTTCTGTGCAAAAGTCAAAACTTTTAAGTTCATTCAATTGCAAAACCTGACATTTTGGAGAAGGCAGGGGAAACAGCCTGAAAATAAGTAGTTTGTAAAGAAACTGATGCTTAAGAATAAACTCCTGTAGCAAGAAAACAACACTGGATGCTAGCAACTAAGGAAAAATAAGTAATCCACCACAATTCTTGAGGTGTGAGAACTGCAAAGAAATAAAAAAAAAGCTAAATGTGTCTCAATGTATATTTAATGTCTATTGAATAGTGATAGTGATATTTTAATGACAAAATTTGATTATTGGATATTCTAGTTAGTGACAGTATAACCCATGCCTTTTTGTAAGCTGAATATCTTCTTCAGGCAAGATTATTTAGACTTGAATGGAATACTTAAAAATATTCTTCTGCAAACTCTATTTTATTAATTGTCATTAAAATGATTAATAGTCTTTTGTTTCCAGAGATTATTCAGTAATTTAAGATTAGTTTCAATGCAAAAATAATATATTGCAGTAGACAGACTTTTGTAGTTCAATTTTCCATCAATCTTGTGAAATGGAACAATTTCCTATTTTTGACAACCATTTGACTAAGGAGATTACTGTAACTACTTTTAAGTGCATAGCTGATGTTCAAATAAATTATTTATTTCCTCAAACACTCAATGCATTTTGAAGCAATATTTATTATGCACAATATTAGGATGACAGTTTAAGAAATTTTACTCATTTTGGATAAGCAGATTAATAGAATAAAATTTGATGGGATCTTTTGTGTCTACATGGAGCATAATCCAAAAGGATGTTCTGCCATAAGAGTTCTTACCCTTCCTGGTTCAATGTTTGAAAAATACTGGTATAACAAACACTTGAGAGCAGAAAGATAAAATCATAGAATTGTTAAAGTTGGGAAAAAACCTTACTCAGTAGACAAAGCATCCCAGTGCCATGTTTACCACTAAATCATGTACCCAGGTGACAACAGAACAAAACAGCAGCATTCAAAATTTGAAAATCTCCCTCCTCTCAAGCCCCCCAAAATATACATTTATGCTAAATCTGGATAACAAACTTTGGAGCTAATTGTTCATTAATGAGTCACTGATAGGTATGATGAGTCACTGATAGGTGAAAAAACCTGAATGCTGAAACAAGATGTGGGAAGATGTTGCAGTGATGATCTTGTTTCCCTCTTCAACAGAGAGAGAATCCTTCATTGATAGTGTGGGTAGCAGTACAAATCTACCTTCTCCTTGGCTGCAGTCTAATTTTATGCAGCTAAACTAGATATTGAATAACTGGTCTTTGAAGTTTGTCCTCTTCTTCTCAGTGTCCCTCTCAGTATTTTGCTAAATCTGGCCAAAGAATATAGATTACAAGAGTGTTTATAGAATCAAGGACAAATAGGGCATTTCTTGGTTTGCCTTCTCCTTGGAGTTACATTAGCTGATAAAAATGAATTGTTAAAAAAATTCATAATTTTTGCATTTTCTTAGTAACGTCACTGGAATTTTCCTGCTCTGGGAATTGAAAGCTGCATTACATTAAGTGTTCAGATCAAATTATTTTACCAGGAGAAACAGATTTTCTTACCTGTGGCTATAATCCATGGATTTACCTATTATAAAAGTGCAATTAAGGATTATAAATGCATCAGCATTCTTCAGCTGAAGAGTGAAGGAATCTTGTGGGTGGAAGGAAGCTTACTTTTTTTTAACTCAGGAGAAGTAAAAAATGGTAGTATTCCATAAAAACAGTATGTCCTATTTGGAAGAATTAATGAATACTGTTTTTACTGTAGTAGAAAAAATGGGATATCATTGTAAAAAATAAGAAAAGAAAATAAATCCAAATGAAATAAATATTTGGAAACATTGAGTAGTAATAATTTTTTCACTGTAAAGATAACATTAATGAACTTTACTGGATACTTTTATATTGCAATATTTCCATGTATTTTCTGTAGTGGAATTATACAGTACGTGCAATTAATATTTTAGATAAATCTTGATACAACTGACAATAAAAAGAAAAATAATGATGCTAGCTGCAATATCTCATTTTCAGATTAATTATGCAGTAACTACTCTCAGTAGTAATTCTGGAGTTCCAAAGTCTTTCAGTGTTTCAATATTTTGTCCTTTTTTGTGATTTAACACCTCAGTCATCCCATGTGATAGGAAAATCTTCTTTTAAAAAAGATGTGAAAAACAACTTTCTGTATCTAAATGACAAAATAAATGCTATTTCTAAGAAAGATTTTTTATTATCATGATGACTTACATAGATTGTCCCTGCTCTTTACTCTCAAGACAATTTTGATGGAAAACTTGCAACTGCCCTAGGTTTTGTCTTTTCCACCCAGCAAGCCTCATTTCCTTACTCCTACAATGAGTAGGAATTTCTCATTAGATTAACAAGTTTCTCAACCTAATTATAAAAAAGTTCATCAGAAGCTCCCAAATCTGCTAATTTCAGATTGAATTGATTTTTTATTATATTTTAAAATTATATTTTGATAGTTCTTTTTGAAAGTCATAAATCAAGGTTACCTCAACAGCTCATTCTGTGGTATGAAGCTAAGATTTATATTTGACATTCAGTATTAGACTACAGAGAACAGGCAATAGTTCTAATTATGTTATAATTATATGACATATAAATGTTAATATATATGTATATATTAATACTTTCTAATTGGATTACAAGATTTGAATTATTTATTGACTATACTAAAAGAGCCTATATCAAAGTACATTAGTACCCAAAGCAACAGTCTCAGCATGACAGTCTCTACTGAAATAAGGAGAAGGTGAGCAAATGAAAAAAAAAATACTTTTGAAAAGAAATAGGGTGGAAATTCTGGAGCTTTTTCTTTTTCTTTCCTTGTCCTTATTTCTGCAAAGAGGACCAAATCTTTCATTTAGCTCAAAAAAAATTCCCTTTATTACTGTATTTGTGTTAATTATACAGATTTTATTTAAACCAATTTTAACTTGCATAACTCAGAATTAAGGAAAGATTCTATACTTATGAAGCTTGACCATCATTTGACCATGACAATAGCCATAGATTTAAATAGCCACGTTTTCTTTATTTCTGTCTGAATCACAGAAGGAGAATAATGATAACTTTCCTACTTGTATTACAGAAATGTTGACCATGTTCAGCAAGTTCTTTTTGCAGCATCTTTAAATATAGGGCTTTGATACAAGGCAGGAAGAGATTCTGTGCAATTCAATCGGGTTATATGAAACACATTGCATTTTACAGAAACAGTTCCAGATCACGTATTAAATAAAACATAGAGTAAATTCCTTCCAGAACTATTATTTTTTCCTGAGAGAAGGAGAAATTTATTTAATGTTCTTACTGTTCATACCTTAAAAATCTGACTTCAGAGGAAAGAAAGCTAAACATAGTGTTTTGATGATAACTTTGAAAACAAAATTTTTGGGGGTCAGATCTACTCTGAGCTTTTTAATTTTCCCCAACACAAAACCTACATATAGATGGAAATAACAGCATTGCATTCCACTTCAGTCAGCAGTCTAAACAGCAGGATTTGCACTTTTATGCCAGCAGTGGATGCCTTTGAGTTTCATTAACTTCCCATGAGCTTCTATGCAGAATTAATGGATTAGGAATTAATCTTCAAAAGCCTAAACTGTTCTGTCTAGGCTGTTTTCTTTCCTTGTACCATATTGCCTGATATATGATAACCACAAATTCCTGATCCACAGTTTCCTCCATGTAATCAGCTGTCAGGCTACTTGATTTAGAAATACTGGACTCAGGATTTCTTTTCTGCTGTTGTTTTTACCACCTCCTTGGCCTGCTATAGCTCATATCTGTAAATCTCATGGTCTCATTATAAGCCCCATCTTTTCCTGTTCATCTTTAGAGAGGCTGGATGAAATGCATTAATGTGATTGCTCTGTTCTGGTGGGCATACATTTAGAGAGGCAGGTTAATCCAGTATGTGGCAAAGGTATGGATAATCTCATTTATGTCAGGGGTATGAGGGATTAGAATCCTTTGGATTGTATTATTTTAATTAAAAAGAAATAATCAGCCGTACATCATGTTAGATGAAGCCTAACAATTCTGTTAGCAAGTGCCAACCAGCCAAGATATTGTTCTGCAAAGGATAAAATGTAGTGGCTTCAATAATGTTTTCTACATGCGTAGTGGGATAATCTAAATATTGGCTAATTTTTTAGGCGTATTTATTTCTCAAATAATAAGAAGAATAATTTAAAATTCAAATAAATAACTTTTTTATGATAATTAGAGTTATCATAAAAAGTTTTGAAGTTCACAGTTTTCATTCTTCAAGAGCAATGTGTAATGAAAGATATGCCTTTGTATTATTTGAATATTGAAAGCCAAAAAATGAACTTCATTAAAATTACAGTTTCCCATTGCAGCTCTAATGGGCTGCTAACAGTTTTCATTGCATTTATTTGAATTAAAATAATTTTAAACAATAATAAACTTTATGATGAATCTAATGTATTATCAGAAATATGGAGTAGGTGATTCTACCCTTACCTGAAAAAACATTGAAATCAAATGGATTTCAATAGAATAGAATAGAATAGAAGTATTTCAGTTGAAAGGAACCTACAATTGTCATCTTGTCCAGCTACTGAACACTTCAGAGGTAACCAGAATTTAGAGCATATTATTAAGGGCATTGTCCAAATACCTCTCAAACAATGACACGTTTGGGGCATCTAATACCCTTTTAGGCAGCCTGTTGCAGAGTTTGACCATCCTCTTGGTAAAAGAATGCTTTTAATATCCACTCTGAACCTCTCCTGATGCATCTTTGAGCTGTTCCTAGATTTCTTATCACTGGATTCCACAGAGAAGAGATTAACACCTGCAATTCCACTTCCTCCACTCAGTGTCCTTTTCTCCAAACTAGACAAAGCCAGAGTTCACAGATGCTCCACACTGGACCTGTCTCCCTGCCCTTTCACCAGCTTTCTTGTCCTGCTCTGGACATATTCAAGTACATTAAATGCATCCAGAGGAGTGCTATTTGTGTGGTATACTGTTTAAGTTATAGTTTAAGTGGTTTCATGGATATGTTTAAAATCACTGCTTAAATAATTTTCTTGCCAGTAGTGCCTAAGCATATTTAGCAGATCAGATAAACCAGGGGAAAAAAAAGTATATGGCATGCTGCTTCATTTTTGGAACAAAAACCTTGTTCCAAACTACATTGTTGTTGGTTCTTAGCTGAAAAAGGTCTATCCGAGCAGGATATTATCTATATGATTCCTAAAACAGAATTTAGTGCAACACTTTCTTCCTCATTTACTAAAGAAGCTAAAAAAGCTAAGCTTTTTTCTCCCTAAATTCAATTCTAATGCAAAGTAGTATATAGGCTTTTAACTTGTAAAATCCATGTACATTGCTTTTCATGAAACTTGCTTTCCTCTGTATAGACAATATAATTTCAAAAAACTGAGATGAGAAAGCTATGGATTTCTCTCGGCCTTTCATTTCCTATTTGAATTTTCTATTGTATGTTATCTTTTAAAAAAATGAACAAGATCTAGCCATTGATCTATTCTTTTGAGAACAAGGCTATTAATTTATGTACTTGAATTGGAGCAAAAAATTATTATCATTCTACCTTTTTACTCAGACATTGAGATAAGAATTGAAATAACTGTAGACAGTTGTCTTTTAATTCCTCTGTCCTTGTGAGATTTTTTATTTTAAAGTCCCAATTATTAGGGACCCTTTATTTTGAGCCTCATAAGAAGAACATTATATACTGCCTCAGCTAGCTCAAATGCTGCAATTAGCAATACAAATGGTTTCCCAAATTCTGTTGATGTCAGTGCTGTGCTTGTCCTCATTTATAATTGGTTTCATGGTTCAGATCAGAAATACTTTTCTTTGATGTTTTCACAAGTGGGAAAATTTATGTACCTTTTTTGTGCTTATCTCAACAGAAGGTAAACAATTTTAATAGCCTGTTGGATTGCTAATTAGAGCTAATTGTGCCTTGATTGACCTATCTTGACAGAAGCACCTTACAATACTTGCTTTCTTCACAAAGTGAGGATTTGTTTGCATGAGAAACTTGTGTATGCTCAACCTTAGAGGTAGACTTGTTTGGCTGTGATCATCTGAATTTGTTAATTTATATTTCATGACTTCTTATCAGCTTGTGGCAAAACTCCACCTCATCATTTGTGCATTGCAACATGTGATTTCTTACTCTGTCATTGTCTACAAAAGTGGAAACTAGCACAGACAAAATCTTTATTGAATAAAAGTCTGAACTTTTCTCTGCACAAACACAAAAAAAAAGACAAGAGAGAACTATGAATTCCCAAAATCTTAATGGTAATATAGATGTTCCATGCAAATAACTAAGATGTAGTTATTGACTTTGGATTTCTATAACTGCCTTTTTGAAAAAAAGAGTGCTGCCCACTGCTAATATATGAAGGAATTATATATTTACAGAGCTTTTGACTCCTTCTGGTTGATAAAAGGTATTCAGAATTTAGAAAATTATCTGTCTTCTACTTGCAAGAAATAATCAATTAGAGTTAGCCTCTGTGTGAGGTCAGTATTTTCCTGAG
Organism: Molothrus aeneus; assembly: GCF_037042795.1. Taxonomy (NCBI): domain Eukaryota; kingdom Metazoa; phylum Chordata; class Aves; order Passeriformes; family Icteridae; genus Molothrus; species Molothrus aeneus. The sequence continues at coordinate 72,701,602 of NC_089647.1, read as the reverse complement.
CCTCCCAGAAAATGCTTAAAGGCCTAGGAAGTGTTCATCTTTATGTAGAAAATGAATTTCAAAAACAAGTGCTTTGTAGTAGCTGTTTTGATACAAATTATAAAATTATTATTTTTTTCTCAATATGGCCTCCTACAGAAATGTCTAAAACCAGAGTGAATTCTGTAAGGAATTGTTATGAGCGAGTGTTTGAGATTGCTTAAAAAGCCCATTACTCATTCGTAGCAGGCTTCTGACAGTGAGCTGTGGTATTCTTGTCTATTTGGTACAATTTTACAAGAATTCATTCTTGTGTGATGAATGAGTCAAATGTAGAACATGTTTCCAGTTTTTAGGCAATTATCAGTTTGAAAAACAGCCAAAAGAGAGCTTATTCAAAGTGTTTATGCCTCACTGTGCTGCACAGTTCTGTTCTTTGGCCTGCTGACTGGAAAAGAGAACTTGTATATTTTGTTATTAGTAAATTTTGTAAGTTAGCCCTTCTGAAATTTCATGCATAGGAAGCATTTTTTCCTGTTCTAGGAGGACAGAAAAACCTATGCAAATTTTTGCCATAGTGCTTCTGCTGTAGCACTTTCACCAGAAAAATTATCTAAAAATGATATGAGCCATTATCTGTTCTAGCAAATGACTACTCTGTAGCATAGAAACTACAAATAATCTTGTTTTGATGCTTTGATGAGAGAGCAAAAATAAAAATACAGAACACAGCTGGACTATCCCAAAGCCTTAAGAAATTTCAATAATTGCTACATTATGCTATTAGTCTTAGAGATATCACTAGCTATGCTATATCCCCATGCCAAAATTTAAAAAGTGAGCTTGTATTTCCAAATTCTTTAAAAGTGATCACAATGTCAATAGTAAACTGAAAAAACTTCTTATCACTGCATAACCCTGAAATGAGTGACTAATTAAAAAGACTGAATTGTCTTGAGAATGACCACTTGTGGGCTGCTATTATGCAATACCATATTCTGAATCTTGAAACAGTATAATTTGGAAATCTATTTCTGTATTCAATCTTCATGTCAGCTGTTCTTCTGGCACTTCAGTGGACATCAGCAATTTATGATTAAGAGAGAAGGAAATATGTGGAAGTAAATAAGAACATCATATTCAAAGAACAAAGCAGTAATAGAATATTCCCACTTATCTTGGATGTATTTCTAGATAGATTAGATAGATAGATAGATAGATAGATAGATAGATAGATAGATAGATAGATAGATAGATAGATAGATAATAGTTTCAGGTTCTATACACTTCAAAACATTTCAAAAGGGTGTTTAGAATGAACAATTGTGAGAATAAAGTATGTAGTAAGTTTCTATTTTTGAACTGTTTATAGAGTAGAGTACAGAAAAAAGTGATAATGGAAGCATTTACATGTTCACTGTTGATTTGCATGTGTGTATGTGTGACCAGAATATAGATATACAAGAATTTGTATAGTGAAATGAATGCATAGTGCAGAATATAATATGATAATAAAATTAATATAATATAATATAATATAATATAATATAATATAATATAATATAATATAATATAATATAATATAATATAATATAATATAATATAATATAATAATTAGTTTCCTGCTATAAAAAGAATAACATTAAAACTTTTATAGAAAGGATTCTTAAGGCTTTTTAAGTAAACCTGAAAGTTAACTTCACCAAGCTTTTTTTAAAAGAATGTTCTGTCCTGTGAGTTCTGTGTGAAGATGCAGAAGCAATCTCAATTGATTTTTCTATTTCTTTTATTCCTGTTGCCTTGACATCCTTTATTAGCTGTTTTTGGTATTATACATGCCCCCATGTTAGATGAAGGGACATTCTGCAATGATTATTTTCTCTAAGTTAACAAAAAAAGAGGAAAAAAGGAAAAAAGACCATTTGCTTTTATTTCAAATAGAAAGGAAAAGTGGCAAAGGAGTCACAGCTCCGTTCTTACGTCACTAGAGCTTTTAAGGACAGCTCTTTGAAGAAGGGAGAGAGGAAGGAAAGGAAGGAGGGAAGGGGGAAGAAGGGAGGGAACATGAGGAGGGAGGAAGGGAAGGAGCATGATGAGGATAATGAGAAATGCTATAACTAATCACAAAAGAACTTTCTGTTACAAATTAATAAATAGGATTAAATCAAATTGAAAAATGAAAATAATTTTGGTTTATTTAAAGAACATAAAAAGTAATTACCTAGACTGCCAATTGTATTTTGTACATAATTCCTTCCCAAACTATACTACAAAAAATGACTACTTTTTAAAAGGACAATAAATATTCCAATACATTATGAGAATAAACACTCAAAGCCAAAACCTGAAAGATGATCAAGTAGGCTCCAAGAGTATCAATCAGAATAACTAGTTAAATGCTAAAGGAAAAAATTTTTTGGTGTGACATAGCCTGAAACTTATTAAAATAGGTAAGGACTATTTAGTTACTATTTACTATGCCATAACTTTCTAGTTTCATGAGGACATCTAGTTTTAAATTGACTGTAGGAAATCAGTTCAGATGCCTTAATATTGGCATCTAATGAAATTTAGGATAACCTGGGGTATCTTGATTGCCACCTGCCCATTCAGAAATATTCAGTTAGGTCTTCTGCATTATATGTATGTCCTAGGGCATAGCAAATACAATTGAGCCCTGTGTTTAGATAATTAAACCCTAGAATTTGAAAAGCCCACACTTCCTTAGACACTTGAAGTGGGATTCAATCTCTCAGCTCATTAATCTTAGCTAGATTTCTTCTTCCACATTCTGGTCAGCAGGCAGAAGCACTTCCAAACAATCGCTCCAATAGGTGAATCCCTAAGAGAGGTGCAACGCCAGATGCCAGAATGTCTCCATTGATTATGCAGGTATCCCAAATAGCTGGCTCAGAATACCAGTAGGACACAACTTTCTCCTAATTTTAGGTATCTACATGCACATTCAGCATTTTGGTTCTCATTTAGTCACTGGATTTCCAGTCATTAGGGCTTCACTCAGTTGCTCAAGTTTATATATTGACTGTGTGAAGAGGTCTCTTGGACATGCTCTGGCAATTATTTCAGTCCTTTTCAAAAGCTTTGATTAGTTAAGATATTTCACATGGGGCAAGACTCCTACCTGTGAACAATGAATTGAGTCTACTTGAGTTTTTGGATTCTACGAAGCTGCTCAGTTACTCTAAGTCTGTAATTTACTTGCCTAAACTTACTCCCCCTTAGAAGTTCTACAATATCTGAGGCAGCCACATAAGACACATAAGACACAAAAAAGATAGAAGAACTCCATCCTTCTGACGTGACAGTGGAAGACCACACAGGATATGGTAGGACATCTCAATTTGCAGTAGATATTTATCTTTAGGCAAAGGAATCCCATCCTATATGACTGAATTTTAGCTGACTAAAGTTAGCTGAGAAGACTTTAATTATTATAGTATTCTGTGTTTGGATAGAATTGTCTTGACTGGGATATCTGTAATAGACAAGGTAAGTGAAATCAGCTGAATCTCTGTTAATAAATTAAATTTGTTCTGCATAGATCTTTGTTTCTTTCACCATGGATTGATCTGCACACAAACTACTAAACTGTCTCCAGAGCAAGGGATGTTTATGAAAAATATCTGTTGAAAATTGTCCTTAGTTTATGATAAGTTTCAAAAAATCATATGAAGATCTTAAGTTGGAAGGACTATTAAGGGTCTTCTAGCCTAGGTCCCAGCTAGGACCACCTAAAAAAAAAAAAATCTTATGGCTAAGGGCATTGTTGACTAAGGGCTTCTTGGGCTCTGACATTCTCTTTACCATGACAAACCTCTTCCCTGGGAAGTCTGTTCTAGTGATGACCACCCTTTTAGGGAGGAATCTTTTCTTAATATCAAATCTGAACTTCCTTTGAAACAGCTTGATTCCATTTCTTTGTGTCCTATCACCAATGACCAAAGAACGTAGATCAGCACATCGCTCTCCAGTGCCCTCCTTCAAGAAACTGTAGTCTGTGATGAGGTCAGCTCTCAACCTTCTCTTCCCAAAGCAGAACAAGCCAAGTGACATTACCTGCTGCTCATAATTCTTTCACTTGAGGCCTTTCAACACCTTGATCATTTTCCTCTGGTTGTGCTCTAATACTTTGATGTCCTTCTTGTATTGTGGCGCCCAAAACTGCACACAGGACTTGAGGTGAGGCCACACCAGTGCCAAGTAGATCAGCATAGTCAGCTCTTTGTCCAGCTTGTGATGCTGCACCTGATGAACCCCAGGACATAGCTGTCCATTGTCCTGTGAGACCTGGGTGACCCAAAAAATGTGTGTATTATATTTCATATTTTCTGTACATCATCTGCAACCTGTTGTAGTGTCTCTTTAAGACTCAACAACCCAGGAAAATAAACAGGAGGGTTTCACCCTGTTTCAAGGAAAGGAGGTGCCTTGGGGTCACCTCATGTGGGGTCACATCTATGCCATGCTCAGCAGGACTGTTTCTTTCCCCCAGCAGCACAGCAGTGACTCGGAACTGCAGCACAAGCACCAACTGCATTTATATAAATACTGTCGCTCACATCACATATTATCCAAATTTTTCATAGAATACTAACTTTGCTGACCATAAGATAAAAAACTGTGAATCATTTCAATGCATGCATTATGAAAAGCAGTATATGAAATAATGCCATTTACAGAGCTATGGAAATACTGAGAAGTGTAATGACTTCCAAATGTTTTGTGTATATATAAACTAGTTCAGATTGCTTAATTTTTAGAATTTGCCAGGATCTAAGTCACATGAAAAACAATGATATATCACTTAAATAAATCAAGCAAAATTGTGCCAAGTCATAGGGAGGGACAGGGGGAGCACCTAGCACATCAAAAATACCCACCAACAACTGTCCCTCCCAAATCCCAACAACAAAAAACCCAAGTATGTTTTAGTACCACCAAAAGCCTTGCAAGACACTTCAATGAATGGTATAGACAGACACTAAAGCTTTCTCCAATCAGAAATATTATCCTGAGCATGAAATGCATGATGTTATGAAGTAACACGGCATTTGCTACAGTTTGAGAGGATTAGTTAATAGAGATGTTTATGCTGAATTAGTGGATTAAGGACATTTTCTTTCTTCACACTAAATACAAACTTAATTCAGTCTAACGATGGTCAGAGGCAGCTTCCTGATAGACTCCTTTCTTTCAGTGAAAGATGATCATGATGTTCATTACTTAAATGTCCTCACATACAGCTGCCTGTAGTGTATTGCAATAAAAATCACTAGAAGCTACAATGTTTTAAATAACAACCTATAGCAGGAAAAGAAATTCTGTGAGATTACTGAAAAAAATATTTCACTTGTATGAATCACCAGCTCAGTGGAGAAGTATATTTGTGAGATCATTCATCACTGCAATGTACCTGGCAAACTCACTACTTTATAAGAAATATTTGAGAAAAAGGACTGTCAAAATTTAAATCTTAAAAATATATTACCAAAAGAGTAAATCAATAAGATCTCTGTTAGTTAGGATAATATAGTGTGCTTCTTGCACTGTTAGATTTTATGCAAATTAATTTCCTGTATCCTAATATTAGCCTTACTATTTTGGGCATGACTTTTGGGTAAATGTGCTAAAGTATTATGGGAAAGATTGATAGCTGTCGTGTTCTATATGGTGTATATGATAAATAATTATACCAAAAAAAGCAGACTGCAAAATTTATTGAAAAGAATGCATTCCAGATTTAAAAGGTAACCTTGTTTTTTGAAATTTACAAAGAAATTTAACAAATTATTTGTGTTTAATTTGACTTCATGAAAAGAACAACCATATTGATATCTAAAAGATCTAAAAACAAAACAACACACTTTGAAGACAATATTAGTATAGAAAGCAATATAAAAGCTGGTCTTCAATTGGAGGCCTCCAAAGGCAGATATGGAAAAAAAGCCCACCCCACATAAGGCAAATACAGTTTTATAAATTTAGCAAATTAGCATAATTTACAAGAATTTCCAATTAGAAGCAGAAATAATAAGGCAGCTACTCCCTTGCTTCATTCTCTTCTGGAACTGCCCTTTCTTGCTACTTGCTATAATGGCTGTACTTTATGAGAAAGTGTCTTGAGAAGCTGTTTAACCTTAGTTCCCAGAAGCAGCAAGATAGGATAGGAGTCTTTTGGTATGTGTTTTGTCTTTCTGTCTATCAGGGTAGGAAAAATACTGGGGTTAGCTAGGAACTATATAACTGCAAAACAATAGTCTACAGATCTACAAATATATGCAGCAAAAATAATTTTGGCATCAATATTTGTAGTAGAGTAGAGAAAAGCAGCCAGTTTGTACATATTATTTGATTCAATAAAGAGTAAAACCAACCCCTGAAATAATTTTCTGGAAGATGGTTTGATAACCTTATATGTCAAACCATTTCTTTAATATAATCAAAATTCCTATTTAAGATAAGCCAAAAAGTTTTGATCATTGATTCCTCCAATAAGGAAATTGGGTTTCCTGTGTAGATTGACATTCTTTGTGAAAATAACTAACTGGCCACACTACAAAAATGACAAGTGTCATTAGGGATTTGTGAGTAGTTTGATTTAATGCTGAACTATGATGTTAGACAGCTATTCTGCCTGTACTTCAGAAATGTTGGTTTTAAGGCATACCAATTAAAATGATTCTGTCAAGTCTATTCCCAAACTCCTCAGTCCCCCTTTCTTGGCTTAAAATCTTCAAATTTTTTCTGGCTTCCAAGCAGGTGACAGATTCATGATCTTGTTTTTACCCCCATATGCTAGTGTACTTTTTATCTCACCTACCTTGTTAGAAGCACGGGCAGGTGAGGGGATGTATTCTTTTCTAGTGTCTCATAGTGCTTATTGCACTCTACCTGAGAGCTATCTTGCACATCTAGACCTGGACATCCTTTCCTGCTCTTGGTGGAAAATGCATAGTTACATATCTACAAAAGATGTGGGAGAGATGGCAAAAGTTATTAAATCTGAGTGACTGCAGAATTAGGATACTGCAAAAGGTAACCCAGTTCTTAGTGTTTCCTTAGATTACTTTTTGGGGGGATTATATCCTAGCATTTCCTGCAGTCCAATTCTCTTTAACTGCTAAGAAGTTTTTGTCATTCAAATTCTTCAAGATATACATCTCAGGACACTCCCGCAGCTAATTTTATTTTTTAATCTCTGAGCCTCTGTGGCCTTCCAAATGTTCTTAAGCAATTCTAAATGAATTACCTTTTTATCAGAGTGCTAACCAATGTCATCCCTTTAAGGCAGATTGTCTTATCGCTATTAAAATTAATAAAATAATAAAAGACATGCATCTACAGTTACACATTCGATAGAGTCCTATCAGTTCCTCTAATATAATGTATTTAACAAGACTGCATTTATTAAAATGGAAAAAAAAATATACACACTTTTTTTGTCTTCCAGATTATTTTCCAATGTTACAGGAAATATTCTTCGTTCATTCAGCTGGTATCAGCAGGAAATCCAAGCATATTAATGAATAATTAATGGAAATGAAGCAGTTGGAACAGGTATACCATTAAAATCAATAATTGAAATTATTTATGGACCTCTAGATAGGAATGTATGGATAATTTTAATAACACTGTCCCATTTGATATGCTAAATATGTAGAATATGTGGCACTGCTTGTCTGAAAAAGGTGTTAAATGATGGAAAGAGCAACAAAGTGTTGACTATATGTCTCAGACACTTTCAAAACTTCAGAGTTCTAATCAGAACACATGAACTTACATTGAGACTTATGGATACATCTACACAGTCAAACAAGCTTGAGCATTCATTCCCTTATCATTGGCACTGATTGAACATTAATTTTCTTCCTGATTTCTTTACTAACCACCCCTTCCCAAAATAACTCTTTTAAGAATAAAGCATAATACATTAATGGGGAGTCCATGGTTGCCCTTGAAAGGGGAGGAAAATGGACCCCCCCTTCATTCTTTTCTGTCCTCCAATACTTAGGCTTTGCTCCAGTAGGTCTTCAAAGTGTTCTTCCTCAAGGTAAGGCCACACCCCATGGCACAGAGCAGTATTCATGCTGAATTTTGAACTAAAGAAGTGATGTCTCTGTTGGACCTCCACACAAAGGTCTCAAATTCTTTTGAATACTTTGAGCTGAAAGTCACACTCAAACACAATGGCGATGTGTTCTTTGAGTATGTTACCACTGAGCACCAGGATTAGGCTCAGAATCAAGCATTAAGGGTTTGGAAAAAAGCCAACAAGCTGGTCCTAGAGTAGAGAGGGAGATCTCCCCATGCCAGATGGTGTCACCTTGCCCTGGAGCCATTTAGCTCCATAGATACAGCACTGCTATTGCTAATTACAAGCCAAAGTCTTTGCACCAAATGGGCCAAGGCTCATCAGGCCGTATCAGAGCTCCCCTTGGCCTGCCTGGAGCATTGTTTTTAGCTTGTTTAAGTGTAATGACAATTTTCTGATGACCAAGTACTTATTAACTCATTAATTTCACTTTGCTCAACTTTCTAAAATTTTGTGGCATAACCCCAATGTTTATAGTAATAGTAATGTACTGATGATTTATGTGGATGGAAATACTCACTGTTGACTTAAAAATGTAGTTTGGATGCATAAAGGTCTGGTATGACAGAAAGGGCTTTGAGAATGGAGCCCTGGGATGCAGGGTAAGTAATGTTATGGGACAATAACAAAAAGGGCACAGGATTATACTGGAGACCCGAAGACTATAAACCATATATGAACCAAACAAACATGCACCATATGAAGAACTACATAGCAAATTCAGGACCAGTAACAACAGAATAGCTGACCTTCCCATCTTGCCTCAAATATCCTGACTATAGGGATAGATATATAATATTCTTATACAGTGGGAATTTTCCAGCATAACCTTTCTCATTTACTGTGAATAATTTTATTTGCTTTATGCTCTGTAACGGGTGTTGTAATGAGTAGTACCCTCCTGTCGCAGACATCCTTTTTTGAAAATCCTTTTCTTGGGATTTTTTCTTCCTGAGAAGCTGAGAGGCCTCAGGAACAAAATGTAAACAATGGTTATCTGCTGCTGTGGAATGCAACAGGTCCATCTGTGATTGGTCTCATCTGCTTGTTTGTAATTAATGGCCAATCACAGCAGAGCTGACTCAGACAGAGAGTCTGAGGCAGATGCATTTGTTATCATTCTTTTCTATTCCATTCTTAGCTTAGCTAGCCTTCTGAGATGAGACTTTTCCTTCTATTCTTTTTAGTATAGTTTTAATGTAATGTATATCATAAAATAATAAATCAAGCCTTCTGAACATGGAGTCAACATTCTCGTCTCTTCCTTCACCTGAAAACCCCTGTGAACACCGTCACACCCTCCACAACTTTCCTGCCTGTAAAATCAAGCAGTAAATGTCAAAGATAACTATAGCCCTTTTTTGTAGCAGACAAAATACATTTGTGTGAACTGTTTTCAAATACTAAAGTATTCAGACCTATTAGGTCCATGCAATTCAAATAACTCAGCACAAGGGACGAAGGAGGCATTTGTTATCTATGCTAGCCCTTTTTTAGGATACAGCCTGCTGAAATAAAATCACAATCAGAAAAATCACAGCACAGAAGAACACTGGTTTCAGAAACTCATTATGGCATCTTTCTATATTGGTATCATGAAGAATTGATGGATTTATGTTTGAGAGAACTAACCAAAGAATTTTTTATTTACAGATGAATGTTTGGCAATAAACTATTAAAGAAACCTGGGATCAACAGGTGGGTAACTATTGTAGAGTGAGAAACCTTTTGGAAGCCAATTTATTATCCCCTATAAAATCTGTAAACAGATCATGAGCAGATCATGAGCTGCCAGTAGATGTACTACTACAGAAAATCTTAGTATCATTTCTGGATAATAGCAGAGTCCATCAGAAAAAAAATTAAAAAAGAAGAAAATAATAACTGTCTATTTTTCAAATACCAGATCTGATGAAGGTTGTGTAACTAAAGTGCTAGCAGCTGAGCCTTTCCTTTTCATCTGCTAAGTGCTTTCCAGGACCATTTCAAATCAGCAAAGGCTCCAGCATGACCTGATATGGCCAGATGTAAGCTTGAAGTCTAGTGCTTCACACTAATAAAAATTATAATTATTTGCCAAATAAAGATTAGGTGGCAGAAATATAATTGGAAATTACCAAGAAACAGAGAAATTAAAATACACACAAAATGAATCCCATAGGTTTTACTCCACAGGCATATTGGACACAGCAAATTTCTAAGCTGGCAGGTGTGGCTTAGATTGTATGGCTCATGTTGTGTAATATTCTAACTCTGACGAGAAGTGCTGAGGTTTGAATCTAAATTAGACATTTTGTTACTGACTTCTAATTGCTAAAAATATTTATGGCTTTTTTTTTTTTAGGGCAGACCATATTTTCAAATTCAATAAAACAGATATTAACATCACACCTTGTTCAAATGTGCTGAAATTTTCAGATTGTTTCTGAAATATTTCAGCTTTTTTCCTAGTCTTGCCTAAAAAAAAATCTTTATTTGATTTACTTAGTTTCATATTACAATGAGAGAAAATATGCATATTTCCCTTTTCATTATCAAACTAGTCTTAAGGTGGGATAATTTCTGCAAATTTTTGCTGTCTCAGTTTGACCTCTGTTGTCAGAGAGAGAAAACACTGTAAAAGTGTGACTTGTCCCACTTTTCATAGCTATCAAGAGCTGAATTTGACATAGCTCTCTATTTCAGTTTCCTGATTGTGAAATATAAATAAGAACACTTACTAACTTTAAAGAATGTGTTAAATATAAATCAGTGGTTTATTGCCCGATCAGATATTGTACCTGATAGCCCTGGGAACAGTCTTTGTGATTCCTTTCTTACTGATTAACCAGTTTAAAAATCTGTGACAAGACTTAGCCTTTTATCTTATAGCTATTCCTTGGTTGTAATGAACTTTTATGTACCCCATTGCCAGAAAAAGAGACATAAATTACATCAATTAGTGTGATATAAATCTATTGTTTATTAATTTTTTAGTAACCTCGTATGGGTTAAAAAGGCATCAATTTCACATGTATGAATTTGTACCTATGCACTGAGTCAGATTGTATTCACCTCACTTTAATTACCCTCTAAATGAATTTGGTTTTAGCATTGAGATGAGACATCTGAATCTGTAACTTTCCAGATGTTCTTTTTTTCAGAAATTAAAGTAAAAAGCAGAATACCAACCCAAGAACCTGCACAATGGGTAAATTCACACTGTTTTTCTGTAACAATGGTAACAACTTGAACACACATAGGAAAAAAACAGCCCCAGATATGTTGTTTGTTTCAGTCATAAAATCATATGATGCATAGAATCATAGCATGTTCTACACTGGAAGGGACCTTTAAAGATAATCTAGTTCCAACCTCCACTGCCATGGGCAAGAGTTCTTACCATGAGACCAGGTTGCTCCAAGTCCCTTCAAACTGGCCTTAAATACTTCCAGGGACAGGGCACCCTCTTCCTCTCTGGGCAACTCATTCCAGTATCCAATTACCTTCAAAGCAAAGAATTTTCTCCTAACATCTAATCTAAATCTACCCTCTTTCAGCCTAAAGCCATTACTTCTTGTCCTGTTGCTAGATGTCCTTGTAAAAAGTCCCTCCCCAGCTTTCTCATAGGCCAGTTTTAAGTACTGATTTGTACTTAGTGAAGCCATGTTAGCTGTTCCAAATCATCTCCTCATTTTCCATGTGTTTTAGCACAGTTTTCTGGAGAATCTGCTCAGTGATCTTGCTGGTCACAGAGTTGAGACTGACTGGAGTGTTCCTCAGGCCCTCCTTTTTCCTCTTCTAAGAAGAAGGGTTATTGTTGTAGTGCGTTTTTATACTTTGTAATACTTTGAAGTAGTTTTGTTTTGTATTCCCATATTTTTCCCAAATGGTTTATCCCAGACTGTACCCCCCTCCCTTTACCTGTGTTATCCCTCTCCCGGGATGAGATCATCCCCAAACCCCCACCCTGGCTCTCTGTCAATCACTCAACCTCCCATCCCTCCATCCAGAAGTTTCGGTCCAGGTCGTCGAGTGATTTTCCAGAGGCCAGGGGTCAGCCCCCCAAGCCTTGCCCCATGCGCTGTCCTATATGTCTATCCCCCAGCATCCATCCCTTAGGGTCACTCATTGGTTGGTAAAATGTTATCTGGTTTTGGTTTCCACCTCCCTTTAAAATGTGACCTTGGCACATCTCCCGGGGCTTTCAGCAGGAGGCCCCCTGAGGTGCAGGAGCTCCCTTGGGATCCTTATAAAACCTTGGATTAACCCCTGCTAAGAGTCGGCCCTTTCTCTTCTACCGATGTCTCTGGTGTCTCTTGTGCTGCACAGGCGCCCAGCCCAGGTGCCCTCAGCACCCTCGGGGCACAGAGAGTGTCTCCCCCCAGCCCAGGTGCCCTCAGTACCCTCGGGGCACAGAGAGTGTCTCCCCCCAGCCCAGGTGGCCTCAGCACCCTCGGGGCACAGAGAGTGTCTCCCTGCCAGCCCAGGTGCCCTCAGCACCCTCGGGGCACACACAGAGAGTGTCTCCCCCCAGCCCAGGTGCCCTCAGTACCCTCGGGGCACAGAGAGTGTCTCCCTGCCAGCCCAGGTGCCCTCAGCACCCTCAGGGCACACACAGACAGTGTCTCCCCGCTGTCAGCCCTGTCGGGGCTGCCCCCCGGTGTCTGCTGACTCGGGACTGGCCCAGGGTTCCTGAGAGGCTGCCAGAGGGACCGAGACAGGTTATGTTTCCTCTTTTCTGCCACGACTTCTCACACATGGTGGCTAGTATTAGCCTCTTTGCAGGTTCCTGGTTTGTCTGCTGTTTCTCAGTAGTCCATCAATTAGAATGACTGACCAGGTTTGTCCTTGATTATTGTTTGTTAATGCTAATTCGCCAGGGTTTATGTCTCTCCATGTTTTGTCTCCCTCCCTTTCCTTATCCTTCCAACTGAAAAAAATAAACACCTTCACAACCTACATAACCTTCCCAGTTTGTGTGATTGATCAGGTTTGCTGACTTCACCATCTACATTACTGCATATTGGTCAGGTTTCTCTCTGTATGTTCTTGTTTTGTGGCTCCTTTGACCAGGTACCATTAGAGAAGCAGGCCCTCTCCTTACACTTACTCCTTTAATAAGCACTTTCATGCAGGGTGCAGATACATTCATATTGACCTGGTATAATTGGTGAGTGCCCACAAAAAGAGTGTTTCACATTCTCCATTTCCCCCATCACCAAGTTTTTGATTCTGTCATCTTTTGGCAACTGTCTACTCTTAGTTCAGGGGTGAAGAACTATTTCATTGTTCAGCTACACTTCTATTCCACTACAGCAGTGGGATAAGGAAGAGATTTCTAGTGAGATTTCTATCCCAAACCTAACCAAAGCTGTCATCTGAGTTTTACATGACAGAAAAAACAAATCATCATTTTACTTGTACATTGTGTGTAAGACTATAGTGTTTTAACAGTAAGAGAAGTCTTTGCTTGCTCTTCTGAATTACATTTATAGGAAAAATGTTTTAAAGAAAAAAAAGAAAGCAAAATAAATTCCATTACTTCTTTTGAGGTGCTGGATTTATAAACTTTAAAATATATTTGTTATTCCATTTCTGTCTTTGAATCCTAGTATTTTGGTTTCAGAAAAAAAATAAGCTACACTTACAAACTAGTCAGTGATATTAGGAAGTATAATTTTGCCTGTCTAAGAAATTATATGTTAATTTAACCTTTATTCAATGGTTTTCAAATGTACTGACTAAATGAAATTAGCTGTCAAATTATTTTCTGATATTTAATATGTCCTCAGTTACTTATGATTTTTTTCTGGTCCAGAGCTCCCGCCTATGAGTTATACCTATATAAACACAGAATTATTATAGAGTAAAAATATTACACAAATTTCCTGAAAATGGCTCCAGCTAAGGTGTGGGCCAACCAACTCTGTCATATTTAAAAGGTCACACATTCAATAGAGAAAAGTCAAATAATAACAGGGTTTGTTCACCACTCAAGTTCATAAAAGATATAGCCCTTTAGCAAGTAATTTCAACGCTAAGACAAAATGTTCTTAGGGCAGGTCTCTTACTGTAGGTCTCTTGCATAAAAGCTCTTGATTCTTGCTTCTCTAAAAAATTATTTAGAATACTTAAACCCATATATGTTGAGAAATCCTGTGGCAAGTTTTAAGGTGACTTTAAGGCATGAATTCAATTACAAAAATATATTCTGTCTATTCTGCTTGTTTGTGTTTCAACTACAGAAGCCTAATAGTGTCACCATCCAGAGGTGAACACAGTTCTGTATCATCAATTTTTAGCTTAGCTTCAGTCCAGAATTTTAGATTTCTGGGCTAGGAGAGCACTGCAACCTTAGTTGTCTATTGAAAAGAATGGTTTTACCTCCTAAAATTATTTATGAAGGAAAAAATTACTTCAGAGATTCAGCCTATGTTTAATATTTGGGATTTGGAATCCATCAAGCATGTTTCCTGGAGAGATGCCATTCAGGATTTAATTTGCTTTAAAGACTAAAGGCATAGGGCCAAACTATTTACTGAGGGCCAATTCATGCACATCCAGGGCTCCTAAATATCCATTCAATTGCATTACTCTCCCACTTCCTGGAATAGTTTAATCTTTTTTTGTAAGTGCAATGATGAAAGAGGTGCTGTGGCAAAAAGAAGCGCAAACGAGGGCCAGGATGAACAAGGTTTTGATACAGGGATAGGAAGAAAACCACATTTAAACAACATAATCCAGGCAGTTGCCAAGAAGAACTGGAACAGATTCAGTCAACGTCATAAAAACCAGAATTTGGAATGCATTTATAATTTAAATTTATATACTAATTCCATTTAGTATGCAATTCAGACCACTAGTGTGTCCTAAAGAGCACTGAGCATCTTCAGTGTCCCTTTAAGAATAAACAGAAGTGTCCCAAATATATGAGTATTTGAGGACAGCAAACTGCCCTAATACAATATAAATAAAAAGAATGGAAACAACCCAACTGACATTCCCTTCAGAATGTTATTTTCTCATATCATATTTGCAGGCTAGGGAGGGAATCCTAAATCTTGACAAACAATAGCCGTTGAGATAGATGGAAGATTCCCTTCCCTACAGGCAGGGAAGCAAACAATGCATATGTAAAACATAAAGAAAATAATTATCCTGTCTCTCCACGGTTTGAAGTTCCTGCCCCAGAAATAGAACCTGCTGTTAAACAATGGGAATTTCTAACTACACAAGCTCTAACAGCTTGTTTTCTTTCATAAGGCTCAGCTTGTTTTCTTTACATCCTAGATAGCAGAGAAACACTAAATCTGGGATACTTTCCTATTATCTGTTTACATGAGAACTTAGTTATATGTAAAATACATAGACACTCATTGAATACAATGTCCATGATCACAAATTTATGAATATTTAGTGCTCATTAGTAAATTCTCCATCCCTCTGGAGATCGGTTCCAAATGCTGCTTTCAAACTGTCTCTTCCAGATAAATTAATCCCTTCCCAAGATGTTTCTAGCTTCCAGGTTTTTATAATTTTATTATGTCTCCTTTTGTTTGGAAAAGGGAATTAGTTAATTTTTCAAGCTTCCCTAATTAAGAACATAAAATATGAAATATTATTGTCTTAGAAAATGGCCCTTGTGGTCATTTCTACAATGATTGTTGGGTGCCTAACTTGTATTTAGGAGACTTAGCTCCTTCTGAAATCAGTAGCTGTTTAAGAAAAACTGTCTTCCACATTTCAAACTAATAGAGTCAAGAAAACATTTAACTGCTTAACTCATAAACTGTAATTGACTTTTCAGGTTTGCTCTCAGGAAACAGTTTATTTTCTCCAAAAAAGGACATGGTTGCTGTGTGATCAACTGCTGGGGAAACCAATTTCACTATATAAGTTGAATTTCATAGGGTTTAGAGAGGAAATTGTGATTTTTTTAACTAACCATCATGTGCCTATAACAGATGAATAATGGAGGTAAATTCTTTTTATTATTTCCTTATGGTCGTGAATCTCTTCAGTTAAGAATGACCTTCATTTGCTACTTTTGAAGAGATGACAGATGGAATCAGTAGAATAAGTCATGTTCAGATATACATTTAAGTGGATAGACAGAAAATTGGATGTAATAAAAGATAGGAGAAAGCAAAATGATGGGGATAAATTGTAAGATATTACAAGTTTCTGAAAGCTAGGAATCAGGAAAAGCTGGGATTAAAAGAAATGTGACATACATAAGAAGATAGGGAAGAGGAAAATATAAAAGACCGGGTTCAAAGTTTTTATTCATACTAATTTTCAGGTATTGTGTTAGCAAATTTGGAGGTTTTCATCTGTTAAAACCCACAAAAGTATCCTCTCATTTGACGTTGTCCTTCTAAGTATCTGCATACTTTATTCTTGCTATACTAAAAATATTAATAAATAATATTCAGTAATATCGGATTACTGAACTTAATTTATTCATAAATGACATGTAAAGAGACTTTTATTCTAATTCTTGGATCAGACCAGGTTTTTCTTATTTGTGTAACTATCAAAATTCTTTCTTATTGAAACAAGTGTCCAAAGGTAATGTACTAAATCATAGATTTTTTCTTTGCTAGATTTGTAATTGTATTCACCTTTTAGAAAATTGAAAAAAATTCATCTCTGTGGTGCTCCACCAGATATATTAGCATAATCAGTGGTATGCTTCTTTAATGCTGTGTTCATATTGAAAAAAACACGAACATGAACCTTGTGCTAATTAGACACATGAAAAATCCAGTGAGATGCTAAGTGTTAGACTTAATGGTACCTCAGATTACACATTTTAATCAAAACTGTGAAGTTAATACATAATGCTAATGATACCACAGAAATTAATTCAAACAGATATATTGTAACATACTACTAGGCTTAAGTGCATTTCTCTTTAGAGGTTTCTAATCTACTTCCTAATTATCTAATTAGTAACAAGTATTTCTAATTTTTTAAACTTTTAATGAGAAATCTTGGCAAGCTGAATACTGTTTTCTTTTTTAGCAGAAAACATACAAAACATAATTGCTACTTAAGAGCAATAATGTATCTTTATCAATTTATGCCATGATATGTCAGGGCAATATTTTAAAGCCTATACTTGGCAGTATAGGCAGAATCCATAACTTTTCTGTGACATCTAAAACTTCAGAGAGTGCTAAGGAAAAGGTGCAGGCAGCCTCAGTATCTTTCTGAACATATTTTGATGCCATGGCAGCACTGAATAAAAATATTCATGCCCCTGTCTATTCCCATGAGCAGCAAGGCTTGAGAAGATAAAATAAAACAATTTTAGCTTATGGATTTTGTGCTTCATACTCCAGTGCATCATGCACTCTGAATCATGCGTGGTAATGAAAAGAGAATCATTACATATGAATCTGGACCCATTTTAAAAATCTTTATCCATGCACATAGTGTCCCATCCTTTGAATAAATGGAACTGTTAATGTTCTGTTCAGTAAGAAAGAGCCTTGTGACATAGGAAAGAAAACAGGTAAGCAAGCTTTTGAAGAAAATAAATTACTGTTGTATATGTGATTCTCTTGTATATCTTACTACAGAAGAAGTACAGTAGACAATTTGCATCAGTAAACAGAACAATTTTGGAAAAATGTCTCTTTTGATTTCTTGGTAACTTCAGGGTAAAATTCTGCTACTCTAAGGAAGCCACTACAGCAAGACACACAAATTTATTATAACCACACACCTAGCCTAAGAATTGTTAACATTTTAGAATAGCTTTTTAGTTTACCAAACTTAGCTACAGACAACTTCTCTTTTAAGACTGAATTCCTGAAAAAGCACAGGCCAGTCTTATCCTTTCTCCTAAACTGCTGTTTCTGCCCAATCTTTCAAACTTGGTAACTCTACCCTGTGTACAAAAGGTTCTCTAATTTCCTCCCTTCACTTCAGCTCTTCTAGGAGTGATTTCAGTGTAACTGCCCATGCATCTGCAGAATCATGCTTCTCTTCAGTAACAAAGTATAGGTCTGTCTCTCAATGTCCAGCGAAAATGATCTGGAAAAGTTTCTTCTTTGAAGAGTTTTCTCATCTTACTTAGTTGTCCAAGAAAATGAATAGAATTCTCTATTTCCACAACTAATCTGAACGAAACACTGGGAAGAAGGCTTAGTTCATAGGATGGATAGTGAAAGTCTAATTTTTGTAAGCAATTTTTGCCAAAACAATTCTTACAAACTTTACAAAGACTTTGCACATACACTTTTTATGTTGCCATTCTTGCATCAAAATCTTCCTATAAACAAAAAGAAACAAACTAGATATAAAAAGCAAATAATTCACTGTTAGTGGAATTAATAGTTTTCAGTCCTATGGTCCCAATCACCTAGTTAAAACAGAAAAGTCTTAATAATAATGCATTTCACCTAGTTAAAACAGAAAAGTCTTAATAATAATGCATTTCAAGCCTGTATACAGTAAATACCTTCCCAGTAATTGACCCCTTTCTCTAGTAAAAAAAATGACAAGTTTGTCTATTTTGGTAGACCAAAACCTTTTAGATTATGTTCATATTGTCTACCTGCAATTAAAAAGAAAGAACTGAAAAAAAGTTTAAAAGTCCTCAAACTAAATGTTTGGTTCAACTTAGATATATTTTATATCTAGAAGCTAAATTCCCCCACTTACAATTGATATGCTATGTATAAAACTACAGATGGCCTAACTATAGAAACTAAAGGAAGTATTTAATATTTTTTCCTGATATTATTTTTTCATGATTGAATGGTGTTTACATCATTCATATGCTGCAAAGTCTTTGGTTTATCTCCCTGTTTGATTGTGGAATCATTCTGCCTTTCATCCTAATTAATTTCTAAGAAAATCATGTTGTCATTTCTGGGTATGATAAAGAGGTCAGAGCACACTGGGATCTCACTTCTCCTGGATTTCAGAGATTTTTATTGTGGTGTCTTGCACAAATAAATTTGGAAGTAAATCACAAAGGCAATAATCCTAATCAGACAGCACTCTTCCAGAAAGTGCATTGCTCATGCTTCTTGATCAACACAGGGGTGCTGAACTCTGGTGTTTTGCTTTGGTTTTATTTAGATCCCTTTCTAGTGAGTGAATTACAGAGAACAGATAATGACACAAATAAGGTAGATTAGAGGGAAGGCATATTTTTAATGTACTTAATAAATGACTCATAAAAATGCTAAACCACAAATGTCAAATTACTCTGACTGTACCATCTCAGATACTTTCTGGCAAAATTTTCCACTCAGCCAGTGCTCTATATTTCACAGTATTGTGAGTAGTGCTGGTGAAAACAAATTAAATACACCCCAAGTTTCCTTCTTTTTCCCCACAAAAGACCATTAGAAGATCTGAAGCTAAATCCAAACCACTTTCCACTTTTTTTTTAAACTGGGAAAATATAGCTCAGATGATTTGCTTGTGGAACTAAGGGTTTTCACTGCTTTAAACATTATTTGCAAAATTTTCATATTTATGGTTTAAAATGGGTGCCTTTGACACTGCTTTTTCAAATATGTATACTTAAATAGAATATTTTGAATATATAAATCAGATATGAAAATATTGTAAATAAAAATATTATATTTTGAACGCTCAGATTTTTTGGCTTATGTAAACCCAGCCTATGGGATTATGGCAGTTAAAAGCATGAGAGAAATTGTTCAGGGAGACTTGACTTATCTTTTGTCCTTTGGCTCAGGGTCTGAGACACTTTTAACCACGGTAGCATACAAGCAAACACATCGATAAGAGTGCATATTATTCTCCCTAAGGATTGTGGAACTTCATTAATAATGCCAGCCAACATTGTTTGCAGGGTCAAGTCATGTTTCAGTTTTCTAATCTTCAAGACCAAACTGCTGTAAAAATATATGAAAACCCTATCTTGCTGGTTCATGAAAACTCAGAAGCTTATCATTTGTCAAAAAGTGATCTTTTTTGCTCAGGGTCTCTGTCTCTCTCTTTTATTAAATACAACTCTTCATCCTCATCCCCAAGTGCTGCAGATCTATCTGCCTTTTTGACAAAACAGTCTTCTGAAACTTCTAAAATTTTCAGAGTTTAGCTTCCATGGGCATTTTCTTATGCATCAGCTATCAGTGGCTTGGTGCTGTATTTTATAATGTAGATCCCAAACCCCCAAGCTCCTTGTAATTTTCTTAAATTTAAGAAAAGAATTAAATTTATTTAATTATACCCTCATTAAGAAAGAAAAGAAAAAAAACCAGATAATTCTTCAGTTCAAAAAGTAGTTTTTAATTTATTTTTCTAAACAATGTTGCCAATAAAACAAATCAGTAAATAAGAGTTCAGTACTATATCAAAAAATAAAAGCATAGAATCATTAGGGCTGGGAAAGGCCTCTAAGATAATTGAGTTCAGTTGTTAACTCAGCATAACAATGTTCCCCATGTATCCATGTGCTGCTTCCCCAAGCCTTTTGAACATTTCCAGGGATGATGATTGCTGAACCACCTACAGTGGGCCTTGGCCATTAATGCAGCCTGCCCAGATCCCTCTGTAGAACCTTCCCACCCTCCAGAAGGTCCTGTTGAGCTTTATGCAATCTTCAAACTCTCTGAGGGTGCACTCAGTCCCCTTATCCAGATCAATAAAGATATTAAACAGAATTGGCCCACAAACTGTGTCCTGGGAAGCACAACTTACGACCATTCACCAGCTGGATTTAACTCCATTCACATCTATTCACAGAAAGAGTAAATTAAATGATAATATTGTTACAATTAAGGAAATCTAACAATGTTTTTGTAAAATGCTTATTAAAATCTAAAGATATTGAAACTAGAAATAATTGATCAAAATAAAAAAACCCATCTTTATTTTTTCCCTCATTTGGTTTGATGAAATATTTGCTTTTTCCATTACTAAAAAATGCAGGATAGTAAATATTTCTAGTTCAGTGAGCAATCTTACACTTCATTGAATTCTCTGAAATAAGCCTACCTTTAATTTCCATGTATGTTTTTGGATAGAAAGGGTGACTTAGCATTTCTGGATTGGTTTAACAGCTTGCCTGTGTTTGTTTGTATGTCTAATTTTATTTCATTTTGCTGACCTATACATTTGCTTTAATGACTTTATTTGCTGTGTGAAGCTGAGAAATAAAAAATCTTGCTAAGTCTTAGATTTGGCAGACTTAACTTTGTGATCCCAAGCAAGTCATCAAAATTCTCTCATTTAAAAATTTGTTAAATGGAGCGATAAAATCAAAGTTTACCTAATTAAGGACTGTATTGGGTTTGCACAGCCAGGTTTTGCTAGCAGTGGGACTACAGTGGTGCCTGTGAGAAGATGCCCTAAGCTTCCTTCACATCTGGTGGAACCAATGCCAGCTCCAGGACAGAACTGCTGCTGTCCAAGGCCAAGCCCATCAGAGATAATACCTGAAGTAATTGTATCCAGGGAAGAGAGAAGTGATAATATGTGAAGTGACAACTCTGCAGACACCAAGGTGAGTGCAGAAGGAGGGGCAGAAGGTGCTGCAGGTGCCAGAGCTGAGATTCCCTGCAGCCCATACTGAAGCAACTGTGCTCCCGTAGCCCATGGAAGTTCACAGAGATGCAGAGATCCACCCTCAGCCTCTTGAAGACACCTGTGCCAGAGCAGGTCACTGCCCAAAAGAGGGCTGTGAACCTGTGAGAAGCCCATGCTGAAGCAGGCTCCTGGAAGGAACCTGAAGACCTGTAGAGGGAGGAGCCCATGGTGGAGAAGTTTCCCTGGTGAGACTTGTGACCCTTTTGGGGACCCTTTTGAGCAGGCTTTCTTTGAATGACTTTACCCCTTGGAAAGGGACCCACATTGGAGCAGTTTGTGAAAGAGCTGTAGCCTGCAGGAAGGATCCCATGCTGGAGCAGGGCAAGAACTCCTCTCCCTGAGCAGTAGTCAAAATAACATTTTGTGATGAACTGACCACCATTTCCCCATCTCCCCGTACTACTGGGGGGGGAGATAGATGTTGGGAAGGAGGGACAGGTTCAGGGAAGGTTTTTTAAATATTTGTTTCAATTCTTATTATCCTATTCTGTTTTTGACTGATAATAGATTCAATTGATATCGCCAAGTCAAGTCTGTTTAGCCTGTAATAGTAATTGATGAGTTATCTCTCCCTGTCTCAACTCATAAGCCTTTACATCTATTTTTTCTTCCCTGTCCAGTTAGGGAAGGGAATGATAGACAGCCTTGGGTGCATAGCTGGCATCCAGCCAGGGTCAACCTACCACAGACAGTTTCATAAATTATCTGTAAAAGGGTTTGTGAAGTCATTCAACAGTAGGATGATGAATGTTGCATAAATAAGACACAAGTCCTTTTATAAATTAAACACCAGTTGAAAAGTATAAAATAAATAAAAGTTATGTTTAGTAATTCAGGGTGATTTCCAGCAGTGTTATGTATGCTATTTCAATCAAAAAATTGAAATATCCCCTCAGAGCATGAGGGTATATACAACAAGGTATTCATTCTAAAGCTGCTCTGACTAATCCCATAGCTCCATTTTTTTCTTCCTAATGCGCTCCGACTCTGAATGGCCAATCTTCCCCCTAGTCATCAAAATCTCTAATTTCCCAAGTACTTGATTCATAACCTTTCAAGCATGTCCGCTCTTTTCTGTTCCAAGTGGTGTCTTAGTTTTGCTATCACACTAAGCTCCCTTTCAACTCCCCAGCCTTCTGGATGCCATCCTCAACTACACAGTACCACTGTGCCCCCCATTTTTATGCCCTGCCTGAAGTTTCTGTGTTCATGAACCTCATCTTTCTTTGTCCTCCAAATCCTGTATATTGCATAGTCCACTTCCTCACTTCCTACATAATTCAAAAACGTGTCATAGTCCCACAATTTCTGCTGTTGCTTTCTCACTGATCATTGAAACTTGCTTTTCATTCCCATCTTCACCAGGAACATAGACTTGGCTGCTGTAGGAAGGATTTACCCTGACAGGGCATTTGCCAAAATCTAGTTGGATGCAAGCAACAGCACAGAAACTGAGATCCAAGAACAAAAAGGGCAAAAGGACAGACTTCACCAAGAAACTGTTAGTTGTTCTTTTTCTTTTTTATTGACATGACTTGGAGAAGGGAGAAAATTGTAATTTTTCCAGTTGGACAAATCTGAAGGTGATGGTACAGACTTGCAGAAGGATATGAAAATGTTATCTGAGTAGTATATGCTGATGGAATTCAGCGTTGATAAGTGCAAGGTAATATGCCTGAGGGAAAATATGACAGAAAGTTAGCTGCTGCTTCTCGTGTAAGTGATCCTGAAGCTACTGTTGACAGTTCTCTGAAAATTTCAACTCAGTGTTCAGCATCAGAGATATGAACAACATATTAAATAACTATATATATTATAAATAATTAAGAATAATTATATTATAAATATTATTATATATTAACATATGGTTTGTAAGCAGTTTCAGTGCTGTGTACAATTCTTATGACCTTTATTTTCATCAGTAAAAAAGGCTTTAAAAGAAAGAAGAGATTTTCTATCAAAATTATTTCCTACTTTGGGGCATGGGGAGGTTAGCATTTCAACTTATGAAAATGAGCTACATCCAGGACACTTTAGTAGAGAGAGTTAAAATCATGAATTAATGGAGCAAGTTGATAGTGATTATTTCTCATTATCCAAAAAATTACTAATACCTAATGAAATTATCCAGTACCTGATAAACTCTTTTAAGCACAAGCATAAAAGCACTTTTGTGTATAATTAGCTATGATAATTTATAATAGAAATATGTCTTGGGTACACATTTAGCTTGGCAATATTTAGTCATAAGCCAGCTTTGGAATGATAACCCATGGAAGATTTATATAGTATATGACCTATTTCCTATACCATTAAACATCTACCACTGAGTAGTATCAGAAGAATTTGAAGAATTAAAAATGCTCCAGAGTTTTGCAAGTTCTGCTGCTGCTCTCCCACTGATCACACAAAAGATACATTAGCTTAAAAAAAAAATAAAATCCAAAACCCAAAAAAACCCACACCCTTACCCTCTCCCCTCCACCCCCCAGAATTATTTCTTTCCATTTAATGTTAAGAGCTTGGCATAATCCCACTCGAAAGATCAAATATAAGAAATAGCATAAATTAGACCTGAGACCTATGGAAATTAAGTTAATAGTCTGATGTGTGATTTTTCACTGTGATGTGTGATTTTTCACTGTGATTCACAGATGGATTGATATGAAACATTTTATTTTTTCCTGCATTTTGTTTTTTATTGCTCTACTAGGGCTACTAGCCCCAACTGGACCCAGGTTCCCAGCACAGTTATATTTTCCATGATCAGAATGGGCCATGAAATCTATTTCAAAGAAAGCAGCAAAATCATGCAAATCTTTGATGCTTCCCACAGCTCCCCCTGCCAAAAGAAGAGAGAAATTCTATGAGAGAATTTCAGCAAAGAGAAACTCTATCAAAAAAAAGAAAAAAACCCAAACCCTTACTGGTCTGTAACTAGACCATTAACTGAAAGTCTCCTGGAAAGTACCAAGATATTACCAATTTTTTTTTAATTACAGTAATAAGAAGATGGATTCCTGAAAAAAGTATATGTTTTTGACGCTACACACATTTTTTCTAAAATTACAGTGTAATTTACTTTTGAAACCATAAAATTGTATTATGAATGGTAAAGTTCATATGTAAGTATGAAGCTGGTATGAAACATCAAAGCAATAACACTATGTTATGATGCACAAAAAGGCCAGAAAAAAATAGTAAATGTCAATAGATAAACCAGAGACAGAAAACATGGCATTGCATCAGGTTTTGCAAATGTTTGGTTTCATAAGCAAAGTACAGTTTCTATTAAAATGAGTGGCTTTCCAATTCATCCAATACATCAACAGGCACTGAATTAAGCCTCAGGTCTGGCGGTTTTAAGTATATCATAAGTCAGAGGTGGAATGCATTTGTGATTTCTATGACATAGTTTTACATCCAATCTGTAAGTGTTCCTCTATAGGAATCTATGATGATATAAATAAAATTAAGAGGTCTAAATACATATAAATATATTACAGATACAAATAAGTGAGAGGAATAATCCAGATAAGAATCAGTAAGAATGCTGTAGTATTATGTCACATGAATATATATTTTTCACAGCTATTTATCACAACTTTTTTGTATAACTGCTAGAATCTCTGAAGAAATTGTAGAATTTTACAGAAATTCTAAAATTTATTAAGAAATTAACATTATATGAAGGAAAGATCACTGCAAACATAAGCGTATCCTCTAACTCTATATGGTGAAATAAAAATGTCTTCCTAGTCAAACTTTCTTTTTCTAGATGAAAATTAACCTTTTTCATGTAGTTTTTTCTCCTCTCTTAGATCTAAAGGATCAAATTAATATGAAACTTGCATTTTCCTAATTAATTTAGGAAATTTCTACATTTAGGGGAAATTTGACTGTTAACAAAAAAAAAAAGAAGAAGAGAGGAAGAAAAATAGGAGAGCACACGAGAGAGAGAGAAAGCAGGTCTTTGAAATAAAATGGGTACGTTTCAGAGATTAACTAGTTTATGCTATGTGGCTGCTGAGAATGCAGTGGGGATTTACAGATTCAGGGGAAGAAGAGAAGGATGTGCAGTCAGGTTTAGTGAGCTATATAATCTACTTAAAAGTTTGATTAGGAATTCTATTGTATCTGGACAGCAGGCAGACTGCCTCGTAGACAAGAAGGAAAGCAATGGCTTCTTAAACTTTCATGTGGCAGCACTCTCATTGTTGTCTCTTTTTATTAATGACACAGAGGAAACCATGATAAGTCTAAATGGGCAGAGCACTGATTGGCTTAAGTGAACTTCCTATCTATAAATCCCTATAGTCTCCCTGTCTGCTGGATTTCTATAGCAGCAACTGAAGGGCAGCAGCACATTGATGAAAAAAGTACCAAACCCTCTCCTGCAGGTATAATTTGTTCTTATCTTAACTCCAGTTCTCTTTCCAAGATCACTCTTTTTCTATTGGAGGATGTCAAACTGCATTTGCTTCAGAGAGGTGAGTAAAGCAGTCATGCCTCCAGTCCTGACATAACTACACTCCAGAAGACTTATACTAATAAATGAATATCTATATTCAATGCATGCATTTTATAAATACATCTTATACCTTGTTACTTTATTTTAATGTGCTCAGATACTGGGCATTACCTTCACCATTAACCTATGACCTATAACTGAGGTAAATTCAAAGGATTATTTTCTCAAATAACCATCTGGCTTTTCTATAAGAAGTACTCGAGATTATGTGTTATGAAAATATTTTAGAATAATGTGATTCTAATGTAATATCTAGAGTTACAACAAGAAGGTTATAAAAGAGAGAAAGTTGTTTAAAGGAATACACAAAATCTGTAAAATGTGAAACAATTTCAGTAATTCATATATTAGTGAGTTTCTCTGTATTAACATAATAATCTCTACACTGTCTCAGATTGGTTTTAATTATGCATATGACTACTGAAATTTTTTTCTATTTCCATTGTAGACACAACTGCATTCTGCATGTTGCATTAAATACTTATTTGCCATTAACACTGAAGATTTTAAGTATGCTGTGCTTTAAACTTACGTCACATTATTACCCTGCAAACAATATATTACAATGTCATCATCTTATCTCAGGGGTCCCATACCGTTGTCTCCTTATGGCAAGAGTTTCATACCTTCTTGTGGGCTTCTCCTCTGATCACTGACTCTTCTTCACAGAGCAGCCAACTGACTCCAGTTCCCTTCTCACCCACCCACCCCACTCTTTTATAGCACTCTGCTTCTCATTGGTTACAGCTGTGGCCTGTTAAAGTCAGGCCTGTTCCTACTCTCTGCTAATTGGCCCAGCTGCCACTCCTTAGGGGTAAGATTACTTTCTACACTATCTTTATTTTCTTATATTCTATCCCCCTACATTACAAAATATTTACAAATATTTCTTTATTTCATAACATAAAATACATTTATGTTATTTGCTCTGTAAATAAAATACAGAGAAGTTCAAGATCATAGGCTAAACATAATTTCATTCTAGCCTTGCACATGCAGTAACAATACCCATGTTCATTCATGTCATCAACATCATAACAACCGTTGCTGAAACATTTTAATACAAGAAAGAAGGTGCTATAATTATTTGACTTCCCAACAATTTCTATTTTTCCTGCAGCTTATTACAATACTTTCATTTTTTTCCCTCTAAAGTATATTTTATTCCGAGTGCACACAAGATGATTGCATCATTTATACCATAATGTGTTCTTGTTATCATCTGATTCAAACAGGTTTTTACTTTCTGTATTTATGTCAGAGAGAGATTGTGAATTGACTGTGAAATCCTTAAAATGATGACCTGAATCTGACATAACTTTAAGTAGTTCTTGTAGTTTTTAACATAAATTTATATAAGTTTCCACTAAATCAAATTGCTTAAGAAATACAGGAACAGCACGTTTTACTCCTGCATATCATCCTATGTTCATCAAGCTTCTGTAAATCAGAAGAAATTTTTCTTGATTATGTTTAGGGACAGAACTTAAAAAATCAAGAGAGATGCAGATGGAGGAGAGCTTTTGAGTTATTTTATTACACTTTATTGTATATGGATTTTATCCATTATATTCACTGGATATTTATTTCACTACTGCAAATTTTTATTTTCCCTCCTCCCCAAATACCTGAAGAAATTACTAGAAAATTTATTGCTGACTGCTGGCACCACCAATTTTAGACTCGTGGTCCCAAGTAAATTAGGTAGACAGTACAATAATCCAAAAGTAAAATACATTTCAAGAGGAAAAACTGAATTGCTTCTTTAATTAATTATCATAAGTTTTAATGAGCATAAGGTCTAGTTACTCTGAACTCTGCTCTACATTTCAGAGATGGTAAAGAAGGGTCCTAATTACAGCACATTTTTACTTCTTCAGCTTATCTATATTCTGCTGCATGAATTCATTGCAAGAAAATGCAATCGACTTCAGACTGTATATAATATTTTCTTTCATTTCAGCAGACATTCATAGCTATGGAAATTACAGACCAGAGAAGACAGAAAAGACATGATCAAAACATATCCTAAGCCCTGAGGTCTTCAGTGCTTGGGAAGTAACATAAATTCCTGTCTAGTCATGCTAAAAAATATCAGCATAGAATTCCAGATCAGCTCTGTGTCTCAGAAAAGATATGATCTAATAGCTTTTATGGAACACTCTTCAATATTCATGTTCAGAGCAGCAAAGCTATTTGCGGCATCATGGACACTTAAACACATAAAGAAAAATGGCACAAGGAGATAAAACTGAAATAATACTATTCCAAGTCATCAAAGAATCATTATAGGAAGAAAGAACAAACAGTTCAAATAGAAAACTATGAGGCATAGCAGTGCACTTTTCCTTGCTGAATATTTGACGAGAGGTGATTAGAAAAAGTGTGTCAGGGACAGGAGAGAGAATCTGGAGAAATCTCTGCGGTAGAAAATGTTTCCATTTGTGGTGGGTTTACCTTGGCTGGACACCAAGTGCCCATCAAGCCACTTTATCACTTCCCCCCTCAACTGATAGGGGAGTGAAAATATGATGAAAGGCTTGAGATAAACACAGGGAGAGATAATTCAGCAAGTACCACGACAGGCAAAACAGACTCCACTTGGAGAAATTAACCAATCCTATTGCCAATCAGAAGTCAAGTAGGATAATGAGAAATAAATCCAAATCTTAAACCACCTTCTTTGTACCCATCCCTTATACTTGGGCTCTGCCTGCCTTCCTGTTCCCATCTCTCTGGGTCACATTTACTGTTAAATAAAAGCCATACTATTGGCTTAGGCATATGGTCTTTTTTGCACCTTAATTGCAGCAGAGGCATCACTTATAATCGAATCATAACTGTTTGTCATATCCATGAAGTCAGAGGATAGAATCAAGTGGTGCTTTTCAGTCTGCAGCTATTGAATCAGTATTGCTTATATGAAAAACATAATTAAAGTGCTAATTACAATTCTAAAGGAACAAAAAATATGTTAATCATGACACAGCAGAAATTGACATGCTGTAAGTCCCTAAATAGAAACATTATGTTTATAGCTTTCCTCAATGTGATATAGAAACGAAAGATGACTTACATAAAATACAGAATTAACAATTCCTGAAGAAAATGGGAGTCAAAAACCATTTTGGAAGTGATGAAATACAGTAAACTGAAACAACATGAGATTGAAACAGAAAAGGTTTGCTATATTTTCTTTCCAGAAAGTAGAATTTGTGCAAATTAATTCCTTGTGTTCTCTTGGTTTTAGAAGGCTACATAGAACAAGATTAAGGCATAGTTAACTCATAGAAAAGCAGAAAACCTATAAGGAAAATGTCCCTTGTACATTGTGAGGTAATCATAGCAAGACAAATCCCCAAACCAGCATGATATCTGATGGCATGTATTGGATGTGTCCTCCCTCTTCAGGGTGAGAAATTGTGAAGAGCAGCTGCAGTGATGCTGAGAATTTTTTTAAAATTGCAGTCATTCAAAGGAAAATTACTAAGAGAATTCTAAAATTGTAAAGAAAATAGTTAATGATCATCACAGGATAAATATCTTACATAGGAAACTGGGAAGGCATTTATTTGGAGAATTCAGAATGACAGTGAGGAAGAAGCATCCATTAATTTGTGAAGTAATGGAATTTTTCATCTTATAGGGAATTTAGATTATGTTACTTAAATGATCTAACCTGCTTTAGCATGGGACATTTGCTCTGGAGTTTATTCCAAATATCTTTGGAAGTCAACAAAACAATGTAAAGCATTATTAAAAAAAAGAAATTTGATATTCTAGCTGCTCATGTTTCAAGGGTAAAGCATAGTTTTGTCTGTCTGCTTATGACAAATGGCAACAGGCTCATGGGAGCGTCTATTGGGTCTAGAAGGCATATTAAAGCATAATTAGTTTCACTTTAGGGGAGTTGTTGCAGTCTTTTCTGAGGAACTATTCAAACTGGTTCACATTGTTTTAGAGTCTGCATATAATGGGATGGATGATATTTCTCTCACGTGATGAAACAAGCTGACCTGGAGTGTGCTCCAGGATGAAGAGGAGTGAAAGCAGGTGCAATGGGAGGACATAGGTGGCAGACCCAAAGGAATTTGAAGCCTGTTGGAAATATCTTGGGGAACAATGCTAATACTTTCATAATAAAAAAAGAAAGAATTAAAGTGGATTTGTAATGGCAAGATACCTACTGGAAACAGTATTTACAGTCATTCAAATTAATTCCTGCATTTTGTTCTTTCAAATCACAAGAGACTGCAGGTTAGGCTAGTGATGAAATCTGAGTTCAGAGAAATCTTAGTCCCTTCCGCTTTCTCAGGGGACATCAAACAAAGGTTTCTGTGTACATTTTAGATAGAATAAGGAAAACTGAGCACTTTTTGGCCTCTAGCCAACCTCTGCTGGGTGTTAAATGTACTACAGTTGAGCTTGGAGGACAAGCAGCAGGGCTCTGAGCATTCAGAGTAAAGCAAAAGGAGAAAGGTTCAGTTATGCTCTCTTAAAGACCTTGGCCTGTGTTGGCCACATGATGGGTGAGAAGTCTTCTTATTCCTAACTGCTGCATAATGCTTTGAATTGAAGAGTGCAAGGAAGTGAGTGTAGAACATTTTACCCCTGATAAAGAAATCAATGAGCAATTTAATAAATGTTTTTCATGAGATGTGTCTGCCCCCTGGGGTTGTCACAGAATAGCTTTTTGAGAAAGAAAAGAGATAGATCTTACTGAACTTGAAAACCATACTGAAAATCTCTTTCTTCAAGTAATTCAGATAAAAAAGCCAAAGCACCATTGGTTGCTACAATTTATCACTGATGAGTTTGTGTCTGGAATAGGAAAAAGAAGTCCATGTAATATTGTTGAAATAAGTTAGTCCTTCAAAATCATAACACTGTTTTAAACATTAGAAAATGAATGTTGCTCTCAAGGTTTAGGTATAGCAGTTTGGAATCATTAACATATTAACTTGTTGATGAAGAAATTTTCTGGAACTGTGTTGGCACATCCTGCCTCCTTCCTTTTCTAACATGATCTTTTCTCCAAATCACAGAAGTATATTTTCCTCTTGCTATGAAACAAATGGAAAGTGAGGGTATGAGAAGAAGATAGAGCAGATTGCAGACATCAGGCACAGGGCTTGCTCAGTGTGCAAGTGTACTGACCAGCCACACTTTACAACCAGACACTTTTATACCCCTTTCTGTTTCCTCCTCCTTTGCTTCCTTCTGTTCTCCCTTCTCAAGCATATTGCCTCATTAGTTGAAACAGTCCAAAGAGCAATGTGAACCCTCAGGTTCTCATGCTTACCATTTTCAAAGTTGTTGTTTGCTTGCAGTTTTGTGATCAAAAGATCAATTCACACACTTAAATTTGTGTGCCTGACAAATGTTTCCTGTCTTTTTCTCTATTATGCTTTTTGTCAGATCTCCAAATGTTTTGTTTATCATGTCCCTTTTCCTTGGTGTCCCTTTTGAGAAGGTTGTGATCAGAAAATCTTACTGAAATAAACATTTCCATATTGAACATACCATTATCAATTAATTTGACTGGCTAGGTTTGGTTGTCCCTCCCTCATCATTTGACAATCAGGACTGTCTCTGTATGTTCTTGCGCATGGTTTTCCTACTTTCTCATTATCCATTTTAGCACTGAAAATATCCTTGGCCAAACAATCTTAAAAGAGCACAGGCTTTCTCCTTCCTCTTGCCCATCCATAGTTCCATATCATTTGTGGCCCTGCCTTTAGCCACATCTCTTCATCTCCCTTCTGGCAGTCCCCTTGTGATCCAAAGCTGGGTCTTCCAAGTACTCCTTGGTATTGTGTATATTTGCTAGTCTTGGTCAGTAATTTCTATTATTAAAAAAAACAGGTTATTTTCGTTCAACTCCAGCTGGAAACCAAGCACCAAGCAGCTGCTCACTCATTACCCCCAAGCAGGATGGAGAGAGAATAAAAGTGAGAAAACTCATGAGTTGAGATAGAGACAGTTTAATAAGTAAATAAAAGAGCTGCACAGACAAGCAAACCAAAACAAGGTATGAATTTGCTCATTCCCATCATCAGACTGCTGTTCAGCCATCTCCAGGAAAGCAGGGCTCTGTCAGACATAGAAGTTATTTGGAAAGATAAACACCATAACTCCAAACATTCCTCCTTTTCTCCTTCTTTTCCCCAACTTGTATTCCTGGGCATGACACCATGTTTAATTTTCATGATTGTGAAATACCATCACTCTTTTATTCTTTTTAATAACTGAATTTTATAGTTTTAAAAATATTTTTATTTTTTTACTTTTCTCATTAACAAAGAAATTAAAAATAGGGAATATTACAGATTGTATTATTTACATATACATGTAAATATAGAAACATACAATATATTTTGTCACATATAATGATCACATGATCAATTTTTCCAATATTTCTTATTTCTTTCTTGTATCTTATATTGGAGGATAACAAATTATAAGCAAACAACAAATTAAAATTAAGTCTTCTTTTTGAAAAACATGCAAGTCTCACACTGTAAGAGACCCATTGAGTCAAGCTCTGCTCCTTGCAGCATTATCTAAAACTTAGCCATATAATTAACAGCCTTCTCCAGATGCTCCTTGAACTTTGACCATCTCGATGTCACAACCTCTTCCCTGGGGAGGCTGTTCCAGTCACTGATCACCCTCTCAGTGAAGAAACTTTTCATAACATCCAATCTGAACTTCCCCATTGCAGCTTCCTTCCATGTCCTTCCCCAATGCACCTTCCTTTCATTTCCTCCTGTGCTGGTCACCAGAGAAAGATTAGCACCTCCCTCTCCACTTTCCCTCTTGAAGAAGATGTAGATTGCTATGAGGTACCCCAAATTGCCCACAGCACTTTACTCTGAAACTCAATTAGGTCAAATTCCGGGTCCTGCATTCAGGGAGGAATAACCCCATGCACCAGTTCAGGTTGGGGAAAGCACCTGTGGAAAGTCTGATGGAAAGGAACTCTGCAGAGAAGGACCTGGGGGTCTTGGAGGAAAACAAGTTGCTCTTGAGTCAGCAGTGTGCCAAGAAGGCCAAGAGAATCCTAGAGTGAATTAAGAAATGCATTTCCAGCTGTTCGAAGGAGGTGGTCCTGTTCCTCTACTTAGCCCTAGTGAGGCCACATCTGGAGTGCCGTGTCCAGTTCTGGGATCCTCAGAGAGAGATGGAGCTCCTAGAATAGGTCCCGTGGATAGCAACAAAGATGATCAACAGACTGAGCATCTCTCTTATGATAAAAGAGTGAGGGAGCTGGTCCTGTTCATCCTCAAGAAAGATGTCTGAGAGGGGACTCATCAATGTCTATCAGTATATGAAGGGAGGGTGCCAAGAAGATGGAGCCAGGTTCTTGGTGATGCTGAGCAATAGGACAGGAGGCGATGGGCAGAAATTGACATATGGGAACTTCAATCTGAATATGATGAAGAACTTCATTACTGTGTGAGTGACCTTGCACTGGAACAGATTTCCCAGACAGGCTGTGGAGTCTTCCTTTCCTGGAAATATTAAAGAGTGTC
Organism: Molothrus aeneus; assembly: GCF_037042795.1. Classification (NCBI taxonomy): domain Eukaryota; kingdom Metazoa; phylum Chordata; class Aves; order Passeriformes; family Icteridae; genus Molothrus; species Molothrus aeneus. Next base: position 72,667,881 of record NC_089647.1, on the reverse strand, counting down.
TGAATTCAATCTTGTGCCATGTGCTCTAGGATGACCCTGCCTGAGAAGGGAGGTTGGGCCAGGTGGACCACAGTGGTCCCTTTCAACCAGACCCATTCTGTGGTTCTGTGAGGCGAGGCCACACCAGCGTAGTGTAGGGCAGGACCATCACCTTGCTTGACTGGCTGGAGATTCTGTGTCTGATGCACCCCAGGACACAGCTGGCTCTTTTGGCTGCTGAGGAGCACTGTTGACACATCGTCAGCAAACCCCCAGGTATCTTTCCATGGGGTTGTCCTCCAGCTGCTTGTTCCACAATTTGTATATATTTGTATGTATTTCAAGAGAATCAAGTATTTGTTGCAGCTGTATGTAGCTTATCTGTGACACAGAATTCTGGAGGAGCTCAGATGATGAATCTAAAATCAAATCTACAATTAGAATATAATTGCTTCCAGTGCATTTAATCAGGGAGCTCATATCTCTCATATAGAAAATAAAGAACATGTGTAATAAAATTCCTAATATCAAATTTGAAAGATTAAAACCAAGCAGATTTCTCTTTCATTTTTTTCTCCCCAAAGTTTCATATAATTTCAACTAGACAAATAAACTCTAGATGTATCAGTTTAATTACTATACTCATTATTCAGTGCAACTATATTATTCAATTAAATTGAAATTAAAACTAAATTGAAATTACAATCTGAATAAACTACTGCAGGAAGCTATAAGTAATATTGTATTTGTGCTACATTTCTGCTGCATTTCATTTAAAATTCACATGAAAATATAATTAAATCAGTATTAGTAACTTACTTTAGTTTTAGGTTAATCATATTTTAAAGGAAACACAAGAAGAAACAGGAAAATCACAATTAAGTCAGCATTTTATTTGCAGGTCTAAAGGCAAGTCCTTAGAGTCGGGGTTTCTTCAAAGACTATGCTTTCCATGTGTCTTGCTTGTTATAATGAAAATTAAGAAAGTAAGTAATGTATACAAGGACAAGCTTTAGATGTTTGTTGATGGTTTGGAATACGCTCATGTCTCATTACCAGATGATTGCAAAGCAAACTGCTCCTCAGTGTAATATCTAAATCTCACGTAAAAAGATATCCAAATGGTTGTTGGATGTCTTCAGCTTTATGGAATATAACTTATGTTATTAATTCCCTGTGAGGAGGGCTTATTTCTTGATTGTTAGCATTATAGGAAAGTATTATTATACATATATGTGTGCATATATATATATATATATATATATATATATATATATATATATATAGTAACATCTCCAGGTTTATATTTGACACAAGGCAGTGCACATCAGGCCATATCCCAACATGCAATTTTTTTTACAGTTATGAATCAAACATTAAATACATGTTTTGCTGGAAATTCTGTTGAAAATTTTTATTTAAGCTAGATTTAAAAAAGGATTTATGATTATGTTTAAAACCAATTTTATTAGGGAAAGCTAACTTAAAATGTATTGTTAATATTTCAGGGTGAAAATTATAGAGTTTTTATGGGGTTATAAGGTATTCCCATTAAGGAACAATCATCTCCAAAATGAATTTGTGTGGAGCAGCACATGCAACAATTGGAGTGGTACAGCTGTGAGCGACCAATTTACTTGTTCTACCTCATAGTGATTTAATATAAAAAGAAAGAGTCTGTAACTGCTCAAGAATACCTCCAGTGGTCTTCTTCATGTATAGAGGTGATGAACAACCAATCTTCAAAACTAGTTTTGATATAACTTCTTTCAATGAAAAGCTCATGTTTAACAAAATGCATTCAATTTAATATATTGTAGTTTTTTTTAAATTTTCTGAGAAGAAAAAGAAATTAGGTGTATTTTAAGCTGGCAAATTACTCTAACAGTTAATGTAATGAGATAAAGACTAATATACAACTTTTTATGCTAGCAGAAAAAAAAGAAACTGCTGAACTGATGGACTTCTCTGGAGAACTCTTGTTTACCACATGCAAGAGTTCAATTTTCTTTTCATTTATGAGGCATTTTCTTAACCTTCTGAGACTTAAGAAGAAGCAGACAGCTCTTCAGAAAGCTGGGACTATGGATTTATTGCCATGAACCCCAGAGTCTCTTTTAAGGAAATCCCACCATTTCTTTTTTATTTGATCATTTAAGTGATTTTTGATGACAATGCAGAGTATGCAAGAACAAAAAAATGTAGAGCAAACATAAAAAAATCAGAGACTATGCCAGGCAGCATTTATTATCAAAGCAAAAGAAAACATGAATGCAAGAGAACAACTACTGAAAGTACATAATCTGTGTTTTTAAAAACACCTTACAATACTAAACCAGAACAGTACTGTTAACACCTTACATTATTATTGAGCATGCAGCTCATAAAAATTTCCTATTGTTGCTTTTAAATACAGATTTAAAAAATGTCTAGCAGACACTTTTGAATTTAGATATATTATTGGTATTTGCAACAATATATGAAGGAGAACGTTACTCTAGGGAGTTATATATGGGATGGATTTACTTATCCACGAGGAAAGGATGATCCTCTTAGCTACAAATATAACTTTAAGAAACAAGTCAAACACAGCAAAGTCATTTAAAGAAAAATACATCTGAAACCCTCAGTCTCAAGTTTAAATGCCTGATTTAATACTAAATCTATTCAGTCAAAACTTCCCCTGTCCTTACTGTTGGTAACTAATACTTTTTCTTTGTACCTGTATAGCAGCTGTTTTTCTGATGACTGAGAGGAAAAAAGACCTTTTCTCTCAAAGCAGTTGTCAACAACATTTCATTGAGCCATTGGTAATATAATTCTTACAACTGTTCTTGCAATCGTTGGCAATTCTTAATGAATGACAGAACAATTATTTAAATAAAACTGCTGAGCACTTTAGTTGAGTGTTAGAAAAACTCACGGTTTCAGAAAACATTTGCTTGTAAAAAATGCAATCACTTTCCTCGAATCAATAATTATAATTAAATTACTATAAAGTGACCCAGAGCCAGTCTTTCTCTTCCATCAGTTTGCTTAAATTAATGGAGAAAAAACTTACCTCTAAGTTATAACAGATTAAGGAAATAACCTTTATACTTCAAATAATTTACATCTGTTAATATTCAAACAGTACAGTAAGTAAATTATACTGTATTGTAAGACAATTACTTTTGCTGACATATACTAGAGTGCCCTTTAGTACAAATATCAGTTTCTATGAGTTGTTAAGATTAAAATTGGAATAAAATTGAGAAAGCAAGTAGGATAGAGGACTACTTATGAAAGACTGTTATGGCAGCCCTGATTCCTTCAAATGTTGGAGTTTTTTGTTTTTTTTTATTGTCTCTGAACACCTTCTAGCAAAAATTATTACAGCAACCAGTTCTACTAGGCTTAATAAATTATATTTTTTTCTGGAGTACTGTCACAACTAATAAAATCAGTGGGACTACTAACATGTTATCAGCCTGTGAAGGTCAGGCAGAATCTTATCCATGAGATTCCATTAATTTTTTATTTTGAACATCTGAACATTATTGGGTGCCATCCCAATTATTCAAGGTGTGACTGCAGTTGCATACTTTCTATTTAAAAAAAATATGAGGTAAAAAGCAAGTGAAAAATGAAAGTCTACAGATTCTATTTATTGATATAGTAATTTCTGTGTTATACTGGACTTATCTTTTGGCATCCGACTACTCTTGGTGAAGATACTAACATGATGCTCTAACACAAATTTGTAAGTTTCTCTTATGTCTTTTGCAGATCCTGCAGGAGAGAAGTCTGCTGAGTTTATTCCTTCTACTAAAAAAAGAAAAGAAAAAGGAAATGTAAAATAAATGCATTTTAACTATTATGGTCTGAATCAGGATTTTTTGACATTAAAAATGGAGATAAGGTATAAGTCGTTTTCAAATAGGCATGGAATAGTGATCATACAGCCACAGCCACAGAATCTCTCTTTACATATATACTCTATCTATACTATTCATAATTATAAATTACTGTGATTATGTTGATTTTGCAACATATAAAAAATTATCTTACTGAAAATCCAGATTTCCTTTACTATGAGAGTGTTTCTGAATGTTGCTAACATATCTTGCAAAAACAATTGCCTGAAGACAAGTTGAATAAACACTCTACTAATGGAAAACCCACATTTATAGTGCACTTGAAGAGTTAGGACAGGGAAAAACTGATAAACTACCTCAGATGTTCTTCTTAGTGGATTTCTATTGGTAACTCTTTTTAGGCATGAAAATATTCTTTTAATCCCTCATTTGCAAAAATGTTATAATTTTTGTTATTAAGAGGATAAAGATATTATTAGAGACTAGTATGCAAAGGTGAACATTATTTTAAAAATTATTTTCAGAAGTCAGATGAATATTGTTTAATGGAGTGATTGAATAAATGGTTCGTGAAAGAAATAAATGGTTGCAGTTTAAAAAAACCCAAAAAACTAAAGGAAAAGTGACAAACATAGAAGTCCCTATAGGCACAGAATAAATGCTGTACTGATGCTGCACATTTCCTTCTCTTTTGCTGCCATGCCCTAAGGGTAATATCCTAGGGGGGTCCAACTAACTAACTCCTGGGAAACGTGGAATTTTGCATCCTAAAATTCAGGCTCCTGACTTTACTATTCACCTGACCCATATTCTTCATGATCAGTGTATGATAACTACAGCTCAGGCTGCCTCAAATGAGCAATACCTTCAAATAGAGCGGATTGATTATATGTTCATAGTAGAAATGAGAGACCTATGGTTGGCACCCAAAAGAGGGTAATTACTGAGCCCCAGTTTCACAAGAAGTACATTTGGTCTGCCTAAGATTGGGTGCTGAGCCTACACAACTGTGTTTGGTGTCGTTACCACTGTTCTCTGACAGCTCTCTGTTCGACAGACCCATTACTATTCATGATGAAATCTTCTTATAAACCTTCACAAGAAGATAATAAGAATATTCACTACTTGTTATATTATGAGACATTTCAGATGTTATTAAGATGGTAGTCTGCCTATCAACAGACAGACATATGCAAGTAAAATCTTTCTACTTTATCCTACCCTATAGTTTGACCTTGGATGATAAGTATTTTCTTCAATATAAAATATGGGCATCATAGAGACACCTTCAATAATATTTATGAAGGCAGTTTTATTTTTTCTTATGCATTAATATAAAAATTATTCAAACATCTCAGATATCTCTGAGTTCTGAAGAGTCATAAGTTTTATCTCTAAGTTTTTCAGAAGAAATCAGTCATGATGCAATTATTTTATTTCAGTATTTCAAAATAAGAAACACTAATTTTTAAAAATTTTAATATTAAAGCATTAATGTTGATAGAATTGCTTTTGAAAAAAGAAGAACTGGACGAATAAAGTGGGAGAAAATGGTCTTTCATGTGATATTCCTGCAAGATACTTCCTTTGATGTATTTTCTGATAGCTAAGTTTAATATTATAGAGATAAAGAGAAGATATTAATATGGAAATGTGCATATGGATCTGTGTTTACTTGCTGCATAATTTAAATAGGCTCACATATATGTGTCTAATATGGGAAGATATGCTACTATCACTATATATCCCACCTTACCTTATGGAAGTAAGGAAGAATACCTATGGGAACTTTAAGGAAAAGTAGCTTTCTATATGGTCACTGCAGAAAAAATCTTCACAAAAAAAGTCAGATATTTAATGCATTTTCTCTCTATTAACTTTATTGGGAGCTTAGGGCAACCCTGCTGCTTGTTTTAAGTGTCTTATTTTTATTCTTAAATAGGTTGCACTGTACATATGGCAGACAGGTCAAGGCTATAAAAAAAGTAAAAGTAGTTTTGGCTATATCAGCTTTTCTGTGACAGCTCATTTTTGTGTAGGAAAACAACCTTTTACTTCTCCATGCCTTTTTCTCATCCTTTCCTTTTCTATATCCTTTGATTAAAGCCTTAATCAGTGAAGGCTCAACAATTCAGGAATTTCAGTTTTATACTGCTGCAAAGTCCTGAGGATTTAGAAAAGGCTTTTGATGGGAATCACTCATGCATATTTGTGCCATTCTCCTAATTCCCAGATAAAGCTGTCAGCATTGTTGGGTGTTTTTGAAAAGACGGTGAACATGGGATCATTAATCATGGTAAACAGTAGAACATGTGACAGTCATGGGAAATAGGTTATGGTTGTTATGATAATCACACTAACACAAAAATCTGTTTAAAAAAAAGAAGATATGAAAACAAACACATGTGCTCTCTTATCTATATTAGCTCAGGATAATGCAAATAAATATAAGTTACATTTTCCTTACTGTGGCCATCTGTGTTCAGGAAAGATTTATCTCAGGAAAAGGTGGTAGAAATTTCTCCAGGACCAAGTACCTTAGGGACGTTTCCTACTTATAACATTTAACATTACACATGAGTTCCCAAGAGTTCTGACATTATTAAGCTGCTTAGGGACTGTGTTGAATCAGTGGACTCTGACAGTCTTCGTTGAAATCACTTCCTCTTCACTTTAAAGTCTGTTTTGACTTCTGGAAGTTTTCATAATAAAAGGAAGAAATAAAAGTTGATCAAAGGTAAGCATTCAAGGAAAGCTTTTCAAAAGCAGATAGTCTGTGTGAGCTTGTTCCTGTGTAAGGAACATTAGGCTGAGCTTGAAAACCTTTGAAAATGTCTACTTGTCTCAGAAACTATGATGTCAGTGTGATTATATGCCCAAAGGATAACAAAGGCCACTGGCACAACATTATTAATATTCAAACTTAGGTGTTGGAATCTAGATGATGCTCTAATAAAAATAATAAATAATGGAAAGGGGGAAGTAACTACAGATAGTGTGGTTATCTCTTTCTCCAACTTATCAATATGTTCCTCATCAAATATGGAAAGAAAAATGTAATTCATTATTTAATCTAAATATCTGCTTTAAATGGCTGTCATTTCCAACCAAGGCAGCACCACAGAAAATTTCTTGTTCTGAGCAACATGAAATCAGCAGGAAAAGGAGGGAAATCAATGACAGAGAGCAAGTACGTTCAAATTAATTGAGAGGGATAACTAAAAAAATAGTTGGCAATGTATATAAATAGAAAAGTAACACCAGAAGAGTACTACCAAAATTATAGTCCAATAACAGAACATCTCTGGGCTTTGAAAAGGTTGAGATATATTCTGATATAATCACAACTCTGAGAGAGGCTTATGGCTTAATGACCTCTCATGAGGAACAAGAAGAAACAAAATGGAGACCACAAAAAGGTATTTAACTCAGGATCCTTAAACTGTTGTTAAATTAAAATATAATAAAATACCATCAATTTTTATTAAATATCAATGTCAATAATATAAATAATATATATTATATATATTATATATATGAAGGCCTACTGGGAAATGTTACACTTCTGACCCTGTTCTTCAATGAAGGGAGGTTTTGTGTTGGGTTTTTTTCCTGCAAGACTGTCAGGTAAGCAGGATTCTCTGAATTTATACACAGCAACATCATTATTCTCAGGAGAAAAGGTCTGACCTAAGCAAAGTAATGGATGTTATATGATCACACGAACTTTAAGGTAATTAAACCCCATTAGGGATTAGGTAAATGCTAAACTTTTCAAATGCTTGGCTGTAACTTTTCACTTGACTAGAGACTCAAGATATAGATTCACTGGAAGTTTTATGGCATCATTACCCAATAGACTGCTGAAAGTACATTTCAGCAGCCACAGTTTCTAGTGTAGTTTTTACCCATAGCTATCAAAAAGATGCCAGTGTGTCTACAGATCTAGCCTCTATGAACTTGTATTAAATTGTCATTGGATACAACATAAAACCAATAAAGAGGCATAGATGAAAATATCATTCTGTCCAAGAATTGCCCTAGCCCCAGATTATAAAGGTCATAGTCTTCTTCATTACTCTTTTCTAAAGCAATTAATCTTTAGGTCTGTTATATAGTGAGGAACAGATGCATAGGAATACGTTAGTCAAAGAAGAATAACCTGTCAAAACCCTGAGAGAACACAGGTTTAACTTGCCTTACAGAAAAGAGGAGCATACAGTATCATAAATAAATATTAAGTAAAATAAATAATTTTTTGCTTTTGTTACAGATTTATTTCTTGTGTTTCATTTGATTTTTTTTTCTTTTTGAGGGGGTGGTGTGCTTTTTAACAGAATGAGGTAAAATAGCAGAACAATTATGTGATATTAATTCTGGCCAAAGATATCAAGTAATTTTAAAGATTAAGATTAATAAATTCTGGATAATAGGTTATTAGTATATGTATTTCTGGTTTTGGAGAGTCTTGCTGATCAGATTAGGGACATTTCTATTCATGGTACTGATTATTGAGAACCCCTTTCCTGCATGTTTAACCATGTCATGGAATCATAGAATGTTTAGGATTGGAAAGGACCTTAAAGATCATCTATTTCCAACCATTCCTTCCATGGGCAGGGAAAACTTCCACTAGAGCAGGTTGCTCAAAACTCCATCTAACCTGGCCTTGAACATTTCCAGGGATGTGGGGGTCCACAACTTCTCTGGGCAAGTTGTTCCAGTGCCTCACCGCTCTCACAGTAAAGAATTTCTTGCTCAAGTCCAATTTAAATCTACCCTTTTTCAGTTAAAAACCATTGTCCCTTGCCCTGCCATTATACACCCTGTTAAATTTTTTTACTCTTTCTTAAATTCTTCCTCTATTGGAAGCCCTCATGAAAGTGTCCTGGAGCCTTCTCCAGGTTAGACAATCTCAGCTGCCTGAACATTTCTTCATATGAGAGGTGCTCCCATCATCTGACCATATTCATGTCCCTCTACACTACAACAGGTTGTTATCCTTCTTATAAGCCCCCCAAGATGGATGTGGTACTCCAGGTGGGGTCTCATGGGAGTGAAACCTGCTGGCTGCCCTTCTTTTTATGCAGTGCATGATACAAGTGTGTTCCTGGGTTGCAAGGGCATATTGTCACACACTACACACAGAATGTGACTTCAAGGCTTTTGGATTCTGCGGTGGTAGTCAGGTACTTAAAAACAGTCATGTTGGTACTGAATGCTGAAATATTTACAAGTATGTCTATACATCTAAGTTGTGCTTCTACCCAAGAGATGTAATGGATGCAGTGGATATGCTCAAAAGTGGGTTGAATGAGGATGAGCATAGTGAATTATTCACCTTAAGCAAAACAAAGTACTGAGATTATGAGCATCCTGCAGATAACATTAAGGTTATATCTACAGTAGCAACATATTTTTCATAAAAAAAAATCCCTGTTCTTCAGCAGGAATTGACCAGTAAATCAAAATCAACTTTATGAGGCCTCTGTATCTAAAGTGTTGGTTTCTTGCTTGCTTTTCCTTTGGAATAGATTTTTTTGATGGTTTAGACAGAACATCAGGCATGCTGTTTGAAGAGATATGGTAGATCAAGCACTTCTGCATTAGCTGTTGGAGAGCATTTGATGAGCACTGGAACTATTTCCAATTCAGTTTTCTCTGTAGGAAGGGTTGGGCTTTTTTGGGGCAAAAAAACCTGTAGAAAAATTTTACAGTCATCAATTCTCTTTAAAACTGTGTCCAAAACACGACATGATCAGGAAAATTTGTTCAAAAATATATTTATGTTCTAAACTAAAATTTAAAGTAGATATGGCCTAAGGCAATGTATCTTTGGCTAAAGTTTTATGCAATGAAAACAAGTGTTTTGGAGATGTTATTTTCTGAAATTCAGTTCAAAACTGTTATGAACTAATATGCTATGGAACTTGAATTCATGGTTTTTTTCCTAAGTCTATCCCTAAGAACTGGCATTTTAATTGCTTAAATAGAATAATAAAATACTCTTTTTTCTTAAAAAGAGTATTTTATTTTTCTATTTAAACAATTAAAAATTCAAGTAGTGAAGGTGCCAAATCCTAGGTATGATTTCTGTATCCACTGATAAGCCTGTTCTTGCCTTTCATGTGACAAGATCAAGCTCAAAAACATACTACATCTGATAATGAAAAAAAGGGTATATGAACTAACCATAGCTATGTTAAAGTTTCCATGCCCAGAAATGATGAATTAAATCAATTACTGTGTTAGAAATTTTTCTGCATTATAGTAATGTATGATTCCAAGATATTTTTACTTGTAAACAAAATATTCCAATACTTGACAGAAAGAAGATATTGAATCAAAAGACAGAGAAATTATGTTTGTATGTTCAATGATTTACAAGGTGTAGGTCTTCATGTATTGATATAATTGTTTGACACTTGTATAATGGAAGGCTTGAGGTTTTATCAGGTTTTCTCCCTAATCTTAATTAATACATTTAAAAGTTTGAAAATCCTGGCAATTATTGATCTCTGCAAAAGAATTTTGTCAAGAATGCTAGAGAATATTTATCTTATCTGTCTAAAATATTGCTTAGTAACTAAGGCTGTGTCTATGCAATATTTAAATGTTCTTTCTTTTTTTTGTAAATGGAGAAAAGTGTTAATATTTTTTCTTACCCCAGAGGAAATTTTATCTCAATAAATAATGATTTGATGCCATACATATGCCAAGTACTGGTTAATCTGAATTCACTTTCAGTTTCTAATTAGACATCTGTTAAAGTCTGTAACAGGAAATCTAATAGAGTTGTGTTGTAATTTCTCAAAGAGATTAATGATTCACAGTGTTAAAGTGTCTGTAAATGGAGTTCTTATGTGAGTCATTATATAAGTTGAAATTAAACTCTTTTGCTTTTATGGAAAATGTTTCCAACTCATGTTATTACCAGTAATTATAACATCAAAACATCCCAAAAAAGAACAAAAATAATTATAAAGCTATTTTTTTGCCACCATTCCTTAATTGGAACACTTATGCTTAAAGTAACTGCCAAAACGAATGAAAACCATATTCTTTCTCTTTTTTCTCTTTACCATTTTGACATTCTAACATTTTAATGAAAATATGCATAGAACTCGTAGCTGTACATTTTCCAAATTGATGGGAAAATTTATGAAATATCATTAATTATTTGGGTATTACAGAATGCATTGCACATAAAAATCTCATCTATTGAGCTTATTTATTCTAAGAATTCCAAGTACAGGATGCATATTATATCCCATAGTCTTTTGCAGTCCTTCAGAAGTCAGCAAAAATTCAGCGTGTCAGTTAAGTATCACAGCTGAGTTAAACAAGTTTTTTACTGCCTTCAAATATATTTTTCAGTGTTTGGTAAATTTGTGCCTTGTTCTTCTTTGGGTTTTATATTTTAAAAGACATTCTGGAAGATAAGGACAGAACATTTCCTTTACCAAAATAAATAAGCAAGTAAATAAATAAATAAACAAATAAATAAATAAATAAATCTTATATGTCAGAGAAATTGCCATGGGTTTTGAGAGCCCAGTGACTTAACAATAAGTTATTGGCTGAAAAAAATGTTGACAATCTGTTTCCTCATTTTGCAGAGGAAGCCATTCATGTTCTATCATGTGAAATTCCCTTCACGTGTCTTAGAAGGCAGATGGAGATAGTATTCAAGATTTTCTCTTGATGTCCTCAAAAGTAATGTCTTTTTCCTACACTGTGTAGCTTGTATGTGGCAATACCTTGTACTACTTGCCAGGCAGATGGATTGTACAAAGTAAGACAACTCTGCTTATAGTCCTCATGTATCTTTTTAAAATGTAATGAACTTCAGAATTTGCAGAATTGCGTCTTTTTAAATTACAACAGCTCCTTATTAGCAAAACCACAGAACAATTCACAATTGTTTCCAATTGTGAAAGGACATGGTGAATCAGAGAGAACACAATGTACGAGGTCAAAATTCCACCTGCTTTGTTGGAACAAACTCGGCAGTATTCAGCATGAGAACAAGTTCCATTTCATACGGATTGTGCTTCAGAAGGTGCCATATTTAGAGTAGTTTATAAAAAAAGTATGGCCTTGTAAAGGTTCATATATGCGTTCCAACATACTTGACTTAAAATAAACTAGAAAACATGATATTTAGAGGCAATAGATAATTTTTTTTAATGAAGACGAAAAAGTTAGCAATCAAATAAAATGTCAAATAAAAAACCCACCAACTTGTACTTTTATAATGCCAGGGAACAACTTAAATCCCATATCTGCCTGAAAAATCAACAAGAAATCTGAAAGCAAAATATGAAAATTGCAATACTGCCACGGATAAATATAATTATGTTCAATACATAGAAAAAAATTTGATATATAGTCAATTAAAAGTCAACCCACAGAATTGTAATATATTTGAACACTTAAATACATGGAATTTCATTTTGGAAACAAACATAGAAAAATATTCTCTTTGGTAGAATATTTCAAACATTAATTTATTGCCAAAAAAAGAATCCTAACTAAAGATCTTATTTTTAAATCTTTAAACTCGGGATCCAATACTACTGTGAACACCTCTCATCTCTCAGTAAGTTATATGATTAGCATGAAATGGATGTTGAGAGGTTTTCTATACCATTACAAATTACTGGAGCTAAAGGAACTGAGATGTGAATTCCTCTCTTCATGTCTAATGTCTAAGTTAAATCAGTTTTTTTTTTACTCATTCAACTAAATCATGCAATTTAAAATATTTTAAGCATTAAAAAAAAAGATAGAAACAAAAATATTCAAAATGCATTGCTTAAAAATCAAAGCTAAGCTGAAGCATGTAGCTGAAATTGTTGTGAGGAAATGAAGGACATTCCTGATTTTTGTACATTGTTAATAGATTTCTGGCATACTTGGTTATCCACAACTTTTTCTGTTATAACTAGGCTCTCCTAGATTATTATTATACTGCTTTTCTTTTTGTGCAATATTTGCTTCTCAAATACTGTATTACAAGTAGTTAGGTACTCACAGACTTAAGCTTGTGTAACAGCTCAGAAATACTTAAGTCAAACCAATCTTAAAATAAAAGATATAACTGCATGAATGGACTTTACGTTAGCCCAGGACAAGTCATCCAACTGAAAAGTTACACTTTAAAAGGGACTGTAAAACCTAATTGGATGTACTAGACTACCCAAAACTGTTACTCCCTGGACAATTTCAGAATGCATTGCTAAGAGTCTCTGAAATGCAACTACAAAATGTAGAGGGCAAAGGGCAAAACTTGACTATCTGTCTGATGTGTGATATCAGGGGAAAGTAGTCCCCTTTGATAACACTATCTGGAAAATGTTGACAAAACTACAGGAAAGTGAAAAATGCCTAAGACTTATATCCATCATGTTCTCACAGACATATTTGCCACTTCTATTTAGAAACTTGCAAATCAGCATTTTAGGTGCTACAGGTAGGCCATGGTGAAGTACTAATAATTTGCCATATCCTGTTCTTTTACAAAGACCTGTTACATCTGTGTCTACACTGTCAAATTTTAATCTGAAGGGCTGATAGTAAATGAAATAGTTCCATTAAGTAAATGAATAGTTCCATTAAGACAGCTGCAGAGCAAGCAGGAAAGGCACTGGGAAGACTGCAGCCCAGTCTTTCCTTGACCATGCCCACCAGTCCCTTCTTGTTGGTGAGAATAAGGTCCAGCATCTCTCCTCACTGGCACTTCTATCAGTTGGAGCAGGAAGTTATCATCAACACACTCCAGGAACCCTCTGGATTACTTATGACCCACTGTGTTGTCCCTCCAACAGATACCAGTGATTGAACTGCCCCACAAGTACCATGAGTTCATGACTGTGAGGCTGCACCAATCTGTCTATAGTGTGACTCGTACATTTGGTCTTCCTGGAGAGGCCATTTGTAGCATTCCCACTATAATGTCACCTGCACCTGCTCTCTCTTTAGTTCTGACCCATAAATTCTCTGTCAATTCCTCATCTACCTTCAGATGAACCTCCATGTTCTCCAGCTGCTCACTGACATGGTGGGCAACACCACCTGCTCAACTCCCCTGTCTTTAGGTCCTTCCTAAAGAACCTGTACCCTTCCATTTGAACATTTTGGTCATAGGAGACAACCCACTGCATCTCCATGATGACAGTAAGATTCTAGCCCCACAGGCATGTCCATGGCTAGGCTCCCTTTGTTTATTCCCCATGCTCCTTTGATGAAGCTAACTTCCATGAACCCTCAGCAAAGCAAGTTTATCAAAGCAAGTCTCATCATCTAAGTAGCTGAACCCCTGACCATGGCACCAATCTTGTAGCCATTTGTTGATTCTCCAAATCTGACTGGCTCTTTCAACCCACTTCTCTTTGGCTGGGAGGCTTGTTAAAAAAACAATGTGTCTTCTGGAGTCCCTTACCACCTCTCTCAAGGCTCTGTAATCCTTTTCTAACCTAATTTTTTGCTCCTTAGGCTTTTATACATTTCCATGGCAGTGATTTTTATCTTGAATACTGGACAAGCTATGACTATCAGAACGGCTATAATTCTGCCTTTGTTTTTAATTTTTCTGAAAGGCTTTAGCTCACTTATACTACCACATATTAATAATTCATTTTCATATTAAAATTAGCCATGGTCACACAGCTGTGCTGCATAAGATGAGTCTATGAATCACAGGTGGATAAAACTCCTTGGACAAGAGTGAAATGATGGAGTTCAATGTAAGTGCCAAAATATAGGTCTCTAGTGTCATTTGAAGATGAGCAATTTTAGATTCATGCCTGGCCTCTGTCTACACTAGAGGTGTCTCATAAATCGAGTTTCACATCTGACAGTGGCATGGGAATGTCTAGGATGCTTTAGAGTATTTCAGGAGGCCCTAGGCACATGTGTTTAGGCAATCCATTTGTGACCATGGTATCAGATGATTACTGTAATGTTTGGCCAGACCACTGTTAAAAGGCCGTAACGAGTTCGTACTGGAAGATACTTGTGAAATATAAATTTTGATTTATAGAAGGTTTTTAAATATGTACTTAGTGTTGCAGCCCTGGATTAGTTACTTCAGGGCCCTGGATTGCATGCATCCCGCAGAAAAGAGATTCCAGGACAGGAAAACATAAGTCCTAAAACTCTTTTGTTCCATGCGTTCCTCTAGAAGTTTTAGCATATGATGGGCCATATCTGAAATTCTCTATTTTAAGCTCAGTGAGCTTATCATGTGAGAGTATCTGTGGCAGTCCTGTGGCAATTTTGGACTCCTACTACTAGGCAGTAAGAAATCATTTGATGTTGGGAAGCCCCCAGAGGTATAATGGATCTGGAAGATTTAATGCCTTCTTCCAAAGTAATTCCTTAGTACTGGGAAGACATTTATTTGATTTAGTCTGATGTAACATCTGACATGTAACATCTTCCATGTATTAATAATTCCATTGCTTGAAAGAGACAGTCATTTATTCTATTATATTTTGCAAAATTGTTGAGACAGAAATAACTGTGAAGAAGCAACTAAATTTTCTTTGTATTGAGAGTGGCAGAGCTGGAACAGGCTGTCAAGGGGGGTGTCACAAAGTCTCCCTCTCTGGAAATATTCAAAACCCAACTGAATGCATTCCAGAGCAACCTACTCTAGGGTTGACCTAGATGGTCTCCAGAGGTGCCTTCCAACTATTCTGTGATTCTTTAGATGATGTATTATTAACTAAATTTCAGTTTGATCTCCGCCATGGGAGTAGGGTGGCACTGCGAGTAAGGTGGAAGATAATTTTTCGGTCAGAATCTTCAAGGTATCACCATCTAGAACCTCCAAAATGTGTGTATGTATCCAGAACTATCCTGTGTCTCTTAACATACACACTTAAGTGGGTGAGTATCAAATTTTTTTTTCAAATAGACCCTAAACTTTTTGCAAGGTTAAAGTTGAGTATTTATTTTAGTCAGCTTGTTGACCAGGCTGAACTCCAAATCGAGGTGGTGGCATCGGTTGCTATGTTGTATCATCTTTGCTGTTGATAGGAACAGTGTGTTGGAGGCTAACTTGCTATGCTAGCCAAATTTATTTCCAGCAAGACAGGATTATTCAGCTCCTATATATCAAGTCTACCCTGCCCATATCATGATTAACACTTCCAGTCAGGGACCTAACATTGTTAGCAGTCATTTAGTTCAAGGCAGGCAACAACAGAGCATGACACAAAATACTGAGTTCTCATGGTCAGAGAATAACAAGAACCATATCTAGATGTTCATAAATCCCCTTTTTACACTTTTTCCTCAAATAATTGAAGCAGAATAGCTAACTAAGCCCTTTCCAAATTCTGCTAACAGAAATGAATCCCTTCTATACACACACACAGAGTAAAACAAGTACACTCAATCTCTTCTCCACATACATATAAATTAGATAGTTGGCTTAGTTTCTGCAGTTCCATTAACCTTTGTGAGTGTATTTTCCGCTACCAATTAATTCAAGAATGTAGTGGCTTGATCCTGACTGGCAGCTAAGCAGTACACAGCCATTCACTAACTTCTTTTGCTACCAACATCATGGGGAGAAATAATAGGAAGAGCAAAAGACTCCAAAAGTTGTGGACAAGATAAAAATATCTTAACAAATGGAGGAAAGATGATGAAGAAGAAAGAAAGGAGAAATGCAAATGAAAGAAGTGGTGCAAACACAATTATTTGTCTCTTCCCACAGAAAACCAATGCCCAGTCAGTCCCTGAGCAATGGCTACCTATCCAAAACACTCCTCCTTTTGGATTTTAGTGGCTGAAGATGGCTCCATATGCAGTAGCCCTTTGTTCATTTGGGTCAGCTGTCCTGGTTATGTCCCCCAACCTCTTCTTTTACTCTCCCATCTGTCTTGCTAGGAGGGTAGCATGGGATGCAGAGCAGGGCCTGCTGTGGTGTGAGTGCTGCTCAGCAACAGCTAAACCACAGTTTGTTGTCAAAATAATTCTGGTCATACAGCAAAGCATTGCACCTTAACAGATTGCTATGAGGAAAATTAGCTCCAACCCAGCCAGACCCAGCACAAAGAAGAAAAGGTAGATGTGCAACTCTCTACAACTGACAGAAGCATCATGTTCCAAGGTCCTGGTTCTCATGGGTGACTTAAAGAAATACTGGGGCTGGGACTAAATCAATGTTTATAAATTCCTGATGGATTAGAGTAAAGTCAAATTCAAAGTCTTCTCAGAGGTACTCAGTGACAGGATAGTAGTAATTATTACTACTAATTATTATTAGTAACAGGAAAATAGTGATAAATTTATCTATATGACATTCAGATTAAATGTAAAAGAAAAAGGTCATACTGGGATTAGTCTGAGATTGGGTGGAATTTCTATCCTCTGAGCCAGTCAAAACCTTCCTGCACATGGTAGATGTCCAGCAACATGAACAACCTGACCTAGCTAAACCTTTTCTGACCAGAACAGTTTGACTAAATGATCTCCAAGGGTCCCTTTCAACCTCAATAATTTTATGGCTTTAATTAGTTCAATAGAGAGTCAATATGTACAGTGTTTTAACCCTAAGAACAAATTTTCCTTGAAATAAGTTACAATTTTCTTGTATCTGTTGTCTTCCCGCCCCTTCTTGAGATTTCCACCTCTTCAGACAGGAGCCCTCGGGTCCTCATACATCTATCCTTAGAAGATCCATACTTGTCCCCAGAAAAAGGAAAAGTGTGCAAAGGGTTCCATAAATATCTCTAGAGAAAAGGAACAATACCACTTAAAATATAACTACAAATATTTATTAATACAAAGCACACACACACAAAAAAATACAGGCTGGTACTTCTTCCCTCTCCAAAAGACTTTGAATGATAAAAACATTAAGATACAGTGAGTGGGATTTCTCCATAAATTCTTGCAACTTAATTTAAGCAAGTTTAGGATATCTGCCAATGGGAGGGTCCACAGGTTGAGTCAGGTGCCCAAACTCCTAGAAGCTAGCACAGCTGAGATAAGTATGTGAATGTATGCTGATATGGATCAGAAAACCACATTTAATTGTGAGCCTTCATATGTGCCTGTTAGGGATTTTTCAAATTTAAATAAACATTCTTTTTGCCACTGGGTTCTGACTGTGATCCAAGCACACTTCTTTTTTCAGAGTCCTAGCCATGTCTCTGGGCCTTTCAATCATTATTACATTTTTATAGATGTTAACAGCAGGTCAACAAACTAACCAGCTAGCTGAATAACAAGTAGGATTCTCTACAGCCTGCAGGAATAACATTTTCACAGAATGCATACAGACATATTCACAGATACAATGTGTGAGGCATGTTCATGGGGTGTTGTATGAAAGAAGGGAAGTGTCCTGTGATGCCTTATATGTTGGAATATGGGGAGGGTAGTTAAATAAGCTGCCCACTTGTTCGGAGGGAGCAAATAATTTTCATAACTGCTTTCTGTTTTTCTCCTGAAGGAGGCTTTATGGTTTATCAAAAATAAATGTACAGGAAACAACTAGCATAAGCCTCGTGCAAAGGGGCTAGGGACCAGAGATCCAGGGTGAAACACAGAGCCAACAACAGACCAGATCAACAATGTAAACATGCCAAAAGCCACGGCACACCAACAGGGCATGTCAGGGGGCTGGGGGGGGAGGGGGAAGGGCAGGTGGCATGTCAGAGCAGGGCACAGCAGTGGGGCCATGGCACAGAAATTTGCAGGGCAGTTTGCCCAGTCAGGGTGAGCAGGAAGGGCTCCTTTCCAAAAGGACCCAATAAAGGCAGATAAACAGACTCAGTATCTGGTGCAGAAGAGCACAAAAAGATCCTTTCAGTCCCAGTTTCAGTAGTGCACCAGTATAAGCCTCCTCAGTCATGGTGCTGACACATACTGTGGAGCTCATTCCCCTGCAGCTGCTGCAGTCACTTCCCAGCCATGTCAGAGGCCACCAGCCACACTGATCTGCTGATGGCAGACAGAGCTCTCCAGGCCACAGGTTGCCAGAAGTGCCTGGTGCCTCTGTGAGGCTGGGGCAGAAAAACCAGTTCTTTTGCTGAAGCTGTACTGTGGTTGAGGAGCTGGGTCACCTGGCAAGAGAATTCCTTTTCTGGTAAAGTAATTTTACATTGTTTGTCTACCTGCTCCCATAATTCTGCTGGCCCCCATCAAATGACCCCTGCCTGTAAGAGGAAATATTAATGTGAAGGAGAAGGGAAGCTATGGAGACATTCAGATACCCCACCATTACTGAATGGACCACTCAGCAGCAGGTAAGTATGTGAGTGCAACCAAGGGATGCACACAGGATGCTCACAAAACTGTCTGACGAGGGTTGACAAGAATATAACCATCATCAGGATTAAACATCTACCAGGAAATTACAGACACTTCAGAATCTTAAAAGAAGCATGAAGGAAGAGGGGCATTTGTGACATGGGGAGAGACAGTGAAGAGGAAGCAGTAGCTACCATGGGGAGTGTGTCACTGACAAAAGTGTCCCTGGGGCACCCTGACCTCTGTCCAGACCATATAGAGCAGCCTGCCATGGGGCACTGGGAGCAGCAGGCATCCAGAGGTAGGCTGACAGAGTGGGGACAGCATCTGGGACCCCCATCTCAGGGTATGGGACACCTCTCAAGTCACCTCACCAAAAGGTGCACCAGAAGTGGCAGTGATATGCAAAAATGGGGAAGGAGTAATGACAACTCCTACATCCAGGGGATGTATGTGTCTACGTGTAGGTGTAAATACTTGGATTACCCCTACAAAGTAGGTGTTTATTAGCATTTTCTATTTGAGCTATAACTAAGTTTTCTGTTACATTAAGGATATTAATTCTGAATATAAAGCTAATGGATAGATAGTTACATTTCATTAATAAATCAATAAACTGCTTCGATTGTCAGAATTTATCAAAACACCTAGAGTCAGGTGTTTTGATAAATTCTCAGACTGCGACAAGATCCCCTTCCACCCATACTACACCATCAAAGGCATCCTAGGATTTGTACTAATACTCTCCCTACTCATCTCATTAGCCCTATTCTCCCCTAACCTCCTAGGCGACCCAGAAAACTTCACCCCAGCCAACCCACTAGTCACCCCTCCTCACATCAAACCTGAATGATACTTCCTATTTGCATACGTCATCCTCCGATCCATCCCAAACAAACTAGGAGGCGTACTAGCCCTAGCCGCCTCAATTCTTGTCCTGTTCCTCACTCCACTACTACACACATCAAAACTATGATCAATAACCTTCCGCCCCCTATCACAAACCCTATTCTGAACCCTAGTCACCAACATCCTCATCCTGACCTGAGTGGGCAGCCAGCCAGTAGAACATCCATTCATCATCATTGGCCAACTAGCCTCATTCAATTTTTATCAGGCATCCTTGCAGCTTTTGGAACTTGGTGAGGTCCTAAAAATTATGAATTCTCAAAAATAATCCCCACCCAGTTCAACACAGCTTTGAAAAGGTCTGCTTTTGTTTCAAGCTTTGTAGCTTTCCACCTTTCATGTCAGGATATGGAAACTGAGTAGAAGGTACACACCTACCTTCTGCCTTGTTTTCCCTGACCTCTCCAGAGAAGATCACTGTAGATGGCTGTGATATGCTCCTCTTAGACATACTTTGTATGGAGCAGTACTTGCATTAGTAAATTATATGCATGTCAAATACAGCTGCAGGCTCAAAGGGGGTTTTTGACCTTGAGCCTGTGACTTCTGTGATACTTAGGAAAGCTTAAAAAAAGACGAATCTCTAAGATTTTTTGTTTTAAAGGACTGGAATGTCTGGAGAGAAGTATGTAACCTATCTGACTAATAGTAGAAAAATCATTGTTTGCTGACAAAGAACATACTCAAAAAAACAATAAAGGTGAAGATGACATTCAGAAGAACAAGATTTGGGGCAATGTTGTGGTTTGTTTCTATGTCTGTTCAGTTTTCCCCCCCCCCCAGTTGTTATGTTAATGGTTCTGCCCAAAGTTCCAGTTTATGTCAATCTCTGTACCCCTCCCACGTTGTCATGGTTTCCCTAATGTATCTTGTTTGTTCCCCTCCCCTGGCTACCTGCCTGTCACTCAGCACCCCTGCCTCTTTTTCCAGAAGCTTCTGGCTAGGGTGTTGGGTGATTGGTTCAGGGGCCAGGGCCCCACCCACAACTGTCTCCTGTTGGCTCCCCACTATTGTCAGTCTCAAATATATCTTCCCTACCCCTCTTCTGATTTGTTGTCCCGAACCCCTCCCTTTCCCTTTATAACCTGAGGTTTTCCCTGCCTCGGGTGCTCCGGACTTCTGTTCCCTAACCCTCCACATCCCCTCTCCAATAAACCTCCTACCCTAAGAAGCCGAGAGTCGCCCCTTCTTTGTATCCTGCAGCCTTGGAGTCTCTAACCGCGGCCACCCACCCTCAAGCAAAACATCGCTTAGGCACAGGGCCTGGACTTAGTGTCTGGGAAGTGCCTGACTGGCTGGAGGCTGGCTGGACTCTTTCTCTAGCCTGGGCATTCAACTATCCACCGGCCACCGCTCCAGGGCAACAGTATGTGGGTCCTGAAATTCTGGGGCTGTTAAAAAATACACTTTTCCAGTATACAGCCTTTTATTGTGGTTACCTATATTCTAGTACATGGAGTTCTTTTTAAGGATGATTGGATGAACAACATACAATAAATGATTTACAGCATGATATTATTTTTCTGTAAGCAAGTTGGCACTTAAATTACATTGGTATCCAATGCAATGACTTTTAGGCACATCACACAC
The DNA here is from genome assembly GCF_037042795.1 of Molothrus aeneus. Classification (NCBI taxonomy): domain Eukaryota; kingdom Metazoa; phylum Chordata; class Aves; order Passeriformes; family Icteridae; genus Molothrus; species Molothrus aeneus. The sequence goes on along the minus strand of NC_089647.1, from coordinate 72,646,273 downwards.
ACTATCCTTATGCAGTTTTCCCACTGTCTTCACCTGGCACATAACACTTTCAACTACAAGGGGCAAAAATAGCAAGGTCTCACTTCAAGAGACAAAAATATCCCCATGTTAAGGCCTCAGATGTGTCTCAGAATTAATTCTTATTTCTTTTTCTCATCCAGGAATGAACATACCATACCACCATTGGTTTTAGATGGAATTAGTATCAAATATCTTTAAAAACAATAGGGGAAAACCTCAAGTACTATCTGCCCAAGACTGTTGGATATCTGCCAAACCTTTTAACTTTACGGGTAGGTTGCCTCATTCATTTTTTTAATTGTCCTTTGGGGGTGCCAGTTACTTTATTTTGATTGAAATGGAAGTCTGACTAATAAGCTGCTGCCATGCTTTCCTGTTTCATGTATCTAAAATGAGATGGAATCTAGGACAAGGATTTTAATTATACAAATTTATCTACAGTAAACTAGAAACTTAAAAAAATGATAAATCAATTAATTTTTACTTTCATTCTTTAATTGTACCTTAAAGTGTTTTTATTTAGTGCTTTAATTAAAATATTTACATATTTAAATAATAGACCTTTTAAAAGTTGTCATTGGGATTTGTTTTCAAATGTACAGCGTTGTTCCTCTTTCTAGCAGTTAAAATGACCTAAATTCTTCATAGCCACTTAGCATGATTGTATATAGCTTTAAATCCTGAGACCTGGCAATTTGTGTTGCTGAAGCAGTAAGGCAATAATGAAATAAGTCACATTGTACGTTTATGTCATTACTTTCAAAGGATGAAGTCAGACATTTAGGGGGAAGAAATCTAAGCTAGCTGGGCTCTTAGCTTGCTACTTTTCTAAGAGTTCTATTCAGGAAACTAGTAATGACAATGAAGCATATCTACTATTTTCCCTTATAGTGGCTATGTGGAAAATGATCACCAGAAGATTAGGGATGACCTTTTATACCACTAAAAATGTATCTCTTTGTTTATTTCCACCATATTTAGTTTGTGTTACATGTAAAATGATATCATCAAATGAAAACTCATTTAGAGAGTGCTGTGTGGGCATACTAGAGTGAATCTAGTGAAGGGCCATTGGTTAGAGGACTGAAGCACATGGGATATGAGGAGAGTATGAGAGAACTGAATGTGTTCAGCCTACGGAAAACAAGATTCTAGGAAGACCTTATTTTTTGCTGTTTACAACTATTTAGTGTTTGAGAGAGGAATAGAGTAAAAACCAGCCAAACTCTTTCAAATAAGCACAGTTGAAGCACAAGAGGCAAAATGACCCAAGTTGAATCGCAGGACAATTTGACTGTATGAGGAAACAATTTTGCAGGTGTGTAGTCAAGTGCTCCAGAGGGTTTCCTAGAGAGGCTGTGGAGTATCCATCCTTGTAGATATTCAAAACACAAATGTTTAGGGCCCCTAGCCATCTCAATGTCTGTGTCACTTTAGAGCAGGAGGTTGGCCCAGGGACCTAAAGAGGTCCCTTCCAACTGAGACTATCCCATGATTCTGTGACCAGCTCTGCTTACCTGAATGCACTACTCGCATGCAGCTTCCACAATGCTTTTAAAAAGTGATGCATAGCTTAGCTACACATTATGTGTTATGTACTATAATTACCTCATACCTATAAATAGAAATAGGGGTAGCAGAGCAATCATAGTTTGGTTGCATATTCAGATTGACATTTAAGATCTTCTTTTCATTCTCAAGTTCATCACCACACACTTGACTAATTAGTATCTTCTCCACACAGAGAAAATGTAGGTGAATTGGTTAGTTCTTTCAGATATTCAACAAGATTTTTCTTCTCTGTGTTTTGTTTTCTTTTTTTTTTTTAATATAGCGTTTCAAAATCAGTCTCCCAACTGTCTTCCAGGGGGACTTAACCTCCATTTCAAAAATTAGTTAATAGTTTGACTGATATTGAAGTAAGCATTTTAAAGTTCACTGTGAAGAAATATACTAAAGAAGGAGAAAAATCAGGGCGGTCTTGAATTTGCAATATATTTAGTAAACCTCTTTTTTTCAAGCACAAATTATAAACCATTTGGGATTGATACTAGTAAAATTTAAGCATTTTTACCTTATTGAATAAAATAATTCTATATCTTTTAAGTCTGTTTTAATTTCTCAATTCCTATGAATTTTATTTAGACATAGTCACTAGACATAAAAGGCAAAATGAGTTTTAGACAGGACAGTTGACATTTTGGTTTTGTATTGTTTGGTTGGTTTGGTTGCTTTTTATTTTTTATTTTTCTTTTGTTCAGTTGCATGACAGTATTGTATTAAAGAAAAAATTTCAAAGCCTTAGAAGGTCTGCTTCCATTTTCTCCTGGAGATTATACATGAAAGTGACAGGATCAGCACTGCAGGACTGTGTCAGCTTCACTTGTCTGCTGAAACCTGCATAAGCACTGGTGATGTTCCACCAACCTACTATCTGGACTGTAACTCTTCACTTTGTCATCCCACAGAAGCCAAGTCTACACCTAACTTTGACAGGGAAAGAGGCAGGTCCTGTGGTGTCCTAGTTATTTTCAGAATATTATTCACTAATTCTTATTCATCTTCTCAAATAGCAGTATTTGTTGAACTTTAGTTTTATTTGCCTTTTCTAAATTTCACTTACAGCTTACTTAATCATACCTCACAAGGTGGCCTTCATACTTCCTTTCATAAAAATAGCTAATAATTTTTCTCTTTTAAACATGTACTGAACACTGAGCTGATGTTTCCTTACAACTGTCTGCCATAACTAACACAAACTTTTTCAGAATGGAAATGATCCATTTAAATCCTGTAAGTTCATGTGCAAAAGATGAATTTCCCCATGTGTACGTAATTGTGTGTGCCTTTCATGAATTTTTCTTTGTTGTTTGCAGCAGTGACTCTCAATTGTCAGCGTCCGGCTAGCTCCAGCACTGCCAGCAGCACGAGGGGGCACTTCTCCCGAGAGCTGCCTTCGGGATAGCGCCTAAGGCAGTGCCCAGCTTGCGGCTGTAGGCACACCTTGTGCAGGACGGAGTCTGGTAAAGGCTGCAACCAGCGGAAAGAAGATGGCGGACTCCAACTGTGGCTTAATCCAGGCTTTAACGAATCCCAGAGGAACCGACAGGAGAAGACGGGGGGGGGGGCCGACAACAGGTTTTAAGGGGTAGGGAGGTGCCAGGCATTGGACCAATGGGGGTGTGGTGGGGAGTGGGGTCCAAGGGATTGACACGTGGGTAACACCAACGGGAAACATTCTGGGGAGGGGCCCCGGTTCCTCAGCCAACCATCGAACTCCCCTGCTGGAACATTCTAGCAGTAAGGGTGGGGAGTGAGAGTGATTGGCGGGGTACTGGGGAGGGATCAGAAGAAAAAATACAGGGGTTTCCAGGGAAACCAGGGCGGAGTTTAGGGGATACATTGTTGGCTGGGGTGGAGCCAGGAAGACAGACAGCTCCAAAGGCGGGAAGGGAGAACTGGGGCAGAACCATTTTCAGACAGAAGGGGATTGGAATAAACCAACCTAATAACTTAACAAAACACACTGCAACAGTTGTTACTCAGTCTAACAAGATCCCTCTTTCAATCCCAACAGTGGTTTTTTTTTTTACTGTTCTGAAACCCTTCCAGGTCTTCATGTCTATGCCAAACTACTTTTCCTTGGTCCTCAGTGCTCTTAACTATAGGCAAATCACTCCTCTTTCCCTTCCTGCTTCTTGCATGTGAGTGATGAGACCACTGAGAAGAGATAATCTCACCCTTTTTCTCTCAGGTCCTGAACTTATCCAGAAAGTTGTCCCTCTTATCTCAAGTCTATAAGTATTACTTCACAAAATTGTTGAAATAATGTTTTATGGTAAAAAGGAGATGCATTCTTAGAACTGCATGAGCTGCTAGTACTGTCAAACGAAGCTTTCTAGAAAAGAATCATTATGAGATATACGATAGAATGTAAATATTCAAAGACCTGGCAAATCAAAAGGGTTCTCTTTTTTGAAGAAGTTTCGAAGAAATCTGGGGAAACTCAGTTATACTTAGCTGCACTACAGCTGTCTTATGTATAATACAGATATAAATATATTGAATTTTTCATGCAAAAGAAAGCTGTGGCTCTACTTTTTATTCTTTAAAGATATTATTGCTGTTAGTTAAAAATATTGCTTTATCAAGGGTGCTACAGCTGCCTGGGGCCAAGCACCAAGTAAAACATTACCAGACTACGAAAATATTCAGAAATTGAATAATTTGCCTAATATTACCACAATATCTTCCTGTTGTATTTTCTGCCAGTACACAGCTTGTTTTCACAGAAGATGAAACAGGATATTATCACATGTTAAAAAATCATAATTACAAATATAATTTGTCCAATGGAACTAACTAATTTTCTATTTGATAGGAATAAGTCAGGCATTGTTAAGTCAGGAATTGCTTTTTTTTTAAGATTAAAAGAACTCTGTGGAGTTCTGGTTTTAATGTTATTCTTAATTAGTTTAATTTTGTTTTGAAAACAATAAAAAAAAAATCATAAAAAATGAAGCACTTATTCTTTAATATGTAAGAGCAGCTGTCTTCATGTTTTCTGTAGCATGCTTCACTCCCCAAAGGGAAAAGAATGTTCTCTGCTTCCTTGCTGGTGAGCTTTTTTTTTTGCAAAGACTGTGAGAAAACATGATTTTTTCACATCTCAAGTAAATGCAGCCAGCCTCCCTCCCCTCCTTTCCACCTTTCCTCTTGGCTGTAGCTTTTCATGATCAGTCTTGGAATTCTTCCATCTGGAAGCACAAAATCACTAATTCATTATTTTTGCAGCAGTGAAAATGTTGTATTCCAAGAAATATGAATGACATATTTTTGTGAAACATATTTTGGTCTTGGCTCTAGGAAGTTAGGGAAGTTATATCTATTTTTCTTTTTTTTTTAGAAATGCCATGCTCTAAATCTGGTTGTTTATTTCTGAGTGTCTGTTTTTACCTGAGAGAAACCTTTCTCATCTTTGAGGTCATGACTGAAAAAGCTGAGAACAAAACTCATAGCTTGATCAAGTTGTTAATCTTATTTAAAGGAGACTTGTAGGTAAATGATAGCAAAATATTTAACACAAATATAGAAAAGCAAAAGAGAGGGCTATTTGTGTGATTTCGGGTTTTTAAAATGCGCTTTTAAAGAGTGGTTTAAACCCTAAAGCTAGCTTAAACTCTTGCAAGTGGAAATAAATATCTGTGGACAGAATAGGACAGAGTCAAACCATTGTGTCAAGTGGCACTCAGTGTAAACAGAATCCATCTACCCCTTTTGAGAAAAAAAAATCTAAAAGTTATATTCCCTATAGATTTTCAGTTTCAAAATAAACTACTATTTCTCATATATTGGTATGCAGTACTAATCTTGTAATGACACTAGGTCATTTACACTGCATAAGGTGAATCCTACTTTCTTTAATAGATAACCCATTTTGCAGAACAAGGAAGTCAAGTTATAATTTGTTTTTTTCTTTTTATGTTTTGGAGACTCAAAATTTTGAAGAAAAATGAAAAGAAATACTATCTCAGGGCCAAAGTGAAAAATGCTGGTGTTAGTAATAAGGTGCTTCTTGAAGGCTATCAGTATCATTAGTGGCTTTTTGGGCCATTAAAGCAAATCTCTGGAGCTGCTTGGATCTTTTTCAAATTAACACTATGATAATACCTATATCAACATTTCTTGAGAATTGAATATGTACAATATTAAATAATTGATAAGATTTTGGAAGCCATATAAGGTTTATGCAGTAGTAGTAGTTATTTCTTATATATTATTCCTTGGCATAAGAAGAATTAAAAGGAAAAAAACCCAAACAAACATGAGAACCAGCACATGCACAAAAGACTGAATATTTCTCTCTAAGAAATTAGTGGCAGAGGAGACAGCAGATTTCCACCCTCTCTTGAAACAGTCAGCTTCCACAGCCTCAAGAACAAATAGTTCTGCTCCTGCTCCTTTTATTCATCTTCTGAGATCTACAACTATTTTACTGACAATAACTGATTTAAAACAGTTGGGTGTTTTCTAGAAAGCTGAACACACACTTTTAACTTACTGAATATCTGGTATAAGATAATGATGCTATAGTAAAAAAAATGTGACTAAAGGCTGTATCCTAACAGCATTGGTACAAAACAGCTGAAGTAATATTGGCAGGATTGAATCTGGGCTCTTCTATGTTTTGATTTTGCAATCATAACATTATTTTAATAAAAATTTATGCTGTAATTATTCAATACTTAATTTGAATTATGCAAGCATTTACTGATAGAATATATTACTACCCTCTCTTGTATGTTTTAATAATCTACTAGAGGAAAATAACCACAAGTTTTCATTATTGTTGTTAAAGTATTACTAATGCAAAAAAAAAATGTTTTCCTGTAAGATGCATTGCAAAGTCTAAAGTTTAATCTACACATCAGTATAGTCAAAGGTTTCCAGAAGTACCCATTTGAAATTTGTCATTTGATCATTTGAATTTCTGCTAGCTTTGCTGTCTTCCACTTTCTGAATCAAAATACTATATGCTGTTACTTCAGTGCAATTTTATAAAGTGGTTGATACGTGGGGAGGAGAAGTGGTGATGTAAATTCTCTCTCATATTTTAATAATTTCTAAAAATTTTTGTGGGGTATTTTTGTGTTTCTTGTGGTGTTTTTGTTTAGTTTTGTTGTTGCTTTTTGTTTGTTGATTAATTTCTAGTGTTTACATTATGAAAAGAACATAAGTTTCTTAATCTTGTTGGTGGTCCACTGAAGTGAGGATGTGGCCAAGCCAAGGCTCAGGTTCAGACTCAGTGAGTGGAAACAGGGTCAGACAGAGGTGTGGGGCCATGGGGATGGGATGGGGCCATGCTGGGATGTCAGCAAGTGGATGTGACCCCAATCCAGTCAGATCCTTCTGTGGCTGGGCAAGGCAGAGTTGGGGTGGAGCTGCACATCAGTGCTGCTGCAGAACTGATGGAACAGACAGGCCTGGATGGCCTGACAATGGCTCCTGGGCCCATGGGCATTTTCAGTTGTAAAAAGCCACTAAAAAGCAAGACATTAAAATTCAGTTATTGATTTATATTTAACAGATCCTTTATTTGCTGCATTGGTGTCTTAGCATGGGATGTGAGTCTCTTAGCCAAGCCATCTCCTCTGTAATTGATATTGATTGCCCCATTGGGCTAGTCCCTGAACTTTTAACTCTCCTGTTTTCTTTTTTTTTCTAACAGAGCAAATCTTTTTTTTTCTAACACAGCAGACCCATGTCAGCTTCTCCTGGGCAAAGCTTTTCTGTCACATTGTTTCTTTCTCCCTAGGCTTGCAATGGGTTTGTTTCTTAACTTGTTTGATTTGATGTATTTCTGTTTATTGATTCTTCACAAGTGCATGCTTTTATGCTCTTCAGGATTACTCCAGAAGGACATTCATGCTGAGGCAGGAGAATGAGGTGCTTCCTCTTTGTTACCAATTTTCTATTTATATTACCACTTTATTTCCATGACATTCCCTGACAGGCTGTTACAGTTAATTGGTTTATTGTAACATTCAAAGACTTCAGTAATCATATATCATGATTTGTACACAGAAATCACTAGAATAATAGCTTTCATTTCAGACTGTACAGCATCCAAACTGTGAGTTATTAGCATGGATGATTGCTTTGAAATTATCTTTCCAGTAATCTTTTCTAAGGGTTATGTCAATGCTTTACTGTGGCAAAAACCACAAAAAATATTTTTATAAATACATGAGCAACAAAAGGAGCACTAAGGAGAATCTCCATCCTTCCTTGCATGTGGGATGAAACATAGTGACAATGGATAAGGTAATAAATGCCTTATTTGACTCTGCTTTTAACAATAAGACCAATTGTTCCTGGAGTATCCAGCCCCCTGAGCTAGAAGACAGGGATGGAGAGCAGAATGAAACCCTCAAATAATCAAAAGTTTCTGAAAGAGACTATGCAGCAGTAAAAGGAAATTGATCCTCTCAAAAATAGTCCATTTCAACTGGCATAAAATAGTAAAATATACATCATCTTCTGCATCAGAAAAATGAAAGAATATAGGTTTTTATGAATATATGTAAGATGTCCTTAAATATAAATCTCAACACATCTAAGCCATAAAACTATACTCATGAGCACTTAGTTCCAGAGTAAGCCATTAACAGAAAATTTTTATTATTTGTCATAAATTACATGTTTTAAGAAATTTGCTAAAATAAAGCTTCAAAATATTATGTACAAGGTTTCTACTAATCCACAGCAAAATAGATGTTTATCCCCAGAGTTAAATATTTAGCATATAGATAAATATTTGGGGAGATGAAAAGGTAAGCTCTATTTTTTGCTTGATTTCTTTTAAAGATATAATCTAACTCCAGGACCATGATACTATTTAAAGGGAAGCAGATGCTATAAAAGGTAAAGTTGAGGTGGCTTTCTCTTTAGCTTGCAAAAAGTATAATGTTAAAGACATAATAGGAAAGGAAAACCATAACTGTATCCTTACACTTAAATACAAGTAATAATAATAATATTTTTTTCCAAGAAATCATATATGCATACTTAATATGTATGAAATTAATATAAGAACTTTGGGGTGAAAATTGCATAGTTTTACATTAGGAGTAGGGCATTAATGTCTTTTATATGAAAAAATGCTTACGGGTTGTAGTGAAAAAAGAATATTAAAATAAGATAGATAATGGCAACAAATAATTCTAATATTTAAGAAACAACCCTTCCAAAAAACATATTTCTCTAAATATTGGGTTTAATGAAATTAATGTCACATGAATTTTGCTTTTCCTAAAGAGAACGTGAATACATTGTCAGAGTCCAGTATTCTCTGACCATGTTCTTTTAGATATTTCACAAAGGGAATAACACCAAATTTACTTATTTGAAAATACTTGATGCTTCACTTGATTTAGCAGAGTGATACAGCAATCTAGTGAAATCACAGCATAAACACCTCATGGCAATTGCTCTATGCAGTTAGATCACAACCTAAACATGATTCCCATGACCAATCTCTACATGCTCTCTATCACATCAGTGGGCAGCCCCAGTCACCGGGAAGGAACACAGAGATTTCAGCCTGTTGCTCTTTTCAAAATATGTCTTGTTGGTCACTCATTTTTTTTTGTAGCTTAGGTTTGGCTGAGACATGTATACACCTCTCTCATATTGGTCTTTCTCAATTAGGAAGATATTCATAACTTCTCTTGAATCACTTAGCAAAGGGTGTTTAAAAGCTGCTCCATCCAGCTGATAAAGAGACAGCTGATGAATTTATTTAAAGTCTTCTGGCCACTCTCTGGTCCCTTTGTTCTTTCTTTACAACAGCTGGGTCACTCCCCATATTCTACCCTTCTACACTTCACAAGTGATTGTGCTCATCTCCTCTGTGTCTTCTTCCACGCTAGGGATTTTTTGATCAGTTGCACACTCGCTTGCACACATATATACATAAATGTGAAGAAAATATAATTTTAAAAAGATTTTGGTGGTATCAGATATTTATAGAATTAATTTGTGCTGTTGAAGAGTGTGAATCATGAAAGTATAAGACCAACACAATGAAGTGGGCATTACAGTTATTGAGATGAGGAAAAATGTTGCTTTTAACTAGATATAGGCAGACTGATGAATTTAAAATAGGAACTACATTATTTTAGTCATGTCAGATATTAAAGTTTATGAACTGTATAAATTAATGTGGTTGGAAATTATTCTGCTTTCCCTTCTGTCTCTCTAGCTTATATGAAGTGATTAAAAAAATGCCTGAAATTTAATTGCTTAGATTAATTCCTGGTTTGAGTACCCCGTGTTATGCACCATAAATAGCTTGCTAAGTTTTATGTCATTTGAAACATTTTGTCATTTGCTTCCAATACAACACTTTTTTTTTTGTGATTACTGTAGTCAAAATTTTCTGCAATTTTCTACATCTGCCTCCATAAAAGCAAGTTTTTCAATTCACTTCTGGTTAAAGGGAAATTAATTCCCTACCAAAGAACCAAGGAAGTTACACACTTTACTGTGGTGTTGTAGATATATCTGGGTTATCTGGTTTAATTTATTTAAATAAGATGTGAAGAGATTAGTCATCTAGACAGTTATGATAAGCTTTGCAGGATAGTAGCAAGTAAAGAAAATTGAAGAGAAGGATATTGACTTTGACTGGATGCCATGTGCCCACCAAGGCAATATATCTCTTCCACTTATCAATATGAGAGGGGGAGAAAAATTAAAAAGCCCATGGGTCAAGATAAGAGATCACTCACTAATTGCCATCACAAGCAAAATAGATTCCACTTGAATAAATTAATATAAGTTACTGCAATTAGTAACAAAGAAGAATATTGAGAAATAAAAGCCAAGGAAGTACAAAGAAACCCCAACACATTAGCGCATTAGAAATATCTGTTAAAGATTTATTTTTAGGTAATAATTTTTACTATAACTCTGTTACTGTGGAGTGCACAAACACACCAACCTGTGTGCCTTCCTTCCTTCCTTCCTTCCTTCCTTCCTTCCTTCCTTCCTTCCTTCCTTCCTTCCTTCCTTCCTTCCTTCCTTCCTTCCTTCCTTCCTTCCTTCCTTCCTTCCTTCCTTCCTTCCTTCCTTCCTTCCTTCCTTCCTTCCTTCCTTCCTTCCCTTCTAAGATAAATCTATGTTATTTTATTCAGAATGCATATATGGTGTATTAAATAGTCAAAGGTATTTTCTCTACCTTGAGTTAATTCAAAATTTTGGAAAGTTGTTTAACTGTAGGAAGAGGTAATTTATATTTCATGTTTTAATTTACATTATAATTTGGAACAGAATCAGATCAACAACTATTGCTAACTTGTACGAAATGTAGTTTTAATTTACTGAACGTTTTTATTAAATCCCAGCTGGTGTTTATCTTGTCTATAGTGAATGAAATACTTTAGCCAGTGAGGTCCCAAAGTTGAGTTAACCTAAGTTCTCTATGTAGTTATAGAGGGAGAGAACGAAAAAGGGAGAGAACAAACACTCATGATTCCCAAGGTAAAGATCTTTCCATGTCGAAATGTAACCTAGACTAAGATCCTAAACATAATCAAACTAAACCACCTAATGACAGGTGACATTACACTAAAAAGAAAGCAATTTAATTGATAGATTGTCTCTGACAATCTATCTCTGTTTGTTCCAAATGTAGAATTCGGATTTTTTTAATGCTACTCACATTCAAAGAAATATCTGGGAAAAAGAATGCTTCATGCAACAGTGTACTATCCATGATGGAAATGGAGATTATAATGCAAAATTATATCTTGACATTTGTAAAATATAATATTTAAACTGAATATGAAGAATAATTACATGTCCAAGACAATTGCTTGATGAAGGAGCAACTGCCTAAGGGGAAGCCTCAATATGTAGTTAAATCCAAATTATATTAAAAATGATATATTAAATGAAAGAATTTATACTAATGGTTAGCAAAGACATAAATACCTGAAACATCTATCATTCGCAACTTTTTGTCACATAATTCTGCTTCAGGGTTTGATAAAAATGAATAAGTAGGAGCAAAACATGGATTTGCTTCCTGAAAAAAATAGTTGTTCTTAACAACTCTTTTAATTCTTCTCAAGATTTTTGTAAGTAATGTAACTGTCGTCAATTGTAATGTAGGCAGATTGAAATACTGAAACACTGAATTACTGTGTAAAGTTATGATACATTAAAATAATGTTACTGTGTCACTTAGCATATTAAGTGTATCAGTAATTTGCATTTGAATATAATTCAAATCAAATCTCTGTCAAGTAACTGCCCTTCAGGTAGTTAAAGAGCATTATTATATCATGCTTTAGGTTCCTATATGCAAGATTGAAGAATACCAACTCTCTCAATCTGTTTTTATTTAGGTCCTCTAGGCTGCAGACCATCCTCGTAGCCTTCTCCAGTTTCTCCACATTCTTTTTCATCAGGGTGACCCCAAACTGGACACAGTGTTCCAGGTGCAACCTCACCAGCACTAAGTAAAGAGGAATAACAATGCTCTTCATTTGCCTGATCATACTTCCCCTACTGTATCACAGAGGGGCAAGATTTTTTAAAAAAATTAATGTAAATGCAAAATTATGGGCTCATATTCAGCCTAGTGTTCCCCTTTTTCTTTCCATCAAAACTGCTTTTCAGCCAGATGCTTCCCAGATTCCCCTGGTGTTATGTGCCTTTGCATTTCTGATCCTTGAACTCTATGAAGTTTCTATTGGCCCAATGATAAAATCTCTCTGCTCCAAACTCAGCGTCTTAATTTAAATTTCTGATGTTAGGGTGGTTTCAAGGACAAGTTGTTGTATAAAGAATTCACAAATTCCTGATCTGAAATAAATTTCTTGATAATTTTACCAAAATAATATCCCTGACCCTACAACTAATGCTGCTCTTTGAACAGTCATGAGGAAGGGTATTTTTGTAGGCATCAAAGCAAAATGAAGAAGACTTACAGGAATTACTGAGTAGAATTGAAGGGAAATGTGTCCTACAAACTCATGCTGGTCAGAAGTCTGTGAAGCAATTAGAATTTAAGGCTCTGAATCATGCATGTCTGCAGACAAGGCCACTGATGTTAAGTTTCAGTCTGATTTTATGTTTGTTATTATCACTGTCTTTTGTCACTGCCTCTTTCATTGACCCTTTTGATTTTTGTCCAATTGCAAGTTATGGAAAGAGTCATTGCTCTTTCTTGTATCCATAAAGAGCAATAAATAAATACATAAATAAATGCTGTTTATTTTCCTCAGGCATGCCTGTAAAATGAAAATCCTCACCTTGTAGTTCCCAGCTCATCTATCTCTTTAAAGCCATGAATTGACGCATTTTGACAGTACTTGTATAGCAGATAGGTGTGAATATTTCACAAACATGTCACACAGTAGTTTGTCCTGGGCATTTTCTCCTTAAGCTTCCAGTAGTTATACTGGGTTAATCAACTTTCTTCATAGCCCCAGTATGCTGTTGTGCTTTGCATTTGTCACAAAAATAAAGCTGACGATATACCAGTGTTTTATCTGTTGCTGAAGCGTCCTTACACAGCATCAAGGACCTTCTGCTTCTCATTCTGCCCTGCAGTGAGTAGGGCAGGCTTGCACAGGATGCTAGGAGGAACCAGCCTGGACAGCTGACCTCTACTGACCAGAGAGATGTGTGTGCCACACCATATGGATCATGCTCAGCTATAAAAGCTCAGGAGGAAGTGATTGTGTTCATGGCTATGGGATTTGTGCCTGTAACACAAGCTGAAGCCCTGCCTTCCAAGTGGTGGCTGGACATCTGCTGGCTGATAAGCAGTAGTGAATTAATTCTCTCTTTGATTTGCTTGTGTGTGGAACTTTGCTTACTTGTTAAACTGTCTTTATCTCTATTTGTGAGTTTTCAGCTCATGCTTCCCTTGGGGAGCCTTTACTCTAGCTAGGAGTAAGCAAGTGAGCAGCTGGCTGGGGGCTTAGCCTCTGGCCAAATATTTCAGGATAGCTTCATTAATTTTTTAAATGCATTTAATTAAGCATATTATAATAATGCATAAACTCCCCATAAACCTATTTCTAACAAATTTTGTTTGATGTAGAATTCAGTGGAAGTATTGTTGAAGAAGCTTTCTAATAATTCTTGAAAATAGTTTAGTATATCCAATATAAAATGCAAGTGCTTTAGGGTACATATTGCAGGGTTGAAATTAAGGCATTTATAAAATGATTTTATGTCATTTTAAGAGGTATTTAGATTCAGTTTCTGACTTACCTTTTTTTTACTGAACGTTGGCTATTTTCATCCAGTTTACTCATTACAGTCCCTTAATTGGTGTGCATGCTTTCTGTTTATAATTTCTTTTTCATGATTTAGTATATTTTATTTTTATATCTCTCTTCTATCAATTCTATTTCCTACACATATTTTTAAATATGCATGTTTCTCACCATTAAACTTTCTTTATCTGTGTCATTACCTCTGCATTTAAATCCTAACTACTACTTGTTAACAAAAATAATAGAGTCCAAAATAAACGTTGAATCATCAGTGAGGAGTAGGATCAAAAGTAAAATATGGAACCACTTAAGGTAATGAGAAAAAAACAAATTAGTTGTAATGATGTTATTAAATTTTGTTTCCATATTAATATGATAACAATAGTAAAGAATTATATAATACAGAGCAATTGTAGTGTCTACATATTGGATTATAGGATGGATTATGAGACATCATAGGGAAGGCCAAATGTCTTTTTTTTAAGCAGGACTCATAATTTCTTTTAGAGGGCAATTATGTGTCCCACTGTTCCTCAGATGCACAGTGTATTCAGGGTTGAAAGGTTAACATCCTAATGTCCCTAATGCTGAAATCAGAGCTCTTGTTTCAGAGAAGCAATAAATATTTGGCAAAGTTTTTAAAACAGGGAACAGTGTCCTCCTGTTATTCCAACTGATAAGGTTTTAGTTACATATTTATTAGTTTCATTTGGAAATTACACATTTGAGTTTGTGTGGATATTTCTTTTTTATTTAGCACAAACAGGGTAAAAATTGCCATCTTTTCTCACTGAAATCCAGAGCTATTAGTTCCTAGCTCAAATAAAGCTGAAATTCTCATAATCTGAGACCATTATTTGGTCTACTCACTGGTTTCACCCCCTGCTCGCCCTGATTTAATTTAAGGAAATGAAATCATAACATAATGAGATTCATTAATATTGTACTCATTCACTGTGCCCAAAAGTAATTCTAAATGACTGAATTTTGTCTGTCACCCCCGTTCTTTTACACATCGCCTCCCCTTATGCTGCTCTGCTCATGCATTTCCACACCATCACAATTTGGAGGAAAGAAAGACACATAGAGCATCAGCTGGTTGTGTTGATTTACAGGACCTGTCATGATTTGACAAGTCTATCCCTAGTCCCAGTTTTTATCTGGTTCTCATCCATGAGAAGTCAGCTTCTGTACACCTGTAAATGTGAGTGTAGGTGAGTGTGGGCATGCAGAAGCGTATACACCTGCCTGCATAGAATGGATCAGGTTAGAAGGCAACACAGGGGATCATCTGGTCCAACCTCCCTGCTCCATCAGGGTTATCCTGGAGCACACTGCACAGGATTCTGTCCAGATGGTTCATGGATTTCTCTAGCGAAGGGAGACTCTCCATCTCTGGACAAACTGTTCCAGTAGTCAGTAATTTGGAAGTTACTGGCTTTAGATTTCTTAAAAGTAATGTAATAGCAAAATTCCCATACTCAATATTTCAATGTATTTTTTTGTTTATTAGAAGTTATAATGAGAAAAAATAATGAGTAAAATGAACACAGCCACTCAGCTGTACAAAGAGAACTCCTGTAGGCCTCATTACACTGCCTGCACTGAACAAATCAAACACACACACACGGAACCTAGCCGCCTTTTATTACACTCGTAAAGCAGAGTTTGGGCTCATAAAAACTGTAGCAGGCAACTTTATAAAAACATAACAGCTTGGGTTTAGTGGTTCCTTCACAACTATCAAACAAAGCAGGTTTTTCCCAAAAAAGACCCCTAGCACATACTTATGAAACAACTGTCTTTTTTTGGCATGGTGAAATGAGTATTTTCACTGTATAGTGGTTCATAAAAGAGGGAGACTGTCCTCTCCTATCTACTGTTCAAAATCAAATGCAAAAAAATCCCTATTAACTTGTTGGATGTAATCTAAGCATTAAAGATTATAGCTATGTAAATAATAGAGAAGTCATCTTTAGATGGATTTATTAAATTTCTGCTTAGACATTTTTGTACATTTTATTGTTCATTTTCTGGATAGTCCTATCTAAATACCCTGTTCTCACAAGTATTTAAGGAATTAATATTTTCATCAAAAGTATTCATTTTTCATGTGGACATGGATAAGATGTCTTATTTTCTCATTTGATACTCATCATCCATTGGCTTATTTTCCCATTTAAGAGCTTGTTAGGCAATCACAAAAAAAGATTATGTTTCACCTAGATGAGCTCTCCTGCACTGAAATGAAAAATGGTAGTAAGTGATAGTGGGGCCCTGGAAAATGTTAAAGATAGACTCTGAAAATGTTAAGCTTTGTGTTTTGCCAGATCATTGCACCTGTGTAAGCAGTATGATAAATGATATAATTGTTAGATGTGATGATTGTTTAGTAATTAAATAAAATTATTGTATAATCATAAGAAGAATCATGAGAAACTATGTTAGAAATTTAAGGGGGGCCACGAGGAGCCATGCTTGGCTGAAATCTATGTATACAATAGAACAATATAAGTTTAATAATTAACATGAAAGTTATATAATGATAGAATATAAAAACATGTTCATCCTGAACCCATGGGGAGTCAGATTTGGGTTGAGTACCCCTGACACCCAGAGCTCTTCAATAAAAGCACCTACATATAATCATTCTTGTGATTATGTGTTTCTGAATGCTAACATAAGGAATAAACCCGTTAGTTTAAGGACACTCACAGACTGCATTCTATCTCAGTTTTTCATGTGAACAATTCACAGCTAAATAATACATATGTATAAATCTTTACTGGTTCGTAAATAATCTGCTATCAGAAAAGTAGCTTGTTTGTCGAATAGTTTATAGGAAAAATATCTTGACAGTTCCCTGCTTTATTGTGCCTTCAGTCATGAAAAGCTGCAAAAGTTCACTGCCAGAATTCACTCTTCTTTTACCATAAAAAAATCTTATGTATTTCAGATGGATTACATTAAAAATCAAAACAAAACCCTGCAAAAGTTCCTAAGCGAACTCAAGTTAGTTTTAATTATAATCTGGTCTGCAGTAAATTCTGACAAATTTATTTATGGTCAGATCTGTTAGAGTTAAAGCTGGGTCATCAGCTTCTGTCATTATTTACAAAAGTATTCTTTCTCTAAAATAGAATTCTTCTGCATCACCATTAGGAAATGAAATAAGAAACTAGATTATGCAAATGTTATAGATAAATTTTATCCTTCCATTTCCCATCTAAATGTAATGCCATGAGTTAGGCATTAGTACAGCACAAACAAAAGAAACAGAGCAATAACAGCATCAAAAGTTCTCTTTTGAGGGCTTTCTGCACCTTACTGTACTGAGCAATTTTAGAAAGAACTTCTGGTTATATCAAAGAATTTGGATTTCCAAAGGAATGAACTCAGTTAAAGGCATTCTTACCCCAGATGGTGGTATGAATTAGGTATGGCTGTTAAACAGATGAATCATCTTGCCTGGTTGTAATTTTCCAGAGGTTGGAAAGGCCTGAGGAACTTTTAGCACACACAACCAAAACACACAAGGTCTTTACAAGTGTTTTCCTTCTTCCACAATCTTTTCCATTCAAGTACTACCTTCAAAACTCTAAACTGTCAAACTGTCATCAACTTTAACACCCTAATGGATTTATGGAGCAGTTTTTGTAAAGCTAAACCAGAGTATTCAAACCCTGCACTTGCTCAGGAATTTTTTTCTGATTCTGAAATATGAGTATAACAGGACTGGTTGCTGATATTATTTAGGTCTTTTCTACCCAAGAGAACCTCCTGCATTATAAATACGAGCCCCCCAGTAGAGTCATAACATCTGCTGTCTGAAGGAGTTATCTGCTAGTTTAGTTGTATTACTTCACCAAAACATGCAAAATGAATTAATTTTTTTAGATTTTTTCTAAATCTATTTTTAGCGAAACAACCTTCAGGCCCAGAGATTTGCCAGTAATTTCTACCTTTTAATTTAGTCAATTTATCTGCCTTCAGATTTTGGTCTTCAGGACATACTTCCTTAGCTTCCTGAGACAGCAGTCTGTTTTGTAAGCTTTGGTAAACTCAAGGTATATACTGCTCTTACAGCTCTCAGTTCATTAACAGAGGCACTCTGTTCATCTTCACTGGCATTCAGCTGGCTCAGGCATGATTTTGTCTTGGTAAATACATGTTGATTTCTCCTTATGACCTTCTTGTTCTTTCCATACTTGAAAGGCTGTTCCAAGAGGACATGCTCCCTGTCCTTTCCATAGCTCTTCATTGTTTATAAACATTCAGGGTCCTCCTTCTTGCCTTTCTGAAAGAAGGGGATTTATAACTTATATCTCCAAGAGCCTCTCCTTATCCCCAGAAGTTTTGATATAAAGTGAAGGAATGGAATGGGATGCAGTTCTGAAAAGTCAATTGACAATAGAATCAGTGGCTGTTCCTACAGATTGTTTTTCTTTCCTAAAAGAAAAGGATATAATGATGGCTAAGAGAATTGATACTAGGATTTAGTATCAGTCCTACACTAAACAGGTATTTTTGTTCTACAAGAATTGCAAAGTTTAAAAGGAGAAATTGTTTTGGTGAAGAGATACAAACATCTAGAACCAAAGATGAAGTAGTTGAAAAATACAAACCTGTGCTCGATACTTTGATATCAATTTTAAGGAATTTCTTTCATCATGAGAAAGGGAAATGGAAGGAGAGCAAAGTTATTTATTTGAAAGGTATAGGTTATGTATACAAAAGAATAATTCTAATTATGCAGAATTAAGATGGAAAAGTGTGAACCAGATCCAAACTTCCACTTTAAAATGCAGACACTCAGTAAAAACCTTTAAAAAATGGTAAGCAGAGCAGTAGGTTTCTCTGTGTTTTGCTTTACTGGTGCTGCTGTGACTGGGAAGGTTTTACATACTTATGGAAAATTTTGAGCTACTTTTGAGAGATAGAAGACAATGTATTTAAACAGGCCATTTGGTTCTTGATTGAGAAAACCACAAGGAAACTACTTCGTCTAGTAGTGCAGTTTATTTCTGTTTTAGGATAAAAAAGTGTCTCCAAAGATGACTTAGAGAGATTGTAAAGAAAATTTTGTCTATGGTTCGTTACAATGAAATAAAAATTATAATAGTTTTAAACTAACAACATATTAAAATTAATGTAACCGGATGATAAATAGATTTATAGAAGACTTTACACATGGAATAAAGCTTTTCAAAGAGTAAGCATTAAAGTGAAAACTGAAAAAAGCACACTATCTAGATAAAAAAAATCTTAATAGCAGTAATGATTTTAGTTCTCAAAGAGATTCAAGATGTAGTATAAAAAGGTAGGATAGTTTTCCTTATGTTTCTGTTAAGTGAAAAAGTAAAACAAGTACTAAAACTACTCAAAGAGCACATGTAATTTTAATGAATAATTTTGCAGTTGTTCTTGGACAAAACCTGGGAATTTTGCAAAAAATTACAAAGATTTTTTTCCCCCTCGGAAATTATTACTCAGAGGGAAATTCCATTTTGATGGGATTTTAAAACTACTTTGATAGCCTAATTAAAAAAGTCAATGTGAACAGAGATAGGTTAAAACTCAGTGTTTTGAAAAGGTTAATTACTTAATGAGTTTTTAGAAAGTCCACAATGAGACAGTGAAGGAAAATATCAATATGCCCATATTTTTCTAATTTGAGGGAAGTATAGCAAGACAACTGGGAGCAGCAATAGAATTTCTGTCAGATCTGTATTAAAAATCAAATATCATTCATGTTTGAGTTAATGTAATTAGACCTTACTGTTGATTTCAATATTCTGTTCATTTTCAGCTTGTGCAAGGCAGCTGTGAAAAACCGATCCAAAGGACTTCTGAAGCTAGACACAATTTCTGCCATATTGAAACTGGGTAAAATTTTATCTGTGATATTATTGAATTTCCGGATCGAAACAGTCATTCAGTTTTCTACTTTTATACAGAGGAACAATATCAATGGTTGTCAATCATCTATCTTAAAAAATTAGTCATTATTCTTACCACAGCCAATTAATATCAGAAATATTATTTCGTTATATAATTTTAGAAAATATAATATTTCCTTCCAGCATCCAATCCAGCATGATTAATAGTAATATTGAAATTATGCCTGGATGTATCAGTGTAGGATTGGTCCGATGTGCATGAGTGTAGGAAAGAGACAGAGACTATCCTCATGATTTAAATATATGTGAAACTGAGAGGAAATACTATAAGGAAAAAAGTTATGTGGGCCCTCAATATCCAAATGCAACTGATAACATACATTGTAGAAGATATTATTTAGTGCAGATTTTTAATGTCAGGTCAAGTCTTTTCAATACTGCAAAGAAGTATGAAATTTACTGTCCTCAGTGGTTAGTGGGCTGTGGTTGAACTGCTTTTTTTTCCTGTAGAAAATCTGCTGGGAAATCTCAAAATGAATACACAACAGTTGTTAGAGTAAAAAGAAATGAGAAAAGGAAGGCAAAGGTCTACTTAGAATTAGATCTGGCCAAGTACGTCAAGAATAAAGAGAGGAGCATCTCCACTGTACAGGGAACCATGCCCTGGGACAGATTGCCCAGAGAGGTTGTGGAGTCTCCCTTACTGGAGGCACTCATCTGGACACAATCCTGTGCCATGTGCTCTAGGGTGACCCTGCTTGAGCAGGGAGATTGGACCAGATGACCCACTGCTGCTCCTTCCAATCCTACCCATTCTGTGACTTTATGAAATACTTTGAAAAGCTCATCATTTATTCAAGATTGCACCAGGAAAACCTCATTCACATAATTCCTCCAGAAGGTAAAGGTCCCCGTACAATACAGATACGTTTCAGTATTAAGTAAATCTGAACTAAGGATATTTAAGCTTATGATCTTGAAATAGATCCTCAGAGATCAATTGCAGCCTCTCAGGGCTACAGCTGCCAACTTGGATGAAAACCTAGTTGCATCTAGAACCAAAGATGAAGTAGTTGAAAAATACAAACCTGTGCTTGATACTTTGATACCAATTTTAAGGAATTTCTTTCATCATGAGAAAGGGAAATGGAAGGAGAGCAAAGTTATTCATTTGAAAGGTATCTAAAACAACAAAAATAATACCATTTACTTTCCTAGTCTGTTCTCCCCACCAGAAAAGTTACTATGTCAAACATAATGTAGTGGTTAGATATAAAAAAATGGAATAGATACATCCAATAATTATTAGAAGTTTTTGTTATTAATAACTCTGGTAATTATGGCAATCTACTATTGGATTACTCATTTATTTGATTTGAGAATAACAGAGCCTAAAAATTGCCTGGGATTTCAGGAGCACAGTCTTGCTGTTAGAAAGATTGGTGACATTAATACTGCTTGAGTGGTCTGGGTTTCAAGGCTCTCCTAAGATGAGGAATCAGACAGTTCTAAGAGCCTTTCCAGAGATCACTGAAGTTGCCTCAGAGAATTACGTTGGCTATCTGCTCTTCCTCTGTCATGTAAGATCTGGTGTAGCTCAGTGAAAAGGCAGTGGAGGAGCTCCCTGGAGCCAGCATTCCAGCAACAACTGCAGCAAGGGTTTTAGCCTGGAAGTCACTCTCTGACCCAGTGCATCCCGTGTAGATGCATTTACAACTTATAGTGATATACGGAAGATCCACAAAGTGGGAAATGTTCAAAAGCCAGTATCAATGGTTTGTAAATCTTCTGGCTTATTTCTCCCCAGTTACTTGTTTGTGGTTGTCCTTGTTTTAATTTGAATTCTATCACCAATACATGATGGGTGACATTGTGATACAATATTACCGAAACCATTATTGACTCCTAATGAAAGAGTTATGAAAACAAAGAGCAATGAGAGTAAGTAGTAATTCCCTTTCCTTCACGTGAATTTTCCCTTACCCTTCCTTTTCCTTCCTTTCCAAACAAAAGGAAATAGAAAATAGAATTTATCATTCTATAATTCTTTCCCCCTTCCCCTTTTTCTTTTCCTTTTATCTGTTTTAACAAGAGTTTATATCCTTCTCTAGAAAGATGTAGTCCCTTTGCTATTATATAAGCTGTGGATGAATGATATTTGCTGTGCATTTTTTTGGGACTAAGAGAGTCTTGGTACTGCAACGATGAAAAAAACCTAGCCAAAAACAAAGGCAGAATTGACTGTTGTCTACATATGCTTTTTCTTTCTACATACAATACTTATATAATATGTAGACATACAGAGATGTATATGCTATATATCTTTTATCTACATATATAGAGACTACATATGTATGCAGAATGTGCATATAGATCATCCAATACATAATATGTACATGCAGTATGTATATACTTTATATGTATGATACACAGTCTGCATCTACATTATGATATAGGAATACTAAAAAGGTCTTTCTCATTAAATTGTCTAACTTTTAAAAACATTAGACTGATTTTGTACTACTTCAGTGAACTTTTTCTAATTCAGTGAGATTTAGTGAAGTTGCATGAATTTTAAATCAGCATGAAAGAAGAAAGAACTCTTTATAGTGAAAGATTGTAATAAAACAAGATTCTGTGTCAATTCATCTCCCATTTTTTTCTTTCAGTTCTACACCTGTTATTCCTCTTTCTGTGTTTTTTTTCTTTATTTTTGTAATCAATCTTTTTTCATGTAATATTTTTTGTCATCTTACAGTTCTGTCTGATATATTTTTCATTGTACTAACAGCTTCTTTCAATTTAGTAATTTTATTAAAATTCTTTGTCATCTCAGCTGAAGCACACAAGACTTGCATTCTTTCTTACAGAATCTCTTTTAGATGTGACCTTTTTATTCCAGCCTGTTTTCACTTTTGTGGTGAGTTGGCCTCAATTAACAATTAACACCCACCAGCTGCTGGCTCACTCCTTGTCTCCAGAGGAAAATAGGAGGAAACTGTAAGAGCAAAAAATAAGAAAAACCTTTGGGCTAGGATAAAGACAGTTTAAAAGAAAGAGGAAGGACAGAAAAAATTACCAAAAAACAATCAAGTGATGAAGAGGTGAGCACTTACCACCTCCTACCAGCAGAAGAATAGCTGGTCCCATACAGACTCACTGAGTATTTTGGAAACTCTACGCCCTGCTTTTATTGAGTAAGATGAGTATGAGATTGAGTACAACATAGTTGGGGATACTCCTTTGGTAGCTGTGGTTAGTGTCTTTCTGTGTCGGTTCCCAAAATCTTGCCCACCTCTAGCTGCCATGCTGGGGGGCAGAAGAGTGAGAAATAGAGGTGGTCTTGATGCTGTGCCAGCACTGCTCAGCAATCAATAAAACATTGTTGTCCTACTCAGACTGTTTTAGCCACAAGTGTAAAACATGATACAGGGTGCTATTAAGAAAAGCACTCCCATCCTAGCCAGATCCAGTACAACTTCTACCTGTAAACTTGGGGAACATACGGTGTCATAACATGCTATAAATTTTTTCTGTGATGTATCCATGGCATTTTCCAGTAAAAATTCTGATTTATGAGAATTCTGATTTACTCTATTTTGATTCTACTAGAAGAAGAGTGTCTCTTGGTATGTTTTATCTATTTTGTTACACTTCTTTTGGTGGAACTCATTATAGATCCAAACTTCACCCCCTGGTTGTATTTCATTATTGTACCCTCCCTCCTTCTCCTTTAACTCTTGATTCCTCCTCCAAAGAAATTTGGGGCTGTTCACTACAACAACATTTCTGCCTCTCACACAGAAGTACTGTGTGTATTGTATATCCTACTTCTCATAAGCTGTAACAGTGCTGTGTAATTTGTACTAGATGTCAGAAAGTAAAACTGATTATCATAGGGAAGTTTATATATTGCACAAGAATAATAGCAGGAAGACACCAAAACTCCTTATTCTCAGTTGAGTGTCTCTGACAGTGTTCACAGGGGTTCTTGGATGAGGCAAGAGACAAAAATGTTGACTCCATGTTCAGAAGGCTTGATTTATTATTTTATGATATATATATTACATTATAACTATACTAAAAAGAAATAGAAGGGAAGGTTTCATCTCTAGAAGGCTAGCTAAGAATAGGATCAAAGAGAATGATAACAAAAGGCAGCTGTCTCAGACTCTGTCTGAGATAGCTCGGCCTTGATTGGCCATTAATTATAAACATCCAAGATGGGCCAATCACAGATGGACCTGTTGCATTCCACAGCAGCAGATAACCATTGTTTACATCTTGTTGCTGAAACTTCTCAGCAGGAAAAATCCTAATGAAAGGATTTTAATGAAAAGATGTCTGCAACAAGTGTTCCTACCCAATGTTACCTCCTGTTACCTCATGCACATGTATCTTTCATCTCCTCCTGTGATTTCATATTTTTGAAGCTGTGTGACCGGACAAGAAAAAGTCTGAAAAAGATTCCCTGTCTTTTATCTGGACAAACATTTACCCTGATGAATCAAGAAATTCTCAAGGAAATTTGGAGCTACTTTTTTTAACTTATGAGGAAGAAACTGAAATTAACTTTGTTCCTCTTGAACGAGCCTTTCCTTTCTTAGAATTATTGTTGTGTTACTAAAATGTACAATGCATAAATTTACAGAGTTCTTCTTCTCACATGAATTACAGCAACCTGAGAGTGGGCTGTAGGAGTGTTAGTCCTCTGTGTAAAAGGGAATTTAATCTAAAGTCATCTGACTCAAATCTGTTCTTGAATTCAAGACAGATATTACAAGGTGTACTTACACTATTTTCATAACTCTTCAGTACTCAGAGGTAGAGCTATGAGAAATGCACTATCCACGCACCATCATGCTCTAATCTTAAATTGAGAGAAACTTCAACAAATTAATGCATTATTCCAAGGAACTGAAGAGAGGCACTATAGTATGAAAGACTCTAAATTCTGTAATGCAAATTAGACAAAGGCAAGACACATCTAAACGTGCCTCTGATCAGACAGCAAGCTATTCTTTTCAGAATCTGCACTGTATTTCTGTGTATTCTCATTGTTTTGATTGCAAGAAACCAAAATACTACATAGACATGGGTGACAGCTTGCAACATCTCCTGTCTTCTTCTCAGACATTGAAGGCTTTAATTTTGTTCTCTTTTGTTTTGTTTTATTATGTTTTGTTTAGCAGTCCTTACCACAAAAGCGACATTCCTGCTTTCAATAGCAAGAGTTCTTCTATCTTGTCGCCTCTAAAATCTTAATATAGTCTTTCTCTCTCAGCCTGGGTTCCATGCACTGATGATCTATAAAAGTCATTCTGCTTCTGTAATCCACACTTTTCAGTAGAAACTATTTCCTTGGGTAATAAAAGGGTAAGGCAAAGTTTGCTTATTATATTTACATCTGAATCCTGGTATGATTGATTTAGAAACACAAAGGCCTGTAATACAGTATTGCTGTTTCTAATATCAGTCCAGAAGCTTTTTAGAGAATTTACAAAGCCTCAGGACTAAGGGAGTGAAAGGGTGATACTAACATAATAAAAAGTGGTAGGAATAAAGTGTGTGTATAACAATTTTAACTGTGTTATTATGCTACCTTTTCTGTAAAGATGAGATCTAGATTTATAGCTATTCTTGAATTAGACTAGCATGAAGCAATAAAAACTGTGTTAGAATTGATGTTTTCTGAAAACAGTGTGAATAATAAGAATAGGGAGGAAAATGTTCCTCAAGTTAAAATTTTGGATAAGATAAATATTTTCATAGATTAGACACTTGAAGATCTTCTGTGAAAAGTAGTGCACACGACTTCTGTGTGTGACCCAACAAGGTGTAAATTATCTGTATTATATTTTCATGATTATGTAATTATATTAAGTGATGTTAATTGAACAGTTTTACATCTTCTTCAAATCATGGCAAAAATAAACACTGTTAAGATTAGTTAACTCTTTTGTAATTTATGTGCTCGTGTGATTCCAAGATAAACCATGAAATTAGGAAACTGGTTAACTTTCACTGATTTTACTTTGTTAGAAAGCATATTTCATTGTCCTCACTTTTCCTTTAAAATATTTATTAATAATAAGAAATCTCTTATTTTTTTGCTATTTTACCCAGAACCCTGCATTTTTCCATTGAATTAAGAGCAGTTAATCTACCAAACAAAATTTGGTAAATGATTTGAGTTCCGAACAATCAAGGTTAAATCAACTTCAAAGAAAAGTAATTAGCTAAAATATTGAAATGAAAGCAAACTAAACAAATAAAATTGCTGCAAACCTTAACCTCAGGAATTAATCTAGAAAAAATGTGAAATACACTTCAGATTTCAGTGTCAAGGATATAAATTATGAAACTTGATTAAAAACTGATGTGAACTGTTTGGTTATAAAACAATATCCCATAAATAGAAAGTTTACAAAACCATGGAAGCAAATTAAAGGAAAAAAAAAAGGTTAAATGGCTGATGTATTTTGCTTTCCACTTTTTGTTGGTTGTTCATTCCTCTGTAAATTTCATTTACGTAGTATGAAACCTTGAGAAAAAAGGATAGACAGAAGAAAGAAACACAAAGTTCTTCTCTTTGGTGAACACTTCAGCATAAAATAGTTTTACAAATGAGACAACCATAACTGAAGTAATGCCCTAAATGGAAATAAAAAGCTAAAACCTTTTTTCCAAAAGAAAGACAATTTTGTGAAGAATAACAGTTCCATGTGAGTCTCAGCCCTTGTATGTTCACAGCTGAAATGCATAATGTTCAGTTACTTCTTTAACCTTCATCTTATATTCTTCAACATGTGCTTCACTGGAGCAAGGAGTGGAGTCTGTAGCAGAAATGTAGTGAAGCAGTACTGGCATATGGAGGAAACACCATGAGCTGCAGTGTGTCTGTTCAAATGGGGTCCAGGCTGCCTCAAGACAAGGGAAACCACAGTGGAAAATATTAATTGTGCATCAAAATTTCACTATATTACACCAAACTTGAGCCAATCAGAGAAGCAATAAGGGCCCCTACCTAAACCAATCTAACAAAGATGCTAGCAGCTATTAGAGGCTGAAGTGGCGTGCTTTAGGAAGGCATTCCATGAAGTCCCTAATTATTTTTGAAAAAGTAAATCTAATCCCTAAAGGTACTGGGCTCTCTGGGAGGCTTCTGCCAATGCAGGGACACCCCTGCGGGCCACAGTCCATGGATGGCCCACACTGGGTGTGACACTGGGTAAGGGGTAACCCTGAGGGATGGTGGCCCTGGGTGACCCAGACCAGGCAGGAGCACAAATGAGCAGAGCAGCAGAAATCTTTTAAGGCAGAGATACCACCTCAGCCTCCTAAGCCACTTAACACCTGGCTGGATGAACTGGACAGACTGAGTATAAGACATGGTGAAAATATGTAAAATTGCAAAAGGAGAGAAAAAACAATATTTATTTAGATGCAGGGGTGGTGGGTGTGTGTGTATGTGTGTGTGAAAATGTGTTGAAATTTGCTTTTTTTTCTTGTTTTCCCCCTCAATATTTCAAAAAAAGAGATCAGCCATTTGTATTGTGTGTTAACAAATTAAGATAGGTAAAATTCAAAATTCTAGAGGTTTTTTTCTTGCCTGTGACATCAATATATAGGAAATTTACCATAAAGTTTGTATGAAAATTGCATACCATTACACTTATGTACACTTCAGTTCACAAACTATCTATCTTCACTTTATTAGCTTACAGTAAATACAGAAATATCTTAAAATTGTATTTGGAGTTACAGGTACAGAAATATACAGAATACGTATACCCCTGTATTTTCTTCTTTGAGGTAAGTGTTTAAATACATTACTTGTAGTAGGCTAGAAGCTAACAAACAGGCAAGAAAACTTCAATGTAGAATTTATGCTTACACACTTGGTTACTTAACTAATGGTCCTAGATAGGGAACAGTGTTTGATTAGTCTGCCAAAGATACTGTTTCAGGATAAGAAAAACATTATTTTAAGTTTTGCTGTGATGTAAGTCACTAAAAACCTTTTGAAATTTAGTGTGCTGCTTTATAAGCAGAGCCACTCCTTGTCAGTCCATTCCTTAACCAAAATGAAGGAATAGATTATTAACAAGACATTACAGGACTGAACTCTATAATAAATTTTTATATATTTAATCATATGCTATGAGATATTTATAGGATATGTAATTTTACATATATTTTATAGAATTGTTGCTGTATTTTAAGACCACTGGTAACCAAGCACCATACATCTGCTTGCTCATTTTCCTGTGATGGGATGAGGGAGAGAACCAGAAGAATAAAAGTAAGAGAACTCATGGCTTAAGGTAAAGGCAGTTTAACAGGTAAAGCAAAAGGTGCAGGGGCAAGCAAAGCAACAAGGAATTCATTCGCCACTTTCCATGGTCAGGCAGGTGCAGGCAGGTGAAAGAAAAGCCAGGCTCTATCCCAAGCAACAGTGACTTGGGAAGACAAAGCTCATTACTCAAACTATGTCCCTCTTCCTCCCTCTTCAATTAGCTTTCATTACTGAACATGATGCTGTATGGTATAGAATATCCCTTTAGTCAGCTGAGGTCACCTGTCCTGGCTGTGTCCCCTCCCAACTTTTTGTGCATGGGCAGCCTACTCACCTGTGAGGTGATGGGAAAAGCAGAAAAGGCCTTGACTCTGTGTATTATACAATTTTATTATACAATTTTTATAGTGAATTTTACTTGGCATAAACAGAGCCTTCAGAATGAGGAATATTGGACATTTTTTAATTATATTAACACGGTGTACTTCTTGTGTTGATCTGTGTGTAAAGAACTAGTCTATTTTCTTTGGAGCTATAGTTGTTATCATTTTGTCCTCTCTTGGTATGACAACAACAACAAGGTAACCTCAAGTTCAGGCACAGCAGGAGCAGGCTGTCTTTACTGTTTTTCCTGCAGGGTGAAATATTCTTTTACTGTTAAACCTTGTTTTTAACTGATAGTAGAGTATAGAGGAATAATCTTGCAGTAGTGTACTGATGTCAAAAAAAAAAAAGTCCATTGCTATGTAACATATTCTATGGGGTTTTTTGCTGTGTAGTTCTTTTGTCAATGAAACTGCTAATCAGTGTTTTAACCCTTGTTTAATACAGGCAGTAGTCTCTTTCAGCTAAGATACTTCCCACATGCTGTTAATAGTGGAATGTTATTAATGGGACTACTATGTTAAGCACATCCATGAAAACCCAAAGCTGGTCTTAGTGAAATTTAAACATTAGAAAGAATATCTCTGACCATGCATGGCTTTAGCTTTAGCAGTTCTCTTTTGATTTCTGTATTTGTCCTGCTTCTGTTATGATTCAAGCTTGCAGCTGGCACTGAAGAGCAAAGAACAGAGTAATTTTATGCTTCCTAATATATACTTTTGATGATTAGATGATGTTTAACTGAAAGTACATTAAGAAATTTCAGCATGATCCAGGAGATGTAAAAATAAATGAATTGACAGATTCAGAGATGAACTAGGTCTCATTTTCTTCCTTTTCAAATCCTCTCTCATTTTCAGGATTTATACCAGTTGCCACATTTCCTTAATTAGTAGAGCAAGCATTATTTAGAGATTCTTAAAAAATCTTCACTAAAAAGATATATTTTGTATTTTACCAGATTATTAGTGTACTGCACAGTTTTTTATAAAAGATTTTTAGTCATAGCATTCAATGGAAGGCAGACAATAGCCATCCATATGCCTTAAAAATCTGTCCCATTGTCCTTGTAAGATGTTGCTGTCATATGAGAAAAGAAAGGTATGTGTATAAATATGTATGTATTGCAAGCTGCTCCTTGAGAGCATTGATGGCAGTTAGTTAGATTGTGCTTTGGCAGTACCATATAGCCTAAAGTTATTTTAGCCACACTTCAATCTGTCAGTAATCTAATCATTCAGTTCTACAAAACTTCTTTCCTTTTATTTGAAAAGCCTAAGTATTGAAACTTCATATTCTATCTAATATTTAGGACAGCTTTCCTCCCTCTCAGAAAAGGAGGTGTCAGTTTAACTCACTTACTGCTTTTCATCTGCATCCTAACTTTTATCCTGGTAATATGAGGCTCTGTGTTTTGTCATGTCTGAACATGTAACTCTTAGGTGTATATAAATGTTCAAAAACCCATGTACATAATGGTAGATAAATGAATTTAATGATATTTCTGGATATCTTGAACAGCAAAGAGAAACAAATCTAAGTTGAAACCTTTCCCGCTTCTTTTCTGAAAAAAAAATCATAAATATAAAACTCAGTATTTCCTTCTACACATAGTAGATCATCAATATTCAGATCACTGATGCAGGTAATTTTTTTTTTAGATATGAAAAGTAAAATTTTTGTAGTAGGACTTGTGCATGCTACTTTCAAATATAAAAGGGGCTTTTTTGTTTGTGTCTAACACTGAAGACAACTCTGAATAAGATCTCCTGATATATTTCAGTATATCAATATTGTCTATGTTACATTTAAGTAAAACAAGAAGTACTCAATACTCTTCCTTTTACTTCATACTTTTCTCTAAATTTGAGATGCATTAGACCACAATTCTTTATGGATAAAAAATTAGGTCAGAAAAATCTTAACAGTGCTTTCCTTTAGCCTCTTTTTCTACTCATCTTCCCTACTGAGGAAGATATTTTCACAGAAAACACCTCTGTGCAATTATTTCAGGAAAATATTACTGATGTAAAGGATTAAGTATTATTTATTACCTAATTGGTAATGCAGTCCTGTAAATATTGATTATGAGATTAGTATTATTCAGTTTTTTGTTTGCTTAGCTGACTGATATAAACTGCACTTAGGAAAACAGTGTATGAAGCCCAGACTGGTGAGGTTAAAATTACTACTTAAAATGATGATGTCAGAAGTTTATAAAAGTTTTGGACAACTACCCCCAGATCAATAGGATTACACTCAATAAAGTATTTGAAAGGAGAAATCAAATACATAGCTACAAAATGAGGAGAAAATGGCTGGGAAGAGTTGTAGAGAAGAATGTGGAGGTTATAATGGATTAAAAAGTATTTTTGAAAAAATAAATCTAATTCTGAGGCAGACTAACAAGATTGTTGTATGTCAGTCAAAAAATAGTAATAGCAAATAGAAATAGTT
The DNA here is from genome assembly GCF_037042795.1 of Molothrus aeneus. Lineage (NCBI taxonomy): Eukaryota > Metazoa > Chordata > Aves > Passeriformes > Icteridae > Molothrus > Molothrus aeneus. The sequence continues at coordinate 72,615,416 of NC_089647.1, read as the reverse complement.
AAAGAAAAGTGGATTTTAGTATCTGATGTTGGTGAGACTGCAAATGTAGTAGTGTGTTTTATAAGGATGTAAAAGAAATCGTACCTTTTTAAAAGCAGTCTCTTTGTCTCCTTTCCTCCACCATTTCCCTAATCAAGAAAATGTTCAGGAAGGAAGATACCTTATTATGTTGACTTTTATGCAACAGCTCTTAAGGAAGACATTAGAAGTCTGGAGGAAAGGGGAAAAAAAGGAGTAGAAGTAGAATTGAGAAGAAAACAGAAAATATGCCTTTTAAGAGAAGATCTAGGAAGACTCAAACAATTTAGAAAATGTTGCAACAAAACTGGTGAAGTAATTGTTTTCTTCAGCAATTTGGGTAATAGCAACATTATGGGGCAAGGGGAAAAAAGCAAGTATTTTCTAAATACAAGCTTTTGAGGTCTCCCCCACTGGAGGTTTTTAAGAATGGGTTGAACAAACGAAACAGAAGTGTTCTTATCCTCCCTCAACAAATGAAGGACTAGTCTCCCTCAACAAATTATGTTTCCTCAAAGTACCTTCATATTTATGGCTACATGATTATGATGGGTCATACGATATGTCAGTTTACCTATGGTCTGCATATTTGATTATGAAAACACACCTTAATAGTAAACTGTTTTATGTGTAACTGCCCTGTAGTAATTTCCAAGGATTAAAAGGATGGAGTGAAATCTTGTCTGATTTCAGAAGGGCTTGGGCCCTTTCATTGCCATTCAGGCAACTTTTATTTATCTTTTGTTTACAGGTAAAGAAATAATAAATTCTTCTATTGATTCAAAATTTTTCTATAGATTGATATTGACCTAGGATACATTAATTGTAGGACTGAATTTCTGAAAAGCACCAACAGGTTTTAGAACTTCAAATTCCAGTGAAAATTAATATTCACTCAAGTTATCCAAGAGCTTTTCCAATGAATGTATGTCTCTTAGGGATAAATAGCCAGGAGAAGTGAGGAGGAGGGGTAGTGAGGACAGGTGTAGAGGAGGGATTACACTGAACAGTGCTTGCAGTTAGGTACAAGACGGTCGAGATCCTCTGGGTTTAGTTTAGGGGAAAAGCTAATAAAGTAGATGCTGTAGTAGGAATCTACTGTAGATCGTCCATCCAGTAGGATGACATCAGTGTATTACTATATAAGGCATTAAGAGAAATCTCTAGATCAATTGCTCTTGGCCTTACAGATGACTGTGACTTCCTAGATCTTAACTTGGGACTATCATACATCATGCATCAACAAGTTCAGGAAATTGCCAAAGCATGTTGAAGATAATGTTTTGATACAGACACTAAGACAGCAAAATAGAAAAGGGGTAAAACCTGTTTGGCAGGCAGTCACTAGTGATGCACCTTAGGGCTCAGTTTTAGGGCCAGTTCTCTTCAATGTTTTTATCAATAACCTGGACACAGGAGTTTTGTGCACACAAAATGAGTTTGATGACAATACTAAGACAGGAGAAGCTGTTGATTCTGTGAAGGACAGAGAGGCCTTACAGAGAGATCATGATAGACCAGAGCATTGGACAATTACTCATCACGTGAAATTTACATAGCAAGTACTGGATTCTGCACCTGAGAGTGTAATCCTGGATAAATTCATAGACTGCGGGACAAGAGCCTGGAGTGCAGACCTGCAGAAAGGGATCTGGAGAGTTTGTTTGATGACCAGCTCAATATGAGTCAGCAATGCGTCCTCGAGGCCAAAAAAGGCCAACTCTTTTCTGGGGGTTGTTAGGCACAGTGTAACTTACTGGTGGAAAGGATTGTCCAGCTCTACTCAGCACTGGTGCATCCTCACCTCAAGTGCTGTGTGCAAATTTGCCTTTCTAAGTGCAAGAAGGATGTAAAAATATTAGAAGGTGTCCAGAGGATGACAGCAAAGATGGTGAAAGGTCTAGAGGGCATGACTTACGCAGAGTGGCTGAACATAGTATGCTCAGCTTTGAGGAGGCTGAAGGATGATCTCATTGCTGTCTACAGCTTCCTCATGGGAGGAAGCAGAGAAGGAGGTGATGACCTTGTCTCTCTAGTGTCTGGTGATAGGACACAAGGGAATGCCTTACAGCTGCATCACTAACAGTTCAGATTAAATATTAGGGAAGAGTTCATTGATCAAGCAGTGGAACAAGCTCCCCAGGAAAGCAGTCATGGCTCCAAGCCTGTTACAGCTCAAGAAGCATCTGGGGAATGCTCTTAGCTACATGATTTAGCATTTAGCTTGCCCTGTCTGGAGTCAGGAGTTGAACTCAGTGAACCTTGTGGGTGCCTTTCAACACAGGATATTCTATAATTCTAAATAAGGTATCTCGGAATACTTTTACAGAAAAAAAGAGATGAGTTCGTCTAAGACATGACTCATCTCATTCTAAATTAGATTTGTACTAGATTTGTACATATGGCTATCCAAATTGTTTCTTAAAAGGACATGCACCTCCCCATTTGCTATGATAGCATTTTAGAATTCCAGACAGCTCCTTTAGGCATGCCTGAAGTTGTGCTACTTCAACTGTGTCCTTAGTAACCTTAGTACTTCAGCATGGCTAAGAAGCCTTCCAAAAGGAAAAATAAAGAAATGCAATACATCTAAAGTTCTAATCTCCTCTATTCAATTCAAGGAGTTTGTACTTTTCCTTTGGGAATAGGATTGGAAAATAATTTGTGCTATGACAATATTTTTTTTAATCATCCCTTCATTGCACTTAAAAGTTTTTAGAAGGTCTTTTCATAAACTATAATCACTTACATGGAAAAGCTCATTTAGTTAGTAGTTCACAATAAATGAGATAAAGGTAATGTTCTGAATTTAGGCTATAAATAGTGCAATGAATTTCATAAACATTTTCAGGAAATTGTATTAGAAACAGGGTAAGGCTAGAAATAGGCTAAAACAAACAAAAAACCCCTCTAGCCTCCATTTTTTTTACCATTTTCTTGTCTTCTATTTATTATATATGTGAAGTGCATTCTATTGTCACGTTCTGCAACTGCCCACATGATGTGACAATCTTTCCTGTTGATATGAATATAAATAAATACACACAGATGCCTGGGGCATAACCTGCTAATTTTTTTCCTTATTTAAACCACTCTCCCTAATTGTCTATCACCAGCCATGTATGTTTTTCTCATTTTAAATGTACATCAGATATTGGTGAGAAAAATCACATTTCATAGAAACAAACAGATCTAATATAATTCATTCAGACTCTGAATGAAATCTAATGTAGCAGAAAAAACCCAATAATGCTTCATTCATCTCCTAGCTCTGAAAAAATTTCTGGGTACTTTGAAAGGGAACAGTTTTCATCAATTATACACACACAAAAAAAATCAGCACATTATTAATTATTAATATAAGCAAGATGGGCAAAATAGAGCCCAGTGAGGGCCCTCTGCTGAAGGGAGCAGAAGATCTAGTGACAAAAGCACATGGAAAATGCTAAAGTAGAGAATGGTTTTGTTATCTTAATCTTTATAGTGAGACTGGCTTTCAGGAGTCTCAGGACCCTAAAACATGAGGGAAAGTCTAAAGCAGATTCACATTCAGTAGAGGATGACCAAGCTGAGGAACATTTAAAAACACTGAATACACATAGGTGCATGGGGCATGATGGTATAGAGCCACAAGTGCTGAGCAAGTTGCTCAATTTAATTGTAAGACAATTCTTAATTGTCTTTGAAAGGTCATGGCAAATGTGAGAGGTGTCTAAAGGACAGAAGAAAGCAATTTTCTCTAATTTCTTCCAGAAACCTTCTGCATAGAAGAGGTCTGTGTCTAGGTCAAGGGAACAGGTGCTCTCTCCTTCCTTTACACCCTTACAGTAGTTTTTCAGGTCCATTTAAATACAAGACACATTATGAAAGCAATTTTTGCAAGTTTGCTTCATCTTTCCCACAAGAAAGATGATATGCACATATTGAAAGGGACTGCAGTGTTCATGAGCCGGGTCCTAACTCTTGGTGACTGAGTGGTGAAGAATAAACACACCTCCCCATCAGTCTGCCTCTAGGCTAGAGGGCCTTCATGCTAATAAAATTTTTTCTAGCAAACTTCACTGGACTGAGAGAATGCCAGAAGTGATATTAAAAAAGTCTCTTCATATTTATAATCTACAGAATCATTGATTTCTGGAACAGAGTGAGAACCAGAAGCAGATCTTGAATGTAAAAAAACATGGTTAAGGATATAAATAATTTTATGCCATCTTTTTACTCATTATCATTGTCTTATAAAACATATTTTTAAAGATAGAAAGATGATGGAAATAAAAACTAAAAGTAAAAGCATTTAAAGCTAATTTTCCTTTAAATTTAATTTAAAAAGTAGAATAAATTAAGAAAACACTAAAATAGAATAAGTTGAACTGACAAAATTAATTTCAAAAGCATTTGGTGGAAAATTATGTCAGAATTAATATTGATGGAACAATGTGTTTGTTAAAACAGCTTCAATTTCAGAGGAATTAAGGATAGGGAAGGGATTTTATTTTGTATAAATTTATGGAGGTAACCTGGGCCACTACAGACCAGTGAGTCTGAACTTTGAGTTGTGTGAGTCTGTAGAAACTGTAATACACAGTAAAGTAAGTTGAGACATAGGCAAAGTTATTTTATTAGAGAAGATTGATAAAGATTTTTAAGGAAAAACTTCCTTCTACAAAGGCTATAAAGATTTTTAGAGAAGTCAAGGAGCAGAAGGACCAGAATGAACTTATCTTATTAAATAGGTGTAATTTTTTTTATTGTTCTCAAAAAAATCACTAGTCAAAGGTGTTTAAATGATGTAATCACTGTCAGCTAATAGCTAGTTTTCATAGAGTAACAATGCCTTAAAATATCACAGAATAGAAATAATTGATCAATTTTCCTAGCAAAAAAAAAAAAGCTGACATAAAATCTCCAAGATTATCTGTCTTGGGATCTGTACTTTTCTCTGTAGTGAAATTTGGCCAGAGATGCAAAATAGAAGAATGAAATCTGAGCTGACTGTGAAGTTGTATACAATGTTCTACAGAATATATTATTCTATCAATATATATTAAAACCTAAGTGGATTAATCTCACCAGAACTGAAGTACAGTCAGCTCTGATCTAAGCTAGCTGTGAACACCCCTTTTGTACTTCCTGGAGAGAAAGTACATCTCTAGAATGGACTTGTTTCACCTTAATGCAGGTACTTATAATTAGTTGATATTTATATACCTGATATTAATTTCCCTCAACATGAATTATATTTCCTGACTGCGAGATGTTTAGAGGTATTTGTGTCTGGTTTCCAACTAACAGCAAACCTATCACAGGACCTTTGTCATATCTTTCAGCACAGTGTGGATACTTCCAATAACCTAGGGTGTCTCAGATGGCACTGATACTTAGGCTGAGGAAGCAGAAACATTGTGAATCTCTCCATTGACTACAAAGATAGATACTGACACCAGACACAGATGTTCATCTATGTTTGCAACTAGATAAACTGAATTCAAATTGCCACTGGGCAATCAAATCATAGACTCAGAACACCTGGGGTTGGAATGGACCTCTGGATGTCACCTAGTCCAACACTCTGCTCAAATTCGGGCTGCCTTTGAAGTAATATATATTCAACTATTGAGAAATACATAAATATGTGTGGAAAAACTGAACAAAAAACCTTATCTAAGATTCCGTCATATATTTATGATATAAGGCTTTAAATCCGACTTCAAGAGACATAACACAAGACTTGATAATAATCTGGAATTGTAAGCATACTACTCTCTTGTCATCAAAACACACTCAGAGTACAGAGAATTATTAGAAAGAGAATGAAGAACAAAACATAAACACGGTAATGTCGCTGAATAACTAAATTAGAAATGCAGTAGATGTTCTTCTTGCTTAAAGAGAAAAATAAGGCTATTATGTTTTCCCTGTTGCAAAGAGATGTCATAAGTAATATGATAGAATATTCTTTAAGCATTAAAATATAAATTATACTGAGAGTATTTTAGGTTTTTCCAGATCACACCTGATTGTTGAGTATCAGAATATATGTATGTATTTTTTTAATATTTAAATACTAATTGGTATAAAAACTGAGGAAAAGAAACTAAATTAAAAGATAGTGTTCTGCTCTGCATGTATTAGTCATAGGAAATGCCAAGAAATATGTATGTTGCTTATCACTCTGAGTGGTCTCAGTGTGATTATACAATTAATTTAACAAGTACCTTTATTTGCTAGTGGTTGTTATTGATATAATTTATCCACAAGTTAAATGAAGGAAACACAAACTCCATACTTTTTTTGAAAGCTACATAATAAAGGAAAAATAAATCAAGCAACTGTTCTTCTAAATTATTGTGAATATTGTTAGAGGCAATGGAGAACTGGAGTACAAGAAGTGATGCAATGACAGTGTATGTTGTTGAAAGATACATCCACTACTCTATTATAGATCAGCTTTCAGAATGAAAAAAGAACATAGCAATATGAATGTTTATTTATGTATTTGGCAATATTTTAATCAATTTCCCATTTTTTGTATCAGTGCTATTTGGTAAGAGACACTTGTAAAACACAGCTATTAACTAAATAAATCTGAGCAACATGAGGGCCTGAAAGTTTTCTCTTTATGAGGGGGACGAAACACAAGGTTGCTGAGAGAGTTTGTAGAATCTCTACCCTTGGAGACATTTGAACCTTAACTGGACAAAACAACATAGTCAAATAGAATTTGCTTTGAACTGAAGATTTTGCTAGGTGGCCTCTAGAGTCTTCCTTTCCAACCTACATGGTTCTGTGATTCTGTGATTGCTTGAAGAAATTCTTGTTGCATAACCTCACTACTAAATATATTCATATTTTACTCTTCTTTATAATTTGCTTTAGTTCAATCTCACTGCTGTAGTGAACTGAAACTCATCTTTCTTTTGTCCCTTTCTTTCATCCTTTTTTTTTTCTTTTGAAATGGCATAAAATCTTTATACCACTTTCATTTACTTCTCAAGACTACCGTCAAAGTACTTTCCAAGAAACTCTCTGGTAAAATTGCAGGGCAGAAGCTTTCCCTTGTTAATATAGCTTGTGTTATTATAGCAGGGAATAGAATCTGAATATTTCGTTTATGTGAAACAGAATAAAAGACATGTTTATATAACAGTTAGAATTCCTTCTTTCTTTCTATTTTTGGAAAAAAACCTTAAAGTTTAATCTTTGCCTTGTGGTCCAGTATTCTGCTATTTATTAGGAATTAGGAACTTGCACAAGTGAAGTTGTGTTTCTTCTTTAAAAGTACTTATTAAAAAAGAAAATTGTTTTCTTAACTGATATGTACTTCTGAATTTTAACAGTGGCTATTTTCTTAAAGTTTTCTTAAAGTTTTCTCAATATAGCTGAAACATTCTATATCAAGAATTTTGCCCTGGGTATCTACTTATGAATATCATGTAAAAGGATTTATAAAGTGTTCATTCAAATGTTTTGCTGTTGTATTCAAGAGATGTGACATGATCCGTTTTATACAAAGTTATAAAAGGAGAGACTTAGTATCATTATTGTTTATTAATAAGTGGACAGGTTTTTTTCAGCTTTTTTTTTTATTTATCATTTGAAGTAATCAAAGTTTAAAATTTCCTTTCAATGTAGAGTTGGAGTATATGGTCATTTATTCATTTATTACACCAGATGTTTTGATGCTCATACCTCTAAATCAAAATCAAGATCAAGATTTTGATTTAGAGGTATACAGTTTTTGATAATTTTTCAGTAAAAAATTGCTGTTCTGCTAATGGTTGACTACAACTTAAAATTCTCTTTTACCTGCATAAAAGAGCTTTGAAGGCCACAGGCTACCTGAAGACAGGACTGTAACAACTACAGAACTATACAATTGTATTTAAGGAAACAAGAGAAAGGACCTTTATAGGCATTTAGAATTCTAATAAAAATCACTCATCAGACTCTCACAGAATGCTTATAAATGTTAAATCAGTTGAAAGGTGAGATGATTTTTGAAGACCCTATCCTGTTCACCATCAGTTTAACCCTTCAGTTAAGTTTTAAGCTGTTAAACATTCAATGGAACAAGAAGTGGAAGATGGGTTTCTTTCTGTGTAAGTTCTGCCAATCTCACACAGAATAATTCTGACATTTCCTTGTGCTCAGTTAAGGTTTAATTAATGCAATAATGAGAAGCTTTTAACAAATTACAGAAAAAAGGGAAAATATTTTCTCCAACACTTCATGTCAAAATAAGTATTTACATGCATAATGAAACATCTATGAAATTAAAATGCACATCTTTTGCAATATTCATTGAACTGTAGAATGGTTTGCATTGGGAGGGACCTTAATGATCCATTAGATCCAATCCCCTGCCATCAGCAGGGGCAGCTTCCACTAGACCATGTTGATCAAAGCCCTAATCGACACTTCCAAAGGTGTTCATCCACATCTTCTCTGGGAAATCTGTCCCAGTACCTCACCAGTCTCACAATAAAGAATTTCTTTTTCATGCCTAATCTAGACCCAGTTTAAATATGATTTAAATTGCTAAATTGTTAAATTGTTTAAGTCCATTCTGGCACCTGCTGGTCAAAATATTACATCACCCTGTTATTTTCTTTTGCAAGACGGAGTTAATTGATGCATGTAAAGAGGAGGACAGAGCTCTTGTCTGGGAATCCAGATAAAATCCCAAACATACTAAAAACTCTAGCCATAGTTTCCTTAGGCCACAGCTGTTCCCAGGTATTTTTATGCAGTAGCTGAGGTTTCACTTCTCATCTGTTACATTGTCGGTTTGTTTTGTGAGTTGGGGTTTGGTTGTGTATTTCTTTGGCTGGTGTTTGTTTGCTTATTTTGAAGAAAATACTTATAATTATCAAATCTTCCTTTTATTGCATAAACCTGAAATGAAGGTTGAAATTCTGACTTGAAATTCTTCAGTCCCTGAGTTTGCAATGTGTCTACCACCCAAATATGAAAAAGAGACATAAGCTTTAGAGCAGTTAGAACAAAAATATCAATGAGTTATGCACCTCACTTTAGGAGTGTAGCCGACAATGCACAGTTGGTAAATAAATTGTCATTGTTGAAGAAGGAATTAAAATACGTGCCATTTCTCAACATCTAATGCATATAGAAACCTACACCAAGCAAAACAAAATAATGAAGATGTGGTTAAATGCAGAATTCTTCCTTTCACTGGTGTTTGATGTTTTATCTCAGGAGAAACATTTTTTACCTTTAAAGATAAAGGCATCTAGGCCAAAAGAACTTTGCCGTTACTCTATTAGAACTATCTTTAATTTGGCAGATATAAACCTTCTATACTACATAGTTCAGTCCTCTTCGAATAATGTAAGACTAGACACCAATATACCATTATTCTATATTGTTATTCTAGGCTACTATTACCTATAGTTGTAGGTAACACTTTTATATTGAACTGCCAATTCTTTTGACACAGTGGCTATAGCTTTCCAAAATCTCACCTATCTTCTGTGTCCAAAAGGCCCAGACAGACTGTGAAACTTCTTTTTCTCACTTGTATTAACTCCAGCATCTTTGTTCTATGACAGCAGTTTTTGGAAAGTTTTATCCTTTCTCTTGGTAGTCCTCAAAGGCTTCTGAAGTGCTCACATATCTTTTTGAAATTCCATAATCATTGATACATAAAAAGCTACTTTAGGACACAAAGGTGGATTGAATTAGAACACACCAAAATTGTGTCCACTCATAACCCATATTCCTCTTTCAAACCCAGAGCTAACAATATTTTCACCTTAAGAGTCTGTCAGTCAAAGATTTCTTTTAGGTTCCTTCTAAAATTTAAAGAATAATTTATCTGCTTATCTTAATCTGATAGGAATCTTCAATACTGCAAATTTCTTAAAGAACCTTTCCAAGATCAACTGCATCAAGAAGATATCTTCCAAGTACTCTTACTGGGAAAAAAAAAATACAACCAACCAACCAACCAACCAACCAACCAACCAACCAAAAACCCCAGAAAAACCCTAAAACCTCAACCAACCAACCAACCAACCAAAAACCCCCAAAACCTCAACCCGCAGAGTTCAAGTCATTCTCATTTGAAAACAGAACAACAAAACTGATAAACTCTATCTGGTGTCACAGCGTGCTGGCTAGGAGACTTTCCTAGCCATCAGTATACATGAATTTCAGCTTTTTGTTACTTTGAAAGAAATTTGATAATAAATTAATTTCTTTCAAAAAGCCCAAAATCTTTGAAGATGAATGTTTCTGGTATCTCCCCAGTGACATGTATCCGAATGTCAGTGGTATGGATTGTTTTGCTTTTCTTTTCACTACCTGTATTTCTGCAGCAGCAGCAGAAATTATTCCAAATCTGAAGAAAGATAATTTCAGCTTTCTTTATTTGAATGTGGAAACATCACACCCTTGCTGAAAATATAGATGAAGAGTATGAAAGGTTAGAACCAAATATAGATGTATGCTTCTATTCTTGTTGGTTTTACTGTATTTCAACTTTTCATTTATTGTCTCTCAGCTTTATCAGAGATGAATTGTTAAGAAATGGGTACAAAGTGCTCTTTGCTCTGTTCAAAAATATCAATAACTTTACAAGCGACTTTTTAATGACCTCTAGCTCATTCTCTTTAGTAAGGCTTGATCTACACAGTTTCTGAATATAGACATGTCGAGGTAATTTAAAGTGTACCATCATTTATTCCCCACAGACAGGAAAAAGTTTGTACAGTCTTAACCAATACGATTTTTCTTTTGCTGAAGGAGTGGATGACTTAATATTTTGTAGGTTTTCCCAAAGGTTGTCAGTAGTCTTTTGAGGCACTATTTTGTAAATAAAGCAATTTCCCCCAAAAATCCAGATCTTGTATGGAGGGCATAACTTCCTTCAAGATCATATTTGATTTGTTTATAGAAATTTCTGACCCGCTCTGCCCAGTGAATGGGGCTCAGTTTCTCAACTCAGTCAAAACAATTTCAAACCCAATGTATTTTGACTGGAATTTGAAAACAAACAAACAAACAAAAAACCCTTCCCACCCCTATGGTGCATTTCATCATCCCACAGGTCTTACCTGTTGCTAAGGGTAGGAGGAGTAACAAAGTCTTCAACTCTGGATCTCAAAGACCTTCAGACGCAACTGTATTAAGGAGACATTAACTAGAACCGCTCAGTGGGCTGCTTAAATTTATGCTGGAGGCCACATAAAGAGCACATGTTTTAAACACATTTTGCAACCCAAAGGGCAGGTTTCCTGTGCTCTGGCTCCTGAGTCATATGCATTGATCATTCAAGGTAAACATGTATACCAGTGAATTTGTCTCATGTTAAGTCACACAACAAAGGTGAGCTAATGGTAAATGGCTTCAGTCATAGTCATTCTACCTGTCATTTATCTTTGTCTCCTGCTTCCTTTGATGGAGCATTATCACAACATGCTTATTATGACACAGTAATTTCTCTATGGAGAGGAGAAAACTCTGGTTGAAAATGGGATGTATCTGTGTGACTGATCAATAAGCTTCTACAGTGGAAGAAAGCATGGAGGAGGTGGGCCAAGCTGATGTGCTCGAGAAGTTCAGGGTAAGATACAAGGAATGAGTACAGGTATTGTAAAGAAAGCTGAACTTACCTAAAACTAAAGGGACCAGCAGGTGGCCATTGTGTTACTCACATGGCTGTATCAGTCAAGTGTATCAGCTGATTGTCTAAATGGCTTTCCCTAATCAAAAAAAGTTAATCTCTTCCGGATTTAGTCAGACCAGGTCAGAGCAGCCTGGGCAAAGTGGCTCCCAATAACTGAGCAACTTTCAAAATAAGCATTGGAGAGAGAAGTAGCCTTGAGCTGACTTCAACCTGTGTAATGTCTCCCAGCAATTAGGAATGCCACAGCATTGTGGCAGTGAACATGAAAAGAAATAGGAAGTGTGTTTGCATTGAAATCCAACTGCACACTGCAATTGCTGTATTGTGCTCGTCTTATGATATCAATACATTGCATTATGCTAAATCAAAATATTTTATAATGTCAATTATCTTTAAGTAAATTTTATATTGAAACATTAAACCTCCCCCTTGTGGAAAACCTAAATGAACCTGGTCAGAGACTACTGGGCTGACAGGGTGATATCAATGCCAGGCCAGTGGATGAAGTGATATATAAGGAGAGACTAAATACTTCTCATCCTCTTGGTTGTCTTGAGATTTCTTCTAAGATCAATATTTTCAGGGTTGTAAGAGATTTCTATAAATCAGATTACACCAACAGTCAGTTGGAGAACTGGGACTGCAATATCCAATTTACTCCATATCTTTTACCAGTGTAAGGCTTGATTTAAACAAGAAGGAAGGTGTCAAACATAAAGAAAAGCTCTTACTTCCAGTGGCTGAGATTTGATAAGAGTGGTTTATCTTAGGACTCATTTCTGATCCCAGTACCTCTGGCCAAATGGTGACATTCAAAAGAATGCTGGCATTCCAGAATAAACAGACTCCATGCCTATATGCAAATTAAAAGTGTGCTGGAAGCATGCACTTCAAAGAAGCAGGACAGTAAGGATGAGTTTATTTTTTCACATGACACTAAATGACAACTATTCCAGAGATCTAAATGGTTCATGTTGAAAGGATAAGGGTGGAAAAAATACAAAACCCCCAGACTTCAGAGTTTTAAGAAAATTATTGAGAGAGACAAACAAGTGATCTAATCAAATTTTGTAAACATAACTCTTTAAAATGATGTTTTCATTACAGCAAAAAGGGCATAACAAGAGCCAAGACAGACAAATGCAAATTGAAAATAAGGGACAACTAGAACAGGTCATTAGCAGCTGGTGCTCAGAAAGATTACATCCACTGATGCTGCTACACAAAACTGCTGGGAAAAGGATTAAACAGCTGACCATCTGTGTCAAAACCACACCTCCTAGAACAAGTAAATTGTTATATATAAGGCTTCAGACCCACTGCAATTCACCTCTGCATATTTGAGATTAAGTAGTACAGTCCTGAGAGTCTCCACTGTGTGACTTCTGGCCTAAAGAGACAGATGAATTAAATTTAATTACCTATGTTTGTATGAAGTAACTGAATGAAATTCTATAATTTATTAAACACAGGAAGTAAGATTAAATTATGAATTTTTTGTCATCATGACTTTATAGTTTTGGAAATGTACAGTGGAAATTCATGGTAGAAATAAATAATTTCATGCAATAAAAGTAAAGTGTAGGTATGTTTGTATGTTTTTGTGGTTTTAGTATCTTTAAGCAGCTAATAATGGCAAAAAAATTCCAACAGAGACTTCTGCTTCTGTACAGTCTAAACCCTCTGCTATAGGCAGGGTCCTCTTTAACTTTATCAGGTTGCTCAAAGACCAATCCAAACTGACTCTGAACACATCCAGTCGTGGGGCACCCACAACTTCTCTAGGCAATCTGTTCCACTGCCTTTAAAAAAAAAATGAAAATTTCTTCCTGATGCCAAATGTAAATTTACATGCTTTACATGCTTTCTGTTTAAAATTGTTATCCCTTGTCTTGTCATTTCAGGCCTTGGCAAAAAGTTCTGTTCATCTTTTTTATAAGCCTCCTTTAACTATCGAAAGACCACCGTAAATTCTGTCTGAACCCTTCTCTTCTCCAGGCTAAACCACCACAATTTTCTTAGTCTTTTCTCATAGAAAAAGTGTTCTAGTCTCCTGAGGATTTTTGTGACCATCCTCTGGACCTGCTCAAACAGGTCCAAGTGTTTCTTTTACAGGGAGCTCCAGAGGTGGACACAGTACTGCTCCGGGGCGGTGTCTCTCTTGCAGGGATACACCCTGCCCCATGGACACTGCCATTCAGCGCCGCTTGGATTCTGGGGTTTGATGCTTTTTGTCAGCACCACACTTTGGAGCTGCAGCTCAAAAGGATGAATGGGAGAAAGATAGCATTAAAGGATGGATTACCCACAGCTGATGCAAACAGCTTTTCCACTGGAGAGAGTGAGGCAAACAGGTCCTCTTCATGCTCCCCAGGGATGAAGTCGGCGGCATAGAACAACACCTCAGTTATGCCCACACTGTGCTACACTATACTCTCATGCTGCAACCAGGACACCAGGGTCTGCTGTTGTTAGAGTTGAACAATGCTGAGACCAGCTTGACTGATGTGTCAGACTCATCATGAGGACATGCAAGACAGATCTTCCCTGAATGATCCCAGGAGCAGCAAGGATGTGCAGGCCTTGATACAGAAATGAGTCAAAAGTGTTGAGCAGAAGAAACCAACAAGTTGGTAACACTTTTTTCAGCACAAAGTCTATTTGGCTGAAGAAATCTGACAACACATTACCTAAAAATATATATATGACTGGCAATCAATCACTTTATCCAGTAAAAGGCCAGTCCCACTTTTGCACAGTGAGGACTTCTAGTGTATCTTCCTAAGATCCTTCCCTTGAATGGGAACACCCCTCAAAGTTACTCCATGAGGCTGAGAAACAGATTTGCCCACAGTCATCGTTATGGGTGAGTAACACCAATCTCAACTTAATAGTTTTTTTGTTAGCTTTAATATAATTGCCTCATATAATTGCTTAAATATAATTGCTTCAATATTGCTTCCAAAATTGTACATTACTCTAGCAGCTGTAACTATCCTTGCTTTGTAGCAAATAATTCTGATTAGGTTATTTTTGTTTAATTATTATCATCATTATAATCATTAAATAATTTAAATAAATCCTTTGGTTTATTTATATGATTATATTTGCTTTGTCATCTTTAATCCTGCAGAAAAAAAGTTCTATAAAGTTTCAATTACAGCTATATATTTCTTTAGACACAAGCAATTGACTAAGTCTGGGGTTAGAATTGGATCCAGCCACACATAGATTCCTCTCTGAGAAGGAGTTAAAAAGCAAGGGGGTCCTTTCCGTGCCCTGTGACTCAGTGGGAGGGCTTTAATAAACTTTGTCTGAAGCTCTCCTTCTACCTATGACATTCTCATAAGGAGCAGAACAGGCAGAGAATCACCTCCCTGCACCTGCTGGCTACATTTCTTTTTATGCAGCCCAAGATACAATTGAGTTTATGGCTGGGAGCAGACATGGCTGGCTCATGTCCAAAATGCCCAGTGGCAATACAGATTTGTATTTTCCTTGGGCAGTAGAAAAAAAATGTATTACAGTTCTCAGTGCAATGGATTTTTCTTAAAAGTGTATTTTGGATGTGACAGGTTTCTGCTGGCTCATTTAGCCAATGCCTCTGCATTAGAGGAGGAAATATTTTATTATTTCTAAGCCAGGTCTCACACAGTGGTGTAAATTGGCTTTGAACCTTTCACTGAGGCTGATTGTATACCTGCCCTTGCCAATCTTTTCCAACATTCATCTGCTATAACTGAAGGATTTTCTTTCTTACCATACTATTTCCTTGTCAATGCTGATTTTCAGGCTGACGTTTCAGACAAGTATTCTTTGTTTTCAGCTCACTATCTCATCAAAATTAAAATATGAATTATATAATATTTGAATGAACTTTATTAATTTAAAAAAACGGTTAACTTACTTTTCTTTCTAAAAGTTGTTTGGTTTTGGTTTTGGGCTGAGTTCTTTTGATGACAAACCATTTATTTTCTTATAAAGAAAACACCAGTTATTAAACTCTGCCTTAGTAAGCACCTAATTCAGATTAATGCAGCTACTCCCAAATAGGTCACTCAGGGGAGAAATTCAGACAACCAATAAAAGCTTTCAACTAAAGAACACTGTTATTTACAAGAGCCAAAACTAAACTCAGCATTATAATGGTGCTTTATGAAAATTAAAAATGTTACATCAGAAATATTACCTAACAGAGATTTCTTCCCAAATCACTATTTTTAGCAGGAAAGTGATACCCTTCCAATTGCTGTGCCACTGCCCATCAGTTCCTTTTAATAACAGCCTTATACATTTATTTTAAGGAAAAAAAAAGCCGTCATAGAGCTAAATATTCTAGAAATGAAAGTGCTTTTTCTTCATGAGATGGTATTATCATCTATAAAGCACATTTGTTTTCTGTGGCTTGAAGTAAAGCTTTCTCCTTTGCTAGTACAAGGGCTGTCTTCTGAGTAATTGGCTTCAGACATACTATTTCATCACTGCCTAAATTTTTTACCTATGTTATTTTCTCTTCCATCAATCTCTAAATGTCAAAACTCAAATTGGTTACTGTCTCTACTGCTTTCAGACAAGATAGCTCAATTTAATCCTGTGTCCCTAGGAGGAGGAGAGGTGCTTCTAGAACAGAAAGACAAATAAACAGACCAAAAAAAAAAGTAAAAAAAGCTATCAATCCTTCAAGATAAAAGACACAGGATCTTAATATTCAGGACAAAAAGTTAGCAAGATCCATCTCTTTCTTCTGTACTTTATGATCTTAGAATATACCAGCACATTAATGAAAGAGAGCTAATGAGCAAACTTCCTTGCAGCAGACACTCTGATATTTCCAAACTTTTCTAAATAAAATCTGTGTAAAAGTAAAGGGGGTACTTGCTTAATGCTTTAAAAATGAAAAGTTTTATGAGAAATAAGAATTTCAAACCTAAAAGCTGACTATTATTTGCACCCCATGAATCTAAGCAGATTTTCTGTAATTATCACTGTTAGCTAGAATAAGTAATTTGCTCACCGAATATGATGACTCTTTTCATAGTGAGAAATCAAGGAAATTGGCTTTTTTATAGTTTTTTACCAATATTAACAGTTGCAGATATCAGCAGGATAACAAATGTCTAACTGTAAAAATGCTATTTTTTTTTAAGAAGTTGTGTGGTGATATATATAGAGACTGTCTCATGAAACACTGAAGGTGTAGACAAAAGCAATCTGAGAACAAATCAGTGTTGCACAAGTTATATGTGAATAGAATCACCATCATGTGAAAAGGGAGGATTTTCTCAAACCCTTAGTATTTGATTAGTCTGTCAGCACTTCAGGAAAGCCAAGACTCTTGTGCCCAACCAGTCTACAGCATCCTGCTCCACCCTCATTTGGTCCGTTTTAGAGTGTATTGTGCACAGGAGGTCAGGTATTCTGAGCAGGGTCTGTCCATGGAGTAGCAGCCATATTTTTCCCTCACTTCTATATTGTTATCTTTTCACCCTCAATCACCTTCCTTCAGTCACACAGATCAGGTCTCATATTTGAGATAGGAATCTCCTGTGCTTTCTAATTTCTCTAATGCTTCCTTCAGAAATCATAGAAACATAGAATCAAAAAGTTATAGTAGAAGAAATGTATTTGAATATCTGTATAGAGGCTTTGCCCCGGAGGTCCCAGTTGCCCTTGATGGGCTGCAGCTGCGATGCCCTTAATTGGGCTGCAGCTGTGACCAATGAAGATAACTGGGATAAAAGGGGGTGGGTTAGCCAGTCAGGGAGAGCCTCGGAGGAGCCCTGACCTGGGAGAGAACAGCATGCAGAAGAAGGAGTCAGTGAAGATCTGCAGCCATGAGAATACACCAAAGAGGTATGGACTTTAGAAGTCTGAGAATATCATTACAGGACTCTAGAGAAATAATAGAACAACAACAAAAAGAGATTTTGATTGAAAGGGATCTTCAAAATCTTCTAATTCAAATCCCCTGATATGGGCAGGGACACCTTTTACTAGACCAGGTTGTTCAAAGCCTCACCCCTGCTGGGCTCAAAGACTTTTATGTTCACATGAAAGTAAAAAATTTATTCAGTAAGGAATTTCTTCCTAACATCCAGGTAAAGTTTACCCTCTTTAAGTTTAAAACCATTGCCCCTTGTTTTGTCATTACTTGTCCAGCTAAATTGTCCCTCTCCAGGTTTCTTGTAGTTCCCCTTCATGTACTGGAAGGCTGCTATAGGGTCTCCCTGGAGCCTTTTTTTATTCAGGCTGAGCAGACTCAAGTCTCTCAGTCTGTTTTCATAGCGGAGGTGCTGCAGCCCCAGCTAAAGTATCATCTTTGTGTCCATCCTATGGAATCACTGCAACAAGTCCATATCCTCCTTTAGAGGTGTAAAAACTGAACACAGCCCTCCAGGTGCTGTCTCAAGACAGTAGAGGAGGAGAATAAGCTCCCTTGACCTGCTGGCCACACTTCCTTTGATGCAGCCCAGGATAAAGTTCCCTTTCTGGGCTGCAAATGCACATAGCCAGGTCATGTTGAGCTTTTTGCTAACTCCCAAGTCCTTCTTCTCAGTGATGTGTTTAATGCATTCTCTTTCCAGCCTCTGAAATAAGGTGAACTTGCATGAATCATGGTTCAAACTTCAACATGAAGATTGCTTGATGCTTTTCACAGTATAATACTGTTTTGCACTTCTCCATATTTTTATTAATTAAATCAAGGTTTTCTTTTTTAGTGTTCAATATCCATTTTTTCAGTGATGATTCAATTAAAAAGTAAATATTATTATTTTTTATTTTATAAGTGAAATCATTATGTATTTTTCTGCTTCATAGGGAATTATAAGTCAAATACCGATATTTAACAAAAAGTAGTGTAATAAGAAGCAAAAGTGCAAGAAAGGTTCTTCCTTCTCAGGGTTGACCATTCATGATTGAAGAATTATGCAAAGCATGTAACAGATGAAGAAATAAACAAGCCAATAAAATCCAAACAAGAAACCTATCAGAATGACATAAGAACAGTGGGAGCATTTTCCTGCATCTCCCTTTTTTAGAAAACCTCTCTTTAGTACCCTCTTCCCTTACTTTTTACTTTTGATAGCATAACCTCTGAAGTTGTATCAGAACTTACCAGTTTTCTTACTGAAGATGTAAATTATTTCAGAAAGAGCTAGTATCTGGTACAAGGCTCTGATGGTTCAGGCTACTGACAATGAAGTGTAACTATGCAGTATGAATATGAGTGACTCAAGGAGAAGTTTTAATCAAGTAAAAATATTTTTAAAATATCCTAAATATATGGTTGCCTAAAGAATGTGTACATTATCTAATCTTCAGTATTCCTCCATTCACCCTAAAATATTTAATGAACCACAGGTTCATGTTATAGTTAGAAGCAGCCTAAGAAGAAGCAACTAATTTTCCTTTCCTTGGTATTGTCACCAGGATTATTCTGTTCCTTCAAGTTCTCACAAAACCTTATCTACACTCAATGGAATTGTGTCTACTTTTTTTAATGGATTTTGGTCACACTATTCTAGTCCCATTGCCATGGTAGGTGAGTAAATAGTAATATTGCAAAATTAAAACCCAGAGGTGGAAGTGGATTGTTTCTTTCAGTATTTTTTTCCTATTAAGTTGCCATAGTGCATGCCTGCACAGGTGTTTTTTTTTGTCATGTGCTTTTTTAATGTTATGCATTAAAAATTGAAAGGCTGGAAAAAAAAAGAAAATAGGAATCTAAATGAAGAATTTGGTTTGAGGAAGGGAAAGCTGCTCTTTTTGGCTAACTTTAAGCCAAACACAACCTCAAAATATGTTTACTAAAGTATCAGATTTACACCATGTGATGAATGAGATGAATTTGACCTGCAGTTTAGGCTGTCAGGAAACATCAGGATATTGAGAGACTGGGAAGTTTAATAGAGTCTTCATTTCCCCATGGATAACTAACCCTCATCCTATTTCTGGGTGGTAGTAGTTGTTTCAGTATTTTGTGCAGTTGATTAATGAGTTTCAAATTCTGAACTCTGTTTCTCTCCAACTCTCCCCAGATGGAGGCAGAAGACACGAGAAGAAAACTCTGTTGGGATGTGTAAATCACACAAAATATATAACAGAAGTGACAGAATTTATATAAGTATCTGGAATCTATCTCCAGCTGGATTATTTTGTAAGGAATGGTAGTACGTGGAAGTCAAGTAACAGCAAGAAAACATTTCACTATATATACTTTACATGAATACACACAGTCATTAAAACTCAGAGCTAATAGAATCCTGAAATGGCAAAAATAATAACCTAGATCTCATCAATATAGATTTCAGATACCTGTTGTGGCTGATACATTTAATTTTAAATTTGAATTTCATCTGGATAGCTTATCAGTTTTTGGGGTTTTTTTACATAGTTCTTCACAATTAGTATCCATGAACATACCTATGAACTTATATAATATTTTCAAGTACTTTTATTATTTTAGGCTCAGTGAAACTAATAAATATTAAAACAGTTGTCTTCCAGAGCATGAAAATGTTGTAATTGCATATGCAAAAATTTCATTAACAGTTGCTGTAGTAATTATAATCGCTATCTAGGGAAAAAACAGATGCAATACATTGAGATGAAGCCTTACTTCCAAAAGTGATATACATCACTCTATTTTGTGATATATATTTCTGCAGTTATAAATCAAATGGTTGCTACATGATACCATATCTTCCTGATGAAAAAGCATTCTTTTAATCAATTCACTTTATGTGTAATAGTTAACGCACTCTAAAATCCAGTGAAAATGTAGCATTTAGTAAAAAACTTCATTTCACTGATCACCAGCTTATCTTCCAAAGATGAGATGGTAAATTAAAATTTAAAGCTTGGTTGAATCCTGTATAGCAAAACTTCAAGACACAAATCATTCCTTTTTCCTTAGGCTGCATAACTTCTCTCCTTCTGTCTCCCTCCTCTCTGTCCCAAATTTTCTGTCTTTCTCTCTCCTCACTTCCAATTAAAATAACTCCCTTCTCTCAGATTCCAACTACCAGTGTTTTCAAAGAATGCCAAATTTATGCATAATAAACTAAAGAGACAATTTTTTCTCTGTTTGTATTTAGACCAAAGTAAAGAATTTTGTGCCTAAATTTTGCCAAATTCTTCCCAGTTACAATTGTTGTTTCAGTAAAAGATGCTCCTGTCTACAACCTTGACTGTCTTCTAATGTTAGAACACAATAGCTTTAATGGAGTATCAGATAAATTCCCATTAGGTCCAGTGGGGTTCTAAAGTATAAATACTGGAAAGAAGATATGTCTCCATATCCATGTGTAAAATTATCTAAACAAGGCATAATCTAAAGAGGTCTCTGAGAAACATACTAAAGTATGACAATAGCTGTGAACATTTATGACAAATGCCTTACACAGGTATTCAAAAAATCAAAGGTTTTCTGATTCTTGTAATTTTCAAAGTTAATTTACTATCTCTAAAGATAGATTCTCCCTCAGAATATTCTGGATGCTTTGATGAAAAGAGCAACAGAAATTTTCTTATTACAAATTTTTGAATGGGTCAATATGCATACTACATTTAAAGATCAGCTTGCAAATTAATTATGGCAAATATATGTTTGATTTAAGCTACTGATAAAATCTATTTATTATATCAGAATTTTAAACACAGATTTCCACAGTACTATTTAGCATCAGCCATGAATTTTCCAAGCCTAATAATATCTGTTTTTGATCAAGATGATAGATGAAAATTTACTTAAATTTCAATTTCATTAGTCATTAGTTAAAATTTGCAAAGCACTTAGAAAAAGTCAAGCATCAGACATGTACATATACAGTTAGGAACTTCAAATTTCACTCATTGTTTTCATCACTCATTGTTCTTCTCGCTGAACAATTGACAAATTCCTTGCAGACCTTCCCCTTCATCTACTTTCTTACATGTTCCTCAGTTACAAATCTCACATGGAGTACTATATCTATCTTTCTGTATTGAAGGCAAGGATTATTTAAGAAAGAAAATTGTTAAATAGCATAGGATAGACACCTGTATGTGAAAAAGTGCTTTGAAAGCTTGTTAAACAAGCCTATGAATACACAAAAGCAAATATTTTCAAAAAATTATTATTATTGCCAATATTATCGAGAATAATTGCTAGGTAGAGGCCTTTCATTAGATGAAGGAGGGCAATTCTTGGAGAATGACAAGAAATGTGCTTTTCTTCATCAGAGGTGAGTATAGAGATGCCAAAGACTAGAGTTCCCAAAAGGTTCCAAACCTATAGAGGCATCATATATAATCTCCAAACATTTCCATCTACTCTTAAACTGGTGTCATTCAGGTTGGAAATAATGTCCAGATAGGAATCTTATGGAAAAGTCCTAAACTCTGTTTATTACAAAAACTGACTACTAATCTCAGGCACAGATGTTATATAGCAAGATATCAGTAGCTATCATCAAGTCACATGCAGGTCATAACTTACAAATATAACTTACAAATACTATAACTTACAAATATGGTTTCAGACACTTATATTTACTCCTGCTTTTTGGAGCTGTTTATTCATTTGTATACTGTTTTTATATAAATAATTTCTGAAGTGCTTAAGGTTCCTTAAGCACTGAAAAATGAACCCAGAAAGATGCTTCTGGATTCATTAAGTCCATTCAGAAACCAAGGTATTGGTAAATTTAATGATACTGAAAGGAATGTATGAGCTGTTTAGAATCCTCTATCTAAGAATCTAAGCAATGGCATTTTACAAATTAAAGAGAAGCATTTATAAATTCTAGGGATAAATTTCTGAAGTTTAAATTTTGTTTGTTTGTTTGTTTCAAAACAGAAAGACAAATTATTGAAGTCAAACTTTAATGTTAAATACACTTACTGGAATGGAAGAAGTAGGAGGAAGAACTTCTGAGGTTTCAGATGCTATTTGAGTCTTAAAGTTTTTTTGGAAAGTGAAAAATTAAATCAAACCAAAACCTTAAATATGTATTCTAACAATAATAATCGTCTAACCTCTAGCTTTAAGTCAGTTAACAGGGTTTTCACTGATCAATCCCATTAACTCATTCATTTGCCTCAGTAATTGAAACAAACTGTATCTTCTATGTAGTTTTCTGAAAAGTTACATGAAAGGAGTAGTTTAGTTTGAAGTCTACACACCTCCTGCTGTTACATAAAATTATTCTGGAACATTGAAGTTAAAAAAACTTGCAGTCATTCAAGTACAATAAATGTAGAGAAATTTTTGCATCACTTTATTTATTCTGGCTGTTGGCCAAATTAACTTGCAATTCTAAAAAACCCCACAGGTTCCAATGCAAAATAATTCAAAGTGGCAACATATAATTCTTAATTGCAATCACAGCACAAGGTGCTACAATTTGTAAACTCAAGCTAATTCTATCATTTGTTTTTATAAATGCATTTTTAATGAAGCAAAATTTGATTATAGAAAATCAAGCTACATCCTAAGCATTTAGTTTAGAAGAGATGAAATAAAAATTATTTCCAGTTTATATTTGTCTACATAGTTTCAAAACTCTCTTGGATTTTCTACTTTATTCTGTAAGAGAAAGAGAGACAAAGGGAAGAGTTGCAGCTACTCCTGGATTATAGTGTCTCTTAGAGACAGGATATCTGCATATTAATAGAATACAAGAAAACAGTAAAGACAGTAAAAAAGAATTCTGTAAGTACAACCAGTATTTTTACTGAAATAATAACTTGCAAAGAGCATTAAATCATAGCACAGTGCATTCTTTTATTGCAACTGTGAGTTAATAAAAATCTAACTATGTTTTTTATTTATTACTTTTAAAGATATAGTTTGCAATTTTTTGGCATCCTGATGACCAGGTAGATAAGATGTATCTTTGCACGTGTATATGTTGAATCATATATTTCTGACAATTATATTACCCACATTGAATGATGTATCAATCACTAAATAGCTGGTGACATTGTCAGACATTGCTAATAGGCTGCCAAGGGAAATGGCTGAACCACTATCCTTGGAAGTGTTCAGAAGGCATGTGGATGTGGCACTTGGGGATATAGTTTAGTGGTGAACATGGTAGTGCTGGGTTAATGGTTGGACTCAATGATCTTAGAGGTCTTTTCCAACTTTAATTATTCTAAGATTCTTACACCTTAAAGTATTTTAGGGGAATAGTCAAATATTCATCAATAGATAAAAAAATATTTAGAAATACTCTTTACTGCAAACACAAACCCAGACAATCTTCTTGGATCATGTGATCCCAACAGAATTTGTTTGTTTGTCTGTGGTAGCTGATCCTGAATAAAACTGCAGCTCCTGCCATGTGGCAACAGTCACCTGAGTATGAGATGTGTGGGGAAAGAAAGGTGACCAGGTGCCTGGGCTTGCTGAGCTGTACCAGGTGACTTTACTTCAGCTAGCACCTGAAGTAAGGGATTCTTTCTGTTGTGTTTATCAGGCAGCCTTCTCCTCCCATCGTCATAAAGTCTTCTCTGTAGAGCAGAGAAGACCTCAAGGCTTACCTTTTCAGAGAAGTAAAAATGAATAATGCTTCTTTATTCCAGGAGGACTCTAAAGGGTATAAACTTGCTCAAATTTCTGACTCATGTGCTTCTATGGGTTATGCTCCCTGCCCCCAGCAGTGCTTTTACATAACAAATTAAAGAAGCAGCCCTAGCAACAAGCGTCGTAATCCTATTTCACCACCCTTTTGTAAAAATCCCACATAATAGGCTACAGAGTCAGGTTCCCATTGTCTCTCTGGAACTGCCATTGTTTTGTTTGGTTTTTTTTTTTTTTTTTTGTAAAAGAATGGAATTCACTGGCAGTGAAGAATGGAGAGTAGCTGATGATTATTTCTTAGCAAGTCAGGTGTTTGAGTGCCCCCCAGCTAAAGTGACAAGTAGGCGGTAGAGAAGCTCATGTTTTGGACTGTTGTGTGTCTCCTGGACCTTACAAAAAGTGTGTGTCTCCCTTTACATTGTCAGTAATGTCATATTCAGGCAATGAACTTTGAAGGCTCTCTGCAGCTTTTATGCTGTGCATTCCTTAAACCTTTGTCCAGCAAGAGCCAGAATTGGTGAATGTAAATTTTCTTCCTTAGCTACAGCAGAAAAACTCCAGCATAAATTAAAAAAAAAAATTATCCAGATTATTCTACATATATCTTAATGTCAGATTTCATTGAAGCAAACAAATACATGCCAAAATGTATCTATGTGGTAATGCTGGGTAAGGCAGTGATAGATAGTCTTTCAAATGATATGTAATTTTAAATATGCTTTTTATTTTTCCCATTAACTATGTGATTTGCTAAACATAAATATTTTGAAAATGCATATCATTTATTTGATTGACAGTAATGGCTTCTTTGGAATCAACCTAGTCAAGTGAATCAATATATATATAATTTGGAGTTTATTTAAGTAACTGGTGAAATTAGATTGCCATATATATATATATATATATATACACCAGTTGCACCAGAGGGGACTGTTAAAACTGTTAAAGCAATCATCCTACTGAGCAGGTATGCTGTTTTCCATAGCATATTTTTAGGGTTCTGTGCCCAAAATGCTTTTGAGAACTTATTCCTTTTTTTTTTCTGTTTGAATTAGTAACTCAGCTTTCAAAATCTAAGAGGGCAAGAAAGGTGTATGTCAAAGAAACCAAGAATCCAAATTGTTAGAAAAGTGCTTGGAACATATGTTAATTAATTCGTCTTTGAACTGTTCCCGGAACATTCAGCATATGTAGAGTTGGCTCCAGATTAAATAACAATCAAACAGTACACAGAAAAAATACTCACACCATCTCAGTGTAATCTCATATGTAGTTTTATAAAAGGACTGTGTCCTGACTGAACTTGAAAGAAGAGAAGGTCACATGGATCTGTTCTACAAGAATATGTTTTGTTTGTAAATAATATGAAATAAAAGAAGGAATTGACTGTAATTCACCTTGATGTAAAAACTGACTAAAAACTGCTCATTTATTTGTCTGACATTTGACATGGTTAATTCTGTCTTATTTTATTTTTCTGATTAAAACCCCCCCAACTATTGGATCCAGGAGGAAGATCATTCTGATACATTATATTTGAAATGGCAAGTCATGGATTTTCAGAGCCTCCTACAATTATTGGAAAGAATATTAACACAAGTGCCATGAGATCAATCTATCCCTTTGTAAGTGATCAGCAAACCCCAGCAATGCAGGAAGACTCTGATAAAATAGACAAGCATGATCTGCTCATGAAGTTCCAAAAAAAAGTAGGAATGGGATCACAGCTTTTGTAAAGGAAGCTGAATTTCTCTCAACAAGAGGACCAGAAGGTGGACTCAGCTGCAAATACACATATGCATCAATTAATAAAGGGGGTCAACCAATTTTGTAAATGATCTGCCAAAATTAATCATTTGAATGCATTATATTCCTTGTCCAGACTGATCAACATGGAGGAAGCTTTTAAGAGTCTCAGCCCAGCACAGAGTATAAAAAAAAAGCCAGCAACAGAGGGAACTTTGAAGAGAGCAAAGAGCTTGAACTGTTATTAACCCCCGCAGTCCTTTCCAGTGCCTGGGGATGCTCAGTTGTGACAGTGAGCATGACAACAGGAATCATGTTTGTACTGTGATCCAAGTGTACCTTACAATTGCTGTATTGTGCTTGTGTTTGCAATTCAGTCTATTACTCTATGACTTTTATAAATCCAAACTCCACGTAATGACAATTATCTTAAAAAAATAAATTTAGTACCAAAACATTAAATCTTCCTCACATGAAAAAGCTATAAGTATCAGAGAGTATTGAACTATGACACCCAAATGTTATATTTGTGAAATAAACCTAGTTTTATAGAATTACTACACTTTAAAAGTTATTGTATTAAAGCCAGCATTGGTTATGTTGCAGGAAATAGAGCAAATATGGCTAAAAGTAGAGATAACATGAAGTTCAGGAAAATAAGCTATGATGAAAGTGTAATTTCTATTTCACTTCAATGATAGCAAGTTCTAATATCTGCATCACTTTTTATTTAAATTCCCTTTAATTTTGATATTTCCCATTTCTTAAAAGTTGAAAAGAATTTATATGTTCAAAATAAATGAAATCCTTTTTTCCAGAAGAATTCATTCTGCTATTTAAGCATTTGTCCCTCTCTTCACTGAAAATGATGTTTTTATTTTAGCTAGCACTTTGGCATTTGTTTTTGTAACCAAAATTTAATTTTAAAATCAGTTATATTCTTATCTTTGGTTACTATATAATTTTTCTTTGGGTTTATGTCTATTTAAATGGAACTTAGTGAAATGGTGGAGCTGTTTTGCATCATCTGATGTGGCATAAGACATGATTATCCTTTACTTGTTTTGCAAGCAAGAAAGGTAGAGAGTTTGCAGAGGGCTCCTTGAACCCTTCTTTGCATTTCTGTTTTTGTGTAGTAAGCAAACCTGGTATAAAATACTGTAAAAACATAAGTTAGGACTAATATTTGAAGAACTTTGGAATAGTTCTATGATTTTCAAATGAAAGCATGCATGAAATTCTCAAAATAATATCTGTAGAATTTAAATATTGTATATATTTGAGTTTACATGAATACTTTTGAAAACCATTTTTGTTTTGTATCTATCCATAATATGTTTCTTTTCCCACAAATATAAACATTTGAAAGGAAAAGAGTTGTAGAATTTTACAATGGTTGACTCACAGTAAAAGCATAACTGACTGAATACTCAGACTGCACTGTCATAGTCATACTTGCTGGTCTTCCACGCCCCAAACCCATAAACAAACACATTTAGCACTGCATATTTTCAGTGTGGGTCTAGAAAACTATGATTTGTGTTCAGAGGATGCATTATCTCTTAATCCATGTCTTTCAACGAGGTCAAGTTCTAAGACAGAAAGTGCTGCTTGTAGATTAAATATCATTTTTCAAAAATCCCTAAAGGGTGGTCGATGGCAAGTCTCTTTTGTGAAGTGAAACTGTTTACAAAATCATCCAAACATTTTATTCACATGCATCCTCCTATTTCTGAGAGAAGAAATACAGTAGCCTATAGAAGCTGGATATACTTTTTAAATCTTTTCTACTACCTGTCCAGAAATTTTAGCAATTTAATATGTGCAGAAACACACAGAGTAATAATTTTCTATTCACTTTGGTCCTCTTTAAGATCCCATTCATTTTAAAAATAGTGGTATTCCTAAATTTTTATACTTTTTTTTTAAATTTCCCCCCATATTTAATTATATATTATTATCTTATTCCTCTTGGTGACATCTGTTAATTTCATTTGGCTGTGCAATATGATTACCCTTACCCAATTTCTTAATGATTACATTGTGAATAATTAATACTTTTTTTATTCAGTTTCATTGCCAGGAAAACATTTATCTAAATTACACAGAAAACCTTTTCATGTAATCAGCCTAACACATAAATGTTTCCTCTTCTGAAATTAGTCTTAACTTTAAATTGTAAAAGTTACTTTTGCAAGATTCCATTGTTCCAGCAGTTTTTTTATTAAGTCCCGTTGTGCCCAGAACTGTCCAAATAAGAACATACAGCCTCTGCTTTAAGTAGTTTTTATGCATCAGGTAAAAAGAAGTTACTAAAATGGCAAAATTTGCAGGCTCAAGCCTTTTTTGTGTGGAACCACATTTAAGACAGATTGCCCTTCTCAGTCTATATTTTAATTGCATTTCTTTAGCAACCTATTGAATAATCTTTTTAGCCGTGATCATATTTATTCTACAGCTGATGGTCAAGTCATGAAGAATTCCTTTCTTAAAACTGAGATTTTAAGCAGTAACTAATGCTGTTAAATCTTTCCTTCACCTCTAGTATTTATAAGTTTACCTTTAAGAAAGAGGAACAGCGGTCAATAGTCATGGTCAGTTGTTTTCTGAGAAGCAAATCCATATAAAAGATTGAGGTTGATATCAAAAGGGCAGGCAGCAGTGATAAATCCGTATTTCTGAGAATCATTAGTATGATTCAGCTGCTTGGAGAGTTTTGATAGAAGTGCCTCGGTGGTCAGAATGGTAGAAACACAAATTCTGCTTATATTCACTTGTTGGAATAGGGAGTACAGTTTAATCAGCTAAAATGCAAGATCTTATTTTGTTTCTGGTCAGTGAAAGCCCTGGAAATTTACAAAATTGCAGTAGCAATTTGGCAGGTTACTGCCCCAATGAGATGAATTATCCATTAGGCAGACAGAAAAAAAATCACAGTCTGATGCATTTTCTGATTGCAAAGTGACACTGAGGAGACCATGTAAATTAGTAAACCTATGGTCACAGAATCTATTTCTAGAGTAGACTTTTTAATTTCTATTCAGAATCTATCTCAGCATTACTGAGATAGCATCTAAAGTGGGACAATCATTAATGGAAATTCTATAAGTATGATCTCTGCCTTTTTTCAGCAAATCTACCCCAAAAGCCCCCCACATTTCTTTCCTGGAGTTGTCTTCACAATCAGTTGCATAGTTTTTATTAATGTGATACCTGCAGACTGTTTCCTAGTCCCAATTACAGCAAAAGTATTTTCTTCTTGGGTTAATCCAGTTTCTGATTAAGTAAAAAAAAAAGGATTATGAAATACATTGGCAAAAAAACAACCATGTCTGAAATCCAAATTAAGATACATTATTATTTCGGAGAGCACTGTAAAAGATTGAGAAAAATTAAATATAATGGACCAAACTAGGAAAAGAGAACGTAATTATGAGGTCTGGGATTATGAATGTTAGGTATTCGATGAGTGGCATATTTCAGTAGCAATGGTGGCACAAGAAAGCTAATTGGGATAAGGACTGGAGTAAATGTGCCGCCTGCAATTTGTCTAGTACTGATCTGTGACCACAGAACAATTGAACAAGGCTCTGCCTGTAGTTAACAGGGAAAGAGGATGAGTATAGAGTATAGGGAAGGGAAATAAAAGGTATAAGGATCCAGAACCATGGAGTTTTAGATCTATGACTACTCATCAGCAGGCCAGAATATAACATCAGACAACTTTCCCTTTTCTAAAATTATTTCTTATTACAGATCTGGAATAAATTTAGTATAGTAATGAGCTTTTTTGTCACACAGATACAAAAGGAAATAATGAGCAGAATAAAGCTGTACTGTTAGTGTAACAGGGACTAGACTCTGTTCCTGCAGTCTTCAAGTGCTTCTCCAAAACATTTGAAGTAGAGACATACATGGATTGGTACAAACCCCTTGTTTGCTTGTTTGGTAAGTAATAAATTTAGCAAATTTATTTGGAAAAAAAGAAAAGGGCAACAAATTATTTTCTCTCCTCAACTGACACAATTCAAACTGCTCATGCTTCCAGTCTTCCCCGAGACAATATGACTTCTGGAAACAGCTTTCCTTTGATTTCTCCTATGTGGCACAATAAAGTGTTAAGTCTCCAAACACGTCACCACATGCTGAATGATAAACTCCCACAAAAGGCTCTAGGCCAGTAAGAAAAGTTTCAGATAAATTGTTTATCTCAGTTGTGCTTCTAAACCTTTAGAGGTTCACCATTTCTAATTTACCATGAGAGTTGTGGGAAAATAATCCTTGCTGCTGGCAAAACTTATAAAAGTCATGTTTTGCCAGAGAAAATAAGGCCTTTTTGGGGAAGCAGAGGGGGGTGGGGGAGAATTGGAAAAAATTAACACAAAATGCCTAAAATTAGCACTAACACAAAATGCCTGAAATATATATTTTTTCTGAGATGAAGGTACATATTTGCTATTCTGCATGGAACACATCTGCTGCATTTTGTTATTTTCCTAATATTTTTGAAAGTGTAGATGATGTTATGATACTTGGAGTTGAGTCTTTTATTTAAATATAAACATATGAGGTTATTATAAACTAATAAGTGATGGTTTTTACCTTCTCCTCAGAAATAAGACTATGGCTTAATGTACCTCATCCCAATTTTGTGCAGTCAAACTTCATTATCTTCAAGTTTTGGGGTCAGGTTTCATATTTTTCTCATGCTGTATAAAATATGTACAGAAATAGTCACTCTGATGACTTCTCCTTTTTTTTTCTTCATAAATTATTGTCAGAGAGTGGTATTCTCCTTATATTTTTAAAGGCTTGAGATTAAAAATTGGAATGTTCCTACTTGAAAACTCTAAATATAACATATTGTGTTCAAAATGCAGCTCTGCCGGAACAGTATTCAGGATTCAAAATAGAAAACATCCATATTAGAGAATTTTGGAATTTGAGCAGTTCAGGCATGTTAAGAGTGTCTGTCTCCTCTAGCAGGTTCAGCCCAAGACTCCCTCCTCTTTGGTTGCTGGAGCCAAATTTGGTACCTGGAGTCCCTGTCCAGGCTGAGAGATACAGTTGATTCATTTCCCTTTTGCAGGGAGACAGAGAGTGAAATTGCAAGCGAAAATATTCAAGAGAAATGGATTTTTTTTAATAAAAAGAGAATATAAGCTGGGAGTGTATTGATTGGCCTTTTTTACATGCAACTGTCCGCTTTTATCCCATCTGTTCCCTGTCTTCCAACACATGTTCCTCCTGATGCTCCCCATGATTCCCCTTTTTGCCCATCTTTGACCATTACCCTAAACGTCCCACAGTAAGTTTTATATGTTCCACAAACCCCACTCAAGTAGCCCATAATACTCTTGCTATTTTTTTCCCCTGTGGCAGTTACAGTGTTCAAGGGAAGCATCTCCAAGGCTGTATTTGAATAGTTCCCCTACATCCCATCCACCATTGGAGCTCTGATCTCCATTATTGTCGCCTGTTGTTACCTTTAAGCTTGTGTGCACATGTTTAATTATAAATATCTTTGTTACTTGCTTCTCTTACACTGATTAATCCTTAATCAAGTAGCTTAAACAAGCACACACCCTCAGTTTCCACATTCTCTTACACAGAATTTGGATTTTTTTAAGGCCAAAGATTAATAAAGGCCAAATTCTTGATCAAATATCTGTTCAAGTTTTCCATCTCCACACGTATGCCACTCAGTTAACAATTTCTGTGATTAAAGGAGTTTCCCTTTCTTTCCTTATTTCTTTTGATTACTGAAAGGCTTTTTCAATAAGGATAATAAAATCAAAGCTTTTGATTCATGTGATTTTTCCTCTTTTTCCTTCTACATTCAAACTGATCAGTGAATTAAAATAAGTAGTTACAAAGCCCTTGATGTTGACATTTTTCCATATGCAACTTTCAATCTACTCCCCAGTAAAATTAGAATGCTGTGAGCTCCAGGGACATTTTTAAACCCTGACAAGTTGAATACAGAACTTGGCAACGGAAAACCTGAATAGCATATTTGATCAACAATTTGACCTTAATTTATTAATTTAAAAAACTATGCTTACAGCCAGTCACATATCCAAACATGGCAAAATCTTTTTTCTTCTTTTTTAAATTTAATTTACTTGAATTATTGACAACACTATGTTGTTCTTTTCAAGATCATGCACTGCTATGCTTGACTGCTACTCTCTATTCCCTCTGATTAATTAATTTAAATTGTACTCTTTTATGCATTTCTTGGAATGTTTAATGGTTTAATGTTAGTCTATGGTTATGCTATTATGACAGAGCAATCCTCATTACCAGTTAGCTTGAGAAGCTGCCAAAGAATCTTTGCTTAGTGATGAGAAAGGCTGTGACACAATGTTCTCAAAAATGTTATAAATTCTAGTGTAATTTAAGATATTTACATTAACCTTCTCTTTCTTGAATAAATATATTTTTAACAAAATCTTTCAGGCTAGCTGAAGCATTTATGGAATTGAAATCCCTGGATCTTGTCTCATACAAGTATTATAAATATCTTTTCTCATAATTTGAAATTAAGTAATTTTGGAAGGCAAAATGTAACAGTCAAAGTGGTAAAATATTTTCAGTGGCTATATGGAAAGTATTAATGCCCTGTGAATTTAGTTACTTAAAAAGGCAAAAATGCTTAAAGAAGTCAGGTGATGGTTTCAATTTTTCAAACATTAGTTCTTGATGACATAAAAATAATTTATATTTTAATTTTTTGAATAATTGAAATATTAAAATTATTAGTCACTATTTTTTATTTGTGATTTTCAATTCTGTTTTGTGATACAGAGTTATTAGAATATAAATAACTTCCTTTAATGCACAAATTTTCTATTAAATTCTGTCAATTAAGTTTGTAAACAATACCATGGCAAAGTTAGGTGTTGGCTCTGAAGGCATTTGAATGAGATACAAGGATGATGGTCGATGGGAATATTGTAAGCATGGAAAAGTGAGAGAAACAGTGAGACACGTGGCAGCTGTTGGAGTAGTGGTATGGATGAGATGTGACAGCTGATTGTGCACAGCTGCCATAGGCATTTTGTTCAGGGTGTCCAGGTACTATCTGACTCCAACAGGAGACTCCATGTCTTGCTGTTTCCCCAGCTTATTATGTTTTCTACTTGTCCTAGGAGCTACTCTCTGGCATTTAGAGGACCATGAATTTGTCAGCAGCCAGAAGTGGACAGAAGACAGAGAAGAGGGATATAGGCTAGGATGTGAGTGTGACTTTTTTTACCTACCTCTCTTCCCACTAACATTTTTTTACTATCTTGACAGTGCTGGGAATATTTACTGTGCTCTTGTGGGAAGCCAAAGGAGGAGGACAAGCAGAGAGCAGAGACAGACACAAGCAGCATGATCAACACAGCAAGCAGCTGTAAAATTTTCTCAGTCCTTAAATTCTTGGTCTTTTTGGAAAAGATGGTGCTTGGGGGAACCCTGAATAGTATCATTTTAAGAATAAAGACAATAGTTTTGCAGAAAAACCTTCAGCCAACCTGCAGAACATCTACCCAGCAGATCTTTACTCTGGGCAAGGCCTCTAGCATTAAAACAGCTAAGCAAAACAATGTAATGAACCAGCAGCAATCACAACAAAATTGAGAAAAGGACTTGTTTATCATGTCTGGAATCCAGTCTAATTAATCACATAAAAGCTGTCGTCTTACCCCAGGCAAAAAAAGGCCCATACTCCTTACCTGCATATGTAAATTAAAGCGGTATTTTGCATCTCTACTAGGCTTTGGATGAGCTAAAACCTACCACATCTCTGCCAGTGCACTAAGGAGGGGGTGCTTTGATGTGTGACAAGGTAGAACTGATAGAAATTTTCTGGTAACCTTTTTTTCATAGGTATAAAAGATGTTGTTGGAAGAAAGATTACTACATCATAGGCAACCAGCTTTTGTTAGTGAAATAGAAATATCTGATGTGGTTTGGCTGTAGGTAAGAAACCACTGTATTCCTTCTGACTTCAGAGCCAAAAATACACTCATTATGACAAATCCCTGTCTTTCACTCCACCACGACCACTTTTTTAGTATAACACTTCCTGAGAACTGGTTCTGGTTTCTCCAGTACAAGGGAAACAATTACATACTACAGAGAATCCTAAAACGGGCCACTAAGGTGACTAAGGGTCAGGAGCATAGCTGTGAGGAAAGGCTGAGAAAGCTGGGACTGTTAGACCTAAAGAGAAGGCCCAGGAGGAATCTTATCAATCCATATAAATTCCTAAATGGAGGGTGCAAAACCAATTGAGTCAGACTCTTTTCAGTGGTGCACAGTGAGAGGACCAGAGGCAAAGGGTAGAAACTGAAACACATGAGGTTCCCTCTGGAACCTCAGGAAAGAGATTTTTAGTGAAAGCTCTCCTGACAAATCAGAGCTCATCAAAACAATTTCCCACCTTTGTTGAAAACAGTGGAGAAATTCCAGCTGCCTTAATCAGGTTACAAGTTTCACTCTGACATGTTTTAAGGTATATCAGTTTTAGTGTTAGAAAAACATAGAGGAACCTTGAATCAAATAATAAAACTCAGCTTCTCTCCTCTTCTCTTCTCTTCTCTTCTCTTCTCTTCTCTTCTCTTCTCTTCTCTTCTCTTCTCTTCTCTTCTCTTCTCTTCTCTTCTCTTCTCTTCTCTTCTCTTCCTTTCCCTTTCCCTTTCCCTTTCCCTTTCCCTTTCCCTTTCCCTTTCCCTTTCCCTTTCCCTTTCCCTTTCCCTTTCCTTTTTTTTCCCTTACCCCAAAACAAACAGAATATTATATATATGTGAACAAAAGGTGATTGAACAATGTCCTGAGCAACCAGGTGTAATTGGACTTGATTAATCGAATTAAACAAATGGACAAATTGATCAGTAAAATAAATATAAATTTTCAGTGAATATATTGAACTTCTGAAAAAGCACAGCATAGCCATATGTAACATTTTCAAAGTGTCGTTTCTTTTCCAAGTCAGTCTGATATATTTTCTTGTCTGAGACCTATGAGATGCATAACAACATTACAAGCAGTTCATATTCTCTTATATACTTCTGTAGGCTGAATTTTTTTGTTGTTGTTTTTGAATTATAAACATTAAAGATTTCTGGTTTTATACAAATAAGGGGGGGTAGGGTATGAAAAATAAATTCAAAGTATTCACGTGTCTTTCATAGATGCTACTTTTGAAAAGCCAATAATTTTTTTATAGTTTACTTCATATCCAGCTTCATTTCAATAATTGAGCTGTTTATTCTCTCTGAAGAGGCTGTAATAGACCACTAAAACATGTTTTTCTCTACTGTCCAGTTTGGGCTTGTAATGAGAGAAAGTTTGATTGGTGTTATAAAGTTTAGTTACTAAAAGACTATTCATAGAATATACTATTCATCCCTGGATGAGAAATGTAGTTTCCAAGAATCCTATTTGCAGTAGAATTTTTAAAGTTTGATGCCTGATCTAGTTTGTGAAGCAATAGAGTTGCATTTATCCAACTGTTCCTGCCCCTTCTGACATGGCATTGTAGAAATTCAGCTCCAGTACATGCCTTTTTTAATGAGTTAATCCATAATCTGGGATTACTCCCAATGGAAGATTTGGTTGACTAATACATTTCCATAAAAGCCAAATTCAGAAGAAAACAACAAAGAAAACATACATCCCTTTCTCCTTAATCTTCAGGTATTATATGTTATTTTCCAATGGTCTGCTGTAGGCAGAGGTAAGTAGAGGTATTTAAAGAGTAATTTCAATTTTGTTTAGAAGTGAGTTTTGGAGCAGATCTCTATGTTGTCATCAGCATGCACTTTAAATGGAACTTATTGAGAAGACCAAGAACTTATTGAGAAATCCAAGTGTTTGCCTGGCACCCAGACAACTGATGGATGCACAGTTCAAAGTGAAGTTTTTTTGAAAGACTTAATGTGTATATCAAATCCCCAGTACCAGCTGTTTCACTCTGCAAGCCCAGTCCTATTTATCTGCATCACTTGCTAATGTGGACATATTCAGGGAATCCAGTTCAGTTTGGGCACACAGTAACTGTACATGTGCAACACAGATGGCAAATGAATATGAACAAATTACTCCACATTGTTAAACATGTCAGACTTATTATGGATACCTACAGCATGTTCAATAGGGCTGATGTCTCCATGCCTAATGGATTCTTCTATGGGTATTGGACAACTGTCCACACAGACAGCCTTTACTCCAGCTGGGATGGGTGGACTTCTAGTTAAGCAGTCAAAGCCTTTAGCTTTTAGCAAGAGACTTTCTTATCAGAGAAATGGAAATGTATAAATACAACTCTGTAAAAATTGTTGTAGAGGCTTAGTCCCAGCTGGCAACTAAGCACCATGCAGTCCACTTTCCCCCACAGTGGAATGGGGGAGAGAATCAGGAGAGTAAAAGAGAAAAAAAACTCCTGGGTTGAGCTAAAGACAGTGTAATAGGTAAATCAAGAGCAAAAACCATGGACACAAGCAAAAAACCAAGGAATTTTTTAATTCACTACTTCCCACTGGCAGGCAGATGTTCATCCACCTCCTGGAATCCAGGGGTCCATCACATTTAATAATGACTAGGGAAGACAAATGCCATTTCTCTAAATCCCCTTTTCCTTCTTCTTCCCCCAGCTGTATATGCAGAGTATGATGTCATATGGCATGGGATATCCCTTTGGTCAGTTGGGGTCAGCTGTCCTGGCTATGCCCCCTCTCAAATTCTTATGCACTCCCAGCCTCCTGGGTGGTGCGGTGGTATGAGAGGCAGAAAAATCCTTAATTCTCTGTAATTACTGCTCAGCAGCAACCAGAACATTCCTCTATGATCAACACTGTTTTCGACACATATCCAAAACCTAGCTCCAGAACAGCTACTATGAAGACAATTAACTATTCCAGCTCAAATCTAGCCCAACCATTCATGGAAAACTATGATACAGCCTTAAACAGAAGTCATGAAATAATGTTTGCTTCAGGTATTTTGTCTTTCCTGCACATGAGAATACAAAATAAATCTCCTAATAATGTTAATGACACAATCTTCCTAGCAGCCTCTGCATACTCTAAATCATCACCATTAAATCTAACACTAATGTAATATTTAACTGGGTGTCTTATCAGCAGTGATGTATCAATACACAAAAAACCCAAATGTAGTCAGAAATAGTTTTTCACACTGAGCCTTATTTCTGAAAACTTTCACAGGTAATTACACTGACTCATTCACTGCCCTTTATCAAAAAATTTTGGCCTTATGTCTACTGAATGTGAATTTTTACATAAAAGAACATAATGCCATTTTTTAACCTTTTAAGTTAATATATCCTTTAATAGATTAAGTAGCTAAAATCAGAATATTTGAAAAAAATGTTAAAAAGAAAAAAAACTTTGCTTTCTTCTGTTACTATAATCAAAGTCAATAAATGATTTAGGTAAAAGTTTTTCAATTATTCTGGAATTCATAGGCAAAAGAAATCACATAAAAACAGTTCACTGAGATTAGGGGGAAGTTCTTAGCTCATTAAAGATGTAATTTAATTACTGGGGCCCATTTTCTACATAAATCACAAAGATAGTTTTTCTTCCTCTCTCAGACTGTATTTTCTCTTTGGAGTAGATTTTTAACTATGACCTGTCAACCTTAACAGTCTAGGACTGAAAAGGCAGGAAATTTGTAAATATAAATTTGGTAATATATGTTAGTATCTTCAACTGCGCCTCAGTTTGGAAGTCCAGTTCACAACGTAATTGCCTGACATTTTCATTCTCTAACTTGCTTTGACTTTCTCAGGCAAATTATAACATAACCTTATGAATACATAGGTTTTTTCTTAAATGAGAATATTATTCCTACATGAAAGGAAAGCATAAGAGTTTCAGTTCTACAGACATGAAGTGTGAGTCTGAAGACCACCAATTTATTGCTGACTTGTTTTTTGTTTGTCTTTTTTGTTTGGTTTCCACCACCCCACCTTCCATAGTGCAGATAGACTCGAAAAGCTTGTAAAAGACACATAATAGAGATTTAAATTTATTTCATGATGGTTTTACAGAGAGATCATAAAAGGGTAATCAAAGTCTTATAAAAGACCAAATATTCTCAGATATTCTCAGTTAAGGAGGAGAGAGAGTAACAGAAATAGAATGAGCCAGCATTATGAAGTCTGTATATAACTAACAGGTTCTCTCTCATTCCTACTCAACTCATACCATTAGAGTAAGAAACTTGCAAATACTTATGAAGGAGGACTTGTTGCAGCTGGGATCTGAGAAGGTTTTTCAAGAAAAATCCTTTTGTATGCTATAGAAAGCGAGGGGGAAAACGCCCTCAAACTGAACATGTTTTTACTGAGTCCTTTCCCCTATGAAAAAGTCACTCACATTTCACTTGGATTTTGGGGGCTTCCACCAACCAAAGCACTATAATTTGTGTGAAAAGGACAAATAATAGGTTTGCCAGGGTCACTTTTTCCTGTTCTTTCCATGGCCTTTATGACGAAGTCACTATCACTCTGAATCCTGTTTAACACTTCACAATTTAAAATCCTTTTAAAAGAAGCTGTCTTTTTGTACATAGCTCTATAAATTGATGGCCTATTTCATACAACTTTGTTTTTCTGTGAATAATCAAATACATTAAAAGTCATAGAATAGAAACATAAAATCATTAATTTGGAAAACATCTCCAAGATCATCAAAGGCAATCTTTGACCAAATGCCACCCTATCCACTAAAACATAACCAGGAATAAACTAGTTAAAATATAAATATAACCAACAGTGATAAGAAAAAGAAAATGATATTCCAATCTATAAATAAAACATCCAAGACTTTTAACTAGAAATTATTTAGACATTACTTAAATACTTCTAAATTATTTAATATTTGCTATGTGAAGTGGAAGTGAATTTTAAAAGTTATGTTCTTTTTTTATTTATCATTTTATCTAGCTTGACAAAAGGAAAGTTAACTGTTAATTTAAAGCCATAATAC
Source organism: Molothrus aeneus (assembly GCF_037042795.1). NCBI lineage: Eukaryota > Metazoa > Chordata > Aves > Passeriformes > Icteridae > Molothrus > Molothrus aeneus. The sequence continues at coordinate 72,576,430 of NC_089647.1, read as the reverse complement.
AATTATGCTATAGGAAATATGTCTGATTTGCAACTATCTGTTAACATAATGAGGTTGTTCTAGCAATGCTAGCAATGGCTAAAAAGGCAAAACAGAACAGAAAAACTTGGATATTTTACCTGTTTATCACAATAGTAATGTTCCATCCTAGTAAAACCCATCTCCTCAACTTTCTCCATTAACAGTTTCAGAAAACCAAAATCAAACAAAAACTAAAAACGAAACACAAACCAAATGGACAAAACTACAACTATAACAAAACACAAAAACCCCCAAAGCTCTTTGTGATCAAAGTTGAGAACTCAGCTTCGTTATTCTATGAATATTTGACCTTTTATTTAGGTTTGATTTAAAAATGGTAGAGGATGAAGAATTAATTATGAATTACAGACTGAATGCAGTGGGAAGTCAACCTTACTTTGCATTGATGGTGTTTTTTCTACAATCTAGTCTGGTTTGGTATCTAACTAGGATTTAAAATTAATCTGAGAGGCTATCAGCAGACACAGGATCTCCAAAAAATGCTATGAGACTGAAAATAAATACAGAACAGGTACATTACAGCAAAAAACTGCTAGAATCTTCAGCAAATTTGAGATCCTAAGAAATAATACATTATTCTTCTTGCACATCAGTTATGCACATTCTTAGAAACCTTGTTTATCAGTGCTCCATATATTTAACTACAAGCATCAGACATCCCAATAGTGGACCTTTGTACTTTACAAAAAGCATAATGTACTATTTGGCATACAAATATCAATCTTATGAAGAGGAAATCTTCATGTGAAGATGAACTATTGTTTGTTATTGAAAGCAGATGAAGACTAAAAACACTTTCTAGTTGTTCATAACATCAAGACCTTATACTTTGAAGTACTTTCAGGATACAGAAAAAAGATAATCTGAAAAGTAAATATCTTGAGTCTTCTAGTTTGTGTGAGGAGTGCACTTATATCTGCTATTTTTAATAGCAACTGCTATTATCAATCTAAAACTGCTAAATTAATTTGGTAGCAAATGGATTATTTAATAGCTATTTTCATAGTGTCAGAGCACTATCGTCAGTCAATAATGAATTTCTGCCTGAAAACTCCGGATAAAAGCAAAACCAGTATGTGTGAGTTGACATCTTAAGTACCTAATGTTAATTGTTGTTTAAAAATAATACCATTATCAGCAGCTCACAAAAGCAAAGTAATAGTCGCCTTTAATAACACATGGGCATTTAGAACAGTGGACTTTTACTGCCTCTGTAGTTATATAACAAATGCCATTTGTAATTCACTCTAAAATTAAGCAAGGTTTCTTCTGGTCTTCTTGGAACTGCTGGATAGCATGTTTGTATATATGTGTTGGGAAAGAAAGGTATTAAGCACACTGACTATATTAAAGTATGCTGGCTACATCGTGAGCTTAACACATATCTTTTATGTCATCCAAATTTTTATTCATGGTCTAGTTACATATTGAATTACGAAGCAAAGCAAAAACACATGTTTAATATGTAAAAAACAAAAAGCCTCAAATTATAGATCATGATCAAAAAATGTCCCATGCTGGGGAAGCAGTATTCCTCTGGCTACCTTTACTTTTATAGATAAATCTGCTAGGAGAAAGTTTCTCTCCGCACTTAGTAAACAGAAAAAAGTAAGTACTTTTAATTAGAAAATCTGTTGAATTTCTTATTTGAAATAGATCATATTCATTGTTGCCTTGAAGGAACTATTTCTCTTCTTTATACAAAATACAATCTACTTGTAATTGAAGCAATTTCTTCCCTAAAAATTATTTTAAATTGTAAGGTAAAGCCATTTTTGTTTTATATCCAAAGATATTGTTTATCATGTTGCTTATTATACTTTCAAGAATGTCCATGGCGGTATGCTCTTGTCTAATTTATCAGAAGCTGAATAAAGTAAACTAAACAGAAATAAGGCTAAGATCTGTTTCAATATAGTTGTGCGGTTTTATTGTTTGGGGCTTTTTTCATTTCAATTTAGAGTAACATATTTTCTAACCTAAGCTCTTAACTTTCTGTAGGGAAGACAGCTAATTTTATTCTAAAGTAAAAAAGATAAAAATAATTAAATAAACTACATGAATGATGCTTCTCCTCTAGTAGAGAAAGACTAAGAAAGTAGCTGACACTGGACACTTGCATTTTAAGGCAGCTAAAATGAGGTAAGTTGAATCTGTTCTGGTATGGGCTAAATCCACAGAATTAAGTCAGTGCCATTCTATTTATGAAGATGAAAGTTTGGAAAGTACTTGAGTACTCTCTCAAATCTTTGTAATATGTAGTACTTAAGTGAATGATTTTTTCATTAAAAATATCTATTAAATATACATATATATATGTATATTATACATGCATATACATACATACACATTTATACAAATAAGTGTATATGTTTATTTTATCTCTATATATTTTTACATACACATATATATGTGTAACTATTATACACGCACAGAAACACACACAGAGATATATATAAATTCATATATATGTACATATACATACACATAAAATTCCCAAGAAATAGTAATAGTTTCTCAACCAATGCCTGGACTTTTATTGAACTCTTTTCTGATTTGAGAAGTTTTCTTGAATTTATCAAGCAAGATAATTCATGAATGATGTTCTTCAAATAATTAATGCTCCAGATGCTGGAGGAATATGTATGACATTTTTTGCCCCAGCTCTATGGAAAAATAAGACTTGTTTTCTGAATTTCACCAGAATATTTTCAACATGGGACCCCAGAGAATAGGAGATGTTCTTGTACAATGGAGGATAGGCTTCATTGAAGCACAGAGTAGCTTTTCTCCTTAGGATAGCTTTCCCTGGAGACATAGGCCTAGAGAGTCTAGAATTTCCTTAAACCCTATCCTTACATTTCTCTAACTCTCACAAAAGCAGAAGAAATATAATTTGTAAAATTCTAATATAGCACTGATTTGTTTATTGAACTGGTTTGTTTAATGAGACGGGATAGTTCAAGATTGTTAGCTTCAATTGTTATATAAAATAAAATTGACATAGACATATGCTTTATCTCATTTATTAGTTTCTACTTCTTTTTTATTGTAAAAACTTTAATATTTGACTGGATAGGAATATTCTGCAAAACCTCAGCAATTTGGTAGCAGTAATAAAAGACTTTTACCTAATTTCTTTTGATTAGTAATGTAGAATTAGTTTTCCTTATTCTTAAATATAGTTTCAAAACCAAAAAGTTGCAATATTCATATGAAAACTAGACATATATTAAATGAATCTGTCACATCAAGGAGATTTGCATGTCATTCAGCTATTTTTTTGAGGCTTTTCTCCTGGAATGGAGCACATAAGAGACAGAAAGTTCCCTAAATCAGCCAAAGGACTGCACTAGAGTCTGGAACATCATCTTCTGTATAGTTTGAGTCTCAAGACTGAATTAGTCTATGAAGAGGAGAGGTCTTCAATCAGTCCTTCAGCCTGACATTTCAGACAAGCTCATTTAAACAAAGAAAAGCAAAACTTTTGCCTTATTGTGCCTTGTAATTGTTCACTACTAGGCAATTTCACATATAACTACCAAGCAGAAAAATAATTTTGTGTTATTAGAAAGTGCTCTTGACAGAATAAGAATCTCAGTGTGGCTTGGAGAGCTGAATAACTATGTTTTTAAAGGGAATTTTACTGTAAATTTTGGCCTTTAGCTATTCTGATGACAGTTTTATAGAACTGGACAGTTCTTTCTCAAAGATATTTTCCCTCAAATAACAGATAAATTATGTAATCTATCCTGTAATTATCTTCTTTTCAAATTCCAGATATGTTGCTCTGTTTATACATAAGCTACAAAGACAAACTTCATACTCAAATACTTGACAAACATTTGTATCACAATTGCATGAAAGAAGTAGTTGAAAACGTTGATCTTCATTGAATTGATAAAAACCACTGTAACCAATAGTTCCTAAAATGCCAGAAATTTCAGCATCCTAAATAATGTAATAATTACAGTAACAGATATACCTATAAATGAACCAGTCCTAGTCTAATAAATGGTATTGCTTAACTCTTCTAGTTCTTCCAGGTGTTGCATAGGGAATTAAAGACTCAGAATTGCTGTTTGCACAAAAGAAACCAAGTGAAACCAAGCTCTTTTATACCTGTGCACCAAAGCACAGCACAGCTTATTTTCTGTTTAGTTAATCAACTTACTCATAGCCCTAAGCATCTTCTAAATGTCAATACATAGCATAAATTTTAATATTTAGCAAAATAATATTTCAGTGATCTCACTGAATCATAGAAGTGTTATGAATCTTTTATAAAAGGTAATACCTCCCCTCCCATTCCCTCCACCCACGCTTCTCAGTCCTTTCAAACTTTTTAATTTGTGCAGGTTTGGCATGGAAGGGAATGGATTATTTCTATCTTCTGTTAAGTGAAGTTTCAAATCCCAGCCAGGTTGATGTTTAATGGTGAGAGAATGCTGAATAGTTGAGAACTATGGAATGAGCTTCCTTAGCAATTAGGCATTTTCTGTTCCACTCTGGGTGCTCTTAGGTTCATCTTAGCTGTTTGTGAAAAGGCATAACAGTAAGAACCTCATAAACAGTTGCAACACACTCTTTATTCTCAGTAATACAAAATAGAAGCCATGTAACCTGTATGAGACATCACTTAACCACTTCTTGAAAGACACCTGGAAGCCCACAGTTAAGACACTTCAGAACTCTGATATCATTGAAAAGTCTTGACGCTATTCAATCTCTCCTTCCACTGCTTGACTCCAAGAAAAAGCTAGTGTTGTGACACATATTGAAATTTAGCAAATCCAAGACCTGAATAAATAAAAACTGGGCAATAAAAATCAAATTTCATTGTGCATACTGAAGAAAATCTAGGATGATAATGTATTTTCTGATCTCACTATGAAATCTACAGAAAAGAGCAAAATTACCTCTAACCAGGACAGTACTATACTCAAAATATGGCCAATTATACAGGTACTAATCTCAAAATTATAAATTATATATTTTTTCTGATTTTTTTTAAACTGGAATTACATTGTTATGATGAATTCTAATTAATACATTTTATACTTCCAGCAACACACTACATAAGACACATCCACCATTCACACATTTCAGGCACCTTAGATAAGGGCATATGCCAGTCACCACCACCACCACCATCATGTACTATCCCTCTGTTCCCCAGGAAATATCCCCCTGCCTTAGTCATGTAAATACTTTTGATTTATTTTTAGTTCATCTAGTGAGTTACCTGCTTGTTTTTTTTTTTTTTAATGTGTCTTCTTTGATGCCTCATTAATCACCATCCATTTTATTTTTTACTTATTAGAAAATATTCTTGTAAGGAAAAAATTACACAAAACCCCCAGTTGTTTGTGAGTTTTGGTAGCTGTCACAAACATGAGACTATTGTATGTAGGCCTAGGGAATAATTGAGTGACCTATCCTCCAGAGCACAAGATTAATCTCATCTTGACTCCTCATTATTTAAAATTTATCTATATTTTCAGCATAGATGTTGTGTGAAATTCCTAGTCTGCATGGGTTTTTAATCTCCCACAGCATTGCAGATACTATTCACTCTAAAATATAGTTAATCTTGTTTATAGTCTGTGTCCTCCTTATAGTCTGTGTCCTTCCCTTCCTTCTCATCTCCTGTTTTTCATTGAGCGAGTTTTAAAGTATTCTCATGTTTCCACTAAAGGACTGTGCTCTTTTTGGTTGGGATAGAGTTAATTTTCTCTATAGTAGCTGGTATAGGGCTATGTTTTGGACTTTTGCTGTGTTGATAATACAGATATATTTTTTTCATTTCTGAGCAGTGCTCTCACAGAGCCAAGGTCTCTCCTGCTTCTTATCCCAACCCACCAACAAGGAGGCTGAGAGAGCACAAGAAGCGGGAAGGGGATACAGCTGGGACAGCTGATCCCAGCTGACCAAAGGGATATTCCACGTGTCATCATGATCTGCATAGAAAGCTGGGTGAAGAAGGAAGGGAAGGACATTCAGAATGATGCCATTTGTGTTCTCAAATAACCATTACATGTGATGGAGCCCTGCTTTCCTGGAGATAACCGAACACCTTCCTGCCCATGTTCAGTGAATGAATTCCCTGTTTTGCTTTGCTTGAATGTACAGCTTTTGATTTACCTATTAATCCCAACCTATTAATCTAAACCCATGAGTTTTCTCACTTTTCCCATTTTCTCCCCCACTCTAGTGTCAGAGAAATGAGTGATGATGGTGCTTTGTTGCCAGTGGACATTAAACCATGACATTTGCCACTATGATAAAGTATTAAATAATAAGGATTTTTTTTCTTATACAACATTAAACTGTAAGAAATTTATCTTCACAGGCAGCAGAGTTAAAACTGGAGTATATTACCACTCATGTCTGTGTCAGAGATATTGCTATAACAACTCTCAGAAGTTTTAATGTCTGCCTGAAATCATAAAACCTTTCTCTAAGGTTATCATTTGGTTATGTCTAATAACCAAATGAAGAAAGGAATAGTAATGTTCTCACAGTGCCTTGAAAACAGTAAAAGGAAGCCATGTATAACTTAAAATGTAGTTTATACCTGGGAAATTAGAGTAATTTTGCATTTTCATTGAATCTTACACATTTTAGGAACTTCTCAAAAAAACTTACAGTCATTTCTTTTCTTAGTGAGGAAACTCCATCCTGTTGAGAAAGGAAACAAATAATATTTCTTACTAATGAATGCATATTTATCAGTATAGACATCAGTAAAGATGTCTATATATATCAGTAAAGACAAAATTAACATAATATTTTTAGAGAAGGGTTTGAGATACTAAGTACTATATGAGACTAAAGCATTAATTGTGTGTCATGCAGTAAACAGATTTTCATAATAATTGCTCAAACCCCTTCTAGCACTCTGTTTGGTGAAAAACAGTATTATCTTAATAGAGAAATGGTGCACTGTTGAATTTATCAACAACCCCGAAAACAAAGGAGGACTTCATTGTATGGATCATCCTTCCACTAAACCTTTAAACTATTATAGATTCCTCTGTAAGACTTCATAACTTCAAAGTTAAAAGTAGGTTTTCATTTCAAAAACTGTAACTTTTAAAAACAAAATAATTTAATTTAAGAAGTGAGAAGCACTGTTTTAATCCTAAATGATATGCATACATTTCAGAAAAGTTATAGGAAATGAGAACCTTTGAGTTTCTTTTCTATTATCAACCTTTCTCATCAGACCAAATTTTTGAACATTTCTTCTAATGAGTATAGTTCACAAATATATTGCTTCTGAAGAATTTAATTTGTTGCCTGAAATATTAATCGGACATTGATAGTCTGATAGGGCTACATTGACGATTAGTGGATAGGTCACTCCAATATGAGGAAAAAATGAGATCTGAGTCTTTTTACCTTGGAAAAGAGAAGGACCATGGGAAATCTCATCAATTTACTAATTACCTGATCGAGGGTGCAAAGCCAATAGAGCCAGTCTGTTTTCAGAGGTGTTTCCTCTGAACATCAAGGTACTTTACTGTAAGGGTGACGAAGCACTAGGAGAGGTTGCCCAGAGATGTAGTGGAGTGTCCCTCCTTGGAGGTACTCAAAAGCCATCTGGATACAGTCCAGGACACCCTAATACAGTCCAGGGCATCCAGATGTAGGTGGTTCTGTTTGAGCAGGGGCACTTGGACTAGATCTGCTCCAAAGGTCCCTTACAATTTCAACCACTCTCTGAGTCTGTAATTCTTTGATTCTATTACTCTCTGATTCTGTGATGCTAGGAACAGAAGTGGGTTCTTTCCACAGATAGGAAGTACTCCTGGAGTAAGATGAGTTTTAAACTTAATGTGGTCTAAACTTAACATAATCAATTTGTCTTTTTATTAGTTCCAGAAACTGAGTGAGCAGATGAGACTATATGATGGTTACATAACAGAACAGAATATGAGCGCACATTATTCCCCACAAGAATCTACTTAGCCCTGAAAGAAACATTCATGTATGGACAATAAAACACTCAAATATGGATTACTACAATCCAGCAAGTTTCTTAGATGCCTACCTAACTGGGAGAATTGCACATAGACCTCCCTATGGAGAAAAAAAGTCCTACCATTTAGAAAAAGTCTGAAGGATTAGAAGGAACTGCCTCTCCTAACAGCAGAAGATACCAATAGCGTTGCCAGGTGCTATTGAGATCAGAATCAACACCCCATATTTCTTTTTCCTTTTCTAAGATTATGTTATTCATTGTTGCTGCTGAAAAATTTGCCCATTTTAACTTTGACTACCTGATTAAAACTTTACTGAAACATTATTATCATCTTCATAAATTTCAGAGATATTGCTTATGTCATAGAACTAAACACAGCCTCAACCTCATCCTCCGCTGCCCTCTCAGTCTCTTATGCAACAGCTTTTGCTATAAGAAAGTTAATTTTAATGCCATCTCTGCTGGAACCATCTCCCTGCTGCTATGCTATAGCTTTAATTTAACATCCTCTTTAAATCAGTGGAGTGCTGGGGTATAAGAGGGAAATCTGGTAGCACAAATTGCGTTCATCCTGTTCAAGAGATCAGCTCTTTCATCTGAGTTAACCAGGCTTAATTCAACATCGCACTGTTAAAGTCCCCTGCTGTCTGTGAGTGTGTATAGTGTGCTGGGGAAGCTTTTCAACTTTACACGGCTGGTATTTCAAAATAGATTTTTCACCCTCTAGCATCTAAATGCAGCAGCAGTGTCTGACCATTAAAATATAAATGATGAAAAGTGACAGTATTTAAAACATCTGTAGCTCAATCCTGATGTGACCCAAATGGTGCTAGTGACCTACAGCAATCTCAGATGTCTGCTGGCGTTGAAGAGGTTCACAGTACTTTTCCCAATGCCACAGTATGAAGCCTTTCAAAGACAGACATAAATTTATTCTTTATTTAAACCAGCACCTCAAAGGTGCAGAACAGTATTCTTTCTCATTTTTTTGTCTGAAATATATTAAAGCAAAAACAGGTTTTTGGAAAACCAAACTTCGATTTACAAACTTACAAGAAGAAGCTGATACAACTAATGCTCCAGTAAGTTTTTAAAAATAATTTAGTGGCTATTGAAACACTGGTCTCTAAATAAATTTTTTTAAACAGAGAGAAGAATGAATAAATGTGTGTCTGGGGAAATATAGAAGAATATATTGATATGGATCTAGGCTGTAAAATAAGCATAATTCCTCTATAGTACTTCAAGAGCCTAGCTTGCTTTCTGAAATGATAGATTTAGTTATTATTTGTCATATTAACTCAGGAAAAAAACCCAACAAAACTAAATTTCTAATAGATGATATTGAGTTTCTCTTGAAAAATAGGTAGTCAAGGGCAGAAAAAAGTTCAGCTGCACCATCTTTGACTCTTAGTGTGCTAATTAAACAACTACATCATGCATAGAAGTCTGTAAGCAGGCCTAATAAAATACTTTTATTCTTAACATTTAGTTTATCTTTCATGCCAGAACAATCTCTAACTCAACCAGTTTTCCAGTTATTTACTAATTTTTTGATATAATTTTTTGCTATTCATGATGACAAAAATTAACAAATGCAAAAGAAAACCCTAGCAACTTTTCAAGACTAGTGACATTATTTCCCGCCATGGTATTGCAACTTTTACTTGCAATACACTGCATTTAAAATAATAATTTTTTTTATTATTATTTCAGATCTCACTGGCTTTTAAAGTACTATCCTTAGAAGAACTAGTACTTCAGATAATTGGTAAAAAGTTTTTTTATTCTTGTAAAACAAAGGACTACATTGCTTCTATGGTTGTTATAAATTTAACTGATGTCTGAAAAACTGTTTGCTCAAAGGCAATGTGCTTATGTTATTTTTGGACAGAGATTCTGGCTGGAGAATGGACCTAAGGTATCTAAGGTATCTCTTTGATGCTCACAGGATTTGTGCTGGGGAAAGTGTATACAGAGATTCAGCTTATGGCACATATTTGTAGACTCCTTGCAGAACCTTTTACAGTGGTAAAATGTTAAATGTGTTTCTAAATAACAATTAAAAAAGAGAAAATTTCACACAAGTGTATTTAATTACCCTCAAATATTACCATAAAATTCCTCAACAGTTCTCATTATCTTCTCATTTTAATTAGATTAACAAAAATAATGTTGTCTTGTTTTAAAAAAAAAGTTTGTCTAGGGTTTCTGGCTTTGATGCAGACATAAATGTCTGTCTGAAACTTTTTTATTACTTCGTTTTAAACTTTGTTCCTGGGGTGATAAAGATATAGGCAAAATGCAATGTTCTATTATGTTAGCTGTTTGACCACTCCTAAACATGTGCTAGTATTAATAATTTACTTCACATGAGAAATTAAAATCCTAGGATTCTGTGCCTGTTTAGGACATTAGGTACAGATCCAAATTCCCTCATGTGAGACATTGATAACTCAAGACATTTTGGGGTGCATGTGTGTGGTGCAAGAGTCAGGTTGGGCCTTGGGTGAGGAAGTGCCCTGCTCCACACCCCCCATCCCTAGAGCCTGTATCCCAGCCTGGGAGTGGCTGCCAATTCCTGTCACACCAGAGGCAATGCTCCACACCTGCCCCAGGAGGGCCTAACCCAGCTCCAGAGTAGCCAAATGACCAGAAATCCCACCTGGGGGCAGGGCCCACGAAAGCTGAGGGGTATTTAATACTGAACATGAGGGGACTATGTGTCTTGACCCTCCATTCTCTTTTAATGTGCATATTAGCTGAATACTCCTGAAACCCAGGAGCTGGGAGCTATATCTGTCCTTTTCTGTATCTTTTGCATCTCTCTTTTTCTCATTTTCTTTTCTCGTGATTTTTGAATGACTCAAAGTTGAATGGGTTTAGAGTTTGCTAAATTGCTGATTGAGTCAAGGTAATGCTTTGAGCATTGTTCTGTGTTGATTGACTGCTGCAGTAACCCTTTTGCTACAGTTCCCTGTTTTTCTAATATTGTCAGTAAAGTTTTTCTTGTTGTTTTGACCTCTTGCGATTATCTTGTTGGTATTTCTCCTATTCATCCAACATGAATAACCATAAATCCTTTAAAAATTCCTGTTGAGTGACTATTTTTGAGACTTACACTTCACCTTGATACAAGGATGCATTTTTAATTGGTTTTGAGGAACAATATGGAAGAGAGAGTACCTGCAGCCTATGAGGAAGGGGCTTATTTGTATGTCTTCATTGAATGGTCAATGCAATAGAATAATACACTTTTTATAGAGTATTTCACTGGGCAGAACACATCCTGTTTTTTCATGCTCACTACACTCTCACTATAATCTGCAAGAAAATCTGACATGAATCATCAAGCCAATTTATTGCAAAAATGAGCCAGCAAGAACAATCCACTGCCCCTGGCAGAATGAGTTACTGTCTCTTTGACAAGGCAGACAGTTCCTTTTGAATTCAGTCTACTATTAGCTGGGAAGACATTTTCCAAGGAGCTTCAATCTCCTTCCTGCTTCTGCTTCTCCCTGCCCTCATTTTGACTCTATTTCCTCTTTCCTAATTCCTTTTCCCTTCTATTTTCATTCTCTTTAGCCTCAAATCTGTCTGGAATTTGGTTTCAGTTAAAGAAACAAAGCACTTAAGATGCTTAAGCCAACAGTCAATGAATCTTCTTACCCATTTCAATTTCTTTCTTCTTCCTATGCCAGAAAAGAATATATGCTTGTCACAGGACTGTGAAAATCACTGGTTCAGGTAAGAGAAAAAAAGCTCTTAAAAATGCATATTCATCTTAATTTTCAGGGTACTTAGCATTTTCTGCTTTTTGGTATATATTTTAAATAACTTTTTCTTGGACAGGTTGCATTAAAAAACCCCAAAACAACAACAAAAAAAAAAAGCAGGGGGAGGACAGGAAGGTGAATATTACTGGGTAATTTAATGAGACCCAAATTAAGAGTCCAGTATTGTGTCAACAAAAATTCAAACAAATTATGTTCAAGAGGTCACTTGTATTTAAACATCTCCAATGAATATGTGGATGTTAAAAAGCAATAATTTGTTACGGAAACTGAACTCAATTAAATAGATTTTTCATATGTTCTAAAATATGTTTTAACCTCTAAAAATAAAGTAACTAAGTAGCTGCCAGCAAATACAGATGTACACATTTGGATTGTAGCATTCAGTTTTCAAGAAATTGGACTTCATACAATTCACTTTCAAAAAAGAAAGAAAAGGGTAACTACTGTGTTTTAATGGGATCAGACAAGTGTATATGTCATCCTAAAAGTTGTGTTCACATAAAGAAATTATAGCTGGACCTGAGATACTCGTTTCTCCTCCATGTGTCCTGATTTAGATAACTTTTTTTTTTTAATTTTTATTCTGGGTGTAGCCAGATGGTTTTCTTAGATGCATAATTCTATTCAGGCATTATGTGGAGAACCTAGACAGTATATTCACACAACTTATAGGCATAGAAACATGTTAGGTGTCTGGATTTCTTTAAAGTGTTTTTCAAGCCTTGTTAAAGCTTCTACAGCCTAGAAGTAACTGAATGCTTATAAAAATTCTAGTCATCAGATACGTGCAACATGTTTTGCACTTATCTACTTTCTTTTTAAACTGTAATTTGTAATTAAGTATTTTATTTTTCCCCATTGCCAAATGCTTAGGAATGGGAGGCTGTTTCTTGGGAAAGACCTCCAAATATGAAGGTTTTACAGGTCAATATTAAATTCTGCTTGATTCTAAAGGTGAGTTCAAATGAAAATTTCTACATGGAAATTAACTCTGATATAAAAGTTAGTCAGGACTAGATGTAAATAATCATTATAAATCTGACAATAGCAAAAACAATTTAGCTAAGATATACATGCATCTATGTTGACAAAAATCACATAAATATGCTACACGTTTCACATAGCTACCTAATTCGTAGTTATCCCATGCTTTCTGTCCTCAAGTATCTTGTTTGAATAAAAGATAAAATCTGAACACAAAACTGGAGCAACCTTACTTTGACTTTAAATCAAGCATTGGGTTTCCTGGGAATTGTGTAGAAACTGTCCAACCTCTAATTCATGTTGCCTTCTTTGGCTTCTCTTTTATAGACAGAAATCCATTAGGGACTCCACTACATGAAGAAGAAGCTGTATTTTAAAAAGGCATAGTTCACCCATGATGCTGATACTTTGAATTTTAGTTCTGGAAGAACTCTCAGATGGCTCCATTCTGGTCCCAGTTATTCACATTACTTGAATTTTTCACACTATTCATCAGTTTTGTCTTACTGCACCTCAGCTTCCTTTGTTATTGTGCTTTCATTGTATGCTATGAAAAGTATCTGCAAAAAGAACTTGGAACTAAACTGAACAGAAGGATGTAGCTAGGTGCCAAATGCCTGGGGACAGAGAACCATTAGTTGTCTGAAACTCCTATAGCTTATTTAAGTGTCTAGACTTTTTGTAATGGGACTAATGGTAGACTGACAAGGGAAATGTCTGGCACTTATTCACAGGGAGAGGTCAATGATCACTTTGTACACAGCTGGTTTATCTGAGCTGTGTGTAAATGTTGGTACACTGTGTCCATTGCTGTGGACAAAAGGTCCATTATGTATATACATGTAAACATATGCATATACAGAGCTAACAATTGTCAGTGCTTTAGCTATTTTAAAGGCTAAACAGTCAGAAGGATCTGATTCAGAAAAAAAATCCCTAAAATTTAGGGAGTATTCTAGTATTTAGAATCTAGTATTTATCTTTTTTCTCTGCATATTATGTTCACCTTTCAATATTCCTTTTTGTCCTAAGACTGACAGCACCATCTTCCTCGAGAAGAACATATCTACAGCAATTACAGCAAGCTTCTTAGCACCCTGTGGCTTTCACTACCAGGCAGAAGACGACAGTGGTGGGAATTTCTTGTCCTCTCTGCTAGGGCCCTTATTGAAATTCAGTGATTGTGTTTGTCTGCTGACCTGGAGGTTCCCTCTGTTGGCCCCTGCCTGGATGGCAGTCCTTTCCAAATCAGAAGCAGATCCCGCTGGGAAGTGACAGTCATGTGAATGTGGAGAAGTTCTCCTGTTCATAGCAGGAGGTACAGTGAAAGGTAATTCCAGTTTTGTTCATTTTTTCCTCATCCATCGATCTGGGTTAATAAATAACTAATTAAACTCAGGTTTGTAGCTGCAGTGCTCTTTGAAGTTCTTCCTATATTCCCTGAACCTTGAATCTATAGGGCATAGATAGCTTCAACATGATGAATGTTTTACAACCTATTTCAAACGTACTCAAAACACGTACACGTCTAACATACAGAAGTTCCCAGAAGGTTTAGAAGGAATAGCTCCTAATTTCTGAATCCATCTGGAATTTGTGTGCCTTGAGAGATGTACAGAGTCTGCTCAAACTTGAGGAGTTTTTCCTTATCTAGATGAATGTTACAATCCAGTGGGAAAGAAATAGGGAAAGACAAGGGAGTCAAAGGTTCTCCTGACACAGAGTCCTTTTTTTGGCATTTTTTGTTTTCTGAAACTGGATGTTTTGAGAAATATAGATAAAAGGTAATAGATGGTTTTTGATTTGAAGCTACTGTTCAGAAATAAACCCGAGTACAGTTTTCAGTGAACAAGTTTCTTGTTTGTATGAGGTCTTAACCATTAAAATTAAGTATTTTTTAGCTAACATATATGTCTCTAGAGCTCTATTTAGAGTTATCCATACATTGATAGCAATTATTTTATTAACTTCTGTAACACTAAATAAAGTATTTCTACTTAAATTTCCAGTGTATTTTTAGGTGGTTTGAGTATCATTTAACTTGCTTTCTCTATTTAGATGTGAACTGAACATAGGTAGTAGTTGGATTTACTTACACTCGTCACTAAAAGTACTTCATTTGTCTTATTAAAATAATGTTTTTAAACCAAATCATTGATGCATAGCTTAAAAAAAAAAAAAAACCAAAACTAAAAAAACCCCAAAAAAACCAGCCCTAAAACCCCCTAAAAGACTCTATGGGTTTTTCTTTTTTTTGTTCATCAACATCTATCCCTTGGTTCTTTCTCTTACTGGTGGAGACACCTGAATGAGTTTTTGGATCTAGCTTTGAGTACAATCCATTGTCTATTTCTCAGACACAATTAATTTTTGTCATCTAGTGCAAGTTCATATACTGAGAAAGAAGAGACAGTCATGAGTGAAAACAAAGGAACACACATAATACTTGTCACTTACTGTTCTCCTTAAAAGATTTCTGTTCTGTGTTCCTTCTATGACTAGATTTCTGTTCTCTCCCCAACTTTGAAAAATATATAGGCAAGTGTCTTTGTGCTATAAGGCCTTTAACAGGCTGCTTCTTTGTTGTGGATGGAGTGACCCACTTCACTAGGAACAGGGCAGTTACAATATGTTTATTGATAGAAACCAGCAATTTAACAAAGTTTAATAGTAAATATGACAGTCATTTAACAGGATTAGATGGCCAGGTACACTTGCTTATATTTACTGTATAGAGGGCAGGGTGAGACAAACCTCTCAGGGACACCCTCCTGTTGAGCCATGAGGTTCAGAAAAGGATCTCTTACACATTCTCAGAGGAGAGTTTGCATGTGTCTGGATCCATATTTTGTCCCAGAGTTGTTTGACTCGTTATGTCATAATCAATCCTTCTAGCTAAGATTTCAAAATTTGAGTTAGTTTATTCCAATTCACTTACTTAGTATGTCAGCATAAAGTCCCTCATCCTCAAATAGTAACATTGAGATATGTCCTCTCTCAAGGGGAGATCCTGATGTGCAGCTCACTTCTGTGCTAGAGACTCAACAGGCCCTGGGCTGTCCACTATTTATAGAGTTAGATAATTAATTTATGGTCATATTTGCATGTTGATTACAGATATCTGTTTATAATTGTCTTAGATCAGCCCTTGACCAGCACTCTGGTTAGGTGAATTGAATAGCCCTTGGCTATTGTGTTATCTGTCTCACACAGATCTACTTGCAGTCCTATGAAACCACTATGACTGTGTGCACCCAATTACAGCTGCTGCTGGTGGTTACTTGAGCAGGGAAATAAAGGTCAGGCTGGGGTGGAGGCACACCATCAAATTCATAAGAAAAAAAAGATATTTATATCTCACTAGATCATCTCTTCAAGAGAATGTTCAATAATTTGTGGAAGCACAATACTGAGTGTGTCTCTAAAGACCACCTCAGTGTTGCAGTACAATGATGATGGGTCAAAATGACACAGAGTATTTCAGTATGAATTTCTTTACTTCTCTAATTAATATCTGACCCACCAAAGATCTCTGCCATAAAATAATACTTTTCCAGACTTGTAACTACTCTAGTAAAAATTGAACAGGGCTGAATTAATAACCAACATATAATAACTTTAGATAATGAGGGCTTATGTACAGAATGTGAGTGAATAAACTTGTCAAAGCCATAGGTTACTCACCCTCTCTATTATATTGTTAAACCTCACATATTGCTGATGGACAAGGTGTTCTTTCACACTTTTTTTTTTAATGAGTGGGTTACAAATCTGAAGAAATAATTTGAAGCTACTTTGTTGGACAAGAATCCAGCAGGTTACAAATAAAATATAGCCAGAATAGATCTAGCTGTATAGTGCTATTTAAAGTTATTATATAGCCAGATAGTGAAATTAAATAGTATTTTCTGAATTGAAAATAAGTTTGAAAAAGTGAGTAAAGAAACCATTTATTCTGGTTCTTTAAAGTCTCTCCATTATATACAGTAAGAGTATCAAGTAAATCATAAGGCACATATAAAAAAGGTGTACTAGAAGTTATCAATATGATGTTCTTGAGACAGCTTCTTCCAGACCTGTAGGATTTTAAAATGGGTAATTAATAGCATTAATGTTCTAAGAATTCAAATGCAAGATACCTTTTCTCTTTCTATTGCAACTTGACTCTAGAGAAAAACCATTGGCATTATTTACCTGAATGATTAATCTTAGCATAGATTTTAAAATGAATACTTATTTTATTTAAGGAAAAATGATATTTCTATACTTTTTTGGTTCTAAAAGTCCATCAAAGTTATGTATATTGAAGCCAGATGTTGTTGTGTTACATTGCATAGCTGAGAAATACTAAATTTCTTAACTTAAATAAAAGTCATCTGTGTCAATTTATTCATTATATTTTCATCATTGATCCAATGCTGTAAGATTTTCTAGAAATCAGACTATTAGTAAACTTTTAACCCTTTTGAAATCCATGGAGAAATTCCAATTGACTTAGATGAAAAATTTCACACTATCTCTTGATTTATTTTTGTGATACTTCAGTGTCAAAGTTAGTAAAGCATAGGTGAATCTCTGAACTGCATGATACAGTTCAGGATTGCCATTTTTTTCCAGGAAAAAAGAGGATAATGTATGAATTGGAAAAACATATTTTGGCTTGAGGCTGGCCAAGTATTGACACAGGACACACAGAGAGGATAGCTGAGTTTCTCTCCTTAGATCTATTGGAAAGTTGTCTAGAAATGGCAATTTTTCATGCCCTCTGTAATACATGTTGAGGCAGAAATAAAAACCAGATTTGCCCTTCTCAAGGGGCTAAGGAACTATCTACAATATTGGAAAGGTTGTGGCAGATTAGTGAAGTTACTGACCAGAAAAGAGGGAACACAACTCTCAGTTTTTAAAAAGTTGAAAAAGTAAGACCTGGGGAACTACAGGCCTGTCAGTCTCACCTCTGTATCTAGAAAATATCATGAAGCAGATTGTCTGGTTTACAGCATAGGTGGATAAAGGAAGAGTGATGGACATTGTCTATGTGGACTTGTACAAAACATTTGACACTGTCCCATATAATGTTCTTGTCTGTGAACTGGAGAGATGTGAACTTGACAGATAAACCACTCAGCAGGTAAGGAGTTGGCTGGCTTGTTGCTGTCAGAGTTATGGTCGACATCGCTGTCCGAATGGAGACCAGTGCTGAGTGGTGTTCCCCAGGGATTGCTGGGGATCATTTCTGTCAAGTGTTCAATAGTGACATGGCAGTGGGATTGAGTGCACCCTCAGCAAGTTTGCTGGTGACACCAGCCTGTGTGGTGTGGTTGACATACTGAAGGAAAGGCCATGCAAAGGGACCTTGAGAGGTGGGCCTGTGTAAATCACACAAAGTTCAACAAGGCCAAGTGCATGGTCCAGCATCTGGTTCGGGCAATCTCAAACACTGGCACAGGCTGGGTAAAGAATAGATTGATAGCAGGCCTGAAGAGAAGGACTTTGGGTGTTATGGTAGATGAGAAGGTCAACATGACACAGCAATATAGTTTCGCAGATGAAAAAATAAACCATGTCACAGGCTTCATTGGAAGAAACATGGTCAGCAGGTCAAGTGAGCTGACCTCTACTCTGTCCTTGTGAGACCCCACAAAGTACTACATCCAGCCTCAACATAAGAAGAACTATTGGACTGAGTCCAGAGGAGGGACACTAAGCTGGTCACAGAGCTGGAGAACCTGTCCTCTGAAGATAGGCTGAGACACTTGGAATTGTTCAGCCTGAATAAGGCTTTGGGGAGACCTTCTAGCAGCCTTCCAGTACCTAAAGGGAGCCTACAGGTAATCTGGAAAGGGACTTTTGAGAAGGGCATATAATGACAGGACGAGGGGCTATGCCTTTAAATGGAAAGCCATCAGATTTGGATTAGGTATTGGGAAGAAATTTTTTAACATGAGAGTGGCAACTGGAACAAGTTGCCCTGGAACAAGAGTGGCTGTGGATCTTCAAGGCTGGGTTGGATGGGGCTTTGAGTTACATGGTCTAGCAGATGTCATCCCTCCCCATGAGAAGGGTGGGGTTGGAATAGGATGACCTTTAAAATCCCTTCTAAACTTATAACTCCCATTCTATGATTCTATGAATATTGGGAAATATGTAATTTTGAAGGCCTCTAGAATGATCTATTGTGTTAATAGAAAGAATGAAATACACTAAATATAGAAGAAATTCTTTTAGGGGAAAAAAAGCCCTGAAGATAATTAAAAAAATGCCTAGTCACCAACAACATAAAGGTAAAGCAACAGTTTCTGAAAACCCAGGGTTTTATTTTCATATTTGTCTGTCTGCAATGAAAACAGTACAATTGGATTAAAGATCTAAAATAACAGTTTATTTTTTCAAGACTGTGATGCGGTGAATTGAATATTATGGCATTTGACTTTTCTTAATGCATTTGTCGCTGTCTTTGCTATTCTCTAAAGCTTGCCTGAATCCTAAATTTCCAGTGTATATGTAAATGCATATGTTTATGCTATTTTGGAAGGACAATAAAGTGTTTCTCAGATCAGAGACAATTTATTTAGTATGTACGAAAGTTTCACCTAAATTCTGGTTGTGAAGATGTGTCATGTATCACTTTTTCTGTGATCACTTATGTAATCCATTACTATTTTTAATAAAAATTAAGATTTTTTTTCCTTTTTTTAAAATGCATTAGCAGGCAAGTTACAACGTAATAGAGGCTGAGAGCTTTTTAATTTGTTGTAATCTGAGTACTAGTAATTGAACATTTGAATGACTTTTTAGGCTGCCATTTTAATTTTTTTGTGGGTTATGGGAACTGAACTCAAAAGTTTCAGTATAATATTTATGTTTCTGAAGGTTGAATCTGAAGAAAAAGATAAAAAGGAATATAATTCAAAGCACTGATAGATACCATAAGTACTTTGAGACCAGAGTCTACTGTTTTGTTACATTAGTATTATGTAGTGTTAGAAGTGTCTTCTTGAAACTCATTCAATTCAGCCAAAGGCTGAGTGACCTTTCATCATGATACTCACCCTTCTAATTGTAATTGACAGAACAATTTCCTAGTTTCCATTCTGTTACAGAAAACCAGGCATGGGCTATTTGTTACACAGAACACAATTGGGACACCTTTAATTTAATAGGCAAGACCACCTTATTAAAATTTGTCCCCGTGAAATGGTTCTGCCAGATACATTTCTTATGATAGTGAGAAGCACTCGCTATCATGCCTAAGCACACACAAATAAATTTAAAAAAATATTTCTTAAGGTCCCATTCATCAGCAAGTATCTGGATATTACTGTAGCTTCAGGTCAAAAAATGGGTGGATCAAGATTCATTCAATTAAGAGCATTTTGCACTAATTTATGACAACAGAGGAACAGAGTCCTCCCCTTTTTGATGGGAACTCCAATTATGTATTCTGATAAATGTAGATAGTTTTTAATGCAATAAAATTAATATTTCATATGTTTCTGAAGTAATGTTTATATACTTAGTTCAAAACTGTGGCAGAATTACTAAGCAAGATACTTAATTTTTTTTTTTAATACAATTCTCTCATTTATTAAAAATTTTCAGAGTTTTTGTCCCATGATTGTGGTAAATTTGGAAGACCTAATTGTTAGTGGGAAGATTAAATATCTTCCAGAAGTCAGTCTGGGATTATCCTGTTGGGGAGCTTGTCTGGAGTCTCTCTTGGGGTCGGGTATAGGACTGTATAGAGATAGGCTCGTCAAGATTCCTGTGCTCCCAAAGAACTGGCTGCCACTTGTTGGAGTGACTTACAGCCTCCACTTCTCCAAGGATCTCTGGACAGTTCATTTACCCTTAGATTTACCCTATTTTTGTCTATTCCTTTTTAACTAATATTTAAGAAACCCCAACTCATGCGAGGTGCTACACAGCTTAGCTTATTTAAATTAAAAACAACCATCCAATTAGTTTGAGTTTTTAACTTTTTTGTGCATTTCCCTGTAGGATACCAGGGTGATTAAATACTGCTAAATGCATTTTTTTTCTCCTGGAATATTCCTACTAAAATCATGCAACTCGTGACTTTTCTGATTAAAAAAAGTCTTAATATCTTCATACCTAAGTTATATTAGGTCATTTTGTTTCTCTTCTGTTGACCTGCTGTCTTGGCTCCATATCTTGTAAAAATTCATTTTTTACCTGAATATCACTTCAAATTAAATAACATATTTGCTCCTTGTGTTCTTACTTTCACAGAACAAACCAATAAAACGAAACAACCCCAAAAACCAATATTTCAAATATCCAAAAAAAGCTCCTTGATCCTGTGATCATTCCTTACCAAACAAATGCCAGTTGAAATTATCACAGTAAAGCACTCCCATCAGGATGTGGGAAGTGATTCTTCCCCTCTCTTCAGCACTGGTGAGGCCACACCTGGAGGACCATGCCCATGTCTGGGCTCCTCAGTACAGAAGGGAAATTATTATACTGAAGAGAGTCTAGAGAAGAGTCACAAAAAAATATTAAGAGCAAAGAGTGTGAAGAAAGCATGAAAGAGCTGAGACTTTTCAGCCTGAAGAAGGCTCATGGGTAATCCTATAAATACAAGTAGCTGAAATAAATATGTAATTAGCTGAAGGGGAGGTGCAAAGGAGATGGAGCCATGTTTCAGTGGTCCACGGTGACAGGACCAGAGGCAGTGGACACAGGCTGAATCACAGGAGGCTCCCTCTGAACATCAGGAAACATTTGTTTACTGCGACTGTAATTCAGCGTGGGGACAAGTTTTTCAGGGAGACTCTGAAGTTTTCTCCTTGGAGACATTCAAAAGCTCTCTGGATATGATCTTGGGCAGCCTGCTCTAGGTGACCCTGCTTGAGCAGGAAACTTCTTCCAACCTCAACTGATCTGTGATTCTGTGAACGATGTTGAAGGCACATAACATAAATTATATCAGTGGCACTAATAATAAATTGACAGGAAAAATGCTTCTAGGTTCAATCCCATCCTACTTGGAATTCTAGGCTATAAGAGATAATACATATTCTCAAGCTCAGTTTTTAATGTTATGATCAAATGGCAGTATTTTCACATGATTCCCATGTCATTAATGCATAGGATGAATAATGCTCCTGAAATGTATCACATTTATGTACTTATTTACTCCCTTTTCTGTAATTCTTTTATTTCTTCCCTCACAGATTTTTGTAGTAAAAATGAAGAAAAAAGTATTAGAGAAAGAAAGACTATTTTTCTTTTAAGGAGACTGATTCTGAAGAATGTAATATTAACACTTTTTGTTAAAGAGAGTTATTTTCTGAGGGTGATGAATCAACATCTTCATAAATAATAATTTTATATTCTTTATGTTGAAAATATTCAATAGAAGCCTCCAAGACTTAAATTTACAGATATGACAATAGCTCACAACTGTTACCAAATCTATTTAGTGATATATATTTTGAACACATGAATTTCTATGTGAAAATTCTACCAGGAAAAACATCAGAATCAGAGCTTTTCTGCTTTGAATTTGGCACTGAGATAAGTGGGTATTTAGTACCTTTTGCTTCACACTCTCTAAACCACTTATCTGTACAGAAGAAGACTGTACTTCTACTTAGTTTCACATATATGCTGCCAAGAACAATTCAGCATTCAGATTATGGTGGTCAGTGCACCTTAATACATTCTCAAAGAGATATTAATTATTTGAAGATTAATGATTTTACATTTAATTAATAATTTGGACCCCATCTAAGGAATTAGCCTTGGAGACCTCTGAGAAGAAAACAAAGGAAAATGCAAAGAAATTTTCATTCAATGCATGTAGCTTGAGTGTGCATAAAAACGAGTGTGGAGTCATGCAATTAAAAACCAAATAATAACATAAATGTCAGAGGGCAAAAAACTAATTTACTTGTGTTTAATTCTGACATTTCATGAATACCAAGTACAGTTCCAGTGAAAAGTATCACAAAATTTTAGGAATTGTACCTGCTAAGCATTGCAGTAAGTGTAAAATTTCACAGTCCAAAAATGACAAGATTTCTAATCAAGATTTTGAAGAAAAATATGCCTCATATTGATTTATAGGGGTTTTTACATTGTATTTGTCATTTCATTAACAAAAATAATGTCTTATTCTATTTTGATTTTATAGTTATTCACTACAATTATTTTATTAAAATGGCAGAACTGGATTATTTATTAACATCATTATAAGTACACATACTTGCACTGTATGGGTTGCCAGCTACACACAAACACCTGCAGTGTTTCTTGAAGTCCTCAATAATTTTTATTTTCTATTTGGGGATTTTGTATGTGTCTGTGATCTGCTTTTTGCAAAATACAATGTATAACTTTTATTTTTAAGATGAAATAAGGAATTCATAATTGGAAGTTTAAAAAATATCATATTTTTAATAGCGCTTTCTGCAACACAAAAGCAGCAGCCTGATTTTTATGCCATCCTGGTTTTATATCCTGAATGTTTTGCAGTCAAATAGTTAGAGCAAAGAAGAAAAGACCTTTTTGAGAATTGTAATCGTCTGTTTCTCTCTACAAGGAAGTAGATACTTTTCTGTGAGGGCTACTTCTGAGGGCTACTTCTTCCATGATCTCAGTAGCCTGTGAATATTAGCTGCCAGATTGAGTTTAAACAAGAATTTTTCTAATTGAGTCATAGAAAATACTGCTTTCTATAATAATTTCAAAGAATATCAGTCATAAGCAAACTAAAAGACACTGCCATAATACTGATAATATTGAGTATACATGCTTTGACACATAAACAGTAAGTAGAAGAATAGAACCAATAAAAAACTGAGGTCATATCTTTCCAGATTTTGGAAAGATATCTTCCAACAAAGAGTTATTTCAAAAAACAGAAATAAAGACTTCTTTGAATGTTTAATATTGCTGATGCTTCCTTAATGTTCCATGTCTTCATAGCGCCTCTAGGAAGTAAAAAAGAAAAGTCAGGATTTGCAATTAAGTGAGTATACTAAGTCAGTCATGAGGAAATGGAATTGATAGATGCACCAGCAAGCATGTCACCAGCAGTTCTTAATTATAATAGTATTTCACAATTTAGATTCCCAACCTTTACAAGTGATTTGAGACATTCTAATTTTGTTCTGCCTTGAAGCAGTTTCACTTTAGTCAATAAATTCCATGAGATTCCCTAATGTAGGGTTCAAATTGAATCTTAATTACCAGGTTGATCTAATAGCTGACAAAATTTCAACTTTTCTGAAGTGTCACATAGTATGTGAAACTCTGCTTTGAATTCTACATGGAAAAAAATCCCTTAAAACTCAATTACAACTTGACTTTTGAATCAATTATCCTTTTGCTCTGGCACTACCAATCATAAGTTTAGTGGTATATACTTATTCACTGGGAAAGAATATTAAAATGCTGGTTTACACAGTTAAAGTCTGTCTCTCATCTGCTGTTCATTCTCTTTGTGGCTGTAAATGTTAGCATGAATATTAATCAACTATGATATGTGTTTTTCTCCAAAAATAACGAAATGCTGTATATGTTTTAAAAAGAAGTATACACCAATTACTGAATTCCTTTACAATAGAACAGTACAGGGCAAGTAACAGATTTCAAAGAGCATTACATTTAATAAGCAGCATTAATAGCATACTATTGATATATATATATATATATTTATGTATACATTTAATCTTTACAAGATCCTGGTTCATATCTAGTAGAGAGTCCAACTTTACTTTGCATTCCTTTACACTTCTTTCACTGGTCTTCAGATTACTTTCTTTTTTCATTCTAATTTCTGTAACACTAAATTGGTTCAAGATGAATAGTGACTCTTTTGTTAAAATTTCAGAGAGTTATTAATTTTGTTTCCTTAAAATTTTACCAGATCTGAGTATCTTGGGAAATCATTAATATCTAAGTATCTGTGCCTTCTTCTTATTCTTTTAAATATTTCTTATTTATGATATGCTGTTTAAGCTTTTAGGAATCCTCATCTATAACCTTAGTTATATTGGATAGAGAATTTTTGAAACATAAATATTTAATAAAAGGCAATTGATGAAAGCAACAAAATAAACCATTCAATTTAGCATAATAAAGGTAAGTTACTGTAGATCAAATGTGATTATTTTTGCTTTATAGAAGTTTAAAAATATGCTGTTTTTTAACTATGATAAATATAATTTTGAATTTATATCTAATACATGCTGCTGTCATTAGCAATTTTCATAACTGTTAATTTTTAAAAAAATTTAAAAAGCCAAAAAACAAAAGCAACCCAAACTAATGTCCGAAATTTTATTTACTTTGTAACTTCACTTTAGCTGTTGTCCAATGTAATAAATCTCTTTTTTTTAATATAAGTTAACATTTTTGATCTTATGTCATCATCATCTTGAAATTAACGATATGATATAATATGATTTCCATTAGCAAAGTGTAGCATTACATCCTTGTAAGTACCCCAGGGAAGCACTATTTGTTCTGTAAGCAGAGATATTGCTATCCTTTTCCGACAGACCTGTAGCTGTTTTCAAACCATGTTTGAAAGATTATCTGCATACATATGACCTAAATTAATTTTGACTGTGTCACTTTGGAGAGAGGTAGCCTTTAAAATGAACTGCTTGAGCATTGGAAATATGGCTTACAGATTCCAGAGCTACCATTTTCAGTTGTCCCCTGCTCTTCTCCAGAGATCTGAAAGCCTTTAACTTTTACCTTCTTGGCCAATTAGAGAAATAATTTCTCTGCTTGCTCTTATCTTGGTCATGCATGTTGCTCCACAAAGTTTTTCTCTGAACAACACATATTTCATTCTCTCTGATTTGTGGTTGATACACCTATATTGTCAGTGCAGATCACACACATTGAAATCCTGAACCAAATTCCACTGGGCATTAATACCAAAGCCTGAGAATGTTTGTATTACTGCAGAGGCTGCCCAGGTATCCAGTATGGGCAAAGTCATGTGAATTAAATTATTTAGTTAATGTGAAAGTCCAGCTTTTAGATAAACAGCATAAATAATTATGATTATAATTATAATTATAAATTATAAGATTATAAATAATCTCTCTTTTGCTTTAAAGTTTTCTGATCCAATGATATTAGATATATGGTTAATTTGGCTGTGTACTTTGACAAACACCTTCTCTTTTAAACAATAATTTCTTTTTCTAGTGCAGAACAGAGACTCCATGGCAACAAGACAGTTTGAAGCAGAAAAGATATAGGCAGAAAACACAGATGGTCTGTTTTCAGAAATTCTCAAAATTAATAGGCAAAAGCACAGCATGTGTAAAACAGGGTCTAAAGAATTTTACTTTGTTTAAAACAGCATGTAAACATGAAAGAAGTCCTTCAAATTTCAGTAGGTCAACTCACATTCAATAAAATATAAAGTCTCACAATTTAACTATAAAGCTTTTATTGCTGTTTTTTTAGGAAAACACAAAATATCTCTACCTGAGTGTAAAACACTGGCTAAAATGACAGGGTTAAAATCCCAATCTTTCTGAAATAAGAGATGCCTTTATTCACTGCTGTTCCCTGAGTGTGAATGTGACATTCTGTTCTCTGAATTCACCTGAAGTCCCAGGTGTTCAGCCTTCTCCAGGAGAGCTGGGCCCCCTCACATGTAACAGTGCTTGAGAAAACAAATGTCATCACTCCAAAGGTCCCACAAATTTACTCCTTCTTCTCCTCAGCTTTATATACTGAGCATGATGTCATATGGTCTGGAATATCCCTCTGATTAGTTTGGGTCTCCTGTCCTGGCTGCCCCAACTTCCCATGCAACCTCAACTTCCTCACCAGCGTGGCAACGTGGAAAGCAGAAAAGGCCTTGGCTCTGTGCAAGCCCTGCTCAGCAATAACAAAACCAGCTCTATATTGTTAATCTCATGTTCAGCAAAAATCAGAACTGCAGCCCATTCTAGCCAGTGTCATGAAAATTTACTCTACACCAGTCCAAAGCAGTACAGTGTGTCATTAACTCAATCTTAACCAGCCGAGTTTGCCTCTTATTGTACAGATCATCGGTGTCTCTGCAGTGTAAAATTCATCAGTCTAAATTTTGTCACGGAGCATGGCATCATATGTTCTGGAACATCCCTTCAGACAATTCATGTCACAGTCCCAGCTCTGTCTCCTCCTCACTTGCCCATCCCCAGCCTTCTCTCTGAGAAAAAAAATAAAATCTTGAGCAAGAATAATGCAACAATAGCCAAAAAATTAGTGTGTTATCAGCTTTCAATTTTATAGATGTGAGCAAAACCAGAGAACTATACAGACTTCTATGAAGCTAGCTCCATCCCAGCCAGATGCAGTACACTTACAATATCTTGTATTTGAAAGCAAAAAGCAAATGGACTAAAGAATTCTATTATAGTTAAAGGGTTAGTTTTTCTCTTTTCAGTAATCTTGTTCCGATCTCATTGATTTCTTCAGTAAGAAGGGTTGTTGGCACTTTAGTGATGATCTTTTGTTAAAAAGAGTATGCAGCCTATATTTTTAGTCCAAATTTCATTTCTTAGATAATTGTCAAAAGCATGGTTACACCTTCTTTTATTTATTCCTTTACATTATTTTCTCTGCAACATACCCTTATAAAAAAACCTGAGAGAATCCTTGTTTTGTTCTTAGAGGTAATAAAATAGTTCAGAAATATACTTCAGCACCACAACTGGGTATTTCACTTCTGTACTCTGACTTAAAGATGTCACATAGTCTATGTCACTCTCAAGGAGCTTAAGTGAACCCAACACTCTTTCATATTAAATATTATTTCAAATGTTTTTATTTTTATACCTGGAAGAACTGTAAACTAAAGGTCATTACTCTGGAAAGATTTTACTATTGCACATGAAATGTGCAAAGTAGCTGAAGAGCAGAGATGAATTGATAATTTCTAGCTTTTCTATAATACAAAAACTAAAACTAATAGAGGCTTAATATTGTTTTATATATATGAATGAAAAAAAAATTCCATTTAGAAAACATAAAACTTCTACAAATTAAATATGGGATGACTGCTATGAAAAATAATTTTATAAAAAAAAAAAACCCTAACAAAACAACAACAGCAAAAAAATCATGCCTGACACATTTAAATTTGGATAGGTATCATATTTCCAGCAAAAACTTGAGTAGTTACCTCTCAGGTCAGAGCAGATCAGAGCTGGTTTCTCAGGTTTTTGGATCTGGGTCTTGATAACTTTCAATAATGGAAGCTGCAAGGCTCCAGTGCTTGATTATACCTGTAGAGAATAGATTTTAGTTGAACTGACTCATAAACTAACCCCTTACCTGTTTTTCTCTTTCTTTTTTTCAGAAAAATATATAAAATGACCATTACATCTCTAGATAATGAATTTTTCGGTGAAACAGTTTTTAATGAAGAATTACTGCTTCTATAGCCTTCTATGATCTTTTTTCTTCTAAGAGAAAATGAAGCACAACACAATTCATAACAAAATGAGACCTTCATAAAAAATGCAATGAGATTATAGGAACTATAAATGAATGTAGCTGATATTGCTGAGCATTAATAAAATTTTGTGGAGTGACTTTTGCTCCATATTAATATAATTTTCAATTTAGAGGTATGAAATAATGGATGTCAATATGAGACTCACCTAAGGTGCAATTGTACTAGATAGTTAAGTATTCAATTAATGAAGTAGTTGCCTAAAAGCACACAAGTAGTGCCATTTTTGCTGATTTGGGGTAGTCTGCCTGGTCTGTCTGCCAGTACACAAGAGGAACTTGCACAGATATTCAGTTGACAGATGACACGGTGACAGTAATTACGAGAAAGTCACAAAATTTTGTGAGGAAACGATAAAGTAGATTATAGGTCATTATTTCAAACTATGAATATCAAAGTTGATTTTTCCAAATATAGTACTCAGCTAAACTGATCAACAAATTTAAATCTAGATATGTGGGAAAAATCATTTGTTCTATCTAAATAATTTTTTAAAAATTCTTACCTTAAAAGCATCTTTTTTTTTTATAAATTTTGTGTACTCTTGATAGAGTAGATAGAGCAATATTTATTCATTGTTGCTGTCAGGAACTTCTGATTCTTATGTCCACCTATATAGGCCTCACTTCACCTATACAGACCTTACATGCCATGATAAGTCTCACCTGAAAATACCTTTTTTTGCCTAGAAGCCCTGGAGTTTCTTTTAAGCTCAGGGACTATACCTCTGTTGGCAAGATTGCTGTTCCTGCCTGTGTTGTGAAAAGGCTTGCCTCTGGCTCATTTCATGGAGCAATCCTGCTCTTGCTGTTCCCTTTCAGTTAAGCAGAACCTCCCAATGAAGACAATTAAGTGAAAGCATTTTAAAAAATTCAAAAAGAAAGAAAAAAAAAGGAGAGCTTATCAAATGTAAAAAAAGAACTTTTCATAAAAGAAGATCTTGAGATCAAAAATAGCAGACAGATTGCACGGGAGTTAGCTTTCTTGGGCTTTAAGAATTCGTTTCACTCATCCACACATATGCATCTAATGACAGCTCAAATAGCCCTAGACATCTAAAGCACCAGCATAGGTATGAAAGATATGACACAGGATCTGTGATATTCTTGCCTTCCAGAAGCAACAAGTGAACAAAAGAAGTGTATCCTAGGACACATCAAGAACCTAGGTGCAGGTAACTGTATGGACTCGGTGTATACCATGTGACTTCAACTGAGTTAGCTGTGTCAACTCCCACAGAGATGAGCTAATCAATACACTCAATTGACTCGCCTCACCCTAAAATAAACAGCTATTTTAAAACAAATGTGTAGCTCTCCATTGACTTTACTGACTATGAGATCAATTCATTTGTCAAAGAGAGGTTTGTAGTGTAATTTGAGTCTCTTGGTTATCTGAGGAATCTGCATGAGGCTTTCAGTATTGACAGCATTTAGAGACCCTTGCCCTTCTGAATCAGCAGCCAAAGGAGACAGGTAGGTACAGGAGTTTAAATAAGTAGGTACAGGAATTTAAATGGAACTGTACTCCTATACAAAAAGAAATGAGTTGTCCTAGATTTTTACCAGTCATAACAGCAACTTGGTGCCTTCCACTGTGTGATACACTGTAGACACCAACTTCATGACCAACCTGACATCTGATTTCCATTCTACAAAAGCATAGGCATCCCATATATGTTATGGACTATATGTGTGGACAAGGAGGGGAATTGAGAACTGGCTGAATTGCAGGTATCAGGAAGTTTTAATCAGTTTCGCAGTGTTGGAAGCCTGTCACTAGTGGTGTTCAGTATCATTTAACTTATCCATAAATTACTTGGATGAAAGGACAGATGCCTCCTCAGCAAGTTCTCTGATGACACAAACTTGTGAGGAGTGGCTGATACCCCAGAGGTCTGTGCAGCCTTTCTGAGGGACCTGAACCTTTTTGAGAGATGGGCAGATAAAAATTGAAATTCAGCATAGGCAAATGTAAGGTCCTGGACCTGGAGAAGAATAATCTCATAGACCAGCACAGGCTGGGGGCCCACCTGCTGGAAAACAACTCTGCTGAAAAGGACCTACAGATACTGTAAAAGGACCTACAAGCTGTCCATGAGGCAGCATTGTGGCCAAGAAAACCAATGGTGCTCTTGTGTACTTTAGGAAGAACTTTGCCAGCAGATTAAGAGAGGTGATTCTGTCACTCTACTCAGCCCTAGTGAGGCCACGTCTGGAGTGCTGTGTCAAATTCTGGGTTCCTCAGTTCAAGAGAGACCTGGAGCTTCTAGAGTGGGTCCAGTGGAGGGCAGCAAGATGATTGAGGGACTGAAGCATTCCTCTTATGAGCATCTTTCCTTGAGGACAGGCTGAGGGAGCTGGACCTATTCATTCTCAAGACATGAGAATGCCAAGACTGTGAAGGGACCTCAGCAATGTCTAAATAAGTATCTGAAGGGAGGGTGTCAAGGGGAAGGTTGGGATCTTCTTGGTGGTAGCAAGCAACAGGACAAGAGACAATGGGCAGAAACTGGTGCAGAGAAACCTCCATGTGAGCATGAGGAAGAACTTTACTGTGTGAGTGACCACTCACTGGAACAGATTGCCCAGAGAGGCTGGGGAGTCTCTCTCACGGGAGATGTTCAACTGGACACAGTTCTGTGCCATATGCTCCAGGATGATCAGGGAGGTTGGCTCAGATGACCTACTGTGATCCCTTTCAAACTTACCATTCTGTGATTCTGTGATTTGCTCTGTGTTAATTAAAAATATCATTAAGTTGCTCACATGAAATCCTCTTATGATATTTGAAATATGCTGGGGTATCTTACCTTGAATCCAATCATCAGTCCAGAAGACTGATGATCTTTCTGACGTCCAGTGTAATAATTTACAGCCCCATGCAGATGATGTAAATTGTTATGGCAGGAGGCAGGAGGATTTCAATCAACTGAATCTACTTCATCTGCTGCAAGGAATTTGGAGATAGCTTATTTGCATATATAAAGATAATTGATGCCTAAATTTATGTGTCTAAGATATTATTATATTATATTATATTATATTATATTATATTATATTATATTATATTATATTATATTATATTATATTATATTATATTATATTAATTTTCCTCCTTACTGTCTAGTAAGGAGGTTTTTCCCTTTTGGACCTACAAAGACTATATCACACATATTATGAACCCAAACCTTTGCAATGAACTAGCCCCAGACATCAAAATATTAGTAG
Organism: Molothrus aeneus; assembly: GCF_037042795.1. Taxonomy (NCBI): domain Eukaryota; kingdom Metazoa; phylum Chordata; class Aves; order Passeriformes; family Icteridae; genus Molothrus; species Molothrus aeneus. Next base: position 72,544,885 of record NC_089647.1, on the reverse strand, counting down.
CAGTAGTAGTACTAGTAGTAATAGTAGTAGTAGTGTAATTATTATTTATTATTATTATTATTATTGTTGTTGTTGTTGTTGTTGCTATTTAGGAAGTCTTAATAGTACTATATGTACATTAAAATTATAAGTTGTATTAGCAGTGTAAGCATTCTCAGAGTCGTCTCCATTGCTTCATTCTACCAGTAAGAAATGAAGAATTTTTCAGTGATTTTCTAATGAAAGAACATTTTCTGTTGATCTCTTTTAGCTTCCACTGGTATTTCTCTGCCTTGGGTGCAAACTGTCAAGAGGAATTGCTCAACACACTTATTAATACTACCAACAGTCTGCCTAATGTGATACAATTAGCAGAATGTAGTAGTCTCACCCTGTGACTGCTTCAGGAAACTTGACATTGAATTGTAGCTCAGAACCTTAGAGGCTGTGTGAAACTTATTCAAAAGATATAGTTAGAGGGTTTTGGGGTGGGGGGGTGGGTTGGTTTGGTTTTATTTTTAGAACACTTAATTCTGTTCGTTATTGATGTCTTTTCCCCCCTTATCTCAGAAATTTTGAAAACAGAAACCAAACACAAAACAGAAGAAAGCAACTTATTTTCACAGATATATAAAAATAACTAAAAATATTTTTCAGGTTTAAATCTTGTTTGATAATACTGGCTTTTACACACACTCTTGAAACACGTTTGCACTGGAAAGGGCAAAGATATAATTGTAGCTACAGAAAATAAATAGCAATAATGACTGTCTCAGTAAAGATCTTGACATTGTATTTCTTGCCTGTAACCATTTAGAGACAAACACATGTCATCTCAGATGATGCTTGAAGATGTTTTATGGAGTAGAAAACATAGTTTGTCTACAAGAATGATTAATAACAAAGTTTCCATAAAGCAAGAATGAAATCTGAAAAGTATGAGGCAGGGTATGAAAATGGGTAAGAGTATGGGTCAGAAATAAAGTAATTGGCAAAGCTTTATAACCTGTGTTCCTAGGCAGACAAAATTCACATTGAAATAAACTGAAAAACCTTTGCGTCAGTAACAGGCACACAGCTGGAGAATAGGTGAGTGGCTTGCCCATGATATGATAGCTTTTCAACAGACTAAACTAGAAAACACCACTATAAAAGACTCTGTGGTCCAGGAGGAATCTTTGCTGTTTGTATCTGACATTTAAATGCCAGCTGTCCACAGCTCCCTATTTAATATAATCTGATGGAGAGTGAGACAGTGGAAAAAAGTAGTGAAAGAAGCAACTATAGTGGGAATTGGATACAAGCTGTTCAGACATAATTTGCTCTGGAACTTGGCACTATCTTGGTTTTGTTAAGATTTATTTCTCCACTAAATTAAACATAACCTGGAGAACTAGAGCCATTTTATCTAAAGTCCAAATTCAAATTATTTTACTTGAGCAGAAAAATACTGGGATAGAAAACACTCAATTTCTTACATGCATGAAGCTGTCTGTCAGTAGTCAGCTTTTTTCAGCTTTTTTTTTTTTAACTTATTTATCAGTGAAATCTACCTTAGTATTTCATTCACCTGTTTATCTTTCTTTTATATATGCATATAATTTGTTATTGCTGAACATCTTCCCTAAGTGTCAGCAAACATTTTTTCTATAGAATCTTATGGGGTAAGAGTGATGAGATTTCACAATTATGTCAGTAAAAGCAAATGATAAAATAAAAATATTTTTGAGATCTCTACTTTTTAACAGCATAAATGGATAGATGAAACCAAACAAAATTGCTGGGAGGGGGAATACAGAAAACCACATGAAAAATTAGTGTCATAAATGTTATTGCTCTAAGGAATACCTATCTAGAAGAGTGGGAAAATGAAAATATATTTAAATGTTTAACTTGTATAAGCAAAGAACAAGGTAAGTTATTGCCATTTGTATCCTAGGGATTTGGTTCAGAAAATCAAAGACCTACTTCAGACGTTGCCAGAATTCCCTTAAAAATTAACAATATCTTTAACAATATCAAAAGGCAAACAAATATAGTGGTATTATTTGTTCCACTGAGGCTCCTTTGTGCCAAGCTTTTGGTACAAATATTTGATATTTCATCATTAGGAAAAGAAAAACAAACCACCAACCAAAAACTGGCCAGGCTTACAAAACTAAGTCCAAGTTTGAAATTCAACTGATAATTTTAAGGAGAAAATACTTTCAATATTGAAATATTTAAGTGTTATCTTCCTAATGAAAATGTTATCTTGATTACTACATTAACTATATGTAAAAATTTCCTACATGTTTTGATATGTCTTTAAAAAAAAATATTTTTAAATGGTAGCTGAGAGTTCAATGATTCAATTCATCATTAAATAGCCATACATTTTGTATGTAGTTTATTTCTACCATTAAATTACTGTGTCTATTTCAGTGATTTTCTTTGCCTTTATGACTTGGGCCTGAAATAAATCCCTAAACCCTAAGACTTACAATATTCAACATTCAAGTAAATTTTACTTTTTATAGATATAAGTGGCTCACCAAAGTGATTTATTCCATAGTAACGCAACAAATCATGATCAATTAAGTGATCAAACTCAATTTTTAGAATTTTCATGAATGTATTTGCTTCATGCTTTTAAGTTTTTCCCTCCTTGTACAGCACTCATCAAGATATGTGCATAATTTAGAAAAGTACTTTAGAAAATGTATCAAGAAGTATCAATATTAATGTGTTATCACCAACATATGATGAAAGCTTCAAGAAATTATAAATAAAATCAAGATCATACTAGCAATTTTAAAAATCTTAAGCAAGTCTTGTTAAAGTAATTTAAGTCAGGGCTTCTAAATATGAGGCATCTTGTATTGTGAGAAAGTGAAGCAATGGGATAGATGATATGAAAAGTAACCACAAGGTAAGTGGAAGAAGCAAAGAAAAGAAAAAATATCTACCAGTAATCTGAAGTTCCCTTCTGTAATTTTCATTCATGTCAGCTCCACAATAATTCAAAAGAGACTGCAAGAAGACTGTTTGGTTTGTTTTTAATTCCTCCTCCTGGCTTCAAAAATTATGTAAGGAGAGTGGAGGTTTCCCTCTTTTCTCATTGTCTGTGCTGCAGAAACTCTCATCTATCTGCACAGTAGCTGTCAGTGAAAGTTCTGGGTGACTTACACTGCATCATGCTTCTTAACAACAGTATATAATGAAAGGCACATCAACACAGAGAGGCTGAAATACTGCATTGCTTACAGAACATGTAGAAGATGGAAAAAAAGAGATGGAATAACAATTAAGAAAGGAAGATGCAATCATTGTGAGAAAATTGTATTTATAGAACACAGACAGGTAACAAATAACAAGGGAGATAAATAGAAATATAGAAAGAAGGACAACAACAAAATCAGAAAAAGCAAGTCAGTTTGGATTGGGAAAGGGAATGAAAAGCTGTAAGAACATGGGAATAGGGAATATTGTCTGTTATGCAGTAATGAGACTCAGGATTCCTATATTTCCTCCTTAGCTGCTTTTATTTTTTTATTGGCTGCAAAGCAAACTTTGAGAAATTACTTTTTTTCTTTTTTTTTGCAAGGATTGTCTCTGGATAAACATAATATTCTTGTTTTCCTGACTGCCATTTGACACCATAGATGTCACATATCTCTTTCAGGCATCAGGGTAGTCCTCTTGTTGTGCTGTGATGAAAAAATTGCTTTGTGAGAGGGAATATTGTTGAAAGACATGCCATGACTTCCCTTAAGCCCTTGTTTCACAGCAAGAATGGTTGAGATTGGAAAGCACTCCTGCAGGTTTTCTTGCCCACACACACCTACTTGCCCCTCTTGCCCCCCCAGTTGCTCAAGCACAATCAGCTACATCTGGTTGCCCCTGATGTTTTCCAGGTTGGTACTGAGTATCTCCAAGGATGGAGAATTTGCAGCTTCTCTGGATGGCTTGATCTGGTGTTTGATCACCCTCACAGTAATAAATTGTGATCTTCTATTCAGATGGATTTTGAGGTGTTTTAGTTTGAGACTCCTGTTGCTGGACACTGCAGAGAATGATCTGATTTCCTTGGTTTTGCTTGCACTGACCTGATTTTACCTGGGATAGGATAAATTTTCTTCCTGGTAGCTGGTGATCTGCTGCATTTTAGATTTAGTTTGAGATTAATGTTGGCAACACTGATGTTTTAGTTATGGCTTACCCTCAGCTGAAATTTTCTGAGTTTCCCATGTTTTGACAGTGAGGAGATGCACAAGAAGCCAGGAGAGAGCATGGCCAGGACAGCTGAGATGCAGCAGCAAAAGGGATATACCATACCACAAAAATTAGTATATAAACTGGAGGGAGTTGTTTGGGATCCATAAATCGCTGCTCAGGGACAGGCTGGGCATTGATCAGCAAGTGCTAAGCAGTTGTGTTGTGGATCACTTGTTTTGATTGTGATTTATTCCTCTCTTTCTCTCTCTTTTTCATATCTATTATGATCATGATTGCTATTATTGATATTGTTATTTTTTTCCTTTATTTCAATTATTTAACTATTATCTCAACACATATATTTTATCTTTTTTTCATGATTCTACTACTACTGGAGCGGGGGGTGTGCAATGATCATTTTTTTTGTTTGGTTTGTTTGAGTTTGGGGTTTTGTTTTTTGGTCTACTTTGTTTTAGAAGCAGACTTATTCAGAGACTGATTGTTGGCTTTCCAGGTTTTAAATCCCAAAGATAACACTGGAAATTCTCTTAAAAATTTTTCAACTGGGATTCTGAGAGAGAACACACTCCTGAAGTTTACATTGTAACTGAAAGGAAACAGCATAAAGGGAAGTGGGTAATGAAAATAAACAAAAATATTGTAATTTTTGCTACATATATAGGAGGACTGCAGTGGCCAACATCATATGAGGAGATTAAACCATCTAGATTTTTAATAACAAATCCTGGTAAAAAATGGGATAAATTAAGTATTTAAACTGAAAATGCAAAATATTGATTTTCTTTTGTCATATTTTATTAGCTCCTTTATGCTATCACATTGAGCTACTTAAATTTCCAAAAGAGTTGAAATTAGATATCTGGATATTCAAAATCCTTATCTGGGGCTAGATTTTTTCAGTTGAAGTGTATAACTGGTGAGGTATTGGGTGGACAACTGGCATATGGGTGAGTCTTGAAGAGCTATAATAAATGGTGTTACATCAGGCTACCATCCAGTCATCACTGGGGTTCTCCAGAGCAAAATTTTAGGGCCTGTGCTCTTTAATGTTTTTATAAGTTTTCTGGTTGTGTGATTTGAATGTACACTAAGTTTGCTGCTAATAGTGAGTTAAAAAGAGCTGTGGGAGTCTCTTCAGGGTAGAGAGACCTTAGAGAGAGATCTGAGTAGACTGAAGGGCTGGGCAACAACCAACCATATGGAGGCATAATCCTGGTTTTAGATACAAACTGGGCAACAATAGGCTGAAGAAAAAAAAAAAAACACCATAAAGAGATCTGGACTTTCTGGTCAACAGAAAGTTGAATATGAGTCAGCAGTGTGTCCTGGCAGACAAAAGGACTAACCCTGCCCTGGGGTGCATCAGGCACAGCATTGCAGCCATGCAAAGGAGGGGATTTTTGTCCCACTCTGCTCTGGTGTGGCCTCAGCTTGAGTACTGTGTGTAGCTAAAGGCACCTCAATATAACAGGAAAGTCCAGAGTGTGTCCAGAGTAGGGAGACCTGGACAGTGAAAGGTCTCAAAGGCAGCACTTAGGAGTGACGGAGATCACTTGGCTTGCTCACCTTAGAAAAAAGATGGTTGATGAAGTGTGACCTCATCACAGTCTTCAGTTTGGTTAAGGGGGACATTGGATGGGAAGATGGCATCTCCTCTCTCTGGTGATCAGCAACAGGATACAAAAAAATTGCATGAAGCTGTGCTAGGGGAAGTTCAGATTGGACATAACGAAAAGGTTCCTCACTGAGAGGGTGGTTAGTCACTGGAACAGGCTTCCCAGGGAAGGAGTCATGGCACCAAACCTGTCAGAGCTCAAGGAGCATCTGGATGATGCTCTTAATAATTTGGTTTAGTTTTAGGTATTCTTGCAAGAAGGGAGTTGGACTTGATGATCATTGACCCATATAAAAACACCTTGAAAATTGTATGGTGTAAGCTCATCTGAAAATCTTTTCAAAGCATTACATTTTAAGACCAAGATTCTGCAAAAAATTGAAAACTGGCATGGAAAAACAATCATTACTTTACAGTAATACAGGCAGTATTTAGAAAGGTACACTGCTCTGCTTCATTGCACAACTAGGTAAAAAGTATAGAGGGAGCTGTGCTAATGTCCTTTGGCTGTTGTGAATGAATGATTTATTAGAGAATTATGCCTATGAGAGTGAGAGTCAGAAAGATTACATGTGTCACATATCTCATGTTATATTTGCACTTAATCTGCCTCATCCTACTGCATAATTTATAAGCAAAAACTTAACCAGTGAATAATGTTGTAAAGGGTTGCTGTAAAATAAAATTTAAGCTGTCAAAATTTGTTATCAAATTAGTGTAGGAATAGGGAAATAAATCATATAATATGTAATTCATTAACTCAATGACAATTCAAGTGAGTGAAAATGTCCATTCAATCATATCTGTATGATGTATCTGCATCACACTAAAAATGAACCAGAAAAACTCAAACCAAACCTAAAAAAGTTTAAAATCTGAACTAGCTAAAGGTACGTAGGCGTAGCTTTCTGATACTGAAATGCAATTACAGCTTTTATTTTACAGAAAAGGGAAACTACATGAGTAACTGTAAATCAAGTTGGTACTTAACACTGTTTTCAACTGTCTATCTAAAGATTAATATATATTGTGTTTGAGACTCATGAACTGTAATTTATACTTTTCAAATCTTTCAGTATAATAATCACAAGGGTAATTTATAATCAGCTATATCATTATTCCACTAAATGAGATATTGAAACTCAGCATCTGTATGAGTCTCATTCATCCAACTTCAGATTTTTAATGTTTCTGAATACGAACAATAAGAGAATTTAAATTAAAGATAGTGCATGAACAGATGTTTCAGACCAATTTTATCACAAGCAAGAACACCCAATGACACACTCACCTACCAAAATTTGCTAGTGGAAATTTGAGAATAAACATTGTGAAGTCTGAAAAAAGCAAAATTTCAAAAAGAAGGTTTAGAAAAAGCAAGTTTCCACTTTAGGTTATAGAATAATATTCTGTTTTGTGTTTCTTGCTCCCTTTTTGTGAGTGCGGGTAAAAGATATGAATGCTGTTATAAAGAGTTTTATAAAACAAGTTAACAAATCAAAATATGGGAATATTTGCTATGAACAAGCATAACATTTTTCTTTATGAGAAAAATATCAAAGAACGGGCTCTTTTTATTAATAATCTACAGTATTTATTTTCAAGGTCTTTAATAGGTGGAGAGAATTAGGATTTTCAGTAGCATGATTCTGTAATTTATGTAGGTTTACTTCTAAGGGTAAATTATACTTTTGAATTGTAAAGTTTCCTCTATTCACTGTAAAAGGGAATTCAAACAAATAGTTTAAATGTAGATTTTAATTTGGTGAAATTTTGTCATATGTTGTCAAGCTTCACTTCTGTGGGTAATTGTAATTTCTTCCTGTACTTATTCAGAAACTCAGTCAAATTTTCAAAATTATTTCAGCTCTGCCTTTCCTTTATTTATTTTATCCCTTGTGAATTTAACTGCCACACCATTGCTGAGTAATTTAGTATCATCTTCCATCTAGTATATTTCCATTGGAGCAGACTTTGGTTTTGTTTCATTTGATACTTTAACTGTTCTTTGTTGCAGTGGATTTTATTCCAATAGTTCTTAATGCTTTTTCTTTCCCCCTCTAAAATTTTAACTTGATTAAATGGTTAGAGAGCTATAGCCACCACAAATCAGCAGCATATATATATTTCAACTCAAAAGCACTGCTCATTGACTATTATTGTAATTTAAAGTAGATGGCATGTAAACATCTATTGTCAAATACAGCCTTCACCTGTCACATCATAAAGGAATTACTGAACATATTTCCTGATTCCTTATTTAATCCCTAAGACAAAAAATATCATTAGCTGACTGTCTTTCCACCTACACTTGCCAAGAAATAAAATTTATAATTTTCCAGCCAAAGGGAGCAATTTTTCATTGCTTCATAAAAAATTTTTCTTCTCATGCTATTTTTTTCTGAAAGAAGTATGACAATTAGGATCTTATTGATTTCCTTCCTCAATGTATTGTACATAAAAGGGAAAGGACCAGCACAAAGAAAGAAGAAAGTTTCTGTTTTGCACACTGCCTTTTTTTTTTTTTGAGTCAAAAAATTTGGCCTGCATCCATCACAATTCATGAATTCATCTGTTTATTATTTATTTGCTTGTTGATTTATTTAACTCTGGTGTCGCCCTAGTAGATCTGCCTTATCTTTTGGTTTTTTTCAGTGTCTAAAGTAGTAACAAAAGAGGTACAAAATACTGGTGGCCTTGGATCTATTTTGCTTATGGATAACATCCCATGAGTCAGATTGGAATTGTCTTTAAAAGTATCCAAAATTGGAACAAAAAATATTAAACAGTGTTGATGAGCTGTGATATAGCAACCGAGCTTGCGTTTTTTTTACTTAGCAATAACAGTACAGTAGCTGCTTCCATTTTGTTTTTTTTATTTTCAAAAGATATAGTTTTTCATATTCTGCATAGGTATTTTTAGTGTATATCTGCTATTTGTGTCTTCTTCATACTTGCCTGTTGTTATTCAGCATTTAACAAGAATATCTTTCACATTTTATCTTGGTTGTATTGAGGTTTATTTAAACTATTTTCAGCATCACTTGTCTCCTACATCCCTCTGGATAGAGAGCAAAACAAGGTGTCTGTTTTAATATTCAGATTTTTTTCCCTTCTTCATATTGAACATCAGCAGAAACTTCTACACAATGTTAGACAACACCTACTGTGCATATTCTAAAGCACATGACATTTTGTTCTAACATAAGTGGAATTAACTTTTTCAAATTAACATTTGGATCCTGACATGTTATAGCTACAGAGAGACACTATCTCTACAGAGAAGCAGAGATATTACAGAGAGCCATTATCTCAGTTCAATCTTTTTCTGGGTATCACAGCTTAATTTATCTGCCCCTCTTCTCCCTCACTACCAATACCTTTTTGTTTTGTTTAGGTGTTTTTGGGTTTTTTTCCTATTAGAGACAGTATTTTTAAACCCTATAATACTGGCTTAAGAGTGACCTTAAATAACATATTCTAGAGGAATATGTTTTGCAGAAGGCCAATTTTTCAGCTTGTCTTTCACCATCCAGCTATGATGTCAAATGAGCCTGGAGGTGTGTTAATTTGTCAGGTTTTCTAACTAAAAACTACTCTGGATTTTGTTGACACAATGCAGTGCTGCCCAAGGGGCTTTCAACAAGCCCTTTATGTACACTGGACATTTTTGAATGTGTCTGTCAGCTAATCCTTCATGCATGAAACTGAAAGTTGCTAAAGTTAATAAGGTAATACTTATTTTAATTAGCATATTAGAAGAATTCTATTAAAAATATAATTTATTCTTTAAACCTTATATTAATATTTTAATATACATATTTAACTTGACAGATTCAATTCTGACATTAGGCAGTATTCCACCCCACATCCCATTTGTATCTATGATCCTCAAGAAATGGTTTGTATTTAAATATTCACCTTAAATTTGCAAATCAATTACTATAAGTTTATATTCTTCTATTTTTGCTGTTAAAATGAGAAAGAATAAAGCCAATTAAACAAGAGTGATATCACAGAATTTGAATTATCAATTAGACCTTAAATTTAGACAGAGATGAAGCACTTCTATATTGATAATTTCACTGATTTGAGTTCAGACTTCTGAGTTATGTAAGATTAAATTATATTAGTCTCCATTTGTAATGACAACTGTCAGGTTTTATTCTTTTGTATGATCACATAATGCAGAAACAGGTTAAATTTGTTTTTTTTTCTTCTTGAAGTTAATATTAAGCTTTGGCTGCAGTTATATTTTAACTCCACTTTATTAAATTACTTGAAATTTATGTAACTCAGCTGTCCTTACAATAGCAACCTAGTACACTTTGTTCAGATATATTTTTAGATTACAAGAACACAGAATAAGATCATTTTCATTTATTTTAAAGTTCACTTTCTTGAATGGAACTTCCTATTTGTATTTTAAATTTATTAAACTTAAAAAGAGTTATCTGAATATCATTGAAAAGAAACACTGAAAGACAAGCCCAAACCAAATCAAACCAAAAAAACCTATTCAGAAGGATCTAACTTCATAAAATACTATTACAGAAACTTATACAGGATCAGACAATCATCTCTGAAGATATTAACCCATCTTCTCAAGGCAATTACAATTGAAAATATTCTGAGATCTATGGGAAGTAATTTGACTCCAGATGAAGCATTTAAAATCTTCCTCTAGAGAGTTGCTAAGAAAAATGGGATTTTCTCAGGGAAGTGTGGGGTTAGTGAGTCCATCAAAGTCTTTTCCTTGGAAGAAATTATTGTACTTTTAATCACTGATTGGAGCATCAGAGCACTTAGAAAATTAGAATACATTCCACATCTCATTGTTATTAAATTTGTTAAATAAAATAATAGTAATAATCCCCTCCCACATTTAATTATGCATATCTTAGGTGTTTCTGCAAGTTCTAGATATTACTTTTGATCAATTTTTTTTTCTCTTTAATTTTTGGTCTAAACAAGCTTAAATTCTTTGTGGGGCTAAAGACAAAGCCAGCTCACCAAGGTAAATACACATATCCAACATCTAGGATTAATTAATTTTCATGTTTTGCCACATGACAACTCTTAGAGGAACCCCTGAAGCTGTGAAGTGCCCAGGGTTTAGACAGATAACATCAGTTCAAATTAATCCCAGCCTGACAGGTTTTTGTTAGGGACCAGTGAACACAAGCTAAAGGTTTAATTCCAGGATGTATAGCTCATGATAATTCATGTCTGTCTAAATAAAATCAGATAAATGTTTTATTAATATCTAAATATAAAAAGGTATTTTAACTTAGGGAAGTGAGAGAAAAAAAACCCAATAACTTGAAAAGAGCAAAAATGCATATTTTTTTCAAATTAAGAAAAATTTTGAGTGGTTTTGTTTGTCTTTAATATGTAATTTTTTTTATACTTTAAAAGTTTTAGAGTTCTCAGATTTACCTAGCAGTTACTTTTAAACATGACACTCTAAATATCTTAGGAGTATGTGGTTATATAAGTATTTAAATTGCATCAAGCAATTTTTAAAAAAATCTCTTGTTAAATTATTATTTTATAATAATAATGTACAAGCATTTATTATAATGTACCAGTAACTATAATTTATAAACACATATATAAATAGGAATGAAAATCACTTTCACATACTTTCAAGAAATTTATAGGTTTAGACATCAGATTTAAGGGGTTGCCACTGTAGTGAATTTTAATGGATTTTGGATTTTTATTTTTTCCCCAATTTTTACAAATTTTGACTTTAAGGTTATGGAGATTTTCTTAAAAATGTATTTTTAAAAACTTAAACAATACAACCAATAAGGTAAGAAGGTAACAAAAAAAAAAGCCAGATCCATTACAAAACCTACATTAAGTAGTAATTTAGTTTTTTAATGCCTTTCAGTCTTTTGGGATTTAAATTTTTCATCTTTAGATGTGTGACAAAACCAATTAGCCCCCAGGATTATTTTATTAATGAAAAAAATTGAAATATATTTCCTTTTTCTGTCATTTCTTGTTATCCCTATACTAGTATTGTGAATGAGCATTTTAAGGTCACTTCACCAGCAAAGGTATGAGGAATAAAAATGTTTGCTATAAAAGTGACAGCACAACAAAATTCCTTTGCAAGGTTCATTTTACTACTTACCAGATGGTTAAAGTACAATGAGGAAAAGCAAATTCCAAAATCAGTCAATCCAAATGAAAATAAAGCAAAAACTATCAATACATAGGCTAGGAGGGCAGGAAGACAAAAGCATAGGAAAGGTAAGGATAAAATAAACATGGCCTAAAGGCCCAACAGCACTTAACTTAATTCATAACTTAAGCTAAACAAAAGACTAATATAGAATTTACCACAACAGTAAGTTACTTATAGGCCTAACTTACTTAGAAATCCAATTAGTTAAGAACCTAGGAGAGCAGTATTCCTAGGACATATGATACATCATCTTCACACTCACATGCACACAAAGAGTTTGTACAAAGTACCTGGGAAAAATTCTCCTTGAATTCAGTGAAACGCTTCAGATGCCCCTGCCTCTTCTCAACAGGAGAAAGGCAAAGGAGTGGAGGTGTTAGCCCAGGATCCATCATCATCCATCATCCTCTGAGCAGCGCAGACTTGAGACTTCTCTGGCTCTGAGAGGCCCCACTCACAGCTGGTCGCAGCTGCTGTGATCCAGAAGAACTCAATGGGTCTCATTTTGGACAGCTATTTATGGGGCTGCAAGTGTGTGGGTTATAGTAACAATAATTTTTCGCTCTGGCTGCAACACATGTGGGTAAGTTTCTTTGAAAGTTTGATAACAAAAATACTATTCTACATGGATTGATATTCAGGAAAAAAAAAAGTCTCCAAGGCTGTTCCTTGAAAAAAATCAGGAGTTCATTAGATAACTCAAGTTCCTGGGAGCAGACAGTACTTCTGATAAGCTCAAGAGGAGCTCAGTCCAGGTGCTATTCATCAAGGCTGAGGTCTAATGAGCATTTCTTAAATGACATTGTTACCTGGGAGGGGAGGGATGCACCACCAAAACTGGTCAGACATTTGCCTGGTGTCGTGGTCTGGAATGTCACAGACACGCTGCTGTACTAGAAGTTTCTAAGACAGTGAAAACAACTGTAGAGAAAGAAATAACAGCAAAGTTATTAGTCTAAAGCTTTTAAGTGGTAGAATCAAAGAATATGAGACATCTGTTCACAGTTTCTTCCAATAACAAAACTCCAGCCGCCAAGCAAAAGTTTGGGATCTAAAGAAAAAGATGGTATCATTTAGTGAAGAGAATAGCAGACCTCCTTCTGCTTTGAAAAGGACTTTGTTTATCCTGGGAATTTATAAAAGCTTGAGGAGAAGATAGACTAATTGTTGGAGGAGAGATCCTCTGTAGGTTTACCAACTAGAAAACTAAATGTTAGAACATAGAACAGAAAACAGTCAGAAGATGAAAGAGTGTTGCAAGGAAAGTCTCACAGGTTATTGCTAAGCCTTTAGATTTGCTTGAACATCAATTTATGAACACATTTTGAAACAAAGTACAATGGATGAACAATATGTATGAATCACAGTTTAATGCCATTCTCCCTTTCAATTGTTTCTTTGAATTTGAAATAGATGGAGTAATTCCTTATCTTTCATCCCAGTGTCGAAGGCACAATCATTTGAAGATGATAATTTTTGCTAAATTCTTGTCTCTTGGCAACACTACTAAGAATGAATTACTAAGGCAATAGAGAGGGAATATTAAACTTGCAGGTTGATAAAGATTGATACCTTTGACAATTAAGAATTCTGGACTTCCACTTATGTCACCCAGATGTATTTAAAAGTCACAGAACAAAAGAAGTAATGACTTACAAGAGAGCTGTCATATGAACTTTCCCATTTATTGAGCCATAGAATGATGATAAGCACCTGTCTTAATAGATACTATCTAGAATTTCTCAAATTCTGTGGCTGAATTTCTATAATGATTATCTAAAATACCATAGAGCAATAAGTCTAAAATTAAGAACCAGAACTAACTCCTCTTCCAGAAAAATATTCTACCAGTTAAGCTACAGTCTGTTCCATTTTATTTGGCATATGATTTTAAACTATTTTCTTTTACTGCAGCTAATTTACTAGCATATCTCTACCACTTTTGTTCCTTTTGCTCTTTTTTTCTGGATAAAAACTATATGTAGTCCCACAAAATTTACAGGATATTCAGCCTAGAAATGCCAAATTCTGAGTCAGTGCTCTAAAGTTTTGTTGGTATAGTCAGAATTTCCCACAATATTCATGACATGCATAGAAAGAATTAAAATGTAAATGTATTTTGTAAAAAAAGTGGTGAGGCACAGGAGAAGGTTGCCCAGAGAAGCTGTGAATGTCACATCCTGAAAATGTTCAAAGTCATGCTGAGCAGGGCTTCAAGCAAGCTGATTTCATAGAAGGGGTTCCTGCCCACTGCAAGGGACACTGATAATAAACTTTAAAGGTCACTTCAAACACAAACTATTCTATGGTGCCTTGATTCTGTGATTCTGTTGCCTGACTATGGCTTCCCTAATTAGCTCTCACAGATGAACCAAGATACCAGGAGATAGTCAGTGATCATAGCTCTTACTGAGGAATTTAATCTTAGAGATAAATGGTGGAGGTTTCTCAGCGTCCAAAAAAAAAAAAAAAGTAGTATATGGCAAGTTAGAAGACAGATGTTACTACAGAAAATGAAATGTCAAACAGATGTAACATCTAGAGAGAGGAAAAACTGAAGAAGAGAATACGAGGCCAGACAGGGAAGTTGTAAAAATGCTCCACTGCTCATAAAAGTAAGCAGCACTTTGGTGAACAAGAGGATTCATAAATGAGAGTGCTACAAGTACCTAAGCTGATTGATTAAGGCTAAATTGAATATCTGCGTATTACCCTGTGACTTCAGAGTAGGCATACGAAAATATTTTCATCAAGATTTGCTTTTATATTAAAAAAATTGTCAGTTCACAATACTTCTGTGAACCTTTCCCATTATATAGCATTTTCTGAACACAGAGAGTGTTTCAACAAGAATTTCTTAGGCACCTTTACGAAAATTGTTCATGACTTTATTGAACAGTAAATTCTGACTACATATTCACCTGTAATATTCAGAACTTGAGACCCAGATTCTATTGCATTTCACAATAAAACTTCAGAGGATAAAGAAAACAAATATCTGTCTAACAAAAATCTGTTTCCCAGAAGTAAATCTGTATGGGCAGGTTTTTCACAGAATTTTCATTAAAGTCAGTCAGAAGTCCACCTTTGCAGAGAAGAAAAAAAAAAAAATTTAAAACATTCCAAAGAAAAGTACAGTACAAGTTGTGCCAGAATTTTAATCAGCTTGTCTATGGACTTTAGTGGAATTTATGAATAATTTTTGAGTAATGTGAAATTTTGACTGTCACAATCTGCTTGTGAATATGTCAAAGTAACATACCAGTGCTGAAGTTTACCGAGTTCTTACTTAACTCTTCTAAAAAAAAAAAAAAACCACAACTTATTTATGATTTCACATACTGGCATTTTGGTTTGATTCATATAACCTAAGGTTGACAGAAATATTTTCCAATGACTTAACATTCTGTAATGCAGATTCAAGATAAGCTTGCTTGGGCTTTCTTAGCTGAACTGTTCAGTTCATAGAAGTAACATATTTAGAGATTTAAAGCAGTGAGAAGTTATTCTTATTTCTCATGATAACATTTTTTTCCACATATGCATACCCAGTAATTATGGCCTCAAGCACAAAGCAGTCCTCAAAACATTAAAAAAACCCACCACAACAAAAATAATCAAAACACAAAACCCCCTTACAAGACCCTAGAAGATTCTGAACATCCATTCCTTTTGGAAGGAGTGAACTTTCCACGCCTGAAGTGAGCAGCTCTGGTGAGAGCATGATGTGCAGCACTCTTTTGTTGAACAGGAAGGCACTCTTGCCCACAGTACCCTAAACCCTTTCTTTGCTAACTGAGTCCACCACTTCCTTAGTTGATTTTGCATCCTCCTTCCCCTGTTTTGTTCCTAGTTAAAATTCCTCTACTTTAACAGGTGACTCCTCAGTCCTCAAAGGCACGATAGTTAAAACTGATTCTCTTTTGTAGACACGAACATGTGAACTTTGCAAGCAGATGTTGACACACAGGATGAGTCTACTCCTTGTCAAGCCCTTTACCTGCAACATTAGGCTCAAGTGGGAAACCACCCTTGTTCCTTGTCCCTAGAGTCCCTATCCTGATATGCTCCAGGTCTTCCCTGGTATTATTGCTGGTGCCCATATAGAAGAATATCAGGGCATTAAAGGCCAGATGAGTTTTGACAGCCTCCCCACTATGTCCAGGGTTCAAGCTTCTGGCAAGCAGCAAAACTTCTAGACAGCTGATCAGATCAGCAAATATGTACTGCATCTCCTTGAACAGAGACTCTCCCACTCTGTCACTCACCACTTCCTTCTAATGATGCTCTGTGTCTGAAGCTCAGCTGGTTCAAATGCTCCGTTGGACATAATACACTCCAGCCCATCCTGTAAAATCAGGGCACAGGATCTCATGTGTAGATACAAATATGCAGCTGATACTTATTGTGCTTCATTCTGGGAATATTACTAGATTTTTGTTCATAAATAGTGATTGATCTAACTTAAAAATGTCTCACCTACTCAGACTTAGGAAACTATGTCTCACATATAGTTGCAGTTTATGCCTTTTACCTCTTGATTCCCTAATTCATCTCTGTCTGGTTTAGACACCCCATTCTGTCCTTGAGCATCTAATAAAAAGAAGTATATTTTTCTCAACATGTAGGTAAGTAATATAGTGTTCTGGTTTGCAAGCAAAACCAGTGAGAGACTCCAAGTCAGAAATACAATTTATTAGGAAAAGGGAAAAGAAAACCAAAACACATGCAATAATACAAAAGAAAAACCACTGACAAAGTCAGAATACAACCTGACACCCTGTTGGTCAGAGTGTTGGAAGCAGTCCAGTTGGATTGGTGGCTGCAGTCCTCCTGGAGTGGCAGATGTGGTTCTGTTGGAACAGTGATCCTGTAGAAAGGGTGCAGTCTTCCTCTGAACATCCAGTGAAAAAGAAAGCCATTCCTCTAGGAATCCAGTGGAAAGACTACTGTGTCCCAAATCCCAGATTATATCCAGGTGGGGAAGCTTAGCTCCTTCCCCCTGGGTGGAGCATCTTGCAATGGGTTGTTATCATTCTGTGAGTCATGTGGTGGGTCCATTAAACAGAAATGGCTCCTGGAGGGAGTTATCTCTGAGTCATGTGGAAAGGCATTGATGGGCCTATTAACAGGAGATAAAGAAAAAATACTGCCATTCCTGGTTTCAGCAGCTCTTGAGGATGGGAATAGAATATATCTTAATATTGTAACCTAGGACATATAGAAAGAAAAACTTAACATCATGGTAAATAGCCACTAAATAAATAGAACTGTAGAATAATCTGAGTTGGAAGGGACCCATCAGGATCATCAGCTCCTATTCCTGATCCCGAGAATAACACCATGTGCCTGGGAGCATTGTCCAATCACTTCTTGAGCTCTGTCAGGCTTGTTGCTGTGACCACTTCCCTGGGGATTGGGATCCTGTTCCAGTGCCCAAACACTGTCTGGGTGAAGAAACTTTTTCTGATATCAAACCTAAACAGGATATTTAGACTTTGTGATGTTTAACCTTAGAACTTGCCACCTGGACTTTTGTGGCTTAATACATGGTATTAATTAGGCATGTCATTACATTAATTTTCAATCATCAGCAATATAATTTCTAATTAAATGTGTCTTTGTACTTAGTATAAATTGCAGAGTTTAAGTAGCAGTGGACTACAGGGGTGACTTGTGTGGGAAGAGACAGTGAACTGTGAAATGACAGTCACATCCCATTCCAGACAGCTGAAACTGTTGTAAGTAGCCCATCATGCACCAAAACTTCAGAGCATCAGGCAAGCACTCAGCACCCATGCTCAGATGTATTTCAGAAATAAATTTGAAACTGCTGGAGGCTGGAGATGCGCTGCACATTTTTGGAGGTCCTGCTGGAGATACACTCAGGAATTTCTCCTCCAAAGCCAAAAAGATCAGGTCTTCTTCTTTTTCTTCATTTATTCTCCTACCAAAGATTCAAAATATATGATGCATTGGCTTGCTCAAAAATAGTTATCGTGGTACTTATCAGCATGTACAAATTTCTGAATTCAGTCCCAAGTACCCTCTTAACCTACCTGTTTCTCAGATAACACCTTTTTCTCACAGGTCCTGAAGTACAAAGGGTACTCATAAAATTATATCCCCCATGAGACTCTGTAATACCTATTTGTTGCCTTATTTTCATTCACATATTTCAAGCATTTACTGTGATATTAAAAATGTTTGCAAAATCTACTCGTATGTATCATTAACATAAGTTGTAGTGGCAAATTATTAAGACAAAGTTACCTTCTAATTATCTGAGGATACAAAATATGGGAGGGTTTTTATTCATCGATTAATGAACATTTAATAATTTAACTTAATAGTTTACACTACTAGTTAATCACTTAATAGTTTGTCTTTTTTTCTCCATTGTCTGCTCTCAATCTTTTTTTTAAAGAATTTTTTTGCCAGACTGCAGAAGTTTCACTGTTAACAGGTGCAACAGTTCAAAAAGTTTCACAAATTTATGAAAAAAAATAGTTCCCTCATCTCTCTGTATGTTCAATTTTTATTTTTTCCAACATTTTATACACTTTAGTGATTCTTTCTTCCTTAGACCCTTTTGCAAAGGCAGGTGAGAACTTTCTCAGAAACATGTTTTCACAAGGAAATGTAAAGGGATTTAGAATTAAACATATTTTCAAAGGAAGTTGTTTCAAAGGTAAAAGTTATTCTATATTTGATTAAGCTACTTTAATCTATAAAGCAATACTGTTATCACAAACTCAGTCTGAGATTCTTTAGTGGGAGATTAAAGAAAGTTCCTTTGAAATTAGAATGGATACACGCTTTTAATGCTGAACATTTGATAAATTTGTGGATGTTAATTACATACTTGTTAAAGAATAAATTTGAAAAGTTTTCTACTTCTTGAATTTATCTGTCTGTATTTGGCTTTCTGCTTCCAATTTTGAAAAATGTTAGATTTGAGCTCAACTACCAGTTTCATAACTACCTTTAACCTCACATATACTCTCTTCTTTCTAATTGTTGTTTTCTCTTCTCTTTTGAAAGGATTTTGTTATGAAAGCACACAAGACTGTCAAAAAAACTGTAGTATCCTAGATGTCTCATTGGAATTTTTTTTAATTTTATAATATCATCTTACATTTGAGAAAAATTGGGTTTTTTACCTGTCTATTAGCTTATCTTTTTCAGCTTTTCTATTTCCATGCTTATATAGTTCCCCATAAAATTAGGACTAGATGAAGAGGAAAAAAAAATCATTTCTTTATGTTTGTCATATCAAAGTGTTTTAGTAACTCAAGAACTGGACTCACTAGAGCAAATCGAATACCAAAGTGAAATGATTTCTAGATTAAATACAGTTCAAGAATATACAAATGCATTCATATACCTACAGAATATGAGCGCAAGATATTATTGACAAAAAATCTCCTAAGGGGAACTCTGGATGTCCTCAATTTGTAGGCTTTTTTGATTTTTTTTACTCCAGGAGAAAAAAAAAAAAGGACAAGGCCCTGGCAACCCATCACACCTACTGTCCTCCTAATTGTGCTTTTCATAAATGCTTATTCACTGATGAGTTCCTTCTGCTGTATTAGAACAGATACTGACCAATATTTATGATTAAATTCCTTCATCTCTGCTCTTTTTTGGATGTCTCAGATCTCTCTTCCATCAAACACTATCAAAGGGTCAGTGCTCCTCTGTCTTTGACAAATTTGACAAATTGAATTTGTTGTTAGTAGTGGATATGTTTCAGAATATTCGAAGTCTACTTTTTCATAAATCCACTTCCTGTTTTTGCCCTGTGATAATAAAATGTAACAGATTACATAGATAGTCAAAGGCTTTGGAGTACAAGTAGTTTTTAGACTTACCAATTCAGTGGTTTTGCGTCTATAGAGAGGTTTGAAAATCCAGCTTTCTGCTGTAGCAAGTACTGAACATATATTCCTGTTCTATTATATTGCATAAGAGGCTGCTACTACTGCTGCTATCACAAGCAGATGAACTGGAGGATGAAAGGAAGAGTGAAAACAGAAAGAAGCAGAGTGGTGGCAGCAGGTGTTGCTTCCCATTTTTCCATCAGTTTTCATTGGCAGCAAGAGCCTCCTTCCGGATGTTGTAGACACTGGCACTTGCTGCTTAGGCAGCTGCCCTCTATTTTTTGAGAAGAAAGAAATTAAGCTGTATGGAAAGGTCTGTTGAAATGTGGAATGAATCACTAATGCCATTTATTACTCTGTTTGCCAGGATAATATGCAATTCTAAGTACAAAAAATAGCATGAGGAAGAAACATCTTATATCATGTAAGGTAATTCAGAGATAAAAATCCACTGCAGAAGTAAATCAGTTTCAAATCAAATAAGTCTGTGATAGAAATGGTGACAGACTTCAATTCTCATGTGGTCTCATTCCTGTTCTTTGACTACAGGCCTTTTTCATGGTTTGTGAAGTGTCTACCAGGACTCCATTATGAGGCTGGATATATAAACACAAAGCACTGAGTAATGACAGAATATTTTCTGAGTGCAAGAAAAAAATAATTATTCACAACACATGTTCTCTGTCTTTGGAATCTTTTTTAGTATGATCATGTTTCTTAACTTCCTAAATAATCAAAGATATTTAGATGCAATAAAAGTTTTTGTAAAAAAAATTAAATTGAGAAGGGGATGTCAGCTTTTACCTTTTCCAGTAAGAAATAACTAAGGATCATAAGTCAGAAAAATCTTGTAAATATGATCTTGGGAGCCAATAGACTTTTCAAGGAAACACTATATTCTTGTATCAAACTAAATTGCAGAGCATTGCAAGCTATGCTGCCAAATGATATACAGCATGAAATGTCAGTTAATAGTCTAAAGTTCAACAAATATAAAGATAAAATATTTAAAAATGTGAAAGTGCTCTAACATATGTTTATAATCCTGGCACAATTTAGACTTTCTTTCTGTATTAAAAGGGTGTTAAATTGTATCAGTAACAAAAAAAAGTTCTTTCCTAAAATTTGTACTTTTTTTAAAACTGTTTAGCTGTGTAGAATTTAACACATATACATATAATAAATATGACTTAGCAGAATGAAAAAAATAATGTGTTAAATATTTACAAATATTTATTTGCATTATATTGATAAAACCCCAGAAAAATAGAGGTATAAGTTGAAAGATCACAATTTTACCAGTTGATATGTTTTAAAATAAATATAGTAATTGCTTGAAAATAACACTTGGAAACATTATGAACTGTCAAAATATTGTTTTGAAGCAGTAAATTAACTTAACAAATTTATGTAGGAAGCAGTCTCTAGATTGAAAGAACCTTTGCATCCAGCACAGAACATCAAATGCTGATACTAACAATAGCAGCAGAAAAGGCAAACTGAAGTGCTTTTATCTCAGACATGAGCACCAGCTGCCATAATGCAGAAATAAAAGTGACTGAACAGTCTGCAATAGGATGTGTCATTTTGAAAGATCTGCAAATGCCAATTTTACTGGAAAGTTAAGTGTGGAAATTTTTCCAATTTTCTCAGCCAATCAGACACTGGCTTTACTCCCACATATGCGTACTGTAGTACATATACATACTGTATAATTCAGAAATTCTCTTGAAATCTATTTTATCAGAAGCAGACTAACATTTATGATACTTTTAAAGATCATTCCTGAAAATGGTTCCAATTTAAAGGATAGCATAAATAAAGAAACCTTCAAAATAATAAGAAAAATGCCTGGTACACATTCTTGTAAGAAAATTAAAAGCAAAACAACTCCATTAGACACAGGGATTTTCTGAACTCTACTTTTACTACCTTTGTTCCTTAGTAGCAATACTTTCCCAATGAATCTGGGTATTGTGGGTACAAGTGTGCCCAGCTGGACAAGCTTTTCTGAGCAGGTTGCCGGTTAGCATGAAGAGCTCACCAGACATGCTCTAACTAGGGACCTCAGTAGGAGATGATGCATAATACTGAGTCAGATTAATCACTGACACCAGCAGAGTGGCAGTGCTGCCCAAAGTCTTTGCAAACAGCAGAGAATGTAGCTTCCAAAACTGTACTGACAGACTTGGCTGATTCAAAAGACAAGGGAGACTGGACTCTCATCTCTGTTCAAAGCAGAAGGAAGAATGCCCCTCCTGTTATGAATGTGCCCTTATATAATAGATAGGATGCTCTGGAGCTGGAAGGAGAAGATGACACTTTAGGCAGTCAAGACCAAGAAAACAAGAGTGTTAAAAAGTTGGTATGATCAACCACTCATGTTAGAATGAGTACCACCAAAAATGCACAAAACGTATTTGTGTTTGGAGATTTGTCACTGAGAGGCCCATTTGCTATCTGGCTAACCTCTCCAAATGGGTTTGCTGCCTACTGGGGCCTGCAATAGCAATGCCACAAAGGTTACCAAGCCTAGTAGTCACAGGACTAACATCCACTTCTACTCTTTTACATAGGGTCAAAGGATCTTCCATGAGCAGACTGCAAAATATTGAAAGGGACTTCATGTCCCTCAGAGAGAAGTTGAAGGGATCAGGAGCACAGGTAGTGCTCTCTATCCTCCCATTTGGAGAATGGGACCCAGGAGGAAGGAGATGCATGGATCAGATGAATGACTAGAGTGGCTGGTGCTACAGTCAAGCTTTGGGGTATTATGGTCTTGGATGCATTTTTGAGAGAGCGATGATATTGACAGTGAATGGAGTGCACCTGACCAAGGGGTGTTCTGGGAAGAAGCTGGCAGGACTTAAACCAGAAGTTTTAATTAGTTTTGGCAGGAAAGAGGATATACTTCTGAGTGTCAGAGAAACAGTAACACTTTGAGAAGCAGCAGGGACATACCAGTAAAATGTCCCAAAGGAATTAGGGAAGGCTCTTCCTGTTAGAGAAGGCTCCTCCCAAAAGGTGAAGAAGCCAATAGCACAGCTTCAGGGCCTTTACACCACTGCACATGACAGGGAAAACATGCAAAAGGAATTGTGCACTGTGATACAGTCACAAAACTATGACTTAGTTGCTATGCTGGAAACGTGAAGGGATAAATCACACAACTGAAACTCAAATAAGTAGAGTATTACCAATAAAATGAAAAAAGAAAGGCTTTGTTTGCTTAGTATGGCAAGTTGAGGGAACAGCAATTGATCCATACTGATGTTGAATTTTAACTTTTTATCTGAAATAAAACTCAGTATTTCTTTATGTTAAATCTTGCAGCCTAGTACATTTGCTGCATGTAGGAATAAGGTCAGAAGAAAGTAAAAGCAAGAGGAAATGCTTCTGTATATATCTTTCCTCTCATTGCACAGGAATTACTTAATGCATTAATAGTACTATCAGTCAGACTGTCACAAAAATTAAAGAAACAAACTGAAAAAGAGTAGACAAAAATTGTTGTCTTGACACAGACTTGCCAGAAATTCAAAGAATGCAGCGGTATCTCAGTGTGAGCTATAGCTGACTTGACTGTTTCTTTCCTGGATGTTGCTCACTAACTCATATTCAGCTTCTGAATTCCTTAGCTAAAGTCAAATAAAAGAAATGTCATAGTATTCTGCAATTTAAGAGAGATGCTTCAAGTCCTGCACATCAATATTTAAACAACAGAAGAGCTGCTTTAAAAAACTTGATTTATAATGCTGCATCTTAGCTGCAAGGAAGGATAAAAAATTACTAGTAAGTTTAGAAATCAAGCAAAATTTAAAAAAGGGTAATATTCAATAAAAAAAAATTCATAGGACTGAGTTCAGCAGATCTACCGTAAAGCTAAATTCAATGCAATATTTTACTAAGGCAATATCAAGCTACATTCCTTGAGAATGACTGAGTAATTTAGAACTGCTATGTAAGATTCTTGCCAGAATATCTTACAGACCCATGTAATAATGGTTGATTCTTAATGTAGAAATATTTTGAGAGTGCAGGCACAGAAAAGCCAGAGAGTCACAAAGGCAGAAAGTTCAAATATAAGTGTGTGTGATGTTGTATCAGGGTCAGGGCATGAGAGTCCACCTAAGATATTAGTATCCTGTTAGTATCCTAAGTGTCAGAAGCAGTAGCTTATGTGGCTGTGCATTCCTGTTGCTCGTGTTAATTGTGTTAGCCATCTGTCAACTGCTTTGACATGAAAGTGATTCAGGAATGACCAAAGTTTGTTTTTTCATCAGTCTGAATGAGTTTTAGTGTATCAAGTTACCCATTGCAATCCTTCACATGATGCAGAAAAGTTCCTCTTTCTCCTGTTCAATTTTCACCTGAAATTGTATGTCCTGGTTTTCAGCAAGGGTAGAGTTAATCTCTCCTCAGTAGCTCTTCCAGTGCTGTGTTTTGGATTGTGATGAGAATGGTGTTCATAGCACACTATTGTTTTGTTTCTTGATAGGTTTTGTTTATCCTAAACCAAAGATATTTTTTCCCTTCTTTTCTCATGCTCTGCCAGTGAGGAGCTATGCAAAAGGAACTGGAGGGATCATAGCTGGGACAGGTCATCTGAATTAACCAGAGGGATATTCCATACCATAGAATGCCATGTCTTGTGTATAGGCCGGGGAGAATTACCCAGAAGGGTGGCTGATCTGCTTTTGGGAAGGGGAGTCTGGCATTGGTCAGCGGGTGTTGAGCAATTGCATTGTGCATCCCTTGTTTGTTTCCTTTTTATTATCATTATTATTAACATTTACCTTTATTACTCTATTCTACTTTATTTTCACTTATTAGACTGTTCTTATCTCAACATACACATTTATTTTGATTCTACTCCCCATTCCACTGGGGTAGGTTGGGGAAAAAGGGATTGGGCAAGTGGCCGTGTGTCATTTCTTCTCCAGTTGAGCTTAAAACCACAGCAACTTATTACAGGGTTTCTCTTAAAAAATAATTTTGCTTGACCATATGGCTCATATTTCAGAATGATTAAGTAAACCAGCAGTAAGTTATGGGTGCCACCTTATCTGGTTTATGATTTGGGTGAATTTTATCCTATTAGGATAAAAGATATCACAGCACACAAACCAGAAGCTTAAATTCAATGAAGTATAATATACTGGGACATGAAGAATAAAGAAGGTCAAGGTCTTACAGTTAGAGCTTCAGGAGTATGCTTATAACTCCTGGAGCAGTTACTTCCTTTGCCAACTGTCTGGACATGAATTGTGTCACTGAGTATGTAGTAGAATATGTTATTGTGGTGGTTTGACAGGAAATGTGTTTTCTGGGATCCTGTGGTCAGGCCAATGAGTGTTCAGATTTTAATATTGGCACCTAATGTGGCCATTGGGACATTGGATCTGCCTCTGAGAACACGGGGTTAAAGCAGGGCTCTCCCCTGGGAGGCTCTCTTGGGTTCCGGTCAGTGAAAGGTTCAGAGCTCCCCTGCCCGGCTGTGGGCTGGGCGGGGCAGGGGCAGCCATGCGGCCGGGTGAGGTAGGCCGGGGCCTGGACAGGAGGGAGGGGAAGGCCCCTGCAGGATGGAAGGGTGGAGGAGGAGCACTGAGAGGCATCGGGCAGCCACCCCCGCCCCAGGAGAGACAGAGAGAGAGCCTGTGCCCGTGCTTGTGCCACCTTGAAATTTAATA
This sequence comes from Molothrus aeneus, assembly GCF_037042795.1. Taxonomy (NCBI): domain Eukaryota; kingdom Metazoa; phylum Chordata; class Aves; order Passeriformes; family Icteridae; genus Molothrus; species Molothrus aeneus. The sequence continues at coordinate 72,519,301 of NC_089647.1, read as the reverse complement.
GTGGCCAGCCCAGAAGGAGAAGGGGCGGGGGGGTGCGAGAAGGTGCCTGGCTGGGCAGCTGTGGGAGTTCTGGACAGACAGAGCCTCAGATTTTTAACCCTTTACTTGGATGATGGAAACCTTACAAATGCTGATCCTCCTGGAGCTGAATGAGAAGAGAGATACAGATGAGATAAGAGGAAATGGGCCACAAAAGAAATAGAGAAGAACTCAGGTGGAAGAAATGATGGAGTAGCTTATGCTGGACTCTTCTTGTGTAGCCATGGACAGAGCCATGTTTCCTTGTCATACAGAGACTGCATTCTAGGGGGAGGCAATGTCTCAGGACCAAGAGGGTTCGATGTGGGTACCCCTCGACCCCAGGGGTGAAAAATATGGGGGGGACAGATGTCCCAAAGTTGAGACTGTGCCTTTTTGGAGTGGGACGAAGCATCCTTAAAAGTCGACCCTAGAAGCAGCTCTGGTCCGTGTTCAGTGGTGAGAGCACTGGACATGAAAGGAAGAGGTCACCATTGGCACAAGAAGGACTCTTTCTCCTCTTGATGAACTGAGGATTGAGTATTCTGAAGGGTGGTGCCAGACTGAGAGTCGATGATTTGGGGGTTGTATTGTATTGGGAATTTGGTGGAGAGGAGGAGGAGATGTATTTGTGAAGTTTTCATTTTCCTTGTGTGTTTCTTTTTTTTTTCTCTTTCTCTTGTAGTTAGGTTAATAAATTTTTTTTCCTAAGTGAGAGCCTACTTTGCTTATTCCTGGTCACATCTCACAGCAGAAACCAGGGAGAGAGTATTCTCATGGAGGCACTTGCATTGTGCCAATGTCAAACCATGACAGTTATGCACTAACTTTTCTTTAAGAATTGTATTTTAAGCCAGACTAATCCCAGCTATGAAAAAATCTCACTATAATTCCCATGATCGTAGGAAAAATTTCCCATATAGCTAAGAAGTTTTCACGGGAATATGTGATCTTTTTGTTTCTGGAAGCCCAATTCACCTGACCAGATATAGGTATAGATATGGAATTTTTTGAACTATTTTCTAGACTTTTTTTAAAACCGGTGGAAAAAGTACAGTCTTGTTTAGTCCATGAATTCTCTCATCTCAAGGCAAACTAAAAGAATAGGTCAAAAATGCCCGATTTTGCCACTGACTATTAAAGAAGACCAGTTCCATCTGTAAATATCTAGAATTAAGAAAGATGAATCCTACTTTGTTGCCTGCAGAGGATTGAGTCATGCTTTCATGTTTTCATTATGCCCTTAAAAAAGTCTGTCTGTTATTTCTTCTCTCCACTACTCACAGTAGCTGTATCACAGCTAACACCTAGAAGACTAGCTCTTGTATATTGGTTATGTGACATGCACATGTTCCTTGATAAAGATCCCTTTCTTGTAAAATCTAGGAATCAATTTAAGCATGTCTCCTTCAAACAAGGGAAATGCTCAAAGCATTGGAATGTGTCCCAGAGAAGTTTTTTGGTGGTTTTAAAAGTTATAGTTTGTTGATTTAACTATTCTAGGAGAAAAAACCTGTCAGGCAAAAAAAAAAACAAAAAACCAAAACAAACAAAAAAAAAAACCAAACAGCAAAAGAGCATTATGTGTTATCCAGAGATTAGGGAATTCCTCGAAGGATTTTAAGAAGGTATCTTAAATTTCATTTCAGCAATCTTTGGTTTATCCCAGAGACGTGTCACTGAGAACAGTTCCAGAACGACAGAATCGTACCTCAGAATCCAATACTCAGCATGGCAGCGCAGGTGGCATAGTGAATATGTTTAAATAGTTTTTTAAAGTCACACAGAGAAAATTTGAGCAGTGGCTTTCTACTTTGGAAACAAATTGAGTGTTCCATCCTGTGTCATTGGCTGTCCTGATTGCATATTAAAAACATTGTCTTTCCAAGAAACATTCATTTCTTTAGAAGTTCATGAACAGTTTTCCGCAAGGCTAGATTTCTAACAATACCCAATTTCCAAAAGAAAAACTATTTACTGTAAAATTCACAATTACTTCTAGGAATAGGAAAACATTTCTTTAATGGATAAAAAAGATATAGTAATTTTTTATATGTATAATACATGGAACAAGGAATGTGAATACTTATTTTATCCTCGTGAACTTCACCTTTCTCCATTATAAGTTTATTATCTTCAGCCATTAAAATGAGCCCTTTAAAACAGATCTGTTGAAACATAAGTGGTTCACATGCAGACTAGAGCTGGTGATCATATTTTATGTTTTATTTTAATCCAGTGTTCCAATATGCATATATATCACCTAGCTTTTGAATAAAAAAAAAAAAAAACCAAAAACCACAACAAAAATGAAATAAAGCTAACTGCAACATTAGCACTATTTAAAATGCCTTATTGCATTCAGCAGTGTTCTGAATAGTAAATTACACCTAACTGTTCTATCACAGCCAGCTCAGACAAACGATCTGGCAGCACATGATGGTGTTAAGTGCAATCAGGCACTTAGCAACACTGACATCAGATGCTGGCATCTTTTGTTTTGAAACAGGATTTGATCCAGAGAACTAGCTGTACTTGCAAATTTAGTGCAGTAAAGCAAAAAATTATGAGTCTTAGATTACACCTGGAAATTGGATGTCCTCCAAGAAAAACTCAAAACTAAACACCTCATACATTTTGCAGAACAGTTTTGAAGCCACTGAAAAAGGATTTCTTTAGCCTGTTTTGACTTCTAGTTAGTGGAAAATGTTTAATGTTCCAGTGTGGACTTTCCTTTCATTTGGTTGGTTGGCTGGGTTGCTGGGTTTCTTTTTTTTTTTTCAACTGTTAGCAATCCACAAGCAAGGTACCCTATTTGTCCACTAAGCCACAAATCAGGAGAATAGTAGAAATCAGTGCCAGATTCACAAAGATAATTTTCCATGTAGAAGAATAAGGAAAAAGAGACAACATCCACTTGAAGAATACAAAACAAGAGTTGTAGTTAGGTCAAGGAAATTCTAAAAATGAAACCAAATTAACTTTGAAATTCTGACGACTTATAAATCTGTCATATGCTTCTTTTCCTTGTTTACATTCCATTCCCATTTTTATTTCGTCGTGGTTCCATTTGATAATGCACTAAGTGTTCACATTTCTCCTTATACAAATCCTTCCTCTTCTTTGTATGCTGCACTGAAAAAAACTTCTGTCTGAAAATATGTACATTATTTTTTTAAATTGCAATTCCATATTATAATTAAAAACTTAGTTCACATTATGAAAGAAATACAAGCATTGTTCAAACTTTAAGAGCCTCACTCTGCCATGCCTAGGTTAATCTTCCCACAATTATTATTATATTATTTTATTATTATTATATTATATTATTATTATATTATATTATTATTATTATTATATTCCCACTTATTAATAAAAACCAGGTAGTTAACAAAAGTAACTTTTAATAGGTAGCTTATTTTAAAAGATCTGTAGAAGCAGAACATGCCATGGTGTGAAGCTTCAGCCTCACAAATTCATGGATACCAAGACTGTAAATGAAGTATGGCACTGAGCTCCGAAATCTCAACAAATTAACATGATAATAGAAACTTATATTGCACATCTTTAAACTCAGTGATGACTTATTTGTTTTTTGCTTCCTTGGTAGCAATTGAGTAATACAGTGAAGTTTCTAGCATAAAATATTTTTTCTGTTTTCCTTAATTTTACACGAACAAATTTTTCATATTTGCCTTTATCATTATCAGCTAGAAAAGAGGATAAACTGTCACCAGTCTGCCTCAGTTAATTTTCCGTACTTTTTCTTTCTTGAAATATTTCTTACAGACAGTACAACACTGCTTCATATATACCTAGCTATCTATTGCTATCAGAAATATGTAGGTATATCCCCAGTTTAAGACTTCAGTTATTATAAAGGAAATATGGGCCACTTTCAGTCAAGTCATATCTGTTTCTCAAATGGAAGAGAACTGGCACACTGACAGTATTAGAAAATATTTTGTCCTGTCAACATGCAACCTCGCAGTTATGAGAGAACAGACCCGGTACAAATCCTTTTCCTCTGTTGCAGGCTGTAAAGCTAGGAAGGCCATTTTGGTGACTCCTGCCCTAAGTTGTACTGGCTCTTCACACAGACTTGCAAAGTAAGAGGAGAAGACATTAAGGCCCTATTTAAAGCCATTTCAAGTTATCTTATGACTTTTACCAAATGGTGGGGTTATTTTATATCAAAAATACATTAGATCTATAATATAACAATTATTTTAGCTTTACTATTATCAAATACATTAATACATCAAATAACATGTGATGCATGTGGCACATATAACTAACATTTGAAGTTAGTTTTTCCTTTTTTTGTTTTGGGATAGCACTTGATGGAGGAAGAAAAAAAGCAATACTAGTAATCCACTTATTACTGAAGGAATTTATATTGTTCTGTGACTAAGCTTCACTTAATTCAGTGAGTGAGCTGAATTGCTCACTGAATTCTATTGGCAGATCAAGGCTGAATCTGTCCATTGCCCTTGACATCAAACAAATCATGGATCTCAGACTGTGCTTTATTTTGAAATACATTGCATGATTCCTTTGCTATGATATTCCTTTAATACCAAGATTATAAGTAGCTCAAAATTATGAATCAGATATTAGCTACTGTAAAATTGCACAGCAGACTGTTAAAATAATGAATCTGCTTCTTTGTTACCAAAATCTATTTGTTTACTTAAGCTGTTGTAAAGAGTGGACCTCTAAAGATTAGTTTTGTTAAAGTGGAACTAATATTTTAAATTTGGGCATACAGAACTCAGAGCTTAATTACAAGTACATAATTACTTGGAGAGAATCACTGAGTATTAATTAACAGATACTATACAAATATTTTAGTATATTTCCATGGCTATTAGATTCACTCTGCTGTTATCTTACAAGGTGTGCTGGATTTTTTATATCTTTTTCTTAGGTAATCAGAATGTTGTTGGTAACATTTGACATAGATACAGAGAATCATGTAAATAGCTGAATTTTGTAGTGTACATAAGGGCTCAGGCTAAGTCTACCATTTTTCTCATAGGGTGAGCAAGGGTTAAATAACACATTGCCACTTTATTGTCAAATGATGCATTGTAACTTTATTTTCGGAATTAGGATGTTAACCTGCCAGGTAATACAAATCTACAACTCTGTATTTGAAAAAGATCCTAGGCTCAGCTCAACAGACTTCAGAATTCAAACCAAAGCAACTGAAATTCCCTGCCAGGAAAGTATTTATGACCTAAAAAAGGAGGTCATGAAAGTACACTCCAAGATTATTTGATGAGAGTACTCCAAGTGAATTTTATGAGAATAGAAAGTTCACCTTAATTCACCTAGTTAATAGGCAGAAATACACTGCTCCAAACTAATACTCAGAAGATGCAAAATTAGATTCCTTCCATGAATCATCTTCATGATAAACCTCTTGCTTTACTATTGGGATTATTTTGATTGATGCCTAAATTCTTAAGAACACAATGGCAGGTTTTTTGTCAATATTTCAACAGTTGCCTTAAGCTCCTGCTAAAATCAAGTAAAAACACTTCTAGGAATGGGGTATCCACCACCTCGGCTGTCCCAGTGCTTCACCATCCTCTGAGTAAAGAATTCTTCCAAACATCTTCCTTCTTTCAGTTTACACCATTGTCCCTTATTCTGTCACATCTGCCCATATATAGAGTCCCTCTCCCTCTGTTTTTTAAGTTCCCTTCAGGTCCGGAAAGCTGCAGACCCCAGGTCTCCCTGAGGCCTTTTCTTCTCCATGTTGACCAGCCCAAGCTCTCTCATCCCATCAGTTTCTGCAGCCCACAAGTGCCAGTGTTTGGCACTCTCACTGTTGCAAAATAGAAGTTTTTGTATACTGGAGTGGAATTTCCTATATTTAAGTATGTGGCCTTTGCCTCTTATCCTGTCACTAGATACTGACTAGTGACAAGAGTCTGCCTCCAACATCTTCATTCCATTCCCCGAGGTATTTATAAACAGGGCTGAGACTTTTTCCAATTTACTTGAAGGGAGGCAGCAACTGACGACTGATTTAGGAGAAATGTTTGACTCTTCAATCAGGGGACATGATTGTAGCAATAAGTGCAATTTCCCGTGTGGGAAAAGCACTAACAAAAGCAAATAGGGATAGAAGTTCTTATAACACTTAAAAGTGGTCTTATCACACCATTCTTTAAAAAGTTCTCATGCTGAAAGCTGTCTTTGTACTTTTAGAATGGTAGTGGAGAAAATGTTTCATCTCACTTTAAAACCCAGGTCTCAAATATTTCAGGGGAAAAAAAGAAAAGAAAAAAAAAAAACTAAACCAATTCAACATAAAAAGAAACAACCTAAAACCCATTGCAGGTCAAAGATCTAAATCAATTATATGTGGTAGTAATTAAAAACAAGTAAAAATAAAACCATGTATTGTGGACATTATTACCTCACATTTACTTTTTTCCCTTGCTTCTTTTTATCTAAATTGCACACTTGCAAAGCCTAAGCTGGACCTTTCTATGAAAGTTTCATCAGAAAGCAAAGCCATATTTTGATTCCAAGTTTTCTTTTAATAAAAGAAGTATGAAATAAATCATTAACATCACAAAATTCCCCCACATACCTCAAAACAACAACAAAAACAGACAGGACAGAACCATAATAAAAAAGAACCTGTAAGAAGGATATCTGTCATAACATGGGATTCTCACAAGTGCAAGAATGAATTTTGCTATTGTCTGTTTATGGTGATTTTTCTGAATTTCATCTTTGATTGCTTTCATAATGTCTAGAAAAGAAATTTGTGAGCTTTTTTTAATTTTTCTGCACTTTCACAGGTGTCCTAATTAAGTTCTTAGTTGTTCATTCTGGCCTGGGTCACTCACTGAAAGATATTTAACCCATGATATATAATTATAGATATGGATTTTTTTGTCTCTGATTTAAACTAATGAATTCCCTCAGACTGTTGCAGGCTGTTACATGTAAAATGTGTTTTGGCTTATTTTTTTCCAAGAAGTAATCAAATGTTTATTGTGAATGTTTTTAAGCTGAGGGCTTTTGATCTCCTAAAGGTCTTCGATGATTATGAAAGAATTTGTCACCATGGAGTTAGCAGTGACTCTCCAACTGTATATCTGCAATTTCAGATAAAGTTATTAGACTGTCTTTGTTACACTCCTGTTCTTATTCCATGCTGCCATGGTTTCAATTTTATTTGTTTTGGTCAGTAACCTAATAACAGCTGCTGGTAGTTTTAAATATCAAAAGCTGAGGTAACATACAACTCAAATGACTAATTACAAAAGGACTTGCTTGTAACTGGAATAAATTCAGTTTAGAGAGAGTCCTTTTCACAGAATAACTTATGCTTGTGCTTGTACTGATGCTTATTCAAGAGGGCACTTCACTGCCAACAGCACAAACTACATGAACTCTGCCTGCTTGCACTGTGGCGCTGTTGGTTCCATTTTATAGCTATTGCAAGATGCCTTGATGAAGAAGTCATGCTGTCCTGGCTTTTCAAGTGAAACATTTGAATTGCTAAGCTGACCACCAACAGCTGTACTTTCTGCATGGATGGTTAGCACAGGAGGATATAAAACTGCTAGCAAATCAAATCCACTCTTGGAAAGCACAAGGTATCATGGGGGATTTTTAATGTGAACCTTGCTACTTTTTTGTTTACATTAACATAATCCACCTAAACCTGTTGTTACTAAAGTTGAAATGACTGAAATTAATTATGCTGGCTCAAAAGGTTTCTGCTCCTATCATCTGTAACTTAATTGAGTGTGCTATTATTTTAACTTTAGTTAGTAAGCCAGTACCTTGAGGTTTCTGCCACAAGCCAATAGCCGTAGACTGGATTGCCCACTGTGCAACTGTTCTATGGCATTCATGAATCACATGCTTATACAGCACTTACAAAATTACTGATGTATTAGAAAGTTTAACAGGTTAAGATTATGACAAGGAAATCCTAGAGCTTTGCTTTGTGGACTGTAATTTTGTTTTGGTTTTTTTTTTTTTTGGTTTGGTTTTTTTGTTTAGTTTTGGGTTTGTTTTTTTTTTTTTTTGTGGGGGAGGGTTTGAATGGACTGGAGTTTGGTTTTTTTTTTCTCCAACCATTTACCAGTTTCTCATTTCTCTCCTTACCTTTGGATAAATTGACACTAAAAATAATATTTAACGTCTGGCATAAAGATTGATTTTTTAAGGAAAGCATGCATTCCCTAAATCAAAGGTTAAAGTCTTGTGAGAGCCCTCCTGAGACATCAAGTTCTCTCCAGTAATTACACAATCATAATATTTTTGTCTAATTGCTGAGATTTAAAGGATGCATTAAAAGAAATTCTCTCTTACCTACAGCCACCTTTCTTCCTCAGAAGCCTGGGTCAGATTTTATTCTGACTTCATTTCTGGTCAGAACTTTAACTAAAAACTCACTGGTTTTATTCATTTATGCCATGTAAGTACTATATATTTTACAAATAGATATGACTCTTGCAAACATATTTTTGTTGACTGTAAATAATCCTAAAACTTAACAGGGAAGACGAAGAATGTCACACTGCCCAATTTTTTGATGTTTTTGGGTTTTTTTCCCCTCTTTCCCCTCTTCTTTTTCAGTTATTCTTGCCTTGGGACAGCAGAGCTTCATCTGTTCACCAGTTACAGGTTCTTTTGTCCAAATAATAGTTTAAAATACACACACACACACACACACACACACACACACACACACACATATATATATATATATATATATATATATATATATATATATATATATATATATATATATATATATATATATGCGCTTATTTTTGGGTTTTTTTCAGTGTTTCTAAATCTGAATACTACATTTTTTAAAACCCTAAATTTCAATAAATATTAAAATATGGTAAATATTTAAAAGATGGGAACACTTTTGTCAATAGACATTGAGGAGGTTTAGGTCACAAAATTCCAAGAGTTTTCAAGTATGAAGTGTTGCATAACAAGCAATAGCATCACAAAGCATTGTGTTGAATTATGGAAGCTCAAAGAAACTAAATTTTCTCATTTCTTATTTCCATTGTGATATTTGTGTATCTGAGCAAACTAACTAAAAAAAACCCGCAATATTTAAACTCTGTGTTTGAATTCTTCCAATTCTTGATTTCAACTAGTGCATGCCAGATCTAGATGTATGCAGCATCTATATAAATCATCTCCTATCAACAAATTCTCATAAAAAATAAAAGGAACTGCGCTTAATGAGCATTGTTTTGTTAATAATTAGGGAATGATTCAACAAGATTTGGATGAGCTTTTAAAAATGTAGGAGGGATTTCAACATGTCTTGTTAATTTGAGGTATATTGTATGTACTATTGAACCTATTATTCATCATCATCATCATCCAGATGATATTCCCAGATATGAGTCATTGTAATTAAATGCAGCAACCACAAAAATATGCGCATTATATCTTATCTATATACTCACACTTGGCTCATTTGTACAGTTTGTCAAAGAATCGCTTTGACTACTTTTTAACTTAAGTGGACATGTAGTTAAGCAACATTTTTATATGGCAATAGACTGTTATTTTAAAGCCATGTTATTATCCCTGTCTTTATCCTTCAGCAAAAGAATCAGATATAAAAGAACAGAATACAATAAAGTTTTTAATGACAGACTTGAGTTACATAGGAGGTGAAATAAATTAGGGGGGTAACAGTATACATCTATTAGGACTATGAGAAAAATCTGAGAAATTTCTTACTTGGGAACCTTATATTCTCTCTTTGAGAATGATCATAGTGAGATTATCATTGTTAACCATTTTATCACTGGATGTGATAAAGTTTTGCTGAATGTTGGAATACAATTCAATGGAAAATTACTGGATAACTGAAAGTAAGTATTCTGCTTCATGACAAGATATTAACAGGCCCAGAGTGCATATTTTCCTGGTATGAAACCACGGTCTTTCTCATGGGAAATTAAACATGGTGATCTACGACTGATGGGCAAATACTTTTCTGACAATATTCTTACTCTGAATTTTCTTTTTCCCTCTCCCTCTATCTCCTTCTCTGCTTATTCTGAGTGTAAGATTCCCATCTTTAGGTCCTCACAGAACATCTCTGCATTCTCAGTGAGTGCTTTTAAATCCATACATAGTGCACCATATTAATAACACATCATCTGGGTAACTCATCGTCCCACACCAAGTTGTTTCAAAGGATCTTATTCTGTAAAGTTCCTTTCTGAAGTCTTATAATTTAATTTAGACCATGTTCAAGCATGTCCACTGAGGCATAAATCAAGTTTTCAGTCCCTGATTCTTTACAGTGGGGATGTAGATTTTTTTTCTCCTCAAAGCCTCTGGGAAGGAAATGAGTAACGTTTCCATGTGCTCACTTTACATAAAAGTAAGAAATTACTGTTGTGCACCTTTAGTAGTTCACAGTATACACAGTGTACAGAAGTAGTCTTGTTATGTTAGTCTCTCTCTCTCTCTTGATAGGGAGACTCATCTCAGAGTTTATTTTCATAAGCAGTGTAATTATCTATTACATTTTCTTCATTTTCTATCTTCATTTTCTTCTAGGCTGTGACTAGAAAATCCATTGAGGTCTAAAATACTGTTTCCAAAATAGCAGAAACATAGTAATCATTTAAAAAGAAGTCAGACAGAATTTAGAAAACATTGTTCAAGAGGAAATAGTGATTTATTAGACAGATATCTAAATATAAATCCTTACTGAAGGCACAATATATTTTCTGTTTTATTTGCTTTCAAAGTTTGTGATGGAAAGAAAGCTTATGTTTGAATGACAGTTTAGTTTCTAATGTCAGTATGAAGCAAAGAATCTCAAGAATATTTTAATAAGCTTATCATTCAAACATGCCCTCCTGTTGTATTTTGAAAACCCAGGACAATTAACACTTTTGTAAATAAAGGATTAAAAAGCAAGAAGAGTAAGAAAATGATAAATTATGGACTAAGTTACCATAAATAACTTTAGCTAGCTTCCAGATTTACTAGGGATTTAAAGTGATATTCAGTCTACTGAGTTTGAGGGTGACTTTTAAAATTAAATAATTATAAAATTATATTTTTTAACAAATAGAATCCTTCAGTAATTTTTCTTTCTAATTATAAATTTCTAAATGTCCTTCTAACTAACAGCTGTGGAAGAATGAGGGAGCTTAAGCCATATTGATCCACATGTCACTGCTAATTATATTAAATTCAAAGGAAGACAGAAGGACTGATCATCTTTCTGAAGAGCATGCAGATAGACCACAGGAGATGTAACTTCTGAATTTTTATTAAGGCATGAAAAAGCTTGGATTTCAGCCTTTTTAACTTCTGCACTTATCATATTCTTGTGATCAGAATGTACAAAAAAAGGATGATGATAAAATCCTTAGTAATACATTCATTAATCCAGAGGTTATCCCTTCCTTTTACAATCCCCTCAAGCACTGCTTCTGTCTGAATTTTAAACATGATGATCTTGGAGCTTGACCTAAGTCACACATTGAAATTCAGTATATCCTGAATAATTCATAGTATTGATGTGCATTGGTGTTTAAAATAAAATAGATAATGCTTAGGGTCATGAACCTCCTCTTCATAAATACATTGGGATTGCATAAATGTTAGTTGAGGACTCTGATACCCAGACAGAAGAGCAGTCAATTCTAATTCAGGGATGCTCAGACTTTTATCCCGAGTCAAAGCTCCATTGACACATTGCCTTGGGATTGTGGATGTGCTTGAATGTTTACCTTGTAAGCTTGCACGGCGGGTTCAGTGGCATTTATTAATTATTCTGATCACCTGAAATAACTGCAAGAAAAATAATGAGGAACCCTTTGAAGTATTAGGGAAATTGTTATTTCATGTGCAGACAATTGTTATTGTCTGCACATGAAACATCATAGGAATTATAATATATATTAAAAAAGAATAAAAACAAAACAAAACCAGAATTTTGTCAATACATGAAATCCAATGGAAGCTGCACCACTAGCATCATGTCGATGTTTGCCAGCTAGAATTCTTCTCATGGTTGTGTAGTACATATATCTTTTTGGCAGTCAGTGAAATTATGTCTTTACCAGACTGTCATGGTTTGACACTGGCACAATGCCAGTGCCTCTATGAAGATACTTTCTTCCTGGTTTCTGCTGTGAGATGTGACCAGGAATAAGCAAAGCAGGCTCTTACTTAGGGAAAAAAAACCAGAACTTTATTAACTACTCTACAACTACAGATAAAAAGGAACACACACACAGGGAAAATGAAAACTTCACAAGTGCATTTCCTCCTCCCCCCACCAAATTTCTAACACAATACATTTGGTTCTTCAAATCACCAACTCTCGGTCTAGCACTACCTTTTAGACAATCAATCTTCAGTTCATCAAGAGGAGAGGAGTCTTTCTTGTGCCATGGGCTTCCCCTGGAAACACAGCTGAAGCTTCGTGTGTTTCTGTGTCACTCGTGGCACCGCCCGGAGTACATCTGCCGTCGTGACTTCTTCTTTTCCATGTCCAGTGCTCTCACTACTGAACACGGACCAGAACTGCTTCTAGGGTTGTCTTTTAAGGATGCTCTGTCCCGATCTAAAAAAGGCACAGTCTCTCTTTTGGGACACCTGTCTTCACAATCTCTCTTTTGGGACACCTGTCCCCCCCATATTTTTTCACCCCCTGGGGCCGAGGGGCATCAACACTGAACTCTCTTGGTTCTGAGGCCATTGCCTCCCCCTAGAATGCACTCTCTGTATCACAAGGAACATGGTTCTGTCTATGGCTATACAAAAAGAGTCTAGCAAAAGCTACTCTATCATCTCTTCCCACTAGGATTCTTCTCTATTCTTCTACTATCTCTCACTCGCCCAGACTTCTCTCACACTGGCTCATTTCTTTCTTCGTCTTCTACTCTATCTTCTAGAAAAGGTCAATGTTCTGTAAAGTTCTCATTCTCCAAAAAGGGGTTAAAAGCTCTTACAAGCGGCCGGCTGAACCCCCCTCTCTTCTCCGTCCCAGCCGGGCTGCCGGCGCAGGCCCATGTTTATCAAGTTTCAAGGTTACAGTCCCAGGCAGCGGCTCTCTCTCTCTCTCTCTCTGTGTCTCTCGGGGGGGGCTGCCCGATGGCTCCCGGTCTCTCTCTCTCTCTCTCTTCTACCCTTCTACCTCCGGGCTCAGGCCTACTTCTCTCGGCCACATGGCTTTCTGCCAGCAGCTGGGCCGGGGCAGAGACCCGAACTCTTTCCCGCTGGAAACCCAAGAGGACCCTCCAAGGGGAGAGCTCTGCTTTTAACCCCGTGTTCTCAGAGGCGTGTCCATGTCCTAATGGCCAGGTTAAATGCCAATATTAAAGTCTGAATATCCATTGGCCCAAAACACAGCATCTCAAAAAACACATTTCCTGTCAAACCACTACACAGACAAATCCATCACTTTCAGTAAAGCCACGTTAAATAAAAAAAGTAAGACGGACTGTATATGTAAAATATTTTTTTTTTTGTTAGACCACATGTAATGAAAGAGCATGTGTTCCTTTAAGATTATATGATCAAAGACCTCATAAAAATGGGATGCTAAGATGAAAGGGGAGGCAAAAACCTAATAACAGAGACAATAATAAGAAAAATCTTGGTCAGTTAGGTCAGTGTGTAAGAACGTGTGGCGCGTGAGCACAATGTCAGTAAGACCTGTCTGACTGAGGACCTTGTGAAACTGGCATGACATGGAAAGGCAGGAGGTAAAAAACAAGCCATATAGAGACACAGACCTGACAAACTCAATGGAGCTCATGAAACCCTACCAGATACACAAATTGATGAGCTATCAACAAAATGCAGGAATCATTTCAGAGAGGACCATCATGGTTTTTGCAATCCACTGGAGTGCCAACCGGGGGTTACAGGATGTTGATTGGGTTGGAGTATGCAAAGAAATGAAGGAATATGCAGGAGAAAGGAGGAGCTGTAAGGACCAAAGAGTGGGGATAGAGAGACTGGAGCATGAAAGGGGACATTGTGTGTTAAATGGGGCTGGTCAGTATGCTTCTCTGCTCACTGTGAGCTCGGTCTGTCTTTTTGTATCTTATTAATTTCTTAACTATCTTCCCGCATAATGACACTGTAGCCAGTGTGTGCCTGTGCGTGCGAGCTGCAAAGACTCTGTGTCAGCTGCTGGCGAGGAGTGTGGGAGTGAAACTTGTTGCCAGCTACTGGAGTCAGGCTTGGGTTACAGGCACCCCAGCCTGTGAGGTCTCAGAGTCACTACTGGAGATAATGGGGACCCTTATCTTACAGCCACTGGGGCAGAAGCAGAGAGACAGAGGCAGAGGCAAAGACAGACAAGAGACAGAGGCAGAGACAGAGAGAGACAGAGACAGAGTTCAAAAAATGAACTACTGGTGGAATTGGAGTGAATGAGGCAGATTCTGGGAATCAGCACCAGAGGCTAGAGAAGGACTGGGGGTTCTGTGTGCCTCGTTCCAGGTGAAGCATGTCTGTAGTCTCCCAAACCAGCTATTCATGGGCTTTGCCTTTGACTTCCCTGTCAAACTTCAAACTGGAGAAGCCATCAAATTGAGGGGTCATCAGGGCTGTCATTCAGGCAGGGCTGCTGGGGCAGGTAGAAGACCTGTGCCAGTACTGCCAGTACTAAGAAAATTGGTGAGTGAACGTATGATTGTAAATCTGGAGAGAGCTGTATGCGCTGCAATAGTGACCTCCTGCCTCTACCAACACAAGAGAGCACAGGACACAGCTGTCTGAGCTTGTATGTGGCTGCTGCTGAAGCCAGCACCTTGTCTTTGGCTGTCTCTGTGACCTGCAATGTCACTGTTGTCTGTGTAGGTCTGCATGGTTTTGTTTTATGTTGGGGGTTTTTTGTTTGTTTCATTTTTTGTGGATTTTTTTTTCTTTTTCTTGAGGGAGGATGTGGGCAGACATCTGTTTTGAGTTTGTTTTTCAGTATGGCTTTATTTCTGTATATATAACCTGAAACCTGAGATTAGATACTGTATATAAATAATGTTCTAAAGCAGTTATTTTTGTTTATTTGCTCCTGTGTACTATATACTGCTTAATATCAACTGAAGAAGTAAAACAATAGTTGTGTTGCAAATGATATCATCTTCTCTTTTCTGAAATGAGTTGTGGAGTAGTAAGAAAAGAACTAACCCAAACTTGGTCCAATACCTGCAACATAGGTAACTATCATCAAAAAGTGGTTTGGATACAAACAATAAGGTAGCTTATAGCTCAGCCTCACAAAGGATAGATCATGCTGATTTCCTGCAAAAGCCAATCTGCCTATACTTTAAAATGCACAGGGCTACTAATGTAGCTGATTCCAGCATAAACTGGAAGCTGTAAAATGTTTTTGCCTGGGTGTTTTTTGTGGTGGTTTTTTTTTGTTTTTTTGTTTTTTTTTTTTTTGTTCTTGAGTAATAGTGTCCTTTTTTTAACATAGGTTATCTTCACCTACCCCTTTAAACAAGAGTGAGGACTTCAGAGCTGTCAAAAATTAATGCACACTGCCGTAACCATTTTGTACAAACTTGTCATGATAATTTACATTATTTAATGATTGTTTAATGATTAACAGTTCTCATTTGACAAAATACTTTTTAATTTTTCCAGAAAACAAGGAACCATATCTGTTTAGACTAATAGCATGTCAACTCTGATATTTTCTCCTGACACCTATTGTGATGGAGAAGCACATGTGGATCATGTGCTTCAAGTCTAAGAATTTATTGTTCTTTTACCTTTCTTTACTTTTGTTTTTTATTGTTTGAGAAGGTGGGGAAGTTTTTATGGGTGAGTCTAAAGCAGTGTTCAAGAAGGTAAAATTCGGGGGATGATTAATCACTCCTTTTTACCCCATAAATTACAATATCATTTAATTAATTTTTATAAGAAGGCAAGATGGAAAATTTGTGCAAATAAATCAATGAAATTATTACATTCAATCAATCATGTAAAAAGCATAAAACAACCCGAAACATTAAATGTAAGAATACAAGGACCTTTTGCAGCAACACAATTATTCTACAATTTATAATGGAAATATTCTTTCTTTCTCCTTCGTATTAATTCAGTAGCATCTGCTCTCAGAAAAGAGTAAAAATGCAAACAGGTTTTACTTTAATTAGATATGACTATTCCTCAGTTTTTTAATGGAAGTATGATTGTTCAGTCAGCCTTCTTCATAGTAAAATAGCTATAAAACTAGAAAAAAACCAAAATCTCCAGATTGCATGATCTGTGCAAACAAAGAAACAAAACTCTTGATGTCTGAGTTAAATGCTAGAATAAAAATTGGGTTCTTCCCTATTCTGATAATATGGAGTATGATTTCTTACAACTTTTATCCTACAATCTTTTGCTGCAGAACAAAATATTTAAAGCGCAGTTCTTCTTTAATAATAGTGTAGTCTAAAGGAAAAACAAACACATGAACAAATAAGCTCCCCTAACTGTAATTACCAAATAAAGAAAAAAAAAAAGTGACTATTTGCATGTAGAACAAATAAATAAATCATACTGGGAAATCAGCCATAGAAATATGAAAATGGTCCAAGTTTCTCACAATTTTAATTTTCTTACTTTTTAAAAATATCACTAATTAAATATCCAGATGAATATGCATAGCATATTCGTGTGTGTATATATATATATATGTGTGTGTGTGTGTAAGCATCCAGTCAGCTTTGTATGAGATAGAATTACCTAATTTAATTTTAAAAATTAATTAATTTTCATTAATACTGAACCTTACCTTCAGTTTCCTGTTTATTCTTTCTGGCCCCTATTTTTCTTCTGCCCTCATATTTGTGCTCACTTCCTTTGTTTAGTGATGCCCCCGAAATGCTGATGTTCATCATCTTCTCTGTATCATTTCAGAGGACAGCCATTCTATTTTTGCTCCCCCAAAATTCATTAAATCTTACAAGGTTTGAGAGGTCCAAACAGGACATAGCAACTGGATTTTTTTTTTCATTAGACACCTAAAAGTAAAGGACTGACATAAACAGCACATTATGTTTATTTAATATGTCACAGAATACATAAGCTCTCTGTTACTTGTTCATGAAATCTTAAACATGATAGCAGATTTTTTTCTGTATGTTTTACAAGATCTCCCAGATGGCTGCAACTGAAAGCTCACAGATCAATGCAATTAATGTTTTTAATGTTCAATATTTATAATTTCATTATTTTGTTAATTTGACAGCATTTAATTTGAATTAAACCTCTACTTTAATTTTTAAACATAACAGAAGACAAACTCCCTCATCTTTTGCTGCTTTCTCTCTTCTTTCCTTCCTCCAAAATTAATAATTAAAATTCCTTAATATATATATATGGGAACATAAATAATTTATTGGTTTTTTGGGTTTTTTTTAATGCTTAATTGTAAACTATTAGTGTCTCAGCAAACACAGGAGTAATTAAAAATTTTAACCACCACCAACAAAAATCCAACCAAAAAAATACCCCAACCCTCCCCCCCCCGCCCCCCCCCAAAAAAAAATCCAACAAAAAAAACTTCAGGAAAGCCAGGAGTGGACTAACATAGCTATTTGTAACTGGATGTGCAGTCATTACAGATAGGAAGTTATGGGCTGCTGTGCACTGAGTGCTACTCTTTGCACTAACAACTTCCTTACAGAGTATTGGGGGGTTTGTTCACTTGTGAAGATACAAAACATAAAAATATTTAAAAGAACATAGCTTAAAATTTTGAAGATTTTCGCAGTGGGGCAGAAATAGACCTTGACATTCACCAGGGCTAAAGACAGAAAAAGAAAAGGGGAAAAAATAAAAGGAGAGAGTTTATTCTCCTGTCTGTGGGCATTTCAATTATGCAAGGTGAAGCCAACTGCTATTTTGTACCAGATCTGAATGAGAAATGGTAATATAGAATAATTTCATATTCCTTCAGTAGCTCTCTACAATCTCAGTCAAAAAATTATATGGATTACTGACCTTCACTGTTAAAACTTACTATAATTGCTTTCACTCTGCATTAATAAAAAGATTTTAAATGTTAACTTGTTCATTACCAACAGGAACTGGAAATATAGATAAAATGTGGCAATTGTTAATGCTGTTTATATGTCATGCTTTACCTATTTTATATTTTTTTAATAAATCCTCCTGTTTTAAGTAGATTAATAAACCACATTTTTGAAGTAGATTTCTTAGAGAAATGGAAATTCCTATCAATCAATTTTATATAATTTTGCAGGGAAGCAGAGAACTTAAGATCAGTGATTTTCTTCTTTCATGGCCCACTAAAAACCACCCAGCTGAGCAGAGAAGACAGAATGAATTCCACATATTCGACCCTGAAGTTCCCGAAAGGAAACATGGTAGCTTTATACCTCAAAGAACAGCAGGGAACCCAGCTATCAAAGAAAATGCTCTTGGAGATCCGACTTAATTTGTTTTACTGCTTGGGAAGCATAGTTATGTAGAGTGAGTCTTAACTCATCCTTGGTCTGGTCTTACAAGAATTGTTTTTTAATTTTAAGGAGTAAGAAAATCCAGAAGCAGTCATAGATAGATAATTAACAGGTCCACACTCCAAAGGCAATGCATACAGACATTTTTTTCTTTAGTTGACTTTCAGATGTTCAGCAAGGCTCTTTGTAGAGTTGGTGTGGGTCATTTGTTATGATATTTGACATTATATTGGTAGTTATCAAGTAACATGTGGTATCTTGGGGACTCTACAGTGATATTGGTAACAAAACAGAAAAGTCAGCAAACTTCAGATTAACATCTGAGAGGAGGGAGATAATTTTGTGTGCTTTGCCACAGTAGTCTACAATTAACCTAACAATTACAGGATGAAAATTCTTGTCTATATTTAGGTCTGGTACTTATATAAGCAGAAAGCATTTAAATGCCTGAGAAGGCTAGATAATTAAGCATGCCTTTATTTGCAAAAGAGGAAAAAAAGAATGTAAGATGGCATACATGATGTTGTTTAGTTTTTGTTTGCTTGGCTTTTTGTTTGTTTTCTTCTTTTTTCTTTTTTACTGCAGTGACCTGTTTAATAAAAATATCTGTAAAACTGTTTTTAGTCATGAAGCGTTCTGTTGTAACATTTAGGTCAGGACTTTGTTAATTCCAAGCACCGTGATATACTTGCAAAGCTGGATTCTGGAAACATTGTGGCCTTTCTGATGCTATTAGAGCAGAGGTGATGAAAGAGCAATGTCAAATCAATGAAAAGCTGTTGAGATGTCAGGATATGTCAGTCTGTTCACTAGAACAGAATACACAAACTAGACATAATGTGGCAATAAAATATCCATTCTTTATTATTTTCTCCAAGGCTATTTTTATGACATCTGCCCTTCATTTTGCTGTAGAAGAAAGCAAAAGAACTTATTAGGGAAGATAGCTTTTTCATTAAACCTAGCCTGCTCCCACATGCACTTGAGGATCTTGGTTTATTTCTAAACTTCTAAGGAATGTGGTTACTTGGGAAGAAACAGATTTTTCTCTAAATTACTCTATTGAGAGAGAGAGAGGGAGAGAGGAAGAAAAACTTGTATTAGAAGGCTCCGAAGACATACATAATAAAGGAATTTATTTCTACTCAGTGATAAATCTCTTTTCTGTTAAGGTCAAGGATTTTTTCAAGTTTCACATATCTGCTTATGACTACTGGTGAATCAGAGACCAATGATAACAGGCATAAACATGAAAATTGAAAGATTCAGGTAAATCAGCCTCAGTTCACCAGGAGCATATAAATATGTGTCATACCTGCACAGGAGATGGGTCTCAGGTGATTTGGTATTGTGAATTCAGAGAACATATGACAGTTTTTAAATACTGAGCTGAAGGTAACTGTGGAACTGGAGTTGAAAGACTGAAATGTGATCATCTGCTGATGATTGGAATCAGAGAAACCTGAAACAGAGTTATTCTAAAAGTCCACTCAGTCCCTAAGGAGTTTGCATGACACACCTGTGACCTTATGGCTTCACCTTGCTCTGAGCAACATCATCCATGGAGTAATTCAGACTCTGTTCAAAAGGAACATTCAGAAAATAAATCTGAACATTTAAAAGCAGCAGCCAGGTGTAAACTGTGAGAACAGTTATCTCTGTCCCATTGTTTCTTATCCATACTCTCCAAATGGTGTTATCTTGGAATTTATTTGAAGTGCCGTGAGGGTTTGTAGGAAAAATGGGTCATGCCTGAAACAGAATATAAAGGCACTCTTTGTATGTTAACTCCGTACAGCCTTTTCTTTTCTGAAAGCTTGAAAACATGAATTTGAACAGATGTTTGTGAAGAAAGCTAGACTGAGGCTAAGACATGATACATGTTATAGGAATCCTTGTAATCCTTGGCAGCTTTCTAACTCCAGAAGAAAAAAACTCAAGGACAGCAGAGAAAAGAGTAATTAATATGGATAAAAGAGTTTTGCAAGGAGGAAACTTCTGCATACATTAAAAAATCAGCAATGAAAACTTCAAATTATTGTCTTTTCTATAGACACAGGGTTCCAAGGGTGATTTATCATACAATACCTGATCAAAATGATATTATTACTAATGCACAGGTGTCTATTGTACTGGCACACAAAATACATAGATACAGAACAAAAATAATACTGCAAATATGTGGTATATCATTTCATGAAATATTGACTATATGAAGAAAAAAAAACTAACATTTTTATCTCCATTGGTGTGAGATTTGTTTTTCTTAAGGTTTTTATTTCAGTATCTTTTCTTTAGCTGAATTTTGAGAGAAAAATTTTCTAAGATCACTTTAGCATAAATGAAGGTTCCCATTCTTTCTGCTTAGCTACTCACTGGAATGAAATGACCATTTAACCAATGAACCAGACTTGCAGAAATTTGCTTTGTGGAAGCATGTAAGTTCTTAGCTATTTATAATTTGGGATCAAAAATGAACAATATTTGTTGTTCTATTTCTAGAGTCCCAAGTTGTTGTTGTCAGATATCTAAAGTCCATACCGCCTCAGTGTGTTCTTACGGCTACAGATCTTCACAGCACAGACTCCTTCTGCATGTTGTTCTCTCTCAGGTCAGGGCTCCTCCAAGGCTCTCCCTGACTGGCTAACCCACCCCCTTTTATCCCAGTTATCTTCATTGGTCACAGCTGCAGCCCAATTAAGGACATCACAGCTGCAGCCCATCAAGGACAACTGGGACCTCCCAGGGTAAAGCTTCTATACAGATATTCAAGTACAATACATTTCCTCTACTATATTTCCCCCTTTTCTTTTACTTACAGAACCAGGTTTTACATACAATACTTCAAGTACAATACATACACTTCCCCATGACTCAAAGGCCATGTACAACCCACACAGCTCCTTACTCAAAGGCCATACTCTTTCACAGCTCCTTGACCCAAAGGCGATGTTCTTTCACAGCTCTTGGCATCTCATCTTCTACCAAATATCCACAGCTCTTGGCTGTCTTATCTTCTACCAACTATCACGTCAGGGTCACCAGTTGTTGTTGTTCTATTTCTAGAGTCCCATACTGTTGTTATCAGATTTCTAAAGTCCATACCTCCTCGGTGTATACTTACAGCTACAGATCTTCACAGCACAGACTTTTCTCCTTCATGTTGTTCTCTCTCAGGTCAGGACTCCTCCAAGGCTCTCCCTGACTGGCTAACCCACCCCCTTTTATCCCAGTCATCTTCATTGGTCACAGCTGCAGCCCATCAAGGACAACCAGGACCTCCTGGGGCAAAGCCTATATACAGGTATTCAAGTGCAATACATTTCCTCTACTATAAATGTCAATGAGAAGTTAGTTTTTCTTTCTTTGTTTTCTCATACTGCCTTTTCAGAGTGAGTAAGCATCCTAATTAGCAAACTGATAAATTTTCTCTGTCTTCAGTAAGCTGACTGTTGAAAAACCAGAGACTATATCTTGGGTTATCACACCATTTTTACTAACATACACAAGATGCAACAGCTGTATCTGGCAGCAATATTTGCAGTTTTTAGTTTTAGTTTGCTGACTATTGGCAACAACAACCACAGAATCAGTTACCTATTTATGATAAGCTCCATAATATTTTTGTTGTTGTAGAAAACAAAAATCCTTGACAACAACACCACAGATTTAATTAATTCAATTTAATTTCCTGTATAAGATCCTTCTAATATATGTAGATAAACCATTGACAATTTTCATATGGCATTAAGATATCTCCTTACATAGCAAGAAGAAATTAATAATCTGGGAAGAGTTTACAGAACTGTTAATGACAATGGTAAGGCTTCTCATGACTTCAAAAACTTCGGAGGAAAATTTGTATTATGTCAATCATGCATATGATTAATATTTTAGTTTAGGTTTTGGTGTCATATTTTTCATATCTCTTCTCTTCTGGATATCAGATAAGTATATAAAAATAATGTTTATTTTCTTTTTCTCCATTTAAATCTTCAATAAGGGCCATGTGTAGATCCATTGAATCTGTTGACAATAGTCAATTACAGTAAAGGCTGAATTTCACTTTGAGATTTTTCTATAAAGAAACAAAGCTTACAATTGTACAAATGATGCTGTTTTATATTGCAGTTTGCACTGAAAAACGTTTAGTGTCCTGGCTTGGGACGACATCATCAGGAAGGTCTGTTCAGCTTTCAGAGGTGCTCTGTCAAGGCTTTTCTTAATTTTGCAGTGCATGCTTCTCTCCAAACTTTTTGGAGGTTTCTATGTGTGGTGTCATTACCAGAAGACCAGTTAAATCTGTGATTAAAATTTTCTTCACCCTTTTTTTTGTTTTTAAATTTTACCCCTCTTAGCTGCTATTATGTTTACACTGATGCACAAATAAATTATCTTAAGTAATTATTTTTGCATTCAGGACTTCTATCTCCTTGGCTTTGGTTTTTTTTTTTTTCCTCGTTTTAAATCAGGGAGTTTTTCTTATCTTCTTCTCTGTTATCTCAATTGGTAGTTGCTACTAGTCAAATTCTTTGTAGTTTCCCAAAATCTCAGTAAAATTTATGCAATGCTTTCCACTATCATTTATACTTCATGTGGCCGTGATGGTCTTCTGCTGCAAGCTGGGCTACATCTAGGAGAATTACAAATGCCCAGCTCTCATCTAAAAAAGTTGTCTGAAGAGAAACATGAATTTACTAATACTTAGTGAAAGGAAATAAATGTTCTTTTGGAAGGAATGCAATCTTACTCTTTATTTATTTTAGTGTTAGAGAGGAACAAGTAAAGAGAGATTACAATTCAGTTAGGTGTTTTACATGCAAGAACTATAACCTAGCACCTATAGTCAAGATAAATCTGTGAGTGTAATAGCCTTGCATCCAATTTTCTACTGTTTTCTGAGAAGGTCAGAGGAACATGTGTTGTGCCTTGAAGAGCAAATCAGATGGGAAAGAAGTGGAGCTGCGCAATAAAAGCACCACAGCAATAATCATTCTGTTGGATAGCAGCTCAAAGAAATACATTGACAAATCTGTGGCAACGTATGACTGAACAAACAAGGTTTCACAAGTGAAAGCTGTGTGCTGTTTGAGCAAGGTAATCTTTTAGTGAATCAGAAGAGTGATTCTAGAGATATGGGTACACAATGCATGCATTGAGGCACATTTATGATTATCAATTTTGTCATGTTTAATAAAGGAAAATTCCTAAACAAATTCTAGTCTTTAAAAAATGAAGCATTATCTAGAAAATAGTTCTTCAGTGCTTGGTAGATGGTGCTTAAATGTGCAATTTTTTTTCTGCATGCAATACAATTGCATGCGTAATATAATTGAATGCATAATTTTGGGAGAAGTTTTTTTAAAAGTAGAAATAAACATTCTGGTCTGCCTAGCTTGTGCCTAAATTTTGTTTCCCTACAGTACCAGAAATCCTAAGCACCAATTAATGTAAAGAGGTCCATTTCTTGTTCTGGTACACAGAAAAATAAAATAAATTCTAAAGCTAATCAATTAGTTGAAAGTAGATATCTTTAGTGATGCTTTGGCAAGAGGAACACATTTTCACATATGCTTAACAGTAGGATCTCTTTCCTGACATAGTAAGTTCCTAAGAACTAACCTGTAATTGTTGTTTATCTGGATCTCTGTATTTGATAATTTGACTCAGGGGAAAAAAAAATCACCTATTTTTGTCTTTATAAGAAAATAACAATAATTGTATCTAAGATAATAATGATGATATATAAGCATCTCAAGATGGATGTTCCAGTTAAGTAGGATAAAGTCCATTCTCATACTAAGCTTGTTTTCTTGGAGGTTGTATCTATTTCCATTCTGTTAAAGGAGCATGAAAGAATAAGCACTGATCCATGACCTACAGTGTTAACTAACACATAAAACTGAGTTCTACTCTAAAGTGCCTATATTGTCAGCAAAGAGGAGTAGATGCATTGTTAAGCCTCCAAAAGGAAAAAGGCTCTGATAAATTTTTATAAGACAGTCAGGTGAATATGATGCTCCCCATGATAGCTTCTTAAATGTGCCCATTGATTAGATTGTGAAGTTCAAGAAAACTTTTAAAACCAATTAATTTCAAAAGACAGCTACAGATTTCATGCATGATAGATGTTTAGATTGGATCTCACTTCTACTTTCTATTTTATAAACTTATTTTTTATTCTTTTTACATTACATTATACATGGCAAGATATTTTAATATTTTCACACTATCTAACCAGTTCCTGGAGAAACTAATACTATCAGAGCTGTGGACCACAGATATGACTTTTTGTAGATAAGATATTTTGCTCATTATCCAGTTGAAAGATGAAACTCAGTTACACTGCAAATTAAAATTTGAAGCCTAAATTTATGTTTTTCAGTTTAGGAGTTAATTGGAAAAAAAAAAAAAGAAACAAGCTTGTAAAAAACTTATATATTTCTACTGTCTTTAAGCTCTGCAACATGCTAAAATAAAAAAAATGCTATGAAAGTTACCAATAAATTCTCAGAAAAATAATGTAGCTCTTTTTAGACTATTGTTTCTGATGTATAATTCACAGAATCACAGAATATTGAATTGGAAGGGACCCGCAGGGGTTATTGGATCCAGCTTTTAAATGAATGTCTTCCCCATGCAGGGGCAGGGATTGAGCCCACAGCCTCAGCATGCTCTAACCAACGGAGATAATCAGCTGGTACAGTACATTTAAAATCAGTACATCTAAATGAACTGCCATTTAAAAATCTTGGCAACTTAGAGAAGGTGTTGGCTACATAGTTGTTTTACAATATCAGTTGCCTTTGATGTGATAGCCAGAGCTTAATAGAATACTATAAAATATTATGGAATGAAAAGTGGAGCAAAATAAAGGCATTATTATGCAAATAAATAAATGCATCACCTCTTTCTTAGTTACATATGATTTCAGCCACTTCAGCTATGAAGCAGAAAATAATAATAAAAAGACCCACAACAAACTAAAAACAAACAAACAAAAAAAATGAAGCAACAACAACAATTTAATGGATACTCTTGAAATGAAAGGGTTTCTTCAGTTTAAATAAAAGATGTCTGAGGCATACAGGGTACACACTGGCAAAATCAGGAATTTGACAGACAGTGAACCCCGAATCACTGTATGTTATGTCATACAGTGCAAGAACTTGAGAGTATCACATGATAGAAGCTTAAAACATGTGAAACACTTTTCTTGCATGATTTGCCTCTGGTATCTTTTGCCAGAGATATTGCAGATAATAACAGTGTGAGAAAAAAAGCCTCTGGAGAAAAAAAAAAGTAAGAAAAAAATAATGAAATTTAGGACAGCCAGGAGTTTTCTATTGTCATACAGCTGATAAAAGCAGTTGTAAAAAATCTTGTGATTCAGAATGTCTCTGAATCATTTATGGGGGGGGGGAGGGGAAACCCAAACAGCCAGAATTATATTTCTTGGTTTGCTCCCCCCTGAAGACACTGCATTACCTCCATCGAGATTTGCTCTGAGCTGATTCTTAAGCTAAATCCATATATAAATACTGCTGAATATTTTCTTATATGCAAAGGTGACCACCATTTCTGAACTGGTCTGTAAATGCTACTTGGTACAGATAAGCATTATAAGTGATCACTACTCATACTTGCTTGAAGAAAATTGCTACACATCATCCTTTCCTTTAAGAAATACAGCAATCCATATCACAGGAGTTTTCCTGCAGGGTTCTTTATCTTGCTGTCTTTATTACTGAGCAGTAAATGACAAATGTCTCCTTTCTCCTCTATCATGTAGGATTGCAAGATTGTACCTGCCCTTCTGGAGCACTAGAAAGAAGTTTATTTCATATTTTACACAAGCATTTTGCATCTGATCTCTCCTTATGCCAGACAACAATTCTCATAGGTAATAAATCTGAGGAGCAACATGCAAACAAATGATCACTGCTGGTATTAAGTTTTTAATTGTACTGTATTTTGTCCACTGAACATTTTTTATATATATTTATGGAAGCTATTGCTATTCTGTTTCTTTTTCTGTTTCTTTTTAGTGGCTCCTAAACTCCTAAAAATATTACTTATACAGAATTGTAGATTATAAGTTCTGTCACTTATTCATTCTCTTACACAACAAAAGAATGTCCAAAAGACTGCTCTCACTTTGATTCTGTAAATGAGTTACATTCTCACAGTGTGAAATAACATGTTTTCTGCTCTCAGAAGTTTCAAGGAACAATATATATTTCTGCCTAGCTCCATGACACCTTGATTTTCTTTGTTTTCTCTTTTTTTCCCCACTTCTTTACTTGCATTTTTTCTACATTGAAAAAGAAATGCTAGCTTTGAATGCACAGTGATTTGGCTGAAGAGACATTTGAGCAGAATGTTTAAATCCTTATTCTGTCTCATTGAACTGAAGTAAGTACATGTCAGTTTTCCTAGTGTTATAGCATTGTGTTTTCTCATATAAGATTCTGAAAGGGAAAGGTAATTTGTAGAGTATAAACATTCTCACGTTTATTTCATTGTTATATATCGGGTCTTTTTAGTGGAAAATTGTTAATTATGTTTTTGGAGACCATTTGAGCTGTTGTAAGGAAGATGATCCTCATTTTATTACTTAGCTGGGAATTTTGACAGATGATGAAAAATCTAAGCAAAACAAAGTGCACGCAAATGTTATTAATTATTACTGGGATTTTTTTATGCTTTTCGTATATGTATTCTTTCTTCTCAATAATTTCACTTTTTTTTTTTCTTCTTACTCTTCCAAATAGAACAATAATGGTTCCCTTTTCCTAGTTCTTCTTGGAATTCATAGAATCATAAAATATCCTGGGTTGGAAGGGATCCAATAGGATCATTGAGTTCTACTCATAGCTTTGTGCAGGACACCCTAAGGATCACATCATATGCCTGAGAGCATTGTCCAAATGCTTCTTCAACTCTATCAGGCTGATGCTGGGACCACTCCCTCCCTTGGAACCTATTCCAGTGCCCAGCCACCCTTGGAGTGATGAACCTTTCCAAAGGTTCCCAAGACAATGTGGTTAGGTTTGACCTTACCCCAGCTGTGATCAATTTAAAGTGAAGCATCTAGTTTAATTTATTTCAAAAGATTCCCTTAAAAATCAGTAAAGTTGAATTGCCTGGCCAATCTCATGACTTAGAATATGTTCAATTTTCCCCTAGTTGACTCATACTCTCTCTTTCCAATAGTTTTTGGGTTTTTTTTTTCCCCAGTTGATTGAAAGAAAATACTGTCTCAGAAGTAATACATGCTTAGGTCAAACAGTCCAGCAGTAAAAAGGTCCAGGTAGCATAGCTCTAGTGTAATTGTGGTACTCAGCCAGGATAGCTGTTTTACAAGCTCAGTCAGAGCTGAATGATTTAAAATGGTTTCTTTAACTCCTGGCTAATCTGTGGTTATGCAGCTGCACTTTTTTGGGTTTTTTTTTTTTCAGTTCAGAATAATAACTCTAGTTTTACATTGTCAGAGCTTATAATAAAACCATAAAGAGACCATAAGTGTTGCCAGTTTTCTCAAAAAAAGATTTCCTTTCTTATTTGTCATTGGCTTCCTAGTAATAAGGCATGACTCCCCTACACAGTGTTGGTTAGTAGCAGACATAGATTATTTTTGGTTTCCCACACACTAAAAAATTACCATGCATCACAAGCCCTATTAAAGAGCTAAGGCCAGAACAGAACAGGAAGATGAAGCAGAAAAGTTAGTCCTTCATGACCTGAACACAGTGGTCTGGGTCAAAATAATATAGAGACTATAGGTGGTTACAAAAAATAAAAGAATCTTAAATAAATCTTAAATAATGAAGTGTCTGCTGAAGCTCAAACACTAAAATATATATATATATATTCCACACAGAAAGACTAAACTTCTACTCAGGACTTCCATGATTTCACTTTGAGGAAACAATTTGGTTGTTTGCCATGTCTTGCTGGAGTGAGAAGCACCATGGAAGGATAGACAAGAGCAAGGCTCTAGGAAATTGGAACAATTTGAGCAACACCAGGGACCTCCCCTAAGTTTTAATGAGGAGCCAAAAATTTGCATGTGCTCTTTTCTTTTGCCCTTGATCTGTTACAAGCCTTTGTACTTGGTTCTCATTGATCATGCCTTCTCCACTATCTTTTCTTCATTTCTCTTTCCACAATGCTAATGTTGCAGATAACTGAAGACTTCATTACCCACAGAATTATCTTGATGTCTTCTATGATATTTCCTTTGCTGCATATTTTAGTGTCAAGCAAGTTGCACAGGGTTATATAAAAAGGAGAAACCTCATAATCTACAAAATGGGACTGAAAGGGGCTCACCTCAAGTGTATGCACACAAATTAGGAAAGATCTGTAGGCCAGCATAACAGAGAAAACTTCTCATATCTTCTCTGGAAAATCAGCACAATTTGAATGCCTATATTTCTCTGCATGCAGACAGAGAACAAAGAGGAAGAACAAGACATCTGTCAGCACTTAAAGGGATGTGATCTCACTTGGATAACAGAAACAAGGTCAGATAGGTCACTCAGCTGAAGGGCTGCGGTGGACAGGACAGTCTGGGATGGTGAACTGTGAGAGCTACCATAGCTACCATTAGTGTGAGAGAGCATCAGGAGTGCATGGAGCTCTGTCTCAAGTCACATGAGGACCCAGCTGAAAGTTTGTGGTTCAGGATTACTGGAAAGAGCTGCACAGGTGCTAATGCACTGAGTGTATGCTGCGTGTCACATAGGGAGGAAGTAGCAGAAACCTTATTCAGACACTGTAAGAAGACTCATGTTCACAGACACTGGTGCTTACAGGTAACTTTAGCACATCCATATCTGCTAGAACAGCAGCACACTAGGGCATGAGCAGCCCAGAAGGTTTATGGAATGCATTGATGACAGCTTCCTGGCACAAACATTTGAGAAGACAGGGATGGCTCTTGTAAAAGTGACACGAATAAACAAGGAAGAACTGGCTGGGGTCAGCCTTGGCTGCTCTGACTGTGAGATGGAGTTCGGGTTCTTGAGAGGACAAAGCAAGCCAACTAGTAGACTCCCAGCCCTGGTTTTTCAAGAGCATACTTTGGTCTTTTCAGAGATCTGCTTGGAAGAATCCCAGGTAAGAGGGCTCTGGAGAGAAGAGAGCTCTCTACAAGAGCTAATTCATTCTCAAAGATTGACCTCTCAAAATTCAACGCAATGAGCAGGATATCAAGTACACATGGGAGGAAACTTGCATGAATGAGCAAGCATCTTCTGACACAATTCAGCCTTTGAAGGTATACATACAAGGAGTGGCGTCTAGGCATTCCTGAGAAAATACTTTTGATTTCTTCAGTTTTAATAGAAATGGTGGTATGACCAAAGAAAATTCCAGAAATTGTTGGTGGCTGAGTGAGTGAGTGAGTGAGTGAGTGAGTGAGTGAGTGAGTGAGTGAGTGAGTGAGTGAGTGAGTGAGTGAGTGAGTGGAATAAAACTACTGATTTACGGTCCATTCTTTTTATGGTAGCTAGAGAGTGGAGGACAGTATCTGACAGTACAATAGAGACACATCTTCTGAGGCAGTCTAGAACTCTTTATAGGTCAGCATCAAATATATGCAGGTCTCATTATAACTTATTTTAAAATAAAGCTTTTTATAGCTGCAATGCTCTAGAAATGACTGTAATAGCTGTAACTTGCACACAGATCCCATTAGAATCAAAGCAATTTCAAGCAAGATCATAGGCTAAAAAACAGACTTACTTGAAGAAAAGAGGATTCAATCTCAGTCTTGGATCGCAGACACACCCTCAGCTGTGTTGAATGAATGGCACAACCACATGCTTTGAAAGACTAGCATTCAGCATTTCAACAAAATGAAATCAAGTGGCCTTCTCTGCTGCATTTGATAAAGACTTTTGAATTCATAGTTGTGCTGAAATGTGACTTTTAGGATGCCTCTAAAAAACGTAGGAAACCATCTGCTTAGCATATCAGCACAATTTGTTACCATTTAAAAATGGCAGTCTAATGTGCATATATATACATACATTAAATTGTTATTTAAATAAGTGATGAACAGTACAGAAATCATGTGTTTGTCATCAATTATTTAATTCAGTAATGAAATAATTACTCCCGAACTGATAAGCAAGTAAGAAGTTGCCAGAAACATCAATGACTGTCAAAACTTTAATTTTCTTGTCAGGAAATTAACTTCAATAATTCTACTTGCTTCTTTGCTTGTCTTCTTCTATTGTCTGAAAGGCCTATTTGAGTAAAAATCCCTGTTTTATTTTGCCCAATGTGTGATGAATGCCAATGAGCTTTTGAAGAGATTTGAAATTTTTGTTTACAGTTTTCTCCAAAGGCAGATATTCTTTTCAGGAACTCTTCAGAAATTTTTTTCCCAGTTATTTAAAGAAGATTCCATCTAGCTCCCTCTTTCTATAAGGCTTTTACAACAGATTCCCCAGCTCATTAGCACTCATTCTGGTCCATCGTCTTGTTCTCCAGCATCTTGTTCCCATTTCCAATTTTTCTCCACTGCAAACAGTGAAGATGCATTGAGTGTAAGCCTTCCTCCTCAAATTTTTCACCTGTCTTCCTGAAAACTTTGCACTCAGACACTAAGGCTTCACTCATGGAATTTGCTCCACCATCTCATTATAATCCCAATGAGGTCAAAGCTTTGCAGATGCAGACAGTTTTTTAGCTTCTTCTGTTTGTTTTCCATGCTGCATGGGTTTGGGTGAAGCTATTTGAGATGGACCCATCTTCCTCAATGGCCCTGAGAGCAGTCAGCTTCCTTTCCCCTGGGGAGGTGTCTCACATTCCTCTGTTCACCCTGTGCTATGTATTTTGGGTGATTATCCTTCATCCACACAGCCCAGCTCTTACCAACTTCCTTGCAGAATCTTGAGGAGAGATTCTGGTACCCTGTGCACCCTCGCTGCACTGTCTGATGAGAAAAATGTTGTACTTAGGTTAAGAGCCTCAGCTTGCCATTGAGATGTATGGTCCAGTATGGATATATAGTGTAGTATATTGCATACATTATTGCCAAAGTGTTCCTGAAAGAGAATAACATCCCAGGGAAAATGTTCTTGATACATAGAAACTCTGGTGGAAAAAGAGACAGTTTTCTTTAACATGCATCTTTTTTTTCTGAAGGAGTTGCTTAAATTCATGTTTCTCAGACTATTTATTGAGCAAATTGTTGCAGTTTATATGAAAAAACTCATTTGAAAAAAAGTTATTTAGTTATTTAATGCACACAGAAGATCTTGCTATCTCTCATTCATCTTTCTGAGTGAAAATTACCATAATTCTAACAGAAACCCAACAAAAAATATTTTACTGAAATGAATATGATGTGTGGTGCATACATAATTATGATTTTCACTTTAAAAACCAGTTTAATATACAAATCAATGTGTTTAATATACAAATCACAAAGCAAATCAGATTTGCTTTCACAGACATGAAAACTTTTTGCAGTAAATGAAAATACAGATTTTCATGCTCCACGGATAATCTTAATCAAGCAGACATATTGGAAATACTGTAGAGTTTTTTCCTTTGGAAATATTTATGGGAATCTGTTGATTGAACAGCAAAAAATATACTTATAATTAGACATATTGGTCAGGACTATTTTTAAGTATATGAACATTTATTAGTTGTAAATCCGGATAGATCCAGTGTCAACAATAGTCTTGAGTATATTATACTCTGAATTTAATTTAAAGGCCATTGATAACAGTCTTTTCCCTGAAAGATGTAAAGACATTAAGTTTACCTTTCTCTGTACAAGTCAGAAACTGCTAGATGAAATTAAGATCCTAAGTCTATTCCTCCTGCCACCCACCTCGCTAAGAATGGTTTTTATCATGGATAAATGATAACCCATTTGCATGATCACTGTCACCCTTACACACCGAGCAGTGTCAAGAGGGTAAGAGACAGGGGACAAAATGTTGTAAAATAACTCAGAAACACTCTGAAAACTGAAGAAATACTTGCTGTCCCTTGAACCAAATAGGGCTCTTTTGTGGAATAATCATTCACACCAGTTATGTGAATTATGAAAAATACTGACAGCAAACCTATGCCTTCTGCCTTTTTAAGATATGGAGCACTTTTTTCATTGCAGCCTACACTGCAGAGAAGCTAAGTGATAGGCTCTTCTGTAGCCAAAACAGGTAGCTCAAAGCACAAAAGTATACTTATTGTTAGGTTCCTAGGAGAGTTTCATGCTAAATGGAGAAGAACTTAAAATGGTACAGCCTGCTACAAGTTAGTCAGCTTTAGAAAATAAGCAGATTGGAATACTTGTGGGTAATCAGGACAATTTGGCACCTGAGTCCTTGCATTGGCAGAATTTTAGTGGATTAGATTCTTTTCCTTTTTCATGTTTAAGTCTTTTTACCTCACAGGCTTATTTCTATATTACCTGTATTTTCAGACCAAATCTCTAAAACCTTGTGATGACTAATAACCTATTGTTTTCCTGCTTTCGGAATTAACAAATTAACATAATTAATCATTTTATAAAGCTGCTTTATAAAGACTAGTTTGACATAAAAGAAAATATAAGAAGATTAAAATTGCAAGAAACTTTCATTGTTTTGACTTGTGAGTTTTAAAAATATGCACGATTAAAAAGAGGCTAAAAAGAGATGAATTATCATGTAAAGTGCATCTCTATTTAATTTCACAGAACTGTTAGCATCTATTTGATAAAGAGAAAATAATCTGTATGTTGAATATTTTGTAGTAGGTATTACTTTCAGTGAATCAAAACAAAATCAATGAAAAGATATTAATATTGTCAGTTTTTGATTTTCAAGGAAGGTAAAAGTAGAACACTAAACCAAATGAGAAAAAAAAGATATAATATCTTGGCAACAACAGTCCAGTCTGACGTATTTTCTCCTTTATGCCTTCATAGCTGGTGTTACCAAAAGATATAATACTTATGTTTGATGGTAGCCTCCACAGTGGTCTTACAGAACAGAAGCTGTCTCATGGGACAGCCAAGGGATCAGACACAGACAGCATGGGTTTAGGAAAGGCCTGACCAAACTGGTTTCCTTTTATGACCTGGTGACCTGCCTGATGGGTGAGGGAAAAGCTGTACGTGTTGTCTATCTCGAACTTCAGCAAAGCCTTTGACGCTGTCTCCCATGGCATTCTCCTGGGAAAGCTGTCTGCCCATGACAGATTTTCTCTTTGCTGGATGGCTGTGCCCAGAGAGTGGTGGTGAATGGTGCTGCATCCAGTCAGACACCATTCACTAACGGGGTTCCCCAGGCCTCAGTGTTGAGCACAAACCTATTTAATATCTTTATTCATGATCTGGGTAAAGGGATTGAGTCTGCCCTCAGTAATTTCACAGACAATGCTGAGTTGGGTAGCAGAGTTGATCTGCTGGAGGGTGGGAAGGCTCTGCAAAGGGATCTGGACAGGCTGGCTAGATGGGTTAAGTCCATCAGTATGAGCCAAGTGCCAGGTCCTCTACTTTGGTCACAACAATCCCATGCAGCACTACAGGCTGGAGGAAGAGTGTCTGGAAAGCTTTCCAGAGGAAAAGGGTCTGGGAGTCCAGGCTGACAGTTGGCTAAACATGACCCAGAGCTGTGCCCAGGAGGCCAAGAAGTCCAATTGCTACCTGGCCTGTATCAGCAATAGTGTGGCCAGCAGGAGCAGGGCAGGGATTGTTTCCCTGTAGTCAGAACTGCTGAGGCCACACCTTGAATTCTGTTTCCAGGTCTGGGTCCCTCACTACAACAGACATTGAAGGGCTGATGAAGGTTCTAGAAGGAAAGGGTTATGAAAAGCAGCTGAAGAAACTGGGATTTTTTACCCTGGAGAAAAGGAAGCTCAGGGGGACCTTATTGCTGTCTGCAATTACCTGAAAAGAGGGTGTAGTAATGTGGGGGTTGGCCTTTTTTCCCAGTTAGTGACATTGATGCCTTGTGAAGGCTGACCTAGAACGGAGACTAGAGAGAACTAAAGAATAAAGTAGTTATTTATCAAGAAGCCTCAACAGATCCATCTTGGACAGCACAAGAGCCCAGCCAGGGCTACACCCCAGCTGAACTCCAAAATTGTCACAAAATGGACGAGCGGTCACGAGGTCTCACACTTTTTAAAGTTTTGGTCTATTTGCTCCAAAATTGTCACAAAATGGACGAGCGGTCACGAGGTCTCACACTTTTTAAAGTTTTGGTCTATTTGCATATTGGAGCTAATTGTCCATGGCTTTAGCCCATAAAGTCCCATCCTGCTTGTTTTCTCTCTTCAGTCCAGTGTTGTTTATGCTCTTGGGCTGAGATTTGGATTGTCTGTCCTTGGACTCCAGCTAGAGAAGGAATTGTTTTATCTACCTATTCTGTGAAGAGAGCTTACTATCCCCTGATATGAATCCCAAACCCACACATTAAAGTAGCACAGAATTTGAAAAATATAAAAGCTTAAACCTGAGGCATCAACATAGTAAGAGGATATAGCCTCAAACTGCAGCTGGGGAGATTCAGCTGGACATGAGGAGAAATTTGTTCATGGAAAGGGCACTTAAGCACTGGAATGGGCTACCCAGGGAGGGAGTTGAGTCACCATCCCTGGAGTCATTAAAGAAACGACTGGATGTGGCACTTAATGCCGTGGTCTAATTGACAAGATCATGTTCGGTCAAAGGTTGAACTCAATGACCTCAGAGGTCTTTTCCAACATAAACGATTCTGTGATTTTGTAACAAAATGCAGACCAAATATACCAATAAATCTAATTAATAAAATTTTGCATTTCTGCATCTGAGTTAGTCATCTTAGATTCTTTTTATAGCAAGTGGAAACAAAGACAAATTTACAGATTGCCAATCATCTCATCCTACTATAGATTATTTAAAGCAAATAAGTTGTGACTCATTTCTCTTCATTAGCTACAAAGACAGCTTACAATGATTAGCTCAAATGTACATATCTCTATGTTGACACTTCAGGGTTGACTGAGTTACTCAGGGTTGACTAAGTTACTAAAGATAGATATCTATATGTCACTTAAGATGCTGCAGGATGCTGAAGACATCTGCACAAAGCTGGCAGATATAATGAAGGAATTATGGGAGACTTGTGGTTCTCTAGTTTAGTAGCTGGAGGTGAGGAGAGATAGAGTAGCACATCTCAAATGGGAACAAATTCAGATGTTTAGGTAATTAAATCAAGTTTGTAAAATTAGGCAAGCTGAATTGCCAACCCTTCTGTCATGGAAAGGAAAGTTGAGACTGTAGGAAGTGTTCTAAATCAAATATTTCGATAAAATTAATTTGATTGCAATTTTTTTCATATCTTGTTAAAGACTGAGTTATCTAAAAGTGTCTTGAAGTGTGCCAGTGGTCAGCTAGGGTCTAAACATATCCTGTAGTCAATGGAAATGTACTTCAGTGGAGTCTAGTAACCTGTCTCATCCTGAACCTGGCTCTAAGGCTTCCATTCAGTTGCCCTGCACTAGTACCTGGTACCTTCCAAGACAACAGGTTTGCTCAAAATAATTCTAACACAGCCAGCAGCTCTAAAGGCAGGCATCACAGCAGTGTGTGTGCCATTCTGGACAGGCAACTGATAGCCTGGAAAAATGCTCTGGAACAAGGCAGATGATAATATATGTATGTGTGTGGGCAAATGAAACTCACAATGTCAAGTTAGTGGGCTCATCCCATTTGGAAATACTGTAGAAGAAGGAAGTGGAAAGAAGGAAATAAAGAAGGAAAAGGGAATAGAACAAGAGGAGTGAAGAGGTTGTACGGTACAAAACAGTTCATTATTTAAAGGACGACAAGTTTCAAGATCTAATTTGTTAGATTTTTATTACATTTTCCACTTTCCACTTTATCACTCTTCTCCTGAAATGAGACTGCTGGGGAAAAAAAGCCCTCCAAAAACAAGCAACCAAACATACACACATAAAAAACCATCCCAGAAACCCCACAAACAACCCCCTTTTTTTTCTATTTATATATCTGAGAAGGATTTGTTCCCCAAAAGTGTTGTCATTTTATTTTTGTTTGGTTTGGGTTACATAATAGCCTTTGTTCTAAAATGCTTTCTAGAATGATGTATTTCTTCAGTTTACTTGAGTGTTTAATTATTTTATGAAGATAGGCTTTTTGTGTTTCATATTTATTTTACTAGAAACCTGAACCTGCATCACACTCCATGGGATATATTCATAGGCACCAAAGTTCCTTCATTCTTTCATGGAAAAATTTGTGATTCTTCAAAATATTTTCAAAATTCACAAAGAAGTTTTAAAAAGTAGAGAGGAATTGATTTACTGAGGAAGAACGGGTAAGAAATATAAGTATAAAAGGTGCATGTCTATTTCTCCAGCTGCATTCTGCTACACCCATAGTGAGAAGAGATAGATTTTTATATTGTATCTGCTCCATAGAATATGTTCTATCTAGATCAAAGTAATGGAACAACACCTCACCCCTCCATATTAGTATAAATACATGATTCTTGTCCACAATTTAGAGTTAATCTCAACTTTTTCCTTATATATTAATAACTCTGAAAACTGAATAGTGAGGCAATGTGCAGATTTTTTCCTTTTCAAAATAATAGGGGGGAACAGTTTTTGTAATTATTATAGTCATTGTAAATGTTGCAAAGATAGTGCATCAAATTTAAAAAAATATATTTATTTTACCTTCTAATCACAAAGTAGGAAAGGGTCATAGTAAGGCCAGATAATCCATGATTAAGTTTCTATATTCATTGAACACTTTAAAATTCATAATATGTCAATAATAATCCATTACTGACCAATAATTAAATATTCTTTTCTTTTAACCCTTTCAGACTTTCATTATTTATTAAAAAATACAATGGTTCATTATTATTTGTGCATATAAGTACAAATATTAAAAGTAGTATTTTCAAAATGTTCTGGAACAAGAAAAGGTGAACTCCTACTTAAATTGCTACCAACAATTTCTTGCTGATTTCCTTTGTCTGAGATCCTTGGCGAGAATAAATAATCCCCACAACATGACTCACTTCAGCTAAGATTTACTCAGTTTCAGGTGCACAGACTGTCCTACATTTCTAAAAGGACATCACCCACAGGGAGAAGAATTAATGTAAGCCAGTGAAAAGAAACTCACTGAGGTAAAGAATAAAATATCAGCAAAAATTGTACATCCCTAATTCCAGAGAATATGTTATTTATTTTCATTTAGAGAATTTCCCAACATCTCTGAAAAATTGAAGTTTTTTGTTTTGTTTTTTTTTTTTTGCTAGCAGTTTAAATGTAGGATAGATTTATCCAAGGAGCTAAAATTACTTTCCTTTGAAATGTTAATTTTTATAGTTAATAATATCGTTAACACTTGAAATTTCACTAATCTTCTTTGTTTAGGATTTCTGTTTCAAATATATAAGTGCTGTAACAATAGGTTCACAGGAAAAACAAAATCCTCACTAAGCTGACTTGATTTTGTAATTTTTAGACAAGTTTCAGATTAATGAACTCTGTTTTTATAGATAATATACATTTTGACTGCAAAGAAAATGTCAATGGAAATTAATAAGGACATTAGTGCTCTGGAAGGTTTGAATTTTTTTTTTGGTGAAAACACTATCTTGATTATCATAAAAAGCATAATGTTAAAAAAATTACATGGGTTTTATAGATAGTATATACCAATTAGTTGTCCTTTTCTAATTTCTTTTTGTTGTTACTCTTACGTAATTTAAGAAAGCTCCTTTGTCACATATTCTTTATAATTTTCCAGGTATTATTTCCTTGATTGTCTAATCTCTTCTTTTCTCAGATGACTATAAATTTCTGAAGCTAAATATTTTAGAATTAAATGAGATGACATGATCTGAGGAAAAAAGTTTGTGTGTCAGGATGATCATTATCTATCAGGTGAATAGGGAGAATGGCAGATATTTGGGCTACACTAGCTGTTAGCAGTTATACTGAAGTCAGTTTTGGGAATTGCAATATATTGTTCCTGAAAAGAATTTTTTTTCCTAAGACTTCACACCAAGACTTCAGCTACCTTTTCTTTTTATGTCCACCTGAATAGATCTCTACAAACATTCCGGCTTCAGTGCATGGAATATTGTTAACATCCAAAGGAAAAGAGTTTTGGTTTTGCAACTCATTTAAAAAATAGCAAATATTTATATTTTACTTAAACAGTTATCTCATAGTTAACAGAAAAATTTGCTTATTTGCAATGCTTTTTCTCAGCTAAGAAAGTGATCTATCTAGGAATTTTTTGTCTTAATGGTTTTTACGGTAATTCGGGTTCCTATGGTATTCCT
This sequence comes from Molothrus aeneus, assembly GCF_037042795.1. Classification (NCBI taxonomy): domain Eukaryota; kingdom Metazoa; phylum Chordata; class Aves; order Passeriformes; family Icteridae; genus Molothrus; species Molothrus aeneus. The sequence goes on along the minus strand of NC_089647.1, from coordinate 72,480,468 downwards.
CAAAACTGAATTTTTATTTTTTTTTTTAGAGTATCACACATCCTGCCTCTGACAACTACTGATTTGTAGCTTCTGATTTAATTCATACTCTGGCCAGGAAGCAATACATGGAACGCCTTTAGTTCTGTCTCTATATTCAAACTATTTTTATACACACTCATGACTGAAACAAATGTAAGTGTTCTATTCCCTGGCATAGATTCAATAGGTTGGCCTTAATTTCAAATGTTAGGTGTATATGTGCTCTTTGTAAAATTTTAAAAGCAAAATGATGTAGTCAGATGTTCTTTTGGGGTGGAGGTCTGGCAAGACGAGACCAAGAAAGAAAAGAAAGCTTTGGTGGTGTTGTGGAGAAATCACTCCTCTTCAATCAGCTCTAGAAAGTTTAGGAAAAAGGTGGTTAATTAATGAAAATAGAAAAAATGTTAAGTGCAGTTTTTCCTAGCACTATTTTAAAAGTGAATAAATCAACAAGATTTAAATTTAAGTTCTCTACAGATGGGTAGAACAGCAATATATAAACATTAGTGATTGCTTCTGATGGCTCTGAACTTTTAGAAACATATCACTTTATAATGTGTTTTAAAAAAAAGGATTTTATTTATAATACTGGCATAAAAATGTAATATCTTCTGAAGACACAATCTAGAGACTTTAAAAGGGAGTTCTTTTATAAAAAATATGCAATCAGACAAAGTCGTTTTTTTTATTTAATTCCTAAATACCAAGTTAAATAGCTAAATTACTAAGGGAGAGCTAAATCCTTAAACATTCTATTAAACCTTGTAAACTCTGTCTTATTTCTCAAATGAAATGTATACAGCCATACAAGCTTAATGTATCTAGAAACTCCTGTATAAAACCATGGGCAAAACTTGGGGAAAAAAGCAAACTTCACAAGTCATGATTAAGTACTTCAATCTTGCAAGATTATTTAATTTTAGTTCCTGTAACAGAACAGTTCAGTGGAAATCCACACTTGAAATATGAAATGAACCATTAATAAAACCTCCAGTTTCCACAGATGCTGCTTATTAACACTTTTGAGGTAAAACAGTGAAATCCCATGGACTAATGAAGGGTAAATCCAAAAGAAAGAGAATTTTCTGAGATAGTCAGTTATCTCATTTTTTCTCCAGACAAAATGATGTGCCAAATCAAAGTATGGCAATATATTAGTGAATATAACACTCCAAAACCACCTGAAGAAAAAAATCTTTATGCATATGTCACAGTATGAGATGAATGAGGAAATGTCTTCAGAGAGAAGTTAAGCACTTTTTATGTCTATGGTGAGGGGAGCGGGTTGTGCTGGGACAAAGATAATTTTTTTCAAATATCATCAATAGAATTTGTTGTTAACGAGTGTCATTTTAGAAACACATTAATTTCAGTGTATGGATTATCAGGAAAACTAAGGCATTGTTTGTTAAAAAAATGCAAATCTGACTTGTTTGTGATGAGAAGAAAGACAGGACAAATGAGAATGGATGAAATCAAAAACAAAACTGAGGACCCTGTAATGTCATGCAGGCAAAGCCCTAAATATCAGCACTGATATTTGGGAAAGCAAATTGCAAAATACAATGTCAAATCTTAACCTTCTTAGTAACAAAAGGTATCAATCATGCTGATATTTTCTACTGGAAACTTCCTCACAGGCTTATTCTTAGAGTGTTGTGGATGAAGTGATCACCTATGTGTTCAAACTTGTCCTCAGAGGACATACCTTAACTGGATCTCATGGAGGTCTTGGATCCTTCAGGATGAGTGTGGCACAATGCACTTCAGTAGTTAACTGTCTACCACTTCCCTAATAATTTTGTGTCTGGATAGCTGATTAGAAAGTGATGGTGGGGTTGGATATGTTGTATACACTGGTCCTGTGCAGCAGTAGTTTGTTGTGGGTAAGGATTACTGCTGCCTTCTGGTCATAGCTGAGTAACTATGCCCATGTCATACAGAACATATGCCAAGATGGAAAGAAAGAGGAGGTAAGCTCAAACAAATCTTTCTTGTCCTAAACTGAAGTAAAGCATTTAATATAAGTCAAATAAGTCGCTTTAACTCAAGCTGAGCAGCCAGAGGCATCCCAGAACTTTCTGAAAGGATCTGTATTGGGAATCTCAAAAAAGTTCATATCTTTCCAATAAAGTAGTTTTTTTTATTGTGTATACCAGCTGTATAGATGAAGGAAACTGATCTTTAGAGTTCACTTAGGAGTTGAAGAAGGTCTTAAGTATGTAACAAGTTGATGTCTAAATTTAAGGAGCTCAATCTGACAGTTTCACTAACATTCATTAACACTTTATCTCTGCTTTTATAGAAGATAAGATGTGCCTTTCCAAAATAAAAAAAATTAAAAATCCTAAAATATGTAATAAAATAGGCCCCTATGTTATTAAGCAGATGTTTCCCTTAGCTTAAAATGAAATGAAGATGAAATCATGGTGATAAAGGAGCCATGAATCAGTTTCTAGGATTTTGAAATATATGTTATTTTAAATACTCTGCCATTATTCCAGATTCCTGAATCAGCTACTGAGTGTATTGAGAAAACTTAGGTTAATAGGAAAAAAACCAAACCAAAAAGGAAAGATAAATAAGAAATGATGAAAAGGAAAAAAGAGACAACCCAAACTAACCCAAAGTCCCTCACAAAGATATACATGTTTGTCTACATAGGTTTCAGCTCTGAGAGTTAGCTAAAATTTTACAATATGCTGTTCTGCAAATTTCCTTAGAAAAAATAAAAATATCCCCTTTCTTCTTTTTTTTTATTCTTTTGTAAAAAATGGAATTTCACAAAAATTACAAAAGAAAACTGATTTTATTTCACAAAAGTTTCAGTCTTCATTGAAGTGAATTTAATTATTCTTGAGGACTAATTCTCTATGATGAATGTATCTCATTTAATTTTGCATAATGCCTTTATCTACATCAGAGGTGTGGTGGAAGATGGTCTCCTTAGTGTGAATTGCTCTGATACCAACAGATGGAAGACATTATATTTTAGCTAACTTCTAAGCTTTAAAAATATATGTTCATTTTCTCAGTAATTGTACCAGCCCTTCCAGCATTGTCTTTAAGGCAGCTTGATTGCAGGAGAAAAGATTATCTTGTCCTCTACCAGAGCTTATCAGAAAGTTAAACAGAGACATGAAAAGCCTAAAAGTCATATTTTTAAGGCATAACTTCACATTGTCTACCTATACATAATTTCATTAAAGTAGTGAAAAAAACCAGCAGTGCTTTCTTAAATAGGAAAATTCCCCATTTAAATTCTCGTTTTTTTCTATAGTTGTGTATGTCTGGATAACTTCTGGTAATATACTTACATATCTCAATAAAAGTCCAACATAAAATACCACCTGTTCTTTTAGATAAACCTTCTGTTTTCATCTTTTAATGGAGCCACATATGGTAAATTAGATTAGCATGAAAACCAACAAATTCTGTGATTAAAAAAAAGGCCAAAATGGGGTAGTTCACAAAGAATTAGTAATGTATTTATTTTTTGTTTATTTCTTTATGAGATGAGGGATAACTGGACATTAAAATTCTTTTTTATTAGAAGCCTTTTTATGTCCTGTTTTGGGCATGTTTGCTTAAGAACTAAGACTGATTTGTCTTTTCATATCAACAACTATATTATTAGATTATTTTAATGAAAAATAACATGAAATAACCAAAAACCTTCTTCACCTCTCTGGAAATTGATTATGTCTAAGAGGGACAAAATAGCAAAAAGCAGAAACCCAGCAACAACAATGAACAAACAAAGAAAACAAATGCCCAAAACATCCCAACCAACCAACCAACCAATCCCAGCACTCAGGATTATATATAGGGAAGAGAAATGATGATTCTATTGATGTCAGGGGCTAGTTTGTGGACTACAGAACCTTCCCCTGTTCAGAATTTTCAGATCAATTCTGTCTGTGCAAGAATAGTTTTTTCTTGTTGTTGCTTTTATTTTTCAAGCTGGGGTTCTTTGTGTATAAACACTTGTGAAGGACCGCTCAATCTCTTTAAGAAAGATCTGCTCCTTCCTTACCTGTTGCCCGGCAACCAGCATCTAAATCCAACTTCTCCATCCCCTGTAAACTCCTGTGACTGCCCTGCAGGGAAACGGCCTTTTATGAGGGCAATTTTACTATTTCTCATCCTCAGCTTCAAGACCTGTCAAGTGTACAGGATTTGACTAAGATCTTCTTCCAGGAAACTAAGAAGGTACAGGTCTTCTTGTTTAAAGTGCTGTTTCCCCACTGTGAAGCAAAACAACTGGAAAGGAAAGTGAAATAATCCAATTTTGACTGCTATGATTTTTAATCTTGCCTGTGTACACAGACATAGTCTTCAAGTTAGTTGTTTCAGATTCTCTCATAACAATGCCAGAACTGAGAGTAATGTTAGCAATTTATAAACTTTAACATGAAAATTCACAGAAATTTATAATTGCTGTCAGTTCCTTTGAAGAGAGATAAATGATCTGCACCATCAAAATAGGGGTTGCCACAGATTTATGAAGATCCTTAGCATAAATTAAAAGTGCAACAGGTGACTCCTGCATACTGAATTTTTGTCTGAAACATGTGGGTTTATATCTAAAGCTGGGGTACTTCTTAATAGTCATCACGTCAAGGATAGGAGAGGATGTGACAGGGAAGGGAGGGAAGGAGAGGGGACAGAAAAGGAAAGGGAGAGGAAGGGAAAGGGAAGATCAAGCAAGGCAAGGCTGCAAATGTCCATTTGATCTTTTTTCTATGACATTTACAACTTCATATCATGTTGTTTCTTCCTTCTTGCACTGGGGTATTTTTTGCTCAAATATTTATTTTCCTTTACAATAGCATTGAAGCCCCTTACCATTTCCATGTACTGTATATCTAGACATCCAAGCAGCAATGAAGGTAAAGCACAGGCTGGATGTTGGATTTTCTAATCTTAATTTAAAAAACTCTGGATTTTCTAAAAAAATTTCTTCACACACACTCTCAGTGGGAAGCTAGTGATAAATTTTTTATTGCTGTTTTGTTTTCTTTAAACAGTGGGGCTTTTTGCATAAATTTTGTTTGTCACATGAGCTTTACAGGTAATATGGATGAAATAATCAGTGGTTTTTTTTCGATTTGTTTTTTATATTTCTGATACCATAAAATAAATATTTTGTAAAAAATTGCATTATTCATTAATATTGTACAGAATCCTGAACTATTTACTTAGTCATTCTGTATCTGACTATGAAAAGTATGAGTTTATTTATAGACATGGTGTGTACAATTAAATGTTATGGTTTAAAAAAAATTGAAAAGGTTTTAATTATTTCTAATGACATCAATATTTGTTTAGTCTACTTCCTGGTTTCATGGTTTCAATTGAAATAATGTGCGCATCAGGTATATATTTAAAGTTACTAAGAGCAATTATAGTATTCTTGAATAAAAAGCACAAAAATTACTAATTTTAGTTCTAGCACATAATGAGTAAAATCCTGAGTAATATGTACATTTACTTCACAGTACTTGGAAGATTCAGCCTTATTCTCCTCCTTATTCCTTATAAAATAGTATGAATATTCCAAGTTGTGCCTTCTATTAATATGGTAGGTACCTCCAGTACAAAACTTAGAACTATAGCCTCCCCACTGATCAAACTAGAAACAAGACTAGAGACATCTGTTTTCAGTAGGGACACAACTAATAACTAAATCAGGAAGCCCAAAGGCTCTTACCTGCCTGCCTCAGTAGTCTGTTTGGTTCTGCATTCCTAACAGTTTTCTCACACTGAAAATCATATTTCATGCTGCACTTCAGACCAGGCAAGCTTGTATAACAGTTGCTGAAACCCTTTTGCTTTAATATAAGCATAACTGTTCTGTTCCTATTGCAGCTATATTAATCTACCTTCTGCTTAGCCACCTGTAGAAAATTGCACCTAAAGTTATGCAGAAAGTTTGCACTGAACCTTGAAGACATGTACTCTGACATCCAGCTGGAAATTCAAACTGTTCTAAAGTAAGAAAGTTTTTAAATTGTATGTACTTGAATCCATTAAAGTGTTTGATCCAGCAACTAGAGCAACAAAAAAAGAGGGGTAAAAAGGGAGGGTAAAAACTGGGAACATGTCCTGGCTCTGTGACAGTTAGAGGGGACACAGTGGCAGACTTGCTTATTTCTTCAAAACAGTGTAAGAGGACATCAAAGTTCACTGGATTAAAAATTATTAGTTCTGTGACCAGTACTTACTCTGAAATGGGCATATTATATTTTTTTATTCTTCCAAGATCATATAATGAGTTATAATGCTTAGTTACTTGCATCAAATTATATATTTCATTCAGATATAGATAAAGTTACTTGTGAAAAACAACTGCTAGGTTTTGACATCTGAGAATCCATTCTTTTGGCTTGTACTCCCAGCCTCTTTAGACGTTCAAGACTCAGAGTGTGAAAGGCAATACTTGGGTGATAAAAGTTGCTGCTACTGGAAGACAGCCATTTCACCTGGATGTTTAGGGTTGCTTTGTAAGGCCAATTCAGACTGTCATGGTGAACAGGTGACATTTTGCTTTCAGCTGTCATCCTGAAATCAACGAACTGAATTTACTATTGTGCTATCGTAATGCCTTCACAGAAAATAATTTCAGGCTTGTGAAGGAAAGCTGACTGAATAAACACGGTGTGATGAAATTTAGGGCATTTGCTAAATCTTGCCTCAAGGTGATTATAGAATAACCTGAAGTGTTACAGCAACAGCTATGTTGAGGACTTCTGGGGGCTGCTCATCACATTTTGAAAAGTTAGGATGATGTGTGAATCAAGAGGAATCAACATCGGTGTTTTAGAACGTGGGTTGTTCAAACTACTCAAATTCAATTTAAATAGAGTGTACTGTTCTGTTCTTGACAGCAAAGCTATTTTTGGCCATACTAATGAGGAAACTACTGATCAGGGTGTTTTGGTTCTTTCTCTCTAACTGAACTTTCTTGATTGTTTTTTAACAATTAATATATTTTCTCTTAAGTATTTTGTTAGTAAATGAACCAACAAAACTAATGAACTATCTTAATTTTGGCAGAACTGGACTTTTGTCCTGCCTCTTCCTCTTTGTTCTAAATAAGAAACTTTTTGTTCCTGCCATGGTACAGCATCTTTTGTATCTTTTATTTTCTTCCATGACAATGAACTGGACATCTGGGGCAACTTGTTCATTAGTGTTGGCTACATACATAGCTCAAACAGAAAGGTTGCAGGGTAACCTTTTTAGGTAAAGATCAGATGGTAAAATTAGCAGAATGAAAAGTGTCTCCAAAGAGCTAAAACCTTGAACAAGTAGTTAAAGGTCACTTAATAATTGTTGGTTAAACTGGATCAAGAGCACTCTGGTCTGCACTCGGCTGTTTCCAGCAGGCAGCCAAGGGAAGTAAACCTTTCCTCCTACTCAGCATGGATGCCACAGATGGAGTGCCGAGTTCAGATCTGGGTCTCCAGTACAAGCAAGCAAGTTAACAAGCAAAGAAAAGAAATAAGCAAGCAAGCAAGGATAAATATCTCAAAATGGAGAGATTACAAATTGCTTTGAAAGTTAAAAATTGAAGACAATAAACTATTGTGACTACAGTACAAGCTTTCTAACAGCTGATGCACCGATAAGTGTCATTCAGAAAATCATTCCAAAAACAGTGCTGTAATAGAAGAGCTATCCAGTAGACTTTAATTTACTCATTCATTCAAAAAAGAAACCAAAACAGAAAAAACCCCTAAATTACTTCACTACCCAAAATCAAAACAGGGAAAATCCTAAATTGCCCACTACCCAAAGAGATATGAATATTTCATTTAAAGCCTACATAATTTTGACTAGCAATTCAAAATAATTAAACTCTAAGTAATAAATATGAAACCACAAAACAGTATAATAAAAGTGAAATATATAAGTTATTAGACTACTTTAGCTGTTAAAATTTGAGCCATATTATTTTGACTGAAACTGTAGGCCTTGCAACATTTTTTTCTTTCAAATAACTCCACTCAGTTTTTGCAGGGGATTAATATCCCAATAAAAAACACCCAAATTCAAAACCATTCTAAGGTAATTCAAAACAGTCTAAAAGCACATTTCAGTGTTGTGCTATTTTTATACAGAACAATGGGATAGACTGAAAGATTGCAATTCAGCTATTTTTCATTGGCTGGAAAAGTGTAGAAACAGAGCCCAGAAATAATTTTATTTGATGTGACTCCATTGGAGCCTTTCCTGAAAATTGCCACAGATGAATTTATGGTAAGATACATGCCAGAACAGAATGACACCACCCAGCAATGTATCATGTCCTTAGTTAATGAAGATCATCATATTTTTCTGTCCAGACCTGTTTAAAACCCCACTGTAGAACCAGGTCCAACATCTGTCCGAGATGTCTTCAAGTCCTATGGCTTCACATGGAATTCTATATTGTATATTTTATTTATCAAAGTCAGGGATTCAATACTTATTCTAGAAAAGGTAGAATTAGTCCAAAGATAAACACTTTGAAAATTCTAATCTTAAGAGTAGAGTCATAGACAGGCATGGGTTGGAAGGGACCTTAAAGGTCATCAAGGTCCAAACCCCTGCCATTGACAAGGACAGCTTCCACTAGATCAAGTTGCTTAAAGCCCCATCCAACCCGGCCTTGAACAATTCCTGGGATGGAGCAGTCACAACTTCTCTGGGCAATCTGTTCAAGTGCCTAACCACCCTCTAATAACAATAAGTGAGGAAAGTCTCACAAAAAAGTTTTGAGCTATGTACATACTATAAATTTTTTAAACTTCCAATATTATCAGTACCTAAAGTCTGTACAACATAAATTACTTTTCACTCAGATCTCTGTATTTCATAATTTTGTGAGTATACACACATACCTTGTTCAACTAAAATTTATAACCACATTTATTTTTTATTAATACAATAACATTTTGAAAGAACATTAGCAAATGTCAGTGTCAAATATAAATGCTCTATTTTGTGGGGGTTTTTATGTTCTGTAATACTTTGAGTGAAAATATAAGTTTCTATGTACTATACTTAATTTAAGCCTTCTAGCATCTACCTAATAATTTTGGAAATACAAAATTAAATGTTATAAGTGGAAACAGCTAACACTCATCTTGGAAAATGGAAACTGTTTTTTTGCATACATATATTTACAAAGCATAAATTATATCCCAGAGGCAAGAATTGCTACAATACTGTCTAAGCCACATTAGAGGCCTCAATGTTGACATTTAATTCAGACTTCATATCCAGACTCATATTCTGTACTCATAATGATACAGCTCTGTCTTGGAAAATCAGGCAAAGAAACTCTTTCAAATTCTCCTATGTCAAAAGTAAAGAAACATAATCTTTACTGCAACTTGAAGAGCAGCTAGTCATAAATGGCTGTAATGTTTGAGAAACTTTCTCTTTTAACTCCTGCATAAGTGAAAAGAGAAAGTTAAAATAAAAAAGATTGACAGCAAAATCTACTTAAATATTTTTATTTTCTTCTGAAAAAACACACAAAAACTTACATGCTTTTAAAGAACCAAACCAAAACAATGAGGTTCCCTTTTGATTACATCTGGAGGTCATTTCAGCCAACTTCCCTGCTCAAGCAAGGTAACATGGAGCCAATTGCTCAGGACCAAGTCTAGTGGCTTTTGAATATCTCTGAGAAGGAAGATTCCACAACCTCTCTGCATAACCTGTGTCAGTATGCTTGATCATCCACAGTGAAAAAGTGTTTTCTGATATTCAGAGGGACCTTCTGAGTGTCAGTTTGCGCACATTGCCTCTGGTCTTGCCACTGGACACTGCTGAAAAAAGCCTGGATCTGTACTTTTTGGAATTTGCACACCTATACCAAGCAATTGTGATAAATTTAAGCTTGTCAGTATGCTTTTGATTTTAAAGTTTGTTTTTCAAAAATAAAGAGAAGAAAAATCCCCACAAACACTCTTCTACACAGAAGAAATTCATGCATTCTACTATGGCATATGTGAAGACATTAAAAATAAGCTGAGTATTTTGAATTATTGATTACATATTATTGCTTATTTCAATTATTTTGAATTATTAGCTAAAACAGTATTATACTAGATTTATACATTAAGCAATTTATTAATTTCTCTTCACTTATAGAAATGTTAGAAAATGTTAAAATTGTCTGCATTTATAAGTAACATGAACATTTACATGAACAAATAATTTCACAAATATTTTTAGCATTAAGTGGTCAATTTATTTATTTCTTCAATAAAGTTTTTTTACTTAAAATGTTGCTTATATTAATGTTTTTTCAATATTATAAATTTTCTTCAGCATGATTAGAATAGAACAGAATGGAATAAAACAGAAGAGTATAGTTTAAGTTGGAAGGGATCTACAATGGTACTCTAGTATAACTTCCTGAACACTTCAGGGATGACGAAAAGTAAAGCATGTTATTATCCAAATTTTATCCAAATTCTTAATTTATTTCCATAATTTTTATTTTATTATCCATAATTTTTATTTTATTATCCAAACATTATCCAAATTCCTCTTAAACACTGACAAAATTAGGGCATCGTCCACCTCTCTAGGAACCCTGTTCCAGAGTTTTACTGCTCTTTCAGCAAAGAAATTATTCCCATTGTCTGATCTGAACATCCCCTGGTGCAGCTTTGAACAATTCTTTGCACACATCCTTTCCCTGGATCCCAGGAGAAGAGATCAGCCACTCCCTCTCCACTTCTCAGGAAGCTGTAGACAGCAATAAGTTCACCTCTTAGTCTCCTTCTGTCTAAATTAGACAAACAGAATTTTTAAAGTGTGGTTGGGAAATGTACACCTGTAGTATCAAATTGTTACTAGCTACATTTGGTCTTTGCCATTCTAGGATGAGTAAGAACGGGATATTAAGCATGACCATTAAGAAACCCACACCTCTGTTTCAAATGTGGTACTGATCCTGAAGCTTTTAATCAATGGTTGAGCTGCTAATAAAGTGTTAGCCTCAGGTCCTAATGACCTGTGTACATTTTCTCAGTCTGAACTGGGTGGTAAAGGAGAAGGTGTTTTACATGCTGCTCTCTGCAGAAGTTAAACGAGTGATGAGACATGGGGAGCAGTATGATGGATGATATGCAGTAGGGATCCCCGGGCTCTCTCTCCTGTCTTTGCCACCTGGTAGTTCACACACTACAGCTAAGCTGTACTTGGCTTGGAAGGAAGCCAGGGGCTGTCACTGTCACATTGACTGAAAGCACTGCACCTAGGCCTAGCACATTTGTCATCCTTCTAAAGTGTAGTGAACACTTCATGTGTGGGATACACTCACAGAACAGTTTCCAGATATTTTTAAAACTTTTAGTGCTTAATCTGGTGTGCACTGGACACATTGGTCCTAAGCAGTTAGTGTCCAGAATATAGAAACAAAGAATAAATAAGAAATAACAACTGGATAACTGGTTATATCTGATGAATGTATGGACAATGTAAATATGGAAAAAAGGATATGCAAGAAGATGTTACTCTTAGTGTTTGGTTAAAGCTTTTTAAGTTTGCCTTTTTTAAAGAAGGTGTGGTGGTTTGGCAGGAAATGTGTTTTTTGGGATGCTGTGTTTTGGGCCAATGGATATTCAGGCTTTAATATTGGCATTTAACCTGGCCATTGGGACATGGACACGCCTCTGAGAACACGGGGTTAAAAGCAGAGCTCTCCCCTGGGAGGGTCCTCTTGGGTTTCCGGCGGGAAAGAGTTCGGGTCTCTGCCCCGGCCCAGCTGCTGGCTGGGCAGGGGGAGGGGAAAGCCATGAGGCCGAGAGAGGTAGGCCTGAGCCCCGGGGTGGAAGGGTGGAAGAGAGAGAAAGAGAGAGAGACACCGGGAGCCATCGGGCAGCCCCCCCTAAGAGACACAGAGAGAGAGAGAGAAAGAGAGAGAGAGAGCCGCTGCCTGGGACTGTAACCTTGAAGCTTGATAAACATGGGCCTGTGCCGGCAGCACGGCTGGGACAAAGAAGAAGGGGGGGGTTCAGCCGGCCGCTTGTAGGAGCTTTTAACCCCTTTTCAGAGAATGTCAACTTTACAGAACATTTACCTCTCCTAGAAGATAGAGTGGAAGATGAGGAAGGAATGTGCAAGTGTGAGAGAGGTCTGGGTGAGTGAGAGATAGTAGAAGAGTAGAGAAGAATCCTAGTGGGAAGAGATGATGGAGTGGCTTTTGCTGGACTCTTTGTTTGTCTTTGAAAAGAGTTCACTGGGAGAACTACACTCACATTATGGTATTCCCAAAATCAGCAAAGGGTCTTCCCTCTTTCATCATACACAGTTAAGTCAAGTGTTAGATAGAAAAGGGAAAATACTGTACTACCCATCTTTAAAAAGGGTGGAAGGAGGACCCTGAAAACTACTGACCTCTCAGCATCACCTCTGCGTCTGGGAAGATCATGGAACAGATCCTCTTATAAGGTGTGCATGCCTTCACCAGGGCCAAGTCCTGTCTGACCAAACCAATGGCCTTCCATGATGGAATGATCACAGCAGTGGACAAGGGAAGGGATACTGATGTTGTTTATCTAGACTTTGTAAAGCCTTTGACAGAGTCCTTCACAACATCCTTCTCTAAACTGGAGAGAGAAATTTGGTAGTTAGACTGGTAGATAAAGAGGAAGAAAGGAAAGGAAAGGAAAGGAAAAGAAAAGAAAGAGAAAGAGAAAGAAAGGAGCACATCATCAGACTGCTGTAAAGTGTTTATAATCTTTGCTGTTAATAAGGCAGACAGAGACAAAAGGGGATACACCATAACCAATGAAAGTCATCTTCATTCTTCCCTGTCCTTCCTCAGGACTTCTGCTCACCATGGAAAGGTATTGTTCACTCAGATGTATAAAACTAATTTCTCTTCAGTGTCTCAACAAAGCCTAGGATTTAACATGATCACTTAGTAATCTGGATATGTAATACATCATTTTGAACTCACAAGCAGAATTCTTATACTTTTACACCAGTTTTATGTTTTCATGAAGCAAAAATGTAAACGGTTTTATAGGTGAAAGTCTGAAATGAAAGATTATGACAATCAAGTTCTTTGCTTTCAAATTCAGCTCAAATTATTTTTTATTTTTCATATATCTGGATAACTAAAAAAAAATCTGGCAGCATTAAAGATAAATGTCTCTCAAACAGCAGAAACACAAGAAGAATTTATTTTATAATTCTGCTGATATATTAGCATGAAACATAAAGCTACTAAAACCTTGCTGAAGTCAAATGTGGAGATTAAATGAGTTTTGTAATTGAATTGAATAAAATGTGAAGATGCTATGTGTGGAATTGAAATTGCAAGCAAGAAGGGAGAACAATTTTGTAAAGAATTTTCCCCGATGAAAGAATAATTAATTACTTTTTAATGGTATTATGACTAAGCACGAATTTTACAATTTTAAGAAAGCTGCATAAAATGAAATTGGAGTGCATAGAGTATTGAAAGTCCAGGAAAAAAACTGAGAATATAACAAATTATTAAGTCAGCTGTACCTCACAAGGCAAGTAAAATAAATGAAGATTCTTTGCATTATAAATATCTATAAATTTGTACTTCATCTATATCTAAAAAGAACCACAAGGGCACAGCTCATGTGAAAGAAATTATGGATCCTAGACCTAACAAGTACATGCATAATGATATGAATAGATACAGCACCAAAGAAATTACTAAGAAATAGGTATATTAACTGATCCTCTTTCAGATATGGGAATATTTCCCAGTTTCTGAAGCTTTCTGCTAGCCATAGAATGCATAGAAATCACGAGTCAGGACATTGTTTATGCAATGAACCTAAGAAAGGCAGAAGTACAGAACAAGGTTTTAGCAAAGAAGTATTTTTGCACTAACATTAAATGAATAATAATGATATTGTGTAAGTTATAAATAGATGTGTATATGTATATATATATATATATATGTATAATTCTGATTATGTTTCTGTATTATTTCTGTATTATATTTGCATGTTTTGATGCAGGAGTGGCTGGTTTGAGTAACTGGCAGAAGCTTCCTCCAAGTCTGATAGAACCAATGCCTGTTGGTTCCAAGGTGGGTCCTCAGCTGGGCAATGCCAATCCCATCAGAAACAAGTGACAATATATGGGATAACATATTTCAGGAGGGAAAAAGTTACAGCATAAAAAAAAAAATTCAGGGGAGTGGTAATATGTGAGTGGGAAGATGAAGAAAACCAGTTCTAGATAATTTGTAACTTCTATTACTAAAATCATCCTGTGTCTGCAGTCTCCTCTTACTACATACACATCTACACAGCAAATAATCAAAGTGAGTAAGTCTGCAGCAGTCTCCTGTACTCATTTCCAGGGCAGGATGGAAAAGCCCAGTTTATTTAATTATATACACCAAAATAATAAAGAAGGGGAACTTAATTTACCTTGCACTGAAAAATTTATTTAAAAAAAAATCCCAAGCTTGTAAGTCTCAAACCTGCAACTCTAATGATGGTTTTGTTTTGATTTATCTTGTTTTAAATATTTTTGTGTTCATCTACTGTGCATATATTCATATATTAAATTTGTGTGTTTGTACTTAAAGCATTTTTAAAAGTTCAGTAGAATCTAGTATTGAAAATATTGTATCAGTATCAGACAGATGCACATAGGAAGTAAGACAGCTGGGAAAGTGTAGCTGAAGTGTGTGAAAGGAAGGATAGATGCCACCCCCTCATTTTCTGTATCAATTATACTTTGGAATAAAGAGCAAAACCAAAGATTAATAAACTGCACAGTTTGTCATGGTTTTCTAATGTTATGGTTGCAAGTGAAACAAAGCCTGAAATTTCCTTGTAATCTTGTTTTATATGGTTTGTAAGCTTTGCTTTATCTAAAGGAACATATACATGCTTAAGAGTTCTTTCTACATAAAATGGTGCACTGTATCTTAAGTTAGAAGATACTTAGGGAAAATAAGCATATCATGCAGAACTAATAATGAACAAAAAATATTACTTTTTTTAAAGAAAGCAAAGGAATCTCAAGCAAAGAGAGAAATTTACAGTACTTGGACAACCAACACTGCTAGCATCCAATAAAGGATGAAATAGCTAGGGCTAAGAAACACTTGGTGAGTAATTATGCTCCTTTTTTACACAAAGTTGAGTTGGGATTAACCAGTCTAGAAAATATCTAATAACACATTATTGTATGAAGTGTGGCTCCCTGATAATATTTGCTGTATTCAGTTTTTCAAAACTGAGATCTTCAAGCCCACTCATGTTCTTTAGGTGTACATTTGAACTGTTTGGAATATTATGCTTTAACAGGAAAAAAAAAAGTCTTGATAACTGCAGTTATCCATTATATGCTGGTATTATACATCAGTAAAAATTCATTATGAAGAATTATATTTTAATGAGTTTTTTCTCCCTAATTATAAAAATATTGAAAAAATGAAGTTAAGGTAGAGTTGCCAGTTAAATATCCCCTGCTAGACTAGAAGTGATTGGGAGAAACTGGGGAATGGATGAGAGAAAAAGAGCAAAAATAGTACTTGCTCAGGAATAGTCTCCTGTGTGATATCTTACTAAGGAATTATTAAATGCAGTAAACCATGAGGGAATCTGAGGAAGAGTAAAGGTGTTATGACTGGTATAGGATTCTTCCTAGACAATGTGTGTGCTCTCAACAAAAAATATTGTACTACTAAACATGAAGAAGCCTTGAGCTGGCAGAGTTTGATGATATCCTTTGATAAATCAGTTGATGTGAATAGGTGTAGTACTTAAAAAACATAAGTCTTATCTCCTAAAATCTGTGGTAATTTTTTTTTCTTTTACTGTGCCTCAGAAACTGAGAACAGGAATAAAGGAAGAACATTGTTCAGGATTAATGGAGTAATTTGAGTGCACGATAAAAGCTGTCAAACACGGTACAGAAACTACTGTAGTTAAAAAGTTTATGAAGTTAGGTGTTTGAATTTCTTGCATTATATATTCCAGTCTGTCCATAACTGAGCTATGGAGAATATAAATAAAAATATTTTTACTTTTCTTGAAAAAGAGAAACATACAATACCATTATTGAAGACTATTTACAGTGTTCTGCTTTCATGCGTCTCATCCTAATTTTTTAATTGTTGAAATATACAAACTAAAAGTTTTGTAACGTGTGCTGTTGATGATGACGATGTAAGATTTTTTTTTGGTAAGATTTTTAATTCTGAAAGTGAATGAAGAATTTTATAGAAAGGAAATTAGAGTTAATCATGTTTTTCAAATGTGAAACCTAAGTAAATAATTTCTAAATACAAGAGAAAATTTCATGTCCTTTTGAGGTGAATGTCAGAATTCTGACATCAATAAGGCAAGCATTTTCTTCAAGGACCTATTACTCCAAGCTAAGTATGAGCCCATATTTTGCAAGCTTTATCTCTAAAATCTCAGTGATTTTAACCACTTTTACAGATGAACTTGACAACTTGCTTAAAAAGTAAAAATATCAAACCAACACCACCAGTACCAGCCAAAATTTAACTTTGAAAATAAGACCCTGTCTATACAGAAACTATGATAATGATATAAGATACTTAAGTTACATAAAATCTTTAGGTAGGCAGTCTCATTTAGTTCCAAAATAAACTTAATATGATTTAGCTATTTTGAAAATGCATTAAGCTAAATCGTATTAAGGCCATGTAATAAGAAAAAAAAATGTATAAAAGGGTTAGGTCAGTTAAATTAATTCATTTTCAGAGTTTTTTATATTTAACATTATGATTTGCTGTTATTAGGAAAGACATGGCTGTTGCTGTACCTCTGAAAACTCATCACAGAGGTACCAGTAATTTGCGTCCAATTTCTTCCACCAATGATTATTAATCCTTTGGTGTGGGAGCAATAACTTTTTTATTTTCTCCTGAGATGCATGTAAAAGCCCCATTACACATTTATACGGTGCCATATGGCATATTCAATCAAAATTTTCTTACACACCCTTATCAGATCTCTAATGGATGATCCACAAACAGAAGCCCAAAAGCAAAGTGTCACACAGTGCAGCAGAAGAAAGCAGCAGTGTATTTGCCTTTGCAATTTTTCTTGGTAGAAAACAATTAATTGCATTATATTAAGGAATAAACAACTCTGCTCATCAGAAATTGAATCATGGATCTTTAATAAAGAGATTTTTAATCATTATTATTTTTAATAGTGGATATAACTCAATTTGAATCATTAGTCCAAACATTCTTCTGACATTGACTTTCCTTGTATCTGTATTAGTTTGCTGGGCTGCTAAGCATTATATTGGTAATGTTTAAAGTGATTTTTACATAGACTGTTGATGGGGGAATGGATAGGAACCCATGGGAACCATAGCTCTCTCATTACCTGCTACCAAGTTTTTTACTTGTACCTGCTTGCTTCATGATGCATTTCACAGTAGCTTCAAGATAGTCGAGTTGTCTGGCCATACTAATCTAGCAGAGCTTTGCCTGTACTGATTAACTGCATTCTTTATTTTAAATTGTTATAACATCCTCAAAGATTTTAGTTCATATCTTCATCCAGTGTATGCTAATTCTTCCATTCCCTAAAATGCTTTTCTTAAACTTGAAATGTTTTACTTGTCTTTATAAGACACCTACTTACCAAAGTATTTTATTTTTTCATAGAAAGGAGTGCTGCTGTTTTTCTCCTTTGGAGGCATCATTTGGAACTAGATAACATTTTGTTTTATTGTCAATAATATTTGAAAGAAAGAACTGCACACCTTCATCAGAGTCTGAAGGAGTTTAAGTTAGGATTTGAAAACTGCCAAAAATGACAGCAAGACAATGAAAAAAAGTGATTTTATTAAAAAAAATAGGAGAAATAAATGGGCTTTCTGAGAAACAGAAATGACATTGCAAAGTAGATTTTATTTCATTTCTGAACTTATCACAAACTGATGAGATTTGTTTTCTTCCTACAGATTGAAAAGAAAATATAAAAGATTGTTTGTCTACCTAAAGATGTCACTAAACTATGCTTTCAAATTCTGTAAGATAACAATCTTTGCAATTATGTTTTGTTATTTCTGTGTAACAATTTTTTCCCTCCAGTCAGGTATACAAAATGATCGTTACATTGGTGACGATTGAATAGGACATTGCACGCCTTGTAAATATTTTATAAATGAAAAAACAAATGTTTTGAAATCTGAATACATAAAGTACAAACTGCAGTACTTTCTTAGCTTTCTGTTTTGATTATATTTCTGATTTCACAAATTTTACATTTCTGTTAAATATTTCATTCCTGAATGATCCGAGTACTATAGAAGATTTACTTGGTAATATTATAGATAGTTAGCAGGATTTTTTTAAATTATGACTTTACAGGTCTTCTTTCTCATCAGTACTATCCTGAATTCTTTTCAGTCATTGCTGCTCAGGCACAGTGCCATTTAGTCAGCTTCTATGATTGGTTGTATCTACTAATACTGAAAGATCTATGTTCCTCTTTTGGCAAATGATTCTTGATACAAGGGTAATTATCCTGTATCCTGTTTAATTTTCCAAGTTTAATATTGTTTCGATTTTAATATATGCTTGCTTTTCTTTGTGTATATGTATAAATATATATATGTGTATAATTTCAGAGGATTTTTCTCTTACACTTCTTTGTAAGTTTCTTACTCTATTATCTTTTCAGCTTTCTAAGAAAATATCTACTTCCACATAAAAGTGACACTAAACTACTAAACTTCATGAACAGTTGTTTACTTCTGAACAAAAAGCCACAAAGCAACAAACAGCAGCTCCCAGCAAGAGGTACCAAAAGCTCTTAAGAGTTGGAAATCATTACAGTTCTGATTTTGCCACAGATTTTGAACTCACTTCACAAAAAAAAATCCCCCAAATTTTTCAATATATAGAATTTCTAAATATGCATGTAATATGTATATAATATATCATACATCAGTATATATTTACATATAATTGCTTTTATTATATACAATTATTATATATTAATATATATAATTTCAAAATAAACACATAACTTTTGTTTGCCTTTGCCAAGAATATGGTTGCACTGTAATCTTTGCTAACATTAACATGCACTAAAATTTATGTCATGGAGGTACAGAATAGGACATAAGTAATCAATCTTTAGTTTCAATTAAAGTCAAAGCTTTTGTGTAGTAACTGACAGAGTAAAATATATCCAGAGGTTTCTAAAGTGTCATTTATCTCCATTAAAGAAAAATCTAGAAGGTTTTCACTTTGTGGAGCTGAACAATGAACTGGTGATGAAGTTATATCTGATGATTTCTTGGCAAGTCACTAAAGTCATTATCCTCCCACCTGCATCAGGATTAGCTATTTGTAAGGATTGATTAGTTGGGCAGACTGACTACTTGAATAACCATGATCTTAAGTGAAATTGCAACTTCCTTTGATTTTCACAAAAAAAAAAGAAAATTGTTAAAGCAAAATTAAAGCCACAGATAATTTGCAATTAAGATCACAGATAATTTGCAAGTTTCTGGTCATATAGAGTTGATTCTATAGTTAAAAATATGTGAACATTTAATTTCAGTACAAATTAAAAGGCTTAGGTTTGACTTTAATACCTAATTAACTTTCGAATTTGCAAACATTTCTAATTCTGGAAGTACTGAATTTTCAGAGACTCCTTTGGTGATTCTTTCAAGACTTCCTAAACTTGGAAGGGATTTATCTAAGAAAATGTAAATATCTGCATATAAGTGTTAATATGCAGTTACAGGTCTTAATTAATCTCATCCAGGAGTTGGCTTCTGAAATTAGGCAGATTAATCATTCTGTAGGAGTGTCTGGCTATGACTATGGTAACAATTTCATATATGCATATCTGTGGGCTGAATGTAATTGTTCATACAAAAGCACCTAATAACTTTTGAGATTAATCAGCACATCCCTGCTGAGAGAAGATTTCTGTAGAATCTATGCCAAATCTATTAGCCCTGTGTGGCTGTCTCAGAGCATTAAAAAGTATCTGGAATAGCTCTGTGCAATGTGTATTCCATGTTCATTTCATTGAATTTAGATTCCCAATCATGAGCTGGGTCTCAGCCTCCTAGTTACTGATTTTATCAGTACGAAGAATGGATTTTAGAGATCAAATAGAAATGTCTACTTCTGATTCAAGGTGAACCAACAATTTAGCTAAAATTTCTCACATAAAGGTACCTACGCATGGAGAACATTTTTTTTAATAACTTTTAGGCTGAATTACATCCTCTGGACTGGAAAAAATTCCTAAACATAAATAATTAGTGCTTTTTTTCAAACTTTGGTTCCAGCTGGCATCTTAGAAGAATATAAGTCTCTTGCAGGTCCTGTGTCTTCTTTTTTGGACCTGTACCTAATGTCAGATACATATTCCATGTCAGATGAGACTGGCTGGATAGGATTAGTCATCTGAATATAAATGACCTAGGTATTATGGTGTTCAGATACTAAACATCTGGGCTTTAATGGGAAGAGGGGATCATTTTACTGAAGTGTGGAGAATCATACATGATTCTTGATCCAATAACACATATCTGGGAAGATTTAGTGCTTCCCATTTATCAATTGTATGTTCTCTAAAGATAGTAATTGGGAAATTCTGTTATTCCAAATATATGAACAATGTCAGGTTATTCAGGATCCAGAAATATCTCTCAATTCTCTGAAGTTTCCAAGTATTCTGAAATAGGCTTCTAATGGAGTAACAGGTAAAAAAAATGATAATTTTTGTCTGTGAAAGAACTTGTTAAAGAATTTGGAATTGGGGTTTAGACCTGCCTTAAATTAAAGGAATCAGAGTGCACAGGCTCACCTCAGACAAATTGTAAGACATGCAAATAAAACACTTACGTATAATGCTCCTGTTTTATATCCTTCCTGGTGAAGTGGAAACACTGTACATAGGGAAATAAAAATATTATTCTGTAATTCATTGATGAACCACTTTGCTGACAGGGAAGAAGGAAAATCCTGGATCTTGATTGATAGTAATGCTACTGTTCATGTACTTCAATACTGTGGGATTATTTCCCCCCTCAGTTTTTTTCCTAGTTCTGAGGTAATGGAAGAGCCAGTTAGGAGGCATTCCTATGATAACTTCTAATATTTGGTTTAGACAGGCATCAACTCAGTGATATTTAACAGAAAAGTCATTTGACGTTCTTCCAGAACGAAACATTTTGGGGTCAGAGAATGAATTTCATGACCATTGACTACCAGAACTAAATCATGTTCTATTCTCAGCTGAATTTAAATGCTAACAGAATGTTAATGAGAAATACTGAAATAGAAATTCATGCGCTGCCTTTTTTGTTTGGTTAGTTGTTTTTCGGGTTTTTTTAATAGGAGATGCTTATCCCTAAAATCAGTTTAGGCATATAGGCCAAATACTCTGAAATAGATTGTACACTTATAGACTAAATTAGAAATAATATGGATGAAGTAGGCTTTGTTATTCTAGGTTACTGTTTCTTAATTTCCCTACAATTAATTGGATTTGGAGCAGCCCTGCATTTTTTTACTATCAATTTCAGTACCAATGATGATTCTGTGTTTACACATGAATTCAAATATTCCACTGATTTTTCTGTTGCGATATCCCTGATACAGCAAAACTTATGAGGCTGAGATACAGTGCTCAATGAAATATCCATGTTCTTCTGTTTACATTTATGAATCCAATTTTATCTCCAGTTAGAATTTCTTTTAACTGGAGATAAAACTGGATTCATAAGTGTAAACAGAAGAACATGTATATTCATTGAAGAAGAGCATGGGTATTTCATTATAAACAGAAGAACATGGATATTTCAATTTAAACTGCTTATCAGTTTAAATTGTTGCCTATCAGATTAGATTGGGAATATATAGCTTTATTTAGCACTTGTTATATATTTTCTGATGAATAAAGCTAAAAGTCTTGGACACAATTATCACTGACTTATTGAGAACTCAAGATTTTATGCCAACATATTTAAATCTTATGATTAAAAATGTTGCCTGTGTTTTGGCTCTTCAGAGAAATTTCTGAAAAATTATATTTCACTCTTTTATATAATAATCTCCAAAATTCTTTCATGATATGCTGTTCGGGTTAGAGACATTTTTCCCAATAATTTTTCTTGATTAGCACTCTGTTTGCTTATTTCCTCATAATTTCCTTTTTAGTAGTTATTTTATACAACAAATTTTCATGGTATGTGTTGAAGAAAAGAATTGGCATTTACATTGTAAGTACATCTATAACCAGTTTTAGATATCTACTGCATTGACTAAAATAAGAGATGGATTATTATGAGAGAAAAGCCTGCAAAAACATTTGCCCCTTCCTTTAGTTTTTTTAAAGATAGGCAGAAAATAGTTTATATTAGTGTAGAGCTCAGACTTTTATTTGATTATTTTCAGCATTAATTTGATAATTTCATGGCTTGAATTTATTTATCTGTTGATTCATTGTTTAATTGAACTAATTTTGACTTCAGTACTATTGTATCTTCAATTAACTCAATACAGTAATAGTAAAGCACAACACCCAGATATTTCCTCTGGGGTTTGCTATCAAATCCTTTTTAATAAAATCCATAAACAAACCTGCACTCTGAGTTCTAGTGAAAGCTAAGAGGTAAATAAGACATCCTAAACCTATTTTGTTAGACTTATTGATTTGTATCTCAATATTAGATATAAAAGAAGATTTCATATTGCAGTGATCATACAACACTGTATACTTGGGGATACTATGAGGACTGCTAGGAAGAGGCAGGATCCACCTGGACAAGAAGGAACAAAGCAGTTTTGCCAACAGGCCCACTCACACAGGGAGGACAGCTTTCAAGTAGGAAGGATACATGCAGGAAGTGACAATCCATACAGTAGGGAGGAAATGGTGGGTGGTATTGACAAACAAAGGGTCACAGGGTAATGTGGAAAAGAGTAACTTTGTGTTGAACAAAATAATGCTGAAAGGAGCCAGCTGAGTGTATCTGTATAAATAAGGTAGTGATGAGAGGGCAGCATGATGGCAGAGGCTCTCACACATTTTCTGGGAACTCATCACCACTGCATTCCTCTCTGAAATGCCTGTGTCCTTCTCGGGACTTTAGCTGGTCAGAGTGACTTCGAGATACATTAGAAAGTCTCTTTTCTTAGCCTGGCGCTCGAAGGAGGAGTCAGAGCTCTCCAGTTCTCAGTCTTAAGGTTGTTTATTTTATCTTATCTATAAAATTTTTTCTTTTGTCCAGTCGAGGTCTGCTCAGCAAAAGGCACTCTCCCTGCCTCAGAGGCAGAGTTATCTTTTTATACTAAAAACTATGTACAATATTTACAATTACTGTCCAATACTTATCACTTATGTTAGACAGTGAGCTTCTACTCTAAACCAATCTAAAAGTGCCAACATCACAGCAGAAGATGGAGGCCAAGAAGAAGGAGAAAGGCTGGACACACTCAGATTCTTCTATTTTGCTTCCTGAGCCCCCATTCTAAAAACCTCAAAAAATCTATTTTTCACCTTGTGATAAATTCACTATCATTCTACTTAAACTTTTGTGGCTTGTAATTCTTCATATAAGGTTGGTAATTGTTTTTTCTAAGGGCTAAATCAAAGGCACAGGAGTCTTAGGCTCTGTGCCAAGGTCTCTGAGCCCCCCCTGAGCAGGGTCTCGAGTCCTCCGGGGCAGCCAGAGGAATTTCCTGGGTTCTGACATGTCCTCATGCACAACATATAGGGAAAATGGAATTAGGAACTAGATTTCTGGGAATAGTTGCAGTGCTATGACCTCACTGGGATTACAGGGATGGACATAAAATCTTAACAAAGGATAGGCAGAAAGACATCAGAGAAACAAGCCCTTTATTTGACAAAACAGTGAGAATGCATGAAACTTTACCAAGATATGGAATGATAAACCAGGCAAAAGTTTATAGTTCAACATTAATACACAGACTTATGTGGAATCCATTCTGATGGGACTCTGCTAAAGACCACCTGCTCAGGAAAAGGTTGATAACTTCTTTCAATAACTGGAAGAAGTCTCATTTTCACAGCACTTGATCCTATCCAGCATTATAGTCTTGGAAACAGTCACATTCTGTGCATATACACTTTGAGAACGTGTATGCCTTTCTAGTAGGTCCAGCAACAAGCTGGTCCCCTATATATTTGTCTTTCAGCTGTAGGAGAAAGGATACAGAGTAGCCCAGACACATCACTACTATTTTAGCTACTTCACCGGTATGATTATCAAGACTTCCTTTCCTGAAACATACCATCGTGTGCACTTTATTGTGCTTACATATTCTCTGTTCCTTCCCCTTGTTGTTAAAAATAACACTGTCCACTATTTCCTCTTCCTTTTTTCAGGTTTCTTCAAACTCTTTCATTATTTTCTATTCACCACTGGGATAAGAACGGAAGCCTTCATGTCTTTCTTGAATGATGTCCAAATTTTTTGCTGAAATTTTAGGGCTTTTTGCCTTTGTATTGAGTTCCTACCATCCCTCTTTTAGTTACAGTTCATCTTTTTCTTTGTCTATTCTGTTTTAATAACATTTGTATCTTTTTACATGTGCTCTACAAGCTTATGAACAAGACAGTTCACTATATATGGGTTTTAATTTTGTCAAGATTTATTGTAAAGGTTTTGTTTGGTTTTTTGTTTGTTTTTAACAACAGTGATAGACCCTGAAAGCCAGCTTGTCTTAATTGATGAGGGACTTCCTGGCTGAATTATAAGTTGTTGGTTTGAAAGTGTGAAATGCATTCCTGTAAAGGCCACAGTGACCTTTTGTCTTTCATTCAGTAAGGAATCAAAATACAACATTTTAGTAAGCTGAGCTCAGTTGCTAAGACACGTACTTTTCAGCAAGAAAATCTATTTCATAGCATTTCATAAGGCAACATTTAAACACAGCTAGCCAAATTTCTGCATGTTCTTTCTGCTGTGATTGAACAATGGCAATTTGTTCCTGGCTGTCTCTCCTAACAGGAAGATAATAATTTGTCTGTGTTAGCCTTTTTTGCTCTAGAGTCTAATATTTGCTTTAATTTATGGAACAGGTAGTAGCAGTTTATTTGGCTTTATAAGGAATAAATTGTGAGATTCTGGGAATAAATTAATAATGATGTGGCAAACAGTTATTTTTTAAATTATATTACCGTAACAAATATTTGGAAAATGCAGTGTACTAACTTAACTGTTTGTTTTGGAAAACACAGTTTTAAGGTGAACATTTATTTTAATCCATTTGAAAGATTTTGTGTCCCCTCCCAATTTCTTGTTCATCCCCTACCTACTCAGTAGAGGAGGCAGAATGGGAAAACTACAGATGTTATTCAGCAATAACAAAAACACTATTGTTGTTATTGACCCTGCTTGATTAACACATCCAAAACACTGTGCCGTACAGGCTGCAATGAAGAAAATTGCCTCCATCTCAAGCATACCTTGTACATCAGCTCACTTTAAAATAGGTATGAAGGCTGAGACTTGGCTGTAAAAGCATAAGCAAGAAGTGAAATTTAAAATATCTGAGCTCATCATAAGTGACCTTCTATGTGCTGTTTAGAATATTGAGTGCATCTCTGAGGCTCTCAGCTAGTTCTGTGAAGATAACTTTGATATTCTGTACTATCTGAAATTTCACCAGATGCATGTTAGATAATTTGATCCCACTGTAGATGCCCATTTATTAGGTTGACGATGAGGTGCTTTTAGAACACTCCAGAAACACATTAGGAAGGTGAATCACACACCTCACTTTTTAGGCAACCCTCCACAACCTCTCTTTATTGATCGACTATAAGTGCTCTGCAGACCTAGTTACATGTAGGGGAGAGTTTTTGGTTATGAGAAGAATATAGAATATAGCTGTGTTAATGAAGTGACCCTCAGTGTAACTAGAAATTTAATATTAGTAACTTAATCATGATGGCTTTTTTAAAAGTATTTTCTTTTAAAAATGTGGTCTCCTTCAGAAAATCAATGCATGCCTTTTATTAAATTCAGGAGGCATTTCAGAGGTTTTTTTGCAGTTTTATAATCAGTTTCCTTACAGAAATGATTCATCTTACCTCCAAATGTTTATTTTGTTTGGGAAGAAGAATGTTAAACATTCTTATGTATGTGGCTGAAATGAAGCTGTGTCATATGGTCCGTTGCTGTGTATGTAAAGTTCAGACAATATAATTTTAATTCTATTGTCTGTTATTGTTATTAATCTGTGTCAGACTGTTATGAATACAAGACAAAAAGAAATTAATTCTCTATAGCTAAATAACATGAAAATAAGTCAACTGAACTTGTTTTGCTATGATTTTGCAATTGATAAAAAAGGTTTTTTTAAAGTCAATACTGAGAGCAGTTTATTTCAGGTTAGGAATTACATTTTTTTCCTTAAGCACTGATTTATACACAATGAAAACACAAAGTAAAAACTGAAATGTTCATGTGGTGATCCTCAAGATCAGTTTGATTAAGAGTAATGGAGAAATTAATAAAAAATACAGGTATGAATCAGAGATTTTGAATTTTTTATATAATTAGGAATTTATATCAAGTTCCCTTGCTTTTAGTCCGACAAAACATAATGAAGACTACAGAAATAAGATCACAAGACATCTGAGTGAACAGAGTGTCTTAATGCACCATGAACTTCTTTGCTTTCCAGTTCATAGATGATGAACAGTTTACAGATGGAGACATGAGCTGGTTCAGGCTAATCTTTGGATCCTGGACTTTGTGTACTAGATACATATGACTGAGAAATGAATCATTAGGCTACTCTAGGCTACTCTCAATACTACTCTAGCTGATAAAAATACAAGGATATGGACTCAGACACAAATGTCACCAGCTGTTTCATTCTAGCAGCCTCAGTTGAAATTAAGAAAATGATGGCAAATTAGGCAGAAAAGAAAAAAATACATATATATAACAAAGAAGCAGTAGAAATTAGTGTAATTAATTGGATAGGATATTTTCAAGTCTGATTTACATTTCTAGGAGCATTTCAGGACTTTAGAAGTAGCATTTTACAAGCTGTGACACTAAACAATGGCTGCTTGTGAGAGTTATTTCCAAAATCCAATTCTTCTCTCAAATGTGATAGGATTCTTCAGCAAGAACATCAGTGGAAGCAACAAGACTAGTCCATGACAAGGTTATTGCTGTCCTTTTTTCTCTTCTGTTTTTTTCCCCAATATCATCTCCTAGGTACATTCCCTTGGCTCTTATCAGGGGCTCTTGTTCTTTGGAGCAAGAAAAGGAGTTTGAATTATTGTGGTACCCACACAGACACTTGCTCATTCCCCTGCCCACAGTGGGATGAAGGAGATGATAAGAAGAGTAACAATGAGAAAATTCATGAGTTGAGATAAAGACAATTCAAGAAGTGAAAGAAAAGGGGGGGGGGGGCGGTGGGGAGAGGAGGAAGAAAGAAATTATGCAAATGTAATTAATCACTGCCTCCCACAAGCAGACTGATACCTAACCAGTCTCTGAGCAACAGCTAACTTGGAAGACAAACACTTTCCACCCTGTTTTCTGCTAATGATGTTATGATGTTATGTGGCATGGAATACCCTTGTGGAAGGGTGCACTGTGAGAAACTGATGGCATGAAAGCACTGTCCCCCATATTAATAATATTAATTTAATTATAATAACAAAACATTGGTGTGTTATCATAACAACTTAAGTCACAAATCTAAACCATAATGTTATTCACGTTGTTATGAGCAAAGTTAGCTCCATCCAAGACAGACCCAGCACAATTTGAAATCCATATTCTTCTATTCTTGCAGAAATTTTAACCCAAACTTCCTTTCATCAGTCATTCTTGCCATTTTTCTGCTGGTTGGCTCAGAAAGATAATGCCTAATTTACCATTCTTTTAGTGATAAGTGGCCATGCAGATGTGAGTTGCAGGCCTAGATGGACAGCAAGCATAAGTGTGATTCCAGACCAAAGAAACAGGAAACTGCTTTCTGGATTGTTACATTTTTTCTACTTAGCATATGTGCATAAATAGTCCTACGAAAAACTGTTTCCTAAAATGTCGTTTACTGACTGATTAATTTAAGTGCAAAATTAACATAGGAAGAAAATAAATTAATAAGGATTATCATGCTTTTAGTCCAAATTAGGATACTAATCAGCAAGAAATGTGAAATTCATGAAGTTGGAGACAGTATAACTCACTTGGCTATGGAAATGGGAATTCTACTCTCTGATCTAAAGACTGTTATTTTTTTTTTTACTACACTATTTTAAAAATGAAAAAGTTATAAAAGGAAAGAAGAAGATCAAGGACCTTCTGTGTTTTCAGGAGAATCATTTGGCTATAGAGTCACTTTTTCTTTTATTGATGGCTGTTGATCCATTAATTTTGCGTAGTTTTTTACACATGGCTGAGAAACCATAAGGAAGTTGAAATAGCTCTCCTCACACTAATATAATATTCATACAGAAATTAACAGAGCATCAGCCAGAGGGTAAACAGAATGACTGTACTAGAACTTCTCAAGTGCATATTTTGAAGCAAGTGAATTGAACGTTTAGCTTCTTAATGATTGAACTATGAAATAAACTGAAAAATGCAGAAATTATTGGAATTAAGCTTTTTGAATACACTTGACTTACAACAGTTTATATTCTGTAGATTATCACACCTGGCTTTTCACTGATCCCTACTTTCATATACTAGGAAATTTCATCCCACAATTAGCAACTCTTCTAACTGAAGAGTATGTTTGTAATTATCATCTATACTGGAGTTACATAGACTAAGGTATTTGCATTAAATCTTTTCTTTTGAGGTTGGAATACAAAATTTATTTGTTTAATAATTGTAAATTTATTCTTTTATCTAAAGCTGGATTTCTGAAGCTCTTTGATATTTCAGTGGTTATTCTCCTGAAATTCCAGCTGTCAATCTGCAAGTTTGTACATCTTTCACATCATCATTTTCACCCTCTTGAAGTCATATCAAATATACTGAATTTTTTCCTACATCCTTATGATGTACTTAAGGCAAAAAAAAAAAGGAGAACAGAAAGACAAGATAGGAAGCTATGCCACATTCCGTTGTAAATTATGTGACAAAATTATTTCCTGTATGCTTACTGTTATTATTTTCACACCTGCAGAGATTAGTTAGCCAAACTTCAGTATGACACTGCCATGATGTATTGTTATTTGCATCTAAGTGTTTCTGTTTGCCAGAAATCATGTAGGAGGTCCTAAAACTGCAGCATGTGAAATGAGATGGGATGCCTGTGCACCCTGCACTTATGGGGAGTTCCAGTTACCACCAAAAGAGAAGAATAGCCACTTATGTGTTTCATTTCATTAGGGACACTAAAAGTTAAATTAGCTTAGTGCTGTACTAAAGGCTCTATGTCATTACTATAGCAGAAGAAGTATATCACATTTTAATACTTAGAAAGCATTCAACATGATTGCAGAAATAAACAACAAATTACTCTCAGTCTTTACATGAATATTCATGGCAGTGAAAACCAACCAGTCAGGGATGTACAAAATTTCACACTAGCTCATTACAACTAATATGAAAATTCCTGAGGTTTGGGGGTGATTTTTTGTTTGCAATTTAAGTGAAGACCAAGAAAATTTATTGTATAGAAAACATTAGAAACTTTCATCTGAGATACCAAACAGGTTTTGAAGCATTTGTGTGTGTGTCACTAAAACATTTCACAATCCAGTACAGCAAAAACTCCATATCTTCTCTACAAGCTTAATAGATAGAAATACGCCTGAAATTTCCCATCTATATCATTCCATGTTTGCCCATTTAATGAAGCATTTTCTTAAATCACACACATGGTCCCTTTCACCATAAATACTTACAGATTTTACTGGGGAACATAATTTCTAGGAATGTCTTCCAGAGCTAGGAGAGACTGAACTTTGAGTTCTTTTCAGACAGTCAGAGAATGCAATTTTTTTTTTAATATATATTGTGAAAGATTTTTAATTTTTCATATTGTTCAGCTTCCTTGTTCACTGACCCAGAAGTATGAACCAACAAGATCTTCCTTGGCCATCAACTTCTTAGTGGTTACTCCAGAAGAAATCTTAAGCTGTTAAGATATTTAACTATCCCTCCTTTCTTCACTCCATCCAGAAATTGTTATAAGCCCTTAGGATATGACTTTTTATTTCCCTATATATAGTCTACCTCCAAAATCTTAGGGGTTCAAAACTAAACTGGCCAAAACTTAGATGTTTAAATGCAAGAATGTTTTTAATATTCTACTGCCATATGCAGTGCCTTAGAATATCCAAGACATAAACATAGGTCTAGCCATCTAAAGATGGCATAGGGGAGAAAAAATAGTCAAGGCACTTAGCAGCAGGAGTGACAAGTGAAGGCTAAGCAGAACATTCAGATTTATTTACAATAGCATTAAATACCTACTCATATATTACTGAATCTAGCATCCACACTTGAGAAAGCTATTCTAGAATCATGTCCTTTACCCACCCATTGATGTCCAATGTGGATTCATAGGGCAACTGAAGTAATCCTGGACCTCTATTAGATATGAGAAATTTAATAGACTCTTCCAAACTTTATAAGCTTCATCTAATATGTTTTTTATATTTCTTCTCTTGTTTTTTATATTTCTTCTCTCACTTCCCTCAGTAGTTTCCACATACCATGATGAAATGAGCAGATCACTACTATGATTATAAAATTCCAAGCAGCTCTTTGTGGGAAAAAAAATAAAATTAAGACATGGTGGTTTTGTTCGTCCTTTATTAACTTGGAGGCAAGATGGTATTTCAGTGATGCAGGGTACCATTGGACATTCAGTCTGTGCTAAGGGTAGACCTTGTTGCAGGTGACTGAGTAAACTGAACTGTATCACGCCATCCTATAAGGCTCAGTAACAAACATAACTGGTTTGTTTTCTCTCCTTTTAAGGAAAGTTTTGCAGTACATGATGACAAACATGTTACATGTTACACTTACAAACATTATAAGTTTTTAAGTACACAAGTGTTGTCAAAAAAGCAATGTGAGATGGAATGAAGTCTTAATATTTCCTTGATGCTGCAGATGATATTGTCTCTTTCCAAACAGCTGTCCTTGGCAGGAAAATGCCTCACTCTACATATGTTATACAACTGATGCTATTCTGATTGAATATGTTTCTAGAGTTAATTTATCACCCAGTAGTTAAATACAGGATACATTAAATGATTGTGGAGATAGTGAAAGATTTTTAATTTTTGAATATATTGAAAAAGGAAATAGGAGTGATGATCAGCTTTCTCCAAATAAAAGGCCAAGAAATGGGGATACACTCAACTGGACATAGATGAACTGAATTTTTTTGGTTCACTTTGTGTATGGATACATGCTGTGTTTTTGCAGTACTGTTTAGAGGATTTCTTTTTCTCATTTCAAAGCTTATTATTTGTGGGGTGCTTGAAAATGTAGAATAAAATTGTCAATATATTTCTGTATACTGTTCTCCTCTTCCCAGTAAATGCCTGTACTCTTGCCAGAACATTTTGTGTTTCAGGCTCTTTGGGGTCTCTTTTCTTTATTATGTATTATTAGAAGACACTGCATATATGAGATACTTTATTCAAAGCCAAAACTGCATAAAACAATTAAACAAGACTGTTAAATATATGTGCTATTTGTTGGAGTCTAAAACATCTCATCACATAAATGTTTCATTATCAAACACTTTTTTTTGATTAATTTTTTACAGTCATGACTACTACAAAAAAGCAGCTAGAAATTAATAAGTAGGAAATGTAAATATTTATTTGAATTTACTAATTTTAGGTAGAAAATAGCTGTTGACTGGTGAAATGTCCAGTATTCAGTTAAGAAATTGTCATTTTGTCATTCATTTAAAATAGCTACTACAGGTATCTGTTTCATCTACAGACATAAGACCTCATATAACAGTATATGCAAAATAAGCATACAATAGTTAAACACCCCATATAATATAATGAACAATATCATAATAATTTGCATTTCATTTTTAAGAAATTTAGTGAATATTTTCCCCACATATCAGTGTCTCGGTCCCTCTGCGAGCCTCTCAGGAGCCCTCAGCCAGTCCCGAGTCGGCAGACACCGGGGGGAGCAGCCCCGACACGGCCGACAGCAGAGAGACACTCTCTGTGTGTGCCCCGAGGGTACTGAGGGCACCTGGGCTGGGGGGAGACACTCTCTGTGCCCCGAGGGTACTGAGGGCACCTGGGCTGGGAGCAGACACTCTCTGTGTGTGCCCCGAGGGTGCTGAGGGCACCTGGGCTGACAGCAGGGAGACACTCTCTGTGTGTGTGCCCCGAGGGTGCTGAGGGCACCTGGGCTGGGGGGAGACACTCTCTGTGTGTGCCCCGAGGGTACTGAGGGCACCTGGGCTGACAGCAGGGAGACACTGTCTGTGTGTGCCCCGAGGGTGCTGAGGGCACCTGGGCTGGTCGCCTTTGCAGCACAAGAGACACCAGAGACATCGGTAGAAGAGAAAGGGCCGACTCTTAGCAGGGGTTAATCCAAGGTTTTATAAGGATCCCAAGGGAGCTCCTGCACCTCAGGGGGCCTCCTGCCGAGAGCCCCGGGAGATGTGCCAAGGTCACATTTAAAGGGAGGTGGAAACCAAAAGCAGATAACATTTTACCAACCAATAAGTAACTCTAAGGGATGGGTACTGGGGGACAGACATATAGGACAGCGCATGGGGCAAGGCCTGGGGGGCTGACTCCCAGCCTCTCGATGACCTGGACCGAAACTTCTGGATGGAGGGGATGGGATGCTGAATGATTGACAGAGAGCCAGGGTGGGGTTTGGGGATGATCTTATCCCAGGAGAGGGATAACACAGGTAAAGGGAGGGGGGTACAGTCTGGGATAAACCATTTGGGAAAAATATGGGGATACAAAACAAAACTACTTCAAAGTATTACAAAGTATAAAAACGCACTACAACATATCAGGAATTAATTCTAATGAATACTGTAGAGTAAATTGCAAGTAAAAGTTGAACTAGCAATCAAATAAATATAAAAAGATATACAAAAATATTATACAATTTTAGTTCTCTTTTTTTCTGAAAATATTTAGACAACTTATTATATTGATGAGACTTCTGCTTTTTAAAATAAATAAGGAAATATAAACTTCCAGAAAAAAATCTCCTGAATTCTGAAATCTATAGAGGTTTGGCACTTTCATGAAATTTAGAGCCACAGTGTCACTTGTTATGATGCCTCCATTTAGTAATGAATAAGCAAGGACATTTGAACTAACAAAGGTAAACCAGTCCCTAGTGATCTGACAAAGTATTGAAAATAATATGTAACCAGCTGTTCACTCATAAAATTCTTGTGTACTGCTTTGAGAAACCTGCCCAGATGCATCAAATGGGACATTCTTGATGCTGCAAGAATGTCTTAGTTTTTGGTATAACCATCTCCCTCCCACTTTGCAAGCACTAAAACAGATGATATTGCTTTCTATAACATTAAGTATCTCTGGAAAATCCTTGCCCTTTCAAAATATTCATTGTCTTTTTCTTCACACAACTGTAAAGTGAAGTGTTAGTGAATTCAACAATGCTTTGGAAATTATTTTGTCTTTTTATGCCCACTGAACTGTCATGGTGTTTCTTGACAGATGCTGCTATTATTAAATGCAGTCAAAAATAAATTTGGCCCAAAAAAATCTTGGGAGGATTGGCAGAAGGGCTACAAGTGTCTATCAGAAAGCTTTCTGCCAAGAAAAACGGGTTTTGTTTGATGATGACTGGAAAGATCACTTCAGAGAAGTGTTAACCTCTATTTCTCTCTGCAAAACTACAGTTAGTGTATCCTGGAGTTTTGTATCATTATCTCTCAAGTGTAGTGGTCTTATGAGATGCACCTGCTACAGTATCTGCAAGGCTCAGGAGCAAGCAAACAAAATAAATGCTTCAGGGGAATATCAGTGTAAAGCTGTTGAAATCAAGCAGGATAAAAGTGCTGTGGATTAAAAATTCCCTGTGTACCCCAGGGAATTATGGTACATTGCACCTGGAGCAGAATATAGAAGCACTCATAGAGTGAAATTTTTAGCATCACTTTAATATACAAATAAAAGCACTTACTGATCATTCGGTGAAAATGTGGGTAGTATTCCTCAGGAGTATTTAAGAGCTCTTGTTGAACCTTGCTGAAGTTAAGGTTGATAATATTTTGCTTGCAATTTCTGAAACATAACAATGTACTTGTAAATACCACTGGAATAGATATGATATGTCCACAAGTTTTATTCCTGATTCAGTGATGTCTGAATCATTCATATGAAATTATTTCTTCCTTTCTGTGAGGTCTCATATGGTGTTACAACAGCTTGAAAAAGCGTTCACTTCATGGCAAGTTATTGTGTTCACTCTTACCAGGAAGATATGTCTGGTCCAAGAATCTAATAACAGACCTTCCAAACTTAATAAGAATAGTTTCTCTAAAGAATGAGATATGAGATCATTTTCCATAAAACTTATGAGATCCCCAATTCATATGCCATTTTTGTCTGCATCCCTGCCAGCAGGGCTTCTTTCATCCTCTAATCTCTGAACTGCAAAGCATAGACTCCGTCTGTAGAAGCAGAAGTCAGTACAAAATACTACACAATAAAGATAGCATTGTTGATTCTCTCAGACTTGGAAAGCTTTGATACCACCTGTCTATGCTATTCACATGAACCCAGAAACTCCAACTGTCTGTGAATGCCAAGCATTTCCTCCAAGTATCAAATAATGTAGATAGAAGACAATGGTGTATCTTTCTGGGAAGCAAAATGTTGAAAGTGTCTGAGATGTTACATAAAAGATGGGTAACAACTGAGACTCTGAGGGCAAGTGGCATGAACTTGTGTCTGTAAACACGATTTCTCTTACCCAGAAAGGGATAAAACTTTCTAAGGTAGGTTGATGGTGTCCATACTATGTAATTTTTTGGCTCTGGATCATTTTTGGCTTCCATGAGTGCTCCTACACTCCTCAAACATAATTCCTATCTTCAAATCACCTTCATTTTAAGGAAGCATACTTTAAGAAAGCACACTTGTGGGGAGTTTTCAGGGTTTCACAGAGTTGGTAGGAGCCATGTTAGGATACCTTCACTGGTAAGGACTAACTACTGAGAAGTATTATTTTTCATTTCAATTTTTTTTGGTATGGTTTTGGGGTTTTTGGGCTTTTTTTTTTCCTTTTTTTGGGGGGGGGAGGGGGTTGGTCTTGTTTGGTTTTTTTGTTTGTTTTTTTTTTTTTAGCTTTTTTGGCTACTAGAATAGAGCATAAAGTAAGGCATAAAGACTATGGGAAAATGTCACATGTCAATATGCATCTGTGGATTCAGGACATGAAGGGTGTTGCAAGGAGGCAATGCCAGTTACAAAATTTCTAAAACTGTTCAATGTGAAGCCAGTCAAATGCAGTACAGACTTATTCCTTTCATTATTTTTCAAAACAGACCAAAAGGTAAACTTTCCCTCCAATTTATATTCTAAGGTTGTTATTTTAAGGCACACTGAAACCATCTGTAAAGAATGTGCACTCATACCAGGCCAAGAGCCTGATCCTTTGGCCCAGCTATGGTCAGCACCACAGACTGAGAGGAAATAAGAAACTCATTCCAGCTCCCCCCAGTCTGATCACTGGCTGCAGGTCTGGCTTCCACACACAGTAGTTCTGTCTCAAGTACAGTCCTTTGTACTGTGTTGTAAGTCTTGCGGGGTTTTTGCCTGATATCAAAATACTGATGACTGTTTTCAAAGTTTCTTTCTATTATGATCATTACTTGCATTTTAGAAAATCGAGTCTCCTCTTTTTTTCATATCTTAATGTATAAATAAAATCTTAAAATACAAGTCATATCCCATACTGCCAGATTTAAAATATTTTAAAAACATTTTCCATTCCACTGCTGGGTAACACACTGACACTTTCTCTTCTACTTTTGATTTGGTGTTTCTTTTATCCTGAAATAACTATTTCTTTTTTCTCTCAGAAGAGCCCTGGTGGTCAACAGATTGAAGATGAATGAGGAATGCTCAGTAAGGGCAAAGAAATGCAAACCTAGACTGGGATGCACTGGAAGAAGCACTATCAGGAGTTTGAGCAGGGTGAACCTTCTGCTCTACTCAGCGCTGCTGAGGCCAAATCTGGAGTACATTTTGCAGGTCTGGACTCCCCTGTATAAGACAGATATGGGCATACTGGAGTGACACCAATGAACAACTATGTAGATATTAGGGGATGGAAACATCTGTCATATGTAATGCCATATTACATGTATAACCAAAATCTGCAATGACAGAACTTTAATTCAGTGAGACAACTTCAACCTAAAACACTTATAAGGTACTTTCATCAGAAACAGTCACATATCATCAAGCAATAGGTGTCTTCTACAATTATTACTGTAGCTTTTAACTATGTAATATCTTATGCAACAGGAGTCAGCAAGCATAAACCCATCATTCAGGATTCTGCTTAATATTTTAGTCAGTGGAACAACACAAAACATTTATTTGCAAGTCCTTCCTCTTCACTGAGTGCCTTTGTTGTCTATAAACTTATCTCTTCTCAAAATGAAATAGAATTATTTGTTTATTTAAAAGCTGACAGCAATTCTTTATACAGATAAGTATTGGGTATAAGATTTATATTTTTGAGATATAAATATCAATTTTATTTATTTTAGGTTCAGTGTTTTTCATTCATTAATTCCCACTTGGAGCAATCAATTGGGTTCACCACAAATAGCAAGTAGTCAACAAGGAGACAAAAAGTAGCTGATTTGTGAACTGAAATTAATACTAAAATAGTGAGATAATCAATCTGAAATGAGCAGTTTATTTAGTTACATCTGTCCTATTTAGTTTAGAGCTACCAAACTTTTGAAGCAAAACTAATAATTTTTCATCTATCCGCATTTGTTGTTATGGAATAAAATGAGAAAATACAAGAAATTATCTACATTTCATTATTTTAACTTAGACTAATTTTAAGGAGCTAATCAACTTAGTTTTTGCTTTTATTTGAAGAATTTTTGAAGACTAATATTCATGTAAATGAACTGGAAGTATTTTGCATTGCGGATTGTCATTTCATGTGGACTAAAATTTATTTAGCTCTTAAAGTAAAAAGGGACTAATGTATAAAAATTCTGTGATTAATAAACCATCCCTGACTATTATACTGAGCACTTGGATAATTTTCTCTATTCAATTAAAATACCTATAGTCCAGAATCACAATTTTTAAAACAGGAAATATCTTCTTAGTTTATTCACCTAGGTAGATAATTAAGTCACACAAATTCTCTTTGCATGCAAATTGCAGTATTTCTGTATTGCATCAGTAAATAAGTGAAGGGTAGTAGCATTCAGTAATTCTTAAAATGATAGAAAGAGAATGACAAGATATAATCCCCTGCTGTTCTGAATGTAGCATATAAAAAGTAATTCTTCGCACAGACTTGTCTGGATTTCTTCAATACTCTACATAAGAATTTCAATGACTAAGCCTCATGTTGAAAACAAATGGTTACCTCTGGAGTAAAGACATGAGAGCTTTTTCATCAAATAATCTAAGTATTTTGAATATGATTGTGGAGGGATAGGATCACCTTATAAAATACAGCTTGGAAATGACATAACCTATGAATAAGAGTGGTTTCTCTGAATAGGCAATTTAAAACTGTCCAAAACCAGAAATGAAATTTAAAACCAAATTTCATTCTCAA
The DNA here is from genome assembly GCF_037042795.1 of Molothrus aeneus. Taxonomy (NCBI): domain Eukaryota; kingdom Metazoa; phylum Chordata; class Aves; order Passeriformes; family Icteridae; genus Molothrus; species Molothrus aeneus. The sequence goes on along the minus strand of NC_089647.1, from coordinate 72,442,638 downwards.
CATGAGTATCAGACTGAGAGAAAATTTTGTTTGTATTTTTTTGAAAAGATAGCCAGACATAGCTAAACTTCTAGAGAAAAAAACTACATGATCAAGAGTCTAAGAATGCTGTAATAGGTTGCAAAGTAGTCCTCAGATATTGAAAAGCATTTTTTTTCCAGTGGGAATGTGTTTGGTTAGAAATACAGTCTGTCACTTACACCCACAGTGAATGTAACTTCAGGAAGTATGTGCAGGCTTTATCAGCTATGAAAAAAATCTAATTCAAAGAAATTGGTTTTCAAGGCTTGTTGACATAAACAGATACCTTAAAATTGCATATTGGATAGGGATAAGAAGAAATTTAATTCCTTTCTGCAGATGCAAAAGTTGCTTCTCCAAAAAATTCATAAAACTAAATTTCATTTTATGCAAAGTCTTCTAATCTGCTAAGTAGAGTCGTGACAATAATTTTCTATCCAAGTAGTTTTTGTTTCTTTCTCATTCAGTATTAACTGTGTGTGGTAATTAGAATATTGCAAATAAGGAGTAAAATACTGTTAAAAATTAGTTGGCTTTCATCAGGAGTAGTAAAATAGTGTGAATAGTCCTAGGGTCACTTGAGGGAAGCTGTGCATCCCCAGGCTGAGTACAGAGGTATGTGAAGTGTGTCCCTGTATGCCTTGCTACAGCTCCTCCCAGCACCCTCCAGCTCACCCTTCCAGCAACCTCCTGTCCCACCAGGTGGGACACACCAGGCCTGCGACCCACTGTGCCTGCATGTGGGTTCCTTCTCACATCAGGAGAAAAAGTAAAATCGCAGCTTAGAAAAAATCAAGCTGTTCTCTGGCAGAACAAGGAGTTAGAAATGGTTGATAACAAGGTGGTTTTTTTTTCCCTGCAGAGATGAAGAGTTAGTGCCAGATTGCTTGTGGAGACTTCATGTGGCTTCAAATTTGACAAGTTTACACTTCTACAGTGTTATCCTGATACTATCAATAATATCTATTAGCAACACAAATGTTGTAGACATTTTGTGTGTAAGTTAAATCTGGGTTTATTTTAAAAAATAACAACTTCCCATTACAAATAAGCAACTTTTGGAAACCTTTTTAAATTAGTCACAACATGTATACATTTTCTAGTAGTGAAAGAGAAAAAAAGTTCTTGAAATATTTGATATTAACATCCTCTCACAGAGATGTGAGTAAGTCTGTGTTACTAGTGAAGTTCAGTCTTACACAGCTGTCTTTTAAGTGAGAGCAGGGATAGTCCTTGTTTTTTGCAGTTCCCTTCTCTAGATTTAAATGTAGTGGGCTAACTAGCCACATGCTGGGTTTAAATTAATAAGTGACATGCTTTGGACAACAGTTGCCAGACTTTATATTTTTATTTGCTCAGGGAGCATTTGGTTTGCAATTTTGAATAGATGAAAAAATATGGCTGGCTTGTAGATGGGTGAGCAAAAGTGGGGATAAAGTATGGCAAGGGGAGTGGGATGGGCTGTGTTCTTCGGGGCAGTAGAGGACAGAACCGTAGATACTGAATTTGGACTGGGAATTTCTATGAGCATTTAGCAGTAACTGAAATCAAATTTATTCTTTAAATCTATGACATTTTTAGATCTGCATGCAACTTGATGGAAAATAACACATGTAGTCTATCCAAAATATTAAGAGGGAATATTACCATGTAACACAAAAACTAACTTAAAAATCAGCAGTAATCAATGACCCATCTTCTGTCAGAGAATCTTTTAAACAGAGCATCATAAATTCCTGCCTTTGTTGCTCCAGCCATCTGAACCCCTCCAAAAAATTGATTCCTTTTCCTATATTGAATTTTGAGATATATATTAAAAACATAAAGATGTATCTAGTAAGAAGTGTTGTTGATATTTTGTGGAGAACTCTTATTTCATTTTTATTTTGCCTTCATGTGAAATATTTTTTAGTGTAGAATGCCATGTATACTCAGCTACTTGCAGTGTTCTATACACACAAATTTAACACAAAAAGTTCATTCTTGTTAATTATAAAATTTTCTTTGTCTTATGCATCCAGACAATTCCCTAAGTCACTCTTATCAGATAGTAATAATTCATAAAATAATAAATGTAATTGACATTAATGAAAAATTTAAAACTTTTTTTCTGGATAAAATTTTTCAACTATGATAATTGTCAAATGGTTTTCTTCTAAATTTGCATTCCAGAAAGCAGACTTTTCGTAGGTTTTAATGTCTTAGTATTTTTCATTGAAAGAAACTCCACTCAAAGATAGCAATCTTCTATTCTGAAGTTAGCAATTACAGCAAATTAAACAAATAGTCATTTCAGTGGGCCAAAAATTCATGTTTATATTTCGTGGGCAAAAATTTTTAATTGAGGCAAACAGAAACAATTTATTTTCTCTCTTTTGATTAATATAGTTTTAGAAATCTAAAGAGAGAATTCTGACAGGCAAAGGGCCCCAATTTTATTTTTCTAATGAAAGAAAAAGTATGAGATGCATTATAATCGCACAAACCCATATAAGAATCAATTAAAATTCCCACTGCTGGTGTCTGTATTCATAAAGTGCTATATTTTCCTTCAAACTGAAAGAGACATGAACTACTTTAACATACCCAATTACATCTTCATGTTTGGGATTTTATTACTTCTATTTTGTCTAGTAAAAATTTTTGAAGAAGGTTCTTTAGTCTGCCATATGATGCAGATAATTTGCAATAATGGTAAAGAAATCCTTTTGTTTTACTACCCATTAAGTACATGAAGACATAAATCAACATGAGTGGGTGGAAATTCTTCATCCAAGCAAGGTGTTAAGGAGAAAGCTGTGGCAAAGAATGAAGTTGGTGTTTGTGTCACTAAGCTCCTGTAAAACTTTCCATTGCTACCCTTAATACTTACTCAAGAATCGATCTAATTTCTGATGATAAAGGATAAATCAGTCTAATTTCCCAGCTGGGCATCATGAATAATTTTGTGCCTTTGCTACCACTACATTTTTGCCTCATTAATGCTGAACTTTTTGAGTCTTACTCATACAGCCTCTGATGTGCTGAATTTCAGCAGTTGAGTGTCTGTTAGAAAGCCAGAAGCAGCTTTTTTGATATGTTGCCCAGTGTTAACCCACAGGGGGCTGCTATAGACTGTGCAATGGATCATGCGCCAGCTGGGAATTTCTGGGACCATATGCCAGATGGAGTTTTATCCAAAATGCCTATTGCAATGAGATAAGCCTGTTGCATATTTCTCTGTAGCTTAGCCAGCCATTAGAATTAATGATCTTCTATGACCTTGTAGTATCAAAAAAAGTACTGTTATGACAAATTATGATTATAGACTTTGGTTTTGTAATAAAAATAGTTCAAAGTATTTTCTTAATCAAGGACAGTCCTTCATTATTAGAGAAATAAGAAGAAAGAAGGAATCATTCAGAAATAGTAAATGAGAAACTACTAACATTAACACATTTTAAAAAAGAAATACTGCCTAGGTAATATTTTCTGTACAACCTTTTCTGAAAAGAATCTGTTGACATTTGCTGATGACTCAAGTTCTTGATTTTATGAGAACTTAGTACATATTTTTCCAGGAGTCATCAGTCATGCAGGTGTCTTGAATATGATTTCATTTTCACCTTTCTGGACTATGGTCTTTTTTCTTCATGATAGTACCCAAGGTTCTAAAAGTTAAGAAAAGAGAAAATGTTTATTTATGCATAAAAAAGAGGGAATAATTTTGTCATAAGTGATAGAATTTCAGATGTTTGAGAAGAAGTGCTTTTAGAAAGAAGTAGTAAGAAAATATGTAGAGAAATTTTAGTCTAAGAGTAGCAGCAGCTGTTGCAAATGTACTGATATGTAACTGACAGTCTACCATTTTTTACCCTATGATGAGGCTGGGTAGCCTTGATAATGCAAGAATATGCCAATTGCAAAGTTTCTTCAGCTGGTATTTCATTGTTAATTATGAGAAAAAAATAAAAAGAATTTATAGAAGAGGTCCATCACTTCAGGAAAATCATGTTGAAATCAGTGTCTTTAGACACTTCATTCAAATCATAAACCATTTGCAAACAGAACTGAGAAAACTCCAGGATAAAAGACATTATTGTCACTAATGATTAATGCACATCTTACTCAATTCAGGTGAATAGAGGGTTGAAGCTCTGAAGAGTAGCCCACACTGGAACAGGGTTTCTGTCAGGATCTGTGACCCCATGGGAGACTTGTGATGGAGCAATTTGTTCCTGAAGGACTGCACCCCATAAGAGGGAACCAGACAGTTTGTGAAGAACTGCATCCCATGGGAAGGATCCATGTCAGGAAAATTTATGGAGGATGGGACTCCATGCTTGAACAGGGGAGGAGAGCGAGAAGAAAGGTTAGGCAAAGTATGATGAACTGACTGCAATACGCATACCTTATCCTCCTCTTCTGCTTGAGGGGAGATGGTAGAGAATTTGGGAGAGAAGTTGAGCCTGAGAAGAAGAGAGGGATGGGGGAAGGTGTTCTAAGACTTGCTTTCATTATCCTACTCTACCGTGAAGTGGCAATTATTTAAAATTATTTCCTCAAGTTGAGTCAATTTTTATGAAGATGATAATTTTGAAGTAATGTCCCTGTCCTTATCTTGATCCATAAGCCATTTGTCATGTTTTCTCCCCTATTCTCTTCAGGGAAAGGATTGATAAAGCAGCCTAATGGGCATCTGATACCTTGCCAAGGTCAACTTGCCACATTAGGAAACTATAATTATTTCCCTTCTCGCACATATTGTTGTTATTATCAAAATAGCATCTGGTTTCAGTTTTGCCTGCCCAATATTTTGATAGATATCTGATTCATAACCATAAGTTCAAGAACTGACCAGTGCAGGAACAATATTTACTACAGTGTTTGGAAGTGTCTGATTTCAAGACAATGTAGTTTTTCTTGAATCAGAAAAAAGGAAATTGTTTTTTTAATATGCAGAAGGGACAAGTTTTGTCACAACAGATGAAATTTTATTAAGTACCATTACTCAGCAAACCACAACTAATAAAAAAAAAAAGATAGTTGAAAGTGCTAGGCATAAGCAAGATGAAGGACAAGATTTTTCAATCATAAGTGAGGGCATACTGACTGACCTGAATTTCTATTAGAGATACTTAATATGTTTCATGATCCAGTCAATCCTCTTCCATCTAACTGAAGAGCACAAGTTAAACAATGAGCTTTTACTGTGGAGACCAGGAAATGAACCTGTAAGAAAAGTATAATAATTTCCTAATGGTACCCAACAAGCTGTTACTGAGTTATTCAGTGTAGTTTTATTTCATGCAATAATTCCTAATGGATACTGTTTATGGACTGTCTCTTCATAAGTGAAGGAAAGGAAAGCAAGAGATAGGAAAGATGTGGTCACAACACAATTTGGGCATGAACTGGAGGAGTGCAATATTTTTTTTTTGTTAGATCACTTCTCCTCAGAAGGATGGAGTCTATTGTCTCATGGAGCCTGAAATAATGCTAAAAAGCTACATAAAACAGTTGAGATTTCTGGTTTCAGCGAAATCATCATAGATAAGGGTGAGCCCTGAAGATACCTCACCATGACATGCAGTAAGACCTATATATACTTAAACAGAAATTGTAGCAAGACTTTTTTGGCAACAAATTTCTCTTTTTCTATGTATATAATCTTCTCTATGTATATAATAGCTTCTCTCAGTCACCATTGCCACAGATCCACAGCACATCTTTCTGAAAGCTGCAGATTCTTTGAAGCCTATTGGGTGCATGATCTTCTCAGTTTTAATTTAATATAGTTCTAGTTATAATAAAAAGGGATAGTTAAAAACCATTTTCTAATTTCAAAATCAGAACAGCCGTATATTTTAATTTACCAGTCTTGAAACAGGTATTTCATGGACCAAAAAAAAGCTAATATAAGAATGAATAAAATCTATTCTGATTTTTGTTCAATTCTAATGCAAATACTTTTACATGTGTCATAATATGAAAGTAAAAACACAACTCCAGTTATTCATTCACATAATTCCATTCACCCATTCATTCTATTGCCTATCACATAGGTTTCAATTAGTGACTTATTTTTATGTATTTGGATTGCTTCATGATAGTTTTGTGACATATATAACTATTTATTAAACCAAAGTGGACTTAGCTCCATTTTGCATTTGAAAATTCTCCTGGTATTTCAAGAATGTGTTTGTTTGGGGTTTCTTTCTCCTGACTAGGCGGTCTACATTTAAAATACAGTAAGTGATGAATACAAGATTTCTAAAGAATATTGAATATTAAAAGAATCTTTTACTTTTAAAGATTTTTCCATTCAGTGACTTGAGACTACACAATGCAAGGCTATTTATTTGAAACACATACTAATATTCACAAATTTATTTAATTCCAAATGGTTTTATCTTTTTTAATTTACATCTAATGTTCAAATTAGCCATTGATCATTACAGAATTCAAATTACAGATAAATATATTTAGTATATTGAAAAATCAGATATGAAATGTAACACCGCCTCCCGAGAAAAATCCGTATATTCCCTGCTACACTGGATCTGTATGAGTTCTTGTTACTTTCCTTTTTTTTAATCAAATTTTGTATTTATCTCCAGTTATTTTGTTGGTGTTGTTTTTAAGAAATGAATGTGTCACTGGAATCCTTCTTTTTGGTTGCTGTAGTTAAAAAAGTTTTCACAGTCAAGCTTACATCTGCAACTTTAAGACAGTAGGGATAGTTTTAAATCATGGAGTTAGCACATCTTCTGCAAACCATGCCTTGCCCACAATCACAAAAACACTTCCTTTATTACACTTACATGTTGCTGAACTGATATTTTTAATTCTACCCTTGTGACCTCTATGATATTGGTTATTGTTTTGAAATACAGTAAATGTCCCAAACATATAACTCCAGCTTTAGGCATGCTTTTGGACAAAATTTACTCAAAGAGTTGCTTTCAAAATTGTCTAAATTGAACCGTCTCTGATATTCTTGGGTAATGAAACCTACATGGCTTTAGGAATGATACAATATGTAGTATAAAAATTAATCAAATAAATAAAATTTAGTTCTTTTAAAAGAAGACATTCTAGAAGTTTGGTAAAAATCTTAAAACTGGTTAAGTTTAATCACATAATGTTTTGCAATAATTACTTTCATTTTGGATTGAAAACAAAGGTTGAGGGCAAATATGTCAAGTTCATCTTTCTGTCACATCAATTCCAAATTGATTCTGAGTCAAAATACTTAAATTCATGTGGATTTTAGTAGTCTTTATATAAGACACATTAATTCCAAATGTCTCTCTTATTTCTTAGTTGGGAAGAAATCACATAAACAATCATTCATCATGTCCATCTTCCTCAAAGTCTTTCACAGTTGTCACCAATACTATCAAAAAGACCAGAAACTTTAACAAAATATTTTAGGAACCTCTGGGAACCAGTCTAAGTATGTTTCATGATATTGGTATACTGGTATTACACTGGTACAGGAGGGGTTATGGAAAGAAAGGGTTATCCTTTTTGGTTTTTTGTCTAGTGATTGACAATAAAGATAAAAGGATCAAATTCCTTCTCTACCCTGTTTCTGCATGACCAGCTGCCTCCTGAAGAAGCAGTCAGGGGAAAAAGATCTCTTCCACTCAGTAGTAAGATAAGTATATTGCTTGTAAGTCTACATATTGTGATGTCCCTATGACCATGAATTTAATGTACAGCCTTTATTTACAACATTTTAAAAAAGACTATTTTTTAATTGCATATTAAAATCTTTATTAAAAATTCAGCTTCTGATTGACTTCCTTAGACAATACTTCTGCATTAATCATTGGTGAGAAAGGAAATGAAGTTGCACAAAATTGTAGTATTTGGAGCTTGCAAGTAACAAAGTGTATGCAGACTGTTATTAGAGTGTAAGTAAATGGGTCATTAAGTTGCTATGCTTTTTTTTTACTTGTTTAGGAAGGGTTCAGCTTAATATGACTGCATTGCTGAGAATGAATTAAGCCCACTGCAGATCAGAGCTGTATACTTATCTTTTGCTTGAATAATGCAGTAATTCTAAATTTTCTGGCAAAATGGGATCATGAAAAACCCTGAAAACACTGTTAGGCATGATTTTTAAAATGTTTAACATGATTTTTGAGGAAGATCTGTGGATAGCAATGGCTACAAATGACTTCTCAACAGAGATATTAATTCCAAGGCAATTTACTTAGAAGACTGATAATGACAAGCCTAAGACCAGACTATTTTAGGAAAATCAGAAGAAAACCAGAACAATTAGAAAATTAACTCTTCTGTATCTGGTGGAATCATAAATGGAGTATTTGAAGATGTATCTTCACCAAGATGTCTCAGTGTCTCAGATTAAAAAAAAAAATCATAAGCATCTGTTTTGGTGCATTTGGTTTTGTTACTTTATCCCTTTCTAATATCTCTTAATCTGTTTAATTCCTTCTTTTGTTTCATTACATTTCTGACTGATTTATACAGAGTGTGAATAGGTGGAAAATTTTCTTCCATGCTTTAAATCATAGCCAAGCTTGTCACCTTCATTTGCAGACTTCAGTACAAGTTGATACAGGGTCATATAGTTTATGGAATCACAGATCATTGCATGTCAGAAAGTTGGTACTTTGACACTCATGAGTCAATTGCTTGAGAAAGCAATTACAGAGGCCTGACAAGTTAAAAGCTTCAATAAGGAACAGGAGACATGGCAGGTTTTTGCTAATCCCATATGCAACTTCAACTGTGCCACAGCCTAGTTACCATCTGTTAAAGAAGCAGAAACCAACATCACAAACTTACAACAAATTTTCCAAAAAAGCCTGATATGAGCTATATTCCTTGGGGCAGGTCTGCACACAGCAATCTTTGCATACATCTGGTACAGACAGAACCACAGGCATCCACATGATGAATGTCCCACCACACATGACAAATGTTGACAAGTGGGGCTACTATGTGCACATATGCTGCCCAGGGGCTGAGTCCCATGAATTTGAGCCAGCTGCAAATAATAAACTGGAATATTTTACTAAAACATGCTCTGGCAATTAAAACTCAGCCAAGTCATTGACCTGAGTGCATTATTTTACAAGGTACTTCACTCTGCTTTAAGATTAACTCAAAAGTGGTGTTGCAGATTGCCATGGTAAGAAAGATAACATATGATGCACCTTATTCTCTCCCTTCCTAATATCAAATTGACAACTACAGCCTGGGACCTACTGTGTGAAATCAATGCATTTTATAGAGATACCTAAATGAGCAGATATCTCTATGCAGATTTTAATGACTACTGTTGAGTTTTATAGGAGGTAAAGAACACGTCAAGAACAAAGGTTGCAGGCATACCAATCTGTGAGGGTAAATTTTTAGAACATTCCCAAGGTTGTTTCACTGACTGTAAAATCTAACTGAACTCTTCACAAATACTTATTAAAAAAAATTTTTACCTTTTCCACTGTGTCCATGAATATCTCTTCTTTTCCCAAATCTGTTTCCACTTATGATTCACAATGCAGTTACTGAAGAAGCTGGTAAGACTTCTGATCACTGTTTATTCATACACTTTGTTGAAATCTTCTGCAGCAAGACATGCATGGAGTTATCCACTCTGAGTCAAAAACCTAATGCCAAATGCCTAACTTAATGAAAGGATAGCAAATAGAAAGGAAGTCAAGAAAATTATCATGGCTTCACTCACTTGATTAAGCATAAGTTAATGCTGCCACTTGAGAAGTCCTATAGCCGTTTTTCACTTGCCTGTCCTAAAGTTTCATATTCACCAGACCTTTAATCACTTAAGTATCTTCGAACATTTCAAAGAACACTAAACATCTGTGCATTTGTCAGCCTTCTGTCTTCTGTCCAGTCTTACCATTTTCCTTTTTCAGGTAATAAACACCTCATGCACCACACATGCCTGCACTTCTAAAGAAAACTGATAATTTCCTCCAAACAGAAGTAGCCAAACAGGATGCTATTTAGACAACTCAGCAATGGAATTATTTGATCTGCCCAGTACATTCCAATTTGATCGGTAACCTCTACACATTTCAAAATATTTCAGCTATTTCATTATGTTCGGCTTGGGGAAAGCTGCACCTACCCAGTAATACTGATTAGTTAGTTCCTGTTTAGTCATTCTGCAGCTTTCTTCTGTATTGCTCCTTTGAAGGTGCCAGTAGCAGAGTTTCAAGTGTGAAGGTGCCAGTTTTCACAGTTCTGAGACAAATGATCTTGATAAAAAACACAAATCAGGGGTTACATAGATGGTGTACTATTTTCCCAGGCCTCTTAATAGATGGGCTTTAGATGCAGGGAAATTTTCAACAATAAGCTTTTAGATATTTATCTGATTATGTAGAAAGGACAGATTATTCATGAAAGAATGGCTAAGTGTCAAAAGCTTTAAGTGGCTTTATACATATATATCTATACATATATTTCGGTGTTTATGCATGCATATATGTGTAAGTGCATATGTACGTGAGCATGAATGTATCTATAAAGTTGATCGTTGTGTGAAATTTTTCAGTCATTTTTCACCACAGACTTTTGTGAGATGCAAAGAACTTTACATTTCAAAAAAGAATTTCATAAGATCAGTTGTTGGGCTGATGTTTGGAATGCTCTGTCCCAAAGTTAATATGTCAGAATTCAGTGTGGAAATTACAGCCCTTTTTTCCCCCCATATTTTCTTCATTGTACTATGAGCTTGGAAGTAGTGGGAACACTGTGGCTGGACAATTTTTAATAAAACCCTACTATGAATGTAAAAAGTAGGATATATTTCCCAGTTTTTGGTAATGTTTTTTGTGTCATTTTAATTTCTAATTAGTTTAAAGAGTCTGTAAATTTTCCACTAATCATTGTCCAAAGGATTAATTTGTATTTATGCTAATGATCTTCTCTTCTTACTGTCTTTGATTTCTATTTGTAAGATGTCTCTGAAAGGTTTTCATATTCCTTGAATTGATATTTACCAGCACTCACTTTCTTCAGTTTGAAGTACATCTTTTATCTAACCTAATCCCTTCTCTGCCTCTTACCTCTCCAACAGCAGCTCTTGACTAGTACTGACATTGGCCATCTGGCCATCTGTAGATACAGTAAAAAACCAAAGGAAAATCACATATTTCTCCTTAGGATGTCAAGCTGTTAAGCACAGGCATTATTAATTATCTTAAATTACCACTAAAATTGATAAATTTAATATTGTAGCTAGTACATCACTTTTTTTCAACATTTAGAATTCTTTATAATTCTTGTAAGGATCTAATGGGTAGATTAAATAAAATAATTGAAATTCCAGATGTCTTATGTCTATATCAACAGATATTTTTCATATTGCCTAATCCTAAAATAACAATTTCTATTATTGGAGACTAGTACAACAAAATGCTTTAACAGTACTTCTCCATATCATTCCAATAAAAACAAGCAAGCAAACAACTATTGGAAAATGAAGCCAGTTTCTCCAGTCTGTCAAGATTCTTCTACATGACAACATAAAATAAGGAGAACTAGCTGCCATTTGTGCAGCCAGTTCTCCTTATTTTATGTCGTCTTCAAAGATGCTGAGGTTACATTCTTCCCCATCATTCAGGTCATTAAAAAAAATGCTTAAGAGAATTGGACTCAGTATTGACCCATGAAACACACCACTATTCATTAGTCTCCAAATGGATTTTTTGCCACTGGTCACTGCCTTCTTGGAGTAGCTAGATACTGTAGTTCCTTCACACTCCTGGTTAAGTCTGAATAGGTAAGGAAAATAAATTAAGAAGTCTGTTTGAACACAGCCTTCTTTTAGATTTGTAGGAATGCAAGAAAGGTACTTTTTCACTATAAGTCACACAAGCTTGTATAGATAGAAACACAGAGGTAGAAAAACAAAGATGTAAAGCTAAAAATGGTTAGTAGGAGGAAGAGCACAAATGTACAGCTCACAGTGTGTAAAATTATTTTCTTAAAATTACCTAAAAGAAGAAAACAATATAACAGCTGCAGCAAAATCATTAGAAAAGGTGATCAAAATGTGAGAAAGTGGTTCTGTCCTCAAAGATCAAGTGATTTTATCCCTTCCTTGTACTTGTCCCTCTGTGCCTTTGTTGTGATAAGCTTCTGTTGTCAGACAATAGCTGTGCCAACAATTTTGCTTTGTCATCTGAAAAAAAACTTCAGAAAGTTACCAGAATATTCTCTTGTATACACTTGTCCCTTCTACCAACAGAAGAAGTGAAGGTACAATTTTTTATACCTTTATGAAAATCCAGCTTCCAAACTCCCACCAATATGTTTTTTCACCATGGCCTATTTGACATATTTGGGTATTGTATATGTAATAGAGACATCAGATCTTTGTGAATATTCTTCCTTCTATGTGAAGTGGGTATGCATCACACATGAAAATTTTCAAAAGTATTACAACCTTATTTCTGAGTATCACAGTGTTTCCTCCTCTCTCAATCAAGATTTTTATACCCTGGCTGACATATAAGTGGCTGAATTTGTGGTGGTGACATACTAGATGATATGTTCATATGTAGTTAGATGACAAAGCCAAACACAATCATCTGCTAGGTGATCCCTTCTTTTGGTCATGATAGAAAATACCTTTAAAATTATAATGTAAAGTGATGTGTCATAAAAACCAATAAACAAAATCTTAGGGAAATTACCATTTTCCTTTGTGCAAGAAATCCTTGCCAGAATTAAAGGCTGAAGATCATAGAAGTGTTAATCTGCAATGAAACACTAAATTGTAATAACTTTATGTGAAATTTTTGCAAGAATTGGCTGATAAGGTGAGGAGCCAAAGGGCTACTATTTCTCAAGAGTATCAAGCTGATGTAGTGCTAAATCTACAAATCAGAGTAAAATGAGAAGCAAAAAGTTGTATTATATCAAGAATCCTCTAACTTAGATAATATCTAAGGGCAGAGAGATGGAAGGAGGTTACTTGCTTGAGAGAAGAAAGTCTTCAGATTAGATTATGATTAAGATTAACAGAAAAAAAACCTTATGAGAGTGCTCTTCCAACACTTAAAATTAACTGATGTGTCCATTCAACCTCTATTTCCAATCATATAATTGGAGGGGGCTCCAACTACTACTGCAAATCTGTAATTATGGATAAATTACTTGTATGTGAAGGGCTATGTGTGGTTTTGTCTGTGTGTGTTTATACTGATAAACTAAAGAGAAAAGTTTCTGAAAATTTCGTTGATGGATTATGTCTCTCTCACTAGATGATAGCCTAATACTTTAATTTTTTCAACAAATAACATGATCATGTAAAGGACATGACACACACAGGTCGGCTTTTCAAAAGCAACTGGGCAATGGTGTTTGGCCAGCCACAAACACATGATACAAAAAAAAATCATTCCATGGGAAGACACATCTAGTACTTGCTGTTTAATACTGAATCTCACTTTAGGGTGGAATGAATAATGTTCTGAAGGTAGCTATATGTCTTTATTGATTAGGTAATGAAATATCTTTACTTAATCTAGGTGCTTAGTTTTCAGATAGTTAAAGCTGAGGTATGAATCTTACCATAGGTGTTCAAGGGAATTTTAGGTTACTACAGTGATATGCCTTCAGAAGTGACTACTGCAATATGCTCTCAAGAGAAATGAAAATCAAACTAAGATTTTGAGGAATTTTACATGCCTGATTTCAGCTTAAGTCCTACAGTTTACCTAACAAATCTTTTTGGATCTTGAGTTACTCCTTTTCTGTAATTTCTGTAAGAAATGTGGATTTTTACAATCTTCAGTCTCTTATGCTTTGCTGAATGTTGTACTGTGCAGAGGGTTGATGTTTATACAGGATAGTACAGCACTTTGCATTATGCTTATTTTCTTACTGTGAGATTATGATGAAAAAATGTTCTTCCTGCTCTCATAATAAATAGTGTTCAATTGATACATGAATTTATAATTATTGGGATATTTTACAATTAATTCACTTTTTGTTTGAATGAATTTCACATACATTGCAGACTTATTTAAAACTTCAATATTAAACTTTGGTGTCAAAGCACCAAGCAATTTGATTTGAACTTTTTCCAGAACAGTCTAAGACAGGACCTCTTTAACTGTAACTTACTATTTTCTACGCATCCTCCAGTGCAGATACATCTGAAAGGGGATGTAGTAAGATTTATTTAGTTAATGACTTGACAACACTTTGCTTGAGCAGCACCTACATAAACTGCAGATGCCTGTGAATTTGCCACCTTCGGCTCTCCTAAACAGTTAGTGGAATAAAAATGTTTTGTTATATATGGCTAAGAACTATAAAAATAATACATATTTTATATCCATTTAATAATTAGATATCATTTTTGTGTTGTTTACATACTTAATATATCTATTACCATGAAAGGTAGCATTACTGTTCAGTTCAAGCTACAGTGGCAGTCTCAGGACATGAACTCCCTTGACAATATGGATACAAGGCACGAATCTCAGGAATGTGCTTTGCCCTAGAGAGCATAGTAGGAGAAGATGCTGCTAACGTTGCCATTTAGCCATCTGCATTCTCTCCCTGGTTCTGCAGCTACTGCCAAGCAAATTTCTATGTATATTACCAATGGCTATGGCTTTGCATTTTTTAACTAGAAGTTATTTTCTTCTTTTTCATACAATACTTTAGCTGTTCCTGCCTGGTTTCCTGTAGCAGCTGCCCCAGCATCTTCTCTGAATGCCAAGCCTGACTCAAAACAGAGCCAAAGAAGTGATTTCTACTTCTTGTTCTTTCTCTTTTTATTTTTTTTAATTTATTTTTTTAGCTGTTCCAAAGGCATTTGACTTCTATTTACATAGACTTGAGCAAGGGAACATGATGTTCTAGTTTGCCCACTTCCCACACATGAAAAAATAAGGAAGTGTTTGTCTTTACAGATTGATTGCTTTTCTTCATACTAGATGGAAGGAAAGTGTAATACACCCCCAATCATATGCACATGCACTGTCACCTTGGAGATGCAGTATTGTAAGCTGGTGAGCAATCATGTACTGAAATCCAGATAATACACTGGGCCAGGGTCACCGTGACATTTTAAGTGTACAAATTTGATATGATTTTTACTGTTAATTACATGGGCTTTATGTATTCCTATTTCATCTCTTTCTACAAAAATGGGGTGGAGGGAACCATACAACTGTTTCAAATCTTATGTGAGAGATTCAGACCAAAATAAAGAAGCAATAGGAAACTTGCCTCCTTTTTTTCTTACTGTTGTCACATAAGATTTTGTCCTTGCATGGAGACACAAGTGCTCCGCTGTGCCACCTATGCTTTCCCCCTTGTTTTCCCTTCAATTATCAAAAAGGGAGAGCTTTATTGAAAGAATAATGACAAAGTCACAACAACAACTTCAGAAATAGAATGCAAACAGGAGAGGAAGAAGCAGACCTGAACAAGGTAAAGAAACAGCAAAAGCAGGATGAGAAAAACATGCTACTAGTAACTAGCTAGAAGGAGCTTATCTGAATGACCTCTGCATGACACAGTTATAAACTAGGAAAAATTATCATCTCCACTAGGATTTCTTGCAAAGAAATTACTCCTCTTTCATCTATAAAAATAAAGTTCTTCAACTTCCTAGCCTAAGGTCAAATTCCTCAAACAGTCCATTATTAAACTTCCTTACTTGGCAACACAAAGTAGCCACATGACAGCAACACTTTTCAGAATAGTTCCTTATCCTGTTTTAAATCCCCAACACTTACTAGATGACTATTTGGGAGAATACTTGTTGGCATAAGATAAATATATTCTACAGAACTTTTCCAGCAATATAATCTCAAAAATAGTGGCTTTCCAAAGCCTGGAAACTGCCTGTCCATTTTCAATTTATTAGTATCTGCAGAGGTTTTCCTTTATTTTCTCCATTGCATGGTGTAGCATATGAATCAGATCTATTGTACCCCCAGGGATAACTAATTTTTGCCTTAGAGTTTACTGTATGTTTATGCCATTATAGTGCTGCACAAAGAGGTTATGTTGGTTTTATTTTTTCTGATATAATTTATATTATAGAACCAAAATAAGCAAAACCTGTGATACCCTTACAACTTAAAGACAGAACACATGCTATTTGGTCTGAGCTAGTTAGTTAAGTCAAAAATCCCCAGAACTAGGGCTGCCCTCCTCTGAGCTCTGCAGATATATTACCTCAGCAGGACCAAGGGAATCCAAGTAATTTTGTTCTGCTGTGTGCAGTATGGGCATTCTTTCTGACTTTTACAGACCAAAATTTGCAGTCAAACTAGTATATGGAAGGTGAGGAAGAAGTATAAATAGAGTTACACACATCTTCTGGCTCCCTAGACTGGTATATTATTCTGTGTTAAGCTTTTTTCTACCTTCCTTCCTTGCTTTCTTACCTCTAGGAGACTTCTTGATCATAGAATCCCTAATTTAATTTTGGAATGTAGTACCTTTAAATAGTCTCCTGTTGCCTTTCTCATAACATTGTAGCTTTTATGCCTGGTTGTCTTTCACATATTAGTACATTAAACCCTTGCAAATTCCAAGTATATAGACTGGAAAACAGCAAGCTGGATAGTAATGTAAAGGCTTGAGACTGCCTGAGATTTCTTTCCTAACTCTCTCTATGCTGCTGGAATTCACTTACACTATGTCTAGCAAACCAGATGTGCATTTATGTAGACCTGCAAATGAAAATAAGAAAATTACATTTCACCACAATTTTATTGTACAAAAGTTCCTCTCATGCACTTCTTCAAAAAGAATTATTTTTATGTGGAAAGTTTTCAGAAATATTCAGACCTTTATTGGTGCTTTGTTTGCTTTTTTAAGAAAAAGGGTTTTTTAATTTATTTATCCAATAAATAATAATAGCACAGGACACAGAACAGTAAGATGTCTCAGAGACTACTGAGGTCACACATCTAACCTGGAAAGAAAATCATATTCTTTAATTAAATGCCTTTATAGCTATTTATGATTTAAAAAAAAAAAACCAACAAAAAACACAGCACATAATATAAAAAATTAGGCTAAGCCTTATTTTATTTGATTTAAAAACATGTCCTGAACATTTTAGATGTATTAAGAGGGGGAACTCAGAACTAATTAGTTCAGGTGTTACAATTAACTTGATTATCTTTTAGAATTATAAGGTAGTCATACCAGCTTTATTAAATTTGACACTAGAAGATGTCATTTTCAAGGTTTAAAAATATTTTCCATCTATAAAGTGTTATTAAGGACATATTTTGAGAGAAGGATAACTTGTTATAACTTGTTATGTTTAAAGTAGAGGATCAGTAAACTCAGAGGAGATTCTTTGTTGCATCTATGCAGTTTGTTACACCTGACAGGTGAAAGTTCAGAAGTAGAGCTGCTCTCTTTCTGTTTTTAAGAAAGAAGGTCAAGATAGATTGAAGGGTAGGAGGAGAGGAGTGGGAAACAAGCAATATCAGAAGTCTCCCAGTTCAAAGATGGAGCAAACCTGTTTATTCTTTCCTCTCTGTACAGACATGGCATTCAGGTAATTTCAAAGTAATTTCAAAGCTGCGATTTTTGTAACAGGTTTATTTTTATATAATGTGGTCTAATTTATTCTTTTTTGCTATATTATTACTGAAAATATGTGTTGCTTTCATGTAATTTAGAATTGAGGATATCTGGGATCTATGCAATAACATGTACTGGTAAGCTGGTGTTTAAAAAATTAACTAAGGATGTGTGGAAACTCTGTAAAATCTCCAAGGGTAAAATTTTCTACCATTAAATATTACAATCTATAATTTATGTTATTGTATTATTTTTTTCACCCTTTCTTCTCAACATTCTCTGCCCTTTACATTTTGCACATAGAATACAGAGTTTATTGATTCAGAAGAACTCAACAGTCTCAATTATATACTTAGATTGCGTAGGTCATGCAGAGAAATAAGGAGGGACATAATGAACATTAATCTTTAGAACATTCTTGTCTTCAATACACAAGACTATATTTTCATTTAGAATTACATACAATGTCCTATCAGCATAATGTGTTTACCCCTGTGATCTTCCAATAGGTAAGTTTCCACAGCAGCCTCAAGGGCTTTTTTGTCCACATTTTTAAACATACTGCATGATTTGATGTGGGAAATTAAGCCCAAATTCCATGAATGTACTTATGACAGCTAGTGCTGCTCAGAAGCTCATTCTTTTTAGCACCATAACTTGATTTCAACATTGTTCAGTGGCTGAGGGGAGGCCTTTTTAGAACTGTGTCAGTATTTCAGTATTTGTCTTCTACAGCTTCATCCAAGATTCCTCTTTTCTATGACTTCTCTCAGCACTCTGAAATTTTTACTGTGGAGAACAGAGTACTGTAATTTTTTTAAGGGTACTCGTCCACTATAAAAAAAAAAAAAAGAAAAACCACAACAAAAAAAAACCAAATTCTTTTTTTGATGTTTGCTGTTGAGCAGGTTTTGGTTTACATATATTTACAATAACTGCAGGGAAGGTGAGTGATCTGAAAGTTTCAGGCTTTGGCCTGAGATAATCACTCTAAGTATCCTTTATGCAGAGGTGGATAGAAATATGCAGTTTTAAGACATATCACATGTAATCTGAAACAGACATCTGAAAACATCATGAGCCACATTATAAAGTGTCAATCCATCTACTGTCAATAAAGACCTAGCCACCTGTCTCAGGTGTTTCTATCATAGATGTCTAAATTTAGGTGAGCTATTTATGCAAAACAGGAATAAATAAATATTTTAAATTAGGTTTATTTTCCATTTATTTTTTCAAATAGCACTAAGTTATTTGTTGCTTATCTTAAATGCCATTCCAGTGATGTGTGCAAAGTAATCATATAGTAGGTGGAATAAGAGGCATATATGACAATCATTACTCATCATGAGTAATGTTCCTACAGACTCCTCCAATGCAGCTTTAGATGCCTAATAGTAAGAAAAATGCTGTTCTAAACTAGAATTATAAACTTGCTGATTATTATACAGATAAAAGTGCAGAGATAGTAAGACAAACTCATAACTTTTGACAATGAAGGGTGGTTCTACCTTGGAGGTGGGTAACTTTGGGTGCCTCTGTCTTCACCATGGTTGCTGGTTCAACAGTAGGACATTTGTTTTCTCCCTCTGTTGACAGCTGCTATATGGCTTATCACCTACGAGACACCTCTGATTTTCCCCCGCTTGCAAGGATTTCAACAGAGCCTAGTGGTGGTGTCTCCATTCTGCTCCACCCTCCAGTTAGTCCCTCTCATATAGTGTATGGGAAGTCAAGTCTGGCATGCTGATCACATTCCCTCCAGGGAGTAGCAACTGCACCTCCCCCTGTAACTTCCATACTGTTATAACTGTATATTACTGTATAACTTTCCATTCTGCTCTATCCTCTGTTTCATAACCCCCTTAGCCTGTACTCTGTGGGGGGGAATCAGGATTGGTGACCACAATTTTTGTCACTTGCCAATACTTTTCCAGTATTCTTTAGTTTCGCCCCCATTCTTCTTTTCACAACTACCTAATTATTGTTTTTAAAAAGTGCAATCTCATGTTTTAATCACTATATTTTAATTAGTTCATATTAGATATTTTATAAGTCTTCCTGCATATGTATTAAAATACTGTTTGGATTGGTAAACAAGACTGGAGATCTGGACTGACTAGATTTCAAAGTGTACTTCGATGCTTCTTTAGTGCCCTCTGTGTTAACTCCATAAACCCCTAAAAAGAAGCAAAATGTCACAAAAGCCCCATGACTAAAACCGTTTAATCAAACCCAAAAGTGAAGAATAAGCAGAATAATTTTTAGAAATTTTAAGTTTTCTTTATAATTAATAATCACAATTCCTCATTAGGACTAGGGAGAAGACTCACATGATATATTTCCACAGATGCCCAAAAGCACTGAGGCTATCTCTCTCTCAGCATGGGCATGGATTTGGAGGAATATCAATTTATTTCCCCTTCCATGCTGTATTTTAATTTTCACTGGAATGAAAAGCATTTAATCTGTCAGGCAAATTAGCAGAAGCAAAGATTGAGCGTAACATTCATGCTCATTGAAAATTGTGGTATAAGAGAATATGTAAGGTACCTGGAGAGTGCTAAAGTAGTTATCCATGTGTGGAAAGAAAGGAATGACAGCATGACACTCAGGTTTATGTTTACATGACTGTTTGGGGGTAGAAGTTGCTCACCTTTCCCAGTCACAAGACCAGCATACCCTGTCTTCCTTCGCTTCCTCTGCAGGGCCTGCCATTTTTGACTGCCATATACAAAAGGCAAAGTCACAGTAACATGTATAAGTAGGGGTGAAAAGAAAACTCGTGAAAAGCTACTTGAAAAGTATTTAAAACTGAAACACATTATGCTTCTGGAGGGAAATGCAGCCTGAAACCATTAGAAGAGAAAGTTCAAGAAGTATCAAGCAGCAGGGTTTTGAGGGCAAGGTGAAATAGAAAAACAAACCTTGTTGTACGGTGCAAAAGAAATGGGTAATACAGATTCTCTTCTGCTACTAGAAAAGGAGATACATTTTAATAGGGATGGGTTTATATTCCAAATTTCTTGAAATAAAGATGAATTTCAAGCCGAGTTTGTAGTGCTCCTGATGAAGACCAGCATCAAGGAAAACCTGTAAGCTGAGATGATCCTACTATTGTCTGCCAAAATCTGAATTCCGGGACATGTTGGATGGGAATGGAGAGGATTGTAAAGGGACAACACTCTGCTCTATGTTTGCTGCAAGATAGGTTAAATCATGGAATGACAGGGATAATTGCTTATAAGTCTGGTCAACTATGTGTTGACAACTATTTTCATCCAGCTGTATACCACAGAAGAGAACTTTCTAAGACAAAGCAGCAAATCTTACTTGTACTGTGCAGTAATCAAGTTGCTTCTCAGTTGCAAATAAGGGACAATGTCTACACTCTTTTGAATAAGCTTGTTTTATAAAAGCACAAACAAACAGCAGGAATTGATCGTGATGGATGTCATCTTTAGAGACTTAAGCAACACTGATATGAAGACCCAGGGTAGTAGACTTGAATGCCATTCTGTTTTTCCAAGAAAAGGTTTTGTCAATTAGCATGGATGTAAAATTTAAGCTGTTGCTTAGCAAAGTCAGTTTTTGTTTTATGAACTCCCCAGTGGTAAGTTTGTATAAACTGGTCATAACCAGTCCTGTACTGTGAAAAAAAGTTCAGGGCCACTGGATTTTCACAACAGCTGCTGTATGAGGGAATACATGCAGCTCTTACAGATGACTGACAGCCATATGAAAAATAATTTCCTGACAGTTTTCTGGGAAGCATTTGCCTGTGAGCTATACTCTGCATTTGTCTAGTCTCTAGAACAAGAATCTGTTGATCATAATGCCTTGACTGAAACGGTCAACCTGAGAGAAAAATAAATCTTTCAGGGGCTTTACTCACCAGAGTTCGCACAATCAGATATAACAGTTCATCTCCTCATATTTCACAGTGATCTTCCCTCTCCTCCCCACACCAGTATGTATCTAGTTGGCTTTTTTGTCAGGAAAAAAATGGCCAGTTCTTTGCCTAAAAGGCACTACATGCCTAAAAGTATTTGTACAGATTAACAGATATCCATTTGGAGGTTTAGTCGTATCTTCAGATTCTTCTCAGAAGAACCAAGTCTTGTTGAGATTTCACGTGTCCTGTTAAGGACAAAACTTGATTTTTAAATAATAAATGGCTTTTGCTTTTGATGGAAGTTGTGACTCTTTGTAACTCTTCAAAAAATGTGCATGCTACTAACCTTTCAGTGATGCACTTGCTTAGAAAAAGTTTTCAGTTTCACCACTCACATACTCAGTTTGCCATATAATTGATCATAACCCTATTTATTTTATTAAGCTTAAATAAAATGATTACCATAAAAATGCTTCTATATTTCTTTCCCCAGATAGGATACAGGACATTTATAGAAATGACATGGCAGTTGTCAGCAACACTCAAACACAGAATTACAAAATGGGTCAGGATGGAAGATACCACAGATCATCAGATCAAACCTCCTTGCTCTAGCAGAGTCATCCTTGAGCACTTGGCACAGGATTTCATCCAGTTCTTGAATCTCTCCATGAGGGAGGGTCCATAACCTCTCTAAGTAATCTGTTTCAGTGGGTGGTCACTTGCACATTGTACAAGATCGTCTTCATGTTTAGGTGGAACTTCCTGTGCATCAGTTTCTGTCCATTGCCTCTTGTCCTAGTGCTTGCCACCAGCAAGAAGAGCCTGGCTTCTCTTCAGATACTAATAGACATTGATGAGGTACCCTCTCAGGCATCTCTTCCTGAGTCTGAACAGACCCAGCTCTCAGCCTTAAGAGATATATTCCAGATCCTTAATCATCTTTGTGACCTGCTCCAGGAGGTTCCTGTCTCTCCTGTAGTGAGGACCCCAGAACTGGACACATTACGGCAGATGTTGCCTCTCTAGGGATGAGTAGAGGGGCAGGATCACCTCCCTCAACCTGCTGGCAAAGTTCTTCCTAAAGAACTCCAGGATACTATTGGCCTTTTTGGCCCCAAGGTCACACTGCTGACTCATGGACAGCTTGTTGTCCACCAAGAGCCCCAGATCCTTCTCTGAAGAGCTGCTTTTCAGCAGGGTTGGCCCCCAGCTTGTGCTGATGCAGGGGGTTATTCCTCCTCAGGTGCAGGGTGCTGCATTTGTCTTTGTGGAATTCCAGATGATTTCTTTCTGCCCATCTCTCAAACCTGCTTGTTAGAAACCTTGTCAGGTTTCTTCTGAATGGCTACACTGGAGAAGCTCTCTAGTGTATTAGCCACTCATCACAGCTTTATGTTGTTAGTGAGCTTCATGAGGTCCCTGTCTCTTCATCCAAGCAATTGATGCATAAGTTAAACAGCACTGGGCCCAGTATTGAAGTTTGGGGGACAGCACCAGTGACTGGCCTCCAAACAGATCCTCTGTTACTGCTTATAACCCTCTGTGATCTGCCATGTAGCCAGTTCTCAATCCACCTCACTGTCCACTCATCCAGTCCACACTTCCTCAGTTTGCCTATAAGGATGTTAAGTGATACAGTGTTGGAGTTGAGGTAAACAATATCCACTTCTCTCTCCTCATTCATGCAAGTACTTGTTTTGTTGTAAACGACAATCTTACCCTAGTCAGCCAAAATATTATTTCAATTATTATCATGATGCTGTGGGGGAAATTAAATCCCTGGAAGAAATCCCACATAAATTTTTAAAACAGATTTTTTTTTTATTTTCTTTTGAGGGATTCTTCTTTAAGCACTCAGGCTGCAAAGGAAAAGCTTCTTTCTGCATCAGATGGATCAGGGGTTTTTATCAACATCTGTGTACTAGACAGAGCAACTTTAAGCTGTCTGCTTCTGATGAAGGTAGTTTTATGTAATCTAAAAAAAAAAAAACAATGACAAAAACCCCACAAAACTACAAACAAATAAACAAAAAAATCCCCCAAAACCAAAACAAAAAACCAACCAAAAAAACCCTCAAACCCACTAAAAATACAGCCAACCAAAACATAAAACAAAAGCCCAAGAAAACCCCAACAAAAACTTCAAACAGAAAACCCAAAGAAAACAACACAAAAAGGAAAACTCACTCTAAGTCCAAATCCAAACATTTTGGACTCCCTTCAAAAGGCAAAGTTTCATATATTTCAAAAACCTTGTGTGCCTCTTCTAGGTCTCTTTTACCTCAGCAGTATTATAGGTATCCATGTATTATGTCTGTAAATAGAGCATCTCTGAAGGGTTTCAGCACAGGTGCAGTACAAGAAGAATTGGTTGCCATTTACTCTGACAGTAACCACAAGGAAAATACCATAAAGTGGATACACTTCTACTGTGAGTGTACCAAAATAAGCTGCTGAGTTGTAAAAATTGTCAGGTATAACTCCAGAGTGCCCAGGAGGATATTATTTTATTTTGCTGCTGAAGGACTACAAGCTATTAAATTTCTAGGAATGATCTTTTCATTTGGGTTGTTTTTTAATATATGCAGAAATTTTTTACCACCAAAACGAGCATAACTAGGATTCAGCAATGTGGGAATTTTGTTTATAAAAATTCTTCAAGCTCCCCATCTACATAGGCTATAAATCAACACTAAACTCATTCTTGTGTAAACTTCAGGCCTACCTCAAACTTTTCACTTCCTGTTGACAGCAGTAACTTGGTTCCATTTGTGAGTGAAAAAAAACCTTCTTCTTATTAGCTATGGGCTCTGCAAAAAAATTTCTACCCCTTTACAATTTGTTCCACTCCATAATATTCTGGTTGTGCATGAGGGCCTGCACAATTTTGATTTTCAGCACTGTAGAAGAAAATGGAGAAATAACCTTTTCAACCCTCAAATCTCAGTGCTTCGGAGAAGCTGCTTAGTTTCACGGTTTAAAACTTTAAAGCCTATGAAACATACTCAGGGATGGGAACTTACATGCACATGAATTCATCATCTCAAATCCTTTGCTACATATCCATTTTTTCTTTCAGAAGCTAGGTAACTAAAAAATAGTCAGCATAACCTTTGGTGTTACACACTTAGGCATCTGTAACCCCAAAACTTTACATCCAGAAGAAGCACAATAAAAAACACAAGACACATCACCTCCAAGCTCTATTCTCCTTCAGTTTTCCTTTTAATACCTTTTTTTTAATCCAATTGTGTTTTTGGTGCTAAGTCAAGAGCTAAACTGTAATTAAGAACATATGCCTCACTTTGTACATATATTTCAGATCATAGGAAATACAGACTTTTTTCTGTATCTGTTTTTCTGATGAAAGACATGAACCACCTATTAGCAGCTTTTCTGTACCCAAAGGGGCCTGTACAAAAGCTGAAGAGGTGCTATTGTTCTATTATTTCTCTAGAGTCTCATTCTCAGACTTCTAAAGTCCATACCTCTTTGGTGTGTTCTCATGGCTGCAGATCTTCACTGACTCCTTCTGCTGCACGCTGTTCTCTCCCAGGTCAAAGCTCCTCCAAGGCTCTCCCTGACTGGCTAAACCCACCCCCTTTTATCCCGGTCATCTTCATTGGTCACAGCTGCAGCCCAATTAAGGACATCACAGCTGCAGCCCATCAAGGGCAACCGGGACCTCTGAGGCAAAGCCTCTATACAGATATTCAAATACAATACATTTCCTCTACTATAAAGAGGGACTTTTAAAAAGGGCATGTAGTAATAGAACAAGGGGGAATAGATGTAAACAGAAAGAGTGTAGATTTAAATTAGGTCTAAGGAAGACATTTTTTATTCTGAGTGTGATAAGACACTGGAAAAGGTTACCTGTAGAAGCTATGCCTCATAACTACAGTGTTCAAGACCAGATTGGATGGTGCTTTGAGCAAGCTGGTCTAGTGGAAAGTCCCTACCTATGGCAAGGGGTTTGAAGCTACACGATTTTAAATGTCCTTTTCAACAAAACTAGTGTTTCTAAATAATTAATGATTCAGTGTTTCTAAATAGTTAGTCCATTTGTAATTTCTTCTGAATTATATAATTTTTTTCAGAATTACATCAGTGATTTTTCTGTACAAGCTCATAAGATATTGTCTTCTTGTCCTGGTTTTCCATTATAGTTGACCACGATACCTGTATCATCCTGCACAGCACAAACTTGAGAGGTTTCCCCAATAATTCTGTGTGGTCACTCTGGAAGTTTGGAGCTGACAGTTTGGAGCCTCTTGGCCAGACTCCCCCAGATGGTTTCCTCTTTCATAACACAGTGTAAGCAGTTGTTTCACTGCTGGCCTCACCAGAGTCATCACTTGACCCACAGACATGTTCAGTTTTGTGCATGTTCCCCTACCCTCTTCAGTGGCACATTGCCCATCTTAAGATTTCCATCCCCACAATGGGTGAGGAGTTATTGAAACCCACTGAAGTAGCGAGCCCAAGATGTGTTTTAAGTTGTTTTTTCTTTCCATTCACATTGAGACTTAGTTAAATCTTTCAGATTAAATTATAGTTTTAGATATATTTTTTTAATGACAACATGGGTTTATATTAATAATTTTTATTACATGCATAGAAATAATTTTTAAAATTTTGTGGGATTATATAAAAGCAATTATACACATTTTACATCCTTTTTAGGAATACACTTACAAACATTTGTAAGCTTATATTTCTAATACATATGTGACTATATATAATTAAACAAATATATATCCTTCATCTAATTTTATACATGTACATATGTGTATATATATACACATTTATGAAGACTTTCAGAGTCTTCTGAAGCAACCATGGGATCACAGACCGTTTGTAAATCACATGTGACAAAATGGCATCACACTGGTGGGCCATGGGAATGCCTTGACACACTTCTGGGGCAATCCAGAACATGTGGCTTCAGTTAGCATCCAATCACTGGGATTCAGGGATCACATGGGACAAGATGAGGCAGGTAAGCCTCTCATGTGATGGCAAAATGGGCAGGACCTCTAGGCCCAGAAAGTCAGGTGTCTGTAAAGGGGGTAATGGGTGTTTCCACTCATCATGGAAACATGATTCATAAATATTACTGATTATCTTGCATGATAGTTAACCTTTAAGAGCTACTTTTGAGTAAACAGATGTTAAAATGTATTATATTGGCCCTGCAACTGGTCTGCAGCTATGTGGCTCTGTTACACACTCTAATTTTTTTCTTCAGCTTTTTTTCTATCAGCTTGTGTACTATTTCAGACAAATTTGAGAACAGTGAATGGAAATGGAGAGTTTCACTGGTTCTTTTTAATGAAAAGGATATTTAAAAGTTCACTTTAAAGAACTGTTCAATTATCATTTTCTCTATTCAAACATTTCTGCTGATTTCTTAGAATTCTCTTTCTATCAATTGCCCTAGCTAGCAGATTCTTTTTCTAGCCAGTGGTTTGTCCTGCTATGATTGAAATATAAATCTATATCCTAAAACTGTTGATTTCTCAAAGAAAAGTTAATATAGACTTATAAGACAAGGAGGTTTATGTGTTTAAATGTATTCCCTAAGGTAATTAGCCATTACAAATATTATGAGATCACATGCAAAATCTACCACACTGAAGACTTTTATAACTTCTGTGGTTACTTTCTGTTGTGATGAGAGATTTGGAAACAGTAATGAATTGGTCCAATGAGCAAGCTTTCGGCTCCCTATGCAATATAGATGATGATAATACTTAGTGAATGACTGCATTTGACAATGTTAATTTTTTAGGTTTTGACTTTAAGCGTAACCAACCACCTAGAGTGTAATTTGGAGGTTTATGTGTGATGCATAAACCCATTTTTACCATTCATGTTCAGTTTAATGGATTGAATTGAATTGAATCCTCTGGATTCAAACTGGAAAAATGGCTGACAAACCAACTGTAGGTAACCCATAAGCCCTACGCAGAGGCAGAGTCTTACGTTCCAGTGTTTTAATTGAAGAATCTGAAACGTATTTTCAGGTTGGCATACAGTCATGCAACACATTTCTCCTCTTATGAACTGAATGAATATGTGCCATTTTTGGTTTCTGGATAGTTCCAATTCTGCCTCTTTTCTCACTTCCCTGAAGACATTCCTCTCTGTTTTTCAGCTCAACAAAGATTTTATCTGGTACTTTATAATTTGCACCAAAACAAAATTGTTTCTTGTTCTGTGCATTTGAGATAGTTTGAGAGTTAGTCAAGCTGAGGATTCAGCTTTGTATGGTTCTATAATGAAAAACAGAAATGAAACAAATACTTCTACATGGTCTGAACAGATGCTCAGCTGTTTCCCATTAATCAGATTCTTTCTATTGACACTTTTTCTATTAAGATCATACTTTGCTGATTTGTATGACCTCTTAATTCTGGCCTGATTTTTTTTTTGTAGCATATACACCTGAAGAAGCTTATTTTAGCACAGAATTCAGAGCAGAACAAATAGGTACTTAGTCATTCAGAAACCTGAAGGAAAATTCAGGGTCCAGAGAGCAGACTTAATACTACATGAAACAGCTATTTATGTCACACATTCAATGACCAGTGACAATCCTGAAATAGTAAGACGAATGTTTTGGTTGTCCAAAAGACAATCTGATGATGCCAGATGAACTCTGATCAAACTTCCTGTTGCCAGATGCCTGTCATGTATAGTGGAACAGCCAGCAAGTGAATTTCACTCTCTTAATTCAGTTCCAAGCAATGAATTGTTAATTGCACACTCTACATCCTGTATTGCTTGTGGAAGAAAATATACTGTAAATGTGTGGGAAAAGATATGGATGACAGTTTTTGGAGGCTGGTTAGGGAAGTATTCTGATGAGCTGGAGAGCTGAGAGGAAATGTTTTAAAGAACATTATCACTGTGACACAAAATCCATGCATTATAGGTTAAAACCAGCAGCTGTGCCTGTAGTAACATCTCATATTGCTTGCATTCCTAGAGGGTGTGCTGCTATTTTGAAATATCTACAATTGCTGATCTGCCTCAACAGAAAGGTAAAAACAGCAAGATGCATACTCACCTGCAGATGCCAGGAGCTGATAATCCTTTAAAGCAGGTGATCATACTTGTATAACAAAGAGTTTTACAGCTCAAAGTAGTAAAGCAAAGGTAACTAGCTAGTAAAAATACAGAAACTTATGTTATCACCTGCCTATAATTATGCAACCTCTGAAGCCATTTGAGCTCCATTGGCTCATCTTGCTTGTCTTCTAACTGCCAGAAGAAATTATTTCACACATCTTTTGTGTTCCAACTGCCAGTCCCATATGGAGAGTTCAGGTACCTATCTTAACTTGTCACTAGGTAACTATGTTTAGACAACTAAATTTGACTCACTACAGCTTACAGTAAAAAAAAAAAAAAAAGAAAAAAAAGAAAAAAAAAATTCCAGGCATTAAAAGCATTAAATGTTTTTACTTCAGAACTTCAGAAACTCAGTTAAAGATCACAGCTGATATAATACATAAAGAAGGGGTTATTTTACTGAATACAACCTCAAGTAGATTTTATATAGTAGGTGGGTCACAGGAAAAAATTATACTAACTGAGGTTGAGAAAGGAGTAAGGAATGCTTCTGATTAAATTTTAATGAAAGCAGATTCATTGGTTTGTTGTATGTCTAATAGCTGTTGTAACTTTGTAGTTTACTCTGGATATAGTTCCCTTTAGCTAGAAATTCGTTATTTCAAAGTAGTTAGAGAACTGGAATTAATTCCTTTTCTTGTGGTAGGTTCTCTAAAATGAACCCCAGGAATATAAAATTAATCATTACCTCTCTGTGTTTTTGGAATATTCAAATAAAACCAGAGTAAATTACAGTAAAATATCTGGTATGTTTAACATTTGCCATAACATGGAGCTTGTTTTCCAATCCTGATGATAATCAAATTATCTACTATACAAGATATGGATAACACAGTTTCATCCTGAATTTTATCAGTCTGGATCCCATAAATTTATCCTGAACAATAAAATTTTACAGTAGACATAATAATGTGTCATACATAATTTATGGAGAGCCACTCAAATATCAATCATAAAATCATAGATTGGTTTAGGATGGGAGGGACCTTCCTGGATTATTTAATTACATCCCTCCACCACAGCCAGGGACATTTTTCACTAGATCAGGTTGCTAAAAGCTCCATCCAGCCTGACTTTGAATAGTACCAATGATGAGACACCTACAACTTCTCTGGCCAAGCTGTTCCTGTCTTTGACTACCCTCATCAGAAGTGAGATTGGAAACCCCATTGCCTACAACAGGGTGTCTCCCACTACTAACACTGCACTTTCTCCTGGTGCTGTAGTGTAGCTCTGGCTCAGCTGGCTCTGAATTTTTGTTTTTAGAGTGCCCTCTGTTCCTTATCAGCTATGAGGACAGTGAACACATTCTCTAGGTACAAGTCTGCAGGAACAACAGAAGCCATCTTCTTGGTGCCAGCTTCCAGGTTTTGCTATCATGGGAGTTTCTCCTTGCCACCCTATACTATAGAAGCCCAGAAGATAAGCTGATAATGTTATATCTCAAATGCTAATAGCTGGAGAGACATGGAGCCAACCAAGTACTGTGGGTCACAACAGCCAAGGAATGTTGCTAATAATACTTCTGTGAGAAATAACAGAATATGGCTGGAGAAGGGCAGGAGACATGGAGAGAGGGCAGGAGTTTCCAGGGAAAAAGTCCTTGTTCTAGTTCCTGGAAATAAGCACAACACAGTGCAGCACAAGTGCAAGAATGAGGCTGAAAATGGCATGGACATGGTGGGGGATTAAGACCACCAAACACCCCTAAAGCCCTCCAACCCATTTCCAGAAAGGTTTAGAAGAACAGACTGTAGTTCACTAATTTGCATAGAAAGCGGGAAACCTTTCTCTAACAAGGTACTCCCATCAAGCCCAGTACATTTCCTTTGTGTGAGTCCCAGGACTCTGCTGGATCTACAAATTTGCACTGCAGCCAGGACCCAGTGACCAACCCTTCCTTCTTCCTCCCTTCTTTTTAATTCATATTTCTCTCCCTTCACTTTACCCTGTTATCCAAAACATATGCTATGTGTTTATGCTAGGAGGTCAGGGACTAACAAAGCAATTTCCATGCCAAGTGTGTAAGTTACTGTAAAACTTTGTAAGCCTTTGCAGACCCTCTGACTTTTGTAGTCAATTTCAATCATGGGCAGCTGTGAACCTTGGGTGCTCCTTTTCATTTATGATTGGGATGTCAAACACCCTGACATGCACAAGATCTGCCTGTCTCGCTTCTACAGTTGGAAGTTTGAACTCTTGAAGCTGCAGTTTCTTGGAAAAGAGCCATTCAACTGCTTTCCTTTCATCTCTGATGCTGCTCAGTCTGCTGACCTCCTCCTGCAGATCTTTCATTTGGTGGCACAGCGTCTTGACAACTGCACAGCTGCTACAAGCTGTAAAACCATCTGGCCTAACCTCAGTGAGTTGTCCCAGGCACTCCCTGCAGTTTGAGATTTGTGGATCTGAACCCTCTTTCTGAGGATTCATCTGGGTCAAGCCTTGGATGTCACAGGGACAATAGCTCTAACAGCAGCTGGGAACCATGCCCTGTCATGATGTCACCACCATAGCTGGGGATGTATGTATGCTGTTTGGTACAGAGCTGCTGGCTCTGGATTTGTGCCTTTCTGCACAAACTGCTGTGTGTGTGAGCTGCCTCAGTTAGCTGCACACACACTGATGCTCATAGCACAGCTTCAGTACTCACCTCACAATGAGGTACCCTTCATGTAATTATTTAAAAATTAAGCACTTGAACCCAGCCTGTTATTTAAAGTGACTGACTTAAGGGCCTACCTTAACTTCTGGAGCAGTTTGAAGATGGTGTTGAGAGATTCCAAATGGTAGAACCAGGTCTAACTGCATCTTGTAGATAACTAATGTCATTCCAGGCACTGTGTTTTGCAGAATGTTCCTTTCCTCCTTTCATTATTTCCTGATATTCTCCTCAGCAATATATAGTTATAACATGCAAAATTTGATGTTTGATCTCTTTTTATATCACTTCTACAAGAAAGGAAAGGAAAAGATAATGGTTATCTG
Source organism: Molothrus aeneus (assembly GCF_037042795.1). Taxonomy (NCBI): domain Eukaryota; kingdom Metazoa; phylum Chordata; class Aves; order Passeriformes; family Icteridae; genus Molothrus; species Molothrus aeneus. The sequence goes on along the minus strand of NC_089647.1, from coordinate 72,411,035 downwards.
GAGTTACCTATCTCATTCACAGAATAAGAGTTGCAACTTTAATTTCACACTTACCTGAAAGGATGCTATTCTGCTCAAGGCAAAATAGTTTTACTTTTAGTTTTGTTATTGAGTAAATATTTAGTGAAAGATGCATATTTTCCTCTGCTACTAGAGAACTTAATTTCAGCAAACATCGTGTGAAGGTTAAACAACAAAAAAAGATAACTGAATAAATCTGCTTATTTCTCTTGGATCTCTATTGATAAAATTTCACCTGAATTTGCAAAGATTAAAAACAGCTGACATATTCTGCTATGCCTAATAGCGTTTTATAACCTTGTTGGCAAATGTATGGTCCTGTGAATGACATGGATTTCCCTGGCTTACCAAAAGATGTGCACCCACCATATTTTGCCTGGCCAAAAATCTTATGAATAGCATGTGAAAAAAATTATTTGTACATGACAAAATTCTGGGGGAGAATTAGCAAAGAAGCATGGAAGCAGTTAAATGGAATGCACAAAACTGTCTTGTCTTTAAATGTGAATAACTTCCAGCAGGTTTTTTCCTGTGCATATGTAGATGCTAGTGAACTTTGAGCACCTAAATGGAGTTTAATTTAACAATTAAATTAAATCTAACAATTCAAAATTTCTACAGTGTTTGTTGCTAACAGCAAATCAACTTTCTGATTCATTATTTTTTTTGTGCCAAGAATTTTCCACCTTCACTATTTCAAATTGTAGGTTAAAAAGTAGGAACTTTGTATTTTATACCTAATGGACAGATAAATTGATTTTAAAACTATAAACTCCCTGCATGCAATTTGTGATATAATCACAAAAATTTCTGTGAGATTAGTTTTGAGATTACTCTTTCTACCTTCTATTGAAGCTGCTTTTGTGTTGAAAATTATTACTCTGAAGAGTAATCAATCTGATTTCATGTGTCACAGGAGCACACATTTTGTCCACCCAGCTAGTATTCCACAATCTGTCGAAATTGGTTTTTGAAAATTCTTTTCTCTTGATCTCAATTTCTCTTTTGCACCATACTTCCATATTATTTGAAAACAATTTGAAAGAAAAAAGTACTTTTAGTCCCCAAAGTGGATAACTAGTAATCTATACGCATCCTCTTTTCCTGCTTCCTAAGTTTGGAATGAAGAACTGCATTATAATGTTAGGTTGTTATGAAGAGCATGGGGCAGTCAAATGACACAGAAATAATGTCAGAAAAAAACCATAGTAGATGTAAAGGTTAGCTTGAGTGCTTCAAATGGTCCACATTTCATTCAAGAAGAAAATAGTCCCCATCTTCATCTAGTATTTGTGTTCAGACAATTGTAATCAGAGAAAAAAAAGCAAGCAAGAAAAGAAAGTATTAAGTCTACTTCCTAGTGGCTAGTATAGTCTGCTGAAAATCTGTTTATCTAACTACACTGCTGTTCATTAAAATGAGAAATTAATTCTATTCAAGGACTGAAATACAGGCTTCTCTTCCATACTTGTACAATGCTCAGAAGTTTCTTCATTTTTTGAAGCCTGAAGGATAAGTTGTGGTAGTTTTGAGCTTCTTAAGATTTTTACCTTTTTCTAGAGAGTCCTTATAGTCCAATAAATTATTTTGTCAATGGGTCACAGAATTAAACCCAGAAGTACTTTTATTTACTTAAAATAAGTGAGAGGAGGAGGTAGGCTCTAGTATTATATTGTAGAACAAAATATTAAATGGTATTTATTTAGTGTAATTGTAATAGGATTTCACCTAATAAGAATATAATGAACAGTAGAGAAATTTCTTTTCAAACTACCTTTTTATAAATACAGTATGTAGGGGGATAGACTATAAGAAAATGAAGATAGTGTAGAAAGTAATCTTACCCCTAAGGAGTTGCAGCTGGGCCAATTAGCAGAGAGTAGGAACAGGCCTGACTTTAACAGGCCACAGCTGTAACCAATGAGAAGCAGAGTGCTATAAAAGAGTGGGGTTGGCTGGTTGAGAAGGGAACTGGAGTCAGTTGGCTGCTATGAGAAGAAGAAAGAGGCAGTGGTCTGAGGAGATGCCCATGAGAAACACCAAGAAGGTATGAAACCTTTGTGATAAGGACACAACAGTATGGAACCCCTGAAGATGGGAACAATTGTAGACCTGGGATTTGGGGAGTTTTCCTGTTTGATTCATCTTCTTTAGGCATATTTTCATGTTTAGTGAATCTTTAATTTAGGGACTAAAAGCACTTAAATATTTTCTAACATTTTCACTTGTAGTTATATTTTTTTAGTCAGTTTGTACCAAAATATTGAGATCAACTCAGTCTCATTACACTGGAGAGTACAACACAGTCCTCTTGTCTAGGCCATAATGCATCAGCTTCTTTAGAAGTAGGTTGTGGGAAATGTTATTGAAAGTCTTGGATAAATCAGGGTAGACCATGATGCCCCAGCCCTTGATGCATATCAACTGAGTAGGTTGCTTTGTCATAGAAGATCCTCAGGATATCAAGAATGATTTGCCCTTTAGGAATCCAGGCTAGCTTTCCCCAGTCACAGATTTCATTCAACTTATGAGAGGAGCCTTTGTTTGATAACTTTTGCAGGGACTGTTATAAGACTGAGGGGACTATAATTTTCCTGTACCCTGCTGTAAGGATAGGGATGACAGTTGTACCAGCTTTGTAGCTGTATGACTTAAGGCATCTCAGTAAGATGCCTCTCCTGGCAGCTGAGGCTGAGCAAGGGAACCTGTTAATTTATGACAACAGCCAGGGGAAAGAAAAAACAATGAAGCAGCTGGATGTTGCAGTTGTGACTGCTGTTCTTCTGCTTTTCATGTTCTAAAATGGAAGGGAGACAGAATATTTTGGCAACGGCAAAAAGAGGACCTGCTCCCTGGGTTACTGAGAAATATATGCTTGTATCATTCCAATTATGACTGAATTTCCTTGAGATAAAATTGGATAGCAGTAGAATGGAGCAGGTGAGGATGGACTTCTTTTTTAGGTTTTGGTTGGTTGGTTTTGTATATGTGTTTGTTTGCTCCAACAAGGCATCCAACTTAATTTTAATAACTTAACAAAATCCAACTGACTTTTTTCTTCCTTGGTGTGAAAGGCAATGAAAAAGAATAGAATTGGTGTCAGAGAAGAAAGTAGCAACCTAGTTCTTTAAATAGATCCTGTTGTGGTTAACTGTGGCAGAAACAAATTAACATATCCATAAGAGTAATTTTAAGCTTTAGCTTTTTTTAATTGCTCATTGAAAGTTTTAGTATAAAAGGAAGAGCACAGCACTCATCCTTTTCTCTAAATCACACAAATTTTGCCTCTGAGGATTTGTGTACTGTGATACACAATATTCCTTAATTTTAGTCTGAGGACTGTGTGTTATGCATAAGTGATAGAGCAGAGTATAAAACAAAAATCCACAAGCAATAAAAAAACCAAACCTATGTGCACAGTATCCCAAATACTCAATAACTGATAGTGAGAGAAATTAATGAATGTATTTTCTATTTATTTTTCATCGGCACATTGGTTTACAGAAAAATTAAGGACAAAGGGACCTCTGAAGATCATCCAAACTTCTGCTCAAAAGCTAAATCTTGAACCTTGAGGCTGGAGATTCTTCAACCCTACAAGACAACCTTTTCCAATGTTTACAGCTCTTGTGGTAATTATTTTCCCTATTATGTGGTGGGAATTTTCAGTGTTCCACCTTGTGTCTGTTGATACTTGTCCTATCCACTGTGCATCTGTCTCGCCAGGGAAAGGTAAGAGAAAAAAAGATATTGATTTCCTAATCTATGTTCTTTGTCACTGTCCCTTGCTGCACCTCTTAGACACAGAGATGGCCAAAAGAACTAATAGAGACTGAAGAAGGCATTTAGTACTCGAAAAGAACTAATATTGTTTCTGTTAATAAAAATAACAACAGCTGAAAAAAACCCAAAAACCATCAAAGAGACCCCAGACTAGAGCTGGAAGCTCTACAACTCAAAGAAAGTCAACATAGAAAAGCACTTGACTTTTTTTGGCAAGCATGTACAAATCTGGAGTTAAGGGAAAGAACTATATATTTTCTCTCTCGGATTTTTCTTTCTTACAAGATTCTCTCTCAAATTAGCTGTCATAGATGTGAGAAATGCACCTGAAAAAGGTAGTAACTAGAACACGTAAGGGAAGTCATGGTTTTAGCTAGAGCTACTCAGTTCTGGTGCTGTTGGAATGTAAGGGTGAATTTTTACAAGACAGTAGGAAAAGAATTGTGAAGTTGTGAACTGCAATTCCAGGGTTTATTTGTGATATTCCTATTGAACAAGATGACAAGGGATTCAATGTTAATGCTCTTAAGCATGCAACAAAAATGTTTTAGTAAAATTAGCAATTTGGCCTTCATTTCTTTTCATAGATTGACTTATCTGTGCCATTTACTCCTGGTAAGATGATACTGTTTGTACTTAACTAAGGCCACGCAAGAGATTTAGCTGAGGCAGACTCAGATATAACCATGGAATTGATTAACTGTTAAACAAGATCCATGGTCGAGAGTGCAGTGCTTCATCTCACTTCCAGGATCTCTTATTTTGCTATACAGGCTTTGTTTCATAAGAGCACTTATATTAATAATTGCTTATGATTGCATATTTTATTGGATTCACAGACCACCACCATCATTCAGCCTGAACACTCTGAAATGTTTAAGAGCTCAGAAATCTAAAAAACAAGAGCCCAATATCTAGGGCTGTTATTTACCTTTCAGTAAAGTGAGGCTATTGATGTCTGTGAAGCCAGATGAAGCCAAACGAGCTTTTCTTTTCCTGCAAAAGAAATTGCTAAGATCTGATGGGACAAGACTAAGTTGAGACAGTCTTTACAATCAAGTAAGAAGGACTAAGCCATATGTCACCTTATTATGATCTGATCACTGTAGAAACAGAAGAAGGATTTTATCCTGTTTTTTGTAACTTTGGTGAAACACTGGAAAAATACATACAGGTACGATTTCTCTGAATGTATGCACCTAAAATAATTATATTGTTTCTCATATCCATCTCTCAAATAAACAGAAGTTGCAGTGGTCTTTCAGTTGCTATTAAAGTCCTTTCCTTGCAGGACACAATGGATGAGCACAAACTGTTTAAGGAATACTCAGTCGTCAAAATTTGTGTGGTTAAACTTGAAAACCAAAATGTATTACCAATGCAAGAGTGAAAGAAAGTTTTCATCCATTCTTTGAGACTTTCAGGACTGCTGCATGCTACATATTAAGTACTGAATAAGTTCCTAGATTGAACATTTTCATTTGATAAAGCTCATTACATGTTAAAAAAAGTAATGAGACACCTTTAATTTATTGCTGATCTGTTAACTGGTTTCTTTAAGCTTTGTTCTTCATTTTTCCCTGTAATCAATCCATATTTTTTTGTCCACAAATTTTTTCTTTGAGTCATTTATTTGAAAAAAATTACTGTAAAATTCAATAATTAAATGTACAGCTATTTTTGTACTGAAAGTCTTGTAGTCCAATTATTTATATTTAATCAGTTGTTAGTACCCTTGTACAAAAGTGTCATTGACAAAAGCAAAGAAACGGATCTCTTCTCTCTTATTAAGAGATAACTAGAAAGAAAGGACCCTTAATTTAAATCGTTATGTCCAGAATTTTATCTGTGTATCTTTATTCCTTTTTAAACTCAGTGCATATAATCTAATTTTTCCAATTTCATTAACTGATATGCACTTAGTTTTTATCTTCACAGCAGAAGAACTGAACAAAGAAAATATTTAAGTTGAATGGTTGCCACATCATGTGTCAGACAATTTCCAACATCGTGACTCAATGCCTTAGCTCATCACTACTTCTAAAATGGCAACTGTGAAATTAGTTTTAAAAAAAATTGTGTATTTACTATTTCCCCACCATTGCTCACCTGTGTAACCAGACAGTGAAATGACAGAATGTCACAAAAGTATAGGAATATTCGAACTACGACATAGGATGTTATAGTGAATACATATGACATGTGGCACCTCTGAAGAACAGTGATATGAGGAATCACAATCTGCTGCAGATAATGAGGTAGGAGTAATGCATACAGAAACTCTGACCCTGAGTTCCATTAAAAAGACAACAGCATAAAATACTGCAGGAAACTGTATGAAACAAAAAACAAAAGCAGCAGCTTAGCAGAATTGCTGAACAAGGTAGAAATTGCCAGAACAAACAAATCATAAACACCAAATAATGTTATAAAGTCTGCTAAAACATGGCCATTAGAAAAGGGGAAGAGAAGTGGGCTGTTTATTTGTAAAGGAACAAGAGTGGTAAAGGAGAAGAAAATGAAAAAGAGAAACACAAGGTGAAGTAAAACAGTGCTTGGGTCTGTTAAGGATACTTGTGGAGCAGCTTTTTGCCTGACCATGTCAGACTGAAGCTAGAAAACAAAGTTATTTTCTCCAGCAAAACTTTTTCCTGGTTGCCCTGTGTAGTTAGGGAAGTGGCAGGCTGGATGTGTTCCTAACTCTGCTTGAGGTCATTGACAGGAGGTCATGTAAACATCCTTAGTGCAAAGAACAGCAGTCTTAAATCATTTGAATTTCAAGAATGATAGAATATGTGATTCTAATGATCACCCTTAAATCTGAGAAACAAAGTGATGTATTGCCAAACAGATATGAAAAAAAATTAGTGCAAATGAAAGATCAGAAGTAATTAGTTCATTCTACCTGCTGAGAGCTCTCTGCCAAAAATCTCAGCACTTCACGCTAGAAAAATACGAACTCATGTAATTAGGTACTTGTAAGGTACCCCAAACATTACAGTAGATATACTCAAATGTCCCTGATCCTTATCCTGATCTGCAAGATTGACCTCAGGTCTCTTTATTATTTCATACTTCTGTGATAATGTGGACCTCTGATTATTCTTCCATCAGCCAAATGAGTAAGAATCCAAAATCTTAAACGATACAGCCAATCCTGCAGAGAACCCACCGGCTAATGAGCAGAAAAGATCCTTTGCAACTTAGTCTTACGTAATTAGCACAAGATAAATTAAAACTACTTGCAAAATAGAAAATTGTAGCCTCAAGAGATTATTTAGAATATTCACTAACTTCAAAGCAGTAGAACTACATTATTTGCAAATTGTTCTATTATTGCTGAATTTGACTTTTTGTTTGGTTTTGTTTGCTTATTTTGGTTTGGTGTTTTGTTTGGTTTTGTTTTGTTTTTTTATTTCAGACCTAAAGACACATTGGCAGTTTGAAGGCTTACCTATTTTTGCAGCTGAATGAAGGAAATTGCTTCTCCCTGTAAATAATCTCACTTGAATAATTACTAGTAGATATTTATACATTCTGTTTGCAAATTTCTCCAGTATAGATAATTTGTAACTTCTCTAAGCAGTACCCACAGTCCTCATTATTCTTGTCACTGTATGTTTTGCTTAATGTCTAATTACAGTTCATAACTGACATGGAAAACAATGTAATCTACATAATGTTCAGCCGTGTATCTTCCAGACTGCCTGACAACAGCTCTGTCCTAGCAAGACTAATGGAGAAGAATCACTGGAGTATATGACTGTGACAGTCCTTCTTCCTTCTAGTGCTAGGCACATCACATAACTGAAATAATAAGTAATATCACTGTTTATAAAGCTAAATTATGAACCGCTTCCTCACAGGATGCCTGTTGCCTAGATGCCACAGACATCCATAAAATCTGTTTTCTTGAATGTTTTTTTGCATATTTTACCCAGTGATTCATGCTTATGAATCATGAAGCTTATATAGAGAATTCTACTCCTGTATGGAACAAAGTCATGGCTGATTGATACAATAGCATTTTTGAAATTACATTCACCACCATTAAGTTACTGAAGGTGTATAGGGTATTGATGTTGTGGTGATGTTTTGGAAGGAAGGTTCTTTGACAGCAAGAATAATATTTATTCATAGCAGACTTACCTTACTCCCTTACTCCCACATGCTGCGGGAGACAATTACCTTCACTACATAAGAACTTATTTTTCTGAAATATTTAAGCCATTGCTTATAGAATATAAGTTGTACTTGCCATTGTGGCCTTAGAATGGTCCTGGATCACAAACATCAACAGCAACTAATGTGAATTCAGCATGAATTGAGAATGTGAACTTATGTTTTGACCAAGATGAAATAATTTAAATAATGTTATTGCTCAAAAAATCTCTCAAAATATTGCTGTTTTGCCTATTTTTATATACATTATGTAGACATAGAAGTGGGTCAAAACTCAAAAAACTAAAGTTTTGCTAGAATTTCTCCTCAGCCTAATAATAGGACATAGACTCTGTTTTGACTTTGCTTTTTCTTTAATAAGTAGAATCTTACAGAGCTTTGCTTGCCTCTCATATGTATTATGGATAGAACATTATGTATCTAGTCTTCTAAAAAATTCTGGCACATGAAAGCTTGTATGGTAATGCTTCTTCTAGCAACTCAGCCTATAAGTATTCATCTGAGTGCTTTCATCATCTGCTTAAAACTTCTCATTTTTTGGCTGTATAGTTTTACATTGCTGAGTGGTGCTCAAAAATCTTTTTTATTATATTTTAATTGCATTGGTTAGTGAAAGTGGTAAAAAAAATGAAAATACCTCTTTAATTTTAAAGAAGCGTATGCTGCCCAGATATTTTCTTGCAAGTCAATGCTTGAGAAATACTTTTTTAAAAACAGTGCTTATTTTAAAAAGTTTAAAGTTTCTTTCATCTTTTCAGACAATAATAAAAAGATTCAATTACTATGAATTTAATAAGAAGGATTTTTTTTGCCTGAGAAAGGACAAAATTACTCTTCTTTTGTATATTGCTATTATGTTTTTGCATTTTTCTAGTCACACTCACTCCTGTCTATAAATGAGGATTTTTAAGAGATTCAACTACTGGAGAATGCATGGATTGACTTCAAACAGAAGTATGTTCTATAGTTCTGTGGTACGTTGAAATTATTTGACTTAACTTCTAGTACATTAATTTGTGCTTTGTATTTTATCATAAAAATCTCAAATACATTTGCTAATTTATGATTAATACAACCTTTTCTAATTCTGGTGTTTACTCTAAGAACAGTATCCCTATTAGTAAGTAAAATAGGCCAGAGCATGCTCTTGGACTCTGAAATCAGTTGGGTCATCTTGACAGAAGTATCCACTGTAAGCATACAACAGATGCAAACCAGTGGCTTTGTCCCAGCTGAATGTTAGCTCATACTCACCCTTTCACAGATCACATCCTGCAGTGCTTCTCAAACACATCACACCTGCCATGCTCTCATTTCACCTACTTCACTCACAGCTGGTCCACAGGCAAAAAGACGTGCACAGTACATCATACACCAGTCAAGATGAGAACATGGTTTAAGTCAGCACCCTCCCACTGATATCTCACACCGAACCTGCTGTCACCACTGCAGTTCTTGGTTATTTCTATCCATAATGCTGCTAGCACAACCTTGTCTCTTGTACTTTTTTCATTACTAGCTAATCACCTCAATGTCCTCCATTCTCTATGCTAAAACAAACTGTCTACACAAGTAAAGCTCTTCAGTTTTATTATAGAATGAACTGTATGTTGAAGAAAATTGACAAGGCAGATCAGTAAAACGAACTCATACAAACAAATAATGGTCAATCATTGAACTGGCCTGGGAACTGTAGAAGGACCTTTACAAAAGTTTACAAAATTACTGGTTTGTACAGTGTTTTTGACCATCATCAGGATGAAGTTTTGGTTTTGACAGTGTGGTGCTAGGAGGGAGGTTCTGGAACTCAAGTAAGAGAGATGGGACTGGTTCTTCTTCCTTGTTCTGCTGGATATGAGGCGGCTTCTATTCCTCTTTTCCAGATCCAGTCTGTGGTAATACTGGTCACTCAATCTGCAATCTCTGTGTGTTCTCTTTGCAAACATGGCCAACCACCAGCAGGACAGGCAGGAGAGTTGAGACTTTATCAGCACTGTGTGCACACATACACACACAGAGTGCTTGCGTACACATCAGCAGTACAATGAGCCTGTTTGAACCACCTGTTCTGTCTCTAATCTTGCTTAGCAGATCAGACTCACATGTAAACACACAGACACACATACAGATACATACAAACATAACAAGTCTGTCTCATAGCTGGTTCACTTATGGCTTCCCCAGCAGCAGGCCTGGTCATGCTGTTTGCTGCAAAGTTCAATTTTAAGCTTCCTACTGTCTCACACAGAGAACACATACACAGGAAATTATTTAAGAATGTACTTTAGGGAAGAGAGAGTAGGCTGTGGTGATCAGGCTCTTCAGAGCATGTGTACTCACAAGATCCTTTCTTAAATGCTACTGGCCCATTTCAGCCTCCCTGTTCTTCAATTTATCATTTTTCTTGTGAGATCTACCTTGATCCCTCTTTTGAGTCTTCCTCTGAACATCATACAATAATATTTGTTCCTCTTTGCCTCACCTCAGAAGTTTTATGCAGTCTCTCAAGTCCCTTCAAATGTCTCTTAAAGAGGGTTGAGTTTTTGTGGGTTTTTTTATGAGACCCATGATAACTTTATCAGTTGTAAAGTATCAAGGTTACACTTGAGTTATTCCTTTAGTGGCCCTTCAGCCAGCAGCCTGAGATCTATGGGGTTTTTTTATTATCTTTGTTTTTTCTCATGTTCATGAGGGTTTGTGTGTTTGGTTTATTGTCTTATCCTTACAGAAGTAGCCTAATAAATAAAGTGTTCCTACATTCCACATATCCTTAAATTGTTGTATTTATACAAAAGCAAGGTCTTCTGAGATAGCTTTGGACTTCATATCTCTCATAGAAAATTTCACAGAGCAGTTTTTGGAGACTGATAAATAGCTCAAGAAAAAGCGTGCAGGACATAAAATCTGACAAAGAGTACAAATGACAAGAACCATGTGCCTAGAAACATGACTTGAAGAATTTTTCACACCAGTATATATGTATCCAAAGACTCAAGAATGACCATTGAGTCCAGAAAGAGTCAAATTCTTTGTTCTAGTTCTGACTATCTTCTCTCCAAACAGAAAAATGATAGATTGTAAGAGCATTTAGAAGCTGAGAATGACTGCATATCCCTTTACACAGAGATGTCTTTCTAAATATTTCATTTTCAAGATGCTAGCCCTCATTTCGGAATATAAGTATGTTCATAAAATAGTCTTGGTATCCTCAGTCTTGAGCATTAATGTTAATCTTAATTTTAGCCATCCTTATCCACATTTGAGCTGGTTACACTAGCAGAAAAATTTAGGATGAATTACACATATGGGTGTCCATAATGCAGTTACAAACATTCAGAAAATAATATATGTTCTATTTCTGTGACATAAATCAGTTACTTATATGTATCTAACATCTATCTAAAAGTTACTGATTTACATCTAATGTCTACATCATAGTTTACATCATGGTCTCTACCTCACTGCTATTTTACATGTTGTCCTCTAAGAATATTGTTGTCCTCTCTGTGTTGGAAGTTATTTGTCTCAGATATTTTCCTTGTATTTTGTTAATTTTGAAATCTACATCTGTCCCCTGGTGGTATTCATCATGTGACACAAATAAATTAAAAACAGAAAGACAAGGAAGTAAAAAAAAAGTTCAACTTTGCATTTCCTGAATGTTCCCTAGCCTAACTTCTGTGATCAGCGTATTTGACAAACATATTCTATATTTTATTATACAGAAAATTATTATAGCAATTGAACAGTGCTCAATGCAAGAAAAAATCCTTTCTGCACGCTTGTTAGGTTACTTGTGTCTTTCCAAACTGGCAACAAATAATTCAGTAACTTCACTTTGACTACTTCTTCGTGTGTCTGTTCCTGTATTTAGTTTTGCTGCTCCACAGTAATTTCCTGACTTCTTATTTCTTAGTGCTTATGAGAATGTCAAGTGAGGTTATCTCAAAATTCTCTATCAGCCATCTAAAATCCAATTAAATTCACCAGTCAATGGGGTGCTTTAGAAATAATATGATTGTGTATTACAAACTGATATCTTTGCTACAGTATTTTTCTGCTGACAATCCCATATTTGTTTTTAAATACAGGTTTCATAGCATGTTGTAATTAGAGATCAGTTAACAGTGTTGGATGAACTAGGGAGCTTTTCAGTATAATAAAAATTATTTACCATTCATTATTTTTCTGTTCATTATATGGCACAAATTGTTTGCTTGGTGTTCTATGAATGCAAGTCTGAAGAAAAAATGGAAATGAAAGTGGCTTGGAAATGCTATACAATTTTCAAATTATGATATCCAGATTTTTATTAACATTTTAATACCTTATTATTCTTTCCAAGCAGTTAGTGTTTAATGAAGTGAGATATCTTGAAGGCACTTCATAATTGCAGAGAAAAAAATTATATCTAGTGCACTTTTTCTGAATTTTTTTCCTGACCCCTCTGTTCAAGGATATTGAAAGGAAAAATACATGAATAGATAAACAGAGTTTTCAAAACAAGTTTCCAGACCAAAAGCTGACAGTTTTGTGCAATACATAGGGAAGATATGGCCTGGAAAAATGCCTTAAGATTTTGTCCTCACCTCAGGAAAAGTTTCCTGTCGAGTTAAAGGTAGAGCAATCTATTTTCACCCTTATTAGGTCTCCTATTGCCAACAAAATACACTAGTTTATGCTTGAATTAGGCTGGCTGAATGACAGAAATATTGCATAATACTTCTAATGGTACCTGGTTAATGGAGGGTAATGGAGCAGAAAATATGTTCATTACTGAAAAGGTGGAGAAGAGATGCTTTTATATTGTTAGCCTAGAAAACCCCAAATGACTTACAGTTATTTGTCTGTAGATGGCAGGAAATGTGATTAGGATGTTGGCATGACACAATGACTCACTTAAAAGTGCCCTTTCCCATTTCACGTCTCTTAAAGTTAAGGACTTAGAATCACTACATTTTGCTTTTCCCTTTGTGAAGATATCTACCATTTCACTATAGTGCAAGACTCAGAACTTCAACTTATGTTGAAAACCTCTATAAAAATATTTTTATTGTCGTTTTAGACTTTTATAGTGTGACATATTTAGCATTGGTGTTTATCACAATTATGATCAAATTTTAAAAGCTAATATTAACAATTAAGTTTTCTTCAATACAAAAAATGTGGAATATTTCACATATTTGTTTATATTATATATCATTTTTGTTGTATTATAGCATTTTCTACCTGTATCATTAATAATAAAAATAAATTTACTTTCTAAATCTAGCAAGCATAAAAGATTGGCTTCCCTTATATATGTGTAAAGGTAGCAAGCAAAACTTTTATTTGGTTAACTGTTGAAACTAAGGAGAAGAAACCCTTCATCTTTATGAAAGTTTAATCAAGCGTGAAACATAATCTTTTTATATCGTACATGAAAAAAAACAATAAAATTTTGCAAGTTTCATAAACCTAATTTCTGCTTCCATTGACTTAAATTTGAATAGGAACAGACTCTTTAAGCTTTTTGACTGTAGGCTATTTTATGCAAATAATACTTAAAGTCAGAGGCAGGAGTTTTTATATCTTTCTTAATCACTTTCTATTGATCTTTTCAAAATGATTGGGGTAAGAAGCTTGCAAATGGCCAAGCCTTCAACCAAGATCTATTTCCTAAAGGGTCATGGCAAGGGGAACTGCCAGGAAAGGGTGCCTTATTTATGCTACACCTGATAACATTGTTGTGGTCATAGTAGTTATTTTGTTTTATGTTCAACATATATTCATAGTTTAGATTAAAAATAAAGACAAGATCCTGAGTTTTTTTTTCCATAGCCTACTTATAAGAAAAATGTGTCATATTTTTATATTATATTGGAATTATTGATCTGTAAGTTACTAATTCTATAAATAGTATATGTGGAGGTATTAACAATAATATTAATAATACTGACTTTAATTTTTTCTCAGAAATGTAGTTGTAGCTACATCACATCCACTCTTGCATCCAGGGTTTCAAGTCCTTTTGCCCTAGATCCAGCCTTAAGGCAGAGAAGTAAAAACTACTTGTTTTCTAAATCTCTTCCTGGGTGGCCAATAGGTCTGGTGAGTGCTTCAGTATTGTCTGGTTTTCATGGACATAAACACAGTCTGTAATGAGCAGACATGTTAGGTCTCTTTATTATCATCATAAAATAATTAAATTCAGCTGTCAGTGCAAAAGAGCTAGTACACTGCGAATGGTAATCATACTTTCATGGAGACTAACTTCCCTGTGTGCAAAAATCTTTCTGTTTCTGAAACTTTTTATTTGGATGACTAGGAGTTATTAAAATCAGAAATTTTAAAACGCTGTATTTTGAGGGGTTTTTATTTTGATATCAATGTTACCTTTTCTTAAAAGCTTTCATCCACTTTGTTTCCTGCTGTGCTGTGTTAGTCATTCCCATATTTTAGATAACATAAAAATACGAACTGAAAAATACAATGGGCCTTTGCTTAAGCCCTGAGAATTTAAAATGGTAAAATCATTATATTTTGAGACTTTTCTAGAAATAAAATTGATATTTTTAAAATAATAAATCCAGGAGAGATTAAAAAATTTAGGGGAAAAAGGCATAGAAATAATCTCTAATAATTTCCTGTCAAGTGACACTTTATTTTCTAGTGTTAAATTAATGGACAAGAGCTAAGATATTCCAAGATTATTGTCTTAGTGAAGTGGAGTCCACATTTATGTTTGCATCATTTTGTCTGCTTTCAGTCAATGCTAATTAAATTTCTAAATTCTCCTATGTTTCTTGTTATGTATAGTTTGAAATATTATGCTTGACATTGAAAAAGAAAGGCCTCACTTTCTTCAGCAATTGGTATATAAACTTAAAATACAGGTAAAATGGTTTGCCTTTGAACTTTATAGTTATGTATTCTCAAAGAGCTAAAAAAGTTCCCTAGGATCCAAGATTTGTCTGCAAATTCAGTAATTTCATAATGCATAATATTGATTATTCATACTTTTCAAAATCTGTCTTTTAATTATTTGTATAATTTTGCCATCTAAAATATCCTAAATCTTTCACTTTTTTCATTTAAAAGACAGAAGCAAAATATGAAAAAATGCACAGAAATAAATTAATTTTTCTATAATCTTGAGGCTTATTGAGCATTTCCTGTAGTTCATAGCAGTTTTCTTCTTTAAATCCTTGTTCTTCAGCACCAGAATGAAGTACCATATTTCAAATTCTTCCCCAAATTAATTCACATAATTCATATGAAACCTTTTAAAAAGCTGTACATTCATCCATAAATTTTTCCAAGATGAATTAAATTAGAAATTCTGTCTGGTAGAGACACTCTTCTTTTCACAGGTGTAAAGCAGATAGGATGTCTATAGTTGTTTCCTATTTGTCTACATATTTTAGTTCAGCAAACAAAAAAAAATAATAACTTGAAAATCAAAACTATGAATAGGGATTGCAATTTTTGTAAAGATCTCTGAATTGCAGAAAAGAACTCGTGAAAACCTCTCTCAACTACAGGAAAATAATCTTTAGGAACTTACATTCTTCACAGTAGAGAAAGACCTTTAATGAGAAAGAACTTTAACGAGATCAACTTTGAACTAGAGGAACTGACTCCAACCTGATGCAAGGAAGACCATTCTCAGAACTTTAAGGCTAAATACGTGATTTAACTGAAGATGTGTATTAATAACTTCATTTTCCTAAGCCCTCTAAATGTGCTTCTTTGTGAGGCAAAAGAGACATCCACGCATCTGACTGCTCCATTTACCATAACAGCAGCAGCCAGGGTTCAGTTTCTGTTATTCAATGAGTGGTAATCTGTCTCATTTTTTGCATGCCTGTCAAATAATTTGCATGAATTTCCAGCCTTGATGGAACTTATCACTTGAGTGTCCAAGTTGGTTTTCTTTATTCATACTAGACTATTCAGTGAATTCCAATTTGCTCGCTGTCAATCATACTTGATCTGTAGTCTGTAAAAAGCAGTGGTTTATGTAACATGCCAAGTTTTTGCCTTTTTATTTCCAGCTTTATTTTTTTCTTCTGCATTCAAGGAAGTGCAAACAATGTATCTGACAATAATATTTCCTATCATAAATGGTAACCAGCATCTCATGCTACTCATTAAAATTCATAGTGTCCTATACTTGCAAAATCCAAATAATTTTTTTGTCACTACAGGAGAAGAACAAGTAACAGAAAATTTCAGTTGTAAGCAGATACAATGAAACGTAGGCAGCTATACCCTTTTTGAAATGTCTTGTTAAACATTATATCTTCATTGCAGTAAGAATGTTAACTGAAAATTCCTTCTGAAAGTTCTGTGAATAATACATAAAGTAAAGCAAGCACCATGTTTTGGAGAACACACAGTTCCAAAAATCACTTCATAAAAGGTGTGTTAACATGTCTTGGAAAATAAGCAAAAATGTAAAAGTTTTATCTTTTTTTCTTGGACACATAATTTTTTTTCATTCCCCATCTCTACATATAGTAAATTGATCCTTCGGCCCTGTTTTGATAATAAGTTTTCATGGACTTTATTTTAGTTAAATTAGCAAATAAAATTCATTCAACCAATTTAATTTCTGAACTTTACAGTATTATAAAAAAGAAAGCAGTATCCATTTGATTAAATAAAATAATAGACTACATTTTGGCCTAAATTTTTAAGCATTAGTCTCCATTCTCTTCAAAAGAGAGATATTTTAACATCAGTTTTACAGAGGAAACTAATGTTTTCAAACAGGAAAAAGCCCTGTCATTGCATAGCTGTTTAGGGGATCATATAAAAGGAGGAGAGTCTGGTGACCCCTCCAGGTATGTACATGAAATCTTGCAGAACTTTGAAAACTGGTAAATAAAAATAAGAATCATGACATTTCTGAAAACAGTAGGAGGTTTGAACCTGACCTAGTATTTTAATTGAAACCCTGTAAATAATGAGACTATCAGCTTCATAATATCTGTCTAATTATTTCTTTTTATTTTAAAAAAGCCCAAACAAACCAGAACATGTAAATAAAGGCAAAATATGAAGCTATATTCTTTTACAGTACATTTGGATTGTAGATAAATAACAGAAATATGTAAAAAAATAAAAAGAACCAATCAAAAAATCCCCTCCCCAACACAAATCAAAACACAACCAAAGCCTAAGACAACAGGGAAAAAGGAAGAAGGGATACAAAACAAAATTTAAAGATTTTTATTTTCACAGATTTTGACCAGAGGAACAAGAATACGAGCATGGTATAGGCTCACCAGGTGCTCAGATATGAGCATTTAAGTTTGCTTAATGACTCCAGAAATAGAATCCCTGTGTTGCAGCGAGTTCTAGTTGAAAAAAACCTGCCACTTTAAGTCTTCAAAGGTAGTACTAATAGACTGTCTGTTAACAATGAAGGCTAAAAGTTGAGTTGAAGGGGTTTGGACATACTATAAGTTGAAGATAATGTGAGCTCGGAGTACTGTAGCAGAGAGAATTACAATAATCTATTCTTGCAGCTAATAAGATTTGAAATATATAAATAAACTGTAAAAAGAAAGGTTAAATTAAGTAGCAACATGTATAGTAGCCCTCATAAACTCTGGAATAGCAAGATTCAAGATCACAGGCACTTATTGTAGTGAATTGGAAACTGTTTCATATGCTGCTTTATTTTGTGTTATCCAGTGAAAAAATTGGCACAACATCTAACTGAATATTTCAAGGTCTTTTATTTAATATAAGCAAGATCTACTCTGACAGTAATGTACGAAACTAGTATTCTATATGTATATTGCCAAGGCAAAATCTTGACTTTGTTTTATGTTGATTTTACAGTATTTAATAATAGATTTATATTTGCTTGGTTCTGAAACAACTCACTGAATTACAATAAAAATGAATCAAATTTGTTGAAAAAGAGAAGCCTAGATACCAATTAACCTTTTCAGATTACATCTCATCCTTCCAAAAACTTAAAAGCTGCCAAACTGCTCCTCTTTTCTAATCTAAAATGGCTTATGTGTTATTTTCTGGTATTGCAGTCTTTTTTTTTCCTTTTACATAATTTTGAATCTCTGATGCTAGGATAACCAACGTGTAATATGTTTGAAATTATGTATGTTTTACAAGTAACATAGAAAAAAACGTTAACTTGAGTTCAAAATTATTTACTTATTACAAAATTTGCCATTTTGATATTTTTTTTTAAATTACTTCTTGGACTTTCTTTTCCTTGGGCAAACCTAACTGATGAGAGTGAGGCATGTTGGGATTTCATCTCCAGTTATGTAACTGCTATTTGTTTGGTACTGTGGGCTGCAATTAATAAGATGAAATAGAAAATGGAATCTAAATGGAATCTAAGTGGAATCTAAATGGAATCTAATGGAATCTTGCTGACCAGAACAAGAGGGTGAAAGACCTTTAACCTATTTAACTTTTTTGTTAGTTTGTTTCTAAGAAAGTCTTGCTTTTCCTCACAAGACATTTACTGTCTACAGCACTTAACTTTTGCTAGAATTCCTCTCCTGCCACCAATCTGTAAGTAACTACAAAAGAGAAAAGAATCACATCTTCCCCTCTCTAGTCAGTCCTGTGGGCTTATACAGACAGGAAAAGTGATTATCACTATAAGTAATAGACAAAGAATACATTAACAGGATGTTCTTGCCCATCAAAGAATAATAGTGAGACCTTTCTACCTCTCCATAGTGCAAAACCCACATAGGAACATCACAGCAGATCCCTTTGCCCTGAATATATCCTATTTCCTGCAGAGTAGGAATAAGGACAGGTATGCCTCCAGTCCTGGTTACACCATGGTTTGTGAATATGATAATGAGTCCTCCTCATACCCGGGCATATCCTAGGTTAAGAAGGTTATTCCTGTGGATGAAGATGAAGGCTTTATGGAAAAAAAAAAGCAAAAAACTCTTCAATAAAATGTCTCCAAAGTTCCTAAATCATTCTAGAGGATCAGAAGTGGGTTCAGGTCTTTTAGTTAGTTGTCTAGGAAGCTTGATAAGTTGTCCTCCAGAGATGTTAATTTCTCTCCATTGCCCAAAAAGAAGTCTAAGCTAATTCTGAATTAGAAGTCTCATTGATATGGGTAGTAAGCGAAGTGAGTCCCCCATCTCACCTTTATTCTTTTGTGTTTTATACATATACATTTTGCTAGATGCTCAAAGAAAGAAAAAAAAATAAAGAAATGAAAAGGAAATTAAAGACATGTAAAGTGATTTTTCAATAACTAACTAATATCTTATGCAAAATATTTTGCCTTGTAACTTAAAGGACTTTTTTTCAGTGTCTACTTCTAAGCATATATTAAGAGGCTTCATCCATGTGCTCAGAGCAGATGCAGAATTCCTCTGCCCTTGCCCCAAATCAGCCAGAAACTTATGCAACCCCATTAGTATGTCATTGCTAATGTACACTAATGTACTTTGTTTCTTAGACTTACATGCTTGGGTTTTTTTTTCCTTTTGGTTGCCTTTCAGAACAAAGGTTGTGAACTGACATCCCTGAAAACCTGAGATGTAATTTTGAGGTCTTTTAAATTTATTATGGGTCTATATGTGTCATTTGCAATTTGAAAACTGTTTAGAAGTATATGCACTTGAGACAAGTACTGAAAGTACTTCTGAAATGGAGAGGAGGGTGCTGAAATGAAGTAAAAATGTAACACTCAGAATTTTGTTTTCTTTTAAAACATGTCATATTTGAGGTAAAGCATATTGTTATGCAAATTTAAGTCCAGTCTGTTCCTGGTATCTTGCTAAAATTTTAATAACATATGCAAAAGAGAAATATCAAAGAAAAGTAAAAATTAAACTGTTCAAATAACACACACTCAAATACAAACTTAAGAAAAAGAGAAAATAAAATCAGAGGTAGAAAATAAGGTACAAAGGTTTCTGACATTAAATCCTATGTTAAACTGAATGGATTTTTCATTCTGAATGTATTCACAAAGTAAGACTTGAATAGCAAATTTTCTGTTAGATGAAATTATATGTATCCTATAAAATTATAGTTTGCAAAGAGCTCCATATAATCACACCTGAGATCATTAAAGTACTCATTCATGTTTGTCTGATTTAGGAAAATATATGTATTAGGAGAGTTGTTTTTTCAATTTGATTTTTTCAAAATGGTTAAGTGAATATAGATGCTAAAATTAAAGTAGCAATATAGTCTTTGTTATTAATAGACCAGTTACTGGAATTCAGCGTGGTTAAGAAACACAAAAATCAAATAACTCATGCTGGTTTTGAATAATAGACGATACTGAAAAAAGGCTTCCATTCTTTATTGTGGTTTTGTCTTCATTTTGTTTTCTTATAGCTGTCTGAACAAATGTAGCATCTCAAGCACAGTAATATAGTTGCAGGCAGATGTCATGAATCACTAAACTACCTTGCATCCTAGCACTAGCATGAGAGAAGTTATTTAAATCTGTATTCAACAGGACTTCCCTAATATCAATAATTCTGAGTTGTTCTCACCCATTAGAGTAATTTAGGTATAGTTTTAGGGGAAAACACACACATATAGGGAATCTGGTAGTTTTGTGAAATCTGGTGGGGAAATGTGAGATCTTCTGGATTTAGGTGAGCAGCTTTAGGAATGACATGGAAGTGCACAATTAGCATTTAAAAAGAAGGGGGAGGGAAGGGGAGCTGAAAGAAAAGGGGGTTATTGAATAATGAGTTAACACAGCTAAATTGATAAAATTATTTACATTTCATAGATGATCAGGCTTTGTGTGACATAAGGGGTTTGGAAATACGTGAAGATTGCTGGAGCTGTGTTTATGATATTTGGTCCTTCACCTAAATCTCCAGTTTCTGTTGTTTCCTTGACAATATTAGAAAGATTAGCTGATTAGAAAATATCTTACTCTTAAAATGCAATATGAAGTATGAAATCCTTCAGACAACTAAATCAGAATATAAATAAAAACCCAAGGACCACAGGTCCACTTCTTTGATGACAGTATCTTACCTTTGGTGAAAAAGGATGAGAACTGGATGTTTGGATTCTCAGTGATGAGTGGTGACATATGGAATTGGGTTCTGAACAGTGTGCGTGTGTGTTTGTTTATCTTTCCCAATAATTTTGCTTCCCTGCTGCAAATTATTGCTAATGAAGAAGCGAGAGAAGAATTGTCTTTCATGAATGGCTGGAGACAACAAAAATGTACTTGAGTTTCTGTCATAAAGAAGCCAAGAATCATCACTCTGTCTGGGCTGAAAATTAGTGATGAATAAGCTGTTCAGATGAATATTTTGGTATTTCATATTGTTAGGAATAAGAGCTACAGAAGGAAATACTGAAAGAGGAAAAAGGAGATAATGTTAAAATACAAATAGAAAAACAAGGGAAAAGGGAGGAACTTACTGGACATCAGTGGATGTCTTCACACATTGGTTGTAAAACAATTCACATTTATAGTAGAGGAAATGTATTGTATTAGAATATGTGTATAGAGGCTTTGCCCCAGAGGTCCCAGTTGCCCTTGATGGGCTGCAGCTGCGATGTCCTTAATTGGGCTGCAGCTGTAACCAATGAAGATAACTGGGATAAAAGGGGGCGGGTTAGCCAGTCAGGGAGAGCCTTGGAGGAGCCCTGACCTGAGAGAGACCAGCATGTAGAAGAAGGAGTCAGTGAAGATCTGCAGCCATGAGAATACACCAAAGAGGTATGGACTTTAGAAGTCTGAGAATATCATTATGAGACTCTAGAGAAATAATAGAAGAACAACAATTGGTGACCATGACATGATAGTTAACAGAAGATAAGACAGCTGAGAGCTGTGGCGGCCAAGAGCTGTGATGGAACATAGCCTTTGGGTCAAGAAGCTGTGAAAGAGTATGGCCTTTGAGCAAGGAGCTATGTGGGTTGTACATGGCCTGTGAGTCATGAGAAAATATGTGGGTTGTACATGGCCTGTGAGTCATGGGGAAATGTATGTATTGTAATTGAACATCTGTACAACTGTTAATTCATGTAAAAGAAAAGGGGGAAATATAGTAGAGGAAATGTATTTAAATATCTGTAAAGAGGCTTTGCCCCAGAAGTCCCAGTTGCCCTTGATGGGCTGCAGCTGCAATGTCCTTAATTGGGCTGCAGCTGTGACCAATGAAGATAACTGGGATAAAAGGGGGTGAGATAGCCAGTCAGGGAGAGCCTTGGAGGAGCCCTGACCTGAGAGAGAACAGCATGCAGAAGAAGGAGTCAGTGAAGATCTGCAGCCATGAGAACACACCAAAGAGGTATGGACATTAGAAATCTAATAACAACAATATGAGACTCTAGAAATAATAGAACAACAACACACATTCTTTATCCTTTCTCATTTTAATTCTACATAGATTAATTGGATCTTATCTAAAATTTCTACTTAAAACAATTTGTGGGATGTGAAAGGAGAGGCTTTTATGTGTGTATCTGTTTATGCTTACATGTCTATTGTAGTAAAATCAGAGGTGGAATCAGGAATCAAGGCAGGGCAGGGGTAAAACAAAGGCCAGAATTTTTTGGAAGAAGGAAAAGTTATAAAAGCAAAGACAAGGACAGCAGCATGTATTTAAGCAGGATCTAGGCAAGAGGGGAGAGAACTTAAACAGTATTAACTGATAGTACAAGAATCCAGATTTACTTCTGTAAATCAGACCACAAGACTAGTTCTAAGCTGATTCTACAGCATACATACATGGTATATGTGCTTTTTTTTTTTCCAGCAGGGAGGAAGCAAAAGTGGAGTTACTGCTCTTCAAGGCAGCTTTAAATAGGATAACTCAGGAGACATTTCTGTCTGCTCCTACAGATCTCTGCCTCAGGCAGTAAAAGCCTTTGACATGCTCCCTCTTCTTAAAAGAGAGATTGTCCTACATATAATAACCTTGCTCAGTATGCTTATTCAATATTTCAATATTTATGTCATAATTATATGGACTTTAATTAAGAAACTGTTAGTATATCCTTAACTGCATTTCCAGATGCTGAAGAAATGAAACAGTGTTTACAGAACCCCTATTGGTATCCTGAAAACACTTAAAAACATGCTCTAAATATGCAAGAATTTAAATTTCTGTAGTTTTCAGAATAGTATTTACAGAATATGGTGATCATATATAATTACCAAGGAACAAAAATGTAGGAAGGTTGACACTAACAGCCTAGAATCTATATCTAGATTCAATAGTTAGAAGCCAAACCAGAAAAAAAATATTAAAAAAATCATATTCTTATAGTGAGAGTAAATATTAATTGAAGCAATAAAGACATTTTAAGTATAAACTAGTATTTTCAAAGTCCCAGGATGATGAAGCATCATGTTTGTCAATGCCTTACAAACATACAAAAAAAAGGTTTATCAGACTGGTTTATTAGATGTCTCTGATACATGAAAGGTACCTTAAAATGGCTCAAATTTTAAGCACTAAAATAAAGCAAAATCTTTAAGTTCAGATCCTGTTCTAATCAGTGGGTATTTCACTCTTTGAAATACACTTAACACATTGCTTTTTTTTGCTGAGGCTAGGGCACATTCTAAATTAGGAATTGGCAAGTGGTATGGGATCAAAGTTGTGCGAAGTTTAAATATCATAATGCATATAAGTACTTGATTATTGTGCATGCAAAAATTCATGACTTTGAACTGCTTTTTTACCATTGTTTCAAAACCTTCTGGAGATTGCACTAGACTATGTCAAACAAATGGCAGAGATTCATGTAAAATCCACAAAAAACCACAGCATAAAAAAATAAAGCCCCTCACAAAAAAAAAAATTCCAAGAAAAATGCAGAACAAAAAAAAAAATAAGAACAAAATCAAAAAAACAAAACTAAAATAAACCCCACCCAAACAAATGAATACTTTCTGTTCCTCAATGTTCCCTAGCCCACAGCTTCTTGGATACTCAACTGCAACAGGAAAAGTGTAGCAGAGCACTCCCATTTTTCCATCCTTGGTCAGTGAGTGATAGTGAGAGAAAATCCTGATGAACCTGGTGCCCCTTAGTGCGGAAATGCAGGGATACTGACAGCTTTGCAACATGGATAAATGTCTTGAATAGTACCATTTCTAGATGCCTAGTTGTGCAATATTTCTGCACTTATTTTCTTAGAGGAGGCAGTATTGTATCAAAGACTTATTTCTGTTCTTATCATAACAGTAACTCCAGTTGTTTGCTAACCTTATGTCCTCTCTGCACCTTTGTTCTTTTATGATTGTCTATTACGTTCCCTGAATTTCACACCAGTATCTGTCCTGCTTTTCAGACCTTGTTAAAAGCAATTCTGTTTCAAATACTTTATTTCTAGAACTTTTCAAGACTTGTATTGCTGATTTCACAAAGGGATTTTCTCCTTTGTTATCAGACAGATATTGTCTTGCTTGAAACAAATATTTTCTTCTCCTCCTTGCATTAAGGACAATATACTGATCTTAGTTTCTTTTAAGGAAGATCTTTGCACTTAGATAATTTATTGATTTAACTTTTTGTACCATTTGCAAAGAAACATCCACATTACAGTGTTGTCAACCCTGAGAGACTAAATTTATGAACAGTATGAATTCCATGTTTCATTAGATAGATCTGAAAGTCATATTCTTATAATAGTAGGGAAAATTGAGTCTATTATACAGGTTAAAAAAAACAGCTTTTTTTTTTAAATCCACATTTCTTTTTTATTATTTCTATATATATGACAATTTCTTATGTCAATGCATATTTTTGGTGGCCTGATTCAGAATATAAAAAGCAATACTTACAAATAGCATATAAATATGTTCAAGAAGATAAATGCCAGACTACATGAACTTCATAGGTATTTTTTCATATTCTATTTCAGTGACAGCCAATTCAAAAATAAGTATCATAAACTAATTTTCTTTATTAAAGGCATTTTTTCTTGCTATCCGTTTTTTCCCTCTATCTATCAATGTTCCCTTAAAGATGTATTGCAAAGGAAGTTTGTAGAGAGTTCAGAGGGAAAATTAGGTTGATCAAAACTTAGGCAACTTTCAAATCCTACATTACATTAAAATGGTATTAATTAAAGAAAAAGAACAATTTTTTCCAAAACCAATTCCTGTTAATAAAAATGCTTTGGTTTTATAACCTTATATCTTTCTGAGAAAGGGCAAAGGCAATGAGTCTCCTTGGTGTAGGAAATGAGACAGAAAGGTTAAGCCATATATCTGTATCCCTTGATTTTTTTTTTTTTTCTGGTGAAACTGACCAGAAAAGATGGATAAGGAACCATAGCTTGTAGAAAGAGTGCCAGTGTTTCTCTATTTAGTATGAATAAAATACCTTACCTTTTAGTTTTGCTCTGTCATTTAAATTTTAATTTTCACCTTTCAGTTTTACTACCACTGCAAAAATTGCTAAATAATAAATGTATCTTACAGATACATGCTAAAGTCCTGAAACATCAAATTGAATTTTCTGTCAGAAAATAATTTCTCACACATCTAAAATAAACAAATTGAAATCTAGTCTACACCAAAACTTTTCACTACTAATTCTGATCTTCACACTGTTCCCAAATATTTGTCAAAGTGGCAAAAGCAATAATGTTAATGAAATCAGGCAGTTAGAAAATTGTCCGTAACATAATTTTGACTTTCAAATGTGGATATTAGTGATCTTTTATCCTAAGTTTTCAATTTATTAGAGGTAAATGTAATGAAAATTAAATAATTAAACAAAAGATGAGGGTTCAAATTTGTCAATGAACAGATAAAGCTCACTGATGTGACTGAGAGGAAAACTTATCTGTAAACCAAAAAGTAAAGGATGTATGCTATGTAACAAAAATCGATTACTTTTAGAAGTTTTTGTGGGTAGTTGGTTGGTCAGTTCCAAGATCAGAGAAAATAAGAAATAACCAAATTCACAAAAATTCATATATTTTGGAGCAGATTTGCTCTGGACACTTCTGATTGATCATTCCTATATTCACTATTGTTGTTTGGCCATTGCAGTATTCTGGCTATCAGTATTCTATAATGTGATAACAAGAAAAAGACAAATGAATATTTCAGTTGGTACTGAAAGCAGCAATACTTTTTTTTCTCAGTTTTCAGTTAAACATAACTATAAAACATAATCTATTCAAGTGTTTTAAGGATCTGATTTATTTACGAGAAAATCTGGATTATATGGCCTTTAATTACAGAATAGCATTATATAAAATGAAATACTAAGCCTTTTAACTGGAACTAACTCAGTAAGTCATAACCATGCACTGAGAATCCTGTTTAATTGTCCTAAATTTATTAACTCTTGTTTCTTGTTAGCTCTCCAGGACTCTTCTTCCTTCTGCATTACTTTCTTGAAAATCCAAAGGTCTTTCCAGTTAAAATTAAAGATCAAGAGTCTTTTTCAGTTTTATAGCATTCTAACGGGAAAGGAAAGAGAGATCCCAAAATTCTAGAATACTTTATTATTTGAGGTAGACCAAAATGCATTTCCAGATTAAAATTTTGTAGCTACCTATTGCAGGTGTATATATAAAATTATGTGTCTGATGATCATATTTTCATTTTTATGAATATTAATGACTAAATTTAGGAGTATTCAAAGGCAAGCAATTAACCTCCAAAGAAAGGTATTTAAATATGGCTTGTAAACCTCTTTGTTTCAGGAATGGAGCAGCTCAGATCTTCATTATTAAGTGAGATCTAAGCATTCCACGTCCCATTCCACGATATTTGAATTTCCATAGAATATAAGCTCAGATGCATTGATGTGCAATGGCTTTAAACTATAGGACTAATTTCTCTGAATTTACATTATCTGAAATGCCTGAACTAGGGAGTAGGAAGTAGAAAATGGGAGTTAAGCTATGAATGCAATCATTGATGACTAAAGGGTAATTTAGAGTTGAAGTAATGCTTAACACTTCTGAATCACTGTCTAAAGGTGTCTGTCTTTTCATTAATGCTGTAATACATTTAAATGAAATTAGGTCCTAAACTACTTAGTTTAGGCTGATTTGAACTCCTAAATTAGCCCATGAAAGTCAAGATTATGAATCATAAATGTATCATGGCATGGTGTTTTCCTGAAATGTAAAAATTCAGGCAAATATCCATAAATGAAGCAGTGGAAGAACAATCAATAAGTACTAAGATTGGTTCTTTACCTTTTCACTATTTTTCAGAAAAATAAGAATAATGGAGAATAAACTGTGATTTTCAGATATTTAATGGCTTCTGTATTTAAATTACATGATGCCCTCATTTAGGATATGCTATTTTTTCTATGCTAAAACTCATGAAAAAGTTCAAATATCATTTATTCA
Source organism: Molothrus aeneus (assembly GCF_037042795.1). Taxonomy (NCBI): domain Eukaryota; kingdom Metazoa; phylum Chordata; class Aves; order Passeriformes; family Icteridae; genus Molothrus; species Molothrus aeneus. The sequence continues at coordinate 72,383,729 of NC_089647.1, read as the reverse complement.
TTTTATAACAGCAAAGGAGCATAGAATGAGAGCATTTGTGTTATTTTAAAATAGGTTGTTAGAACATGATATTTAATTTATTACTCTAAAATTTTGTTTTGTTTTTCTAAATGGGGGCATTCTACATGGATTTTCTTTTTAAAATGTATTGGATATGGCACTTCACAGTACTGAAATTCTGCAGAAAGAAATCCCCACAAAACCGTAAAACAAAAAGAGAGGAAAAAGCGTGATAAATTGCTGGCTATAATTCATAAACATTTGAATTTTAATTTAAATTTCAGAGAAAATGTTTTATATAGTTAAGAGTAATTAATTTTCAAAGATATTGTAAACATACATTAAACTGAAGGGGCAAAACCTCAACTTGTCTAAATGTCAGAGGTCAACGCACTGCAGTGGAAGAATGGTAACGTATCCTAGGCAACATTCTGCCTCTAAATGTCTATATTAGTTTTGTGAGACCTGTTGAAAGCTGTTGTCACCATCTACCATCCATCTCATGGTATTTTGCACAGGGGAAAGTACAGATTTACTACACAATTGCTTTTCTCTTTTTCTTGGTGACATAACAAAGGATACTACAGAATCATTCCTGTCAATCATCTCTTATGACAGTCAATGTATAAATATGATAGCTGACATAAGCTCAATATAAATCCTCAGCTCTTTTTGCTTACCTAGCAAAGGCAACTCCTTTGCTGTCCACAATGAAAGTGTGTGTGGACAAACCAGATAAGAAATATATTTGAACTGGAAGAAGGATTAGGATGAGATGTTGGATGATTTCTAACAAAAAAGAATCATATTTATAACTGAAAAATAATTAATTGAAAAAACATAGATAATTTTTTCCCAATGTTTTATCACATTGTAGTGAAGTCTATTCTTTTAGAGAATTCAAGAAATATTATCTGCTCACACATTTTTTTTATCTTGAAGTCTTCTTATGACTGAAATATTCTGTCTAGGGATAAGCTTAAAGTTGTTGAAATTTTAAACTATGATTTAGAATTCCTCTTCCTCTTTGTTTCAAGCCAATTCACACTCTGCTGTATAGTGATGAAACCTACATTTTTCTCGTTGACAACTGCAACACACCTTTCCGTTTCTGAGCTGTCTTTCCTCCTGGGTATTGATTACCAGCATGTTACCTTTGTCAGTCAGTATAAAAACCTTTTTCATTCAGCCAGGTCTTAGCTAGCTCACGTCTTTTCCACAATATGGTCTGTTTAGAAGCTTAAACAGGTCTTTTAAAATAATCTCTGACATTAACTCTAGCTGCCCCTCACTCTCTTGCATCCACTAGCCCTTTTTGCCACTGGGATTGCCTGCCATACGGAGGTCACAGTTCTAACAGCTTCTGCCGGAGGCCAGCTTCAGGCTGTGCAGCTGGGTTTGCATGTCCTTGCACACTACCTGAGGGCACAGCAGCACAAACACAACACATGTTTTTCAACATTCCGTGAAGCCTTAAGCATTTTTTTTTTGTAATGTTTGGAAAAAAAACCCAAAAAAACAAATCCTACTGTTACAATAAGTATTGTGCTCTGGCGAGGGTGAGTATATTAATGGGATAATTTTTTAAGCTGAAGATCTTGTCTCCAGAGGCCATCTACCATCCAGCAATATGTTGAAATTTCCCTACTGCTGTAACATAGTAAGACCACTGCAGAATTTGTCTTATTTATTTAATATCCAGTTCTTCTGTCGTGTTGCAAGAATGGTGGTGTTTTCTTTCTGGTAAAGAGGCTAGAAGTTTGATCCAAGCTGATCCCCTTAATGGGCCAAGATCAACATTATGAATGGCATAAAAATATTCAGGATCCCTTCCTAAAATTTAAAAATTTTACCAGTTTTTGGAGGTAAAGTTCTATGCTAGCATATTTCAATGACATGTACAAATTTTATTACAAAATGTTATTCATTAAAAGTTAACCTTCATTTCATGTTGTCTTATCTATCAGTGAAGATGGTTTAGAGATTTACTTATTTTAACTGAAAAAAAAAAGGACAGAAATTTCACTTGTTGCAAAGCATTTTGAAAGAACTTGTTTATAAAGGCCGTGTATTCAAATGTTTTTCTCCCTTTTATATTCTTAATCTATCTCAGTGCACAAGCATTATCAGGGAACACAACTTCGATAAAGATTGAAAAGGCATTGTTTATAGTGTTTGTGAGATGTTAATGTCTCTCAAGAGTCTACTGATTTCTAATGAGATCTGAAACTCCTCAAGAGATAGTACTTTAGCAAATTCAGAGCTGGAGGAATTCACTTGCTAAAAGGAATAATAGAATCAAAATAGTCTAAGTTGGAAGCAACTGTAAAGATCATTCAATGCCCTTGGCACGGCAGTGACTGGGAATTTTATACATGAGAAAACTGAATATTCCTATCAGAAAAGGCTCTAAAGACTTTTCTCATGTTTACTAGCATTTGGCAAATTATAGGTGCATTTGTTAAATTATTAAAAGAATTTTTTATTATTTTAAGGGAGAAAAGGCACACAACATATTCCTCTTTTTAATGTTTATTACTTTCACTATAATGTTTATAATTAAAACGACATGGTTATGAAATCATAATGGTTTTGCAATGCATTACTGTATAATCAATTCCTGAATGTGTAAGCCTGAGCTAGACTTCTTCAGGTGACTTCATAAACATGCACATGTTGAAAATTAATTAATCAGATAATTGTATAAAAGGTGATTCTTCTTCTCTCTTTTATATAACTCCCTTTAAGAGGGTGTGAGTAATACACTAGTGATAACTTGTTTATTCAAAGAAAAAAGTATGTCAGAATCAGTAGCCCAGATACAGAATTTAAGATAGGATTTTATTCTTAAAATGTAGATGTTTTAGTGATTTTTACTGATATTTTATTATGCCATCTAGGACACCCACAGAGTGCTGGCAGGCACTGCAGGACTCATGGGATAGCTGAACTCATTTAAAAAGGTAGATGAAAGCCAAAATGAGTATCCTATGGTTTCTGAGAAAGCATCATGTGTTTTGCTACAGACCATTCTTAGTTTAGTTGGAACATCTTTAGCCAAGCTCAAAGAGCTATAAGGAAGTAGAATATGCTCAAGTTGCAATTACAAAGCAATTGTTCATTGGTTACTGCAGATAACAAATATCAAGGATATAGTGATCTTCAGGCTGAGCACGAGTATGCTCACCATAGCAGTGAGGTGCCCCAATAACCTATCTAGTTATGAATTAGAAAAACTGCAAAATACTCATATCTAGTTCAGAGTTAGTTGTCTTAGACAGGAAGGACTGGTAGGCATGAAAAAAGGACCTCTGAGACACACAATCTCTAGTGCATCTGGAGACTGTATGATATACCTCAAAGTCCCTAAAATGTTCAAGATGCTGAATCCCTAAAATGAACTGTGCCCTAAAACTGTTTGGCTTTTTTTTTAAATTTTGCATTGTCTATAAATGTCGCTAAACATAACTCTGTTGTTAATTTTGAATTTTAGCAGAACAAAATCCTCTCAGATTTTATTTCCATTTTTTTCAATTACAGATTTATGTGTGTATATAAGGTTAACAAAAATTGAGACTGAAATATTGACTTAATTTTTTTTTTTAAAAGCAAGCAAATATGAAGACTAAATGTAACACGGCTGTCATATACATTGATTTTTTTTTTATTGTCATGTTTACAATAAAAAAATTAGATGGAAGGAATAGAAGGGAAGTTACTGCAAAGTTTGCTTAGTGTGTTAATAGAAGTCACATTACAGGAAAAGTATCTTTAAAAAAATATTATCCCATTACTGTTCATTCTTGTTCTGATGTCTTAAGAGTAAATCCACAGAGCATCAACGATTCTGTGCCTTGTATAATCATTTAGGAGTTAGGTAACTATCTACAGCTGTGTATCTCCCACTAAGAACTTCATCCACAATATAACCATGGAAAGTTGATTTCACCTACTGCCTAGCCCTGGAGGTAGATAACATGGTTCGATCTCTTTCACAATTTCTTACATGTTTGTGTAAAATTCCACACATGTAAAATTCCACAAAGCATACACATTTCTTTCTATTCATTCTGAAAATTGCCGGGGTTCATGAAACTTTTTCTGAAGCAATACTAGTTTTCATTTTAATGATTCAAAGATGTTCAGCACAGAAAATCATAGCCACTATCATATTAAAAAAAAAAAAAAGACAGGCAAACCTCATTTGTGAAACTGTGAAAAAATTTCACAAAAGTAGATATCTTCTGGGGATAATATTTATCAAATAGCCAGATGATGAAAGCTGTGGCACTTTGTTTGCTTGTTTTAGCTGACAGCAGCATGAATTTCTAAGGGAAGTATTTAAAAGACCGAAACTAAGCTGCAACCAGCAGAAGCAGTGCTGAATATGTGGCAGCTGATGATCCCATGAATACCTGTTCAGCTCTAACTCAAACCAGGGCTACTGGTGATAAGTTTCCACTGGGATTCCTCTCTGGATTTTTCATGTCTTCAATAAAATACATTTAAAAGTACTGACTGAAAACAACTCAGCTGCAACTATTCTTTAAGGTGATTGTGATTTCATCTTAATACAATTTGCACAAGATTAAAAGAAGGGAGAAAGCTAGAAGAATCTTCTTGAGGTAAAACAAGAATGAGGTATCAGCAAGAGAATGCTTGAATTAAGTATCTATTTTGTGTTACAACAGGAGCATAACTGATTGGGTTGGATGATCATGTGAGGACAAAAACAGCTATTGTTCCTCAAGTTTCCATAAAACCTGTGTGCAAGTACATCTTAAAAACTACTTTATGTTATAATTTCAGATTTTTTCAAATACACATTTCAGATCTAATTTTATCTGATAATAAAGCTCAGGAGGGATGTTATATTTTCACATACATAGCATTCATCATGAAAATTAATGAATACATTTTAAATAAAGTTCACTTGAGTTTAGTAACCATCTGAGGATTTAAAATTAATTACTCAAATAATAACAAAGTTTGTTAAAAATAATACAAAGGCAGCATATTTTCTTCCACTGTGAGTTATCATCATCCTATTTAACGTCAGGATAAATTTATTTTGGCCTCCTTAATCAGAGATACTAACAATTATTTACATGGAGTATATCTACTGGACCAACTCCTTTCTATAAAATGTTGACTTTTTAGATTTCCCTGGCAGCATGAAAACACCTTTAAGTTTATTTAAATATAACAGTAAAAAATTGCCATCTCAATATTTCCAAATCAGTTAAATAGATAACTGGTGTAAGTGGGAATTTATGCACTTTTATTTCCATTTTTATTTTAGTAGAATTTTGTGATTGGAAGTAAACACTGTAGAACATATAAATAACACACAACCTGGGAAATGCCAAATGCATAAATTTTTATTGTAAATTTATCTGTGTGAAACACATTTATTACATAAGGTATATGAAATTTTTTTCTAAAAATAAGAGATGATCAATATCTATATTAGTAGTACAGTCATCTTGATTCAAAATACTGAACACAGCTGTAAACAGAGATTAAACTTGGAGACATCTAGAAAAGAATTTTTTCTTTTCTTCCCAGTAATGACAAGCAAATTATATTCAGTTAACTTTTATTTTCATGACCCCCAATATATCTCACCGTAGTCTCTTGTAACATTCATTTTCTGTAATTTTTTGTGCTCAGATGAGCAAAAGCTACCAGTCATTTATAACTGAGAAAAATATCTCCTGAGGAACATGTGAAAAACAAACATGTGAAAAACAAATCTCCAAGATTTCCTTATGTCTCCTTGGTATTCTTCTTTTTTCACTTGCTGTCCCAGGAAGGGATGACTCAGGCCACATTTGTGGGGAGTAGGATTGTTTATATTCTTCTTCCTTCATGCTCATTATTTTCTACAACCACCATGTCCTTTTGGGACTGTTAGCCATAAGACAGATTGTCTCATCTCTTCAACAGACAAATTCTCTCTGCAAGACAGCAAGAACAAGGCTTCTCAGCAGTGGCAAAGAAAAAAAAAAAAGAACCAAAACAAAAAACAAAGAAAACCCCAAAAACCAAAAAAATACCCAAACAAGAAAAGAAATGCCTATACATAACCCTAAATGTATCAGTAGGTGTCCCAAGGAAGGAGGACTAGAATCAAGCTTGCAATAGGGATGATAAATGTAAAATTCAGACAATGAAAAAACAGTGGGGTAAATACCAGAAGATTGGCAGTTCTTACTGTCTTTCTCTGTACCTTTCTTTTCCAGCACTACCTAATATCCCAAGCACTATTGTTCCTGCTGATAGCAGCAGGCCAAGCCTTTCAAATCTCTGCTGTGGACAGAGCAGATTTGGCCATTAGTCCCTCTCTGATGGGCTTTCTTATAGAGCTGTATATTGCTAAAGTTGTCTTCTCATTTTGATGAGCTAGGATTTAAATCAATGCACTCAAGCTTAACTCTGTGAAGTGGGTTTTTTTTCCCATCATTTTGATTTTTGAAACTGCTTATCTAAATTTAAAGAACTAATAATAGTAATACTAACAATAGAAAACAAACTAACCTTGTGTAAGATCTGCATGCATTCCTATGGTATTTTTTCTTGGACAATTACATATTTCTTGATCAACATAATAGCTTCTCCTTTCTTTTAAGATCTGAGGTATGCAGTGGCAGTTAACTGATTAAAATTACTATATTTACAAATAAAATTTATTTGCTATTTAAACACAGTATTTAGGAAAAAAAAAATCAGTCCTTGAACATTTCTGTGCATACATTGAGGTAATTTCCTTTGAATTAATTTGTAGTCTTTTACAGTAACACCTGTAATAGATGCACTCTGCTCTCTTCCTGGCTAAAAATTTGAATGAGATGACCAGAATTCATCATCACTGACTTCCCGTTTAGCTTGAGCAGCTCTTTTAGTCCTCCCTATTTGACAATTTAACAAGGCTGAGTCTCCTTTGGAAAGTGGAAGAGTGACTTAATCTTTCTGTACTTGGAAGGCCCCTTAAGCTTTTCCAGTGCAAATTAAAACTGCTTACAAAGACCAAAACTAGTGAAAATTTCTAGCTGCCTAACAGTAATGACCTTACTGTATATTTGCATTGCTGAAAATAAAAATATAAATAAATAAAATTAAAAAAAAGTTTCTTATTTATCTTTTCTTTTCCACATTTTTTTTTTGCCCCAGGAATTGTAGCAACTGCCTCATGTTGACCGTTTTGGGTTTATTTGGTTGTGGATTTTTTTTAATGTTGTTACAACTTTTCTACATTTCCTTTTCAAGGGGAAACACTCTAACAATAAGGTTTTGAAATTTGATGAGGGGCTTAATAATTTCAGGTTTTTTTCTAGCTGTCTGCTCGGGATGATGTAATTGTCTTTTATAAAAAACTTTACAGGAGAGACTTTTTGAATCATATATGTTTATTTTAATAAGATCTTTATAGAATAAAAATCTCAATTTAAAATTCAACATTAAATTTGAGAAAATTTCATTTTTTTGAGAACTTTTTAAAATTTAAACTGATCTTGCTAAAAAGGAAGCACGAAAGCACAAATAGAAGTAATGCAACTTAGGTCCAGTCTGTTACAGCTAATAGCACACATACTTTGCATGAATCATTTAGTAAAGACAATGAAGTATCAAGTTTCAGTCTATGGAAATGATTAATATTCCTTCTGATCATGTCTTCCATAGAACATTTATTATTGTACTTTCAAAATAAATAGGCGAAAAAGAAGACACAGGAGAAAACCAAGATCCCTAGTGTGCTAACCCTGTATATACAAAAGATTTCAGAAGCACTTTTCTCCATTCCAGTCTTTGAGAAATGAAACTTGAGATCCTGTAAATTGAAACAAAGCAGGAAAGCCTAAAAGAAGTGCACAACTTCACTCAGTGGCCTTGGAATAAATGAAAGGTTGAGAGCAGCAATCATCTGTCTCCATAATTTCAGTCACAATTGGCAAACACAATTTAGAAACTGCCAGGAAGTGAAATTGATCTCACTCCCTGAGAAAGGAGTATTAGTCTCCTCTTATAATTTCCTTACCCCACTACAAGAACAAAGAAATTGAGCCACTTTTGTGGCAGTCCATATGAAGTCACTTCAACTTGCATGTCATCACACGTACATGATTTTCTTCCACCCCAAACTTAAAGAGTACGAAACCTAGCTAAGAGAAATACCATAAAAAATGTATGCAATTATCTTTGAGGCTAGAATTGTTAATCACTTGAGAGTATCAATGCAGCACAGTTTTGATGATTTTAAATGCCTGACTTCTAGTAATATTTAATAATTTTTTGGCAGTAATTTTTAGTTTTTGGGGTTTTTTTCTACCATCATGAGAAGACAGAACTAGGGACAAGAAGCAAGTACTCCACTGTAAAATGAGCAGCTTCTGAAAAACATTGGCTTGTTTTCAATTGCAGTAATTGAAAGATTCTTTCATTTATGTGCTAAAAAGTTTGGAGATTTCCATTTGTACATTACAATGTACTTTAAATTATTGAAGAAAAATACAAAACCATAGATTTCTATGTATATATTACTGAGAGAGATTACCATTTCAATTTTTTAAACCCACTTATTATAGCATCTTGTTCTCAGCTGTAGAGCATTGCAAAGTGTTTATTTACATCAGCTACAATTTTCAGTGTCTGATGTCTGCCCAAAGCTCAAATAGTGGAGGAAAATTTTAGCTGGTATTTTCCTGGGTGGGGAAGGTATGGGTAGCATTAACATGAAGAAAATGGCTAAGAGTTGAGTTGGTGGAACACTTTCAGGGAGCAAATCAAAGACAAGGCTTTGTCCATGCCCCAGAACTCCCATGTAGCACAGAAGGCTGGGTAGGTTGACAGATTTCTCAGGAAGAGGTCAAAGGCACTCTCTCCATCAAATAAAAGCTGACTAAATGTGTTGGATTGAGCTTGGCTGGCTAACCATGCAGCTCTTTCCTTCCTCAGCATGCTTGGGGGAGAAAAAAAAAAAACCAAAAAACAAAACATGGATTGAGATACAGGCAGTTAAATACAGAAAGATGGACAAAAGTAAAACCACAAAAATTTATTCTCTATTTCCCATCACAAGACAACATCCAGCCATTTCCTGGAAAGTAGGGCCTCAGTAAATGCAGTCATTTCTTCTCAAGACAAGTGCCTTAATAATGAATGCGTGCTCCCTGCCTCCTTTCCCTTAACCTTTTATTGTTTATGACTTCATATTGGTATAAAATATCTCTTTGGTAAGTTCCATGATCTTCAGGCACAAAGGTGAGACTGACAGGTGGGTAGTTCCTAGGGTCCTCCTTTCTGCCTTTTTTAAAGATGGGTACAATGTTTCCCCTTTTCTAATCACCTGCCTGGGACCTTACCTTTCTACCATGACTTTTCAATTATCATGGGGTGCCTTGACAACTATATCAGCCAATTCCCACTGGACTCAGGGATGCATCTCATTTCATCATTATGTACATTTAGGTTCCTCAGGTGGCCACAAGCCTGATCTTTTTTTACTTCTCTTCCTCCTGTGGCAGGAACTTTGCTCCTGTAATTCCTGTGCTGCTGTCCATCCACTAAATAGGTATGGGAAGAGAGGTTGCTACTGAAGACTGAGGCAAAAAAATGCTGGGTACCTCAGCCTTCTCCTCATCTGTTGCTCCCAGTTTAGCAGAATTTTTATCAATAGATTCACCTCCTTTGATCTTCCTTTTCTGGTTAACATGCTTGTGGAAGCCCTTTTGTTATTCTTTACATTCCTTGCCAAGTTCAGTTTCAGCTTCACCTTGGCCTTCCTCACCCTATCTCTATACAGCTGCACTTCATCTCTACACTCTTCAGAAGTTATTTGTCCTTGTTTTCACTGCCTGCACATTTATTTCTTTCCCTTTAGTGTAACCAGCAATTTCCTACTCAGCCATGGCTGTATCTTGTCTTCCGCTCCTGATTTCTTGATCCTGGGGATTGCCAAATCTTGCACTTTCTGAAAGATATCCTTAAAGATCTGCATGTCTGTTCTGCTCCTTTGTCCCATTCATTCTCATAAAACTCTTACCAAAATATCTCTTTGGCTGCCATTCACTGACTTTGTCTTAAAAATGTTTTTCTAAGAAATATTTTCTGGGGCAAAAACTATGAATATAGATACTTTTAAAAATGAGATTAATTGTAAAGTTTTTATTTCTTATGAGACTGACAAAATAATTTCTTAGCTGCTTAGCCACAGTAACTTCTACTATACCTTGATGTTTATATTTTGAATTATTCTGCAGCAGCTACAGTGTTCCTGTCCTGATCTCAAACTACAAAAGAAAAAGAAGAAACTCCCTACAGTTTTGAGTTTGATTTTATTTTTATTTTCATTTGCTTTGGATCCTCTAATGTCTCTCAGTTTGGAACCTGGATACTGAATAGCAGTAGACAGTTATTTGAGTCAATGAACATACAATGATTTCAGCATATAGGGAAAAATGAAAAAATTAACTGAAAAAAAGTGTCTGATAGTAGTTAATGAATATATCTGCTTACCATTAAAGCCTAAATAAATAGAAACTGGATGAGAAGACATAAAATATAAAACAGAGGGGAAGGGAACAATGAAGGCAATAACACTGTATCCCTTGATATAACCAAGCAAAAGAAATCAGTTACCATTAAGAAGTAATTATGGAAGTGTTCTCTGTCATGATCAAAAAGCAGTAGAGATGATGCTGACAGAAGAAAACTGAAGAAAAAACTAACTACTTCAAATATTTATGAAGAGCTGATCAAATCTTACAAGTTGATATTAAAAAGAAATTGCAATAATTCTATTAGTCCAAATAAAATTCACTAAATTGAAGGGAAGTGTTACATATCTGCATAAGTGCTAGGGAGTATTCACTTAAAGTGGTCTAAAGGTATTTAGATGTTAAGATAATTACCAAAGAGAATAACCCATAACGAATTAGCTCAGGAAGATCTTTGCTAATGAGGAGTCTTTGCAGATTAAGATTATGAAATATAGTGTTCATTCAACCTCATTTTTAGAAGCTATTAAGAAACTGACCTAGCCTGATTAGTTTAAGCTATATAGAAAATGCTCAATAGAGAAAACTAAATGGGATTTTAATTAACAGAAGGCTTAGTCACAAGAGAGGCCAGACTGAAAAAAACAAATGTGACACGGAAACTTCTTTCGCAATATTTTCACACTTATTTGACAACAGCTGTTTAACTGTGTTGATGCAAGTTCATATTTTTCTTGTCATCAAGTATCTTTCTCAGCGTCATTGATAAACTTAGCATTAGCTTATTTGCAACAATAACTCAATTTAATTTGCTCAGTCAATTACTCATTTAATATCTTTATTTAATTCATTAATCTCTGATGCTTCATTAAAAGAAAAGCTATGTCAAATTTCAATGTTATGCAAAATTCAATATGCTAAGACTACCTACATTTTAGAAGAGTTAAGTATCTTAAAAGCAAAATTGTGCCATGATGATGTTACATAAATTAATCATAATTGCTGATCTATACTATATGTGACTGGTAATTTTATTAATCAAATATTAATCGATTTTACATATTTACATAAGAATATTTTCTTGTAACAGCCATTTCTACCTCTATCATCTTCCTTTTAGGTACTTATATCATTCTTGTGGTATAAACTAGCATCCAAAAATGCTAACCAGTCAGATGATATCTGTTTTTAACAAACTAAAATCATCAAAACAGCCTCCTTTCTTGACTTTGTACTGACCATGCTGTGGTCCCTTTGACAAACCCCTTTCTGCATAGAAATGCCATACATGCAGTTAGCAGGTGTTCATACACTGAGAAATAGTCTTCAGTTATGGAAATTACATTGAGTTCAAATGTCTAAACCATAAAAGGAAGAAGTCTTCTAATTAGAAAGCAGAGCCCCCAAGCTCCTGGGAAATAAAGAGAGATTCAGCATACTTTTTCTGAAAAGAAAAACATATGTTTGACAGGAGAAAGAAATATTTTAACATCTTGAGGTGCTCTTACTGAGATTGTTTGTTCAGAAACAGCAAGAGGAGGGAGAGATTCAAAAGAAAAAAACAAAGATAAAAAAATATAGAATCTAAATGCAGGAGGGCCTGTAATTTGTTCACTTTGCTGCTGCTTGCTCATACTGTTAACAGCATGGTCTTGCTGCTTTTATCTAATAAACCCTTAATGCCTCTGTTGTATAACAGGAAGCAAAGCTCTTCAGCTAGTAACATTTGAGAGGTAAGTTCCCCTGCTGTGACTATTTTTGCCATCTCCTAGGATATGTGGAGGTATCTAACTTTGGGTCAAGTAGAAACCTAATTAATATTTTGACAAACTAGTTCTTTTCATGTGTGTATGAATGAAAAATGAACCAACAGGCTCTGCAGAATAGTTCTATATTACTAATCATTTTATTAACAGAAAGAATAAAATCAAGTGATATAACTGTCTTTTTCTAGAAAAATAAACTTTTTTCCAATGCCCCAAAAGCAAGCAAACACTCTTACTTTTGATAATTTTACAAAATTTTAATTATTTTCATTATTAAAAAAAACCAAAACCAACATTATTTCACTAACATTTTTATACCTCTTGTGTCATTAAGGGCTTTCTTGTTCAAGCAATTGTTTCAGCAGTCTTCATGAGACAGGTAAAATGAAGACTTGTCTTTCAGGCGTTAGTATTATGAATATATCCTACTTTCTGGATATTCTTCTAAAACTGTTATATAAATTAATGGAGTTTAGTAACAGGAATACCTAACTAAAACAACAAAAAGCATTAAAAGCCACAAAAGAAAGAACCTTACATTTGGCCAGGGTGATTAAACTGAGACTATGTAGACTATATTTAGATGAGATATCACAAAGAAATTCTTTACTGTGAGGGTGGTGAGGCACTGGAACAGGCTGTCCAGAGAAGCTGTGGATGCTCCATCACTGGAGGTTTTCAGGGTCAGGCTGGATGGATCTCTGAGCAGCCTTGTCTAGTGGAAGATGTCCCTGCCCAGGGCTGGAACTGGATGATCTTTAAGGTCTCTTCCAAACAAGCCATTCTCTGTTTCTACGATTCTACGATATGATACAACAAACTGTTCGTGGATGTATTGGAGTAAGTCTAGCAAAGTGCCATGAAGGGAGCATCTCTCATAGAAGAACAGGCTGAGACAGCTGTGACTGTTTAACTGAGAGAAGAGATGGTTCAGGGGGAATCTTGTAGATATGCATAATGGCCATCCTGCAGGGACCAAAAAATATGTAACCAGTCTCTATCCAGTGGAATCTAATGATAAAGCAAGAGGAAATGGGCTCAAACATCAGTCTGATACTTGTGCCACCATGTTAAAATAAATAGCTGTTTTTTTTTTTTTTTATGTGTGGCCAACCAACAATTCAAATAGATTGCCCAGAAGTGTTTTGAAGTCTGCACCAATGAGACATTCAAAACCCAACTCTAGGCAACTCTTAGCTGGTTCTGCTTGAGAAGGGTGCTGTACTCTGTGAGCTAAAGAGGTCCCTTTGAACTTCAGCTATTCTGTGATTCTATGTTTCTGTGAAAAATAATAAAGAGAAAGGAACATATGCTGAGTAAGCTGAAACAAAATCTGATATTTGCATTTTATTCAGTTAGAAAATAAAACTGCAAATTCAGAGTAATTCCAGATATTCCAAGGGGAAAGTTTTTCACTTTCATAACCAAAATATCCATCTTTTCTTTTAAAAAAAATTCCTGGAAATTCACTTTCTTTATGTGTTCTCGCTATTACTTCTGTAAAGAGACTGAAAATAAAATATAAATACTCTGGTCTAACTATCTTCTAATTTTACAGTGCTTGTAACAAAACAGAGTACTTCTAATTACTCTTTTATTTTTTTTTTAGTTACCTTGATTAAATGTCTTTGTTTTGGGGTCTGGTGCATAATACCTCTGAACACACATTGAAAGTTCAATTAAATAAGAAATGAAGTGTTAAAATAGTTTGAAATATTTTATAATTATTATTTTGTTTTGATCTTGTATGTATTAAACATGTCTGTCATTGCTGAAACTAGACCAGGAATGTGGCAAGAATAAGGATCTGAAATATGGCAATTAATGAAATTCGCATTTGCTAGAAAAGAAAGATCAGTCTGAGGTTTTGCAGTTTGCAGTCTACCCACTCACCCACACTAATATAGTGGTAGGGGAGACAGACAAAAGAGGGGGAGTTGCAAGCCTGTCATTTTTAGCAACAACCTTATAGGGCAGAAAATAGAGGACATTTTTATTTCCTGCTTATGTGGCTAGAATTGAAAACCTCACAGGAAAAATATGTGTTCCCTTCCTTAGCTTTGTGGAACAGCTATGTCTATGCAACAATAAATTTTATTTCCTACCAAAATTATTTACTCATTCTATTTATTTTCCTGTGATCAAACAATGTCACTGCATATGCATAAATTGGTCTTCAGAAGAATTACCTACATGACCAATAGTCCTTCTTTGTCTTCAGCTTTTTGGGATGGCGATCAAAACACTGTTTGCATCCAGAAGGTTTACATAAAATCTCACAGTTTAACCTGCAAAAGTTCTTTTTCTTTTGTTAAATTTTGTGTTGCTGTATCCAGTATATTATAGTAAAGCTTAGAGGCAGCTGTTCACATTGAGATAAATATTTTGCAAGTGGTAAATTTTCTGCAGTTGTTTGAAACAAGAAACAAACAGGCAAAACAATAGGAACTGTGTTCAATGTGAGAGGTCTTTGAATATCACTATAAGCTCATATATGAACAGCTGTGCACTAACCTAGCCCATACTTCAAATTCCAGCCAGGGAGACTATAGTGATCCTAAAGCCTCATCTCAGGATTAGCCCTTGCTTCACTTAGTCTAACCTTAAAGCTTAGATGGGTGGAGTGAATGTTTGTATATGATTTCATTGCCATGTCCCAATGTGATTTGACTAACATTAACATCTCTGAAATGACTAAAAATGTTTAATGAACTTTTGAATTAACTACAAAATGCATAAACCCTGAAGAAAAACTATTAAAATATAATTCATAGATATAGAAGTATAAAATTTGAGCTAATTCGAGCAGTACTTTCTACTGTTGAA
The DNA here is from genome assembly GCF_037042795.1 of Molothrus aeneus. Taxonomy (NCBI): domain Eukaryota; kingdom Metazoa; phylum Chordata; class Aves; order Passeriformes; family Icteridae; genus Molothrus; species Molothrus aeneus. The sequence goes on along the minus strand of NC_089647.1, from coordinate 72,368,641 downwards.
AAACACAAAAACTTCCTGATTCAAATAAAAAAGTCTAACAGAGAGAAAAATTAAGAAATATTCAAAATATGAAATGTCCAGATTCTTTGGCATGATTCATTGTCTGTTCTGTATTGCCCAAGTACATGCTGCGCCTTCTCAGATTTTCATTGCTTGTTGCTCATATCACATGATATTAAACAGTTCCACTGTCCCGTTTTCTAAAGGACTTCACTTATTCTGCACATTCAAAACAGTTCAGCAGAGTTTCCCTTTTGTGAGCAATATTTTTCTTAACAATTCACTTTTTTGTCCACTTCTCTCTTGAGCAAACATCTCAGAATTTGTCCTGGTAATCTTGTAAAAAAGGGAGAGGAGAGATTGAATGTTTAATAGGACATTAAAATTCAAAACTCTTAAAAAATGTTGACACAGATTTAATTGCCATGCAGCTGAACTGTTTGTAAGCATTTTTGCCAATGCCCATGTGTATCATGCACTCCATAGAGTGGAGAAAATACAGGAAAAAGCACCATCTTGACTGTGAGAAAAGGAATAAAGTAGATGTTGCTTACTCGACATTCACGTCTACACAATGTGATCAGAGACAGCTCTATGTACAGCTTAATCATGGATAATATAGAAAGTGTCAGGAGTCATGTTCTGAGTGGTTAGGTTAGCATGTCCTAAGGGGACTGGACTCCATATAGAAAATGTCACATAGGCAGGACTCTTCAGAATAGAGGTAAGCAGTTGTGGATGCATTACCTGTACAATCTTTCATGTGAATCTTTTTCCTCCCTTACTTGTCCTCCCTTACTTGTCTTAGACATATGAATTAAGTTAACAGCTCTGATATTTAGAGCATATTGATATTCTGAGCTGATCCAATAGGTTTTGAAGGAGGTTCATCAAAAACCTACCATTGCACTATCCTGTATTTTCAGGATTAATTTAGCACTCTTGAAATCTACAGGAAAAGAAAATAATGCAAAAAATTTGAAGAAAAAACCCAGATACCCAGATGCGGGGATGGAAATAGGACACAGCACTATGAAACAATCATGTTTTACTTAAGTGCATAATACAATTGTATTATTAAAAATTACATTTGTTAAAAACTGATAAGGTTCATATATATTCCTATTTTATTTCCTTCTTTATGAAATGATGGCATAATGGATTAAAAGCTATTTAGATATGCTCAGTGTATATTTTTCCTTTGTCCTATTTGGATTTTGTTTAAATTTGTGATTTGTATTTTTTTTTTTAATTGTGGTTTGTTGATGCCTGTTTTATGTAAGTTACTGATAGATACATTCTATCTTAATTTTAATGCAATATTGTGCATGGGTGTGGGTCTGGAAGTTAATTTTCAACCTGTACGTGTAAATGTCTTAAATGACTACCAATGATGACAAGAAATCATTAAAACAATATTCTCATATAATATTAGGATCTCTCGTCTTGACCTTAAGTTTTTATATTGACTTTCATATCAGATTTATGCTGCTCACTCCTTTATATCATTTGTTATAGAAATAAACAAAGAGTATTTTTTGTTGTTGTACTGCACATTGTTCTGTTCCCTTCTCTGTTAGAACTGAATGCACTGTATTCCACTAAAATTTGAGGAAGTTGGACATTATGATCCAGAATTCTGGAACAATCCAAGCCAGACAAAACAAGTCAATTTTAGATCTTCAGAAAAAAAGAGAATAACTATGCACTGTATGCAGGGGAGGCTTGAGACAGACAAAAATGGGATATAGGAATGTGTCCTTTTCAGGAGATAGGGAAGAAGATCAAGCGTTAAAAAAAATAGGAAAGAAAAAAGGAAATAAAGGGGAAAAATGAAAGAAGGAAGGGAAGAATAAAAAGTATAAATAATGTCAGCAAAGAAGTAATATGAATACACTCTTCATGTTGACAAATGTACTCAGACTAAACATGTAAACATATTATAATTAAATTTAATCTTTTCATGGAAAAGCTTATTAAACCTTAAGTGTCCACTAGGCACACCTGCTTTGCAAGTCTCTTTCACTGTGTGCCGTGTTTCAAGGACATGAATGAAGGTCCAGCATGCACTCAGAGTTATCTGCATTCAGCACAATAGCATGCTCTAGGCATGTCTGTGCTGAAGAATTTTTGCCTTTTTGCAACTACTCACTTAGGGCCTCATTTCAAAAGATATCCTAGTACAGGATTAAATCCATCATTCTAAACAGGGCTTGCAATAAATACAGCAGGACTTACATGTGTACCTACATATTGTTGATTTCAAATAGTATTTTCAATAATGATGCCAATAATGTTCTAAGCTGTTGCTTATCCCTGTTAGGTAGATTGATTTTCTGTTTACAAAAAAAATGATGTGTATTGTACTTTGATTTGAAACATTTAGAAACCTATTTGTGTGTAAACTTTTAAAACTTTTGGAATTAGCAAATATTTTGCTGAATGCCTTCTTTGTTTTTACTACAGTTCTTTTTAGCTATAATATGGCAATTTCTTTATTATAGCCAACTGAACACAGTGTTTCTATTAAAAAAGAAACAATCACAAACATTTTTTTAATCTACTGTGCTCTTATCTCATACTAGGAAGACATTTACAACTGTAGACATTCTGCCCTCCCAAAAAGACACTATGTATTGTCCATAAATAACTTCATTAAAAATTTAATACTGGACTAAAAAATTATAGAACAATTTAAAAATTATAGCCTCTAATTTTGTTTCTTCTGTTTATCTATTTGCTTAAATCAGTGCAATAACACAGTGAGGTATAACATACGTATATTAAGAGAGGATACACAGTTGTCATGTGAATGTTTTGAAATATTATTAAAAAGGACTTTTTCGTATGTTTTAATAAACAGGTCATATTTCTTGTCAATTTAGAAATGAAACATACCTCAGAATTCATTCTGGTTTTAACGTGATTTCGTTAATAGAGAATTCTTTTCACAACAGTGTCGCCCAACTTGTAAAATTAGTTTCATAAATGGAAATAATTGATAAATATCTGAGTGGAAGAGGATTTGAGTTTAACTACATGAAAGTATTAAAAATCATTTGAAAGAAGGAGCAATTATAAATTCTAGCTGGATTATTCACAACATGTGTTTATAGCTATGATAGAAGACAAAGATAAATTCAGGAGCCTTATGTGCGCACCAGTGAGACGTGTACACACTATTTTTGCATAATTCAGGGCCATCTAAATTTAAATGAGAAGCTTAGTAAGTTATGTGGTTCAAACTTTCAAATGTACATATATATATGTGTGTATATATATATATATATATGCATATAAATACATATGGATATTTGCATATGTATGTATGTGTGCATATCTATATACACTTCATGAAAAACAGGTACTTGGAAATCATCTGATATGTACTTAATGTACATCAATCCTGAAACAAGGTGAGGTCTTTCCTTCATGTGGCTATATAAAATCTGAAATTGGTTTGGCCATACCGTAGCCATACTTACCTAGCACTTTTAGCTGGAAGGTCTACTTGGTGTTTTATAATACTTGAGCATTTCTTACCTGTCCAGACCAAGTGTCTCTGCCCATCTCTGGCAGAACAATCATTTTCAGACTTAGCTTGTTAGATGAATCAGATGGAAGAGCTATGGATGTTATCCCTCTGGACTTCCATAAAACCATTGACATGGTCCCCCAGAAACCTGCCTCTCTCTGAATTGGAGAGGGATGGATTTGATGAGTGGATTGTTAAGTGGACAAGGTCACATCCAGAGGGGAAGTAGCAGTCAATGCCTCAATGTCCAGAAGGAGATCAGTAACAAGGGATCAGTAACAGTGTCCCTCAGGCATCTGTACAGAGATTAATGCTATTTTGTTAAATACACTAAATACAGAATAGGCATAGACACCTAGAGACCAGTGAAGGTCCAATACTTGCATCAGAATGGTTTACTCCAGTTAAAACTAATAACATCATACCTAAGATCAGCCAAAGGAATTTAAAAGGACTTCAATGACAACTCTGCTGTCTTAACCGAGAAGCATGGCAAAAAAAAGAAAGAACTTCACACTTTCTTTCTAACCTTTCATGCATGGGAGAGAGCCTCCAGAGAAGGATGCTCATCAGGGCCCCATCTCTCTCCGTCCTGACACTTTCCAGTGTCAACATTTTCCCTTTCTCTTTTTTTCTTTCCTTCCTCATCCCTTTTTCATATGTCTCCCTCTTCTCACTCTATCACTCCTTTTATTTTTTTCCCCAAGAGCAACCTTAATAATTTAATCACTAGAATCATATGTATGCCATGAGCTATCTACTCCACTAATGAATCTTTCTGTGTTGAAAATGTCTTATGAACCTTTGTGTAACCACATGCATTACCTGCTAGCAGTTACAAGTTTTCCAAAGCTCATCATCCTGTATTTTCCAGCAGATATTAAGGAAAAAAAAAAAGGGGTTTAGATTCTATATTACACTAAATTAATCAAAAGATGATTAAGAGTCTTTGAGGACCTTGGCAGAGTAAACACCCTCCTTGTATAAGATACTAAATTACGATGTTAGAAGAGATCTAAACATGTGAATGATATTATACACTTTTCCATAAGGAGAGCAAACATTTTTTCAGCATTCTTCCAAAGAGTGAGTAGTCATGTTAATTTTTTATATTTGATAATTTCTTTGATAGCAGCAATGATTACATCATCAGCCCTCAGTATTCACTGAGAAATAAGAAAGTCACAGTATTGCAGCTGCCTGTCTTTATCTGTCCCAGGGACACTGTTTATAAAGGAAAATTACACTTACCAGCTCATTTGTTCTTAATTTAATAACTTCGGTAATTTTAATTCTTCTAACTGCATCATTGCTTTGAAACTACTCCATTTAACTTTATCAAACTTCATTCTCTCACAATGATTTTTTGTCAGATTCACTTATGCTCATTTCCTCCCTTTATATCAGCCGGGAATGTTGTTTTAATGTTTTGATATCTTTACTAGAAGTCATTTAAGGTGTTTACACATACAGAAAGGAAATAACCTTCCAGATCTACACCCATGTACTGTATTGCAGTAGAATTCAGATCAAGTGTAACTGTCAGTAACTTATATAAAATGACCACACATTTAAATGAAATCCAAAAGTACAAATGAAAAACAAACAAACAAACAAACCTGAGCATATCTAAATAGCTTTTAATTAATTATGCATTCAAATTACTTACTTTACTTAGCAAGCATTTCATATTTACTTACATAACAGTGCCTTTAACATTTATAACTCTGTTTGCTTCATATTTCCTCCCTTCTATTTGCACTTGCTTTTTCTCAAGGTGACCACTTAATTATTATCTGATTTAGAGGAGAAAATGAATTCTAAAATGTCTGCTTTATTGGTTTTACACAGTAATTCAGGAGACAGATAATTTCTGAGACCTGACACTTCAGTTGAAGTTTATTTGAAAATTTTAAGTTTTCACCTAGATTGATCTATTAATGCATTCATCTTGTTTTGTGTTGCTTGATTGGTTGAAACATTTGGGTTTTTTTAAGGACACATGCCTTTCTCTTCAAGAAAAAAATTACAGTTTGAGCACTTCAAGCTTTGTGTGTGTGTGTGATAGAATAGTAATTTTCAGACATTTTTTATTTTGTTACTGACATTACTTGATCTTCTAAATGTCAAGCCTTTTCATGCTAGACAAATCAGAAAGATTTATACAGTATTCTTCTATTAAGATCAAGTTGCATATATTCTATTGCCTGAGAAAGAATACAGTGTTTTCACACATATCACCTATAAATTTTTTAGAAACATTTCCATGCTTCAAGTTTTAATAGAGCTAAACACAACAATTTCCTCTCTTTTCCTAAAACCAATGTCTTTCCCATTGACACAGAGCCTGATAAAAAATTGTGATAAGGGCAGTGATTTCTCACTGTCCACACTGATATTTTTAATTCTACATTTGGATTAATGAATCTCAGTGTAAATGTTTGCAGTGTTGACAGCTGTATCTGAACTGCTTATCTCAGAATTCCTTTGGAGATAAAAGCTTTAGTGCACAAATGATCCAATCAGGTTAAGATATTTACTCTATGATGACATAAATTGTACCCCAAATGGGTGTCTTGCTGTCTGAAAGATACCTAACCATATATAGCAGAGTAGTTGAAAGAAGGTTCTCAGCTGGGCATGAGAGGCAGGACACAAAGATTATGTGGATGATTGTGATTAGAATTATTGCTGATAGGATGTCTATACACTGCCAATGCAGTTGCCTGCACTACTGCAATGGATTGCAATGTGCTCAGGTTGTGGTCCCCTCCCAATGTGTCATGAGTGTCAGTGAGATGCCCTTGCTTTCTAAACTTCTCAAAGAAGCCTATGTGTGGCTTGGTCCACTTAGTCTCAGATTAGGTCTAGAGTTTATGTCTAAAGTATTATAATATCAACAGGTTCAACTGGAAACATAGAGGTGCCTTGCAGAATTCACAATTAGAAAGCCACCATGTGGCAGCTTTATGATTTTATGTCTGCATTTTACTGAATCTTGGGGCTATTTTACTTACCCACACAGGAGTCAGTATTCCTTGTCCCTGCTAGGATATATCCTGCTCAGGTGGGGCACCTGGCCAGGAGCTGCCTGCAGCCTTCAGAGGCCAGGTTGCTCAGTTGGCTGAGTCTTCAGCAACCCTTTATACACTTTTGCAGGTTGATGAGTACCAAAGTCAATCACAAACATCTCATCTCCTCCATCTCTGGAATGCATTAATTACACCAGGGCCTTTCCACCTGCAATAGCTACCAGGTGTTCTTACCTTAGGGTAAACCAAATTGTCTGTCAGAGATGACTGAAAGGGAGAGGGTCTGTGTTTGTGTGTGTGTGTGTGTTCAGAGTGACCATGAATGCGAATACCTGACTATTTTCCATCACCATCACTTCTTTCTGGACTTGGATGTAAACATATATGGTTTGTTTAATTTTACCACATAGGTTTCATCCGAGCATCTAAGAGACCCAGACACAAATAAAAGGGTGCAGGACTTAAACACACACAAGACCTTCCAAAGTGTTACCAAGGAGTCAGGCTGAATATCTTACTGTATTGTAACGTCACTGGACCCTTAAGAGTCGGCAGCTGATTTTGTTTCTAATGTGGAATCTCAAAGAAAGAATTCTTTCACGTTCTTTTTTGCAGCAAATCCCACAATTTACCCTTAATCCTTGTCTCCTGCATCTTCTCCGTAAGCCATTCTGTATTTTAGAAATTAATTTGATAATTTAACTGTTCAAATTCCACTCTGACTGAAGAGGGAGTTGAAACTTGATCGGGTAGTGCAGAATTAAACTAGGAGGTACTGCCTGAAGTGCTCTGGCATTTTTTCTCTTGCCTCCAGAAGCTGTCCCTGGAGGGATCAGATTTTGTGCAGGTTTGGTCTCATTCCTGCAAACCTCGTGCATATGTTTCCAAAGCCTTATGGATCCTCAAAGAGCATTAGGCATTTATGAATGGATAACTGAATTACATTGTAGAAAATGCAGTCATTGAAGCTTAAAGAGTGACACAGCTGTCTAAATTATTTATTTTATGATGCACTAAACAGCTGTTCAGATCGTAGTGACAGCATTTACATCTTGTTTGGCTTAAAAGGGAGCCTAGACATCTAGTTCTGTGACTGGCAGATTTTGAGTCTGAATCTGGAGCAGAATCCTGCTTTTCAAATAACAGACACACCAGGATTGTCACAAGTTTTTGTTTTTTTTTTTCCTTAATTTGTATAAATTCTTTGTAGCTAGCCATTAATGATGTGTCTCCTGAAACAAAAATATTATCTCTCCATGTTTTCAATTTATTTTAGGGTACTTCTGCCTTTTGTTCTGTGTTTTGTGTCATTTTTTTCACCCATCCTGTTGAATATTTTGTTTTCTGTGTTTATTTTTAATGACTATACAAACCCAGAATTATGGGACAAAAGTCAGTGAATTAATATCAGCATAGATGTGATAATAAAAATAATTTTTGTTTGTGGATCTATTGTTCAGTCATATTGTTTGAATTCTAGATCACTTTTTCAGAGTTCCAAGACTTTTTCCCCACTAAAACTATAATAGGGGATAATAATTACCAAATAATTGACAAAATTATGTATCTTGGAGATATGAATAGAATGGTCTACATTTTTTGTTAAAGAGAGCATAGAACTAATGTGCATAATTTTCTAAAGCAGGACAAGGATTTTTACACTTTTTTCCCTTTATTCCTCTGAGGGAATTTTCAAGGTGTTACAGAAATAACTGATGGACATCATATCCACTTTTATAATTTAAAATATTTTTTACCAACACAGATCTGCTTAATGTCATTTTATGACTTATCATCTCATATATTCTTATTGGGGTTTTTCTTTGCTCTTCTTTGTTGTTGACCTTGCATATATACTGAGGGCAAAATGATTGTCATTTGAAATTATCTGAAATGACCACAGGCTTTTAGACAGGCAGCTGCAGAACATGAGCTGAGAACATAATGTTGCTATATCAAGAAAGGTAGGAGTTATTTTGAAGTCCACTGTGAAACACTAAATAAATTGTTTTACAATGAAGTTGTCCAAATATAATATAAATTGTGCTATGAAAGTATAACAGAAGTTTGCCCCTTTTGCTACCCTCTTTATTACACTAAAGAAATCTATCTTTGTATACATACACACACACACACACACACACACACACACACACACACATTTGTTTATAAAAAAACTACATAGCATTTTAAACCTAGGTTTTGATATTTTCATTTTTATCAGGAATGGAACACATCATATTCTGATATCCATTACATAAATCTGTTTCATCATGTGATGGTATTTTATTCAAAATATAAAAATTATGTGCGTAGAAAAAAATCAAATATGCTGCAAATTTTTTGAGACATAATACTAAAATTATCTCAATTTTCATATATCCAAGCCAAAATTATGTCAGTTTTGTGAAAGTACTTGTCATCCAGTAGCATAAATCCTCTTAGAATGGAAATAAAGATGATTAAGGGAGTGACCATGGTCTTCTAAAATTGGATATTTTGGATTTAATATCCAGCTTCCAGCATATCTGATAGACCAGGGAAGAGAAACATCCTACTTTAACAAGATTTTAAGCACAGGAGCTGGCAGGACAGACCAACATATCCAAATGCATATTTGCCCCTCGAACAACCTCTTTCCTTGATAATATCAGCATTTCCAACCTCACTTTTATGAACAACCAACTTCAAAGAGGTTGACATTGATGGTAAGTTAGCAACAAGCTGACATTCACATGGCCATGCTCTATTTTTCCACAATGTGATATCTGCCATTTCATTTAATTAAAATTTAAATTATTTTGGTTTAGAGTTTCTGATTACTTGCTATTAGAATGCTAACTATGAGGTCCATCATTTTTTTTTGTAACTCAAACCATTTTCATAATGTGATACTATGAAGAAACTGGTTACCATGCTATGTGTATTTTTTAAATAAGTTAGATATGAAAATTAATATGTCTATGCAAGAAAATGCCAACAAGAAAATATTAAAACATATAGTAAGAAATTCACTAGAACAATTTTAAAAGTTTCGAATAAATTTTCAAAAAGACATTTTTTTATTGAATCAGTAATATAATGTGGCATTGAACAACACTAAGTTTTAGGTTATACTAATATGCAGCAAACCAATCTAACAGGAAAAAGGAACATTTTAAACTGTGAATTGTGCTGTCTCATTCACTAGCTCGTCCTTTATCATGAATTGAAAACCTATTCCTATTAAGTCACTCTCATTTGAGCTTTTGTGAATAAAAGCTTTGTTTTTCAATGATAAATTCTGCTGAATAGTACTGAATAATAGATCTGAGTTTTATAGATTGAGAGATCTGGATTTTTCACTTGTAAATTGTGCTGTCACTAATTTATTTCATGGGTATATCTTAATTCTAGGTGCTTAATAAATTATTTAAATCTAACTTCATTTGTATTTCAAAAATAATATGCAGTGTATTAAGAACATTGCTTACCACTAAACTTCTTTTTCTCCCAGTGTCTTTCTTTTTAACTATATATCAAAACGTATTGTAAATTAATCCTGAGAACATTTGTTGTATATGTTCTTGGAAAGGAAATTAAAATTATAAAGAAAGGAAATTATAATTATAGAGTTTATAACAGGAGGTTTACCCATACAATAACTTTCATAAACTTAAACAGTTAATCAAAGCTATTTATACAAAATATAGAAACCAAAACCAAAACAAACCACAAAAGAACAGAAACAAAATCAAAACAAAACCAAACAAAAAACAACCAACCAACCAACCAACAAACAAAATCAAGAAATCCCTAGATCTTTTGCTTACATAAAAAAGGAGAAATTATGAAACCAGTCACTATTTCTCTTGAGTAATAAAAAGATAACAAATATTGTTTATTTTCCATCTTGTCTCAAAAATGCTATTTAAGGAAGATCTCTGAAATCATACATATCCTGTAACAATTCCTGTTTTCTTAAAAGCCTGTAGCAATTCATGTTGCTTTTGTATTTGAATTACATATTTCCCAACATGTTATGAGATATCCAAAGAGTATCTGTGCCTTGAAGTCTTATATGATGTTTCTGGAAAGCTCCAATGTAGTAAATAGTAAATGACTTTTTATGCATAGGATAAATCCTGAAATGCATTATGATGCTATTTTAAAAGTACAACAAACATGTTGACATATCAGAATTTTAAATGCTAAAAGGCTGTATAATGCAATTATCTCAAATTGCCATATGGCCATTCTAGCAAAATTCAACAAAATGTATGAGATTTAGAATTTATCAAAAAAACATGTGGTAACTATTTTTTTTTTTGTGTGTGTACAATTGTTATTGTGGAAACTACTTGAAATGGGGATTTACTCCCTTTATATTTTTAATATTTATCTTAATTTTCTGTAACAGAAGGAACAACATTTCTACAAGCATCCCACACAGGTAATGGGGAGTGAGGAAGAATTCTGCATAAAGATCTAATCCACAAAAGGTTCGATCTGCTCTCCATCAATGTTTCAAGAAAACTTTATTTTGTAACCTCCCTCAAGTATCAAATTTTATTATTTGAAAATAGATTCAATTAACTATTTCAAATAGTTAATAAACTGGCTTATTTCTTGGAAAAGTACTTAACAAACAATTTTGTATCTGCCAGCAGTAATTAGGAAATTCTACAAATTTTATGCAAAGGGCAGACTGTTGATTTTTCTGATTAAGATTGTACTAGAAAATAACCAACTCACCTATATTCTGCATTTACTTCATTTTCATCAGAGTAATGAAATCTAAGAAAGCCACATGGGGAGACAATTTCAGCACCCTCCAGAGAGTTTATGCTTATGAAATAGCTTATGACTCTACTTTTGTCCATAGCAGTACTACAAAAATTCATCCTAGCTCTCTAACATCACTATTTACTCAACTATATCTGATCCGTCTAAAGCCCTTATCCAAGACTTTGTTCCTGTAAGAGACCCTTGACTATTTCAGTGAAAGAAACTAAGGATATCTGCAAAATAAACCACATCTTGTCATCGGTGGCTGACCCTGGCAGATGGCCTTGTTATGGTTCCTAGTTTGGTTTTATTTTCCAGATGTTGTGATGTTTCCATTGTTCAGCAAAACTTTTCGCAGAATCACAGAATATGCTGAGCTGGAAGGTATCCACAATGATCATTGAGTCTAATGGTCTCCTGACCTTGCATAGCACCATCCCCAAAAGTCACACCATGTGCCTAAAAGTATTGCTCAAATGCTCTTGCACTCTGTCATCTGGGTGCTGGGACCATTTTCCCTGGGGAGCCTGTCCCAGTCCACAAGCACTCTTCAGATGAAAAACATTTTCTGATAGCCAAACTAAACCTCTCCTGACACAATTTCGGGCCACTCCATTGGGTCCTGTCACTGGTCACCACAGAGAAGAGATCAGTGCCTGCCCCTCCTCTTCTCCTCGCAAGGAAGCTGTAACTGCAATGAGGTCTCCCCTCAGCCTCCCCTTCTCCAGGCTGAACAGACCCTCAGCCACTCCTCACGGCTTCCCCTCCAGACCCTTCACTATCTTTTTTGCCCTCCTTTGGACACTCTTTAATTGCTTTATTTCTTATACTGTGGTACCCAAAACTGCCCCCAGCACTCGAGGTGAGGCTGCCCCAGTGCAGAGCAGAGCAGGACAATCCCCTCCCTTGCCTGGCTGGAATGCTGTGCCTGATGCCCCCCAGGACACGGGTGCCACTCCTGGCTGCCAGGACACTGCTGACTCACATTCAACTTTCTGTCGATGAGGACCACCAGGTCCTTTTCCTCACCACTGTTTCCCACGTCTCATTCCCCAGTGTGGACATCCAGAGTTACCCCATCCTGGGTGCAGAATCCAGCATAGCATCTATATCATCCCCAAAGGAAATTACATGTATATCCCAATCATTTTCTAAAACTAAAGTACCCCAAATACATGTTAATTATTTTAACAAAAATCCCAGCAAACAGAACTAAAAATGTTATCTGCAGTGTAACTGCAGAGTATCTATTCTACTGATAGGGAGCAGTATTATCTTAACTACTTCTGTTCTGAAATGATGAGAGATAATCTGACATGCTCCTAATCTTAAACCCTGTATATTATTACCAGAACCTAGGACTTCAGTCTTGATATACCTGTATTTCCAGAAAGCTGGACTTCAAATCTTTAATTTAAATTTCTAATGAATTAGTGGTCCTTATGTGTCCTTTCAAACAACTCAGAATTAATTGTTTTGCTGTTAAGAATAGGCTAGAGCACATATTCCTACATTTCTTCATCTGAAAGAACTACAGTGGTAGACTGAAACTTTAAGACAAATGTGAATGCAAAGAAAAAGGAAGAAAGGAGAGAGTTGGTAAACTGTGCATATTGAAGAACACAGTAATTGCACCAACCTACTGAATGACCTTGTAAACTTGGTTTATTCTTTTGTCGTCAAGTTTCTCCTTCAGAAAAATCATGAAATTATTTTCTAATCTTTTTGCTGAGTTGTGAATATCATTTACTCCTAATTAAAAACAAACAAATAAAAACAAGTACATGAAGACCTTCTAAGAGATCAAAGGCTGTTAGACCTTAAACTTTTATGATCCTTATGAATAAAGTTTTATATGAACATTTTAGAACATTCTCGTTTGAAAATCAAGCCATAACACTTACAAAAACATTCCTTCTAATTATCACAGAGGATGGTATAGTAAGAAGGTGATATAGTAACTAAAATTAAAAATATTCATACATAAGTACAAAACCCCAGAACAAATAGAAAAGAGAACTTACACTTTTCTCATTTCAAGGTGATTCAAAATTTTTGAGATATTTAGCATGAAGTTTGCCTTAGATACTTGTCCCACAAATTCTTGTAGTTTCAAAGCTATTAAGCTAACAGTATGAAAATATTGGAATACATTATGCCGTTGAATCCAAACTAATGTGCAACTTCTAAACTAAAACATGAATTTACAATGAATTAGAATAAATCATGGCATGTTTCAATTATAATGAGCACAAGAGTATAAACCTATAGTTGTACTAAAATGTCATTCACCCATGCTATCTACATCAAGAGATAGCCCAGTGAAGAGGAATGGATATGCAATGAAAAGCATTCACTGCAGAGGATGTTACACTGGCACATTTCAGGGATGCTGACTTCAGGTTTTGGGAGCTGACAGTCCATTTGTGGTTGGAGTTCCCTGAAGACCCCTTCCCAGCAAGCCCTCTGCTTTTGTTGTTTCTGAAAGTAATCTGATTAATGTACTCCAGGATCATAGTGTGGACTGAAATAAGGCATAGCTAGAAGGGGAAAATAGGGTTGTTTTGGAGAAACACACAGTTTATTCAAACTAAAATTGAAACTTTTGCCCCCAGATTATCCTCAGAGTAAAGGCTGTCACTTTTGACCTCTTCTCTCTGTACTTTAAATTTCGAACATATTTTATCTTAAAATTCAACTGTTGACTTAACAACTTTTCTTTTGCTGATGACAAAATCCAACAGCTGATTAAAAAAAAAATAGAATTTTATATATTCAGTTTAAAAACAAGCTTCTTTACAGAAAATAGAAACCAAATGAATTGCACATAAAATGTCTACATTTTCAGAGATAAAATTCGAGTTAACTACTCTGTCTAGAAGAAGGGACTTTTCTTCATAATCCTTTGTCACAGCTGGGAAGCTTAAAGAAGCAAATGTATCTGCCTCACACTTGAAAGTGACCTCCATTATACAGACTTCTAATAATGTCACCTTCCTGCTCTGTCAGGAGTGTCAGACCTGCCAAAACATACCTGACACGCCATTCTGCTGCCTAGCCAGCACAGGACACTTAGTATCTGGACTACAAAAGTATCTGGACTACATAAGTGTTCTGTAGCCATGGAAGATGAGGAATTCAAACACATATTTTAGGGTGTCAAAATATTTTTTTAATGTGTATCTAACAGGCATCTGTTTCCTGTATTAAACTGTAAACTCAACTGTTAATTGTTCAATTAAATATTTAATAAAGCAGCAGAACTAATCATTGTGCATTTCCTTAACTTGTGAAATTGTGCAAATCACTGGGCTATTGTTAACTAGCTTTACATGATGGTGAAAATTTTCTCTGGTTCCATAGATAAGGCTTAGTGCCCATATAAGTAGGAAATGCAAGTTCACATTAAATACTACATTTAATTCAATGGAAATAATTTTACAACTCAGTTACTCATAAACATAAAAAAATATTTTTTTATTCCATTACAAAGTTTTAATGCTTAGAAAACAGACTTGAACTAACATGTAGTGAAGTTAGGTTAACAGAATAGGCAGGAAAAAGCATGCAAGTGCAATCACATTGTGTGGCCTTTGGGTTACATGTTGAGCTGCCTGATCAAACTAGCATATCACCACAATAATCCTATTTTTCCTGATTATAATTGAGCCTAACTTTTGCAGTCAGAGGAGCTGGGGCACCCTACATGACACTGGGGAAGGAGCGCTGTGAGAAGACAGTCTGTGTGCCCTAATGAAAGAGCTCTGGAGTGCTCCCCTGGCAACAATGGGAAATGAGCAGAGAGAAAAGACCAGATTACTTAACATCAGTAGTAATACTTTTTTTCCTTTCATAATCTTAACAAAATTTCAACATTAAATCACATTTTTAATGTGGCCTTATTAGAATAATTTTGTATTGTGATTTATTTTTGTTGAAATTTGTTCTTTTATTGAAATGTATAATCATTTTGGGGGTAAATGTGTAAGGGCATAAACAGAGGCTTACTTAGAAAATAATGGAACTGTCAGATAAGATGAATATAGACTCACCTATGGTCCTGCCAGCCTGTAGGCCTGGCTAACCTTGCACCCATTTTGAAGAACAAAATTGAAGCTGTTTTTTTTTTTCCTAAAGAAAAATAAATTTACTCTTTTCATTTAGACTCAGTGGGGAGCTTATTTTGACTGATGACAAAATCTTGGTTTTCTGCTTACACAGAAAGTAGGTATAAAAGATTTAGCTAAGAACACATTGTATATTCTCCAATTCCAATTAAATTTAATGTGACAGTGAGAAAGTGTCAGCAACAGAGCTCTAGAATTGCTGTAAGTTTGGGTTCTTTTCAAACTCTCTAGTAGAAGGTCAAATTACTGATCCAGTATCAATCACCTTGACTGTGTCCCAAATGGCCAACATTTAATTATAGGTAATGAGTGACAAGAAACTGATTCACATAAAGAAACATTTTGTATAAATAACTGTTGAACCAAAACATGCAAAGAAATAAAATGGATTGTGGGAGCTCAGTTTCTCTAGTACAAAATGACTGTTATTCATGGGGTTCAAGGTTTCTGATGAAATCAGGTGCTACTTCTAATAGCACATCAAATATTTCACAATCAATAGTTATAATGTATTTGATTTTCTTTCATAATGAAAAAATGTACTTTTAGGAAAGATTCCATGGTTGGCCAACATTTTTTTTTCTCTTGTGCTTCTTTCAAGAGGTTAAAATTTGCCTTTTCTACCTTTCTTCATGATGTACTGTTTTGGGCAAATGTCTTGTGGTCTATTTTATAACTCTGTCACGATTGAAAACACACTGAAGTTCATTGCCGGAAGTCAATATGTTATAGATCTCTTTCGAAAAAAGTCTACAGAACATATAAATATTATTATACCTTTTGAACCACAAAATATTTTCCTAAAAACCTTCTAATAAACTGAAGACTCACATTAAAAAAAAAACAAAGACACCCCCACCAAAAAGAAAAACACCAAAAAAACCCCATCCCCCCCCCACCAAAACCCCCCCAATATATCCTAGAAATGAATCAGAAAGGATAAAACTCAAGCATTATTCCCAGTATTTTCTTTGACAAGAATTTTATCTATGATGTGAATTAAAAAAAAGAGATAATATTTTAATTTAATTTAGATTTTAGATTTTAGCAATTATAATAAGCAATTGCTGAATGACAGCTTCCTGAAGGTCTATTAGAATTGTTCAAAAATGTCTAGCTAAACAAAAATTAAGAAATTTTAAAAATTACTAAATATAATAAGTTCTTTAGGCACCAAAACCCACTAAGATATTGCAGCTATTTAGCCATTTTGCAATTGAAATTCAGTTGAATAAAAAAAACTTCATGAAACAAAAAGTATTGACCTTAATTATAGAGTGCTTGTAATCAATTCCATGGATATATCTTTCAGGTCATCATCACCCATCAGAGGACAGAACAAGATTCATATTTTCCTTAAGCATTTCTTGCAATTCTTTCCACTTGGTTTATTCCCCTACTCTGTGAAAAACTCATAGAGTGGAGCTCCTCATGTATAAATTTCATTAATCCTGTCTTTTGCTCTTTTGCTTCTAGCTTTATAACTGAAGAGTTACTGTGCTATGAGGATGATATCATTTTAAGTATGGAAGATTAAACCTTCATAGACTCCTCAGTTTCTCTCCCTATTTGCTTTAACAAGACAAGTTATGAGACAGCAAATAATCCTGTGGAAAAGACTGATTGACTAAAGTAAGTGATTTGGAAGGAAAGAATAAGACTGAATTTGCATAAAAGTTGTACGCATTAACTGAGCTCTCTTGGCTTCTTCAAGTCCTACACCCATACTTATTTTTCCTTTAGTGAAGTAATTATGAAATTATTTCAACCCAGACTCTTTCAGATTTTCTGTCCTTTATGTTTCATACATTTTGGTTTTTGCACCTGGATATATGCACATGCTTAAGGAAATTAGAGATCGCTTTCATTGTAGCATTTAAAAGATGTGTGAGATAAAATTGGCAAAATGTGTGAGATAAAATTGGCAAAAAAGGTTGTGGCTTTTTACTATGAATGTTGCTATCTTACTGGCCTACTGAATACAGAAATTCTCATGTAGTTTTATTAGTATAATTACTTTTGGATTAAAAACAGCAAAATGCTATAATTAATTGGCACATTTCTACTTTACAGGTGCAACAGACCTTTCTTTTTACCTGTATTTTTTTTTTAATTGTGAAAATTTAAATTGACAGAGTAATTGACTTTACAATAATGTACCATGTGGTAAATAATGCATTACATTTCAAAATAAGGAAATATGCAGATAAAGAATGGGGAAGAGAACCTTGCCACCTGCTCCATAAAAAAAGGATATCTGAGTTCCAGTTAGCACGTATACACAAGTAACATATTTGAAAGAGATCAGTAATAATGCTATGACAGTCATATTGGCTCTTTTTGAAACATTTTTGCGATTGATGTGAGCATCAGAGGTCAAAAACTGAGTTTGCTACCAAAGCTTTTACACAGGTTTTCTGTAGCTCAGGCAGTTTAGCAAGAATTGTGGATGTTTTTCTTGTCAATCGACCAGCAGAGATCAACTGCTGTTCTAAGGTTATGAGTTCAGACTACCCTTTTCCAATGCAGTGACTCCTTTTTATATTATTATACATTTCAGAATTAGCTGCATCCTATTCTCATGTTTAAAATTTCTGATACTCACACCTCAAAACTATTTTCAGCATTGTTTGGAAAGTTTAGCTAAGTTAGTTGAATTAGAAATATTTTGGTCTCTCTGCTTTTTATCTCTAGATAAGCACAATTAATATACACAGGACATTATCATAAACTTTGATTACAAATATATACAAAAAACTTTTAAAAGATATTTCAAATTTCAATGCTATAACATTTAAGTGAAAATGGTTTTCACTCAATCCAATTTGCCAAGTCATACTTCTTTACAGATTCTCTGAAGTGCTGCTTTAAGAATGAGGGATGCTAACTCGACAACAACATTGCCTAAAGTCTTCTGATTAAAAATATTTTCTGAAAAATTAGTTTACATGCAACCTTCCTTCAAGCTGAATAGGGCTTTGAAATTAGTCTCTTCTGCCTGAAATAGTACAATAAAGAAAAAATACTATTCAGAGGACAGCAGTTGTCACTGACCTCAGGACGCTGACTCTTGTTCTGAATTCATTGAGACACAGGCATCCACTCTCTGCATTCATCCTCTCACTGCATGTGTTTTTGGTTTTCCACCTCCTGCTCTGGATGTCTGCACATTACTCTTGCAGGTATAATCAATTTCACTACTGGGTGTCTAGAACTTCCGGAGATACATAAGTACTCTCTGCAGACACCTACTACCATCAGTTATTGTACTATCTGGACATCCAAACTTTCTTCTTCAAATTTCTCAAGCAGAAAACTTATTTTAAAGACATTTAAAACCCAGCGTGGCCAGAGAAAGAAGCTGTGATTAACACTGTTAATATTTCAGTTATAACAGTTATGAAATCCTTTCTGGCCATAAAATAAAATTCTGTGATTGGGACCTTTATTTTCCCCAGTGATGCTAGAAAACTCTTACCCTGAGTTTCCAACATCTGTGTGCATAAAAGGATCAGGAGCTCTTCTGAATACTGAAATATTTCAGTAAACATATTAGTAATAAGCAATATAGTGGATATAAGCACACACAAGGACCTACTTACTTACACTACTTATATGAACACAGATGCAGCACTTCAATATTAATGTAACAAAATCAAATAGTCAGAATGAGAAAATAAAGGCTCTGGATTTTCTGCAACATTAGGTAGATTTAATTTAACATATTTCATTTTACTCTTTTATTTTTCTTATTAAAATAAACCAGCATGGAAAGTTATGCAATAGATCCCAGTTTAGTAAAGTGTCATTTACACAAAAGCCTAAAGAGATCCTTATTCCACAAAATATTTAAGCAAATAGTAATACATTCATATTAAAGGATGTCAATATTATTTACTCTATGGATTTGCTTTATAGGACAATATATTCATTATTATGTTATATATATTGAGGATCTAATGCACTTTGATAGTAACTTATTCTAGATTGCTGGATGCAGCAAATTCTTAACTGTATATTGAAATTCTTACTGAAAAAATTCTGAGTGCATTCTCCTGATAGGACTACTTGTTTTCTCCCTTTGTTAAGTGTTTTGTATGCAGTAGTATGGCTCTTTGGCTTTTTTGTTTGTTTGTTTGTTTGTTTATTTTATGGGCATTTACAATGTGCACATTAAATCTTTAACAAATTATGTTTACACATTTATAGGTAATCTGAAATTTATTTGAATTGAAAGCACATATGGTGTTCTTCAAATTTTTAAGATCTGCCTTGGACAATCTTTGTCCCAATATTTATGAAGGTGGTTCTATTACTGCATTTATTTTAAGGATGACCACGCACTCTGTCTTTTACTGTCATTTCCTTTTTTTAAGTTTAATTGATTAAAGATTACCCAGTTTATTTGTGAACTGAAAACCTCTATAATTCTTTAGTTATTAAATTAACTATTAGCCTTCCGCTTAACCCTCCAGTATTAAAATCTGGTAAACATTCTGCTTTGTCAGGCTTCCTGACGGAATTTATTTTGTGTTTATTATTAAGAGAAAACTGGGATGAATATTTTAAGAGTAAGTGTTGCTTATGACTGCATGCTCCTACTCAAAAGTGAGCAATAAGAAAATCAAGCTGTGAATTTTGCTTTAAAGCAGTTTCATGACAGAGATCACGGTACTGGCGTGAAGAAGAACTACTAAATCACTCTTTGCCTTTCTATTTGCTCACCTTTTCAAGACAGCATGTACTTATATCTCGACATTCATCCTGGGATTCATGTCAGAGTAGTTTTACAGGAAGAAGAGGGAAGCTTAGGTGAGAAGCTAAGGACTGCAAGATTACTTTTCCTGTGGGTATCTCACTGTCACATTTGAGTTTTTCTTGAGTCTAGACATGCTATTATCAGAATGATTGCTGATTCTGACTCACAGTGGAATGCTCTTGAATGGGTAGATGTAGAAGTGCAGTGTTGTCTTTTGCCTTATATTTGACACAATATTCTGATCTGGGTTTTAAAACTACCAAACTACTAAAGACAAAAGCTAAAATGGAATAAAAGAAAAAAAAAACAGCAAAAAGTCTACACAAAAAAAAAGAACATAAAAAACCCACTGAGTTTATTTCTGAGGAGAGAATAAAGGGATAATTTACAAATTTAAAAAGGTGGACATGAGAGTAAAAATTTAAATGTCAACAGACCATTAACATGAAATCAAATCATTAAATCTTAGAAAGCTTCACAGTTCATGCTTCTTCTACCATATGACAATATAGTAATTTCATCAGTTAATAGTTCTTTGGTTATCCTTTTCTTTGCATGATGCAATTTCTTTTTTTCTGATGGAAAGTAAATTTCAGCCAGGGGTCTGCATGGATCAGCGACTCCCTGGGGCTGGAGGTCCCCCCATGTGGCCATAGTTTTGGCGCTGTGTGGCCAAGGCCCATGTCACTGTCCCAGCCCTCCCAGGGGACAGGCCAGGCATGGGTTGGGACACTGCCCCTCAGGTCACTGCCAGGGTGCATATCCAGACCAACAGGGTCCATGATTGCTCATAAGCATTGCTGTAATACTGCAGCTGAGGTGGGCATCCAAGGTGAAGTCTTTGGCCTAGAAGAACTTCTCCAGAGAAGGAAAAGCCATTCTTCAGGCATCCTCTAATTCTTTTCATAAAAGCCAAAAAATTTGGAGAAGATGGGAGTAGGCTCAGAATCCTGCCAAGTTTTTATCTTCATTTATTTTCTGTGAAAGTTTATTTAAAAATCTAACTTTTTCCAGTATTTTGAAGAGCATATAAACATACAAAGATACTTTCACAAAAGTTAGAAAAACCCACAAACCCTTAACTAATTTTACACATAACAAGGAAAGAAGCAAAATGTAAAATGAATTCAAAATATTTAAGAGCCTCAGTTGTAAAAACTTAATTCATGCTTCCATAGTGAATAATTGATTTACTTGGAAATGAAAGCCTCTTGACATGAATAAAATTTATTTGTCGGAGTCAAATGTCCACATTCAACTAAACGTAATTGGACAAGCAATTTGATATTCACTTATAGTATCTGTCAATTTTAAAGGCATTTTTAAAACTTCTTTTTACTTATATGCAATTTTAGTATGGTTGGAGTACATTCTGCTCTTCCTTTAGAAGACTTTATTTTAAAAGTATGCTCTTTCAAAACGTATTTTTCTATGACTTGTTCTCTAAGAATTAGCAGCGTTCAGCCAAACAAAACAGAGTTGCTAAGACTCTTCTCCATAAATACATCGGGAAGGTAAGCACCAGTGATCTCCTGCATTTGCCTTTCAATTCTGTGAGCTGGGGCAAGAAGTGGTCAGCCACAGAACTGTGGTGGGTTGACCTCAAACTTCAGCCCACCTAACCACTCTATGACTCTCCCACCCCAGCTGGATGAGGTGGGCAAGTAATTTGAAAAAGCTCATGGTACGGACCAGGAGATCAGTTAGTGATTATCACAATGGGAAAAACAGAATGGACTTGGGGTGCTTGGATCCCCACAGGTGGTGGGAGTGTTTTGTGTCCCACATTGCAGGGTCCCCAGGTCATCTGGGTCCCCCCCCATGTAGTGGTGTAGCACAGGTAGGCCCAGCTGTCTGAGTGCACCAGTGTCAGAAATGCAAAATATCTCTGTATGTCTATAGCCACCACTTCTATGCCTTTCTCCATCACAATAATTTTTTTTTCTAGAAGCAGGTGCTTCTCTGCTATATGTGGAAACATATCTGTTCTCTAGAAATCTTTTGTATTACTTATCTGCTTCTTTAAATATTATCAAAATATGTATTTCAACACTCCTCTGTCTAGAAACTATGGGAACAGCAGGTGATTTGTAATTGACTCATTTGGTGTTGTTAATACTAGCACTTTACACTGTGTTGTTGTAATCTGTGAGTTGTGACCCTTTTTTTTTACTTTTCACAGGAAAACAAAATTGACATTAATTTTTCAAATGTACACATACTTAAATTACAAGCAAGCTCTCACCATAGCTGTCTTTTTCATTGAAAACAGTATAAAACATTTTTTATCAAAGATTTAGATTCTTGCACTTTATAGTTTCATACAGAAAGAAAAAAGGTTTCTTTCTCTTCAGTAAAAGTTAATTTAAGAAAATTTACATTTGTGTTATTATGCATTTATATTAAAACATAGGCTCGTTTTATAAATTTCCTAGGACCATACATTTTTACCCTAATATAAATTTAATCTAGAACAGTCATAGCAAAATATTGAGTTCCAAACAGTGATGCTGAAATACCAGTTTTATTCCATATACACCTCTGCTAACTGAAAAATTGCTCTTTTATGGAGACACACAACCTACCAAACATTTTTGAATAAAGTTTTCTACCAAACTTTATTATTCATAACATCTAATTATTGGTTTATGAAAATCACATCGCTATTATGCTCTGTCCCCCTTAAATTTGGTAAAAAATTAGACTAAGCAGAGCATGACTAATTCTTTTCTCAAAATTTGTAGCTCAGATACTGACTGATGGTCTCATTCAAGATGTAATAAAACAAACACTTATCACTGCAGACAATTAAATGTATCTTTAAAGACGTGTCCTTGTTTCAATACAATTCTTGACTCCATCAGGAATATTTTAGATTATGCAAAAAACAAGTCAAAGCAAGGAGAAACAGAAAATGATGAGATTCAGCATTGTTATTTAGAGAGAATGCAGTATGTGCTAAATTACCCTATAATTCATTAACCTTGGTAAGTCTACAGGAGTACTTTAAGTTCAACATCTGCTCATGTACCTTTGAAGTCTGACGCTAACCACAAAAATACAGCTATGCTGATTTAGCAGTTGAATCTCTAAGTTAACATGACATTCAGAGTATAGTTTGTAATTATCAGAAACAAATCCCTTAGAAATGCCTGAATATTGAAAAATGCATTTCCATCAATACATCCTTCAGCATGCATTACATCATCCAGTATGAATAAAATTATAATTTTTATAAAGTCTTAATCTAAAAAATTATATTTGGCTACAGTTAATGATGTAGCTTTTATTTCCCATAAATTATACCAGTGTACAGACAGCTTCAGTGCTTCCCTAACAGCACCTCAAAAATACATTAATATCTTCCTCTAACTATTAACAGGGAAAATAGAAAGTGATTTTTTTCAGATGACTATTAGCATAATGAGAAAATGAAACCATTGAAATCTCTAACAGATACTTAGATACATTTATTCAGTGTATTTCTTATCAGATAATAATTCTTCTTGAGGCAAATAAAGAATTACATCAGGATATCTTCCTCCCTACTCTGCTTACACTTTCTGTATAGCTTAAAATCCATATTGTATATTTCTGCCTGTCAGTTAAAAAGAAATCAGACTTTTTTTTCTCATCTGTTTATTTCTAGAATACAAAGTGTACATAGTAGATATGACTGCTTGCATATATAATATGTAGATATAATGACTGCCTTCATTTAAAACCAAAAACTTCTTCAATCCGTTGAAATGTCATTTCCTATTCTGTTCTGATTATACACATCTTAATGATGTCACATCTCTGGCTACAACTTTAAATTTACCTGAGTTTAAGAAATCAAGGTAAAAATAAAGCCCTATCTTTTACTGTTTGAATGTAGAAAAGGAACAAAATTTCTTATATCTCCTCCATGTCTGCTAAAATCTGCCCTTATTGAAAGCTGCATAAACTTTTCCATTGATTTCACTTCTTCACAAGCCTACAGTCTTTCATATAGGCATGCAGTGCTCCTGGAATAAATAAGTCTCACATTAAAAATGTTGAGGTATTTTCAAGTGAATGAAGGAAGATTTTGGACAGAATCCAACAAATGCCTTTTTTTTTTCTGTGACTGGTAAAACCAATTCTGACTGACACGTATCTCAAGTGAAGAAGAGGACATTGGTTGTTACATTGAGGGCACTTTCAAGCCTTAGTATTCAACAATGAGTGGAGAAACATCCGATGGAAAACTGCATCATATGCAGAAATGTGCCATTAAACACACTTTTTGCTTAAAGATACTGTGATTTTCATTATTTCAAGCCTTCAAAAGGAAACAGCAATATCTGTGAATGATAGCTTTTATTATGATAATGCCATATTGTGCTCACTAAACAACTGTTTCATATTTTACTGGGTTACACTGGTGACATTAATGGCAGTGGCTTCAAGATTAAGAAGTACATATTCATGGATACCTGCATGACTGGAATTGAATAAATTATGATTATGAGTAATAGATGCTTGTTTTGAGTAGCTCACAGAAATATGCATAGAAATTTGGTGCATTTAAAGTTATTTTTTATTTTGCATATCTCTGGAAATGTGACTGCTGTCCTAAAAATGTCAAGCGATAATTCTAAAAAGTCTCCTATTCTACACTTTCTGGTGTCATGCTTTCATTTTTTCATTTTACAAAATATATGTGCAAACTGCTCATTACCTGATGTGATATATGGGTTTGCTTCTTCTGTTTCCTTTAGCATATCAAATAATGGAGTCTCTAATTAATCACTAATTATTGACTCACTAATTAAAATTAATTATTATCACTGTATTTTAAACATCTGTGGAAAATTATGTATCTTCTTGAAGCTGTATATGATATATTAGACCTGGTTATATCAGCACACATTGTTATATTGAATTAACGGGTTGGTTTGCTCCATTAAATTGAATTGATTTTATAGAGATTTTATACCATTATTCCTACATGGCCTTTTGTTCCTAAGCTTTGATCCATAACACCTCTGCAAATTCTTATTCTTTCAAGCAATTTAGAAATGTTACCAGACTTTGCTATTAAATTATTTTATCCCTTTTCGCTAAGCAACCTTTTCCTTAAACAGATTTAGACTTTTTTCCATGGATTTCCCTTTCTCTTTTGTTAGCCTAACAAGTCTCATAACATTACTGCCAGCAGAATAGAAAGTCAGAGGAATGTTTAGCGTAAATATCCCTAGGCATGTTGTTTTCCTTTTAAGTTAAGAGCATATGCTCTCATTTTAATCGCTGTGGAGAAGTAGATGCTTCTTGGGCACAGCTCAGCATCGAAGCTCTGGAACAGAGTCTGTTCAGATCACCCAGAGCAGGGAACTGCAACATAACAGTTGCCTCTGTATTATGAAGCAGGCCTTTTTTATTTTCCAACTGGGTGCAGAGGAGAAGGCTTGCATCTGAATGCCAGCGTACATACAGTTAAGGTGCATACCTGGAGGTGCAAACATGGGCATGAAATGCATATTTTATACATCAAAAGTAACTTTTAAACAACTTAGATTTATAAACTAAATGGCATAAATATCCTTTCATCTAGTATGTCCTTCCAGGCACTCAGAAACACATTAATGTTTTATTTGTTTCTTCTGTAATTCTGAGAGAGCTTAAAGACCAATTACAACCACATTCAGGCTGTACAAGACACATACAAACCTGTAAAAAAGAACAGTATTTATTATAACAATATTTATTTATTACAATAGTATTCATACCTGAATGAACTTTTATCACACTCAGAATATTCATGTGACCAAACAGGGATTATATCTTTTATGAAAATAAAATAATTTATTCATAGTCTAAGTAATGTTTAACAGTGTAATAAAAATGCAACAAGCAGATATCATTAATCTAATTACACTGATATTAACACTTTTCAGTCAAATTGTTAAATCATAGCATCATAACTAGCAATGCAATTAAAATTATTGTGCACACAGATATTCTAGCATCTTCCCCTTTTCTCCATTGAAATACTCACCTTTCTAAGCACCTACAGTCAAAGGACAAAGGATATTTTTCCTATCATACAATTCTTCTGTGAGTTGCCAGCACCCAGAGCCCTTTGTCAAGGGTAGTATGGTGTCAGTAGTGGTGATAGTTTTCTTCCTTTCCTTTCCTTTCCTTTCCTTTCCTTTCCTTTCCTTTCCTTTCCTTTCCTTTCCTTTCCTTTCCTTTCCTTTCCTTTCCTTTCCTTTCCTTTCCTTTCCTTTCCTTTCCTTTCCTTTCCTTTCCTTTCCTTTCCTTTTTTTATTTTCCTTTCTTTTTCTTTTTTCTTTTCTTTTCTCTTCTCTTCCTTTCATGTTTCCAAGCAGTCTGTTGCTAACACTACTCTTTTTTCCCTGATGCAGGATTTTACCTTCAATGACCATTAAGTTTTATTAAACCCCTACCATATGTGGTACAATTCCTTGGTACAGTTGCATAAATCTAAGCTGAAGCTACAAGCAAGTTAGAAGACAGTCATCAGATTGCTGGGCAATGTGGTGTTGCAGCTAAAACTAAACTGAAACAAACTCAAGACTGGACACATCCATAAAGTCCTGAAAAGCTATTAGCCCTTTTATTCCTAAGTAAATAAAAGAACTCTGATGGGCTAAGAACTGTGAAGAACCTACATCTGCTGTTTTGTAGTGCTATAGCTGTAATTGTTCTTCTGGGTACTCTGAGTTCTTGCAGAATTTAAGAGCTCATAGCTTGTGCATGGCTTTTCTAACAAATTATCATTTTCTGTTTCATTATTTTCCTTTTTCATTTGATGTTTCCTAACAAGAGTGAACCTTTCTCTGAGGCAGCCTCTTGTTTTCCTTCTGCCCACAAATCCTTAGTCTGCTTAGTGTGCTAAATTCTCTTTGAATAACTAAGATTCTATAAGCATAATAGACCTTTTCTAACCTAAGCTTTAACAAGCAAGTTTTCTGAGGCTGAGCTACTCATCCAAAGAATGTCTTAAAAGACTTTAAATAAACATCTTTTAAATATATTTTAAATAAACACTTTTCCGCTTATGTCTAAGGGCACATCCATCTAGCAGAGGGTTGTAGTTATATAACTTTGTATAAACAAAATAAAAACAACCATATGTGTTGGTTTATGTTGTTTTTCTGTGAAATGTGTCTAAAATAATGTGAGGATTTTTTTTTTTTTTTATATTTCAGTAGTGCAGTATTTTTATAGAATGAAAGCAGGGATATATCCTGCATGTGTTGGGATTGCCTTAGGGCACATGAAAATGCTTGAACAGGAAAAAGCAAACTAGTAGAAAACACATATATACACACAAAATTAAACTATAATGCTTTGTGTTGCCAGGTTATTGTATTAAATTCTCCATAGTCTAATTCAGTTGAGAGTTACAATATTCGTACAAAATGAATATCACTTGAGAAGAGCTGCTGAAATTTTCATTTCCTTTCAGATCTTTCATCTAAAAAAAAGTCACCAAACCCCCAAACCCATAACCTGAATTTCTCTTAAGAAGTCTCAGAATCTGAAAACTTCTTTTTTTGTTTTTAAAATATGAAGTACTAAAAGTGAAATCCATATTTTTTCAAAAGACTCCTGAATGTGTTTTTTCCTTCATATATTATACTAGGGCAAAATGTTGATGTATTCAACCCTAAATCTTCATTTGCAATTGAGCTTTCCTGTTGTGGCTGAATGTTGGTAATTCTCTGAATACAGACAATGAGTCAGGTTAAAAAATGAGACACGAATTAATCCGCACAGGGTGGAAGTTTTCCACAAATCAAGCATACCAAGGAGAAAGCAGAAGACAACACACAGTAAGGTTTACATAAACCCACCTATCTTGTACATAGCTATTGCCTAATCACTCAGATGCATAATCACTCAGTTTGTGCGACCTTATGCAATACCTGAGCCTGCATGGGCCTCTTTGGGGTCTCTGGTGGTCACATGGGGAGGTGGGCCTTACTTGATTTCAAAGTTCACCTCAGGACACACAGACTACAAGACTGATGGCCAAGTAAGATGTGACCTACAGCTCCAGCACTACATTTTCTTAAACAATTGCCAAGCAGGATATAAAATGCAAAAGATTTCTATAAGCAACACCTGCTTAACACACCTGATAACATCTACATGCATTTAAAAGAGGGGTCAAAGATGAGAATGTTACTATCAATTACCATCTACAACAGAGACCAAAGAGGGACAGAGAATTCTGCTTAAAGGCAACTCCACCTGTAATGGTTTCACTGGTTTATGCTATTAGAAGACAAAGTTCTTTATTACTTATATCCTTTTTTATGCGTCATGATTTTGTGAAAGAAAGCAACTAAAATTTTTATTAGTTTCCTAGTCCTTTGTGTGATCCAGCATGTATTGTCCAACTAAATTTTCAGTTGTGAACTATTATTAACTTACCGTATTACAGAATAAGATTTTTAACAGCTGCCAGTACTTGTCAATATGTGTCCAATAAACTGCAGTGTAAATCCAATTGTAGCAAGACTGGTTGTGTCTGTGCAAATGTCACCTGTAATGTTTTACCACCTTTAAAAAATACACATTTTTATAAAAGAATGAAGTAGTTACCCTCTACAGAGTTTTCTAATGAATGAAGAAATAACTCAAAACCAGGAAAAAAATAATGCAATCAGATGCAATACCATGTTTGAGATCCAAATGGGAAAAAAAGGAAGACTGTAAGATTTACAGGAAAGCAGAAAAAATATTTGTGTAAGATCTGTGGTTTTGCTTTATTGTTTGTTTGGGTTTCTTTTTGTTTGTAGTTGATTTGCTTTTTTCTTTTCTCTGCCTGATACAATTTCTTTGTTCTTTGTTTCTTTTTTCCTTTGTTTTTTTTTTTTTTAATGGCACATACTGTCAGTGTAATATAAAGCCTCTGTAAGTTTTGACAGCAATAATTCAGTGATACTTCACATTTTCCTTTGGGGCCTGATTCATTGAATAGTTACCTGAGTCATTCTGACACCTGCAGTAAAAGTCACATTACTAACAGCAATATATAGCTTAATAAGATCCTTTTTTTCACTTAGAAAATTACTATGCTTTGTAACCAATATGTAACCACAGAGAATTTTATTAGCATGGGTGAATACAAAGAGCACCAAAAGCATCCTGAGAGCACTTGAGTAATGAAAAAGACCACAAGACATGATCTACATTAATTGAATTCATACCATATTGTGCCATGGGCTCTGTTCATGCTTAATATGTGCATTGCAACTTTGTAGGTAGCCAGAGACACACTTAAAATGCAATGGAACTTCCATTAGGATTCAAAGATTTTGGTTTCCAATTCTACTATAGAATTACGTCTTAAATAGACTTCAAATACTTTTTTCCTTTAAATTCCTCTTGGGTTATCAAAAAAAACAAAACAAAAA
The DNA here is from genome assembly GCF_037042795.1 of Molothrus aeneus. Lineage (NCBI taxonomy): Eukaryota > Metazoa > Chordata > Aves > Passeriformes > Icteridae > Molothrus > Molothrus aeneus. The sequence continues at coordinate 72,339,005 of NC_089647.1, read as the reverse complement.
AAAAGACAAACATTCCTGGTTTTGTCTGACTGTAATTTTCTCTTTTTCTTTTTTTTAAATTTCTTTCTTATGTTCTTCCTCTCTTTCTTTCATATTAAACTGTACAAAATCTTTTTGCTTTTTTCATAAATTGGTATGAATTCTTTATATAAAGTACAAAGAAGAGGATTTCTTGTTCAACTTTATAAATTGGCAATAAAGACAGATAAATCACCTTTTGTGTTTTTTGTTTTTTTTTTCTTGTGAGCAAGAACATGCCTCTGAATATACAGTATTGCTTTGAGTTGTCCATTGAAGAGGCAGATAGAGCATGGAGCCAATAATTCATAAGAAAGAGTCGGCATACCTGAATTGCAACCTGGTGCTGCAGCAAGTCATCAGATTTCAAATCAGCTTTTGTCCTACAGGAAGGAATGACTTTATCTTATAGAGATGTCTAAGCTTCTTTTAAAGTAACACAACCACATATTTCTCTTGTTTTGGAGTCTATGTCAATGTTAGTTTCTACATACTAGGTTTTTGTTAAAAGGGCTGAAGCTGGGACTTATCTGACAGAGTGTGGTGTAGTGTTTTAAATCAGAACAGGTTTAATAGATGTATGCAGCATCCCACTCTCCAGTAGTGGGACAGGGAAGAAAATCAGAAGGGCAAAAGCAAGAAAACTAGTGGGTTGAAAGACTTTTTAATAAGTAAAGCAAAAGCTGAATATGCAAGCAAATCAAACTAATTCATTTGCTTCTTCAAATCAGCAGACAGTTATTCAGCCTTTTCCAGGAAAACAAGGCTTCTTCACATCTAATAGTTACTTGGGAATATAAAAGCCAGAGGCAATAGAGAAAAAAAAAAAAAAACAAAAAAACAGGAAAAACACAAAGACAAGAAATCTCATAGCTTGAGATGAAGTCAAGGAGATCACTTACCAATTGTTATCACAGACGAAACAGACTCAGACTGGGAACAATTTGGTTTATTGCCCATTAAGCAAGATATGGATAGTGAGAAACAAAAGCACAAGCAATAAACTTCTTTCCTCCCCCTATTCCCTGGTTCGCCTTCACACCTTGATCCCCAATTCCTCTATCTTCTCCCCACCAGAGCAGTTCAGGAGAAGATGGAAAATGGGGGTTGTGTTGATAACATCTGCTCTCTGCTGCTCCTACCTCCTCACAAGTTTACCCAGAGCTGGCTGGACTATGCACAGACAGCAGGGGGAAAAAATTCCTCCTTCTCTTCAGGCTTTAATCTTAGTTCTAACCTCATCTATCTTCATGACATTTTTATCCTTTCTTAAGTATGTTTAAGTGAGGCATCACTATTTTGGCTGAGAGCCTCAGCTGTGCCCTCTGGTGAGTTCATTGGAGCCATCTGGAACGTGGCATATCCAACATCGGCAGCCCCAGTCTCCCCTCACTGAGACCACCCCTGCAGCCATCTATTACCACAACTTTGGCATCTAGATTCAATACAGTTTAATTCAGTATTTCCTGATTTCAAAAAGGGCAAGACAACCTTCTTCTCCACTATTTGTTGTTTGCATCATTTGGTCCTCAATAATTTTTTGTTCTGTCATGTATGCAAACTGGAAATTTATCTCTTAAACACTATCTTCTACACCCCCACATAGCAGGAGAGGACCATTGTATTTAATGGTAGCATAGTCTTACCTGAAATGAAAATAATACAATATTATATTTTTACATAGCATCAGTGAATAAGGGCAAATAAGAATTATTCTTTATTTGTGACTAAGTAAATCCTCCTTATTCATCACTCACCTTGTTTAGTCTTTTCTAATTACTTTGTAGGTCAATCATCTTACAAGAACTCTCAGTTCACACATCTGGCTTGTGCCTCCTTTTCTCTCCCCTTACTAGATAATAAAAACTTACATGAATTTATCAAACACACAACTTGTAAATTCTATGGAAACATTTCAAAGCCAGTAAAAGAACCTCAAGCAATTTATATTTTCTATTGGAAAGAGTAGTAGTGAGATATGCTCTGTGTCTGTGATTAATAAGCAGCAGACAAAGATCCTCCATTACAATTTTAAACACAGGAAGTTCAAATTTAATAATTGAGGACAGACACTCAGAGGCTGATGAATAGAAGTTATTTCTAAGATTAATCATCATTTTTGAAGAGAAAAGATAAGGTTACATGATTTTTCATCATAAACTTATTAAAATATACCTTTTTATTTTCACTAGACTGACAGTGCTATTAGAACTCAAACTAGAATATAATTATGTAATCTGCTTTTTATATGGTAGATCTAACCCACATGTCCATAAATACTACCTGTTTTTAGTGTTTGTTTCTTTTTTTATTTTTTCTGTTCACGTGTAAACTCTTCAAAAGCCAAGCCAAACAAAAATCCTCCCACTACTCTCCACAGTATATGGTGATGCAGGCAGAGAACAAAAAGACCTGAAGACAATCTGTAACTAACATATAAAACGACAGGTAAAAACTAAGTGGATTAAACAAAGAGAGAACACAAGCAAACCCCAAAATATTTATTAATCTACACTCAGCCATTAAGACAGCAAGTTTCTGACTGTTAGCAGCTGATTTAAAGAGATAACAGGGTCTCTGGAGGAACACAAAGGAATATGGTAGGTTGCACAGCAGCTGATAGTCTTGACTGGCAAGAATGTTGCTCAAGAGGCTGAAAAGCTGCTCATGTTGACATCCTTGGTCAGCATTTCTTAAAAAGAAAACCAGTTGTCCTTATATGTAATGTTCTGTCAAGATATGTGGCAGCTCAAATCTAAAGATTGTCCATATTAATATTAAGGTTTCAGAACACAGCTGTGAGTGAGTCATTTACAATAACAGCAAACGCAATATAGTTTCCAATAGGCTTGTAATACAAATTAGGTATGTTTTGTTGCAGTGTGATATAAAATTTATTCATACAAGTTGCACCTGATCACACAGCTCACTCTTTACAAAGCCATAGATTACCCCTTGCACTTCAATTACATTAAACCTCTGAAACAGAGGTTGAGGTAGGGGCAGGAAGATCCCTCAGCAGTTACTGTCACAGGCAAACAGACAGACCTCGAGGAAATTAGTTTAATTTATTACCAATCAAACAAGGGTAGGACAAGGAGAAACAAAACTACATCTTAAAAACACCTTGCACCACCTCTCCTTTTTCCTGGACTTAACTTTAGTCCTTAGTTCCCTCTCTCCTCTGTCACAGTGGTGAAACAGCCTTTGTGCATATGAGAAGAGCTGAATTATCTCATCTGCTAGATGAAATGAGTGTTGCTGCATCTCTTCTTCTTCAATAAAAGCTGTTTGGCTTTCAGAAAGACAAATTGATTGAGAGTGAAAATTTAATCTCAAAAGATACAGTGAGTTGATACAAACTTCTAGGAATGATCATAGAAATTTTTTGGAATTAAAAAGTTGGAACTAAGCTTTATAATTCCCTTAAGTATGCCTCAGGAAGGAGCTATCTTTTGAGGGAATTATCTGCAAAAGTTGCAAAACGTCTTTTTTTTTCTGTGATGACATGATCCTCTACGTTAGTCCTCAGAGTGTAAGTAGGGATTAAAATTTAATATTTTTCAACTGCAGGGCATCCATTGTTACTTATTTTCCCTAGAAATACAGTTTCTGGAATGGAAAAACATCGGACGCCATTTCTAGCTAAGAGGGGAATAAGGTGTTTTCATTAATAGGAGGAAGTGTGATAGACATGATAGCCACATATAGCATGAAGGATATTGCATGAGGGAAACCTTAAAAAAATAGTTTTTTTTCATTTTATCAACTGTCCTGTTATATGAGAAATAAAAAAAAAAGAAAAATACCACCTATGCCTGAATTCCATACACTACCTTCAGTTCAGATATGGCTTTTTTGCATTTGAATACTAACCTTTGATATCAGAAAAGAAAGAAAACTGGCACAGTTAGCATGCAAATTATTAATGCATTCCTTAAAAAAAAAAATTACCCCTTTCTGAGAAACTCTCAGTGTTGTGAGGACAAGGGAATATCTGGCAGAGAAGTTCCATTTTAAAAGTCAGAAGGCAGATTAACGAATAAAATATCAACATAGGATAGTAACTATGCTGTCAGCAGACCAGAAAGACTAAGGAAAGAAACAAAGTGGAAGAGCTTCCTCCCAAAGCAGCAGTGTTTGCAGTGGAAGTGACAGAGCTGCTCAACGTGTGCTAAATCAGTGAGTCCATATATTCTAATTCACATTTCCAACAGTAGCACCTTGCACTTGGCCTTGGTGAACCCCATAAAGTTTCAGGTGCCCAGGTGTCCCCATGGGTCTCTAGCAAGAGGAAGATGAAGGACTTTGGAAGCAAGACTCAGATATATCCTCATATAGCCACTCTCAGTTTTTATGCTGGTACAGCTGTTGTCCAGTTATGGACCATTTTGTAGCTCTTGACACTAGTAACTCTTCTTCCTCAAAAAATAAGATAAATACTGAATCTGATCATGATTACTGTGCTATGCTATAAAACAGGATCCTCTTTTTAGGGACCTTAGCCAAAAAATAATTCTCTTTTTAAAGTGCAACTATACAAATTGCAACAATTCTTTTCCCCATTATACTGTCAATCATCACAGAATTTTGTTCATTTGTTTCAAGGTATACTATAATTGTGATTAATGTGTGAGAATATATTGTGCCATTGAAGACACCTGTTTAAATCCTCAATATGTATAAAATTGAGAGATTATGTAAATAATGTAAAAGAAATAAATATCTGATAGAACATAAGGCAGATACAATTTAAGGGAAAGTAAAACTCATATTTTAATTTCCAGAGTGCCTTTGTTGATTGAGAAAAGAATGAATCCTGAGCCAGGCTGGAACAGTTCTTGCAAATTTTCAAAAACTCTGTACCTAAGACTGGGTGTTCTTTAAATGCCACATAATTAATCAGAGAATTTTTCACATGTAGGATTACATAAAGTATACTATTGCCAGTATTCATAATTTGCTTTGTTTCTTGGTTTTTGTCTTTTGGTCATGATCCAGGCCGGTTGCAGGCTCCTAAATTGAAATGTCACCCAGATGAAGTGACACAGAGATCAGAGTAGACCAAGTCTTGCTATAGCCATTGGAAATCCAGTCTTAAGATACTCATCTTGCTTTGAAGGAGATACTTATGCTGAGACTGTTAGGGACTTACACAAGAGCTATAATGAGAGGGAGAGGGGACAACATGATATAACTTTGAATTTAACCCTTGTTTGACCAAAGTGATGGCGTAGATGATTTCAATAAATAGTTTCCAATGTTAGCTGGAATTTTAAACTTTCTTGAACAAAAGCAGTTAGCAATTTACATTAAAAAACCCAGTATGTTGAAAACATCTGTTGATAACATCTTCAAGTGACTGAACTGCACTGTGCAGTATATATTTTGTGGAGCAGCTGTTCTCAGAAATAGCTGGTAGGAAAATGAAATCTTGTTTTTAAAAATGATATGCATGCATTGTAAACTTGCATTTACCAAATCTTATTGCAATATTTACTTGAGTTATTGCTATGCTCTTACTTCAAAATTGGATGAGGTAACCATATAACACTATGACAACCATGTAATGGTATGAACAAGCATACACTATAGATATTGTTCTACACATATCTTTGTTAGCAAAGGTAAGAATACAGGGTTGATAAAGTATAGTTTTTTCTCTAAACTTAACTTGATGATAATTACTATAAGAAATATCTCTTTTTCATCTGTTGTGTATCTTCAAATTTTCCTTATGGTGTCTGCCATTTAGGATGATGAGGAAGCCTTTCTGAGCCATAATTCAAAATATTAAAAAAAAAACCATAAATGTTTAGGTTTGAATATGCTTTCTGAACTATATTTGCTTTCTGAAGTATAATATGCTTTCTGAATCATATTTACATAGCACAAATTATTCCCTCTTTAATTGCAATGTTTTTTAATAACTAAACATTCACAAGGAAAAAACTTCAAAAATTATACAATAAAAATTGATTATCATATGTGCAATATTTTTAATCTTTTCAATAGGTAGTATAAATTTTAAAATACTTTAAGAATCATTATAAATAATGAACTAAATACCAATCATATTTCATCTCAGGGATACTTATTTTTATAAAACCTGTTACATTTAGAGGAATTCATTTGCAATAGAAAATGCAACTAAGTATTTTAATGTGGAATGCTATAAAGAAAGAGCTATTTATTTGAAATTGGGTTTGTTTATGGGATTTATTAATTAATAGAAAAAGAATATACACTTTTGTGTTCAAAATCCTAAGGGGAAAAATATTAATACAAATTAGAATTACAATGCACAAAAATTCTTGCAACATTGATGAAATTAAATTCAAGAAAATCCCATTGTTTAAAGACAGATTTCCCAATGAGTCTGCATATGTCACTAAATTAAAAAAAAAACCAAAACTATGCAATTCTAATAAAATATAGATATTTTTGGTAAAGTTAATGCTTAATGTGATTTCAATTTACTTTTCTTCAGTCATTTGCATTTTCCTATCTTCACGTATTAGATACTTTTTCTATTTGTTTTCTAGTTTTTCATTGTAAATTTCATGACTACAATTCCAGTTTGAATGACTGTTCAGAAATTCGTAGCACCAACAGATTCAGATAGTAGAAATCAGTTTTGATTCTTTTAAGTTCAACTTTTAATAAAGTCAAGTGGCCAAATCTAAGTAGAAACTATGATGAACATCCCAGGTGTTTTGGGGTCACCAGTGTCCAACTTTGATTTAAAAACAACCAAAAAAAGCAAAGCCCACTTACCTGAAGTTAATGGAAGTTTAGATGTTTCATAAACTAAAACAACAGCAGCACATCTAAACAAAAACTCCCTAAACAAATATTCATAGCTCATCGTCCTTACACTGTTGTGTTCTTTATACTAGATTACTTCTGTTCTCTTCCCTATATTTTGCATTCCCTTGTTTCCAGTAACATGATTCTTATTTTCTCAATAAAAAATTGGTATTTATAAGTATTAAGAAATATATGTGTTTTCTAATAATTGTTAAAAATTTAATGTTAATGATAATCTGATCATCTTTGGTTTTAAAATAACTAAATTTTGAAAATACAAAAACAAATATTAGAAGTACTTACTAACTGTAGAGCAGTTTTCTTTGGGGCCTTTGTGAGAGTGGCAAAAATTAAATTTAGATGGATACACAAAGCTGTGTGTCTGTAAAGCATAGAATTTATGGAATACTTCTATTTTAAAAGAATCTAAAACAGAATTAAGAAAAAAAAATCTCTTTTGTATGCACAGAATGAAAAATGAGTTAAAAGGTCATTAATTTGGCTTCACTCTGTACCTAACTGATGCAAACAATAAAGTATCTTACACGAAAAAAACAAAAAACAACCAAATCCAAAGAATTTAGAGACAGAAAAAACAACTGAACACAGTATCTGACATGTGACTTCACTAGTGCTGGTTTACAACTTATTTTCATTAAGTGAGTAATTGAGTTATTCAGAAGTGAAAGTGTACTTTTTGGTTTTCTGTTGCTGCTAATGATTTTTATTTGCCAGATTCATCATATATTTTATGACCTTTCCCAGAAAAACTAGAGAAGACTGTAGTCGAACAGTTTAAATTTCTTTGCTTTTGAAATGAAAATTGGAGTTTCAAACGCATAATCTAATTTCAATAGATAGCATTCTTTAAAGAGATGACATTCTTTACACTGTTGCAAGTTTATATTCATATAAGTTTCTGTTAAGATTGATTCAACAGGCTGAGCTTAATGTTCTTTTTTATTCAAAAAAGTTTCTGTGTATGTTATTGACTCATTTCAGGATATCCGTCTTTCCTAGCTAAGGGCTTCAGAGGTATCAACAACTATGTTTGCTAATACTCCCCTCAGCTCCTGGAGAGGCTTTTGTTATTACTTTGCTGCTGCATTTCCTTTTGAATAAAACATGTTTGAAGAAAACATTGCATAACTGGGACTCATTCTACATTTATCTCTTCCTACTTCTTTAGTCAATTCTTTAAATCCAGTACTTTTTTTTCCCCCTTCCTCCCACACACTCAAAATATGCAAATTTTGGATTGTTTCATTTTTTTTTTCAAGGTTGAAACTCTTTTCTACCTCAATCCTTTGTGATCATTATTTTCATTAACTGCATTATCAGTTTCAAAACAAATAGACACAGTAATACCATTAAAATCTAAGCCTTGGTATTGAGAATTTTACTTTGGTTCAGGTTTTTTTATGGCATATTAAGATTTATTTTGGAGGCTGCTGATAATTAGTGCTCATTAGAAATTCTAACCTGCTGCCAAATGAAGAGAAGGTTTTTGCACACTGTCCTGACAATGAACTCTTCATTTATACAGCTTAGATAGACAGGTAACCAAGTCTCAAAGCGTGATATGTGGACTTTACTTAATTAAATTTACTTTTTTTTTTACATGTAATAGAATATAGAATGAGGTATTCCAAAATATTTTCAAAGTATTGCTATTTTATTAGTCGTATAGATATAATTTGACTAAATTTCTTTAAAAAATATTAAAATAAGAGGGAGTGGATAGCATTATTTTTTCATTATTTAGTGGGTTGGAAAAGGATATATTAATTGTCATTATTAATGATATTGTAGTACTGATTAAAACAAAAATGCACACTATTACTCTAAGCAATAGTATTTAAAAGAATTTTAATAATATATTTACTCTCTGTGTATTTATTAATATATGTATACATTAATATTTTTTACTTATATATTATTTAATTTGCTGCTTTCTCATAATTTTTTCCTGTCTTTGAAGAAGTGAAACTTATAAAACATCCATCACTTCTGGCCAACTTTAATTTTGCAAAATTAAATTTGACAAAAACCTGATTTTAAACTTCCAAATCATTCTTTGAGAAAAACATCTTTCAAAAGTTACAGACTTTTTTTACAAATTTCTGATAGAAAGCACAATTTTTCCAATCTAGTCTACTGGGCTGATCTTGCAAAATTATTTCTTTAAACCCAAACTAAATCTTGTTAATAATACAATTTATATATTTTTAAAATGAAAATTATATTTTATATCATGACTTGCAGCAGCATGTAGTTTTTTATAGAAGACATTCTAAGGATGGATGGGACTTTATAGGAAGCAGTGTTCTTTCAAGAGGAGCTATGAAAAGACAACCTTCAGCAAAGTCAATGAGAAGGACTATGCTGAAATATATAGAGAAATGTTTCTTCAGCATATAGAACAAAAAAAGGGTAAAGGCTTCATTTACTTAGGTGATCTTTAGTATCTAGATCCTTAAGTGAACTTCAAAATCTTATAGTTGTTATTCATTGTCTGTACATTCTGTGTAGAACACTCATCCTGAACAAAGTAGGACTGAAACGGGAGAAGAGCGAGGAAGGATGCACAGTTCTATAACCAGGGAAAATGAAGATTGTTCTATACCAGCCCATACTCTGCATCTTTAACTTTTCAGATGACAAAGAAATGCTGCAAGTTCCTTCACAATGACTGGGAGTCACAAGAAAAGGATAAGGCTAGTGTCTTCACATGCAAGATCTCAGTTTAATGACAGGTTAATCCTTCTGGGTGTTTCTGTGCTTACAGGCGTAGGAAGAAAAGCTAAATTCACAGTGTTACTCATAGCCTATATTAAAAATCCCACAACATAAATATATAAATATATTTATAATTAAATATAAAGAAATATAAATATATAAAGATATATTTTGCAATATATAAACATACTCCAATATACTCTAGTCTCTAGTCTCTCCCCAGCTTTATTTGTTTTATGTGCCACTAAGACTTCCTTTATTATCTCAACATATTTTACAGTGCTTCTTGAAAATTTGGAAGGGCATGAATCAAATGATTTTATATTGAAAAGTAAATATAAGAAAGAAATAGGATCACTGGATTCAAAACAAACATTAGAATTTCTTATGATAGTAAAATCACCTTATTATAATACTCAATTTCTGACTAACTTCTTTTTAGGAATGCACCCGTGATGGGATGTGTACAAGTGAAAGCTGCAGCCTGCTGTTGACATCAATGAAAAGGATAATAATTTTAATAAGTCTAGAGAAGACAATTATGTGTCTTTACAGAAATGAATCCTAAAAAGTAAATTTTTTGAGGAATAAAAGTGAAATTCTTGGTGAGAAGACTGAATCACTGAGACGTGAAAATTTTCTAAATTTTCTAAATTAGAAATCTAAAATTACCAAAGAGATTTCACCACAATTACATGACATTTCTAGAAGCCTTTTCCTGAAAGGATTTGTTACTCTCCTGAAAAATCAGATGGACAAAATGATCAAGCAATCTGAACAAGAAGGTCTTGTTTAAATAGTGGTTTGGGATGATGATATACAGCTGGGTGAGCAGTACTTTATTGGTGTCAGTCTCTGTCTGTTTTGTCAAAGTGCAAACTTAATTCTTCTAAGTAGTGGTTACACAAGGTGAACTTCATGTAACATAAAACTTAAATAATTTCTGCATAGAACACCTGAATTTGTTAATGATTACACATAAGAGTCACAGAAGCTTCAGATTGTATCTATTTTTCCTGATAAGCAGAATTGATAATAAATTCAATAAAGTCTATAGGGGGAATATATTATAGTCTACTGGATTAGCAAAGGAAGAATTGTTATTGTAGTAATAAGCTTTGTGCTAACTCTTGGAAGCATCAAGATTAAGACCAGTCAGAGCTGCTTTGTCTGAATTTGGGCTGGCCTGGGCTTGCCTGGAGCTTTGCTTTAGCCTGTTTAGGAACTGAAAATTGAACTATTTCTTTTTGTTTACTTTTTATCATTGTGTTATAAACATATAATAAATTAATCATAGATTTCAAAATAATACCGATACAATGAGGTTATTGTCTGTTGCATAAATTGCCTACGATGACAGAATAAAATTGCAACTTAAAGAGTGCAGGCATATGATGACAACAAAGGCCTTCAAAGCATGGGCATGGAATAATACGAGAGGCCTCAGGGCTTTTGTATTATTGAACAACATACTAGGGGTCAATTACAGGTCACTAAAGGAATCCAGCCTGGGGAAATTGGTAACTGAGATTTTAGTGGTAACAAAGAGAAAAAAGAATCCAATACATGTAGGAGCACACCATTCATAATTTATGTGCATGTTCGGTGGAAGTGCAAACCACTGAGGAGCAAGCAGAGCATGTTAAATAAATATATATATAGTCCCAAAAAGATGTTATTGTAAAGAAAAGGAAAATCTCGCTGTAATTATTGCATCTTCTCTGAGAAAGACTCAGTATGCTGGTGATTTATTACAATCCATTACATCTTCTTGAAGACTAAAGTGCTGACCTAAGGACATGAAAGGGTTTTTGGAAGAGTGAGCACAACACTGAAAAAACAGTAGACACTAGAAGTTTTGTGTACAATTATTGTAACATTAATTTTATTGAGACTATCCTTTTCCTGTTATAATGTTTTATATTTTCCTTCTCTTTTTGTGATAATTATATCTACGTAAATTACATACATATATGTACATAAATAGCTAATTAGGATGTTGATTGACTACTAAGAAATTCTTGGCTTTGTATATGAGGTTTGTTCCTTTGGTTCCCTTGCATGAGTCAATTTAGGCCATTAAAATTTAGCTGCAACTATACATGTCAAGGTGATCATAAGTAAAATGAGACCATGCCAGAATACAAAGACTCATAATGCATCTTTGTGACTGCTGAGAGTATTTAAATCCACAATCAATAGACGAGTTGAGAGTGCTGGACTTGTATGTTTACTAGAATCCATAGGCAATAAGGCTGTAGGGAACTGGAAACAGTGTCATCTCAGCCCTAAGCTGATTCAGAAAGTAATTATTGGTGGTTTCAGAAAATTATTAAAAAAACTTTTTGTAATTTATCACCACTACATTGCAGTCTGTTTACATATATTTTTAAAAATATATTTATGTTTGTATATATGTTATGCATGCTAGGGCTATTACTGAGACTATTAGATGATCACAGGATTAAAATTACTATAACTGTGTGAAAAACTGTAGACCTGGGAAAATTATGTCATTTTTTTGGTTAATAATGATGTCAGAAATTGTAATTAAATTTTTTAGGACATTTTAAACAGCTAAACTGACACACCCAGTCTTTTGAAAGTTTCCCATTATAATCAGATGCATAATTTTTATTTTCACCAACATAACAGTGATACAACATAAGATGAAAACTTGTAAAAGTTCTTTTCAATAGTTTGTTAGAAATTTATGTTTTAATACATTAATGATTTTGCTTACACCTCCCCATACTAATCTTACGAAGAAATTACTCTCTCAGTGTACCAGTTCCATTTCTGATTTGACCAGGGGAACTTTTGTCCACTGTGAAGGACTGAGACATAAAGCAAGAGCAGAATGAAGTGAGTGAATTGTGACTGCCAAGTAACAATAGGGTACTCAGCTGTTCAGAAAAGCACCAGCCATTAATTAAATAGCTGGTGTTGATTTACACCTTCTCTCTGGAGTGCAAAATGTTGCATGCCTAAGTGTTTGTACAGTTATAGGCAGAATAAATTTATTGCACAAAGTAAAGATAAATAGAATGATATCACTCCGTAGTTATCAATCACCTACAGGTAAACCATCCATAAAAGTTGTAATTGTAGACAGGCCATTGTAGACTCATTTCACCTCAATATTGCACTTTATTTTCTGAATATAGGGAAAAAATAACTAGCAGTTACCTGTAGTATAAGATTATGCTTTTTTGTTACATTCTGAAATAGATAAATACTCTGGATGTTCAATAAAATAATTTCACATGAAATTGAGTTTATTGTGATTTTTATGTATTTCAATTATATTAAAGGCTTCTCTTTAATACCATTTGCAGAATTAATTTGCTGAAAATTTGCATTTGGCTACTGATGAAAAAACAACTTACCATCTTACATTAAATGCAATATACGTAAACTATATCACAGAACACTGAGATTGATACATTTTTACACATAGGCACCTTGAGACACCTTGAGAAAACTGTGAATACATATTGAATCAATATCAGAAAACTGCCCAGAAAAGCTGTGGTTGCCTTAACATTGCTATCTTTGTGTAGAAAGAGTTGAGGACAGACTAGATAGTGAAATGTGGATGCTGATGAACCCCTGGAAAATTATAGATATTGAATATAGATAAAATTTACTACATATTCTGATTTTCTATGGAGGAAAGGTGAATCCCTGTGATTATAGCTAGAGCTGTATTTATCTTTCTCTTCTTTTGTCTATGTTTTTTTCTTAACTTCCATAACCTTTCTGGCATTAATCCTAGTTTTCTTTTGTATATCTATAACTATATCTATAACTTTTCTTTTGCATATCTATAACTTTGTATATCTATAACAGTGTCTGTGAGCTGAAAAATAATGCTTTTATTCTTTTAAGATGCATTTATCCTGTGTGTTCTGTGCCTTTGTGCATATGTAAAGACCAGAAAACTGTTATTGTAATGATAAACTTCTCTTCCAGAAATTCATCTAAAAAGATAAATATTCTAAATGGTGGAGTTGATAGAGTCATCCTAAAGTACATCCTTAGTTGTTAAATGTAAGATTTCTACCTTCAGACTGGAAATCTGCATGTGAAGTCCTCCATAATAATTACATTTCAATGATCCATAACTTTACTGAGAAGGTTTGCCAACCTTCCATTAACCATTGTCCTATTTACGAAATTTTTTTACAGCACACTGCTTCTCCTAGTAATAATTATCATTTATACCTAGGCTTAACTTCAGAAGATGTCTTCAAAAAATTATAGTCACATGAAAAATTCAAGTTTTAAGTGCTCTGGAAATATTTAATACCATATAGCTACATGCCTAAACCCTTTTAAAATGTGATTGATTGAGAATCTACATATTCAAATTCATATCTGTTTTGCAGCAAGTGGATGTCAAGGCTGCCTAGTGATCTGGTGAAAATATGAGTTCTCAGATACATGCAAAGTAAAAATTACATATGTTGGGGAAAAATGGTCTTCAGTGTTATTTCATAGTTCTGGATCAAGAAAAAGTAGCAAAAATGAATAATTAAAATCTAAAAAGGATTCAAAAAGGCAAAAAAATGTGGGGTTGAATGTTGATTAATGGTGCTGGATGCCACATGAAGCTCAAATTCAGTAATTTCAAGCATGTATCAATGTTGGCATAGCATAATTTCAGTACCATCACTGAATACTCTTGAAAAACACCACAAAATTCAGATTTATTTAACTGAGCTTTGAACTGTAGTCAAAATTAACTTCTGTGTGCCAGTAATGGACATGATATCCATGAAACTACCATGAATAAGCAGAACAATAAAATACCACATGATGCATTCATATAATAATTCTATACTTATTTCAGTAATGGAAATTTAGATCCTGTCATGTCAAATTTGGAAATGATCATGTGATGAGACTGTTCCTCCATTTCTCCAGATTGCTAGTCCTAAGGCTCTCAAGTGATCAAATATAATTTTGTAATTAAATAACTACATCCCTAAAATGTTTTAGTTTTTCATAGCACATATACATAGGTTTATGCAAATGTTCTCCCTGGCCACATCTTTCAGAAATTTAAATCAACAGTAATGAACCCCTTGCATTTTTTTGTTATACAGATTTAAGACTATTCTCCTTCCAAGCAAAATTTTAAATTATAGGGTCGTGAAATACTAGCATAATTAGAGCAATATAAATAACATATTACATATGTAATCAATATAATGGAGAGGAAAACTGCTGCTAATTAAGCATTTGCAAAATACTTTCAAATCTGAATTATGATAATAAACAAAATACATACAGAATAAAACAACAGAAAAAATAAAGGCATTGTTTTGCAGTTTCTTTTGCATCGTGAGAAAACAAAATTAATTTGTTTTGCCTGAAAGCAACAGAGTCCTCTGTAAGTGAAATTATATGTAATGTGTATTCAAATCAAATTCAAGGAGGGGAAAAAAAAAGTATTCCAATAAAATTTTAATCATGAAAATTATTAGCTCAAAAATGAACCCTGAAAACTTAAGTGAAGCTATTTTGTTAAGTTTGCTTGCTAAATGTAGAAGATGAAAGAAAAAAAAGGACTTGTAAGCCTCACTAGATATGCCATTTTCTCCTTAGTCTTCACCAACAAGGTGTCTCAGGCTTTTGTGATTAATGAAAGGCCTTCTGGTGGAGGAAAACATCAGCAGTGGATGAAGATCAAGGACGACTTAAGCAACCTTTACTCATGAAAACACATTGCAATTGACAGACCTGTACAGCATCCTCTGGTAACAGAGGTGGAAGGTGTCTTTGTGCAGCTATTGCCTACTATCTTTGAAAGGTGATGGAAAATAGAGAGGTCCCTAATAATTTTAAAAGGGCAAATCCCCTGGCTTTTTGTCCCGCTACATAGCTCTTGACAAGATGTTATGTTTGGTAAGAAAGAAACTAGAACTTGGCAGGAAAAGTGGAAAAAGCTGAGGAGTGGGAAAAGGTATAATGGAGAGGATGATTGTATAGTGCATATTCAGAGGTCAACCCTAAATCTCATCCAGAGCATAGAACACACGCGCATAAAGATGATTTGAAAGATAATTTGTATGTCTATAAATACAGAAAAAAATATTTTTTTGAGGTTCATAATTATAACAATGCGTGTAAAACATGGTAATGTTTTACCGAATTGCTTCAATGTGAAGGAAAGTTGAAGTTTTGGAAGCATTTGAAAGTATGAGAGCCACAGAGGTCAGAATAACACTGAAATGAGCAAAGCTCAAAGAATATATACAGTGGCAAGATATATAAAAGAGGGAAAGAGTGGGATGAGAAAGAAATCAACCAATGTCTTGAAAAAAGACACACCTGAAAACAAACTTCAGACAGTCAAAATCTGTCTTTCTGGTACTGAGGAATACACTCCTTTTCCTTTTTCAGTCAATTTCCCACAGTATCTCGCATCTCACTGGAATTATAGAGGCCTTTATTTCAGTCAGATAAAAATGAAAGAGGGAGAATGGATAGCTAACCTTTAAAAAGGTTATACATCCATTTAAAAGCTATTTATGCTGCCAGTTATACTTAGTCTGAACATGCTTCACCACCCTTGTCATGCTACACACTTTGTAACTTTCCATTAAATTTTCCAGGCTTTCTTGGTCTGATATCAACTGGTATGCACTTAAATATCTCCCAATTGCTTCTAGTCAAATAATAGAGTTCCTGCATAATATTACTATGCAAGTAAATTATTAGGAAATCAGAAAAGCAAACAAAATAATTTCAATGGAAATTAATTTGGATTTAAAACCATGGTCACAGACACTTGAAAAAGACAGGTTTATAGTAATATTCAGGCTTAGAGAGCATAAGATCAATCCTGATGAGGTGAGTGAAGATCAGAAACAGCCCTGGGATGTTGAGGCAAGACCACAGTGACGAGAAAGAGCAGATGTCTAGCCAGGAAAACAGCCTTCAGATCAGGATCCATGGGATCCAGTACTGCTACAGCTGAGCTGGAGATCACTGAGACTAAAACATCACTTAGATAATATAGGAAGACCTAAGCTGAAACGGGACTTGTGAGCCCATAGGTGTGTAGGTGAAGGCCCCAGGTTTGCTGCTCAGGGACTTTTAGGTTTACTAGTGCCCTCAAACACCCTACATTTCTCCTTATTCTCTCACCCAAATCTTAAAATCTCATAAATTATCTACTGGTGTTCTATACACATGGAAATATAAAACTGATTTTAAGAATAATATAGATCTGCTCTCATCTTAGAGGAAGAAAAGAAAAAGTGAAAATATTATTTTTGTTATACATTTCATTAACAATTGTGTTGAATATGCAGCACTGCCAAAAACTTTAAGACATTTAATTAAAATTTATTTCTGGAGAAAAGAAGGGTGTCCAAAGAAGGGTGTCCAAAGAAGGGTGTCCAAAGAAGGGTGTCCAACGAAGGGTAACAAAGATGGTGACGGGTCTGGAGGGGAAGCCATAAGAAGAATGACTGAGACCACTTGGTCTGTCCAGCCTGGAGAAAGGGAGACTGAGGGGTGATCTCATCACAGTCTGCAATTTACTTGAGGGCAAGAGGAGGGACAGACACTGCTCTTTTCTCTGTGGTGACCAGTGACAGGACCCAAGGGAATGGCCTGAATCTGTGTTAGAGGAGGTGTAGTTTAGATATTAGGAAAAGACTTTTCACCCAGAGGGTTGTTGGGCACTGGATCAGAGCCCACGTCACAGCACAAGCCTGACAGTTCAAGAAGCATTGGAACAATACTCTCAGGCCCATGGAGTGATTTTTGGGATTGTCCTGTGCAGGCCTAGAGTTGGACTTTCAAATGATCCTTGTGGGTCCCTTCTAGTTCAAGATAGTCTATGATTCTACAATTCTATTTATTCTGAATTTACATTCCAATCTGTATGTTTTAATAAACAAGTTTTATACCAAACTACAGGAATCAAATTGGTTTGAAATGAAAGTAATTTTTAATGTAATCTTCTCCTGGCTCTTTATAACTGCAAACACAAGAAGATCAGGAATGAATCCTCAGCCCTAGGAATACAGCTTTCATTCACTGCTTAAATGGCTGATATAAACACTTCAAAGACTGCCCATTGCAGAGCAGGCTGGCAGTGGCCTTATTGCTACAACAATGTTCT
This sequence comes from Molothrus aeneus, assembly GCF_037042795.1. Lineage (NCBI taxonomy): Eukaryota > Metazoa > Chordata > Aves > Passeriformes > Icteridae > Molothrus > Molothrus aeneus. The sequence continues at coordinate 72,321,295 of NC_089647.1, read as the reverse complement.
GAGTCCAAAATCACTCAGCCCATAATTATTCTTTCTGTACATTTCTCATTTTACTTCACTATTTTGTTAATATGATGTTCAAAAAGGACTTGACAGCTGGTAAGGTAAGCATTTCTCATGCCAGCACAATAAGCAGATGAGCACTTTAGTGCCCTAGTGCAGTGCACAGGGGGATTTCTTCAATCAGGAAAGCCTCATAAGATTCAGGAGTGGTCAGGGGCCCACAGTTTATGCAACAGTGGCTGACTAGACTTGTGCGGGGCCAATATCTCAAAGGCAACTGTCAGGAATGCAGTGCCAGATTCCTTTCAGTGGTGCCAAACACCAGGACAGGGAACAATGCCTATAAAGTAAAACATAAGAAGTTTCACCTCAACATCAGGGAGAGCATCTTTACACTGGGCATGGCAGAGCACTGGAACAGGCTGCCCAGGGCGGTCATGGCATCTCCCTTTCTAGAGACATTCAAAACCCACCTGGATGCATTCCTATGTAGCCTGTTCCACGTGACCCTGCCTTGGAATTGGAATTGGACTAAATGATCTCCAGAGGTTCATTCCAACCTTTACAATTCTATAAGCGTACGTTCTTATGATTAAAACAGCCTAAAAAATGTGTGGTAACTTTAGCGCTCATTCTAATCTTGACTCACACTCTAGTTTTAGAGAGTCATTTTGCTTATCTATGCTTTCCTGTTCTTAGTAGAGACAACCTATACATCACTGGAGACAGTGTTAGAATCAATACTAAGGTTTCAGCTAGTGGAATAGTAGTATGAAAATACTTGTATAATCTCATACAAACTGATATAAATTGTGTTAACTTTTAAATTAAAGTTGCACTGAGACAGGGATGAAATATATACACTTCACACTGCAACAGTTTGAATGTGGTAAGAAATAGCCTAAATGCATCCCTAAACTGTGATAAAGAAACTGATTAAAAACAAAAATATGGAAATTGAGATAAAATGGGCTCATAATTTATTCATGAATAAGCTTAAGGGAAGCTGTATAAACCAGCTAAATATGGAGAAAGTTATGCAAGTAAGAAAAGTAAGAGAGAATGATAAAGGAAGATTTTCCTTAGGTTTTGAGTCTATTGAAAAAAAAAGATTCCTTTCATCACAAAATAAAGATTTTTGTATTTAACAAATAGGTCTATGATTTCTGTAGTATTTTTTTTTTTCATAATAGTTCTGTTCACATATAAAATAAAAACCGAAATGTAATCATGTTCTACATCACCTGATCATACAAACATCAGGGAAAGTATAAGATTAGTAATAATTTCAAGATTAGCAGTAAGTAAGCATAAGATTTTTCTGTTGCTTAGTTAAACTGGTGTTTCTCAGTCTAAAGAGCACTGTGATACATCAGCTGAAATTGAAATAGATGTCACAGAAGGCTATATTCCTTAAAGTAGAAAGCTTGCTATTTTCTGCCATTGAAAGAATTTCTGAAGCCTGATGAAGTCAAAAATGGAGTGACACACTGAGCTGCTGGTGTGAATCGAAATTTTGTATATAAAATTTTTGATAATGTAACACAAAAAACTTTTAATCTCATGCCAAACATAAACTTGATTGATGGCCTTTTTCCTTTATCTTCTTCATTCCATGGAAAAGACTGCAGTTCTGGTGCAGTTACCCTTTCCTGTCAGCCTGACTCTACCTTCTTGTCTCCTAAGTATCTGATTGCCCTCTGACTCTTCTACTCAACTGCGTATTAGCATTCACTGCATAGCAAAATGGGGTCAATAGAGAAGGCAGTGCTCAACAAAGCAAGGGAGATTAAAGAATGCGTGTACAGTATGTCAGCTACTCTCTGGTCATGCATATGCCATTGCATTTATATATGCGCCCAACAACAAAACAACGAAGAAAAAAGTCATTGATGACTTAAAGTTATGGGAAAATCTACAAATAAACATAAAAAGCAACAATTTTGTGGTAGTTTACAGCTGAGCTTTAGTGAAATGTATGCAAAATATGTTACATACAATGCACTATACAACCTCTGCTAAGTAATATTACAATCTTGATTCAGACAGTGTGTTTATACTATTAATAAGGCCAAAAAAATTTAATGGACTAGGTTCCATCTTAGGTTTCTAAGGTGGAAAATTATCTCAGAATGTTTTTTATTCTATAAAGGCACAATTTTGTATTTCAGGTCTATCACTAAATCAAAACAATTTGAAGTAGTTGTATGGTTCTCAGGGATTAATATATTTCTGTACAAGTTCTTTGAGAAAGTAAGATAACATTGCCTTCACTTGAAAGAGGACTAACATCTGTACATCCAGAAAAAGAAAGATAATAATGTACAGAAGGGATATAATAGCACTGGAGTGACTGGAAAAAGGAACAGAGACAAAAGGACACAAAAATAAAAAATTTAAGGAAGAGATAACACTACAAAACTAATAAAAAAATAAAATAAATGTAGGATCTGTCTAGAATGTGCTTGCTATACATGCTGTTATGTGTGTGTATATATGTATATATCTGTGTACATTTTTTCATATATATGTACATACACATGCATATATACATTTTATTGTATACATATTTTTAAAATATATATATATATATATATATATATATATATATATATATATATATATATATGTCAAGAAGATGGGTCAACCATTTATATATTTGCTCATTTCCTGATATTTTTTCCATTTCTCTTGTTTGTCTATTTCTTCTGGAAACATATCTGTTTCTTTAAGTGTTTCCTAGTAGAGGAGTAATCTATTCTGGGATACACAACCAGAGGCGCCTCTTATTGCTTACAACCATACTTAGATACTCTGTTTAGGATTCTTCAGACACAACTCTTTCAGGATTCAGCTATGCAAAAAGGTTAAATCTCTCAATATCTCTTTAAAAAAAAAATCGGATTTTTATTTTCCTGTACAGATTATGTTGGATTCAAGCTTCTTTATTACACTGGTCTATTTCTGTTACAACACATATTTTGCTCACTCACTTCTCCCACCCCCACTACCACTCCTGTGCCCTGGTTGTATCCAAAACTGTATGATGTTGTAGAAGTCATTAAAGCAATTTTAAAATAAATCTGATATTTGACAAGCAGTTGCACTGTGGCTCTCCCTCAAGACTGGAGTGACATGTTGAATTGCTTGGAGTGAGTTAAAATTCTGCACACAGCATTTTCAATAATGGGCAGCTTAGGCAGCATTTTCTTAGAAATCCATATAAATAAGATTGAACCCTTTAAAGTGCTGGTGGTTATGGAAGACCAGCACAAGTTTCTGAAAATGCTCGCTATTTTTTATTTGCAATAAATTTCCAGAGTTGTAAAAAGTCATGCTGCATATTTTAACATAAAGATTTTTAAAGGTTGTTTTAAAAGTACTGTTCCATTTCAGAAAAGTTTAAGAAGAGCCTTTAAATTCAGAACTTTAATCCTCCACCATTGTGTGATAAAATCCAATGGTTTTGAGTGTCAGAGAGGGAAGAAAACTATGACAAGATCTTACATTTTTATAGTGAGATAAACATGGTTTTATTGCTTAAAATATTTAAGGTTACATTCCTGCTTCTCTTGACTTTACTGCCTAAAGTGTGAGGAATCTAATTCTTATTTCTTTACCCCATTTCACATATAAGTTAAAAAAAAAAATCTTTATTTTTCTTGTTTTTATAAAGCATTTATCTACTCTTCCATAGAAAAGAACTATCCCTAAACATTTTCATGTTTAACAACATAAAATGTTTAACAACAACTTTTGCACTACACATCATCACTTTAAGGCGATTCTTCTTGTTACCCTTCCCTATGGATATGTAGGAATCTCAGATTGAAGTGATGATTGCTGTAATTAGACTGAATCAATAACTAAATAGAGAAGGAATGTACAAGGAAGTTACATCTTGCAAACTCTTACAACCCAGGGGGACTTCTCCAGCTGCCACTTTTCAGTCCAGTAATTCCTCACTCTCCTTCTCAACTGTTAGGAAACTTATTTGAAGACCCAAATGTGAGCAACCAATAGTCTATGAGATCAAGGTAGACTGGATACAGTTTTGAAACATCACAGTGCTTCTATGCAAATTGGTTGTTTTATATTTTGTTGTTTTATTGGTATGAAGTCTGTAAACCTAAACTTCCTGTCTATAATTAGATTTTAAGACAAAACAATGTAATTTCTGATATCTTAATGACAAGATTTTTACAATCAGAAATTTGAATATTTCACAGTAATTTCTGGAATTAAAATAAGACTTTCTGCTTTTCTCTTCTAGTCCTTTAAGACAATGCAAATTGATCTATGATTAAACTTATAAATTGAGGACTGTTGAGGAGGTGAGTGTATTTCTTCTATTTTCCTCATAATAATTCTTTGATTTCCTTGTACTATATGGACACCTTTATTCAAAGTACTAGAACTGAATGTGGAGTAAGTGTACAGCTTGGTTGTATCAGCAAATGAAACTTGAGTGAAATGGAAAGCTAGATCACAGGAACATGATGCAAAAGTGCTTCACGGTGCTCAGTAACAATAAAGCAGCTTTGAAAACTTGCCAGAAGAACTTTGAAACTGTGGCATAAATAACTCTGTACTTACTGCAAGGCTAACACAGAAATGGCAGAAATACAATATAGGTATCAGTGAATAAATTGTCCTTTTCTGAAAGATTTTTTCTAAAGCTATGGTAGAGAACTTCAGAAGATGACAACTTATGATGAAACTATTAAATTCTAACAGAGTATGTACATATAATATGTGAAGAAATATTCATAGTTTTCACTTATTACTTGTTGTGTTCATTCATTTGTACAATGGTGTCATTTTGGACATGCTAGAAACATTGGGTTTTTTGCTTGGTTGGTTGGTTGGTTAGTTGGTTGGTTCAGGTAAGAGGGTTGAGAACTAATTGTGGACTGTTATTAAAAATGTAATTTTTCCTCTTGTGTTGTAGTTTAAAGCCTAGATGGAGATGAAAAAACCAGCCAGCAACTCACTCAACCCCCCTCTCTTTCCCTCCTCCTCCTGGTGGACTGGGGAAGAGAGTTGAAGCACCAGAACATCTTAAGAAACATAGTGATGATTGATTCCATATTCTTCTTGATGGGTTATTTTAACACTCATTTTTAAGTTGCTCTATTTTTTCTCTAAAAAATGTACATGAAAAAACTCAAATAAACATAACTATAAAATGTTTCGTAATTAAGGTATCTTGCTTTCCTCATATTTTTCAGCCTGAACAAAAGTACTCAGAGGACCCCTGAAAGTTCATTTTTCTTTAACGTAGGGGACCTCTCCAGCTTCATTCTGAAATTCTGCAGCTATATTTTTCCAAAAAGTGTCTGTTGTATATGGGATTATTCCCAAATAGCATTGACATAAATCATTCAGTGTCACATGGCCTTGGAGCAGATCCCTGTTCCTTTCACTAACCATTACAGGCACAGCACAGTGCATATTCATTATTTCTTTTTAGGGAAGAAGATCTGACCCATTAGCATTGCATGTAAAACAATCATTACACACATGAAATAAAAATTGTTAAGAAAACTCCCCACATCACCCTGTGAAAGTAACATTTCACTAATAGATGTCCTCTACAAAGCAATGTAGCACCCTTGAAGCTCCAGAAGACAGATTTTCTACATGTTATGTGTCACACAAATGCCTTTACTCTGGAATTTGCTGCATTGTTTTCTGGGACACAAGGTGTCCCAGAAAATCCATAAAACTTAGACTGTCGTATCAATCTTGTAAATCAGATATTTTTAAGCGGTAAAAGAAAGTCCTTTATAGTACGGAAATTGAGGAAAGGACTTGGCAACTTGATGCAGGCAAAAGTGCTTATTGGTAGACTTCGATCAAGAGACATTTTTTGGTTGGTTGGTTGTTTTTTTTTAACAGCAGGAACCATCTTTCCTTTAAAAGTGGATGGGAAGGAAGGTTTGAAAATGTAGTTTTGGAAAAGAGGATTCTAAGATTATCTCTACAGAGGGGTAGAAGAGATATGTATTTCTCTATGAATATCCAAGTTTTCCAAGAAAAGTTTATCTGTTCTTGGTGTTGAGGAGAGGGCAGTAGGGTTCTCCACTTCAGTCTCCTTTTTAGATCCTTTGCTGTATAAGGAAAGGATCCTTGTTCCTTATATAATTTATTTGTACTTAATAATAGATTTTAATTTTAATCTATAAATTAAATATGCTATACATATCTAGTCTTTTTAGAACTTATTTGATGGCCAGTATTTTTCTGTGGTGTTTCTTCATGTGCAGACACTATTGCTCTAAACTTTGTTATCAATTACTTTGTCATGGAAACTCTGGATGCAGAAGAGAAGAAGAAATTGTATAATTTAAAAGGATATGATAAAGAGAGGTTTTAATACAGGAGTAAGGTAGGCATATCAGGTGAGTCATGTCAAGGGTGAAGAAGCAGAACAGAGGTGGAAACAAGGTGGGAAATTAAATACATCATGGGTTACAGGACCAAGGAGGACAACGTGGGCAGCAACACTGTGAAAACAAAACAGTGTTCACCTTTTTGAAAGTTTCTTGAAGTATCATCCATAAAAACTGGAGAGGACAAAGAATTTCTTCATGCATGTTTGAAATTTAAGAGATATACAAAAAAATTCATTCATTTTGGCTTCAAGCCAGAGCTTACTTTTTTCAAGTTTTAGCATCACCATAACAGTACCATCTTAGATGCAAACTGATGAATGCCACAGAATAACTCAGTAATAAATTCTAATTTGGGGGCATCTATGCCTGAGAGCATTTGACAATAATATGTTGTAAGTGAAAATACAATGAAACAAACTCAGACAAGATTCCTTCTTACCCAATCTTCCTATGCCTTTCAGATAAATTTTAAATCAATGTAATAGAAGACAGAAATATTGCAAGGTTTGATTTGATTATTCCCAGTGGTTTTAATAGGAAAACTAAATTCTGCCTGTATCAGAGCATGTGGGTGTTGGAGGTTTTTTTAACTAAAAATAAATTATTCAAAAGACATACCAACCTAGATTCTACTCCCTAATCTGTGAAATCAGTAGTATGTTTTAGTCATACTGCAAAATTAATAATCATTTATTCTACAACAACACCAAAATTACAAATAGAAGTAAGTTTCAAACAACATATAATTGAAAATTTTAAAACCCAGAAATGCTTAATGTCAATACAAATAACATATGTGTCATTACCCTCGTGGAAAGCATCAACATAGTGAAGATTTTCTTGTCTTTTCAAATGGAAATAAAAGTAATTCATTTAGAGCCCCAGTTCACTACAGTTATAATTGAAATACATTTGTATGTGACAGAAGGTGTGCCACTAATCATAGACATTGAACAAATGGACAATCCTCAGATCTGTTCTCCATTTCAGTTGTGAGCATCTTTCAAGTAAAATCATACATCTCTAAATTTTAATTGTAGTATTTTTATCACTTTCCCCAAACTATACACTCGTACAGCTGGTATTTGTTTTTCTTTCGAGGGCTAGTGGACTTGGCATCTAAAAAAAGATGGATTTCACATCTCTTTGAAAAGCAGGACAAAGGGAGTTGGGTTTACCAAGGTAAATTGATATTAATCTGGTCAGAAGGTACAGGCTTCCCCAAACAAAGAGAAAATTCTATCAAACATACATTTGCCAAGCTTTTGATAAGTCTCTATAGAAAATTACTTTGCCTTAATTTGCACTGTGTTTTGCAAATTCAGGATTGCATCTGCATCCATGGGTAATATTTTGACAAGTGGTTCTCCCCTAAGTATAAATCTGTCTCAGATTAACAACTCCAGCTAACTGTAACAAAGACACAAACACTTAGTAAGATAAATGCTACCCCCATAACTGTCCTGTGGCAAAATATGCCTGCACTGCATCTGCTTTATTCCTGTGTCTTTTTGTTCATCACAAGTCTCATGGCAAAATTTGGGGATTTTTTAAATGACTGAAGCTAAAGCTGAAATAGGCTAAAGCTGAACTCTTCTATAAGCTACCATAATAATCAATTACTGCAAACAATTCTTGGATGAATGAAGGATTAATTTGACTCATGGATTTTCTTATAAGAACAAATGCACATCCTCATTAATTCTTTTGCTTCATCACTCATTAATATTGTCTGAGTATCCTAGTTTATTAAAATCAAACAACAATGACAAAAAAATCATCACAAAAAGCCCAAGACCCACAAACTCAAAACAAATGCAGACTTAGATATTTTCCACATTTAATAATTTTATCCCTTTTTAACATTTTGGTCTTATGAATATACAATATAATAAAACCAGAGACCATGGTCTAAATTGATTATTTTAATGTACCAATAAACAATTAGTTTTCTTTTAAATCCCATGACTCTTTCTTACGCTTTCAACCATGTCATTCTATCTTTCTACTGACTTAATAGATGAAGCCAAGACCATGACTTTAAAACCCTAAATCACCTAATGGAAATCTTACATGTTGAATCAGATACCTAAAACTATTACATCTCAAACATCTTTTAAAGTCATTGTAGAGAAATTGAATTCTCCAAACATAGTTCAGCTGACTTTACAAGAGATGCTTTTAACAGCTGATGCATCAATCAACCTTTTAGGTGCTTATTTCTCCCTATTGATTATGTGAGGAAAATAAAATTACAAGCTCAAACTTAAATCTGAGATTGACAAGAGTTGAATTCTATGACCCTTGCATACTGAAAGGGGTTTTGATTCTTTTATGTTTTCCCACCCCTATTCCCTTGCCTTGATGGAAGGGATAAGGGGCAGAAAAGACGAGCAGTTTTGGGAAAGAAAGGAACATAGGAAAGCTAGGAAACAGAGACTATTGAATTCCCAGCAAAATAGTTTGAAAAAGGCAAGATTTTCAGCTTGATGTAAAGAAGATTCAGGAGTTAAAGTGAGCAGTACTGACCTAGACATTGCAGAGAAAATGATAATTTCAAAATAACTATTTGTAGCTTAACTGAACAAGGAAAAATAAGAAAAAAACAGCAAGTGATTCAAGACATTACTTGGTGTTATGATCCGACATTCTTCTTTATGACCTGTATTTCATTCTGAGAAGAGAACACAAACCAAAATGGAAATACAATTTGTCATATTGTTTTCTTACTTTATGTGTGAGCATATAAATAGTGCATTATTTTGTAGGTTGCTAATGGAATTTTCCTGTCTGCATTGAATTAGAGGAGTTAGTTTTTATAATTATAGATATGCCAATCTTCAACAATATTATGAGCCATTAAAATATTGTAGAATCTCCCATAATTCCTTCTTCTTTTTGTAATCAGGCTACAGCATACTAGGTTAATAAAACTAGCTAATCTCTCGTTCTAAAAATTCATTACAAGCTGAACTCTTGTATTTATAAAAGATTGGTCTTGAGAATTAATGTACTGAAAAACATCAACTTTAGATGTAAAATAAAAAGAAAGATATTCTTCTCCTACTGATGGAGATATTTCTTCTCTCATTTTGAAGGAGTACCCAGACTTTGAAATTACTTAGTAATCAGCTTTATATCTATAGATACATATATATATATATATATATATATATATATATATATATATATATATATATATATATATATATATATACACACATGGATCTATAAACATATATATATAAGATAAAACTAAGCCACTAAATTGTAAAAAAATCATAAAATGTGTGATTTTACTGAGTATTAAAAGGTTATCTGACATCTTTTCTTGAACATATGAGTGTTTGCACAGATATCTCTGTGTCATTCTGTGTATGTCTATTTATTTGTCCACTTTCATGCATAAATTCAGTATGCTATGCATCTGCTTCTGCAGCTTCAGTTTGGTTCTTTTGGGTATTTTGGGTTTTTTTGTATTTCTTTGGTTTTTGGTGGGTTTTTTTGGGTTTTTGGGGTTTTTTTGTGTATATAGAAGTTCCTTGTGTCCTGTAATTAAGTTTATTTTAAAACCTTGGAATAAGCCTATGTTTTGTAAGTATCACTTGGGTTCCGTTCCAGATTTAGACACTTTAGATTAAATATGAGCAGTTGTAGGCGACTATCTGTGTGGTAGATATCCAATCACCCACTGTACAGAGGGAAAATAAAGGGTCATTTAGATTGATAAAGAAGCTTTAAAGGATTTTAAAGCTTAGTCTTATTATTCCATTTGACTGGCTATCTACGTAACTATTTTTTATTCTTTAAGCAGAAGCATATGAGCAGTCTCCTAACTACTGTACTTTTACCATTACTTTCGATCCATGTTTCTCTTGTATGTGTGTTGTAGTGCCTAGAAATGTTATTAACCTCATAAAATGTAAAAAGAACAGAAAATCTTCTCCTTCTTTTATGTGAAATTTTTGCTTTTTTAAAATACATGTTCCCAGAGCTGCCACGATGGTGGCTGCTGGGCTCAGTTGTGCCATGTGGTGGGTCTGTCGGAGCCAGCTGGAAATGTCTGTGGATCAGGGCAGCCCCTGTGGCTCCAAACAGAGGCCGCCCCTACAGCTCTCTCCACCAAAACTCCTGCAGCTCTTTCCACATACCAAAACCTTTACACCTGCACCCAAAAGAGCAATACAGAACCACAAAGGAATTTGAACCTGCTGTCTGTTAAGTGACACCTAAGTAGAAATATGTCCTATTTAGAAAACACAAAGTAACTGTCCTGTCACTTTCAGAGAAGAAAAACAGTTCCTTCACTTGTATTCCAACTGAACACATTTGGAGTTAAATGAGTCTATTTGCAGAAAAAGCTAAAATTCACATTTACAAATTACATGATCACTGGTCTACATAAAGGCAGAGTGATATGGTGATTTTTTATAAGTGCTATTTGCACTGAGGATTTTTTCTGACTACAAAAACTGAGACAATTCTCACAATAGGATTATATTTACATAGTTCGGGCATTCTTTAGTCCAAATTGTATTTAAATATTTAAAAGAAAGAACAATATGCATGGCTTTTCCCCTGCTATTTTCTATTTTTTTTCTTCTTGGGGAAGGGATTTTATAATGGTGAGATTTTAAAATGGTGAAAGGTGAAAGCTCCTTGAGAATACAGGACCTTATTCCAGTCCTGCCACTAGGTAAAAAGCTTTCATTATGCTTAGGATAGGCACTTGCTCCCATCTGTTCCCTTCTTTCTGTCTCTTCTTTGCTTGGGTTTTCTTTTTTCTTTTCTCTTTTTTTTTTTCTTTTTTTTTTGGGGGGGGGGGTGGGTTTTGTTTTGTTTTGGTTTTTTTGGGTATAAAATACTCACTTCAACTTTTGCCCTTTCTGACTGAATAAAGTTTTGTTCTTACTGGTAGCAGTATGTTCTTTCCAAAATTTAAGAGTATCTGTGCAGTTTTTGCATTAATAAAACCCTAATGATTTGAAAGCACAACAATTTGCAGATTTCTCCTTTTTTCTAATTCTTTTGTTATGGGTATATTTACATAGCAATTAAAGTTTGGGCTGAGTTATTATGTTTGATTTAATTTTCTGTAACCTACCTGCTCAGTTTTGCCCTGTTAAAGAGAGCAAGGCCAAAGTCTGCTCATATTGAGACTAAGAGGCGTTGGAGTCTGTGTTGTTCCTCAGGTACTGTGGGAATGGATGTCCACGAGGCACTGATAGCAGTTACCTGTCTTACATGACTTCAGCTTCCCATCTGACATCAGCGTGACCACAATGCTCTCTGCTCAGCAACACTGCATGTGCCTTGTGAACACTGGCACATTGTGACCTGACTGCTGCAGGAAAAGAACAAATGCCTATTCTATTCATGGTTGTCAGGTTATGCTCAGAGCATAACAAATGGATTAAATTTTCCAGAAGGCTGAGGCCATAAAGAGGTGACTATGACTAATGGTAGTCATCATGCATTGGGATGCATCTGAATCTGTTTATCCAGTCAGAATATATAAAATATTTATCAGGCTGCTGCTATATTACCTCATTTTATGTACTAGTATGGGATTCAGAAGTATACTAAAATTGTAGATAAAATTTATTGTATGAGGCTTTCTGCTAAAGGAAATTGTACCAGAACTGTAAGTTATTTTTACTGTTGCCTAGTGCAATTCATATTTGCTTGAATTACGTATGGAAGCCTACAATGTTACTTCATTTCATTTTTTTCAAATACAATAATGGCTCAACTACTTAGACATTTTATATCAAAAAAAAAAAGCTTTTTATAGAGAAAACCCAGATTTTTAGTGAGTCCTGGAGGCAGAAGGACGTTCCTGTTGTAGAAATGTCTCCTTTTTCATGATACATCCAGGAAAATGGAGACTGGTACATTCTTCTGATATGTCTTCTTCCACGTCAGGATAATGACGCCTTATGATCAGTGATGTAATGTGCTGCTGATATGCAAAAGAGAGCCTTACATATTTCTTATCTTTAATCATTCATCACCACTTCTCAATTTTTTTCTGTATTGTGCTCTCAGATGAATCAAGATAGCTGAGTATAAACAGTCTGAATCTGTAGGAGTGCAGCCGTATATCTTGATACAGAAAAAAAGCTTCCTTCATCACAACTCACTTATTTCAAGAAAATTGTTTTATCTTTGAGAAGCTAAGACAACATGAAAAAAAGGAAATATAGATAAAAATCCTACTGGTTAAATTATTTGTGTATAGTTTTACAATAGTAGATACAGTCAGATACATGTGCAGGTATCATTCTTGAAGCAAATTGAATGGGAAAAAAAGGAAATAATTTTTAAAAGCTTAAAAATAGGAACAACTGATAAAAACAAAACAAAACAAAAATCCAGTAATTAAATAAAGTTGGAAATGCATCCAGACACAAGTAGGATTTTTCACCAAGTGTAGACAGATACACTGTAGACACTTATATCTGAGGTAGTGTAACAGTTTTAGCTGGAACAGAGTTATCTTTTGGTTTGGACACCAGAGTCAGCAGAGAAGAAGGAGGGGGAGGAGGTGCTCCAAGGGCTGGAGTTGAGGTTCTCTTGCAGACCATGGTGAAGACCATAACTAAGCAGCTGTGCCCCTGCAGCCCATGGAGGGCAAAGGTGATGCAGAGACCCACCTGCAGCCCTTGGAGGAGCAGGTGGGTGCCTGAAAGAAGGCTTTGAACTCATGAGAATCCTGTGCTGGGGCAGGCTCCTGGCAGGAACCTGCAGACCTCTGGAGAGGACACCACGCTGGAGCAGGTTTCCTGGCAGGACTTGCGACCATGTGAGGGATCCATTTTGGAACAGGCTGTGCCAGGAGGATGGCACTCCATGGAAGACTGACCCAAGCTGGAGCAGTTCCTGGAAAAGGTACAGCCTGGGAAGGAGGAAGGACTGGCAGGAAGGTGTTAATAAGATTTATTTTATTTCTCATTATCATGCTCTAATTTTTTTATTATTAATAAATTTAATTAAGATCCCCAAGCAGAGTCTGCTTTTCCCATGATGGTATTCAGTGAGAGATCTCTACCAGTCCTTATCTCAACTCATGAGTCTTTCATTATATTTTCTCTCCCCTGTCCAGTTGCAGAGGGGAATGATAAGAACAGCTTTGGTGGATACCCAGCATCCAGGCAGGGTCAACCCACCACAACTGACTGTGAAAAGAGTTCAGATGTGGGTTGGTACAGATGTGGGCAATAAATCTTGGTGGAATGAACTCTAACCAGAAGGCCTGAAAAGAAGAGCACACTCACGAGAGTAAATCAATCATTATGAATTGAGCCTTATTAATTCTTTTGGGTTGGTTCTCTTAGCTTATCCCTAATTAACTATGATTTACTTAATTATAAATAAGCAACATATATAACCCTTGAAATATTGTCAATGCTGTCACAGTCAATATTTTCCTTATCTAAAAAAGGATGAGCTTCTTTCTGAACCTTCTGTTTCTGTATTGTTTATATTCAATATCATTGTAATTTGCTCCACATTGCAACTATTGCTTTTGAAAAAAAATATTCTATTCTATTAGACCTGCATGTGAGCATTCCAAATTTCATGGTTTTGGTGTAGCAATGTGAAAATAAAAATGCACACTGACAAAAAGTTGTAAGTAATTTCTGTGGAAGTATAGTGATTAAGTGCCTGACAAGCCACAATGGGGATAAAGAAAATATGTCAGGTCAGCTCAATATTTCTTAGTGGTTCATAGAGGTTAATGAGGAATGAACAGAATGTTTTGTAATCAGCACACAAGTGATTAGTTTAATGCCACTCATTCTCAATAATGAAGAAGAGAATAGTAACATTATATAGATGTTAAGAATACAAGGGGAGAACATCTCTTCTGAGGATAATTATGGTTAAAAACTAGGTACACTAAATCCTGGTCCTTCACTCACAAACCTTTTACTATATTTTCCTCCTCTATCCACTTGTGGAAGGAAGTAATATAATCTATTAGCTTTGGTGGGTGCCTGGTATCCAGACAGGGTCAACCCACTATGATATCTCTGTAACATTTTACATTCTGTTTTAGGCAGAAAAAATTAAAATTTTTGACCTTGCTTTTTGATATATTGCTTTGCAAGACTGACAGATGCCAGTAATAGAATTAATAAGAAAGAGTACGCAAACTGTCTCTGAGATTTCTGTCATACTGTCACTGATTCAATAGAGTCAATGTAAGGGTTAGGCTGTAAAATAAACAGATATTTTTCAGCTTTGAAACATTATTGTAGCTTCCTACAAAGCTTTGATTCCCTTAAATAAGCAGATTAATACCAACAGACTCTGAGTCCTAGTTTTTTTAGTCTAAAGTTCCAGGGAACTTTTGAAGATAATTCGAACTACATTATTTGCTTTGGACTGCAGTAAGATGAAAACAATATGACCCTGGAGATCCTTTGCAACCTAAATTATTCAATGATCATATGATGAATATCATCAGTATCATACCATGAAGGACAATAATGACAAATACTGGCAAAACACCTGTGCATTGCTCAAGGTCTCATTCAATGTATTTGGGCTGTTGAAAGAGTGTGAAATTCTTTGTAGTCTCCCCATTCAGGAAATGCTACAAAAACAAAGAACTGACAATATTTGAGCACATATTTTCTTTTCTCCATCTCAGCTTGACACCAGTTTTACTGAATACACATGTCAATTGGACACCTACTTCTGGCATTCTGCCTTGATGCTGTGTTTGGAATATTCACAAGAGAAAGTCCAGCAGCACACTCCTAGCTTTGTCATTCATACTATTCACAGTAACTAGTAGTGCATTCTCTTCAGAGCTTCTCTATATTGGTTCTTCAGGGAAATTGGTTTTGAGGGAAACAAAAGTAAGGTGGTATTGGCAAGTCTTTCTTTCTATATTGCTGTTCCCTCAAGGATCCTGTTTGCCTGTTCACCCACTCACTGCAGTCTTTAATGTTAGATGATTTTGAACCACCTGAAATCTCCTCTGATCTCTTCCTTCTGTCCTTCAGTTCTAGACGCTTTCCCATCATGTTTGTCTCATTAAGTTCTAGGCAATTTTTGCTTTCTCAGTAAATGAAGTTTTGATTCTTTTTATAAAATTCCTGATATATTTATGATTTAAACACAGATATTTTACTGTTTTCCATTACCCTGTTCCTTCTTAGTAGGTATGTTGTATGGGCTGGTACAGAAAGGATCATGGAATGTAAGACTTCATGACACTTCAGCATCTCTCAGACTGTCTTAAGATGTGTCATGGTTTAACTGCAGCCATCAACCAAGTCGCACCCAGCTGCTCACTCACTACCCCACCAGCAGGATCAGCAGAGGATCAGAAGAATCGCAACCGGAAGACTCATGGGTTGAGATTGGCAGTTTAATAAAGAAAGCAAAAGCCATGCACACAAACAAAAAAGGAATTAATTCACTGCTTCCCATGGCCAGGCAGGTGCTCAGCCTTATCCAGGACAGCAGGGCCCCATTGTGCATTAAGAGTTACTTGGGAAGACAGATGCCATCACCCCAAACATCCTGCCTCTTCCCTCTTCTTCCTTCCCCACTTTATATGGTGAGCATATGGTATGGAACATACATTTGGTTAGCTGCAGTTACCTGTGCCAGCTGTGTCTCCTACCAGCTTCCCATGCATGTACAACTTCCTTGACAGCTGTAGGGTATGAGCAGCATAAAAAGCCATTAAATGCCTTGTCTCTGTGTAAGAGCTGCTCAGCAATAATAAAGGCATTTTTATATTATCAACTCTGTGTTCAACACAAATCCAAAACACAGCCCAATACCAGCCACTATGAAGAATATTAACCTTACCCCAGACAAAATTAGCATGTGCTGTGAAGAAAAGGTGCTAATTTCTCTTGTCTGGGGTGAGAGGTAGGAGATCTTTTCTTTTGGAGCAGAATGTGTGAGCTATTACAAATCAGAAAAGTGTGGTCTTCTCTTCATAGGGCACTTCAGCCAGGAGCTGACTCAAGAAACAAGTGGATCATTTCTCAGAAAAACTGTAAAGGAAAGGGAATAGAACAATGACAGAAGTTTTTGTTACATCTAGGGAGAATCTAAGGGGTTTTTTTTGAAGAGCAATAAAAACTTACTTTGTGATCTTCAGGGCTAATTAACTGCAACTGCCTCCTTAGTCATTATGGAGTTGTTCTAGGCCCCCAGAGAGGGGCCAGACAGAATTCACCAGCTTCTAAAGAATCGCAGACCAAGCAAAGCCTGCCTCATTCTCTTTCCTGCTTTCTCCTTGGCATACAGCAGCCACTTTACTAATACTCTTTTCCTCAGCCAACTCCTTGGTCTTTTAGAAAGCTGTCTTTTTCTGCTGAGACAGCATTCTCAGGCACATTCTCCTATGCTAAAAAGGTCAAAAAAGATAGAGAACCAGGGAACACAGAGTCAGATTTATTATGTCTTTGCAAAGATTGGTGGATACATTATGAAGAGGAAGGGAAGGAAAGTTAAGAGAGGTGAATCTAATTCTCTCTTAATTGTAAGTCTATTTTATATTGTATTTATGATTCAAGCTGATAGAATTTTCTCAAGAAGCACACACAAAAAAATAATGAACAATAATTTTAGTTTATTACCATGACTCTTAGAATTGGTTATGGATAAGGTTGTATTGCTTCCATCCAGATCCTCCAAACTAGTCTAATTCAGGAATAAATATGAGACAAACTATAGTTTAAAACAAAGAACAGAAAGTACTTCATTTTCATTAGATAACATTTTAGTGTTTTTTTCTGTTGGAAAGGAGACTCAGTTAAGATCTATAAGAATGCTTGGAGAATATTTTTCCCTCTATAAAGCTGGCATCCAGACTTTACAATTCAGCACAGTGGAATGATGTGGGTCTATGTCAAGAACACCCTCTCTGGCCAGAAAAAGCAGATGACTCATGATTCAAAATGTCAGTTTTTTCTTGTATAAAGCCAAGCTAAGGTTAGTAGCTGCAAATCATGACACACAGAATGATAGAATATCAGATTGGAAGCGACCTCAAGGATCATCTAATCCAACCTTTGTTGGCAAAAATAAAATCTAGATAAGATGGTGCAGCATGCTGTCCAACTGAGTCTTAAAAGTGTCCAGCATTCGGGAATTCACCACTTTCCTGAGGGAATTATTCCAATGGCATTATGAAAAATTTTTGTCTTTTGTCCAGTCAGAATCTCCCCAAGAACAACTTGTGCTCATGACCCCTCATTGTTTCCAGGTGACGCCTTGCAAACTTCTTTGTAGGCACACTTTAAACACTGGGATAAGGTGACAGGGTCTCCCCAAAGCCACCTTTTCTTAAGATTGAACAAACCCATTTCTCTCAGCCTGTCCTCATATAGCAGCTTCAGTCCTTGGATCATCTTTGTGACCCTTCTCTGAATCCTCTCCAGCCTACCAACATGTTCTTATTTGGTGGGGACCAAACCTGAAAACAGTAATGCATGTGTGGTGTGACAAGCACTGAGCAGAGGAAAAAATGCCTTTTTTCATCTCTGCTGGTGATGTCACTGTGCCTCCACACTGCAAATGGGCAGTTTCTTTTTCTCTAGACAAGGAAACTATTAGTCAACTTCAGCTGTGTCTGAGAAGAGAAACCAAGAAATTGCTTTATGAGCACAAGTAGAGTGTAGAGTGTGGGCCTGATGACTTGAAATATAAGACATAATTTCACATTCCAGATCTCTAAATAATTTATTAAGGAAGTTCAAAAGTACTAAAAGGATTAAAAAATGACTTTTCAAAATTTTGACATGGAATACATTGATCATAAAATGCTTATTTTTTAATTAGTCTAGAAACTTAGTTTCTTGCTATTTAATGTATCAACAGTTGCCAGCAATTTGGCAGAATAAATGAAACATACATATAGCTGGGATTCACATACTTGAAATTGGATTCAAGCTGTGTAATTCAGGATTTTTTGGAAATTAGAGGTGGATTTCACATCATCTAATTTTAGGCTTTTACCCATGTGGATATTTACATCTGAATTAATATCTTTTATTATCAATGAAGAAATCAAGATTTTTTTAGTTTGTGACTGAGAGGTACAGACATCAGAGTTAAGGGTGTCTAAATGAAAGTGGTGAGGTAGGAATCAAAAAAAAAACCTAGGGGGTTGAGACTTCTGAGACAATTTTTGAAGAGGATGCCATCACCTAGTTAAGACATCTGTTTAGTGTGCTGAGAGCTGTGAATCCAAACAAATTTGAATTCATACTTACTAGACTTCAAGGTGAATTAAAGCAGTGGTTTCAATCTCCGAGTTGAGGCCAGTGAAACAGGTATGATACCATGAAGCGTTCTTAAGCTGACGTCCTTTTTTGTAACCTGCCCTGATCACTGATGATGAGAGAGAATTCAATGGAAATATTCCTTCAGAAATTTTCAGGATATTATCTCACATAATAAAACATAAAATAAAATTGCCATGTGTTCAAAGTAATTGTACTTTAGCTGAATTCTATTTTCTGCTTCTGAAAAACAACTCCTGAGTATTCTCTGGTTAAGGAAATTTCTAATTAACTAGAAAATTCTCAATCACCTGTCTCACATTTCCTGTGATCACATGGCATTGAAAACCAGTATATAATTTTTTTCTTCAGGGTTACTGGGCTAAATATATCTTAATTAGCCAATTTCTTAGTTTATGTATCATTCTGCTTATGGTTCATACAGGTTGTTTAATACACACTGATTAAATTTAAATTATTTATTTTGGTTTGGGGGGGGGTTGTTCATTTGGTGGTTTTTTGTTTATTTTTTTTAATGAGATTTGCCCTACTAAAATTGACACATAGAAGCCAGAGCAATGTGACTAAGAGTGCATCTTTTAAGACCATGCAACGTCCATCTGATTTTGGAGTACTGTTTCACAGGACAACTATAATTATCTTTTATTGTACACAACAAGTTCTGAAAGTTCATTAGAATACTTTATGGGGAAAAACACAATTTTCAAAATCTCCCTTGGAAAGGGATTCTTCATAATATGTTCATTAATTATCATTAAATAATTTCACTATAAAGTATGTAAGCTGAGTCTAAATTACACTACTTCTAATTTCATGTCATGGGATCCTGTAACTTATTTATTTTCCTTCAAATTAAACTGAAAATGTGGTTTGTTTTTTTTTCAAATTACCTTTTACCATTCATAAAGAGACAATAATTTCAAGTGCCTGCTGATCTGTTCTAATCTCTTTTCCATATCTAAGTATTGCAAACTTTGAAAAGCCATGAGGACCATCATTAAATTAATAACCTTTTAAAGAAGAAAGAAACAAAACATTATCCTGGACAGATGGAATGAGCCTAGAAGAGCTTATCAATGCACATTCCTAGGAAAGTGCTAAAATAAAATGACAGGGTGGCTTGTTGCAGGGACTGATTACAAGTATTGGCAGATGCTGGAAATCTGTATGAAGGCATTTCAAGTGGATCTCAGATACTGTAAAACCAGGATAAAACAGTATCAGGAATAGTATAAGAATGTGTCTCCATGTGGCCCCTGATCTAAAGTGAGAGCTCTGGGAAGACTCCAGTGAAAAGTTTGAAAGGTCATTTCTGGTGAAGAGGGTATTTGGAGAAACATGTCAAATCAAAGAACTTGTGCCCTATGAGTGCTCTAGAGACTTCATAATTGAAATTGTTGTACTTTGTATAGACAACAAAAATATTTTCTGGCTAAAGATAGATAGGCAGATAGATAGATAGATAGATAGATAGATAGATAGATAGATAGATAGATAGATAGATAGATATGTAGATAGATATGTAGATAGATAGGTAGATAGATAGATAGATAGGTAGACACATAGATACGTAGGTAGACTGAAATTCTTATCTACATAAATTAGAAGAGCTTTTGTCAAACAAGCAAGCAAAAAAATATTTAGGAAAGATTCTTCAGGAATATATTATAATGTGGAACTTGGAAGACCTGGAGTGAAGTGTCTGATATAGTCAGTAAAACTGAAATCTTCAAAGAGGTCTTTTTTAATATTCCGTGTAAGTGCTCTCCTCAGGGATGTAAAGAATAGAGATATAGGGATTTAGTGTGTAACCTAGGTAGATAGGCATGTTTTAACACCTAAAATCAATTAAAATTTCCAGATTTTAAAGGTGAAATAATTAGTGGCTGCATTAATCATTCCTGTCAGTATCTGTATGTCCATAAGAACATTTCTGAAGAAAAAATTTCATGTATCCAGAAATAGCATAAATTTAAAAAATATTAATTGGTTTATTCAGGCCCTCAGCGTTCTTCTAGTCTTACTGAAAATATGTATTTATAATTTAAAGAGTTTCTTGGCTGAAGTATGTACATACAGGAATATATATGTGCATGAATATGTACGTAAAGGAAGCTGCACCTGCTGAATTAAAAAAAAGAAATTTAAAAAATTAAACTTTTCTAACAAAAATTCTACTTCCTGAATAGATTTATTTTCATTATACATGCTGACATATTAAAGAAAAATACAGTCGATGAAATTATAATTATTAATAAGGACATAAAAAAAGGGCAGTAAAAATAACCTAGCCCATGAATACAGAGAAATTACTTGTAAGTAGAAGAAAAATAATTTTGAAAAGTAGTGACTGAATTTATTAGTATAGAAGAAATGGGACAATAATAAGAGAAAGACAAATCCCACACCTCAGGTTTTATGAATGAAGCTGTTGCTGGTAGAATCAAGGATTAGGTACACAAAAGCTCTGATATAATAAATAAAAGGTTTTTTTTAAAAAAGTTCTGCTTTCATCCATCTAGATAAGGAAGCCATTAAATTTGAACTGCTTGAGCACTGAAAAATGAGAGATTCATCTCTAGAAAACTGGAGTACTCAATGACTGACCCATTGGAGTAGAGAAGGCACCTTAGGAAAGGAGAAGAAACTGATAAATTTACAGTGCAGGTAACCCCCATTCCTTCTGCTACAGAAGTATTTTAACTTAAAAATAATAAGAGGTATCCAAGTGAACTTTCTGCTTAATGCACATTTGTTAACATCTAAGCACTTTAAACTGTAACACTTTAAAGGGCTTGGAAAGATTTCTGTTTTGTTCCTGCTTTACTAAAGATCAAAAATATGTCCTATCCCTTTCACTGACATACAGATAGTTCTGACATTGACAGGAAACTATGTCAATCACTTGGCCAAGTGCATTTTGAGTTCTCAGGAAGCCTTCAGAACACTCCTTTTAATGATCCATTGCTCAAAGTCCAGTTCAGTTGAGTGACACACACATCTTGGGAGGATGGCAATACCAGTGTTCTCAAGCTATCAAATATTTACCCCCAAAAGTGACATGTGTTCATGTATTTCCAGCGTAACTTCACTCAGGTTATCACTCTGTAACCTCAAACCATGCCCAGGCAATACTACTGCTGGAGATTTTTAGGAATTTTCTTTTGTAACTTCTCACTAAAATGAAGCCCAGTACAGAATCAGGAAGCCTTTTACCACCAAACTCTATTTTTCTTATAGATAATTTAGAGTGAATTATAACTATGTACTTTGCTGTTCTTAACACTGTTATAGTTAAAATATCTTATCAATATATGTCAACCAAAATTAATTAGTCATGCTCTAGTATATGCATTTGAATTAAATAATTTCTGTCCAAAATAATCAAAAGATTGTATTTCCTATAGAAATGAATTTTTAGAAATTGAAAAAAAAAGAAAGAAAAGAATAACATTTCATTTACAATCTCTGGACCAGTTAGAAGATTATTTTTTATACAGCTAGATTTTCAAAGAAGTAAAGAGACTAGATAATCAAAACTTTCTTAGAAGAATATCTCTGTGTGTGCAAGTGTGTGCATGTCTGTATACAAATATACCAGACAGCAAAGCAATGGAAGAAATCTGACAAGAGAGTCTCTTAAGACTTTTAAATTCTCTGTAAGATTCCATATCAAATTCTATCCCTGTTTTGCTTATTTGTGCTAATGAGATGGTTTTTAGCAACAATTCTGGCAGCTTTCAAAATGTGTTGCACTAAAATGATTTTTTTAGTCTTGCAAAACAGGAATAAGTAATGACAGAAGCCTATCAGGACTTGGGACCTCTAGAAGAACTGGGGTACTTGGTCCTCTACTGGCTTTTTATTAAGCTTTGGCTTCCAAAAATTTTAGAGGTTGAACTTGAAAAGAATTTGAACAATGAATGATTTTTAAGTCCCTAGACTTGTCCTGGTTTTGCTGAACACCATACAAAAGCTGCTGTATACTTTTTCTTCCATTCATAGGCTGACGTTTAAATTTCTAAAGTGAGATTTTTTTAAACAATTTTGCTCAGTGTGTATACTGTACCTTGACCAGCTATCTTCAGCATTTCCTTCTCTTTTAGCTTCACCTTCAGTTGACTGCCCTTTTAGCTGTACTTGGAAAGCTGTATGCTAGAAAGAAAACAAATGGTAAAATGCTTGTTAGAAAAGTGTCATGTTGATCTGGGTCTCATTTACCTATCCTTTTTTCAAATCATGTCAAAAAAATGCTCCAAACAACATGAAAAAAGTACAAAAATGTTTCAAACCAAGCAATATAATAAAAACTACTGCAATTTCTCATGACAGTGAAATGCTGAAAACTATGTATTAAAGTGCTAAAGACCATAAAATAGAGATTTGATATAAATATGAGCTTTCCTTTTATTTTGATGCACAAAATTTTGCACAGGTTGCAGGATTTTACCAATTGATTTTCGCAACTAACTTTTCAGTTTTCCGGAGCAATTAGAATGACTTCTATAGAAAACATGCTCCTAAATGGTCAGAAGAAAATGCTATTAGATTGCCAACAGGAATGTTATTAGATAATGTTGTTTGCTCATTTCATCTTTATCTTGTACTGGCTTTCATGAGCTTAATTAAAGCACAAGGTATTAATGTTAATATGATACTTTGATACGTATCAAATTAATTTTAATAACTAATAGCTCATTATTGTATTAGGTTTTTTATGTAGTCTAAGTTATATTAACAATTAAGGAATTAACAATGAAAATAATTTGCAAGTAGCATTTTATGCTTCTGTTGGGAAGAATTTTTAAAATGTATCCATTGAGCTAGTGCAGCAAAGACATAAAAATATAAACTCCAATTTGTTCATAAACAGTGCCTAGGTCACAGTTTCTAGATTTGCTCTCCCCTCTCACCACAAAGAACATTAAGTCTTGTGTCTGATCTGTGACTACACTCCTATGAAACATAATTTTCTTAGAAACATTACTTACCAAAAGAATACGTGACATTTTATATACTATGAGCTCAAAACTAAATTAATATTCCACATTTAGATACTATTTGAGGAACTTTCATTTTTTTATTGTTTCTTTTGGTACATCAAGTTTCAGTTCAAAAGACTAAAATATCTATCCTTTTTTTTTTATTTGAAGGCTGTGAGTATTCTCCAAGGTTCCTCAAAAAGCCTAAAAGATTGACTTCTAAATTTTTTGAAGGGCACACTAATGGCTAATATAACGTGCTGCAATTTCAGTCATTGTGTCAAGAAGCATTTTAATGCTGTAAAAGCACCTTGGAAGAGTCTTGTGCTATAAAACCTTTGGTGGAAAAATGCCTGGGTCACTTTGTCTCACCACCCCGGTTCCAGACCATCCATATGGCAGGACCAACATGGGATCTAAGGACTAGAGACATTTGTCTTTTTCCCTGGGGATCTCCTGGACAAAGAACGGTTGTCATATTCTAGTGCATTCTCTCTACTGAGCACTGCTGTGGGAATGAGGAGACTGTGGAGGTGTGTGCTGTGGCTTGTTAGGCAGCACCTTTTGAGTATTTTGTTGTGGCTTCTGAGCCAGCGCCTCTGAGGAGTTTGTGGTGGGAGCTCAGAACTTGCCAAAGTACACTGCATAACAAAAGCATAACAGTCCTTGACACATGGTCTGGTGTATTTGTTCAGCCTGATAAGAATTTGTAATGAACACCCCTTACCTACTGGTCATGCCACCTGCCGCAAAGCTGGAGAATCAAAATGATCTTTCTTTTGTATAGTGGCATGGGTACGTCTCATCAGATTTATATTTCTTAAAGTCCTTCAAAACATAACCGGAAAAAATTATTTTGTTATTCTGGTAAAAAGTATAATAAAGATAAAAAGGTGAAAAATAGAATAAACAAATCGAACATGTTCTTCTATTTGAATACCTTTGTGTAATCCACTAAAGAGAGATCTTCCTTTCTCCTTGCTCCTGTCATCATCATCCTGACAAACAGAAT
The DNA here is from genome assembly GCF_037042795.1 of Molothrus aeneus. Lineage (NCBI taxonomy): Eukaryota > Metazoa > Chordata > Aves > Passeriformes > Icteridae > Molothrus > Molothrus aeneus. The sequence goes on along the minus strand of NC_089647.1, from coordinate 72,296,619 downwards.
TTATGCTAGATACGTCCACATTTATTACTGTCTCAGAAGATTAATTTAGTTTTACTTGCTCACAAAGAACAAGTTCTATGCTTTAACCCCAGTTATAAATTATTAGAAAACACTAAGCTGTGTTTATATAGAATGTAAAGGCCACATTGTGAAAAACCTAATTTCAGAATTTCAGCTGCCTTACAAGTAGTTTAGGACTTAGTCAAGCACCAAGAGAATGAAAACTGACCCTTCTTACAGAGGAGGAAGTCAATAATTGCATAACTATGACAGAATGTATATAATACTTAGAGATAGTGTTTGTTTCTAGAAGAAGGCAGGTTTACAAATTACAATAGCACTACATGAAAGTGAATCTGTGGGGCTGCATTAGACCAGAGTTTAAATCTATGAAACTATGAATGGATTTCACATTTTTACCTAATCTGGACAAGATGATAACATTTTTAGGAGATTATGTTAGTACCAGATTAATATTAATATATTTTCACTCATATTTAGGAGTTTCCTAACTGGAAAACTTCCTGTTGCAATGTTTCAGATGCTAAAAAAGAAAGTAATGGTCGTTTAATACTCGATATATTTGCAGATGCAGGTAGTAAAAAATCTAGGTTTCTTAAGCCAAATTTGATGATTGACATTTCTTGTGTCTGCTATGGGCACGGTAGAAAAAAAAAACAAAACAGTTTTCATTTTTTGCTTTGTTTTTATTTTGTGGTTTTAGGTAAAAACCAAAATTTTTACCATTTCTGTTTTTTCATAGAAACCTGCCACTACTTAGGGTAGGTGACGGTGTTTGCATTAAGTGTGATAATTTATTAGTACATAAAATTAGGATGATAACTGTGAATATAAAGTGATATGTTGAAAACTCTTTAGATAAATGTAGAACAGTATTTTTCATCTCAGAATGCTCTGATAATTGGGAAAAGATTCCTTTGTGTCCTCTGTATTTTAACTGATAGAGCAATTACTCTTCTCTGAAATTAAAAGTTCTGTGTACAAATGTTCCTAGGCAAAAATAATTTTTTCCAGAAAAAAATTTATTCTAGAAAAAATAATAAATCAATTGAGCAAATACATTTAAACAATGTCAAAATAATTAAATACATTTTAAGTTCTATTGCATTTTTAAAAAATTCATGTAGCTTTGAATGCTTAGTATTTTTGAAGTATTTTTTTATAAATATTGAGCATAAGCAGGCATTTTTTCATTTGTCTTATGTTATTTTGGGCATTAAGAAAATATTTCAATGGAATAATGATAACATATAAACTTTTCTATATTATCATACGGGATTTTCTAAGCATATCAACTTCCTTTTGCCATCAAAATTACCACCATTTTATTGTGCTATGACGGAGTTTAATGAAACAAGCATCAGATAATGAAAGTACAGCTTTTTTTACTAATATTGCTGTTGGTACAAAACTACAAATAAAGTTGCATCATAATTTGTAACAAGTTAAAGAATCACAGAATGGTTGAGGCCGAAAGGAACTTCTGGAGGTCACCTGGTCCAACACCCTGTTCAAGAAGGGTTATCTACACCTTGTTGCCTCAGAGTAGGTTCAGAAAAAACAAAAGGAAGAAACATCCACAAAACTTCACTGAATACCCTTCCTTCTTTCTCAATGCAAAAAGCTATTTGTTTGTGGTTTGTTTGTTTCTTTTTTTTTAGATTTGATGTTTTTATCTCTTTTGGCACAAGACAAAGTTTTTATGAAACTAGAAGCAAGAGTTCTGCTATGTATTTCAAACAAAAAGGAGGGATTTTTTTTCTTTTTTCAACTGTTAAATAACATAAGTTTTCCATTTAGAGCTGAACTTCATATTTTTATACTTCCTCTGAGTTTACTTCAGATTTGTAGCCCTCCAGATGCAAAGACTTTGCTTTTTGTCACCAGCTGCATAAGCTGATACAGCAAAAATTGATATTTTACTCATGCAGCTTCCTCAAGAGTAAACTCAGAAATGTCTCTGGGACCAACAGAACCATTTGAAAAATAAGAAAACTTGAGCTTATTTTAATGGTTGAACATTGCAGAAGTGGATGTCAATATTGATTTATACCATGCAACAGCAGACCATTATTAGAGGTGCCTAAATTGACAGTGATAGAAATTTACAGGAAGTTCTTAGGCTGCTTCTGGAGTCAATGAAGGCAGTGCATTATCTTAAGAAAGCAGTCAAATTCTTGGACTAATTTTTTACCTTTTTTTTTTTTCCTTTTTTTTTATATAATTGGTTGAACAGTAAAGGTACCCCGGGGCTCATTAACCTTTTTTAGGTCAGCCTAATCTATGCTGTCTAGGCTGAAAATTAGTTTTATGAACAAGGTACATACTATACCTCAGTTTAATATACACGGTCATATTGAATTAGTTTGGCTATGTGAATACCATGTCTATAATCACAAATTAAATAGGGCCAAAGCCCATTCTCTGGACCTTGTGAAATGGCATAGCACTCTTTTTACCCACTTCAATAAACTTTCTCCTTCTCCAAAAAAGACTTTTCTATGCCATCTATTGCACTGGTTTCTTACTCTTGACATCTGTGAGAAACTGACCAGGAATAACTGGGGAACATGTGATCCCTGGAGAAGGCAAATCTGTATTACAGGCCATACTAACATTATACAGCTTGGACACTCATACCTGAGGAGTAGCTCACCATTTCAGCACTATACTCATAGCTTTCAGGTCAGATTTCCTAAATATTAATCTGGGACTGCAGAGGATGCAAATTTTCATAATGAAAGTCTCTGATTTCCAAGCCTGAAATATTTTTTCAACATATTTCTTTGCAAAATCAGGTTTAGTTCCTCATCTCAAAACATAGACATATTTGACATAATGAGCCCTGAACAGCAGAGCCCTGAAATAGAGGCTCCACTGACAAACTGAAGTCAATGTCTCTTTATTTTGTCTCTATCCACCACCCTAGTGTGAAAATTTAGAAATGACCTTCTAAAAGAATTCATTAACAGTTCTCATTTCAATAGATATTAATTAAGATGTTCCCCTTCTAGCTTTTTTATTATAATGTGACAATTTAATAGGCAGGAAAAATTTGAACAGACAAACAATTTTACAAGGGTAATTTCAGATACATGAGCAGGGGTGTCTTTGATACCCTCGAGGATTTGGTTTTGCAATTACATGGAAGTCCTAATTACATGTTTTGTAAGTGAGAATTTTTCTAGTTGCTCTTCTCTGTACTGCAATTTTTGTGAAAATTTGTTGTCCTTTCAGCTATAACTCACTGTGTTTTGGAGTGGATTCCTACATATTCATGAATTTAAATATACCAATTTGAATAAAATGTTTCATTAAGCTATAATGTAAAAAAAGAGATCCTTACTGTCATAACTCAAAAGCACAGAAGAAAAAAAATTATGGGTTGAACAAGGACATAGAGTTTTGAAATAATTTATATTTCCGTTCAGTCGTACTAGTACCTGCTATCTACTTTTAATGAATTCTGTTCTGCTCTGATGTTATGTTTCACTTAACTTCCTTCCTTTTAGTAATATACCAAGCTTAATCTTTTTTCACCTCAGTGCCTTTGAGTATAGAATTGCAGATCTAATTCCTTCCCCACCCCAAAACATAAAAGTTTACTTATCCTTTATACCCCTTATGCCTGTAGTTCAACCAGTAAGTAATTAAAAAAGTAAAATTCAGTTAAAAATCCTGAGATTTGTCCTCAAACCTTTTGTCATCTATAATTCTGTTCTTCCCTCTTTCTACCTCTACCTCTTCCTTTTGTTCTGTGCTCCTCAGTGTGTTGGTTTTCTACCAGTTAATCTACTTCTGCTTTCCTGATTTTGAATAATAAGCCACTGCCCTTCAAACAGCTGTGAGAACAGATTCAAGAGTTTCTGAATCTCTCATTAAAGAAACATTTTCACTTATATTTGCTTCTAGTCAAAAGGAAAAGACCAAAATTACAAAAATTATGTAGACTAGAATTCCGCCTCTTAAGGAATTAAGTTCATTATCTAACACTCTAATAGCAGTAGACTAGAATTAGATACTTAGAAACTTGGAGTCCTTGGTATGATACCCAGTAAACCCACATTTTTACTACTCATTATAATTATCCTAGATAATGAACTATAAATTTAGACTGTAAATTGTGATGTTATAGAAGAAGTTTTCATTACCTTGATGTAGAAATACTGCCTCCCTTGAGACTTCTGGCAATAAATTTTAATTTCTCTTCAAAACACAATTTTAGGGAACATTTTATTCCTCATTTTATGGACAGTGGAGATTTAGATGAAGAAAGGAGCAAGAAAGAGGAAAATTTGTGTGTTAAAATTAATTGCTGTTAGTTGATAAATCATGATGGTTAAAAAAAATTTGTTGAATTGCAATGTTTATGCTTATCTTTGCCATTAATTCAGTTGATTAGTACACTTCAAAACAGCCATTACAAGATGAAAACAAGAGATAAGATAAAAACAAGCTGTTGAAGTCCTCCCAGGCCATTATGGCTGAAATGTCTGCTCATATTACACAATCTGTGTGGTCAAAAAATTTACAGAAACTTGCCTCTTTGGAGTAGCTTATCAGTTTTCTTAATCTTAAGAAATCTTGTTTGGTTTTTTTGTTTTAATAATACTTAGAAGAGAAAATACTAAGTTGTCTTTCTCTAAGTATGTATAAGTATTTTTATGTCTGTCTGTGTCCATGATGACTTTGATGACTGATTTTAAAATTTTCATGACTGGATTCAGCAAGGATACAGTCTTGCTCTTCTAGAGTTAATAATAACACAAATTAAGAAACATTACATGTCGTGAGGAGAAGCACCTGTAAAAAAATTGAATAATCCACTGAGTTTTAAAAATGCTTCTTAAGATGTTTAAGATGATATTATTTTCAGATTTTAAGTAATTAGGAAAAAAACCCAAAAACCCTCTACCGCCTTGCAAAAAATAAAACCCCAAAACAAAGCCACAACCCAAACAAAAATAAAATCAAAAAATCATTCCGAAAAATTGCCATAGGCTTGGTAACAGCCATGAAGGACAAAACTATTTATGTGAGGATGATGTATGAATAAACAAAGACAGACCTTATAGCATGTACTACAAAACCAGAATTTATCTGCCAAACACCTGTAATAAACACATCTGTATATGTCATGTATAGGAGAATTTCATTGGTACCACATAAAGGACACCACATGAAACAACAAAGTTACTTTAGGGCTGTATATATTAGTAATATAAACGATAATGGAATTTGAAGAGTCTTTACCATGTTTTTGTTCCACACACTAGGCATTGAAGCAGTCCTCACAGAACTTCAGAACATCAATAGAACATCCCTTAAAAGCAGGCTAAAAAACACCACAAAGCTTTGGAGGAAAAGACAGATTATGGGATGTTCTAAATGACCACTGGAATAATTCCTCATGAGAAACAGCAGATATTCTGTGATCAGACTGGGTCCACCAACACACAGCAGACTGTAGGTACTGTAGTCATCTTCTCAAAATCTGTCCATCATCTTTTAACTCCACAGAATCCAACACCCCATATGAAACTTATAATTCTTCTAAGTTAAAAAAAAGAGTTGCATTTATTTTGTTTACATGTTTTTCTGTGTCTTTCAGTTTTGCTTCTGAGCATGCACAGTGCACTAGGTAAGGATTTATTTGTCATTATCATCACCTGTAAATAAATGACACCTTAAATCCTACTTGAGCTGTAATTTCTTTGATGGATATAAATGCTCCAAGGTGGAGTAGAACAAAGTGTGATACTGATTATGTTACAGTTTCTTGTCCAGTGATTTATAACAGCCATACAAAATGAAGTTTATACCCTATAAATTCCAACACATGTTTATCTTCCGAAACTCATTTGGTTTCTATGGCATGCCAAAACAATTTATCACTTCTACTGTGTTACATTAAAATTGGAATTTATTGTTCATTTCTTCTTTTCTCTCTTGCAGACAATGCAGCAAGCTCCAAAGATCAAGTGAAGAATAATGAAGCATGACATACTTAGAGCTTTGAAATACAAGAACCTCAGAAATAATACTGATGCATGTAAAATAATTATGGAAAATAATAAATAAACACAATGCTGAAGTCCTTGACAATTTATTAATTAAAGATTGCAAAATGACTGATTCAAATTCGCATTCTGTTCCTTAAAATTAACTCTGCATGTTGAAGAAAGCAATGTATAAAGGATAGAAAAAGTGAAAATGTCAGACATTATTTGGCTGTAATACTTTACAGAATGTTCTATATAGATAGTATACTAAATACAGCACAGAGGTAACAATGCAATGGTAAAGCACAATTACTTGTATTTCTAGTTGAGGTTGCTTTGGCCGTGTTATTTTGGAAACTATACTATGTTTTGTAACCATGGGTCTTATGATTTAGCCCATGCACAGCTAAACAAAGGATTAGTTATTGTGAACGGTGGTGTCTTTGCATTCTGAAGCACTTTTCATGTATTTACACACAAATTCTTATTTTTTCCAAGTGGTAAATTCTGTACTAACAAAGGACAGTATTAAAAAAGAATCCCAACAACAGACAATGTTGTTGTACATGGTAATACAAATGAATGAGCAGATTCTGAAAAATAAAAGACTTACATGTAGTGACATTTCAACAGAATATCTTCCTAGCTTCCAGCTAATGGCAGTTCAGAAACCTTTTGAGCAAAGGATGGTGTGCTCTGGTCATAACCTTAGTTATATTTTATTTTTGTGAATGGTTTCAAATGGTTTTAAACTGCTCTAACTTTCTTTCTTCAAGGACTTCATAATTTAATTGTGTGTTTTGTGAAGAATCTGCTTTCCTTTTCATCTTGAATTTGTCAGCTCTTGTTCATTGAAACATATCTTCTGTTGAAAAAGCAAACAGTTTCCTCTTTCCTATTTCTTGTCTTTCTTTCTTTTCCCCTGCTAATCATTTATTTTCCAAACTCAAGCATGTTAGTTTAATTTCTCCTTATACAGAAGTCAGCTCTCAGTTATCCTTGACTTTTTTTTTCAGTTTTTCTACTTTTTTCTTTTCTGTGTTGGAAGTACTGTTCACTGTATTCAAGAATTTTTAACTCTGCAGAAGTTTAACAATCTATGTATGAAAAGAACAGCACATGAAATAGCTAAAGACTATGTTGCAGTAAAAGCATCCAGGCAAATTTAAAGATGTAAAGTGCAATATTAGCTTTGATCATTTGTGACCATCCACTACAGATATCATACTTTCTAAAAGCAAATTTTTTTCCTATTAAAAAAAAAAAAAAAACAAACAAAAAACCCCCAAATTATTTTCTTTGTGCATTTTTTATTTTGAAATCTGGTCAAAATATTTGAGAATTGCATTATCCTATTACTTTGTCCTAATATATGAGTCAATTTAACCTCTCCTGCTATTTCATCTGTTTTGCTAATTGTCAGCATAACTCTAGCTTTTTGCTACTGTGTGGGAGGAGAAATATCGTTCTTGCATTCCCTCTTATGGCAGCTGACATTCTAGATAATGCACATTTCTGACTTTGAATTAAGCTTATTGGTCCTGGATGATAATGTACTTTCAGCTATGAATAGTAGAATTTCGATTTAGTTTCTTCTGTTCAGCATAGAATATAGAATACATCATATCAATCTGACTTCTCAAGAGAAGGGAAACTTTATATCAAAGTCTTGGCTCAGACAAGGTGAAGAGTTTTACCTAGAAGCAGACCTGGTTTGAAGACATTCTAAAAAGAGAAGGAATCATAGAATGGTTTGGGTTGAAAGGAACCCTAAAGATTGGGTAGCCCAAGCTCTCTGCCATGGGCATCTTTTACTAGATCAGGTTGCTAAAATCCCCATCCAGCTTGACCTTGAATATTTCCAGTGATGAGGCATCACAACTTCTCTTGGCCATGTGTTCCAGCATCTCATCACCTTCAGAGTGAAGAAATTCTTCCTAGTGCTTCCCTTTTTTTCAGTTTGAAGTTATTCCTTCTTGTCCTGTCCTTGCAGGCCCTTTTAAAAGTCCCCCTTCACTTCACAAGAGAAGTGAAGCTGCCAGAAATCTGCACTAAGGTCACTAGAGCCTACTCCTCCTGGCTGAACCACCTGGAAGTTCTTTCAACATGTCTTCATGGGACATGTGCTCCAGCTCTCTGATCATTTTCTCTGACCATGACTCCAGTCATTTTCTGACCATGGCTCTCCCCTGGACACTCTCCAACAGGTTCATATGTTGTACTGGGGACCTCAGGGCTTGATGCAATTTAATTCTTTCATTGTAAATGAATACAATATAACAGTGTTTAACAAAGAAATAGTGGTAAGTTAAAAATATAGAGTAGAAGCAGCCCAAGAAAATTTGTGTATTGAATTTATTACGAAACTTACAAGTAGCCCAAAACAGAGCTAAATGTATTGATGTAAATACTTAACTTATTGTAATTCACATCTAAACAAAACATAGATTCCTATTTAAAAAATAAGGCTAACTTTTACTATTTATCTCACTTTTATCACTTCATGTTGTCTACATAAAAAAAAGAAACTTTCATGCTTAAATTCCACTGACATAATATTATCTGTGCTTCCTTTTTCTTGGACAGAAGATACAGTTGTGGGTGCTGTGGCACTAAGAGCACTTTGCCATATTTACTACAATGTAATTAAAGGTAAGTTAGGAAAAGCAAATAAAATCATGTAACATAAACATCAACACTCCACTACACTTTAAAAAATTTTTCATTATTATTTAAAAATATTTCACTTATGATTAATAGATTAACCAATTTCCTTAGAATAAAATGCATTTACTTCACAGTATACTCTAACAACTTGTCTGTCTGGATAAAACTACACAAGACAAGTGAAGCCAGACAGTATTTAATTTCCTCTTTGCCATGAACTCAAAAGGCTTAAGGAAAATCAAAGCCTTTCTGAGTATGATCTTCCTGCAAGGGCATATTTTCTTATTGCTTTTTAAACCTCAAAAACATTGCTTTCAATCCAGCATATTCATTAGACTTTGGAACATATTTTGAAATGTTCTCATGCAAAGACAGAAGCCACAAAGACTAAGATGTCAGAAATATTTTGAATTAACTACAAAAGTACTGATGTCAAGAAAAGAAGAAATTTGACGCCAGTGTCACAACAGGGAGTACTGCAAATGTGCTTCCTTGAAGAAATATTGTGCATCTTCCATGGGTATCTTCAGGTCAAAATTAAATAAAAGGTATATCAAATAGATGTGCACAAACAAAAAATTTATGACAGATGTAAGGATGTTGAGCTGTGCATAGCTGGTAAGTAAACGATTCAGGAGCAAAAACATTGACATGAAAAGATATGAAACTACTTAAACCTAAAAAAGAACAAAATGGAACCTGAAGCGCAGAAACGTTGAACATCAGACCATTTCAAACAATGCTGGTAAGTTAGTTGCAACAAAGTGCAACCGATTTACCAGCAAGAGTCTGCTCAACTCCTAAGGTGTCTTTCAGGAGGTGATGACAATATTAAAACTCATATTTATAAGTTATTAGTCTTAGCTTTCTATTATGAAGCTTTTTTGAGCAGATACTGCCTTGTATTTTCATGTTTGGCCAACATAAACATGCTAAACTTGACAAAGCTTGATGCCCCAGTGTGAATGCAGGGGGAGTGGGTCAGAGAAAAAGACAACCACTCACCTGCTGTTCATGTGGCAACAGAAAGTGTTTATTCTTGACGTTCTCTTTATAAATGGAATTTGAAAAACCTCGTCTGGATAGCTCATTGATCTGATCTTTTACACTGCCCAGCTCCCAGACCAGTGAGATGTCTGCAGCTGAGGATGGAACGTAATTGGTTGAAGTTCCTCTCAGTCCAGGGGCCAGTTTTATGGAGCCACCTGGGTTTCTTATTTATAGCTGCTCAGTATTAATAATTATATAATATAAAATTATATTAATAATATGATTAATTGCTCAGTACAAGCCAGCTTGTTCAGTAACACCCCAGAGAAGGCACTATCAAAAGGGATTTTGCACTTCATATTAAATATTCATCAATTCACATCTGTTAAAAGTATTTTGTTTAGCATAAAATAATTTTAAACTGGGAACCAAATATCCTTGCTCTTACCAGATTTTTAAAAGAACATACATCATTTGGCAAAAGCCTTTATCTTTCCCCTACTACCTGTCTCCTTTTCAAAACGAAGGGGAAAACAAAAAAGTTGTTAAAAATACCAAAGATATTGTGGGGAGAGAAACACAGCCATGGATCAAGCTGATTACTACAGGCCAGCAATAGTGCAGAAGACAGAAAGCCATATTAGTGAGGTGTTGGATCAAAGTAAACATGCTCTTCATGGAACCATCACAAATGTCTATAATTAAATAAATAAATAAATATTAGGGAAATCTTATCAGAATTAGAGATGTAAATGCCTCTTTCATTGTTTCCATTGACTTTGTATGACCACATGATCCATCTGTGTAAGTCAGATCCAGAAAGGTGAGGGAATTCAGAGAAGTGATGTCTTTATAAGTTAAATATTTTGGACCTCAAACTGGCAAAAAATTGACCCAGGAAACAAAGGAGAAGCATATAGTTAATTTCATGCAACATAAATATCATTCATAATACAATGTTAAACCCCCCTCTCCTCTTTGAATTAATTTCAGATTTGTCATATGATATGTATTGTACACAAAGAAGTGAAAAGTGGCTCTAACAGGAGTTATAACAGAAATCATTAATCAGAAGCTTCAGCTGAGTTGATCCTGAAATTAGGTCAGATAAATATAACATGTCTTTGACATACATTGAGATGCCACACACACATAGAAATGCCAATAAAATTATTTCTGATCTTGAAACTGTACTATAATGGTTGCATATCTGCTACTTTTATTTTGTTGAAGCAGTACTAGGGTTGATTTTTTTCATTGGTAATTTTGCACAAATCTCAATTTAAAATACACCCAAGAACTTAAACCAGTCTTTTGATATGTTGAAATCTTCTACATCCCTGTTAAAAAATCTTAATCTATTGATTTTCCTTTTTTTTTTCAAAAGTGAATGAAAAATCAGCAACTTGGTTTGATCCTACTACTTGTCAAATGAGATTAAGTCACATGTAGACTCTAAACATCATTAAAGTGAAAATGACCTTAGAATTAACCTATCTAAAGTCTTAGGATTAAACCATCTTAACCTTAACAGTAGTGGTTATATAAAAGAGAAAAAAAAAAGCAATTGTATCTGTACAGCTAATTTGTTATAAAGGATACAAGACTACATCAAAACAGATAAAAAAACTCTTGTGCTAACTGTGCACCATAGGAAAAGAAACTTGCAATTTCAAAAATAATTAACTACATTATCATTATTAGTATAGTATACAAAACAAATACTTGCAATTTAAATATATACTTTTAAAGGTAGACTTTTTTTGTTAAACTTTTGAAGTGTCATGAGGTTCTGTAACACTCAGAGGCTACTGCTATACTGATGATAAAAAAAAGTACAATTGTCAAGGACACATTAACAATATAAATATTGTATATTAATAGTGCTAATAGAAGGTAATAATGCTCATAAGTTAAACAGCAATACATCCAGAAAGCTAATTAAAAATAAAATAGCATTTGTATTGAATACAATTGTATATTTTATATCAAGGTTTGGATCTCATGAGAAGGACAAACCAACCTTCCTTAGTGTGACAAGAGCAATCTAAATCACAAGTCATTAGGTGACAAAACAGAAGAGATGTTATGACACAGTTCAGTTGTCTAAGCACAGATGTCTCCAGCAATTTGAGATTTCCTGACTGGGTGGAGCCCAGGTGGCTTCAATGAGCTACTTAAGAAGACTGGTGTCTCACAGGTATTTTGTCTTAACATTCAGACTCATACAAACGTTTACACACTCTGGCATGTTTTAGTAGCATCTTTTACTCAGATATAGACCAGGTCACAAAAGATGCAGTCAAAAATTCCAACAAGGCCTTATACAACATAACTTAGAGAATATATATGTCATTTTGACTTTAATGATGGTCAGAGTCTACATGTGCCTTAATCTCATTTGACAAGTAGTAGGATCAAACCAAGTTGCTGATTTTCCGTTTATGTTTGAAAAAAAAATCCCGAAAAACAGTAAAGATTTTTGAACAGGGATATAGAAGATTTCAGCATATCAAAAGGTAATATCCAGGTAAGTCACTATAGGTTTTTCTACTATTTGACATGACCTAAGGTATCCCATAGATCTTTACTTGCAAGTTTCCAGACAGATAGGTCCTAGGTCACATTTGTCAGCTCCCTATTCTGGAGAATACTAGGATGCATCAAAGTGGATAGATACCAGTCCATGGTCAACCATATTCCTCCCTATATTTCTAAGGTGCAACTCAAAGCAAATCAGTCCAAGTTGAAGTCTTCCCCAAATAAGTTTTTTATAGTGCTTAATTTTTCCTAAGAAGTCTTTCGCAGGAAAAAAAAAGAAAATATTTCCTTCTTTCCTGTGCTTTCAAATTAATTATATCCTGTGGTTTTAAATTATTTATACCCTAGAGTTGGAGCATATCTCTTATCAAATTCAAAAAGTTAAATTTATATCAGGTTTCTTTTTTTTACTGCTAAAAACACAAATATAGTTTTTTTAGATTAAAAAAACCCTTAAACAAAAAAAACACTTAAATTTTCTGCCTCTATATTTTTCTCATGTAAATGGTAAACTAGCATTATTGCCATGAAAAATTGTAACATTGTAAACATTATACATAATACTATACAATATTATTATGGTTTTGGAGATGAAATATAATTGAATAAAATAAAAGAAGATTAACAAGAAGGACAGACAAGGAACAAAATTCTGCTGGTATTGTTTAAATGTAGCTATTTTTTCTGTCTTTGTTTTATTTTTGCTAAATAACTATCACCTGAAATCTGAGATGTGAATTCAAGGAATTAACAGTTTATTATTAAAGACTTTTCATAAATGACTTTGGAAGGTCTCAAATATGGGGTACATATAAATATCTCAATACATTTATTGTATCCCACAACGAAAAAGTGTCTCCCTCTCTGTTGGTTGTTTTCACCTCTCTTAAGTTTTACAAAGTGGTTTGAAAACTGCCAAAAGCACAATAATGCAAGATACCTATTTTGTGTAGCCATAGATTATTGGCTCAGGAGATATTAAGAGGTCAGGAGACATTAAGTACCATACACGATATTCCTGAGCTTGTATTGTCATTTATGACTCAAAGACCCTACTGGTAAACCCTTGGCTAACCAGATGATATAACTAGATATTGTAGTCTTTTGAAATCTCTGATAGTTCTTGCAAAACCACTTAGGTAAGCAATATAAATCAATTTTCAATGAAGTTTGCAACAGAATCTAAGTGTGTAATAGATCAATGGATATTGATTGGACAATTTCAAAATTGTTAACAAGCATTTAGTTTTGCTTATTGGGCATGTTCTGTTGATTCTTGTTGCATATTCAAAGTTGATGATACCTGCATATAAGCAGCCCTAGGTCAGCAGCAGAGTTCAGTGCATCTGTATGACATAAAAGCCTGATACTGGGTTTGTAGTCCAGAAACGCTTGTCCTGGCACCCAGCTATTGGATCAGGACTTTGGTCCACTGTAAGTCCGCCAGTCCCAAAGAAATGTCATGGACATTCCAGGGTATTTTAGATGCTATTGAGGGCCCAAAGAGTAACTGAACCAAAGTCGTAAATTACAGAAGAGAAGTAATATCCATAAAGGAGAAGTAAGACATTTAAAAGATAGGAAAGGAAGGGAAAGTGTGGAGACCATGAGTAAAATAAGGGCTGGGTTCAGATCACTATTCAGGTGCTTCCTTATCAGTGCTTATTTGCAGATGTCTAAACATGAGCTATGTTACTAAGCTGACACAACAATCAATGAAGATCCTGTTCCTAGAGTTAACGAGAGTGTGGGAAGCTGAATTTTCAGCTAAAGCAGAAAATACATCTGATCAGTGGAATAACTCTGGGTTCCTTTAAAGAGGAACAGGGTTTATTTTTTGCTTTTTACTTCTTTTTTTAGATGTTAGTGTATCAGAGGCAGCTGCACAAAGTTGGCAGATAAGAGACCTGACATGTGGAATGGAGGTGAGATCCCTCATTTAATGTATCTTAAATGGAGTCCACAGGAAGATTTTTTATACAACTGAGTTTTGACTTTGGTTCACATGTAGGCATCTATATTTATGTACGTACATTTAGGTGTTAATCACCTCATTATGTCAAACCAGACTACAGAAAATGTAGTCATTTACCATGTGACTTAAATAAATAGTTCTTAAAGAAAGGATGAAAAATGCATAGAAAGTTAAAGCTGTCATCCTGTTTTACATTTTCTTTCTTAATTCCATTCCTCTGTGAATATTTTCAATATTCCACAGAACAATCTAAAAACAAATTCCTTGCTTATATTGCAACATACTTTAGGGTAGAGTAAGCATGTGTTTCACTGTTTACAATTTTATATCAAACACAAAATAAATATTTTGGATATATTTTGTATATATTTTCAGCAGTTGCACAAATTGGTGAATAAGGAAATTTGAGCATGGAATCTCTAAATCATTTAATAGCCTGTCTGAACTTCCAGTGTATGAGAAACAGGGCAATGCTATGGAGTTCTATCCTTACCAAAAAAATCTGACAGTAATATGGCTAATTGTCTGATAATAGCATAAATGTTCTTTGAGGGATTAGTTAGATAGGCATGCATACCAGAAGGCAGGTGAATTAGTGGAGTATTTAACACCTTTTAAAATCAAAGACCTTGCCAACTCCTTATCAGTTCAAATATAATCCATTCAAATATAATGATACATTAGGAAAAAAGACAAGTGGCTTTGTTCCATGTTTGCAGAGATAAAGGTTGTAAAAGTACATATTTAATTCACAATTGATACTTTTGAAACAATATCTGTTTGATATTTGCTCAGAGTGTTATTTGAATCTTTAATGTTTGAAGAGTTTCACCATCTTTGTGCAACAGCCAATAGCACAGTTGACAACATATGAATAAGACTCATCAGTTCAGCCTGGATAAACTCTCATTTAGGGTCTCTTTTATAGTCTTTGGCACTTACAATTAATTTAATAAAATGTTCAGATAATAATTTTAGCCTTAGTAACAAACCAGTCTGTCTTAGTAACCCTGAATGAACATCCTGAGAGTGAGGCAAAGATTTAGTGTGCCAACATACCATAACACACACCTCCATACCAATTAGCCACAGCACTAAGTCCAGTTGCTGGCCTTTCTGGGCACACTATCAGCTCATATCCAGGGGCTGTTGACCAGCACACCTAGGCCTTTTTCCTCTGGGCATTTTTCCAGTCACTCTGCCCAAAGTCTGCAGCACTGCATGGGGCGGATGTGAAGAAGTGCAGGACTCAGCACTTGATGTTATTGAAGCTTGTATTGTTGTCCTTGTCCCATTGATCCATCCTTGCCAAATCCCTCTGCAGAGCCTTCCTGCCCTCCAGCAGATCAACACTGCTACCCAACTTGACGTGAATCTTACTTTCTGTGAATCTTACTATCTATTCAGCTCTGAGTTCATCACACATGAGATTCTCATGGAGATCATGGACACATTTACATATTAAAAATAATGTGTCCAAAAGTAAGGAGCATAACTCAAGGTGGCAGAAGAAATATAGTTGACCAATGCAAAACAAAGTACCATGATCTAAAATATAAGTCTTATGGTAGGAATGTACCTTATTTTAGAACACAGTGATGAAATTCCATGTGAAAATTTCAGTAGCTCAAGTAGTTAAACACTAATCTAGGACTGCACCTTCACTGCAGTAAGTGCTACTAATGTAAATGTAAATTTTGTATTGATACTGACAGCAATGACACTAAAGCTATTCAGGGTTCAGGATAGTTTTATAGCCCAAGTGCCTCTTCCACCCCTTTTTCAGGGAGTTTCATGGGCCATGAAAAGGTCTTTGTTGCTCTGTTGCCATTATGTGATGTCCTAGTGGTACCTTTCTAGAATGCAGTAATCTCAGCAACAACTGAAGACATAAGAAAATATTTAAGATTACACATAGTAAAGTTAATTATAGTTCATTCTGAACTAGAGCTAATTTTCACTTTTCTCAAGATTCTCAGATACTGCTTCTCTGAAACAGCCAGATATCACAGTCATGCTGGCCTTTTCAGAAAAGACAAATTAAAGAAACAAGCAAGTAATGGAGATCAGCAACCCTCAGATATTACCAGGAGGACAAACTTAGAGAAATAAAGCAACACTCACAGTAATAGAGTCATGTAGTGTCTGAGAACCATAGTTGTAGATGGCTGCTCCCCAGGAAGACAACATTGTTTTCAGAATGTTGTGCCTTACTACACTTATTCTGAAAACAGCAGTTGCAACCGAGTCTAGATATACAGCATTTTATCAGCTTCTTAATATATTGTGTACTTCAAGAGAAAATCATAGTACACAAAAATATTTTATAAATGGAATAAAAATGGAGTTAAAAATGTTTCAAAGCTGCAAAACTGTTATTGCAGTTTCTCAATTCTCTGAATATGCCATGAAAATGACACTTAAAATAATAGAAACTACTGTAAGTCAGTGCTTTCCTTCTGGAACAGCATATTTGTCATTTGTTATAGACTGCTGGTTTATATTACAGAACAATTGTCCTTTCCTGTAATTGGTGATATGCTGACTATGAAGCAGAAGAAATAGAACTATCAAACAAAGAATATTATTCATAGCAAAAATATTGTAAATATATTGTGGCATTGCAGCTGATATTAATTGGAAAACAGTGCATGCAATTAAGCTAAGGACCAAATCTCATACCCTTCTTTGTTCACAGATAATATTTTATATGAATTCAATGAAGGTTTTATGTGAATAATGATACAAAGTACTGTGTTAAGTCTGTAAGCCTTGAAAAACATGTTTTGGTTTAAACAGGCCACTTCATTTAGCATAGTACATTGAGAAGGTGTCTGAATTAATGACTAATGTCTACCTGGCATTAGAGTACTTATTTTCATTGAGGAATTTCCTTGGTAGAATTACATCACCTGCTTCACAGAGGGGTAAAAATTATTTCCCCCAGATATTCCACTAAAAAGCTAGGCATGTAATCTAACCTAGGAGCCTCAACTCCTTACCTGGCCAATGGTCAACAAAAAGTTGCCACAGAGGTAAGGACAAGCAATTTCTTTTAAGCAGCCATTTTAATAGTAGGGGAAAAGTGTTGTCTCCCTGGATCCAACTTTACTCAGTTTACTGAGAAGTCCACATACCTAAATGTCAATTATCTGTGTAACAACCTTCCAGACATGATACCAAAATATTCCTATCTTGATTGCCCTGCTGTCTTCAACTTTCATGAGTTTGTGTAGAGGACAAATAATCTTTCCAGCTCAGATACTGGAAATATCACACATTCTAAGCTTGTGTTTTATGGGCAGTAAAGCAGTCCCGGAGAGAAAAAGGAAAAAAAAAGAAAAAGGTTTGAATTAATTCCATACAATTATGTATGTCTGTATATAAAAAATTCTAATCCAAATTAGTACTAAAATAATGAAATTACCTTAGTAAATAAAATCAGATCAGAACTCCAGAAAAGAAACAACTTTGTAAGTGCTCTAGAGAATAACAACTCTATATCAATAGAGCATGTCTCGCTTGTGTGCCACTTCTCTGACTGGAAGAAAAAGAAAAATTTTAAAGTTTGTAAGTCTGTCAGACAACTAATAGCAATTAGCATAATTAGCTCCAGGTGGATAAGTATACAAAGAGGAGTCTTTATTTATTTTTTATTAAAATTGCCAAAAGATGATAAACAGAATTTTCAAATCTTGGTATTAATCAAATTTGTGTGTCTCTAGATGTTTTGCAGCTGGGGTTTGCAGAAGTCACTAGGGTAACAGTTATGCTGTGATGCATGAAGATGTCTTTCAGTTTATTACCTCAGAACAGTGAACTGCAGTGTTGACAGGCATTTTTGTTTCTACAAAGTAAGAAACATAAGCGGAATAAGCCAAAAAAACTTAGACTGCAATTTCAAATGAGGGTTCTTTTCAGGATTCTTAGAAAATATTTCACCTGTCTGCATTTTGTTTCTTTTTCTTTCTCCTTTCTTTTTTCCCTTTTGAAATTTCACCATGTATACCTTCAAATTAGAAGTATGAAGAGTTGGCATCAAAGTGATTCTAGAATTTTTCCAAACAAGCTTCCTACATTTTGGAAATAGCTTTCATTCTTCTTAAATGCTGAGCAGAATACTAGTCTTAAACTATCCTAATGAAAATGAGGTTTCAGTACAATGGCAGACCTTCAGAATACATTTAGCATAATCTCTTGCACTCTATTAATATAATCCCTTCTAATTTAGGACAGCCAGATATTTTCTGGATAATTTTCATTCATTATTAATAACATTTATTCACATTTTTTCTTTGTGCACTCATTGAAAATTTCTTCATTATGTACCCTTTGACCCATATATACATTTTTAAGAAAACAAGGCTAAAGTAAAAACTTCACCCTGACTTTAAAGTAGTTATGTATAAAAAGAAACCAGAAAGTTCTGTGTAACACAATTCACTAATGTTGTGGTATGGTTAAAATTTATGACACCTCATTTACCATTAATGAAAGGAGAGACTATGTCTAACATACACTTAAAGGGTAACTTTTATTACATATAAAATGCTTGCAGTTTCATCCTGTTTTGAAAACACCCAGAACACATTTTCTGCAGGGAAAAAAAAAAGTTTAGAAAAGGATGATAATTTTTTGTGCCATGTTATAAATGTTTTATTTCTAGGGAGAAACATTATAAGCAAAAAATGTAAAATTTAAAATTAGTAGGCTTTAACTGAAAAAAAATCCATTAACAAGTGAAGCTTATGGATACTACTTAGTTATCAAAGGGAATTCTTCTTTGTCAAGAGTCTTTTATCCAGGGCCAAACAGGGCCAGAAAGACTAATAGAGCTTAACATGGCAACCAGCTCCTATTTCTTTCCCACTCATGGAAGAAAAAAAAAAAAGTAGAAGCAAAGGCTAAATCACAACCTGCAGGTCTTCTTAGTGTTAACTTTTATCTCTCAAAAATGAATGTAGGCATTTCCTTCTTACCTTGTATAGATTTCATGCTATTTTAAAAGGAATAAGAGCCACTTAGAAATCAAGCTAATTAGCTGTTTTGTTTGGCTGATCTCAAAGCATTTTGGTTTATATGTAAATAATTTAAAGGAAAGGTATTTTCTAATTCTCTCTAGCAAGTATTATTTTTAAAATTGCCACAGTATATCTTTTTCCATTGTACTATAATGATGATATAGGTTATTTAACTTAGAAATTGATTATATAATCCATAGTTTCTGTTAGGTCATTCTAAAATGTCTCTGAGAAAACTCACCCATTCACTACAATGTAATACTATATCTCTTAATTCTGAGTTTTTTATGTCTTTTATTTTCTTTCTTTTTTTTTTTCATTTCTTTTTAGAGAATTTGCACATATTGCCACATGGTTCTCAACTTAATTGACATAACATTTACTTGTTGTTAATGGTGATATTCTAAATAAGCCAGCAGCTTATACTAATATATCTGAAGTAGCTTGGTCACCTTTTCCTGATGACAGCAACATAGTCATTCCCTCAGGGTGTTTGATGCCTCTCACTGCTGCATTAATCTAGTGTTTCATTTTGTTGCTCAATGAAATATCCACATGAATAATAAAATGACAAACATGTAATTCAGAACCATACCAGATCCAGAATGTAAAATAAGATTTTTCCAGTCTACTTTCCCTTGAAAATAATTTTTTTTTTCTTTGAGATTTTTAACTGTTTTAAGAAATCAAGATATTCTGTAGGTTTTCACAGGTGCAGAGAAATGTATTTCTGTGTTAGTTAGTATGAAACCTTAAAGAATGAAATCAGATTAATTAAATGAACCCAGCTCTTGTAAAGGATGAAATGTCTTCCTGTTTTTTTTTTTTTGAGGGGGGTTATTATTATTATTATTATTATTATTATTATTATTATTATTATTATTATTATTATTATTATTATTATTATTATTATCTAATAACACAAAAGGGAGCTAAAAATCTGTCAATTAAATATTTGGGACGTTTTTGAAGATGGAAGTTAAAATATATGGAAAAATGTTTTTAAAATAAAAATTAGGTGACCATTTTACAAGTAAGGGACAGTGACCATGACTCAGGCATTACAAATGTCCAGCACAAGGAGATAGTTATTGCAGTGATTCTCTGTGGATCTTCTTAGTGCTGTATTTTTCTTTGCTTTCACAGTGAAATGCCAGTAATGAATTCTGTAGATGTCTATGTAGGAGCAGCTTTCTCATAGACTACCTAGATAATTTCATCAATTTGAAGTTCTCAGTGAATATTTCTGTCAAACATAGAAGAGTTAGTCTATTATTATTTAGTCACAACATTCTACTTCTGTCACTAGTTTGAAAGGCACTGTAATGGAAAGCTTAAATACATGTCCACTTCCTCATACATATACAGGTAAATGTGTTGATATACACCATTTTTCCCTTCTTCCTTCTTCCTCCTTTCTTCTTATTTTTAATAATTTCTCATTTTTAATTTTTTCCATTATTTGTCATTCCTCATTTCTCATTCTCCTCCTCTCCTCTCCTCTCCTCTCCTCTCCTCTCCTCTCCTCTCCTCTCCTCTCCTCTCCTCTCCTCTCCTCTCCTCTCCTCTCCTCTCCTCTCCTCTCCTCTCCTCTCCTCTCCTCTCCTCTCCTCTCCTCTCCTCTCCTCTCCTCTCCTCTCCTCTCCTCTCCTCTCCTCTCCTCTCCTCTCCTCTCCTCTCCTCTCCTCTCCTCTTTTATAATTTAAGGTCTTCTGATGACTTTATGCAGATTGTTCATTCTTCTTCTATGTTTGCCATATGTAAGTGTCAACATGTTTAAAAGATAATGTTTAATCATCAGGTGTCAGGAACATGAATGCTAGACTTCTTCTAGCTATACTTAAGCAGGTTTTACAACATTAAAATAGCCCAGATCTTAAAAAAAAAAAAAAAAATTAAACTATAGGTTTAAATATGGAAAAAGTTAATTCTCAGTGAAAAAAAAGACAAAGGGCAAATTCATGCCAGTTATTAGCAGAGAAGCCAAATCTAAACCAGTTTCAATTTAGTAGAATGAAAAGTAAATATAGAATTATTTTACATAATGATTGAGCACCAGACAGTGGCAATGGGAGATACCCACAAAACTTGAATCATATGTAATTATAACATGAGATTTGGATGTTCTATGATCCTTTCATATTTAACAGAGAAATTCTTAGAGTACAATTAATTTGAACTGTTTCATACTCCTGTTTTAGGATTAGATGTATCATACCTCTCCTGTACTTTCAGCAGTCATCTAGTATGCTAAAATCAAAGGATAATTGAATTCTGTGTACCTTACTTCAGATCCATTTTCTATGCAAAACTCAATAGGACTTTCAGACTAAAATCTGTTTGGAACTTTCACAAAGTATGCTTCTGCAAATTCTTCACAATCTTTTGTGTTCATTTAAATACAACAAATCTTCCTGTCAACAGTCAAAATCTCCAGTTTGTCCACTATTCTCTCCTTATTACCCTTAAGCTCTTTTTTTCCGTACCTTCTCAATTCATTATTAAGGGGTTCTTGGCAGGAAGAGTCCTCTTTTTAAATCAAAGTTCCTCAAAAATAAAATCTTCAATAGAAATATTTATTATCCAACTCTGATTATTACTCAGTTTTTATTCTCTTAATACGCTGCTTCAGTAACAATAGTATTGTGAGACATAAGAAATAATTCCATACAATCAATCTCACCATTTAATATTTGCAAGATTTTTCTTTCTTTCATTATAACACAAGACTGAACAATAAGGAACTGACTTCAAGTAGCACATTTTTTATTTGCATTACATGAGATAGAAGCACAATCCCTAGTTTATGTTTATAATGTATGCAACATTTAAATTGTCAACTTCAACAAACTTTCAGTCTGTACAGACAACTTGAGAATTTAGTTCTTTCTTGAATATGAAACAAATTTTAAAAACTGACTTACATCACGACAATTGTGGTTGTCAATCCCTTCAAGAGGTGATATTGTTTTTTAGACTTCATAAATGATTCATGTGTAGATGCATATTGAAAAAAATATAGTGCTTACATAATTTTTACATGTGGCTGGTATTTACCAATTAGTTAAAGCCTCATTTCTATAAACTCTTGATTTTCACAGTCCAAATCCTGAAAAATAGATAAAATTGTCCAAAATGTGTAGGTTTCGCAGAGGTTTTACACCTCTTAGAGAGGAGATGAATTTTTTTCCAGGTAGTAATCCCAAGAGATTTTCTCTTTTAGGTTTCTCATTAAGTTTGCTGAAGTTACATAAACATATCAGATGGACCAAAAGTGTGAGAAATTTAAGGCTTTGTCCATTCATAGAAAAAGGACATATTTACAGAAATTTTAATATTGCTGATGGTGTTGGATGGTACTTGAGATAATTACAATTTATTTGTCACAATAGTTTATGAACAAGATGACTGAAACACGAAGTCTAGGAACAATCAAATTCTATCATTTTCAAACAGGAGGAAAACATAACTAATTTGACCTCAATAATTCAAAGATGTATCAAGGATATAGCAAGGAGCATCTCTTATGAGTTACAAAAATTAGAAAAAAATTTCATTGGATAAGAAAAACAACAGAAATAAACCACCCTCTTCTCTCCTTCTCTTTTTTTATTATTTTTTTAATTTTATTTTATTGCTTACAGAAATGAGTAAGTAGAAATTTTGATGACAGAAGGCAACTTCAATAAGAGCAACTGTGGAATTTATGAACCTTAAAATGAAGAGAAGGAATATTTGTAAACATAAAGCATTGATCTTAAAGACACAATCATAACTAAACTCAAGAAATAGCAACAGAAATCACAAGGAAGTTAAATGAAAGGTAAAAAAAATGTTTAGAGAGCTCTGCCTTACATAACCAATATTTGAAGAAAAAGCATAAGACCAAATCATCCAAATGCATCAAAAGTATACAAGTGTAATAAAAGAACAACTTACCTCGATCAAAATAGATGGACAATTTTAAACAATGAAAAGCGAGATAAACTAGTATGAGTACATAAAAAATTACATAATCACACAGAAAAAAAAATAAGATAAAATGAGAAAAAATGTGAGAGTGCTTATATAAATACAGTCTAACTTGTCTACATAATGTGCTCCGTACATGGACATGCACAGACATTCGCACACACCTCTCTCACTGTCCCTTCCCTGTGACAACTTCTTTCTTCTTTTGGGTCTTGAAAAGTTTCAATTTCAGTAAGTTTCATTGTATGTTAGCAGAGTATCTTATATCTTCAGGTGTCTCCTCCTGCTAGTAAATCTGATTGAACACTAAAGTGGTTTGTCAAACCCTACATTATGCTGAGAAAAATGTTATACCTTCCCAAAGCACACATCAGTATCCCAATAATATACTCAAAGGATCCACCTACATATAGTTCTTAGTTAATGTAAGACATCTTTACTTTGTTTAATTGGTTTCATGTTTGCATAAGGATATAGAAACTATGTAAATATTTAAAAGGTTAAAAAAATTGGTTTCAGTAGTTTAGGAAAAAAACCTGATTAATCTCATTTAACCTGCGATTTCAAATATGTGTATGAACTCCTTTGTCTTGTTTCAGTCAAGTCAAAGAGGAATAATGTTCATGTAAATCAATTTAATTATATTTTGTTATTCGGCCTTCTGTTTTACTAATATTATAATACCCAAATAAAATCATTAATGAATTCTTTCCATTTGCACCATGATAATATCAACCTTTTTTTTAACCTGTTTGAAGAAGGGGATGTTAGATACACAAAAATGGTTAGACATTCAACACAAATTTTTTCTCTATACTGTTAGTTAATCAATAACTGCACTTTCCAAACTTGTTCTCAGCCAGGTTGTACCGAGAAAGTTAAAAAAATACTTGCTGTAAGTCACTGCTGACCATATATGATCTATATTTTTAGGTTTCTTCACTACATATTTCTTATAAATTTGTTTAAGCAGTTGTATGAGAGTTGTATTTCCATCTGTCTTGTGATCTAGGGTTAAAAAATGCAGCTCCTTTAAAATTTGCAGTTGCTCCAAAGAAGGTAATATATGTTTCCACTAATTAAACCAAATACAATTAGCAAATTACAACATGTTCTGAAATATGGTTCTGACATGGTTTTATCTTCCTGGATGTTTGCTTTTACTGCCTCATTTTCAGCTTACAATTTGCTACACTATCTACAGAATGGCATGTGGTAATAGTGTTACGTTTCTCTATGCCAGGTAAAATAGGCTGATTAAGTCAATGCAGTCATCTCCAACATACTTTACAACATTAATGTTATGTGCAATTTAATTGTCTAAATAAACTACTTTTTAATGTAAAACTAATGAGAAAGGACGAATTTTCGAAATCATTTATATATTCTAGGTGGACCATGCCACTCCATATGGAGAACATTCAGGCTAACAGCTGTGTTAAAAAAAGCTGTCCAGCTGAAAGGGACAGTAGCAACTGAGCATGCTACTTCCATGTTTTGAGTGCTTGAATCTGCTAAATATTCCAGATGGTTGGAGGGTAAACAAAAGAGCTGTTAACATCTCAATTCATAGCCTTGACATGATGGTAGTTACTGTATTCAATTGTGGGTGTTAATAAAGCTTTCTAATTATTTCACAGTCAAGGACTTGGTGTATATCTGTTCAATGACTGCAAATATCTGGAACCCTTAGACTGCAATATGTTCTTCACAATATGTTCTATTTTATTTCCAGGTGTAATTTATATAGATAAAGAGGGTTTGGGTGGTATGTTTGCAAATGAAATATTACTACCTATTTAGAAGTGTAAATATTATAATGTAAATGATACACATAAACTATTATTTCAAGTCTGTAAATAATTCAGCTTTATCAAGGATACTTAAACATTCCAGCTTTTCCTCTGGAGAACACAAATCAGAAAGGCTTCCATTTTGCTGAGTGTAGTGAAATATTTCAGAGAAATAATCAAGCTGAACAAAACTAGAAAACAACATCATCCCCAAGCCAGAGAAAAATACTGTAAAGTTTTACTTTCTGCTACAGAGTATGAGGGAATATGCTGCAATGAAAGACAGGTCTATTAATCCTTTTTAGATAACATTAGTCTGTTTAGCTTGCTGCATACTTCTATACTTAGTTAATCCTTTTGCAACTCTTTCAGAATGAAAATGGAGAAGTTTATCAAAGCATGAGTGTACATATATTTCTGAAATTTCTTTCATGCACAGTGTTTTGTGTACTATCATTAAGTCTGAAATATAAAATAGTCTTTCCATGAGATATGAGTTTGAGACAGATTTTTTTTTCACACAATTCCTTTGTCTTCAATCCAAAGCAATAAAATGATTACTTTAAAATGTAGAGAGATAATGAAAAAAAGACAAATAATTTTGATATCTTTGTACTTGCTTTTGACAATTTCTCAGTTTTTACCAAATAAGATTCAAAAAGCTAACAATCTAACTTTCAATCCACCAAATACCGCATTTTCTCCCTTAAAAGTAACAAAAGCAACAAAACCCTAACCAAGATATAAGCTTTGGCTACTCCTTTTTTTGAAGGGTCTCAATTTTTTTTTTTTTTTTACCATGGTGCAATGTGAACATTTAAGCATTAGAAATATTACTGCTGATGATATCTAATTCAATAATACCAACATATTTTTTTAAAAAATAAGAAAAATATGAATCACATAAAATAATACATACTTCTGGACATTGTGATAAAGCAGA
Organism: Molothrus aeneus; assembly: GCF_037042795.1. Taxonomy (NCBI): domain Eukaryota; kingdom Metazoa; phylum Chordata; class Aves; order Passeriformes; family Icteridae; genus Molothrus; species Molothrus aeneus. The sequence continues at coordinate 72,270,694 of NC_089647.1, read as the reverse complement.
TATTTTTGCACAGTAACTAAGAGAAACCAAAAGGAAAATGGAATAACTATGGAAATTTTTTTTTTCTTTTGTAGGTAGATTTTTTTTCTCCAAAAGTGTTGTTGCATATATAAGAAATCTTCACTAAAGATCAAGATCTCATTAACATTGAGCCGGAGTTGGACCTCAAATGAGCATTTCATTCTCTGGGATGGAGTGAAAATATCACTCTATTCACTGTGATTGTATTCAAAGGAAATTAGTCCTCTGATCAGGAAAATGAGCAATTTTCACAAAAACATGCACACACATACAAAAACCAAACAAAAGCCCATTAGTTTTTCTTAGAAAATATGTAACTGCAGAGAGATATTTTGTAGTTTTGAATTTTGGACTTTTCTTTCTCTTTTTATTTAAAAAATTCCTCAAGTTTGAGATATTCTACAAAATGTTTTGAACTAATATTGCTTTTCAGATATTTTCTGCAAGTATATAATCTTGTACTCTGGTGAGGGAACAAGAGGAATGTATTGTTCTTGAAGTTAACTGCATGACCAGTAAACCAATTAAATTTTTTAATTTCAAGAGGTTTTGTTTTGGTTTTTTTGTTGTTTTTGTTTTGTTTTGTGTGTTTTTGTTTGTTTTGTTTGTTTTGTTTATTTATTTTGGGGTTTTTTGTGTGTTTTTTTTGTTTGTTTTTGGTTTTGTTTTTTGTTTTTAATATGGAATTTAATACATTTTACAATAGTGTAAATTTCCAAAATTATATGCTATGGGAGAAATGAGTGAACTGTAAACTTTGCCTTTTAAGTCATACAATGCTCAGTTTCTCTGTTGCGCTTATTCAGATTCAGATTCTGTTACGGCAAGCCTTCAGGTGAGGGACACTGGGGGAAGCTAAACAAGTACAATTTAGGGAGCTGAACTTACCACTTTTGCTGCAGTGGGGTGGGAGGTGAAGAGGAATAAACTCTGTGGGCAGAAAATAAAAAATACTGATCCATAACCCCAGGACCACGTGCTTCCTTTACATATCATGCCATTCCTCTGGTGAGCAAGAATGGCAGCTATCAGCTTGCCTTTACATGGTTTCAACATAGGTAAATTTCTCAGATTTATGCTTTTCTGAAAATGTCTCTAGTATTAGAGTCATTGTAATTATGGACAGTAGGCATCAACATTTAGAACTGATTTGGTGTCCACAGATGAGAATGTACTTCTATAAGTCAGGGTGCATATAGTAACCTGAGTTATATGATTAAGCTACCAGTCAAAGAAAATATGTTGTTTAACAACATCTGAAAAAATAATATAAATCTGTTCTTCATTAAATTGTATAACAGGCCTTTTGAAAAAGCTAAATATATTGCATATATATAAGAGCATATATATACATAAGCAAGCATAAAATGAAAAGTTCAATAAAGGCAATATACAGTAGTGTGCTAACTTCTAATACCAGCTTCTCTTATAAATCAATGCATATAATATATAATATAATATAATATAATATAATATAATATAATATAATATAATATAATATAATATAATATAATATAATATAATATAATGTTTTTTGCTGTCTTCATCATTATGATATCTGAATGTCTGCGAGTATTCGAGCAACTAACAAACATATTCAACTTGGAGACTAAATAACACTCTTCAGTCAGAGACAGAAATAGTCAAGTATAGATTGATTCACGTTTATTGCTCATAAAAGGAGAAAGATAGAGAAGAAGAAGAAGAAGAAGAAGAAGAAGAAGAAAAAGAAGAGGAAAATTATTGTAAAATCCTTCCTGTATGTTTCCATGCACCATATAGTAACTAATACCCATCACTGGAAACAACACTAACAAAATTACTATAGAAGAGAGGAGAACAGATATGTAGTTATATTTTTTTTACAAGCCAGCATTATTTAACTGGATGCATGTCTGGAGTCTCCTCTATGCTTTCTTGAGCATCTGGCAGGACAATACCCTCATGGAATTCAAGCAGGACAGAGAGATGGCTGTTGTTTCTCTTCAACAAGGATGGAGGGAGAGCAGGTAGTGGGTTATAGGACTTGCTATGTTAGGTGTGGAGAACATAAACAACAGAAATTTTTTATTGTTTTTTTAATTGTCAAATTTTGGATCAAGAACTTTAGTCTTTCTAAGAATGACCTTGCCTGATCCATATGTGGCTGCCCTTATACGTAGGATTTTACATGTGGTCATCTTTTCTTGAAAAGTTGGTCAGTCCTGTTAATAATGTTGACTGTACTTTCATTTTCCTAGATTTCTGCAAATTGACTCACAGGGATGGTTATCAGATCTATTATTTTTTATTTATTTTTATCTTTAAATGATACTATATAAGTAAGTGCTACTTTAAGAATATTTTACCAGTTGAGACATTTCTCCTTAATGCCAGACTGAGACACCAGCCTCCCTAATATATTCTATGGCTGCTGAGCTAAAACATCTTGATGATAATGATGCTTTGATCTTGGCAGCCAACCAAATCCAGAATGGATTTAACAGCTCAGTTCATTAGTGTCTTTGTAAAGAAAAAGTGTCCTTGTGAAAAAGAATGCTTTTTATTGCTTCCAAATATAGAGGAGTTACCCATTTGAAAATTTATCTATGTCATTCGTTCACATATGTCAATGTAAGAAAAAATTGACAGAAGAGATCTCACTATATTGGGTTGCAATAGATAAATCTTTAGCATGACATATTTTCTTTCTGAATTCCAAGTTCTGTCACTTGATAGTGACAGAACCCTTGAGTACTTTTCAAAGTAAAAAAAACCTTAAAAAATGTTCCTCTTTGATTTAAGATGATATTGCAAGAAAAAAATTAAGATAACAAAAAAACAGTTGCCCTCCCCAAGTGAAAAACAAAGCCAGTAACCAATACAAAGATATATCAAGTTTATATATTTGTCATTAACTTAATATTATTCTATCTTTTCAAGTTCCTTCCTCAATTTACACAACCACAGTTTACAGGTTTCTCAACTGGATAACCCAAAGAAAGTCATCACTTATACTAAACTTCTGCATCCAAAAACATTGCAAAGACTAAATAAGTAGTCCGCCATTAAAAATACAAAATGCTCAATTTGTTTTCCTATTTTCTCACAGAAATATATATACATATACATATACATATGTATATGTATACATATGTAGCAATGTGTTTTCGGTGAGGATTAGTCTCCATTATTAAGTTTATATTTTTTGCACTGTATGTCAAAAAAAAAAAAAAACAACTGTTTTTTTACTCTTATGAAGCACATTGTGCATTTTAGTTCAACAACAGTGGCATGACATCTTTCTTAACTGATTTTAATTGACAAAAAAATGCATTGACCAGGCTGAGTTTACATCATGTACACTGTCTTTTCCAAGGATTGGTGTAAGTGCAGGAAAGGTGAAATACACCCAGATTGTAGGGTGAATTTCTGAATGCTCTTGGCTGGTTGACAGAACAAAGCCAGGGAGTACATACATCTCTGTTAGTACTTCATCAGGTGAAGCTATAGAGATTGGCATTCATTCAAGAACCTCTTTACCAAGCTTCTTTGCGTAAGATTCTTGTCCATAACATAGGTTGTGAAATCTTTTTTTGTGATGATCTCTAATTAGTTTAAAAGTTGTGTTGTTTGGTTTTCTTTAAGTTGTGTGTGTCCGTAATTCCATCTGCTTGGCTTCCAATGACAGAAGAATGATCATTTTAATGTTAGTCAGTTACAAAATAAGACTGAAATATTAAGGAGTTATTAATATTTTCACCTGATATTACTTAATGGATTTTTTTAATGCTTGTTTCCCTGTTGAAATAACATGTTTTTTTATTGTTTTGAAATTGTGAACAAAACTAAATTGAGTGAAGTTTTAGTATTTTTACTACATTGACATCTAAACTACCTTCATTGTCCTTAAATACTGTCAAACCAAGTTTTTTACTTGATGGGACAAGGTGCTTAGGATTTCCTGTAATGGAGAATGGATTGTTGCAAGATAAAATATTCCAGAAGTAATTGTGTGCGTCTGTGCATGCAGATAGCATCAGGTTGTGATGGTAACAGCAGCTCATAATTAGACAGCATTATTTGTCCTACAAATGCATGTACTTTTGAAGCAGTTTTCTCAAAAAACTTTTTCTCAGCACTTGGACAAGATAATGACAACTCCTTTCTGAATCAGAAAAAGGAAGGCTGCTGTGTATCTAAGTGCATGAACAGCACCAGTCCAAATTACAGACAAAAAAGGATTCAAACTCTTTGTTAAAGTTCTTTGTTACAGTTTTAAAATAAAAGGGAAAAAACTGTTAATGAAAGCATTTTAAATTCAGCTGACCTTTTCCATGTTTCTTTTTTGTTAAATGAATCTTTTCAATAGGCAGGAGACACACAAAAAAGCTCAGCTATTTTGTGAGAAAAAGTAATAAAGAAAAATGTCATGCTTCCAGAATTCATTTGCATGTATCAATGTTTTTTGGATGCTAAGTAGAAGACAAAAGGTACATACTGAATTAATGCATTCTTCTGATTAATATCCCATCCTATCAAATGAATAAAAACTTTCCCCTCAGACCAGCAGCCTTTACTACCTCTTTATGATGATAAAATTGAGCTGATACAAGGATTATCCTTAAAAGCAGCACAAACTTTGATATAGGGTGTACTGTCCCCTGCCACGTAGGGATGCTGCATCTGATTAGTAAAACTAATATCTGCAAAACTCTTACAAGATCACTTATTAATCATGTACATTGAGGCTAAACATCATAGAAATAAAAGTGTGAAGGTAAGGAATTCCTTTATGTCAACAAAGATGATATTCTGACAGTCACACCAAGAAATAATGACTCTTGTCTAAAAAATAACCACAAGATAAAACTCTAAATCTTAGCAAAACTTTAAAAATGGTACTATAAAACTATGCTTAATAGAATTCAATTGCAAAACACCCACTAAAAAATCTTTCTTATCAATCAGACATCATAACATTTTGGACAAATATTTTTGATACTCTGGAGGTTGTTTATCTACTTTTGATTGCCAGTGATATCAAATAAGAAATATGTACAAAGAAAAACTGGTTCACTCATAAAATTTAAATCAAAGAAAACCATATCAGCTCTACCTGACAGTCAAGAGTAAATGTCAGGAAGCAAAATGAAAACTGGGGAAAGTGATACACAGGAACATAGCACCACTATGTTGCTTTCCTTCTTAATCTGCTGAGGTTTTCCCATGTATGTCTCATGTATGAGATCAGGAGCACCAAGAGGTAAAACCTCTGGGTTATTCAAGAGAAGAAATCTTTTCATCAGATAAATATGGTAACATGACGTTGTATAGATTATTATGGATATTAATCATGCAGTAGTTTTTTGGATCTGAAAGTCCTTTGCATTTATAAACTGTCAGTCAGCAGACATAGTCTTGAGATGTGGAGATTTTTAAGTTTGTCTTTTATACTTCAATTGCTTGCAAGGACTACCTGCTAAAATAATTCAAGGCAAACATATTCATAGAAATTATTCGTTGCACATTCAATGTAACAAACAGTTAATACAATATTGAAATGAAATAGGCCAATAGGCTAAATCTTTCTCTCTCTTTCTCTCACAAAATTAGAGGACCATTATTGTAATTATTGTCATTTAATTCATATGTACATTTGCATACAAAATATCATTCAGGTATACAGTAAGTAATTAGTAATGACCTCATCTTAAAAAAAAAGTTAACCCCAGTCAATATTTTTACTTTTTTATCAGAAACCCAAGCATTTGAAGTAGCAGATTTATTTTTTTCTGTAAACCTAAAATTAATATGTACAAGTTACACCAATCATTTTATTTCACATCGAAATACAAAAAAAGTATTTTTGTTAGTATTACAGATTTTTCTTTTCTGTGGAGAGTAACTAGTGTTTATTTCTTTAATGACACACAAAGGGAATACAATGAAAGATTTGTAGTTTTGGTTACATTGTTATTGAAGCCTGATTAGTGAAGTGAAATACAGCAATAACAAAATGTCAGACATGCAATATTTTTGTTTTTTCTTTTGCAGTATCAAATGACGTGACTACCTGCAAATGCCTGGGACTCATTCTTTGTATTGCTTTACTTTCCATGCAGTGTAATTCCAAAGGTTTTTATATTCTATCATTAGATTTTTGCAGAAAAGTAGAGTGAAAATAAAATAGTGTTCGGAATGTGAAAAAAAACAGGCAAAACTTTTTGGTCTCTCAATGCATTGTGGATACATACCAAAAATATTCTGAAGAGGAAAGGGAGAGAAAAATAATACATGAGAATGATACTGTATTTTCTGTACATAGATAAATTATGCTTTTATGATCAACCACAATCATGGAGACATTTGTCATCAAAATACTGACTTGCATTAGAAAATGTCAGACTTCAGAAGCCAAGTGCTTTTACTGTGTTTCTCAGATTCAGAAAGGAATAAGCTGAGGATTACCTGTAGTAGGACCTGCATCTTTTTTTGAAAAATTTTCCTGTTCTATGCAAGCTTGCAAAGGAGGAAACAACATTTCTTCTTTTGCAAGCAACACAAATCCACTTCAGCCCCCTTCCTCACAGTAGAATATCTCCACATCAGATTTCCTATTCTCTTGTGTGCTGTAAATTTTGAAGTACATAACCTCTGGATATTTGAAGGAAGTAGGAATCCTCTTTTTTTTTGTTTTCTTTTCTCCTTCATGTCTACTATAATCCTAATATTTATATTGTAACTATGTCCCAAGTTTAAAGTCAGAATCAATGGTTCTTAACTTTAAATCTACTGCAGAGCTACAAAAACTCCGCTTGTGGCTGAAAAGACACGACTGGACACATTACATAAAACTACATCAATACAGGAGTACTTTAAAAATTGAAAAGACTTCTTTCCCTCTAAACATCAGACTATACATGGCAGAGTTATTTTTTCAAAAGTACTGTTTATTTATAGAAACCTGAGACAGTCATTTACTAACAAGCAAAATGTTTGAGTATCCATTCCCTGGAATTTTGAAGTTTATATAAATGTATGCATAGATAGATAGACAGACAGATACATGGAGTGCACATTTCAGTTTTTACTGGTAAAATTAAAATATATTGAATCATAAGAAAAATTGAAGTACTAAGATTTTTCCTTGTTTGCCATTTTGGATGATATTTTTTCAGAGGTAAATAAGCATCTACTATGTTAGAAATTCTTCAAATGAATGATGAATGAATATCTGAACAACTTGTAAGCTGACAGTCAAAATCCCCTTTCACTGTTCACATGCTGTAATAAGTAGCTATGTTCAATGTACTGGACTATTTTGCCAATCAATTTCATATATTCATGTTTGGTCTCCTGGCTGCTCACCTTTATTACAAAATTAAAAACAGTGTGTTATGTGAAGTTTATTGGTTGGGGGGTTTTTTGGGGTTTTTTAGGGTTTTTTTTTGGTTTTTTATTTCCTCTTTTATAAAAGAGATTCCCTGTAATGCATCATAATGCTTTTCATGCTGATACACTGTTCTACATGACTACCCTTTCATCAAAATAATCCCTTTGGTATAAAATAAGATCACAGTATTTTTTATAGAGTAACACTCAGAAATCATAGTAGCTATAGAAACAGCCAACTTTCCATCTAACATAAGTGTGTCAAGCACAATGGTGGTTGGGCTAAAACACAAAAATGTAAGTGGAAATTTATTTTTCTCTTAATGATGTTCATATTTGAGATCACTCTAGACCTCTCAAAAGTTAATTACTGAAAACCTTATATTGCAAAGATTTAAAAATTAACTATCTGCCACACACAAATTGTCAAAAGAATAAAAATTAGCTGTATAACTGTTTATTTGATACAACAAAAAATGCGAAAAAGAGGTTCTAAGATACATATTTATATATAAGACTTATAGTAGGCATATTCTCTGCAAATTACATTAATTGGTGGCCTTATTTGTGGGAAAGTATATTTTTAAATAAATAGGTTTACTACTACAAATTCACAGTTTTTGTTTTTTGTATTTTTAATCATACAATTTCAGACTCTGACACAGAGTAATTGAAATAGTTTGATTTTAACATTATGCCAAGAAAGCACTTGTGTAACATTTTTCAATAAAGAGGAAAAATAATATTTACACTGGAATTTCTATACAGATACTGCTACATCTATGTGTGCAGTGCTAGAGTCTTTCTTATATTTAGAAATTTATCTTAAGGTTCATTATTTTTTGCGTAAAATTTTTTCAGAATTCAACTCAATAATTTTGACTCCATCTTTAAAATATAGCTACTAAATGGATATTTCTTATATATAATACTATTTTATTATATTATTATAGAATACTACTAAATAGTATTCCTTGGCTTTTACTAAAGAAAAGCCAAGGAATACTATTTATTAGATTTTTAGATAACCAAAACACAGATGCTAAAATCCAGAAACAAACAGACAAAAAACCCCTGAAAATAAATATTAACTGAAGAGAAATCAATTACTACTTTTATGTGGGATTCATCTTGCCACGTGAATATGAGTAGAATTAATTTAGAGTAGAATTAATTTCTTCCCAGGGCAGTAATCTTAATTTGCATCACACTGAAATGCATTTATTTTTCTCTTCCAATTTTAAAGGAATCTTAGAGTGACTAGATTAGATGTAGACATTAGTTCTTTAGGCAATAAAATTTAGCTGAAACTATTATATTTGCAGATGCCACTTCTGCTAAGAGAAGTCCTTGAGATACCATTAAAAGTGGGGAATTATTCCTAAGAAGTACTGTGATAAATTTTCCTAAGACTTAAGGCATATTCAGGTCAACTAGTCTGTGTTTGAGACTGGATAAAGGGTCTGTGTCCCTGGTCTGACTCCACTCTTGGAAGAGAATATATTTTCTATGAAACTTTCAATAATTAATATTTCCCAACCATATGCTTTCAGTAAGAGCACATTGGCTGAAAAAGTGAGAGCCAAGGATAACTTAAGAATTAGTTTTTAATGAGAAACAGACACTTTTTCTCAGACATTTTTGGAAGACATTTTTTTAAAACCTAATAAGCTGCAGTTCTATATGTATGCAAGTTGTATTTGGGTTTTTTGGGGGAAAGAGAAACAGAACACAATGTCTGCAATGCAGACAACATCTGAACTCCCAAGAGTCCTCAAATTTCAGTGAGGACAGGGAATCCAGTCTTTCTTGGCATTTCAGAAAAATAAAAACCATGAATTTATAAGTGAGAAATTTGGGGAGGAACTCATTGCAGCATAATATGGTAAAAAATGAATGCATTAATAATCCAAAGAATTATGATGGTTTAATTTTCTTTTGTTCAATTTTTTAATGCAGTTAGTCTGTTGAACTCATCTGGGATTAACTCAAATTCATGTTAGAGTAGTTCTGAACACCATTTAGCCCACAAGTGATAACACAGTTGTCTAGCTATTTATTTAATTCTATGAATTTCATTGTAACTTTAATTTTTTTTTCTGTTATTTTTCTTGCATTCTTATCTGCTAAAGTAGATTTATTTTCTCCTGTAACATTTCCTCAGCATTTAGTATTCTTCTGAGACTATTGTTTTTGTTAAAGAATGGCATTGCCATCAGGGAAGATACTGCTCGTATTTAAAGCACATGCTTCTCCATTAGTTTTAGATTTTTGGCCTGATAGTGACAGATGGCTTTGGTTAAATGGATATATTCTTTCAGTCAAATGTATATGTGTGTGCAGCAGAAAGGAAAAAAAAAAACAATATTGCTTTATTAAAAACAAATAAGAAAACTATAGGTTTCCATATCAGGACAACTGAAAAAAATAACTATTTTTTATTCTTATCTTCAAAAAGAAACCCCAGAAAGTTATACATAGTTGTACTATAATTTACTGATAGAGACAGACAATTTGACAAAAGCGGTAACAAAGAAAGAACTTGTTTTTTTATAATAAAGCTATAGTGTGTATCTAAATTTAAAGGCACTTTGTCTTTCTGAGGTTTTGCTTAGTCACAACAAAAAAGAATAATCTGTTAAAAATAGATAATTGAAATCAGATTTTAAAAATCAGATAGTTAAATTCAGATTACTAAAGCGAAGTGTGAAAGAATTAATGAAATTTGGAAATATTTCATGAATTAAAAGAAAAGCATTGGAAAGAAATAATGAAGTAGATTTATCAGAGTTTTAAGAGCAAAGGAGAAAAAGCAATAAAAGCCTTTATTGCAAAGCTAGAATAAAAAGACAATTTGAATATTGGAGGATAAGACTCAAGCACAATATACTAAAAAAAACAAACCAAGGAGAAAACAGGAAGTTGGTTAGAGGTATATGGGAGCTTCCAGCAGGAAAGTATGGGAAGAGAAAATATTAGTGAATTAAAGAGCAACAGAAAGGAAAGGAAGAAAGAAAGAACTGGAACAAGGACTGAAGAGAAGGCAGAAGGTTGTAGGAAGGATATTTAAACTGCACAAGCCTGATTAGTAAAGTGTGTTTACCTAGCTAATTAAATAATTCTTGATATAGTTTCCAGTGCTCATTCAAGTCACCTACTTTCTTCCCATCACCTGCATTTGCTCTTTCTTAATTGCCTGAGTATCACTGGTTAATAAAGGTGATTTTCAGAGTTTATGCCTCAACTGGGCCATATGTACACTACCTTCCTTAAAAAGACAGTAAATCAGAAGTGGAATCTAAAATCTAATTCAAAAGAGTCTATTATTCCAGCATGTACATGTGTGAATAATGACCTACCTACTTAAAACTTGCTGAAAATTTACAGAGATATTTGGAAAATGTTTATTTATCTAATTTTGAAATGCCTATGGATTTAAATAGGCTTGATATGCCCAGAGAAAGCTGGAGAGGGCCTTGTGATAGGACCAGGAAGAATGGCCTTAAAGCAAAAGACAGTAGGTTTAGATCAGATATCAGCAGAAATAAATCCTTTATTGAGGGGGGTGGTGAGGCACTGGAACAGGTTACCCAGAGAAGCTGTGGCATTCTATCCCTGGGAGTGTTCAAAGATGGGGTTTTGAGCAACCTGGGCTAGTGGAAGTTATCCCTGCCCATGGCAGAGAGGTTGAAACTAGATAATCTATAAGGTTCCTTCCAATAAAAATCAATCTATAATTCTATGACATTTGAAATCAACACTCTTTAAAGTTCTATTAATTTTATCACACTTCAGGAGTTAGATTTACTTTCAGATTGCCAGCATGTAAAAATAGGTGTTTAAATGTAAATTGTCAGAGTTTTTAGCCTCTGTTATTGTTTGCATAGTTTACACAGTCCAGTGAAGACTGGAAAACAGAAGAGTTAACAAAGTATACTTAATTTTATTTCAATAGTTACTACAATATACAATAGGTATTCAATTGCAGGAACTAATCTGGAACTGAAAACACTCATAGGAGTTGATGAGTTTTTCTAAGTAGCTCATGTAGGTTTCTTAATGAACCCTGCTGGGCTTCCAGCTCCCCCTTTAGAAGGACTGGCTTCTCTCATGAGATTTGAGCCATAATTTCCAGTCTCATGCATGTGCCCTTGGATAACCTAGGACATCTGAAATGTTGCCAGACATCTATGTTAAGGTAACTGAGCCAGCCATCAGATATGGATAGCCTAAATGTCTTCAACTGAATTAATCACCAAGGCTTCCTTTATAATTAATGAAGGGAAACGGGTACTTCTAAGGAGCAATATATCTGACCTACTTTTAATATGAGGTGGATTTTATTTTAAAAGACCCTATTTCTTTTCAGTTAGGACAGCAGGAGCCTATGGGACCTAGCCTGAATATAAGAATGTGCATTATAGAAATCTAAATTTAGTTGCCTAAGTCCTGTACAGTCCTGTAGAGATGTAAGTCATCTTGTCAGGACAGGATGACTACACAGAAACATTCAATCTTCAGATCAATTTCTTTTCAGTAGGATATTCAATAGAATAGACAAACAAATAAACTGGGCAAACCAGTAAAAAAGAGAAACAAACCAATCAGTTTGTGATTCTGTGTTAGAAAATAGAGGATACAGAGATATTTTTCTTTTGAATACCAGGTAGGACAAAATGCACTAAAGTCACTAAATGAGATATATTATTTTTTTCTTTTTTTTTTTTTAAGAGAACACTCATATAGCTTTAATGAGAAAGTATTTCACCAGAGAACAGAGTGATATATCTTAGCCATAACAAACCAATAAAAAGCAGGTGTTTTTGGAACTCATTTAGAATGATGCTCCCTTCTGTGTTTGTTTCTAGAAGACTGCTTGAAAAAGCAGTTAGCTTTTAAACATTCAAACTACCTAATATTGGTTACGCTGATATGAATTTTGCAATTACCTATTTAAATCATTTTATAGAACTTTGCATTGTTAAATGTCAGACTCTATGTCATTCCTACAAAGTTTTATCTAGTGGTGTGAAAATTAACAAGTTGTTTTCGTATTACTACTTTTCAAAACTGCTTACAACTTGTTCTCTATCTGGGATCTCCCAGGTAACATTCAAATGCAGGTCTTGCTTATAAATAGGACTCAGCTCCAGGTAAGAGAGCAGTTCTTTTATTAATTCTATTGAAGCAGGTCTCTCATTCATTCTGTTGAGACTTTTCTACAGTTATAATATAATTGAGTGCTCATTGAGGCAGGATACAAATTTAACATTCTTCTTAGTTAAAAATAGAATTTGTAAAAAAAGAAAAAATGAAAAGACTTTTCAAAATTATTTTAATTGAAATTTAATTTGCTAATCTATGTTTTACAAATTTTACAAATTTTTATATAGGAACACAAGTTATAAGATATAATGCTATAAGAGCTGAAGATTATATTTCTTAGAATATTTCTGAACAAGGTATGTCCTTTTTTAAAAGAAATTTTCTCACTGTTTTAGTCTTCACAATACTGAGAATTTAAAATCACTGAAAATTTCAGCATATGAAAGTGCTCTCTTCAAGGGATAGAAAAATGCTAATATTTACTCTGAATTCTTTGGATTCAAATGCATGGCTACAACTTCCATGTGCATATATTATATATGAATGCATGCACACAAACTGCATGTGACTTCATGAATATATTCTTAAATGTATTTGCGTGCAAACAAAAAAATGTGTTGGCTATTTTTCCTATCACATGGAGCCATTTAAGATATAGCAAATGGAAATAGACAACTAAGGGATATATCAGGTCACACATCATATCAGAGTGAAATTAGAATACTAGTGACAGAGAAATAAGACAGTAGCTACGTCCAACAGCAGCTACTAAAGAAACTTCATGACTTTTAAACAAAGCATTGGTAAGAATGTGACCTTGTAATATTAATGCAATATGGGTAGAAGTTTTACAGCTTCTCAGGAAGGATGAAATTACTTCTAGAAAACCAACATCTGCAGGTTTATGAATAAATGATGGATGATTAGCACCATCACTATTAATCATAGACCGTTCTCCTTGGCCACAAAGAACTATTAGAAAATTGTAGAAGCCATGTTTTTGAACTAGCACATTGTTTATGTAAATGTGAGGTTGCTCAACATTGAGACTAATGACTAATCACCAAAGACTTGATCTCAGCCACAGTTAAGTAAGAAGGTTGCTATTTAAATAGGAGGACCTGCTTCTTTGGTAAGTGATCCTTGTCCACAATGTCAGTTGAAGTGGCACAATTCATGTACAAGTATGAACATTTTACATATATAACAAGATTTCAGGAAGTTCTTTTTTGTATTTTGCTTTTTTTTAAATATTCTCTTCACACTTTTCTGATGTACTTGTTATTTCATGCTAGAGCCAGGAGATTTTTATGTGTGAAATGGTGTTTTGATGTTTGTTTTAAAAATAATCAGTCTGGAATAAAGTGGTTGGTTATAATTAAAATAGTGGAAGTCTGGTGGTATGATCTATCTGTCATGGTTTAAATAATAACAATGTTTACATTCCCAATTCTTAAGCCAGTTGCAGATACTAGAAAGTAATTATATGATATGCAGTTCATTCTGTTCTGTAGTGAAACAGTCATTCACTAATATTGATGATCTTTAGCATAACTAAGGAAAGTAAGTGGGATATATATGATGGTAGGGATAATATTGTTCACTTTTATTAAATACTCTGACATCTTGTCTAGCAAGTTTCTTTAAGGCAGGAAATGGTTTATTCTTTATTGGAAGCAGAGGACAAAACTTCCAGCATGTAACACTACAGATATTGTTTTATTCATGTGAGGAAATTCTACTGATTCAAAGATTCATATAGTATAGAAAAAAACCTATACTTGAAACTCTGAAATTAGTTTTGAACACTAAAATTTTAGCTGAGTGATGGTTTCTTGTTTTTATTTAATCTGGATCTCTGGTCATAAAGAATAGGAGATCCTCCTGCATTAAGAAAAATATTAAATTCGAGAGTGTGTAAAACATGAGTGCCATTGTGAAGTGCCATGGATACTTTTGATCAATGGTGGGATCCATGTCATCAATTGCTTTAATACACTCATATTTTGTATAATATACTTTGTTCTTTAAGACAAAGTAGTGTGAGGGGTTTGAAAACAAAAACACTTTATTCACGACTGCATGCAATTTTACAGATTGCATGACTTCCCCTTTCTGTGTGAGAGAGCCCAGAATCCAGAAGAATAGTTGGGCAGATCAGGACAGTCATTCCAGTTCTGCATTATGTAGACCTGAGAAAGGGTTTTAGGGTTCCTTCAGAGTCTCTCAGGTTCTTCCTTTTCTACATTCCCTAAGAAGTTCCCTAACTATAAGACTGGAAACAGAATACTTCCTTGGTGACCAGGCCATTCAAATTGCACTAATGTTGTCTATTTTGAGTTTTACTTTTTCAGTGCTCAGTATCTTCTTATTCAGGACACCTCTGAAAGTTTGGTCTTCTTATGGTTAACAGGTTGTTTCTACAGTTTGTATGACTATGTCCCTGATGACCAAAAACTGTTCAGTGTTAGTTCTGTTGTTTGGGACAGGTGGCCAGGCATATTTCTCCGACTTTTTCTTAAACAACAAGTTGGTTATTTTGTCTATTACAGCAAAAATTCATGGACAGGAAAGCAAACCTTGATGCACCTGGAAAGAGCTTATTCTGCTGATACAAGAATAACTATGCAGTACAGTGTGTGCTATGTACTGCTAGTTACTGTAGAACTGTGGTCTCTTGCAGTACTTGGGGGTCTCAGTGGCATTCTTGTTGTATTCACAATTTAATTAAACCAACACTCCCTGGGGATGTGGATGTCAGAAAATCTGAAAGAAATAGAAAAATTTGAGATGTGATATATATATATAGAAAGAGTAAAATGCCATCATTTCCATATGCAATCTCAAAGAGTGTACAGCTGTAGATTTCATAGCTTCATTTCACTTCAGCTGCAACAGAATAAATACCAAAGAGGCAGGTAATATAATAAAATGTAGCCTTGTTTTAAGTTGTGAAAAAAAGTTTATTAAACTAAGCCTATAATCAAGGATTCTTTTATTTCTTTTTTTTCTGTAGTTCTAAAGAATTAGAAAGAGTCCTGTAAAAAGAATGTGTGCAGAAAAAGAAATTGAATGAGGGTTTTCAGTAATTTTGTTTGTTGTTTGGTCTGACAATAAATCTCAGATACGCACAGAATTTAGAGTTTTGCAGTCCATGCATCTAGCATGAACTGTATAATATACTCTCAATTTTCTTGATCTTCATGCTTATCTTCCAAAATTAGACAACCACAGCAAAACATGTGTCCAAATATACAAACCCCATTTACCTCCTTTGCCCTCACTAGCTGAGTTTGCACCAAGCCAGCACAAAACAGAATACTGTTTAGAATAGTATTCCTCTGATGCTATGCAAAATTCTGTTTTGAACTTAACAAGTTCTTTAAAACATGAGTTCAATGTGTAAAGCAAAGTACATTTATATATGGCAATGTCAGTTTTCTTGGTTACACCATGCCATGTCCCTTATTCTTTCTTTTTAAGGAGGGTGTCATAATACTGTATTTTGTGTTTTGTATCTCAGTGTTTCAGCTGGCATATTTTTCTACAAAATGTTTTATTTAAGTGTGTTTAATTTGCTGATACATGGAGGCATTAAGACTTATACTGGAACATATCAGCTAAAATTATTTTCTTACTGCTTTTATCCTTTAATTAATGACTTGGAACATACTTTTGAACTCTTTAGCTCTAACAATTAGCTGTAGAAAGGTTAAGGGTCATAGTCTCTGCAGATCTGAGATAGTATAGTGGTGAATTTTAAAGACTAGTATTTCTTCTTGCTTTACTAATACAATGTACACCTTCAGCTACAAATCAGGTCTCCTCGTGCAGCTTCTAGAGACTTGCAAAAAAAGTAGGTGCTGAACTCCCTAAGTCTGAGAATGATTGTAAATGACATATGGGTGTCATAGTTTACCTGTAAGTGACTCACCTAGTAGTTGAGAAATTAGTTTGCTATCCAGATTTTCTGAATAATTATTGGAAAAAAAAATTAATTCTAAAGAGACCATATATTCTAAAATAAGAGTAATTGCTGAAGCAACTGCTGCAGGCTAAGGGACAAATTCAGGTGGTAAAATATACATACATAGTGTGATTTGAGGTCTTACCTCTCTATGTTATTACAGCAGGTCTTCCAGCTGTTGTTCAGAAGGTTCGTGTTATGTCTGTCAGACCTGTAGAGACATTTCAAGTACCTCACTGCATCCAAAATTGTACTAAATTCCTGTACTTAGGTACCTGACTTGTTTACTTTTAGATAGTAAAGGCATGTTAATTTTCTCCTTTTTCTGGTTCAATTTTTAAGTCAAAATATCAAGCTGTTCAGCTCATGTCAAAGTCAAGCACCTCCTCTTAGTGTGACAAAGAAGGATGTTGAGATAGAGCAGATGTACATGTCTGATCTTTCCTGGCTTGTTTGTCCAATATTGATTAAAAGTCTTCTTTGCTCCAGATTTTCCCAGCAACCTCAGCGGTCTGGGACTCCTGAAGATCATTTTACAATAAAGACCAATGTGAAAAAGGTATTGCCTACCTTGGCCTTTTCCTTAAATTTTGTCAAATAACCTTCTGTGTCATTCAGCAGCCAGTCCACATTTTCCCTGATGTTTGTTTTGCCCCTGATAAACCTATCTACCAAAGGGGTTGTTGTTGCTCACATAACCTGCCAGACTTTATACCAGGTGAGTTTTGATGTTCCTGACCCTGTACCTGGTCACTCAGTGTTTGTATTCCTGGGTGAGTCAAACCTTCTTTGACAGCCTATAGGCTTCCTTTTATGTCTGAGTTTTGCCATGAGATCCTTGTTCACCACCATGAACACTGCCAAGGTCCACTGCCATGTTTCCTTGACTTTCTGTATTTTTGGGGTTGGAGAAAACATGCTTGAAAAACATTAATTTGTATGGGTGCATTTGGAATAACATTGGAAGTTTCAAACTGACTTCATGAATTTTGAGAATACATAACAGTCAAATCATTGACATACAAAATATAGCCCTCATGAAAGGAATTAGAGTTTTGTTTGTAGCTTCATTTCTGACTTTTGAAGAGCAGGGATTTCATCCAGTAATAGGCCTAGTCTGGGCACATGATTATATGAAGTTTTTTTCTCTTTCATTAAAGTCTATCTGCCAGTCAGTTTCCTCTATAAATCAATTATGTTTGCAGTGGAAGATGTAACTATCGTGTCTTCAGATATCATCTTATATCTGAACTGTGAGAAAATCAGAATTTTGAAAGGGATGCAGAATTTCAGAAAGGATTTGACTTTCTTAAAGACTGCTGATAGACATTATATTAGCAGTATTATATTGACTTCTCTCTTAGTCTTGAGGGGATAATCTGTTATTTCAACAATTCAGGTCAGTTCTAGGAATATCACTGTCTTTGTAATCAATGACATTTTCACTGGCTGCCAAAGGAAAGACTAATATATCTGTGATGCAAAAAAGAAAATTACAACTGCTTTAAACTCTGATGATGGACACATTATAAAGGGTCTAAAGCCAATCTTTTTTTTGATGCTTGCAAAATTATGACTCTGACAATTGGTCAGGTACAGACAGCTCTGCTATTTATTGCTGCCTGTTAAATATATCATCATTTCCCACGAAAAGATTTTATTATAATTTTTCTTAAATCTCATTCTGGGATTACATATTTTAATTTATTTCAGAATGGCAACTCTGAAAGTTTTGAAAAGAAATTATTCTCTTCTGACCTTGACTTTCTGAATGTCTAAATAGCTGCTTAGGAAAGAGATTGCAGAAGAAGAACAGAGAGCTGTTTCCTATGGAGTTTATCAGTGAGTGGCATTCAAACTGATACTATAAAACATATATTTAAAATGCTGACAGAAAACATCTAAGGGTACCATTCAGTTCTAGACTGCAGATACATATGCTGTAGATGCTTACATGTAGACACAGAAATGACTGTCAATATACAAAGAAAATATTAATATTTGTTTACATTGTAGTTACTGGACTAATAGGTCTTGATTCAAGTGCATACACATAAAAATCTGTTATTATATGAGATATTCTGGAATACTTGTGTGGTTAAATTGTGACTCAGGAAATCACTATTTTTAATACCTCTCATACATATAACAATCCTATACAAAGGTCTCAGATACACTGAAGTGGACAGCTAATCAGCTATTTCCTTTGGCAATAGCTAATCATCAATTTCCTTTCCTTCCTTCCTGTAAGGCTAAGAACAAATTATATAAACATCATTATAGAAGCAACATTTAAAGATATATCTGAGTGCTTATGCACACCAGTTAAGCCAACCAGTCTCTTCAATGAAGTACATATTTATTGAAGTGTATATGCTAAAATATTAGGTATTTCTAGATAGATTTCATTCAATTTCAGATATCTAGGTGTGTTTCTACATAGATTTAAGTTGTAAATACACATACACATGAAATGCATAAAAAAATCCTGAGAGGAGGCATTGTTTTTTTCTGTAAACTAACAAAGCAGGCAAGCTCCTTAGAAAATATAAAATTAGGCCAAAGACCAGTATTGTAGTAAAACTCCATGAGGATAAGCTTTTTTTTTTTTTGTATTTTATTTCTATTACCCATAATATGATGTGGATTTATATATATATTTATATTTAATTGAAGCTAGTTTTCTCAAAACTTGCTATCACTTCTAAGAACAATGCTAAACAGATTTTCACCAACTATTCAGATACCTAATTTCACTGAAATCAGAAGCCATGTTCTCATATACCTTTTGTACTTAGATAATTGAGGGTTGTAGATGAGAACTGAAGCCCTGACTGCAGAGTGGGAATAATAGTACTGCTTTATCTCAGAGACCTGTGAAAGGACATGTATCATGAGGTGTATTAATGAGTGCTGTGAAGCATTCAGATGTTGAAGTGAGTGCCATAAAGGGCGATACAAAAATTATTAGTCCCATCTTTAAACAAGACTGAATAGCGCAGACTAAATAATAGTAACTGGTGCCAACTATGCAGTAATGAAGAATAAAAAAAAAGTATGGTAGCTTCTCATTAAATGATCATAATCTAGAGTGTTTAGGAGGAGTAGAAGCATATCTTTTGTTGGGAGGTGTATAAGAATAGGTGGTTCTGTGCTTAAAGAATGAACTCTACTGCATGTAGTTAGGGACAGCAATTACATTGTATGCATGCATGTATTCGTGTGCGCATGTTTGTATCTTCCAAATTTTGTCATTTTCTAACTCTTCAGAGTGTGAAAGAATGACCTGAGTGTGGATCTATTTTGATAAAGGCTCCCTCTGTCTGTGTTATGTATAGACACAAGAGGTTCTCAGGATTGTAGATGATGAGGATAGGACTCTGAGAAAAGACTATTGCTTTAGAATTCTCAGTGCTAAAGGCACAAAATCAAGACAATACTTGAAACAAGAAAGGACATCTTCATGCTGTGTATGCTGTGGTTCTTGTTATTTTGTCCTTTCTTGATAAGAAATAACAAACATTCCAGAGGAAAATATAGTATTATATGCTGTATTAAAATAAGTCCCAGGCTTTTAAGTTCATAGTGAGCAAAATACTGGATTGTGCATTAATAGATTAATGTAATTAATTTTCAAAATTTGGACCTTAAATTTTAGAACTCAGGTGGCTAAACAGTAGCATATAAAGAATTGTATTTTTTTAATAGATCAACAGATATTTTGGTGAAAGGAGTTTACAAGTTAAGTTGCTAAACTTATGAAAAAATATTCTTCCTAGAAGTGAGCTGTAAGCAAAGCCAAGAAATGAAAAGAAATAATTTAGCAAACAGAGAGAGAAAATAAAGAAAACATAGAGCAAAACCATAGAGTACAATTAAGTACTTTCCAACCATTTCTACTGAAAGTTTAAAAGATTTTTGGTAAGAATTTTAAGTAGGGTTTGCAAGTAAGCATAATGCTGTCACACTCACATATTTATCATTTAGAATAAAAATATATCCACTTTCTCCTCAGTGGTCCAATAATGATCAAGGTATTGACCAATCCCTTGTTATTAACTCATTATTATTATTATTATTATTAATATTTTATTACACTGAAAGTCTATAAGCAGCAGTATTTCACATTAAACCTTTAAGAATTCTGTATTTTGAGTAACAGTGTTCAGAATAGTCTGAACATGGGCAACTGGGATACTTTTACTGCTTTCATCTTTAAATATTCATGACAAGAGAGAAAACCTGTGCACAAAGAAGAAAGAAAAGAAGAGGAAACATATTATATTTATTAGACTGTCTTGCTTCATTTCTTTCTCTTTTTAATGTGCTGCGGGATCTCTGGTTGCAGTCTGATGCCTTGTCATATTTTATTAGCCCAGGGTTTCTAATTCAGTTTTCTCATCTTTAAAGCTGTCATCAGGTGATATAATATTTATTTTTAAGAACTTCATTAGATTTTTCCAGGCTTGGTGAAGTGTAATTTTATTTTTTTAAAGATAGTGATTAAGAAAAATCATTGATTAAAAAAATCACTTAAGCTCCTACATAAATTTTTGTTTAATAGGATACATATACACTGTATTTTTTAATCATTAATCCTGTAGCCACTTAAATTGAAACAACATTAATATTCCAGGTTATTTCTCTGACAGCCAATCAAAGTTATGGTTGCACTTCTCAGGGTGAGACTTTTCCCTGATCCACAGGTGTCAAACAGTGATAATAAATGTGGGTGTTTTGTAATCTCTTCAAATAAATATTTTATTCAATCTACATGGACATATTAATTTTGATGGTATTCTTTACTGCATTATTTTTTAGCAGCACTGTCCATTTAGTATAGGGCTTTGCTCTATTCACAAACATTCTATTCTGACTATAATTCAAGTTGTCTGTTCTGTTTTTTTAAGAGCCACAACTTTGGATGAGTCAAATGAAACAATGATTTTCATATCCCTAAATGTGAATTCTACCAACATCAATCCTAAAATACAGTTAGATCATATCTTTAGCCCTAAACTCTTGAGCTAGAATACACCTGTAGAAAAAATAAGTCATATGATCGTTTCAAAAATTAGTATTAAATAAGTCTACATAAAATACATAGCTGACCTTAAAATTAAGGCACCAAATTGAGTACACTACTCAAAGTAAAAGGGTAAATGTTTTTTTCCCTGCTGCTGTCGCGAATTCCTAAGCAATGAAAGGAAAGCAAATAAATACTGGTGGAAACAGTTCCTTATAAAGGTGAAATTACTTTAATTTAAAGATAAACATTTAAGAATGTGAGAAAGGTTCTCCAGTCAATGAATAATTGAAGAATGTATTACCTTAAAAGTAGAATAGGTAGACTTTCCATATTGTTTCCAGACTTCCTATTATCGTTTTGGTTACAACCTTTAGAAAATGGCATTATTGACTCCCAAGAATGTCCACTTCAAGTTAACAGTTTCTTTTATCATAAGGAATAGTGCTTTAGAGAGTTACTGGAATAAAATGGCTGTACTTTAAAATGAGCTGCTGAGGAAAGTGCTATAGCTGTTGTTGGCAAAAGTACCATTTGTGCTGACATTGTGTGGAACATTCATACAGCTGTGAAAGATCCTGCAGCTTGCTTAATTAAGTGGGGAACATTATGATCATTTTTAGTGCATGGTGCAGAACTGCAGAATTCTCATACAGGCAGTGTGGTATGTCTTTCATTAAACATCTACTGGAAGAGACATACTGAATTTTATGGTGGTTTCTGACTTATGAGAAGCATTTTTAAATCTTTTGTAAGTTTGTGTACAGAACATCCTGGTATGAAATATGCCACTTAAAACTATTCAATGAGTCCCTCTTCAGTACCATCAAATAAATCCAATACATTATAAAAATTTGTCACTGGACTGGAAGATTTATAAATTAGGACATGTATGGTGAGTTAAAATGTGTAAGTTTGAGTTTTTCAGGATTTTTTTTCCTAAATTGCATTACATCTGTTACTTGCCCTGAGTTCTTCTAGTCCTCTGGTTTATTCCTCTAACTACTTGGCAATTAAATATTTACAGTATTTTACAGACCTTTTCTTTTTTTTTTTAATTCCTTTTTTTTTAAGTTTCTAGTTATAGTTTAAGTTTCTAGTGTATAAGTAAAACAGCCTTTAGAAAACAAAGTTCTTTATGGCCAGTAAATAATTTTATAACTTTTTCAAATATTATTTGTGATCCATTCCTACCATTTCAGACAGACAGATGTATGTTCAATACATATGGCAGTATGTTCAAAGAGACATCTAGTAAAAAATCCTACTTGTCTCAATACCAACAATACATTATAAGTATTGGTTTCAGTGAGCAAAATCTCCTCTATTTATTTTTCCATTATTTGAACACATTCAAAAAAAAGGTCCTTAGTAGGACTGGAAAATGATTGTAGAAATTTTTTCCTATTAAAACAAACAAACAAACAAAACAACAACAAAAGAAAGCCAAGGTTTTTTTTCATTAAAATGTCAATTATGTAAATCTAAGTGCATCCAAGTACTTTTACAATCTATACCTCAATTGTGACTGTCAGTTGGATAATATTAGTTTTTTGCTGGAAATACTTTCTTGGTAATATCTTCAGGGCATGGAAATTTTCCTCAATTGTCTTTTATAAAAAACCTCTGTTATAATCTGCTGTAAAACAAAAATTATGAAATGAGGTATATGACCTTACAGCAGTATTTTTGACTGTGGCTTATTTCTTATTAAGCCATACCTAAGCAATTGTCAACCCTTCACCCTTCTGCAGCTAGCGTATTTAAAAGGACCAGAGTTTCTACTCTCTTATGTGTTTACTGTGTTTTACAAATCTTATTATAATACAAAGAGTCTTCTGAAAACGTGAATAATGTCCTTCTTGAAACGCACCTTTTCCATTTCTGTTACAGAAGTTACATTTTGATTGACTAATTAAATGGCACTGAGACTTCTAGTTGTGCGACAGCTTGAATTAATTCTGTTAAACACATTTCAAAACAGGGTGGATTTACACAAATGTCTGTTGGGATAATGTTTCTTACTCTAAGCCAATTCTAAACTCATGGAAAATATTGACTGGGAGAATTGGACTAAGCAAAATCCCTGACAGACACTCCTCTAACCTTTGAAGAGTGTGTGTATGCTTAAGTTCCTGTACCGGGCAACATTCCCTGTCAATGTTTATCAGAGGTATCTGATGGCACAAGTGAACAGGTTGGCATTTTAAAACACACAATTAAATTGAGGCACAGAGCTTTGAAGATTAGTCTGTTGTCAGTTGGTTTAAATAAGACAGCAGATTTTCCCTTAGGAGAAGCAAAAATAGTTTTGGCAGTATAGTTAAAAGCCCATGATTTTTACTTTTTTTTTCAAGAGAGGCTGCATAATAAAAAGTAAAAAAGAAAAGCAAACTTGTCACAAAGAAAAAAAAAAGTTTGTGTTTCCAGGTTGACAGTAGCTGAACACAAGCATCAGGGGCCTGGAGAGGAAAGGAGGGAGTTCCAGCTGAAATGCAAGACAGGCTCTGTGTGGGAGAAGAGAGGTAGCATGAGTATTTTTAGGTTTATAAAGACACTTGTGCTGTTTAAAGAAGGATATTAAAATGGTAACACAATAAGGCTGAGTTCCCATTTGAGGGATATTTCATGTTGTCTGGTTCAAATAAAATTCTTTTTACAGTTATATCTCATTAAGCACACTGATTAACGGTGGGTAGCATCAGTAAAACTTGCAGTTCTTGTGTTTGGGCATTTCAAAAAAGTTGAGAGACGTACAATTGTACTGTGCTTCAATCAGACTTGGTTTAATCTGGAATGTTACTTGCCCATCTTACCCACTGTGTACTGCTGCCATGGATCTTCCAGTCTGTTACTTCACAGTAGGATGTTTGCTTGGAAAGCTGGTCATGGATTTAAGGATGAGCAGCACAGTGGTCTGGTAATGGCATACACTACACACAAGTGGGGCAGCTTTCAAGTACTTTCTAATGCAGTTTATATAATATAACACAAAGCACTAAGATGTGTCTTGAGATACAGAGAGTTTTGTAGAGATGGGACACAGGATTCAATTTCCCCTAAAGCACAAAATAATTTTCAGTGTTCCTCTCAGGACAGAGGGAAGGAGTCAGTGTCCTAGACAAACACCTACAGACAAAATGTCAGATAAAAAACATCACTTTTTTACAAAATAAGATTTCAGAAAAGAAAAATATGGAAACAATATTATAATTTTAAATAATTCTAGAAAGACAAATAAACCCTACTCTTAAATATTTTACTTCTACTTTTAACAAGGCACAATTATTTAAAACCCTTAAAAGAATAGGCTGTCACTTAGGTAATGCAGAGATTCTATTTCCCTGTACCACTTAATTAAAATGTACCTACAAATGCAAACTGAACCACAGAGGATATTAAAATGCTGCAAATAAACGTGCACTAATGTACTTAACATTTGATTTGGTTACCACAAATGACACTAGTTCAAAGGAAGTGTAATATATAATAGTAATAGCTAAATTAGATATTTAAAAGAAATGTAATACTTATAGCCATTAACAATAAGTACTTTTTCACATTGAGAATTTGGAATGCTGAGTTATTTACTTGTGCTATTGATCCAGATAGTGATGACTTTCAGTTTCTTGCCCCAGGAAGCAAAGGGTGAGATCTGGGTGGGCAATGAGAGACTGACTCAGATCTAAGATTTATAAACTTCCCACATATGAAATTGCTTCCTCATCCATGTCTTTCTCCTCTAAACTTATTATTCCATTCTTTTTGCCATGTTAATATTAAAATTGTGTCTTAGAATGGTTGAAAAATCACTCTGAAATTAAGTAGATACATGATCATGATCATTTTTTTCTTTATGTTCATTCACTGTATGTTTTTACTTAAAATAAAACAGAAACTAGAATTTTTTCTCCATTTCATTTAATTTATCTTTCTATAATATAATTGTTACAGATGAAGTCAACACAAACTGGGACATAATATTTACCAATAATGTAATGTGTTGCATGGATTTATAAAGAAGCAGACATTTCATCTGATCGATTGAAAATATTGGTAAGCTTTTTTAAATTATAAAATTATTTTACTTTTAATCCAGTTATATATCTAAACAACATCAGCAATGTCTTCCTTCTCTGGAAGAACTACTATACAGCATTGTGAACTGCTATTTTATCTCTGTAAACATATGTATGCTATACATTAAAAGCTGAATCAAAGTAAAATCAGTAAATATATTTCAATCAGTAAAAGAAAATATCTTAAATTTTAACTGAAATGTTAATATTTCTTCTTTTGAGGTAGAAGCTTTGGATGCCTTCTACCTTCAAGCTTTTTCTGTCATCTTTGCTTTCATCTTCCAGGTGCATAAATTTCTTGTGATGGGAATAGTGATGTACTTGGAATTATATTGTAGGTTAGTCAATAGGATAGAGCAGAACAGAATGCTGACCTACTATGTAGTTAGCTACTCCCTGTAAGCTGTCACACTTTCACTTTGGGGTCCTATGATATTTTAAAAAGTCTTACTTTATTCTTTATTTTTCATTGGCTGTTGGTTTTGGTTTTTTGTTTGTTTGTTTGTTTGGTTTGGTTTGGTTTTTTTTGTTAAATCTTGGAATGAAAAAAATTGTTTGCTAACAGAAATTATTTAATCTCCCAAAAATTATCTTTGTCGATCTCTTCTAGATTCCTGATCTCCTCTCATGTTCTGAGTACTTTGTCTGTTGTAATTATGAAGACCAGTTTAAAAAAAAGTAAAATTAATTCAAATCAATATTTTTATTATTCACTAACAAAAAAATATTTGCAGTGAATTAACAAGATTCTTCATACAGAGAAAATCATGTCAAATGGCATTTTCAATGGCATGTTCCATTTTAATAGCTTTGAAGCCTTTGATCTTGTTTTCATCTCATTAATAGATGTGGCATTTGATACAATTTTGTGAGAAACACTGTTAGTAGAAAAAAAGTGTATTTTGATGCCCTTTACATTCTTTCTTTCATTACAAATTAAGACTTTTCAAATACCTTCTTCCTGAAGAAGACAGAATCAGTGTTTGTTTGTTATTATGGGCATTTTGGATGGAGTACTAGCTGTAAAATCCTAATACCATATAAAATAAGACATGGCATGTTCTTAAAAGGTCATCAAGACACTGTCATTCCTAAAGGTTACTATTCTATTCTTAAACTAATTTTTGTGTTTGACCTGCCCTGTTGAAATCTTCACTGACAGATATTCTTTAACCTCCTTACATGAAATCTTTCCAATATCCACTACCTCTATGTTTGGAAAGTATTTTCAACAGCACGTTTGTATTATAGCTTGTAGATAATCTGATTTAGAGCAGTTTGTATTTCTATTGTCAAAAATTTTGTTACCAAGGATAAGGCTGATCTATAATAATCACCCTCCATTTTTGAGTATTACCACTTGCTTATACTGTGACTTTTGGTTTTCTGGTAATACCTTTACCCTAGGACGAAATTTACACACCTTCATGGGCCTTTATTTGGCAGTTCACAGTTACTAAATAAGTGCTGCGGATGGGAGGGGGGGAAAAACCGCAGGGAAGAGGAAAAAAGGAAGAGGAAAAAAAACCCAAACCAAAACCCCAAGACCCATAAAAATGTGTCCCTGAAGGTTTTAGTTAGCAAATATCTGAAAATTAGAAACAATTTATGTAGACAATATATGCAGTAGACCAGGAGAAATGTTACTTTACTTCCTGCAAGGAGAGACCAACAAGAAAAAAAAACCCAACAAACCTTGCTAATTGTCTTTCTGGTTTATATTTTCATATTCAATACAAATTTCAGGATTGCTGCAGCTTGAATTTTCTTTACATTGCTAAACAGATACCAGGCAAACACAATTAAAAGGGGCTGGGCAATAACAGTTCCTGTGTTAAAATCAATGGCATTGTCACCTAGCTTTAAGTGACTAACAAGGCCTGAAATGGTTTTGTCACAAGTTTATCACCCCCTGAGAAGAAACTATTTGAGCTTTGAATTTTCTTCTCTTTAGATGGTTTAAAATAAAAATTCTCTGAGTTACAAGCCTTACTGTTCTGTACTGTGAACAGAGAAAGACTCCTGCAGAGGACAGTTCAAGTAAATTATGTTAGTTGGTTACATCTCAGTGAGACAGAAGCAAAACAAGCTAACAATGCTTATTACTTACACAGTGTGTAAGTGTGGCTCTCGTGTTACCTACATCTGGTACACAGACAGACTGGAGTGGCACTGATATCAATGGAATTATATCACCATATAATATGTCTCCAGTGTAAATTACATTTTTCTTTCAGAGTCCCATTGTGAATTCTAGAACAGAACACAGACAGTCATTTTTATAAATATTAAAAAAAAAAAAAACAAATAAACAAAAATACCCCTAGCAAATTTTATTTCCAATAAAGTTTCCATAATTTTGGAGTGCCTGCTTCAATATCAGGATGCTTATACTTCCGGATATCTCATTTAGTTCCATCACTTATATTAAAAACATACCCAAAGGTGGTATGTTATTAATATGTTATCTGAGAAGAAAGAAAAAAGAGAAAGATGCATAAGGTTTTGTTCTTGCTGGGATTTAACAAGGATAATATTAGTGTATTTACTAATTTAGTATAAAGTTTATTCTAAAAATACATATTCTCTTGTTCACTGATACTTATAGCATTCTTTAATAAAAAATTCCAGTTCAAGCCATAAAACATGACTTTACGTGTAAGTAATTATATAGCTCTTCTTGACATTGGTTAACTTGTGGTACAAGAAAAAAGTGAGGAGAATGGGTGGCAAATGGATGTTAATTTCTGTATTGAAAGTAAGATACATAGGAATTGAAAAGAACTCAAAAACAGCTTTATGAAATAAAATAGGTTGAACAGGAACAAGTAGATTAAATATATGGTCTGTTATAAACTGCTGTGATGAATGCACAAGTTGTTTTTAAAGATAAGAAAATTTTGGAAAGATTATGATACATATATCTGTTACTCACCTCTAAAAAAAGTTCTGAGCTGCAGACTAGAAAAGAAGAAAAATCTGTAGATATCACCAGAACTAGAAATTAGCCTGCTGCTTCCATCAGGGTATATCTGAACTTCAGTTGCAAAAGAAGTAGTTGGATTCCAACAATTTTCTCCAAGGAAAATGAGCTAGTCAGGGACCAAAAAAAAGTCAAGAGCAAGCTATCTGTGTGATGTGGAACTGTGATTGGTTTCTCTTCCACTACAAACTACTTTACAAAGGATTTTCTTGGAAACTAAGATCACCTGTGGAGAGAAGGGAAAGAAGATTCACTATGCTACATACAAATCCATTCTAGCTTTGCTGTTTAAACCTTTGTACTTTATGATCTAAAAGTACCTTAATCTGCATAAAGTTTTATAACATTACATGTATAATATATATAAATTTATATGCCATATTTTACAATGCTTCAGCCTGAGAGGGAAGTAATTTCATTTGTTTCATAAGAAATGTACATTTGATTTAGATTTGCAGAATGTGTAATCTGTAAGAAAAATTAAAACAAGAAGGAAGTCTTACATACCAGTAGAGGGGACATCTCCAGACTTTCACAGAAAGAAAGGCTCTCTGTTCTCTTTTTCCCTCTATCATGAATTTATTCATTTATTTCGATAAAAAAATTGTAGCATGAACAACTTAATGAGCTATTTTCCAAAAGCAAAAGGCTAAAGATTTATTACACTCAATGGCTGTTCATATGTACATGATGTAGAAGAGATCAGTCAGGGGCAAATCTCTAGAGGGTTAGTTTCAAAATTATCATTGAGTTTTAGCCTATTTTAGCTTTGGCATATACATTATAAAATGCACTGTATGAATAAGCAGTGTTCATGTATACCACATCAACTAGCCCAGAGGCTAAAAAGCCAAAATTGGTGTTTGATGTTTACACATAGACTCAAATAAGAAATGTACTTACTGTAGTAATGGGTTTAAACTAAGATTACCTATTAATAAGTCATAATCTCTCATATAGCCTGGGGAGACACTAAACTGCAATATAAATATTATTTGCTTTACAAATGTAATCACTGATGAATAACAGAAGTGTAGAAGATTAAATATGATGAAACAATATAATGTGTATCTTAAAACCAAGAAGATCTCTGACTTACCTAAAGGACGCAAAATTTGAATTGATTTAATGAGTTTTGGAAGCTAAAACAATTGTGCATTTTATTGAATACACTCAAGATTTCATAGACTTTGTGTACAGTATGTATATACAGGAAAACAACAATCATTAGACTCTGCAAAACTGTTATGGGTCTGTTGTAATTTAATCCCTGTAGGCAGCTAAGCACCACAGAGCTGCTCATTCACCCACCAACAGTGGGATGAGAAAGAGAATGAGAAGTGGAAAAATCCAAAAAACGTGTGGGTTGAAAAAATGCAAAAACCACATGGGTTACACTAAGGTAGTTTATTAGCTAAAAAAAAGCTGTGCATGCATGTAAAGCAAAATAAGGAATAAATTCACTCCTTCCCCTCAACAGTGTTAAACACTGTCCAGGAAAAAGCGACCCATCTTACATTATGATCACTTGGGAGGACAAATGGCATCTGGAAATCCCCACGCTTTTCTCCTTCCCTGTAACTCTTATTGTTGAGCCTGACTTCACATGATATGGAATATCCCTTTGTTCTGTTGGGTCACCCATCCCAGCTCTGTCCCCTCCCAGCTCCTTGTGTACTCTCAGATTCCTCACTGGTGAGTCAGTTTGAGGAGCAAGATAGGTCTTGATGCTGTATGAGCACTGCTCAGAAGTAGCTAAACCACTGATGTGTCATCAGCATTGTTTTGGTAACAGACCCAAAACACAGCACCATGTGACCTACCATGAAGATATTTAACTCTATCCCAGTTAAAATAAGAACGGGTTGGAAATATAAAATTAATCAGAAAAATATTATTATTTCATGTTATTACATAGATTCAGAATTCACATAAACATACATACTTCACAGTAACTCTGATGCTGTTGAGCTATCTAGAGTCCAATCTGGCTTGTGCTGCCTTTTTTCCCAACCTGGAAATGAAACTTGAGATAATTTTATTAAGGAGGTGGTATAAAAGCAGATCTTTATTTGAAGGCTTTCAGGGGCAGTTATGGAAAGATGTTCTCAAAAACCCACCCTTACAGGGATGGGTACACATTTATAGGTTTTAGTAAATTAGCATAATTGATAAAAACACCAATTAGGAGGACAAGTGGTGCAATTCCCCCCCGCCCCAGGCCAAGCTCCTTCTCTGGAGCCCCCCCTTGCGCAGTAGCTGTACTTTGTCCATGAGAATGTATCTCCAAGAGTTTTTCTTGGCCTTAGTTCCCAAGAAGAACCAAGGTAGCACTGGGGCCTTGTAATCCCCAGGGCTTGGAGCTCTAGAATTTTGTCTTACTGCCTAAAGAAAGGTGTTGGAAAAGTACTGGGAAAACTAGCCACTGATACAATAGACTATGGAGGTACAAATATATGTGCGAAGAATATAGAAAATAAATCAAAGAAAAAAAGGCAAAACGCAAACTGGCATCCCTTGAAGCAAGATGCTGGTCTGTTGAGTTACTGGATTACTAAAACAAAATCCAGACCATCTTCTGTTTTAGGTGGCATAGCCTATGCTCAGTATCTCATGGCACAAGTCTCTGCCATGCTGGAATGGTCCATATTTTCACTGAGGGTTTAGTTTAATTTATTTCAAATCCCCTATTGTCTCTGATCAGTTTTCCTATTTTGCTTTATATGTACATGTTCACCTCTCATCTTTATACGGTTCCTTTGAGTTTAGTGTTTAGCTTCCTTCTGTCAGCAAGTATAGTCTCTTATGCCACAGTCTTGAGCAGTGTTCTATAGGTCATAAAAATTTCATCTTAAAAGAGATATGGGATGGCACCTAAATTAAACATAGTAATTTTCACTAATTTTCTCAGTTCTGCTTTGGTGCATCCAATTGGCAGAACTTTTTTTTTTGAAAACTTATACAGAAGTATATTACTTTCATTTATTTGGAGATTGCCTATTTTACTATAATTAATTTTGATGAAAGGATAAAAGCAAACTACAGCACAAACTTTCTCCCTTCACTATTTTTTATTCCAAGTTCAGCATTGGTTTAGTACTACGGATTTCAAATATATGTCATTAAAGATGAATCAGGTTTATTATTCTGAGCAGCTGTTTGAGACTGGAAAAATACCACATGACTTTCAAAACCAGATCTAGATGGTTTGGATTGCTAAGCAAAATAGAAAGCAACTTCCATGCATGCATGTAGTGAAGACAGAAAGTCAAAGAGCTCAGTTCAGCTAGCTCTAAGAGTAACCATTAAATCTGCTGATTTAGGCTCTAAGGTGCAATATCAGATTTGCTGTTAAGTTCTGAAAATTTTTGTCTACATTCCTAAATTTCTCATGCAAACTGGTTTAATCCAATCAGCAATTTTCAGACCCTAGCCTTCAGAAAGGGCAAGGAGGACCCAAGGAACTACTTGCCTGTCAGGCTCAGCTCAGTCCCCAGAGAGGTAACAGAGCTCCTTATCCTGAAAGACATCATCAAGCACATGAAAGAAGAGAAGGTCATCAGGAGTAATCAGCTGGGATCCACCAAAGGGAAATCATGCCTGACCAACCTGATTGCCTTCTATGATAAGACAACTGGATGAATAGATGGTGAGAGATCACCAGGAGAGACATGGAGCTCCTGGAACAGCTCCAGCTGATGCCTATAAAGATAATTAGGGGACTGGAGCACCTCACCTGTGAGGAAAGAGTGAAGGAGGTTGTGTTTCTTAGCCCACAGGAGATAACTGATAGGGGACATTATCAGTGTATACAAGTATCTGAAGGGAGGGTGGCAAGAGGAAGGACTCAGGCAGTAAGAGTGATGACAAACAATAGGACAAAAGGAAACAGGCAGAAACTGGAACATGTGAAGTTCCACTTTAACATGAGGACCACTGCTTTACTGTCAACATGACCATGTACTGGAACAGATTGCCCAGAGAGGTTTTGATGTCTCCCTCATTGGAGATACTAAAAAAATACCTGGACACAAACCTGTGGGAATGTGTTCTGGGATGACCCTTCTTGAGCAGGGAAGTTGGATCAGATGACCCACTGCAGTGCCTCCCAACCTGACTGTCCTGTGATTTTGTAAATCTGTGATTCTATGATGTGTTTTCTCTCTAAAACTCATTTCAGTTTTGCATATACTGTGTATATAACTGTTTTCAATAAGTAGGTATCTTTTTGGACCTGTCTATACTACTGGACTAGGTTACAATGTCAATATATATTCTATTCCCATCCTCAAGAGCTGCTGAAACCAGGAGGAGCATTGTTTCTTCCTCACCTCCTGTTAATGGGCCCATCAATGCCTTTCCACATGACTCAGAGAAAACTCCCTCCAGGAGCCATTTCTATTTAATGGACCCAGCACATGAGTCACAGAATGATAACAACCCATTGCAAGATGCTCCACCCAGGGGGGAGGAGCTAATCATCCCCACCTGGATATAATCTGGGACTGGGGACAGAACAGTCAGTCTTTCCACTGGATTCCCAGAGGAATAGCTGACTTTTCCACTGGATCTTCAGCAGAAGCCTACACCCTTTCTACAGGATCACTGTTCCAACAGAACCACATCTGCTACTCCAGGAGGACTGCAGCCACCAATCTGATTGGACTCCTCCCAGCACCCTGACCAACAGGGTGTCAGGTTGTATTCTGACTTTGTCAGTGGTTTTTCTTTTGTGCTATTGCATGTATTTTTGTTTTCCTTTTCCTAATAAATAATATTTTTTACTTGGAGTCTCTCACTAGTTTTGCTTTGAAACCAGAACAACTATTGAGTAAGTCTCTGGGAAAAAACTAGAAAGCATTTTCCCACTAGGTCTATGGGAACATGCACAAAATTTTCTTCTTTTTGTTTAAACACATAAGCAGTATTAACATTCTAAAAAAAAAAAAAAAACAAAACAAAAGCCAACAGCCAAGGGAATATGTCACTGTGATAGTATAAAGTAATCTAGCAGTAATATAGCATTAATGACAATTTCCTAGTAAATAACAAATTAGTCAGACAGAAAGAATTTGCTATATGGGAAATTTAAATTTTGGTACTTATTATGTTTTTGAAAGTTGTATTCCTAGTATTTTGTCTGAGATATGTAGATAGAAATAGAGTATCTGTAAAAGGTAGAGGAAGTAACAGGTCAAATCAAAGGACAGATGTTGGACTGCTTCAGTGTGCTATTATTTCCTCCAAAAGCTGTAGGCTTTAGTAAACTGAAAAAAAAAGGCTGCCAGACTATATTGATTTGATACTTCAAAAGGTACTGGAGTACATTCAGTGTAAATAATATGAGTTCCAGAGTATTTGTGGGATGGAATATTGCATTTACTTGATTAAATTTTGTTCACTGTTCCTCCTCCCATAAAATCACTGATTTTGGTTCAGATAAGGATTAGGCTGATTTAACATCATAAGAAACATCTAAAAGACATTCTTTCTGATATTAGAAGTACATTGAACACATTTTTTGTAAGATACTGACAAATTTTAAGCTGTAACATAACAGAAATCAAAATATTTTAAAAAAGTAAAAATAGATTTCTAGAACCATGTCAGCCTTAGTTTTAGATGCAGTGTCTAGACATGAGAGATTGTCAGTGTCAATAAAACTGAATGAAAAGTGAATCAATAAAGCTTATGCTTAGCCTCAAGCATTTATTTAAAATATTCTAAGGGGATGGATTTGATCTATACTGAATTTACAAATAAATTTTATAAGGAAACCTATGGTTTCCTTAAATACCTATATATATATATATATCTCAACTGCCTAAGGATATGTACTAGAACATAATTGTCATCCTCCTGGGTAAACTTTTTTCCTGTTCTGTTCATGAATGATAAATAAGCATCTTTAGATAAATCAGGTATTTACTGCTTAAATGGTATTCCTCCTGAGGGAAAGGAAATACATATATATTCTTAGCTGTAACTACAAGTGTGGTATTTCCTCAAAGAGAAATGAAGACAAACTAAATAAGAGAAACTTTGATAAATTAACCAATTTGATGTTGAAGAGATAGCAGTGAGTGTTAGCGACAACACTTCAAGCTTTCTTGCGTGCATTTCTAAATATAGTTCTACTATATCTCTGGGAAGACCAACTGAAAAAAATAAGAATTAGATGTCTGAATTACTCCAGGTTTTGCTTAAAAGACAAAAAAGAGCATTAAAAGTCTTCAATTTTAAATGAAAATATTAGATATTTTCCACAGCTAGGACATTAACCTTGCATGTCTGTTTACTCACTTCTTTTATTAACTGTACTTTATGCTTTTGAAGGCATAAATAAGTAGATAAAACTTTTTTCCCCCCCCACAGGAATTCTTGCCATAACAATCTAATAAGGTTAGCTGGAATTACAGCCGCCTGTTACAATAAATTAATATATGTGTATAGAAATGTTAATAACTGTTGGATTTTCCTTTGATTTGCTTGTATATGTGGAGACTTAAATGTGTGAATTAAGACCTTTCTGTGTGCCAGAAAGCCTTTGATGTCACCAGCAGGTATTGGAAGATTTTTCTGTTACCCTGGTTTGTACAATCTAAACTCTTCAAGGGAATGCAGTGGTTTAGCTTTAGAACATTGAGAATGTGCTACAGCTGAGGAACTGACTGCTTAAGGTTACTCAGACTGGAGCATCTCACCTGTGAGGAAAGAGTGAAGGAGCTTGTGTTTCTGTAACTAAGAGTATGCCGAAATTGTAACTGCTTTAGAATTTTGGCATACTCTTAGAAAGAACTGAATGTCATTTTACTGTCAGGGTTGCTGAACCAGAAAAAAGGAAAAAAAAAAGACTCAAACTAGACTAAACTACTTTGCAGATACTTTCCTAATAATGCTTAAAACAGTAAACACCTATATGAGTACTTGTAAGACAGAAGTGGTGCAGAAGTGAAAGAAAATCTGCTTATTCTATTTACAGGAAGTCCTTAGCAGATATCTCCCTTGTTTTAATGACCTGTTGTGTGTTCTTTCTGATGAGGTAACAATTGGGGTTTCTTCTTACATCATCCAGCTTGAACTGTTTTTAATGTTCATCAATGCAGACATTCTTGAAAAGCTGATGTGACAGAATACACTCAGGATTTCTTCTCAGAATGCACATTCAAGTAGAACCAAATCTTAAATCATATCCTTTCTCCCATTATTTTTGGAAGAGTTTGTTAATTTCCTACAGTGTATATCTTTGAGTTCTTCTAGGGGGCCACAAAAATGTAGTCTTTCATCTAAAATCTCCACCATTCTTGTTGTGCTACAAAGTAGATGTTGATTAACATTTTTTTGTCAGAACTGGAAGTGCAGTCACTGGCACTTAAGTAAGTAACAAGTAAGCCTGCATGTCAATGCAGTATAAACTATTTTTTTTTCCCTTTTGGTGATTGGTTGCTGTGTTTCAATATTAAATGTGTCTTGCACCAAACTGTGCATTACACCGTAGAAATACTAAATAACATAAATGTAACTAGTTCATAACTAGTTTCTGAATAAGTATGTTTCTATTACTCAGGAAAATCAGTACTGAGACGACTCTTTGGCCATAAATTAAATGGCACATTCTAGCCACATTTACACTATAAAAGCTTGGTCATAGGTCTTTCCTGTGGCTTTTTTGTGGCGCTCCAGTTTTAATATGCATCAACAGACATATCAACAGCACTCAGGAAAACTGGTATCTTGAGAGGGATACAGAAAACTGTAAATTTTCTCTTACAGTAACATCAATCCAGCATCTCATAGACAGGTTTTGGGCAATATAAGCAGCACAATAGCATTCCCTACCTTACCTAAAAGTGCAAAAGGTGTTCTAGACACTTTCTTCACAGTTTCAGTACAAAGAAATAGGAAACATGATTGCTGAAAAGCTACTGTTCTCTTGTTAAGACTAAATTAGGAACCCTCCCTTAATACTCTTCTCCCTCCTTTTTCCCAAGCTTCTTTTTCCTTGATCTGCCTCAGTCTCTCCCTTTCAGTGTCTTTATGCTTTGTCCAAAACATCCCATAAGTCTAAAATATCCCCACAATGTCCTAAAACATTCTTCTGTAAATTTCCACACAATTCTCAAATGCTCTTCCTCCTGTATACCATAAATCTCAAGTCCTCATAAGCAATGAACCTCTAGTCTGCAAAGATTTCTGTGAAGAGAATCTCTTTGGTTGACTACTGCTATGTGGACTCACATCAGGGACAATAATCTTGTTCATCTTTGTTAGTCTTAGACCAGCTGGTTCCACATGGTCTATTTGCCTTGATTAGATTACTAAATTTTCTCCACCTGCCATTGTTTATCTGACCTTTACTGGATCTTTGTATTTTTTTTCCCTTAGCAATGTAACCTAATACTATTTTTCTAAGGATTAAACCTAATCTATAATAATTCATCTGTTTAACTAAAGAAAATTAAACCAGCCAGCCAAAAAGCAAGCAAAAGAAAATCTTTAGAAAGTTCTCAACACAGAAAAAGCCTCTGGGGAATAAATATATCCACAAACCCTATAAGCTGTCTTTTCAGGTTCCTATTCAGTTTGGCAAACTAGGTGTAATGTGTTGTTCCAAGCCCTAAATCACCCAGTCTTTAAATGTTGAGGTTTACAATGTTGACATGGGTCCAAAGGGGAAGCTAATAACACAGAATGTTCTGGTCTGTATTCTACAAATTTTGGGAATTGTCCATCTGAGGTACAAGACTTTTTTAACTAAACACAGATATTTAATTTAGGATATGATGAACTGTGCTGTGAAAGACAATATAATGCATATCATCCTAAAGCAAATGTTCATATTTTTTTGGAAGATTGTTTTTCCCAGGAGGGTCATTTCCTCTTTACTGACTGAAAACAGAGCCAAATGCAAATTAGCAGCTGAAATTTAGATTTCTAGTACTGATTCAGATGCTATGCAGCATGTGAGAAAATTGTAAGCTCTATAAAAAAATATCAGTGAGGAATACAGGAAGTAATCAAATACTAACAAGGCATTCAAGAATCTATCAAAGGGTACTTTCTACACAAATTTGCACCCTAGTTTTTCTTTTGGATAGGGTCCAAGTGCAGCATAATAGCAGTTTTGACAGAGTTGTGTGGAGAGGGAGTCTAACTGACTAAGTTGCAACTCTGCTGAGGCAGATCTTGGTGGACAGTAAGTTAAAGAGAAGGCAATGATGTGCCTTTGTGGTCATGAAGGAGCAGCAGAGCAGCCTGCATGATGAGGGAAGTGAGTGTTCCTCCTTACCTGGTACTCATTAGCTGCATCAAGAATACCAAGTGTAGCTTTGAGCTTACCAGTACAAGAAGGAAGCTGATTGCCTGGAGTGAGTTTGTTGGAGAGCCACCCACACAGTCAGGGTCTGGAGCATTTGCACAGTGAGGAAACGCTAATGTACAAGACCTTGTTTAAGCTGGAGAAGAGAAGGCTGTGAGAGAGCTGAAGAGTGGTTTCCCAGTGTGTAAAGGGAGGTTACTGGCAATGTGAGGCTCTTTACTGAAATGAATAGTGAGGGAGCAAGAGGCAGTGGCCACAAATTGAAAGAGGAGGTTTTGACTTGGTGTAATGAAAAAGAAATCTGTGTGACAATAATTAAGAACTTGAAAAAGGAAGAGCTTAGTTGAGCATGGGGGTGAGGCAGAGAAGTGTTGTTTTAAATATTGATTTATATTATTTGATATAATTTGGATTAATTTTCCCTTACGTAAATGTGTTTTGCCTATGACAGTAATTGGTAAGTATTCTCCCTGTGTTTATCTTAACTTAAAAGCTTTTCATCTTGTTTTCTCCCCCTGTCCTTTTGAGGAGGGGGAGTGATTAAATGGCTGGGTGGGATTCTGGGAACTGTAAAAGGCTAAGCTCCCACATTAAATTACATATATAGAATAGAGAAGCCTATTTCCCTATTCCTGCTTATCAATATATTAGGTGCTTTGAAATATTGAGTAATTAACAAAACCCAGAATAACAGGGAAGAAACAAACCACTTCAATCACCAAATGAGCTTTTCTGTATCTTAGGCACATGAATTCATTCTTGTTTATGTATCATGGGCTCTAAGGCTATTTTAAACATATTTAAATAAACTTCAATACATTACTCCCAAAATATTTGTATTTAATTTTATCCTTTTTATATTTCAGTTGGGAAAAAATTAGGACAAATTCTGTCTTTTCTTCAGGATGAGCTACGTTTTCTGAAAATACCTCAGTCCCTGAAAACAAAAAATAACTGCTTTATTGGGATAATGTTATTCTGAACAACTGCCAATATTTAAACTATATATATTGGAGGAAAATAGACTTTAACCTTACTGGATGGCCAGCCTATAAAATTTTCAGTAGTAATTGCATTGCATATTAGGAGCATAATCACTTCCATCACTACTGTTATGTGAACAATTTGAAAATAATAATACTGGCAGCAATAAGCACTGTGAGTAGTGCACTGTGAATAGTTTGAGTACAGGGAATCCTTATTGGCTAGAGATGTAGATTCCCCTAGGGTTTTTTCAAATTTTCAACTAGGAGCAATTGATACCACCTCATTATTTCAGGTGATGTGACTTAATCTCTGTATGTCAGTGGCTCTATTTGGTGTAGTCATTTGTGCTAACTCATCACAAGACAGGACCTATGATGGACTGTCCAAAACTATAAAAATAGATAATTCTGGGTATGTTCAGTGAAATAATTTTTCCCCTGAGAGAATTGTACAGGACAAAATAAGAAAAAGAATATAAGAATAAGCAAAAAAAGTGAGGATAATACTACTGGAAATTTTGCTAGTGGACAGAACTCAATGAGTGTTTTAGTCTCAGCATAAAAATCTTTAAATCGTGGATAGTAAGAATTAGGTTCAAACCAGCAAAATTTTAATGATAGAATATATATCATGAGCATAATGAGATGTACGTTGATTTTATGGTCACTTGGTGGGATAGGCAATCATGGAGGGAAGTTCAATTCACCAGTATTTGTAGGGAATGACAGATCTCAACTTGAGCATTTAACAGGCAACTGGGAAGAGTTCTGAGTTTGCCCACCCAAGTGTGACACTTAAAAAAGTTTCCTGGCTTTAGGACATTGTGCTTGTGCCCTGCTGTCAGTGGGAATGAATCACTGAAGTGGAATGAATGCACTGTCCTTTTTTTTTTTTAATGCTTATCAAAAAAACTAAGTGCTGAATAAAACTGGATGCAGCTA
This sequence comes from Molothrus aeneus, assembly GCF_037042795.1. Lineage (NCBI taxonomy): Eukaryota > Metazoa > Chordata > Aves > Passeriformes > Icteridae > Molothrus > Molothrus aeneus. The sequence continues at coordinate 72,230,891 of NC_089647.1, read as the reverse complement.
TCTCCTCTCACTGATCAAAAAGAAACACGAGAAGGGTATTTTAAATTAGATACACCGTATTATGCTGTGGAAATGAGATGGCATGCTGGAAAAAATGAAGATATTAAGTCAAGGAGAGGATGAAGATGACTGTAATTTTCCATACTTTAATTTGCTATTATTGAAACCATTTTGAAGACTATTTTCTATTAAGAAAGGAAAAAAAGTTAGATAAAAGGAGCACTGTGTAGCTGAAGTTTTATGGTAAAGTCTTACTTCCTTTCACAACTCTGTTGACAGAAGAACTGTGCTTAAGTTAAGTGATAAGAAGATTTTACAAAATATAAATTTAGGAGTGGCATGGCATCGTAGTTAAGGTGAAATTTCAGTGTGCAGACTAAATTGACCTGGATATTAAAATGTTTTAGTTACAAATATCTGCAATTTTATGAAGTACATGACACTCTTATTCAACAGGAGATACAACATGGTCCAGAAGTTGGATGGGTTGTGGTAGAGCCTTTATCCATGCTTTCTGTGGTGCTGGGCTAGGATCTGACTTCTGTGAAAGACCTTGGGAAACCCTGGTTATAGGACTGGGATCCCAGTTTTGTGAGGGTCCCGTTCACAGTCACTCAGTGCCTGGCAAACAGGTGTCAGTAATGGTTTCCTCTGGAAGATTCTGGACATGTTCAAAACTTTCACAATGATTGATATGTTTGCATCTTTCATAGCAACCAGTGCTTATCAGTGTGTTTATGTGCAAGGTACTCCCCCATCATTATGACTAAACTGTGCCCTTGTCCTGTAGGTCTTAGTAAAATTATGCTCACAGAATTGTCAACCAGACCTATTTTATGCTATCTGCACACAGTATGTGAGTGAAGAATGCTAAGCAGAACAAATATGTGTAAATACATGTCCCGTGAAAAGAAAACTACACATTTTCTAGTTTAATTTGATCTCAGTATAATATAAAATTTTAGAACAAATTATTAAAGAACGACTACCTGCAAACTAGCAATTTAATAGAAAATGTAACAACATTTATTTATAGAGTGAAAAAAAAGAGAAAAAATCCTGATATTTGATGGAAAAATTAGGCAAAAAGAGGACAAGTAATTCTAATAATTAAGAATCTCAGACTTCCAAAATATTATATTAACTCTGTATTACTATTTCTTTTAACATAAAAGTTCTGGATGTAAAATATTAACTAATGGCAGATCATGAAAGGGTATTTCTGGTTGTTTTTCTTTCACCATGATAATAGAAAATATAAGGTTCCTTTAATTTGAGACAGAGAAGCATAAATATTCTATAGTAGAGGAAATGTATTTGAATATGTGTATAGAGGCTTTGCCCCAGAGGTCCCAGTTGCCCTTGATGGGCTGCAGCTGTGATGTCCTTAATTGGGCTGCAGCTGTAACCAATGAAGATAACTGGGATAAAAGGGGGTGGGTTTAGCCAGTCAGGGAGAGCCTTGGAGGAGCTTTGACCTGAGAGAGAACAGTGTGCAGAAGAAGGAGTCAGTGAAGATCTGCAGCCATGAGAATACACCAAAGAGGTATGGACTTTAGAAGTCTGATAATATCATTATGGAACTCTAGAGAAATAGAATAACAACAATATTCCTTAAAAAGCAAGTAGGGATTAAAAAAAAAAAAACCTGCATATATCTCTTAATGACACTTTTCAATAAAAGAAATTTAAATTGGAGAAAAGATAGAATACTTTAAAGTAATATGTAGGAATAGGTATATAATTTTATTGGAAAAGGCTAAACCACTCAAAGTACTTATCTCAGAAAAATAAAGGAGGAAACTTCTGATTAGTACACACAGATTTTTGGGGTTACCCAGTGTAGGGCCAGGAGTTGTGAACCTTGTGGGTCTCTTTGAACTCAGAGTATTCTATGATCTCTTTTTCCATGACTCCACTCTAATTAGTGCTGATGACATTCACCTGCAGCATTGTGTCAGTGTCTGGGCTTTGCAGTGCAAGTACGATATGGACTTACTGGAGTAAGTGCATCATGGGCCTACAAAGATAGTTAGGGCACTGGAACATCTTTCATATCAGACAGGATAGAGGGAACAGTTCTTGTTAAGCTTGCAGAAAATAGTGTTTAGGGATGAGTTTAACAAAATGTTGAAAAACCTGATGGAACAGAGTAGAAAAGAGTTGAGCCAGGCTCCTCTTGCTCAGTAGTGCTCACTGACAGAACTAGAGGCAATAATCATAAAGTAGAAAATGAAATTAAATCTGAGGAATAGAAGGGTTTTTAGTGTTTTGTTGTTTTTGTTTGTTTTTTTTTTTAATTGTAAGAGTGGCTGAGCACTGGAGCTGGTTATCCAAAGAGGCTGTGGCAGTCTTTGTCCTTGCCAAATCTTAAAACTCAACCAGATATTGTCTTGAATGCTGCTGTAGCTGCCCCTGCTTGATCAGGATCAATTGAACTAGAGTCTCAAGAAGTTATTTCCAGATTCAATGATTCTGTGAATAAAATTTTTTTGTTACCCATGTACATTTTCTGGGGGAAGGAAAGGAAACAAACCCTGTAAGTCAATTAAGTAGCTAGATAGGATCTTCAAATCAAAATTGTGACTTTCTGCTGAGAGAAATAAAGACATATAATTCAAACTTTAAATCTCAATTTTTATACTTTACTGAAATGAAATTAGATCTTTCATAAAATTGGTGTAGAAATTGTCACAGAAAACTTCTGAATAGAATGTATAGTACTTTGTCTGGAAAAGACCTTTCAAGGATTCGCTACTAGTGAAGTCTTGGAAAGTTACAATGACAGAAGCTAGTAGCTATTCAAATGTGTCACTAATGTTCATTTCAGTGTGCCACATAAAAACTTCTTGGCAGTAATATGTCTTAACTCAAACTGTACTCAAGCTCATACCTCTTGCATATCCTTTTAAAATATGAACTTGCTTTACAACAAAAGCAATGTCCTGCAAATTAAGGCAAGGCTGAAAATATTGTGGGATGGTGGAAAAATGTTAGAGTTTTGAAATTATGTCAATGCATGAATGTTGTCACAGGTACCAAAGTGACTACTTTAGATCAGTAACAGAGAGATATTAAAACAAAAAAAATCTGAAAACTTAACGGAGCACGTAATGCTAAAGAATGTGGTTTGTTACTCTCTTAGTCATAATAATAGATGAAAGCAGTATGAATTTGGCCTCAGTAGTTTAACCTCCCAGTTGTTTCAACCAGATACCAAGGCTAGATTTTATTTACTGGACCTGCATTTTTCTTCTAATCTATGTATTTTTTACAGTATTGAAGGAAATGAAAATTGGATTTAATTTTGAAAAAGTGAAAAATTTCACAGAATCACTCTACTTGTAACTGCAGTTTCTGTGATTGAATTGTATGGCAAAGTTAACATAAGTCCTGTGAGATGAATCTTTTAATTGATGCCACTTTGATGCATACTACAAAATTTGTCAACTGTAGTTTAAATTATCTTTCATCCCTCATTTTAAGTACTGTTGCTATATGATGTTTACTTGCATGCTGTCAAAAATCAGTATGTATATTTTCTTTTCTATGTCAATCAATATAAATAAAATAGAAGATCACAAGTAAAAATACAATTCAATGATAAATTTAATCATTTGGAAAATTATTTGTTGGAATTTGTTGGAAAAAGGATATTCTACAGTGCTGTGAAACTTGTCACCCTAGCAGCTGGTTTTGGTCTGAAGCTAAGGCATCAAATTGTTACTTCAAGGGAGAATCATTAATTAACTGTATGGGTTTGAGGTCTGTTTATTATTAAGTAGCAATAATCAGTCATAATCCTGGTTTTCTGAAAGAATTTTGGAGGTTTTAAATGTTAAGGGATATTTAATTGTCTTGAATAGATGGTCCGGTCACTAGAAAGAGTTAAATAGCTGTTTGTTAAGACTGAAGAGTAATTTCATGAAGGAGCAGCAAAACTCAGTCCAAAATCTATTTCCTCTGGAGTAGTTCTGTGACACTGTAAGGGGAGCATCTGCAGATTTATTTGCTGTAATGCTTGTTGCCATCAGGAATTTAACTCAAAGTTTTATGAACGTGCAGATTTTCCAGTGTTGATGTGTTCAGTTGAAAGTATAGAGCTTTTTGGAAAAGTAAATAACTGCTGACTTATAAATATGCTCTCATATTTGCATACATTAATAAAATTAGGCTTAGAAGAGTGACATTTTAGTTTTGAGCTTAGCAATTGTGTAAAATTTAATATTACACAATAAGTCCCCAGAGGTTTTGATTCCCACAGTCAATCATTGAGGTCAATATTTTATCATTTATTGTTAGTAAATTTTTTTTGGAGGGGTGATTTGGAACAGAGAATCATACAATTACTTTTTTTTTGTGATCAAATTACTTGTTGGAATTACAAACTAGGAACTAACTAGGAAAACATTCTGGGCAGATTAAAATAAAAGAAAATTAATAAATTAATAATCATATGACTGATGAGGGAATAGTTTTCTCAATAACAGCAATGAAGCTTGGTTAAACAATCTATTATTCATAGAATAAATACTTTTAACCAGCAAAAATTAATAGTTACTTTAAAATCCATTTTTGTATCCTTGCACCTACGAGGTTTTCACAGTTACCCTGGTTTCAGCCAAGGAAATATTAATTTTTTGTAGTAGCTGAGAGGGAAAATGGCTGAGGCTTGGCTGGAAAGAGCATGGCCAGGGTCCAGATGTTATTTGCTATTACCTCACATCATTGCTGGGGGCAAGGGGAAGGGACTTACTTCTGCTAAAAAGGGAGTGGTTTCTGATTAGGAATAAACTTGGCAGAGGAGCAGCCAAGGCAGTGTGGCGGCAGTCCCAAGCCAGAGAGAGTGGTAGGGTGGCACCAGCTGTGGTTGGGCTGGATCGGGCTCAGTGAGCATTTTGTACTTCAATCGCTCTCTCTCTTGTGCACTTTTGTTTTTAATATCATTACTGTTACTGTTTGTTTTATTATCTCATTGCTTTTTAAAGTAAATTGTTCTTATCTCAGCATGTGATCTTTTGCCTTTTGTGCCTCCAAAACTCCATCCATCCACAGTGGCAAGGGTGAGGGGAAGGAGGTGAGATAGGCATGTGATTTGGGAGAGTCTCAGTTGGGGACACTGAATTCATTCATAAAACATGACAACAATTAATACTAGTTTATATTCAAAACTTGTTCACACTTCGACTGTCTCAGAATGTGGAAAATGTAAGGTTTTAAATTGCAGTATTTTGCTTCAGACCATGATGAAGGCAAAGATCAGATCAAGAAAGTAATTAGGGCTTATGACTTTTCAGTTGCTTTTCTAAGGCCTATTTCTTTCATTATTTTCCTTTGCATGAATAAAATATAATGAAAACAATACATGTTATTTTGATTTAACACTTAGAAAATTGTTTTGTGAGGGGAATATCTTTTTTTCAAAAATGTACTGTAATGTGAAAGAGATATTTGTTATGTGATTTAACTAGTATCAAGTCAAAGAAGGCTGGAACACTGCAGGAGAAATACTGTAGTTATTAAATCCTGTGCCTGCATGGAATTGCAATACATAATACAACACCCTGAAAATTAAAATGCCTTGAAGAATTTTAATAATCTTCAGCCTATTTTGTGTATGCATGTGTTTCTAGTATACAGGTTTAGTTCCAATGTTATTTTAAAAAAATCATATTGATAAAAGAAAAAGAAACAATCTGAAGCAGTTGATAAAAAAAACATGCGCTAGATAAATTGATCTGTTAAGCACCTCTAGCCAAGAAACAATTCTAGAGAAGGTGACAGAGATTCCTTTATTTTCCAATGTGCAACTAAGATCAGCATCTGCCACAAATATTCTCACTGATTTGTGATAACATCAAAGCTAGAAGTAATTTTACCATGTAGTTCTAGATTTTAGAAGAGAAGTGTGGGGATTTGGGTATTTTTCAGTGACAGCTTAGTTAGAAAAAAGTATCATGCAAGTAAAGAATTATTTCCTGTAAGAATTCAATCACAAAATGGGTTCAATCACTGTAATACTAGAAAATTGTCAGATTCACAGGGTTATGATACCCATATTGTAAATGTATTGCTTTCAAGTTCTGTTACAGGAGGTCAAAAGAAGAGGTTTAAAAGTTTTTCCTTGAGTGAACTTTGACCAAGGCATAGATTGTGGTATGCTTTTACTGCATGTGCTAGCACCTTAAAACTTCCATATAAATTGCTAACTGTAATGCTAATGCAAAGCTACCTGATAGCAGTGCTAACTGAAACTGAAGAATTGTACTTAATCTGCACAAACCCAGTAATTTAGTAATCAACTATATTTTAGCTAAACTTTGAGCTAGAATTAACAGTTTCAATACAGCTTTTAAAAGTCTATTTGCTATATAAGGCTGAACATCATGTCTTTCTTCAGATTGATGTGGTTAAGGAGATTCCTAAAACAACCTAACGTTAGATGATGAGGTGGAGATAGCTGGTCAAGAGAAACAATTATCCCTTTGCATTGGTGAGGCCTCACCTTGAATATAGTATGCAGTTCTGGGCCCCAAAATTTAAGAAGGATGTCAGGGTAATTGAATGTGTTCAGAGGAGAGCAGCAAAGGCTGTGAAAGGGCTGGAAGGAATATCCCATAAGGAGTGGGTCAGGACTTTGGAATTGTCTACTTTGGGGAAAAGGAGGCTGAGCAGTGACCTCATTGCTCTCTTCAGCTTCCTGAAAAGGCAGAGGAGAGGGAGGTGTTGATCTCTTCTCCCTGGTACCCAGTGGTCAGACACATGGGAATAGTTCAAAGCTACACCAACAGAGGTTCAGACTGGACATTAGGAACCCTTTCTTCACTAAGGGGATGGTTAAATCCTAGAACAGGCTTTGTAGAGAGGTGGCTGGTATTAAAAACCTATCAGTGTTTAAGAGGCATTTAGAAAATGCCTGTGATAACTTGATTAGCTTTGAATAACTTTAACTTGATCTGCTCTGAAGTGTTCAGGCAGCTGGATTAGGTGATCACTGTAGGTCACTTCCAAATGAAAAAGTCTGTTGCATTCCAAGAAAAGAAATAAGCTGCTGTCAGGACACATCAAGTGCTGCTCAGTGTGGAAGCTGTTTTAGCAGCCAATGTAGACACTGAAGTACTGGGAAAGTATTTGTTGTAATAGAAGTTTGTATTTGGTCACCTGAACCATTCCCTAGGGTCCATTTACTATGTTGATCAGACATTCAGTTCACTGCCTGTGCACTTACATCCTGTGCTCTCCAATATTTTCTAAGATATCAAAGATATCTGCAGAGTATAATTTCATTTTACTAAAGTCATTTGTATGCTAGGAAGAAAATACATATATATATACACATATCTTTATTTGCAACAAGTTCATAAACAATTTTTAATGTATTAGAGATATATAAATGAGAAATATAAATTTTATAATATTTATGTAGTATTATATCTGAATAAAAATGCTTATTTCTCCAGCTGAATAATTTTTGAAACTGGGCCAAGGAGAATTTTTTATCAGGCTTCACTTTGTACTGCAAAGATATAACTATCATAATAAAATTAAAGGGTGGTGTTGCAACTACTGAACTAATGCAATTCTTTCAAGGAGATATATTGATTCAATCTAAATACAAAACCTTGAACAATATGGATGAATGTTAAATTTCAGTGATCTAGTAAAATGTGTACAAATTTATTTTCTTTAAACATGAGAATTTTCTTAGCTTCATTTGTTCTTGTTTTCAGTAGATTCAACACATTTTATATTAAGTATCTATAATATTTTGCAGAAATAAGAGTATGTAGAAAACAGTCTTTAACACTGTAAAAATAAAATCCATAACTAGCATTGAACATGTAAGTTTCCTACAAAATTGCTGATTTAAAGTATTAGTGTCATAAGCATTGAATGCTGCTGATGGTTGGTTACGAGTGTTGTTAAAGGAGGGATAGAAAACGCTACAAAGAAGCAAAAAAACATTACAGCATTTGGTGATACTCTTGGGTAAATGGAGCATATATTTTCATCTCTCCAGACACAGAAATTTATCTACAACATATAGGACAGAGTTCTGGAGTCACCCCACCCTCTATATATAGTTGTGTATTACATGGACACATTTTTAAGCAAACTGAATTCCTTATTAAGCAGATGACTTTTTCTGGTTAGATGAATCATGTATCAAAAGTTCAGAACAATGAACAATATCCACAGCATAGACTTCTGAAGTTAGTTGCAACTAATTAAATTTTGAGAGTCATCAAAGTGATTAATTAGAGCATTAGTATGCATTAGCCTATAAGAAAATCAGTAAATTTCAAATAATATATTTATCTTTGCAATAATTTCCTGAGTATCTTGTGGCATAAGTGAGACAATTTCTCAGCAGTCTAACTGATATTCATTCTTTTCTTTACTTGATAATTTTCTCTTTTATAGCTTGCCAGTTGACTCCTTTTTAAGGTCATAGAACGCCTTTTGTCTTTTTCCTAAATTCAAACCTCTGAAGTGAACATATTTCTAGTTGTCAAAATTTTTATAAATGGTATTATGCCCAGAGATATTTCCAGCTATTTCAATCATTAGTTCATTATCAAAACCAAAGACATTTATTGTTTGCATCTCATTGCTTATATTACACTGTGTGCAGTGGTTTAGAGACAGAAAGAACAAATATCTAATATATATACTTTCATTTGATATTCTTGTCTGATAGTATGTTTCCTTGTAGCGAGGGAAAGTTTTTTGCTTTGGGGGAAAAAACCTTTATGAGTTAGAAAAGGACACCTTCTGCAACTAACAGAGCATTAACAAAGAAGAGTACAAAAGCATTTTGGCAAAGAAATGGCACCGATATGTATCACAATTTTCTCAGGGAAACATCTTTGTAGTCTGAGAGGTAATTAGGACAACTAACTCTCTCTTCAAGGGAAGAAAGGGCGTTATTTCTAAACAATTGAGGATAATAAAAATCAGCAGTAGGCAACACTCCAGTGAGCGAGGGTTTGGTCAGAGTCCTTTTTTCTCCCAAACTGCAGATGGACCTGAATTTCAAACAAGTTAATAATTTTTCTTTTTCTTTTTTTCAGTGGGGTGGGGTGGTGGTGGTCTTGCCTTAGTTTTTTGTGCATGTGCAGTGTTTACATAATGGGTCACATGAAAAATTTAAATACACAGTACTATAAAGTAAATCCAACAGTTACATTTAAAAAGCTGCATATTATGTTCTCCTGCAAATGTTAATGCTCTCTTCACATGTAGTGTGCAGGTTCATAAAGAAGAAGGAAGGCTTAGAAAAGAAGAGTAGAAGTCTGACAGAACAAGTCTGCCTTTTATAAATTGTCTTCACATTTTGTCCTCTCCCTATTTAGCTGTTTTATCTGCGTGATATTCCCAGGTTCAGTGTTTTACAGCCCAATTTTTAACTATCCATCTCATCTTTGTGAATGCACCTAGATTCTGAACTAGAGAAAAAATATTGAAGAATCAGTTAGGAATAGTAAATCTCATAATTTCCCCCCAAAATGCTGTCACTTGTTCAGTTATTTTTTTTTCCAATTAAAAAGAAAACAAACTCAAAGCTCAAGAAATGTCAGAAATAGATTATTTAAAAAGAAATATCAGCAAATGCAGTGGATCAAACCTCAAACACCCTAAAAGGTTTGTAATGTTCCCAAGAACATTTTTGAGGGAAAAAAACCAAACAAACCCTCAGAAAATTGCATCAATACTCACTGTAAATGTACACCAGTATAGTAAATAATTTTAAGCTGTGTTTAAGTAACCAAAGTGTGCTTGCTTTTCCTATATGTCAATTGTTTTCTATTGAATTACTCTTTTTTCAGATAAAGTACACTAAATTATCAATCAGATGCTTTCTATTAAAACACAAAATAAGTCCATAAAATGTCTGTGTGTGTGTTCATTTAAATCCTCTGGTATCTGTAAGCAGTGTCCATCTCATCAAACAAAATTAAACTGGAAAAGTGATCTGATTTCTTTTTTTTCCTACTGCTTTTTCTCACTTTTAAAAGCCTTTAACACAAACTTATTTTTTGAAGAAAAGTAGACTGTGAACTCTGTCATTGTTTCTCATATTGTCAGGCTTCAGAGAACAGTAAGTACAATTTTTTGTGATAGACTGATCACTTGGAACTCTGATTTTACCTCCTCATACCCCCTGAATTTTTTTCAAACTACTACAATCACAAGTTAGAATGAAAAGACAGATAAATACTAGAGAAAACAGCTCTGTATCATAGTCTGATCTGCCAAAATTTGGCCTGTATTCAGTGTTATTTGGCCTGAATAAGCAGCATTACAAAAACCAAAGACAAGACAAACAACCTTTAATGTAGCATAGATTACTGAAAAAAGAGTAAGCTATAATTACCAGATGAATGAATAAAAGATAATATTGTTGCAAATATGCAGTTAAAACTACTTGTTTTGTGGTTGCCTTGTTAATTTCCAGTTAAGCATCTGAAGACTAACATATTAGCATATCAATAGGAACATAATTGTATGTTCATTCTTAATGTAAAATTGTGTTTGTTACATGGTGACTTAATTTCACATTCATTACCCTCGCTTTAGTTTTAGGTCTTGAGTGTACTTTCAAGGGTGTTTCTTTACACAGACTCTTTAGTGATAAAGCTACAGCAAGTATTATCAATAAAGCAAATATTATTGCCTATCAAGACATAAATACCATGTATAAATACATTCACCGACTGAGTGATATATCAAAGGACAATGAAGTGATGCTATAGTTCCCTGAAATGTAAAATGTCTGTCTAGTTAATGTTTTATTTTAACTTACAAAGCTTATATTAATAAGTTTTCTAAAGAGAAGTCATGAGATGGAATAAAGCAGTGCTTTAGGACCAGTTATTTAGAAAAGGTTTTTGATTAAAATCCTTAAGACATTGAAAAGAACAGAAATATATTTGGGTAAAAATCATAGATAGTTGTAGTAGATAGTTGAGGTTAAATCATGGCAGTAATTCCTGCATCTAATCCCAGCCTGCAATAGTCTGAGTTTTGGAGTTAGTTTGATGGTTTGTTACCATCAAATTCAAGTTTTAATTAAAGAATTAAAGAATCAAATTCCAGTTTCCTTAACTAGGAAACTTAACCTTGATTTTCTTACTCTTTAGTAGTCTGACACCACCTGAAGGAAGAACTAATGAAGTAAAAATTCTACAGTTACTGTTAAACTGTTAAAGGATTTTGAAAACTGTAATTATTTTCTTGCCTAACGTTAAAAATGTTGTGCTCAAGAGAAATGTTATAGATTGGTAGGTGAACAATTTTGTTTTCATTTGAAGGGCAATATATAGGATCTGAGTCTTCTCTTAATTGGTATGAAACTGAAAGGAAGACAATGAAATTAAAGTGATGACATTGTACAACAGAAAGAGAACACAAGGCTCTCTCTGTCTCTCTCTCCCCCCCTATATATATATCCCGAATATATGTATATCCTTACAAAGACCTGAATCCAGGTCTTTGAAACTGTAAATCTAAGTTATTTTAAGTAGTTGAACTATTTTTATTCTAATTCTAAAGACATGTCTAAATTCTTTGAATACACTGGCTGCCATGTTTTCCTTTTCCCAGCAACATAAAGAAATTAAAATATAATTTAAATTCCTTCAAATTGTTAACAAAAAATAAGGCAAACTGTTTCTCCTTTTTCTCAAAATATTCCTTTTGCCAAGAATAGGAAAGGAATGTAAACTCTTTTTTCTTTTAGAATTTTATGTTAACAGCTGATTTTTTATTTATATCTCTTTCTGTTTATAGAATTGTCAACTGTAACACAAAGTGGGCAAGTCAGACAAAAGTCAAAGTTTACATTCTCATCTTTCAGTTTTGATGGATTGTAGCAAATTACATTATTGATTCCTTGAATTAAATATATACAATGAGTAATGTTTAGAAATAAATAATTCCTTAATAACAGGATTAGGTGTCCAGATGTATTGTCTAAGTGTTCTTAGTACATGATAATCTGAGAAAGAAAGGACATTTTACTTTCCCTAATGGGAAGACATTAATGTCTCACACTAAGGACATATTAACAAAAATATAATAACCAAAAGCAGTTATAACTGCCACAGTTGGGCAGTCTGTTCTTGGCAGTCTGCCACCCTTACAGCAAAGCTTTTCTTCATATTCCCATGAAACATCCTGTGTTTCTGTTGGCAGAATACACCCCAGGATACCACTGACCTTCTTGACAACAAGGACACATTGAGAGCTCATGGTTAACTTGTTCCACCAGGACTAGCAGACCCTTCTCTACAGAGCTCATTTTACAGTGTGTCTATCCCTAACCTGCAATAGTGAGTGGGGTTATTCCTGCCATGGTGCTGGACATTACATTGACCTTTGCTGAACTTCATTATGTTTCTCTCTGCCCAACAATCTCACTAAATGACAGCACATCCTTCTGGCACATCAGCCACTCCTCACAGTGTAGGATCAACAGCAAACCTGCTGAGGGAGCAGTCTGCCCCTTTATCTCAGTCACTGATGTACAAATGAGCCAGACTGGATCCTGCACTGACAACTGGGGAACACTGCTTGTAACACATGATCTTCAAAGAGTCAGAAACTAGTGCTTTCTTGAATATGTTAATGTATTTTCACCGTATTTTCTAGTATTTCTATCACACAACAGACTGTCATATAATACCTTGCAATTTTTTCCCCATTATCTGGCTTTTTATGTGATGGTTGGGGTTACTAATGTGAAATCTCTGACTACAGCCTAACTATATGTTTCATTCTTCTTCCCATTTTTCTTATGGGATCAGTAAAAACTGAAAAAAGTACAATTATTAAACTATTGTAGCACAGCAATGTAACTTAAACCAGAAAGAATTAGGATAGAGCATCCTTCATCCATGATATCTCTAATTCAGAGTCTTCCATCAGGTGACTTAATGTACTTTTCCCTTTTCTTCCAGAAGAATCTGCTATAGTCAGGGTACAGGGCTAACCACATTCATTTATCATTCACTGCTTTTTTCTCTTTTGATATCTTGCAGAACTTCCCTTCTTCTCTCCATGCCTGAAGCTTTCAGTAACTTCAACACCTTCCTAGAATGATAAGCATTTCTGCATAATTTATCCCAGTAATTAAGTCATAAATATGTCAGACGTACAAAGTATAAGATGTGTTATAAATTTCCACTTTTGAAATGAGAGGATTAAGTGATTTGCCTACTGTGATGCAGAAGCTTTCCTATAGTGGAAGGGATCAAATTTATTTCTATATCTATTCATGAAGATATAATCTAAATTATTTCCTAATAGCATATACTTCTTTCTACATAATCGATAATTTCATCTTGACATGTTTACATTCGCTTGAGTTCTCATTTTATTTAACAGATTAAAAGGAAAAAAATAGCTGACTAGCAGATGAAAACATTCCAGTTGAGCTTCTGAAGACTAAATAACTGTTCTTTCTCAGTAACAGGACTGAATGTCTCTTGCCAGTATCCTCCTTTGAACCCTTTGCCTTTCATTCACACAAACTAGAGAAGATGCAGTGATTCTGGCTCAAAGTCTGTACTTTGTACTTTGGGGATTTAATGATCCACACAACACCTGACCTAAGAAGGCGTGATTGCACATATCAGTTGACCTCCTGGATTGTGCTGTGCTGCCCATATTCCTGCACAGGATATAAACCCAGATAGCTGATGGTAATAGAGGAACCTGGAGGCTGCACCCATTTGACAACTGCAATATAGACACTGACCTATCTTTACCTTTGTCATGAAGTGAGGTAACATCTTATAAAGACATCTTTTTCTATCACACTCCTTATTAAAAATCTTATAGAACCTGTGAAGACCACATTACCCAAAATTGTCCCCTTGGACTGGACCTCTGCAGCAAGCCATGGCCACACTAAGCATCAACGCAGGGATTTCAATAACAGAAGGGATTTAAGATTTTAAATCTAGTTATTACCTTTTTTAGAAAGTTAATTGTATGAGTATGTTACTTGAGAGAGTTTGATCCTTGTAGCATCCAAAAGAAACAGCACCTGTCAGTGCAGAAGAAAAGAGGAGAAAGGTAGACCATTTGTTTTCTTAAACTTTTTGTGAAGGATGTATCATTCTGAGAGAAAAATACGGTGTATTTTGTCATTTTTTATTAGAAAAGTTTTAATTTATTCTGTTTCTCAAACAAACATTTGCTTTACCTTCTTAAGAAATAAGAATACTCCTTTCTGCAGTCCCATGAATGATAACACTTTTTAGTAAAGTTTGCAGTATGCATAAATAGAAAAAAGAGTGATAAATAATTATAGATAAACAGAATTCTAAAACCTAGAATATGTATTTTTATATGAACAAATAAAATTGTGCATCACACAAATTCAGAAAAACAGCAGTTTGTGAAGTTTCACCTGTCTGAAGATGCTACTGCAAAGACACTTGCAACACAGACTACTGTTTCCATCCGTGCAGTGACCTATCTTCCAGCTTCAGTGATGTGATTCCCTAAGCAAGTCTTAATTATGTGAAGATCTCAATAACTTATTGATTTTTATCCAACACTCCTAAATATCGATGCAAGAGTTGATATTAGTTGATATATGGGAAATAATTAATGTGAATATATTAGATGTTGACTTCATTGACCTATTTCATTCCTCTGATTTAGCATAAATCCCCACAGAATTTTCCAGCACCTGAAATTCACATCAAGAGTGACAGATGATATTTTTGTAAACATTTTAATATTCTCTTATCTCTGGAGAAAGAGGAGTTTGTGCATTTTCTGGAAGAGCAAGCAGTATGCTTGGTGTTGAAAAGGAGAAGAAATTTCAAAAAATTGTGGTTTTGTCAGACAGAAGTGGAGATTAAGGTCTTCCAATTCAGAAAAACAGGAAATAGTGGCACAGAAGGTCTTCAAAAAGTAATCTCCTAGGGAAAAAATAAAAAGAGGCTATGTAGAATTCTGTGCCAGTCACTGAGTTGGCTGAAATCAAGCCTGAAAGCATCGACCTGCCTGAAAGGAAACAGTGCAAAGTAAAAGAGCAATATACAGCTCCTTCCTTTCCTTTTTCCTACTTATTACCCTTTACACTGCTAAATAAAAGATATCCAGGAGCCATTTTCCCATTATTTAAGGTATTAGTGCAATTCCTGCTTGTTTGGACCACCGCATCCGCCTTTCTCAAAGATGTGCCTGCTATAGAGGGGAATAGGCCTGAGCAGCATGGACTACTTGGCTTTAGTCCTACAGATTGGTCTCTCATCCTCTTTAGTTTAGCACTGAGATATTTTATTTTGTTGAGGAGTTTGTTTGGGATTTACTTTTATTTTGTTGTATGTCTGTTTGGTTTTTTTTTAATGCCTGACCTTTATATTAGGGGGCATGTTGAGAAGAGAAGGGCTAGGTATACTTGTCATCTTTTGCCATTTTGGTGCTCAGGGAACTCTAAAAAGACATTACTATCATGTCTGTAAAAAGATTTCAGAGCCACTAATTGTCTAAGAGCATGAAAGTCAGTAACAAATGGGATTTTAGAACAGTGCAAAAGCTAAAAGCTAGATCAGATCCAAAAGGATCATAAGAAAATGGCGTAGCATTGTGCCTTTATTGTTAATAAGTTCAGAAGCAAATTTTTGGTCCAACCATAAAGCTGAGAAGTGTCACGTGGTTCAAGAGTATAAAAAACAATAAGAGGTAAAAAAAGGGAAAATATTCTGTTCCTTTTATTATAGTGCAAAGATTCAGAAAAAAAAATCTAAGACAGATGTCTAAAAACTATAATTACTTGTAAAATTCTGTTGATTTTACCAAGGGTAGATTATACAAAAATAACATGAAGTTCATGTGATAAACAAAATAGTTTCTGGCTGCAAGAAATATGGTAGATCACTTTTTCCTCCAAGTCAGTGAAATAACAGAAAATAACATAATTTTTCTTGTTCAGAATAGAAAACAAATGCTAAGGGAGAAAGAGAGAATGTGAGTGTTGTCTATAATTATATAAACTACTCTTTGAATTGAAAGACAGCTTTAGTAAAAATAGAAATAACTTATGACAGACAAAAAAACCCAAAAAACCCACCAACCAAAATCACAATTAAGATTATCAGAAAGTTCTTTCTCATGAAGAAAGTTCTCTGAAATGACTTTTGAGACCTAAAAATATTCTCCTTTTCAAATGCAGGTCTGTAAGTGAATCAAAAACCAAGGAGGTTATATCTGTCCCAGAGGAAGAAGAGGTCCAATGGCCCTAAATCACATTTCAAAATGAAAGTATTTAATAATAAAAACGGCATGGTATAATAGAGGGGGACTTACCAATACTTCAAGCAAGGTTGGGATCACCCACAGCTTTTAAATTTACATTAGTGTTTAATCATTTTGAAATAAAGTCATGTCCTACATAATTTCATATCTGGTACCTAAAAAGACAATAAGAAAATAAGACTCAAATAAATTCCTGCTTTCTTGACCCTAGGCCTAACTTGAAATAATGTCTTTCACTGATTGTGTCTGTAATTGACACTATGAGAAAAATCCAGTGGTGAAAAAGTGGCCATTAGACTTTAGAATGTCTCTTCAATAATTTTGACTTGGATGAAGATCTGATGAACTGAGTTTGTTACAACTATATGACATAAAAGATCTCTGTGTTCTCTGCAGTTTGTGAAGCAGTTGAGAAACCAAATCTATTCTTTAAAGAAGCAAATAGAAATAATATTTTTTCCTTCATACATATTGTATGTATACATATACTAAGTTTGAAGTGGTTTTAATCCACATTCCATAAGTATGAGAGAAATATTTTGTGTCTACTTTTCTATGATAAGAAAATTATAGAAAAATGTGAAACATGGTTTAAAATGGAGTATCTAGACAGATACATCAATTTCCACGTTAAGTCTCCTTGGATTTCATAGATATGACATCAGGCATACAGGAGACGCAATCTTCTAGAATGGCAGCTGGAGGACAGATACGATGAAGTAAAGCAGGTAATATGGCACAAAACACCTGCATGTAGACTCTCAAATCACTTCCAAAAGCAAAACAAGAAAAGGAATAATATGGGGGACCACCCCCCCAAATTTTCTTGAAAAAATAACCCTTCCCAAAACAGTAATTATAAATCCAGTGTTATTTAAAATACATAATTTCATTTTTATGCAGAACAATACAGTGACATATTAAATAGTAAGTATTATTGTCAATATTTACTATACCATAGACTTAAGACGGAAGACAGGCTGAGAGAATTTCAGCTGCTAATCTTGGAAAAGAAAAAAAATGGTGAGATCTAGCAGCCATAAGTATTTAAAGGAGGCCTATAAGAAATCTGGAGAGGGACTTTTACACGCACATGAAGAACAAGGTGGAACCACTTTGAACAGAAAGGCAATAGGTTTAGATCAGATGTTAGGAAGAAATTCCTTGCTGTGAAAGTGGTGAGATACAGGAACATGTTGCCCAGAGAAGTTGTGGATGCACCATCCCTGGAAGTGTTCAAGGCCAGGATGGATGGGGCTTTAAGAAACTTGGTCTAGTGGCAGGTGTACCTGCCCATGGGAGGAGGGATAGGAACTAGATAATTTTTAAGGCCCCTCTGTTTCTATACCTTACATGTATACATATATACAATTACATGTTTTTATGTGATAGTAATATGTAGTAATAGGAAGGAATATATTAATGCATATAATATGCATGCATGTAGTAATAGGAAGGAATATATTAAAATAAATTGCTGCAACACATTTAATTTCCCCTCATTTTAAGTGGCTTATTAAGTTGTTACATCTTTTTTGTACTCTGTTTATTTCTAGTCAGTGAAAGGAAGCATGTACTTTTTGAACTGGACTCACCTCTGTACTGACTTATGCTCTTGTAAGATTAATTTCTCTCCATGAGGTATTTCAGATATGTCACTGGTCCTGGTGTTCGCACTCTAGTTTTCTATATTTGGTCAAACATATATCACCCCTAGAAGTCTGATCAATTTCACACTATTTCTTCTGCAAAATTTTCAGTTGTACATAAGTTTGTTTTGTTTCATTGCAGTCAGGAAGCACTGCTAAATTCAGTGATGCTGGACCAGCATGACTGAAGTTGTATATTTTTTTTAAATGCCCTTACATGAATTTCCTGTCATGAATTTTCAGTAGTCTGTCTCTTTCAAATGGATTAATACTGTGGAATTGTAAGTAATGAAAATCTCTCTGCTGAATGACACAAATATTAAAACCAACTTTCTGCACTTCACTAATATCAGCAGGGTCCTCCAGTTTCAATTTTGTTGAACTAATTCACGCCACTTCAAATTTTATTGCAACTTGAACTTTCATTCTATAATTAATTACATGAGCAGTGTGAGTATGCCCTGGATACCAAAAGATTAAAGCCTGCATTTCTACATCTTAGTTCTGACACAGAGCTTTATTTTGCAGCACCAAGATGTGCTGGAGCCAGTACTTTTATTGACACACAGAGAATATAGTTCTGAAATTTTAGATCAAGGCATTTCCTGTACAATGTTAAAAATTAATTTACCTGAGTTGCTGACTATTTACAATTTAAAGAGACAGCAACACAGAAGACACGTGTGTTCTTCTGGGGCAGCAGGTATAGGCTAGGAAAATTACTCCAAAACTATTTGTAATGGTACTAGAAACCTATATTTAAGTAAGTGAAGCACAGTTCAGATGTGAGCTAGCAGTTTGGTTGCTTTTTTAATCATTAGAAAGAAACAGACACTCCCTTAGAGCAAACCATCCCATGTTAAAAGAGTTTTCTAAGAAAGAGGGGAATGACTTGCCACTTGGAGTACCACTGTCTCTCAATTGACCATAGTGAAAGTGTTGTAACATGGAGCAGCCAACTAATTTCTGGATAATTTTGCCTGAGATTTTTGTTATTCAAAAGAGACAAAAGTATGTCTGTCAGTGACTGAGTATCAAGAAGTGATATCTCTGAAAAGATGTACTATATGTGAGAGGTGTTTGGGGGCCTGTGGCTACAGAAGGAAGAGTTTTAGTATGAGACAGAGAAATTACACTCAGAGTGTGAGAATTCCACCTCTGCTTTGTAAAAAGGGGAGTGATGCAGTTATCACATTGTGAAAGAAGGCAAAATCAGTCCTTGTATTTTTCAGAACTCAGTTCTTTATCTGTCTTCAAAAATATGCATGAGATTCTGTGGTGAATAAATTAATGTCAGACTTAATTTTATTATGGAAATGCTTTCTCCTAATAAAAATTGTTTCCTTAAAATAGATACTTAGCTTGCATTAAAGTTTTTGAATGCCTAAAAACAGTTGAAACAGATTCCAGAGGCATAACTTGTTCATTTATTTCAGTGCACTTCGGCCATTCTGGCTGTATGAAACACTTCAGAATGTTCTTTCAGAAATGTTTCACCTGTCACCAGTAGCCCATGGAGGACTAGATCTTAAACCTCTACCTTGGATTTAAACTCTACTGAGCAGTCCTCATTATGCACTTGTTCAAATGTTGCTGTTTTGGATGCCAAATAGGTAAGAAAGATCTGGGTCTCCTGTTCCATTATCTCAATTTCTTATTGTCCTGCCTTTGGCTGGGATAGAGTTAAGTTTCTCCACAGTACCTAGCCTTGGGCTACATTTTAGATTTGTGCTGGGAATAGTTTTGGTAACACACTGGTGTTTTAGGTATTCCTGAGCAGTACTCAGTGTCAAGCACAGAGTGTCAAGGCCTTTTCTGCACCTCACTGCTCTGCAAGTGAGTAGGCTGGTGGATGCAAAAGGTTGGGAGGGGACACATCTGGGATAGTTGACCCCAAATGACCAAAGGGATATTCAGAACAATATCACATCGTGCTTGCCAATAAAACCTGGCAAGATGAAGTTTGAGGGAGACTGCTATTGCTCGGGAACTGGCTGGTTATCAGAGATTAGTGGTGAGAATTTGGGGGATTATGCATAATTTGCTTTTCTGTGGTGTGATTATCCTTTCTTTTTGTATTTTTGCTCTGCTTTTTGTCCTTATAATTTTTTTCTTTCAATTGTTAAACTCTCTGTAATTAAACCCATGAATTTCCTCTCTCTTTTACTCTTCCAATTCTGCCCCACATACCTCTGTGGAGGCGTGAATGAATGGCTGTGCAAGGTGTAATTGCCAGATGGGTTAAACTACAACATTTTAATGGCATTCACAAGTAATGTTATTTTTTATCTTAGCCTCTCACTATTTTTTATACATACTTTAATTTCTGTAGTAGGTGCAGCTTCTTTTTTTATTCTCTTTTTCAAATGATCATATATCAATTTTCCTAATTATTTATACAATTTAGCTTTTTAACCTTGAGCCTGTGGCTTTCCCTGAAGTAACAGCGGTGACATTGTTCACAGTGTTCCTGAAATATGACTGCTCTTTCAGGTTAGTACAATTTTGTAAAACAATCCATAACTCTACTTTATACTCTCCGGAAACAACGAGAGAACATTTCTGACATAAAATCTCTCAAATGGCAAAGAAAAGCTGTAGGTTGCCTGAGGGTCACTAAAGAGATGTTTCTGTGCGTTCTAATGCTGTCAGTACGTATAAGGGTCACCCATGAAATTAAAAATTGAACCTTTTTGCAACATGTACGGTATGAATTTCACTAGGTGAGGCATTCCACCCTTAAATAAGAGCATTAGAACTAGAACTGCAGGGGACCAAAGCAAGCAAGAAAGTGCACATGGGAAAAACATTTATGCTCTTGAGGTATGTAGGGAAACATAATTTTATTGAATGGAGTTTTCCAAGCCCTCATTATACAGTTAATACTTATATAGCAGTCACAAAATCCAATTTGAAAGAGAAATTTTCTAATTTTTTGAGACTATAATAAACTGATACTTTGTAGTTTGATTTGAAATGTCATTAATTTCAACTGAAATCTGAGGTTTTATATAGTGTCAAGTAAGAGACCTTGAAATATCCAACATTCCTTGAGATGGTTTCTTTTCCTTTTGAGCCTTTTTATATATCCAATTTCACAAACTGCTTGCATGCAAGCTATGGATTATTCCATCTGAAATATGTACATGAAAATAAAAAGAGACGTGCCTTTTCTGGTGGCTCTATAACGTAACAGTAACATTTTCAAGTAAAAATGACTCTGCATTAATCTTTCTTTGAAATCATCTAGTGTTTGAATCCTTGTGCACTGCTACTATTTTAACATGAAATGGAGTATAGCTGCTCAAATTTTTATGGAGATCTACTGATTGGTGATGCCCTGCCAGAACAATGTGAAAGCATCACATATGTTGACATTCTAACTTCCATATTTCTCAAGATTACAGAAAACCTGCTGTGGTGGTCACAAAAGAGTGTTTCCAGTTAGCCATGATTTTAAAGGAAGGGAGCTCATTTGCACAAATTGATTCATGCATACTTAAAAATATCTGAGTGCTTCCAGGAAGATCATATAGCAAATAATCAACCAATTAAATCTTCATTGTATAAGGAAAGAATTGAGATGCAAGGTATTTTCTTCCTTCCAGTTTTCTGATTCTATGTGCTTATTATCACTGACTTTGAATGAGTAGATCATTTGTTTTTTAATTGTAGGCTACAGATTGTTCTACATCTAGTCACTTTGGCAAATTAGGGCATCACTTCTGAAGTGTAATTAATCCCCATGAAGTTCAAATACTGGAGATGGCAGCCTTCTGTTACCCTTTAATGAGTATTCCAAACACTAGTAATTTTATTGTTTATTTTCATGCTCCAGTGATTCTTTTCCTATTTTTCTCAATCTTTGCATAATTTCACAGAAAAAAAAATTTAAAAAATTGATGTATGAAATATATTCTGCTTTTACTTCCTTGAGCAAATAACCAATTAAAAATGTAAATATAGCCTATATATAGGAATTCTAAAATATTTTTGGTAGGAGTATAATTAACTTTAAAAACATATTTTAATTCTAAGCAATTATAACTGTCACATATTACATGTTGCATGAAATGGATATTTTTGGAAGTTTTTTTATGTCAAGCAGTTTATTCTTATCATCAAATTGGGATCTAATCAAGGGACACTCTCCTTTCATTCCTCATTTGTCATTTCACAACCAGGAGGCTCAGAAACAGAAGGTAGTTGGGGGCTCTGGTGCCATTTGAGCAATAATTCCTCATAATGATCTTGTAAAACATATTTATAATTTATGATGTGCTACAAAACTGATAAGAAAACTCCATCCAGAATTTGAAATTATCTTCTTTGATCTCTTAGAAAGATAGCCTGTTCCAAATACAGTCAAGTGTTCCAAACAGGGTGGCAGACTTAAAGGTCTAGCTTGTCAGTAAACTGTTGGCATTAAAACTAATTAAACTTCTGCTTGATGTTCTGTAGAACCATCATCATAATTCTTTAGCAAGGGATAGAGGACATAAAAATCAAATTTTAATGTGACTGTTCCATTTTATTCTATCAGGTTGAGCTCAGAAATTTCTGAGAGCTTTCCTCAGCCTTTACACTTATAAACCAGATGGTACTGGAAATGAAACATTTAAAAAGCCCTGAGATCTGTGTACCATTGATGTAAGGCTCTGATATTTGTGATCATATGGAAGTTAACTGATATGACATGCAGGGATACTTCAGACAAGACTTTTCTTTTTAACCCTTATACTTACTGTCTCTGTTACACTCAGGTAGCTTAGACATTACTAAAGCAAAAGAGCATTAGTAAAATATGTCACAGGATGATGACATCTTAATTATTTAAATTTGATTTTACAGTTTTTAAAAACTAAAACCAAACTAACAGAAATTCTATGAAAAGTATATTCAAAGACTTTAACGAAGAAGTCAATGACAGAAACTACAGGAGGCAGACTTTTGGGGAAAAAACAAAAAAGCAAACCAACCAACCAAAACCTCCAAAAGCATACATCCAACTGAACCAAAATAAATCAAAACCCCAAACAGTATAAATGTCTGAAATGTCATCATTCACTTCACAATGAAATCAAAGTTTAGTTGTGGTGATGGAAACTTCTGACTTTCTCCTGTACATTGCCTTTCTCACTGAGTCAAAATGACTACAGACCCACCCCTACAATTTTGGAGAGAGACAAGGGTTATGGTACAGGCACTGCTCATGCCCTCTGCTGTTGCACACCATCTGCTCCCAAGCTTTGTGAGGCTGGTATGGGTGTCCTCACCACTAAGTGCTGAAGGAAAATAAGGCTCTGGAGAATTTCACTGAGGGTTGCACACCTGTGGTGTGGATGAACCACAATTCCTCAGTAGGAGACATTTCTGTTTCAGTTTTTCCTTGTTAGTCCAGCAAATCCACTTATATTGCTGCTGGTTGCAGGCCATGGGTTTTATACTGAGTTTGCAGGGTGTCAGAACTGAGGTTTGTAAGGCTTTTTCTGAACTTGACCTGACAGGGGTGGGGTTTTTTTCGCTTGTTTTATCTGTAAGAGAATTTTTTTTAATGACCAGGTGTCTATGATTAATTTTGTTTATATTTGCATAGTGTCAAAAATTGCCATAGAAGAAAGGAGTATTTGTGTAGAATGAAGTACTGGTAATTCTAACATAGTGATGTAGTAGTATACAGGCACATAGACAAGGTACAATAACAAAAATTTTGAAATATAGGGGTGCAAGATGCAGCGCGCATGTGTAGGACAAAAGAGAGGGTACAGAGACTGGCACTGAAAATATAGTGCTGTAAGACCACCTCTTGAAGGGTCAGTGAACTTCAGAGCTGGGAACTGAAAAAAAATTAGGCTTAGAGTTAACAGGGAAAAAAAATTCAGGTATCTAACATATGTAAACCAGATAAATATAATAAATTCAGACATAATGTGATGTTTCACATCCTTGAAGGAAAAGCATACAGTAAAACATCTTAGAAATTATATAATAATGCCAAGTACATCTTACGGTGAGCAGGAAGAAATCTTCACCATCAACCTTATGTTACCCAGGATGATAATGACTCACCAGTTCAGTACTGAATACATTTAGGATTCCAATGGAAGCAGGGATGTAGCAATAGAAATTGGGTAGATACTAAGAAACATGTTTATACCAAATTAAATTGTACTTTTAATCTGAGATTATTTCCATTTCAAAATTCTTTGGTTTTCTTTACTTTTTCTCTAGTAATCCAATCTGTGCTAATAAGAAGTCTTTGAAAACTTGTCAGAGACAGAAATGGGACTGTCATCTTCACTATTTTTCCTCCTCATGTCTGAGGTTTTTATACTTAATCACTACCAAAAGGGAAGAGGGGTTTGCCTACTTCCAATACTGTTACTGATTTTTGTCAGCAATCAGCTCCAGATTTTTCAGCAGTATATCCTGCCCATTTGGAGTCCCTTGCTCTTATCTCACTCTTTGTTACTCATCTTGCAAGTTATGTTGCCCCTCTCATACTTTTCCATGCTACTAAAGAACAGGTGCATAAGTCTTAGGTCTTTGGTGATTACGTTGCTCACATACTTACCTAAAACTCTCATATGCTGGGTGCAGCTGTGTTATCACAGCGTTAAAAAAATGTTTATACACAGTTATTAGTTACACTGGTTTAGTACATTTCTATTCAAGGCATGACAGTTGTGTAAGTGTTACAGGCTTCTGCTTTGGTTACAGCTTAAAAAGAGTTATTATTTATAAATCAAAATCAAACTGAAAAATCCTGTATTTTTTATAATCAGTATGTCAGTTTTCTTGCAGAGGGCGTGAGCGTTGAGTTCTGTTTTGGGTTTTTAATATTTTCTTTTGGGTTTTTTGTGGGGAGAGGTGTGGGGTTTTTTTCCTTTCTACCTGTTACAAAGCTCAACTGATTAAACAAATTCCAGCTGAGCTTTTTGGCAGACAAAAGCTATTTCTGGGATTGTATATTTTGCTCTGATGTGATACGTAGAATGCATATTGGTGGATTTGGAAATGATTCTTGATTGCCTCAAGCAGTCTTCAATGACAAAGAAAAAAGTTATTGAATTTTGCAGCACTACCTATGACAGAGATGTGATAGATGAGAAGCAGATGTAAAAAGCTTAATGTAAGTCTGTTTGATAAATGGGGTCTCATTTCTTTCTCACCTGCTGAAATTTACAGAAATCAATTTTTTCCCCCTCAGTTTTAAGATGTATAGGACAAATGCTAGTCAATCCTTTCATATGCTTATTTAGTGAGGAGCACAAATTTTAAAATTCCTTGTTCATTTCAAGCTTGCTTAGAGAGAAACATTTTATATATGTTTATATACACACTCATCTTTTGGAGGGTACTCAATTCAAATCTTTTGCTTAGTGGGTTTTTCTAAGTTTTTATCTGGAATCATAAATCTGCAAAATGTCAAAGACAGATAAAAATGACTGGAACCACCTACTGCCTAAGCTGGGCTTCACTGTTAAAAGAAGAGAATACTTGAACAAGATCCCATAGAAAATCATTAGAAATTTTTTGTGACTCAGCTCCCAGTTCCTACCCTTTACATCCATGCCCTCTCTCTTCAGGGAGGAAAGTCATCAGAAACAAATCTGTGCTTGCTGTATACCCCTTGTCAAAGCTATATTGACTGGTCTATGTCAATGGAAAATTCAGATGGACAAATTCTTGAAAAAGCATCATAGTCTGTTTTTTCATTAAGAGAAATGTCCAATAATGTCTAAATACACATTTGTCTTCGAAAAGTAATCCTGTAATATGAATAAAACAAACCACTACAGAGATGAAAAATTAACCCCCTCAAATGACAAACAATCTGAAACTCTGCTTTTTTGGTAAATTCTGTGGTTGAGAAAGGAGAGATTAGAGTGATTGCATGTTTACTTGCTTCTTTTTTTTCTTCTACTGACAGCTGCTAGTTACACCATACAAGGTTTCTTTGTTGTTGTTGTTTCTTTTGTTGTTGTATGTTGTTTTGTTATTGTATGGCAGAGCATATGTGGTCTTTATTTTGCAATTTTAAGATTTTAAATTATTTGAAACACGATTGAAAGCAGAAAAAGAGAACAGAAGAATAATAATCTTAGAAGGTCTGTGTCATAACAGTAATGTCAAGAGATTGGTAGAGGAGCTCTATGGGAGAAAGAAAACATGGAGACCCAAGGATGGAAGAGGAAAAAAAAAATTATTGCCAGTGGAATGAAGGACAAAAAGGAAAAACAAAGGGAAGTCTTGGAGGAAGAAGGAAAAAAAAGATGTGGTTCCCCCAGATAAAATACCAGACTTCAGGTCTTGTGGGCCATTCTTTTGAAAGATAGAAATGACAACAGCAGAAACAGCTGGTCATTGCCTTTAACTTAATTTCTCACAACTTTGTTGGTTTGCTCTCCCTGGAACCCATTCTGCTGTTTTCTTTCATCATTTGAAAAAGAAACATTGAGCAAACTTTACACAGTTAGGTGTATTACATATTAGAGCATACTCTTCAATTTTTGACTGTAACAGAACGCTGAGCTCTGGTTTTCCAGACACTGTCTACAGTTACAAGATCTGATTATATGATTCATGGTTGTTTTCATTAAAGGATATGATTATGTGTGCAGTTAGTTATCTTTTAGATGTGAATTGTTTGGTACTCACCAACAGTATATTTTCCTTTTATTTCATCATTTGTTCATTCAGATTGTGTTTTTTCTGTCTCGGTGTGAGCCAGGATTTGCAGCAGCGCGCTAAGATATGCGGGCAGGTGCTGAGGGACTGGCTTGAGATTTAGCTAAAAGAGGAGACCACAAAATGTTGTTGGATGTGAGATGAGAAACGGAAAGGGATGAACCTTTCCAAAAGAAAGAGGCAAGGCAGTTTAGGTAATAGAAGAACAACTATCACAATCTGAGTGAAAAAAGTGGAGACAAGGGGATAATAAATGTAGCTGGTCTTCCGTAAATAAGCTGCTTGTCAGCCTGAGCCTTGGAGCTTTGCTGTCTGACCTTACTCCGTGTGCGTAATTTTTTGGGGTTTTCAAGCTGTTAATTAAGGGAGACATGCAAATGCACAAGATCTGAGACACTTATTAAGGAAAAGGCTCAGGGTCTGGCCTTGGCTATCAGATGAACTTAGAGATATTGCCAGTATTCAAGTAGGGTGGGAAGGATAAACCTCTGGGCCCCAGAAATTCACTGGATTCAACTTCTCACAGTTATTCAGTGAAGGTACTTAGGAATCAGGACGCAAGAGCTGCATGACTTAACAATGTAGGTAAGTCTGTTATGGCCCTGAAGCTGCTAATAAAAATTCTCAGTTTGCCATCCAGGAGCTCAGAAAGAGAACCTACACAGTCCCTTCATTACAGCACACATTCCAGAAAATGATGGCACCATATTTTATAGCAGTACATCCATCTGTTTGTTGAAATGTGATATCAGTTTCCTAAGGAGACACCATCCAAATGAAAAAGGCTGCTCATTCTCTTTGAAATAAAAATATGCTAGATATTGTAGCAATCCTTCTCAATAATTTACAGCAGTTCTACCCTATTTGAAAACTCTAATAATAAATTAATCATCTTTAAGATGCAAATCAGTGATACATTCAAGGATTGTTTTTGACTGATGCATGTCTCCAATAGTTCACTGCTAGAAATAATGTAGGAACTGATCTCTACAAAAGTGTTCCCAATCCAGTTGTGTTGGTCTCAATTTTCTTCATCAGCAATGCATTTTATTTTTTGCTCCCACTTGCTGGTTTAAACCAGCAGCATAATTCCTATTGGGTTCAGCTCCAGAAACAGACTGCTTGCACAATATGCTACAGAAACATTAGGTTCTCAACAAATGTACAGGGACAGAGTCCTGTTTTGACTATCTTGTATTTTTAAGGGAAGAACTATGGCAGTATTAGTCTGAGGAAAAAAATGTTCTAATTAAGATCTTAAATTGTTAAGCTTTCAGACACTCCAAAATTTTATTCATACTCTCTTCCATTGCCTCTGTTTTATATTAATGTGATCCAAGATTCAATGAATATTGCAAATGGATTATCTTAAATAAATTTTTAGTCTGGTTTTGAGAATCAGATGTACGCAGTGAAGTTTTTTTTAAATTAGTAATACAGTAAACATGGTCTCAATTTCTATAGTAATTTTCATCTCATGTACCATAAAGTTTTAATGTGTTTCTTAATTCCACACTGATGTTGAAAAAAACCCAGATTTTTCTTAAAATCATAGTGTAAACTTCTACTTAATTTTTTTCAAATTATGTTTAGTTATTATTTATAATTTTCTATATGAAAAGTGAACAAAAACCAAATCAGCATGAAGTTTTTGAAAATAAAAAGCATTAGCTTCTAAGCATGCTAGAATTAATGAAAATCACAAAATAATTTTTCCTATTTTAAGACAAATACTGCTATGAGATATAGAATAGCAAAATGTCCTCATCATCAGAAGGGGAATCAGTGATTAATTGCTTTGTTAAATAAAGCCTGTGTATGCTGACTTAACAGAACATGTTAATAAAAGAATTTTTTAACATATTTTAAAATTTCTTTACCATATTATTTAAAATTACATTCTTTTTCTTGCCCTTTTTAGTTCAAGAGGATCAAACACTGTAAAATATATGTAATTCAAGTGTTTACTTAAAATGCCGTTAAAAATAAAACCAGATGTCCTTATACATATTTAATTTTTTTAAATGTAACATTTTTGAACAACTTATTCTGATTTCATTAAAGTAAAATGAGTTTAAGCAAAAAGAGGTTTAGACCAAAAAGCAAAATTTTCTGTATAAGCCTATTGTAGTGTTTGCCCTCTAGATCTTCCCATAAATTATATCACCTGACAGCTTCTTCAGGCAACCTAAATATGTAGTTAAGGTCTAGACAAAGATTAAATCAAAATGATCAACAAAGATTAAATCAAAATGTTTAACACATCATGCTTTAAAAAAGCCCTAAGCATAACTCAAAGTGAAAACAATTCCTGACTACAGGACAGAAAACAACAGCTTTACAATGGCAATTGGCATTCAATTTAATTTATTTTTGTGACTTATTACATGTTACTGCCAGCTTGAAAAAGTGAATTTTCACTATTTATCAGAGCTCTAGTATTATTCAAACTTCAATGTAATAATCAGGAACATAGCAGAACACAAGCAAAAGGACAAAAGAAAGCAAAAAAAAAAACCCAAAAAATAAGAAAAAGGTTTCACAATTATGACTTGGAACAACCTCATAGTGTCTAATGAGACTTCCCTATCAAGAAAAGAAATAGGTCTTTTTTATTGGAAATAACAGACAGGGGAAATGAAGAAGAAAAGGAGAAAATTATTAAAGGCATGGGGATAACTCTCAGTCATTTATGGATGTTTCAACACATTAGGCTTCTCAGATGACCCTAATGGGTAAGGTGGGAAACTGAATTAAGTCCCTATTTATCTCACTTGGAAGTACTGTCACATTCAAACTCTTACCAAAAAAAAACAAACAAAAAAAACCCCAACCCCTTAGAGTATTTACAAAGCAAAGAATTTATTCTCAGTCTAATAATACTGAAACTAGAATATTCAAGGCAGAACTGTTAAGCCAGGGATGTTATATCTGTGTACACTTTTTCTTGAGTGTTATGCATATCCTTTCAGTGAACCTTATATCTTATATCACGTTTCAGCTATTTTGAGGACATTTTGAGACAGGTGAGGCTAGCTGACTTTAGTTTTACTTTCTTTTATAACCATGACTGCTTATAGTTTCTATTCTGACTGTTGGAGAAGAGTCACAATAAAAAAGTTGCAGTGAGGAAAAAAGAAAGCAAATGCTATGTATTTAACCCCATCAAAGTTTGAGTTAAACCTGTGTTTTGTCTCACTGTACATGTACAGAGAAAATTCACACCACTAAAGGTGCAAAGCTTATGGTCTTGATGCTGTGGGTGTGTGTTGAATGCAGCCCTGGTAAAAAACACCAACATCTGATAGACATTTGGGGTTTACCTGTAAAAACATCTAAAATGACAATATATCTATAAAATAGGATGTACTCTGGTTTGAATATGTACATTAAAAATCTTTCTAAGTCAATCTTTAAATGTCTTCAGAAACACCATTATTTCACATTGGTAAAACCAAAAGAACATCTGTCAAAAGATCATAAAGCACACTAGAAAGATGAGTTAAAACTCATGCTTGTCATGACATTTGACATTATGTCATCCTCCCTTTTTGGGGAGGGGTGTTCAATTGTCAGTAATATTGGTGGTGACTGGACTAGAAATTTAGACCCACTGAGTCAGATCACTACCTGGAACTAAGATTTCACATTTTGTTAATCTATTATAGTTACTGCTTAATAGCATTTTATGTGCAGTCAAACTATTGTGTCTCTTAAATTAATGTGATTGTCAGAACATTTTATGTTGGAAAGGCTTTCAATGCAGTATGCAATAGATTTGACATATCTAATAAGAGCTGATAGTATGGTAAGGTCCATCTTATTCTTTTTCATTCATTAATTTTGCCCACGTACAGTTTGCTGACATTTTATTAATAATATAGCCACTCTTTGGTAGAGGCAGAGCATTATAAGTATATTAAATACTGCCCACACAGGCACAGAAATGGAGAATGTAAAATTTAAAATCAAAGAAAGCTGTGAATTAATGAGCATTTAGATAGGAATTAACCAGGCACCATGTGTCAAGATTTGGTTTGCCTAAAACACATTTTTCCCTAGACAGCTTCAAGTAAGAAAAACTTCTTTGGATGATATATTGCTTAAGAACTTTTCAGAGCAAGGGCAGTCTCTTGTGATGGCACCATCATGACCTTTATTTAGAATATAACATTACTGTACTGTAAAAAATTAAAAAAAAATTAAAAGAAAACAAAAGAAAAGAAAACAATGCCCCCAAAACCCCAGACATCTTTACACTTTTTCTAACTATGCAGAGCTGAAATACTTCTTGACACACAGAGTAAACATCTTATTCTAAAGCATTTCTAAGTGAATCAGTTTGGGTGGGAGTATTTTGCTTTGTTTTTTTTGGTCCAAGAAAATTCTGTCCTGGTCTTAAAATCACTGCATAATTTTTCAGAACACAAAGACATTAAAATTGGTGGGAGACCTCATAGGCAGTACAGCTGTAAACAATTGTTATAAAGTTGTAAACAGCTTTACAACAATTGTTGTAAACAATTATTTAGATATGCTTGCAGAAGGAATTTCAAATAATGGATTCTAATGTGGATATAATAAGAAAATAGGGTTAAAATAAAGGCTAATCTCTGTTACCAAAACTCAGAGCACATTCATTTTTTTTAACTGTACATTAGATTTTTCATGGAAGTAGGCTTTTGATTTCTGAACTTGTAAAGAAGTGAAATCATAATGCTGGTGCCAAAAGATACCCACAGATATTTGGAAGCATTACCTGAATTAGATAGTTTTAATACAATTTAATCTGCAAAAATAAGTCTCAGTTTGGCAGCATATACATATCACTCAGTTTATATATGAGGAGAATTTTTGAGTAAATCATACATAGTCATATACATTTGCTCTTTGTATTAATGCCCTGAGATTAGGTTTACAGACTTATGAGACATGAGTTCAGATAGCTAATGAAAGAATATAAATATCTCCATGAAAATTATACGCTATGCTGTTCACTAAAACATCTATAAACGGTTTGCATATCTCATCATTTTTCATACACAGATCTCAGACAAAAAAAAAAAAAATAAAACAAAAAACCCAAACAAACAAAAAAAAACCCCACACCAAAAAAAAAAAACAAACACCAACCCAGCAAACAAACCTGATCAAAAATCTGTCCACATCTCAGATAACATTTAATAAAAGACTGGCAAAGCAGGCTTACTTTGAGATAGTCTGCATAAGTCAACAGTGTGAGATCCATGTAATTTCTCTAGCTATCTAAAACCTGTCTAGTCTGAGCTGATCATTTGCTCTACAGCCTTTGTAATGGATTGCTCCATAGGCAATTATCTCACTTATTTTGCAAATTCAGAATGGGATGAATCAATCTCCTGAAAGTTCTGTATGTTTCTACAGAGTGCAAAGAGAATCTGTATGGTGAAATTAGAGAACTAGTTTTCAAGCAGAAAATAATACACAGGGTAAATGTTTTCCAAGTGTCTAGGTATGATGACAATAGATAATATGTCCATTGTAACAACAATACAGGAAGCATGAGATTTGGGCATTCGTATCATACTTTTGAATCTGGTAGGCAGCAATACAACATCTAAATTTAGTTTTAGGTGGAAAAACTTGAAAATATGGAAAATTAAGACTCAATAGAAAGTCTGGGAAGTAAGCAGTGTTAAAGTCTAAACTGTTCACGGATTTTCATAGGATGAGAACACAGAGCTGAAAGGAATGGTTAGCTTCTGTTCTTGCACAAAATGTGTAATTTAGAACTGCTTGCAAAAACGATTTTTATATGATGGTCCTCATCACAGGTAAAAAAACAATTTTAAAACAGCAATAACAAACAGAGGTTGTTAAAAATAAAAGGACTGAAATCAAAAATTAAAAGGCTAATTATGTGCCTTATAGTATTCATACTTTTGAGGTGGATTTCCACCCTGTCTTTTTTAATGTGAGCACCAAAAAGCTACTAAAGGGACTTTCCAAGATGTTTGTGTTCCAGAAAATTTTTCATATGAGCATTCTTCCCTGCTCTTAGAAGTTCAGTCTTCCTCCTTCTTTTCAGAGGTCTCTCTGTGCAGTTGCTCAAATCAAGCAAAAAAACCCAGACTTTCTCTCTTGTATCTTCTCAAGTACTTCTAAAAGAACATAATTTATGAATGTATATGCATGTGTGTGTGTGACTCTACAACGAACATAAATAGCTAATCAGAGTAGGTTTGTGTTGATATCTTACTGCAAAAGTCCCATACCTTCCCAGTGATTGCTCATGGGCAGCTCCTCTCAGCACCGATTCCTTCTTCACAACACAGCCAACAAAGTCAAACTCTCTCCTCACCCAGCTAACCCACTCTTTTATAGCACTCATCCTTATTGGACACAGCTGTGGCCTATTAAGGGCAGGCTTGTTCCTAATCTTTGGTGATTAGTGCAGCTGCAACTCCTCTGGGGTGAGATTGCCTTCTGCACTATTCTCTTACATTCTATCCTTCCACAGGTTTGCAAAAGAAGGTGCTATTTGTTGAGATCAGTCAGAGGCATTTAATTATTTCTATAAAAATTTTTCAGATGGTGCAATGAAATAATTCATTGAACCACCTTAGACTACTTTTGAGGCTTTTTTGGGAGACGGGATTAGTGTTTGTTCCATATATATATACATCTATATGCACAGATATATAAATTTTTAGATAAATTAATTAGTTATTACATAAGAAATCTGTTGGCTTTTATAGCATGCTGTGTTCCATCATTGTCCTTCTAGATAACTTCATATGCTATTAGTAAAAAACATAAATAAAAAAGTAAAAACCTAGTTTCCCTTAAAAAATAGCTATGTTTTTGTGCTCTGGCATACTAATGTGTTCACATTAATTTTGGGTCACTTCCTCAGTCATACATTACTCTTTAGTTCATTTGCTACTATACAAGTACACGAACTACTCATGAACTGCTAATATTAAATGTGTGGGTTTTGCTAAAGGAAAACTACTGACTTTATAATATGGGGTTTTGATTAGCTCCTTTTCCTCAGCACTTCACTTACTAGCAAGATTCAGCTTATTTCTGTATATAATTATAAAGAGAGACAATTCAAGGCTCACACTGTACTTCAGTTCTGTAACTCTACATAATTGCTTTCAATTTAAGAATGCTGAAGGCCAATTAAAATGGACAATTACTGAGATTTTATTAGTTCAGTTACAGCTATGTAAGCTTTGAAATTTCCAAACTCTTGAAGAACTAAATATGCCTGAAGGTATCTTTAGAAATTTCCATGTACCTTGATTTATGACTTTGTCTTTGGTAAAATAAACATTTTGTTGTAATTATATAATTAAAGGAACAGTGTAATTATGAAGAAAGCTGAGAGAATAATTGAAAGAAGACTGTCTAACAGCTATTAATTTTTCAGGACACTAAGATAGAGTTTCAAAAGTATCTATATATTTTGGGAAAAAACAAGAAATCAATGTTCTTGAGTCAAGTGATATTTAAGAATCCAGGGAGAAATTTAGTTACACGCCCTTTAGAGACATCTCATTTTTCAGAAACAGACCCCTCCAGGTGAAAACATATCTACATATCTGTTTACACATAGGAAGTGACTGAGTAATGACAATCTGTGCAGCTCAGCATTTACTTTATTTTAAAATCCTGAGAGAGTTTCTAAAACTAGGATCTCTGCCTCCCATCTCCTTGAGAGATCCAAGGGGTGGATATATATATATGTTATATATTGGTGATCTTATATAATACTCAAGATGAAATTCATGCAGTTCACCACCTACTTTACCTTGTTTTGCAGATGGTAGACTTTCAATTTTTTTATTTGAAAAGACCAATGAATGGCACAATAACCAATGGTCTCCTTTGTTCCTTCATCTAGAAATCACATTCTTTCTTCTTGCTCCCTTCTCCAGCTTTCCTACATAAATATCTTCAGTTTTCCACTAAATTTTCTAAGTTGGATTTGCAAATGGTTAAGTGTACATAAAATAAAGTTTTACATCACACGAACTGGGTGTCTAGAACTCAGTCTGGAGTGAAGTGTAATCTGTACAGGGAAGGAAATCTCTGTAGAGTGGCAAATCCTTGAAAAATAAATTGTTTGTGGTGAATTTACCTGCTCCTTCCCTTACCATGAATATTCCACTAACATCAACATAGTCTTTGAACTTCTACAGATTTTATCAGAGTATGAGTTAGAACAAGGTAACTTTTGATATAGAGAAAATTCAAATCACCCAGCTAATAAGCATTTTAAATAACTTGCAAACATATATTTTTTTTCTTTTCTACAGTCTGTACACAAGGACAGATTTTATTTTAGTCCACCATCTTTCATTGTCTCCTCTTCTGCAACAGACTCCATGCAGGCCTCCCTGGATCTTCAGGGCACATGTCTTCACCAAATCTCTAACATAGCATTGTACCTCTGGATCTCTCCTGAGGCACTGTGCTTGCAGCTTTTCTCATTCCTGTGTGAACCACTGGAACCCAAATTAACACCCAGCTGAACAAAGCTTGTACTTCTCTATTTCATCTGTTGCAGATGAGGAAAAAAAACAAAACTGCTAACAGTGTAGACCATAAGAGTCACCCATTTCTTACCACTTCCAAAAATGTAGTTTTGACAAGACAACTTCATTAATAAAGGGTAGCAAAAAAGAAACTATTGAAATTTTAGAGTTCTGGTTTTCCACAGAGAGAAGTTTCTCATGTGATTTATTCTTTATTATACAAATTGAAGCTAGGTCTGATCCAATACCATTCTTCGTTTCACACAAAGGGAAGAGCTTCATTAGCATACTTATGACTCAAGCATCTGTTAAATTAAAATGTTTTAGAAAGAGATTATGTTTTGTCTGTATCATTTGTTTATATTGTGACGGGATCATGTTTTAATTTAGAAAACAGATGTAGTGATCAAGAATAAAGGAATCTGTCTGGCATTTTCTACTGAGATGTACATCTTGGAATGTTTCTTTACCTTTAGTTGCGGTTGTCTTTTAAATAGAAACTGCTTTTTCTGAAATGTTCTTTGCATAAAATGATGTTTCATTACCTTACCTTAAATTGTTACTCAGAACTATTTTTCAACTTGAAAATTATGTGGGGAAGAAGAGATGAAATATTTGCTGATTTTGATTCTGTAACATTTTTTTAGTGTTGGTTTGTTGTTACTATCTGTTTTGGTTTCAGGTGAGTTTTTTCTGTTATTTTATTTTATGACCAGAACTGTTATAATGACTCCAGATAAAGTCAATGGTAGTGCTAAGGTCTGAATTTCATAAAAATTAATTACCTTATTCATTTCCTATGTTTTACTCCAAATTTGTAATAATAATGTAAAACAGCTCTCCTCTCTACTCTAAAATTACTAGTAATAAGCATGTCATTGTCATTTTCTTTTGTTTTCTTGGAATTTTTATGCTCACAAATGTGGTCATTTTTAGGCATTTTCCTGTTAAGCAACCTAGAACAGGAAAGAACATGGAAACATAAAGGAAATTTTAAACTAATTTATAAGAAACCTTTAACTTTATCACTGAAATTTAAACATTCATCTTAAAATTCCTTAATTACATTAGGTTATGGATTTGGAAATGTGTCTTTCAACATTTGTGTTCCAATCTTCTGCCCCTTTTTCTTGCATTTCTCATGTGAAGGTTGGTGAATGGTGAACAGCAACATTTAACAATCTGTCAAAATAAGCTAACAGAACAGACCGGTAGGATTCTTATTGCTAGTAGTCTCAGATTTCAAATTCAAAAAGAAAATTTAAAAAGAAACTAAAATTAGAAAATATCCCTTTGTCAGGTTCAGTAAATCTGAAAGAATGATTCACTTTTTACTAACAGTCTTTTTTTTTAAGTTCAGAACATGAACTAAGGAACACTTTCACTTAAGAAATTTTGACATGGATAGATACAAAATGTCAAAATTATAGAGTCTGCCTGTTAAGCCAGACTCCAATTCTAGGTCTTGCTAAGGACAGTTACCTCAGGGTGGAGACAAAACCAGAATTCTGAACATGTGATTTCTTAAAATATCTTACCCAGTGTAGCAGCAGCTCTCTAGCCACAGAGAGAAACACAGCTTTCCCAGGCATCAGTCTGGGAAAGGCTGTGAGAAGATCAGAGAAAAGAATGAGAAACAATTCTTAACTTGCTGCACCTGGTATTGTGAACATGTGGAGTGTGTTATGGAGATTTGTTTACTAAGGGGTGTTTTCTTAATTGTCCAATGGTGGTGGTGTTTTGAGTGGAGGACCAATTAGGTCCAGCTGTATTGTAACTGTCTATAAAAGTAATGGGTTTCTGTTGGGGAAGATGAAATAGGAAAGCCTTATAAATATGATTGGCTGGTAAAAGATTTTGAGAATATGGAAACTATAAACAAGATTGAAATGAAAGCGAGCTTTGAGATGCCAAGCCTTAGTTACTGAACAACTGGAAAATAATGGTATGGCCAGCTGAAGGTAATCCCCTTTTGATTAAACAATGCCCTCTGCTTGCAGAGAGGTCCAAGGGTCAGAGCAGACCCTTCTAGCTTGGCAGAAGGGATCCAAAGAGCAGGTTGTAGGGTTTAAAATGTAACACAATATGGTAATGTAATGATTCTTATAGGCTGTATATAAATGCTATAGGATTTGTATATTGTACTAGATTGGTTAGTGAAAATTAGACTATTCAGCACAGAATAAGATTAATTGTATTGTAAGGGGAACTTTGTCCTCTTATTCTTTGCTCTCTTTCTTTTTTGGGCTTCTCTTTGGGGCTCCTCTTTCCGGCCTGCTCTGAGCAAGGTCCCTGAACCCATGCTCTTTGCAATAAACCACAACTTCTGGCTTCAGAGATCTCTTGTCTCTGTCTGTCCTGACTGACTGTCCTAGCCACTGCCTCTCCTACAGGTTTCCTAATAAAGAAGATGATCAGTCTTCTGTAAGTGCATGGAGCCTATGGAACTTATTACCTGGCTGTGGGCCCCTTGCAGTAGCAACCCAGTTTGTGGAAAATGGAAATGGAAGAGTAAAAAATCAGAACTCTTTTAGTCTTCATAAACAATCTATGTTGTGGTTATGTAAAGCCAAGAGATTTTTGGCCGAATAAATTTCTTGGTCCTGTGAAACCACGGGGCTAAACCAGGCTGTCTCAGAAAGTAAACAAACAAGCAAATTAGTCCAACAATTGATTTAGGATATCAGGCTACTGAAGTTAACATATTGTGGTTTTCCCTGAATCACCAGTTTTTCATTTCTCAAGAATTAAAATTGAGGGTTGTTCATTCTACTTTCCTCCTGACTCACAAAAGTGAGTGTCTCCTTGATATATCTAACTTCTGGCCTCAAAAACTTTCAGAGCTGTCTTGCAGCTTTATTTAAGATCCTGATCAATAGAAAATGAGTTTTAGATATTTCACTAAGACAGGAACCTTAGCAGTTTTGGGCTGATGCTTTGTTCAAGTATGATCATAAAATTTCTGAGGCCATTAACAGAGTTGTGCAGTCTGCCTCAAATTCATGGATATTATTCATAACTGACATTCTCTCTGCCTGCACAAAATGCCTAAAGAGTGCATCTCCTGATCAGCTATTTACTCTTCAAGCCATTGGATGTCTTTTATCGCGTAAAACAGTGTAAGCACCTCTGTGAAATGAGCCATTCTATGAGGCAGGGAGATATAAAACCATTTTTTTTTTTTTTTTGTGGTGGGTGAAAGTTAAAGCTTATGTCTTCATAAAAAACATTTTAATACATTTTCAATGAGCTCAGTCAACTTTGTTATCTGGTATTACATATACATAAAATATATATATATACATATAAGTACACTGGAAAATATATTTGTTAATACCACTGCCAGATTCAAGATGGGAAGATAGTTATAATCAGATCAGCTTGAGGATTTCAAGAAGAGATAGACTTCGGCAATTTCCTAATCCAAATGAATGCTTCTGAAAGTCAGAGTTAGGTTAATAAAGTGATAGAGTGGGATATTAAAGCATATTTTTTGGAGCCTGTTGATTACATATTTTACAGCATATGATTTTGAAATTAGGTTTTGTTGCTAAATTTCTTTGTGATTATGATCAGATTATTTAATTGTGAACACTTCCTGGGATAATTATACTTCCATTAATACTAGGAAAAGGTAAATAAACTAGACCATGGGAAAACCAGGACAAAAAGGATAGCGTAAAGAAGTTGTACAAAGCTGATGCTGATTTTATCTAAATATGACAAAAAACTCATTCTAATAATTCTGAAATTTCATCATGTTGAGGAAAAGAAAATTCAAAGAAATCCTAATGTAAGTGGAGATGTATCTATATTTTCATCACATTTGATTTTTCTTTCCTTTTTTGTTGTTAATCTCCCATCTGACAGCAAGAGCTCTCAATACAGCTGCATGAAGTCTACTAGCATGTATATTTAAATAAAGAGATACATATTTTATATATACCCCTTTAGTAGCATTTTTCAATGCTGTTGTGTCCAAAAGAATAACCAAGATCATCATAATAAGATAGCATACACAGCGTACAAAGAAACTAAAATAAAAAGAAAAGAAATTGTTGAGTTTTCACACTGGATTTATTTGAATTCATCTCAGTCTCAAAATAGTGGGTTTTATTTTATTTTTGTGTTTATTGTGATCGTCAAAAGTAAAACAAAACACAATGAAATATGGAAAAGTATTATGTTTTTTAATGCCCATGTAGCAAAATGAAAGATGTAATTTAGTGCTGATAAGAAAAAACTAACAAAAACTGAAAAATATATCCCTAACTTACAATAACATTTTCAAATTTTTTTTTCCCTTGGTTTCTATATTAATGACTAAGATGCTAAATAAATTAAAGCCCTCAGCTTGAAAAGGAGCTAAATAATGTAAGTTATAGCATATGTTCATAATATTTTTAATACAGAGAAAATTAATATTGAAGTTGGGCTCAATCTAACAGTTTGATTACCTTCCCTTATGGGTCTTTTCCAACCAAATTAATTTATGATTCTATGTGATTTAGTATTTCTCCTAGCACAAAAATTATAATGCAGTTACCAGATACCTTCCTTGAACTAAATAAAAGGATTAATATTTTACGCATTATCATTGAATTGCAGAACTCTTTCCCACCAGTTACAGTAGAGCTTAGTAAAATAAATACAGTAAAGAAATAACATGATCCTTTAATGAAGAAATTATCTATCACTACTTCAAAAATACAAGGGTGTGAGTGAAATCTCCAGATATAGAACTCCATAACATGCAAATTCTTGGAAAAATCAAAGGTGTGTTAATTTTTTTAAAATGTATTCTTTTTAAAGTTTATTTCTTAGAATAAATCATTAGTGCAAATGATAGTTTGATTGACTGGCCAGCCCTTTGAACTGACCCACACTATCTATTTTTATGTTCTTATGTATGATGCAATACATAATGATCTTAACAAATATATTTGCTTAGCATTCTTATGATTTTTTACAATATTGACCCTTTTAATAAAAATTGTTTTCATATGCCTTTCCATAACCTTGCATATGCATCATAAGTAAGAATAAATGTCTTACCTTCTTAGGGTAGTTAATTGAATAAACACTTATGAATAAATACTGTAAATAATGCCTGTTTTTCCATCTACTCAGTCATTCTTGAAACAGCAATGAATATCTTTGTCTTTCACATAGGTCATTTCAAAGAGAATTCCCAGTAAATGAATTCATCATAAAAACACCTCCAATTATATCATTATCTGCTAGCCTATTCCTAGGTCACTAAGTTACCAGGACTGGTTTTGTTCTGTTGAATGATTTCTCATAGGCTTCTTGCATTTCCACGTGGTAGCAACCAGAGTCCTTACTGCAAAGTTAACTCTTTCACACAATGTATGCCATGCCCAGGAGGACTACAAGAAACACTAAGGAGGCCACTTCAGAGCTGGGGTAGCCAGCCACCTGTAGTCAGCTCTGCTATACGCTGTCTTCTAAGCTCTGTTTAGGAAAGGAAGAGAGGAAACATAAGTTCAGATGACGGTTTAATAAATGCTACATATGGCAGCTTTACCTTCATTATTTCAGCCAGGTTTGGAACCCTTTGCCCCACACAGTATATGACATTTGGTCTCACCTATATAATTTAGGTCTATCTATATCTATTTCTATCTATCTATATATAGAAAGATATTTGCAATAGAGTCTTGATGGTCTTGAATAAGAAACATTTATTCACTCACAAATTTTATTTGTTGGGAGTGAATAAACACTCAAATTCAAGACCATTTATTTAAATGAAGAAGGTGACACCAACCACCAATTCCTGAAATGATACTGTTTTGGAGAGGGAAAAGAAAAATGAAAGCCTGAGTCCTTGATATCTATCAGATTGGAATTTAATGGGCTCAAAACCTATAACTAGCCAGGTCTGGGCTTCACAGCTGAATGGTTCAATCAGCAGCTTTTTATAGTGCACTGTGGTAATTACCTCTTACATGAATTATCTGTTCTTGAAAGAATGACACTTTAATCAGCTCTATAAAGATCCTGACATTTGAGGTACCCAGTGCTTTTTTATTATTTGGGGTTTTTTTTGTTGGGGATTTTTGTTTTGGTTTGGTTTTTTTTCTTTGTTTGTGGGTTTCTTTTTAATCTGCAGGTTTTTCATTTCCTTTTGACATTATCGGTGTTGAAGGAAAGATGTTTGCATAAGGATACTTGCTCAGTACTACAGCCCAAGTTGATAATATAGAGCAGAAGGTTGCCTATTAGGATAATTTAATATAGAAAATATAGTGTAGAGTATACATTGAAATCTTCTATCATTCATATGTTTTGATAATTCTTATTTTGAATCTTCACGTACTTTTGTCCTTGGAAAAATGGTAATGCACTACATAGGCTGTTGTACATAAAGATTTAGGTGATTTTTTTCTGCATTCAGTAGCTACTTTGTTGATGGCAGTTATATCAGACAAGACATTTGTTTCACTCAGGTTTAAATTAGAAGTAAGACAGTTAGAATTGCTAAAATTACCCTGGCATAAACTAGAGAAATATGAGAACCCCTAAGACAGTGAGCAGAAGGATCATCTATCGATGTGAGTAAGTAAGGCACACAGTGAAGTTTTTGGAGCAAATTTCCAAACAAGCATAAAATGTTTCTTGACACTTCATTACCTCTAATCTAGAAAGTGCCTGCAACTCAGTCAGCAGTCTGGATCCTTGTAAGGACAATAAACAAGATATGACAAGATGCAGGTAAAAGCCAGCACATAGTGAACAAACATAGGAAGGGGCACTGATTCCAAATCCAGACATCCATATTTCTACCAGGCCTCTAATGGTTCCATAGGCAACCAAAGTCATGTAGATAACATAGCCTGTTTTTTTAAAATTAATTTTGAGCCTTTTAGCCATTCTATTAATTCTATTCTATTCTAATACTTAAATTCTATTCCCATCTGTATTTATGCATTTTCAAAGTAAGCATGAAAACTCCTTAATGAATTAAAGAACTTTCTTCTGGGGAACAGCATATTTATTGCAGTTAATTTTTTTTATGATACTAAGAGAATGAAGAACCAGATGCTTTAAACATCCAAACTTTATTATATTTATGGGCCAGTGAGCAGATGTTTCTAAATTTTCAAAACCATGTAGTACTGCTTGTAGGCAGGGATAAATAATTGACATTTTAATATTAGAGAATAAAAACTTAAGCACATCACAGCCATTTTCTGCAATGAAAAGATAAGTAGCATCAAGTACATCAAAAAGGAATATTCCATCACACTGATTATGTAAATGAAAGTATAATTCACCTAAATTTTTCCATTGTTTATTGAAAACATTAAAGCTAGTAAAATATTGTGACTATGCATCAGTCCATATAACAGACACTGGACGTGTTGCTTTCTGGTTTTCCAGAGTTGATATGCATCAGTTGATATCCTTAAACAGTTGTATTAGAGCAGCATTTTAATAGATTCATAAACAGGAAAAACAGTGGTGGGATAGATGTTATATGGTGAATTCTGGTGAGACCCATTAAACACATGTTGCAACAAAGATAATACTTACAAAGATTGTGACCAAAGAAAAAGATCAAACAGATCCTGGAAACAGAGGTCAAGAGGAAACAGTAAAACAGTGCCAC
This sequence comes from Molothrus aeneus, assembly GCF_037042795.1. Taxonomy (NCBI): domain Eukaryota; kingdom Metazoa; phylum Chordata; class Aves; order Passeriformes; family Icteridae; genus Molothrus; species Molothrus aeneus. The sequence continues at coordinate 72,188,112 of NC_089647.1, read as the reverse complement.
CTATTTGGGCAATGCAAAATAAAACATTTTTATCAAACTTATCTCCCTTTTTCCTGTTTTTGTTTTTTTTTGTGTTCATTCTCCCCAAATCAAGTTCATAAAATTTTTGTCTCCTGAAGCATATCAGATTGTTTCCTGATTTATTGAAAGCCCTTATATATGATTAAAATATTGATGAAATGCTACTATCCAACTGCAGATATAGACTGCTCAAGCCTCAAGAGATGGGGTAGAAAGCTCCCAGGCTTAAAGCCAAGTAAATAATGGACAACCTTGTTGCAAAGAAAGAGAACCAAAAATGCCCCTTCTTCTACAAACCCTTAAAACTCCACTTAAAAACACTATGGTATCAATATATCTCTACAGATTAATTGATACAAATTTGATTGACAGTCTTTATTAGCTTCTGATGGGAAACTTCAGTGATTCTGGGGGCAGAAGAAATTAGGGGAGGTGAGGTGAGACAAGGGAAGACATAAAAAGGCAAGATGATAGGAAGCAAGGCAAGACAGTGAAAAAAGGAAAGGAGAGAGGCAGTTGCTCACATTGAGAAATAAAAATCAGAGATAAGCAATATTTTGCTGATTGAAAAATATGAACAAAAAAAGATACATTTTTTTTATATTCCATAGGTTTCCTTTGAGATTTAAATAATACATTTTATATTGTAATATTTCTAGAATTTATACTGTGTGGTCAAACCTTAAAGAAAAGGAGGGTTTAAAGTGTTCAAAAGTCTTACAGGTAGATATTATTGACTAAGGAATTAATACTTCATGCATTTTTAATTTTTTTTTCTCAAAAATAAGGTTTGACTTGATTTAACTTTTCATACTAACATAACAATGATTTATTTCCCACTGACTGCTAGTGATCATAATCAAAGGCATAAATTAACATGCAAATATGTATTGGTGTGTGTGTTTTCAGGAAAGTTACCCATTTCTCCACACTAAGTTGGAGCTCATGATTGATCTTCTAAAAGCTATTTGACATAGGGATTTGTGTTTTTATATTGATGCTATTTTAGTAATTAAGGAAGTTTTTTTACAAATACTAACTGCATTTAGCTATCATAAACTTTCAGAAGTTTTTTAAGTGTGGAAGGTGTAATGACTAGGGAAAAACGGAAACATACTGTGGTTTAGTAAACCACAGTAGAAGAACAAAGAGACCTGAAAAATTAAATTGCTTATTTAAAAAAAAATTATTTTCTTTAGGAAGCACAAGAACATTATTTTGTAAATCTTTGCTTGTGAAGAAAATGACTACTCTAAAACTCTTTGGGTTAATAAGAGAAACAAGAACTAATCAACACAGTTTTCCAACTTTTCTTTGTCACATTAACTATGGCAGTGAGAACATACTACTTTTCTTTGGTAAAAAAGTTGATCGATCATTTCTATTTTAGGCAAAAACATGCAGATAAAAAATTAGAGAACAAACGCAGCAGACCAAAACTAGGGCAAGTAGAGCATTCTAAAAGCAAACCTAAGATTTTCTGAGCCCCACATCTGATTAAATGTTTCTTATAGTCTTATAGTGTCAGCATTTTACAAGAAATTCAAGACAAATCCAATACTCAAAGTAGCTCATATTAATCACTACCTAAGCAAAATAGCAAATGCTAGTATTTCATTTCAGAAAATGTGCATGAATTTTTCACTGATACAGTTTTGTCCTTCTTAAGGGCTACCATTTTAAATTCCTTTCATAGTCATACTCACAACTGTATTAGATGGCAGCTACTCTTATGACAAAAATGCAAAATATTTTTGTACCGTTAATGCAGTGAACTTACACTACAAAAGCTGTAAATCCGCTAGCAAGACTAATAGGTACTACTCATCTCTTCTGCAAATGTTATATAAAAGTGACATTTTTGCACTAATTATAGTAAGGAAAATACTTTAATATACAACATCTTTTCTGAAAGACAATCATGCTTGAAGCTACCAAATTTTTCCAGTTTGCAGAGTAGAAGTCCAAAATTTTCTGTTACTTCTATATCCTGTGTAAATAAAAATCATCTTAAACATGTGAATTTAAAATTAATTTTTCATGCTTTTTTAATGAATAAAAGTATCCATGAAATTAGTTGCATTATAAATGTACACACATACACATATCCATACAGAGAAATATAAGCATTTCTATAGATACGTCTCCCAATAATCTATTTTAATAAGCGCCAGCTTCAATAGAGATTGTCAGATTCCTTCTTCAAACTTTCCAGCAAGAAAGGTAGAAGGAAAAACCAGAGAAGTATATTAAGAGAATCACTAAATTTTATCAGAAATATTTTCAAAATTCACCAGATGCTTATGTCCACATTTAGTGACTAATTCAGTCCTTAGTTCAGTGGTTGAAACTATTATTCTAAATAGGGTATACCCCATCTGAAGCCATTGTCTCCAAACAGCAAGGGAGATAAAGAGAATTCCTGCAAAGAGAAATATAACCATACAAAACATTCTTCTGGACATGTAAGATAAAAAATTAAATCAGCAAAACACCCCTAAACCCCAATCCCAGTTATAATGATTGGATTTTAAGTGTTTTGTCTACCAAGTTGTCTGTGATTTAAAATGATAGTAAGGCATGGAGATGTAGAATTGGATAATTAAGGACCTTTGTCAATGCCTAGAAAAATAGATGATAATCTTCTGGTCTCTGTGTTCACATTTTTTGTGTTGCTAATTCTGCTATCATTTTTATTTGCCTATTGCATATTGCATACACCTATAAGGTAGCATAAATAATGATTAGAATATAAAATATATTGATTTTTGTCCGAGTGGCAGTCATTTTCTATTTTACTGCTTTAACTGCCATTAGCATCTAATGTCTTCTCCATAGTTAGTGAGGAGACTAATAATGATAAAAATAATGACAGGTACTGATTATGTAGCATCAAACATTGGAACAAGCTGCCCAGGGAAGCAGTGGAATCATCATCCTTGGAAGTGTTTAAAACACATGGGGAAGTGGCGCCTGGGGACATCGTTTAGTGGTGAACATGTGGCAGTGCAAGGTGAATGGCTGGAATTGATCTTAGAGGTCTTAAAAATTCTATAAAAGAAGCTTTTAAAACAGCTTAAAATTTGCAGATCTCATAGTAGTAGATTGCAGGAGGAGGGGACAGGGAAGATGGGGCGGAGGCGCCCTGGGAGGATTCTACTGTATGAACATGAATCACCTGTAGTCCACTCCCTCCCTTCTGGAATATTCCCAGCTCCTCACTCCCCCATTGGACCTTGTCACAAGACCACCCTCTCCCCACATCCTCATAGGTGTACCCCCGATCACCCCACCTTGTCCCCTCCTCTGAGCCCTCTCCCCACTGGTTGATTTGTACCCCGACTGTGCCTACCCTCTCCCCTTTATAAACCCCGGTCCCAGCCCAGTTCGGGGCTCGAGCTCACCCTGACACGGGCTCCCTTCAACTGCGGTTGTACCCCTGCTTTCCCTCCCTTCTTGGACCCTCGGACTCCCCACAAATAAACCCAGTTGGGTTTGCACCGGTGCCTCGAGTCCTCCTTCTCCCTGGTCGCGCGATCGATAACCATCCGGGCCTGTGCTTACGGTGGACGGGGAGGAGCCCCTCCTCTGGGACCCACGAAGGACTGATCTGCCCACACCCACACAGCAGTTCCCTTGTGGGGGGAAACATCCCACAGAAGATAAGGAGGTCATATTTGGAAAATTTATTTGCAGAAGAGCTAAATACTGAAAATGTTGAAGTCAGGTAAATGAAGTGCATGAAATGTTAAAATAACAAGTTCTGTAGGTATACAGTAACTTCATTCTTAATTCCCTAGAGATACTTGAGTGATTTGCCAGGTGTAGCATTTATTTCCTTTGCTGAAATTCTCCTCTCTTTGTGACATGGTAGAAAGATATGAGTATAAAAAGAAGCCATATGCCTCTAAGTTATATTGTTCTGAAAGCTTACTGCCAAGGAAGAGGTAAGATTGCAAAACAAAAAGAAGCATGATGTGGAGGCTAGAAAAGATTTCAGTAGATCTCATTTTTTCTGCATTGCTGAAGTTCATTTTTCAGTACATGTTTTGGAATATTTTCTTCATCTTTTTTGCTTAAAATTCAAAATTCTCTTTTGGGAGAACAAAATATTTATTTCTTTAAGTTTTGTTTGTTGGTTTGTTTACTGTTGTCCTAGGGTGACTTTATGATGCTTGTATCTCCAATCATTTGCTCTGTTTGTGCTGAGTATTAAGTTCTGCACCTTGAAGACTGGTTTTGAGAGTGATGTGGAGGGGAGAAGAAGTGTGCAGTTTGTTTTCAGAGCTGCACTTGCTCCCCTGCATTTTTCTTTCTCACGGACTGTGCTGTCTACAGTATGAACAGTGGGACAGAGCTCTCCTTTGCTTTTTAGCTAGGTTTTTTTTTTTTAGCTATCTGAGGCAGAGAATTTCCCCAGACTGTGGTTTTTCTTTTTCTTGGAACTGATTGGCCCAGCTCTGGATTGAAAAGCTAGAAAAACACTGGGAGCTCAGACCTGTGGCCCATCAGGGCCTGCAACGTGGCATTTTCCAGCACTGGAGGGACTGATAAGAGACTGAGCGAGCCAAGCTACAACCCACAAAAAGGACTTTCTGAATTTGCCATCTCTTCAGAACAAGGAAAAGTTTTATTGTTTAGTGTTATTCTTTTTTTTTATGCTTGGGAATACTTTGCTTATTAAATATTTTTTTTCCCCACTTTTCTCAAAGGAGATTTATGTCTCCTGAATTGGTGTGGGGAGGGGCTGCTTGAATTTGCTTCCTAGGGGGACTCTTTTGGAATTTCCCTCCCTAAATTTGCCCTAAAGCAGGACAATATTATTGCCTGGTATACAGAGTTGCAATACCTTGGAGTGGTCCAGAGATGCACTGAGAGAGTTCTAGGCTTGGCATTAAGAAATTTTTCTTTACCAATGGGGCCAAACACTGGAACAGGTTTCCTACAAGCTCAGTCAATGACCCAAGCCTGTCTATGGTTTAGAGCCATTTGGATAATGATTTTAATAATATGCTTTTACTTTTTATCAACCCTGAATTGGTCAGGTAGTTGGACCCAACTGGTCACTCCCAACCGAAATATTCTATTAAATTACATTTGTGTTTTGTATTGATTTATTTTACAAAATCACTCCTAATATTCTTATTTATATTTTTAAATTGTAATTATTTCCCAGTGTGGGTGGACATGATATTTAATTGAGTCTGGAAGTGTGAAACTGTGCATTAAAAAGTACAGTGAATTATGAATAATTGCTCTGTTCTAATACACTAGAAACTGTTTATTTCTGTGCAAGTGCCTTTTTCTGTGCATGTAAGGCACAAAATGTTCTTCCGTAATTTTATAACCCCACTATAATTGCAGAGTGGAAGAAAAAAATGCCATATATGGTATTTTGATGCTAGAGGTTGTTGTAGGTTAATGTACCTTGATTAAAGCAATGAAACATATTCACTGAAAAAAGAGGAAGGGTCATCCTCCTGAAACTGTCACAAGATATACAAACCATTTGTTCTAATTTGCAAAATGAGGAGAACCAGTTTATATTTAATAACAACTTACTGTGGTCTGCACACTCTTCATCTGAAATATTATTTTACAGAGTAAATGCATTTCTGTGACTTACACATATGTACAGATTAGTACAAATGCAAGAATGAAATTTGTTCTTCAAATTACAATAAGAATACACAGAAGTCTCTGTTCCTATACTCTGGAATGATATGGTCCAAGTAGAAAAATTGAATTACTGAAGTCTAATGTAAAATCTCCATTTCATTTTGGCAAAAGATTAATTTCATTTTATGTATTCTTTATTGTGCCATTCCTCTTGATGTACCCGTCTATAAAATTTATTTTTGTCCTCACCTATTTTATCTTTAGTTACTTTTCCCTTCTTCCTTCTATCTGATACTCATTTTTATATGAATCTAGTCAGTGAATCTAGATTATTAAGGGTAGTTTGAAATCTACTAACACAATGTCCAATAGTTTTTTAAGATATCAGCAGGGATATGAAGAAGCCCTTAGAAAAAGCTTGCACTCCAGTGTCATTTGCCACTGTTGGGCCTGCTATGATGTCCTGCTCTCCAAAGGAATATGAAATATCATGAAATTTCAGTGCCACTGTCCCAGGTACTGATAAGACTCAAGACAGCACTTCGTCTTCCCCACTGTATCCACCTTCAGGAGAAAACTATCTGAGAATGCTGCAGCCCGTGTGTTGGGAACCAGAGACAGGAGTGCTGCACTGGCCTGAAGGAGCCAGCGTGGAGGAATGTAATAACACTAAGGACTAATTTTATAGCAGTCAAATGACTACTGGGACTGTTCTCTGGCACTGGTACCTACTGGCATGGCATTCCAAGCATCTCAAAAGGAGTGCCCCGTGTAAATCACCCACTGGAATTGTCTTTAGCTCACAGTATTTCCAGAGCCATACCGGAAAACCGATTGGATGCACACCAGTTTTTTCAGGACAAAGTGATGTTAGGAGCCATGCTAACAATAAAATAGTAAAAATGCTTTCTATGTAAATTAAATGCCAATGTTTATCTTAAAGCTATCTTAAATTAATTTAAATGAATAAGGACTGTCACTGCAGTAGTGAATCAAAGTAGGAGATGCCAAATCATGGTGGGCTCGATGGAGATTTCAAACAAAATAAGAAAACAGTTTTCAGAATTAGTTATCTCCTTATTTATATACTACTGTGAAATTCACTAAAAGGTCTGAACTGGAAGTTACTGAAAATAGGATCTGTGTCCTGTAGCCTATAAATTTTGAGGTTGTTTTGAAGAAATTAATTTCTGATTCTTCTCCCAGCTTTTATTAAAGTAACAAAACAAACTAAATGTCGAGTATAGAAAAAAGAAAAACAGCTCCATCATAAAGGGTATGGTAGAATAATGCAAAAACACAGGATGCAGTTCAGCCTGCAACTGAAATTATTCAAAAAGAAAGATTTGCATTTGGCAAATAAGCTTTTTTTTTTTTGTTTTTTGGGGTTTTTTTGCAGTGGACTCATGAGGCAGTTGTGCATATCATTTCTCTGACAAGATCTTTTACTACTGGCAGTGGTTCTACAGACATGTGTTTTGTATCAAGCATTCAATACAAAATTAATTAGCTCGTTATATTTTGGCTGCATGATTGTGCATTATTCACCCATCTCTTAATACGGTACCTGAAAGTTTTCTACCTCCACTCTGAATTCATTGTACACACTTTTACGAAATATTTATGTTATTAGCCTTTATATCATCTACATTTATAAAACAATTTTATTTCTATTCATTTATGTTCATTCACTGAAATAGTATTTCTGGAAAAAATTCAATATAAGGGGGAATAGACTAAAAATGTGCATGTATTGGTATATATTTAAATATATTACAAACAAAAAATATTATTATATGAAATTAAGACTGAAAGAATACGTCAACTCTCACATAAAAAAATAAAAATTGTAGTTATAAAAAATATTTATCTTGAAACAATATATTTCTTTAAATACAGGAAATTCAGTCTTAATTTTACCCATAGGAGAAGTAAAGACAGGGGAGCTAAGCAAAGCACTCAGCCTACCTAATTCTACTTCATTGTTGTAGGCTTGTGTTTATTGGTAAGACACTTTAATGCTTGTGAACACATGGTTTGTCCCCACTTTTCCTCCCATTTTTGGACAGTGGCTGTTGTCTTGTCATCCCATGCCATCTGCCAGAGAGAAATTCAAATTATAAGGAGATAGAATAATTCCCTCAAGAAACTTCTTTCAATAAAAGGAGCATATAAACCGATTGCATAAAATTAGATGGGATTATCCAAGTGGCATGATATATAACATACAACAAGGGATAAGGTCATTGATCCTTTTAAAACCAGTGACATCTGAGACAGATAATTAAATTTTGAGTGGTTTTGACCTTTCTCTAATCTCACTTATATCTTAACCACCCTAATAAAGAAAACTGTTGCCTGCAGGTAAGCTGTGAAGGAATGATGAGTTTCATGAATTGTCTGGTAGGGCAATGGCTTTTTATTACTGTTGGAAGGCTAGCATTAAGTCTTTGCAATTATAAACATCAGATGTCATTATCAATACTTACAGCCATTATAAGCTTTTCTTCCCCAGCTGTGCTTTTTATATAGCGTACAAGTTAATTTATCTGTATAGTGCTTTCAGTATTCGTAGTGTTCTTCCATTTAGATTGTCATAACTTACTAGAAACACTGATAAAACTATGTGTTCAAATTAATTTTATAGTTTAAAATGTTTATATTAGAGATACTACTTAATGTCCAGAACTGTAAAAAAAAAAAAAACCAAACAAAAAAAAAAAAAAAAAAAAAAAAACAAAAGCAAAAAACAAATAATCTACATATTTCTTCTGGATTTCTTCTTCCCCTTGTCGTCTTCTTTCAATTGTTCCTTACTCATGTTTCTTCTTTCTCCATCACCTCTCCCCTGCAGTTGATGATCTGTACAAATTTAGTGTTACCTATCAAAACAGACATTTGGTTCTAAAAATGCATCTGCACTACTATATAAACAAGAATGGGGGCATACACAACTAAGAACATTCAACAATTTGGATTATTTGAAATACTTTATTCTTAAATCACTTGCAAATTATCTTACCTCTTTTTTGGTCTGCTGAACACAATAGCATTTAAAAATATCTCAAAATACATTTGTATGGATGGGACGAGTCTTTTGAGACACAGATCTGGGACAGTCACTTTTACTAGTCTTAGACAAAAAAAAAAGATTTTTTTTTCCCTTTTGCATGTTTACATAACCAGAGATATAACTGCAGCTTGTATGATGATCACTTCTTATATTTTTGTAATTAACATTCTCTGTTACACAGCTATTAACTGTACAAAGACATAGTTATGTCTTGTAGGTGTCAGTGACAGACATGCTACCTAATAACCACAAAACCATTTGAAATATTTGACAGGGCAGTTTTGCAAAGGTAGAAAAGAAAAGAATCTCTTGGCCCTTCTCAACAAAACACAAAACACGATTGGAACCTCAGGAAAGTCTTTCCTGTCTTCTGATTAACACAGAAGACCCTATTTTTTGCTTTGTCAAACAAAACAAGGGAACTGATTTGCAACAGTCTTGTCAGAAGAATGCAAGATAATGCAATAGCAGAAAATGAATAGTTGCTGTGTAATTCTTTGCCAAAATCAAGTCTGCCAAGGCTTCAAGTAAGTGCTTTTCAGGAGGCTTCTGCATCTTCCCTTGGAAAGTAATGATTCTGTGAACCAGAGAGCAGTAGCAAGTGGTGTCACTCAGGAGTGACTGGTACTGTTCCCCACAGCTTTGTTAATGACATAGTGGGATTCAGTGAACCCTCAGCAAGTCTGCAGATGATACCAAGCTGAATGGTAAAGTTAATATGCTAGATGGAAGGGATGCCATCCAGAAGGACATTGTCCTACCTAGATTTCTAGATTTTAATAAAGCTTTTGACATTTTTTCTCACAGCATTCTCCTGAAGAAACTGGCTGTGTATTTATGGCTTGGACAAGTGTATTCTTCACTGGGTGAAAAACTGGGTAGATGGCTGAACTTAAAATGTGGTGGTTAATAGAGTTACTTCCAGGAAGTCTGTTCCAGGGGCCATCTTCAGGGCTCACTTGTGGGGCATAGCCATGTTTAATAAATTTATCAGGGGCCTGGAGCTGGGGACCAAGTGCACCCTCAGTCAGCTTGCAGATGACACCAAGTTGAGTGGGAATGATGGTCTGCTGGAGAGTAGGAAGACTCTGCAGAGGGACCTGAACAGGCTGGATCAATGGGAAAAGGCCAGCAGGAAGATGTTCAACAAGGCCAAGGGCCAGGTCCTACGCCTGGGTCACAAAAACCCTATGCAGTGCTACAGACTGGGGGCAGAGTTGCTGGAAAGCTGCTCAGTGGAAAAGGAGCTGGGAGTGTTGTTTAGCAGCTGTTTGGACATGAGTGTGCCCAGGTGCCCAAGAAGGTCACCTGGGCATGGATCAGCAATGGTGTGGCCAGCAGGGCAGGGCAGTGATTGTCCCTCTGTACTCAGCACTGGTGAGGCCACACCTCAAGTCTTGTGTCCAGTTCTGGGTCCCTCACTTCAAGAAAAACATTGAGGTGCTGGAGTGTGCCCAGAGAAGGGCAACAAAGGTGGTGAAGGGTGTAGAGAGTAAATCCTATGAAGATTGGCTGGGGGAGCTCTGATTGTTCAGCCTGGAGAATAGGAGGAGGCTGAGAGGAGACTTTTACTGTTTATTACTGCTTGAAGTTGCCAAGTAAAAAGTGATAGGACAAAAGGAAATGGCCTAAAGCTTTGCCAGGGGAAGTTTAACTTGTATATTAGAAAAATTTTCTTCGCAGGAAATCTATAAAGCATTGGAACAGGCTGCTCAGGTTGAGTCACCATGCCTGGAGGCACTTAAATGTGTAGATGTGATGTTTAGGGACACGGTTTAATGGTGAACCTGGAGTGCTGGGTTAATGGTTGGACTTAATTTTCATAAAGTTTTTTCAAACATAAGTGATTGAATGATTCCATGACAGGCTTGAGGAGCAAGTCCAGCCTGTATGAGGCTCATAAATGTCAAGGTCAAATACCAAATACCGTCAGAGGATTTAAAATGCATGATCTTTAAAGGTTCCTTCCAACCCAAAACATTCTATGATTCAGTAATAACTGCTCTTGTTTTTTTCCCTGTTCCATGCTTCCTTCTCTGTCTTTTTAATTATTTCTTATTTCTGTCAACCTCTATGGTTTTTATTTCATGCTCCTCTCATGTCCTAATTTACCAGGTTTCTACCCTTATATGAAGCATTTATTTACTTATTCTTTTCTCTTTTCCTCCTGAACATTCTCCTGTTACTAAGCACTTTACTGCAATGGATGTAAATAGACTGAACAGTGAAGACTACTGTTCCAAAACAGATCCTTCACTTTTATGTGAATGTGTTGTTTTTGCTTTGTCAGAAATGGAGACAAACGAAATTACTTTCAAACAGCTCTTTTTCTTTTGTCTCAGTAAGCTTGTTCAGTTTTGTAGTTCATTCATCTCTCGGTCAGTGATTGCACACTGCTAGAATTTCTTTATATTTTTATTTTGTGCTTTTTTTATACATGGAATAACCTCAGCCCAAACGTATTCAATATATATCTTTTCTCTAACTTAATTAATTTGAAGTCTTCCTGATATATCTCTCATTTTAATATTCCCTTTAAAAATTATGACAGTACGATTTCACACCTTACATGCAGCTTTTAAAATGTCTCTCTCCAACACATAGAAAAGGGAAAAAAAAAGGCAAAACAACCCAGGACAAAGCCCTAAACCCAACCTTTTATTCCATGCTCTCTAGCTGTCATTCTGAGTGCCTTTAAAACAAACATCCAAAGCCTAACGATGCTGACATAATAACATAATGAAAAAATTCTAGTCCATACCTAAAGAGTTCTAAAATTGAAAAAAAAAAAAACAAAACCAAAAAACCAACAAAACCAAAAAAACCCAACTTCTTTCAACAAATGACTATGCATACTCAAATGATCATATTGTTTCTGGATTATACAATTTGTAGTGTATTGCTCAATAAAATTCAACGAAATGGTTTCAGTTGAAATTGTTCCATATGCTTCCATATCTTGAAGTATTTTAAAAAAGAAGTCATCTGTGCCTTTTATGTTGCTGATCTCTAAATATTTTTCAAAGTCAGAAAATGCTGAAAGAATAAGATACTACCTTTCACAGAAAAATGAGAGAAACAAACAAATGAAGGGAAAATATCAGTATTTTAGCTGCTGTAGGCAAGTGTAATTTTACGGAGTTCAAAGGGTCATCTTTTATTGTAGAGATTCTAGACTTCAACAGATAGAGGAAAGATTGATGTAATCTGTAACAATTGATGACAAAACAAATGTCTTGGAATGCAGGAGAGAAAACCCCATTCCTGGAAACATTCAAGATCAGCTTAGACAGGTAGCTGAGCAATCTGATCTGGCTGAACATGTCCCTTCATATTGAAAGGAGGTTGTACTGGATGATCCTCAAAGGTCCCTTCCTGATGAAACTGTTCTATGATTCCATGATTAATACAAACTGAAATTTGAATGCTATGTGCATTTCTTTTCAGAAAGTAAAACTCTATTTGGCCTCACCATGAATATTGTGTGAACTTTTTGTTGTTCTCTTAAAATTATTTCTCCTCACTTAAAATTTGCATTTTTTCCCAGTACTTCAAGCTTGTCATATCCTAAAAGATAGGTACATAATTTTTGGTATATGAAATGTTGAAGTCAATGAAAAAAATCTCAGTTCACTTCATTAAAATGATTAAACCCTAAGATAAGTTTTTCATTATACATGTATAGAGCAGCTTGCCAGGTTTCTCGTTTTTAAGGTTTCTGTTCTGAATTCCTTCCCATTATCAATGTTTTGTAAATTGGACATCTATGAGTAAGTTATCTTGGTGAGCAGGCTCTACCTTGTGATGAGGTGGGAGGGAAACAGAGGTCAATTACTGGCAGCTTCTCTTTTGTCTCTCCATCTAAATCAATCAGCCTATTTTTGTGTTACTTATCTGGCTATTTAACTTTTAAACTGCTGCCTCAATTGGTATTCCTACAACTCTGCTTTCTCTAGAATCACCAAAATCAAGTGAAGTACCTCTTAATGTGCTTTCAATTAAGAATGAGAATAATGCATACATGCACATATAAGTACTTACAATTTGAAAGGGTCAAGACTAACTGATTTGTGATATTTTCTTGAACTTTATCTTCCTTGGTCCCAGAATTTATTTGGAGTTATAATTTGGGTTTAGGGTTTAATATTGTTTATTTATATTCTGCCTATTATTCTCATTTTTCAATTTTATTTTTCATTTTTTTCCTCAGGCTCCCAGTTATGTTTTCCATGCAAATTCCATCAACATAGTTTATCTGATCTTTCAGGCTATTAATGAGAAACAGCTCAAATGACAAAATCATGGCTGACCCAGTGCAGATAGCAGAAAAATAAATTAATAGTGAAATATGCAGATATCACATAACAGCAACACACATTTCCAACTCTCTTGTTTAACATGTAGAGCACACACTGTCATTATATATCATGTGTTAGCTACATCCTTTTTTTTATATATTACTCTATTACTTTGGCCTCTGAAGACTAAATTATACAAGAGCTTAGACTTTTTTCATATATATTAAAAATAAGTAAAATTAGTTTGATAAAATAATAGTAAAATACTTATGAATCATATATATATCAGGGTGACTTTTTTTTCTTATAAAATAATTTTTAATTATTATATGGAATGTATTTTTTAAATATATTGAACACTTCAAAGGACACAAGGACAGTTCTATGTTCCCCAGAAGGGCTTTGAAATAAAATGTAGAATTTGTTTAATTGTACTGCTTCTTGAAGTACTCTAAAGAAGCATTAGAACAAAGCAAAAGATGATATATATATACATAATTAATCTCCAGTTCAGAGATGTGGGAATGTTACTATGCTAGATGCCATGTTGCAACTTCATATTAGCATGAATTATACAGAATCCACTGTTTGCAACATCATCTTCAAATGGTGTTGCAAGTCTATTTTGCCAACAGAACTGTGCTGTACAGTTACTGTTACTAAAGGCAGTTATTCTATTTGGTGGCACAGAAGAGACAATTTTCTGTGTATTGGCTACAGCTTTAATAAACAAGGTCTTTTACAAGCTAAGTTATCCCAAATTTTAGTTCATGATCCCTGTATTTCTCCTTCTGAAAAGCCTATTTGATATTATCATGATTGATTACCAGTCACAGTTTTGGATGACTTCCCAGGTATGTTTCACGCATAATGTTTAGACCAGATTGCTCAGGGCTGTGCTCAGTTTGATTTTGAAATTTATTCTAGGGATAGACATGTCATAGAGTTCCTGCACAAACTGTTTCTGTATCTGACATTCTCAAGATAACCAAGAAATCTTTTTATGTGTGTTAAATTAAATTTTATGTATTTCAGCGTATAACCATCTCCTCTTTTCCTCACTGGACCACTGAGAAGAATTTGTCACTGCCTTGCTTGTATCTCCCTCCCCTTGGATAAGATCTTTCTGAGCCATTTGTTCTCCAAAATGAACAGTCAGAGATATCTCAGCCTCTCCTCACATGACAGATGCTCTACTACCCTTCATTCCTTTTAGGGGCAGACCAATTGCCTAATGAACAAAAAGAGCAAAAAAAAGAATGTCTGTTGTGCCCATCATCTAAGCCTCCACTTACCACAAGCCTAGAGTTCCCTGTGGGCTACTTATTCTGTGAACCTTTCTTATATTTGGAAATCCTTGGTCTGATGCAAAAAGCTGAGCATTCTCCTTAAATAGTCTTCTTTGTAACCTGTGCTCACACTGTATTCACCAGTAACACTCCCTCCTGTTCCTGCTCCCACTCCTGACTTTGGGTGAGGACAGAGGTACTTTCACAATTTGGGGTGGATCTAGCTGACATCTTTTTCAGCTTTAATTTGAAGTGTTCTCCTACAGTTCTCAAAGCAAACAACTAGTCCTGAAGCCACTGACTTTGCCTGAAGGAAGACATATGCACACACTCTTCTCACATATATTTTATGTCTCAGGAGAAGAAATATTTTAACACTGACAGCAGCATTTGGTATTCCTTACACACCTGACAACCTTTCCCCTCAAGCTGAACTAATCCTCCTGTTGTCTCTTCTTGGGACAGGTTCTTCTGGGACCTGCCAGGTGCCTGTGTAAAGGGCTTTCTAATCTGGGAAAAGGCTGGATCTGTTTATAAGTCTAATCACCATACATTTCAGGTTAATTCAGTTGCTTAAAACAGAAAATCTTCCTCCATTTCTCTCCCAAACTTGAAACATTAGGTTTCTATTGGATTATATGAATTTGCAAGGCACATCCATGCTAAATTTTATGCCCTTCAAAAAACAAAGTCATGCTAATTACCAAAGCCTGGCAGTAGCAGTTTTTGAAATATCTTGAACTTTTAATCTTAAAAAAATTTGCATTATTCAGAATGGCTGTACAAACTTTTTGATGCAAACTGTGTGAAAACACAAAAAATTTATTCTTTTTCCCCCTGGTAGAACACAGTATTCTAACATGACCCTGGTGTTCACAATATAATTTCCAGCAGACTGACTTTTCAAGTGGGAGACTCAATTCACCCCGGGATAGTAGAGCTGTCTGAGTAAAACTATTTCTCTTCACTGATTAAAGAGGGTGACTGTATTTTAACAGAAATGTCTCAGTTGACTACAGCACAATCAAACTTGAGGGAAAAAAATGTCCAAGTCTAACTTTTTTTTATTGTTCTATAAATTACATCAGTAGACTAAGTAAAAATCATTTTAGCCCTTTTAGAAACTGATTTGCAGTAACTGAGGAAAATTGATGGAGAATCTAAACTTAAGTTACGTGGCAGTGTTTGCAAAGATACAAGCAACATTTAAGCAGCATGCATTCAGTAGAGGTTTGTTTAAATAAATGAACATGTGCTCAAGTAGTGAAGTCTTAGATAATGGCTCTAAAAGTTTATTGTTGAAGATGTCTAGAATTTGAGTAATAATAAAGGAAGCTACTATTCAAAATGAAATTTTAGTTTTGGTCATGCAAGTGGGAAATGTTCTTGTGTGATAATAGACATGTCCATACTTTCATAAACCTCAATATTTTTATTTATATTTTTAGAAAGTGCATCTTTATGCAGCAGTGTTTTGTGAAATCTTTGGCCTATTTGTGCATTCACAATTTTTTTTTTCAGAGCACTTTAGTAACAGGAAGCTGTTGTCATGCTTCTTCTAACAACTCAGACTTTCAAAGCTTTTATTTTTAAATTTTATTAAAAACTGTGGTTAGGATAAATAATATCCAGTTACACAAGTTATTTGTGTAAAAAATCCAGAGAACCATTAAACAGAAATTTTTCCAATCACTTCTAGAATCTTTAGTAAAATTTTTGTACTCTTCGTAGTTAGCCGTTACCCAAAGTAAAATCAACAAAATGAATTGTTTACTTATTATGCTTATATGTTTATATATTGTTTTGGATATAGATACCACAAGAAGTGTCAAATTCCATTTCCAGCATAGGGAAAAAAAAAGCTTCAAACTGTTCTGCAACGTTAGTTTAGACATACTGCTAGATTTGCTCACTTTTGTTTGAACTGCTGGAAATTAACAGCTAAATATTTAACTTAGAAGTGAATCATTAGCAGTCATTTGCAGACTGAAGTACATGACATACAGAACACATACAGAAAAAACACATACAGAAAAAACATTTAATATGTGCTTGTAAGAAGAGTCTTTTTTGATTGTCAACTACGTATAGTATAAGCTTTGAACAAATTAATTTCTTGGTACTAAATAATTCATTTAATGGTACATTAGTTATGAGTTAGACTCCTCAAAAAGGAGGTATTGCTGAAATCAATACATTGTGAGATACCAATATACATAGTGAGAGAAAAATTAAAAAAAAATCAATATCAGTGCAGAAACATAATATTATAGTAGTAAGGTACTTATATACAACATATTTAATTTCTTAATCTCTATACAGTTTCTATACACTATTCAAGCATGCACGCACTAGTGGAAAGAGAGGAAGGGGCAAGGACAAGAGAAGAAGAAAGGGAAGGACACTGAAATAAATGTTAACTGTCATTGCCAAAAAAAAAAAAAAAGCTGCTTGATATTCTTAATTTTCGTCACAGGTTTCAAGTACTGTTAACAATCAAAAAGCAAAGCATTTTGAGAACCTCAAAACACAAAAAGGTTGTTCTGACAAGAAGCAAAAGAAAAGGCAAGAAAACATTCATTTTACTGCTACCCAATAATTATCTGTGTCTTTTTGATTGCTAATGTTGGCTGGATTAAAATATAAGTTAAAATGCTAGTTTTTTAAATGTGAATAAGAATCTTCTTTGGTTTAACAGACATTCTTTATATAAAAATAGGTTTTACAAAGCTGTCAAATGTAATACAATTTTCCCAATAGATGTATGTTATGTTAACATTAGCCTGAGGAAGACTTTGTGTAGGAGCATCTGAAAGCAAATACCATAACAACTACTTCTGCTCTGTAAACTATTTGTTAATTTTTATGTTTTTATTTTTTAATTAAGATAAATTTAAGATACGTTTTACTATTTTATTTTCAATTCACTTTGCACAATAAGAGGGATATTTTTAATTAGTTTATTTATTTTTATATCATAGTGTGTCATTACATAGAGATTAAATATATGGTCAGATAGAATTATTAATCACAGGCAACACTGCCCAAAAATCAGGTTTTCAAAAACAGAACAAAAGAGGGAGGAAAAACAAGAGCAACCTAAACTGGACTTCTGTTTTCTAAGTGGTGACCTTTACAAAACCACAAACCCCATGGAAATAAAGAATTTCTCAAAATATTGAATTTGACTGTTAACTTAAGATTTTCCTTCTATTTTCCTTCAAACACCAGAAAAGCATGAAGACTAAACAATAAAGGAGTTCTGCCGTGAAGAAAATAACATCTAATAAAAAAGTTTAAGGTCTGTTTAGTTTCCTCCCTAATTCATTACCCATAGATGAGTTATGTAAGTAACAGAGGCAGCCCAGTGTCTGAAGGATAAGGACCCCCATTTGCTTCAAGGCAGATGCTGCAACCAGGACTGACCACTCCTCTTGACTCCAACCAGATCCCAGTAGCTAGCACTTACTCACACGTGCAGAAGAGAGTGTGAGATTATCCACAATTAGGGTTAGATAGGACAGGACAGACTGTGCTGATCAGGCACAAGGCTCAGCCAGAGAAGTGTGCTGACTGTCCCCATTTTACATGTGAATACATCTTTCTGTCTGTTCCCTCTGCTCCTTACCAGTTTCCTTCTGCTGCACATCCTTTTACTAGTTTGCACAGATTTAGTAATTTTACTGTAGTACCCCAACTCCTTGTGTCTTTAGTTCCCATTTTTTAGTTACAAAATGCAGATGATCCCCTCTAGACTTGTGCCTGGCGTTTTTAATAGCCTGTCAAGTACCAAGACTGACAAGGTTTTTGTCTTGCCATTGTCTCCATTATTGTTTGCCTGTAAGGCCTGCATCTCTGTATGTTTTTTGTTTTTTATGGGTGGCCTTCTCCTTTTCTTTATGATCTCATTTAACAAGGTCTTTAATCAGATAATCTTCAGGGACCAGACATACTCGCCTTCTGCTTATTCTTACAAAGACCTGAAAGGATAAAAACCTTGCACAGTCTGACCTCATAGGTGACTTTGCACTGAACAAGAGACTGGCCTAGTGGTCGTCTCAAATTCCTTCTGAGTTACGAGAGTTATAGAATTACCCTACTGTTCTATAAGGGCATTTAGGAGATGTTGCTGATTTATGAATTGTGTTCAGGCTGGTAATAGCTATTTAGTGACATCAGAGGGAAGGAGACCTTCGTTAAACTGTTACATTACATGCTATGTAACTGATATTCTCCAAGACCCCAGGTAGGTGCATATTTTGATAAGTATTGAGATATTTTTTTCTCTGTTTCAAGAGTAATGCTTCCATTGTTAGCTGTCTACACTAGATATAATGTTTCAATAAATCAAAATCAAAAAAGAAGAAACACTGACATACTGAAATTGATATTTGTAAAAATCATTCCTGTCACTCAGGACAGATGCAATCCCCTGGAGTTATTTCTTTATGTAACTCCACTGTAGCCATGTATTGCTTCACACATATATGTTTCAGCCATTTTAATGCATTAATCAACAATATTTGGAATATAATCTTTTAATACAGCCGTGAGTTTTTCATCCTGAGGGAAGGCAAATTGTTGTCAGGATGAATACCTTGTATTTGGTTTACACAGCAAGGTTTTGCTAGCAGGAGGTGTTTGTAATGTAGAGGTGACTCCTGTGAGAAACTGCCAGAAGCTGTTCCCATGTCAGCCAGTTCCAGCCAGATACAAGGCAGACCCACTGCTAGACAAAGCTGAGCCAACTAGCAACATCAGTAATGCCTCTGAGGTAACACATTTTTGAAAAAGTAAAAGATGCTTCACAGCAGCTGTGAAAGAGATTTCAGAAAATGTTAGAGAAACAGCTCTGCATATATCAAGGTCAGAGTAGAAGAAGGGAAAAAAGGCTCTGTAGGAGCCAGACCAGAGCAGGAGAAGAACAGGAGGAGGAAGAATCAGCAGAAATGAAGAATTATGAAATGAACACAACTCCTATTTCCCATTCCTATGCTCTTCCTGGAGTGGAGGGAAAGAGATTTGGGAATGAAGTTAAGCCTAAGAAGGAAGGGGTGAGGGAAAAGTGGTTTTACTTTTTTTCTTATTTCTCACTACCCAATTCTACTACAATTAAATGGCAATCAATGGAATTGAATTTCTCTAGATGTGTCTAGTTTGCCATGATAGTAAAGGGTAAGCTATCTCCCTGTCCTTAACTCAGCCTGTGGGCTTTTTGTCTTATTTTCCCCCATCTGTCCTGATGGTGGAGGGAAAATGATAGAATTCCTTGGTAGGCACCTGGAAGCCAGCTGAGGCCAACCCACAACATTCCTTTAAATTAATGTCTAAAGACAAATTTCCATGGAGATGAGTAAGACATGCAATTCCAGAAGATTCTGTAGCATGTGAAAAAGAGAGTTACTGCCCAATGGTGTGAGTCTCATTCAGATTTGAAAAACTTTGTTCTCTCCCAAATGAAAAATTTTCTCTTAGATTTACAGACCTAGGTTCACATCTACATGAACATATATTGTATATCCCCTCAGAACTATAGCTGAGATATTCAGTGTGAAAAATGTAGGGAAATAGGGCAAGGTGCTAGGGGATATCTAGGAATACAATGGAAGTAAATGTCAAGGAATATTTGTGGATGTCAGTCTGATTTTAATTTGTCTGATATTTCCAACAAAGCCAATTAAATTTTAGAGAGTTACTGCTCCACTTCTGATTATTTATGATTTTCATCACATTTCTTATCTGAAAGTACTGCTGATGGCCATTTTGCATATTTTCTTTCTCCTTTTACCTTTTTTTTTTACTAAAATCCACACATACACCCTTCAAATTAATTTAGTATCAACAGTTTTAGGCTTCTGAAAAAATAAGTTGTCTTTAATATCAAAGCTAGAGATTTTTTTATATATGGAATCAATATAATAATTTTGGTTTCAATACATCAACACGATTCTATAATAACACTTTTTAAGCACTGGTGTTATTAGGGCCTGGTGCAGGGAATGTTCAAAACTAAATTACTGTATTTACAGCTTAGCTTTGTTGGTGACAAATTTATCAAAACCCCCTAAAAAGTCTGGGGGAATCATCACATAGAGTCATCAGCATTTGCTGAACACTTGCACAACCCAACCACAATGCAGAAAATTCAAAATAATGCATGTAATAGCCATTTTTGCTGAACAACAGTACAAACTCAACAGAGGAATCTCATTTAAATGTTCTTGTAAATTGTCTTAAGGCATGACATATAGTCAAATATAAATCAATACTGGCACATATATTTCCTTTATATCCATTACATTTTTCTTTACACTGACCACAAATGGACAAATTAGAAGTGACTTTTGTTTTAGATATCAGAGATCAACAGAAGAAAAAATAAAAACAGTGTTTCATGGGACTTCATGCCATGAATCTTTCTTCCCTGATGAATGATCATTTGTCTCCACAGACAGCTAAAACCTTAGAGATTTAATGTGAAGTATGGAGAAATTAGGGTTGAAAAAACCACAGCAGGATTTCTTCAAGTGTTTCCCATTACCAACAGCTCAGCATTTTGTGACTTATCCTTGATCCCTCTGTCCTGCCAACACCATTCAATACTGATCCTTAGTTTACTTGACCTGACAGTAACACAGTCCCATGAGTGTAGTCTTTGCTTCTTAAAATCCTCCTCTAAAGTGCAATCTCTAACAAGCAGAAAGAAGAATTGGATTCTCAGATACTCTAGCAGAATAAAAAATAGCTGTCCTTTGGAAGACAGTGATAAGCAGATGGAAAACGCAGCTTGAGAGTTTTGTTAGCTTGGAACATTTCTCTGCATGTTCTCAACAGGTGTTAAAGGGGATGAGTTAATTAGCAGAAATAACCAGCATGCATTTTATTTAGTAGTGCTGGTCAGTGAATTTCAGATATAATATGCTCCCGTTATGATAGGCACATGAAAATTGTACGTTCTCTTGCAAAAATGAGAATTTCAGAAATGTTCATCATGGGACTACATTTACTCTAACTGAAATCATGTGGATCTTAAATTTTAGTTCAAAGACAGTAAGTGAACCAGTTTTTAAACTTTGCAAATGAATTCTTTGCCCATTGTTGAATTTATATCAATGAACTAATGTAAGGGTGGCAGACAAGGTTTATATTTCTAGGAACATATTTATCTGTAATGGACAATTTGAGTAGTTTTTTTAGCTAGGTAAGAATTAAGAAATCTAAAAACATTTTTACAAATGTGGAAATTTCACATGCTATTCTGGACATTCTGGCATCATCAAATACGTCTCCTATACAAAACACCTGCATGTAGTGCGTATTCTCCTTTTTATAGTTTGAGATCTAAATATTTTTGCTGGTTTTTTTTGAATGGACTTTTGCTTACCCTCTTTTTAGAAAAGTAGCATATGGAATTGAACTCAAATGGTCCTCCAAACAGCCCAGCATTGCTCTTTATCTCTTTGTATTGCAAAATTATTCACTCCTTTCTTAAATGGTCTCTATTTGTGGTGTACTATTTCCTTAGGTATTGTCATATCTCGTTAGCATTTAAATTCCCTCTATTTTCTTCACATCAGCCAAACAATGTTGAAATGTGTCTTCTTCTCTTATGTCCCTTTAATTCAATAGACTTTACTTGATTCCTGTATGGATATGATTCCAAACTTCAAGAGAAGAAAATGAACAAATAAATACACGCACCGTAACATTTATAGAGAGTGGGGAAGATGGAGAACAAATAACACACTCCATGAAGTCTATCTCAATTCCTGCTACTGCTAAGCACTCATCATGCATCCTCCATGATGTTGGGGGAAGAAACTGGAATGAAAATAAAAGTCTGAGGAATAATCAGTATAGGAGACATGACATGGATCAAGACATCCTGCACTAAAAAGAGTTCTGTGATAGTCGTCTGAGATCAGCTTTGTTGATAGGAAGACGCTGCTTTACAATTCATCATTCCATTAATATTTACCCCCAAATTCAATTGTCCCACTTAGGTCACCCTGGGAACTTTTAATGACAGAGAGATTTAAAACGGCCAGCAAGTTTCTTGTATAAATTGCCTATGACTTCTCAATGAGTTGACACTTTCATCTGATCCTTATACTGCTGTTTAGGCAGGACGAGTTGAAAAAAAAGGGAAAATATTTGCTCACTTGGGCTATAGTTACATTATTTCTGTGACATAAACCAAGACCATTGTTAAAATACTCAGGCCTACACACCCCTCTCTACTTTTTCTTTGTTTCTAGTTGCTCCTATTCCACTGGGAAAAAAAAATATATATATTCCACTGAGTTCTGTTATCTGATTAATTTTGCAGTCCTACAGATGTTAGTACTGATATTGGGAACTAAGAGATGGAAATAGAAACAAAGAATGGAAAATCCCTTTTGTGGCAACACAAACACATGAAAGTGACTCGATTAATGTGGTAAGCTAGGTAGTAACCTCTGATTGCAAATATACTTTCTCACCTTGTATTTAATATGTCTGAGACTTAAGAGTACCAAAGTAAGGTCAAAGCAATTACAAGTAAACGATGTACCTCCCTCACAAATCTGTGATCCAGAAACTCATAAGCAGAGAGCAAGCACTTAGTTGAAAAAGATACGTCACAGTAGCACCAAGCTCTCTTTTTTTTTTTTTGTTTGAAAATTCAAACCTTTGAAAACATAAGTCTTCAATAGAGTGCAGTTAACCAAGGCATTTTTCACATCAGATTTTTCAGGAGAGTGCAAAAAAGGCAGCCAGGAAGTCTGCTGAGGACAGCATAAAACAGCTCAGCAATAGAGGTGATGTACCACAAGGTCTGGATAGAACAGCAAGAGGTGAGTTTGCTGCCTTCAGGAGTTAGGTGGAGAAGCATCTGTGCCATCAAATGAAAGAGTTACAGAAGAACTTCAGCAGCCTGTACAACATAAGAGATCATCAGAAAGAAATCAGTAGGACCTTCTCTGAGACCATGCAGTTAAAAGAAGGGTCTGAACTCTGAGCTCTGCTGAATGAGGTGTGGTAGAGTCTGTACTTTTGGGGATGGAAATGGACTTGCCTATCATGGTAAAGGCTAGAAGCTCATGACACAATATCAGAAGCTGCTCCACTTGTAGATTTGCAAATGTAGAAGAGTTTTAGAGCCCTGGAAACAGGGGAGGGAGCTTTGCCCACTGAAATGTTGAGCCTCTACAGGATTAAGAAATAGCCTCGGGTTTGTAGGCCTGATTTCATTTGGAAATTGAGCCAGCTTGATATCAGCTGGAGAGAAAACTTAGCAGGGCACAAGCAATCCAGGAGGTTTTTTGAGTGCATTTATGATAGCTTCCTGACGCAGATAGCCGGGGAGTCTGGGCTGCTGGACATCAGACTTACAAAGAAGGAAGAAATGGTCGGGAATACGAAGGTTGGAGGCAGGCTTGATTGAAATTACCATGAAGTGGTTCTGTTGAGGGTCCAGAGGAAGGGAACAAGGCAAAAAGCAGGATCACAACTGTGTACTTTAGGTGTAAAACCCAGATGTCAATACTGGGGTTAGTACCACGTGATATTTTCTTTAGGGACTGGATGCTGGGATTGAGTGCATGCTCAGCACTCCAGATGATATAAGAACAGGAAGAGTGCTTGATACACCAGATGGCTATGCTCATCTTCCAAGGGATTCAAGAAGTTGGCAGAAATTGGCCAGTAGCAACCTCATTAAGTACATAAAAGAGAATTTCAAATTCCTGCACCAGGGGAGGAATAATACCCATGCACCACATATGCTCCAGGCTGCCTGGCTAGAAGCAACTTGAAAGAGAAGGACCTGAGGGTCTTGGTGGACAATGAGCTAACCAGAGGTCACCTTTGCTCAAGGTTACACTTTGTGTGCTTGCAGAAAGAAAGGTCAAAAGCCTCCTTGGTTGTACTATTACCAGAAAGTAAAAAAGTTGTTTTCTCCCCTCTACTCAGAACTGGTGAAAGACATCTGGACTTCTGTGTCATTTTCTGAGCTCTCCAGCATAGAAGAGACATGGAGCTGTTGCAGTTAGTACAGCAAAAGGTCACAAAGACAATTAAGAAATTTGAGCATCTTTCATATAAGGACAGACAGCTTGGATTGTTCAGTCTGGAGAAAAGAAGGCCTTACTAGTTAGCATAAGTACTGGGAAGGAGAGTGTAAAAATATGTGACTAGAATGCCCTTCAAAATATCTAGTGACAGACCTCATAAGAAAAATACTTTTTTACTTCAAAGAGTGTTTTGAAATTAACTGCTTCTGGAAGAACTGACCCAGAAAGATTTGGGATCATAATGCTTGCAGGACTTCAAACCCTGTCCGTGTGTGGCCCTGGACAACCTGCTCTAGGTGACCTTGGGTGAGCAGAGTGTTTGCACTAGATGATCTCCAAAAGTTTGTTCCAGCATTATCCATTCTGTGATTTGTGATTATTCCACAAATACAGGTAACTTACTCAAAAAAAAAAAAAAAAAAAGAGGCAAAAAGAAAAAAAGGGGGATAAAACATTGTGCTATAAATCTCAGAAACTCAAACTGTGCTGTGAAAAAAATCATTAAAATAGTTTTGAATTTATTGAAGAAATGTGCAAGCTTTAGTTGCCTAAGCATCAGTGATCTTAGGCAAGGTGGGCTATTGTTTTTCAGCGCAATTATGCAATCTATTAAATTCTGCATCTGTCAACAAAATGAAGATATCTATGAAATCCTAGCATATCTCAAAATCTATGTTTAGACACCTTAAATTCTTTCAAAAATACAAATGCTTGGAAAGATTTTTTTATTATTCATGAATAAACAACAGGTGCTGGTACCCATTTAGCTGTGTTTGTCTTTTTTCTCCAAATCTATCTCAGAAATATGTATTTACTAAATATGATCACTATGCAGGCTGGGAACAAAGGAACTCCCACCTTCATATTTTATTTTTATCTCAGCAAACTCTTAAAACATCTTGAAGGACTACAACAGGTTCTACAGGAGTAGTAAAGTTCTTCTACATAATTTATAAAGCCTGTAGCAAAGTCAATCTTTAGTTTCCTGAAACATTCAGATAGAAAATTCCTCCACAAATCATTAGAATTTATTGCAATTGTGGAATTTTATACGTGTGATAAAGTGAAACATAGGTTTTATAAGACACACAAAAATTACTGTTAAAGTGGTGACAAAAGCAGAATGATGAGATGAAAATTATTTTGACAAAGAAACCATATTGACCAAAGAAATATGAGGGAAAGAATAACTAAATGTCAGAAACCTTTTCTATCTAAAAGCACATACTACAATGATTTAGAGAAAGCAGTGCTATTTAAAGTGGATTTAAGTATTGCTTCAAAAAGACTGGAGCTCTCAGCCTTGACCAAGGTTTAATGGGCTAGAAGGAACATTTACCCAGAAGAGATTATTCCTAGCTTTACATTTTTCTTTTACATATAAAAAATAGTAAAAATCTACTTTAAAACTCCAATTATAGACTATGTTAAAATGTGTTAAAATTCTGATTTATGTTTGGATTTGAAGGGTCATCTTCAGTCTAGTGGGTTCTCGATTTAGGAAAATACTGTAGTAGGATCACCCATTGTGACTTTCCTTCTGACAAACTTAATAGCTTTTGGAGTACAGGAGGAAGGAAAAATCTTCAAGACTCCTCTTGAGAGGCAGGGATATCAGTGCCTCAAGTTGTTCTTTGAAGAATGATGGGTAAACTTTAATGCCTTTGACGTCTTTGTCACGATGTTTTATAAACCCCACTGAACAGGTTCAAGTGAAAAGGATGAAGTATCAGTAACTATCTGGTACTAAAGCCAGGACTCATTACCCTTGAGACATTTATAATCTTAATGTAATCAACAGGTGGCTATGTTCTATTAATTGAATTAATTTTGGCAGAAGATAGCCAATTTAGTACGTTATCTTTAAAAAGGAAGTTGTCCATTTTCAGAAAATTGCAAGTAGAAGAAGAATCTGCCTCTGCTACAATTTTATCTGATCATACCTAAGGTCAAGTCATTCCACGGAAAGTAAGTGCAAGCTGAATTTTTTCAGTGCAGCTCAGGAGGATGACACAGAATTTTTTTGTAAAGGAGCTTATCATGCTTGCCCTCCACAATTCATATCAAGAACATTTCATCAAAATAGATCCCAAAGGCATCAACACTATTTTCACAATTTTGAAATAACATTTCTATAATTGTGGAAAAAATCTATAGCTATGAAACCTGACCACACTATTAGTTTCACCAATATTTATATAAAATAGTTCCTATGCCTTCAGTGAAATAGTCTGTAATTTAAATAAGTGCAGAAATAGAGGTTTAGTCCTTTAACTAGCATTTCTCACAAATTCAGATTTTGCAAGGTCTTTCAAATATTATTAACAATGAAGACAGAAGAAGCATTACAATATTAATCCTATTTTTCTTATTTTCTTGTCTATCTCTTTTTCAGTAAATATTTCATGGAACTACATCTGAAATAGGAAAAATAAAAAATATCTGTAAAATAATGCTGTTATTTTATCATAAATCTCCCATACCTTTTCAGTGATTTCTCATGGGCATCTCCTCACAGCCCTGACTCCTTCTTCTTCTTCTTCTCAGTACAGACAACAAACCTCAGCCCTTTCCACAGCAAAACCAACAAACTCCATCTCTCTCCTCACCCAGCTAACCCACTCTTTTGTAGCACTCCTCTTCTTATTGGACACAGCTGTGGCCTATTAAGGGCAAGCCTGTTCCTAATCTTTGGTGATTAGTACAACTGCAACTCCTCAGGTGTGAGATTACCTTCTGCACTATTTTCTTACATTCTATCCCTCCACAAAATAACAGTAAAATAATATAGTTGCATTTTTTTTTAAAGCAAGTAGGGTTGATGTGCCACTGCTTTGATGATACATCTTTGTTTGTACTAATATAGAAGCAGAACAAAATCACACACCTTCATAAGTAAAGGTTTGAAACAAAAACCTAAACTGTTCTTACAGAGATTAAAGTAGGAGAATTTTCATGGAAATACAGGACTACAACCTATATCAGAATGAATATGCTTTAAAATGTTTTTTAATGCATGTTTCTTTCAAGTTTTCCTCCTAATATTATAGGAAAATGAACCATTTATTTATGATCTACTTTTTTTTATGCTTATTTTCATGCATGAGATATGATATTTTGAGTACTTTTACATTGCAGAATTGTTTTGAAAATTATTTTGTTTGTTCTGAGTAAACAAGCTTCAGGTTTTTGAGATCATATAGCCATGTAAGAGTGTTGTTGCATGGTCCAGCTAATAGACACTACCTCTTTAACTGGGCTAATTGTATTATTCATGCTGTGAATGAGCTCAGCTGGAGCTACTCTCAGTCCCTTGCATCACACTTCACTAAGTAACAGAGATATGTTGGGTGGTATTCTGGTCAAATGTAGACAACAACTGTGTCTATTAATCACCACTGTCATTCCTGTAAATGGAGAAAAACAGCTACTTGTGTAAGACAATCAATCCTGCCCTAAAATAGATGCCTAAATTAGGTCAGATGAATAGTACTCTGAAAGAGAGCATTTCTCTCAGCAGACAGACTGACTGACAGTCACTAATGAAGTCTAGGCAGAGCAGTGAAAATGTAATGCTCGTGTTGGGTACTGCTAGCTTGGTTTAAGTGTGTCCCATGAGTATATACTGCTAGCTTGGTTGAGGTGTGTACTTTGTGAGTATATACATGTAGTATATTTGGGTGAGATCTTTCGTAGTGTTGAGAACTTGTTTTGTGCAAGGAAACACTTAAAACAGATACTTAATTGTATAAATATTCATGTTTGTTGTTGAAGGGCTGCTTAGTTGCTTAAAATTAAATGCTGATATGAATAAGTAATTTATGGCAATTCTTTAAATAGATTTTAGACTTTAAAATTTGCAGCAATGAATTGAACTATTAGTACAACACTGGATGTCACTTTACAATGAAAAGTACTGATATAGTAAAATAAAGGCAGATCTCACTCTTGTCACCGATGTCAAAGATGAATTATTTATTGTTACTTACATCATAATACCTGTATCCTGATATTAAAAAAAAAAATCTGTTTTGCCAATTTCTGATTCACCCCATAACTTAGTGTCAAACATTTACAGAGGCATAACTAACAAAGAAAGTAGTTACCAGCATTTTCCCATCATAAATGAAGAGATTACCAATGAAATATGGAAGGCTAGCCTCCAGTTACTGTGGGAAAAATATTTTCATTCCATATTTTAAGAACTGTATGAATTGATCTAGAAATAGATATGTGAAATCACAGACTGGAAAAAAAAGAAATAGGAAACTGTAAATAGATTAAATGATTCAAAGCAAAAAAACAAGAAAGCATAACAAAAAACAGTGACTAGAGATTCAGTGATCACAAGGGGCACCATCATTGCCTCAAATATTTTATTTTCTGAAATTTTTGTTAAATAATAACAGTCTGCAATTTTTCTTTTTACATTTTTTTCACATTTAAAATTCTAAAAAGAAGTATGAAATTAACGAAGCACCATGATTATAATCTTCTCATTGAAGAACAAGTAAAGTGTAGAAAAATTAGAGTCTTATTTTTTCTGATTATGATGTAGCCCCAGCCCAGGGCCAGTTGCCATTTTGCCTTTGTCTGGGAAACCATGCTGGGCACTCTCTTTGGGAGGTGTTTTTGTTTGTTCAGTGGTGAATATGCTTTTGTGGGTAAAAGTCTCCATATCTTTTTATTTTCTTTTATTAATATTGTTGTAGGTTTTGAGATTTTTTCAGGTAATTGTGATTCAAGCATGTAATCTCTTCTAGTGTTCCTCCATTATCAAAAGGGGCAGGGGAACAAAGGAGCAGCTTAAATGGGTTTAATTTTCTAGCTGGGTTTTAAACCAGCGCACCCTCATTCTGTAAGGTGAGATGCATTCACATCTCTCATATAGGTTCATGGCAATTATAATTAATACTCATTGATTTATAATGCCAGGTGCTATAACCTCTGAACATTGAAACAAGTAATAATGAAAAGATAAATTTGTAATTTTTCTTTCTGAGGAATATTTACATCCTCAGCAAGAATCTATTTCATCATACTTGTTTCAAAATATTATTAACACTAGAGGCAAATGGAAGGAAATATTATTTACCCCATGTCACTGCCTGGAGGCTGAAATATCTTGAATACAATCAATCAACTCTGTGGAAAAGATAATTGAGGTAAAAAAACCCTTTGATTTTCCTATTTCTGTGTTAATATCTCTTTTCATTGCAAGGCAAAGGCTGAGAAAAGATTCTGATACCATCAAATTTATGCAGAAAGTTTTATTTTAACTTGACATCAACTTTTTTACATGTATGAATTAATATGATTTCATTATCCCTACTTAATGCACTGAGTTTGCAAATTGTTTGATGTCCATTCAACATCAACATCACCCAAAGCACATAGAATCATTCCAGCTCTCACACTAGCTCCTATTTTGTTAACAATCACTAACATTTTGGAAGCAGTGTTAACACTGAGCTTACTGTAATCTGTTCTTTTATTATTATTTTGATCAAAAGAAAGGAACACCCCCCCCCTTCCCTATAACAGAATGTCTCAGCTTCATCTAAAGTTTTTAAAAGTTCTCAAGTTTCTAACATGCATAGTTTCTTTCCTTTTAAATCAAATATATTCAGAATAACAAGTTCAGAGTTTGTTTTGGGTCTGTGTTCAAGTAGTTATTTTGTGATGACCATATTTAATGAACTAATGGCCTAAGAGAATCAGAAAAGACTCCAAATCTATTGCTAACTTTATAAATATCACAGTTTGTGGATTTCCTAGTTTCACTGCCAACTATTTAATGTTACCATCCTGCTTTTAATGAGCATTGCACCTAAATCCTTGTATCAATATGTGCCATATTTCTCAAGTGTGACATATCGCAGTCACAGTAGCATTAATGAGATTGGGAAACTTTGCAGTTTCAGGAAAGAACTTTAACTGAGTTTGTTTTAGAGCTGGATACAAGGCCTGAGGCTTGGAATTTGTGGAATAATTCCCCTCAGTCAATGTTTCTGTCTCAACATGTATGTAAGCCTTAGTTACAGTAGATAAATATCATGGTGACAGTGAACATTATTCCTATAAAGTTGGCGGTAGTGGAATAAGTTTTATTTAGACAGCTGTGTAATTTTCAAAATTAGTGTACACATTCAACAGATTTCAATTGGAAATTCTCAAATATCTTTTCAACCTACAGATACACATCAAATATTATATTACTGAATAAATTTAAATAATAGGACCTGAAAATATCTCTGCAAGAACTCTTTTTGAAAGCTATTTAATTCAAATATGACTGGACATTTGTTGAACCAATTTTTTAAAGTTCTATTTCTAAACCACTGACCAACTATTGAATGCAATCTGCGATAGACTGGACGGATTGCTGGCTTGAAAACTTCTGTGAATGTGTATGGGAGAAGGGTCAAGCTCAGGCCTTGCCTTTGGTGAGGCAGTGCCCTGCACACCCCAGCTCTCCAGGCCTGTACCCCAGCCCTGCAGTAGCCACCAATGCCCTGGAATACCAGAGGCAATGCTCCACATCTGTCCCTGGAGCCCCTATCCCAGCTCCTGAGTGTCCAAATGACCAAAGTACCCCCTGGGGGCAGGGCCCAGGAAAGCCAAAGGAGATGCCACAAGCATCTCAGGATGCCACCCAGGAGATCCCACAAACACATGTCTTGACCCTACTGCCTCTTGGAATTTCTACCAGCTGAACACCTTTGGAAACAGGAGTGGTAGCTATACTTGTTGTTTTCTATAGTTTTTCTGTCTTTTTTCTGTTTCATCTTCTAATTCTCTCTTGAAGTTTTAAGTAACTTAAAATCAGATAGGCATAGAGTTTGCTAAGTTGAATGGCATGAGTTAATGCTCTGTGAAATATTTTATGTTGATTTAATGCTGCTCTAAACTTTTGCCAAAGTTCTCTGATTTTCCAATGAAGTTGGTTTTTTTTGTTGTTTTGAGCTCTTAGGAGTGTTGTGTCATTATTTCTCCCACATGTGTAACTCTGAGGGCATGAAAAACCATAAGCTCTTTTAAGAGGCTCATCTAGTAAGGTTTTTTGGGGCCTTACAGTTATCTCCATAGTGGAAAAATAATACTACCCTGATGAAGTTTTGAGGCACTTCATTTACAAAGTCTTTTTGGAGGGGACAAGGGATAGTTTAGATATTTTTATTGCCTATGTACTTCCATAAATAGACAAAGATAATGAAAGAGACTATTCTTTTATCTCTCCACCTTTCCATCATCTATATCTCAGCTCATGTATTAGTAAAGAGAAGATGACAGAAATGTGATTTTTACATCTATGTTCCCACAAAATTCTAGATCTACTTTTTTTATTCTGATTTAAATATGGCTGTGTAGCTGTTATCCAAATGGCACTTATTCTTTATTTTCAGTCTAAATTAAGCAGAAATCATGATTCTCAGTGGAAAGCAACATTCAGAGTGGGCATACCACTTTTTTTGTGAGACATATATATTCCAAATTTTGAAATAAAATTTAATCAACTCATCCATAAGGCAGCTATAACTACTTCAGTTTCAACAAAACATGATAAAAATAATGCTTAAGTTATCTTGTAAGAAGACTTTTTTTTTACCAACTATTTAGAACAACTTTTTTTGGGTTGTGCCTCTTTGGAGCTAACAGTTTTTAATTATGTAGATGTAAACATCACTGATTGCACCTACTCCCACTTACATACCCTGTTTTTCTTTCCCAACAAGTGAAATTCAGTTCCTTTTTACTTAATATTGACTTTCCCTTCCATGCATTGACAGGAATGTTTCTGTTAGACACTCTCACAGCTTTTATATTTAGTTGGTAAAAGGCAGAACAGTAGATGAGCTTCAGCTGTGAAATTCACTATTTCCATATGGAGCACTCACTGCTCTATTTGCTAAAAGCAAAATTCATTGCAGAATTAAGGCACTTGTAAATTCTGGGCTGTAACACCCAGGGTTTAAGTTCCAAGACAGAGTTAAGAACTCAAAATTATGAATAAAATACTGAAGATTCTTACACGTTATGAGAAAATCTAACATATTATAAAAATCTTACTCAGGATAAAAAATTACTAACAATGAAATCTGTGTCCAAAACATTTCTTGTGTTTAGAATTGCTAGTATTCTTGAGTACTTGAAGTTGAGGTGAAAGAGCTTTCAGTAGCTGGAAAATACAGCAAATATATTTCAACAGTTTATTTCTTAAATTATAAAAGATCATTCTTGTCATCCACATTTCTTGGTATTTTGAACTACAGCATAATTCTTTTCCTTTCTCAGAAATGTTGTATAATAATTTTAAAAATGTTTCAAATCTGACATCTCAAACCTCTCTAAACTCTGCTTGCTATTCCATTAGGAAAAGAAATAAGTCCACCACAGTCATTTCAAACAAGCATTTTATCCCAGAGCCTTCAGACTATTAGATGTTCTATACTGTTGCATAAAACAGTTTCTTAATCTCTAATTCCATGAATTTTAGAAGTTGATTGTGTAATTTTTGCTGGTGATATGTAGTCATGGTATTAGTTAAGTTGCATTCTGTATCCTGCAAAAGAGAAATCACAGGAAAAAAGTTCTGACCTCAGGGAATAGTAATTTAGTTATTCATTTCAAAAGGTGAGACTTCCCGTCCCTTCTTTTTAATGCATGCAGATTTTTTGCCTTTTTGTTGTTACTCTGCAGTAAATACTGAAAAAACAAACCATACAAGAGCAACACATCTAGCTCCAGGCTGCATTTTGTACCTCCCTGAATACTCTTTCTCTGCATTAACTGTGACACTCTGGGAGTAATAACTTGTTGAATGAAATTGCTGTGAAGTGCTCTCCTGACTTCTTCTTTTGCCATACTCCCTCATAAACTGCATCAACTGTTATGACTTTGTGGTAGCTGTGGTGATTCCTGAAGGGACGTGGGAGTAAATGATTGAATGGCACCTAATTTTGTCTGAGTAATTTAATTTATAGCTCTTGGAACTGATGAACATGTTATTTCATAACCTAAAGATCAGTAAGTGAAGAGTAAAATACAAAGACTGAGGTGCAAAAAGAAGTTCACAAAGGTCCACTTCTAAAAGGGCAGATGTGCACACTTCTCCAAAGCTTGATCTTTTTTTTTGTGATGTTTTTATTAAAAAAAGAAATGTAACTAATTCAAGCAGCTACATTTCAGAAGCGTATCTAACCTCCAAATTAAGAAAAATAAATAGTCATCTATAACAATATGAGGAGAAAATGTTATAGTTGTTATAATGTTATAATTTTGGATCTATAACTTGCTCAATCAAGTTATAGATCCAAAATTATGCAAGCTACCATTCTCATTTGTTCAGCTGGCTGATTAGCTGTATAGTTTGGTGGTGCAAATACAGCATACACTACATTTATACAGAAAAATAAAAAAACATCTGAGTTGCTTTCAAAATACATTAAATTCAACTAATTAGGAGTGTAAAAGCAGGAGAGCTGTGATAGGCAGTAAAAATCTGTAGAAATGCTTAATTATATTCATTAACTTTCCCCCTAATGAGTGTAACTTTTTTTGATTCTGTGTCCTGAGTTTTGTGTGTACATTTAAGAAGCATAGGGGAAAGCAAAAGGACGAGAAAATGGTCATATAAAAGATATATATAGCCACTGTATTTTCTCTATTAGTAATGATTTCTGTGTGACACAAATATAATTTATTGAAGCCTATGTGTGTCTTTAAACAGCAACTTTGAATTTTTAAAAAAGATACTAATTAGTTGATCTATTATTTCAATATTTCTGAGGAACTTTCCTTTTTGATAGCAAGGAAGAATTTTCTACATAGTAATAAAGGATGATACAAATAAATATAGTGTGAAGTGATAGTGTGTTATCTTTTTGTTTGACAGGAAATGACAAATCTTTCAGGCCTAATGTGTTTGAGCCATTGCACAGTAAAAAGGAGAGCAACTCAGTTTTGTACATATCACTTTACTCAGCTGAATTTGAGAGTTAAATCCCCTTTAGCAAACCAATAATTTGAATAATAACCAAATTATAGTTACATGACATTAAATTTGGCGTATTATTTTTTTATTTGTACAAATAATTTTGAAAGCTGCAATAAATAACACATCTTCCAAAAAATAAGACATTAGAAGTGAAATAGATGTGGAATTTTGCAGTAATTTGAAGGTTTTGGTATTTTGTTTCACCTGTTTTCCACACTAGAAGGTTTAACAAGCTTAACAAAAACAATTTTATTTTACACTTCTATATCAAAAGATATACACAGTTTTCATGCCACAGTTTCTAGTTTGTGATATGCAATTTTATAAAACATAAAACAGCTTTTAGTTGAAGATTAAGCAGCAATCCCAGTTTGTCACAGGCCCTCTGTGTGACCTTCATTAAATTCCTTTGACTGGTGGAGGAAGGAATTTAACCACCTCATGAGCTTTAAACCAAAGTTTGGAGTTTATTCACTATTCATTATTCTTTGTTTCTTCTGTTTGAACTATTTCATTAATCCAAAAGAGGGTTGCAGAAACTAATGTGACTTAGGTGATCAATTACTTAGAGTGAATAGTAAAGAGCCATTATAAACAACTCAAGGACAACTGTCAACAGTTAAAGTGTTTGACATATCTTTGTTTCTTTTTGACCGAACTTGCCTCAGGTGTTTTAGCTCTTTGCTTGCATATGTTTAGAGTCTGAATCTCACAATTTTTCTGATCTGGTGTCAGGATTTAGCATATCACACTGTTCCTTCTCCTTTTACCAGTGAAGTTTGATACTAGAATTCCTTCATTTTGAGAACTGTTGGCTAATAATATGGAGTAGTACTTGATTGTGCATTAGGCTGGGAACTCTTTTAGTTCCCCTTTCTGAGTTTTTGCTTGTGTTCCAGCAACTGCTTTGGGCTAAAGAATCAATGACTGTATGTTTCAGGCAGAACCAGAAACCAGACTCTAGAACTCTTTTTTTTTGTTACCTAATATTCTATCATTATCAATGTCTACTGATTTCAAATGTCAGAGAATAAAAAATTTCTAGAAGGGCCTCTTTTTGGCAGTAGAAACCATCCCATCTTTTTTCTGACTCTATTTCCAACTGTTCCTTATTTATTTCATCAGAGATGTTTCTGTATCACAACCTAAGTCATTGGCATAATCCTAAAAAAAGGCACTTCCATATAGCATAAATTAATGATTTTTTTTTAATAATTACTTTATTTTTGGAACATTGAACGAAGTTTTTCAGCTTTTCAATAAAAGATTAAAAGCTATTTCTTGTACATGTTGCTTCCAATAAATAGTCAGTCTAGCTTTAAGAATACTATTACATAAGGAAAATTAACTACAATAAAATTTAGGGTGTCAAACTTGTCTGTGACAATAATCTAATTTTGAGTTATGTCTTTGTAAACTTCCAACATCCTTTTGCAGGATACATCAACATAATCAACTTTTAAAAGAAATGAAATAAATTGAAAAAGTATTGGAAGTAAACTTGTCTCTCTCCTTGTGAGCAAGCTGTTCATTATAAAACCGTAGAAAATTATTTTTCTCTTATACCTTTTAAACTCTTTTAAATTTATTTTAAATCCAGAACTGTTTTTCTCTTTTCCAGGGTAATGAGAAGGGAAAATATTGTACAGGTAGATATGCACTTCCTTCCATTCTTGATTCTATAAAGCTTGTTTACTTAAGTCATTAGGCTAAGTCAAAATTTCACACTCATTTTAATTCCAAAATATATTTTTTTTACAGTCTTATAATTTGTTAGGGTTTTATGTTTTGTTTGTTTCTTGGGGTTTATTTGTTTGTTTTCTTTTATTTTCTTTTTTTGTGGTTTTTTTTGGTACTCATGACATGATGAGGCTGCCTATGAAAAGAGGTTTGCCTTTGAGTACAGGACCTACCTCTAGTACTATAAATGACTTGGTCCAGCATAGCTTTTCCACAGTAATTATACAGAGAACAGAAATGCTTCTAATTTTGCAGAACAAAATTATTTTTCAAAACAGTCATAGTTATCAAGGATTTTTTCAGAGAACTAACTTGATTCAAGTCTTAGAATCAAGTCTTCGTGCTGTACACTAAAATGGCTGCTCTATTTGCAGGTTTCAAGTAGTTGCCATTTCCAGTCTGTGAAGGTTCGTTTTCTTCAAGCCTAAATAAATTTTTAAAAATAGCTACATATAAAAAGAACAGTATCTTCACAGTACCTTTTTCTGGTTCTCAGTCAGCTCTACAGTGAGTGCACTGATTATTCATCACAGTTCTGCAGTAGACTACTGTAATCACTGCCTGAAAAGCTATAGTTATATACTTATAGCACAAATAAGCAAAAAAACAGCTGATGCCTCAGCAATGGCAGAAAATTAAACAAAAAGTCAGAATCAAGGAAGAAAAATAAACAAGTCTGGAATTCAGAGAAGGAAATTCTTTTCTGTCGCTAAAGGTTCTTTGAAGCATTTTTGTGATATGGCCTCTCTCAACCACTGGTGTTTTTTAATGAAGATTTAATGTTAAAAATAAAATTTCTCTGATATATAATATAGTGCCAGGAAAAAAAAAAGGAGGAAAGAAGAAAACAGGAAAGAGATGTATACTAAAACCATGGTGCAAATTTGTTGTAAATTAAGTAAAGTTTTGCTTATAGCTTGCTCCTAAAAAGTGTCTCCTCAAAGAGTAACCTTGAGAGGTGTCCCTGCTCAGGGAGAGATCCTGGCATGCAGCCTGGGGCTGTGCAGGAAAGCTCAGTGGGGTCTCAGCTATCCACTATTTATGAAATAAGACAATTAATTTATAGTCATAGCATAGCAATAATGATGATAGTTTCTTCCATGTGTGACTTGGGTCAGACCTTGGCCAGCATTATGGTTTGGTAGGCTCGTTGCTCCTGTTGTACCTTGGATATTGTGTTATCTGTCTCCCCCAAAACTTGCTTTGAGGTTCCGTTATGACCACCACTGTCACAGGGAGAGACAAAATTGCTCTTGAAAACAAATTCCTTTGAGAACTGAAGTCCTCAGAGAATTTCCTATCAGTTTTCCAACAGCTCTGAGCTTACTGCAGTACATACACCTCTGCAAACTCTCCTTCAGGGAAGTGACACTTCAGCAGTGACCTGCAAGCTTATAAAATACTTACTTTTTATTATTTGTGGCAGAAAAACACAGATGAAACATATTTTACATGCCTGTAATCGTTAATTGTTTTGTTATATCTGGAATTATGGTTTCGGGATGCTGGCAGTTTAATATGCAAACATAAAATGATTTTATTTTGAAAAAAATTGTGAAATGAAGATGGAATTTCAGAAGAGTATCTTGTCTCAGGAGATTGACTGGAGAAGCACTTTTGAAATTTGTCTTGGGGTTTCTTGCCCTGTTAATGTAGTCAACCATAGCCAATGTATTATCCATCATCCTAGGGTTATGCATGTCAGAACTTCAAGGAGGAATACATGGCAGATTTGAAAGAGTCATTCTTTATTCAGTATAATCACACAGTGAATGACAACAGCTCCTCTCCACCCCTACAGATGCCCAATGTATTTTATACTTCCTGCAACAGGAGCATTTTCACCTTGCAAATAAAGGCTTACTGTGGGCAAATATATTGCATTAGCTCAACTACACTGTGAAAAAGTCACTCCCATTTCTTTTTCTCATACCTGGACTGAAAAGCTGAGCAGCATCTCCCTTTATGCTTAATAGCATGATGTGTTTTCCTCTTATTTGCATGATCTTAAAGGTCTTTTTCTACTTTGATTCTGTGATATTACTTTCATTGTAATTATGGTTTGCACAATAGTATATGGGTGTGCATGTACATATATATATATAAAATACTTGATGTATATATGTCTGTATATTTATCAACATATACATATAACATACTCCTTAATACACAGCACATGTCAAACACTTAGCTTGCTCAAGATCTGTTTTAAAAGAGCAGCCTGAGTCATTAATTGTTTACTGTTGAGACAAAAAGGAGACTGGAAATTAATTTTTTGTATGATTAATTACTTGTCTTTCCTTGAGTCTAAAATGGAATAAAAGCTATGCTTCAGATAAAAATTTTGCGTATTTGACACCTGCTAAAGGACAAACTGTACTCTGTCATCTAAAAAGGCAAAGCAATATAGGGACATGCTCTTCATTTTTTCTGTTATACCATATTTTATAACATACTACAGCAAATAACTCTATGCCCCTTCCATGATTTTTCTAGCTATACACTGGAAGAGAAAAATAAACTTTCCTCTTTCAAGCTCTTAATCATATCTCCTCTTTCTGCTAATAATATAGGGGAACTTCAGTAGTGAAGCAAATGGAAAAAGGTATTTACTCAGGTGGTTCACTACTGAAAGCTAATTTAGCATTTCATCAAAAACAGATACAGAGGTGGTGACCTTAGCTGGTTAACCAATTTGCTTTCTTTTAAAACTTCAGCTGCAGATATGATTTTTTTCTTACTTTTATTAAATTTCTGTAATTCTTGTTTTGTGATCTCAATCAATAATATGAACTTGAAGTCTGAAAAGGTCATAACAAATATTCTGTACATTTCCATATCTGAAAACACTCTGATAATGCTCTTGCTGACCTATTAGTAAGGTCAAGTTGTTCCCTTTTCATAACAACAAGTACCTCATTTCTAAGGAAGTGTGTTCTTTCGTTTTTAATGCAACTTGACAGTTTTGACAGGGAAAGATAATGACAGTGTAAAATAGCTTTCAAAAAAGTTCAAAGACTAAAAAAAGATATATACATGCTACATAGCTTTTGAACTGTTCAAGAAATTGAAACGAACTAATTTATTTATGGTGCTGTATGAATGCAAATAATATGCATCTGGTATCAAAAGAATGAGACACTCAAATGTTAGTTACAGGTAACTATTTTTGGTACTGAAAGCAGATTATGCTTACCCATTGCAAAGAAGTATTTCAGCTGACCATTTCAACACACTCATGCTTGTTGTTAACTTCCCTTGTTCTAACTCATGTTACTGACCCTTAAATCTAAATGCTATGGATCTGGGGAGTAATCAATATATTCACTTTGCACACGTAGTGGTGCAACCCCGGCCAACAACTCATCACCACACAAGTGCTCACTCAGTACCACCCACAGTGAGATGGAGGGAGAATCAGATGGGTAAAAGTGAGAAAACTTGTGGGTTGAGATACAACTAGTTTAAAACTGTAAAAAAAAAAAAAAAAAAAAAAAAGTGAGCCAACAAAGTGAGAGGAACAAGCCAGTCACTTTTTATAAGACTGAA
Organism: Molothrus aeneus; assembly: GCF_037042795.1. Classification (NCBI taxonomy): domain Eukaryota; kingdom Metazoa; phylum Chordata; class Aves; order Passeriformes; family Icteridae; genus Molothrus; species Molothrus aeneus. Next base: position 72,148,471 of record NC_089647.1, on the reverse strand, counting down.
TGTCTCCACTCCAGTTTTAGAATTCTGCAAACTTTTTTGCTGTGCAAAGCTTCAGAAAATGACATCTACTCTGAATATTGTTTTCCCCTATTAAAAAAACTGATGCGTTTTTATATAAACACTTCTCAACTATAGCTATGTGTCAGTCAAACTGCAAGATTTCACTCTGATTTTACTTGATTTAGTCTTCCTTGGCACCTTTGTTAAAAAACTTTATATCTACCAAAATGTTATTCTTACATTCAAATTCCCAATTGTCATAGAACACAAAGAAATGCTAAATCTTGAAATTCTGATCTTTTTTAAATGTAGACAGCTGTACACACAACTCATGAGCAAATGAAAACACAAGAATTTTCAGCATTACCAGATAAAAAAGACATATTTCAGGGAATTGTTCTGGAATTTAGGCTATCCTACCAAAAATTATGCTGAAAGAACTGTTATGTTTAGTAGAAAACATTTTAGGTGAAGTGTGGAATTGCTACTTTTATCTCCATGAATTCAGTAAGCCAAGTTTAATCTATGAAAGTTCAAATGAAATCACTACTATGATCATAAGAAATAAAGAATGGAGGTAAAAATAATTAATTTTTTAAATCATTCATAGGTTTTAATCTTTTTTTACCTCCACTTTTACATATTCAAGTTTTCAATTTAAGATAAAATATTTTAAAATATATTTATTTACAATGGAATAAGTATCAGGTACATAATCTACATTTGTATGTTAAGCAAAAAAATGAAGTGCACTAGTTTTTCTCTTTACATCACAGTGCGTGGGATGATCAGAATTTTATGCTTAGAATAGAGATGAACCTTCTTTTTTGAACATGAATTTGTTTTTGTGTCTGGGCTTTGAACTCCCTCATAAACATATAGGCCTTGGATTTACTCTGGATAAAGCAAAAATATTTTAAGGTGTAATATTAAAGATATTTTGTAAGTTCTGATATAATAATGTGGTTTTACTCAGATTTTTGAGATTTTAGAATAATAAAATCACAGAACTGTGGAGTAGAATAGAATAGTACAATTAATTGGGTTTGGAATAGATGTGCTGAGATCATTTCCTCTCATTCTGTCACTGGGAGAACAGACTGACCCCCACCTTGCTACAGCCTCCTTTCAGGCAGTGGTACAGAGTGATAAGATCCCCCCTGAGCATCCTCTTGTCCAGATTAAAAAAAGCAACCTCCCTCCTCCTTGTGAAACCTGTACACCAGAACCTTCACCAATTTTTTTGATCTTCTTTGAACATGACTAATACACAATCACTTGTTATTTGATGAGATGCAGACTGATTGCAGTATTGCAAATGTCAAAACAATTTGTTCTGTAGAGGAATCCCTAATCTCAGACCTAGTAGGAAAAACAGTGAATAGAGAGTGTTAAAAACAGAGAGAAACACTTCTGTCAAAAAAATCTGAGCATTTTTTCGTGTCATTTCAAAGAATACACCATAGAATACACTTTGACTTATCTTTACTGCTTTCTGATTGGAAAAGCAAGAGAACTTCATTGAAAATTATGCAGTTCTGATTAATTATTGATCTGGGCAAGTATAACAGTGGCCTACTGGACATATGGGTGAACTACAAGTGTGTTAGAATGGCATGCAATTGGTAATGTCAATCCCATCAGATGCTGCAGGAACACTGTATTTGGCAGAAGAAACCTATGCTCTTTTCCCTGCAGGAACTAATTACTTGTGGACTAGTAGCTCCAGACAACTTTGAAATTCGCATCTAAACTATTTGGCAATTCAGCAACAAATATTTTGACTTTTATTTGAGAAATTACTTCTGCTGGGTCAAATTCTAAAGCTTTCCCTGGTTAATGTTCTGTAACTTGCTTTGCCTCTCTAGATATGAATATTGCTGTCTGTTTCTGTTAAGTGGCAATGTGTTGTCTGAATAAGATATTCAGTATGTGAAGATAAACAGAAAAAAATATTCCCTTATTTAATTACTTGGATTTATTTAAAAAAGAATATTGATTAAGAAAGGAACAAAACTTTTAAATGTTGGTCAACTCTTTATTTATTGTTACAGATGCCTTTTCTGATCTCAAAGAATTTAGAACTGAAACAAATACTTTCAGAATTCTATTTATCATACAGGTAATTTTTTGACCTGTTTTCTTAAATCACTTTTTGTTTTCATCTTCACCTTTACCTGAACCACTGGAATAAATGCAACCTGCTTCAAGTAAAAAAAATAAAATAATAAAAAAGCTAAATCTACCTTCTTAATGCTTACTGCATTTTAGTATAGATGGACCTAAATGAAGCTACACTTCAGGGTTTCTGAAATGGTAACATATTGCTAGAAGCAACTTTCTCCTTATATTTCTGTCTCAGCTTGGAACAAGTTATGTACTGTACCTCAAAGAGAAAATGCTTTCACAAGGCTTCCAGCCCCAGAGGAGCTACGATCTCTACAGCAATTTTAAAAATACAGACACATAGAGACACTATGAATAAAAAGAATTGGTGGACACCTGGTTCCTGGTCCACTTTGACCCATCTCCAGAGTCCATAACAAGTGGGATGCATTTCAGCAATGTTCATGGGATGTCTGAAATCCAACCTAATGCAGCACCTAGACCTTTCAAAGCCTAGAAACAACTGTACAGCATCCAGTTGATTGTTTCAAGGTATGATTTGTATTGGTGATTAAAATAACATTTAAGGCAGTCAGAGACAGTGAGACAAAATGAACTCTTAGGGAGTCCAGTGCACAAGTCTTGCCTTTCAAAAGAGGGACCTAAATGTCAGGCAACAGTGCAAGGCTTGTGCAGGGTAGAGGCTTTGTTCTACCACTTATGTCTGGACCAAAAGATATCTCCAAGAAGATACTGATACAAATTCTCACACGTACATATCTTGATATTGAGGTTTGAATTTGCACGTGAATTTGCATTTAAGCATGCATAAATGGAAAAATTAAACTTCTCTTTTAATTTTAATTTCTTTTAATTTCTTATTATTTTTCTACTCGTAAAAATTAGTAATACCAATAATGCCTAAAGTTCAGAAATACACAATTGTTGCTCATCTTTGCCCACTTCAGGACAAAACAGTTGTTGCTAATGGGATGAGAAATCAATTTAAAATGTGATTAACACATCTAAGAATGATTATCTAAGAAATAGAGTAGAAAAGGATTTCTAGAGTATGTAAAATGCAAAATTCAAAAGTAAAAAGTATTATAATTAAAAAAATATTTATTTCTATAATCAGAATTCACAAGAAGCTGAAAAATTTTGTCGTGGAAGGTGTGCTACAAACACTGGTTAATTGTGAATTCAGGCTGATAAAATTGGCAAAACAATGAAAATTCAATTTCCTTTTGGCATGCTTATTCAAAATAATTTTAAAAATTCTTCTGCAGTTCGTTTTTTTTTTTTTTTAATTTGGAAGGGTTTTTTCCCTTATTCTCTTTTAAAAGGCAAAAAGTTAGCTTTTTAGTTGCACCACAGTATAAGTGGGTTTGTTATATCCTGAGCAGCTGTGACTGTTCTCTGAAAACTTATGACAGTGCATCCCAGTATGGACTAAACTGCATTCTGCTAAGTATTACTAGGGATAATAGTAATAGGAGATTGATTTTTTTTTTCTTTAGGCAGAGTACAGTGCAAATGGCTCTAAAAAGTCAGCCTCCTGAGAATCCATTCATCCCTGATTCTTCTTACTGTAAGCTTGAAATGTTTTGCTACAAAGCTGAAAAGAATTCATGACAGCTACCACACTACTTACAGATTTCAGCCTGGCATATTCAAGGTAGAATAAAATCCACCTTCTCAAGTGGAAGGAGTGTGAGGGAGCAGTTATTCTATATCACTGTGTAAGGGTGCTTATATATCTTGGGGACATTCTTGCCATGTTTGGCATATATTTATATCTCATTTGAAAAGGGCTTTTGAAATGAAATTTCTGTTGTTTGCTTTTTAGAAATTTTATTGTAGTATGTCTGCAGTCCCTATAAATTTTTTTTAATCCTGAAAAGATACTGGATATTAATGGAGGGATAAATTCTACCATAAAAATTATTATTTTTTCTTGCCTTTAGCAGATTTCATACTTATTTATCTGGATGATTTTTTTCTTCTTTTACATTTAAGGAAATAAATTGAACATTTCTAACTAGCTTCTTCAAAAGGATTATTCAGTATGTCTTTTTCACATGTCATTTGATTAGTTGCTTCTTTAAATTAAACAAGTCCTGTTTCTTGTTTTGATGAGATTTTTTCCTTACTCGTGGTTTTTTGCTCAGTATGTCCCATTGCTTATTAGGATGCAAGAAAAAAAAAAAAGAGTTGTCAGACTAACTCTTCTAGAGAACACACAGTTTTCTAGAAGTGAAAAAGCTCTTTGTACTTTATTTTTCTATGGTTGTTTATCGCTAGGAATATGCTCTTGAGGGTAAAGTGACCTGTATTTTAATTAGATAAAATTTAATATTTTAATAAAGACTAGATAATACTAGACAACTTCTAATAATAAGACATCTATTTATTTCAAAATATTAAAATATCTATTTAGTTTTAAAATGCTGTAATGCTACTACTATGACTACTACTACTATTATTATTATTACTATTATTATTATATTTAGAAAAATCATATAGTCCTAAGTTTCCATTTTGAATAGTTCAAAATATGAAACCTACTGTGGATATAGGGCCTTGTTCATATATAAAATCAATGTAAATTGCATAAAGATTTTGTTGTACCTCAGTATACAATGAAGTAGAGAGGTAAGACTAAAAGGGCAGGATTCAGCAGTCCACAAGTGGATGTTTAGTGTCATTTGAGGTCTCTTGAGTTGTCAAGGATATTCATATAAGTTTGACAAATACAACACTGATTTTGTGACAGACTCATGACATTTTATCTAATCCTAGTATGTTCAGGTGAAACACTGGAGATCACCAAAACTAAAGAAAAGACCTCTCTATTAGCAGCTGAACCTACCCTTGGTAAGCATTCTGGTGAGATCTTACAAGGGAAAGAAGTTGCAGGACAGTAAATACAGAAACTCTTCTTTAAAATGTTGCCTATTCTAACACACTAAAGTACTTGAAATTGACCCATGTGTAACCTTCAGTAGTTACAAATAGGCCAAATTTAAGATTCTCTAGGTGAGTGTGGTGTCCAAGCACCCATCAGAATCAGTAGAATGACAACAGACTGCATGAAACCTATACAGCTGAGCCGACCCCAAAATGAGTTACGCGGAGTGGGATTCCATTCTCTGCATGAAGGCATCCTCCAATTTCTCGGCACCATGAGGCACCTTTCTTCTCAGTAGCTGTTAGAGTGATGTCTGTGTTTTGGATTTGGAATGGGAATGGTACTGATGGTTTTGTTTTTGCTAAGTTGTGTTTATCCTAAGTCAAGGACTTTCTTTCCCCTTCCTCTGCCAGTGAGGAGCTGCACAAAAGAAACTGGAGGGAGCATAGCTGGGACAGGTAACCTGAACTGTCCAAAGAGGTAATTCATGCCACAGAAGGTCATGCCCAGTATATAATCTGGGAGGGGAGTTACTGAGAAACATGGTGAGTCCGTGTTCAGGTAGAGGGGACTGGCATCAGTCAGCAGGTGGTGGACAGCGCTTGTTTGTTTCCTTTTTATTATCATTACTATTATTATTTACCATTTTTATTGTATTTGACTTTATTTTCAGTTATTAAATTGTTCTTATCTTAACATACAAGGTTTATTTCAATCCTCTTCCTCATTCAAACAGGGTGGGGGGAGAGAGGAGGGGATTGAGTGAGTGGCCGTGTTGTGCTTAGTTTCCAGCTGAGCTTAAATCACAGCAACATCTAATGCCTATTTGCAAAGCATATTACTGAAATAATATTACAAGTGTTGGAAAGCTAATCTATGGCTTCTGTGTTGAAAGCATTTCTATTTATATTTACGAAGCACAACAACTTTCTGGGAGAGTCGTATTCCAGGATAATTAAAATATTAACTTAAGACATCCAGCTAAATATAACTATTTAATTTGGTAACATTTTTTTCATGGGACTTAATTATGTTTTCAAATAGTTGATGTTGACAAGGTTATTAACTACCTCTATTTGTTCAGCAAGCAGAATGGGTGAACCTTTAATCATCATGGGTTGACTAATTTTCTGAAGTAACTCCACACTGTGTCTTTGTTTTCTGGAAGTAAATTATTTAAAACTTTTAAAATATATTCACTACAGTTTGGTTTCTACTGATCTACTTCTTGGTTTCTGTCATAAACCACCTGTCCTCAAAAGTATATATCTTTCTAAAACAATAAAGTAGTAAGTTAGATCATAAAGGACCAATACATAGTTTCTCCTGATATTTTTTTTAATGCACAGTATCTTCATCTCTGATACTGTTAACTTGTCCTATTCTTGCAACCTTCTGGGTCTTCCTTGATTCCAACATTTTTATTTTAATTGTTTTGCAACATTAACTTTTTGAGTTTGTGCTTGTTCTTTTTCTACATTCCAACAACTAAGACATGAAGATTCTCAAGAAAATATGGTATTTAAGTAATATACTAGAACTAGAATTCTGTCTAACTCTCACTAAAGTAGGATAATTAAGGCTATTGATGTTAATTCCTTGTATTCTTTGATTCTTTAACAATACATAAATAAATACTAGTTCTTTACACTGTTTATGTGCTTGTATAAGATTGTTATTGCTTATTGTATATCATTATAACATTTAGATTTTGTATTTAAAAAAAATCACTTTTTGCTTTTAATTTACACTTTTCAAATTACATTTTAAAGTGAAAGATAGAAACTCTATCTTAGGATTTCATACATGCTGAGTATTTTTTTTAATAATGTCATGTCTTCATTAGTGATATGTTTAGGAAAAATTAATTCAAGCCATTAAGTTTTACATAATATTTTATTTATCTCTTTATTCCATCTTATTTTTTTACTTAATATGTTGACTCGTTGTTACTAATTTTTTGGAAACATTTGAGAGTTCTATAAAAATCAAGATTGGATGTGCAGAAATTCATTTTAAAGTACTGAACTGAATCACATTTCAGTTCATCACTGACTTGCACATGTGGGACATAGAATTTTGGCTGTCTAAAGGGGTAATGAGTAGGAAGGAGTGCGAGGGTTCTGAGCTTCCCATATCTTGCAATTAATAGGTCATACAGATAGCTCTACTTTCCAATATCTCTTTGCACAGATTTACAAGAGGTAATTATAGCCTATAAATAAACAAAAAGTAGGTTTAAAATGCACTTAGAACTTACACTAATCCAACACAGTCATTGGAACAGTTAAATGTAAAATAGGAAATTAAAATATTTAAGAATATTAACATCAGCAGAACAAGACAGAAAATATGTTGCCATTAGATACAGAAATAAAAGATTTGAGTCTAATTTTAGCAAATGATGATGATACAAGGAATTAATCTAAATTCTGAAAGAGGAATCCAGGAAGCTATTTTGCAAAAGTAATTTTGCTGCATTATTATTATTATACAAAAATACTGTGTTGATCTTTATTTATCTGCATTTTTCTCCAGTTTTGTTTGTAAAAAATGTTGATTCTTCTTGCTGCTTTGGGGATATTGAATCAACTTGGGGCTGAAATTGGACTTTGAGATAGTAATGTCTCAAAGTGTTTACAAATGCATTTTCTTGTCGTTAGCAAAAGCGGCATCTCCCTATGGCAGATAAAAAGTACCAGTTTAGCCTTGTAGATGGAATATTCAAAGAGGTTGTAAATCTGCAATTTGGACTGATTATATGTGGAACTCGAAGAATTTTAATCTCTTTAACAATTAAGTGCCTGAACAATGTTCATATATCAGCTATGGCAGAAGGCAGCTTGTTAATAAGAGAATATCCTTTCCACCCCTTCCATATGACCTTGCAAAGTATTTTCCAGTCAAATAAGTTACTTGAAGCCTTTTCTTTTGAGACATTTGAAACAGAAACAGACAAAGCTGAGAAAACAGGAGAGGAAAATAGCTTACTGACTATAAGATTTGCCAAGTAAGTAAATCTGTGACCACATAAGCAAAATGATCATTATATCTGTTATGATGCCAAGACATTTTGTAGTGATATTAGTAGAATTGTTGCTTTTTCCTCTGACCTTTATTTTCTCATTTTTTTTGTCCATACTCATTTTTTCTCATGTATGCTCTTTTAGTTAGAAATTTTCTAGCTATGATCCTATAAGATAATAATAGGAGGAAACTTTTTTTAATAAGGTCATGTTTCACAGCTTGGAAGAACATGTTTTGGTGTTTTACCGGGTTATTTTAAAGTATTTTTCACAAAGTCCTTGATAAAGTCTGGCCCCACCCTAGCTTCACAGAATGTCTGATGATGACCACAAGTCTAGTGCACCATTTAGTCCACTTAGTAGATCATCTTACTGTGCCCGTGAGAGCTTCAATGCAGCCTCCAAGAAGTGCTAGTGGCTAAAAGCCAAACTGCAGCAATAATTACAGCAGCAGGAACTGCAACTGCAACAGCAGGCACTGAGAAAACATCTACAACTTGCTTTTTTTCTAGGATATCTAGTCTAAGGAAGATCAGTCAATTTAAACATAGAAAGCAGGAGGAAAAAAAAAAGTCTCTCTGAAGAGTCTAAAAGAAATAACAATATGAATTAGGTCCAAGAGGGCACAATTGACAGGCAGTAATCTATACCTCTTGTCTGATGTTTAAAGAAGCCCAGCCTTGCTTGCTCCATACAACCATTCCTGTCTTCATGGAGCTTCTTATTAAAAGGTGACTTGATCAATGGAATGTCTAGTGCTGTAATAGTCATGCTTTCAGTACAAATATTGTGTAGTAGTCCAAGTGACTCTATTAATCTGTTTGAAATGAAGAAAATAATGTCAAAAGCTATAAATTAATTTACCTACATAAAGCTTTAATTTACTAAATGTCTCCCCAGTTCTACCCTGTCACTCTAGCTTGCAAACTCTATATTGCTGGTTTCTACAAAAGATCATTACACAAATTAAAATTTTTTTAAGTACTTTTTTTGTCTAAAAATATCACATGTATCTTTTGAAGTTATATTTTATTTCTTTGTTTCTGGCTGTTTGTCTCTTCCATAGGAGAAAACTTGCTAGAATTTCAAGAATGAATAAATCTCAGTCAAAGAAATAAAACCACAGGTATGCAAACACAATGAAAACACAAAAATTATTGGGTTTTTTTAATATTCAAATAAGTGTAATTAAGAAAAAGAATATTGTAATCTTTGTGACAGTTATGTTTTTCAGTATAGGCAAGTATAATTCATTCATGTGAGTTCAAAGCTTTATTTAGAAGGAGAGGAAATTACATCACTGAAATAATTAAAAGTGAGTAATTTAAACTCAGTTTAAATCCATTAATATATTCTTTAGAAGACAATATCAACTCCAAGTGTTAAATAATGAAACTTAGGATAGCTCTGGTATACACTTTATTCAGTAGGATCACACTGAATAAACATAGTTCTCTGACAAGTGATTGCAGAGGCATAGTGTATATACTGCTTCAGGAAAAAAAAGAAAAATAAAAACAAAACAAAACAAAAAAGCAAAAAAAACCCCCAACCAAACAAACAAAAAAAACCAGGAAAAAAAAGTAAACCAGATATCTGTGCATGGAAGGGATAAATTCCTTAAGTAGCTTCCTAAGTGCCACACTATTGAGAAGGGATGCAAAAGTAAATAATGAGCCATGTAGGGGATGACTCTTAGTGGAGCCTGTAGAAGAGACACGAAGATCATACTAATTCAGAATTGGGTAGTGGGAAATCATCACAGGCTGTTAGACTGAAGCTGAAAGGAATGCTCTTCTACTCAGGATCAATTTCTTAGTTGAAGAAACTAGTGCTCTCAGCTCTCAAGTGCAAATAATTTTGCCTCACTTCACAAGCAACAAACTAGAATTGGATCTAACATATGTCCCAAAACTTTTCAAAGCTTGGAACACTGACAATAGTAATGAAAGCAAAAGTGAAGCCCCAAAGCAAAACTTAAAAATCACAAAACATTTGTACAGTGATTAGCTTCTAAGTTTCACTATCGGGGTAATAAAATAATGTTTGTCATCCATGAAGCCATTACACAAATTGAAGATGATTTTTTTTTCCTGATCAGTTGAGGACTGGGCAGAAATGTTTTTTTTCTTTGTCAAAATATTCTGTACAAAGTTGAGATATGTTAAGGGCTGCTGGCAATTCCTTTTGATACTCCTTTATTTTGACAATTGTAAAGCCCAGGACGATATGATGTTGCTATTAATGTCAGACGTCTGCTGGAAGAACAGTGAGCTTACAACAACAAAGATTTTCAAATGTACAGGTGAAGAAAAAAGCAACAAAGGAGAAACCAAATGCAATAAAGACAAGAAAGGAAAGCAGCTTTGATAAAGTATGCAGTCTAAGTTAACTAAAAGCACTAGAAGGTGACCCTACATTTTTTTCCCCATTTCTTTCCTTTTTTACAGTTGCTATATCATCAAGTAATTTTGAGTAGTGTTGTTTTAAGATCCCAAACAGAAAAAAAATTTCTTTCATCCTTTGTACGGCAGCCAAAACAACAATAAAAATAGCAAATTAAAAATTATACACTTTATTTTCCAAATCTATTGTAGATAACTAAATAGAGAATTTAAGGTACAATTATGAGTTGCACAGAGATTTATCATAACAAATTTAGGAGATTAATGAAAACTGATATAAATTGCAGAGGTCTTCATTAGGGGAAATGAGCATTAATTTCATGCTAATGCTGGTATTAAGTTACATTATAAATTCTCAAATACATTTTTAAAAGATTGCTGGTACCATCAACTATGTAATAGATCCCAGACTTTTTGGGTATGTTATTATTATGTTTTAATTGCTTTTCAAAAGCATCCATTGGGCTGACTTGGAAAACATAAGTCCTTTTCATAATAAAAGCTTTTCTCTCAAGAATGCAGAGCTGTTGAGCCTTGGAGCCTTTCACGGAAACAACCATTTCAGTACTGCATCTGATAGGAATATTTTTTATGCCATATTCTGATGCAAGGAAGACAGCAGGAACAAATAGCTACGGAAAGAAAGCTAAGGAGAGTGAGAAGGGTTATCTCTTTGTCTTGCAGCCCATATTCAGATATAGAGTGACGCAGTACTCCTCTCATTGAGCAACTTATAGATAGAGAGGTTAATGTGTTTCTCTCTGAGCAGCATTACAGCGCTTGAATAGAGACAAGCAAGAGAAGGCATGAACAGAAGTCCTCTGCAGCAAGGGGAGTTTTGCCTTCTAGCTGGATGTATATGAAAGCTCTCTAGTAACCATATCAGGGTGAAATAAGCATGGCATCTTGGATTGTGGATGCAAGTGAAACAATCACATAGGGGTATGAGAAAAACTAAAAGTGCAATCCATCAACCTGAAACTTAATTGAAACTGACATGGACTTGGGTACAGACATATATTTATGTGATCGTTCTATCCTGGCCAGCTGCCTGTGAAGGACGTTATTATTTCAATTCAAAATATGAATCTAGACTGTTCAAGTTAAGAGGTTATTTTCTTAGTACATGGGAGAATGTTGTGGTTTAGGAATGGTACTCCCCATTTCAGTGCTCTCACCAAAACTTTTCCAAACCAGATGTGGAACACTTGCTCTCCCTCTTCCCCTCTCCCTTCTCACTTGAGGGTTGGAGTTGAGAATTGGAGGCACAAAAGGTGAAATCACAGGTTGAAATAAGAACAATTTTAATGGAAAGAGCAACAAGATAAAAAAACGAACAGTAAAAGCAACTATTCTAATTGCAAAATTGTACAAAGAGAGGATCTAAGATACTCAGGATCCAAGATCAGGACAATGAAACAGTGGTGGAGGGACCCTATTCCCACCATGCTTCCTTCCTATCTGGAAAGGGACACCCTTCTTCTAGGAAGCAAGAGTGTCCTCTACCCCACACAATAACATAAAATTATATGGAACAAACATACCAATTAGGCTCTTGGCCACAAATCCAGGTTCTGCCCTGTCATGGCTACTGTGAGAAATTAACTCTGTCCTTGTCCAAAGCCAGAACAAAGAAATAAAAAATTGTTTGCATTGCAAATCAGATCAAGAATTAAACAAACAAAAAAAACCCACACCCACCCATATTTTTAATAATTTATAGGTTGTCATGTAAAGTTTCAGAAGAACTAGAAAGTACAGAATGTTTTTGGGCAAGAATGTCACAAACTTTCAAGATGGGTTCAACCTCCAGACTCCAAATATCTAACTGTAAGTTTCTGAATATAAATGTTTAAGCTTCTATAACAGATGTAGGGCTTAGATGAATTGTCCCTAAACTGCCTAAGTCTTAAATGCAATTTGACTTAGAATACTATCTTGCCTGAGTTTCAGTTGCCAAACTGTGACAGCAGAGATCAGCTGCAGGTCTAGCTTAATGAAAAGGTCTCAAATACCCTTAGGAGTTTCCAATGACATTTGATACTTATGTATGCTTCTGAGAAACTATCCTCTAATTAACAGTGTAGGGATCTGATCTCTCAGTTTAAGGTAAATATCTACAGTTTGTCACATGTGTAGCTCTCTGAATTAGTGACTTGCCAGCATTAGCAAACTGGATCCCATGACTAAATTTAAAAGCCTGCAGTCTCAAGCTCTGTCCAAACCCTAAGATTTTAATACATTAGTTAATGCAGATGGATCCATAATTAGTAGAAATGGAATGGTATAATTTTTTTCTCTACTCTAGGCATTTTTAATGCAACCCGTTGTACTATTCATTGCAAAGCCATAGAAAAGAAAGACATAAATCAAGTTAGTAACAGCAAAACAAATTTTTCATTATACATGAATATCCCTCACAAAATTGAGGTTCAAGAGAATATACTACCTATTCCAGAACTGCTTACATCAAGGGTTCAGCCATTTGAAAATAAGCAAGTCATTCAGAGACTGGTCACATACTTGGGATTCCATGCTCTGAGTTTAGAGATTAAGGGGAAGAAAACTATACTGGGGAGTTTTATTCAAGTGCAGTGTGTCTTTACTTCAGGTACAGCTATTATTTTTGCTCATGCTTGTTGCCCAGGTAACAGCTAATGCAGTGATAACTCTTCACCAGCATAAAGCATTAGCCTAAAACTGCAGAGATTTAGCTTTAGATAGAATAGAATAGAACAGAAGAGAACTATTTCAGCTGAAAGGGACATAAAGGATTATCTAGTCCAACTGTGTACCCAATTCAGGGCTGACCAAGTTAGGGCATGTTATTAAGAGCACTGTTCAAAGGCTTCTTAAATAGGCTTGGGATATCAACCTACTCTCTAGGAAACTTATTCCAGTGTTAGACCACTTCTTGGTAAAAAAAAAAATTATTCCAAATATCCAGTTTGAACCTTCCCTGGTGCAGCTTTAAACCATTCAACATGTCCCATCACTAAGTGCCAGAGAGAAGAGACCAGTACCTCCCTCTCCACCACAGCTTCCTCCTTAGGAAGCTGTAGGAAGCAATGCGGGTCACCCTAAGCCTCCTTTTCTCCAAACTAGACAAGCCCAAAGCCCTCAGCTGCTTCTTACAGGACATTCCTTCCAGCCCTTTCACCAGCTTTGTTGCCCTTCTCCGAATGCATTCAAACACCTTCACATCCTACTGAAATTCTGGAATCCAGAGCTACACAAGAGGTGAGGCTGCACCAGCATGGAATACAGCAGGATAATCACCTCTTTTGACTGGATGGTGATGAAGCATTTGATGCACCCCAGGATGTGATTTGCAATCTGGGTGCCAGGAAACACTGACTCCTAATGAATCTGCTGCTGGCCAGTACCCCCAGATCCCCTCTGGAGGGTTGCTTTACAGCCCCTGCTCTAACAACTCATGCACTGCTGGTTTATACTTCAGCCAGTTCTTCACCCAGTGCACTGTGAACCCACCTATCCCACAGCTGATTGGTGTGTCCAGAGGGATAATATCAGAACCCAATAAAATCCCACTGCCTTTCCTTCATCCCACTAGGAAGGTGACACAGGGATATCAAACTAGTTAAAGAGGACTTTTCCTTTGTGAACCCACTTTTACCATGACTAATGATGGCATTATTCTTTAAATGCTTTTCAATAGCATCCTGTGTAACCTTACCCAAAATTTTTCCAGGAACTAGGCTAGAGCAACAGATCTGTAGTTAAGCCACAGACTCAGTAGATAAAGCTGGGGGAAGGAGGAGGAAGGGAGGTTGTTTGGAGTGGTGATGTTTGCCTTCCCAAGTAATGGTTACTCCTGGTGGACTCCTGCTCTTCTGGAGATGGCTGAACACCTGCCTGTCCAAGGGAAGTGGTGAATTAATTCCTTGTTTTGCTTTGGTTTTGTTCATGGCTTTTACTTCACCTATTAAACTGTCTTTACCTCAACCCACAGGTTTTGTCATTTTTCTCTCTCCCACATCCCAGCAAAGACCAGGAGGTGGGGTGAGAAGGGCATGATCAAGCTGCTATGTGGTCCTTAGTTGCCAGCTGGGATTAAAACACAACACTTTATTTAGAAATTGCTTGCCTAATCTTTCTACAAGACAGACTAATTTGGAGACACTGCAGTAATCTAAGGCTGCCAATGCCTAGTGCTTAGCATTTATTTTGAAAGTATGTATGTAAAAGCCAGGGCCAAAAGATCAGAAAGGAAAATGTGAACACAAAATCAATTTCTATTCTGCAGTCCATTTGATGATGAAATTAGAAAATTTGGTTCAGAAAGCTCTTTTGGCAAACTGACCTCCTTCAATTTCCCTGATGATACCCATTACATAAGGTTATTTTTTGAGCTTATGTTTTCAACAGTGGGTTTTCCAAAGATGTTCCCAGAGGAAAATTGGTTTTTATCTTATCAATTATAATATTTTTAAGGAACCAAGACTCTTCATGGATGCCAGGTCTTTCTGGCTCACTTTGTACAGGAATGTTAAGAGAGAGCATTGTGAAAAATCTGCCAAAAACTTCTGTGTGAGAGAGAGTTCAGAACTGCAGCAACACTATTGAGCAAACTGAAAGAAAGGATCTAGACACTTAATACCTGAGCCAATAAATTCGGACAATTTTTAACACATGCTGAAATGACCAGGGAAATTTCAAAGACTTAGGGAGTTTCTGCTATTCAGTACTTTCTTTCTGGAATTCCATGAGGTGTAAAATAAAATTCATCATTATATAATGGAACATAGATCATTTCGGGTTCCAGCACACAGTGAAACACATGCCTGCTGGGCAATTTTGTGCAACATAGTTGTCAAGAAAAATGATCATCAATGAAATTGGAAGCTATACCAGATATCTTCTGTTTTCTGTTTTATTGATAAGAAAAAATGTGGCCATGGAAATAATTTTAGTTTATTTGCTTCCAAAATCCTAATGTCTTTTCCTGTGATAATTTTAACTAATGTCCATGTTGTTTTATCTGATTGTGTTTTCTCTGTTTAGACACCGGTTTCAAGTACTAGCAAGGAGGGTAGTCCTGTCTGATAAGGAAATTGTGAGGCAGCTTTTTGGTTTCCCAGTGTTATTGTCCACAGTATCAATGCCTATGTAGGTGGGAGCTAAGCTGAAAAAGGATCTCTCTCTCTTAATGCAGTAGAACAGTTGGACATCTCAGAAGGATAGAAGAAAAAGAAGGAAAGGGAAATCTTCTCTTTGTGCTCTTCCTGGTGTCACAGAAATAATAATACCCAAATGTATAAAATCAGAAGTTGTACTAAAGGTAGTATGATTCCTCATTCCGGTAATGGGATGCATATTCTTTCAATGCTTTCTGTAGCAATGCCAAAGGCAAATCACACTTGTCTGAAATAAAACTGAAGAGAGCAAGATCTGATATATGGGGGACTAGTGAACTCAGGACACAGAGGCCAAAGTACTGAGAAATAATGTGTATGAAATACAGAATCAATGAGAGATCTGAGGAGAGACAGGAGGTCTGTGATTCTTCTGAGGAGCTGAGACACAAACTGGTTTGGGGTTTTTTTAAGGTCAAACAGTAGTAATGAAGGCTTGTCTGTGAAGTGACTCCAACGTTTGTTTTCTTCCCATGATGGTTTTGAAAACCTGACTTTGTCCCCTCAGCTGTGCACAACTTACTTTTGTGTGACCTATGAAAATCACACATATATTTGATGGAGAGCAGGAGAAAAAACATTACTCTATCTGAGGGTGAGAGTGAAGGCCTAAGCATAATATGATAAATTATGGTAGTCTAATATTAAAGACCATGGTAACAACTTTCCCTTTGGGATTCACATACTAGATGAGAAGAGATACACAACTGCACATTAAGGTTTGTGTTTATGTGGTGGGGTGACACTGGCTGGATGCTAGGTGCCCACCAAAGCTGTTCTATCACTTGTCATCCTCAACTGGACAGGGGAGAAGAAATATAACAAAATGTTAATGGGTTCAGATAAGGACAGAAAGAATTCACTCACTGATTACTGTCATGGTCAAACCAGCCTCAACCTGGGAAATTAGTTTAATTTATTATCAAAGTAGGATAATGAGAAATAAAAATCATAAAAACAACTTCCCTCTACTCCTTCCTTCTTCACAGGTTAAACATCACTTCCAATTTTCACTATGTCCTCCCACGCAGTGGTGCAGGGGATTTGGGCACTGCAGTCAGTTCATCATACATCTTTACTGTTCCTTTCTCTTCAGAGGAAGGGCTCCTCACACTTCTGTGCTGCTCCAATATGGGATCTCTCCCATGCTGGAAGACAGCCCTCCATGAACTTCTCCAGTGCGAGTCCTTCCAGTGGGCTGCAATTCCATATGAACTTTTCCAGATCCTTTTCCATGGGGTGCAGTTCTTCAGGAGCAGACTGCTCCATCGTGGGTCTTCTGCAGGGTCACAGGTCCTGCCACCAGCAAACGTGCTCCAGCACAAACCTTCCATGTGATCAGAGCTACCTTTCATCATGAATTTGCTCCATGGTGGGGTCCTCCACAGACTGAAGCTGGATCTCTGATCCACTATGGACCTCCATGGTCTCCAGGGGGACAGCTGCTTTGCTATGGTCTTCACCATGGGCTGCAAGGGAATCTTTACTCTGGTGCCTGGAGCACCTCCTCACCTCCTGTTTCACTGATCTTGGAGTTTCCAGATCTATTCCTTTCGTATATTGTCACTCTTATCTCTGGTTGCTGTTGCTGCTGTACCCTGCCTCCTAACATCTGTTATCCCAGAGGCCTTACTACTGTTCCTGATGGGCCTGTCCTTGGTCAGTAGTGTATCCATCTTGGAGCCAGCTGGCATTGGCTCTGTTTGACATACGGGAAACTTCTGGCAGCTTCTCACAGAAGCCACCCCTGTAGCACACACAGGCATCACTACAACCAAAGTCTCCCTGTGCCCAAAAGCATCTTATCTTGCACAAAGACAATACAGCTTATATTGATTTTTCTATAAGTTCCACTTTTTTTTTTTTTAATACATTGTGCCACTACTGCAATTTAGGTTAGTTATATTAGAATAACTGTTTTTTCAGGTGATGCAAATATGTTTTATATATGCTGAAAATATCAGCTTTTGTTTAGTGTTAAATTTTATCTATGATTAATTTTCCCCTAAGCTTTGTTGGATTTGAACATTTCTGAAATTTCACTGTCTCTCATATTTAAATTACCCAAAGGGAAATTCAATATTAGGCTTGCTTGTAAGGTTTCCTTTATTTTTTTACTCAATCTAATTTTATAGTCATTTGAATGCTGGCATTCCTACCTACCTAAATGCATTTCCCTTAATATTTGTAATTATGTCATGGATGACATGTTTTATGGATGCATTACCGTACAAGCTCTCATATTGAATCCATTTGCAGTGAATAATGTACTTGAGCATTGTTTTGTGTGCAGTGCTTTTCAAGCATGTAAAAATCTCACTTTCAAAAGTTTTCTTCAACTTTTCATTATCCAATATGTTGATCTCCTTTTTTGATAATTGTTTGAGTGTTGCATAATTAACAAATAGACCTAGTCTTACTGTTCTAAAAATTATTCTTTCTACTGTCCCTCTTCCAATTTCTAGCACTTCCTTTTGCAAGTAAGACTACATTGGCTCAGTTGGCAACACTTTTTATCTATCACACCATGGATGAGATAGTCAAAGACCAAAAAAATTGTATGTCAGAGTAGAGAATAATATTTCTTTGAAGAAAAAATACTTGTAACTTAGGATACACAGGCAGATAAAAGAAGATGCAAAAGAAAACCTGCCTCTATAAGAGGTCTGGGCTCATAGTTTCACAGAGGTAGAGCTTTTATACTTTAAGTCACATAACATCTCTCTCACTTGATACACGTCCAGTTTGTGACCCTCTACTTTTCTCTCCTGATGTGATATTTCTGCATAATTTCCTCTATATACAATGTTCTAACTATTTTAATGTAAATGACTCAGAGTTCTCACTTTTCACTTCTGACCTCTCTCCTCTCTTTAATCCATCATCTACCATCTCCATTTTAACGTCTCATAATGATGTTCCTATTTTCTTCTAATAATCCTCAGGAGGACTTCTGAATATAGAATTATTCATATGAATAAGGCAATTTTATTTTAACTTTGAGCTCTTCTATCTGCATTTTGAATCTCAGAAGGACAAAGTACAGGACTGTTCCAATCAATGAGTTGTGAAATTGTTCTGTATGTCATGCAGCTCTGTACATTTTCTTTCTTGTTAAATATTTAAAAAAGACATATGCAAGGCACTATTGTATGCAAGTTGCAAAGGACCTTATACTCATTTGGTACAGACTTTTGTTACTGCACAAAATCAGGCCATATAATCATTTAAAGTAATTCATTGAGCTTTGTTCGATTTTTGTACTTTTTATCTTCTGTTTCTCACAGAGAGATTTTCAAAATCTCATTTCTCTGATTGACATTAACTCTATGTAATCTAAATTTATTCACAGACATCTTGCATCTATTTATTTTGTGACTATATTGTCCTACAGCCTACCTTTTTTTTCCCCCAGTGCTAACATTTGAGTCAACACCCTGGTGCAAGTTAGCCAGGGATCTTTAGAAGTGCAGTCTTAGCAGCAGGAGATGCATTACCTGAATTAAATGTACAGAAGTGTAGCACTCATCCCACCTCAGCACCAAATTATAAAAGCAGCCCCAGACAAGACCACATACATATATTCCTGTGCCCTAAATAGATGACAAGAAAAAGTTAAATCTACACATCTAAACATGGTTAATGATTCTGGTTCCCGAGGTCAAGTAGTGCAGAGAGATTTGTAGCCACTACCTTGACAGCAGGCTGCTATACCCTGTGATTTCACTTCAGTGGAACATTTGTGACACCTTTTGGTGCTGTACATGTATTTTAACAACTCTTTAGTACTGTACATGCTAGATTTTCAGTTAAGGGAGTCCTCCTACTCCTCAAGGACAATTTTGTATTTGCATTTAAAAGTTACTGAACAAAATTCGTACGGAAAAGTGGAAGAACATATGAGACAAAAGCACTTTTCCATCCTAAGGCAGTCTCTCTGGCACTAGACTACAAAATCAAGCTTCCTTTTGCTTAGTTTCTCTCCTACCCAATAAATGTTGCATTCTTCTCTGCATAATGGTATAACTACAGCAGAGAGTACTTCCTAATGCCTATCTAAATTGGCTTCCAAATTTATTTAAAAATCTGTGTATTCCCTCATGTCATTATATGCTGATTGCACAGCAGAGTTAGAAATCTCTACTAAAGATAAACTGCATCGTCTTTCTTTTTTCAGACATGTATATATGAATAAGAATTGAAACTTTTCACTATTCATCACTTTCTGCTAAGATGCAACTCTCCACAAGGAAGAGAAAATCTATGGAGAGAAAAGAAATGAAAGATGGTGTGGTAGAAATTAAACCAGCTCATTTTTTGTATGAATGAGGTAATTTAATATGTCTCTCCATCAGTAACCTTTATGATTCACTGCTATTTTTTCAGCTTTTCATAATATTAGATGTGGAATACATGCTATTATGGTATTCATCTTCACAACAGAATCAATGCCTCAGTCACTTCATTTTATTTGCAGAAACAGAGCTAGTTGTCCACAGTATAGGTATCTTAGAGTCTAAGAAAGAGGAAAAGACTGTGTAACAAAACTAAATATTTGTCTTGCAGCTGTGGGAAAACATAGGAAAGAACATAGCTGGTGGAAAACTTTTTACTAGAGAATTAGTTGGAAACTTACTGGATAGATTTTGGATAGTCTATAGTCAGAGTAAAGATCTAAAAAATTGAGAAATTATAAAAAAAATGGAAACCAATTAATTTATAAGGAGTTTATGGGCTTTACTGGCATAGTAGTATTAATGACGACTTGTGTTAGCCAGTGAAAGTGGTATCAGAATGTGGCCATTACACTGAAAGTCAGTGGATTCAGGTCACACCAGGTTTGCAGAGGTCAATTAATATTGATAAGTAGGTTTCCTAGCTGAATCCTTCATGCCACTGTAAGATATTTATCTTCATCACTACTGAACTTCTTTTCTTTTTTCCTAATAGTAATAGAAATAGTCCACAGTGTCTCTTATAAATGTAGAGACAAATTCAGTTGTCTGTAGGTGATTAAAAAAAAAAAGCAACTGTTAACTGTTAATTTGATGTTGAAAAGCAACATCAAATTACACATCTCTAAAATAGAATTTAACTTGAAAAAAGAGAAGGCAATAAAAAAACCTCAACCAAGCAAAGAGAAACTTGTAGCACCAGATGTTTCATTACGACGATTTAACTGCATGGAAAAACACCACATTGCCTTTTACATCAGACAGACATACTTAGAATTATTGTATGTCCATTTTTCTATAGATCCCACTTTCCCCATCTCACCCCAATATAAAAGTGTAGCTTAATAAATATCAGGACTTAAAAAAAAATCTGCACAATCTTACATGAAAATTTATATACATGAGGTTTCACCCTGACTTTACTTTTTTTCTAAGTATGTAAATTTTATTTTTAATCGCAGTAAGTAACACTGAGAAAATCATGATATGACTATGAAAATGATTTGGACATTCTTGGCACTAGAGAATGATTTTTCAGATGGTTGCACATGATTTCATTCTATGTCACCTATTAACCTATTGATTAGAACAGCTGGTCCTGATGGAGACATAAATTGCTTCAAATATCAAGGAGATTTGTATCTCTAAAACCATATTATTGGAATATAAACTAAAACAAAATAACTTTAAAATCAGATCTACTCAGTGAAACAGAATGAAATAAACAACTGCACCTGCTATTTTTTACAAAGCTGATTCTTTCCTTGAATAAGGAGTCTGCTCTTTTGTTCTCAATCGTGGAATAAAGAATATTTGGGATTTTAGTAGTCTCACTCTCTTTCCACTGCCTTTGAGAAGCTATGGCTTATTTCCTTGATCTTCTCCAGTGTTTTCTTCTTGGCTCCTGCTTCAGTGACATTGTTCCTGATATATTCCTGTCTCTACTTCCTTATGCTGTACTCCAGAAACTTCCTTCAGTTTAATACTGTCTTTTATTTCAGGGCTGGTGTTTTTTATCAACCTCTTTTTTTCCTTTCACAATTTTTTACCAAAAAAAAAGAAACTTATGTTTGCAAGACAGTACAGAAGCTTTTTTTTCCTTCTAACACTCATTTACCCTCTTTCAATACAAAACAATATTCACCTAACCAAATATATGTCTTTTGGTACAGTTGGAAAAGAGATAGTCATACCTATAGATAAACAGGAAACAATATTAATAAATCTGACCCATTGTGGGGTCAATGTCTCAACAAAATTGAGATCAGATGTGATGGTAATCAATATATAGAGAAATGCTTGAAAGGAACACAACATTGACTTAATTTAATGGCTTCAGTGATTAGGATAGGATAGGACAGGACAGGATAGGATAGGATAGGATAGCATAGCATAGCATAGCATAGCATAGCATAGCACACAGCAGGACAAGATAAATAAGTACACTTCCCTTGAAGATAATAATGAACATTAAAATATTCTAAACTTTAAATATATACATGTATATATGTGTGAGTGTGTGTGCGTAAGGTTCTTGGTTTCTTTTTCTTATTCTGTTTTTCTTTAAATTTAGGTGACTAGGATTTAGATTAGTAGGGCATGTTCACCTTTTCCTTTGTACTTTACCAGCTGTTATTCTGTGACTGCTACTTGTCTAAAAGTTAGAGTTGGTCAATTTAATATTCTTATGAAATATGAAAAAGTTCTTACTTGGATTATGTAGCAATACTTTGATTCTATTTTAGTACTAGTACTACTCAGATGATTTTGTACGATTTGCTTGTAGTTTTGTATAGTTCTTAATAAAACATTTTAAAATAATTAACAAAATACAGTCAAATTACAGCATTAATTATTGCAGGAAAACCATGGAATTGTTTGCACTTTTAATTAAATTTCACTAGTTGGTTTCAGTATGGTTATAAAAACTGATTTAATAAAATTTGCATAATTGCTTTAGATAAAATGTGTTTATGTAATAAATATGTGCATAAATGTTTGCTTATGAAACAAACCAGTCAGCTGTCCCAAAAAAAATCCTTTAAATGTAACTGCCTTTCCAGTAGCTGGACATAAAAAGGACTTACTTGCCTGCACAGTTAAGAAAGAGGTTAGGACATCTACAAACATCTGATTATTGCATGCAGACAAGAAAAGCTAGTGTGAGTACACTTTTATAGATATATTTTTTACAGGGAGTAATTTTTTGAGGGATGCATTTTACCCTAGCTGGACATATGAACATTAGGAAAATATAATGGTAAATTTATGACTTTCAGCAAATGGTGTCTCGACTTCCTCATTAAAAACATTAAGATAAAGATGTCTAGCAACCATTCTCTAGTTCTTGGTAAACTCTGAGAAAAAAATTATTTTTTTTCTACATAGTTTGATAGTAATATGGAAATAGTTCAATTTCAGTAAAACATATCAGGAAAGTTGAAACACACAAATATCTACAGAAGTGTGACATATTATTTCATCTTTCATTTTTAAAAGTGCAAGCAGCGTGAGAAAATATCTTCTTTTTTGATTGTGAGTATTCTGCCTATTTTTCAGAAACTGTACAAAGTGTCATTTTCCATATTCTCTGTTGGGTTATAAAGATCAATAATCACTTTCAGTTTTTTTAGCTAGTGTCTAATTCTGGCATAGATGTTTCCACTGGTAGGAACATGATGGACTCGCAGATGAAGGAGAGCAGAGGATATTGTCTATCTTGACTTCAGTAATGCCTTTGACACTGTTTTCCATGAGATTCTTATATAGGAAAATGGGGATGTATGGGATGGGTGACAGGACAGTGAGATGAATGAGCACCTCTCCTATGAGAAAAGGCTAAGAGATGTGTGACAGTTTGCCCTGCAGATGAGAGTGCTTTGGAGGGTGGAATTTATAAATGTGTATAAATACCTGAAGAGAAGGTGAAAAGAGAATGCAGTCAGGCCTTTTTCAGTCTTGTTCAGTGACAGGACTCAGGCAACAGTCAAAAAGTTAAATACAAGAGGTTCTATCTAAACATAAAGACACAGTTGTGTGCTATTCTGTGGCACTACATTTCATCACAGACTTCAAAAATAGAACATTTTCTAAGAAGAAAACTAATGCTTGTATATTAAATCTATGCAATAATATTTTACATTTGTAGTTGCTATGGCTTCCAATGCATTTGAGAGTATGAACCTAGGTTTAAATTAAAAAAACCAAGATACATAAATAGCAATTTCTTTTAAAATATTCTTCTTTTTAACTTCACCCAGAGTATATCTGATCATGCTAGGACTTCTAAATGCTAATATGCTACAGTTACACAAATTGTAAACACATGAATATTTGTAACCATTTTCTTTGTGAATATGTAAGACAAGCATCACTTTTGTTTTATATATATATATATGTCTTCATACACATATACATATACATTCAAAAATATATTTCCTCAAATAAAATATATTTCTTGATAAATTTCCAACTCTTGTATATTGGAAATGACTCAAGTTAAGTTGCTATTCCATCCATACCCTTTTTGCTAGTACATAAAACAGACACAAACTGCTCAAAACAGTTGAGGTTGCCAAGATACCAATGAGTTTCTTGGTTAAGAATCTGATCCTGTCACCTTGCAAACAAAGAGATTGAGTCCCTCATGAAGAGAAGAAACAGCTCTTCGAGCCATGCTGGGTGAACAACCAAACATGCAATTTAGGAAACCTGGGCATAATTATTCTGTTGGAACTCTTACTTTACTTATTAAGTATTATTCTTACAGGAGCATACCGAGCTTTGCTGTTGTGGTTATGCTGTGTTTGTTATGGTTTTTTTTAATCTGTTGGAGATAACTTCAAAACCCATAAATGGTCCAGAGATGTTTAGCTGTGAAATTAAAGATCAACATTTTAATTTTCTACCCCTATAGAAGCAAACATGGATAACTATTTAAGAGATAATTTTTAAAACTACTTTACAAGGTCATTTAATGAGTTTTCAAAGATAATTTTAAAAATTCAATACTGATGACAGTACTTACCCTAGGAACTGACCAGTAATTATTTGATAATATATTTTCAGTCTGTATATATATATATATATATATATATATGTATATGTGTGTGTGTGTGTGTATACAGAAAAAAATCAATAGATAAAGAAAAGTATAAAATTGTTAAGGCATAGCAAATAAAATGTTTTTCATGTAATTTTATTAATGTAATTTTATTCATGTAAATTTATTTCATGTAATTTATTTCTTTCAATTTTGGTACTATATGTAAATCCCAAATAGTATAAACGAATATTCAAAATCTACCTTTGACTTTGTCTAATCTTTCAAATGTTTTCTTCAGCATTATTTTACAAGGGTTTTTGCATGTTACCTGAGACCCTGGAAAATCACAAAACTATTATTAAAAAAAAAAAAGAAGAAGAAACTGAGTAATAGAAAACAAGTTACTTTTATTTTTTCAGCCATTGTCAGCATAAAATGAAGAAAAATGTTTTGTCATTTGAGTTCAACAAGTGTTATTGGTTAATAATGCAGAATAGGATTTAATTAAAATTATCTTTTATCAGTACAACTAAAAGCAGTTCTAAATTGGTACAGTAATGTGGAAAAGTATTCAATGAGACACAAGGCAACATATCATAGAAGCCAAATAAACTGTACAGAATTGTACTATTTTTCCTTATTATCTTTAAAATATTATGATGTCCTTGTATTAAAAGCAGCAATTCTGTCATTAAACAGAATTTTTTCTTTATTAATAATGTTTATATATTTTTTACTTATCCAAAATGTATTCCAAGAATTCCACAAGGATGCATATTTTCATTTAAGAACTGATATGAAGAAAGGCAATTTTTTTAACAGAAATGCAGAAATCAATAAAGTGTATGCTTCTTTTCTACAAGACATTTCTTAACCAACAGCTCATTACATTTTTGAAATATATCTGAACAATCTTTCAATGTCTAGAAAACCAAGGTTATCAGAAGACGAAAACTCTGCCCCAGAGAAGAGGATTATACATTAACAACATTCCAGAGAAAAGGAAGGACCTTATAGGTAGATTTTATTTCACCACTTTTCTTTCAACCTTGTAATAACTCACTACAACTTTTGATAAAATACTATACAATTAATTTCAATTAAATTGAGTCATAACATCATGAATGTTAATAAATATTTTTGATTTGTTTTTGCAATTTGAAATCCTGCAAGAGAACTTCAATTGGTTAGAAATTATTCTAAGAATCAAAATAGTGTAATTAAACACAGAAATGGTTAATGGTATTGGTTCAAAAAGATTTTTTTTTGCATCAAACAACAGTAAAGTCTTCTTAAAACCAAAAATCCTTTGCTATAATTTAGTCATTCTTAGTCATTTTTCAACCTTTAAAAAAAAATAATAACTTCTGAATGTGATTGGTCATCCTATAAATTCAGGATAGCAATGATTTTCTTCACAAAGAATTAAACCCATGGTGTATTTTAAAAAGCAGCATTTTTCTGTCTAGATGTATAATAAGAGAAGAACAACTAGTAATAATTTTCAATTACATTGTCATTTCTATTGTATTCATATTTCATTCGCACTTCCTAGAATAGGAATAATTTCAGATAATTTCAAGGTTGCTTTAAATATATAGCAGCTGGACACAGCCATATAAATGCTACAAGCTATTTTTGTCTATTACACATATTTTAGCTAAGTAAAATGTTCGAATTTTTTCACATACTTTCAATAGGAATGTTGACCTCAGCAAGTGCACCTCCTGAGGAGAAACGTAAGTGAAATCACAATCATAAATTCCTTCCACAAAGAGACTTACCTTCAGGAAACGAAGCAGAGTCAAAGGTTATGAGGATGTAAATAAATAGAAATGTAAATAAATAGGCCCAAAATGAACTGTCAAATCAGTTCAGTTCAGTCTTTAAGACCAGAGAACAACACTTTGTGAGTGGTGTTGACTCACTCTTAGGTATTCCCTCCTTTTCTCAAATTCGTGTTCTACCCAGAGATAGAACTACTACAAAGAGATCAGTAATGAGTGAGAAGTGTTCACTCTATGCAAATTTTCACACTAGGTCTTAGCATAGAGATTACGTGGTTAAGCTAGCAACCTCACTTTTTAGTCTGATAAATGGAGAGGGCTACATTCCTTCAGAAAGTGATTCTTAGGAAAGAAGCTAGTAGTTTGTCTTTCTAACTTGGTTAGATAAGAAGCTGAAAGTTAGGCTAAATCAATAAATATGTCCATTATTTGTTCTTTGTTAAGAGTTAAGGCAGCTTCATCATTTTCACAATGAGAAAAAGACAAAAGAGCAAGGCAAGAATCTAAATGGCATAGGAAATCCTTAGGAAAAAAAAAAGAAGCAAGTTGTACTGCAAGATGAAAATAGACTAAAGAGTAGGTCCCTGTTCTGACTAAGACTTATGAGCCCTTTGCTTTCAGTCCAACTTAAAATTTCTTTGAAAAGCACTTTCAATGTGCAGAATGGAGAGAGCCTTTCAGCTCAGTGAAATTCTTCAAGCACTGAAAAATTTTCTTAAAGTCAGAAGTGTTAAATATCATAAATAAATCTTCATGTATGTTTCATGTTCCATACAAGAAGCTTGAATGTTTCAGTGATTAACCTGTTTTTTTCCTAAGCATCTATTTTGCTTAGTTTAAATATTTTTTACAGTTTGATTGGAAAACTCTTACCTAATTTGTAATTATCATCTGTAAGACTCATTAGTAAAAAGAAGGCTTCACAAGTGAACTGAAACAAAACATGCACTGATTATTCAGAGTCTTGTATAGTTAGAGCAGGTAATATCCCTACTTGGATACAGGTAGCCTGTACCTTCAAATCTGCCTAAGATGTTACAGGAACTGCTGACAACAGCAGAAGAAGGGTTGTGGAAGAGACATGAGTCATGTAGAAACAAGTCAGTGGTTTGGGTTTTATTTGCTTTTTTGTTTTAAGTTCCCATAAGTTAAACATGCTTTAAAAGTTTATTCTCCATAAACTGAAATATAACTTATATAGTACATAGAACCAACTCTTCTAGATACACAGAACTTCAGTGAAGGTTTATGTGACTTTTATATATACTATCAGTATAAATGAAGCTTTTAAATACTTCATGTTCTTCTGTTTTTCTTTAGTAACCTGTTCCTTAAAAAAGACAAAACAATAGTGTATGAGAGTTTTTTTTTCCCTAGAAAATAAGGGTATGCAGGAACAATCTGTCAAAAATATTTATCTTTCTAGGTCCTAAAGGGAAATTGAAGATGTTCATATTCCCTAGCTGGAATTGATTGGTTTGTATTTGGGGTGGCATCACTACCTGCCATCTCATAGACTCCATGATATGTCATGTAGCCTTGACTATCCAGTCTGCAGGGGGATGGGGGAGCAGAAGCCTGTCTCCATGTATCTGCCTCTCCTTATCCTTTTTATCCAGTTGGGAAAGATAGAACTAGTCATCTTGTCATGAGGGAAAGGATCAGATGAGTTAGGAATACATAAACATATGCATGTACACATAGATACAGGCACACATAAATCTATAAGTATATATGAACACATACAGAGAGCAGAAAATCATTCTACCTGTTTCAATGCACAGAATATGAGAGCCCAATCATTTCAGACTCTGGAACATGAGAAACATTGCTAAAAGGGGTAGTCTGCTGCAGGAAGAAAATAAAGCACCAGTATTCCAATTTATCTGCTACAATTTTTCGTTTCCTTGTGCTATTTATTTAAATAACATTTAGTTACTAAGTCTGAAGAAGCAGTAGAGTAATACTAATAAAACTCTAAAAGCAGCACTGCAGAGAAGTAAAGGAGGATTATTCTCTAGGGAAGACATTTTACTGTGTGAAAGCAAGTATAAGAGACTGTGTTCTACCTATGAGCTCAATCATTGCATATTCTGGCTATATGGAAAGTGGGACACTAAAACTATACTGCAGTCTTTTCTTTCTGTAGAATGTTTCTGAAAGTGGCAGGAATTTCTATTTAAACACTATTTTCTTTAAGCAAAATTGTGGTGCACTGATTCCCACAGGGAATGCAATGTAAAGATAATGTTAATGGGTCTCCATCAACTTTTGAAGAATTATTTCAGAATTGTTCTGAATTCAGTCCTGTAATTCTACAACAGTTCTGTATTATGCTGAAAATTCACTGACAGCATCAAAATGAATCTCCTTGCTGTTATGGTTATGTTTTACTAAAAAATTATAGTAATTCCAGAGTCCTATTCTTGACTGTTACTACTTCATAAGGAGCAGTGATAGTGCTGTCCTACAGCAGCCAGTAAAGACACACCTGGAAGGAAAGGTGATGTAGAAAGCATTTAATAGGTGTGTGGTGGTAATACTACCATTCTTGTAGCTAAGAATTGTAAAATACTTCCCCTGAATGAGAGGACGTTACCTGCTTAGTTGAGAAATATGGTCTTGCTCCAGCTATGACAGATGAATTATTGATTTAAGACCTTATTTCTTCTTTTCTTCACTGTGATAAAAGAAAAATGTCTAATGCATATAGCAAAGCAGTACTAATAGCTCCTTTAGTCACGAGGCTGATTCCTCTTATGATCTTTATCATTTTTACACCTTTTTCTGGTGTCTGATCATCAGCACACTTAGGCATTCAGGACATTATTCAATTATTATACCATTGGCATCTTTGTGCCAAAAGCAAGTCAGCCAACCTAATGTTAGGTGTTCTTTTTTTTTTCTTTTTCCTCTTCTCTTCTCTTCTCTTCTCTTCTCTTCTCTTCTCTTCTCTTCTCTTCTCTTCTCTTCTCTTCTCTTCTCTTCTCTTCTCTTCTCTTCTCTTCTCTTCTCTTCTCTTCTCTTCTCTTCCCTTCCCTTCCCTTCCCTTCCCTTCCCTTCTTCTCTTCTCTCTTCTCACTTTCCTCTTTCCCTATATTATTTTTTTCTTTTGCTCTTTTCTTTGTTTTGTTTCCCCTTGTTTTGTTAGTTGGCTTTTTTTTTTCTCCAAGTATATTGATTCATAGTTTTTCCATGCTCGTGTTGTTTTTGTGGGCAGATGTCCTTATATTTTTTTCTGACCTTCTTTGTTGTCTCTGGCAGAATGCAGGGTATTCTTTAGCTATAGATTGGGTTGTCTGCTATTTTTATTCCATCCTTTCCTCTGTGTTTTATAGCTAAAGGTGATTTGTTGTGACCCTACATAATCTTAAAACAATATTCAAATACTGCCTCTAGATGGTTAAAACATTTCAGTGTACCAGAAATATTCTATTGTTTTGTACAGTGTACCAGAAATGTTCTATTGTTTTGTACAAGAAATATCAAATAGACTCCATCTTTATCAGCAACCTGTTAAGAATTTCCTAAGTGAGACTCCTAGGCTTTTTAAAAGAAAAATCTAACTTCCAAAAGAAATCACAACACTTCCTTTATTGCCAGAAATGTCTAAAATTACAAAAATCCCTATCCTATGGAGAACTGTTGATCCTTAGACCTTGAATCAAGTGTGCATTTATGATTGGGATACAGAATAACTTAATTTCTTAAAATCCAAAACTGTTCACACTACATATATATGTGTGTGTGTGTGTGTATGTATGTATGTATATATATCACCATCTAATTAAAAAAAAGTTAACTTACTGCATGTTTGCCTTCACATATTGTTCTATTTTTCTTTTTGATTACCTGACTATAGGATTTGTATTTTAATTTCCCTTCCATGACATGTAAAAATAACAAATTTTATTGGTAATTAGAATTGTAGAGTACAGAAATGCTGCCAAAAAATCTGTGTTATCAAAGATTGAATGCTTAGTCTTAATTAGCATGTGGCTGTTAATTGATTTCCCCTAAAGGAGAATGACATTCTGATTTTCAAGCATATATGTTAATGCCTACAAAATTTCAAGGGTGGGGAGCTGAATTTGCTACAATTCTAATACCAAATTTAGTGATAATTCTGTCTAAAATACTTTGAAATAATAGTGATGCTAACTAAATATGTAATGATGAATTTAAAAGACGGTTCTTTCTCTCCTTGGTCCCATATTTAGTGGACCCAAACTAATGTCCAATGAGGCTAAAGATGTAGAAAAGGCAATTATTTTACTTTCAGTGGCTTGCAACGTACAGTTTTTACACCAATCCTATTTCTTAGTTGCATAGTAAAATTTGAATAGCCCTACTTTGAAGACTGCAATCATAGCTTCCCATGCATATTTTCCATGAGGAGAAATACTAAATTTATTAAGCCCTGAGGTATCCACATTAACAGTGGGGTACACCCACATCAGGAGTAAACCACCACTCCTTTAAACAAGTCACATGTAGTGCTAGAATATCTCCAAGAGAAAAAAAAATGGTATTAGAAAAATTCCTATGAGGCATGCTCAGCATCAAAAAAGCAGGAAATCAGAGCTTGTCTCATGAGCATTCCCATAGCCATAGACATTCAGGGAGGATCACTACATTTACAGCCTTATCACCTACAAAATTCTTTTTTGGTAACATATGGCATTTTGTGACTGTCTCCAGCTGTATTCTAAAAGCAGGTTGCTCTGCAGGTAAAACATCATTTTGTATTTATGCAGTCACAGCACGTGTTTCTAACCAATAAGGACTATGCACATTTGCTAGCACTTGCCTATAACTAAGTTTTCCTCATCTCATCTCCCTTCTTTCTACAAACATGAAACAGACACTGTCTAAGGGGTTTAAAGGAGTGCCAGCCATGTCTCAGCCAGTTTGCTAGAAGAGGTCAGAGAGAAAACATTTCTGTGAAACTGGCAAAATGATCTTCTAGATAAAAAGTAATCGAAAGAGGCTGGGTACATCTTAAGTTTATTTGTAATGCAGAGCTGGGGGGTGTGTGCTTTCCAAAGCACTGATTTTTCTAAACTCTTCCATGCAGAAGAGGTTACTAAAAATCAATATATTGTTTTTTTATACTTGGAAAGGTTAAATGTGAGTTACACCTTTCTTTCTGGGAAAACAGAATGTGTTTTGTACACAGGAAAAAACCTGCAAGAATCTTTGTGGATGCTCTTTTTAAGAGTGGCAATGGGAAGCATTTCTTGCTGTTTTTTGCCCCTCCCAGGTCTTTAAACTCATCTTCATAAATAATATCTAAGATGAGAAAAAAAATTTCTGTGCAAAGGCCTATAAATAGACTTGACAACACAAGGGAGTAGCAGAGTCTTTTGTGGACTGGCCATGAAGCTCACTTCTTACCCAAGATCTCTACACCTCTTTCTATTCTGCTAAATAAAAGAAGACCAGGATTGAGTCTTTGCCCTGAGGCTATTTGGCAGCAGTTTTCTCACAGTGACACTGTCTAGGGCTGGTTCCCTACACAGCAGAGCTGTCTCTGTGGGGCTACTTGTATTCATCAAAACTAGAAGTAGGACATAAATTAGCAGCTAAAGTTTGTGAACAATCAGAAGTCCTGTGTTTAAGCTCATTCCCCGTGGCAAGGTAAAAGTACTCAGGGTCACAGGAGATCAGAACAGTTTGGAGTGCATTATGGACTTATGATCTGCCAAGGAGTGCTTATGTCTTACAACTCATTTATATAAACCCATTGTGCAAGGCATTTGGAGTGCTTCTGTTGGTGGAAACGTTTTTTGTATCCCTGTTATTTGCAAAATCCACACTCTAATCTTTACATCAACCTCTCATCTGCTTCTGGTAGACTGAATGTCCACCGCTACATGGAACACATTTGCTCTGCTGCTAGAGCACCTCACAGAAAGGGAATCCCATTCATGCCATCAAACACTGTGCTGTGGAGAACCAAACCAAGACCAGCAGACAATTCAATGATTCACTCCAAGTAGTATTCTTGCTCTAAACCACAATAAAACCCCACTTCTCTGGCCTCCCACCCCAGGTATTCCAGTCACATTCAAATCCACCATTCAAACACTGAAATAAGGGAGAAGTCCCCAGAAACCTGTACTGTGCTTGGCAGCAGTTACACTGTTCCACCTGCAATAACTTAGCTTAAAATCCCTGAATTGAAAAAGCATCTGGTCTCAAGAATGAAGCTGAGGAAATTACAACAGAATTGCAGAAAGTGACATCTATGGAGATGCCAAAACGAAGGTGCAATTTAACTAAGACTTACAGGCTATGTAAAAAATGGTACAATCTAAAATCAGCACTAGGTTGGAAAGGTTGCATAAATGAAAGTAGCTG
This sequence comes from Molothrus aeneus, assembly GCF_037042795.1. Taxonomy (NCBI): domain Eukaryota; kingdom Metazoa; phylum Chordata; class Aves; order Passeriformes; family Icteridae; genus Molothrus; species Molothrus aeneus. The sequence continues at coordinate 72,115,717 of NC_089647.1, read as the reverse complement.
GTTTTAGGTGGCAGGACTCTTTCAATCTTCTTGCACTTAGCTTAGCACTTGACCAGCAAGTTTTGTACCTTCTCTTTAGTCACATTCAGGACAGGTTAAGTCAAATATTTAAGCATGGTAGTTGTCAGTTTTCTTGACACCCCATCTCTTACTTCTGAAGCTGCCAGTTTGCTCTTCTCTTGGTGCCATTCTCAGGCTTTTTTAGATTCTTCTGAGAATCTAGCTTGACTCAAATTTATGGGAAAGGTGCTACTGGTACAGCCACTATCACACAGAATTCTATTCAGAATAAAAAGGCTGGTTTACAATCCAGGAGTCAGTGAAGTGGCCATTGATGGAAGGTGGGAGTTAACAACCCCCTTCCTCCCCCCCACACCAAAAATATACTGATGGTTGAAGCCATTACATTGGTTTTTTTCAATTTTCCAATTATATTTGAATGTCACACTTTTCTCATGCAGCTAATGGATAGTCAGTGAATGCATTTACCTAGAGTCACTATGTTAACACTGTTTTTTCTGTCTAGATTTTCATTTTTATTCATCTAGCTGCAAGCTAGGACTTGATCTTTTTCTCTTATTTGACTGTTTTCCCAATAGAAACATACATGTCTATGCTATTGTTTACCCATGGTCCATGGGTAGTATAGAAACAAGCATAAATATTGTAGAAATTTAAAATGCTGTTTTACAAGATAAAGAGAAAAAAAATTGGTTTTTGATTTAAAGATGATTTATCTGTTTTTTTTATGCTTTTGAAAGTTTGCACTGTTTGGCTTCTCAAATGGAACACACAGGTAAACTGATATCATTACTAATCTCAAGAAAATCACTCTTTCAATATTGAGTACAAAATATTCAGTACTTTTCAACTATACAACATAGACATATTAAAAATTATCATTATCTAATCAAGGTCCTAAATAGGACCTTCTGTTTCACAGTTTGAGACACACTTGTTGCTAATGGATTAATATCTTCTCACAGTTTAGTTTGACTATATTTAATTTATTTGATTTGTTAATAATGTTGGGATAATTTACCAGATATGTCTAATTTCCCTAACAGATACCATGAGAAAATATGAAAAAGACCACATTTGAGTGTCTCCAGCCTATATTCTACAAGTCAGAAAATTAATGAAAATGCTGTTGCTGAAGAGTGCTATGGAATAAAATATAAACTGAAGCAGCTTTATCTGATGCAAGAGAACGTGCATCTTATTTTATTGGTAGATCAAGTATGTTTTAAAATATAATTCTGAATAAGCCCTAACACTATTTAAAGCCAAAACTTTCAGGGCCTCACAAGAAAAGGGAAAATTGGAATGGTGACAAGTAGTAAACAATAAAGAAAGCTAACTCATGACCTAGTTAGGACATGAACCACTGAATATGTAAGCAGTCCACATAACAAGTCTAGTAGTGGTGAGTAATTAATAGTCTCCTATAAATGGCTGTTTGCAGTTCTTTGCTTTGCTTTTCCAGTTGGAAAATACATATGGTTCTGAAGCTATTTGCATGGACATAGAAAATTCCTCCTGAAATACTTCCTATTAGATTAGCTGCATAAGTTTTTTATTCTTTTCTTATAAGTCAGAATGCTTCATATCATTCAAGGTCCTTGTCTAAACTCTTCAGTCTATCCATCAGCTTTTACCCTAATTCACCTTACAATATATTTTTTTTTTGTCCTACAAAAAGAACTCAGCAATACAATTTTTTGTTGTCTTCTGTTAAATGAGCAATGGAAATTCCATCAATGCACCTGTTGGAAAAATCAACTTAAAAACAGTTCAAGTTACATGGGATTAATGTAATCCTCTGTGAAAAAAAGCATTTCCTTTTTTATCTTTGTTATTTCTTATGTTTCATTTTGTTCAATGGGTCCGTTTTAATTATGTGAGAAAAGGAACGGACGTCTTAGAGAAGGACTTTAAAAGTTATATTGTAAAACCAGTCTTCATTAATTCAGTGTTTATATATATTTTATCTTATTCTTTCTCATTTCTCAAATACATTACACAAATAAACTCTAGACAGTCATTTTAGGCATGCTTAGAGAAAATACAGTGAGTCATTCTGGGGTTTGGGTTGGGTTTCTTTGTGTGGTTGTTCTTGCTTGTTTTGGTGAGGGGTGTTTTTGGTCTGGTTTTTTGTCAGTAGTGAGATGCCGTTGTGGGATCTTTCAATTTTTGTGTACACCTGAAAATGTCTTAGATTTCCATCCTATATGATTACCAGGTGGCTTTCTTTCAGATAAATGTAAGTCCAGTTTACCACAGCACTTGAAGTTAGGAATGAAACATTTTCTGACCTTTTGAATAACCATATGAGTGGATCTCCCTAGAGATCCTTTCCTTTCCCAAGATGATCTGAGTTTTATTAAGTTTATTATTATTTATTCTGATGAAAGTGAAATTGCAATCCTCCTCTTAGAGATTCAGCTGTTTGTGAATCATGACCTAGTTTTGATACAGCACAGCATTATAACCTTGGCTCAGACATTGGGGAAAACTGCTAAACTGTGAGAAAACACCTAAACTAGAGCCATGCAAGATAAGAAAATGTAAAATTGCAAGCTGTGGTGACACTGTAGAAGTGTGCATACTTAAGCAGCTGAAGAGGTAACAAACTAAAATAAAGGAAAAAACAGAAAATCAGAAGATGGAAACTCAGCAGCACTGAGGATTATCCCCTTTCAAAGAGTAATAGGGCCTGACCCTTCCCAGCCTGACTGACAACTGCTTGGCCAGCAAAAACTCAATGGATGTGTTACAGAGATGGTGAACGCTTAATGCTCAGCCCAACAGCTTGCTCATCTTAGATATTTGCTGTGTATATTAGTCAATAATTACCTTCCTCTGCTTTCAAGCATGCTTATCTTTCTTGCTGAATCTCTGCACAAGGTAGAAGGTTTGTGAATGGAAAATTCTCAAGACAGAGATTCAAAAGCTAGTTTTGAATATAAATGTTTGCAACAAAATGTGGGGTTTTTCTCACTAATTTTTAGCAGCCATTTATGTACACAGAGGCAGCAGAATGTTTTCCACATTATTCTCCATTGAAACATGTTGATTTGTTTGATTACAGCTGACTCATGTCTTAGTTACATGAGCAGCTCTTCTTTTGTATTATCACTATGAACTTTAAGCTCATTATGAAAAAAAAATTGCAAGATAGCCCAGAATTCTGGTTTTAGAGATTTTTGAGGTACATAAAGGCAGATGTCAGCATTCAATTAGATTTATAAACTTTTGAAAATAAAAATGAGTACGTGAGAAAATGTCACATCCATTATTCTTATAATGATAAAATTGAATTCCATTTAAACCCACATTTATATCAATTTTTCCCCACTCTACTTTTTTTTGTTACTTTAAAAACAGTCTGTTTTAACCCCAGTCATCTACTAAGCACTGCATAGTGACTTGCTCACTTTATGCTCCAGCAGGATGAGGTGACAGAAACCAGAAGGGTAAAAATGAGAAAAAATTGATTGAGTAAAAAACGATTTAATAATTCAAATTTTAAAAATTTGAATAATAACATTAATAATAATAACAACAATTATGGTAAATTGTAATGAAAAGGAAAATAACCAAGTGAAAGAAATAAAACCCAAGAAAGACAAGTAATGTAAATGCAAACAATGATACACAACCAAACAAATAATGCATGTCCCGTGTTTGAGCAACAGCCTCCAGACGCAGCTGCTCTTCATCTATTGCTGATCATGATGTCACAGGATATACATGATCTCTTTGCTCAGCTGGGGTCACTTGTCCAATCTATCCTCTCTCTCATCTTCTTGTGCACCCCCATGTTGCTCGCTGCTCCTGCAGGTTGAAAAGATCAGCCCTTGTCTCTGTGTAAACCCTGCTCAGCAATAATGGAAACATCCCTGTGTTATCAATACCATTTCTAGTACAAACCCGCAACACAGACCCATATGAGCTACTGTGATGAAAATCAACTCTACCTTTGCCAAACCCAGCATATTCTCCACCACCAATTCTACGCCATTTTCATCCTGCTCAAGTCCTACCCTCTCCAATGTATCCTCAATAACCACCACATCACTTCTTCCAAGCAAAGAATATTCTTTACTTCTTCCAAGTAAACAATACCAGATTCCTGGTATTTATCACACCAGCCTTTGATAAGTATAAAGATATAATATCCTGAGTCTATGGGCCACCCCTGTGAGATGTCAATAAAATGTCCATAAATCGTAGAATCATAAAATCATAGAATCATAGAGAGAGAGAGAAATCTAAGCTCCATCCCCTTCTCAGGAACCAGGACCGAGAGAAAAGGCAAAGTTTAAACTTTCATCTTCATTCTGTTGATCTTTCAAAGACTGGGAATTTATAAAAATTCTGTATTTTCTGCTTCAAATCTTTCTCCATGTATACACTATACCACTCAGCTCTCTTAATGGAATAGGACTGTCTTACAAAATAGCTCATGTTTTGTCTTACTGGCTCGAGTTACTCAACACTATTTCTCCAGTTCATAAACATGTCAAGCATTTGTTAAGTATTGCATTTTTCAGTGGATGAGACAAAACAATTTCAGGTGAAATCTGTAGAATGTTAATGAAATTCTTCACTCTCACTAAAAAAGAATTGACTGAATAAAGAGCTGTTGGGGTTTCTTCATTGTGAGTGACTAGAATTACATCTTTTAAAAGGAAATGTCTATCCTGAGACATACCTCTGGGGGGAAAAAAAACCACCAAAACACACAAAGAAAAAATACCCCCTCAAACACTTCTAGACATTTAGTGATTTAGTGATTGTGACTTAATAAAATGAACATTAAACCCCATAAATTTATATGGCTGCAAGAAACAATTCTTGATTGTCTTAGAATTTCTTTATGGATGTTGCATGACATCAAAAATATGACAGCTCAATGCTTATGTTATATATTTTTGATCTGTAAAAATATTTTTAAAAAGTGGTTTTGGCATTGAGGATGTTGGCGTAACTAATTTTTTGTAAACTAAAAAGCTAAATGGAAAAAAAAGCAAAGAACAAGATGATGAAAATCTGGCAACTATAGAAGACACTGAGTGTCAGGACAGCCTTTGGTTTTTAAATTACTAGTAGTTTGTAATGGAATGAGGCAAAATTGATTTCAATTTTTTCTGCAAATTAAGGGAATGTTATTATTTAACATGGAGTTTTTTTTATTTAATGTTACAGACTCAATCAGGTTGGACAAGACCTCTAAGATCATCAAGCCCAAACTATAACTGAACACCACTATGTCAACCAGACCATGCTTTCCATAAATATCTCCAGGGAGAGTGATTCATCCAGTCTTTCCCACAACAGTCTTTCCATAAACACCTCCAGGGACAGTGACTCCCTGAATATAGGGATAGCCCATTCCACTTACTGTAAATAAATTCTTCCTGATGTCCAACCTAAACCTAGTGCACTTTAGGACTGTGTCTGTTTGTCCTATTGCTGATTGTCTGGGAGAAGAGGCCAAACCCCACCTGGTTACAACCTCCTTTCAGGTAGTTGTGGAGAAGGATAATGAGAGAGATTTTTCCCCTAAGCTGCCTTTTCTCCAGACTAAACAACCCCAGCTCCCTGAGGCACTCCTCATAGGCCATGAACTCCAGACCCTTCAGAAGCTTCACTGCCCTTCTCTGGACACACTCCAGCACCTCAATGTTCTTCCTGAACTGAGTGGCCCGGAAATTAACAAAGATTCAAGATGTGGCCTCACCAGTGCCAAGTACAGAGGAAGAATCACCTGCCTGGTCCTGCTGGCCATACTTTTTCTGTTACAAACAAGGATGCCTTTGACCTTCTTGTTCTGGGCATGCTGCTGGCTTAATCAAATTTTTTATTATTATTATTATCTAATTCTAGAAAATTAATTAAATTATTTATAAGGGACTATTAATTGTGAAAAGGAATTCAATAGTAAATTTTCCAACATTTGGTAGAAGCAAAGGTACCCTTCTAAATTTTTTTTTTAAATATATTTAAGATACTAAGTCTTTCTGATTTTTTTATTTGTGCAGTCTTTTGTGACATACTGTTTTTTGGTCAAAGAAAGTCATTAAACAGGATAAAATTGTGAGAAAAATTTTATGTGGAGTATACCTTATTCTGACTGTGATATTCTGTGCTCAGATAATCATAGGATAATCACTGCTTACTATCCTAGTTGTGGATTGGTTCAATCAGAATACATTAATGGAAGATGGGCTGCAAAAAAGCAACATTAGCGAAAACATATATGGAGGCATAGGCAGGGGCAGTGTAGAATGAAGAATAACTCATATATTTTGTAAGTCTTTCTGCTCCCCTAGTATACAAATGTCTTATGATTTATCTCTAGGACCTAGATTTCACTGACACAAAGCCAGGATATCAGCGCAAGTCATTGGTCCCTAGACCACCATGGTTTTGGTTATTTCCTTGGTCTTTGGGATCTGAAGGGATTAATGATTTATTGTGAATTGATTAACACAAAAATGTTCAGTAGTAATTTCATACAGTAATGTTCTGCAGTTTAATTCTCCTGATAATTAACACTTAATTCTGCAGGGGGTGTGTGGGAAAAATCAAATTGATTTCAATGTCTGGTGCATTTTTTTTTTTTTTTTTTTTGGGAAAACATGAGAGAAATTAAAGCATTACTGGAACACCGAAAAAAAAATTAAATTATTTTCCTTCCTCTGTAGCTAAAGGGAACAAAAGAATACAGTTAATAAATTGGGCAATTCTAACCGAGAGAATTTAGAATTTAGCTATTAGGTTCCTGGAACAATAATGCTTAAGAATTCAGTGTTTCTTGACTGAACAAAGCCCATGAAATCATGAATATCTAACATATATTTTGACCCGGAAGTGGATTGTTAAGTGCAAAATTTTGAAATATTCTATTGGGGACAAAATCTCTCCAAAGGAAAACAAGAAGAAAGAAGTAGGAAGCGTCAGTTCTGCCTTTTTCAAAGAAGGCTACAAGCAAAACTCAGAGCTATGGATGTTTTTACTGAGGTTGAGGCATTTGGATCATCCATTCCTCAGATGTAAGCTAGAAGAAGATTATGTGTATTCAAAGGGTCAGAGTACTCAGCTATAGTGGTGGCAGAGGCAGTGTAAAGTTCTATTTCTCCTGCAGTTGGCTGGGAGTTGCATATTCAGCATCTCAAAGGAATGCTTTGATTGACCTGGATCCAAACTCTTGTATCAAGTCTTTGCTAAGAATTATTACATTTTCCAGAGAGAGAATATACGCATAGAGCTTAGTAGATGGAATATCCAGCTTTATGTAAACTATTTACTTTACTGAATATTTATTGAAGATCTTTTTAAAATAATTTTTTCCGTTGTAGAAATTCTGAGGGTATATTTATGACATTTAATAAGAGAAATCTAGGGACTGAGCCAGAGTGCTGTGATTGCCGACACTGCACAGTTTTTAGCTTGCTTTCTGAGCTTCTTTGGGCCACTGAGACACTCCTGTTAGGAAAAGGACAATCTGAAAAGACTTGTGAACACAAGATAATCTCTGCTACTTATCTTGAAGCCAGGGATACATCCTTGCTCTTATCTAGCAACATAAAACATACTGCTCAGGGTCCTTTTTCTAGATAAGAGAGAACATATTTTAGCTGCTGGAATATACAAGCATAGTCTTGTTCTCTGGCCCATGAAAAGTGAAGATGTTTCAACAAGGCAGCATAAAAGAGAACAATCTTCTGGTTCTCTGGCTATAATCAATTTTATAAGCTTCTGGCTAAAGCACCAGCCTAAAAGATGTTGGGTCAGACTTTCATTTTCAGATTGAGTGACTGAGCAGTGTCATCCTTCAGCCTGAGTGAGTGGAGTACTTGCTGAGTTACTGAACAAAAGGGACACACAATGCACCAGGTCACTGTGTCTTCTACAATATTGAGCACTGTAGTGACTTCAGTCAAATAACTATTGGGCTGGGTTTTGTGATTAACATAAGCAGAAGGTTACCTAGGTTTTACAACCCTGAATGGTTTGAGAAGAAATTAAATGTCTTTCTGAGAAACTGTGCTGATGTATAGGGAGCTTAGTGAGGCCTGTAGAAAATGTAGGATATTTTGGTGGTCATATTTGCTTTCATGGACTCTGATACCTCAGCAGGTAGTCAGTAACTGGTATACATTCTGAGAAACTTTCAGGGATTTTAACATATACTTATGTTTAAAAAATATATATTATGTATATAATTTTAATAATTTGAAGATTTTATCCTAAAAGAAAAAACTATTTTAGTATTTTGCACAGAGCAGGAAGCAAGAAAACCTTAAAAAATATCCCTTTCACAGCATGACTCTTTTATACCTGGGATGTGTGAACTCACCTGTTTGACATATGGTTTTGCCTAAATGAATGTTTGTATTAAATAGCAAAGCTTATGAACTCATTATGAGAACACTTTGTATTAAAAAAATAACACGTCATGAATAAATACAGTAATTATTAATCTACCTCCATATGTGACTGAAGTTAAAATCCTTTTCATAATACTGATTTATCCATTTGTACTAGTTTCCAATCACAAGATCACTCAAGAATGACATGTTTTTTGATTACTTCAGATTTGTTAATTTAATGGTTATAGCAGTACCATTTTTATTTGTGTCCTAAATTTTGTCATATAAGTATAAAATAATTGAATTTTGATGGGCTTTAATCTAATATTTTGATGAACCCTCTTCTTCAAAGTTTGCCAAAAGGTTCCACATGAGAACAAAATATTTTGATGAAAAAAAAAATGAAGAAGAGAGAAAAAATTTGTTTACTTTTGTGGCAGTTTCAAGACTGAACTCCTAGAAAATGTCACATTTATAACAGTATATGCTTTCCACACAGAAGGAAAAAAAATCCCCAGAAAGCAAACAAACAAACAGTCTCAAGGTTAAAAAGAAGACAAGTGCTTAGAATCAGGATGGTTTGGCTATGTTTAGCTTTCTATTTGCTTCATTTTTTTGTGAATTACATAAAATGTATCGCTTATTTGTGTTTGGTGGAATCCTCTCCTGGTTTCTTTTTTTTTCATGTAAATGTACTGTTTCCTTGCGTAAATCCCCTTGACATTTGGAATCATTATCTCTTTTAACACTAAGACAACATTGTGCACAGCACTGAGAATTACAAAATCTAAATCCCTCAGAAAGGAGAGGAAAAAGTCTACATTTTGACATAGTGTTTAATAATTTTAATCTGTATTATATGTCATCATACCAAAGGCAATTTGATGATATCTGAATTTTGACAATGTTTCCTTAATTAACAGACTTGGATGATGCTGTGACTGTGGGGCAGACCAGTGTTTATAATTTAGGTCTGTAAACTATTGAATCTAAATTTGTGCTCTGTGAAGGGGTAATATGGGTTATTTACAAGATGCTGTTAGGGCCACTGTAATCTCATCAGGGACACATCAGAAAACTCAGCTCCTCAAGCAGAGAAAAACATGGTGAAATTGTTAGCGGCTGCAACCTTAAATTATGCATGGTTGTTGACAGCTCATAGTGTGAACAAATGCTGTAATGCTCCTTTACAGATTTTCATTTTTTCCCTAACCCTCCACTCTATCTATGCTGTTCAGGGTGATAGAGAGATCAAGTTGTAGAATGCCCAGAGTTTAAGTTGCTTTGCTTCATTTAGCTTTTTAGAATCTGTGTGTTTATTTTTGCCATACTTTATAACCTTACTTATGCTGCTGCTATGTACAAACACTCTTTGTGCATGTATAGCACAGCAGGAGATACAGTTTTACATAATTTCACTGTCACCAAGCATCTATCAAAGAAGAATTTCTTGTGCTGTCTACTCTACAGCCATTCCAGAAGAGTTAACTAGTCTTTCAATAGGAGTAGATGGAAAAACAACAGATTAGGAAAGTGTTTTTGATTAATTACTTTTACTACTTTAGATACTGGAATGTTGCAGACCTTAGTTCATGTTACTCTGACAAGGTTAAAGAAAAAATTACACAGGAAAGCTGCCCAGAAATTGTCAGAATCAGAAAGTCATCCTTGTCAAATATGCCAAACAGATTCTACAAAGCTCTTCTATGGAAATTTTCCATTGCTGTTCAGAAAAAGTAGGAAACAAGCTCTCTAGCCCTGTAGTCTGCAACATAAAAAAAATCCAGTAATCAAAGTTATTTTTCCATCTGTTCCAAGTGAATGAAGATGAGACTATTATAAATACAACTCTGATGCATGAAATTCATGTATGTTTCAGATATATAGAGAGGCTGTGTTTATTTTTAATAAATCAGATGTAATCATACCAGATATAGTGTTCCAATTTATGTTAAAAAAAAGACAAAAACAAAAGATTAAAAAACACCTAGCCACCTTTAAAATACAGTTTACTGCATAATACATCAAAATCATAGAATGAAAGGATGTCTTGGTTTAGAAGAGCACCTAGTTCCAACCCCCCTGCCATGGACAGGTTCATGTTCCACTAGACTAATTTGCTCAAAACCCCATTGAACCTGGCAATTAATACTTCCAGAGACTGTGCATCCACAATTTCGATGGGAAACCCACTCCAGTACCTCATCATACTCACAGTAGGGAATTTCTTACTAATATCTGATCTAAACTTACCCTGTTTCAGTTCAAACATGTTTCTCCTTATGATGTCACTACACACCCTTGTAAGAAGTCACTCTTCAGCATTCCTCTAGTTCCCCTCTAGGTACTGGAAGGCTGCTATAAGGTCTCCTCAGAGTGTTCTCTTCTCCAGGCTGAACAACACCAACTCTCTCAGCTTGTCTTCAAAGAAGAGGTGCCCCAGTCCTGTGTCCCTATTCATGCTGCTCCTCTGGACTCACTCCAGCAGGACCACATCCTTCTTATGTTTGGAGCCACAGAGCTGGGTGCAGTACTCCAGGCAGGCTCTCACTAGAGTGGAGTAGAAGGGCAGAATCACATCCCTTGATCACTGGCCAGAGATACAGTTGGCCTTCTGAGATGTGAATACACACTGATGGATCATGTTGAGCTTCTCATCCACCAACATCACCAAATCCTTCTGCTCAGTGCTTCTTTCAACCCTTTCTCTGCTCTGTATTTATACTTGGGATTGTCCTGACCCAGGTGTATTTCGTTGTGTTGCACTTCATGAGGCTCACACAAGCCCGTCTCTTAAGCCTGTGGAGGTCCCTCTGGATGGCATCTCTTCCCTCCAGTGTGTTGATTGTACCACAGAGTTTGGTGGCACTGTCAAACTCACTGAAGGTGAACTCAGTTCCACTTTCCATGTCATTGGGACAGTGTCAGATGCTTTGCACAAGTGCTGATAATGGATGTGCGTAAGATTCTATCACGCTTCTCTCTGCATGACTTGAAAACCTAATGTCAAGGTATTTCATTAATGTCAATAATAATTATGCATATAAAACCTACATATTGATTTGAATTATATTTCTAATTTGGCTGATCTTTTGGGTTAACTATTCAGAAAAGCTTTTAATTTTTTTTTCCTCCTTAAATCATTGTAAAATCAGCACAAAAAGAAAAATGTTAGAGCAGGTTGCACAATGAATGAAGTTAAGTGTACAGTTTTGCATTTGGGTAAAAACATTCCTAAGTTGTTTTGAAAGATTTAATTTATAATGTAAAGTGCAAATATGACTAGTTGTGAGTTCTTCTATGAGTGTAAATGTTATTAAGCCATGTCTAGGATGATTAATGAATTGTTAAACTAAGTCTATTGGGAGTCAAACTTCAAACAAAAAACAAGGCATAATTACAGATTTCCAGCCCTCAGTATGCTCCCAAAATACAGGTAATTTTAAGGTATGCTCAAACTGAGGCAGCAAAAGGGTCTAGTCATACATATAAAACTTTAAAAAAGCCCTTACTTTTCTATGTAAAAAGTTAACATGCATATTTCATATTTTCTGTCAGTATTACTATAAAAATATACATGATCAAATACAAGTTTTTTCTTCTTCCTTTTTTTTTTCTTTTTTGTTTTCATTCTTAATTATTTTTTTCTTTGGAACCTTAGTTTACTCACACCTTCTGAGGATAAGATTCAAGAGTAAACTTTTAAGGCAAGGAGTTGTTGTGATTCAACTCTATTATCAATATATTTTAGACTTCAGTTTTCATTGGGCTGCTAAGCTGTGTGTGCTTACACGATGCTACAACTCAATTTATATTGATTTATCTGACTGATACCCCCTCACTAAGTGAGGAATATTTAAAACAAGAGGACAAAAATTAGTTAAACACCATTGCAAATTAATAAGCAGCAAAATAATTTGTATTATCAATGCTTTCTGAAAACAAAGGCTTGCAACCAGATTGACTTTATCAAAGAAGAAATAAATTCTATCTAATAATGATCAGTTCAACATAAGAAATGTATTGCTGGTGGGATTCTGAAATAAGTTTTGCAGACTACAACCTAACTTGAGCATTCTTCCTCTTCATATCTGACACCTTGTGTTATTCTGTTTTTTGGCCTCCAACAAAGGAAAAAAAAGGCATTTATTTCATTACTCTGCACAGAAATCAACCCATAAAATAATAAAATATAAATATAACCATATAAATGTTTGGTGAGTTTTGTATTTGAAAAATTTTCTGAGTTCTAGAAGAACCAAACAAATCAAAATAAATGAAATAATGATAAAACAAAAGTCCCATTATTTAATTCTGATGTATCCCCGAGCTTGCCCCAGAAGGTGAACCCAAGAGATATATTTATCATCAGAGTGAGATCTGAGTTTACCGTTCAAATGTCAGGAAAATGATTTTTTAATAACTAGAATCCTAAAATCACCAGTGGGGAAGGCTGTTTATTTCAGCTGCAGTGAAGCCTTTGCTCTCTGCCAGTTCCTGGAATCATTATTTGAAAATCATCTCCATAATAGATGAGAATTTTCTATTTTTGGAAAACAAGTACTGCTTATAACAGTTGTGGAATCCTTACATGCATGGAGAGTGCTAGTTAGAAATATGGTAGAACAAAGATGCACACAGAATCTTTTTTTTTTTTTAATATTCTGTATTGTGTGTTTCCATCACAGCACAGCTTTATTTTTCACATTTTAAATAACTGCCTAACATAGAATGCATTCAGAAAGGGGAAAAAAGCCAGATTACCTAAACTCAGCATCTCTTCTGCACGCAGGCTAAGAGATAATGCCTGCACAACACTGAAATTTGAGATTGCATTTTGTCCAACCTGGCAATACACAGTCATCCATTAAAAATGGTTTGTCCCTTTGAAGTGAAACACAGTACAGCGGAGAATGGTAGGTATCTGTGGTCCTCTGTGAGACCTATTGCAATATCAGTGGGAAAGACAGCCCATGTTAAAGGCTTACAAGGCGCTAAATATTTTATGGAGTGCAATTTGAGTTCACAAGGTAAGGAGTAATGCTGGCAAATCCTCTGACATGCCTCCCTGAAATTCTCAGTTCATTCAAACTATGCAGCTGATGGAAGACTACTAATACTCTACCATGATTCAAAAAAACCAGTGATCTCGTATAACCATAAACTTGTTAATCTGACACTGGACCTGGCGATAGTAATATAAAACATTGATTCAAAGACTTTTGGTTTAGAATTAAATGAAAGTAATATGCTTGATGCCAGTCAAAACTGTAACAAAAAGTTTGATTTTCTTTTCATGAGAGTATGAATTTAGCTCACAAATGTAACATTTGTTCAGTATTTGATTTCTTCCTGCAAAACCTTTGATTAAAAACACCTGTACACAAACACAGAACTGGCATAGCACAATATGAATAAATGTGCTCTAGATGCCTAATTAACATCTCAAATCCCACTATTAGTGGGATCTTGATTGAAGGGAGTGTTTTTGGCAGGGTTGAATAGAATTCACTATTAAGTCCTATGAAATACAATATTTCCTCTGGGAATAATCTAGGAAAAAAAAGTTGCAATTGCTAAAACATAAGTATGATACAAAGATAGAGGAAATGATCTTAAACTAGAATTTTAATAATGGACATCAAAGTGATCTAATGAGTTCATCTCTTCAGGAGGCTGGCTGGTGATGCAGTGGAGAACAGTTACAAGGCTTATCATACAGAAGGCAGGAAGCAGCCTTTGTAAATGGGGCCATAACCATGAATAATATTCAGTATTTACAGCAGATAATTAATTTATTCTTACCTCCCTCTATGACTTAAGGTTAGAAAATATTCATAAAAATTTTGACCATAAAACCAAGTATAATATGTGTTTTTGTGGGAAAAATTCAAACTTCAAGTATGATCTTTGATCTAAAGAAGAGGCTGCATCATAAGCTGTTGAGTCAAGGGTAAACTTACATATACTTAGAGAAAAAGCACGTCAGAAATATTTTAGAGTGGAATCTTAATTTTCGAGATCGTGAAATATCTCTCACTTAGTGACTTCAGCACAGTGGGGAAATAATCACAATGAATATAAGAGTTTATGTCATAGATCAGATTTTAGGAGATGATCTAAACCAGAATTTCAACATTATGTTCAGAATTCAATAATATGCTACATCAGAAATAAAATTTAAATTCAATCTTAAATAAATATGAAGGATGCAAAGGAGAAGAAATAATAGTAACAAGCAGGATTAAAGAAAATCTGGTTTTATGATTGGAAGACTGAGATACTCTTGGTGGAGTGGCAACTGTCTATATCTCTCACTAATTACTTTTGCTCGAGTGTTGATGGAAAAGAGTTAGCAAAGTGTTGTAAATTTTCATCATTACACACTTCTCAGTTCTTGCATTATGAATACCAGTGGATTGGAAAAAAGCATACAGAAAAAACAGTGAACAAACAAACTAAAAAAACAAGGCAATGAGCTGAGGAATTTTACCTCTGTAGAACCTAAAAGAATATACTTTTTCATGTGTACTCTCAGTAAATATGCAGCAGGAGGTACACTCATATTGCCTGGGAGATTAACAAGGTGATGCAATGTAGCTTTTCTTGACTAACTGCCATGATTCTTTGGAATATTATATTTTACAATATTTTTCTCTTAAGGGTAAAAACATTTGAAAATGGTCATGAAATAACCTGTGTAGGAATGGAATGACATCTTATTACCACTGTTTTGAGAAAGGGAGCTGACTGGTATCAGCTAAAAATATTTTTTTCCGTAGATACAGTGTTATCTATGTGCCAAGAGTGAAGATGTAAAGGGACATTTGTCTTGATCTGTGTCTTTAGAAAAGGTGTTATATGACAAAGTTCTGGATTATTTCAGCATAACTCCAGTACAACTAACCCACATCAGATACTTTAATGTGCCTTCTTATTAACAAAAGCCACTAAAAGGCTAATTAAGACTACGTATGTAAATCTATTCAAATTATTATAAAGTTTAAACAAAATCAATATTACAATTGCTATTATTGCTGAACAAACATCAACTTCCATGGAATTTCATTGTCTTTAGATGAATATTTGGCTACCAGTCTCAAATTTCTTTCAGCAGTAAATAGAAGGAGGTGACATTTGAAAATTCATAGTATTTTTGTAGCTCACTTTTCCAGGAAGAAAGAGCTCTGTGAATGTCAAGCATCTTAAGAACTTTAAGGCTAAGTCTGGACATTTAGAGTTCTGCTTAACCTGAGACAGTCAATAACTCCATCTTGACAGTCAATAACTCCTGCTTGATTTATAAATACTGATTCCCATCCTCTGCTCGCCTCACCATTGTGATTGTGCCATCACAAATGTTTAGACTATGCTTACTCTTTCCACTTTAAAATGGCTTGAACTGCCCTGTGGAGATGTGGATTTGCCTTCAATGTCCGCAAAAGAAAGCAGAAGTAAGTACCTTAATTTGAAGTGCCTGCTTTTCAACACTCACATGAAAGAAAATTAATCCCATCAATAGGAAACTACTTTCCCCTGTATGTGGTTACTCTAGGAAGCATCCTAGTTTTTGTAAGCAAAAATGTTCTTTCTTCAATGGAAAGCTGGGAAAAACTTCCTGGAGTCAGTGTCTGGGATTTGTAGCTGAACAAACAGGCAGAAAGAAAGATAGCAAGCTAATAATATTCATCCTGTCGTTTCATTTTAAAAACAGCATAGAGCAATCTAAAGTAGAGAGTTCATCTCCATGTCACCTACCGGAACAGTTATAACTTAGGCATTTCTTGGGAGTCATTGAGTTGTTTGATTGCTCTTTAAAGACTGACTATGAAGGAGATAGTGCTTCATTGTTACTGTAACAGAGGCATTCAAAACGAAGTAACAAAGTCTTTTTTCTGTAGTGTAATTCATTGCTTCCTAAGCTGTGTATATGCAGAGAACACATTTTTTCATTTCTTTAAATTGTTCTCTGCATTAATTCTTTCCTTTTTTTTATTTTTTATTTTTAACCTGTGAGAAATCACTCAGTTCTTTCAAATGTTTGATTTTGGTCCCTCTTTTATGGATCTGTTCATTACATCCCATATTCTGAAGGCTCATAACCTAAATGAATCAAAGACCCAGCACCAACCTCTGTGCTGAAATGAACCAGGAGTATAGATTTTCTCCTATTATTCTTCCATTATGGACAATGAGGACTATTCTTAGGTTTTATGATGTCAGTTATTTTGTCATTTGGTGATTTGTTTATTTTTTTTTTATCCACAACATGCACATTTCTCTGTCATGTCCATCTTGTCATGCATTATAACCCACAAATCCTTCTCTGAAAAACTTTTACCTAAATACTTTTTCCCCCATAATATTCCATTGATTTTCACCACCCTTTCCAACCTTTACTTCCTCCTGTTGAATTTCTTTCCAGTTTTCAGCAGATTAATGGTCTTTCATGGCTGCTTGGAATTTAAATCCTTTCCTTCAAGCATAGTAATAATCTCTCCATTTGTACAGAAAGTTGAACACCCAAGAAGAATCCAATACAGAAATGGTATATGTTGTGGAAAAAAAAAAAATCTGTTCTCTATTTTTCTAAGCTTAACAAATATTAAAAATCAACTAAAGAGTATCAAAGCAATATTTTCCTGTGACTAGGTAAAGGGAATAATCACATTTTGAAATCACACAAGATCTCCATGTACATGGCTTAAAAAATTATACTAGTTTTAAAGTATGGAGGCTTTCTGAATAAACATTATTCATTCAATTCAATTAAAAATGAGTTGTCAAAATCAAAACTAGTAGAAAAATAGTCACAAAGAAATTTCTTCACAAATGTGGATTACTCTGTACCAGGGCATTTGTGACTCATAGGAAATTTCACCTGCTCTCCTAATTTTTACAGTTGCTAAAGTACAATAGATCACTGAAATCCAGGCAATGAAGTACAGGGGGTTTTATTTATCACTGAACATCTTTGCAATCCTCATAATCAAAAAATTTATGCATGATTCTTTCTGCTGGGGTAGCATTGACCTGCAAAGTAACTCTCACAACAACAATGGAAAATATTATTAACAATTGAAAACTGATGAAGTGAAAGGAAAAACTTAAAAGCAGAGTGGAGACATGGGCTCTAATATTTAAGAATGTATTATACTGCAATATGGTACACATATATATTCAGATTATTTAATTCTTTATTGATTTTATTATTTTAAGAGTTGATGAAGACTGAGAGATTCTGGTCAAATGTGCATTTATGACTAGAGATTATTAGTTCTGTACTCTCTGATCTGAGCAATTAAAGAGAGATGTCTCACTTCGGAAGTGACCTGTCAAACTGATTTAGGTGCTGGCATCAAAATCCATTTATGAGAGCTGAAGTGACTCTTACAAGCAGTGAAGATCTTGTTTCAATAAATGTGGTCTGTGGAGTTTTCTGGACTTCATTCAGCTGCACAAAGGCAACTACTTACAAGTGATATTTCATGAAGCATCCAAGTCATGAAGCTGGTTAATATAGGCTGTCTTTGTCTTTCTGGAATGGGGAATCCTGGGCTGGGGTACTGGATGAATCACATGACACATTTAAATTTGGACACTGAGCTATTCTCTAAACTCCACTGGCTCTACCTCCATGGTCTAAAATGTACACATCTAACTTGTTATCACAGTTGTACTGTGATAAAACCTACTCTGTATGTTTCGGTTCTAACTGGCCAGTGATAGTAAGTGAGTGGTCAGCACAGCCCATCCAGTTGTCACAGAACTAGAGCTCAGTGCCAAACTTTTCAAGCAATAGAGAGAATTTAAATGGAATTGTTATATTTTCCCCACATTTGTAAAGTACCAAACTTAACAAGATGTATTTTAAGGTCCTCTGACTAGAGATACTTCAGAATTTTCCTGTTAGACCACCTGTTTCTTTGAACTGTGAGGGCATAAAAAGTATAACATTTTAAAAAACTGTAAGAATGAGACTGATGCTGATTAAGGGGTATATCCACAAGCAGTACTTTCAAGTATTTTAACTTTGATGCTGGCAGAACACACTAACCTTTTCTCATTCTAGCCAGTTGATTCATTCCAGCAGTGATTAGGGAAGATTATCACACCAAGTTTCATGAAAGGCCAAATAAATAATTTGTGAAATCCCATGAAAAATGTTCCTTTAATCATCTATTCCCTCTAGTGTATATTTAGGATGTATTCTACAGATGTTAAATGAGTTTGTGAGTAACTTGAAGCAGCTGCAATACAAAATTACCTGTTTGTGCAGTGTATAGTGTAATAGGTGTGTTTCAACTCCAGATTAATGGGCATTATCATATTACAAATATCCAATTAAAAAAAATACACAAAAACATCATTAGATGATAATCAAGAGTAAAAAACAATATTCTGGAAAATTTTGTGGGTATTATCTTGTGCTGAGCTTCCAAAGAAGCTGCTATACTTCATTCTAAAACCCCCAGACTATTTCCTACCTTCTGCTATTATTGATCCAAATGATCTGTGTGTGAATATTCTATTTAGAGCAGGAATTTGTCACGAG
Source organism: Molothrus aeneus (assembly GCF_037042795.1). Taxonomy (NCBI): domain Eukaryota; kingdom Metazoa; phylum Chordata; class Aves; order Passeriformes; family Icteridae; genus Molothrus; species Molothrus aeneus. The sequence continues at coordinate 72,096,781 of NC_089647.1, read as the reverse complement.
ATTTTGCCTCACATAGATTGCCCAGTAATACTATTCAGCTGAACTATTGTGTATATTATTGTGAGGAATTACACAATGCAGTTGCATGTTTCAAAACACTGTTCCTGTATGAGAAGCCACCACAATGGAACTTAAGAACAGAACAGGGCAGACCATCTACAGCTAGATGTGCATGTTTGTGGACTTGGAAATATGTCTTACAATGAAAGAATGAGTAACTAAAATGACATAAGCAGAATGCTAAGAGGGATGTTTTTTGTAGGTTATGATAATTTTTACAGTACAAAATGTCAACTATGATTTTAAAAGAACACTTCATCCAGTAGATTGAAAAAAGGACACACTGAAGTTAGCAACGTTCAAATTGAAAATCAGATATGTCTTGCTTTATTTAGGATTTTTTTTTACATTAGCTCAGTAAAAGGCCAATAGGTTTCCACCAATTTTCCATCAAATTTTGTCTTTAAAGTGGTGACTTGCATTTTTCAGCAGGCTGACCTGAATAATCTGAATGGTACCTTCTTCTCCTAAAAAAGTAGCAGAAATCTGGAAATTATTGACATTAGCTGCTATGCAAAGTTTCCTCACACCTGTAAATGAAAAGCATCTTCTTTTCAGGCACCAGAGAGAAACAGACTGTTACACACTTTTAGTTCATTTTCACAAAACAACTTGAGCTCAGTAAGTTTAACTACTGCTTTCAGGTCATATTCAATAAATATTTTTTCTTTTAAATATCATATCATTTTATTCTCCTGTGAAAGATTTGCTCATGTCAAAACTTTATTAAAGCAAAATTGTCAGTGCTGCACAATATTAATGTCTTGCATCAGCCACAAATTTTTTTACCTTTAGAACAGGAAAGAGATTGTTCCACTATCTCTATTTGGATAACCTTTCAGTAGATCTCAAGTATGTATTTTACCTCTAATTTCAAAGTACTTGTTTAGCTTTTCACTGGATTAATTCTGTGTGCATGAACAAGCTGCTTATATCCTCTAAATTCTTGAAGTTCTTAAACTTGAAATACTTGATGAAGAAACATTCATTTTATTGACCTTATTCCATCTTCAACTTTTCACCATAATGACTTTATAATATATCTGTTAGAAACTATTTACAATAAATTGGAATTCATGTACACACACACACACACATATAAAAACCACCACCCTTCCCCAGTAATCACATACCACACACTGCTATAATCAAAGACAAGCTCAATTTGGGCAACTTGTTTTAAATAGCTTTTTTGCAATTAATGCCTGTAGGGTATTTTTAAATCCTATGTAATAATAAAGCCATCAGAAGTACCTAGGCCTACTCATAGCTATTAGCAGAGAGATAAATCAGTAAAATAAAGGTTTCTAGTCTATTAAAGTGCAATCAGATTTGCCAGAGATGTTTAGACAGTTCATAACTGCCTCTTTCTAAAAAGTTGATAAAATGCTGATATAATTTGCACTATTTGATTAATAGAAATGAAATAGATAGACAGACACATTGCATTCTTTAAGTAGCATGGGAGTTTCACTCTTTTAGGATTGTTAAGAAGCTTTATGCCATAGAGAAATATATAAAGAAAATGTTTAGGATCTATTCCCAATAGTCTTCAAGATATTGGATTGCCACAATTCTTATCCTCATCTTCATCATCATTATCATTATCTAAAAGCTGATGTTTCAGAAACCAGCTATTTCCAACTTGGTAGAAAAATTAAGTCACTCAGGCAGTTGATTTTATGCTGCTCTATATTGCAACTCTACATGCATGTAAATTCATATTTTGTGGCAAATGTTATATAGAAGATATGACCAGCTTTTTTTTATGTCTGTGTTCATCATCAGTTAAATCCTTGTTTTGGTATAATAAATATCTGTTTACATTTTTATTAGCTTTTTGTTTGAAACAACTGAAAAAAACTGACACAGCTGCGTACATACTAAAGTTGGAGGTAAGTAGGATTACATAATTTACATATACATGTTCTTGACCATCCTCATTTAAAATGAGTAGAAAAATGCATATTTATTATTGATTTCTAAACAAGCTGGTAAGGTCCAACTAAGATTACTAAGGTTGTATAAAAGTTAAAATTCTTTGCTACTCTCAGACTGGCATTTCCTGTGTTGAGGAATAAGTACCATCCATTAGAAGAGATGTTAGACTGACATTAAAGAATAAATCAGGATAGATCTGAAACATCTTCACTGGATTGGTTCACTTGTTTGTTAGTTTTTTACTGTAGGAATTATTGACAAAAGTAATGGCAACTGGGATCCAGGAGGAAAATCTGGGACTTTGAGCTGGAATTCTTTATCCCCACGCTATGAAGTCATACTAGCAAAAGAGATCAGCCAATTGCTGTGTTTTTTCCCCTCCTTTTACAATACATATGTTCCATTCTCCTTCTCTTTCTGTGTTTCTCTTCAATTTCAGTGAATGCAAATTAACAAAATCCTTATAGATATTAAAGATAACAATAATGACAATTACATTAATGAAGAGAACTGGCTTTGACAGACCACAGGCTAAGGAAACTTGGATTTCTGCAGAGGGCTCTTCAGTTTCTGGATCCTAGGAAGGGACAGTTTAGTGGAAATAACTAGTGTCTTCTTAAACACTGTATTTAATTTATTTTCCCCTCAAGAAAATATCCAATTAAGAATCCAATTTTTGTTCTTGACAGCTATCAGGCAAACTTCTTTTACTGTCTTTCTTTTCAGTTTTGGGGTAAGAAGGGTGCTTGAGGCCAATTTATTTCAAAGTCCTATATCATCAGAAAGGTAGTTTTATTCTGGGCACTCTAGCTAAGGTAAGAGGTTCAGCATTCCTCAGGAACTGAGACAGCTGTGAAATAGTGTTTGTTGCTTAGAGTAAAAGTTACTGATGGCTTTTGAATACCAAGACCAAGGCACAAATCTTGATAATTGTAAAAAAAATTTCAAGTTGCAGCTTTGTGAAAGCAATATTTACTAAATGTAATTTTTAAAATGAATTCCTAATATATAAGAACTTTATATAAAAGCTATATATTAACTATAATTTTATACTTTTTTTCTCTTTTAGTAAAAGCTCTTCTTTATTTGTAAAACTTCTTATTTATTCCTTCAACAAATTTTAAGTTTGGTCAGGAAATTTGTCTGGCATTTCTTCCAGAGAGCAAACCACTGATCAGTTATTATAAGGTACAAGAGTGCTTGATAACACAATCAAAAATCTCCATAATTCATGCTTCTCTCTTTATCTAGGAAGATATAATGATAATATGCAGTAGGTAAGTAAATTACAGAAAATTGTCTGTTTAAATCTTCATACATATTTAAAAGATAGAGATTCCTTTGCTGATAAGCCAAGCTCTGCATCAGTCTTTTATTTTTGCATGATATTACTATGATCCTGATGTTTCTAGAATGTTGTTAGCCTTGTTATTCCCAATTCCCTTAATAACAAATAAGGCTATGAATGCTTTCAGTTGTTCTGCCGTTGCTATCATATACAGGAAGGCTTCTATAATTAACCCAAGTAGATCAGATTATAAACTACTGTCACTTTATTTAGTGGATATTGAGAGAGACGTCAGCACCACTTTGTAGCTGAAGTTAACAATCTTGCAGGATGTGATTTAAAAAAACAACCTCTTGTTATGAGAGGTATTAATACACTAAGAAAACTTTTCTGACATATTTTAGGTCACCATAAATAGCATCAAGAGTAAATTCTCTCCCAATTATTTCCAAGGGAAAGCAGTTAATGTTTATTGCACCCTAATTATTGATATTTATTCTAAAATAATAGTCCAGTTTATTAGAGTTTTTGAAGAACTTTTAAAAATAAAAGTTTAAATTTTAAAAATTATGTAGTTTCTACTATATAAAAATACACCATTGTTGTCCCTTTTCTTCTCCAAGATATACCAGACTTGTTTCAAGGGCAGCAGCTGACCATTGCTTTCAAAAAGTTTAAACTATAGAATAACATATGCTGAAAATATTATGATTTCACTTTATAAATGCCAAACATCAAATGTTTTAATTCTTATCCATGATAAGGGGCAGCTGTATTCCCATACTACTATTCTAGAGATTTCTTTTGTTATATATAAATAGTGAAATACCAGGTAAAAATATCTCCCTGATGATCTAAAGAAGCAGCAGTGTTGGTTTTGCTAGAATTTATGGGCACAAATTAAAATATATTCAGCTGAATTATCTTACATAAGAAGTATTTTATCAATATGTGTAAGATCTATGTATGTCGCATACAGATCTGCATCTGCTGGCGAAAAAGAAAAAAAGGAAGAAAAACTAAGAAAAAAAATCTCATTTGACAATATCTAATAAAAAACCCCACAGCAAATAAAACAAGCAGTTCAGAGAAGAGATACGAAATTTGTATGGCATGAAGAATAGAGTTCTCAAGAGTTAGTGCTACACAACATTTTCAAAATCCCTAAGCATCAGATTTCCACAGTTATAATATTAACATCAATTCTCTTGGGTTCTAAGTGCATAAAAGTTGTTATTCAAACATCTTTGCTTCACTAACTGCTATTGTTTTCATAGCATTATTGTTCTTTATAGGGTTTCGCAGTATTTGCATTGCAGCATTATATGCTGGAACTGTGGGAAATTAATATATTTTCTGAATGAGAACATAAAATAATATTTTCTTTGTGTAGGACATCTCCTAGAAACCTCAGAAAGGAAAAAAATAGCATGGAAAAAAAATTCCCGAGAGAATATATTCTGTCCCGAATTTATGCTACCAGACATTTACATGAAAGAAATGAAACTAGGAAAAAAAAAAAAAAGAAAAGAAATGTTGCATTTTCAGTCAGGTGCTGAATAGATTTAGGAGAATTTCAACAATGCCTGCATTCTGTATCAATTTCCATAATTAGTCTGTCACTGAATTGCTGCAGTTTTTAAAGATCTATTAGAATATGGAGGTATTCTAACAACTTTGTCAGATGGTTCTTTCTATGTGTAAATTCTTCCAATGCGTGAAATTAATTGAAGTATCTGAATCATCAATCAAACCCGTAATCAACATTTTAATCGACAAAGAAGTATCTGACATGACAAATTGGGTTAATTGTCAACTGCACATCAGGAAAATTAAATTATTAATGAAAAAAATATAATATAGCCCTTTTCAGAAGCATTTTTAAAGGTTAACAACAGAGTGGACCTTAAAAAAATAAGTGAGAAGGAACACCTGAGGAGTTGCTTGTGATTCTTGCACAGAACTATCTCAGAACAAACCATTGTGTGATCATAGAAATATCTCAAGAAATTATTTGGTTTTATCACATCTATGAGGATCATGAGCAAATTAGTTATTTATCAAATTTCAATAGAAAAATAAATTCTAGTGTAAAAATATTATATTTAAATTAATAGTCATCCTTCTTAATAATTTAGCCACCATATGATAGATATTAACCTGTATATAAATTTCATTCAATGAATAAATGCAGATTTTTTTAAATTCAGTTAAAGAAAATGCTGTTATAACTACATTTATTAAGGCTTCACAATTAGCATACAATTATTTTCTCAAAACAATGAATTATTTTACATATATTAAGAATAAGGTTCTAAAACTTTGCCAGTCACGTCTAGTGTCAAATTCTGTCCGTAGAATTCTTAGTTTACACTTGCTGAAAGGCCAGTTGTTCATCTTCCACAGCTTTGCCATTTATATGTTCTTATAATTCTGAAAACTGGGTGACAAGTTACCAAGAAAGGTGAATACCTAAATACCAAACTGACTCTGTAGGCAGACATATAGATCCTATCACAAGTCTGTATTTTTGCACCACTCCTTTAATATTATTTAAAGTAGGAATCCAGGAATCCTATCCACACCACCAAGATTTTGGCATACAGAGTTTCTGTAATTATTTTATTAATTTATGTCTCTGATTATGCCAACAGCAGAACTTTGTCTAATAGGCTAGGAATGCCAAACAGTTCACACTTTACACAGTGGACTACTTTTGTTGTTACTTTTTACGCGTTATAAGGCTTTGATTGAAATCATCCTTGAAAGACTAATACAGAATGACATTAGGGACTTTTTTGAGTCTGGCCAGCTTGACCAATCTAGCCCACTATTCTGCTCCTGACACTGACATTGCAGCCAGTGAGATGAGCTTGGGAAAGTATGAGAACTTGGCTATGTTCTCCAATCCTTATTCTTGGTACTTATGTATTCAAAACCTGTGTAACTTGTGCCTACTTTTCCTTCCAACTGTTTTGAATTTATCAGCCTTATATTTTAGTCCTGTTTAGACTGGCAAATGTTCAGAGTATGGTTATCACATGCTGACAGCATTTACTTTAGCCTAGAATAGAGCTCCCAAACCTATCGATTTTAAAATATCTTTTGTCAAAACTGTTATTCTTAAAAAAACCAACCAAACAAAAAAAGCTCCATGCTTAAAATGTTGAGAAAGGGAACTGACCTTATATTTATATATGAAAATATAACTTGATTATTCCTCTTAATAATTTCTTGACAATATATTGGCAATACAATCATACTAAATAATGATCCTTACATATATAGTCCAATTATCCGCTTAGTAATTTCCATGGATCATGCAGTTGGAATTCTTGTACACGGACTGTATAGTACCTAAATTTTCCCTTTATGCTATGTTTATCCCTCCCACAACCCTCTCTAAAGGTCAGTGGGGTCAGTCATCATTCAGGTCAATGCATTCAGTCATTAGTATCTAGAACTGTCCTCTGGGAGGAGTTAGAAGGTGAAGGAAGTGGTTTTTTATCTCCCCATTCTCAGACCAACCAAAGAATTTTTCTTTGGTGTTGTTACAAAATCTACTTGGACACTCTTTTACTCACAAGTTAATTGTTTACCTACTAATTGATTTTGTTAGACCGCTGCCACATATGGTTGAGTCCTTCTACTGCAGAATCAAGACCAAGTGGAAGCAAAATGATGCATTGCTATCCAATAGGAAATAAGATACTATAGGATCAGTGTTATTTGAAGGACACAGCCTTCTTGATCCTTTCTGACCTTCTTCAGAAATTTTTGAAGTCACAGCTTAAAAAAGATCCACAGTCAAGACCTTGACAAGACCAGGGGACTAAATTGCTAAGTCATTCAAAAGGTAGTGGACTCTACTGATTACTAGAAACCTCATATTTTCTTGGCTGCACAGTCTGGTGATTAATCTCCCTTTCTCATGGGTGCCAAGACCTGTTCAGTGTTGTCCACAGTTTAAAGGATTTCAGCTGAACTGTAGGCAACACACCGTCACCTTTTGAAAATGTCCTAGTGTGTAGCAGTAATGAGAAGACCACCTTTTCAGTAATATGATAATAAGGATATTAGTCAAGAAAACAAAGGGAAGGGATTTCCTTCTTTTTTTTTTTTAATTATCTTAAATTCCAAATTAATTAATCAAAATTTCAGGGCTTTTACCAGCACAGTCACAAAAGTTCCTTTCCCCTAATGAGAGTAGTGTTCTTTGAAGGAACTGTGAAGTGAAAATCCTCATTTTCATTCTTTCCCAGTGTAAAATAAAAAAATACACAACTTTTCTCTCAGAGTCTGGAGTGGGCATTTTATGACCAGTGATAGAGGGAAAGAGAAGGCAAAGTCTGTGGTCGGTGGGAGCACCATAGACTAGATAAATGTGAAGCAAATGTAAACATAGAGACTGAAGGTGGATGTCAGAGATCAGACAGCTACAGAAGTTGAACTGGGTAGCACCACAGGCCTTTTGGCCCCAGTACAGTGAAAGCTGAGGAAGAGATAAACTCAAGTCAAAAACAGAAGTGAAGACATCACATCTGGTTGCTGTGACCCTCTGATGCTGACAAAGGAAGGTGCAACAAGGACTTTGCTGGCAAAAGAGAAAACTGAAAGTACATTACTAGTGTAAGAAGAATAATCAGAAGACTGTGTTTCTAAAGGGGAAACACAGAGATCTGAGTGGAAAATTTTGTATGAACGTAGTGACCTGTAAATACTGGTAAACTGTGTAATAAACTGGCTTTGCTTTGCTGGCATAAGTGGAGTCAGTGTCAATCAATCCTCGCAGGCATATTGTATTTAAGACTTGGAAAAATACAGGCAGTGCAGAGAAATACCTATGGATGGGATGGGCAGCTTAAGGGGGTGTAAGTGAAGTGTCCGAGAGCACCTAAATTTCAACCCCCCTAAATAACAGAGTTAGCTGAGTGGACAGAAGGTGATGTAGACTGGCTGTAATTAGAATTCTATTATTATGAAACATGTGAAAGAATACAAAAACAATGCTGCCAGGCTTTTGGGACTCCATCACAGTTCTTGCAGCATCCCAAACTGAAGAAAGTTTAATAATGCTAGAATCTAAGGATGTGTGGCATCACTGAAGATACTGTAGCAAACATATGAACTGTGAATAAAGTATGCTGTTTTAGAGTTGGTAGGGACACACAAACGGTTTTTTTCTATATTGAGGCTGCTCCATATATACCTTTTGCTACTACTGGTCACTTTTTTTGCTCAGTCTGGAGAAGAAAAGACTGAGTGGAGAGCTCATTGCTCCTACAACTTCCTCCTGAGGGGAAGAAGAGGGGCAGACACTGATCTCTTCTCTGTGGTTATCAGTGATTGGACCCAAGGCAATGGCGTCAAAGTGTGTCAGAGGAGGTTTAGGTTGGATTTCAGAAAAAGATTCTTATCCCAGAGGGTGTTTGGGAACTAGAACAGGCTCTCCAGGCAAGTGATCACAGCACCAGCATTGACAGTGTTCAAGAAGCTTTTGGGAAATGCTCTCAGAGACATGCTGTAACTCCTGGGGATTGCCTTGTGCAGGGCCAGGAGTTGGATTTTGATGATACTTACTGGTCTCTTCTAACACAAGGTATTCTACGATTCTATTCTCTTTTGCTTTTCCAGCGTGGAAGGTAATATCCCCATGAAATAGTTAATAGTAGATATCCCCATGCCACTTTCCTATGATTGCCATTTTGGTGAATTTTCCACTACTTTAAAGCTCACTCAATCAAGCTGTTTTGCATCTCTCACATTTCCAACAGAAAATGTGATGCATTTATATTAAGACTCATTCCTGTTACTTGTTTCCTTCTCTATCATTATACTCTGTAATTTTGGCCTGGAGCTACAGAAAAATATACAAAGACATGTGCTTCCTTAAATTCACTGGTTTCTGCCTGATACAGTGTGAATGCTAAGTTATCTTCTTGATAGACTATCCAAGCTGCTGATTTCATTCCACAAAGATATCTTAGCAATAAGTTCTTAGATGCTAGACTCTCACCAGACCGATGAACCCAGGTTAGGTATCGGTGCCAGGCAGTCACACCCTGTCAAATATCTGTAACAAAGAAAGAAATGTTCAAATAGCCAATTTAAGAAACTTCTGTGTTCCCAAGGAAGTGGGGAAGATGAGTGCATTTCAAGGAGTGTGGAAGTATGGGATATTTTGCAGTTACCTTTTTAGCTTGTGATCAACTTCTTTATCTGATGCTGCTGATATTGGAGACAGGAGCAATGATGTGTGTTTGTTGTCCTAGAAATATAAGCTTGTGTTCCAGCAGTCACTGGTAGGGACTGTTGCCTTTTCTAATGTGTGTCATATGTATCAGTCTTGTTCTTTAGGAAAAATTAGTGACTTCCAAGAAATTTTGTAGATGGAATAGCTACATTTGCAATGAAAGGATAACCTCCATGAAGAACCAAGGGAGGCATGCATACCAGTATTTTTAATGTTTTGCCCTTTCAATATCTGAGACTACCATGAAGCTGAACCATTCTGAGTCAATGAGCCTGACATTTGTAACGTTTTCCATTATGTGAATGGAAGAACAAAATGTCCTTGGGTAAATGAATCCCTGTTAAAAATAGCCACCTACAGTGGGAGATAAGTGTCACTTGGACACCTGCATTAATGAATGAGCTTCAATTTCAAGTGCTCTAATCACTAGATGAGAATAGAGGTCTCCTTTTCTGTGATTTAATATGAAGACTCCTACTTGTATGTTCAGCGGCTCAGCTTCAAAGAAAAAGGTGATGGGCAAAGACAATCAGAATGCATCACTGCTTGGTGATTAAGTCATCCTCTTCAAATGAGAGGAGTGCAAATTCAGTCTTTTGCAAGCAGCAGGAGAACTGGAATGCCTGCCTACGGATGACAGCTGTATGAACATCAGTGTTTACAGATGTATGAACATCAGTGTTTACCAAATTATGCCATGTTGGAAAACAGGGGGATTAAGATGTCAGTAAAATGGACCCTACAAAATAAAATGTTAAATCATTTCTTTAACTCAATACTTAAAGTAATTTAATGTTTTTCTTTTAATATATAGGTAATATCAGTATAGCTAACCATACTTATAATAGCTTTTTCAAATGCTGATTATAATGCCAGTTCTTCCTGAATAAATGTTTTTGCAAAAAGAAAAAGTCACCAGGAAGATTATCACTATGAAAACCTTGTTGGATACAGTTGGAAAATCATTCAATGTGTTTCAGACTCTTGTTTACACATTAAAATAGCTTGCATTTTCTAGTGTTTGAAAAGGAATCTGCTTGTAATTCATACAAAATAGCTTTTTTAATGTTATTATAATTGCAGAAGAAATCACAGCACATGAAAAATTCAAAAGAACTATTTAGAAAATCAAGAACATAGGGATTCAAACTTCTCTTGTGCTTTTCTTCCTACAAGAAATGATTTTATTAGTGCTGTGAAGTAATAAACATCTTTAATAGGGAAAAAAGGCAAGAAAACAGAAATCCCCACAAGTCCTTCCAAAAGAAAATTATTTCAATCTTTCAATGCTTAATTTCCCACTATTGGTGTTTATCTTGCTTAGGAGTATTATATTTATGTGTTTAACTCAGAGCTGAGCAAGTCTCCTATACAGGTCTCCTATACCCCTATTCATGAGGAAACTGAAACTCATCAGAGTACTATTTGGGAAATAAAAGAAAATTGTTCATCTCTTCTTAACATGGTAAAAAAAATATTTTCTTATAATACAGAATATTCATGTATGTGTGTCTATCTGTACTTCTAAAATGGCTGTGTCTTCAAATAAGCTTTAAATCGGGCATTTGAATGACAGAAAAGTGCATTGGATGTTTTCAGAGGTAGCTATACAACAATTATAAGCTAACTCCATAATAATGCATGTATATTTTTTAAAATACAAAGTTAAACTTTTCAAACTGTGGAGGTCAATACATAAGAACTAGATACTCATCTGGTGTAAAATGAAGCACCATTGATTTCTGACCTCCCATACATTTCCTAAATGGTTTAGAAACTTTTATTCATGTTGATTTATAGAATATACCTTCATTCAAATTCACCACAACATAAGAAAGACATTAAGCTGTTAGAGAGCATTCAAAAGAGGGCACAAGAATGGAGAAGGGCCTGGAGGGGAAGCCGTATGAGGAGCAGCTGAGGTCAATTGGTCAGCATGGAGAAGAGGAGACAGAGGGTAAACCTCACTGCGGTCTCCAACGTGGGGCAGGCACTGATCTCCTCTCTGTGCTGACCGGTGACAGGACTTGAGGGAATGGGCTGAAGCTGCGTCAGGGGAGGTTTAAGCTGCATATTAGAAAAAGAGTCTTCACCCAGAGGGTTCCTGGGCACTGAAATGGGCTCCCCAGGGAAGCTGTCACAGAACCAGCTTGACAGAGTTCAAGAAGATTAATCCAAAGTATTTTTCTTGACTAGAAAGGTTCAGTATTTAGAACAAAGGGTACGCAAAAAAAGCATTTCTAATTTTAAAATACAAATAATAAATATACGATTGTGTCTTAATGGGGTTATTTCAAAGTAAAATTTTGCAAATCTTTTATTTTAAAAAACTGCTTATCTTGGCAAAAGTGAGTCATTGCCTTATTTCCTATAACTCTGAAGAGAAATCTGCCATTTCACCAATTCATGACTGAGGGAACTTTGCCTAAAAAAATGTATCAAGGAATAAAATTGTTTTTAGGTAAATGGTGAGCAGCTGCTTTCACTGAATAAATGTCAATGCTCATAATTCTGAAAATTAGTAGCTTGGAATATAGCCACTTGATCTGTGCCCTTTGAACAAGGTACTTCTCATGAACGACTATATTCCTTTAAAATAGAAAAAATAAATTTTCTTGAAAGCATGGTGCTTAGTCTTATGCACTGATAAAATCTAGTAATTCTCCAAATCTACCCTATTCTACTAAAACCCTCTCAGACCTTCAAAGACACAAGTTTTGCGTGGTTTTGTTTGGGTTTTTTTTTCCCTCCACCTGGACATACAAAGTGCATCTATACAAGAAAGCTTTAATTTGTAAGGAAATTCCTGACACACAAATGGTTTCTTTTTTTTTCTGAAAAAAAGAAACCAAGAAGAAAAAGTATTATCAATTAAATTTTTATCTCTACATATGAAATGTCCTAGGTACATAATGACATTGTGAGTTGAAATAACATCAAATGTCAAATTCTGTCGTGTTTTGGAGCTGACAAAAATCTTATTCATAGATATGATGTTTATGTGAAGTTTCGAGAGTTTTAAAAAAGTTGAAATTTTTTGCTAATTTTTTGTTCTTCAGAAACCTTGCTCTGTTTAGATAAATACAATGATTTTTTTCATCGTCATCATCATCATCATTTTTATATTTTAGAAAACAAAAGATAGTTTCTAATGTAAAGTAAAAATGGAAAGAAAGTAGTTTCTGGAATAGTATTTTCTTTGTCCTAAGCTATTAAAAGAAAAAAAATTTGCATTTCATATGGTATTTTTTACCTAAACCTTTAAACTGTAATAAATTATTGATAATATATTATTGTTTATTTTGATGATTGTAGAATCTGATTAAATCCTTCACTTCAAATTAAAAATAAAGGTGTCACCACACTACAAACAATTTATGGAAGCCTCTCCTTGCTGACCTCAGAGCTTGCATGTATTTTTCCCCTACATATCAGAATTGTTGTTGGAATGGTTTTGGATGCTTTGATTCCATTAGCAACAATGAGCTTTTTGAACTACAGTGACTACACTTCATTGGTACAAGACGAGTATTGGCACAAACTGCAGCACGATGCACATGAGCTGCAGTGCCAAGTGGAAGCCAAGAGCAGACATGGAGTAGGCACACATCTCATGATAATGTTCATTGATCCATATATACCATTCTTCAACAGCATCTGACAGACATAAGGATAGAAGATTCTGAAATGGAGATGGACTTAGTGAGTAGACTAGAACACTCTAGTGTAAGGTCAGTGCAAAGGGAAGCAGCTAAGGGATGCAGAAATTGATGAAGTGATTTTTGGGCTCTCTTCCCAAAGGGTGGTGCTGCTGCTGCTCACACAAGTAGCTAAGGGACATGTTAATTCCTAGAAGCTCTAGCAGTTTCTAACAGCCCCTGGGAGCTAATCCTACTGAAAAGGTGCTTAGATCTGCTATCTTCAGCCATATTAAAATTCTTAATTTAGAGTTGGGAATTGTCAAGTACCTCTTCAGCTGGCACCAGGGAAAGCGTAGCCAGCTGGGAGCACTGCAAACAGAGGCAGCAATTTGTGCAGCAGTTGAGATGGAAGGTTTCCAAAAACTCTCTTGAATATGGGAAGGCTCAACACTGGCAGTGATGTGCCACAGGGCATGGATCCCAGCAGCAGCGGAAGCAGCTTCTCCCACATCAGACACCTCTTGGACTCCCATTAACTTCTGCAAGGAGGACACTGCCATCCAGCACAGAGCACAGAGCGTTTGGTGCCTTTCTATGAGCCTTGGGCAGGCAGAGGAGGTGGCATTGCCTAAGGGACATTTGCACAAGCTGGGAGGTCAGTGAGCTAAGCACTGCAGGAGGAGTCTGCACAAGTTGATTTTTAATATGTGTCAGTGGCTGATAGAGATAATAAAATTTTATATCAGGCTTAATTTTACATTATTACAAGGGAAGATGGAATAAAAGAAAAGAAATCCTCAAGATTTTCATTAGTCAGATTTTTGTATTTTTTTAGTCTGGAGGACATTTAATCCAAATATTAAAGTGTGGCTGAAATTACTTTTCTTTGTGTTTGCTTTCAATTTCATTGGACATACCTATCAGAAGATTCCAAAACTGTGAATCAGTTCATGAAACCTTATCTTTGTTTTTATTGTATGCCAATGAGTTAGGGTAATAACAAATACATCATCTGCTAGAAGCATCAAACAAAAAAAAAAACAAAACAACAAAAACCACAACAACTCAAATAAACCCCAAACCAAACAACAAACAAGAACAACCAAAAAAAAACCCCAAAAACCAAACCAAACCAAACCAAAAAAAATTCCTAAAAACACACAAAAACCCCTAAACTAACACTGAAACACTCCCTCCAGTTTTCCTAGAAATAAAAGCACTTCTGCTGTGACAATTGGTATCTATATTTTTTGTGTGTAGAACATCTTCTGGGATATAAACTTACCTGAAAATCTCCTTTCACCTGTTTCAGTTCTCATTTGAAGGGAAAAAAAAGAGTAGAAAGAAAAGAAGAAACAAAATTTTGCCTTACATGAAATAAAAATTTCACCATCTGTACTAACAGAACATATGAAACAGCATCTACTAAAATTAACTAACCATAGATAGAGAAATTGACAGATCTAGACAACTCATGCCCAAGACTCTCAAGGGAAGTAGCAAATTACTGTGATAGTAACACAATTGGTTTTACCATCTGAACTATAAATTTCTTATGATGAACTGAATAGTTGAATTATCTCCAAACCACTATTTTTATTTTTTAATAACTCAGAAGGAAACTGGAGACTTTTTAAAGCCTCAGAGGACTAAAAACAGTAGCAGTATTTCAATTACAATGCAGAAAAGGCCCGGGGAGCAATAGGCTGTTTAGGCAGATGTTTATCTTTGATAAAATGACTGATTTGTAGCTATCAAAGAAGAATCAGAAATGAAGTCCCAGCAAAAATTCAGGCTGTATATTTTGAACTCCCTGTTTGCAGATGGGGAGGGGCTGCCCAGATTTCATACCAGCAGGCTTCTTCTATCCTTGGAGTATATGATTTTATAAATGTTCTTTTTATCCCTGTTCTGTAGGGCTGTGTGTATTGTCCTTACCTTTTTCATAATTTGTCATAACCACAATGTATATGACTGGAGACCAAAGGGATTATAATATTTGGGGACAACATCTTAGACCCAGGAAGAGTGGGTTAGTACAATGATTTTTCCTTTTTATTTTTTTTCCCAGTACAAAACATGTATCATCTACTGTAAGGGAGTTAAAAAAAATGCTGAGTTCATCTATTGAATTCTTTGAGAATTTGTTGTCTTGGAAAAACACTGAAATGCAGAAAAGAGATAAAAGAAATCTCAATAGTCATCTATTAAAAAAAAATATTGATAGCGCTAAATAAAGGAAGGCCAGGTACATCTCTGTCCTCACATCTCATCTCTGTGCAGGATCAATTCACAGTGTGTGGACTTGATTAGTTTTAAAATGTTGAATTTAGCCTGCTGCTGGGCCATATGTGGTGAATTAATTATTTCCGTGATTTTTTTTTTGGACAAGAATCTGATGTAAAAGAGGATTCCGTTGCTTGATTATCAGAGAGCTTTTTTTATATGTAACTGAACACATGGTATGCATGTTGCTTTCATTGTATGATGACCTATAAAAGTTTCTGAATATGCAGATCTCCTCAACAAATACCAAACCTGCCATCCTTAGGATCCAAAAGAGCACTGGAAGGAAGTTGTTGTGCAACAGTTTTAACTTGGTTATTAACATGAGTTTTCTTCATTAGATTATTGAAATATCAGGACTTAAATAACTTCTTAGCTTCATACATATGCTGTGGATTTTTTTTTGTTAAAATAAGATTTAGAATGCAAAAAAATGCCTCGTTTGCAGTCCTAAGGCTTCACCCTTCTATACTACATATAGAGGTTTAATATAGGGACATACACAGTTGATTTCACACAAGACAATTGCATGTTACCACTAGGTACTGCTTTAAAAAAAAAAAGAAAAATTGAAATAAATTCCACCACAAAATACTGCTATGCTGAAGCTAAAAGCACTCAGACAACAGTCTCATTGTTAGAGAAGTGCTTTTTTTGAAAATCAGATGAGCAGAAAGGGCCAGGCCAGGCCGGCCTAGACATATCCAGGCAGAGCAAGACCAACAACCTTTGTCCTTGTTCAGTCAGTAGGAAGCCTGTGGTCTGTTGTGAGCAATGGCAATACCAAGATACAGAGCCACAAGTGCAGGATTCTTTCAGTATTCAAAAGCAAGTGTAGTTCTCCAAATGAAACTGTAAATACAGTGAATAAAGACATTCTTGTTTACTTACCCCATGTGGTTTCCCATATAGTTTTCTATGAATAACAGTGCTACTGTGGATTTGGGACCAGTTTTGTCATTATCTTTTATTTCCAGGTAATTTATATGTATTTTTCATCGAATCAGTTTATCTATATCTCAACTTTCTGTAGTTATCTATTCTCCTCAAAATAGAAAATGCATAGCTGACTTAACTGAATACTCATTTCTAAATTTTTCAATATTATTTTCTAATTTTTCAAAATAATTCTGAATTCCAATTCCTATCTCTCTTATTTCCTTCATATGGCATACAACTAGTTTCTGAAGACTGAAATGCAGACATTTTGTCCCTAAAAAATTATGTGAATGAAGCGAAATGACCTGTGTCATACTGGAGGTCAGATCAGATGATTTAAAGTCCCATCAGGCTTTAAAACCAAGGAAATCTCTATAAAATATATGAAGTTTCAAAGATATTTCACCATGTTAAATGATTGCTGCAGCAGCTTGCATGAAGATAAGCAAATAGTGGTCTCCTAAAACCTGAAATCTAAATTTCCTTATCTGTCACCAGATATTACAGCTTAGATGTATTTACACAAAGATATACATCTAACAGTTTATGCTATGTCTTATCTTACAATTACAATACTTTTGAGATTAATAAATTCTCTCTTGAAGTTCTCATAGATCTGCAGGCTGTTATTCAATACTTAGTCCAGCCCCCAATAGTGCATTTTCTAATAGTGTATTAAAATGGGAAATGATACATTGAAGTTCTTGTTTTATAAGGCATTGCTAAACAAGTAAATTTCACGTTAATATGATTAATAGCTGTAATATCTGTAATAACTGCAATAAAGAAGTCTTGCTGGCAAATAGGAGATATTAGTGTGAGATATTAGAGAATTCTCCCTATGCTGCCTAATACTGGAAACATACATTTAAAATGCCTCTGCATTTGACTCAGAAACTGGAAAAAAAAAAAAAAGACAACCAAACCACACACATCAATGCATCTCCTCTGCTATATTCCTACACCTTTCATTCAGGTAATCTTGACCTCATTTTTTTCCCTGTATTTGACATAATGAAGAATTAATTGAAATCACAACCACAGACTATTAAAAATGATGTCGATGGAAAAAGGTTACAGCCTAGAATACCAAGTACACTGTCCCTCTACAAAATCATGCAGACTGAACACTCAGAAAAGTAGCTGAAAATTAAATGTGAGAAATCAAAAAAGTGCATAGACAATTCACAGTGAAGAAACCAAACAATGACTTAAAAATATAGACATAAAGCATATATCATAAAGAAATATTTTGGAATCTAATTTTCCATTTAGCTAAAAAATAAATAAGGCCTGCTCAAATCACTTTAATTATGAGAAAGAGGTCAAAATTAGAGGAAGCCTTGCAAAAAAACCAGCATTGGGAAATACTACTGGAAAAGAAAATGTCTCTAAGGGAGGTTTGGTTTTGTTTTTTTTTTGCTTTCCCTCCTTCTACATTTCGTTTAAAACAAATATTTTTTAAAAAATCATAGAACTTTTGGTAGGGGCCATGAAGGACTATCTGGTCCATCCCTTTTTTTTTTTTTTTTTTTTTGAAAAGGAAGCCTAGACAAGATTATCTTTTTTGAAGACTTCTTTTTTTAAAACCTTCAGGGATGGGGACTCTACCTAATCACTGAAGAGGTTGTTTTCAGTATAAAAAATTTTCTTTCTTAGATCAAGGTGAAATGGTTCCCTGAAATGCAACTCATATCCATTTCCATTTGCCTTCTCCAAGCTGCTTCTTGTGAAGAGAGAACCTTCATGCTCTTTGTAGCCACCCTATTTAGAATTCTCTTTGATTTTTCAAAAAGAGAATGACTACTTAAGCCAGCAGTTTGAGGCCACAAAGTGTTATACTCTGTCTTACAGAAATTTTCCTCTGTGCATTTTCTGTATTTTGCATTCTCAATTGATTAGAACATGAATAATTTATGAAATATATTGTGTATGTACACAGAGTCATATAATGTTTTGGGTTGGAAGAGACCTTAAAGATCATCTCTTTGCAACCCCCACTGCTGTGGGCAGGGAACCTTTCATTAGACCAGGTTGCTCAGAGCCCCATCCAACCTGGTCTTGATCAGCTCCAGGGATGAGGAGTCCACAACTTCTCTGAATAACCTGTTTCAGTCTCACGTCTCACCACCCTTTTGGTAAAGATCTTCTTCCTAATATCTGATCTAAACCTATTCCCCTTCAGTTTAAGGCCATTCCTCCTTGTCCTGGCACTACATGCCTTTGTTAAAAGTCCCTCTCCAGTTCTCTTGTAAGACCCCTTTAAGTACTGTGAGGCTGCTGTAAGGTCCCCCTTACAGTACAGTACTTGACACAAAGGGTTTAGATGATATTTAAACCAACAGAATTAATACCAAGATGATAAGGTAGACTAAGAAATATGAAAATACTACAAGAAGTTAACTATTTTCATGGCATGTTTTCAGCTTGAGGCAGTATCAACTATGGGTTACCTGAAATAAAATTTAATTTAGTTTTACATACTCATGAGCAAAGACAAGAAAGTCTCAAAAGTGCTTCAGTGAAGGTGGTCATAGCCATGTTTCTTCTGCTGCCAAAAGCTAGATGTGGCTGCCACTACTTTTTACATTAATAGAGCAAAAATAACTCCTGGAGATGTTTTGCTCCCTGCAAGAATTATGTGCAAGGCGGGCTGAGATGATAGGATGTAAACTAAATTACAATTTATCTTGTTTTATGTGTTCTAAAATATAAGAAAGCCAAATGAGCTAAATGCTGAACTAATTTACAATTACCTCTCAGTGGGTACTGAATCTGGTCCATAGGGCATAAACACTGGATAAAATGAGAGAACACAAATTAATAAATAGTGCACTGCTTAAAGCATCAGAAAATAGTCCTTCCTAAAGACTAATTACAAATTAAAAGATGCCTATCAAATTAAGCATGCTTCAGGCAAGCAGAAATGGAATAGATTATAAGTAAAAGAATTAATACTACATCTTCTTCTCACTTTAAAACACTAATTACAAATTATTCTGAAGATATGACAGCAAATCTTTTCCTGTTTTATTATCCCTCTGCACGAGGGAGCAGATAAAGCATAAGAGCACTTGCCTACAGAGCAGAAAATGTTTCTCTTGAATCGTCTCATGTAGCACTAATTTAGTAACATATCCAAGTTGGTTTTGAACTGTATTTGATGGAGTTTGGAGTTGCCTGGAGTTTGTTTCTAAAACTATGGAAAAACAGAGCTGAAATGTCCTGTTATTGCCTTATCTAAGGAATTCCAGTACTAGTTGAGCCTCTTTCAAGGAAATTGTCTTCTACAGCATGCTGTCCCTTTTGTAAAACACCTCCTTTGAAAATTGTTAAGGAAATACTTTACCAGTAACTTTTTCCTGGTATCTAATATTTTGGTGAAAAATAGTCTTTTTTATTTTTTTCCCTAAATAAACAGGAAAGTTGTCATAATCTTTCTAATAATCTATATTTTGCAGATTGGAATCTCTCTATTGCTCTCAAGGTTAAAATAATACAATTTTTTTCAGTCTTTGGTAATTCTGATGGTTCTCTGGGATCCTGCATTTCATCCACAACAATAAGGAAATGTAAAGCTGAAAACAAAAAGCCATATTCTGCCCATAGCCTTACCAAAGCTGAGCAAGTGAATGGGTTATTGTCTTTGATCTTTGTATTGCAGCACATCTTTCTTTCTTTCTTTCTTTCTTTCTTTCTTTCTTTCTTTCTTTCTTTCTTTCTTTCTTTTCTTTTGTATTACAAATCTTTAATTAGTATTTTCTAAATAATGTCTTAAAATAACAGTTTTTCCTTATAGTAGAGGAAATGTACTTGAATATCTGTATAGAGGCTTTGCCCCAGAGGTCCCAGTTGCCCTTGATGGGCTGCAGCTGTGATGTCCTTAACTGGGCTGCAGCTGTAACCAATGAAGATAACTGGGATAAAAGGGGGTGGGTTTAGCCAGTCAGGGAGAGCCTTGGTGGAGCCCTGAACTGAGAAAGAACAGCGTGCAGAAGAAGGAGTCAGTGAAGATCTGCAGCCATGAGAACACACCAAAGAGGTATGGACTTTAGAAATCTGAGACTATCATTATGAGACTCTAGAGAAATAATAGAAGAACAACAAGTAGTGACCCTGATGTGATAGTTAACAGAAGATAAGACAGCTGAGAGCTGTGGTGGCCAAGAGCTGCGATGGAACATAGCCTTTGGGTCAGGGAGCTGTGAAAGAGTATGGCCTTTGAGCAAGGAGCTATGTGTGTTGTACATGGCCTGTGAGTCATGAGAAAATTTGTGTTGTATATGGCCTGTGAGTCATGGAGAAATGTGGGAGTTGAACATGGCCTGTGAGTCATGGAGAAATGTGTGTATTGTAATAGAAATCTCTACAACTGTTAACTTATGTAAAAGAAAATGGGGAAATATAGTAGAGGAAATGTATTTGAATATCTGTATAGAGGCTTTTCCCCAGAGGTCCTGGTTGTCCTTGATGGGCTGCAGCTGTGATGTCCTTAATTGGGCTGCAGCTGTAACCGATGAAGATAACTGGGATAAAAGGGGGCGGGTTAGCCAGTCAGGGAGAGCCTTGGTGGAGCCCTGAACTGAGAGAGAACAGCATGCAGAAGAAGGAGTCTGTGCAGTGAAGATCTGCAGTCATGAGAATAGACCCAAGAGGTATGGACTTTAGAAATCTGAGACTATCATTATGAGACTCTAGAGAAATAATAGAAGAACAACATTTCCTAACCTTATATTTGTAAAAATTCTTACTCTGTCATAAAAGTTAATTTGAATGTTGGACACAGTTTAGGCCTCTAAAATTTATATTTGCTATTATTTTTTCTTTAATAATTTCAACTCCCTGAGTGCTTAAAAGTAGCAATGGCTTTAAAAGTCACCTAAATATGTTAGATGGAGCAGAATTACAGCAGAGAACCATGAAATACATGAAATTCACCGTCACTTAAAACTCATCTTCTTTATTTCCTTGCATCTTCTTTCCCCATTTTTTCCAAGTGTAAAATTCCTCTCACCAGGTTGACCAGCCTTTTGGCAAAAATGCATTTGTCCCAGTGTGTCAGGTCAATTATGATTTTTTTCTACTAGAAGCACTCAATTTTCAAAAGAGTTAGATTGTAATAAATTTCAAATCCCCCTTGTCAAACTAAGCTTGTAATCAGTTTTTGACTCATAGGATGCAATTATGCCTCCTCAAACCCTTCCTCTTACTAGTGGGATCAAAGAGAAAACTGTTTGGGACCCCATGCTATCAAATCTCACTCCTAGAACCAGGTAGGTTTGCTTGACACTTTCAGAAATTCTCTTTAAAAATCCACCTATGTTTTTAAAAATTCACATCTATTTCAAAAATGTTATGCTGATTGAGGTGGCCGTGTTAAAACTGCCCTGAAAGACACACAAAATCTCCATTTCCCACAGACTGTCCAAGGCATCACTTGAGAGAAGGGAGGCAGAAATGAATAAATAGAAGAATTATTTGACAGGTACTAAAAACAGCAGCAGCAGGTGTCACACTAAGAATTAACTTAGAAATATTTTCAGTGTTCAGTTCCTGCAAAGAGTGTGTCATTCTAGCTAGAGCTCTACAAATGAAAAAGCTTTCCTTGGCACAAAAGGAGCAATAGCTGGGTAGAATCACTTTCACATTCTGCATGCTGCAATAGCTGCAAGAACAAGACAGTGAGATATTATTTTAGGCAGCAAATGAGAACCATCCCTCTGTAACTCCCTGTTAAAATCAGATCTTTTTTTTCCCAGAAGACAGTTCAATCAACCATTGCAGCTTAAACACAATCCACATTATGTCTCTACCTATGTAAGATGAATGTGGAAAAAGTGCTAAGGGTGGTAAGCATCTGTTATAAAAATGAGCCATATAAGCACACACATGTCATGCCATCAGCCAGAGAACAAAAATATTTGAAGTAACTGTCACTCCTTTAAGGACAATGGGCCTAATTATCTACTACCTCAAAACTTAGAGAAATGTTACTGACAATGAAAAATGGTTCTGTTTAGATGGGATAGCATTTTATGGCTGCTTAATGGAAAGCAAAGAAAAATGTATAAACTCATATTATTGAGAAGATACTTCACAGAAGAAACTAGGAAATATTTAATCTTAAAACATGCAGTTGACCCTTAATTTTCTGTTGTCTTTTTTTTCTGGTCTGTGTTCTACTCCTCCCAAAAGATTGGCACTTTCTGATGTCAGGACTAAAGCTGTAAAACCAATCTGTCTTACTGAGCAGGTTTTCACAGTTAAACGTTGAATCTGTCTAATTTTAGACATTCAGGTGCTGGAATGTCCTCACAGCTCTTCTTGTAATCAGTGGGAAGAGATAGGTATTGTTAATGCCATTCACCAGATAATGTAATAGACTGAAGGAGTAAAAAAAAAAAAAGTCTCCAAAGTTTCCGTCTGCTGGTTTTTCGCCACTAACTGAAGAGGAAATGTAGAAAAGCAAAAGCAATGGTCTTTAAGCCATGGGTTTTTTGCTAAATGTGGTTAAATTTTTCTCACTGTAAATGGCCAACTCTTTTTTGCACTCACTGACGTGTAAGTGCAAAAGGACTTTGGATGTGAACATATGAGTGGCTCCTAGCAACAGAGGATCCACAAACCCCCAATCCTTAGATCTTGATTTTTTATTTGTTCAAGTCCAGCCTTTAAAACCTGCCCAGCCTTCTTGCCTTTCCTTTTTATAAACTGTAATAATCTACGTATATATGTTTCTATTGGCACTTACAAGCTCTAACAGCAGTAGAAATATATATTGGGGTAGCATAAAGGATAGGATTTTTTTTCATGTACATATGTTGTCATGCCAACTTCAGTGTAAATTTCTCTAAGGGTGAAGGGCATTGGAGCTAAATGGAAATCTCCCTCAAATTCTTCCTTTCCTTAAACTCAAAAGATGGCTATGCTTGGTTTCAGGTTTCCTTAATATAAATGCTTATTCATAGTAACAGGAAAAAATCCATAAAATACAAATTGCTCTTAAATCATGAAATTATTAACCACTTCAAAACAAACATGCTGCTATCCCATGCTTTAAATGATGCACACCTATAAAGATCAAGGGCTCTCAAAGTTACTAAATGGAAAATTAATCCTGAAGATGCTAGACAAGGTCTTCAACCTATGGAAAATTATAAGGTTTCATTGAAGGAAACAAGGCAAAATAATCTTTGGAAATCTGATGCCAGTTGCAGTTTATCCCCACCACATAGATGTATCATGTTGAGTTAGTATGATCACAGATATATTTTTCTTGATTTCTGTTGCACGTTTTTGTACAAAACACTATATTAAATGCGAGATTCTTCAATAGTCTGTTAGTAGGTAACCTACTAAATGCCCCTACATTTAAAGTCCATAATTCTGATGGGAATTATACTTCTTATAAGGATATTCATTTTGCCTTACTGCAATGCTTTACTTAGACTAGGTGTAGATGCTATCAAGTAACTTTACTTTTTAGTAAACTGTTCTCTTGAATTGTTAAGCATGAGTAATTAAAATAAAGGGCACCAGACTGCAAGTGGCATACCTCCAACCTAGACCACTGAGATGCTGAGACAGATGCAGAGATCTGCTGAGACAATGCCACTAGCCAAAAAGTGATTTGGCTAGAGCCTAAATGGAACGCATGTTGACATAAAATTTTGTATATTGACAAAATATTATATCTACCTTTTAGCAACTAATCATACATCACAGCTTCAGTAAGAATTAATATATTACTATGAAAATACACAGTAGGGAAAAGTAGCACACATTTTTAAGTCAAACCAGGAACCTTTTTATTGAGTAATTAATGATTAACCAGCACTCAGAAATTATAGTTTCAGGATCAATAGCAGCAAAAAAGCAGACGAAGCATAACACCTGACACTGGACAAATAACTCCAACAACTTTCTAACCACTCTCCTACAACTATTCTCAAGAAGGTCTAACTCTCTTCAGCAGATACACAGCTACAAGCTCAGCTTCCCTGTCCAGCCATGTGGGCTGGGGGTTGGTGTCCCAGCTTTGTGCAACCTCCTTGTCCACACCCCAAGGACTGTGATCGCATGCATGCTGCCTACAGACTTCCAGAAATTGCAGGCTTCCCCTGGCATCCCATGGGAGATTCTGCCTCCCAGATTTGTCAGGGCAGGTGTGCTTTGGGGAAATTACAATCATGAGCCACCCCACTGCTTTCTCTCACCACCTGTCCCCATTTTCACAAATGTTTATGCTCTTGCTATTCTTTTTCAAGATCACTCTTTCTGCCTTTTTTGTTTTTTAAATTTTCCTTCTTAGTTTAGTCCTGCTGAAGGTCATCTTCTTCAGGATTATAAATTTTGGGCAAATGCTCTCTCTGAGAGTATTGGCCATTCTTCATCACACACTGTTTACATTTCCATTCTCTTTACCAGCTGTTGCTATCCTGGCCATGTTACTAGGAGAAATTTGTGTACGGACCCCCGGCATTTTTTCTTCATACTTAAGATCTCTTTTGTATTTTTTCTCTCCTCTAATTAGTATATTTAATAGATTTTACCTTAATGATTTTTGCTTCATATATGCTTACGATATCATATTTTTCATTTTCCACATGTACAGTTTTTACTTGTTTAAAATGTCAGGTTATCAGTAAATGTGCCACATCTCTGGTTTGTCATGGCTCAGAGATTGTTATTGACAGGTTAGAGAAAACTAGATATATAGCTAAAGATGATGAATGATTCCTCATAACCAGTCTGGATTCAAAAGTTTAAGATAGGATAAATCCATGGAAAAAGATACCTAAATATCAAGGGAATTTATTGAAACTTCTAGGAGTGGCACAGTGTCAAGCTGCAGCAGCCAGAAATTTATCTGTGCTATAAGTTTCAAGTACATGGCTCCAACTTATAAAGCTTACTGGTTGAAACTGTTACATATATTCGGATATACCTGAGTTATTGTGTGCAATTTTCAAATCTGAAGAAAAATTCTTGCTTTGTCTGATTCACACATACATATTTTATATGTAAAAGGTTGCAATTTCTAACATTATCATATCATCTACATATTTTCTGTTGCATTTTCTGGTCTCCTAATACCTTTATATTCATGTCATTTTAGTTTCATCAGTAAATTATTTTCTTATGATGTTAAAAGGTCACATTGACAGACTGATAGAATTATGGAGAGAAAGTATCCTTATGACTATTTATACTGTTTTGCTGCCTAGTACAGGCTGTAGATTTGCACAAAATAACCTATTTATTGAGCTCTTTACTTATGTTTCACATACAGCATATTTTAGAAAATTTCCAATCTTGATTTGAAGAATCAAGAGGTCATTACAGATTGCTGCCAATAAAACCCTTTAAACCAACAATTTTTCTTCTCAAAACTTCCCTGTTACTTTTTTTTTTATTGCCTACACAACACACAAATAAATGTATAGATTTTTTGTTGTAAGTCTTTATTACAAGAAAAAATATCTAGGCAATTCTAGGGAAAAAAAAGTTTTGGCAATTTCCTACATAGTTAGACCACAAGATGATGTTCACTTGGGAAGTATGTAAAACTGAAATGAGTGACAGAGAGAGAAAATTAGGTCCAAATTCAAAGGCAAAGTCCTAAATCCCAGTAAAGACCTACTGGGAATTACATTGTTACTACTACTCATACATGTAGCCATATGCATATTCAATTCATGTGACATAATTAAACTCTCAGAGACTGTGATGACTGGACTCTAATTTGATTTGTAACAAGTTAAATTAATTTTCCTCAAGTCAAGTCTGTTTTGACCATGATGGTAATTAGTGAATGACCTCTGCCTGTGCTTACCTCAACCCAAAAGCCTTTCATTACATTTTTTTCTACCTGGTCTAGCTGAAGAGGAGGAGTGATAAAATGGCTTTGGTGGGAGTCTGGTGTCAAACCATAGTCAACATACCACATCCCCTCCAAAGTACAGTTTTAGCAGTGCTGTAAGGTAAGTTAACAAGTTTTATAACAGACAGTTGTGTATTAATCCACTTCATTATTCACAGCAAACACAAGATTTTGGCAGACTCTATTTTACTAACTTTTGTTAGATTTACAAACTAAAATAATTTTATGTATGTGTAATGATATGCTAATTCTTGATGAGTAGCTTAGGAAAGAAATTCGGTGCTGCAGGTAAAGTAATTTAATTTTGAGAGCCTTACAGACAGCATCAATTCTTCTAATTTTACAGGAACATTTGAAATAAAATATAAAGTACCTTTTCTGCAAATACTTATTAAGATGTGAGTAATAACCAAAAAATCACACAGAGAGGGGGAAAAAAAATCTTTATAACACATTTATGTGACACAGTATGTTATTGTCTTGCTGAGGTGCAGTTGTCAGCAAGAGTTCTGCTCTTGACAAAAATACTTATGGCAATATTCCTAGTGGATGATTTGACAAGATGATCCATTTTCACTTTTTTACCCTCCTTTTTTTGTGTCTGACAAACTGAAAATTTGTGGAAAATATGGTGAAGGACAAGTACAATCTAGGAGTTACAACATGGAACTACAAAAGCTGAAGTATCTGTTTCTTTTTTTGTGATGATGTTCAGATGGTTTCTCCTAATCCAGTCTGTGTGTTGATACTTTATCGATAAACTTAGGATAATAATATTTATAATTTTCATGGATCACTATCAAACTGTAATTAGCCCATACAGTTATGCATTTTGAGAAAGAAGCTGCTGGGTTATGAAACTTGGTTTAATGATATATGTTAAGTCTTATAAATTATAGTTCAGCAGTTCACAATTTAGTAAACTAGATGATTGAAAAAACCCTGACCAAAAAAAAACTACTCAACAAAACCTTGATTAATTTGAAATACTGAAATTGAGGTCTAACTTCATTCCTTACCTTTCTCTTTAAAACACTTACATAGCTGGAACTTGTTACTTCCTAGGTATGGTCTTTTAAATGGTAAAAGTCACAATTATCATTTGGTTTTCTCTCTGTAATTGGTATATAAAAGTATGCACTCTAAAATGCAAATGGGTTTCTAAACAAAAAAGTTACTTAGGCTGATTTGACTTTTAGAATGAATGTTCCACAGTGATATTTGACTAACTGTCCACTACCTCATATCTTAGAGGGGGAACAGATTTTGTTTTTTGAGTTTATAGAGGGCTTATGGACTAATTCCTTTAAAAGATTAATTATATTTTTAATTTTATCACCATCTTCAAAGACATATGGTGTCATTTACAGACTCAGTTGTTCAGCCTCTAATTTATTTATGCATATCCAGTCAAGGCCTTGACTTTGCTCTAGCTTTGACCAGGTATCATCACACTTATTTAGTCACTGTATGCTTACATATTTCACACAAATTCAAGTCAGTTCATTTTCACTGGTGTCCATGATATTTCTGAGAAGCTATTGATCATGTGTTCTTAAATTCAGATGGTGACATTGTAATAAACCAATATCATATTTTAAGTAAGTTTTACTTTCCTTGTCAAAGAAAGCTCTACACTTGGATATACGTATACAAATCATACACCACAGATTTTGATGACCTCATAAATATTTTCCAATGTCAGTGATTATGGGATTCCATAAAAAGGAAAATTCTGGAGTACCTAATTGATGAAAGCTCTTTTGCTGATATGTAACAGTTAGGTTCAAGGAATAAAAGAAGCTACTGAGTTTCTTTTTGCTGTATATTACCCATCAAAAAATGCAAGCACCACAACACAGAACAACTTTGCTCATTACTATTTCTGTAACCTTTGCTAAGGAACAAAACTTTCCCATGCTTTTTATTTATATTTATATCCCTTTGTTTCAGTATAACTACTTGAGTGTGTATTATTACTACCACGTGCTCAATTTATGTCTGAAGCGTCCAGAAACAATAGTTCCACAAATCAAGCTTAAGCAGGCTCCATCTCTTGCTGCTGTTCTACTCCAATACATTCCAAGTGATTAACACCACCTGTGGCACTCCTAATTCACAGCAGCAGACAATTATATCCCTTGGATACCCATTATGGGTAATTATTCCCATGACAGACTATTAGATATGGGTTGTGAACATTTCAGCTGTAAAATTTTTTGCAATTTTATTTTAATCCTGATATTACCATTGAGAGGTATATTTGGGGAACAAATCAGGGTTACATTAAAGGTATGCTTGCAACAAGCAAAAGATTAATTTTTATTGCTGGAGTTGTAGTCAGATGTATTATTTAAATATGTGATGAAGGGAGATTTTACATGTTTGCTACTAAAAGATTATTTTATTTCATTCTTTTAGTACAGAGGCAATAGCAGATCCTGCTGATGAAGTTGAACTAAAGACGGTTATAAACTAATTGTTGTATTTTAAAGACTGTTTCTCTTACATATTTTTTTCCTTTTTTTTCCTTCTGAATATATGTTTGACCCCTTTTAAGTATGTAGCGGAATTCTCAGTGTGAAGAAAGTTCAAAATTCATAAAATTTTCCTGATGCTGCAGCATTAATTTTAAAGGTACTTTTTTTTTTAAATGAAATAACAGGCTTACACTCAATCAATATCACAATCATAATCTCTTTGATTTCCTATGATGTGAAATATGGTCTCATCTTTATTTTAAAGACACTCTGAATCTGAATTGAGGATTTATTTTTGGACAGAAAGAAGTGCACTGAAATCAATGGAAATACTATAATAAATTTAAATTTGAATTATTGAAAAAATGTTTCTTTGTAGAATAATTTTCAAGATGTTCATTTATAAAACCATTAGTATTGGATGAAAAAAGAGAAGGGAAAAAAAGAAGAAATCAATTTACATGTTTATTATAATAAAAATAAAATATTGTTTTCAACATAAAAGGGAAAAAAAAAGGAAAAAATATATAATTAGGCAGAAAAATGTTTACACATGATGTGAATTTATCAGTCATGGTTTCATTAATAAGCCTGACTTCACATTGGATTTTTCTGTATTAACTTAGACTCTGATAAACATGAAGAAAATGCTTTCTGTAATACTACTCTCAGGATCCTCCCTCTAACCCCAGGCCTTTATTGAATAAGTAAAAACCTTATCTATTAATCATATTTGATCCTCAGTTGGGGACCAAGGAACAGACTAGGTAGCTGATAAGGGTTCTGTGCTTCTTTCACACAATTTATTAATCCTGGGGGCATTTCACAAGTCCTGTTGAAATGGCCAATATGGTAGGCAAGCTACAGCTGCCCTTGTAGCAAGCTCAGGCTTAGGCTTTAGTAAAAACGACCTGACTTCTGTAATATGGGAGAGAATTATGTTTGCATCCAGAAGAAACAGAACAAACCCAGTCCTCCTTACTGTGGACTAAATGTCATGACAACTGGCATCGGACTCTTTTGCACATGCAGTCTGACTTTATCACCATCTGTCACGTGCCAGTGGATCTCTGAGAGACATGGAAGTGATGGAAGGAAATGGGATTTATACAGAGTCTGAGTTCACTGTAGGTTTGTACTGTGTATCAAACAGTGTGGAAATTTGAATCAAAGCTATGACATCTTACAGCCAACAGTGTGGGCATGAATAGCTCTCCCAAAGAGTTCTTCCTGACATGATAGTTTTCAGTCAGCAGAAACACAGCATAGCTCCCTAAAGTCTAACTGGTACCATGCCATAAATTCAGAGTTGGAAACAGCATTACTTTGAATCACTGTAATTATTTCTCAGTTCCCCCAAGCAAAACTTAATTCCTTACCCTCCTTTGACAGGTCAAATAGGTGATGCAAAATATTTACGAAGTTATCTTCTATGGCTGAGGACTACCCTAAGGTAACTCTCAGGTCAGATTAATTTTTTTTTATATTCTGATTGGCTCAGGAATTCACAGAACTCTACAAGTCTGAAAATAAATGTGATCAAAAGACAATGTATAAAACATGTAGATGTTTAGATGTTTGAAGTTTATAGTTCAGTATAGTTCTTTGTAAAAATACAAGCATATTTCTAGGAAATCAGAGAGAGAGAGTTATAACTAAGTATTTTTCATGAACAGAGCTCTTGTCTGTATTTACTGAAATGAATATGATAACTAACAAACACTGAAGTATCTAAACCAGAAACCAAACCTATTTAAGAAAAGTAGTGATTAAGGATGTTTGCTGCTAACATATATAATTTTTTCCACATTGAAGGACTAAAACCAGTAGTTAATAGGACTTTGGAACAGTCCTGACATTTGAAAATATGAACAAACACATGCGTACTCAATATACATAGCAAATGGGAATGATTTCAGTTTATTCTGATCTTGTCCAGTGAGACCACGCCAATTCAAATGAACAGCTAAAACCAGTTAAACATTTCCAATGCTGGAGTTACTGAAGTTCCTGAAAAAAGCAGGATTATTGTACTATGCATAAGGAGGTGTAAAAATCAAGATGATTCTATACCCTTGATATTACTTCAAGAAGACACATCACACACCTAAGTTCTATCACTAAAATTCCCTGAAAAAGCTCACACTGGGTGGGTGGAGGAGGGAAGGGAAAAGAGGGGGATAAGAAAAAACCCACACCCTTTTGAACAGAAGTTGCTTGTAGCAACTTGATTTTATAAGCCAGGTTTCACACTTTAAATGTGAAGGGCTTTGTTGAATTTGTGATAGAGACAAAGCAAAACCTCCTTTCTTTGGCTAGATATAAAACTTCAATATGGCTCATAGAAGTCAGTCAGACTCAGAGCAAGGGTTTGGACACTGGTACTCTACAGACTGCTTTTTGCTTTTCTCACTTCATCCATCACAGGTCAATTGCTAAATCCTGGCAGCTTATAAGAGCACATCAGGTGTGGAAAGCATTTGCAGAATACTTAATGGCCACATGCTAAAGATTTTAAAGTTCAATAGCACCATCAGAACAGTTGTCTGAAGAGTCCTCTTAGAGTAATCTGGAAATTGCCATTAAATTCCAAGGGTGCTTTTGTATACATGAGTATCAAAGGTAGTAAAAAAGGCTCAGTGTTTACTGCTAACACACTGATAGGCAATCCAGGGCTTCACTGGTATCACTAAGCATGAAAAGTTATTTCTTATATCTAAATGAAAAAATAATGCTGAATCTATTTTCCCCCTCTCCTTAAAAAAAAAAAAAAAAACAACAACAACAAAAAAACCCCCAAAACACACCAAAAAACCAAACCAAAAAAATCCCAAAACTAACCAACCAAACAAAAAACTGCTGGAAACACACACTGACCTTTCTTGTAATTAACAATGTATTGCTCTCTTTGGGCTGTAATTCATTTTGTTGATAACTTTATTTTTCCCTGGAATGTTGCATATTTAAGTAATAAAAAACTTGTGGAGCAGGTGTCAAACGTCTTCAGAGTTCTTAGAAGGAGTGCAGGCTCCTTTACACTTTCTTTATTCCATTACTGACAAAAGGCCTTTTAGACTTCAGCCCCATCCTGACTGTGTTTATTAGAGAAAGAAACAATGCCATCTGTCATTAATTTTCTCCATAGGTTGAAATTATTCTCTGTTATGAGCAGAATATCTGAAAATAGACCTGCAGAGAGTATTTCTTTAATGTCAGTAACTAAGAAGGCACTATCTAGTAAATTGGAACTGATGCTGTTATCATTTTTTTTTGCGTTCAGACCACTGAGTCCACCAAAACAGGTTCTACTACTGCAGCAGTAAAGAATTGAAGAGATATTTGCATATTTCAAAATTTTCAAACAACACTTAGCTTTACCACTAAAAATATTTTTAACAGCTCTATTTTAGGAATGTAATGATAAAATGAAATGTCTAAACTTGACAAATTTAGGAAACAAAGAACAGCTATTATGTTTATACTAAAAGAAACTTGTAATTTTAAACATTTATCTTTTTAAGAAAGGTAGTTGGCTTAAAGCACAGTTTTTACTTTTGACTACTAACTTCATACTAAATGACATTTCAGTACTTTCAGCATTCATGTTTCTATTTATGACATATCCCTTTGCAATTTGCAAATTTACTAAACTATGAAATGGTACTTGAATGTGAATTGTGATAGAGATATTAAAAATGAAATAGGATTTACTGCCATTCTGTCTTGAGAAAAATGTTTATTTCATGTTAAACTTTAGAAGATTCCACTGAAAAGTCTAGTTGAAATTTTTCAGATGACAAAACCTAACTTCTTAATAACTTTCAAGCTTGCAAAGCATTCAGAACAGTTCCAATTAAGTAATTTTTTTTTAAATCTCTTTTTGCAAACTTTTGTGATCTCCACAACCATGCAATATATTGCTCTTCATTGTGTCCTGTAAAATAAAAGAAGTGGAATCTGACCACCAGAAGATAAAAGTTGGGAAATCTTGCAAGGGCATCTCATGTATCATCCAGAAGTTTTAGTGTTGCACATCTTGAAATTCAATTAGCTTCATATCTGTTGAATGCCTTTGGGGATTACGATCTCGATATTTCACAATTTTCAATGGAAGACTGGATTAAAAAACAGTGACAATTTTCTGTAAAGTATTTAGTAGTCTTTCACAACCTAGCAGATCTGACAGAGTCTTGTGCCCTATATTTATTTTTTCCTGCTTGATTTCATCCAGTTTATTTTAGTATAAGAAGCTCTTATTCCTGCTTAATGTTCAGGTACTTAGATCCTAGTTTGAATGTAATAGAATTTTCTGTATGTAAACTAAAGAGTAAATTAAGGAATCTTCTCTGTAGACCTTGTAGTTGACACCAAAACAGATGAGCAAGCCTTCAGAAATTGTTCCAAAGAGAAGAGTCCTAAAGTGAAATGAACTTTGATGACATGGTCAGAATGAGATGGATCTGAATAAAGGCACTATAGCATACAGCTTAAACATGCTCCAAAATATTTGTGGAAGACTTTTCTCCTTAGAACCATTGCTGCAATAATGTATACAACTC
The DNA here is from genome assembly GCF_037042795.1 of Molothrus aeneus. Taxonomy (NCBI): domain Eukaryota; kingdom Metazoa; phylum Chordata; class Aves; order Passeriformes; family Icteridae; genus Molothrus; species Molothrus aeneus. Next base: position 72,063,451 of record NC_089647.1, on the reverse strand, counting down.
TGTACAAATTATGTTTAAAGCAATAATGTGGAGATTACAGGTGTAGAACTAATAGACTGGGAAGGAATTAGTCAAAGTTACAGACTGGGAAGTTAGAGGCATAATTCTATAACTTGCTAGGAACTTGCATTGGCAACATCAGCAAGAGCCTGTAGAGTGATAAATTCTAGGGATTAGTATCCGCTCCTGCTACTTTGCACAGATTCAAATGCTGCAATGCTGAGACAATTTAGAACCATCAAAACACATTATATATGCCCTAGAGGAATATTAAAAGGACATAGAGCAAATATCATAGGCTCACAGACTAACAGAATGTCTTGGGTTGGAAGGAATCTTAGAGATCACCTCATTCCAACTCTCCTTCCATAGGCTGGGACACCTTTCATTAGACTAGGTTGCACCAAGCTCGATCCAGCCTGGCCTTGATCATTCACAGGGATGGGGCATCCACAACTTCTCTGGCCAAGCTATTCTAGGGCTTCATCATCCCCATAGTAATTAATTTTTTCCTAGTATCTAATGTAAACCTACTCTCTTTCAGCTTGAAGCCATTTTCCCTTGTCCCATCACTACATCCCTTGCAAAAAGTCTCTCTAATTATCTTGTAGGCTCCTTTTGGGTATTGGAAGGCTGCAATTACCTCACCCCTGAGCCATCTCTTCTCCAGGCTGAACAGTCCCCACTCTCCCAGCCTGTCCCAGCTGCTCCATCAATCTAATAATCTTGATGGCTTCATCTCAACTCCCTCCAACAGGTCAATCTCCTTCCTTTGCTGCAGACCCCAGGGTTGATGCAGCACTGCAGCTGGGGTCGCACCAGAGCACAGCAGAGGGGCAGGATCCCCTCCCTGTCCCTGCTGGCCACACTACTCTGGATGCAGCCCAGGACTCGTTTGGCTTTCTGGGCTGTGAGTGCCCATGGCTGGGTCAGGTCCAGCCTCTCCCCCAAGTCCTTCTTGGCAGGGCTGCTTTCAATGTGTACAGCCTGTGTTGATACAGGGGATTGCTGTGACCCAGGTGCAGCACCTTGCACTTGATCTTGCCAGTGGGCTCAGAGATTCCCATGGGCCCACTACTCAAGCTAGGCCTGGTTGCTTTGGATGAAAACCAAGGACCTCCTTCAATCTGGAATTGAACCAGAGACTTAGGGATTCCTGCAGGCCATACTTCTACCATCTGCTCTACCAGCTGAGCTTTTGAAGGGAGACATGGATGGATGATTATATATCTCTCCTATGTACCTTGGCAGAAATACTCTGTAACATGATTTTTCAATCCTAGTCCAACCAGTCAGAGATGGTCCTTTCAATTAGAGCTTTTCATAAAATATCTTTTGCTCTCTGCATGATTCCTGTCACAATAACATGTTTATCCTAAGAGATATAAAGGCTTCTACTTTCAAATAAACACCTCCATACAATTTTTGTCTTGTAAAAATTAACAAAGCAGAATTGCCTACATAATCTTAGTAAAATGACTTTATGTGTGTCTGCCTGTGTATGGGTATGTGTGAATATGTGCTTATGTTTGTTAAAGCAGGGCAATGTTAAAACTCACTATTATTATTATATCAACTAATTAAATGACATTCTACTTCATGTTCTTTTTAATTTTATCTTCAAATGCTCATTTTTGAATTCCCAGTTGCATGTCTGTTTACTGAACCATTTTTTATGACTGTACATTTACCTCAGTAAGAGCCAAGCCCATACTTTGACTCACAGTTAAAGTTCAAATATAAAATCATAATACCAGAACATCTTAATCAACAGTAAAATATGATAAAAACCCTCATATATTCTCAAAGCAGATATGAAATCAGGAAATCAATAAAAAAGTGTATATTGTATAAAAAGTGCTTTCATGTAAGAAAAATAAATTTCCTATTTTATTCTGTTGACTCTTTACTATGTTCCTACAGTATCTGACATCCATTCCTCAAAACTTACCTGTTTCTTTTAAAGGAGGCTTACTTTCTGAGTCTTGAATTAATGATTTATGGATTTATTCTGTTTTAGATTAAAAAAAACAAAACTACTTGTTTATAAGATATTAAATACTAGGAGTAAAAGCCATTTGGATCCACTGTCTGGAATATGTAGGCATGCAAGAGTCTTTCCTAAATTACTGATAATATCTTAATTCCTTAGCAGGGAGTATGGGGGAGAGTCTCCTGAAATGTAGTAAAACATACTCCTGAAATATACCAAAATCTGCATTTTGAGACTATTGCCCATCAAGCAAAAGTTCCTGCTAAGTAACATGATGACCTTTTTTCTTCTGAGTAAGTTCACTTTTAAGCTACTGTGTCTCTGGTAGTTAGTGATGTTAGAATCACAATATTGCAGTTATTTGGCTAAACTGACTATCTAGCTTTGATTTTTAGGAGGATTTCTTTCTTGTTTTCAGGAAATTCTTTCCACTAATAGAATTTTAAAAACCTCAATTCTTTAACTTAGGAGGTGATAAAGAACGCTGTTGCAATTTGAATAGCTTTAAGTTCCCTGCTCCAAAGTTTCATGCAATGTCTTGGGATTTAGCTTGAACTTTCAGAGATGCTTTGTTGCCTTGCTCTTGTAATTGAGGTTGCATTTTCCTATTTAATGGAGTGGTGCAGAGAGACAAATGAACTTAACATTATTAGACTTCCTTGCAATTATTTTCCTAATATAGTAATGGCTCCCTAAAATTATTGAAATATTTCATGCAAAGTATGTTATTAAGTGGAAGTCTGAATATGAAGTCTGAATAAAAAAGAATGTAATACCCCCAAAACATGAAATCATGAAGAAAAAAATTTGAGAGTGCCAGAATGGAGAAACTTTGTTTCATTTGTCCTCAGAGATACAAGAAACTGCAATGACTGCAGCGGTCAGCTCATTTTCCAGTCATTGAGATGGAAATTCCAGAGAATTTAGATATTCATGCTATGCACCCTGACTTCCAGTGAAAGCAAGAGGAATAATTTCAGCAAGTTTTCCTATATTCCTAGACAATCCTTTTATTAGTGGAAAGATATATTTTGCCAGTTTTATTTCTGATGCTGCTGTTGTTTAACCCCAGCCATTAATTCAAGCCCTACAGAGGCTCACTTCCCCAAGAGTGGGATTGAAGTGCAAATCAGAAGCCTACAAGCTAGAAAACCCATGGGTTGAGATAAAGACAGTTTAATATGAAAAGCAAAAGCCAAACACACACAAACAAAACAAAACAAGGAAGTCATTGACTGCTTCCCATGGGCAGGCAGATGTTCAGCCATCTCCAGGAGAGCAGGGCCCCATTGTGCATAACACTGACTTTGGAAGACAAACATCATCACTCCAAAAGTCACCCTCTTTCTCCTTCTTCCTTTTACAGTTTTTACACTGAGCATGATATCATATTTTTTGGAATATCCCTTTGGTCAGTTTGGGTCACCTATTCCAGCTGTGTCTCCTTCCAATCTCCTACGCACCCTGAACTTTCTCAGCAGTGTGACAGTATATAAAGCAAAGGTATTAACAGGAGATTATGTAAGAAGCCACTGCAGAAAGACAGACTTTGGAGAACTCTCAAAAGCAGTAAATAAATATGGGGGTAGGAATAGGAATAGGAATAGGAAGTAAATGAAGGAAGGAGATGAGAAGGCTGTTTTCTTCATTGAAGCACAAAAGGATACACACAGCACAGAATAATGTGTTTCTTAAAAAAAATCATAATCAATAATAATCTTAAGCATAATAGAGCATGGTCATCTCAAAACTGCAAGCGGGGAGTGCTAAGACATTTTTAGGTTGGTTGCTTTTCTTTGGTTATTGTTATTTTACTTTAACAAAAGGTAATAGCCCTTGAAATCTTCATGGCAATAAACCTTATGGATTCTGCAAGAAGCGGAAAGAAAATCTGTGTGGTCAGAGACAAACATCTTACTTGCAAGTTAGAAAATACTTATTCCACAGTTGGAAGCTGGGAGACGATTTAGAGAAACAAGTCCATATACTGTTCCTATCTTCAAAGTCCTGTTTTCTTTTCCAAGTATCCATTACCAGATACTAGTAGAAATTGGATACTGTGACAGCTAGGTTTAGTCTTGTATTATTTAGATAATATTTCTACTTTCCTGTTCCAGACATAAACTGAAAATAACTTCTTTCATATCCAAAGGGAAAAAAATAGGCCATTATTATTATTTTTATATTTAATAATCTGTGCTAGAGTCAAGATGTTTCTGTCTAAGAAATAGATCTCTGATAAAGATAATACTTTGACATTTTATGAGGAAAAAGTAGCCTTATATTGCTTAAGGATTGAAAGGCCTTGTGGATGAAAATGCATTTTCTGAAACAACGCAAAGCAAATTTACACTACAGATGTAGCAAACAATTATAAGGTAAAAAAAAAACTTTGTTTCTTAAGTGTTGATAGGTCAGATTATCAGTGATTTGCTTTATAAAAAAATGAAGTAAAAGAATGGATTAGCAATATTTTTTACTTTTTTTTACAAAATGGTTTCCCTAATGGCCTCTTTGAAAGCAATTATGCAATAAAAGGATGCTATTTTTATATGGGTATATGAATGTTGGCTTGCAAGTGGATCTAATGGCAGCTGGCTATATATCTATGATCTTGTGATGCCCTCATGCTGCCATTGCTGTCATTGCTGGCACGGCATCTTTACAATTTCCCAGAATTACCATAAGAATAATTCATGCTTAGTATTCCTAGATATATTTGTTCAGTGTGCTACTTAAATTACTTCATATCCATGCTTTTTATAGCTATGGTGTTTTGAAAGGGCTTAGAGAGTCTCTTAACAGACTTTATGATCATCTCATACTGGGCAAATCCTAGACAAATATTATTTTGGATGTATCTTTTATATTTATTAAGAGGAGATTTTGTTCCATATAAAGGTTGATGCTTATTTCAGTCTGACAGATTTCTTTGTTTCAGAGTTCTCTGGAGACAGAGTCTGGTTCTAGTAATGTCTGAATAAACTTACTGAAAATGTAATATTTAATTTATATTGTTTTTCAGAGAGGAATTTTTCTAAGCTGAATACACTCCAGTGCAAACCACTTTATCACAAGTGTAATAACATGAACACTCTCTTCTCAGCTGCCTTTTCAAGAATAGAGATATTTAAATGTTGGATCATTAAATTTTTCCTATGACATTAGTAATTATTTTTTTCCTCCCATACTCCTTCTTTGTTACAGTAAGAGACAATATCCTCACAGGAGGATGTTCCATTGAGAAACTCCTAGTCAACATGCAAAAAAATATTTTTTTGTCCATACTCACATAGTAAAAACCAGAAGGTTCTCATAATATTATCCTGCTACAGTTATTTTACTTTGGTATTGCATTAGTCTATTATGGATTGTACATATGTCTGGAGCCCTTTTATCTAAGAAGATATTTGCAACTTGTCTTTATTTGGTGTGAGTTTGCTGACTAGTGCAAAGGATCTGATTGGAGCAATCTCAAGAGTAGTTTGCGACCAATGGATTTGGAATAAGACAACTTTACCTCAGTAGTACAGGTCAAAAGGAGCTCAAATAACTAAGTCACATTTCCTGAATGTATAAAATTCTAAAGCAAGCCTTCTTCAATATTTATAGCAAAAACACGTATCTGCAATATATTTTAAGAAGGGGCTCAGGAAAATCTTTAAGCTTGGGTAGCATCCAAATGATCTTGACAAAATCTCAGTCTGAGGCATATGTATTAATTGAGTTTTGGAGTAAAAGCAGAAAATTTTGGGCCTATTTCACTTTGCACCAAGAGTTGAATAGTCAGAGTGTGAATGAGCCTAATGGAGCCCACCAATGCTCAATCTCCCTTTTGGGTGAAAAGCCTTTTCCTTATGTCCAATCTAAACTTCCCTCTGTCTCAGCATCAGGCCATTCCCTTGGGTCTTGTCACTAGTCATGGGAGTGAGGAGATTTGTACCTGCCCCTCCACTTCCCATCCTGAAGATATTGAAGACTGCAATGAGGTCTCCCCCCAGTTTCCTCTTCTCTAGATTGAGCAGACTGAGCAACTGTAGCCACTCCTCATGCAGGTTCACCTGCAGACCCCTCACCATCCTCACTGTCCTCCTTTGGATGTTCTCTAATGGCTTAATATCTTCCTTTTATTGTGGTACCCAAAACTGTACACAGAATTCAAGGTGAGGCCATCCCAGTGCAGAGCAGAGCAGAGCAGGACAATCTCCTCCTTTGCCTGGCTGGTGTGCTGTATCTGATGCCTCCAGGACAAAATTGGCCCTCCTGGCTGCCAGGGCACAATGACTTTTGTTCAACCTGTCACCAACCAGGACCCCCAGGTCCATTTCCTCTGTGCTGCTCTCCAGCCTCTCCTTCCCTGGTCTATACACACAACCAGGGTTGCCCCAGCCCAGGTGCAGAATTCAGCACTTGCCCTTGTTAAACTTCATATGGTTGGTGATTGCCCCATCTTTAATTTTTTGAGGTGTCTCTGAAGGGCCTCTCTGCCCTTGAGTGAGTGGACAGCTCCTCCTAGTTTGGTGTTGTCAGCAAACTGACTTAGCACTCCCTCAAGTCCAGCATTCTAGTAATTAATAAAGATGTTGAAGAGAACTGGGCTGAGGATGGATCCCTGTGGAACCTACTAATTATAGGATGTCAGCCTGACGATACCACACTTACCACAACCTTCTGTGCCTGACCAGTTGCTCACCCATCGTGGTTTTTCAGCTGTGCTGGGCATCATCTTCAGAAGGATACTGTGAGAGGCAGTACTGAAAGCTTTGTAGAATCCCAAAGGGATTACATCAACTGGCTCTCCTTGGTCATCTCAGTAGATTGCCCTGTTGTAGAAGAAAATCAGGACCAAAAAGTAGGACTTTCCCCTCATGAAGCCCTGCTGGCTGCGCCCAATGACTGCATTGTACTCCAGGTGTTGCTCTACAGGGGTAGAGTTAATCTTCTTCAGAATAGTTAGTATATGGCTAAATTTTGGGTTTGTGCTGGAAAAAGTGTTGATAATACAGGGATATTTTGGTATGGCTGACCAGTATTTACACAGGGTCAAGGCCTTTTCTGCTTCTCGCATCATCTCTCGCAACAAGGAGGCTGAAGATACATGGGAATTTGAGGGGGACATAGCCAGGACAACTGCCCCCAGCTGACCAAAGGGATATATCCCTGACCATATGGCAATATGCTCAATATATGAAGCTGAGGAAAGAGGAAGGAAGGGAGGACATTCAGAGTGATGGCATTTGTTTTCCCAAGTGACCATTATGTTCCCATTTCCATTATGTGACCATATGACTCCATTATGGAGTCTTGGATTACTGGCGATAGCCAAACACCTGCCTGCCTATGGTAAAGGGTGAATAAATTACTTGGGTTTTTTTTCTTCTGTGAAGAGCTTTTGCTTTACCTATTAAACTGTTTTTATCTCAGTCCATGAATTTTCTCACTTTTATTCTTCTGACTCTCCCATCTCAATGGTGGAGGAGTGATCAAGCAGCTGTGTGGTGTTTACTTGAGAGCTAGGGTTTATATCATAATACAGATTTAATCTCCTTCAAGTTTGTTAACTTGTAATTTCTCTGAAAATTCAAAGAGAAATGCAAAATTTAAAATTGAGAAGTTGTTCATTTACTCAAGTAACTCATCTTGACTTTTTGCATTCATTGTTGCTAAGAGTATTTTCATATGAACCAGTAGTTTTCACCCTCTATTGTAGCCATTAAAGGAAAAATTACTTTCAGAGCAAACCTCTTCAAATCAAATGGCTAAAAAAGGAGATAAAAGGCTATGTTCAGCTGACGACATACATATATTCAGTGTTTATTGAAACATCCTAGAATGCCATTACATGTTAGAAGATATTACTTTGAGAGCCTGAGACAAAACTGAGTCCTGTGTTTAGGTCTTAGGCTCATGAGTACAAAAGAGACTTAATAATAGCTGTTAATTGTTAATTAATAAAAAAATAAATAAATCAAAAAAGAGTGGCACCTTCTTGTCATCTCCCTTTTCCAGAAAACATATTATGGATTTCACAATGCAAATTAACATTTGGAATTGGGAAGAAAATTAGTCTGTTTAGGAAGGACAAGACCAATCAATTTATGCTATATTTTATGTGGCCATGCTCTCTAGACATATCTATCAGATAAGCTCCAAATTTAAATGAGAAATTGTGTGGTTTATGAATGCATGAGGATATGAAGCATCAGTTCATTTGTCAGGCTTCAGTAGTTTTGCCAATAAATTTAGTCAACTGTATGATTTTATCTGTAAAAACGTAGGTGAATAGTTTCCCACCATACTGGAGTACAGCTTTTAAAAATTTGGTGAATATCAGTGATACCTGAATATTGATGATTTCCTTAAAAAACAAAAACAAAAACAAAAACAAAAACTAAAATAATACAAAATTCTAAGTTATTTCTTTCAGAATGTCAGCAAAGCAGTACTCCGTCTTTTCAGTCTCTTTCAGAGTTGAGCTTTATCTCTTATTTCCCTTTATATTTGAGAGTTTTCTGCACATTACTGAAAGGAAACTAGCTTCAAATAATTAACTTTTCATGTCAAAATGTTGATATCTGATTATTATAATATGTGGCTTGATTTTACTGTAAAATATTAAGGCAGTAGCAGCTTACAACTTCTATTGTTGTACAAAGAAAAGCCTGAATTAAATCTTCTTGAATGCATTTCATATTTGTTTTATGATTAATTTTTTCCAGTGTTGGAATTAGAAGGAAAATCTCAAAAGTATCCATAAAATACATTTAAGATCATCCTAGGAACCTTAATAACTTTTGAGCAAATGTACTGCTTTTGCATGGCAAGATTTTGTTAATGGGGAGGCTGCAGGAGTGGCTTCTGTGAGAAGCTTCCCCCAGGTCCAATAGTGCCAATGCCAGCCAGTTCCCAGACAGACCTGCTGCTGGTCAAGGTCAAGCCCATCAGTGATGGTGGCAGCACCTCTGGGACAACGTATTTAAGATGAAATAACAAACACATCCAAAAAACTGTGGTAAAACAGAACCCAGGACAGAGGAGTGAGAATATGTGAGAAAAAATTCTGCAGACACCAAGGTCTGCAGAATCGAGACCATACTGAAGCAGGTCAACTCTCTGCAGGCCATGGAGGATCACATTAGAGCAAATGTAGCCTAAGAAGGATCCCATGCCACAGCAGTGGATATGCACAGAATTATGTTGTGACCCTGTGGGGAACCTGATCTGGAGCAGGCTTCTGGCATGACCTGTGATCCTAGGGAGAGAAGCCCACACAGGAGCAGATTTTCTGGCAAGATATGTGGCCCCACAAGGGTCACCATGCAATAGGAGGCTGTAAGAGCTTAAGGTAAAGTTCTAGACTGATTATTAACAAGACATTGAAAACTTAATTTCAGTTCTGTTCATTGCAATCGATTCCTAAAAACACTGGTTAAATATTTATGTTATGAATAATGAAAACCCCTGTGAGCAGAATCCTCTGGGATAAAAAAAATATGGTATAAAGATTTTGGATATATTAGTGGTCTTATAATTTATATATTTAAACGTGTCTTTATCTGTGCATCCCATTGCCATTCAAATGCCAAAAAGTATTAGTTTTTCCTCCAGATAACATTACCATTTTTTAAATTTAACTTGATTATGGAAACCCATAAAAATATTTTTCATAGACAGATTTGGTCCGTCTTTTTGATTTGAAAATTATAGTCAGCCATGCAATCAGCAGATAAAAGGCCTCTAGTTATCTCTTGGAAGTTCTGTGCAGCCGTAATCCTAGCTGACATTTGACAGATTCTCTGTCAGATTTCCATGTTTTATCTTTCCCCTCTGAGGTTATTTTTAAAGTGTGGCTATGAAAACTCTGCACTGTATAGAAAGCTTATTTGTAATTGGCATGGTGCCACAACAACATATGGAGGTTCTGAACATATTGCAAAATTCCACAAATGTGAACTACGTATTAGAAGGAATCTTATTACACATGTGACTTAGCAATGCTCTTCTTTTCACAATGTAACAGGGTAATTTAAGTCTATATTATTTATAGACTTATAAGGTATTATAAGATATTAATCATCTAAGCTAATGAATATTAAAACTTATTACATTACTATTGACATCTCCATGAATATATGTATATAGGTAAATTTACCAAAATCCCATCTACTCATTTGTGCACCAGGTAGAAATAGTTTATCTACCTCCCTACATTGTGTTACCTTGAGAGCATTAAAATTAATTAGACAACTTTCTGTTCAGTCTGAAAGTTTCCCAGATATGCGTAGAAATTCTTATTCTAAGGCTATAAACATCGTTTCTCTATTTAGTAGTGCATTACATTTAAGATTTTGGATAAGCTTAGGCAATTTGTCAGAGTGGCACCAAATCAGAATATTCATCTGAACTTCAAGAGACAAGCTGTTAAACTTTGTAAAAAACTGCTGCACAGGGGCTCCCCAACATATGCAACAGCATTCTCCACCTTGCTGCTATTGTAGAAGACATTGCAGAGTCTGGTATGCTGGGGAGCCAAGACAGGACTCCCTGACTGCACACAAATAAGAGTGTGGCAGGTGCAGGTACCCAGGCACTGGCAGAGGTGGGGCTGAAGGGTGGCCTCTGTTTCTGTTCCAGAAACAGATGATTCCAGCTGAGAGTAGACCCAGCTCAAGGCAAGGCTGAGCCCAGCAGACAAGATGGCACATTGATTAAAAATAATTTAAGAAAGGTGAAACACTGCAGATCAGTGAGTCGGATACTGCTGAGGGTTGTGTGCAGCTTAGAGGATTTGGAACAGGAGTGAAGCTGAGTTTGAGAAAAGGTGTGGATGAAGGTATTTTAATCTTTTGTCTTCATTTCTCACTACTCAAATCTGTTTTAATTTTCAAAAAATTAAATTAAATTTCCTCCAATCAAGTCTGTTTTGCCTGTGATGGCAACTTGTAAGTGATATCCCTGTTATTGCCTCAAGAGACAAGGTTTTTCTTATTTCTTCCTCAGTTCTTGCCCTGTGGGCAAGTGGGTTAACCCTCCATAATCAGTGGAGCAGATGTCTACACTTAAACCAGTAATTTTAGCCTCCCTTCATTCTGGGAGGAGACAATGAGGCATACACAAGGCATTGATATGTGTTTCACCTTATTTTGGTTATAGACTAACCTATGGAAAACACAAAGCTTTGCTGCCCCATGGATTTATTAATAGCTCCTATATTCTACTTGTATATCAAAGTGTTATTACATTATTTGCTTTAAGGCCATGTGGCCATGAGTGCTATTGGGCACATCAAGAAGCAAGAACAGCCAAAGCTGACACCTCTAGGCTATCATTGGTTTCAGCTGAGTATCAAGTTCCAGAATTCAGCACCAAGTGTCAGAGCCTTGGGCTCTGTACTAGGGGCTCAGCTGTACTGGGGGCTCAGCTGTACTAGGGGCTCAGCTGCTAGTGCTCAAGCCAGCGCTGATCTGGTGCTGCTGTGCTGCCTGGAACAGACTGCAATGAGGAAAGCTTTGTGGGAAAATGTTGTGAGAAGTAAGAATTTTACTCCTCTCAAGTTCATTCAAGTTCAGACCCTATCCTTGGCTATGCTATGTCACAGATATGCCTGTGTCTGTCTATGCATTGTGTTGGTCCCAATGGCCTGATTTCCTGCTTTCATCTTCAAATCTGTTTTATTGCTCTGAACTTTCCTGTTTCCTGGCTGACTGGCCTTTTGTCTGATTGAGTTTGGAGTGGCCACAATTTGCCCAGTGACTCTTGCTCAGGGTCTGTGGGAGTGCATTACTTGGTGAGGGTACTGTCCTTCACACCTTGGGACACCCTTGGCTCATCTACTCTCAGAGAGCAACCCACTGTTTTTGCTCCCTGACCCTGGGAGCTGTTGCAAAGAGGTTTGATGCATACACTGTGGTCTTGTGTGAGTGTTTTGGAATGCAATTTATACATAAATTCACAATATCTGTGCTCATAAATAAACAGTGTTAGGAACAAATCCCCAGCTCAGAGGTCTAAAGGCACATCAGGCTGGAGGAGTCTGTACTGCTTAGTGGCTGCTCCCTCTATAGCAGTTTTTTTGAACAAAATTAAATAAAACAGAGTAATGGAGAAAAACAGCAATTGAATTATGAAAATAATCATGAATATGAAGACCGTTTTTGCAAGAGCTCTTATATTTAGCAGCAGAGGTTTATGTGTGCCTGAGACAAACCAGATTGAAGCACAAATGAATGGAGGTTTCTAACACATTATACCTGTTCTAGGAACCCTTAGGAGGGGAGAACCATGCTTAATTACAGCTGTCTAGATTAAACCCTGGAGGTATAAAAATAGTAAGATTTATTTCGACTGTTGTTTGCCATTAGATACGTATTGATTGTATTCAGCCAAATTAATTTCCCCTTGTCTAGTGTCATGCATGCAAATTAAATATCTTGTTCTGGCAGACACTTGGTTTAGAAGCTGAAGTTTCACTGCCATGTTATACCAATTCTGACAGAGATAGAAATATATCCCTGTGTGATACCAAAGCTTTTGTTTCATATTTCAGATTACATAAATGGTCAGACTCAGTAAATATCAAGCAACTCTTTTACTATTATGTATTTCATTGCAATAAACTCAGCATTGATAGAATGCTTTTAATATTGAAGAAGTAGACTTTAATTTGAGAATAACAGTAAATAAATAATCAATAGTAAAATATTTTTGGAAATATTGCTGGAAAAAGAATGAAATAATAATTCAGGTATATGTTTTTCATACAAGAAAAATATATATTGAGATATTTGGGTTATTTTCCAAGCCAGAAACACTGGAATTTAGTACAACCTTGAAAAAGTATTATCTGAGTTAGGCAGTAACACTTTCATTATTTTGTTTTCAATTTATAGAATCATAGAATTTTTTAGGTTGGAAAGACCTCCAAGACGGACAAGTCCAACTATTAACCCAGCTCTCTCAAGTCCACCACTAATCCACATCCCTAAGTATCACATCTTATAAATACCTCCAGGAATGGTAACTCCACTCCTTCTCTGGGCAACATATTCCAATGCTTGATAATGTTTTCAGTGAACAAGTTTACCCTTATTTCATATCTCTGTGGTCAGTTGTGGTATGTCTAATGAGTTTCCTTTTTCACACTCTTTAGAAGATGCTCCTTCTTTTAGAAGATACACTTTCTAGATGAATTAGAAACATTTATTCTATGAACATAAAAGGCATGCAAGAATTACAGTGATCAGGGCCAACTTATTTGAGGTATAATATCACAGAATCACTGGGTTGGAAGAGACCTTAAAAATCATCAAGTTCAACCCATGCCCTAACACCTCAACTAAACCATGGCACCAAGTGCCACATCCAATCTTTTTTTAACACATCCAGGGATGGTGACTCAATCACCTCCCCAGGCAGACAATTGCAGTACTTTATCACTCTTCCTGTAAAAAACCTTTTCCTAATATCCAACCTATATTTCCCTTGGCGCAGCTTTAGACTGTGTGTCCTCTGGTTCTGTCAGTTGCTGCCTGGAAAAAGAGACCAGCCCCTACCTGACTACAGCCACCTTTCAGGAAGTTGTAGAGAGTGATAAGGTCACACCTGAGTCTCCTTTTCTCCAGGCTAAACAATTCCAGCTCCCTCAGTTGTTCGTCACAGGTCTTGTGTTTCCCAGTCCCTCACCAGCCTTTTTGCCCTCCTCTGGATGCACTCCAGCGTCTTAAGGTCCTTCCTAAACGGGGCTACTGATTTCACCTCTAACTCAGGCTTAACCCACCTTGGGCCTGCTTCTAGGTAGTCCAGCTGCATCCCCTTCCCCCTTCAAACTTAGTTTAAAGCACTCTCAATGAGCCCTGCTAGTTCATGAGCTGAAACTTTCTGCCCTTAGCAGAGAGATGGAGCCCATCCAGTTCCAGCAGGCCAGGTGCCATAAAAGTTGCTCCATGATCAAAGATCCCAAAATTCTGCTGACACCAACCCTTGAGCCACTTGTTGGTAATGTGAGCTCTCCTATTCCTTTCACTGTTTTTCTCTACCTCCAGAGGGGCTGAGCAGAACACTACCTGTGCTCCTGCCCTATCAACCACTTGACCCAGTGCCTAGAGTCCCTTTCATTGCCCTGACACTCTGTTTTTCAATCTCATCACCGCTAGCCTGGAGTATCAGCAGTGGGTAATAATCAGAGGGCTGATTCAGCCCAGGGAGTCTCTCGGTATCTCATTTGTTTATTGCATTATTTTAAAATCTAAGAGAATCCTGCATCAACCTTTAATAATAAATTGTCTACAAAATAAGTTAATTACAAACTTACAGGTTACAATTTCCTCCTATTGACTTTTCTTTTTGATTACTTTCTGATAATATCATTGACTGAAAATTTCATTTTCTCAATAACTTTGTTCAAAAATGTATCAGCTTCAACAAATTTTTTAATAGTTCTTGAGGTGGAAATTCTGGTCAAAATCAGAGACAACTATATTATTCGTGTAGCAAAGGCTCTATCAGCTTAGGCATCATATCCTGAAAATTACTGAAAGATATTAAAATTATATTGTTTATAATTCAAAAACAGATCACATCCTTACTTCATACCACATTAAAGCAACACAGTCATAACATCTTTCATTTTTTGATGTTGGCATCCCCCTGACATTTTTATCTTCTTTTGCCTCCTAAAATGAAAGAAAATAGGACAGAGAAAGTAAAAATCCTGAGGTTTTCTCTGTAATTAGCAAAGGATGAGAAGATATTCTATATACAGTTCTATATACAGAGCACTTAAATTAGATGCCTGCTCCAAGTAGCTCTTTGGAGGAATCAGTCTTTCTGCATTGCCTATATGAGAATCAATGTAGACTAGCCTTCTAATTTAGGTACATATATTTGGGATTTATCTGCCCTACTTTATATATCTAAAAGGCATTCAAGTCTTAATTAGTCACTCTGGTCTCGCTTTGTAACAACCTCAAGGACAATTCACTGCATAAGAAAGGACGGATGAATCGATCTCTGGGAGAGATACCAGTATTTTTTTTCCAAGCTGTAGAAGGAGTTTTGAGTTGTCAAACCATTACAACCTTAATTCTGTTGCTCATATAAAGGTATTTATCCCACTGAGGAGCTCTAAAGCATCTGGGGCATCTAGGTAGAGTTAATAAAGACTGTAGAGGAAACCCATTCTCTTCCAGACAATCAAACATTACTGGCAGAATAATAATCTGCTAAATGTTTAATGGCACTAAAAAAAATGTGTCTCATGGTCTAGAAGATAAAGGGACCTTTAAAGGTCTCTTCCAACTGAAACTGTTCTATGACTCTGATTCTATGTCAAGAACCTTATCATTACAATTGAATGCTATTCCAGATTTAGACAATTTAATTAAACTTGTCAGTGTGTGTTTTCTTACTCAGGAAGTGCTGCTTCTTTTGAAATGTCAGTAAGAAAGTAAGAAGTATTTGAGGCTGAACAGAAGATTAAGTGCATAAAGGATAGAAAGTATAGAAGGGTTGATGGCAATCTTCTACCCCTTCTGATGTGGGGAACCCCAGGGGCTGCAGCAGAGGATGAGCCCACCTTCACTGAACAAACAGCATGTTACACAGAATTCCTGTTTGTGGTGAGGTTCATCAGCACAAAGTCCTGTTTCTCAATACAAATTCATCAATCACTTGTAGATCTGAAGAATGTCTTAGACAACATATTCTAACATCCTAATCTCATTAATGAAATTATAGCTCCTGAAATTATGCTCCTGAGTTGCATACAATATTTCCAGTGGACAAGAAAATGCAGTATACATTTACAGTTCAATACACATTGGAAACAGGAATATTGACAACATATTGATTATGTGTAGTTTGACTAATCATATTATTATTTAGATACACCTTAATTAAACAGCAGTCACATCGCAACTGCAATATTTTTTTCATATTCCTGAATGAGCATGGGTGGTGTCTACATGTGAATTTTTTGTACAGGTGTCGTGGTTTGAGAGGAAGTAAGTTTTTTGGGATATGCTGTGGTCACCAATACGTGTTCAGATTTGAATATTGGCACCTGATGTGGCCACTGGGGCATGGATACACCTCTGAGAACACAGGGGTTAAAAGCAGAGCATTCCCAGGAAACCCTGTCTTGGGTTCCAGTGGGGAAAGAGTTCGGGTCTCTCCCCCATCCAGCTGCAACCGGCTGGGCGGGGCAGGGGAGCCATGCGGCCGGGTGAGGTAGGCCGAGGCCTGGACAGAGATGGGAGGTGAAGAGGCCCCGAGGATGGAAGGGTGGGAGAAGCACCAGGAGGCATCGGGCAGCCCCCCCAGGAGAGAGAGTACAGCCTGTGCCTGTGACTGTGTTACCTTGAAACTTGATAACTTGTGCCGGCAGCACGGCTGAGGAGAAGAAGGCGAGGGGGGGGGGGGGGGGTGCAGCGAGAAGATGTCCGGCCGCTGTGGGAGTTCTGGGCGGGCAGAGCCTGGGCTTTTAACCCTTTTTTGGACAATGAAAACTTTGCAGAACATTAACCTTTCCTAGAAGAGAGATAGAGATGAAATGGAAGAAGGAAATGTGCAAGTGTGAAGGTCTGGGCAAGTGGAAGATGTCGGAAGAGTAGAGAAGAATCTTAGGTGGGAAGAGATGATGGAGTGGCCTTAGCTGGACTCTTCTTGTTATAGCCATGGACAGAACCGTGTTCCTTGTGACACAGAGACTGCATCCAGGGGGAGGCAATGGCTCAGAGCCAAGAGGGTTCAGTGTTGGTGCCCCTCGGCCCCAGGGGGTGAAATTTGTTGGGGACAGGTGTCTCAAAGGTGAGACTGTGCTCTTTTTGGAACAGGACAAAGCATCCTTAAAAAGACGACCCTAGAAGCAGCTCTGGTCCCTGTGCACTGGACATGGAAGGAAGAGGTCATGATGGCAGATGTTCTCCGGGTGGTGCCACGAGTGACATGGAAACACACGAGGTTTCAAGGTGTTTCCAGGGGAAGCCTATGGCACAAGAAGGACTCCTCTCCTCTTGACAAACTGAGAATTGATTATCTAAAGGGCAGTGGTGGACTGAGAATTGGTGATTTGCGGGATGGATGTGTTGGAAATTTCGTGGAGGGAGGAGGAAATGTTTTTGGAAGGTTTTCATTTTCCCTGTGTCTTTCTTTTTACTTAGAGTTGTAGTTTGGTTAATAAATTTTTCTTTTCTTTATTTCTAAGTGGGAGCCTGCTTTGCTTATTCCTGGCCACATCTCACAGCAGATGCCAGGGAGAGGGTATTGTCATGGGGGCACTGGCATTGCACCAGCATCAAACCATGACATTTTTTGGTAGCAGCTGGACCTATTGGTGACCACAGCATAGCCCAGAAAACTTACTTCCTCTCAAACCACGACAACAGGTTTCCAGTACAGACTTCAAGGACTTAATTCACTGGTCTAAGGAAATATGGCAAGTGCCATTTGTGTCCTAGACTATCTTCACTGGCCTTCAGCTTCATTTTCATGGAGGCATGGATCTCCCATCTGTTTTCTCAGATAATTTAAAGCAACTCCAAATAACACTGGAGGCAATTTTTAGGCAGCACTTACAGCCTTACAGTCTGTGAAGCACAAAAAAAGAATTCATAACAACCAGATGCTGTGGTTTAGGTTTGTTTGTCTATATATAAGTGCAGTCATTTTTTTTTGCCCTAAGATATCTGAAAGATAATCACTTGACTGATACAGATCCTACAAGATACCTGGAGTGATGTTCTGGAGCAGCTGGAAACTTGTAGAGATAACTAGGATTAAGGATCCCCCATTTTAGGCAATTTAATCAAACATTGTATGTCAACTTTAAAACAATCAGAATTACTCTTTAGACTCCACTAATGGCTGCTCAATAATTTTATTGAGAGCTTACATACTTAAATCACATTACATATGTAAAAAACCCACACCTGTATGGAGACATTTCTGTTTCTTGAATGGGAACAGAATTCTTTCTATCACTTTAAAGCTGAGTGTGTCTGGTCTGTCTGAGATGGAGTTAAGCTTCTCACAGCAGTTGTTGTGCTGTGCTTTGCACTGGTAGCTGGAAAGGGTTTGGTAACAGACAGTGCTTTGGCTACTGCTGTGCAGCACTGGCACATCACTGTCACTGTCTCTGCAACATTCCCCATTGTCCCACATTGGCAGCGGAGAAGATCTTGGAAAGGGACAGAGCTGCCACAGCTGACTCAAACTGACCAAAGGGATATTCTGTACCATATAGTGTCTGCTCAACAGTCAAAGCTAAGAATTAGGAGGAAAGTGAGGAGGAGACTTTTTCCATGTTACTTTCTTCCCTCCCTCTCCTGCTGAGGGCAGCAGCGATAGAACGACTTAGTACATACCTGACATCCAGCCAAGGTCATTCCACCAGAAAAGTGCCATCCAAAGTCTGGTATGTATGTTAGGCAAGGTGAATATCTCCCACTGCTTTTAGATCTCTCATATTTAACATGTTCTATTCTATACAGAAAGTTCTGTATAGTGTATTCATAACACTAGGAACCTGAACCTAAATTCCAAAGCTCCAAATTCCAAGGTGTCCCAAGCTGCTAATTTAATACTTCAAGGTTTGAGGATGGAGATGGACATTCATGTTTTCATTTCTTGTGTAGAAAAAGAAGAAAAAAAAGCCTAAAAATTTCACTAATTGTCTCTGATCTAATTCTTATCAGAATATTTATTAATGATATTAAAGCCAAAGGATTGCCACTTACTTTTATAATTTCCTGTCTGCACATCCAAAAAATTTCTCAAAATCTCCTCTTCCCTATAGTTTCTTCTCTGATTTCCAATGTGGATTATGTTCTCTGTGATAGACTTCAGAAAACAACACCTATCAGCAGCTAAAATTTCTGTGTAAAATCTACCATCTTAGCATCACATTGTCACTGGCATTAGGATTACATAAAGGATTTGTTCCACACATAACCATTCACTGACAGCTCTTCCTTTTAGTTGGCTCTGCAGTGTGCACGGTACACTATGGGAGATTGACAGAGTGGAAAACTGGGTGTTATACCTTCATGCATGTTCTCCCCAGCAAGACTTATCCAAATTTGATGTCATGTTTTAATACAACATTTAGATACTTAGTTAATTTCAAATCACAGCCGATTAGTTGAGGCTTTAGACTTTATTCAAAGTATCTGTCTACTTGTTTGATTTCTTTTTCTCCAAAGCAACCCTCAGACGAGTTTGACTGACAGGGCAGCAAAATATTGTCAAAATATCTGGATTTTCTTCAGCATGAGAAACAAAAATTAAAATAACAGAATGCTGGCTTTTTCAGTGAAGCCCAAGATGGAAACCTTGACATCCCTGTAGGCTGAAACATTGGGGCCCGGAATACTGGTCAGAGGACTACACAGAAAGAAGGTAAAAAGACAGCTTTAAGTCTGTACGACTAAGTGGAAAAAAAAAAGTTGTTTTTCTTCCTATATTTTGATCTTACTAATTCTTTCCTTTTTGTAAGACATAACACAGTAATATAAAATTCTAAAGGACTCCTAAAAGCAAAGGCTAGTAGCTAGACTCCTGTTTTATAGAAGTATAGAAGAACATCTAAGTCACTATAACACAGAGTTATGCTCCTTTTGACTCACTCTCCTTATAGGAGAGCAAGACAATTTTCTCTTTTAGTACAATGGAAATTTACAATAATGTCAAAAAGAATTTTTTTTTTCTAAAATTGTGTTTCAGACTACTAGTTGATGTTTATTATATTTTCTGAGAGGACAATAATCATACTTCACTCTTGAAATATTATTCTATTTGTATGTTGGACACTGAGATAATTTCCTGAATTTTGGAGCATTTGGTTTCAAATAAATGGTAAATGCCATTTAATTTAATATGAAAACTTACAGTCAAAGCCAACTCTTAGAAACCACCTACACTTCTATTGTGTTATTTACATCTGTTAATAAATATTTTAGTAGTACATCTAATGTGCATCTTAATAAATGAACTAGAGTTAGACAGTATCATATTTTAAATCATATGTTATGAGAGAAATTCATTGCAGAAGAAAATCATACTAAAAGTAAATAAAAAGCAGACTTTAGGAGAACAAAATTTGCAGTTATTTAGAGCTCTCTATTGATGCTCAAAAGCATCTCAAAGATCATACAGACTGAAATTTTATGTCTATGGAGATGGACACACACATATTGTCTGTACATATATTACACTCCATCATATTTTAGCACTGCTTCTTTTCTAGCAAACATCTGTTCCAGGCATTATGTACCTATGTAAGACAAACTATTCATGTGCTGAGATTGTCAAGTATTCAGCTGGTCATTATCTTTCAGCCTTATAAAACATCACCAGTAATTAACCTGTTGCAACATAATGTGATTCACATAATGTTTGTGTTCTCTTAAGACAGTTGAAGCTGTCTTTTTGGTGTGATTTTACTTTTTTTTTACTTATTTAAATTTGTAACTCTCAGTCTACCAGTATTTTCTTTTGTTAAGCCAGTGTTCCTTTCTCAAAAGCTAAGCATACTGGCTGTAGATGTATTGATATTTGGCACCTAAGACACATTGTTAAAAAGCAGATCCACTTAATTATTCATCTGTGTCAATTTTTTTTTTTTCCATTTTTGGCTATTCAGTACCAACACTGCAGGAGAATGATTCTAAACTGATTTCACATGGCAGCGTAACCTCTTTCATTCCAGTCATCTGATGGGATAGCTTATGGAACTGTACAAATTGTTGAAGAATCAGGATGAACTTATGCTAATATCTGTCCATTTTATTGCAGACCTTAACAAAGAAACCAGTTACCTTTGCTGACCAGTTACCTTACATATGAAAGTTACTCTCGGTCAGGCTGTGGATGAAGACTCATCATAAATGACAGAGGAATGGGTTCACTACCAAAATTCTTTTGAAAAGAAAAAATGAGAAATAAGACAAAGTTGTCTCTCCTCTTGTACAAATTGCTCACTAGCGTTTGCAGTGCTGCTTATTTTCCATTAAATGTATACTCTATATATATACTTTATTTATTTTTGTTTTCATACTCAATCCCTGTTAAACATCAAGAGAAGTATAATAATTTTAGAATGGTTTTTTAGTCTTACAGGTACTGAAAATCGAGATTCAATTACAGTACACATATTCTTGATGATATCAAATAGAGATGGATAAAGAAAAAAATCAAATAAGTAGGAGTGAAAAAATGAGACTTCAGTAACGAATTTCAGTAAAAAAATCTAATTCAACGTTGTGACTTCTAATATCAGGTGTGATGAGGTTGATATTGATCATTTTAAAAATGAGATATGATCATTCAATATATATCTTAGTGGTGAGAGAAATAATACTCAGCATTATGATGAAAATCAATATGGTAACAATATGTTCCAATAAGGAAGGATCTTCAGAATACTTATTTAAGTCTTTTCTGGAAAGTTTTCATTCTGCCACTGGAAGTAAAAAAATCAGTAAACTAAACATTTCATAAATATTTTGGGTAAAATTAAGGAGAAAGTTTTCATAAGACCTCAATAAAGTAATCATTACACATAGGATTTCAGTGAAGAAATAAGTGAAGAAATAATTCAGTGTTCTGCTGAGTAATATCTGCTGTCAAGCCTACGGCAGATTTAAGCCATGGGAGAGCTTGACATATGTGACAGCATGCCATTTAGAAGTGCTGCCTGCATGTTATCCCTGGGGAAGGCTTCGTTTGGCTCTAGTGGTGTAAGAAAATGCTGAGAGTTGCAGGTTACAAATTGAACAATCCCCAGCTGTGTTGTATACATTTGTGTCTGAGCCTATTACAATTCTTCCATTTATGTATGATAAAGCTGTGTCTGCTGTCATTCTGCTGAAGTCGTTAAATATTCTCAATGTTGTGCATTGGTATTGCTAATTGAGAAAAACACCATTAAATGCATTTTATTTTCATTTCAGTAGATCACAGTGACAATTACAGTGGAGCTAGAGTTCATGCCTCTGGCACATAACCACAATTTCTCCAACTTCCAAGCTTGCTGTCATTTGATATGCTTGATTTTGTATCATCAAGGTCTTAGACATTGCCCAAAGGAACTAAAATTATGAGAAAACTCTAGACACCCTCTCCTATCACCATGAATCTTGACAATGAGATGGTTATAATTTGAAGGTTTCATAAGACATGTTTAAAGCACCACAAACAACATTCAGCTCTTAATGTGTGCCCTTCCAGCCAGCTCCAACAGATCCACTCCAGGACAAGGCTGAGCCTTGCAGACAGGCTGCTGGCACCTTCGTGGAAATGTATTCAAGAAAAAGCAAAAGGCTGTCTGGTAAAGTGAGTAGAAAGAGTGTGAGAAACAAGCCTGCAGACACCAAGGTCAGTGAAGAATGAGGGGAAGGAGGTGCTCCACTTCACCTCCTGGAAGACAGCCGTGGAAGGGTTGGCATTGTCATGCAGCCTGTGGAGAGGACCACACCACTGCAGCCTATGGAGGACTCAATGTAGGAGCAGGTGGATGTTCCTGAGGGAAGTGCAGTCAGTGGAGAAGAGGAGGGTAATATGTATGAATGTGTTAAGATGGTTCGCTGCTACTAGGATTGATGGGGAGTAGGAACTGTTTTCAGTGGCTAAAGGGAAGTGTTGTCTGGTAATGAATTTTCCCTTCTGAGATTTTATTTGCACTGAGACACCTTCGTGTTGTGTTTCAGCAGCTCAGCACAGGTAGCCAATTAGGATATATGTATACAGTTACTTGCATATCAGTAAATCCATGACAGCAGCCTATGGATCCTGAATGATTAATACTTTAGACAGATAACCTACATAGTGCAACATAACAGTGTATCTGCTCTCTGCACAACATCTCTGTGCCTTGACAGTTATGCCACATCACTGCCACACATCTTTTTCACTGGGTGATAGTTTTGACATCTGTGTTACAAAAGATGTTCAGCAAAAGGGGAAAAAAAAAAAAGGCATAGAATTTTCAGTCAGATAAAGCCACCAGTACAATAGGCAGGGTTTTAACTGCTGCCTGTGAAACCAAGCAAGACCAAACAATATGTAAGGCTGTAGTGAAATGTGACAGTCTGGGGTTGCACTGTGAGAAATGCAAGTTTCTGATGTTCAGCAGACTATAAATAAATCTATTGAGAAGGCAAAATCCTCACACACAATCTTTTAAATTTTTAATTTTTTAAGTTGTTTTTTTCCCCCTCACTACGAAACTCTCTCTGCTCTGGTGGGTATGTGGGAAATGAACTATGCAACTCATCTCAGAAAGGCCTACATAAGCCCTTGATCCTTGCTCCTACTACTCCGTCTCTTTCAATATTTTCTGCTACACTATCAAGAATCCTACATGGAAAAATTGTTACATTGAGAGCTTTAATTTAAATTAATAAAACCACCTGTCATAAAAATAACCAACCAGAGGAGCAGAAAAAAACTCCTGAAACAGCAGAAAGTTATTCTTATATTCTAGTACTAAGGAAAAAAAAAGATGTTTCCATTAGATCACCACAGAGTGTTCTCCCATAAGGCATATTCTTATTATCCATTATTTCACTACATCTATAAATATACATAGTTTTAAATTAAAGATTGCCAGGAATAAGTACATGGACCACAGGGCAGTTGCTTTTCCTTCAGTTATCTTGCAGTTCTTAAATTGATTTTTGTTCACATAAACCCAGAAAAAATATTTGGGTGGCTTATTCCTGATACATTTTATCCTCAAACAGAAGGGATGAGGAAATTGTGAATAACTGAAATGATGATTTAAAATAGAAGTTATTACATAAACACAAATGTTAGCACTGCTATTACTGTACCAGTAATAAAGACAACCTGAAGCCAAGGTATGGAACCTTGAGTGCCATTTCATTAGATTCATATGAGGTATTTTTAAGTTCTTGGTGAGCTCATAATCCACAAAAATAATGCAGTGAAGTAGAGGATGTAGAAGAAAAAAAAGTCACACTCAAATGTTAAATTTTTTAGTAATATAAAATTCTAATATCAGGTTTATATTAACGAACAGATCTGCAAATTAGTTTTCTAGCAAGTAAAAGTTTTGAACTTTAAAGAGAGCATATTTTCATTGCATTCTACATAAAATTTTAATGCACTATTTAAATTAATTTTTTCTGTTGCTTCCTAAGCATCTTGAAAAATTTCCAGCACAAAATAAGGTCATGTGATGTCTGCTAACAAATTCTCTTTTTTAAATGCTGTGATTAAAAATAATTGGAAATTTATAATGTATATACTTGATAATTTTTTCTACAAACAGCTCAAACTTTATTTGTCTCTGTCTTCTTGTGCGCAAAATGGCAGCACAGGTTTAGGCCCTGAAAGTTGAAAGGAAAGACAACTGTCACAGGGCAGGGTGTATCAGGTGGTGGGTTGTGGTGTAATTTGTCCTTTTGTATCTGGTGGTTCAGGGGCAAAGAGATTTGGGTTTTGTTGTGGTTTTGTTTTGTTTTGTTTTGTTTTGTTTTGTTTTATTTGTTGATGTTTTTGTTGGTTTTTTGGTGGGGTTTTGTTTTTTTTTTTTTGTTTTTGTTTTTGTTGGTTTTTTTCCTTCAATTAAAAAAAAACTTTCTGATGTTTTTTAAAAGGCTAAAGGACTAAAGTCTAGTAATGTAAATTTTGTCCAATGTCCACACACATAAAAATCCTGATAGCTGAGCTACTAGAGGGAGCCATTGTACTCATTTTTTTCTCATCAATACCACACTTCCCTAAAAAATTTTCCTGTCATCTCCTGAGTTTTAACAGTGGAAGGTTAGCAAGCAAAAACCTTGAATCTGTCCTCTCTGGGCTCAATTAACTCTATCAAGTTAACAGAGCAAGGAACAGCACTTTACACTGACAGGACTGTCTGAAATGGACTGTGGTGTAGGGTCACAAGTCATCTCCTATTCAATTCTTGTTCTATAAAGAAGTCTTTTCAACTTTTCATAGAGCTGCTTATGCATTGCTGTCATGTGTTCACTTAGTGATAGGGACCAGAAATCAAATTAAGAGAAGCCAGGTCTCTCATATTCTTCTTTATCTGGTTCTTGCACACATGCTAGTAGGCTATGATTAAAAGAGACTCTCCAGGTTCCCTCCCATAATAGCATTCACAGCTGGATGAGGTACTAGCAGGAGACTTACATGCGTGGTCAAATTTATGCATAAAATTATCCTATTACTTTTTTTATTTGATGCTGTGTTATGAGAAACTGCAAACCTTTTCCAACTAATTTTGTTCACACCATTGAGTTTTGTAAAAATCCGCCACTTCCCTCCTCAAATATATTCTCTCCAAACCAAAAATTTATTAAAAATTTCCTCACATGAAAGTTGTTTCATAGTTTTGAATGACTATCCTTTTTGCACTAGTATTCTGTAGGGTCCAAAATTTAGGGGTTTTTTCCCTCTTTTTTTTTTTTAACCAGCAGAACAGAAACCTGGATTTAGAATGACAGGTGTTTTTTTTTTCCTTTTGATCTCAGTTTCTTTCCTACTAATTAACTGGTCCTCAAGATTTTTTCTGTAGAAAAAACCCCAGTATTTTAATTTCTATTGGTGTGCTTGTTATTTGAAAGAATACACAACAAATAATTGTCAGAAAAGACAGTTCTGAATCTGCAAAAGTTTCAAAGTGATTTTATGTATTATGAGAAAAGTAGATCATCCAACTTCAAAAATTTTGAAAATAATTGATTAAAGGAGTCTTCTCCTTAAAGAGGTAATAGTGATTTTATTTAAAAAAATATTATATTTGAAAATGAAATCTTTTTTGTTCCTCATTATAAACCTGTGAATATAGAAATAAACCATTATCAGGTACTATTGATATACTTGTTTTCAAGTGATAACAAATGATATAAAAATTCTAATGTATGGAAAATGTATCTGGAAAGGAAATGCATATTGATACAGATATTCAGCACCCAGTACAAGACCCATGGGAGTTTTGCCTTTGGTTTCTGCAGGGACAGGATTTTCCCCACAAGCTTTTATTAATACAGCTATAGTTCTGCTTGAGGGCATAGAATGTTTTATTCACATATATTTCTGTAGATTGTTTCTAGTCCTTAGAGCTCTTCATGCAGAGTGCGTAATAGTTTGCTGTGATGGTTTTCTTATCACGTCCTGAATTAGCTGTACTTGTTTCATAGAAGTTAATGACATAAAATTAAAGTGTTAAGAAACTGGTTACCATTATTAATAATGCAGCACAGTAACTGGTAATATAATATTGATACAGATGCAAGACATTTCAGTGCTAGATATTTCAGCCAATATTTTTCAGTGAACAACCTAACTTCTTTATGCTTTTGGTGATTATCTAAATAAAGGGCAGAAGGACTATTAGAAGTTATGAAATACAGCTCTCTAGAATTCTAAGTCTCTTGAGGATTTTTGACCTTGAAAGGATTAAACAAAACCTGAATCAGGCCTCTGTACACAAGAAAAACCTCTCATAAGACTGACATTTTTTGGCATATTTCCTCCTGTGCTTCATGCAGTAATGTAGAAGGATCAACATTAACTTAAGTACTCACTGGAAACACATGAATTAAAAAGAATCATCAATTGCAGATTTTAACACATTTTTGGAAGTCTTTGATTTGCTGTATAAATATTTGGTATTCTCTACACTCTTTGATAAGAACACTAGGACATTGGGGTTTGATTCAGGATACTTGATTTCTATTTTTAGCTCAGCTGCTCCAACACTGACCTTGGATAATTCATCTCATACTTCTAAGATTTATTTTTTGTTTTAAACTTTTTATTCTCCTAGTCTTTTTAGATGATACCAAATTGATTCAGGGCAGAAATTGTACCTTATTATTGAAAGTAAAATATCTGGAGTTGCAGGTATTCAGACTGCTTATAATGTGTAGGCTATTATACACCTAAGTATTACAACTCTGTATTGTTTTCTCTAAATTTATTCCTTTACATGATTTTTGGTGCTTTAGAATTACAAATTTTCTTTTGTGAGATAAGGACTTTTCATTAAACAATTGAAATTGCTAAAATTGTTTATCCATAATAAAGCTACCAAATCTATCTTTCATTTAATATTTAGTGTTTTTCATATTTTAAGTATCAATTCAAAGTGTAAAGGTGTCAAAATTTGGTTAATCCCCACTTAAAAGCAACATAGGTGAGTTATCACTCTTTGTTCTTCAGATGACACTGTGACATAAATGTCACACTGCAAATCCTGAGAAACTGAGATAATGTTGAACTAAGAAGAAACCTGCCAGAAAATGTTTAGTATGTTCTATGATGCAAAGTTAAAAGTTCTTGAGAAGTATTTGGTCGGAAAGGCCTCCAACACCTAAATAAAATGCACAGGGAAAAATTCTGTTGCAACACTGTGGTCTTTATAGATTGACTTACCTCATAAGAATCAAGAAGTAGATCAGATTTCATAACAGCTCCAAGTAGATGGGGTAGGGTGAAGTGCATAAGCTTCTTATTCAAGAATTGCAGACTTGCGGCTGGAAGCATGGCCCATAAATAACTGCAGTAACAAATAATAGCAAATAACATCTGTGGTTACACTAACTCGGGAAAAAAAAAATTTACAAGGGCCATCAATCTTCATGCTTTAGGGCATGAGCTGATCACCAGCTGACATCCACAAGCAATCTCTCTTGTGGTGTTTTATTATGCAGTAAAGTAGATTACGAGGTTTTGTGATTTTGGAGAAGGAGCAAATATTGAGCATGGTTACTGATAAGGTACAGGACTACAAAGACCATTGCTCCAGCACAAGATTACAAGACTTTTTAAAAAAAGTTGCAACTTGCTTGCAAATTTAAGATTGATCAAATGTTAGGTTATCTAGTGAGAATAATTAACTAATCACTCTGTGAGAATTTTTTTAAAATGGAAATTCAAGGCAAACATTAAAGAAGAAAATATTTAGCAACACTTGAATTTAAATCGTACAAGAGACATTTAGGCAACTAGGTTAATATCTGGTAAGTATTCTTCCTTTGTCAACAATCCCAGAAAAATAATCCCTTCTCTCCTTCCTTGAGAAGAGTCTAAATTATGTATGTTCTCTCAGTCAAATTAGAAATTCACATTCACATGAAAGTCACATGAAAACACAGAGAATGGGTGAGTTTTCTTTATATGATAGAAATTGAAACTTTTTATCCTATCCACCACATCATTTGGGGAAAAGTAAGAAAAAAAAAGGTTATGTATTGGTTCTTTTATTTGCTTTATGTTATTGGTTTTTTCGATTGTTTCTATAGCTTAAAAGTTCTAATAACTTCAATGTATTGTTTTCATGAGTAAAGAAAAATGTATTTCCAGAGGTCAAGCTTTATTGCTACCATTGGAAAGATACAGGGTTCCTAAAAGTTTGAGTAGAAAAAGGTAAAGACCTGCATAATTTTAAGTAGCTTTTCACAGCAGTATTTTGAACATGATTACCTAGGGTGATTTTCACAGAAGATAAAATTTTGAGTTTATTTTGAGAAGGAGAAAAAAGAATCAGTGTAATAGAGCAGAAGTTAGAGATTATAAGAGACTGAATATGAAGTCTCCGGCACCACTCTAATAGGCAATTGATCAAACAAAAGTAAATATTAGCATGTAATATGGTTAGAACAGCATGCAAATAAAAAACCCAACATAATGATTAAAATATAAGATTAAGTACTACATAAAATATAAATCTTTAAAGACACATAATGCCTTTAAATAGCTAAAGAAGCACTACAAGAAAGCTGGAGAGAGACTATTTACAAGGGCATGTATTAATAGGACAAGGGGTAATGGCTTTAAACCTAAAGAGATTAGATACTACAAGAAAATTCTTTACTGTGAGGATGGGGAAACACTGGCAGAGGTTCCTCAGAGAAATTGTAGATGTCCCAGACCTGGAAGTATTCAAGGCCAGATTGGAACTAGATGTTTTTTAAGGTCTCTTCCAACCCAAAGTATTCTAGGATTCTGTTAATTAAATTATGAATAATTTGGATTCAAAGCCCTTTAACCTATTAAGTATCTCTGCTCTATGTCATAGACAAAATTTGTAGTGTAAGTTTCCTGTGGTTAATTTGAGTTGTATTGATGTAAGATTCACATAGTTGAGATCTGAGTGAGACTTTGTTATATACAGATAAAAGGAGGAGTACAGGTAAACTTTTCTAACAAAAAAGTAGGTCAGCATAGGAAATGTTCCAAAAATCTGGTATTTTAATAGAAACCTTGAATATCATAAAAGAGAAGCTGTAAATTATTTTAGAAGACAACTGGTTAATGGCGTCAAGCACTCTTAAATCCCTAGACTTAGATTTCTTTTTTCATCTCTAAAAAACAGACAATATAAAGTAGATGGCCAGCTTATTTTAGCTGCTTGTATTTCTCTCTCCATTCAATTCAACACTCATGGGTCCAGAGGAAGAGAATAAACAGAAAAACTTAATTATATGCCCCAGTGAGGATGAAATAACTACAGAAGACTGGGAAGGATTTTCTGTTCTTCTTTTTTATTATTACTTTTTAATATTAGGATAAAGAACATTGTGACTTTTGGGAGAATACTTAATAAAGAAAAGTTTTTGCTATTGTTATAAACTAGTAAACTATGTATGCTCATGAATGCATCTGGGCACTGGGGTCAGGTGGCAACAAGCAGTGAGAATCAATCATAGAAAGTAAGTCTCCAGAGCTGGGTGTCTATGCAGAATTCCTCTTGGAATGGTTCCTAGAAAATTATACTGCCTAAGGGGTGTCCAGACTCCTGTGTGAGACTGCTAGTTGGCACATGCTAAAATCACCCCGGGGAATTTTCTAACACTTTGCTAGTGTAAAATATTGTGTTCTGATGCTTGGGAATGTCTCCAAATACTGTTTAATTTACCTTTAAAGACACAGATTCTAGGAAGAAATTGTCCCAAAGATGTCTTCGATACTGGGAGCTGCATATTCAAATTCTCTCTTGCTCAGTGAATTCCATGCATTTTTGGACCCATTAGCTTTGAAGTGTTGTTGTTGCACAGTAAGACAGTTAGTGGGAAGAATGAAAGAGAACTTCCTGTAAACTGTTATGTGTCTTGTTACTTAACTTCCAGTGAGTGAGGCACTGGAAGAGCTTGTCTAGAAAAGTTGTGGATGCCCCTTCCCTGGAGGTTTTCAAGGAGAGCTGGATGGACCTCTGAGCAGCTGAGTGTAGTTGATGACGTTCCTGCCCAAGGCAGTGGGGGTTCGAACTGGACAATCTTCAAGGTCCTTTTCCCACCCAAACCATTCTGTGATTCTGTGAACATTCTTTTCTTGGCAAGACAGAGTTCCCTCAGGATAAGGTAGATCTAAACTACACATTTTCCTCATCAGTGATGAATAAAATAAACAGAAGTTTGTGGAAGAGGAAATTTCTTTTGCTTTACAGCTATCATCACCGGAAAATCAGGCATTCTGAGTCCTTAAGTGCAAAGAATGCCTCTGAATCAGCCACTTGTTGATAAAGCTATTTATTTAATGTTATCTCTTGGGTAGCTACTGGCCATCTCTAAGCTGCTAACATTTATCACTTGAGGTCATTGGTTTATTGTATGCTAGTTACCTGTGCAGTCAAAAGAAAAAGGATTTATCTCATTTAGCTGGTTTGAAAAATCCTGTGGAGACCTATGCTTCTCTCCTCACCTCTTCAGGAGGTGATTCCCTCCTGAAGGGAACTGAGGGTCCCATATGTCGACCAGACCCATCCCCCAGGGAAGTCTGTTGCCTCCCTGGGGCCCGGGTACAAAATATCACTGAGAGACTTCCTGGGCTGATTCAGCCCTCTGATTATTACCCACTGCTGATACTCCAGACTGGCAGTGATGAGATTGAGAAAAGGAGTGTCAAGGCAATTAGAAAGGACTTTAGGGTACTGGGTCAGGTAGTTGATAGGGCAGGAGCTCAGGTAGTGTTCTGCTCAGTCCCTTTAGTGGCAGAGGAAAATGATGAAAGAAACAGAAGAATACGCATCATCAACAAGTGGCTCAAGGGTTGGTGTCATCAGCAAAATTTTGGATTCTTTGATCATGGGGAAACTTTTACAGCATCTTCTCTGCTGGAACCAGATGGGGTATACCTCTCTGTTAAGGGCAAAAGGGTTTTAGGATATGAACTGGCAGACCTCATTGAGAAAGCTTTAAACTAGGTTTGAAGGGGGAAGGGGAACCAGCTGAGCTATCTGGAAACAGGCCCAAGAATTACAAGGCTAAGTTAGGGGAGAAGTCAGTAGCCCAGATGAGGTGTATGTATACCAATGCACGCAGCTTGGGCAACAAACAAGAAGAGCTGGAGGCCGTGGTGCAACTGCAGAGCTATGATGCAGTTGCCATCACAGAAACATGGTGGGATGACTCACATAACTGGAGTACTGCACTGGATGGATACAAGCTCTTCAGGAGAGACAGGAAAGGAAGAAGAGGTGGAGGGGTGGCCCTTTATATTAAGCAGACTTTTGATGCCACCGAAATTGAAACTAAGGAAGATGGAGTTGAATGTCTATGGGTAAGAATAAAAGGGAAGGCCAACAAGGCTGACACCATACTGGGAGTCTGTTATCGTCCACCCGACCAGGAAGCAGAGGTAGATGACTTATTCTATAAGCAGCTAGGTAATGTTTCAAGATCATCAGCCCTTGTTCTTGTGGGTGACTTCAACCTGCCAGACATCTGCTGGGAACTTAATACAGCAGTAAAGAGGCAGTCCAGGAAATTCTTAGAATGTATGGAGGACAACTATTTGTCACAGCTGGTGGGTGAACCCACCAGGGGAGGGACTATGTTAGATCTGCTATTTGCAAATAGAGACGGGCTGGTGGGAGATGTGGTGGTTGGAGGTCGCTTGGGACAAAGTGATCACGAAATGATAGAGTTCTCAATATTTGGTGAAATCAGGAAGAGTACCAGTAAAACTCTTGCATTGGACTTCCGGAGGGCAGACTTTGGTCTGTTTAGGAGACTTATTCAGAGCATCCCTTGGGAAGCAGTCCTAAAAAACAAAGGAGTTCAGGAAGGGTGGGCATACCTCAAAACAGAGATCTTGAGGGCACAGGAACAGACCATCCCTGTGTGCCGAAAGATCAGCCAACGGGGTAAACGTCCAGCCTGGTTGGGCAAGGAGGTTTTGGAGGAACTTAGGAATAAAAAGAGGATGTATCAGCATTGGAAGAAGGGACAGGTCTCTAAGGAAGTATTCAAGAAGGCTGCTAGAGCATGCAGAAAAAAAATTAGGAAGGCCAAAGCTCAGTTTGAACTTAGAATGGCAACTTCTGTAAAGGATAATAAAAAATGTTTTTACAAATACATTAATGGTAGAAGGAAAGGTATGACCAGCCCTTGTTCTTTATTGGACAAAGGAGGGAACTTAGTATCTGAAGATGAGGAAAAGGCAGAAGTGCTTAATGCCTATTTTGCCTCAGTTTTTAGTGGGAAGATGACTTGCCCTCAAGACACCTGCCCACCTGGGCTGGTTGATGGCGACAGGAAGCAGAATGGTCCCCCCTTTATCCAAGAGGGGGCAGTCATAGAACTATTGAAATGCTTGGATACTCATAAATCTATGGGACCAGACGGAATCCACCCCAGGGTGATGAGAGAGCTGGCAAATGAGCTTGCAAAGCCACTCTCCATCATTTACCAGCAGTCCTGGCTCACTGGCGAGGTTCCGGATGACTGGAAGCTGGCCAATGTGATACCCATTCACAAAAAGGGTGCAAAGGAAGATCCTGGTAATTATAGACCAGTCAGTCTGACCTCAGTACCTGGTAAAATAATGGAACAGTTTATATTAAGTGCCATCATGCAAAATTTACAGGATGGCCAGGGTATCAGACCCAGCCAGCATGGGTTTAGGAGGGGTAGGTCATGTTTAACCAACCTGGTCACCTTTTATGACCTGGTAACCTGCCTAGTCGATGCAGGTAAGGCTGTAGATGTTGTTTACTTGGATTTCAGCAAGGCCTTTGACACTGTCTCCCACAGCATACTCCTAGACAAGCTGGCAGCCCGTGGCTTGGACAGGAGTGCTCTGTGCTGGGTCAGGAACTGGCTGCATGGCCGGGCCCAGAGAGTGTTGGTGAATGGTGCTGCATCCAGCTGGCAGCCAGTCACCAGTGGTGTTCCTCAGGGTTCTGTGCTGGGGCCAGTTCTGTTTAATGTTTTTATTGATGACATGGATGAGGGTTTAGAGTCCTTTATTAGCAAATTTGCAGATGACACTAAGCTGGGAGCGTGTGTGGATCTGTTAGAAGGACGTAGGGCTTTGCAGAGGGACTTGGAACGGTTGGAGGGATGGGCAGAATCCAATGGGATGAAGTTCAATAAGTCCAAGTGCCGAGTCCTGCACTTTGGCCACAATAACCCCCTGCAACGATATAAGCTGGGGACAGTGTGGCTGGACAGTGCTCAGGAGGAAAGGGACCTGGGGGTGCTGGTTGACAATCGGCTGAACATGAGCCAGCAGTGTGCCCAGGTGGCCAAGAAGGCCAATGGCATCCTGGCCAGTATCATGAACGGTGTGGCCAGCAGGAGCAGGGAGGTCATTCTTCCCCTGTACTCAGCACTGGTGAGGCCACACCTTGAATATTGCGTCCAATTCTGGGCCCCTCACTTTAGGAGGGACGTTGAGATGCTTGAGCGTGTCCAAAGGAGAGCAACGAGGCTGGTGAGGGGCTTGGAACACAAGCCATATGAAGAGCGACTGAGGGAGCTGGGGTTGTTCAGCCTGGAGAAAAGGAGACTCAGGGGTGACCTTATCACCCTCTTCAACTTCCTGAAGGGTAGCTGTGGTGAGCTGGGGGTCGGTCTCTTTCTCCGGGCAACAACAGACAGAACAAGAGGACACAGTCTCAAGCTGCGCCAAGGGAGATGCAAGCTAGAAATAAGGAGGAAGTATTTTACAGAAAGAGTAGTCAAATACTGGAATCATCTACCCAGGGAGGTCGTGGAGTCACCATCCCTCGAAGAGTTTAAAAAAAGACTGGATGTGGCACTTGGTGCCATGATCTAGTTGAGGTATTAGAACATGGGTTGGACTCGATGATCTTAAAGGTCTCTTCCAACCTAGAATTTCTGTGATTCTGTGATTCTGTGATTCCTTTGGCTATAGCCAGTGTTCTTTACTTAGGATGTTTGGATCCTCTGTTACATAAAGGAGAAGTTAAGTGTATAAAGCACAGATACTGAAGCTTATCTTCTACTTAATCTCTTGGAAACAGAGAGAATTCCACTGAGAAAGGAAACACATTTTATGGTGTACAGTGCACAGTAAAGGTTCATCCTACTTCAGAAATGTCACTGTATTTTTCTTCCACCCTAAAAAAAGAGGAGCCCTTTAGGGTGCTTTATCTGTTTCACAAATACTAATTTTTTGGCAGATGAACTGGTTGAATAAGCAATGTCCTCTGAAGCCTTTATTAGTTCTTTATCTTTGCATAAAACATATTTGTATATGTCATACAATACTAATTCCAATAGTGGTATTTACTCATTAGAATGTTATTGTTAGCTTCCAAGAAATTAAGGAGGAAGGGGAGAGCTTTTCTAAAATGTACAGCGGTAGAAGTAGTGCTTCTTTTCCAGAACCCAACTGTCACCAAGCCAATTTTTGTTAAAAAGATCTGTAGGAGGTTTTACTAGCCTCTGAAGCATGTGTGTTAACAGCTTTTAAAAAAAAAACATGTAGCCATTGTATGATGCATGAAGCTAGAAGAAAATCATCATGCCCAAATAACCAAGAAATAACCCCTTTCTAAGAAGTAACTCTAAAGGGTGCCATTTGCTATTTAAAGCAGCAAAATACAGAATAGAAGTCAAACAAAACATATTCCCAAGAGAGAAATATTTCATGCTTCAGAATGCAGCAATTGCAGCCTAAGAGATTTAAAGCATTTCAAAACAGATTTATGTTCATGCTAGAAGGACATGCTTTCAGAATGGAAATGATTACTGATGCAAATGATTTCTTACTGAGTATTTCAGCCTGAGACATGCAATTCTGGTAGTTGGAATATCTTTCTAATCTATACTGGAAAAAACACTGGAAGAACAAAGTGTAAAAGTCATACTCTTAGGATTTTTTTTAATGCAAAAAATGGTCCAATATTTCAATTCTTCTTTAAGTTATTACTTATTCAAAGTTTTATTTAAATGCAAAAGACTAGGACCCTGGTTAAATCAATTCCTATGGACATTGCTGAGATCCAAATATTTCAAATATTTAAATGGGTGCTTTGCTCTACAGTGGATTAGAAATTAAATCTTCATATACTAGTAATATGAATTCTATTATTCAAAACAGATCTATTTAGAAAACCTCTTCCATCTCTGTATGTAGTCTCAGTAACATGGCTTGGTCATATTTATACTTCAGAACACACGCAGAAATACCAATAGTTTTTCGTATCTGCTAATAAATATAGCTGTATTGCCTTTCAGCTCTTTATGCTGCCATACCCTTATGCTCCCAGGCAGCCCTTCCTTCTGTTGTCTGCTTCCTTTTGACTATGAAGTGCTCAGATATAAAAAAAATAGTCATTTATAGACAGTAAAAAATCGAAAATATTTAAAAACATGGGGTTTTATACATAGAAAAACTAGTTTTACTATATATGCTTGTAAAAGGACATATAGGTGAATATCTTATATGTCTCTATACACATCTATAAAGCTTTAGAAGCTGAGTAAAAATAGCCATAAAAATAGGTGCAAAGTAGATGAAACACTATGTAACAGGAACTAACTGAATAAGTAATTAAAGTTTAATTGTGAAGAGACACTAATTAAACAAAAGTGAAAGGCAAACTTGGGTTCCTCCACTTTACCAGGCTGTAGAGAAAGCCCTGAAATGTCTGCAGTGGTGAGCAGATGCTTCAAAAAATAGAGGAATCAAAAGTCTGGGTGGTATGTGGGTAAGTGACTTATAGGGTTTCATTTCCAAGGGTTATAGCACCCTTGTAGGAAACCCTAGTGTAAATCCCCTCATATGTAAGGAATAGTCTTGTCCTTTGAGCCACATTTGGAGGCCCCTGCATCCAACCCAACAGAATGATCATGCAGTATAACTGGGACACACTTTTGTTTGCACAGTGACACACAAGTAACTCTTAAAAATGGAAAACCAGAGCAAAATGCAGCTTCAGAAAAAGTGTGCATGGCAACAAAAAGACCCAAATGAGATCCCAAAAAATTTGGGATCAACCAATATACTGCATCAACCAGAAAAATCAGTCAAGGGGCTAATGAATCATAAACTGGATTTTGAGGTACATATGACAGAGAAAAGATACATAGTTCATTTCCCAGTGTTTGAAGGGGATTTTAGAGGTGCCTTGAGGATCACAGTGGGGAGCAGGCTGGTGCTGTGTCATTTCAGACTATCCTGTCTACTGCAGAAGCAGCGAGACAGGCTTTGGGATACAGACTGCAGTCCCATTCTTTTGAAGACCACATCTACTGCAGAAATCGAAAGTAGATAAAAAACAGCAATGGGTGTGCATCAGAGCTGAAAAACCATGGTTATTGCCCAGTAGAGAGGAGAAGCTGGCAGTCTGCCAGTACTAAAAGAGCTACCACTATATCAGTAGCACCTATACTACTGTCCTATAGTAACTGAGCAGTGAAACCCTGTTTGGAGTTTGGTTGGCATGTTCTTATAGGACTTTTTTAATAGGACTTCAGAAAGAAAATACTTAACAGACTTAATAGGACCATGTAATAGTAGTTCATGGAATCAAAGAATCATAGAATGACTTGAGTTGGAAGGGATTTTAAAGATCATCTAGTTCCAATTCCCTGAATTCCCTGAAGTAGTTTGGGATTCTTTTCCTTAAGGCAGAAAAGTGATGAACATGAGCTATGACAAAAGCCTGTAAGGTCATGAATAGCAGTGTTGTTTTCCCAGATAAATAAATGTGAAACATCAAATAAAGGTGTCAGTTTCAAAACAAAATGAGACAACTCTTTATGACATCTTAAAACCTGTAGAAATCCATGGCACAGGTTATTAAGTATTTTAAAAGCACTAAGACTTAACAGAATATTAGAAAGCATTACAGAAGATCAGTGATTAAAAACTTTTTAATGATAAAGTCATTTATTGGAACTTAGAAAATATCAAACTAACATAATCATGTAGACTGAGATGATATGCTTGAAATCCAACACTCACTGCATTACTGCCAAAATATTCATAAAAAATAAAACTCCTTTAACATCAATGTAGTATTAAGAAGCAGGCATTCTTTATTTGGCTGGATGGATGAGGGGATATCTCCTCTAAAATACCATGTATGCTAAGTACAGAAAAAACTCCTATTCATATACTGTATTTTATATATATATTCATTGATTTTCCTGTAATAGACACACATATGGTAATATTTTCCCCAAAATCATTAACACACATTCCCTCTTTGTGTATGCATTCTGATGTCCTGAGCATCTCTTTCGTGGTCCCTGGTGGTCAGCAACTCCTGAAGTCATATTTAACCACCTGGTGAACTGGTAAAAAACTTTGCATATCTGGTCTGGTTACTCTTCAGTTCTTCTTGATCAATGAGTTTAATTTCCAGCTGGTGCTAAACCGCCACAAAATCAAACAAAAAAACCCCAAATGAAACAAAAATCCCACACTAATTTTAATTAGGCAATAAGGATAATTTTATTTTAAGCTGCAAAGCTTGTTATAAAAGAACTCAAGTTAATGAAAAGTTAGCAGCCCTTTCCCCATCCTTACTTCCAACCGGACAATTTATAAACCTCTGTACAACCTTCTTAGATTGAATTTTTTCTCTCTACTGCCTCTGAGCCTGTCACACGACTCCATGATCCACTTGCCAATGTCTTAGTCTTGACATAACTGTAAATTCCTGGGGATATCTCATAATCCTATGCTATATCTAATATTTTGCAGTCTCCTGGAAAAACAGTATTTTTCATAGAAAGTTCAGTACACACTGCTTGACAAAAATATTCCATATGATCCAATCACTTCAACTGTTAATAAAATTTAGGAAAAAAAAATACCATTTACAGCTCCAAATAATGAAAACAACTGAATTGCAAAATAATAATAAGAGCAAACATTTTAAAGTGTTTTTTTTTTCTTCCTGAACACTGAAATTTTCTACAGAATAATATTGTTGAATGGTTAAACTTCCTACATTTTTTTTTGTCTGTACTCATAAGTACCAGTCCTTACTCAGAAAATCTTAAATGAAAGTTAGTACTTGGATAAGTGAAAGAAGGGAAGAAATTCTACAAAGAAAATTATCAGTAGAATTAAACACCACTGCCTTTTAACAGAATTTAGAAGATTTCTATTAATTTTTGCTATCATAAACTAGATATAATGAAAGTCTGGAGTTATCTAATAATACTTAAATGAAAAAAAATGAAACAAAACAAAGCAAAATAAAAGTCTTTCTCTTCCTATCCATATAACATGCAAAAGGGAAAATTATTTCATTACATGATAGAATATGATACTGATAAGACACTATAATAAAAAAAAGGCTGTTGTAACTGTTTTGTAAAATGGTTTAAACTTCAAGACTTTTAGTAAAAGTGGGAAGACTTACATTTTGTAAGTCTCCTAGATTTTGCAGCAAGGAAAAGAAAGCATCAGCACTTACACAGTAATGATGAGGCTGGTAAGGGAATACTGTAATTACAGAGACACTTTGAATAGATCTTTTTTGAGTAAGATTTGTTTGTAATTTAAATAATAGATACAGCTAAAAAAGGTTATTATCAGATGTTCAGGTCATGTTGAAAAGAGCTGTAACTGATTCATGTTAAATGATCATTGCCTCAAAAGACATACAGAAAATAGAGGGTGAGTTCCTTACAACTGAGACAAAATTTGCTATTTTAAAGTGAAATAAATATAGGAAAGGAAATAGAGTTCCAGTATTCAGTAAATTGAAGCCTGTCTATATTAGGTAGCTAGTTCAAGAGGGAAGGAGGTAAGTAGAAACCAAATCAGTCTTAAATGGAGCCATAAATAACATTCAATAGTTATATTTTAGAATCAAATTAGGACAAAGTATAAAAAAGAAAACAGGGAAAATAAATTTATTATTCTGGTGCAGAACTGAGGCAATTATGTTTTGTTCCAGCTGCATTTTTATAGGAGAAAGACAGAAGAATTACTTTCTGGTTAATTGTCCTTCAACAAAAATGATTCACCCTCCAACTGCCTTCTTATGATGGCCTTAATCCACAAAGCAAGGCCTCTTAGACACCAAAATACAATGCAACTTTAACTCCCTTTGAGGGACCTCAGACTCTCCCAAAAGGGTTATATCCCAACTTCAGAATGCTGATGAAGTCCACACAAATATTCTGAGCACTAAGTGAAAGACACAAAATGATCTCCAGAACTGTATAGACCTCATCCACCCATAAAGTTTCACTGTTAAGTCATCTTCTGGATGTGTTCTAGTCTCCTCAAAGCTTTTGCAAAAAATGATTGAGCAGGACATCCCAGAACTAACTATGCCAGGTGATCTCATGAGAAGGAATCATTTTCTGCCATTCTCTACTTTGAAAGCATGGACATGGAGAGGTTTCCATGCCATGGAAATATGGATTTTCCTAGTAACCTTCCTTTAAATACATAGCCCTCCACAGCCTTCCTGTCCACTTCTTTGGTTTGCTGATTTAGTCTGGTTGCCATCATTATCTTTGCTTTGTAAGACATGCATTATTTTGGCACAACTATTCAGAGCAACCTTGAGCTGTATTTCTTATTCATTAGTAATTTAATTTGCAAACAGAAGCTTAGGAAGCTCTTATTTCTATAGGAAATAAGAGGTGAATGTGGCTTTGTGGACTCTTCCAAAGTAAGTAAGTAAGTTTACTTTGCATCTCTGCTTCATTACATGGAGGAATTTTTATCTTCATCTTCCATTGCTTCCCCATGTTCGTGATAGTGGTGTTTGATACTATTAGGTGTTCAGCTGTTGCAAAATAAATTTGCAGCTCAGTCTGAATGAAAACAGCCAAAGCATGACATGCATGCCCTGTTTAAAGCTAAACAGATTACTATGGCTACAGTTTTATTTAACAGGTACACTGGTGCTACTTTTGCTACAGAAGTTAATTTTGTATGCTGTGCTAATTTTATATTATATCTAGGCTGTTTGGGTTCTTGGCTGAATTGAGGAATTCCTGATTATGGAGCTATTGACAGTGGTGTTGTTTGGACAGGAAAGCTTAGCTACATACATAGACACAGCTCAGCTCTCACAGTGAAATCACCTATCACCTCCAGAGATAAACTCTTTGGAAGGTGTTAATTACCCTGTCCTGTATTTCACCCTGTAGGCATTCATTAGCTGCTCTTCCTACTTAGAGCATGGCAGCTAGAGGCAAAGGTGCCCATGGGTGGTATAATTCAAAGAGTTGCAAAATAATATCCACCTTTTTTTAATTCTGCAGAAGAAGCAGAACCATATCTGATTTTTACTTACTTATTTTCCAGACCTCATATTAAGGGAATGTGGAAATTCACTTCCCAACTTTTTTTCAGTTTCTTACTAACATTCTTTCTCTTTCACAGTCAGTCTCTTTTTTGGCAACTTTTACCATGTACCAAGATACTACAGAAACAGATTATACAGTATTTGAGAGTAAAAAACAATCATTTATTGTCTACTATACACAGCATATTGCTAAAATTACCAGACTACTACAGTGATCAATAGTATCTTCATCATG
The DNA here is from genome assembly GCF_037042795.1 of Molothrus aeneus. Lineage (NCBI taxonomy): Eukaryota > Metazoa > Chordata > Aves > Passeriformes > Icteridae > Molothrus > Molothrus aeneus. The sequence continues at coordinate 72,022,714 of NC_089647.1, read as the reverse complement.
CAGTTGCATAGGGAAAAGTGAGCTTTTGCTTAATTTTGTAGTAGGATGACCCTCAATATTGCTGAGTTGGTGTCTTCTAATTGATCTCCTCTGCTGGGGAGGGAGGGCTGAAAAGGATCTTGATGTCAATATTTTTACCCTTGAATCTTTTTGGAGCTGGTAACTCTCACCATTTTACCAGGTACCCTTTTGTCTGTGTTTTTACTTTTCCCATTTTTTGTGGTTTTAAAGCACAGACTTTTTCAGACCTTAGCAACAATTTTCTCAGTAAAATTGACCCAAGGTTACACAGCTGCTTTGAATTAAAGTAGGCCTTGAATTAGAGACAGTTGAATTGGGTTGAGTATGGGGCTACTTCAAAATGAACAGAGTTGGCTTTTCAGAATAATGACAGCACTGAGCCTCCAAATTATGCAATAATTCATTTGCCTAAATATAGGATCTAATTTTCTGTGAGATGTCCTGTTTTCTGTCCTATGTCCAGGCATATCCACCTGGTTTCTTGAAAATCTTCAACTAACAAAAATAATATAGAAAAATAGATAAAATTCGATTTTTCCCTAATTAATTCTTTAGAGTACCTTGCAAACTTTTTTCACATTAAGAGTAGATACATGTTTTTAAAGTGTTTCCAAAAGAGTTGATTCAGCCTCATTGATTTGTTTAGGTCTGCTTACTCAAATTTTGCAGCCTTACATTCTGAAGTAATTTTCACTTTACTTAAATTCTGCAAAAAGTTTTTTTTTGAATGCTATAAAAATTGCTGTCAACTTCCTTATGCTGTAATTGGATGTCACATCCTTTTAATATCTTTGTTTACTAGAAGTATGAAACACGGTGGCAGCTTCTGCAAATAGAGTAGAAAAGTGCTGAATCTGAAGGATAACACTCACTGAAACAAACAGTTGCAATCTGAAAAAATCCCCACCTGTCCCTGTTACTTTCCATGTCAAGTGCATGAGCTGCAAAAACCTATCTTTTGTCTGCTCAGTTGTGGAAAAGGAAGTGACAACTGCAGCATTTTACAGCTCGTAACAGTGTCAGAAGCCAAGTCAGTAAAGAGGAAAATACAGAGAGGAAAGCAATCCCTCACAATGCGCACTTCATTGAAGAGAAATAAGAAATAACAAGAAAACATCTCTGCATTGACAGCAAATACATGAAAATACCAACAGAAGAAAATATAAATATGTAAAGCTAAAACAGAAAATGATTCCTAAAAGAACATGGTTACACTGGGCGACATATGTACTCAGAAAAACATAGAGACACCTAGAAAAAGAAATGTTTCTGGGAACTAGGGAAAAGTTTAGGAAAATTAAAGTCAGTCAAAGTTTAGATTAAGAGCTAGATAGAGATGGGGGAAGGGATATATGCTGAAATACTTCTGTCTTTAGCTGACTGAAAAAAAAAAAAACAAACAGCATTTCCAGCATTCACATATACTTCATTATTCTGGATGTCAGTTCTTCTGGCTATTTATTATCAAGGTTTAAATACAATTTTCTGTGTTGTATTGAAATCTTAGTCTTAAAGAATTTTCTTTTATTTCTGTGCTTTTGCAGAAATTCTTGAAATATTCTGCCCAAAACACAAAAAGGAACCTAGTTCCTGAGGACCAATAGAGGTACTTCTGTCCGTTTTAACAGCCTTTGAAACCCTCCTAAAATAAAATTTCTATACTGGTACAAAGGTACATAGATGATAAAATGATTGAAAAAAAACAAAACACCCATTTAAAAATAGTTTTTTTGAAAGAAGATTTCTGGTATTGAAACAATATCAGCAATTCAGTCTCTGACCCTTTTCACCCCCAAAAAATCTTTTGAATGATATGACCTTTGCTACTATTTTATAGAAAGAATTTCAGCCTCTATTCGATTTAATAATTGGTTTTGAAAAAATGGTTCATCTAACATGTTGTATTGCACTAAATAGTTTATTTTAGTAGTTGTTCTGCACTGGGTAATGGGAATTCTGTACTGAGTGTGGTATGTCATGTAGATTATTCCCCCTTCCTCATCACATGGTTTCTCCCCATGCACTCCTTTCTACACACCTGGTGGTCTGCCCCATGGATACCCCTGCCCTCGCCCCTTCCCAATGGCATCCCATTGGCCACGGTCCCCTTTCCCTGCCCCCTTTCCCCTGGGGGTTAAAACCCCACTACAGGTAAAGGTTTGGCCTCTTTTGCCACCTGGGTGGTCACTGCCACCAGAGTGTCCTGTCTCAAGCCAATAAACTGGATACTCGTCTCCACGTGGCAAAGAGCGCTTCTCGTCTTTTACCTTCCGTCTGTGCAATTCCGTGTGGGCTTTAGTCCTGAGCAAGCCGGATCTGGATTCATATTAGCCCAGAGACCCACGGATTTATTGCACTAACATATTATGCTTATCTGTGATGACATTCGTAGGCCTAGAATCTCTAGCCTTCAGATAAGTATAAGGATTTGAAGCTGATCTGAGAGTGTATAAAATGTAAGTATTAAAGAGATAGGGTAATAGCTAACATGAAGAAATGTGTTTCTGCATATTAAGTCAGTAAAGATACAAAATTATTTTTAAAAATGCCCTTGACATCTTATCTTTCAGGAAGCCAGTGCTTGGGAATTTCTACTTTGCTGCAGAATGACATGCATTTTCAGATTTATCAAAAGAAGAGAAACAACAGGGAACCCAGTTACTGATTATTAATAAAGATAATGAGATTATTTCATTTGATTTGCTGAGAATGTTAATAATCAGATTTATGCAAAACCAAAATATAATGGCAGCTAGATGCAAGAGCAAGCTTTTCTTCTCTGAATATAGAGTGCTATTTTGCCATAGTAATATTCTAACAAATGAGAACCATCTCTATTATATAAAAAATAATCCCCTCTCCAATCATATGGTACCTATTCTAGTAATATTCAGAAACCCAAGACTTAGGATCCTCTTCAAAGAGAAGGTATATGTATTTGAGTTTCTTCATATATTCTGAAATATTTGAATCACGTTTCTCAAGTTTGCTTGCATAAGAAATTCTTCTAGGAAAAAATAAGTATAAATTTATGTTGATAACAACTGAATGAGTAAATTCTTATGACTTCTGTTATTAAAAAGCTTTGAAAGGCTAGAAGAGAAAGAGCAATTTGAAATTCTGTTATTTAATAATAAGTCTACTTCTAGTAAGCAAGTTACCTACCAGATAGAAACCCTGCAATTTATATAAGTGTTATTTTTTTTAACTTGGGGATCACAATGAAATCATAAAATGAAAAAGAAAAAAAACTGTTACATTCTGTCTTTTTTATGGCAGAAAATATACTTATTCACTATTTATTGAAAAAAAAATTAAAAAATAACATTGCTGCAAATTAAATGTTACGGCTTTTAGGTGAGTTTTCATAGGCTCAAGAAGTAAAAGGCAACCTGATAGAAATTTGAAAAAAAAATGTTGTTCTTGTAATAAAATTTTGCTCCCTTCTGTTGGGAAGGAATGGTTATATCGAGTGTGAGATTGTAGATAAAGCATGATTTAAATAAAAACTGCACTGGGGTGTAACTTATACAAATTTAATAATACCTTATTGCGATATGTCTCTTGTATGGGTTCTGAGTGGAAGCCAAGAAATGTGCCACTGGCTGTATGACCAGAAAAAGGAACTTGTAGGCCTCATTCCATGATGATTAATAGAGAATGAATTTCAGAATGAATTTGCCTTGAACCAAGATTGAACAACCTCCTTTCAATGAAAGAGGGAGGAGGGGCAAGATAGACAGGCCAGCAAACTGAAATTAACTAATTTCTGGCTCTAATGCTGTTAAGTCAATGGAAATTTCCATCTGACTTAGTTAATTCATGGTTCAGCCTTTAACAGGGGACCCAAAGAATTCTCAAGCTCATTCATCCAAGCTGCCTATATGTAAACTAATGGTTTTTTGTATGTGTAATCGAACTTGAGTATTTTCTACTGCTCCATTGTTACTGTTTCCACCTAAAGGCACAATGACAAGGTAGACTGCACTGTCTTTTACTGACCCACAAAAATAAGAATAAAATATTATTAATGTAGCGAAATTGGTTTGATTTGTAAAGTTTTTGGGTTTGTTTTTTTTCAAAAATCTTTCCTTGAACATATTAGGAAATGGGGAAAGCTCACAAATGACATCAGGAAACAGATGGGAAGGGAAGAACACAACATATTGCTATTGCTCTATTATATGAGTCGGGCTAGGAGGGATTATGTCAGCTGTTCATTTAAGGAAATTGTAAAGAATTTAATTCTTGAGTGCTTCTGAGAAAAGCTGCAGTTTGGGGAATCAGCCACCTACAGCATGTGCTTAACACAGTGGTAAGCATGTATTATGTACAGCTCCTTTGTGCCCAATGGCAGAGGATATGAGTCTTTTCTAGCCCTTAGCTGTAGACCTAGTCCTTTCACTGAAACAGTGGAGAATTATGACATCAGGAGCAGTGGAAGTCCCTAGATCACATTAAGACAGTAGCTGTTGCACATATGCTCACATAAAAAGAAAGAGCACTGCACAACATCAAAAACAGCTATCCAGTTCCAAAGCAGAAATAATATCAGACATTGGGTTTTGAAAAAATGAAAACAGTAAGAAAAATGCCTTCCCTAGTCCTCAAGCCATTTGCCATGTGTTTTAAACCACCCTAGACAATAAGACAGTATGAAAAATACTGTCTGGTGTGCAGCAAACCTGTAAAAACTTTTGACACGTGGGACCACTGCCAGAAAGGTATAGCCTTTTAAATTGTACAAGGCACGATTTGCAAAATGAAGATATTTAAGTGTGAAAGGCAATTGAAATTAGGTTTCTAAAAGATTGGGTCTGTTATTGAACAAGACATTTAAACATCATTCACGTGGAATGTGCAGAATTACCTTGAGAAAAGCAAATCACAGACAACTTGCTGTCAAACTCCAATTTCTGACTTGCAGATTCCATGGGAAGGTTCCTGCACCAAGATAGAAGAGAGGGGGGAACTGGTATTCAGTAAAGTCTCACTCTCAGAATGAAAGCAGAGTTCTGAATTCCCAGTGAGGTGCTTCAGCTTCCAAACTTCCGTCATGTTTCATACAGTGGTGTTTAACATGCCAGCACTCAGCAAGCTGGTTGTTTTGAATACTAATTTGAGTTCCTGTATTTGGTGCATAGTTATATCTAGGCACCTAGATCAGCACTGTATATTGAGTTTTGGATACCTACATTTTGGATGTTGCAGTCCTAAACATCACAACGTGGTCCGTTGAATCTCCCACTGAACCATTTTTCTCTAGGGACTAGAGAGAAATAGGAGATTAGGTATTTAAAAGAGTACTAGAGTACGTAAGTCACATATTGGTAAATCTGTGCTTAAGTAATGCCGATCTTTGGTATACATAAAATATATTAAGATCAAACATCAGAATACCTTATATATATCACAGTTCTTCTACACATACTTTGATCTTGTTTAAACATTCAGGATCTGCTTCATAAAAAGCCATCTTCAAATTGTGTTACCATACTTAAAACACCATCAAAAGCAGGCCTGTTACATTTTTTCACGGCTTGTTTCAAAGTAGAAACACATTTGAAAATATTTCCATTGTCATGACTTGCTTTTCCCTCTCACCTGTGACCTGATGCTTAAGAATTTTTCTAGAAAACACAAAATTTATATCTTGTCAGCCCAAAAGGATTTTTAACGTTTCTCCCTTACTTGCAGCAGGGAGTATCCTGGGCTTATTTACATATATATATATATCTCCTAAAAAACCCCTCAACCCTATTATTATTATTTCCAGATGAAAAGTAAGCATAAGTACATGATTTTCCCTTCCATAATATTTTAAAGGATTTTAAAGGACAGCTTATTGTAACTCCTGTTAGAGTGTTACAGATACTTCTATTAAGACCTTTAAATATATATAGTTTTATCCATAAGCATTATTTTGGTCAAAAGACTTTTTTTGCAGTTTCAAACTACATAACTATATAGAATGAAGTATAATTACTATAAAAATATTTTATGATGTTTAGAATTGCATTTGCTAATGAAAATTTTAACTGTAATTTTAGTTACTTCCTGTCTATCACTTAGGTAAAAACCAATCAGCACCAAACATGGTAAGTTACTGTAAGATAAACCTCCCAAGCTCATCTGTACAGTTGCACTTCCTGTTCTCAGCTATGGCAGATTCTAGTGTTTAACTTAGCATTAAAATAAAAACCTACTTCTTTCATCCTACTTGACATATTATCATGGTTTAATCTGACAGGTAGCTAAACACCACATAGTCAGTCATTTACTCTCCTCCCCAGTGGGATGGGGGACAGAATTGTGGAGAAAAAAGGAAAGATTTGGGGGCATAGATAAAGATGTTTTAAAAGGACTGAATCTGAAGGGGAAAGAATAACATTAATATTGAGAGATAAAATAAAATATCCAGAACAATGCACAGTGCAATTGCTCACCACCCACCGAATCGTGCTCAGCCAGTTCTTGAGCAGCAACCCCTAGTCAGCTTTCTCCGCAGGTTATGTACTAAGCACAACACCGTGTAGTACAGAACCTTGTACTACATTGGGCAGTACAAAGTACCTTTGGTCAGTGGGGATCAACTGCTCTGGCTCTGTCTCCTTCCAACTTCTTGTGGTCCCAAGGCCTGTTCTCTGGTGGGGTGGTGTGCAGAGCAGAAAAGGTCTTGGCTTAATGTAAGCACCACTTAACAAAAACAAAAACATCAGTGTATTATTAACATTATTCTCATCCTCAGTCTAAAATTCAGCATCTTGCTTTATTAGGAAGAAAACTAACTCTATCCCAGTTTAAACCAGAATACATCTAATTTTGCATAAGAAAAACTCAGAATTGCACTGTTCCCATATGTTCTCAGTGAAGGATATAGATGGTGTGACTGCAAGACCCTGCAGTGTTAGGGGTAACTCAAAATGCTGGTAGTCGGAATCTAGAGCAAGATCTCCGAGGGTCTGCTTTTGGAAAAATTAGTGTTTGCACTAATTTGGTGATTGTGCTTCCTTAAATAGAAAGAAATTTTTTTTGTTAAAAGAACAAGTCAGGAGGAAAATCTTAGCATTTTTTTTCTTGGTATCAACAGCTTCACAAATGATCTGGAGCTTACAGGAATACTTTCAAGAACTTTTTATAACAAATGGACAAAAACCACTATATCAAGCTTTTTCTCCTTGACTGGTTGGTTTTACAATGTTCTCAGTATGACATTACAAAATACAGTTTTTCAGCTGTCATGTTATACACGTTTTCCTGCAGAATCTTGGTATATATACATTACCATTGCAGACAGTAACAAGTGCATGCAGAGCAATTGAGCAGGAAATATCTATTATGCAGAGTGTAGGCACTGTATTTTCGGTAGCTAACTGCTGCTTATCTACTTAGCAATAACACTTTGATGCTACTAAATAAAAGATTTTCATGCAAGAAAGTGTTTCCTGATAGAGAGATTGTTTAATTGTCACGTCACTCTCTGTACCTCTTGTGGACAGTCTCCAGTTGACTTTTCTATAAAGCCTGAGGGTAGTTAAATCCAGGGATGACTCCTATAGATAACAGGCAAAAACCATGTTCAAGGATTGGCTCCCTTCACTCCACATATGTCTGTGACTTTCACACAAAGAGCTTTGTACCCTGTACAACCACTGCTTGTCCTCCTGAAACAAAGAAAATATGAAATGTGCTCAGTTTCACACCAGGAAGGACACTGAGCTTTTCCAGTTTTTAAAGCATTTTGACTAGGGAAAAAAACAAAACAAAACAAATGAAAAACAGAAATAAAAAAACTTCTAGGAAAATAATTCTATCTTAAAATCTGCAATCTGCTATACAGGGAGCTGTCTGTAACAGGGGGGGATACTGTTCTATTTATCAATGCACATAACTACAGTGCTATCATAAGCTTCCTTTCATCTGATTAGCAATGAAAATTCCTGATAAACATTCTTACCCATGATGCAACCATAATTTTTGTGCTTTCAGTAGAAAGAAATAAATAGAATACAACTAAAAAAGTCATCTGTTACTTTTTTTCCCCCTGAAATTGCGCCAAACACACTCCAGTATGCTATGGTACATATTATTCTAACAGAGCTATAATTCTTCATTTTCCTGGAAGGGTATTTTGCTTATTTAGACTTTTTTCCTGGCTGTATATAAAGACAGTATTAGATTGCAAAAAATACAGTGTAAATTAATTTTCTCTTTAAAAGGGTTTTTCTTTTGTTAGCTTTTTAAATGTTAGTCTACTGCTCTTGTAAAGACCGTTCCTTGTTGCAATCATATTTAATTATTTTCAGTGTGAAAGGCTGACTTATCTTTCTGTAATGAAGAAGGTATCTGCATTACTAAATTCAACCTTTATATCTGCAGTAGCCATAGCTTAGTTAGAGATAAAATAGAACTATTGTTCATCAATAGACTATAGAACAATTGTTCATCAATTCAGTTATCTTGGTGTTTGAACTAAAGACATCTTGAAGACTTACAAAGTGGAAAAGTGTAGGACAAGAAAGACTTTTGATATATGGCTCAAACTTGCTAAGCAGTGAAAGGCTTACAAGAAAATAATAAATCAGAAGAAGTGGAAAAGCTGTTCTTAGGTAGTCAATATTTCCTCCACCATTGGTTTCTCCTGTCTATAGCTCTGTAGTTTTACCTCAAGTTTTCAAAATATGCTAAGGTGAAGAAAAAAAAGAACAGTTTGACATCTGGGAGAAACAGAAGAAAGGGAAAGATGAGAAAAGTAGGAAGGAGGAAGGAAAAAAGACATGCCTGTATGTAGCTATTCATTTTTTTTAAAAAAAGACACTAAAGTTCTAAGACAAATATTTCCTTGGAAGCTGAAGTTTATAGCTCCTGTAACAAAGTTATTTTTACCATTTTTAGTAAAGATTTGGAAACTGGAAAGCAGAGTGCATTTTACATACAATGATACAGGCATCAACTAACGAACCCAGGAAAAAATTAAAAAGAATATTAATATACCTCCTGTGAAGTAAATTACACTATACAAATCACAAAATGCAAAGGCAATATTATCATCAAGACACCATGCCAAATCTGTGGGAAAATGTAGTTTTTATCAATATTCAAATGACTGCAATAAGTTTCATCTATAATTACTTTAACATTCTGATAGCAATTAATAACCCTGTAATAGATTGTGGTCATTCAGTACTAAGGTAAAATTTACTATCCAGGTCTAAAATTACTTTAGTAATGCATTCTGTACAGTATTTTTTCAATTTTTTTGCCTTGACTCTTTGAAATGGTGAGGTGGCACAAAGCAGTCAGTCGAGATATGGATTGGCATGTTCAAAATTTATGTACTCTCTCTCAGCTCACAGGAATGAGTGAACCCATGTCAGTGTGAAGAGTACACAGGAGGAAAGAAATGAGCTTGTTCTGAAAGTTTGAAAATAAAGAACACTTAACTCCTGATTATCAATGCTGATACAGAATACTAACCCTGCAGCAGCTTTGAACTCTCAGGGCATGATGCATGGGAAAAATTGATGGCTGAATGCACTATAATATAAAAGTAAGAAAATTCAACCAGTTCCCTACTGTGCCAACTAGACCACAGAAACAAGAGTATATCCTTTTTCTTTCTTTTTATTCAATTCAATTCAGGCTTCCAACTTAGTTGAAAAAAGATATAACAGATGAATTCTTTATTTTCAAAAGCTCATTTATATTTTCCTCTTCTTTAATGCGTACAATATTCTATGGTTCTTTCAGTGGCAGGGACAACATTCAAAGCCATCTAATTACATAACAGATAGCTCTATGATAATTCTGTTGCAATGGATATATATCACTTGCTTTACAATTGCAGAAATATTCCTTAACTTGCCTTGCATTCCTTACCAGACTCCACATCACTTAGATTTAGGTATCCGGGCTTATGTTTTGGATCTCTGGGAATAGATGCTCTCCTGCTGGAACCCCCAATCTTAACAGGACACACTGGATGAACATAAAATGAAGGGAGGGGTGATGTCCCGAAAGGCAATGTCTCCCATTCCTGCTGAATACACATCACAATTGCTCTTAGTAACTGAGTTAAAAAACTTTTGCATTAACTCCTTCTGTCTGGAATGAAGCTGCCTGGCTTCACTTTAGAAATGGCTGTTCAATATTACCTCCAGAGGCTTTTTTCTGCCATATTCTTTCTCATTAATCTGCCTACCCCTAGTTTTTTGCTGTTTTTCATCTGCCTGTCTCTTCACAATAGAATCTGAAAATTCAGGGGTTATCCTTTCTCTGTAAATTGATCCTTCAAGTCTCTGATTACAAAGAGAAGTGTGTCTCTTAGTCCTGGTTACTGTCATATAAATCCACTGCAGATCACTGAGGAAACTGAGGGCTTGCTGTTCTCACAAATTCCCTTTACACGAAGTCCTGCTGGGCCAGTAATACATTTTCTGGTATCTTGCACTGTTCTTAGTATCAGAGAATGCATTTAAAGATAAAAGTGTATTTCACATAACAGGGTGCATAAGTGAAGACAGATTTTATGTAAATTAAGTTTAAAAGCCTACAGACTTAATTGCTTGAAGTGATTTCTAACCAGGGAAGTGTAAGAGAATTGGCATTGTTCAGCCTGGAGAGGAGAAGGCTTTGGGGAGACCTAATTTCAGCTTTCCAGCACCTAAAGGGAACCTGCAAAAAAAATGGAGAAAGACTTTTTACAAAGACATGTAGCAATACAAAAAGGGGAAATGGATTCAAACTGGAAGAGAATAGCTTTAGATTAGATGTTAGGAAGAAATTCTTTACTGTGACAATGGTGAGGCACTGGCACATGTTGCCCTGAGTAGCTCTGAATGCCCCATCGCTGTCAATGATCAAGGCCAGGTTGGATGGGACTTTGAGCTACCTATTCTAGAAGAAGATGGTCTTGCTCAGGACTGGGGAGGTTTGATGATCTCTAAGGTGCCTTCCTAACCAGGCCATTCTATGATTCTACAACTTTATGATTATGAAAGGTGGTAGAGTGTAATATGCATGAAGACATTTCTCCTGCCTCTTGACAATTGAATTTTGATTAGCTAGGATTACTGTAGTGCTGTGCATGTCAACTAGGAATAAAATGATTGTTAGCACTGGAGAATAATCTGCTACTACGAAAGACTTAATGTGCAATAGCCTGTGTGGTATGGATGCAAATTTTGGATGTTTTAATATGTAAAATGGGCTTAAGGGCTTTGCAGTATGTCTGTATAGACATATTCCTCCAACCAGTATTGGAGCTTAGCATCAGTAATGCAGTACATTCAGCAGTTGAGGCTTTTTACCATTTTCTGTGACTGTTCAGTCACACAGTACTATTAATATTTTATGACGCTACGTTCATATAATTTTATTCTGTAACTTGACCTTGGGAATGTTTATATTTTGAGTAATGTATTTGAAAGGTACACAATATATGGAAACCAGATAAATCCAAGGATTAAAGCTGTTCCCTTTGGCCATGGCACCCAGAAGAATTTGAAACAACTGTCTTGATTAAAGCCATTATAAAAAAGGAATTCACAAATTAAGTCTGTTGTTGCACAGCTGTTTCTCAAGATGCTGCTATTCACCTTAGTTTAATAAATTTGGAAACCTCTTTTGTCCTGGCACTACGTAAGTACTCTCATTTTTAACTGCAGAGAAAAAGTTTCCCATCTGGCCCTCTATACTTTAAAACAAGTGACTATGACAGTATTTTTTTTTAATAAATATCCTAAGAGAGATAATGCCACTGTATTGGTTTTTACAGTGTAAAAGAAACACTGGGATTACACATACATTCAAAATCTCTTCCATCTCAGGAAGAAGACAGCTTTTTGAGGTAGTATTCAGCTGAAAAAAAACTAGGAGCACCAACTGCTAAGAGACTGGAATGTAACTGGAATGTTACCTAGATTAACAGCACTGAAATCAACCAGTAACTTACTCACAAATTTAATTCATTTAAAAATTAAAGACTAATGAAAAATAAGTTTTGCTTCTTCTCTCTCACAGCTGAATTTTGCGCATTGAACTCACATTTTTTACTTATGAAAGTGCTATAGGTTTTCACGGATTGTTCCCAGTCCAAGGGACAAGTGTGGCCCACAGCTCTTGTTGGACCTTGCAGTCCTCACCTCTGCTGTCTGTGGTGTGGATGGAGACAAAGCAGACATCATGTCACCATGCTACTCCTGCACAGGAACAGCCTGACCAGCAAGGTGACTCAGTGATGACTAAACACCTCAGCAGTTTTTTCCTTACGTCTGCATTTACTCAAACTTTCAGAACTATGAGTACACTATGAGGCAAACATAGTTGAGTTCCAGGAGGCATAAACGTTGCTAAGCCCACAGTGAAATCCCACCACTAAAATAATAAAATTAAATAGGTGTTTGAAAGCTTAAAGTTCAAAAGTACAGAATCAGCAGGTTGCAAAAACCTACCTCATAACGATTCCATAATTTTTCTCTCTATAACAGGAAAACAGTAAATATATACGATTTTAATGAGATATGATTACCTTTTCAGTTTCAGTGGTTAATTTTCTATTGAGCAGAGACCACAGATGTCCATCTCACTCCTTCTTGACATATTTTGTTTCATTTTAACACATTAACTGTCTCAAAGCGTCCTGCTCTGGAAATCTGAAGATTGGTGACTTGCTTTTGTTTTTAATGTCTAATGTTTTTAACATCAGATGTCAAGACTATAGATTTAGTCTTGAATCCCTTCTCACCTATGCCAGGACATAAAATGGAATCAAAAATCTTCACCATTCCTTGTGCAGACCTCCTATAGAAGATAGGAACAGTTTTTGTTTCCAATCTACTCTTGATTTGATTTTCACACTCTGTTTTAGAGAACAACATCATTACCCTTCCTATTTATTTTTTGATCTCATTTTTAGGGGACAATAAGTTGAATGTGCAGATAGAGGTTTCTGCTGACCCCACATAAAACAAAGCCAAAAGAAAGACATCAATTATCTCTGAGTTAAAAAGTGTCCATACTGCTTTCTACCTTCTTTTTAGGATTTGGGCTAAATGCATTGACTATTGCAGGGTAAGGAAGGAAAAGCAAGTAAAGAAAGGCAAGGCAAGACAAAAACATACAAGCTCAAAAGTCTTCATTTGGCTACAAATAATGAATTTTTGGGGTTTTGGGGTTTTTGGGGGTTTTTTTTGTGTCCTTCCTTCCTAGTTCCTTCCTTTCTCTCTCTCTTTCTTATTTTATTTTAGTAGTGTCAAGGCAACTCAGATGAATTAGAAGAATACGAAAGATATAAGAAATCAAACTTCTTTTCTCAAAAAAAGCAAAGCCTGAGAGGATGGATTTAATTCTTGACTGAGAATGAGATGTACTTGGAGATTGCAGGAACAGTGGCATTTCCTTGTGGTGGGCAGGCTCAGTGCAGAATGACTACTGCTATGAGACAAAAAATGTAGAAATGTTTCTGTTAAATAAGCAAAAGTTTGGACTCCCTGTACAGTCACCCTTGACATCAAATCATCTTTGGAATGACAAATTCACTATGAGGACTGACTTTTAAATAGATGTAAGATTCTCATTTTTTGGAGAATAAATATCAGCAAAACAGCTAATGAAGAAAAATTTTTACTATCATCTATCTATCTATCTATCATCTATCTATCTATCTATCTATCCATCTATCATCTCTATCTATCCTAATTTGCAAATGTTAGGCTTTGTCTGTGTTTTCTTCTGGTTTTAACAAAAATTTTGTGAAAAAAGTAGTGTTCTACCTGAGCACAGTCTGCTTTTTGTAATGTAGTACAAGTATTTGGCTTTTATTTTATAAATGTTTGGTCTTAAATAATTCAAATAAGTATTTAGGAAAATATTTTCATTTCCAAGGTCAGTTTTTAATGTTTGTTGCTTCTGATGAGAGCAATATGTATGCATGAAAATAAAAATTTACCTGTTGTTATGTTAAATCTCATTGTTGATATTTTTATGTGTGAAAAAAAATCTCTCATTCTAGAGTTTAATACTCATAGTGTAAAGAAGATGAGTCAGAAATCTAGCTTGTCTCTCTGAAGGATTAATATTGTGTATTTGTGTTTTATTCATTAATGCACTCCAAGACACCTCTTCAAAATTAGACCAAAATAAAATTCACTTAATTTCACTTGACTAAAAAAGATGCATTTATTTTCCTGAAGCAAAGACTTGTCATACATTCATATGTTCCCTTCCTTCCCCTAGAGAACACATATGTCACCTCCATGCTGCCTCAGCCCACTGAGGGAATAATAATTTTTAATAAGACTGCTATAAAAAGACAGTTAATTTGCATGTGTAATATCCTGTTATGAGAGCAGTTATGAAGAACAACCATGATTACAGATATCAAAGCAAACAACCCTGAAAACAATTTTATTGTCTGGACAACACCATCAGAACACTACCAGGTAAACATGGTATATCAGTTGTTTACTAATGAGACAGAACACAATCAAAATCAATTACTACAGTAGTGGAAACACTGTAGAATCGAATGTTCTTCGAAGAAAATAAAACTGACATATTTTGAAAAAATAAACCATACTTGCATTGTTGTACCTTTCTTCAGACACTGAAATTCCCTTTTTGTTACAGAAAATATTACTGGATCAGATATGGGCAATTATATCCCACTTGTGAAATCAGAAGTTGACTATATATATATATATATATATATATATATATATATATATATATATATGTATATATTTGTGTTCAGAACTGGATGGTGTGTGTTTATTTCATTATGTTCTCCACCAAAGGAAAGGGCACAAAGGCAAAATATTGCTTTTACTGGTGGTGGATGAACACAATCTTATATTTTGGATTATTGGCATTTATCACCACAGAGTTAAATGTCGCAACCTCTATCTAGAAGGAAACAGTAGAAGATAAAGTAGAACATCACAAACCATGCTTGCCCGTCAAACACAGATAGCAATACATGTCAATAGCAAATGAGAGTCTATTAAAAGAATGGTATTATAATTGAATTGTGTGGATTTAGAACACTGTTAATTACATGTTTTTCCATAAAATGTATAATTACAGCGTACTGACATAGTGTCCATTTGGAAAAGCGTTCACTAGATATGATTATACTTACTGGAAAACATTTAGATAGGAAGATTTCGACTGAGACACTTTCAAAGGCACTGACCTTTTCCCACTGAGGAAATGTAGGCTTATTTCAAAATAAACAGCCTACTAAAAGCACATAATCTAGGCTCATTAGGAGTCTTTAGTTCATATCTTACAAAGTGCTGCTAATACCTTCCAGAACATTTCCTAAAAAGAAGCAATGTGCTGTCTAAATCAAAGTTCTCTGTCACCAGGGTACTTCTTTAAATCCTAACACGTTTTTTTATTAACTCAATAGTTGAACTGCATAGGCAGTTACCTTAAGATAGATATGCTAAAGATTTATAATAACACATAATCTTTTAGATGAAATTGCCTCAGCTCTGCAGAATAGCTGCGCAGATACTTCACAAAGAAGCAAGGTGCTGTTGTCAGTCAGATGTGCACTTCTCACACTTTAAAACCCACACTGGATATTTGCTGACATGAACCTGTACATCTCCCTGGTAAGATTTTCCTGACATCTGTTTCTTGTAGTCATTTTGAAAACTATTTCTTAAAGACTGTGTGAGACATTGGTATTCTCTCATGAAGGAGAATCATTTTTACCTGGAATTAAAATAAGTTTTGCCAATGTAGACTTCCTTCTAGTACATTGGTTTGTTCCACTTAAAAGTAGTATATATATCCTGCAAATTCAAGCTTATAAACCAGTCCATTATTGAGTGCTATAAATACCGCATTTGGGCTAAAAATTTGTAGATGTCTGCTGTGCAAATTCTTCTTGTTTTTGCAAATGCTTAGGAACCCCATTGTAACTATTTTCCAAAACACCGAATGTGTTGTTTTGTCTAACATTGCACATGGCCTTTTTTTGTCTTGCTATTTGTTTTGTTAGTTCAACTCTGAATTCAGAAAACACCTTTCTGATTCCATTTCCCTTTAGTAATTTGAAATTATCATTATTACTACAGGAACTGAGTATCATAAACACTACATGTGCTTCAGTCCAGACTTCATGACTTCTTTGCTTGGCAAATCCAATTTGAAGGGTAATTCTAGGTCTCTCAAATGACTTTGAGTGTTTCGTGCATTATAATCTGATCTGCCATTTAAACTCCCAAATTCAATGAGACTCATACTTCAGTCTTATGTCTGGGACAGATTATTTTATGATTCATTTCTCTATCCTGCTTGAAAAAGCATGAATTGATCACAATGATTGCTACAGCTCTGTAGCACTCAGAATCTAGCAATGTCTCTTGTGCCTGAATTAAATTAAAATTCTGAATGAAAAAAAATATAAATCAATAACAAACTACAGCAAAAATAACATTAACTGGTATGTCTTCCTCCTGGTGCCAGAATAAAATAGTCTGAACTTCCACTGGCTGTTGTCTCCACGTTTAGAAGTTATTCAAAAGTTTGTTTGAGGTTTAATTGATTCATTAACTGAGATTTTACTAAACCCATATACTAAAATTTTCAAGTGGCTCCTTGAAAATGTGCTTTACACTTAAGAATTCTTCAGTTTACAGTGGGTTCCTCAGTTTTCTGGCTGCTTGCATATTTCTTACACATCCCAAGGATATTAGTTAACCCAGCTGCTCCCCAGCTCCAAGAATTTTGTCATAGTCATAGAGTTTTCAGTCCCATCACCATTTAAATTCAAACATCTGTGGTCAAACTTTTAGAAGTGCCATGAATTAATGCAGGTGAGAGTTCCCCCACTGGTCTTCTTGTCCTTGGCATCCATGCATGTGTTTACAGATAAACTCAAAAGTTGATTAAAGCTGAGTAAGAAATAAAAGGAAATGGTTCTGCTCAGAAGAAGGATTTACACAAGGTACATAACTGATTACTTTTAGTCTGGCAGTGCTTGTGATAACGTGAAACAAAAATGTCATGTGACATTTTTACTCATCTTGCATTCGCTCTCACAGCTCTTCAAAATAATTTTCTTACTCCTCCAGCAAGAAAAATTGAATTCCTCTTAAGAAGGAGTTTCTACGTGTTCAAAGCTGTATATATCTTTTTCCTTTAATTCTCTAAAATTAAATTTACTGTGCTAGAAAATCCTGTGATACACAAAGATTTTTAACAAGTATATTGTTTATTAAACAAGTGTATGGTTTATGCCTCTAGAACAGAATGGAAAAAGACTGGGAAACAGAAATAAGAAACCCAAATTTAGAAAATTAAAAGCCTTTGGATTAGATCTGCATGAATTCCACTAGATATCATCAGTTGTGTTTGGATGATAATAAATGTCTCCATTTACCTTCCAGGTTAATTAACAATTTCGTGAGGACTCTGCAATGTTGGCGAACACCTGACTAATTTTCTAGTGATTCATATATATCTGCAGGACATGGTCATGGTATGAGCAAAATACAGGAAACTGCTAAGCAGATGCTCTAGCTGTGAGAAGTACAAAAACCATGTTGGTGCAAATTGGTTAGCTGCTGCTTTGTTTCTCCTTTTATTGGGTTTGCATGGCAAGGTTTTGATAGCAGGAAGGCAACACGGCTGCCTTCTTTGAGAAACTGCCAGAAGCTTCCCCTATGTCCAATGGAGCAAATGCAGCTCCAAGACAGACCCACAGCTGGCCAAGGACAAGTTCATCAGTGACAGTGGTAACGCATCTCTGACAATGTATTTTAGAAGGGGAAAGAGTTACTGAAGAACAGCATTTTCAGCTGGAGAAAGGAGCGAAAATATGTGGGAGAAACAACTCTGCAGACACCAAGGTCAGTGAAGAAGGAGGGAGGTAGGTGCTTCAGGTGCCAGAGATTCCACTACAGCCCATGGTGCAGACCATGGTGAGGAAGTTGTGCCCCTGCAGCCTGTGGAGGTCCATGGTGGAGCAGAGATCCACCAACAGCCTGTGGAGGACCTGACACTAGAGTGAGGGCATGCCCAGAGGAGGCTGTGATCCCTTGGGACACCCAGCCCAGAAGAGATTCCTAAGTCCTGTGGATTCCTGTGGACTTATGGAGAGAGGACCCCACAGTGGAGCAGTTTTGCTGGCAGGGCTTGTGACCCCACAAGGGAACCAAATGGGAAAAGTCCATTCCTGAAGGACTGCACCCCCTGGAAGAGATCTATATTGGAGCAGTTTGTGAAGAACTGCAGCCCGTGGGAAGCACTGTATTGGAGAAGTTCATGGAGAACTGTCTGCCTTGGGAGGGTGCCCACACTAGAGCTGAGGAAGAGTATGAGGAGTCTTCCAGCTGACTTCCCATTCCACATCCCCCTGCACCACTCGGGAGGGAGAATGTAGAGAAAATTGGGAAAGAGGTTGAGTCCGGGACAAAGGGACGGGTTAGGAGAAGGTGTTTTTAAGATTTGGGTTTAGTTCACTATTCTGATCTGATTGGTAATAAATTAAACTAAAGCCAAGTCTGTTTTGCCCATGATGGCTACAGTGGAGCCTTGTCTCATGATTCTTTTGTTATATTTTCTTTCCCTTGGCCAGCTTAAGGAAGGGAGTAATAGAGAGTGTTGATGGGCAACTGGGATCCAGGCAGGGTCAACCCTCCATATCACTGCAGTCACTTATAAGCCTCTACAAGAAACCAGGTCAGGCTTGGATGCCATGAAATTTTAAATGGCCAGGTTTTACAATTTTAAGCAGGTGAGCTACTTAAATGTTCAATTATCATAGTAAAGGAAAAATGCACCACATGAACAAAAAGTGCCATGACTGAATGAACATTAACCTGCTTATCTGATGTTTCAAAAAGTGTCAAGTCAACATTATCTCTTAGATGAACAATTTTTTAATAGAGTTTTCTGCTGGTCTTAGAATGCAATTATGCTCCCATCTAAAGTAATATTTATAGAGAAATCATAATTTACGATGTGGATTCTAGGTACTCTAATTTCTGAAAGTATCAAAGAATGCTTGGCTGTTATGTATGGTATTGCATAGATCTTTTCAGGAGTCAAAATTGCTGAGGTGACCCTCAAAACTCTGTATAATGAGAGACATTGCAGCAAAAAAAGGCATTTTATCAGTGCTGGCTTTTTTTTTTAGAGTTCTAGTACTGAGGTCTCTGCTAGAGGTGACAAGATGCTGTTATGAAAAAGCTCATGGTCCTGAAGCACGGCTGCTACTGGAGTACACAAGCAGATATTGAGAGGATGAATGAGATAAAAACATCTGGCAAGCTGAAAAAAAAAGTCGGGATATAAACTGACCTTGAAAAAAAAAAAAAAGATTGCACTAGCTTGACATTTACAATTTTTCTTGTAATACACCAGTGACCAAGGAGTAACAAGTGAACTAAATTACCTAATTGTCTGAAAAATTAGTCATAAGTCTATGAAATTTGGTGTAACACTTCAAAGAAAAAAAATCTATAATGATGAAGAAAATGTAAGAAAGCTAATTTCTGTTTATTTGTTTTATTCTTGTTTTTAATTTATTTAAATTTAATATTTTTATTTTGGCAATTGGGGGTGTGAGAAAGAGA
Source organism: Molothrus aeneus (assembly GCF_037042795.1). NCBI lineage: Eukaryota > Metazoa > Chordata > Aves > Passeriformes > Icteridae > Molothrus > Molothrus aeneus. Next base: position 72,003,101 of record NC_089647.1, on the reverse strand, counting down.
AAAAGGGATTATTAAAAATTAATGGATATCAAGTCAGATAAGGTTGTTTATTCCTTAAAAAGGCTATAGAATTGATTTTGCCCTGTAGAAAATTTTCACTGAACACAGACCTTGGAAAATAAAGACAGGTTGTTTTTTCCACTGACCTTGTAGTGTGAAAAGGTGATCTGCTGTTTGATAATACCATTTTTTCTCCACACTCTGTTATATCATATCTCTGAGCCTACTTATCTTATGCCAACGGGATGTGTGATTCTCATGGTTTACAGCTTCTTTACTGGATAACTTGCTTTAAGGGCACAATCCCCCATAGTTTATAATTGCAAGTAAAATAATGGACTGCAGGGAGAGCTTGACTGCATTGAGTGACTAGTCTCTGGAATTAATTTTGGTATTCTTACACTAACTGTAAAGAACAGAAAAGGTATTTTCTTGGAAAGTTAGAAAAATTCCACTAACATATTCAAACTTAAATTCCTGAACAAACACATTAAGTTCTGAGTTCGTCTGGTACCAAATTCAGTCTCTGGGGGGCTTTACAGTCTCTGTAGATGGGACTTTAGGCCTGAAATCTTTCTTCTTTCAACATTGTTCTCCGGTCTTAGGTCTCAGATCAGTCCTAATTTCCCATAACATAAATGTGATGTCCTGATCAGCAAATGATCTTAAACTGAAAAAAGCTCAACCTGCTTTCCCTGGTGCAGAGTCAAGCCATGAATCTGGGCTGGTAAGAAGTATGGCTATTTGAAGCCTTTGATCTAAATGCCTTCAAGGCTTTAATATAACTTGTAGTTTTAACAATGACTCAGACCAAAAGAAACTGTTACTTTAGTTTCAACAAATCGAGGAATATATATGTTTTCTAACACAGAATTGATGTTGAATGTGGGGAAGCTGCACTTTTATATAACAGTTACTTCAACAGAAACTACTCCAGATTACGCAGCATTCTCTTAGGTACTAATCATCACCATATGACTGATACTAACCTGATTTAGGCATTTAGTGTGAAGTATATTCCCATCACACATATCACCAAGTGTAAGGGAAACAAACTCCATTTTTATAGTTCTAAGCAGAGAAGACAATGGGTAGTCTCTGAGGCAGAACATTTTTTTCACAGCAGTGTTCCAGAAAACTACATCTTATTTTGAAATGATGAAGAACCTCCTAAGAAGCAAGTAATACATAATATGAACATGACTATTTTTTCACGTTTTCATAATACTCTAATAGCATAGTACAGCATAATGCCCACAAAAGAAATCCTTTCTTTATTCTACATACTACAATACTAGAAAATATTTACTAGTATTATTTCAGACAAAAATATTAGGATTGCAGGAAAAAAAAAAAAAACATTTGCATTCAGATATACATAAAGGGGCCACAAATACCTACATATTCCATGAGCCAAATGTTGACTCCTTAACAGAGATATAGATTAGAGCTTGACTGTTGTGCTGCTTTTAACTTGGCCACTGACATGTCATGAATTTTAGAATTTCATTCTTCTATTATGTATTTTTAATTTAATTGAACACATTTAAGATATTTCTGAAAATGACAGAGAGGAAAAAAAAGGAATGCAATAGAAATTGTAATATGAATACCAACAGCATTTAAAAATAGACACCTTTTTGATGAATAACAAAAGGCAATATTTCCTTACTAAAAGGTGTTAAACATATATTTAAAACCAGGCTGCAAAACCAGTTTGAGGTATTCTACCACCAGATAGAATCACTGTGATTCTTAGGGCTTAACTCCATAGAAATATAGAGTCATAGAATGGCTTGGATTGAAAGAGACACTAAAGATCATCTAGTTTCAATCCCCCTGTCGCAAGAAGGGATGCCACCCCTTTTGGATAAAATTGTTCAGGGCCATGCCCAACTCAGCCTTTAACCAAACCTCAGGGATTGGGCATCCACAAATTCACTGTTCCAGTGTCTCATTACCCTCTGAATACAGCATTTCTTCCTAACATCTAACATAAATCTCTTGTGTCTTATTTTAAAACTGTTCCCCCTTGTCCTATTGCTATATCCCCTTGTAAAATGTTGCTCTCCCTCTTTTTTAAAAGCCCTGTTCAGGCACTGGATGGCTAAATGGTCCATGAACGAAATGGTTCATGGACTGCTAGGATATCAAAGGGGCACAGTTTAGGCTTTACTATTACTATTAGAAAGTTCACATACTGAAAATATCTATTATCCCTGACAAATCCTGGAAACTCTGGGATTCTATGAAAAATATAATTTCTTTTCTTTAACATCTAAGCACAACATTGCTTCTTCACAGAACTGCATCAGAATTAATGCATTGGCATAATGCTGGAAGTCAGAAGGTAGGAAGGCTGCATAGTGCAGATCTTATCATTTCATCTGTCTGGGAGCATATGCAGAACAGCTGGTAAATGCTAGTGGGAACACAGAGATCATCTCCTTTGCTGGCTCAGGAAATCAAATTAGGAAATCTGGATTAGCTTCCTCCTGGATTTGATCAAAATCCAGAAATGAACGATTAAGCCTCCTTTCACCCTTCATCACTAGCTGTAGGCTAATCACAATGTGCCTGTCTGCTTCTGCAGAGCAATGAGGATCAAGTGACAAGACCTTGTCGAGACATGGTAACACACAATGACAGAATCAGGCTTTATACGTAATGTAGCATTAGTTGACATTTCTTTTAAAAAAGACTGTGAGTACCAACCTCTATTTTGAGGAATAATTTAGGACTTAATGACTAAGGATAACAAATTATCAATTTATACTCAGGATGTCTATACTTAGGCAAGATGAATCTGACTCTGGTGACTTTTGTAAAATTTGGATACTCCTCAGGTAACAGGGAACATTTTGATGCCTTGTTTATCTGGTAAATCTTGAGGTCATTTCTGCACAGTGGACTTGCTTTGACAGCAGTACTAGAACTTGATCCAGAAGCTAGCCTTAAATGAGCAGGCAATCATTGCTTTATGAGGGAGGTAGCAGTAGGTGCTGGATTTTGATTCTCCATGCAGGATGTTTCCTCAACTCCCTAAAAAAGAGTACTTGTCAGTATATTAAAGGCTGAATTTCATTCATTTCTTGAGAAGGGAAGGGGCACTTTTGGCTGGAGCACAACTCCAGTCTGTGCACTAAAAATCTGGGCCTAGATATGAGAATCCATATCAGTAACGACTTAACTTGTGTTCAAAGGCAGCTCATGTATTTTCATGTCTTTTCATATCTGCTCATATCTTTTTTGTTGTATAGAGATCCTGGGCAAGAGTTGTAGTTTAGCTCCAGCCAGCAGCCAAGCTCCATGCAGCTGCTGCATGCTCACTCCCCTACCAGCAGGATTATGGAGAGAATCAGAATGGTAAAAAAAAACAAACTTGTGGTTTGAGACAAATAGATTCTACCAGGGAAAGGAAAAAGCACTCACACAAGCAAGCAAGGAATTAAAGCAATGGGCAGGCAGGTGTTCAACCATCTCCAGGAGAGCAGGGCCCCACTGAGGATAACACTGACTTGGGAAGACAAACACCATCACTCCAAATGTCACCCTCTTTCTCCTTCCTCTTGATATATCCAGCATGACATCACATTGTCTGGAATATCCCCTTGGTCAGATTGGGTCCCCTGTCCTGGCTGTGCCTCCTCCTGCCTCCCATGCATCCCCCAATTCCTTGCCATCATGGCAGTACAAAAACCAGAAAGATTTTGGTTCTGTGTAAGCCCTGCTCAGCAGTAATTAAAACATGTCCATATTACCAACCCTGTGTTCAGCACAAATCCAAAACACAGCCCTATACAGCCTCTGTGAAGAAAATAGCTCTACCTCAGCTGAAACCTGCACAGCAACTAATACCCCAATGTCATGACCCCTATTTCAAATCATATTTTGATACCTAATAACTGGTTAGTTTTTAAAATATTGAATAACAATCATGTCAACAGCATCTTTCTTTCATCTTCATGGAGCATGCACACAAGTGTGTGAATGTAATCCTTCAGCAGTAAAACAATATCATTCATATTTTATTTTTTATTGAAATAGCCAATCAGTTTGAAAGCATTTTTAAGGAATCTATGCTAAAAATTATTAAAAAGTTAATAAATTACATCAAAAATCATCATCTGCATTATTATCCTTGGAACCTATATTGGGATAAATGGTCTATAATTGTTCAGGTTATCTCACTTGCCTTTTACATAGAATTAACTTGGTTCTTGGAAAAGTGTTTTAAAACTTTATTTGAAACCTATTAATATCTGATAATTTTCAGATGTCTAATTTTGGTAGTCAGTATTTATATCCTTCTGGCTAATGTGAGTAAGAAGCATATGCTGTCAACATAAAAAAATATATATTCTCAAAGGTTTCCCTCCAAATGCAGATTGAAATAACAGAACACTTCCACCCATGCTTGATCATTAGTGTCCATGTTTGATTATTAGTGATTATTAGTTCAATAGGGTGTCATATTTCTATAAAAAGAAAAGACAAGTGGTAGAGTTAAAATAAATACATACTTCAGGCAGCAGTAATTTTTCTCCCATCCAGTAGATGAAAAGCCAAATGGAACAGGAAACAGGAGCTAATATATAGCACTGTATCTTAAACCAAAACAAAACAAAATAAAAAAACTTTTCTTAATTACCCCTGTTTCATTTTAAAGAAGAAGACAGGACACTATTCCTTTATTCTGCTTAGTGATGTAATGAATCCTAGAAGGCAAAAAAACCAAAACCCTCAGTATTTGAGGGTAAACACCTCCCTCTTCTGGGACTTTCTATGAAGTGCCTGGCAATTAAGATTCTGGACACTGCATGAGGCACTGTTCAGTGCTCTGTGTACATATCATATAGGAAAGGTGGCCATTAATTCTTTTAAATCCAGTGTGTCATTACCTCGAGGAAGTATAGAAACAGGCTTTTTTCTGCTTATTCGCCTTGATTTTTTTATGACCCAAGGACCTAATTTTCTTTGTTACAGAGCTAATCAAAAGTGGTAAAAGCAAGGCAAAAGGAACATATGTTTTTAGGATTCTTCAGCTATTAGTGCTAACATTATTAGCATAAGGCAAAAGTCCTATCCCATCTGGTTTAAATTATTTAATAGTCTAAGACAAAATTAAAAGGCATTATCTTCTTATCAGACAGTTACATGTACTATGTTAAATGGTAGGCCAATTTTCATGAATTATTAATAAACACAGCAATTTAGCCAAAAGAAAGTTCATTAATGTCCAAAGAATTCATAATTACAGTCTCCCCCTCTCTATGAAGCAAGTATTCCAAAATTGTATCTACTGACAGCAGGCACATTTTTTAAAATATGTACATGTATTTCTAGCAGAGTGCTCATCAAATATAAACTGTTCCTTAAATTTATCAGCAAGTGCCACAGACAGACAATATTATGCTATTACAAATGTTGCTGCCAACCAAATGATCATAGGTTTATGTAATGGTACCACATTATGAGAAACCACTTGGGACTATGTTAAGAGAAAGTGTTGCTAAAATGAAAAGGGGTGCAGGCTTTATCTAGACTGTTAGTACAGACAATGACAATTTATGGCAGAAATATTGTCTAGCTTGTAGGATTCTGAGATTTATGAAAAAAGTAATTGTGAACCATTCTCAAGTATCTCTTATAGTCACTTTTGTACAAAACTGTAGGGGGATAGAACATAAGCAAATAAAGGTAATATAGAAAGTAATCTTACCCCCTAAAGAGTTGCAGCTGAACCAATTATTAAGGATTAGGAGCAGGCCTGATGTTGACAGGCCACAGCTGTAGCCAATAAGAAGAGTGCTATAAAAGAGTGGATTGGTTGGCTGAGGGGAATTGGAGTCAGTTGGCTGCTGTGAGGATGAGGAAGAGTCAGTGCCTAGAGGAACTGCCTATAAGCAACATCAAGGAGGTATGAAACTCTAACAATATGGAACCCTTGCAGCATAATGAAACCACAAAACTGTAGGATCTGTCCTGAATACAAGTAATTAAATTATGTCTAACTATAAATATTTGTACTTACATTTAAGTGCATAAATGTTCATATTTATGCACAGAAACACAAAAAAGTATCTTTTTTTATACAGATAAAACTTATCAGTACCATGGCAAAACTTCATTTGGAAGTTTGATGTATGTGAATACACAGCATGTGCACACAGGCTACTTGGCAAACTCTTATATGTACTGGATTTATCTTTTGAAGATAATAATTTCTGGTCTATGTACCATGTAAGTGCTTATGTTATTTTGCTTCATTCCCTTAATGGAGGGTAATGAATTTTGTTGCAAAACCATGAATTATATTAAAGATGTTTTAAATCTCTTTCTTCTCATTAACTATTTTATAAGGAAGATAATGAAGAAAAGCTTGACATTTTCACAAATATTTCTGCTCATGATTATATATTGTTATTTATAGAAATTAGGGAAATGTTCCCTACAAACTGGAGGTTTGGGCAGGGTTATTTTCTCACACCTAGCGAAAGGCTAGTATTTCCACAGCCATAGACAAGTTATCATGATTTATCAGTATACATGTATTAGACCAGATAAACCACAGAATGGTTGAAGTTCAACAGGATACCAGGAGGTTATCTGGTCCAAACCCTCAGTTCAAATAGAGTCTCTAGGATCTCAGCAGATTTCTAACACCTCCTCATCCTCCCTGGGCAAACTGTGCCAGTGGTCCTTCACCCTCACAGTAAAGAAGTGTGTCCTGATGTTCAGAGGGAACATCCTGTGTTTCAGTGTGTGTCCTATTGCCTCTGGAGCTGTCACAGCATTTGAGAACGGTCTGGTGCTGTCTTCTGTCTTCTTTACGACCTCCTTTCAGGTATTTCTACACATTGATGAGGTAGATCCCCCTGAAGTTTTTATTTCCTGGAATGAATCTCTCTCTCACAGGAAAGATGCCTCAGTCCCTCAATCACCTTTGTGGCCTTTTGCTGAGTTCTCTCCATTATGCCCATGTTTCTCTTGTACTGAGGAGCTCAGAACTGGCCACAAAACTCCACTAGTGGCTGAGTGGAGGGGAAGGATAACTTTCCGTGATCTACTGTAACAATCCTCCTGATACAGCCCAAGCCACTATTAGTACTTTTTGTTCCAAAGTCACATTTCTGGCTCATGTTCAGATCGGTATCCACAAGAACTCCCAGGCTGTTTTCTGCAAAGCTGCTTATGTTGGGGCCAATAAGCCAGAATACTGATGCACGAGTCCTTCCTCCCTACTGCAATGGTTTGTACACCCCACCATCCCCCCTGGAGTGAGGATGGTCTCATCACTACTGCCTTGTCATTTCCACTGCAGAAATAGCAACACCGCTACAGAAGAGAGTGAAAAAAGAGCCCCTGGTTTCAGCCTGTGTCAAAACTTAAATCTACTTCCTCCAAGACTATGAGGAAGAAGACTTTTCCTTAGTTTCACTTGAAGCAGCATGGAACCCATATAGTTTATACTAATAGGAGACATGAAATAATATTTTTGCAGTATGTGGTTTATGACAATTTAATAAGCGCAAGATGTGTTTTTCCAATATGGTTCAATGCTTTATGAATAAAAAAAATAAATTGATTATTGCTTGCATTCACAATAAACAAGCAGCAGTGACTCATCCCCAGCAGTTGAAATAGTTTGCTTATAATGGATCAAGGTGCTGTTTAGAGGTTTGATTATGTTTTTACTCCTAATGTGAACGTTATTCCAGTTTAACAGTGATATTTAAGTGGTCTTTGTGCGACCCCTGGTGGAGAAACTTCTCAGTAAAGCACTATTTACATGAAAAAAATAACAATTAGCAATAATAATACCTACCTGTGTTCAGCTGACCCACTTTTTTTTTTTCCTTGTAAATAATAATGGTCAGATATACACACATTATTATTTCTGTACTTTACTTAAAGAAAATTGACATAAATGGGTTGGCATGTCTGTGCACCATACATAAATTAAATTCTACTCATAAAGGTCTAGTGGAAATCCCTTTTAAGACTGTAAAATTAAAGGACAAAATAAATGCACAACAGAGTACAAATTTCAGGTACTGGTTTTTCAGACTTTAATTTCACTTGCAAAAAAATGGAAGATTTTAGAATTTTTTTTTCAGGCTGATGGAAAGGACTTGACAACATCATCATGGGTGTAAGTCCAGCACAGAAAAGCATTTCAGCATTATAAAGTAGCAAAATCCTAAACCATAATTGATGTGAGGGTGGTGGGGCACTGGAACAGGCTTCCCAGAGATGCTGTGGAAGTCCCAACCTTAGCAGTATCCAGGCCAGGTTTTAAGGGACCTAGATCAGCCTGATCTAGAAGAAAGTGTTCCTAACTATGGCAAGGGAATAGGAACTGGATGTTATTTAAGGTCCCTTCCAATCCAAACCATAATTCTATGGATCTGTATCTATATTTGTACATGGGTTTTTTTTCAAAATAATTAAGGCACAGATATTCAAAAGAGTTTTTGTAGTACATCATAGGTTGACAAAAAGAGAGAAAGATGAGGCAGAAAGGTTAGGCCGTAGTTCAAAATGTATCTTCCCAAAATTACTATTCAACTTAATAGGATCAGAGTTCTTTAACTGTTCAGTTTATTAAAAACAGGTTCTCTTGTTCCCCACATCAATACTATGATCACTGGGAAGTGAAATTGCAAGTTTAGTATTCTTTTTTCTTTATAGATTTTTGCATAAAACCTGTGGATAATTTTTTTCTTTTCTTTTTTTTTCTTGAGCTTAATTATCCTTTACCCCTTACCCTTACCTTGCTGTCTTTTCCCCAAGGAAAGAGTAAAACAACTTTACAGTACATCCCAATCCATCAGTACTTGAAGCACTTACTAAACTCTGGGAAAACAAAATCAAGTCATTATTTTTCTTCATGTAGAATAAAGTCATGAACCCATATGTTCCACTTCTTCACAAATACTCAGAGTGTCTGTACTAGGAATGTACGTGGAGCCAGGAAAAAATATAAAGAGCTGCTACATGACTGCTAAAATGCATCCTGAAATAGTTTTGCCAGTGCCAGGTGGTGCTTGCTAACACAGTGTTGAAACATGAGTCCCAGGATGTTACATGACAGAAAGTATTCTTAAAAGAAATAGAGAGGAGGCTGCCCTATTTTTTGAGAGAAAAAAATGTTTTTAGGCAGGAGCACACAAGAGGTAGTGTGCTGTTTATGCTCACAGCCAGGTCTGTTTTTGTAGGAACAGACATGCATCTTTTGATGCTTTAAATGTTCTTGATTAAGTCTCCTTTCTTTATGTTATTCTTCTTTGGAATCTGGACATGAATTATCCATTAAAACATGGAATCCCTATTATTATTTCCAAGACATAATGGATATTAAAATATTATAGGTACATAGCTTCAACCACATTAATTCAGTATATTCTGAAGAAACACTGTAATAACTCATGTATATGGTTCCAGTAGATTATTGTCCTAATAAGTGTCTTTTGCATTCCAGGCATCCAATCTGATTAGTCAAGCAGATGGAAGAGCACTTTGTTCAGTCCAAGTATAGGCTTCAATCTATTTCTGAATTGCTTGACTTAGTTTTGGCATTTTGTGCTGGCTGGTTGTTACAGTTCCCCATCACAGCACAGGTTTAGTCTTCTCAGGCTGTAAATGTTTGACTCAACTGGCTTACCATAACTTTCTGAAGTTGAAAAGCTTAGAGATAGATCTCCTGTTAGTCTTGGGATGATTTTCAAATACTGACAACAGAGTGACAGGACCAGTGAAAAAAAGAATTTTTCATCGATGCAGCCAGTGTCTAGGAGAATAAGCACTCTATTTTCACAGGCCTAAGAAGTGGTCTGGCTAACAAAGGTTAAAATAAAGTATCTGAGGAAAATGTATGCAATTTAACATTACTTCGTAATTTCATTTTTCTTTGATAGAATGGAAAAAGACTGGTATTTTTAAACTTTCTGATCTAAGTAGGCATAGGTAAATAAAGGAGAAATCCCAATGGTTTATGAATTATGAACAATTTACAAAGCAGGGACTTCTTTTAGCCACCAGAGATTGGAGGTAGGCTTTTGTCCGCAAGCAAGCATCCACTTTAAGACTCTTTACTTTGTTGCAGAGTGTTTTTTCCCCTGAGGTGATGTGAAAGGACAAATAACACACCATAAAAAAGCTCAATAGAGAAACTCAGATCTGTCTGCTCTATAACAGTAACTAAATGCAATATTGCTCATTTCAAGGAAACCCTAGAACTTTAAAGACCAATAATTTTCCAATGCTAAAGTGTGACTTTTACTGTTAATTATTTCCAAAAGAACTTGCTTAGCCATTATCTGCATTGTGGGAGGGGGTGGGTGGGGTGGCAACACCTTGGGATCAATCATTTGCAACCCACTCCCTCCCTTCTAGAAAATTCCCTGTTCCCCGTTACCTCATTGGTCCTCTCCCCAAGAACACAACACGCTCTCCCCACTTTTCTAATGGTGCCCCCACAATCACCCCACCTTGTCCTCCCCCCTGTACCCTTTACCTAATGGTTGAGTTATACCGCGAGCCCGCCAACCCTTCCCCCCCTTATAAACCCCGGTCCTGCCCGGGATCGGGGCTCGGGCAGCCCGGCTCCGGTCCCCTTTAGCTGAGCCAGTATCCCGCTTTCCTACCCTGCCTGCACCCTCGGACTTTCCGATATTACAGCCGGTTGGAACAGCACCGGAGCCCCCGAGTCCTCCTTCTGTCTGGCCGCGCCGTCTGTCAGTCATCCGGGACCGTGTGCGTGTGTTCGCGGCCGAGACGCTCCCCAGCGCGACCCGTGAAGGAGAGATCTGCCCGCACCCACCCCCTATCGGGGTTCCCAGCAGCAGCGAGGACCCCGAAAACCTGCAGTGCATAGCTGGTGTCTCAGTGTGTTTTATAATGGTGAATAACTGCATTTCTCAGACTTCCCTGCTTACCTTTTAAGTTGCATGTGCACTGTGATGAATGAACCCTTTAAGTACCTAGATTTTATGTTTTCCTATGTTTCCGAATCAGTTTTTTTTTCACACTCCAATATTTTGTGCAATAAATGGGTAAGATACTGGTGAATAGGGTTTCAAAGTACTGGAACGTAATTGTTTTTACTCTAAAGCACATTAATCTGTAGGACAAAGAAAGGACTTCACAGCAGTTATGGTTGTCATTTGCAGTAAAGCCTAACCTTTTCTAACACAGTAAGTGCCATTATCTGTAGGACACAACTTGATTTTTCTTAATGCAAGGTTGACATTGTTAGTTTTATGAGGAAAATAAAATGAAAGAAAATCAATAACAGAATGACATTATTGGAGAAGCACAGGGGGGAAACATGGCATTTTCTTTTAGAGATATGAAAACTGAGGAGTGTTGTGTGCCACTGTAGTCTGACCAGCCATATGCACCTAAACAGTTTCCTTCTACTTTCTAACAGATTAAGTTTAGGAACTGCGTGTGTGCACAATTTCACCCGACACAGATATGCACTCAAAATAATTCCCTTCATCCCTCATTTTCATTCTGTAATTGGAGACTATTCCAATGCCTTCATGCATAATATGCCTTCAATGTAGGTCTGCATCACCTTTGGAAACAGAAGCTGCCCATGCTCTGAGCTAAAGACAAGTTAGTACCACTACATTAGCATGGTACTCGGTTCAACCATCAATCAGAAGGATTTATTAGTTTGGACTTGGTGCTCTGCTATTGCTAAAGGCTAAGTCAGCTTCATCATAGGCAGAAACCACTTGCAACTGCCTGCAAAATGTTATGCAGACACACCTCTTCATTTCTGTACTACTGCTAAATTGCATTCAGTTGTATTGCATTTTGAATTATACATTCATAGTTACAATTTATTCATGTAACCAGAATCTCAGCTGACCTTCTGAATCATGTTGGAATTGCATTTAAATTGCCATGATCTGTTAATCCTAGGTTTTCCTTTCAGAGAAGCTGGGTAATGCCAAATTATAAGAAGCTGGTTTGCACCTTGTCTCACCCTGAGATGGAGCTGTGGTTCAGGCTGGGACAAATAATATACTTAGCAACTCACAAACTCTCAGAGGTTTATTAGCATAAACATAGACAGGATGACAATATCTCTTCATTATTGGATGAATGAGGGGGTTTTAATACCTTATACACTGATGAAATCATAATACTTAAATTATGGTAAGATACCATTCAATCACGTTTTTACTTTCAAATCCTTTGGTGGGTGAGTTAAATTTTGGAAATAACTCTTATTTCTTTGACTAATATGATAGATCTATGTCCTTACATGTGCAAATGTTTGAATCAACTAATACTTTTTTACTTATACTTCTTATTGCCTCTACATTTAATTATATGAAAAATAAAGATTAATTGTTTAATTTCAGAATGTCCTATGAACACATAACTATATATTTTTCGATATTAATTATTTAATAAATAAAACATGACATTTCTTCTAGTTCATGCATATGTTTTCTAAGAGGGTGAGACATGAGGACATTGTATTGTAGACAAATGCAAAGAGGCTAGAATTTTTGTCCTAGTTGTTTTATAACAAAAATTAGTATTGCTAGAACCAGCAATCCTGACAACATTAATACTAACAGAACTATTCCCAGCTGCTGCCACATACAAATTTAAAAACTTCAGTATAACTCTTTCTTGGATGCAGTTCCTATAGGTCTCTAGCTTTTGTTTTAAAACCTGAATAATTCATGAGCAACAAGTCCAGGTCCTCGGGAGAAAACTATGTTTAGAATACTAAGGGAGTAAGGATTTTCTTCAACAATTTTGTTGTAAGAAAATATGAAGGGTTGCAATATATTGAATTTAGTTCTATTTTGTGCATTAACCTGTAGCTATTAAATTCACTTCATCTCTTCCTTTGCTTACAATACAAAAAGATAAATTGTTGTATGTTCATGTCCTCATCAGGAGATTTATTTAAAAAATAAGCAAGCAAATAAAATGCAAATAATTATATATTCTGAGGAATGCATTTTTGAGTGTTGAAATTAGCAGCATGAGTGGTATTATGAGATTAGAGTCCTTTAAAATATGGGGGGTTTAGCATTCATGCACCCTTTTTTTTTCTTTTCTGAGGGCCATTAAAGATTTTCAAACTTTTCATTTCCCCAGTAATATTAAATTATAGAAGAAAAAAAAAAAAAAAGCAAAACCAAAACTGGTTCAAAAGGAGAAAATTGCGTTAAACTCACCAGAGTTTAAAGCAGCTATAGTTGCTGCTTTAAAGCTATAATTTTGGTAGAGGATATGGAAAACACAGTACAGCATCTCTTGTAGCTTACAGGACCAAGAGGTCCCCAAGCTCTGGTGAGTGTTTCTAAAAGAGACATCTGTAGAATTTCATGGATGCCACTTTCTCTTTAGGTCTGTATAGATATGAGATTGATGGTATATTTTTCAGAATATAAATTTAAATGGGAAAAAAAGCAAAACAACAACTTGTACTGCATTCAGAATATTTCTCTAAGGGACAAAACTTCTAGGGAAAGTTATATCTGACTTTTACTAAAAATGTAATGTTTGGACTGAAAAATCTTCCATCTAAAAATTTCTGGGGAATGGGGAAAATATATTTATTTGAGAAGGTTGAGTCTGATCAAAGTGACATTTTCTAATGGAATAAACACTGGCAAAATATTTGATAAATTCTATTCTAAGTGAAATATAGAAAAATAATTATTTGTGAGTTATCTATGGACATTCTTCTGTTAATTCAGCTACAATTTAATATTTCTGGTGTTTATACGCACACACACACATGCACTCATATTTTTTGAAGATTCCTTCAGAGCTAAGATTTAATATCATGTATTGGTTGAATGCTGCATTTCAAATAGCTTGAGTTCACAGGGTGAAAAAACAGGTCAAATGCAATTTCTGAAGTTCAGTGTGAGCCAATTAAAAAAAATAGATAAGAGATAAGTGAAATTGTCAAATTGTAGGCTTCATAATTATTAACTCAGATAAGTGGTCATTTAGATCAGTTTTTTAATACATGTTCTCAACTAACAAAGTGATAAGACATTTAAAGGACATTTTACTGTACTGTAATTCCTTACAAAGATTGTATTAAGAGAAAGTTAAACATACACAGTTCAGTGTCAGGAAATAAGCAGTGTAAGTTACATGTGGTGAACCATGCTTTTGTTTACAAGTACAATGTTGTTTCTCAGTGGGAATAAAGGACAATGCCACACTTATTGAAATACAAAATAAATCACTTCCAGAAATTGCTCTACCTTTCAGAAGAAGCAAAAAATGAAAGGCAAATTTGCCATTACACTTGCTGGGCATGTCTTTAGCCAGTCATAACTACTGCTTCCACTCAGAGGCACTTTTTCTAAAAGTTATTAGCTACTTTGGTAATAAATGTTTTAACAAAAATGAATTTTATTTTATGAATATTAAATAAAATGAATTTTATTTTTCCCAGTGTCTGTTTTTCAACTGCAGTAACAGATTTGGTTTTCAATACCTAAAAGCCGTTCTGGTGTTTAAAATAGTCATAAAATACTGAAACACGTAGTATGTTTTGGTTGATCCTTCTTTGGAAATGTAGGTTCTGCTCATCATGAATGACTATAAACAAACAAAATCCTCAGAAGAAAAGGACAGTGATATTGACTTTCTGTCCTCTGAAACTAGGGTGAGCAATTTACTTGAAGAGCCTTTCTGATACTTTGTCTGCATTATTTCCAATTTCACACAGTATTTAATGATACAGCTGGAAAGGAGCTGTGATTATCCTGTAACATCAACAAAGAATTTCAGAAAATACTAAGGAAATTCTGACATGTGTGTGACAGAATAGTGGCTATAATTGATTGTTTCCAGTTCCCTAAGGCATTACATCTTCAAAATATCCCCTGATGTTATCTTACAAGTAGTCCACACTACTTAGGTTTGTAGAAAATTGCCTAAATTGCTGGATTGATCACTTAGTAGCACTAGTAGTGAACTGAATGTTTTGAGAATTGTATTTCTGAATGATGAAAATAGGAGTTTACAGCATCATTACTGGGAACAAAAAACCCTGAAACCTGTTCTGGCCAATGGGATATATTTTCCATTAAAAAGGATGTGACTTGAAATTTGCATGTCCTTTATTTTTGATTTATGTAAGGAAATTAAAATCAATATAGTTCAAACTTGGAACCTTTTTTATTGTATCAGATTAGACTCTTAAAATACCAATGGATACTGACAAATCTAGAGAAATAAAGACACAGCACAAAAGATTTTCCTGCATTAAATTGGATTCTCTTTTGCATAAATTAGATGAGGTTAAATGTGTCATTTCTTTAACGTTTTCAGTAATACTTAAGTTCTTAAGGAAAGATCCTGAAACTCAGAAATAAACAGAGGTTGTTTTGTTTGTCTTTAGTCTGGTTTAAGGGGTTTAGTGTTTCCATGGAACTCGGAAGTCGTCTTCTTACAAAAAACAATAATGGAGATTTTTTTTTTTATCAGCTCAATTTGTGCAACTTTTTTTAGGCAGTATTGTTTAGTTTTAGAGCACATATCATTAGGTTCAATTTCTTTTGAATGCTGATACCATATTACTTATGGTAATTAGTGTTTGTGTGATACTTCTCACTAAAGCAAGCTCAGAGGCAAAGGTGAGCTCATCTTTCTAGTGTGTGGTAAAAGGATGAAAAGAAATGACTGAAAGCTGTGCCGGAGTAAGTCCAGACTGGATTTTAGGAAAAAATTCTTCGTTAAGAGCATGGACAAACAATGCAAAAAGCTCCCTAGGGAAGTGATCATAGTCTCAAACCTGCTGGTGTTCAAGAAGCGTTTCAACAATGCGCTTACATATATTTGGTTCAAGTTTTAGACTGCCCTTGTGGGGTCAGGATGTGGCACTGGATACTCCTGTAGGTTCCTTTCAACTCAGGATATTTAATGATTCTAAGAGAGAATGATTCACTCATAGATCTTATGTTAGAGTCATTAGAAAGCTCAAGCATTTTGAGTCTTCTGCTGTAATATCAAACTATCAGCAGAAAATTCTAAAAGTTCCTTAATGTCTGGTTTCAAAGCTGGTTGCTCAAAGTATCATTATGACTCATTGTTCATGATAAATGAACAGAGAGAGAAAAATTGCTAAGCTTTTAAGAAACCAAAAGATACAATGTCTGAAAACAACAGTTCTGTGAAATAGTTTGTTTTGAAAGTCTTGTTTCTTGAAACAAGCTTTCAAGGAATACCATTAGAAAGGACTTTAGGAAACCATCTAATCCTTTAGGGCCCTAATGATGAGATAATAAAGCACATTTTTAATAGTCCTAGCACCTTTTCCTCTACATGTTCTTTAAGACCCTAGGCCTCTGATCACACATCTTCATTTGATCCTGCTGTTTTAAAGTTATTAATACTTTCTAGCATGAATATGCTTTGCTTTAATTTAAATTTATTCCTTTTCTTTTGCAGTGTCCAGCAGAGATATGGAAAATAAAATGCTCTTTTCCATTTTGCAGCAGCTCTTTACAGTCCTGAAAGTTTCTTTAATGTTTATCCCAGATAAGTAACAGAGATTCACTCAATCTCATTTCATTCAAATTTCATAAAATCTTATCTAATCCCTTTCTATTCATCTGTATCTGTCCTGAAGTGCAAATATAGACAAAATAATCCATCTCAGGCCTGCTGAAGCCAGCTTGGGGAGAGGGCTACTTCACGTCGTCTATACATCATACATATAATTTACTTTTTTTCAACAAAGATCATTTAATTAATTTCTATTGACAGCACAGAGTAGCCCCAGATGTTTTTTTTTTCCCAGAAGCTACTATGCAGCCACAACATATTCTCATATTCTGTACTTACACAACAGAAATGCAAAGTATTGTCAAGTCATAGTAATATACAACACCAACCAACTAACCAACCGACAAACCAATCAACCATCTTATGAAGCAATTTGATACTTGCACTTTTTCTATGATGTTGTAGTTGCATGATATATGCTAATAGTTTTTTTTATTTACATCATGAGTCATGAATAAAGAAATCAATGGGTTTAGGTTGCTCTTCTTTCTGTTTTTTCAGTTACTTGAGTTCCTTTTCAGACCTTTATGTTAGCAATGTAAAATTCCCCTAGCCTTTGAAAGACCTGGTAACAAGGATGGCACAGCTCCGATATAAAAGTTTTTTAATTTCTAAATAATTACTGGGTAATTATATTTTTTAAATTTAATATTTCTATGGTTTTTTTGAGAATTTTTTTGTTAGAGTTTGGTTTGGTTTTTCCTGGGTTTGGTTTTGGGTTTGCTTTTTGTTTCATTAGGATGTTTTGGTATATGGAGGTATTTTTTTTTCTAAATTAACTGGAAATTCAAGGCAAATAATTTCATCTCTTGGTAACCAAATGTCCTAGATTTGGCTGGGACAGAGTGCATTTTTTTGCTAGTGGCTGTCACAGTGCTGTTTTTTGGATTTAGTGTGAGTATAATGTTGATTACAGACTCACACTTTAGTTTTTGCTGAGTCTTTACCCTAAGTCAAGAACATTTCATTTATTTTTACTCTGTCAGTGAGCAGATGCACAAGAAGACAGGGGGGAGCATGGCCAGGACATGACCCAAACAGGCCAAAGGGATATTCCATACCATAGAATTTCATGCCCCATATATAAACTGGGGAAGTTGGCCAAGCAATGCCTGTCACTACTTGGGGACAAGCAGGGCATGACAAGCAAGGTAAGTGGGTGGTGAGCAATAGTTCAGCAGTTGTTTCTCTTGCATGGTATTTCTTTCTCTTTTTCCCCTTTAGATTGCTGTTATTGCTGATGCTACAATTGTAATGAATTCAATCAGTATTTTTTCCAATTATTGTATTATTCTTATCTCAATCCATAATAATTTTTTTTTTTGATTCTCCTCCTGATGGAGGGTGGGGAGTGAGAGACAAGGATGTTACTTAATTGCTTTCATACAATAGTATGAAAGAAAACAAGAATTATTAATTCTGTGAAGATGATTATTTCTTCCCTATTGGATTAAGTCCATCTCTATACATGGTGACTTTTATATAGAAATATATAAAAGTGTGAGATTGAATTCTAGATTAAAATATTTCACTTTAAACCCATCTAATATAATTATACCTAAGGAAATCATATTTTCAATCCCTTAGTATTCAATAAAGATTAAGTTTCTTGTGAATAATTTGTGTGGTCAAATACAGATTTCTACCTTAGTGTCATGGGATGAGTGAATAAAAAAAAAAGAAAATACATAGAGAATGAAGATTCACTTGCAGAGAAGAGAAAAATGATAGAAAGGGAGAAAGTTCAACCATACTGTGTCTATTATTTCTTGTAAGGGATCTCTGAGATCATGTAATTAGAGAGAACTGGGTGCAGAAAGATTAAAAAATAAAGGATGACAAAAGGCAACAGACATTTTATGAGTGACCTGAAGTGTACAAGGCAAGTGATGACAGTGAAGGGATTAAAAAATAGTTACACAGTTTCTGCTCTATCTTCAAGCATAAAATGCTCATAAACCAATTGGTCAATTCTAAAATATAATATTACAGAGAAGTGTAGGAGAACTGGAATTGAGGAGCATAGGAAATGAGTTAACCCAGATGCAGAAAGGAAGTACAGGAGAGGCTGTACAGGAGATTAGCTGCTCAGGATGTCTATAAAAACAGAATTTTTGCATGAAAGATGGGAATTAGAAAACTGGTTAAATTGTCAGGACTAAAGGTTTTTAAAGAGCCGGATAGAATCAAGATAGCCACAAGTTATTGGTCACATTCCTCAAAGCTTGAAAGGATGCCTTTAATGTCTAATCTCTTTATTGCTCATCTGGATGAGAGAAAACGATGAATTATCAACAAGTTTGCAAACAATGCAAAATTGATGGAAGTGATTCCCAGGCTGATGGACTGAGCTGCTATTCAAGAGGATTCACACAAGCTGGGAAAAGAAAAATGTACTTGAGTCCTAGGTGGCACAAGAAAAGCTGAGATATTGGGATTTATTCAGTCTAAGGCAGAGATATTGGGATTTATTCAGTCTAAGGCAGAGAAAACAAGGGGGAGGGGGATCTTATTGCTTTCTACAACTGCTTGATGGAAAGGTATAGTGAAGAGTCGCACTCAGGCACAACAGGCACAACTTAAATAGGGAGGTATTTCTAACGTACTGTGATATACAGGGTTTGTGCTCTGCTGAAATTGAATTAAAAAAAAATTAAAGTTCCCTTTTTCCTTTGCATTAAGGACAAATGCCTACTTTTTAGTATCCAGGTTATGGATAGTATGTGGAAATTAAATGTCCCTGCTTAGCCTTCATAGGCCATACTGACAACACTGTGAAATCACTGTTTCACAATGCTACTTTAATGTTAAATTCAGCAGCCATGGAAAAATTCCACTAATAGCAGAAGCCTCAAATAAAGAAAACAAACTAAGGAGGACTGAACAACTGCATTGTACTAGCGATTGTGGGTTACACACATGTGTAGATTGCTCAGATAATACAAATTGCTTTATATTTTGTAGGTACATAAAAAAAGATGTGTGATAATATGATTGTATTTGCAGCATATCTGTATGTACACATAGCCTTACAAACATAAATCTACCTATAGATATAGTATAAACATAAATTTACCTAGAGACATATAATCTTTCTGACTTATATCAATGTCTGATACTGTGGAATCAGCATGAAAATATCAAGGAAGCATGAAAATAATCAGATTAAGACGTTACTTTCCAAATGATGCCAATGCTAATAGGATTTTGAAGAGATAGATTCTATGATTTTCAAACATAGAAAATAAGGGAAGTTCTCAAAGTCTGACTTTAGCCTAATGAGACTTTTCTTCTTGGTAAACGCAGCATTTGATAGACAAACATGTGTTTGTTCAAAAATCAATTCATAGGAACGTATTGTGCACATATTCTTCAGCTCTGGATAAGTTCATATAATATTATTTACTACGTACTAGAGAAAATGTAGGATGGTGTCTTCACCATACGTATCAGCTGTAATGTCTGTAAGTCAGAATTTATAAGAAAATGTACACATATTTGTGGAGAAGCAGTTATAAAAATATATGTGGAAATGGAGATGAGATATAAGCTGTGTTAGAACAAAAGGAAGGAGGCATAAAGGATGATAGAGTATTTTCTTTTGAAGAAAAAATATTTTCGACAATATCTCTAAACAGCATCTGTTTACTGCAATAAAATCAAATATGCAATTTTAATTTTGAGTTACATATTTGAATCACAATCTACTAATAAAAATACTTTGAAATATTCTAATCCTCTCACGGTAACTTCAGATAAATGTTTTGCAGCATATTTAAAAATCAAGACCTCAGTAGAGGGAATTTTGGTGTAGATCACAAAGTCAGGATTGCATATTTTTAACATCCTGACATCAATCAAACTGCCCAAGTTGCAAAAAATACTATAATTTAATGAAATTTTGATTAGCACTGAACTTTAATCTTTAAAAAAAAATACATACCGTCTTAGGTGACGATGTAAGATGCAACTAACAGTATGTATTCTATCACTATCTTCATAAGCTGTTAAGAACAGGTGGGGCAGTGTTCTTTATCTCTTCCATGGTGCATCCCTCGTTACTTCCTCCTGGGGGCACCTTCTGCTAACGGGGCCATCGAGTCTCCCTACATGACTCATAAAATTACATCATCCCAATGTGAGATGCTCTGCCCAGGGGGAGGAAGCAAGCATTCCTACCTGGATATATTCTGAGGCTTGGAATACCTACTGGATTCCCAGGGGACAAGGGCTACATAACCACCACAGGACTGTCAGAGGAAGACCAGACCCTTCTACAGGATCACTGCTTCAATGGAACCACATCACCACTTCAACAGGACTGCAGCCACCATTTAATCAGACTGCTACCACCACCCTGACCAACAGGGTATCAGATTGTATCTTGACTCTGTCAGGTTAAGCCAGTGTTTTCTGCCTTTTTTTTTAGATTTTCCTATTAAATTGTAGTTCTGACTTGGAATCTCTCACTGGTTTGCTTTCAAACTAGCACACACACACACACACACACACACACACACACACACACACACACACACACACATCTATATAAACACCCAAAAAAAATAGTGGAAAAATTCACTTAAATATAACTAAATGAGAGCTCTGATCTGTCTAGGGATAGATTAAATACATGAATAATTATATTTGAAGTGGAATAGAATTCAACACTGAGTGGATGTGTGTATATGACAATGTGTTTAATAGCAATATCATATATCTGCTAGCAAGTATTCCTATTCATTCAAATACTCATTGTAAGTGCCAAAAAAATTAAAGTTTGAATGTGGATGTTTAAAAAGACTATCTACTTTAAAATGTGAGAAGTAGCATCCCTATTTCCAGAAAGCAATTAAGAAGCAATTATTTATAAGGTTTTACATATAAAAGTTACTCTGTTGAAGTCAATGGTAATTTTGAAAGGAAACCAATTTCATGAAGGATTCTTCATAGGATGAGAATGTACAAAGTTTTAAAACGTATTGAAACAAGGAAAAATCTGTCACCGTCTTCCTTGATTTTAGTCATATTTAAACAAATGGAGCTACCAGAAATAAATCCAAGAGAACTATTAAGATAAACTCAATTAATATCCAGAATATATTTTTTAAAGCACTAGTGGAAGTTGCAATACTACTCTAAACATCACATTTTACATCTGCTTTCAGTTTCTAAATTTGGATATTCTATAATCCAGTGGAGATATATCTGATCATTTAGAGAACTGAAAACCACTGTAAATATGGTACAAGATGACCAAGATTCTTTCCTTAGATACACAATGTTTACCTGTGGAATTGTATGGAAGGCAAGTTTATAATGGAAGCTATATATATATATATATATATATATATACTTATATATATTCTTTTATTTCTTAATGTTATAAGGAAGTCTGAAGGTTTTCAATAAGTATTGTTTTATTGCAGAGTTATCTTTTTTTTTCCCAGATGGTTTATTGTACACTGTAACTACTTTATGGTGTTGCAAATGAGATTTTTGTTTTGCTTGCTTGCTTGGTTTTTTCCCTCAAAGAATATCTATCCTCTCACTTAATTCTTTTTATTATTGAGAACTTTTATGAAGATCAATATTTTTATTTCTTATTTCCAAATCACCATCTTTTTTCAATTAACTGTAATTTAGAGTTACTTCAAATTTTCATTTATATATTACCTAGAATATGTTTATAGATTTTCATATGCTTCTTGTGGGCATATTTGCTGTGTATAAACACAGTCATTTCTTTTTCTAAGATTCTTATTACATAGATGAACATTAATGGCTAAATCAAGGAGCTGGATTCTACTCTATGAAATTCAATTATGCTACTAAATTATATGTCTAGGGAAAATCTTGCTTAACATTTCCACTTGGCCTTGGCACAGAAAGCAAAATTTGCTGATAAAAAAATGCTAATGACACAAAGTTATAGAAAGAGTTAATCAATAAAAAGGGCAGTTGGGAAAAATTCACAAAACCATTGCTTTGGAGGTTGAAACAACTAAAGTAGGAAGAAATTTAATAATGCAAAATTCAAAGTCAACACCTGTAATTAAATGATCCTGTACATGTGGTACAAATGTACATGGATACACGCCCCAGATGAAGGATGACTTTTAAATGCCCCTATGACACAGCCATGGAGAAAGCAAAACAAACTGAACAAACAACAAATCAAACAAGTTAGGTATTACAGAGACAGGAAAATATTCTTAATGGTGTGTAAAGTCACTTAAATCATGACACAGTGTAATCATACATGCTTAAAGGTAATTATGGACCTGATGCCAAGAAAGGCAATTTGTACAATCAGAAATATGGAAAACCTGTCCTACTGATGAATCAGAGAGCTTGAGCAGTTGAGTTTACCATTTAAATGCTGAGAGAATGGCTGCTGTTCATAAATGTGTTGGAAAATACAAGGAAAAAGATTTTAGAGGAAAAGTAAAAAGTTACAGTAAAATACTTTTCTACTCTCAGTTACAGATCAATTTAGACTGAGAAATAGGTGCGTGTTCCTAGTGCCAGAACAATGTTGTTTCATATCTGTTTTCCAATAAGAGCAAAAGGAACAAAAATCCCTGAAAGGGATGTGAGATGTGGTGGGGAAGTATTCAGATTTTCTGCTGCAGTTGTCATCGTTATATGTCAGAAGATGCAAGATGTGGCATCATTAGGTACTAGATAATTTGATCTGTCCATCATTTTCTTGACACTAGACATGAAAGTTAATACTGAAATTCATCTTAGTCACTTCAGCAGACAGCTAGCAGAAACAGCTTTATCTATTTTCATATATTTATGTAAAGGAATTTGTTGGTGTTTTTTGACATTTCTATGAAATTTGATCTAATGATCTATCTGATTTATGCATGGCCTGCAAATATACTTACTTCTTTTTCTGCTTCATGTTTTTCACAAGGGTTCTAAACATTGAATTCCAAACTTAGATAGCTGTTGTGTTTTTAGGTGTCACTCAGCTACACAGATTTGTTTAATTTTTGTTTTCACATGCACTGAGTTTTATGCTGTACCTATGTAAGACATTTAATTAATCTGTAATATTCTCTAGAATAGTTATTTTCCCATAACTGGCTTTTAAATTTATTTAAAAAATAGATTAATATCTGCTATCGTTGTTTGTTATTGGTCATGGGGGTTTTGTTTGTTTGCTGTTGGGTTTTTTGGTTTACATATAAAGCTGGGGGAAGAGGAAGGACATTAACAGTGATGGAATTTGTCTTCCCTAGACAGTGTTATGTGTGATAGAGCCCTGCTTTCCTGAAGATGGCTGAACACCTGCCCACTGATAGGAAGTGGTGAAAAAAACCCTTGTTTGCTTTGCTTTGCTTGTGTGTACAGCTTTCACTTTACCTGTTAAACTGCATTTATCTCAGCCCATGAATCTTCTCACTTTTACTCATGGGCAGAGTGGGTGAGTGGCAATGTGAGGCTTAGCTGCTGGTCTGGGGTTAAATGATATTTTTCAGATGCAGATACAGGTGTTTATTATAGCTATAGAAAATCACATCTACATACGCATTGAAAGAAACTTCCCTAGAAGAGGATTATCTGATTTTTTCATCTTCTGAACAAAACCCTATGCTATGCTATTTACTATATTAATAGAGATAAAATTAACTCAGTTCTAATTAATCTAACTGATGTAGGAAGTTAAAGATAGGTACTGTAAACAAACCAATTCTAAAAGAAAGGTATACCCTTAGAAGAGACCTATGCTATCAACATTTGTATTTTTTTTCATTATGTTCTTATATTTTTATTGTCAAAATTGCATGTTTAGTATCTCTTAAAGTTATACTGAAAAAAACCCACATTAAATTTTAATGAGATAAAATTTCATTGAGCTGCAAATATTTTTTTTTCATTTTGTCAGGTTAACATATGTCCACATATGGAGTAACTATTACTAATTTTATACTAAGACCACAGGGGCTTTACTAGGAAATTGCTAGATACTCTGTATGATCAATAAGGGAGAATAAGCAATATACTTCTTTTTCTGAACATTGTTTTTCATTTCCTTCTTATTATTTCCAGAAACAAAAAGAAAAATAAAAATATTTAATATATTAACAAGCAGATGGAAGTAAATGATAAACAGTCAAAAGGAAAATAAATGTAAAATAACTAATAGAACTCTTGCTTATTTTGGTATATTAATACAAGTACCAAATGTTCTAAACTCATAAATACAGCAGAAATGGCTCCAGCAAGTAGTAAAATGCAGACATTTTCAGTGAAACTATCTGTCATTCCAGATCAGTGTTCACAGGTGTACTATGTAGTTAGTACAGGACTTAAATTGGACAGAGATAAATATCTTATGTAATGCTGACAGAATGTCAGATTTGGGCAAGAAATGAAGGGTACATAGAAAAGAAAGCAGAAAAAATGTAAGTAGGAAAGAACTCTCACAGGGAGAATAACAATGACAAAAAAGAAAAATGTTGTTCCAACTGTGAAGTGGGAAACTGGAAAGAGAACTGGGAAAGAGAACCATTGTGACATGGTTGGTTCTATGCGCTGCAATTTAACACACTGGAAATACTTTAAAGTACCAGCAGTTGATATTAGCTCTATGATATAGAAAGACTATGTAAAAAGGAAGTAAAGGAGTGATTCAAAGTTCATCAAGGTAAATGAAAAGATTGTATTTTATTTAGGTGGGTTATCATCTGTATTTTCATAGTCTAAGGCTCTGACAAGGCTGTGATCTACAGAACAACCTACAGTGGGAAGCAGAGCAGAAGGTATCAGATTCCATGCTTCAATTTATTATAATCAACTTTTGTTTTATAAATTTTTTTTACTAATCTCAAAATGCCTTCATGGCTCATGACAACTGATTTCAGTTCAGATCTTTCAAGAAACCACACAACAGCATAAGGAAATCTCAACGTCTTTTAAAGTCTTTTAAAGGATCAGGGACTTGTCTTTTAAAGGATCAGGGACTTGTAGAATAAAGTGTGAGGATAACCTCGCCTTGACTAAAGACTTAATAGTAGAAAGAAAAGTTTGAAATTGTAAAACTGATTTGAAATGCAATAAAAGCATTGCAACCTCAGTTTCATTATTTGAAGTCTTCTAGGTCTTTCAGCTGAAGAAATAGAAAATAAAAGAAATATCTAACATACACCTGTAGTTATACATCTTAGCAGTTGCTGCCATTTTTAGAATGAACAGGGCTTTGATTCTTTTAGAGATAAGTAGAAAGTTAGTTGAATTTAATGTGATGATATAACAAGACAATATAAAAATTAATTAATGTAATAGAGATTTAGATGAAGGTGAAAAGTCCATCTTATGGTTTGGTGTAAATGATAATCAATCATGAGAAGTTCCATAGTGCCACAGTATATACTTGTGTACAAGATATTTGTGTTCTAGGCAAGCATATAAGCAACTTGCACTCCTATATCTGCAGGCTATATGACTGCAGCAATCTAGTGCCTATAAAAGTTGGTCCTTTTACTTCTACTCACCATGAACATGCTAATGTCCTGGTGGATAAGGTAACCATGAGCCAGCAATGCTTCCTTGTTGGCTGAGAAGGTCAGTGGTATCCTGGGGTGCATCAGGAAGAGCGTGGCCAGCAGGTCACGGAAGGTGATCCTGCCCCTCTTCTCAGCCCTGGTGAGACCACATCTGAAGTGTTGCATCCTGCTTGGGGCTCCTCAGTACAAGAGAGACAAGGAGCTACAGGAGAAAGTCCAGTGAATTCTGAAGCATCTCTCTTTTGAGGAAAATCTGAGGGAGCTGGGCCTGTTTAGCCTGGAAAAGAGAAAGCTGAGGGAGGGATTTTATCAATGTGTGCAGGAAAGGGTGTCAACAGCATGGTGCCAGACTATTTTCAGTGGTACTCAGTGATCTGAAGAGGGGCCAATAGGCACAAACTAAACCACAGAAAGTTCCACTTGAAGGAAACAGCTGAAGCAGGGATGCTCTTCAGCTCCATGCAGCCCTTCCTGCCCAGATTGGGACCCTCCTGAGCTAGACCGACTGATGGGTGTCTGAGAAGGAAACAGAATCTTTGGAACAATGAAAAGAGGCTGTTTGCAAGTTTACTTGTGTTTAATGATGTTAATACGTAAGTGTGATTTATCTGTTGCATTGCTTATCTTGATCTTGAATATATAGCTAATTGATTGTTCTTAATCATGTTCTCAATAAACCATTTCAGTTCTGATCTGACTTTGGGTCATGGGAACTGGCCTGCTCTCCCCCATGACTAAAGAAGTTTCTTTAGTCTTACTCAGAAATGTTGACAGAGGATTTCTGGAATCAGGTAAACAAAGTTATAGTTTTCTTGAGACATCCACTTACCCAACTGTACTTCCACAAAAAGTAAACTTTCCCCATTCCTTTCAGTATTTCTTTCTCTATTTGTCTTGTCTTTGAATCCTACTTCATTATTCACATTTATCAAATTATTTGTCTTGTATCATTTTTCAGATCTTTTCTATTAGCAAGGTCATCAACAAAGTACAGGACTTGGGGCACTTACTATCAACTTCTGCTATGTCTTGTTTCTGCTCCTGCTGTGGTTGATGTGGTGATCGTGGTGTTTCATGTGGGGTTTTTTTGTTATCCATAGAAGCAAACATACGTTTTTTAGAACAGTTAATTGCTTCCCAGTGAAAGTTTCAAGATAGTGATTGACAGCACAAAGCTTAAATTTCACATTCCATATTTCTGGGGAGAGAAAGATTCCTATGTACAATCTGCTCTGGTACTCTAAAAATGTTTGTAATCAGTATTCCATTTTGCCACAAAAAAAAAAAATCACTTGAAACAAAAATTTAAATTTTATAATTTTATTTATATTTCCTTTCCCACTCAGTTCTCTTTTCCCTACTTCTTTCTATTTCCATTATTGAAATTATACTTTACATATGTATTCAATCCAGACTAGTTTTATATTTTCCACATTCAATTGATGTGATTAAATTTGAGTTCCTGGTTTCCTCAACAGTAGGCAAAAGTATTATTTGCCACTGAAGAAATTACAATTGTTCTCAATAACACAATGTGTGAATTATATAATTATATACATATTAATTTTACTCTTTTTTTTGCATGCTAATTTGGTTATATGAATATTTTTTTGATAGTGTGAAAGTATTTTGGTTTTCTAAAAACTGGAAGTTTTGATTAAAGATATAGAAAAAATATCTATATCTCTAGCTTATAATGCAGGTTAATTTTCCCCAGACTAAATTTAGGCACTGTGAATGTGTATTTTGATGTTACTTTTCCAATCAGAAGTGCTCATAAATTTTACTGTTTATTTGAGTTGAGTAATCTTGTTCATAGTCATTTCCCACTGTCCAAAAATTGAATCAGAGCAAATATTTTGGGACATAATTGCAAAGAAAATTTGCCAAGAAAGAAACATTACACTTTCTACGCAGGTAGATGTGTGGCTGTCACTGTAGAGAGGTCCCTAATAACCCAGCAGGTAATGACCAGTTTTTTCCTATAAGGACTTTTGAAAGAAAAGTCCACTTATTCCATTAAGGTATAACTGAATCTACAATCAGGGTCGAAAACCTACTTAACAATAATAGAAAAAAAAGTAACTTCATTAAATACTAATAATTTGCACAAAGACTAGTCCAAAATACTTTATAAAATATAATCTTCAAGACTTATAATGCACAAATATTATTCCTGAATTAATTAAGCCAACCTGACCTTGCTATTTGTTACTTAGCAAAGTAAAGTTTATTCATTTAAGGACTAATCTAATGCCAGCTCAAGATTAAAATACCCTTCCAGTTAGCATCAGTGGTTTTGTAGTCTCCAAATAATAATTAGACATTAGAGTTTGCTAAATAATAATAAGACATTACAGTTTTGTTTCTCTACCTAGGTAATGAATAACAATTCCTACCTGTCGGTAATACATTGTCCACGAAAGAAAAAAACTTTTTTTTTCCAGTTCTTGTACATTTTGTATGTGCAACTTCTCCAAAGTATTAGTTTTTAGAAAGCATTAAAAAATGCCACAGTGCCAAACCTGAATGTGCTGTGGGTGTTCCTATAAAAATCATGACATCTGTATAAATGCAAAGATGTTTGAGAGAGGTAAAGTAGTATCTGTAAAATTTGCAGTGAAGGATTTTTAAGTTA
The DNA here is from genome assembly GCF_037042795.1 of Molothrus aeneus. NCBI lineage: Eukaryota > Metazoa > Chordata > Aves > Passeriformes > Icteridae > Molothrus > Molothrus aeneus. The sequence continues at coordinate 71,974,367 of NC_089647.1, read as the reverse complement.
TTCTTCATTCAGTGAAAATATGCTACAGAAATAGACACAATCCAGACTGTTGCCATTAATATAGACATGTGCATTTTTTGTTCATTATTCCTCTGCATTTTCCATCTTTCTATTTTCTTTATCTTAGCAACAATATTTCCAGAATGAGATGGCATGGAAATTGTTATAGTGCTTTCATTTTTAGTAGATGCATAAATGCAATGTGGGCACAATACCTTCATTCAGTTTAGGTCTAAAGGTACAAAGCATCCCATTTTGTACTTTTTTGACTTCCTATGGCTCGTGCTATTAATATATTGTCAATATATTCAATATATAGAGAACTAGCCCAAAACTTTACAGTAGACATATCACCTTCACACTATGGCACAAATGCTAAAGCATTTCCATAGCAAATAAATTTGGTACCTTGCCTAAATAAAAAGTACAGGAGAAAGCACACTGTACTTTGTTGGAAAATGTTATGGTCGCATTTTTCATCCTTTTGGGTTATATCCTATCTGTTCTTTTTTGCATTTTTGCTTTGCCAAATGTAAAAGTTTCATCTAAAATGGAGGAAAATGTTCTTTCCTTAATGTTGTGCTGCACATATTCAATCTAATTGGTACTTACTGGAAAGAACTATTTCCTTCATCATCTTTCCTATTTCCTTAAGCAAAAGCAAAGGTGTCTGCTTCTCTTTCTTTATTTTTAAAGTTGCAATCCAGGCATTTCTGATAAAATTATGCAGAAATGAAAAGAAGCCAATGTATAAAACAGCCAAGAAGATAAATTTAACACTCTCCAACTTTACCTATACAATAACATCAGGGCCTCCCTGATGCAGGGAATGATTGGCATCCAACTCCATTGATTCAGAATGCTGAACAATTGCTTTATTAAACTGTATTATATCACATTATACTATACTATAATTGTACTAGGAAGAATACTAAAGAAAACTCATGGCTGTCTCCTGACAGTCAGGACACAGCTTTTTCCAATTGGCCAAGGAAACAAAACAACCCTCAGCAGAATCCAACTGACAAATCACTTCAGGTAAAACAATCTTCCTAACACATTCCACATGTGCAAAACAACAGGACCAGCAAGTAGAGGTAAGAATTGTTTTTCTCTTCTTCTCTCTGTGGTTCTCCAGGAAAAAAACCCTAAGAGAGAATTATGTGTCTCTGTTCAGAGAATGTGAATGCCACATACCTGTAATTAAGCCCAATGTCTAAAAGATGTCAAAGGTAATAATGTAATTGCTATCTAGATTCTCAGAAACTTTTAAACTGTGCTCTTTGAAAAACATTTTAAGGATATGTAATGTAATACTGCTTCCTCTGTTTTTTTTTTATAAGATGATAAATGAGATTGCCTATCATTTGATTTTAGACTTGAAGGCTACAGGCTTTATAATTTTTCTTTTCTGTTAATATTTCTGATATATGCCTTTAATTACCTCATTAAAAGGAAACAAGGTAATGCAGAATTGATACCTCCAAACCATGCATTTCTGTTTACTCTCACTTTAATTCTAAAATTCTGTTCTGAACCACTTTATAATCTTTTTATTCTTATTATTGTGAGATTCAATTAACATTAATTGTTATGATTATTGTGTGTTAGTTTAATTTATATCAAAATGTATTTCAAGTATTCATAAATGCTTCTATATGTTCACAAGTTAAGATCAGGCCTTGCTGTTTTCTTTTGAATTTTTATGTGGTAAACATCATTACAGTTGGGTAATAATGGTGATAGTATGTGACAATCATCTGATGAAGGGTTTTTTTCAGAGAAATTTTGAGAAAAAAAAACATAATTCTTGCAGACAGTGAAAAAAAAAATAAAAATTGAGGAATAAAATCTTTCCAGGGTGAAGCTTGCACAGAGTTAAGTTTTTGCAGATGGCTGGAAAAAATCCCATGCTGGAGCTACATTTTCCCACTACTGGAAGGCACTGCTTATTCATCAGCAGCACATGTACCTACTTTAAGTAGAATACCACTAACTTCTACCAGTTTCACTGATACAGATCACTTATTTACTAACCTCTACTTTCATTTCAAACTTCTGGCCTCCATTCCAGGAATGCTTTTGGACCAATACTTTTAATACTTGAGTATATGTTGAATATGCCTCAGGCTTTGAAAAATATTACAAAACTGGAAATAAATGGGCAAATAAGAGATACTGCTAAGTCAGTAGAAATTAATTGTCCTTTTGAGCAAACTAACCTCAGTGATGGGGTTAGTAATAAACGTAGGGCCCAAAACCTTGGTGTATTAAATTTTACCTATGTAAGTACATCCACATGATGTACTTACATAGGCAAAATTTATCTTCAGAACATTCAGGAGCAAATTTTGCCTGTTGCAAGTTTTGGAGTAAGGCTAGTGACCAAGTCTATAACTAACCCAAGTTCTTATATCATAGAGAGAGAAGTTGAACCAGCTTGGCTTTTTCCCTTTTAATTTTACTATTTGCACAGATCTTTAGGAAATTATTATATTATTGCTTCTGGCTTAACTCAGAAAATCATAAATATATTCTTGTCAGTGAGCTTTATATATCAAGATGAAAAAATCCCTTCCCAGTGCTTCAGTATATCTGCATAAAATCACAGTAAAAGGGGTTTTGCCGCACCCTCCCAAATAATTCCGGATCCTAGAATGATTAAAATTTTAAGTAGTGCAGTATTTTTGCACTAGACAATTGAGAAGCCTGTTACTTTTGTTGCTGATTTTAATTATTTATTGAGGGAAAAAAAAAAAAAGAATACCCGTTTCACTCAGGTGAGATTTTTTTTTTTTTTTACTGTCATGACCACAAGTGCTCCTTTTTAACTGTCCCATTAAAATAGTGAACTACTGACCTGTGGAGATGTTTTAGACCCTTATTATTAATTGTTGGCCATTTTCTTCATGATTACTATTTCCATAAGGATTTATTATAACATTAGATATTTTTGAGGAAACAAAAAATAACTGATTTAATTTTGAATCTCTGGAGTTTATTTTGATATTATGAACTCTTTTAGCAGTCTTTGCAGGGAAATAAAAAGAAAAAAAAGTAAGCATATTCTATTCAGAAATATGTTTTGGAAGACATTTGGAAGAATACAGAACTATTACCTGAAGAATGCAGTAAATATGGATGTACAAATAATGCTTGTAGACTGGGTAGGAAATAAAATTTAAATTGAAAAATGGAACAATCAATTTGTAAGACTGTATAAAAGAAATAGCAGGAAAACACAATTCAATGGAGTATTGGTTTTGAGGAATTGAAAGTAAGATAATATTAAAAATCAGTTTCAGGAATGTAAAAAAAGCTTCATTTTAGCAACAGCTGGAAAAATATGTTGTTATATTAGCTGATTAATTATATTTTAAAATTGTTATGATGAATTTTAAAAATATTTATGATTTATTTTATATTAAAATTCTGTTGAAATTAATTATATTGTCTTGGAAATTTTAAACAAACTCATCAGTTGAAGTGGTAAATTTGTACACATGAAATAATAACTGTTTCTACTTTAATCACCAATGCTGTATTTTCTCATCAGCAAGTTTATAGCTGGGAATTCCCCATCATTTTTTCCCTTAATATAATATAGTTTGACAAAGTTTCATAGAGGCACATACTGGATTTAGTTCTATTTATTTTTATAAATGATCATAATAATTATGGTATTCATTGATATTCTCTATTTTGATTAGGATTATTCTTCATAGTGGGTATCAATAATAATCTGTGTCCAAATACAAGACTTAAAATAACCACTCTCATCTTCAATATTATACATCAATATTATAGAATCATATTTTTGAGAAAAACAAATCTATTTTGCTGCATAGACATTAAAAAAAGCTGTTCATAAACTACATTGAGAAAAAGAGCAAAGAGTCTGGTGAGAGCACATACTGATAGGTAAATGCATACGTTCTAGATGCAGCAATTTAGTCAGTGACAACACAACATTTTTCATTAGTCTGGGATCAGTGTTTTCATCTTAAATAAAGAAAATCTTTTTTCAGTGACTCCAAGGGAAGCAAAGGTCTGTGATAAATGAGCCAGTAAATGGCTACATATATCTGACAATAGTAATCCATCTCTTTATTTCCTCAGGGAAAGACAGTAGTTCAAGTATATGCTACTAACCAACAAAAGTGTGCTGTCTTTTTATCAGGTGATTCTAACTTTATTCTTTCAAAGCACATTGCCAGTTGCTTTACCCTAGAGAAGACTTCAGTTTCTGTATCCTAACTGGATGAAATTAATTAACTAACTTAGACTTCAAGTACATCACTAGATCAGCTATATCTCTGTGGTCAATGTGGTTTGTTTTTTTTTTTTTTTTAACATAAACATGGTGATTTTTGAGGGTCCACCTGCAATGTTAAACAAGAGAGACCAGAAAGTGAACTCTAGCGCTACAGCCTCATCATCATCACCTATAGAGTTACTTGTTAATTCAATTTCAAGCTTTGTTCAAAAGAAATTTTACAGTATTGAGATATCTACTGATTCAAATGAGAGCTCAGACAGCTCAGACACATGCAGACAGCTGTCAGAAATGAGTGTCATCCCCCAGGCGTACTTAGGTATTGAGCATCATTTGGTTTTTCTCTACTGTATCCTGCAGGGCCTATGGTATCTTACCAGCCTAAAGTGCACACATGTCCTGTAGTTCCTGCACTGGACACACTACAGGTGCTTCTGGTTCTGTGGGGTATCTAAAGCGTCACTTAGATGACCATTTCTAAGTCTTGATTTCTGTCCAGATAAGTTCACCCCAGATCTGAAACCCCATGCAATCATTGCTGCTCCACATTTCAGAATCAACCAGTAGCTACCCAGAATAGTATATACCAGTGTGACTGTTTTCCTTGCATAAAATGCTGTCGTTTCAATGTCATGATTATATTTCTTTTCTGAGTAAAGATATACTGAGAATTCCAAGACTCCTTTTCTTTTCATTCTGTTCTTTGAAAAGACTCCAAAAATGGGCTAAATCATAAATTTCTGAAGTACATAATGAAATATTCCTCTTTACAACAATACTAATGGATTTCTTATTCTGAAAGCTGTGGTAAAGAGGCATGATAAACAAGATGAGCAATGAACTGACTTACCAGAAATAAATACAGAAGTTGTAAAAATAGTTTTATCATTCTTTTTACTATAAGCTGACAATTCAGCAACTTGAATTATGAGAAATTTCAGATTTTAACAGTTTGTTATTTAAATAAGCAATAGAACAACAAAATATACCTAAGGTAAAATGAAATATTACAAAAATCACAATCACCACTAAAAAACCTGTGTTGAACAGGAAGTAACTGAATCAAAAGAGCTAAATTACAGCAACAATTGTACATAATTTTGCTTCTGTGTCCTCTTGCTAGGGGATTCAGTTCTTTGATGAGTTAACCTATGTTGAAAGCAAAGCAACACTGTTCACTTACTCCCTGCACCATCCAAATAGGGACAGTGGAAGGAATAGAAAGAGAAAAAGCCAGAAAATTCATGAGTTGAGATAAGGATATCTTAATCAGAGAAGAAGAAAGAAAAAGACAATAAAGAAGAAAGAAGATCATCATCACTGGTTATAAAACAAAACCCAGCTCGGCCTAATCACTGTGGGCAGCAAAGCGGGAAAAAGAAAAAGCCATGACACTGTGCGAACACTGCTCAATCGTATTCAGAACAGCAGCGGGTTTTCAACATTTAGTCACAGACCCTAAACACAACACTGTATGAACTGCTATGAAGAAAACAATAACCAGAACAAGTTTTAAGGGCCATTTATCAGAAACCAATTTTTATGTGACAGAAGTATGGGTCTGTGTATCGGCAGCAGTGCCGCAGCCAATTATGTGGTTTGTTACTATATAGCACCAGGATCTGGAGTAGTTGTTATTTGGCTGAAATTACATGATTTGCATCATCTAAACCAACCTGCCAACCTGAAAGTGACCTAACCATGATGTATGACTGCATTTTTCTACATTATTAAAAAGAAAAAGGAAAAAAAAGAAAAAAAAAAAGAAAAAAAGAAAAGGAAGAGTGAATTTCCCCCTACTGTGTACTAAAGCCACCTGACATAAATGTTTACTGGTTTACTCTAGTGAGTATTGCTTCTGTGTTGAATTCAGTACAGCACTCAAGCAGTACGTAAAAACTCTGAGTACTGCTCCAACGTGGCAAAAATTAGCAGCCATTTCTTACAAGAGATCTTACATTCCAGAAATTACTTTCTGGTCAAATTAAGATTATATCAGAAGAGTGATTGAAAATCAATATAATGATTTCTGAGTTGCTAACATATGTGGAAATAGTCAAACCCAAGAAAACAATACCTCAGTTCTTTAGAATTGCATGTCTGTGGAATAAAAATACCTCAGCTTTGTGCTGAGTTATGATACCCTGTCATAATTTGAAAATATTTACTCCCTATGTTGTTTTTCCATAATCCATAGGAGGGCCTCCCAAAAGGAGACGGCATTTGCTTTCCTACTTTCAGAGGAAAGCCAACATTCTGCGAGAAAATGCTTCTGCATCTTGATGGGATTCTTAACCAACAACAACTAGTTGTATGAGGAGATGCCCAATTTTTCATGTTTTTACTAATTTCTTTCTATAATCTGATAGATAAGTGCAGTGATTGAAATATATCCTTTCTTTCAACCTGTCTGTCCATACGTAGATTTTAGATTACTGCAAATATAAGTATTGCTGGTATGACAAGATTCAAGACATTTCAAATGTGAGAGAAATAGAAGTTATTCTGCAGACTTGCCTGTCTAATCTAATTTTAGCCACCCAAAAGTTAAGTATGTGAATCGAGCAGCTCCTCTGTATGCTCAGTATAGTTAATGGAAGGAGACAGTGTGAATGACTGTTAGACAGATAGAGTGACTGTTCCTTCAGCTGTAAAATAATGACCCAAGACAAGTGGAAGAGACTTTACATAATTTAAAGACAGATAAAGATGACAAAATTTTGGTGACTTAAACTTTATAAAAAGAATCCCAATTGCAAAATTCATTTGATAACCCAGAAGTAAATAAAAGTTTAAAAAGTCAGATAGAATTTGTAAACATCATCTGTTTTTACCTGGAGTATATGGTTCCAGGTGCACCTCCTAGAATGTGATTGGTTGTGAACAGTAGTGAAACAAGTCCCCAGTAAACCAGCTCAGAGTAGATGGAGTTCAGCACAGAAGTTCCAAATTGTCCAGGAAAGATCTTTACACTCTGTAGTCTCATAAGCTTGAATAGAAATCCTATAACAAAATCTTTGATTAGGGCTAATCAGTATATAAACCAATAATAAGATACCTTGGTATCTACATTTTCACAAGTATGCAGGAGATGGGAACTTTGAAAAAATTATGATCTAGAAAAAGTTTTCTCCTCTATTGTGTCAAGTACTTCACTAATGTATGCATAATTTTAAAGTATATATTTATCTGATAAACAAAAAGAAAGGATAAATTTTCCATTTAAAACAGAAATTAGGGAGTCTGTGTTTAACTTTCTACTTCCATCCACAGTTACATTATCTTCTGAAAATACAAGATTTCCTTCAGTCATATATTATAGGAATCCTTAGTGAATGACTTCTTTATTTGGGTACACTCTCTTTAATAGAATACTTAAGGTGCAGATTTTAAAAATCTCTTAAAGGATACTACTACTACTACTTCCTTACACTTTTGAGGAAGATGGCAAATGCTGTTGTGGCTTTTATTTATTTATTTATTTGATTGCCTAGATAAACAGATATGGAAAAAAAAAAAAAACCAAACCTAAAACAGAGAAAAAACAGCAATGAAGCCTCCCACACTTTTCTCTTGAAAATCTCCTTTAGTGAAACTTCAACCATATACACATTTATTATTAAAGCACCATTCCAGAGACAGCTATTCTGAAGAGGTACATCCTTGCAATTTTTGCTATTCCCTTCACTTTATTCCTGGTGCAGAAAGTGGCTGTATAGCCTCTGCTGATGCTATTCTAACTGGTATTACCAAAAATGCAGTCAAATCTTTTTGCCTTTTTCACTTCATTTTTGATTTATTCATTGTCGTAGTCATTGATTCACAACCTCCTGATATTTTGAAAATGTAACTTTTTCAGTTATTGAAAAAGAGATTGACAATGTGATTGAAAAGAAAATAAAATTTGAAGCTCCATCCCACTAGCATCTTCTAATGAAAGTAGCTGCTGGTATAAACAGTACAAAGGCAAGTGTCTCTTTCCCTCCACTCCAAAACTTGCCTCCACATATAAAGTTACAGTTAGTTACTGATCTTCAGCAAAATCACAGAAGCTGCTTGCATTTGGAAGTGGAAAGTACTAAAACTTTAACAATATAAGATAGAAAAACAAGCTCTTAAAAACTTTAGAATAACACTCTGGTTTAAGTGCAGAAATGGCTAAGAATAGATAATTACTGAAACTGAGCTATTAAGTCATTAAGCTGTGGTGGTTTGTAATATCTCTCTATGCTTTGAGTCTAAGACAGTTGCATTCTGTGCTATGAGTCTGAATTATCTCTTTGGGTAACATTTAACTGCAGCTAACTGCAATTTAACCAATACAAAGACTTCAATTGTTTTAAGAATTTTTTTTTAAAGAGCCCCCCCACCAAAGTCCTAACTATACAATAAGTATGCTTTGCTGCAAGAGCAACCTGTAAAAAAGGGATCTCCTAGAATAGACTCCCACCTCACTCTTCAGATATTGTCTTCGTGGAGCTAGGAAAAAAATCCATTTATTGATCCTTACTTAATTATGTTAATGGTGCTTCTGCTGATATTTGAGACAGAGTAGTTTATTTAGTGCCTTCCTTTGGGGCTGGCATATATGCAGAAGATCTGCATGAGGTCTGTATCTTCCTGAACTTGCAGAGTTGGGCCAGCCATCTTAATCAAAGCTTCTCAAGTGGCTTTCAGTTCCTACACTCGAGCAACTGAATTAAGCCACTGTTTCTTTGAATACCAGCTTCATATGACTTTACATACTTAAAGAGCCCTGTTGTAGCAGGGCACTTGGAAAATCTGTCACTCAATAGCAACTTGACAAGTTGAACTCGCAGTGTGCCCTTGTGGCCAGCGGTATCTTGGGGTGATCACAAAGAGCATGGCCAGCAGGGCAAGGAAGGTGATCCTGCCCCTCTACTCAGCCCTAGTGAGGCCACATCTGGAGTGTTGTGTCCTGTTCTGGGTTCCACAGTACAATTTATGATAAGGTTGGCGTTGAAAACATGTGAGATGAAAAAATTACAATGATAGAGGTAAAGCATGAGAAAGTTGTGCTGATGATTCAAATATCATCTTGTGTTTCAAATGCATCTAACAAACCTGTCACAAGATATTTGCAGAAATTTTTCAGCAATAATTTTAAAATAAGTTAAAGCAGGAAACATACATACATAACTCTCTACTAAATATTCTAAGTTCCAAAAACTTGTTAGAAATGGGAAAACTCAATTTCTCTGAATACTATTATTTGATAAAGGCACAATGTTAACCTTTTCTATATCAATTCATTTGAGTTTTACAAGATACAACTTTCTTTCAGTATTCTTGTCTTCCTCCTAAAGTGAATACTCATTGAATAACTTATTTTAATAAATTTACTGAGATGACAGAAGTTTTGCATATAAACTTCTCAGGATGACAGTATCTGGTTGATGTACTTATAATCCAAACATACAATTTTCCTGAACTAAATGTAAGCAAGGATGAAAGACCCTTCCCACAAGCATGTTTAAACTGGCTTAAATGTTATCATATTGTCTGATTAGTGTTCTGTTTTCCTTGATAGGTCTCAGTTTTAATGCTTGAAGAGTACAGACTTAAGAAAGTCTTCTGTTTGGAAAACTTTCACTCAGATTTTTTTTGCAAATATTCTGAATTCTTTGGAATAGGATCCATTTGTGCCAACATTTGGGTTCTGTCTTATGTAATTGCGACACAAATTCCAAGCCCAGCCTCTCAGAAGAATCTCAAAGTGAGAAAATCTGGGATTCTTCCAAGCTTGTTTTCTGGATTTTGACTACATGTGTTACATCCACAGTGGAACCAAGTGATTTCTGTGCTGGTGTGGTTTACTGTCTGTACTGGATTGATTTGGGTGGGCTGCCAGGTGCCCAACAAGCCATTACCTTTCTTTCACTCTATCAGTAGGAAAGGGGGAGAAAGTCTGATTAAAAGCTTATGGGTCAAGATAAGGATAGGGAGATTGCTTATGTATTCCCATCACAGGTAAAGGAGACAGAACTTTAGGAAAGTCATTTAATTTATTGCAAATTAAACACAGTAGGATAATGAAATTTAAGAGCAAACCTGAGCCCATCTTCTCCCAGTCTTCACTTATCCAAGAGATAAGAGGGATAACAGAGGGAGTCCTGTCCAGGGTCACCAGTTCCTGCTAGAACCCTGCTCTAGCATGGGCTTTCCACAGACTTCAGCTGTCATCAGGACATGTCTACGTGCTCTGGCATTTGATTGTCTACAGGCTGTAGGGTGGATCTCTGCTGTACCGTGGTGCTCCTGGGGCTTTGCTGGGACGACCTGCCTCACCATGGCCTGCATCATGGATTGCAGGGGAATCTGCCCCTGAAACAGCCCCTCCCTCTCCTTCTTCACTGACCTTGGTGTCTGTAGGTCTGTTTCACATTTTTTCACTCCTCTCCTGCAGCTGTTGTGCAGCCATCTTTTCCCATTTCTTATGTGAGCTATTACAGCAGTGCTACTGCTTTTGCTGGTTGCCTCAGCTTTGGCCAGTGGAAGGTCATTCTTGGGACCAGGAGGAGCTAGGTTTTGGTGCTTGTCCCAACAGCCATCCCTGCATCTTTCCACCCTGGCAAAAGAACTGGTGTTTTGTTCCATACAGATGTCTATGTGTCTGTGTCTGCAGGAGTCTATATTTTTTCCAGATCTTCTTATATTTTGTTCCCTTTTCCCTATTTATTATATAGAAAACAAAACAAAAGAAAATGTCATGCCTCAGGTGAACCTTCTGGGCTCAGCTACTCAGCCTTTTGCCATAGCCATTTTTCTGTTATGAATTCAAAGGTAGGTCTTATTAGAAAGAGAGGAAAAAAAACAAACAGCTGACAGCACTCATATATAAAATGTTGACAGCATCAATTGTAACAAAAACATTTTGCATATAGATTATAAATTCCAAAGAAAAAAGAAATAAGCCGTAAAGCAAAGAGTAAATCTCATTCACTTTTGAAAGGTGGTAAGGATAGTAACTGCACAGAAACATTTCTTCATTTGCTGCAGAAACAGATTTCAGCTGAAAACTGCATTGCTGTTTTTGCTGTAGAAAAACCTTCTACAGATCAGTAATCCATAAATATATATCAGAGCTAGGACTTAAAGCCTAATGTGACTAATCAGTTTAAGTTTTGAATGTAGAACTTAGGAGGCAATACCTGACTGCAAATAAAGCCTTACTACATAGTAAAGGCTATAACAGAGGGCTATATTAATCTTAGGGATGGATGAACCTTGGAATTTCTGCCTGCAAAGCAAACTCACCAGCCTATCTGATGTGCTCACAAAGACTGCAAGCGCAGCAGGGTGAGGTATTTGATTTGTGAATGTTTTTGTTCAGCAAGAGAGAGCATGAAAAATAGTCTTTATTTCCAACCAGCTTGTGGCTTCATGTTTTGTTTACAAAAGTACAGCTCTGCTTCCTATATTTTTTGTAATACAACTTAAAGACTGCTTTTCCATTTTAAATACCAAAACAACGGAATCCTGATCTCAGTCACCTGAAGTTTTATATCTTCTTCATTACACTTATTTTTAACCTGGGTTTTATCTTCCTACCTTAGCTTTGGGGTAGAAATCATTGGCCCTTCCTAACACTGTAATTATTTAAGGAGAGCAGCCCATGGAGATTTTAATTTTTGAATTTGTGAAAACAAGAAAGGTAACATGATGAAAAAAAAAGTATCCTTGCTGATGTAGTATTCTTGTGATCCTAGTACTGATACTGCATTGTAGAGCATTGAACTTCCCTCTGGCATTTCTGACACTTCAAAAAAATGTTGTGTTAATGAGGATATAACATATTGTTTGTAAGCAAAATTATGTTTTCGGTAAGTATATTTAGAATTTCTTAATTATTTACTGCTGATAATTTTGAAGAGTAGAAAAAACAAGAAGCCTTCATATAACCTTGTTAGCTAATAAAATGGTATTTTATCCCCTTTTATGTCACCTTCCTTCCAGGTCCTCTGGAAGAATTTGTGCTTTTTTGAGGGGTCGAAAAAAATACCCAGTCTAGATGCTGAATCTTAGGGAAGCTACAACTCAGAATAGATAAGAATTCTTATTCCCATGGGAAAAAAAGGGTGGAATATGGAAATAAAATAAGTGGAATCACTTAAGTATCTGCATCTATTAATTTTCTCTGCTGAAAAGGTCACTGTTTAGGTTTCACAGAATTAACAAAGCTGGCATACATTTTAACGTAAGAACACATTTATTTGTTTCCTTATGTTATTTTTGAGGGTGAGAAAAGCCATAGTACATTTCAAAGGAAAATTGATATCTAGTTTCATTTTTCAACGATAATACCTTTCATGAGTGATATCATAAGTATTATGAAGCTCAGTGTAAATGTCCTTTATTGGTTCCTGTTAAGTTCAAATATTTCTTCTGCTACATTTTCATCCAAATTTTTCTTTTCAATATTATAGTACTATTAGTTTTTACTTTTTTCCCCTCACTTTCAGTCTTCCCATTTTCTTCTTTTTCTAGAGTTATCTTAGTTTTTAGCAGATGCCTTCACTGTATTACCCCACTCCTTGGCACAGATAATATTCAGAAAGAATCAATAGAGATGCCATTCTAGTTTATTTTCACCATTCTTATTTCACTGCAAATTTACTAAAATCAGCCTGTTCCAGTTCTCATGGTTTGTTTTTTCTTACCCTCCTCTTATTTCCATGCTCTGCAGTGTTGATATACTTAAATTAGTTCAAACTGCAGTTTGCTCTATAATTCTGTGAAAATCTCTTCTTGTAATCATGAATAGAAAAATTTTATTTGTACAAATGACTCATTTAACATTCTTATATGGATCTTGACATAAATTCAGACTCTGTTAGCAGAAAATACTTGAGAAAGAATTTTATATCCTTACTGGCAATAATGTGCAGCCTTTGCTTGTATTATCAGTCATAAGAGTGATCCAGTTTGTCAGATGAGTGGAAATGTATTTTCCTACCATTCTCTTATCATTTCCCTTTTTTTTTCTCCCCCTAGATTTGTTTTCTTCTGATTTTGTGAAGTGAATTAGTTCAAATAATGTCCAGGAAATACTGCAAAGACCACAAGGGGATTGGTAAAATCAAAAAACAATGCCTTTCAGTGAACTGCCAGCTCAACAGTGAAACAATATTACACTACCTACCATATGTTCAGACGAAGTATATTTATAAATGTATACATCTATAAGTATAGATGAAGCTTCTAAAGTATATCACTTACTATTCCAGATACTAAAAATAAAGTTCAATGTAGTTGGAAACATTGTAGATCAATGTTACTGAAGTCTGGCAACTCCCATTTCTATTTTAGAAAAACAGCAGTTCTACTGATCTGATGTTTAAAGTTGTATGAATTGAATTATGTATGTACCTTCTGCACTTGGCTAGATAAATAAATCAGTTTCAAGCATCTGAGCAGTATGCTAGTGAGTAAACCTATAACCTACCGTAACTGTAGAGTTTGGGAAAAGATAATTAACTCGTTTATTTAATATTTGAGACAAAAAAATAAACTGCTGTATATTTAAAGTCTGCACTTTATTCAAGCTTTCATCTGATTGATAATAACTCTGATTCAGAAATTGTTTGACTTAAAGAAAATGTTTTAAAAAATGGCTAGAAATAAATTAATTTGGTTTTCTTTTACCAATATAAAAGCTGACAAAAATTTTGCTTGTCATTGTTCAATTACAGTTACATTTGATGTTATAAAATTTTGTGTTTTAATCTTTGTGTTTAATCATGTGTTTTAAATCTTTGATGTTATAAAATCTTGTGTCTCCTTGTGTTCTAATTGAAGAGGCAAAGTAATATTTTGAATTTTGAGATTTCCAAGTATTGAAGGTAGTGTTGCATTACCTGTTGTTAGTTTTTAGGGGTTCTTTTGGGTTTGGGTTTTTTCATTTGTTTGGTTTGCTTTGGTTTAGTTTCAGTTTGTTGGAGTTTTCTTTGTTTTTGTTTTTTTCTGGTTTGTTTGTTTATTTTTCTTTAAAGCACAGAACACTTCAGATTAATATTAATTTAACAAAGCTTTCTTTTATGTCTCTGACACAATTCTAATTTCTATTAAACTGTTTTGCATTGCTTCAAAATGCTGTTGATCTATGAGTTGTAAATATGCAAAGGGCTAATTTGTTGTGTCTCTAGCATGCCTCAACTTTCTGATTTTGTGTTTATTGTTATGCTTGTATTTGTTTGAACATCATTTCATTGCAAGAAAATATTCTGCAGCTAAAAGTACTTTAAACTATTTTGAATCTAATAACACTCTGTCTTCATCTTAGAATCATTGCTGACTTGGCCTTGTTCATTAGTAAGGCTTCTGTTATTTTTCTAGCTTTTTGCACCCATTCCCACAGTGACAAAACCATAGTAATATTACTTATATTAATATTTAAATAATACTCATTATTAATTTTCTTTGGGTTTCCTTTGTGTGCAAAGAATAATTTCCTAATTAATAATGTGCCATGGCTATTAAAAAGAATAATTATTCTACAAATTCTAACCATCCGTATGCTTGTGGTGACTGTAGTTATAACTCTTAAAAATACAGTAAATATAGCTCTCATATGGCATCGTGAAGCAGCCCTTCCTTACAATGGAAAAGAAATTAGGACACCAAAATTAAGACAACAAAATACATTTAGAAGTGTGGAGTAAGAATTAGAGGCCAGCTCATGGTGGAGACTTCAAAAGCTTTTACCTTCTATTTGGCCACATGGGGCTAACTTAGATACAGGAAGCAGTGTAGCACTCTAGATATTGTTGGTTAGTGCAGAAATGTGAGCCTATGACCATTCAGCACTGCCTGCACACTTTGAAGGAGTAAAGTGGATTGACTGGTTCTGCCATCCCAGCTAGGCCACTGTTGGATGTAAGGAAAGTGTGTGGTAAGCATGGATATTTGCATGACATTGCTTTGGAAGCAAAGCCTAAATGCCTTTGGTAGGGTAGTGGAGGTAGAGGAAAGTCCCACATCTTTTGCAGTTTCAGCTTCAGTGAAGATTTCTTCAGCAATTCTCAGAGAAAAAATATTTAAAGATGTGTATTCTTAAATGTTTTCAGTGACTTGAAGGAACTTTGCTCGCATTTGGTTAATATATTTTATATAGAAGATTAAAACCACGGGAAATGTCTCTCTAGCTGTCTTTTCAAAAGTCAGTTGAATATGATGGTAGAAAGTAATGTTAATTGACTTAAACTTGATAGCTTTGAAAGTCTAAAACTGAAATTCTGCCATGATTTTGTCAAGGCATAGTGGTAAGGATGCTCCTTTACTACACAGGGCACCACAGTTTCATTCTGGCAGCACACAGGAATAATAGTCTTGTGAATTTCTTTGCTGGATACAGGACTGTGACTACAATTAAACCGTGAAGTTTATAGAAGAATAGAACATCTGAATTTGCATTCAGTAATATATGCTAGCAGGCTCTTTAGTTCATATCATTACATGCCAGCTTCCTGACATGTAACAAAACCAATTAAGGAAAGTCACCTGAGTAAATGTAGCTACCCCAGGCCATGAAACAGAGCTGAAAAATATTTCACATCATTGAAGGCAAAGTAGCTATGATTTGCCCTGTAGCAAATGCCTATTGTTTGGCAGATGCAGGTAGTGCTCTGCATTCTCTCTTTGAGGGCAGCCAGGAGATTTTACTGGATGGAGCGTTATGGAGCAACTATGGGAAGGACTGAAAGACCAAGATCCAGCATCTAACAATGAGACAAATGGATACCACTCCTGTGAGAGATAATAGATTATGCCTTTACTTAATGGTAGTAGGTCCTGGGCTGCTTATACCATAAGCAGTGCAAAAGACCATGGAAAGAAACCACTTCAAGGTCAGCTACACTCCAAGGCTGCATGAACTCTAAAGAGTTCATGCAGAAGGAAAAACACAGAGAATCTTCATATCCCTCTAATACCAGGGAAGGTTCTGAACAGTGTTGATACTGTTGAGTTTGTAGACAAGGACTGATAGACACAGCTACATAAAATGTCTCTATATTACATATAGAATGATTGAGGTTTGTTTGGTTTCTTTCATTTTTAAAGGAGGCATTTAACTCTATGGAGATAATAAAATATCAAATTTAACTCTATATGCTTCTTAATTGTAGCTTTTAATGTAACATGTTTGACACAGGTCTCTCTCTTAGTACACTCTGCATTTGAGTGATGAAAACAACCCCCAATTAAAAAAAAAACAAAACAAAAAACTAAACTAAACAGAAGACCAAATAAAACTAAACAAAATAACAAAAAAAAAGAAGCAAAAAAGATGCAATTTACATGCTGTCATAAATTTGGCCATGTGAGATAAAATCTGGGCCAAAGAACAGAGGGTGCCATAAAGGTTCTGAGTAAAAGATCTCCTCATGTGAAAGCAATGAAATTATGAAGACATTGATCTAAAGACTGAAAAAGTCTCGTAGGTATACAACTTGCAATGTATTCACAGAGAGATGATCTGTACAGGAAGTCATTACAACACCTGAATAATTTAAATTCTCATTAAGATTCAGACACCATGTATTCTGAGATACAAAATGCAACTTCAGGTCATGGATGAACATAAATGGAAAATACATTCTAACCTCTAGACCTGTAGATTACATAAAAAAATGACATATATGTTCCAAAATGGTTGACTTAGTAGTAAGGATTTTGGAAATCCAAGTAATAACAATGTCTATGGATTAGGAATAAACTCATGCTAATACTGAATCATGAATCTTGAATGTTTTTAGCAGCATGGGTGCTAAAAGAAAAAGCAAAAAGTCAGGGTCCTGACACTCTAGTCTATTTTGATGTATGATTGAACTTGACATTTAGTTATCTTTAAGTTATGTACATGATAATACTACAATCCCATAATAATAGGAGTCACTTTAAATTCATACTATCATAGGCTGGGGAGAAAATAAAATGTTGGGATTTATGCTATGCAGAGAAAATGTCATATCAAGTAACTAAATATCATCCTAACACCTTCCTGAAACTGAAGATTAAAATTCATAAACAGACACATTTAGACACCTAGACCAAAAAGTAGAAGACTTTTATCTCAGTAGTTAGTAGATCTGTACATGGGCTGGAAACAGCCCAGGAAAATATGGGAGATAATTTAGTAAGAGTCAGAAAAAACAATGTTTGAGAGTAGAACATAGCTATTCTATCATCATCTCCACAAGGAAGCTTCATTTCATGCTTAGGACTGAGTTTCACTTGTTTTGCATTGGCTTTTGTTAATGCCCATGTACAGAAGAAATTACCCATTTGCTCTACACAGAGGAGGTCTCTTCAGGATACCAAGTGCCCTAACGTCTATTTTGCCTCTACAGGTGAAAGAAAAAAAAAAGTAGAATTAAAAATTCCAAACTTGCAGACTCCAGACAATTTTTCCCTGCAGTGATGTGGAAAGAGTTTGGATGGGTGGATGAATCTGCATTTCCTATATATAAATGAAGCTACATAGGATTCAAATGAACTAGAACTGCTACATGGACTGTAAGAATATGTGTTATTTACAGTCCATCTTGTTGCTACTTATTCTATCTGAATTTTTTCAATTTTTCACACAAATAAGAAAAATGTAATTGTACATGCACATGTCAAATCTGAATACAAGTTCATGCAAGATGAATATCAAATTTGTGAGTTAAGGGTTTCCAGCCTATGCTTCAAAAACCCTGTAAAGTGCATCAGGAAAATACACTTATCCATTTATTTACATCTCCTGAACTATCTGCTACCACTACCATTGAAATGTGACTCCTTCTAGTCTTACACAAAATAGATTATCTCCTGCAAAACTTCTAAGTCCTCCCTTTATATGTCATGTTAGTGGAGCTTTTTTTCCCCCCAGTTCTTTTACTGAGAGTAGTAAACTGTTTTGTTTTGTTTTTTAATTAATTTACTGAGAACAAACAGACAATAGAGCCAAGTAGAAGAAAATTTATCTCACCAGAAGGATGATGTATGTATCTAGAACACTCTGAGAAAAATCCCTGGGTCAGTTCTGCTAGGCATTATTACACTGGAAATGGTGAGAATGGAGAACTCTGCTCAAGCATGCAGCATGATGCCTCTATTAATAATCTTGATTGTACAAAATTCTGACTAGCAAAATTTGTGTCATGCCTTCCATATGAAAAAAATGCCTCATAATTGATGCTTTTTCTCACTTTGAAGTGTGTCTATATCTAGACTTTTTTTCTTTATTATTTCTTTCTGAGACAGCTTGTATCTGTAATCAACTGCACCACAGCGTGGGCAGCTGATGGGAAGAAATGGAAGCCATAATGCTGCTAGAAAATGTGACAAAGCTACAACTTAGTTGCCATTACTGAAATTTGGTGGGGCGAAACACAGGACTGGAGTCTGGCTATTGATGACTACAAGCTGTTCACAAGGGGCAGGAGAGGAAGAGGGGGTGAAGACACAGCCCTCATTGTGTAGGGATGGGGTCAGGAAGGCCAAGGCATGGCTGAAATAGACCTTGACAAGTGATGGAAAGGGTGACAAGAAAGACTTCTACAAGTATGTGAGCCAGAGAAGGAATGCAAATGACAGCATATGCCCCTGTTGAGCACAACTGGCAGCCATAAGAACCGAGGATGAGAAAGCTGAGATACACAACACCTTTTGCCTCAGTTTCACTGGCAGTCTCTCTTCCCACTTCCCTTGAGTGGATGGATCATAAGAGAAGGACTGGAGGAACAAAGACTTTCCCACTGTAAGAGATTAGATTCGTGACCTGCTTGCTGGCAAGACCAGACTGATCTTCACTAGTGCTCACATTCATTCACACACCTACACTTACTCTAGTTACTGGTACCACAGATACTGATCTATCAAGGTAGAGGTATTGCCTTAAAAAGACCTAGACAGTCAGCTAAAAAAAATAAAATAAAATATAGGTGTTCAGAGAATAGAGAAAATCATGTTCATGGCCACCTGAGGAACCTGAACATACATAAGTCTGTGGGACCTGATGCCATGCATTCCAGAGTCCTGGGAGAACTGACTGATGCTGCTCCCAACTCATTCATCGCCATATTTGAAAAGTCATGTCAGATAAAGTCTCAGGTAACTAGAAAAAGATAGGCATTGTACCCATCTTTAAAAAGGATAGGAAGGAAGACCCTGGGAAGTAGCAACCTTTCGGCCTCACCTCTGTGCCTGAGATCATGGAACAGATCTTCCTAGAAGCTCTGCTAAGGCACATGGAGGACAAGGAAGTGCTTAGGCTTCACCAGGGGCAAGCCCTGCCTGACCAGTCTGGTGGTCTGTGAGGGAGTAGCTACATCAGTGAACAAGGTAAGAGTTCAATGCCGTCAACAAGGTAAGAGTCCTAGCTGTCAGCTAGTCAAGCTTCTGTAGTACCTTTGACACCGTCCTCAACAACATCCTTCTCCCTAGATTGGAGAGTGATGGGATTGATGGATGAACTGTTTGATGGATAAGGAATTAAATGGGTGGTTGCATGCAGAGGATAGTGGTCAATGACTCAATATCCAGACAGAGACTGGTGACTGGTGATGTCCCTCAGCAGTCTGTATTGGGACCAATGCTCTTTAGTATCTGCATTAATGACACAGACAGCAAGATCAAGCTCATCCTTCATTGTTTATATTGAAGACATAGGAACACAGGATTAGATAGATATCTTGAAGCACTAATTCCTGTTTCTTGGTACTCATGATTTTGGCAAACTCAATTTGGAAGACCAACAGACAGGTTTATGATATTTTTTCCCCTTAAGTCCATTGACATCACAGTCAATAAAGATTATTTTAATATCCAGTGGCATTTATTCAATTAAGCATTTACTTTCTCAGCAGGCTGCATGCTGTACAATACATGTCCTTAGGCAACAGATAAAGAAATCATGAAAGTCTAGACAGTTCCTGACTTCAATCTCTAACTTTTATCTGAGAAAGTTTTTCTATATCCAAGACTTTAAAATGAAAGATGAAATACCAGGATTAAAATTCAGAGGTGGCAGTGATGGTTTAAGATGAAACAGAAAAAAATAAAGCAAAATAATAAAACCAATCCTCTGCAAATAGAGTATCTTGTTGCATTAACTGTTACTACCGGTTTAAGAATCAGAAATGCAGTTTCAGCTCCATGAAATGAGAACATTAAAGACTTAAATACCATTGATTCTGATGGTAACAGAGATTTTCTCAACACAGTTTTGAGAAAAACACCATGAAATGAAAGAAACATCTTGCAAGATTGTTATTTAGCTGGATGGCACAGAGATGATTTTTATATGTACCTCTTTTTCTTGCTCCATGTAACCTCATAGTGAGCCACATATATAATTAAATATAATGATTAGTGTCATACAAACACTTGAAGAAAAACACAGCCATGCTTGCTTCCTTTGTACTTGTGACAAACTTCTATGATAAACTGGGTTTATTTTTTTTTAATAGACATAGCAATGCAAATGCAAGAAGATCTTAATAGTACATGCTTCTTTAACACCTGTCTTGTATTTCATCTTCCTTAAATTCCTTTTGCAATCATTTGTGGGCCCATGGTTTATCAGAATGAGGAGGAAAAGGGCAATGAAACAACTCCCTTATACCCTAGAAAAAATATGAAAACTTTCTACATGTGTTAGACCCTACTAAAGCCCTGTCAAAATCACTTGGTCAAGAGTGCAAATGTCTGATATGGTACCAAATCACTGGTTAATTTTCAGGTCACAGAAGTGAGTGAAGCCACACTAATTAATGTCAAGGAGTCAAGAATGCCTCCATTCAGTTTCTAACACTTCCTCCACCAAATAATGATTGTGTTTACGTGGCTTTGTATTCTATAAATATAATTCAACATGAGAATGTACAAACTGCTGCTGACCTTGTTGTTAGGTGTTTCTGTGTTGACTCACAATCACAAGGCCAAAAGGGAACTGACCGGATGAAACTGAACATCCAAGGACTTATTGTTGCCTAAGTATAATCTTAAACTTTTAATGAAAACACAACAATTACTTAGATTATTTGAGCTGCAATATTATTAATATATTCTAAATGGCTACAGATAACTTTGTTTAGAATCACTCTGAAATGTGTCAACAAACATGTTAATATTCATGTTTAACAAGTACAATAACAAATTCAATTATTTGTGTTTCCCACTATCTCAAATTCTTGTGATGTTAGATATTACTGCCTAATTAGGACAACTACAGAGATAAGACTTTCCACTTGCTACTCATTTACACATGTTAGTAAAGTTAATTCATGTCAAGGGATAAATTCCTTTTATCCAAATGCCATGCCATGTGTTTGTGAAGGCTCATTATCAGTGGTTTAATATGCTTAATCAATTCCGAAAAAATTCAAATGTCAAAGAAATTTTTAAGAAACAACATGTATGCAGATAAACTGCAAAGGGTCTTTTATCCATATTTATCAATACAAACAGCTGTCTGATTATTTTCTGAAGATAATTCATTCACTGTAGCATAAATAGAAATTATATGATGACAAAGTATGACTTTCAAACTGGGAAACTTCAATAATTCATAAGTTTTCTTCATGGTGTGTGTTTTTACTCCCAGTACAAATTAACTTAAATCTACTTTTTATTGTCTAGAAGTGGTAAAATCCTCTAAGGGAGTGTAAAAATCCTCCAAAATCTTTGAAAGATTTTATCTAAAATTTTTAGAATTTTTCTGTTTATGGAATAAAAAGCTGCAGTTTCATAACAAGGTTTAATTGTCTTGACCAAAAGTTTTAGGGTTTTTTACCCCCCAGTTCAAGAACTTTAAATGCCACCAGGGACCATTTACGAACATACATACCCATACACACACACAGAGACACAGATTAAAAAAAAAAAAAAGATAGAAAAAAGGAGCCAGAACATAGACTGATGAGATCAAGGGGATAGTTGTATAAACACATTCAGTTGCTGACTATGTTTAATTATTGAATTAATAGTATTCTGTTTAATTTTGTCCACACAAACACAATGGCCGCTTAATATTGATTAAAAAAAAATTGCAATGTTTCTGAGAGACTGAGATAAAGTGGTTTTCAGAATTTATTTCTCTCTAAGCTGAAGTCCTATGTGCTTTTGAAAGAATGGTGGACATTACCAACTGTCATTTTTCTACATATTTTTGTTCTAGTTATAACATTGTCATCCTTAATTCAGGATTTGGAAATATCAGTGATCTCAGAATATCTGTGTATATTTTTCCACCACAGACTAAAGAGACCTATGATTTTGATAAATCTAAACAGATCTGCCATCTGTTCTTTTTGTCAGTACAGTGAAGAACATATTAAACAGAAAGGTGCCATCAGGTAGTTATAGGACACAATTTCATAAAACATAAAAATCTTCTTCTATCTATTTTTTAAAGCAGGTGGTAAAATCAAGTAAAATAATATTTTAAAGAATATGCTTGGTTGTGGGGGTCAATGAAATATTTTAGGGTAAGTTTATAATTTATTTATTGTAGGGTAAGTTTATAATTTGTCTGTGTAATATAAATTACCAAATAGTGACATATTCCTTCCAGTTTTATGTATCACATCAGGGAAAAATAAAATCTTGCTGAAATGAAAGACTGAACAGGAAAAGCAAAGAGTACTTGATTCTTCCTCCTGCACTGTTCCAAAATTCAGGATTTTCAAAACTGTGCAGATATGTCTGCCTTTCACTGATGATAGCAGTTATTTTTATTTCTCGTATTTCTATCCACTCTTTCTGTTTGTATCCTCCACCCACACAAACAGGCATGTGTGCAAACACACACACACGCAGAGATAATTACATTTTGGGAGGCACACTCATTGTTACTAAATTAAATCGTAGTTCCAAAGTGAACTGGGCTAATGCTTATTACAGCAGTTCATTTGGAGAGTGACAACTGAATATGAAGTTACACAAGTACTTCTAATTTAAATATGCCCTAATTTAAGATAAATAACATGATGTTTAAAATTCTGGCATCCTCTGGATCATTGTATAGATTAATCTATGTGTTCATGCTACTTTTGCCAAAGTTGAAGCTGTAACTAAAGTTGTTTTTTTTCCTGTCAAAAAAGACAGCAGTGAATTACCTTAAATATATTTTTCTGTTTGTAAGGACTTTTCTTTAAATCATTCTGTATTTTTGAAATGCTGTCAAAATAGAGCTTTTTTATCTGTCCACAGAAAAAAATTTAATATGAATGTTGACAGTATCTGTCATTTTAAAATAAAAACTAGACAAAATGCTACATGGTTAAACTCAGGGAATAAAATAATTTACTTGATGAAAGTAGATTTTAGGATATTTTTCTACATTGCAGACTTATTATACATACCCTTATTTTTAATATCCCTGAATTAAGTGGAAACCATAATTATATTTTCCTATGATTATTTTCTGGCATTATAGCCCAACCATTGCCAGAAAATAATCATAGGATGGCAAGAGATTAATCAGTAAAGCCTTTTTTTTCAGTTAAAGCTTAGGAAATAAAGGTTCTTCCTAACTCAGAGACATTTCCATGTTTTTGTTTTTCTGTAGACAAAATTAGTTTTTAACCTCATTGAAATTCTCAACCATAAGAAGTTTTATTAGAAAAAGTAAAGAATAAGGTCATTCTGTTCTCTCCATAAAGAAGATTAAACAGCTACTATATAAAAGCATTAGAGATGAGATTACCTTGAGATTCACTAAGGAACTTCAGACATCCCATAACAAATTTGCTCCAAAACTATGTAGGTAATAAACAAGCAAACAGGACTGGTCTGGTCTTCTGAATAAAAGAACAGCACGATGTATCACTGAATGCGAACTTAATTCACAAGGACATTTTCTTTTTCAAATGCTGTTGAAATTGAGTATACAATTTAAAAAGCCTCATACTAGTAATGAAAAGTGAGCTGCCTAGTCACAATAACTATGACAACCGAAATACACTTTTGGTAATATTGAAATAATTCTGTACATAAATATATTTAAAAACTGGTTTGTATGTAAAACACATCAGAGCAAAGAAAAGAAAAAGGTTATTTTTACTTTAAGTGCTGAAGATAAATAAAGAAAGCTTCAGGTATATATAGCATTCTGCAGCTGGGAATCTAGCATAACATTCATGATTAGTGCTCACCATCTCTTAGCTTTCATCCTGCTTTTGCAGGTAAACAACCAACTTATTGGATCATCACTGACAAGATCATAAATTCAGAGCATTATTTATATGTTTGGTAGCTATACTGAGTCCCAGTTAATATGTGGATGAACAGCAGAGGGTTTTATGTTTTAAAAAACTTTATTGCTTCATAAATATATTATGAATAAATACAATAGTTTGATTTTGCAGGTGTGGAAAGTAAAATGCAAACATATTTTTTCACACGTTTAGCTGTTTGGGCCCTACTAAAGTGCCTGTGTTAGGAGAGAGGTTTCTCTGTTTCATTGAGGGAGCACAATGCACTGCACAAAGAAGTAGCAGCATGTAGTGCCACTGTATATCCAGAAATTCAGTCTCTCAGTTGCCTTTCCTAGTCCTTAAGCAAGTGCCCTGCCATCACAAAGGGAATCATATCTACATCTCATCATTTCTAAATCTACCTTTCTGCATGAAGGCAGCACACAGGTGAAATCAGGAGCCCACTGTTTTAAACATATAAGCATGATATCCCTCCTCTTCTGTTTTTTTTTTTACTTTTTGCATTCACTTCAAGAGACAGAGAGGTAAAGTAGGCTCTCATTTAGACATATCACTTAGGTGCCTGGGCTACATGAGAACAATCCTGTCAGAAGTGACTTGTGAAGAATATGCACAGAGGTAAGTTTGCGCTGCTGCTGACTTCAGGAGAGATCTTGGACTCTCTCACAGATGCTGAAACTGCTTATGACTCAGCTCTGGGTCAGAGCCAAGTACTCATCCACAATGCTCCAGTTTCCAGGGAAATGAAAGATGAACTCAGAGGCTAACTCTTTGAATTTATGAAGACACATCATCTAAAATAAAACTGATGACAACTACAGTGAATCACTGCAGAGCTATATATCCTGACTTCTGGCTGTTTTCTTTCCTCTTGAACAAATTGTATCTATTTAAAGAGTATTAAAGATGGAAAAATGTAAATAGTTCCTAAAGAGAAAGAAGGCTTGAAATGTTTCAGTCCTTGAACATATTTTTAATAGAGACAATATAAAGAATATGTTTAAGGTGTGTTTTTAAGTTGCTCAATATTTAAAGCCTCTTATAAAAAAACCCCAAAAAACAGTCTTAGGTCTTAGATCATGTTCCTGATGAATATATAGAATTTTTGTTTTATGAGATATTTTTTCCATATTTCAACCTCTGAGTTTATGTAAAATTGTTAAATATTAAAAAAGGAATAGAGAAAGACAATGTAGCTTAAACTTGACATATCATTATCCAGATCAAATTCCAGACATTGCTGAGGCAAATGCAGGGATACTATTAAGCTTGGTAAGACCTGCCTTGTAAAAACAGCCTCAGGAAAGAATTGCAACTGCATGATTCTCAGTCCTATACCTACTATTTTTCAAGTTTTCAAAAGTCACAGTCAAAGGTTGATATAAAACTTCAGTATAGCCTAGTTTAGGATGGATCACTACATTATCTTTACCTTTTTTGTCACTCTTGTTCCTTGAGGAAACCAACATTTATTATTCAAGTGTTGCACTTCCATTTCTTCTTCAGAGGGCACACACTCTCCCTGGACCAGCTTATTTTATTTGGCTTTTATTAAAGCAAAATAAACCTCATGAAACAGATAGTTTTAACATTTTATACTTCATTAGTTACAGTATCTTCTCATATACACTTTATTCTAGGTGTGCATTTTATTTGGTTGTTTTGTTTTTCTCAATAGCTCATCATTATTGCACTGCTAAAACCTCCAATCCATATATTTTTATGTCAGCATGTCATTACAGAATGTAATATATATGATAATGGTGCAAAGCGTGACTAGTAAGCTCCTTCTTGTCATCAAATTTGAGATACTTCCAAACCATCCACCACTGTTTTGTTGGAGAAAGATTATCCAAATCCTAGAAGGACTAGTGTTTAATGCATCTGAGTCACAGAAAAACATCTTACTGTGTCCTTTTGGTTCCTTTAGGTGGTTGAAACTACATTTGCCAAATACTTTTTTCCATGCGTCTTACCTTTCTTATCTCAGAAGCCCAGACTATAACTTAGCATAACATTTTAAAAGTGATTTATGTGCTTAGGAGCCTGAATCTTGGAGGAAAATAATGATCCTGGGATCATAAATTATTTGGCCTTTTGAAAACCTAAATTCTTGCCTCCTCTGTGCAGAGAAAGTAAGGACATAGCCTTAGTCTTATATAACTAGAGAATTAATAGGCGTTTTCTCATAGAAGAAGAGATATTTTCATACTTCGTCCTACTATAACTGTGAAGCAAGCAATCAGCAAAATAATGGAACCATATTTTTGCTCCTATGTCTTGTCAACCAAGGGAAACTGAGGCAGACCAGCCTTTCATATTGGCACAACTGAGGCAGACCAGCCTTTTGTATTTGCACAACTATACAGCACTTACTCATTAACAGTAAAAAAATTGGAAACCACCTTCCTGGATGAGCTAAATGTATCTACTCTTTCATATCACCTGAGAACTGACATGAAGTTTTCCAAAGATAATTCTTAACACTTTGAAGAATGGACAGCCTAGAACCAGCAGCTCACACTGCATTTCACAGCCTCATGTTTTGAAGGTTTCATATGAACTACTATCATCATTGAAACATGCATCTTCATTTTTCTTGTTATTGACACTTTGAGATTCAGAGTACTTGTCATCTAGTTCTAATTCAAAAAGGCCCTGTATTTTGCAATCTTTAAAAAATCTTCCCCGTGACCTTAGTCTTGTGCAGATCAAAAGAGAAAAATGACAAAATTAATATTGAAAACATATACAAGGAACTTTTCAGAAGAATAAATGCATCTGTCGCTTCCTATTGCCTCTGAAACAACTTTCATTTTCCTCTCACTTTACACTTAAAAAATTTTCAGATCTGATGGTTGCAAAACAGCATTCACACCATAGTCTGACTTTCATATTACAATTTCTAGCACTATAGATAATCCCTATTCAGGGACCTCCACTGACTCAAGTGATGTCTTGACCATATCCAGCTCTGAATGAAGATACGAAGCGTGACAATGGCTTCATAGCAAGGAATGGAAATAAGAAATCAAAAATGCTCTTTGTTCTTCATCTGAAGGGAGTTATTCAGGTATTGATCAGCTGTCAGATGTACAGTAATCAACAGAGCATGAGAACTGGCCTGAGCCTCTTTATTTCAGTTGTCCACTGAATTCTCCTCTAAGACGATCTGGATAGAAGCACTTTGTGTTTTTTTAATCTGAAAACAATATTCCACCTCATTGGATATTCGGATATCTGTTCTACATTATCTCCAATGACTACTGTTATATTAAATTCAGCCAACACGCCCTGTTTTATATATATATATATATAACTCTTGTAGTCAAAAAGTTTTAATGACAAGGCATATTTTATAAATATTTACTTATAAAAAATTACTTTTAACTTTCCTCATTTAACTTCATGCTGATGTAGTAATGATTTTAAGAGAGACATTTCATTAAGATAGGAGCCAATGAAAACCAGCTACTACATTGTACTGAAAGTTTTGCTGGAGAATTGTGCTTGATGTCTTTTAAAGAGTAGTTTTCTTTATAGTTGGAAATTTGCTAAGCAAGTTTCTTTATACTGAAATATTCATTAAGTAGATCCATAAAAGTACTCCCTTGCTATTTCTGTGGCTTCACAGGATCTAAACTAAAAAAAAGTCATTATTTAGGCATCAGCAGTATTGGAAATGTGAGAAAGCTAACTTTCTAAAGAATTAGAATTCTCCTTTTAAGGGCAAATTTTGGATGCTATAGATCCCAATGTTTTCCCTTGGTAGCATCATGCTGGAAAGGAAACAAATCTAGTGTAAAAAAAATACATAATATCACAGAGATTCATGGGTCTGCAGAGAAATTTGACTTGATTAAAGTACTCATAGATGGATTGGGATCATCCAGTATGTGGTGTACAGTGTGTATATTTTCTGGCCTATAAAACATAAAGAGTTTACAAATAAAACATAAAGAGTTTACAAATAAAAATATTAAAAACCGTTCAAACCACCTTATTTCAGGTGAAAATCCCTTAAGAACAACTGGATCTCAGTGGTTTACCAGTATGAGGAAAAAAAAGAAATCTAGATTTTACGAAATTAAGGTTATTTTGAGCACTGCTTGAAATCTGTCTAATTGTTCAGTTCTTTTTCTCTCTATGGAAAATTTGAATAAAATTTTTATGTGTAAATCATAGATAAGTACCAGCAGATGCAACCAGGAAGCAAAACATTATTCTGTATGAAGGCTCCTATTGCAAGCTCAGATTTTTCAACATATGTGTCAGACAGAAGTTATTTAAGTTTTAAATTTGAAATATTATGTTAAATATTTTAATATTTCTAGGTTTCAATTTCTTTTTTAGGAAATGAATGTTAGGTTACTAGGAACTCTCTGACTCACAGATAAATCTGATAGTTGAACATAATGCCTTCTGAATGAACACATTCTGAGCAAGCACAAAGAAAGAACAAAGCATATTTTACTACGGATAATTTAACTTATATTAACTCTTGACTACAAGAAAGCAATGAACTCCAGCACACTCCCTGGATTTCATAGTCACTGCTCTGCTCTCAATTAGCCCTCAGTACTCTGAATCAGAGTGCACAGGTCTCCAATGTATGTCAATCACTGTGCTCCTTATTCAGGATTTGTCAAAAATCCCAAGCCTTGTCTGTACTGTCACTTAGACAAATAATTTTATCCTGGGTTTATGTATATTGGTTTCAAAGCCATTCTGGATGCCTCTAAGAAACACATATTCAAGGGGGAAAAAAACCCCTGGGATTGAATGATGTTACCTAAATAAAATATTAACCAAACTTCACACTACCTTCTGAAAAAAAGTGGGGTATCTTGTAGCATCCTCAAAGACATAGATGCTGAAAGTCTCTTCCAAAAGAGACATAACCTGGGCTCCCAGGCAGCTTCATCTGCTCTCTGACTATTCTGGGTTGACATTTGCCAGTGATCACACGCTCACCTACACAGCTGCACTTGCTCCAGTAACTGGCAGCATGGGCACATGGATCTCTGTGACGCCAAGATCCCACTCTAGCTGTTGGCACAAAAGTCCATTCTGCTGTCTCCAGTTCCTGGCACTGTGACTCCATGGTCTGCTGATGTGGACTGACTGTAGGGGCTGACACTCAGACTCTGTTCTTCATTTTCCTCTCAACATTCAACGAGAGTCCATCCACTGCAAAAGGAGTTAGAAATAGCATTTTATAAGTCAGGGCAGACTGTGCTAATGACATGCCAAGCATTGCCAGACAAACAGCTTCCATGGGTTTACATGGAATCAACCCTTTTATCGCCTTATTGCTCCACATTTCTTTTTTTGGTCTTATACAAAGCAACAACTTCCCTCTCTTTCCTAACCTTCAGTCCTTTCTCTTGGCATCCCACAGTAAATCTTGTGCTATCCCAAGATGCTTTTCCCCTGCATCCCATAATGTGTCCCATACTTCTAGGCAGTGATCCCTCGTCAGTCCCAAAGGTACTCTGGACAGCAGCTCCCTGACTCTTCCTGATGGGTGTCACACCTGGGCCAGAGCCTGGTAGTCTGTATGTGAATTTATGTGTGCTGACATGAAAATTTCTCAGCTCCAGACAGTGTCTTTGAGCCAATACTTACAGACAGATGGAGATTAGAAAGAAGCACTTACAAGAGAAAATGAACTCATCCTGATACAGAACTATTGTCCTTGCTTCTTTGTGATTTTAACTAAAGAAAAAGAAGATCTAGAGTGCTGCAAGAAGCAGCTGGAAATCAATTTTCAATCTGAAAGCTGACGATCAATATTACTTTCCATGCCTGAGAAGCTGAAGGCTGAGGTTTTCCCTCTGGATGACCAGAGCATCCATACTACCAGGGTGATCCACCACCATCTGTCTTTTGGTTAAAATAATGTATTCTTTATGTTGCATTTGTGTATGTGTTTTGTGGCTACAAGATAACCTAGTCTTTGCTCTACAGATCCTGTGCATAAAGAGCAATGGGATTCATTACTGTTGAGACTCATTATGCAAACTGCTCCCCCAGATCCATATTATAGTACATTTGAAAATCATTCCACATATCCAAATGTTCATTTTCATAGCACTTCATTTTTTCTTCAGACAATCTGCAGCACAATACTCTGTGCAACAGTGTGTCACATTGATATAATCAGGGGAATAATATATGTGACCCAAAGGCTTTTTGTTCCTTGCAGCAGTTCTCCTGGTAATATCCCTGCAGTAATTATGAAGAATATGCAATGATGTGCAGAAATACTCTTTCCTCTGACACCCTGGGGAATTCTACAGGAACATGTCCTTGGACTTTTAACTAGATGGATGTCCTACAGGTCTTTTTTTAGCATGGTGTATGTGGATAATTTTTTATTCTAAAGTCTGTGGAGCTCTTCAGAAGTGATGCCCTTGAACTCCTGCCAAAGGGATTCCCTGAAGGCCTTGTGTTAGACAAGCATAGTTTGTCCCAAATCTTTCAGAAAAACTAGTTTATCACTGCTGGAGGTTTTTAAGAGGGTGATGACTCCTGCAGTGTATATTTGCTTGGGATTTTAAAATGACAAAGCCTCTGAGAGTATTCCATGTTCTTGTTTTGTCACTTCTATTAGTTGCATTAATAAAGGTTTTCCCCTTGTCATTCTCCAGCAGTTTCACTAACTATTCCTCTCATTTAGAAAAGCTCTAGTGTATTCCATGTTTGATGTCACAATCTTATCCAAGACTACTTTATATTAGTTGAGTATAGGCAACATAGCAATGATGTTGCAAATGTATCTGACAATATGTAAGTGTGAAATACACAAATGCTGGTGTGATGGAAATCACTTACAAGTCAGAATCAAATGAAATCAGGGGAGATGTATGACTTGGGCCAAACAAGCTCACCACTTTATAGCTGGATGCAGAGCCATACTGGAAAAAGTGAGAAGCACATATTGTTCTTTCCATGCTATGCAGAATAAAAATAAAAAAAAAAATCATGTGGAGTTAAGGTGATTAGAGATTGTGTCTCCATTTTTCTTTTCAAAATGCTTTCTATGGAAGCAGGAGAAATTCTGCAGCTACTCAGGAGAAATTCTGCAGTTACTCTGTCAAAGAGCTGGAGGAAAAAAATAGACCATGAGTCTTCTAGGATAAAACTATACGGATCATAAATGCTTTGCATGAATCACTATTTGTTCTTTGACTTCTACTTCTTGCAATCTTACGAAAATATATTGTTGTATATATTGCATGCAGATATACATACTTTTTTAAATTAATGACTTTCTAGTTTTCCTTAAATGAACTAAAATCTCAACCTTTCTGCTCTTCACCTAAAGCCACAAGAATCATTGCTACATTCAGATAATTCCTATCAGTGTCTGACATTCCGTACTCTATTATAGAATGCAACTTCATTAAAATCAGTCTACAAGGACTTCTGTTCTTCTTATCTACCTGCAGGATTTTCATTAAAGATAGAGGTAATTAGGCTATGCAAAAGAAATTATACAGTTCTGATCTCATGCCTGTCCAGGGAATGTGTGTTCTAGTCTTTATTCTAGGTATTCTACTCATTCTTCTTCTTCATGTATGTACTGGATAAATCCAAAGACTTGGAAAGTAAAGGGAAGATTTATGACATGGTAGAAATTATCTCACATGTTCACAGGCTCTCATAGAAATATGATCATGTGGAAAATTTTTATTTCAGAACCAAAAAGAAATTACCTAGTTTACAAATCATATGCAACAAATGTAGCATTAGTTAGATCAGAGCATTCAAAATATCTGAGATAAAGCATTTAGAAAATATGAGTGTTTAAAGTTTTACATTTTGACATTTAGCAAGGAGTGTTTTAGTGGAAACAATCTTCCAGTACTGGCAAAACAGCAATGTGTTAAGGTATTAATAATAATCCTTTATTTCAAAAACTTGTAATAAATTTCATTTGAAGACATTCAGTCTTTTAACAGTGAAAAACCCACGTTAAATTGTGAGTAAATATAAACAGACATGCACACAAAACTGTAATGTCTTAACAATAGTATGATTCACACCTTCTAACTGGCTTTTGAAAATACTGTTTTCTTTTTTGCTCCCAGCTTGATGGTTATTTCTGCAAAAGTAATATTTTTTAGAGCTTCTGAAATGGAAAATCAACACTGTAAGGTTGTGAAGAGTTCCCTGTTGCCCTGGTGATTTACCATTGCATGCAATTTCAACCTTTCTTTTATATAGTGCTATATTAATACTTGTGTATGAGCTATAGGGGAAGAAAAAATATAATTTGCAATGTCATTGAAACAAGCAGTGTATAACAAAGTGCCACATGGGGTGTTGAAGGTATAATGGCTGATGTTCATTCACAAAATTTGCTAACATTAAAGCTCATAATATTTTTTGAAAAGCAAAGTGGATGTATAGGTCACTTGAACAGTCTGCCTTCCTTCTGTTGAATTTTAAAAAGAAGAGGTAAAGAAATCCATTTCAGTTTTCCTTTATCCTGATAATTTTGATGATTATGATCCACAAATGGTCTCGATAGCTGTGCAGTGCGTTATCAGTCACATGACCCAGCATGTGTTTCCACAGTGCAATACAGCCAGTAAACCCACACAAATATTTAAAGACATAGATTTTTACAGGTCATTATGTAGCTATTTTAAATCTCTCACAGTGGACCACACAAAACTTGTGTGTCACTGCTGGGAAGCCTTCCCATGATGGTTCAATTGCCACTCTGTCCACATGTGCTGTAGAAGCTGCTGCATGCAGGGAAGTCTTTGAGATTCCCTGTGTTTAGAAGAGAGGGATTCTGTATGACACTTGAGAACTTCTTTCCTTGTTGCCATGTCAGTTTGTGTACTTTTCATGAAGCAGTTGCAAGATAAAATTTACATGAAAATCCATGAGACTTGGGACCAGAACCCACATGTGTTTTAAGAGAGGGTCTGCAGGTACTACAGAGCATGTTCTCTTTCAAGTTTATGTTTCAAAGGAATAACAAAAGCCCAGATTTGTTTAATAGCCACATCCATTGCTGTATCAGGGTCTTCACCTGAGCGGAACTTTGTCCCTCATGCTTTGTACTGAAGCCTCTGACTTTCACCATTTTGCAAGTATTTCTTACAGGCTACCTGTTATCATGTGTTACCATGTGTTCTGCTGCTTTGGTATTTCAGCCTCAGGCAAAATGTTCCTTCTAAACATTGTAACCAGGTTTAAATTGTTATTTCTAATTCTTTCCACACACTTCATAGGGAACAAAAGTATCTCTACTATGAATCTTTTATTTTCTAAGTATAGGCTAAGAACTCCACAATTATTTTTAATTATTAAATAAGCAGATAATCAAGGCATACATGAATCTCCTTAGAATAAAAATACAAATTTTTTTTCTTGCTGATGTCGAAAAATGTGTTAAAGGTCAAGCCAAAATTTTTCTGAATTGCTTTTGCTTGAGCCACATTTCAGAGGCAAAATTTAATAAAATATTATAAATCTGTAACAGTGCTTCCATGTAGTATTTCCACAAATGGAAAGAGCAATTGGATTTTTGTGCATCTTCACATATCCAAGTAACAATTCAGTTCACAAGGATGAAATTTATGAAAATGTGGAATAACATATTGAAGCTGGGAGCATTGCTGTCTTTTCTTCTGCATTTCTTCTTTTCTTTCTTTTTTTTTAGTCTTTTCCTCTGTTTAGGAATATCCTTGCAATAGAGCCCTACTACACTGGCAGGGTGTCTTGGCAAGGGTTTACTAGTGCTGTCACAAAGATTTAGTTTGGCATGAGGCAGAGCAAAGACTTTCTCGGTTTACCCAGAATAAACTTATTTCTGTCTAAGAAGAGTAATGACACTCTTTTTCAAAAATTTTAGTAGGTTTTACATAATGATGTCAATATAAACATCCAAGATGCTCCATTACTTCCATGAAGTAAGCAAATGAACCAGGTACCAGTTGCCAGAAATTTCTGTGTCAAGGGATTTATTTTGTTCAGTAAATAGCGCACTGCTTTCTTTCACATACGAGAATTTACACAATCTTTAAAAGTATATCAGATGTCACCTGCAATAGTGGAAGTTAGAAAGGTGAAGGTATTAGTTAAATTATTTTGTGCCTGAAAATAATATCTCCAAGGTGTAATTTTTTTTTTTTTTTTAGATAATGAAGTTGCTATGGAATAGCAAAATATTTAAAGAAACATCTCTATTCAAACAAACAAAAGTATAGTGGAGCTTAATAAAAATCATACAGAGCCAGGAAAAAGAAAGAAAGCTTCAAAATAGGTTTTGTTATATTTTACTGTAAGAGTGACATTCTGCTAGAAATCTTGTAAAAGTCTTCATAAAATCTTTTAGTTTATTTTTCTTTAAAAAAATTAAATGCAACATAACTATAATGATTGCATGTAAAACTGATTTAGTCTAAGGTACACAGGAAAAAACTTCCAACAAGACGCACTAATGATACTTATCTAGCATGATACAGGTACGTATCATGGTATGTAAGGTTTGTTCTTTTCTCATTGGTTTTTCATGACTCATTGCAGAACAGGAAATTTGTATTTATCAATTTTACTAGTATTGCTTGCTTTAAAGTAAAATAGTATAAAGCAGTGTCTTCAGAAGAAAGTTATAGAATTGTGTGCTTCAAACAACAGTGCGAAGAGGACAAGGAACAGTAACTATTTTTTTGAACTTTTGAGAAACTCACTAGCAAAAACAATCAAATATTGTAGGATCAGCTGGAAATGACAGATCTTCTTAGGATAAGATGATCAAGAGGATTATACTATTTCTTGAGACATCATAGTATCTGGAGAGAGAGCACTCTGCTCTCCAAAGCAGTGCAGTTGTCCTTTTAAAAGAACTCGGCAGTTGCAGACTCTTTTCGTTAAATCCATTTTTGCTGATGCTAGTACTTCCAAAGTAGTTAACAATTGCTAGAAAATGAAGTCAGCCTGGAAAGGTAGAAGGTGGAAGTTGTCACCTGCAGTACAGAGCAGTGCAGAAGTTACAATGCAAGGGAGAACTCTGAGGTCAGAGTAAAATGCCAGTCCTTTCACTGTGTACTTGGTAAGACCTGGAGTACAGTACTTCGAAATGGGTTTAGCAGTTAAACTAATGTAAGCAAAACATATGGCCCTGGAAAAAACATTAGATTACATAAAGAGTACAAGAGGCCTATGATTTCAAAATATACATTTGATATTAACTTCCATTCCCTCCACACCAATTATTTTTCTTTATGCTTAATCAGGGATCCTCATTTGTAAAAGAAGAGATCATTCACTCATCTTGATCCATAGACAAGGAAAGAAAAATAGAAAACATTCAGACCATAGAAGACCTCTCTTGTACAGATCAATCTCTCCTGCAGTTCTTTCTGTCATCAAAAAGACCTTTTGTCAGGACTGCGCTTTTTGTTTAACACAGGAAAGCTGATGAAAAAATCAGACACTTGAAAGAATAAAGGGAATAAAGAGCAGCAGAAAGTATTGAAAATCATTTTGAATGCTCACTTCATAAACAAAGCTACAAATGTTCCTCTCTGGTCGATGACTTCGGGGGCTTCTAGCACAAAGAATAACAAATTCAACTGACTTCTTATGCTTGTAGAACAGGGCCAGAATCCCAGTATAGGCTGGTAGAAGAGGGAGATTGATTGACCTGTAGAGCAGCAAGGCACAGGGAAAAACAAATGTTCTGTATTTGCTGTCCTTGATGTACGATGTATTCCAAACGCCCAATGTTCTGGTTGAGGGAACTCTTGCTAAGATGAGAATGCAACAAATCCTAACAATTCTTACTATTGCTAAAATAATTCATGTCTCATTAAGTGACAGAAAACCAGGTTAGTAAAAAGGTTTAGGGCATAATATACAACTTTAAAGACACTTCCCTTGTCTTCACATATATATGTATACATATACATGAATATATACTATGCTATTTTTAATGTCTTATGCCACTGTACACTGCTTGTCATTTACAACCATCATAAAACATTATTTCATGATGCAAAGAAATATTAAAAAAAAAAAAGGTAAAGAAAACTGCCTGCAAACTTTCATTGAAGACAGTAGTAAGAGAATGCTCGAACAAAGAAGGAAAAAAGAGAAATGCTGCAACCACTTTTACTCAGAGCCTCCTTGTTTTTTGAGGTAAAATGATCAAGAATTCCTCTGTGGTATTCTAAGGAAATTTTCTTCTTGTACTGGCTTTCTTGAGAAACAAGGTCAGTCTTTCCATATCTCTTTCTAAATGAAAGAGATCTTTTGCTCACCTACCCAACACTATAGAGCTCCTGAGACTTCTGCATTATTGATGGAGATGTTGCAGACCTGCACCACAGCTTTGCCCTATTCTTCAGAATGACTTCAAGGCAATCTGTCCTTTGAGTCTAACTGTTCTTTCAGCTCAATCACTTCTTTCTATAAATCCTCAGAAATCTCAAGATGGCTTTCTATTACATGGGAAAATATAATTAAAAAAAAAGAGGAAAATAAACCAACTAAAAAAACCCAAACCACAAATGAAGCAAAATTCTTACACAGTGAGAGATTAATTAATGCCTTCTCCAGAAATATGATCAAGCTCTTCATCCAAAATATAAATTCTTGCATAAATCTGGCTTTTGGAAAATATGCATGGTATCTTTCAAAACTACTGATAAAATTATATATCTTTAAGGCTCTATGAAAAATAAAAAACCTGAAGTTTCTCATAGCTCAGTTTTTTTCTCTGTAACATCAATTTTTTTAGGCACGGTTGATTTTTTTTTGCATGTGACCATGAACACTAGTAACCACTGGAGTACCAGCCATGAGAAAAGGGACAAAGTTTATGCAGCAGTTTTCTCAGACACTGAACTATGGGTCATGAATTGACTTTCAAAGGAATGACCACTCATCCTCACCACTTTTCTTGGCTGTTTTAAAACTTTCAAGGTTTCCATTTATTGTTAACATCAAATCAACATGCATTGCAAGTTGCCCGGAATAAAGAGACAATCTTTTTAATCAAAGTGTCTCTGTGTCATCATGACAAAGTCCCTGTAAATATCTATAGTAAACATATAAAAAAAAATTAGGATATTTTTATGCAAACAATTCCTTATTTCAGAAACCAGATTCTCTCCAAGGAGATGGAGTCAATATTTTATGGCAAGGCTAAATGTCAGTCTTCAGGCCAATGTTTTAAGGGCTCCAAGTAGAAAAAAAATATACCACTACTTGAGAAGCCACTCACTGGCATTTTTGGGTTGTTGCCTATCTGAATAAAATATGTGATTAGAAATGACCATGTATTTTTTTTTTCTATCATTAGCATCTTCCTGCTATGACTACATGGATTTTTTAAAATTTTATTTTAGTCTTTATATTCCCATAGTCTTTCCTCTAATTTTAGTGTATTCCTACTTCTGCAGAGATCACAGAAGAATAAGTTGCCAGTAAAGTAACCATCACACTTTTTTTTTTACAAAAGAACTGAAAAATGAAGAAAACTATGACAGCATTTATGATGTGCTAGCATAATGAAAATAATATATAAACAAAAAACTACCATACACTAACATGATTATGACTCAAATCATGCAGATGAGAGTTAGCATGTTAAAATAAATTATTTTAAATTAAAAATATATATCTTATCTATTAATCTGAAATTAAACATTTACAAGTGTCTGTCCATACACAAAACACTAAATAGAGTTTTGTTTATTTTTAAGACAGTGAAATGAGAGCTAGGAAAGCAGTAAATTTGTTCTTAATCCATTTGTTAATTTGTTCAACTCACCTTTCATATGTGGAGATGGTTTGAATTCTTATCTGGCTGCTGTTGCCTGTGCTCTCTTGAGCGTCTTCTCAGAGAGCAACTTATTAACAATTATGATAAACACCCTAGGAAGATTGACAGAAAATGTACACACTACCATTGAGAAAAAATATTTTCATACATCTTCTAAAATGTGCTATTCTCTACCTCCATCTACTGGAGAATTGTTAACAACTAAGTGACTGAAGATTTTTCTAATTCTTCCTCAATGCATCTGTTATTTTCAAGGAAAGCTAAACCCCAGTTCAGTGAAAAAAAAAAAAAAAAAAAGACTTCAGACTATGTCCCTCAAAAATAACATTTTAGGCATAATCATTAGCTCAGTCATTTCTGTTTGGATATAACCATTCTTATAAACATCTAAAGCTGTAAAAACTATAGTGACCTAAATTAATTAGCAATATTTTTTTTTTTTTCAAAAAAGACAAACAAATGAGAAGCAAAACAAACAATCAAACAAAACCCCATAGCAGCATCTCTTAGTCAGGGGAGAGTCCCTAGTTACCTTCAGCAGAACTGGAGAACTTCTCTGCATTCCAAGACTTCCATAAATGTGAGTGTCTATCTATATTAGTAGCAAATTTAATTCAATAAAGAGTACACTAAAATAAATAGTGCTGAGGAACTTGATATCCACATTGCAAGCATTTTCCAGTGCTTTACCCCAACCTAGTCATAGGCTGATTCTGTGTATTGAAAACCCTTCAGCAGATGAAATGACAGATTT
This sequence comes from Molothrus aeneus, assembly GCF_037042795.1. Classification (NCBI taxonomy): domain Eukaryota; kingdom Metazoa; phylum Chordata; class Aves; order Passeriformes; family Icteridae; genus Molothrus; species Molothrus aeneus. Next base: position 71,935,299 of record NC_089647.1, on the reverse strand, counting down.
TCTGGCAAAGTATAATTGGAAAGATGCCCATTGTGTACAGTTTGAGAACCCTATATGGATGGCACTTCAGCACAGAGAGAACAAATGAGCAATTTATTCAAAAATGGACAAACAAGGGGAAAAGCAACCCTTTTGGTCTGAACCATAACACATAATGCAACCATGCTGAGAGATGCCACTACACAAGCAAAGCTAAGCCACTCACAACTGATCTTTTGCTTCATGTCATTTTAAATTCAGGTTTTGTTTCCAAAGAGGTCTCATGGCAGCATGTTTGCAACCAGCTCCCTCAACAAAGCCCAGCCACATCACTTTCAGCATAAAACACAGCATTCACTGCCACCTTGATATAGTACTATTGTTGGAAAAGTTGGAAGTATCTCATTGTATGTATTTTGGACATAGTGGGTGACCTGTATTACGTGTCTTCCTAAATTTCAGACTACAAGCCCACAACCTCTGTTTTCCAAGCAGGACCTGCTAGATGACCAGGACACAAGTACTTTGGATGAAGAAGGGGCGATATGCAGATTACTCCAATTGTTCTTATTTCAATTATGATCATCTCCTGGTGAAATGGAATCCGTTTTGCAGAAGGAAACCCAGGATCAGAATTAGAAAGAAATAGGGTGGAAAAAAGGGAAAAGAAAAAAAAAAAGGAGTCTCTATAAAAAATGAGTAAAGGTTTTGTTTTTAAAACCCATGAAATAAATGACTTCTATAATATGAGGCATATGAAAGCAAGAAAAAAAAAGTAATTTTTCTTTGAAGGAAAAACAATGTCAGTAATTTAGCTGAGTTTATTTCATTATGTAATATAGAAAACACATATTTAATTGCAAAAACATAAGGAATAACCACTGAATAATTATTGATACTGCTTATGGTTTGCATTTTTGCTTACAAAAAACATTTGAAAGAAATAGAAGTGTATGAAATTATGTAGGAAATACAAGCATATTAGCTAGGTCACATTCCAGTTACTCAGATGTTACTTAATTGACAGAACTTTATATGGAACTGTCAACATGTAGAAAAATTATATGGTAATTAAAGAGCTGATGGAAGAATCGAGGAAAAATTTTCATGTAGAAGTATCAAAACAATGTGTGCATCACTTTCAAAGTTTGGGGTTTTTTTCTGTTCAGGTAACTTACCAACTGTAGGTTACTCCACTGCATATTGTAGAGGCCTGAACCTCCAAATTTCCTGACCAAGTACTTAGTCTTAGCACTGGGAATCACTGACTGACTTAATTTCCAAAATTCAGTTTCTTAAGGAAGGTGAGAAGCTGGGGTGCTCTAAGTTTCTCTCAGATGTTGATTTAGGATATTGCCAGAATATCCACTTGGGGCTTAGCAGTCACTCAAGCTTGGGAAGTGGAGCTGTAACTTATCACTACTTCCATTAGAAAATATGGTTTTAGTCACTATTGTAATGGTTAGTCACATTATAGAAGCACTTAAGGATGTGGAGTATGTCCTAGTATTTATCACCCACTTTTTTTTTTCTTGTTCTTTGTAAAAAAGCAAGTTTTCAAAAGACCAGTTTGAGTACAGGAACATCAATCCTCCCAAGGGAGTGTCAGAAATGTCAAATGCACCTGCAACAGGCAGTAACAACCACAATCTACTCCTATCCTTTTGTCTGCAGATGCTGTTTTCTTCTATTTGCAAGTACTGCAATTCCTTCACAAATCACTGTGGTCATCTATTGACTCATACTCCTCTAAACCTGCAGACATTGTCATCACTGTACAAAGGCAGAGTGAAGAAAACATCATCAAACTATAAAAAAGCAAGAACAGAGGCCATCCTGTTCTCCACCTCTCCTTCCAAACCCCCAGCTTTGATTGGAATCTGAAAGCTATTTAGGAGAAAACATTTTTCCTCCTTGACAGGCTAGAAAGTAATTTGTGTGATTCATGACTTTTTGGGTGACGAGACACTTTTGAGATGTTTCTGAAGAGCTGATTAATATAATTGGAGATTTCCCTCTTGGTATAAATGGCTGAGGAAGTTTAAACTAGATTTATGTTGCTTCTTGAAGGTAGTGTGTGAGCTTACTTCCCTTCTCTTTCTTCTTTATTGGTTTACTTAAATGGAAATGCTGAGAAGGCAAGACCATAATTCAGCAATTCACAAGTCATAGCATACAAATATAATGTGTTCTGTCTTACCAACTATATTGAGGACTTAGGAATTCAATAGGAGGGATCCAATATCATCAACCTTATCAAGCATTTACATGAGTCTGAAAATATATTTGGTTTTTATATCAGATATCATTGTGTGTTCATTCAAATGTAAAAAAATAAAAAAAACCCCAACCAAACAAAACACCACGACCAACTAATCAACCAACCAAAACAAAACAAACAAAAAATCCCCCATGCCAGCCAACCAACCAACCAACCAATAAAATCATAGCAAAAAGCAATAGTAAAACTTTAATTCATCTGCAGAAAAGATGAGAGCTAAAAGACATTCCTTTAATTATGTGATTTAAAGAATTATATGTAAATTACTTAAATTATGTGTAAATATTCCTGTATGACTATTTAGGGATATAAGAACATTAGAGACCAGAAAGAAATATTTGTCCTAACACAAGAACTGAGAATCTATAATTTAGCTTTCATTTAAACTAAAAAGTTCTTCCAGGAGCCTGACTTGTATACTGTAGTAAAGTTATTTAATTATTTGGTTTACCAATTCAGAAAAAAAAAATAATGAGTCTTGTTCTTTCTTACTGTCCTTCGTTCTGTTTTTAATTGTCATCATAATTAACAAGATGTTTTTCTGTCAGAATTTAATTACGCCTCTCAACAGTGCCATCTGGTGGAGTTAAAAATAAATTATTTCGATCTCATACCTTTGCATCTTAGCTCATACCTTACCCTGTACATGAATGCAGGCAGCATTAGGAGCAAACAGGAGAAAATGCAGATGTGTGTGCAGTCACAGGGCTTGGATCTCATTGTGATTATGGAGATGTGGTAGGATAGTCCTCCTGACTGGAATGTGCTAGATCACTGTTGGCAGAAGACATGGTTGCAGTGTTGATATATTATGAGTGGGGGAAGGCCATGAAACACAAAGTTCAACAGGTTGATATACATTCAGCTTCAAGTGGGAACACCCAGGTATCTCCCCTGATGGGGAGAGTTTAACAGTGCCTGACAGAACACTGTGGCTCATATGCATATAAAATGTAGTTTGAGATAAAATTCACAGAACTGAAGTACTTTAAGAAAAGAACATATTAAAACCCCCTTTCTATTATCCTTGTATTGTCTCTTGCATCAAATTCCTGAGAGGGCCTTTTGGTCATCTAGTCAGCTACAGAGCAGAGAGGAAGGGAGTAAGTGATATTATTTGGAGTGCATTCAAAAGCCAATGCTTTACTGTGTTCCTGTATTGGTAATAAAAATGTGAGGAATTAAAAATAGTTAAATATTGCATATATAAATCAACAGTAAGTAAGTGCTGACAGTTTTTCAGAAGTGCTGCAGTGCTGCTTAATTAGGTGTGTGAGAGAACATGGTTTCCTAGTCATAGATTACAGGGAATACTGGACTGGGCTAAGAGGATTTAAACCACCTTCTCTGTCCTAGTGATAGAATAAGGAATGGTGGTTAGCTCTTGGAAGGAGAAAACACAGTAGTGACAACATATGCATGAGCTAAACATGTACCAAGATGCAAACCTAGGAGCCATGTACCAGGATCTGTTAAATCACAGAAATTAAACTACCAAAGAGCAGAGCAGGCCATCAAAAATTCTTACTCTCAAATACTAGGGAGGTGCTAAATCTTACATATTAAATAAATAGAAATATCACATGGGAAAGTCTTGATTCTCTCAGGGAAGGTCTCATAAAAATGTAGATATGACAGAAGCTGATTGAGAAGTTCAGATGAAGCAGACTTCTGCATTGCTGCATTGGAACTAATACAAAATGCTAGGAGAATTATGGTACAAAACCTAATTTGACAAGACATTTAAAAGATATCTGTCAAAAATGTTTTGCCATCATTTTGGTAAGCACCATCAAAAAAAGAGAAAAAAATACAGTGATTTAAAAAAAGAATTGCATTTTAATATATGGTAGGATATGTAACTTTAAAAAGTAAACTCAGAGGAGACAAGAATAAAGCAAAAAGGATTTTTTGCCTTTTATGTCCTTTGTTCCTAGCTTGATTTCTGCCTGGAAATTTAGTTCCTTTTTCCTCTGTTAGGTTTTAGGTAATCCCTTCTGGTTCCTAGGTATTCCTTCTTTATCACATTTTGATCTTTATTTTCAACAGTATTTTTGTAGACTTTGTAGTGCTGCTCACCTGGGAGATTTCTTGTCTGTTGCCTTTTTAGAGTAGTATAATATACATAGAGTCATACAAATAAAACACCACAGGTTGCAAGAAGTGGAGGTGACTGTTGCACAATAGGGTGATTTTGTCCTTTCACCTTCCTCAGCTTCATCATACTGAGAAAGCCAAACAGGGCTGGCAAAAAAGAACTGTACACTTTGGACAATGACTATTCAGAGAGATAGACTTCCCTGATTAAGGAGGACCTACACCTCCAAGTTCTTTCTGCATGGGGAGGTATTATACAACCATGGAGTGCTTATTTAATATTTGCTAGCAATGACACCAACCATTGGCGGGAAAAAGGGGATTTGACAGACTAAGACTGCCAAATTTGACACAACCACAACAATAAATAATTCACCATAAGGCACAGTCCTGGCTAGCACTGACCAGCAGACTTCAAGGGCAGATCAGGAGGCTTTACCCTACTGAGTCCTGTGAGAGGACAGTTTCCCAGTGCTATGTGCAAGGAACAATGGATGCCTTCCCAGGACTGAGCTGGGCTAGCTGTGCACCCCAATCCTCATGCAGGTAAACTTCAGTTAGGCACTGAGTCACTTACTGAAAGGGCTGCAGTAAAGGATGGATAATGTTCAAAAAATCAGAGCAGTACTCAGCAGCAAGAAGATTGATGAGTTTTTCGTAGATGCCCTGGAAGTCCAACAGCCTCAACCCTGCTTTGTTAGGAGAGAGCTAAGACTGTGCTGGAATCAATAATGCTTAGAGACTACAATGTTGGGACAGGCTGAAAGACTGGCTTTTCAGCAACAAGACAAAGGCCTTTCTCTTCTTGCAGATGTTCTGGAAAGGCATATCAGAAAACCAAGTGTGATATGACACAAAGACAGGGCAGTCTGTGATTCTGTTTAGAAACTTCTTGCTGCAGGGTGAGGATGGGATAGTAGTGATGGTCCATTTTCTCTCTATCTGAGCTGCCTGAGAAGTTTTGCTGTTTGTCAGGGTCTTGCATCCAGGATGTGTGGAGAAATTAGTGAGGCCTTGGGCAAGCTTCTTGCTGCTCATCCATGTGAGCATTAATGACACCACCAAAGTAAATGCTGAGCATACCAAGGATAAGCATAGGGTTCTGAGTATAAGGAGCAGTAGCAAGGTTTTTCATATGGGGATGTGCTTGCTTCTGTCAGACAGTGGAAAAGAAGCACGTAGCTGAAGTCTGCCAGTAACAGAAACACAGAGAACCACAGAACCATCAGGGTTAGAAGAGAACTTCAAGAAAGTCCAACCCAACCATCAATCTATCACCACCATAACCACCCCTAAGCCATACAGCCAAATGCCACTTTCAGAAACTTCACGAGCACTACTAGAGACAGTGACTTCACTTCCTCCCTGGGCAAATTGCCTTGTGAAGACTGACCTAGAACAGAGACTAGATAGAGTTAAAAAATAAAGTAGGTATTTATTAGAAGGCTTCAATGGATACACCTTGGGCAGTAAAAGAGCCCAGCCAGGGTTACACCCAAGGCAAACCCAAAATTGTCACAAAATGGATGACCGGTCAAGGCATCTCACATTTTTATATGTTTTGGTCCATTAGCATGTTGGAGCTAATGGTCAAGTTATAGCTTTTGGTTATGAATTCCCATCCTTCTTGTTTTCCTCTCTTTGGTCCACCATTGTTTATGCTCTTGGGCCTGAGATTTGGATTGATGGCCCTTGATCCCCAGCTAGAGAAGGAATTTTAATAGTTTTGTCTACCTTCTCTGTGAAGAGAGCTTACTGTCCCCTAATATGAAGCTCAAAAATACAGACTTAAGCAGTAGAGAATCTGAAAAATATAAAATCTAAACTTGAGGTTTCAATTGCAATGCCTAACAAACCTTTCAGTGAATTTTTTTTTTCTAATCTCTAATGTGAAACTCCTTGGGTGCAACTTGAGGCCATTTCCTCATCTTTTCACTTGAGACATGGCAGAAGAGACTGACCCCACCTCACGACAACCTCCTTTCAGATAATTGTACAGAGAAGTGAGGTTCCACCTGGGCCTCCTCTTCTCCAGACTAAGCAATACCAGTTCCCTCAGTCACTCCCCATAAGATGTTTTCTTTGACCCTTCATCACCTTTGTTGCCCATCTCTGGACACAGTCCAGCATCTCAATGTCCTTTTTGAAGTGAGTGGCCCAAAACTTTACACAACACTCGATGTGTTGCCTCACCAGTGCCGAGTACAGGGGAGCAGTCACTTCCCTGGTCCTGCTGGCCGCATTAACCTTGATACAGTCCAGGATGCCATTGGCCTTCTTCATCACCTGGGAACACACTGGCTCATGTTCAGCTTTGCATCAACCAGCATCCCCAAGTCCCTTTCTGCTGAGCAATTCTCAAGCCACTCTTCCTCAATGCCACAGTGTTGTGGTTCGTTTTGGTATGTTCTGTTCCCCCCATGCTATTATGTTAATGGTTCTGCTGGTTGTTCCCTCCTTTTCCCCATTATTTGTCAATCTCCTGACTCCTCCCCGGTTTCCACAGTTACTATATGTATCCCTTTAATTCCCCACCCCCGGCTGCCTGCCAGTCACTCAGCACTCCTGCCTCTTTTTCTAGAAGCTTCTAGCCAGGGTGTTGGGTGGTTGGTTCAGGGGCCGGGGCCCCTCCCTTAGTTTTGTGTGATTGGTTTTTCCGTTATGTCAGTTATCAGTGTATCACCCCTTCCCTGTCTCTGATTTGTCCCTAAGTTGTTACCACCCCTACTTCCCACCTTCCTTAAAACCAGAGGTTTCCCCTCCCTTGGGGCTCTCCAGTTCTTGGACTCCTTGGGTATAATTGGTCTCTCCGGGGGCACAATAAAACCCGATCGTGCCGCCAACTAGAGAGTCGTCTCTTCATCCTGCGGATCGAAGTCCTGCTGGGCTGCATCCTTGAAGGCAGTTTATTGCCTTAGGCACTGTACCTAGCAACGAAGTTGGGGGAGTGTCCACACTAGCTGAAGGTGGGCTGGCCAGCTAGCCAGGGTGTGTCTCCATTGGCCGGGTCACTTCACCACAGCACTGCATCTTGTTGGTGTGACCCAAGTGAAGAACCCATCATTTTGCCTTACTGAACCTCATGCAGTAGTCCTTGGACAATCAATCCAGTCTGTCCAGATCCCTTTGCAAAGCCTTTCTACTCTCAAGCAAATCAACGCACCCATCTAACCTGGTGTCATCTGTGAACTGACCAAAGGTACACTGAATTCCCTCATCCAAATCACCATTAAAGATGTTAAATAGGACATGCACCAATACTGAGCCCTGGTGAATACCAATAGTGATAAGACACTAACTAATTGAGGAGCTAGTATCATGTGCCAGCCAGTCTTTTTGGTCTCAGGACTCCTCCAGAGTATGAAATGATAGGACTAGAAGAAACAGCAAAAGATCTTTTCAATGAGAGTGATCAAACACTGGAACAGACTGCCTAGAGAGGCTGTGAATTCTTCATCCCTGAAGAATTTGAAAGGGTGGAAGGACAAATCCCTACACAACAACATTCAGGTTTGAAATATGTCCTCTTTTTACTGATCTAGGACTGATGTCTCTAGGGCTCCCTTTGAACTGGAATTATAATTCTGTGGTCCTCCAAAGAGCAAGGGAAAGTCAAGTGAAACTTGCCAAATGGAGGAGGCTGCCACTGTCTACTGAGAGCAACTGGACTTTGAGAGAAGGTTCAAGGAGAGTCAGCAGTCCAGAGCAGACAGAATTAACATGAAGCAGATGAAGCTTCCACCTGCACCTCAGCTGAGATGCTGAGAGAATTAACAAACTGTCAGACAGGTCTCAGTGATGTGGAGAAAGAGAACTTCCTAGGGCCAAAAGAGGATTTTTAGAATTGGCTGCCAGCCAGGTAGTAACTCTTCCTTGACATCAAGCCTAGAAGCAAATCTCTGCAGGTAGGGAAGAATCTCATTGATGTTAAGCTCATATCTTGGAACTGTTTTCTTATAAAGAAGAAATTATACTGGCTTACCTTTTAAAACACCTTTTAAAATACCTTTATTAGATTAATTAAAATAAAATAATTAGTATAGTACAATTTTTGGTTTTGTGCTGATTTTTAAAATTATTTTTCCTTTTTTCCCCTTTTCTTATATTTTACAGTTTGTTAAAAAAGAAAAAAGAAGAAAAGAAAAAAAGAAAAAAAAATAGAATTTCAAGCAAATTGCCCTGAATGAGTATGGGTATGATCTGTCATGCAGCAGTGATTCAAAAGTGAAAACATCTTAAATGGATTTAGTGAAACTGCAGAGCAATATAATTTAAAAGCTACTTTATACTGTACTGGACATGGAAAAATCACCTTATTTGATTGTCTACAAAATATTTGTTTTTATTTTGAAAGCATAGAAGCATGAATCTAAAGGAATTGCACAAAAATATTTTCTACAAACAAGTTGCCTGAATATAGTAAACTAGGATGAAATAATTGAAAATCAATAATTATTTTATTTCTCAGTTGCGCTGTGGAGTTTTTTTCCTCTGAAGATATGATTGAGAAACGACATGACCACTAGAGGGCAGAGACGGATAACTTTTTAAATACATTAACCATAATTCCTTCTGCGAGTGCTATTTTTGTGACAAGCTAGTGATTTTGGACTGCAAATGAACTCCTGAGCTAGCTACTGACTAGAAGGGAATGAAAGACAGATTTAAATTCAAACATTCATTTGCATACCATTAATTAAGGTATATGAGTCAAAATAATTTAAAGAATTACTAGGGACATAAGATAATTGCAAAATTACTGATGAGACATGCAATCAGTAATGGAACAAGATGATGGGAAGAAAATATATGAGCATGATAAAGCAATTGTGAAAGGAAAAAGTTATGCTAACTGGGGAAAAGAGAAAGCAGTATTTCCATATGTCCCGGGGGTGGGGAAAAAAAAAATTGATACAGATTTCTATGTTTACTGAAATAAAATACAGTATTGAAAATTTATATATGGCTTATTTATAGCTTGTTAGAAGAACATGTTTATACTAACTAGTTTTATGTAGCATATAATTCCAAATAACTTAGATACATACAAATATATAAATATATGTGTAAATACTTAATATTGTGTCTTGTTGACTTAATCAAATTTTATCACATGCTATATTGGAAAGAACATAACCTTTTAATCACATTTAAACATGCACCTAATTATCTTATATTATCTTATAGATGTCTTCATATAATGTCTATAAAACTAAGGTGACTATGCTAAAATGCATTTTGTAATTGTAAAAGTAAATAGTAACAGCAAAATGTGAATTTTCTATATTGCTGACATAATAGCTAAGCAGGTTTTTTCTGGCTGAAATTCAGTTCAATAATGTTTAAAACATTAAAATGTATTTTCTTGACCCATTTCAATATTCAGTGGAGAGCTGTGATTTAATTCAGTTACCTGAACACAAACTCTTAATGTTTTATGAGAAAACTTAGCCTGTTGGAATAATTCAGAAGGGTTTTACAGTTGTGATGTTCAAATTATAGGAGAGTTGCAGCTTTTGGAAAGCGCCTGGAGCCCACAAAGGATATACTGGGTAGACATGTGAATTAATGCAATCAACAGGCCCAGCTCTGGTGTTACACTCAAAGTCTGGTTTATAGAGGAGGAGGAAGCACACCTTTCAGATAAGTACAATCAAGAATTTATTGTTAATATAAAAAAGATTTTAAGAGTCTAATCAGTTTTAGTCTGCATCTAATTGTTGTGGAAGAATAAGAAATAATGATGCAGTTAAACTGTTGTGCACACACTTCTTTTATACCCCTCTTCCTGCTCATACTCTCACCCTTCCCGGGCTCCTTAGGGTCCTAAGGCTGGTGGCTTCATTTAGGTTGCATTTGGCAGGGTATTGCCATTTTCAGTCTCTGGAGTTCTTTGTCAAGAAAGGTATGACCTTCATGTTGATGGCTCCTTATTCCTTTCCCTAGTATTAAGTTAGGATTATTCTTGCATGCTTGCAAATGCACTTATAAATCTTTGCTCTGGTTTTATCACTGGTTTGCACGTCTGAATTGCAAGCAATGGTACTATGGACAGTGCCTTTTACTTATCATTGATATTATTGCTTTGTTCTCTTTGTTAGTTTCAAATCAATCTTTTGCCAGCTGGCCAAATGACCTGATGACATCTGCCAGAGAGCAGAAAGAATGAGTTTGCTACCCAGGAGAAGGAGCATGGAGCCAAGATAACCCCAGTGCAGACCCTGACCTTACTGAGGGATTGCAGCCCCACAGCAGCAAAAAAGGGTGACAAATGCAGGTCTGGTGTCAGCAACAGGTCTCCCTAACAGTCCAAAGATCCTTAGAAAAACACAAAGTGAAAATTCACAGCTGAAGTCAATCCAAGACCTCCATCAGCAAGTCAGAAATATCAGGGGCCAGAGCTGGTTAGAGGCAATGGATGCCCAGGTCTAAGCTGAAAAGCGCTTATGGGTTCATTGTCAAGGTTTTCCAGGTAACACTGGCGCAACCCACTGAAGCTTAGTGGTGCCCTTAAAGCCCTGACACTATAATGAAAACTGCAAATCAATGTGAGAAGATAAATTATGATATCTGCATGATTTCTACGGTAAAAGTATCCCTTAGAAAAACATACATGTGATTCTAGAATATTTAAAATCAGATAAAATAAATTTATGTATGCTGACTAATTTGAAGGCTTCTATTTATCATTTCCCTGAAAAGCAATTTTTTTCACATACTGAGCAAATAGTTTTTAAGATTCCATAAAGTAACAACAAGGTAAGAATGAAAGACATCATGTAGTCCTTGAGATCATCAGCTTGTAGCCATATTATAGGATGAGTAAATTGTTGTGCTTATTATGATTCTGAATGCTTTTCCCAGAAGTAGAAGCACAGAAATAGAAAATATGTGGTTGAATTAAGATATTCAGCTACTACATCATGGGCAGGATCATGTTATAGTCAAGATAAAAAAGACAGTTCTTGGGGACTCAATGTTCTGAATCCCTAAGGAGAAAAAAAAGATAGAGTCATAAGGAAAACAAATGTCTTAGGATAGACACCATCTGATTAAATATCTTCTGTGTGTTTTAGTCTGAGAACACCCAGCACATCTAAATACTCACTAAAAGAACAAGAATTATTTTCTGTTCACCCCATAATAAATTGGATAAGTACAAGTTCATTAATGGATATAAAATAATCCTGTCTCATATATGATGGCATCTCTTTATGTAAGGTTTTGGCTTTCAAGTACTTTAATTTGTGCACAGATTATTACAACAAATTAAAATATGTAATGTCCTTGATCAGTTTCTAGAAAATATAAGAAAATATATACAACAGTCAGCTAAAAATAGGAAAAGGGATGGAAAATTCTTGTTGAATTAACCTGAATTCAGATTATTCAGTATGCTACTATAGCATATGAGTAAAATAGGATACTTAAAATAAAGAAGTAACATTTAAACTATCATTAACATACTGTAGTCTACAGCTGTATTTACTTGGTACTGTTATTTATGATAGTAAAAGAGAAGATCTAGCAGGTCATCAAAGGCTAATAACTCAATAAAGTTTGAAACCATTTAAAATAGAATGAAATAAAAACAGTTTGAAAAACATTAAATAATGAAAAACATAAGATAAGCTTGTATTTCACAATGCCTTTCTTACTGGATGGTAAAAATAATGCAATTGAAAGTTTATAACTCTGAACTTTATATTTAAACTGCCAAGTTGTATTTTATCATTTATTCTGTTGCAATATTACAGCATGTCCTTTGCCAGCTTTTCACAACATTTCAATGATTTAAGACTTCATAGCTGTTTAAAAGTAGATAATGATCATTTATCTTTCAAGGTCAGGTTGGATGGGACATTAAACAACCTGTTCTACTGGAAGGTGTCCCTGCTTACAGCAGGGGGGTGGAAATAGATGATTTTTAATGTCCCTTCCAACCCAAACCATTCTATGATTCTATGAAACTTTCCTATAACCAGTGGTTTATCTTGTTTCATAGATTATAGTTATATTGAAAGAATGAAATACATCAATTTGTGGGATATCATGGTTTAGGATGAAACAGTGTTTAAAGATATAAATTTCCCACTCTTAAAGTAAGTTGAGCTTTGAAATCAAACATCTATTTTCTATGGATAAGATGTTGACCCCTGAAAACTAATTCATGCCAGGGGTCATCAATTTTCAATTTCCACACTCACATGCCTATTACTTTTGGGATCACTAATAATTAAGATGTGAACAGGATTGATTCCAGATGACCTTTATGACTTTTTTTCTCTTGGAGTTTGCATGACAGGGTAGACTACTGCTTTTACAGTAGCAATACACTTCTTCAGATAGCTGTTGGGTTTTTGCCAATAGACTCCGTCAGGATTTGACACCGATTGTGATAGGAAACATACAGATGCAAAAGAAGCTGTTCCAAAGAACTTGCAGGTATATAGAGGGAAGGAAAAGCTGCTATTCCTCAGCAAGGTATAAACCAAATGGGTTATCTAAATACATTACTTCATTTCTTATTGCTCTTCCCAGTATGTCAAGTGCTATTTTCATCTATTTTTCATATTATTTTTAAACTTTAATAAATTTATGTTTTTTTCTTTGATGATACTTTTCCCTTAACCATTTGAAATCTAGATTAATCAGTAGAGGGAATAAATAATAGTTTTCTAAGTGATTAAATTATAACAGTGTTAACTACATATGGGCTGTGAACAGTCTGAAGGCTGGAGAAGTTTGTACATATTTTAAATGTACCTAAAATAAAATACCTTAGATTCATGGGGCTAAAACTAGAAAACTAGTAAAACCAGAAGATTTTATTTTAGTGGATTACAGTTCTCAACAGGAGGAAACAATTTGCTTCTCCAGTAAGTTAAAAATACTGTTTAATTAGTAAAATTATCTCAATATTTTGAAATCAATATCAAAAGACTCCTACAATTTTCAGATGGTCGATTGATGGCATTTTGTTTGAGATGTACTACCAGGAGAGGGTGGTGTTGGGCTATAAATCTGAGGCAGTCCTGCCTGCCTTCACTGAAAGTTCAGTTTTCACTTGAGTTTAGGTACATTATTTTTCACAAGAAACTTTCCATTTTGGCAAAGAAGACCAGGACATTTTAACGCTTTCAAATATACTCTATATACTCTCTAATACTTTCAGAATGAATAGAGAATGAAAATATTTCTCTGGTGAATTTCCACCGTTCCAACCCCAAAGACAAACATTTGAAATGAGTCATAATAGTATGATTGTATATTATCAGTGTGTATGTATATAAAAAAAGGAAATGTAATGAGCACAATGATTTAAAAGTTATCTAAGTTCTTCTTATATTTTTTTCTTTTCCTGTTGAATAATTTTCACTTAAGTTCTTATTCAGTTACAAAGGAATTGCAGATTATGAATGACAAGTGTGATTTTCTATGGTGGTGTGAAAAACATGATGCAAAATTAATCATAACAAATTTCTCACATAAACTTTAAAATATGAAAGCAGTATTATTACTGTAGTCCTAACAGCTGCCCATTCTTTGCTTGATAAAACATTCTGTATCATGGAATTGTGTTTACAACCAGGAGAGACATTTGCTCTGTGCTGACTCTCAAGTCAACCATACTGCAACTTAGATCCAGCAGCTTCATGCTGAGGATCTGCCATCATGCCATCAGATTTCTGCCACTTGATCAGTGTCCTTTCTGCTAATGAACAGATTTTTGCAGAATTTACATTTGTATGTAACTGATCTGCACTTTAAAACTGCTCCTCCATATCTAATCTCTATGATGCGGGGTAATAAATACAAATGGATGAAGAAAGCAATTTTTACATACTATGAGAATCTCTTAGTATTCAGAACATTGGGTAGCAATGTTTTGCTGGGTTTTTTTCTTCCTTTGTAGGTCAAGTGTCAGAGAATAAAATATGAAAAAGAAATTCAAATTGCAAGCTAGTACTGGGAAAGGAGTGAGCATGTTTAATGGTAACATATTACTTGACACTCCTTGGTCAATTCTTGTTTATAAACAATTTTCTATTCAAAAAATCCCAATATATAGGTTTATTTCCAATAACTCTATAGGGTCAACAAAAGCTTTGGTAGAAATCAATGGGGGTTTTTCCTGTTTACCTCAGCATTAGTCTTAATCTCAATCAATGTCACCTGGATAAAAGTGACACAACTGGACAGCAACAAGACAACACATAGTTAATGCACTCTTTATCTTTGCAACATATGAACACATCTATGTAGACCATACTCTCTCTATATATAATTTTAATTACTTACATTGCATTATTTTGATCTGCAGTCAAAAGTTCAAATTCAGACATTCATTGTTATTATAATTTATTTGCTATCTGCATAAATAAGAAATGAGTACAGTAATGTTCAAGCTCTCTACAGTTGATACTTCAACAATTAAAAAGAGATGCAGTTAAAAGCTTGCAGCTCAGAAATGCAATTCATATTTATAGGAAATGAAATAATTAGCATAATGCTGACAGTGTCAAAAGAATAAAAAAAAGTTAACCGAAACATAAAAATAGTTAATGTAAAAGTTTGAAAACAAAATGTGGCAGCATTGCTAGTATAGAAAAATACACTGTATTTTTGCAATAAAGAGCCAATAGAGATTCACTGATTCTGTGTTGTTTGAATAGAATAGTGTAGTGCATTTTAATTAAATAAACAAATTAAATTAAATTAAATAATAAAATTAAATAAATCAAATGAATTAATTAAATATATTTGTTTGAACTTCAGTGATTTGTTTGCGCTTTAGTGATTATTCAAAGGATAATCTGTGTTTATGCTGCCTGGTTGTAAAAGATGATTGATATTTTAATAACCAATGTACTGGCATCAGTACCTTGAATTTCAATGCTTGCTTGTTTTGTGTTTTAGAAAATACAATTACTTGAGTATTTTGGAATTAGAACTTAGGCAGAAGACCTGTGACCTTTAGAATTTAGGTAGAAGACCTGTGATCTTCAAATCAAATAAACATTATAAATGTTTATTCTTTGGTCCATGTTTTAGCTGGAAGTTCATTCAAGGTGTCCAGTGCTTTTAAAGTTACATCCTTTGATAGTAATAAAATATATTTCCAAAATTATATACTAAATGTCACAGAAGTGCAGGCAGTTTTTTTAAAAGAGCATAAACTGATGATAATCAAATCTCAGTGGATTTCATTATCTGTTTTGCACAGTTTTTTACTGGTTTTGACTAGAATGGAGATAATTTTTTTCACAGTAGCTAGTACAGGCCTGTGTTTTGGATTTGTGCTGGAAACTGTGCTGATAACACAGTGATGTTTTCATTATTGCTGAGCAGTACTTACACAGAGCCAAGGCCTTTTCTGCTTCTCACATCACTGCAACAGCGAGGAGTCTGGGGGTGCATGAGAAGCTGGGAGGGAGCACAGCCAGGAAAGCTGACCCAAACCCTCCAAAGGCATATTCCATACCATACAGTGCCAAGCTGGGAGGTAAAACCAAAGGCAAGGTTGGCCAGGGGGGCCCTCTGTTCAGGGACCAGCTGTGCATCAGTTGGTAGGTGGTTAGCAGTGGTTTTCATTAGCATCACTTGTCTTCCTTCAGGTCTATTTGGTTCCCTTTTTTATTATTATATTTCCCTTTTTTCATTAAAATGTACTATTGTAATAATAATGATAATAATAATAATAATAATAATAATAATAATAATAATAATAATAATAATAATAATAATAATAATAATAATTAGCAATAATAATAATAACTGTATATTTAATTTAAAGAATTAAACCGTTCTCTCAGCCCACAATTTTTCTCACTTTTATCTTTCCAATTTTCTTCCCCCCATCCTGTTGGAACAAGGAATGAACAAGTGGCTGGTGTGGTGCTTAGTTTCTGGAGGGGGTCAAACTGTAACAGATTGGAACAAGAAATATCAAGTAAAAGACAATTAATGGCCCACATTTTCATCCTAAAAAGGTACCTTTCAAAACTGGATTAGGTCATTATTTTAAATTGCAGCAGAATCGCTGTCTGCTTTACTCCAGACAATGCATAAATATTACAAAGTAGTCAAAGATTGGTCTAGAGTCCTGCAAGATTGAATAGTAATACATTTAAAAAGGAACATGTACTTATAATCATTGTCATTAAATGAGCTTCTTAATATACTGGGATTCCTCTAAGCTAATATCACATGACTTGATTAGTATGAATTGTGTTACTTTAACATGGTATTGAAGAGATTTTACGCTATGTTTTAAGATAATTAAAGTATTATTTACATTTCTCTCCACAGTAAAAGCAATACCATGGTAGATGACTTTGAATAAAACCAATTACATACTAATTATAATGTTTTGAGGTATAGTAATCCTGTTCTAATAATTGTTTTAAAGTATTGTGCCTTAAAATTCTGAACCCAACAGAATCTGAATTCCCAAAGCATTTCACAGAATCACTGAACCACCAAAACTGGCCGGGATCTGCTTAGATAATAGAGTCCACCCTCTGTGGCTCAGGCAGGGTCAGCTACAGCAGCGTGACCAGGAACAGGTCCAATCAGGACTTGTGTATCTCTAGAGATGGAGACCCTACAACCTGTCTCTGCAACCTGCTTCATGATTTGAAGTCATTGCAACATCAAGATGTCAATTTTGTTCATAGTAGGCCTCTGAAAGATGTAAAATGTCAATGAAAAAACCAAGTTCAGCTTTGGTAAAAATATTGCCATTGTTTACACAGAAAAAACCCCAAAAAGGCAAAATATTTCAGTAATAAATATAGATATTTATTTTCCTAACTAAGACAGATTATATGCAACAAAGAGCAGCTCTCTGAATTCAAAAATATGGTTCATTCTGAAACCCTTTTTCTTGTTATTTCAAAACAAATTTGACTACAACCTGAAAACAGAGGGGGATAAATAATTCATACTTATTCAGTCACTTATGCAGTTACACTGCACATTTTATTAATTCACTATCCATATTCTTAGCTATTAATTGGACTGAGATAGTGACTACCATGCTGTAAGTGATGGTCATGAAAAAAATCTACCCCTGATGTCATGCAGAATACCAGTCCCAGCTACTGACTCAGTAGCTGTCCTACGGAGAAGCTCACTCCTGCTGCTGGTCTGTGACTCAGTGAAATCCATATGGCTTTTCACAGGTGCCAGTACTTGGTCAGTTGTTACATCTTTCAATCACATAAAGATTTATGGAAAACTCAGAAAATTTTTTCAGAAATTGTCCTTACTATGCGCTCTAGACAAAGCTGCTTTGTCTATAAAATTCCACGTAAAAATGAGGCCAATTTGTTGCAAAGGTTTAATGCTCAGAAAATACTTTATTCATAGGAAAGCTACATAGCAGGTAGAGTGTAGGGCAATAGATTTTTGAAAGCAGAAATAATGTATATAGTCCTGCCTTTTGTATCTGTTATTGCCATTGAGAAAAACTAAAGGTGTGCAACAACCTGATCACAGCTGGTGAGATGAACTCTCTCAATACAGTCACTACTTTACCCTATTCTCATCTTCTTAAATAGAAGAAAGAACAGGAAGTTCACTCTTCCTGACCTACTTTCTGCATCTTTTTTCAGCAGACATATTCCTGCTCCTGTACCTATTCCTCACCCCTGAGGACACTAAATTGAGTTTTTCTTTCCTCAGCCTAAAGAGGATTTTCTTCCCTTTTACAGAAGAGAAAATGTTTGATTCTGCTGTACCAATGTTCTTCTTGGTCCATGTAAGAAATCCCAATATCTGAACCACAAACAACAGTTCAAGGTAAGATGCAGTTTACATGAATAAAAATTCCTATTCTTACCTCAAAAGTGAAAACAAAAGTTCATTTGGTCTGCATTAGCTGATTGTATAAAAGCAAAGTAGGAGTCCACATCTGCCCAATAAAAAGCAATGCTGAATAAAGTTGTAAAAGCCCATTCCTCTTTGGAAAGAGAACCATATGAGTTTGAAGTCATGGCATCAAAATTACAATGCAAGTTATTGATATACCATGCTGAAGTGATTAAAATACACCTCTCTATGCATTTCAGCATTTTTTATACACCTCAAATTTTTTGAAGAGAAATCTGACATATCTTCTGAACAAATGAGCTTAGGTGTAAGTATACACTTTCTTGAATAAATGGAAAATTGCTGTAAACTCCTAATTTTTTTTTAATCTAGGAAATGGTATACTCCTTACTCTGTTGATTGTATTTTTTTCTACATAATGTTTTTATTTTTGTAGTGACTAACATGAACCTTATATTTATTAAAGTTGCTTTCTAAAAATAAATGTCTGTTTGAAAATAGAAGCCAGAAATGAGATTATTGGCAGATGTAGGTTTGTGTCTTCTTCCCACTTTGACAGAAAGGCTGAAAGTGGGTTGTATAACTAATAAATGGAATTTCTCTGATGTGCTCTATTTGCTCTGTGATAATAGTGTGAGTGGGGACAAGGAGTATGGCTATGTGGCAGATTAGTAAGCTAAGAAAACACATTTGAGGAGGTAACTGCATGTAATAGCACAGATCTGTCACACCTTTCCTGAGTTGTATCTGTGGTCAGGTGTATTCAGATTTTTACAGCTTGTGTACTTCCAATTAGAGCCCAATACTCTTGCACTCTTCACTCATCCATGCATCAACTGCATCAGCAAACAGTGAATTTACCTACAGACTTTTGGGAAGTAAAGCCAAAATAAGGTGTTTGGGGTTCTTTTTCTAGTTCTACTACTTCTTGAGAAGTCTGGCTTCCTGGATATAGTGCAAAAGGGGAAATGGCCATTATGGATTTAGAGATGGGGAGCTTTTTTGTACTTCTGTGTTGTGGGCTAGCCACCTAAGCAGTAAAGCACCACACAGCCTGCTCCCCTCCAAGCCACAGGGGAATGGGGAAGGGAATAGAAAGACCAAAAGAGAAAAAAGAGAAACACTCACAGTTCAATAAAGGAAGGAAAGAGAGGGGGGAAAGTATGTAAAAGTGCTCCCTCATCGCCTCACATGAGTAGGGCAGTGCCCATTTTCTCCCTGAGCAACCGGTAGTTTCCCAAAACCAGCTCTCCCCTTACATTTTCTTGCTGAGCATCACACTACATGGTAGGGTGTATCCTTTTGGTCAGTTTGGGGAGCTGTCTTGGTTGTGTCCCTTCTCAATTTCTTGCCTACCCCAAACCTACCCATGGTGGGGCAAAGTTGGAAGAGTGGGAAGTCTTTACAGGGTACAAATATTTCTCAGAAGTAGTAAAAAACACTGTTATACATGTTACTGGTTTAGTCACAAATTTACAATATGACACTATACACACTGCTTTGAACATCAACTGCATTCCAAAATTATCCAGCATTCACTGGTATCTGCGAGCTTAAGATAGTTAAATTCTAGAATCACAGTGAATTAGTGACTTCCAGAGTAGTGTGTCCCAAGGACTAGCATCTTAAGGCACACAAGACAAATTAACCTAAATATGCCCATACATTAAATAAAAGGACAATAGATCAACAAACTTGGACTTAATGAACTTTCAGAATCCCATCAATCCTCTATTGGGAAGCCAGAGTGGTGAGAAGCATGCTGCCAGCCATCAAGATCCACTCTCTGCTGAACACTACCTATACTTTACAGATCCAGTGTGTTCTCTGACAGGCATGCTTACTTGCTTCAGTTCCTGTATGATGCATTCAAAGCTGGAGTTCAGGACACAGTGCCTTTGTAAAGGGTATACATTTTCAGAAAAAAAAAAAAGATAAAATCTTTTGCAAAGCAGAGCTTAAATACTAATTCACTAGTTCATTAAATTAGTGCTGGGTCTGTGAATCTTACTGTGTATATAGAACCTTCAAGAGAAAGAAACTAATTGCTATGGCTATTGGCAATCTAGCCAAATACCAAACTTGATTGTCTACTGCAGACTTTAATCTTAAGGTGTTTTTCCAAGTTGCCTGATATAATCTATTTTAGCTGGATTTGGTGGAGTAGCAGTAGCATGTAATGTGCAATTAGGTTAGGCACAAGCACACATTATCATGAATAGACTTAGGCATAGTCAGCATGTAGAAACTCATTTGTGTTTAATAGGATACTAATGTTAAATATCAATGCATTATTCATAGGCAAAAGGAAAGAAAATTGTTTTACACAGCAGTTTCAATATTTCATGTTTTCTTACTCATGTTTATTGAAAAAGAATAAAAAAGGAGTTTTGTAACACCAAAAAAATAAATGTAAACATATGCAAATCATATCATATCTTCTGTTCTGATTATTGATTTCTGCACCCCCAGTAGTTATTTCTACTTCTCTTGCAGTACAGAAGAAAAAAATATTCCATTACTAATTTGAGAATATTTACACAATTCTTTTATCTTTGAGCTTCATCAGCTATTGATACTGAAGTGATATTTTTTTAAGTTTTATGAGGGCTAGACAGTCAGTTGCTCTCTCAGGCCTGAAAGTCAGGAAATCTGACTGTAATACAATTGGAATATTCGTAACTATAATTTGAAGCTGACTACTCAGAGGTACAGATGGTAATTAATTGGCCGACTGTAACACATTGTTTAAAAAGAAAAAAGTAAGTAAAAGGTAAGTAATATATATTAACTTACAAGTATTTTTAAAATGGATACTGACTGGAAGCCCAAAGTAATCAGAAAAGAAGTCAAAGTCCATAGAAGTCTAGGCAAATTCGATTGGTTTCACACTGGCTTTTCTCTTGTACATGGACAAAAGGTACTTTATCCCATTCGGCTTCAAAGAAAGTTTTGAATGGCTATATGGTAGTGGAGAAGACCACTTCAGTCTAAACCTACAGTTATTAAGGTCAATGGACAACAAGGCTTCTGGGATTTCAGAAATTACTAAGAAAAAATTGATTTGTAGGGATCTTTTTGTGCTGTTGGCATGCTGCACAATGCCAAACCATGACTCAATTTTTTGTGTGTATGTTCTTGGGTCATTGGCAAGCAAAATACACTTTGAAAAATATCCAACTGATTAATCATAACTGAAGATTGCATATACTCAGGTGACTTTTATTTTCTACAGACCAGTCGCCTCTAGGCATTTTTTTTTAATTGACATTCAAATATCGCCAAATTCAGGAGGAAAGGCAGGGAGAATCTGTCTGTTTCAAGAGGTTGATTCAAGAAATATTTCTCACTCCAATACCAAAATTTATGAACAAGATGAACGATCTCAGAATTGGATAGGAGATTTTAACTTTGATAATTAACTCTTACGTTGTGAAGAACTGGAAGTTCTCTGTCAAGGGGTTAAACAAACAACAAAAAATCCCAAACAAACAAACAACAAAAAACCCAAACAAACAAACAAACAAACAAAAAAGAAATAAAGAAGATTCAAGACCTATTGCACAGATACTGAAGAAGGAAACCACAAATTTCAGAAACATTTACATATTTTCAGTGATCTGACTTACACAAAAAACCAGGATTACTAAAGTGGTATGTAAGGGAAAATACCTTGGTTTCATCTGTTTCCATTGCATCATATTTTATTAAATGAATAAGAATCCAGTATTTTGTAAGGAATCATGCTCTTAAGTATAGCAGTATAAAATGCATTTTCACTCAAGTACAACATTTAAAGTACCATATGACTTTTTAACTTGAAAAATGAAACAGAAAGGATATTAACTTCAATGCACCTTTCTTTGAAATTATTTTTTTCAGGAAATGTGATTTTTGCATGATGGTAAATACCAATGCATACAATGTCACATATATGTAGGTGCAGCCTAGAAAGACAACCATGTCCTCAGCTGCATAAGATAGGTGGCCCGGAGGACGAGGGAGGTGATTCTCTAGATGATCTTTAAGGTTCCTTCCAACATAAACCATTCTACAATTCTATGATTTAATGATTGGTGAACTTATATATTAAGTATACAAATATGAGTCTAAATTAATTTAGTTAGAAAATGCATAAGGATAATAGAAATTTGTTTCTTTAACCTGTTTCCTTACAATTTGAAGATCTTTTTCAGCAGATTTTTCAAAGAATTGCCTCTCAATAAGAGTCATATAAAGACGAAACTAAATGCTTAAAGAGTAGTCGCTAGGCCAGTGTATCACTTGTAGAGGGGAATCCTTACCTTTCTTTACACAATGGCAATATGTTCGTGACTGCAAAAAACCACACAAACAGTGTGTTCAGAGCAGAAGGTTTTGAGTAGGACCTATCCTAATATGTAAAAAGAGACATTAGTTCTGTGAGGGAAATAGGTGTTCAGTGTCTGAATTAAATAATATAGTAGGCACTGTTAGCTTCCATAATTATAGTACATTACATTATGGGGTTTTTTTTGTTTTGTTCTGTGTGTATGTGCATATGCCATGTTCTTAGTTAAGTCTTAGCCTTGGTGACAGTTCTTCCATATACAATTTTAATTTATAATATATGCATGAGTTTTGAGTTCCTCAGCAGGCTCTTTCATGTGTGAATAGTCAGATGCTACTTAGTGGTTCCAGGAAAATGCTTCCTTTCAATATCGTGTATTAAGCTGTCAGACCTGTACTCATGCAGAGTTCAAAGGGTTCATGTTGCAAGAAATATAGGTGAAGAGTTGTTGATTCAGACTTGAAACTTCTTGCAAGCAGGGAAGGATATATTATTTACCTCCTACATCTTGTGTGCTATCAATGGCTCCTTGTGTGCATTCTGAGAAGTGACAATGAGTTGTGAATGATGGGGAAAAAATATTTTCTATCCCCTGAAATTGCAAATGCAAATGTCTATTCCCCCTGTTATGTTTAAACAATGAAGTTACAAATTAACAAGTCACCATGAAGATTAACATTTTGAAGACTAATCTGCAAATCATATTCCTGCAGTAAATGTAAGTCTGACAGTTTTAGGCTTTATATATCCAAAGTTCACAAAATTTAAAATTGTTGGAGCAATTGATTAAGACTTGAAGTACAGGGTAAAAACCCTGTGTCAGTTCAGCTGACATGCAGATGCACTTGCAGAATCACATTCTCTATAATAATCTGCTTAATGATTCATAAAATTATGGTAGAAAAACAAACATTAGTCATTTTTATAACTTGATAAATATGCAGGTTTTGAATCACAAATACTATTGATAAACATTCTCAGTGGTTTTTAATTCTGTATGCTTAGGTCAGGAAACTCTGATCTATTTTTAGAAATTAATTTCTGGAAATATTTTTGTGATTATGTTTTACTCTTGTGGCTGTCAACTCAAAAGCAAATAATGATATTGTTTTCACTTTTAATGTGAATATCTATATTTAGAGATACTCTCTATCTCAAAAAGCCAGGCACAAGTGTTAACACTTGAAAAATGTTCAGTAAAAATAGAAATAATATAACTTAAAATTCATAAATTCAAAACTAATAAGAAAATACTTATTTATTTGGCTGGTCACAGACAGCTGAGAACCTTTGAGCCTTAACAGTAAAAGGCTTGCAAATTGAGATTGACGAGGTTCATTAAAAGTAGCAAATTGAAAAAAAAAGTGATGTGTTGATAAGAATGGTAACCAAATTGTTACAATTCCTCAGGAATATTTCCTCTTATTTTTAATTTTTTTTCAAATTATATATAAAATATATATAAATACATAAATGTATATAGATATAAATTTATATATGAAAGTTTACATATATGTGTGTGAGCAAAAATATAGGAAAAGATCTTGATAGCCTTCAGCACATGGAACAGTAAATTGCAATAGCCCTTTTGAGGTCAATGAGGCCACCTAGAGATCCATCAGTGCAAAAGAAATTACTGGAATCTGACTGGTTGGAAACTCTAGTAAACAGTCTGTATAATAATACAAGCAACAGAAAAACAAACCAGAAATGTTGTGCTGTAGAGGGCAAATATGCTGGAGCACCACATCTATTGTTGCTCACAAAAGGCTTTGTGACTCTGTGGCAGCGGGATGAACAAGGAAGTAGCATTTGCTGCTTATAAAACCATCCCATGCACTGCAGGAGGGATAAGGAAAACCCTCCTTGCATGGAATAAACATTTTCCTGTAGCTGTACTGTATCTGCTAATTATTTGTTTATGAGCACAAAGAAAATAATACCTTAAGCATGATACATGCCTTCAAAAATGCCCTCCCCCAAACCAGACCATTTTTTATCTAAGCATTGTTTTATGGAAATGCAATACAATCTCACATGGACAGATACCAGCACTGTGCTAACATCTGTAAAACAGACTATTACAATCAACCCAGTCTTCTTCCTACAGAGCAGGATGGGCAGTTTTAAAAAGGACTGATGGCAGTCATTGAGCAAACATAAGCACTAATATTCCTATACTATAATTTTATTTTTCCATAATAAAGTATGTGCAACTGTGCATACTCACCCCTACCCCATTCACACTGAGTGGACTGGATTGACAGCTTTACAGTCTCATTTATATATTTGAATAATTCTGCGCTTCAACATAGACATATTTTCCAGAGGACAAAGTTTCCCTTGTGGTGTGTTTTGTGGAGTCTTTTTGGGCTGGAATGCTTTCAGGTTTCTAAAGCAAGCATTTGCAGATAAAAACTAAATACAAGGACTGCCCAAGAGAACAAACTGTAAGAGCTGCAGTGGATGTTTACTGATTTTTTGCAAAATATGGTATTAACAGCCGTTAAGAAATCTGGAAGATATTTAGCTGAATTTTACTTTCTGAGGCTCACTTAGATAAGGGGAAAAAGAGGTGAGAGAAATTGCAGGAGGAGGAGCTGATCTGTCTCAAGGTGGAGCTGTATCTTGTATTAAATGACATTGGCAGATTAAAGCTCTCTGGTGGGGAAGGGCTTAAAGGCTGAGTCAAAAGCCAAGAAGTCTCTTTATTTACGCCTACCTCCCAGCCTCTGGCAATCTGACTAATAACAAACTGAGCTAACAAGAAAGACTAGAAAGAACAGAGAGAACACAGGAGCAGATTGCATCTAAAATTCTGACAAACCAAGTGATCAAGTCAAGCTCTGCTGAGCATCTTGTTTGTTTACTGCATCCAAATGCTTGCAAACAGTTAACTATATGCAGAAAAGTCAGCCTAGCTGTGAAGTATGCTGTGAATTTTAATTGAGGAAAAAGGACAACTGCTTACAGGATGGTCTGACGTGCACGGCTGCCTGGAAGATTTTTTCAATCGAATGCTTTGTACTTTGTCTTCTGAACAAGGATTTTAACTTTATGGAGCTTTAGTATTACCGGAGCTTGCAGCAAAGGGAAACTCAGAAGAAAGTGTGCGTTTTTCAGAGGGAAAAAATTATATTGCATGGAAACAGCTGCTCCAACTGTGCATTACTGAGTGTACCAGGGAGTGTTGCTGCTGTTCAGGTAAGAAAGACTCCAGTTAGTTAATTAGCTAAGCACATGAGAATTTCACTTCTCAGTAAAAGTTGCATTTTTTTCTGCATGATTTTGTATAATTTTTATGTTAAATGATGGCAGTTTATATTGTATTTTAAACAGTTTGCAGCGACATTTATTCAAACTGATTACTGTGTAGAATATGTGCATTAAGGGTTGTTCTTTAACTCTTGAGGTAGAAGAATGGGTGTTTGATTTTATTTCAAGTGCAAAAATGGTCTTAAATGCATCATCTGACTGTAATTCCCATGAGAATTTAATAAAAAATCCCAAAGGCTTTTAGAAATTACTAATTCTTAGCTTGGGGGTTTGAAAATCATCAACATAGTCATTTTTTCTTTTAAATAACTAAATTAAGACAACCAAACAAATAAACCCCCAAGCATAATGAAAGAAGCTATTTCAATGTTTTAAAATCAAATCAGTTATTACTTAGCAATCATGAGATGCCTTTGCTGTAAGGTGACTACTTCTGGAAGTATTCAACTTTGCCTCACAGAAAAAACTGTGACATTTTTTAGTCTTTTAGAATTCCTACAGAGTTTAGTTACAGAATGCAGTCAGCAGTGACTTACATGAAAGCAGATAAAAAAAACTTAAGTTACCATGTGGAATTTGCTGAAAAACCTCACCACATGAAAAGGTCAGTTTTTCAAGTCTTTCAAATTACATTTTGTTGTATTGTAAATTCTTTCAGTTCAATGTTAATCTGTTACACGAGAGCAGTTTTTATTTTACAATAGTAGCCCACTGAGAACTTCATTACATGTTTCTGCGTGTTTAGAAAAAAAAATGGAGAAAGGAAAAAGAATAAAAATCTCCTATTAATTTTTATTGTGTGGGTATATATATGTGTGTGTGAGAGAGTTCTGGCAATGCTGCTTACAGAAGTATGACGATGATTAAAATGTGAATGTTTTCCAATTGGTTACAAATGTTGTTACTTTCATCTCTGAGAGGAAGGCTTTCATTTTAGTAACCTAATTTCTCAATATGCAATAGAATGCAACATGTCTTAAAGATTTCTTTTTTCATTTAATTTTGCTCAGGGACTTTATAAGTGTTGTTTGAATTTGATACGGATTGACGCTGGAATTTCTAATGAGAAAAAGTGTACAGAAATAAAGTTGAATTAGTCATAGTGTAGGTTTGAAGCCAGCATCTGTGTCAAGAGCTTGTATTTTTTACCTTGGGTAACTGGAAAGGATAGTGATGCATGTAAAGCAAGAATAAGACTCTGGCATAATATGATCCTGGAATTATCCTGCATATTTTAAAATAACATCTTGACATGATGTGTCTTATCAAATACTTCTTGGGAAAACAGGACTTAAAGATGTATATATTAAACATGGGCAGCTGGAGTTCAAGGAGGGTTATATGAGGCAACAAAATTATATTGCAACTACTAAAACAAAGATAAAAGCTCATATTTTTAAGGACACTTTTTCTCACACTGTGAATTGCACTTACTACTTATAAACTCGTATTTCTACTCTCACTTATCAGAAGCTACTCATGGAGAAAAACAAAATTCACTGTGGACACACTTGCTGTTGTTCTTTGTGTGTGTGTGTGTAATACTCATGCCACAGCATTTAAGTGCTTGCATGTGTAAAGCTTTGCAATCTGTTCTAAGGGAAGCCTTGAGAAATAGTGTTTCTAGTAACAAAGGTGCATGATATTCAAAGTATGCATTGATGAGATGCCAAATCATATGACCACACTATAAAAATGTTCATGCATGTAGTTGAATTGATCCTTGTAAACATTCTAATCTTTCAGAAACTGACACAGTTGGTGCTGTAGTGACATTCTGTACTTCATCTTTCAATAGCCTAGTTTGAAAGATTCTGACCTTTATTAGATGGATTACTTAAGAGTCTTGCTTAGTTCAGTACTCAAATAAATAGCACACCCCATAAACATTACTGTTTTTAAATAATCCATTGCATTTTAGGGGATTTTTTTTGTTATTATTTACTTTTTTTGTAATGTGGAAATACTTAACTAAAGATTATAAACAGTGATTTCCCTCTATCTTATGTATCAAGCGTTACCATTGGTCCTGCTAATTAGGCAGCCTTGACAGAAAGAAACAGAGAATCTTCTAATAGACTATAGGACAACTTAATTCAAGCCAATAATAAATGACTGATTTAAACATCTAAATTTTACTTGCAACTCCATAGCTGTATTGTAATGATGCATTTATCAAGTGTTTCAAGGTCTAAGATCAGATTGAAAGGTGATAATTATATTACATAACATATAGTTGATAGTAGTAATAATTTTTAATTTGTAAAGCACAGTCAGGTCCATATACATTTCACTGTAGAAATTGATGATTATTATTATTGGGAGGAGTCTAATATTTATCTCAAAAAGTTTTCCCTTGCTTGCTTGTTTTTTCTGGCACACACTGCATTCTCAGTTCTCTTTTTTTAACGTTGTGTATGCAAATTTTTCAGTATGTACATTACATGCAAATGTTACACTACTTTGTACTGTGGCCCCACTTTCACCCACAGACTACAACTTATGCATGAAAATTTAAGCAAAGAGAGATGATTATTTTGTCTATGTCCTTTTCAGTTTGTGGGTACAAGGATTTCAGAGGAAATACCCTTTGATTTCCATACATAATGCAGAACTGTAGACAGATTCCCTGTATCCTTCAAGAATGGGCTTTTGCTCACAACACATTACTGATCCAAACCAAATCTTATTTCTCTTCAGCAGCTGGGTAACATTAAGTTAATCTTAGCAAGGTAATCTTAAAATTTGCAGTGCTATGTAGTGACAGAAAGCAATGGTTCAAAATATTATATTAGCTTTGATATAAGTTTCTTGGAACAGTAAATTATTACTGTTTTCCACTGGCAGTCTATACAGTAGATGAATAAAACCAACACACTCCTGATTACATCCTACTTTGGCTATCAGCATGAAAGTACTGAAGATTTCCCCTTATGACTGTTTATTCATTCAGTACATCAAACTAAATTTATATTCTCTAATTAGAAAATAATTCAATTGTTTTGCATGATATGATAGCACTTGGAAGGAGAAGTAGCTCAGCGATGAATATTAGGAATGTTTTTTTCTTCCTGTTATGCCAGGGAAAAGAAAAACAAAAAGAAAAAAAAAAACCCAACCAAAACCAAAAACCAAAACAACTCAAGCAAACAAACCCCAAACAAAAAACCCAAACCCTGTGAAATCATGACTCTATTATTAATTAATTTATTTTTTTTTTTAGTAAAATCTGCTGGACAAGATGAAGCTTTGGATTTTCGTTCTATGCTCAATTGTGGTTGCATCCGATCCTTTCCAGTCACAGCCTTCTTTTTCTTCAGTCAGAGGATCTTGTCAGAGTCTGTGTTCCTGTGAAGAAAAGGATGACACCATGATTATCAACTGTGACAAAAGAGACATCAAGATGATATCAGAAATAAACGTCCCACCATCACGGCCTTTCCATCTTAATTTGTTAAACAATGGTCTGAGTATGTTACATGTGAATGATTTTGCTGGCCTTGTTAATGCTATTTCTCTGCATCTTGGTTTTAACAATATAGCAGATATTGAGCCTGGGGCTTTCAATGGTCTCAGCCTTCTTAAGCAACTTCATATCAATCACAATTCTTTGGAAACACTTAAAGAAGATACGTTTAATGGATTGGAAAATTTGGAGTTTCTTCAAGCAGACAACAATTTCATCACAGTGATTGAAGCAAGTGCCTTTAGCAAGCTCAACAGGCTTAAAGTGCTTATTTTGAATGATAATGCCATTGAGTATCTTCCTCCAAACATATTTCGTTTTGTGCCATTGACCCATTTAGATCTGCGTGGAAACCAGTTACAGACACTGCCCTATGTTGGCTTTTTGGAACATATTGGAAGAATACTAGACCTTCAGTTGGAAGACAATAAATGGGCCTGTAACTGTGATTTGTTGCAGCTGAAGATATGGCTAGAAAACATGCCTCCTCAGTCCATAATAGGTGATGTTGTATGCAATAGCCCTTCAGTTATCAAAGGCAGCATATTAAGCCGGCTGAAAAAAGAATCTCTTTGTCCCACCCATCCTGTTAATGAACTTGAAGATCCTTCAGGGTCACTGCCCTTGGTTGTAACCACCTCTATCAACGAAAATTATCTATCAACTAAGGTGATTCCTCTCCTGAAAGCTCCTACTAAAGAACCAAGTTTAGTGCTTCATACTTCCAAGCCTACTACATTTCCAGGAATCTCTTGTCCTGTCCCTTGTCACTGCACCAGCCATATGCTCTCAGGAGTTCTTATGCACTGCCAGGAGCGAAATATTGAAAGCTTGTCTGATTTAGGACCCCCTCCTCCAAACCCTAAAAAGCTTATCCTAGCTGGAAACATTATTCAGACGCTATTGAAATCAGATCTTGTGGACTATGCCAGTCTGGAAATGCTTCACCTGGGGAACAATCGCATTGAGATCCTCGAGGAAGGTTCCTTTATGAATCTGACCAGACTACAGAAACTATATCTCAATGGCAATCATCTTACAAAGCTAAGTCAAAATCTCTTCCTTGGCCTTCAGCACCTTGAGTACTTGTACCTTGAATATAATGCCATCAAAGAAGTTTTGCCAGGGACATTTAATGTAATGCCAAAACTGAAAGTTCTCTACCTAAATAACAACCTTCTGCAGGCTTTGCCACCCCATATCTTTTCAGGTGTTCCCCTCACCAGACTAAATCTGAAAACAAACCAATTTGCTCATTTGCCTGTGAGCAATGTCTTGGATGAACTGGATATGCTGGTACAAATTGAACTTGAAGACAACCCTTGGGACTGTACTTGTGATTCAGTTGGACTGCAAAAATGGATACAAAAATTGAGTAAGAATACCATGATGGGTGATATTTTTTGTAAATCTCCCGGACACTTAGCAAAAAAAGAATTGAAATCCCTAAAGAGTGAAGTCTTGTGTCCAGGTTTAATAAACAGCCCTCCCCTACCAACCCATGCCAGTTTTGTAGTTGTGACAACTTCT
Organism: Molothrus aeneus; assembly: GCF_037042795.1. Lineage (NCBI taxonomy): Eukaryota > Metazoa > Chordata > Aves > Passeriformes > Icteridae > Molothrus > Molothrus aeneus. The sequence goes on along the minus strand of NC_089647.1, from coordinate 71,904,504 downwards.
TCTCCTACTGCCAACACCGCAGACACCATCCTGCGGTCTCTTACAGATGCTGTCCCACTTTCTGTTCTAATATTAGGACTGCTCATTGTGTTTATAACTATTGTCTTTTGTGCAGCAGGAATAGTTGTTCTTGTCCTGCACCGGCGCAGGAGATGCAAAAAGAAGCAAGTGGATGAACAAGTGAGGGACAGCAGCCCTGTTCACCTTCAGTACAGCATGTATGGGCATAAGACAACACACCACACCACGGAGCGCCCAGCTGCCACTCTCTATGAGCAACGAATAGTCACCCCAATGGTTCAGGTGTACCACAGCCCGTCCTTCAGCCCCAAGCACACCGAGCAGCAGCAGGAGGAGGGAAGTGAGAATGAAGCTAATGATTCCAAATACCTTCGCCGAAGTCTCCTGGAAAGAGAGAACAGTTCACCACTTACAGGTCCAAATGTCAAATACAAGGCTACAGATCAATCTGCTGAATTTCTGTCTTTTCAGGATGCTAGCTGCTTGTATAGAAACATTCTTGAAAAAGAGAGAGAGCTGCAGCAACTAGGGATCACAGAATACCTAAGAAAAAATATTGTCCAGCTCCAGCCTGACATGGAAGTTCGTTATCCTGGAACACATGAAGAGTTGAAGCTTATGGAGACACTCATGTACTCCAGGCCAAGAAAGGTTTTTCTAGAACAAACTAAAAATGAGTATTTTGAGCTCAAGGCTAATTTACATGCTGAGCCTGACTATCTGGAGGTCCTGGAGCAGCAAACGTGAAGTGATAATACATTGGGCTGGGGCCAAATTTCTGTGATTTTACTTTAAGGTGGAATCATTGTAAATAAAAGTGCCTTATAAAAACATGTCAACAGTCAGAACTTAAGCACAGCAGTAATCCTAGCAAAGAAAAAACTCAGGGATCACTGTGGGAAGCCATGGGGTTGTGAGCAGGCAATATGTCAAACCCCAAGTTAAGCAAGAATTTAGTATGGTTGAACTGTGTGAGGAAGATTGCTTATTGCACTATTCCTCATCATTTTGAAAAGGTGTATATGCCACTCTCCGTTCACTTCTCTGTTTCCCAACCTATGGAAAAAAAAAAGTTCATTTCCTTTACCCCTTCTTTTTCCCCTCCATTTAATTAGATTCCTTTAAAACAACAAAAAGACAAAAAAAAAAAAAAAAAGAAAATTCCAACACCTGTGTTTGTATTTATAACCTTAGAGTGTATATGTTAGGTTAGTACATGCACTGCATACATGACCACTGTCTACAACTACACCTTACATACCTTTACAATAAATATGAAAGGAGTTGAAAAGTTGTCATACTAAATGTCAGTCAAAAGGAAAACAGATAAAATATTTTTGTGTATTCACCCAGAGCCTGCAAATATTTAAGTATTCTACACAGAACTTTATGTGAATTCTGTATCAGTATGTGGAAGGAAAAATATGCATCTATGTTTACCCAACATCTTCAACAAAGAAAACTGCAAGCCTTTTGCTACTTTCCCTATCTGATAGCTTTACCTAAGTTTGGACAATCTTTTCTTGAGCTGCTGCTATAAGATATTGTGCATCACTGGTGTTTCAACTCATAATCCTGGGTAATTTGAAAAGCTACTGAGAATCAGCTGTAAATATGTTACTGTGTTTAATAAGTTTGATTTTTTTTTATAAATATATATATATACATATGTATATAAATAACTTCTGTGCTGGCTTTAAATATTCTTGAAGGAAATGAGTTTGCTGTGGCTAGGAATTTCCAAGTGCATATACAGGTCCTTTTCCACCCTAACCAAAAGCAACGCTCAGACAGAATTGCAAACTGCAACAATACACACATAAGGAGGAATAATAGTATATAGCTATTTGTATAAAAATATATTTTCTGAAATTAGAATAAAATAAGGTGTTGTGGGAAAAATAGGTTACAAACACATAGAACACTGCAGGTTTATTTTTGCAATGAATTCTCGCTAGATTTATATTTACTATTTATTCTGTATAATTTTGTATTTTTTTCTTTCCAACTCACAAGAGAAGAAAAAGCTTACTCCTGGCTAATTTTCAAGCTAATCAAGGAACTGCTCTCTATTAATGAAAAAGAAATAAAGAGTTTTTTAAATGTCTTTTTCTTAAAGGTTACTTTTTAAAGAAGGCAGCAACTTCTGCATGCACAAGTTTAAAACTACTTGGGAATTAAACACAATGATTCTCTTGCCATGTGGACAGAAGCTTCTTATCCTGAGTTCAGTAAGGTCATTCAATTTCTGTGCATGACTGATGTGGTGCCAAAACACAATTTCTGACCTGCATCTATCTTCCTCCAAGCAAATCTTTTGTAAACTGACTATGCATGAGTTTGTTTTTTTTTCTAATTCCTATTTGTAAAGTGAAAAATCAGCTTAATTATTACGTGTATAGATATGTATGCTAAATTTAGCATTGAAATCTCGATAAACGCAAAGTGAAAAGATATATATTCTTTAGTTCAAAATGCTGTCCATGTCTTACCTATTTGTATATACAAATTAGAGTTCTTCATATTCTTCTACATAAGTTTCTGACAAAAATTTCCTATATTATATATGAAAGTCGGATTCTCAGTTCTTTCAAATTTGCATAGACATAACAACTTTTATGGTGCTATACTAATTTCTGTAGTTTGAGGATCTGACCATCTTTTTTCTCTGTTAACAAATCAACTTCCTTATTAATATTTTTGAGGTGTTACCAGTTTTTTATGGAAGTAAAACCTGGCTTTCATAAATCAAAATTTCAGTTATTAGAGAAGTATTATTTCTTCTTTCTATATCTGAGAATAATTTAATCAGACAACCTGTGTATTTTGGAAGATTATGAAGAGTAAATGTGGCAACAATATATTTTGTTCCATTGCTATCTTTATTCCAAATTATGAAAGACAATATTGAATATTGCTTGTGCAGGTAGGGGTGAGAAAAAAGGGAAAATGTGCGTGCAATAACTTTGCATTAAATGAGTTCTATGATGTTATTTTAGATGTACTTGCATATTCAAGTTCATGTAAATGTGTTTCATGAGCATAGAACCTATGAAAACCCATGCCTGGATCTGGAGGAGCAACTGGGGGACAGATGGGATGGCTTAGAGCATTAAAATGACACTAAGTGTCTCCATTTAAAGAATTTTGTTTCACACAGGTAAAAAGAATCAAATAAATTTATTATATAGAATAATTAAATACAGTTAAAAATTGAATTTATTTAATGGAAATAGAAAGCTTTGAATGCTGAATCAGACACGTTAAATTGTTCTTTTTCAAATTCTCAGATATCTCAAATTAGAAAAAATCAGAATAAAGGAAAAATCAGAAAAAATCAGTAAAGGAAAAAATCAGAATACAAAAGTAAATGGTACTTGATAACAGAGTTTATTATTTCAGTGTCGTTGATTTCAGCAGTTATTTCCAAAAAAAAAAAAAACTGTGTAAAAATAACCCCCTGCAATTGGCAAGATGAGGGGAAATGGTGATTCAAGCCCTCCGGCTTAGATTTAAGAGAAATAGCTTCAGACTAAAGACAATTGCCACATGCACAGATGTCACTTTGCTTAGCTGCTAACAGTTACTTGGCAGAATGTTGAGGACAACAGTGTGGCAAACATTTTTTTCCCTTGCAGTCTCAAAGCATCAGAAGGAAGAGTGAGCTAAATTAGTGTCAAAGCAAGTCAGTTACACAGCTGTATGGGAGCCTCGCTCAGCAGGATTAAAGAGACCTTTACCATTTAGCTTTCCTTCAGAAGGGAGAGTCATGCCTTTCACTTTATAAGGACAACTGTGCTCTGTGGCAGTCTGTATAACACTGCAAGTGGTTTGGCAATATTCAGGAATCTCCAGGATGTGGCTCACTGTCCACTTTCCTACCATCATGTTGCCTACTGGGCTGCCATGTAGTGAGACTTTATAATGAGAAGGGAGGGGTCTGCCTTACATTCAGACAGTGATTTTTCCAGCTATAAGGAAACTGTACAAAATGCCATAACAAAAAAGGACAAAGGTTTGACATCATATGATCATTTTTCAGCTAAAGAAAATCATTGTCTGCTTATAAAAATAAAATCATGACATAAGAACGGCATCACATAAGAAAGAAGGATGTGATATCCATTCCTAGAAGTTTCTTGGAATATTCTAACAACTGGAAATGTGTTGTTGATGTTATTGATGTTTGCAGAACGCTGGGAAGAATATTTATAAATTTACTTCTTAAAACTCTATTGTCATTTTTTTTTTTTCAGTGACAGGCACAGTTAAGTAGTTTGATACATTTTTACTTAGCTACAATAATGGAGGTTGGAAGGCAAAGCATGTTTGACAGTGTGCAACAAAGTGGATCCATTCTTTTCCTGTCAGGATGAGAGTTTAATTGAGTGTGAGAACAGTTCTTTGTCAAGCACACTGGTGTAAGTGGCAGCTATGATGTTGTTGCTAGGGTACCTCAAGGTAACCAACACTACCATTTTTCACCTCACATTTGAACAGACCTGTTCCCTAAATAACCATATTAAAACAATTAATTACACTTTTTTTGTTTTAAACTGTTCTTATATTTTCAACTTCATAGAAGACAATTGTCTTCTCTTTCTTTTTCTTCCTGCTACAGGTAAATTTCCCACAAACTTTTAGCACTGGCACTTGATTGTATTGCCTGCAGTGATGCCTCTCCAAGCTTTTTAAAATAAATAAAACCCAACCCTGCACTTAAAAAACCCTATCCAACAAAGAATATAAGTGTACACATCAATTAGGACATTTGCCTATTCAGAAATGGCCTAATATTTTTAGATGTTCTTTTCCATTTGAATGACAGATCAACTTTTCTGTCATCTATTCCAGACTGAAAACTAGTTTGTACTTATTTTCAGTGATGTGTCAAACCTATCAGATTTGAATATGATCCTTTTTAACTTGCAGCCATTGTTTCTCTGATTGGAATCTGAGGATCAATTTTCAGCCCCTCTTTGCAAGACAAAAATGTTCCCTGTATGACTTCAAATGGAAGATGTTTGCCATGTACCATTTAACTTACCTACAAAGAGATTACTAATTGTATAGTGTATTAAACCAAAGAAATAAGTTTGGCCAGGATGGGAAACCACAACACCTTAGAAAGATTCATTTCTTGTATGTTAATAAAAAATAATAGTTATCACAAATAAGACATTATTTCACAGGATAAAGTGATAATGGCAAGAGGAAAAAATGGGGACTGAATCTCAAAGTCATCACCAGAAGGAATTCTGGATTATCATTCTGAGGATGTCAATGTCTACAGCAACACACTTTATTAGTCACGCCAAAACAATCTGCAAGTTTCATGTAGATGTACTGAAATCATCCTGAGATTGAAGATCAATCAAACGCTTAATTCAAAAGATCAGAAACTTTCTTAAGACTGGCACATTTGTCTTCTGTTGTACTCCCTAACACAGAATATCTGCATTTCCATTAATGAATTTCATGCTCAGCCATAGACTACCCTCTGACATTACAATCTGTTGCAATTGAAATCTACTCCTTGGAGAGTTTTTTAATTGTCTTCAGTGGTGAGTTCCTCTGGGACCTGATGATTGGTGCACCATTGGGGATCTGAGACAGGGAAGATAATCTTGTGTTATGAATCAAAAACTGTCTTTCTTTTTCAATTTTCTGAAGTTTGTGATATTCTTGATATTGTTTGAGGAGCAAATCCTTCTGTTCCTTAAAACAGAAGTGAACTGTAGCTGGAATCAATATATTTTCCATAATGAAAAGATAAAGCATGGTGGGTTTTTTTCCAGCACATCTCCTAACAGTCAGCCTTGGCTTTTTGACACAACAGAACAAATTCTAAAGAGCCACAGTCTAATGGAAAGCAGCTAACCTTGAGGAAGAACATAAAAGGCCAGATGCTGTTCAGCTCTATGAAAGCAAAATGCGATGAAGAATTTTTATTTTATTTATTCAGCTTCACCAAGATGCAAGAGTGCGAGTACACGCACGCAGTACATTTCATAAAATATTTACCAAAGTTTCATGTTCTAAGACATTAACTTCAAAACATTCACAGTATGTGAATATTACTACTGGAAGGACTACTTCTACTTGATTTTTACTTACAGTTTATGAAATGGAATGCTGGAATACGGAAAAGAAGAAACAATATGGTTTCATGCTTCAAGGAGAAATGTTATTTATTATAATTTCAGCTGTTTGTTTTTGTTAAAAAATTCATCCAGACTATTTCATTTTCAGATAATTTTTTTACAAGTTTAGAAGTTTTAAAATTCTTCTAGTTTTAATTATTTACCAAATAAACTACAGAAGAGTAATTACTTTTTCAAATAGAAAGAAATCTGAAACCCTTTATACATGAAGAAATACTATAGTATGCCAGGATAAACTTGCTTTTTAAAAGAAACTGTGAAATTTGTTTTGTCAGCTCTTAAAAGTTAGCATTATTTTTAGTTTTAAATTAAGACAGCACAGCATCTTTCCATTTTTCAAAATTCAAAGCCAACACAACACTTCCATAATGATGCATATTTGGGTTGAATGCATGTTAAACAGTTCCATTGTAAGACATATTAACAAAAAAATAACAAACTTTCAAATATAATCTACTACTTTCCCTCATATTCTCAACTGAAATGGCGTAGTGTACTGTGTAATAATAATAATTTAAAATGTACATTTCCTGGGAAAGGAGACCAAACTAGACAAATTTTTTGTATCTTTGTTATATATGCTTTTTGGAGAGTAGAATATATGGATTCCCATTCGTGCAGCACATCATGTTTACACAGTTCATATGGCATGCAAAAAAGAAGGATTTGGCCTAACTAATAGTCTATGCAAGCATGATTTTTGTCAGTGGAAAGCTGTTGCCATTGCAATTTTAAGATCTTGTGTGTCAAATATCCTTTAGATATACCTGTTACATCAAATCCCATAGATGTTGTTTGAGGAGACCCCATAGATATCAGATATCTATGAAACTTGATACAAGAAGTTTCAAGCTTGATACAAACAAGACTCCAGGCTGAAAATTCTGGGATAGTTTATTGGAATCCAGACACCCTGGAATTTTGGGTACTTGGAGGGCAGTGAAAAACATCTATCATTTTTAACAGAGGAAAGGTTCTTGAGCAACAGTTTAAGACTTGGATTGCTTTTCTCCACTTGCTCATCTTGAGGTGCTCAGTGTTCCACAATGTTGTATCACATTACTTAAGGATGAACATAAAACATCACTAAATCTTGTGTTAATGTAGCATTTAGATGCCATTTTAAACAAAAGGTAAATGTTTCCATCAAATAATAATGAAATGAAGATTAATATTTGGAGATTTTAATTGCCTTGTGTTACACAAGTGTCTTTAAGTAATATATCACTTCTGGAGAGATGGGGGGCAGGTGGCATTCCTGATCACTCTCACACATTCGGATTTCCTGAAGGGAAATGTTGTGCAGAAGATAGCTATTTTCATGGTGCCATACATAATAGTATGAAGGCTGAATCATATTTTATAAATTCTAAAGTAATTGTTTATTATAGGCTCTGAGGACTAAAATGTCATCTGAAGTTCTTGCACTCTCAGCTTCCTTGATTATTTTTATTCATAAAAATGAGTGCAGAATATACAGAAGCTTTATTATTCCCCATATAAAAGCATTTATGTAAAGAAAAAGATTCCCCTCTGAATTTTTGATTAATGCCCTGATCCAAGGGCCATTAAAGCAAAGGAATTATGTTTTTCAGATACAGAGTAATGCAGAAGCATCTTAGAAGTCTATGGTTTTGTCTGCACAGATACATACAGATAAAAAGTACTTACAAAAGTATTGGGGTGTTGTTGCTTCCTATTGTTTCCCAAACAGCATAAGTTGGAACCAGACAAAACCAGAGCCTGTTCTTAACTATAAGGCCTGACCATATGCTAAAAAAAATACTTTACAAAATTTATTCTGAATACTCCCATGACACAGTCTCCTGAAAAATGAAAAGGCATGTGTCTGTTCCTTCCCCTCATTTTTTCTAACACCTAGTATGTTAAGAAGATCACAGTGTGGGTTATAAAGGTAAATGTGAATAATAAATTCCTGAAATACATTAGAATAATAAGAAAACCATCTTCACTGCTGCAGCACTGAGATACTGCACCTAAAGTACCCATGGAACCTCACACCCTTGAAGCAGGAGGCTGGACTAGGCAGCTTCCAGAGGTCCCTTCCAGGGACAATATCTGTGGTTCTAATATGATTCTGCAAAAGATTTTTTAGGGCAAAATAGTCTACAGTCTTTCTTTTCTATGCACAGGCTTCCTGAATAAAAAGTTAAGGAAAAGGCAATAGTCACCAAACACTGACATGAAATAAAAACTTTTCGTGTAACTCTTTCTGTAACATGCAGATACAGTCATTTGGATTTTGCATCAAATAAACAGTACTTCTTTGATAGTGGTATATTGGTGATGGTGAACTCTGGCTATATAAGTTTATTATTAAAAGCACTTTCTTCCAGAATAGATGACTTCACATTTCTAAATAAAATACAGAAACTATCTGAAACACTTGAAGAGTGTCCCTTTCTGTACTGGTAGAATTAATGATTCTTGTTTTCATGACATACTGCTGGTGTAATTCTTCACTCATTTCAAAAGTAACAATCATAGTTTTTCAAAATTTCTTCCAGGTTTTAATTCAATATGTTCTGTTTGTCAAAAGGACAAATTATTAAGGAGTATATAAGTAATGTATGTTTTAAATTAAAAATTATTTTACATAAAAATTCTGCTTTAAATCTTTCAAATTATGAAGCAGCAATTGGAACAAGAGTCTTTGGTCTAAGTGCAGTGCTTCGTGCTACTTAGTAATCAGCTTTTTTAAAATCCTCCTATGATATGTTATCTGCTACCCGAAACCCAATACTTCCATACAGATTTAGGGCAAGTATTTATGCAATTATATTTTCAGGTTTCTTATAGTCTTTAGCTATTTAAGTTAGCTATTTTTGAAGACTGGACACTAAATGCGTCTTTGATTTGTCCTAGGATGGCTGTTAATAAGGTCGTTATATGTACTTGTACAAATATTACATACTTGTATATCTTTGTGAAAACCAAATTTCTCAGACCTAACTAGACCTATATCTGGAAATGGTTTCCTAACTTTTCTAATAGAGTATTTTTTAATAAAAATGGCTATAATTTGTATGCTTTTGATAGGTCTGTTATATATTAATCTTGTAAATTAAACCTCTGAAAGGTAGTACATACACAGACATGTTCTTACCAGACCAATTATTTAGCTACATGTGGACGAAGCAAAGGACTGAATTAATCACAGATAGTCATCCAAAATATTCAATAGAAAAAATTCTAGCTTGAGATTAAACATGAACATAAGAGTTCAAAAGTTTTTTAGGAATAAACAAAAAATACTTGCTATTCCTAGAGTTTAAAAGCAGAAGATTAAACACCAATCAGGTAAATCTTTGACAAAGAACATAAATTAAAAAATGTATTTGTTTTCTACCTAAATATGTAAATACACTGCCACATAGTTTTGAAATTTTTATTCCTACATAAGGTGCGTTTTTCAGACAACAAATACAACAACACAGCTATGGAATTTGGCTGTTAATACACAGTTGTATTCTCTTGGTACTGCAGTGAATCCCTGGTCTCACGTCTAAAAGGTAGATCCGAGAGAGGACTGAAAAACATTGTGTTTTAATTAAAACAAAAATTCATTAAGATATTTCAAGTATGTATCCACTGTTCTCTGCATAACCTATCATTTTATTTGTCATCCATCTCATTTAGTTCTTTATTTTCTTTCCTTTTTTTTTAATTTCTTTTTTCATGTATGTAAAATTTTGTAGCCTGGATAAATTTAAGTTGTGGGGTTTTAGGTAGCAACTAAGTGTTTGTTGTTCACCACTGGCCAAGGATCTCTATAGTGAGCTTTTAAAACAACACAGATCCTTAAGGTCCTAATAAACGTACTAGTGTATAACTCATTATTTTTGTTCCTTTCTCTTTTGGTGTAAAAAAATCACAATGCAAACAAGCAAATAAATATTTATATGAGGAGAGGAAGAAAAAGAATTACATCTCAAGTTGACTTGGAATTTTCCATCAAAGTACAACTTGATGGAAAAATATGTTTTGCTTTAGGAGTCATATGCTTTCTATTTGTTAAAATGAATGCGTTTATGAACAACATTTAATAAATATTTTGATATTTTACTTCCTGTTTTCTTACAGTCCTTAGCAAATTTGAAGTTCCAACTTTTTAATTTGATCTAATGTGTGTAGAACACAACAGCTCATTTGTGTAGCATGTCTGAGATTATCAGTTCTCATTACCTTAGTATAAGAATACAAATTATTAGGTTTGTGTGCCAGACTCTTAAAATGCATTCCTGGATAGGATCTCTCATACCAACTGACTGCCAGCCCCGCAAGCCTCTGCGGGAGCTGCCTTTGGATTAGTTGCTGATGTTTATTCCAACCTTCTAAAGGAGATTGTGGAGGAGATAAATTGTACCCTATACTTAATGTTCACATGGTAGATGAAAGAGCTAAGGAACCTATTTCCACAGCTGGGAACAGCTTCTACTGGTGGATCAAAATTTTTTACTGCAATTATGTTCTAACTAGTTTAGAGACATGAAATAGTAACTACTGAGAAACACCTTTTTTTAAAAATATATTTAGGAAAATATAAAGTCATTCTCTCTGTAAGATCTTGTCCTATTTCCTCAGGTTTTGATGGGTTTGATTTTTTTTATTCCTTTTTTTTTTCTTTCTTCTTAAGTACCTAAGTCATAAAAAACTACTTAATTTTCCTTGATATGCAGGAATAGGCGTAATTTTTTTAAGACTAATTGCTGTGGAGCAAGAGAAAGCTATATCATATATTAATGTTACATAATTATTTCTTATTTTCTATTTAAACATCATCGTCTGCCTAAGTCTTTAGCTTTACCTGTGAGACTTTCCTAAAGAGAATATTTTCCTCTTTCCACCAGCAAAACAGAAACACAAATTTGAGAGGAAAAGATTCACTGCTAACATATCTGTGGCAGAGGTTTGTGTGTTTTTCTACCCATTTACCTACTAACCTTTGTTAAGCTGTTGCTGTATTGATGGATCAGTTTTTCCACTCCAGCTGCCATTACATCTGTCAATCATTCCTATTAAACATGCATTTGAATACAAAACTCGGCTGGCCTATCAACAGATTAAGCTTCAAATTTAGGAAGTTCAACAAGTAATTCCATCTTTGATAAAAGGTTTGAATTGTCTGTATGAAAGAAACATGGCATATCAACTATTTCCTTTATGGTTTGTAGTGAATATTAGATGTATTATCAATGACAAAATCCTGGCACATGAAAAAATTACAAGGTCCAAGATCCTCACTAGATCCAGAGCACTATGGCCCCTCCAACTACTGATGCTGGGACCTCTGCCTGCTTTGAAAATAAACCCATGCTATTAGCAAGGATTTTCTGTGGTAGTTGATTTGGACAGCTAAAACATTAATTGAAATAATGATAAATTTTTGGCTTTGTGTTTATGATGTGCTCCCTTTTGCCTGTAACAAAGTTTGAGTAGTCAGTTTCACAAAAATTTCTGGTGAAGTAGAGAGCCAGGTATGGCATTAGTAGGATTGAATAAGACATATAAAGAACATAAAAAGGCTAAGGTTTAAGCACCGACACGATATTTAGGCACACTGACTTTTATATTATACCTTTAACAACCTCTCATCAGCAGAAGTGACTGAAGGTTGAACACTTCATATTCTGTACCATTTTAATCCAAAGAGCACAATTTACAATAATCTTTCTGAAAGATCATTAGTTCATAAGGCATACAGCTTTTTTCTTTTTGCATTTTCATTTTTTTTATTTAGTTTAAAATGTGAATTTTTGATGGTGGTATTTCTTTGTGAATCAGAATTTAATGGTTTCCAATTTTTTCCAGAGCAAGAACATTTTCCCTATTACACATCCTACTTTTTTAAATTACCAAGATGATTTTTTTAAAAGAAATAAAAGATCTGTATTTCCCTATAGTGTGTACTGTTTATCAAGATTTGCTCCTAGAACTCTATTTTCCAAACAAGACTGTGCCATGCGTGATTCAAATGAAGAGTACTTCTTTCCATATATATGGGATGGAGTATAGTGGAAAGAAAGGTAATCCTTCTTAGGCTGTGCAAGTGTTAAAACATAATAAATCAATTTAAAAAATTACCTAAAGGATCTCTGGTCTGAAAATTTGAACTTCTAAACAGTTTTACCAGAAGTTAAATAGGGTAAAGAACTTGAGAAAGTTCAAGACCAGGGCATATATTTTTTTGTATTAAAGGAAGAATTAAAGATTTGCAATTTCTGAAGTAGTCATTGAGAGTTTAAGTAGTAAATTTAATAATTTTACATAATTAATTATATTTTTCTCTAACACTAGTCATATTCATACTGGCAAAAAATTAATTGAAATAATCTATTATGTAATATCAAGAGTAATTATGAAAATATTTAAATCCATTTTAAAAAGTAACTGAAATGCCTTTCTTTGAGGACTTCTTGAGTACAGGGCCTTATGCTTTTGGAATGTAAGTTCCTTTTTTACTTCAGTCATAGTCATTCCCTGACTGTTTTGAAAACATTTTAGAAACCACAACTGCCAAGTTCAAATTGTGCCATACATATTTTTGTGACATGGAGTTTATAAAGTTTCTGATATTTGACTATAATTTTTAGATACTTATATCATCTATTAAGAGTTTAGCTGGAAATTTACATTAAGAGTTTACATTAAGAGTTTACCTGGAAATTTACATTTGTGTAGATGGTTTGGTTTCTGTTGCATATAAATATGAATGAGTGGTTCATCATCATTAAGAATGCTTGGACTTTGTCTCATTAACATAGTCTTCTCCATTTAAAGGAAATTTATATAAAGCAATGGATGCTACAGGTTATGTATCCAGTTTAGAATAAATTTTGTGATAATCAGCATTATTTTGTTCTAAACAGAAAACTCTTAAACAGAGCATATTTATTGAAATGGAAATACAAAGCCTTGATGTAAGTTTCTTTAGAAAGTGAAAAAAGAAGCTGAACCAGACATGGTGGTTTGTACAGACTGTGTGTTTCCAAATCTTTTTGACATGCTGTCCAGCAGAATAAGCCAGATTACCAAGGGGTTTGAAAGGAGACTTCCTAAGTGATTTTAAAAAGTAATACAGTTTCTTAATTCATCAACTGTTATTAAATTAGTGTGTTCCCTTAACTGTCACCTCAGGTTACATCCAAACACAATTCTACAGTTATGTCTAACAACGGGGCATGTATTTACAAAACCATTTAAAATGCATCTTTTTTTTTACTGATATTCTCTGTGTATTGTCCCAGACTACAATTTCTTTGTAATGATTGCAGAACAGCAATATTGTTAGGAAGATGAAGTTTAATAACATGTCACATCTTCAGCTTAGAAATCATTTAGTGTAACAAACAGATGGATGTCTTTCTCCTTCAAAGCAAGTACTGTTGTAAACTTTCCCTCTGAATGAAAATGAGTGAACAGCAATTTAAAAAAAATGTTCGTGTGTAAAATGCGTAAAATATGCACAAGTATTTATGTGTACGTCTATACGCTTCCACCACAGGTTTGTCCCTCATGCCTTTCCTTAAAAAAAAACCCAAAAAACATCATGCAGTCCCCATCTCTGTTTTTCAGGTCACATCTGAAAATTCATTTTCCATTATGCTTCAAAAAGATTTTAAAGGTCTTATTTCTGGTTTTGGTGAATAAGCAAGCCATTTTTTTTTTTATTTAAACATTTCAAAAGAAGTTGATCCACATCCAAACACAGTACAAACAAAGTTCTTTCTATCCCTGTTTGTTTTTCACACTTAATAAGCCACTTCACCTGCTCACCATCAAGAGCAGATTGATCTTCACTAGTGCTCACACATTCATTCACACACCTACACTCACAGTTCCTCAGACCACAGACACCAATCTTTATAGAGCAGACAACATCTTAAAAAGAAAAAGTCAGTCAGTAAAATATAAAATAGTCATTCAGAGGATAGAGAAGCTCAGATTTGTGACCACCTGTGGAAACTGACCATACATAAGTCTATGGGACCTTATGAGATGCATCCCAGAGTCCTGAGGGGATCAGCTGATGTAGCTACCAAGACACTCTCCCTCATACTTTAAAAGTCATGGCAGTCAGGTAAGATTCCTGGTGACTGGAACAAGGGAAACAATGCATCTACATTTAAAAATGCCAGAAAACAGAAGACCCTGGGAAGATCATGAACAGATCCTCTTAGAAGCTTTGCTAAGATAATAAAGGACAGGGAAGTTGTTTGAAACAGGCAACATTGCTTCACCAAATGCTCTAAACTGGGGAGAGATGGATTTTACAGGGGGATTTTATGGGGTGGATGAGGAATTGCTTGGATAGTCACATCCAGAAGGTAATGCTCAATGGCTCAATGTTCAGACGGAAATCAGTGGCAAGTGGTGCCCCTCAGGGGTCCATATTTGCATCAGTATTCTTTCATGTCTTCATCAGTGACATAGTTGGATTGAGTGCACCCTCAATCTGTTTGCAAATGACATCAAGTTTAGTGGTTCAGGTGACACACCTGAAGGACAGGATGCTTTTCAAGAGGGGAAAAGTGGGCTCAGGTGAAGCCATATGATGCAAGGTGCTGCATCTGGGTCAGGACAACCCTCAGTGTCAAAACAGGCTTGGAGTTGAAGGGGCTGGGAGCAGCTCTTCTGAGAAGTACTTGGCGGTGCTGGTGAATGGAAACTGGACAGAAAGATAAGAGAACCTTCACCAGCAAGTAGATGAAGGAGATTTTCTTCCTCTGCTCTGCTCTTTTGAGACACCACCTGTACTGTATCCAGCTCTGGGTTCTTCAGCTCAGGAAAGAGGTAGACCTGTTGAAGTGGGTCCAGAGGAGAGCAACAGAAATGATCATAGGCCTGAAGCATCACTCCTGTAAGAAAAGTCTGAGATGGTTTGGGTTGATCAGCCCGGAGAAGACCTCAGGAAGACCTCATCATGGTCTTGCAGTACATGGGAGTACAAAGGGAGCTTGTAAGAAACATGGGGACAAACCTCTTGCATGGACCTGTTGAGATAGGACAAGGGGTAATGAGTTTTAATTAAAAGAGGGTAGATTTAGACTAGCTATAAAGAAGAATTTTTTACAATGAGGGTGGTGAAACACCAAAAGAGTGTCCCATCCCAGGAAAGATTCCAAGCCAGGTTGGATGGGGCTCTGAGCAACCTAATCTAGTTGAAGATGTCCCTGCTTATTACAGGAAGGTTGGACTAGATGTTCTTTGAGGTCCCTTCTAACCTAAACTATTCAATGAGTATGTGAACTTAAGAACTTCACCTAATCTTGTATATTTACTTTAAATTTATTTGTAGAAGAACAAGAACAGATCTGACCTCAGGAAACACTTATTTTTGGGAATGAGTTTCAGGTTCATTTTATATATGGTCCTGTAAATCTGACATTTTTCTCTGTCCTTTAAGCTATATAAGTCATTCTGTCATGGCTCATTCATTAGTGGATTGATATATCAGCATTATTTGTTGATAATTAGATCTATCAACTCTATTTCTACATCCAGATATTCCTATTTATCTTAGTTAAAATCAGTATAATTCACAATGCTTCCGATTCAAAACTCATTATTCTTCCGAGGAGAAAGGCAGGACCGCATTCTTCATTTTACAATTCTCAAAAGAAGGACATGTAAAATGGGATTCATCCCAGGGTCTTTTTTTTGTGGCTGAGAGAAAGACACATTGTCTCTTCACAATGTAGATATTTAAAGTAAATCAGATGAATCTGCTCTAAAAATTTTTTTTTCTCTTGTGAGTATAATAGGAGATCAGGTGATGTAGACACCTTTATCACAGCTCCCCAAAGCTGTATGAGGCAGAATCCTCACAGAGAGCTGTCAGGACTTTTCCAAGTTCACAGGAAATACCTTGCAAAGGTAATTCAGTGCAGGTCCCTTGGGTCTCATTTGTAGA
This sequence comes from Molothrus aeneus, assembly GCF_037042795.1. NCBI lineage: Eukaryota > Metazoa > Chordata > Aves > Passeriformes > Icteridae > Molothrus > Molothrus aeneus. The sequence continues at coordinate 71,888,385 of NC_089647.1, read as the reverse complement.
AATTCTTTCCTGCCTAAAAGAATTGTACTGACAGTCTATAAATATAACATTTATGGGGTTTGGAGGGGAATTACTGAAGGTGTATTGCTGGGAGGTAAAAATGCTTTCCATGATTTTGTGGTCACTTCAATTTAATTCTTTCCCTCCTGTAATTATTTTCGTACTTCTGGTTTCCTGATTATTTGATCAAATTAATTTCCATACTGATTATCTATAATTTTACCAGTTGCTCAAACAATTTCCATTTACTATGTTTCTAAACTATATTCATAAAACACTGAATGTGAATATCTACGTTAAGTCTGCATTTGCCTCTCATCCTTTCCGTACTAATAGAGGAAAATAAGACATTTATTAAATGCAAGTGTTACTTTGGCTTCATTCTGTAGAGATTTTTCATAAAGAGTAATTATTTTAAAGTATGTACACAGAGTAGAAAATAATTCTAAACAAATATTTAACATGTAATTTGCATGACTGCCCAATGGCCTGGCAAACAATGAATTAGGATTATGATTTTATGAGAGGCCTTTTCAAATACAAAGCATTTTGGAAGACTGACTTTTAATATTACTGGGTGGGTTTTTTTTTTCTTTGTAGTACTTCATGTGCTGAACCAAAACTTTAAGTATTGAGTATAATATATTACAACTTTTGAAAAATAAATTTGGGCAAAATACTATAGAAGCATATATAACATATGTTGAAGCAGTATAGCATATATTGCTTCAGCATTATAATCTGACTTGAACAGTTAAAGCTGACTTGATATATAAAGCTCAATTATATTACTGAGCTTAAGTTATGGGACTTTTAAAGGTAATGACACCATATACTTTATATTAAAATTTTAAGTGTCTTAATATATTCACCAAAAGCTGACTACACCTTTGAAGGGAAGGTGTATATATATATTTCTATACACACAGACACATACACACATATGCATATAAAAATATACATATCTCCAAGCTTTTATAGATATAAATTATAGCTATCTCCAAATTTATCTTCTGTCTCATCACATGCTATAGCACTGCATTTCATGTAGCTGTAACATTTGGTTTGGTAACTGGTAACATTTGATTTAAGTTTAAACTTTATGAAAAAGAGAAAATAGAAAACAGATATTTCTATTGGGAAAAAAATCAATGACAAGGAAAAAAACCTGTGGCACAGGAACAGGATAAATAATAGCAAAGCTATTAAAAAGCTCTGGAGCCTAGGACTGTATATTTAAGTGGATTTGCCATACCAGAAGAGCATAAAAAGCAAATTATTAAAGCATATATATTTATTAGAAATGGTGTACTGCTTTCTCCTTTTCACATATTATTATCCAAACTACCTTTGCAGTGAATATGTTATCTATCACATTTGCCTGACGGGCAAATCATGCATTTATACTTACAATTTTGCCATTGTTTTGACTAATTCAGGCAAGATTAAGAAGCAAAACCACACACAGAAATAACGTGAGGCCACACAGAGGAAAAAAGTGCGTAATGGATCCGTTTCCCTCTCCTTGTGAAGGAGTACGTTTCTCACTTTTTAGAACAAGGCAAAGGACAAGTGAGGGAAAGTGAGTCAGCCTAAGCTGAAAGGGGCAAACTATACCAAATGAATTTGCATTCTCCAAAAGCTGTGACTGATCCATTGGCAAAACATCGCATAGTATTTGATACATGAAGCTTTATACATTTCTATTAAATTATCTGAAATTCTCCTCTAAGTGAAAACACAGATCAAAAACTAGGGTTTGTGAGTCAGTTACTGCAAAGTTATTAATGCTTTGGGTTCTGAAGGCGGGAGGAGTGTACAATACAGGGACGTTCACAAGGCACGTCAGAGCATTTTCTGTGTTTCAGTGGGGAGGGCATGTGTAACTTTGAAAAGAAGTTTGAGATATTTTACAATATTATAGAATGCTATTTAATCTATATGCATTTAGCCTTAAAATCTTTCATTGTTTTTGCTTTTCTCATACCTACCAAAATTCCCAGCTCTTTTCTCTAGACTTCACCAGATGTAAGACTTATAGAATCAAAACCTTTTTTTTAATACAAAAGAAAAAATTGCAATAAGGTGGGGGATTTTTTGTGTTTTTATTCAGATCAGATGACTTGAAAGTCATAATAAGGGACAATAGACATCAACAATAATAGGCATATAACATATTTGTAAAAAAACTCTTTACACAAGCACTAGATATATCTATTAATGACAATCTAAACTTTGACTAAAATAACTCCAGTCTTTAAAAGTTTTTGATGCTGCACAAATTTGTCAGTTGACAAAGAATTTTTTTTTTTTTTAACCTGGAGGAATTTCCAAATACATTCAATTCTGAATACGCTGCAACACAGTGACTGTGGAGATGACTTCAGATATTGAAAGAAAACATGTATCATATTCCATTCAATGGACACACACTCCCACCATATACACAAAAGGGTCACACAAGCACAGTGACCATAGTCTGGTAAATTCACTCGGGGTTGATGCTACTAACAAGGGAAATATTGCAGCTATTCTCCACAATAGTATGTATGTTGAATAGTCAGAAATAACATGTATGTTTACTTCAATTTTCTGTAATTTAAAGATTGTAGAAATAAGGAACTCTTAATGGTTTTATGGCCACAGAGTATTCTAAAAAAATAATTTTAGGAGGGTGTTTCTCCTTCATCTGTTTATCTTCTATTAGTTCACCACAGCTTAAATTTTTTAAATTGTTTTAGATTTTTTTTTTTTAATAATCAATGAAAATTGATGCAGCATTAGACTAGAGACACTGACTTAAGTGTCCAAATGTAGTTGTCTAACCATCTGTCAAGGTCAGTGAAGAGCTAGGTAAGAAAACCCTTGGAGCCAAGAGACTAGTCTGCTAATCAAATGTAGGTGCTTCTCTTAACGTGCTACGTCCCTCTAGCCTCTCTTGCCTGACTTGTCTGATTATCCCCTGACCGTAAAGGAGCCTTTGACAGCTCTCAAGGCTGCACTTTACTGTTACAGACTTGCTCTTTCCCTGGTATAAAGAATTTCAACTTCTCTTCTGCCCATAGAACAAGCTCAACAGCAAGTGTGGAGACGCTCACTGTGTCATGAATTTTTCATAATAAAGATCACAAAATTTACACCATTCTTTAGGAAAGATGAGGAATAATTGCAGAAAACCTAAAGAACTGGTCCACAAGAAGAGACGTCATGGCTTGGCCTTGTTTAGATTGAAGATCACTGTGTTCTCCAGGCTGATGTGGAGAAAGCAGGAAAGAATTGAGGTGAAGCAAGAATGACCAGTTCAGCTTTAAATTGTTACTCTGGCCAGTGGCTTGAATATCTTGAATTTAAGCTTCGTATTGCACGTCTTGTGAATCATCTGAATTTTTTTGGATGGATTGACTTTTAGTGTCTTCATTGATTATTATATTGACTTGTATTAATGACAATATGCTCTTCAAACAACATTATATTTTTGCTAACCTTTAGCAACAGACTAATATGAGTATAAATGACAAACTATATCTGCTGTTTTCTCTCTGTCTGTATGTTTCATCCTTCCTATATTCGTAACATCTGTAACAGGATATTCCAGTCAGTATTGTTCCCAATGCAGCCAGAACAAATAGCTTTCCACAGAATATGGGAATATTTGCTAGAATCTCACCTGCTTGTATTGATGTATTCTGTTTCATCAGAATACACGTGGTTTACATGTTGCCATTGTTTTGCCTGTACAGACACAATCTGTCTCTTGAATTATATAATTTAGAAACAGTTCTATTATTTCAGAGATGTTAGTACTGCTAAATAGGTTTTGTCATCTTATTTAAATCATTTTATATAAGCATTTGCTGTCAAATGCATGCTTGAGACTTTGTGAATGATTCTAGCCTACAGAACAACTGTCAGCATCAACAAAGTTATCTGTGCTAAAACACAGATGCCCATATTAAAAGTAAATGCCTTTCTTATTCTGTGGAATATGCAAAAAAAATTAACCACATCCCATCTTATTAACTGATGAAAAGTGATGCATTTTTCTCCCCAGGATTCACTGGAATACTGGTTCTGGTTTAGAAATAAAAACTGTATTTTAGTTATGGAAAGAATCTATTCATTACAGTTTTACATATGCAGGCACAATAAAGACATTTGCAATAGATTTGCTATAGACATTAAGAATTACTATGAACATTACACCACAATATAGTTAACTTACCAGTCTAAATTTTACATACATATGTTTAATATAACATTGAATTAGCATGTATTCCATGATGTATATAAATTAATCTTTTAAATGCCATGAGTTTTGTAAGCTGTATTTAACATTCTAGAATCTTCAGCAAAGTTACTAGCAAAAGCTTCCTTTTTGATAAGTATTAATGTTAAAATTTAAAACAAAATAGAGCAAAAGGTAGCTAAATATGATTTTTTTTCTGATTGTCTTCATATTGGCTAAAATTACATAGCACGTAATTCAGAAAATGCCATCTAAATTTTAATTAAATTTCTGAATCTGTACAATAGCCTGAATTTATATTCAAATTACTAAAAAAAGGTAAAATATATATGGACTGTGATAGTTAGTCATTATGAGCATTTAATATTCACTTCAATATTGTATCTCTTTGGTGTATGCAACATGTAACAAAATTCCCTCACTCTAAAATGAGAGGAATCTCATTCTAATAATTTCCAGGCTTTCATGTTGTATCTTTCATTGGTGAGCTTGAAGAAAATGCATAACACATTATATCAAATATCTCTTTAGTGGTAGGCATGACTACACTATTTTTATTTTATAGCTACATTATGATTTGCCTAAGGGGCCTCAAAAAGCCAGAGGCCATTATGCTTTAACAATTCCTGGATGATTGAATAAAATAGAAAAAAAAAAGACTAATTATGGATTGAAGTTGTGTATTTGAAATTGAATTAATGTATTCAGAAAATTTTTGCTCTGGACTCAGTTTTAAAGGATTAAAAGGCCAAACCATGACAAGGTTGAGTACTTTGAAGGCTGATTTAAATGGTAAGGCTTAATCATCTTGTGGGTATGGAGGCATAAATCAAAATGGATTAACAGTTTACAACTTAGCATTTTAGTCTATATAAACTTTGCTGGATATTTTTCAAAGTCAATGAAGAGTGATGAGCCCCCTAGCACATTCTTTAACAGTGAAATGAGTTGTGCCTAAATAATATGCCTGTCTTCTGCAGGCTTGTATCTGGGAAAATTAAGTTTACCTTTTTTGACCCATCACTCAGCTGTATCCAACTCCTGAGCATACACTGTGGAAACTATGTGTGTTTGTACAGCACATGTGAACTATTAGATGTGAAAAGAAGCATAGGTGCCTCTGTGCTCAGAGTTATCCATGCAAGGGAATTGAGAACCCTGTGTTAGAAACCAAGGGCTCCTACACAGTGCAGAAGAAGAGGTACTTTTTCCATGGTCTTGTAGTGATGGGACAAGGGCGAATGGATTTCAATTATATGAAAATATATTTAGGTTAGGTATAGGAAAGAATTTTTACTATGAGGGTGGTGAGACCCTGGAACAGGTTGTCCGGAGAAGTGATGTCCCATCCCTGGAGGTGTTCAAGGCCACATTGGGTGGAGCTCTGAGCAGCCTGGTCTTATGAAAGGTGTCCCTGCCCACAACAGGGGGTTGGAACTGAATGATCTTTAAGGCCCTTTAATACAAACCATTCTATATTTTTATTAAAGTATTACTACTCTTTCTTTTACCTAACTGACAGCCTCCTGTTTAGTGCTTAAGTGACTGTCATGAGCATGAGAAATGTACATTTGCAATCCTTCATGCATGTAGGGGAAACTGAAGCGCAGATTTTCGTTGTACAAAAAGATACTTCAGCCTGTCAGGTTTGTTTAAAGGCATTTCACAACCTCTCATCAAAAGCATTATAGAAGTATACAGGAGGCTCAACTACACTTTCTGTGTCATATTATTTCTTAAACTAGGATTTTCAGGAATAATTGGGCAGATGCTATGATGTTCAGGATTTCTAACCTGAAAATGTTTAGTAATACTATCTGTAAAGTCTGCATTAGTATAAACTCCTTTCACTTCAGTGACAGAGGAATAGGCATTAAAATTTTAGATTTAGGTACCTACTTCCTATTTAATTTAAGTGCTTTGGTATTTTCTCTTCTTTCTGTTATTTCAAAATACATGTATAAAACACAGAAATTGCCCAAAAACACTAGTAAAATTCTCTTCAAAGCTTTACCTACCTTTGGTTGAACCTGATCTGAGCTGTTAACAAGACTCTTGAACACCAAGTCCTTTATGATTTTTTTGGCATTTTAGTAGTGCATTTAGTGACTATACCACAATAAAAATATTTGCTGTCAGATTGCTGCTAAATTCATACCTTTGCTACTGATAAACTCCTTAATAATGGTACAAATTGCTAATGTTTGACAATGTTAAAGAAATCCACATTAAAAAAAAAACCAAAACAAAACTAAAAACATTTCGGATAAAACTGCAAAATGCGCAAATACAATTTTGACAGAAGTACATTAAAATACCATTCAGCAGAGCCTTTCTCCTGCACATACTCTGAATAAACTTCTCTTTTTCTGATCCACGAGGAATAAGGAAGATTCAGTTGTACTTCTTTCCAACCGCTGCCCAGCTACTGCCCAGAGCTGCTTTAAGTTCTTCGCATGAGAGACTGGGAGAGCTGTGCTGTGCTGGGCTGCGCTGCCCCGGGGCTTCCTGGGGATCAGAAGACATTTCTGCACCAGCCTGGGCTCCTCACATTCTGACCTCCTGCAGCCACCTCCTACACAACAGAGCCAGATGGGTTTCCTGCAAGCGAGGACTAGCTTGCCTGAGGAAAATGAAGATGCAAAAACATGGGCGTTTCAGCCTGATCCAAAGCCTGCTGAACTCTGTGTTTTTGACTTTGGCTGAGCTGTTAAGATTCAGTCTCGATCTGTCCAGTGTCAGTGAAAGCTGTGTCTGGTTAGAAAGACAGGTATTGCTTTGTACTGCCAACACTCCATGTCCACCAACTTACTTCTGATAGTCACAACAGAGACAAAAAATCAAGAAAAAAAAATAAATAATGTAAAATAAAAATTATGATTGCCAACTTGGACATAAAAAATCCTGTTCTGTTTAATAATAGATTTTTTAGTAGCAATAATTAAAATATTGACTACAAGAAGTGAAAATAAGCAATACTTTTATATGTAAATGCAAAAGAAAATCTGAAGCATTTACCAAAAAGAGTATTTTATATGCAACTATGAAAATTGTTCCTGCTTCAAGTTAGGTGTAAGTCCTTCTTGGTTTCTTCTATACTCACTGCTTCTTTAATAATCTGTGATACAGTCAACAAAATAAATCAGATTGTGAACACATTAAAGATAACCAGATCTATTCCTTACCCTAGAAATGTTTAATTTCTGTTGACAGTCTTGTCCTGAGTGGTTATAGCTGGAAAAGTAAAGCAAATTACAATCCTATCTTGGAGCATATCTGCTTCCAGTTTTCAAAATGAGTGCCTTTAGCTCAAAAATCTCTTATTTGTTACACTGAATTTAAAAGTTGAAATTTGTTGTTAAAGAAGCTTTAATGAGAAGTAATTAATGGATGTGATTAAATTAAACTCCTATAAAAATGTCGAAACCTTATGGAGACTCTACCTAGCTTTCTTTACTACAGAAAATTTATTTTTTTTTAATGAAAAAAAGAATGATATGATGGAAAAGCGACAATTGTTGTGTAACCACAAAGACCATGAAAATTCACATAAATTTATATAGATTTAATATAAATAATAAATATAACTATGTAACTAATAACTATAGTTTAATAACTATCTGGAGTAAGGAATAAAAAGCATTTGGGCCAATGCCATGATACTGACATTGTTTATTGAAAAAGAATTAATTATACCTTTGGTGCAGTTACTTCACTTCCCAATTTCAGGATGAGCAGAGAGCATCAAAGAGGAACTGTTATGGACTGACTGCAACCTCCATTCCCCATCCCCCTGTAACGCACAAGCTGTGTCTTTATCTTGACCCATGAGCTTTTTCATCTTATTTTCTCTGCCTGCCCTATTGAGGAGGGGGAGTAAGAGAACAGGTGGGTGTGAGGGGCTGGTGAAGGTCTGGCATCCCTCCAAGGTCAGCCCACCACACAGGCCACAGCTTAAAACTAAAGAAACCCCAAGACATAACTACACAAGTTAGTTACACAAGTGCTAGATTCAAGCTTGTACTTCAATGCATCTCTGCATAAATTCTGCATGTATGACAGCTGAGTCAAGAATCTTCTTTTCCATGGGTTTCTGTGCAGTACTTTCAATTTTAAAATAGGCAAAAATAAAATCACACAGTGGTTTTATAGGGATATATATCAGATTAAAATCTGCCTTTCTGAATTGTCTGCTCTGAATGAGGATGTTTAAAACACAGGAACTACTGGCTTTAGCAGATTCAGAAGCTGAATTCAATTTTATTCCATTCCATGACGATTCACCACTCCAGATTATACTACTAAAGAAAAAAAAAAAAACAACAAAAAAAACTCCCACACACCAACCAACAAATAAACAACTATACCAATACCAAAAAATCCCTCATTAGATCACTAGTGTTTTTTAACTGCTACAATTTGAAACAATATTAGATTTATGAGTTCCTATTTCTCATAAAGAAGAAAAAGAAAAAAACAACTTTCATTAATTATCTATATATACATTTAAAATACCAGAAAGCAGAACAGCCAGGCAGAGTGATATTTTCTCTAATTTGATAACAAGTAGTTTACACAGAACTGATAAGAAACTCTTGGCCATTAGATAATAAAGCCTTTGGGTTTGGAGGTAGGTTTAAGTTGTGGAAATTTCTTGTTCTTCCATATATTTTGCCACAGAGTAGAATACATACTCTGTTTTCAGTGCCCAAACCCCTTCGAAGTGCTTGAGGACTGTTACAGACCTAAAGCAATCCATGAAGCCAGGCTGCTGAAATAAGCAGAAATGATTTGCTAGAAGAGAATACTGAGCAGAGCTGCAGGCCTTATGCTTTATTTCTTAAAGAGAGGCGCTTTATTCTGGTCTGGAAAAAAGCTTCTCTCTCCATTTGGGATTCATGATCCCCCTCCTGACATTAAGGGCCTTTATCACATACAGAGTAATTTCTCAGAAGTTGTGATAAATTTGGTCTTCTTGTCCTTTCTAGTTTAATGGTTGAAGTGCATATTTTTATGCATATTCTGTTGAAATCCAAAGCCTGAGGGTATTTAACTTGTATAATCTATGAAGTTGTAGATATTTTCTGTCTTTGTTGTTACTATAGTATAGTTTGGATAACATTCGCATTATTATTGACAATAGTTTGAATGCAAAGTATTGAGATGAGTGTCTCTCATCTCAGAAACAGTCTTTGTTTCTGTTCTGTTTGTAGTCTAGTATTCTCACCTTAAACTATTATCCAGTTTATTTCCTCCAGGAACGCATAGAAGGAAGAGTGGCTTCTTAATGGGACTGAGTTAAACAGTAAATAATTGTAAACTGGATATGGCACATATTCTTGAGCATTATATTTTGAAATGTTAAATATTTTTAAGTTTGACATGTGATTTATGTCAAGTCGACTGGATGTGGCAATGACTAACTGAGGATAGTGAGATTAGGAAATAAATGCATAAATGCTTTTTAGAATGCTTTTCAATTTGCAGAATGAGGGCCCTGCAGTACATAAAGACAACTGGCATGATGCCCATGCACTGGAGCAATAAGGGTAAAAGTGCTAATAATTACCATAGTTAGATGCCAATTCACCAAGATACCTTGTAATGCATACAGCTTACACCTTGCTTGTATACCATGCTGATTTGATGTTGCTACCAAAACTAAAAAAATTCTTATTTAAAAAAATTCTGGTTTATGAGATACTTGACTAGAAATATTGTTAAAAGAAACATGTCTCATACACCAAAAGATTCTTAATAAAAGAAGACTTGTTTTTAAACAAAATACCTTTCTAATTAGACATAATCTAGAACAATATCATATTATCAAAACAGTTCCTTTTGATTTAGTGATTTTTGTTTGCTTTCTTTGTTGTTATTTACCTGTTGTTTGTTTTTTACTTTTTTTTCTAACAGAAAATATAATTATTTACTGGCTAACTATTTTTTTCTAATTAAGCATGCCAAGTAAAAACTTGAATGAAAAATAAGAGCGTATCTGAAACAAATAGAGGCATTTAATGAGATTCAGAAATAATGTTTGATGTACTGTGTAAGAATATAAACCAAAGGTTTGATGCCATTTGACTTCTCAGCCAGGCAGGACTAAGTCTATTCAAGATCAGGTAGGTTGACCTCAGAATGGAGCTTAGGGAAGGTTTCACCTGCCTGAATTTTAGAAAACTGAAAGTTTTAATGTCTTCTTCCAAGATGATTTCCAGAGGCTGCTTCGCTGTCTATGAAAAGAGAAAGACATATTTGGATGGTGAATTTTCTAATAATGAAAAAAAGGTGTCTATTATTAGCAGAATGATTGAACTCTGTCTTCTGACATTAATGTAATGAAAGGCAGAGATGACTTGACTAAATTTGGTACCAGATCTTGAGGTGTCAAACATGGCCAAAGAAATTCAATAATGTAGTTACTTGGGGGGCAGGAGGGGGATGGTTTCTATTAAAATAAATGTTAGTAAATGCATACAAAGTCAAGATTTTATTTGCATGGCAAAATCAGTATGTAATTGCTCCAAGATTTAATATTTCTTCAAATGCTACTTTTCTTGTAAAAATAATGAAAATTGATTATAAATACATTTAAATGCCAGAAAAAAATATTATTTTAACTAAGACAAAGGTTTCTTACTTTAATTTTCAAATTTAACTATGAAGCAGCAATGAATTTGTCATCTCAACTCTCTTTTCCTCTCATATGGCCTAGGTCATGAAATATTTTAGTGATTCTTAAGGAGATTCATGGTTGTCACATCGAAATCCTACACCTATTGAGAGAATCTGTCTAGAGAATCTATCCTTAGAAAACTTAAGAAACACAAGTTGATATGGCCTAATTAGGGAAACTGATAACTAATTTTCATATTTTAATGTTGCAATTTAAAAGATAAACATTCCTATATAAAGGGTTTTTTTCTCAAGAGTTTTATTCATTTAAAGAAAGAAACAATTATTTCTGCAATTCTGTTTGGCTAATCATTTTTTCAAGGTTCCTCTATCATATCTGCTAGAAATGTGGATGTGTTGGATGTGTTATAACATCCTGTCAAAGAGAGTTATCTTTTATCTTTAATATGTTTGGAGTGATCATAAAATCAGAGAGCATGCTGAGTTGGAAAAGACCCATCAGAATCATTGAGTCTAGTTCATGGCCCTGCACAGGACACCCCAAAAATGACACCTTGTGCCTGACAGTATTGTCCAAATGCTTCTTGAACTCTGTCAGGCTTTCTGCTATGACATCTTCCCTTGGGAACCTGTCCCACTGCTCAATCCCACTGTGGGTTGAAAAACTTTCTCGGGATTCATTTTCATACTCTTAAAAATTACCTTCTGGATGAAAGATGGTATAGGAAAAATCATTGCAGAAATGTACTTTTCACTAAAGAAAATATCAATACAATTATGATTAGCATAGATTTGAAACTTGATATATTCTATATTTTCTTATATTAGATGTGACTGTCTGTATTTAGTTGACATTGGATTAAATTATCTTTATTGTAAACTTAAGGTTCAAACTTCAGCAAATTAGGGCTCATCTAAAATGCTATTTTCTAATGCCTTACAGTCAAAAAAGCCTTTGTTTTTTAAATGTCTGTAATGTGTTGTTACTGAAAAATAGCTTTTTTGTTTTTAAATTACAACTTCACCTTTTGTAATGCCTCATGTAGCTCTATTCTGAAAAATAAGATATGATCTAGTTGTGGTTACTCCTATGGAGTACTGCACTTGTCAGCATGTCTTTAAAGTGCAAGTATAAAGTTTTCTATTCAGATGACAAAGTTAAGAATAGCATCTATTTATAGGCAGCGTTTATGCTTGCAGCACATAGATAAAAGCACTTAGCACAAAGGTATTTAATCTCTGACAAAAATGTCTACTTAAAGGTAAGCAATATATGTATAAAAACACCTGTATGATATGAAGCTTACAATTAAACATTGAACCTTAGAGGGTGTGTATAGACTTCTAGCTTTTGTCTTCAATATTTCCCCAAATAAGAACTTATTTATTAATTTACAGGACATTGATTCTTTTTTTCTGCAGTCCTTTCATCTTTCATTTAGAAAGGAAGACTACATGTGTAAGCCTTTAGAGTACTTCCAGAATTCTAGAAAAAAACCCTGTCCTTCTGTTCTTAAAAGAGAGCCATAGAAACTTTGCCCCTGTTCTTCACATTGACACAGATGTCAGTTTGTAGCCACCTCTATTCAATTTTAACAGGTTGTGCTTCTTATTTGGGGGAGGGGAGTATTGGAAGAAACCAGAAGCTGAATCATATCCATTAAAAAAATATCTAGCACACAATAGAAATCAGTTATAAAAGATCTCACTATGGGAAAAAAGATTTTTTTCATGGAGGAGAGATAGTGCAAAGCTTTAATCCTTGTAAAGGCTTTCTATGGACATGAAAGTGTATTACATTTTTGTGTTAGTTTTTTTACTGAGACTGGCAGGTGGCTGGAAAAAGACTCAGGAGAGGTTAACACTTGTCTTTTCATAGCTTGAAAAATTCAGGTTTTATCTTTTAATCATTTGAAATCTCAGAATGCTGAAAGCATTAGAATTTTACCAGTCATTTTCCTCATAACAACACTATGATGGATTTACATGAACTGTGATCCTTATCTGAGATTAATTTCTAATGAGAATTATATATACACATATGCATGGTTTCTTCCATTGGATGTTCCCAATTCAAGTTAATTATTGACGTAAATTATATAAAGGCAGAACATAATTATCAGTTTATGTGGTAAAATTTCCCTCATATCTGTCATGGCTTCTAAATATATATATATTGTTTTTTATGGTTTGTTTTTTTTGTTTTTTTTTTTTTCCCTGTGAATTATAAATGCAATAAAGGTGAAAGCTTCAGACAAGCGTCAAGCTACTTTTTCACATTGCTGTTAAAGATATCCCAGAACCTCAAATGGTTTGGGTAGGAAGGGACAATTAAAGATTATCTAGTTCAACTGCATTGCCCTGGTGGCTTTCACTGGGTCAGGTTGCTCAATCCAATATGACCGTGAACACTTCCAGTGATGAAGGATCCACAATTTCTTTGGACAACTTGTTGTGACATCTCACCACCTTCCTTGTAAAGAATTTTTTCCTCACATGCACTAAAAATCTACCTTCCTAAAGTTTAAAAGCATTGGCCCTTCCACTGACATGACAGGCCTTTCTAGAAAGTCTCTCTCCATTTTTTTTTTGTAAGCCCCCTTTAAACTATTGAAACGCAGCAATCAGATATTTCAAGCACTTTCTCTTCTCTATGCTAAACAGCCCCAAACCCCAAACCTCTCAGCTTTTCTTCATAAGAGCGGTGTTCAAGACCTTTGTTGTGGCCTTTCCCTGGGCCCACTGAAATCTGCTGGCTGGTTACACTGTGTTTCATGGATCTCAGGATGGCTGCCAGGGCACACATCTGTCCCACACTCAACCTGTCACATTCCTTTCTGCAGTGCTGCTCTCCACATATTGCTCTCCCGATTTGTACTTGTGCCTGGCATGAGTTCATCCCTGGTGAAGTTAGATGCCATTCCAATTTGTTAAATTACTGTTAATTGTCCAATGCTCCAATATATCTAAATCCCTCTGCAAGGCACTTTGTCCCACCTCTTGTAGGACCATAGAAAGGTTTGGGTTGGAAGGGACCTCAAATACCATCCCATCCTATGCTCCCCACCATGTGCAGGGAAAATACTCAATAACAGCAGCAAACTTCTTAATGGTGCATCCAACTTCTGCACCCAGATCATTGATAAAAATCCTGAAGAGAACTAGCCCTAGAGTGAATGCTGCAGCTGACAAATTAGCAGTCAGATGTAGTCCTATTCCCTACATTTTGAGCCCTGACCACAAACCAGTTCTTCGTCCAGTGTGGCTTGTAGAAATCCCACTAGTTACAAATTCTCACATAATTTAGATACAGAGGATGTTCTGTTCACCAGCACAGAAAGGAAAGAAATGTTCAATGTGAGTGCTTCCTTTCCAGAAGCTACAGTTTACACACAAAGACAGCATTGGGCTTTCATAGCTGTCCAGTAAATCCAACATGGCATCCCTTAGCACTTCTTCACATTTCACTTCAACTAGATGACAAGTATGAAAGTCTTAGTCTAAATTTGTAAAACATAAAGCAGTTCTCTTGCCACAAGTGAAAGTGCTAAGGAAAACACATAAACTAGGGATGTGAGATTGCCTGGAACTGTTTACACAGAAAAAGAGACATGGCTATTACGGCTATTGTATCTGTTTTATATCTCCTTTCACTACATAAACACTCACAATCTGCGTATACACAGACATAAATAAAGAAAAAAAAAAGGTTGACCTGCATTTTCTAGTGCTACTAATAAGTGAATTTAATTTGAGCACCCCGAACAAAACTTTCAGCAGCTGCTGGCAACATTATTAGACTACAACTAGATTTATGACAAGGTATGTGGAAAAATCCTAGTTGAGCTACAAAGACAGAGAGAAATAAGATGATTTAAGGTTGAATTAGTTCAGAAGAGTAAATTAGAATGGACCCATCCAAAACAAATAGGAATTTGGTGGAAAATCATCTCTTACAAGATATACCATTCCATTTTGTATTTTACAGTTATTAGCTACTAACCAACATAAGAAATCTTATGCATGAAAAATGTACTCATCATCATCTATTTTACTCTCCTTAACTGCCATGTCCAATTTATTTTTTGTTTTCACTTTTCTTCCACCATGTTTTTCTTCCAATAGCAACAACTGCATTCTTTATGTGTACAATGCCATGTTTAAAGGACTTGCACTACATAGCACATATTCATTTCAGGCCAACCCTTTGTGGTTAATATAGCATACTGCCTGTGTTACCTATGAAAACCACAATAAAGAAAATACTTCAGCTAGCAAAACTATATAAAAAAGTATAAGATTTATCAGTACAAGGAGGGGCAAATGTGTGAAAATTCATGGGCTGACATAAAGACAATTTAACAGGTACAGCAACCACTGGCACTTGCTAGGGAAACAAAACATAGAATTAACCCACTGCTCTGTGGGCAGGAAGGTGTTCAGCCACCTGCAGGAAAGCAGGGCTGCATCTCCAGTGACTTGGAGAAACAAATACCATGACTCTGAATAATCTCCCCTTCTCCTTATTTCCTCCAGCTTTTATTGCTGGGTATTTTGGGGTCAGCTGTCCCAGCTGTGTCCCCTGCCAAATTCTGCACCCTCAGCCTACTCACTGGCAGGATGGGAAGCAGAAAATGTCCACTAAGAAGAAAATTAAATCTATTTCAGCCCAAACCAACATAAGTTGTTCTTAAGTTAAACTTAATGCCACTTTGAAACAAAGAGACTTTTATTGTTGTCTTTGAAACAAAAGAGACATCTTAAATGTTTCCAAGCAGGTTGCACCCTGCTGTGCCCCATCAATATTGGTTTAAAGAGTGTCAGACAGATTTCAGTCCAAACACTAGTCTTAAGGAGTAAGAGAAGGAAATAAGAAATTTTGGAGATCCACGTATTGCTGTAATTTATGTCAATAACAAATTAACAGTGAACTATGAAATCATGTCTCTGAGTTATGATAACAACTGAATTTTACAATTCCATTCATTAGCCTTTTAACAGTAATGATTCCCAAAAGATTGTCCATTCTGTAAAATATCTTTAGGTCTGTAAAAACATTTTGTAAGGTCTAAACCTGTCAAAAGAAGCAAAGCATGGACATGTGACTGCTGTTTGTTCTCTCTACCTAGACTTAATCTTTCCATACAAACTTCAGTGGAATATAAAACACTGATCATTACTGGCATACAGTGGAAATATAATTAGTGCATTTTTGGTTTCTTCCAGATGTGATGCTTGTTAGAAAATTTAAAAAAAAAAAAAGAAAAAAAAGTGAGTTACAAAGAAAGATTAAGGTTTATTCTCTTATCTTAAAAGGAATCTTGTTCCTGTTTCAAATAACTAAATCTGTTGAAGTTTTTAATTTTATTTTATTTCCAGTGGTTTTGAGAAATACAAATTACATGCTACCATGTAATATTACGTACTTAGATAATACATTCAACAATGTAATATTGTAATAATAACATATCTTCACAGATATATATCTCTGTAAACAAGACAACTATGACATAATTGATTTTTCTCCACGGGTTTGTACAAAAAAGTCACATACTCAAGATTTTAGAGTGCAAATGCATCACTATAGCAGTGACAGCAAGTAATAAAACCAAGGCTTTATATATATTTTTTTCCATTGGTTTATTGAAATAAAGGTCAATGATGCAGATCATGATGCAAAGAAAACCTTTGAATCCAGCCCTGTTCTATACCATCATAATCATCATAAAAACAAACAAACAAACAAACAAATAATCAGAGTGCTTTTATTTTCCTTGACCTATCTCTTGCTGAATTAGTTTTTCTACATTCCTCTTAAAACTTTAGTATTATAGTTTCTGACAATTGTTATCAAAATAATTTGTTGAATGCAAAATGTTTCCTGTATACTTTTGCATTTTTGAACTCTTTATGATTGTTCTACCGATGATATGTCTTTTCGTTTCTATTTTAGTCAAAGAATGAATATTTAATTCTAGAAGTCCTCATATCATAAAGTCTTCTATCAAAATCTAAATATATTCTAATGATTTGTCTAGTTATTTAAAGATTTCCTTTGGACAGACAATCTGATATTGCATTAGGTTCTCTTCACCTTATAAGATAACATGGGGTTTTTTTTCCCTAAAAAACTGATTATGTCTCTTCTCACTCTGGAAATATTTGCTGCATTATTTTACTGCATGACTAGGCATGATTTAGAAATTATAACTGACAACAGAGAAGAAAATTTTATCGTCTGATTAGATGACATCAATAAACTATAAGGCTAAAACTTTCTCTTAACTGTTCTACAAAAGATAGTGATCCTGTTTTGGTCCTTGCTCATCCATGTATGTGGGAGGCATGATCATGGAGAGGAATTTTTTAAAACTAAAATGATTTATATCTTTGTCAGCAGAAAGTAAAGTGACATTTTTCTTTGTATGTTAAACCTGTAAAGTTCTAAATAATTAATTCTGAACTACACCATATATGTTTTTTCATCGTACGCATTACGTCTGAATTTTACTTCAAGATGACAGACTGCATATTTGAGTAGCAACTTGTAGAGTATCTTTTATGTTGAATTTTATATAACATGATGATAATGTCTATTTGCATTTTTTTTTTGACCATGAAATTAAACTCATGTTCAGAAATAATATCCTTCTAATAACCAGCAGGAGGGGAATAATGTCAGGGGAAGAAATACATAAAACAGATGCCACTTCTGAAATATTTCATTCTATCTTCTAAAACGTGAAATAAAATTGAAGTGCCAAATGCTTACAAATGCTGTAACTTCTTTATATCCTATTGTCTAAATTATAGTGGACTTTGTGTCCACTGAGATTGGAAGAAGCAGTTGTGCAACTTTTAATGGGTAATTGGAAACACATGAAAAGGTATTAGACTGTAGTAATAAGTAGAAAGATGCAAACAAACCCAAAGACAAGAAAAAAGGAACCACCATTACAAATACTGCAAGTTCTGCAGTATTGAAATATTGAAATATTATCCATGTTTTGCACAACAGACCACCTTTCTACTGAGGAAAATGGCTGTCATCATGTTAGGACCCCTGGAAAGATTATAAGAATGAGTGCAGCACCAAAGAGAAGGGTAAGTATTAGTTTTACCTATTCCAGAGTGACACTTTGTTTTAGAATATTAATTTTCTGTATAACGTTACATTATTCGATTATATTTTTGTAACCGGACTCAAGATAACTGTTTTAGTTATATTTGGTATTTAAAATTTTGGCTGAGCTAACAATAAATTGCATATCCATGTGCAAAGTGTGTTAAATTTCTGCGTATATAAAATTATAAGTATACAAGGGGCAGTTACTTTCACTGTGAGAAGGCATTATAAGTAAATAATTCCATGAACAACATCTCTTCCACAGAGGTTTAAAACATCTTAATTAAAAAACGTAAACTTTCTGGAACCAAGATTAGTCACTCTTTCTGTAAAGAGACTTCAAGAGTCTCTTCCTCTGAGCTGTTCCTGATCTTTCCATTTACTGTTTACTTCCTAGCAGATGTGGCAAATTCATTCTTTGGAAATGATAGGTTGCTGCAATTACAGTTAAATCAGAAGCTTGGAGTCTTTCTTTATTAATCTGATTTCCTACAGAAACAAAATTTATGACATACTCCTGTCTGTATGTCTTTGTGATCATTCCCCTCACCAGCAAATGAAATATTGATCACCTTTGTGAAATCAGTAAAGATCTCAAAGACATTAAATATAGTGCAAGTTTCCTAAAACTTGATGGAATTTTGCAAAATTTTGCTGCCTGCCCCGTCAACATTTTGTAATGTGTAATACTAACCCTCATTTTTTTTCCCCCAATTTACATATTTAAGCAGAGATACCAAGTTTACATCCTACTGTGCTGGTATAACCACAGAAGACAAGGGGAATGGATTCAAACTGAAAGAGAGGAGGTTTAGAATACATGTTAAGACGAAGCTCTTTGCTGTCAGAGAGGAGAGGCAATGGAAGGGGTTGCCCAAAGATGTGGGAGCACCCCTGGAGGTGCTCAAGATGATCTTTAAAGTCTCTTCTGACCATGGACAGTCTATGATTATAGGATTTGCCTCTAAGTGAGCTGCCTCTCAAGAGAGCAAATTCTCAAGTTTGCTATACTCAGAGGACAACTGACAGCAGAGCCCAGGTTGATATCCCCAGTCCTTCAACCATTAAGCAGATGCAAAGACATCTGATGTAAGTACTTCAGTGAACTTAAGGGGAATTTTTCCCAAGTATATACCTTGCTCATGATCCTTTGGGTCTGTGTGAGTCCAAACATTAATACATTATGGATGTTGCTGTCTTAGACTCTTAAGTACATTAGCTCTGTAAGTAAGTTAGGACTGTAAGTGAGTTACTGCTGGGCTACAGTGAATTCTATAGAACCTTTTATTAAATTGTTTAACTTAGGCTATGGATTAAGTGCTGTTAAATTTAAGTACTTAAATTTAAGTACTTAAAACCTTTAGGCCTAAACCATTGATCACGTCTGAGGCTAGGTTTGTCAAGGGAATCCACTCTGAAACTGGTGACTCAATAGGGGACCTCCTTTCTTCCTTTCTATATTCCCATATGTGCCCTTTTTCTATCCCCAGCATCCACGCAGATAATTTCACACTGATTTTAATTATAGATTGATTTATTTTAGATTTTAAACTGATTTGTTTTTCTCTTTGCTTTTACCATCTAGTAAGTAGTAGAATGGATCTTGCCAATGAACTTTGTCACACTCTCACTTATAAATTAAACCTGCTTCTGCCAATACCTTTGCTGGACATTCTTTGAATCACCTAAACCTTTCATTCATGACAACTGCTGAACGTGTATCAAGGCTTCTCCAGTCTTTGTATCTAATCTTTGGTATCGCTCCTGTTTAGAGTACTTTAGTTTTTCCCTATTTGTTTTTAACTTGATACTTTGGTGAAAATCTAGGATTTCTTGCAGGATTTAGTCTTATTATTACAAGGATATTCTGTGCCAGCTGAGAGACAGTGAATTTAATATTTTTTTTAGTTTTCCTATTTAAGATGGGTCTGAACAAATAAAGCATTGTATCTTTAGATATGTGTAATACAGCATTAACCAAAGGAATTGACTCTACTGCAAGAACGTATGTTAAGAAAATGCTAAATGTGTACTTAACACTAAAAAACCCATATGGAAATGTTATTATTAGTTCTGACAAAAGTTAACTTTGCAGATAAATTACAGAAAACATACATTAAGCTTGGCTTCTTTCCCCCTCCATAACACCCAGCAATCACAGAGATATTTAATTCTGAGGATGGGAATAACTCAGACTTTAAACTTAAAATGAGCTTTTATTTCATCTTACATCACTGAAGAAAATGCAAGTCTGGGCTTTGATTTTAATGAGCACAGATGTGCACCAACTGCAGAGAAATAAATTAATTGTTTTCCATCTAATGCAGATGTGTCACCTTCCTAGTTCTGCCACCAAAACAGTTTTCCACTTTGTATATATCAGAAGTAGCTAGATAAGACTATAGAAGCTGATTGTTTCTGAAGTGTTGAGATGTAAAAAAAGCCTCACATACAGCTTATTCACAGCCTTTGATGGTAAAATTCTTTTTATATACAACAGGATTTTTTTTTTGCATAAGCGCCAAATAGGCAAAAGCATTAATAAAACCAAAATACTATCAGTAATATTTTGTAACTGAATATATATATGCACTATGTAATTGATAACTTATTATATACCACTGGTCATAAAACCATCAAAGCATTGTTCTGTAAAGCATGAGTCAATAAAATTATATTTTCATTACAGGGTCTATTCTGACCTCATAGGATAGTGCTTTCTACTACCTTATTCAATCATCTGAAGATTTTCAACACAAGTGTTTCTGTTTGTAAAGGGTTGATGAATTTAGAATTAATCCTGATCTTGTTGTTTCATGTCAGAAAAGAAAAAACCCAAACCTTTGAAACAAATCCACAAAAAAAAATCACTGAGTTTATTTAGAAGCATTTTTGATCAGCTTTTCTTTGTCTCATTTGCCTGTTTTGTCTCATTTTGCTTTGTATATTTTATGCAAAATATGCTTCCATTATGACCATTGCAAAAATTTTAAGATGATTGACTAAGTTATGGTGAGTTACTATAAAAAAAATGAAGTCAGTTTTAGTACTGGTAGAGTAGTGAATACTATGTGCAATTTGGTTATCATTTTTGTGTTGAGTATTTGTTTACAGCCATTTTACTACTCAGTATTCCTTCTTATTTCAGTGCTGACAGCCAGACACAGAATTTGTCCTCTCACTTCTCTCTTCTAATTAGATTAGCTAAATCTCTCAGAAAAAATGGCAGTGTGCCACACTCTGAGATTTTAATATTAATTCACTATAGGGTGTCCTGCTTTATCTTCAGCCCCACTGCTCTGTGCATCTCATCTCACCTTGGACCATCACCGGAGGTAGCTAATGAAATTTCTTTAAGAATTTCCATCATACCAATGTCATTTTTACTTGTCATTTATTTGAAATCCATTCAACAATTTGATGCCTGATTGCTTCTCTGAATGTGAAGTCCTAGACTGCTGATGTAATTAACTTTCTATAAGCCTCTTCAAAACAGATCTACTTTTCTGGAAGTGCTTGTGTTTTATAAAACAGCCACAAACCTTAAGAGGTGACCCTTTCTTGAGAAACAAAAGTAGCTAGTTATCACTCCACAGCCCTAGATTTTTATTGCCTTTTGTAAAATTTGGGACACAGTTTGATATAAGTTTAGTATTACTCAAATATTGCTATGTTACCCACAGATTTGAAATTCTGTAAGATACCAGAGCTATTGTTCCATGTACATTTAATGTGAAGGTTATCATGAGCTGAATTAGAAACACTACTGTGTTGGTTTTGTATGTGTGTCAAGGCTGCCAGGGGTAGGAGGATGGGCTCTGGTCTGTGACAGAGAGAGCCAGCTCCAGCTGGCCCCAGCTGAGCCACCCCAGGGCACGGCCGAGCCCCTCAACCAAGATCGTGGCATCTCAGGGAAAGCATTTTTAAGAAAGATCAGAAGATGCCACACAGACAGAAGAGGATGGAACACAAAAGCAAGAAACTGTTCTGTGAACGCCAATCTCAGAACATAAAGAGTGGGAGCTACAGTTTGTGGCAAAATCTCTGAAGGAGGGCATCCTCCCCTTTACCCTGTGAAGGAGACTGCTAGAGCTGATATTCCCTTGGAAGGGCACACGGAGGAGACAATCACTGCAGCCTGTGGAGGACTGCACACAGGAGCAGTTGGATATTTCCCAAAGGAGATTATGCCCATGGGGACCTGGTGTGGGAGCAGATTTTTCTCCTGAAGAAGCTCACCCAATGGGAAGAGCCTGCACCAGAGCAGGATAGCAAAGGGCGAGACTGCTGTGTTCCAACCATATTGCTCCCTGTCCGTTCCTGCGCTCCTCGAGGTGGGGAGAGGATCTGGCAATAGCAGAGTGAAGTGCCTGGGAAAGGGTGAAAGAAAGGTGGGGGTTTGATTTTTCTCTTTCTTTCACACCACCCAAACCTTTATTAACTGCTAATAAATTGAACTAAGTCTGTCAAGCTGAGACTGCTAAGATATCTCATGACCTTTATCTCAATCCATTAGATTTTTCATCCTATTCTCTCCTCCTGTCCCACTAAAGAGTGAGCAAGTAGCTAGGTGGTATTTTGGCCCTTATCTCTCCACAACTGTTTTTTGTTAACTGTCTAATTACTTGAGTCAAATAGTAATGGCATTAAAATACAGAGCCTTGATATGTGATCTATCTTTGCTGGCTAATTCCAGATATCTACAATTTAGAAATCTATGTCTGAGCAGGCAATATTAGGTCTCCTTCAAAATCCACAGAGAAAAATGACCATGCTATGATGTACTTGCACTGATTTATTATAGTAATCTATTTATAGCATGATAAATCACACTATCCTTCTATTGATTTGAAGAAATGTTTGCAAACTCTAAGTCAAATTATAGGGATACTACTAGACCTTACCTCTCTCAAAATTAGTTCCTTTTTTTCATGTGTTTTCTATTAAATATTGTCTGATTTGCAGCAAAATATTCTTAAGAAGCATAAAATAATTCTGAATTTTCACAAAGCTCTCCAGATATGAATTTCAGCAGAGATTTGCACTTCTAATTTACTAATATCTGGATTTTCTCTACTGAGATGCCATAAAAAGCTGCTAGATGAAACACACCTGAAATATGTATGAAACTCAAAATGCTGATGCGCTCCATTTGTGGAGATAAAATGATCTAATCATGTGCCTTACGTTTGCTATGCACCAAAGTAGGTCTAGAGTAAAGGAGGCCAGTGATTAAACACATTAGGTAACATATAATATGAAACCATTCTGACAACACTGTTGATCTATGCAGACTTGGCTCATTGCATTATCCCATTAGTTGTATTAATAATTATAGAGACATTATATCTGTAAAATGCTATGAAAAACTCGAACAGCTATTTTTAATTTTGAGGAACTTTGAAATACAGATCTGCAGTCAACTAAATCCTTATGACAGAGGAGTTCATGTTAGGGTAGAGCTACTGAGAAGGAGGTGATGCTTATCCCCAGAGAAACACGAGAGAAACAGGAACATCAGGCACATCTGTCCAGCCAGAAGTGCACATCTGCAGACCTACAAACACCATGAGAGAGCATTCTGAAGTTGAAGACAAACCTGGCACCAAATTCCTGTACGTCTGTCATCCTGTATTTTCTGGAAAAGGCTCTTTCATGCTTTTCAAGGCAAAGTTGTAATCAGACATGCTGTCATACAGGACACAGGTCTACCCCTCACAGATGTTCCCCTGAACTGCCTTCCCTCATATCTTTTTTGACAATACAATAAACCTATCCCTCCTCCTTTAGCTGACAACATTTAGTACTATAGAGGAAGTTTCTTTAAGGTGGTGGAATCTATAGAATATAAATGATAAAGATATTATGTCTACCTCTTACGTATGACAGCTGTCACTTCACCATCTAAAATGCTGGACCTCAGAAAATTCTTTTTCAACCACTGTTTTCAGAATTGAAACAATGTTTAGGATCTCATGTCTCAGATACCTCTTTGTTTTTTTCAGGAGCATAAGGCAATGCCAGCATTTTCCACCAATCTTTTGACAATTTACTAAATACAGTGTTCTTGAATGACCAAAGAAATTGCACTCAACCAAACAAAATCATAAAATATGTTGATCTCTCTCAATATCTGCTGTTGTCTGAAAAATAATTCAGGATTATATTATCAAAGAATGTTCTTCTACAACAAGTGGAGCTACTTTTTTTAAGATTTGATGTACCAGCTTCACTTCCTCATAAGGGCCTTGAAATATTTTCTTCATTCATCTCAATGTCTTAAGATTGGAGTCAAAACTGCAGTAATGTCATTCCCTGTCTGGAAAGTTTTCCAACACTTACAACTCTTCAGAAAGGTTGAACCAATATTTTTCCCCTAGTTTCATTCCACTCAGTGTCCCAAAGCATTACAGATGACATTGGCACTCTTCTTGAAGGCCTGTACTACAGCTGTATGAACAAACAGGGACAAGCTGATTATTCAGCAGTCAGTCTGTCTCAGCTTCCTAATGCAGGTTATGTATCTTGAACTATGATTCTAAGATACCCACATGACTAAAAGATCCCCATAATGTCTCCATGACTATTCTATTTTCCAGAAAAAATGGTGGGGAAAAAGAATGACTTATTTCACTTGAATTACTCGGCGTAATTAATCCTTTTTTTATATTTTACTTTAGACATAATCCAGACTGAGAACACAATGTTTATTATTAGGTTCTTGTCTGATCATGAGCAAGATGGTGGTTTCCCAAGAAATAAACATGTCAAATTTGGCAATTTGGCCTTTCGTTACTTTAAGGAAGTGGCCTTTCATATCAGTTTAAAATGTTGGGAAGGTGCAAAAAAAAAAAACAACAACCCAACAAAAAAAACCCCACCACTCCCAAAAAAAAAAAGGAAAAAAAAAAAAAAACTAACCAAAAAACTCAAAAATGTGTCAGGGGAGGGGGAAACCAAACGCCCCCTAAATTTTGTAAAAGAAAGATTTACTTGAGAAAAAGTTCAATTCCTGAAATAAGAAGTAGGTCGAGACTGAGGCTCTAAAGTTGAACATCTGGTTTAGCATGTTATAACAATAAATTCTAGAGAGGGTATAAATGTCTAAACTCACTTTCAAAATTCCAGGAGTTTATCCTACCTTGTGGGTGAAAGCTTCATCTGTACAAGAACTACAACAACAATTACATATACACATATTCTTTGCAGAATCCATATAATTTGCAACCTCAAATTATATGGAATTCAAATCAAAAGATAACTGAATGAAATATAACTCTGTACCTACAATTTTTAGAAGTTAATTATCTCTATTTCTCAGATAATGGCAGAAATATGCAGAAATGTAAATAGTGTACCAGAGAGATGTATCCAAGAGCTATCATTGGGATTAAATAACTGCTGACAATTAAATTAAAAAATCCACAAATATAAAATCTGATGGAATTCAAATAACTTAACGATTCAGTAGTTCAGATGACAGCTTTCTTGAGCTGTACTCTTTGCATTACAATTCAAATTACTTCATTTAGTAATATAATTTTTCTGGTGACTAAACCAGTTTACTTTAGTTAGCTGTTTGAGTTGGTGACTGAAGGACACATCTTCACAGTTTTGTGTTAACTGAATATAATAAATATGACAGAAAGTGTAATCATGAAGGAAGGAAAAAAAAAAGAAAGAAGAGTTTATGATTGACATTAATAGTATTTGGAGCTGGAATGGAAATATTTATATCTGATATACCCTTGTATATACCTAGTATATACAATTGCTGGCTAGGTGTTTTTTCAGAAGTAAACAGCAGAGTGCAAAATTTTTGATCAATATGAAAAACAATGCCAGAAATTGTAAATAATGCATACTCTAAACTCTCTCTGCTCTCTTTTGCCACAGTAAATTTTAGGAGTTGCTTAAACCTGTTGTCTTGTATTTCAGAACTCCTTATTTCCTGCTCAGGACATGAGAAGAAGTATGCATGCCTACAGAATTAATTCCTGTTTTCATAAATCTCTCTGCCCCTGTGATGTATGATTGAGTTGTGACACTCCTCCTTACTGCTATAGCTAATACAGCTCATAATGCATAGCTAGGCAAACTCGTTTTTCTATGTACTGAAAGTCTCAAAGGTAAAGTAAGTACTTTCATTACCACACCCACATTGTGGAATCCACTTTGTATAGTTCCAGGGAACTATTGAAATAACAAAAAGGACATGTACAGAACCTGGTTAGGATTGCAGCTAAGTGAATTCCATTAGAAACTCTTTGTCTGACTAACTCCTTAATGTACAATTCCTCTGCTGTACTGTATTTTCAAAATTTATCTCTTATGATGACTACAGGTGCTACCTAACTTTTGCTTGTAATGAAATATTTAGTCATTCAAGAAGCAGAAGAAATTAAGCAAATAATTTTAATAGCATGCTGCTTTTTTTTTTTTTTTTAGTGAAGACTATATATCTACAAAGTTTCTATCTGTGTTTCAGTTGTGGATAAGGCTTGCATGTGTATGTAGCAAGCAGCAGTAAGTGAGCTGTGCTTTTTGTTCTACAAACAGAAGGCAGAAAACAGATGAGAAAATAAATATTACATAAATACAAATAAATGGAAAACACAGCAGTGGTGTGTTTCTTACCACACTTCTTGCCTCTTGGTTCTTTCTTTTGTGGAAAGTACAGTCACTTGAATGAGCAAGATCAAAGCTTGTAATAGGGCTTTGCTACAATGTTTAAATGCAGTCTAATGATTTAAGACTGAGCAATTATGATGAAAAGGGGGCTTTCAGGGAGTTTCCTTTTAAGGAATTAAACTCCTAAACGTTTCAGATGAGAAATCTAAAGCACACGAAAATACAAAATCAAAATGACACATCTGCTGATCATAACCTTATTTCTCAAGAAGACAATTTAGACCAGCAGCCATGGTTACCATGCTAAATTATGCCTTTTAGACTGCAACACAGGAGGTATCTTAAAATTATTTTCCAAATGTAAAGATTACTTTTTACTTGTATAAGAAAAAACAGAAATTCTAATAGAACTATTCCTCAGAACTGTTCCTGGCCATATGAAAAATTCCTTGTTCTGTAAGACAGACATAGATTTCTGGTCTCAATTTTTTTCAAGCTATATATCCCTTAGCAAGTTACCATTACAGTAGAAAATAACATTTTAACCAGGGGAAATGAATGCCCTGTCTTTTGGCCAATACTGAAATTATAAGGAAATATAAAAGTTCTTTATCATCTTGTTTGTTCAGTAGCAGAGATTTTGTTGCTGTACTTCCAGGTTTACACCAGACTTTCACAATTTCATTGTGTCAGGGCCTCTATGGAATCTTTCTCTGGACTTGAGTGGTCTGGTCTCAGCTAGAATAGATGATTTTGCAGCCAGTGATTAAAAAAACCCAAAACTTAGACACCTGGGTGCATCACAGCAGTGCCTGCATGTAAGCCTGACATCTAAACATCTAAAGACAATTTATGCATAAGCAAGGTAGACACTCAGGCATTTAAATCAGATGACTCCTCAATAAATGCATTATATTAATATATTTTTTTTTAGGGTTTTTTTTTTTTTAGTTTTTTTTTTTTTCTGAGAATGAATGAGAAGGTGCTGAGCAGGACAGGTAGCATTCCTGTTTGCAGTTCTGATTGTCTCACTTGGAGTATGCACATTCTGTTGAAAATTCATCATCTATTCACTGTTTTCTCTTCACTGAAAACACGAGCATTAAAGTTTGTGATAAAAGTATTGTTAGGAGAACAAAAGCCTCAAGGATGTTAATGAACTGCCAACTTAGATATCCTTTATTTTCACACCAAAAGTGAACAACTTAAGAGTTCTTTTTAAAGCTTCACAATCAAGTGACTCTTTAAACTTAGAAAATCCAATTAATTAACTAGTAAATATTAAGAGGATTTTTTGTTCTCTAAGTGGGTAACCTCTAATAAAGCCTACAAATACTATAATGAAAGAAAGAACAGAGGTCAAACTACAACCTGAATATTAAATTGCATGTCTTCCTGAAACTGACTTTTTTGAAGATGTTTAACTGGAGGAGCTTGTAGAGATATATAGAGCTGAGAGCTTTGCATTTCACAGTCACAGACTAGACTGAGGTGGAAGGAACCCACAAGGATCATGAAGTCCTGCTCTAAAGTAAATGGTCCATAGAGGGATCAAACTCACAGCCATGGCATTATGAGCACCATGCTCTGACCAACTGACCAAATCTCAGGGCTTCTTCATGTCCTTGTGGCAGTGCAAATCAGAGTGAATAACAGAGTGATTTTTTTTCATTCATCAATCCTCAAAAAAAAAAGTCAAACCAAAAATTAGACTAAATTAGCCTAACACTAAATGAGTAACCTACGCAAGGGAAATAAGCAACCCACACCCACCAAATCCTCTCTGCTGTTTTGAGACTTTTCCAGGATAATATTTTAGATATCTCTCTCAATTCAGGAATGTTTCAAAATATTTGCAAGTACACTTTTTTTTTTTTGAAAATAAACATTTTTTGAATAAATGAGGCAAGAAACTTTCCTTTTATCTGCATGCAACAGTGACTGCCTTCAAGTCTGAAATCAGGATGAGTTGTAGTACTCCTATAATTCAAACCTAGCTATTTTCCATAGAAGTAACTGACATCCCTTCTAGTCATTCAAGATAAAAAATAGATTGTGACAGCTCATGCTGAGATCCATTGATTAATATATTTGGACACAGCTAGACCTTTGTGACTTTGTTTTCCATCCATTTGAGATGGAATAAAACAACTAGCACTTATATTGCTCAGTTGTTTTTAAGGGCAAAAAACCCTAGACTTATCCTAAAGAGAGGCAACTTCCCAAAGATTTTAAATTCTTTAAACAATGTTTTCAAATGATAGCTCCTGTGGCAGCAGCTCTCTGGCCACAGAGATCAGCACACGACTTTCCCAGTCCTTTCTGGGCAAAGTGTGTGAGAAGATCAGAGAAAAGAATGAGAAACAATTATTATCTTCACTTGCTGCACCTGGTATTGTGAACATGTGAAATGTGCTATGGAGATTTGTTTACCAAAGGGTGGTTTCTTAATTAGCCAATGGTGATGGTGTTTGGATTGGAGGACCAATCAGGTCCAGGTGTATTGTCTACAAAATCGTAGTATCCAGGTGTAACTGTCTATAAAAGCAATGGGTTTCTTAACAATGATATAATATAATAAAGAGATTTATCAGCCTTCCGTGAATCATAGAGTCAATGCTAATTATTACCTGGCTGGGGGCCTGCTGCAATGATAAGATCCTATAAAGACTACTGACAAATTTTGCTCAGATATAATCAGATATTATTCCAAGTATTGAAAAGATGATAGGAAGTCATTGTGCCTTAAAAAGGTACAAAGGAATAGAATAGAATTTTCTCTAAAATAGAATTTTTTCCATCAAATTAATAAACTCAACCCTATTGCTGCTTCTGTTAATTCAAGAGTACTTTATCTTTGCAGGAAAAATGAATGGCAGTTATTTCAAAGATTATGTGTTAAGGAAGATATAGTGATGCTGATTATTTGGAATCAGCTTTAGAAAGGACTCCTGTGAGCTGTGGCCATAGAAAATGACAATTTTATCATCTTGCCAGATAGAGATGATCTGTTATGAAGAATGACAGATTAATGTTTTCATGCTCCAAACTCCACTATTTGTCCATTCCTTCAAGATCACATGGTTAAACTTGGAAATGGGGACTAAAAATGTAGATATATTCAGTAAATTGATGGATTGTTAAAGCCTCCTGGAAGCTTCCCTTAGGATCTAGGCATTAATGCAAAGTAAGGTTTATAAATGTCTAGATTCTAATATTATGGCAAAGTGCAGGTATTTAAATTTGGGCCATATACTTTTGAATCAAAATTTTTAGAAATCAGTCTGGAAAGAAGAAAAGATTTATTAAATGAAGTCCTTAAAATCTGTGACATGATTTTCAGTCATTCTACTAATTTCCATTTTTAAATAATAACTGTACTCCAGTGATGAGGCAAGTTTAAACTAGAAAAAGAAAAGGGAAGGAAGGAGGAAGACAGCCAAGGTGATTCTGATACATCTGAATGAATATTATAGAAGACTTAACAAGAGCAGTGATTTAAATGATAAGGAATAGATGGATGCTACCTCACTTGAATATTCTGAAATGCTGAAGTACATTAAACAGCAGAAAGCTGGATTGCTTTTGATTTTCCTTTTTTTTTTTTTAAATGACCAGAGTTTTAGGTGACAGATTGCAAGCTTGAAGATATTGCAAATGTTCTGTGATGTGGCTGTCACAAAATGTATAATAAATGCTGCTATTAACTGCAGGGAATGGCCGCTGCTGGAGAAGATGCAACCGCTCAAAGTGGATAGTGTCCTGACATGAGACAATGTCCAGGGTAGTTTTCATAAATATGAAATTGTTCTCCAAATAGATGAAGGTGACAGTAGCTTAAAGATACTAAAGAATGGAATGTAGCCCTTTTTTGTGTCTAGAGAACAATGTTTTATCCTGTCCATTAACTCCAATAGTGTGTCTATGGGGTCCTACATTAATTTATGAGTTTAGCTAGGATGTTGTGGAGATGTAATGGTAGATGTGATGTTAGCAAAAAGGAACTATTTTTTCTGTCTATGTAATTTTGGGTACAGAATTTGATTTTCCAGTAAATTTTATCAATTACCATATGTACCAAATAAATAATTCATTATAAATAATCTTTTATATCTCATTTAATATGATACAACTGGGAAGCAGCATAAGTTGCATTATTTTATTTTTAAGTAGCTTTGTTTTGTACATTTGGGAATAAAGTTATTTGGTAAGACAATCTTACTGAGATTGTCAAACTTACTGTCAAACTGAGACAAGAAAAAATAATTTTATTAACGAAGAGAGAATGGCAACTTCAGAGGAGAAAAACTAAAACTGTACAAGTCATTCTTATGCCATATAATCTATCAAAAAGAAGAAGAAAAGTTTCTGAAAGCTGATGTCTGAAAACTGAAAAAGTTTTTTCAAGTTTGAAAGTAGCAACATGCAGCTTCAGAAAGTTTTTAATTTTGGAAAAGAAACAGAAAATTATTTCCCCTTCTCATGCTACAATATAAGAAACAAAATCTCTGTATGGATAAAAAATTAATTTACCTTTTTCCTGAAGTAAGTGAAGGTGAATCCAAAGTTCATTACAACAACCACTATTAATATATACTAGTGCTGATATGATAATTCAAAAAAAAATGATTTCTAGGAGTAAGATGTTGTGAACAACTTTGCCTCATGCATACGGGACTATGTCTTGCAATGGCAAGAAGTGGCAGTCCTTGAGGAAAGAATGTACTGTGTCTATCTCAAGATGTTTGTCAGCCAATGATTAATATAAAATTCTGGGCCTTGCTTTTATTAGTTTGAGCTGGCCATCACCTCTGCTAACATTGGCAAAATTATACCACATTACACAACATTCTTCTTTGCACATCAAAAGCATTTTTAAATTGATTTATCTATTTCTAATAGTTTTTAGAGAGACAGCATTGGAATAAAGCAGAAATTTTCTGACCAGTGGTAATTAAAAATGAAATATATGTACCTCAGGCTCTAGGTAAATGTGTTTGAATATTTTCAGCTTGATCAACACCTTTTCAGAGGGATGTAATAAACTGTAGAATTTGGAATAATGCATTGCAATTTTGCTTTTTCAGTTCAGAGAAAATTATCATACAATTCAATCTTTCTCAGTAGGAAACTTAAAAAATTACAATTGACAAACTTTAAAGAAAAGTCCAAGACATTTTAAAAAAAATTAAAAATCCCAAACCCTATCTGTAATAACTTTAAGTAAAAACATGATGATTTGTTCTTTTAAGGTTTAAACTGTAATTTGAGTTATATTAATATCCAGATATACTATTCCTGCTGCTGCTGCCTATAGTAATAAGTGACCAAGAATTATTTCTCCATGTAAGTAAAATATCCAGACCTCTAGCTTATGTACGTCTGTTTTAATTCTGAAATCCGTATGACATAGAAAAAGAAGCCTGTGAAAAGCAAAGAGAGTAATTTATTTTCTAACTTTGTATTTACATAAAAACTAGGGTGGTTTGACTAAGTTATGGGGAAACCATATTTGCTGAGGTAAAATGGATATAGGCCTATTTTTTTTCAGAGATATGGGTCTCTAAATCTGTTTCAGGAGTTACATATTAGTCCATGCCTATTATTTGTTCTTCTGTCTATTATGAAGAAGGAGCAGCACCCTTGCTGGTTCTCAGGAAGGAAGGTACAGCACCAAAGAGCACAGTAAAAAACAAAACAAAACCAAACAAACAAAACAAAAACCAACCCGAATAAACAAATAAATAATCAAATACTTTAATAATAAGACAGGAAGAGGAAGAAAAATAGGGAGGCTAAGTAAATTTTACCAAATTTTATCTTCCTTCAGATTCTGAGAACTTGATTTTGTGCATCATCAGATGGACACTGGATCAATCCTCTTGCAGCACACTGTGCATAGCCTATCCATGAAGAGGTTCACCTTCACCCCTGCCATGGCTCCTTACATCTGATGTAAGCAAAATTTATGCATCTTGTCTTGACAAGAAGAAATCTGGTCTTTTCTATGTCTATTAGAACATGTCTAGCTACATATATCTATGAATTTCACAAAGGAACAACAGTTATCCAGGGTGTCCCAGCACATTCCCTTACTGTTTTATATTGGGGGAGAGTTGCACTCTGGTCACACACTGTTATGCAGGCTTTTCAAGCCCTAAGTACAAGCCTCAATAGTCCAGATATGGGTTGCTCATGGTCACTAACTCCTCAAATACAGTATCTTCCTTAAGACTTTTAATACCGTCTCATTGCTTGCATTGATGGTTTTATGAAGATCAGGACTTGTAGGTTTATATTCAAAGTGTTAACTCCACTGTTTTTGAAGATTTGTAGCTCTTAATGCTTGATTTGGGGATGAATGGTTGTCCTAATATAAGTTTTTTGTTAGCAAAGTCAGTGAGCCTGATCAGTCAGAAAATTAGAACTGTCCTTCATTTATAAGTCCCATGAAATGCCTGTGTGTCTGAAAGTGGAAAAAGTTTTACTAAAAAAGTGAAATGGTACTGATGCCCAGTTCTGCTCATGTCTCATTGCTTAATGATACAATTGCTATTCTTGTTCTTCTATGAACAATGAAATAATAAATCTGTCCACATAATGAAATCCAGACTAACCAATACTGTTCTAAGAAATGTTAAGACTTTGTTAACTTCAGATCATTTCCAGGCATCTGCTTACTGTTGGTGATTCTGTCAATGAAAAAAAAAGAAACTGGTAGACATCTGAGTCTCTTTGTTGTTGTTGTTGCTGTGGGTGGTTGGTTGGTTGGTTGGTTGGTTTGGGGTTTTAAGGGTGGGGTTTGTTTGGGTTTTTAAGGTGATTGGTTTTGAT
Source organism: Molothrus aeneus (assembly GCF_037042795.1). Taxonomy (NCBI): domain Eukaryota; kingdom Metazoa; phylum Chordata; class Aves; order Passeriformes; family Icteridae; genus Molothrus; species Molothrus aeneus. Next base: position 71,854,909 of record NC_089647.1, on the reverse strand, counting down.
TTTTTGTTTGCTTTGTTTTGTTCATAAAGAATCACAGAAATAAAGGCAATGGAGAACAACTTCCCACTCATATAGGAACTACTGCTAGTACAGGACCAGTTCAGCTTTATCTTTATCTAGTTGGCTCCTGAAAAGTTTCAAGGATCAATGTTCTGCAACTTCTTTGGGCAACATACTCAGATTTCATCCAAACTCTTAATGCAAAAGTCTTTTTCTACTGTCCAAATGTCCAAGCTGGAATCTATAGACGTTATCCATCATTATATCATATGCTACAACCAAGAGGAGTTTGCTTGGCACTATCTTAGCAGCTCTTTCAAACTGTGGTAGGAAACTATTAGACTATTTTGAGCCTCCAGTGCCTGCAAAATATGTCAGGTATTCAAGGCCCCTAACAGTGTGCATGATCTGCTGATGATAACCATTGAAATGTGGCCCAATCTGTGGTTTGCCGTCTTCCCAATTAGAATGTTTTACTGCTTTATAGTTAGTGTAGTATGCATAGGGACAGGATTAAGGGCAATGGTTTGAAACTGAAAGACAGCAGGTTTAGATTAGATATTAAGAGGAAATTCTTTACTCAGAGGGGGGTAAAGCACTGGAACGAATTGCCTAGAGAAGCTGCAGATGCCCCATCCTTGAAAGTTCAAAGTCAGGCTGGACAGGGCCCTGAGGAAACTATTCTAGTGACGGGCATCCCTGTCCATGGCAGGAGAATTTTAAATAGATTATCTTTAAGGTCTCTTTCAAACCATCCTGTGATTCTGTAATATTCTCATAGAAATAAATGCTAGTGGTAAATTATTTGCTCGAAACAAATTTATACACACAGAATATAGAACTTAGCATTTCAGTAGTACCAATGTCTACAACCAAAATTAAACTTTATCTAGCAGTGAATGATAGCTTGGCAGTGTTCTGTGGCTATTTATGTAAACACAAGAACAAGTCTGTAAGATTTCTTTGGTATGTTTATACAGGTTTTAATGTATTTCTTCATACAGTAGTGCAAAGGTTAGTAACACACTGGCATACAAAATAAGGTAAAGTCAAACAATTTAGCAGAATTTAATAACATTATTTAGTTACTTTAATTTAAATCACAAATGTACCGTACATCTCTGAGTCAGACGTCTTTTTCTATTGGACTCTTTCCATGTCTAGAGGATCTACCACTGAAAAAAAATCAAAAAACCCAAAAGATCATTGTTTGAAAGAAAAATCATTTTTTTAACCCCTCAAAATATTTTAGAAGACCAATCTTGTTCTGTGACCTTTCAGCACCATGCACAAAATTCAAGTTTCTGGCATTTAATTTCTGATAAATTTTTTTCCTACTATCCTAACAGCCAAATACTAAAGTGTGTATTCTAGCAAGGTTTTTGTTTTAACGATGGTTGCTCTCATTTAAAGTGAAATACATGCACTCAAGGAAGCTCCCTGAATGCAAGGGATCTGGAAAACATTAAAATTAAAACAAATAGATATGAACAGTTTTTAATCAAATACTTAATTGAACAAATATTACCATGAGTGATAGCAATAAGATGTAGTTTTAGCAACTATGTATTTTTGATTTCTGCGTATATGTTTGATGACCCATTGAAAAGCCAATGGAATGCAGTCTTGATAAGAAGTTCATTTCATTTCACACACTTGACCCTGTCAGCCCACTCTACTGTTTCTGCACATTAATTACCCATCTGTAAAAGAGAAATAATAAAGTATCTTTAGCTTCTAGGTCATCAAGTACATGAATATTAAAATAATTGATAATATGTTTTTCTGATACGGATACAGCAATATTAGGAATTTAGATGGACTATATAATATATTTGAAATATGAGAAGCTGTCATGATTTATGATTGTTGAAGGGCTGGTGGCATTTATAATTTCTTTTTTTTTAAGACAGGGTGCAGTAAAACTTCTGGTACTGATGAATGATACTGAATGAGGTATAATTCTCATCTCAGGCACCATATCATGGCTGAACCTAAGTGCTCTTTGAATGTCCACTTCAATTAAAGTCCACTAAAATAAATAATTTTTCAAAAGAGTCTATAAATATTTGTTGCAGTAACCTCAAAATCTATTTGTGAAGAAAAAGAACACATAACTTTTATGGACCTAAGAATTTATTGACAGCCCAATAAATATTTTAACAGAATGATAAAAATGCAGCAATTATAATAAATCCTGTTACAATAACACTATCCTTCACAGTCTTAATTCATATAGAAAAGGCCCAAAAATAATACTCTCATATTATTATAAACACTAATATCAATTGCCAGATTAGGCCAAGGCACGTTCAGGAAAGCCCTGAGTGCCTGCACTGTCAGGTCAATACAAAACTCATGACTTTTTGACTGCTAATGGTGGACTTATTTACTTGTCTATAACAAGAACTATGCGGACCTATTTTTATACCAGTTCTTGCAAGCTTGTTTACTTCCTCATGTGTCTGGGCAACCACATATCCAATTTTAATGTGCAGATGCCCATTTTTGCTGATATATTCAGCTTTCTTTCAGCAGAATTTGCATCTCATGTCTTTATTTATTAATAGTAAAGTCAAGTTTAGATGAAAAAAATGGAGAGAAATCTAATTATTTTGAAAGAAAAGGAACTCTAGGGGAAGTTGAAAGACAGTAACATTTCAGCAATGCACAGAATTATAAATAATTTCGGTTTTTAGACAATTAATTTTGACAGAGCACGTAGACTGTTTTCCCTTGTGCAAGTCAATAATATCATACTCCTTTGCAAGAAACTCTCTGCTAGGCTTTTTGGCACAGACCATAATGAAGAAAACAGCCTGGTATTATTTTAGGAAGACATAATCTCTACACAAATTTGCTCAAGTTGTCTTCTCCAAGAAGACACCAAAAAATTGACCCTGGAAAAGAGGTGTTTTTTCAGTTAAATCTTTATTTTTGCTAATGAGAATCACATCTATTTTCAACAACTGTAGTTTTAAGGTAGTTTTTAATGGAAAAAAACCCAAAAAACCAACAAAACCAAAACATTTAAGAAACCTGTTTGGTTTTTTTATAATGAGTGGCAAGCTGCTGCACTGACAGCAAAGACTTTTAGGTCCTCTCAAGCTCACTTGAATGTGCAGCCTCTTATTTATTAATTTATTTCTTGATTTTTTCCTTATTTTTAAAGGTTTATACATGTATTAGCCCTATACCTGTCTTGGTTTGGAGAATGAAACTGGATGCTTGAAAAACATTTGCACATGCTGTTCAAGCATATAGTCCAGGAACAGGCTCATCTGTTTTCTTAGGCAGGTTTCTCTCTCTCTGTGTACTCTTGTTGAAATTGTTCTACAGTTTATGACCAGCTGAGCACCAGCTGGATGAAGACATGAACCTGTTTCCCAACACAGGACTGAGAGCTTTAACAAAAGCTACAGAATTGATGCTTTTCCTAGACTCTTTCTAGTGATACGAAAATTTAATTAAATAACTGGAGCAGACCCAAGGTCACAGTACAGGACTTTTTTGCACTGTAAACATAAAAGGACATTTTGCTGGTTTATAGGAAGCCTTAATACATTAAGACTTGAAAAACAAATAATAGGGGTTCTTCTTTGGCTAATATTCAAAGTAGAAAAGCTTTGTATATAATAGTGTCTGAGATTGGCTGAGTGAGATCGTACGTTGCCTGATACTTTTTAACATTTAGGATCTATTTATTCAAAGGTTTAGTTCCTAACTAATGCAACAAAGATATGCTTATGGCAAAGAACTCAAATCCAAAGATCTATTTGTGCCACCAAAGACCTTAGCTCTCCCTCCCCAGATCATCTTATTTTTCATACTCTGTGGGTGTTCATTTAATCCCAGACTACATATTTAAGATAAAGAACAGGCTTCTAGTTGAAGAAAAAACACAAAACCAAAAACAAACAAACAAACAAACAAAACCAAAACAACCATAAAAATTCCATATTATTCTTATAACTGGAACTCTACATATTCTTTAAATCTACCCAATCCTACAGAGCCCTTCTACTCATCCTGGCACCCATAAACAATCACTTCGTCATATGAAATATGTGCTTAATTTTCTGCTATGAAAACAAGGCTTGTGTTTGCTCAGTACTATTATTTCAGACATTTTTCAGTGAAAGAAACCTATATTATATTTACATGTCAGAGCTGCAGCCCAGCACCCTAACATAGATGTGGCCTGTTTCCTCCAGAAGATACTGGCCCTTGGCTTGCAGGTGTGAAGAAATAGCCAGTAGAGTTCCTGCACCTGAAAGTGTAATTTACTTTTCTAATTTCATTTAAGAAAGAAGTGTGACCAATTAGCTGACATTTAAATGAGGAAAGAAGTGCAGGCATCCTTAAATGCAAAAGTATGTTACTGACACTAATTTCAGTATCTTAAAAGGTCACATATTTGCAGAAATATTTACAGAACAATCCACCAAATGATCAAACCAATTTCAGGGATAATGCTGCAGATTCTTTCACGGATGTTTGTGTTTATGGAATGATTCCCATGTGACTTGTCTGACATTGTTATTAAATCAGATAATTTATTTCAAAAATGACAGCAAAGACTTTCAGGTCCTCTCAAGCTCACTTGAATGTGCAGCCTCTTATTTATTAATTTATTCCTTGATTTTTTCCTTATTTTTAAAGGTCTCATTGATTTGAATTAAACTGTCCCAGTCTCAGTTTGGGTAATTTTATTCCTTTATTCTGTCTTTCAAATTTTAGTTGGTTGGTTGGTTGGTTGGTTAGTTGGGGTTTTTTTGTTGGTTGGTTGTTTGTTTGGGGTATTTTAGGGTTTTTTAGGGGGGGCAGTTTTTTCTTAGGTTTTTTTTGTTTTGATTTGTTTTCCTTTTTTCCTCTTTTTATTGGTAGCATATTTGCTTCGGCTTTTTTCCCCTAAGGTTTCACAGTTCCACTCACGCATCCCTTTCTATTAATGATGGTGAAACTATAATGGCAATTAAAGGACTGCTCAGCTTTTAAAGAAGGTGAACTCCTGGTCATTAAAATAACTTCTCAAATTTTTAAATTCAAAATTGATTTTATTGTACTTAGAGATTTTGTATTTGTAACCCTTTGCTCTGATTGTGGAATGCTCCTTCAAACAAAATAACCTCTCTCATTTTAATATGCAAGAAAAGACCAGGAAAATTCTGGACATTCCAAATTTCTGGATTGTACTTTTTACAATGACAGTAAAGAAGCCATGACTTACCTTCTCATGTTTCTTATTCTTTTTTAGGTTACCAGATGTAGGAGAATGTAATCAAAAGTATAAAGAAACATCAGGCTTCTAAACTTTTGTTACATTCTTCTTTTTTTTTCTTTTGTTATATTCGGGGTTTTTTTTTAACCTTAATACCATTTTTTAATATTTAGCTTATTTGGTACAAAAGTGTTTCCTTGCTATAAGAAAGTATTATGTTTTTGTAACCAAAGATTATGGGATTTTTTTGTTTGTTTGCTTGCTTGTTTATTTATTTTTGCATTGCATAAACAAATGTAAGAATATTGATCTCTATGTTTAATACTTTTAGGAGGAATGTTTGAGAAGTTCACAAAATCAGACTTTATTGATGAAATAAAATGGTATTACTTTTGCAGTTTCACTCCTCTACACTCCTCATTTATTTAAGTTTATCAGCAGTTTATAACAGCTGCCCTTGAAGTTGTAAGTAAGACATAAAGTGACTCAGACCACATGTTGAAGACTGTAGTCCATCACTGCCCCTGCTCTATCTGTTCTGTTGTTGGAAAGATTAATTTTTCAGTATTATGATTCTAAGAGCTTTCACAAGTATTGTATTGCCTTCTGAAAGAAAACTAGTAGTGAAATACTGAGCTACAACTCCACACAGAAATCTCAGAGCACAGAAGTAAGGCTTGAGTATGCATGCTTGATTGCCAGAAACCTGAAATAAACTTTTTTTAATTACAATAATTCATGTATGCTGACATTCTTACATAAAGGCTAATCCATAAATCAAAATATTCAATGCAATATATGATTATTCTCTTTATCTAACACCATAGTGATGTCCACATTATGCAACTTTTAATTAAAAGGCACAAAGATGTGAACATTTGTAGAAAGAAGGTTTCATTAAAGCAGATAGAGACAAACTTTTCAAATATTATTAGTCATCTTTTTAGTCTTACATTTTCCTAGAAAAAGCATTAGAAACACCGAAGAAAAAAATTGATTTTACTTATTTATTTAGAAACATTCATTTTAAAATACATTAATATAACTTTTTTATGAAGAGAAGTGTGTTGTGGTTTAACTGAGTTGTCTGAATTAAAAATATGGTTGCCTCAAGTATCTTTCTTTTTCACAGAATACACTTTTAAAGCATCTATCTTGATTTTGAAGATAGGTACTTCAAATTTAAAGAATTATTTTTAGGTGGTGATAGATAGCTTAAATGAATTCTTCTATTCTGTGTCAATGTCAGTATTCATGGGGTAAATAGGAAAACTCATTATGTGTAAACACATGATTGTAAAGCACAGCAAAAATAAAGAGATTGAATTCAGTGGTAGAGATTTGCCCTCATTCTTGAACTAATTTTGATATTTTGTAATAGAACTTCAATTAATTGATTTTCATGATCTGAAAAACACTTATGGTGAAGAAACCTTAAGCGATGATCAAGGTTTGGAAGTTGTGAAAAACCTGGACATGGACAGCACAGAGATATCCCATGTCCTTCAGGAGCTTGTGGTTGAAATAAATTAAATGTTCTAGCTACAAATCCAACATTCCTTAACACCTTCACATTTGAAGAATGGATTTTCAACGTCCTTCTAAGCAGCAGAAATTACTTTTTCATTGTGCAAACAGAATAGAAGCCTGAGTGCTAATTTATAGTTACCTAAATTTGGTTATGTGTAAAACTGTACCAAATGATTAAAACACAAAGGAAGTTAAATTATAGTGTATCAAAACTACTGATAAGTAAGTTTCATTTCAACAAAATGAGAAAATCTTGTGGTAAATAAATGCTGAATTTGAAGGTAATGAAAACTTAGAGGGAAGAAAGCACAAACAATGCAAATGTTAAAAAGTAACTTGAAATTCAGGTCTTTCTTTTCTAAACGTAAGATGAAAAACTTAATTTTTATACTCAGCTTCACTTAATTCAAGACACATGTCCGTCCTGTCTCTGTACACTAGCTACTACATTGCCTAAGTCATATTTCACTGGTACTTCAAAAGCACTTTCATTGTCTTCTTTTTCCTAGTCTGATTTTTGAAGAATTTTACAAGTATAGCAACCACACTTCATCAGCAATTCAACAGGAAAAGGGCTGAGGTTTGCAAGGTTTTTCTATTTTTTTATTTTTAAATCTTCCAGATCCTGTCACATTAGAAATACTTAGATGCTGAGAATTTTAGACTGTGGCCCTACTTGTGAATATAGTATGGATTGAATTTTTCCATAAAACCCATCCACAATAATATTCTAAAAATATGACTCCAAGCATTGACAAATCTACCCTTATTAAAAAAGAGGTAGTAACAAAATTCATACTTTGTTTTCAATTATTCATACTGCAGAAACAATTAATCAAAAAACACAGCAGCGTAAGAGATTAATTTCCTCCTGACTAAACAGAAAGCTACAAAAAAAAAAAAAAAGAAAGATATTGTGACTTTACACTGTAATGGGTTTTACTAACCCAACCATTTGTTCTCTACTATAGCAAAAGAATTTTTTTCCTACCAGTCAAAAAACCCATTTTGTCTTTAATGTTTCAAAGTGACAAATCAGTTTTTCGGTAGCTATAATATCTTTTCCCCATTATATTATTTTCCAATTGTTAGCATTAGTTAATAGTTTTCAAATATTATATCGTGTTTTATATTATAAAATATGCAAATTCATCGGGTATATCCACTTTCTATAGTATTCCCAGACTTGTATAACCTCTACTAATCTACCTCATTTATTAATAATAATAGGAAACAGATCAGTTCTACCTCAGGTCTCAGCTGGGAGAACTGAGAACATTAGGAACATTCACAACAGGCATGTGCTGTAATCCATCTGCCACAAGCTCATGCTGTCAGTGCTAGATGAGAGAGATGTGACACATTATATTAGCTTCCAACAATTTCTCAGTCACTATGATAATAGGAAAAAAAAAAAAAAGTGGAGTGCATTACCTCTTCCAGATACATTCACCACCTTCAAAATGCAGCATCATCTGTTTTGTACGATTTCAGTTTCAGAGTTAAAATTAACTTGGAAAAAAATGTGTAAAAGTTTAATTGCTCTTCTGATTTTTCATGATTTCTAATTGCTTTGTGTATTCCCATATTTGAAATAACAAAATTGAAAATTCATACTTCTCTGAATTACCTAAACTAATATCCATCATCTGCACAATAGGATGTGTGGATGGACTTTTATGCTGAAATTTAGGCACTATGGAAAAGGTCTTCTAAATTATGTGTCCTGGGAAAAGTTTCATGCCAGTGAGGTTTTATAAAACTTGTCAATGTATCTTTTAGGATAAGAGTTTGCAAACAAACAAATGAACAAAAAATCTGTATTAAACCGCCTTATATTATATTCAAATGCAAATACCACAGATATCTCTGTGTTAATTTTTGTGTGTTTATGTGCACAAGAACGTATGTCAATAGCAATAGTATCTGAAAAGTATTTTTTCTCAGGTGGTAATTACCTAGTCAACAGCATGGGACTTATTTTTATAATTTGAACTTGACATTATGGTTATATTAGAGTAAAAAATATTAAGTGCTGAATCATAATGAATTTAATTTATAGATGTAAAAATTGACTGTATGTAATTCTAATTAAATGGAAACTCATACAAAATACTTTAGCAAACACCACACAATATACAAGCACACTAAGCAGTTGATACACATCTTTTTGTGTGCTTAACTTTCACCTTCTAGTGCAAAAAAGTTAGATCATATAATAAGAGTACAATTTTGATGTAAGAGGAAATAGTCAATTCACTCATTGAAGTTTTTTTTTTATATATAAATAGCAGATAGGCAGTAACTTGGATTAACTTTCATTCTCTTCCTTTGAATTTTCTTTTCATAATATGGACTCCACCTCCTTTCATTATTTTTATTTCTTTCAAATATTTAAAAAATCTTTTTTTTTTGTCTGCTGGTGTGATTTTGATTTAAAATTCATCTATATGATTTTTTTATGTAACTTCATAACCTTTTTCAGTTTATTTGTAGAAATACAAAGCCTTACCAGCTTCAAAAGTAAAAAGATGTAATTTTGAGTGACCTTGGACTTTTTAATTGATCTTTTACTAAGTCATACTGTGTGAAAAATATTAACATAAGGTTCAAATCCACAGATAAGACTGAAGCTCAAATTTGTTGCCTCTTACTTTTTGTCCCTTCACAACACATTTAGAGAGTGTGATGGTGATGCTTTTGATGTGACATGTCCTGGTAGAAGTGTTAGATAATAAAGGTCCCTTGCATTTATAAGCCTGACTTTTTGTTTTTTCCATTGTGAAATTGTCTGGCAATTGCAAAGAGTATGACAGTCGTACTTAACTCATAACATATTCCATATTTCCCAGTTTAGATATATCATTTGCATTTGCCTTTTGACATTTGCAATTGGAGATTTCCTCATGTTAGCTCATAAGCATGCAAAAAGAAAAATATTTCTATCTGAAAAGCAGACAGTTTTAAAGCCCATATATATAAAAGAATAAAACTATCATGGAGTTAAAGAAAGAATCAAACAAACTGCATCCTTCTTATGTGTCACACATACACACAACTGGGATTATATTGTTTGTACAGTACCTGACCTGCCTGATATTTTTAGGCATACTTTAATAAATATAATAATTTATATAAGTATTTTAGCCATTTTTTGAGATAGAAAATTAATTAAATTTCTTTTGAACTTCAGTATTCCAACAGGAATTTTAAAATTCTTGATGGGGGTGGGGCACAGTGTGTGTCCATTGGCCTCTCCACAGGAGTCCCTCTCTATAAAATGACTACTTGTTTCAAAGAGGTCCAAATGAGTGAGCCAGTCACAGCCATTGATTCAAATTTTCTGCACTTATAAATAAGTATGCTACAATAGGGCCCTTATGACTCATACTAAATAACTGAATCTCTTTTATCTCTTTTATCCTTCTTGTTCTTCCCATTTCCACACTATCGTGATCTTGTGGATGTGTTCTTACCATTTGTACTGCTAAGTGTTAAAAGCTGAGCTTATTCACTAAAGCAAATATCTAACATCATGACTAATACCTTCTCACTTCTTTGTATTCTGAATGAGACTTCTTATATCAGGCTGCAGTAACTTCTTTTATATTTACCTTGTGAAATGTCTGTGGGATAAGTTCACCTTTCTGTTCAGTGTTTGTACTGCTCAAGGGAGACTTAGACTGTGACAAGGGCCCCTAGGCAACACAGTTGTATAAAATGCAATGCAGGAAGGGAGCATATTTCAATATGACACATCTAAGAAAATGGAAATTCTACAAAATAATAGAGGAGACATCACTACCGATAAAATTGTGAACTCTTCAGAGAATAGAGCAAATCAGTTCAGGCCAAACATGAGTACTGCACACCGTGGATGTAGACAGAACCTTGTGTCAGCATAAATGAGTCTCACACCTTTTCATTAAAGGTATGTATATATGAGTATTGTTGAAATTTTTCTTTTGCCTAAATCTTGATTGTGATGGCTGACTCGAGCTGACAGGCAAGTCCCCACACAGTTGCCTGGTTACTCCCCCCAGTTTATTGCTGGGCATGATGTTATGTTCTGTGAGATATCTTTTTGGCCAGCTGGGGTCAGCTGGCCCAGCTCTGTTCCTGCTCATCTTCTTGACAACCCCCAGCCCACTTTTTGGGGGCAGAGTGAGACCTTAACCCTGTGCAGGCACTATTCAACAGTAGCTAAACCTTTGGTAAGCTATCAACATTGATTTGGTCATAAACCTAAAACAGCCAGATTGTCTGCCACGAAAAAAAATCCTGTAAGCCAAATCCAGAGCCAAATCCTGGGCAATAGTGGACTTGATTTTTTTTTTCCATTTTTAAAAGATATGATCATTAAAAAACTATATTTAATCACTATCCTAAATATTCTGTCTCTTTTCTAATTGCACCAAAGAGTCTACAAATTAAGTATATGCTTTATGGTCACCTTTTTATAATCTTTTTGTAAAAGTACATTTTTTAAATTGTTTTATCTAACAGTGTCTTGCTGTTCATTCAGTCCATGGCTGAAGTGAAATTATTAGGGGGAAATTATCTTCAAATCAGACTACTGAGAAAGTGATCAATAATTATATTGAGATTGTTTCATCCATGTGAAAATATGATGCTTCGTCACAGATATTTAGTTAATGGACCTGCTCTTCTGTGAATCCTTTTATTTATTCTGAGTGTGCAGTAGGTTTCAAACAGTAATTATTTTGTCAGCAAACACTTGCAATAAATAGCAAACTCTAGTACCATTCTGCTGTGTTTTGCTAGAAAGATAAGGCAATAAAACAAATTAATATAAATCAAACTACATCCAGTTACATATTTGCTATTCTCATTATTTTAAAAAATAGGGGGTTTTATTCAAACACAGATATATTTTTTTATATTTTATTTTGAAAATTTCCATATATTTTGTTTCAGAAAATGCCAGTTTTATGTTGTCACTCACATATATGAAATCCCACCTGTTTGAGAAAATCCAAGATATTATGACAGATGTTTTGAAATATCAGCCTGAAGTATGTGTATGCCAAAGCATCCAGCGAAAAGAAAACTATTTAATACACCTTAGAAGTGAAAGCCCAAGTTTAGTCTCTTACAAAGGTACTTAATACCAGCATAAGAAACCATCTGGATGTAAGAAATGCCTAAGTTACAGCTACAAAATAGTAAATAATACACAGAGAATGATACATAGAGAACATGTGCTGAGAGATCATTGAGAAGAAGCTTTAGTTACACTTCAGTTGAGTCTAACAATTGCACAGCAAATGATTCCTGGCCTTTGTTAAAGCAAATAGACTGGACTCCTTTATTTTTCCAAGAATGTAAATAGAGAAGTCCATTGGACAGATGGAAATCCTGCAGCATTTGAAAGACTGGAAAATTCTATAGGGCTTCTAGTGATATACCTGATAATATTAATGGGGCTGGCACTGAGATACAAAATAGCTTGAGTGAAAGAAATTCTAACTGTTCTTGGTGCCTTAGACAACAATAAGGTTTAAAGTGTTTGTAGATACGTCCAGCACTAGGAGCACAATAATTTAGAAAGAAATCCATACAGCAGTTTTGTGTCTGTATGACACAGCCAATGCAGTAGATATGTAAGAGCAGCATGGGTCAGCTTACTCACTGTTTGCAAAGGACCACTTTTAGCATGTCACAGTTATAAGGTGTCAGGGAATATCACAACAGTATCACTTAATGTGTTACTGGAGCTGTTTCCCTCTTTTTATCTTTTCACTTCATGAATTTTCAAAAGTATGCTTTTTATTATTCAGATTATCACAGTTTAAAACCTCAGCAGTTAAAACAAACTAAAAAGATGCACACTGCTTTGAGGGGTACCACAACCTCTCCACTTGGAGATTAATCATTGATGCAAGCTCACCCAAATTTCTGAGCAGACACATTTAAAAATTTTCAGCTCTGGAAAACCTTTTATTTTTAACCCAAATTTTACACATGCCTACCTTTTAAAAAACAAAAATCCTATAGATTTCATGCCTAAATTTTCATTTACTTCTAAAAGTAAAATAACCAGTTATTTTTAATTAAGTAGAAGTAATACACTAGTTACAGCAGAAATTACACTTTCTTCTTGCACTTTTTTCTTCACTGTATCCATTTGTTTTTCCCTGTCTTTATCAATATTCCCTGCTTTCAGTTTTGTGGTACATTAGGTTCGTGCATATCAAGTTCTGTCACTTATCTTCCTGTTTCACACACTGCCAAACTCCTGAGGCTTGCAAAACAAATGGAAAATGCTTGAAGAATTCCTTATTTTCCACAAAAGAAGTAAACAGAAGTAAAAATAACATATCAAATTGCATTTGAACAATGGTTCAAAGGGAAACTTTGAAATGAGATTCAATTCTAACATAAAAAATAGAAAATATTTTGCTTTTTCAAAGTACTATTTAGAAATATATTCTTTTTAATATTTACCTTTACAATAATATTCTCTTGTGACTTAAAGTCTTTATGCTAGTTGTCTATACTTTATCTAGTATCAATAGAGACAATCACTTCCAGAATTTTATTATTCCTATTTGAAGACAGGGATTTAACATATCTATTTTAGTGAAAGGAAAACACATAAAAATTTAGTCCTTTAGCAATATCAGAAACATGATATAAATATAATAATAATATAACCCATACTTTATTAAAAGTCACAGCCTGGAGAATTAGATTCCCTTTCATTGCAATGAGCTTGGGATGTTTCAGTTACCCGAAGATTCTCATGGATCTATATTATTGTTCCTTAGAAAACAATTTTGTTATAATTAACTTGTACTTTTATTTTTTTCCTTGCAAAATAATTCCAAAGGCATATTCACATTAGTCATAAACTTTTCCAAAAGCTGTAAATTTAGTTCCTTTTCTGGAGGGATGCATGCTTTTTACACCCAAAACCTGTTTCATATTCTGCAGTTCACAAAATGACTGTGTGCTTGCTAAAAAGCCTTATAGTGAGTTGTCTACAAGATAAAATAGTATCTTTTTAACTTTTAAGACCTTCAACAATAGTTGTCTGTAGAATTTAGATATTAATCCCATTCTTATAGCAATTTTGTGTAACTGTTCAGCAGCAGGCAGTAAATATCAGTAACTAACAACATCTACATCTGAATTTAGGATAGATACTTTGAGTTATATTTTATTGACAATTGTAAATAAAGATATTATCCATAATCTTTACCACCAAAAAATCCAGCTAATGTGCTATATCTTATTGTTATAGATACCTCAACCAGAAGCAGAATTTTAAAAAATGTTAGCAAATTCTTATTATTTCTAAAGAATCTGAAGACAGATATATAATTTACTGCAATGAATGGATGAGATGTTAGGAGACCAATCATAAGATCCAGAAGTAGAAAAATTAGGAATATAGGCTTTGAAACAAATAGTAAGAGATACTTCAAAGACCAAACCACTAGTTTTCATCCCTTTTCTCCTTTCTTGTTTGAGTAAGTCCTGCTTCCACTCATGGACATGAAATCAGATTAATTTCTGTCTTTGACAAAAAGCATTTGCAATCTACAGATTACATGATCCAGTTAAGGAACCATGGTAGTCTGCATTCTTTTTCTTTTCAAAACCTAATTTCCACCTATGTTTTCAATTTCTAGGATAAAATGTGAAAAAAATGAATAAGGTAAACACTTTTTATTTCTAGCAGAGAACAAACCAGTGTCTCTAGGGCTCCTAAATCAATAGACTCCTAGCAAATGCAGAGATAGGCTTCAGTTGTTCAAACATCAGTCTCTAGAATAATTTCAGACTTGGTGAAATAGCCTTCCTGGTCTTCAGCTTCTCCCCTCCAGATGAATGTATGTCTACCAAAAGTCTTCTGTCCAGTCTGCAGTTCTATGCAGATGATTTGGTGGTTTAGAACATCTAATGGCTATTTCTCCTTCTGCAGCTTGGAACTTGGGTTCATGTCTCTTCAGGCACTCTGTAAGGATCCCGTCAACCTCATTTTCATCTCTCCTGGTGCTGCATTCTGTTCATCTCTTCCAGAAGATGGTTTTGTTTGTTTGTTTGTTTTTGTTGTGGTTGTTTTCATTGTTGTTGTTGTTGTCGTTTTGTTTGTTTGTTTGTTTGCTTTTGCTATGCAGCCCAGCTTTTCAGCCAGAGCACAGATGTGGGCATGTATACCATTTTGCTTCAGCGGGAGACCATCTTGCTTCAGTGCACCACCTTGCTTCAGTGGGAGACCTCTGGGTGCCCTGGAGGTCAGGCTTTGAGTGGAAGTCTCCAATGTGCTGGGATGGTGCCTGCTGAGGCTTGTGTTTTGTGCCCTGTGGCACATCACATGTTGAGCAGTCCTGTGCTGTCCTAATTTGCTACTGGATCCCTTCCATATGCCCCTCTGCACAAACTGCTGTGCAAACGACTGCATTTGTGCATTTCTATTTCCTATGCTCCTATTTGTTGTTCCCCCTCACTTTAGCCTGCAGGGGTATTGGCCAAGTGTGCTGGGGATGCAGATTTTGCTTTGGCTAGGTTTATCAGTTTATCAATAGCAAAACAACAGGCAGAGAAAAAAGCACTCAGAAATTACTGAAGAGAAAGAGATTTTAATTTTTTTAAGTAAAAATGACATATTAGGGTTCACTTTTAACAGATCAGCATATCTGCTTTTATGTTTAACTCTGCTATCTAACCCCTCATTGCTTAACATCTGCATTTGGAGATTACAGATTTCTCCTTTGGAACCACCTCAGACTTGCAAACCCTCAGAAAAATCTTTTTGAATATCTGGCTGCAGAGGGAGACACCATGGAGTGCTTGAAACTGTAGAATCCCAGAATCATAGAATTACTGTTGCTGGGAAAGGCCATCTGCAAATGATGCAGTCTAATCCCATCTTCTCAGAGCAGGGTAAAACACTGCAGGTGGCTCAAGGCCCTGCCCTGTTGGGTTTCAAGGGACAGAGGCTCCATGACATCTCGAGGCACCACATTCAGTCTTTGACCACCCTTGTGGTAAAAGTGCTCTTATGTCGAAATGCAATTTCATCTATTTCAGTTTGTCTCTCTTGACTCTTCTCCTGTCACCTGTCAGAAGAATCTGGCTTTAATTTCTTTGCTGCCCCTCATCAAGTGCTTTTACAGACTCTTTCTCTCCAGGCTGAACACTTCCATCTCTCCTGTATTGATTATCTCTAAGTCCTGAGTCAACCAGCTCGAAGATGTCCATGTCTCTCTTCTGCTGGAGAGCCTGGACCTGGACTCAGCACAATAAATGTGACTTCACCAGGGGGAAGGACCACCTTCTCCCCCACAGGATGTGACTAATTCCCATCTCACCCTGCAGAAAATGCTTTTCCTAATGCAGGCCAGAAGGCTTTTTGCCACATGACCACTTTGCCACATGACCACTTTTTGCCACATGACCACTTTTTGCCACATGACCACTGCCATCAGATTGGATAAAGTTAGCCCCTTGGAGAGCTCTGGTGGTCATAAAGCTTGTTTTCAGTCTTTGCTGTCAGAAAATATAGACTGTGAGAAATATAGACTCTCCTCCAAATGGGAGAGATATGAAGAAGAAAGAGAACACTGGTATCTGCTGTCCCTGCATAACACAAGCAGGGTGGAGGGACAATTCCAAGAGTAATTCCTCATAAGACAATGTGGCTACTGGGCCTCTTTAAATCCCCTCAGTGTGCTCTATGTGCCATGTGAGACAGAGAAGGAGGGGTGTATTGCACAACACGCTGCTGAGTTATACTGATGCATGAGTAAAATGAGTAGGGGCCGTACCGTGTTGGGGCCTGTGCCACGAGGTGTGCAGAGAGATTGTAAGCGTGGCAGAGAAAATTGCCAGCCTAGGCACAAACTGCACCATGCCAGCTGGTTTCAGTGCCAGGTATTTAGTGCACTTATGTAGATGTGGCTGTAGAAACAAAATTCAGGTGAGCACTCAAAACATTTTACCGTTACCGTCTTCAATTTAGTTGTATCTTTCTTCAAAGAGTGAACAGGTCCTAACACAACTTCCAAGTTTAGTCAACAGAAACAGTTTTTTCTAAAAATATGAACACAATTTATTTTAGATGCCAACACAAGTTTCTGATTGAAAAGACAGAAACATTTATTTAAGATAAGATTAATATTATATTGAATTAGGCGATCTGTTGCATCCTATGGTACCAAATAAAAGAAATTGCTTTAAGGTAAAGGACATTCACTTAAATGGAAAAAAAAAAAAACAAAACAAACCACAGTGGATTTTAAGAAAGATTCCTTTATGGAGGGTGGTCAGTAGGCAGAATATCTAAGAGGTGAACATAACAAACATTTTCAGATAATCAATTAATACATTGAATTTGGCTGAAGGGTACTGGTAAGCTGGAAAAGCTTGAGTTTGTTTATAGTCAGCCAGGCTAGCTAAATGCCAGAAGGGAATTCCTAACTGAGCATACTAATTCTTCCTATATTTGCTATCATTTGTATCTTATAGAATTGTGGGGGTTTTGTTTGTTTCCACATAAACAAGCAATGAATAATTGTTCTTTTTTATTTTTAACTTTCAGTCCCTACGGATTGGTGTGGCTAAATTACTTGGCAAGTATCCCATTGCCAATTCAACATGGCTGTGTACTGTACTATTGTTTCTGCTTTTGAAAACAGAAAACGAATCTCATGTCAAAACCATGTAATATTTGGACAAGATGTAAGCAACCTACTGTGATTTATTGGAAATGCCTTTCACAAGAATAATCTCAAGCACCCCATATGAAGGTATTTAGAGAGAACATGCATCTGGCTGTATCAATCTTAAGTTTATGTATTTAATGTGTATTTTTCCATAAGAATTTTCCCACAGCCAGTTCCTACGTGTGCATTCAGTCTAAGATAAAGGACTGGGCATTTTATACAACTATTACAGTGTATGAAAATTCATCTTAGGATGTATTAATAAAATGTAGTCTCCATTTGAAGTCTGTAGGAAGAGATCTGCAGGACTACATTTATTTTTGACTAGTCTGAATCTATGATTGACTTGGCAATATACACATTAATGTCAGGTTCTGGCCTTGTGCATGCTGATGGCTGTTCTTATTGTGCATCAGTCCTGCCTGCTATGTGAGAATACTGAAGATGGATCACCTTTTTTTTTTTTTTATGCGACTAAAGCACCTTTGGTGGGGTGCCTCTTTCATATTGGCTTGTCCACTTAGTGATGTGTCTTCAAAGTGCTTTTTAGCGCAGCTGGAGATGTAGTCCATGGTAACACGATTTCTCTGTTTTTTGAAATGTGGGACAACTTATCTGAAAAAATAGATCAGAACACTTCAACATTTTTTAAAAGCATGTTTCAGGAGCTAGGAAGGAGACTGTGGAGGTGAAAAAACACTTTGATTAAGCTGGTTACCTATTTTTTTTATATATCTTATAAAGAAGCTACTATGTATTGACAATAGCATTTTTGGTTCTAAAAATCAGAATTATTTAATAGCTTTATAAACCAGACAATTGTTTGTGAGGATGTAAAAATCCTGTCATCTTTGATGAAATCTTAACTGTTTGTTGAACTAAATATTACACGTTAATGGACTAGAAGGGAAAAAATACAATCCTTCCCAAAGCAAGCAAATGTCTTTGGCACATTTTTTTTTAAATTGGAGTTATAAAGAAACTGGCGTATGTATTTGAGCATCTAAATGTTCACATTAGTATACTATATAACAATCTTTTGCAGTATTGTTTTTTCATAACTAAGAATATCTGAGTGTAACAAAACCAAATACTCCATAACTGGAGACACTTGAATCAAAGCTTATGATGAATAATTAATTCTTTACTTGGTGAATTTCTAACTATTTTTTAACAGCTAATAGGATTATATGGACTGGAAATTTTTCTTAAAAATTAATCCATATAATGCTTTCTAGTCTAATCTAGATGTGTAGGTTGTCTCTATGGTTATTTCAATAAGGGAATCATTTGCCATTATGAGACATACTTTTTTAGACAGACTGAAGTAGATGTTCAATTTTCACAGGAAGAAATCTAAGTTAGATAAAATTTTACTTTTATTTTTTTAATTATTATTAATTCCTGCCACTTCCCGCTCCCCAGAAGTTCATTTCTTCACAGATCAAAATAGTGTTCTAAAAAGAAATTAGTGTCATAGGGAAGGAATTATTTCTAAGTATGATTTCTGTCTTGCTTTCTGAAGCAGTTGTATTTTCAGTAGCAAATATGGTAGAGGACTACAAGGAGAAAATGAAAAGTGCTTACAATTTCAGATTTGACAAGTGAATTAGCAGTTTGCTTGGAAATAAGAAAATTCCAAAACCCAAAATGGGAACAACACAGGAAATCTGCTTCTACCACCTCAATATGAACTCTGTTGTTTGATCATCTGTCTAGATTTCACTGCTTGTCTTACTGGAGGGCTCATTGCTTCTGCCAGTACAGGCAGTGCGTTCTATGTGAAACATAATTGGGCTTGGCAGATACTTGGTGTTATTGAACAACATGTTGTATTCTTTGCCTGGTATTACTCCACACTTGGTGGGATCTTATCCCGGGAGCTGGAAACTTCTGCAGCTGAAGCATATCTTATGGTATATCTTCTGAGTCAGGGTAGTCACGAAGGATTCAGTTGATGATTCTGGAGACTGCTGCAAATGGCCAAATGAACAGAAAGAACAGCAAAGGGGAAGATTTGCTTTGGTGGCTGAAGAGAATTCAAATGCTCAGATGGATATCAGGCTCTTATCATGTCCTACATGGTCAATTTGGAGGCTGGGACTGAAAAATAGTGGAAAACTGAAATGTTTGGAAATAACTATATACAGTTCTATTAGCACATCAAAATAGTTTCAAGTTGGCTGCACACAATATTTTGATGATTTTAACTTTGTTTTCTCTGTTATTTGCAAGTAAGAAAGAAATTAGGTATAGTAATACCTCTTGGGCTGACCAGGGAGTATTGAAATATACATTATTAATTTCTAAAGGAATTTTTATGTTAAATTATAATATAAAAAATAAACAATTTGATATCTTATAACTTAATCATGGGACCAAATGCAGGACAAATTTTCCCTATGACATTTGAAATTAAATTACAAATAAAAAATATTAAAATCCTGTGTAAGAATTTCTGATCCTGTTGAAGCAAAGATTTGCATTTGTTGGGTTGAATATGTACAGAGAATAATTTCACTAAAGAGTATATAATTATCTACCAGATATAGAAAGAGGAGCACAGTGATCTGAATTTCCTTTTTGTTTAAAGCTTTTGCTCTTTTAACAGGGTTATTACATAAGCAGCTGACAGAGTTTCAATTAATGTTTTATGGTTTTTCCACACTGTTCAATATTTACTAGCAAACATATATATATATATTTATATAGATATGCTGCATTACCTGATTACAAATATAGAAACAGATGTTCAGACACAACATTTTAAAATGTCTGTTGTTATTTTGCTTGATTAGGCTATATGCAGGCATTTTGTAATATGATTACAAAGATAATTACAGAATAATTTTCTTTTTAACTATAATTAGCCTATATTTCAAGTTAATCATGATACATCTTGCAGAATGTTTACATTGTCAGAAACATACACTGATAAGCTTCAGATCTAGGAACACAGCTAATTACTCTATGCAAAAAATATGGAATATTTCTGTGTTCTTGTTCTTTAATTATAGTGTCTCTTTTTTCCCCTGTGAATTGGTGTAGATACTTTCCCCTGGGGGCAAGTGAACAGTTAAAAAGCTTTGAACTCAGTGTTTTTAAGGCTTTTAATAGGATTTCCCAAATATCCAAAATTAATATGTGCAAAGCAGGCTTACCAGGCAAATTCTCTGCAACCCCTGGCAAAAACTCTCGGGGGTTTTGTGTATATTTTGTAAACTGATGTAGACTCAAAAAAGGTCAACCATTTGACATTCTTTGGCTGTACAGCAAATTCAGCAAATTATTCTGCAAGGATTCTCTTGTCACTCAATGTAAAAAGCTATCAACTCAATAAAATTTCTTCAGTTTCTCTAGATGCATGTGAAATCTCAAAAAAAAAAATTGATTGCAGATTCAAGAAGGAGTTTCTGGTGAAAGCTTATGTTTCCAAAGAACACAGCCCATTTCCTAAGTAAAACAAAAAAATAAAATAAAATATCCTGAAGTTTATCTCAAGTGATTATTTTGTTTGGCTTTCTTTCACAAGCATAAGGAAAAGGAAATAGTCAGATTTACATATTTCCCATAAACATATGGAATGCCAAAAAACCTGATAATTAGTGGTTTTGATTCTGTGATACAAAACCATGGATGTTACCATGATTTTGAAGTCAAACAGAACTGAGTGCAGATTATCCATGCTAGTCTGCAGCAATGTTCAGGAGGAACAGAGCAGCAGGCATCACATACGAATACACAGGCACAGCTCCAAAAAAGGCAAAAACTGTCGCAGAATCAGAGCTGATGTCTTTTCTAAACAGGAGGCTGCTGTGGTTAACGTGGCTATTACCTAATTTAAACTGTGAGTCATAGAAGGTACATGGCCTTTACATGCTTCTTGCTGTTGCAATGGATCACTCATGCCTGGCTGTATGCCACAAAAAAAGTGGTATCAGCAGGAAGAGTTACTCACTGACATTGAGCTCTTCCTTGTTCCCTCTGTCATGATGCCTGAACTCTATAGCAGCACTGTATAGGAGCCAACACATTTTAGCAAAAAAAGACTGGTTTTACAAAGCCTATGAATCTATAACCCTTTTTACCATGGAGCAGAGCCATGAGTTTTCCCACTATTTTGAATAAGGTTATAATAGGGAATAAGATCCTTCTTCCCAAGTAGAGGACGGATGATTCAATTGCCTGTTTGAGAGATCTAAGCAGAATTCTCCCCTGCTAAAGTCTGTATGCCTTCATCTGTCAATTTATTCAATTTCTGTCTTAAATTTTTATTAATGAAAATCTTTGACTTATTCTCATAAGGATGAATAAGGACAGAAACAATCATTAAGACCCTCTTCTCCCACATGGAACCGTTTTCCACAACTGCTAGACTTGCCAGATTTATTGCTAATATACTTTCACCTGTATGACCACTATAAAAGTAAACTGGAGATGAGGAAAAACCTGTTGCTAGCTGGCCTTTTTTTCTCCTACACATGGACATTACTACCACTCCACTCTAAATTCCACTCTATCAGAGATCTTGTAATGCTGGTAATACTCTACCTACTTGTGCTCTTAACACTCTTTTAGGGAGAAAAAAGGAAGCATCAGGATATAAAATGATTCAGATAAGGTCATCCAGGAGGTTGATAGCAGACATGAAGCTGTCATCTGGTGTCCACTGCAAGTGTCTGATTAGAGTTTTAGTTCAGATTAAATATGATCCAGTCCATGTGATCAGATTCGAACTCATCATAAGGGAACCCTCTAAAGCTGCACAGAGTTGACCATAGGGAACAACCATTTCTCTCTACAGATTCACTTCTATTGTAAATCAGAACATGTTAATATATTTTTGGTTCCATGCACTCAGACACGCCAAATAAAATCACAAACTTCCCTGTGTAAATGATGATGATGATGACAACAACAACTATATATATGTATATATATATGTATATACATATATGTATATCATATATCCCCCTCTTTGAGACATACAGGACATCCTGTATACCAGGTTTGCTCTTTTTATTTACTGCTAGTCAATTAGAATACATAATCAAGTGTAATCTTACCTTTTCTACCAGGCAAGGAAACGTTGTTCTCCGGTCTTCTTCTGTTAGTAGAGAAACAGAAACTTTCATAGAATGGTTTGCTAAAATTTTAAGAGCTACCTTATGAATTGTGTTCCATCTTATTTCCAAAGCGCAGAGATCTTTCCAGTGATTAAAATATATCTATGAGGGAATAAAGAAAAATGTTAAAATTAGCAGGGTATTTTATCATCTTCTTATCTTAACATTTTGTCTTTGACTTGCAAAGCTTTGAGACATTTGCATGAGGATATTTCAGGCTATGCATTTCTGCACCCTAAGCAACTGTTACTCAACCTACACAAATTTGAAATTTTAAAATCAGATATGCTATTAATATCCAAGCTATACTGATATATGAGGTTTGTGTGGTTTTGGTAGTGGCAGGGCTGGGCTACAGGGTGGCTTCTGTGGGAAGCTGCTAGAATCTTGTTCCCCTGTGTCTGGCAGAGACAATGCCAGTCAGCTCCAGGACAGACCTGCGGCTGGCCAAGGCTGAGCCAATCAGGAATGATAGTAACACCTCTGTACGATATATTTAAGAAGGAACAAAAATGCTATTTAACATATGTAATTGTGGCCAGAGAAGAGTAGAGTGAGAATATATGAGAGGAGCGACGCTACAGACACCAAGGCCAGTGGAGAAGGAGGGGCAGGAAGTGATCCAGGTTCCAGAGCTGAGATACCTCTGTAGCCCATGGTTAAGATAATGGTAAAGTAATTGTGCTCCTGCAGCCCATGAAGTTCCATGAGGATGCAGAGGTCCTCCTTCAGCTTGCAGAGGACACTCATGGAGCAGGCAGATGCCTGAGAGGAGGCTTGTGAACCCTAGGAAACCTGTGCTGGAGCAGGTTTCTGGCAAGGACCTGCAATCCTGTGGAGCAGGGAGACCGGCACAAGTTTGCTGGTAGGACTTGTGACCCTGTGGGGAACTCAACACTGGAGCAGGCTTGTGCTTGAAGGGCTACACTCCAGAGAAGAATGACCCAACTTGGAGCAGTTCATGCAGAACTGTTGTCCATGGGATGGCCTCGCATTGGAGAAGCTCATAGAGATCTGTCTCTCATGGGAGGGACCTCAAAGAGGATCAGGGACTCCTCTCCCTGAGTAGAGGCAGAAATGTGTGATGAACAGACCATAAACCCCACTCCCTGTCTCCCTGCATCACTCAGAGGTAGGAGGTAGAACTGCTTGGGAAGGAGGGAGGGTTGGGAGGAAGGTGTTTTTTTAGACTTATTTTACTTCTCATTATCCCGCCTTGATTTTGTTAGTAATAAATTAGATTAATATCCCAAAGCTGAGTCTGTTTTGACCATGATGCTAATCAGTGAGAGATCTCTCCTTATCCTTATCTCAACCCGTGAATCCTTCATTGTATTTTCTCTCTCCCATTCACTTAGAGGGGAGTGACAGAGCAGTTTTGGTGAGTGCCTGACATCCAGCCAGGGTCAACCCACCACAGCTGAATATTAGCTGATGTCTAAATTAGATACTGACTTTAAGAAAAGATATATACATTCATTTTTAGTTTGTATAAGTTCTGCTAATTAAAAAGGAGAAAAAGGATATAATATTTAAAAACATTTAAGTGTAGTGGGATAGAAATAAGAAAATAAAGATAGTGTAGAAAGTAATCTTACCCCTAAGGCGTGGCAGCTGGGCCAATTATCAAAGATTAGGAACAGGCCTGACTTTAACAGGCCACAGCTGTAACCAATGAGAAGCAGAGTGCTATAAAAGAGTGGGGTGGCTGGTTCAGAAGGGAACTGGAGTCAGCTGGCTGCTTTGTGAAGAAGAAAGTGGCAGTGCTCAGAGGAGCAACCCATGAGAAAATACCAAGAAGGTATGAAACTCTTGCGATAGGAGAAAACAGTATAGAAACCTTGCAATAAGATGACAACTTTGAAGTATCTAGAGTAAATTTCAGAGTTATTTTTAGTGGGAAAAATGTCCTTTTAAGATAAGTTTAACTTCAAGAAACACTTAAGATCCTAAATTAATTTTCTTCAAAAACAAAAGTTCATAAAATTGAAGTGTTTTATTCTGTATCTTATACAATATTTTCCTTGTGTAAATAATTTTTTTAATTTGAAAATTTTAATTATTTATGCATGCGCAACTGTGATGGGCTGATGCCCCAAATGTCAGGGCACCTATAAAAACAATTTATTCATTCTTTTTGGCTATAGTTAAGCAGATGAAGGGAAGAGAAGACTTATGGTGTGAGATGAGGATTAGGAGAAAATATTTGAAGGGCAAAATAGGCCCAAAAGTTTAAAAGGGGTATAAAAAACCAAAATATTAACAAAATTAAAAGATGCTAATGAGAACTTAAATAAACATTTAGAAATATCTTTCCCCCACCCCAGCCTCTCTTTCCTTCTCACAAACAGCCCAGGGAGACAAAATGGGATTTTTAGTCAGTTTGCCACTTTTTAAGATCTTTGTTCACTTTGCTTAGGGAGAGGAGTCTCTTTTGATGTGTTGTGGGGTCTTCCCTTCAGGAAACACAGTAAAAATATGTCAGATAAATGTAAATAAATGCAAATGATGGAAGTTATGAGCTTACCAAAAAAATCCATTATGAAACTAAGGTTTAATGAAAACAATAGTCACTGAAATCCACACAGAGTGAAAAAGATGTGATTGCCAAAAGTGAGTAACACATTCAGTGCAAAGGGAAGACACTGGCAACAATTCAGGAAAAAATGTGCTAGTGGCTTTACTATTATTTATAGACTGACATGAATACTGCTTTCGCAATTCCATCTACACACAAAAATATTTGTCAAAAGACTGACTAATTCACTAAAAGATACAAATAACTGCAAAGAGAAGAGAGCTATGTCATTTCCTCTTCGTTTGCCATTTAATCCTTCTGAGAAGGTTATCCTCATCAAGAGACTGTAACAAGATTAAATGCCATCCCTCTTAGTGTTTGAGACAGATGTGACACATTTTCAGCTAAGAAAATGGGCTGACCATTTCAGCGGGATAGAGGTTCCCTGAGGGATAGGATCTATTAAAACAGTTGATAAAATAAAAGCTTTGATGGCCAGAAGCGGAGGCGCACACAGTACTGCAATATGCACCATTTTTCCTATGGTGCAGAATCATGTTGGCAGGAGGCAGTGTCAGCCCAGCCTCACCAGTACTGGTATGTTATAGACAAAAAGAAGGTTATGAGTCTGGGCAAAGTCTGTGCAGCTGAATTTCACACAGCTGTGGGTTACTCTTGGCTCTTCTTTCTAGTGAGGCTGAATCAGGCGTTCCAGAATGAAATTTCTTGTCTGGCAAGGTGAATGTTGTACACAGTGAGGAAGAAATGTATTTTTATCAAGGAAAACTAATAGTTTATTTCTAAATAATTTATTTAAATACTATGCAAAATACTCTAAGATGTGCAGTTCTTAAAGTAGATTACTGGTGCACTTTTGTTTGCCTGCTTTTTGTGCTCACCAGAGTATGTACACATTTGTCCATGGGAGCTATATCTAGGATAAGAATTCAATAGATTTGGAAGAATCAGTTTCCCTAAACCTAAATTTAGCCATATATAAAGCATGAGTTTACCCTGGAGATCTTCATTTTTCTTCTTCGTGTAAATGAAGAAAATTTATAAAGAAAATGTTATTTATAATTATAATAATAATATATAATATATGAATAATTATTGTCCAAAAATATAGTAATGGAAATTAACTAAAATGAATCACATCTACTATGTAAATTATATACAGAAATGTAGATCCATGCTAAAGTACAGCCTGAGCTGCTTACACTTTTAAAGATTTATGTGTTTCTATGAGCATATTCCTGCTCAATGATGCTTTAACTATTACTCTATTTCAGCTTTGCATCTTCAGCTATGGAGTTCATGCCACTATAATTTTTTGACCAAAATGTTATGCTGCCATCTGAAATAAGACCTCTAACCCTTTAACTGAGGCTTTTAATTGTGTGTCAGAAGAGGTAATATGAGGCAGAGCATAGAAGATTGAAGAACAGTCAGAGAGCAGGTGCCTAGGTTTTTATATAGCTGACAAGATGTTTTAGCCATCAGCCAGGACAAAAATCCTGCCTGTTTAAATTTCCCCTCTGACTGATGGACCATAATTAAAAGATTCAGTCCTGCACCTATTGAGATCAGTGAAATGACTACCAGTAATTTCAGAGGTCAGTGAATTAGGACCTAAATTCTCTCCTGCTCTCCTGGGACAAAGGGCCATATGGCAAGCTGACTGCTCTTGCTCACAGTCCTACCTCGGAGAGAGGAAAAAAGGCGATGTGATCAGACATGGGTACTCTGCACCTGCTCCTTTTTTTTCAGCATCACTTCAGAGTGGAAGCTGCTTTCACGGTTGCTGAGTATAGGAAGTGAGAGAAAGAAAGAGAAATAATGGCTAGCTGTATCTTTTCAGTGTCATCACAGTAATTTGCCTTTTATTCAGAGGTACAGAATACACAGCTCAGATTTCCTGAAAAAAAAAAAGATAATTCTTTTAGTTTTGCCTTGTTGTTGTTTCTGAATTTTTTTTTAATTCGTTTCTGTTGACTTTAAAGATTTTAGATTTTTTTTTCCTAATTCTAATGCTGAGTTATTTCATATTTTCTAATTCTTCAGCTGCATATTTTGAATTCTGAATTTGCTAGTGTTTTCTTGCTTTGAAAAATAGCATAATATATCATGATTATGATAGTAAAGTTTTTTAATGGCTAAGATTCTACAAAAAAAATTCACTCTATTATACGTGATGTCTAAATTTCTTCTTTATATGCAAGAT
Source organism: Molothrus aeneus (assembly GCF_037042795.1). Taxonomy (NCBI): domain Eukaryota; kingdom Metazoa; phylum Chordata; class Aves; order Passeriformes; family Icteridae; genus Molothrus; species Molothrus aeneus. The sequence goes on along the minus strand of NC_089647.1, from coordinate 71,827,596 downwards.
GTAAGCAGTAATTAATCATAATTTAGGAAAAATACTAGAGTTTTAATATTTAAATGAAATCTAGCGCTATGAGACTTACTGTATGTAGAAAAAGGCAAATTAGTCATACAGTATTATTTTCTGAAATATGCATCCTAAATCCCACAAATTAATTATTGTAGGTCACGATACTCTTAGGATTTTATTTTTCTCCTTGTTGAATCAATGGTGTATTTGATTGATATAATACAGATTTGAATTATCATAATAGAAGTAGCAAAAAAAAAAATCTAGGCCAGCTTATAGTTTAGATTCATTTTGTAGTTGATAGAATACTTTGCCAAATATTACAGGGACTCAGATGATTTCAATTGAAAGCTGCTAGTAAAAACACAAATTTAGTAAGCCAAATATAAAGGTAAGTGGCACAGAAATTTTAGATACCTGTATTTCCTTCACAAAGCTATTACTTTTCCTAAGCTTGCACATTTTTGAAGAAAACCCCAACAATCCCCCCAGAAAAAACCCAAATCAAACTCAAAACTAAGTCATAGAATTATACCTTTACAATAGGCATAATCTTGAAGATATGCAACAACATGAATTTAAGAAAGTGACAGAAAACCCAAAGGGCAAGAAAATTCTGGTAAAATACTGTATGGTAAATAGTTCTATTTAAGTATCTCCTTAGGTATGGGAGATGCAGGACCTGCCTGTAGCGCCTTTCAGATGGAATTTTGTTTCAGGCAAAATAAATCCTCTTTTAAGTTTTGAGCTGAGAATAGGAACCAACAACTTATTTACCAACTTGATCCTTCCTTCATCTCATTTTTCCTTCAGAGAACCTCATACCAAAAGCAATGAGAAGACTCTCCTAGCTTATCCACACTGTCCATCTGAGATGCCAAATGCCTTAAAAATTTGTCAAAGACAGTGTATGAATCAAATACATGAAAAGTCACCAAAATCTCTGGGAAAAAAATAAAAGGAAAGGAAAAAAAAAGGTCAGTGGTATGACACCAAAACATTTGCTGACTATTCTTTATCTTTGAACAAAAATTACAGGCCCTTTTTTTTTATTTTGGATCACTCTTTAAAGTAGAAGCATCTATTTCATCACAATCTCAGTTAATGTTAATAGAAATCAAGATAAATTAATTAACTTATGCATGTTTCCATACCAGTCTTCAGTTTTATTTTTGAAACACTACTCCCAGATATTTTTATTTAAAAAAATTAGAAGTTACACAGTTACAAGGCAAATAAACTTGCAATGTAATGGGATTCCTGTAACAATAGATCTATCTAAATGTCAAACCCCCAATTTTTTTTATTATGAATCTACTTATCCTTTTTTTTCTGTTGAAAAGTTGAGAAAATTAATATCTTATGAAAGTTGCATTATTAGGTTTTTCAAAATTCAACTTAGCACTTGAAGCACCTTATGTGTCTTTTGTCCAATTGACATATCAATGTGACTCTAACATATCCTTTCTCTCTCCATCAGAGTATCTGTAGTGAAATTTAGGTCAGCTGTAACAAAAAGTTTCTGCTTTCCTGAGCCATAGGATCTGTTCATTCTATTGCAAATAATGTCATGCTCACATGAGTTGCAGAAAGAAAAACCTGTCCTGTCATTTTTTTTTTTCTTTTCATTGTGTTTTTGTTCTTTGTTTCGTTCTATATACCCGAGTTTCATTTTATACTTCCCAAAACTTTAACTGAACTACACAGAGATATGCAAACTCTCAGCTCAACTCAATGGAACTATTTTCAAACATTTGAAATAAACTATCAGTAATCTTTGATAAAAATACATTTCTTCCTAAGTGTATATGACACTCACCTTGCCATAGAAAAAATTTCATGCTGCAACTCCTTTCTTCTCTTTCTCTGGCAAACTCTTCAACTAGTACCTCTGAAATAAGAGTCTAAATCAAGTTCATTAGATGTTTTAATAATATTGCTTATAACACACATTTGAAGAATAAAAATAATTATTTATACTCATTTAGACAATCTGTCAAAGATATTAAATTTTGACTTGATTGTGTGCAGTTAGATAATAGACCTATGCGGTGAAAATATTTGAATTCTAACACATTCAGTACTGTTAGAATGTGAAGAAACCGGGAAATTTCTTATATACAACATAGAGTGCAAAGAAATTCTGAAAGTAAATATTTATATGTACTCTAAACAAATTTAAAGAAATAATAATTACCAGACTAATGTCACAGTTGTTTTAATTTTAATGTAACACATTTTTATTTAAAATTTCACTATTTTAATAAAAGGACTTTGGTTATTAGACTACCCAACTTGTATTAATTTGCTCTATACTGTCCTTAAATTGATATAATTTGTTAATGCTAGCACTCAATTTAGGAGACCAGAGTTTAGAAGCCATAAGCAAAGGATCAGTTAGGACCTGAGGAAAGAGGAAATTGGAAAAAATGCATATGCATGCAGGTACAGCTTACAGCTGGCAATATGATAAATTTATTTGGTTTTTATCCTCAGATGAGATATAAACATGAAGAAATTATTTTCTGACTGCAGTCATGTGATGAGTAAGAAAACACTACCTTTATTTAGAGAGATAGTTTAATAATTTCTGAAGGCCTCTATATTCCATTTAAATATACTGGCAAAGTATTGCACAAATTATGCTGCTAAGACACAATACAAAGTATTCCTTTGCTTAAAGTAATGTTTTTTCAATGCTTACTTTCTCATTACAAAGAAATTTGATTTTCTGTTAAAAAATTCATAGATGTGTCTCGGTGGCTACCTGAAGTACAAGTGATAATACTGTCTTTTAAGGCCTTAAGAATATAAATAAAATTATCAAACTTTTTGGTAATATTTTATTCTCCATAAGTTTTCATAGTGCTTCAATGTATAAAAGTTACTGATGACTGCAAAAGCCCTAATTTACTGATGGGCATTGCTTCTTTTAGTGTCAAACCTATCTATATTTGTTACCTGTAGTAACTTCTCACTATTTAAAATAAATTATAAGAGATATAAACCATAAAGAACATTAACAAAATCAATTTTAAACCCTTCCATATTATCTGCATGAATGAATACTTTTTTGTTTACCATCTTGTTACAAAGGAGCTCATATTAGTCCCACAAGGAAGTGAATCAGCCCACAGCATTTTAAAAATCAGCTCTGGTATCACCCCTTATTATGCTTTATCAATCAAGTGAAAGAAAGCCAAATTTATTTCTCAAAAAGGAAAAATTCAGTGTCTTATTAATGACAAAGGTATGTGTCACTTCTGGAACTAAATCCCAGTGTTTAATGAAGTGACTCAGTAATCTCTATTAAATTAGTAAGTCTGTCAGATATATCTATAAGTGACAGAAATGGAGGCTTGCTGTATAGCAGCCTTTGTGAAGTTATGTAGAAAGAAATATTGGATTTCTAATCAATTTGTTTATTTGTATTTTTGTTCCAAAAATCTTCCTATTCTACTTCATCCATTTACTGATATGGCAATTAATCAGTATTTGTGTATTTAGGGAACCCGTCATATCTCAGCCTATAAAGACAACAAATAAATTATACCTATTCTTGATTTTCTGATTCTTCAGGAACTATGTGAAAGGATGAGCCTTGCCTTCCTCTTTCACAGTTCACTTTATATCATATGTCTGACAGATAAAATATCCAAGTTTTATGAGTGCACATATAAATCAATCCTTAAAATACTTGAATTATGCCACTGGCACTTGTATTTCTATATAACCATTGCATTTATGCTCTTTTTGTTTTACTACATCTGATGTGTCCTAATAATATTAATTATTTAACTTTATATTCCACTTCTCTGCATGCATGCACCATAGAAAGGGTGGCACCTGAGACACAAAATAGGGGGTTTTTAATTTAAAGGTAGAGTTGTGACATCTGCATGAAGTGATTTGCAAGTAAAATGTCAATGGAGATAAACTCATGCACTCTCAGAATCTCCCTGTTGTGGGGGAAGTATCTCCACTGCTGTATTTCAGGAGGTACCTCCAAATTCTCTCCAAAATCATAGACTGGACAAATAGGGCACTGTTGAAAAAAATAACAACTCTGGGGACAGAAAAAGGACTTAAATTCAAGGTTTACACACCTCAGAAAATTCTCTAATCTATTTTGAAAAGCAAAATGAAAAAAAAAACAACTAATTAGACAAGACACTACAACTCTAACTTTTCCATGAGTCAACAAAATGTTTACCCTTAGGAAATTCTGATGCAATTAGTCTCTTCTTTGAGTTCCCTATTATTATTAGATTCTTAGAAAATTGCAAAACTTTGTATACTGGGTGGCCTGAGATGTTATGAAAATTTTAGTAGCTAAATTCAACCTCTCTCTTAAGCCAGGTTCTTCATGCTAAAGATTTTCTTACTGTGTGATATATACTAATTTGTTCAAAAGTGATTTGAGGACTTGTTAATCATGGTGTTCCTCATTTCCTGTATCCATGAGTTTCCTCATTGTCATAAGCTATATAATCACTGAATACTTCTAGCTGTAACTGAAAAATCAATGGAATTTAAGATTTGAAGGAATTATTTGAATGGAATTTAAAATTTGAAGGCACACAGAGTTAATACATTTTGCTGTGTGCTCCATACACCACCAGAGCATGTAATTTTATTTGGCTATTCAAAACTGGTAGGCAACTTGACCTTAAATATTGGTGTTTCTGTTTGTCCTTTGTAGAAATGGGATGGCGTTAGTTTTCTTTTAACACTGTTGTGAATATAAAGTAGTTGATGCCTGCAAAAACTGTTTTTGTGGTGCATTAGTCCATAATTCTCTGTTCACAGCAGTGTTCACACAATGTGAGCTGAATAAATTGTGAGATTTCAAATTGAACAATGAGTAGAATAACAATCTTCAGTCATAGCTGATCAGTAAACTACAGTATAAACTCCAACTAGATAGCAAATGAAATGTATAAACAGATCACTAAAGTCTGTATCAAAATGCACATAAACAAGCAATTCTGTCAATACTGTACATTCTAAATGACTGACAGACTACAGAAATATTAAGCTTAGTCTATGATAGGAGGAGAGGGTTCATAAGAGATATGCATTTTAAAGATTTTTTTCTGAAAAGAAATCAAAACTACAGTTGTAGTGGAGTTTGTGTTTAGACATTGCATAAATGCCTATATGCTGCAGTCTGCACATAAGTTAGATATTTAAATTTCCACCACAGTCAGCAGAGATCAGAGGCTTGACTCATGTACCTAAGCATAGAGTTAGTTGAGACATCTAACAGATTGATGTTGGAGATCTGGCATAGAGCCTATTGGAGACTCTCAGTATGGCACTGGGATGACAGCCACTGTGTCCTTAGGCATCTCAAATGGTATGAGACAGCTGTGACTGGAATGCAGCTAAATAAAAACAAAAGTAGTTGATTCAATTTCTGGAATCGATTCCAGCTTCCCAACCTGTCTAAGTCAAAAAGCAAGAGCTGGTCAACTAGGCTTGAGCATCAGCATAAAATAAATCTTCCATTCTCCTTAAATTCAACATACTCACTTGTGTTTAACATACTCTTGCCCTGTGTATGCTTTCTCTGACCACTCTGTGGTGTCAGGAATAAAACATGGGTCAAGGATTCTTCTCAACAGTTGATTTGGATAAGGCCATCCTGTGTTAGGAAATTAAGAAAAGGAATTAGATTGACCTGAGCTATTGCATATCAGTTAGCTCTAGTTTGTATTTTATGATTTAGATATAAAGCGGTGTGTTCTATTCACAATCTCAGTGGCTCTTCAGTGAGCATACTTTTCAAAACACCTGCTGTTTCCATGACCAATAGAAGAATCTGTAGATGGACTTTAGATTCCATTCTTTGCTTTCAACACTTGAACATGAATGCTCTTCCTAAGCCTTAGTCACAACTGAAAAGGGGTAAGTTAGCAAATAAAACCTCAGTAAGCACAATGTACTGTTTTTTCGAGGTCAGTTGAGGCTACTGCTATTCATATTCACTTTGTAAATATTTGCCTAACAAAAATTATTTGGATTCCTTAGTGGCAAATACTTCACAAGACCAGGTACAAAAGATGTTTGTATTTATCAAGAGAGGAGGAGTCTATTGACTCTTTCTACTTAAATACCATTTACATTTCTTTCAAATTTCCTTCTGAACATGATACTACAATGCTTTCAACTCTTAGAGAAAATATGCTAGTAGATAAAAGAGCTTAGCTCTCACGAAGGATTTGTACCCTTCTGATGCATGAATTTTCTTGAAGCTTGACACAATTCCAGCTTTTCTCACAGTGCACTGTGCTATTGAGAAAGATAAGGAAAGACAGCCCTAAGGAAAATAGGTGTAATTAACATTTACATAACAAAGAAACAAATTTTTTTTGTTGTTTTTTACTGGGGGACTTAAGGGTGAACTGTTTGTGGCTAATATGTGTTAATGATGTTCTTGGAAGTTGAATTGTGTCTCATGGTCCATGTGGATTTCACTGCAGTTTAATATTGATTTTCATCTCCCTGTAGTGATGAATGGGATGTATCTGTCACTGAAAAACTCATGTATTGAAAGACAGTTTAATAAGTAAAGCAAAAGATATGTGTACAGGCAAAGTAAAATAAGGAATTAATTCTCGACTTCCCAGGCAAGAGTTCAACCATCTCCAGAAAAGCAGGGCTCCATCACATGTAATGGCTACTTGTAAAGGCAAAATCTATTTCTCCAAACATTCTCCCCCTTTCTTTTAGATGTTTGCTCACTATCTTCAATCATTAATGATGATGAAGCTGACCTCTTCCAATTCTTTCTTCTATTAAAGATGTTCTAGATTGCTTTTTTTCCTCACTAAAGCCTTTCCACATTGTGCAAATGCTTTGATATGTTTATCAGAATTACTGTCATCAGTCTCCACTACTGAAGGAAAATTTTAAAAGGTTTAAGTTTATAGTGTAATATAATCTAGACAGCCTAGGTAATATTGAGATTTCCCATCTGATCCTATTGTGGTTTTGGTTTTGACTTACTGCATCTGAATTATATCTTTGCCTGCATGTATTCTCCAGCAATTTATTGCACTGTGAGTTATGCAATTTATGAGGACAAAAGAAATACACTTTATACTTAAACCCAAGACTTAATGGTCAATCTAATTTTAATCTCAACTGTTTAATTATCTTTAATCCAGATCTAGTTATTAGTGAAAAGCAAATAAAATTGAAAAAATAAACTGCAAATCCAAAACCAACCAAAGCCAGACAAAAAACCTCTCTCATGAACTATCTTATTAGAATTACTGTGCTTACATTTCGTGCATCTACTCCTTCCTTCTGCTGTTATGCTCACCCAGTGCCTGTGTGATTCCCAAGCCTGATGCCCTCAGGGAGTGTGAGGATGTGTTACACCAAGTTGTCAGCTTTATGAGCCCTTTCCCAAGAGAATATGGCATTATCTGGAAGTGCTTCTTGTCCACAGGTTCTCTTGGGGTTATTTCCATGCCTTTGTAACGTTGCCTGTACCTTGATCTTTCTCTTTTGTGCCACAATTCCTTATTGTAGCTTTATTTACTATACATGTTGGGGTTTATTTACTTTGGATACTTGTTCTTTGGATACTTGTTCTCTGTAACTGCTGAAAAAAAAGGGCTTAGCCCAGCTTCCAAGGTTACACTTCTTTTATAACAAATCAATGGCTATTAGTGGTTTTTAGAGTTCTCAAACCTCTGGTATCATGCCTACAGTTTCAAGGCATTTGCTGTCATCACAAATTTCCATTTATGTAAACTGCTTTTTTAAATTTTAGGGCTGCAGAGCATTTATTTTACACATAATAAGTGTTTTTACATGTTAGTTATACTAATATTTCACTATATTAAGAATATTGCTGCAATGGGGCTTCACAAAACAAAGTTTTAATGAAGTTCAGTAAGAGTCGCAGGGTTTAGGCAACAGGTGCTGCACCCAAATGAGCTGAAACAAAGTTCCAACCAAGACCAAAGTAGGACCAGACACAGAACACCTACCCAGGCTTAGTCCCAAGGTCTCACAGAGTATTATCATGTATTGTGGCCTGTAGCATGGAGAATATCATATTTGCTAAATTAGAGGGTCACAGCTCCCTGTGTCCAGGCTTGTTAATATATTCATTTTTCTTGGGTCAGCTGTTAGTGTCAAAGATGCTTTCAGGATGTTCACTATGATTTGACTGCTTCCAATCATCTTGATGTTTTTAAACATCTTGACTGAAAATTGGCTTTTAAATAACTTTTAGTCTTTCTTGTTAATGTGAGATTTTTCTAGTTCACATTTTCCATCCAGAGGGACCTTGACAGGTGTGAGAGGGGTGCCTGTGCAAACCTCATGAAGTTCAATAGGGCAAGTGTACAAGGTGCTACACATGGGTCAGGGCAATCCCAAGCACAAACACAGGATGATCAGAGTGAGTATGGGAACAGCCCTGAGGAGAAAGAGGTGATATTTGACAAGAAGCTCAATATGATCTGGCAATGTGCATTTTCAGCCCAGAAAGTCAACTGCACCCTGGAATACATCAAAAGAAGGATGGCCATGAGGACAAGGGATATGTTTCTACCCCTCTACTTCCCTTATGTGAGCTCCCCCAGAGTGCTGCATACAGCTCTGGGGTTCCCAGTAGAAGAAGAACATGTACCTGTTGGAGCAAATCCACAGGAGGGACACGAGGATGATCAGAGGGCCAGAACTTCTCTCCTATGAAGACAGGCGGAGAGAGTTGGGCTTATTCAGCCCAGAGAAGCCTCTGAGGAGACCTTATTGCAGCCGTCCAAGTCCTACAAGAAACATGGATAGGGACTTTTTTCAAATGCATGTAGTTAGGACAAGAGGTAATGGTTTAAAGTGAGAAAAGGGTAGGTTTAGACTAGATGTTAAGAGAAAATGAATTGTTGTAAGAGTGGTGAGATGATGCAACCAGTTGCCCAGAGAAGCCATGGATTTTCCATCCCCAGAAGGCCAGGTTAGAAGGAGCTCTGAGAAACCTGGACTAATGGGAGGTGTCCCTGTCTGTGGCAGGATCATCAGAATTACATAATCTTTCAAGTCCCATTTAACACAATCTGAGTTTTTATGATTCTGTGTTAGTATCTAACTGTGAAAGATGCAGATTATTTTACACTACAAGTTAGCAATCACCATCTGTCACAACTCAGAAGCAAGTGTGATGTTCATTATAAATAATTGACAGGCTGAACAAAAACATCAATCCATGTGACAGGGAACTCCTATTCTTTACTGTAAAATTATCTTAGCTCCAGCAACTAACCTTCCATTTAGTGTCAAAAGTGCTGGCTAACAAGCTCTAAGCTGTTATAATAAATTTTACCAAGTTCCCAACTCTCAGAGCAAAGTTCAGATATGAAGTAAGGAGTAGAAGATGATTGCTGCACTTGCTGGGATAAAACAAGAGAGAAGAGAATAAGAAAAAGAATAGGAGAGAAAGGAGGAAAAAGACTAGTCCTTAGATCCCATGTCCTTCTTGCTGCCATGGATGGTCTGGATCTGGAGGCAATGGAAGAAAGAGAGAGAGAGAAGAAAGTTTACAATCAGTTTACAGCTTACCTTATTTATATATGTCTCTTATGAAAAATAAGATTTTTTGCACCATTTGTGCCATATTGTTCACACATGCAGAGTTTGCCCTTTAGACCCCTCCAGGAAGTTATTTGGGGGAAGCTGGAAGTCTGTGGTGGTCCTGAAGCCTCTTTTATTGAGGCACCTGGGACTTGATCCTTCCCTTGATGCAGCTGCACTGAGCATGAGTCTCAAGGCAAACTTGAGACTCTAGCAAGTAAATGGAATTTAGCTCAGAACAGCACTGCCCTACATCCATGGGACCCTCTCTTCCAATCAGAACTCTCCTGTTGCAACAGTGAGGGTGCTTCAGACAAATGATGCTGACTTGCTCATGCCTGGTCCTTTACGCTGCCTCCACTTGAAATCCACACTATGCCTCACCTCTTTCCACTTCCAGTAGGGACTGAAATCTGCCCTCAGTTTTAACTGTAATTTCTCACCATACTCTTGTTTTCATTAACTTTTGTGTTGTTTTCTTTGCTGCTTTCTGAGTTCAGTTTTATCAGCTTTAGTTTCCGTGTAGCAGTGCCAAGAATTTTTAAATGCTGATACAAGTTGCTGAGCATGCCTTTGCAATTTTGGTAGATGACCTGATTTTGAAATTGATGCAAAAATATAATTAGTTTGTTCTGTATTTATTATAGTGTTTTTTTATTTTATTTTGCCATCTGCCAGGCTCTGTGTTTCTTTTAAAAGGAACAGGATACTCAAAAACTAGGTCAAAAACATAGAGAACTCTTCTGTGAATGATTGCTCATTGTTTTAGGTATTGATTCCTCTTGGAGTCTATTGTCGATCAAATGTGGGGGATAAAAAGGTGATGGAGCTGGTGCTTGCCCCGGTTTTTATGCCCTGATGGAACGTCCTTCTCTAGAACTGACACTTCAGGAATCTGGTCCACAAATAAAAACAGATCAAATTCCACCAAGGTGTACCTCTGGCAGTGATCGGCAGAAAATGCTTAGGGGAAGAGTAGAATAACAGAGTGAACTCAGAGTAACACCATCAAAAATATTTTTCACATAAAAGTGCTTTTGTTTGTGTTTACAAGGGGCTGTAGAAGCAAAGGATACCTAGGGATACTTTAATCAGTAATCATACTCCAGGAAATGGCTTAGGTAAGCTTCTGGTGATATAAAACCCCAGCAGATGATAGAATCAATAATCAACAAATATAAATTCCTCTCTAGAAATATAATAAATAGTAGGCATGATAAATGAAGTATTAGCAGTACTGTTACAGAAAAGAAGGAACAAATTGTTATTGCTAGACAAATAGAGCCTTCACAAATAAAAATCAGGTTTTGCCATTATCTTGAATATTGATAGCTACAGTGTTTTGCCAAGTAATATATGTCTTGATATAACCTCTTATTTTTAAACAAATATTTTGAGTGATCTCCAAGTCCATTTGGGTATTCCACTGTCACCAGAAATCAGTACAGTTGCTTGCAGAAGAAAACTTTTTTCCACGTTGGAGTTACCATTATTGCCATGGAAGATCTCACATAGTCTGAAATAGCAATTGACTAAAGTGTCATAGTACTATGTCCAAATAAAAGGAAGAAGACACAAACTCAGTATGTGCATGTTAGCTCATGTTTGGAGACACTGAAGAATTCCCCAAGGCCTTATTTACAGCAACCCATAGTTACATCAAATGTATTTCTTAATCCCAGTGAGAAAATGTCAGTAAGAAAATAAAAGGTAATTTGCTGATCATAACTTGCAATGTTTTTATATGCCTCTAACCACAAAATATCTTAAGCTAAAAATGAAAATGAGAATACACATCTATGGCGGAATGACAAGTGGTTCAGAGCTCTGTCTATCTTGAAGTCTTGGTACTTCTAGGTGACAGTTGATAGCAATTGAAGACTTCTGTCATTTCTAAAATTTAACTTATTTTCCCATCTTGAGATGGGAAGAGCTCGAACATTCAAGGCTCTGGGACCAAGAAATATTGTATCTATTTACTGCCCTGATCATATACTGCCTATTCTCATCTTTCCCCTATAAGGTGGGTGATTGGTTAAAACTAATTGCTAAGGAAGTAATTTTATTAAGGAAGTAATTTTACTACTAATTTTACTAAGAAAGTAGAAGCCGCAAGTAGCAGTCACCTTCATGATCACAGTGACAGCTATAGGGTTGCTTGATTTCACAGAGGAAGATGTTGTACTTGTTTGCAGTTTAGCAAAACAATTCTAGTGGCAATAATGTATTTTAAAACAAGAAATTTATTTGATCAGAAGTAGTCCCAAACTAGCTATTATTTGTTTCTAACATCACCAATGCTGCCATAGATACCCATCAGATACCTATCATTTCAGTAGTGGAAAGAGTTAGACGAGATGATGCCAGGACTGCTGGACATGCTTTTAAAGGTTCTGTGAAGTTATTGTAAAAGGATACAGAAATCTGTTTTATGTTTTAGCTGGTCTGTCTTAGGCTGCAAAGAGTTAACACCCCCAAGCTTCTGGCGTGCAAAAAGTAGTAAATACCTAGGAGAACACACAACATGAGTAAACAAGGGTGGCATATATGTAAGTGTGCATAATTGAGTGATTCATCTCACCTGAAAACAGATCTGTAAAATAATTTGGACAAATTAAGACCAAGACGCCTCTTATTTTTCTATTAATTATAAAAGAAGTCAGGCCAAACAGATCAGAGCAAATGCCTGTACAATAGTTAATGTTAGGTCACATGGATGGCTCTTTAAGTGTCTGAAATAATGAAAATGGTTTAAAATATCATTCCAAAACCACAGGGAAGCAGAAAATAAAATTGCATTCTGGCAAGCATTTTACTGTTCTGTACTCCTATTTCTCACTAAAAAAACAAGGTCATAAGTATTATCAGCCATGAATTAATGACATTCCTCACACAGACGGGAATATGACAAAGATTTAAAAAATATCTTTCAACAATCCTTCCTTTAATTATAAAGATTATTGGTATGTAATATATACTTATAGTGATACAGTTGCCATTAAATCTCACATAAACTTCCCAAAGCATCACAAAAAAACCCCAACATAAACAGAGAAACAAAAAACCCAAATCTATAAGCACAGAATGAAACTTTTTTTAGTATGAAAGTCCACACTCAGTGGACAGATGTCTGTCCTAATTCTTAATTAAGATGTGGTTTAGACATTCTACAATCCTGATGTCAACTTTTTGTCAAGGTTTCTGGGCTATTACATAAAAGATAGGGAGTAACATCTTGTAATCAATCCTTCTGAAGGAAAAAAAAAAAAAACATTAAAAAATGGTCTGTGTTCTTTATCTTAGGTGAAGATATAGCCCTGCTAATCTGATTGAGGTGCAAGAGCTGTGTAAAGAGACAGGGATTCAGGCATTTTCTGGAGTCTGTGACTTCTAGTGACTAACTTTAGACAATTTTTTGACCATTTCAGACTGTAAAACCTTCTCCAGCACTAGAAGTGATAAACATTAAGTTTGGAGTTAGCTTTGAGGGATAGGCATCAAAACGTCAGTACCATCTTTGTAGGATCCCATCTGCTGTTGGTATAACATGTAGAAACAACTCTACCTGATTTTTCCAGTTTAAAAGATAAATTATTGTGGCTTGTAACATAGATAACAAGCAGCACATTTGAAACATATCCAGAAGAGTTTGGGGCCCATCTTCAAAAAGCACTGCAGGAATATCCTGAGTGCTTTTAGTGTCTAATAGTAAATTGCCCTACATAGGAGCATATATGTGTGTTCTACATGGGCAATTTTGTGTGTGTTGAAGGAGGGAACTTTCTTCTGGGGTTGAAAATAGATCCATTAGGTCTTAGAATTTGAAATAATGTGATCTTCACTTTTATTGTGGTGGGGTTTTGGTGAGGGGGTGGTTCGGGGCTTTTTGGGGGCGAGAATGGAGGTGGGTTGTTGATTCTGTTTACCTCCAAGTGGTTTTATTGTTTGCATTCAGCTAGCATTTATTACATGAGTCCAGTCTATTGATCTACAAAATCAGGTATCACCATGCCTTGGCTTTCAGGCTAAATTTACTCAGTGATAAGTACAAGCAGAAAGTGTTTATAAAGATATGGTAAGTATTACCTACAAATCACCAAGTATCTGAAGAAAAAGGGTTCTCAAAAAATACCAATTTTATTACAACTTCTCTCATACCATCTCCCAATTTTAAAAGAAGGAAAAAAAAATGTTAAGACATGTTTTAGAATATTCAAAAGCCTCATAGTGACAGACTATACAAAAATTTAGGCCAGTCTCAAAGAGAGATAATCTTCACCTGGAGAACATCACATCATTTCCAAGAGTTATGGTCACCATATGCCTAAGCAATTCTGATGTATAATATGAAGCTAATGAAAAAGTAAAAGTACAAAGGATAGAAATTCTCTGAACCAGAAAATATTAATCTTAAGAGTGAGACAGCTTCACCATATGATTTGAATAAGTATTATGGTAAAAGTATTGAACTGAAAGGGGTGTGTGGGGGTGTGGTCCTATGAAATCAATTATATACTAGAAAATACAGTCTCTGAGCAGTACAGAAATTCAAACTTGTTGATACAGATGCTTCTCTAGTAACAATTTGCATGATGATAATGTATATAAAGATAGTGATTAGGTTATGCCTTCTACATGGGTAGCAGAAACAATTCTGCAAATTTTAGATGTAAGTATTTAAAATTGGCTTCACCTTAAATCAGTCAGAGGATTTATTTTCAGATACATGTTGGATTTGAATTTGGAAATGGAACTTCATTGAATAGGAAGAGAATTAGAAAGTTTTTTAAGTCTCTTCGATATAGGCAACAGAGTGTGGTGCAGATGCAAAAAAGCCTTATAAATTTCACAAGATTCAACCAAATATTTCTGCCCTTTTGCACATTCAGTGTAAAAACCCTGCATGTCATCACATCTCATGATAAAAATGCAGTAATTAGCCCTATGCTACTATAATATTAAGATGCATTTGAAGAGTTAAAACAAAAATTACTTTAGGGTTTAGACAGAGCCCATAAAGAGGATGCTAGATTTTTTTTTCGTTTCAAAATATAGCCCACTCTTCAATAAATATTTTCTCATGAACATCTGAATGTATCACTTGCTACTAAATAACCTCTTCTAAATTTTATCACTTCCAAAATCCATCTTATTTATTAAGTAATCACAATGCAGACAACAACAACTTGGAATCTCTGTAGCATGGTTTTATTTAAATTTTTTTTTGGGGGGGGTTGTTTTGTTAAGACTGCTTTCTGGTTTTACTTCTTGGATATCTTAAACATTGTGGTCCTACCAACAATAGTTTCAACTCAAAGACTAAACTGTAATTCTACATAAAATATTATTCATTTTATGTTCTATAAGCAGTGATTTTGTCTATAAGTCATTAAAAAGATGGAGTAAATGGAAAAGGAAACAAAATATACCATTATATACCTGACACATTTTAGTTCACTATAAGATCAATGGATAATAAATAGTTTTTGCTCACACACTTTCAAACCCCAAAAGAGTCTGAGCTAAAAGATAGAGCGCTTGTCTTTAAAATATAAAATATTTTCACTGCTGTCTTTAACTTGGCTGAGACTTTCAAGGATACTATAAAGTTGGAGAATATTATTTTATACAGCCCATTTCTGTGCTTCACTTCATCCATATGTAATAGATACATAAGCAACTCAGACAGCCACTCCTGTGATAGGTCACCCAGACGTAATCCTAGAATCAAAAAGAACAAAGTCATGAGTAGTCTAAAATGCTGGGATTATCAGCTTCTGTGATGAGTAGTCTAAAATGCTGGGATTATCAGCTTCTGTGCCTTGCCCTCATTCTCTGTATGGCTTTCAGGTATAAACTAGCAATTCTTAGAGTGATTCTGTTGTGACAGAGTGTGGATATTGCAACATCATCCTAATCTGAGCCTAAAGGCAACCTGTGAAATTTATATGTGGGTGTCTGTATATGTATATAAATAATATAAATGTATGTATGTATATATGTATAAAAGTAATTTCAGGTCAAAGACTATTTTTGTCTAAATCTGAAATTGCACAAATTTTTCATCAGTATAATAATTTAAAATTATTAAAAACTATAAATATAGGAAATATTTGTAGTTTTTAATAATTTTAAATTATTATACTGATGAAAAAACTCTTCTCCAAGAAAGAGGTCTGGCCATTAATCAAGATGTGTTGGTAGCATTTTGTGCTTTTTCATTTAATGATAAAAATAAAATTATATGTTTCAGAAACAGACAACACATAAGCTTCATCTAGAACATTCCTTCATCTAAAAAGTAATAATAATAAACCTTTCTGCAGTGAGAACAATCACACTTCTAAAATTATCCTAGAGATTCAAAAGCAAGGGTTGAGTTAAAGAGGTTGACTTCATATTTAGATTTAATTGTATTCAACAACTATAATGTTAAAATAAACAGTTCAGAGGAAGGTTTCTGATCCTGACTTCTTTTACCATTTTAGATGTACCTACAATTTGGGGAACAAAAGACACCTTTGCAATATCTACTTGACAACACAACAGAAAACCCTGTAGGTTTCTATGAGTCTAATAATTGTTTCCTCAGACAGCCAGCGAGTAAGAGTAGATGATCACATATATTCATTTTCCTTCCTTTTAAAGAATCATGAGACTAGATTCTAAGGCAGAAATCATGCAAAAAGTTCTGTAAGTTTTCAGTTATCTATAAATCAATGGCATTTTGTAAACCTGTTAGAAAGAGATAGATACAGGAGAAAGAGTATATGGGGAAAAATGGGACTCTCAAAGTAGTTTGACATGAATGACAGAAGGTGTTCAAGTTCTCTTGGTCTCTTATCCCAGGCAACTATCAACAGGACAAGAGGAAATAGCCTTAAGATGCACTAGGGGAGGTTGGACACTAGGAAGAATTTTTCCACTGAAATTGTGGTTAAGCATTGAAATGGGCTGCCCAGGGAAGTGGTGGAGTCACTATCCCTGGAAGTGCTCAAGAAAGGGAGGTGACAATTAGTGCTGCGGTATCAAGGTGACATGGTAGGGTTTGGTCAAGAGTTGGGCAGTGATCTTGGAGGGTTTTTCCAATCTAAATAGTTCTATGACTCTATGATTTGAAGGGATCTCCTGAATTTAAGGAGAAGCAACTGTGAGTCATGTAGAATACCCAAGGCTGTATAAAATGTTTACAGATGCTTATATTTAGAGAGC
Organism: Molothrus aeneus; assembly: GCF_037042795.1. Classification (NCBI taxonomy): domain Eukaryota; kingdom Metazoa; phylum Chordata; class Aves; order Passeriformes; family Icteridae; genus Molothrus; species Molothrus aeneus. The sequence continues at coordinate 71,810,787 of NC_089647.1, read as the reverse complement.
TGAATGTAGCCTCAAGTATTCATATATGTCCTTATTATATTGTGCTTCCTACTCATGAATGCAAGAAAAATGAAGAAAGAAAAAGACGACTATGGTCTGACCTCTCTGTTTACCAACCAGTTGTACACTTTGGTGTGACAGTGTTCACAGGGGTTTTCAGGATGAGGGAAGAGATGTAGATCTGACTCCATATTTCAGAAGGCTTGATTTATTATTTTATGATATATATATTACATTACACCTATACTAAAAAGAATAGAAGGAAAGGTTTAATCTCAGAAGGCTAGCTAAGCTAAGAATAGAATGGAATGATAACAAAGGCAGCTGGCTCGGACAGAGTGCGAGAGCCAGCTCTGCCATGACTGGTCACTAAATCCAAACATCCACGAGACCAATCACAGATCCACCTTTTGCATTCCACAGCAACAGATAACCATTGTTTACATTTTGTTCCTGGAGCTTCTCAGCTTCTCAGGAAGAAAAAATCCTAAGAAAGGATTTTCATAAAAAGATGTCTGCAACACTTTGGGACTCTGGAAAATAATTCTCCCCTCCAGGCAGAAACTTGCAGGACACTGACCCAGACCAGTGAAGTCCTACAACACTTTTTCCTTTGGGCTGTGTCTAAATGGCATGCTAAATCTTCACTAAGCTTGGTTTGTAAAGTAAATTGTGTTTGTCAGCTACATTGCTACTAATTTCTCATGTATTACAGGCCAGATTGATAATGGAAGGTGGTGTTACGCTTCCATCTCTCAACTTTCTTCCATGTTGCAATCTATTCTAGAAAAGAAATATCTTCAGTGTTTAAATAGGCAATACATTTAAAATGTGACATCTTTTACAGTATGAAGATATATTGTCATATGTTTTGAATAATAAAATATATTTTTTGAATTGTTTTAATTATTGCAGAAAATTTGCATTGTAATATGAAAAATTTCAGAATTATTAATGCTTATTCTTTGTCCTTTGAGATACAGAAGAAACTTTTGTTTGTTGGTTTAGAAGATCCTGCTTTTCTTTCCTATTTTCTTACATCTCGCTCTTCTCCTTTAAAGTGAGCAGAGTTGCTGACAGCTGAGTTTGATGATAAGGTAGTTCTGTTTGTCAGCCAATAGAGGGAACACTCAAACCTGGCCCTCCTGCAAGATAACAGGATGAAGTGTTCCTGCCGAGACACTCGGACAATCAAGGCTTTCTTTCTTGCGCTTTGTTGCTGTAAACTATTACGGGTGACCTACTTTCTTTATCCTCTCCAATAATGTAGAAGAGTATCAGATCCAACTAAGATCCAAGCTGCCAACGTGGTCTGTAATTTCCAGTTTAGAAAGTAGCTGTATCCAAAGGGGAAGGTAGCGTATAGGATTACCATCTCAAGCTTCATTATGCTAGAAAGCCAAGGTTAAATAAAACTTTGTAAAAGACTTGAAACCTGACAGCTGTTTTCTAGTATAAGGTGAGTTTTTTTAAGTTTTACATGAAATCTTCATCTTAAAAATTAAGTTCAAATGCCATAGTTCAGACTTATGAAACAGACCTTTATAATCTTAGCTAACAATACCTGCTATGAGAAAATATATTTCAGTAAAATTTATCACTGGAATCTTTTGAGGTAAAGAAGTTGATAAAATTGCATCAAGCATTAGGTTATTCATATAAAAATAAAAATTGGACCTTGCCTTTTATCTGATGTCTCAATTAATGTGCCACACAAAAAAATATTGCCTTTTTCACTTACACTGAAATGGATATTCAGGAGACTTCTTAATGCAACATGAATTGGATGAATTCTAGTGCAGAATTGGCTCAAGAATTCCAGGAAAACATTCACAAAATCCACAGGGAAGGCTGGAGAGTTTCATGCTACAAGAAAACTCAATTTTGGGTTAGTTTGAGTTGAGTTCAAATGATTGTAGGGAATCAATTACCTTGTCTGGACACCAGAGAAACGACTAAAAGAAATTATTACGCTTGGGGGTATGCTGTAGGGAGACAGAGTTGCTAATGTGCCTCACAGCAGACAATTCATATGTTCACTTAAATTCCTCTGAAATGTAAGGACATTGAACTGCAGGATGCAGTCCTGTGTTCCAGGACATTTTCTCTGGTTACTTCTGCTCAGCTGACTTTCATTTTGGGTTTTTCTACGTAAGAGTATTACAACAGAAAAGGCAAATCTTCTTAACAGTTGCAAAATTTCCTAATTAGTACTAATCTCTGTTTTACAGTCCTTATATCATCATTCGTCATACTTTTGAATATTTGGTTATATGTTTTGGTTTTGTTCATAGGTTTCACTTCAATAAATTTTTTATGCCTTTCATCATATTTTCCCTTGGTTTGCACTTGGAAATCAAGTTAGAAAGATGCTGCACTTTACTGGAAAACAATGTAAAAATCCTTTTAAATCTAGATGCTTAGTAAGAAAAATATTAATATTTCTGCCGTTGTTATAACAGGGAGGAGGTTTGTAAAGTTATTTAGTGCATATTTAATAATAAAGAAGAAAGAAATATACCTGTTCTTAGGGTTAAGAGTTTTTTAAATTATGCAAAAGGTGAGCAAACAAAACACTTCATTGCCAGACCACTTGTCCATTGTTCAAGAACTGAATATCAGTTCTTTCCTAAGCTTTCTCTCTGTATTTTAATATTCACTTTAACTAGCACCAGCCGAGAACTTCTAGTCCTTTATGACAGTATTCAGTATTTACCTACCTAAAAGACTACTATTTACCTACCTAAAAGAATAGAATAATGTGCAGGTAATCTTTTTCTGCAACTTCTTTTTCCCCTGCTCTTTACATAATCCCTAATGATCAGCAAAAAATGCACTATAACAAAAGTGCTTGTATAACATTAACTGTTGCTTTAAGTATAAAGAAAAAGTAGGGATTAACCAAAGAAATCAAAAAGGCTTCTTAAGTAACTTAATATGTTTTTGCATAAAAGTCAGTTATTCTTCAACTGTATTATCACAATGAAAAGGAAATATGTCTTCCTTTCTGCTGTCATGTATATGTTATTATTTTTTTAAGATTATTATTGTCACCTAGCATTGGTTACAGAAACACAGGAAAGTTCCTGGGTCATTGCAGATAGAAAAAGGTCTCGTCAGATTATTCAGTATGAATGAACACATTCAAATTTAATATAAAGCATGGCTGAGAATTATCTTCACAGAGATAATTCAGTGTGTTATGCATATTAGTGCCAGAGAGGTCACTGGTTTGTATTTTGTTCAAAAGATAATTCTGGAAGGAATACCATTTTTATAGAAATCCTCTAACAATGGTACTGAAAAAGTAATTCCTTGAAAGTGATGTTGAATTAGGTCATCAGCACAGCCTGCTGTGCTGTCAGTTTTGCCTTTTCCCAAAAGACTAACATAACCCATGTGAGGATTTTGTACTTTGCAAAGAAGACCGGAGAGAAGAAAGTGCTATTTAGCACAATTTCAACTTAGCAGCCCTAGATTTCATTTATTCATGAATGTTTAAAAAAGCCTATGACGCTTAAGAGACTTTAATGAACCAGAGCTGTAGTTCTCACAGTACAGGATTTCATGGATACTGAACTTCATACAGAACATAACTGCATGATAAACATGACACAGAGGACATCAAACTTTCTAGACTTTTTCAGATTTTAACAAAAAGACCCTATGTCTTTTTGCACATAGCTCTTGTAAAAATATACTCCTTAGTTGCTGTACTCATGCTTATGTTGTGTATCTTTTATATTATAACAAGAAATAAAAACCCCAGTTATCTAAAGACCAGTCAAATAAATCTTCTTAGAAGTAATTGATACAAAACTCATACATACAGAATCATCTTCCAGAAGCACCTTTTAATATTAATTTACTTATGTTCTATTCTGAAAATGCTGACAGGGGAAAACTAGAGAAAAAACTTTCACTTTATCAGGACATTTATTTTATTTACAGCTTGTTTACATTGAATCTTCTTGCATCTTGTATAACAAGATAGATGCTGATGATATTGGAGTACACTCACAATAAATAGTTCTTCAGAAAATGCAGGTTCTGTGTACCCCTTTTGACATTTAAAAGCCCTCAGAAACTGGCAGTATACTTTCGTCATTCATCCATTAAAAAGAATTAACTAAATCTTCAAATGGTGTTGATCAATGCACCTCAAAGTGTAACTCTAAATCATATCAGCTGGGGACCTGACTTATTTCAGAAATGATCATGAATTACTACATTAGCAATTTGCTGATGGAAAAGGCTGAGGTGATGAATTTTAATCAATCTTAAGTCTTATATTTTGGAATGAATTTTTGAATTAATATATGAATGTCTGAGAAAACAGACCATTCCAAATGAAAACAGACCTTTGCACAGAAAAAAATACAATATTATGAAAGTGAAAACAGCAATTTACAAGTTTGTTTAGAGGAGATGAGGTAGAAGAATAATACATCAAAACATATAAGGAGTAGGTTAAATCACAGTGAGCTGATGACATGTCAAACACTAATGCTGAACTGGACAAGCCTTCTCTATATTTATGATAAGACATTCAGCTTCCAGTATCTGTTATATTTCTCAACCTTATATTTCTCAATCTGTTCAGATTTATGATTTCTGATATTTTGTATAAAAATAAAAAGTTGAAATATATTATTGATCTGATGATAGACATATACTTAAGTTTACTGATACAGCCCAATTCTCTTTTTATTAATGTAGTGCCATTCAGAATAGATCTGAACATTCGACTGATCTTTTGAGGTTACCATAAATCTTGAAAGTGTAGATTTAACTGGCATACACTAGATATGTTAAGAGTAATGGCTTGATAACTAGTCAATTTAGGGAAGACTCCCTTGGAGGAATCACCCTTCTTAAAGGTCTTCAGTGGGCTGAAAAAAGCATTCTAGTTTCCCTATATAAATAGAGAAGTAGACCACTTTTTAATCAATGAATTAACTTGATAAAATATGGATGTAAGACTAACATGAATTGCATCCTAAAAATTATTTATCTTCATTGTCATTTAAAGGAGATTGTCTACGGCTGTTAATTGCAAATATCTAATCTAATTAGATAAATATCACTGCCTGTGCTAGCTCAATTAAATTTCCTTACTAAATTTGAACTTTAAAACTTTTAGTTCTCTAATTTCTCAGGATCGTAAATCTTGTGAATTTTAAGCTACTTAGGAAATATAAAAGTACAATTTCCAAATTAAACAGAAATCAGTGAGATATAGGATTTTTTTCTCTGTTATATGAATGAGAGAAAAATAATAAATGCTTCAATATTAATGAATAATTTATCTCCAATTCTATTTCCATAGCATTACCTTGATGACAAAATATTAGGTTTTTCAATATTATTGGTTATGATTGGGTACCAAAGAAGACAAAGTATAGGCAAGTCTAGTCAGAATAAAGTCTAACTATATGCACAAGACTATTTTACTTCTCTTTCTTTATAAGAATTGTATTCTATTAAGTCAATTATGCAGAGAAGTTAATTTCTTTTAAATTAAAAAATAATAATTTAAAAAAATACTATAAGCCTTTTTCCTGGTCATTCTACAATACCAAAGCAGAAGAACATATATTTTCTTCAGCATGTTAACATTTTTGGTTCATCTTGAAATCCTGTTTTCACTCAGTACTTTTTTTTTTCCTCAGAGTACCCTTATGTGAGAACCGGAAGGAAAGGGAAGGGGAAAGGGAAAGGGAAAGGGGGGTGATGGGTTGACCTTGGCTGAACACCAGATCTTCACTAAAGTCATTCCATCATTCACAATTTGACTGTGGAGAGAAAATATAACAAAGGACTCATGGGACAAGATAAGGAGAGATCACTATCAATTAAAATCATGGGTGAAACAGAATTGACTTGGGGAAATAAATTCACTACCAATCAAATAAATTTAGGATAATAAGAAATAAAACCAACCCTAAAAAGCATTCTACCCTTCCCTTCTTCCTGGGCTCAGTTTTACTCCTCACTTTGTGTACCTCCTTTCCCCCCAGTGGAACAGGGAATGGGGGCTGCAATCAGTCCATCACAGGTTGTCCTTTCCTCCTCAGGACATGACACTTCACACTCTTCCTGGGCTACAGAGTGTTTCCTGGTCACAGGTCAAATCACACAGACTGGCTTGTGGATATTCCATCACCCCCAAGGGCACATTAGCCACATCCATGCTTTATAAAAGTGTGCACTTGGATCTGCATTAGACCCCAGTAAGTATAGCTGGAAGGTGAAAAATTAGTAAGAAAACAATCTCCCAAACAGTTCAAACGCTGTGATTTGGTGGCAAAAAGTCAACTAATTACACTTTGCTGAAAAGGAATTTTTACCAAAATTGCAACCAGTGAAAATTGTTTTTTCCACATGGAGAATAGAGAGTGGAAAGCAAAGAGAGTGGACAAAGCAAAAAGCCATAATATGTGTATTTTCTCATGGTCATAGATAGCTGATTTTACCACTTCAAGGTTGCTTTGGTTTTTCTTTAGCACCTGGGACTATGTTTTATGTGCAAGAGAATAATTTCTTAAGAATTTCTAGTATGTATTTGCTTCTTTGTGGTCTAGTTACTCTTTAAATTAGTCTGGCAATTCACATATTTAAAAGGATATTTCAGTACTTAAGGAGAAATTTGATTAGCTCTGTAAATATTGCTAATGTGTGAGGTTTTTAAAATTTTACTTCCTCCTCTGCTTTCCCACTCCCACTGCCTCCCCGGTATGTGTACTTATCTGCACTGTCTGGATTTGTTCATTATTCAGAAAAGAAAGAGTGAAATATGATAGGGAAAGAAAGTACTATCAGACTTCCAAGTGTGCTGAAACTACTGTTGGAAATGCAAGTTTTATGAGAGACTTTTTTTTAATTTACAGCTCGATTCATAAACTAAAACGTTATTATATTTAGATACATTTCAAAAAAAAACACCAATTTTTCTATGCATATCTGAACCAAACCTAAAAACATTTTTCATCCTTTACTGATTTTAATATAAATTGTTTTACATTATTTTCAGTTTTCTGGAGATGCTGTAAAGCTCTCAAGCAAAGCCCTCCTGGGAAATTTTATGGTTTAAAAATATCCTTTATATGATGTACTATGCAAATTACAGTATGAAGAAGATACTTTTTTTTCTTTACTTTGTGCTGTGGGATCATAAAACCACACTAAAAGTTACAAACCAGAGAAAAATAAAACGGGGGGGAGGGGAAGAGGAATTCAGCATTCTTCTATACTTTTGTTTAAGTCTGTGTATTTAATACAGGTTTTTTTAAAATTTAATGTTATACAAAGTTAGTATGCCATAAAGGTTAAGTGATGTGCAGATGACGACCTCAATCTGATTTTAATACAATATATCAAGACCTGTATTCTCTTATTTGCATATACATTCTATTTTAATTGAATGGCTAACAAGGAATTTTTTTCCCTCTTTACACTCCCATTTTTCATTCCCCTCCCACTGTGAGTCCTGCAGAGCTCTAGTTTTCACTGGATTGCCAATTCTATGAGCTAGATTAAAATAATGAGTGTGACAATCACCTGAAAGTATCATATAGAAGGTAAAAAATATATTGCACAAAGTTGTATGGTTCTTCCCAAGTGCAGCCTTAAGAGACCTGAAACAATGTGATGAGGCCATGCTTCCACTGTCATACTGGCCCAGGGACAGAACTCAAACTCATGTTACAGGACTGTAATGCTCAGTTTCCCACCCACCCTTATCAAGGCTGCCGCCACTCTTCTTCCTCACATGCATCAATCTGACTGACAGTGCCTTTTCTTTGCATACACAGTGATGTATCAACTAAACCTGACCTACAAGTACTGTGTTATCCTCTAAAGGAGAACCCATTGTTTTGTGGGTTTTTTGGTGACATCCATAGAATTTGTGTTAATTTGCTGACTATTTGGGCATTTAGGGATGGGGAAGACGATAGGGTTATAGTGGGGGAGTTGTTGCCAATTTTTTTCTTTTTTGTTCTAGGAAAATTACAAGGCACTTCTAACCACCTACAAGAATAACAATGTGGTTTATAACCTGAAGCTGATATACAAGAGATATTGTTTTGATTCTACAAGAAGTTCAAGCAGCCAAACATTTCAAAACTTCAGCTGTATTTTAGTACCTCAGCTCGCATTTTGTTTGCTTGTTTGTGTTTGGCTGGTTTTGCTAATAAACCAAACCTGGATGACCAAGTGTTCAATTTTATTTTCATGCCAAGTAGAATGATTATACAGTGAAAGAAAATCAGTGTAGAAAAGCAGTCACTGCTTACTTCTCTTTGTCATGTATCTATCTACAAATGCATTGTGGAGCCAGGTGGTGGTAACTGGTGAATATGAACTGATGAGGCAAGAGCACCCTAGTAGCAGATTTAAGATCTATGGGTTTGTTACAAATTTTTTTTTAATAAAATTTTGTAATATTTTCTTCTGGTTTAGAAAGAAAGCCTTGACTTTAAACTGTTTTAAAAGTTGTGATAGATGGATTATACTTTCTTCACTGCTCTGTGATATTATTATCACAAGAACCTGAAGGGAATTTCCATATTCTTTCATTACAATGTAAAATTCAAATTTCAACTTTATCATGGTTTGTGACCATTCTGAACTATTGTCCAGAAATAAATAAAATATATATAAATTATTCCAAGCAATAATTTTCTGACATTCTTCTCTGCCATTAAGAAGGAAGAAACTGAAAAGAATGGGTTAATTTTCCTTCTGTTCTGGTCATCAATTTTCCATAGCATAGAAGATGTTTGAATACTACTCTGACAGTAGAAATAAATGTGTCCTTTTTATAAATAGAGAAACGTAGCTCTGCTTCCTGAGATTGTTATCTCTTGACATCAGCTCATGTGGTAAATAAGGGGATCATAAGAAAAGAGGAGACAATGCAATCCACTTAAACTCTCTTGTAGAGCCATAGAAGTCCTTTGGTGTACAAAAATTTAAGTATTTTTCTCAGTTATCCCAGTCGAACAAAATATATTACCTCTCCCTTTGAGTCTTACCTTATTTAATTCCAAGTCAAGCAGAACAAAGCATTTTGCCACTTTGTTCAGGTAAGATAATGACTGAAATAATGACTGATCGTACCTCCTGACATCTGATGCCATGAATTGGTATAAATTGCACAGGTTTGCACGCTTTTATATCTATCATACTGAAAACACTCCCAGAAGAATAAGTTCTGACTATTTGTGCCTTTTTTATCTATATCAACATCTAATCTTTGTCAGTATCTGTCTTTCTGACATCATGCCACATTTACACAAGTCAGCTTCATTTCATAACCAGAATTTTTTTAAAGGTAATAAAAACATCAAAAAAGTAAGTAAGTCTACTGCTTAAAATACCAAAAAAAGTCTAGTGCTTCTACCATTACCACACAATGATATCAGACCATATGAAATATCCTACTGGGTCAGACTGTCTGGGTCAATCTATCTAGCTAAATATGCTGTCTCAGAGAGTGACAAGAGGGGAAGCTGTTAAGGAAAAGAGCATGAGCCAAGATAATGGCTTGCTCCATTCCCTTTGTATTTCTCCACTATCCAGAGTTCTTGTAATAGGGGCATTACAAAGTATATCCTTGCATAGTCCTTGTCGTAAGTTAACCTTGGCTGGCTTCCAGATATCCATCTGCTGCTCTCACTCTCACTGCTCAGCAACAAAGGCAGAGAAAAATAATGAGAAAGAGGTCACAGGTCAAGTTAAAGACAGGGAGATCACTCACAAATTATAGACACAGGAAAAAATGAATTTACTTTGGGAAGATCAATTTCATTTATTGCAGATTAAAAAGGGACTAATATAATGGGAAATAAGAACAAAAATAAAACCCCTTCTTCCCCACTCCCCCTTCTTCCAAGGATCTGTGTCACTCCTGACTTTCACCTACTCGCTACCCTTGAGTGGTGCAGTGGGATGGGATAGGGTTCTGGTTAATTCACAATACTTTGTCTTGGCTGCTCCTTTCTCTTCATGCTATTCCTCTGTTACAGGATGAAGTACTTCCCATGGGAAGTCCTTCCTTAAAGAACCTCTCCCACAGGTTACAGATTCTGCCTGAAGGTGTGCTCCTGCACAGGGTCTCTATGGAATTCAGCTTACTTCAGGGCACACCCACCACAACATGGCAACCTCCATGGCTTGCAGGGCGGGTATCTGCTTCGGTGTGGTTCTCTCCACAGGCTGCAGTGGGACAACCCACCTCACCACAGTTTTCTCCATGGGATGCAGGCACCTGGAACACCTCCTCCCCCTTCTTCTTTGCTGACCTTGGTGTCTGCAGGGCTTTTCCTCTCACTCCTCTCTTATACAGCTCCAGGCCAGTATATTTTTTTCCCTTTCTCAAGTGTGTTATTATTGTATGTTAAGTATGTTATTATTGTATGTTAAAGTTGATGATTGGCTCAACTTCGGCCAGCGGCATATCTGTCTTGAAGCCACCTGGAGCTGTCTTTCTTACACACAGGGGCAGCTCCTGATCTCTTTCCATAACCACCACCTCTACTGCTACAAAAATCCTGCCACATAAGCCCAATAAAATCTGCTTGAAATGTGGTTTTGGAGTTGCCCTCCACAAGGAAGGAAGACGTTTAATTGGATTTTTGGATATGTCCTTTTCATAGACCTTTTCTACCTCTACACTTTTTTTGTTCAGTGTATTTCGGGTGTTTCCTGACTTCTGTTTTGAGAAATGACGCCCTTTACATACCTGAAACTGATGTCCTTCAAGTTTCACAAATTGTCCCTTAGCAACTAACTGTTGATGTTTATTCTCCTTTCATGATTTTCTAAATCTTACCCATATTTCTCCTCAGCCTGCTCTCCAAGAACTGCAGCTTTGCTAAGCACTACTCTTAAGTCAATTACAACATCCATACAACATACGCCAGTGTATAGCTGTTCTATTCTGTACCTCTTCTACATCCTCCTCAAAGTTCTTGAAATTAGGAGAGCAGAAATAAACACAGATCTCTGGATGCTGGTATTTTATTTGAAATAATATTCAATCTTTTCATCCTAATGTCTTTCCTGTTCATTCTGTGTACCTCATTGGCTTTTCTGGCTGCCGCTGAACATGGAAATGGTTATTCCAGGAAACAACTGTTTACAACTGCAGTATAACTTTCCATAGCTTGCCTTGACATGTCATAGGTTGCAGTGTTTATAAAGCAGAATATGGCTGGAGATAAGCTCATCTTTTGTATAACAGCTGCATGCATTGTTTGATAAACAAGTAAAAGATCATTCTGGAAACTGTAGTTCTGCTGTCTCCTAACTGATGCATTAACCAGAAAGCTGGTGCTAAAAAGAACAATAAATCAAGGTAAAATTATTGCTAAAATATTAAAATGTCAAACAAATGTCTTTAATAGGTATTCTAAGTCTCTATGTTTATGAGAAATGCAGCATGAAAAAGTAACAAAGAACTATGTTTGAAGGCACATGGCATTTGTTCTGGGCCTTTTGCTTACATGGAGAGCTCAAACCATTAAAAAGCTGCTATAATAGTACATTTTACTTTAGTATAAGAAAGGGGGGAAATAGCTAAAAGGCAACACAGAGAATATTTTTTAAAAAGTATAGAAAAATTTTTAGGCACTTGTGTCCAAATGTAGTCATCTACAATAACAAGCTGATCTATCTGACAGTACAAATTAACAACTGCTCCAGAGTTTAAAACTATGTGCATCTGGAAACATCAATAAAGACAGTTTGTAAACAGGAAAGGCAGTGCTATAAAAATAATTCATACTTTTCTTTGTCAAAAATCCTATAAATCAAAAGCGAGGCTGTTCATACAAATTCTTGACAATTTTTTTCATAGTGATCATTTTCCAAATAATGATAACAGTAGTAATTTGTTGGCCATTGATATTTATTAGGTTCTAAGGCATATACATGAAATGAACTTTAATTAATTTCTTCCTGTCCTTTTATTTTTGCATGTCACAATTAAATGAATTGGTCCAGTTCAATAACTGATATCATCAAGCAAGTCAGGAGACTATCTCTAGGAGAAAGTGAAATTTTTTCTATTATGCTTGTTTTGGGGGATATAAATGAAACCCATCCATATGTCCAATTATTTTTACATCTAGAAAATAAAATGATTAGTTAATACCTGTTCAAGTTAATACAATAAGTTGGAGCAAACAAAATTGTGCAACACATATTTCCAGAATTATTATAAAAACCAATGACTTTAGTTTATTTTACTTCAATAAGAGGCAAAATTTTGAATCAGTTACATTGTTAGGGACTGTATTTTTCCCCTTTGTGAGAAAACAAGTTTACAAACCAATGCACTATTGGACTGTTTTAGAAGTTATCATGTCCTGGTTCCTCAGACTGGAAAACAAAATGAACCTCTTGTAATATCACTGATAAATGCTTCAATGACACATTTTTTAAACTATCCAACTGAACTAGATGTGTTGACAGCCAGAGACATTTCAGCTGCTTTTGATAACAGATTTTTCATCCTCTCTTTTTTTTTTAAATTTTCTCTTGTAGTTGCATAAATCTATACATGAGGCATCATTTAAACAGCAGCTTTATCTTTGCTTTAAATGGTTGGAGATTACAAAATTGAACTAGAAATCAAGTTTAATTGATTTAAGTGTAAGACCTCCATCCTTGAAAGATAATCAAATTATTTATTGAAGTTATTACTAAGCAACTTGGTTTATGATTTAACACTTTTATTCCAAGCAATATTGCTAGTTCTCACTGACATAGCAATAATGACATATCATCTGCATGAAAGTGCTGCTGCTTAGCTCCTCATCTTCTTTCAGGCAAATCTTACCCACAACACCTCACTTTGTTCAGTATTAAACTGACTAGGTCTACACTACTTTTATAGCTGCTTCTGAGAGGCTGTAAGCACAGAATACTCTGAGTTACCCTGTTTTCCCATCTGAAGGATTCTCTCTAATGAGTTTGTTTGTGAAGGCAGCTAAATTTCATACTCTGGAGAGCATACATGCGACTCCCAATTCTGAGGCTGTTTTCCAAGCTCACTGCATGGGATACTGGTGAAGCTGAAACTGATTGTGGCCCCAACATTTTTTCAATACTATGTTTAGAGAATGTCACTAAATTAGATTATCCATGAAAGGAATGTATTTTCTGCTACAAAACTGAGAGCACTGAAGAAAAGAGAGCGTTGAAATAAAATATTCTCCTGCAGCTACTGAGGGATAAGTGAATCCAGTGCTGAGCGGGCCATTAGGCCTCATCCACAGTTCCATAGGATCTATGAAGGATTGGAAGATTTGCCCATCTGTTAAGACTCAGTGTGACTTATTTTGCCCATTTGTGATTTACAGGCTTATTTTTCTCCTCTCTAAAAATAAAATTATGCACTAGAAAAGCAAAACAACAAAAACTCCCTCCTGTTCCCATATTTGTACACTTTTTAAGACTGTTTTCCTTGAAACACAGGTCTCCAGGGCCTTATTAGCTTTCCAGTGCTTTCACATTAAATGTTCAGCTCTCTTCAATATTTCTGTCTGTGCTTCTAAGCCTTTTGTGAGACTGATCAATTAGGAAACATTTTTTTTTCTTCTGTTTTACAGTCTTCATCATCCTGACACCTTTAGCTCATCAGACTTCTAAGAAAAGAGGGCAGTTATCCAACAACAATTGAAACAAGATTAAGGAATTCACTAATATGATGATAAAGTCCTCAAAGATCATCATGTCTTGAATAAAATATATTCACTTCTTTGAGTTTTGTTTTCCCCCAGTAAATTATTTTCAGCTATTAACTCAAAGAGATGAGGTGAAATGGAGACAGAGTATGTCACTATATTTCCTAATGAAAGGAAAATACTTTTGGTAAAATTTTTATACTCTTCTGGAAAGTGACATAAAAATTGAGGGAAGATGTGAAATTTCAGTTTCAAACCAAAGATTGTTTAGCATAGTGGTGAAAAGTTTAATAATTTATTAATTTTTTAAAATGTTATTATGAGTTTCCACTCAGAAAAAAAGAAAGTGATGTTTGTGGAAAACTTCATAACCAAATTTCAGTTTCTGAAAAGATAATCCAAACGTTTCAGTTCAAGAAGGAATGATTTACAAAACCATGGTATTTTTTAAATTCTTTGCAACAGAATTTGGTTCAAGTAAGGTAGCTGTGACATCTTTTCTGATGTCAGCTCTTCCAAGATTTTGTAGCTGTAGATGATATATATTTAATAGGGGTTTTAAGACCAGTGAAATAATATGTTTTCTTGATTTTAGTTTGAAACAGGCTTTCTTAAGGTTTTTGCTATTGTTTGACTAACATCTGTATGAAAGAGATGGATTAATAAAGTAATATTTGGTGTATTGAAGAAGAAAATGGACATTTCTCAGTAATCTTCTTTATTGAGGTCCAGCTCGTTTATTTCTATTCCTTCTAAAAATTCCATCTACATTGAGGAGAATTTTTTGGGATAGAAAGAAATTGCTTACTAGAATCCATAAAGTTCCATTTTGTATGTGGTCACACTGTACTAATATGTATTGATAAAATAATAAGTGACATATCTAAGCTTTTTGTGATAAAGTATTAATATATTTTACAGTGTTATTTTATTGTGAGTCTGATGTATTTTCTGGATTGAATGCTTAAGATTTGCTTATCTTTAAACTTTTGATTCACCAGTTAAGTTAAATGTGACATTTCCTCAGTTTCCTGACGGCTTCTCCTCAAATCAGTTTTTATTCTCTTCCTCTTTTTGAATTCTTAAGTGATAGAAGGTTTTGATTTCAGATGCTCTTTTACAGAAACTTAATTAAATTTATTTTACCTGGCTTTGTAGTACCAGATGACTTCCTCATTAGTTAATCAGATTAAATCTAAATTTGAACCTTAATGTAAATAATTCTACAGTAATAGTCTTTCAAGCATTCCCTCAACCAGCCACTAAGATTCTTTAATAATTTAATAATTACCTTTTTTGGGTCAGCCAGCAGGAACCAGAGAGCTGACCTGCTTTTGCTTCTAAAAGTGAATGAAAACTTTACCTACCTGAAGACACTTTTTCTATATCATCCTTAAATATATCTGAAGAAAGACAGAAGATATTTCTTTAAACAGGTTTTGTAATAAAATTATATTTCATCACGATATATTACTGACCAAAAGCACAAACTTTATTACAACCTTTCAACTAGGAAAAGAAGTTTTCACAATATGATAAAAGCAATTTTTAACCTTTTTGAAATAGAAAAAAGTGAATGCTTTAATTTCAAATATATCTCAGGAATTTTAGTTTAAAAAATATTGTACATTTAAAAAATAATTAATACATCTAAGTAACTAATTCAACTTCCTCAAAATAAATGTTATCTACAGTTGTATCCTGTTTTTAGCGAATTAATTTACTGAGCATAACTTATTTATAAAATGTGGCTTCTTCCTTGAGGTTTGCTCCTTCTAGCATACATGTGCGCCTAGCACATGAGCTGTAGCTTCTCATGAGAGGATAGCTGCTGTACTTTTGTTACCTTGAAATGAGGCATTTCATTCCAGCAGTGTTGCAAAGATGGCCCAGTTCTGGTCAGTTTTGTTCTGGCTTTTTGTTCTTTTAGGGACTTTTTCCAGTGTCATTTGTCTCAGTAGTGAGGTCAAAGGCATATATGCCACTGGCAGTATTTGAAGCCGCAAGCCTTCCAGGACTTTCCTTGTAGTGTTTCAGAATTTCACTTGAAAAATCATTCAAAACAAAATTTAAAATATTTTATGTAAATAAGTTTTGTGACAAATCAGAGCTGATTCACACTATTTGCACATCTTGAAATCAGCAACGACATAATCAATAATTCTTTACAGCTCTTACCAGTTATACATTCTATATATTTATTTATATGTTAGTATTTATATTTGTGTTTATATCTATATTCATATAAATCCCATATACAGTGTCTGCCAAAATTACTGAAAAATGAAAAAAAAAGTACTTATTTTTCCTAAAGAAAAATATAAACTAAATCCTCCTTTTTATCTTCTTAGCATAAATATGAAAGACCTAAGCAGTCTAAGAATCTTAGGAACATTTTAAGAATCTTAGGAACATTTTTTTTTGTATGAAATCAACCTTTCTTCCATCAAAAGAAAAAAAATCAATACTTATTTATATATTTACCTTGAAAAACACCAGTGTAGGCATATATGACCTCTGTACTATCAGCTATTGCTTGCAGACAGGGATAAATGGAGGAAGGATTCATGCTTTAGTACAGGTGACTTAACTGAAGACAAAATGTATTTGTCTGTATCAGCTTCAGAATCCTCACACAATTCACAGCGAGGAAAATTCAATTTTATATATATATATGTATATGTATGCACAAAATACAAAGACGTATAATGAATGGAATGAAAGATAGATGTACCAATGTCTCTGATATTGCCAGGAGGGTGAATGGAATTTCTGTTATTCATTGTAGAAAGAAAAATGTAGCCTAACCAAGGGATTTGCCTGAGGGCCTCCCTAAAGCATAAAACTTGGATGCCCCCATCTCTTAGGCTTGATCAAACAGAAACCATGGGAGAGACAGACACAGAAAACTACTCCCTGGAGTAGAAGTGACCAAAAGACATGTTGTGAAACATTTTAATGATTACCAGGTAACTGTCATCATTAAGAACATGTAACCAATGAGAAATTGTTACCAAAAATAGAATTGTTTATACCCTATAAAAAAGTTTGTAATCTCAATAAAATTGGCTTCTGGTCCAGCTCAGTCGTTCCCATCTCTCCATCGCCGATTCCACCCAAGCCTCCATGTACCCATCATTGATCTCCTCAAGAGCAGAGAAGTGTTCTGTGATTTGGAAAGGAAGTTACTGATGTGATTTTTGAAAGGAAGTTACAGTGAAAGTCACTGATTTTGCATCTTGTGGGTTAAGGAACAAATTCTGGTGTGAAACTCCATTTCCTGCCTTCCTTAATCAATAAAGGCAAACAGACTTCTCCAACTGGAATTCAGACTACCAGTTTATATCCAGAGATTAAATTACACTGTTATAGTAGGTCTTCTCTAAACAGAAGACATGAGGAAGTCCAAGAGAAAATAATTATTAATTTGCAATTCAAACCAATGAAAATATATCCACAAATAAGTTACTAGCGTTTTTATAATGGAATCAGAAGATTTTTGGCACTCCTACCCCCAGCATGTGACACATACTTAATTATCCTCATTCATTTTTCCTAACATAGTGTCATATTTTACCTTAATTTATTGTTTTTAAATAGATGGCATTAAATCTTAAGAGTTTCAGATATGTACAATATAGGGACCACTTCAAAGCTGAAGAAAACTGACCCTCATCACTTTCCCTTATGGCAGATGTATTACTTTTCAGTCAGTAATAAAAAAAGGAAGTGAAGAGAAATCAGGAGTTCTGAATCAAAACAATCTTGAATTTTGCTAAGAGTTTATTCTTGGCAAAAGTTACAAGTACTGTGGGGTTTAGGGCCATTTATCATCAGGCTCTCCCATTTGCTGAGTAATGTTATATGTAGTGCAAGAGGATAAGATATGTACATAAATAATAGAAGAAGACTGCTTTTCTATTTGGAGAAGTGGTAGTTGCTACTAACACACTACTATCTATTACTGGATTTCTTGTCCATTGAAACACAGAGAATTTATACATTTAGTTCAGAGTTTTCCTCCAAAACTTAAAATCCTAAAATGTGGGGCATCTGTACTTAATTAATCACATCAGTAACAGTATTTCTAAAAACAAATTTAAAATGGATGAGTTTAAAAATTTAGTAAATATAAATGTTTATGTTTCTTCAGATCAAGAACATAAAGTTCAGCTACACTCTGGAAAAGAAATAAATAAATTTATCTTTGAGGCATTTGAATTTCCAAGAATAAGTGGGTTTTGTAAGTGCAGAACACAACATGTCCTGTCATCCCCTCACAAACACAGAGAAGAGCAGGGGGTAAATAAACAGCATTTTATCTCACTAAAGCTGAGTGGCTTCTAAATAAAAGCTATAAAATGATCAGGTAGTGATGATGCAAAAATAAAGAAGGCATTCAATAAATCTCCAGAAGAAGAGAGGCAAAAAAAAATGGAATTTGCCTTTAAATAAACATATATTAGGTATTTTTACATTCATATCTTCTGTAAAAAATACATTGTTTTGATTTTGTTGTTCATACTCATGGGTTACTTTGGGTTTAGGTTTAATAGAAGACAGATAATGTCAGAGATGAGACTGGCAATGAAAATGTTATGCTTAATAACATTAAGTTGAATATTAGGGTGGCCTGACAAAGAAAAAAAAAAAAAAGCTATTTTTCACAGAAATATCCTTACAGAAAGTACAACAATTGCATAATTGAAATAACATCCTAATAAGTGTGTCCTTTTTTCTATTTCTTGATGAAATGCTTTCCTAATCTGCAATCTTCTGATGGAGGCTAGTATCTGCTTGCATGTAAACTGCTTTAGAACATGAAAAAATGATTATTAGTATGTTTTAATCACTATATGTGCACAAGCATTTGGGAGGTTTTCAGACTTCTTTATCTTTTTTTTTTTCCTGCTGAAATTATTTTGCATTCTTCTGCGTATAGTTTTCTCTTGGGATGAAAAATGAGGGAGTCTAGAATTCAAGCTATAATATATGTTCTTCTTCAGGTCAGTGATGAGAATTTGTTGACTAGAGAAAAGTATCTCTCAAATGGAGAAAAAAAACCAGAAAAAAACCATTGCTGGAAAAAATATGCATTAGATTTTACCTAGTCCTTTTGTTTTCTACTGGGAGATTGGCCACAGAAAATGAAAGGTCAGTGAAAAAAAACATTATCATTAAAATATGGCCTTAAATTGGACATGAGCCTCACTTATCTCTCTTAAGTCATAAACTTTATGCTTCTCTTTGTATTTGGGAAACAAAACTAATTATACAAATAGTAATAATAGTTAGAGCACAACTTTCATTTAACAACTAAAAGGCATTAAGAGATGGGATTGATGTGAAATGTCTGTAATTATCTTTCCATTTACTGATAAAGCCCAAAATACTTCAATATAGATTTATTTTCAAATCCATAAAGCTCCTTGAATTCTTTATTCTTTAAAAATAATAACTTCTATTTAATGGTGAGAGTGAGAAAAAATATAAGCATTGTTTCACAAAATGGTAGATGATTCATCATAATAGAACAGAAAATATTTTATAATTTTGGTGACATTTTTCATTAGATGTCCATTGTACACAATGAAAATTTAAAATAAGTCCATTAAAGGTTATTTCAAAACCAGTACCTTTCTTAATAAATGTTTCTTGACATTACTGACGTGTAACAAATAAACTGTGACAGTTTGCAAACCAGTCAACACAGCCATCAACATTTTGATCTGTCACAAAAATGTATGTATCAACACTATCATTTCCTCCTGACACCTTCTTTTCTGCTTGCATGTGTAGGAAAAAAAAAAAGTTGTATAGCTATGAGGTATTTTGTCAGTGTCAGCAAACAGCAATTATGAGTAATACCAGACGAAACTTATAGACAAATTAGAAGTAAATTATAGCTGACATTGAATCACCTTTCAGGGCCCAGGTACTCTCTCTTGAAGGATGCTGACTTTTATTTGGTTACTGCTGAGTAATCTCAACGAGACAATGAGAAAATGCAAATTATAGCAATCTAAACCAGCCTGATACACGAGGCCATATTAGTTATGTTTCAAACTAACAGATTTTAGAAAAAGCATCACATTTGCAGAACATCAAAGGCATTTCAATCAGCTGTTGCATGTAGCTTTACACCAGCTCTGTGTGTGATCATGACAGCCTACTTTAGACAGGACTGCTATTTCACTGCATATGTGGTTTAAATTATGCATCTTAATACACATTTTGTTCAAGTACCCTCAATTCTACAGACAAAGTAAGTAACACTGCAGACTTCATTTTGAGGAACACTCCCCCTTTTTCTCTTTTCTTCCTTTTTTGTCCGTCCTGACAATCCAGCAGTCTGTGTAGCTGACACTACATTAGGACCTGGCCTTTGTTTATAATTCACTGGGATTACAGTTGATGAATTTCATTTGTGGAGTTCTGTATAGGACGTTTTGGGGCAACTCTGTTCATCTTACTATAGTTTTTCATGTGCTTTTCCCAAACACAATATTTCATTGTATTCTGAAGGATGTATACTTACAAGGAAGAGTGAAGTCAGTCAGACTCCTTTGAGACAATAAATTTGGACAAAAAAGAATATATATATATATATATATATATAGTTGTGATATAAAAGAAGACTGGTCTCAGACTTTCTGCAATGCACATGTTTCAAGCAGTAAAAAATGTTACTGCCATATGTGACTTATGTGTAATTGATTTTCTTTTGGGACTTCTTGGATACAATCCACATAAGAATTTTATTCAGATCAAGGGAAATTTCTTAAATTAAAGCTCATATTTGTGTCCAGTTACCATTCTTTGTTGCACATCATCGTGTGCACAAACTGCTTTATTTCCAGACATTACTGAAATAGGAGATAAAGTCAGATGGACGCCTGATGCACACCAGCTGCAAAAGAGCACTCAGTCAACAGGGCAAAGTTATAGATTGTCTAAAATAAAGTAAACATCAGATCCCCAACACCAAATGTTTTGGATTTTAGATCTGCTCCTTCTGATCCATGCTACTTGCACTTACAGTCTTTTTTTTCCTTAGATAGCAGGAAATTTTTCTGTTGATAATACCAGCAAGCTGGAAAAGCACTCTTGAAAAGATGCATTCCAAAGGAAAAACACTCCTGAAAGATTGTCTGCAGGTGACCAGTGCTGAGTTGGGGTGACCTCTGAGGGACTGAGGCCCATGAACAGCACATGCCAAGGCAGGGACACTAATGAGCAAAAAGCAGCAGTGAGAAAACACCAGAGCACATGACCCCACACTCCAATTTTAATGCTGCCCATCACCTCATTGGAGAAAATGTGACAGAATTAGAGTTATCTGGAGTTAAAACAAGGAAAGCTGAGACAATGAATGAGATTAGGTGTTTGTCTGAAGTTGAATGTTGAGAAGGGAAAGGACAGCTATTTAATTAGGTATTTCTTTTGTTGTAATGTGAGGTTTTCCCCCCTTCCCAGTACTGAAATCAATGATCAGAAATCATTGCTAATTGGAAATAAATTTTATTAAGAATAAATAGCCCCAGTCAAGACTGTTTCCATTGCAACAGTAATTCAGCTAGGAGTGCTTGTCTTTTAATGTTTTTTTTTTGTAATGTATGATTGCATGCAGAAATATTTTTGTGGTGTGGTTTGCTTCTTGCTATTATTACATGCAGCTGCATTTTTGTTACAGCACAACATGGGCATAGCACTGGGAGATTTAAAGGGGCAAATAAATTCCTATGTTCATAATCTATACAGTATATGAAGGTTAATATATATTACATATACAATTTTACCCTAACTCCAGAATGTTGTTAGGATTCCAAATGGTATATTTTATTTTATTCTTACAGATTTATTTTCTTGAGCTGGTTCCCTTCTCTAATTACCTATATTTAACATACCACAGACTTTTAGAGGGAAAATAAATCACACGTTAGGCAGAGGTAAATGGAAGAAGTATCTTTCTAAAGATGTCAGTTAAAATATTGTTTAGTAAAATGCAGAAACTCAGAGTTGTGGATCCTTTTGGAGAAATGCTTCATCTTCTACATTTGTAGCACATGTCAAAGTACAGTTTCATAAGAAGAGAAGATGTTTTGAAACCCTTGGTCTTCTTGTTGGTCATCTTTTATTTTCCATCCCAAGCAACTCTTTTTGTAAACCACAAAGGCAGAGCATGATTACATTTGGGTTGTATTTTTCCTCAAATGCTCATTAGTGACAGAACAAAGTATAAGCCTTAACTACAACATATGAGATTTATAAATGTGAGCAGAGATATATTTCCATCTGCCTGACACATTTTAAGAACATTTTTTGCCTGAAAAAAATTATGTTCTGGTTAATTGCTGTGGATTTTATTCTTTGTTTGTTTTTTGGTTTTTTTTTTTGTTATGTTTTCTTACAAAGCTGCTTTTATTTGTATAATGTTTATCATATTTCAAATAACTTACACAATGCTGTGTAAATTAGTAAGCTACAGAGGCAGCAGCAGTGACTGGGGTAAGTACAGGGGAGAAAATTGGATCAGGCCATACAGGGAGGCCCAAGCTCAGGGACACCTAAGCAGCAGCCCTGAACCCCATCAGGACCCAGAAGCATCAGCAGCCAAACAGAAGCAGAGCTTGGAGAAGCCAGGGCAAACAGGACCATGGTGTGTCAGAGACGGTGTGGCATGCCAGGGAGGGCGTGACTCAGTGGTGATGAGAGCACGGTGCAGCAGCTTGCAGAGCATTTTGCCTGGACAGGGTGAGCAGGAAGGGCTCCTCTCTGACTTTCCAGGAGGAACCAATAGATAAACAGACTCAGTATCTGGTGCAGAAGAGCACAGAAAGATCGTTTCAGTCCCTGTTTCATTAGTACATTAGTGTAAGCCTCCTCAGTTTGTATAACCAGGTTCCCAGTTTTGTTGAGCAATGGGTCCACATTTTCCCTAGTCTTGCTTTTATCACCTGAGTAATGATAGAAGCTTTTGTTCTTACCTCTGTAGCTACAGAAGCAGAAGGGCATGCAAATCTATCATCTATGTTAGGGATAATTAACTCAAACTACCAAATTGATACAAGTACACATCCCAAGGTTCCTATATTGGCTTACTTAGAACTTATCCTCAAGTATATCTACTCTGTGTTGCATTGCATGCTGTTTTTTCCTTAACATACTGTGCCTTCTGGAGTTCTGTGAATAACTCAAAAATGATTTTTTAAAAGATTTCTTGCTGTCTTTGTATTAACATAATAGCGGAAGAGTTTTCAGCTTTGTTTGACAGAACAGGAAGAGAGGATGAGAAGCAGCTTACTCAGGTCATGAAAAGGTGAAAGAGCAGCTAATTCTGGAAACAATTTCCTGCATATGGATAAAATGAGCTATCTGCATCTCTTCATCAATGAGAAGCATGCTTGAGCAACTTGATAAACTTCTATGATGAAATGACTGGCTGGGTAGAAGAGGGAAGAACAGTGAACACTGTGTGCCTGGAGTTCAGTGAGGCCTTTGACATCCCCACAAGATCTTCATAGACAAGCTGTTGATGTATGGGATGGATGAACAGACACTGAGGTGGATTAAAATCTGGTTGAATGGCTGGACCCAAAGAGGTGATCATCTGGATCATGGGGCAGAGTGTATCCTCAGCAAGTGTACAGATGCTTTTCAAAACTTTCCAATATCCCCAGATCTTATCAGGGGATATTGGATTGGCTGTAAAAAATACCCATTAAAAGCAAGATTTATTTGCTGAAATATTGCTTTAATAATTGAAAAAAAAAAGCACCCAAACAAAACAAAACATCAAGCAGCACTTATGACAACTCATCCTTTTCTTTCCATTACCATTAATGACATAATTCCTTTTCTAAAAGCAGAGTTGGTCAACCCGTCAACCCTACCTCTTACTAAGTGACACTCCAGCAGAGAGCCTTCAGGGGAGACAGTTAAGAGAGTTGTTTGGATGAATCTTCATCAAGAACTTAACCTTGGCACCCAGAGCAAATGAGAAGCCTGTCTTAAAAGGAAGTTACTTCTCAGAGAAACCCTGCCTCTGGGAGTCTGTTAGTGAAAGAGGAACACGGCCAGGTCAGGCTTTCATTTTATATGTTTTGCCATATGTCACCACAAAGCAGAACATGTATCCTGTCTCAGACAGAACTTGAACAGCCACAAGCCAAATTCCACACAGTGAAGTTTGGAAGAGAGTAGAGAATATTTATTTTGTTGGTATTTTTGTACTTAACAAAGGAAAGAAAGGAACAAAAATTGTAAGGAGCTAAGCATGCTCAGAGATCAGGTGGGATCAGGCATGACAGCTTTACATTCCCACATCTATGCCCAATGATATTTTAAAAAAATTAAATAGAATGTATATTCAGATTAAAATACCGTAAACAGGGAAAAAGAAAAAGAATGTGATATGTATTGCAAAATATGTGACATTTTAAAATTCCCCTGAAGAATAGCCAAAAATATTATTGGAAGCCTACTCTGAGAGAATTTGTTTGTACGTATGGCATTTAGGCCTACATTATATGAAAGACTTCCAAAGTGTAAGATTATGAATGGACTCTACTGTTGTGGTTACTCTGATCTGTAAAATTCAGTGGAGCGCCAGAAACTGCCAGCTGGAAAAAAGACAGGGGAATATCAACAGGCTGCATTCAGAAGGAATCCTGATGTGTTGATGTAATAGCCAGATAATGAAATGATTTGCCTGCTTTAATATTCCATTTACAAAGAAGTCATTTAGCCTTTGAAGTGAAAGACTTTGGAGATCATATAAACATATCATAGGTTGAAAACAGTCTCTTTAAGAGCATTATATTTGGCTTTGTAAACATTAATTCTAATACATTAGTAGCTAAGGTTGATGGAGGACAGAGAGGTGATTCAAAATGGCCAGAATGGTTCCATCAAGGGCAAATCCTGCTTTCCCAATATGTGGTCTTCTGTGTTGGAATGACTATATCAGTGGACAAGGGAAGGGCTATGGATGTCATCTATCTAAAGCCCTTGACATGGTCCCTCACAACATCCTTCTCTATGAGTTGGAGAGAGATGAATTTAATGAATGGACTGTTAGATAGATAAGAAATTAGTTGGGTGGTCACATCCAGAGGGTAGTGGTCAATGACTCGATGTTGATGTTAAGATCACTGACCAGTGGTGTCCCTCAGGGGTCCATACTGGGTCCAGTACTCTTTAATACCTTTGTCAGTGACATAGGCGGTGGAATTGAATGCACCCTCATCAGATTTGCACGACAGCAATCTGAGTGGTGCAGTCAACACACCTGAAGGACAGGATCCCATCCAAAGGGACCTGGACAACAAACTTGAGAAACGGTCCTATGTGAACCTCATGAGGTACAACAAGGACAAGTGAAAGGGGCTGTACTTGGGTCAGGGCAATCCCCAATATCAGTACAGGCTGAGCAGATCCAGGACAGCTCTGATGACAAGGACTTGGAGGGGCTGGTGGGTGAGAGTCTGGACATGATCCAGCAACTTGCAGATCCCATAAAGCCAGAAGTGTCCTGGGCTGCATCCAGAGCAGTGGCCAGCAGGGTGAGGGAGGGGATTCTGCCCCTCTACCCCAATCTCATGAGACACACCACCTGGAGTACTGCATCCAGCTCTGAAACCCTGAGCACAAGAAAGATGTGGACCTGTTGGAGTGGTTCCAGAGAGGGCCACAAAAGTGATCCAAGGGGTGGAGCATCTCTGCTATGAGAAAGGCCAAGAGAGTTGGATTTTTTCAGCCTGGACAATAGAAAGATGTAGAGTGATCTTATTGTGGTCTTTCACTAATTGTTTGTGGCTTACAAGAAAAATGGGACAAAATTTTTATAGGATATTTTCTATTTTATACCTTACTGTCTCGGAATGTAAAATAAATCATACTTTTCAGTCAGTTCTGGAAAAATCAGATTTTTCTGTCTAGACAATCACAAGAATATTGTCGTAGACAATGACAAGAATATTGTCATCACAATATTAGTGTAACAGAGTAACTGAAAAGTTCACAGACATGTTGTAGGAAGCAAGAACAAGAATGTACAGTTTTCAAAAGGCACTAAAGAGACCTGCAGACCTGCCCCATAAACAGTTACTTTATGCTAACCTCCCATAAATTAAAGTGTACAATCTTAAAATCTTTTTTTTTTTAAACACTGAAGTTTCAGCTGATAATGCTTAGAAGAACATAACTTTCTCATTGCACTGAAGCAACTGTGTTAAATGCAGTAGCAGAATTAACAGACAGTTAACAGATGGTGGAAACCACAATTTCCACCATGTCATAAAATTTGACAAAGGCCTTCATTATTTCTCCTTTACTCATCAACTAAGTTTGCGCTCATCTGAAAAATGCATATTACACACCACATATTTTTCATTGCACGATAATCTTACACAACTCCATTGTTTTTGGATATTTTCAGGATTGTCTTTAGTTTAATACTAAAACATACTAGGCAATAAACTTGTGATCATTCTACAACTGAAAAATCAAGCCATTTAAGTATCTAGGTGTGTGTTTGTTTTCATAAAATCTAAAGAAGACTGTTTTCTGGAAGGTTTTTGTACATTTTGGTCCCAGAGCAAGAATAACCTTGGGTAGCATCACAACTTTGGAGAAAACCCCACCTATACATGTGAGGTATAACAGTGTAGTTACCAGATTTGTGCAGAATAAAGTGCTGCATATCCTAATAAGCTGATATACTATACATGTGGAGATATATATACATATGCAGAGATTGCTCTAGACCTATATAACCTCTGTCTTTCTTTGTCTTTCTCATATATGTACCTATATATAAAATTGCATGGATATATATGTATATATGCAACCACTAACATATGTTGTGAGGTGTTGTTCTGCAAATGGGAAGAAACACATCCCTATGACATTATTACTGCTTCAGAAATCATGCTGCACTGACAGTTTAATTAGTCAGTGTGGGTAGTAGAAGGTAAGTCCCTTGGGCTGTCTGGTGACCTTATGCCACTGAGAAAGCAAAACAGATGCTTAAAGCATAATACAGCAGCTAATTGGAGGGGGGAAAAAATAAACACACCAGAGCAAAACACATGCTCTTTCCACACCATGGAAAAGATGGCTGGAGAACAGCATAACCTCCAGAAGAAATTGTTGCATTTTCAATATGTCTGAAAGTGGGGTGGCATTTGGGTTCTTCAGCACAAGCAGAAATTATTAATCTTAGCTTCCTAGATCATGTTACTAGCCCTGAAAAAACAGAAGCTTGTTTTTTCCTTAGAGCAAAGATAAAGGCTATTGCCACAAGATTTTGGCATACTTATTTCAATTGAAAAAGCTAAATTTCTATGTTGAATGTTGTCAGGGACTGCAAGTACTTTGACTCAGTACTGTGGAAACAAAACCAACAATTCACTGAATCAAATACATCTTCATTTTAATTTCATTAAAATTACTATTATCTCATTGTAGGAATTAATTAACTTTATTTTTAATTTTAGAACACTGTTTATTCTTATGAAGGGTTTTTTTTGCACTAGCTTTTCTCTCATTTGAAATGTTACAGTTTAGTAAGTACTATTAATCAGTGCTAACATACAACAACAAAAGGTGGTAAATTAAAATTGGGAAATAACTGCTTCATTTTTTTCATATTCTCACAAACAAGAACACAAACACAGTTTTTTCTGGAAATTCTGAATATCATACTTCTGTATGTAAAATAAAGAAAAAGATAATATTTTTCTTCTCAATGGTGTAAGTTATACTTTTCCCTCCCCTTAATGTCACTTTTTCCTTTCTTATGCCCATGAGAATACATTTTTATATATTAGTAGAAATATAATGAAAACAACCTACTCCCCTCCTATACAGAACTAGTTGACCTGGCCAAGGAGTTGTTCTACTGCACAGGCAGGTTGCTCATAGCAATGTATCATGAAAAATATCAGAAGAATGAAAACTTTTGTAGATTTCAATCAAAACTCAAACATATATATATTAGATTAATTTACGTCCTGGCAAAATATATGACTCTTTTGTCCATTGATCTGTATTCTTGTTTATTTTGGAAGATCCCTCAGCTACAGCTAAGTTACAAATTCAAGTTACAATTTAGACCTCCACTTGTTAAAAAAGAAACTTGTTTAGTTATGGAATGTGAGAAAAAAAATTCCTACCTTCCCATTCCTTATTTTATTCAGCTTAGTTTGCAATTCAGTTTAGTAGCAATAAGAACAGAACTGAAAATGAGCTTTATGGCAATTCAAGTGCTTAAGCCTAATCCAGATTTCCCTACACCTTCCTCTTTTTTGGAGAAAAATGCCAATTTTTTGAGAAATGTCTGTTTCAGGGAATCTGTCACCTGTAATCATGCCAAAGTACCTTAATGGCTATCTTGGCTCAAATTGCTCATTTCTAGCATGACATGAAAAATCTGGTTGCTAACTGTATGGAGAGCACTGTGCTTTTGTCAAGACAGCCATATCTGACATACAGGTTGTTCTCATCACTGCTCACGAGCCACTGAATGAAACCTCTTTAATTGTCGGGAATTCTCCCTTGTCGCACTACGCTCATGACACAAAACAGAAAGAAAAACCTCTGTGTTAGCTGTCAGTACTATTAGATTGATTATAATTCCTTTTAACTTCCAAACCATGCAAAATCCAGGTTTACAGCACTTTAAAGCAGTAATCAAAGTATACTTCTCACATTTTGCAGTGTTAATCTACTTACAGCTGAATTTACTTCCTTGTTTTATATTATAGTGGACATAGGAATTTTGTCTAAATTTTAGGAAGGCTATTTCCACATAAAACACACTGAAAAATAAACAAAGAAGTAAACAATGCAGGCTAACCTGCAAAATCTGCATATTTCCAAAAAATGTCATTATTTCTAAGAGAACAAGTGTACTTTTGTGGCTTTTGAACTCTTCAAAAAGAAATGTTAAAAAGGGAAATCTTTGCCTTTATACTTTTTGGACCGGAAAAAAAATGTCTGTCTTTGAGGCTAATAGCTATTGAATAATATTTCCTGCAACAACAGAATCTAAAGACATCGTACAAAATAGCAAAATATTATTATTGTTGTCATATATACAGAGCTTCTAGTGTTTAATCTGTAACAATAGTGTGCCATGCACATGGGGTTTATTTAAAAATTCCTACAAGGAAACACTTTACCCCTTGATTTAGTTAGCTTCCCACTACCACCACCCTGAGGTTATCTCTCTCTTTCTCTCTTGGGGAATACCATTGGACACTTTGGACTGAGTGCCCATTACCAGATTTCCTTTCCCAAATAATTTGATTAATTTCATCTGTGATAAGGAACCCAATAAATGATGTTTGCCTTCTTAGCCCATGTAAGTCATTGGGGAAAAAGAAAAGGATCAATGAGATCCTTTGACCCAAGTGATCCGGCACTTAGATGTGCTTACGCTTCTAGAATGTGTAATGTATTTAAGAAATTTCTCAGAAGTCTCAGCTCTGTTCTGCTAAGTGTTTATGTTTCTGTATCAGAGATAGAGGCAGATGTTACATCTTTTCAATCGTGCAAGCTGTTCACCCAGGTTTTCTAGTGAGGTTTGGTGAACATATTCTTGTCATTTATTTCATGTTTAACCAGAGCAGGGGGAATAAATTCTAAATCTGAGTAGGCCAGGTAAGATGATTGCAAGGGAGCTGCATATGTAGAGGAGCTTAGTTTTAGCTGCAGGGCAAGGTTTTTTAGCCCTGGTGGCAGGCAAGTTTGAAGGGCAAGCTGTGTATTGTAGAAGTGTGTCTTCAGAAATGAAAGATGGCCTCAGCAAAAGCAGGCTGAGGACAGTGATTATCATTCCAGGGATGCTTCAGTGGCCATGTATGAACAGATTTGGGATCCCCAGGCAAGAGCAGTGCCAAAAAATTAGAAAGCATCTGTAACAGGTCACTTAGAGAGCCTGGGGCACCAATGTACCAGGAGAGGTTGAAGGAGATGAGTTTGTTTAGACTGGAGATGACACAGGAAGAGATATAATTGTTGACTTCCAGAAATGTGAAAAGAAGATGGAGACTGACTTTTCTCACAGGTACACAAAAAGGGAGGAGAAACAATGGACGCAGAAGAAATTCTTATTACCTATAAGGACAAGAAAATTTGTAATGAGAGTGGTTAGGTTTAGAGTGATGGTAAAAATTTCAGTCTTGGTAAATATTGAATTTTGAGGACCTTCAAGGCTTTGATCTTCATGTAATTCTGAACTTAGTCCTGTATTAGGAACTGCAGAGGTCCTTTCCAATTAAAAGTTCTGCATTTTCTGTAATGCCAACACTAGCATTTTTTATCTTAGATTTCATTTCTTCAGCATCTTCCTGTGAGCTGCCAAGAGTGATGACATAAATTTGTCTGTTCAATGTTATTTAGTGTAACAAGGCAAGTCTTAGCCTTTGTGATGAATATAATGTGTTGTATCTGTTTGCTCCCATTCTGTGCTATCATCACTTAAAAACCTGATGACTGAGGGTCATGGGAATGCTGGAGAGAACATGAGATGGTGTCTGCCTTTGGCAGTGAATGAGCAAGCTCAGCAGTTTCCAGATTTTATGGAGGGGTAGGAAGACCTGGAAACAAGTATATTCAAAGAACAGACTGCTTACAGCACAAACACTGTTTATGGTAGCAGAGTCTATAGGAATTGGGGGAGTTACTGAGTTGAGAAAAACTCTATGTGAGTGAAATTCCCAATATGGAAAGACACAGTGTACATGGAGGTTATTTTCTTATATTGTCTCTATTCTGTCTTATCTCATCACTTTGAGTGATCAGATAAGACAGAATAGAGACTAAACAGGCCCCTGTTTCAAAATATGTACAATATTCTAGTTAGCTTTCAGATAAAATATGGCTTTTTCAGTTCAGAAAGATCCTTTAGGTTTTCTTTGGTGAGCTCAATTTAAGGAGAATATTCAGGGAGGCCTATAACTTCTTGTGCATCGTCTTAATCCTTAGCATTACTGAAAAAAATTAAGACCAAAAGTAATCCCATAGCTATAAGAAGACAACAGAAGGACTTTTAAGTCAGGTATTGTAAAACTGGTCATTTGAAAGCCCCCTTTTCTGAATCTGTTCTCCAAATAGGTTGCCTAAAACTCATTCCAACCTAAAATGGAAAAGGAACCTTGAAATATACTGTAAAAAAGGAAACTGATTACACCCCACAGGTGGTAAAACCACCTAAAACATTTGTCCATATATGACACAAAACTGGAATACAGCTATCAACTAACCCCAGACATTACCTTCTACTGATCTAGGTTATTCATTCCAAAAGGGTAAAGATTAATTTTCAACCAGTTTTCTTCACAGGACTAAATTGCATTAGCCAAATTTAATGCTCAAGTATTTGTCCTAAATTTTCCAACATGAAGATTTCCAGTTTTTTGCTATAAAACCATAAAAGCATTAAGCAAACACAGATTTTAACTTTTTACTTCAAACATGGTAGGCAGTGTACCATAAAATTCTTAAAAAAATGAATTTAAGAAATGTAGCCCCCACTTTTTTAAGCAAGTCCATTTTGTTTAGCTGAAGATTTAAAAAACATGGGAAGAAAAGGTTTAGATAAGGCATATTAGTTAATAACCTCTTGGCAACTAAAACTAGAGTGTGAAACAGCTGTTAGATGGGACTATGACAGTAAACTGTATTTTTTCAAGATATTCAAATTAAAATTGAAGTACTAGTAGCTTTTTCTATGCTTTTTTCTTGATGTACTGTTGGCTAGTGAATTCCTTTGAAATAACTTTACAAGTAAGAAAAAAAAACTATAGGAAGTTATTGAATCCATGATAGTATTTCTTCAGTGAAGCCCACTGAAGTAGAGCATTGACATACTGTCTAATTAACCTGACCACTCTGCTTTGTATTTTGAGGGTGTGTCTCCTTGGCAGCACGAGAAAAAAATACACAATCTGACTTTATTTAACTATTAAAACTACACCAAATATATGATCTATACCACTTAAGACTGCAAAACAGGCCAGTCTCACAATAAAACCCCAAGACTCCTGGTAAACACATGCAGCCTGAACTGGAGCTTCCTCCACTTTACATTTTTGAAGATGTTAACTCATATTAAACATACAGTAACAAAACACATTTGGCCATCTTGTGACCAAAGTTTAACTCTCAAATTCTACTTGGAAATTCAAATACCATGCAATAAAAAAATCTGCCTGTAATTCTCTTTGTCAGGAAAATTTCTAACCCTGGTCTTTTTTATATCTTTTAAAGTTGGAATCCATACTGTCCTTTGCTTTTGCAAGCCACACTCTATTCCACTGTTTCTAATAGCTCAGCCACACATAACAGTACTACAGTCTAATTTCATGTGGCTTGTTTTACAAATAAAAGACAAGTTACTAATGAAATATGGTTCCCTAACACAAAGTCAGACCTTTAATTTACATTGAACAATTTTCTCAGCTACAAAATTGTTTATACTATGCAATAATATATCTCACCACGGTAAATATTTACAATATTTGAGTAAATGTTTCAAGGCAGTTTGCCAAATCAAGTAGCTCTATAAATTCAAAAATCATTCAAACAGTTTTCAGCTTACAAAGCACATTTATAAATACATGTGTGTGTATGCACATGTGTTTTACCTTGGTTTTTTCCACCACTTTAATGCCAACTTTATCCATTAGAATACCGTTTAAACACCCCACTGTCATAATCATTGTCAGTTCATCACTACTTCATGTAACTATTTTTCCTCTGGATCTCTTCTGAATTCTTCCTCAGTTAACCTTTTTTGTTTTTTTGTTGTTTTTTGTTTTTTTTTTTAAAGATAAAAAAAAACCAAAAATGGAAATGAATTAGTTTAAGGGAGTTAATTTATTAAGGTTTTAAAGAAAATCTGTCCTTGGATTTTTCTGAACTTTAGAATTTTTTAATTTACATTTGTAATATGGTTATTACACTGGGGTGTTTTTCTTGTGTGTGTGAATGAATATAAATTGCTTAAGGCTGAAAAAATATACTAAACTAATTATTCCCCCTTTTCCTTCTCAGTTCTCCTGTGTGCTTCACTGATCAACCCAAAGCATGAACCCAGTGAAAATGTGAGGCGACTGAAATTTCTTACTGGTAGGAGGTGGGAACCAGCACACATAGAAAATAACTTTCTTTTTCCACAGGAAAAATACCTCAGAGGCTAACAGCCGTTGAATAGCACTTTGAATTCTAGATTTCCTTCTACAATTTAATAGCAAGTGTTTTCTCTTGACCTAGGTTCTTTCGGATTGGGGAAAAGTCTTTAGCTTAGCTTTACGTTATTTCTGTTTACTCATTTTGTTTGTGGGTTTCTTTCTTTTCCTGTATCTTAACTCCTTTTGATATTTCTGACTGATGCCTATGATAGTTTTGTAAGCTTTGTATGTAATACTTATATTTCTAATTCAGGTATCTAGAATCCCTTATGCTGTCATTATTACAGACAGCTAAAATCACATTAGATAAACATAATTTCTTGACTAGATCCAGTCCAGATTAATCATGATTAATTTCCTAGCTTTCCAAATATTCCTGCAAATCTACCTCTAATCTGCTCAGTTGCTGTTCCATACTTCTTTTTTTTTTTTTAATCTCATTCAAATTTTCCTATCTTCCAAACTTAAATGAATCTTTTCTTATTGCTGATCTCTACAAACTCTGATTTGTTCTGCCAATACCAGAATACCAGTTATTTTTTTGCCAGTCTGATTTTTCAGGTAGGCTTTCTGTTCCTTTGACTGTTAACTCTTCTTTTCTCATTCCTATGCATGATTGATGTTTTCCTGTTCTCCAGTTTTCTGGAAGTCTTTTGTCCTAGACTTTTTCTGAATAGCCTCTTAACCTAAACTTTCTTTTTTTTTTTTTTTTTTAATCACAAATTTCTACTCCTACTTTTTTCTCTTCATCTGTTCTATTATACAGGCTCCTCAGATGCCTGGAGAATCAGCTGACAGTTTCATATAGTGTCTCTGACTGTAGTCATTGGCACCAGTTTCACGTGTCAAGTTTAAGCTTTACTTCCCATTAACTGTTCCTCTATTTACAAATTATGTTTCAGTTATATGAAAAAGACATTTTGAAAATTCTAGGCAGGAATTTTTGTATTTTTTAGCTACATATCCCCTTTCCAGCCTTTTGCTGTTTATGCTGTTGTTGTTGCTTTGATACCATTATGTTTGTTGGAGAGGACAATAATTTTAGTACTTGTGAAGTAGTTGTGCTATTATGAAGTCTGCTTTAATAATTTAATTCTAATATACACCACATTACACATCGGTTGTTCCACAATTAACTAGTGATATACTGCTTATGTTTCAAGGGAGTAAAGGAAAGGTAGACTAAGAATTAAGTTTAAACTCAAAACACTACAGAAGAAGCTGGTTTTTTTTTCCCTGAAATAACATTAACTTTTATTGCCAGTTGTAATATTTGAAAATTAATTGAGTTCCTCATAAGCATATGTATGCATTTTAAATGTAAATTAATTATTCACAGGTGATTGGAGGAACTTTCTGCAGGTCTGGCATTTCCTCTATTAAAATGTAGGCAAACTATAGTTGTGAAAGGAGATTTACTATTCATGTATCTTATCATGTCTTTTATCTATTGTATCCACTTAAGAAAGAGACACTAAGATAACTCATTTAATGATTGTGTTCAGTGTTCATCTGTGGATAGAAGAGTTAAGAATGGTTTAAAGTTGAGATGGGAAAAGTAAAAAAGCAGTTGCTAAAGACAATATAATGTTTGGACCTTGAAAGCTATGTGAAGCAACCTGCCAAAAGGTCAAACAAAAAAAAAAAAAGATTATGATGAACCAATTAAAGGATCCACAAATGGGAATAATTTTTTTTTTGTACAAAAGGCAAAAAAATGTTTTTCTTTGATAAGAGAGAAAAGATGTAATAAAAAATTTTATGACAAACACATACTATTCAATTGAATAGAAGATATAAGTAGGGATTACTGTCCCTCTTTGATATCACATTTCAAGCATTTAAAAGCCAATGATGGTAAAAAAAAATTGGATTTACTGTCAGTAAACCGCTTTAAGTTTGAAGTTCCCTGACAGAAATGTACTTCATTAAGAAAAAGGAATTATGTAGGAATAAATTGATTTTAGCTAAATGTGAACAGAAATAAAGAGTGGAATGGAAATTCCAGTAAATGGAGATGTAGAAAACAAGCTCATTTCCTAAGCCTTAAGAAGAATGCCCCTGATCACATGGTTTGTTCAGCCTAGAGGAGACTGAGGGAAGATCTCATCACAGTCAGCAGCTTCCTCATGAAGGGAAGAGGAGGGACAGACACCGATCTCTTCTCAGTGGTGATAATGATCCTCTCAGTGATAGAACCTGAGGCCATGTCATGGAGCAGTGTCATGGGAGTTTTAGGCTGGATATTAGGAAAAGGTTCTAAGATGGTTGGGCACATGGTTGGGCACTGGAATCAGCTTTCCAGGGAAGTGGTCACACCACCAAGTCTGTCAGAGCTCATGAAGTATTTGGACAATGGTCTCAAGCACATGGTGTTACTCTTGGGGCTGTCCTAAGCGAGGCCTGGAGTTGGGCTGTGGTGATCCTTCTGGGTCCCTTCCAACTCTGAATAGTTCATATTTTGATTTTAGAGACAACATTCAGCTAATCAGTTTAAAGTGTTTTCCACAAGTTTGCAGCTCCAGGTAATGTGTGACTGTTTTGACTCCATCGTCAACTGGAAGCGTTGTCAGTTGCTCACATTTAGCTTTGGCATTTCAGATGTTTAAATACAAGTGTATAATTCAAGGACCGATTCCCACTGCCTTTGATTTAGCCTTGCCACTCCATTAACTACCAAACAGATCACTTGAACAGTACTTGGGAGATTTGTCTCGTAGGTCCTGAGAAACATCCACAAATTACTCAGAAGTCAATTTATGAGAAACCAAATCTCTGAGTTCCTAGGAATCTCAGGTGCCAGGTTCTTCAGCTCTTTAACTGCCTCCTGATCAGAGGCACTTTTCATTCTCCAGACGAAGGATTTCCAGGATTTTTCAACTGAAATATTAGGCTCTGTCCTAAGTTACAATATTAAGATATATTCTATTCCCATCCTCAAACTGCTGAAATCAGGAGGAGCATTGTTTCTTCCTTACCTCCTGTTAATGGGCCCATCAATGCCTTTCCACATGACTCAGAGAAAACTCCCTCCAGGAGCCATTTCTGTTTAATGGACCCAGCACATGAGTCACAGAAGGATAACAGCCCATTGTGAGATGCTCTGCCCAGGGGGGAGGAGCTAAGCATCCCCACCTGGATATAATCTGGGACTGGGGACAGAACAGTCAGTCTTTCCACTGGATTCCAAGAGGAAAGGCTACCTTTTCCACTGGCTTGTCAAAGGAAGACTGCACCCTTTCTACAGGATCACTGTTCCAACAGAACCACATCTGCCACTCCAGGAGGACTGCAGCCACCAATCTGATTGGACTGCTCCCAGCACCCTGACCAACAGGGTGTCAGGTTGTATTCTGACTTTGTCAGTGGTTTTTCTTTTGTATTATTGCATGTGTTTTGGTTTTCTTTTCCCACTAAATTGTATTTCTGACTTGGAGTCTCTCACTGGTTTTGCTTTCAAACAAGAACAGGCTCCTAATCCTACTTGTTACAGAAGCCTTATGAAGACAAGCCTCTTAACATGATGTGTAAAGATTAAAGAAAATATAATTTAGAAAGTTTTCCATCTGCCATGCTCAAGAATTGTTTTCTTATGTTTTGATTGTCATTCTTTTTGTGGGACTGAGGATAAATTGTCCACCATTTCAGAACTTAAGCTTCTCAATAGCTTAATTGTTCAGAGGATTCACCACAATGCATTTTTTGATGGCTTATATTAAAATGAAAATATTAATGTAATAATATGGTCCTAACCTGTATGCCAGTAAATATCTATAGCATCCTGTGTTCTGATATTAGGTAAGTGCTTCTAAAGCTATATTTGATCTACTGTTTCTTACATAAGTTAATTTGGTGAGCTCTGTAAGAAATGCAAAATCAATAACCTCATAGTCCCAATTTGATGCTTATTGTATAAAATTAGATTTGGTATCCTTAAACTAGATGGTATAGATTTAGTTCCTCAGAGACCAATGCATTGAACCTGAAACAGTAATAACAAAACAGTCAAGATTTTTTTATTTCAGGTTTTAATACATGAAAATATCTTTTCATGTATTAAAACCTGAAAATAGTCCAAAAAGTACTATGAAATTTGAATCTTGACAAATGTATTGAAAATTATTAATTTGGTCCAGAATATCCCAAACTAGGAATTAGGTATTCTTGTTAAGCACTTTTGGGGGAACCACTAAGTCTAACTAAAAAAGCCCTTTGCCAAATACCAATCTTGGTAACAAACAAGATGTCCATGAGCTAAATATCTCATATTAGTGTCTTGTAAAAACTCCTGTGAGGAATCTATTAACAGCACAGTGAAGAATTAAATGAGTGTCAGCGTTTTTCACCACATTTTATTCTGGTGTATTGAGTTCGTTCACTCATCATTGTTTGATAAGAATACAGAGAAACAATATTTCCCAGTGGAGGCTTTCAGCCAATTCAATAGCTATACAATGATATTGATGACAGAAAAAGAAAAGATAAAGTTCTTTTTTTTTATTACTCTGTAATAAAGGAAACATACTTTCAGCACAAAATCCTTGAAGCTGATCCAAGATCTAATCTAGCTCTACCACAATTATGTTGATTTCAGAGATCTCAGTGTATAAATACCCATGAAACACTGCCATCATTCATTGTCTCCTCATTCAAGTTTCCAGACTGAGATATTTTTACAATACTGCAAAACATCTGTTTTGCCCTAATTAACAAGGTACTCAGATTTAAAAAAAGAGAAATAATGGATATTGCTGCAAGAAGACTCTTTAAACATTTTGATATGTAAAACACAAGTAAGTATAAATGATGAAAGATGAAATTCTAAATCCTCTGAAGTTATTCATCATGAAACACTTGTGTATAAAGTTGTTTGTATATACTTGTTCACTTATTCTAAATACATATTTTCAATTTTCACTTCTTCAATATTGTTGTACCAAACTCAATAAACTGAATTGAACCATGTAAAATTAGTCCACCCTTTGTCCCCTCTAGGGTGTTTTGTAGGCTTTTCATTTGCCCAGGCATTGAAATGTGTCAAACAAAATTACAGACACTTACTAATATAATTTCCATATTAGACTAGAGATGATAAATGGATAACCTGTATTTACTGGGAAACTTTGGCTTGTACTCAACAAGGTGTCTCTGATCTATCAAAAAAAAATTAAAGAGTCACAGCTTTCCAGCTTTCACAGACTGGAAATCTAGTACATTTATTGGGAATAAGTTAGTAAATCTTGTGATCTCTATCACTTAGTGGAGATTTGTGTTAGACAGTAATATACTTTTTTTTTTTTATAGTTCATCTGAACAGGTTTATCATCAATTCTTCTCTCTCTGTTTTTGTTTGGGTTGGGCTTTTTGTGTGTTACATTTTTTTTGGGGTTTCTTTAGGGGAGGTGGGGGCCTGTTTTGGTTTGTTTTTTTTCCTTTTCCTAAATGTAATTTAAACTTATGAGGTATACAGTATTAACTGTCTTTGCAACAATTCTGCTGCCTTATGAATTCCTCAAGTTATCTTTGAATCCTACTTTCCCTATGTCTTCCCCATGAAGGATATTTTTTTGCTTCTTTACCTTGATCCATACAGAAAATTACTCCTTTGAGATGCTGTTTCAAGAATTGACCAGATTAGCTGAAAATGTCATAGATTTTTTTAAATTTCTCTGTAAGAGCATCATGAGATCATTTTCTCCAAATGGAAAAATATCTGTCTCAAAGGCTCTGAAGGATTGCTCCTTCTTTGTTTCCTTAAAAATAATGTAATTCTTAGTATAATATCTATATTTGATCACCTATCTATACCTAAATTTATATGTTATATATGTATTATGTAAAGCAGTGTTTATCTTACTAAATAAAAGAAAAAAACAAAAGCCAAAACCAAAAAAACCACACCACACCAAAAAAACACAAAAAACCCCAAAAATAAAACCAAACCAACCAACCAACCAAACCAAAACCAACCAACCAAAAAACAAAACAAAAAAACCCCATGATGAATCCCTGATATCCTGTATTTCTTTGACTATCTTTTTCTCTACTGCAGCGTCTTTACAAATTAAGCCCAGGCATAGTTCTGTGTGCACATGACTGCATGGGCACTGCACAAAATCCTACTATAGATTAAGATATTTAAGTTGGAGGTTTTTTTCCATCTGTTTTCCATGTATCTTTCACAAATAATTTTGCTGTTAATAAAGGTAAAAAACAGAAGATAGTCCAGGTGGAATTTAAGGATTCTAAAGGACTGTGACAGTTCCCTCTTTTCATTTTAAGGTTTAGAAAAAATGCAGATGCCACTTTGTTAA
This sequence comes from Molothrus aeneus, assembly GCF_037042795.1. Classification (NCBI taxonomy): domain Eukaryota; kingdom Metazoa; phylum Chordata; class Aves; order Passeriformes; family Icteridae; genus Molothrus; species Molothrus aeneus. The sequence goes on along the minus strand of NC_089647.1, from coordinate 71,771,580 downwards.
AAAGTCAGACAATGTCCTGGAGAGATATTTGTCTTTAGAATAAACAGGCCTATCCTTTCTCTTAAAAATCATAACTTTCATTGATTCATGAAAACTCTTTCATGGTGCTCTGTTCAAGACCTCTTCTGTATTTAGGGGATAATACTGCAAGTTGCTATAGGATGATTTATTAGAGTTAGAAGCATATAGGTGAATATGTTTATCTTCCTGTTTTGACCAGGCTAATTTGAATGAAGTTAAATTTGTGAGTAAAAAAAAAAAATTGTCCATTGAGCTGAATATTATCCTGAAAACCTAAGTAATACCCACCAAAATATTCATTACTGTCTGCACTATAGTAAATCAATAAAGTAGAAGGAATTCAGCTATAATTAAAATATGAGACTTAACTTTTTATCAGCATTAATAGCTTAAGCCATAGGATTCTTTAACTTAACTCAAACAGTACATTGACTATACTTAGCTCTTTTGTAAGCAGGTTTCCTCCTGTGTTTCAAAGTTCTAGAGCAGTTCATGTAAGTTCTGAAAGGGGACTCAGAAACATTTAGAAGTCATCAACAAAGAGATGAATAAGCAAAGATTCTGCAAGGCAAATATAAGAAACAGCCTTAGAAACCCCATTAAGTGACCGAGGTTATTAAAGTTGGCATAGCACTTGAATAATCTCTCACCATCTGCCTCTGTATTAGTGTTTTCTCCATGAATAACAAGCAAATTAAAGCCCAGTTAAATAAAATTAATCTGCTATTATACTGCTAGCTTTGTAAAGAGAGATTAAGTACAAACGGAAAATTTGTTCAATATATCTATTGAAATGGATTAATTAACCTGGATCATTACAGAGATGCATATTTAGAATTAAAGGAGTATTAAAATTCTTCATTTTCATTCCCTTTATAATAAGTACAGCCACTTATTTTTTATGGCATAAAATGTATTCTAATTCACAAAAGAATGAAAGGAAAATCAGAGAGATGTATATTGAATGGGAAATGAAACAGGTGGTAAGACATTGTAGTAAAAAGTAAAACAGTTGTGGAAAATACAGTGATATACATCTGATGAAGAGGGGGGGAAAAAAGAATCAGGAAACCTGCAGGGAGTTGAGAAAACAAAATAAAAGATTTACTAAAAGGTTGGAGGAAAGCTGCACCCTATGAATGGTTATGAGCATTTGCTCTGCTAATTCAGAGGAAAAGAGACAGGCCAACCTGCCAGAAGAAAAAAGCATAAAGGGAAACTACGAAGGTGGTAATACATTATTTTCTTTTATAAGAAAGAACAAAAGAAAAAAATGATCTTTAGAGGAAGCTGTGGGAAGTATTTATTTGATATTAAAGAAAAAGCTAACCTGAAATTAAGTTTTTAATGAACTATGCCAAGAAAGGATGTAGGACTCATGCTACACAGAGAATATTCAAGGTTGATGTGTCCCAGATACATAATTCAGACATAATTTAAGATATCTTTTCATAGCAGACAATATTCCTGAAGCTACCAGTTTTGTTCAGTGATTACTGCTTCTATATTTTCAACCTCCAAAGGCATAGTCATTGTCTGATCGAAAGCATTCTGTGACTTGCTTACACTGAAGTTACCCTTTCTTTAGTAAGTATATTATTTGTCTGGTGGATCTCATTTCAGTAACAAAATTAGGACCTTAATTACAGTCTGTCCTTGTGTACCACTGAAATCCATGGAGATCTACTGAATATCAAAGGCTTCACCGAGTAAAAATCTGTTCTCCAACAACTTTTATCTCAAAAGGTGATACTACTTTTTCATCTATTTTATGCTAGCATGGTTAGACTGACGTGTCTGAAATAATTTGAAATAAAGACAGTTGACTAATTACTGGTAATAAGTATGGTAAACATCTACAACCTTTCCAGAATAATCAGTAGTATGCCAACATATGACAGTTAGATTAAGAATTAACAAATCTCAATCCTACAATATTTTAATGTTTATCATGGAATGGTTCAGTTAACACTACAATTTTATGCTTTTGGTGAGAATACATATAGAAAATTTAGCAAAATCTTGGGATTTTATTTCAACCTCATCCATTAAAATTGTCATAGAAAACTTTAAGTATTTCTGTGGAAAATGAGGAATTAGGTATATTTGTTCCCTGATCAGCTTTCTGGTTTGTATCCCTCAAGACCTATGGGAGCACTTAAATCTCATTAATATCAGAGCTCTCATGGCAGATAGGTGCGTTGTTCTCTAATTTGCCCTGAGGATAGTGTTCTATTATATATTATAGCAGCTACTTGCAGAATTAGGCAACTTTCAGTTGTGTTAACACATGTGCATTAACAATATATAAATAAGCATGAGTAAGTAATAGCATATTTGATCTCTCTGGTGAGTGGATCTAAATTTTTAAGTACAAATAAATGTGAAAATTTACTGCCCTGGTCTCTATTCACATTTCAAAATCCTCTTTTTTTTTTTTTTTATACCAACTCCTTAAAACCTCCTATGTATATGTGCATGCATGTAACGTAAAAAAAGAAGATTTAACAATATAAAAGTATTTTATTTTATGATGTCTTGTGGATTGTGAAAGAGTGCACTGATCACTTAAGTATGAGCTTTTCTCATGAGTGGCATGTTCCTTAGAAAATAATGTAATATCTTTGGTAATGACTTCAGTTGCCAGAACAAACATCAGTCTGTCAAACATAACAAAACAGACATGCTGAAAATACTTTGACATTTAATTTTTTAATTACTTGTGACTTCACATGTCATACCTTACATTTAGATTTTAACAAAATACCTATTCAACAGATTTACAGCAACTATTCAACTCTAGCATCATTAATTCCTTCTTGCTGCAGGTAACTTGGTGTTTACAATATGTATTCTATTTCTATCCACTTCCAGAAGGCAGTAAGTTGTTCTGTGTTTTACAGGCAACCAGGATAAAACTGAAGTTTCAAATAGAAGTTGTTTTTTCTCACTCCTAAGGGTTATTTCTCTGTTAGAGATATGTATTGTGATATTGTACAAGAATTCAGAGGTTATTACTAATATTCAGTGTGAGAATTAAAAGGCTCATTTCATGTCTGAACTTCTTAAAGAGAAATTTTAATATCCCCACATCTGAGTACAAAAGATACAGAAGAATTTGTGCAATATCCAATTTCCTAAAGGCTGATTATTCCTCATTTCACTAGGCATTTAAAAACAATCTGTAAAGTCTCACAATATAGCAGTGCTTACTGAGAATGCATCATTAAAGATAAACAACTTGAAAACAGGCGCCATGCTTCCCTGAGACACTAGAGATTTTTGTTCTGTTTTTCAAGCAAGCAGGATAGTTCATGTATAGTTTAACAAATTCAGAGCCATTGCTTCTACCAGCAAAATGTTAATTGACTTCACTAACTGAAGCCAGGACCATAATAATTCTTTCTTTATTCCATTAATTCAGAGATTTTTTTTCTGTTAAAAGCAGATTTTGCACCAGAGATTAGACATGCCATGTGTTTGTATTAAGAGAAACTGAAGGAAGGTACATCGAATTCATTTGTGGTTTCTGTGACCTACTCAGAGATGACTTAGAGAAATTGCCTTGTTTAAGGTACAGAGCAACATTGTGTGTGTGGTATTTTGCTGCTATTCTGGAAGGTAAGGTGTTTTTAATGAAATTAAATAACTCCTGGGGAAGCGAAGGAACTATGGAAAAATAGGCACAATAAAGACCTGTAGTCAAGCAGAGATTTGAGAACAGTAACCCCCTCAGTTCTTTCAAGAGTACCAGTGTTATCAAGTGATTAAATTACCGTTTTTGGAAGCTGAGAAACAGGGAAAGCATAGGTTGGATAATGAGTCCTATTGGTCAGCACACCCACACGGTGTTCTGGCAAGCAAACAAGGACAAGCTAAGTCCCCTTTGCTGGAATCCTACAACAAGCATGGTCCTAGAAAAGGAAACAAGATTCTGTACTCCCCATCTACAAGAGGAGTGTCTCCAACGTGTTTTGAAAACACTTGACAATTGCACTAATGACTCCAGCTAAAGCCACAGTAATGACATAAAATATCTATGCATAAACTGTCTAACCTACCCCGCCTTCACTGTTACTGAGAAAATGAGGTGTCTTGTGTATCAGAGTAGATATCTGAAACAGGCTGAAGAAGTGACACCCCAAAAGCCCATCTCTCAAATTACTAGAATGGTTACTAAAATAGGTAAATACCCGGCCCTAAAGAGTTAGGGTGAGATTCTAAGTTAGATAAGGTTTATCTTACCTGTTTGAAAGAATTTAATATCAGAAGAAAAAGGCGTAATTGCCTTTAATCGCACTAATAATTAAGGCACTTCTAATAAAACCTAGAGTGGTGAATAAAAATTGCACTCCTTGGGGAAACATGAATATGGTGTATTCAGAATTACAGGCTGGACATGAACACTAACAGTCTTTTGAATTCTTCATTATCTTAGAAATTGGACTTTATATAGGAGGCTGCTTTGAATCTACAGTGGTTACAACCCATGCACACGCACAAAAAAGCTGCAAAACATTAAGGAGAGGTTTGATGCTTGACTAATATATTAATTGAACATCATAACTCTGTATCTCTGGAGCATGAGAACTGATAAAAAGTATTTTTCAGGTTCATACTTGAATGATGCTTGAAGCTGCAGATGCATAAATCAGAGTCAATGACAGTAATAGTAGTGGTTTTTAGTAATGGCTTAATGAGAAGTAAAAATAGACATGGATAATATCACTCCCCTTTTTGGTAGAAAATTTGTAATAATTGATAACAAAACTTTGAGAAAGGAAAACAGACAGACAGATATTAATTAAAATTCAGTATAAAGGGGTAGGGTTGATAGGTTTTTGTAAACAGGAAATTGGGATAGTTTTATACTTATGTTTGGAGAGTAATTTCATTTTTTTAAAGCAACTTACTGTCTTTATCTTTAGCAATATATTTGGGAGGTCCATGGTCTTGGAAAAACATCAAATTACCCTCTCTCTCTCTCTCCTCTCCTTTCTTCTTTCTCCCACTACTATATCTGTATTTTTTCATGTTGCAAAGTGTACTTTATGTGAATTCTGGTCAGAAAAAACAAATATCACTATTATTTCTAAATATGTAAAAATGATGTGCATGTTTTGCAGGTGTTCTTAGGTTAAACAAATTTTAATTGGTGACATTTCAAAGGCTCTTTGTGGGCTAGATTATGAAACTTACATTAAATTTGTGCCACCCCTGACTGAAAATAATTTCCATCAGTCCTTTCTGACTCAGAACATTCAATGTGATTCCGTGTGTGGGATCCTTTCTATTTACAACTTGAAGGGTAAGAAACTACTGCCACAGGTGAACAGGGAAAGCAGAATTTGATCCAAGTAACTGCATACATAATTAGGGCAAAATCAACGGGGAATTCAGCATGTAATTCCTGTATACGTCTCAAAAAGCAACAATTTTTGCTATTGTAAACAACAAAAGTTGTCCTTCTCCTATATTTTCTATGTTTTTGAAGGAAAATTATTTTAATAAATTTAGGATTTTTTAAAATAGCCTCATTTGTCAAGGAAAGGGTTTTTCACTTATGAGTGATTGCCAAATAAAATCATGAAGGCATGAATCATTAATCATAGCTCATAAATCACAAACTACTGTGGTAGTGAGTAGCAATAGCAAAAATCAAAAAATAATAGGAGCACAAAGTAATTTATGAAGGGGCTCAGTTTGCTGAACCCTTAGGGAAAATATCAGTAAGCCTTTCCACTTAGTCATTCACAGTTTTTGCTCTTCTTTTATATTATTTAATGCATTTCAGTTAAAAAGAGAAAAAAAAAAAGAAAAAAGCAGTAAAACAATAAGCTGGTCTCTGATACACTTATATCATCTGTAATTGCACTATATTTCATTTGAATGAAATGGGATTACTCATCAGGAAAAATACTACTTTCTTTGAACGGTCTAGGCATAATTGAAAGGTTTAAATGTGGCATTAAATAAAATATGAAATAAAGAGAATAGACATGACCACAAGACTGAGCACAGATGGCACATTTATAATCTAAAAGTTGCAGAGACCTTTTATCTTTGGTATGCAAAGAACAAGTTGGAGAACTGATTCTTTTTTATTTTAGAAGTTCCTCCCCCCAAACTCTCTGTCCTTCCTGTGGCTCCATCTCCCAAGCATTTTAAAGAGTTTTCTATTATTGACATTAACCATCTATGTAAAATTTCTCTTCAAGATCAAATGAAGACATAATACAAAAGTTCCATGTCAGTGTTTAACCCAGTATTTTTTTAGCTTGAAAAACACCAGCTTTACTGGTAGTAAAAAGTGACACAAAAATTAGATGTTAAATATACATACTTTTATTTTAAAAATGCTATACATTCTAGGAATTTAATTAGATAATACACTGTTTTAAAACAAATACTCACATTTCCATGCACAGAAGCACAGAATCCACAGTAAGAGTTTCAGGAATTTAGCTGATTGAACATAAAAAGAAGTTTTTCAGATTCCTCTGTATTAGAACTAACATCTCAAACATCTTGGGAAGATGACAGTTAAGAACTACTGAAGTTCTGAACAGCATGAAAATTAAACGCCCGGTACAGCCCATGCTTGTTGTACTGCAACTTGCTAACAGCCAATAAAAGGATAACATTATCATGGATGAATTTGCCAAATACCAAATATTTAATCACATAATGACAGAGGTACTACCTACTGCTTTATTTTTAGATGCATTCAGCTGATGATGTATAAAACAACACAAGACCATTGGCATTATGTATTTATATGTTTTCAGTATTTATGCTTATAGATTGTCATATTTGCCTTTTTTTGTGAAAAGAATCCAAGTTTAATGTGCACCATGAGAAATGCCAGTCCAGTACAGAAAATACCGAACAAGCTTAACACCACTTAAATAATACCATGCTGCATAACACTACTGGAATAGCAAAGATAAGTTATGTTCTGACCTTTGAAGACAGAAGGATAACAACTGGAAATTCATTTAACAGTGACCTAGTTGATTGAAAGTAGCTGCAATGTCTCTCATTTTCAACACTAAATTTCTACTTGAAAAAAAAACTTCAGTGTTACAAGTGACATAAATATTGCCACATTTTTCAGAGATGAGCAGTAGACTTTGACATCTTTGTTTCAGAGTTGTATTACACAATCATTTGCTACTTTGCCACTGGCAATCACTTGCCACTTGGAAAATGAACACTGTACATTAGTCTAGACAGTTATGCTGAAAGTTAACATCAATGGAAAGAGTAAGTTCTGTTTGTGAAGAATGCGGGAAGTCCCAAATCTACCAAAATGAACATTTGAGAATTATTTACATTATACTCTCCATGCACTCACAAAACTTTATTTAAGGTTAGTATGTAGATATAGATATAGATATATTAGATATAGATATAGATTATATAGTTCTGCATTAAAGAACTCAAAGATTTCTCCCAGATGTCACTAGCAGGTCTTCCCATTTCTTCCATTTCTTACTTGCATTCTCTCTGTTTCACACTTCACTTCTCAGGTGATAACTTGAACACTGTTTGTACCTAGCTGAAAAGTATGAAACACTTCAGATGGCAAACAGCTTCTTAATTTTTTTGATCCACAAAAGCCAAGCACTTATCACTAAGACCTGTGAAACAGACCTTTTTGTTTCACAGGCAAGGCTTTTCATTAATTAAAGAGAAAATAAAATAACGAGTAAATAATTCATGTACATCATACCTGTACTTGATTTGGTCATATCAGTTTCTCATCTAATAGAAGATTTGAGAGCCTGAAATCTTACTCTTTTTTTTCCTTTTATTCTACTAATGATATCTGTTCTCTATGAAGTTACCTTTGTTTACAGAGATAGGTACACTCTGCAAACAAGCTGGAACAGATTTCTAAGACTTAGACTTTGCTCTGAGGTTTTGTGTGTTTTTTGGTACTAAGAACAACTTCATAATTATATCTGTTCCAACAAAAACAGATGGCTTTCCAGCAACTCTTCACAAATGTTGCAAAAGCATGAGAACTTACCTAAATAACCACCATTTTATCCTAATATGACTTTAACATTTAATCTTGTTCTGCCATCTCTGTAAGAAATACCATTAATGAAGACAGTAACAGCAAGAAGAACCATTTAGTCACTCTTTAATTAGTAGATGTCTCTGCAAAGACATCTCAGAGATAGCCAGAGAGACTCCATACAATAACATTGCCTACATCTCTACTAGATGACCTTAGCTCTGCTAGGTTATCCTAATTTAACAAGTAATCTGGCCCGAGAGGATTTATACAATGAAAATTCCTTCTGAAGATGTGAAGTCACACTACCTCTCAATTGATATAGTAATACCAATTGTTAAAATTTATCTTGCCCCCTTGCATTTTTTTCTGTTTGTTGACTTAGATCATATGATATATCACATGATTTTAAGATTCTAGGTGAATTTACTGTATTTAATATAGAGATCCTGCACAGAAGTTCAAAAATGTTGAGTCTAAAATATTTAGTAAATAATCTCATATGAATAGTGCTGTGACTTAAGGAAAGGATCTTAAAGGGGATCTTTATATTTGTTTTTCACAAATATATTTGCTATCCATGAACTGATGCAGCTTTACTTTGAGGGTATACTATGAGGACTTATGGATCTATTAAATTCCATCAAATCTAGACCACCATTTCAGGAACAGAAACAAATGAATCACTTACTATGGCATTCAGTAAGATATTTTTCTCTTTGGAAATGAGGAAACAAGGAAGACAATATATCCATGACTTCACTATGTCACAGAACCATAGAACATAGAATCACAGGATGGCTTGGTGCTGGAAGGAACCTTAAAGATCACCCTGTTTCAACCCCTCTGCAGAGGATAGAGACACCTTTCACGAGATCAACTTGCTCAGAGTGCCATCCAACCTGGTCTTGAACACTGCCAGGGATGGGTCAATCACAACTTTTTTGGGCAACCTGTTCCAATGTCTCACCACCCTCACAGTAAAGAATTTCTCCCTGATATCTAATGTAAACCTACCCACTTTCAATTTAAAGCCATTTCCCTTGGTCCTATCACCACATGCCCTTAAAAAAGTCTCTACCTATCTTTCTCATAGGCTCCCTTCAGGTGCTGGAAGGCTGCAATTAGGTCACTCTAAAGCCTTCTCTAATGTATGTCCTCCTCTGCTGCTGTCTAAGACTTTGCCTAAGTCACATAAATGTGGTAAAACTGCAGCTTGGGGCAGGAGCACAGGATTAGCTTCTCTATCATTACTTGCATCGGTGTTTGGGAAGAGAACATTTGAGATCTTTTTGGTTTTATTGATTCTGCTACCTTTGTCTTCTGTGCATTTTGTAACCTGATCTCCTAGGTGAAATCACACAGCTAAATTTGAGAGGCATATTGAGATGCTTATGCCTCTGAAATGCATATTGATCAGCAGAGGTTCACCTCAGACATGCAAGATCATTTTACAATGAATCCCTTGTAATATATAAGGCTCACATTAACATTACACAGAATTTTTCAAGATCATAGATCAATCCTCCAAATTCCTTTTGATAAACAGTCACTACGGGGTTGTTGGTGGGATTTACGAAACCTTTTAAATGCATGTCCATGCTGTTTCTAACATCAATTAGGTGTGATAAGGTAATGATAAATAGAAGTTCCAACAAGTTTTCAATTCACTAAGCAAGTATAATCCAATGTAGGAATATCCAAAATCCAATATAAGAATAAAAGAGAAGGTATTTGTTGTATCTGTACAACAGCAATAAAAATTGGTTATGGAAGAAAAACTTCCCAATAATGATTTCAAAAGTGATTTCAGTAGTCACAGAACAACAGTAACAATTCCAATACTGACAATTTCTACCATGGGAGGATGTTGTGTAGATGTTCTGATTTAGGCTGGAATATTTACTAATTCCTCTGGTTTAGTAAAAAAATAAAGTTTTCCTCGACTAAGGAAAAAAATTATGAACTCTCAAGTTATTTTTTTTAATCCTCAAAAAACTCTAACCTCTGAATTCAGAATAAAGATAAGAATCTAAAGAGGACTACCAAGATGGAGGAAGATATTTAACACACTATCTTAGCTACTAAAGAAGTCATAAAGCCTTTATTTAAAAAAAAAAAAATGACAAATATCTGCAGGAAGAAACAGCAGTAGAATCTGCTGGCACTTCAAGTACTTGCTTGCAAACTTTCATTAATAGTGAAAAAAGAAATTCTGTTCGATCTGTGGGGTGTGGGGTCATCATCACTGGGGAAATCCTCAGCCAAAAAAAGGAAGTATAAAAAACATAAGCAATGACTGCTGCATGATATACTGTGTTTTCTCTTTCACTGTCCTTTTCCTCTCACTTTCTGAATGTTCTTTGAGGCTAAATGTAGGTCTGTTACAGGATTATGGATCTGACATAGTTATTGGTCTTTTTTCTTTTAAAGGATTTTTTCAGGACAGATACAAACTATGTATGCTTTTTTTCACATCTCAGTGGGAATAAACTTTTACCTAAAAAAGTCCTGCCCACTGCAGAACATGAGTACTGGAAAGACACATCTAATACAGATAATATAATCACTGATGAATTATCCCACACACAGTTTCTGTTGTGGAAGACATGAATTTTAGGGAGATTATTTCTTTACCTTTTTTTTCCCAGAGAACAGCCATTTATTCTTCTTTTAAAATAAGCTTCAAGAATCAAAGAGGTGTACATAAGCACAGTAAAGTATAATCAAGAGAATTTTAATCTAGCACAAAGTAGGTATGATGACACTTAATCAAAGACAAAAGGACTTCCAAGGATGTCCAAATTTTTACAAGCAAAATTAAGCCATAACAAATCTGCAACACAATGCACATATCAGTCTGAGCTTTCCAGTTGCCAACAGAATGCAGGCATTATAGACAGTCTGATTTAGCTGGAATGTTACCCCCATTATTTTACTGATATTTCTTGTTTTTATTTCTATATGTAAACTGCCTGTTCTATTTCTTGTTTGGTGAGTTTCATTCTTTGCAGTCCGTTTGTGTGAACCACCTCCTATCTCATTCAATTTCATGCAACAACATTTAGTAAATGAACTGCTCTTATATTTTTCAGTAGACTGAAGTGGTCTACAAGAAATAATTAAATCATAATGTGGCTCAAATTCATCCATTCAATTGGGGTGGAAAGAATATCTCACATAGCACACATCATTTCACACACATCACTTTCATAAATAATCACAGAATTGCTGAATGGGTAAGGTTGGAAGGGACCACAGTGATTCATCTGATCCATCCTCCCTGCTCAAGCAGGGTTATCCCAGGCCACAGGCATAGGATTGTGTCCTGGCAGTTCTTGAATATCTCCATGGAGGGAGATTCCACAACCTTTCTGGGCTACCTGTTCCAGTGCTTTGTCATCTGCACAGTAAAATTCTTCTTCCTGTTTAAGCAGAACTTCCTGTGCTCTGGTTTCTGCCCACTGCCTCTTGTCCTATTGATTGGCACCACCGAGCAGATCCTGGCTCCATCCTCTTGACACCTTCCCTTCAGGTAGTTATAGACATTGATGAGGTCCCCTCTCAGTTGTCCATTCTTGAGGCTGAACAGAGTCAGCTCCCTCAGGTTATCATTGTAAGAAATACTCCAGTCCCTTTATCATCTTTGTTACCCTCCCCTGGACCTATTCTAGGAGCTCTGTTTCTCTTGTACTGAGAAGCCCAGAACTGAGCACACCAATGGTGTCCACTAATTTACACTCAAATTCCCCACACCAAATTCAAAAGAACCTCATCACAAACACTAACAAAGGCAGACAATTGTCACACACTCCACCTCTTGTACATCACCTTAAAACAACAAAGACTACCCATGATTACTTGGCCGTGGATTTTCAAGCAGGCTATTAAATAATTTTAACAATTCCACAGCTCAATGGTATAATAATAAAGAAGCAGGCTTACTCAGATGGTTTCATCAAGTATGTGGCTATCATGAGAGATGGATCAATAAAGCTATTTATTCTGTCATAAATACAATGATGGGTTTAGCTCTCACACACAAACAAACAAGACTGAATTTTAATTTGGTCTTTGCTACAGTTGCCTTTCTTAAGGAAAAAGGCAACTGATATATTACTATTCTTAAATTACTATTTTGAGGATATAATATTTTCAGGACATGCAATTAGTCTGTCCAATGTTTTAAAGTTCTGATCCTCAACAGTTTGAAGAATAGTCAGTGAATTTATCTGCATGTACCTTTTTTTGAGAGATGGCTTAAGAAAAGAGAAGAATTAATGAGGTACAGGAAGGTTTCTTAACTCATTTCAGCAAGAATTAACCTGTTGTGATTTATGAAAGAATATTTAATCCTTAAAGGTATTGCACCTTTGCTGCTTTAATAAATTAAGCCAATGGGATTTAGAGCTAATTTCGGTTAAGGGGTACTTATGTCTACACAGATATCCTAAGGGATCCTATGCAAATGTCCCTAAATTATTCTGTTACTAGTCCATCACTGTAGATACAGAGGGGTTTTTCATTTATGAAATATATTCAGTGAAATATTATCTAAATGTATGTTGAGGGATTTTTTTTTAACTCTTCTTTTTGAAATCAATGGGAAATCTGATTCGATAAATGAACTCGAAGACCAGAAATTCCAAGAGATCTCAGAATTATCTGGAATTTATCTTACATTGCTTAATATCCATTCTTTACAAGACGCTTTTATTTTATGTCATGCTCAATCCTTTATTCCCCTTTGGAAGTACACTCACTCATTTCTGTGGCCATAGCATTCTCTTTATGTGCAGCTCCAAGAAAGTCATTACATTCTGAGCTACTGGCAGACAGCAGTGTGAGTGTGGCAATTTCAAGTTCTACAGCAATTTGGGTAGGGTATCAATACAAATTCTGTGATTACATCATTAATCTTTGTTGCTTCAATATATCAAGAAAAACATAGTGCCATATTAATTCCTTTGAAAACCTGACTAATTATCTCTGCAACAACAGATTTTCAATCTCATACTTAGTGATAAAAAAAAAGCTTTTGCTGTCTGGGATCATGAATTTTTAAATATTAATAGGAGCATAACTCTAGATTTGTTTGTCTGCTGTAATCTTGACTGCCTAAGTGTGACAGTAAACTAAATCCACCACTCTCAGTCTTTCTCCCAGTAGAAATTCTGGTCACACTTTTCATGATTATGTTCCCATGAGAACATACTGCTTTATGTTATCATGGAAAGTATCTGGAGTCCTGCCCTAAAAACAAGATCCTACATAATGGCCATCTGTCATTAGAAAATGTTAATTGCGCAAAAAAAAAATTTAAAAATCAGCCAACAAAACCAGAAAGATTTCATTTCTCTTCTGTAGACCTGCATGGCCTTTCTATCTGCATCTCACTGAAGACTACCTGGGTCTGCAAAATTATCACTGGGACCTCTGAGTTTTTAAAAAATGGATTTCTTTCTTTTGACATAAAACAGTTAAGGAGAGATGATTGCAAACCCCTGAGTGTTACATGTAAATATATGTGAAAAAACATGTGTGATTTTTACAGGAAATTAATATTCCAGCCTAAGACCCAACCTCAAAAATATACAAAGAGATTTTTCACAACCAAGCTAGAAATACAAGCCAGTTGTAATGCAAACAGAAGCAGGATACACACCATAAAAAAATGGTTGCTTCTTATAACATTAAGATCATGAGAGTGACAGGGTGTTGCATATTGGCAAAACAGTTTAAATATTATACATTGTGCAATATGCATTAGATATGCATTAGTAATGTATATCTACTATTGTAATTAATAATACTTGGTCATAGATAGCATTTTAGGAATGACTTAATAATGGAAAAGCTTCAGAAGCAGGACATTATAATTTGAAGTCTGATTGTAATAGCTCTAGTGCGCTTTATTTTCTAATTAGAAACATTAAATCTGCTCACTGTTAAACAAGGTGCTTAGTACCCGACAACCCACTTTCTGTGGGCACTAAAATATCAGAATTCAGATCTTAATCCTTTGCAAAACGTAGTTTATGATCCGCTTTGTTTCATAAGTACATGAATGATCTTTGAAAAGGAATTGTAATTTGTTAGAAAGAATGAACTGGCAATTAAGAAGTGCCAGCACTAAGAACAGTAAATGGGAGAAGTGTGTTTTCAGAACTGGAAGAGGAACTTGTAGAAACCCATATAGGGAAAACCAGGGTTGTCCAAAACTGTGCTTCATCTGGATGTTGGCTGAGAATATTGAAATACCACAACCAGACCGAGAAACTCTGAAGCAATTTCGGGTCCGTAAAGATAGTTACAGTTCTCATGAAGCCTTAAATGACAATGCATTGGTATTCTTATATCATGGGATGAAAATGAATGTCCAAACATAATGAATATCCAAAGAAAATTTCACACCTGAGCAACGTAAAGCATGTGACTAGAAGGAACATTTCTATAATGCACTGTAAAATCATTTACAGTAATTTCTGAAAAGCACAATTAAATCTAGATTGCTTTGTGACTTCCAAATATTGGCTGAGTGGCAGAAGCAGTCACAGGTTTAGGTTCTCCAGAAAATTCTGTCAGCTCCATGCATAGAAAGCCATATAAAATTTTCTCTTTTTCATGATCTGATCTTGTTCTGGATAGGTTTGATTAAAGTGCACGACATTTCTTTTTGTATGGAAACATGCCCAGCATTTTTTCTGAATTACCATTTTGAACTCTTATTTCCCCAGGTTTCTATAGAAAAGCCTGGGACTGATCATTTGGTTTTCTCTAAAATGAACACAAATGAGTTAGTTATGACTTTAGATCCTTTTGTCTGCCAGTGGGTAGGCATTCATGTGTGTTTCAGAGAACAAAAAGAGATACCTGCTGTGTCACTCACAGTGGAGACAGTGAAGGAAATCTAAAAACTGCTATAGCAAGAAAAGTTGCTATTGCACCTGGAGACTTTGAAGTCAATTTTTCAAAGGTTATTTCTTGTCAGATTTTAAAAGCTAATATCTGTGAACAGGAGGGAGCCTCCAAACAAACTGCAGTTTTAGGCATCTCAGAATACTTCTTTTCTATCCTCTACCATAGTGCAAAACAATGCATCCATAGCATAGGAGGTATGAACACAGGTGCTGGAATAAAGGGGGAGATCCAGTTTTTTGATTACAATGCCTGTATTAATCTTTCATCATAATGCTACATGTCATAAGTCACAGCAGTTGTAGGATGGTTCTAAAAATGATAAACAATTTCATGGCAAAAAAAAAAGTAAAATAAAATCTATTAAAAAAAAGAAATCAGCTCAGGTGAACTCTGAGAGATTGTATGGTTCAGCTTCTTCCACTGTAGCCAGTAATATCTGGTATTGGACAATGTTAGAGACAAGGTATTGTATAGAACACTTCTAGCAGAAAGGTATTCTCAAAAGGACTGATTGAACTGAACTGTGCTCACATTGTCAATGCACTCAAAAAAAAAAAAAAAAAAAGGAAAGGAGGAAAGGTCAGGTACAAGTTTTGTTTTAAAAAGTACACTGAATATAGCAGATCTCAAAACTGTACTAGGTGGTTGAAACAGAAAAATCCACTGAAGAAAATGGTTCTTTTCACATCAGATATAAAGAAACAATTAAATATGAGGTGGGTAGTCTCTGCATACTGATAACTGGCACAGAAATCAGTAAATTTCTTTTAATAAGAAAGGGCTTAGTGTGATTAAAATACAGGAAGAAGAAGAAGAAGACTTCAACATTGTTAAGAGCAAGTGACTCTTAAAAGTCTTAACTTCCTTCCTGTGGTGTTTAGAAAGGATTGGAAATTATTTAGGGTATTCACACATTAATCACAGATTTATTTTTTCTGTATTCATAGGAAAAAATATTTACAAGACTTTCTTTGTGACAGATGTACATAAATTCTAATTTCATTCCTAAAAATCAGCTTATATTTTATTTAATTGCTTTGGATAATTAATCTTTGTGTAGAGGAAAAATACTTTTCATTTTTTGGATAGTTCACCACTGAAAGTATTTTGTATCACATAAGCTCTCAAAGTGCTTGTCAGGGGCCCTATATCTTAAATTAAAAAATAAATAAATTAGATACTTAAGAAAAGGGACCTAGAAGTCACATTTGCCATACCTATATATGCAAAAAACCTTTTTAACAAGGAAAACTCAGAACCAAGACACTGAGTTGCTGAAAGACTAATTTAGCTAATCTTTAAATTGACTGACTTTATAGAGTAAGTACACCTACCTCAGTATAATGCAACAAGATAATGTTTAAGGGTCTGAAAGAACTATAGTCCAACTTCACAATAAAAAAAATTAATGCAAACCAGTGTCTTATGATGTGATTATCTGACACATAAGCAGTTGAATACCTTTTCCTTCACATCTTCTGAAAAACCTTTCACAGTGCAAATTAATACACTACAGTGAGCAGGACTGTACTTTTATAACTCAAAAAAGCATGCAAGTATGTAGGTGAGTTCATATATGAATTCCTTGAGCAATTTTTTTTTTTTTTGTATGCAGATGATTTTTCACAGAAAATCAGTTTGCTTTTTCCTGGCCATTGCTGGTCATTCTCAGTATTCAGGGTGGGGTGAGAACAAGCTCAGGTCTCAGCCTTTGTAGTTACAGCAGAGTTTTCTGAAATTGTGGTTAAAGGAAAAGATTTCAGAAAGAAAGATTGAAACTCAAATGTACACATAATCTCTCTTGATCTTTCTGGGTTTTGGCTCAGAATATATTCTGGGTACTGATATTCCTAGTCTCAACTTTTTTTTTTTTTTTTTCTTAAAATTTAACAGCATTGAGAGATTTCTAGGCTAGTGGGAAGTTTTATGGACTGCAGAAAGTGTCAGCAGTTCACAGAAGGAAAAGGTGGTTCTCTTCTTTATGACTTAATAGAGGATAAATACAGAAGTTTGAAACAAACCCAAGAAATTGTTAAGTACAGTGATGGAAAACCCTTCAATCTTACATTTTTAAAGTTATTTATTCTTGTATTTTTCTAACTGATAAAACAAGGTGTGGTTCCAAAGTCTAAAAAAACAAGAGTGAAGAAGCCAAACAGGTTTAAAAGAGGAACTCCAGGTAAACAGAATCTGATGTCTTAGAATAAAGAAATTGTTCAAAATTTTTGGGTTTTTTTCTTGATATATATATATGAATATAGACATAGAAATTTTCTTGAATGTAGATATAGAATTTTTTTTTCTTGCTCTGACTATTGAAACCTGACCAGGTAATCAGATAGGAATCAAGGTAGAGAGATGTTTCTCTGAGTCCTGATCAGAAGCACTGGCAACAAGACCTGCTCTGTATGGCCAGCCCAGGCTTGCCCCATGGGCAGAGGTGGGACTCTGCCTGAGGAAAACAGTTTGGAGAACTGTCTCTCTTGCTACACTCTTTTAGGAGCACAGGACCAAAGGTGGTCCTCTGATGTTTGTCAGAGCAATGCTTCACTGCAAAAAGGGGGCAGCTCCTTTCACACAGTGAGCTAAGCTTGTGAAAAGTACTCCTAAATAAACTAAATTATAGAACCTTCCCCTTCAAGTGTGCAGTGCATTTCTAAAGGCTTTGTATCCTGTGATAAAACTAAATGGCAATGTGTGTATTGAACACTCATGAACAAAGAAATTCCAAACAAATATTGACAGACTCATAACAAGACAAAGAACTCTGCTCCCCTGTTTCCATCTCACTACAAAGTATGAAAATATACAGTGTATGAGAAATGTCAGCAGAGTTTCTGGGATGTTCTTACATACTCCAGTGACAGACATACTGAAAGAACACACATTAAACTGCAGCATCCAGCTGACAACACTAAACATTGCAGCATGGAAAACAAGAGCATCAGCTGTCTTCTCCCCATCTTCTTCATCTAATCTAGCAGAGTCTGTTGCAAGGGAAATGTAATTACGAATAAATATGCATTTCCTGTCTTTCATAGGAACTCATTGCTGTACACAAGATGCAAGCAGTACCATGATCATAGCAAGGCATGAATGACAGGACTGAAGTGCAGAATGGGGAGGGACAGAGGGAGGGAAGGAGAGACGAAGGAGGGAGACAGCCCTTGTTGCTTCTGATCTCAAGACAGTACTGTAGTTATAGTGCACAAGCTGGAATCTCAGCATGACCATTCTGGGCAATGTGTACCACCTCTGATGACTGTAGGGTAATGTAGTCCATACTGGATCTGTATTTACCACTGAAAAAGCAATGTTTAAAAATATTAAAAGGCTGGTTTACATTACAAAAAAAAAGGATACAGGAATTAATAACTGTCAAACTATTTTTGTATTCACAGAGTTATTAAAAATCAATTTTTGTCTAGATAAAAATGTATGAACAAGGGAGGAAATATATGTGTTATGTCAAGATGAATTTCAAAATATTTTATTCTATCTATATAGTTCTTTTATCTAAGAGCTGTGGAGGGGTAGAATGTAAGAAAATAAAGATAGTGCAGAAGGCAATCTCACACCTGAGGAGTTGCAGCTGTGCTAATCACCAAATGTTAGGAACAGGCCTGTCCCTAACAGGCCACAGCTGTGTCCAATAAGAAGAGGAGTGCTACAAAAGAGTGGGTTAGCTGGGTGAGGAGAGAGAGAGGGGGAGTTTGTTGGCTGTGATGTGAAGAAGCAGTCAGTGCTGTGAGGAGATGCCCATGAGAAATCACTGAGGAGGTATGGAACTTTTGCAATATGATGACAACAAGGAACTTATTAAAGTATTTAGAAATGTGCTACAATAAAATAAGGCCATTACCTGAACTTCTCATTAGATACCTAATCTACTAATCTTGCTTGCAGAAAAATAAAGTACTTTGTCAAGACTTCCTTGCACAATTTTTTTCCAATACAAGGAAGTGATGGTACCTAAAAAGTTTTTCGCATAAATCTTTGCCTGAGATTTTCAACACTACTTAGAAAAGTTGAGATCCCTGTATGTATTAAGAAGCGGGCTTTCAAACATCCGAAAGCAATAAGTATCTCAGCTTTTCACATTTGGTAAATTATAAACTGTAGTTGTCCTTGCCCATAAAAGGCCCATTTCACTGCACCATTTCCACAATTCAATAACTTACATAAAACCAAAGCAGAGATAGTGTCTTGATAGATTTACATCCTGGCTTAAATTCTTCTGCATAAATATAAAGGCTATCTCAGTATCATCACCATGGAAATCTCAATGTACCATGTATCAAATAACTACAAGTCTGAAGACATGTGATTACCAAAACCTGCAAGGATCTCCTTATTATACAGTGATATTTCCTTACATGAGAATAAAAATAGTTGTCAAAATAATAGCAACTTATTTACAGGAAATGTAATGGTTTTTTGTGTGTGCAAAATTAATTTTGACTCCATCATTATTTTATTTTCATTGAAATTGATTTTTAAATAATTTTAAGCAATAACTGAAATATATTAAATTGAAAAACCCCCATTCTTTTCCTTTAAACTCATATGTATAAGGTTCAGATTTTTACTCTGAAGTCAAACTAAATAAGTACTCTTTATAGTATATACATATGTCCTGAAAGTTTAATGTAAACCCCAATACACATTTAGAAACATTCTGAAAAGTTTTTAACTGGTTATCTTCAGTGTCTTTCACTATACAGTTTAAAGTCATTAAGAATGGATAATTTATGAGATTGCATTGAAACATAAAACTTCAAAGGTAAAGAAGTAAAACATGGTTTTGGTAGACCAGCATTTTCATTCAGACTTGTTGGCCTGTAGCTGCTGTGATGTTTTAATTGTGTAAATTAGAAAGCAGATTACAGAGATGGATAAATCTATACCCTCAACTATTTTTCCTAATACAACAGTTATGTCTTTTGTCTTTGCTCATGCATAATTCTCTGATTTATTAATTCCTGGATCTATTATTGTCAAATCTTTATTCTCCCATGCTATTTTGGACTAATCACATTAACCATTAGCTAATTAGAATGCTCAGATGTTTGGAAATGTTTATAGAGAATGATACTATCTCCATTTCAACTACATAATTGCTATACAATAATTTAAAATTACCTACATTACCTTAGAACTTAACAATGAATATTTGTTTCTCTTGGGTTTTGCTAATTGCTTTTATACATGTGAACAGTGCATTAATTCTACTTAAGCATCAGCTAATTGGAAAACAATGACCCATCGTTCCTACACAGCACAGTGGGTAAGAATACAGGATTGTTTCTGTTTCCAGACTGAAAAGAAAAAAAAGAAAACTAGTCCAGTAGCTGAACAGAACACAGGGAATGTGCCCTTTCGTCCTACCATACCGTATGACAGTCTGTTACCTTATCTTTTCCTTCTTTTTTCTTTTTTTTCCTGAGTAATGCATCAAACTAATAGTATCAGTGGAAGTTCATCTCCCATCATTTGCACATAAATGGGGCTATATCATTAGGTTCTCTAGGAGCCCTGGGCTTATTTTGGTGTGCAGATAGTTTTCAGACAGGTACTCTCTATTCATTCAGGGCAGCCTCAAAGTGCAGTGATTTATCCCTTGATACAGATCTTTGACATGAGAACACAGAGGGTGATTTATTCTGCGCTATTTAGTTGAGTGAACATGTGCTGTCAAATAGTAAAATGAAGTGTGTATATTGTATAATGGGGGAATTGAAATAGAATTTATAAACTGTCAGCTTATTGTAAAACCCTGTGCAATTTCTACTAAACTCTTCAAAAAAAAAAAAAAGCTCTATTGCAAGTTGTTTCAGCAGCAGCTGCAGCTGTTTAAGACATGCTGGGAAGAAGCAGTAATGGCAGTGCTTAGCACTTCATTACATGTCATTAATTCATGTCACCATTATGCTCCTCTATTTACGCTGTGCTGGCATGTAACTTATCTCCTTACTTTCCTGTAAAATCTGTCCAAGAATTGTTTCCATTAACATTCATTGCCAGGTTTCTCTCAAATAAGATTGGAACTCCCTGTTAGCCTGCTGCATGGGTGTTAGAAGGCTTGCTTTTCTGCTCCTGTGAGTCCTGCATCTATCCCTAGGAAGAAAATCAATGGTGAGTTAGCTTCAGACATCCTCACTCAGGAGGAAACAGAAGGCCCCTCACAGCCCAGACAGATTCCTTGCAAGTTTTCAGATCTCTTATCAGGAACATAAGGTGGTAGGAAATAGTATCTCCTAGGTCAGGCTGATGTACAGTTCATCCCCCCCAAACTGAGGCATAAAAAGAGCTACATCCTCTTCACCTGGGAGGAGAAGTAGAACTGGTCCCTCTCTCCTAAGGCCAGTGCTAATCCTCTTCCTACACTAAATTGCTTAGGAATGATGCAAACTGCAAGAGACTGAAAAGGTCACCTTGCAATGCCTCCTGTTAATGTTAGCCCAGTGAACAGTAAACCTGAGGCTAAGTGCAGAGCAAATTCATGTCCTTAACAAACTGCCAAGTAACCCTGTCAAAGGATCCACCAGCCAACTTTATATCTTCATCTAAACATAAAGTTTTAACTGTTACAGCTATTGCATGTGATTAATGAAGGTACATTTTTTTCATCCTTGCTTCATTTGTCACTGCTTCCAAGCAGCTGTGCTCTCTAGTTTTTGCTCTCTGGAAAATATGCTGCTATTTCACTGGGTATATCTGTACCCTAATTTTTGGGGGTTTTTAACTTTGAAATTTCTTCTGTGAGCGTTTTTGAAACAAGAAGTGGAAGCCAACATTATGATGTTGAAATTAATGTTTATCTTGTGGCCTGGTAGTCTTGCCTCAAGAATAGGCATGTCTCCAACAAATTTCATTTGAACATGTGGACTTCTGTCCAAATCTGAGTCCTCATGACTGCAATAGGACTGCAAGTAATCCATAGCATTCTCCTAGTGCAAAACTCATCAAAATAGGTTCCATATCAAGAACTATATTGAAACAGTCTGACATAGGGATAAAATAACTTGTGACTATTTTGTTTTATTTTAACATATATATATATATGTAATCTATTAAGAAACTTAATTTTCAAAATATTTGCCTATCTAGAAATAGCTTCCCCTAATCAAACATTTAAACCTTTGTGGTGTTGGAGACTTTGCACTTTTTTTTTTAAAGAATCTTTAAATAAACCATTCATTTTCATGGAAGAAAACACAGGGAAACTTAATTACATACCCCTTGGAAAATACCCTTTTTTATGTCATGATATCTGGGAATAAAAAGGAAAACAAAACAAAAAGTAAATTACTGTCTAAAACACTGAAGCCCTGAGCTGAAAAATACCAGAGGTACATGTGTGGAATTATGGTAGCACATGAATATTCCTCTGGGGCTAAACATGGTTTGCACAAGCAGAATATGTCCAAGCATAAAAAATGACATTTTGCAGAATAATTTTTTTTTTTGGAAGATGAGACCAGGTATTTAATTAAAAAAAAATTCTGCAGCATGAAACTTCCTCCATATTTTCACTTCTGGTTCAACTTCTTAGAAAAATAAGAAAAGCAACAAAATAAATACACCTCCCCACACTCTTGTTTTTTTGTTTTTTTTTTTTTTTTTTGTAATAGATTGCAGTGTAAACATAGAGACATATTTGGCCTGAGGCAGACAACAGTGCTACTATCATTAGGGAAAAAGACTTCTGAGGGTTCCAGGTTTTCAGCCCAGCTGAGCTGACAGAAAATTCAGCTGAGTGGATCAGGGAGAAAATGTTTCCTACACATATTGGGATGCACAGAATGTATGATGACTTCTTCTTGATCAATGCTTTGTATATCTGTGGTAACTCAATGTCATCCTACCATCCCTGTCTATTGTGAAAAACTCCCTCTGCTCTGTGATATCTCATTTTTCCTCACAATGCAGGAAAGGCATTGGGAGATGGAGGTCAGAATTCAATCTCATTTTATGCATGTTTTATTTGCAGACAGTGCATTTTATTGGCCATGTGGGCAGTCATGTAATTAATGACAAAGCTCATCCTAGTCCAGACACACCAGCTCCCACTTAGGCTAAATTATTCTCATTAACCGGCTGTTGTATGGAAGTTATGGTACACGTGGTTGCAATCCCTGCGCAAAGCTTTTAAGACTGTAGTTATTGCTTTGTGATCAAGGGAATCAGGAAAGCATGGACTGGCATAGGTTACAAATCTTTCTCTTCTAGAAAAATACATTCATCTCTACAGCCAAGCTGCTCCTGGAGGGAAGAACTGACTGTTCTCTGCTATTATGAGCACTTTCTGTGTTTTAATCTATGCTCTTTGCTGCACAGTTGGTAGGAACAGCAACGAGCCTGGAACTGAACGACAGAGGGAGGCTTTCAAGTGCCATGTTGGGAGTCTAATTAGAATTTCTTAAAATTCAGTATCTAAGTGTGAGAGAAGATGAAGAAAGCCCAATCCCTCTTGAGTAGGCAAAAAAACCTACACATCAGTGAACTATTCTCATGAAACAAATGCTTTCTGCTTTTCTTTCCTTTTCTCCATTGTGTTACTTAGAAGGATTTTAGCTATTTCTTAGCACTTCATTTCATAGAAACTTTTCTCAAAGGTTCTGCCAACTGTAGACTAATCAAGCTTCAGTTCTTGACAAGTTTTCATCAATATAGACACATTATAAATATGAAGGTCTGGGCCTATGTTTCTGAAGTCGCACAAGCATAAAACTTAAAAGTAAAGGTATGAGTACACTATTAAAGACTATTAAAGTCATATTCTTCAGTGAAAATGAGATGATTTTTTGATATTGTATTCAGAATGCAACTCATACCATCTAACTCTTTAAGATCTGCAATCTAAACACCTAGAAGTACAATAATCACTTCAGACATCTGTTTTGATTATCTTAGGAGAGTTTTTGACATCTACCTTTAAATAGTTGATTCACACCACTGAAATCTCTTTGTTTCTCTACTGTAAAAACAGTGCAGATAATTAGATCAGAATTCCATTCTCTAGAATCACAAAATAAAAATACTCTAATTCAGTAATAGGCACAAGGTAGGATCAGCAAAATCTATGCTTGTTAGTTAATGAATTCAGTTAATAAATTCAGCATGTGCTTTATGAGACTAAAAATAAGAAAAGAAAAAGAATTTTCAGAGTAAGGATCATATCCAAATAAAACAGATTTCAAGATTTGAGGTGTAAATTATTCCTTTTTAAAGTATACAAAGTATATGCCTCCAGCAAGGGACACAACTACCACAGCTTCTCTAAGTGCTTTAAAAGTCTGTAACATAATTATTTTAAAATAATGTATAAAAGGAAAAATTCCACATATTAAAATCTTCAAGTAATAAATATGAAAATTAATTTGCTTTTGTCTGTTTTTGTAGATGAAAATATAAACAACTGGGACTTTGTATAAGGATTTACTTGTGATTTTAATGAGGGTATTTAATTTGTTTAAGATGTTTATCATTTCAGTGTCTCTACTAAATTAATTTCATCTTGAAATAGCATGTGTTTAAAAAGGATTTGAAAAGTTGATGTATGATAGCACTGAAGACATTTCTGTAAACAACTGTAGAATATACCAGAAGACATATATTCACTTTTAGCAGCTAAAATTCAACAACTGCATCAGTGTATGCCAGGGGCTGACTGACACATTGTCCATAAGCCAGCAATGTTTGTTTATGGTGAAGAAGGTTAATGGTATCTGTGCTGCAGTAGGAGAAATTTCACCATCAGGCTGAGTGGAGGGAGTGATCCTTTCCCCCTTCCAACGCTGGTGAGGTCACACCAAGTCTCATTCTGGGCTGCCCCCTCTGAACATCAGAACCTTTCTTACTGTGAGGGTGACCAAGGGCGACTGCAACAGAATGCCCAAGAAGTCTGTGACATTTCCATCTTTGGAAGTATTCAAAAGCTGTCTCAATATGATCTTGGCAGACTGAATATAGGTGGCTCTCCTGGAGCAAACCATTTGAACCAGATGACCTCCAGAGGTGTCCTCCAATTTCAATTGCTCTGTGGGTCTAAGAACTTAAATTCAGTCGCGTCATTTGGCTTCACACTATTGCAATCCTTCTTCTGAAACATCTGAAATTTCTTTACTTGTCTATGTTTTATATGTTGTCATGTAGCATTATTCTGTCCCATTATATTTTTTTGAAGAGAAAGCTAATACCTAAAGAGTAATACAAAAATGTATATTTACATAAAGTTCATTTGGAAACTCTGAGTTTCCTACTGAGAATTAATTGGGTTAACTTGATTAAACTAAACTTTTGGAGAGAACATTAGCTGAGATAAGCTAAAGCTGGTGGAACAATGCCACCATCCCATCTGACCCAGCTTGTCATGCAGGAGATTACTGTGGCTAAACAGAGCAGCTGACAGGAGAAAATCTCAGGGACAGGAAAGAAGCATAAATGATGACTCATGCTCTGTATAATTATTGTAGCTTTGTGCTGGGAATGTGTTTGCAAATGCTGATAAATGTGCAGAGGAATAGGAATGTGTCATACCTAAGTCCATCCTTTCTGATGAGAAACATGAAAAGGTCTAGCTGTTCCTTCATCTCCACCAAACTTAAGAAAATGTTAGAATCTGAATTCTGATTGACTTATATTTTTTGTGCTGCAGACACTGAATTATGTACCTCTTACTGGTTGTATCCAATCATAAACTGTGTTTATATATATACATATCATGTATGCCTTAAGGAATTGGCAGAATTTCTGAGGAAAGATATTAGTTAAGTTTCCCTGTCTTTGCCTGCTGAGTTGTCAATAATACTCCTTTTCAGGTGTGGGAAGCAATTGTTCTGGCTATTCTTAGTTTCTTCTTCACATATCTAAATCTTCCCATTTTTCTAAGACATCGTACCAGGTGTTTTCTTTTTTCCATCATGAACTCATTCATTATTTTGATGTGTAATTTCAGTTCAGATCCCATGGAGGGAAAAACAATAGGGATGATACGCTGTGCTTTTAGTATACAGCCTAGCAAGAACTGGGAAGAAGGATTTGTATTAGGTAATTTAGCAGTTTGTACTCAAACAGAAATACAAATTCAAACATGTCTTACCTAATTTTAGGGTCTTTAGTAAGAAGGCTTTAGTCCTGCACCATCACTGACTGCAAAGAGAACAAAGGAAGCCACAGCAATTAACTTAGGTGGCTTGGTTAAGTTTTTGAATGGAATAAGTAAATAAGTTTTCTGGGATGTCTTTACTAAACATGCCACCAAAGCCTCCTGGGGGATTCCATCTCTCCATTACCCACAGTGGAAAGCTTCCAGCAGGTAGCCTACTGCCTACAATACTGTAAATCTTCCAAGTTATGCTATACACAGTTCTTTTGGTACTAGAAATGGCATGTCTGCAACTGACTGGAAAATTACTTACCATATATATATTACTTACTATTTTCATATAAATAAAGACAAGAGTTATTAAGGGTATAATTTTGCAGCTCTGGGATGCCCAAGCTTACTGCTGTCTCAGACTACTACTGGATGACTTTATTTTATGGATGTAAACCCAAGATATTGATATGTGTAAGAAAGACCAAAAAAGCCAGGAATTTTACATAGTATCTTACACAGCTTATTACACCCATAGATGACAAAGAAAAAAGTACTTCTTTACCCTAGGGGATATGAAGATTTAGAGGCTTGCTGTAAACACTTTTTCTATTCCTCCCTCCCAGAAAAGCAAGTACCTGCACACATAAAAATCATCCATAAAATAAAGACAGAACATAAAAACCTGCTGGGTTAGGAGGAAGGTTTATCTAAACTATTTTCCTGCCTCTTACAGTGGCCAATACAGATAAAAGAAAAAATAATGAATAAGAATTACAATGGTACTTTGTGGGAATACTT
This sequence comes from Molothrus aeneus, assembly GCF_037042795.1. Classification (NCBI taxonomy): domain Eukaryota; kingdom Metazoa; phylum Chordata; class Aves; order Passeriformes; family Icteridae; genus Molothrus; species Molothrus aeneus. The sequence continues at coordinate 71,744,710 of NC_089647.1, read as the reverse complement.
GCTTGCCTTTCAAGAGTTTGCAATTCACAAAGGTGATAACTTTGTAATGAATGCTCCTTCACTGGTTTTGTTTTCATAAACTCCTCCCTTAACCTTCTATTTTCTCTTGTATTTGGTGGTAAGTACCATTAATGATAAAAAATATAAGGAAAGACTAATTATAAGTATTGCTTTTATGCTTGTATACACAGATAATTATTATTCAAAACTCCATTAAGAAGTAGGGATAATGCCAGTTAAATTATGCTTTCTCAGTACAAACACAGCACAAAAAAAACCGTATGGAGGGAGAAACAAATGACCTATATCTTAGTAATATACAGGAGGCAGATAAAATCTGGATAGAATATCTGGAGGCAGATCCTCTTTACCTTGATATAACTCCAGTGACAAAACTGCTGAACTACTGATTAAGCAACCTAGTACCATAATTGTCTAATTCTTACTTCACTAATTTCTATGAAATCTCCTTTAAATGGTGCTGACTGCTTTCAAAGATCAACCTTTCTTTGTAAGTACTCTAAACACAGTAGAAATGAAATTGAACATGTATAGCATATTTGAATACATGCAAACAAGATTCGGTTATTTCCTTGTATCACAACACCATGATTTTCCATGTATGCCTACCATAAAAGCTGAGTATTATGTCATTAGAGTATTTGCAAAAAAGATCACTGCTAAAAGTCATACAGAACTGCAAAATGCCTATTTTTCCTATTCCTTGTGAGATATGTATATACCCATATGACCAGCACGTCCTCTGAGAGATTTCCTTTCTTTTTTTTTCTTTGAGAATTGACAGCATGTGATGTGGCTTATTGTACCTCCTCCATCCCTACAAGCCTTGGGAAGAGACAGACAATGCTCTGCTTTCCCTAGTCTTTCTCTCAGCCCAGCCTCCACTGTGGCATTCATGCTGCTCTCCCCTTTCTTGCTGCATGGCTACAGATGACTGTGACTGTTCCAGGGCTGCTGCAGAGAAAGCAGGTGTCCTGAGTAAAGGCAGATCATAGGGAAATGGGAGGGAATGATCATAGGGAAATGAGACATAATTATGAGGGAAATGGTTGTCTGTGTTATGTATGTGGATCACCTGCCCACATAGGAGATAGAATGGGAGAACAGAGTAGCTCTGTTTCATAGTCCCTGGAAAGAAGAAAAAAGGTAGGCAAGTAAAATGATGTCAAAAAGTCTAAAGAATGGGAGTAAAAGAGATTCCTTCCAGCAAGCTATAGGACTGTGGAAGCCATATTAATTGTTCTAAGCCCTCTAATTGTGCATTCATTCCCAGGACACTCTTCTAACTTTTCAGACTCCCTCTCTTATTCATGACCTGTTAAAAAACCAGCTCTAGACCTTGGCAAACCTCTCCCTTCTATCATCAACCTTTCAAAATACTAATAGACCCCAGTTTCTCCTTAAATTCATTTTGCTGTCACCTCAAACAGAAATTTTGCTTGCACCACTAAAAAGCTTTGAGCTGTTTCTCAGTGTAGCCTAGAGCAAATCAGCTGGGCAGCCAAGCAAGCAGTCAGATTTCTTCTCCTCACCAAGGGCCTGTAATGAAAAGATGCAAAGGAGGAAAAATCAGTCATACCCTTCCTGTCTAAACAGTTTCTGACAGCTCATTATAATTATTGAATGTCAACAGTGAATTCAGCCATATGCAAATGTGTGGACAGAGATGGTTCCTGCACAAGACTCTGCTGATTCAGAGGCATAACAAAGTCTTAAAAAAATAGACATAGATTAAAGAACTTATGCAAATATGTATGCATGCAGTAATATACAAGACCACAGTCAGTACCTCCAAATTAATTTTTAATATATAAAATTTGTCATAAGAGTCAATGGCTCTAATGAGACTTTACACAATGTCCCTTCTGAATAAAGGTACAATATAGTACAAGATCAAAATCAGAGCACAATATCAGTTGGTCTATGGCAAGATAAAAATGCTTCAGAACCCTTATCATTGTCAACATTTCTGCAAAAAACTGAGATTTTTTTAAAGAAAGTTTGTTTAACAGAAATGCCTGATGCAAAACAAAACATCTTTGTCATATATTTATATCAGATCTGTCATAATGCAAGTGAAATTCTATACAATGTAGTTAACACTTGTTTTAATTATGTACTTACATCTTAGTCCCTATTTTTCTCATACATGTCACTTTTCCCCAAATTTTCCAGTTTTACTTAGAATATTTACATAGCAACACCTGTGTTTACAGTATTTTTTTTTAGAAATCACAGTTCTTGCTTTGTTATAAGGTGCTTTTAACATTTCCAGTGTTCTTTCCCACTTTATTCTAGTAGTCTTTATGCATAAAAAAAGATGGTCCAAACATTTAATGAAAATCAGCTTCCACTGCATTTTCTTTTGCAGAGAGGGAATTGAATGAGGTGCCTAAAAATGAGGATGAGGACAAATATCTTGTTAACAGCAACAGAGTCTTAAACATCTTTACATCTAAAAGGCCAGAGAAGGCAGTGTATCTATCTGAAACTCTGCATATTCAGGGCTTCAGTCACATACTTTTGAAGCCAGGACTGAAAGTCTGAAACATTCCTAGGGTGTACCTAAATAAGAATTTTTCTTTTCACTCCGGAGAAGTTATTTCCTTATGAAATATTTGTACATTTTAGAGAAATGGTACAAACTACCTCTTTGCCCTTCAGGTTACTTCCACATCCTCAATGTTCCCCTCAATGCTGAATATGTCCTGTAAATACTTCCTTTGTTCCTCATTTTTGTGACTGTTATTTATTCACTAGTTAGTTGAGGATGCTGTGGCTTCAGTAATGAGATATATCTAGACACTTGAGAAATTTTCTCTATTAGGGGTCGTGCATTGTTACATTTGTCAAGAAGTTTAGGAGCAGAGTTTTCTTTTTTTTGTTATCTTTTCTGTGCATTTTTGTAGTCCAAACAGAAAAGCAGCCATGTTTGATACAAGTAGTTGGATAGTTAAGTCCCTTTCAAAAGAATTTTGCCTGCAATTTAAAGTAGGTGGTGCTTCTCAGACACTGAGAAGGTTAGAGAAAAACTCCTGAATGAAGGCTGCCAGACTCTATAAATAACAGTTCACAGCTTGCTTGGACTCACCCATGTAGCATGTACAGGACATGGATATGTCATAAGAAATTTGCAGTAGTGTCTTTTTAGGGCATTCATAAATTTTGACCTTACTCCTATACTATAGCTAGACTTCTTCACCTGGTTAACCACAAGTCTTCTTGTCCCTTTCTTACAACAGCTGTAGGCAACCATGCTGCAGTGCTGTTGCATCCATCCATGCATGTGGTACCTAAGCAGCCCTTGGTAGCCCATCTTAGAACACAGCCCAACTTTATTTTAGTGAAACTTTTTAAGTTTTAAAGTTTCAAACTATTTTTAGCTGCTCTGTTAAATAATCAACCCCTCAAATATATTTCAATATCAGGCAATTGGTGCTATTTGTTGTCGTTTCTTTTCATTTGAGAACCTGATCCCATGGGAATTTGTGAAGACACAGGGTCAAGAAAGAAAGGGCAGTAATTGGAGATGGCAGATTTCGTTCATTAAGTATTTATTTATTCTCTGTATGCTGGTGTTTGTCAGCATCTTCACCATATCTGTTTCCTTTCTAATTTAATGTTGGTTCCCATCAGTGCTTTACCTTTTCTTTTTGAAGAATAAATACACCGACAGGGTACAATGGTAACAGAGCTGATCCTGCAATCTAAAAGAAGGCAGTGAATGTTTTTGCTGCTATTTTTAAATGTAAACTCCTGAAAAATTTATCTTTACAAAATGATAATTCCTTTTTTTTAATGCCCTTATAAAAATGGAAATGATGATTATATCACGTAAAAACCATATTTTGGAATCAAACTATTTTCTTTTACATTAATTTTGGCTTAAGACTACTTATAACACCTAATTAAGATATAGAAACAAAAGATTAGTGTACAGAACAGAAGTAGGAGAAAAAAACAAGAAGTGTATAATATCTAGGTATTCAGCGCAAAATTTAAGTGTTATTTCAGAGCCAAATGGTTAAATACAATACAGGTGCTCTTAAACTTCCATCAATTTATGCATTTAAGCTGATCATTACCCCATCTGATTTCATTGGCAGCATTTCTACCTCCTGCTGAGATGTGAATATTAACCTCTACATGTCTTCTTTGTCTAAATGAAAAAGCATCTAGTGGAATGCCCTGTCCTTTAGTAAAAAAAACAGTCAAGGGAAAGTTGTGCAATTTTTAAAAAAGATCTAACTTATTGTAAATTCAACTAAAAAATTCATAGATAAAATGAACAACAATAATCTCACAATTAAAGATTAGTGCAAAATTCTAAAATAATATTAATTTTAAAAGCTTTTTAAAAGAGTTTAAATTTGAGGTATACTTTGTAATTACAGCTTAGATATTTCTGCTACAATGAGCTGTATAAAAGGAGTTCTTTCTGAATAAGTACATAAGCATTTCTAGTACAAATACTGAGAAATGTGCTCATTGAAAATGATTATTCCTCTCCACAAAGTAACTGAAATATTAATGAAAGGAGAACAAGGAAAAATGTATTGAAACTATTCCAAATATTTATAAAATTTTCTCTCTAATAATCTCTATTTTATTTAGCTATGCAAACACTACTTAAGGCATAAGTTGCTACAAATTCAAATATGGGAACTGAAACTTTGGTGTAGACAATTATAAAAGTAACTACTATTAATATTTTTGCAAGACACTGGTAATAAATAATTATGCCCAAATAAAATCCTGTGTTGGAAATCTTGAACTCAGTGTACACATTTTTAGTCTCAGTCTTTTTAGTAGATTGTACACATCCATAGGGAATTTCTAGTTCTATTCCTTCAGAAGGAGGAATTTTGAACAAAATAAAAGGGGGAGGGGGGGGCTTTTTAAAATATATACTTCAAAAGAAAGCTAAGGCTAAATTCAGCTTTGGACCACATCTTCAAGTACCTTTTTGTTCCATTAAAGGAATTGTTTGTTACAAAGAAGATCTTGAGCAAAACTACATTTTCCTCAAGCTGCAGACTCCCCTTTAATAACCTATAAATGTCAAGTAAAAAATGGTGTAGAGCATTTTTCATTTGTTCCAGGCCTCGATGCCTTTAAAGTTAATTTTGGCAGATTATAAAATTCTCAAATGGGCCTCAGAAGTCCAACATACATATGTTTATCTGCAGTATTTTTTTCAATTGGATTAATTGCTTTTTGAAAAAAATGCACTCCAGCTGTCAGTGGCATAAAATTTCTCCATCTCTTTAGAAAATCTTGGTTACTTGCTTCAGCTTTCAGCTGGGGCTCCTCAGGATTCTTTCCTTCTGGTTCTGGTTTTCTTCTTCCTCAGCTTAATATTGTGCTAAATATTGTGCAAACTCTGTCCAAAGTCAAATCTCAGCCTTTCTGATAAGTTAAAATTCTCATAGAGTTCCTTAGTGAGTTGACCTTATCAAGAGCATTGGGGGAGAAAATAAAATGTAAAAGCTTCTGGGACAAGCTAAGGCTACAGAGCTCACTCACCAGTTACCATCATGGACAAAACAGACTTGAGTTAAGAAAGTTAATTCAATTTATTGCTAGTTAATAACAGATCAGGATAGTGACAAATAAAACCAAAACTAAACGTACTTTCATTTCACCTCCCTCTTCTTCCCATGTTAAGCTTCGTTCCCAGCTCTTCTACCTCCTTCTCTGCCTCTAAACAATGTAGTGGGATGGGGAATGAGGGTTGGGGTCAGTTCATAAATCTCTGTTTCTTCCACTCTTTCCTCACATGAGGTCCCTCCTGTGGGATACTGTCCTCCAAGAACTACTCCACCATGTGTCCTTCCCATAGGACTTTGTTACAAAAATTGCTCCAGCATTAAATGGAGTCCATTCTCTAAATGGACTGCAGTCATTCAGGAAAAGACTGTTCCAGCATGGTCCCTCATAGGCCTCTATTCCTGCCAGCAGTCTGCTCCAGTTCAGACTCCTCATGGTCCACTGCATTTGTGTGAAGACCTTCTTGGTGAACAGGACCAACCACTATCCACTCCACTGCAGTCCTTCCTAGGCAGAACTGGGATAACCTGCTTTGCCATGAATCTCTGCTCCAGTGCCTGGACCACCTCCTGCTTGATGTCTGCAGGGCTCACCCAGGTGAGTCTGAGTGTGCTGTGGGCCACCACTAAGATGGAAAGTAGCAGCAGTGCCTGAGAATTCCTCCCCACTGCAGGGATCTGTTCAGCCTGGAGAACAGAAGGCTCAGGAGGACCTCAGCAATACCTGTAAATACCTGGTGTAAAGAAAAAAGAGACAGGGAGACAGGCTGTGCTCAGAGATATCCAGTAGCAGAACAAGAGAATATGGACACAAATTGAATTACAGGAAACTCCATCTAAGCATGTGTTGTCTGAAAGGAAAAAAAAAAGAGAAATCCAAGACAACCCTTAGAGATGGAAAACTCAGATTTCCAAAAAAACCTACAAATACGGAGGCTCAAAGACACCTAACGAAAAGGTCGCTACTGGTAAAACTAACAGTGCACTTTTCCTCTATTTTACCCTTTTCTGTCTGTATGTCTCCTGTGATGTATTTAGAAAGAAATTCTTTAAAGCAAAAGTGACCTCATGGCTTTGACTTCATGCAACACTGAGGACACCCATTTCCCAACAGTACATTTTCTGCAGAGCTTCATGCTTCAGAAGAACCATCATTTTTTAAAATATAATGCTGCTTTTTTTTTTATTGTAGTTTTGAACAAAACAGAAAGTCAGTGTATAAGACCAGAAGGTGATCAGAACTGATCATGTATTAAAACAAAAAGTAAGGAAAAAAAATTATGCAGAGATTTTAATTACAATTCAAGCTATTTACTAATGCTGGTATATTTTTATATATTTATTTTTAAAAATATTTATAAATGTACTAAGAATATATAATAAATATAAAGACTGATTGTCACTTTGAAATAAGTTCTAATATTTGAATCAAGAAAAATTAATAACAAGACAAATAAAAGACATACTTTACCCTGAGGAACAATGTACCTGATTGTAGAAGTTCCCATATTATTTTCAAGTCATTTTGTGCACAAATTGGAAGAAACGGTAAAAGAATATTTTTCCAATCTATTAAGGTAATCATATGCTCCTAGAGATATAAGATAATATAAAGGGCAGGACCTTGGGAGGGCTTTAGTCCAATATGCTGCTCAGAGCACAACCAAGTCTGAAGTAAAATAAGGATGCCTAAGGTTGTGTCCAGTTAGGTCTTGAAAACAAGTAAGGACTGAAACCACACATCCTGCCTGGACAATCTCTCCCATTATTTGACTGTCCACAAGAGAAAAGAAAATGTCTCTGGATTTCCCTTGTTTAATTCATGTGTATGTTCTGTTGTCTTCCAGGCACCCACTGCTGTGAGGGGCCTGGTTCTGTGTCCTTGCTGACCTCCCCACAGCTATGGGTGCTGCTCTTAGGTCCCCCACAGTGACCTTTCCTCCAGGCTGAAAAAGCCTTTGTGTCTCAATCTCTCCTCAGAGGACCAGTACTCCAGCTCTGGACCATCCTAGTGGCCCTTCTTTGGGTCTATTCCAGTGTAACAATGACTTAAACATCTGACAACCATAACAAAAAGGTTATCAAGTCCTTTCTATCAGTCAAAATGAAATACAATATGAAGTAGAAAGCATTATAAAATATATAAAAAAAGATAAAGCTCAATTTTACAGCAGATGAAAAAGTTTGGGGATTAAGATGAATTATCCATCTATAATCAAGATAAAGCTGTGACACATATTTTAGAACATATGTTTTAGATACTAGAATCATGATTCTAAATGAAACTATCTTTTACTGTACTGTTCATATTAATGGAATATCATTGTGATGCATGGAGTAAAGCAGGAGAAAGATAACTTTTGATACCAGTAATGTTTTTTGATGGGCAAGCTCAAAACCACCGATTTTCCCCCAGGCTTCTGAAGATGAGACCGCAGTCTTTTCCTGATGATATTGGAAAAAACAGTGTCTAAAAAAGACCTGATCTTAGGAAAGCAGCACACAAGAAATTGATCACTGTGCTTCAGAATAGTTCTTCATTCTTAGTTCTGCATGTTCCTTTTCTGTTTCTAGCATCTCTTTGTAAGGAGTTAGCTTTTTTTAGAGCAGCAGTCCCTGTGCTTTAAATGTCCAGTTAAAATGCCTGAAATATTATCACATATAACTACCAGAAGACTGGGAAAAGTCTTAGTTTCTAAAAGTTTAGTGTCAGACTTTCAGATTAAATTTACTCCTGTCTATCCAATATAAAGGAAGTCTAAGCAAAAAAAACTTACCATGTGCATAGATTTTGTGAAGAATTAAGTGTCAATGCAAGCTAGCTCAAGGCACTTGCCTCCATCTCTCTGCACATCCTCCATTTGTTTGTTTCCCTTAATAGTTCTTGCATTTGTTCAGAAAACTGTTTTAGTTGGAAAAAGAATATATATATATGCATTTATAAACCAGCAATTCACAACATAGTTTGGAAATTACAAGAAGCTGAAGTTGGTATTTTTGGGGTGCAGCATCATATAGCAGCCATAGAAAATAACTCATAGACAGCCTAATTTGGAATAGTGAAATTTAACCTCAGTTTCATAAAAGAAATTTCAAAAATAATTAATAACAAACCACAAAACCGATGAAGTAATATTTACTGAAATTAACTACTTTCAATGCCATTTGATAAGATTTATATTTCAGCTTTTCTTTACTTTGGGAAGGGAGAAGAATGAATTTTAATATATTATTTTAGAATATTTCATACAATCTAGAATATATATATGTTTCCATGAGATTGAGGCGCATGCTTTCATTATTTGAGTCACATTTTTATTTGATTTCCTTTTCTATTAATGTAAGAAATCCGGAGCATATTATTTTCAGTTCCGTCCATTAAGCAAAGAAAAAATGTGCTTTATTTCTGTTCTGGAATTTTAGAATTAAAATTAGAAGAGACTTGTAAAAAATTGATTGTTACTTGGGGTTTTTTTAAGTCCTTTTTTATTGTTTCTATTCCACCAGGAAGAGGACAGTTTATACAATGTATTTATTAAACTCTGATGTTACTTCTGCCAAAACTTTAAACAAATATGAAAAAAATATTTTGTAATTTGGATTAGATCTGGTATTTATATCTCAAATTTATACATCAGTAAATTCAGTGGGTCATTTAAAAGAGAAAAACTTGCAGATTAGAAAAGTTCAAAAACATTTACAATATCCTTATGATAAGTTCCAGATAATATCTTAGAGGTCTCAAGTAAGACTTAGGTGGAATGGAAACCACTAGGCCTAATATTATGACCTAAATTCTGAGATTCAGATCCTGACCACTCCCACAAGTTTTACTAGTGTAACACTTTTCAAGCATTCCTAGAGTTGCTCAGAAGTGATGCTCTGAGTCTTGATGAAGATGAGTGTGTTGCCATTGACATCCTGGAGTAATCCTAAACAGACTCTGCAATTTATTCATCCTGTCCAAGGAACTCGCTGTTGTAAAAATTGTCAAAGAATTCCTGCTATTTGCCTGAATGTTTGAACTCCAGTAACATACAATGTGGTTGGTTTCTTTCCTAAACAGCTGGGTTTAGTCTCCTTCTCTATTAATGCCTAATGGGTGAAAAATTTGTCAGGCAAGTTATTGCTTTTCATTACTGAGGAGTTTCAAATTTTCTGAGTTCAAATTTCCAAAAGCACTTTGGTAACTAAATCAAAGCTAAGCTTGAAAGCAGAAGTGGACTACACAGTCTTCTGAAGTTGCTTCATTGTGCAGTGAAAAGTTCTTTACTATGAAGTAGAGAAGTCAAGGGTTTGGAGTAATAAAACTAAGTAAGAGAAACACAGACACAGTGGCTACTAAAGAATGCAGGAAACATAATCTTTTGGGTTTACACAGTAAACCCACACCAGACTGGGGATGAGATTGCTGGATTTTTTTTCCTTCCTAATTCTCTATTTTACCCTCCCTCCCTCAAAAAAAAACCACAAAAAACCAGCAAACAAACAAACAAAAAAATAAGAACCCCAAACCAAACAACTAATCAAAGGCTGATATTTCTCAATCCCCGAAATTACATAGTAATGTCCTGTCTTGTTCCCTATCTGAACTGGTAGATCTGTAACTATTTACTAGAGAGCATGAAAACTCCCAGAGAGGAGAAATATATAACATTTCCTCTGCCTTGTAGCCAGAATCACCTCTCAGTTAAGGTGTTTTCCTGAAAGACAGAAGAATTCAGTTTCTGCTACCCAATAGGGTATTCAGCTACCCAATAGGGTATTCTGCTACCCAATAGGGTATTTTATGGGGAATTCAGTTTGTGTATCTTGTTTGCTGGGCTGAGACGAGAAGTGTGAACATTTTAAGCTATTGTACAAGACTAAGTACAAGTAATTAGAGGTTTTTCCTCACTGTTTTTCCTCACTTAGCACTGTTCTGCTAAGGTTGCAGGCAGAAGCCCAAGCTGTACCTGACAGAAGAGATGAGGAGAAATTGCTGAGCATGGTTCAAGAAAAGACTGAAGATGTCCAAAACCAGGGATAGAAACAGGCAGAAGTTACCAATAGTGCAGTGAGACATTGGCAGGTGACAGATCAGGTGGGGGCATGCAAGACATGGCTGATCTTCAAGGGGCTTTTTGGGGAAAGGAATCTCCCCAGGCCAGAGAAATCAGTAATATTGCTTCTAGAGAGACAGGAGGGAAGAATCCTCTGGGTTTTTCAATCTGACAGATTCTCTTGTCTTCAACAAGTGTCCTTATTTATGGTGGTAGCTCTCTGATCACAGAGAAGAACAGACAACTTTCCCAGGCATTGTTCTGGGAAAGGCTGTGAGAAGCTCAGAGAAAAGAATGATAAACAATTCTTATCTACACTTGCTGCACCTGGTGTTTGTGAACATGTGAAATGCATTATGGAAATATGTTTACCACAGAAAGGTGGTTTCTTAATTAGCCAATGGTGACTGTGTTTTGATTAAAGGACCAATCAGGTCTACCTGTAGTGAACTAGAGTATAAAAAGGGATGGGTTTCCTAATAAAGTTGATTAGCTTTCTCATTGCCTTTGGAGGTTGTGCTATTGCTGACTCAACAGTGATACTTACTCTCCTGTGAGATTTGCGCTTTCCTAAGTGAGTGAGCAAAACCAAGTTCCTGTGTTATGTTTTTCAAGCAGATGTTTTGCTAGGTGGCATAAAAGCCACAAAACTTCAGTATGTTAAGTTAGTATCAAAAACCTTCTCAAATGAACCTCCTTTCATTCTAAAATATTACAGAAGTTATATTTCTCTGTGAATTGTATAATCAACTGAGAACTCTAGTTTAGAGATCTTTAGGAAACCTAGGTTTAGAACTATCTGTGCACTTTAGATGTTTTGAATTTAACCTTAATCTCACACAGTTTATGCATATTGATTTCCCAGTGAGAGAAGCACACCTCTGTGCCTTTTATTTTAAGTTTTTCTCAAAGATAGTAATAAATAGTAAGCAGGTAATCTACTTTGTTAAATATTTATCAATACTCTGAGTATTTTTTGCTAGCTGGGCTTTTTAGTGCTTCTTATTTTCTTTTACTCAGTTTTGCTTACAGTTGCAATATATTTTTCTGAATGGTTTTGTCTTCCTCTTTTTTATGTTTAGGACTTTTTTGTCAGCTTTTCTTTTTAGCTCTTTATGAAAGTAAATAGTAAATACTTAAGGAGATAGAACATCTGTTTCATACTAGATGATTCCATTTTAGTGCCTGACAGCCTCAGTAGTATGGCTTAGAAATGTTATATTTTCACACTCTTTGCTTGAATTGAACGTAATAGATCAAAGAAAAAGAATAACTGCAAATTAAAACTTCTAAATCTTCAGGTATTTCACCCCAGTGCAAAATAAGGACACTAGATGCAAGATCTAACTCATTGCTTTGGAGAACTTGACACAGCAATTTTCTATTCTTTCCTTCTTCATGTTTTTGTTAAGATATTCATCTCATGTAATGTTTCTTTGAAAGTCACCCTGCTGTCCTGTATTCCTGAGCACATAAGGACATACTATGCAGGAGAAGGGCAAGAGAATTTTGCCCAGCTTTTTTTTTTTTTTGATTAAAGGTATGTATTTCACTAAATGCTTTCCATTAGAGAAAATACCAGAAGCAATTTTCAATACATTTAAATTTTCCAGTGTATTTGACAATTTTATGTATGGATTTGGTAGAGAAAAAAACAGATATTTTAGGAAGAAAAAATACATTAAGTTGATCTGCAAGGATAAATTATAACCAAAAAACCAAAACAATAATGTAAAGGAAAATGATTGAAAACCAGATGACTAAAGAAATAAATTATGGATAAATAATGTTAAATTCTATACAGGCCTGTTTCATGCTCTTAAATTCTTTGTCATTATGTTACGCTCAAAACTTGCAAATGTAAAAGGTCAACAATGGCTATGAGGGGAAATTAACCTAATGATTATATGCCACTTAATCAATGGCCCTATATATATTGTCCTTTCTGTTTATTTTGTTGTTTTGTTTTTTTTTATTATGGTGGTTTATATAAAGAAAGAAGGCTGCAGTTACATGAATTAAGAAACAATGAGGGTTTTGTTCTGCTGATAACACAAAAATATTGATCAACACTGACCACTAAGAAACATTACTCCCCAACATGCCTTTGAAAAGTTTGAAAAGAAACATGAAACATAAAACATGAAAGTGAATATGTATATGGATATGAATTTGAAAGTGTTTTCACAAAAGTCACTAAAAGAAAGAGAATAATAGACAGTTGTAGAGTGAAGGAATTCACTCAAGTGGTGGTCTTGATAATTGGCAAGGTGTAACAATGTCATGTAGTTAAAACACTTTGTAGTTTCCAGGCCTTTTCCTAAGGCTACTTCATAACACACTTGTCTCTCTCTATAAATGCAATAGAGAGGACTGGAGACAGCCACACAACTCTCACAAAAGAAGCCTATCAGCTTCACTCCCTCAATTTTTTTTCCCCTGCCTTAAATATTCCTTAATGATTTCATTTTCTTTTAAATATCTGTATCTTTCTCTCAGTCCCTGCATAATAGATGAGTTTTCTTTGTGGTCATAGAAACAATCTCCTCCTCCTCCTACTTCAATGTCATTTTAGAAGGTTTGTTTAGTTACCCTAGGCATTTATGAATTGAATCCAGATGTCTTTTCTCTTTGGAGCTGTTGAAGATCCTGAACTAAATATGTCCCTTGTGCAATAATTGAGTGGAAGAAAATGTTTTACTTCTATGTTGATACCTTTCAGGGCTTTTTATACGCTCATTGCAAAGGCAGCTTTATTTAGGTACAAACATGCTTTTCCATAATAAAAAAGAAAAAGAGAAACAAACCAAACAAACAAAAATGACAAAACCAGAACCCTCGAAGCTGTAAAAATACCAAGCTAACTGGTTAAAATATTCCGTGGCTTGGGGCATTTCAAGCTCAGAAGACCAAAATAGAACTAACTGGAAAAGAGGTTTGTCAATGCTGCCACACACACTGTCAATCAGCCAGAGCCTGGAAACAGCTACCTGGCTACACTCAGCTCTTCAGGAGATGGAGGACTGCCCTGCAAGAGTGAATGGGAGTGGGTGTGCACTATTCCCTAATTAAATGGGGGTGCACTATTCCCTAATTACAGAGCAAATCTATTTGTTGCTTCTGGCAGGATGTTGCTCAGTTTAACAGATTCTGTGTATCTCACCCCCTTCTACAAAACACCTGCATTCTCCAGACTGGTATTTTTCTGCCCTGGCCTTGTTTTTGGCCATTGTCTCACCTGTGAAAAGAACTGTGTGGACCTAATTTAGGCTCTAGTATCCTGTTCCTAACCACAGCAGCAGACTTTGCATGTGCAAAGTCCCTGAAAAGATCTAAATGCTTGGAAATCAGTTCACAATCTCAAGGCATTAAGTACCAAAACCTTGACACACTTTTGGCTCTTTCCATTTTAAAATTTGTCTAACATTTTCTGTCAGTTCTTCTCAATGCTGAGAAAGAAATTCCTTTAACTTGAAAATTCTTAATAAATATAATACGAAATATTAAGCTCATTTCTATGGTGTACTCTAACAGATAAAACTTCTATTTTTGTGCAACATAACATCTTGATTTTTGTTTGCTTCCCTGTTACTCATCATGTTGTTTTACTTTAGGAAAAAGCAAAACAAAGTCCACAAACAAACAAACAAATTTTAAAAAATAGTCAGACCTATCAAAGGGCTTCTTATTGCAGATGATTTTCTGGTAAGAACAGAGGCCATAATCACACAGATAATGCATTTAGTTTAGCTCTGATTTCAGCTAACAGAATATGACAGCCTTTTGCAGAGTCTCTTGTTCTTAACTGTGCTACAGCACTGACTCTACTTTTATTATATTAGACATGATACTGATATATTTTAAATGGCCTAGTAATTACAGTAATGCCCATAGGCCACTGCTAATTTTAACTTCAGCTTTCATCTGACTTCGCTTGAGTGTATGTGTGCATGTGAAAAGGAAAACAGATGAAATCTTCAAAAGTTTATCAATTTAAAAGCACTTAAAAATAATAATTCATAAAAAAATGCTTGGAATTACCTAATCTTGCCAAGCTGCCAATAATCAAACACTATTTAATTATAACTGCTTTTCAATAGAGAAATTAAAATTAATCATAATTCCTCAATTTTTTTCCAGTCTCAACTGATAAATTATGAACAGGATAGAAGCTATGTATTAAAGTCAATTATCTGGACAACTGCATCTAATAGTGTACAAGCTATTTCTGCCTCTTGATGGCATATGTGTTATAGGAAAATTTAAAAAATAAAATTGAATTTTTACTCTCAGATAATTAACTTTAAGGTATTTTTTTTTAAAGAAGAAAGAATAAAGAAAAAAAAACAATTATATCAAGCACCTGGAACAAGTTAAGCTGGCCACGGTAAATATCTGAAGACAAAATTAACTTTTCCTTTCCTTCATATATCAAAGTATATAAAGGCTTTTCTATTTAATCTTTAAAACTTTGAAAATAAAAACTTGAAAAGCAGTTATAGTGTACTAATTTTTTATACTCAGCTGGAATTTGCAAAACTGAATAATCATCACAGTGTATATTCATGCCTGTGGTGTTTGCTTTGTTTTCTGAATAATAACTTGAAATCATTTTGTGCTCTTTCTTCTTTTCACTGTCATGTGAAGCACTTCACAACAAATCAAAAGAAATGCGAAGCAATAAGGAGAATGTACATACAATTTCTTTGTTTTCCCTGTCTTTTTAAACACAGGATGTGGTTTTAACTTTTTAGTCTGTGCTCCAATGTTATTTTTTTTAATTTTAAAAGAAACAGGCTTTCTTATCTGTTTGTGGTTTCCCACATATATAATCTAGGTATGGCTCTTTGATGACTTAGAATAACATTACAGATTCCCTCTGGCACTGTTGGTTCTCCCCTGTCTCCCTGCTGGAGAAATGTGTTACATCTTTACAGATATGTAATGAGCAGCTGGTAGATTTTTTCAATGAATTTGCTCTATCCTAGAGCAATTAAAGTATCTTTTACAGCACCTCTACAAACCTCAATCCTGAGATTGTTAGTGTGAAGAAATCTAGGAGGGGAAAAAAAGCCAGGAAAAGAGAAGGAAGAAAAACTAATAATCTCTCATCACTTTTGGAAGTATTTAGGCTTAGCTTTCTGAGGTAAAGGCTCAATACTAGCAATTTAGGGATTTATTCTGTATCAGAAGGGAATAGCTCAATTTGCCTTAACAAAGAATAGTGAGTCACTACCATAATTTTCTTCAGATAGTAACTTAATTGAAGTAGAAGAAATGTAATGTATGAGAAACATACATTATGGCCAGTACTTGCCAGCTCAAATAATCCATTTAAAATATTTTTACTGAAGTATGAATATAAAACCTTCAGTACCGGCAGAAATCTTAAAAAGCTTATCTGCTGTGTCACTGAAATAAAAAAGAGATGTTTTTACAGAGATAATATTAAAGGCAATCAAATACTATGGGTCAACTGTGATTTGTGGAGATACAAACAGGCTACTGTAGTTATTTTGAACCTTAAAAAAACCCCAAAAAACCCAAAGACTCCTTCCCTCTTTCTCAAAGGCTGAATTGAGTTAGAGTTTAAAGACTTCATACTTTGTATGCTTTCCCTTCGAGTTTAGCTCTTTCTGTCACAGAAATGCAGCATGTAGAGGAGGCTCCGGTCCAGGCCATCCCTGGCCCTCTACACCTAGCTGTGCTTCAGTGCATGAATAATGTATCTGTGTGCCTGTTCACGTGCACAGAACATCCTAAAGGCCATTCTAGGAGAAAATGTATTCAAAAATGACTATGGCATGAAATGCCTTGCAATTAGGAATGTATTAGATGACTATTAACTAACACACACATATAGAAAGCTTATTTTTAAGACGTTGATTGCCTTAGAACATGGTACTGAGAAAAGACCCTGAACCACTTAAATAACTGTTAAGAAAGCATGGGTGGAAGAAAGGAGTAAAACTATATAAATTTATGATCCTGCTGTTCAGATGCCATTTGAGGATCAGTATACCACATTGTCATCGTTTTTTGCCTTCATAACAGCTCAAAGCCTTTTTGTTCATATGTTACACTACTTCTGTTAGCAAAAAAATTAATTTCCAACTCACAGAAAGATGCTATTAACGATCCACATTACTTTCCACTTAAAAAGGAAAAAGTGCATAAACATCCAGATATATCTCCAGGGAGAAAAATTTTATAGTCCCTTACATAAGTTAGGATTTTTGATATCCCCAGTTTGTGACACCAGTGCCTGATTGCAGATGTGTCTTTAAAGCTAGGCCAGGCTGATCCTAAAAGAGACTTAATATTTCTATACCATCCGAGAAAACGAAAGCAAAGTTTTTTATAGATTTGAATAAACAGAATTTCATAGGTATATTTTTGGTGCTGTTAAAAATTATAATAGTAGACTAAATAATTAATATTATTGAGTGGGTTTTGTATGTTTTTGCATTCTTTTGGCTCTGGATGGGCTGATATGAAAGTTTTGGATGAAACGAAAGAGAGAAATAAATAAAATTGATGCAAGAATTATCTGTTAGTGCCAGTTGAGGCATTTTGCTTCAGTTTTTGTTGTGGCAAAAATCCAAACTTTTAGGTTTCAAAAGTGTTTGCAAATTCTTTTGAATCAGAGAATGAGAATAATTTATTTCCTGAGAGACACCTGAAGTAATACATCTAAATAATAAGCAATAATATGTGCATCAATGTATGTTTTTAAGTACATAATGTTTATGTAACACATTTAACATATTTTTAAGGCCGTATTACTGTGTTTTGTTTATTATGATCTTTTATTTTCCAGCACTCTAATGTGATATTGTTCAATGTACCTCCATTCAAAAGTATGCTGAATGTACGTATCTCTTGGCATTCTTCTTCTTTGTCTAGACAGTTGAACTAGATGAAGGCAGTTGGACCAGGTTTAAGCAGTTGGACCAGATGGTCACTGTAGGTTCCTTCTAAATCAACTGTTCTATTCTGTTCTATTTTTCCAAGCTTATCACTTTGATAAAATTATTCCTGTATTAACATCTTTCCATTATACCTACAATAAGACACTCATCCAGATGACTGTCACAGCCTATTTTGGCCTTAATTGTTATCTCTTAAAGGTTAACAGTGCATGAAAAGCCCAAT
Source organism: Molothrus aeneus (assembly GCF_037042795.1). Taxonomy (NCBI): domain Eukaryota; kingdom Metazoa; phylum Chordata; class Aves; order Passeriformes; family Icteridae; genus Molothrus; species Molothrus aeneus. The sequence goes on along the minus strand of NC_089647.1, from coordinate 71,726,943 downwards.
TCTCATCTCTCTTCATCATAACCCATGTAGGTTGCATTTCAAAGACTACCTTAGGGCTTTCTGTCATGATTTACCTCATGCATGGAATAAAATCTTGAACAGTAGCATGGACAGCTCATTGGTCTTTCTAAAATGTGATTTAACCAGGCTACCTGGGATATAGAAATGGTAATGACTATGAAATTAGCATTCTCTTAGCTACATTCTCTCAGGTTCTTAAAATACACATTTTCCCTTCCAGAAATTCAGTCCTCTTTTCACTCCTGATTTTGATTCCTTGACAATTGTGCATTTATTACACAAACATACTTTCTCTCCCTGGCTGTCTTTTTGACTGCAACATCCAGCTGCTCCTAAGAAAACCCAGGCTGAAGTTTGAGGATGTGGGGATGGCTCCAAAAAGGGCAAATGTAGATAAGATTTCACTAGCCCTGGCTCTTTCTCCTCTATGTGTGCTTCAGGGGGATTTATGCCTCACAGACCCCATCTCCTCTCATAGTATCCAGAACAAGAAATGTATTATTTCACTTTTCCTCTATAAAAATATTACTCAATCATTATTTTCCAATGATTATAACACACAGGGTTTCAGGGGAGCACAGCAATTCTCTCAGAGAGTGATAGAAAACTCCATCTGGATATAAATGCTGTTCAAGATTGCTATAGCTGCTCTACTCAATCTGTTAGCCTAAATGCCAGAGAGGGATAGGCTTTGTGGTGTATTCAATGGTGATGTAATCTGTCTTCACTCCTATTTTGCTGTCTAGTGTGTGTATGTACCTGTCTGAATATTCACCAAGAAACTGAAGTTCTGTGTGTCTGCAATAGAAGAGCAGTAGGGACAGGAACACTCTCATGCAGAATCTTCCTCTAGAAGAAGGGTAAAGACTTAAGGTTGGTATGTTTCCTAAAAATAAGAGAATACCTCAGACTGTTTTTCATCTGTGGGTTCACAGTTTAAGCTCCTCATAGCTAGAATTTCTAAGATAATTTCTACTGCCCTTCCATCTGATTGTAAAAACTGAATTTAATACAAGAAGTCCCAGCTTTCTTAAAACTGGGTTGTTGTAAGGTTGTTTCCTCTCCACAGTTATGTGTAGGATTTTGCTGGTTGAATATTTCTTTAAAAAATCCCTTTTCTCTGTAGCCTTTCAGAACTCTGTCCCCTTTTATGAAAATCTTTTCTAAAGTGGCTTGAAAAATAACTTTTTTTTCCCCTCATATAGCCATTTGGATGGCTATTAAAATACATGCAGAAAAAATGACTGTGATAATAAACAAAAAAAGAGGTGTATATATCAAGAACTGAAGGCAATAATTTGTTTGTTTGTATAGAAAAAAAAACCAAACTTGCTTTCTTTGAGAATTGTAAATGCAAGCTTTGAAATAACATCTTTTCTTTGTGTCCTGCATGGAGGCATCATAGAATGTCTTGGAAAGAGCCTTTATAATCATTGAGATACACTCAAAGTGCCGTGGGCAGGGAACAATTCACTGTACCAGGCTGCTCAAAGCCCCATGGACTTGAATACCTCCACGGATGGGGGATCTCCAACTTCTCTGGGCAACCTGTTCCAGTATCTTGCCACCTTCACAATGAAAAATGTCAGGAATCTCAGAGCTGGGAAATAAATGAGTTACAGGGAAAAAGATGTGGCAGGCTGTATCACCTGCACACATGTGATTAAACTTCCACAGGGCTAGGTCTGACATTTCTTTTCAGTGCAACACAAAATCTGTAAATGTTAGTAAAAGGAGATATACACTGAGCAGTGCTCATGGAGTAGATACAATTAAGTTTTTCAAAAGTGTAGCACTTATGCATGATGCATATGCATAGGAATGTCTTGTGAGATGGCAGGTGTACCCTTGGAGATGCATGGTTTTTGTGCCAATGCACAGGATGCCATCTAGGCTGCTAAGAAAGGAGTCTGGATACAGCTATTGGATGCAGGTAAAAATCTGCATACTGACCAGTTCACAATATACTGCTCTTAAAATATTTTTCAAGACATATGATTCTTTTTATTATAAATATTTTTTTATTTTTTTCTCCACACTAATTCTTGTTTTTTTTCTTGTTCCACCTTGAAATGTATATCGCAAGATTCATGACATCTGTGTCTACTTAAAAGCCATTATGTTGCCTAAATGTTAATGCTATTGAACAGATTTACTAATGTAACATTTAATTCCTCGGTGATCCATCACACTCATTAATATTTAGACAAAAATGTTTTGATCTATATTGAACTTTTAACAGCCTCAGCTGAGGTGAAACTACATTAATGGAAGGGACATCTATGTTAGTATTGATATAAGGAGACATCAGCCTTACAGTAGTATTTATATTTAATATCAGTAATCAATAATTATTGTTTCATTTCCTGATGTCTCTACATTTTCCTGTGGCAGAGCCCCTTTTTTTCTTGAAATGATTCTGTTCAAAATGCCTGCAAATCATTGACAGGATATTTGGCCTCTAGAGTTATAATTGGTCAGAAGCAAACAAAGTGGTGAGTTGAGGCACTTTTGAGAATCACTATACAGTCTTTAATTTAATTGAAAACAGACAGCTTTGTCTGCTTGAGGATCTGTTAATTAGGGTGTCTGTGCCTTATGGGCACACAGGGCTCTATTTTGCCTAGGCTACACAGCTGTAAGGTAGGAATACATGGAATTTTCCCATCTTTTACTTTTTTTTTAAAGACAGGTACACGAAAAACTTTAAACACTGTGATTGTCAGATTAAAAAGAAGGTTATTTCCAGTGGGAATTTTAACTGTGCCATAAGTGAAGGACTTGGGTATCAATTTTATAATATTTTTTGACTAAGAAATCACTTCTTTAAAAAGAATGTTCCATATGTCATGATCCTGTAGTTCTGTTTAGTTTCTAATTTTTTTTTGTTGCTTCTCCTCTCCTCTCACCCCCCTCTCACCCTCCCTCCACCCCTTTCCTCCCTCAATGTCTTGGTGAAACAGTTTATTGTGAAATTTCAAACTTCTGTATCAGATACACTGGCTGGATCCATCCCAAACAGAAGATCATTAGCAAGGCTGCAAATGCTACTGTGAACAAGTAACCACTTTAACAAGCCAGACTTAAGAATTTCAGCATTTGAAACCTTCAAAGCCTTTTCTCTATTTTTATTTTTGTCATGCTACAGCCACAGTTCTTGATGTGGAGTCAAAAGCAAGCGTGATATAATTTCCCTGGCCTCAAGCATAAAGATTGCTAACAGCATTGTGTCTCTATCATGGAATGCAGTATCTGTGTGTGTCTGTGTATGAAAGTAAGTTGACCCCAAAAAAAAAGAGACCAAGCAAGAAAACTGTTACTGTAGATATATTTTTCCTATGGCTAAAAGAGTTTCTGTCAAAAGAGAGCATCTTGAGCTTTTAATTAAATATTAATATAAAGGAGAAGAAAAACATCCCATTTAGTTGCTTTCCTAAAGCACTTAAGACACAGCATGAATTTGTATGCACAAATTAAATTATTTTCAGCAAATAAGACTCTGTAATAGGAATATTTTTTTTTAAATGTTCATCTTAAATGTGAGCAAATGGTAACAGATGTAGTGGCAATTCTACATCTCATTAGTTTGCATACTGCCTTGAAGGTTACAGACAAACTTAATTTCAGGCGTCCGGTACCCTTATCCTCCTCAACACACACATTCAATTAAATTCCCTTCCTTTCCAAAAGCAGCTTTCACAAAGTAATGGATTCAACATGTTATCCTGTGGGTGCCTGAATCAGAGCTGTTAAAATGCTAAAATGTGTATGAATGACGTGCTCTGATGTTGCCTTATGTAAGTCCTCATCAGCATATTTCCAGCACAGAGATTATCTGCTAAGTACACATGAACTGATCAAACTCTCAATTTATAAGATGAAAACGTTTAAACTTTAATTTTCCAATTAGCTTTGGCATAGAATACTTAAAGCACAAATAGGCTAAACATTTAGATATTATTTTATATATTTAATTAAAAAAAATAATACAAAAAGACAACAAAAAAAATTTTCGATAGTGTCTGACTTTCATTAAAAAAATGACAAATGTTTTCGTAATTATTTCAAACAATCAGCTAAAAAAACAACCTCAGGCTAAATGTGAAGTTATAGACAATATGCACAGACTGGTTTCTATGTTGCATAAATTTAGAACTAAATGTGACAAGCTTCCAGCTGAGCCTTACTGGCCACACAACAGTCTCCATGCTGCAAATCATTATCTCTCACAGAAATCAGCAGGACTCCTCATGTGAGAGCGTGCTCTCATTTGCATCAAGTATTTGTAGAAGGCAGTTCCTCAATCAGATGTTACATGTGATAAAAACATGTTGGCCCCATCTAGAAAATGCATTTGTATACTTTGGGGCCTCTGCAGATTTGTTTTAATCTCAGCAGTGTTTGACACACAGCTAAGTGACCTAGCAATACTGACCTCACACTTGAAGCCTTTCAAACTTTCATTGAACCTCTGATTAAAGAAAACAAAAAAAAAGAAAAAAAAGGAGGAAGAAGGGGTATTCAGTAGCACAGCATACAGGAGACCTGTGTTTCAGTTCTCACTTTCTCTCACCCCCTGCACTGGCAAAGCTGTTGAGGCAGCTGTTCAGTGCTGCTATCATTTGGTTGCCATTCAGCAATGACCTCCACACAAATAGTTGGTGGCGCTGATGAGAACCAAACTGTGAATTCCCTCTCAGGCCTTGACAGTGATAAAGATGGAAGGAGGTTCCCTGACAGTCTGAGATGCTAGAAATCCTCTCTCAGAGTCCAAATATAATTATTTATGTCAGTATTGCTAACATTTGCTGGTTTTCCATGAGTCTGGGTATATGCATTACTTTTAAAATCCCTATCTTGTAATGAGGTGATTATGTTACAGCTTTCACTTTCACCTACAAAGGTCTCCTTTCTGACTACAAAGAAATGGTAAAACGGGTTCAAATCTGTGAAGATGTAACAAGTTTAATATTTCTTTTTACCTAATTTGTGTCAAAATGACTACAGAAAAAAAAGCAACTGTCCCCACTTGCTATTCAAAGCCAATCCTTGCCCTTAAAATACATATTTAAACATAATTTCTAATCTATTAAAGTATTTGAGAAAAGCATCATTCTCCTTTTGTTGTTTTATGCAAAGAGGAAAAAGTTAAATTCATTTCTCTCTGCCATTCCTGATTTTTTCTGTATTTTTTCATTTCAGGACCAGAACCTTCTCTTAAAGGTCGAGAAATCTCCAAGTATTTTTATGCCTTGTATCATTTTATGTTATTTTATGTAAATGAGAGGCTTTTTATCAACATTTCTCAGGAAAGGGGCTCATCACCTGTCAGGAACATGAATCTCAAATTAGGTTCCAATAATATAGTGTGAGTTTCCTGACATTTCAAAATATTTAAACAAGTTTTGATATCATGCTGGTTGCCAAGGGACATTACATTTAAGGAGACTTCCCCTGATTTTGCTTTAACAGTCCAAAAATACTTTACACCTCTCCTGATGTGCAGTACTGTGACAGTACTTTTGCAAAATTTATGAAGGTGACCTGTTTTTTTTCATCATGTAGAATTACTCAGAAGAACTTTTTTCTTATGGTAATTGCATTACCTGTAAAGGATTGGATGAATGGTAGAATTTTGGCTGAAAAAAAAAATCCCTAAAAATTTAATATGGGAAATTTATAATGAAAAGTCTTTGTAATAAATCAAATCATATGGGGGGCTTTTGGTGTGATTTGCATTTTTTTTTTTGTTTTGGGGTGTGTTTTAATTAGGAAACAAAAGACCATTTTGTTCCTTAGAAAATAAGTACCTTTCATTGTGCTGTAAAGATCAGAGACAGTCAGAAAACAAAAATTCTAAAATCTAGTTTTTCCAAAGCTGTGGTCTCTTGAGAAAAATAACGAGAACAGCTCTGTCTAAAAACATTTGGAAAAAAGTGCCATAAATAGACGGCTGCTCACTGATATTTACTTATGATTAAGGGATGATGAGAAGTCTGATGAGAAGGGATGATGATGCAAGTCTGAATAAAAAGGTTCTGCACCTCAACTCTAATAGTTCTAACAAGATAATGTCCACAAACTGAGGAGTTATAGTCAAATAAAGGAAAGCCTTTGGGGATTTTCTCAAATTTTTTAACCTACTTTTATGCAGCATTTCTATTCTAAGCAGAACTATGTGAGCAAAGATCATGTTCAGAGATCATGATCAAAGATATGTGTAGAATCATTCTGGCAAGGATTATGTTATTGTATACACTACTTTACTGAAATAATTGTCAAATTTCTACAGGAAGTGTTAAAAAGGAGTAAGATAGTAATGATATTTCTAATCCAAATAAGTCTATATTTTTTAACATGGATCAGAACAATATAGATCTCTCAACAGAGAGGAAGACAGACACAGAAACTTTACATCAATGAACTGATGAATTTGCTGTGCCCTTCTGTAAAAATAGTTATACCAGATACTCCCTCAGTCTGTGTTCTAGAAAACCTGACGCAAAGATTAATGAAAAAAATATATATACAGCAAAATATTTGAATATTCTTTTATCACAAAGTTTCTGTGCTATAAATAACCTCTTTTCCAACCTGAAACAAAAGCAGAGTATATGTAAAATTCTTACTTATATGTAAAATTCTTACATATTTTTGGTCTTGACAAGATGTAGTGCAATTGTCCTATACTACAGGAAAACTAGACTCCATTCTTTTTCCTACAAAGTGTTTTCTAAGGATTTGGTAGTTTAATAAATGTAAGTAAAAAATATTTACTGCACTGTTTAGAATTCCTGAGCTGATACATAAGTCTAAAAATTTCAGCTTCCAGAATCCTAACTAAAATGTGAGAAAAAAAGCCAAAAACAACTTCCAAACCAACCAACCAACCAACCAAAAAACCCCTAACAGCAAAGATAAATATGGTTTGCATAAATATAGTATAGTGTGCACTATAAAAAGGTAACATAAATATATTTTATTTTAAAATATTAATTTATATATAAGTTGAATTTATGACAAATACGTGTCCTTGTATTCCAAAGGCATAAGCAGCCACATGCTGTTATATGCAATCATCCCATTTGAAAATCCATGTAATTCCTGCTGAAACACACCTGTTGCATCCTGGGGTCCTTCTTTCCCTAATCATTCAGGCATTCAGAAGCAGTCCATGGCTTCCTGCCAGCACAGATGGAGCATCTTTTTTTATCCAATATAAATTAAGGCTCAAGGAAAACTGCTGCATGCTTAAGTCTCACTCTGGTTCAAAGTCATTGAGCCGTAGTGAACCTTGAGGTTAAGATAGAGAGAACTCCAGGCTGCTCCTGTCCAGGCATAATCAATAACATAGGCAAAAAGTGGAGGTTTTGGGTGTTATTTTGCAAGGTATTTGCAGACTGGGATGGTTCTAGACAAGTTTCCTGAGAAACAGGCAACAGAAGTATTTTGGACTGAGACCTTAATTCCTTCTGTTTACAGCAGTGCCAGGTGACAAAGTTACAGTCTCATGCATGGCTGTCACCTATGTGAAGAAAGCATCAGATGAGCCTAAAGAGATATGAAGGATTTCACTCAGAGCTTCCCGTGTGCTTGCAAGATAATCCCAACACTGAGCTATAGCCCCTGATCATGTTTCCATGATCTAAGTAAAAGATCTGTCTCCTACACAGTAACTGAGAGAAAAATGTGTGAAATTCTTATTATACTAATCTTAATGAGATATCTTCCATTTATTTTCATGGGACCATAATGTTACTCATCATGTGGAAAAGTTAAAAGAAGAAACTATGTTTGGTGTTAATGAGACCTAGTCTATATTTATTCTCATGTGCCAAGTTAGAAAACAATAAGGGGTGATTACAAAAGAAAAAATAAAGCTTAGAGAAGTAAACATAATGTAACAAAGATAACTTTTCATGCACTGTGTTTTCAAAGAATTAAATGTTATTGCAAAGATACTTAATATTTTAAATACTTAAATAGTAGGCAAAAATATTTTGAAATCAGGGTGTAAAGGTAATAAGCCTCTCTCCTTGATAATTAACCTTAGAACACAGAAGTGAAGCACTCAGAGTTCTTATAAAATTCTCAATATATATCCCTATCTCATGCATATCTTACTGTATAGAAATAAATCAAAGTAGAAAGTGTAGTTTTCCCCTTTTTTATTTTCATTTAGGAAACATATTTGAAGACTTTATGAAAACTAAGTTCTTATGTGCACAAGTATTTGATACTATTCCTCTTGTAGATACTTAAAGTGAGGAAGTGAAATGACTTCGTGGACATTTCTTTGTGTACATGAATCAGTGCACGACTGAAAGAAATATTCTGAAGTCTTGATAAGATATTTTTTCTGAAAATTAAGGAAACCACGTAGGTAGTTTATGTTCTCAAAAGCGCAAAGACGTAGTCAATACTTTATTAATTTTAAAAATTACAGAATAAGCTCAAAAGGATGAACACCTTTAGTTCCACCAGTCAGCTTTGCACTAACTGGATTATATTAAAACAGGGAGGTATTATTGATGGTACTTTTGTACAGAAATCTGCTGGTTAGGGTATTGCACAGGAAATGTTGAAAATTGCCAACAGGAGTCACTTTGTCCATTGGACAGGGAAAGATCTGATTCAGCTGTGCCCTGCTGCAGCTGGCTAGAGGGCCATGATCCTTCTCTTCAGTTAATTCTTTAACAATTGTTTAATGAAAACAAATTTAAATGAGGTAACAGGCCTTGCAGTCCTTTGCTTCTGGCTGAGTGATTTCATCACTGGGCAATGATTAGGCTTTCAATAGCTTCACAACAATCTAATAAAGGAGCCACATCCTGTTGTCTTACATTGCTGGCATGAAACTGAGTGGAATGGAGGAAAAACCACTTGCTTAATATCACAGAGGTCATCTGTGGTAAAACAAAGTGCTTGAATCAAGCTCTCTTAGTTCCTGTCATATTGACAGCATATTATACATATAATAACAGCATATTAACATATTATTCTTTGACTTCTTAGGGTATCTGAAAATACAGTGTCTGGAGACAAAGCTAGTAACAGGATTCAAAACCTAATTATGGCTTTTTAAAAATAAAAATGCAACTGTTGTCCACAGTGCCACTTTTTCCAGTTGATAAGAAGACCCTAGAATAGGTCATTATGTAAAATATGTGCTAATGTGAGTTGAATTTTAAACCTGCTTTTTTTCAAAAATCAAGAGAAAGTCTATCCAATTATGATTCACAATTCTGGAAGACATTATAAGAATATCAAATTTGATCCTGCTAGGAATTAAAAGAGGATGCTCCCTGGGTAATGTTTATTGATATGCTGTTATTCTGTTAGGGTAGTTAAATATAAAGAAGAAAAGACAGCATTGCTTGTACTTTCAAAATATGAGAAACACTAAAACCAGCAACATAGTGCAAAACAGAAGAGAGAAGGCATAGTGAAGAGAAGTCAAGTCTAAGATTAAGGTGTTTTTTAGCACCAAAACAAAGCCTTTATTTAAGCAAAAAGATTCTAAAGTTGACACTGTCCCTCTAAGCAAGAAATGTCCTGCATCTAAAACACTTAATCTCACCCATCAAAACACAGTATTTCAAAATATCTGTGTGAAGGAGTTATTTGTCATTATTTTTTTCCAGACTGTCATCCTGATGAAAGAGTTTTGTTGTTTTTCAAACAATACTCAGACAGCATTACTCAAGTTGTTCAAGATGCAAGTGGTGTTTGAAGCTTTAAAGACCGTGAAAAACATCTATTTAAAAATGGTTAGTGTTATCTACCTATCTCAATACATTAGTCGTCTTCTGACTCTGTGCTTTCAGAAGTGGGAGAAAAAGTAGGCAAATATACAGTCTGAAAGTAAAGTTCAGTTCCTAAAGTTCTTTCTTACTGACTTTTTCAAATCTCCTCTGAAGCCCAGATTAAACCTATACAGAATTTTGCCTGTATGTTAATCACAGAATGAAATGAAAACAAATAAATAAACAAATACACGAGGGAAGAAAAAGTAAAAGACTACGTGATTCACAATATCCTCCCTAGTACAAATAGAAGAATTACACTGCAGGGGCTTTGCCCTATGTGCTATAGTTTTCAGAATGTTCTCTAGACCAAACCCTAAATAAAACACTCTGTTATGAAAAAGAAATCAAACCATATTTTTCTAGAATATCAGATGGGATCAGAGGGAATAACTAAGCCTGATATTTTGACACTGAAAGAATCAAAGAAAACAACCCCCAACCTCCTCCCCCCAAAAAAAGCCAAACAACCCAACTAGACCCAAATTAAAAATCTAAGTTCTATTTTCTCTGCATTTGAATAAATCTAAAAATTACTAGAATACATTAGATATTGGCTCGTTTAATAATTGAATGGAAGCTCTGTATACCATTTATCCTCTCTTGGGGCTCAATCCAGCTTATTCATGTATGTGATCTTTTACCAGTGCCATTTTTTACCTGAATGAAAAGGAAAACTGTCATATGGTTGCATAATGAAATTAGGTCAGTAATTCCTTAAAGTACATTTTCAACAGTTTTTATGGAGAGAGGGAATGCAAAAGAGAGAGAGGTTGTTTTTGACACTGCTTCAGCAGGTTCTTCAAGTTTCTTTTTATCCCAATGTAATGCACTGCTATTTTAATTGTAAATGTCACTATAATGGAGGCGGTGTGTTAAATGAGAAAATAAAATTAAACATGCATTCACAAATGAGCAGTTAGAATTTCATCCTGTAGCTACAAAGATGTTATGGACAAGATGTAAAGTAAATCTTGAACATAGAAAATTTTATTTAACTTGGGTTGGAGGTAAAACCTTCTTCCCCCAATTTCTGTATTTCTATTTAATATTATTTTATATTATTACTTGCTGGCAAAACTGCATAATTTTTTTTTTATTATTCCAATGATACACTTGGGAAAAAAAAGGAAGTAGTCATGGGTTGTTTTTTTCTTCAAATATTCTTCAGGTCTGAAAAAGAAGAACCAAACTTGATACTATAGCAGCACTGGGAACAGTTGCCATGAATTGGGGTTCGTTATGTTAGCTGATCAGTGTGACAGAAAAGGGTAGTTAGCATTTGGAGTCGACTGACAGGTTAGCAAGGAGAGAAGTACAAGATAAAGCAAGTAGGTAAAAGATGTAATTTCATGACTCTGTTTTTTTTCAGGAAGGACAATTTCTGAGTTCCCCGTATAGTCCCTGTTTATGCCCTTCAACAAATGTAGCTGAATGAAATTGTAGGATTCAGAATGGTGTCATATTCCCACACAGGTAATTTCAGTGAGCCAGTTTACAGCTGCTGCTCAAGCTGTTGTGCAGGCGAGGTATGATCAAAGGGAGAAAATGGCAGAGCTACTGCAAAGTGGCTTTGAAAGGAAAGCCATTGTTTTGTGAAACTATACACTGAGATGAAGAGAAAAAGAGAGGGGGATGTAACTAATTCTTGTGGAATGATGAGGGTTAGCAGAAGGTGAGGGTGAAAAATTTGCAATGAACCATGAAACAGTTAGAAGTCCACTAACCAAGGAAGTCAGGCACAATTTTAATTTTTTCCCCATTGAAGCTACCGCAGTATTCTCCTTCCCTCCTAGGTGATGGCACCTCCAAGACCACAACTGCCAAATGATGGGTTTTGGTTTTGGACACATATCTCAAAAAGGGAAAAAATGAAAATGAATGGCTATGTTTCCTTGCCTTAAAAACCCAAACCAAAAAGCAGTGACATAAGATATTAGTTCTCCATCTCTGATGCTATATAATATTCTGGTTTTGGAAAGAGGGAAGGGAAATTTGATAGAACAGCCTTAATTTACACTACCCTTTATTGAAACTGGCTGACTGCTTCCTTCTATTTCCATGGAAGTTATAATACTGACATTTTTAAGAATTCTCTTCTTTTGCTTAAATTTCCTAATTTCCCCAAGTTGCAACAAATAGACATTTTTTCATAGCTCAGAGACTGACAATTAAATTAAAATTTTGGCACAGTATGGTTATGGGTATAGTTGATGGGTTGATGTATTAACATTCTGGCTTTCAGATAATTGTTACAACATGCTCAGTGAGACAGGCAGCGTAGTGCAGCAACTTAACACAAGGTTTTTCTAACATATTGATCTCTGTCTTTATCTGTTCTGCATCTTTATTTAATAATTTCATTGTCCTTTAAAACATTAAGTGAAATTATTTTTGATTTTGAAATTATTTTAGAATCAGAGAATAAGCACCTTATCTCCATATATTTCCTTCATTTCCTTTATTAATATGCAACATTAAAAGGAAAGAAAGTAAAAAAAAAAGAACTGAAATGTTTTAACTTTTTTTTCTGAATTAGTACTACAGTAAACATAAGAAATGACATCTGCAAATTTATCAATTAGAAAATTTTTTTCAAACTTTTTCACTTTATTCAAATCTTGTAGAGAAGTATTGCAATACAGTCTTCAGTACCAACCTTTTTGTCCTTTTTTTAACAGGACTTTATCTAGGATTATATAAGAAGGATAAAGGGATAGACATAGACTGTAATTAAAAAATGGCATAATTCATAATTATTGCTTGCTTTTTATATGGAGTTCTTTTCTCTCCAGTATGTCTGTCTCTCAGTAACTGGATTGATTTATCTGAGAGGGAAAAGAAAAAGTGGTGCAAGTTGCAGTTCACCTTGTTAATAAATACTCATCTCAACCAGTGCAAGTAATAAAAACATTAACTGTAAAACCACATGTATGTGTGCCTTTAACAGAAACATGCTTTTCAGTAGGGAGAATGATTCTTCTGTTAACTTGATTATGTCTCTTAATGTTAATATTATCTGTAAACCAAGATGTACAGGTTATATCAGTGTGTTTTAAAAGTGACAGCTTGTGGCAGTATCAAACTGCCAAAAGGACCAGGGCAATCATCACCATTGTAGCCTAAAAGCATGTGAAAAACTGTTAAAACATTTGAATATAAGATAAATTCTCATTCCATTGTCCCAAAACATTCCAAAGCATTATTTAATATACAAGTATCCTTGGGAATTCAGCTCAGTTTTGTGAATAAATGAGGCTTCAGTCCATATTCTAGGTGCTAAAAGATACACAGTTTCAATCTTTTTGTAGGAGAAATGTTTGATGTTGTCACATATTCCTTACTGAAGAATTTAAAAAGAAATTAAATTATTCATTAGTCAGGCTGTTAGCCTGGACTTCTTGCGACCATTAAATTATACAAATGGTTGCTTTGTTTCGTTATTATACCTGTATTCTATGATGAACTGACCTTTTTCAGTCTGAAAACTAAACAGTCTGCATGCAATGAAAAGACCATATGCAATGAATAAATATTTATTCATGGCGAATGTAATGTTTAAATTAGAATGAAAAGGTCTCTTAGAACTAAACTTTATTCAATTATAAAAGGCAAAAATAAATATCCAAATTAGTCTCAGGCTTTCCATGTCAAACTGGAAGATTTCAACTTGAAACAGAGCAATAAGTCAAAGAAAACTAAAATGTTTTGTTTCTTGTTTGTTCTTTCATGACTGGATTTCTTTATGTTTTCCTAAGCTTACATCAGAGTCAGTAGGTTTGTGTTATTAATGTTAGAGTGATTGTTTGTTTCCTATACCAGAAACATTCTGTTAAACAATTTCCCAAGTGGAGCACTGGTGCCTGGAAATGAAGATCCTTATCTGTCTCACTCTCATGCAGTTAGTCTGAAAATAAGGGTACAAGCTGGAGACCAGTTGTGCTGCCATGTGTTAAGTCATGTACTGTAAGGCTGTAATTGCCAGTGAAGAAATTTTAAGTCAGCCTCAATTATAAAAGAAGTATATTAAAATAAAATGCATCACACAGCAGACTGAGCATGAACAATAAGATGTCAAAGCACAGTATAATCTTAGCTGCACACTGCTATCTCCATAGCTTCTGTCTTGATGGGAAAGTAGGTAGTGTTTGTCAATATTAGCTATTTAAGCATGACTGTGGTAGGATGATTTTATAACTAAATCAAAACAGTAGGGTAACATTTTTGGACATCAGGACCATCTGTCTTTTCAGGTTTTTTGTGTTAGATTTGCCAAAATTTGAAGTCCACAAGGTACTCTACTTCTTCTGACCTAAACTGGCACAGAGGAGTAAAGGCTAAAGAAATATTTCAAATTCTGATAAATTAATATTGGGAAAACAAAGATAAGTAAGATATCTGGAAGATTTAAATAAAGATTTGCTTCCTGACCATGTAGGATTTCTTAATTTTACTTTACCAGCTGAACAGTCATTTTCTTAGCCGAGACCATACGTTCCTTCACCGCTGAGGTCGGCTGTTGGTACTTTATGGCATTGTTCCCAGACACTGGAGGAGTCTAGCTTATTCAAACATGACACTTTAATTTGAAAGATGTATGAAATATTTTTTATCTTTCCCTCTGAACAAAATCATATGTTCAGCATTTTTTTAATAAACATTCACAAAGAGCATTCTCTTCTATTTATTTCATCTGGAATCCTATCAGTTTTCTTCATAGTTGACAAATAGTTTAAAATCTAAGCCCAAACTCTGATTTGTGTTTGTTTATTACTGTTTTAGCAATGTTATATGCCTACCAGCTCTGCAATTGAGAAAATTGTCTTCCCATGGTAGTTTCTAAAACAACAGACTTCCTCCAGAAGAGGCAAATTGCAGCCACAAAAGTAAAGAGGAGGAAATGAAGACACATAAGTCCTTTTTATCTCCTGTTGTAGCTCATAGATTTAAAACCCACAGCACTATTTTATGGACAAAATCAAACACTCCTTACAGTGCTACACCTCCTCCCTCCTTTCATTCCACACAAGCCACGACAGCATGCATATATTGTGCAAACTCCAAAGTCCTGGTTAGCCAGGGATATTTTCTCTAGGATTTTGTTTTGGTTTTGTTTGTTTATTTTGTTGCTTGTTTTTTCAGGGTGTGTTATGTACGGCTGTTTCTAAGGTACATGTTTGCCATCAGCCAGCAGTCATTCTTTTTCCTGGTCTCCATATCTAACAACATCAAAAAGCTGATCAGGGAGTAAAAAAGAATTGTTTACTTCTTCATGAGCTAAAGCTACACTTTGCTGTATTTCCCTGTGGAAGAAAATACTTTCACACAGAACATTACAAACTTGGTAATTTGTTACAAAGTATTTTATACATACATAGCACTTGTTATGTATGTCATGCATTCTTGTCATGTTTGGAGACACTAGCTTTCAGCAGCCTTTTGATGTAGGTATAACACATTTGGATGCCAGGTACACACTTGCTGGAGATCCAGCTTGGTTCACTTCAGTGGCAGGCCTTTAGTCTCAGTTAGTTTCATCACAATGCAGAAATCCTGCCAGATGCATTAACAGTGATTTTTAGTTCCATCGGTCCATTACACACCTAGTATCTTTGATAAGGTAAACTTGTGATGCATTTGAAAAGACCCAGAAGAGAGAGATTACAGATTGAGAAGCACAGAATGTTGTTGTGGTGTTTTTATGCCATAATTTTCCTTTTCAAAGGGCAACACTGTTTACTTTCCTGAATGACAAGTCACAGCTATTGGCTTGCTAGTCTTGAAGTAATAAGTGTTAATTTTCTAGATTTAACTCAAGGTGTGCAAAACCATTAAATATTTATTGTTATTTCTCCAGTTTAAACACAAATGCTATGCAAATATTTCAGTAGCATGTTGTACTTCTCTAAACATATATTTGCCTTGCCACATACTGCAATCTTTTTCAATTACATAAATTTGCAATTTGCATTTGGATTTTTTTTTTCTTTTTGCTGGTCAGCTGGATATTATGCAAATTTTAATGAAAGAACAAACAAGAAAACAAGGAATTTCCTTCTTTGTTAGTGAAGTAACATCCAGACTTTGCATAAACAAAAACACAGAGCTGAAAAAATGCTGAAAAATTGGCAGTATGCAATATTTAAAATTTATTATAGAGACACAGGTTTGGGATCAGGGAGAAGTGAAATAAATATAATGATGCACACATAATGATGCCTTCCCTTTAAAACCAATAGAAGTTTCAGTGAGCTAATTTAGCAACAAGAATAACTTTAATGCACACTCTGCTGAATACCATTTTAATTTGATCCCTTCGGGAAACTTAAAACTTTTTCAGATTCAGTTCCAGATATTTATGTGCCTATATTCAATTAACTACTACTACATTTTAAGCTTTCTTTTCACATCAGAAGTTCATTTTCAGTGACTCTGTTTGTATTTAAGTTTCTGTTTTAAGGGTTGGATGATGGTGGTGTTGTTTCGGAGAATTTCTTCAGATTTTGTTGCATTTCCTGAGATTTAGAAGCTTAGTTAGTCAGCTTTTTGTTTGTTTTCCCAACAGGTCAGATGTTGAGTGATTGCTTATTTAATAAAGTAGCAGTTCTATTTGATGTCCAGGTAGCATTGCAGATGTTGGCCCAACACTAATCAATATAGAGGACGCTATTTGACAATCTTAACTAAGGCTGAACAGTACTTACACATGCAATCTAATTTCAGACTGACCATAAAATAGCAGTCAACATAAGCAAAGACTGTAAAATAGAATCCCAGACAATGATTTATGTGGAACAGTATTTGTTTCTGTGTACTATTAATTCCTGTCAAGTGCTTTATTTTGATTGGTGGACATGAAGCCATGAAATCAGTTATAGCTTTTCTTTACTGTTTTTGCGATTTTGTGCACTTCCATAAACACATAAGATGCATCCAAAAGAGAAGAAAATGAGCATTTGAAAATCACTGAAAAATCATGGAATCACTGCAGTGAAAAGCAAATGTGAAGGAGAAGGAAAGTCTTTTCTTACAATGTATCTCCCCTCTTTTCAAAATCATGTCAGAATTAATGACTTGGCAAATCCATTGTTTAAGATGATGGTTAAAAGAGGCTACTGAAAGTTAGCTTCTGAATAGCAGCCCTCTGTCAGCTTTAAAAGTTTGGGGAATAGGATTTCCCTTCTTGGAGAACTTTAGCTGCATTACTGGGCAAATGTTAATCTGCAATACTTCACTACTTCTAAAGAGAAGTGAATGTCTTACATAACAGTAAATACTGAGTTCTTTAAATGAAACATTATTATTGTTATTTAAGTCAGTAAAATCAAAGAATCTCTTCACTGAAACAACTGGAGTCAGGGGTCCTACCAAAGACACTAGTATTTGAAATTTCTGAATTAACATTCAGTAAATTACATGTGTTGCAGAACTGAAAAAAGAATGCACAGAACAGTGTCCTCATTACCAAATAGAATTAGCCACCTCACCCTTTTTTTTGTCCCTAATGCAGGAGTTAACATTACAAAGTATACAGCTAGTAACTGAAGGCCCATCTTTAGCATTTCTATTGCTTTTATAGGGACTAAAAGAAGTGGATTCAAGCAAGCAGCCCTAGAGCTTAGTCCTTCTGAGACCATGCTGCAAACACAGATTTCCAACACATTAGGCATTGTGTCCCCCATGCTTAAGCTTTAAATTGGTCTTTAAGTCTGAGTATCCCTATAAAATTCTGCACAAACTATACAGTCCTGTGTCATAGGTGTGTTTTATGAAAAATCCTTTCATTAGAATTTTTCTCTCCTGAGAAGCTGAGGCCTCAGGAACAAAATGTAAACAATAATTATCTGCTGCTGTGGAATGCAACAGGTGGATCTGTGATTGGTCCATGTTGGTTGTTTCTAATTAATTACCAATCAAAGTCAGCTGGCTCAGACTCTCTGTGAGTCACAAGCTTTTGTTATTCATTCCATTCCTTTCCTTTGCTTGCAAGCTTTCTAAAGAAATCCTTTCTTCTATTTTTTAGTACAGTTTTAATATAATGTGTATCAAAAAATAACATCAGATAGATGCAGTTGTGGCAGGAAGAGAGCTCCATCTCCTGTCCCTAAGTATGAAGATGGCCTCTCTAAATATACCTGATATGGCAACTATTAACACCAGAACCCCAAAATTCAGCACCCTTTGTCCTTGACAAACAGCCTCTTATTGCAGTGTGGAATTAAACTCACCCAAGCTGTTTGACTGAGACAATTCTGATTCATATAGTCCTGGTTGAAGGCTGCACAATGCACACAAAACTGGTACATTTATTTTTAGTTCCTGTCGAACCAACCACTAGAGAAATGTGTGTAGGTGATAAGTTTCTTCATAACAATGATTCCACAGGGAAAACAAAAAACAAATTTTATTTGTTTCACATGGTGTTCCACACTTGCATTTATGTTTTTGGCAAATTTAGGTTAGCAGCATTTAGAATAGAAGACAATATTTAATAAAATTTGCCATTACAATCTTAAAAGCAAAATTTAGAGACTTTCAGCAGGTGCAAATAAGATTATTTTCTTATATAATCACTCTATTTTGACTGGAAGTTTCCTTCTCTAGAATTTTCCCATTGTTATATCTTTTGCATTAAGACAGTATTTTTTTAATCAAAGCAAATCTCTTAACAATTCTCAATGTCTAAATACAAAGCTGAAGAGAATACAAAAACACTTACCCCTTTGCACTGTCTCAATATCATGACAAACAATTGAGTATGCCTTACTGGTTTCCAGGCATTGTGGTCTCTCACATGTCTGTTAGAAGTTTGGGGCTAATGATGGTCTCAAAGATGATGTAAAACAGCAGCTACAACTGATCTAAGCCCTGTGTTGTAAATGAAAACAGCAGTAGAAGCAGCTCTGTTCAGGCTGTGGCTTCCATGCCATTCATGTTATGCATAAGTTTAAGGATCCTTGTCTTACGTGATTCATGTTTTACTCAGACATAGTATTCAAAAACTATTATAATATTTAAGAAAAAAAAACCAAAAAACCAACAACAACAACAAAATAAAACAAATAATCCATAAGTATTGAAGTACAGTAAGCTTTTTTTTCTTTTGTTTTCAGAATTGCTGTCTATAATTTAAAAGGTTTATCTTTTTAGTCTTGATGTGTTTGACTTCACTAGTTGCTGATTCTTGTGATGGTCTGAAAATTAAATTCACTAGCTCTTGCAAAATTCATGCTAAGATTTCTTTTTCATTTTGGAATGTTTGCAGTAGTCAAACAAGTCCCTGATTTCAAGAGTTATGAATGAAGTCTGGCAGCCTATGATGTGCAGGAGGTCACATTAGATTAAGATTTTGTAACCTTTAATTATACAGGTGTCATCCATTAAGTAGGATTAAGGATTGCAATTGTGCTCTGCTACAGAAAAGTGTTAGAAAAAATTATGAAAGGATTATTCTTTTATTTTCTTTGGGTGCAATCAAACATATCTACATCTGGGTGGGTCCTTTCAGCCTCTTTTATGTTCGGTGGAGACATGAAAACTCTTCATTACACTGATTATACAAGGAGGTTGGGAAATTGTCTCAGAACCAGACTCCACTTGGTCACACGGGCTTTGAACTTTTGCTCCTAGTAACTTTCTTGTACAGTCAGTGTTCACACAACTATAATACACAATATTGATCACTGAAATACTTTGGAAGTTAGATATGTTAGATATGCAACAGCTGAATATTTTTTTTAAGCCCAGCTGTCAACTTAGGTTTCCATCATGGTTCCAGTAGCCATGGCCATCACAGGTCATTTGGTACTGTGCTTCTTGTTGAGGAGACTCAGAGACCCCTCACTCAGACTGCAGAGTTTCCATTTAACTTAATTAAAGAGAAGACCTTAAATAAGGAGTCTGTCACACCTCACCATGTATACTGCACCGATTATTTGCAAACTTCTTTTCATGTCAGAAAAGTAGAAAATAAAATTATTCAGTGTAATTGAAAATAATTTAAACAAAGGAAAGATTTTATTCACTCTTACAAAAGACTTCTTTAGTAAGAAACAATATCAAATGCCAAGGATCTGGCCTTAGAGGAATTTTACAAATTCACATTTGCTGAGAGGACAAATACAATATACATCTACCCTTTTAATGGAGGGGATTTGAGGGGATTTGCACCTTGAAATGCCATTTGAAAAAAAAATAATGGCAGAAAATTAAGACCATTGTGTTAACATATTTTTGTTGTTTCTCATGAAAATATGCATATTAAAAATGTTTACATCATACAAATGTTTTTAGAAATTCAGTACTCATTTATCTTCAAAGTCACATTGGATGTAATTTTACTCCTGCTGGAAAAAATGTAGATAGTTTAGAAGAATCTGCCATACTGCCATTGATGAGATTTCAGTAAAGTTTCTGTTATATCTTTCCCCCAACATCATTATCTTTGATAACCAAAATAAATAAGTTCCTCCTGAAGAGCAGTGTTTCACAGAAGTCTTATGAGTTAGAGAACAATTAGTCATCAAATTTTAAAATTACTAACATGATGGTTTCTTTAGCAACACGTATAAGTTGCTAAAGTTGTAATTTTATGAATCTGAATTGCATAGCATTGACACAGAGACTGCATGTAATGAGTAGCCTTCCTTTTCTCCTAAGGATCTACTACCTACTAAAATTCCTCTGCATAAAGGAGGAATTTGGACTTGAGGTAAACCTCATTAGCAGATCTGTGGATATTTTAATTTAGTAGATGACAGCACCGTTAGTTCCTCTGGCTTGGGTGCAGATTCTGCCTTTTCTGCCCTTGCTTGTTCATTTGTTGATATTATAAATGAATAGAAAAAGGATCAAAAAACTCCTATGGCTGTAATATGAGGACCATGTGTACATTTTCTTTTCATTTGAGTAGGAAAAAAACAAAAAGTTTTTCTTTGATTTGCAGTAATAAACCTTGCCAGACAGACCATGAAGAGTAAACAGGCAATCTGCAGTCAAGCATGCAGTTGCCCTTCTATAGGGTCATGTGCTGAAGTTATGAAAAGAACAATTACTTACTCCTCAGGGAATCTTGTTCAAGATATTATAATCAGGAGGAAGATAGAGAAGAAATAAACGTAATCAATGCATGCAGGTTTTGATTAAAATGTCAAGAGTATGTATATCACTTGATGGTTTGTTTTTTTTCATATTCTCAGGTGAGACTAGGAAAGATGGATCTATTTGAAGTATCTTTCAGTTTTATTCCCACCCAGAGAATACAATATCTCAAAAGAAATAATAAAGTCTGAGGGGACATTGTCATCTCAAATTTTATTTTAAAGGGCACCTCAGGGCTTAGCTGAAAGGTCCTTGTTCAGAAGTCACCAACAACAACCTACCTCATGCATAAGAGGTGGGAGTAGGGGCCCTGAATTTCAGGAAAGCTATGTTCTACATATCAGAAAAAGGATACTTCATGGCTATGTCAATGTCAATATATCCTGGGGACTAAAACTAGTGGATCCGTAGCAAGGAATTGTTGATGCTAAAAATCTCACTTGACAGAAGGTAAAAAGTTCAAGTCTCATACTCTTCTACCTTTTTTTTTTTTTTTCAAATTCACACAAGTTAATCTGATGCGCATTTGAATCTGGTGTTCACCAAACTTCATCCAAATGTCATCCAAATGAAATTCTGTTCTTTTGTTCTGAAATGACTCCACATTATGCTCTGATCTCAGAATATGTCATATGGAGGTGCACCATAACACCTGCAGGGACCTAAACTCTTGTAGGGCCACAATCCAAAATCATGCTGCAGGTTAATAACTGAAATAAAGGAGATTTCCATGCTGGCTGGGGCTCATCTGGCCTTAATTCCATCTGTAGCCTGGTGGCTAATGCTATATGGTATCTAGGTAAAACTGTTCTGGCAGCAATTATGGTAGGAATCATAGGAATTTTGGCTGGATGAGACCTTTGAACTTTGTGTTATGAGTCAAGTTTTAACCCCTAGACCACTGTGGTAGCAGCAGTCATGGTGCAAAACACTTTATACATGTGTTCAATTAGAGCACATAACTTCAGGCATATGATTCTGATAAAAGAACACATGCAGTCATTGAAATTATTCTCTAAAGCAGAAAAGAGAAGAATCAAGTAAAGCTTGGATTCCTTTTCACTGCCTTAAGTAACAAGAGGATACAAGGGGAGAACTGTTCCCACTCAAGCTCCTGTACTTTTTATGGTATTCAAGGTTATAGATGCAATAGCTATAATATACTATGTAGCTATACATTAATTCTCATGTAATTGTTATAGACTTACTTTATTATCAAAATAGAAAGTCAGAAATTCTTCATATGTCAATTATTTAATCTGGAAACAGCCATGACAAAAAAAAATGGTATCCAAGGAAGTGACCAGTGGGATACAAGCAACTTTCCACTTAGTTTTATTGAGAATAGTTTTCTGAAGTAAACTGTGACAAAGTCAGTGGAAAACACTCACGCAGCCATGCAGATATCCTATACTCCTCCTGGATGCTTGGCTGGCCAGGATAAAGCATTGCAGAGTTCACACTCTTCATTTATCTGGTATTTTGCAGCTTTGATTCTGTGTGCAAAGCAAAATAAGTGCCTCAGTGAAGCGAGGTCCCTGTCCTTTCACACTTGACAGGCTGCCTGCATGTGTCCCTGGGGCTGCCAGCTGAATCTCCAGCAGCCAGCTTACACCTGCACATCTCAGCCAAGCCCAGACAGAATATTTTGGTGCACTGAAGCCCCTTTATTCTTCAGCCAGCTCAATCCAACATTAGTGAGAGCTCATTCATCCCTGTTGCTCACACAGTGACACTCAGTAAGATAAATTTCTGATGTGAGCTGCAACACAGGATTTTCTGAGGAGGATGCAGAAGAAGTTGGAAATCCTCGTTCTAGCATCACCCTATTTCCAAGCCCATACACATGCAGGAAGAGCCATCCTTGCCTTATAAGGGATATTTATCTCTTCATGTGGTGTGTGTACTCTCACATCATTTCTAGATTGTAACCACAAAATTCACAAAAGACTTCTTCTAGATCAGTCATATCTTATCCTGTAGAAGCTCCAACCTCTGTCTCTGCTAAATGTACTTTTTTTTTTCTTCTATACTGAGGAATTCCTCAAAAAAACACAGGAAAATGAAAGAAAGGAAGAACAAATGTCCACACATTTAGAACTAAAGAAATGAATATACAGGAGCAAACGAGGAAGAAAAGAAAAAAATAAATTGCTTATACATCACAGTCCTTATGTTTGTGAGAATAAATGTCCTAGCAGTATTACTCAAGTTGTGCAGAAAGATTAGCGTAGCTCAAATATTAATGAAAAAAATATTATAAACTACTAGGAAGATAAGTCAACAAGGAAAAACTAGAATATATATGAAAAAATACATGATCATGTTCTGAGTCACTGACAACTGAAAAATGACCTTGATTGCTTATGGATTAGAAGCCTAAGAAAAAGTACAAAGTGTACCCCACAAGCTACAAAATTATGTAATAGAACAGTAAGACCAGACTATTTAATCATTCATAAGGCTCTATAAAATTTCAATTTAGTGAACCTCCATTCTTGTGTTAAGAACAGAGATTTGAAAGCATTCAGATACAAAACAATGTTTTAAGTTAAAACAGCACATTTAGAACCAGAAAAATCTTTATCTTG
Organism: Molothrus aeneus; assembly: GCF_037042795.1. Lineage (NCBI taxonomy): Eukaryota > Metazoa > Chordata > Aves > Passeriformes > Icteridae > Molothrus > Molothrus aeneus. The sequence goes on along the minus strand of NC_089647.1, from coordinate 71,703,425 downwards.
AGGGGCATCTTGAGAAATGAAGCACTGATATAAAAGGATTGGATAAATGTCATAAGATACTTATAATTAAAAAGACACTGAGGGACTGTCTGTCTTTGAGTGTGTCTTAGTTGCCACAATGAACATTTTGAGGAACTGATTAGATAGGCTAATGTTACATTTGTGATAACCTTAAGTGCACATTAAGTGTACATATATAAAAATACATATACATGTAATATATAAAAGGACATGAATACACATGCATGCTATACACACACAGTTGTACATGCATACATGCATATAGCAAATTGAGAACAAGAAATTGATCATTTTAAGTCACTGCTAGAAATAATTTCAGAAAATTAATAAGGGGACTGAAAATGTAGGGAGCGAGCACAAAAAAGTATTAAGCACAAACAAAGATATTGCTAAAAATTCCAGGATGAACATATAACTTTAAATATATACTATATTTTTATATTCACATATATAAAATATGAATTTTCTATTAACTTCTTGAGGGGAAAAAGTCAAGTGAACGTCATGTCACGTGATGAGGACTTTTCCACTTTATCACTATTAAGAGGCCAATAAGGGGCATTTATTAATGCTAAAATTGTAATGCTATCAAATCTAGATAATATGCTTTAGACAATTTTAAAAGAGCTAGCTGCTAGAAGCTTTGGAAGATAAAGGTCAATTTCCACTAAGTGTCCAGAACTGATGAAATTACAATTGTCTGAGAGAAAACCAGTATGGTGCCAATATCTAAAAACCATGAATAGGGTAGGTTACATCATTAAAAACTCATAAATTAAGTCAGTTAGGCCATTACAGTTCTGCCAGTGATCCCAAAATTATGGCAGAACTGATATACAAAACTTGGTTTTCTCTCTCTTCAATATTTCTTTTTACCGAGGCTTAATTTTTTTGGTAGAAGTAATTAAATGATGTATTATTTAAAATATTTAAAAGTAAGAGTTTAAGGAAATTATTTGTGTTAGGGATCTGATGGTAGATGAATAAGTTCTTCACAATACATATTATTATGCAGGATTATGCGTTATGCATCAGGCTTTATATAGATATGACTTGTTAAAATACCCTTTCAGTAAGTGATGTCACACAATCTGCAGCTCTAAGTTTGCCTTCAAAGTTTAACCTTTTTATCATTTACACAGACTGAAAACTGTCGGTGAGATTAGCAGATGACTGTTGTTAAGTGGCAAGTCTGTGTTCAGTCTGCTTTTCAGGACAAAATACACACTGTTAGAAAGCATTTACTCTACTATGGTCTAAAATAAAGTTCTGCATCCTAAAGGAAAGAATGCAGATAATGATGGGTGGGAAAAGGCTATCTCCGAGTGTAATCCTATCAAAGGTACAAAATATTGACTAATGACACTAGGACTGCTGTCTATCTTCTAGACATGGAAAGAATTCACAATTTCAGATTGATAAATGAAAACACTAGCAGAAGTATTGCAATCATTATATATTTTTTTTTCCCTTGTGTAAGAGAGCTTTAGATTTGCTCTTCTGTTGAGTAACCAAGACAGCCAATGAAACTAGAAGTCTAAGAAAGGACTATTGTTATCTTGGTTACACAGACAAGTCAGTGAAAGTTTCTTTGCCACACATTTAATGCAGTAATGTTCAAGACAGTGAAACAAACAAACCCAGAAAACTGGGGAGAGAGTAGGCTCACATTCAGAATTAACTCAGAGCAGATATTGACAGGGGAGTTAATCCAGGTGACAAAAACTAAAGAGCTTGAATCATTATTGACTGCTGGGTCTGCCATGGGCACTTTGCCCAGACAGTAAGCCAGAGACAGATAATAAGATGGAGCTGTTAAGTATATGGTGTGACTCAAACATCTTTGGACTGGATTTAGTTTTAGAAATACTCCTGAAAAGAATCTTGAATGTTTCTTAAGAATGATTTTTTGGTAAATAGGCTAAGTATAATTTTGGTTTGTTATACTGGCAAAAAAACCCACAACAGAAGTTAGTTATCTGTGGATTTTCTGCTAAGAAAAGAGAAAGAAAGAAAAGATCCATCAGAAAAGAAGTGTCAAAATTATTTGAACCATAGGCTGTGATATAATGCTTCAAAATTTTGTTTCACAGATTAGGAGCTAGATACTCAGAATGCCTTTGCTTTGCAGATACAAAGAACAGGTCCTTGTAACTTTCAACTACTGTTACATTGCTGCTGTATACCATTTGGAATAAAATTTAGGTTGCTCCATGTTGTAGCTACATTCATTATACCTTAAGGAAACTTAACAGGACTATTAGAAGAGAGCAGTACACTTAACCTCTATTGTCTTCCTGTAGCTTCACTTACAAATGTAGACTGATCATTACTTCATATTACACTTCTTTTTTGTACTCGGAGTTCACATCACAAGTCAGAATGTTCCATACACCATTGAAGTGCTAATATTTCCATTAAACTAACATTAATTTCCTGATTTACTGCTCAGTACTAGGGCTGTCAGCCAGCAGCAAAACTACAGTTTAATAGTGTGGAAATAGAATGAAATCAATAACTAGAAAAGCCTCTGACTTTGTGAAGTCAACCTTAATCATGAATCAGTTATCTCAGATTTTCTGACATAACTCAAATAGATTGTGCTAAGGCAGAGAGTGGTACCTGAGAATTTATGACAAGGTCATATCCCAACAGTGTCAGGGACTTTCCAGCCCTGCCTAGGGCACTTGCAGAACACCGACCTTTAAAGCTTCTCCCTGTTTAAACTATTTATTGCCTGCGGTGTGAGAGGAAGCAGAGAAGGGAGAACATGGAAGTGTGGGACAAAGGTCACAGCTCTGGAGACTTCTAGTATGTGCTTTTTTGGTTTTGCCAAAAAAACAATGAAATGAATAAAGTAGAAGTACTTAGAGTATGTTGCAACATAGGAAAGATATTGCTGATGTTGCATATAAATATATTGACAAAAAAAATTTCTTCTGAATATATCTAAGAAGAAAGCAGAAACATTACCTTATACAAGTAGCCATGATCTCAGGAACCATGCCATTACCAGTGCAAATGTCAAACAAAACACACCACTTGAAATTTTACTGAAAAATATAATTTAAAAAGTATACCACTAACTCTGTTCCTTCAACTCCTCATTTGTTTATTAGTGACAGCCCAGTCCATGCCGGTTCACAGAGGCATTTCTGGCTGTGATTACACTGCTGTTTCTTTCCTTAAAGAATGTCCTTTCAGTGATAGATCCTTTTTAAGACTAGTTTTACAATGAAAGAGATGTAAAAAATATTATCAGTATTTTTACCAAAGGAAAGCAAAAAATATTTTCTGAATTTTATTCGTGTGTGAAGATTATTCTAATGCAGCATAGACACAGCCCTTATTAAAAATCTCTAGTGTGATCACATTTGAAGTATTGCATGTTATTACCTCATAATCAGAAAATTGTAATGTCTGGATCTCAATTCCATAAAGACTATGGAAAGACCTGGGTAACTATAGAAATGGAAAAAGAGATGAAAAAGACAGGAAAATTTAGGTCAAGTATGTATCATTTAGCTAAGGAATAGTGATTAATGAAAATACAAGAATTCATAGCAATTCAGAAATACAGTGAGATATTAAAACTTATAAGCATGGATTATTTAGAGTACTTGAGGCATAGTCAAGTGGAACACAGCTAGCTGATTAAGCATGAACTGATAAAGAACCTTGGCACCAATTCCTGTTACATGGATAATTCATTTCCCATAGGAAGTGTCTTTAATAGACTTGTGGTAGTACTTACGATTAAGAAATAATTGATCTTTCACAAAGGTTCTCCTTCTGTATTCCATCCAGTCATTGAAAAGATCTATGGGCTCAAGCAGCTCTGCTCATTTACACCAGCAGAGAATTCAGACTTGCTACCTGCATCACAGAGATAAGAAAGAAAGGAAGAGAATCATGATGCAGAGCATGGAAGGGATCTGTAGGGCAAAGTTCAGTTTAATGCTCAGAGTCAGTCAGAAAGAGATAAACAGCATGGCCACTCTAAAACAGTACTGTTCTACTTCATTGCTTCACATTATTTTAGAAGAGATCTTTGTTTCAATCTAGTAAATATCCCCTCCATAATTTCAGTTAGTGTTTTTGATACCATATCATGAGTCCACTCTCCTCATCATGAAAATTTAAAGCACATTTTTATCAGTCTACTTGTCTAATTCAAATGGTGCCTGTAGTTTACAGTTATATTCCAAGTAGCTTCCAGACGTACAACATTAGTCTGAATAAATGTTTCTGTTTTTCAACTGAAGCAGATACAATAAGAAATTTCACACAATATTTTTTTTTGGTTTGCTGAAAATCTTTATTAAAAATAGTAGAACTAGGAGTCTGCGTAGATTAATTATTTTTCTGTTTTGCATGACTCTGAAACATTTTGTTTGCGTTGGTGATTGAGCATTAGCCATCTAGACTCCATACAGAGAACAATTCCTTTCACAAAGAAAGCATAGTAGTTGCTGATAGTAGTTTTATTGCAAAATACAGACATGATAATTTATTCCTTTATAGTTATTTGGACCTGTAAAATAAAATAAAAACAAACTTTAAGAAGGTAAATACACATATAACTGATGAATCATTTCAGTCCTACGAAAGGAGCATTCAAAGAAAATGACAATTATCCTCTGACAATTTTATATTACTTTTGCATTAAATCAATCAGTCACAAGTATGCTAAAAATAAGCCATGAGTTATGACAGAGTCATTCACATCCTTACCACTTTACATGACCATATTTTCAAAGAGATGTAGTTGGTATTTTCATATTCATGTAGACACTCTTGGGAAGAAAGGCTTCTAGGAAAACCAAGGGTAAAAGAGGATTATTTCTCTTTTCAAGTCTTCTTGGAGTAAAAGCCCGAGACATTTTATCAGAAAATTAAGAACAAAGATCTCAGTATTGTGCCTCTGCAGTCTCCCTCTCCTCCCACAGTTCTTCCCTTGGCTGTGGCTCTCCCACTTTAGGTTCTGTAATAATTTGTCCTTTGGATTCACATTTTTTACTGGTATCAGCCACTGCCCTATAAACCCATATCAATACTTCTAAGCTGAGAATTCCCTACACTTCAGAGAACATACCTGGAGAGACCATTGAAATGTAAGTAGAATGAAAAATGGTACAGCACTAAAAATTGATATAAGTTAAAAAAAAAAGTCTATACCTGCTGAGAGCTTAATAGTGTCAGAGGATGGCTCATCACTCGGCAGGAGTTGTCAGAGGCGATGCCAGGCAACAAGATGAGAAGCATGAGGAGAGCAAGTAGGCTGCAACATGAAATTGCTGGAAATACAAGCTTCTATTTTTATTAGTTTTTTTTTCCTTTTTTTTTTCTTCCTTTTTAAACCCCTGAGAGCTCTAATGGCAATTCTTATGCACAAAATCCTCTCCCTCTGGCAAAACACACAGTGCCATCCAAAACAGCAACACCCTCTTTAACCCTGGCAGAGTACACATACTCAGTTACTCTGCTGATGTGAACAGTATATGAATTGCCTCTCTGAAACTAGCATGAGCACATTTTTATTTGGTTGTTTTTTTACTTCACTCTTTTGCTTACATTTGTTTTAGAACAGTATTAGAATATGCAGATACTAATTTTTAGCATTACCTTTTCTAGAATATGCACCATCATTCACCATCAGTCTCTTCCAGTGAGTAACTGGGAAGTACCAATATCCAAAAACTGTGATACCACACCTGTGAAATAGTGGCTGTAAATAATGAGTAATCCATATTAAAAACATGAGTATGAGACTTTAACATCATAGAAAATATCAAATATCTTTTATAGTCTCCACATAAATCTACTGCTGAAGACAAATTCTGTTTTCAAGTATAACAATCTCTGATACAGCCTCTTGTAAATTGTACTAAACAATGTGAGCTGTTGTATAGTAGAGGAACAGGAAATTAACTAAAATTTATTTTCTCTTTTGATCTAAGTCAAGTGTTGAATTAAGCCACTGCATCTCACATATTAGAGGTTAGACTTAGAGAAAAATTTTAGACATCATCACTCAAAATATTGAGGTCAGGCGTAGAGAAAGCCTTCATAAACTGTCACTCATATTGGAATATTAGAAATCTAACCTTCTCATTTTAAAAATGAACAGCAGTAGGCTTTGAAAATGTGTCAGCTAAGAATGTGGGTAACTTAACTTTAGTATGCAAGGGGTGGCCAGGCCACCAGGAAACACAGGGGCTGACACCTCACTTGATTTGGGCTTCAACATCAAATTCAAGCCTAGTGATAGAGATTCACAGTCTGAATGGCCCTACTGATTAGACCAGGCAGAGAGCTGGAGATTTTCTGTAAGATTTTCCTGACCCTCAGGGTATTTAATATTTTGGTTCCCACTTCCCAGAGCTTGCCCTCAATACCACCCTAGACTGGAGGAAAAAAAAAAAAGAGAAAAGAAGAAACACACATTCATTATTCCCTTTGCTGGAATTGGACTGCTCTGAAAAGAATGTGAGACTGGCAGCATCAGAGAGAATAAACAAGAGGGAGTCTGATGCTGCAGGCCAATAAGGAAAGTGACTTTGCTGCCCCAGTGCTAACAAAGGCAAAGGACCCTCCACCAGATGAAGCAAACCGTCCAAGAAAACAGAAAAACTGGCAAAGCTTGCACACAGGCAGAACATCAGCATCACTGACCCTTTTGAAAAAGTACTCCTTAAGGAATATAAGCATCTAAGAGAACCCCATCTATTTCATGCTACCTCACCCTGAGAAAACACTCAAGAAATGATGTTAGGGAAACATTAAGTCTGCTGGCAGTAGGACAATACCCTGCTTCTGCTTGATGAAAAACTGGGGACATCAGACTGTCTGCTAATAATCCTGTCTTCCTTGTGCTGGAGATCCATTAAAATATAAGCTCTCACAGAGGCTAGAAATAATCCTTCAAAAGGATCCATACAAAGAATTGCTTTCTAGAAGTGACTGACTATATGAGCTCAATGGAGAACAGCTTCAGATAGTTTCATCCAAGATCAATGCACTACCTAAGAATGACAGACAGGAAAAATAGCTTGGATAGCTTGAAGGAAAGTGAGGCAAAGGGAAAATAATTAGAACTGCTCTGTAAAATGAAGCATAATCAGAAAAAAGAATAGCCTTACAGCATCAAATTATCACCAGTGAAAGTATGGAAAGAGCTACTTACAAGGACTATGAAAGAAGCTAGAGGTATGGTGGTTGCTTTATTTAAATAAACATAGAAAAAATGAAGGCTGTAAAACTTAAAATGAAGATTAAATTGTCAGAGAAACTAGGCTTCAATTGTTATATTCCTAAGAAGTGGCTAAACATGTCATCTTAGGGTTCTCTGTGTTGTATTTTTAATGTTTCTTCAGTTTAAGAACAAAATCTTTTATCACTAAGCACCAGCCTTGCAAACTCACCACGGGGTCCAGAAATCAAAGTCAGCTTTTTCAGTTTCACGTAATATTACCAATTTTGCAGTAAGAATTTAGCTGAGAATTCTGTTTTTATGTAACCCAGAACTGTCATTTACATTCAGTCACAGGTAGAAAGTTGTCCAGCAAATGCAATGAGAAAAAACGTATACAAAAGGTCAAGGTCATCTCCATTTCAGTCAAAGTTCTTTTTTTTTTTTTTTTTTGTTTTCCCTAACTTTTTTATTGCAATTGAATTTCAGTATTTTAAATTAAATATATTTTAACCTGTAGTACATCTACTATTTATATAGTAGCAGATATATTCTACACATCTACTGCATATCTGTAAGTACAAGCTTAAGGAACTTAAAATAACCAAACAAAAAAATACCCAACACATCAATATTTTCTGCTGAATCTTCTCCTTTTGTCAGCCAAATATATTGATAAGTTGCCAAGAATTTCAGAACTGCATTGTTGTCACAAAACTAAAAGTTAAGTATAGGTCACATCTACCAAGCTGCCAATTTAACACATAGGGTTAACTAGTAGCAAAAAGTAATATATATATATATATATTTACTACATTCCTGGAGAATCAGATTAGTGATTTGTATTTTACATTTTATAAATTGAGGGACAAGAATAAGGGACCAAAAATTAATATATAACATAAGTGACCAAAAATGAGAATGATTAAAAATAAATGCTAAGCTTCTTGGTCAACCAAGAGGACACCTGCTTTCTCTAGGGCATACCCTTTGGTGTCTGCAGTTTTGCTACATCATATGCCCAGATTTACTGGCACCTTAGGAGGTAAATAAACATTTTATCTAAGTTGTAGTGTGAATTAGTATTCACTAGCTGTGTGTCCTTGCTGCTAGGAAATGCAGTGCCTCAGCCTAAGGAAAGCTTAAATCAAAGACTTCTTAACATAAGGAATTTAATATAAGGGGGAATTAAACACAAAGCATGAACAGCACATTACCCTTTCATGAGGCTGAAAAGCCACATCCCTCCTAACTTTGGCTGTCTCATGGATTTCCTGACTCTCTGCAGAGACATGGCTTGATATGGCTTGCACTCCAGTCTCATGGTCAGAGAAGGTGGCAGAAAAAAACTCATACTGGGGCTCTGGTTCCTTCACCTTAGACGCTTTGTAAGGGTTTTACCAGACAGGAAAGAACATGTAAGAAACAAACTAAAATACTTCAGAAGATAGAGAAGCTACACCCTTCTAAATATTTCTAGTCAGCTCTCTTGCCTCTGGATGAAAACAGAAATCTCTTAAGCATAACAACACTGACTGTTAAACATAAACATCAGTTTAAAGTTCATAAACTAAGGGTATTGCTAATGCTTCAGTTTTTGTTTTGGTTTTTTTTTTAATACATGCAGGACGCTACTTGCTGGGTATTGTTGGTGAATACTGAGCACATAAGACTAGTACTACACAGCAGCAAGTGAAGGAAGAGGTTATTCTCCTTTCTTACAGAAACTTTTTGGCTTTAAAATTCAACTATAGAGTCCTATCTTTGCTTTTGGAAAGTGTGCACCTCTTAAAAATACGTTTAATCAGAAAACTATTGAATAAAACAGGAATGAGGGTATAGCAGATTTAAACATGCCTTGATACTGCTACTTTGTCAAAGGGATGGTAGATTTGACTATGTAGTCTAGTGGTCCATGTGGAAAGAGAGACCTTAAATTAACATAGCCAAAGTAGCTCATACCAGGACTACTTCCCTCTTTGCTGGAAGACTACATGAATAGGCAAAAAGGTACATTTTACTGACATTTGACTGTTGAAATCAACTTTCTTTTCCCCATGTCAAACTTATTCATCTCCTTGGAAAATTATTAATTCTTTTGAGCAAGTATGTCTGTCTAAACTTAATTTTCTATCTAACTCAGATCAATTATTTGTGGTACCTTAATAGATGCTTAAAATTTAGAAGTAACAATATTCTCAAATGTAATATCCCATTCCTGCTCACAGACATCAACCCACTTCTCCTTAACTCTCTGATTTTTTTTAAGTCAATGTTTTATTCATGTGTTTATTTATCTTTACTTTTTATGCAGGGATAGTTTAAAAAGAGAGCACTAAAAGGTTTGGAACAGAGCACATAAACACTTCTCCCAGCTAATTTTCACAAGAAATTGAACTGACCATGTGTGAAGAAGAATTGCTGTTGCTAAGGGGAATATTACAGTGCTGCAAACTAGCAACAATGCTTAAACACTGATCTTTGATATATATAAGTATACAGTAACCTCCTCATGTAATCAACATAAAGTATATTCTGTTCAGAATTTTAATGGCAGTAGTAGAAGGACATATGCCTATGCAGATATGAGAATGAAATTCTGAGGTCACCATTAACATTAATTCACTCCACTTCAAAACATTCTCAGTTTAAAACCCTTATAGTCAGAGGGGTTGTTTATCATTTGCTTTTTGACACGTGGATTAATTTAGGAAATCATCTCTTTGACATATAAGGGGGATACAGTCCTCCTTATATGTCCTACAGTCCCCCTTGTTTTTACCTAGTAATGTGAGGTTGTATCAGCACATGGGAAGCAAACTATAGGAAGTTAGCTGCTGACTCTGTGCATTATTTCCATATGTCCTTAGCAAAACCCACCAAACCAGTGTCTAAAATTTAATCTGAATAACTATGAGAGATTCCAAGATGGCAGCTGTGTGTAGTCTAGCAAGTTTACACATAGAACTGAATAGGAAGACCAGAATAGGATTTATTCAGAAAGCTAAAAAAATAGAAAAAATAGATGAAGAACTGTGTTTAACTGTGTTTGTTGGCATATATACTGTAAGCCTATTTGAATTATGGTATTCCTTCTGTGCATTGGACTCCACTGTAAAATCAAGCTAGAGATGAATTTACACTCCAAGGTCCTGGGAGCCAGTCTGTGCCCAGAAGTACAGGCATAACTCTTAAAAGCTCTGGGAAAGCTGCACCATTCTCCCCAGCACATCTACCTGCAGCACTACTCTCTTGGAAACTCTTCATGCATTTTCACAGCAAAAGAAATAAAACTCAAGAAAACTACTGTAAGATCTATCAGGTGTTGAAGGATGAGATATAGGATAGAAGATGAATTATAAGTGTTTCTTTCCACTTACACTGAATTCATTACTTTGGGAAGAGTAGAAACAAAGCCTATGCAAGGGTCTCTTGAAGGGAAGTTGAAAGAAAAAGAACAGCAATTGCGCTCCATTTTTTCCTAGCATGTCTGTCTCAGAAGTTCTATATTTTTGTTTTATGAGACTGAAGAGAGCAATAAAAATTTAAAACAATAGGCATTTCCAGTTTAGTCAGTAGCAAATATAACAGAAAGAGGATACTTGCCAGATAAGTCACCCACAGAGACAGAGTATTCTGTATTTAAATCTCATAAAATGTTCTTCTGAACTCTCAGCGCTTGTGAATAGGAGACTATTACCCCTCTCTACAATTAATTCTGTTAGATGTTTTCTTTTCTGACTAAGAGCAGCAACACTATACTCAGCAGAGCTTTCAAGTAGTTCTGGGACCATGTCTCTTATACTCTTTCCCCCCCTTTCTCCCCTTTTCTAATCCTGAGTCTGCATGTACTCTTTGTTTAATTCTGCATTACAGTATTGCCAAAAGCTGAAACTCACCATGGGAGGCTGTTTTTGCAGAAAACTGCTAAAAGAGGTACTTTGTCACACCAAAAAATATTTTCATGAGGCTATGCAGAGAATAAAGCCTACACATTAAGACATCCTTTCATGTAGAAAAATTGACATGAATTTCACTCCTGTTTGGTAACTCATTGTTGGAATGCCAGTCAAAATCAGAACTCAGCAATTGGATATTTCTTTCCCTTGTCCCACTGTGTTAATATCAGTGTTTGAAAATTCTCTTTTGTCTGACAAAAGTGAAGTTATAACACAGAAAGTCTGGATGTAAAGAGTAACTAAATATGAAGTTATGGGCATATTCCCCCTGGCAGAGAAATATACAGTACTGAAGAGTTGTTTAGGCTATTTCTGTCGTAAGCAAGAAAAGCATGTGGTTTAAGTAACAGTTGCCAAATTACAATTTAAACAGGGCATTGTTTAAGTATAATTAGTTTTATGAAAAAGCCCATAAGCATGAGAACTGGCTTGAAATGTGATTGTTTTGTAGGTTGCTTATGCCTGCAGCACTGACTTTGATGCCTTTGTCTGTATAGAGCTTACAGCATGTAAAATTCCTTAATATCTTCACTGTTTAGTTAGCTTTTGCTCATTATATAAGTACTAAGAACAGATAAATCCCCAAATCTTTTATGATATAGGAAATTACAAGTGAGTACTATTTGGCATTTCAACATGAAGGCTGAAAGAAAGGTGTTTGAAAGTTTCGTTGCTGTGACCTCAGTCTTGCTTCATTAAAATTCTATATTATTATGCAAAAAAAGAAGTTATTTTATCCTTATTAAAAGTCTGGTCAAGTCATAACAAGAGACATGTAAATACTTTCTCACTGTAATTAACCAGGCTCCATTGTGACCTATATATTGGTAAGTCTGAGGACAATTTTTTTGGTGAGAAAAAAAGAAGAGTTAGAAGAAAAAAACCTGTATTATTTTAAAAGTTGAAGATTACAAAATTTGTGTTTCTTTACATCTCAAAGTACAATAAACTTGTGTAGGAGAGCTCAACTTGGCAAGCACCTTTCTCATTGATCTTTGAGAATTTGTAAAAGGTCTATCTATTGTTCTAAACACCTTATGGAAATATTTTCCTTAGTTCAGTATCAATTTCCACTTCTAAAAAGGATGATTAATTCTTAAGGGAAGTATTGTTGAAAATTTTGAAAAAAGTTATTTGAATCAAAGTGCAAGAAATGCCTTTTGTGATTGCTTGGATACTTTTCCAGTGAAACATTTCATGCCCCAGGGCAAGATGCAGACAACATCTTCTCTGATCACACTTTTCTAACCAGATAATTCTGACATAGATCTAGGAGAAAACTTCCTGAGTTTGACTAATATTCAAGGAATCTGTGGAGCAGTTCATTCTAGAAAAGTAAATGTTAAAGGAAATTTGTTTCTGAACCAAAAAAAAAAGCAGGGCTAAACTGATATAGCCCAATAACATAGAAAGAGCATCCTCATGTTCTTAGACATTCAGTTAAAAAGCCCAAGATGGAACATTCTGCCTACTTTAGGGAAAAAAAAAGCCTAAAACTTACAAAAACTACAAAAAGAAGAGATTTTCTTAATATTACTGTAAGTTCAACCACATACCAGAGGAATGTTGAGCAGAGATGTTATAAGACAGTGTATGACTCTGTGTGTGTGTGTGTGTGTGTGTGTGTGTGTGTGTGTGTGTGTGTGTGTGTGTCTCAAAAAGTTTTGGAAGTTTTATTTTAATGTATCTGTTCTTCCAAATATATCAATTTGCAGCAATTTTGAAAAGAAAAAGAATGTTAAATAAAGGGTCAAATAGTAAGATCCTGCATTTGCAACTGCAAAGGAAACTCAAAACATGTTATGAGATATAAACTCAAGAAAAGAGGAAACCATTTTGGAATTTTTAATATTAAAACATCACACTTCATCTGTGGAAATGAATACTTAAATAGAATTGCATGTAAGGCAGATGTAAAACTAAGATAATGAATAGATGATGAATTAGGTGATTTTTTCTTATTAATTTGCATAATTTTCAGACAGGTGTACCTACTGTAATTTTTACAGAATCAATAAAATAATTTTTCTAGTGGTGCTTTGAGCAGTAGACAGAACAGACTCACAATACAGGCATATGAAATATTTATTTAAGTACAGATTATGCTTGACAGATGTCTTGAGTTTATACCTACTTAATTTAGTATATCAAATTATAAAACCTAGAAAAGATAAACTGCACATAGTGACAACTAAATCCTGAATGGAATATGAAGCAAAAAGAAAGACTTATATATTTCCTAACATTTGTATTTTGTTGTCACATTAGTAGATAGTTCAGAATTTCCTGCAGCTTTCATTTAATAGTGAAATAAAACATCAAAAAGTATCAAACACAAAACCTAATGGTACAGTGTCCTCTAAAGACTCTAAAGTTTACATATATTCATAGTTTTAAAACATTGATGTGTGATAAAACATGCAGTGCAAACAGTTTGGACTACTTTTCAATGAATTTATGCTCATTCATGCTAAATGCAATTCTAATGATCTTTGGAACTGGAGGTACTCTCTGACAGATTACTCTATAAGGTGGAGGTATTGCTGAAGTGTTAAGCTGGAAAAAGTCTGGAGCTGTTCTGTGACTTTTTTCATCAAGAGTTATGATTTGATTGTGGTTGGCCCTCACTACTAGATGAGGGCTTGAAGGCTTGAAATCATATAGACATTTTTAGAATATGATTTTTTTCCATACATTTCGTATGTGAAGATAGTCCTCCATCTCCAAAGCAAGAGTTGAATTCCTGCCTCAGATGACTGACTTGGTTCTAATGTTATGCAGAGACATTTCAATTCTCAAAATATTTATTCTAAACTTGAATATTTCACATCTTCTCACTTATATAACCACTGAATAAAACATATTAACTCATCTTTATAACAAGATTTTTAGAGGTTTTCTGTCTTTCCATATTCGTTAATAAGCTGTTTTACATCAGTTGATGATCAAAATACATTTATTCCAATACTAAATATTTACTTAGATACTTAACTTTATTATTCAATGAATTTATTTGATTTATGCAGAAGATACTTAATTATTTTTTGGAAAACTAGCAGGAGAGTTATCACATGTAAATACAAATTTTTGAAAATAAGCATCTCAATAGAAAGAAATGCCAAAGCATATATAAAAGGAACTTGTGATTTCTCTCATCTTTGGAGACACAGGAACAGACACAACTGACATATTTCCCAGATGTGAATGTTACTGCTGAAGCTAACCCAGGTAAAGCTTTAAAGAACTTAGAAATATTTTTACTTATCATGCTGTATTATCAATATATGAGGAATTAAATTAAGTGTTCTTTTTTTGGAGAGGAGCTTGTCCTTGTCTTGGGATCTTCAGTGGGTTGAACTGCATTTAAGAAATGTCTTTCTCCACACTGAGACCAAAGGAAATTAATTTCTCTAGTGAGACAAGATGTATCCAGTCACATTTCTGTACAGGTTGATGACATACCGTGGATTTATTTTTGCTGAAGATTCACTGTGTATTTCTACTGAGGATGTTCTCTGAGAAGCACACAATTACCCAATTTGAAGTGAAATGGCACAACAGGATGGCTAACAGCAGAGCCTCATGCAGGCCATCCCATGGCACAAAAAAGAAGACCCTACCACAAATCAACAGAGGTATGGTTTGGCATGACAAAGGAAAAGAAGCCCACTTAGAGTAAATTGTAGATTTTATCAAGCATGTCCATTTTTTTTCCCCAAAAGAGAACTGCAAGAATGTTCTAGAGATGTGCTTTATTTAACCCAAATCAACAAACATTTATTCCAAGCCATTAGTTGCAATTTTACAAGGACCGTTGAAGTTTAACTTTTTTACTTTAATAAAACTTGTTTTTTTATGGAAGAAAATAAAAACGTGTAGAAAAAAAATGAAAGCATGATGTAGAAGCAGTTAGTGTAAAAAAATTGTGCTCTGAATTGTTCAGCAAATGTAGTAAATATTTTTGAATCATCTCCACGATCAATCTCCAAAACAATATAGCTCATTATCCTGGACTGCAAGAAATTCATGTCATGGATCATTCAAACAATCTGAATGAGATGATTTATTTAAAAAAAAAGTTGATTGATTGAAAGTGTATTTTATTTTAATACTAAAATCTCTTTGTTATGTGCCTGAAGGTAGATCACATATGCTACAAAATTTGTCTTTTCTTTGCAGGCAGAAGTTGTAACATTGCCAGACATCATTACAAGACCTATTTTTTTTCTCAATGTCTCCTTGTTCAAATCCATGTAATAAAAGAGGATTCCCCCTTGAATAAAATTAAACTTCTAGCTTATATTTCAGTGCAGAAAAGCTTGAGAGTATGTTTCACTGCATCTAAAAAACTAAAATAATAAAATAAAAGGTTTACCAGAACTACTGTTATCTTTAAGCTGATCTTTCATTCTGGCTTGTTTAACCTCATTTTTCAATATGCCAATTTAGTATTACTTGGATGAAAAAAAGGTTCCATATAAATGATAGATTTTCTGGTTGCTGTGAGGATATATTTAACATTTTTAATTTTTATATACACACATAGAGACATAAAAACATGTAAGAAGGCATATGGTTTGCATGTACACAAATGTATTTATTTTTTTTTGGTAATTAATTACAGACTACATCTTAGTGTATTTTAAACAAATAAATTAATGTAAATTCACACGTCTTCATTTAACTTATGCAGACTTATTCAGAGTAACAGAATCTGACTGAGAGGAAGTATTTTAAACTGTTATATAAAAGACAGTAGAAAAGGCCATTGCAACCCTGGTTGAAATAACATAATACAATGAAAACTGGCTTTAGTCCCTGCTTTTTGACCCTATGTAATATGATGGACAGAAGATTGGTTGAAATTTCTGGACTTTATTTACTCCCAGAAGTACAGCATGCAAGAACTGTCTGGGTGCTTCACAGGCATAGAAGTTCCACAACATGCCAGATGCTGTTAAAGTAAAACAATACACACACACAGAGCCTACTGACCACTAGCAGATGAGATCTTGGATGATAAAACATAGCTCTCTTCTCCCAGGTGATAGGAAAGTGGTGGAGTCACCATTCCTGGAGGAATTAAAAAGACATGTAGATAACATTTCACCTTTCTGGGTTTTCTGCATCTTATCTCATCTACTACTAGTCAAGAGGGAGGCTCCAATACTTGCAAAATGCATCAAAATATGTTTCAGAGTCCTAGGTCCTTCATAATTTGCATCAACATCTCTGCAGAGAGCCTAATGGATTCCATGCATACCAAAACCACAAGGTTTGATCTGTAAGACCTGCAGGAGCATCCAGTCACACCTGGGTCGCCAGGTCACTGCACAGAGAGCCTTTAAGGCCACCACTTGACACTGCCCTGTGGCCTCCCTGAAGTGAGCATCCAGGGGTAGGACTGAAAGAGAGTGCATTGCTGTGTAGTACCAAGTCTCACACACTGCAGCTGTTTTACTGTGGGCAAACAGGGATTGCTTGCCTTTATCTGTGCTACAGGACGTACACTACACGTTGTCTGTCTGGAAGAAACAAAAAGGAGAAAAAGTACCAAGCTACTCTGCAGCTGGCAGATGGTCACAAAAGAAAATCTGTTGAATGATTTCCCATCATCAAAAATTTGTCTAAACCATGTAAAATACCCTGGTTCCTAAGACCTCTTGTTATAGAAACTTGGGCTTACCATAACACTGCCCCACCCAGTGAGATATTGTGAGAGAAACCAGCCTGGTGCTTCAGGCAATGAGTCAGAGAACTCTGCAAAAACTGATTTCTTACATAGCATGAATACTTCAGCCATAAATCTGTTAACTTGCATTGTTTTGCAAGGATACCATTAGCATCACAATCTTGCACAAGGTAGTGATGAATTCTCTGTTAAATGGATGAATTCTCTGTTAAATGGATAAAAGGTACAATTTTTAAAACTTTTGGTTTCATTTGTTTTCAAGACAGCTTGCTAAAAAATGGTTTTGGTACAATCCTTTAAAAATAGTTGAGTATTTAAATAATGACATTGGAAACTTTATCTCATGCTGTTTGCAAAATAAGTGAAAAGCTCTTGGTTTTACTTTTAAAATAAGTTATTTTTTCCATTGTACATGCAATGGTTTTCAGTAATACAAAGTAAAAAAAAAAAAAATTTTATTTTTTCTTTCTTGTAGTCCTTTCCTCTCTTTCTTTAACAACCTTTTATCTCTAAGTTACCTTACAGTTCTGATGGATAGTGAAAACAGTAATATCCTGTATTCCAAAAGAGAGGCATTTGCATAACTGATTTATTGAAACATGCTGAAGCAATTGGCATCGTAAAATATTATGAGCGCTAAAAGTACTTTTTTCATTAATCACTCTAAATAGTTCTGACATTTTTTAAGGGCCAATTTTTATGTGGAAATTATCCAAACCCTTTGGGTAAAACAATTTGTTATTTAAAACCTTTGAACATGGATTGGTGATACTACTTCAATTTGTTTCAAGAGAAAATTATATAGCCTTTTGGGAGAGAACTGCAACCATAGCTAAAGGACACATTTATTGAATTTAGACATACTCAGTTGTATTTGTTATCAGCAACAAATATTACAGTTGTGCTTTTTCTTGTAAAAAATATGATTTTTATGGTGAAAATGAGAAATGGATCAACCTTTACTTTCAAAGAATTATTTTAACAGCTTATTATCACATCATAACTGCGATGTTACATGATTTTACATGAAAGAGAAATAGAGATGTTTTATTCACCTTCTTATCACAAAGCTTTACTTAGAAAATTTCAATCATATCTTCAATTTTTTTTCAAGTACCTTAACTTTCCTCACAGAAAATACTACTACTACTACTACTACTACTACTACTACTACTACTACTACTACTACTACTAAACCTCTACCTTTAAATGCAATTATAAAAAATTACTTACTTAAAATCGCTACTTCACATTAACTAATTCCTAATGCATTTATCTTATGTATTTATCATTCAGTAAAATTTTCCATTTCTTTCATAAAAGTAAGCATAAGTACATGCAACATCTGTAAAATGTCATGGTCTTGCCTACTGGAATTCAAAACTCCTTCAATCATTTCCACTCAAATGAATTTGTGGATTTTCCACAGAAAAAGTCTACAATGTGCATTCCCTGAAATGTTTTCCTCAGAGGCTGGTAAGCAGGAAAGGTTGGATCTGGTCTGATCATCCAGAAGTACCAGCACAGGTGACCTCAGAAGGGTAACAGGCACCATGTTTGAAATAATTTGAGAGCTTAAAGATAGTTTTGCTTCATCATGTTCCCTTGCTTGCTAGTCCATAAGGCACTGGTTGGTAAGCTTTATCTGTGTACTGCTATTTCGCACTTCTGAGTGGTTTTTCTTCCCCAGGCTGTGGATAAAGAATGTATCACTGAAAGCAAGGGAGGAAAAACTGACTATGTAAGTTGAGGAAGACCTAGAGGGTTGTTGGAATACACTGCTTTGGAAACCATGAGTTTTCTCTAGTTGGCAGTGAAGCTGACAATTGTCATGAGGGTTGGACAGGGGAGATGATTTTTGTGTTTGTTATTCAGTTCTACATATTTTACTCCCTAGGCTATATAAGGTTACATTTCAAGTTTGACAAAAGAGAAGCATGATGACTGTTTATTACATTTTGATTTAATGTTTTGCTCCTTTTATGCATATTTTGCTTCATGCAGGTGCCTGAAAAGCTAATCATGCTATCCCAACAACAGGTATATGAATACAAAGAAGTTCAGAAAGATATGAGCACTTATGATAGTGCATAGATGAAAGTGTCCAGTACTAATAAGATGTGTTACTCTATCCTGGATCCATACTATTGGGACAGCCATGAAATAAGAGAAATATGGCAAGGGTTTTGTTTATTAATTAGAATAAAAAATAAAAAAGTATGAAAGAAAAAAGAAAATATACTAAAAAGATATATTTCCAGAAGGGCTCATATTTTATGGAGGTTTTATACAAAACAGAAATTTCTTTTTGGTGAATTAAATTGTTTTAGAAATCTGCCTGGAAAATAATCCTATTTGCAAATAAAAATTACATTTAACTTCAACAGTTTCCTTTTCAAGAAAGGTCTTTAAACAAAATACTGTTTTTCACACTCAGCTGTTCTGTTTTTGTGATTACACAAAGGTGCACCCCTTCTAACTTTTACCCTCCTTAGAGTGAAAAGTATATTCTACTTTTAAAAGCTCTCAGATTGCATCTTATGAAATGAAGTTGCTCAAAGGCACTTAGTTATAAAATTATATTAAAACATTTCAATGCGATTGCTTTGGAAATGGCATCAAGGGCACTCAGTGGGGTGCAGGTCTTTAACATTTCAATAGTGTGGTTTACTTCTGAACCATAAGACCTTTGTAGGAAAAAAAAAAAAACCACACAACTAATTTTAGGGTGTGAATTATCTGACTTATTTTAGCTGCCTTAAGAAAGGCATAGTGCCTTAAAGAGTGACGTCAACATCAAAGTCAAGTTTGTCTAGATACCTCAATGTATATTGAAAAGGTTTGCAGTTGGAAAATAAGAATCCTTTCTTGAAAAGGGCCTCTTCCACAGCAGATCCTGCACAGATAAGTGGATTTTCTATGCAAATAAACAAGAAATTAAAAGTGAAAAGGGATCATTGCCCACGCCTATCTCAAGCAATCTTAGAAACAAACATAGTGTTGCTTTAGTGATTTCAAGGTTATGATCTGTATTCACCTCAAAAATGGAAAGGTTATATTACAGCTCTGAGTCACAAAGCAATATTTCCTACACTTAGTTTCTAGTACCTTGCCTTCTCTCAGAGTATCTATCACAGTGTTACAATCACAGGTGATTTTTCCCTCCCACGGAGGAGGAGTTAAAAGGAATGACATTTTCCAAGTTATATCCTGGCATGAAGTAATGGCCTGACTAAAACATGTAGCTTAAATTGTCTTTATAGATCCAGTTATATGCATGCAGCCTATTAGAGACATCTTGCAAAACAAAATACTCTGTTTTGACCTTGCTGAAACATTTTCTATATGCTTACATGAAATCACGTGTCATCAGTTTTGAGACATTTCCCTTCCATGTTTCCAATTCTGTGAGGCAGGATTTCTAAGGAAAAACCTGAAGAATTAAAAAGTTTGCATTTTTTCCTTTTGAATTTATATGACCTTCATCTTCTCTTATTTTGCAGACCCCATTTTTTTCACAGAGGATATTATTAGGTTTAAAACAAAAAGAGAAGGAACAACCGAGACAGACAAAGAGATGGAGAAATACATTATTTATAGATCTACTTTAAAAATATCTGGCTACTGCACAATAGCTGGCAAATAAAAAGTCATATATCTTTTTGCCAAAATGCATATGACATATGGCTGCCAAAGACAAACCATCTGCAGCAGATGTCCTTTGTGTAGGTAATATCTTGTTCCCTGAATGACCAGTTTTACTGTCCCCAAAATATAGAAGTGTACAGAAAACAAACAGTACATTTAAATAAAATATACCAGCATTCCACTTTTGAAAGCTGAAATTATACACATAAAAACACATTAAGAAAAACAAAATCCTAAATAGAGATTAAAAATCTCATAACATTTCTTTCTGGTACACCTGTACACTTATTGCCAGTACTCATCCACTTAAGTTCTCTACTGGAAAATGAAAAATCTGTGCCTTTATAGAGATTACACAGCAGCTAAATATTGGGCCAGATTTTCATAGAATCATAAAATGTTGGGTTGCAAAGGATCTTAAAATATCACTTATTTCAACTCTCTTGCCATGGAAAAGGGCACCTTCCACAAGCAAACCTCTATCCAATCTATCTTTGGTTACTTTTAATGATGGGACATACACAACTTCTTTGGGCAGCGTTTTCCAGTTTTTTACCACTGATATTATAAAAACATTCTTTCTTGTCTCTTATCCAAGGAGAAAAGATTAAACCTATCCTCTTTCAGTTTAAAACAATTGCACCTTGTTCTTTCATTGTAGGCCTTCTTCTTAACAACCTTCTCATGCTGAAAACCTCAGTGAGGTGTCTCCAAAGAAATCCAACAATTTCACAGTTACATGTTTCAGCAGTTAATAAGGCTCTTTAAAATCATCTCAAAATTGCTGGTAAATCCTGCAACTGGATTAGAATGTACATATTGTAGAGCAATATGTATATATATATATATATATATGTAATATATACACATAATTTTTAAATTAACTAATCAGAACTAATTTAGATAGTATGTGACAACTTTTAATTAAAAAACCCATTTAAATAATGACTTTTGATCACTAATCTTTTAAATATAATTGCTGTGTTATATTCAACGTCTACTCCACAGTTTTAATCCAAATGTAATTAAATTCTACATCTTTGCAAATAGCACTGATCTATTGTAGTTTCACATTGACTTGCAAGATTAAAGATTATGATGCAACAACTTTATACCCATCACACTTACTTTCAGTTTTTAATCGCAGAATCATAAAAGGGCCTGGGCTGGAAGGGACTTTTAAGATCATCTCACCCCAACCTCTTGCCATAGCCAGCAACACCTTCCACTAGATCAGGTTGTTCAAGGCCCCATCCAACCTGGCCATGAACACTTCAGGCATGGGGCATCCACCCCATTTTTTAAATACTTACTCTTGCTTTATTGTATTTGTTCCAAGAAAGAAATGGAGAATATAATGTGCATAGGTATGTATTTTGAGACAATGGCAAGTGTGTAAATCAAACATCAGGGTACCTAGATTGCAGGCCTTCTGTGTTTTAGACAGACAAGTACAAAATTGTAGATCACATAGCTGAAAAGTTCTTTGAACCAGTGCTTTGTGACAGGCAAATAATACAAAGTTATGTGATATTTTTGAAATATATTCAGATCTTTGTAAACTTGGCCTGTGTGATGGAACTCTAATTGAATGAGCACTATTACACTTTCAAGGAGGTAAAAAACCACCACAGACACAGCAGTCAGAGAAAATTCCTTAAATATTGGAATACATAAGGTAGTGCTAATACAAGTTCCTTGTTAGTCACTGCAGGTAATCCTTCCACCAACCACTGCTTACAAGCTCTTAAGTAAGTCACGTTGTTGTTGGTTTATGTGTCATGTGTAAATCTATTCAAACTAATGTATCATTAACAGTAACAGCTAAACAGCTTGCCTAAATCCATACCACTTTGTCTGCTGCAACTATTATATCTTTCCTGAAATAAACCATTGTTATTTTTTTTCTCAGAGATACCTTAATAAATATCACTGGTATTTTACTGGAAACCATGGTGGAAAGTATTTGGCTATGCCTATACTAGTAAACTAAATATGCCCAAGAGCATTCAAGAAGCTGGCTAAACAGAGTAGTCTGCATCTGCTGCGGGACACTCTTTTTACTTAAGGTTACTTAAGGTTACCTCTGGCATAAGGTTACTGCATGAGAACCAGCTATCTTGAACAGTCCCTGGAAAAACCAAACTCCCAGATTGTGCCCAGAAACTGTTAGGGACAATGCTATTAACATTTGGACAAAGTATGCTCAAGGCCTTTACAACATAGTAGTGGGGTATGGAGCTGTATTTCAGAGCCCAGGAGTGCTCCAGAGCAGTGTGTGATGCATTATTAAAGGCACAGACTGTGGTGCTTTTCCTAAGGTCCCATTTAAATGAGTATTATGTTGAGAATAGGATTTTCTCAAAAAAACCCTAGACTTCGTAAAAGAATTGTGGTATGTAGAGTGAATTGTGTCTGATGCCTAGGAGTCATCCTCTTTGTATTTTCTTCTCTTTTATTTGTTTCTTCTTCAGGATGAATTCCTGTTCTAAGGCAACTAAATGAAGAAGAAAAGTGAAAAAAAACCCCGCATTAACTCTGCATAAGGATTTAATAGAAGAGGGGTTTTTTTCACTTGTTTTCCACTAGAACTCACTTTCTAGTAAATATCACAACATAATGGCACATATTCTGTAATGGTTAGTAAAACAAATTTACAAAATATATAACTCAGCCAACTTTATAGATCAAATAATGCTGAGAAGGGGCACAGTTTTTATTATGAATACAAAGTTTGCTTAAATGATACAATATATTGGTTGCCACACATGTCACAGATTAACTGTTGTTTAGAAATAGAAAAAGAGCCTCTCAGCAGCCATAAAATTTTTTAAAAAGTAAAAACTATAAAGAAAAAAAGAACTATCCACTCATTTTCAGATTCTTCTCCTTTTTAGTACACAGATTAAATTATTCTTATTAAGTCTGATGAAAGAATTTCAAACGAGGACAAACAGAAACTACGCTTGTGTTTAAATGACTGCCTAAAAGTGTCTGAAAAATATCTTTATATGACTCCTCATAAACATAAATTTTCTTGAAACATCCTTGACTTTTTACAGAGAGAGTAACAAAATTTTCAATAATTTCTTCCTTAAGAATATTCTACTGCAGGCAAAAAGAAAAATTAGCCCATATTTATTCCCCTTGTTACCTGGTCTTCAAAATACAGGAACGAAGTCTATGGAGTCCCACAGATTTTGTAACTTTATGGTAGAAATAGAAACACTGATAACATTAAGGTAGTAGAAATGCATATGTAAAGTGGCATGTCAAAACAATGAGTGTTCAATGGTAATTCAGTTCACTTTGATGACCTATTTTTTTTCTGCATTTTGTTATTCCTTTGATTATATTCAGGAAAAAAAAAGTTAATATTAATAGGAAAAAAGGGAATGCTTACAATACTAAGAAAGTATGCTTTCAACAATTAAAATTTATATAATATCTGGAGAATAAAAAACCCAAAACGCCAACAGCATCTGGGGTAGAAGAAATGAGAGGCAATCAAATCTGAAGAAATAGCATGAAAATATCACATGAGCATGCAATGCACCCCATCACGAAGCCAGTGATTTCTTGTGTTGCCTTAGGAAAAGCATTTTAAGCAGGTCAAGGGAGGTGATCCTCCCCTTTGCTCAGCCATGCTGAGAACAGATTTGGATTTTTTAGACCATGCTCAGGCTTCCCAACGTAGGAGAGATCTGGACATGCTGGAGGCAGTTCAGTGAAGGGCCATGAATATGACTGGGGGACTGGATTATCTGACTGCTGAGGAGGGCCTGAAAGAGCTGGGGCTGGTCAGTCTGGAAAAGGCTCAGGGAGAAACAGCAGCAATGCACTTTATTTGGCTGCTTGGGAGATAGATAGAAGTTTCAATGTGGGAAGGGAAGGGAAGGGAGGAAGGGAGGAAGGGAGGAAGGGAGGAAGGGAGGAAGGGAGGAAGGGAGGAAGGGAGGAAGGGAGGAAGGAAGGAAGGGAGGAAGGAAGGAAGGAAGGAAGGAAGGAAGGAAGGAAGGAAGGAAGGAAGGAAGGAAGGAAGGAAGGAAGGAAGGAAGGAAGGAAGGAAGGAAGGAAGGAAGGAAGGAAGGAAGGAAGGAAGGAAGGAAGGAAGGAAGGAAGGAAGGAAGGAAGGAAGGAAGGAAGGAAGGAAGGAAGGAAGTGGCGGAAGGAAGGAAGGAAGGAAGTGGCGGAAGGAAGTGGCGGAAGGAAGTGGCGGAAGGAAGGAAGGAAGTGGCGGAAGGAAGGAAGGAAGGAAGTGGCGGAAGGAAGGAAGTGGCGGAAGGAAGGAAGTGGCGGAAGGAAGGAAGTGGCGGAAGGAAGGAAGTGGCGGAAGGAAGGAAGGAAGTGGCGGAAGGAAGGAAGGAAGTGGCGGAAGGAAGGAAGGAAGGAAGGAAGGAAGGAAGGAAGGAAGGAAGGAAGGAAGGAAGGAAGGAAGGAAGGAAGGAAGGAAGGAAGGAAGGAAGGAAGGAAGGAAGGAAGGAAGGAAGGAAGGAAGGAAGGAAGGAAGGAAGGAAGGAAGTGGCGGAAGGAAGGAAGTGGCGGAAGGAAGGAAGTGGTGGAAGGAAGTGGCGGAAGGAAGGAAGTGGCGGAAGGAAGGAAGTGGCGGAAGGAAGGAAGGAAGGAAGTGGCGGAAGGAAGGAAGGAAGTGGCGGAAGGAAGGAAGGAAGGAAGGAAGTGGCGGAAGGAAGGAAGTGGCGGAAGGAAGGAAGTGGCCTTCAGCCACTTCTCCTTCAGTGGCCTTCTCCTTCAGCCTGGAGAAAAGGAGACTCAGGGGTGACCTTATCACCCTCTTCAACTTCCTGAAGGGTAGCTGTGGTGAGCTGGGGGTCGGTCTCTTTCTCCGGGCAACAACAGACAGAACAAGAGGACACAGTCTCAAGCTGCGCCAAGGGAGATGCAAGCTAGAAATAAGGAGGAAGTATTTTACAGAAAGAGTAGTCAAATACTGGAATCATCTACCCAGGGAGGTCGTGGAGTCACCATCCCTCGAAGAGTTTAAAAAAAGACTGGATGTGGCACTTGGTGCCATGATCTAGTTGAGGTATTAGAACATGGGTTGGACTCGATGATCTTAAAGGTCTCTTCCAACCTAGAATTTCTGTGATTCTGTGATTCTGTGAAGTGGCGGAAGGAAGGAAGTGGCGGAAGTGGCGGAAGTGGCGGAAGTGGCGGAAGTGGCGGAAGTGGCGGAAGTGGCGGAAGGAAGGAAGGAAGGAAGGAAGGAAGGAAGGAAGGAAGGAAGGAAGGAAGGAAGGAAGGAAGGAAATATGTACCAAAGTTTCCTGAATACATTTTGAGTGACCTGATTTCTGAAGTCCTTAGAAAGGAACAAATCAAAGCAAAGACATACTAAAAAGTAGATACTCAGAATAGACACCTTACAAACATTTAGAATAAAAGTCTCATTAGTATTTGCCTCTTCTAAAAATGGTAAAGAATTTTCTTGTCATGAATTTTAAAAATACCTCATTCCATTATCCAAAGGAGTTCAAAGGAGAATTACTCACAGAACAATAAGTACAAGAAAATGTACTTTAATATCTTTGACAAAACACAGATGGTTTCATGTACATTTGTACCTTTTAGAGATAAAATGAGTCTTTGGGTTTACCTTCAAAAAAGTAATTTACATTGGTGACATTTCAAGCACCGAGTTTAACTAAAATGCACTTTAAAACAAAATATTTGAATTTTTAAATTACACTAGAGAATCGTATATGTTTGTTAAATAAACTTAAATGCATTTTAAAGGATAAAATTTGGAAAAAAAATTCTTTAGTCTTAGTATTTGTATTCAGCACCAGCAGCAGACATCATTGTCATCAAAAAGGCAGGAAATCACTTCACATGGCCCAGATGCAGACATGTCTTAAAAACTAAAAAATTTGAAAACAGGATTGATTCCTTGGAGTTATAAAGAGCTTTAAACAATTATATTCTTATTCAACTGACATGTAAATACATAAAATTCATAAAATCAGAACCTAAAATGTTTTTAATCTGTCCTGTGGATCTAAGATTTAGAAATGACCATAAATTTCAAAATATACTATTTTTTTAAAAGGTAGAACCATTCCATTAATTTGTAAATTATCTGCATAAATTTCTCATTAGAAAGTGTTTGCATATTTCACAGTCTAACATTTGAATAATAAATCATCTGTAGTTAAATATTTCAGTTGTTTGTCATATTCTTATCTCATTTCATATACATTGTGGTAATTTAGAACACCCATGTAATAGAAAATAATCCAAACATACTAGCATCATATTTTAAATAAGTTATGTGTTGCTTTTGATATTGCACATGCTACTGTCTCTTTCCAGTTTTTAAAGAACTTATCAGAGTTGTTTGTTTTCTGATTTCTCTGATTACCCTTCCCTTCAAATGATTCACTGATTTGGGGTTTTTTATGACTAATAAAATTCCTGTATTTATTCCAGTATATATTTTTCCTCTTCATGGCACTGAAACCAGGATTCCCTGTGCACTACTATGGCCCTAATTTAAGCATTTTCTTCTAACTCTCTTAATTTGAGAACCAATAGCAGATATACATATGATCTTTTTCCTTCCATCATTTCTAACAATGACAAAGTAAAAATTTTGCTGCTACTCTTTGAATCTGCAGATTGTTTGTTTGAAAACTACTGGTGTTACTCCATCTGTATTTCTATATTTTAAAAAGTATCTGGAGTGGTCACAATCAAATCCAAAAATCTTTTCAGCTAACATCACATACACTAGTTCATATTTATTGTTACTTGGCATATGACTCCTGAATTTCTCAGTGTGTTTTATTCTCTGAATCTTCACTGTTAACCTCTGCAGCAGAGGTTAACCTCTCTTAGCGAGCAAACCTGGTCTTGCACAAACGTAATGGATTTAATTTTTTCAGTCAGAGTAGTTTTATTGCAGTCAATAAATATATGAATGTCTGTACAGTAACACATCTGAACTGTTGTGGGAAGGATCAAGATAGAATTACATGGTTGGCATAATCAAAGGCTCTGTGATAAAAATAAGTGCATTGCAGACTGCTCCAGCACATGTTTTTTATTTTCTAATGAGTCCCTCATTTGGATGGCAAATGTATGCTTATATAATGGAAACTCTTACTCCTGTTTGCTAAGCCTCTGAAGTAATTTCAAGGCATATGTATTTGAACTGCTCTGCTTCCTTTTCTTTGAACACTTTTCAGATCATTGAACTTCATAAACTTTATATATAATCAACAAGACTGATTTAGAACAGAAATACACTTTTCATGAATAAATCTTAAAATTTCATTATGTATCATTGTGGTGTTACATTTTAGTTAAATGGTATGGTATGTCTCACCCCTTGAAAAGGTAACACTACATATCTTCAGTGAAATTTTTCTTCATATGTTAAGATTTTATGGAAACACTCTTCAAGCAGCAAAATCACATAGGAGCATAGCCTCAACACTAGTGTTAGCAGCTTCAACTCTTTGTATTGTCTAATCCAACTGCTTGAAATAATTGATGTAAAATATACTAAATTTACACAGATTTGAGCTATTCTTATAGTCAAATTATATTTTTCTCTCACTTGGCACAGTGAGCACAAAAAAAAGTTCTTCTTTTAAAAATACAGCATAATTAAAGGATCTACCTTCCATTTTTAAGTCCACATCTTTTATTTTTTCCTGAAACTGATACAGCATTAGCCTTGGGCTTGATATTTACTTACCCAGTATAGGAGGAGGCAGGGTCTGATTTTGAGCTTTCCAAAAGTTTGCTGTCACAGGATCCCAGAGGCAGCTGTATGAACTGCTTTGGTGACAAATCCTACTATTAAGTCTGTCCAACCGGGCTTGTGTAGAAAGGTCTGCTAATCTTTCCTCGTGTTCCAAATGGGTACCAATATTTGAGATACATAGAGGACGATGATATGAGAAGTTTTTCTTCAATAAAGGTATCCTTTCTTGCAGATTTAATTGGTTATGTAATATAATTATATACTTCACACAGAACAAATGAAATGGATTCATACGTGCATTTATGTCTACAAAATCATAGAACTAAACATACTGATAAGGCTTGTCACCAGAAAGAGAGCTTTTAAAGTTAAAAAGTATGATCAATGGGAAAAAAGATAGCATCTTTGCAACTGTTGAGATCTCTAGCAAAGCAAGTAGAAGGTGGAGAGGCTGGAAGAGGCCTAAATATCTGTTTTTGGAGATCTGCACACTGAAGCACACACCAACTATATTCTAATTTTGTAAATTTAGACCCAGATGTTTAATTTTCTGTTTAAGATCAGAGAGCATGCTAGGCTATACATTTGGTTTGTCATTCCGTGTTTAGAAAATTTTGTCCATCAAAAATAATCTACACAATCATGTTAGCCACAGTGTATAAACAGAACACAATATAATGTAATATTAAATGCCACATCACATGCCACAGTACGTCATGACCTTATACACACACCTGCACATACCTCATAAGAAAGAAAATCAAAAAGCCTGGCCTTTACTGTGCCTACAGCTAAGGTAAACATCAATATTTGTTCATTGTTGAATTGTCTGAAATGCAGAAACACACACATGAGCACTCTTTCAGTATTAACCACAAAGTATCTTTAATACGAGTGTTGAAGTCAATAATGAACCTCTTTGAATTAGCCAGCTAACAGCCAAGTACAAATCAATTGAGACTTGTTTTACTTTGCTGTCACTGTAGAACAAAAACCTTACTTTCTCACACACACCCCAAAAATAATTCATGAGATAAGTGTTATTTTTATTTTAGTTTCAAGTATCACCCTTTGATGTCAGTTGCATAGGAATAAACTCATATCCTTTTTCTTTATCACTATTAGCCTTTTTTAGCTATCTTTAATACATCCATAAAAGAAAGTACAGTTCATTATGTTCCTGAGTGGAATTTTCCTTCTGATGTGGTATTCAAACTAATTTTACTTCTTAAATTAAAAAGGAGGAAGATTTTAATTCTGACAATGGCATGAAAGCGGGAGAAACTGTTTCAGGCCTGAAGGGAGCTCTGAACTGGAGTCAAGAAGAGAATAGGTCTTTTCATGATCTCTTTTTAAACTGGAAAACTGTTCCTTTAAAATCAACAGTGCTGCTTGCTTTAGAGGAGTCACTTTGATAGCAGGCACTACCCTAAGCCAGCTGATAGGAAAAGTTACCAGCTGGCAAGTCTACCTTCAGCTCACTTGAATAGTGACCTGGAAATTCATCTAGTTACTCATTCAAAAAGTAAACAAGTGTATCCATTACTTGACTAAATTCTCACTTCATAGCTTGAGCCAAAGTTTCCACTAGTTTAATGGAAGAAATCCTTGAAAGAAAGACTGTTTCCCTTTATTTTTCTAATTGAAAGTATAAATAATGAATGAGTTCCAAAAGCATCAGAAATACACAAGGAAAGGGTTGGTCTGCCCACACTGAAACTAAAATCTGCTAGAAATAAGACTTTTGTTTTGGCTGGAGATTGAAGTATTACATACTTTAAGTGAATTTATTGAAGGAATTCACTAACATACACCTTCACTGTCAGACTAAACATAAAAAAAAAAAAGCTGCTTGTACCCCTTAAGTCTAGAAGCTCAGTTTGTTCAAGCTTTTCTCAGGTATCAATACTCTAAAAATGCTTCCAAACATTACGAGTAGAACTTTGAATAGGACACAAACAAGAGTATTTTAATAAAGTAATCACAAAGAAGGTGATGTGTGAGAAACAAGTAAATGAGTAATAAATACCTGGGGTATTAAAATATATGTTAAAAATAGTTACTTAAAAGTATCTACATGAAGTGAAAATAAACAAGCACAACACATAGAGATCAGTGACTCTCAAATGCAAACTTTGTAGATGTTTTGTAATACTTCATTTATGTCTCAGATTTTTATTATGGAGGCTCTAATGGTGCATGCTACATTACAGTTTATATTAAAAGTTTAATCATTTATTTATGTCAAATAAAAATATTATAACTTTTAAAGTCTTCTTCTGGAAAATAAATTAGTAGAAAGAGGGTGTGAAAAGATCTTACACAGTATAATCTGTGATTATCTCATTAAAGTTCTCTCATTTAGGAGAGAACTTCATTGAGATGCTTCAGTTCCTTCCCTCCCACATATTCAACTACATGCATAAAATCTGAATACATTTAAGTATGAGCCTTCTGATGAATTTATTAAATATTTGCAGGAAAAAGGAAGTGGATACTATTGCACAAAATTTGCACAGACAAAATTATCCTATGGTCAGAACTGAGGAATCCTATTAAAAGAATTTTTCAAAAACACTATGCAAAACTTACCCAGAGATCTCTAATTTGGGTTCCTAGTTACAATACTCTTCTGATAGGCAAGTTCAAAAAATGAGTTGCTGAGACTTCTGGACAAATCAGAGCAATGAAAAACTTAATTTCATTTCAGAAATTGAAGTTGTTCCTTTCTTTTAGTGAACAAATTCAAAATTAAGATGTTTATTATTATTATATTTTAACAAAAATATTTTTGACACAGGATTTATGACAAAATTCATCTCTGAAACCAGAGCTTGTTCTTTAGCACAGCAGTATATTAACCAGAGAAATGGTTATCACCATTGAAGTTGCTTTCGAAATATTATTCTGCTGACGTTTTTAGGCAGGAACCTCTAAAATGAAAAGAATAAATGAATTTAGGATTTTTTCTTTTTAAGAAAACCTTGAATTCCCTTATTTTATACATTAATTTGGAAGAATACTTTTCCCCTTTTCTGTTTCTTCCCTCACTATAATAGACAGCCTTATACCTTGTGTAAGAACGAAATCATTGTCCTAAAGACACAACTTTTCTGCATTATTCATTATTATCTATATTTTGCAATATAAAACTCTAATCATCATTATTATAAGTTGTTCAAGTCCTTATTATAGGTTGTTCAGCTAATTATACTAGAGCAAGATAATTCATAGAAAAGATCCAGAGGCAATTATTTTTGTTTGACAGTTTTCAATATAATATAATATATATACATATATTATTACATATTTTAATATATTTCAATATATAATATATTATATATATATATATATATTTCAATATATTTCAATTATATTCGATATAATTGACAGTTTTCTTTCTTACTTCTTTTTCCTCTTCCCTCTTTTCTGATTCTAACAAGATTTTTCTTCTTGTTGAATAGACAAAGTCACTATGGTTAAATCCTTACTCCTGGAAAAGAACTTTGGAGTAGAGTCAGTGTCCAAAATGTCAGCTACAAACAGCAGCACAGATGAGAACTTTAGGTACGGGGTAACTTCATCAAAAGGGTTCTGATCACACCTGAAATATTCTTAGTGTTAGAGCAGAACTATCATTTTGAATTAGGATCCATAGACTAAGGGATAATGCAGAGAAATAATCAATTTTAAAGAATCCATAAGCAAAGTACCATTTGTTTGAATGCCATAAAGTCAGTAAGAAATTAAAATAATATATGCTCTCTGTCTGACTTATAGCTATACAATAGAAAAATAAAGAGTGATTTATCTTTAAGAAGCAGAAAAATATGCAGAAAAAGCAAATTCATTTTTATCTCAATGATTTTTTCTTTCCTTTGCCTTCTACAGTATCCCCCACAGGGATTTAGCAGACATTGAGAAACTACCTTCCAGGGCCTGTCATATTCTGAACATAAAAAAACCCATATTGACCCTGATTTCCATAGGAAATAAAATCAGACTCTCAGTATTCAACCATAAAAAGCATATGATTTGAGGAAAATAATTTTCTGTAAGTGCTCTCTAGAGAACTTCTGCAGGCTTCAGTGCTGAGCTCTCATGAAACCTAATTCTAATTCAAATGCATAAAAATCTCAGCTCTCTGGCTCTGCATCACATAAGCACAGACTTGTTTTTAAAACCCTATAATCCCTGAAAAATTCTCTTGAAAATCTTCTGTCTTGATCAAAGCACCCCAGAAACATCAGTTCTGGAAACACAATAGGAACGTTAAAAAAGCCCCAAAACACGTTCCATTAACAGTAAGCAGTATATCTTATGAAGCCAGTGAAACAATCTAACAGAAACATAACTACCCTGATGAAATTTAAAGACAAAATTAAGCTGAATAATTTAATTGGTCCAGTTCCAGCTGAAAATTTGAAACTTTACTTCTGGCATTAATTTAAAGTTTGAGCCTGAGTTCTGGTAAGCAGAATCATAGGACTCTTTTGTGAGGACTTGACTGAAAAATTCAAAAGTCAGGGTGTCACAGTAAATTCTGAAGATGTGCTGTCTCTGAGGTGAAATTGCTTGTTTCTTTTCATAGTCAGTCAAGCTCAACAAGCAAGTGATAAATCTTTGTCTCAGGAACTCATGGAAGAAAACTCTTATCTTGTTAACTCAATGCTGCTTTTTAAGACTGACATTCCAGCTCAGCCCTATGCCATGCTCTTTTCACCAATGCATTTTAGGAGTGTACCTCATCACTTTTTTTTTTTGTCTGTGCTTTTTAATTGACCAAAGCAATGTGTCAACATGCTAATTTAAAAAATCAAGAGGTACAATCTACATCCTTAAAGAAGCTTGAAGTCTAACCTTACAAAATTCTCTGATACAAATCTGATTACTCCAGTGAAATAGTAAAATGTTGTTTTAGGGGAAAAAAAAAGAAATACTTTTCAGTACTGAAGCTCTGACCTGTAGAGAGAAACATATTCTTTTTTTTAGTTTTAATGTATTGCATTATTACCTCAGGATTAGTCTTTGCTTGTGCTTTTTATCTGGGCAAAGTTGTCTGGCAACACATTTTTCAATAAGAGTTATTTTAATTAGCATTTTTTAAGACTAATATCTACAAATAATGCACATACTGGAGAAATCATTCCTGTAACTTCCCCAAACTAGCACATACTGGAGAAATAATGCACATACTGGAGAAATCATTCCTGTAACTTCCCCAAACTAGCATACTGTATTTGTCTGTTGGAGGGAAAAAAAAAAAAGGCCTAAGGATGGTTGGCATTTCTTACTGTCATGCATAATTATATTTGTTAAACAGTAACTTGAGTTCCTGAGACTAGAAACTACTTATGTAAAAGTTGTCATCTTTACAAAATTGTGCTTTGTAATTGCAACACTTTGCACCTCTGAAGAAAGACCTAAAACTTTCCATGGGTGGATGCCTTCTAATCACTAGACATAACCAACTTTGATCAAGCATATAGAGAGCCTGGCATCTCTGCAACGCTTTCTTGTAGCTAGTGAATACTTGGCTAAAGCTCATGTAGGGAACTCCTTGGTAGACATCTATATTTAGGGGTCTGAATTTGAATTCCACTTTTCAATGCTGTTCAAATTGCTTGTTGGGGCTACTCTTTGAGCCATTCAATTATGCAACTGCTCTTAAGTTTTGTCTAGGGTGTCATACACCCCTATGGAAAGCAATCTATGATTGTCTCTGATACAGCAGAAGAGGAACCGTACTAAGTAGCTCGTTAGATGCTTAGATGCAGAACCTAAGAGTTCTGCACATGGTTCTAAGCAGCACAGTAATTAAAAAAGTTATTTATGCTGCCTGAAATTTAAATCTCAATGTTTCAACTTAAAACTAGTGGGAGACACAAAATGAAATTTTTAAGACATCTATTTCACGTATATTAGGAAGGTTTTAATTTTTTTTTTCCCTGAGGTTTTTCAGTTCTGGTTTTTGAATTTTTTGGGGTTTTCTTCCCCTCCTCAGCACTAAAAGAAAAGGAGCTGATAATTTATAACTGTTTCTGGTGATATATGGTTCTGTGTGGCTGATAATGTCCTAGATAGCTAAAGAAACAGAGCCAAAATATGCTTTGTGCAGTGATGTTTCATAAATGCAAACAGATTAATAACATTTTATCATTACCAGTTATTCATTAGTAATAAATGAACAAACCACATACATTTCTTAATATCTAAAATAATTCAAACAAGATAGTAAACACTTTAAGCAAATGTCCATGTTGCAAAAATAATATGGTTAAATAATAATTGTATACAATTCCTTATCTATCCATATGTCTCATTGCTCCAATAAAAACCCAATTTTATTTTTGCTCTACCATGAGCACAGATACATGTGATGTCCAAATCTATCTTGGCTGTGAGCACATGGATTACAGAGCATTTTTTCCCAAGTCTCTGTATTCTCAAATGAACACCATATGAAACCAAACAAATGGCAAACCCCAAGATTTCCAGATGAATGTATGTATTTATTTTCTTGGAAGTAAAGAACAATAACAGGCAACTCTGTTTTCCTCTCCATATTTTCAATTTGAGCCCATAAAGCAACTAATTTATAGAACACATAAGTCTTTTCTAGAAAGGATGTTTTGGAATTTTCAGTTTATTTTTTTTTCTGGTCCTATATAGACCTATGACATTCTGCTTAGATTACAAGAAAGTAAGCTTTTTGTGAATAGTTTAATTTTGTCTTGTGAAGTTCCAGACCTCTATTAAATTCTTGTAGAAAAAAATACATATATTGGAAAAATATACAACTATGCAGTTAGCAATATTCATTCATTTTTTATTAATTTTTTCAAAGATCAAAGCAATTTTATTCCAAAATGCTGAGCTCTTTGAGTGCATATTAAGACACTTGACCCTCTCAGCCAAGTTTCTGCTTGGTATAATTAACGGAAATCATTGAAGATTCATTTTGATTAATCTCATAGGGCTCTGATAATTGTTTATAAGTAGGTAGAAGCAGAATTGACTACCTGAAAAAAGCTCAAAACACTCACAGTAGAACTATATGCTTTCTTCAGTAAAACAAAGATCACTTTGAAAACATTTTCCAGTTGTCAGTGTTTGGGAAGATATCTAAACCTATTTTTCAACATATTCCATGAGAATAACACTTAGCACTACTAGAACAACCTTCAGTTTTCCTTTCTCTAACTTTTTCATCCATAAATTAGCAACCTGAATGTTTCCTCATGCATATCGTATGTCAAATGTCAAAAATATGTCAATTCAAGCTTTGAATAAGTCTTTTTGTTTTAAATGAACATATGTTGCACATGTTGCATTTTCCCTAAACTGAGTATGTTAACTTCAGAAGAAAAGATTCTGAGAATTTAGGACTGCTATGCGTGCTATAAATTAATTAAAATTATGTCATTTTAAATGTCATATTTCATACTAAAAAAAGATGTAATCTTAAGAAACACCATGCTTAAAGTATCTTTTTCATACTTACACTCTAGTAGAATCTAAATTTAAATTAAAAATGTCTTAAATCTCAACAGCTGTATGTTATGATTTAAATGCAAAATTAGCTAAATCCTCATTCAAAATGATTGGTTTGTGACATCAGAGAAATTTAAAATATCTGCATACTAAAATTGCAGCTGTTGAAAATACTTCTTCATACATTAATACATTAATATTTTCAGGTTTAAGTAACCAATGAATTTACCAGATTTGTCTTTTAGGAAAACATTTGTTTTTTAACCCGTACACTAATATTGTCTGCTTTAATCTTGATTCCAGCTTACCATAATTTTCCCTTGGTTGTGTTCTCCTTTATTAGTGAGGAGTGATTTCTTTCTTTTATATATAGATAAATTTCATTATTATTTACATGTTTAACTATTTTATTTGTATATAAATATACATTTTAATATAATGTATGCATATTTATTCAGTGATTATCAGTGTAACGTTCCTGAAAATCAGAATTACTTTTGTTTGTGGTTAAAAGCACAGACTTTCAAAGAACAATAATCAGAAGCAAAGAATTACTGTGTTCAGAGAGGATATAAATCACTGAGAGTTAGGCAGTGGCGTCTTCTCTCCTTACATGACAGAGATGCCATTGGTGGCAAGTTGCTGCAGAGCAAATCTGCTTGCTTGAAAGGGTTTGTCAAACCATCATGGGACTTGCTGCTGAACAAGGACTGAAATACTAACCTAGACATTATTGAATCAGAAATAGTTAGGATCACCAGGAAATCCCATTTCATTTTGTAATAAATGAAACACAAACATACATGTGCTGGTCCCGACCTCACACAACCTGCTAGACGCTGCTCAGCCACCATTACTCAATTAGATTGAAGGTGAAATTCAACATTGCTAGCTCCCATCACAGGCTTCCTGGGAATGTCCAGTTTACATTTTGCAATTACTGTACATGTAAAGACAGCATTATTTGGTATAGCTTGTGATTTTAAAAGTAGGTAGTACCTTTGATAGCAACTGAGACCACCTCAGATGAACCTCACATCTACAAGGAACTGAGAAATATTCTCTGTTCTCTAAAGATACAAAAATGCATAAGCCTTTGTAAAACAGAAGCAAAAAAGACAGGATGGAGAAGTATTGTTTTCTTTTTGGTATTTGCTTGCAATTAAATTTTTTGTAATATCAAGTATTTCCCACAATTTCACCATTGGTCTTGATGAAAGCATGTTTAATGCAAGCTGAAGAAACCTGTCTTTCTCTGTTTGCAGTCAGATAGACAAAAACACGGCACTAACGACCACCAAAGTCTCTCTATTTATCTCATCTTTCACTTTTAATTCTTAGGGACAGTTTTGTTATCTTTTCAGTGTACTGGAAAGCTCAGGGAATGCAGCTGTCCAGAAGGAGCAAGTTCATTCAGTCACAGTAGAATGTGTAATTTTAGTTGAGGCAGTTGATGTACGAAGCGGAATAGAAATTACATTTGATGAGATTCTGTTTGCAATCCTCACACTTGTGAGACTGACAAGGCAATTCCCTCTCTGTCTGTCATGAATCCTACAACTTGTCTCTATGTGGCTTATAATTCTGCTGCGCAGCTCCTCAAGGAAAGAACCACTGGAGATGTAAACACTTCTCATACATTTTATCATCATGATAAATTAATTCAAGTTTCTGAACAGAATTGCATAACACAATACTGAAAATGCCATTGCTGTTCCTGTTTTTGTTTTTTTAACAATACTGGTGCCCCAGCAGTATTCAATAAGAATGACAGATAACTATGAAAAAAATAGGCTTAAGTTCTCCTTTTACATTTATTGTAGAATCATAAAATCATAGAATGGTTTGGGCTGGGAGGGACCTTAATGATCATCTAGTTCCAAGCATTCTGCCAGAGGTGGTGAGACCTTCCAAAGACTGAATTTCTCAGAGTCATCCAACCTGGCCTTGAACACTTTCAGGGATAGATCATCCCCAGCTTTGCTGGGCAAGTTGTTTCCACTGTTTTATTACCCTCATATCTAGTCTAAATATATCATCTTTCAATTGAAAATCATTCCCTGTTGTTATACCCCTACATGCCCTTCTGAAAAGTCTCTCTCCAGCTTTATTATAAGCTATATTTTAGCTACTGGAAGACTGCTATAAAGTCTCCTTAGAATCTTCTCTCCCCCAGACTGAACAACCCCAAATCTCAGCCTGTCTGCACAACAGGGGTAGTTCAGCTCTTTGGGCATCTTTGTGGCCCTCCTCTGGACCTGCTCCAGCACATCCATGTCCTAATATTGAGGGTCCCATAGCTGGATGCAGCACTCCAGATGGGGTCTCACAGGAGCAGAGTAGAGGGCCATAATCACCCCCCTCAATCTGCTGGCTACATATATTTTGACGCATTCCATGACATGTTTGGCTTTTCAGACTACAAGACATTTGCAGGTGATGCTGAGATATTTACTCACTGTACTCCCAAGTCCTTCTCCACACATCTGCTTTGGAATATGTGTATGTGTGTTGGTACATGTGCTTATAATGAATATATAATGCACCCATATATTATTTTTTTTCCCTTAATTGTTACAGACAGATAAAGATTTTATATTCAGTGCAAATACTCTGTTTTGTTGGGTTTTTTTTTAAGAAATATTAAGCATCAAATATTTTCAAAGTAAAATTTGGAAGGAAATGGTTTTCAGATGAATTAAAAACTTTCTAGTTTTTGTGACAGATGTTTTAAAGTGAAAAGTTAAAATAAAAAAAAAACCCTAAAGTTCATTAAAAGTCAAAGTATTAGCAAAATGCAAATAAGTCTGCAATTCTTTTATGTCCTTAAAAAAAACAAACTAAACCAATAAACCGAACAAAACCCTCTTGCTAAAATATATTTCACTCTTAACTGTTTGGATTTCAGTAAACCAGCACTTCTAACCAGATAAAATATTTTGCAGTCCATGAACTGTCAGTTTTCTCTCACCTAAAGGATATATAATAAATCAGTCAAATAGAACACAAGAGAAGACAGAGCGTCATGTTTCAGGGCAAAAAGCAGCCTGTCAGCAATGTGTTTTAGGCAGAGAATACTTCGCTCTGGTTATTTCATAAGCCCATCTTTTAAACACAGGCAATCTCTGCAAGACAACAAACTTCAGGGGAAATAACTGCTGTGCTGCTGAATTTAGTGAGAGCAAAAAGCCTGGAAAGTAATGCCTCCTGCTGCTATGGCACCCTCCTGCAGTGCCCCAATTGAACTGATGTGCCACACATACGTAAAGCAAGCTCCTCTGAGAGCTCATAGGGGCCAGTTAGTGATCATCAGGCTCCACCCTGCCAGAGGCACTTTAACTGAGGTGGTCTCAAAAACACATGAGGGCATAGCACCCATCTCCTCAGACCTATCAGAATGTGAGCTCTTGGACCTATTTTTCGTCTGAGTTTCACTTGATAGACATAGAAATTTTTTCTGAATCCAGCTCTGAAGCATGCCTTTAAACTAAACTTAGAACTTAAAACTAATGTCCTTACTCAGGCAACTTTCCAGACAGTTTAGGATTGGGGAGTTGTATGCCATTGGAATTTACTCTGACCTTTCAAGGAGCTGCAAGTAATACATTTGGCCTCATGTGATCCAGTGTAATGACATTATTTTTGCATTGAAGGAATGGTTTTAAAATCTCTTTCCTTTGATTTACATGAAAAACCTTAACTTACATGGTTTATATAACCTTGTTACTGAGCTTGTTCTTGCAGACACATTTTCCTTCACTATTTAAAATCAGACAACCTGTGTAACTGCTGAAGAAACAGAAAGAATATTCAGTTATGGGGTTTCAATAGGAAGAATGAGATCCTTCAATTGTTTTCCTTTGATTTTACTTTTTAAAAGACAAATTAATCACTTCAGAATTGTCCAAAATAGTAGAAAACACTGTTGTTTTTACTCATTCTTCTACCTGCAATAATAAAAAAAAAAAAAGAAAATTGTTTGAACATTGTATTTGGGAAAAATTTGAGACCTCATTGAGTGATATCACTGTACCTGGAACTATATCAGTCAGTCCTGGTTTGTATTATTAATCCATTTTGAAATAAAATACCTTTGTTTTTTTTGAACAGTGTCTAATTCTATTATAAATCCTAGGAAATAATTCTGTCAAACCTTATGTTATTTCTCTAACACATACTTGGAAACTATTTTTGATAGGTCTTCACTGCTAAGTATTTCTGTATAAGGCCTTCTGTCTCAGAATCAGCAGCTGGTTCCAAAGAAAATGTGAAGATTTTCAGCAGTCACTGATGGTTTGAGCAAGCACTGACCCCTGGGTAAAAAGAATAAACAGTGGAGCTGAGAACAAAAGGAGTCCTTAGAATACTATTAACTCACAGTAATAAGGCAGACATGATGTACTGGGGTCAGTACAAGTCTCATTTGTAGATAAGATGTAAAGAGAAATCATTCCATCACCACAGAAAGGTCAACGGTTGAAGTCTGATATGATTGTTTTGAACTAATCTTCCAGTGACAAATTTCTGAACTATGAAGGAGTTCTTCAATTTCAGAAATATATTTCAGGGTCTTTTTAAATGGCACTTCATGTTTTAGATGCACTTAGCAAAGAAAAATCTTTTGGGAAGATTTTGGATGGAAAGAAGGACTGAAGGAAAGGTAATACTAAATTTTATTTCTAAAGTAGTCAAAGTAAGGTTTGCATATAATCTTTATAATTTTCTGGCACCAGATCTTTTGGAAAACAATATCTTTTTGCCTAGCATAACTTATTTCAATATAAACATGAAGTATAAGGAAGAAAATTATTTTTATTAAATTATTTTAACAAATGATAGAGATATGTAGAATACCACAAATAAAATTAAATAAGGTCATGTTTCCTCACTTAGACTTGATTCTTCAGTCATATTTCTGTTATGATGTGAATTTATTTTTTTTTAAACACAACTTTGGGCTCAGAATGTTATCCTTGAGGAAAAGATGAAATAATTAAATAGCTTGTAAACCACTCTAAATTTCCTTCCAATCAGAAGGTGATAGTTGAATATTTGAAAAAAAACCCAAACATATCACTGTTTGTTTAACCGTACTTACCTATACAACACAAGGAC
Source organism: Molothrus aeneus (assembly GCF_037042795.1). Lineage (NCBI taxonomy): Eukaryota > Metazoa > Chordata > Aves > Passeriformes > Icteridae > Molothrus > Molothrus aeneus. The sequence continues at coordinate 71,662,575 of NC_089647.1, read as the reverse complement.
AAAACATCATTGGGCTAACATAGCATATCTACCTTAACTTTTCCTATACAGCAATCTGGGAGGAAGTTTCCCTACTTTTGAAAACCAGAATGTGTTTATGAGGATGCTGTGGCTGGATCTCATTTCAGTGCTTTTTTTGTAAACCTCCAGAAAAATGCTAGTCAGCTGTTTGGATAGTCAAATATTCATTAAAAAATGCAGATAGAAACGCTGTAGCAAGAATGATGAATCCCTAGTTTGGTAGTAGGGGAAACAAGAAGAGGGAATGGAGGAGACTCTTCCTCATTACACTTCTGACAAAGTGTGTAAGACTTTATGAACATGACCGGACACCTTTCTACTGTAATTTACAGAAATTATTTTGACACAGGTGTTTTGGCTCCCTTAGAAGGCAGTGAAAAAACTCTTCTAGGAAATATCATATTCTGTTCTCAAAAATCTACAAAAGAAGTGAAATAAATGACAGGAATTAATGATTTGCATCATCAACTTATGGAAGAACAGTTTGTGAGAGAAATTTGTTTAGTGCCACTTCAAAAATCAATAGAAATGTCATGTGCTTTGAAGTAGTCACTAAATAAAATAAGACCTTAGATAATTAGATAGTAAAAGCATTGAATAAGGTACTGAAGCCAGTATCTGAATTGTAAAATCTTAATTTTGGAGCTTTCATAAGAGTTTTTATCAGGCCATGCTATTTTATCAATAGCGCTTATTATTTTTCAGATGATGACAAATATATTTTATTTTAATGTGCACAATTTTATTTCATTTTCTGCTTTTCTATAGTATTCATCAGTGACAATGTCCCTCTTTTTACTCCTAAGTCTGGGACCTCATTCACACCTCTATTCATTTATTGTAATTGCTCAATTTTGTTGAGAAACTCAGGAAGAGATATAGAAAAATTAACTGAAAGCTTCATATTCAGATGTCTGGTTTTTATGATCCTGCAACTCTATTGACAATATTCTCCCTGGCTAGACTGTTTGAACTTTGTGTCATTTTCTTATGATCAAACCTGCTTACTTTTATAGTTTGGCATGATGTTAACATTAATAGTGGTTTGAAAATCTTCTAAAACCTTTCACTCATCAAATGCATGTTAATCATTCTAGGGCTTGTACATGGGAGTCTTTGTGGTTTGCTACAAAAAAGCTACTTGTCAAAACTACTGACACCCCAGATACCTAAAAGAAAGGAGCATGTTAAACTACTAAGTCCTGGCCTTACCTTGACCCTGGCTCTGTTCTCCAAAGTTATATATTAAAACTGTTAAAAGCTTGATGTTAATTAATTCAGAATCTTAATAATTCTGCCTATTCAGAAGATTCACTAAAGCAAAAGTTCTAAATAATTATGTTCTGAGGACATAATTATAACTCCAGCAATAAGTTCTACAAAATCATTCATTTGACTTTTTCTTTTCCCCTCAGTAGTGTTTTTAATGGACAATTTAAAATTTTCTAATGGTAAATTAAAAATCAGAGCCTAAAAGCATATTTTATGAGATGGGAATTATTTGATTTGGCTGAAGCCTCCAGATGAATTTGATGTAATTTTCTCTTCTTTTAAAAACAGTTAAGAGTATAGACTTCAAGAGGATAAACATCATAGCTTTACTTTTTTGAAAAAAAGGAAAAAAGTACTTTTTCCCAACTCACTTCAAATAAATGTCTTTAAGGTTAACATGCTTTGGAATGAATTAAGGGAGAATCTAAGCTGATTGTACCCTTTCAAGCAAGGAACTGTAGCACTAATAAGCACTAGAGGAAGACTGAACCTAAATCAGATGCCAAGAATTATTTAGCTTTGTCTCAAGCTATTCAACTTCTGAAGGATGAATCAAAAATATAAGATAATGGGCAGGGCAAGACTGAGAACTGCTTTCTTATCACATCCTTTCTCCCCTTCATTATAAAAGTAGTCAACTTCTGAGTATTGCCTGAAATGTGGCTTTTAAACCTCAAGAACTATTACAACTTAGTAACTTCAATCACAACATAGATGCACTTAGCCCGTGCTTCAGCAGTTGAGGATGATGCCTTGCATAAAAAATTTGACTGATGGACTCAGCATGGTCAATGATATGGGTGGAAATGCTCAACAGGTTGTTGGAGGCCTGCACCATATTTCTCACTAGGGCTGTGTGTGAAGGTTGACAAACCTAGCATTATACAACTTCAGGAATTCAGAGCAGAATTTTCCAAGATAGGCACTAATAACCTGAGCTTTATGGAGGAATTCCTCTCTGCCTTTCTAAATCAATCAAAGGAGAAGCAGTCCCTAATGGTGTTATGCATGATAATCAAATTTCCTGGTTAAAATGTACTCACCCAAAGGTCACATCTGAAGCCCTCAAATCTTGTTGCAGAGCTCTGAAGTATTGCTTGTCTTCTCAGCAGAGGTCTGCTGTTTTGGAGGATAAGGAAACATTTACATAAGAATGTTATACAACTCCACAGTTTAAAAAAAAATCAACAATTTAGGACTGACAATGACAAAGAAGAAGCAAGATAAAAAGAAAGCAGCAGCACCGCTGCAAACCAAGCACTCGATTGCAATTCAGTGGGTTTTGCTTTTTTGTTTTTCCCCCAATATGTATATAATTGGAGAAAAAAGGCTTCTGCTAGCTTATTTTGTGGTGCACTTCTCCTTACCTGAGAGGATGGCACTTCTATAGTATAGATTGTTTAATATAAAAATATGCTTATTAAATAATTTAAAAGCTGCATACCAAATTCCCTAACTTAATTAAAATGTAGATAAGTTTCTGTTTTACTGACACAATGGCATTTCTGTGTTCCTGTAGTCATTACTTAATGCTCATGTCACTTAGCCCACATTAGAAGTTTAACTTTGTGGTTTTGGGGCTGTCTTCAGTTTTAAGAAAATAAGCCAGATCTTGCAAGAGCTATTTTATTCTAAGATAATTTCTCCTCTCTCACAAAGTTTTTTTCTCAGCCATGTGCTCTCTTTCAGGCGTACACAAAACAAAAATCTAAATTATGGTCACAGTGAGATCACCATACCATGATCTTTGTTCTCAATTGCCCTCTTGTTTCACAACTTAGAAGAGGAATGCCTCAGTTGTCAGTGCCTCTTGGCCTTGCCCCAGTAGCATGTGAATTTCTAGCTAAACTGTGCAGTGATTTTTTCCTATATCTGTTAGCACCAGATCAAGAACAGTTGGCAAAGAACATTTCCAGGCACATTAGCTAATATCTGACTCTGTAGTGAAACAAGTCTCAGCTATGGCTCTTTTGCTGGAGTCACACACAGATACTGTACCAGAGGTAATTTAGTTCAGTGTGTAAACAGGCTGATGTCAGTAACAGAAACTGAATAAAGCCATTACTTCATGGCTTCTCATTTAGTCATTACTTAAACTCCAGCAGAAAGATTTTTTGAAATTCAATACACAGTTTCCTGCTCTTTTGATCTAAAAGAGGAAAATGATCTCTTTTCAAAGAGCCAATGTTTAAAAGAACATAGGAATGAACATTTTACAACTGTAAACTGCAAGTATGTAAATTACTGGGAGTAGTTCCTGCCTTTGTTGCTGGAGATAAAATGAGAGCTTTGTTTAGCTGGAGGCACACTGATTGATAAGCTCCCCTGATGGTTTTATGGGGTTCTTGTAGTTTGGTTTTAGGGAGCTGTTTGTGGTTAAGTGTGGGGATATTTTAGTGCTTTTTTAAATTCAATTTTATCCAATTTTTTGTTCATTTGCTTTAATTTTAAATCCAGATTAAACTTTAAAACAGAATCCCAATTCAGTGGTTTTAATTATTTTGCAACAAAGTTTCACGTCTCTTTTACCTGAAAATTTGATCACACAGGCTTATTTCCACATTACTTCCTATGATTTTTAGGTGACCATCGATATCCTATTGTTTCTAATCTAGAAAGGCTGATATCCAAAATGTGTCATTTGTTTAAATTAATGCATCGGAGCTTGAAAAATGCATGAGATTTAAAAGAGTTAATTTTTTAAGGATATGATCTAGATTAGATTAAATTATGACTACTGAAAGTACATTTATTGGACTTCAGAGTAGATAAATGAAATGCAAATAGAGAAAATATTTGAGGAGGAATTTCAGGCTTTCCAGTGTTTATAAAGGTATATTTAATATTTTTTTCGCCATGGCTTTCTCAGCAGCTTCATAATGACAAAAAACCTTTTGGTAGTGATCAACTTAGCACTAAGTATATTATATCAAAAATATAATCTTTAAATAAAAAGTTACTTTGATTCAGAGTTGTAGGTCATGCTAGCAGTAGCAGTGGCTAAGAAGACTATTAAATTAATGCATTCTTATGAACATTTCTAAAAAAAGTGGGATTAAAGTTAGTAGAAAAGAGGATGATAAAAAAATCCATGATAGTTATTTATGGCAGAAAGGAGAATACAACTCCAGGGATTTGGGAGAGAGGACTTAGAATTACTGAGGTAAGTGTGAATAGAAAACTAACTGAAAATCATTCCTCCAAGGTGCTGGTTGTACATATGCATGTTATATATTCACTTCCTGATCATCTCACTTAAGAGGCTGCCTTCATTATTGTTTGCCAGGTATATTCTCATTTTTTTCTGTGGCTCTAGAGATGGCTGTTTAAATGACACTTAGTTTGCAATAAATTATTTTTTTCCTAGGTAAAAGTGGATAAGACTAAAGGCCACAGATGTCTCCAAAACCCAATAAATACTGACATCCTTCAGCTCTCCATGTTTCATAAACTTACTAGGTCTTTCCCTGTTGATCTGAAGCTTCTCCAGTGCTTTCATACCTATCTAGATGGAGTTGTCTGGCTCTCAGGTGAGCCATAAAATGATCCAGAAAGTTAACAAAATATTGCATACTTCTCTTGTGGCATCTGCTTTCAGATATAATCCGTACACACCTCACTTATACTGACTGGATTGCATGTTGAATAAAATTTGTTTTTAAAAATACTTCAATGCACCTTTTCCAAAATAGAGTAACTGAAAGAGGAGTAGATTATGCCCACTTTTTGCAGTTTACAGCTATGGTATTTGGCCAAAGGTAAGGAACTTTAATTAGATTCCCTCTCTTGTACATACAGTTTAAATATAAAATTCCTCCCTGACTCCAGAGTCTGTATCATCTAAGTTATTAATTAGGATTTAAGCAGGATATGAAAGAAACCTACAGTTAAACATTGTTATGGAAAAATTAGTGCAGTTTCACAGAGGCACTGGGAGTTTGAAAGACAGCAGGCTTGTACTTGCGCTGTTTTCTGCAGAGAACATATTTTTGGCCCCTCCTAGCAGTGTTCCCTTAGAGTGTGTGTTGGGGTGGAAGGTGGGCTGTGACATTTTTTTTTAATTTATGAAAAGATGAATTTAAATATTGTGTTGTTACCTGGGTTTCTTGTTAGGTCCTTCTTGTTTACTTTTTGTGCTGCATATGCTTTAGGTGAAGATTCAGGCATGTATCTGTAGCTGAAGCATCTCTTTCCCTGAGCAATTTAGTGCACATTGTACATGATTTTTCTCCTTCTACTGTGTTTCTTCTATTGCTACAGATCACTTGGGGTTTATTTGTTTCACTGATTAGAATGAATAGGATTATTAAATACCCCTTCAAATAGAGACAAATGTTGAAAAATTGAACAACATAGAATTCTTATTCCTGGTACAATGATACACAGAAATTCAGATGTTCCTGCCTTTAGAAACTGTTCTACTGACTTGGCTTCTCTTATGCAGTAACCTAGAACCTTTATTCCTAAAGTATCAACTTGATAGCCATAATTTTGTCTGCTTTGATAACCATAATTCTATCTGCTTTCCTCATCCAGAATTAGTAAATATGTCAACTTTGTACACAGGGGAATAGGCTTGGTCATCAGTCAGTTGTCATTAATATCAGGGACAAGTTGGACATCTTGAGCACTTTAACAGCTTTCTGCAGAGTCAAAGCATTGGGCTCAGCTTGACTTTGGCCGTGTAGGAGGAAGAGGGGAAAGTAGAAGTTAATGAGCAAGAGAACTGAAGAAGCTGTCCCATGGCTGCAGATTCCTGGAGCAGATCCTTCTCTTGCTCCTGTCTGGGGCTGCCACCCAGCCCTACTCCTCACCTGCATGGCAAGGCAGGCTGCAGCTTGCACGGGACTGGATGAGAGCAGCCCCAGCATCCCCGGCTGCTGCTGCTCAGAATGAGGTCAACGAGGAACCGCCCCTCGTTTGATGGGACATTGATTTGGATCTCTGCCCTCCGGCCAACTGCCAACTTTCCAAACCTGTTGGGAAATGCCTTATCTCTAAGGCTCTGACGCTGTTCTGTCAGCTTTGGTTAATGAGCCATCAGATTCAGAAGTTGCTGATGTGAGACAGATAGACAGCTGAAAAAGTGTGGTGTTTGCACAAGCGAAGCTCCTTTAGAAAAACAGGCTAGTGCAAACTTAAGAATTAAATTAAATTTAAAAACAATCTAAGACAAGTGAAATGACAGCAAGAGAAATACCACATTGAAAAAGAATAGAGCTTGAGAAAAACCAGAAAAGAGATATTAAAAGAAAGAAGAACAAATATTTCAAAGCAAGAAAAGGATATAAAACAGAAATAAATATAGGCAATAAAAGAAGAGAAAAAGAGAATCTGAGCTACACCAGGAATTAAATATATAAAAAGAACGACAAGTGTTCAGAATTAAAGGAAAGCAAAAGCAAGATAAAGGGGTGAGCTAAAACTGAGGATGGACAGTGAAATTTACTTATATAATACTTTTTATTACTCATGCCAGGTTAAGGATTTCCAGAAAAAAACTTATGCTACTGTTGCAGTGCTCAGGTTCCCTGGACATCTTTACTGTCTCAACCCATGCATAAGATGAATCTTTCAGTTTCTTAACTAGACAGTCTTAAAATCTTAAATTGTCTATTACTGTAGTAAAAATAAGTTAGATGATTCAAGACTTATAAAATCACATCAAATATATAACCTTTCTTTACCTTATCTTAGTTTTTATATATTAAATCTATTTTCAAATGAACTCTAATTTCAAAGATTCAAAGGATATCTCATTAAAAATTCTCTAGAACTTTAGCATTTTTCTTGGTACTCCCAAAGTGAAAGCATATTTATTTTTAATAACCATAATTTTTTAGTACAAGTTTTCAAGTATTGATCGCAACATACAAATTAAATAATCTGACCTAGTGTCCCATCTGAAGCTCATTGATTTGCAGTTTTAGAGGATTGCTTTCACTGCTTACTTATTTTGCTACTTAGTTGATAGTCTATGCTTGGGGGAAGGTTTTTTTATTAGAATTTAAGTGCCTCTGATTTTGAAGTACAATGTGTAATTTTGTGTCATTCCCACAACTGTCACAGTGTCATCTGGCAGTCACAGACATCTTGAATTTTTGTTGCTGGACTGCATGAGAGAGAATTCAATTTTTTCTACCTTTGTTTTCTTACAGTTCTTTAAAAGGAGTGTTCAAAAGAGATAAGTTTACAGATGAGGATTCATGATGACTAAGCCTGATGAAAAGTGGGTTTTTTTGCAAATTCTATAATTACTAAATTATCATGGAAATTGTGCATCACACATGCATTTTTATATTTACTTTTTAGTATACTTATTTCTTTATTATGTTTAGTGGAAGGATATAAAGCACTCATGTGGATTGACCTGAATCACTCAGAAGCTCTAGACATTCTAACTCCATGTCAGCAGAAACTTTATACCATAACATATCATGTATTTATTCTATTCTTCACAAGATGGTAGTAAACCTCAATGGAAAAAAATTATATTTTATAATTGTCTATTATCTAATAGTCTCTGTTAGTTTATTGACAAGTTGATGCTGCAGCAAAAAAGGATACTGAAAAAGAGACTCCCAAAGCTACCCACTGAATCCAATAATTCAATACTCCAATACTAAGGGGTTCTTCCTCAGAATGCTTATGATTCAGAAATCTTACAAAAGAGTTAGTCTTAGTGAAATACTCACTTTGAACAAGCACTGGCATTTTCTTTTCATTATACAGAGTGGATGACTCTGAGATCAAAACCCTGTCCCCTTTATGTTTCTTGAAGGTAGCTCTAAGGTACTACAGGCTCATCTGTATGGAGATGGACAGAAGCAGAAATATTAGCAATTCACTAACTGGCCTTTGGATTTAAATGACATTAAGTAAAGCATTTGGCTAGAATTTGCATTATAGAGGCTTTATCCTTAAGATTTATTTATTCAGCAGCATAATTGCAAGTAATGTTGAGGAAATTACTTAATTTGACAATTTTCAACATGCTGAGGTGGTGCAAGTTTTACACCAAATGTGAGACTATTTCTTTTAAAGCCATCCTTCCCCTTGTCCCCATGATAAAGCTGCTAAACAGGATAAAGTATGTCCATCCATTAAGCCAGGATGTGTAATCTGTTTTCCCTGGCTTTTCATTAATCATTCAGCAAGAGGTGTGAAAATCAGTGTTTGCTGAGGAAAGCTTAGCCGGTATATGGCCCCTAAAAATATCAAGGTTCCTTGTGGTGAAGGAACATTAATGTATGAGGTGATTGGAGGCACCTCTTTGAAAAGATGGTTGACAGGACACTAGCAATGAGTCAAATGAGAAGCACTAAACATTACTGACAATTTCAGAGAACCTACATTTCTCCTCAGTTCCGCATGAACAGTGGTAAAATACTTTTATGTGATTTTTTTTCGTCTTCTCAACATGTAGTACATGTTAAAACCAAGTTCTTAATTATAGCCTAAAATGACTTCTTTATTAATTCACAGCAAACCAACTCAAATATATCTACACTATGTTTAAACCCATTGTTTAAAATTTGGTACCTATCAGCCCTTTGTAGAGTCATAGAATCATTTAGTTTGAGAAAGACCTTTAAGATCATGGAGTCCAACTGTTAATCCAGCACAGACAGCTCATATTCAGATGGCTGTGGACCAGCACCTCCAGGTTCTTTTTCCAGCAGCAGGTTTCCAGCCAGCCTTAATCCTGTAACATTGCACCAGATACTGCTGCAGTTCATGGAGGACCCACAGTGGAGGGAAATATATACCTGAAAAGCTGAAATCAGTGCAAGAGTCCTCTACAGAGAAAGGTGTGGGAGAGAAAACTACAAACATAATTTCCCAAGTGTCCTTTACCTGTGCTACTTTGTGTGGCTAAGAGTCAGGAATTAAAGGGTAGGAAGGAAAAAAGGAGAAGGAAAGAATTTGGCCATGGGAAAGAGGAGGTGGGGAGAAACAATGTTGATTTAATGTTTATCTTTGTTCATACTACTAGAATCTATTTTAAGAGGGAATAAATTAAGTTCCTTTTGCCCAGTAAGAGCTATTTTAGCCCAGGCTTACCCACCACAGAAACAAATGTTCTGTTTCATGGAATATAAACCACCATAGGTGAACATCTAAGGGATAGGAAGACTATATTCTGCAATTAGGTATTTCTTACTTAATGTTAAATTGCAAGATTATCCTTTTGTCCTGCATCCCATAATGTTTAATTAGCAACTTGTATAAAAAGAAAGAATTTTATCAACTTTGGTGCTGACATGCAGGGGAAGATTTGAATGCAGTTCAAGTAATAGGTCTAAGTAAAATAGATATCCACAACTCAGTCTGGCATTCAAGGGTTTATATTTGACAAGGAAAAATCCCATTTTTTTAATGCTTATCAATAACTGGTTGAAGAAATGGAAGAAGCAGCATCAGTGAATAAGCAGCAGAAATGAGCAAGGGAACTGCAAGTTACAATGAATAACAAGTCAAATGTTTTTTACTCTGTTTTGTGTACAACATGTACAATAGGTAATTAAAAATTAGTTGATTTTTCCATCTCACATTCAAAGTGGAAAGTCGTTTGCTCCAATCATGTATTTAATTTTGGGACACAGAGAAAGAATATAGACCACTTGGCCAGAACCCAGAAAGAAAATGGTCAGAAATCTAAAAAACATGATGCACAAAATGGATTGGAGAGCTAGGGATATTTAGCTTAAAGAAAGAAAAATGATAGACATAAAAGCCTGAAGCACAGATGAAGAGAATATTCTTTCTTCAAACCAGCGGTAGGCAGCACAAAGGATACATTAACTTAGGGAGAGAGTTTTTCAGGAAATATAAGGTAGGAATGGGTTAGATTATTTGGGAAACTGTCACATCTCTGTCACAGGAAATCTTTGGAAACTGTCTAGACAAGTACATGTACAGTGATTTTTGCCTTCAAGCAGGAGAAGGAAGCAAATGGACACCTAAGGTTTTTTTTCAGATTTTTTAAGGTTTGCTTGTTTGAGTTTTTTTTTGGTGTTGCAAAGATCATTACCCTTGTGAAATATTCAGAATAGCTTGAAATAATGTAACAACTTTTTTTCCTACTATCATAAAGCTGTCAAATCATAAATATTCTCCTCATAAAATTTCTGAGATACTTGGAAGTACCAATTCAGTGAAATAAACATAGTCTGTGTTTATTTTTGGACTTTTCAAGTACAGCTTCCTCTCTGGTGAATACTTTCATTCATTGCCAAAGTTTTCTAAATATCAGGGGGATTGAATAAGTATTAGCAATCTTTGACATCAGCAAGAGCTGGATGCTTTCCCGTCTTTCACCTCTGTTGATAGTGATATGCAAACTTTTTATGACTTTTCTTCTTTTATTTTTTAATCCATCTCCCTATTTGACAGCTATTGGTCTGGCGAACCTTTAGTCCAGAGCAGCCCAGAATAGTAGGATGACATTTCTTTGGAAAATTGTGACTAGTGCCATCCTCAGAGCACAGCAATAAGTGTATAATTACTTTTGAATGAACTAGAAGAGACATTTTGGAAATGACTAACAATGCTCCGTAAGCAAGCAATGCACATTATTTATAAATATAAATGGAACCCTAGAAAGACTTGGAACCAATTACTAGTATAATTTTATGGTGTAAATATGCTGGTGCTTGGAAATTTATTTATTCTGTGGCCAAATAAAAACTGAATCATCATGTTTACACCATGCATGCCAACAGCAATTTCAAAAAATAAGACTTTGTAGTGGTATAATTTTTTGTGCTAAATATTTATGTTGAATTTTCCTGGCAATAACAATATCCGAAACTATGAAGTTTCTATGTGAGATCTAAACCAAAATTTCTAAACCAAAACTTTTGGTTTTATTATGTGTCATTTACCAATATTTTTGAAGGGCAAAACATACAATAGATGTGATATTTCCTTGTTTAACAGATGACTATAAGTATAAAAGAAATATTATTTATATGAAATGAACACTGTACTTTATCACTTCAAGAAAAAAAACAAACCCCAAGGAATGTCTTCTAGTTAGGAAAAACACACTGGTTGTTTTGGTACTAAAAATTGATCAACAAATATTATGTGAGCAGAAATGTAGTAGACAATTAAACAGCAGGTATAAAAGGCTATAATGAAAACATTAGACATAGTTTTTGAATGGCAGAGAAAAAAATTATCATTGACTTTACTACTTGAAAGGATTTTTCGTATTGCTTCATGAAAAGACACTGCTATAAATACTGGTCTGCTACTCATTTGTGAAAATTCCTTTTTAGAAAAAGGTTACAAACAAATTATGAAAAGAAAAATATTAAGGTACAAGTTTTTTTATAGTTAATCAGGGAAAAAATTGATTTCACAATATTTTAGTACTATTCTTAGCTATTTCTTATGTATTTTATCATTAGTGTATGATGTCTTTTAGATTTTAATTCGTGAGTCTGTTGGATGAAGCATGAAAGTCTTTAAATAGTTGACTTTTTCAAGTTTAGAAAAAAGGTAAAAAAAAGAGTTATATTTTGTCTCAGATGTTTTAATTCACAGTATTAAATAGAATATTTGTGGGATAAATATTCCATCCTTTTCTTTTTTTTGATTATGTAAGCAGTCAGACAGAGAAGGGCCAAAAAAAATTAGTTTTCCTGTCACCAGTGTGATGTCACTCCATTCACTATAATCATTTGTACCCACCTATGAGTCAGTTGCTCACCCATCACTTGATGTGTTTATCCACCATAATGCTGGACATTTTGTCCAGAAGGATATTATGAGAGACAGTATTGAAGGCTTTACTGAAACCCCAACAGATGACATCAACTGGCTTCCCTTGATCAGCTAGGTGGGTTACCTTGTGATAAAAGGAAATCAGGTTTGATAAGCAGGACTTTCCCCTCATGAAGCTGTGCTGGCTGTGACCAATGAGTGTGCTGTTTTTCAATGTCTCCCAGAATAATCTTCACCATAACTTTATAATGTACTGAAGTGAGACTTACAGGCCTGTATTTCCAGAGTAGTGCTTCTTGCCTTCTTGGAAATTGGGCAACCTTCACCAGCTTCCAATCAGCCGGGACCACTCTGAATTCTAGGACCACTCAAAAATCATCAAGAAAGATTTTGCCATGATATCATCTGGCACTTTGAGGACTCTTGGATTAATCCCATCAGGCCTCATAGATTTTTAGGGATTCAGCTTGATCCTGCACAAATTCAAAATTAACTGGGAGTTGATCATTCTTGCAGTCACAGTCCTCCAGCTCAGGGCAGTGACACTTCCTCGGTCAATACTCCATGCTGAAGACAGAGGCAAAGAATGCATTAGACACCTCTGCCTTGTCTCTGTGAGGTGACCATCCTCATCCTGTAATGGGCCAATGTTATTTCTACACTGCCTCTTGCCATTCATAGATTTGGAAAAATTCTTTTTACTGTCTCTCACAGGTCTGGCCAGCTTCTACTTCAGTTGAGCTTTGGCCACATGAATTTTCTCCCTAGAGTAGCAAGCAGCATCACTGTCTCTTAGACTCTTTCTTTATTGGGTAATTACTGTGTTTTTACCTATCTCTTAGATTTTGTTTTTCTTATTCTGCTACTGTCACAAATATCTATATTAATCTTCCTCCCCATAATCTATTACTAAATTTTCCAGTATTTCAGCACAGCCTTTTATTTTGGATATCAATTTTTCAACACTTTTACTTCCTGCTTCCCTTGTAAGTTCATTCTAACTGTTTTTAGTACCGATTTCCCTTACAACCAATTGCTTGTCCTCACATCCATCACATGATACGCTATTTTTTGACTAGTTAATTGTCAGAATTTATTCAGACCAGACAGCCTTCTAAATATTTTTCTCAAATTTCCAGTAGATAATGCAGCTACAAAATGACAAATCTCTAATATTCATAGTGTGACATTTACCAGGGAATTGGTAATTTTTGTTAAATTCACATTCTTATGCATTTGATTAAATCCTGCTGTCCATGTTCTCAGCTTTCTGCTTCCTTCTTTTTTTTCCATTTGTCGTGTTTTAAGATATGTATGCCCTGAAATATAACTTCTCTCTTGGTATTCATTATGTGTAACACAACAGATTTATTTTATTGTGTACAACAGAGGAACATGGTTTTACTATAGAAATATGTGCCACATTTGTGATCATTCTTCTGATCCTTCTACTGCAACAATAAACCCATACACTGATAATGTGGATCCAAGCTCATTATCCCAGGTTTCTCAGAACTTTTTCTTTTGCTTACCATTACTTCTATTGTCCTTACTCCTAGAGGCACAGGCTGGTCTTCTGCAGATTTGCGTGTTATTTCTGGCTGGAGCCAGTTGTTTAGAACTCATTTAAGAATGAAAAGTACTCTGTTTTATTCACTGTCAAAAGTTTTTGCTAAGGCAAAACAATATAATTCTTATATTGACCAAGGTCTCAATATTGGTAAGTAATACAGAGAACTGAAATTGTGTGGCATAATATAGCACATTTCCCAAGATAACAACAATTTCCCTCACTCTACCATGAAAAATTACTGACCCATGGAACCATTCATGATTTTTTGCATGCATTTAAATAATCACTGCTCCATAGCCTTTACGGGAGAAAATGCACAACTAGTTTAGAAAATCTTGAAGACAAATTTATTCTACATAACAAAGAAGATGAAAAAAAGGAGGGGAAAAAAAGCCTGGAGGAACATGTTCATACAGCCCTACAATACTTACTAGTGTCTGCAAATATGCTATTTAAAATGGTGAGAAAATTGTTGACAGTGACAATGTTCTGTACCTTCCAAAATCAAAAAGAGTCAGTTTATGAAAAGAAACGAAACCAAAACCATACAAAACCATACAAACAATGAAAAAATCTCAACACCCCCCACCCCCAGCAAGTTTCCATAATAATTAAAGAATAAAACCTTGTCTGAAGGGATTACAGCAAGAAGTTCTCAGAAAGGCTCAGGGAACTCATGCAAATTTTCTAGATTGGAAAAAATTGAATCATTATTTAAAGGCCATCTATGACAAGTTTAAAATAAGAAATGGTGATTACTGCATTATCTCCAAACGCTTTAGAAGGAATAACACAGACTTCTAATTCTCTATATTGAAAGCAACTGGTTATTTACCAACTTGCATTTAGGAGACTACTTATAGAAGATTTTTGTCATCATATATCTTCATTTCAAATTTACCAGACAAACATGATGGCAGGTCATTATGAGGATAAAGTAAATCTAAGTTTCCAAAGACAAAAACCCCCAAAGTAGCACAGTAATACATTTAGCAGAACAACTGACAACACGTGGAAGAAAACACACAGTTATAAGCAGAACTGAAAATATTCATATGTAAATTACATTATGATTTCCTTGAGGAGAATAAGTCTATCTGCTATGGTAATTCAGACACATTAGGTGTCTAAACGTAGATATTTAAACCATTTTCATGTCTGAAGCTAGATGAGAAAAATGTCAAAACAAATTAGTCTGAATGTATAAATCTTATCTATGGTGCAAAAAAGCAAAGTGAAAAGAACATTTATATTAACAGGCACATTAAATCACATCATTTGCTGAGAAAGAAATAACTCATTTAGAGTATACAATAAAAATAATGAAAATTTACCCTATTCTGTGAGTATTCCTGCTCCTTGCAAACAAGGAAGTGCAGACTTTTCCTTTGAGATTGTTCTACTGAATTGAAAAGTGACTGTAATTGGCTTTGGAAAAAATGCATTAATGAAATGAAAGAATTTTTAGAATTTCTTTTCATTGTTTTATTTTTCTTTTTTTTTCTCATGTTAAAAAAATGGTCAGTATTGAGAGGTAGTCCCATACTACTTTTGCATCTGTTCTTCCACCTCAGCAGGACATCAGGACATGGTAGACCAGTAGAAGTGTCTCAGTCTTTGAAATCTCATGTTCTTTATGTGAGAGGGCAGCTGCAGTACATTAAACTCTGCCTGGGGATGGATGATCTGATAAAACTTATGGGTTAAAATTAAAGAAAGGACAGCAAATGGGACATTAGAATGGATGTCTGCTACAGGCCACCTGATCAGGAATTAAAAAAAAAGTGGATGAGGCCCTTTACAGACAGACAGAAGTGGCCTCTTGTTCATGAACTCTAGTCCTGCTCTCTGCTGGGACACAGGACAACAGGGTTCTAAGAATGGCTAAAGAGTGAAAAAGTTTTGGAATATTTTATTTCTGAATACTTCTATGACTTCAGTATTTTTAAAACCCAAACTTAAAAATTATTATTATTACAAATATATAATATACAATTTATATATATATTAATATATATAATATATAAATATATAATTATAAAAATTACTATTTCTTTTCATGTACATTGAGAATGCTATGAAAAGTAATTTTGGTTCAGACAAGATCAATTGTTTCACTTATAGGCATACTGTAGAGTAGAAAAAATTAATAAAAAATTAAAAAGTGAAAATAAATTGGAGCTCCTTTGGAATTCCTTTTGTCAGTTGAAAGACATCTTATTTTATATGTCTCTGACCAGAAAGTCAGTAATGATAAAAAACATGAAAACCATCGTAATACTTCAAATTATCAGCCTAATGAACCATACTTGTAATGGCAGAATCAATACAATTGTTAATGAGATACTCTCATATATGAATACTACAACTTAGTATGTGTTTATATATCATTAACAAGACAATCATAAAATAGTTGGTTTTTTTAGTAAGTTCTCTTCAGTAACCAAATGTGCATTCTGACAAGGGAGGAAAAGAGAGAAAAAGGAAGGGAGGTAATGCTAAACTTGCTCAAATTGCAAAAAGCATTTTTTCACAACTGGGCATATTAGAAAAGGCTCTGGCAACCATGAAGAGAAAAAAAGCGTACAAATGCCGTGGTCAAACATGCAAGTATGGACTGGTTGCTCACCTGAAGTGGGTTGTCTGAGCTACCCTTTCTTCTCCTCTTCGTTAATACTGTCAGTCACCTAGCTGTCTGCGCTGTTTTCACTGCTGCATTTTGATCTTTACTTCCTCTCTCTCTCTCCACTGCTGTTTTTTTCAACAGTGTTCTGCTCTTTGTTTGATGAGTGGTAAAAATTGCAAGATTCCAGGCCTCTGAAGAACAAACAGAATTTCAGAAATCAGGCAGTCTTGTAAATTGTGCTTGGCTGATGGCGCATGCAATACTATTAAACATCAAAGATGACCAATATTGAAAAAAAAAAGGTGCATATAAAAGATCTTGTGCTGCATTTGTGTGCATGGAATAACTTCAGACTCTGGCATTCATCAGTGCATTATTTCTTGGCACAGCTTGTTTGTATTTAATTTTGCAGAACAAAAGCAATTTCAAGTTAAAGGCAGAATTTTTTTTCTTCCCAATGGCAAAATTTCTGGAAGTAAGGTTTTATCATTTACAGTATCCAAATAGTTATTATTTTCCTTTTTCCTTTCCTGATTTCTGTAATAAAAGTGGAACGTTATGCACAGCAGAGCATGGTGTTTTCATTATTTCCTTGTATAATCCCTCTGCCTTCAGTAACATAAAGATCCCACTTTTTCTAGAAGCTTGTCAAGCATGTCAAAATAACACATCCACACTTTGGTATATGTCAATTCATGCATATTTGGCAAGGTGTGGTATGTAATACTCAAACCAGATTGATATTAATACATTTAGCACATGGATGTGAAAGGGGAATTCATAGAATGGTGGCACAGCTGTGCATAAAAGCAATAAGCTCTTTTAATGCCACCTTTATCTAATGCATGGCCAATTCGGTCTTGGGATGTCAGTGAAAACTAGGCAAAATTTTTCCTTGTAAATAGGAAACAAGAAATATGTCAACAGTTATCAGATATAGAAACATTCTTAATAATATCAGAAATTAAGTACCTTATAGCAGTTAAAGCCTCCAACATACTTTAAAATTCTTTATTCTCGTGCAGAGGTAAATCCACAACAAGTTGCATGAGTGCAGGTTTCAATTCTACTATCTGCATATATAATTTTTTATTTTTAACAGTATGCTTCTCAGGGCTGTGAATGTACTAAAAGGCCTCATCTGCCTCAATCAGTCTCACTAACACCCTCAGCACTCGATATAAACTCAGATTATTTAAACTACAGAATTTGCCTGAGACATGCTGTAGATTTTTCTATACCCAACTCTTCTGTATTGCTAATTTGAAGTTAAAATTAGGGTGCTTATGGGTTTGAAATTGCTTGACAGGAAAAATAAAGAAGTACAGTTCAATGCTTGGCATATAACTCTAGTACAATTTGGGTAGAACTTCAAAAGAGAGATACAAAACTGTCTAAAAATGGAAGAGTCTAAGGCTACCTAAGCCATTGTGACAACACTTTCTCATCAGCTCTAAAGTTGTAATATCTATCCTATTCTATCCTATCCTATTTTAAAATAGTAAATTGCAAACTATATTAGCTAATGTGTTCTGATATTCTGTCTAGAGCGTGCACAAATTGTCCTCTTAATATGTATATCTGAATCGGTAGAATTCTTTGGCTGAAAGAACCACAAATTTGATAACAGACAGGACATTGGGAACCTTCTCCATGCTCTTAGACTTTTGCACCTGGGTTTATCACCCTTAGTAAAAATAAATAATAGTTTCTGGACATGAAGTCAAGCTTCCTAAAATGGAGAATGCTCTTCCAGCAGAAGTCAGAACAAGTATCCAATCTTAACAGTCACATCATTCCTCACTCATGACCCTGCAGAAAAAAAAATTGCTTTGTATAGAATATTAATCCCAATATATTTCCGGGTGGGGCGTGCCTGGTTTTGTCTGGCCCTTGCTGCTGGACCAAAGGCGGCAGCTGTAGTGTTTCACCCCAGAGATACCTTTGGCTGGCTGGATGCTGCAGCTGGGCACTCAGAACAAATCCAGGCATAGTAGGAACTCAATTTACCTTTGGTGGAAAAGGTTCAGGCAACGGTGAAGAGAAACAGGAGAGGATTCTATCATAGAGTCTTAATCCAGAGTTTTATTTCAGGGTGGTAGACCTCTGAATATGGTAACAGCTCCCAGTAGAATACCCACTGCATGGTCTCATCTCCTTTTAAGCCCTGGGGACAGGGGGAGGGGAAGGGACAGGTGAGGGCCAACCAGGTGGGAGGAGGGGAAGGCTCAAGGGATACAGACACTTGGACAGGCCAATGAGCCCAGATCTGAGGGGGTCATGCATCTTTTGAACTTCTGCCAACCACACGACGCCCTTGCTGGAATGTTAAGATTGATGGACAGCTCTTAGCAGGAGGGCAAAGGGGGAGGGGAAAGGTTGGCACACCTGAGGGGCATCACACTGCAACAGCTTTGCTGTTCAAACAGTAAAATTTTCAGTAGGTTCTTGTTAGCAATTAATTTCTACTGAGGTAACTGTGATCTCTTAACTGTAGTCATTTTTTTTTGTCTCCCTGGGCTTCCAATGTGAATGATAATTTAACTAATTAAAATGGGAGTGTGGGAGCAAATATTCT
The DNA here is from genome assembly GCF_037042795.1 of Molothrus aeneus. NCBI lineage: Eukaryota > Metazoa > Chordata > Aves > Passeriformes > Icteridae > Molothrus > Molothrus aeneus. The sequence continues at coordinate 71,643,771 of NC_089647.1, read as the reverse complement.
TGTTATCACCTACTGTTTTTAAATACAAATGCCTTTTTTTTATTCAGGACAGTCTACTGGAGTTCTTTAAATACCAAGTTCTAGTCAGGACATTTGGCATATTATGTAATATTTCTTTAATCTGGGCCTCAAAATGGTTACTGATACTAAATGAAGTTCCAACAGTGATGCAGCTTTGCTACAAAGATTTCGTTTTCAGTTATGTACTTAGAGAAGTGCTTTAGCCTCACCAGGGGTGAAATATTCCATCTGTAGAACTAAGACTGGTATTCATTTTATTGGTAACCACAGTTACATCCTGCTAGATTTTTCTAAAGTCATGTCGGTGCCTCAGCATTGAGGCTAGCAATTAGAATGGGAGTGTTGAATTAAGTGTTGGATAATTCTCTTTTGATTAAATGATTTCATATTTACATTAATGTAGTTAATTACCAATGGACTTATTTTTTACATTCAAATAAGAACAGATTCTATGTTGTAGACATCTTTTTGTGAAAATCCTTTCTTAGGATTTTTTCCTTTCTGAGAAGCTGAGAGGCCTCAGAAACAAAATGTAAACAATGGTTATCTGCTGCTGTGGAATGCAACAGGTGGATCCGTGATTGGTCTCGTGTGGATGTTTGGAATTAGTGACCAGTCATGGCAGAGCTGGCTTTCTCTCTCTCTGTCTGACCACAGACCTTTGTTTTCATTCCTTTCTATTCTTAGCTAGCCTTCTGAGATGAGACTTTTCCTTCTATTCTTTTTAGTATAGTTATAATGTAATATATATATCATAAAATAATAAATCAAGCCTTCTGAACATGGAATCAACATTCTCGTCTCTTGCCTCATCCTGAAAACCCCAGTGAACACTGTCACAATTCTACATTCTCAAATAGCTTATATTGCTGAAAGCTTATAAAACTATGCCTTCACTGTCTCTTCCCTGGCTCTGCTTGACTCCTTAATGCTTTTGATCTTGTGTGGGATTTTAGAACATAGAAAAGGATTTAGAAAGTTATTTCCCTCTGTAGCATAATACTTCTACTTTACCATGGTGATTTGATGTAAAGGGCTCAAAGAAGGGATGTCTCCTTGTCCCAGTTCAGTGGATACAGAGATTTGTTGAATTCTAGAGTTTATTGAATTCTGTCCATTCTGTAATTGCCAAAACATTTCTAGAAGCATTCTGAGATCCCTGATTCCATTGGGTTCTGGAATCAATAATGGGTAAGGCATTTTATAAACTGCCAACGTACTGAGCTATGTCTGACTACAAATCCCATCCACTGTTTTGTCAAGCAATAGCAGAACGTTGTCAGAAAACTGTAAAGATTTTTCATCTTATAGCAGCCTTGGAGAGTGCTATTCATGGCAGACCATCCCAGCAATCTGTAATCCAAGCGTCCTTATAGCCATGCTCAAGAATGCCAACTGCGAAGTCATGTAGGAATATTATAGGTTAATATTCTGTCCTGGAGACTTCCCTAGGCATTGCTCTATGCATCTTTTACTCCATCCTCCTGGAAGCAGTGAATTCTTGCTGTGCATTGTTAAATGTTGGATTCAACTTAGAATTCCAGCTAGCAGAACTGTCATTCTGACTAAACATTGAGCATTGAATAATTTTCCTGCTGTATCTACGTTAGTTACCGTTTTGAAATTGATAGGAACACCACAGTTTTAGTATTTATAATTTTTTCTCTGATTTCCTTCTTTGAGAAATTTCTTTAAAGCTCAGTATGAAATATAATGGATTTACCTCGTGAGAGCAAGTTCAGAAAGGGAAAGGACAAGAGGGCTCCAAGTATATTATAGATTGAAATCTACTATTTATGCATATAGTCAATTTATATTCCTCCAAAGCATTTAACTGCAACTTTGTGTAATTCACATAATGGAGTCTGTAGATTCAGAGATATAAGATCAGTGTGAGTATGTGAAAAAATAATGTGATTTATAAATTGCACAGCATATCCCATTAAGTGTGTATTGAGTAAGATGTTGAATTTGGCATACTAATGGTTTTAATTTCTTGCTCTTATTTAATTTTCACTCAGACAATTTTTTTGTGTGGACCTTTTGAGATTCTCACATGGAAGATGTTTTTACATATTTATTTGAATTCAACATGGTGCAGAATGATGCCTACTGCAATACCCTTCCTGCAGTTGCATCAGACAAACAGCTGATCTGAATCCTTAATCACATTCTCTGTGAGGGACTGAAAAAGTTTACATTTTCAGGTCACCCAAAAAGCTGGTTGTATAAATATTCCATCTCCCTGATACAGCAACTTGTGACTTGTAGGGATATTGTCTGTGAACTATTTTCCTCTTTTTTTTGTGATATTTCACAAGCATGTCTTTGTCTATATAAAGATTTTAGTATGTTGATCACCTATTTTTTAGAAGAATTTTGTACAATGGGAAGTTAATAATTTCTTGAAATCTTTTTTACTGACATATAAACTGATTTGTTGCATTCACTTTCTGTAGGAGCTAAGGATAAAAATGGATTCTATGGAGTAAGCTGAATGAGATTATGATTAAGAAAGGAAATGTCATGAGCCAGCAACAGGACACTCAGCAAAAATCCAGCAAAACCTAATAATTCTGAAGATGAGCAGAAAACAAGCTCCATCTGAAGCTAAAGGTGTATGTAGGGAAGAAAACATTAGTCAATATTGTGAGCAGCTGAGGGCCATACGTATAAAAGTGTACTAAAGACTTGGAAAATGACATTCTGGAGGACTGGTCTCAATTCTCAAGTAGAGGTTAAGGGATTCCACTGCAGTCAATTAAAACAAAAAACAAACAAAAAAAAAAAAACAAAACCACAAAAAGCCAAAAACACCTCTACAGTTTGAACAGCTTGAAAGAGAGAAACAGTGGCAGAGCTTGGTACACTACCCTGATTATACTTGTAGTTTAAGAATCTGATTCAAGCACTATGAAGAAAGCTGGTGCACAGAACCATAGAATCATAGAATGGTTTGGGTTGGAAGAAACCTTAAAGATTCCTACCCCTCTGCCATGGGCAGGAACACTTGTCATTAGACCAGGTTTTTTAAAACCCCATCCATCCTTAATTGTCAGTGCTGTGCTATAGAGACAAACCTCTCTCTGTCCTATACAATCTTTTCTTTCCAGTACTGAGAATATGGATTCTCATTGAACAACTAGTTTATATCTTATTTGCATTAGCTAATGTCATTAAAATTTACACTGGGATGTCTAACAAAAGTTTGAAAACATTACAGTCTAAACCTGTGAAGTACATATGTTGCTTTACATAAAACTCACATTTAAAAAAAAAAAACAAAAACAAAAAATCAAAATAAACAGAAATTGCAGCACCTAAACTTCAGATCAAAGTGTTAATAATTTCAGGAAATTGCCTCCCTATTTATTGCGTTTTAAATTCTATTTATTTAATATCTCTTGGTCACTTGTTTTAAAGTATTTTTTTAGAATCAAAAGGTTTGGCATTTTTAATTGTTGAAAGTAGTGGGATAAGTATCACTGCACAGAGAAAGGCCAGACTGCACAGCCAGAGGAGGAGATGGTGCCACTGCTTGATGAAACACAGGGAGCACTGATCATTCTGACCATCGCAGTTTTGATATCTAGCAGTTGCTATTGTGTGTTTGCTGATGAATGCATTTTCAGGCTGATCATTTGAAGCTGCTGAAAGTAAAGACATCTGCCATTTTTATGCTTATGTAGTCTTAGACAAAACTCCCTTTGTTGTTTGCTTGACAGAGGAGAATACAGCTCATCTTACTGTAGAAAGCCTGGGACCAGCCTTTCAACATCAAGCCTTTTTGTCAGACAATACCTTTTCTGTGATCAAAGCATACAAGGGATGTAGTAGTCACATCCAAGTTCATGTTCACACTTCTGTGCAGACAATGGAAAGAAAAAGAAAGAAACATATTTAGCTCAAAAAACAATCTAATTCTTCTAGAAATCTGAAATTCTAGAATTTTCTTAAAGAATGCATTTTCTGATAAAACATATTAGCAGCAACATTTGTTTGAATTCCTATTGTTACCCAGTCCACCAACAATATTTTTTTAAAGTTTTTCCTTAATCTTTTACTCTTAGTATTTCATGCAGTCCTTTTCCATATATTTTTTTTTCTTTCTTTATTCCTCTATAGCCTTTTATTAACTAAATATAGCTAGAAATGCAGTCACTGAGTCACAGTCATGTTCATGAAAATGATTATTGATGATTAATGATTATCTTAAGCCTCTTTTATTTTCCCATATTTTGGCAAATATGTTTTGGAGTACAACAATTCGTCAGTTGTATTTAAAAACAACTAACAAATTAGTAAATTCATTTTTTATTTTGGAGAGCCACATATCTGCAGCTACTGAAAAGCAGTCAGTAAAAGCAAAGAAAGCAAAAACTACTTCTCTGTAAATGAGCAAAACATGTATAGTTTACCAACATCATCAACAGTTAATGGGGATTGTATCTATAATTGCATTTGTTTGCTCTCACATAATATCATAATATTAAATAGGTTTCATTAGCTTTTTATTGACTATTAGAAACTTCTTTACCAAACCTTTAGCTTTTCTGTGTGCTGAGTTAAACTAATGGAATTCACTTATGAATGGATATAATATTTCATATTTTTCAGTACCCTTCAATCCAGGTACTGAAAAATTGTAATCATATGAAAAATTCAGATATTAATATGCAAATCTTTTAAATTTCAAATAATACATCCTTTTTAAAATAATGTATACTTGCATTACTGTTAGGATTGCAAAGGACATTTTAATACTTTTAAGCAGATCTTATCTATGACTACTACACTTCACAACATGCAAGAGCAACCCAGCTTTCATTACATGTCAAATTCTTGTTTATTGCTTTTACTGACATCACTCTTCCACAGAAAAACAAACAAACAAACAAAAATCAACCAACCAAACAAACAAAAAAAAATCAAACCAACTTAAGAAACCCCAACCAACCAATCAACCAACCAACCAATCAACCAACCAACCAAAAAAATTATTTCATACATGATAAATATTCAAAGACTACATTATTATTTCAAAAATTCCATGAAAACAAAATTTATTCATACTCCTAACTGCCATGTTCTAGTGAGTGACTGTGACCTCCATATTAATTTCCATTAAATACCCATGATATCTAAAAATCTGTTGGTTTCCCTTTTTGGGTCCCTGTATGCTATCTAAGTAGATGGTTTTATTCGGAAAAATGTGAAGAATCTGTGCAGAGACATCATCAATCAACTGGAGTTTTCAAAAGAATCCAGTTAGGATTCTTAGGAGGGCCCAAATCACACAGATAGCATCAGGATTAGCTTATAGTACAGAAGGAAAAAGCAAACAGATACACTTTTTCATAAATGTGGGTAGTTATTGTGGTAGTTGGTTCAGGAAGTCAGATGCAGAATATTCCTTGGCAAAATTTTAAAGCTCAATTGAAATCTCATGACTGTTCTGAATTAAAATGTTCAAAACCCCAAACAAAACCAACACAAGCATTACTTTTTCTATTAAAAGAACTCTCTATAAAAGATTTTGTTACTTTGACTAAGAATGTAAAAACTGTCTTTTGTATTGGAAGTTGAAATTTTAGGCAGTAATTTCAAAACCTTAATTTCTAGCCTGGCTTTTACACATCACACAAATTTATATTTGGAGCATTTCTGAAACTACCGAGGTCTTGATAATTACCCATCCACTTCCATGCACAGAATTCAACTTTTCCAATTACTATTTTATAATAAAACTAAATACAATCAAACTTTAAATTCTTCTGAAACTTTTTGAAAGGAATACTATAAAATGCCTCCTTTAAACACAGGTTTTCTCAAATTAGCCATTCCTGCACTCCACAAAATACACTGGAATAATCTGTAATTATTCTGGACATTCCAAGGAAGTCCATGTATATACCATGCACATGCATTTCATGACAAATGAAAACTAAGAAATTGCTTTGCTGATACATATTCACTGCTCCCTCTAACATAGAAGAAATATATAATATGACAATTTAGTCATCTTAATCTTTTTACTGTGGATTTCACCATAACAACTCCAATTTCCTACAGAATCTCAATACAGTCTTACACTCACCCTTGCTTTATATACAGTCATCCTGATACACTGTTTGTAATCACAGTGTATAAAATATATTGGGAGGATAAGGTAAAATATATTGCTACTGCTAATATTAAGAAATGTATATTAAAAAAATCTGCTTTATTGCTGTCTAATTTATTTCCAGTCATTGACCATATTATTGAGTTTATTTAATAGAAAACTATTTTAAGACAAAGTTATTTACTAACAGTATATCCTATAAAACAAGCAAATTAAATTCTAATTTATTTCTCTATTGAAGGAAAAAGCTACCACAGACTTTTATTCTAATCCTTAGACCCAATTACATTAAAAATAATTAGAACTGTATTTTATTTAAGGCTGCTTACAGTTATATAAATATATTTTACACATATACATACATAATATATACATCTATAACTATATGTATACTCATTTACAATAAACAGAATTAAACAAGCTATTATCCCAACGTTGCCAATCACTTACCACGAACTTGAAAAGTAGTTTACAATAAGACCTTAACTATTATGCCCTTAGCAGGAAGCTAATTATTACTATCCTTACATAAGATGTTGCTAAATTGTTAACTAAAGCAAGATTTAACATTCAGCTTTGAACCTCAGCAAGATTTTTTCCATTTCTTGGTTTTTCCTCCCATTGTTAAAAAATTCTTAAACCCAGTCTGCAACCACATTAATTTCTGCCATAGTTATAGGCAGTTTCATAATGGATGGATTTCTGCCCATATAGATTAACAGATTGGATGGTATGGGCCTCACCTGCTGGGAATGGGATGGCACCACCAGGATTGCTTTGCATTTCTTATTAGCAGAATAATAATTTTGGAATAACAAATGTGTAGATTCAGAAGAAAATCATACAATTTACTGGAATCGGGAAAACAGCTGGGACCTTTGGCAAATGTTTCTATTCTTGCCTGTCACTGAGTATTTATTCTAAAAGCATCTGTAGGCAACATTTTTTACTGAGTGAAGAACCCTGTGTGGTAAGTGTTGAGTACCTCACATTTCCCTCAAAAACAGCTTGAAAACTTCCTTGTTTTTAAAACTTTTTCCTTCATTGTCTAGTGAATGAGGTAGGGGATAAGAACGTAGCAGATATAGGACTACAATATGTTATATGGTTTTCCACATAGAAATGCAAACTGATTATTGCATTGACAGGAGTTTGGGATTGTCATGCTGATATGCAACTTTACAAATTAGTTACTATACAACTAACACATTGTTTTATTTTTGTCTCAATAAAACTTCTGTTCCTCTTTCATTTTCATTTATATTATTAATTTTTAATGAATTATAAAACACCCTTAAACTACAGAGTTTTCTTTGCATCTTGGCTACAAGTTGTCAAATCCTTTGCTTATTTTCTCCTTGCTAAATTCTCATCATTTTTTGAGACATAAGTAAATCATGATAAGAAAGAGGAGAAAGATATTTTGGCGGCATTTTAAGTGAAAAATAATTGCTTGACAGAAATACTTTCTTACAGAAGCCTTTAGAGAGCAGAAAAAGGAGAAATTAGGACAGTAGGTTAAATTAAGGGCAAAATGAATCTCCCTCCATCTTCCTAGATTGATTATTTGTGTTCTGTGGAACATTTCTGAATGGGCTTGTGGATTGGCTTGTACTCTTTCACTTTAAGTGAGAACTTGAAGCAAACATCTTGAACCAAGACTTCCAAATATAATTTTTGAATTATGCTGAAACTTAATTCATGGGTTTTTTCCTATTTTTTTCACAATTGACTACACATCTTGAACAGTAAACAGAACATTCTCATGTGTCTTCATCGATTCCTAATTGCATTAGAAGCTGCCAGACTTTCGAGTCTTGAGTCATTATTTAGGTTTTCCAGCACTTCTAGTGAATATGGTACACATCTGGGGCAGCTATACACTGTATTCCCTGATCTTTTAGGAGAAGTCTTCTGTTACAGAACAATCACTAGTTGCATGTTTTCTCAGAGTCCTTCTCCTCCCCACTGATCCTCTTCCAGAAAATGTCCTCAGAACAACTTTTCATCATGATTAATCAAGCACAATGTCATTTGAATTTTATTTCTCTCTGGAGCAAAATAAATGTTTTTCAATAGCACTTTGCAGGTAATTTAAACTCATCTTCCTCAAATTGTTTTTTGTTTGTTTTTTTTTTTTGTTTTTTTGGTTTTGGTTTTGGTTTTTTTTATCAGTCAACAATTTCTAGAATCTGATTAATAGTTTAGACAAAAATAATGTATACAAATATATAAAAAACCTGTAAGGACAATAGCTACTTCTTCTGCATGTAGTTGTTCCCTTCTTTCCAGACCAATATTTAAATAAGTACTGAAGAACAAGTATGGAAAGGGAGAAAAAATCTATCTTCAAAAAACCTTAATCCTGGTGATATGAAGAACATCTGGAAATAACATGGCTGTTTATTTTGAAGTCTCTGATATTCCTGTGTTTAAAATTAGCAAGATATTTGAGTCAAGGATATTTAGAGTGTACAAGAATAAATTCTCCATAACTTTTAAAACTGATGCTATTATAAAAGTTGCTGTCTTAGGAGAAGAAAAAAGCCTGAAGAAAACAATCAGTTCTATCAGTTCTTGCTAAAGAAACATAATATTCCAACTTCCAATATTCACAATTATTTCAAGTAATGCAAAGTTTTTTCTCATGCCCTTGGTTTCTGCACTAATCTGATCCATTATTGAGATCATGTGAGTTGGTAACCTTGTAGTAAGAAATTTATTTTCTTTCTTAACTTTCTTCTATTATTTTTCTATTGTGCTAAATTAAAGATTCCATAGGGAGCTTAAGTATCTATTTGAAGTCAGTAACATCAATAACATGTCACTTCACTTGACACAGAATATAATATTGCACACTTCATGTCTGTAAAATAATCTAGACAGGAAATCCAAGGTGGTCAGTCATGGTGGCTTGTTAAAAGCATGAGAATATTGCTCTTTTGGATGTATGCTATTAGTTAACATTTGGTGTCCAACTGATTGTGTCAATTAAAAGAAGAAACTTCTTCTAAGAAAATTTAATCTTATGCTGTCCTGTTTGTTTTTAGACAAAATTTGTTTTAATGCTGATCACTGCAAAAATCAGAACAAAAGTGTTTTGGAATTATGACAACAGAAACCCTAATCCAGAACTACTAGAAACAGTCATACCCTTGGATTTGACAGGTGATAGCTTTTCGTTTTCAGTTTTTCCCTGTCTTTGCTTTTGAGGAGGAAATTTCTATTTCTTCCCCAAATATCATATCCACTAAATAATATCTGTGCAATAGTTCGACACTTATAACTCACTTTCTAATCTTGTCTCAGTCTTGGGTAATGCTCCTTTTGTTTTGCTGATGCAGACCTGACAAAAAGAACACTTCAGAGCCATCTTAATTTAAACATTAATGGAATTTGTATCCCCAGAACCTTTTGAAGTTTTTGAATAATTCAGATTCTGTTTCATATCCATGGGAGTCTATACCTCCAAAGGGAAAGGTTTTGAGTTGTTAGGTGGCAGATAAGCAATTTGCCTTTTAAGTTCTTTTAACATGTCTAATGCAATATATATACTTGCCAGGAGAGAGCTGACATTTAATCTGGTGTAATAATAGCAAAACCTTTGGAGGCCAGTCAGTCATGTCCTTCATCTAACATGAAAAATGTGAATTTCTTTGCAAAAGGTCATGTTTTAAAGTAAAACTCATGTAGGAAAAAAAAGGGCATGGTTTCTGAAAAACTGAAGAATTGATAGAATGTAATAAAAATGAAGGCTGAAAAAGATATTTCTAGAAACAGTGAAACATATATATTGAAAGAAGGAAATTCTAGGACCGGATCTAGCTATGTTGTTATTTATCAGTAGTTAGGGGCTTGATGAGTTTAAAAAAATCTAGCCATATTATAATCTTTCAGGCTAAAGAGATTTAAATGTAGGGGAAAATTATGTTTATTTCAGATATTCAGAATTTAGGAGCTAAGTCAGCTACAGAGGCTTCCTCAATAGTTTGTGGAGAGAGAATTATTCTACTAAGGAATTAATTTCACTTGCTGCTTTTTATCTATACTTAAAATGTGGAACACTCTAGAATTAATTATAAATAGACAGGCAAATTTTGCTAGCACAAGACTTGTGTGTATTTATGAAGAATTTTTATATTTCAAACAATTTATTTTTATCGACATATTTATGACAGTATTTATCTACCATCAGGATAACAGATGGACAATGATGTTGATGAACTTGCAGCATAAGAGAAATAACACAGATCTAAGATCTTGAGAAACATCTACTTTTCCCCTCTTTGTTCATGTTTAACTGGGGACGAGACTGAAGTCAAAACTGTTCTGCATATAAAGTTATTTCAATATGAAGAACTGATTTATATATATTTTTCAAATTTTAAGATTAGAAGCAGTCCTAGATTCGGCATGGGCTTCTTCATTTTACACAGCACCCTACCAAGGATTTTGGAGGAGAGCAAGTCAGTTTTCTTTCCTTCATTTCCAACTTATTAGGTGAAAGAATTGACATGTTACTGTTGCAAGAGATGTATATGTCTTCCATTTGGGAAGAGCTGTATCATTTTGATGATAGTGCCGGTTTGTAATAATGCTCAGAGAAATGGTAGTTATGAAAATAAAAAGCACTAAGGGCAGTTCCTAAAGGACCTGAAGCTCTTCACCATAAAAATAAATGCTGACAAGCTAGCTCTTTCCTTAAAAGGAGCTGATGATTTCTCAGAAATGACACTATAGCCATCAGCTCATATTCTTTTTTTCATATCAAAGGGTATGAAACTATATCCTTTAGAGTTTTATTTGCATCAAGCATTTGCAATTGAAAAGATATTGCTATATGTTCAGAGAATTCTTCTAATCAACTGCTTTCCAAAGAGATCTTTAGTCTTTCATCCATGTAAACAATGCAGTATCTGCTTGAGGGAAAAACAAAATCAAACCAAACCAAACCAAAAAATCTATTGTTACTTGCAATGATGCATTGAGAATGGAGATTTTCATCAGTAATCAATTAACAACAGAATAGGTAGCTGTCTTCCTCTTTTTCTCACACCCAATAAAAGACACAATTTGATCATCTTTCTTGCTATAGATGCCAGCAAAATAAAGATATATGTCCAAAGTTTCCAGACAGCCATACCAGCCACATCTGTCACTTACCACACAGATAATTTACCTTGTAGCATTTTATATTTGTCCACAGTTTGTTTCAGTCTTTGGTAGAAACTATCATGCTTGTAATAATAGAGAATTTGACCAAAATACCTGGAAATCAATATCAAAAGGCAATATAATGGAACATTTATTTTCACTGATGAGCCCAGAGAGAGAAAAAATGTATATTAGGTATTTCCTTGAAGTTTAGCACAATACCAGACTTTGACTGTTGCAACAACACAGTCATCTATTCTGTAAACTTGTTCTGGAATTATCCACTGAATTTTCATCAGTCAGGATTAAAGACACTTAAACCTAGCTAGTAATATCTGAAAATTTTTAAGAACAACACTGTGGTAGAGTTCATTTCATGTAAGAAAAACAGAATGTGAAGAAAAACAAATAGGCTTGTGGTTTAGCTAATGAGGACATAAACAGAGATAAACTTGCTCAAACAGATGGTCTAAACTAGTCAGGATTAAACTCAAGCAGTAACTTCAATAGGGTTCTGTTTCCAGGGCACAAGATTCTGAAACAATTTGCAGATGGATTTCTTGACCTACAGTTGTTCATGTAATAGCACTGAATACAGTAATGGGTAAATTTTTGTACCTGCAGCAGTACTTGAAGACACGACTGATGATCTTTGAAGTTGCCTTCCTACCCAAATTATTCTGTGATTCTATGATTTCATTGCTAATGAAATTTCATTCAATCAAATCCATCCAACTCCATTATTTTATAAAGACTTTTCTTCAAGAGTAATATTTTCTTGCTTCAACAGTTACTATTCAAGTTGTCAGTGCTCATCTGCTTAAACTAACAATGCAAATGCATGTTAAACAGCATGTATTCTCTGTTTTCCTACTCCCAAATGGCTTATAATTTTTTTAAAAAAATGTCAAATATTCACAACCAAAAATTCTTTTTAAGAGAAGATGAGGTAAACTTTCAGTAAGAAAGGAAATGACTGAAAAGAATGCATGGCAAATTATTATCCACTTACATTTCTCAAAAATCTTGCTGTTCCAATATAATTTTGATAGCCCTTTAAGCTACTTTTGCCATGAATATAAGTACCAAACCCCATAATATTCTCTGCAAATCATGTATAAGATACTTGGTACTAGAATTGTCTTTTTTCTTTCTCATTGATTGCATTTCTATCTTCCTTGTGCATAACTCACAGACCAACATAACTTTTCTAACTGTCATATCTGCTTTAGATACATCTTTATCATGCTAATCTTTAGTTCAGGAGGATTTTGGGCTTTTCCTTCAATAGGTTAAAGGAACATAACATTGTCCATTGATGATCTTTAATTTGCAGTTACTTCACATGAAATCTGTGAAGACTTTCAGTTCTTTTAAATTTCATCAAACACCAATTCATCTCTTGACCTTTGGAGACTCTCTGTTTCTCAAAATCACACTTCAAACAACAGGACGAAAAAGGAAAAAAAAAAAGTAAAAGAAAAATGAGACTCACAATTTTTCTAAATGCTATTTTCTTTTTATTTTTGGAGAGATGAGGAAGTATGAAAACCTCTTAACCAAAATTTTTTGTCATAGTGCAACTATACTACTAAAGTTTGAGATAAAGAATTTTATTAGGAATGCGTATACATGAATACAAGTATAGTTAGTTATTTCCTCCTGTTCATGTTCAATTCTCAAAATAAAATGAATATTCAAATTTTTTTATCTAATATTTTAACTTAAGCTTATCTTGTTCACTCATTTCCATTGACTGTCAGCATTCCATATCTTGTTAATAAAACCCCTTATATTTAATTTAAAGCACTGAGGTTACAAATTTTCATTTTTACTTCTTGTATAACAGTATTTCTAAGTTAGGGTCTATATTATAGATAGTGGCACTGGGAACTCTGGGAAATCTACAAAATTAAGTTGATACTTTAGTTAGAGACTCAAAAGACTGCTACAAAGATGAAGCACAGTATTCACGTGCATTCACAGCAAGTATTAATGAATAAATGCAGATGACATTCACCTGTTTTCTATTTAAACAATTTGCAGTTTGCCTCTCTCTTCTTTCATACCTACAACAGCAAAGCTGCTGAGCCAATTCCCATGTTCCCTCTCTGACTCTGTGCTGCCATATCCAGACCTGATGTTTTAAATCTCCACGTGTTTCAAAGTTTAGTAATACAAGTTGAGGTGGCATGATGTACTATTGCTACTTTGAAATGTCATAATGTTTCCTCTAACATAGCAAAAGGGGTTTTACTTTTAAACATTTGTTTAAATATTTTACTGTTGCGTATTGATGTCTTCAAAAAGGGTCATGGCCTCTCTAGTGATGTTAATGTGCTACAAAAAGAGTAAGAATCATGCTTTTCGTCCTGCATGCCAAAAGTATACCTCAAAGCCTTTAAAGGAACTATCATTTCAATAGAATAGAAGACTGAGAAATTGAGGCAACTGGAGGACAAACTGTTCCTCTGACTTCGCTCCTCTTTTGCAATACCGCTCTGCATTCAGAGGTAGACTGAGCTCAAAAAAATATAACAAAAGTATTGCATGGACTACTCCTCTACCACTACTACTCTACTACTACTGCTCTATAAGCTTTTGTATCTGTTTCTTCAGCAGTCACACTGGGGGCATACATGGACATGTGCAACATTTACAATATTGTCACTTCCTTTTTTAGATACTCTTTTTTTTTTTTTTTTTTTTTTGGTGTTGATGTTTATTCTTGGGATTTTAACACGCTTTGGTCACTATAGTCTCAGAGACAAAGGTATTACAAGCAGATGTTCCTTTTACCTTACTTGAGTAAAAGCAATATAAAACAGTGCATTTTCAATACCACTCTTCTATAAAAATGAGTGAACTTTTTGTTGAACTTCTCAATATGGAAATGGGCAGTAAAGACTGACTGCTATTTCCAGACCCCTGGAGATATTTGCTTGTACATTAATAGGATCTGACAGAGATGCTGTTCCTAGGACCATTCTCCATCTAAGCTGCAAACTGCAAGCCTTTCCTTTCCATCTCCATCTCTACCACTTTATTTCAAGACCTTCTAGTGCCTGCTCAAAACCAGAGAAAGATGCCAGAATGTGAAAGGCGCTCTATAGTGGTAAGCACCAGCCAATGTTCTGGCACAGACATGTGTTCAGCACAATGTTTTTAGAGATTAAGCATGTACAAGGTGTGGTTTCTTGTGATCATGCTTTGGCATCAGACACGAAAATAAGTCTGGCATATAAAGCATGCACAAGCTCTTTTCAGACTCCAAAGAATTTGAAAATATCCATGTGTCTCTACTAAATAGGCATTTTAGAGAGGGAAAGATATCATTTACCAACAGCTGTTGTTCTTCAAAACATGGATACACACTCTCAACATTCTTTCCTATCTCTTTATGTTACAACAATTCTAAAATATGGGACTTTCTATCTGGCAGGAACTACATGGAGAGGTCATGTGGACCACACAGAATACAAATGCAGACCCAAATGCAGACCTAAGAACAAATCTGTAGTAAAATAAAAACCTGAAAAACAGTTTTTACATATAAATAACCTCAAGTGTAACTTAGATTCTGCTCACACCATTTCAATTCATGACCTCTGATGACACTGTCAGTGAGACTGGAAGCTAGCACAAAATATAATGATTGTTTAGGGGATAAGCATAATTACCCCTTAGAAAGTGTCCTGTTTCAATTAAATTAATTCCTACAGGCCCTCAACAAACAATACGTTTCAGTCACTAGTGACTTCCAATTAATTTAAAAAAAAAACAAAACCTAAAAATTCAGGGTAAAGCAAAGAAATACAGGAAAGCAAAATGATCTTTGCACTTTTAGTATAACTTAAAATGTACCTGACTCTTCTAGCACAGAAACACTTTAAAATTACATCAACAGTGAAAATATTACCTCTGAAAGCAGAAAGCTTAACCCTTAATTTTTATCTCAAAAAATAAAATCATAATTTTCCCCTTTTTTGTGGAAATGGGGGTGCAGGGAGGGTCAGGTGGCCAGAGGGAATATGGGTGGGAAGATCTTTTTGCTTACAATAATTTCACAGCTATGAAATACTGTGAGAAAATTTCACTGGAAATCAAACAATCTAGTTTCATAAATCCAAAGTTCTTCCCATGTCATACTGCTCAAATATTTTTACTCCTTTAACACAAGGTTGAAATATGCAATTCTTCCTTACTCGCTTGAGAAATGAAAATTCTAAGATATTAATTTCAAGAGTATTAACTTCCTCATTAAAATTAAAATCCCTAGTAATGTAATAAATCAAATTGAGTATTTTTATGTATTTTAGTTTCCATGTTTCAAATTTTTTTTTCCTGTTGTACATATATTAGGATAAATTAGTCTAAAAAAGATTTTCTTTCTTTTCCTTACATGACTAGAAAAATCTTCAAAGAAACAAACAAACAAAATGCCAAACCATATCAACCCTGACTTTCAGAAATTTGTGAGGAAAATAAACTAATTTAAAACTTTATGTTTGGGCAACCAAACTCTACAAAAAAAGATTTGTTACATAGTTACTTCAATTTATTATTAAAAATGACTTATTTTGATGACTTGTAAGTTTAACCTCACTTTATCATATTGCACAGTGTATTACCATGAAGTAAACTCTATAATCCTTTATACAAACTAAATAAAACAGATACAGTATTTTTAACAAATTCCCAAGAGAAAGTGCAGCTATTCTACAATGAGATTTTCTTTATTCAGTTAAAATGTCATATTTGCAAGAAACTGAGTGCTACAAAAATGTTCCCATGTTTTTCACTGTGCTTACCTGTCTTGAAGGAGTGTAGATAAAACACAGTTCAGTCCTGTCTCCCTCATTATTTTCGAAGAGTTTCATTTGCAATTGACCTTTTGCTGATTCATAATGAGGCATTTAGGAATGTTTTAAGTCTTGCAAAAAGGGAAATGAAGCAGTGTGCAGACTAATGATAATGTTAATGAGTAACACAAGCTATTGCTTAAAAACAGGAGGTGATTTAGATGGAATAATATTCGAAAGACCTGATGAACCCACATAACTTTTATATTATTGTATCTACACTAATTTTATTACAATTAGCACTGATAGGCATTTACAAAGGAGAAGAGAATCATGCATTCCCTCTATTTTCTTCTCAGATACAGCTAAATTTTACATCTGTAGTGTTTTCTGGGTTTAAATGGATGATAGCAGGCACAGTTCAAAAGGAATTCAAATGAAAATTTTTATACAGAAGTATATAATCACTGTTTTCTATCAATAAACAGGTGGTCCATTTCTGACCTTAGTTATTCAGTACAAGCTCTTTAGAGAAATTTAAAGTAGCAGGTGTTTGGTTCTTTTCTCTGTAGAAAATCAAAATATTTTCCACCTCTGTTACTGAAGAACAGAGCAGATGTAAAGTACATTGTACTCAACAGAAATGTGACACTCTTTTGCACATGAGTTAAAATGGAGGATGATGATGAGGAGGAGGATTATAATTTTTAATTTCTAAACTACAGGTAGAGAAAATAAGGTCCAAAAGCAAGCAAACATTGACTGCTTTTATTTGCAAATAAAATGTTATGACTCTCCTAAAAAATATTCTCCTAAAGCTTAAATTTTCTGTGTACAAAAGGGTTTGCCTTTTGCAAAGCTTTACTTAATTCTGACTGAAATGACCAATGCTTATACATGCTAATTCTTAACATTAATTAACTCTTCAGGTAATCTAGATTTTAAAGTCTGCTTCACAGAGAATTAAGTTAAAAGTAAATGAAATTAGAGCAGACTAATATTTGTATGGAGACATCAGCACTTCACATTTATCTTAGCAGTCATCCTGTTACCATCTATTCTGATTGCATTTTCCATAGATTAACAGATATGTTTACCTGCCTTACCATCTGCTGAGTTGATTGTTTGCAGGTTACCTGCTTAAATGCTGGCATGGAGCATAAACTAAGCCATTTGTCACTGTATGTTTGTAAAATGAAAAACATTTTGACATTAGGATAGGTACATACAGAAAACTGCTGCTAAGGAACAGCTAAAGAGATTACATCCCCATATTTAGCAAGGTCAAATAAGGAAAAGGTTGGGAAACCTGAAGAGCAAAAATCTAAAATCTCACCATGTTTATATCACCTAGCCAGATTTTTTGAGAACAGTGAATTTGGAAAGCATCCATTTTATGCTTTTATTTTTCTTATTTGTCTCCTGCCAGGGTAATCATGGCAGAAAATTACTTCCTCTCTCTGTGTACAGAAGGCAGTAAATTTTCCTTAATCCTTCCTTTTCAACACAACAAAATCACAAAGGAAGCCTTTTAGCCTTTTATAGTTAGTAAGAAGAGCACTATAAAAACTAAGCACAAATTGAGTAAATTTCCCTCACAGTTTGATTAATACACAACTAGAAATTACAATTTTCAAATAATTTTATTAGAGATATTTGTGGCACTGTAATATAAAGCTGCATGTTATGTATTTCAGTGTACTTTGGAAATTTATACATGATGATTTGCCTATTTTTTATTAGAACATTTTAGTAAATAAATTGGAATGTACATTTCACAACTGAAAATATTCATATGGAAGTTTACAATAAAAAAACCTAGAGAATCAAGATGTTGAAGATATTATACCTCTTTTTCTGTTCTTGTTACAAATGGTAATTGAAAAGGGGGTTTCTAAGGGGATATAAGATAGAATTTAGAATTCTGAAAGTCACCAGTTGTATCTTTGGCATCACAAGAAACTACATGACAAATATGTACTTGCAGATAAATCTTTCTATTTCAGTTCTAACACATTTGAAAAAGAATCCTTCTTTTTACTTAGCCTTCCTAAGGCACAGATTATTTAGTACCAGGGCATGCAATTATTAGCTTGGACCTATCAATTCCCTTGGCTTTCCCAGCAGACATCCTTATCCCCAAAATCCTGCTTAGTAATCCACTGGTGTGACATAGATACAACAGCATGCTGTTGTCGTTTTTAACCATTGTTTAACTCAAAGCTGCACATTTAGTATCTGAAGTCTTCAAGGGTGAAAAATTGGCAGATTGCACTAGATTTCTCCTTCAAGCCTCTAAAATTAAAATTACTTGCCATCTTGTTCAACTCCTTAATGGGAAGAAGGATTCACAAAAATTGTGGACAGGGAAGAATGAGAAGATGTATTATGCTATGTGTTAGCAAAGTCTTTTTCCTAAGATGTAATTTAATTTAATTTTTTTTTGATAGCTTAAATGGCCTTCTCCTTAGGAGCATACCTATCAGCCTCTCATCTCAGAAATGTGACAGAAATAAATAGGAAAAAAGAAGAATGGGATTAGAAGTTTCAGATAATCGTCAGGCCTACAAACCCAGAGAGGTGAAGTATGGAAAGGATTTTCTGAGAGAGCAAAAAAAAAATAATTTACGTTGGAAGAAATATCTGGAGATTTTAGTGTCTACAAGAAAAAAAATACCAAACAAAAACCAGACCAAGACAAACAAACCAACCAACTGACCAACCAAACAAAAAACACCAAAACCACCACAAAACTAAAACAAAACAAAACCCACAAAAAACCCAACAAACAAACAACAAAAACCAACTAAACAAACAAAAACACACAGAAAGAAACAAACCCAAAAACCCACCCCCCAAAATTGGAAAATGCTTCACACCAATCTGAAATCTGGTTAGAGTGTTAAAAAAAGTGGTTAAAATGCACAAAAACAATGAATGATGTGAATAGTCTAACAGCAGCTTCAGTGATCACAGTGGAAGTATCACAGTGTATGAGGAAATACATTCCCTTCGAAGTAACTAACAGATTAAATCTTGACAAGTAGGACCTAAAAATGGGTTGAAATTAAAAATTATGGAAATCATGAGCAAAACACTAAATTCCACATGACAGACTATTCTCAGGTTCTAAAATTATAGTAATATATTTTTGCAATGATTGGGCTGCTGTTGCCTGGAGAAAAGGAAAAGAAAAGCAGCCGGTGGGCAGCAAATGTGTTAGAAAAAACATACTGAGAGAAGCCAAGGGGCTGTAAGGCACTGACCCCAAGTGCAACACCCATGACCCCATTTTGAGGAAGACTATTGTAGTCAGCCAGGGAGCCCCAGAGATATGGGCAGGAACACAACACCAAAAATGAGCAGCTAGTCTTTGTCACATCTTTTGTTTAACACTCACAAGGGTATCATTAATGAAGGTTTTCTTTAATAGTTTATAAGATATTCATTAATATCTATTGTAGGTAAGTAATGACAACTGTTATATTATGACTTAGAAATTAAATATGCGTCTTTATATACAAGGGGTGTGGAGGATTTTGTCTGTAATGCAACATAGTATCTAAAATGTGACAGTATTCTTCTAGTGAAATTCTCTACACTGATTAAAAAAACAAACATATTTTAAGTGCCCTATGTAAAATACGATAATCTTCTCTTTATATTGTATTCTAGAAGTTCTGCATGAGGACAGATGAAGAGAAAAAGAAAGGCTAATCTAATTGAACAGCTGTTTTTTTTTAATTTGGGTGAAAAGGAGGGTTGAAGAAAAGAAGCATGCAAAAGTATTAAGGGTTTTGGATTCTACAGCCTGGCAAGCTTGCATTTCTGCTTATTAACTTGCTCTCCCATGAGCCAAGTTCCACAACCTTCTTAGCCTTTGAAGGTTGCAGATACTTTTTTTACAGGAATGGTTATTGACAGCAGATCTTTATAGTCTCTTTCTCCTATTCAATAAAGTAGAAACAAGAAAAGTGTTCAGATGGGGACTAAATTATAATGAAAAGCAAACCAAAAGAGTTTTGTAGAATTTCAAAAGCTTGAACATGCGTGAAAAAACATTTTGTTTTTTCAAACACAAAAGTAAATGATTTGGGGTAAAAAGTCTCTTGTAACAAACATTATCTCTTTTTTTTTTAATCTTAGCATTTAGATGACACAGAAGTGCAGAAAAATAAATTCACACTGATAATGAACTCAGACAAAATTTAGTTAGCAACCAAAACCAAGAGGAAAAACTAATAAACAAGGAGGGTAACCACAATGACACTCCTTTGGTATTTTACAGGTTACAGATTCAGTGTAGCAGTCAGGGATGTAGTTACGACATGAACAAAGATGATGATCCAAAGCATGCATAAATTCATACTCTCATGGGAGGCCTCTCCCTCCAGGGTACACAGAAGGTGGGGCACTTCATCCAAAAGGGTTAATGGATTACTCAAAGACATCCAGTAGAAAAATAATCACTCAAAGAAATGTTTGTCACATGTGGATGTAACAGCCTGGTCAGAGAGTGAAAAAACTAGCTATGTTTTCCCAGAATCAGCCTGAGAGACTAGGGAGTTGAAGATAAACAATGATAGCTTAATATGATAAACATCCTGCAGGTGGTGTTTTCCTACTCTCTGTTTCCTTGTTTTTCTCAAAGAGTGTTTATAAGAAAGGAGTCTAGTTAATTAGCCAATCAGGTGAAATGCATTAACTAAATGACCAATCAAATCTACCTTGATCGAAGAGTCTATAAAAAGGAGCAATTCCAACTATAGGGTGTGTTAGTCCAATGAGCCTTCTGGTGAGTCTGTGTCACTTCTTACTCAATACCAACAGTCACAAGCTTGGGGTAGCTGTGAGAGGGCAAGAATGAGCTTTAAGGCAGTTTAAAACAGAGTATTGTAAATTACTGGGGTTGTTACACAAGCAGCTTTGTATGAAGCACTTCTTGAGCTGGTGGATATAGCCACAGCAGGGGCATCTTAGCTACATCTTTTCATTCAATCTCTGTTTTGTAGTTCCAGGTTGGAGGTGCTTTACCCTTACCCCTGTGCCAACTAGATGTGCAGTTTAGTGGACAATTAAATGAGTTGGTATTTCATGAACTTATTAGTGTCTTTGTCAAAATGTTTGATACACCAGAGGCACTCTGTGGCTTGGTGTATACTAGGGTGTAAACATACTCACTTCCACAGAGTGCTTGTGCTCACTGGCTTCCTGTGGGACCTCAGAACAGTCTGTAGTGTCATTGGGGCTCCATCCCGTGGCCTTGTGAACTGTCTGGAGAATATAGTTAGACTTGGCATTCCATAGAATTACAAAATTCTATCTCTACTTATCATATTGTGCCCATGTTAACCCAAGAGCTAATTACATAACATCATGGAATATCCTGACTTGGAAGGGACCCACTAGGATCATCAAAGTCCAATCCTGGCCCTTTACAGGGCAGCCCCAAGTACCACATCTTGTGCCTGAGAGCATTGACCACAGGTCCCTTTCCATGGCAGGCACTGCTCTCCAGCATCTCATTCCCCGTTTTCACATGTATCCAGAGTTGCCATCCCAGGTGCAGAATCTGGCACTTTCCCTTGTTAAACTTCACATGTGATTGCCCAGCCCTTTAATTCAACCAGGTCTCTCTACAGATCCTCTCTGCTTTCAAGCATGTCAACAGCCCCTCCAATTTCAGTGTTATCTTCAAAGTATACTTTTGAGTCATGCTGCCATCTGTGTAAAGATTGGTATTATCAGCTGAGAGGGGTGGGTAAACAAATTGTTACTAATATTAGGTTCGTTATTTGTGTGAACTCCACCATTATCTTTACCACAACATTGCCATCAAAGTCCAGTTTGTCTGCACTGACCACTGCTGCCCCCAGTAAGACCAACAGGATTGTCCTTTTCTGCATTGCCTGTAAGAGACTTTTCTTCCCAAGCCTCCATTAGTCCCTTCCTGAGGAAGAACTTAAAGAAACAGTGGGTGTACAGTGTTCCCTTCTGTGTTCTGGAGGGAAAAACTGTTTCTAGTGCAAAATCTTTCACAGGATGTAGGAAAATATCTCCTCTGCTGTGGTATCTTCCATGGGCTGCAAGGGAGTATCTGCTTCTGTATCAGAGTACCTCCCTCTTTCTTCTCTTGCATTGCTGTTCACACTCTGGCTTCTCACATTTTTTTCTCCATTTCTCACTGCTTTGTGGCATTATTTTCTTGTTACAAATATGCTTTCAAGGCAGCATTATTTCTAAGACCTCAGCAAATGTGTGCTGTCACATGCACAATAAAGCTGTGAGTCAGTACAACCTGTATTGTCAGGTGCTCTCATAGATAAAAATAATTATAGAAATTATTTTTCATGACCTTTCAAAATTTTTTTTAACATTCTAGTTTTCATGTCCTAAAATAGTCCACATCTTCTGGGGAAAACCAGAATAGACAAAATGAAGCAAAACTGTTTTGAACATGTTTTTCAAAACACTGTGACATATGGATAATTAGCTAGCAACTGAGTAATAGGAAAGCCAGAAAGATGACATTAGCTTGCATCATTCATACAAAATGTACTTCTAAATATCTGTTCTTCTTTGTAATTGCCCATCTCTGCCAACTAAGCACCATACTGCAAGTCAATCACACTGGACATCTGATTAAAAAGAGAACAATGAAAATAACAGGAAAATCAGAACAAATACTAATGAATCCAAAGGACTAACAGGCCTGTAGTTCCAGGGTAGTCTTTCTTGCCCTTCTTGAAAATCAAGGCAACATTCTCAGCTTCCAGTCAGCTGGGGCCTCTCCAGATCCCAAGACTGCCCAAAAATCACCAAGAAATATTTTGCCAT
Source organism: Molothrus aeneus (assembly GCF_037042795.1). Lineage (NCBI taxonomy): Eukaryota > Metazoa > Chordata > Aves > Passeriformes > Icteridae > Molothrus > Molothrus aeneus. Next base: position 71,620,833 of record NC_089647.1, on the reverse strand, counting down.
GATATCATCTGGCACTTTGAGGGCTCTCGGATGAATCCCATCAGGCCCCACAGATTTTTAGGGATTCAGCTGGAGCAGCAGATCCTGTACAATTTCAGAGTCACCTGGGAGTTGACCATTCTTGCAGTCATGTTCCTCCAGCTAGTAATGGTCCTCCAGCTCAGGGCACTGACACTCCCTCCATCAATAATCCGTGCTGAAGACAGAGGCAAAGAATGCATTAGACACCTCTGCCTTGTCTCTGTGAGGTGACCATCCTCATCCTGTAACAGGCCAATGTTATTTCTACACTGCCTCTTGCCATTCATAGATTTGGAAAAACTCTTTTTACTGCCTCTCACAGTTCTGGCCACCTTCTACTTCAGTTGAGCTTTGGCCATGAGAATTTTTTCCCTAGAATGACAAGCAGTATCTCTGTATTCTTCCCATGTCACCTGACCTTACTTCCACTGGGCATACACCATGCATCTCATTTGATTTCCAAAAGAAGTTCCCTGTTCAGCCAAGCTGGCCTTTTGTCTTGCATGCTTGACTTCTGACATTTGGGAATTGCCTGCTCCAGTGCCCTTCAGAAGTGATGTTTAAAAAGTGACCAGCACTGATTTACCCCAGTACCAGCAAAAAACATTTTCCCAAGGGATCTTACTAACTCCCTGTGCAGACTGAAGTCTGCTCTCCCCATGTCCTGAGTTGAGGTTTTGCTGGTACATTTCCTCCTGCCAGAAGATATTTAAACTCTATCACTTCATGATTGCTGTGGCCAAGATGGATGCCAATCTCCACTTTGCTCATGAGATTCTCTCTATTGACAAGCAATAGATCAAGAAAGGCATCTTTCCAAGTTGGCCAACTTAGGACCTGTTCCATAAAATTGTCACTCAGCCTTTTTAGGAATCTTCCGACCCAGCTTATACCACTGTTTGATGCTCATAATTTCTGGCAAGTTGAAGTCCTCCACAAGAAAAAGGGCAGTTGCTTTGGAAGTGTCCCTTGGTTCCTCAAAGAATAATTAATCAGTGTCATCTCCCTGGCTCGAAGGTCTGTGGTAGACTCTCACAATGACACCTGCACCATTTGTTTGCCTCTTGATTCTTATGCAGAGGCTCTTAACTGTGCCTTTATGAACTGTGAGTTCTACATACGTACATTTTAACACTTGTATGACCCGTCTGCCTCTCCTGCCCTTCTTATTCTTCCCAAAGAGCCTTTAACCATCCAGCAGGCCACTCCAGTCACACAGGACTCATACCACCAGGTTTCACTTATGCCAATGATGTCAAATTTCTGGGACTGAGCCAAAGCCCGGAGCTCCTGTCATTTGTTCCTCATGCTGTGTGCATTAGTGTAGAAATATTTAAGATGTGGCACATTGTAGCTAACACCTTGTGAAGCAGATTAAAGGGTCTTTTTAATACTCATTTCCTCAAGGTTTGTCACACCACCTCATTGCTCATCAGAGCCCATTCTGCCCCTTTTCCCCTTCCAAACTAGTTTAAAGTTCTGTCAATAAGCCCTACTGGGTCCTTGCCTGGCTAGCTTCAGAGGACTTCCAGATTTTGATGAGACTTGGGGTTGTAGCGTGGTTTCTGGAAATAGGGAACCCACATTTATATTTTGGAGTAATATAAAGCCTGCTTTTTAGAAAAAAAAAAAAATATCCTGAGCCAAATGAAGCAGTTTTCACTTTGGTACCATAGAATGAAGGATAAGAATGCTATTTTTAAATTACCTTCTAATTGAAAGGAAAAAAAAAAAGTTCCCAAAGGTTTTTCTAAAATTTTTAATTCCTGCCTGACCACACATCTGTAAAATCTCAAACTAACAAAACCACAAAGCTAAAAGGAAGTTTTTTCTCAGGTCAATATTCAATAAAATGGTTAAAGTTATGCCTAATTTTTTACTATTCAGATTCAGAAAAAAACCTCAATATTAATTTAATTGGATTTAAGCAAGTGTTTGATTTATTTGGTAAATCAGAACCTTTAATCAATATTTACATTTCATTTCCAAGGCCATAACTTTGAAGAAAATCCAAGGTCACCTGTATATAATTAGCATACTTCTGTGGATACTTAGCTCAAGGTTACAATTGAATGGAGAGACTTGGCAACCTCCTGGGATCTTAGATGAAGATTTTGTAGAATCCTGTGAGAGAATCATGTAATTCTATCAAACAGGGTCTATAAATGACTTTTTCTTCTGTGACTAAAACCATCAAAATTCATTCTTATTCAGAAACCTTGAATGCATTTGATCAGGCTATATCAGAAGACATATGCTCATCACAAAAGGGCCCTTCTTCCCATATATTTTAGTAATTTAAAAACCTAATTATTTTTAAAATATACTTTTGTCTGAGCAAATTAACCTTTAAAAGAACTGGTTATCTCTAACTTACAGATATAGTAGGCAAACTCCCATACACAGAGATGTTCAACAAAGAGAAAGCAAGCTCACTTTCAGGGTTTCTCATCAAGGAATTTTAGTGCCCTGTGTGGGATGGACTAATATGGATCAAAGGTGGCCACCAATATGAGTGTGGTGGCAATGGGAATCACCACTTTTATTGAGGTAATGGGAACTACCATCCAGAATTTACAAGATCCTTGCTCTGCCCCAGCTCCACCAGGAGGGATCAGATAGAAATAGTCCCAACAACTTAGAAACATTGGCCCACATATATGCCATCTTTGTCTAGGTGGTGGCAGCCACCAAATCTTAGTTTTCCAGTATTTTGATGCTGACAGAATAGGACCATGACATTACCATAATACTCTGGCTTTTGACTGAAGGTGCTACTCTATTTTGTTTTTTCAGAGGATGCCAGCCCAGGGGTCCTCTAAAATGTTTTTCACTTGGCATTCCAGTGCTTCCTATTTCTGCATACCACCACAATATCTGACTAGCCTGGGACCTTGAACTGCTTTTACCAGTTGCTTTTTGTTAAAGTAAACACTTGTTAAAAAAAAAAGGCAATCCTCTCTGAGTTTTATAAACTAGTCTTCAATAAAACCTAATCCAGAAGTAGACAGCTTAATAGTACACGAACTCAAAAGTAAAATATTAAAAAGAAATTATTTAAATACTGTTTTTACTTTTTCATTGTCCCCTCAGAGGACAGATGAACTCTTCTTTACTTATATCTCCAGCAGTTTGAAGCAGCCTTCTGTTTGTCAGCAAGGTCTATACAGTTCCCTCTAACTCACTAAAATATTCTTTCTTCCCCCTCTGCATCTGATTCTCATTTTATGCCATTTTCCTTTATGCACTTGTTCCCCTGTTTCTCCACTGAGTCTTTCTCATTACCAGCCTCATTATTTCCTCAAAAGTTTCTTCCCCATCAAGGACTCATTTCTGCTCTCAGTCCTCTTCCCTGCTCAAGAGAGGTAGAACTCATTTGGAGCAGTGCTGCAAAGGCAAATAGACAGTCTTCTCCTTATTACTTATGCACCCTTTAAGTAATGCACCACTTTAAAATTACGATAAACAAGCTAATTACTTGCAGAAATGAGTAGTTTATTCTGTCCTGTTTTTAACTACTCCATTTAAGAATCTTGCAATGAAATATTGATCTTGTAATTATGATCATTAATACATTTTATTTCATAATAGACAATGAAAATTTTCATTTGAACTGTTTCAGTTCTGTTGACCTAATGCAACTTTAGACAAATATAAGTAATTATTCCTTTTATGCTTATTCAAGATCTTCTGATATTTGTAAAAAATTATGTGTACTGCATTTGCATGGATAGGCTTTTGTAGCAGAGGGGCTGTAGAGCTGGCTTTTGTGAGAATCTACTAGGAACCTCCCCCATGTCTGGCAGAACCAATGCCATCCAGCTTTGAGGTGGGTCTGCTGCTGATCAAGGCTGAGACCATCAGTGATTGTGGTAGTGTCTCATGCACAACATATTTGAGAAAAGGAGCGAAGGAACTCACATATGGGGCAGCAGTAATAGGAGAGGTGTGAAAATATGTGAGAGCAACAACCCTGTATATATCAAGGTTAGTGGGTAAGGAAGGGGACAAAGTGCTCTGAGCACAAAGCAGAAAATCCCTGCTCCCCATGGAGGTGCGTGGTAGAGCAGATATCCACCCAAAGCCAATGAGAGATCCCCTCCTGAAGCTGCCAAAGCTACCCAAAGGAGACTGTGACACATGGGAAGCCCACTCTGGAGCAGGCTCCAGGAAGAAAATCTGACCCTGTGGGTGACCCAGCAACCTAGTCTGTTCATCAAGGACTGCACCCTGTGGAAGGGACCCATGATGGAGCAAATTGTGAAGAACTGCAGCCTGTTGAAAGGAATTACACTGAAGAAGTTCATGGAAGACTGTCTCCTGTGAGAGGGATCCCATGCTGGAGCATTGGAAGAGTGTGAAGAGTGCTCATCCAGAAGAGGAAGGAATGGCAGAGACAATGTGTGATGAATTGATCACAGCCTCCATTCATGTGCATCTGCTGGGGGGGGTGGGGGGAAGATAGAGAAAACTGGGAGTAAAGATGAGCACAGAAAGAAGGGAGGATTGGAGGAAAGGAGTTTTTAAGATTAATTTTTTATTTCCCATTACCCTTCTCTGTTTTTATTAATAATACATTAAGGTAATTTCTTGAAGTCAAGTCTGTTTGGCCCATGATGATAATTGGTGAGTGATCTCTCCCTGTCCTTGTTTCAATTTATGAATCTTTTGTTGTAGATTTTCTCTTCCCTCTCCATTTTCAGAAGAGAGAGATGCCGCCTCTGGTGGGCACCCAGTATCCTGCCAAGGTCAACCCAGCTGAACCCACATATACTGGAGTCATTCTCAGGACCAGTAAAGTACACATATTAGAAAATATTTCTTTTCTCATTAAACAATCAGCTCTCAATGTTACATAATCTGCTTTAATTTTAAAAGTTAGATAATATGGTTTACATTTTTTCTCTATTCTGCTGCATAAAATTTTCTTTACTGACATTCTTATTGCTGTATTAATTTATCAATGATTTGGACAAATTATTAGGCCTGTTTGGCTAGTATTGAATAAATAATATATGGGTTATCATTCAAATTATCTTTGCCAAAAGCCTAATATTTATATTTGAGATGCAGGATAAAGACACACATTATTATTTCTGAATTTTATTTAGTAAAAACATTCACATGATAGTAAAAGTGACAAAATCTCAAATGCCACAATAATTTCAGTGAAATCCCAGATTTAGGTGGCTTGTAGAGGATGGAAGCTCTCCTTTCTACCATCTCTAGTTTTTGGCTTTGGGTTCTCTTTGTACTGCAGATAAACTTCTGGACTTCTGCCTGCCTTTGTTCTTCTGTGGACTTTCAATTTATGCTGTCCTTAGACCCTTTCTACAACAGCTGCAATAATGATGCCTCTCCTAAAAGAATTTCATTAGTACTGGTTTGCCTTCTCAGAATATAAATCAAGAGACAGATGAACAAGCATCTTATTTCATACCTATCCTTCTTCTTCTTTTTTTTTTTTTATCAATACTAATAATGTATGGTACAGCTACAACAAATTCAGAACAACATAATCAACTCTACTTTCATAAGTACAACAGGTAACTTCGGGACAAATTAAATGTATATAAAAGAACTTTTAGGTGTTGTCCCTGATTAGTCCATGTAATCACATAAGGTACAGAGAGTTGTGTCTTATCAAAACTTAGAAACAGTTCTTGTAAAATAGTTGGAAAAAGCTGAAAAGTAATAGGGGTGACTGAATTTTTCAAAATATTTTTGAAAATATTTTTTTAAAAAAAGGTATTTTCATTTGAACTACAGCTGTATGACACACTAAGAAAAACAGGGTTAGAAAGGGTGACATACATGAGAAAACTGGAAGGACAAAGTGAAAGAAGGATTTGCTTTATATCCACTTAATTGTTACAAAATATTTGAACTCATAGGGAAAGAAAATGCTTGCTAAACTAGAAATATTGCAGTAGCTTTAAAAAAAATGTGATTAATCAAATATTTAATAAACTATCAATTACAAAAAGCAATAGCAAGGCAGAGTAGAATTTGAGCAATTAAAAAATGAAAAACTCATTTTTAATCACGGCTATAAGTATGTGAATCATGTCTGTTATTCAAGATAATAAAAATATCTGTTTTTAAAACACATTTTGATGGGAAGTTAAGAAGAGAAAATTTCAACATTCCTTGTTTCTTCAGCAAGGATGCTTCAGTAGCTATTTATATCCTAGAGACAAAAATAAATATGTATTAGGCAATAATATATACATTAAAAACATTTCTTGAAGTGAGTTTTCAGAATGGGTATGTAAAGTCAGCAAATGGAATATTTTGGAGTGGCCATGTCACACAAAGTTACCTGGCAGGGCTTCCTGTGACACTGTGAAGTATAATTGTACTGACATGATTAGATTTCCAATTCCTAAGCATGTATAGTAAGCAGGTTTGAATCCATGTTGAAAGCAACTGTAGCAAAAGCAAACAGAAGAAGTTGAGTAACTCAGGAGCTAATCTGACCTCTACTCAAGGTATGCACAAAATAGCTGCACCAATACCAACATTTCCAGTGCCTCTATGACCAAAATGTCTTTTATATCAACAGCTCAGCCCAGGTTTCCAAAGAAAACCTGAGGCATTTATTTCTAGGGTACAGTTCTGTTCTAATTGACATCACAGGCAGGAATTTTATTGCTTTAATGAGACCAAAATAATTTCTGCTTTATATAATGTGATTCTTCACAAAGATTTTATTTTTCTTTAATAAATAGGAACAAATTTTGTGGTGTGAAACTATTATAGTCTATTGTACCATGAAATTTTATAATTAGCTAACTTTTAGTAGAAAATTTGCTCAAATGAAATTAAAATTTAAAATATAGTTTTAAAGGTATAAAAATGAATAAACACTTTTAAAACATGTTCTGAAAAATATCAACATTTAATCTTTCCAGAGTTAAAAATTATTTGCTATGTGAAGCATTCAGCATTCCTTTTCAAATTCTTCATGGAAATATTTTCCTTTAGAAACTGTGCAAGATATACCCTTTTACAGCTCTTTGTGTTTGGAGTAGGAGCCTTTGATTTTATCCATTAGATATCCAGTCTGAAATAGTTTATCAGGCTCTTTGTCAAATTTGTCTTTGTAAATGGAAGTTTCCCTCAGAAGTAATTCAATGTGCTAAGTTAGAACCATATATTGTATCAAGAGGAATCTTGCTTTGGAGAGGCACCAGTTCTCTTTCCATTGACTAAGGATAGGCTTAAATTACTTCCGAAAAAAACATCTGATTTCTAAAGGTCTTGAATTAGGTCAAAAGGACTGACCCTTAATGGCACAATAAAATTTATTAATTGTTTTAGTAGTCACTTCAGTTAGTATAATATTTAATTTTAGCCTTCATTTTCAATCAGCTATTAACAAATACCCTAAGTGTACACATGGAAAACCTTTAAATAATACAAAAGTATTATAATCCCCCAAAAATTCTTTTATATGAACTATTAATGAGCAAAGAGTAAACAATCAGATCTTCAGCCAGCATGAGTGAACATGATCAATATATTCAGTGCTATACCATTGCATATTATTTGAGAATCCAAGTCAAGACATACACCCATTTTTTTCTTTGACAAAATTTTACAGAGATCATAATGATAATGAGAATTGTGACAGAAAAGTGTTCGTCTCTTGCTGGACCATTGCATATGAGTTGCTCACTGAAAGTAACCAGCACATGATTTCAGTCCTTTTAACAGTCTGTATTTCTACAGAAGTATTGGCTCTTTTTTTAAACGTGCATTTTTTTTATTTTGTAGAAGATGTACCAGAACCCATTCTGTGACACTAATTCATAAGGACAGAGCAGAAGTTGATGTTCAGTAATTCCTTCTGTAGAGAAAGTAAGCTGAATATGACTGTCTAATCAGATGGAATTTTGTTTCCCTTTTGCTCAGTCTTTGTTAAGTAGAAACCCAACTGGAATATTTAATTCATTATAAGCAGGTGAGATAGGAAACCACTGCATCTGCAAGGATTCCTTGGCAAAGGCCCTCCTCTGAGCTCTGTAAATATGGCAAGAATTGAGTATACCCTGCTGCTGCCCCCAAAGGAATGAGCTGGACAGAGTGGAGAAGTGAAGAGCCGTGTAGCCTGACAGTAACAGGCAGTCAATTCCCTCCTCAGCAGGCAGGTATTCAGCCTTTAATCTAGGTTATTAGAATTACAAAAAACTATTCTACTGCAAACTCTGTATCACAGACACACCTTGGAAAGGATGGTAACATTTTCATTGCCAAAATGCAAAAACCAAACAAAGGTCTTGAGGTCTGGAAAGAGTGATGGTGGAGCAAAACCAGAAAGGGTCCTAAGAGTGGTTCTTGAATGGAAGAGGCATGAAGGTCTCCATGAAGAGAACAAGTCATAATTATTTATGGCAAGCCATGGTATTTATGGGTACCCAAAAAATATGAAAGTTTTGAACAAACCCATTCTTTAGATAATTTATTATGAAGCCAGTATTGGAAAGTGTCAGGATTTTTTTTTTCATTTTTTATTTTACACCACATTGTCTAATTTTCAATTATTTAAAATGCAAGAATAAATCCACTGCCTCTAATTCAAAGATCCATAGCTCTTTTGGAGATATTACAGCTTATGTAGACCTATACCTTAGCATGCTATTCACAACCCGGATATGTAACATTTGAATGTAACTATAAAGAATCTTGCTTTAATTTTTTCCACAAGGTCACCTTTCTTCTTCCACTTTGATTAGAATAATCACCTTTCTTGTTCTTCCTAGAGAAGACAAATGCTCTGTCAAAATATTTTAGAACTGAGAAACATAGCCATCAAAGAATTTTGGTGCTTTTCAAGAAAAGTTTATGGTTTTTCATCCCAAAGGAAACTTTATTTTAAAGTTTTTTGTGGTTAGAATATATTCACATTGCTAGGTTTACTCAATATTTGCAATTTCATTTGTGTGAGTATATTTAATTTATGAACATATTAATTCACAGTTGTTAAATTTTGGCCTGTTATATATAATCTTTCAAAAACAACATACATTTAACTTGTAAACTCACATACATTATGTCATATGAAACTAAATATTTGAAGACTTGCAGTCAAAAAAAAAAACAAAAACAAAAAAGCCATCAAAAATTACACCTACCCATCACATTTGAAAAACAACTATTGACAGAATAATATCAGTTTCCTGGAAAAAACAATTAAAATGTGATTTCCTGATCTAAAATCTTCCTCCTGTGCATTAATACACTAGCAAGTGATGTAACTATGATTTTTATGATTTTAGAAAATCAACTGAGAAATAGCCCTATCATATGTAGTTGATTCTTTTGTCAAAATGAAACTCCAGCGCCATTATGAATGGAATAGATTTTCTGACTTAAATGTCTTTTAATAGTGTGACCCTTTGAGCTTTCCAGTCTAATAATTCTAAGAGCAGTTAGCATTACAAATGTTAATTATATTCTATAATGTGCAATACACTGAGATATAACAGATAATCTAAGATGCTGCAATTATAGAAACTGGGGCTCACTGGATAGAGCTGAGGTAATACATGGATGCCATATGAAAATAGTAATGGATGAATCTCAAAAGGCAAAGCCTTGTAACAAGTCTTAAAAAATTTGAAAAATAGTTATAAAACAGAATAATGACAACACTGGCAGGACTGTATATTTTTGATGCCAGACATTCTTTCAAAGAATTTGGGTTTTTTTCTGGTATATTTGTTTTCTGTAGGTAAATACTAGTCTAATACCAGTTTGATTTCAAAAGCATTTGAACTTTCCCCCCAGTTTTGTGAAAATTTCAGGTTGATTCATTTTTCAGTAATCCAAACTCTCTTTTCATCCTTAATAGTCAGGGAATGAGATGAATAATCAACTACTCATCTTCAAAAGACAAAGAACAGATTGCCCACTGTTCTTTGGCATTGGGAACATTGCGTGTCGTGCAAAGCCTTGCTAGCATCTGCTTAAAAATATGAAATGGGTGTATAATGAATTGAACTATACTTGAATCAGCCCCTTTCAATAAGTAAATAAGCACTTTGGAGAGAGTCTGGAAAGTGTTGTTGCTTTCTTATAAGACCTAGGCTTTGTTATGTCGTTGTTAGTTGCTAGTTTAAAAAGGAATTGTTAAACTAGGAAAGTGAATGCATTCTTAATACTTTCTCTTTTCAAGTAGGAAGCTTCTGATTAACTTCATAAAATAAAATATGCATATTAAAAGACATTTGTTTTTATAAAATAATAATTTATAAAATTATTTATAAAATATATTTATTAAAATTTAATAAAATTTAAAATTTTATTATAAAGTAATTTTAAAATTTTATCATAATTTTTATTTAATTAAAAATATTATTTAGAAAATAATAATTTGGTTCTATTATTTATTTTATTCCATTCACATTTAATAATAATAATAATAATAATAATAATAATAATAATAATAATAATAATAATAATAATAATAATAATAATAATAATAATAATAATAATAATAATAACAATAGAGGGTAATTCAATTATGTAACAACAGGTAGGTGGAAGAGGTTTGGTGTCTTCTGCTTATTATTTTGTCTAGGTATTTTCTCCTCACAATTTATAATTCTTTTGACCTGTGTATTCTTTTTATAGCCAATCATCGTAAAGCAGGTTTTATAAAGTGGAGCAATGCATTGTACTCTAAGACCTGATTCTGCCACCATAACATCAGAGAAAGATTCCTCATCCTTTGATGACTCCTGGCAGAATTGAGAACTTAATATAATTATGACTATAGGAAAAGAGCAGGATGAAGTGCCTCCATCTCTTGCTACTTAAAAAATGAATCAATGGGACTGAGTTCACTACTAAAGGCTTTACAATATCTGAGTAGGAATTGAAATGGCTTAGCAAATAGGATTTATTATAGTGTTTGCAATTCTGTGAAGGTTGGTGTAAGGAATTTTTATTACTTGTTGAAATTTCATTAAGAAGCATAAAACCTTGAATAAATAAAAGCAAAGGTATGAATTTTTTTCTGTGCTTGAATGAATGATTTGTGTGGAGATTAAATTCCCTCACCCTCCAAAAACAAAGAAAGGTTTGCACTCAGACACATTGGTGTAGGAGGTCCTATGGACCTTTCAAAACAAGACTTTATCATTTGAAATTACTCTTCCACTCAATTGTGAAGACAAATTCCAGTTGTTTTGCTGATGGATAGTGAAAGGAGTCAGATTGCTCCTCATAGAGGAAGAACAGACAGTGTTTGAGTTATTGTTCTGTTTCTTCGGGCAATACTGCTAATTTACTTAAAGTTATCAATAATTAATTTATACAGTCCTCTTACAGGAGGATTTCAACAGAATTTCAGATGAAAATATAGATATGCTTTCATTCACAATAACAGTAAATATTTTGCTCCTGCAAACGTTATGAGTTACTTATTTCTGAACATTTTCTTAGGCATTTGTAGCCTGAGCCATAGTCTGAAAGGTGGCCTCTCTTCTAAAGCCACCAAGTGATTTTTTCAGGAAATTATGTCAGAACTTACTCCCATATATTCTAAATGGAATTATATCTATTAAAATGAATTTTGTACACTGAAGCATTGTTTAAGTATTAAGGGTCTAAACAGATGCAGGCATGAAATTTGAGTAGACTAGCAAGCCCCTAGGCCTAGTCCCCTTCATCTTCAAAAAAGGAACAGAACTTCAAACTAATTCTGAAAAAGGATGGAAAAAATATAATCTACAGTATTACAGCACAAATGAATTACTAGCCTAATTGAAAGTGATTTTTTTTGTCTTGTTTCCTTCCAGCTCAGCTGTGTTGGTTTCAGAAAAAAGCTGTCATGCTGCAATGAAGCCCTTGTGCATACAGATGTCTGTGTTTCCTTATAGGCACAAACAGCTGCACCCATGCTTTGCAATCATATCAGCACTTTCTATTAATTATCTTTTCAATGAACTCTGATTATTCTCAGTTCTTCTTACTAGAAAGCCATGGAGCTTTAATTTTTGTTCATTCAGTAGAATTCATGTTATGTTCAAAGTTTGATTGTGCACGCATGGTACACATACTTACAGAGAAATTGTGAATATGCACAGTAACAGCACAAAGTTACTGCTGAACGCAGGCAATTTTCAGAACTCATATAGTTGACTGCCCAGCAAACACTGACATTATAATATTTAGCTAGAAAACTATTGTGTTTTCCTCTTCAGGTTAGAAATAGAATAAGTTACAGTATAAAAACAAATTCTGAGTGATGAAGACTTATGGCAGGCTTTTCTGATCAGAAGTCCAAAATAAAACTTCTAAAGTCCTTGCACTTTTCATTAAATACGCCTGAAAAATTTATCCAACATACAGTGGAAAAGCTAGGGTGGAAAAATCAATAATACTAATAATAAAGAGAAATTGAAGTTCCTCAAATAATATATCACAGAATCACAGAATATTCTGAGTTGGAAGTGACCCACAAGGATTATAGTGTCCAGCTCTTCAGTGACTGACCCATATAGGGATCAAATCCACAACTTTATTAACGCTATGTTGTTATCAACACTATAATATTCTTGTCACCGATGAACATCATAAGAAAGTGGATGTCAAACTAGGAAATGGTTCAAAAATCTCAATTATTCTGCTTAAAGAAATGGAAAAAAATATTTAGACAACTATATGGCAAGCAACATTCCTGCTATTTAGAGTATGTATTTTAATAGTGTTTCTTAATATTTTAGGTGCATGTACGTCAGCAAATTATCATGTTTTTGAAAATGATGGTATATTAGCTTCAATGGCTACAGACATTTTTAGCTAGTCAGCATTCAGATGGTGTCTTCTGTTGTTAAAGCTTGTATATTTAAACTACGAGGAGAAGTTAATCTTATGTGCAAAACTTCATGTTGTTTTGGTAAGTGGTGACAGGAACAATTTCCCTCATGAAAAATTAATAGAAAAGAATTAATCTCGCAGAACTATGGGATAACATTCCATGTTGTGCATTTTATTATCCTTATGCTTAAATTAACTCCTTTCTTCTTTCATATGGGTTGATATGTTATAATAATGACACTAATGAAGCAATACAGATTGCTGCGTTTATGCTATAAATCTAATATCCAGAAAATGTGGTTATCAAGACCAACTACTGAGATTTCAGGATTTGGCAAAAGGACTGCTGATGTTTCAACAAGTCTGTTATGCATTCTGTAAATTTTGTAATGAAATAAGTATCCGGTTGAGTCTGATGATAAAATAAGCCTGTTCTCTGGGAAAAAAAAAAAAAAAAGACAACAAAAAATGTAGCTATGAAGTTCAAACTCTATTGTCTCCTGATGGTGTGATAAGTAAAGCTTTTTTTTTTTCCCAATCAGGTAGAAGATTTTGATGACTGGAATCTTCAAGAGTAAAGTGCAGAGTATCTTTTAATTGACTATAAATATTAAGTACTTTAATAATCTTAACTTAATTAACACTTCTGTTCATGAAGTTTGAATAAGACAGTAATGTTCTGAATCTGCAATGGTTTTATTGCTTATAATACTTATAGAGGAACTATGTTTTAACTCAAATTATTACTTTACCTCTGAATATTTTTTTATTCAAGACTCTTAAAAGAGAGCCATGTAAAAATTTCCCTCAAGTAGAACATAGCAGCATTATTACTGGTTGAAAAGCAGAGATTTAACATATTGGAATGTTTTAAGGAAAAAAAAATCTATTTTTTGTGCAGTATTTAGCACAAATTAAATTAAAAACATTCCTTCATATTCCTTTCCCATCCTCCAGCCCAAATTGGGACCTAGCCTCCTCTCCTTCCTAAGTGAGTGTCATAAAAAATGTCAAAAAATACATTAAGATGTTCGTTTCTTCAAGATTCTCATACATTTTCTCTTTCTCTCCTCTTCATTTCCACTACTCAAAGCCATTATCAAATCCACAGGGAAGAAAAAAAAAAAAAAAAGCAAAACAAAACTAAAAAACCCAAACAAACAAAAAAACATTGCTCATATTTGGATGAAGAATGACAGTAGCTACTACTACTCAGACTTCTAAATGCGCAGAATATATCTCATGTCCCTCATGCCAGTATGGGTCACAGTGCTGAGCATTTGGACATCAAGATTTACATACATGTCCATCTGGACAATTCACGAACCTGAAGTTTGTAATTCTTATGCAACTGATAAGAAACAGGCACCTAGAGAGCACGATATCTGCCTACCACCAAAGCTTGCCAAATTAAAAGATCCACAATAACACATATGTGTATAGACACATGTAGGTGTGGGCATCTGATGGGTGTTTTTTCTCTGAGTATGGAAAATCCAGGTTTATTTGTCCAGATGTTTCCCAATACAAATAGATTAACACAACTGCCTTAGTTAAGTTAGGTAAATCTCATCAAAAGAATGTTTCTTTAGCAGATATTTAAGATCCAGTGGTTTAAATTTGCAAGTGTTTCCCACTGAAATGATTCCTTAATAAAAGATCTGTGCACTTCTGCATTACTTTTTTTTTGGTTGTTGTTAACACTAAAATCCAGTGAAATGTTCATGGAACATTGATTTATCTAGGAAACGACAAAAGGAAACATTAGCATAGTCTCTAATCTAGAATGCACAAGAAAAGTCTATGATTCTTGACACAAGAATGCAGATTTTTCCTGAAATTAACATAAAATTTTAGTAGAATAAACTTCTCAGACACTTATGTCTAACATTTCTTTTTTGATCTTATTTATCTGACAGAACCCTACAATCTAATTCAAAGCTGGAGCATCACATATCAGCATTTTATTACTTTTTAAAACATGGTGAAAATGATTATGTAGAAGACATGTCAGAGGAATGGAAGAAAGATAATGAAAGTCTAAACAAGGAAATGTATTATTAGTTCTGAGAACGTTTCAGGTTTCCTTCAGATGTTTAGATGTTATTCAATTTTTCCTCCTCCCCCAGGCGCAATGGCAGCAAGACTGGGCTTTAAACAAGATCACAGAAGGAGGCATTTATAGATTTCACTCGGGCATATCCTGCACTCAGAACAAGAATTTGTCCCTAGGATGAACCTGCACCATGAAATATAGTGGGAAATAGAAGTGGAAAATAACAAAAAATTTAAAAATGTGAAAGGTTTTAACTTCTGGACACTGTCTTTCCAAGGCATAATGTAACAAATATTTCTGTCAGCTTTATGCAAAAGCAAACAATTTTGCATATGAGCACTTCCATCTGCCATTTTTCACGTAACAATGTGTTTTTTTAAGAAATTTTTATTTCGGATTGCACTTATGGGCAAGGAATAAAACAGTGTGGCAGTAGTGTCATTCCAAGTAACAGCGTTCACAAGCGTGTTAACAACCCAAACACAGGACAGGTTTGTTGTTTATTTTTTTACAATGTACAGTTTATGGCTCCAAAGAAATATATTTTGTACCCTTGCAAGATGTTTTCTGGTATGTTTTAGACACAAATTATATATGAGTAGTCACAAACAGTTTGCTTTCTATAAACTCACTATTTTCTATCCTCAGACAATTCATTATTTATGGTTAAACTGTAAACATTTCCTCAAAAATGACAACTACATGTGTTTCCTAGAAATAACTCTGCTCAAAAATGTAAGCAAAAGGGAAAAGAAAAAAAAAAGAAGAAAAAGTAAAAAGCAAAGAAAGTGCTATGAGAGGGGGAAGGGAGGAAAAACCCCAACTATTTGGTTTAAATCCACAAAGAAGTTTTTAAGACAGATGGAGACATTTAAGACAGCCAGTAATGAAACACACAGTTGTAGAGATTATGTATATCATAGATCATATCAAGAATGAAAGGTTAAAAGTTGAAATATAAATTCTGTTCCAAATAACTGGTTTTGATTCAACAGATACAATTCATAGTGCACAATTTTCCTAAAATCTTTTCATAGAGCTTTTCATAGGTGTATTATCAGGTAGGGTATTGCATTATTAAAAAATCTAGTTTGTAGAAATTGACTTTAAAAAAATTCAGATTCCGTAGAAGAAATAGAGTGGTACTGACATCAATGAATATTTATGATATTCTGGCTTACGTTACTTGGCCAGGTTTTTTTGCTAGTATAAATGGGAACTTACATCTTATTTCACCCTATAGTTGAACTCAATGATCTTGTAGGTATCTTTCAACCCTAATAATTCTATGATTCTATAATCTTACTTATTAGTACATCTGCTGGTAACTTTTGCTCAAGCAGGTGTGGTGATCATCCATTTGCTCATGAATGGCTTTCATGTACTACAGATATAAAGGAGAAAAGAGTACACTAGCGCTTCCTACCATAAAGAGCTTTTACTGCCTCTCCTTACACGGTGTCGTTTGCATGGTAGTTAAATTTTATGTTCTGGATGCTGGAATTTCTAGGGAAGTTTTTCATGTAAACAAAAGGAACATATTTAGATAATCTCTGTTAAAAAAATTTGTCCCAGATAAGCCTAAAGAGATTCTTTAGAACACAGTAATGAGAAATTTCCCCCAAATTGTTTATCTATTAAATTGTAAGTTACAAGACTCCCTGTTCCAGGAATGTAGTAAGTTTTATTACAGTTAATCTAGAATAGTCAGATAGCCTTGTGGGAGACAACTTGATCTAAATGCCATTATACTTTAAATAAATCTGTGAGGCATTGTAAATCTCTATTTCTCATAATAACTTTTTTCAAGAATAAATTTAAACCATTTTTTCCTGAGACTTTTGAAAAGTAGAGAGTTTTCCTTTAAAAAAAAAAGGCAAACAAAATAGCAAAGTCCTCCAAAAGCCCATTGGTGATTTTGAAATGGAAAATACTGATGGAAAAATTTGATCTGTCAGGACAAAGGGAAAAATATGAAGAGTAGAAATGTATAACTGTATTTCGCTCATACTTTATTCTTCTGCTAGTCTTAATAGCTATATACATAGTTACATAAAACTGTGGTCTTTCCTAAGGTTATTGTGCATTAAATTTGAAAAGATATAATAATAAATCTATTTTTTCCTCATTTTACATGTGCACTGCTATGTTGACATAAATGAAGAAGAATAAAATTCATGGAATACAGAAAGCTATTTCATCAGTATTTGCAAGAACTACAAGAGAGAAATTGACTACTCTTTTTCTGTGGAAAACATACAAACTCATTCTATCATATAATTTAGTGAAAATTTTAGTATGTTAGGGAAATTTCAGTAAGACACAGAAAGCATGTACCACATTCCAATTCAGGAGTGACCTGGAGACAGAGAGGTGCTCAAGGACAATTTTTCACCTTAAATAAATATTTGAAGTATTAAAGCAAATAATTTTTCTATTTTAAGTACAACTGATGCAATATTAAGTAATGAAATATTGGGCACTGAAAGATCTGGAATACTTAAACACTGAACACTGTGGCTGCTATATTGCTTTCACCATTGCTCTTCCTCCCTTGCAGTTAAGGGGATGCTCATGTATATCTGAATTCCACCCTGATTTGGAGTCAGCAGGTATCTGAGGTTCTCCCAGGTTCTCTTCAGATAATATAGGTACTATAATAAGCTGTAGTTATGAATAATTTTCCCATGTTATTACCTTTCATCTTCAGTGTAGAACTTAAACTATCCTAACAGAATCAAAGTATAAATTCACAAATCATAATGAGTTCTTATGTTCTCTAAAAATGCTCATCCGTGTACATCTGAAATTCAAAACACCTATGGCTTGTCTTGATTTCTTTTTTCCCTGTGAAAACATATTTCTATACTCCATTTTTCCACTTGTGCTTTAGACAAAAAATGACATAAAAAAGGACATCCTGCAGATATAGCAATAGCAAATGTCTACCATATCTAGAAACTCTCTCACAAATGTTGTCTGAGTATGATTAGCAAGTGAGGCTAAAGCAACATAGCAGCAGACTTCTAAAAGCAATCTGGAAATCTCTGAGTATATACTTTTCAAAGATCAGGAGCTCTATATTGGAATAATTATTGGAGGAAGATTTTGGCACATAGGGATGGTTTAACTTCCTGTGATATATTGCAGAAGCAGTATTTCAGAAAAGTATTGCAGAAACCGAATTTTTTTTCTTTTGGTCTTGCTTTGGTCAAGATATGTTAAGCCAAGACCAAAAAGGGAGTTAAAAAAAAAAAGAAAAGAAAAAAAATTTCTACCAGATATATATTCCAAATATTGTTTGAAGTCTAGAGGCTTTTCACAAAATGCAAAGCAACAGATGAATGTGTATAGACAACACAAACAAAATTGGGAATGGGAATTCATGAGCATCTTTTTTATATATGAAAATTTCTTTATGCCAAAAAAAAAATATACTGTATGAAGTCCAGATCTATGTATTTGACCTTAAACAAACATTCATTGCCATTATTTATCATTTTCAGCATCAAAATATTTTAGGTTTTATAAATTTCTATTATAAATAAAATATAAATTATAAATAAATTTCTATCCTAAATAAAATATAAATTATTTCAACCATCATGAACATGAAAAATCTTATATTTAAAATTTACCTTTAGGAAAGCTCTGGTGTTACATGAAAGGACTGCAATTATGATCACCTAGTCTATGTACAAGGTTTAGTATAAAAGAACAATTTAATCACATCTATTTAAGGATACAGCATGCTTGTCTGTTGTTCTGATATAAACTGATACTAAGTAGATGAAGCCATCATGATTCAAGGTCACATCTACATATTATTTATATATTTATAATTGATTTAATCAACATGACAGTGACTGCTATTATAGCTTTTTTTTTTATTTTTAAGCAAAGATATGGTGCCTATAAGGAAGAAACTTTGTGTTTTCAGGGCAAAGTAGAGATATGACTTTGCATGATTCAGTAAGTAGGGCAATAATTTCCAAAAGGCTAACTGTAGCTTGAAAAGAAATAACAGAAGAAAAAAACACCCTTATTGATGGGATGTCAACCCATGACTACAAGAAAATACATATACAATACAAGTATTGTTTCTAATAGTAAAAAATAATTTAGTGTCCAAGACAGTAATAGGATGATTTCAAGTAACTTGAAAATATAGTTATTTAAATTAATCATTTGTGGCAGAAAATTAAATGATTTTTTCAGTATTCATCCATAAACAAAATGGCACATTCTCACATTCTCCCTGGATCAAAACTGCAAAAATGTTATTGTTCTTGTTGTTGGTGTTATGTGATCAATAAACATGAGGTCATAATTAAAGCTTTGGCCTTAAGACACACAAATAGGAAAATGATTACAATAATTTCTTTTAGTTACTAAACAGAAAGCTGAGTGAGATACTAGATTATGAACAAGTGGATAATCTATCAGTTAAATCCTTTTACACATACTGAAGAGCATTACAATGAAATGATTTGATCTTTGATGTCTAAACCTTCTTTAAAATGGTAATATTACTGTTGATTGTGTCAGAATTCTTATTTTTCAAACCATGGTATAATAGATACTAAAAACAAATTGGGACTTGAAAACTGTTCTAAATAGTTTTCAATTGGTTGTTTTCCATCTGCATATATTTAAAATATAGAAGTACATCTGAAGTAACATGAAAAGGAATATAATTTTAAAGTTGTGGAAATGCAAAGGCTTTCCCCTTTAAGATGCAAATGTTTATTATTTTTATTTTAAATAATTTTAGTAAGTACTTCTGGCATTGCAATTTATTTTCTACATGAAATAATATTAATAAATTTAATGTTAATAACAACTAAAATGGTAATGCCAGAGAAAATTTTAAAGATATTTAATACTTCTATATATTTACTAAGTGTTAAAATACACACTGAAATTGCATTTCTAGAATTGGAATATGTGTTCTATATGTTGAACTTTGGTAACTAGCATCTATTAATGATTTTGTTGAAATTATAGTGTAATAAATTGCATAAAACAAATAGTAAAAAAAATCAATAAATACATAATTTGAAATAATAGACTTCATATTTTGAGTTTACTTAACGTACTCATCATCTGATTTATTCACAGTTTAGAAAAATATTTTTTACCTGTGTCATATAAATAGCCATAAATAACAATAAAAATTTGAAAAAACCTAGATATTATTTGCTTGTATGGTTGTCAATCACAGTTGGAGATTCATTAGGTAAATGTGTAGCTGCAAATATCTTAATTATTGATTTCTTATTTCTTGTTAGAATCTTATTTTAGTAATATTTTAAATCCTTTTCTTTTGAATTACTCATTAGAACTACATTAAAGAATGAACTTCATCCATTCTTAAATCATGGAAAATTAGTTATCCTACGATAAAGTGTGTTGGTTTTGGCTAGGATGGAGTTAGTTTTCTTCACAGTAGCTACCGTGGGGACATAGTTTGTTTTTTTGTCTAAAAACAATGTTGATAACACAGAGATATTTTCATTATTGCTGATGAGTGCTTACACAAGACATTTTCTGCTTCTCACATCATGTCTCCAATCCAGAGTTTGGGGGCTACGCAAGAAGTTGAGGATGAACACAGCCAGGACAGCTGACCCAAACTGACTCAAGGGATTCCCTACCATATGGTGTCATATCCAGCATATAAAGGTAGAGGAAGAAAAGGGAAAGGGGAGATGTTTGTAGTGATGGTGTTTGTCTTCCCAATCACTGTTATGGGCAATGGAGCTGTACTTTCCTGCAGATGGCCGAACATGACTGCCCATGAGAAATGGGGAATGAACTCCATGCTTAAATGTGCTTGCATGTTCACCTTTTGCTTATCTATGAAGCTATCATTATCTCAACCCCTGAATTTTCTCACTTTTACTTTTCTGATAAACCCCCCCTGTCAGTCCATGATGGTGTGAGGGAGCAGCCACACAGGGCTTAGCTCCCAGCTGGGGTTAAACCACAGCACAGACAGATGGACAAGTTGAAAAAAGGTGCTCCATGATAAGTAGATGGTCATTGTAATTCAGTTAAGGATTAAATGCCTTAGAATAAGATCCATAAATAGCAATATACTGAGGGAGCTGTCTGATGTAGTTTAAGAATGAAATTACCAAGAGGGAAAATGGTTTGAAGATTTAACATATACACTGTTAGACAAGTCATGTGCTCCAAGGCATTTGCAGGAGAGGCTACTGCACCCTTTCATATAATCAGTTGAAAATGGAAATGTTAAGGATGTGTCTTAAACTGCTTTTCACTCAGAGGAAATGACAGCAATCTGTCAGCAGGAAAATATCTCCATCTGCTCACAGATTTATGAACAGTTACATGTAGCATGACACATAGCATGGCCAATCACTGCAGTTGAAGAGATAAACTCTTAGCTCCTCACCTTCTCATAAAATATTCTAAAATATGGGTAGACCTTGCAAGATATGCAAAGAATGAAGCTAAAATTGAAATACAACAGCAATGAAAATATCTGTGTTACAAATTACTATATTTACATAGTGACATGTATGAACTGAAAAAATGCTCCTGTTAACAGAAATATAGCTTTTAAATTATTTGCCAAGTTTTATTATAATTCAAACCCATCTTCCCCCCGCCCACTCCTCACCATGCTGTCACTCTTAGAGGTTCAAAGATGTTCCCATTGTCAGAGCTGGGCCTTAGGGATCTACATTCCATCCCACTCCCAGGTATTTTTGCCCACTAGCTTGGCTTGATCTCCTTCCAGCAGTGATCACAGACTAACTCACAGACCTGAATTCATTCCTCTTGCTGATAGCATAGACCACCCTCCCACCCCTCATGCACAGACATGCATAAAGAGTACAGAACTCCTTCTAGAAAATAGTCAAGGTAGAGTTTGATGAGTTAAATGAAGACACATGACTTCAGTAGACAGGGCATGGCCAAACAAGCAGTCTCTTCAGCCTCTTAAATGAAAATGGACCTTTCTCCACCCCACACCCTTATCCCTCTGTTTCCCTATACTTGATCCCCCCACAATGCACCCAAAGTTCTTTTTCTCCACCTTTAGTGTCTCCTTTAAGCCTCTCAAAGTTAGTTCTGCATAATCTCCAAATGCTTTTTTCCCCTAAATCCCACAATATATGTCATAACCCTTCCCATTATTCCAAAAGGGAATCTGGAAAGCTGGTTCTGATGATTCATCCTGACGGGTTTCATGTCAAGATTCATGGATCTGCTGGGACAGCCCCGGCTCAGACAAGATATTCATTCCCTGGGAGTCTGCAATTTGGTTTCTGCCTGCTATTGTGTCCCTGTGTTCTTCTGGGTTTGTGAAGAAAGACCTTTTATGGGGTGGTAGCTCTCCTATGTGAGCCGGGGAGCAACAAGGACAGGTTATTAAAAAGTTATTGCTCCTGTGCTTCTCTCTGCCTTCTTTTTTGGGTGCAGATGAGCATCTCATCACTTAATGTAACACAAATTTACTTCAAAGGTTTCTGGTAGCACAACTATGCTAAAACACTTGAATATTCTATAACTTTTGCTGACAATGTATGTTTTGGGACCTGTCAGAGAATGATATTCAATTTTGATATTGTATTTAAGATGCTTATCGGTCATTTTTTTTGCATAACTTAGGGATTCTAATGAGCAGCCGTGGACTCTTCCTAATGTAAAAAAGTAGCTGACTTGCCAAAAGGGAAGAAAGGGGTAACATTATAAAAATATATCAGAGAAATCAAGGTCTTCTAATTGTGCTACTGTAATAGATGCAATTGCATATGCAAAGCTGAGATATAGAGGTACAACTAAGTAGTAGGTGTAATGAAGCAGTACAACATTTTTGGTTTTAAATAAATGGAACAATATATTAAAGTGTCAAAGATAAAAATGATAAATACACCTGAACAGACAACTACAGACTTCCCCTTATATGCATTACTGCACTGGCCACATGAAAATAAATAGGATGCTACAAGTGCAACCTTGTCATTCTGTGCATATAAGCACACTGGAAGACTCCATCTAGTCTACTGTGTATAATGTCCTAGGGGCTGTTGTCTGGTCAGCTGGTATAACTTTTTATATTCTCCTATCCAGTTTAGCCCGGTCAAAATCACATCAGTACGAGAGCTCAGGTTCTTGCCCTGTATTTTTCAGTGTGTCAGTACTATGGTGGTATACCAAACAGTGTTCTCCTGTACACACAAAGTTTGGAGAACTTTGGAACAAGTATATTAAAGTGTAAATCTGTACATTTAAATAACTTGGCTTCTCAGTTCACACCTGGTCCTGATCCCTGACTTTCAACACAATATGAACAATTTTTTGAATCTTGCTTTTATAATGATCACTGAGAATTGTGAGGATGGCCTCAGGGCATTTTTGAGAAGGCAGAAGAATGTGCCCAAGAAACTTCTGGATCAGACAGAAGGGCTGTCCAATCAGTGGTGGCCACCCAATATTGTCAGGGGTGAGGGGTGTTTGAGCTGTTACGACCACCAACTTGGCGACATGCTAATTAGTTTAAGTATACTGGTTTCTTGTTTTAAACACTTTGGTCAAGTCTTGACTGTACAAAAAACCGGTGATGTGTACTTGGATACAATTCAGTAGTGAGCATTCTTCCCACTTTGCACACTAGCTATGGTTAAAGGGAAAGAAGTGTGTGCGATGGGGCAGGGAATCTTGTCTGCAGTCACTGCTTGCTAACAATCTATCTGCTTTGAGGCCATGGATATTTTCTTTTACTTTTATTAAAAATTCATGATCTTCTACTTTGATATTGCATAGAAATTCCTAGATCTGACTGATTTAGACTAATCTGATTTATATAACCTTCTAAAAGAACCTGTAGTTAATTTATTTGCTTTCTGATGGGATCTCTTGTACTGGTTCCCAGACAACACCTAAATATTGACAATTTAAATCAGTTTTCTCTTTTCTTTAATCTTTGTCCATACTCTTATTCTCTTTGACTCTGACAACTTACATCTGCTCTTATATAGAGTTTTTGTGTACTTATATATAATTTCTTAACATCTCATATTTATTGTTTTTTTTCTTGCTTATGCCTTTTCAATATTATAAGTTATTTTTCCCATGTTTATGTTCTAATTTACATCCACAACTTTACAATAACAAAATGAAACATCTGAAAATGTCCCTCAGAATTCTGCTTACTCAAACTGAATTTTTAGCCTGTCAAGGTTTTTTAAAATTTAGAATTAAGCCCCACAAAGGTACCTCCTCAAGTACAGAGTAATTTCAGAGACATTCTCATGTGTCTATTCAGTTAATACTCTCTTAATTGGGCACTAAAGGGTCTGGAAGAGCTAACACTATAATGGTATTTGGCGTGCTTTCTATCCAAGCTGAGCTTTTTAGGATTAATAGACTGACACAGCATGAAAATTGTCCCATAGAAAATTCTGCTTTTTACATATATTATAAAAGTATTTGAACTTTTAGAGACAGTAGCTACTGCTATTTAAAGCACTTGCATGGCTTCTTGTCTTGTAATTGTTGATATGAGAAAATGGAATATTGTTTTAATTAGCATCTTGTAGCTATCAAAAGAACCACAGGCATATAATTGCTGTACTAGAGGGCTGGCATAGTTCAAATCAATTCACTCAAACACCTGCTAACAAGTACCTACTGCCTTTAAAAATAAGATTAGCACCTGCCACTTGAAATACAAGGAAGGGAATGCTGCCATTTAAAAATTGTTTTTATTTTACTTAGAGTACCTGACTTTTCCAGAAAATTAGATAAGATAGTAACAGTTACTAAAAAAATCTGCTGTGATAGAGACATCCAAAATTTGACATCCTGTCAAATGAAAAGTTAACATCTTCCCTTGCCTATGTATAAGTATCTGAAGAGATAATTTTTTTTTTAATGAAAAAGACCTCAATACTAAAAAACTTCTGCAATTATGGCATCCATCATACAAATCATAAATCCATTTTTTTCAATAAAAATTGTAATTAATTTCATAGTGTTGGCACTAGTATTAATATAACTTATTGCATACAAACAAACCCCCTGTCCCCTCCAGAATAAAATACATCTATTTCACATGTATGCTTTTTCCAGTGAGGTAGAGAAGGTACACATGAAAGATTTTGATGCATAAACCAGTAATTCCTTGTCAGCTTCTGAAGAAACACAAACATTTAGGATCTTGGGTTGGATTCAAGTCTAGAGAAACACACCTAAAACAAGATATATTTGTGCAGTGATGTCTACAAACACTTTACCTGACTTCCTGCTTTATCAGTATTTCGAGCTCAGTGCAGTTGCATATTTGTAGGTGTCTAGTGGCAATGAAATGAACTTTAGGCAAAATTGAACTTCATTTGCCCAGCCATTTCAGGTGAGGTGAGCTATCCAAACAAACCCCTATCTGCTGCCCAGAAGAATGTAGAATTCCTGCAAATCCTAATTTTCTGTCTAGTAATGTTCTGTGGTTTTGAACATCCATCATACCTCAACTAACATCAGTGCTTTAATCTAACATTAACTTCTGCCAACAGTTCTGCAAAGCTGCTAATGGCATATAAATAGTTTCTGTGATGAAACTGTTTGAGACAGCCTTTTACTTTACTGCCTGTATTTGCTGCAGGCTTGATTAATTTGATCACACATACTCTGGCAATTTAAGATGATTTGGGGCATTCTGCCTAGAAGCCAGGTTTCACTCAAGATAAATCTTTCCCTTGATATTCTCATACATACCAAGTACTATCTTCTTGTCCTGTATCAGATATCCTAGGGAAAAGTTAAATGGGAAAAATTGTTGATTATGTACGCACTTTTTGACTAAACCATTAGTGCTACTTGAGATGTCTGAATTATCCAAAATAGATTACACAGGAGATTTATGTTAAATTTGTGCCCTTCTGGAGCCTCAGTTAGAGGAGAAGCTGTTGGAGACCAGCCAGGTTTCTGTGACTGATCCTCACCTAGAGCTCAAATATAAATATGCCTTGATTGCATTACTTGTAAAAAAATGGTGTCTAATGCCATTTAAAAGATCCAAGAATATTATTCTAGGCTTCCTTGTTGTGAGTCAAGTATTTTCCACAAATCCTAATTCATATCTGCTGGATTCAGTGGACATCTTTGAAATAATATTTCTCCAGCACATGTAATTGAAGGTTGATTAAATTTTGATATGTGTTGGAAATATTAGTTTTAACCTGCAGGACATTCATGCCAAACATCAAGACACATTTCTTAAAAACAGATCTAATACTATTTTAGATAGCTAAAATATTTTCATTGATTACCACTCTCCTTTCCAGAGAATAGTCCTGTATGCCCTCCTGCAGGTGTCTCAGGTGCCCATAGCTCATGTATGAGATTTCTGTATACAGGCAACTGACTACATCCCATGTTTAAAAACAGATGTTTAATCCCACCTGAGATACTCTGAAATGCAGGCAAAATTTCAACTGGCATTAGAGTAATAAGTTGTGTACATATTGTAGTATCTACTAATGCACTTACTCTTTTTTTTTCATTGTCAATGGAGAAGAATAAGAAGTTTTAGAATGCAGTTTATCATATTAAATGTAAATGAGGTCTAGCAGGAGAAACCATGAGACAGTGATGTGTCCTTGCCACACAGAGTCCAACTATATCCTAGGCTCCATTAGGAGTGATGCCAGAAGGTGGAAGAAGGTGGTCTTCCCCCTCTACTCAACACTGATGAGGCCACACTTGGAGTCCTGTGTCTATTTCCAGGCTTCTCATTAAAAGAGACATGGACACACTGGGGACGTCTTCCCTGTGAGAAAAGGCTGATACTGGGACTCCTTAGGCTGCAGAAGAGAAGACTTGGGTGGATCTTTTCAGTGTATACAAAAACCTGAGAGGAGGCTGGAAAGAAGACAGGACAAGATACTTACAGAGATGTCCAGTGACAGGTCTGGAGGCAATGGGCACAAGCTGAGTCAGAGGATATTCCCTCTAACTATCAGGAAGCCCTTCTTCACTGTTAGGGTGACAGAACCCTACAGAGGTTGTTTAAGAGAGGTTGAGAAGCCATCTGGAAGAGGTCCTGGACAGCTAAATCTAGGTAGCCTTTCTCAAGCACAGTGGTTGGACCAGATGACCTCCCAAGATCCCTTCCAACCTCAACCAATCTGCGACCCTGTGATCTTGTTCTCTCCAATGGACTTAAAGAGCACACCAAGATAGTTGTTTTGGTTGAAATATTTAAAGATAGCAGAATTATATCTCTATTTCTATCTAGATGTTAGTTTTTTCTAAATCACAGTAGTATGAAGATTAGAGGAGCAGCCTGTATGGTGACTTTCAAAACAAGTCATTAGCTAATTTAAAGGTTTTCAAAATTAAGCAAAAACTTTCAAACATTTCTATCCCTCCAGTTACAATTTTCTTGCAAAAATATTCTTACTTTCACTCTTTTTTCCTTCCTCATGACAGCAAGTTCTAAAAGCTAGTCTTTCATTCACTGCTCTCAAGGGGATGATTTTTTTCAGGTAGTAATTAAGGTTGCAGTAAAGGACCACCTGCTTCTCAGATAAGCCAAAACACCTGAAGTTTTATGCATCATATCATAGCAATGTGAAAGATTTTAAGATGCTTGCAGACGTGCCTTTGAAATATTGCCAATGCAGTTCTATAAAATGAAGTGCAATTATTTGAGATTCAAAAGCCTGTTTTGTTGCTTAACACATAACATAATTCTTCAATTTGATGATAAAAGAATGTATCCACAAGCAAGATCCAGCAGGATCTCTTTGTCAACAGAAAAAAAATTGTTGTAAAGGAGGGAGGAGAGTGGAAGGGGAATGGGGGAGGGAAGGGCAAAATTTCTGTTCTGTTGAAGTCAGCAAGGAAAATACTGGTAAAGGAAGCAAAGCTCAATAAATTAGTAAAGATTCTAGTTTAATTCTCAGTCAGAAATCTAAGGCTTGTAAACCACTATGGTATGATAATATTATATTTTGACAATATTAAGGATACATTTACCCTTCAAAACAGTATAAATAAGTATATACAAGCAAATTAACCAATCAACTAACTAACTAAATAATTGAAAAAGAAAGCAAAGTCCTTCATCATACAAGAATGATAAAATTTTCTTGCAGATGTAAATGAGATCATCTTTAGATTCAAGTATAACTATATATTAAGAGTTTTAAATTACTGTTTATGATCTACTGTTAGCAGGAGAGAGCAACAAATCAGTTCATCTGTATATTGATGACACACTTTGAACTAAGTTTTCATTAAAACCACCACAAAATCCTAAAAGATGTATCTTCTTAGAAAAGACTGTAAATTTCACAAAGGTATATAATGTAAAATGTGGATATAGATATAGATGATATAGATAGATATATATGCTGAGGTTCTCCTGCAAAAGAAATCTTGTTAGAATTTTTTTTAATAAGTAATTTAGAATGTCCCTATTTTATAGAATTAAAACAGAAACCTAGTATTGGTCTTAATGCAGTTAAATTTTGGTATTCAATTTTTTAGGAAGGCTATTTTTCTACTGCTCCTGTTCTCTTTACATAAGGGTTTGCTACATGGATATTTGTACTACGTTGAAATAAAAAAGATTATGCTGCTAACCAAATAATAGAAATATGCAAACTGCTACAGGGGACAATCATATCTATTTATATACTGGAAAAGAAAAAAAATACTTCAATTGAAGACATTTATATGCCTTATAAAGCTTTGAGAAAACCAAGCATGGTACAATAATAATATTTGTTTGCGTTCTTTGGAAAAATGTCAGCCATACTCCTGAGTAACATACTGTTTTTAAATTAAATTTGAATTATTAATTAAAGGGAGTCTAAATTTTAAAAGTTCAAATTTTTTGAAAATTCAAATTGATTAATTTTGCTATTCACAATTTTATCTTAACATTGCTTTGGCAGATTTATATCCCTTAAAGAAAATAGTTTTCTATTTCTGTTTCCCCCTATGAAGCACATGAAGTTAAGATTATATATTTTCATATATACATAGGAACTGTGACTTAAGCACTTCAAATATTTAACTCATTTAAATTTCTTTAATAAAAAGATTATATCACTCTGCCTTCAATGATCTCTTTTCTTAAGGCTTTCAAGAGAATAGGGAACATTTTTTGTTGCTCCCTATGGTAATTTTATTTTTCTTTAATTAAATGTGCTCACTCTTGTAGAGACACAATGGATTGGGGATTTTTTTACAGTTTGAATAACCCTTTCACAATCAATTCATTCTGAGGCTAAGGCATAGCAGGCAAACTGAAAACACTCCACTTTGATACTGCTTCCAGAAACATGACCTATAAAACACAGAATTTTCTACAATAGCTGCCTGGCACCAATCTCACAGCCTTTTGCTTTCCTTGGGCTTTGATATGTCCTGAGAATAGTACACATGCTTCATGCCTTATATCAAAGAGGATTAGAAATCAAGGACTTCTCATTTCAGTATTTAGCATATCTGTATCTGAAAATGTGAGGTTTATTCTATAGAAAGATACAGTTCATGGAAAAGATGATACTCTCATTTTTTAAAACAGGTTAGGACAATATTTGCAAAAGGTTTTCACCATAAAATTATGATTGAAGGGCATGATTTCATTTATCTGGGAGCTGCAAACATGAAAAATAATGTAATTAGTTGTCTGAAGTTCTTATGAGGTCATTTTGTTTGTCTCTTATGAGGAGTAATACAGTATTTTGTCTATACTATTCCAGAATTGTCTGCTTTTCTCCCCTTATTTTTTCTTTTTAATATATAAATATGTCAGGTAACAGGAAGTCAATATCAAAAACTTACATCTTGCCAATACAACTACTGTGTAATGACCAAACTATTTGTCTCACTCTGCTCTTGATGCCTTTTGCAAATATATGGTTCAAACACAATATGTGGAGAGTATTGTTCTTCCTACACTGATTTCTAGTCTGTCTTCCTTTCTGCCTTCAAATATGATATAAATAGGCAGCTAGAGAAACCCTGCTCTTCTGACATTTACATCCTTTTAGACAGGAAATCTAACACCCATCTTAAGTGTAGAGGATCTCATTTATTGAGATGCCTAGCTCATGCATTCTGAGAGACATAGCATTGGATAACAATATCAAAACATATGATATATGTCCACTAAATATCCGGCACCCAATAATTTTTTTATGAAAAATTACTGGGCATTTCAGTTTCATACTACAAAGATGTAACCCATAACAGTTCATGTAAATAAATTATCTTCAATATTGTTCCTTATAATCTCAGCCTCAGGATGTCTGGTGTTTTTAAAAATGTAGAAATATTGTGCTTACTGAGAATTTGGAATATAACAATTGTTTATGGCTTGGCTACATAGAGCTAAATAAGGTTGTTATGCTTCTATATAGAATAAAGTAAAAATGCATTTGGTCTGAACATGTTTTCATAATCTTTACAGAAAAAAATGCTTAAATATGTATGTAATCTACTTCAGGAATACAGCTTTTTTCCCTTTTCATCCTAAGATTGTTTTTTTCTTCTTAAATCAGTATTCATTCTCTTTGTCCTAGATAAGTGGTGCTATTAACTACTAGACTAAAAGTGTTACCACCTAATAATGTGCCATTTTATTTTATTTATCATATAAGCTAAAGGGCAGAAATTATATATATCATATGAATATGTCTTAATCAAAAATTGCAGTCTGCATTTAAATCCAATTCTGCTGGTGGCTGATCCATTAAACATCATATCATATGGCAACATCAATCCCTGGCACTGAAAGACAGCTGGTAGAACAGTTTTCTAGTTCGGCCATGTGGGATTGTACTTGAAGCTACTAAGGGTACTGTTACTTTGCCAAGTACTGATTCACCTCCAAATTTTCTGTTTCACTGTATCTAAATCATAGTTGTTTGGCTTCCGGCATATTAAACTTAGCTTTCCAAGTCTGGGAGTTTGTGGTGGGTTATTCCAGCCATATAAGGTTGAGGTTTTTATCAATTACTACATTAACTGATACCTTTAATTCATTAGGTAGGTATTCAATAGATAGGACCATTCCTATCTATTTTTTTTTTTAATTCTGCAAAGGAAACTTTTACAGTTAAAACCACTTGTTTCACTCTTGCTGCTTGCTTCCTACTAGTGACCATAGCAACGTGGAAAAAGTTTATCATAGCAGGTACCTTAAGATTGGAAAAGTCTGTGTCCTAGGTAGATTCCTACTGCAGGCATTTGCAAGTGATCCCTCAGGCATCTTTGTTCCAACTAATTCCATTTTTCCGTTTACTTGGCATAGAAAATAAATGAACTGGAGATTAGACTAAAGTCTTCAGGCTATTAAGTCAAAGCTAAAAACTTTACATTATGGACTTACTGGTAGTTCTCCTGGGTGTCTTCATTTTTAAAAGTATTATGCATCAAGACATTCCCATATCACAGAAGAAAAACAAATAAATGATTGGTTAAGACAGTAGATCCCCTCAGGGTCTCTGTCAGACCTGGATTTGTTGACCTGAATTTCTGTCCTAGAATTTTAATCTGGCATCAAAGGAAAAGCTTTGGGTTTAATGTATTTGGGATTGCCTTATTTTATGTAAATTTAACCTTACAGTGATTGCCACCTAGAAGTTTTTTTTCTAAAGAATGAACTCTTCATTCACCATTTCTTTCTGTCATATACTTTTTTGCTATGTATCTCATGATATTTGAAACATATAATTAATAAAATTTACTTAACTGAACAGAACTAGACTGATTGAGCTCTTGGACGTCTATGCTCAAACATTATCAGAAGATGGCCTCCAAACTTCATTCTGTTATTGTTTTTTATATAATTCTCTTTTTTTGCTTACTCAATTTTCTGGATACAAGTACTCAGAATTAATCTATTCTTATTTTAGTATATTATGCTTCTTCTTTTCAGTATTGCTAATCCAATAATAACAGTAAGTTAGTATTGCTAATCCAATAATGCATCATACCTAGAAAAGGGAAACAGGAAAAAAAATCTAATTCTAATTAATCTATGACCAATTGACAATGAGCTATCAATGTTTACTTTCAGATCCAAAATCTGCTTTGAGCGTAAATATAAGCAGACACTGAAATGTTGGCATTTAGTAGGTATAAATAAATCTCAGTTCAACAAAGCAAAGCATTTCAATGTGTACATGGTGCCTACAAATTCAAGCAAGACAAACATTGTTGAACTAGGGTCAGAGTCAGCTAACTTTTAAAGTAAAGCTTAATAGTTTTGTTCACAGCATAATACAGACTAAAAGGTACAAAGTCAAAAGGATAAGTAATTTAATTGTAGAAGTGTTGTAAGCAACATTAAATAGTATTGTGGTATTCTATTATGCGCACAAACAATGACGCAAGCAGAAAAATAATCATTATGTACACACCTATCCACTTAGAATATTCCTTATCTATTCATGCACATCCATTGAAATCTGAATTAACAATTCAGATACTTAATAATTTAATCTATATTGGCCTTCTATTTTCTTGCTTAGTTTAACTGTTGATATCTGGAATCATATCTGGAAGCTATAGTTTCACTTATGTTTAGAAAATAGTTCAAAATTTCATGCACTGAAATCATCATAGTATAAAAGATATATTCCAATGCTCACTGATTCCAATTTCCTTTAAAGCCTTCTAGGTCTTAGATTTGGACTAGCAAACCAAAATTGTTTTAGAGGAAGAACAGCTAATGGCTACAAGGACCCCTCTTTTCCTGAAAGTTGAAGTCGCATTGGCAAAATTCTAAATTACATGATCTAAATTTCAATTACATTTAAATATTTCAACAGAACTAAAGAATAAAAAACTAAATGCCTCAGTGTAAAATATATTATCTGTAAGAATATGCTAATGCAGGGCAATTTGCATGAAACTGAACTTTGTGAAAATTGTGTATGATACTAAAATTCAAAAAAATATTTATCTTTCCCTTTCTTAGTTGGGCCTACATACAAATTCATGTACATTATTTTGACAGAAGGGATCCCTACAAGATGTACCAATGCTATCGATTTCTAATATTAGTGGCATTGTTAATAAAGTAGTAATCTTATGAAGTGACTCCATCTCGAGATACTTAGCAAGGACAAATATAGACAACACCTGCTTCTGAAACTCAAGTGGTAGGTAGACATAATCAAACAAGATAAGCAAATAAATATGCTTACAGAAGAGTTAATTATAATTATACCTTTAATTTCATTGGAACTCCTGTTTGTTTGCAACAGGATAAGTTCGTAAATAAGTTTAGGAAAGGGACTAGATTTGGGTTTTTTAAAAAATATATGTGCTGATTTTTACTGAAAAAACTCTACAGATAAGAGGAAGACCTTTAAACTTATTTTCTTTTATTTTCACTTTCTTTTTGTGGATCTCAGTCTAGTAAGCACAATCAGTTTTAATGAGCAAAAATCTAGCAGTTTGATGGCTCTAGGCAGACAAATAATGAGGGAGAAACTAGTAAAGTAAAAAAAAATCCAAGGGTGAACTGTTCATAAAAATGTGTTCCACAGAATGCCAAAAGAACTCTTTTTGTAATGGTAGTTTTGTAGTTTTATAGGTTTATTTGTTGTTTTATTCCTTGTGTAATTTGCAGTGGTACCTTCTGTCTTGTGAAAAACAAGTCAGAGCCAAATAAGTTTTAGAATTTTTAATTCTAGACAGAGAGAGAAACTAATATGAAATATTGTGGAGCAGATGTCTGTAAAATGCTTTCATCTTTTCTCTTAAAGCATACTAAGGTAAGAATGGAACTGTATTTTAAAATATAAGGAAAGACAGGGATATTATTTCTGATGAAAAATACACTTGCTTTACTAATTAGTAGTTAAGAATACTAACACAGGCAATTAATCACAGGCAGGGAAAAGGATGAACTGATTGAATGATCAAAGACAGTGCAGTCTTGACTGTGAAGATTGTAAGCCAGGGCTGATCTTCAAGGGCAATCTTTGCAAACTGAAAGGTACATTCTGAAGCGCATAAAGTCACGTATCCATGGCTGAAAGAGCAAGTGTGGACAAGGAATTTCAGGAAAGGTTTAATCAAAAAAATAGGCTTTCTCAGAAGGTGAAATCAGAGATGAGCAGCCTAAGAGAAATAGAAAGACACTGAACATAAACCAAAGCTTAGAAATGTGAAAGGCAGGGAAGGTTACTGGAAGTACCTGGATAATAAAGGATTGCCACCCTAAAGCCTGCCCTTTGGACTTGCAGGCCTCTGAACCACCCAAGATGCTCTTTGGAAATGTGAAGTAAAGTTAGAACTACTTATGCAAACTGTACATACAGAAGTCCAGAGAAGATGCATCCAACTGTGGTGAGGGATCCACTGATGAAGTGTCAGTTACCTGCCAGTCTGAAAGTATGGCAGAGTCCTCAGTACCTTCAGATAAGTTTAGGGAGATTGCTATTACTAAGAAGTTATTGTATTAAAGAACAGTCATAGGTTAATGTCACCAACATTTGATTAAGTTCTCGAGGTAATTTACTTTTCCCTTCATGCCCAGCTGATCTATTCCTTTGTGAGTCAAAATATGTTCTATGACTGTGCTAGATTTGAAGTCAAATTTATTGTAATTTGGTATTGTAATTTTTCAGGGGGCATATATTTGCATAAGATATTTTTTGTTTTCTAGTAAGGCAGCAGAAATTGATGATTTCATAAAAAGTCCTTGCTATCATTCTGTAAGTGGACTATTATTTGTAATATTAAGGAATTTGAATGTTATTTCCATCTGTCTTTCACAATTGCAGTTATTCCAGTCTTTTCTGACAAGCTTGTACACCCATATATTTTAACATGTGGATAAATATTACCTTATACACGTGAGGTAAAATCCTAGTTTTGTAGTTCTTGTGTATTTGGCTTAAACTCCATCATATTTTATCCACTTTGACTGATCTCACCATTTATATCTTCTCTTCTTATTTATGAATTTGAAAAGTTACACTTTTATTTGTTTGTTCAACTAAATGATTGACAATTTTTTGCTTTATTTTTTCTTTTAAAACTTCAAGAAATTTGAAAATTCAAATATTTCCACCAGTCTTTTATTACTTTTCATACATGTATTTTATTACTTTTCATACATACATTTATATCTCTGTAAAGGTATTTATTCAGCCCTGCCATATTGCATGCTTCACTTGTAATTTGGATAAATGTACTGTATTTATTTATTGTAGTTTTATTATAAAAAATAGCATGTCATAGCAATATTAAAAATTCTGGCATTCCTCTGTTCAAGATAATTCATTTGATCACTTATGAATATAAGAAGAAAACTTGTAATGCTTGTCACTGTTACAATATCACTTCTGAATAGTCTAATAAAGGTTCTATATGTTGTAATGTATATGTTGTTCTATATGTCCATTCAGTAAATTCATTTATTCATATATTATCTTACCTAAAACTTGAAAAGGACATAAGTAGAGAAAATACTTAAAGATTCTCACTATCTTGTGGAGTCTTATAGTATGCTAGACTCGGATACTTGGGTAATCAAGATACTGTTTCTGGCACTGGGAATTTACAGTCACTGGTGACTCTTGGTTTGAATGAAACAACTCAGAGCAACTATTGCTTTGAGTTGGAACCAAAGCTGAGTGTAAAAACAATTGGAATTTTTGGCATGTTAAAGCAATTTACTTAGAACTTAAAGGACTGTCTATTATACTGACATTACATTAGAAATTTTACCCTTTGCAAATCTAAATTTTCAAGCAATACAGATGCAATTTTCTAAAATTAAATTAGTTGAATATTATTAAAATAATAACGGCAGGTTGTTAGTATAAAACCCAATTGATGAGAGGTTTTATTTGTAGATGTATGGATGGCTGTTGCCCTAATTTCTTACAGATTAAAAGAAAGAGGTAGACAGAATGTGAACGAATAAATGATCCAGCCTGCCCTCAGCATCTTTCTCTTCCAGTTTCAGCGATCCATATGCATTGCCCAAATTCTAACTTTCACAGTGCTGCTTATGATCACAGCCTGTGAATTATTTCTAGCAGTTTGTGTTTTTTTCTAGATTTTTCATTAAAAGTGGGAAAAAGTACTGTTTATTTGCTCTTTATATTGAGAGATTTTATTAGAAAAAACTTTTCTCAGTGATATTGATATCCTAATGCAATCACATTGTAATAGAATCACTTCCTCATGGTGAACACACTACAGTGAATTTTCTACCTTGAAGTGCTTGGCTGAGGCACTTAAATAAAAAAACACAGTTGTCCTCGGAACATTCTACTAGTGAAGAAAAGTAAATCAATTTTAGAAGGAAAATGAGATTTTAGATTGTTTGAACTGTTGTTTGATACTGTAATGCTGCTTCCTGTTATTACTCACCTTAGTCTCTCTTTTGAGCCTAAATATTCTAATTTATGCACTAATTAAGAGCTTAAAATTAAGTGCACTCAGGCATTCAGGCCTCAGTCAGATGAAAAATAATTTGAGAGGATAATATTAAATAAACCTAAAAAATATTTATATTTTAGAATGTAAAGTGGGAGGAAATCATGTAGGAAAAGAGTGACCATTGGAGGTAAGAGGTTGTCTACATTTCCTGCTCATTCTTTTAAGTAAATTATTTTTGCCAAAAAAGGTTTAAAAATAGTGAAAGATTTACGTAAGACTGATCTGTCTGTCAAAAGATGGATTCCTAAAAAATGTCAGAGTTTAAATATACCTCCCTAAAAATTAGCAAAACTTAGTATGTCCCAATTTTTCATGAAAAATTTAATCTAGGTAATTTTCCTCATTTCAGCAGACAAAAAGAAAGTAACTTTTTTCTCTTACATTCTTTTATCTTTTGTGCTGATACTGGGTTTTCATAGTTGCTCTCTGTTATTCATGAGAATTTTTCAAAAAGTCCTGGGGTCTCTGTGAATTTAGCTGTAAAAATAACAAAGCACTAATAAATTATGTATCTGCTTAATAACAACAAAATTTTGCATACGTTCATTTCATTATTTCATTTACTGTATGAATAGGAAAGGAGACTTTTTAAAACCATCAAAAATATGAATCTTTTGATTACAACTCTTATACATCATATCATGGTAAAATGTGCAATAATCATATTATTAAGAGAAGCTCAACAAAAAGCTAGACAAAAATAAAAAAATCAAAGGTATTGATATTGGAAAAGAGAGTTACCCAAGAAAAAACTTGGTAAGTACAATCATAATATAAATGAATTGGATCAGGACAAAGAGGGGATTATCTGTTTTTAGTGAATGGCTCCTATTTTCTACTGTTCACTCTCAGGTTTCAGCAGTTGACATGTTGCTAGGTGCAGCAGAGCTGACATTTGTATGCTGCTGTGCTCTTATAAGGTCGCATTGCTTTACAGATGACAATCTGTTTTCATATTCTGTTGACAACAAAGGGGAACACATTTCTGTCTGTACATTGCACTATTTCTGATTTTGAAGTTCTGGTTATTTTACATTACATCTGTATATTAACTAGCAATCATTGAAGCTGTGGATGTTATGGAAAAAGAATTTTCTCCAGATAGGTTCAATCAGTTGGGGAAAAGATTTAAAGTATCTTATGTATTTTCATATGCTGATTTTTTTTAGTCACTTTCAATATATTCAGCTGTTTTATTTCTCCTATTAGACATTCCTATCCTTCAGAGTGCCTGTAGGCACCACAGACGTGGCTGTCTCTGCCCAGCTCCCTCAGGGCTCACTTCTGAAAGCAGCTGTGTTCATGATCTATTTCTTTCCTGGGAAAGCTGTCCAGGATGTGTCCCTTCTATGTTGTGAGTGGATATCTCTGGAAACCACCCTAGAATTGCAGAAGTGTGATACAAAGAACAGAAGAAGAAAAGAGGGGAAAGCTTTCTCAATATCAATGCCAGAGATTAGTGGATGTTTTCCTCAGAACTTTTCTTATTGGTACAACAGAAAAAAGGGCTCATGAAAACTCCTTCACATGCAGGTCTGCCTCACATCATGTTCAAGACCAGGCTGGATGGGGCTCTGAGCAACATGCTCTGGTGGATGGTTGGAATTAGATCATCTTTAAGGCCTCTTCCAACCCAACTATCATATGATTCTGTGGCTCTCATGACTCCTCATAACCCTTCCATCTTTAGTCCCACCTGGGATAGGCTTGGAAGTTCATTACTTTATCAACAGATTAAATTACTACTGATTTGGAGGGGGGAATATGAATGTGCATATAGAATATTAATTGAGATATCTTTGAAGTGGAAGTAAAGGCTTCCAGCAGGAGTGTGTTATTGTCTACAGTTCTGTCAATAAGAATATGGAAAGGAATAGGGGAACACTTTTTCCTTATTGTCTCATTTTGCCATTTCTGGACATTTGCTGTAGACGCAAACTGCCAGGAAATGAAATTTAGCTTGGCTTATAATAAATATACAAAATAAATAAGAGGTGTTATTAAACTTCCTACTCAAGGGTATAACCTGGCAGGCAGCAATGCCTCCTTTAGGCAGATTGTTCTATGAATCTCTGCTTTGGATAAAAGCATTTCTCTGTGAAACATCTCATCCACGTTATTGGTCTGCCACAGAATAGAAAGCAGTGGCATAAATGAAGTTATATTTTCAATGTGCATGCAGACTAAGACTATTCTTGTGCTAAGAATTTTCTATTTAACCCTTTAACCCTTAGTTCTGGAATTTACAAGTTTAAAGAATGTTTCTGTAGGTGACTGTTTATGTTAAGAAAATAGACACATTTGTTCAACAATATGAATAAAACTTCTGAATGTAATTTATAGACATTTTTATGCTCCAAGGGTGAAGTGCAGTGAAAGAAATTTTGCTTTCTATTTCCAATAACTTAATGAAAAGCAGATACAACACTATTACAGCATGCACCTGTAATATTACCATGTAACATATAAGTCTAAAGAAGTCTGCATCACAGGCTTTTCTCTAACTATCCATGATGTCTTACTCAAAAGTAATTGTTTTATTTTTTTTTTCTTGGATAGAAATATAAATAGGGAGTACCTAGGTTTTTTTTAATTATTTGCTACTAGGAGTTTAACAGTTTTGTCTTTTAAATGCTTCTTTAATCCACTACCACTGCTGAGTGTCACCATACTGCAATTACTCTACCTACTGTACCATAGTGTCAAGTATGATACTTGGATAAGAGAAGACATACTTCAGAAATTCCTTTTTTTGGTATTTAACACCTACTTAAGTGTTATTATTAAGGAAAATAAAACACGTAGAGTACTTGTGATTATTGCTGTTAATAAGATTGCAACTTATTAAGATTGTATTCTTAGCATCCATTAGCAGTTTTGCATCTGTTCAATATTCCTGAAGAAAGAATATGGGAAAATAATTGATGGTTATTTACACAGCAACCATCCAAGGATGGTTTCATCCAGCTTTTGTACTATTTTTCAAGTAATTTTTTTCTCAAATTGCAGGATTTTATTTTAGGAATCTATGTGCACAGTACAAATCTATGCTCCCAAAAGGCATAATGAGAATGTTATGATTGCAAGAAAGTTTAACCACATTCATATGAATCAAATAACTCAGGAATGACAGCCTTCTTCCACATCATAAGAAAATAAATGCCATTCATAAAATAACCATTCAACTGGAAAATATACACAGATGAGCATTTTCTGCAGTGCTGTGGTTATGTGTAACATGGCCATAATTCTCACTGCTCAGCACTTTAATGACTTTATCGTACATAGTTTCCCATACTCATACATAATAGCTAAGTACCCTATGGTGAAAATATAAGCTGAATAGCCATATGCCTGCAGTCTTCTTGCAAACTGGGCAGGTTTTTGATTGGCTCTAGCAGGTTTGGGAAATGACCATTTCAGACAGGAACCAGTCAAGCAGAAAATGGGCAGATGCTGTAAGTTGCATAATCAGTACAAAGTAAACTCATCTGCCATTTTTAGTACACGAGATTAACTGATGGGATACCGACTGATTCAGGCTAATTTAATGACAACCTCTAACCATCTGGCTAGAAAGCTGTATTTTACAAAGGCCTAATGCTGACCCACATACGTTAGCCTAAAAAACATTTGGTGAGTTTAATAATGGATTATACATCAAAGCAAGAACTCATTACTGTTACAAGTCATGAAATATTTATTTTTAATCTGACAGTTCTACTACTACTAAACAATAAGAGATTACATGGTGAAGCAATATATATAATAAATGACTGACTACTTTTCTGCTGTGCTGGTAAACGCAAAGCTTTCCAAGCCCAATGATTTCACATGCTGACAGTGGGAAACTCTGGGACATAGACCCTCCCTTTTCTTCAATAGCATGAGGTCTTCCTTTGCTCTTTGGACTTAACTTATAATTTTGCAGCAATATTCCCTGTAACAGTTGAATTCAACTCACTTGTTAATTTCTTTGTATATAGCTTGATTTCACGAATAGTCAGCATTCTGGAACCCAAATTATACCCATGACATTTTTTCATGAAAACTCTTTTGGAATTTTATTGAAGAGGGAAATTGGTTGGAAAAAATTACATAATTCAGACCATAATATGGCTTACAAGGTCCAATTTACTGGTGATGGTTTGGGAAGTTGAAAGGACCCAGCCTGACTCTTAAAGCTTAGAGATGGCATTAGAAACTTCACATCAGCAAACTTTAGTCAAAGGCAGTGAAGTAACCATTCAACTTACTCAATGCAATTTTTATGGAGCCATTGTTGCTAACAGACTTACACGTCATATGTTGCTGAAATATGGTGATGATGAGTGTTCTTCAGGCAGGTTAAATTATTTTCTGAAGGCATATATTATGTTTTGTAAATACATAATGATGTATTCACATTTAAGGTTTTCCTAATTTTTCTCTTTTTTAAATAATGTTAAAATACAATTTATATATAATGGTGTATACAAATTGATAAATATGCTATGACACATTCTGTTCAAAGTATCAGGCATCTGGGAACATCTGGGAATGGAGGAAACTGCTGAAAAATCAGAGTTTATTTCTATATAGACTTTACACAGCTGTTAGGGGTACTGTTAAATTTTTTGAGGTAAAATACACCACTTGTACTAAAATACTTCTTGCAGTATACAGGACATATATTGATCCATATATTATTGCTTCACTAAAATCTATGGACAAGCATAAAATTCCCTGTGAAGCTGTTTAAGCAGCAGTCCCTACTTACTCAAAGATTTTAGAAAACCTCCTATTTCTGTTTTGTGGGAAAATTCCATTACTTGTCCTATTCAGGCAAAACTATTTGGTGGCTCCAACAAACCATTTTAAAAAATGTAGGCAAACAACACAGATAGATTTCCTTTCATCTGGAACGGATTGTTTAGAAAAAATGAAAGTGATGCACACATCGTTTGAGAATCTGCACTTTCTTTTTATGCAAAAGTGTGTTCTAAACCACTGTCTGGTCCCAGTTCTATGTAGCTTTGTCTGTGAAAGAAAGCTGACTCATGGGGAACTCTGCCACTTTCAACCATTGGAAGGTGGCAAATCCTTTGGCATCTTCAGAGAATGAAGTAGTCCAAATAATAGCCAAAAAGCTGCTATTCAAAACTTAGTTTTTCTACCAGTTTCCTTTTACAGATTCTTCTGTGAAAGATTTCTTCTTTGAAAATATTGTACATCTTTAAATTCAAACTTAAAGCCAAAATAGAGAAAAAATATTGCATTAGGAATGCAAAGTTTCCCATTTTAGCTTTTTTTTTTTTTAAGCAACCAAAGA
Organism: Molothrus aeneus; assembly: GCF_037042795.1. NCBI lineage: Eukaryota > Metazoa > Chordata > Aves > Passeriformes > Icteridae > Molothrus > Molothrus aeneus. Next base: position 71,579,158 of record NC_089647.1, on the reverse strand, counting down.
TACACTACCTACCCTTCTCTTATAATGCTGTCTCTCTCAAAAAAACTTTTTCCCTCTCAGGATATTTATTTTCCAAGTATTTATTTTTATGGTCTTGGTATATTTCATTTCTTTCACCCTTATGATTTCTATCTTGCCTTCTTTTTCTCTCCTTCTCAGGGCAAACTTTCTTTGCATGGTTGACCTGAGAGATACCTCTTACACAAATTATGTCTGGTAAGACCCAAATTTGGATACAGCAGCGTGTCTGAACAGGAGAGTAAAATCTGTCTTAGAGGGTGTTTGCACAAAACTGATCATGTCAAACCTACTTATGCCAAAACTGATGATACTAAACAGACAGATAGTCATCAGCTGGGCCAAAAAAATAAACATTCACCTCTTACATGTAGAAGGGTAAAAACAAAATATCAGCATATCTGTCATTCTTCAGCTATGCACATGATTTGATGAATGGAAAAAGTCTGAGATTTCTTTTTTCAATCGGAAAAGCAAGAAGTGAATGAACTCCTACATATATCTGTAATCTGATGCTGCAGGCAGACCTACTCATAAATGGAAGACATTGACCACATTATGATGTTGTCTCCTGTATTGGTTTGCCTTTTTACAGGGACTATTAAATTTTATCTTGTTTTAGAACCCACAATGCACAACCACTACAAGAATGCATCACTCATTAAAACCAAGTCAAACCACAAACATCTCTGTCTTCAAATTCTTATGCAATTAATTAAAGTTATATGATTGTGAGAATAAACTGTAATTCTCAGAGAACCCATTCTTCACTTCACCTGTCCTGGGATCTGCTGCCTACTGTGTGATAAAAGACATAAATATAATGGAGTCTTTACTCTGTTTACCATAGTGACAGAATATGTAGATTGTCAATCTGGAAAACAGCCCAAACACTTTTTTTTAGACCTGGAATCTGAAAGCTTGTTCTGACGAAATATCAGCCATATTTCCAAAATGGTCTGCTCCAGTTTGTAACTACATTTCTCCTTTGTATCATCCTCTAGATATATGCATCTTCAAAACGTAAATCCATATAAAGTATCAACTGCAAAATTAAGAGACTCCAAGTAGATTCAAGGAATTTTCTTTTCTGCTTTTCTTCCTTAACAAAGAAAAGAAAACAATGTTAAAAAAAAAAGTAAACTATTTTCCAGTTTTCACTTTAATTGTAATGTAGACATTTCTCAGATAATATTTTTCATATAGCATGTTCCAATTTTGTTTTGGCTTTGTTCACTTCTTTTAGGATGTTAAGCATCAAGTTCATTATATTAAAGGCTTCCCTCTGCTTTTACATCCTGAAAAAGTTCTTCCTTGTTCATGATTAGCAGATCCAGCAGAATGCCTTCCCTAAAGGTTTGTTGATCACTTGCAGAAAAATTGTCCTTGACCCTTTGTAGAAAGCTTCATAGTTGTGACTACTGTTTTCCTTTGAGCAAAAACCAGTGTGATTAAATCTTTCCTCAGATCTTCATAAGCAAGCTCCTGACAGGCTCATCACCAGTTTCAAGGCACAGAATAGGTGCTTTCATGTCTTGTCCTTCCTAAATTACGTTAATCCATCAACTGCACAACTCAAGTCACAACTACTGTTCCACAACGGATCTGTAATCATAAGGCAAATATTTCTCTGTGACTGGTCACAAAGTTCTAAGTCCAACTATTTTTTTCCATGTTGCAACAATTTATTAACAGCATTTTTCACTTCATCCTCAGTGACAGTTTTTGTTTTGTTTTGTTTTTTTTCCAGGCAACCTGAAACATCATCCCCAACTATGCTGCCTTTCAGAGACTTAATGTCTTTTGGGTCTAAACTTTCTGTCAGACATCAGGCACTATGCCCCAGCAGACCTAGTTTACACTCCACCTTGGTAGGTTAGCAGGCCTACTGCAAACTGGATGCTGTTTCACTTTGTCAAGTGTTTTCTATCTTCCAACAATTGCTCATTCTTCAGAGAGGGGTTAGTGGTATAAAAAACAAAGCTTTGCATGTAACACCTGCTGTGCACTCAGATGTTAACTTCTGTTCCTACCTGAGCCTCTTTGCTTTCCTGGCAAAATAGTAGAGAACTACCTTGGATCCTGACCTGACCTCTTCAGCCATATCCCAGAGCCCTAATCTATTTAAGCTTGGTCTCTTGTGATAGTATCATTGACTCCTACATTGATAAGCAAGAAGCACTAGTAATCCAAAGCTTGATTTCTTGCATCTACTCTTTTCTTGAAAACTGATAGGAGTAACACTAGAGGAATCTACAGGGGAGGTAACAAGAAGCAATACATGAAATAAAGGATAGTGACAATGTCACAGAGAAACATCCTAAAGATGAACCACTTTAAGGTTATTTTTTGTCTAGCTTTATCAGAGGCTCATGTTTATTTGTAGTCTATTATTTGCAGATCACCAAATGAGTGATCAGAACTAGTAAAAATGAAAAGGTAAATGAAATTTACTCTGATTGCTATTTAATCATAAACCAAAAAACATAGTTCATATATAAATATATTTGTATGCTTAAATTAAGCATAGAAAGTATTCTGAATAGAATTTTGTATAGACAGCAAAACACATTAACTGCTCATACCAGTGACCAGGTGTCTTTCCAGTACCTTTTACCTTCTACACATGTAGAAGAAAGGCACTTCTCTACATCTCCTTTTCCAAAAATCCCGTTATACATGTTGCCTTTTCATATGGATAGAAAACTCTTGGAATGACTGTTAAGCAAATATAATTTGACTTGAAATTCTTTAATCATTTTAAGATTAAAATTGAGCTGGCAGGTTTTATAAGCCATGCAAGATAAAGAGTTTAATCTTGACTGTGAAAATGGCAGAGAAAATTTACACAAGTATGCCTATTTTCACACATACACATAAAATACCTAATAATTGCAGCGCAGAAAAGTTGACTGAGAATTTTAATAAAAAACGTGGAATATGTAACTACCTGCATATAAAGGACATATTTCTCTGGTGGTTTAGGTTTATAAACAAATTAATCTTTCAAAGAAAGATATTTTTTTATAATTAGAGGACTCAATTGCTTAACTACTCGGAATAGAGTTGTAAGCATTTTAAATAGCTTAAAAACTTTCCCCATGACCTTCATGGACAACTGAATTACAAGTTTAGCTCAAAAGGAATATTATATTTATTAATATAATATTACATATATTAATATTAATATAATATTATATAATAACGGGTACCCTTCTACACCTTTAAATTTGTAGTTGATCTCATTAGCAAAATAATTTTGTTTGTTGTTCAGTAGTCACAGAGTAATTCAGGCTGCCACAGCTATTTTTGCCTAGTTTAGAGTGATTCTTATGGTTCTTTTAGGACATATTTGATATTAAAAATAGTCTGCACTCTGGAAATTGGTCATATATTACAATACATCCAAATACATTTAACATCTATGGACACTTCCTCTGTTTTTCATTTCTTAGTTATTTGAAAATGTTTTTGTAATGACAGATAAATGCTGTATCTTATCACCCTGACCCTTGATCAATGTCACAGACACCCTGCCTCCTGCCCCTCTGCCCCTTGCCACCATTGTCAGGGTAGGCAAGATGCTGCCCACATTATCCATTTAAGGTAGGATTGTTTCAAATCACACTGACATTGTGAAACCAAAGGATGGTGTGAGTCTTATCTGCATTCAAAATACATTTGCACAATTGCCTGTTGCTCTCAGACAATGCAGAACATTAAGTGTCCTGGCAGGCTGACGCAGGCAGGGCATTGGGTGAGTTGCCATACAGGTGCATGGTTGCTCATTTTTCTTACTGCCTCAGTGAAGTTTGGTTTATAAGATGTTGTCAGACTACATAACTTTTCACATCTCTCTTCTTGGACAGAAAAAAAGAGGATATTTCATAACCTCCCCACTCTCTCCTTTATGAAAACAAATTGTGTATGTTTGGAAAAGTCATGATCAGTCAAAAATCATCACCACAATAAAAACTTATAAGAAAACATACTATTTAAAATGCAAAAACAATTAATTAAGTGCAAGCTACTGAGTTTTTTTAAAGGGAAAAAGAAACACCAACCAATATTTCTCTGCGTACCTTATGTCTTGTATTCACTTGACTTACCTGAATGCAATGTATTTTCCCTACCAATAGGATCTTGCACAGAAAAGGAAACAAAGAAGTAGTCACAAAATATTTACCAGACGTAGTTGATATAGATAGATGTTTTAAAACTCTCTAGAATCCATATTAGTTTTGGATTTCAGTAGCTCTTCTGAATTTAAAAAACAAAATATTTTTGTTTCTAGCTCCTCATCTGTTTTCTTGTACCAATATGTGATACATTAATCTTGGCAATATGAACAGTTGTTAAAACCTCCCTGAATTTAATTCTGAAGTACACAATAACTGCAAATGCAAACACAAAAGAAAAATCTCTCGTTGGAATTTTTTCCCAAGACTGAAGAAAAAGACCCCTGTTTAAGAAAGTATTTTTTTACAATATGTACCTAATTGAATTCTTTATGCAACATATAATAGAGCCAATCACTTAGTGTAGTTAACAAGAAAATTTGTGTTCTTCTGTTTGTTTTAATGTTACATATAGCAGCTATACTTTATGTTAGATAAAGTATAACAGACAGCAGTGAAATAACTTTATAAACAGGTACATGCCTATGTATATATATATACACACATACATGTACATATGTACATACATATAGATACATGTATATATTTATATATCTTAGAAGCATGGAACGATTTAGGAAGGGATCTTAAAGATCATCTGGTTCCACCTATCCCGCCGTGGCCAGGCACACCTTTCATTAGACCAGGTCTCTCAAAGCTTCATCCAACATGGCTTTGAACACGTCCTGGTATGGATCATCCACAACTTCTCATCTTCTCCACCCTGAATAGCACCAGCTCCCTGAGCCTGTCCTGGTAGGGAAGGTGGTCTAGTCCTCTGATCATTTCCCTTGGTATATATACACCCAATATTTTTCTCCAATTTTTATGTCCTGTGTAGAATTGAAACCTACTGTAAATACAAGAAGTGGATATTAATGGACAATCTGTCATTCTGTCTTTTTAGGTTAGTCAAACTATAAGCATACATTTAGAAATTCAGTTCTCAGATGTAGATGGGTATACTTACTTCAATTCTCAAATGTGTACATGTGTATACTCACCTAGAGAAAATTCCTCCTTTCAGTCTCATTTGAGAAAAGACTTCTTTCTAAATTGCTGAATGTAGAAAAAAATTATGAAAATAATCTGAATTGATCTTAGAAGTAAACAATGAAAAATATAAGGAAACAATATTTTATATGGAAAATATCTCATACTACTTAAGACTACATTTTTTTAAATTTTGTTTTTGTTCTGTGGAGTGAAGCAGCCATTTTGTACCTCACAATTCATTTATCATCATCTCTTTAGCAAATAATATAATACAGATTTAATTTTGTAAATTACATTGGAAAATTTCATAATACATTTAATGATTTAGTTATTTGATTTCATCTTTTGCATGACTGTTATTTTAAGCACAAGCAATGGTGGTTCAAAGCGCAGAATGCTCAGCTGTAATTTTGAAGTTCTGCATATGGTACAGACAGGGGAGCAAGAAGATTCCTTGTGTAACTTTAATAGCCATGAAAGAGCAAGCAGTCTCCTCAAAAGTAGATGTGCATTATAAGAATATATATAAATTTCCATCTGGAAGACCTACCAGTACTCTTTGGCAAAATGCCCAGGCTTCTCTGTGTAATTCACTGAGGAATACTTCTGTCTCACTCTGTAAATAAGTAGGTAAGATTAGATTTCACCGCTCAAAAGAGACAAAGAAGGTATCTTATATATAAACATATCTTTTTAACACTTCTTTGATAAGCATGCATCACACCGGATCAAAACCCAGCTGCTTTTCACAATGAGATGTGAAATCCCACACAAATGGGTATGACACGAAGCCTCCTACATTCTTATTAGTACCATTGTCCTCCAACTAACCCTCAGAGCCAAAATTTTAAAGGATAGGATTTTCTCCCAAGATATTTTGAAATACATTAAGTGAAGCACTCAGCTCCTCACTGACTATGTCTCTTTAGTCTGTGAAAATAAAAGAATTCCAGGCCTATCTTTGTGTTGCACTCTGGGCAAGTAATCAAACATGGTCTGCTGGGATATCAGCCTTTCAATTTGATGGTTTAAGAATACGTATCATTTTCAAATAAGAAAATTATACCCTTCAGAAAGTATTTTCACTCCTTTTAGGGAGTGTTTTCAAACCTGGCCAAACAGTCCTATTTTCCAAAGAATGACTTCGGCTTTCTTGCTGGTATTGTCTCTGATTTGCAAGTCAAAATAAAAGATATGAGAGACATTGTTTTGTTAACCTGTGCCCTTACCAATTAATGTCATAATGCAGGCCTTCACTCTTTTCTTTATTTCTTCCTTTTTCAGAAACATTATTCTCAGCCCTAATGTGCTTAGGACACATTAACCTTCTGCTATACATGGAAAAGGAATCTGCATGCATGAGTTGTTACACCACTCTTTACTGCTCCTGTGAGACAGTATTGTCTCAGCCCTTTTCTGAATGCTATTAGGAAATAGTTCCATTTTTGAAATTAGTATCTAAAGCTTTTTGAATTGTATACTAAGTCCAGAGCCTTCAATGAGAAAACAGAGTACCTCCTTATTGTACTCAAATGTCAGTCTAACGCTCAGGGGATAATGGCCATGTAGTCTTAAGAAAAATATATCAATAACATGAAATATTAAATAAACAAGAAGTGGGCAAACTGAAACCTGTATTCTGACCTCGAGCAGCAGGTGAAGGAATAAGCTATTAGTGCAGAAGTCAGGGACAGGCAAGCATTATCCTTAATACAGGGAGTTTAACTCAATCCCTCAATCATTCTCTGCCACAGGTGATTTTATCTCAGCCTTAAGGAGGAGCTCTTTCAGGAGTGATGACCATTTGTTTGTGGTAAGACAACATTATCACTGTTTTCTTGTTGATTTCCTTCCTCACCATGAGCAGTTCCAGAAATTCAATCTAGATAGGAAAATAGCAAAAAACAATTTTAATTGATCCACAGACACTACTTTAGGTGAAAGAAAATGTAGCAGACTGCACAGAGTAACTGAATCACTTGATACAAATAGATAGTAGAGATATTAAATATAGATTTTCAGAGTCCTTCTTTGTCCCCTAGAAAAATAGAAAGAGCGTTTGACAAATAAATGGAAGCTCTTAGACTAGAGTCTAAGGACTCTAGTCTAAGAGACTGAGGACTTAATATATTCTTCAGCACTGTGACAATACTTAGACTTTCCTGAAAAAAAAACCAAAAGAAACAAAAACACTCTAGTGAGTTATAAATATGTAACTAATCCTGTTTTACACAGGGCAACCCCAATTTTTATAAGCACTTTGAATTGAATGAAAGAACATGGCAAGATTCCCTGAACTTGTTTTTAAATCATCATAGGCTAATTTCCAGAATCTGGGATTTTTGGATAGTTTTATGACAGACCTGGAGACTACTGATTATTAGTTTTGCTCTTCATATGCCCTATCATTCTCATGCTTTTGGCTTTACAGGAATAAGTTTATTTTTGTGCAGGTAATTGACATTGGAACTGCCTCAGAAGAATGTTTCTGAGCCATGAGTAAACTTAAGCATCTCAGCCTGAGTTACTGATGATAACTTTTGGTGTGTGTGTACTATTCAAAACAAGATGCTTAAAGTTCAGGAATAAGGAGTATAAAATCTTGTTCTGGATCTGACATTTGCACATAAGCAGCAGTAGTTATGCCACACCTTATACTTTTCACTGTTTTTTCAATATAAGAGCATCATATGTAAGGTAATTTAAAAGTTTTATTTATTGCCTTTCCTTTCTTTGCAGGAAAAAAAAAAGCCAACCATACAGTTAACACCTCCCTAATCCCTTCTCATACATTCACAAAACCATAGCAAAACAACACAAAACAAAAAAAGAGATAAAAACAGTGTGATAAAAACATATCTTTGAACATATAAACATATCTAACATATCTTAATGTTTTGCATTAAAATATCATTATTGTCCTTCCTTCTTTAGTCATCTTTAACATGTTTTCAAATATTTTAATAATTTCACTCATATGTTGAAATAATTGTATTTAGAATCCTGAAACATACACAAGTTTTATAAAGCTTTACATTGAGGGTTTCCAAGTCTCCCTTTTTGATTTATAATTCTATCTGTTACATTGACATCAACACAGTAATGTGTGTGCCCAGAATAAATGTGACTAAACAAAGGAGAAGTCCTGAAGAAATAGGACCTATATTTTGGAATCTCTCTTGAGAGACTAAAAGAAATACTAAGCAATAACATTATTGTTTATATATAAACAAGGCAGAGACACTTCACAGTGACTTGGCCCTTGCTGTGTAAAATTTGAACCAAAGGGAATATGGTCCTCACTTCCAGATCAAACATCATGTTTTGTTTGTTTTCCTTCAGAAACTGAGAAGCTGGGGATGAAGTTGAGAGGAAACTGGAAGTTGTTTCTGAACCTGGGAAATGTTCCCAGACTATGCCCCTTCTACAGGTCTCAGCAACTTCTCCGTCCTAGTGATGCACACAGTAGCTGGTCTTTACTCCTACACCTTTAGAGGAGACAATAGCTGTCTAACAGTTTTATGGAAACTGTCACTAGTTTTATGGAAAACTTAAAATCTTCAGAGAAAATCTTCAGAGAAAATCAGACTGAACCTGACATACCTACATATATACATATATATATATATATATATATACACACACCTATATATATACACACACCTGATATACCAGGTTGAACCATTAGATACTTATAAAGTAATTTTATTGTTGCTGTTGTTGTTTTCATATTTTTCATTTGTTTCCCTTATTCTTCAGAAATACTTCATTGGATTCTGAATAAGAATGACACCATTTTCCAAATTCTTGAAATTCTTGATGAAACACAATTCAAGGAAAGCTACTCTGTAAATTTTTATTGTGCATATTTTTATTGTACTCCAACTTTCTACTTTTCAAAATATGACATTTTACCTGTATTATTCAGTAAATTACTCTAGTGAATACATTTTCTTTTATACATAATTAATCTACTGTGTTTGAAGCAGTTTAATCTTGATAATAAACTTTTTAACAGTTTTCAGAATAACGTCATTTTCATCTACATTACTTAAAATAGTTGCTTTAGATACCAGTCAGCTGTGACATGGGAAACAGCAATGAAGTGGGGATTTTCAATAGACAATCCTGAAGATATAAATTTAGTCTTGCATTTCTGACTGACTTCCCCTGGCATGCAAAAAATGAGTAACATTCATTGGTTTACTATTTGGATTTCATAGATTAATTCCTTTTATTGGACAAACTATGCCGCCAAGACAGATACCTTTGTGGAAGGCTACTCTTTGCAGAATCCCATGTTCTTCTGAGTGGGTTTCAAAAACACAATTAAAAAAAAAAAATCCAACCATAAAGTTTATATTCTTGAAAAAAACCAGAACACGTAATCAAATTTAGTTAGTTTGGTTGTGAAGGATTTAAGGGAAAGGGAAAGGGAAAGGAAAGAGCTCAAAAAGTATAAATAATAACCATCTTTAAAAGGAAGATATAATTTTAAGCACACAAATTTTGTCCAGGCCACTTACAAGAGTTCTTCTAAAATTATACCTGTGACAATAACATATATTTTCCAAGCGGGAAAAAAAATGCCTTTGTTTATTGTTTCCTATGAAGAGAATTTACAACAGACTCATCTAGAAAGACATCCCAGAAAGGGGAATGCAAACCTCCGAGTAATTTATGCAGAGAACGCATTATGGGAAGCATACTTGTTATCAATTAAGTCATTTGTTCAGCTTGAGAAAAGTGCAAATATCAGGAACATTAATTTTAAGTACTGTTTGTAGCAGAAAGAAATATTCACATGTTTTGTGATGTACTTTATCTTCAATATATCTAAAAGATGCAAGATTTTTTCCTTAATTATCATCCATAAAAAATTATTGTATTCAATTTATCTGAATATCTTTTCAGATTTCAACACATTAAATAAACTTATAAATGATTTATAATGATTTTATTTATGACAATGTGTTTAATATTCTATTTTACAAGAAATACAGCCGTATATGTCAATTTTGTTTAGCACAGCACATAACTAAATAGTTCTGAACTCAAGAAATAAAAAAGTAACTGTGTGTGCACAGTACACGCAGACCAGTATAGAATTTTAGCCTACACATGTTCCTTAGTAGTTTTTCAATTTTGGCAAATACAACTAAAACATGAGATTTCTGTCTCTCTTTTTCTTTCCACCCATCATTCCATTAGAAAAATGTTAATAACATAAAGTCATAGATTTCAAGAGAATTTTTTTCCTGGTCATCTATCTTGAATGTACTTAAAAAAATAGTTGTAAAGATCAAATGAAGTTATTTTGCAGAATTATTTGATCCCATATTAAGTAATTTTAATGAATTTTCCTATATATATTGAGGTCTTAAGTAACTTATTTGGTGCTGAGAAGAGGCTGATTCACAGCTAAATCTGCTTTCTACAGTAAAGAAAAAGAAAGGGATGTATTTAAAAGCCTGAACTAAACCACAAACATGAAGTTCTTTGTATTGCCTGAGGGGACAACTTAGTCTGTGGGTAAAAAACAATATGAGACAGTAGTCTCCTGACACTAAGATAGGATCTTTTCTCAGGATTTTTGTAAAATCTGTTTAGTATGTGTGCATAACTGTAAGGAATATAAAATTGGTTTTGTGATCTTCTGTCAAGGTAATACAACACAGATTTTCCCAATCTTAATCATTGACTTTTTCCTCTTAGAAATTAACCTTTGAGGCTTTCAATTTCTCTTCTTAAAAAAAAAATTAAAGGAAAAAAAATATTTAAATTGTATGTGGTTTGATTTTAGTGTATTTTTTTACATCTATATTACATCTGTATATATAACAACATTCTATTATTTTCTATGAATGGATAAAATGTTGTATCTATTTCATATAAATAGACCATATTGGTTTATATTAATCCAAACAAATATTACAGGATAAGAGAAATCTATTGGTGTTTCCCATGTCAGATATTGAGGCACATCTCTTTTAAAGGTTTATTTTCTTTAAAGCAAGTTGACTGAAGAAGGGAATGTAGTATAATACATACTTGTTAAGTACTAAAATGACCTCAGTCAAGGATCATGTTTGTCAGCTTAGAAACTAATACTGGCTCATTCTGAATAAACACAGACAAGTCTTGCTCTTCCTCTGATTTGATGTCAAATGGAAAATTCCAGACTACTTATATGTCCACAGCATTTCATAGGGGATACTTCTAGAATTTTGAGTGCATTTTTACCAAAACCCAATAATCTTAGTTCACAGAGAACCTGCATGTCTTACTCTTATTTCCTTTCTATCTAGTAGACAGATATGAAGCTTGTCATTTTATCATTTTATGCATGCAATTTTTAAAAAGTTTCTATTTAAAGTAACAGAAAGGCAAGCTCTATTAGTCAGTAGAGAACTTGAAATTAAAAATGAGAAGATGGTGTTCTACAAGGAGTCTCTTGAGGAATTTTTTGGCAATGCATTCATTTAAGTTTGAGTTTGGGTCAATTACTGCAGCGTTTCATTGCTGAGATGGTACAAGCACAGAGGGTTTTAATCTGAGAACTGGGATCACTTCTTGTTTTAAAGTATATGGATGCATGCTAAGATATTGTTAACAATGAAGACACCAGATAGTATAAGGCAGTAAATGACTGAAAAATTAAGAAAAGTCAGGAAAAAGTAGAATTAAAACCTTTAACTTTGAATATGTTTTGTTTACCTCCATTTAGCTCTTAATTTCAGCAAATGTTAATTTAAGTTGTCAGTTTCAGTGTCAGTTTGCAGTGATGACCTAGCTGTTTTACAAACTTGGTAGAAAATGCCTAACGCATTCACATAATTTATTTAAAAAACATATTAGACAGAGTGTAAGTTAAAAGTAGATCTTGAAGAGAGGAAATACAAGATAGCCATTCAAGTTGCTGTGTTGAGTTTGTTGGCTGGGTAAGGTCATTTGGTCTCTAATGGAACTGTCTGAAATAAAATTATTTGCCCTCTCACAAGTTTAGCTCAGGCCATGCTGCTAATCTTTGAGACAGTGTGGGATATTGTGGCATTAGTGTTTCAATACTGTGAGTCAGTTTACTCGTGGTGCTGTTGGGCATTGGTTCCCTCTTCTCCCCACCCCGATGGATTCCTGTGCACATAATCAATCAAGAATGAATTTCCACAGAACTTGAAAACCCATTAAATGAAATAAAAGCTAAAAGTAACATTCTGAAGTCTAATTAAAAAAAAAAAAAGTATGAAATTCTTCATGGTTAGCATTTTTCTTCACCTCTCTGGGAAGTAGGAAGCTAACTTTTCCTTCTTCTTCTTCATCTTCTTCTTCTTCTTCTTCTTCTTCTTCTTAATTATTAATAATATGCATGTGGAAACAAATGCTGTTATTAGTCCCTTGATAATGATATCTCATATGTCCCCTGACCAAGTTATTTTGTATACTCATGTTTTTAAGATGCAAGTGTTACAGATTCTGTGTATTTTCTCTTTAAGACTGAAAATAAAAAACCTTTCAATTTAGCCAAGTTGGTCTCTTACTACATAGAATTTGAAGATCATATTTTGGATTTCAGTGTTCCTTCACCTGCCCCCTCCTCCTCCCCTTTTTCCTTTCCTTACCAAAACTACTATGATATAAAGCTAGGGGAATGTTAGGAATAGTTTTCTTGGATGCTTGAATTTTTTTGAGAAGAATTTTTTTTTTTTTTTTTCCAGATTAATACAGTCAGTAGAATTTCCTCCAACTCTGTAGAGTACTTCTAACTCTATGAAAGGAACTTTGCTCAGCACCAAGGTCAGCTCCAGCATTTGCCTCACAGCAACAGACGGGAAAAATGTTCTTTTTTAAAAATTCAACAGTTTTGACCTATGGTTTTTATTTCTTCTATTTGTCTACACCTTACTTAAACAGCACAGATTAATATTTTCCTCACTCAGATAGTTTAAATGGGGCATTTATTTGCAATATTATTTGTTATAACCTACCTGATTTTTCACATTCAGGTATCTACATGTAATTCTCATACATTGTTTCTCAGTATTAATTGGAATGAATACAGAAAAGCCTTATGTTTAACTCCCTAGTTCTGGTTTTCTATCTTGCTTGGTTTTCTGTTTTTGATTTAGTTGCCCTTTTCATTATCATACCAGATCTTGATCACTATGAATACAAAATCTTTTTACTTATTATCAATTTCAGTTACCTAATAGCATTTCTAAGAAATGCTAAAACTTGGAATTTTTCCATGTCACCCTAAGTGAGTTTGTTATTTTTATATTCCTACTCTCTCTGGAAACTCAGCACCATATTAATTTTCAAGGGTTAAAAATGTCCTAAATTGCTTATTTAGAATGTAGAGAAACCATCACCATCTTTTTTGTCTGAAATCAACCAAGAATGTCAGAAAATTCCCCAGGGGAATTCTCTAGACTCAAAATCCAATAAGCAAAAGCAAGTTCTTTTCTTGAGTAAAATTACAGGCTGTTCTACAGTGGTGCTGTTGAAGCTTTAAAAATTTGCAGGAAATAATTGAACATTCCTTGCAGAAGAAAGAGAAAACAAAATACATGATGCTGTAGATCTCATACTAGTGTGACTCCTTAGGGGGAGTTCTGCACTCTACTCCATTGAAATTTGATGTAAAATACCTTCAGTACTTGGAGCAGCGACTAGAGGCCAGAACTGCTACAGTGAGCATTGCTCACTAGAATGCACAGTTATATTGCTCCTTGGTTTACCTGACTTATAATAATTCAATGGGAAAGGGATTCACTGTTCTTGAATGAAATCTAAATAATAAATGTCATTTTGGGCTCTATCAAGCACAAATAATTGAATTTAGGAATCCCTCTTTTGATGTCTATTATCTACCTATCATGTGCAATACACAATCATACAAAGTAAACAACCGTATAGTATGATGGATATAACAAGACATCACTCTTTCAGCAATTTCAGGTCTTTTTCCCATATTTAGTTTAATGAAGTGAAATAAACTGAGGCAAAAAAACTACATTAGAATAAAGCAACAGTCAAGTACATTTCGGTGTAGTTTTGACAAGTCAATTCATGTATTTTAAAATTTGGGTTTTTCTTAGGAAAATGTATTTAATAAATTGGCATGAGTTTCTTTTAAAATTTGTAAACTTGACACTCATTTTAAAGATTAGAAATTCTACTTTCTTCAAGGGAATCAGAACTGTGTTAGATGAGGTTGTAGATCTATGTGCTCATTTAAATCAAATGTAGCATAAGATGTAGAGTGGAACAGCAACAAGGGAATCTTTCAAGAGAATTTGGAAACTTCTGATGTAAATGAAAACAGACTGCTCAAACTGACTCATTAAAAGTTCTCAGGAGAGGCATCCCATGAGGCATGCCACGAGGTATGAGCTTAGGATCACAATTCTGTGGATTATCATGCTAGTCTTAGAGTTGGCTTAAGTCACTGAAAGCTCTTTTTTTAGACATTTTAATTTATCTTTGTTATTATTTTTGATAAGTGAACAGTTTCTACAATCATATTTTTAGAATTACTTCTTACTTTGCCTCCTTTGACAAGACCTGAAGCTACACACATCATTGATCAAAGATATGGTCCTAGGTTAAATTAAATTTTTTTGTTCTTTTTCTACTACTTTTATAGTAAAAAATCCATCAATCAAAACACCAAATTCCCTATTTCTTCTTTAATCCAGTCTGTATTTATTTTTGTCCTTCTTTTATCTTGAAAATGATACAAGACACATGAGTAATATTTATATTTGATTTTAAAGAAAAAAGGCTTGAATTACATACAAAAGTTAATTTTTGTCAAAGCTTTCCAGTGTAGTTAATATAAAAATTAAAGCTTCTTTTAAAAATTATAATGACTTGACTGAATAAAAAATGTCATGTAAAACAAAAAAGAGCAATATATGTATGATATGTCTGAAATTCTGTTCTTTCTATCTTTTTCAACGTAGTCATCTTTTGGCATTGCTTTAATTAGGTGTATCCTGAATTTGAAAAAATATTCTACTGTTTATATTACTTTCCAGTTGCAAGCAATTTCATTAATATATGATCTTATTCAACTGAAATTATTACCCAATGCATTCATTGCTTGTCCATGACTGTAGGCATCAGAGATTTGTCTAAGGTATAGGATAAAAAATTCAACCTGCAATAATTGCGTGTACACACCTATTGATCCTGTCAGACTTGGAATGTACTGGGGTTAATATGGTGTGACTAATAGGAAGAGATAGCACTTTTTCTTGTTCTTGTGCATGGACATGCTAATTGCATGTTTCAGAGGTTCTGGGCTTGAGACTGAAAGGCCAAACAAGATGTAGACTGTGATAAACAGCACCAAAATGAGAACTAAGCTTCCATTAAGGAAAAAAAAAAAAAAAAAGAAAAAAACAAGAATACAAACCACTAAAAAACATAAAATTAAAACTGGACAAACAGTAAATGGATTCCATATAAGGCGTTCAATTTAGTACATTACAAATCCTTTGGTATGGATTGAAAGAATCCAACCTTCTAGAGAGTTTCCTGGGGTCACAGATTTTATGCATCACATCTGAAAAAATTATTACTTTAGCTTGCAGACATAGAATGAGGTCCTGCTACTTATTTTAACAATAAATAACACCTTAGTCAAGTTTATTTTACTGATTTCAAAGGTGTGAAACTTAATACAAGGATTCAATATGCACAATTATGTTAGTCAGCTAATATTTGCTTTATAATCAAGGTTAAGACACTTCAAAGGGTCAATTCCAAAGTAAGAGAAATTGAACTTTATCTTAAATGTGCCTATTTTCACACTTTGTGGTGATATAGAAGTATAAGCTTTCAAAAATTGTTTGCAAAGTGTTCAGGAAATTAGAGAATATTTTCAATTGCCTTTCATCCCCAAACATTTTGTGATTCTATGATCCAGTTTCTCAGAAAAAAAGTTGAAAAAACTCACCAGATATAGTTTTGAATGTAAAGAGTTCAGATGCCAACATAGACAAGCTACGCTTTCTTCAATAAAAATCCATACCACTTTTCATGTCTCACTCGATGCTGCATCATAAACGATTTTTTTAAATCCTTGCGGGTTTGCACCATGATATTCAAAAATGCTTTTCTATTCCTGTAACAGCTTACATGTTGCTTTGACAGGTGTCTGAATTAAGAGGATTTGACTTAGGGTCTGGTTAACATTTGTTGTGAATAAATGTAAGGGGAAAGTGTAAATTGATGTTGTTATCCATATTTTATTTATGACAGTAATGAAAACAGCCTAATGTAGAGTTAAAAAGATAATAATTGGTATATAGCACATAAAATCATTAAAATCAATGAGAGAAACCTAGATTACCATATTTTATATTTAACTTATAAACATAATTATTGCTTTTTGTTTTCTTTTCTTTTAGTTTAAGAAATTCAAAGGAGAGGTGTAGTCCAGTTTGGTGCATGCTCATTGCATCTAGACATGATCAGCTGGCTAAAACTGACCAGTCTGTTGGAAGTGGAAAGTTTATTCAGTGGCATTTGGACAAAGAAATATTTCAGAATGAATAATTTATTTAGCATTCATTTTAGAAAGAAGATTGTGGCTCCCTCTTCATCGTTCAGCTCTTTCTGGATTTTCTATGTGATGATTATCACTCTTCATTAATTATATAGTGAATTGAAGGGTGAAATTATATATTTTGAATTTCCCTCCGGGTAACAAAATTCAGAATTATGATGTTTAGTAGAATTAAACTCATAGTTTAAATACAACTAGTTTAATAATTTATAGTATTTAGTGCTAAATCAGTACCATAGAAATTCTACATACTTAGAAAAAGAGGAAAAGCCTATTTAGTGGATATTGCTCTTCCCAAAGTCATTATTTAAATCAACCATTTTAAGCAACTCTTTGTGTTCCCTACTCATTCAGGGATTAATGTTGACATGGTATGATTATTGTGACTGGGTTTTTTTCATCTAGAAGATCAGAAATGCAGTGAAAGAACAAGGGAGGGAATTAATATATTACTGCAAACTCAGATGTTATCTCTCTCAAACATCATGGTGATGCCTGCAGAGGCTGACCTGGTAGAGAGGCTAGGCAGTGTTAAAGGAATAAAATAGGTAATTATTAAAAGGTCTTGGGCAGTACAAGACCCCGGCCAAGGGTACACCCAAGATGGACAGAACATGGGTGACTGGTCATGAGTTTTCACACTTTTATAAGTTTTGGTCCATTTACATATGGACCAAAATTTACATATTGGGGTTAATTGTCCAATTAGAGCTTCAGGTTATGAAGTCTCATCCTCCCAGATTGCTCTCCTCAATTCACTGTTTATACTTTTTGGGCCTGAAACTGCAATGGTGTCTTTTGTTCTCAGGCTGGAAAATAATTGTTTTGTTTAACTAAATTATGAAGAGAACTTACTAACACTTTACATGAAGTTCAGAGTTATATACTAATACAGCGCAGAATCAGCAAAATATGAAAGCTAAAACTTAAGGCATCAGTTGCATAGTATATATCATAGAAATAACAGCCCTTTCAGAAAAATGTAGGGTTTAGAATTCTATTTATGAAAAATATACCATTTTTATGGATGCTCTGTATTCTCTATCTGTATGGAGAATACAGATAAGATTCTCTATCTGTATAGAGAATCTTTTCCTGCGCAGTAAGTTCTCCACTTACTGCACATACTGGCTATCCTTATGTCTTTTTTTGTTATATTTTCTTGTTCTTTAATATGAAGCCTTCTTCCTTTAAATATGAAGTTTCAGAAATCAGCCCTAAATTACAAAAAAAAAATCTTCTTTGGCATAATAAAGAGGAAATGGAAAAATGTTCAAATTAAAATAAGGTTTAATATTTTGCTGAGAAAATTGTGGAGAAACAATAATGACTTCTTAGACATATCTTAGAAAGTGAGATTGCTAGGAAGTCTACATAAATTATGACTTGACTTTGAAGGAAACTGTAAGACTGAAAGTGTGTTCTGAATTGTAAGGAGATTTGCTGATTCCCACAGGCAGGCAGGTGTTCAGTAATCCCTGGGGAAGAAGGGCTTCATCACGCCTAATTGTGACTTGGGGAAGAAAAGCACCATCATTCTGAACATCCCCCATTCCTTCTTCTTCCCTCACCTTTACATACTGGGCATGACACCATTGGGTATGGGATATCCCTTGGGTCATTTGGGGTAAGCTGTCTTGCCTTTGCCCCCCCAGTTTCTTGTGCATCTGCTGCCTCCTGGCTGGTAGGGCAGTAAAAGAAGCAGAAAAGGCCTTAATGGGATGCAGCATTGTTCAGCAGCAAAAATAACTGTATTATCAATGCTGTTTCCAGCACACATCCCAAATATTGCCCCATACTACCTACTTTGAGGAAAATTAAGTCTACCCCCAAAATGAGCAGAGGAACATTCATAGGTAGGTGCACTTCCTAATTAGATTATTGTTATGTTGAAAAAATTATAAGCAACTATTAAATGGAAATATTCATGTGAATTTTGAGTACTTATTAATTTTTATCCTTTTCTTTTTGATACACAATTCAGTCTAATTCCATCAATTAAAGAAAAAAAATCATAATGCATGTTTCCAATTATCTTGGAATCAAAACATGGGACCTTATTTTTCAATATTAAAGATATGTGGATTTTTGGTGAGAGTCTGAAAATTTAATTTGTATTGTTTATTTGTATTGATAATTCAGAGAGGAGGAATGCTTCAATTTTTTTCCTTGTTTAGGCACCTTAAAAATAGAAAAGTTACCCACAAAGATGCCATAAAGCACATAATTCTTTCTATTTGATCTCTGCATAGGAAAGAATTTTATTGTCTTCAGACTGGTTTGGTATTAAATTCCAGA
Source organism: Molothrus aeneus (assembly GCF_037042795.1). NCBI lineage: Eukaryota > Metazoa > Chordata > Aves > Passeriformes > Icteridae > Molothrus > Molothrus aeneus. Next base: position 71,560,093 of record NC_089647.1, on the reverse strand, counting down.
AAGAATGCATGTTTTTTCTCAGAAGTGGTTTCCATAAAACTGATTTAAGAAAATGAGAAAACTGTGGAGGGAAAAAAAAAGTAAACTACATGAAACTTTTAAGGTACAAAACTATTTATTGGAACTACATTGGAATTCATAATTATTTTCATGGAAGACTAATACAACCATCAAGCTAACAAGTGGAAAAAGACCCCAAAAACAGAAAGTAGTGACAATATAGTCATTGGTGATAGAAGTCATAAAACCATTTCTGCCAGTTATGTTGGATTTTGTGCATATAATTAAAAGTAATGCATCCATGACGACCTTCTTCATACATCCAGCTTATGCAGTAATTGCAGAGAAGGGGATAAGTTAGTCACACTAACTCCTTTCATGTAGAAATTTTAGATGGACAATTTTCAGGCCAGAGAAGTGTTCCTGGATACAAACTTCAACATGGTGATACACACTGTGCTTCTAAAGTTCCCTTATCTCAGATATCATCATGGTTTATTCCTCTAATGCCAACACCTAACATAGATTCAGAATTAAAAGATATTATGAAAAATTTATACTGCTAGGTTTTTCTCACCTTCATGCCCTTGAAGAAAATTAATGGAAACAGCTGTGGAACCCCAAATATCACATCCCCTATAAATTACAAATTGAAGACAGTACAGCTGATAATACATTATTATATTCACATGATATAATAGTTAATCACATTCCCCAAAAAGCAATCATAAAATTAATTCCCAATATCAGTTGTAAATCTCAAATGCCATGTCATAGATAACTCAGTACATATTGATGCAATAGTGCAATTGTGCCCAGATGATAGCAACATAGCAAAAGAGGAAAGTGATTTTTACAAACATTAAAATCCTTTTTTGGAAGCATTATTGTAAGTGTACAATCAGTGGGAAACGACAAGCCATATGGTGTCCTTGCTGAATGAGAGTTTTACTCATGCAGAGCTCTAGTAAGTCAAAATAAGCAACATTAAGATACCTCTTGTAGGTAAAATAGGAAAAGATGTATAACACTGCCTGAAAATTAAAAGTAGAACTGTAACATTTTGACATGATTTATTCTCCAAAGCTCAACAGAGAATGCTTGCTTAAAAATATTACCTTTTCATAGCCAGAGTACATTGTAAACTGCATGCACAATTAGGCATAAACCTAAATGCTTATGGGTATCACTGAATCAAAAGTTAAAAGTCCTTGTCATACTTTAGGACACAATTGTACAGATTTTTCCTAGTACTTAAAACTAAATCAACTACAAAACTCTTATTTTCTTCTTTGGTGTCTCTTCTTTCTATTCCACTTCCTCTGCCTTTATTAGTGTTTGGTTTAGGGTGACTTTATTATTAATAATAGTTATAATAGCTATCATTATGTCATTCTGTCGGTAGATTTCCTTTTTGTAATGGATAAACCACTTACATAAGCTAAAGGATACTACAAGAGTAAATGTATTTACAAGCTTATGTATTTACAAGCACCACTAATTAGATATGTTATGTAAGATAAAATATGAAAGCTTAGGAATGAAGTTGAAAAGCTATAGATGCTCTTATATTATTTTATGCTGAGAAACTATGGCACTAATCATCTTGTCTTGTTTTTTCTCTATGTGGTTGTCCAAGAGTTTCACTAATTTAAAATGACTTTTTATTTTATTTATTTCTCACAAGGCTATCAGAAAATTGTCTTTTTTAAAAACATTAAGCAATGAAAATATTGACTATTTTTCTTTTTTAATGTAGAATTGCAAACTTGCATTTTCACAGAACATAAAGATTTGCTACTCTACAACTTCAATGAAACATATTTGAAATTGCAATTATAAATATGCCTACATGTGTATGACTTTTTCTTAAGGAAATTACTCAGACTAAGGGTTTTTAGCAAATATACCTCAAGCAATGAAAATAAGTGCAAGAAGGGATGCCTCAAGGATTTTTTTTTAACTTAATGTGCTGTCAAAAAATGTAAAACAGCATTTGTTTTATTGTTAAGATCCAAACCTCTTTGTGTTTAAGTGGAGTTTGAACCATGATGACACACCAAATCTTTCTTGAAGAGAGGAGAAATTTTGCAAGCCTTTCAGAAGAGACTTGAAATGATTTAGTCAATGTCAGTAGCTTAGAAATAGGACACCAGTCTTTAAGGGGGCTTTGACATAGCATGCTGCTTGTGTGTTCAAATCAGATGGAGAGTTTGCAGGCAATCCTCATAGTAGTCCTGTGGGAAAGACTGGAAAAAGAGCATGCTTTCATCTAATTTTACAAAAAAACCAATAAATCTGGCATTAGACACAAAAAGCTGAAACTGCTAAGCTAACCACATAAAAATGAAGAAAAAAGAGAGAAAAAAAAGAGAAGCTCTGCATCTGCAATCTCTTAAACCCTGAACTCATTATGCTACTTAAGGATGAAATAATTTGGCCACCCAACATTAGGGAAACCACAAGAAAAATTTTCATCCAAACTTCTAAATATCTGGATTTCATTTTATTTTTCTGGAAATTTTATTTTCATTTAAATTTTCTATTTTCGTTTTTTACCCCAAATCCAACCACTTGCTTTAGATAAATCCATATTTATTTGACCTGGAGAGCCTATTTTACACTTAGGAATTATTTTTAAGTCCGAAAATTATGAATTGTTTTAGGAAATAATCTCATAGTACAGCCGTAAATCACCATTTGAATGAAAACATGTTTGAAATACCATATTTTCTTTTTTAAAGAGCTGAAGATAGGAACACTTATCTATATCAATTTCCATGACAGAAAATTGCATTTTATCTAATCCCAAATTTATTATGGTCTAAGCTCAAAGCTGTGACACAATATCTTTCTATGAAATCAATTTCAAATTCAGACACTTACATTTAACTGTCTGGCAGCAAATGTGGATCAAGTAGGAAAACACAGGAGACATCAAACACTACTGGATGGTAACATATGAACAAATACAGAGAGGCCAGTGCTGCCTAAAAAAGGTGTGTGACTCACCAAACATGTGCATTCGTTTTAGGATGAGCTGAACATTTCTCTCAAATCCAACAACTTCACTGCATAGACCAAATAGAACATCTAACTAATAGAGAGATGTTCTAGAAAACCTGAAAGTCTTAACCTGATGCTGAATTGCTGCCTGGATGTTATTGACTATGTACATGGGAGTGCACACATACAATGCATGACATAGGACTACCCATCATTGTCCTCAACGTATTTGCGCACAGAACAATTGTTTACAACAAAAAATTAAAAAAAGCACAATATCCAAAAATGCACATAAAATGTTACTGTTAAAGTTTCAACTACACTTAAACCAATACAACTTGCTAATCTAAAATCTCTCTATATTGCCAAATGGAGCATAAATTAATTCCTCTTTCCATTGAGAAAACAATTAAAGATGTTTTGGAAAATGCATATTCTTTATAACATGCAAAAGTGCCTCAAAGCATGAAAGCTAGAGATTCATGGATAGTGAATTTGTATTTGAATTGGCCATTATTTCTTGAATATTTTCAAGTCATAAAAGCAACTGTACGAGTGATATTTGAAAATTGTCTTTTAAAAGAGCATAACTATGCAATCACTTTAAAATTTTGCAAGGTAGTACCATTTGCATATGATAATATGATCACAAGTTTTCGGGGTACTCAGATGAAGTCTACAAATTAATGTTATTATACCCAGTATGTGTTTTCTGGAACTTTCCATTTCACATGCTCCCTGTCATAATCAATATGGTTTTTTAGATAACTGTCTTTTGAAGCTTTCTACAAAAAAATTTGTGTTCAATATTCCAGTTTTTACCTAGAAACCTGTGAATCAACTGAGACATGTTGTTGCAAAATAATCATCTCTGTAGCCTTGAAGCTGCCAAAAGGCCTGTAAGAAGTAGGAAAAAGACATTTTTTTAGGGGATGAGACATGAATGGGAAAATTAGTTAAAATGTCATTAGTAAAACAAATAAAAATACTTTTTATTAAGGAGGAAGAATATATGAATAATTTTTAAAAAGATCTGTTTAAAAGAAAAAAAAGAGAGAAAAAGTTAAGACATAAATTCTTCATGCAAGTGTGAAAGCATATGGTATGATTCTAACTCTGCCATGTTTGTGATATTGATACTCTTCCAGAAAACAGTTCTTCTCTGAAGGTGTCTTGTAAGGTACTTACTTTGATAAAATTTATTATTATGGATAAAAATAAAAATATTAAAGTAATAAGATTTGACGAAATATCTAGAACACTTTGTGATTAACAGAGAAGCTGGCAATTCTATTTTCTATATGGGAATGTTTGATATTGGTTTATGAATAAGACATCTGAATGCAAAATATACACTAGAATGTGATGTTTCAGTATTGTAATCCACCATTCAAAGTTTTTAATGCTGAAGATTCTTAACATTTGATTACTCATAAATCCATAGGACAAACCAAAATACCCTACCTTAGAAAACATAAAACAAACTCTATTAGTAGTGTTCAAATACTGTTTATAAAGAATACAAATGTTTTGGAAGTGTTAAAGTGAATGGAAATAATGCAAATATATTGTTCCATAAGCATGAACACCATGACAGTATGATTTATTATTAGGCAGCTTTAAGTTATATGAATCTGGTGTTTGCTAAAATTTAGACACCTTCATTTCACCTTAAAATCATTATTCCATAATGTGTGTAGTTGCTTTTATTCCTAGAACATAAATCATTGCTTTGAATGCATTTAGTAGAAAACTATTGTAAAGGTTACTAGCTTTTTCTTCCAAACGTGTATCAAAAAACAGTGTGTAAAGCATAAATGCAAGAAAAAGAAATCCCTGTTTTAAGGGTAAGAACATTTAACTTGAATACTTCCACTGGCTTCCTGATTTTTTTAGCAGATGTGAAAAGACTGACCACTTTCAGTTATTTACCTAAAAACTGAATTATTTATTGCTTTCTTTCCTTTCTTTGCTTCCTAGGATGCAATAAATGCAGTGCAGGATTCAGATAAATTGTAGAGGTGCTGCTTTATTTTAGCTGGTAAAAAACTACACTAACAGTTTTAACATTTTCACTTAGTTAATATTCTCTATATCAAAATTTAAGTCACTGTAAAATATTTCCTCTGTGAGAAAACAGCAACTCTCTCTGCATTGATAGTACTGCCAATTTACAAAGTTTGTATTCTGAGATTCTGAGTTTTTTGGCCTGCAGTGCTCTTTAGATTTCTGATAGTTTGGGGTGGGGGGGGGAACAAAAATATTTCTCTTATCAGGCTTTAGACAGTCAATTTTTTTTTTCTTTTCTGCCTTCATACACAAGTTATGTTAACTTGATTTTTCATGGAAGTTAATAATTTAATAATTTAACTGATCTGTGCAAGGACTGCCTGTTTTTAGTCTAGTTTAATTTTTTCTGCCTCCTCAATTAACAGATACTTACACTGATAAACAATAAAATTCTCAAACTACAGTAATCCATATAAACCTTTCTGTAATTGTATAGAAATCTGGAAATATACTTAAATCACAGCTAAGGACTTTCTTAATTTCTCTTGGGTTGGCATCACCATTCTGGAATTTGATTTTAACAAAAAATTCTCTAATTTCATATTTATATTTCATAATTTGCAGGTTATATTTGATTGCACCATTCTTCAACTTAAAATAAAAGTTTTCTTTCACTTTAAAAAAAATAACATTCCTATCTCAGTCCCAGTTTTGGAAAGCTAAAGAAATAATATCTCGAGTATTGTCCCAAATGCATAATCCTATACCTTTCCTATTTCATTCTCCTACCACACTCTTCAAGACCATATATTAGCATATATTAATGTATTATCAATTTACAGAACAGAACATTACAAAAATTTAAGAGAATGCATTCTGGGTACAAATGACCCACAGTTTGAAGGGTTTTTTCATTAATATGTCACATTTAAGACTTCAAGTTTAGGTTTTCTTTTTCTTGGTGTATCAAACTTACTTGAATCCAAAGTATTAATTCCAGACCTATTTTTTTTTTTTTTGGGAGGGGGTTCCAATTTAACTTAAGTTGGATCAAACTTCAGCACACAGTCCAAGGTCATGTTTTTATGTGCCACCGTTAATGTCATCGTTAGAAAAATAAAACTCTAATTATGTCAAATGGCATCACTTCTTAATTTTTCAATAACCATTCGATGAAGACTTTTTTTTACTGTGATATCCATGACATTCCATTTTTAGTATTTGAGTTTTCTAATGAACATTCTGAAAATTAAGATTTTTCATAAAAAAAGTCAATGTTTTTATTTATCCTTATCACACTAAGTCACTGAAAATCTCAGTAGACTCTTTTAACATTCTCTACTAAAGTGATTTGATGGGAATACGTTCTGCAACATAAGATAGTTGTTTTTAATTCATGGTCTCTTCCATTAGAAATGAACTTTTTATTTAATTTATCTAATCAAGACTAAATTAAATCCAGCCAATGATTAACATTTCATTTCCTGTGATAAATAGTGAAGAAAGAGAATGTAAATCTATTTCTAATTAATTCTACTATTAGTATCACTTTATCCATTCTCATATTACCATTTATCTGATTTTATTTCTCTTATACATTAAAACAACACACAAAGTCTGTGCCAGTCTTTTCCTGATTTCTAAGTTTATTTTAGACACTCCAGCATAAATATAAGAAAAGTTACTTCTTTTTTTGCAGATATGGGATCTGTCATTCCAAATAATTTTTAGTATATGTGTCCCAGTGATCAAATATTTGAGGGCTATAAGACTCTAGGGCTATCACTATGTTTAGAGATTTTAGAAATTTCCTTTCTTGGACAGGATACAAAGCCTTAAAATAAAGAGCTGAACAGTTAAGTTAAGCTCTCATAAGGTCAAGGAGAATCAGAGAAATACACCTTTTCTTTAAAGATCCCTAAACTTTTCCTGACTGTTGTGTCTAACCTGATCTTGAAAACATGCTTTGAAGGATAAATTTCAGTGTCCCTCTTGAACTACTTAAGAACTACTTTTCTGATCCCTTGTAGACACAGGTAACAACAGATTCCAAGGTTAAAAAAAAAAAAGCAAAATAAAATTAAAAGAAAAGCAAAATAAAATTAAAAGGAAAAATAGTATGTGATAAAATATTATTTCTTTACTTCCTTCTTTGACTTTTATGCAAAATCATTGAGTCTATACCCCAAAGAATATTTTAAATCTTAATAATTTATTACAACACTGTCATATTGTATAGCCATATTTTTTATTTAATCTATTAATACCCCAGATTCGCTATTTTTAAATGTATTTTACACAAGTTATATAAAGCTGCTTATGCAGATCAGTTTTACTTTGATACACTTTTTCTTAGTACAGAAATTCATGTATAATTTTAATGGAGTGAAATGTATTTCTTGCCTTTTGACCATTTTTACTATGGTTGCAATTCCTCATAGATTGATTATTTATCAATTTATTTATTTATAATTATTTTTTCTCTTTATCAACTGCTTGGAAAAGGAAAACTGTTTGCAGAAAAAATACTGACCAGAATGAAGTTCAAAACAAACTTGCTTCGTATCCAGCTGGAAAACCAACAAAGAATTCTAATTAGACTTGCAGTACTGGGATTTTTAGATGATGCTATATTCTTTTCTTTTTCTTTTTCTGTTCCTGTCTGGTTTAGGATTTTTTACAGCCCCTGCTTCCCCACATTATTCATGATATTTCCCTGTAGATCATGTTAAAAACCTTATCAAACTCATATTTTATAAATTTTGTTGCTGATATTTGTTTCTTAATTTCTCCCTAAAACAGGAAAACTTAACTGACTTTATTTTAGATGTTTAATTCTGGGATTTATTTAAATATAATTGATTATTGATAGATTGTTCAACACCTCATTCTACTAATATCCCACCAAAATCTGAAGAGTTATTCCATAATCTCCAAATCCTGACCATTTTATTTTTTTCTTTTCTCATGCTATAAAGAATTTTCAGATGGATAGCAACATAATAGACGATTTATTCATTCAAAAAAACTGAAATGAAGATGCATTTTCTTAACCATAATTATCTAACTGAAAAAATTTTAAATAAGTTTTTTTTAATTTTAAATAAATTTTAAATAAGCAATTTAAATTTCTTGCAGAGATATATTTAATTTTACATATGACAGGGACAAGGACACAAAATTAAAAATCTTCTTATGATTTAACACAGGAGAAACAGTGTGAGAAAAATAAGCTTAGTCGTGAAAATTTTCATTTTGTGACCAAAGAACAGCAACAGTGAAAGTCTTCATGAAGTGTCGTGGAAAAAACTACATAATTAGCTGTGGACCACCTGATTTAAGGTCATTGAAGATAATTCAGTTAGGATCTATATGACATATCTTTACCATGAAAATTAGTGAGGAAAAAAATATGTCTCTGTGTTACTAAACGTCCATTTTGAAAATTGAATTAAATGTTTTTTTGGAAAGTTCAGGCTCTTAAAGATCTTTGAAATTCCTAATATTATCCTCCAGCACATGAATTGTCAGAGGCCACTAGAGAAATCTCAGTATTAAGATTTTGCAATTTACACTCTACAGAAGAAAATCACTTGAAATGTATCTGAAATGTAAAACTTTTTCAAAAAAAGGATATTAATCACACTTTCAAGAATTAAGTAATTAACAGGGAGAGATTTAAGGAGTGTTGAAAATGTGTGCAGGACAAGTAATTGGAAAAGAGGGAATTAGGAATAAAAAAAGTGTTTGTTACGCTCGTACTTGAAGTAAGTGAAGTACACAGTGAAATAAGAAAATTAGTAAGGAAAGCAGGAAAGAGTCAAAGAAATAAGCAATTTGCCTGGATTTTTACATATTTAAACCAATTTCATTTTTTCTCTGTTCTTAATTCCCTGACAGTGCAATTTAAGAAAAGAGGTTAAATGAGAGGTTCAATTTGCAATAGGAGACTGTAGATGCTGAGATATAAAAAGGACGCATAAAGGCAACAGATGCAGCCCTACTATATTAGTTGTATGAAGATAAAATGGGAAGGAATTTGGCTCTGCTTGGAAGTGTTTGAAGTCACAGCAATTTAATGGGATAGAAAGAAAAAAGCAAACCACAGGTATCATATTATGCATAAGAGGAACATAACAAGTTTCTCTCAAAAGAACAACAGTGCTTACTTAGTGACAGTTCCATTGTTCTGCATTCAATTACAGAGTGTATAACTCACTTTTTAGGGACATCATAAAAGTACAGATTTTTACAACAGTAATTTAATTACCTAATGATGCCAATTTCTTAAGTGGGATACATAAGGAAGAGCCATTCAGTCTATCTGCAGTACAAAGACATAAAAGAAGATTTGGTCCTCTGCTATTTCTCAGAATTGTGCAACAGAACTACAAAAATACCAAAATGTGTACATCTATACTGTACATCTGAACTTAGGGCATATGTGGATATTTATTTTGATCCTACTTTCCATATTTTACAAAGGTGCTTTATTCTTTAATGCAAACATTAAAACTGTAATTGTGAGCATTAATTTAAAACAATCAGAAAATTGCATAAGAATAGAAAAACAAAGGGTTTCAAAGTTAAATGAAATCACTTATGCTCAGCATTTTTGGAAGTTTCTCCTGAATATTGACTAGAAAAAAAAGCCTAGGTTCCTCTGGGGAAAGGATATTTGCACTTGCTGTATTTTCAGCAAATAGCAGAAATTATTGGCATGGAATGGCTAATATAAGATTGGTGAATAATTTATTTCAATTTTTTCCAAAACTGTATATGGAAACATAGTTGTTTTTGATAAGGTTACTATCCCTAAGCAGGAAGCTGTTTTTGTTTAATAGCTTTATTCTTATGTAGTCAGCCTCAGGTCAGGACAAAAGAATAGGACTGTAGCAAATATTATAATTATTATTGCTAGTAGTATTATCTAGTCAAAAATCTGCCAGAAGCTGTTATGTTAGGTGCTGCATGAGCACAGAACTGAAATATATATTTTTAAAAGAGTTCTTACTAAAAGAAGTAATGAAAATAGGCAATTTTCCCAGAATTTCACTTGGGAACAGTAATATCACTTCTAATATATTATCTGATTATTTCAATAAAAGCTAAGACAATTGGATCATAGGCCATTATTATATACTAATAGCAGAGAAAATCTCTTTATTTGAAATAATAGTAATAATAAACCAGCTATGCAAACACTCTTAGATAACATCTTTCTGTTATATGAAGGAGACTATGAAATTTTTTTCTACTTATTAGAGTCTCAGAAGTGAAAAAATAAAATAAAGGATTTTCTTACCAAAAAAAAAACCTTCAGCAAAAGAGCTGGATTTAGGTCTTATTCTGAATGCAGGTCTAACTTGATAGACCAGACATAGTCTTCAGGCACAACTGATTATATGCTACATTGCTAGACAGAAAAGACATTTCCAAGTAGCACTGCAGAAGGAATTATGATGCAAAAATGACACTCTAGTACTCTTCCTTACTAGCTTTATTTTTGTTTAGTTTAAAGGTGGACAAAAATTCAAGAAAAATCCTGAAATACCATATCTCAGCAGGTTTTAAGATAAGGTTTTTTTAAAAAACAGAAAATTTTGATTGGTTACAAAAGGCAAAACTGAGATCTCCTTCAGCAGTCAGAGGGACAGAGTCCTAGAACCCTGATTTTAGCTGATGTGCCCCCATACACAGGAGGATATACAGGACTGTGGGAAAAATAATGCCTTGCAAAAAGACAGAACTAACAGGTGAGATGGCTTTAGCACAGAAAAGTCTGATTCAGAATAAGTGCAAATCAATCTGAGCACTCAGCTTGTCTTCCACCCTAGAAAAAAAAGAAAACATTGATCATTTTATTTTACAGTAGAGAATATTACAGTACCATTAAATTTGTCTAAACCATACGTTCTGAGATTAGAATTTCATGGATGAGTTTCTGACATAGAAATATTTCTATTCAGAGCTGATTAATGCTCTCATATGAATTTGTTGCCTGCAATTGCAGTCAAATAAAGCCCTGAATAATTTCCTGGAGACAGGCATACCCAAAAGTACAGGGTAACAGTTTTCTTGTGCACAAGAAATAGTACTGATTTCTACAACAGACTGATGGGTCATTTTTTACACCAGTTTGATTTGACACTAATTTTCTGAGTAGTGAGCTTCCAAATGACAATTGACATTTACATCAGAAGAGCCATGTATGTTCTTTGGTTTACCATTTTGTTTCCTTCTGGTAACTGATTTGCAGCATGTTAGGAAACAGAAATCCTTCTAACATGCACATAGTTCATCATAGATCTTATTCATCCAGTCATCCTTGTTCTCAAATCTCAAAATGAAACTATCCTAAGTAATGTCCTTCCTGAAACAGCTCTGCAAGCTTGCCATATTGCTTTTTATTCTTTATTCTATTCCTGAATGTGGTGGAAATGGCTTTAGCTGTGGCTTTGGAAGCTGCTGCTGAAGCTGCTTGGCAGTGCAGCAACTCATATACAAAACTGCAGATGTCTGGTGTCAGTATAATCTATACATCTATGCAAGGCTCTGTAACTTCCAGATATCCAAGTCATAAGTGCAAAACATCATGTTATCCAGAATCTTTAAATAAAAATTTTTATATGAACCTAACAATCTATCATAGAGTTTCTCATGGAAGAACCGCAGATTAATTAAAGTCTTTACAAAGAAAAAAAAAACAACCAACCAACCAACCAACCAAAAAAAACCCCAAAATACAAACCAACCAAAACTTCTAAAGGTATGTTAACATCAAAAAGAAGAATAAAGAAAACATGAGTTCATTCTTTGACGGAGTTGATCACCTCACAAATAGGAAGGAATATACAACAGAGTCGTTTAATGCCTTCCCTGCCTTTAAAACCAATGATGGCCTCAGGGAAAAAACAGAGCCCTGGATTGGAGGACTGTGACTAGGAGACTAGGAGAGTGGTACATTCCCCATGGCTTTGGACTTGTATGGGATTTGCAACAACTTAATGTCCTCAAGTCCACAGAGCCTGATGAGATTCATTCAAGGGAACTGAGAACATTGGCCAATGTTATTGAGGGAGGTGTCTCAGTTATTTATCAATGGCATTGGCACTCCAGAGAGGTCCCAGCTGATCAAAAGCTAGCAAATATTATTCCAGTCTTTAAGAAGGACAAGAAGGAAGATCCTGATAATTACAATTCAGTGCCTGGAAAAAATTATGGAGAAGATTATTCTGGGATTTATTGAAAAACACTTGAAAGACAATGCAGTCATTGGTTAAAGCTAACATGGGTTCATAAAGGAAAAGTTATGCTTTAATAGCTTAATAACATTTCTTGACAAGGTTACCCATCTTGTGGCTGAAGGGAATATAGCGGATGTGAGCCAAGGGTGATAGATTTCAGCAAAATTTTTAATCCTGTTTCTGAGTATAGCAGACCAACTATCCAGCACACAGCCAGACATGCAAACAGGATGAGGGGTGAACATGCCTGAATGGCCACTCTCAAAGTGTTGTAGCAAATGGGATGACAACAGGTTGGTGATTAGTCACTATTGATGTTCCCCAGGGCATGGTTTTAGGGCCAGTTCTCTTTAATATTTTATCAATTATTTGGGTAGAGGAGTTGAGTGCACATGAAGTAAGTTTGATGTTAGTAGTTTAGGAAGGATTTCCTTGATTTCCTCAAGGGTAGAGAGGCCTTACAGGGAGGGTCCTGATAGATTAGAGTGCTGGGCAATAACTAACTGTATGAAATTCATCAAGGAGAAATGCTGGATTCTGTCCCTGGGTCAGTGTAATCCTGGATGTTCTTCTAGACTGGAGGACAAGAGACTCCACTACATCCCTGCACAAAGGGAACTCGGAGTTCTGGTAGATCATAAGGTCCATATGAGTCAAGAGCGTGCCCTGGCAGCCATCAGTCTGACAGCCAGGCATATCCTGGGGTGCCTTAGGCCCAGTGTGGCTGACTGATGAAGAGAAGTGATTGTCACGCTATGCTCGGCATTGTTGCAGCCTCACCTGGAGTACTGTGTACAGTTTGTGGTTCCACTGTGTAAGAAGAATGGATTAGAATAGAAATATTAAAATGTATCCAAAAATAGGTCAGCACATAGGATGAAAGAACTACAGGGTGATTTATGAGGGTGTCTGGGGATATAAGGTTTGTTAGCTTAGATGGAAGGAAACTGAGGGGACATATTGCTGTCCACAATTTTCACACCAGGAGAAGCCAAGAAGGAGGTGTTGACCACTTCTCTCTGGTGTTCAGTGAGAGGAGGATGTGAGGGAATGGCTTATATTTCTGTCTGGAACCATCACTGAGAGGGTGGTCAAACATTGGAACAAGCTTCCCAGGGAAATGGTCACGGCCCCAAGTATGTAGGTGTTGGAAAAGGATTTGGACAATGCTCTGAGACAGATTGTTTAACTTTTAGGTTGCCCTGTGTCAAGAAGGATTTATGATTCTATGAAAAAAAAATGACACTTTGTTTTCTGTAAAAGCACTGTAGTTTTGATTCTTTTGCACATAATGAGTTCACAGAAACCTGATCTAGACACCCTAAGATTTGTTTGCAGTCAATATACATACTTCTAGGAATGAGTCACTTCATGTTGGTATGAGTATTTAAGATTAGTATAAAAAAACCATTTCTCAAGAACTGCTAGTTTGTCTTCATCCATATATAAAGGACAATAGGGAATTTCCAGAGAAAGTCCAGATTTAAACATCAGACTTTTGAAAAATCTTCTAGATGATATGATGTTGTCATTTCTCTATTATCCTATGAATAACCCAAACTGCCCAATGAATGATCCAATGAAAGGCAGACATCTGCTCGGGAGTCTGATGACCAGTATGATAAACACAAGGAATTAATATAATGTGATAGATGTTACAAATATGTTAGGTACCACCAGGTGGTTTCAAATTAGAGGCACATATTTTACAGCCACATTAAACCCAAATATTAGTGATGATTTTTCTTTCATAATTTTATTTCAGTTGCTTCTATATATTAAAAAGCAAACAAACAAACTAAAACCACCAAGAAAATCCTAAACAAAACAAAGTAAAACCCACCAAACTGATAAGGTGCTCATTGTTTTTGTATTTTAAACACTTGCATTTGTTAATTTGGATTAATATCATTTTACTGTTATTTCTGACCCAGCTTCATCTTGCCAATTCTCTGAATTTCATACATTGTATAGATAGTACTTTCAGATTTTCTACTGGTGTGCTGATAATTACTCCTTCCTTCTCTCTAAAGGAACACATTAATATTAAATAAGCATATAGTCAAGTTTTCAAGTTGCAGAAATCAACAAAATTGTATCATCATATCAGAAGCCTGTCAAAGTGAGAAGACTTCAAGTTCTACTACTGTCATTACCAAGAATACATCTGAAATATTATTTCCTCATGAGATATGACATCCAAATTTTGATGAGCTGTAATGCATCCTATATCCTGTTTGAAAACTGTTTTCTTTTTCAAGAAACAGTCACAATAACCATCAGCACTAATACCTATGCTTTTCTTGAGAATGCTCTTAAAAAGACAGTGTCACATATGCAGTGTTGGTATTTTTAAAAATACTCTAAGGATTGCTCTTTCTTGGTGATTTTTTCAGGGTTCCACAAGGGACACAAAAGACCATCACAGTCTGAAGATGTCACCTCCTCTGTCTCAGTAGGAAAGCAATATGCAGTTCTTTCTGCACATTAATAGCTGAATGGTGGTGATTCATCTATGTCCAAAGCCACTGAAATGCAAAATGTTATATAGTTAATTCTGAACTAGGATTTTCTCAGTCAAATAGTTTCAGTCCTGAACTGAACATTCTTTGAAGTTTGGAAACTGACCCTCAAATTCCAGTGGTTTACTAAGAATGAGTATCAGAATTCTATATAACACCAAAACCCCCCAAAATTTATAATATGCATACATTGTCTAAGAGGAACGTATGCATATCATAATTTAACGTTTACAACTAGGAAACAAAAACATCTTTTCAATTTGGCCATAGAACATCTGATATTAACTACACTTTTTTTTCCCCTACAATCAAAAATTAACAGAACATTTCACATGCCTTTTCAAGTTGTTCATCTAAATGGAGAATTTTTTAAAAATTCTTGTTTATATTTAATCATACTCATAGTTAGTTATCTTCCAAAATAAGGCCACTTTAACCTGAAATAAAAAAAAGGAGATACTAAAAAAGAAAAAAAATCAAAGTCCTTCCTGGGGAAAAAAAAAAGGGAAAAATAGCAGGTATCTAATAAAGAACCTTTCAAAAAAACCCTACTAATTTACATTTTCTATTGCCAAATGTGAAATTGCCACAAAACTTTTTCCTATTCCATGCACTGAAACTGTCCACATCATGAGTTATTTTCAATTCTAATTTTTCTATTTCTTCCATGAATGTTGGAAATATTCAGTAAAAAGACTCCACAGTTCCAGATTTTTGCTTGCCTTAAGGGTACAACTGTTGCCTTTCTCATTACCGTTTATACCTGTTATTTCAGCTCTGTATGTAATTTAACTACAATAATGCTGAAATGAGAACAGCTTCCATCATTTTTTAGAGGTAACAGATGCAGTCCCTGCTTAAAATGGCATCTATTGCTTTTGCTTACTTTGTGTTTCATAACCAAGCTCTGTCTCTCTGGTGCTTACAGGCTGACACATTGCTGCAGCCCCATTGCCTAGGCAGGTTGCCTGCCACTGCTCAGTAACACTTTAAATTCCATTTCACTGAAAATACTACAGGAAACAGGTATCAACTATTAAATTCCATTTTATGCCCACAAGAATCCTCTCCCGAGCCACTCATTTTTACAGAAGTATTAAAGGTTCTACAAATGTTTATATATAAAATCTTGTAACCCTTTTTAGTACTTCATGTGTCAGTGAGCCATAATCATTAAATAAGTGGTAAGTTTAAGCAATCACAAGTACTTAGCAATCAATTTCTAAAATTACTTGGGGTAGTAATTCTAATCTGAAATTCAGAATAAAGGCAGAAATCTGTCCATTTCCCGTTGCAACTCTCATGGCCTAGAGGATTATCTAGCCTTCAGGTGTGCACAGGTAGATGGCCAGTAGTACCAGGGCAGGGATTGTTACCCCATAGTAGGCACTGATGAGGCTGCAGCTGCATCAAAACTGTGTTCAGTTTTGGGCCACTCATGACAAGAAAGACATTGAGCTGCTGGAGCACATCCAAAGAAGGGAAATGAAGCTGGTGAAAAGTGGAGCACAGAACTTATGAGGAGCAGATGAACGTGCTGGTGCTGATCATTTGGAGAAAATGTGTCCTGAGTTGAGATTTTATTTTTTTTTTTAGAGTTTTGTGTATTTTTTATGATTATCAATGTTTTCTCAGGATGCGCTGCTGTTGAAAGATGCCAGCTGCACTCTTCTGGTTCCCAGACCTAGTTCCTAGGCTCCCAATCCACAAGCAGACAGTTGATTTCTCTGTTTGCATTTTTGGACCAGCATCTTCTTCTGAAAAATATTTTTTCCCTTCTAACATTTATGGCTACTTACATCAGCATCTTCACCCATCAACACATATCCCCTAAATCTTTCAAGGGAGCTTTGTGTTAAAGCTGACCTTTTCAGAATTGCACAACGATTAGAAGATGAATTGAAAGAACAAATTTTGTAGCATATAATTGATAATACTTTCTAGTCTACTGAAGACCTTGGCTTCATAAAACTCTGATTGTTTTTTTAATCTTCTCGCTTGATACACATTTTAAATGGTGCACCAGCGGGCCATTACAGAAACTTTCTTTAATTGTAGATGCTTCATATCATTAATAAATCATGCTCCTATTTAGTCAGCATATCTTAAATTAAAATTTTTATAAACTTTCAACTCTTACAAAAGCTAGAAGTAAATAATCTCTAAACATTCAAGGAAAAACATTAATAATATAGATAGATGAACATCTGTTTGAATTTCTGTTCAAAGGTTTTGTGAATGGCATCTGAATTTATTCTAGAATTAAAAACCAAAAAGGATCAATATTTTCTCAATACCTGTCCAAAATCTGAAAATGTGTAGATAAATAAATCAGAAGTGGAATATTAGAGCAAATGTGTATAGTATTGTTACACTGAAACACTCAGATTTTTAGGTAAATTTATTAAAATCTGATTTTTTTTTTATGGTGGGTAACTTATTTGACAATAAAACAGTGTATTTTTAAGTTGATTTGATCAAGAGCCTAACCGTGTTTTATTAACATTTATAACAAATTCATAGAGTTTTCTTTATCTGTAATTTTCTACAGTTATAAATTAACATCTAATGTTCTGTTATTCCCTAGGTTTGTCATCTCATCATGGACAACTGTCAGATTCATCAAGAGGTGTATGCCCTCAGCAAATTCATGCTAATTGTTCTCAAAACTCCTTATTTTCTTTCTATGTTTAGACATACTTACAAGAAAAAATCCTCAAAAATCTTCTGAAGACTGATAGTATGCTGAATGGCCTGCAGTTCCTTAAGCCATCCTTTTTGCTTCTCCAGAAGATGAGAGCAATATTTGCCTGACTTGCTTGACTATTTCCCATACGGTATTTCTCCTTTACTGAATGTACTTTGATAAATTTTGAAATGAATGTAAAATGCATGTGGCCTAAAATCAGTACTGATCTGATTAAGGCTTTCTTTACACAGAGATCTAAAGATATTTCAATCTGTTCTATACCTTTGTACTTACAGAACCCTATCGTGCTGATTAAAATTATTAGAATATGAAAACAAAAATTAGTGTGCTTGATCAGAAATAATTTTTGCATTTTGATGCCTTCTATTTTTATCATACCAAATAGCTATGTTGATAGTGTTAGCTGTTTTTTTTTTTTTTTGAAAATACACATTTGATGAGAAAAGCAAGATATATTTAAACATATTCAACAGGAAAAAAAAAAACCTGGGGAAGTTTCAATTTTTGAAGACTATGGACAGACTGTAATAAAGTGTAAGGTTACAGCACAGAAGGACAAGAGGAAAACACTATTTGTGTTACCATAATACTGTTGACTGCAGTGCTATCAGCTTTCCTTTCTATGTAAGAAAATTGAGCAGCATAGTAATTCAGTGTGAGAAAATCTCAGTCAAGAGAATTCTTGATCTTTTATCACTCTTTCACTCACTCTTCTAGTAACAATGTCATTAGTATGCATTGTCCCTCTGAGGCTCAGAATGAGAAAAATCCACTGGGAGCATTTGCCAGTGAAGTGGCTGGCAGGCTGAGTTAAAGACCCCATACTGCCATTGATGTCTGTATCAGAAGGCCCTGAAGTGCTCTACATCTCATTGCATTATGAAAAACATACCCAAATGTATGCATTTATTACTACATATAGAAGAAAAAAATACAACAAATTCTACAACAGATGGTCCTCTAACAGCCAACCAGAGGAAAAACCCTTCTGTTTTTTATAAAAAACACACTTAAACACACTTCTGTTTTTTAAAATACATTTTTGGTTTAGAGTGTTTTCTATTTTACATCTGTTCAAACACTGGCATGCATCTAAAATTTGCTCTTCCAACAAAAATAGTACAGTAGAGCATCTACTCACAAAGTAATTATCAGAGTAATTGTTTACATGCCACAAGTCCTTAAGTAAGTGGCTTATATGACAATGGTGATTACTCATTTATCACCTATATAATGATGTAGATCAGAGACAGTTTTGTTTCTCATAAGGAAATGTGTATTGTTTTAGACGGCTGAGAGCCAAATGTAGAACTCTTATCTACACAAATTTAGAAAAGTAGCAGTGGTGGTATATTCCAGATTAAAAGTGAGATAAATCTTTTCAGAGAGTTTGCAACAATACAGCAATATTAAGTTATGGGACTTGTTTGGTTTGGCTTATTGGTGGTGTTTTTTTTGACTCCAGACCAAAAGTCCAATAAGGTGGTCACTTAAAAATCTTGGATTATTTTGCCAAATTTTGATGTGTCAATAGCAAGAATGTACTGAGTGAAAATTTTTGTTCATATTCAAATTAATTCCTGTCTTTTCAAGAAGTTCTATTATTCTTGGGTGCATTGTTGCAAATACATGTATACATTATAGACTATCATCCATCATACCTACATTTTTAATACCATAAAAGTGTGCAATAACCTTATACACTACTCATTCTGATCTATTTTGGGACTTTTAAAACTATCTTGGCATTATTTTCTACACAACTTTGGACCCAGTATAAGAAACCAAAAAATTAAATTCTTATTTAGCTATCACATAACAATGGACTTGAATAGGGGTAAAAAAATTTGAAATAAATACTCTCTCCACTCACAAAATTGCATCATGCAAGTACCAGAGTCAATCATTTGTCAAACCACAATTGAAAAGTCTGGAACAGTTGCTTTCAGTCTTTATAAAACGTTCAAAAAATCTTGGTTTCAATTTCCAAACTTTTGCCAAAGCTGACAGGCATAGAGCAGGTAATGAACCGTTCCTACTGAATTAATAGCTAAAGAAGCTTTCCACACTTCTGACACCAGTTCAGAGTTTGTTAGCTTACACATTTTTGTTAGATGTCAGGAATTCATGGGATGCCAGACTGGATTTTTGAGCCTCACTACCACTGAAAGAGATTATACCAGATGAGCATAAGCATAAAATTCAATACCATCAATAAATGAACCAATTACCCATGTTTAAGTCCTAGGCTTCGATTTTTCATAGAATGTCTCCAGCTTTCTAAATCTCAGGTCTCAGAAGGTCATTGAGTAGATGCTGCAAATGTAACAGATCCTTTTTTCAACTGAAGAAACACTTTAGCAGTGGTGCACTGAATATGAATATACAATACATTTATGAACATAGTGAATATACAATACATTTATGAACATATAATGTTGCAATATATATCTGCCTTATTCACTTCCTAGTCAAGGAAGTACAGCAGCTCAGAAGGCAAAAGAGATTGTCAAAGATTAATCTCTTTCCTTCATTGCTTCTGGATTCTCCTAAACTCATTAAACTTAACTACTGGTCTGGGAGCACAATATTGATCACATTACTCCAAGCAGCACTGTGTTTTGCATCCTCTGTCAGTCTGTATTAAAGTCCTCATCACTGGAGTTCATCTTTCATTTAATTGATTAGTAAACACTGGTGAAGTTGTGGGAAAAATATTGGTAGAAGTTGCAAACTGGGGAGGAATCCTCTAAAAAATTTCCTCTTCAGTGTTCTATTCTATTTTTGAAGAGCATATAGTAAACTAATTTGTCTTCACTTTGCAGCTCAATCTCCATTATGCTTTATGCTGTCTTTGTCTTTATATAGAAATGGAAATACCATGGTGTCCTTTGGCAGAAAAGATGGTTCATTCGGACACTTATAAAACTCTGATTGTATTTTCCTCCCCAGTGACTACTGGCAAGTAGGGAAAAAGGGGAAAGGTCTCTTTGGTGCTAAATGGTTTTCTTAAAATGTATTTACAGGTCCCATAATGCAAGAAAAATTGAATGCTAGAAGTACTATTGCCAGCCTCAAGCTTTTAAGAAATCAAAGCAGATGCTTTGGTTCTGAAAATCAAAAATTCAGCCTGCAGAAATAATAAATGTAGCATATACTTGTAAAGAAGTAAAGAGGTAGAAACCTCTTAGTTCTAAATGTATGCTTCTCATAACAGGAAAAAATCAAAACTCCAAGAAAAATATCAAATTTCTTGATAACTCAAAAACCATTGTGAGTCAGCAAACAAATACCATGTTTTATTAAAGTTTTTTTGCTTTTCCTAATTCTCTAGTTAATGATTTCACGATCTTCAGGAAGAATGCTCATCTTTCTACCTGGGAATGATGGAAGAATCTTGTTGCTTCCTTTTCCTCCTGCATTGCTCTATTGCAAAATAAAAGACCTCAAAACGAACAATCAATTATTAGTTCCATGGTACTAAAGTCTATTGTATATTTAAGCATATGTATATGTATATGCTTATATATATGATGTCCAAGTATCACAAAGACAATACAATGATGTTATGACAGAAATGAACACTTGAGCTCCTATTATCTAATTTTTATTTAATATTTATTTTAAAAGACTATAAACCCACATTTTAAAGATTAACAGGTTAATTAAGACAGTGAATATTTTAAAGCATCTGTTTCCACAGATGTCTAATGTTTGATGCCATTTCAATTCTCCAGTCATTCAGATCAGTAGTCATCTAACTTTAGAAAATAGTATTCTAAATCTACATATCACAGTTTGTTAAAAGTTGGTTTCCTCAAGACAGCTCAGTTTGGCTCTTTAAGTCTTATGGTGACTGGTATCCTATGGAGACCATGAAGGACTGAACTACACTATCAATATATTGAAGAAGGTCTAATAAACTTTCATCCTTGTTTGAAAATACTGTTATTTGAATATTGTCATTCAAGCAAAAATCACAGAGAGGGATCTGTTAGCTAATGAGCACCTTTTTAAGTGGCATACATAATTATTTGAATTAAGTTCTGGAACACAAAACAAATACATATGGGTATCACCCATGTTTAATACGTTATACAGACCTTATAATGCAGTAAAAAATCAATTTCAAGGTCATGAAGAAAAAAACTAGACTTAAAATTAACTTGACCTGGAGTTTTATATTCTAAATTTTACTTTTAAATTCATATTGTGGAATTTTTGGGAGGCAGCACACTTCAAAAGTGGAAACCAGAGACCATAACCTAACTACTATAACTGATAAGAAGTAGCCCTGCAACAAAAAATGGATAAAATGGGGGGAGAAGGAATTGAAGTATTGTCTGAAGCTATTGTTAAGGGTATTAAATAAACACAAGCAAACATTTTCTTGAATAAGCAGGAAATAAATAAGAAAGACAGCAGTAGGACCTAGGGTTTTAAAAAAGATATTGTGAATTCTGCTGGTTATTGATAATACCTAATCCTGTTTTTATTCTTTTACTTCCCGATTTTTATTCAAGTATCTTGGAAGAAGAAAACATTTGTTTCCTTTAAAAAAAACTTAAAAATGCAAAACATAATGTAAGAGATTTCATATTCTCTATATACCCAGCTTTTTAATAGTTAAGATTTATTCATATTTTTGTGTGTATCAAGCCAGATAAATCCATGTGTGAATTCCTAACTTCTGTTAGATTTCTAAAGTTCTAAACCACTTCACATGAAAGGATCCAGTACACATTTCCCTAAATGTAATTGCTATAAGAATAAATACATTCTAGATTATTACCTTGACTCACAAATGAGTTTTATATATTTTATATATGATATAAAATATGTATTTATAGATTTTATATATTTTTCTATATTATCCATTTTATACTAGATATAAATCCTGAATAAGGAATAAGCTAAAAAACAGGAAAAAAAAATTCTGCCACAATATGTTTTTCTTCATGCAACCAAGAAAGAATGTTGGTAGTGTTACAAAGCAATATATACTGGCCCTGGGCAGAATTCCAACAGCAAAAAGCTCTTACTTTTAATGATAATATCTGTGTAATGGTAATATCTGTGGTGTGAAGGTAGTCACCCTGAGCACTAGAGAATATTACATTATACAACAATTTGATTAGGGTTAGGGTTCTGAGAGACACAGAGGCAATGGTTCCAGACAGTAGGGCTGGAATTGGAATGCCAAATGGATTATGCTGGACATAGTATTGCTGCCTCCAAACCTTTCTAAACTGGAACAGCAACAGCAACAGTGGTGTGTACCTCGGGCAAAGCACCAAGATATCTTTATGTTTAGGGTTCAGAGAGCCAGAAATCCCACAGTCTCTAGGATACTGGGTCTGGAAAATGGTATCACTTCAGGGCACCGGCATGGCTGCCTCTACACTTTCCTAATGATGGCCGCCTGTGGAGATTGGAAACTCCTCTGCAGTTCCAAAGTCCCATTAGTGTTAGGATTAGGGTTAGGTTTCAGAGAATCACAGATTTTACAACTCCAAAGACATTGGTTCTGGAAAAGGCATGCCAAGAGGATTACAATAGGACTGCCTCAACATTATTCCAATCTGGGCCACTCTTGGTGATGGGAACCTCAGGTGCAGCACCAAAATGCTATTCTGTTTTACATTGGGTTCAGAGACCCATAAAGCCTACAGTCTCAGGACTCTGGGGCTGGAAAAGGCACACCCATGGGATCATGGCAGGACACCAACAATGCACTCACATTTTTCCAATCTGGGACACCCACTGACATGGGGAGCTCAACTGCAGCATCATCATTCTGTTAGGATTAGAGTTAGGTTCAAAGAGCCACAGAAGCTACACCTCTGGGGCCAGTGGGACTAGAATAGGTATGCCAAGCAGATAATATTTAAGTTTTAAATTCATTAGGGTTCTTTTTGTATGAACTATGTTGCCTACTTTTGAAAATATTTCCTACTACAGGATTTTTGCTCACAACAGCTAAATATCTAATATTTTTGCTATTAAGGGTCTCTAGGAATGATCTATTACCTACTGAGACAAAGACCTCTGCTGATGATGCAGCTAAAATTCATGAAGCAGTAAGAATATATGTGACCTCGCAGAGCAGTGATCCACACTCACTGCAGCAAGCATGCAGAACAGATATTTTACTTTACTAGAACTAGAAAGGGTTTCATTTTTCTAAATCTAGAGGTGAAACAGCCTCTCTCTTTGCCAAAAGACACTTTGATTGGGATTGTCTTGCTGCAATATCTAATGTTAAATAGGACTCAACTTCTTAACATTCTCTCTTCTTTCCATGCAGGATGGCATTGGCGATATCTTCAGAAAGATAATTTTTTTTACATTTATTTCCAATAGAAAATTGATTGCAGGGAAAATAAAGAGCATTAGATAATATAATTGGAAATAAAAATCCATAAGTTATTACTATGTTTTCAAGAATGGGTGGATCATTCTTTTATTCCTGTGATTGAAGAGAGGTATCACTTATCACAGAGATGTGTGTGTGTAGCAGAAGATTCAGTATATTTAACTGATATTTTCAAATGAATCCCCAGCTTCTAATTTTCTTTAGTCTATTACCATTTGGTCTCAACATTACCTAAATTTTATCTCTCCCTTCTTGTATGTATTTGTGCAAAGCCAAGAAAGGATACTACTAAAAATCTATGGGTTATCTGATTACAGGCTTTATAAAAATAATATTCTTTTACATTTGATCACAAAATATTTTACCTCCCTGTTACACTTTCACACCTCTTAACTAAGAATCATCTTTTGACGGTTGCAATGGGAATCCAAGGGTTATATTTCCAAAGACAAACACATGAGAACCCACTGTAACTCAGAGGTATGGCATATGCAGTAAGCCATACCGTTGTTGCAGCAGGACTTTAAATACAAACTTCATTGCTCCTGAAGTGTAGTCAATCCAGTTTAAATATTCTTTTCAGGCATTGTAAGCTGTAAATAACCCTAAATAAGACAATCTTTATTTGAGCATTGAATTTGGCCCTAGGTCACTAGCAAAATCAATAATAAAATCAATATGCCTGTCCATTGATTGCCAGTCTAAAATAGTAAATTAATACCCATAACAATCCTTTGGTCTTGAAATTACAGATGCTCATCTTTCCTTGTCATTAAAGGAGTCAAATGACTCTTTCTTTCTTATGTAGATAAATCTGTAATATATTCAAATAAGTGGCTTGAAAGTAGTTTAAGAGTTTTCAGCTGGATATTTTTTTGCCCATTTCAGTACACATGGAAACAACAAACATGAAGCCTATCTTGTCTCTGTTTATCCATTCTTGTGTATTAGATTAGATTTTATATTTAAAAAATAATAATTTAGCAGTACAACATCTTTCATGATTGAAGGGTAATATATATAGCACAAGATTAGGGCAGCCTATGAATGTTTAAGTAGTTTTTATAAAATAACTTGAAATATGTGTATCAGAAAAATTTACAACAAAGCCTCAAGTTTTGGAGAGAGTATCAGTTAACATAAGAACAAAAACAAGGAGAAATAGAATAAATTCTGAACTTTTCAATCTTCTTAATAAAATGTGTATATTCTAAGTTCACATTAATGAATATTCATTGCAGCTATATATTTGGACTCTCTTCTCTGGTCCTCCTGAAAATATGCACCCTGTAATTTCAGATATATGCAATTTGAATTAAAAAGATTTTTACAAAGTTAAGCAAGGTTTTTAAGAGCTACAACAAAGATATTTCATCCACAACTGTACACCTTTTACTTCTGAATATAGTACTATGCACTAGCAAAGATATTTTCAGATTAAACATATTAAAATATAAAGCAAGCAAAAAGAAAATTTACTTTTATATTGCCCCTATAAAGACCTCATGGATACAGTCATTAGAAAAGTAGAAAATTGCCCATGATTTCATGAGCCTTCTTTTACCTAACTTTGGAATTTTTTATTCGTACCTATCAATTCTGAGTGCCCTCCAAGAAAGAACAATCAGTACTGTAAAACCTGTAGCAGGCTTTGTACTCATCCATCTCCCACAGCACAGTCTATTTCTGTCTCACAGACCACAAGACAGAGACTTAACTTAAGTTCTGGTGACTGATGGGGACTATTTGATAACATTACCAAGGAAAAAAACATCTATTCTATAGTGAGCAGTTTCACATGATGGATTGCATGTTATTTTATATTTGCATTACATATCAGGAAAGATCGATAGTACAGAAACAGTATGGAAGCATGAAATTAGTGAGATAATACAAAATGTCCCTTGGTGTCTGTACCATTGTATGAAAAACTGTCTTCCATTTTATTCTGGATATAAGTTAAGGCAGCAAGTAATCTCATATACTTCTTTGCTTAATCAGAGGACAGTTGACCATACTCAGTCTCTGGAAAGGCTAGAAGAGAGACACAATACTGAAACAAAGCATTGAATCTCAAAATAATGATTCTAAACTTGAGATTTTAAGTTCATCTTTTATCTGTGCTCAGGAAAATTTCCCTGCAGGATTATCCAGAAGCCGCTCTGGCAGTCACACCAGCACCACATGCACTAGAGCCACAGGGTCCCGAGTACTCTTGACAAGTTTACAGGGAGCTGTCAGCCGCACTGAAGCCAGATATTAACTCTGGATTTGCTAACTTCAGTCTATACTAAAGTCTCTTCACTTGTGTTTATCATTAGCCATGTGGATTCTGTTGGATATGACATGCAGGAAAATATCACTGTCAAGATGAGAGAAGGGTTAGTAATTAATAAACTTGAGATATTGAAAAATGTATTTTAGTAGTCAAAACTACATAGTTTATTCATGGGAATGTTTTGCAGTTTCACATTAAATTAATGAATCAGAGACTGAGAACACTGACAAATGATCAGCCAAGCCGTGCCGATTCTCTTGGTGGTTCTGTATGCACAGAAGTGTGCCAAGTGCTGGCGTGAGAAAACTATTTCAGCACTCAAGTTGTTACTAATGCCATTTAAACAAATGCTTGTATCTTCCTTGTTCTACTAGTTTTCAAACTTTTTCTGACAATCTCAGAACTTATCTTGCTGTCTGAATATGCAGCTCCTTTAACTTCAGAGCAGACTACCAGAAACAGATCCCTTTAAGGGAGTTGTTGTATACTACTGGAGTTTGGGTTGTGGGGGTACTGCCTTCCCTTGCCCCTGGCACTGAAAATTGTACACTATCAGATCCAGGGCGTTTCTCCCATCTCATTGGGATGGATGTGGCTGCTGCTGTTCCTGTTTGCAGGTCTGGGCAATGGAACATGGATTCCAGAGATACAGCTGGAGAGGTACATGCATGCACAGACACGCACATGCCCGCCAGTGTGTTGGGCTATAAAAACCAACACAGACAGGAAACATTGTTGTCATGGCACCCACATAAATACCTCCAGCTCTCACATACATGGACACAGCTAGCCAGTGCTGTCATTTTTTTTCTGCTAGTCAAGTCTAAAGTTTACCAGTGTAAACACATACAGATACAGAGGATTGAAATTCCCTAATGGAAAAATACACTCCAGACTCTACATGCTGCAGGCATCCTGCAGTACTCTGTGAACTCCTTCCCCTTTTCCAGGTGCTAGCCTCTAGGTACATACACAGAGAGTGAAACTGTACAGCAAATAGTAAAAAACATGATTTAATAACCACATAGGACAGACTGCACTGGTCAGGTATGGGGCTCAGTCAGACAAGTGCACTGTTCAGCAGCTTGTTTGCATACAACTATCCCTTTCTATTCCACTCTCCATTTTCTATAATTGTATTTCAGTAAACCACTTTGATTCCCTCTTTTCTTCAACAATTTCTCCTCTGAAGAAACCCATCACTAATTATCTTTTTCCAATTTGTCCCAGTTAAGCTAAATTCATAACCACATTCGGTACTTCTGATAGCCTTCCTGTGCATAATCCTTACAGGAAGCCTTCATTATATGGTAGCAGGCAGGATTCCAGCCAGTTTCAACATTGTATGTTGTAGCTAAAAGAGAAAATAAAAGTACTTTTCGGTCTTTGAACATATTCTTGCCAGCTTCACTACTGCATCTTTGAACCTCTGAAATTCATTCAGCTTTCATCCAGTTTTCCTTTGACCTTTCTGGAAAAACTATGTTTCCTTCTACCTTGTCAAACTTCATTCTATTAATGTAACTTTAGCAGGAAAATGTACAGTAATAGCAAAAGCATACTTGTCAAGTTTCTGTCAGGTAGTCCAGAAACTTCATTATTTTCGGGACAAGGGATGTATTGTCAATGCTCTGGCAGACAGACAGCTACAAATTCTGAGTCATTTCCAAAGCTCCTAGTCAGAATAAAGCTCAGATTTTGTTTTTCTTTTTACAACTAATTTTAAAAGTGTATTAGAGTACTAGAGTTATTCATAGGTATTAGGATAAACATAATATACATGCTGCCACAAGCTGCAGAACCAATGGTTCTTACTGACATACCTGAGATTTTTGTTTTGAAGGCAAGAAACAAACCTAGGCTTGTCCAAGAGAAATCCACTTGCCTTTAGAAAAAAATCTCTGTGCTGGAAAAATGTCAGTTATAGAAAATGAGCTCAAACAGAAATAGAGGTCATGAGCATGTCAGGGTCTGAAGTGCAACAAATGGATCTCAATAGCTTTTACTGGCTTTGACTGAGTCCCCACACATCCTGTACACCCAGGGACCCAGGATATACAATTTGATCCAGGCCTGGTGAGACTGTTGTACGTGTGCCTGTCTCCATCTGTGTCTCCTAGAAAGACCCTTTGTGTCCTCACTGCAGTTAGCTCATCTCCATCATGGACATGTGGATTGTATTGACACCTGAGACCACTGTTTGGCAGCCTCATGCTCCTGGTTCCTGCTGGGAACCAATCCCAGCCTTGGCTCAATGATCACCCAAAGTCCCAGGGACTTATGGCAGGGCTCATTGGTGTCTTTGGTGCTTCCCGCCCCATTCAGGCCCTGGCAGAACACACCCATCGGGGGTTTACAGCCAAACCCAAGGGCTTTGCTGTGCCTGGCCCCATCGGAGCCATCACTCCTGGCTGTTCCCTGCCAGTCATTTCTGGTTTCTGACCCAAACTCCACAGGCCCACTGCAGTTCAAGGTCTTGCCCCCATGGCTTCCCCCAAGTGAAGAGCTTGGCTCTGAGTTTTGGATCTCCCCACCAAGCCAAGCTGCTGACCAGCTCCAGGCACCTGAGTGAGCCCTCACAATGATCCTGCCGGGACTCAGGGCTCCCTAGGGGCAGTGTCCTCTCCCTCCAGGAACATTAGGAACAGCCTGAATGTCCTGCCGATCTCCAAATGCTCTACATTGTCCCTGCCATGATCCTGACACTACTCCAATGTCCCCATTTCAGCCTGAAGGCTCTGTTCTGTGTCTATATCAGCTCCAGCTTCCCTGTCTCACTCCCAAGTACTCTTTGTGATGGCCCTGCATTGACTTGGTGTGTTCCTGACCTGGATCTAAGCTCCAGCCTGAGCCATGTCCCTTTTCCAGTTTCCTGCTCTACCTCTTCATCCTGTGATACAGACCCCTGATGTCCCACACCAATCAGAACTTCTGATCCCAGACCTCTGTGAGACAGGAGGACAACACTTGGGAGAGGAAAGGGGGACTTCTGTCGGGGTCCTGAGGGCACTAAAAAAGGAAGTTACCCTGAACCCCTGCTCAGCATCCACTGTGGCTTCCTCCCACCCCTGCCCATGGCCCAGGACCCCATTTCAGCTCAGGTATGGTCACTGCGTGCTGACCTGAGCAATGTTTTAGGTGTGTCTTTCTCCAGCCCTGTGAAAACAATTAGTTTCTACATGTAATATCAACTTAGACCTTTTGCACTTCATGTAAGTGTTTTCCTCAGTGTAAGAAAGATGCATCAATAAAAACCAAAAAGAAACAAAAAAATGCCAACAAACAAATGGTCCCTGCCACAATCTTACATATTACATTGTCTCACGTAAAAAGAATGATATGAAATATTTTTTCATTATTTGTTATATGATCTATTTCTTTATGGACATGTATCTGTAGTCTGTTTAGAGCTTTAAGTTACATGATGAAGCAACCATTTACTATAACTACAGTGTGAAATCATACTAGACCTTAACTGTTTTTAGCTGTAGGATGTTCATGCTCTAATGAGGTATTCATCTCACATAGATGAACTTTTCTGCCACTCATACTCCTTTTCATAAAAAATATAATTGGCTATTCAGACTTCCTGAAAGTATGTGAAACACCACAGACTTCAATCAGTTAATCCCACAGGCTCAAACACAGATGGGGCTCTAGGAAATGAAAGCCAGAAGAGCAATGTTATCTATATTGCAACCTTTTTGTTCAGTTTGCAGTCTGACCACAGCTTACACTCTGCGGTCAAAGGAAAGATTAGTTCTAAAGCACAGCATCACTTGTTGAAGGCTATGATCATACGCTTTATGAGAACCATGTAAAAAAATAAAAGGGAAGATTGCTTCTGAATTGAAGTTCTTTGACTGTATTTAGGGATACCTATGTACCATCTAAATGAGCTCCTATAGTATTACAGATATTGTAATATAAAATAGGACCACATTGTTAGTGCATGAAAGAGATTTAATTAAAATCTTTGTGATCTCTGCCATTCCTTCCCTGAAATCTATCTGGTTAAAGATCAGTCTTAAGAGAAATAAAATGATATTGGTATGATGGTAAAACTAATAAAAAATTTTATCATTTGGATGTTTTCTCTGCAAAGAAGCTATCATTTGGAAACTAATAATTATTTAGAACACCATTTTCATCAGTGCTTCTTATTTCAATGGTGAATTGAAGACATGAATTTAGGTTCTGAGTGAATTTAGGTTCTGAGGAGTGTAGTGTTGAGAAAAGATGCACAAATATATTATGGGAGTTGAGATAAAACAGGATGGAAAAAGTAAATCAAATCAATCAGTAACTGAATTATATTGTCTAAGTTAAATCTGTATACGAGCCTACAGCTTATTTTTTTTAAAAAAGGAAAGTCTAGAGAGTTAATTCTGCATGCAACAGCATGCTGCTATATGCAAAGCCCTAAATTCATGTTGAATTTCTCAGCTCTTTTTCAGGTTCTTTCTTGAGTCCTGTTATAATTTTCTTCTTCAGAAACAGTAGAAGCTTGTAGAAGATAAAACTTTATTATCTCTGGTTTACTTATATCCAGAAATTTCTTCAGTTTAGAAAATACTTTACAGTATTTAGAACTCATATTGAAAAAAAAAAAGTTGAAATAATAAAAGATAGGGTTTGGAATGGATCCTGCGTTCAAATTTGTGTTCGAAGACATTTTTTTTTTTTAATGGGCTCTCTCCAATATGAAATGTAGTAAATCCATAAAATCCTTCAACAATATTCACTTTTTTTTTTTTTTCAAAAAGATTCCTCATTGTTCTTCTCCATGCAAATCAGTGATTTTGAAACAAGCTAGCTAAAAGAACTGTTCCACACCGGTACTCTGCTTTGCTACATATATCAAGGTAGAAACTCTAATGATAATCTAATGAAGCTGGTAGTAAAAAAGTATCATCTTACTATATATCAGTGCTGGCTGCTACTATTCACTGTTCTGAAAAGCAATGTAAAGCAAATAAGGGAATTCAGGATTTTATACATTTCTGTTGAATGAAGAAAGAGTTGATAAGTTTTCCTATTCTACACTTCATAGTTAAATACTGGTTCATCTCAGCAACCAGAAGTGCAATTACTTCTTTGCAAATTATTCTTCTCAATGTTAACTAAGGACAGAAACGATATTTATATTACCTACACATACCAGAAATACTCTGTAAGACAGATGACAGGGAAGACTATGACACATAAACAAAAACATATTTGATAAATGAGATAAACAAGACAGGAAGAGTTTGAACACCTTCAAAGTTTAGCCTGAGATGAATCTAGTCACCACTTGTTGTTATTCCATGAAATAAGAATTAGCCATTCCTTCCTTACAATGCAAAGTAAAAAGATTAAGACAGGAAAAGATTGCAACAATTTTTATACCAGCCCAATGAGATAAAGGATTTTTTGAAGTTAATGTTTCCAAAATGAATCAATAATTTCACATACTGTTTTGAAATATTTGTATAACCAAGCATCATGCATTTAATTGCAGCTACACAATGTTTTAGAGATAAAAATGAAGCTCAGACTTTCACAATATGCAGAGAAACAGATAAAATCATGCTCCATCGGCATGCTTTGAGCAGGCAGTGAACAAGATGAGTCCAAATACCTCTTTCAAACGATCTGAAATTATTTTGTTTTCTTCTTTTGAAATCTAGGGCTATAATGCAGGCACAATGAAGCAGCATGGAATTTAAACATTTCTGTAACATCACAGGTGATTGCTTGTAATCATGTATACCTGGAGAAGCAGAAAGAAGGTGTTTGTTCTTTTGTTTCTCCTGTGAATTTTATATGGGATTAATATTTTTTATTATTTAGAAAAATCTTTAAGAAGTTAAATATTTAAGTCTTCCAATCAAAATTAAATATAACAAGAATGAAAGTGGAATCAAAGGTTTTACTGAAAAAAGCTATTTTTGAGCCAACACTGAGAAAATAACTGATAGACATTATTTACTGTTTCTTATAAACTATTTTTTTTCTCCAGTTAGTTTTGCAGAAGAGTGATAGTCATTGCTCATTTAATTACTTCTCATATTAAAAGAATGAGTTCAATTTTCTGAAAGGCTTACTGAGATTGGTGAGTATCATGAAGGAAGCAGGAGCTTCAGACAAAGTTTATTAGAGAAGAGCTCCCAAGGAGCAATATGGTGCACAAATTCATATCTTTAATCAAATAAAAAAAGAAAAAAAAAACACTTCACATGCAAGAAGTACAAATCCACTATTTTTAAAAAATATTTTGCTAAAAATAATGAATCTATTCCTTCTCCTTTATTTGATTTCAACTTTTTATGGTTGGCTGGATGTTAACCATTTAGATTAGCTAACATCTCCTTTACTGTTTGTGTCTTTTGCAGAATTGTATTTTATTTTGAAGAAATTTCTGTCCAGTGCCACTGATAAGATAATTATCTCCTTACAGAGGTAAGTATTTAACTCTTTATGAGTTTTGAGTCAAGTTACTGTACTTGAGAGAAATATAAACTTTGTCATAATGGGCTTTAAGATAATGCTTTGTATTTACATATTCATCATGAAGTAAGAAATAAGATATATTTTGTCAAAGTTGAAACAGTTTTTAAGCAATAGGTGCAATAGACATGATGGTAAGTACTACCTCAATTACAAAACCAGACCAGGTAAATATTTGTTTCAATACATTGGCATGATTTGCTAAGGAACACTGATGGAATACATTTCATTTCATTTCATTTCATTTCATTTCATTTCATTTCATTTCATTTCATTTCATTTATGTTTTTAAGGGTCT
The DNA here is from genome assembly GCF_037042795.1 of Molothrus aeneus. Lineage (NCBI taxonomy): Eukaryota > Metazoa > Chordata > Aves > Passeriformes > Icteridae > Molothrus > Molothrus aeneus. The sequence goes on along the minus strand of NC_089647.1, from coordinate 71,527,154 downwards.
CCTGAATTTTTATGTCATTTTAATCACTATATTACTTAGTTTTGCAACTATTAAAGTTAGTTGCAACATATTTTGATCCGACAGCCTTCCAGATTTTCAGTCTTTATTTTTGAGGAAACCGCCTACGCAAACTGCATTCCTGAGATGAAAATTTCCGTTCTGTTAGTGGATGACAGCTGTTATGAAGATGTAGCACTTAACCTTGTGCTTCCCATTTTTGCCCTCATTGCTTTTAAATAACGACTTCCAATTATTCTCAAACTGCCGAAAATAGAAAACTATTGCCTCTCACTGTAATTCACTCCCTGTCAAAGTCATGAGGCAGCAAAATTTCCTGAGAAACTGAAAATTTGCAAGTGTTCAAGCCAAAATAATCCCCAAATATTTAAAAAATATTTTTCATTAATTTATGTTCTTTTCACAGCAAGCACATTCAGAAAGTGCTAGCAAACCTGAATATTTATACACTGAGGTTGTGCAGTGGCACTGGTAAGTCTATAGGGTTTAATTATTTGTTTGTTTCTACTCCCCTCCGCAGAGTATATGACATTATCATTTAGTTCCCAGGGAAGCAATGTTAAATTAAGACGATCTGAAAAACGTTATAACCACTTTTTGGAAGCCACTACTAATTTGAGATTCCCAACTGAATAAAAAATTCAGTCTTATTTACAATAAATCATGTATCTATACTTTTTTAATTGAATATCAAACATGGGAAAACAATAGTAAACTAGGGGGTTTTCTTCAGGCCAGTGTGGCCCTCCTGCTACACAAACTCTGAAATAGAAAAAGCACATTTGTCCCATAAACAGGAAACATTGGTCTTGTAACTAAAGAAAGTAGATAATCAACAGCTGTCTTTTGCAAAGAATCTACCTTATTTACAGTTCTCCACTCTTTATTGAACTCTTAGGCTTTACTTGCTGTGCATCGTAGTGAAAAAGTGTTTAAACCCCTTTTGATTGTCTGTGTTTAGAGAATACTTCTGTTTTTCATTCTTCCAGTCTAAATAGTGATATATTGTGTGTATTTGCAGGGAAACTCAGGAGTCCAGAAGAGATCTGGTAGGGGCAATATAACATATCATTCTATGACTGCTATTTCCAGTCACCTTGGGTGGTGTTACAGTGGTCAGTAGAAACTGGGCTAAATTGGAACAGTGCATACAAGCCCTCTCAAATTTTGAATACGTTTTCTAAGCTCTTGTCAATTTATTCTTTGAAGTAGTGAAGTAAAGTTCAAGACTCTAAAGTACCTCAAAACTACAACAATAACAAAAACTTGATTTACTACTATTTTTAAAAAAAATTAATGTTTATAATTTGCAGCACTGTCTACTGCAAACCTGAGGAAAAAAGTCTTGAAAAGAATGTGACTGAACAGCTAAACTGCTGTAGACCTCCCACAGTATACCATAACCTCATTTGAAGAACAGAGATCTAGGGCTGAACACATCATCAGTCCTCAAATGTATGCATACTGCAATAGTAAAGCTCTCAGAATCAGAACAGAATGAAAATGTGAGCTGTCCAAGTAACCCTATTCAGAAGAAATGCTGATTAAGACAGGTAAGATGACAAAATAAAACAAGTATATTCTTTTCATCTGTATGTTTTCAAGAATTTTTATTATGACCATGTATTGTGCCCTTGAGAAACACCTCAAGAAGATCAGTCCTATTTTGTTTACTCTTCAGTAAGAAAGCTGCAAAGTAAAAATGTCTTATTAATAATTCAGGGGAAAAAAACCAACAGATACCCAGAAGCATCATCATATTTCCCTTTTGATTTTAGTAGCAATTTCATGTTATTTTGTTGCACCCATGTCCAGTAATACAATATCTACAATATGGTTTTAGAATAGTTATTTTGCAATCCATAATAGGAGAATAGATTCCTGTATTTAGTAAAAAATAAGCTTGCTTTATTTTTTCTCTGACATATCTTTTTGGGTTTACCTTGACTTGTGTCATGGTTTGATGCTGGTGCAATGCCAATGCCCCGATGAGAATACACTCCCCTGGTTTCTGCTGTGAGATGTGACCAGGAATAAGCAAAGCAGGCTCCCACTTAGAAATAAAGAAAAGAAAACTTTATTAACTAAACTATAACTCTAAGTAAAAAGATACACACAGGGAAAATGAAAACCTTCCAAAAACATTTCCTCCTCCCCCCACTAAATTCCAACACATCCATCCCGCAAATCACCAATTCTCAGTCCACCACTGCCCTTTAGATATCCAATTCTCAGTTCATCAAGAGGAGAGGAGTCCTTCTTGTGCCATAGGCTTCCCCTGGAAACACCTTGAAACCTCGTGTGTTTCCATGTCACTCGTGGCACCACCCGGAGTACATCTGCCATCATGACCTCTTCCTTCTATGTCCAGTGCTCTCACCACTGAACACGGACCAGAGCTGCTTCTAGGGTCGTCCTTTTAAGGATGCTTTGTCCCATTCCAAAAAGAGCACAGTCTCACCTTTGGGACACCTGTCCCCAACAAATTTCATCCCCTGGGGCCGAGGGGTACCAACACTGAACCCTCTTGGCTCTGAGCCATTGCCTCCCCCTGGATGCAGTCTCTGTGTCACAAGGAACACGGTTCTGTCCATGGCTATAACAAGAAGAGTCCAGCTAAGGCCACTCCATCATCTCTTCCCACCTAAGATTCTTCTCTACTCTTCCGACATCTTCCACTTGCCCAGACCTTCACACTTGCACATTTCCTTCTTCCATTTCATCTCTATCTCTCTTCTAGGAAAGGTTAATGTTCTGCAAAGTTTTCATTGTCCAAAAAAAGGGTTAAAAGCCCAGGCTCTGCCCGCCCAGAACTCCCACAGCGCCGGACATCTTCTCGCTGCACCCCCCCCCCCCCCCCACACACACCCCCCCGGCCCTTTCTTCTCCTTCTCAGCCGTGCTGCCGTGCTGCTGGCACAAGTTATCAAGTTTCAAGGTAACACAGTCACAGGCACAGGCTGTACTCTCTCTCTCTTGGGGGGGCTGCCCGATGCCTCCTGGTGCTTCTCCCACCCTTCCATCCTCGGGGCCTCTTCACCTCCCATCTCTGTCCAGGGCCCGGCCTACCTCACCCGGCCGCATGGCTTCCCCTGCCCCGCCCAGCCGGCAGTAGGGCAGGGGAGCTCTGACCTGTTTCCCCGCCAGAAACCCAAGAGAGCTTCCCCTGGGAGTGCTCTGCTTTTTAACCCTTGTGTTCTCAGAGGTATATCCATGCCCCCAGTGGCCACACCAGGTGCCGATATTCAAATCTGGGCACCCATTGGCCTGACCACTTCATATCCCAGAAAACTTACTTCCTCTCAAACCATGACAACTTGCTACTTCAGCTACATATGTGCATTATGGTGTCCAAAAACCTTTGAAATTAAATATATTTTAAAAATCCTATTTTGCTTAACCACTTTTTTATGATTGCTGATAAAAAGTGAAGAAACAAGAAAGGCAAGCTACATTGTCACCATTGAGCAATCTGTTTCACAGGACATTAATAATTAATTATCTCATAACTGGTGAAAAAGAAGTCAAAGTGAATAAATAAATAAACAGAAGCACTCACAACCCTCTAATGGTCATAACAGCTTTGGTTATGACTAGAATGGATAATAGTATGAATTGTGTCACTTATAGGGTGGTCAGACACAGGAATAGGCTGCCCAGGGAAGTGGTGAAATCACAGTCTCTGGAAATGTTCTAGCAGCTTGTGGTTGAGGCACATGGGAATATGGTTTTGTGGTGGACACATTGGTGCTGGGTTAGTGGTTGGACCTGCTGATCCTTTTGGTTGAGGTCTTTTCAGATATTAATAATTCTATGATTCTACATCAAGCTGGATTAATGACACTATACTTAAAATAACGATAGAGAAATTCAAGAATACTTTTGAGATTCTTGAGGCAATGATTTATTCCTAAGCATTGAAGAAAGGAATATCAAGATATAACACTGGTAAATATTTTGAATAGCTCTCCTTTAAAATATATGATTGCAAAGAATGCCAAGAACACACAAGTACTACTAATATCAAAAGAGCAGGGATAGACTAACTCAGGAAATTACTGTAATAGCCATTCCAGATAAACATCTGTAACCTCAGCTGCACAGAGAGCTAGAGGCAAACCTTGAAAGAGAAGTTCAGACATGAGTTAATTAATGTTTTAAAACAGGTATAATGGAGATATGATAAGATTTTTTAAAAAAAGAATTCTTTTTAGATGTGTTATATACAGGCACTTAGGCTGTTATAAGCATGCCAAGATATAGAAATGCATGTGTCATTATTTCTCAACATTTTAAAGAAACACTTGGAGAAATTAAACATGAAAAAATATGCAAAATATTTAGAAATAAATCAAAATAAATAAATGTGAAAATGTTCCAAAGGAATGATGCTTTTTAATAGAGTTTTTTTTGCATGTGTTCTTCAGGATCTAATGTATACCTAACTTACAGGCAATGTGCTAAAAAGCCTTTTATTCCATTAGAAAATTGTGGTTTGAAGATTAACTATAGTTTCTAATCATCTAGTAACAGAGTCAATATTTGCAATTCAAAGAGAACAATGCCTTGGACTTCTTTATGGAAGTCAGAAGGGAAATATTTTAACTGGACTAACACAGTGTTTAGTCATTAACTTGATGTTGCTACCTGGCATAGGGATGTACATGCACTTCTTGCTCTCCTTGTCTTGAGGAGGAGATAATTCTTCTGAGATCATTCCTTCTAGGTGCAGAGAATGCATAAAGACTTCCACCATTGTTGGTGTGCCCTGAATTTCTATTTCAAGACTACTGAATTTGCATTACGTGGCATCTCCTTCCTTTAGTTACTTTTGATTAAGGGCTCTATTGTACCTAAAGAGGAATCAATTAATTCCATTGCCTTTTCTTTTTCAGTTAAATTGCATTAATTTAATTTTTGCTATTTTTGCCATATGTTTTATGTAAATTGATAAAATAATGCCTCTCACTGGAGAAACATATAAAACAAAATCTAGTTCAAGATTTAGGCATCTAAATGGAGGCATCAAAAAAAACCCCAAAAACCACAAAACAAAAAACAAACTAAAATAATAGCTCAGTTAGATTTCCCAGTTTATTTTACCTAACTCAAATCTAACCAAAACAGTCGATGGAAACCAGAGTAAAACTTAGTGAGAAGATGTCAAAATTATTTAATTGTTTTGTGTTATTTAGGATAATCTTGCTTATATCAGGTACCTATATAAGGTTAATGGTTATAAAGCAGTATTTGCAGAAAATGCTCCAAAAAGATCAGCAGTATTAGATGACACTGGATGACCAACCGGATTTTGTCCTCAGTGACTACATTAGAGAAGACTGAACTAACACATGAATTTAAAATGGGTAAAACCAAATTATTATGAATAATTTTCAGCAGAATGTTAGAATCCAAATTTCCTATCATCTTCCTATCATTTCTCTCTTTATAATTATTGAAAAATCTGTAAGGTTATCACTAAAAGGAGTCAGAATATTTAATATAAAAAGACTAATAATAAAGTAAAATAAGAAATACAGATATTCAGCCTGATTAATAAAAGCTTTATAATAGCCGTAGCTGGGGCTTGTGTGTTCTCATTAATTTCAATCAGTTCTTTAACTAAAAAAGTGCTCAGCTTCCTGGAGTATATTTGAATTAAGACTATCAAATATTAATATTTGAATGAAATATTCATGGGAATATTTCAGATAAATGCATACGTACAATACCATACTGAAATGGAAGTATTTTATGCAGGCTTTTCTTGTTCAGGACAATGTGGACAGAAAAGGAATTTTGATTATATGGCAGGTCATATAGGGGTTAGATTAGATGGTCTTTAAAAGTCCCTTTCACCCCAAGCCATTCTCTGTAATTATGTTAAGCCAGTTGCCTTTAGAATTAAATCTTGCATTTTTATAATCAGCAAAAAAATGTGAGTTCACTCAGGGCTAGTGATTCCATCACAGCAGTATCATATCTTTGGGTTATACAAGCTGTTTACAAAATAACACACCTTGTTGTCACAGTTTATTTTCTTTGTAACTTCGGAACTGCTTTTATTTAGTAAATATTTTTCTGCTTTCTGTATAATTATGATTCTTAGATGGGGTAACTATCTAAGAGTTTATACAGATATTTATTTTATGGAACAGGAGGAAAAGTGTTTTTATCACCTGTAGAGTGATGTGATTTAGTGCCTGTTCACTCTGAACAGAAAATCTAAAACAAGATGCAGGAAATATGTTTAACTGCTAAATATAACTACAATTCCAGTAGAAGTCATCATCTGTAAGTCTTTTCTTCTGGGACTAAGAAATCACCTGGGCAGATTTATGGAAACTCTTCTAAAAGGATTTGCCAGTAATAATCTTTAAGTTAAGAAATATTAATAATAAATACCATAGAAAATCCAAAGAGACTTTCATTTATGTTATTGGGCTGAGACAGAAAATAACATTTAATGTTAGAATCCATTTGTGCAGCTATTAATGCTGACAGGAAAAACACTGGCCTCAAATGTAAATTGCACAGTACTGCTTATTTTTTTTTTAATATCCTAAAATAGATCTTAATTGGGGTTGAAGATTTCAGAAGGGTGAAGAATATATAGAGAAGTTCTAAAATGAGTTATCTTATAGACCATATGTTAAGAATGGCTAAAAAAAATATTTCTTGACTATATGGAAACTAGTTACTCTTATTTATTGAAAAGCTAACAATTATATGTATTTCACAAAAGAAAGTGACAATCATAAAAGCATGTGGTAATAGGTTATAAAAACAAAAAAAATCTAATTCATAAGTCGGTTTTCATATTTTTAGCCCTTTTTTGAGGAGGGTTTTTATTTTTCTAACTGCTTTTGATGTTTATTGCATCCCAGTGGCAGTTGTTTTGACTAGTACATATTTTTGAGTTTGTTAAGCCATCAAAATCATGTGAGATACACAAATAATTGGTTCCTGTTATTATAGTTATTGAGGCATAATACCTCTTCTAAAAAAAGTCTGTACATCATTCTTTTTCAGCCTCAATTTTAAAATATGTAAATTCTATCCATGAAAAATAAAAGAATTTTCCTTAGTAATTAGTTGCACATATGTGAGTTATTACCACTTTGGATATTGTATGAATTTAGATAGAAAGTTGTCTTTCTTGGTTCATATTTCCCTGACTTCCTCCAAAAGTTACTTCCATGTATAAATATTAGATTTATACCCCTACTTGAATAAGAATACCAGTCAGTTTATTAATATAGAAAATTCTCACTGAATATTTCCTAATGATAAAATTTATTTTTCATTAAATATACAAGCCAGTAAAAAACCTATAGAGGTAATTATATCTAAGGGGTATGGTTTTGGTTTTGTTTCATATATTTGGTTGGCTTTGCTATTACAGGGACAGTGAAAGCCTTATAATCTTGCTGAAGCATTAAAAAAAAAATAAAAATTAACCTGATATACTTTTCTTCAAGGAGAAATAACAACCTACAAAAAAATTCCCAACAAAAACTTATAAGCTTAATTCTTGTGTGCTGGAAAGTTTCTTTTTTGCTGGACTACTATAAAAACTACAGCACTCTGGAGTTCTGCTACTACATTGTAAGTCATTATTTCTGTGCAAAGATGGGTCGTTACACATTTGATAGATGGGTGAATTTTGTGTTCATGGCACACAGAATTACACTTCCACAAGCATCAAAGATATTCAAAGCTTGACTGAACACAGTCCTGGGAAACCTAGTCTTGCTGAACCTGCTGGCAGGGGTGGGATGATTGGAGTGGGTGATCTCAAGAGGTCCCTTCCAAAATAAATTATTCTGTGAAATGGATAGAAATTGCACAGCAGCAATAGACAGTGACTTAAGCCATCATGCATTCCCAGCTGAAAAGATTCCTAAAAATCAGACTGATTTGTTTGTGAGGAAAGAATAAAAAAAAAACAGCAATAAAAGTGGAGAGAAATTTTAAATATAAGAAGAAAATTAAAGGAAATAAAAATTTCTTGCAGTTCTCTGTACCTTTGTTCTTGTTATCTTTCAGTGGTTTATTATCTTCCTTTGTCCAGAAATTACATGAAAGCCACTTTGAGTGTAAAATGTATACACAAATAGAGTGAGATGTACAGTAGTTTAAAAAAAGACGTGTAACATATTTTTTAATACTTGCACAAAGTTAAAGTCTAATTCACTGCATATAAGTGAATATAATCATAAACATTAGGTGGATTCGTCCTACTTGGACCAATTAAAAGTGGAGTTTTATAACCTGTTCCAGTTCTTGTTTCACTTGTGTGCCCACTTGCACTGAAAAAAAAAATTAAAGGAGAATATGACAGTATTTACCATCTGTTTTTCCATATTCCCATCACTGATTTTTTTTATAATGCAGACTCACCATCTTTGTAGTCCAGCCATTTCATAACTATTCTACTTCTATTCTGCTTCCAAGCAGTTTCCTTGCTTCTTTCCTGTATTATTAATCCCATACTGCATGCCCAGTATACATTTTTTTTTGTGCCAGCCAAATTCTATGGATATTTTTTTCTCAGTCCTTTAACAATTATCACCTTTCCAAACAAGTTTTTAAGCAATACTGTCTCTGATCAGAACTGAAATTGGGTTTTTGCAAGGCATCCTTTCTTGATTTCTTCATGTAATTAAAAGTTGACCCAGTTCCTAATCTCTTTGAGTTTGACTGGAAACAAACAAAGTGTCAGATACTATTTGAAATGCTGGAGTGACCTGAATCATGACTAGGGGAAGAAAAACACACATTTTTCTACAAAGAAGCCAGATATACTGGGTAAACCGAGCCTCAGTCTATGGGAAATCCATAATGTAGCACACAACAAAAGGAATCAAATGTCTAGTCAAAAGGAAAAATGCTTGAAAGCACAAATCTTCTTAGCTATTGATGTAAAGAGGACTATCTTTAGTTCTTTAAGTGCTTTTAAATATTTTCCAAACTGAAAAACTTTAAGGAAATTAATTGAGAGCTTGTAATCAGACAATGATGTTTAGACATGCATTTTTTAAAGGGAATGCAGCTAATGTCAGTTTTGAGAACAGACAAAAAGGATTTTTATCCAGTTTGTGATTTAGATGTTTTCTGACAAGTTACTAAAACTAGACTATGAGATAAATTAGCTTTTTGGCACACGCACCATAAATGAAATATTATCATGAAAAATGTTAAATAAAATGAGTTTAGTTTTATTGTTGTTGTTGTTGTTGTTTTTTCAATATTATGTTCCCAGCATATTTGCAGCATTGGGCAACAAGGACAGAACTTGTCTAAATTTTTAACCTGAAGGTCTCTGTAGCGATGGCTCTGAAAGCATTAATAGATGTGATGGTGGAAAACCAGATTTCTCTCAGAGACTCCAGGCTTGTATTCTTCTAAACTCTAAAGAGTTTTGAATCTCTTCAAAACTAGAACAAACATATTTTATCCACATTATATTGTATTTGTCCATGGAACACCTCTGGGCTCTACAAATTGTCTCATAGCCTTAAATCTGAATAACTGTTTTCTGTTCTTTACTGTTTCAAATCCGTGGAACAATGCAAAGGTATTTTTGCAGCCCATTGGGCTAATACTTTATTACCTTGAAAGTGCTGATATATTGGATGAAGGGAGAATTGCTAAGCCTCTAAACCACTGTGTGATAATTTAAAAGACTTTAATGGGAGAGGCAGTGAAATCTCCATCGTATCCCAATATAAACCATACCACCTTTATTACACTTGCTGTTCTGTTTTGTTTTCAGTAAAGTGTAAAAAACCCAGAAAAGACCAAGAGCCAGAAGTGAACATGAAAATAGTTATTTTTCAACATAGATTTATCCTGTCAATTCCTAGATTTCTAATCGTGATCTAGTAAACTTCCTTGTCACCAATTTTGGAAACACATAGATTCCAGGGTTTCTGAGATGATTTGGAAGAGATAAACAGCAATTACACATACAACTCCTGGAAATTTAAGCTCTGGGCTACATGGCAGAGAGCTGAAAAAAACACTTGCCTCATGACATGTGGACAAGTAGCATTTCACAACATTCAGCTCTTTTCAGTCCCATTTTTACAGGCAAAGAGCCAAGACAAATCCTTTGCAAATTTGCCTTCCAATTGAGAAAATGTCAGGCAATTCAGAAAGAAGGAAAAAAAAGCAAAAAAAGTGACCAGAAACACTTTGACAGACATATTTTTGCATGAAAAACATTATCAAAAATATGCAGATTAAGCATGGCAAAGTCTGTCTAGTTTTCTCACCATTCAGTAATTAGGGAATGCACTGCTCAAGCAGGCTGCAGTGTCTCATGTGGGAATCAAGTTTCTGAAGTGTAGAAATGGATTTCCTTTTAGATACATGAAAACCTTATCAATATGTACCCTATCATTCTGTTTAAATTTTATTGGAGAATAATTACCTATGATTTTCTTCTTCTTCTTGAAAACTTTTGACAAATTCCGTGCAAATTCCAATATACAGAGGTATGTTTATCTGGTACTGTGTAAAACTGTATGACTAACAAATTTTCCATTATTTGAGTTTTAAATTACTCTTATCTTGTTGCAAATTCTGTTTAGAGGTCTGTCTTGTTGCTTGTTGGTGACATCTTCAGAAGAACTTCCAAAACTTGAAATCCTAACTTCATCAGTTAAGGTAAATGAAGAAAATCTGAATTCAGAGATTGAACATGAAATACCTATACTTTTATTAAATTATTGTTCAAAGGTGAAGCCTTATGGACAGTGAGACAAGAATTAAAAGCTTTAATAATGTTACTCTGCCAAGAGATAGGATATGAGTAATTTTCCTTCTGGTTGGTTCTGTTTTAGAGGTTTTTTTGTTCTTTTGGTTTGTTCATTTTTTCTGAGGGTTTCCTATCATTACACCTGTGGATAGAAAATGTATGAATACTGCTAAAAAGGTTTCTTAGGCTTTTGAACCATTTCCTGCTGAGAGATTATTCTGCAGAAGTTACATAGCAGGTATTACATTTCCTATTTTGGGAAAATAATTCAATTTTCCACATCTTTAAATAAATTACTTTTATTTCTCATCTGTTGTTTCTTGTTCTGGGTCTAGACATACCAATAAAAAGTTTAGTTCTAACAATTAAAAAAGAAAAAAAAGAAATATTCTATTCAATGAGCTTGTTGTTGCTTATTTTAAATTTGATATGCTAATTTTTTTTGTATTCCTAGCTAGTTGATGTTCTACTATTCATTTATTACAACACCATATGGCAAAGGTTTTTTGTCTGTTTTAAGAAAGACTATATAGTCTGCTAGTTTTGTTTTTAGCTACAGTTTTTTTAGAAAAGTTTTCATGCCATTGTCAAAAGCATCAGTGTTTTTTAGTATTTAACTTTGATCAGAAACTGGTTCTGTGTAATGCTACAGTAAACTTGAACAGAAATATGCTGGCATCATATGGACCTTGGGATGTAGAATGAAGGAATACCTTCATAATACCTAATTTCAGAATTCATATGCCTTCTCTTATGATAGATGGAAAATTTTGTTAGCTAAGAATATGAGAAAAACACCAGCACAATGTCAAAGGAATAGTAGACATTTCTCAATGTCACCCACTTTCATTTTATGAAATTGAACAAATAATTTGAGACAAAGTGTTTGACCATTCCCAAAGGGTAGCACTACATCAGTACTGTATTTTTATCTGGCATATAAAGCAAAACTATTAGAGGAATAATTATATATAGATACATACAGAAATTTTTTTTTCCATATTATATCTTTCACAAAAAAAACGCAGGCTTTTTTGGATAGTGAGCTTTGCAAATATAGGGAGAAAACTTATAAAAAATTAAATCATAAAGTCATACAGTCATTAAGGTTGGAAAAGACCTCAAGGATCATTGAGTCCAACACTTGACTCAACAACACCATGTCAACTAAAGTGTTTCACTGTCATGTCCAGCTGCTTCTTAAACAATTCCAGAGATGGTGACTCCTACACTTCCTTAGGCAGCCTGTTCCAGTGCTTAACCATCCTTTCAGTGAATAAATTCTTCCTGAAAGTCATTCATCCTTCATCCTATTTGCTATTTACTTTTTAGCCAGTTATGAAAATTCTCTTTGAAAAAGTTAAGTGTCTGACAAAACTTCTCAGAACTCTTCAAGATCTGTGGGTGTAAACATTGAATTATATTTTAATTCTAAGCTCAGTGTAATTTTACAGTATAATGAGGCAAGCAGTAGTAAATAATGACAGATTCATAAGAATGTTAAGTGTTGTATGTATACTTAATGATTATAATAGCATGACCAGTTCAGTAATTGCAAGAACTTCCCACGCATACATATGTGACTAAATTGCTGATGCTTTTGTAGTTGTATTTAAATTTTCTTTATTCAGTTTCTAATGAAGTTTCATGCATATAAAAAACATTGTTTTCATTAGGAGAATATCAATACAGTTATTAAAATTCAGCTGCTATCAGACCTAGCATCTTTCAGACTTTCCATGGCTGACCTTAAGAAGTGGGGAAAAAACAGCACTCACAATGTAGGAAAAATCTCACAGTTTCTTTTTTAATGTGGATATGCGTGTATGTTCATGTGTATTTCTACACATCTGTTGAGTTTCTACATGTTTCTTGTCTGTTTCACTCATTTCAAATAACATTTCCCTCTTCTGGTACCAATCCTTTTAAGCCAATCATCCCTAGAAATTTGTAAGTATGGAAATTTTTAACTAAAAATGCAAATTTCCTCTTTCTTTTTTTATTTCACTAGAAGGTGTCAGACTTGATTTTCCAGTACCTCAGTGCAGTTATAGATTTCATATTCAGTTCTCTCTCCTAGTCCATATTACAGACACTAAAGAAAGTGGGGTCACAGTTGTACTGATTGTTTCTTTGGTTAGCAAAAGATCAAAGAACTTACCTCAATCTTGAATTTGAAGTACACCATGAAATTAAATGATGGAAGCAGTGGTCTACATTAGTTCATAGACTTCCATAGAATTTCACAAATAAAATGTAAATACATTGCTGGCTGTTTATAGAAAGCATTTAATCATCACTAGAAATTTCTACATCAATTGAAATTTAATTTGTATATCTACATCATAAAAATAACATCTCATCTGCTAATCTTGAAATGTAATATACTTCCTGACAATTTTCATTTAGGTGTTGCCACTCTGACTAATGGTGACTTTGTGGCAGCTTTAGCAGTGTGCAGATAACCCCTATCTGTTTTAGCCTCTTAATTAATAATTCTCCTTGGTCCTCCTCAATTTGGTGATGCTTCTCAGATCTGAGCAACTGGAAAATACCGAGTCTAATCCAGTTCTGTCATAATTGAGGATTTGGATTTGTAGACTTCTATGTGTTGTGACTTCAGCAAACTTTTCTTTCACTGGCATTTGAGATAATTTCTTTGACCAGCTGAATCAATTTTCTTTTGCTCTTTTGCCCGCTCCTCTCCTCAAACTTATATCCTATCCCAACCACCTGTGGGTTTAGTTTGATTTGGGTTGGATTTTCCTTTATTTTTCTAGACCTTCTTTCTCCTGGAATCCTTATTTCACTCTTTTTCTTACTATTCCAAAATTTTAAATGTCTGCTTCCAGTCCTCATAGTCGATGAGCTTAGGAGAGACAGAGAAGAGCCATTTCTCCTATCAGAAAAACGTTGTAGAAGAGAATCAACTTAGTTACCCAGTAGGGTGAAATATTTACAGTCCACACTGTCTGTAGAAGATCTGAGAGGTCAGACAGAGCTGTGTAATTAACAGCTAAGAATATGTCAATCTAATCAGGATAGAATTCACAAGAACTGTAAATGGCAACTTCTCTTAAGCAATATTGAAGAATTTCGAGTCATGGTTGCAAGTTTTGAAACATATGAACTGCCAAATATTGTCTTTCTATTTTCTACAATTCAATCTATACATAAGCATCAGAAAGAAAGAATGGTTGTGGAACATTTTGGCTATAATAATTTTTTCAAAAAACTTTGTGCTATGGGAGAGAGCTAGGAAATCTAATTCATACGCAGCTGAAAATGAATTGCTATAATAGAAGCATCATGAATCTCAAGGGTACACAGTGTTAAAAATTCTCTCCAACACCTCTTAAATACTCATCAGAGACAACTATGAACTATGATGGTAGTCTACAAATATATCTGAAAACCTAGAGAAATCATACACCAGCTTAAGAAGAAAAAAACAAATATAAGAGTTATATATGAATGACAGATCACTTTGCCAAAAGCCAGTACTTATTATGTCACAGTCATTCACTAATCTATCCTTCCATTTCCCTCTCATTGTACAATGCAGAAAAATAAGCCCCTTCTACTGAATTATTGCAGTCTGTGTATTGGATCTTTTTTCAATTGGGATTTTGGAAAGTGCTCAGCATAATAGATATAAAAATAAATAGATATTTTACTGTACCAATAACTCCAAAATGTATTCATAAAGTATTCTGTAGAGTAACATTTTTAATTAGTTAAGACAGAACTATAATGTTTAAGTAAAATAATACAATTAGGGACCCATTCCATTTAAAGGACCACTTATTATGTCATGGAAATGTCAAAATATGTCAGGATTGTTTCTCCAAGAAATCTTTCTAGTTAAAACATGCCTAGATGGTTTCTGAGTATCTCTAAGGAGAAAGACTCAGAATTTTCATGTGAATTCAAGTACATTTTATACAAACTATCTTTATTTTGGAAATTAATATTTTTCTGTATTATTAGGTGAACTTTGAGCTAAATAATTTTGTGTATAGATCAATGTTTTTTGTGTTAACTTGCTATGTGCATGTATATGCTCATTCTGGATGGATTTGGTTGAAATCCTGACAAAGTTATTCAGAGTTCCTAGAAAATTGAATATGTATCTCATATTCAATCCAATTAATAACCTTCTGTTAAAATGTATCAGAGTAAAAAATCCAGTAAAAAGAATTGTCATTCTTATGCATATTGACTTATTCTATATATACAAGCATATATTTGAATATATACATATACTAAAATTAGTCTGTTGCTTGAATGTCAATTATATTTCTCAAGGATAAGTAAGTCAGGATATTATCTGGTAATTTGAATCCTTCAAGGCTAAAGTTTAAAAAATAAGTAATAGACTCTAGTTCCTCAAAAATTATTTTAAATTTCCTGCCACTGTGTCTCATATGTGAAGTATCTATGCCTTTTTGCTATTCTGTTTATAGAAGGTGCATCTTCCACATTTGAATCAGCAGCAGAAATGCTGTCACTCTCAGGCTCACAGATGTTCATCTTCTGGTTCAGAGTAAACCTGCATGAACAGCTGCCAAGAACTTACAAGCCTCTTGAAAACAGGTACATAAAACACAGCCCAATGGATTTCTGACAGATTAAAATTTCAAATACCATTGTATTTGCAGCTGAATTTAGTGTAGTTAGAAATATAGATGGAGTTTGACTGTTAACCATGATGTTTTGCCTTGTATTTACTTTTAATGTGGATGTAATTTTCCTTATTTGCAGCTGGGTTTTTCATACATATACAGAGGAACACTTTGGGAAAAATCCTTCAGCTGTTTATTTTATGAAAATATAAGATATTAAGCATTCAATTAACCTGAAGGATTGCAAAGCATATTCAATTACCAGGAAGAAAATCCAACAGCTATATCAAAAATCTAATTAATATCTCTACTCCTTCATTTTAATCCTATGTAATCCATATTAAAATTCACAAATATAAACCCTGAATGTATTAAGGAGGGCATATAGCTTTGGAATTTTCTTGTTAGGTCTTAGCTAAGATTAATGAAGAAGCTGATTTTTTCCTGTGGAATCATGCATAAGTGAAAAAATGTCATTATTTTAAGAGTCCTAAGGCCTTAGATCCAGGGCATTCCACAAGACAAGAGTGAAACACAAACACAAAGAGAGTAAAATCTATCCATTATTCACCAAAGACAAGCAGAAAATGATAGGTTAAGAAATAATTGCAGCGATCATTTTTAAATTGATATTTTAAAATAAATAATAAATAAATTCAGTTTTTGAGTGAATTGGCTTTGCTCACAGATCTAAAATTGATCACAACCAGTACTCAACCCAGTGATTTCATAAAACAGCCCCTGAATTTAATCACTAATATCTCTCACTGTTTCAGAAATTCACATATTTATTAATAAAATTATTTATGAGAATGATGACAAAATAGTTTTATATATACATTTACTTGGTAAAAATCTACCATCAGCCTTTATTACTTATTGATATCAATTTTGATATAGCAGTGAACTCTTGTTTGGAAATCTTGTCTGTTTCTCACTATTTTCATTCACTTTTTTCTTTCATCATTGAAGTCTGTCAAACATCAAAAAGTGAACTGAGAAGTCATTAGCTAAATAAAAAAAAAAATTAAAAGAAATTCTTAAAAATGGTATTTTTTAAAGTAACCACAAACATGCTGTAAATTTTTTTCTGGGAGTTTTTTATTAATGAGTCTTTGCTAATAGAATTATTATTCAAGGCTTGGTGTTTGTCTTTTTTTTTTCTTAACCTTATCACCAGACTAAGCGATTAAGTTCAGAGATTTTTACCCTTTAACATATGAATGAGTCATAAAGTAAATCAATTAAATAGTTGATTGAAAAGCTATTTTTGAAAACATTATATAAGGAAGCCATCTCCTTCTCTTTTTAAGTGATGATGGAAAATTTTATAGAACAAGAGGGCTGAAGTATAGTGGGAAGGATAAACATATCTTGTTTTGTAGAAAACACTTCAAGAATCTCCCAACTATTAAACATAAAGCTAAAGGACATTTAACCCATAAGAAAATGTAGGTTTTTCCTCCTATAATCCATGTAACCATTTTATCTCTGAAATTATTTGAACATCAAGACAATAACAGAAACATTAGTAAATCACTTTTAATTCAGTCAAAAGTGGGAATTAACTGCTAAAATGACTTTTTTTTTTTAAAGAATAGAGTACAGAATAGCTTTTATTGTTATTCTTAACTAAGCAAGCTGCATCACTAAAGCTATGATGCAGTAGCTTAAAAGTGCCTTTAATAGAGTGTTTAACAGCTTTGTCAGTAAGAGTTCATCCTTCCTTCATGTCACAATGCAGATATGTTGCTCACAGTCAAAGAGTATTTTGCTCAGGTTTTTTGATCTGACTGAGAAAAAGAGAATCCTTTCTGCTGGGATAAGGATTACCTGATTCAGACCTCAGATAAGTGTTTAAATATTCAACAAAATACAATGTTCTGATTTTAGGAATTTTAAGAATTCTATATTTTCCCATAATATTGGAAGATTTAGCTTTTGCTGAACAGTGCTTACACAGAACCAAAGCCCTTTCTGCCTCTCACCTCACCGCACCAGTGAGGAGGCTTAGAGTGCACAAGAAGCTGGAAGGGGACACACCCAGGACAGGTGACTTTGGTCAAACTGACCACAGGGATATTCCATACCATATGGCATCATGCTCAGTGTATAAAGTGGGGCAAAGGAGGGTGGGGGGATGGTCTAAGTGATGGTGTTTTGTCTTCTCAAGTTACCATTACAAGTGGTGCAGCCCTGCCTTCCTGTATTTGTCTGAACACCTGCTCATGGGCAATGGAGAATGCATTCCTTGTTATGCTTTACTTGTATATGTAGCTTTTACTTTACCTGTTAAACTTTATCTCAACCCATGCTTTTCTCACTTTCACCCTTCTGATCCCTTTTCCCATCCCACTTTAAGGAGGATGAAATTTGAAATGCTTAGCTGCTTGCCTAGGTTAATCCACAATACTGATGATACTAAATACTTGTCAAACAATATAAATTAAGAGTTATATTGGCATCAAATTAATGAGAGCTCCCCTATTTATATAGAATTCATGACCAAGTTTTAGTTTGTTCAGAGTATCTCCTACTGGTAGCCACTTCTCAGTGTTGGAGAGGAGATGCCTTGAAAAGTACTGCAACAAAATAACATTAGAGGAGCCAGGGCTGCATCCACTAATGAATAATCAGTGATAAAAGAATTGTGTAGCAACAATTACATGAAGCTTCCCACAACTGTTATCATAGGCATACTTGTCTTTGAAGTAAGGCTTAATAAGGCTACAGAAGGCTATAACAAAAAATAGCTAATTACACTGCTTCAGAATCTGCTACATGGAATTGATTGCTCTGATATCCTGCACTGTGCTGCTGCAGATGCAAAGATTACCTTATTTTCACTAAAGAGAGCAGTATTTTAGTCCTTAATCTACAATTTTGTTAATTGAATTCATTGTTTATTTCATTGTTCACATTTCAGGTTTTTCTGTTTGACCTGGATAGGGCAGCATAAGGTAAAATTTTGCCATCAGCTCTGGAACATTAATGACATTTAAAAAAGTTTTTCTTTCTTATTGTATATGTGATTCTGAAAAATATTTTGCAAAATACAAAGGTCAATTTTTCACTTTAATGCCATACAGTTTATTGCCTGGATGTCTAATTTTGTTTTAAAACATCATATTATCTGCTGATTCCTATCTGTCATATTATCTGCTGATTCCTATTATTGGTTTTCAGGACCATTCACGCTCCTTCCTTCCTTCCTTCCTTCCTTCCTTCCTTCCTTCCTTCCTTCCTTCCTTCCTTCCTTCCTTCCTTCCTTCCTTCCTTCTCTCCCTTCATGTCTGTTACTAAATTATAATTTGAAATATTGTTTATATGTTATTACAGAGGGGAAATGCACATTCATGAAAAACACCATTATAAGATACTTGGAAGGAAATATAATTGTTCTTATTTCTAATAAGCCTCAGATTATCTTCCTTTTTAGTCAGAAAATAGGGAAAGTAGTGTTTGCAATAACATATTTGAAGCAAGATCTAATCTAGATAAGAGTGTAGAAACTTCTAATATTTAATATACAAAATTTTTTCTAACTTCGTGATTTGAGACACAATGGGGGAAACCAGAAAATTGGTTAAAACCAGTGAAACAACCCAGAGCAGTTTCTCAGAGATGCTGTGGATTTACTATCTTTCTTTCTTTCTTTTTTTTTTCTTTTTTCTTTTTTTTTTTTAATATGGCTAGAATGAAGCAAGCTTTAATTACAAAAAGAACCTCTTCTTTTCTTTGTGTCTACTTGGGGCCACTTCTGTGACATCAAGATGAGATTTTCTGGCAATGTTCATGATGTCAGAGGATTATGACTTCAGCTGGAGGAATAAAGAGAAGTAGCAGATGAATTTTTATAAAATAAATCTCTGCTTCCATAAAACTGCCTTTGTTAATAAGAAACAAGAGAAGAAAAAAGCAAAAGAGATGTGACATATTTAGGTTGATTTCTTTCCTCTAAACAGAGTGCCCTTTAATATTCAAGATGTATCCCAAACATGCTGATTTCTATAACCTCATCTTGTAATACTTTACCTACTATGGACAATATTTTTTAAAAGGAGTCTTCGGAGGTTCCCGCTAATTCTTATGACAGCTAAAAATTTCATATTCACAATGCCCACATAAATATCTCCTATAGAAATCAATTTCAAAACAATCCTATAGCCTCTGTGATTTCATAAGTCATTCCTCCAGCTACTGTTGTGCAGTGCCTAAGAATATAGATGGAATTAAATACCTAACTGGATGTTAGCAAAAGTCATAACAAGAAAACACAATGACATAATTTTTCTGAGTCTTCATTTATATCTGCATTAGGTTTGCATTTCACATTTTGATATAAACATGTTAAAGAACCAACCTGATTTAGTTTTAAATATTGTTCAATTGTAAGACTATGAGCTAATAGAACATAATATATATATCACAGAATCATAAAATTGCCTGGATTGGAAAGGAAGATTACCTAGTTAAAGATTACCTACTTCCAACCTCCCTGTGTGGGCAGGGACACCGTCCTCTAGACCAGATTGCTCAAAGTCTTGTAGCAAATCAGACTCAACTTGGGAAAGACCAATTTCATTCACTGTTAACTGAAACCACAGTAAGATGGCTAGGGAAAAAAAAAAGACAGAAATCAAACCACTTTCCTCTATCCCCATCCTCTTTATTTCAGGCTCAATTTTACTCCTTCATTCATATTTCTTCAACCTCCTAACTTCCCATCTGGAGTGGTGCAAGGAGGATGGGGAATAGGGATTGCAGTAAAAAAAAAATTGCTCTGCTGCTCCTTCCCCTCCATGCTCTCCTCTACTCTGGTGTGGGACTCCTCCCATAGGAGATGGTCCTTTGCTCAGAGGCATCCTTTCCACAGGCTGCAGCTCTTCAAGGCCTGCTCCAATGTGGGTTCTTGCAATGGGTTGCAGTCCTTTGGGAACAGACTGTTCCAGTGTGGGTTTTCTACGGCGTCACAGGTCCTGCCAGAGAACCATGCGCAAGCTCCTGTCCATGAGCATGGCCCTTGCAGAGGCCTGTTATGACATGGGGTCTCCTTGGGCTGCATCTTCCCTGGGGACATGTCCATTTACTGCAGCATGAGGTCCTCAGTGGGATGCAGGGTGATATCTGCTCCAACATGATCCTCCCCACAGATTGCATGGGGAAAACCTGCTCCAGTGTATGCTTTTGCATGAGCTGCTAGGGAAACTCTGCTCTAGCACCCGGAGTACCTGCTTCTCTGATTGAGGTGTCTGCAGGATTGTTTCAAATTTGTTTATCATCTCTCTCTCTCACAGCTGCTGGGTGGCATTTTTTTGCCTCTTCTGAAATATGTTTTATAGCAAGCACCATCATCTTGGCTGAGGGGCTCAGCTGTGTTCTGTGGTGAGTCTGCTGGATCCATCTGGATCCAGCTGCATCTAACATGGGAAATCCCTGGCCTCTCTTTACAGACTACACTCTTGTTTCTTCTCACCCACCTTGTTAAGTGAATCCAATTCAGAAGTGTACCTGCTGAGATGGGAAAACATAGTGAAGTTTCTTGGCAGCATAAAGATATAGGTTCATGATTAATACTCATTGCTATGAAATATATTATTTTCTTAAATTGTTTTCTTGTTCTTTTTTAATGGCTGTTTTCTTGTTAAAACTAAAATGAGAAAGATTCACCATTTTCCCTGGTGAGATGTGAACTCCTTCGTGTTACTTTGAAAAAATGTTTTTCATCTACCTCGCTGATCTGAACATTCTAATTATGGTAGCTTTAAATGTGACAGTATCTTTTTCATAAGACTGACATCAGTAGGATGAAAGTAGTGAGAAATAAGGAGTTCAGATGAGGAGATGATACAAAAATGACTAGACTTATCAAGAATTCTATGTGTGAAAATCACAAATAAAAGGAAAAATTATATCCAGCAGGCAGAGGTAACACGCTTTGGCAATATCTGAGATATGAAAGGAAAGGAAAAGCAAAGGTGGCAATGGAGTTGGAGAGAGTCTGAGAGTGATACTGCTTGAATAATTAAATATTTTGATTCACTTCTGAAAGATGAGACAAAAAACCCCCTAGATCTATCCACATCTTACACTTAGGATATAAGATACTAAAGCCTACAATAGAAACCTGTTCATTGCAATACTTCAAGTTGTTATATCACCTTGGGTTATGTAAGCTTAAAATTCAATAATGGTGAAACACTAGTTCCAGAACTCAAGAATGTTAAAATATTAGTTCCAAGTAGAATGAAACTTTCATTTCTAAATTCAGAATGAAAGGAAAGAAAAATCAACTGCAAAGACCATGGAGCCAGGACTCTTTTCAGAGGTTCATAGGGACAAGACCAGAGGCAAAAAATTGGCACACCTTGAAGCACAGGAGGCACCCTGTGAACATCAAGAAACGTTTGTTGGTTTTTTTTACTGTTAGAGTGACTAAGCACTGGGACAGTGTGGGACAGGTTACAGACCCTGGAGATCTTCAAAAGCTGTCTAGACATGGTTCAGGACATACTGCTAGAGGTGACCACGCTGGAGCAGGAGGTTGAACAAGATAACCGTCAACGGTCCCCTCCAACTTCAAACAGCCCTCAATTCTGTAATTGCTCTCCCTGTTCAGACTTCCCCAGGACTCCCTGCCTGGGTCCAAGGACTCTATTTCAGTCCCCCAAATTCATCATCCCCTGACTCAGTGATGCTGTAGCACAGATGCTGTCCAGCTTCCCACAGCCCTGTCCTGCCCAGCCATGATTCTGCTGAGTCAGATCACTTGTGGGTGCATATCCTGGGCCAGACTCAGCCCATCCCTGTGCCCAGGCTGCCCTGGTGCCCTTTGGCTGACCTGCTGGGACATTGGGCCCCTATGGGGAGCCACCATTTCTGCTGGGTTCTGGAGAGGCAACAGAAGAGCTGTGCCCAACAACTCGTGTCACTGACTCTTTACTTCAAGGGACAGTGATACTCCAGCTCAGTCCCTAGAGTTTGCTTGTTTGGGTTTTAATTTATGAAATTTTCCCACCTAGAAGTTATCAGGAAAGCCATAGGTATTATTCCAGTTTTAATAACTCTCCTTTCTGCCTGCAATTTTCCAGTATTTTTGTTACAGCTTTTGTATTAAAATATCACTAACTGAAAAATTGAAAGGTAATACTTGTGCACTCATACAGCTTTTGGTCAAATATTTTTGTATGTTTCAGTATGTAATCTAATGCATGCTCTGAAAACCCCAGCTTCACAGAGAAAAAAGTGAAATTATTTCCTTGTATACAATAGAAGCCAAATGAGCATGCTAGCAATGCAAATTCAAGAGATAACTTTTCATCAGTAAGGGCAAACAAATGATTTCTTTCATTTCAAGTCAGATATAATCTATGTTCCCACACTGAGAATAAGGGTAATCAAGAAATATTTTCTAAGTTAATTTCATGCAAAGAAACCAGTACTGTGATAAACATTTAATAAGACAGAACACAGAACTCTTTGAATTGCATGGAGCTGCCTGTAATTTTTATTGTAAGATTGTAAAATGTGTGACCCCGACACAAACCCCCTCATCTACCCCAGATTTCTGTGGGAATACCAAACTGAACACAGGAGTGTTGAACAAAAAGTACTATTGTGGGTGCATCAAGCTTCTACAGAAAGGTTATTGTGTTCATACCAGTCAAAGCACTGTGTTTCTTAAAGATGTTGAATTTGGTCCAAACCATCACTTATACTAAAATGAGTTATGGAAAATTATCTCAGATCTTTTGTGATGTATCTTCTTGAGCCCATATAAATCATTTGAAGTATCCTCATTATAAACTGGACATTTATAATGATATCGCATAGTGACAAATCCTTTCACAATCCTTGTTACCCTAGAAGAGAATCATGAACACAATCTAAACTGATTTACACTTAATCGTGTAACAGAGACGGAACAAACTCAGAATAGTGAAGTTCCTCTTACATGGTTCAAAGACCTAGCCTGGCAAATTTTCAGGACAGGACAAGAGAAAAATTTGCTTCTTGACTCATTCTTTGTCCTTTGTGATTACCTCATCTGATTACCTCATAACACTATCTTATCTCGCTTGTACATTTGTGAGATGTCAATGGTTTTTAAATTACAGAAGTATTTATTTCAGTCATACTCCATTTAAAAGGTCATTTGCAGTGTTTTATGGTTTCCTCTGTTCTCTGTTGTCATTTTCTCTCAGAAGCCTAAATCAGTATTGCCTATAAATAACTATTTTTTTCATCTAAAAGTTATGGATTTTAGCCTTGCAAAACTCATTTTATCAACGTGATTACACTGGAGAAACCAGTAGTGCACAACAAAGTAGATTGAGTTTGTTTTTAGGGGAACAGAAGTATAGAAGTAAACAATCCAGTCTAGTGCATGACAATTTCCTTGTAAATGCAAGAAAAATGTCAAAATTCTATAAGTCTACTAGTTAAGCATTTCCATGCTGTTAGAATGTCTTTTATTTCAGACTTGAATATTTTATATTCTTAATTAATAGAACACTGAGTAAACCTAAAAAAATATTATAATTTTAACAATTACCTATTTGAAACATATTTGTTGGTTAGCTACATACTTTTAACTATAAGTATTGATTAGTGGCCACTGTGACACTGTCAGGTAACCCCTGAAGATCACTTCTGTCTTACCAGACTGCACGCTGCAGAGCTATGAATTGTACATCAGATGGGATATGTAGAAGGAGGAAGACCCTGAGAAGACTTTTCCTTTAAGAGGATTTTATTTTCTTTTACTTTTTTCATATAGGATTTTTTTTATTTTCTGTTTCTGAGGTTTATTACAAGTCCTTTTTTCAGGTTTTGAACAAGTAAAACCTTTTAATTTACTTTTTTTTTTTTGAAAGAAATACAAAGATTTACATGCTTTGAAGGTAAAATAGAGTCTCTGTGGATGAAATTGCAAATGCCTGAAGGATCCTATGCATATTAATAACATTGTTTGACTAAAGAACAATTGATTACTATTTTAGGTAAATTTTTAGAGAACATAAAAGAAATACCATTCTGTGACCCTTGTGGGAACTTGGGGGGCAGAAGTGTCTTTAATAATTTTTTTCTTAGAGCATCAGTGAAAAAAAGAACCAGAACAATGTCAGGATATTTCTAATCAGAAATAAAGAACAGTAAATCTGAACAAAGTGTTCTATTACATTTAGATCCAAAGAAAAAGAAGCTTACTTATGCACATACCTATATCACTATTTCTATCTTGTCCTATACTACAAATTTATTTAAGAGGTCTTAGAGAATGATCTAAGTGATGTAAGAAGACAAACCAGGCAGTTTCACTAATGCATTAGCAGACATGAGAAAAATAATCATATTGGAAATCAGCTCTGTAGTTAATGTATTTTTGCAGTAGAATTACTACACTGATGAGAGGCTAGAATTTTCCATTAATATGCCTTTGTTGAAAGATGCTTAGAACATGTGTGACCCATGAATGTTCACCCTGCAGTGCATTACATACATTTTAGTTCTGAGGGGGTTTATTTTTTGTTGGTTTGTCTGACTGGATTTGCTTCATTTTGTTTTCAATAGAAAATCCAGCAGTAAATCCCATTTTAATGGTTCTGGGCACTATGTATCCTATTATGGCATACTTGTTGTATGTGCCATACTATGACATGGCACTCATTGTCACAACTAACCCAAACCATAGAACATGTAGTGAGATAAAAAAACTGCAAGACCACAGACACTTAGAACTGCACACCTACTTTTATTTAAATGTACAAAGCACTACCCATTCAGTGTCCATGTACAAGAAAAGTCCATGTCCCACTCAGAAGACATGTAGGTCTTCTACCATTGAATGATACTCAAAAACTTTGTTACTTCAAATCAAAACTATTAGCTAAGTCACAGCAGTGTGTGTTGCAGATCCACACTACTGAAGGCCAGTTTCTGGTGACCTGCAGCCATGCAGTGTTTGACTTTGTATCCAGGGACATATGAAGTGCTCCAGAATTCCTTCTGAGCCTTCTGTCATGCTCCACAATGACATGGGTGTCCTGTTGTCTTCTCTCATGTCTGTGGAGCACATGTGCATACCTTCAATCTTTTATGGCATATGACAAGATCAAACAGAACCTGTTGGCTATACTTAGGCAACTAATTTCCACATTTTTTTCTTTATGTAGCCTTAACTTGAGGCTGCTCTCAATGCAATACTATCACTACTACTACTCAACTACTACTACTACTACTACTACTACTACTACTACTACTACTAAAAGTGCATAGAAAATATTTAATGAGCTCAAACTATATTTTGAAGTGGCTACTCTTATGACTTGAAAGCTTTTTTCTAAAATTAAAGCTTTTAGTACTTAGACAGATACTTAGAATTTGTACATACACTTATATGAGCTAATGTTTTAATTTACTTCAATTAGTGTTTATTATTAATCATCTATACCTGAATTTGAACTAGATTCTCTGCTATCTTTACACTTACAGAAATCATTTCACCAAACTCATTCTTTCAATCTGCCTCTTACTATGACTTCTTTCTTTTCTTATTAAAAAGAATATATCTATATATCTTAAGTTTAATTCCGTTAACTAGAGTTCCATGCTGAGGAGCAAGGTCAGTGTACTCTGCAGCTGCAGAAAAACCCACCATCCCTACAGCCTGCTGGTATTGTGTGTTGATAGTGATGGAACCTGATCTAATTCAAAAGAAGTAATTTCTTTTAGCTAAAACTTCAAGCCCCTGAATGCAGCATGAGTCTAGTGATTGTAGTAGACATGGGCCTTGTCAACAGGACCAATTTTTGAAATATTACCTTAAAGAAGTGAGCATCTGATCAACAAATATTGAAGTGCAGCAATTTAGCTTCATAGACCAGATTCTCTATGGAGAATAACAAGATTACGTTCAAGGGTGCCACATAGATCATTACCAATAACTCAAAGATTTCGGTAATTGAATAAAGATTTTTAACCACTAGAATGCCACTTATTTTAGTTGTGGCCAAAAACCAATTATTCCCTAATTTCAACTAATCTGTGGACTACATTATGCAAAATATTTGACATACATATCACTAGAATGAAGGAGTGATGCTGACCATTTATTGTGAATCATTTTTTTTTAACTGTGAAAAGATACTGAACAATATTACAAATAATTTAAATTACTATTTGAAGGGTTCATCCTTTCAATTTCAGTTGTACTCTCTCTGAATATAATACTGAATTCATAGAGCTGAAAATACTGAAAAAAAAAGAAAAACCCAACACACAAAACCCCCTATAATAAATGAAAACAGCATTTATGGTAAAAAAAGAAGTAGCTAGTACTGGGATCAAATTAGATTTGTGATTTATAAAAGTCACAGGAAAAAAGTTTTAACTTCTAATTTTTTATCTCACTAATTTTTAGTAAAAATCAAAGGTGAGATAAGTAACTTGTTTTCTCTTTACTAAAGATGCTTCATGCTTTTTTTGGCCTCTGTGACTTGCAGATGTTGGAATCCAGCAGTCTCAAATAGCTGGGGAAGATTATTTTATTGGGTTGTGGTAGTAACATGAGATGTTATGTCTGTATCTCCAGATTTCAGAATTCCAGCCTAAAGCATTCTGAGGTCCACATGCTACATGAAACTTTCCCACAGAAGAAGCCACCCTGATGATAGTAAGTAACAGTTCTAGAGTCATGTGCAAAAAAAAAAAAAAAGAAAAAAAAGAAAAAAAGAAAACGAAAAAAACAAACAAAACACAAAAATCCCTCAAAAAACAACAACACTATCAAAAAAACCAAACACAAAAAACCTAACAAAGTGCATCTTTTTTCACCTTAAAATGTTGCAACACACTCCTTTCCTCCTTTCAATACCTGCTTAGAATAATTTTGAAAACAAGGGAGCTGCGATGTGGTATTGACTGGGAAGTGTATCTAAATATTTACCATGACATGGCATGCAGAATATATTCCTAAAAGGTAAACAAGTCAAAGAAATATTGCTGCTTTTCCTAAGATGCTGATATAATTGTGCTTCTGGCTCTAACAGTGCTATATCAGTGGCGTACCATGTTAAATAAAGAAAAGGAAGAAATGTGCTCTGAGCACAAATATGAACCATGTCCATGGCATTACTGGATTCATTTATTTCCTTAAATATTTTTTTGTTTTCTTGCATCATAGGTAAAAGGAAATAAAAATCTGATTTTCAGGTATAAAGGAAAAAAAAAAAGTGGCTTTCATTTCTACTTTTATTGTTTTCCATTTTGTTAATTAAAATATTTTTATACTTATCATTTTTAGAATTTACAAAAAGAATAACACAGGGAAAACACCTACTCTTGTTTTCTTTTAAATTCTTTTGTTATTTTAAATATAAGAAGAAGAACAACAACAACAGTCCTTTTTTTTTTAATTTTACTTTTCATTTTAACTCAATTCCATCAGGGACATTTTATGGGCAGAGTTATAAATAAAAGGTAGGCAGCCAAATTATTTGTCTAAGAGCACCAGAACTGTTCTGCCTCCGTTGTTCGCAATTCTTTTTGCAGTTCAGAGAGCTCGAATCCGAGCTGTCGTACATAGCATAAATACCAACTTAGCTACAGATTTACTTTTGGTGAATAAACAGGGCAAAACCTGTCCTCAGTCTACAGCTTGTCAAGTACTGTAACCAGAAATAATTACTTTGCTCTTGTGCCCTTGATGATCTTTCCACGTTTGTTCAGCTTCTTTTCTATTTCTGTTTCCATTTTCTTTCAAATTAACACCATTCTATCTAACATTATATCTGGGAAATACCAGAGAACGTTTGTGATGTGCATTAAAATTAACACATAGCACCAATGCCTTTTTATTTTGGTCTTTCTCTCCTCCAGTAGGTGTGATCTTTACACCGATAAGACAGTCTTCACTGCATCCAAAGATGTCTATGTTAAACTAAAAGTTTTCATTTTTCCTAAGAGACCATATTTTGTTTTTCTATATTTTAACTAGAAAGCTTCCACCAATGAGTGGATAAGCAATCTTGAAAAAAACAAAAGAAAATATTTTCTTTTTAAATTATTAAGTTATTATTTTATAATGACCTGCAGGATTTGCAGGTGGAAATAATAACATTAATGTGATGGATTTAATCAGTTCTCCATGGACCACCCTCATGTGCTCTGTACACCACATCTCAAAAATCTCTTATCAGACACTTGCAGAACAATTACATCTATAGAAGAAAAGTGATTGTGCCTACAATTTTACTTCTCAGAAACAGAACCCCGCACTACAAAGTGAGCATAGTCTATTTATCTATAACATATGTGCCATGTATAGCCATGGATACCTACCTTGTATTTCACAGAACTGTTAATCCTGCTGGAAACAAAGTACACTGTATTTGAATGGGACCATAACTTCATCCAATTATTAATGAAATACACCTGCTTAAAATTTGTGCCAAGTAATAAAAATAATTAAAACACAAAAAAAAATCTCATTTACAGGTGGTGGAGCCTGCCTTTACATGCAAAAGGCTCTGGATATTTGAAGTTTTTATATTAAGATAGGAACACATGTCTTTAATTGAAATGCAAAGAACACAATCACCTGTTGTAAACATCAGCCAGCCCTTCATGTTAAATATTAAACATTTTGAATCTGGTTCAAAACCATTCCCAAGTGCAATTAACTCCCCCTTGCACACTTAAATATTTCTTCTGTTATCTGCAAGCCACACACCTGGAAGAAGGCCAAAGGAAAATCTGTTCTTGTAAAGTATATTTTAAAATGAGAAATACTTTTAACTGTGAGATGCACTAAGGGCTGTTTTAACCATCTCATTCGTGTCTACTGAGTGAAGTCAAATGACTCCTTCATTCTATTTCAAAACTAATAAATACCAACCAAGAAGAAAGAAAAGGAGAAGGAAAGAAAAGGAAACAGCGCTAATCTTGATAATTTTGCCAAGAGAAAAATTAAACCTAGCAGTAAATAGTACAGTATTTCTACTGAATGCATTACAGTACAAGAATCTGAGCCCAACTTGAGTTAGAATTGATATCAAAAAAACTTGTGTCCACATAAATGAAGATGGTGTAAAACATAGAGAGTTGCACGCTTCATGGCCACTTTTATGGTGGCTTCATGGCCACTTTTATGCTATGTGACAGAGCACACACATACTGCACTGCATGATACTATAATTTATTTAATATTCATGTGATGTCCTGGCCTGTTGCCATATTCAGTCATTAATCCAAGCAGGAACATGATGTTCCCTATACCTCCCCTGAAGATAAATTAAGGCCATTTGGTGGGAGTTTAAAAATACACAATGACATACCCTTCCACCAAACATGGGAAACAGACAAGGCCTTTTGCATTCTGGGGTCTATGCTAAGTATTTTTTGGAGTTTAGCTGCTTTGTATGGTTTGTGGATCAAACAAACTTTGAAGTACGAGTGTTTCATGAACAGAGAAATTATTGCATAATCTGTAAATTTTTCAGCATTTTCTAAACATGCAAATGAAAATCATGTCTCCAACTTCCCTTGTTCTAAAGTTCAAAAAAAATCTCTCACACAGAGCATAGGCTTCTTAAAATAATAATCCAAATAGAAAGAATGCGATTGATATGAATAAATACATGAAACATAAACCTTAATTGATATAAAATAATTATCGGTTTATAACAGTACATATATGTTTCAATTCAATATATAATATTATATATAATTTTTTTTGCATTTAATTTGAACTTCCTAATGTCACTGAAATTGTTACATGAGTCCACATGGGTTCCACTTTCTTTCTCACGCAGATACAGTTGTCTCTCTGCTCATCCTACTGATTGCTTCCCATGCTAATTTATGGGATGTAGCTCTTCTCAGGCAATGTGTTGAAATCCCATGTGCCCATTCGAGGCTTGTTATTCTGCTGGAGAAAATAAATGTGCTAGAAGTTTTTCCAGTGTAAAAAACCTGCAGCTCCTACCTGCCTTCTTTTTTTGGATCTCATTTCCTTTTGCATATTTGGTCATAATATAATTGCATAGTCCAGTCTTACAGTATTGCCATAGGCGGTAACAGGCCATAAGTTTAGTACTTCACTTGCCAGGCCTGCTCTGTCTGAAGTTCCCATTACCTCTAGCTCTGTGTAACAACGGTTTTATACAGAGTAGCAATTGAAAAAAAAAAAAAACTAATCCCATAGAATGAGGTATTTGCAGCTCTAACGCAGTGATGTAATACAGAGAAATTCACATCTTGTACAGTAGCAAAGTCTGAGAAATGGAGACACAGGGTGTGGGGCAGAGGAGCTCAGGCATGGTAAGAGATGAGGCACAGGCTTGGCACTGGAGATGCCATACCTATAAGCAACTCACTGTCAGTTACAGAAATGCAGATTTGGAGACAGACAAAACTGGGTTTTGGAGCAATCAACAGATACAAAAAAACTAATATCTAACATGTATATAAAGGTCACCATATATAGTACACTGGGATGTAACATGACACTGCATACCTGTGACGAAAGAGAAAAGTGTAGAAACTTATTGTATTTGCGGGGTGCCCAGACGAGGGAAGGATTGATGAATCTGACTCCATATTCTCAGAGGGCTAATTTATTGTTTTATTATACTATAATATATTAAAGAATACTATACTAAACTATACTAAAGGATACAGAAAGGATACTTACAGAAGGCTAAAAAGATAATAATGAAAACTCGTGAATCCTTCCAGAGTCCTGACACAGCTTGGCACTGATTGGCCATTGAGTCAAAATAATTCACAGAAAGTCAACGAAACAACCACCTGTTGGTAAACAAACTCCAAACACATTTCAAAGGAGCAAAACACAGGAGAAGAAAATCAGATAATTATTATTTTCCTTTTTCTCTGAGGCTTCTCAGCTTCCCATGAGAAAAATCCTGGGCAAAGGAATTTTTCCAGAAAATATGAATGCCACAGAAGCTCATTAAAAAACACATACAAAGTACCACATCTGGATACTGAAGGGGAAAGGAAAAGCTCTAAAGAGCACATTCATCCCAGCAGAGGACTCCAGAGGCTGACCGAGTTTTGCCTGTAGGTGTATACAAAAGTCAAGTGTTTACTTTAAAAGTATCTGACCAAAGAACTTTATCAGTATAACAAGGGATGATAAGAAAGAGAGGAATTAAGAAAACCTGACTCATGCATTTTGAATTCTCTTATGAGTATTATTTTTTTTTAAAATGCAAACTTTTTTTGTCTTAAATAATTGGATCTAGACTAATGATGATTTTCGAACTAGACTTTTTGTATTCCATTAGAGAAGCAACAACCTTTTGGTTTTATTTTTATATGTATTTTACTTCCTCTTGTCCATAAACTATATTTTGAACATAATGTTAACTTGCTTCTAGTTATTCTTTCCTATAAAGTGTTTGTTCCCACAGGGGAAGATTGATTTTAATTTACTTATTTATGTCCACATTTGTGCCACTGAACTTGAGGCATATAACTAATACATCTGAATAAGGTTATATTCTGTCAAGTGCCTCTTACAGAAGTGGAGAGACATTGGCATGCTCAGAGGGTGAATCTGCTCTTTGTGACACTGCACAAGAGAAGTTGTTCACTTTATGAAAATTAGAGAGAAAAAACAAAAGCCTTGTTTATGGATGAACATAAGGATTACTGTTATTTAAAACCCTTTCCTGTTATGAATTAGTAAATCCTTGCATAATTGCACAACACATACATAAAAGGGAAAACTTATAAATACAAAGAGACAGCAGAAGTATCAGTAAAATAGCAGACAGGATTTATAAACATTTTTCACAGTGTTATAAGCATAGGTGTGCAGAATGAATAAATGTGGACTATCAGAAATTAATTTCACTGGAAGGAAAAAAAATATTGTCCAATGACACAAAGTACTGCGAATTGTACGAAGTGGTATTGAAGTGGAATTGAAGTTCTGCAGCAGCATGCTCTGTTGAATTACCATTATTGTACATAGCAGGAGACCAGGAAGAGATATGCTAGAATGGAAGAAAATAGAAAGGACATAATAGAATTATCTGGGGAAAAAAAACTTCCTGGAAAGGAGCAATCAACCAATGTTGAGTACTTGTTCCTATTTTTTGTTATCTTTGTAATTTTTTTCTCCTTGTCCATCTATTTAAGATAATAAAGAGACTTTTAGATGTCTGGGGTTCATAATGAACAGACCCTGGACCTGCAGACAAAAGATAATTCAGAAGTTAGTCATCATAAAAAAGCTCCAAATAATAAGTCATAGAGGGTACCTATTAAGGAGCCTAAAATTCTTGAGTGTCAACATTTCAGGCTGTATTCAGCCTCATCCAGACCCTCCACAGAGATTGTAAGTATCACAAGGTGTTTCTTCAGTCTGTGAGCTGTAAAGCTGGGGAGAGCATGCAATCCTCTTCCTTGCCTTTTCTGTTGCATTCTGTAATCATAGGTATCACCAACAGAGGGAATTTTATGATTTTTATGGTGAAAAAGTTCTACTGTCATAATAAAATATATGAAGTGGTGTACCTAGAGAGTAGTAATCTATATTTTGCATTCTTAGCCTCCAAAAATCCACTAAGTTAAGCACCTGAAAGACATTTATTGCTTTGTCTACAAATGATCATAAAGGAAAACATACATCGAAAGAGCATGTTTTATCTAGTTTTTAAATAATTCTGTGTTTTCATTAAGATAAGTTAAAATAAAAGATTTTTAAAGCAAATGGAAGATTCTAAGTGCTAAATCCTGAAGAAGTGAGTAAATAAAATCTGTTGGCTCTTATTTAACATAAGCACCAAAATTTTTTTCTAAATTTAAACAATTTCAATATTGATACACTATTGGTTTTGTGCCTTTTTTGAAAGATAAAAAAAAATCTTTGATATTCTCTTTCTTCACTATATAAAAATCTTCCATATGTGGAGCACCAGAGAACAAAATGGCTCAAAAATCACAGGCTGAACCTACTTGTAACCTCCAATTTCAAATAGTTTTCTGTAAATGTTTTAGAACAACATTTAGTAGAATCTCAGTTTCCAGATGTACAATTCCAAAGCAACTTTGGTAGCAGATAGCACAGAGATTAAAAGGAAAGAGACCAAGCAAAAAAAATCACCAAAAAACAAAAATGACTATACTTTTTTGGTTTCAACAAACACATATAATGCATAAATTAATCATCAGTAATGAAAACACTTGCACCAACTTCTGGAAGCCATGAATCATCAACTCTATATTCACCTTAAGATAAAAGGGAGGTGTTCTTGCATTCTAGGTACAAAACTCTATGTATTGAACATTTTGAACTTGTTAAAAAGCTGAAAAAAGTTGCTAGGACTATACAAAACTTTGTAGCCATGAAATCCAGGTGTCAGTATACATTTACCTTGATGATTTCTAAGTTGGATAATAATATTGTCACATTGAATAATTTTTTTTATCAGAACTATCTGAATAATATTCCTTGTGACATTCACTTCTTTACTCTTTTGTGACACCTTTCTTTGTAATTTTCCTTCAAATGAAAAGAGCAGTCTACTGTAGAAACCTAAGCCAATTGTTCAAAAAAAGAGCATCTGGTGAATAAATTACTTATTGTTTAATAACTGCTTCCTTTCAGAAGATAAAGGAAAGAAGAATTAAAGCATTAAATGATGTAAAGTCTGTCATGATGTTAACTGTTGAATTCTTTAACCCACGTCATTTTTGAAACTGCATGCACAATGAAACAATTGAATGCCAGTTAAAGTGGCACCTTAACAAATTTATTTATATTTTCTGGCTCAGATTTTTTATTCTACATATATTTTTTTAAAAAAGTTGATGTTTAAAAATAATTTATATCCTTGAATCTAAGCATACTGAACAAAAAACAGCTCCCACTCTGAAATGTGGTATCTCTACCTACAGCATCAGTTTGTCTACAGATCTTAATTGTTACAAAAATAGCAACGTTTCAACTTTTTTTTTATTCCCTCAGGCATTTCAGATAAAATTAAAAGCTTTGCTATTTTTTAAGAAGACTATTGACTATTTGCCTTTGTTCTAGTACATGTACATGTTTTTAATGATCCAAACAGATAATATTTGTATATTTGTGAAAGCACGAAAAATTCGGAAGTAAACAAAGAAAGGGTTAATGGGCTGGAATACTTCCCGAGAAAGGTGAATGTGGATTAAAATTAGAAAAACAGGATTTTCATAGAATGTGGAGTATTTTTCCTGTGTCATATTTTAAAGTTAGTAATATTAGGTTTCAATAACAAATTATACAAGATGACAGGAATTTGTGTAAACATAGGAAGGAATATGTATTCATATTCATAAAATATAGACTCAGTTAATAAAGACTCATCCATTCTGCTAAAGTGCCAAAAGATAAGAATATTTTTTCACTGTCATCACCCTTCTTGATTAAAGTTAGTACTTCCTCAATTGATGCTTGGAAAAGAAAACCCAATGTAAACCTAGGTTACACTTGAGGGCACAAAAACACTGAAGCTTAGGACTATTTAGTCCTTTCCCATTATTTTGAGCTGGAGACTTACAAAGATAGCCATAACAACTACAAGTCAGTATTTCTTTCTAGCTAATATCTGTACATACATTTTATCTTTCACTTACTTGCTGTTCTTACAAGAAGCACAGTCTGT
This sequence comes from Molothrus aeneus, assembly GCF_037042795.1. Lineage (NCBI taxonomy): Eukaryota > Metazoa > Chordata > Aves > Passeriformes > Icteridae > Molothrus > Molothrus aeneus. Next base: position 71,492,074 of record NC_089647.1, on the reverse strand, counting down.
CTCAGCAACAGAGCATGGATTTTGTTCCTATCTCCTGGTTAATCACCAAGACATATAATTAGCTGTAACTATACATTCTGACCTCTGTTTTAATTTAAAGGCACTTATAGTATTAAATATTAAAAAATTCCACTCCCCTCCCCCTATATAACAAGCCCTTAGGGCACTAATTTTTTCAAGTTTTTTAATAGAAAAGTACAGGCTACTAATTTCAATATTTTTTTTTACTTCACAATATGATCATCATTTCACTATTTCTAAACAAAATTAAATTATTTTTCTTCTACACTAAACAGAAGATAAGGATCCACATAAGAAAATGTCATCAACATTCCATATTTGATTTGGTGTAGGGGAGATTTTATCTCTGTTTCATTTTCAATTTAGATTTTTTTAACTTTTTGATTCCATAATCCAGACTGGCAAATTAACTAGAGTACATTTCCATCCAAATGAGTCTTATGACCATATATAATGTCTCTTCTCTTAACTAAAAAAAAAAATAGCTTTCATTGTTAATAATGATTATCAATAGTTATCAAACAATTATTTTGCGTAGTGATTTTATCCATAAATTTTCATATGGTGATGAAACCTAAATTCTGCAAACACTGTTCAACTATATTAACTAGTCTTAGATAAAATAACAGTTGTTCTTTTCTAGATTTATTTTGGACTCTCTTTTTTTCTATCTTGTGCAGCTGAGCATCAGTCATCTTGTAAAAGTGACTGTGACAGAACCCTGACTTACTCAGAGCTTTGAGACAAATTTATTTGTACCTTTTCCATGCTGTAAAATACCAAGTTCAAAAAAATTACTTTGAATCTTGAAATCTAGATTTCATTACTTGACAGAAAACACTATTCAAGAAACATTGGATCACAAAAAGAGCAGATAATTTTCATTACAGTAGCCATCCCATCTCTACAATGTCACTACTATGATTACAGTGGAATTTTTGTTTGTTTCTTTTATGAGGAAGACAGTAGACATTTTATGTCACCAGTGAATTTCTACAATATTTCTGAGATCAATGAAAGGGGCTGTTTCCCTTTATTATGACCAGCTAGAGTCCAGCTATCCCAAGCATATTTTAAACTTTTCCTCCATTATCAACTTACTTATTCACAAATATAATATTTATTGTTATTCAATGCTATGAACAGCTTTCTGTAAGAAATGCTTTCTTAATAAAATATGTAATGAGTTTGTTTAGAAAATTTTTTATATGGTTTTGTACTGGGAACCGGTTGCAGCTTTGTGGAGAAATACCTGGGCATGCTGATGGGCAATGAGTTGGACATGGATCAGCAATGTGTCCTTGTCACAAAGGTCAGCAGCATCCCAGATGGATTATGAAAACTCTTGACAACAAGTTGAGGGAGGTGATGGTTCCCCCCATTCCCAACCACTTTGAGGCTACACCTGGAGGGCTGCTTACAGGTTTGGTCGAGATATTGACAGAAATCTATGTGACATCCAAACAAAGGCCTGTGAGTTAAGGGACTGGATCATGCTTCATATGAAGAATACTGAGAGAGCTGGGATTTTTTAACCTGGAGAAAAGAAGCCTACAGGGGACCTACCAACAGCCCCCAATACTTACACAATGTCTTTTGAGGTGTGTGATAGGAGAGCAAGGGAGATGTTAATGGAAACAAGGAAGGTCCAAACTGGATAGCAGGAAAACCGATTACACCATGAGGTCAACCACACAGGGGATGAGCATGCCCACAGAAACTGTGCAGGCTTCATACTCAGAGGTTTTCAAGACCTGTCTGGACAAAGTCCTGAATATTCTGGTTAGAGCTGTGTCTGCTTTGAACAGCAGCCTGGGATAAACAAGTTCTCATGTGCCTTGAATCATCTTAGAGTCCTATGGTCCTATCCTACCTTGTCTCTGTGTGCTTCTTCCAAAGACCACAAGTCCTTCAGATCCTGTGCATTATCAACCATCTTTAGTCAGGTGTCTTGAATAGTGTAGGGCACCTCAAATTTCTTTATAACAATTTGTATATAACGAATTGAAACAAGGCCAAGGCATCTTTATTTTAAATAGACATCTCCCTATTTTAAATAAATATCTAAGCTCCTGTTGGACAAAGATCCCATTACAGTCAACTCATACCTAATGTGGGATTCAACAATCCAGAATTAGGTGCTCAGTGAAAGGTGATGAGGTGGACAGCTGTAGGTTATCCAAGACACATGGGACATGTTTTTTTTCACTATAACATATAACATGTAAGATTACCAGAGCCTCAGAGGAACCACTGTTGACCCTCAGGACTACCCCAGTCTGATACCTCACAGCACCAACTTTTAACCTTAGTCATGAAGTCAGTGTGGTTTAACTTACCTCAAATCAGACATCTATGGACTGCTCCAATTTTGTAAAGATGCCATAAAGTATAAAAATCAAATGCTCAGATGTATCTGACATAGCACTTTGGCCTTGCAGATATAATAGGATTTATGGTAGAGCCATGGGCTTTTTGAGGTGGCAGCTGGATACCAGGACAAATACCCTAGGGTATTCTAGAATGACAGCAATACGTAGCCAACTGATTAATCTGAATACACTCTTTGTAGTCTGCTGATATACTGAGCAGGGTCTCAGTTCAGCTGCTGTGTATGTATTGTTTTAATGTCATTTCAAACAGCTTCAGTTGTCATGAGTATCTGCTAACATCACAGTTATCACCAAGGCTTTCTAAACATTATTAGATGCCTTTACAAATGACAGTTGAAGAGTTTCAATATTTATATATGTGTATGTACATATATGTGTATATGTATGTGTATATATACACCCGCAACCTCATATTTAGTCAGCTGTATTTGCATATCTAAGTTTAGAAATTGACCATCTGGAACTGCATTTTACCCAAGGAAATATTAACTGTGTTGTATAATAACTAAGAATCTTTTCCAAACTGCTGACTCCTCAGGCAAGGAACAGATTCTGAGAGTCAAGTGCTGATATGCTAATTTGGATAACATCACTTCCTTTGGTTACAGTTTTTCATTGATGGTACAACAACATGAAATAGATAAGAGATAAGATTTGAACTGGAGTTTCATTTTAGTTGAGGGGTAGTTAACTCTCCAGTTTCAATTTTTTAACTAGAAGTTATCTCATTGAGACAGTGCTATTGGCCACATATCTGGGCAACTTCTCAAGACTTAATACTGAAATTACCTAAACACTCGATTTAATAACAAGAAAACTAATCTAGTAAAGAAGGGGAAAAAAGTTCTCAATATTCTTCTTTGTTGACTAGTACCCGAACTGCAATTCAAGCTTTGATACATCCACATACATACTACCATTATAAATATATAATATAAATAAAACACAAGGGTTTTATTAATTCCTTTAAAATATCTATTCATAAAAGGTATATTTAAATTTTCTTAATCAAAGCTATTTTTAACTTTAGGAAATGGAATTAAAACTTTGCTGGCAATTGCATTCAGACAGAAATCTGCAGACCATCTGTGATTTGAAACCACAGCATACAGCCAGACCATCCCTGCTCTCAGAAAAATACTAGCCCACTTGACTCTTTAATGTTTGCCTAGAAGGCACATTTCCTACTGGGACAATTAAATTGGCAGCTCTGGCACATTCTTCTCAGCACAAACCATGTTGCACCCTTGTTTTAATTACCATCAGAAGAAAATCACAAGAACACTATGAGGCTTATTTCATGTATTTTCTTTTTGCTAATTTATTTTTCTTCTTTTTTTTTTAACTTTTGGACTGGAAAAGTTTGGGTTTGCTTGCTTTCTTTCTAACAATGCCAGAAACTTCTGAAATATCTGCTTGTTCATGAACTACCACAGCAAAAATTATTCTAAATAACTACAGAAGATTCTACCAAGAATCATGGTACAATTTTGCAAGGAAATTAACAAAGACCATCAGTAAGAATAATCAAATTATAAAAATCCAACTTTAACAGCCAGGAGGAGTATGAAAATATTTTTTTAAAATATCATTAAAAAATCATATTTGCACCTAGAGTGATGCAATAAATATAATTTTGCTTCAAATGACAGAGAAGAAACACAAGAATCAAAATATGGAAATCAAAATATGGTAAACATAATCTTAACACTCTTGGTGCTACTGAAATTCCAGGAAAAATGAGAATTACATACAATCTATTCAGCTGATGTGAGCTAAAATTGGAACATTTTTTATGTGTCCAGAATTTTTATTCTCTTTTTTTCCCATCCTTTTATTAGCTTTATTAAAAGTCTTAGCAAATAAAAACAGTGTTTCCTCTGGGAAGATATTTTTTTCCTAAGGAACATAAATTTACTACTTTACACAATCAGCACCTTATAGCTTCATCTGAAAAGCATATTCACCTAATCTTTGTAGTCCTCAGAGACAGGGAATTTAAAAGCAATTTAATTGTGCTTATAATTTAGGTCATATTATAGCTTCCAAATGAGTAACAAATTGTTGGCAGTAATTATGCATTAGCTTTAAATAGGTCTTGCCTTTTAATATAAAACCAATTTCCTGATGGCTATGGATTTTTTTCATCTTCCTCTTTTGGCTTGTTAAACCATTTGTTTACTCTATGCACATGTGCTAAAATAATGAATTCCTGATGAAACCTGGTGCAAACGAATGTTCTGTTCTTTCACTTCAAAGCTGAGTTTTGGACTGATGACTTTTGGACTGATGACAGAATTGGATTGAGAAACATATATTTAAAGGAGACATTGTAATAGGTACATCTAGAACTAAGATGTAGCAGGTCCCACACCCCCAATAGGGATTATTTTCCCATTAAATAATTATATTTTACTTTACTATGTCCAAATATATATTTTGTACTGATAAAAAATCTAGAAATTTAAAAAAATAATTTCTATTTTCACATGGATTGGAGACTCAGTGCTGAATACAGAAGTTTATTGCAAGGAAGATAGGACTAAGTAGTTGTATGAACTATCATGTTTTCTTCTTGGAGCTCTTAGAAGTAGGTGTCTGTGTTTTACAAACTTGTCTTTCTACTTTTTGTTTAAAATGTCATTCAAGGTGTGTGACGATATTTAACTTTACATTGCTGATATGCACAAAACTGGCAAGAGATTTTTGGATCTGTGAAAAACATGGCATTTCTAAGACAGAGAGCTTTTATAATCAGCGCTGTAATACCTCAGAAAGAACTGTGTGCACAGGCAGCTGGCAGTTTTTCCAGTAAGTGGCAGCCCCATTCTATGGCCCATTGCCTCTAATGCTCACCAGATATTCAGATGATGTATCTATTTACTCCTCCGTGTTTGATAGAATACTTACATTGCAGTGACTGATAGCTCATTTGAGACTGCTTGGCTCAGAGAAACAAAACAGCACTTTTAAATTCTGGATTTTGACAATTTTTATTGTACATTTCTATAATAGCCCAATGGGAAGTCCAGCTGCCAAGTAATTCTGTCTTTTCTTCTGACCTGGCATAGCAGGTTTTTTGCACAAAAATTCCTGTTGTGATTTATATAGCTTCCAAGAGACACCAAAGCATGAAACACCTTTTTTTTTTTCCTTTAAACTGTTTTTGTTGTAGTTTTCATAGACACTCATGGCTTGCATTAAGAAGATTTAAACTCTTGATAATGTAACCAAAACACCTGCTAATATATTCCAAGACAAATAAACTAACATAAAGATTAATTTGAAAAGATTTTATCACTTTGAGAATTTCCAAAGATGTGCAGCAATTGATAAAAGAGGGATTGAAAGGAGCATTAAAATAACTGATTCTGAGATAAATTCATTTAAATTATTAAATTGTTGCAGTGTGATGCCATTTCCTGTTTCACCTATCCCAACCCCCCAGGTGTGCCAACCTCTGCTTTCCCCTCCCCCTGTCCCCGGGCTTAAAAGGAGACAGGACCACGCGGTCTGGATTCTGTTGGGAGCTGTTACAAGATTCAGAGGTCTGTCATGCTGGAATAAAACTCTGGATTAAAACTCTGCGACAGAATCCTCTCCTTTCTCTCTTCACCGTTGCCTGAACCTTTTCCACCAGAGGTAAACTGAGTTCCTACTTTGCCTGGATTTGTTCTGAGTGCCCAGCTGCAGCACCCAGCCAAAGGTGTCTCTGAGGTGAAAACACCACAGCTGCAGCCTTTGGTCCAGCAGCAAGGGCCAGACGAGGCCAGGCGCGTCCCACCCGGAAATATTCGGATTATTATTCCATATTAAATGTATTTATTTACAAAATAAATCACTAAGGGACTGCTCAAGTATATTATATTTGTATCAGTGAAGAAGCCATATGCCCTTTGCATGGAAAAAAAATCAAAATACTATATCAGATTAAAAAAAGAAAAAGAGAGAAGAAATAGTGACATAAGGTAGAAAAACAGGCTGAAAATGTAGGCTGAAGAATATCTACAGATATTTGCCCATCTCATGAAGCATGTATCGCCAGATTGGCAATAGATGCAAACAGGAGGATCTCTTGGCAGAGAAGCTGATTGTTGAAGTGTATTTCAGTCTGTCCTATCTGGATGGAGCTAATGTCCTGTAAATAGTTGTCTTATGTCTTCTGAACAGGCAAAATGCCATACTGACAGGCAGATATGAATATTAGCATGAAAAATATCATTATATACTTCCCATTTGAGTTTTACAGTCTCTAGTCTGGCAAACTACAGAAAACCACAGAAAGAGTGTTCCAGCAAGTTGTGAGCAGTTTTTGAAAAACTACGTGCTATTGGTCAATTTAAATAATTAAAGTTTAGAAAGAACAATCCCATAGAGAGCTGTCTATTTCTGGAGCTTGTAAATTAAGCTTACTGATCCAAAATTATCATAAGAAAGAAACATGATATTTTAAGGATTTTAAATCTCAAGACACTTCAAAGGCAATTGAAATCAAGTTATTATATGAATCTTTAAAGCTGAATTTTTTCTCTTACATTTTCCTCATTTTGCTGATTACCAAAAATTCTAAATCTCAGTCACAACTAAGTTGCACTTTGAAAAAAAATATGACTTTCCACTAACACACATGAAGATTTAATGAAAATAATAAGTGGCTCAAAAAAAAAAATAATAATGCTTCTAATATTTTCCCAACACCCATTTTTAGTTTAATATTTTCATTTTCACAAGTAAATAAATAAAATGAGGGTATAGTATGGTTCAGATCATGTAGGTCACATTATCATGAAACTAATGCATAGTGACATTGTGCCACCTGAAATATTCAACGAACAAAGACCTTGTCTCTCAGCCTCAGTGTCATTTTTAACTATGATTTAGTCTTTCTTTTTTCCTTTCCTCAAAAGAGTTCTAGGAAAAATTAACAATTTTATATTAACAATTGAAGCAGTAAAAATCTGTATGAAGTTGTCAAGATAATCTAAGGTCAATAAGCTGCTCTTTGAAATTCAACAGTATTATGGGAGTAAGAATTTAATGATCCAGTTTCATGATCTCATATGAGTCTTGTCTATTTTCCTTTGTCAGGTAATTTGGAATAGAGTTGCTAATGACTTAATCTGAAAATTTTGATATATCTGATTGTGTAGACAGAGTTGATTCTTCATTCCAGCATAATGCATAAAAGTTCCTAAATTTAGTGAGGGTAACTATTTCCAAGTGTCAATTTTGTTCAGCAAATAATTCACTGTCTACTATGACCTGCTGTAAGGGAAGTATTTCCCTTCTCAAAAACCTTGCTCAGAGCTAAGTGAGTTATAGAAAAAAGAGTTCTAGAGGAGTAGATACATACAGTCTCTCCAAATTCTGTCCTAGATTACTCTGGTAACTAAAAACACAAACCTATTCCTGGAGTAAAATGCTTCTCCCTAGAGCTTGAATTTTAGAGACAGCATGCACATGCTTCATTACTACTCACACAGGGGAAAATAGACTGAAATAGTGCAATAAGATACTCTTTTATCACCCTTCATTTTAGCTAATCAAAATGTGGCATCTATTTGCTGTGTAACACGATATTCAAGTAGGGAAATTGTGCACCAGAGCTGGATAATGTGTGTCAGAACCCTCATTAAGGATGATACAAATTCAGTAAAGCAAGCAAATTGAAAGCATAAGTTAATAGCAGGCCTCCTGAGGTTGAGGAGGACTTTCTTCACTTGATTAGGTAAGCAATCCTAATAAGAATGCAGAGTAAGAAGATGCAAGAGCTTCCCTAGCAGAAATATTTCTTGTCCATAATTAGGAGTTTCCAGTTCTATGCTCAAAAACAACATGGTTTCATAGCAGTATAGGACAAAATATTTATAGAGTATATGTAAAAATGTTCTCATTGACTATGCAAAACCAAAACAGGGCTTACATAATTTTGTTTCATTGAGAGTTTTTATATGGACTCAGTAGGAAGCAGAGTGTTGGCCTGATTTTTTTTTTTATTGGTTTTGGTTTGCTTTTAACTTTTTGTTCGTTCACAAGAAAAAAATAGTGTTGATAGATTGCATGGAACACATAACACAAAACACACCATATTTTAGGTCCTATACATCCCCGCTTTTCTAATTATATACTTTTTTTTTCTCAGAAAGACAAAATTCTAGCTAACTTTACAAGCACTGTTGTTTAACATCCAGATCATTGCTTATAATGTGAATATAAATTTGTTTCTGCACACTTGGCAACTTATAGCTTATTCCCATTGCTAATGCCAGCATTTGTCACTGCATTGATACTTGGATTATTTTATTAGTTCTATAATTCTCTATTCCTACTGACTAGTCTAAACATATCTAATACCCTTTAAACAAATAGCACATTCATTCTCCCTTCTACTGACACTTGTGCTGGGAAGTTCAGTAGGTGTAAAAAGTTGCTTTGTTATGTTTCAATGAAATAGGTGAAATGTCTATATTTCCTGGTGTATTGTGTAATGAACAAAAAATGATCTCTACATATATAATATCATGCTATATATAATATAGCATGATATATATAATATCATTTTGATGCTTCAACAGAAACTTCAAGGTTTCCTGCTGCCGCTGTTTTTCTCTTCCCCATCTCTCAGCCTTGTCACTTACCAACTGCTCTCTCTCTTTCACAACTTTTAACTTCAAATTATCTGCCCCCTCCCCCACCAATTTTGATTTTTTACTGTTTAACCTCATTTCAGTTTGGAGCTGCCTAATTCAGTTGTCTGAAAGAGATAAGGCAGTCACAGTTCCCTGTCCATAGGTACAACCAGAGGACAGGCTGAGCATGCATTACCAGGAGGCAGGCAAACCCATGCACATACTATATGTACAGGTACATTCACAGACAGACACACAGCTCAGCACAGACACTCAGCACTCACAAGGACATAGACAACACCTATTGCCTTTTTCTGTTCCCCTTTCTGATCAGGATGGGAGTTGATTAGTGGAAAGGATATATGACCCATGCTCCACTGACTGGCAGTCAAATCCCCATAAAACCCATGCATATGCAATACATTTATTTGCCCTGAGAAAGTGTTAGGGATGGATTTTAGTGAGAAAATAGGAGATACTGCAGTGATCAGGTGCAAAGAATGGCCATGAGTATAGATTAGCAACCTGTTTGTAACTGACCAACAATTTTTATGCCTTTTTCCCCTCTATGTCCCTGTATTTAACTCAAACCCCCTTGGTCTGTGTAGTTCTCTGTCTTTGACTCCTCCATTAAATAGCCAATAACGTCTTGCACAACCTCCCAAATTGTTTGTGGTGCCTTCTAGTGACTCTTGTATATTCCCATAATCTACTTAGGTTGCCAGATAACAAATCCTGTTTCGTTCCCAAATTCTTTCCACTTCATTCTGTAATACAGATGATAAGCTGTTTCCCTTTGTTTGCAAGGCCTCCTGGTATTTGTCACCCTGGTTTTTGTTGCAGATTAACATTGAACTTATTGCTCTTTCTGGGCAGACCTCTGAAGCAGACAATTCTGTGGGATACCTGTTCAGTGAATTGCATGGCATCTTCCTCCTCCATATTTGTCATCTTTGTAAGGTTCCTTTCACTCATGTTATTAGACTTTAAATAAATAACTTAACAATTTTCTTGTTTCTCTTTTTCCATCTGAAGTCCTCTCAATGCTTTCTATTTATATATCTGTTACTTTCTACTGCTTTCTAGCACTTAATTTTATACTTTTACTGTTAACTTCTGCTACATTTTCTCTATTTTATAATTTAGTAAGTACATGGAAATGAAATATGTCATCTACATTTGGATTTAATCAGAAATTTTATTTTAGCAGAATGGGAGAATCCATGTTGAGCACTGGCACAGAAGCAGTAGTTATTATGTGTTCTGATTGAAGAGCAAACATATTAAATAGTTTGATTCATCCACCACACCATTCTAATTACAAAAGCCTATTACATGATCATTTCTGTCCAATAAGCCTGAATCTTCTCCAAATTCTGCTTCTGATCTGACACTACTTAACAGATATATTGCCCATTTGTTGCAAATCTGCCTCTCTGATCTGTTCTGCATGCGAGACAGGAGAATCACACAAGATGCACCAGAAGGATTACTTGCATGCAGCCAAGCAACATCAGAGAAAGACTGAGCAGACTATCAAGGTATCCAGCTATCAAGCCTATCAAGACTATCCAGGATTAAGTCACTGAAATTGAGCAAATGTTGTGGAAACTAAAGAACAGATGATCCATACAAAAAATGCACACAATGAAAAATCACTCACTGATGTTCCTTCCAATGAAATGTCACTCTAGCAGAGTAAAACATTTTATATTCACTATTTATGTTCATTCCGTAATTGGAATATGTAAATAATATTCTCTTAATAATATAGTCTATGTTTTGGCAGTCAGGTTTCCCTCTTGCTCTCATTCGCATTCAGCCTACGCTCACATGGAACACATACAGGCTGGATTCCAGTAGAAGAATGTCCCTTTCCCAGAAAATAGCAATACTTGATAATCAGCATAATCTGAATAACTCAATTTGAAATTTATCAGACTAATCATACTGATTTGTCATAATATTTCACAAAAGTCATGGAATAAGACATATTTGAAAATCCATGGCTTATTAATAATTTAATTCTCTAATTCATTTTGGCCATATGCTGCTTTTCCAGTATTAACAAAAACACAATCTTCTATACTGAGTTAGGAAATAGGCCTTTTTTTTTTTTCATTTGGAAATGAGAGAAAAGACTTACTTTTCTCACTTTAAAATAAAGTTAAAATGTATTCTAAACCAACACGGCAAGCATTGATTACCTCTTCTCCCTTAACTCATGAACACATAGCCGATACATCATTTTGCTAACAGCTGTTCCTATTGTGGTTGATAAGAAGTGAAAAGAAGGTACAAATTAATTTGGAAATTAAAAACATTAAAAACATAAAATCCATCTACTTAGGAAGGCATGATACACAAATCAATGTGACTTCTTTGACTTAATGAGAAAAAACATTTATGAAGCCTGAAAATTGTGCAAAAAAATGTATAAAGTATCATTGTGTAAGAGAAAAAGACATGAAAGAGTGGAAGAATTACAAATATTTTAATTTTCACTAGAATTAAAAAAAAGTGAACTTATAATATTCAAAGTTAAAATTTTAAATTTTTAATTTCATTAAACTCTATTGTGCATAATTAAGGCAAGTGAAATACAGGAAAGTCAGTCTTTCAAAGCTGAAGAACAACATAGTTTATGCTATAAAAACGTATTTAAATTAAGATTGGATTGTAAAGTTTGGAGCAAAAAATTTGACCAAGAATTCTGAAATAAGGGAGGGTGGGATATTGAAGAAGAAATTAAGTTTCATTCTATTTTCTAAAAGTATTGCTTTCCTAAATCTGTGCAATGTGCCTTGAAATAGAACATACGTGTTTATTTCCATCCTTCAAAATAATACTGGCAGGACTTCAGGCGCATGAGTTGTTGTTTTTTTTCCCTAAAAGCAGTGTTTCTCAGTATAAATAGATTCAAATTTGTTCTACTCTTTTTTTTTTTTAATGGTTGTTTGTATATTCCCATATATAATATTTGCAAGAATTTATACTCAGGCTTAAGAGAAATGACAGTCTGTTATGATCCATGTGAACATATAGCTCAGCATGACATTCAGAATGCCCCAAGGGGGAAAAAAATCAAACAAAACCAAATTATTTTAATATTCAATGTAGAAATAACTTCAGAAACAGACTGTCACTTATATTTGATTATCTAAAATATCTCTAGGATAAAATTGAATGAATTTTTGTGTTAGATTTTCTGATGGAAATCTTTCTGTAGATATAATTGCAATTTAAATAGTAGGACTCACAATATCTCTCTGAAAACTCCAGCCGCATCTACTGCAGAAGCTTAATTTAAGATAATGCACTGCCTTATCTAACACTGCTAAAATTTTATACCTCATCTATGTATTTCAGAAAATTTTCAAGGTCCATATACAGGAATAGATACCTGTGGATATGACTATTATACTTATTATATAGACATCTTGCATATTATTTTTGGCCTTTAAAGTCCCTTCCAACCCAAACTGTACTATTAAATGAATCTTTGATATAGAATCATATGCCACAAATATTAAAAAATATACTTTTCCTTATTGTGGCTCATGTTTTTTAGATGAAGTTTTTAATTTTCCTATTGCTTACAAAAACTATGGCCATAAAAGCTCTCTTAAACCCTCTCAAAATGTTTTGTGCATTTCAAAATTAAATCTAATTTATTTGAATTCTTATTCTAACATTCATGAAAAGCCGAGCTATTATAACCACACAAGTCTTGAATCAGTTAATCCTGGTGCTAGAAGAAAATCTAAGCCAAAAATGTCCTGTCTCAGGTTTTCAGGCCAGCTCCATTCCTTAAAATTAAATCTTCCATGAACAAGCACTGTCATCTGTCACACCATAAGCACATCTCCTTTGACATTCAAAGCTTATTTAAAAGGACTGTCTTTCAAATGTTTCCCACCCGTACACCACACTTCTTTTGTTGCAGGCATTTCAAAAGACACTTTAAAAGATGGAGGAGGAAGAGAAATGAAGTTGCAACATATGAAGTGCAATTATTGCACGCTTGCATAACCATCTGTAGGCCAAACTTTGAAGTCCCTGTTTGGCAAAACTCAAGCTTCTTATCCTTATTTCTTCAAATACTCGAGAGAAAAAACACTTCTTTCAAGTCATTCCTGGCAACAAAGACATTTCGTCCAAAACAGCCACACAGCAAGTGATTTAACATGAGCCAGGAAGAATTTGAAAAGGGGAGAACATGGTTTTAAGATATATTTTGCAGTGGGGGAGCACTTGTCAAATTACTGATGCACTCTTTTATTCAAATATATTTTTAGTTTGGTAACCCCACTTTATCATGAAGGTAGATTTTTTTTTTCAATACAGTATCCCTTTTACACTTTTCACAGCACATTGACAGCAGTATCAATGTGAATTAAAATACTTACTTAAAATGAATGAAAATGAATACTTTTTCTCCCTAGCCACATTTTTGGGGATTGCCAGTTCTGTTTCATTTTGCTTTGTTTTCTTTTGTTGTCAAGATAATAAACAGGTTATTGATATTAGTAGGTAAGGAAAAAAATGATACATTAAATGAAACATTTAATAACTGGCAGATAAAAAAAATTAAATGACTACCATATGCACATACATAAATGTAGCTTCTTTCCAGCTTGCTTTCTTCACTGAAGGAATGCTGTTTGCTTTTTTCCCTTTTCGAGTTTCCTGAAAGGAGTGTTGCACCAGGAAAAATCAAGCATGTCTACATTCTGAGTGACTGCCAGGGAGAGACTGACCAGGTCAGGGAACATCTTCCATTGGGTTCAGCTGTCAGATTAAAAAAGAGAAATATACTTGGAGCATGTATCTCTGCGTATGTATAAAACCATTTGCTGAAACCTAGTCAAACAAAACAGTGAGTTATATCAGATCTATACTGATGCATTTAGAATTCTTCCTCTGTAGAATACACACCTTCTACTATTGCCACTTTACCAAAATGGTGAAATTATGTGAAGAGGATGTACATCAGAAACTTTCAGTAACACATTGGGGCATAAATTACAGCAAATGTAAATGATTTTGTTGTAAATTTATATAAAGTTTACTAACCAGAAACTCAGGATGAAGGCAAAAAAGGTAAATTTTGAGAGCTCTTCATTCCATTTTTCTTTTTCACTCTTGATCTTTTGATTATTGCCTTTTTTTTCCTATTATTTGAAAGTGACATATAATATCTCAAATTTGACCTATACTTCTTAGAGAGAAATGCATGTTTTTCTCAGCAATGAAATTCCATAATAAAATTTGCAGAACTTCATAAAAACTGTATTAAATTAGCTCATTCTCTGAAGAAACTATTGCTTTATGAGAAAATTAAACACTCTCTAACTTTTTGGTGCTTTAGGCCATAGTTTATAAGCTTAGCACAAATATTTTTTGCTCTGGACACCCAGAATGGTACATGGCTGGTCTTTTTGATCTTCAGTGAATCATGCATTTACACCTCCCATGAACTTCTGGGAAACAACATTTTAAATTTTGCAAACTAAAGGCTATTCATTTATTATGCTCATTTTTTCTCCCCCCATGATGGGTTTTCTTCAGAACAAAGAATGAGCTTTAAGGGTCTGTCTTGATGCAAACCAACCAACACTAAAACACAGCTGTTCGGAATCAACACAGTGGGGAAAAAAATTTTTGTGAACACTTTTGTCTTACCTCACACTGAAGTCTATATTAAAATTAGATAAATAAAATAGATGTAGGACAATTGTGGTACATAAAGGTGAGAAGTAAAAAAGAGACATTAAGTGGAATGCAAATATATTTCAGAAATATATATATATTAATATGCTCTGGTTCACATTGTAGCTCTCCCTCTAAAGATCTGAGAAAAAAAAAATTTGTTTGATTTGGGTAAATTTGTGACATCAATAACAAAAATTGGTACAATGTCACACAGTCTATACACTGTAAAGGGAACTTTAGCTGACTGCCTTGTGAATACCTCCCAGAAGCCTTAATTATGGAAGGTAGTTCCAAATTATATCACCTTTTGGGACTTGACTTTGTTATTTCAGGCCTCTAAAGCAGGTTTTGGACTGAAATGCTGACTTGTATTTCTTATGCTGTGGTGTATACTTGCATTAGAAAAGAAAACAAGAGAAATATAGTCACGCCATTAGGAACAAGATGGGAAATTATCTGGCAGAAAAGAGAAAGAAAATGGAGGAAACTCAAAATGTGAATAGTTTGTTTTGATTTAAAATTGAGGAAAGAAAAGCAACATTTCCTAGAGCTAAGTTGCATTGAGAGTGCATCTACCTACCTACCCATCCAATAAAAACACTCTGAGACTTCATTCTAAGCTGAAATTCCCTGATTTCTGTTGTGAAAAGGTGATGTCTACACTAGCATACAGTGAGGGCCAGTAGCAGTGAATCTGTAGGATGAAATAGCTGGTGCTGAGGCACTGATGTCCACACTAGACATATTTCATTGATTTCTTTTTTCCTTCAAAAGATTTTATTTCTGGTTTCATTAATTATATTTTGGTATAGTCACAAATCACATTTTTCAGCTTCATCTAAAAGGAATTCTGTTTGAGCACTTGGGTGCCATTCCATGATGCAAACTGAAAAAAAGTAACAGTGATGACTGGGAGATTCATTCAAAATCTCACTCTGGATGAGTAGTATAGCTTGTCTTTATAAGGATTCTGCTGACACATAATATAAATAAAACAGTCAAGGTGCTCTATCTTTTCCCTTATGTAATCTTCATGATGCCTGACTTCTACCTTTTCCTTACTGTGGAAATATTTTTCAAAAGGTGATCATGAAACTTCCTTTACATTTCCATTGAAAAAAATATCCAGGCACACTGAAAAATTATATTAGCAGTCACAAGTTTCTATCCTTCTGATACATCCTTAAAAAACATGAAGTTTTTCCTCCAATGCTTAGAAAATTTTTATATTAAAACTTGACAGTTATGGGGAAAAATAAAAATCACCAATTTTTCTATCTCTACCCTAAGTCAAATTTTTTTTTAAAGGTGATATGGTTAAAGAGTTCGAAGGGGAAATTTATATAAAGGCAGAAACCAAACTAGCTCAGAATTTTCTAGATTCCATTCCCCTTTCTTCCCTTATTTTGCTGCTCCTTACATGAAGCTATTTAAATCTATCTGACAACATAACATATAATTTCCTGTCTACCAAAAGACTTGTACTACAGTCACTTTAATTCTTGCATCTCAGAGTTATGAATAAGATAATTTTACACTTCAGCATTCTGAGTAAAGAAAAAAAATCTAATAACAGATTTAGGATTATAAACTTGCCATTTCATGTCATAGCAATGACAGACTCATGCTTGTGATAATCAAGTTTAACTGTAATCTTTCAAGAGAGCATATTATTTATTTTAGAAAATATATTTCTTCTGAGAAATATATTTGGGTTTATTTCCTTCTCTGTTCCTTTTCACAGAAAATAGAAATCTAATGTTCACAAGGTGTTATTACTGTACTAGTGCTAACAGCATTGCTTCAGTTATGAACCTCTTTTCACAAGTCATAGGGTCTTAGTCACAAGGGTATCATTAGGACAACTATTTTCTCTCTGGAAATCCAGTGCAAAGTTTGGGTCATTTGTATAGGACTAGGAACACTCCTTTCCTCACTGTTGCTGGTAGAACACAATGTAGTCATCATATTTTCTTCATTATTCCAATGTTTGCTCTCAGAGAAATTCTTAGGTATAAAAAATATGTCAAATGGCATCTGCTAGATTAATTTTGTTGTTAATTTAAGATTTGAATGTTTTACTGAGATAAGCAGATTTAAAAGGCTTCAGGAGGACTTAGACTAAGAATTACTGGGGAACTTTAGTTATACACCATCTGTCTTTCCATCCTAAATTCTCTTCTACTTCTGGCCTCATCACAAGTTTCATCACATTTCAGCTGCTTTTCATGAATTGGTTCTACAGGTTTACAGGGAAGCATTCATCCAGAATGCATTCATTTGCATAGGAGAAAATAAAACCCAATTCCAGCACCTGGAAAACTATATTCTTGCTCATTTCTATAATTTCTTATTAAACTTTCTTTCTAAGCTAAAAATTTAGATAAGTGGAAAAAGGTCAATAAAGGAAGAAACAAATGAAGTAAATCCTTTAACAGGGAAAAATTGAGCTTCAGTCAAGGTCAAAGACTGATATAATTGTATTTTTTTGTTATTTATGTTTTCAAATTATTATAATGAGTTCAATATTCACTTTCTAAACTCTCAGAATAGCCTTATATTTGGTAGGAAAGATCAGGGTCAGTTCCATGCTTCACTAATAATCCACAATGAAATATTCTGTGTGCAACTGTTCTACTATCAGCACTGTCAAATGTCCCTTGAGTGATCATAATTAAATATCAGCCTTACAAATGACTGTAGATCTTCTACCAGGAAAGTGCAAATTTATAATATAATGATAAAAAAAGAATAAAACAAAACAAAACAACTAAAAAACTACCAAAAGAAGTACTACACAAAAAAAATTATTGTAGAAACTTCTTGAAGAATTAGTTTGGTTCAAGTCACAAAATTATGAATGTCAAATGGCTTTGTGACTGTTTCACATATGTTCCCTATAATGATATACTCATTAATTCCCCTCGTTTTGCTGTCACTCTAAAATTACTTTCACATCTGTTTTTGACAAATGGAACTGTGCTTTTACATTAGGCAGACAGAACTAGACTCAGATCCAAGAAAAAAATTGAAGCACAGCATAGGTTTCTCATATAGCTGAGGAATTCAGTATTTGCTAACTGGATACAAATGGCAGAAAACGACATCGCAGGTAAATGTGAAATCGTACATAGCCAGATTAAATCTTCTTACAAAGTCTTTTTTTAATAGGTTATTTCTTCTCAAATATATGGTTAAGGAGAGAAGCTTATCTAGACTGATAGAGTTAACTCTTCTGTTTTATTAGATGAAATGATTTTGGATAAAGTGGGAAAATCCTTCCATTCCCAGATCCAGTCACTAAAAACACTGTAATGACTTCAATTATTTCAACTAGGCTTGAGGTTGCCTCTGCTTTGTATTTTTTCTGCATTGACTTTTTGATTTGCCAAATTGATTTTGAAGTGGACTACATGTTAGATGTCTTTCTAGATGCAGTGTTTAAATAGGAGAAAATAATAAATAAGAATTTAATTAAATATGATTAAGTAGGAAAGTTATGTGGGGTAGCCTTAAAGCTGTTTTCAAGAGCAGCCCAAGGCAGACATGGCCTTATAAGAAACAATTTAAGCAACAAGTTGCATTTGTCTAGCTGAACATATATTAGTCCAGTCCTAACAGTACTAACCCTTAGAGTCCAAATTACCTAGAAAAAACCTTCACTTACAAGTAAGTTTTAAGTTGTTATAAAGTCACATGCAGACTCATACTCACATAATCTCTCCTAACATCCTCACCTTTTCTTCAATGTAAGTTCATGGTTTTTTGACCTTTTGGGTCTTAGGGTCAAATCAATATTCACTAAGGAGGAAGTGTAGAGTGTGAGTTTGAAAGGGTCATCAGCACCCCAGCTCTACCACAGGGGAAACAATAAGTTTAAGTTCATTCCTCCTTATTCTAGGTCTAATTTTATGTATTTTCTGAACTATTTTTAGCATTTTTCATTCCTTACTAGTCTTCATTTCCATATAGCATCCATATTTACAACCCCTAAAAACAGTTTGAGTTTTGCCCCATGTTTTATCCCTTTAACATCTAATAATTGATCATTGGTGAGTTGCCCACAAACATGTAGCATCTGTCATCATCACATCTACATCTACACACTTTCAAGGCCTTTCTTATAATGCTTTCAGTTGTCTATACTGATATTTTTTTCTAGGCTTACAGTTTATTCTGTACTCATTTGGGTTTGGCATTTACTAGTTACAGGCATCTATCAAAATTATTGAAGAATAGGTGCAATGTCATAATGTCGTAGAGAAGTAAGCTAAATACAAAACAAATTAAATAATAATCACTTGGATATTTGAGAACTGCTGCTGTTGCATCTAAGTCAGATAAATCTCCAGAGAAGTCAACACAAGTGTAGATACAGGAGTAGTGCAAAATCAGAAAACCTCTGTTCTGAGGCCTTGGAGATTTTGGACAAAGGTTTCTCCTTTATAGTAGCAGTGGCAGTACCATATTTGTTCAGCTACAGAGCTACACAAATAGATATTAAGTCTGTTAATGTCTAAAATTCATATTTCTTAGGAAGGAAAGGACAGAATGTAATAGGTTTTATTTGCCTTTCTGAGAATTATTTATATGCTTTAGTCAATACATATTTAATTCTAATTCACAGAAATTTTATTCAGTGAATGGAAACTACAGTTCCTAACAAATGCAAAAAAAATTTGCCTATAGAATCACACTATCAGTTGTTGATCTAATCAAGCCTCACATTTTCAATGGACAAACAAATAAAGGAGAAATAGAGATCTACACGTGCAAGCAGAGCAGGTGCATGGCCCAGGGGTCTGGAACCCAGGTTCCTAAAGGTTCGTCATCACAAAACTTAGCATCATGTCACCCACGTCCTCTTGGCTCTTTTCCCAAATTCCTCACAGTGCATTGAAAACAGAGGCAGGTAAAAGATTGTCTTTATGCTTTGAGTCAGAGAGAGAAATGTAATCTTGAGCTCTGTTTCATTACCCCTGAGCCAACCTTAGTCTTTAAGCTGCGAGATCCGCAGAACTCTCTCCTAGTTTGATCTCTGCTCTTTTATCAGTGGGTGTACTGCAGTCAATAAGACTGTAATTGTACAGGACAGTCTATCAGGTGTGTAGTGGATGTCATCACTTAGGGGTAGCATGACTAAGAATCTATGATGGGATTGTAGATTTAAATTCAGATTTTGATTTCAGGTAGTATTTCCCATTCTATGGGTTGGCAAAAATCCCAACAAACAAACACTGGTGATCCATGCTGTAATTTGACAGAAACAAAGAATGCTATACCAAGAAACATGCTATACCAGGAAATAGCATGTTGAATATAATTAAAAACATGAAAAAACCCTCCTGTCAATGGGAAAATATTTTGTTTTTCTTTGTGATTTTTAAATCTTTTTAATTTTATATATTAAATGGAAATATTTACTTAAATAATCTGGGAAAAGTTGTCATGAAATTTTATGAGATAATTATTTATAAGACTGAAGATCACACAAAAAACTTCTGTGAACTACACATAGAAGGCCTACAAAAATCCCAAATTCAAATATATATACAACACTACATATCCATTTCATTCATATTTTCAGGCATGGCCTGATCCAAGGCAAACTGAAATTTGGCCTTGCTTTCCATTCACTTCAGTGAGCCTCACAATGTGGTTCTTACTTTGTAACTTCATGGTGTTTTGGTCCAAATGCATTAAATCATGCATTGCTTAAGTGTTTACAAACTGAAGTCCAAGGTTTTATAACAGCTACTCTGCAGTCCATAATGTGAAAATCTGAGGCTTTATTAATATTGATTCAAATCTGGAGTTTTATTTCCTATGGAAGCATAATCTGTAGCTTTCTCTTCATCTTATTGAACAATGTGTAAAATTGTCTTGGCTAAAGTTTGTTATTCAAAGTAGAGGAGGAAAGTATCAACATTATCTCAAAAAAAATCCTCAGTTCATTTAAAGATTCTTGTCTTCTATCCAAATATACATTCAGACTAAAATATCCCTTCTATAAAAATAGCTTTATATTTATGATAATTCAAACATTCCCAGACAATTTTGTGCTATGTATTCTTATAGAAAAAAAAAGTTTGTGGTAGAAAAGAGATAAGAATCATCTGGATTTAGTTTATAATGATGGGATAGTAAGTCATACTAACAACAAGAATGCCTTTAATTTAGCTAAATCTAAACTGTTTATCCTTCCACTAGATGTCCTGAATTACTGCATAATCATTTCAATGTTTCAGATTTTTTATAAGTCAAATGCAGTAGTAAAAGGCTAACAGTTTTGTTTCAGTGCTTTAAACTAAGAACATTTTTAAAGATAAAAATTCCATCTTGAAGTCAGGCCTCTATTCAATATTTTACTATTATTTGTGAGAAAATAATTAAATGCCATCCTATTTAATAAAAAAGGTAACAGAGTAAAGTGACCTTAATGTTACAAGGTGCTTTCTAGTAAAAGGAGAATCAAGATTTCTAAAAAGCCATTTATGCTTTGTTGTTAAAACATGCTGCCTCATAAGAATAGCAAAGAAGCAGAAAATTAACAACCAAGTCCTGTTTTCATGAAAAACTTATTTATAAAAAAAAGACCCTCAATGAAATATTTTTTGAAATAGCAATGCATGCCACACCAGCTACCTAGGGAGTGTCAGACTGAATCCTAATTTGTTCCTTTTTCAGTCTTGAGTCTCACAATGGTAAAATACTGGAAAATAAATAGGAAGTATTCATCCTTACTTTTTGTCCTTAGGTTTATTTATAGGGTACATCTGCAGCTGGTGTTATGACTGATATAAGAAGTGCTGCCCATTCCACCCTCTGTTCTGTAAAACCTTCAGAAGGAGTGCTCAGAATGGTCCCATGACATAAGCACAGCTGTGATGGTCAGTTGTGGAGTCATGGAGGTGTCAGTCCCTGCTGTGGTGGTCGCTGCTTTTTCCTTTGGTGGGCAAAGGCTCAGGAATGGCTTTAAGAGAATGAATGTCTGTATTTGCTACTGCTGAGGCCAGCAGTTCTTCCCTGTAGGGCAGGAAATGGGTGAGTTGAACTGTTTTCTTCTGGCTCCTCTTTCCTGTAGGTTTTCCCCTTATAAATTAGCGTAAATATCTCTACAGTAACCTGGAGAGAACACAAATGGTTATGGGAGTCAACACTTGGAAAAAAGGGTGAAGGGGAAGGTGTTAGCAGGAGAAAAATGTAAAAATGAGGAGCAACAGGTAGACACTGAGCAAAGAACCTTGGGTGGGTCAAATGGTAGTCTACCCAGAGATGTGGCCAAAAGAAAAGCAAGTCTCCCAGTTAGCATGATCCCTTTCTTGAATCTCTTCTTCCTGATGGAGCATGGTGGTTGCATAGGACTAGAACAAGGTTAGTGAAAAATTATTGAAACAATATTGATTAAAACTGCAGAATGTCCTTCCACTTTTCTATCAGAATACAAAATGAAATATAACTTTTCTGAAATAAGGAAGCAAATCAGTTGAATCAGAGAAATTTGAAAGCAAACCTTTTGTTGCACAAATAGGGGTTCATCCATTATCAATTTCTTGATTGTAACACAATATAGTGTGCTTTTGGAAACTTTCTATGCTTGTTCAAGATTTGTTCCAAATTTTTCATTACAAAGGAGTCTTTCTTCCTGTCTTTATCTACATTGCAGGCTTCCTACTTTTTATGCCTTGCTGTGTACCTACCCCACTTAGCACTCCAGGATATGCTAGCAACAGAGTTTCCTTAGCACTCCAGAAAAAAAAGAAAAACCTTTTATTTTTCCTTTCTTAGTCACAACTCAAAGGCAAGATAAGCAGATGGTTTTCACTTCTGGTTCACAAACTTATTTAAAAAACACAAAAAAAGTGACAGTCATTGCACATGTAGCAAACAGTGCAAAAACAAATGGGTGCTATACCATCTATACTGGAAAAGTCTGCAGTGAAGACAAAGAATTACCCTGCAGAGGACTACAAAACCCCACAAAATGTGCTTTATATGAAACAGAAATGGATGTGAGTCATCCTGAGAACTTCTAAAGCAAAGTGCAGCATGATACAGTGGGGTCTTGCAGCCAAAGACAAGAGGAGTTGCTAAGAAGGAAAAATGAAGTACATAAAATCTTGAACTTTTTTGTTGCAAGCTGTACTCTTTCAATGAGCATCTATTTCCTCTTCAGATAAAACAGATATTGAACTGTTCAAAACAATATTAGACTGTCCTGATTTTTTTTGAAGAGATGTAAAGAAATAAGGACATCTACTGTGAATTCTTATTCTTAAGAGTCTGAGAGGGGCAATTATGAGTTGATTCACTGCAGAAAATTGTTATCTAGTCTTGTTAGTTTTGTTCATTGCTTCGTTTAACAACATTACAGGACCATATAATCTTAGAATGATTTGAGTTGGAAAGACTTTAAAGATTACACAGTTCCAACCCGCCTGCCATGGGCAGGGATACCTTTCACTAGATCAGGTATAGTATTGTCCTTTTCAAGAAGAATCATTATTTTATGTGAATGTGACAGTTCCTTTTTCTGTAAGAGTTAATATAACCCTTTCCACAATACAGCACCAAACTAAATTAAGAATTTTTTCACCAAACCAAATTATTTCTCAAAATATGATGCCTCCTCAGAAGTAAAATAAATATTATATCATGAATAATAAATCTAATATTAGAGTTAGAAAAGTGAAATTATTGGCCAGTATGAAACCTTATGTAAAACCTTTTTTATTTAAGGGATAATTTAAGAACTTTTGGGGTGTTTGTGAAGTTTCATTTTTTAAAACTTTGGAACCAACCTTGACTTGAAATTAAATCACTTAAGACAAACTTCTTTGCATGGAAAAGGTTCTAGCTGTTCTTTACAACTTTCAGTATTCACAGTACAGAAGACTAAAAGAAACATTTTATTCTTGGGAATCTAATTAATCTATCTTTATAAATAAATCTTCCTTCCTTTCTCAGCTCCACATCTTTTTCTCCAGGGGGTTTTGTGTCACTTTTGTTCCAAGATTTAAGTTTACAACTTCTCCAGTTCCTCTCTGATCCAGGAAATCTCACAAAAGTTCTCCTCCCAACCTCACAGAAGCTCTTACAGCTCTTTTTTCCCAGAGCTCTCATTCTATTTTAGTCACAGAATGCTGAGGGCTGGAAGGCACCACCTGAACTCATCTAGGCCAACTCCCCTACTAAAGCATACTCACTTAGAGCAAGTTATGCAGGATTGCATCTAGGATGGATTTGACTATTTCCAGAGAACGAGACTACACAACGTCTCTGGGCAGCCTGTTCCAATGCTCTGTCACCCTCACAGTACAATTTTTCCTCTTATTCACAGGGAACTTCCTCTGTTTCAGTTTGTGCCCGTTGCCCTTTGTCTTGTCACTGAAAAGAACCTGTCCTGGTCCTCTTGACACATACCCTCAAAATATTTATAGATATTTGTAGGTAAGATCCCCTCTTAACTGTCTCTTTATTGAGCTGAAAAGGCCCAGCTTCCTCAGCCTTACATCACAAGAGCCTTCCATCCCCTAACAATCTTTATAATCCTCTACAGAACTTTCTCCAGTAGTTGCTTGTCTTAAGCTGGATCTATATTAGTAACTAAAAGGAACTAGGGACCACCTACTGATCCTGAGGTAAATTATAGAGCACAGTCAATGATAAGACTCTTCCCTCACTCTTTATACCTGAAAAGATGTATGTATATTTATACACATACACACACACATTTATATAAAAACTGGGATTGTCCTTGTCCAAAATCATCAATCATGGGAACATCCTGACAAAGTCTGGCTGAATTATGGTAAGGCTATGCTTGTGTTTGTAACTTAGCTGAGTTTACACCTTGCTCTCTTGACTTTTTATTAGAGACATGCACAGGAATTTAGGCTAGTCTTTCTTGTTCTTACTGTCCTGGAGAATATCTCTTGCTCAGTAGTGCAAAAGTTGCATTTCCTTCATCTTTCAAGCTATCACATTCTGAAAAAAGTCTTCCTGATTGCTACTTGCTGCTGGTTTCATAGCATGGCTCACCAATTTTGCAGCAATAAAGAACTGAGGAAGAATTTCTTTACTCTGTGGGTGACAATGCACTGGAACTGATTGTCCAGAGAGTTGGGGAGCTTCCCTCCCTGGAGTTATTCAAGAAATGTCTGGACACAATTCTGTGCAGGATGACCCTAGCTGAGCACAAAGGTTAGACCCAGACTCTAAAAGGATGTTGTCTTTACTTTGGTAAGAGACATTGCATTAAATATAATGGTGTGCTCAGCGGAGTGCTATCAAGTCTGAGTCAAATTGTGAGACTCAAAAGGGACGAAGTATCCATTATTCCTCAATAATGTAATTAAAAATAAGGAGAAGAAACTATAGAGAATCAGATCCAGTATGTAGCACTGCATGGGGTTTCAAAAGGAAAATTGAAGAGATTGTATTGAAATGAGTTACTGTACTCTTTGTCAGTGTGAACACAGAATGAAATGAACATTTTGACCTGTAATTTGACATGATGTTTGAAAAAAAAGCTTGAGTTTTTTGTATTACAACTTTGTGAGGTATGTGCATACCATTAAATATCTACCATGCACTTTAAGTATCAGCAAGTTTCTGATACTTAAAAAGAGCTATAACCATTTTAATCATTAAGTTAACAGAACTAGCTTCTACTTAAAAATATATTTCTATAAGTTATTTATATTAATTCAAATAATACAGAAGAAATTTCAAAAATAATTTTTAAATTAAATAATTGAAAACAGTACCTATAATCAACTGGGGAAAACCAAAATACCACAAGTAACCACAGACCAGTTGAGTTTCTCAGTAAGTCTAAGGAGTCATCTTACCAGAGGAGTGGGTAACACTTTAAAAACTCTTTGAAACACTGTTTAAAATGTTTACCTGTACAACGAGGCAACCTGAAATTGAACCATGCTTCTTCTTAGACTTTGAACTAGCACTACACCATGACTTGCCATTCTTTCACCATCATTCCATTGTCACATGAAAAAACTGAAAAGTCTGAAAGATCAACATATTTTTCTTGCCAAGAAACAGGCAAAACTATATTAAGGAGAAATGATGTTAAAAAATCTCATCCTTATATTGTTTGTGCTCTCTGCAGGAATAGAGGAGTATTTTTTAGTTTCTTACTTTTTATGAGTATTAGTTTTTATTGTTCTGTTATGAAAAAGTCATTGAGGTCTCCTTGAAAGAAGAAAAAATTCTTTTGAAGCTTAGAAACAGGGCTGATATGCTAAATAGATGTTTATAATGTTGGCATGATTTGAGCAATATGTCATTTCAATTATCTCTTCAGAATTGTTTCCCAGTTATTATTTAAGACCTCAAGAGCAGCTGTAACAGAATGTTTCTTAAGTGATTTTCTACTGTGAGGTTGGTGCTCAGATAGCAAAACACAAGTTTTGAATTAAAAGCAGTGAACCAGTAAATAACAAATTAATAAGGTTTAGCTGAATTGAGTAGAGTTTAATTTATGAACTGAAGAGAAATATTGGTAAAGGAAATCAAGTAGGGAACATGTTCCAGTATTCCAGGGCAGAACCAACTCTTTTATTTTACTGTTTGCAACAGTTTGTGCAATTTAGCAATGCCACTATTAATTACAGCACTGGTAAAAAGTATGTGCACTATTTCTCTTTAACTAACTCATACAGCAACTTGTGCATTGAGCTGTATTCGACATTCTCTGATAATGAAGCCAGCAAAACAAACAAACAAACAAACAAACAAACAAACAAACAAAACTCCAAGTAGGGATTCTGTCATTCAGTTTCAGTTAATTCCTCTGTTATTCCTTTTCTTCAGTTTATTAGCATAAGCAGAGAAGGACATCTGAACATACAGCAATTGTTTTCTATAAGGTAAATCTGGATGAGTAAAAGAGAATACATCTCATTTTAGTACATTTTAATTTATGATCACAATAAAGAAATTAATACTTTCAGCAAAAAGACAGGATGCCCAGTTGAATGGTCTGTAATAAGAGAATATAAAGTAGCTTCTAGTAGAGATTAAAGTAATAGAAATATGATTCTCAATTTTTTCAATTTTTTCATTTTTTATTTTACTTCCCACATTTTCATAGGTATTTTAATAATTAACAACTTTACATAAATCAATGATAGATATACATAGCCATATGCATATGCCAAAATAAATATTTACTAGAAAATGCTGTTTTTCTACAAAATCTCTACATGTTTTGTTCTGGTCCTTTTAATAAACAAATTCAGATAGGTCAGTGGCAGTAACAATGAAGCTTGAAATGTAGGCTTATAAATATGATAATTCCAATTTATCTTCTTATGACATTTTAGTGCTACACTAGACAGCTGCTTACAAATAGGCAAACCTGTGTTTCCCTTCAGAAAGTAAAAAAAGAAAAACCTTAATTATGGCTTGGGAAATAGCATAAGTAAGATATTTTAATTTTATCAGTATTGTAAGGAGTTGCAGTCTCCTGAAACCTTGCTTAAAGATTAGCATGACATGGCAGGTGGGTTGTTTCATTTCCATTTCTTTTTTCATTTTACAAAGTTCCTAATTACATGTCAGATTACAAGCAGGTAGCAGTTTTTTTCCTTATTAACTTTCAGTGTTGAAAGAATTGCATTAAATAGTTTTGTTATCCTGTGCAAAGCCCCAGGATTCTCTCGGATTAAGGACTGGTTCTTGAAATAGCTACTCAGTCTCTACCAAACTGTCAGCACAGAATATTGTGATTTAAGAATGAGAAGTAACACCTTTCACTAGCAAAGGCAGATGTCCAGAAAATCTCATGAGCTATTTGAGTCAGCAAAGCCATGCTCTCACACAGGATGATAAGAAGATGGTCTGAGATACATTATTTTCAGTGAACCAATACTCTAAGTCTCAGTGTAATCACCCAGCCAAGAGTTCTTTCACAAAGTCTCTGATTTCTTAATTTTGGAGGAGGTCTGAGAAGAAATATTCCTACTGCTGGAACTGTTTCTTATTTCTTAGGAAGAACAGGATAATACAGTAATTGTCCTTCATCTGACGAGCAATTTTTGTTAATTTACAAGTAATGCTCTTTCTTTCCCCTTCACTTTATTAAAATTAAGGATTATACTGTTTCAGAGCTCCAGAAGGAGCAGTTTCTTACGTTGTAAAAAAGAGAGAAAAATCTGTATCTGTTATTCCTTATATCTTGGAAAATAGCTCTTTATTTCATTTAATTTCATGTGCACAATAATTAGCAATATAAGAACTTATAGAGTCTAAATAAAGGTATGAATTTTACTTTCTCTTTTTAAATATATAATAAGAACTTTGAAAATGAATGAATATATGAATGACTGTGGAGTTATTTGATTTTGTTTTCTTTAATGAATCTTACATTTCCTGTCAGCTACACTTTGTTATGTATTAATAAAATTATTGAGATTGAAATGATTACCTAACTCCTCTCTGAAATACATACTTGTTCTCTGATTTCAGTAACCAATTCTGTTCATACTAGATAATAAACATTAAATCTTCTTTGAAAATGTATTTTATAGGTGTTCTCTTATGGAAAAAAATGAAGGTATATTACAGAAAAAGTAGGGCAATCCAAAACAATATTGAATTACTGTGTACATGCTTCAGTGTCATCATTTCTATGTAAGTTTTGTATATTTTATTTATGAGATCTCTATTTCCTTCTCCATTATGTGTTAATTCTGCTTCACTCTGTTTGACAGCCAAGACGAGCTGTTTCAGACTCAGGCAATTTGTAAGACAGAGGAAAATCTAAGAAAAAAACTCTGAAAAAATTTTTTGTTTTTACTTGTACAGTTTTGTCAATGTCAGTTTAAAAGGGCAAGATTTTGAGGTGCTGACATGAATTAGCATTTTACAAACTTAGGGAAAGTTCCACACTGAGCCAGAGATTGAAAAGCTCATCAGGTTAAAACATTGTGTTTTGAGCTACAATGGTGTAAAACTGATGGAGGCATTTCAAATAAAATTGAGCTTTGCATAGTGCTTCCAGTAATTTCTTTCTATTAGACACTGTTGTGGAGTTAAAAAGAATAGGAAAAGGAAATTAGGGTGAATGTGGGGGAACCCAATGGAACAAGAAAAAGGAGATTTTAGAAAACTGAGAGCAAAAATAAAATTGAAAGAAATGAACTATATTTGAATGCTCAGAGATCTGAAAATCCAAGGGAAGAATTTTACTATGTTTCAGTGTGAAATAAACTGTGGATAAAGCTTTCCTTCATGGGAAGAAAAAGAAAAAAACTTCACTAATAAAGAGCTTTGATATGTACAGTAAATGTATGACAATATAAATATGCAAACTACTTCTTTTGGGAATTTTCCCTTGATTCTATTAAAGATGTTTCACTCGTACATAATTTTGTAGATACAAGGACTTGAATATTACAACCTCCTCACTTCACTGATTTCCTTCATGT
Source organism: Molothrus aeneus (assembly GCF_037042795.1). Taxonomy (NCBI): domain Eukaryota; kingdom Metazoa; phylum Chordata; class Aves; order Passeriformes; family Icteridae; genus Molothrus; species Molothrus aeneus. Next base: position 71,462,863 of record NC_089647.1, on the reverse strand, counting down.
CTTCTGGTCATGTGCTTTTTACTTTTAAAGGCATGTTTATACCAAGTCATTCTTATCTCTTCAAATCTTTGCTTCACATATGGTATATCACGTTTCTTAGGCTTTGTTGTGCATGGAGATAGCTGCCAGATGTTCCAGGAAACCTTTTCATTGTCTCTATTGATGTATTCTGTGCATTCACTTCAACAGACAGCTGATGTCTGGGAGTGTATAATATAGTCAAGGATGATTAAACATATCTTCTTACAGATACAAAAAACACTTGAGTATTTGATGAACTAATTAGAAATGTAAGCAATAAATGCACTTAGAAATTCCCATTGGTAAGCTATACTATTTAAGTAAACTTCACAAGAAATCATTTTCTTACGCTTATTCAACAAAGTTTGCACTACAGGTTGAAATAAAAGAACCTCAGATGTAACTCATTTTCATGTTGTTTAATATATACTAATATCATGGGATTATTGGTGGAGTGTGGAAAATCCTTTTATATTCAAGTATTTAGGATAGCAAAATTTTTGTTGTGGTTAATAGTCAATACACAGACTGGAGCCTGAAAAATATTCTGTGCCTCAGGAGCTGAAGTTGCCCTTAAGGAAAGCTGCAAGCCATGGAGGTGCCATGCTGGAGCAGGCTGGAGTTGTGTCTTGCTGAGAGCCTGTTTTCCATCAGGTCCTGTGAACCTGTGGGGAGCCCAGACTGAAGCAGTCTGCTCCTAAATCCCTACACCCATGGAAAGGGCCCATGCTGGGTCAGTTTGGGAAGACCTGCTGCCCATGGGAAGGACTCTCCCTGGTGAAGTATGGAGAACTGTCTTCACAGGTGGCACTCCGTGCTGGAGCTGGAGAGGAGCATGAGGGGGAAAGAACATCTGAGACAACTGGCAGACCAGAAGCCCCCTTCCCCACCTCTGTGTGCTGCTCAGGAAGAGGAGGCAGAGAAATTGTGACTGAATTTGATCATGGGAAGAACAGAGGGGTGGGGGGATGTTGTTTCTTTTTAGCTCTTGCTGTTTCTCATCATCCTACTCTATTTTTAACTGGCAAAAAATTAATTTAACTGAAGTGTAGATTTTTTTTTTAATATGAATGTAGCTGATGAGCGATCTTCTTGTCTTTGTCTCAACTCACAAGCTTTTTCACCTAATTTTCTCTTCCTATCCTGTTGAGGAGAGGGAGTGAGAGAGTGGCAAGATAGAGGGCTTGGTAGCCAGCCAAGGTCAAACCCAGCACAAGGGATTACACGTTTCATACTGATTTTTCTGGCCTTATTCTTTAAAAGGCTTTTAATTTCTCAGGGAAAAAAAAAAACAAAAACAAAAAACAAAAAAACCCTATTTCTTTTTATACTGAAGCTCACATGCCCCATTTCAGGCTCACTTTTCAACTTTAATAGCAGCACAAAATATACTGAATATACTTGAACAAAATAGGGCCAATTACAGATCCTATTTATGAGTAATTCTATATTCTTAATTTCACAGCCTTTTGAGTTGTAACTGGCACAGGAAACAGAGATCAGCTAAAGAGCTTCAGTAAAGGAAATCTTGCTTTGCCAGTGCAATATTACTATCATGGTATAAGGGCAATGAGGTTGCTGCCAAGACAGAGTCTATGTCAGGTTGACACCATAACTGCAATTAGGCCAAGAATACTTTACTTTTTTGGTTATGGGGATACAAGAGAACCAGCAGGCCTAAAAGAGTGATATTCTGTTTCAGTGCATTCCTGAAATGTGGAACAATCTTCTACTCAGACTTTCTTCTCCCTCCACAGAGTAACACCTATTGTGTTCTGCTACAGAAGAATGTAACACTGATAGTGAAAAAATAATTAGTGATAAACTGCTTATGTATTATTTAATCAGGTTTAAAAAGAAAATGTGCTGAAAGGACATGTATTCCATATAGAGGTAATTACTTACTGAATTATGTGGGAATTAAATTAGGCTTTTACAGAAAATAAGCAAGCAAAATCCTTATTTGAAGGGTATTGCAGTGTGTAAAAGTGCCATTCATTTTGCAATAACTTAAATCCAAGGAACTGACAAAATGAAGATAATTTTTAGAGTACTTTTATACCCACACACCACATGTTCCCTGACAGATTGAATAATTTTCAACAGCAACTTCAGTCTGCTTCTGCCAGATAAGGAAACATTGCTTGTATTTTCAGTCTCTTTCATTGTGTAAAACATTTCCTTAGTTATTCTCCCATGCTTCTTCTCCAGTCCCAAATGCATATTGCATTGTTTCCTTAAGCTATGCATATGTAATAACAGTGAAGACAAATTCTTAATTGTATAGACATAGATTTAAATATTACATTTCTGTTTTGGTTTGGTCGGTTGGTTGTAGATTTGTTTTGTTTTGTTTGTTGGGTTTTTCTTCAGTTGGAGTTGGGTAGAGTTTACAGTACTGCAAAAATTTGACAAAATTAGAATAGTTGTATATTTTTATTTGTATAGTTAGTTAACTCTCTAAGCCTAAAATGAACCAGTTTAAGTAATTAAAGATATCTCTCTGTTATAAGCACTGACGTAACCTTAGCTATAGAGGATTTAAAATTACAGCATCATCCTGCATACTACCTTTCATTGCCATATGTAATTTGTTTTGGCAGTCAATGAAAAATAAAATTGTTGGTGGAACTTTAAGAACATGAAAAGAAATATACCAGCTGTAAATGATACCTTTGCAGAAGAGAGATATTTGCAATTACCAATTCATACACTATTTAACTACTTATTAAGTAATAGTAAAATGAGATTTATTCTAGTGCACACTTTGTTCCCATAACAGATTATCTAGCAGAACTTTATATTTTCTGCTAGATAATCAAATTAGCTCAATAAATGGCAGCTGTTTGTGATTATCAGGTGTTTTTCATATGCTGTAATCTGGCTTTTTAAAATCTGAGTGTGAGTGTGTTGTTGTCAGAATTTTTCCAAATAAAAGCCCAATTACTTAAGGTATCAAAACAAATATAGAAAATTATGTGAAATAAAGAGTGTAGTGGCATATCACTGCCATGACTTTTGAAATATCATGGACAGTGGCTTGGCAACTAGATCAACTAGATCACCCAATTCCTGCTGGGATGCATCTCATCAGGTTCCACAGACTTGCCTAAGTTCAGGTTCTTCAGGTGGTCTCAAACCTGATCTTCTGTTACAGTAGGACAGACTTTGCTCCCCCACTCCCTGCCTTGCAGTCCATCCAATTGAGAGCTGTGAGGACAGAGATAACCAGTGGATAACAGTAATTAACAATTAATAATTAACAATTATTCTTAATATCAAGTTGTATTAAATTTCTATACACGCTTTAGAGTTTGAGTACTTGAAAGCACTATTAATTACACAGAAACTGTTTGTAGATTCAGAAACAAAAAATTTGCAACTCATGCAGAAGTGGTAAGAATTAAATTGAAAAATGAAGTACTAGTTTGGAGTAATTTTCTTCTTAAATCATTCATCACACTAATATGTGATGCAGGACTCTCACCAATATGGAATGAAACATTTTAGAGTCAAAGACAGATTTTGTCCCTAATGATGTGACTTTTGCATAAGTTATTCTGTGGATAGTGAAGCTGAAAGCTCTTTTATACATATTTCATTAATAAGTAGCAACTTATTTCTATGCTTGTATTCATTTTTTTAATTTATCTTTGCTGTCAATCTCATACATAGCATTCCACTTGCATTCACGTTGTGAACTATACTAATAATGCAACATGTAGTCCAATTTCATTTCATACTGTTATTGTTTTCAATTTAGATTAGTAAAAATCTGCTGTTCACTTAAACACCATCCAAGGGAGGTCTATAAAGAAAATTGTTGGGAAACCAAGTGGAAAATAGACTCTTCACCGGAATCTTAAATGTTTGTTGGGGTGGTGGTTTTTGATTGTGTTTTTTTTTTTTTTTTCCCTAAATGAGAGCCATTAAAACACAAGTTCATGTGGAACATCACTTATTCCAATTATTTTCCACAGTTTTTGGCAGGCATCGAAAAGATAACAACCAAAAAATACTTAAAAGTTTAGTGGGTACAACCACTTAGTGAAAAGGTCTAATTATCTCAAATGTAATCAAATGAAAATCAAATAAAATTTGAGGAGCAGCAAGCAGCATATTGGTTACTACAACTTCAAAAATAGGTTTGGCAAATGTGAAGACACTTATCACTACTATTATTTCGTTGTACAAAGTTGTCACAGAAACCAGTATAGAATTCAAATGGGGATACATCTGATTTTTTGTAATATATTTCAAATCCATCTTAAGCAATTTTTTAGCTTATGTAGTAATATGTACAACCAACACTCCTAAAGGACTGTAGATATTATTCTCTGACGTCTCCATGCCAAAATAAACAGAATTTTAAAAGAAAAGATAACTCTATCTGTGTTTTTTATTATTAATCACACACATAAAATGGATTGGAAGTGACAGAGAAACTTGTCACATGTAGGCAAAGGAGGAATATTAAATAAGTACTTCCAGGGGGATGACTTACATGTGTTATCACTCAAGAGTGACTGTTATAATATAATATTTGAAACTTCTGCTTTATTCTCATAAACATGAGGGGGCTAGTTAGCTGTGGATTTAACAGTTAGGGCTGTAGTGCATCACTACCATGAATGCAGTGTTTAGGCTGGAGATCTGGAACATTAGGTGTGCTCACAGCTGTTATCCTCTCCCATTTAGGCTGAGGATGGCCACATTCTTATGAATCCAGAGAGCAGTTCTTATTTCCTGATGACACTGGCTTTTGACATGCAGGTCTACAAGCATCCTCTTTAACACATCTTTTAATGTAACCACCCAAATATTTTCTGTTTATCCTTTAACTTAGACCATACCTGTAAATAAAATATATTTCTGCTTGTCCTTCAGGAGCCACTCAACATGGCTGAAAATCTTGGAAGCCTTTGAAAGCGACTCTCAGTGAGTGACTGGTGTTCATATTCTCCAAATTAAAGAAAGAGAAATAAGCAGAATTGTTCACTTTACAACAGTGAGTATTTATCTGCTTTAAAGTTTATTCATAAGAAACTGTTTCAAAATAAATCAATCTATATTATGTTTTATCTGTTTGATATCCTATCACAAAATCATTTTATTGCACAGAAATGCTCACTATTTTTTACCTGTTAGGTTTGAAGCATTGTGATTTCTTTTTCTTATTTTTTGAAATACTTTCTGAAGACCACTACAGTTCCGCAAGTTTATGTCAAAAGAGAAATTTAAAGCATGGGTTTATTTCAGATAGATGAAAAAGTATTATGTACTCTGTGTCTGATATCTATAAATACAAAGAGTATTGCAATAAATAACACACATTCTTTTAAGAACTAAAACATTAAATTATTAAATCTCAAATGATAAATAAAGAATATGTTATGTAGCAAAATATAGTATAAGCCATTTATACTAGTATAAAATAATTTTATACTAGTATAAGAGTACTAGTATAAAAGTATATTTATATCCTTTATGAACTAATTATATAAAATGTATTAATACTATATATTATAAAGGATAATATTTTAGAAAAAGCATTAGGAATTTAATATGGAAATACTTGTTTTAAAATGCTTTATTTACATGCTGATTATGCTCTATATCATGTTATAATATTGTATTTTTCACTATATGTAATTTTAACATTATTTTATTATAATTCCACTATAATTATATAATATAATGTAATATCACAATATTAATCTATGTGATATAAGAATTTAACATTAAAAAGTGACTTATTAAATGTTGACAGACAGTCAAGGATGATTTCTGTTCTTCCTACATATCACTAAAATCAACTGAGGCTTATACACATACTGCTGTAAAAGTTTTTAGTTGTTCTGCATGCATTAAGGCTGGATTTTTTGTTATTGTAATTTTAATCTCTGGTAAATACCTTTGTCAATTATTATAAGCCTGGAGCCCTTGTTGTTAAACTTCTGTTGACTTTAAATTATGCTTGTTTCATATTTTCTTATTTATGTTAACATTTCAGTAATTGCCATAAAATAGCACTGAACTGCTAGTCCCCAGAGAACAGGGAAGCCCAAGGCATTAGAAAAGAATATTATGGGTTGTAGGACATGGTTCCTACAATGAGAATGTGTCTCCACATTGAGAGACTTGAGCAAACTTCTGCTAACTGCAGCCATAGAGGGACACACGTCCTGAGACAAAGGGACAAGACACCTCCAAGAAACCATATCAATCTCACAGATGCACAAGAAAATTTACTTGGAAAATGTGTTAAATCATGATACAGAAGCAAGAAAAGCCTTTGTGTGTGTGAGAAGCAAAGTAATAGAAAATTTCTTGCAGTTATATGCATTTCATGTTGTTGCCCCATGGCATTACAACTTTAAGGCACCTGGGTTAAGAGGATATTTTTCCCTCAGGGATGGTTTGCTTCATAGGTTCATGAGGGGCAGAAAAAAAGTGATTTTTATAAAAATGGTGAAATAGGAAAAGCATCTGCCAGATTGCCAGGTGTGGGCAAAAGCTGCTACCTTTGCTACCCTCCCACTAACATACAAATTTCAGAGAAACAGAAGTCCTACACAATGGTACGGTTTGTTGCTAGGTGAGAGAGATGGAAACTGCACCTTTGCTTTCATGGGAATATTATGCATGGAATGCATCAAAGCACTCCACAGCTGTCAATAACAACAGATGTTTCAGTCCATGTTTTAGTAAAAGAGCAGCTACAACTTTGGGAATTCTGCTTCCACATGAAAATAAAACACAGCTACATGAAAAAATGTTTGTCTCATATAATAAAAAAATAAAATTAAAAATCCATGAGTGCTCAAACTGGGTTCTTTTAGCAGCTGAACATTTTGTCAGGTGGCATTTTCTAAAGAATAATGCATCATTTATCCTCTAGAGACAGGATAAATCTGGTATAACCATACAGTCAGCATGAGTAGAATTACAGGTTTTGCCTTGGTATCTTAACAGAAGCCCTTTTCTAGACATGCAGAATCAAGTTAACTGGTTCAGTTGAATAATCATGTCATGGACACATATGGCATAAATATTGTGAGATCATGGTCTGAACAGCATTTTTCAGTTTATTAATGGAGTTGATGAAATGTAATCCTCTTTGTCATTGCCTCCACTCTGTATTGGAAATAAAGCTGCAAGTGACTTCAAAATCCTCTTCTGCCTCCATCTTCCTTTTTAAAATGACAGAAGAATTTTCTTTAAGGTCCCCCCCCATGTATTTTATGAGATTAGACAAGTTTCAAGGAAGCCTATGGCAAGAGAAAAATGTTTCTTACTTTAGCTGTTTGATGTCTTCATTGCTTGAAGTACAAGTCGATCTTTTTTTCCTTGCAAAATGAGCAAATTTGGCAATTCTTCACCAGTTCTTTATTATTTTATTCATCTGGGGTTCTTATTTCTCCTGGACTTTCTGGTCTTTCTCTTCCTGGAAGTTAAATATTAAACTAATACAGACAGGAATATGTTGAAGTCTGGTGCTAAGTCTTCTCTTATACCAGCACTGTTTTATTGACTGGAATAGAGATGCTTAAAACTGCCACTTGTCTTATAGAAAAATGAGAATTAGAATTATTATCCCCAGAGCAAAACTAAAGTTACTTATTAAGAAAATCAACAACTATAGGTAATGTAGAAAAAATCATACTTAGAATGGCATTGTAAAAGTCGCTCACATGACATTGTCTAAAATACAACAAATATTTCTGGTAGTTCACTCTAAGATATATGAGCTTATACTAGAATAAATGGATGCAAGGATTACTAGAAAAATGAGATGAGAGGCTAATAGATCTTTGACTGTTTATGAGATATAACTGCAATCTATACATCTACAAATGATGGAAGATAGCCATCCAAACTAAGAGCAATCTTGGCACATGAGTAAATTGATACAAACTGTGTATGAATACATTCAGTCTAGAAAGGACATTTTCCATCTATCATGCAATGATATTCTATAGTAGCTTCACTCTCAGTGAACTATGAGCAAAAAATGTTGCTATATTCAAGCAAATGTTTGATATATCATGAAAATAATTACACACTCTGATTGTCTTCAAGGGCATGCAACTGACTCAGTGCTTCAAAAGTATGATTACTACTATAAATCTCTATACCAATTTAAAGATTTAACTGAGGTTCCTGAAGCACAGAAGCAGCATTTTCCTGCAAATGGCTGAAAAAAAAGAAAATAAAAGGAAGAAAATAAGGAGAGATGTCAGTTTCATTGAGAGCAAAGTTGCAAATCTGTACAAAACCACACAGGGAAAGTGATTACAAAAATAGTCTGTCTCAAGCATCTGTCTGAAAATTGAATTCTGACAATTTTCAGTGTATCATGGGAATATCTGTGAGCTAAAAGTTTTCTCCAGCTAGACAGACTGGAAGTTGCATTTGTACATGTACGTGTGTATGTATATAATTGCAAGCAATACAACATGCTTGACATCTCATCATCAGAGAAGGAATTATCCACCTAAAACTATTGAAATTCTGCTTAGGTGTAATACGCTGACATTTGTTTCATATTAATACTCACAGCAGGGTGCCATCATTGCTGACTCCACACTCTCTTCAGGTAAGCTGTGCCTCTGGTGCTCAGATAGAGACAACACTCCTATGTGGCAAGACAAGAAGTTGGGTTTTATTTGTTGCATTAAATAAAGAGTCACCATGGTTTTAAAAGGAGTCTGAACCACTCCATGGATGACAATTCTGTGTAGTGTGCTTTGTCTGTCCACCATCTCTTGAAAGCTGCATCAAAGTGAGGTTCCCAACAATGGGAGAAAGGTAAGGGTTACTCATCATCCATAATTCTTTTTCTTATCTTATTATTAAAAGAAATTTATTATGCTTTTGTGCCTTTTATATTAACATCTGGGATGAAACCTACAAACTCTTCAGTGCAAACCAGATATTCTTTATTGTTACAGAAAAAAAGTATTATTCCTGGATATATTTGTATTTTTTTTTCCTCACATGTGATATCAAATCAGACACCTAAAGTTCTTTTTCTCTAATAAGTAAGTTGCTGACACTCCACTTTATGCATGCTATCCATTATTATAATTGGAAACCACAGTAAATGAAGAATAAACTGCAGATCAAAAAATTATTGTGAAGAAAATAATGCAAAGCTCCATGTCATCTAGGTAGACAAAATTCATAGATGTTTTGTTCCTTTATTTCTTTTGTTTGGATGCTTTTCCTTCTCTTTCTAGCTCATGTTTATTCTAGGCATACTTCCCTCATGCCCTTACATTTTTCCTTTTTTCTAATTAATCTTCCTCAATTCTCATTTATCATATCAGAATTTTTTTCTGTTTTACTCCTAATCTTTTCATATAAATAAAATCAGCATCAATTATATGTGCACCAATAGATGAGCATGAATGAATATATTTGATATCTCTGTTTTGCCATAAGGAGTTTAAGATTCCACATATACTTTTCTATTTTCATATTTCCAGGAAGGCAAGAAAACCAGTAAACTCAGATGTTTCAATATTAAAGCAGATATGGTAAAAAATAAGGATATTAGATTAGTAATTTCATAACATATGTCTTCATATATGTTTAAAAAATCAGTCTGTGCTGAGCCAGGAGCTCTAGGAAGGTCTCTACCTCACTTAGAAACTTGTCAAGGCATTTATTGTAAGTGTCAAGTTTTATCATCACTCCCAACAGAGTATATTTATAGAGGCTGTAATATGGGGTTTGATTTATGAGCTCAGAGAGTACAGCATAAGCACATATTTGTAAAGTTGAGTATTGTTATCTAAATTATTATCCTAATAATGATAGTTCATAAATTATCCAGCAGCTTAAATATTTACAGTAAAGCCCATTGCAGTCCTAATTGCTGCTTGTTAGAATACTAACACGACTGTGACTGGATCATGCACTGTTTCTTGGCATATCATTACCAAACTTGTCTGTGGGATCTGATCCAAAAGAAAACTTGAAAAGCACCTGCATTCACCAAAGAAATTCTGTTTGAAAATGCACTGGTTTCCTCTCTTTTATGCTTACTCCCTTTGTGCAAAATTAAAATATTTGCTTGAGATAGAGAAGATATGATTCAAAGCTCTTGCTGCTTAACTAGATCAGTTGCATGTGTCCTTCCTTCTTGATGTTATTGAGTCTTGGATTAAGTCTTTATTTTGCATGTATTTTTAGTGAATAAACTTCAGCTATTCTCAGCTTTACCACACTATAACTCATTCCTTTGGTTAGTCTATCCGAATAAAGAAACATTTATTTTTCCCTTTTCTTTATTTCAGAGAACTCTACAGGAGTTATAAATGTAGATTATACACTATTCTTGATCTGGATTTTTGGTTTTGTATTACATTGCACTACAATGGCTTTTTCTGCAACATTTACAAGTAAGGTTTCTATAATATATATAGTGGGGAAAGCAATCTGATGCCTAATAGAAAAACATAAAACATGAGGAAATATTTCTAACTTACTGCATGTGGAAAGGAAACTGGGAGAAAGGGAGGGAGTCTGTTTATGAAAACCGTTCAGTCTTACATGTATTTAAGCAGATGTACAGCAGACACAAGTGGAGGTTTTAGTTGCTTCACCTCCACCTCCTTCTAAATCTCAATCCATACCTATCTCACTTCTGGATGATTTTCTCTGCTTTTTTTTTACTGTACTTGAATTTTTAACAACCAGAATCAGACATTTCAGGCAGTTTCTCCTTTTTCCTGCCTAGTATGCCAGACTATGTCACAGAGTATGAAAAAGATCCCCAAGGAAAACTCATGGTGTTCATCAGTCTGCCTCTTTGAAGTCTGCTTTTATTACATTTGGTGCCTTGCCCATTCAGAAAACCAAGACAGAAAATTTTCTACATATTGTTTTATATGACCTTGAAAATGTCTTATACTCAGTTCCACTCTTTCTATTGACCTGCATTTGGCAATCGTAACAGAACCTCACTATTACAAACCTTGGTCTGCTGCCAGAACTGGAGGGAAGAAGGTACAATGCCTGTCAATTATGATTTCCTCTGCATTTTGTTGATGAAACAACTCTCCAGACACTTTCTGAACCCATCCAATGAGATTATCTTTTTTGAATTCTCTTTTATCTTTGAATTCATACCTCCCTTTTGTGTAAGTTTTCAATATTGGCAGCTGGACTTGCTTTTTTTCTACAGTACTCTTCTCTTTTATAGAGTATTCCAGATTCAGGAATCTTTTGCTTTTTTCCCCATTGACAAATATGTGTGAAAAATGTTTTTCTTCAGCATTTTTGGTCAATAATTTGGAGATAAAACCATACCCTCTACCCCACCAATGCCCTTTAACTTAGCAATTATCCTTGACATGCTATTTTTAAAGAAATTAAAGTTTTTCTTTTTTTTTTAATTGTTGTAAGACTTAGGAAACAAGTTCTTTTCTCTGTTTTTTTTTTTCACAGTAGTTTTGATTCTGTAACAACAGTGTTAGTTTTTCCATCTATAAAAGAGAAATGCTTCCTGACTTAGAATATATAAATGAACTGCAGAAATATCATACACCTTTGAATAGTTGCATAAACAGCCAACACATTTCCAAATCCTTAAGAGGGTTAAGCTAAGAAAACACCTAATAATTACAACAGAGATGTCAGAATTAAGTAGAATTTAGCCTGTAGGGATTGGTACATTGGTTGCTTTAAAATCATTCTTCTAGTTTGAAAAACAGATATGATAAGATAAATAAGGGATTTCTAGGTTGCAAATTATAGCTTGCAATCTAATATTTAGAAAAGGATGACTAAGAAAATTCTAGAGATGCTGGGCTTGAGAGCAAAATTTATGCAGCTAAAACCTTTTTTTTAAATTTTCTTAAACAAGGAAAAATGTTTTCATTGAGCAGAAAGGATAAAAAATCATTTTCTGAGGAAGTACTGGTATTTCCAATATAAAGCAAATGACTGATCGTTACTCTGAATCTACTAAATTGCTCTAAGTTATTTGTGGAAAACTGTATAAAAGCCATGCATATATATTCATGTGCTTTGGGCTGGACTGAAATGATAAGCAAAGAATGTTGTTCTGGGGTGAAAGGCACTGCTTCAGTGAGATATGAACTAAAGCTGTCCAGGTCAAAATTGTCCACTGAAATAATTATTATGGACAAAATCACCAAAAACCTTGGTATATATCTGTGTACGGGTAATAAAAAAATAAATTGAAAAATACAAATTAATTCTTAATTTTTACATTCTTATAACATGTTTGGGGAGGCAGACAAAACTGTAATTGTAAAGCAGTCAAAACCAGCTAGTTTGGTTTTCTGGGGCGATGCGATCAGTAAGCCTGCTGTCAACATATGGCTATCATCTGAGTTGGTAAGGAAAAAAAACCTAGAAAAACAACAGTTCTTTGGTGGGAATAAATGTACAGACTACCAAAATCTTGAGGGAGGCTGATTCTGAGGTTGAGCTGCTGCGGGTGATGGCCAGGCTACCAGCCAAATCAGATCTGTTGACGTGTTGGAATGAGTGTGCTTTTTCCTCAAACTCGTGCTTGCGTGCCACAGCTAGGCCACAGTGTTTTACATGGGTTTGTATTCCATACAGAATGTGGATTTGCTGTAATATAGAGATCATAGAATGGAAATCATAATTTTCCCACTATACTCATATTCTGTCTTTAAAAATATTTAAATAATAGAATTATAAGAAAAGACCATTAAGTCCAATTGTTAGCCTGACACTGCTAAGTCTATGACTTAGTGCCATAGTTACAGGTCTTTTATAGAACAACAAGGAAGATGACTTAACCAGTTCCTTGGACAGCCTATTCCGATTCTTGATAACCGTTTTCGTGAAGAATTTTTTCCACATATCCAAAATAAAATCTAATGCATTTTACTGTTGGGATTCTGTCCTCATGGCTACCTCAAATTACCTTAATTTTCTCCTCAAACTGCCTCAAATTTCTCCACAACACATCTGATTCATGACTTTATAGTTAAGAAAAAGGGAGCGTGTGAGCTGAACAGTTTGCAGTGATGTAGCACTGCAATACACATTGCCATTGCTAATGCTGGATGTCTGCAAGGCCTCAGGGCCGGGGCTTATCAGGCCTGCTCTGTCTGAACTTTTGTTGACCCGCCTGCAAATTTGTTTTGCTTGGTTTAGTAGCGACAGAAGTTTCCTCATTTGATCAGGTAACTACAGATGATTTGCTCTACTTTTAGAACAGTAAAACCATAGTTGCAGTAAGTATTTATTCTGAAAAAATTGCACAGCTCTAATACAATGCCATAAAATGGAGAAATACATATGTGGTAGGACAGCAGTGACCCGGAGAAGTCAGTACACAGGACATGGTGCAGAGGAGTTCAGGCATAGGGGTACTAAGAGATAGAGAACAGACAGAGCACTACAGGCAATGCAACTATGAAGAATTCACCCATGATCAGTTAAAGAAATTCTAATTCTGGCATGGAGCTGGACAATATTGATTTTCGAGGCAAAAAAGAAAAAAAAACATATGTAGAGCATGTGGATACAAAATGAATTTGGATGTAACATGGAGCTTCGGACAAATGAAGGGGAAAAAAAGGCTGTTAAAGTGCGTTAGGAAATGTGTCTATGTTACCCCAGCTGGTCGCTTATGCAGAGGTAGGGACATCTATCAACATGAACATCACAGTCCTTCCTGTAAAGAACTCCAGAATCCAAAAGTCATGGCCAACCTTCTCACCTGCAACAGACCTGTACAAAGCAGACTGGAAACACCAACCTCAGGGCCCAGAGGAGCATTGGGAGGGTGGCCATAATACTTAGAATAAGGGTTGAATCTGAAAAGTGTGTGCCCAGTGATTTTGTCTGCATTCTTTTTTCTGTTAACAACTAGATCCAGACCAATGAAGATTAGACTCATTATTTCATTTCTACCACAATTGAAATCTTGGCTTTACTTACATACTAGAGCCATTTTTTGGCTTTCAGCAGAATTAAATATCTTATAATGACTTCACATTGATTGATAACCATTGTGCTATCAAGTAATTTTAGCAGTAAAATGTGCATCTTACTGTCAGCAATTTTAAAGAACTAGATTTTGTTATTTTATGCGGCTTGAGAGAAAAAAATAAGTCTGTAAAAGTAGTTTAATCGATAATCATCTTCAATAAAATTCAGCAAGAAGTTTCATTCTAAGATCTATATGGACACTTGAAATGAGATAGTAAAAGGAGGAAGGAAGTGGCGGAAGTGGCGGAAGTGGCGGAAGGGAGGGAGGGAGGGAGGGAGGGAGGGAGGGAGGGAGGAAGGAAGGAAGGAAGGAAGGAAGGAAGGAAGGAAGGAAGGAAGGAAGGAAGGAAGGAAGGAAGGAAGGAAGGAAGGAAGGAAGGAAGGAAGGAAGGAAGGAAGGAAGGAAGGAAGGAAGGAAGGAAGGAAGGAAGGAAGGAAGGAAGGAAGGAAGGAAGGAAGGAAGGAAGGAAGGAAGGAAGGAAGGAAGGAAGGAAGACAAACAAAAAACCCCAAAACCAACCCACCTAACCCTATATAAATATTGGATATCAACCTCTATGTTAATGGTGACAATTGGGGATTGTAACAAAAATACATAAAACAATAAATACAGTCAAAATAGTAATGTCTCTGATTTTCTTTTCTCCACTCTGATGCAATCAGTCTTCATGTCCAGGATGAATAGGAGACTTAAGTGCCACAATGGCAATTTTAATTGGACTTCAGAAAAGTTGGAACAGGTTGCCCGAAGAATATTATGAGTTTCCAAGACTGAAGGCTTTTGAGGGCAGCCTGAAAATACACTTGACAGCCATGAGCTAGGTAAGTCTGATCATGCTATGAAGTGGATGCTCTATAGTTCTTTTCCAGCTGGACTGTACAACACTGTGCCATTTACCTTTGATCTGCTGAATGCCGGCCTGGGAATGCCGGTTTCGTGGGACCGCTACAGCTTAGTCCATGAGAAATACTATGTTTCTTTGTTTGCTTTCTATTTAATTTCAGCCTTTTTTTGGAATAAAACCAGATTTTAGAAAGCTTCCCACGAAGTTCAAAACCTATTATTGAGTCAGATTTAGTGCAGAGCTTATGTCTGACACCTTCCAGGGTAATGGCATTTCACAATCCCATTACTTTTAAGATTGAGAAGCACTTCAGAAATCTTCCCAAAACCACAGTTGCCTTGACACTATTTTCTCAGTAGCTACACAGAAAATAGAGCTCTTGTTTCTATTTAAGAACTCCAGAAATAGTGTGACAGGAAATCAAGAAGTTTATGATTAACAAAAGGTCATCTTAGCCTCAGAAAAGGACAAAAAAAAAAAAACAAATCAAGAGCAAAAACAATCTTTAGGTATTAGAGAAGCAGTTGGCAAAATTACATTTTAAAAAAAGGAAAAATAGCAGAAAAATACAGGAAAATGTCACTCCAAGTATAAGTTTGTCCTGTTCTTTTTTCTGTGATTTAATGATGGCCTGAGTACTAGAAGCCCATGCTACAATCTTAGTTCTGGTAGTGATACTTGTGTTACTGAACTGCCACTTTGCTAAGGAAAGTAACATCTCCAATTATTTTTAAGGGCTGTAATTATTGATTTTAATCAGGAAGAAAAAATCTATTTTTCTTTTTTTTTCTTTCCAAAATTCAGCTTTAAAGGCTTATAGAACTGATCAAAATAAACATCAATTAGGCTTCTCTTGGACAAAATAAATCAAAAGAAGGTGATGTAGATTTTATATACACTTCTCAGACTTCACAAAAGGGATGAGAAAGAGTTCAGAGAATAAATCTTGATATTTGTTTGCAGATTTTTTGCTGATCCATCTCTCTTTTCACAGAGGTAAAATTTGTAAACTTACATTTGTAAGCTTACATTTTGTTTCTGTAGATACAGATACATATAGACACAGAGATGAGTCATGTGAATTTCTAAGAAAACAGTGATCTAGCATCTTTCAAAGGCTTGTGAGGAATGTTAATATGCCTAATGACAGCAATGTGCACCCTGAATCAAGATGGCAATTGTGTATTTGGCTTTTAAATTCATCTTGTTAGTCTTATATACCTGTTCTTATCTTGCGGGCACTAATGCAAACATGTAAATAAATATAAATGATGGTTAAATAGAGCCTTCCAGTCTAGCACAGAATTTAATTTCTTAATTCAATATGTAGATCTCTACTAAATATAACATAAAGCATGTGCAGAGAATATTAGGCACAGAATATCATTAAAAGCTCACATCAAAGAATCCAGCAGCAAAAATGTTTCCTCTGCTCTTTAGTTTTGGCCTCTGGAGGTACCATAAAAACAGATACTGTTCTGATTCTGGCATAATGATTTGAAAGGAGTAGAGGGAAAAATATTTTCCACCTTTATGGGATTGACACCTTTATACTTCTTCAGTCATAACAAGCAGGGTGTTCAGGAGCCAACAAGAAAAACTGCTTCTCTAAAAGCAATTATTGTCTTAGAGGGTGTGATAACATTCAACTTACAAGTTTACATTACATATCTTTTCTTATACTGTAACACATAAAAACATGAAGGGCTTTATCCTTTAAGAGAGACCCAACCACTCTAAAACAGGTGGACAAATGAAACCGACCCCAGAAGTCAGCCCAGAGGGAGCCCAGGAAAATAAGTGATGTCAGTTTCACTTTAAAGATGATCCAGGTCACAGAGTTTTTAAATTGTTTTCTTGTTCTTGGAGCTAGAACAACCAACAGTAGGTAGTGATCCTTACTTTCTCAGGATGTTTTACCCCTTATTACAAATAATTTTTTTTTAAATAATTTAAAACTATTTGTTTTCATACAGTTCCTTGCTTTTGCAATTAGTTTGTGTCAGTTTCTAGGCACTTAGCAATACTTCAAAGATGTTGCCTTTTTAATTTTTTTTTTTTTTCTAACAGGCCTCTGGTTCTCAGCTCCAGTTCCCATGCTAATTGTTCCCATGCTCCCAGCTCCAGTCTGGCAGGCAATTTCTCCATAAGTATTTCAGAAGACATTTTCCTCTCATCAGTAATCTTCCCCTTCTAACAGGTTGCCTTTCTGGCTGCTTATCTTAGGGAGAGAAGGAAAGGAGGTAATAACAGGATCGACATAATTTATCTTATTTGTGTTCTGGAATGATCTTACTCCTTTCTTGAAGTGTCTCAGTATTTATGACTCATGACACTGGGAAAAATACATAAAAAAACCACTTAACAAAATGAACAAGGAGGACCCTGGATTTTATTATATTTTCATTATATTTGAAAGTCATCACTGGAAGAGAAGGACTTAAAATTTCAACCTAACCGGAATTCATTATTCAATAATCACCCTTATTACAATTATATTGTAATGAGAAGCCAAAATTTACAACTTTTGTTAACTCAGGCTTTCTCCCGAGGCCAGAAAAATAATCATAAAGAAAGATGAGGGTTGGATTGTGCATAGCATAATACAAGGCCTCTTGTATATAACTGTTGAGCAAAAAAAGTGAATTGGAAAGATAGTACAGTAGCGCACATGGTTTTGTATTACTGGAAGTCACCCTGTATAGCTGCCAATAACTTCCCACTAAATAGGAAAAATATCATATAGTTAAGCACACCATTAGTGTGCTTATAATAACATTTAGATTCTCAGTGATGTACTTACCCTCTATATATGTTAATATTTCATTTTTTTTTCCAAACTCTGAGTGAAAGGGCTTTTCAGAACCCTTTTCAGAATTGCTTAAAAATGTGTTTGTATCTGAAATCTGCAATGTCTTTCCCTCAAATGGAAATGCCAGGCTGTTAAATTATGCAAGGAAGGTTAAAAAGACTCTGTACTTCTACTGTTTTCCAAAAAAAAGAAGATTAAAAAAAGGAATAATTGGTGATTAACAGTGTAGTTTTGAACTTTCAGAGAAAAAAATTACTTTTTTTGAAAAATATGTTATCAGCAAGTCTTAGGACCATTAGTAGTAGTATTTCTTTAAAAGACAAAACTATAATGAAATAAATCTAATTAATTGTCACTGGTGTGTGGAAGAAGTAAGTCTTTTGCTCTCTGGAGAATGGTAATTATTACTGCTTATGATATCTGCTGGTTTGGATGGAGTTGTTTTCATGTTTGGGTTTTGGGGGGGTTGTTTGTTTTTTTGATTGTTTGCTTTTTCAGTTAATATTACCTGTGAAAAATTGTCTTAAACTGCATGACAATTGATAATTTGCAGATGATGTTGATTTGGGCAGAAGAGTTGGTCTGCTGGAGGGTAGGACATTTCTGCAGGGGGACATGGACAGGTTGGATCTCTAAAGCCAAGGCCAAGTCTGAGAAGTTCAACAGTGCCAAGTGCCAGCAGAAAAGCACCTGGGTATTCAGCCAACTGAATATGAGCCAGCAGTGTGCCCAGGTGCCCAAGATGGCCAATGGTCTCTATCAGCAATAGCGTGGCCAGCAGGACCAGAGAAGTGATTGTTCCCCCTGTATTTGGCATTAATGAGGCTACACCTCAGGTGCTGTGCTCTGTTTTGGGCCCCTCACAACCAGAAAGAAAAGACACTGAGGTGCTGGAGTGTATCCAGAGAAGGGCAATGGAGCTGGTGAAGGGTCTAAAGTACAACTAAAACACGTTTGATGGAGCTGGGTACAACTAATACACGTTTGATTATTTAGGCTGGAGAAAAGAAGGCTCAAGGGGACTTTATTCCTTTCTATCACTACCTGAAATGAAATTGTAGCCGTGTGGGTGTTGGTCCCTTCTCTCAAGTACCAAGTGACAAGGGAAGAGGCATGGGCTCAAGTTGTTCCAGGGGAAGTTTAGATGGGATATTAGGAATAATTTCTTCTCTGTAAGAGTTGTGTTTTGGAATGGGCTACCCAGGGAAGTGGTTGAATCACCATCCCTGGAAGTATTAGAAAAACGGGTAAAGGTGGCTCTTAAGGACGTGGTAGTGTTAAGTTAATAGTTGGACTCAATGATTTTAAAGGTCTTTTCCAACCTGAAGGATTCTATAATTCTTTCAGGTAATTCAAAATGTGAATATACTTGACAAATTTCCAAGTTGTATGACAAACTTTGCATATATTTGAACTACTCAAAAGAACCTGCAGTAGGCGTAGGCTGCATGTTACTCTCTGCGTTTAATGCAGGTCTCATCTCTCATGCATCACTCTTTGAAGATCCACTACAAGTTTATTTGTATTACTGAATCTGTGAGGACTAGAGGATATATTTTTGGCATATAGATATATGTATAACTTATATCAATGTTCTCTGAAAGTTAATTATTATAGAAATAGGAATGATATCATAATTTATTCTGGGCCTGGTTCCACCACTTTTCTGCCTTCAGAGCTGAAGCCAGAGAAAAACCCAAGTAAATCAGTTAAGTCTCTCATAAATAACATAGTATTTATCTTGAATGAGAATGAAAATTTGGTATTGAAGATTCTACGAATACCTTCATATGTCAGATGGGATTGCTTATGAATGCTGCAGATGAGAAATGCTAAAGCTACTTCTCTTCCTTCTTATCAAAAAGGACAATTTCAACACTACAAAGGAACATATTGTCAACTGGGTTGTTTTCAGTTCCCTTGAAATGCTTGCATCTTATTCTGAGTCTTTTTAAGAAAATCACGTCAGAAAAAAAAAAAAGGAAAAGGCAACAACTGCTTATTGTGTTTTATTAATACAGCATAAATAAAAAAGGACAAAAACAGTTCTGAATGGAAGTAGAGAAGATGAACAGCAAAAAACCTTACAAGAAGAAATTACTGTAAGTCCTATGGTTTGTTTCTGGTTTGTTCATTTTTTACGAAGCAAAGTATTTAATATTTCATTCTCCTCTGATTTCAACTGAAAGAATTAAGTTACTGCCCTAAAGGTATTATTAAATCCTGCAATTCTAAACTATTAGCAGGAAGCACTGGACATAATGAGGGCAGATTTTGGCTCTCAACACACATACTGAAGCCTGTCACTTGGAAGCTTAGGCTAGAATTTTAGGCTGTATTAACTACATTTATAATAATGATTCCATATTTTGTAAAGGAGGATGTTTATAGAACAGGAAGTAATGAATTAGAAAAATTATTTACTATGTGAATTCAAAGATGTTTACATAATTTTGAATAGCATTATATATATATGCATAAATATATATTTTCACATACATACCTAGACAGTGACAAAATTCCTACTTCCATGGTTCAACAGTAGTTTCTGAATTCAGCTGTTTATATGCTGATGAAAATTTCCAATAGACATCTTTATTATATCATTGCTATTTTTCATATCTCTTACACCTCACCAGAATCTGCTGCTAACAGTTTAGTCTTAGTTTTATCTGGTAAATCCTCCTCTAAATCACTATGATAAACCAACTGAATGGTAAAGCTTCACCACCTCATGAAGCTCTAATTATTTCATTTTCATTTAACTTTTAGTAAGGCAGATAAAGAGCAAACTAATTTATTTCATTTTGTCTCTTCAGTTTGACATAAATGATTCTAATTCCTGCTTGCATTTGAAGTAGCTTCTTTTTTTTACTAAAGAGTCACTCTCATAGCAAAAGAACATTCATGCTCAGAAATAGCAATCATGAGAGAAAGCTCTATTGCCTGTGATAATTTTTGCTTACAAGATCTTTCTCCCAATTTCTCAGATATCTTCAACTGCTTTTAACAGGATGCATAATGCTTAATGTCTGTGCTGGTATCATAAAGTCAGCAGATAAACTTTGGTCTGTAAACTTAAGCAAAAGATCTCTGTGAAATTAGAAATACTTATAGTAGAACTTCAGTAACAAAAGAAAGTAGAAAGATCCTTCCTTTCCTTGAAATTCTGTCTTTTAGGAGCCTTGATAAATAAGAACTGCATTTGATACAGTCTATTTATATTCTCCCTCCAAATTTTTGTTAACATCTGTGAACGCAGAGCTACCTGTAATCCTCAGGACATAGGATTTACATGGACAGTGAGTACTAAGAATCTAAACTGAGTGTGATTAACAGTTTTGTCTTAGGAGCAACATATTCACATCAAATGGCACATCTGCTTCTGATACAGCCACACCCACTCTGATAGCAGTCTAAAAAGGTGGAAATCCCATAGGTAGTACTAAAGGCAGGCATAACTTGCTCAGTAAGTTAAAGAATTCAAAATAAAAGTCCTGTCAGTTTGAGCTTGGATAATCTATTTGTTGAAATGAAGAAAGCTTTTTGGCTATAGAGATCACCAGAACTTGAAAAAAGTACTATGAACTTTAAATTTAAATGTCAAAATCAAATGCCTACACTGTAGATACTGACAAGCAAAAAATTTTCCTGTGTGCCCATCAGAGTCCATGGAAGGAGGCAGACAATTCTGTGTCAAACATGACTTCTTTTAGCAAGTTAATTCTGCTATTTCAGAATTGATGTCAGCTACCATTTGAGATCCCCTAGGAGACTTCTGACATCCACAAAGGGTTTGCAGGTAAAGAAACCAAGACAAATGACTTACTTAATTGGCAGCTAAAGCTCAGGAGGGATAGTATAAAGAGCATTTAATGTCATTAGACACCTATACAGAAGTAACTGAATTATCTTCATGTATCTATATGAGGATGAGATTAACTAAATCTTACAACAGCTTTTCTCTGGGATTGAAAAGGGAGTCTGTGGTGATTAACTCAAGTAAAGATATCTGCCATGTAGGTGTCTACATCTGATTGGCAAATTACATCCTTTTTTACCCTGGAGGGGGAAGATAGTGATTCCGAGGAAATGAATACATAAAATCTGAAAGTAACAGACAGTTGAGGATGTATAAATCTAAGGGAGGAATAAGTCTGAGAGTAAAAGAATTACATTAAGTTGTCTCTAGGTTAGTAGGTGTGTAAGCTCCATATATAGTTGATGAACATCTAGTTATTGAAGTAAATGCAGTCCAGACCATCAACACTATCATTTAGTTTGTTTTTAAGTATACACCTAAAATACTATTCAGTTCCTGAAATATTTGCACCTAGAGCTCTCTAAGTCTTTTCATTCTAGACATCTTCATAGGCAGATAAAACAGGTCTAACAAGAAACTATCACGCTTCTGGAACTGAAGACCACAAATCTTTGCATAATTGCATTGTGCCTAAAGCTGACTATACTGACAAGTAAAGAATTCACTTTGGACAGACTGTTATTCTGAGTTAGTTCTAATTTGCTACTTAATTATTTGCAAATTTAACTAATCTGTGTCTATATGGCACTACAAGAATGTGATATAACCTTATAAAGCCTTGTAGAATTTATTCTGATGAGGTTAGTAGCATGCTAAATTTGTTGTCAGCAATTATAAATTTTATGTTGCTGTCAGTAAACTTATAAGCAACTAATTATTAAAGAAAGTGTTGTTTAAATAAATTTCAAAAATATACCAAAATACCAAAACCTTCAGTTAGCCAAGCCCAAAAGATGTGCTCTAAAGACTCCATATGGCTTAAATTTGCTCCAAAGATCAGCTTTGATAATAATTGTCATTAGCATATATGTTTGTGATTAAAAACTGTTTTTATCTTTCACATGTACTCTCTTTATTACTTTAATTTTGCCAAATATTTTCACAATGTGTATACAACCTAGCTTTGAATTCTTTTTCATATTCAATAGCTAAGACTTTTAGAAAATGGTGACACCATTACTGATTTTAGAAAACTAGCCTGGTCTTGAAGTCCAGGACCTTTGCACTCGTATCCTTTGCAGTGGATGAATTGAACCAACTGCTCCTATTTTGTTAGCTTTATTGCTTTTTTTCTTTGCCTATTTAATCTGGAAATTACTTTAAGCTATGTATGTACCTAATGAAGAATCAATATTCCTAAATCTACAGTAATTTTATCCTTTTAGGCAAGACCTGTAAGTTTATAAACATCTAACCTTCCTGCTTTCTAGCAACTCACTTTTCATACTTAATAGTATGAAATGTACTTAACATACACTAAATTATACACAACTAAATAAAATGTTTACGCTTTTCATGGAGATAGATAAAAAATCAAGTTTTTAAATAATCTTGTATTGTACTGCAATGGCACTGCAAAAAAAAATTATTAACAAGAATATTCTTTTAAGTTAAATGCAGCTTACATTCCTTTTTTCTGATTTCTTTGGTTGCAAAATGGTTTACTGCCTCTTGTCTACAGACTTACTGGAGACCTGGCAGGTGATGACAGGTGAATTTCATGCCAGAATTACAAATTGCATAGATAGGTAGCATGAGTCTGAGAGAATCAACTAGTTTCTATGGGCGCAGTAGCTACAGATTTTTCTTATTTTTGTTTGCCTTTATGTATTTTATTTTGCTTTATTTATGTTGTGGTTTTGATTTTCACTATTTATTTTTTAAATGTATTTCTGATAAAAATGGTAGATCTTTTTGCTGCCTTGTAATTAAAATGCAGAGAGTAATTTCAAATATAGGATCTTTTAAACAGACCTTGAACACATTTTCTTTTCATTTCAGTGGTTTTCTGGTTCTTGGAGAGTCTCTTGACAGCTATCACTGAGGGAGAGGAAGAGTGTTACTTATTTTTATTTGGTGATTATCTTAGCTGACATATCTTGTCATCTCAGGCATGGCCAGGAGTCAAAGAAAACGGGACAAAGTGCACTTTTTCTTGTTAGGCAAATCCTTGTCCATGCTGGGTTTAGAGCTTCTTAAATCATTTTATTAGGGACTTTGGTGTAGAATGACTTTATCAAGAAAAACACTCTACTGGGAGTGCTGGAGGGAAAAAAATTAAGATGTTACTTGAAAGTGTATTGAGCTCAATCTTACAATGACAAATTATGTCAACTCCATGTTTGCTATTATCATCTTGATTTCCCTGACTGCGTGAAACACATCAGGCAGACTTTAAAATGTGGTTAAAATGCAATGAAGAGTCCGTTTTGCCACATCCATCACCATGCACTGTGTCTGATGAAATGAGTCTGTCTTTGCTGCAGGACCCGAGGAGTTCTGCCAACAAATAGGAACACAAAGACAAATAGTACAATAAATAAAAAAGAAATGCATGTTTGTGACTTCAGGAGCTGTAGTTGCTATTATGAATTAAAGCAATCTTGTCTCATAACACATATATCTGTTTAATGAAAGATAGTTTAAACAGCCATATAAAATTGCCAAAAGTCTTAAAATGGAAGGGGGACTTAACTGTCCAAAGTAGTGGTTATAAGAAGAAAATGTTTGTAAGGCTGATTTTAACCTGTTGCATCAGGACTAATTTATGTGACAGTTTTTAACTTAAGTTAGTTGCTTCTTTTCCGTATATCCATTTTTCTCTTTATAACTGAAAGTATTCACTGTCAGATATCAAAAACTACAGACAGAATAGTGATTATCATCCAAATATGACATTTGTTTTAGTTAATTGAGAAGATTCTGATTTTGATGCTACATACTCACAAAACTATTCAGTGAGAGTGGGAGTAATTTAACTTCTTTTTATATGTCTGAATTTGAATGGGTTGCCCAAACCAACCATGCCAGATAAGGTTAGAGAGTTAGAGAATCACAGAATTAATTAGGTTGGAAAAGATCTTTGAAATCATTGAGTCCAACCTATGACCAAACAGCACCATAACAACCAGACCATGGCACTACTTTCAGGCAGCTGTAGAGAGTGACACCACCTGTGGCTGGTCTCCACCTGGATGTGGCACCATTCACCACCAGGGTGGGCCTGGCCATCCAGACAGTTCTTAACCCAGGGAAAAGTGCACCTGTCCAAGCTGAGGGCTGCCAGCTGTTCCAGGAATTTGATGTGGGAGACAGTGTCTAAGGCTTTGCTGAAGTCACTGAGTTTGAACAAATGTAGCAATCTGCTTTAGGTGGTGATGACTTGCACTGTGAACTGAAGTTTTCAAACAAAATTATTAGACTCGGCTCACTACAGAGCAAGTGTAGAGACTATTGAGGGATACTTCCCCATACCATAATTACTGTAGGTCCTATTCAGGTAGAATTTAATACATTTTTCCTATCTACTAGTTTCAACGTCTTGATGTTGTATAGCTTTTAGAAAATAATTTTTTTAGATTGCATGTAAGCTTAGCCTGGATGTCTTCTGCTGTGTTGCTTGTACAGTTATCAACCATATGTCACTAAATTATACATTTTTTTCCTTTCAGAGCAAACTGGTCATGATGTCAAAAGCATTCAGATGCACTGATGAGAAATACTGTTACAAAAATGTTCAAGGATTACAGACAGTTTCTGAGAAGCAATTATATCAGAATTGCAAGATTACATTAATTTCTCACTAGTTTTCATACTAAAGTCAGGAAAAAACAGTGCTAACCCATATTTTACGTGATCTACAAGGACAGAAGAAGACACATACGTGTTTGCCCAATTTAAACTTCTGGTTGGATGGATATGAGAGATCTTTCCCTGTGCAGCTGTGCTCCCATTTTGAGCATTATAAGCAATATTTAGACGTGCATATGTAACTGTCTATGTCTGTTTAGAGAGAGAAACCTTCAGTACTGTCCTGCAAAATAAGAGCAAACTCTGTTTTGTTCAGACTTCCTAAGTTAGTGCAAAATCCATTGGAGATGGGGTATGGAGACCCTGCAATCTACACCCAATCCATAGACAAAAAATGATACTATTCAGTTCACTTAAACAGCAGCAACAACCTCTGTTTTGCTGTCACAGAAATTACTGCAAGAATAGATCAAAAAATGCAGAATTCTTGAGCAAAATTGTGAACATTGCACTGTCTGTCTAAATTGTGTCCCTTGCTCGAAGCTGCTTTCAAAGCACAAGTTGTTTTGTAACTTGTTTTATTTTTCAGTCCATTGGCCAAGAATATCTGACTAATATGACTATCACCTTTGAGCTGTACTTAACGTTGCCATTGTGTTTGGGGAACTCTTGCACATTAACCACATTTGCCTCCCACTCTGGATCCATGTCTTACACAGTCACCTTATTTCAAGTGCTGTCCTATAGTAGTGGTGTCTTATAGTGTAAGGTATAAGCATCCTGAATTGTAAGCTAGGTTGACACTTGGCATGAGTTCTCATCAGCAATGATGTGAATCAGGAAATGAGTTCACATCACCACACTGGAAAGGGGGTTTATGTCCCAAAGCTTCCAACTTCTAATTTTGGGGCTTTTTTACGGCTTTTTTTTTCTTTTTAATTTTAGGGCTTTTTTTTCTTTTTAATTTTTTATCTGCTGTGTAATCATTTAGCTTTTAATTACAACATAAGTTCATCATCTGTATTCAAGGAACACTAGCATATTTTCTCCCTTCCTTCTTCTACTGCATGCTAATCAGTTTCCATAGAATAGAAATGTGTCCAGAAACCCTGATTTGATGTCCCAAACTTCTCCTTTAAAGGAAGAATGTGTATATATACACATCTAGAAACATAAAATACATTATTAAATTAGATATGGCACATGTTTCCAAACAAATAGAGATGTAAAGTCTTGTAGAAAACATGAAGAAACTAATAAATCACACAGCCAGAAATCTAAGCTGTAAAGTGGTTATATTAGACCATAATATTATTTTGTGTCATGCCTAAGTATTTTCATTTTTCTGATGAACACATAACAGATATTTGCTGATGGCATAGGAATAGCCAGACTCTGGTAAGGACTTGGAGAAGTGGCAATGACTCTAAAGAGCATGCCCTGTGTGCTGATGGGACTGCAGTGAAGGCAGACAGTATGCTTGACTTGGCTGTCCTCATCCCCTGGTCCTAGAGCTTGGTGGGTATAAACAGCCCTGAACAGAGGGGAGCAATGCATTAATCATAGTCCCAGTGGCTGATCAAGTCACCTTGCTTGTCACTATGCTGGAAAAATCTGCAACATGAAGATATCACATATCTTCTCTTTACATATCAGAAGTATAGCATAAAATATATTAAAATAAAGAGAGGTATTTATCATTCCTCCCATGAGCCTAGGGAGGAATGTGGGAAATTTTATGAAAAGTTCTCAAGAGAAAAGAGACAGAATAGCAAAAAATTGTTTCAATTTCATTTCTAGAACACAGTTTTTCTGAGTACTTTTTGACATCCTCTTTGGTCAGGTGGTGCTCTTTTACCAGTTATGACTTTTTGTGGTGGTTGGGTGTTTTGTTTTTTTGGCTTTTTTTCATGGACATCTGAAACAATTTAGAATTTTAAAGCAATTTGCTCGTATGTTGATTTTATGCCATGACATTCTGAAAATAGAATAATTCTAGGACCTTCCCTGAGTATTGTTTGGAGAAGGCTGCTTGGAGCTGCTCAAAACAGAGTCAAACTTGAGCTAAGACCTAAGAGTAGGCATACAGAGAATGATTTATCTTTTTGTTCCTCTTTCACTGAGAGTACAGCTGATAGTATTCACTTTCTTGTTATAGCTTTTTTCCTTCACAAAAATAAGTACACAGACAGAAATTCAGCATTTAAATTAGCTGGAGTACATCCTACCCTGAAAATTTAGAAGAGAAATCCTCTGTTATAATTTGTCTCGTTCTTATAGTTTCTGAATTGATCCCTATTCTTAAAGATAATTTGCTGATAATTTCAAGTACTTGGGACTATAGATTTAAAACAGTTGTGCTGCAAATTTAAATTCCATTTTCTTGTCCTTTGCTTGTGGTAAACTGCAGAATTTAATTTAGTGGCAAAATAATCTGACAAGCTGTTTGGGGAATGAAACTGTATTAGGATAGATATGATGTTGAGGTCAATGTTCCTTAGATGGATTATTGAACAGCTGCCTAATCAAAAAAATAAATAATTAAAGGAAATAATTAAATACACCACACAGATGTTATTTGTTGGGGTTGATTTAGAGCTTGTGGATCTACCCAAACACTCATCCACGTGCACACAGCAAGTTTAAATGTGCATGAGCAGGTCTTCTGACGTGTATTTTATCAACACAGATTGCTTATCCAGTAGAGAACATCTGTGATGGTGGAGGAGAAGAGGAAATTAAGGAAGTATGTCATGTACACTCTATGTTCATTTACGCAGAAGTTTTTAGGAATCTTCTTCCACCTAAGGAAAGCCCAGTGGTCAAGAGTCTCTGCACTCTCCAGAATAGCCCAAGAGCGACCAATTCACATTCATGGCTGTTAAAATAATTTTTGCATGGCCTAATAAAGCACATTGCAATTTCCATCCTTGTATTCAGTGATCATGACAAGTCTGTACAGTTGCTCTAACTGAAGGCTTAAAAAAAGTGTATTCATTTTCCTCTGCATTGTCCATGGACACTAAAAAACCCCTAAATGCCAAATAAAAGTCTTTATAGTTCAAATTTCTTCCACATTACATGTTTTACAAATCTTGGGGTTTTGTTTGGTGTGCTATCCTATACAGGCAGGTAATAGGGTGAATATACTGCCAATTTAGAGGTCAGTATATAAGTATGCAGAAAAAATTGAACTTTCTTCTCAGATGTTATGTTGTTGAAGTCCTCAGCAAAATATTTCCATGAGGAAAAACCCTACTTTCAAAACGATTTATAAGTTTTTTCTTGCTCCGGTGGCACAAGAAATTTATTTAAGTGTAAATAATGAAATGCTAGAAGGCATGGCTATTGGCATTAAACCCATGACAAATAAAGGTAATAAAATTCTGAATGCCTGCATTAAGACAAAGAATTCTGTTATACCTTCATCTTATTTATTTGCTTATATTTTATGTTATATACATATGAGTATATGGGGTTTTTTTGCACAAACACAAAATCATATATATGGATATACTTATCTCCTTGTGAAGGTTTTTGGGTTTGTTTCAGTTTCTTTAAATAATTAGTTCTACATACTCTCCTTCCGAAAATCCTCAAGAATTAGTTTAATTGGTGTCAACATTAAACTGTATCAAGTCAGTAAAATTTATTTTTGCTAAATGCTTATATTTCATTGTGAACTTGAGTCAGAAAATTAGAACAGTTATGTTACTATGTAACTTCAAACACTTGTAAGGCCTTTAAACAAGTCAGGGTTAAATTCCAAGCACTCAGGAAGGACATTTTCCAATCTTCTAACCCTTATAAATAAGTAAATTCTCCTGTTGCCACATAACGAACTCTTACAAGTGTCAGTGGCTAGAGCATTAATTACATTAACTCTGGTTGGCATTCAGACTTTAAACTTTATTCCCTTGTCTAAGACTGTCAGGGAGAATATTACTGTCAGTTTATTAAACATTTCATTTAGGTCTGTCTCTGCCATCTTCTCTCTATTCAGCCACTTCTGTTCATACCCAATAACCTTTCTGAATTGGAGATAGGCCAGAAAAGACATTATTCATCACTGGGTTTTAACGTTCCACTGTAACTGTGGTGCAAGGACAGATTGTTGTTTCCTGATTAATCAGTGAAGTGACCGAGACTTTTTATTCCATACTGTCAATATGGAGGAGCAAGTCTAAAAAAAAAGGAAATAGTTTGTGAGGAAAGAATACATAATAGTGTAGGAGAGATTGTCAATAAGGAGATAGGCACGGGGAAAATGATGATTAAAAAACCTGATAGGAAGCTAGAAAAGTAAAGTTAGAAACGGAAGATGAAAGGCTGATATACTTAATTTACATAACGAGAAAGATAGGGCCCTGATGGCAGTGATGCAAAATATCCAAGAGATATAAAGGTTAATGAGGAGAAATAATTGTCTTAAGAAGGATTTTAAATTAAGATTTCCAGAAACCAAAGAATTCAGCTCAGTAAATGTGGTCTAAACCACTGTATTTTTATTTCTAAATAAGATGGCCATGCAGTCATGTCTTGTTTGAGATCAAGTGCTACCAACTGGTTCTCATGTACAGTGCTTAGGGCTAGTGTACTTTATATCAGATTTTTCTCAAGGATTTTAGGACAGATTTAAAATGGAACCACTTAAGTAACATGGGAGATTAAGTCTGCATTGTCTAACCCCACTTATTATTTAACAAAATAGACTTCCCCAAAAGATGTAGAAGGAATACAAAACATACGAGACGGAAAAAACAACCCAAAAAAGCCCAAATAGCCATCCCACCAAACAAACAAATAAACAAACAAATTTAAAATAAAACAAAACAAAGAACAACAGCAAAAATCAACAAAGGGAAAAGAAAACAGAAACTGTAAAATGAAAATCCAAATGTACAATAATAGAGTTCAAGAGAAGCAGATGAAGGCTTTCAAAAATAATTTACAAGTATACTAGAAAATTTGCTGCCATATGGTGAAACACTTTGTATGTTTACCTCTGTTCTGAAATTTGAATGTAAATTGGTAAAGGATGAAGCAGGGTTTCAGTTCAGATTATGGGACTGGTATCTCTCCACAATATGTGACTATCAGTTGACACAACCTTATTCTGTTGTCTGCCATATCTTATCATTCAGGCAGTTAAGGAAGAATGGGATATTCTGTATTTTTCTGCATGTATGGCTCCCTTTGATGCATTTTCTTCTGGAGGTGCACTTTAAACATGTAGCTTCATATCTATAATGACTTTTTAGAAAGACAGCTGAACATC
Organism: Molothrus aeneus; assembly: GCF_037042795.1. Lineage (NCBI taxonomy): Eukaryota > Metazoa > Chordata > Aves > Passeriformes > Icteridae > Molothrus > Molothrus aeneus. Next base: position 71,432,327 of record NC_089647.1, on the reverse strand, counting down.
AGCCCTTCTACAAATTAAGACTAGTGATACCCTGAAAAGCTATGTGAAGCTGTGGTGTGCCAGCAAGGATGAGGCAGAAACAAAAGAGCAAGATATACTGACATTTAAAATAAAACCCTCTCCACAAAAACAAGCAATGGAAACAAACAAAAAATCATGTTATCTTTCAGACTTTTACTTAAATGATTTGGAATCATAGAAATTACTCAGTACAGCTTATTTTTATATTGACCAAAACCTCTCCCTCACCATTTGTTAGGCTTTAAACACTTTTCTCAAGTTCTAGAAGGATGTGATAAGGACACTTTATCTTCGGGTAAGATTGTTTCAAAGACTCATCTTGATTTTGAACAAATCTTCACCTTATGAGACTACAGAGTAAGAAGATAAAAGGAGACTTAAATAAGAAACAGCTACAGTCCAGCTGACTGCTCTCACTATTTTAGATTTCACACTGCTGCTTCTCCTGAAGACAAAGCTACAGTCTCTTTCTTTGCACTGTAGTTAGATACCCAAAAAAAGCAGATGAGTCAAAATAGTCCCATCTGCTTTTTTCTGGAAAAGGTATTTGGATTTAAGTAGAATACTTACATCATTAAGTCGAGAAATTAGAAAAACTAGAAAAAAACTCATTTTTTGTTTTGTATCTTGTCTCTGTCAGAGGTTGTGTAACCCCAAATGTATTGAGAAGTTTTAATTTGGTAAACAAAATTTTCAATTTATTAAACAGGTTTGGTATAATATTAGTTGCTACATATAGTCCTTATGTTTTGAAGTTGAAGCACTGATATAATATATTTTGTTCCTACAAAAACCCACACAAATATTATGGCTCAAAAATTTGTGTAAATACTATAAATATTGTAAACACTATAAAATTAAGAAACTCAACAAATAAGTTACATGTTTATCTTGTATCAATGAACTGGTTATGACAAAAATATTTGATGATTTCACACAGATATTAAAAATTAAGTATCACATGTTGTTATGATAGCTTGGTACTTTTTACTTGTATGTACTTCCTAAGCAACAGATTCCTAAATGATGAATCCTCAGTGAGGTCTCAGTAAAAGGCTTAGACTTTAGTTCAAGTGTTTTTGCAAAAGCATTATGCAAAACATGGGCCTGAGTTAGATCTACTCAAATGTAGAGGAGGCAACTAAATAACTAAATAGGTATTTGCAAAAACAAATCCACAAAACTGTCAGGAATTATTCTCAGTGCAAATATGTTGGAAGTTCTACCTCTCTCACTTAGGACAGCTGACCCAAACTGGCCAAAGCGATATTCCATACCAAGTTATGTCATACTCAGGACATGGAAAGTGGGGAAACAGTTTGGAGTTCTAGTCCTCAGGAGGTGGCTGGGCAGGAGGTAAGCTACTGCACTGTGCACCACTTGTTTTGTGTATTACATCCAATCCTTACCCTACAGAATTTGCATCATGCCTGGGTCCCATACTTTTCAGTGTATCCCAAAAAATCACCATGATTTTCCCTTTGCCTATGGGCTATCCCTTTAAAATTTCTGTTGACTTCATCTAGTAAATGACTTTGATCTCCATTTGTAAGAGCAGTCTTTCACGGAGGGCGAGATAGCGTGTGGTGGTGAATTGTTTTATTCATCACTGCACTTGTCTGGTTCTACCATTATTGTAGTTGTTATATGTCCCATCAACTGTATTAAAGTAAAAAATCACCCATATTAATAAGGAACAAATTTTCATGAAACTGTGTTTTAAAATGCTGGGCTAGCTCACTTGGTAGAGCACAAGAGTTTAATCTCAGGGTCATGGATTCATGCCCCACCCATACTGGGTGGCAAAAAGGGATGGTGTAATTTAGTTTATGAGATACCTAAACAACACACAGCCATTTTCTCATTCTGCTCCCAACACTGGGACAAGGGAGAGAATCAGAAAACAACAGAATTTTTTTTGTGGAAATAAGGGCTGTTTAGCAGAATGGAAAATAAAGGGTAAATAATAATAATAGTTATTGTTAAATTATAACATACAAATCAAGTGTTGTACAATGCAATTTCTCAAGACTTGCTGACTGATGTCCAGATGATTCCCAAACAGTGGCCCCCAGAGACCTCCCCCACTAGTTCATGTACTGAGCATGATGTCCTATGGTTTGGAATATTCTTTTGGTCAGCTAGGGTCAGTTGTCCTGACTGTGTCTCTTCCCATCTTCTTGTAGTCCCAAGCCTCCTTGCTAGCAGAGCAATATGTGGAGCTGACAAGTCCTTGACCACTGCTTGGCAACAACTGAAATATCAAAATTATTCTCAATCTAAATTTGAAACAGAGAACTGTACCAGCCTCAGGGAATAAAGTTAACTCTTATCCCAGCTCAACAAGGGCAAAAGTAAAAGGAGAATGTCACATACTTTTTTCACACTCTGCAAAAAAAAGCTCATACTGACTCCATGAAAGTAAGCTTTGGTAATAGTAGCAGAATAGAGCACAGTTTTAACACAGCAGGATGACCTGGAAGACTGCAAGGCTGGAACCTGAGAGCCAGTTCAGGAGCACATTTAAAGTCAGACTCCTTTTTCTTATGTATTTTCTTCTTTGCTGTAATCATATCCTTGCAAAGACTTGGAAACTTAAAAACTTTGTTAAAAGCAGCCATAATTCCCTTATTCTTCCCTGCTCTCCTCAAAAGACCCAGCCCAAAAGTCTAGACACTAGACTCAGCAGGCAAACTACATAAAACAAGAGTCTTATACATGTTCAAGTCCTTATCCTACTCAAGTAAAACATGATGTCATGACTCATTTCAGTTTAACTAAAGTTTCACCAAGGATTGCTCCTACAGGTAGGTGTAATGTCTCTGAACTCCCTAGGAAGCTGCCAAATGCCTCTTGCCCCATCTGAAGGTGCTATGCAAACTTAGAACAGCACAGATGGGTCTAGTAAGAAAACTGGTGTTTGTACTGAAATTACTTGTGTGAGAAGAAAGCTGCTGAGCTGAACTAGATAAGGATATGTTTTTCTTTCTTTCCAGAATATCCATTTTACAATTTGATTTTTTTCATTGTTTTCTGATTACATAGTCTTCTAAAGATTAGGCACACTCAGTTTAATGCAATTAAAGTAGACACTTTAAAGATCCTTGGTAATTCTGATCTTTTAATTGCTCTTACAACAGTGTTTTCGACCTTTACCTTTTAAAGGTTTTTTGAATAAGATCAGAGCTAAGTTGTACCAAAATGTCATGGAACAGCTGGCATCCTGAGGTTGCAGATGACTGGCACCAAGGATCATCATAGATACAGGAAATGCCATTCTCCCATAAAAAATCACATTGTTCAAGATTTTATAATGCCAAATTGCAGAATGTCATTACATTTGAACAGGAAAAGTTTAATTGTTGGACCAATTTTTTTTCTTTTCATGTGTCATGTCATGCCACCGTTCTTAAAATAAAATGTCTTCTGCTGTGTATTGTAGATGATATTTTTAAAATCCAAGCAATTACATCTGTCCAGAATGATACTGAAAAAATATTTTTTTAATGGATAATTGAGATAATTGCAAATTTGGAAGGGGATGTAGAGTTACCCCAAATTCCTTTAGAAATATGAATACAAATGGATAGGCTTCACATCTTGTGAACAGTATTGAGAGGAAATTTCCAGGTTTCTTCTGTATTAGTTCTCAAAAGAATGTCTCAGTTTTATGAGTTTGAGGTCAAAATTGAGCAAAGTCCTGATGAATCCCAACTCCTACTGCTAAGTAAGCCAAGGAACAGAGATCTCAACACACCAGAGAAATGCAGGAAATATGATTATTTTAGCTGTCAAACAAAGACAGACAATAATTTTTAACTGTGTTTATACCAGATCTTTTTTTAAGTTGCAGCATTTTCATATGCTCACAGATCTCAAAGCGTTTTCTTTCCAGCATAAATTCTCCATGATTCAATATTTAATCTTACTGACTTTTTCCCTTCCTCCCTTCCTTCCATGGAAAGTTATGAAGTAAATAAAAACCAACCAACCAACCAAACAAAAAAGAAAAAAACCCCCACAAATCAAAGTAAAATCAGAAATACCAAAACATAATTTTTGCTTTAAAAATGACTAAATGCAATAGTAATAGAATTATTTGCTTCATATTTATGGATTTTTTCACATGCTAAAACAAGTTTTCACTTTCAATGAGTGTTTTGGATTCATTTGACATAAAGTTTCATAAGTTCATGCTTTGAAGGTTGATAAAATGTTGTAGTATTGGCATCAAATGTATTTCACTTTTGACTTGGCATTTTGAAGGACAATTTTCTACATCGTTTTAGACCACCTTTATGATACCAACATCATAAAGTCATTCCAGGACAACAGGTAATTGTAGCTGTATATGGTATGAAAAGAAAAACTGAGTTGTCTCAAAAGGAAAGAAATAAAGAAGAAAATCTTTCTGATCTTCTGTCAACTCTTTAAGCTAAGGTTATAACTTCCTTGCAGACCATCACGTACAGAGCTGTCTGTGTCAGTTTTTATAGATTCTTCTGATAGACTGTGCAGCGATTGACCCAAACCTTGTTCCCATTCAGTTTTTGTTAAAACTAAAATCACTTGTGAGACAAGTTCTTTTTATAATCTTGAAAGATCTGGATCATAAATCATGTGGCAGCCAAAGGAAGCAAAAAAATTCTATAGCTTACAGCGTAACACAATTTCAACACACAAGTAATTTTTATCAGATTTAAAGAGTGAACCTGAGTCTACTTTGGGCAGTGTTTTTACAAAAACTTGGTGTTCTTTTTCCAAGTTATAATCATCTTACAAAGTACTAACATGAAAGCATTAGAAGATAGTTTGACAAAATGAATGCTTGTAACATCATGAAAAAAACGTGCAAAGGCAACTCAAGGTGAAAAAATATTGAAAAAATTACATTACATCTGCTAATGTATTTCAAGGTTACAGCTACTGTCAAGAAACCAAGTAGGAAAGAATAGAAAATGCCCTAAATTTTTTATGTAAAATAGCTTATGAAATAGCTTTTCATCATGTTTTAGGACTTCCTCTTCTGCTCCTGTGTATTAATTTTGCACTGAACTGGTGGAGTGCAATACACTAACTCATGGGACTTACAGAGAAGTCTGCTGGAGGAGACATCCATCTGCAGTCCTTGGAGCACCCCATGCTGGACACAGTGGATGGCCCGTGGGAGGCTGTGACTTTATGATTGAAGTCCACACTGAAGGAGGTCTGGGAAGTCTGTGGCCCCATGAAGAGGGAAACCCACACTGGAGCAGACTTGCTGGGAGGACTTGTGACCTCCTGGGGTATCCATGATGGAGCAGAGTGTCCCAGAGGGACTGAGACCTGTGGAAGGAGCCCACACTGGTGCAGTTGATAAAGGATTTTCTCCCATGGGTGGGATGCTATGCTGGAGCAGGGGAGGAGTGTGGGGAGGAAGGAGTGGCAACAACAACCTGGAATAAACTGACCTCAATCTCCATTCCCTGTTCCCCTGTGACATGTGGGGGATAAGGATAGAAATTAGGGGTGAGGCTGAGCCCAGGAAGAAGGGAGAGACAGGGGAAAGGTGTTTTTATGATTTCTTCTTATTTCTCATTATCCTACTACAATTTGATTAGTAATGAGTTAAATTATTTTTTACTCACATGGAATCTTAGTACATAGCATAATTCACCTTCCCCTCTTCATGTAAACTTGTGCCTTGTTGAACAAGCATTCTTTGCAACCTTATGATACTGCTGAGACACTTAAAGTTTTTAAATTCTTTTTTTTTAGCATTTTCCTCCAACGGAAACAGTCATGACAGCATGGAATATTTCAAAGTAACTTTTTCAGATTTTTTTCCCCTTTGAAATAGTTTTATATCTCAGTTAAAAAAAGACCTACAAATTGTATAACAATAAAGCCTCTGTAGCCTTGCAGCTATAAGCAATTACAATCTACCCTGAAAATAGATGTACAAGAAAATCAAATTTGAATGTTCACATATAAGAAATGGGCTGTGTTTTTCTGAACATTTTTAAAATTCTGTTTGTTTTCTAATAGTAAAATAATTGTTAAAGTTTTTATTTCCAGCAGTTATTTTTACATAGTGAATATTACTTTTCAGATTAATTATAATATTTAATTTTCCCTATTTTTCTATAATTGCAATAGGAGAACCTTCTACCACTTCAGAGGCCCATTATTTATCATTACCACTTTATGGTAGTGGAAGTGGAAAGTGGAAATTTTCAGAGATGAGAAAAATTAAAGTATTAAAAAAAGCCATAACCCTAACTGTGTGTGTTTTACTTTACATGAGAAAAAATGGGGGTTTTTTTGGTTAATTTAGGTCATTGATCCATTCAAATTAATATTTTGATTCTGTCCCTGATTAGTAGAAACATAAAAGAAGATTCTGATTCCCATATGTATGCTAGAATAATTTTACTCATCAAGACAAGGGGGAAAAATCTTTTTTGATCATGTTCACTTTCGCTTATTCCAAAATTTTAGCTGTCATAAGTAGTGATCAACTGTTGGTGAGATTACAGCTGTCTTTATTAGATTTAATTTCTATAAGGATATACCTTCTCCAAAATGTCTCATAGACAGTGGCAGTAAGTGACTAAATGCAGCTGTCCTGAGTTTTGTAACTGTTAGAGGTAAATTTCCTCATACAGTACGCACATATATGACTCAGAGTATAAACACCACCTCAGACTAGTTTGGAACATGCACAGTTTGCATACTGTGAATTTGCACTGCATTAGCACTAAATGAGATGCACAGAAGTGAAATATGAAGGTATGAAGGATATAAACTACCAGATAGTCTCTGTTGCAAGTTTTAATCACAAACTGTTCCATTGTAGTAGGACAGAACCATCCAATTTATAGAATGAACAGAAGAAGATGTTGTAGCTTAATAATGCTAGATCTTCCTATGCAGTTTTGCTATTATTTGTCAACAGAAATGGTGTTCCTAAATTATGTAATTATTTGAAAATTCCAATCTTAGAGGATTCTCTCACTGAAGAACCTATTTTAAAATTATCTTCTGTGTCCTAATAAGCAATTTGAATTGAATAACTTGACTATGAATAACATAATAAAGTATGCAATGTTGATCTAAAGACCTTGACTATATTTAAGTCTGTGGGTTGCTCTCTTTGATTGTAAAACCTCAAAGATCATAGGCCTAGCATGGCGTAGAAGGTATGCCCAAGAACAACAGCATTGACATGAAATCCCTCTCCAGGATTTGCAGAACTGGACAAATAAACAAATCAAAATTATATAACAAATTACTGCTTTTTAAAAAAATAACTCAAAAATATTGTTTGAAGAGTGCCTCTGCTGATGGGTGGTCTCAGTAACGGTGAGAAGGTGGCCTAAAATCTCATTCCATATTCCTATTTTTTAAACTTTAATGATTGTATGTAATATTCAGAAAGTTCAAACAGATTTTTGCATTCTCAAGATATATTTTTAATCTTATCAGTAATGAGGTACCTATGCTTGACATATGGTAAGCATCTGATCGTAATAGATTTTGCTCAAAAACACAGCATGCTAGTCCATTTACTTAAGCTAGAGTGCTGCAAGAGCTGGGAAACTGGAATAGAGATTAGTTTTGTGCATTAGCAGACAGTCTGTGAGAGGATTTGTTATTATTATTTTCCAAAGACCAGGTACTCTAGAAGATCTAAAGCCACCATAATGGAATGTGTTCAGAGTATAATAGAAAATCTGAGTCTAGAGTACTTTGATGTTTGTTTGCTTTTACTTCCCTGAATGATGCTTCACATGGCAAATTGGTATTAATATCTTCTGACTTAACACTACTTCTACATCCTGATTTTAAACATCTGATGTAAGTTTATTTTCATTTCATTTAGTAGCCCCAGGACAAACTGGAATCTTGCTGCTGCTTATAAAGAGAGAAAGAGAACCTGTCCAACAGACTAATGCTAACATGCTATGAAATCCATAGACACTCTTGCTCCCTGAGGAATAGGTGTGGAGTTAGTATCATGTCGCTGAAATCCTTCTTCTTGAATAAAATTGACAGATATGGTTTGAACATTAAAAGACATTGGAAATGGACTGAGGCAATATGAGACTTGCTGACATTAGGGATGTCCTTTTTTGGGTAGGTCTGAGTACTGCAGTAAAAATAAATGAATAAAGGACAAGCAGTAATCTCAACTAAAAAATCATTTTCCTTCAGAATTTGTCTCCTACTTGCTATTAATTTGCTTCATAAAATTTCCACGTATATCATCTGGAAGACTTTTTCTTTGGTTCTAATTAGTACATGTTTTGTTCTCTATGTTCTCTCCTCACTCATCTTGAGCAAAACCACTTTGAGCAAAATCACTTTGTGACTCCATCACTCTTGAGAGAAAAATCACCACTTGAGTAAAAGTCCTGTGTAAAATCCTATCCTGTAGATTCTGCCATCCTTTTGGAATCAGTATTCCACCTAAGTTTTATTTTTCAGTAATTTCCATTTAACTATTCTTTTTAATTTTAGGGAAAATTTGATTTCCTGTCTCAGAAACTGAAGGCTTTGGTAGTTCAGCAGAATTCACAGAATTCACAGAATCTGTCTGCAGACTGTCTGCAAACACTCTGTTAGCCCTTATTCAATCCTTTCAGACTAGTCTATTTGACATCTGGACCTTCTTTATGTCTTCTTTTTCTGGGGAGCTAAAATTCCCTTTCCATGCAAAAAAAAGAATGTTGATCTATTTTAAAGGCCATCCACTTTGTTGTGTTGCAAATGAAGACAATAATAACACCTTGGGCCTAGGTAAGGCAATTCACACTGTGGAGTTACTGAGAGCATCATCTGCTCGGAGTGTGTGGTTTAATTTGGAGTGGAGACTAGGACAGCAGTGTCTCTTATTTGGAAAAAGTAGCACTGAGAGCTCTGGTGAAGACAGCCTCTTCATGTTGCTGAAAGGGCTCCGATTCAAAGCCAGACCAGAGGGCTCCAATTCAAAGCATTTGGTGCATCATTTTTGGCTTCACCACCTTGTATTATGCACCCAGACTTGATAAATCTCTTTGTACCTATCATGCAAAACCTTGGCATAGGCATGGACATAAATACAGGATGTTTGGTCTGGTCTGGGTTTGTTCTAACACTGTTCCCAGCACACCTAGTCATGACAGGATGCAGCAGCTGCATGCAGTATGGGAGAAAGTACTGAAAGGATATCTGTAAATGTGCAAGAAGGTTTTCTCAGGATTATTCCTACATCTGTCAAAGGACATATGATTGTAATATTTGTAGGACTTGCAAAAGGCCTCCCAAATGGACGCAGGATAAGAATCTAGTGACTTCCATGGAAACTCTTTAACTTCAGAATACAGAGTCTTTCAGAATCTGTATGAAATTTAGCAGTCTTCTGATATGTTTGGTATTTCTATCAAGTCACTTTACCACTTTTTTAATAGTAGCCTTGCTGAGAAAAAGGTTGCTCCACTTAGTTATTAGGTAGAAGATGATAGCTACAATTGCTTAGGAATTTCATAGTAGCAAACATAAAAGAAATCAATGCTGTAAACTGAGACGACAGCCCCTAATCCCCTTCTGGATTTAAATTATAGTTTATTTCTTTAATTTTAAAAGGGGTTTATTGTTGTTTTGTATTTGTTTCTGTTTTCTTGTTGGCTTGTTTTGCCAGAAATTGTGGCACTCAATACCTTTTGAACAATGATTGGTTTTATATTGCTGGAGCTGAAATACTAATCCAGAAACTGAGAGAAACAGAGGAGAAGGAGCAGAATTTGAGACTCCTGTTCTCAAAGAAAATGGGCCACTTACTGGGCTTCAGTGAATCTTCAATTCAACAGTTCAATCAAAGTAACTGGAAGTGTACAGACAATGCCCCCAGGCAGGTAGTTAGGATGTGTACATGGCAGATGCAGCAGAGAATGAAGGGGAAACTGAGCCTAGGCTCTACATATGGGTATCTTATTGTGTAAAGCCTGTACAACATTATCACCACTAGAAGTGCAATTGCTTGTACCTGTTATTGGCAGGTATCAGGAATTTTTAAAACTGCTGTGAGAAAAGAGCTAAAGAATATTTATTTAGACTGGTGATATGCTGAATTCAATACTGTGATCTTGCATATGCTGAGAACTAGAACCCTAGAGCTCCTTTCATTTTTCACATGTTTGAATATTTAACAGGTTTCAAGAATATGATGATCCTAGGACAACAGAATAACACAAATGCCACTTAAACTTGCTGCTGTATCTCAACAGAAACCACTGTATTGAGTGTTTATTTAGTGTTGTAGTAACTGTCATTGGAAGAAAAAATATTAATAGTTAGAACTGAATATCACTTAAGATCCCACATGAAATAGGAGATTGAATATCTGATTTTTACATCATGGATGTGAATAGTAAATACCATTTAAATTACACAAGAGATTGCATTACCAAAATGACTAGAAAATTAAATGATATCTAAATGTTTCTCTCATTTAATTATGCTTCATAAACCTTCACAACAAGCTTGGTTTTGTGGAGAGACTTCATGTTTAGATTTTATGGTACAGAAGTTGTAATAGACTTTAGGTTAAACTTAAAGTGTTTTCCAAAAAGAGAAGTAAAACGAGAAGAATTTTGTGACCTGAACATGCTTGTACAAAGGAAACTGCTTTTACAAACAGTTTTAAATTAATTATGTGACCAAAGTTAGACTAGAGTTTCACATCTACATAAGTATTTTTAGAAAACGTAACACCACTATTACTTTTCTCAGCAGATCACATTTTTTTGTATTTTTTGCAAACAAAATTCCCTTCAAATTCCTTCCATTTTTGAAGACGAAATATGTCACGTGAAGCCTCTTGCTCTTTCCCTCTCAAAACATAGGGCTGTTGTTTAGGTGCTACAAGAAGCTGCTCTAATTATTGTCTACAAGTGTACCATTAGCCTGGGAACAGCTAACTGCCTTTAATTTCTGAAACAGCTGGGTAATTAATGCTACCCAATTAGTATAAACACTTTATAATCTTCTTTAAATCCTCCTGTGACCCTCTTGGGTAACATACCTCACAATTTGAAAACAGAACTGGAGAAGAAGTTGTGAAATCTACTATTAAAGGCAGAAAATTTAATTTCTGGCTAACTGAAATTTATACATCCTTCATCATAGTTACTCCCAGTGCTTATTATTATGATTATTTATATAGCTGTACTTATCATCCATTGTGTCATGTTTGTACATTGGTGAGAACAAGTAGCTTGTGTCCAAAAATGCTTGGAATATAAGACTTTGATTGTAGTTCATAAATCCAGTGATTAGTCCATAAATCTGTGTGCCTGTTTGTAGCAAATCCCCGTGGAGATATCTCCAGAAGAAATACAGTCCAGGTTGCAGGAGGAAAGGGAACTTTATGAAGAATGCATGGCATGGGGAAGACTTGAGGAAAACATTGTGGGATTTTTTTTTACTGTGAAGGAAAGGAACAAATAGAATACAATGCTTTCCATAAAGTTAGGATTTACTTTGTATACTTGATTCCTATTGATCCTCTCCCAACTTTTCCTCAGGGTTGTCTGCACTGGATAGTACAGTGACAGAGCAAAGTTATCTAAGTTTTTTGAAAATAATATGAGATAGTGTCTATTGTTTAGATGCAAGAGTAGGTCAATCTGTGATAACCCAAGAAACTGCCCAAACTGTTTCTTTCCTGAGAATAGCTCATGCAAAACTAAATTGGTCATAGCTGAAATACCCTGTAGTCTGAGCTCTCTGTATATTTGGACCACAGAGTTATGTGCTCATGGCCAAGACACTGAACCAGAAATCAGAAAAATTTTTTCCTGTGTGATTTATGCTCCTTCAAAAACATAAGGAAAACATTGAATGCTTCACTGAAGTTCAGTCTAGCATTTGCTAATGATAACAATGTCCGTACATAAATATCTGAAAATAATTTTGTTACTCCAGGACTCTTTATATCTAGTCAAATACTGGTATGTTTCTTTGTGTATGTCCAATGGGAGGAAGTACACAGAAAGACTGCACTGGTAGGTGAGAATTAAAGTGATTTAAATCTTCTTTGGGGGTTACATTTTAGAATGAAATTCACAATAACTCCTTAAAAAGAAAGCCAGGAAGAAAACCTAACTTCCATAATCAAGAACTGGTTAGATTATTACTGACTCTTAGAATTTCTTTTTTTTCAGTGCAAAATTATGTTTGAAGAGGAAACTCTTAGTAGAAAACAAGAGAGGAATTTTCACAGCCCACAAATTACAAAAAGCATAGAAATATAAACAGGATGTTGCTGACTTTCAGTTTTGTTGGTTGGGTTTTTAAATACATTCCTCTGAAATTCCAATCATCTGTGTAACACATACTTGAGAACAAAATATCTGTGCATTGTGTCAAGTTTATTTCTAAAATCTTTTGTTACCTTTTTTATAACCCGACAGTACTGTCCATTAGCTTATTTCTTTTATCTTGATTTAAACTACCTTGTCTTGTAAATCCAAGCCTATATTAGGTTAAAGACTTAAAAATATAAACACATAAAATGTTCAGAGACAACCATAAAAAACTGCATTAATTTGTCAAGAATGTTTTACCTCACAAATCATGCACTCAGTTTGTGAAAAACAATCATTTTAACATGTAATTTAAGTACTGAAGCAAAAAAGTAAAACCAAGGAAAAGATAAATTGTGCCTTGTACAATTAACAAAGCAGATGAAGTGGCAGAAAGCACTTTAACAGTATAAATAGGTCTATTGAGTAACAGACAGATATAAAGTAGTTGTTTACAAACCTGTAAATTTTACTGTGTTGTAGTTTTCAACAGTGTGAACAGGTAAGATTTATGAGCAGTCCTAATTTATTAGACTAACAAGAGTTTTCTGTAATGATATCCTAAGCCAACACAAAGAATAAAGTTATGTGAATCTACTAACTGTAGGACCAATTATCAAGAGAATTTAGCAATAAAAAGAATAGCAACCACCTTTCCAAAATTTTCTAAATATATTTATTTTTCTCACATGTAGAATATACCACACAAAAAATTTTTGTGACTCAAAACAAGTTCTTTATTACTGTGAAAATTAAAATGGCCAACATTATCTCAGAACTTAATTTCTTCAGTTTTTATTTGAACAAAAAATACTAGAAGGATTGCTCTTGGCTGAATTTATTAAAAGTTAAGTTACTCATTGTTTCATATCACTGCTTGCCATTATACAAGAACAATGATTGTGATAAACATGTGACATGTACTGAACATTTGCAAACCTTTAAAATAATATTCCATATTTCCAAGAAGACAGATCACCTTTTTCTGGATTGTAATGTCATTATACATTGCATGCTTTTGCCCTAAAGGAAACTTATCAATGAGGCACTTCTATCTTTATTGATAAGTAGAGAACAAATGCATAGAATGTACTGCAAGGGAAATTAAAAAAAAAAAAAAAAAGAAAAGAAAAGAAACAAACCTATGTGTTCAATGAATGAACATCTAAATTTTCCCTGCAAGCTTTGTTTTATTTTAATGACATTTTGGCCACAATAGCTTTAATCAGCTAATGTCTTTTAACTCTATTGAACTGGGATAGTAAGACATATATAAATATTATGATGATAATACTAATAAAAATAATAAATACATAATCATTCATTACAGCAATAAACTTGTTAATAGCCAAGACACCAGTTTTCAGACATAGAGTCTAATCAACAGAAACAACTTTCTGATACTTGGTTTACTAAGAAATAAATTGTTTCCATTGCTGTCTTAAAATGACCATCTTTCACCTTCCTTCAGGCCATTCCTTGCCTATGTTTATCCTACTGTAATACTGTAGTACAGAGTATCCCATTCCTGGCTCTTTGAGATGTACAGGTAGGCCTAAGCAGAGAAGAAAATTGAAAGGTACTAATATCTGGACATTGGATTAAGTTCTACATTTTCACTAATGATGATGGGAGCTTTAACATATAGACCATCTAAGAAAAACACCTACATTTAGTTGTTTTAGTCTGTTCTAATTTGAATCTGAAATCCATCCTCTTTTTATTCCTTTATTTTTTCCTATTTTCCAGGCCCACCATAGGAAATATGTGGCACTTACTGTCCCATTCTTTCCCTTGAAATGGAGAATCTGTCAAACAAGGAGAAAGTGAGAACTGGAATTGTTGGGGCTGAGAAGAAAGGTTCAGGGCAGAGTTCATCCAAGTGTATAAACATCTGATGGGTGAAATAAAGATGAAGCCATACTCATCTTAGTAGTATCCAGTAACAGGCAGTTACTCTCCTCTGAGGGACAAGAGTCACAAATATAAAATAAATTCCACCTAAACATAAAAAGCCTTTCTTTACTGTGAGAATGATTGAAAACTGGTATAGATTTTACAGAGAGGTTATGGACTATCCATTATTAGGATTATCCAAATCCCAACTGTACATGGCCCAGGAGAAACCTGCTCTAGGTGACCTTGGAGTGAACAGGGGGATTGAACCAGACAGCCTCCAAGGTCCCTTTGGACTGCAACTACCCTGCGATTGAAAATAGTACACTATTTTAGCAGGGAAAAAAAAAAATTAAGTTGCTAAGGCTCATATTGATTTTTGACTGTGCTCTAGGAAGGACAAATATCTTTAACTGCTATGAATCATAGAAAGTTAAATGAATTACTGCTTTGTGTTTTGGTTTTGGCATTTGTGGACTCTCTTGATTGTTTGATTTCATTTGGTTCCAATCTATAATGTCAGACAATCCAAGGGAATGACATGTTAGTTAACTATAGATACTTTAGAGGGCAGGGGGTAGAGGAGGAAAACTATCTACTGCATATGCAGTATTATCAAGTCTGTCTTGTCTTAATGTGAATACATATTTACTTATGCACTCAGTTATTCAATTTGGAGCCTGAGAAATTATAAACAATCTTTAAACTGTGATTTCTTTGTGGTACTATCTGTTGGAAACCTAACATGAGGTTTTGAATCAACAGGAGACTTTAAGATATACCGGTATCTAAGAAAATATGCATAATTATATTGCCTTCTGAGATCCTCAGTCTGTGACCTTTCATATAAGTCATCTTTCATATAGGTAGTTGAAAGTATTACAGAATTATAGGGTTGAAATATTCTTCATATTCTTCTAGTATAACATTTGCCATTCCGTTTAAAAACTGGAAAACTTTCATGTCCTTAATGTTGAAACAAAATTTTCGTTTAATTTAATTTTTAATTTAATTTAATTTTTGATTAATTTTGAAGTTGTCCACTTCATAGTCCATCCAAAAATCATTATCTCAGTCATGAGCAGATAAAAATTCTCTCTTATATCCAATTAATTGCTGTCACTGTCCTGAATCAGACAAATGCTACCAGAATGCTAATCTATGTTTAGTAGCAAAGGCCTTGGGGGCTGTCTCAAGCCGGAATTCTAATTTTTTACTTAGGCAATGGATCAATTGTCCCTTTAAGGAGTTCTGATCATATGTTTATTCCTGAATACCAAATATATACATAATGTATATTACATCAAAGTTCAGATCTTCGGAACGTGAGTTGGAAAAGCCTGACTATATTGCACAGCTTTTCATTAAACCTGGTACCATTCAATCTGTCTGTTTTATCAGTGGTGAGGGCACATTAGAGAGAATTTCACCTTAAATCACATATGAGTGATATTCATCCTTGCCTTCCTTTGCTTGAGAATTACAGTGCTATTGAACACCTGCAAATCACTGGCCATGCAAACTTCTATAATGGTGGTAAAAAGTGAAATGTAGAAATAATTTCCAATTCAGATGCAAAGCTAGATTTCAAACATGCAGCTTCACTCTTCATGCCCTTAAAGTCAGAACAATAAAACTTAATCTGTGAATAGTGTAGACCTATTGCTGACTGATGGTTTAGGGTGTGTGCATACTTGTTGTTACAGTCATTGTTTCTTTGAAGTGTTTCTGTTTTCACATGACAAACAGTTACTAAATTTTGTAGGTGGTGCCCCAGCTGGCTTGAACTTTAGTATGTGCTCAATTCATGTGATTTCGTACCTGAAAAGACAAATTGAATCCCAACCACAGCATTGTGATCTTGTTAGAGATATTCTCTTACAGGACAAAGAATTGTGTGTTGAGTACTCATCAGTTTAGAGGAGATTATGTAAAAAGAAAATCACAGCTGCTCTTGTTTTAGAAGTTTTTATCTATTGCAGATGTATTTTTTTCAAGCTATTCTTTCATGTGCTTCACCTATCCCTACTTCCTGTGATGACTTAGTTATTCAGGACCTTTTTAGGTTTACAATTCAAAACAGCACTTGATTCTACCTCCAAAACAGTTTAACTCTTTCTTGCTTTGATTAAGAGAAGGAATTGAAAACTTTCTGTGTGCTATCAGTTCCCTCATCATATGTAGTGCATAATTAAAAAAGAAAGTTTAAACCAGAGATTTCAATACATTTTTAAACACTCTCTCTTTGTATATTCTTTCCAACCTAGATCTCAAACAAAAAAAAAAAAAAAAAAAAAAAGGGTGAAAGAAAGATTAATGTTCTTTCCTGCCTGAAAGTTCAAGTTCAAATTCTCATCTTTTAACTTAGCACTGGGCTTTCAACTCATAGCACTCATGCTTGAGAGGGTTACTTTCCACTGATTTTGGTAAAGCTGGGATATACTGCATGGAAGAAGTCAAGATCCACAAAAGCAGAGAAAAAGTATGACTTCACAGTGACGTGACAAAGATATTCACCTGAGAATAAGTACCCCCTTTTTCCTTCTGTCCCCAGTATGCCTTCTGCAATTGCTGTGGATAGGTTTAGTTTTTTTATTGATTTCAATTTGCTCTTGTTTATTTAGTCTTGGGAAGTAGTCAGCATGAGATATGGAGGAATAACTCCCCCATCCAGAACAGAACATACAAGAGGTGAGTATTTGAACTTTTTTTAAAGTAAGGTTTACAATTTGGGGCATTTTGCCGCCCTGTGTAATTCTTTGGGGACTTAGAGTCATCTGTTATTGTTGTTCATGCTGGACTGGAAGTTTCTCCATAACTCCTGATTGAGTCAGTTTGTCCAAGCATGGAGGGGGCCTGAGGGTGCATTCTGATCTCTGAAGTACTCAGCTGTGAAGGTGAAAGCATTGTGGTACCCTATTCTTGACTGACTTAAACCAAAACCAAACAAATTCAAGAGCCCTGTCTCCCCTGCTTTGTTATGGCTGTTTTCTTCACATGATTAAAAAAAAAAAAAGTATAAATGTATAAAGTACTTACAAACTTCAGCGCTTGTGGTTTATTCAGTCACCAATCACATATCATCTCCTGTGTTGATAAATGTTCCAGGAATACAGTAATAACTTACTTATTTTTTCTAGAGCTTAATGTGGCAGAGGCACAATGTGTAACAATTAGACTAAGGACTCTGCAAGGACTCAATTTTACATTGTGGCAAAATAATTATTTCATAAAGCAAAGTGATTTTCATTCTTTCTCATTGCCCTCATCTCACAGAGACAAAAAAAGGAAGAAAGACAACAGATCTATCGAGTGTCGTTACCTAATAGCCTGCCCCAAAAGTTAGAGAAATAGATTGTTTTAAGAAGCCAGATTTCAAGAATCAATGAAACAACAACATTTATAGGAGAAAATGTGAGCTAATAGATGTGTGAAGTTGCTGATTTTTATGCACCATGTATAGTACAATACTGCACTTCACTTTGTCTCCCATCCTTCTATCCTGTAGAGCAGAGTGGGGTTTGTTTGTTTTTTTTTTCAATGGTAGCTGATATCTTTGATAATATTATTTTCCCTTACATTGTTGTTACTGAAACCTTTCAAGAATATAATGTTTTATGTCATTCTGAAAGGAAAACTAGTTTGTAGCTGTGTTAACTAAGGCATAAAAAAAGATACAGAATTATAAAAAGGGTTTTTTCATTTATTTTTTGATTTTTAGGATGTAGGAATTCTCCATGAAAAAAATTGAACCACCAGAACACAGCAGCACCCTAAAATCAAGAAGCTCTCTAAACTCTAAGAGAAAGTTTCTATCAAACAAAGTTTCTTTTTTTTTATTTTAGGCTGGCAGAGAGATAAAAAGGAAACCAATTAACACACAAACAATTGATTTGTTGATTTCTGACTATTAGTTTTGAAATTTAATTAAAAAGATGTTGCTGTTAACAATCTTTCCTGAAAAAAACACTGCATGCCATGGTTTATACATATATGCTTACTAAAAAAACTAAATTTGACATTTGCCATCTGTATTTTTTTACAGTCTATCAGCTCATCAGTTATGCACAATTAAGGCAGATCAATAATTTGAAAATGTCTTGAGGAATTGATTTTTTATGAACTTTGTGAATTGTTATTTATTAAGACATCAGTTCAGAAGCACTGTGGCACAGCTCACTAAAATGTGAACCATGACAAATCTGATATGTCTGCATATGCCATTAAACTGCAGCAGCAGTCCTATTAGTTTGACATCTTCTCTGATTTTGTGTTTAATCCTCTCATCATTCATGACAATTGCGTTTTTTACATAAACAGTGAATAGAAAGTGACAAAAAAATAAAGTCAATGCAGTTTCTGCACCTCATTTTATAGCAACAGATGTAGTGAGCTGAGGACATTAAAACAAATTCCAAAGTTACGGCGATGAAGTAGTCAAGGTAACTGCAAAGATGTTTGACCTAGAGCTCCACCTAGAGAAACAATGAAAAACAAACACTGATTTACTTCTCTAAATCTCGATTTTTAAAATTCAGTGGGTGATTTACTTGTCTAAATCTCGATTTTTAAGGTTCAATGGGTTGCTGTCGGCCACAGGTGCATTTAGCTGCTCAAGCTGGTGTAAAGTGGCAGCTTATTTGCATTTTAGAATGAATTTATTTTAATTATCATAGAAAATTCCTTCACTGCTTTTTCCTGATAATTTAAGAAGGTGAATAGCCATATTTAGAATGCTATAATTTTGAGATTGCTAAAGAATATGCTGCTTTCATTTTTATACAGAAATCCTGAATAAACACCTCTATAAAAAAAAATAGGATTTTTCCTTCTCTATTCTATCTTCATATTTTACACTAGTAAGTGATATTTTAGATAGATTTCACATCCAACCAAGTAAAAGGCTGTTCTCCAATTAATCTTAGACATCAGGCTGAATCATAATGTCATGTTTTCTGGGCTCTGAGGATGAGTAAGGCATGAATTTAAAACTGAGATTTTATTTAAAGAATAATATTATGATCAGGAATGTGTCAGAACTTGTTTCAACAGCACCAATATGTTGGGAAAGCAATTGACAAAGAGAATAAGATGGGTAAAAGAAAAAAAATACTTCTTATATTTATCACCTCTACGCTTTTTGGTGCTATATGGAAAGCAAAGGGCAAATACTGCATCTACCAGAGGAAAATATTCTGTGACAGTGGTAGAAAGTGATTTATGCTAATTTGTAACAAGAAAAAGCTTACTGAAATGAGCATACTCTCTCAATATAAAGTCACACTATAATTTTAGTAGCATTTCACCAAATACAGATTTTTTTTTTCCAAGTAGGTTGCAGATCACTATTAAGGAAACAAATTATAGTATAATAGTGCTTGCCATTAGCTCTTACATTTCCAGATCCAGAGGTCAATCTTCTGGATTGTATCTACAATCTTCTTTTTGTATCTACAAAAAGAAGAACTATTTGAACTCTTAAATAATTTTCTATAATGCAGGGAAATAGCAGAATTCTGGTAGTTGGAATACTGAATGAGAAAATGTCCCTCTGAGAAGGTAGGTTAGTGAAAATAATACTTGAATATACATGGAAGAGCTTTACTTTCCTATTTATACACATGACAAAACGCGCTAAGATTTTTCAAGCTCATAGAAAACTTATTTTATAGCTTTCTAGGATTTTTCACTTTTAAGAGTATACAACAGTTTTTATTTTGTGTGTATTTTCCTAAATTTTTGTTTCTTTACCTTAATTTTTTTAAAATACAACATCCGGCAACATGTACCTTTCAATTGTCCTGAATCATTATAGTTACAACAGAGATTGGTACAGCTTGAAAGGGATAGTAGCTGAAGAAGCTTTCTCTTATGGCACAGTTTGAAGACTCAGGGCATTGAGTGCTGAAAAAAGAATGTAGGTCTGGGATTTTCTCTTACTGAGAATTCCCAAGTGTGGGAGAGAAGATCATAGTGGGTGTGTTAATGCTCTGTTTTGTTTTTCTGTGTCTTTCACATTGTGTAGAAGAGTAATTTGTGTGGGCGGGAGTACATATATTTGGGTTATTAAGAATGTGAATACAGTTAAGGGGCTTTCTGAGAGTGGGAAGCCTGAACTTCAATTACATTAAATCATGTATATAATTTTCACTCACTACTGTAATCCATGGATTTTGTTTACCAGTTTCTACATTTGCCAAAAATAGATTTTATTGGAGGAAGGGGGGCAATAAATTGGATTAAAAAAGCAAAAATCCATACAGCATATCTCCCTTAGGTAAAGCTTGCTAGTGCATGGAATATTGTTGACCAGGGTGTATGGAGGGAATTTTTTATGCATATTTACACATTTTAATCCTTGTGCCTTCCTAAGGCTAGCATTCATAATTACCACCAAGTGGACATTGTAATCCCCAGCAGAAAATAACTGGCAGTTTTAGGGAAGGAGCACATTCAATAAAAAGGCAAATTCATAACTCTAACCAAAAAAAGCTTCCTTTAAACAATAGTTTCAAATGCTTCACATGCCCTGCCACTTGCAGTCAGGTTTTTAGGCTTTTGAATATTCTGCAACTCAGACAGTTTCTCTGAAGTGGTGGCTCGGTGAATGTGATTATGTTGCATGTGTTGCAGCTGACCTGCCTGTGCTGTGGGAGTCTGATGCATTTAATTAATGTGCCCTAGGGAAAGACAAGCTCTTTCCTGGGGGCAGTGAGGTAAGGAAAAGTAATAAATAATGGAAAAAAGATTTGGAAATTACTTTAGAGAACATCTAGTTAATTCCCTTCTTCACAGTACATTACATAAGTGTATTGTTCCTAGCTCCCATCGGAGAAAGTCCTGCTGTTATCAGTGCACAAGAATTGTAACCTCACTTGCTGTCCCTAAATTGTACTCTGAAAAATACAGAGATTTTCACTCTAAAGGCACATGTGATTTTCTATAATTTAACAAGACCAAACAGAGTCCTGCACATGAGTCAGGACAATCCCAAGCACAAATACAGGATAGAGGGTGAAGAGGTTGAGTCAGGACAATCCCAAGCACAAATACAGGATATAGGGCGAAGAGGTTGAGAGTAACCGTGAGGAAAAGGACTTGAGACTGTTGGTGGGTGAGAGGCTGGACCTGACCCAGCCATGGGCACTCACAGCCCAGAGAGCCAAATGTGTCCTGAGCTACATCCAAAGCAGCGTGGGCAGCAGGGACAGGGAAGGGATTCTGCCCCTCTGGCCTGCTCTGGTGAGACCCAGCATGGACTTCAGCTCCGGAGGCCCTAACATAGGAAGGAAGTGGAACTGCTGGACTGAGTCCAGAGAAGAGCCATTAAGTTGATCAAGGGGCTGAGCACCTCTGCTATGAATACAGTCTGAGAGAACTGAGGCTGTTCATCCTGGAGAAGAGAATGCTTGAGGGAGAACTCACCACATATAAAAGGGCTCTACAAGAAAGATGGAGAGGGACGTTTTACAAGGGCATGTAGTGATAGGACGAGGGGTAATGACTTTAAACTGAGAGTAGATTTTATATCAGGAATAAATGCTTTAGTGAGAGGGTGATGAGGCACTGGAATAGGTAGCCCATGGAACCTGTGAATGCCCCATTCCTTGGAGTGTTCAAGGCCAGGCTGGATGGCACTTTTAGGAACATGGTCTATTTGAAGGTGTCCCTGCCCAGAATGGGGTGACTGGAACTTGATGATCATTGAGGTTCCTTCCAACTCAAAGTATTCCGTGATTCTATGGTAACATGCTAGCATTATACTGCAGTTTTTGTAATTACTGTTTCCGCAATATGAATATTAAGCCTAGTGTCCAAGGCAGCTGGGGGAAAAGGTTAAGGGAAAGAGAACAAGAGATGTAAAAATGATGGAAAATGGGCTAGGCTTGTCAATAGCAATCAAAAATGCTGCACACAAGGAGCTGTGGAACTGGAACTACTTTTCTGGTTGAAATTACAGGGAATTCAAGCAGATTTTTTTTTTTTAATCTCACCTTTTTGGACCGGATTCTATTTCTACAGGGTTCTGTAAGATGGCAATCAACTCAAATAATATTAGCTTTGCTTTCTGAAAGTGTGAAATGCAGTTGGTGCTGCCACTAAGTATTCTGGATATCAATGAAAATTAATGAGAAAGAGGTGTAAAATTTAATTTCTGGATATGGCTGGTCCCTATGCCTCAGTGCTTTTTAAGTGAAGGAGAATTTTTTAAGTTCGTCACTTTACTAACATTGAAATAATTGATTTTCTTCATTTCTTTCCCTTTTTTTCTGAAACAGTATATAGATTGGGTTTCTGCAAATACATTTCTGTAAAAATGTTCTCTCACTATTATTGTAATTAATAGAGCTTCTGTTGGATGTGTCCTAAAACAGACTTGTGTTAATATGTACTTGGAATCCAGACTCTCTAACACTTAATCACCCACTGGGTATACCCCCAGTTGTCTGGATCCTGAAATTCACAGCACTTTGCTTACTCCACTGGGGTGCAAGAGAATCTACATCATGTCTGTAGTTTATACTCAAATGTCTGACAAATTTAACTTTTTTAAATGCCTTTTAGAGGCATGGTGAATAAATACAGATATTTGTACATGAGTCTCCTTCATTGAAAGTTTTTACAGTAGGGCAGACGTACTCTAAAAAAAAAATTAATTATGATAAGGATGTTCCTGAGACCTTATTATTAATTGTCATTGAATATTCTGTATTTTCCATTTACTTCTTTAGAGCTGCATCTCCCAACTACTTTTATGAATAGATGTCTTTCCAAGAAGCACATCAATTTTGACAGGGTCTTGGCACCTGTCCTCCAAATACCCTGAAAATTATCTAGAAAAGTGATGTATTTCTATGTCTAATTGTTCTACATAGCTTGATCTAATAGAAATGTTCTGCAAACAATTAGAGATTCAGGTTCTACACAAATATTGTAGCAAACAATATTGTCTGTAAATTGAACAGCTAAGTGAAGATGGGAGTGTCATATCATAAATAAGGAAAATTCAAGCATCTTGATATTTACAGAATCACAGAATATTCTGAGTTGGAAAAGACCCACAAGGATCATTGAGTGCAACTCTTAAATGAATGACCTATTGATTGAATCCACAACCTTGGAGTTATTAGCACCTTGCTCTAAACAACTGAGCTAATCTTGGTATTCTCAGAAACGAAAATTGTTAGAGTGAACTTCTGAAGGTATTTTAAAAGACATTATTTAGGTGAGAGCTACAACATTGGAGGAATTTCAAAGGGAAAACATTCTTATTGCCTCCCTTATGTAACTTTTTTATTCACATTACAATAGTTTCCCATAAAACAAAAAATCAGTCAATTTTAAGATGTTTAAAGACTAGAAATAAAACAAAACAAAACAAAAAACACAAAACAAGACAAACAAAAACCAAACAAAACAAACAAAAAACCCCTTCCATCACCACTATCAGTGCTGTTTCCTAAAGCAGTTATTTCTGTGCAGGTTGCAAAGACTACCTGAGACAATGAGCAGCTATAGGAACACCACAGCATAATGACTTGTTCAAATATGCTGATCAGGCCTCATGACTGAAGACAGGAATTTTGTCTGCATATTAATTTTTAAGCTACTTTAGTGCCTGAGATAAGCTACATTCTTTGGGGGTTTTTGTGAACTGTGATAAGGCAACATATATGACATTCTTGGGCTTTAGGAAGTGGGTGACCTGCACATAATTGAAAGAGTCACACAAGATTTTGTGGTAGAGTCCTCAAAACCCCACAGGGAGGTTATAAAAGCTCTAATTTTTTTCTGGAGACAGAAGCACATGCAGTTGAAAAAGTCACCTTCATCCAAAAAGACTGTCTAGTCCAAGAAATCTTCTTGTTTATGTAGATTATAACTGTGCACAACATTTTTTTTTCTAGAGACAGTAAATCCCTTCCTTTCCCAAATTTCCTGTATCCATGGTTTATAAACAGTAGAGCAAGATATGAGGATTAAATTAATCAATATTATCTCTAATAATGATTACTCCAATAGCAAAGACATTTGAAGATAAAAACTTGACAAGTAGGCCTGAAAAATATTTAAGTTTGTGGGAAGGTGAATGGGGGTAAAATTAGACTTAAGAGCAAATTAGAGTATGCTGTAGATTTTCTGTGGGATTGTCCTACTCTCAGTTAGGAGACACTTACTAAGAGTTCCTTCTTAGCAAAAATCTCATATTTATTGCCATAAATTGTATTTTAGAAATGGTCGTGCTCCCACACCACCCTCATATAAAAGTATCTTTCATACTCATATTATAATAATGGAATTAAACTTTTCTGTCTGCTTTTGTAAACACTGGACAATTAAGGAATTTCAAAATGGTGTAGTTTCATGTGCAAACAAATCAAATGTTTGTTTCTTTTTTAACTATTGTTTTTATAAACCCTTTTTTAACTTTTGAGTGGCAAATTGAATGTTTCCCTACACTTGGGAAAAAAAAAAGCAACCAATCACATAAAAAAAAAACCCAAAGAGATAAAACCAGTAAAACCAGAAAGCAAGATAAAACCCACTCTGATTTGTCCAAAACAGTAGGAATATTTAAGTTTTGCTGGATCTGTTTTAAATTTTGCAACACTGCTGATACCTTAGAGTGAAAATGCAGGAATATAAATGGCAATGCCAGTAATAATAATAGTTACAAGAATAATAATACCAATAGTAAAGGGAAAGAGTGAGTGTTAGGACTGAGCAGGTTAATGAACACAGTGTCTCTGTCCTTTATATTTACTCCACCAAGTTGACACAGAAGCTCTCAAGTGCTCTCAAGCTCTCAAGTTTTCCAGAAAGGTCTTAAGTAAGTACTGAGAGATCATCTAGGCAGAAATAATCTCAGAGGCCATTTACGTAGACTTTTTTGTAGGCCTGCAGTATACAACCCCTCAGAAAGGCAAAGGAAAATGACAAAGAGGGAGTTCATGCACTAACACAAGATAGCAAGTAAAAAAATAGAATTGTGACTTTCAGAGTATGAAAAAGTCCCAAGATTTCTGCTCCTGATAATAAGTACATACCATCTGGATAACAAAAAGCATTTTATTAGATAAGGGGAATTTGTTCTATTGCCAAGTATTTCCATTGCTAAACAAAAAGTACGTTAAAAGAGTATAAATACTTGTGCTTCTTAAAATCAGTATAGTTTCAACCTCAGGCAGTTTTTATTTATTACTGAGGTGTATGGAGGCTTCTGATGCATAAATTTATTAAACTAACTACATTTAATAAAATTGAATATTACATATATATTTTTAGTTTGATTACTGTCAATAATATTACTTAACTCTATGAAAAATGCAATTTTTTATCATAAAACCCAAAAAGAAATGGCAGGCAAACAAATCTTTTCCTTTTTTCTTTGTGTTAAAAAGAATACTTAAGAATTTTAAGTGATTATGGTTTGTTACTGCAATTCTTTAAAACAAGTGTTTTGTAGAGAAAAGTAATTAAAGATACTGGAGATTAACCACCAACACTTTTTTTTTAACCCAGTTAAAAATATGCTCACTGCAAAACATTTTTTTCAGTTCATGAATAGAAATACCAACCCTTGTTAGTCCGGAGATAATTGTTCAATGAAAAAACCTGAACAGTTAAAATTGGTTTATCCACACTTGGCTCCTAGCCCTGCCCCTGCTGCTCTGCTCACCCTCTTCTGCTCCTCTGGACCTTAAGGATGGTGACTTCATTTTCATGGATTTAGGGAGGAAGGGGAGAGGATAACATTGAACACCTGCAGTTCTTCACACAGGGAGATGTGCAGGTTATGTCAACAGTTTCTTCTTTCTCAGTCTAGGATTCACTTGGGGATATTCTCTTTAATATCCTTCTTCACCTTGGCTTATCTTCATTGGTCTGCAACTCCTTGTTAATCCAAATTAACAAGTTCTAGTGTCTTTTGCCTATGTAAGACACTTTGTTTTCTTTTGAACTCCTGAAATCAATTTTGACTAGGTCCTGGTCAGCACTGATTTATGAATTAATTGCTCACACTTGTGATGTCTCCTATGCTCCATATTTTATCACCTCCTCATGCCTGTGCTCCTGAGACCACATTCTGAGATAGACCTCTGATATGCAGAACTTGAAATTTGTACTTTGGTACCTGGTATATATTCCATGCTCCTTACAGTCTGAAGCAAATTTGTGTCTTAAAAAATAAAATTTGCCTCATGAACATTACTTCTTCATTAACCAGAAACTATGCATAAAAAATGCATGGCTTAAACACTTTATGCTTTTTTAAAATTGTAATTTGTTTCAGCTGAGTGTCCCTGATTATCACAGTAAAATAAACACTTATTCATTTGGTGAAGAGAATCAAGATGTTGAACTTCTCAAAGGGTAATGTCAATAAATCTTATATTTCCGTTCTTTAACAAATCACACTAACACAAAAAAATTCCAGCCCTCTGCTAAAAACTCAATAAATTTTACCTTACAAGAAATAGGGGAATGTACATTAATACTT
Source organism: Molothrus aeneus (assembly GCF_037042795.1). Taxonomy (NCBI): domain Eukaryota; kingdom Metazoa; phylum Chordata; class Aves; order Passeriformes; family Icteridae; genus Molothrus; species Molothrus aeneus. Next base: position 71,405,582 of record NC_089647.1, on the reverse strand, counting down.
ATTTAAGTGCCTTTCAGAAGTGTGGCCCTATCACAGGAAAGACCTCTAAGTATGACCTTATAATGGTTTTGTTTCAATTATTTAACCTACTTATGAAGTAAGCTTATATGTTGAAATGTTCAATATATATATATCAGAGGACATAAAACACATAAACAGGACCTTAAATAGACTGCACACATTTCTTAGAAAAAATTATAATATTGAAGTCTTGGGAAAAAAACTATCTCACTATTATTACAGAATAGGACATATGAATATTAGTTATGTATTATTTATTACCACTTATTTATTCTGTCCAGTCGAACTGATAAGCTTCTCACAAGGAATGACACTTCTATTTTCAACAACTTTGAATAATATTTCTTTGCATTCTTTATGGACTTCTTTCTTCCATTTCAAATAGATTCAGTCTCTGCTTAATCCCCTTGTGCTTCTACTCTCCTTTTCAACATGAAGGGTTTGTTTGTTTGTTTTCTGACAGCATCTTAATTTCTTGTGTTTGTATTCAATTAACTCTGACATGCTTTTCAACTGCAGCATTTTTAAAACCATGCATATATTATTTATACCATCTCACCAATGTTTTTGAGATGTCTTTCTATTTTTAAGAGTAAACACTAGTTAATGTAAGTTAAATTAGGTTAGAAGGAACATTTAGAAGATGGAAGTGAAAAGATAAGCTAATCTGGTTCAGAGGAAATAAATAACCACTAGACCAGCACATGCACTTTTTATTCAAAAAAAAGGAGTGTTAGCACTACTTTAAATAATATTTGGTCCAAATATTTTGAAGGACTTTTGGATATCATTAAGAATTTGGTCTGCTGAGATAACTTTCATTAGTTTTGTGCAGATCAATGTATTCTGCAAAGCATGGTCTTGTGGTCAGTATAGGTTCAAGGTGCATGGGACACACTGATTTACTGCATATGTGCCTCTAACTAAATGTAGGACATGAGAGAGCATTGCTTGACCTTGTTCCCCCCCCGCCCCAATTTTTTTATTTAGCAGTGTACACATCATGGATTCTGCATGGGCACAGGCACCCATGTTCGTGCAATTGAGACTGTGCAATTATAGGGAAATGAGACAAAGCTTTCTGTTGCCAACACCTGCTGTATTGTTCAGTGTGACTAATATTTGATTAGAGAGATTCTTTCTTCTTCCCCTTTAGTTTCAGACTCTTTCTCTCTCTTTATTAAATTAACCTTGAAATGTTTTGATACAGTGATTAACATGTAAGGAACAAGAGGAATATGAAATAATATTTTCTTTAGCATTACAGAAGTGCACTTCTGATTGCAAAACTTTGATTCTGACTAATCATTCATAATGGCTAGTATCTAAAAAATTATTTTAATGGAGATTTTGATAAATTTAATTTTGAAATGTATGGGGCAAACTTTCCTTTAGGGAAATCTTAGTTGCATATATGATATTTCTTTTTTTTCCTTTATTCTATGGAGAAAACATTAGATTAACTTTGCTTTTCCCTTCTGATGTAAGGATAAAGGACTAAATTGAAGTGCTAGATCCAGTGCTTCATGATGACTTTGGATTAAAGCAGAGATTTATAAAATGTACACACATCTTTCCTTCAAATGAATTAGAAACTCAGAGCAGACATTTCATCCCTACACTGAGATCATGTTGCAATATTCTTCTGTGTGGAATTCTAAAGAGCATCTTACTGAGAAAAAAAAACAACAAAAAACAGACAACAACAAAGTTTCATCTTCCTTGTACACCTAAATTACAATTTATTTGTCATCTACTCATAATTACATAGTCTAGTTGTGACTAATTGTGTTTAGATGGCAAAATTACAAGAGGCCTCAAAGATAGAATTACATTAATTTGGACAGTGTGTGATAGGATCTGGTTAAACAATTTCTGTTGCTCCCTCAGCACTTTGCTATGGGGAACTACTGGTATTTTAAACTTCTGGCATGAGAACAGCTGACTGAGTACAGATCTCTTTCTAGTATTATGAATCATCTTCTGAAGGATTAGAAAGGAGGAATTCCATCCATAGTATTTTCCAAAAAAAAGCCAGTGCCTGTGTAAATCTGCTGCTTTACACATCTTAGGAAGCATAAAGTCAGAAATGTTTGTACAGTTGCTAAAATGTTTTTTGAACATCTGAATATATCAATGCTTTTACGAGTGATAACAGATCACTAGAAAAATAAACAAATTAAACAAACAGATGGACAAAAATACTTGAACTTTCCCAGAACAGTGCCATTTCTTCTCATTCAGTACTCGCCTGGAAATTCCTAGGAGGTAATCTTTTCATATGTCTTCTTGTTGCATTCAGCCATGAAATGTATCCTGTTTCCTGGTATAAACATACTTCTCTGATAAACTGAGACACTACCTTCCACTGTTTTGGACATTTTAAATATAAATAACTGAACAATCCACACCTCAGTTTCAGAAGGCCACTATGTGGACTTCAGGAGAAAAGGAAGGACAGATAACAGGTGATATTGACTTGACTGACCTGCTATGGGAGTAAAATGTTTACTAACATTGCAATGTTTGTTTTCAAATCAGCATAAATTGATTATGTGATATCCACATTTTGTAAAAATAAAACTTTTAAGATGTAATCAATATAACTTGACCAGTCATTGAGAATATTAATTCAGATTTTTTTTATAAACAATCAAATTCTAAGATGTTCAAACCACTCTAATATATTAATGAAAAATTTAAAGTTTCTCAGAAAAAAAGGAGAAATAAAAATATTAATCTGATTATACAAAACACTGTAGAAATACCTGTGATCCCTCTGACTGTTCAGCTTTATGTTTCCATTGATGAAAAATGTTTCCATTAATGAAAAATTTAAAGTTTCTCAGAAAAAAAGGAGAAATAAAAATATTAATCTGATTATACAAAACACTGTAGAAATACCTGTGATCCCTCTGACTGTTCAGCTTTATATTTCCATTGAATATGTTTCTTTTTATTCAAGTTTTTTCCCTATACTTCTTACACCCTTGTTTTTCTTCTGGATAAAATATTAACATGAGGACCTCAATAACTGAAAAAAATTGAACAGGTGTTCAGGACGGGTATAAATCTTACTTCATATATGCTATAACATAGTATATGTCTTACTAAATGTATATTATCATAAATTGCAACAATTTATGAAATCCCCAAATCAATTGATGCCATATTAAAAATGGTTGTAAGTGTATATAGAGAAGTATTGAAAGCAGATATGAAATTAAAAAAAGAAGAATCCACAACACACACCCAAAGGAGTATGGAGAGATTTTAATAGAATCCAAGAAGTTTCTGGTCTTCATCAGAGGGGAAGAATTACTAGAAATTTGATTGTTGAATACAATCAGTGATAGAAAGGTAAGAAAAGTACACCATTACTTGCCCTTTTTGCTTTCTTTTGTTTTATAAACTATTGAAATTACCTTGGGTTTTTACAATAAAATAGTATAAGTTGTTTTCCATTGGAAAACTTACAAATGAAACCCATTATTCAGGAGACCATGAAAGGATTGGCGGGGTTTTCTGGTGAAAAAGCTCTGTGATTACTTTTTTAACATGAACAAAGTGAACCATCAAGCACTGACTACTCTAACTTTTTGTCAGGTAATGGATTATACTCTTCTGTATTAGTAATGAAAAAACAATCTATGGAACTTCATGGTATTGCTGCTCTTGCTGCAAAGCACCCTAGTTTGTTATTTTTCTGTTGCATAAAGGTTAAGAATTCTAGAAAATTTCCATTATGCCATATGCAAAATCTTTATATCTCTATAAGTTTTACTATTTATTATCCATCACTATATTTTAGGGAGTTTGAGATATTTTGTTTACTTAATGCCACACCCTTCTGTAACATAAAATGTTATCTAATTAAACCCTCAGGGAAACTCAATATGAAACAAGTACTCATATGGTGTGAATCCATCCTATAAAGGCTAGTCTGTACAAAGAGAATTTAAGTACACAAACACGACAAAAAAGTTATTGTATTCATATGGGAAGACTGAATGTCAATTTTTATTCCCCATATTCCAGAATCATTATGTTTGAATCCATCATTAACAACAACAGCAACATATAGGCTCCAGAGAACATTTAGAGTTAACAAGGAGCTCCTATGACATTAATTTTGTTTAATTTTCTAATAGTCAAGCCTTTGGATATATGTGCAGCAATTGCAAAGCAGCACAGCTGCAGACCTTGTCAAATTGAAAAGAAAATTCTCCAAGTGGAAAAAAAAATCTCAAGGAGCCTCCTAGGCATATGAATAAAAGCATTTTCTTTAACGATTTCTGTAATTTTATTGAAGAAAATAAAATACAATCATCATATGTAAAGCTTCTCTTGCCTCCTATTTCTGTTAGAATTAAAACCCTGGATTTTAAGGTCACTAGAAAGGATGGTAATATTTTCTTTAAAATATTCTTCTTATTTGATATATATTGAAATAATGAATATGTATAAGAGTCAACTTTTAATTGCCTGAAGGCTCATACGTATGCAAATAACAAAAATTTGAAAGTTTTGTGTGGGTTTTTTTCCACTGTATTTCTTTATGTGTGTATTTATTATTTAATTAGCTGCATTGTTTTTAAATTTGACACCTGGAATGCTCTAATCTATGGCCTTTCTAACAGTCCTATCTACCTAATGGCCATATTAGTAAAATATATAGTGTCTTTCCGTTTAGGCATAGATAGCACAAAAACTTTCTTCAATCTGAGCAAGCTAACCTCCTTCTCTGAGTGACAAACACTCCTTCCTTGGATCATTCATATCAGATAATTTATCATCCTCATCAACTGATTTGTAGGCAGGAATCTCCTTATAAACAACAGTGTGGTTAGGCAGAGGTTAGTTTCTAATGAATCCCTTGGAAGTTTGTTTTGACCTCACATAGACACACACACGCTCCTCTCCAAGAGCCTCATAAAAATCATCGAAGAAGCTTGTTACATAAAGAAGTTTTATTGACAAGCGTAAATATTCCAGACAGCAATCTTACCAGCCTCCCTTACTGCAATGTAAATCAGATTAGGGCAACAAAGCAAGGAATACTCACTGCCGGATTCAAATTGGAATTGCATTGGAGAGTTGTTAAGATGCTCAGACTTGGCCAAACTCATGCATGGTCAGAGGTGGAATTGTCCCAATAACTAGGGAAGCTCTAATTCAATGGGGAAAGATATAAGAAGTCTAAGCATTTCCAGGATTTGCTGGCAGCTACCCAAGGGAATTTTTTTGTTTGCTTAGAATTGCAGTATTAGTATGCACAGCTGTTCAGGCAATGATGTTCAAATTGTCTGTATTCAGTTGCATTCTTCTCATTATAAGACAGTAATATATGCCAACCATTTTTTACCCCTCTGAATTTATTATAAATAAACATTAGGAAAAAAAAATATTGAGAAACATCACTAGTAATTAATTAGATGTACAGTATCATACCAGAAATAAAGAGGTTTTTTAAAAGAAAACTAGAACTGAAATCAGAATCAGTGCCACATGAGAATTGTATGAACTTTTGATTGCTTGCTACTGCAATGGAACTAGCAATATCAACTAAGTCTCAATAGACACAGTAATCAAAGGACAAGGAAAGCAGATAATATTATGTAGATTAATATCGTATTATCTTTATTAATTTTTTTCTGTGTTTTAGGCTAAATATTTTAGATTTTTAATAGGAAATCAAAAACTCTGAAACAAATGCATTAATAAAAAATGTTAGATAAAGCTATTAGCAAAGTTGACTCTAAACAACTCTTTGTACCAACAAATAAATGCATGAAATAAAAAGATAAAGAATCTGATTGAATACTACTTAAAGTCTTCAATTTTATCAGATTGCAAAATTGAAACTTTTGTAGACTCATTGAATCATAAAATGTGTTGGAAAGAGATCTTGATGATCATTTAGTTCCCTGTGGGCAGGAACACCTTCAATTAGACCAGGTTGTTCAGAGACCCATCCAGCCTGGCCTTGAACACTCCCAGGGATGGGGCACTCACAGGTTCCCTGAGCAACTTGTTCCAGTGCCTGACCACCAAGTAAAGAATTCTTTCCTAATATCCAGCCTAAACTCACTCTATTTCGGTTTGAACCCATTCCCCCTTCTCCTGGTCACTACATGCTCTTGCAAATAGTCCACTTGTCACTGCTGTCTCTCAGGACTGAGCCACTGACCACTATCCTCTGGACGTGACCATCCAACCAATTCCTAATCCACCTAACTGTCCACCCATCAAATCCATCACTCTCTAGTTTGGAGAGAAGGATGTTGAGAGAAGGAGGACTGTGTCAAAGGTTTACAGAAGCCTGGATAAAAGGCATTTGTAACTTTAGCTACAAAATGTAGTTACTCCATCATAGAAAGCCACTAGGTTGAACAGACAGGATTTTCTCCCAGTGAATCAGTGCTGGCTGCCTCAAATTGCATTTTTATTTTCTATGTGCCTCAGCATAGCTTATAGGAGGATCTATACAAGGATGCTGATACAAGAAAATGATGATTCTAAATGGAAAGGCAAAAAAAGATATAGTAAAGACTTTAGCATGTACATAAAGGCAATATTTCACTGTGAATTTTAGGCCAAAGACTAGCAGAGTTCATTATTTTGGATTTTCAGTATAATAGAACTAGTTGTTCTACCTGTTTGTCATCCACATAGATTTTTTAAACTAATATTTCTTAACATAGCTCAACTGACTGATGGGAAGCTCTGTAAGAATCAAGTACAAGTCAAGAATTTTTGTACTGTGGAAGATTTTACCCCCTACAGCTTTCATGTACATTTCTTCAACATTTTTGTAACAGATTTAGATCAGAGATTTCAGTTATTGTGATATAGCAGAGGTGTGAAAACACAAGAAAGGACTTAATGCACAGAAGAAAGCAAATATATGCATAGAAATGCATTTTATTCTATGTATTTCTAGCACATAGAAAACAAATAAAATAAAGCTTCTATGTCTAATTATTGATGTTCTGAGAACCATAAAACAGCCCATACTGGAAGGGACCTTGAAAGAATGACTGGTCCACACTTCCACAGTAGAGATGAGATTAGAAAAACCTAGATGGGACTATCTAGCTCCACCATGTCCAGTTTAATTCTATTTCATAGCAACAATTATCTCAGCAACTAAAAACACTTGGCATTAATGTGCTTAGCAGGCAGATGGGATAATGGTTCATCCTACGATGCTTTATTTATGAAGAGAAAAAATTGTCCCTATCTATATGAAAGTACAATTTTAAACTTTTTTATTATTATTATTATTTTTTTATTTGATCAGGGCAAGAGAGTAGTAAAGAGAATATTTTCAGTTGGGTAAAAGAAATAGGGCACTTTGATTATGTGGTCAATTAATCATAATCTGCCAATCTGTAGCTAAATATTGCCAATGCAGTATCTAAATAACAGCTCTGTCATCTATTACAATGGATTATAACATCAGCAGGTCTTGGCTCCTGCTGTTGAATCACAATGTCCAGTGAGAACCTCTTGCTTTCTAAATTTCTGAGAGTGGTCTAGCTGTAGCTTGGTCTGCTTAGTCTCAGATGTGGTCAACAGTTTATGTCTAAAGGGTTGAAAAATAAAAAAATTATACATAGTTATTGACCTGTTCTTTGGAAGTTATACTAACATCCAACCTCCACTGAAGAAAAAATCCTTGTAAGAGCTGAAATGTCTCAACTGATTCACAAATACATTTCTTCCCTGAATGAGCTGTAAGAGCTTTTTGTTACATTTGAATTTGGAATGGCTTTATGACCAAGGTGAATTTATAAATATGGGAATATTATAAATGGGAGATATAACAAATACTGGCATATATGACACAAGACATTTAACCAGCTGTTAAATTCAGTGCTGCATTTTCAAATTCTCTCTTCAAGTAAAACAAGTAAAATCCTGCTTGTTTGAGTGCTTGAAGCTTCCCAGCTGTGGAGCTCCATCCTATATATGATATCATATCATTTTGCTCAGGAAAACACATTAAATTAGCTAAATTAATACTTTAGTATGTGTATTTTTAATATTATACAAGTACTTTTTAAATTTTCTTAATAAAATATATGATAGTTAACTTGATCTACCCATAGCTGTCATGTAGTGATGTATAATGTAATGAATCTTGGAAAAACTGCTGTTCACTGGATATGTGCTGCCATCTTCAGCCAAAATGTGAAAAACGCTTTTCTAGAAATAAAATTCTGACATGTAATATTCAGTATCCTCCCCACCCTGAGAATGTGTTTGTTATGATTATATAATTGTTAACTGAAAGATAAAGAGGCTACAACTATCAAGAAGAATAAATTCCTGGGAAATCTGCTGAGTATTTTATATTCATTTTGGGGAAGTTGTTTGTTTGGTTTTTTTTCTATTATAATTTTTCAAAGGAAAAATTGCATAGATTCTTATAGCTTTTGATTGTGAAGCTTCTTTGTTTTTTAACATAACAAAATTTTGTCTAAAAAAGGTTTCCGTAACAGAAATTAGTGCACTTTGAAGTGTAAACTTTGAATTTGGCTGGACCTGCAAATTTTAGTAACACAGGTTTCTCACAGTTCCCCAAATATTTGCCTCACTGTTTTTTATAGTTTTTATGGGCAGGGACTATTGACTTTTTTTTCTCTCCTATGACTCTCAACTCTGAAGAACTGGTTTCAGATACTCTGTTGATATCCTATTTCTAATTCATCAAGAAATATTTAGCTGTTGCATCCCTTATCTCAAACTCTTCTTTAAAAAATATTTATAGGGTATCTACAAAAATTTTTCCTTGTATAAAATGAAATGGAATTTTATACAATTTTATTCATAATACTTGAAGTAAGTAATGGAAGTTCGTAAAAACCAAAAACCAAAAAAAATCATTAAACATTTCAAAGAGGATGATTTGGAACAAAAAATTGAGCACAGGATCTACAGACAAAAATTACAGAGGGACATAAAGATAGGTAAATGATTGGCTGAAACACAAATCTGGTTCAATTCAAAAACATTTAAACAATTATACATTTTTTTTTCCCCTGGGTTGTTCTAAGGAGCTCAGAACTTTGTTGAGGTATGTCACTGTAGATCTTCCCAGCATGGACATGAGTAAAGAGAAAATTGTTTTAATATTTTGGTCACATTTTGCTTGTAAATTACTAGTGAGGCATTCAATTTTGCCCAAAAAAAGAAGCAAAAATCCCATGAGGCAAATATTTATTGAAAGCATATATCAAATAAATTTTTATTTATTTGCTGTCATTGTTGCAGAATTTAATATAGTATTTAATATTTTCTTCAATATAATTTTTGGATAATATGCACTCTATTTCACTTTCAGAAATAGCCATTTTTTGTGAAGATGAGTTTTTAGGTTGCATTGATTGAATTTTTTCCTTTTATATTAAGCCTTTCACAATAATAAAATAAATGGTTTATAACAATACAATAAATCATGTAGGTCACATTTATAAAACATGTTATTTTATTCTTTTTTTCTTCTTCTTCTCTTTTTTCCATGAGAGGATAAGGGTCATGGAATTGTTTGTTTAGGAAAGCACTATTAGAGGTCATCTAGTTCCAAGTCCCCTCTGTAAGCAGGGACACCTTCCACTAAACCAGTTTGCTGGGATCAAAGCCCCATCAATCTGGTCTTCAGCACCTCCAGGGATGGAGTTTCCATCCACAGCTTCTCTAGGAAACATGTTCCTAGTGCCTTACCACCCTTACTGTAAAAAAAAAATCTTCCTTATGTTCCCCTTATAGTCTCTTTTAATTATTGAATGGGTGCAGTAATGTCTGCAAAGCAAAGGTGGAGACGGAAGCAAGAATATGTGGTTTTTTTGTTTTTTTTATATTTTCTTTTAGCATATTTTTGAGGCAATTCTGTTTACTGTTAAGTTGATGCAAGTAAGAAATAACTCTACTGAAGTCAGTAAGATTATTTTTCATAAAGTTGACATACAGTTGAGTCTCAAGCCATATCCTTAAGAGGATTTCATATCTAAATCATTGCAGTTTATTTACTTAGAAAAATCCTCTGATCACAGAGTCCTCATTGGAATTAGAGTTGAGAAAATGCAAAGGTGGCTCATATTTCTGTATTTGGCCCTTCTAACCACCCCCTTTCTCTTCCCAAACCACACCCCTCAAAAAAAAAAACCAACAAAAACAAAACAAAACCTCCCCCAAAAAACAAAGAAAACCCCAACAACAAAAAAAAAAGGAAAAAAAAAAAACAAGAAAAAAAAAACAAGGAGAGGTTTTCCAGCCTCGTTATTGAATGTAAATCTTTCTGATTGTTTTGAATTGCTGCACTACTGAGCTGCACAGCTTAATAATTCAGTTGGGTGTTCATCTCTCAGAAACATGTGATGCTACTTATTAAACTAAAATATATTTTTAAAGTTGAAATTATATTTGGGTGTGCAGTGAGTTCCTTTCAATTAGTTCAGCTGCAGTGTGTGCCTTACTTTCTGTCATCTGCATTACAATAGTAGTGACTTCCTTGCCTCTGTGGGCAGTCAGCCAGAAAGACAGAGTAACCCAGTGTCTCCCTGTGCTTTCAGTGCCATTTCAATGGACTACTGCTGTCAGCAGTAAAAATACAATAAATCGAGGTTCTTTCTTCAGTAGAAATCCTAAGACAGAATTAAGGCATAATTCAATATTTTACAAGAAACTGAGACCATCTGTTAAGATCCAGCTGGATGGCTCTTGGTCTAATAGAGTGGAAATGGATCTTGTGACTCTCTATTTAGGTGGTTTCTTCAGCTGTCTTTCCCATTGTTAATCTTTCAGTAACCACGTTCTGTGTCACTGAGCGGTCAGAGCAATTTCCTCCCTCAGGTCAAACCCAAGGGGTTATGCTTCTAATTTATTTAATTAATTACTAACTTGCTGAGTTCAAGCCCTGTTGAGCTTTACACAGGGTGAAGGAAAACGGAAGAAAAAGAGAAGAATATATGATGGAGAAACCATTTCCACTTTAAAAGGCAAATTTAGAAGTCAATGACATAACAGCTAAGAGAGCAACAGAAATGTTAGGAGATACTGAAAGTTAATCTTTCCAGAATATTTTGTGATCCCAAAAGATGGATTGTCTATTCACTAAGCTGTAAAGAAGTGTTTTACAGTATCCAACTGTAAAACACTTTGTAATACCGTGTTTTACAATATCCAACACAGTTTTGGTAAAGGCTCAACCCACAATTTTTTTTTTTGTTTGTTTGGTTGGTTGGTTTTTGGTTTTTGTTTTATTCTTTTTTAAATTACACATCAGAAGCATTGCCAAAGGTAATAGGAAATACCTGTCCACCTTCAGCTCAATGAATTTGATATCCTGGTGGGCATTTATCTTCTCATAAATTAGCTCAGGGAATTAAAGACTGAATCACATTCTGCTTTGTACTAAGAGACTTAATAAGTATGAACACCGTGGTGTCTTCCAGCTTCCAACAGAACATCCTCTGACTTTTAATCAAGTTTTCACTTAAAAATATTGCAGCAACTGCAGTTCTTGAACCACATTCTGAACTGTATAGAAAGGTGCATATGAAGACAGGCTGAGAGCAGGGTTTTGTTCAGCCTGGAGAAGAAGGCTCTGGGGAAACCTGACTGGGACCTTCCAGTGCATAATGCAGGCTTATGAAGAAGGTGCAGAGAGACTTTTCACCGAGGCCTGTAGTGACAGGGTGGCACAGTGGTTTGAAACTGAAAGAGGATAGGTTGAGACTGCACATGAAGAAGACATCTTCTAGGATGGTGAGACACTAGAACAGTTGTCCAGAGAGGTGGAAGGTGCTTCATTCCTGGAAGTGGGCATGACCAAGTTGGATGGGGCCCTGAAAAACCTGGTTGAGTGGAAAATGTCCCTGTCTATGTACTAGATGATTTTTAAGGTCCCTTCCAAACCAAACTAATCTATGATTCTACCATGCAGAATTCATTTAGAGAAGAGTTAGAGGCAGAAACAGAGAAGTAGAAACAATCTTCTGCTTTTTTTTTTCTTCAAAAGACCCCAAAGCATAAATCCCCTATACTTTCCTGCTAGTACTCTTTAATCAAAACTTTAAAAAGGTATCCTAATAGAATGCATTGAGGACCAAACTTTTTTTGAAGAACAGATATGAAAGTTGACAGAACTGAAGTAACGCATAGCACAATATCTATATACTCATTATATCATTAGCTCTTATTTTGAGTGACACAAAAATGTAGTCTTTTCATTGAGCAAACTTTTTTTGAGATAATATGCAGTTAAAAATGAAAAATTCTTTGCAACTTCATCACATTTTCAGGTTTTGGTATTTTTTTTCACTTTCTATAAATCTATCAGACAGAAAAAATACAAATTGCTTGCAATTTTTTTATTCTTAATTAGCTGGAATAGAACAACATAGCTTTTGAAAATTCTACAGGTTAATGTACAGTCTCAGACAAGACATCTTGTGCAAATCAAACTAGGTATAAAAGGCAATGCTAACAGCAAGGTCATCTCAATGAGCACTTAGGAAGATGGGTAAGTAATGTCTCACTCTACCACTCTGTGTCCTTCTAAGGAAGGTAATAACTGAACACAAAGGATTTTGTGCTGTCACACACCATATAGACTCTATATACTGTTTCAGTATTTGGAGGGTTGTTTTGGTTTGAGGATGTGATGAGGATGATGATGAAGATGATGATGATTTGGAAGGTTTTATTTGTTGTTATTTGTTTTTGTTTGAATTTTTTCTTTTTTTTTTAATCTGTTTATATCTTGTTAATTTAATGAACATAAACTGCTAAATCCACACAAAATTTCTGTAGGCAAGTTAATTAAGTTAAATCTAATTTAACTAATCTAATTAAAATATGCTTGAAGACCAGGCCTACTTATTTTAGTTGGGATGGACAGGATATATTCTATATGTATTAAAAGCAAAATTCAATTCCTACATATAAAGAATTTCATAATCACAACAAAAATTCAGTAAATCTGTGTCTGTTTAAATTTGAATTTTAAATTTAGATTTTAGAAATTGTTAGAAAATAAATTAACAGAACTAGCAGACTATCTTATTTTAAAAATCCATGTTTTGTTTTTTTATTATTACTATTTTAGTATTACTCAGGTACTTAGCAATTAGTTGCATATGTAAGATATTTTAAATTATTGTGGTAAGTCTTTAGACAATACTATCAGGCCAAAATTCATGTACAGTAAGGGACAGTTCCTGTCCAAGAAAGTTTAATATATCAAATGAATTTATACCATTAGTGAGAAGAATACAGAACCCAAGCAATTTGCAGACAGTCAGGTGACAGATGAAAAATGGATACGAGTGACTTGACTTTAGGGCCAGTGCTCTAACCTGCTCTCCTTTGCCTCAGAGGTATTTCAAAGTCACTTACATCTCAAGGATAGTTTGAAAAGCTAATGTCAAGGATTACTTCATAAAAAGAAGTTTGATTAAATTTAATGCCTTTTTCAATTGACTGTTATGAAACGGAACTCCCCATTATCTCTTCTAATGACTTTTAATATTTCATGTGTATTAACTGGATAATGAAATCACTAAGTGATTAGTTTATGTTTCTTAAAATATATATCAAAGGTTACAGAAAAAAAAAATACATTGTCTCTGAACCCTGTTGGAGGACAAAATAGTTTTACAATAATGTGTGTTCTAAATGGAAACTAAAAGGAATCATATTCCTGTTAGTATATTTCTTCCAGTTACAACCAATGATGTTGTTCTCTTCTAGGCATTACCTGGGAATAAAAGTATGGGTGTTTTAATATTCATATTTTCATGGGATCCTTCTGTGATCATTCTTCCTCTTTTTTTCATGCTACACAACATTGCTTTCTCATCAATGCTCTCAAAATTATACTGCATTGGAAATTGAGTAAATTTCTAAGAGAATAGTGTTTCAGCGAGCCATTATTATTATTATTATTATTATTATTATTATTATTATTATTATTATTATTATTATTATTATTATTATTATTATTATTAATTTATTGTGCAAATTTAAATTTAGAAATCTGTGAGTTTATGGACATTCAGGATAAAAAATCCTTAAGCATTAACCTATGTGGAGGCAGAGTTTGCTTTGTTTAACCAGTCAGAATAAAACATGCTCACTCTTGACTTTTTCCATATCAGTTAAAGTCCTTGTGAATCTTTTAACTGTGTTCAGAGATTGTTTATTGTGTCTCATGTACATTACAAGCTTCAGAATGTCATTAACTTGGTCCTGCAGATCTAGTTCACTTTTTTGAGTTTAAGTTTTTGTCTGCAAATGCATGATAAACACACAATCTGATTTCAAAAATCATTTCAATTATGCTAAAATTCTAGAGCTATAATAACTCTAGATAATTCTAGAGTTATTATAACTAAGTTACAATAACTTGTGGGAGCCAAGTATTTCCTTTGAATTCCTGATCTGATAAATTCTTAGGGTTGAATGCTCAGCACATGTAATGCAACACAGATTCATTAAAACCAGCAGAAGTAGGTAAATTTACATAGACTTAGGATCTGTCCCTTCATATTTAATCTAGTTTCCATACTGTTTTTTTCTGATTGCTCTTTATATTCAGCTTTAGGGATATCTGGCAGTTACAGTGGGATGGTTATCAAATATTTCATTAAATTGTGAAGTCACAGCTGTATTTTATTTCAAAATATTCCCAAAGGTTTTAAACCAACTTGTTCAATATTGAAATTTTAAACACCAGCTTCTTGCCGTATATCAGTATCATTCTGTGAAAGTAACTGAATTCTACTATATCCAAGTTCACTCCTGGTCTGAATAAAGAGAACAAATAATTTCTAACATTTCTTCTTACAGTTATTGATTCTTGGTAAATGTTTTTGTTGTTTCCAGGTGACTTCAGAGGCAAAATCCATCTTTTGTGAGAATTTTCAAAATTGCTTTTTAGTAATTGGTGTTGCTTTATGCATTTTGCCTTTACCAAGGAAAAAAGTTAGAGACATCTATGATTGTTTTAATTGGACTTGAGAATAGAATTAAAGAGTTTATATCATTTAAGCAAACCTCTGGGGGCAGAGCTGTTCTAAAACAAACAAAAAGGCAAACTAATCAAAATTCTAGTTAATGCATTACTCCATAACCAGAAATTTGTCTGTGTTTGGATAAAGAACTGGTAAAATGATTCGACACCATGTTTCATTGTGCACAATGAGTACTTTTGTCAGTGTAGTAGGTTCTCATTTATCATTAATGACATGAAAGTAAGTTTAACCTGAAGAATGATACCTTAATTATTTTTTTTATTTTATTAGTTTTACTGGAAGAAAATCTCAGATAAAAATCAGGTCTTTGAGAGCAGTTAGCCTCTAAGAAACTAATTAATAGCAAAGAAGAATAAATTTTAATTATTAAGTAAACTCCCAATACACAGTCTGGGTTTCTTGGATCAAGTTTAAATAGATTGTCTAGTCTTGGTGATGATAAAGTTCAGTAAAATAACAGATTAAATCAATGGAAATAAAATGAAGGGACACTCTGCTGTGGATTAATTGAGAGATGAGCTAATCCTCACGCATCCACTTAACTTGATGCCACATGGGAGAAAGGGAAAGATAAAGACAATTTAATAAGTAAAATAAAAAGATGAAGGAGAAGAAATTTTTAAAAAAGGGGGGAAAAAAGCTAATGCAAATACAGTAGCTCACCGCTAGCAAACTCATACCTAGTCACTTCCTGAGCAATGGTAACCATGGGTAACTCTCCCCCTGCTTTTACTTCTGAGCACATGGTATCCTGCATCCCTTTGGTCAGCTGGGGCCAGCTGTCCTGACAGTGTCCCCTCCCACCCTCTCCTGCACTCCCAGTCTGCTGTTCTTTGGTGGGAGGGACAGCAGCATGAAAAACTGAAAAGGCCTTGATGCTGCATAATTGGTGCTCTGTAGGTTCTAAAACATTGGTGTCTTATCAAAACTGTTTTGATCAAGGGCAAAACAGACTCAGCTTGAGGAAACTTTTATCTTTTCCTTTTCTAAAAGGAACTTTATAAAGATATTTATTCAGTTGTTTTGTTATTTTTTTCCCATGGTTCTTCTAGTCTGCACCCAGAGTTAGAATATCAAACAATCTGAAATCTCTTAATTTCTGGGTGGATATATTGATCTCTCATTGATACTTCCTTTTCTATCTAGCAAATACTTGATAGTTTATACAAATTAAAACACCATTAGCAGGATATTAGAGAGGACTCCTTTCAATCTGAAGCATTCCAGTTGATGAATTCACTTGACTTGGGAACACACTGCTCTAAATCCTTATTTTAACTTGGGGATTAACATTGAGTTCTATCAGACATGCATTTTCACTGATACTTGAGGCAGATTGTTTTTTCTTCCTAATGAGGGCATTTACTCAGCATTGTGCTATATCATTCAAAAACCATTTGAATTAAAGATTTCTTTTTTTTTCCTAAATGAAAAAAAACTGATAAAAGAAGTTGTGAGAGACCACTTCAGGAGCAAAAATCCTGAAATTTTGAAAGCATTCTCCTGAATGTCTATTAGGCCAACATTTTTATTCATTTTGTTTTAGTTGCTAATTGTTTGAAAACTAATTCTTAATTTTCTTATAATTGAATGAAGCAGAATAGCAAAGCATAGATGTTCTAATGAGATGGGTCCATCCAGACCAAAAAGTCTTTATTCCATGTAATCTTTACTGACAGGAAAACTGCAAGTAAAAAAAGAGGTTTCAAAGTGTCTCTATTCTCTGGGGGTAAACTTTTAAAACTTTTCAACATTTACTAGTTGATTCTGAAACAGCCTGAGAAAACAATTTATGCTATCACTATATACACTATCTATAATCTACAAAGATCAGAGAAGAAAATTATTGCTGAAATTTACAGGCGAGATTGTCACATGGGGGAGAAAGGATTCTTTCATTCAAGTCTTTTTCACAATAAATACATCTTTATTGTGGGGTTTAGCTTGGTGGTGGGTTTTCTGGGGGTGGGGGTGGTTTGGAGGATTTTTTAACTTCTATATCCCCACATAGTTATCTTCTAAATAATTAATCAGTCTGTAATACCTGCAGCATATTTACCAACTGTGTCTGAATCTGAACAAAATTATTGATTCTTAGGAGCTAACAATCTGTTTTCAGGTTCTTTTTTTTTTTCTTTTATGTTCTAGAGTATTTTATCGGGGTGTTTTATTACACATTTGTGAAGCTTTTTCTGCCATATCTGTATCCTCAGCACGGTAGAAAGCCTGAAATCTGCTATTCATAAATTCTTTCTAGACATTGCTTAGAGTTTTCCATATCCCCGGCGAGAGATACTCTTACTTATGTAAGATATTTGTCTAGTGATTCGATTGAACTTTTGGGAGGGACACAAAAAAATACTGTCACATACAGAATAAAACATGTTGACAAACAGGATATGAAACAAGCATGTTACTAATTTCTGTTTGATAATAAAGCCCAATTTTTTCATGCTACAGAATAAAAACTAATTAATTATTTACCTAATCTGTGAAATGTTACAAAAAATAAGAATGGGTTTTCTAAATCTGAGTATTTTTCATGCACAGAATGTACTGAAAATAATCTGTTACTATCATTTCTTGTCAGTGATGGGAACATGAAGAGTCATGTAAGGGAAAAAAATCAATTTAATTTTCTTTTTTTTGAGAGAGGGGAAACAACAATATATTTCTCCTATTTGATTATCCTATATCTGACCTTTCTAGTTTAACAAAGTGACATAATAAACTCAACAAAAATATTAAAAAATTATTCAGTCACATAGTTTACAAGAGGGATAGCTTTCAGCCAAGGTCAAATACAAATGAACTGGTGAGTGGGAAATTGTGCACAGCTGTTATAGTTAATTTCTTTCCTTCACAGGAAATCAAGTGCTCAAGTCCTGTTTGGCAGTCAACAGTGAATTTGCAGCTCTTTTGAAAATTTTTATGCAGCACAAAGGTGGTTAAGCCTGTGCAGCTGCTTCCTACCAAAAGAGCTACAGTTCCTTCCCTTCTACACAGCACAAGGAGAGCATCCTGAGACAGACTTTCACCATTAACATTTATGTGTTGGTAAAAGGCTGAGTTTGAAAGGCTGAAACCAATGTTGTAGCCTAGATCCCACAGACAGAAAGTAGACTCTTGATTTCCACCCTCCTCTTTCTACCAAGATGAAAGGTATGTTTGAAAAGCACAGAGATCACTGACAGAATATGAGTTCTTCCTGTTTGCTGATATATTTACAAACCTCTAATCCCACAGTCACACTAATCCTCAAGAACAGGTAAAGGCTATTGACGGTGCAAGTTTTAAACTTGCAGTTAATAGTCTGTATTTTTCACATCACTACTACTTCAGTACCTGAAAGCACATACTAAGGACTTACTGCTTTGACTTCTTGGGAAAGTTGATGATTTTCAGAATGGTATCCCTTAAAATGTTGTTTTTATGTACCTATCTAGTCAGACATTGGATTTTTTTCAAAAAGCATTATAATCCCTTTACAATAAAGCAGTTCCACATGTTCTGATTAACTTTGGAAATTTGACTCCTGTTTTGCACCTAAGACAACATCACTGTTAAATAAACACCACACCACATTTCTTGTAGTTTGCACACAGAAAAATTTTATCTGTACTTCTGAAGGGAACTAGGTATTAAAAAATGGTTGTTAAAACTTTTTTGAGAAAAGAAAACAATCATTAGCAATTTTTTGTATATACTGTATATGATAAAAATGACTGTTCTCACAAAAATAATTTGCAATCAAACTATAAAAAAAAGAAAGAAGGAATGAGAAGGAATGATATAATTTTGGTGTGTTTTGATAAATTTTTATCTTATTGTCATTATTTTAACATCTTTCAGCAAGAATATATTTCATTTAGAGGAACTATCAATCATGTACAGAAAGGTAAAAAGGAGAGAAATGTCCTTAAGAATGCTGATGACTGCATCCTTTTTTTTTTCTCAGATGAAAGCATGAACTCAGTCTGTACCACTCACCTCTTTTAATATTTTAAAATATGAAGTGTCAGTGAGTCTTATCATTTTAGAAAAGGAAAATGAAAACAGGGCTTTTAGTTGCTAGTGGTTTTGGTTTTTTGTGGCTCTTGCTTTAAGATTTCATTTAAACATGAAAGTGATAGTCACCAATTACCCAGGAAAAAAAGAAATAGCAATTATATAATGGTGTTTCTATTATTTAAGGGAAAGCTGGCAGAACAACAACAGCAACTCATTACATGGCTTTCATTATTAGGTTTCTCTTTTCTTCATATTGATGACTAGTTTTAAAATCTCCGGGCGGGAGGGGGGTGAGAGGGTTGGGTGCATGATATAATTTAAAAGATATACACATTCTATATAGGTCATTTTACTTTCTTTAAAAAGCTACTTTGTATTTCAAATAAATTTCTGACACTTTTGAGTAGTTTAAGATATTATTGTTAATGTAATGGATTACTTATACATACTTATTCATACCTCACACTACAGTTTAAAAAAAAGCATTATGAGCTTCGGTGGCTAGAATACCTATTTATAAATGACACACACCTCCCGTAACTTACAGAGTTTATAACATATTAATATAAAATAAAAAAATGGTTATGGTTGGAAGGGGACCTTAAAGATCATCAAGCTCCAATCCCCCCTGCCATGGGCAGGGAAATTTCTACTAGACTGTGTTGCTCAGAGCCCCATCCAAACTTGTTTTGAACATATCCAGGAATAGGGCAATGGCAACTTCTTTCAGCAACCCCTTCCAGTGCCTCACCAAATTCACAGTAGAGAATTTCTTCCTAATGTCTAACCTAAACCTATCCTACTTCATCTTAAGGTCATAACCCCTGGTCCTTATGAAAAGTCCCTCTCCAGCCTTCTTGAAGGTGCCCTTTAGGTATAGCCCCTGGAAGGCTGCTATAAGGATTCCCTAAAGGCTTCTCTTCTCCAGGCTGAATAGCCCCAGCCTATTTTCATGGGAGAGGTGTTCCAGCCCTGTGGTCAACTTAGTAACTCTCCTCTGGACTTGATCCAGCAGATCCACATCTTTCTTGTGTCTGGGACCCCAGAGCTGGATGCAGCACTCCAGATGGTTTCACACCTCATTTGATGCAGCCCAGACTGCAGTTGGCCTTTTGGGCTGCATGTGCACATTGATGACCCCTCTTGAACTTTTTGTCCACAAATACTCCCAAGTCTTTCTTCCTAGGGCTGGTATCCATTCTCCACACAGCCTGCTCTTCTTGGAATTACCCTAATCCAGGTGCAGAATATGAACATATAGTAGAGGAAATGTATTGTACTTGAATATCTGTACTTGAATATCTCTATATAGGCTTCGCCCCAGGAGGTCCCAGTTGCCCTTGATGGGCTGCAGCTGCAATGTCCTTAATTGGGCTGTAGCCAGTATGGGAGAGCCTTGGAGGAGCCCTGACGAGAGAGAGAGCGCGCGCGCGCGCGCGCGAGAGCACACAAGATGCAGAAGAAGGAGTCTGTGCTGTGATGATCTGCAGCCATAAGAACACACCAAGGAGGTATGGACATTAGATATCTGATAACAACACTATGGGACTCTAGAAATAGAACAATGACATGAACACTGCCATTAGGGCTCATACTGCCTCACACAGTTTGTTAACTCAGGCATCCTTATGGTTGAATATACTCACAGGTCACAACCTTAAATATCCTTACTTTCCTTCATTTTTGTGCTGCAAAATCACCACTGCAATAGTTCTGATTTTATTTCATATACTCTAGGTTTAAAACAGCCCCAAAATACATTAGATTATTTAAACAATACCTATTTTTTCATTGCATCTTAATGTTTACAAAAAGTACGCACTGCAGAAACAGGAACAAGACAAACTGATTTTGTGCCCCAGTAAGCACAGATCTTGGTGTGCAGCAACTTCATGATTATGGAAAAACAGTGAAATAGGAAGACATAGATAGTGCTAACATTCTGGGTTTCCCATCACTCTTTTTTCTTTCTTTTTGTTTTTCTCTGCCTGTTTTTCTGTTTTGTTTTGATTTTTTTAAGAAAGCAAGGAATCTACTAGCTTGAAGTGCTTCCATCATCACTGAGAAAACTTGGGCAAGTACTAAGGAACAATATGAATTTAAATAGCAGGTGTAAATATGGGGTATGTAACCCCATAAAGAATGTTTCTCTGAAATAATTCACCTCTAGAAATGAAGAGATCCCATGTGTCTGCCTTCTCACACTCTTCCATACTTGTCAGAGAAAGTAAAGTAGCAGACAATAATGAGGAGAAAGAGAGAAGAGGCAGCAGAGAAACACATAACCTTGCAAAGTACAAGTAGGAAGAAGACAAAATTGTAATGCCAATACCATTCATAATGACAAGCAGCCTCATGGACACTCTGCCAGCACATGCCTGCAAGCATGTTAAGGTGAATGTGGTTTGTGAGCATGGTGACAACTCCAAGGCATATAGAACCCCACATATTTTAGGAATACCTTCATCTGTACCTGCAGGCTGCTGACTGGACAAACCAAATCTGCTCTCAAGGGCAGTCAAACACAGTACAGTCAGATAAAATGTCTCTCACAGTATTTCTACAGCTGAGTGAGTTTACAAAGCATGTCCTTGCTCAGGGTCATATCTACCAGAATAGTGGATCTATGGTATATCTACTAGAATCTACTAGTAATAATTTATACTACCTAACAGTATAGTTTAAGTAATTATGCAGGCTGGTCTCTAATTAAAGGATTAAAATGTTGCATTTCAGACTATTTTACACTGGAGCACTTTATCATAGCTTCTGACTACATCTTCACAACACTAAAATAAATTGAAATGCTGGTTGAAAAGGAAGAAAAAGGCTTGAAGCTTTGATTGGGAACTCAAAAAGTACAGTGAGGTATGAATTTTACGTGGCTTTGGAAATCTGAATAACATACTATTTTTAAATGTTTGTGAAACTTTAAAAGGATTTTCCACTTCCCATTCACTGATGTACTTATTGGATCTGTTCTAGCCCTTAACATATCCTGTAAAGCCTTAAACAAATCTTGTGGTTTCAAATGGAATCATTTTGAGTAGGGGAATCATTGGTGCTGGATCATAGATGGGCAGAAACACACTAAAAAACACCAAAGTTAAAACTTGTAAGAAAAACAAATTATAAAAAAGCAACACAGATTTTGAGTTTGGGTAATGAAAAAAAGATCCATAAAGGGACATAGACTGAAAGAAACACAGTTAACTCTGAGGTTGTTTTGTCTATTTTCCAACACCATAAATTATTTAAACATTTTCTTTTTTGCTTAAAAATGAATGCCTTTTTTTTTAATAATACCTAATTTTTAATGGTGAAAATTTGTGCTTTTTTATCAGTCTTTTTTATCCTAATTGATTAGCTTAATTTGCAATATGTACTCAGCAATTAGCAACAAATACATTCTATTAATTTATATTTGAGAATATATTACATGGGAGTAATACTCTGTAGAAGTAACAGCCATGGAACCATTAAGGTGTTGCACCTCTAGAGGATAATGATTTGGGACTCACTTTAAAATTCAGTATCATTGGAAGGGTATAATGTGAATCTGCATCATACAGAAGTCCTGCCTATTCTTTTATAGTCCTTGCAAAACTATTTCATGAGTGTGGATGGAAACACACAGCAGCATCATTTTCACTCAGTCATAGAATGAAATCACTTCAGTATTTATATTAACTATTTATGCTGATCATTTTCTTCTGAGTTCACTAAGAGAATGCATGATTTCACAACAAATTACAGGCAAAGATATCAGGGAGTACTGCTTTATGCAATGATGCATGACACTGTCTGAGATGCGGTATTATAATACAGTCTGATGTTTGCAGCATGTTCTGGCTATAAATTGGTTCAGTAGGTCCTTCAAAGGGCCCTTCACTTCCTTGAAATCTGTTTGAAGTGCCATCTCCTTTCTTTACATCTACCTGGGGTCTGTAACAGAGATTCATAGCCACCAGCCTCAGCCATTGCCTTATTCAGGGTAAAGACAATAGGAAAGTAGATGCCCTTGTGCCATTTTAATTTTCTCTGGTGGCAATGACATCAGTTAGTTTAAACCATCTTTAGCTATTATATATATGAGTGCATATGAGTCCATGCATAACTAAAGAGCTAACCAAGAGATTTTGAAAGAAAAATCTGATTGTGATCTACACATCAAAAACTGATTAGAAATAATATCCAAATGGAGGACACAGAGAAAGTGGAGATCTGCCAACTACAGCTATTTGTGGAAACATGATGAAAGAGAATTTTAATAAAAACATTCCTTCACAAAGACTACAGTATCTTCCTTGGAGTATTTTCCCAGAAGTCATTAGGAGATTGAAAGCAGAGTTTAGAAAATCTCTGACTGGGTTCAGGGTGCTGCTGTGTATCATAATTTTTCTTCAATACACAGATCTGAGGCAATGCCACAGGTCCTGGACTTCTTAACACAGGCTGAACAGCTTGTGGGTCTTAGGCTTCTTCTGCAGCTTCTTCATACTGAGACCCCAGAAACAAGCTTCTTACTGTAATTTTAGATATAGAGTCAGACAGTCTGGGAGCATAACACTCAAGAGAAGCAATGCAGTACTAGTCCAAGAGAACATATAATTAAATAAACATTATTGACATCATCATCAAAACATTTTACAAGATATAGTCTTTCTAGAATAAGGTGTAGTCTGATGTAAAACTTTGATTAAGAAGACTGCCTGCTTTCATTCTATCTCTGTATAGCGCATCAGCAATTCAGTAACAGGTTTCAAAGCTGTGAATCAAAGCAGGCAATCATGTTTGGATGTTCAGGGTTTGTCTCCACATCAGAGTGAATGGAAGTAGAAGTTTAGCTGTTTAGTTGTGAGTTCTATAAGCTCAATTAAGATACAAGTAGTATTTTTCAAATGAATGTTAAAATGTAAGGTCTGTGTTTTATTGCTATTAAAATACCCAGACTTTGCTCAGGCCAATGTTCCGATTATAGAGAGGAAGGTGTCATAGTTATATTTCTTCTTAGATGTTTTCTAGTGCAAAATTTTTTGTTGTTATTTATCAGTCATGATGAATATTGAGCACTTGAATTTACTTAGGAGCAATATGTTACAATATGTATATAAACTTCAATAACTCATCAATATATGAAGCCACTGAATTTAGAAAAGTTAAATTTGGAACAGACTTTTTCCTATTTACTATAAGTATAGTATGTTCAGAATACACAAGAAATTGCACAAAATATTCTAAGCATTTATATCTGCCAAGTACACAGAAGTTTTCCAGGAAAAAAAGAAAGAAGAATATAAAAAGAATCAAAAAAAAACAAGAGCAACTCAATGTATGTGTTACATATAATAAGTCAGTAATTCTGTTCCAAATAGTATTTTAAATAATCACAATACTATATTATAAAGACAATCAACTAACTAATTGACATATAACAATTTGTTTATAAATGTCAATCCTTAGTATTTGGCCTAGCTTTTTTAAACATTAGATGGGCCTCTAAAATAGGTCACTCAGCTTTCAAATATAAGTAGAAATCTATCTAATCAGGGCAATTAAATGTGTATTATTAAGGGTTTATTCAGTTCTTTTAATCATTATACAATTTAGAAGTCAGTTTCTTTTATCTGTGACTTAGATCCTTGAACACAGAGCACTTGAGGGATTGAGCATCATTTCCATTAACTGTACTTTCTTTGAAGTAAAATCTTCAGTCTTTTGCAATATAATTCCATGTTAATTTAAACCACTGTTCTGCTTTCCTGTAATGAGCTTTATTTTTACAGCACTTGACTGTAACAGTGAGGTACAGACAAAACAGGTCTTGAAGAAATGAATTGGCCCAAGTGTAATTGGCACAGCATGTAGCTGACTGGTTTTAATTTTTTTTTAATTTTTTTTTTACATTAGCTTTCTATATTAAAAATTGCTGCTGTTACCTGCATTGTTAAAAAATTATACATTCTTTTCCTAGGTTAGAGCTCCACTTGGTGGTCAGTAGGACAACATGTAAGTTTGTCATTAACCTCATTTAGAAAAGAATTGCAAGTACACTTAATGTTATTTTTATTATATAAAGCAATAATTTGAAAAACCCAAACCTCAACTCTAAGTAATGTATACCTTGATTTAATAAGCTAATAACAGTACTTTTACTTTACTATTTTTAAAGATGGAAATATACTGTTCCTTAAAGCAAATGCTGAGAAAACTTAATTATTTCTCACTGGTTTATCAAACTATATAGCAAAACAATCTTATTTGGACTTGGCAGATACAAAACAGATAACACAGGAACTGAAAACATTTCCCACAGTGATAAAGAGAAGTGATTTTAAGTTCTTTTTGAGATTGAAAGAGCACATTGGGAAGGAAGTAAAGAAAAAGAAAATTATTTGGTTTTTACATCTCATGTGCAGTTAATTTGTTAAAATCCTGTGTTTTCCATGTCAGCTAAAGAGTTTATCAGTATTTCCCCATCTAAAGAAATCTGCACTAGATAAAATTTTCAGATTCTGATCTTTATACATTTAAACAAATAAGGTAATACTTCTCTGTTTTACAAACAAAATTTTGCTCACTGGAAAATTATGAATGGGAAAATATTCTGTCTCATTTAATTCAGTGGTTTTGGTACTAATTAACTCCTTTCTCCTCATCATAAACTTGTGAGACAGCAACTTAGAACAACATAATCACACTCATAATAGCATGTCTCCTGACACTCTCCAGTAACTTCCATCTCTGTTTATCATCTAAATGAAGATGCATAGACAAATCATGTCCATAGTGCTATATTTAGTATTTATAAATAGTCAGTGGGCACAAACGGAAACACAGGAGGAAAAAAATTTTTATTCTGCAGGTGACCAAGCACTGGCACACATTGCCCAGAGAGGGTGTGGAATCTCTATCTTTGAAGATTTTCAAAAGCCTTCTGGGCATGCCCCTGAGCAAGCAAGATTTAAACAGCTCTACTCGTGAAGGGTTGTTGAGCCAGGCCAGATGTTCTCCAGAGGTCTCTCTCCCAAAACCAGCAACTCTGTCACTATGTGTTTCTGTGATTTTGCTTAAAGGAGAATCTCTAAAAACTTGTGTTTATGAGGATAAAAGGTATCTTAAATTGTGAAAATCCCTATTCTATTGCTGTTTTTAAGTTTTTCTTCATAATATTTTTCATGGCTGAATTTTGACTGCTAAGTAACTCTCTTTTGGGCATTTAATGGTTTTTAATGAGTTTTCAGTGCAATTCTTAGAAAACTAGAGCTTGGAAAAGTCAGGTAAAAATATTTTTCTATAACTTTTCTTAAGTTTATTCTGTATAAGATTTTTTAAAATTCCTGGCCAGTGGGTGTAAAGAGTTTTAGTAGGAGTTTTTAGAGAATTTTAAAATGGATAACTCAGAAAGAAAACAAACAAACAAACCATCAAGCAAATCTGTTAAGTGGCCAAACTTTAGAATAACTGTGACATTTTTCAACCATTTACTGAAATTCCTACAGCCCCTAAATTTACTATTTCTTAGTCTGTTAAAAGGTCTGTCATTAGATGCACTGCTGCTTTGAAGAAGAATACATATATGATTTATTCAATGTATGCATGAACATCAATACTTGTATAAGGCTTTGTAATCATGTAAGATTTCTTACACCTAGCTTTAGTCACCTAAAAATCATGTATGTCTGACCTATCCTTACTGTCAATGGGGGAAAATAGGCTGGTTTTGAAGAAGATTGAAGAAAACCAGTCCTGTGCATCTCCCTAAGAAGAAGGTGAACAATCTTGGGGAGACACTTGTTTATCTGTGAATGAGAGCCTGAATCTCCATCCAGATCAGTGAGTCTATGATAGTTCTCTGCCCCTGAGGCTGAGTGACAGACTCACCTCCAAAGAGACTTTAGGGAACAATATTTTGCATATACTTACTCCTGAACTGTTCTCAGATCGTCTTTGAAAAATGTTGAGTTGCCTTAGAATGAAACCATGCCAGGGACTGTGAAATAAATAGTAGAAATAGTTGCTTGTGCCCAGGAAGGTATTGTGGCACTAATAATTTACTGAAATGGTTGTAGTTATGAACTTTTACTTTCAACTCAGATACTTTTCATGCAGCTCCACCAACTTATACACAGAACTGCTACTTCTGACATGATAACACAGTGTTTCTAGGTGACAAATTTCCTTTCTAATAAATGTATGAACCTCCTGATAAACTCAACTTGCATGATAAATCCAAAAAAGTCAATAAAATTTGAAAGGCACTGGGTTTTACTAGAAATCCTTTATGGAACTTTATGGCACAGAATTACAGGGGAGCCTAAATGTCTCAAAATGGCCCTCCTCTAAAATACCACTTCCATAATTCTTGCCTGAGGACCATATAATTCTGAACACTCTTAGAGTGAGATGTCAGCGACGATTTGTTCTCTTCTCCACACATAGGTATTACACTAGAGAATTAAAAGGTAAAACAATAAAAGGTTACAATTAAAGGATACGTCTTAGGTTTCAATTGAGGAGTAAAATATCACCCGGGTTTATGTGTGAATTAGAAAAATAATTGAAATTAAAAACTAATAAACCAGAAGGGTTATCTTTCTATATATGTACCAACAGCATTTCAAAAGGAGATTGTAGTTTGCTAATATTTTAGAATTTTTTTAACCTATCTTTTATAGTCAGTTCAGAATAAAGGAGTAGATAAAAGAGTAATTAAATGCATAAAGCTTTCAAAAGAGTATTGATAGGGTAACTCAGGAAAAAAATTCCTTAAAGTTAAATCACATGGTGAAAGGCTAATAATAGAGATTACAATCAAGCTAAAATATGGGAAGAAGGGAGGAAAAAAATTAATTTTCTGCACATCAAAATGATAATCCAGAATGTTTCTGTTTGCAAAGAAGAATATTGTGATTATTTTTACATTACTTAACAATTAAATTTTTTCTCACCATAGGCATTTCCATACCTACTTCTGCAAGCTGTGTAGTTTAAATAGGAAATCAAGAATACAGGTATTGAAAAATAGCCATTGCACTTTTTCATTAATATTTTCATGTAGGTTGTTCATCATCATATCTTAGTTTCTGATTAATACCAGTTAAAAATTTTAAACATAAAAGTTTAAAGCAATGCTTACTATATTACAAAGGAAATTAATTCAGTGCTGGCAAAAAGGATATTGTTCAACTGCACAGGTATTGGAACACAGAAATCAGAAACACGATTAACTATTGAAGATTATATGGAATAAATGACATTTCATAAATTTATTTACTGTTTTTCTTTCTCTAAGTAATGTAATACTTGGCTTATAACTTTTATTTCTGGACCAAACCAATGAAACCTCTCATATTTCAGAGGCAAAAACCCCTACGGACACACACACATCTTAGCTGTCTTATGAGAGATTTTGTACAAAGTTTTATTTGTCACAAGGAGATCATGCTTTTCATGTCATGTCTTGAGCTTTTTCTACTTCCCTAAGCAATTTTAGACTTTTTTTTTTCCTTCCTGAAGACTGGATTAGTACTTGTTTCACACATTAGGCACATGTTCGAATCCATTTGGTATTTTATGGAAAAATCGTGTAGCAACAGCCATACTGCAAAGTGGTTCATTTTTTTTTTCTCTGAACAGGGCCAAATGGAAGGTTATAAACCAAATCCACCCACAGGACCTTGTTCTTTGCTTCAGAATCTTTCCTACTGTGCCATTGCCTGAGGTCAGATCTGAAGCAGAACAGACATAACCAGCAATTTGGAAAGCCCAGCGTCACAGTGTAGTTCAGTCTGTGAATGTGTGCATGCATGTGCCTCAGAAAGAACCACCAGACACAGGGAGTTGTGAAGTGCCAGATAAATATGTTTCACTAAAATTTAACGAGATCATTGTTCTGTTGTTTTGTTTGGGGTTGTTTTCCTTTCTTTTTGCATTTAGAGAAAGTCTAAAGGAATTGCTTAGAATTAAGTTAAGTAACTAACGATCAACTCTACCCCTCTCCTCTATGACTTTATTTCTCAGTTTCTGCTGGCATGGTCTCTCGAGTTTTTTGAGGGTTTGTTTTCGTTTCTATTGCAGTTTCAGAAATCTGAGCTTTGTTGCCTTCAGTATTGGGGATGTTCCTCCTTACAGTCCTCATGGCCAGGCAATTTGCTGTCTCCCCTCTGTCCCCCAATGTTCTCACAACTTTGTCTTGGAAAACAGACTGTCCCCTCACTGTAAGTCCCTTAGTTTTCTCTTTTTTAATGCCCTGAAGTCTTATCATCATCTCCTCTGGAGCATCCTCCTTTGCATTGAAGGATGAGGCCTACCCTCCAGTTCTTAGAATCAATAAATCATAAAACATCATAAAACATGAAAAATCATCTGATCCAAACATTTTAAGGAAAAGGGAAATTAAATGACATTATCTAGTACCATGACCAGTCTTGAAAAGCTCCAGGAATAAACACCCCATCATGTCCTTGGGGAGGTTGTTTCAGTAACAGATTTTCCTCTCAGTGTAGTTTTTATTTCTGACATGTCCATCTCACTACTCAGTTTGTTTGCATCATCAGACCTGATGAGGGTACTTTCAGTCCTATCCTCCAGAAGATTTATGGAGAGGTTGAACAGCCTTTGGGGATTTCACCTGTAAAAGCCATAGATTGACATCCTCTGGCTGTGCTCTATTGACCAATAGTCTGTCTATCTCACAGGCCAGCCATCCACTCTCGCCAGTTTGTTTAGGAGGAGGCAATGGGCACCTGTGTCCAGGTCTTTGCTTAAGTCCAGCTGAACAGAATGCACTCCTTGCATTTCTGTGGATATGCACTTCATGCATATCCCCAGAAAACCCTACTTTTTTGTAGAAGGTGATCAGTTTGGTCAGGCTTCCAGATGTTTCCCTGTGGCACATTGCTTCTTAAGAGGGACTCACTGGGGACATGTCCAGATGCATTTGTTGAAACTCTTGAACTTCTTGTTGGCAGGGTGTACACTGGCTACATCCTAGACATCACTAAGATACGAAAAGTCTAGTGCATGATCTGTCTACTTGACTTTTCCAAAGTCTAGTTTATAATATAGAAGTAAGCTGACATCATACATTCCTGCAGACAGTTGTGTGGGAAAGTTCCAAACACGAACCAACAGTACTTAAAAGTTTTTAGAATTGATTCTGAGGAAAAGAAAAAGTGAGGAAGAAGGTTTAAATGATTGAAAAAAATATTTTTTGTTTTGGTCTGTGCTTAAGTTTTGGTTTTGCTAGTTTAGTTTTCAGGTATTTTTACTTTTTTTCTTCCCACATATTCCTAATAAAAGTTTTTATCAAAATACAAGTAAATGTATTTTGGCTGTTTTGAACAGAGGCTTTGAGGGCTGAAAAGAGAGGTAGTTATGCCAGAGATGTTTAGACAAAATGAGAAGAGATAGCAAAGTGAGTTGTTTTCAAATTGTTTTTTTCTGAGAAACGGTTAAGGATGGAATTTTAAGTATCAATTTTTATTCTTAAAAGAACCCCAAACCAGCCAAACAAACAAAATACAAGGAAAAAAAATAATCCTGTCACAGTTTTGAAAACCATTGTGACAGGCAAGCGTAATTTCAACACCATTTACCCAGGTAATGCTTTCTATCTGAAGTTTATTACCCCTGTCTTTCCAA
Source organism: Molothrus aeneus (assembly GCF_037042795.1). NCBI lineage: Eukaryota > Metazoa > Chordata > Aves > Passeriformes > Icteridae > Molothrus > Molothrus aeneus. The sequence continues at coordinate 71,374,863 of NC_089647.1, read as the reverse complement.
ACAGGAGCAGCTGTATTTTTAGACGACTCCTAAATCCTTCAAAGGAGCTGTCACTCAGTCATTACCTCGGCACTTCTGGTGAGAGCGACGCGCTTCCCGCTGCCAGGCTTTGCCAGGATTGCAGGGAAGCGCGGCTGCCTCCTTTCCCCTGGGCGGCAGTGCTGCACAGGCACGGCCGTGCCGCGGCTTTGCTGCGCGCAGGGAGGGAAGGACACCGCTGACAGCGCGTGTAGAGAACCGCACCCCGTCGGACAGAGCGCGGGAAACAGCTCTGCATGCCTAGAGAGGAAATGTGCAGGACCAATGGGAATATGTTTGTAGGAACGTGGCTTAAATAAACTGCAGAGTCTGTAGGATTTGATTCTGCTGCAGCGGTGATGATGCGAGCACAACAGGCTTAAATGCTGTGCTGGTTTTGACAGTTTTCATGATACCCTTTATGGTCTTGCCCATAGAACTTAGTCTGTGACTAGATTTAAAAAAAAAAAAAAAGAGTTTTAGTGCACAGAGTTGTAGTATTTAAAGTAGAGGCACTGAGTTTCAAGAATAGCATTCATAATATAGATTTTGTAATGTCTTAGATAATGATATTCTGTGGAAGAGGAAGAGACATGTATGACATTCACAAAGTAAACCCCACTCAAAGACCACAGAGACAACAGAAAATATTTACAAAGTGCAAGCACCACTCATTCAGAGCTGTGGATTTTCCCTTGTCAGAAGCAGAAAGAGCTCTGAGGCCAGCAAAGCGTTTAGAGTGGTGAAGTGAAGGCTTTTAGTGTTGACTTCCAAAAACAATGAGCTTTGGCTGCTTCTAATGTCTCTAATGAAGACATGCTCCTCCAGAATTTCCATGAAACATTTTAATACACTGTTGGCACTAAACAGGATATATAGTACACTAAACTATAAGAAGATACAGTACATCCAGTCTAAAAAACAAGCAAAGCAAGCAAAAACAACCCCCACATGCACAGTGTTAGGTACACTTAGGGTAAACATGAATAATCTATTTGCTTTGGTTAGGAACAATCAACATAGCATTTCTGATGTGATATGAGGATAGATGTCACCATTAGTTGTATTTTCCTTCAAAGTAATCTCAACATTTTTTTTCAGTAGCTGATCCTCTTTTGTACATTATTGTCTTGAAAGGCAATTGCATGTCATAGCAGAAACAGTTCTGCTGAAAGAAGAGTGACTGATGTCTGATTGAAAACACAGCTAAAAAAAAGCATGCCACTGAGACCAAAAGATCAGGTGCTAAAGTATATGCTAGTATCAGCTCCTCAGGAAATATTCCAGGCTGGAAGCTGTGCCTTGCCCTTCTGTTTCAATTTCCCATATCTTCTGGCAACATGTTGCAGATCCATTATATATTTTGTAAAAGATATTTTAAAAATTATGTCTTCAGTAACTCACAACCTCAGTCCTTTATAGGTTTGATAACAATTGCTACAGGAAAGTCTGGTTTAAAAAAAAAAAAGTTCTTAGTACTTAAACTTATGCTCCCACCAGTTATTTCTTATGTTTCATCTAGCCTACTGAATATTTTTAGAGGATGAGGAGTACTTGGAATAAAATCATTGTAATTCAGGCCAAAAAATGAATAATCATACTGCAGCTAACAAGATTTACATCATTCACAATGATTTCTCTTGATGCTCTTAAACAAGTTGTGACCTAAAATAAAATCCCTGATTAAAATATAGATATAAATTTTAAAAAAAGAAAAAAAATTCTATAGTTTATTTGTAAGAACAGTACTTTTAACTTAGCCATTATCTGTCTCATCCACTACTACCTAGAGGGGAAATTTTGCTGTTCTTTTTACTTTTGGTTCATATTGACTGGTGTCATGCATGCTCCTAATACTCTCTGTAGCTTCTATAAAATATAGAACTATGAAATATCTGCATCTCCTTCCATAAGAAACATCATCTTGGTGACAATAGGATTTTGTAAGGAGGGACTGACAATAAATTCTTTAAAAAATCCATGTATTAGAGAAAAAAAAAGGATAGTACTATTTTTATAACTGCCTTATTTTCTTAGGAAGAAACAAAGGATGGATGGCACATTAAGGATTTAAAAGAAAGGCTGTAAAGTGAGTAAGGGAAAATGCTTTTATCAGGAGCTAAGGATCTCATAATAAGTGACAGCTGATGCCACAAACAAACTAATTAATGATAGTCTGATGAGAGAAAATGTCCCCTGGAGAAGAAACAAAACAGAGCAGTGACAGAATTAGAGAGAAAAAGCTAAGGGTAAGAAGAAGAAAATGTTATGGTATTAAAGCTCTGTATTTAAGTAAAAACAAAATTCTAGTTCATTAAAGAGAAATGCTTATGCATCTTGCAATAACTTCTACTGTTTCCATGGTACCTGTCACATTTTGGGGAGACAAAATGTACCTTTGGGGAACATGAAGTTACGTGCTTCTGTGTGGCAATAATTAGTGAATTTTGGCTTTGTTTGTAAAAATGAAAGGAAAAATTAGATTTTTTTTGTCCAAGTTGTGTTACTGCTCATAGGAAATCAAAACTCAGATACAGCAGATAAAATTATCAACACAGTTGTGATTACTTGAATTGAGCAGAATTTACAGAATCACAGAATCAATTGGGGAAAGACTTCTGGGATCATCAAGTCCAATCTTCAGCCAAACACCAACTTGTCAACTAGACCATGACACTGCGTGCTACATCCAGTCTTTCCTTAAACATCTCCAGGGACAGTCACTCCACCACCTCCCTGGGCAGCCCATTGCAACATCTCATCACCCTTTCTGTGAGGGTTGATTGGACATTCTTCTAATGTCCAACCTGTACCTTCCCTGGAACAGCTGGAGGCTGTGTCCTCTCATCCTGTTGCAGGTTGCCTGGAAGAAGAGGCCAACCTCCACCTGGCTACAACCATTGTCCCTGTTTATGGACCATTTCCTTACATAAGTACTCCAGTAAGCTGTTTTTTTCTGAGATGCTGCAGAGAAACACCTAATGTTTTCCACCTCTCCCTCCATATCCCTGGACATGAGCCTTGGCAGCAGATTGCTATTTTTCCTGCCTCCCGCTTGCCCAAGATTCATTATAGGTGTTTTGCAATCCTGCTCTACCATTGTAAAATATTTTGAAATATGTCACTCCTCACTGGCATGCCCTATCTACATTGACAGCATGAGGAAAATTCTTAAATGTAACGTCATCAAGTGGAATCAGGTTCAGACCTTTCACACTTCAGTCTTTTCCTGCTCTTTGTATGAGCTTTAACTTTTACTCTAGAGCACACAGAAGTAGAGTTATAGAATTTTTTGTTTTGTTTTTTTTTTTCAATGAGGTCATCTGTAGTGAACTGAAGTGTTGCTGCATAGAGTAGGAATGTGGTCTGTCCTCCTCAGACTACAGAAGCAAGACATGAAGTCATGAAGGTCCTACAGCCATAGTCCCTCATGACCCAGGCACTAAATGCCCTTTCCTTTTGCAAGGTCCATAAGAGCTAAGTGACTATTGTGAAAGGGGAGGTGTTTTGCCTTTTTTCAGGAAAAAAAGCACATGGTCAAATCTTACATATTTTACTCATGATTTGAACTCCAGATCTGTTGCAGTAGAGACAGACAACTCTATCCACCATCACCAATCTTTATTCTTCATAGCTCATATCTATATGGTTATCAGAAGGCATTGTGCTTAATTCTAATTGCCTAGTAACTTATTGCAACTCAGTTCATTGGCTGGTAATGGCTAGTGTACATGCCCATCAAAAACTGTCCCCTCTAGATATGTTTACATTCTTTTCTCCTGGGAAATAGATGTTTCACACGGGTAGACTCTTTCTCCTCACGGGTGCAAATTGGTTCCCACAGAAATAGATTGATATGCAGGCTGATTCTCACTGTTACAATTCCTTTCTCACAGGAACTTGTCAGGCTGGCTTGTTAGCTGTACCCAGCCGAAGCAACAAGGCCTGAACCATGATTTTACAAGACCTTTCTTTTGTAAGGTTTTATCCATATGCCATGCAAATCTTCACTTTCAAGTTTAATTTTTTTTTCCAGGAAAGAAAAAGCAATCAGTGATCTTTCAAGGACCTGGAAAAGAAAAGAAGTTCTTTCTTATTTCCTTTGGATGCCACTGAATAAATTTACTGGAGAGATCATGCCTCTTGGTTTAGCTTTCAATGAACAGAAAATGGTCGCTCGACAGGGGTCTGGGCTTCTCTTGCATGGGCTACAATTGGAAAAGTTTGATGGTAGATGAATACAGGAAATCTTTCCGCTTTTTTTGACTTCACAGAAACACTCCAGAGTTTAATGTTGCCTGTGATGACAGCAACCAGTGTTAAGTTACCATCAGACTGAAAAAATCACAGTCATTTACACTTGGGTGTGCAGGTGAGGGTCTGCCTACCTTTGCCTTCAGGCATCTGGCCTGAAAAATGCAGACCAAGAAGACAATCTTTAATGGAAAATTAGTCCAGATAACAGCACTATATTTATGCCCTCCATCACCCCAATAAAACTGAAGCCTCAAAAAAGGCTTTTTAAACCCTTGATCCCCAGCACATATTAAGACTGACTTTTTTACACTATTAGTTTTCAAAATCAGCAGCTCTGCCTCGAGAATCTAATCCGTTGTGGAAATGAAAATTAAAGTGTCTAATGAATTAATAAATGGTTATCCAGTCTAACCTTCTAGCCTTCTAGGTTTGCCACCAAAACCAGTGATGTTAAACAAAGCAACAAGGACCTCTGAGTAAGCAAAACTTAACTGTTCTGCAGAACTTTAGCTCAAATGTCTCTGCAGCACTTTGCAGTATCAATATATGTCAAGATTAATGATTTTTACAGAAGTCTCTACTAAATTTATGTTGGTTTTTTTTCTGTCAGGATCCCAGATTTTTGAGTCCGCTTCCTCCTAAAAATCAGTATATTGCTATCCCTTATAATATTAGAAAGACTTTGAAGAGATTTAATTTCTAAATTTCTAAATGTTGAGACTTCATTCTGGAAAACACAGCCAAAGCATTTGCTTATTTTTAGGTTATGACATTTGTAAGTATTTCTTTTATTTAGCCTTTAGGTTCTTTTCCTTTCTTCTATGCCACCCAACCTACCCAGTGGTTAAGATATTATTTGTAAGGATGAAGAGTAAAACTAATCAATTAATAATTTTACAGTATATATATCCATACCTATGTCTATATCTATATATCTATATCTATATCATATATCATATATCTATATATTTATATCTATATTTCTATATTTCTATATTTCTATATTTCTAATTTCTATATTTCTATATTTCTATATCTATATTTATATATATATTCCTATATCTATATCTATATTTATATCCATATTTCATTATGGGTACACATAGTTATGTGTACACAATTTGTACATTGAATATTTTATTAGAAGGAAAAACATGGTTAAGGAAGAATCCTGCGTATTTGTCTTCCTTTGATGGCCTATTACTGAGTTGGGGTTGGGAGAAATTACACTCCACTATGATTAAAACAACATGCACAAGTGAGAGAATTTCTGTATTAAATGGTAGAATGGGGAATTTGTTAGAGACTTGCAGGCCTCTGTGTGGAAAAAAAAAATCTTAATACCAGGGAGGGGATCCTGAGTCACTTACAGAAGGAAAATAGAAGATTTTTCCCAGGGAGAAGAAGGATCCCAACAGGAATTTATTACAATACATGAAGCCAATAAAATAGCTTAAAAAAAAAAGAAAAAAAAAAAAAAAGACAAGCATGGAAAAGGAAGTAACAGTCAGATACTTTTTAATATCAAGTCTACGTCATCCTGCAGGCACAAGTTGCTGCTTTTTTAAGATTTAATATGGTGTAATCTCATAAATTACAAAAATTTTCAAATGGGGATTAAGGCTCTGAATAATTCATCAACCTATTTCTGACAAATGTGGTACTTAAGGAAGTATTCTCTCATATTGACTGCACTGATGAAGGAAGAAACTAGGGAAAATTATTATAATGGTCCACCTTTTTTTTTAATATTTAAACAAGCAGATAAATGTGGGATTACATGATTCAGTTAAAAATTAAAAACATTCCAATGCATGTACCTGATACTAATTCATCTACTTCATCTGCAGTTTATGCAACATGTTAACCCTTCCAACTAGGAATTGTAGTTTTCCTGACACACTTTCATCCTAGCTCTCACATCTGTCATGGCTTAAGAATGGTACTCCCCAGTTTAGTGCCCCCATCGAGGCTCTCCAAAGCAGGGGCTCTCCCCTTCCTCTGCAGGTGGCTGGAGAAAAGAATTGGAGGCACAAAAGGTAAAATTCATGGACTGAGATGAGAGCAATTTGCTGGAAGCAGTGATGAGATGAGGAAGCAATGAGTAACATCAACAATATTAAGAACAAAGTATACAAGATAGGCAAACAATCCACATGTTGTTGCTCTGAACCAGCATTTCCCTACCAGGGTAATAGAGGAGCCCCTCCACCCTGTTCCCAGCAAAGTTGTGGTTTGGTACAGAATAACCTTTGTTAGGTTATCCTTTGTTAACCTTTATAATCTTTATAACTATTATAAGCTTTGCATAACCCATCTTGGCTACTACAAAAATTAACCCAGTCCTTCCTGGAACCAAGACAACATCTCAACATTCAAATGTTTACCATTCCTGCTTTCTCAGAGCTGCAGTGAGAAAACATTTACGGCCCAAGAAGCCACCAGCAACCTTTGCTATTTCCTGCCATTCTGTTTGGATTTTTTCTTTGTTTAAAGGCACAGGAAGGCCGAGTGAGTTGCTGTTCCTAAATATTTTGTTAGTTCAAAGTTGACAAACACATCCAATCAGATTACTACATACTTACTGAATCCCTTATATAATGACATTTCACATTTTCATTTTTCTGGCAGTATTCATGTCTTTTGCTATTCAACAGCAAAATAAATAAATCTCTGTAGAATGATAATCCACAAGGAGTTTGGTATGTGAAAATGTGACAGTGTCACTGCAGTTAAAGAAAATGTATCTTCAAATGTCAGTGATGTCTAAAGACTTAGATTAACTCCATAGAGGTTCATGTCCTTTCTCTGAACTTAATAAAAAATACAAGTTTCTGGACTTGAAAATAAATGCTTTCAAGCTAATCTTCAAAATTACTAAATTCAGTAATTTTGCCTTCTTTAAATTTACCTTGCCAAAAATATTTTTAATAGTTTTTAATACAACTTTTTGTTTGTTTTAATTTCTTTTTCATTTAAGTAGAAATCTGTGATTGATTGCTGAAGTTTCTATATAATTTGAGTTAGGAAAGATATCATATAATCTTGCAACCACTGACACCAAGCTTGTTTCCCCATGGTACCTCAGCATAATACCTCATTGTGAAATAGGAAGATTAAATGTAGAGCAGGAAGGGGGAGGGATTTTTTTAATTGTCTCTGAAATAGCCAGAAGAACCATCAGTACTGAGAATGGCTATTCTTTGAAGGAAATATGAATTTAATTATGAATATAATTATTTGACTTGCTCCATAAGGAAAAAAAAAAAATAAAGCAAAATTTCATTTAACCAAGACAGGAAGTCTTTTAACAGTGAAGATCCAAAAATACTTTGAGTCACTTCTCCAATTTTGAGAATCATATTAGTCATGCATAAGAACTGATTTTTTTTCTTTTTCTCCTTACCTCACAAAAAGATATTTAGAACGCTACTTAAAGCATTGTGCTTTTTTCCAGATGTGATCAGATTAGTTATTTCTAGAAAATTTTTCTAGCATATTGGAGTGATATAGATTCTGTTTGTGAGGGAAGGAGAAACGTGAAAGCCGCTTTATCACTCAATTTCCCCATCCTAAGTAGCATTTACTTAAAGTATTAAAGGTTTTCTCCTCTTTATTTTTCTGGGAGTTTGCCTCTTGATTTCATAGAAGTGAAATTTAAGGTATTAACATAGGTGCTTTCAGTGTGTTTCAGTAATACATTTTGTCAGTTTTATTATCTCCTGGATCTTGTATTGTCATTTTAAATCTGAGTAATCTGTATCACAAGTGACATAAAACTTTGCTATATGAAGTCTGCCATTTTGAATTCATCATATAAACTGTTAATTCAGCTGGAACTGCTGAAGGGATGTAAAGCACATTTTGTGACCTTTGCTTCTCACCTTGGCCACTGCCCTGCATGACAGCTGCACATCCCAACAGCCTGTCAACCTGAAGCAGTTTATCTTCTGTTTGGGAGAAACTAAAATGCCACAAGAAGCCTTCCTCTGGGCATATGCAGGGCTACAAGTGGATCTCTGTTTTGTCCAGGCAAAGATGGAATGGCCACAGCTGCCCTGTTTTGTCTCTATACGGATATTTCTACATTTTTCCCTAACAGAAATGTACCCCACCAGAAAATAACCTTCAAAGAGTGTCACACACTGCAGCTAGATAGACTAATTGAATTTTCATTTTTAACCTGAATACATCATAGTACTTTACAAACTTTTATGGGTACTTAAGGGAAAGATACCTGAAAAGAAATATCTCTGTATGGATGAGAAGTTCCTATCTTCGCTTATTTCTATGTATCCTAAAAAAAGTTAAAAGATAAATGGATTGCAGTTGTAGACTTGCAGGATTCAATGATGCAATAGGATAATCTAGGATGACTTTACAAGCCAGTACTACAAAACTCAAAAAAATACCTGAACATACGTATGTTTTTATAGCTCTAAATTTTGGTACCTTACATTTTTTAAACTTATGTGTGTATATTAAAGATCTCCTCAACATAAAATAAAAGCTTATAAATATAATTTTAGGAAAAAAAATCTTAAGTCCCTCAGGAAAGAATATCTTTCTTGTGGTTTGGTTATTAATGTCTTTCTGAGAGAGCAAGCAAGGGTTAATACAAATCCAATTCACTTTGGCTTTGTCCTGAAGGTTTCAGAGGCAGGGAAGTAAACTGTACTCAGAGTGACAATAGGGATTTTAATTTCTTTGAACTATTCTGCAGTGATCACATGTCAGGAAACAGATCCTATACTGAACTCTGAAGGAACAGACTGAAACAGAGAGATACAGTCTTTAGGCTAGAAAGCAAAGGACAAGGACGTAGATGAAGGCAGAGTCTCTGGAGGGGAGACACGAAAGCTCAAGTTCACTCCCTCCTGTTCTCCCCTCAAATTTATGCACTTGGCTATGCATTGAAGTGAAGAGTCATTTCCACAAGGGATTGAGAGATGGTCCCGTCTGCACTGGTTCTTAATCTGAATATAGCATTTTTAGTTTGTTATTTGAAAGGAATGGACACTATTTCATTAATTTTCATTTACAGATCAAATACAAAATTGAAACATTCCCACTGGTTAACAGCATTCTCTCTGTGCTTAAGATGATGTTTCACGCTAGACGGATTTAGTCTTGCTGAGAAGTAAATTAAAATATTCCATTAAAGGACTGATATATATATATACACTGCAGAAATAGAACAAGAACAGTGAAGTAAAATAATACATTAGAAGCCAGCAGAAATCTATCCTTAGGATAATCAGTAGGTCTTGCATCTTAGGTCCATACTGTGTTTTCTATTATTTCAGTAACATTTTATTTGTATTAAGTTATTATTCATTAGGTTGTCCAAAGCTAACAGAAACTATATTTCATTGGAAGTACACAGTGAGGAAAAGTGTCCCTGCTATAATTTCCAGCAAGAGAAAATACAAACGGGAATCAGAAAAGTGTACTCCAAGATACAGATTAAAAAAAAGAGACTTCCTCATTATTCCATTTTCTTATCTCCTCCTGTCCCCTTCCCCTTAAGCTTTGTATTCAGTTTGGAATTTTTTGTGAATACAGAGAAAGTCTGAAGTGAAAAAACCCATGCCATTTCAAAGCATTTGTTGCCTTAAGACAACAAGACACAGATAAGTACTCATTGCTGACACACTGTTTAGGGAAAGATGCATTTTATTCAGAAGGCTCAGTCAGAGCTTGCTCCTCTGAGCATGTATATATTAGGGTCAAATGCATCTACAAGAGAAAATTATGTATTCCAAACCAATAGACTGCTGCAATTTTAACAGAATTGATGAGAATTATCTGCTACTTTACAGCTGGGGTTCTCTTGCTTTTCACTTTAAAAAAAATATCCTTCTTTAAGAAGAAGTTGAGGAAAAAAAACCAAAAACCTTAGTACATTTTGAAAAGATATTCAAGAGTAAAGCTTGGAAAAATACATTAGCTATTACAGCTACATAATAGCCTGAAATCTGCTCTATGATCTACAAACACATTACGCTATCATTTTGAGGTCTTTACTGTTTTTCACTAAGATTTATGGGAATTTTACCAAACACCTTTAAGAGTTAACCACTGCAAAAGTGTTTTAAAAATGCTTACAGAAAAAGGGGTTTTTTTATTGCATTAATATTTTTTGTTGAGGACTGCATGAAAATCCAGGTATTTTATGGTAATCTGGCAGATTTTTGGTTCCCCATACAAAGGACAGGTATGATCCAATGGCCCTTTACTGACACTACAATGAATGGCAATAGAAATTTCATTTCTAAGAGATTATTTGTTAGATTTGTGAAGGTTTATTACATTTTGTGTGGGGGTACTGGGCTTTTGGTTTACTTTTATTTGTGTTTAATATCTGTGATGACAATGTCAGAAATACTTGATAGAGGTCGGATTCAAGTGGGAATGCCCAGGTACCTCCACTGGGGCAGGGACTTTCACACTGAATGATGTAATGATGTGGATCCTAGGACACTTCAGGAATCTTTTACGGTTTAAGATTTTACAGCTGCCTCTCATGCCAGTGCAGCCAAGTCAATTATGGCCCATAAGAAGGGGTGAATAAGATACAGTGAGTGTCCCAGTGTTTTCCCAGAGGGGAGTTTTCACAACTGAGACATTTGTGGAAGGACTTAGGCATGATAAAAAGCATTACCCCACTTCCCAGGATCTGCCTCAGACTCTTTCCTTATCCTGTTCAGCACCAAGCTGTAGCCTGAGGTGGTGGCTGTGCACCTAAGAGTAGACTACATCATCAGCTTGCACCTTGATTGTTTCAGCCATCAGCATTCCAGTCTCTCACAGGTCTCTCATCAGTCCTTCCTACACGTTCATAGCTTCCTCTGGGATCAAAATTAGCATCACTACAATAGTAATGAAAGGAGGTGAAGAGTTTACTATTGTTTATCACTGTAACAGAAAGGTTTAAGTATATATTAATCTCTTGCTCCTAGAACAAGGAGTATGATGGCAAGAACTAGTGATTTGTGAGGCTCTGAATTGCTCTGTTTGCCTTGTTGACCTTTTTGAATTGAAGTTTTATGGAACTCAGCTGTTTGCCCTGTAAAGACTTGCAGAGATCTATCAGCTTTATGTATTACTCTGTTTTTTTGGATAATTGTGTGACCCAGTCGAAAATACTATTTCAGAAAAAAAGGCTTTAATAATCATAATGTTAAGGAGGTTTTGAAATACAGTAACAAGTTTTGAATATTTTGCTTTTGCTTCATTTTAACATCCACATTGCCATGGGTTGGCTTGAAAACAAGAATTCCATTTCCAAAAAGAAAATTATTGCATTAAAAATTTGGATTGTGCTACATGTGAAAGTCACTTTGCAAATTGATACCATGGACTGTTAATAACACAAAAGTTTCAGTGCTTAGCTGGAATATGGAAGACAATGAATTCTGTTTCTCTTTTGCATGACTTGGAAAAGGCATTTTAGAGCTTAGCAGAAGTTCCAAGAGACATTTGACTTCTTTAACCTAAACACAATACTTATTGACTGAATAGACGCAGCTTCTTTAATCCCAGTTTTGCAGCTTCTCTACTTTCTCAATGTGCTTCTATCCCAGGTGCTTCTGGCCAGCCTGCTAAGAAACTAAATCTGGAAGATGGGCTCCTAAAGTGAGAGACACTGACACAGAAAGTGCAGTGTCTGTACTGAGCTGCAGGCGCAAACTCCTGCATTTGCATTTGCCTCATTCTTGCCGTGTGATAGAGCTCAAACCATAATCGTACAGATGGCAGCTGCCCCTGATCCAGCATCACTCCCCCGAAGCCTGAACGACAGCCGATGCAAAATTTACCCAGCTGGTGTGAAATGCACCTAACCTCTGAATCAGAAAGATTTTCCTCGACTTTTGGGTTCCTTCTTATCCTGGGTGTGGATATTAATGGATAAATCACTCTCCAGTCAAAGTACTAGTTCTCTCTGGAAACTTTTATGAAAATACAAAAGAGAAATGACATTTCATGGTGAAATAATGCAAAAATTTGGCTTCTGTTACCAAACACTGAGCTGAATAACCAAAAAAAAACCCCAAATATTTGAGGCTTTTCTTTACTGCTATATTTTTAAATTTACCTAAAGTGTGGAAAACAAGACTGTGCCTGTGCATTATTTTTGACAAATATATTTTTTGAAAATAAGCTTTTGTATTATGTGTAACAATTGCAAAATATTTTGGTTTTTTCTTGATTTGTATTTCTTTGGTTTGAGGTCAAAAAGAAATAATTTCCATACAAATGAAATAAAACCATAAAGATTGTACTTTCACTAGGGGGCAGAAAATGCCTGAGTTTTTCATCTAGAGAATCATATTTAAGTTTATTTGACATGAAGTTTCTAAAACAGCTGTACTCTGAGCTGTCTAACCTCTGAATCATCATACACTAAGCAAATCAATAATATTCTATGGTAGTCACTCTTCAAGGAGAGAACACTGTGATGGAAATGCTTTCACTTAGACAGTCATGTACTGAAGCTGTACACCAGTGAGTAATAATGCTTTCCAAGGAAGTCAACATGAAAAACTAAATCATTCCTCTTCTGTTCTACCAGGAGTGAGACAAAAAAGGAGGAGAGGGAAGGAGAAAGATGAAAATTCAAACCTTCACCTTCAAAAATGACTTTAAAATGTTATTATTTGCATTTTAATATGTGTCATCAAATCTTCAAACTTATTTGCATTTATAGATAAATAGTTTTGATGCAGTTCTACACTTCATGAACATTATTGGCAAAATTTACATACACTTTTATTATTTCTGAAATAGCTGTTTCCATTAAAATCTTTCACGAAGTCTATACTAGCTAACATATTTATAACCCTCTGTATCAATCACAAAAAGCATCGATATTTACATACTAATTTCACTGCATGATAGAATGAAATATGCTGGATATGAAGATAATAAAATTATACTACAATTTAATGAAATACAGAAAACCAAGGTGCTGCATATTGAATTTTTTTGTGGTTAATCGTATCTTTTATAGTTTTATTGAAGCCCTTCCTTATATGGCTTTAATTTTTAAGCCTGGAAAAGACAGAAAAATAACTCATACTCTGTTTCAATTTCCAACCAAAATGGTAAGTCACCTGCATAACCAGCAGCTCTCAGTAAGTTCACCTATGTTTTGTGGAATCAGAATAGCCCAATGTAGGATGATCTTCACTTTAGAATCATTTTGGGTTTTCTGTGACATTTTGTTGAAATATCTTGATCTGCTTGAAAATTTCATGAGGCACACATATTAATTTCTTGGTCCAGAACTTCAAAAAGTGTTTGAAAAAGTCCCAAATACTTCTAAATGTATCAGTAAAAATAATGCACACAGGTATAGAGCTGAAGGAAAAGCTATTCTTTTGACAACAAAATTTTAAATTGTTCCCAGTAACTGTTCTTGTGGAAATAAGCAAATCCTAACTACTAGCACTACTCCCCACACAAACCTTAAAATAGGCTTTTGTTTAGCCTTGCAAATAGCTTCATAGTGGGGAAGTAAGTTATAATTTTGCTCAACTTGGCATGTCTGTCAGTCTTCAATGGCAAATTATCTGCTACATGAATAAATTAAAGAATCCATGGAATTTGCAACAAGTGAGAATATAATTGATTTTTTTTGCAGTTATTTTTTTATGTGAGTCACAAATTCCTGAAAATAAGGCCTGTAGTAGATGTAACAGCTGTTCAGTGAAGCCCCCAAAATGAGAAATGCCAGATTAATCTTTCTGACTTTAAAAGCATGAGATGCAAATCATTTCACATAACTTGTATCTCCAAGATTTAGATGTCTGTATTTAACTAAGTCAACATAGCTCCCTTTTGAGGCCACAGAGCTATGCTGATTTGCAAGTGACAAGTATATTATTATCTTTGATCAATTTTGATATTCAAGTAAACTGCAGGATTTCCGTATGAATTTCTATATGAAGTAGGAAGAGCTATAACTTATGTAAACATCAAACATGGAACATTTCCAAGTTGTAATCTTAGTCACTCTACCTGGAGAAGAGCAAAGAACAATTATTATCTGTGCCTTCAGGGAGAGGTTCATTTGATACATGCTGTAGTGTGCATCTAAGATTAGATGAGTTGCCCTCAGGAAGTGTCTGTTTCTCTCTGTAAAAGGTAATTTGGTTTGGTTTTGATTATCTGATTTAAATGTTATGTTAAATTGATACAATCTACTGACTCTGTAGTTACTTGTGTGAAAAAGCAGTGGTGCAATGACAGTAATGTCTTGAAGGTCTTTCTAAATGTAGCTTTGTCAACAATCCTTGTGATATCCAGATACATATTTATTTAAGAAAGCAAACAGATGGCTTGAAAAATGTAATTAAGTAAAAGTTTCTTATCTGGTCTTGTCTAAATGAAACTGTGGAGAAAATCAACAACAGCACTTGCTTCTTGGAACACAAAAAATAAGTACTGTTGCTATTTTTTTCCCTGTTTTTCCTTCTATGCTTTGTTTGATGAGACCAATAGTCATTGCTATATGCCCTGAATAAATATTTTACCTCCCTTTTCATAGATTTCTGTAACACTCCTTCTATTAACTGCCTGTTATCAGCCAAGCTCACCAGTATTTCTGCATTTTATTTCACTTTTATGTGCTGTCAAGCTGCTGCCATTGCGTTATTCAACATGAGCCTTTGTACTAGGTCTTGCTTTGAGACAACAAATTTTAGTCATAAGCAGCCATATGAGTCTGCGGTTTAGATTTGTGACTACACCAATGTTGATAAGACATCAGTCTTTTAATTATTGCGGAACACTGCACAACATCAAAGACTTTGCTGTTCCTCATTCTATCCACCAACAAGGAGGCTGGGGGTGGGCAAGTGGCTGGGAAGGAACACAGCCGAAACGGCTGACCCAGCTGACCAAAGGGATACTCCATACTGTGTACTGTCATGCTCAGCAATAAAAACGTGGAGGGGCTGGCCAGGAGCGTTTACCAGCCAGCCTTTACCCCAAGACTGGCCTAGCAATGGTCTGCTCATAGAAGGTAGTGACAGACTGATTTTGTTTTACCTGTTTGGGATTTTTTTTCCTTTCCCTCCATTTATTAAACTGAATTTATCTTGACCTACAAGAGTTTTCTTGTTTTCATTGTTCCTATTCTGTCCAGCATCCCATTAAGAGGAATGTGACTAAGTGAGCAGCTGGTGGGCACTTAATTGCTAGCTAGAGTCAACCCATTTCTAGATAATAAAAAAAAATCAGGAAGTATAAATATTGCATGAAAGAAATTTGCATCTCTCCTCATCTCTTTCTCTCTCTCTCTTTCTCTTCTCTGTCCACCCCTCCCCCTAAAATGTTTTCCACTGTTAGTACTTGTCCTGAAGAAAATTATTCAAGAGTTTATCAACTTTTATCAACTTTTATCAACAGCAGATAAACAAACTAACAAAGCTTCACATAAGGTTTATGGATAGAAAGAGTTGCCTTATTAATTTTAGTGTTCTAGTTTCAACACTGCATAAAAGTCTACTTCAAAACATTCCATTTCAGAGATTGTATGTTTCACTCTATTCAGCAGCAATTTAACCAATTTAGACATAATAACAGTAAGAAAATAATATGCTACCTCTTTTCTGGTTGCTATCAAGTCCTCAAAATTTTTACTAGAAAAAAAGTCTATCTATCTCCTCAAAGTGAATATGTTTACTTCACTGGTTTAAGTCAGCATCTTCTTTAAATAATTATGATTAATATACATTGCAAGAAGCTCTGTAAATATACATTATGAAGTTCTGCTACATAATTTCAAACTAAAATATGATAGTGTGCAATAATAAAAGTGATCTCTATAGTGCATTTTTCTCTGCAGATTTGTATAACAATATAGCTCAATCATATGTAATAGTATGCATGTATATTTTGACAGGAACCTATGTTTGAGGTGAAGCTTTCTCTGATGCACAGCCTCACAAATTCTGAAAGGCTTACAACTCAGTATGTTATGGAGGGGGTTGAATAAAAGCTATGACATTTCTTTCTCTTTAGAAAAATTAAATGTGACAGGGAAGCATAAATAAAAATAACAACAATTATAATAACTAATAGTAATAGTAATAAAAACATCATAATCACCATCTAGAGGAATTTAACTGTTAAAAAAGTTTAATTTACATTGCCAATTTAATACTATAATTACAATTGTGCAATTTAACATTTTTTAGTGTAATTACACAGTAAAATTTTGGGTTAATTTTAGCTTTTAATAGGTCATATTTTAACCTATGATTACAGCTCTAAAGAGATAAGTTTAGCTCATTTATAACAAATCAGAGTGAGATTTTTACTGTAGCAATATATTCAGACATGCTGTATCTAGAGTCTCAAATATTTGTCATTTTCATGTGGCATGAGCTGAGGTGTTTTGAAGATGATCACTTTGGGTTGGCTTCAATAACTCTCTTTTTTTTGAAATTACCACTATTTCAATGAAGTGAGATTCTCTGGGTTACTCTTTAGCTTGTTACCATTCCTATCTCTTATCAAAGATCTTTACCACGTCATCTCAGCAAGTATCTAAGGTCAGGTTTATCCATTTGCTAAGGCCTCTTCTCCTTCAGTCTATGCATTAATCCAACCCATTTAGATCCATACAAACCCATATGCCCCTGGGAAAAACTTTTAGAGATGGCCACTATACATGGTCTTTTATCAGCTCCTATTTCATTCTAAACAGAAGGTTGAGAATATTGTGCAGTTAAAGAAGAGATGGCCTAAATTAATTTATGTTTTGCTTCTCTCTAGAGTAGTCACAGCAACTCCTGAAAATAAAGCAGAAAATGGTCATAAATTTATGTGTTTAGACTGAGATAATCCATGCCTAAATATCTTAGTACCATACAGATAAAACAGGCTAAAACAAGACTAGTTCAGCAATTAAGATTGAAAATTCAACAGAGATTATCTAATTATCAACTGAAATTATTTTCCCATTGAATATAGAGAAAAGAGTAAGAAAATTCAGTATTTGTGCTAGTAAAACTCTAATGTCTTCAATTTTAGTGAAAGCAACTCTAAACTCAGATAATGAGCTAAACAAATCTCAAATTTTCCACAACTGGTGCAGAGAAATAATAGGATTAGCATTAAAACCTTTATAGCCAACATACTGAGCAATTTTATACTTCATTTCACTTATTACTCACCCAACCTCCTATAATTTTCTTTACTCTTTTGCCCTAAAAAGGGCCATAGCTGAGACACAGAACAGGTCAGGTATTTACACAAGAGAATGTCATTTTGTCAGTCACAGAGGAGTCTCTTGTTTTTCCTCCACTGTCACGAGTTCACTGAGAAGATTTGAGAGGCAAATGACCTTGTTTTGTTGTAGGTTGTTTGTTGCTCATTTGGTTGCATGTGTATTTTTTTTCCCTGCAGTATGAATAAAATCCACTGACTGCATTTAACAATGAAGTCATCAGGTCTTTGAAAACCCTTGCAATGCACTTCTCAGTAGTGGATGGTATTACAAATACATCAAATATAGTGGTCTAGTTCAATTAACAGATCAAACACTATTCAAAATAGCAACCTAAGTCTCTCAAGAGATAATCAGAACAGTCAGCATTACTCCTTGAGTCAACAGAATTTTTTTATCCAGAAGGGTAATTCTCTGCGCAGATGATGAAGGTAAGAGCCTCTGCGGGGAGTCAAAAAGCTGCCAGAAACCTCAGCAAATATGAAGAGTGATGTTTTGGCATCTTTTCGTAAAGATAACCTTTTTATGTAGATAGAAAACAGTACATATTTAAAAAACTTAATCTGCAGACCTATTTTTCTTTCTCACACAGAACAAATAACAATTTGTTATTTTTTATTATATATCCTACGTAACACACAACTTGAAAAATATTTAGACTATGCAATGGTAAGATATATTATAAGAACTTTCCCTTCCTTGGAAATAAAAATGTCTTGAATACTTTCTTGAACATTTCTAAATTTTTAGACAATGTGTTTTTCATTTGTGTTTATACAGTAAACTTTTGATCATCTATTTTACACCAGGAGGCGCTGGGGCTTTATGAAAACACAAAGACACTTAGACTTTGTAAAGTCTCATTTGAAATTATATTTATTAGAGCTAGCATTATAAAGGAAGAGAGAATAATATAAACACTTATCTAGTTCAGTGGTGAGAACCTTGAGAAATGCATCATTGAACATCCCCAATCCACAGGCAGCACACCATGAAGGCCCCATTTGTGGAGAGGGTTACTTCCTTTTTGTTCTTCAACCCATCACAGAATTTTCTTCCAATTTTTCTTCAATTTTTTTCTTCAAACACTATTCCTCATTTCTACTATCAAACAGAAAGGATGTTTGCATGAGAACTTGCTGCGTTACCAGGTAAAGACAAGGCCGCAGAGGTAACGTAATTGTGGGGCCTGCAGCTCCTCTGTTACTGGCCAATTTTTTTTCTGCAGACGAGGGATTTGATTAGCACAGCAAGGTCGTGGAGGCCAGACTGTACACCCAGCTCAGCACAGCAAAGCACAGCACAAGTCTGGGCCTGTCATATGGGTCATGAGCCCTTTGATGTAAAACCATCTTCCAGTGAGGATCACTGCAAAATCTCCCTCAAACACAAGTTTTACCTCCATCTATGGAAGAAATTCTGGGTGATCTTTGTTTTATTTTGCTTTGAAGAAAATCACACTTTTAGAGAAGAATGTATTTTTTACTCAGTCAACAATGTGTCCAAATCTCATTATTTGATAGTGTATGTTAAAAAAGAAGGCATCTCATCTAGTCCTAATCAAAAAGCTGAAAGTTCTCTCCTTGCCTTACCTCTAGGGACAGTAAAAAGGGATAGTCACCCCCATAGTATCCTCAGATGGCTTATGTACAGCAAGTAACCTTTGGAATCTTCTTAATTCTCATTAATTTATAAGGGGCATTAAAATCATTTAGAGGATGCACTGAAATTTTAATTAGTTGAAGTTAGATGAGATGAATACCAACACAATTCTGTAGGCTGGTTTCTGCACACAGATTTTTTTGTGTTTCATTTATTCAAAAATGTGAAGAGTCTTCCTCTATCCTGACTGTATTAAGACTTAAGGAATTGAAAGATATTCAGATTACTGCAGTGGAATGGAATAATTTAATGTGGCTGGTGAAGGGTTTTCGTATGCCACCACCTTTGCATAATTTTGAGTGTTGAAGTTAGCTGGGACAAGGAGTTATTGATATTGAAGTTTTATTATCCTTTGAATGAAAAAATCTACTTTTTCCAGGGGGAGATTGGAGCAATGTCAAATCCACAGAACAATGGGAAGAGAACTTAAAGCAGAGTAGCTGCCTTATTACAAGTACCCACTAAGGATATGCACTTTTATGGCAAACAGACTGGTGCATTGCTTGACAGTATAAGCAAGCTATGATTACTCTTAAAAATACAGAACTAAAATTACTGAGACTATGGAAATTAATTTTTTCTTATATAAACATTTAAACATTATAACTAAAACAACAGCCTTTAAAGCCTTTATTTGGAAAATGCTAAATAAATATAAGCTTTATTAAAAATTTGTTTTGGTTTACACCATTATAGGAAGGAGTGATTAACAACTGTTGATGACTTGTCTGTTTAATTTATGTTTAGACCAAATAACCCTGTAAACACAGTTTGGAAAAGTTTCTGGGTTTTTTTACACATAATAGCTTTACAAAATTACCTGAGATATAGATTACAGACTGATGGTATAGCTCATTGATTCTGAAAGTAACTCAATTTACAGCAGTTAAGAATGTGACCAAGTAGGAATGTTCTCACTCTGAGATATTAAGGTTTGTTTCTTTTTTTAGTCAGTCAGTAGAGAAGGACAGGTTAATCTCTTCCTTTCTGTGTAAAAAGAGCTACTACTGGACTGCACTCATACCAGATAAAAAGCAAGATATGCTTTACTAAACCAATTTTATGGTGAAGTGTATCTTGTTTATCACTAGAGTGCATTTCCTAGAGAAAAAAGAAAACTGCATTACTCTTATTGAATCCCTCAACTAAAAGTCTTTAATTAGCTTTTAATTTGGGTTCCACTTAATTTGTAAATGGACTTTTTTTTACTGAATTAAAGGTGTCTTCTGCACAAAGTAGTAATAACTTTCTTATGCCTACTTGGGTACTCCCTGACTTGTACTTTTTTTTTTTTTTTTAATTTCAGAAGTTATATAACAATTTAAGTCAAAAAGATTACCAAGCTTCAGGAGTATACAAAAATTGGTGTCTGGGAGCTGTGAGAATCACCACAGTCCTAGAAAGAAGACATGGAAAATACTTTCATGGAACAGAGGTAAGAAACACTCTTCAGAGTCTTCTTCAGGACAAAAGGTCATGCTATGTATGGGATTAAGAATTTATTTCCTGGTAATTTTTCAGAAATCTAAAAATAATGCAAGAAATAGTTACAGTTAAAATTTCAATAGCAGTAACCCTCACTCAGTAAAAACTAAAATGAAGAGAGAGAACACTGACTCAATACAAGCAGTTAATAAATATCAGCTTCCTATTATATATTCCTGTCTGTTATGTTACCCTTTCCTCTCCCTGGGTACTAAGGTCAAGAGCATCAGTCTTCTTAGGTGGAAGTGGGGGGGCTAAAACAACCCATCAGTGTCTTGAGCTTTTTGCCAAAATACATGTATTGTTAATGGCAGGGAATTCTTCTGCCTTGGGCTTCAATTTTTCTGTTCTCTGCTTTTTCTCTGAAGTTAGCTTTAACTGGCTCACACAGTTGCACTCCTGTATTGATCAGCTTTTGACCACTGTGTTCTGTTTTCATGAGCTGAAACGTCTGATGTCACCCTATATGCACACTCTTCAACACCACATTTAATGCTGTGGTCACCAGCAATTCCCCTCCCATAGAATGGCTGTTTGTTACTGCTATATAATCTGAAGCAGATTTAGACAATAGTCACCAGATTGTGAGACAATTACCAACACAGGGAAAGAAAGGTAACATCAGCTCAGGACAAAGCAAGTGCAAGAGAGTCCTGAGAGACAGCACTGCCAGGTCAATTCAAAGCCTGAGGCTTTTTACAAGAATGACAAAACATCATATTTCCTGGGCTACAGAAAGGCTCCCTTAGGCAATCCTGCTGTGCTGTGTACTATCTAAGCATGAAATTGGATTCCAGGGCAACCAGAAAATTTGGCCTTGTTGACCTTTGTTGCCCTTACTTCCCTCTGCAGCTAAAAGAGTTAACAGCCTTTATGATAGCAAAACCCAATTACATGACCTAATCCTTCACAGAAACTTACCAGCAACTGTAAAAGTTACTGAGATATTTTAAAATAGTTAAGAGATACTGCATAAAAATAATAGTTTTTCAAATACTACTATTGCAGACATGCTTAAGTAACTGGGCAACATTTGTCACTTAAAATTTTGATAACTATGAACCTAAAGCATGTAAAAATGAATAATTTCTTTTCAGTTAATCATCAGTTTGACAAAATAAAAAAAATATTGTCAGTTTTTGTTTATCAACTGACAAAAAACACATTTCAGACTGTCTAAAGTAATATAAGATTCATTGGACAAACAAATATAAAACTGTTTAGGGATCTTTTCTGTTCTGCTTTTTAAGACAACAACTTACTGTAAAAGGGAGCTGCACATAGTGAATATATATGCAGTTTTAATGAACTTTTAATGGAAATATTAGATTCGGTTTGAGTCATTTTGATACCATATAAAGTATTTATTTTAGCAAAATTTGTTTATCATTGAATCATTAAGTAGTTTATGCTTTTATTATGATTCCTTGTTTTCTAAACCCAAAATTTACAAAGTAAATTACAAAGCCTGAGTACAGGCTATATGACTTTCAGTCTGGGACTAGATATAAATACTTTTATATACACCTAGCCACAACTTTACAAACCAATCTTTCGCACATGAAAACAGCAAACCTCTCAGTGACCATGGACATTCCCTTTATTGTTTCTGTTTGTTTTCATTGGTTTGGTTTAGTTTCGTTTAGTTTGGCTTAAACCAACTTTCCATATTAAAAGCTAATTGTTTTTCGGCCACTTTTGGAAGAACTGAACTTTCTATGACCCGATATTCCAGGCAGCCCCTGGCAGTACATATCAGAGTATTTCTCAAATTTTCTTGAATCATTTGTAACTAATATTTCTGAGAGTAATTGTGAAGAGTCAGCAATTAGCAGCTACTTTTATTTCAGTCATGGTGCCACAAAGGCTAAGAGCTTTATAGCTTCAGTAATCTATTTTTTTTTTCTCAGTTTTCTCTGAATAGTATTACAGTAAAACTGAAAAATTTAATCAAGAGTTCATAGGTAATGTTGAGTATATATGGGCAAACATATAATCCATTACAAGTTTTGAGATTGCCATCCTTAAGAATTCACAACTAATCAACCATCTTCTGATTTTCTCTCCTTTAGAAACATCTCTAGGGATTTAATGACTTACATTTGCAAAGGGATTTCATTGGCAATAATCTGTATTGTTCTAAAGTTAATTATTCAGGAAAAAGTAATCACTTAGAACTGCTAAGTACATGAATAACAATGCTCTAAATATTGGGAGGAAAAGAAAGCAAGTAAAATGTTTGAAAGAGAAGGTTTTAAAAATTTGGTTCAGAAAATGCATTGTTCCACTAAGATACAGTAAGATACTTCTAGCTACTTTTTTAAAAATTAGATCAAAAAGTTAGAGTAATTTTTTTAATCTCTGTAAAATATCCTGAGTTTTTACTGTTTCAAGTAGTACTATAGTATCACATATTTACCTCATGAGTTAACAAGGAAAGTGTAAAAATCAATCAGTTGATCATTCACATATTAGTCAAACCAGAAAATAGTCATAAGTGAGATAGAGGCACATAAAATCTATACTATTCAAATATCCTGTGCATGTGTTTATTTTAAATCTTATGTTCTTTCTAGGCCTTCTTCTAACAGCTACAGTAACATTTTCCTCTCACACACCTTAAGTTCAATACAGAGATAATGTTGTATCATACTTAAACTACTGTAATGGTGAAGTGATGTTAAAACTGCAGCAATCCTTCTAGTACCACTGGTGACAATTACCCTTCCATCCACCCTCCATAGTTTTTTATATTTAATTTTGTGTTTGAACATTTTACCTCTAATATTTCAATATTCAACTGAACATATTAATAGCTGTGGAACCATTTTTCAGCATGGGCATAACTGTCATTATTTGCTATGCCAGAGATTGTTGAACAAAAAAAAAATCCAATTCATCTTAATATTAAAATTCATGTGCAGAATTCATTTAGAAATAAAGATATGAAAATTAAAGATATGAATATTGTTTTGTGATGTAAAAAGTAGATGCAATATAGCCTTCATTCCATCTGAGAAAAGACCTTTATGTGTTTGCACATGCATGCATGTGTATCATCTTTTGTTAAATAAAAAACTAATTTTCTGCAAAATGAGTATAAGAATGGCTTTCAGCTGGATGTGAGGACTGACAATATATGTGTCTTCTGATGTAAATTTCCTTTCAGAACTAGAGGTGAAATGCATTATTCAAAATAGTCTTATCAGTTTTGCAAAGATATTTTGAGAAAGATATTTCCACGGAGCATCTGTTTAAGCAGATTAGCTATTTGGAATCCTTCTCTAAAGGAATTATATTTGTGTGTCAGTATTTAAGCTACATTTTTACTTAGAGTATTATTGATCTGTATTAAGTGTTTATGGATTTAAATTACTAACTGGATGGACCGGTTTAGAAATCCCAAAAAACTTCACTGTGCATTTTTCAGTATTTAAAAAATATATTTAATAAATAAGAATGCAGTTGCTGTACTTTGTGATCATACTTCTCTTTTTAGAAATGTCTCATAACAGTTTGAATATAAAATAAATTTGACATATCTCTTTGCCAATATATGATGTATTTTATTTCTTTAATCACTTCAGTGACATCTACCAAAAGACTCTTGAAGGATACAGGATAAGTTCTATAACAGGATAAACCAGCCTGAGACTATGGTGAAGGAGAACGTTACCTGTATTTTTTCCACCCCTTCAAGGGCAGTTTTGTCTGTCATATTGCCTGTCTTCCTTTGTACATTTGTATAGGGCTGGGAAGATAATTCCTGCCATATGAATCATAATTATTTATAGTATCCATGTATTTATAGTGCAATATTGGCCCTTATAAATTAAAGACTTTTAAATCCCATTTATTTTTTTTTAATTTAGCTCTCACATTGCCATAAATATTATGTTAGTCAATGAATAAAATGAATTGATGTCACAAAGCAAGTCCAGACCAAAGGCAAATAAATGAAATAATGATTGTAAACACTGTCATCTCTGTACAACATTCAAATAGGAATAAAAATCTGGGGCATAATTTTCAGACAATGAAAATAAGTAGATTTGTTTCACAGATATTTTTTTATCATTAGACAGTGTATGTTAAGGACCTTACTGTTTGTTTACTTCTCTTTCCTCTCTCTCTCTCTCTCTTTCTCTCTCTATATATATATATATATGTATAGAGAAAGAGACAGAGAGAGAGAGAGAGAAGTATATATATCAAAGTAGGAGTGTAGAATATAGTGACATATTATACCAAGTCTTCACATAGTTTTTCATTATTTTTCTCTCTGTATTATCTTCCTAATTTGTATGGTTTTTAAAGAATATTTTTAAATTTACTTTGAATCATGTGTGGTTTCATTTGCTCTTAGAACAAAACTTCAGATTTTTTTAGATAAATAATAATTTTCAATTAGACTGTATCAATTCTTTAAAAACTAATTCTATGATGCTTATTTCATTTCATTAGCCTACAATTTTTAGTAACTTTTACCATTTGGTCTGAAATATCATCTCAGGAAAAGCTGGTAATCATCAAACATCTAATTGTGCATTTTTGTTGACATTAAATAAATGTCCAGATTTCATATTTGACAGTGGGATAGTGTCTGTTTAGCAAGCCTTGTATACACAGCAAAGTAAATCTCACACCTGCAGGCATTTGTTTTCATGGGGAGAAATAACCACTTCAGCAGAACCCTGCAAAGGCAACGTGTCTGAATACAGTTAACCCAGGTGATTTTTGAAGAATGTAAAAGACAATTTATTGAATTACATGCTCCACAAGCCAATAAGATGATGCATGCCACTAGATTTACTGACCCCAAAGCTGGCCAGAGCTGTGAAGGTTAATGGCAGACTTGGCGGTTGTGAATGCTGGAGAATTGGAGAGAGTGTACCCTGAATGAGTGAGAAGTAGAAGGGTAGAAGAATTAGAGAGACATTCTTCAAGAGAGCAGTTTTGGGCTTGTCAAGGGATCTGCTTGGAAAGATTCAATGGGAAATGGCTCTGAGGGGCAAAGGAGCCCAGGACAGATAATTGATCTTCAGGAAACAAGATTCTCAGAGTGCAAAAGAAACCTGATCCTTGCAGAAGGTCAGGTAAATACAGCAGAGAGCCAGCAAGGTCTGGGCAGTGATTGTCTGACTGAGTTCAAATGCAAAAATGCGGCATACAGAAGCTGGAAGAAGGGATAGTGGAAATAAAGGGACATTGCCCAGGTGTGCAGTGTGGAGTTAGGGAAGCCAAAACTCAGTTGCAGATGAAATTAACAAGGAAAAAGAAAGAGCAAAGCCCAGGGTTTCTCTAAGTACATTGCCAAAGAAAAAGGTTCAAGAAAAACCTTAACATGTTTCCCAGTAAGGTAGGGCACCTAGTAACAAAGGACATGGAGATGGATGGCTTACTTAAAGTTTTTGTGGTCTCTTTTCTGGGGCCAGAGGGGATGTGTTTGAAATTGCTGAGTGTTTGGAATCTGCAGGCACCACCAGCCATCATTGTTCTTGTCCAGCCTCCCTAAGTCTACCCCCATCAGTGACTGATGACCAGAAACCCATTTCAGCCACTGCTTGGGCTGCCCGCCTCTGCCCCAGCAACACTGCAGTGGGGTCACTCTTCAGATCATCCACAACACTGTCACTCACATCCCAGCTGTCCCTATCCCCAGTTGCCTCGACCTATATTTTACTTAACCTCCATGCCATTAAAGGTATCTCTTACTTGTTAGTGATAGTTTAAACATGAGTATTTTATTCTGTATGCCCATTTCTCACATGTATTCAAAATTATGTTGAATCATTACAGGGATAAAACTAAAACACTGATTCTTCAATAATTTGTACACATACTTGACTGTGATTCAGTTCCACTGACTTCACTATTTGACTTCAGACTGGTGCTTTTCATTTTTGGTAAAGTTAATCATGTGTATCCCCATGATGGTTTGAGATCTACAGTCTTCTGTTTTATTTTTTTCAATACTTGAACTCTATGTGGATCTGCTAAAATGAATATTGATTTAGGCTATATATATATTTGAAATACATATATATTTGGAACAATTGCAAAAATATTATCTTTATTGCTTTTTATTCCCTTCAATAAAACCAACAAAGTTCCATATTAGTAAACACTATACCTATTCTGCAAATGTAAAAGAAGACAAAATGTGGGTTTTCACAGAGTTGATTGAGTTTTCTGGCCCAAGATTTTTATACATAAACAAATTGTGAGTGGCACAGAAATGACTAAGGATATCCACCCCAAAATCTTCCAGAGTAAGGTCAAACAGCACCATTAAATCATCAATCTTAGCCCTTTTCAATTACAAAACTCTAAACTTTACCCAGTTTTATTGAGCTCTTCTGAGCTCAATAACTTTTATTTGAGTAGACAATAACTTGTGTTTGGCTGAAGTATATCTCCTAGAAAGGCAACCATTCCTTATTTAAAGGTTTCCACAGACAGAGAAATCTACTTCATCCTTCGGTAGCTTGTTTCAGTGATTAATTGCCCTTGCAGTTAAAAAGATGTGCCTAAATTCTAATTGGAATTTATCTGGCTTCAGCTTCCAGGCATAGGTCCTTGATAGCCCTTTTTCTGCCAGATTGAAGCCCGTTAGCAATGGGCATTTTGCCCCCATATAAGTATTTATAAGTGCAATCAAATCACTTAATCTTTTTGATCAACGAGACTGTGCTCTAAATCTTTGACCATGAGCCATTTTTTACAGCTGTTGGAAATGTCTCTTCTCTATATCTTGTACTATTTTACATCTTTTAAAAATATGGACACTAACTTTGTATATTGGTCTCACTGAGCTGAGCAGAGATAATATCACCCCTTTTACTCTTATGACCCTTCTTTTTATGTCATTAAGTATTCTTTTCCACCAACATTGAAATAGGTATACTCTCAGCAAATTGCAATAATTTTTATATCTTTTTCAGAATCATTGCTTTCTTTTTATCCCTATTGAACAGATTTTTTTGAATTCCAGAACTTTTATTGGACTGTGATCCTTTACTTTGAAATACAAAGTCATCCAGACTAATTTTTCTGACTCTTCTGTTTTCATCTATTTTCTAATTTTTACTATAATTAACACCATTTACGATCCATACGTTTTTATTTTATCCATTGTTATATTTGGTTGACTCTCTCAATTAATATACAATATCCAAAGTTGATTATTTTCAAATAAAACAGTGATTTCTCAACACTGGAAACTGTTCCATGTTTGTCACTTGGTAGTTTTTTAATCTACTGATCTTGTATAATTCCAGAAATTTACTAAACTTTTTAATATTCTTAATTGAAGAACATCTAACAAAAATTTAAATTAGAGGATGTAAGCATCTGAAGTGGAGAATTTTTACATGCTCTTCATATATATCTAAGGAAACAAGAGTTTTCTCTCCTCTATGGATTGTTCTTGGTAGTGCTGTTGTTAGCTTTATTCTACTCATAATAAATATGCAAAAAGAAAAAAACAAGGAAAAAAGAAAGGCACATAAAAATCAAACTGAGAAGTACATTTTGTGTTGTAAAATGCAGAATAGCATGGTGTATTGTTTACAGCAAGTGTACAGAGTGAGCATTTTCTTCATTAAGGTACTCAATGGGCATTTGTCCCTTGATGGACAAAGTGACCTAACTCGCTGTTTCCAATTCCTTTGCATTCAAATACAAAGCATTATACAATTTCTTAATTGTTCTTTATTAATGCAATCACTAAGTATTCTATGTAAACATATTTCCATGCAAAAGATTATTCATGCTTAAAATTGTCATTTGATACTTTCAGAATAGAATGCAGGCTTTTTTTAATTTAAATTATGATTAATTTCTTGAACTTCTTTTTAAGAAGGTTTGTTCCAAATCTCTCTCAGAAAATCAGATTTCTATCTCTAAAAACTTCTTGCTACTTTTTGATCATAAAATTGTCACTACCTTGGCAATATGTGCCATGACATCATATTCTACTTTCACAAGGGTAAAAATGAGAAATGTGTGTAGGCAGTTCCAAAAACTGATTCTGGAACACATGAGTACTTGCAAATTTAATGGAAGTCAAGAGCTGTAGATAAACATTATGTGGGGATACTGTTAGGACTACCATTAGTGAACAAATGTGTTCACAATGACAACTTAGAATTGACAGATTTGATTTAGCTCGCACGTACACCTACAAAATCCTTAGATACATCCAAAGTTTGAAATTGGACCATCTAAATTTCTCCTCTGCTATGGGCAGAAAAGCAGTTTAAAAATTTAGGGATTTTAAAGAAGCTAAACAATTGGCATACAAGACAGCTTCCCATTGATCTGTGTGCTTAATAAAGCTAAATGTTAGGAAGACTAATGTACCGTACTGATGTTTTAGGAATTTCATTAGCGTATTTGAATGACTATCATAACTCACTCACCTCTGCTGAGTTTATGAGCCATGGGTTTTCTCCAGCTCATAAAATCATCTTGCTTAGCACAATACAGTGACTGATAGCATCAGAGATGAAACTTCATGAAGCAAGGTGACTCTTTTTTTTCCTTCTCTTTTTAATGAGTTTTGTAGGACAATGCAGAAAAAACTGCTGGATAAGAATCTGATGAAATATCATTCTGACTTAGTGACAAGATAAATACAAATATCCTGGATCTACTGGTCTTTGTAATGTTGAATGTAAATGGTGACAATGTTAGCTTCTGAACCACTGAAAACTTATTTCTGTTTTTCTATGTTTTAAAGTGTAGCACACATGGCATGAAAAATCACCACTGGAAATAGTAATGTGGCTTTCTCTCAGTGGGTCTTTATACTGAACTTTCATCTAAACATTTACAATTTACCTTTATGTGGAATAAAAGAGGGTAGTTTCACATCTGTACACATTTTCTCATTACAAGCGTCAAAACC
Organism: Molothrus aeneus; assembly: GCF_037042795.1. Classification (NCBI taxonomy): domain Eukaryota; kingdom Metazoa; phylum Chordata; class Aves; order Passeriformes; family Icteridae; genus Molothrus; species Molothrus aeneus. The sequence continues at coordinate 71,345,290 of NC_089647.1, read as the reverse complement.
ATTAATTTTTAAACAGTATTCCTACCTCTTTCTAGCCATCTTATAAGGCAGATAGCATCTCAAGCGATCATTTAAGTCTCCCTTTGTCCATGGATAAAAAAAAGAATCCAAAATATGTGGTTTCTGAAGTATTGTGTTCCAATTACCGCAAGGGCGACCTTAAAGGAACAGCCCAAATGTAGATCTTTATAATGAGATAGATTAGATATATTTAGACCTAGTTCTCTTTCTTATCCCTGAAGTAGAATATACATCTTTAGCCATCACCTACAAAGTATTGTAAAAGATGTTTTAGACCTGGTTCAAAACAGTTAGCTCCATGAGTTTATGTGGGTACAGAGTAAAATGAGGGTTTTGAAGTAAACCTTTGGATTTTATCAATGCTCACATTTAGCTCAGATGCCTAAGTTAAAATTTACCTTGTGAATTTGTGCCAAGTAAATGGGTTTGACATCCAGAGTGTCATTTTTAAATTAATGTTACATTTTTTCTGCATCTTGACTCTTTCATCAATTTAAAGAATCCCTATGAAAATCTCTTCTCCATCGCTCTCTTTTTTATTACCAGGATGAATTTATTTTCATTTTAAGTTATGCAGTTATCTAATTTAGCTCTGTAAAAATGTTCACTTTTTAAAAAATATAATTTAAGACTAGCATAAGTGTCCTTAAATGCTATTCTTGAGTATATTTGGTGTTTTAGTGCATACTTCACCACATGAGAAAAAGCAATTATCCTTAGTTCAATAGCCATTCCTGAGACTGAGAATTTCATTGACATAGAATTTTTATATTGTTTTTATAATTGCATTTTTATCAATTTATTCAGTTTCCTCACTGCTAAACATGTTTCCCTATTTTTTTTTCTGTTGCCTCTAATCAGGACATCTACATTTATACTATTTTGGGTAAGGGTGCATGTATAGTTACAGTTTTAGTTGTGGGATTAAATTTAACTTTTCCTCCTTTTCTCTAAAATTAAAAGTAGAGAAGAATTTACTAACATCTGCTAAAGATCTAGATCCAGCTTGCCAAATTAAATGCTATGCCTCCACTGCATATGTCATACAATTTCAGATACTAACACCTTTATCAGACCGAAGCTTCCATAATTTGCAAGAATATTTTAGTTTGTTGAGAGCTACATTTTTACTAAGAAAATGTGATTATCTTGTATCTGTTGTTGACTGAGTTCACATTGCATTCTTTATTTTACTTGGATTCAGTTATGAATCTCAGATAAGTAGGACTGTAGTTTCTGTCCTATATTCCAAGGTATTAATTCTGACTTAGTATAATAATCCCTGACTCTATAAAATACTTGTATGTCACAAAAAAGAATGCATATTATTAAGAAATAGATATATAGAATAATATTAGTATACAGAGAAGATAAATTTTTAATTTTTATTATTTTGTAAATTTTTTGTTTAAAAATTCCTGTATATTAGATGTTTTTCTTCTAGATATTTCTTACCCTTATTGCTAGCTTTTTTACTTTTTTAAAGTATTTTCTATTAGTCTAAATTTAACTAAGTCCTTTTGAACTTAAACTTGCAGATGATCTCTTTTTCTTGGAAGGGCAATAACATCTTTATTAAATAAATATCAACAAGCATAAAGCCTTCATAAGAATATATAGTCTTGGATAGAGTTTTTGGGTTTTTTGACCCCTATGTGTTAGCACTACAACAGCTGAGTTTCCCTCCGTTTTAGACTAGAATCATAGAATGATTTGGGTTGGAAGGGACCTTAAAGATCATTTAGCTCCAAACCCCTTCCTGCGGGCAGGGACATCTTTCACTAGATCATGTTACTCAGAGTTCCATCCAACCTAGTCTGAAACACTTCCAGGGATGGGACATCAGTAAATTTTTTGAGCAAGCTCTTCCACTGCCTTACTGTCCTCACAATGAAGAATTCCTTCCCAATATCTAATCTAAATCTACTCTCTTTTAGTTTAAACCCATTCCCCCTTGTCCTATCAGTACATGTTCTTGTAAATAGCCTTTTTCCACATTTTGGATTTATCATGGATGCAAAAGAATCTGATGAGTATTAAAATTTCTCTTTTGCACAAAGATCTGCAGCCATAAAGGATGACTGGAATTGACAACTTTGCAAGAAGGGCTTAGCAGCATTGTTGGTGTTACAGACTAATGCTTCAAGTAACACAATTGCCTAGCAAAAACAGACAAATTACCCAAGGAATGGGAAAGTCAAAGATCAGTAATTCTAAGCTATCACCTGAACCAAGGCTTTCATATAATGCAGAGAAAATTTGGAAGCATTTTAAGCCAAGTTTTTCTATATCTATATTACTAACCAAGGCTTAACGGATAGAAGAGACAGCTAGGCACACGTTGTGTATCACTATGGTAACAGAAACCCTAAAAACAATGTAATGGCAGTAGATTTAGAGTCATTGAAGAATAAAAGAATGTAATGAACAAAATATACAAAATATAATGAACAGTATATGAGTAATACTATTGCATACAGTAGCTACAGCAAATTCTCCATTCTGCCTGAAGACAGCATGTAGCTTCACTTTGCAATTTAGGGTGAGCAGTTGCTGAGTTACTACATCTACACCAAAGATTTTGAAAATATTTGAAACCTTTGGGAAAATTCAGAAATTAAAGAACCATATAATCCCCAGGAAGAGAATTTTAAGATCACCAAGTCCAGCCATCAACCCAGCACTATCATGTTAACCCTTAAACTACTAAACCCTATCACCTCCTTGGGCAACCTAATCAAATGACTCACAATGATCACAGTGAAATTTTTTTCTAGTATCTAATTTGAATCTCCCCTGTCTCAGTTTAAAGCCATTTCTTCTAGTCTTCTCACTGCAGACACAGCTGAGGAGACCTCACTTCACCCTCCTGTCAAGCAGTTATAGAGAACGATGAGGTTACCCCTGAGCCTTCTCTTCCTGAGCCTAAATAAACCCAGCTCCTTCAGCCATTCCTCTTAAGACATATTTTCTAGACCTTTCACAAAGCCTTGTTGCCCTTCTTCGGACATAGTCCAGCACTTCAAGGCCCTTCTTCAAGTGAATGGCCCAGAACTGCAAACAGCACTCAAGGCAAGCCTCACCAGGGCTGAGTACGGGGGCGAGATCACTTCCATACTCCTAGTGGATACAAAATTCTTCAAACAGGCCAAGACACCAGTAGACTTCATGGCCACCTGGGCACACTGCTGGCTTATATTCAGCTGGCCCATATTCAGCTGTCAGCCAGCACTCCCAAGTCCCTTTCTTCTGCACTCTGTCCCCATTCCATAGAGCTGCAAGGGATTATTGTGACCCAGGACAGAACCTGGTACCTGACCTTGTTGAATCTCATTAAGTTGTCATTGGCCCATTGATTAATTCTTTCCATATACCTCTGTAGAGCCTTGGAGCAGATTGACACTCCCACACAACTTGGGCGATTCCTCCTACTGTAAAGACATCTAAAACATGTCAGAGGCCCATTCTTGCTACATCGACCATTATCCTGGAATGACTATAAGGGAAGCCTGGACCATTTCTAGAATGTGTGTTTCTGGAGTATGATAACTGCAAATAATACAAACCTCTTCTTAAGTATGTGAAATGAAATGAAAGATGTTGTCTCTAATTTGCTGAGTAGGTTTTTTGTTGTTTCATGGGTTTTTTGGTGTGGGGTTTTTTTTGTTTGTTTATTTTGTGAGTTTTTGGGGTTTTTCACTGTTTTTTATTGGTTAGCTGATTGTGTTGGGTTTTTTTGTTCGGGAGTTTTTTGGTCTTGGTGGTGGTTGTTTTGTATTGACTAATGACCTATTCCAGGACAACTCTGTTAATTACTGGTTTTCCTTATCCATCTCATTTTATATTAGATTTCAACCTTTGACTTCTTTATATTTCAAGATGTTTTAATAAATAAGATTTCAGACACTGTGAGCAAATATAATTCTGCTAATTAACTTGTTAGATACCCTTTTGAGGATCTTTAAAATTTCTTTTGAACTGGCAGGAGTGCCCTACTAGAAAATTGGAATTTTGGACTTAAAGAAATAAATGTTTTGGCCAAAGAGCATGTAATATGAAGAGAGAAAAAAAAAAAACAAACAAAGAAAATAGAATTCTTCTTTTTAAGAATAGAAGAAACTTTAGAAATTCTATTTGTTTTGTGATTATTATATAGTTATTGTTATAAACTTATAGACATAAAATAAGCCAGAGGAAACAAACTCTTGGAGCCTCTAAAAGGCAGTCAGTAGAGGGAGCCATGTTCATATGCAGTTTATTACATGCCACTGCAAAGCTTTCTAAAATAACCCAGCCGATGAACAATTGAGATTTTTTTTTTATTTGCTGCAGTATCCTTACATAGAAAGAGAATGTAATATGAAAAAAAATCAGACTCTTTCCTGACTGAAATATGTTAGTAAAGTGAAGGATCACAGTGATAACAACACTAAGGTGCAGCTGCAACCTTAGATTTGCTGTATTCTATGATTTTTAGATTTACCAAGGGATTTAACTACTTAATATTAACCTCCTGTGTATTTTAGTGTGCAGATTCCAAAAAACACAAGGAGAGGAAAAACCTGCTGTACCAATGCTTATCCCCGTCAATAGCTTGGCAGCTGCTTTCATGTTCAGCTTTAAAGTTTCTGAGTACTTTTATATTAAGAACTGAGTGGTTTACGGATTGCCTTCTCAGTAATCAGTGACTGGTGGGTTTGTTTTTTGTTTTTTTTCTTTTTCTGAAAGTATAACTAGAGAACCCTTAGGTATTCTCACTGCTGAAATATTTATACCACAGGAAGATTGAATTCCCAGTGAATTGCAGTTGCAGCCATTTTCTTTGAAAACACGGCTGGAGCCCTTTCATGGGGATAATGAAGGTGAGTTCTTCACACTGAGAGGAACATTGAAATGGGGATTTGAGGTCTCACACAATGGGTAAAGAAGGGGGAAGGTAATGCAGCAGCTATAGTACGTGTAGTAATAAATATCGTTCTTGCACAAACCCTTTTTCATTTTAACAGAGAGAAGTAAGGCACTGCTCATTAGCTATTACTGTGTGAAAGGACTCAGCCCACTGCCAAGAACCCCTGCCATGCCACTATACTGTGAGGCATAGTGTAAGAATTACAGCTTTCAGGTTCTCTACACTGACTGAGGTATGATTTATGATGTTGAGTTCCTCTTCAACACTAAGAATAAGGAAATTGTGTATAAAAGGGTGGTGCAATTTTAAGATCTGTTGATGCTGTCACTAATACAGATGTATGAGGAAAGTGCAGCGGTGTTTAGGAGCCAGAAGAAAAGTGACTTAGAAGAAAAATTTTTCAGAAACTGAACTTTATTCCTAGGGAATTACAGTGAACTTGTGTTTTAACTATGCACATATATACACATAGAGGTATACTTATCTGTGGGAACTACTCCATGGTTAGTTTTCTGTTCAGATCTGTGGAGGTAAGGCTTCCCTATGTTAAAGCTTTATGGGAATAATTTAAAAAAAAACAAATCCTAAACAAGAACAAGACTGTTCTTCCCTCTCTTCTGTAAAAGCTATGGAAATTACAGCATTAGTAAAAACCATCACTCTCATGAAAATATCTAGTATCATAGGTTAAGCAGAAGTTAAAAATATAGATATGTATATTCTTTATCACAGTTGATTTATATTTTTGTTCCAGCATTTTTCTTCTTACAGTCATCACTATATGTCAAATCATATAACTTCAGCTCAGATTTTTTTTGGAAAGATCTACCTACCTTATTATTTTTTAAGATTCCCTTTCTTTTGTGGTTTTTAGCAGTTATCTTGTTTTGACCCTGTTCTATTGAAATTGTTTGTCTAGTATTTCTATGGCATAAACAAGAATCTATATGAAGTTCAACAATAAAGTACTTAAAGAAAAAAATTATAGTATATTTCAGATGCTTTTCCTCTTTTGTGAGGGAACTTATGGATCCAGACCTGTCAATTTCTGATTCAGCATGGATCTAAGCATTGCACTTTCATGGAAAGCAGCAAATTTCCTGTGGCCCATGGTCATTGTAGGAGTGGCTATTGTATCTATACAGATACAGAACACTCCTATAATCAGCAGTATGAAGTGATTTGTTCTACGACAGAATACCAAATTAATAAATGTCTTGAATAAAATGGATTTTTTAAGAAGTATAAGGCATAAATGATGAAAGATTTTTCAAATTTCATGGTAACCTATTGCAGGAAATAATCTGCCTGTAGTATTTTTCATACTACATAACACTGGAGATCACTCTTCTAGGAACCATGCAGTAAACTTGCATAATATTTATTTGCCCACAACACAATAGGGTGTTGTGCATTAATTTTTTATTTTAATAAAGTTACTCTTGAGATTTAGAAGGTACAAAAACTCTTCCTATCTGTGCTGCAAATGTAAAGCCTATGACTAATAAGGGCATAATTTTTTTTAGACTAGGCTGGACAAGAATGCTTTGATTATAGACACATTTTCACATTTTGTCTTAGACTCATATATCATAACTGCACAATCTTCCCATTTTGAATTCTGGGACTGGAGCAGATGGCAGAGATGTATTTCAAATAATGGTACTTGACATATAATGTCTATAAATAGCTACACAGCTACAAGGTGTTATTTGTAATTTTTCTCTCTTGGGAAGAAACTAGAAGTTCTCTGTCACTTCATGATAGTTGTTCTTGAAATTCTTCACAAATGCATAATTCTTTGAAATTTTTATCTTAAGGTAAAATGACAAATATCAAGGCAGATGTTCTTTAGCATGTTACTGGATTCCCAAATGTCTCCACAGCCTAGTCATAGAATCAATTCCTGCCACATATTATGCACATATATATAGATAGATAGTCATAGGGAAAAAATATGAGACATATATTCTCCACTTTTACAAAACATTTCTTAAATTTATTTGTCATGATAAAGGAGTCTACCAGAAAAATAAATTGATTTTCTACCCAAAAAAACCTACATAAATGATAAAATGTATTATGCATCTTACTAAGACTGAGTTTATGTGTTAAATATTTTCCCTTCAGCTCATTGATGCAATGATTAAAAAAAAAACCAAACCCAAAACTGGTACTAAAATTATACTGAAATGTCAGCTATGAAGGGGAGAGAGTTGTACACCAAACCAAAAATAAAGCTTTGGTTTTATGTCACTGGTGGATGCTCTTTGAAAGAACAGTTTGTTCTTGTTTCAGGCAGAAGAAAAATGAAAAATGGTCTTAGACATCTTAGTTTATGGTAATATAAAATAAAAACTAATGCTTCAGAATCTTAAGTCAATTTCCATATGTTGTATTCTGTTCCAGTATTGGTGTTGTCATGTTTTCAATCAAGGTTAATGCAAACAAAATAAAAGCCTCAGAAAATCAGGCACAACTTATGTAAAAACCCTTGCTGAAAACAAGTTAGAATGAACAGACTGTGTGATTTAAATGTTCTTTTAAATTTTTGGCAGCTTGAGATTTACTTTATGTCCCATTTGCTCCTTATTCTTTTAGTTATAGTAAACAGGTAATGCTTTCTTTGCTGTGAAAAATGCTGTTGTTGCCAACTTTGTCATCTAAGCTTCATTTTTACAGTTCTAGTAGCATCAGTTTGTCAACATAAAAGCTAAAATATTCTGAACTCAATCAGCTTTCTCAGGCTTGTCTCTGGAGAAGGCATTAAGGGGTTTGGATAACCTTATCTGTTCAATACTGAGGATGTTTCTAGCTTCTGCTAAGTGCTCTCTAGTGATTCCTCTCAAAACTTTTAATGGACAGCAATATGTCTGTCTGATCATATACATACTCCTACCACATCATCCTAGAGACGTTTTAATGCAGCCTGATAGTAGTACTACCCTTTCAGCCCGTTTTATATGGACCAATACCAGTAGCATAACAGGGGAAAAAAGCCTCAGACATTTAATACTACTCTTCATTTTGGTGTAGTTATTATTGGACTTTTTAGGAGGTATAGGCAAGTTGTGAAGTGGACTGCCTCCAGAAAAAAAAATCAAACCGAAAAACAAACAAAGAGCCAAAACAAAACCAAGAAGCATATAATGCAAGAAAACTCTTTCATATTCAGAAAGCTGAAAAACGTTGTATTAATAAAGAAATATTGTGTAGGGCAAGACTCACTTTTGAACAACATCACTTATCTTGCACAGTTTTGAAGAATACAATTTAATATTTTATGAGATTATGTAGATTTGTATTGGGAAGGTTACTTGTATGAGGAAATCCTATTTCTATTGTGGGATGCATATTGAATTTTTTCAGTGAAGTGGAACAGCTCTGATTGTGTTACCAAAAAATACCCCAAACAATTTTTAAATGCAAATTCCAGTTACAATACATAATTTTTTAGTTCTGCAGACAGCATGCTATCCTTTAGGATTTTAAATTAGTGCACAGACAGATTTGAGGCTAAACTTAATGCAATAACTTTTTTATTTTATGTTTTTTGAAGCAAATGATAAGTTTTGCCAGTGTTACAATTGTATTTTCTGTGATTGCACTGGTGGGACTCTCATTTAAATTAGAATGTTCTATCATCTATTTCTTCAGCAAAATCATACTCTAACATTTTGATATACATCTTTGGAAATCAAAAAAAGAGAGGAAAAACTAGCATTCTACCTTTAGCACTGTCTTTTCCTACTAATTTAATTTTATAATGGTGCCCTCTGCATGGAAAATGGATTTTTATTTTCCCTTGAGGTAATTCTTTACATAGACAACACAATGGAAGAGTTGGCCTGCTGTGATAGAACTGTAGCTACTCTTAGCTGATACAATGCCTCTGGTAGTGGCCTAATCTCTATTAAGGAAAATGTGTATTTCTGACATTAGCTTATTTGTAAGTTTAAAAACCTTGGATGGAAGTCTACACTCAAACTAATATAACTCCAGAACTTTCTTAGAGGGGTAAAAAATAGCACATTTGAGCTTTAAAATGACAATGGTGGGTTCAATCTCTGTCAGGAATGAACACCAAGCATGCAACAAATTGCAGCTTTTGAATAATATGGCACTGTTTGATGGTGCAGCACAGAAAGTGTGGGCACACTTCCTTCCTTGGAAGGAAGATATGCAGAGAAAAACTGATTTATTTACATAGGAAAAAAAAAGTAAAATGCTTCTGTGCACAACAAGAGAACTGGTTTTGATTTTGTTCCCAGGCATTGTCAAATGCAAAAAAGCATAAACAATGTAAGGAGTAGAACCTTAGTTGAGTCTATTAAGTTATACACAGTAGAATTTATTTTCCCATTTATTTTTCTATTTAAATATTCAAGGACTGCAAGGAGATTGATGCAGATCTTAGCTCAGAGGCATTTTGATGGGATAAAATGAAATGTGCAATGAAAACTATGAACAGTGACTTAAGATCTTGAACAAGCTGATCCCACGCAGATCAAGAAACCAAAGAAATAAAATGCAGTGGCCCATCTAATATTTTATGACTCAAACTGCTATTCAAGCATTTCTATGGAAGTAGTTGGAAGATATTATCCTTACATCAACTGACTCAAAGTTCTCATATTGGGGAGATAATATTTTAAATAAGCTAGAAAAAGAACTAAAACATCTTAAACCCAAAATAACAACAAAAAAACCAAAAGCAAGACAAAACAAAAAAAACCACCCCAAACCCATAACCAAAAATTAAACCTAAGTGTATTTTCTGAACATGCTCTGAAAAAAAACAAAAACAAAACCAAAAAGAACCTGTAAACATCCCATTTGTGATAGAACTGTTGTTAAATAGAGTGGGAAGAGATTTTATGGTATCAGCTAGTCTGTCTTTTAATGAAAGCAGAATCAAGTAAGTTTATGGCAGGCATTTTTCTATCCATTTTTTTAAATATTTCTTTGCTACCTTTACAACATCCAAAACTATTTAGAAACCTCATTAAGTGTTTTAATCATGTGACTCATTAAAAATTTCTCTCAACTACTATCTCTACTAGCAGATCTTTGTGTCAGCTCAGTTCTTTACTTTTCTGTTGTGAGTTAAGGGAAAGCTTACTTATTTGTGGCCATCTTTTTTCTTGTAGCATTTTCTCATCCTGTGTATGTCTCAGCTTTCTTTTTTCCAGACAAACCCACATATTCCAAGCTCTTCTTTGAAATATGGACAAGTATAATAAAGCATGGCCCTCACAGTGTCATGCTGAACTCCCTAGCCTTCAGCTGCAGTGAAAGCTGTTTCAGAGAGAAGTCACAGTCTTTCACTGAATGCTGACCCATTGGCACATCTTACCTTCACACTCAGCGCATAAAAGGGATTAGGATAATTTCCTCTTCAGTACGAATGCTGTATAGTAAAAGTTATTTCATTATACTAATCTTTACTTCTTCATCAAGTCAAAATGTTATGTGATGTAGAGACTGACCCACGTTGCTCAGATGAGAATTTAAAAAAAAACACCATAAGAATTTTTTTCCATAAAGCTGATGTTACCACAAGCAAAAAAATTACTTCTTCCTAGAGTTAAGTACTATAATCTCAGGAGATTTCAATATAAGCATGGATCAATTTTTCATCTTGTTCATATCTTTGCTTCTTCATTAAAGTAGTAGTGAAAATGGTTTTGTGAATCCCAACTATGGCAGATCAGTCAAAACAAAACTTTACTTTCACTTTTAGACTCTAAGAAATTAACAGCAAGACAAGATTTCTGAACAAAATGTGTTATGGATGGTATCAAAATATAATCTCCACAATAGAAGCCTTAGAGATCTTTCTTCTTCAAAGGATCACAGGTGAAAGTGATAAACACTTGAATGGACAAGAACATTGAGAACGTGAAAGAGAAAACTAGGAGAAATTCTTTATGGGGAAAATTTGGCAAAAGAAATGAAGAATTTATGCTGACCTGGTATTTCAATAGACCTCCATTAGTTAAGATACTCACCCATGAATAAATAACCCAGGGACAGTTATGGTCCTATTTTATAATTCATGTTTCACATAAAAGAAGGAATTTATCTGTGGAGAAAGAGTAGAGTTATCATGCAACTAAACTGCTGCAAATATAGAAAAAGTTACAAATATAGAATTACAATTATAGAAAAAGATGATTACCTATCCTTATTGTCTGAATAAGCAATATCTATACTAACTCCAGAGAGTTTCATCCATACTCAGATTGTAGGCAACCTATTGCAACTACATGGATCTTACTGTAAAAAGGAAGAAAATATGAGAATTTTAGTTGTCTTCACAAGGGTGTGAGCTTTCAATACTTTTTCTCCTGTGACACCACTTGAGATAAGGGGATCCATAGAATTAAGACATCTGGCTGTAGTAACATATTGAATTAAGACATCTGTCTGTAGTAATATATTGAATGATGCCAAAACATCATGCTTTACAGCATTACTCTTTTTGCTCTTCAGTTGTTATTCTGCAGTTTCCAATCAGTGGTTTATGACCCTGAGCATGTTCCCTCCTCATTGCAAGGGTTTGCTGGTGTAGTGTAGCTGGGTCATCTGGGACAAGGCTAATGAGAAAGAGCAGGCTGAGAAGAGTCTTTCTTCTCTGCTCAGGAACTCAAACACTCCTTCCTAGCTTGCCTGAGCTGCTTGTCAGCATGCTAAGCATAGTTACTCACCTTGTGGAGACCAGCCTTGATTTCCTAGCTTGAATTTGAGCCTACCTGGACATGTTGGACTTGTCTGTCCATTTCTAGGCTCCTGACTGGCATCTGTCACCATCCATATGCTGGACTTGGTTTCCCAGTTGGGTACTGTGGGGACTGTGCCCACAGGATCCACAGAATTACCCAGAATTGTGAGGGTTTGATCTGTTTTGCCTCTGCAGATTCTTTAGTCCAACACTCCTGCCAAGGCAGGATCTCTCTAGAGCAGACTGCACATGTGGGTTTTGAATGTCTCCAGAAAGGAAGACTCCATGAACCCCGTGGGCAGCCTTTTTCAGTGCTCTGCCATATTCAATATAAAGAAGTTCTTCCTCATGCTGAGGAGGAAATGTTCTTTTAGTTTGTGGGCATTACTTTTCATCCTGTCACTGGGCACTGCCGAAAAGGATGTGGCACCATCCTCTTGACACCGTTGTTTGTGATATTTTTATTCTTTGATGAGACCCCCTCTCAGTGTTCTAGATTTAAGGGATTCATTTAATTGTTGCCCAGTCACCCTCCCACAGCCTTGGCTTCTGGCTCTGTACTCTGCCCAAACTCCCTGGTCCCTGACATGAGTGTGGGAGCTAACAGGGGTCAGCTACCCCAAACAAGATGGCATTTAGAGTACACATGCCATAGTGTAAGACTTAGTCTGGAGTCTTTTGAATGTGATAACATGGATTAGGCCAGTTACTAGTGTTAAATTTGTTAAATTTATATATATATATATATATATATATATATATATATATATATATATGGAGTCTTAGAGAGGTCAGGTTATTTACATCCTGCACTATTTGAAATTGGTACCTGCAAAAGTGTGAGTATGTTGTCAGGGCACACAGATTTGGGTCAGAAGGAACATTTAATTGCTGTAGGTCATCACACAACTCTGCCAGGGGACATGGTGCAAGGGCAGGAAGAACAAATTGGGAATATGATGTGATAGGGGCACTTGATGTTGGAACATAAAATGATTGTGTCAGGTTGTTCATTCAGGTTGTCTTCTGGAGTTCAGAAGGCCAGATGAGCTCACTGGGATTGGACAAGGAGTCAGCCCTGGGCTGGAGGAAGCACTTGGAGCATGGGGAGTGCTAGTGGAACAGGAAGGGCAGACCCTGACAGGAGGACCTCTATTAGTTACACTCAGCTGCCAGATTGCCAGGGGCAGTGGGACAGCTCCAGACATCAGACATATCCCCGAGGATAGTGACAGGTTGAGGCTGCACCAGGATATAAGGGTGGGCCTGGCTCACCAGGGGCATGGCTGGACAGGACAGGGCAGTGGGAGCTGAAGACCAGTTCTGCTGCAGCATTCATGGGGCAGGTGATGATGGCACTGGGAGGTGCCACGGGATCCTGAGGCTGGATAGGGACAGCCAGTCCTCAGGACCCTGTCACCTATGTATAACTTCTACACAGCTATTCATTTTTATAATATATTGTAGCTGATTCTCTAGTACACCATTTAAAAATTTTCCCTACTTTTTACTTTCATTACACAGATCAGATTTCAGAGTAGTATGTGGATTTCTAACCTCTGTATTTGTGGTGGTGATACATTGTTTATCTTTTATTGATAATCCTGAGCACCCAATCTCAAAAATGTTTCTTAGCTCTAGTACAAATGCTGAGTCCTTGTCGGAAAGAGAATGAGCAGAAATTCATAAGGAAGCAAGTGGTTGCTGTGATAAAAGGAATGTCATCATGACAGAGAAAAATAGGAATAGACAACTGACACTGCAGATTAATTCATAACATCACAGAATCAATCACTGAGGTGTGAAAAGTACCTTAGACAGAGGCAGCCATCAATACCAGATTAACACATCTCTTAGCTACTCCTGATTTTCTCTCAAAAAAATAATACAGATGCTAGTGGTAAAGAAAACCCCTTACTTATTCAGTATCTCAGCTCTTAAATATTCAGATTTTGCTTCTGTTTTATAGGCAGTATGTATGCCTGCATTTAAATTATGTATTCTATTTTTTCCATTTCCTTTCAAACTGATATATGGTTTATTAAAGATTTTTAGGTATTCTATGCTTTTATTTAGAGTTTTTAGGTGTTCATTTTTGGTACCTTATTGTTTCGGCTGGAAAAATAAGCAGTAACGGCACAGTTTCACACCTCAGCAAATAATCTGCAATTAAATGATCTGGACAAATGAAATGAGTTTATACTCTTCGTGAAAAAGGTGGCTGAACTTCTCTCTAATTTGCAGGTCATTTATCATTTCCCTTTTTATTTTCAGGATTTGACAAGTAAGAACTTTCTACTTTCTGCTTCACAAAAATTGTATAATTGCATTAGATATGCTCAAGATCTCATATACTTTGAGAAACAATATGAGAGCAACTACAAATTACAGCCAATTCTTTTCAGTTTAAAAATTGGATTTTCCCATTTTCCCTCTTTTTGTAGGCAGGAGGAAGTGGTGGGTATTTAAAGAAGAAAATCCTAAAAGTCTTTGAGGTTTTATTTCAGCAGTTCTTGTGCATTGTTTGAAACCTCTCACCTGCTTGACATCTGTGTCTGTAGTATTCATTTAGTGTATTTTTACAATCCAGAAAAACTCTTGTTATTGCACATACCTTGGGAAATGATATCATGGTTATTTAGTAGCAATTTATGAACACTATTCTAAGCTTCCTGAAGTGGACCCAAACCTTATACATAGAATATGGAAGATGCAGCACTTGAATATATATTTTTTCTTAACATAAACAGCCTTAAGGGTCATGATTAGGATGACAATGATTTTCAGTTAACTGGCTTTCATTAATCCAGTGCAAACACAATGGGACAGTTCCACAAATTACAGCAATATTGTGTGAACACTTCAAACACTACAAACTATGTCTTCCACTTCCCTATGTGCTTACCTCTTTGCTATTATCTCCTGTTCTGTCATTTTAGAAGAGTATCAGTCCAAAAGTCTGTAACAGATCCTGAGTTTTCCTGTGACCTCATGGGATTAGTTTTTATGTGCTTCTTTTCAGACTGTGGCTACATCTGAAATTTTTTGGTCTCTGATGTTTTTTGAAGATATGTAAACACTGCTTACTTTTAAATTCATACCTACACTTTCTGCCAAAGAACTGAAAATGGCACATATAAAGTGTTTAATTGACAGGAGCAGGTCTGAGCATTCTTCTTGCCTCTTGTAAAATAATAACACATTAAAGCCATCCAGCCATCCATCAGGACATTTTTCTTTATTTGCTCAGGTAGAGACCATAGCTATTATTTCAAATGACCGTTGGTTATTGTAACCAAAGGTACTGTTCAAGTTACTCCAAGACAGCTTTACAGTACACAGGTTAAATGATCTGCAAAGTCATGCTACGGAAATCCAGAGTAATCTCCGGTTTTATTTGCACAAAGCTAATCTCTTGATTGACATAATGAAGTATTTTGAGTTATTATATTAAAATATTGTAATTATATTCTAACATTCAAGGTTACAACTAAAAAAACCCCAAAGTTTCATAGACATTTCATAGACACTAATGTGCTTTACTTGCAATTTCACGGAGTAATACGATGGTAATAGCAGTGAAGATTAAAAATAATGAAAGTTTCTTTTGATTGCTCATTGCAAATTCTTTTCCTTAAAAGTCTTACATGTGAGTTCAAACAGGCTATATGCAGAAAAAAAGCTGAAGACTTATCATTTTTTAAAATAAATTATAGGGTAACAATACCTTTTACTTTGTCTCACTGAGTAACTGGAATTATTGCAGATTTCATATTGCTATTTTGTCTAAATCTTCACTGCAGTGTATATTCATTAAATTAGGAAACTATGGACAAAATTTTAGTTGTTAAAAGTCTGAAAAAAGGAAACTTTTCTCACTCAGGAATCCAAAAAAATGTAAACAGCATTCACCTTGATTTAATTAAGCATTTTACTAAATTATAAAGAAATGTAGCTAATGCCTCAGATTTGTCATGTCTATGCTCACCTTCTCAATTTTTAGTAACAATCTTTTAAGACTGGGAAGATTATTAGATTATTATAAGATTATTAGATGTTTTGACATCTAGCCTCCAAGTTCACTATTATTCCAGCCAGACCCTTTTGAATTCTCATAATCACATCCCCCAAAACTTTGTCCTGATAGAGGACAAATATTCAATAAAAGAGCTCAGTGATGTACTAGGTAGATTTTATGATAGTGCAGTTTGTTCCCAATCTATATGTTCACCCTGGCTATCTAGTGCAGGTAAAAAAGCAAAGTAATTCAGTTTTCATTTTTTATTATTCCAACCCATTACACTGTAAAGACAGTTCCACCTGAAGGAGTGATAATCAAAGAGAGACAATACCTATTTGGCTTGGTTAGTGTTTTCATCACATCTCAAGACCAAGCTGTCCAGAGCATGAGTGAAATTCTGTCTCCCTGCAAGTCAGTGAGAAAGCTCCCACTGATTTTACAGAAGTTACAACTTCATGAGAGGATTCAGGCTAGCACTCGCCAGACTTATAGCAGACTTATAGCAGTCCTAAACACTTCCCTTGCTACCATTAGTACCCCAGAAAATCTCACTGTCCCCTCTAGAGCAAGAAATGTGTGCAAAATCTTTTCAGTAGTAATATTAGGTGATCCTATCCTTTATCCACAACAGGACCACCACAGCTGCCTCACCCTTTCTACTTCTAACTTATTTCTTTCATTTAGAAAAAACCTGTCCTCTGACTTCCACTTTCCAGAGGAACCTCCCCATCACCCTTATATTTGGCCTAGACAAATATTCAGTGCAACAGATCTTTCTGGAGACTAGTCAAAACAAATCCATCTGGCCAAAGAACACAGGATACCTCTTTCAATTGCAGAGTTTTGCTGGACTTCAATCTAATGTTTTATTCCAAGATGGATGAAAGCAAGGTATTCTGTCACACTAGGCTTTCAGGTAGTGTATATGGAGCATGATGTCTTACTGAAGTGTATTTGCAATTTTTTCTCAGCTCTCATTTCTTTGTATTTTAAAATATTTTAAAATAAAAGAGTGTCATGTAGGTATGAATTTAAAAGTAAGCAGTGTTCACATATGTTTTTACCATGCCTACGCATCAGGAATTTAAATAGTCCAACAGTCAATAAAAAGAAAGTTTCCTTATTTTACAGATATGTTTATTTTTTTCAACAATTGGAAAGACACAGAATGGAAACTGAACTTGAAAAAGCTTCGTTCAGTCACAGGATTCATTTGCTGCAGCCTATGACTCTTTAACCTCTAAAAATGACTGATTTGAACCCTACACATAAGCATATTTAAATGTCATAACCTACTCATTAGTGGGAAGAACAGAAAGATTAAAAAATATCCAAAGAAACCCTAAGTGAAGATTGATTTTGTATGCACTTGCTCACACATATCTTTGAGTTACAATACCACAGCTAAGAATAATTACTGAGGAGGAAAGAAAAGGACAGAGAGCTGAGATGAACTCTGTGAAGTTCAAATGTGCAAACCCTCTGTGTTCCAGAAGTGAAGCGACATCCTCTGACTTGGGTGAGAATTTGCATAATGTGGGAAAGCTTGTTTCTTATCTTCACATAGTTGTGCTTGCTCTGGAATTATCAATTTTCAAGGAGCATTTCAAAATGTATGCAAAAAAGGGCTGCTCTTGAACCTCTGTAATCTCATATCCATTTGAAACACCCATCAGGGGTTTGCTAAACCTCTGACTCTCCCATAATATTGCTTACATGACAATGATCAACTTCTTAAATAGCCACCACAGAAAAATAATTAATGGTAAGTTTAGAAGAAACAGAAATTGCTACCGAAATCAACTCAATGTTTGAAAGCAAATCATGTTTTGATACAAGGTCATACATGCAAGGACATTATGTGTTGCCACTGTCACATAGCTTGGAAGAACTATTTCAGAAAGCACAGGTGTACATCAAGCAAAGTTATTTTAAGTGTCTGTGTTTGCTTTTCCAGTGCAGTATATTTCTATATTGCTTTCATCTGTCCATGTGGACTCTGCAAGTAATCAGGAAGATTAAAATGAAGATATCATCAGTAACTGTAGGTACCCAGGGACTTTAAAGAGTCTTATAACTTATATCCTTTGTCTCACATTCTATGATAACATCAATATTGTGAGTCTGGAGAATGCTTGCTAATGATGAAATTATTTTTGTTAAAATCAAATATGAATAGAATTTTACTGAATCCTAGAAAGATTTTTAGAAGTTAACACAGCTGCAAAATATCATTAAGAAAACATTGGTTTAATTTTTATTGCTTTTTTAGTGTTTTTCTTCTTTTCCTTGTCTCCTTCCCCACCTTTTCAACTGAAAAGATGAATATTCAAAAGGTCCAATTTTCAAAAAGGTGAGTAATCCAATTTCAGTCATTCTCTGTAAGTACCACATTAAGAAAAACTGAATCTTTGGCCAAGTAAGCTTTTAGGCATTAAAAGACTTTCCAATTTTGTTCCTCAATGTCTAAATCATTGTAGGCTTAAGGCTTTGATATTTCTCTAATGCAATTTCTTAGTTGTATACTTGGGATAATATTTTACTTCTTCAGTAATTACAGCATTATGAGAAGAAATATGTAAGAAAGGCATTCCCATGCTGCATTAGTGAGAGGAACGTAATGCTGGCACCAGTGAGTCTGAGCTCTGAATAATTTTAGTGGAGGTAAGGTAAAGGATTCAAAGTTATGCAGGAAGTATTGAAAAATATCTTCATAATGATGCTTGAAAAAAACCTTCACACATTCATTTATTTATGCTACAATTCAAATGCTTAAGTAATAGCATTCAACTATTTAACATCCACTTCAATTACTGTTCACTGTGACTAAAGTTATTAAATAAAACCAATAGCTTTTAATGGGATTTCTCACACTTTTCCAATTCTTACTATTTCTACTGTATTAAAAAAAAAAAAAAAAAAGTTTTGGTTTGTTTCCTAAGCATTTTCATCTGCAGAATTTGGTGAAAAAAATATTAACTTTCAAGGCACCTATGAAATGTGACAGAAAAGAAAAAGCATAGACTGCTTTCTTCCCCTACCCTCCCTTGTCTTTGCACAGTTGTCCTTGGCAAGATGAAATAAGTGAAATGAATCATGTGCTGTCACCATTATTGAGCAAGTCCTGATGGCTTTAGCTCGAGGTTAAGGTTAGAAAATCTCTGAATATTACAGTTTGCTTTCTCTCTCCATATCTCAGGCTGAAATGCCCTTTTTAAAATCTGTTTCTCACTCCCTCTCAATCGATGCAATCAGACTTTGCTGAAAAACTGAAAAATTATGTTCTTCAGCTTTTGCGTGTTTCTCTGAAAGCAAACAAAAACTCTTGGCATTTTCTTGAACTCCTCAGGTGTGATTCCATATTACTTACCTAGAGGTCCTGTCATCACATCTGAAAGCAGACTCTGCTTGTTCTTTTCCCTGGCAGTAGACTTCTTTGCTGATTAATATTACAGTATTATTATGACTACTTTTTATTTCTACACACTTTCCAATTTTTGCACACACATAGAAAAGCTATTCTATTAATTCATTTTTTTTTCCAAAGTCTGACGAGAGCAGATTTAAGCATTTCACAAAAATGATGTTATAGAAATTAAAAGTATTTGTAGTGTAACAATACTGGAAACAGATATGGTTTCTATTTCAACCCGTTCATTGTAAAATGAAGCCAGAAACAAATTCACAGATTGTCAACTGCTGTGATAAAACCTCAGAGCTGTCTCTAATCACTAAGGTCAAGAATCTATGTGTACATGTCACACCTCTTATTTAGTTTGCTTTGACTTGTTTGATTTATGTAGAAACCTAAATCCAGAGTAGGAGTGATATGGTTGAGAACGTGACAGACACATCTGGACCTGAGAACCTGTAAGTTGCTCTGTGCCCGGTAATTAAATAATATCAAAATGCAGAATATAAAAAGTAAATCAACTGAGAATAGTTACATACATTTTCTTTGTGAAGTTAATTGAAAAGGGGCTGAAAATATCCACAATTTTACAGACAGTAAATAAATAAATAGTGATAGATGTGACCTGTAGAAGTCAAATTTTTAATGAAGATTAAAAAAAAACAACTTTCTTTCCTAATTTAAAATTAATTTTATATAAGGTTCCTGGTGACCTGCATTCTGAGGACAAGAATGATGTAAGCATAAGTCAATGAAACATTTATGTGCCTGTAAATAACTTCATAGCATATGATAGATGGGATGCAAGATCAGGCCATTTAACTGCAAATATAGTAAAAATATTAATCTGTACTTGTGCACTCAGATCTGCTGCCTAAACAAAGGTGTCCAGTGACATCTTTTTTATGACACTGTCCCACATATGCACACCACCTGGCTTCCCAGAGAGGACAGGTTTCCTGGAGCCTTGTGCCACATCTGACAGAATTGTGCAGATCTCAGCTGTCACTATACACATATATGTAGACAAGTTAATAAAGTCCCTAATCAGTATAGGTAATGGAGCTTTAGAGCTATTCAGCTGACCAAATGAAAATGCCTGGTTTAGGGTGATGTGAGCAGCTTCCAAGGTAACATTGATCATACTAAATGAAGGCTTCATGTAGATTCACATTTACATTATCTGAGATACAGAGAATCTGAGAGATTTCAAACTCTATTGCTTTTCTAACTATGGGCAAGTTTACACTGAGTACAGTGATCCTGATGGGTCCTTTCCAGTTTGAAATGTTCTCTGATACTATTACTTTATGAAACATAAGCAGGGTGAATACATATCTACATAGAGAACTGTCAGTATGTGTCATTCTTGACAAATGCAACTGAACTACTGTGATTAAAACAGTCAGTAGAAGTGCAGGAAAAAAGTTTACATCCTTCATTATACACATTTTCCATCTAGGTTTATATTTTTCCTCTTTAATTCTATCAATGCACATTAGAGTCCATTTTGTTTCCAGATAGTTTTAGTCAGGGCTTGATTCTGTTGTCATAGCGAATTTTGTACATCATGAAGATGTTTGTAGGTGAACTGCTGGGCCTCTACGTGCTCCTCCAAAAGGCAATGGTTGTTGTGTAACCTTGCCACACTGTATGGGCATTTCAGGTACTTTAAGAGAACTCTGATTGCAACATATACTTTCCTTTAGGCAAGAAAATTACCCCTAATATTTCACAATGAAAAAACAATTAAGTGTTTTGATAATGGCTCCAGCACACAGAAAAAGTGGTAATTATATGTAAAACACTAATTTAAACAAAGTTTATGCAGTAAAAATGCAAGCAATGTTCTTAACTGGTATTTCTGGAGTAAGAAGACACAGTGGGTTAACAATCCAGTGATCTATTCTCACTTACACTCATCTGACACAGAATGCCATTGTACTCATGTCAGATTCATTTAAAATGAAATGCAATTTTTTCAGTGCTACTTCACACTGTGAAATGATGTAAATGAAAATTAAGCCTTGGATTTTCCCTACAGTGTATTTTGCTGAGTTCTGTCTACAATTACACTCACAGAAATTTAGAAGAAGTTATGAGATTGCACCCAGTAAGAATGCTACTCACTATTTCAAATCCTATTTTAAGGATCCTATTAATTTCATGCTGTGTAGGCTAAATCATAGAAAATGATGCAGATTGGATTTTCACATATCTAGTTGAATGTTTGAAGTTAAAAGTATGCTTAAGAATATTTTTTCTTTAATTTTACTGCTTCAGACTGAAACGGTTTGATTTCTCCATCCTGACAAGAAGGTCAAATGATTATTTTTAGATATTTCAAAATAAAATCCTTGTAAATGATGAAAATTGGGTATCTACAAATCCAACAAAGAAATTCATGATCTAGCACTACATAAGTGATGGAAGAGATCAGAGTGAAGCTTGAAAAGTATAACTCTATCTAGCCTTTATAAAGTGGAAGAATTATTTTGGATTGTAAGTTTTATAATTTAGAATCTGAAAGTTTTTTCTTTCCTAGGGTTCTGCCAGTTTTTATAAGAGCTTACCTAAGAATGATAAGGCAAAAATATTCTTTTAAGTAGAAAAATTTTTGAAATAAATGTTAGAACTCCTAGTGAATTGAGAATGCATAGAATTATCTATTGACTGTTCTGTAGCAGGGAAAGGGAGGAGCAGGGTGGGTATTGAGAAAGGGGCAGAGATGTTGCAGGCTTCTTTCTGTCTTTTAATAAGAAGGATACAACAAGAAGATAAAATCTGTCTATTAAGACAGAATTAGAACAGGAATATAGATAAGTAAATATTACACACCTTGAAAAGCTGTTGGAAGAGCCCATTTGGGGAACATCCATGCAGTGTCAGCTTGTCACAGGATGGATATTCCCACTTCATGCTGCATAGATCCTCAGCTCCCTCTGTGGGATATTGCATTATTTTCTTACAAGAAAAAATATGCTCTTGTACAGAACTTCTTGCTGCAATTTTAGATGAAGGCAAGGCATAAATGATGCAATTGCCAGGACCAAATGAGATTTGTCTGGAGGCTCCTTGTTCCAAGTTCATCTGTAGCCAAGAGTTTTGTGCAGCCCAACAGAGCCTGAAGACCACCTTGGACACACAGCATAGAGCAGCAGAGGCTTGCACCTACTCAGGTTAACTGTACTGTGGATCACTAGTCCCTTTACTTCCAGAAGCTTCCTGGACAAGATCATTACGGTGACTGAAAGTATTCTGGAAAGTAAGATCATCTGAAAAACTACAAGGTAATGAAATGCTTATCCTCTAGTTATGTTAAGCCTTTAAAGAGTTATAAGAAAAAGCCATAGAAGAAGCATGTTTTAATCAGTGCAACTGAAACTGAGTATCCCCCAAGGACAAATTCAGCACAAGAAAATAAAATGGAGAGTCGGGATCTTTCTGAAATGTTCCCTGCATAAATTCAGTTTGATTCACATGAGCTGTGAAAGGAGAACACTTTGATAAGGAAATTTATTCTTATAGTCTTCTGAAGTCAAATATAAAATGTCTATTCTCTCCACTGCCATTCACCATAATTGGATTCTTTTCTGAATAGATTGACTGAATACTGCAAGATCAACAAAGATGGCAGAATCTCATCCTAAATTTCAGTAAAAATCCTATAATACAAGAGACATACGTGTAAGAGTCAGTTTTATAATAAAAAAATCCAATAATTTATGCTTTCATCTGCACAATAAAATTACAGGAAAATGGATAGAGTTTTACTAGATAAAAAGTACCAGTCTAACAATCTGAATGGGTGCATAACTGTCACTATGGTCCTTGTTATTTAGCAAGAAAATCTCAGTGATACATTAGCCATAAAATAGGGGTTGCTAAGAAACGAAGAAAAAATTCTTGACAATAATGGAAGCTTACTTGTAACCACAAGAAAAGAAAGCTTAGGGGCTTAAAGAATAAGGAAAGGTAAAGAAAACTTATGGTATAATTTCTCTTTTTTCCTTAAAAAAATACACCTATTCAGATTTCACATCTCATCTTTTAAGTCAATCCTTGGTTTATGTCATTTCATTGTCAAATGAGATTTCATTTCAAGTGCTGCTGAACATGGACTAGACATATACTTTTCTCCATTGAAAGTATCTATTTAGAAGCAAGATTTCTATCCTGCATATACAGATGGTCACCCTCACATTTAAGTGAAGGCTTATTTTGCATTTCAGGTCTCTGGATCAAACTCTTAGTGTTATGCTTTTTGGAGAATGAGAAAATAATTGATCAGATAGGCATTGTATTGCTTTGTAATGCACCTATATGCTTCAACAAACATAACTTCCTAAACCAGCTTCTCCAAACAGAATGAGGAAAAATTATGTTTAAATTTTCACTTTTCTGATATGAACTAGATTTTGCTTATAGAATTCATTCCTGGAATTATGCTAGTCTAATGCTGAATGGTAAATTCACATATGGCTTACTAAGCCATGGTTAAGCTGGGACAAGAGATCTCAGGAGTACAAAGTTTAAAGAGGTAGAAATATTAAATATATATGAGTTAATGTAATGAATTTTCCTTCACTGAAATTTTTTAATGGAACTTAATAGGCATAAAATCATTAGGGAATTGTTGAATGTAGAGTTTTAATGAAAGTGTTTTGAAACATATAAAACTGTGTTAAGAAGTATGTCCATTAAAACTTCTTCTGTACTTTATGATATGAAAATTTGCCTTTTGATCTATTTGCTATAGTATGCATTTAGCTTTGAGTGTAGAAATCTATGGAAATAAACAAAAATAGGTTTCCAATTGAGGTATCCAAGTGAATCTATGTACTTCTCTGCATCTGAGAAAAATCTATGCACTTCTCTGCATCTGCTTTTTTAAATTTTGGTTCTAAATGGAGCTAAAGTATGACAATTATATGTGACTAATGCATTGTGGGTTTAGTCCTCAAATAATACATATGGAATTTTTTTTTAGAGAAAAAAATCTAGTTCATTAATTTGCTTATAGGTAGCTATTTATTTTCATTGTCTGGAGAGTTAGATAAGATTTTTTGTAAAAACAGAAGGGACCTTAAAAATTATCTTGCTTGAACACTATCATAGCCAGGGACATTTTCACAAGAAAAGGTTACTCAAAGTCCCATCCAACATGGCCTTCCACCTATTCCAGTGTCTCCCTATCCTCTCAGTGAAGAAGTTATTCCTAATTGTAAATCTAAACCTGCTCCCTTTCAGTTTAAAACTATTCCCTCTTGTCCTGTCACTACATACCTGTGTAAAAAGTCTCTCTCCAGCTTTCTTTCTCCTTAGAAGGCTGCTAGAAGGTCTCCTTGGAGCCTTCTCTTCTCCATGATGAATAATCCTTACTCTCAGCCTGTCTTCATAGGTGAGGTGTTCCAGCCCTCTGATCATCTTTATGGTCTCCTCTGGACTTGTCCCAACAGGTCCATGTCTTTCATATGCTGATGCCCCAAGCAGGACACAGCTGGACAGGAGTAGAGAAGAGGGAGAGAGTCACATCCTTCAGACAGACAGTAGAAGCTGAAGAGCATTTTTACCCTGCTTAAATTTGGCATACAGATCTGGTCAGCAGAACAGGTCTCCACACTCAACTGACTATATTAGCTCAAATAAATGAGGCAAGCTAGCTTAGGGTGATCACAAATTGAATGGCTTCCATCCTTAGATAATTGAAATATAACTTCCCATTTTCAACTCAATAAAAAGTTAAAACTTATATGTTGATTCCTTTTTCTAGTGATTAAGTTTTTTTGTGCTACAGATTAAGTAGCCAAAATAGAGCCAAATTACTGTATTTCCAATAAATGCAGTTTCCTGTTTCTAAATTGATAATGTTATACAATTTGCAAGCTGTGGGGGAAGATTGACTTTGGGTATGGTTTGTTTAGTTGGTTTTCTAAGCAATGTAGCAGTGTTACTACTGCAACTGGCCTCACAATATTTTTCCTAATTGTGTGAGGAAATTAAACAATTTGATTTCAGAAGATACACAAGGTTTATACCAGGCTTCTCTCATACTCCAAAAGCACTTAAATATCAGATTGCTGTCATGATGAGAATGTTATTATTGTACCGCCTGGGACAACACACATGCATAGTATTAGTCATTTTTAGGTATATCATCTAAACAAAAACTCTGCCTATTCAAGTTGATGACAAAGATTATCACCTTTATAAAGGTCAATTTCAACTTAGCTTAGAACATATGTTTTATTTTTGATAGTGGTAAAATTCCTGTTCAAAGTTTTCTCAGCTTTTTTTCCCCCACTTCTACAGAAGTCAGATTATGTCAGCTCACTAAAGTAATTTTCAGGACTCCTTCTGGCTTGAAATAGTAGAGAGTCACTGCTGATATCTACTAGTGCAGTTCACATATATCTGCAGAAACCAAGACTCCCCATCCTGAATGTGAAACTTTACATAGACTTGAAAGGGGGTTAATGTGGTTCAAACTCTGCTTCAAAAAGAAAGGACATTGAATGTTGAGATTAAATTGATTTTAAAATGTGAAGTTATATAAACTATAAAGTAGTATTTTATAGTATTTTATACTATTTTACACAGAATTTGCATGTGATATTAGTTCTGGAGGGCCAGACACTTGAGCTGTTTCAAAGTTCATAGAAAAAAAGCTTCTACTGAAATTGCATAAATATCTGTTATTTTGTTTGAGATAAGATGGTTGCCAGTGTAAAGATTGTATCACAGTTCAAAATAGCTTGTCTAATATGGAGTTCTGATGCAGAAGTATTGCAACCCTATAGTCTTGGCCTCATTTAAGGCCAAGACTATAGGGTTGCAATAATTTTTTACTGCTTGAGCTGTAAATTTAATCTCAAACTGAAGAAGTTATGTACAAGAATCTGTTTCTTTGTTGAAGTAAAGCACGTACTAACAAGTCTATTTGCCTTTCTGTTGACAGCTTGCATAGTCCTGCACAGTATTATGATACTTTCTCACTACACTGAACTAAAGAGACTGAAGGTATTGTATTCAGTAGTTAGCCTACAGTAGATTATCAGAATAAGAGAACTACAAAATTATCCAAGTTGGAAGGGATGTCAAGGAGTCTCTAATACAATTTTGTTTTAAAGGGAGGTCAACACTGATTTCATATCAAGTTCTTTAAAGTCTTTATTCAGCTGAGTCTTGAAGACCTTCAAGGCCAGCATCATAAATGCTCTTCATCCACTCGTGGAACATCAATTCCTCTTGTTAATTTTCCCAGGTTGTGTGAGTTTGACCACATGAACTTCAGGTAGGTCAGCTTCTAATGTTCTTTATCCTTCACAAGACCTCCCTTGCACCCATCACCCTGCCCTATGTATTATCTTACCTTTCTTCACTTAACTGAAAGCTCTTATCACCATCTGATTATATGTATGATACCTGGTCCTCATCACCACTCTGGCAAGTCCTGTTTTCAAGAAGATTCATCTGCACTTTGTGAAGTAGATCTCATGTCTTGCTAGCAGTCCTTAGAAATCTCTGTCATAAAAAAATCAAAGCACTGCTTGTAACAATGCCACTAGTCCGCTTGTTATTTCAGGATACTTCAGGAACCTCTGCCTGAGGCTTTCCCATCATCTGTGGGACCAAGGGGAAAACCATCTTTGTCTTCATCTCTCTGTACTCACTTCTGATTCCTCCAGGTTTCCTTAGCAGTATTAATGGTAAGCACATGGATAAGCAAAAATCCGAAGGCGGCATGAGACTCGTCATCCTCCATGCCACATTCTGGATCCAAGCCCCATCAAAGAATTAATCTCCTGTGGCAGCAGTCCTGGTTGGCAGGTGGGGGCTTTTATCTCTTGCAAAACAGAGTCTCAAAACATCATTGCCAGCTGCTTCCTCTCGTCACTAATTCTTGATTCAGGCCCAGCTGGCTCTGAAATCTATTTCCATGAAGTTCCTTCTCTTTCCTTGGCTATTAGTGCAATGAATGAATTCTGTAAATTCAGATCTGGAAGTCAAGGAGCCTTTCTCCTGCTAACAGAGAGCACAAGTCTCCATCCATCTCTACCTTGGGAGTACCATCCACTGTTATTAATGCATAATCTTTCATTGTCCCTTTTTCTTTTCATTCTGTAGCTCAGCCTCCTGTCTCTGCAGTCTCTATGACGATCATACAAACCTCCTACTCATCTTCCCTGATATTTCAGTCTGATTGCCTTCCCTCACAAGTGGGGCCACCATTGCTGTCACTCCACTCTGCTCCAGATAAAGCAACAGATATGAGCCCTGGGAGGCAGCATCCTCCATTTGAAGATGTGTGGGACCTATGAGCTCCAATGTGCCAGGGTTCTTACTCCAGCTGAAGCTGGACACTGACCATGGTGAGGACACCACCATTGTCATGCAGTCCCACTGTCTGGAGGAGAATTCCTGGACCCCCTTTGCACCCACTGCGAGAAAAGTGTCCTACAAACAGCCAAAATGCCTGTAAGCTTACTTATCTTGCTGGACACTGTGGTCTGACTCACCAGCTCAGCTGAACAGACATCCCCACTGCAGAGGGAAACAAGTTAAAAGCAGTTTGTTTTAGCAAAAGAAGAAAAAAGAACACAGAGGGAGCAGTGTTCTGGGATTTGCATATTTTGGATTGAAATTAACTGGGGAACTTTCTTAATTGCCTTTTTTCCCCCATTCTTTATCTTAACTTCAGAAATAGTTGAGCATTTATAACAAAAATACTATGATCATAAAAATAGTAATAATTACAAATTTGATTAAAAAATCAGGAGCAACATCTGCACTTCACAAAAGCCCTGAATATTCTAAAGTATATGGAAATGAGATTTGAGGAATTCAAGGGAGCTTTTTTGCTCCATCAGTTTTTATAGGGTTATTTTTGGCACAGTTACAACTGATGACTGGAGTAAATCTTCCTGCCAGCATACAATTTTCTGGAAAACTAATTATTGTTCTGGTTGATCATAGGTGAGGTGGGTAGGGACATCTATTTTTAGTGTTCCTGGAATCTCAATTTTTATGACCCTGTTTTGCACTGCTTACAATTTTGCCAGGTTTCAAACATTTGGAATTAAATAGCTATGTATGAAGTCTCCTGATTAAATACTCTTCAAACACTTTTTCAAAATCTGGTAGTAGAAGTGAGGGAATAGTGGGTTGCCCCCCACGCCCCCCAAACTCTCAAGAAGCTCCAACACTTTCTGTCATCTTTAGAGGATGACTGTCTTCCTGTTTAATTTCCCAAGGTGGTCAACTTGCTTTTTATTGCTTACTTAATGCCATCAAAGTATAAGAACTAGACAAATTCTTATATATTCGGACTTTTTTCCAGAATTCTATGATTCTTAATTCTGAAATTGTTAAAACTCCTTTGGACATCTGGTACTTTTCAAGTGACCTGTGAATACACCTTTCCCTGAGAAGGATTGAACACTTGTTAACCAAGTAATTTAAGCAGTGAGGAACACTTTCCTAAAACCATTAATTCTGACTGAAACATTTAAATCAGGAAGTTTGGAGGATTTTGGAGTGTTCTTTGTGTTTTCTTTATTAACAATCAGAGCCAAAAAATTAGGAATAAAAAACCTTCTCAAATAAACACAAAGAATAAGGAAGAAGTGAGACACATGTTACAGAATTCAGAAATTCGACTGGAGAACTGAATTTTTACATTCACTGAATTTTATTTTCTATGGCATAGTTGTATTCTTTTTTATCTTAATTTTGATACAGCTGAATGTTGAAAAATATCTCTGAAAATGTTGCTGAAAATACTTTGTTGCTTTAAACAACACAAAGCAAATAAAAAGCAAATTTAAAAAGTCCCTCTTCAGTGTGGTTTAGGGTATGTGTGTCTTCTATTTGCCTTTGAGAACCTAACATGAAATGCAGAATTTATGTATGTATAGATATTTATATTTTCATTGTTTAAATTAAAAGGTTTGACATTTCTTATGTTTGATTTGGTGTAAACATAGGGTTTATACACTGTAAGTACACAAATATTGGTAACTTCACAAAAGGAGGTGTAAACAAGAAAAATATAAGTTGCCTTTTATTTAGTGTTTCTAGTAATGCAAAGATTCTTTTAGGTAAGTCAAGTAAAGTGATGTGTAGCTTCTACAACCTTCAGCATAATCTTATCAGTGTAATATCAGGAACATTAATCAAGGAGATATCTGAAAAGAAAAATAAAAATTTTCCTTTCTATACTAAGTAATGTATGGACTTACCTCCAGATGGTATCAAGCAAAGCACTTTTGGCTATCTTCTAAATTACATAATTCAAAACTACTGTTTTGTGCAGAGTAGGAATTCTCTCCTTGACAGACTATAATTCATGAACTCTTGCTTCTGAAGGAAAACAGAATGCTGCGAAGGAAACCATTATTCATTTTACCTAGGTTTTCTCAAAGGAAACATATAGTTTAATGAGATTTGAAATGACTGGGCCTTGATAATTGTTTTGTGACTTCAAGATTTAGAAGGTTAAACCATATTATCAATATTACAGTTTTAAGTGGTTAAAACTGAATGAAAATTTTTTTGAGGTTATCTATCAAAAAGGATACAGTTAGAGCACTATGACATGCTAGATACTACTTCAGTACCTCAAACTTCTGTGCCAGTCTGACCAGATATATTTATATTTTTTTCCTTTCCTTATCATGCATATAAAAATATTGTGTCAACTACATGTTCTTAAGTGTAAAAATGTACAAAGAACCAACGGCTTTTGAAAAAAAAAAGAAGTTTGAATATGAGCACATCTGACTGCCTTTCTTTCTGAACCCTGAGAGTACTTTCCAGTCATATTGTGAAATTTAACAAGAGGCAATAAATATTAAATTTTTACTTAACAGACTGAAATAAGGTTTGTGTTTAACTTGCTGTGTTCTGTTCTTTGAACTGTAAAAGCTCATATCTTCCAGGTGAGATGTGACAGCAAAGTTCACCATGTTCAATAAAGACCAAATTGGACTATTTTCAAGAGACAAAGTTCCAGACTGAGTGGGGTCAAAGTTTTCTGGGGGTCAGTAATATAGATTATGGTTAATGCTCTTTTGATGTCTTTGAGACCATGCTTGTCTTCTCCTGAAATCCATCTAAGAACCCTGACTGACATGTCGAAGCCTTGAGCTCTTAGATTTTTCTCCATTTTGTGAAGTAGTCAATAGCTTAATAAAAAAGTCAATCATACACATTTTACTCATGCAGCCAGTGATTTTACCAGAGGATACAATTACTTAAATAGCAAGGATTTCTCAGATGAGTAACGTCTTGAAGCATCAGATCCTACATTGTAAAATATCTAATAATTTCTAAGGATAAAACAATTGAAAAAAACAGCTTCATCAGAGCATTCTTTCTATAAACAAATGCATTTATAATTTCTAAATATAAACTATGCCTTTGAAGCAGTAGCAACTGAAAATTTGGTATTAACAATTAATTACAAGTCCTGTTCTTTGTCTAAAAATTTGTTGAAAATAAAACCAAATTTGCCATCTTTGATTTTTATTTCTCAAGCCATTTTTTAAATTAATGATCATTGTTTTGTTGTAAGTTGACTAGTGAAAGAAAGACTTAAACACTGCAGTAATATATATTAACTGTAGATAAAGTGCTAATAAGTTAATGTACATCTGTTTTCTTCAACATTTATTCTCTGGTACTGAGAAAAGAGGGATTTGGTGTGCTTTAACCCTGGTCAGCAGTTATGCACTATGAGGCACTCACTCACACCCCCACCAGCAGGACTGGGGAGAGATAAAAGGGTAAAACTGGAGGGGTAAAAATTGTCTCTAGGAATGGTTGACCTTTTTGAAAAGAACATTGCAGGTTAACCAGGTAAACCCAGTCAAAGAGCCTAATCATTCAAATTTAAACATATCTTGAACATAATTTTCTGCTTAATTACAAGAGTAAAATATAAAATACAGTGTAGTATACTGTTCCTTGCTTTTTCACATAAATTTTTGTAGCACAAGATAATGAGAACAAAGCAGACACAATAAAAATAAAATACTGCACGTTGATGCTCAGCATTTTCTGTTGCATCTTTCAAGTCATTGAAATGTGATGGTGAATATTCTATTAAGGTCATATATTAAAAAGACAAACTAAGCAGTAAACCTGTTTACTTAATGAAATAATAAATCATAAAACCAATGTAAAAAAGATTTTTATCTACATTTTATAGGAAGACCATTAAGAGTCACAAATGAATGTGTTACTAGGCAAAACCAAGGGTCTTTGAAAATAAAAGTAGGAAATAAATTTATGATGGATTTCCAAGGTAATTTGCATTGGATATGTATCAGACCACTATCAGTACCACAGTATCAGACCACTTATCAGTATAAAATTAACATTAATCATATTCAAAGATAGAATCACATCTATGCTGAAGAAACCAAAGAAAATTATAGGTATTGTATGGGACGCAATTCTTGATATGGTATAAATTTATGGTGGTATTTATTGATAGGAACTGATCTGGCATGCTCCAGCTTGTGGTGATCCCAGTGAGCAAGTAGTAAGAAATTTGAATGGACACTTGTTCTTTGTAAATTATAGAATCTTGGTCATGTCCAAGAAGAATGGCTTTATTATCTCATGTAAATTTGACTTAAAAGTTTAAGAACATAATTAAATATAAGCTGTTTAGAATGGCTTCACGAAGTATAGCCTATGAGACACAAATACTAATGACATTACTGATGTTCCCTGCCACTCCAAGTAAAAATACATTCTCTTGAGTATCTTCTTTTAATGAAAAAACTAAACTGTACACTAATTTAGATATGGAAGCTTTCTGTATTTAATTTAGTAATCATATCTCATTTTTATGACCTGACATCATAAACAGAAAAAAACCAAAACAAACAAAATAGAAACATGAAAAAAAAAAGACTGTATCAGACTCACACCCTCAGAAGAAACCTCTCCCATTTCTACTCCATTTTATGTTAAAAGTGATTCAGACCTGAAGCATAATGTAAATGTTTAATTTAATTCTTTTCATAACTGAGGTAATATTATTCAGTTTATTCTATGTTTTTTAGGTAAAGCAGATACTTCCTTCACTCCTAAATAAGAAGCATACCAAGGAAATCTAATAGAAGCTTCTTATGATCCTCAAGATTAGGCCTCCAATATAGTATAACTCAAGAAACATTGTTACTGTTAGTGGCCCCATGAAAAATAGGATTGCCATTGCCCATGACAGAACACAGCCCTTGTACTGGTTATGCCTAGTTGGTTATGACTGTGCAAGGCTCTAGTCCTGGCCAGCTGTTATCAATTTACCCTGGGAACTCACTGTGTGAGCTTGGTATGGAGTTTCTCTTTCGATAATGTGCAGCTTAAGTGTGGGGTAATAGAAAAGGCTTTGATAATATGACACAGATCAAAAGCGAGGTTCCAGAGGCATAAGGAGCTCAGTGACAGTCAAGTGTGGGTCATTGAAGAAGCTCAATGTAAAGAGATGGGATAAGACAGCTTTTACTTTAAGAAAAGGAGCATCAATTAAGTAAGGGAAAAGGAATATGAAATGAAAAAAAAAAACACAGGTGAAGGAACAGGATAAGGCAACTGTTGGGAATGACAAAGCAGCTGCCATCTCACCTACCAAACATGGTGCCAAAGGCTGGCATTTGCCAAGGAAATTAGCTGTCTAATAAAGGACAAGATCCCAAACTGAGGCATGAGGTCAAAAAATTCACACACACTTCTCCTCTGCATTCTTTCCTTAAAAGACTTTTCATCCTAACCAGGTCAATGATTAAGACCATCAAGGACCATTGCAATCAGGAAGGTGTGGCCCCAGCAGTGAATAGTGGATGTTCAAGGAAAGTGTAAGATAAACTTCTAAAGGATTTATTACTTTAATTAAAAAAATGTTCAAAGTACATTTTGGTAGTGTGTGTTGGTCAATGTTAGTCTTGTAAAATTATGTTTGGAAGTCTGAAACTGGTTTGATTTATCGCTTCTTAATATTCCCTTCACAACAATCTCTGACTTACACAGATACACACTCAGTTGAAACAGTTATACCTATACTTGATCATGTTTGCAATTATTGTCTCTTATATACATTTTGGGTCAACACCTAATTGGTAGTTTTGGATAGTATATTACATTCAGGATCTTTTTACCTGTAATAAATGGATAGTCAGGTATTATCTGATTTGCGTTATCATCCTGTTTCTGTGCCCTTCTACAGCACATTTCAATTGGAGACCGTATAAAGATAATATCAAACTTGGTATTGCCATAAACTAGGACTAAGTCAAGGAAAATTTAGGATCTATTGTCTTCACTGTTAGACAGTTGCTAGTACACCCTAGCCTGGCTAAAATCATCTCAGATCAAGACAAGACTAGACAAATCCTAATGTTATTTTCAGTAGGTTGATGAAAACTTTGAAGTCCTTCATTAATAATATCAAAACTCAAATTAACCAAGATTTTGCAGTTCAGTTTTTTTGTTTGTTTTTTTTTAATTTGTTTGTTTTGTTTTTTGTTTGTTGTTTTTATTTTTTTTACTTCTTACATTGCATTTTGCTATTTTGCAACAGCTCTAGATTCAAGAATGTGCACAGGGATATATTTGTGGCATACAGAGGAAGGAGGTATCTACCTGGTGTTTAAATGCCTCTGGGTACCTAATCTTGTTAAATCTTTGTAGAAGACAATTTTTGCATCATTTTTTTGTATTTTAAAAATTATGAAAAGAATGTTTGTCTTTACACTTGGAAATCATTAAGAGTACAGGATTTTAAAATAAACATGTCAATCATCTTATTTTGGTAAAGGATATGACAGAATGAGATTAAATGCTGCTTGAAGTGAATACATCTCTAGGTTTATTTTTTCCCCTATTGACATTTTTCCAAGCCTTTTTCCTATTCCTTATTCTCAAGGGTCTTTTTGTTATTTTTTTTCTCCATATTAACATGATGTGAATTTTCCTTTATGGAAAATGTCAGTGTTGGTTCCATAATTTCTATTTATATATATAAATGCATGTGTTGCATTTATACAAACCTTCTAAAGATGCTGTCATTTGCTTATGTGTAATCCTCTCAATCATTAAATTTTTTAATTATGCAATGTGAGTACTTCAATCTTTGCTCATCAAAATTTCCTTCTAATACCTAATAGCTTTTGTTTGGAAGCCTGGATTTTACACTTCTGTAACAAGGAGTGGGATTCCAGATTCCACAAATCTATATTTAATGATGGGATACAGGTCCAGATTGTAGACTACTAAATTTAGGTATTTACAATCTGGAGCTGAATTCTATTTCAGTTTTGGGTGAATATGCTGAAGACCAAAATATGATAGTGCATAATTTCTGAGGCTATGTTTAGCTTCTAAGACTTGATTTCTAGTTGGGAAAGGGAGCAGGAAGAAACTATAGTCTTTTCAGAGTAAAATCATCAGATTCTTGAGACATGATTGTAATTCATTGATCAGTGAGCCGGGTGTCAGTGTGTTAAAGAGCTAGAGCTAATAGGAGAAGTCAATTAGTTGAGGTCTGCATAAATTAATTTACTTGTTTTACTTTGTTGTTTTGATGTAGATGCAAAGAGAGCACTAATAAATTTACACAGTATTTCTGTCTTCCTTATGATGTCTATAGTGTCTACAGTGGGCATGCATTCACAGATATAGGAGACACAGCCTGGTGAGGAATTTCCTGTGTAAAGTCTGTCCTGATCCATACAGATGTCTGTCTGTGCTCCCTTCAGACAATATAGCCAGTGGACTGATTTTCACCACAAATTCAGGCAGCCTTCTGTCAAGCATAAAGTGGTACAAACCCAGTCATTTTCATTAAACAGCCCAGACTAGGACAATGAATTATCGTGATGGCTGGACCTTTTACCTTGAAAGTATAAGATCAGTTTTTGGGATTCTATTTCAGCCCAAGCCATTTTTCACTTCAACTACCTCATCAGGTCTGAAAATATTCTTGGTAGAGTCCTTTTCCTCCAATTTCACCACTGAGTAACTAGATAACTGGCTGCAGCTGAGAATCCTGGAATGGCAGAAACAGACGTGGAACAAGTGAAGGCTAGCATGACTGCTATCTAGTAGCTCCATCAGCTGGAAGAAGACAGACTAAGGCTCTTTTCCCTGGTTTATCTAATTTGGTTTTTTATATATACATTTTTTTAAAGTAACAGACATAAACTCAGCTCTGAGCAGTACTCTGGATAAATGAGCTCTTTTGCAAACCTTCACATGATTACTTATGGATAATTATTGGTTTTATTAATAAAAATATCAACATTTTAAATGTTAATGTGATATTATTATTTATTTAATAATATAATAATAATTTATTTATTTATTAATAACTTCAGCTTTATTTATATAATGTTTTTACTAAATATAATAATAATTGTTATTTCTATCATTATTTTGGATCAAATTTCCCCCACACCTTTTCAACTACATAATTCACTAAATCTATTTTCTCCCCCTTCTTATGTTTAAAATAAAAAGACCAGAAGAGGGGAGAAGTCCACTACTGCAATGACCATCTTAAAAGGGCCTTTCTGAAGAAAATAAGTGAGCTAGGGCAAATAGAATAATTTTTTATGTCATTGGTTATAGGCACAGTTTGTAGAAGTGAGAAAAATGTACAAGTTTTTGGAAACTCAGGGTCTCTGTGACTGAAAATTATTGGAATTTGAAAGAGTGTCTTATTCTTTACTGCAGATGGGGAACACAAAATATGACACATTCTAGTAGAGCCATGTGTGTTGATAAAGACTTTGTTTAAAACAATCTTTTTATGACCCCTAATGGAATGAGAACACAAGACTAAAGTCCCACAGAATGGAAAATATTGACTTGTTATTATGACTAAATTAAAAATAAAGTGAAACTCTCTCAGAAAGCTATAAAGATGGTGATTTTTTTAAATTTACTTTTAGATCATCTTTCATAAAATGGTCTTTCTTCTATTTTTAAATTATTGGTGGAAACATACTACTGTCATCGCTTTCATGACTCATTCCATGATTAAAATACTATGGATGTGATGCTGTTATTTTTATAAATGCACTTAAAAT
Source organism: Molothrus aeneus (assembly GCF_037042795.1). Classification (NCBI taxonomy): domain Eukaryota; kingdom Metazoa; phylum Chordata; class Aves; order Passeriformes; family Icteridae; genus Molothrus; species Molothrus aeneus. Next base: position 71,309,104 of record NC_089647.1, on the reverse strand, counting down.
AATATTTTAATTATAGATAATAGCAAGATGAAATAGTTTGTGGATATTTCACTTTAAATAAATTATTAAGACTTAATTTCTCTTCAGACTGTGAGACTTATTTGACATCTCAGAATTTGCCACAGGAAGATGACTCTGAATTGCAAATCAACTCTAATGTTAAACCTCTTATCTTCTCTTCAGAAAATTAATATATCCAGAAGCTTTCTGTGACATTTCACGATGACTAAATAAATTACCAAATTAAGTTTCCAATAGCAAGTAATTTTTTTGTAAAGTGAGCTTGTATCTTGTTCCTTCTCTTTAGATTTCTCATTGTCTCCAAATTCTATAGAACGTTTAACTTCTAGATTCTATGCTTTTAAGGTTCTGAGATTTTTAACAGAAATATAACAAAACCAGTAAACCTCACATAAAACTCCTCAAAATTGCCTAGCAGTTGATGTTAAACTTGTAGAATTACAGTTTTTTTTTATTTAAGCATGTTCAAAGTTAGCATCGTTCTTCTCTGGCAGGAAATTATCGAAAGTACACAAAAACCCCACTTTGATTTCTCTTCTGCAATCAGATCCCAGATTCACCCAGAATGGTCACTAGAGATGAGCGTGATGGAATTTGCACCTGTAATGCTTGGTCAGATGTCAAGTGGCAGCTTGCACATTTTCAATAGCTGTAGAAAGCTTTAGAGTACTTACCAAAATTTATGGAGGTTTTAACACTTAACCTCTTGGAAGTCTATCCTAAGAATATGCAAACTACAGTGTTTCTCAGGCTTGTAACTAGGTCAAACAAGGACAAATTTTCACAAGAATTAAAAAAAAAAAAAAAAGATTTGCAGCCAGATTTCAAATCCCTATCCAATAGCTTGGTCCTATAACAGTATTCCAAAGAATAGATTGCTAGAATTCCTCCTAGCATTAAAAAAACCCAAAACATGAAACCCACAGAGTTTCTCCTTAGTTCATTAAATAGCTGAAGTATTTTTGTTGGAAGATAAAAGTACCCCTAGCATCATAAGAATTTCCATTTGAGGTAACTTAATTTAATTTGTTAAAGTCTGATTAAATGACTTTATAAGCATCTGAAATGTAGTCCTAAAATTAAAGTTTCAGGAGACATTGAAAATAATGGTTAATTGACCTGATTGTAGCAGAATAGAGAGATGACCCTGCGCAGCATGTTTCCTTTAAGTCATGAACCTTTGAATTGGCAAACTCTGTGTATAAATTCCGCAATAATCCCAGCATGGAGTCAAAACCAGAGATATGCTTATGTCAAATAAGCCAGTGTGATAATTACTTGACTAAAATTACTAGCACTTGTCCTGAAAGATAAAATAGCAGAAAAACCTTTGGGTGAACAAAATTCAAGCTATCAGCAAAAATTTCAATGCTGAAAATAAATTTGCAGTTGTCCTTCCAGTGAAATCTACGTATTTCATTCATTCCAACTAGTTTGTTTATTCTCAGTTTCAGGTTGAATTTTGGATGTATACACTACCTTTTGATACTACAGTGATAATTTTTTGATGAAAGAAATCAGAGAAAGGATTTTTGGTGGCTTGAAGAATTAATTTTTAGTCATGGATCAGATCAAGATATATTTCATCACTCAATCAGTGGTGGTTCCTGAGACCTGTACATGTTTACTGGTGAATATTTCCTACATATGGTGATTAAAATAAATGGGTCTCAAGCTCAAAGGTACTGTTTAAATGCATGACAGTTTTCATCTCTTTGAGTTGAACTGCAGCTTTATTTCTATTATTATTTTCATTAATATTTTAAAGGGTGCCCCTTCTCTTTTATATATAATGTTTTCATTGCAGGATGAATTTTAAAGCATTATGAGATTAAAAGGTTATGGCTTATTCCAACTTAGATCTGAGCCTTAAAACTTTAGCAGAAATGAGATGAACTTAAAGCTGACAAGTTGGAAGAAGAATATGTTGGAAGTTTAAATGGTCTTGGTAAACTAGGATTAAAAATCATTTCCATATCCATCTATTGAAACAATAAATGGCTACTCTTTTTTCAAAGACGCTGATATAAAGGGCAATTATTTTGTGCCACTGAAACAAAGATTTTGAAATCGCTTTATTGATATTTCATTTGTCAGATTGCATAACTCTTTAAGTGATGTTCATTTTTCTGGAATATGTAGATAGGGATCAAAACCTAACTAATTTGGACTAGGGTTTCAAACCAGTATTGAAGAATTTTGAGTTGTTAAGATATATCAAGTATAACAGCACTTGTTTAGAGGAAGAATGAGGGAAAAGCAATTATGTATATAACAATGGCCATCTTTTTTTTTTTTTCCCCTGGTACAGAGAGATAAAGACATACTCTGTTCATTGAATTTAGAGCATTTTTGTTCCCAGGTCTTCAATTTCTTAACAAGATTGTATTTGCTGACTGCAGTCGTCCTGGTTTTAGGTTTAGTGTGGTTGTTTTACTTTTGGGAATCTATGTGTTTGTGAGTGTGTGTCTGTGTGTGTTGTCCTATTCTATCAATAGCTCTATTTTGTTCTTTCCACAAATGTTTGTATTTGGCTATAGCTGAGCCATAATCAATCACTGGAGTGGCAGACTGTTGTAAATATTAGTTTATCTCAAGATTCCTGTGGAGTTAATCAATGATGTTTGATTTAACATGAGTCACCTGCTTTGCACATTCTGTTCTTAGCAGTCTTCTGGCCATCATTCTTTTTAAGTAGGATCCTACATTTCACTTAGAGGGGAAAAAGGGTGTGTGTGATCATTTTTTTGTTTGTTGTATTTGTTTACTTATTTCAAGAAATCAGTGATATTTATAGGAGAGAGAAAAGCAAAAAAGAACATCCAGCTCTTGAGATGCTATTGAAATAGGAAATTCTGCAAGAGATTCAACTGAGTCCTCTGTCATTTACACAAAAAAAAAAAAAGTTGAGGCAATCATTCCCACCAAAACCATAAAAAAAACTAAAGATAAAACTATGCATTTTATTTTGTTTTTACCTGCTATAAGGATTCTATCCTAGTTTCTTGAGAAGGAACTAGACCTGAGTTGAATGGATCAACATTTCTGAGTCCTGGGTATGCATCTGCACTTGACGGCAGTAAGGTGTGATAAACTTTAGCCATTTTTGTTCAGTACTTCAATCCACAGAGACTGATGTCAGCAACATCCAGCAAAGTTAATTGAATTTGCCAAGCTGACTGAGAAAAGAGGCAGATTCAGATAGTGCTTATGGATTTCTTTTAATCACAGCATTGAAGATAAAGAGATTGAAAGCTAGTTTACAGGTTTCTCTTTCAATCAGATTGATGTGAAGGAGATATCACTTGAAGGGCTCATCTAATCTCTAAGAGTAACATCAGTGTCAAGGAAAAAACTGTCACAAGGGTTATTATGCTTAGCAATTGCCCAAGAGTTTAGCTTTATCATATGGCTTAGATATGATGGTAGGTAGAACTCCAAAGTTTGGCTTCTGAAGTCAAAGATATGGCCATGAAAATGTGCAACTGTTATTAAAGTGCATATCCAAGCACAAGAACAGGTTTTGTCTAAATTTGCCCTATTTGGCAATAACAAACACTATTTGTTATAAAACATTAATTTTCCAGCATAGATACTTGCTGCTGGACACATGTCCCAGTTCTACATCAGTCTGAAACAACTTCTTTTGTGTCTTTATTATTCTTCCTTTCTCAAGGAAAATACTCTGAAACTCTTCAGAAATACTCTGAAACTCTTCAGAAACTTTGGTTGTGGTTTACATCAGCCTATAATTTTCAGCAATCACAATCTAGATTAAGAAAATTGTAATAAGAACTTCCAAAGTTTTAGTAATCATATTACAGAATCAATAAGAATTTGAGTCATTTAATACAACATGTTTGTGTTTCATTCTGCTTATTGCTGGCTCAGAAACCTCATGAGCTTTTAATTTATAGTAAATCATGGACACCTTTAAAAAAGAGGAAGATGTGGAGACATCTGGACATAAAACTTTTAATGACAACTCTTTGTATCAATGAAGGGAAAAGAATGTCTAATAATTTTCATGAGGAGGCAGATTTATAGAAGACATTAATACAGGACTTTACAAGGGTAAGCAATTGTGATGGCTGTCAGGGAGCAACTACTGAGGTAGGAAAAGATGAGGAAATCAGAAAAAAATAATAAATCCATGTATATTGATTTTTATCAGACCAGACTCCCAGGAGTTGGTTCTCCTGATTACTTTGACTGTAAAAGAATTCCTAGGCAGATGAATTGAGAAAACTGAGAAACTGAAAATCTTCATTTCTGCTCTGTGGAGCAAAAATAATATGCTGGATAGTAACTTTGTATCACAAATATAGTCCTGTGAGATTCCTCATGACTTCAACTTGCAATATTTTTCATGTTCATTTTAAGTTCTGCATTCTGGGGGTAGAAAATACTGCTCACCACTTTTTGGGCTATCTTTTGGCTTAATAGTTAAAATTACTGCACAAAGTCTGAAAAAATTAGGCTTCAAAATAAATTAATTATATGTTGAAAATAAATCCTATTGATCTGCAGTTCGATATCAATGGGAAGTGCAGGTACTTAGCACCTTTGGAATTCCTCCCTGAGGTCTGATTTCCAGTGAAAGATAAGAGAAAGAAAAGATTTGCAAAAAGCCTACATTAATAAAGGCAGGTCAGAATGATCCAGATACTTTTAATGGAAGGTTAAAAGTGTGGAAAGTTATGTTTCTAGGTGGCTTGGTCTTTTTACAGTATTGACAGAAGCACGAGTCATAGCAGATGATGGTGTTTTGTTACAATACAATTGTGTGTCTTCGTATACTATGTGTAAAAGCTTGATAAAAAAAATAATGACAATGGCTGAAAGACACTGTGCCTAGACTTAAAAAAAAAGAAAAAAAAAAGAAATAGGAAAGACATAACAAAAATGTAGTGAGCTGGTTATTGACACATTTTGTTGGCATCTGGAGGCAAATCATGTCTGTAACCTTTTGAACACAAGTGATATGTGATCTGTAAAGCAGAAAAATAAACTGAGGCATATTAAGCCATTTCATAAGTGATTGCAGTCATCAGGTCACAGAACATACAGGACTGTAAAACAATGGCAAATATACAAAACAATTGTTTTGTATATTTGTTTTTCAGATAAAATTCACACTGTGAAAAACACTTTATTTGTTTTATTTATTTTTTCTTTGAGTGGAATTATCTGTTGAAAGCAATAAATATAGACCAACGAGTTCTGATCTCAGAAACATAACATGTGGCCTGCAACATGCAAAGTCACAAAGACACTTTTGAGTAGCCAAACTATACTAGTTTTAACACTTTTAATAAAATGAAGGGAAACTGAATTGTATATTTTGTGCCCCATTTTGCAAAAAATGGAGGTTCAGAAATTCTAAGAAGTTAAAAATAAAAATATTTTTCAAATACTTACAAACTCCATATAAGAATAGAGTACTATGTGTAATTGGTACTGCCCATTAAAGTGCATTAAATGTGTGTTGTCTCATGACAGACTCAATTTTTTGCTATGCTTATCTTGTTCTTAACAAGCAGCCAAGTATTGTAATCTCTGAAGAGAAAACAAAGCATAAAGTATTTACCGTGAAATACTTTTCAATCTACCTTGAAATATCTAGCTAAATAAAACTCACTTAGAAACTGGAATATGTTTCACAAATCAAGAAATCAGAATGGCAAAAGTATGATAAACTACACTTAAGAAGAAGTAAAAACCCATGGAATGAACATGGAATTTAGAAACCGGTTAGAAAAATGCTACTGAAGAAGAACTAAAATTATGCCAAGCATCACAGGATATTAAAAAACTAAAGGTGGTCAAAAATGTTATTGAAATTCAAGAAGGATACATTTATTTAATATTAACTCCATAGTTTAGTGCTGAGAATTTCCAGTCTAAAAAGGCTATTAAGTTTTGGGCATAAATTTTGGTTTTTATCCCAGCCAGCAGCAAAGTATCACTCTCTTGCACATGTGCTCCTTGATCCCCTCCCTCCCCTCTGCCCCTGTGGTGAGATAGGGAGGAGAGACAAAAAAAAGTAAAGCGCTTGGGTTGAAATAAGAACAGCTTGATAATTAAAGTATGATTTTCTGTGGTCTAGGAGAGCCTTTGGCTGGCTGTGCTAACTCCTGGCTTTTGTACAGCTGCTCACTGACAGAGAGTGGGAACCTGAAAAGTTTTTGTCATAGATGAAGTACTACTTAGTAACAAACACAACATCACTGTGTTATCAACATTTCCATGTTAAATCTGAAACACAGAACTGTACCAGTTACTAGGAAAAAAAAATAATTGTATCCCAGCCAAACCCCTGACAATACATCTGATAAAATACCATGCTGCACCTCGGAACATATAAACAGTCTAAGTAACATACATTTGTCACACTTACTAGAAATTACCAAATAATGAAAATCTACGAGGAGAAACATACATTTTATAATCTAAATAAAAAATATCTGCTGAAGAAATTGATACTACAGATTCTTGTAGCAAGGAACTTAAAAGATATTACTTGTTTTATGGTATGAAAAGCTCTTATAGCATTATGCCTAAACTGGCTTATATTTTCCATGCCAAGAACATAATGGATTAATCAAAAAGTGGTATAAATTATTCCTGAACCACCACAGAGCTTTATGAATAGAATGTCTAGCATACTATTTTCCTAAAAACAAAGATCATTTGAACTTAGACTTTGTTTCATAATTTTTGTAACTGCACTCATTTGAGTAATGTGCACTCATATCTATGCAGTGAAATTTGCAAATCTATGGCAAAGGAAGTCATGCTTATGCATGGGCATATCAAACAATACAGGAAAATTATTGTGTAAAATTTCTGATTGAAGTTAGACATTCGGTTTCCTATGCTTATTGCATCATGTGAGCTTCTTGTCTTGGTAGCAGCTTGAAACTGATATTAAGCCAATGACTGGCAGATTGTGAAAAATTATGACTACTGAAAAAATGCTTAGCAAAATTTTCATTATTTTTTTATTGTAGTAGTTGAGAGTAGTTGTGATTTATTTTTAAGTTTCTGGCAAGAATTGAATTAACAGCTATCAAGGCAGCATAGAGGTAGGAATCAAGAGACATACTCCTGGTTCTGTCTCTTGTTCACAAGGAACTTTACACATCTAGACCTCATTTTCTGTAAGGTGGGTATATTGGTATTGCAGCCTTTCTGCAATATCTGCAGGTAAGCTGCTGTGTGGTCTGCTCTGCCCATGAAAAGTGTTATGTGAGCAGTGATATTGTATTATTAATGTTGCTACACTGCAGCTATTGTAGTTATGATATTTTTGTTTTTTCTACTAACTAATTGAATGCTTTTCCTCTTCAGTTGTATTTTTAAGGGGCAACTCTATTCTTTTGTCATTACCATAATTATTTATATCATGCAGATCACCTTATTTCATCCCTGTTTTGTAGCATATACATATATATATATATATACATATACACACACATATATAGCCATATACTTTTATCTGTGTCCATGTAGAAATACCTATACACAAATATATTATGAATATCTGCATGAAAGCTACATACAATCTTTGAAAGGTATTATGTAGGAGTACTATTTTCTCTGCACTTATTTTCCATTATAATGCCCTATTACTATAGTCTTACTCATATTTGGTACAACTTCACCATTAGTCTTATCAGACACCCACATAACATTTTGAAAATGTTCTTCATTTTTAACAAGGATAAAGCCATGTAAGTGACACTTTCAGATATTAGCCAAATGTTGTATTAACACATTATTCCCACTGCTTTCTGCAAGTTCAACTTAAAAAAAAGCAAATAGGACCATTACCCAAAAATGGTTGAGCACTCCTGTGGTTTTGTTTTTTTTGTTTTGTTTTTTCTATTGTGCTGTGACTGGTTTGTTAAACTAAAATTAAGCAAAGTGGTAAGCAAGAATCTGTTGGTTGCTTCACGTGCCTCCAGATTTTTCTTCAAAGCAGTAACAAAGTGCTTTTTACCAAACTGCATAAGAAAAAACCTTATAATGGTTAATTTCACTTCAGACAAATGTCAGATCAGAAGGGAACCTCAGATTAGCTCCATTATAGCATGTTTTGGTAGAGAGAGAACACCACAACTTTGTTTTGTTTTCCTGCATTGTTGCAGCTTTTTTTCTGTCATTTTTTGCATTTTTTCAGCTTTATGTTTTGGCTAGTAAGAAGTGACATGAAATTTGATTAATCTGTTGATGCAGTCAAATGATTGGGGTGAATTTTACTTCTTTCCCAGGAATTTTCATGAATAGCTGAGTAAATGAAACAATTTTTTTCTCTCTTAAATGGTGAAATGAAGTCAAAGTTTCTGTTGAATTTGTTTATCAAAAGATAGGAGATCTAAGGTCACAAAGAATCAAATTCTCCAATGACCTCCTACTGTAAAACTGATTAGATTGCTAAGTCTCCTGCAACCATTCATTCTCACATTTACACACAGATGTTTCAAAATTCACATGGTCATCTGTTCACTTGCTGGGAAATTGATGTAGTGCTAATAAAATTCCTTTTAATTTCAGGCAGAAATATGTCTAGAGATTTATGAAAGTTCTCCTCGAGGAATTTTGATATTTTCCCTCTATAACCAGGCTAGGCTTCTCTGTGAGCTTTGAAGAGATGTAGATTATTCTACTTTATAATTTCACAGCAGAAATTATAGAAAATTGTAGAAAAATTGTAGAAAAAAGTATTGCAACACAATCAAGATTCATGGCTTCAAAAATATATTGCTCTTATTTTATTTTGCATCTACTCTCCACTATCTTTCCACTTTGTCTGATTTCTCTGAGGGGTTAAAACTGTGCCTCCTCTGCAAAGAGATGCTTTCCACATAGGTATAGAGGGCTCACCACTACAAAGTTCCTTCTTTGGACTCTTACTATCAGTCCCTACATAGGAATACTCAATTTTTTTCAATAATTCAATAATTTGCAGAGAGGATTCTTATCCCTGAATGGATGAGATAACTGTTTAGATGGATAAGGAAGTTGGTTGAAAGCCTGCATCTAAAGAGCTATTATGATCAATGTCTCTAGGCCCAAAGGAAGATCAATATTGAGTGATGATCCTCAAGTATTTCTACTGGAACAATAAAATTAGGTCCTGCACCTGAATGGGCAATTGCCAGTAATAATGCAGGCTGTGAAATAATGGATCAAGAGCAGCCCTGCAGAGAAGGATTAGGATGTGTTGATGGATGAAGAACTGAACATGAGTTGTGGCAATGTGTACTTGCCACCTCAAAAGCCAGTCATACCCAGGTATTCATAAAAAGCAATGTGGCCAGCAGGTTGAATGAGGGGATTCTCCCTCATCCACCTTTCTCTCAGGAGACCTCACCTCTATCATCCAGTTTTGATGCCCCCAGTACAAGAGAGACATGAACCTGTAAGAGCAACTCCAGAAAAAAAATCGTAGTCAAAACATCTCCTATGAGGAAAGGCTGAGGAGAAGAGAAGGCTCTGGGGACACCTTACTGTAGCCTCTTCATACCTACAAGTGTTTACAAGAAAGATGGTGGAAGACTTTTTTTTTTACCAGGGCATGTAGCAAGAGAACTGAAAGAGGTTTAAATAGAAAATTGTTATCACAAGAGTAGTGAGACACTGGAGCAGATTACCCAGAGAGGTTGTGGATATCTCATCACTGGAATTTTTTGAAATCAAGTTGAATAGACTTTAAGCAACCTGATCCAGTGCAGGATGTCCTGGCCCATAACTGGGGGTTTGGACTAGATTATTTTTAAAGGTCCCTTCTAATGAAAACTATTCTGCTACTCACCCTAAGTTGAAAAATTGCCTTTACTCATTTGCACTCTTGCCTCCAGACTGTGTTGATATTCATGGTCAGATATGTTTCATTTTTTGGTTTCTCAGACATCAACTATAGAATGATGAGGCAAACTGAGTCAGAGTCTCAAAAAACTAAATGGAACAGTGGCGTGCCACATTTATAATAAGACAAAAGGTACAAAAACTGTTGCATATGCGTGTATATAAATTTCTAGATTGTGTGTATATATATTATATAAGGTATATGTAGTTATATACTTTCTAGACAGATTATATCCTATAGCATGTACATCATGAATATACAGCTAGGATATAAGCTAGTACTTAATGGTGATTTTTCTGTACCTGTGTAGTAGTATGTGCAGCAGTTTGACAAATTTTTCAATACCATTATATCCCATTATAAAAATCATTAATCTTGTTATTAATAACCTAAACACAGATCTTAGGAATGTGATGCTCAGATCTAAAGTATTCAGCTTTTAATTTATCTACTGCATAGTGAAATTTCTGAGCTCAAATCATGCAGATGAACTTAAAAATTATAAACCTACATAATAGTATGCTTTGTATGTATAACTTCAAAGGCATTCATGGGTTGCAAGGAAGACTCCTGCATTTTGCTCTTGCTGTGTTACAAAAATTTATTTCCTCTAGATGAGACTCAAATTAATGTGACTGAAATTATTATTAATATTCTAATGTAGAGTTACAACACATTATTTATGAAATGACACAAAATTCAGAAAATTAAATGGGTTGATTTTCAGTTTTGGAGTCCAAGACCAGACTCAGCCTACCTAGTGTCGGAGGAATTTGTGATAGTTTGGTATCTGAGACTATCCGCATGAGGTTCAATTGTGATTTTTGTTGTTGCACACATTGTTTCAAATAATAACAGAAGAGAAAGTTCCTCACTTCAGATTCTGGAATAGATCTATCAAACTCCTGAAGTCACCATATAATTGTCTCATCAAATGTAATCAAAGGACAAATTTAAGAATAAGACAGGACTGGAATTTTTTTTTTCTTTTATTGCAGTTAAACTTTAAATATGAATTTCAACAGTATTTGAAATTCTCAAATACCTTAAAGTACAGAAAAGGCTAATAATAAATCTAGATTGGAACACATTACCAATAATAGATTGCAGTATGTTGTGACAGAATTAATTAAAAATGTGAGGTCACATATTTAATGAACTTTAGAAACCTTTCATCTCCTAGGCTAATTGAAACCAGATATATTTATAGTGCTGTGTTGTAAGGTGTTGTAATTCAAAAATGTAAAGCATAGTTGTAAATATCTTCTTTAAACACTGTACTGCCACTAGTGTAGTCAGCAATAATTGCCTGTGGGAATTTGTTATGTCTACTAGGTCTTCTACTGCTTCAAAACAATTTGATCTACATATATTTCATGAATTTTTATATACAATCTAATCTGTAGAGTCTTATAGGCAAAGAAATTTAAATTGAGGACACTTTTCAGTTAGAAATCAGGTTGGAGACAATCCACGAACAAAAAGATCTCTAAGTGATGAATAATGAGTAAGTTATGCCTGCTTTAATCTGACCCTTTCTATCCTTGCATACATTATAGAATAGCACTGTGTAAGAAAACATGGAAATATATACACAGTGCAAAACATAATTCTTGGAAAGGTCGGCAGTGTTTAAAAATGGATCAACGTTTTCTTAATAGCTTTATCCTTATTCTACATACGGGCAAAATTGAGTTTAATATTGTACTAGTTAAGGTACTTCCTAATGTTAATTCATAAAAATTCTCTGTAGCAAGTTCTGTTCCACAATCTTTATTACATGTTCCTCTTAGCTACCTTTCTAACACATATTTTTTTCTCCTTATTCCCTGAGGACTTACTGGGGGAAAGAAAGATTCAAATCATACTCTGGAGGAAGCATTGCTTACTTGTATTTTCTGCACAACCAACTCATGTTAAACACATAAGGTATGTTAAATCATAATTTCAGTGGCAGAGTAAAGTGAATTGTATAGCAAAGAAGCAAAGCAGTCAATAGAAATTAATAGGTGCAGTACTGTTTCAGAAAAAAAAAAAAAAAAACAAAACCAAAACTAGTGACTTAACACAGTGAAGAATAGGGTTAAATTATCTAGAGCAGAGGAAATGCTAGCCCATGAAGCCAAAATATTATAAGAAATTATTCTGAGTGTCTTGAATAGCTGAATGTTGAAACAAAGATAATCTTAGCTCAGAGTCAGAAGACCAAAATTGTTTGAAACTTTGGAAACTGAAACAAGATAGCTTAGAAGGGATCAGACAGTAGGGTTGCTGAAAGAAGATGATCAAAGAATTCTGTACTGCTGCAGGAGCAGCAGAAGATGACTGCTGTGGAGAGCTGTCACAGATATGTATAGTCTTAGAATGCATTAAGAAGATGTGATACATTTTAGATACATTTCTAGATATTGTCCAATAACTTACAAACTAGCCACTGTGACTGCTCCTAATTGCTTTGGCATGATGTTGCACAGGTTGTAACTCTGTCCTAAAGAGATTGATGGGGATTTGCCCAGCAACAGCCAGTAGAAAGGTTACTGTCACCTTTTCATTCCTAACTCTGATGGCTATTTAATTTAATCAACCAGTAAAATGCTTCCTAGATATCGTTGCAATCCAGTTTGATTAACAGCACCATTGTGATAATTTACATTATGGCATGGATCAAGGCAGCTTTCAGAAACCCAACACTCAGGAACTACAGTGATAGCCTTACATAGATTGTTGTTAAAATTTCCAATTTTTCAGGCTTTCTAGGAGTTAAGAAAGAAAGACTATGGTCACTGATGTCCATGGCGACTCTGAGACATTGACCACTACCCTCTTGATATGTCTGTCCAACTAATTTCTTATCCACCTAACAGTCCACTCGTCAAATCCAACTCCCTCAATTCTAGAGAGAAGGATGTTGTGGAGGACTGTGTCAAAGGCTTTACAGAACTCCAGATAAATGAACTCTGTAGCCCTTCCCTTGTCCACCCATGAAGTCACTCCATCACAGAAGGTCACTGACTCTTTTTCATATTTTCTGGGGTAGTCTTAGCTAAGTAACTATATTCTTTATGGGACAGTATATTTGACATATTGAATTGAATTATGAAATTTAAGAAATTGATGCAGGCCACAAAAATGTTTGGAACATTTAATGAAATTTTAAACTGTTGTAAACCAAGTTATTTAAATAAAGTAGTTTTAAAGAGAAACGTTCATTAGAGATGCCTTACAGTATTAGGAGTGGGGTTGCTTTCCAACACTTATACACTGGCATATATCATAGGTGTCCCTAGGAAACTCCAGTGTCTAAGTGCCAAGACTATGAAAATCTGGGGAAATTTGTTGCCTAAACATACCTAAACACAGGTGTGCAGTGTTATCTGAGATGCTCTGGATTTTACCAAGATATCTGCAGAGGGCTGGCATATGTGACATTGTATATCCAAGAGATACACCTCCTTCAGGGAACACTTCAGAGGGTCCAAAATGATGCTAGGCACCTATGACTACGGAATTGAATCCTATGCCTTGGCAAGAAAGTCAGCAAAGCGCCTAGGGAGCTATTCAGCACAACAAAAGTAAGAGTTTGCTTGAGAGTGATTAGAACAAATGTCTTGACCTCATGCAATATAATTTAATTGCCTAAATATGGGTAGCTAATGCTATTTGAGTTGCTGTAGAGAAACTTTTATGACTGCTGAGCCAGAGTGATCTGGACTGCTGTGCTTTATGCACCAGTCCTGAGAGGATGTCTCAGATAACCAAGGATTTTCCACAATGTTGCCAAGCTGGAAATGTCTGTAGTCAAGAAATAAGTCTTTATTTGTTAAAACAGATTAAAATCCAAGTTATTTTAGAAAATAATTGATTGACAGAACTGAAGGACTCTTTTTTTGGAAGGCAATGTCATAATGCATAACGCCTGCAACTGGAAATCAGACAAAGTCAAGCTAAGGTTATTCACCCACTTTCTGGCATGAGTAATCACAAGTAACATTGGAATATTAGATCAATAAGTAATCTTGATTCACTGCAAGTTCCTTTAAGATTTGATATATTTTGATTTATATTAAAGTGTGTTCTAATTCAGGACTTGAAGAACAAATAAATCTATTCAATTTCATTAGATAATGAAAATATTATGCAAATAATCAGAATAGGTCACATATTTAGATTGTGACCCTGGGGCCTATAGTATTTTTGGCGTTCAAGACTTCTAGGAATGGTGTTACAAGAGCTTGAGGATGTCTGAGAGCAAAGACACATGAGGGAATACAGCTTTGAAGTGTGACCAAGAATTGCATGTTTACAAAGACTAAGACAGTACTTGCTGTATTAACAACTTAAAAAGAAAAAGAGAAAAAATTGTGTGAATTCATTTTCATTGCTGTCTAATTGGAAAATGCTACCACTTTCACTGCTTTTTGTATCACAGCTCCTATTTTCATTATGAATATCCATAGAGTAAAAGTGACATTTCAGCAATAACAGGGTGTTTCTTTCTCAAAATCTAGATGGAGATATCTGAAATAATGCTATCAATAGCCTGCAAGAACGACATGAACTACTCATTATATGTCATTTGTGAAATACTCCAGAAAAAAGACAGTTTCCCTTTTATGAAGGGTTTCACTGAGAGCAGACAACCACTTTGTGGAACTTTCAAAGTTCTTTCTCTGCAGTGGAGGTGTAGAAGGCCAGGTTGACAAGTTTTGTCTGTCCCTGGTTTATTATTTCTGATAAGAAAAGGTTGGTAAAGGACTTATTGTAGGACAGTTTGTGTAAATGCCATCTTTTGTTTACTCTTTGACTTTGACAGTCTCTGATTTCCTAGACACACAATAGCAATGTAGGAGGAAATCTAGCTATTACTCACAGGCTGCTGTCAGTTTAAGCATTCACAACCTGTCACATCTTGTGAGAACTGAAGATGCAAATCAGTGTTCCTCTGCAGTGGCTTAAAAAAATGTGCCAGGTGAAATGTATTCCTTTATATGACCGAGTTGCTTGAAACGCAACATAAATCTATTAATATATGTTCATTAATAACACGAATGATCTCCTCTCTACTACTGAGAAAACGAAGACTACACAATATCTAGAAATCTGCATTCACCTTGACACCTTTAAAAAAAAGCCCAATGAAGTTACAGAATTTTCTTTAAAATTTGATTTTTTTCTGAGTCAAAATTACATGGCATTTACCTTTTCCCTTTCATTTTCTTACCGCTAGTTTTGCTCACTTCTTCAGCAGTGATTCAAAGATTACTTCAGTAATCTACCTTTGGTTTTATATTTCAAGGACCTTTTCAGGTCATATTTTTTTTAAAAAATTGTCATTAATATATGTAAAAATATGTTTGTGTCTTTATATATCTGTCTATCTCCACTTACTCATAAAAATGTTCACGTTTCTTTAGACTAGAGGGTTTTAATCTTACATTTATGTACCAAGCACCTAAGACAAAGTGCTACCATTAATCTGAGAATAGTCTTTTAGCAAAATATACCATCTAAATAAATTTTCTAGTTTAAAATATGAGTACATACAGTTCAATTTTTTTTTAATGAAAAAGACACTGTTTTATGCATATTAAAGATTCATCATCATTTTGATATTTACGTTTGCAAGATACACTAGTTGATTTTATGAGGTGTTGATCTACTAACAATAGCCACAATAATGCTCCAAACATTAAGTGTGAGAGGTCTCTTTTTTTGTCTTTTATTTTTGCCATCTAGTTTCTGTATGACCCTATGCCATTCCGTTTATGAGTTATTAATGAAGCGAAAAAGAGTAGATGTTTTAAAAAGTTTATGACAAAGGAGCAATAGTTCCTTTTCTCAGAGAGATGCCCACTATGGTACTTCTACAACACAGACTAAAGACTCTCATTTTATATTTCACTGTCTGTCTTTCAAATGTATCATTTACTACTTGAATTGAGCTGTTTTCCTTTAACCCTCTGACCACCAGACTTCCTCTTTGGCTCTGTGAAGCATAACTCTGAACTTTATTTGTGGAATTACATTCTGTATTATGTGATTTGTACATTTTTGCTATCAGGATTGTTGCACATTCCTTTTATAGCAAAAGGGAATAATTTAGACTTTATGATAGATAGGATTTAACGTAAGTGCAGAAAAATGTTTCAGACCCATCTGTTTCCAAAGAATTTAAATTGTCACTTTAAAAAAAAAATTGCAATACTAACACTTGCCATGATGTTCCCAGATATGATAGTGAACTCCATGGGTTATGGACAAGAAAGCACTACATGTAAGTAGACCTACCTCTAAATTTAAGCAGAATTAACATGTAAATATGAAAGCTAAAAAAATATTATGAAATGTTTGCTAGTGCTAATTGAGGTTTATTTTCTTTCAGCACAAATGTTTAGATTTTAAATAAAACTAAGGAAATTAAAATATAAATTTTTGAATATAAAAAAAAAGTGTTCTATCTTTGCAAACATTTTTGACAATTCAATTCTCATCACACCAAATTTGAGTGGGACTAAATTTCAGTGGCTTCATTAAAATATTTTTAGTTAAATTATATCCATACTATAACTTATTTTTACTATCTAATTTCATTTTTTAATGTTGGGAACTCTCAAGTACTTTCTGAAAGCATTTTGCAGACATATGGTGTAGCATGCTTGTACCATTGAATGCCATCTGCTGTCTAGGCTTAAATGTACACTAATTTTACTTTTAATTTGTAATGAACATGAAGAATGAATGTGACCCATGTACTGCAATTTGGCTAAGTCATTGGCAGGTGTAATTTTAAGGCATAAAACATATTTGTAATTATAAAATGGCTACTTACAAGTTCCCAGGTGGTAAGTAGCTATTAGTAACAAATAATTGCATGCCAGCCCTTTATGTTCCCAACCACTGCACTGGGACAAAAACTAGAAAGATGAAAGTATGAGGCATTCCCTTACTAATAAGCATATGAAAGTTGTACGATTTTCATTGCCAAATTTAAACCTATGAAAGACTTTAAAACATTTGTTTAACATGTAAATGGAGATCATAGCTGGGAACATAAAGGATGTCCAAGAAAAATTAATGTGTGCACATGCTCTGATTTATCATCCTTTACACCACAAGATGAAAAATTATCCAGAACAAGTCATGCTGACAGTTTTGACCCTCATCCAGGAAAAAAGCTTAATTCTATAGTAAATGCATCAATTGTGAATGATTCATCAGGAATATGATGGAGAATCCCAGTGGTGAATTGTTTTAAGATGTATTGTCGTGTCTTCACTGAAAACAGTGACAGACCAAATCTTCTGTGGAGGAGCTGAGACCTGGGGTTGTTTATTCTGGAGAAAAGGGAAACTCAAGGTAGCTTGTCACTGTGCAACTATATGAAAGGAAACTGTAGCAAGGTGGGGCTCCTCCTCTTTTCTGTGGTAACATGATGGGACAAGATGGAACAGCCTCAAGTTGCAACAGGGGAGGTTTGGATTAGATATTAGGAAAAAAAATTCTTCACCAAAAGAGCTTTCAAGTACTGGAACAGGCTGTGCAGGGAACTGGTGAAAAGCGGGAAAGGTGTGTAGATGTGGCACCCTAGGGACATGGTTTAGTGGTGGACTTGGCAGCATCAGTTTTACAGTTGAATTCATGTTCTTAAAGAAATTTCTCAGCCTAAATTATTAAAAAAAAAAACAATAGAAAAAATCCCCCAAACTGAACTGGAAAAAAAATCTTACAATGTTTAACGTCATAGCCATGCCTTGCTAAATTGCAATGTACATAATAAGGAAGAAATACTGCTGTTCAAGTAACTAATGGAACCTGCATAGAAATAGAAGCTTTCTGGTTTTAATGTCTTGAATGAATAATGCTTTTATTCCTCTTTCCATTGAAAATTAGACTAATTTAGTCATACTGTTTTTCTTGTTATTCTGGTTGGGTTTCTGCTTTCTCCTAGTAATTTATTCAGTCATTAGTGGCTGTGAAATTTAACAGAAAGATATAACTTCTGAGGCTGTATCTATGCTGTTTTTCTTAGGAGAAAATCCCATGTCTTGGAAATTATCCATTTCACATTGTGGTCTCATGGTTTGTTATATACTTCACTCGTGGCACCCCCTCATGTCAGAAGCTTAGCAGGGAGGAAAGAAAAACCTGGGCAGTGCACTGGCATGTTGATACTTAACTGCTGATGTGCAGCATCTGTAACCCTCCTTACATATGTTATCACAGATGTTCTACCAACATCACTGAAGGGCAGCAGAGAATCTTGGAGACATCTGGAACCACCTCTTATGGACATGTGGAAAGGTTCTGATGTCTTCTCACTGATGACACCCCTGCTGCAGTCCAACTGCTGCCAAAACCTTGCCACCTAAACCTAATACACCTATATTGTTACCTTTCATGTGAATGTTCTGCAGATTCACACATCTAGTCTGGGTGGGGGTGTCCTTATTCTCCGCCTGCTCTGCAGAGCTATGCTGCTGTCAGAATTTCTGTGTGTGTACAGCAGTTAAAATTAAATTCTTCTATTTCCATTATATGCAGTTTCAGTGGTGAAAAATGCATCAGGAATTTCATCACCCAGATCTCTTCTCTTCTCCAACGTTTTACAATAGATATGTGTAACACTGCTCATGTATGATTCACAGTGAATAGAGCTTACATACACACCTTACCATTGAGCAATTATCATCCATCTCAGACAGAAAACAACAATAACAATGACAGCAACTATATTATTATTATTATTATTATTATTATTATTGTACTATACACCCGTATAAGCAGCAATATCATTCCTTAGATGAACATAAGCCTGAGTTTCACCAGACATGGATACATTCTATTTCAGTGTTCTGTGAGAACAAAGCTGTAACGCAGAAGAATGTATGAACCTGCCCGTTCGGACATCTGTGGATGAGGTTTTCTTGTAGATTGCTAGGCACCTGAACACTAGCCAAGGTTAACCCATCAAAAGAGAAGCAGTACTGTAAAAGTGATACAGGTGGTGCTGTGGCTAAGATATTCATATTGTCCAAAATAGGAGGATAATTTCATTGTTCTTGTCTAGTCCTGTAGACTGTATGCTTACTACAGGCCAGATAGCATTGGAAGTACTTCTTTTTGCCAAGTTTTATTTAAAAGACCTTTGTTCACTCATAAACGTGTCTGTGCCATAATTAAACTAAAGTATATGGGTAAACTCAGAACTCTTAAAAAGTGCATTTCTGATTCAACTTAAAACAATTCTACAGATTCCTACAATGGTTTATGCCTCACTTTTTCTATTATTAGTGCAAATGCTTGTGTAGATTACTGGTGAAATAAACAATTCAGGGCACCACTAGAAAACTGGTCACTGATTCTAATCTGCATATAGGCAAGCTGAGTGACATGAAGCTACACCTAGGTTAAATAACCACCAAAATACATATATGACTTCAATTTTATGATTGAAGCAACTAATTTCCTTAAATAAAGTTGATATATATTTCATAGAACTGGGTACTGAAGTCTAATCCTGAGCAGAGTTTTTCCTTTACCAGAATAAAAGTGTTTCTAAAGCCCAAATATGAGCTGGTTTGAATTAAAAATTATAATAAAAACATTAATGAAATGTTTATTAAAAGTAGCTATAACTCATTTTTCAAGAGATGAAGTAGCTAAAATTGCATTTATTCAAATCTTCTAATTTATTATTTTTTGTGTATTTTAAGATTCTGAGCCATCTAAATGAAGATTTTTTTCCACATAAATCCAAAGATTTATGTCTTTAAATTTAGAAGCCTAATAAATTAATAGTACTCCAAGCTCACGTTACAGTCAAAAGAAAGAAATAAAAAATTTCCAGAGGGATATGCCATATAAGATCCAAATTGCTTTCTGGAGATGCTTTACTCTTTTTATTGATTACATAAAGAGCCTTGACACTTCTGTAATGGGAAGGATGAATCTGAAATATAATAACTAGTGGTCTTCTTTAAACTGAATTAGCTGTACTTCCAGTTTTTTCTTTATTTCCTTTTTTGATCACTACATTGCCTTTTTTGATTACTATTTTCATCTTTCCACATTTTAGAGTAACTGTGAATGTAAGTTAAGGATGGCTAGTGTCTTTTTTTGGCTAAATAGATTAATTAGAAATCATAGAATGGTTTTGCTTGGAAGAGATCCTAAAGTTTGTTGAGTTCCAAGCCTCCACTTCCATGAGAAGACACACTTTTCATTAGACCAAGTTGCTCTAAACCCCATCTAACATGGTTTTAAACACTTTCAGGGATGGGGCATCCATGGCTTCTCTGAGCAACCTGTCCCCTGTCTACACCTTCACAATGAAAAATTTCTTCCTAATATTTAGTTCAAAACTATTCTCTTTCAGTTCAAAGCCTTTCTCACTTTTCCTGGCACTACATGCTCCTGTAAAAAGTCTCCCTCCCTCACTCTTATGGACTCCTTTCAGATGCAGGAAGGCTGCAATTAGGGCGCCTTAAAGTCTTCTCATTTCCAGGCTGAGCAATCCTGATTCTCTCAGCCTTCCCTTATAGGTGAGATGCTCCATCCTTTTAATCACTTTGGTGACAACCCCTCGACCTCTTCTTCAGCTGCTCCTTATTCAGCAGCACAGTTCAGTCATGGGATTGATTCCACCAAGTTTCAGAAAGGGCAACAAGGTCATAACTTTCCAGCAGCAAGGTAGCTTCCAGCTCTTCCTGTTTGTCACTCATGCTGCATGCATTGGTGCAAAAGCACCTCAGCTGGGCTGTTGGCAGCATTGCCTTTCCAGAGGAACCCCTCTTTATTCCTTTAAAATATTTCCCTAGTGTTTTGCTGTTGGCTTCTGTCACTGGATGAGTTCCGGGCTCACGTCTGCAAGACTGAAAGGATGATCTGCTGTGGCCAGCGCTTTTCAGAGCCACTGGCAAAAGGCTCTCAATAGAATTTCATCTCTCTAACCTTTGCATATCATCCTACACCTTGCCAGGGACAAACCTGATATTATCTTATTCTCCTGTCACATCTAATTTAAAACTCTGCCAATGATCTCTGCTGGTTCTTGAGCAAAGACTTTCCCCCCTTGGTGAGAAAGGCGAGTCCTGTCTGATGGCAGGGTGCTTGGTGCTGCACAGATCATTCCATTGTCAAAAACCAAAAACTTTGGTGGTGACACCAGCCACGTTTAATAGACTCATCCTGTCTGTTTTTTCTAGTATTGCTGCTGTCAGGAAGTACAAAGAAGAGTAAAGCTTGTGCCCTAGAATCCCTTATTCCCTTAAAACTGTTTCAAGGCCTTAAACTTCTTTTTGACTGCTCTTGGACTATATGCTGTCACTTCCTCCCTCACTCCCTGCATGGAAGATCAGTCATGGGGCTGCACCAATCTAGAAAGATTTCTGGAGACAGCAAATCTCAATATAAATCAAGCAAGCAAGCAAGTAAATAGAGAAAAGTAAATTATTTTTCTCTATTCTTTGACTTACCAATAATACACTTTTTATAGTCTTTTTGTCATAAATCTTTCTTGGAGCACAGGGCCAAAGAAATAGGTTTCCCTCCACTTGCTTAGTATGTGACAAGATACAGCACATCCTTCTACACATGTTTTATTGTGCATTCTATTATTTTGTATGTCTATTAAGGGTTAATGATCTCAATACATTTTGGAGTTTTTTCCAGGGAAATTCACCATTTGTAATTCTATGGGCAAAATTTTATAATAGGCGAGACCATCTATGTATTTAGAACACATTGAACTCTTGAAGGCACCAACAGATTCAGTCCTCATGGGCTTTTAAATTTGACTTTGCTGATCATGGGCTTCAGCTACTATGTTAGCACTTTTCTTAAACATCACTGCCACCCCTTTTAGTCAGCATAAAATATTATAACCAATATCTAAACTATGTTGGAGAGGTTTAGGCATTTTTAGGCTACCTAGTCAACACGCTTTCCATAACATTGAAGTAGTTAATTATCTTCAGTGTTTTTACTCTCAAATGTCACCAGTGGAATAAAGTATTCTTATCTCCATTTCCAAAAAGGCCAGTGTGAACACTTGTTCATTGAGAATTTAAAAGCTACATTCGCCTACCAAAACATAGTGACAGTTAAAGAAAAAACATATCATGTTAGTCCACATCTGAATAGTTAGCTATGGCTAAAGTACTTGGATAGAAGGCATCCTGAAATCTGGAATGATTCAGACTCACGTTTTGAAAAAGTGTATGAACCTCTGTACTAATTAATATGTTAATACAGTACTTCTCTGTTTAATTTATATCCCCATGAAAGCAAAAATCACAGCTTCAGGAAGCCTGTGTTTCTGTCTTACTGATTTCACTTAATCTTAACAAAAGCCTCCAGTGCCTACTCCATTATCTGTTGAAGTCCCTTATATTAAATTTTTTTGTTAATTTATTGTATGAAATCAATTAAGTTACAGTTTTTATTATGCTATGACGTAAAATCATGAATATTTATCATATATATGATAAAAAGTTTTGGACTGCAGAAACAAGGAAGCCCAAAAGAGAGGACTGTTGGATAAGATTCAGAAAAGTCTTTGCAACAATGTAGATGTAGAGGAGAATTGAATATGAGAATCAGAAAGGAGTTTTGAGAGGAAAATAAAAGTAAATTAATGAGAATATTGAATATGAGAACTGAAAGCTAAGAAAAGAAGGGGGAAGAAAATGACTGGAAAAAAAAAAAGATTCTTCTATAATAGAGAAAATGGAAAAGAAGGAAAAAAATTGCTAAAACCTGGGCAGTTCTTCACACCATATACAAGATTTTTTGTGTTTTTTTATGTGACAATGGCACCACAGATTTGGCAAGAAATAACTTAAAGGTAAGGGTCATCACAGACTCAAAGAGCTGTTGAGTTTGGAAGGAACCTCTGGAAGCCATCTTGTCTGACTCCATGCTCCAGCAGGTTTACCTAGAGCAGGTTGCCCATCACTAGTTGCAAACTTGCTGATATGCTCTTCCCTATTTTCCACATCAATAGTGAAGCTGTTAAACAGCACTGGAGCCAATATTCAGCCCTGGGATACACACCTATTTATTGGCCTTTCAACTAGGCATTGTTCTACTGATCATCACCCTCTTGTCCCAGCTTCCAGTCAGTTTACAATCTACCTGCTGATCTGGCCCGTACAACAGTTTGTCTCTGAGAATCTGATGAGAGGCAGAGTCAAAGGCTTTACTGAAGTCCAGGTAGACAGTAATGACTGCTTTCCCCTAATCAACCTTACCAGTCATTTTATTGTAGGTGGTCATATTTTCCCATTTATGAAGCCACGTTGACTATTCTTGTTTCCTTTGTTTCCTTAATACTTTTGTTCATGTCATTCAGGGTCCATTTTGTTATCACTATCTTTGTGGCACTGTAAAAGATAAATTTTCTTCAGTGTTTGAGTTGTTATTATCTTCATGACATTTAAATCCTTTCTATATGCCATATTATCAGAAGTAGTCATGGGATATGTTAAAGTGATTATGGACTTTAGTCAATAATATTCCAAAATACTTTATTTTGAAAAGTTTAACCAGTCCAATGATTCTTTGTTTGTAGCTTCTGTTTCATTTTTCAGAAGTTAAAAATAAGTTGTGGAGATATCCCTTCTTATCTGTAAAATGGTACAGATTTTATGGAAAAGTATTTTTCAAGGTGAATGGAAGCAGATTTTTTTGACTCATAGTTTTTCTAAATTTAACAATGGCAAGCATTATGCAAGACAACTTCATAGTTTTGCTTGTGATTGCAGGAAAAAAACATTCCACTAATCTCCTTGGTTCCTATATGTGTTTTTGATCAAGTGTAGGAATTCCACTTGAAATAGACTCTTTAACAAATAGTAAATAAAGCCTTTGGATCACAGAATATTCTAAGCTGGAAGGGACTTGTGAGGATCATTGGACCAAAATCTTCACACCACACAGGACAATATAACAGTTAAACCGTGTGTCCTGAGAAGGACCACAAAGAGGATCAAATGACTGGACAACCTCTCCTATGAAGATACGAGAGAGTTAGGACTGTTTAGTCTGGAGAAGAGAAGGGTCCAGGGAAACTTAATAGCAGCTTATGTGGGGGATGCGTGTGGGTTAGGTGTTGTACCTAGATGACCTTTAAGGTCCCTACCAACACAAACCATTCCATGATTCTATGAGCTAAGAGAGTTGTTCAAATTCTTCCTGAGCACCAACAGGCTTGGGGTCATGACCCCTTTCCTGGGAAGCTTGTTCTAGCACTTGGCCACTCACTCAATGGTGGTCCCAGACAGAGCCATAAGCTATTCTCTAAAATCCTCACTGGACATGAGGGAGAGAGGGGGAAAAAAACCCAAAAAACCAAGCATATCCACAGTCTTCCCTTCATTCACAAGATGGATAAACTTATCATAAAAGGACAGTAAGTTAATAAGGCATGATTTTCACTCCATGAACCTGTGTTGTTATTGATCAATGGCTGCATTGTCCTAAAGTGCTTTTCAATAACTCCCAGAATAATTCTGTTCATAATTTTATCAAGCACGGAATTGAATCTGAAAGTCTTATAATTACCAGGGTCTTCTTTCTTGTCCTTGAAAACTGGAAAAATTGTTTGAAGGCTTCCATTTGAGTGGGACCCCTCCAGATTTCTAAAACAATACTTCCAATTCCAGAATCTCCTATATGTTTTTTAGGTGCACATGGGAAGGTGTCTCTCTGGTAGATGTCCAGAGACAGCAAAATGTAGTTCAACCAGTTGGTCATCATCTCAGAATTCTGGATACTCCTCAATCTGTTTTACGTTTTTCTTTTATCTGGGCACATCTCTCAGTCATTCTTTCTGCTGCCCTCTGAGATGAGGGGAAACCTCAGGCACACTCTGCAGACAGAAACTTGGATAGCTGCTTCTCTTGGGAGCTGTGTTTGGGTAGCTGCTCTGGGTGCTAGAACTGAGGAGGTGCAGAAGACATGACATTCTGATATGTGGTCACAATTATTAGAGCCCCCTTGGGGTGAGTAGGGCTGGGGGCAAGACTATGGGATCAGGAAATCTGGTTGGTGAGGCCACAGACTCCCAGAATCTTTGGTGTTCCTCAGCAGACTCTCATCCTTGCTGCTGCATGGTCTCTCCACACACACAGCCTGAGGGGTTCAGAAACCCCCTCAGACATTCCCCTCTAAGGTACATCATAAGCCCCACATGCCTCTCAGCACATGGTGACTGCTGTTAATCTGGGCATCCCATGGTTTGACCTGTGATACAGGCATGATGTTTGACTTAAAGAGTCTATCATCATCAGGATTTGTGCATCTTCTCATGATGAGGCTGCACCAGAGGACACTATTAGTAGGTAATGGAAGAAATAAACCAAACCAAAAAAACAAAGCGTAAAACCCACCAAACAACCGAACAAACAAACATACCACAACAAGACTTTTTTTAATGGCCTGGTAGTTAAGACATTTTCATGGTTTAACCCCAACCAACAGCCAAGCCCCACGGACTCACTTGCTGCCTCCACCAGCAACAGGATGGAGGAGAAAATAAAGGAAGAGTAAAAGTTAGAAAATTTGTGGGTTGAGATAAAGATAATTTAGTCGGGAAAGCAAAAGCCTCACACACAAGCAAAGCAAAACAAGCAATTATTTCACTGCTTCCCATGAGCAAGCAGGCATTTAGCCATCTCCAGGACAGCAAGGCCCCAAGACACGTAATGGTGACTTGGGAAAGAAACACCATTCCTCCTCTTTCTTTGCCCCAGCTTTATATATTGAGCATGATGTCATAGGGTCTGGAATACCCCTGTGTCCATTTGAGTCACTATCCTGGCTGTGTCTCCTCCCAGCCTCCTATGGATCCCCATATTCTTTGCCAGCATATCAGTATGAAAACCAGAAAAGGTCTTGGCTCTGTTTAAGCCCTGCTCAGCAATCAAAAAAAAAATATTATCATCCCTGTGTTCAGCACATAGCCAAAACACAGTCCCATAGAGCCACTGTGAAAAAAATAATTCTACCTCAGCCCAAATCAGCACAGACTCCTTTACAGTGTGTGGAAGAGGTAGGTTCAAACTTCCTTAAGATAATAAGAAATCTAACATCTAAATTCACTTCCATTATTCTATTGTCTACATTGTAGTCACAAGCTCGGCTGTAGCCGTAACCACATCTAGCATCTGTCTCTCCAGAGCAGTTAGATATTCAAGGAGCTTTCTGGCTAAATAAGAAAATGTTCAATGAAATTAGAGGAATACTGGGAGGTTTTGAAAAGAAGACAGACAAAATCACTATTTGGACTCAGTCATCTAAAGCCCACACTAAATTGGATGGAGTTTAAGCTGTTTGAAACCTTGAGTTATTAAATGATTGAATTACCAGATGTCATAAACACTGGCAGCTGGCCAAATTGAAAAATATGATGATAACCAGCTTTGTTCTACTTCTAGCAGCTCATTACAGCATGAAAAATGAAACTGCCATATTATTCCTTGTCACAGATGGTATGCACAGGTTGAAATTAGTATTTATTAAGGTAATGTAATTCCTTTTATCCATACTTTCCTTTTATGTTACAGAAAGAGGCAAGTGATTGACAATTTTTAAAAGAAAATGGCCTAAGCCTTCTCACCCTCTTTAAATGGCTATATTCATAAAAGAAAATTCTTACTTAAAGATGATATTTTAAAAATGTTTCTTAGAACAAAGCAGGAAAAAACCCAAAGATTGTGGTTTAGTGGCTGTCATATTTTACAAATCATAGGTCTGCTGCTGAACAGTTAGAGAGGATGTGCTGTCAATCAATGTTCTAATTCCTTTATTTTACAAAAAATTCAGATTATGACTCATACTTTTTCTCCTCATTTGTTAGTTATTCCTTTCCAAGGAAGAGTAAGTTTGTACCAGATTCCTTGTTCCTCCTACCTTCAAAAGGATATGGAGGATATTCTGTAAAAAAAGAGTAAAGGATGTTTGCAAACCAGGGAAACTTATGCATGCTCATGAATTCCCTTCCTCTGTCAGTCCCCTCTCTTTTTCTTATTTTCTCAGATGATATTGCATAATTTCACTGTAGTTTAATAGTTTAGCCCAACTGTAGGTTGAAGCTTTGTCTTACAGAAGCCAGCATCATAGGCAAACACATTGAAAGGCAATTTCCATTTCATTTGCTTTTGCAGTAGCTCTTCATCCCATGAGTTGTTTTCCTGGGTTGGGTTCTGGCCAGCTAGCTTTCACTATAGACCAGTTTAGCATCTATTAAATTCTTTAAACCTAAACTTAGGGGAGAACAGTTGGTAGAATGAAGACCTCTAGAGAAAGAATTGCTCTAACTTAAGATAGACAAAACTACTGGAGGAGAGAATTCATCTGCACCAATTCTGAACCTCTGAAATGTGGATGTGTAATCCAAGCTAGCCCATCAAATCTTCACTATTACTAGTGGAGAGAAAAAGTGCAACTGCAGTGCATAAAAATAGGTGCCTACTGTGACATGAGGTACTGTGACATATGTTGGCCTCAAGGTTTCTACTTTAACAAGGTGCAGATCTCATTTAAGTGCTGTGCCATACAGCTTCATCCTACTCAGGTGTATTGCACAGCCTAGAGAGTCACAGACTACATCAGGCACTTCTGTGTGAGCAGCTGAATCCCTTCTGAGCAGACCAGCTGGTTTACACTCCATATCTGATTTTCATCTAGCAACAAAGATTCCTATCCACAGATACATTTCTAGATATAGCATATATATATATATATATATATATATATATAAATCTTATACCCATAGCCAATGTATACATCATAGCTATTTTACATAAAATATTATGTTACAGTTAAAATATTTTATGGACAGACAAAGCTAAATATGTAATGCTGTAGACAAAATAGGTAGATTTTAAAGTGCATTCATTGAACATTATGATTAAGATATTTAATTGGGCATACATGGGAAGATTCTGGTAGCAGGTGGGCTTTGTGAGAAGAGATCAGGAGCTGCCCCCTTGTCAGAGTCAGCCTCTTCCATCTGGCTCCAGAATAGACTGGCTACTGGCCAAAGATGAGCCAACCAGCAATACTAGTGGTGCCCCTGCAATAACATATTCAAGAAAGGGTAAAATCTCTACAGCAGCAGCGAGAAATTTTAATGTGTAAATGTGAGAGAAACAGCCCCTTCAGACACCAAGGCCAGTGAAGGCAGGGGAGGAGATGCTCCAGGTAGGAAAAAGTCTTCTTCTGCAGCCCATGGAGAAGACCATGGCAACATAAATTGCCCCTCAGTAGCCCATGAGGACTGTGATGGAGCAGACATCCACCCGTGGGACTCCATCCTGGAGCAGGTGGATACATCCTAAAATAAACTGCAACCCATGGAGAGGTGGTGCCAGAGCAGGCTCCTTAGGGAAGATGATAGAAGTGTTAGGTGGGAAGTGGAGCATGGGAAGAAGGAAAGAGTAGAAGGAATGTAGTTTTAGCTTTGTTTTATTTTCAATATCCTATTCTGTTAAAATTAATTGCCAATAAATTAGATTAATTTCCCCAAGTGAAGATGATTTTGCCTGTGACAGCAATTGGTGAGTGATCTCCCTGTTGCTTTTAATCACATTTTTTTCAATGTGTCTTGATAGAAAAGTGAGTGATGAAGAGTCTTTAGTGGGCACCTGGCAGGTAACAAAGGACAATCCCCTCCATATTTTTTTCAAATTAATTTTTTTTTTTAATCTGAGATGGAGCTCAAATCTAACTTACTCTGAAGTTAAAATCTGGCATATTATTACATGAAATATATGGAATCTTCCTTGTGATGTTAATTCTGTAACAACTTCTTTGTTATCAGACAAAAAAAAAAGTCCCCAAATAAAGTAAACTAAGAGTTCTTCCTTCAATGATTCAGGGTTTTTTTCTTTGTTTTTTTTCTGTTTTGTTTTTTTTAAGGTGTGGTAGAAGGTAGAGAATATATTTTTGTTAATTTTAGAAATTATACATAGACTACATAAGATTAGTATCTGAGCTACACTTAAGGCCATGAGTTAGATGACACCTTTTCTCATGAATTAATGCAAACTTTTCTTGCTATAAACAGGATGAAAACAATAGCATAGCTGAAGCACAAAGCTGCCGGTTTTGGAGATAATAACAATAATAGTTTACAGCTGTATAGTTCTTTTATTCATGAAGATTGGTCCTATTGAAATGGAATTGTTATCTTAAGTTGCAGAGGAGCTTTTAGTCTACTGCATTTTCAGACAGTTCTGTTGTTCAGATTGATGTTTTCTCCTCTCAATGGAGGGTGATTTTTTCTCCTCTCGGCTGATGGGTCTTGGGATAAATTGGTCTCCAGACTGGTGCTGGCAATGCTGCAGGGGTGCCTGTGCCTAGTCCCACACCCAGTGCCATGGGGAGTCTGTCTCCTGGATTGGCCCCTTGGACCTGCATTGCAGCCTGTCTCTGGCCTCAGCTCTGGCCCATCCCTACCCCACTCTACTGAAAGGCCACCCCCAGCCTCACTTGGGTCATCCCTTTACTCGGGTGCTGTGGGACTTCACCCTGGTCAGTGAAGACAATACCTGTGCTGAGTCACCCTCAGCTCCCATCTAATTACCCTCCTTGGACCAGCTTTGCTTTGCACCACTTGACAAAAGGGAAGAAAGAAATGTGCATCTTTGTGATGGGTTAGGAAGAACCCAGTCAAAAAAAACCAGGCAATAATGTCTCAGTTCATGCTGAAGAGTTTCTGGGTTTTACAGAGCAGCATACAAGTTCCCTGTGGAAAAATGACTCAAGTAGAAAGACGTTAAATAAACAAATATATAAATGCAGGTAATTTTTATAGTTAGGTGTTATGTGTTAGTTGAAATGCTTACAAATTTTTGTACTGTATTGTATTTTTCCTGCAGCAAAATAAGGTGAAGCCAGGAAAACAGGTTACATCCTCTGATACAACAAACTTACTCTTGAGAAAGGGTGATTTACTCAGAGGAGCTCAAGAAATAATAGAGTGAGATCAGCAATGTCCCAAAAGATGTGTTTGAACAGACCACTGTTTAGAACAATATCAGTGTTACTGAGAAAGGAACAAGGGGGATGCAGAAAATCATAAACAGTAACATTCAGAGAACAGAACAGCCTTGTCTTCAGGCTAACAAACTCATCTTCTTTTTAAAAGGTCTTAAAGGAAAGTCTCTCAAAGGATAAGAAATTACGGTTTCAGTGTTCTCCTCTGGAAAGTTGAAACGTGCCTTTGCACTGGCAATATTTGCCAAAAGACAGAAACATTTTTTATTTGGTCACCAAGTTTTTACATAGTTAGGTTTAAAACGCAAGCAAGCTACATCAAGCACATTCAACAGTGAACGGCTTTTTAGCAACACCTGAACATTCTGCCAGTGAATGACAGAGATGCATTTTGTTATACCTAGTTTGCAGTTAATGACTTCATAGTAATAACAATAGAAACTGTTGAAAAAAAAATATATAGAATGCTATCTGTAGGACACTGGATGCAAAATGTTTGCTGGCAAGCGCTTCCTTTGGTTGGTGAAAGAATACTTTTATTTATGAAAACAAACTGAATGTTATCTCATATGTTAACAACACTGAAATTCATTTGCTGATTAAGAAAAAAGTAATACTATCACCATTTTATGAGTTAGTCAATGAGAATTGCAAGAGAAATTGTGGCATATTGAATCTGAATGAACCATCAATACCATAGAGAAAGAAAACTCATGTTGATGGCCATCAAAGGAAAAAGACCAACTACAAACAAGGAAAGGAAAATTAGCCTGAATTTTTACAGTTCAGAAATGGAGCAGAAAGACACCTGACAATGCAAATACATGTTTCTGTCTGTGTGTGTCTATTTGAACCTGGTCCTGGTCAGTACCACAGGTTTATAATATTTCTGTCCAAATCTGATCTGTAGCGGTGACCACAATCCACTTGGAATCAAGGCTTTTCCAGGATTACCAAAAGCCAGAAACCTTTATATCCGTTGTATTTAACTTTGAAGAAAACGTGTGAATTACATGAAAATTATGAAGCTCACAAAGAAGATAATAAAAGAAAATGTAGAAAAGGGTAAAACATTTTCAAATTTCAGGAGCTTTCAAAAGATACTGTAATGGAGCTTCAAAAGCTCCATTTATACTGCTTCAGGATAAAGTCTAAAACGTGTTGAGGAAAACATTTTTGCTAAATAGAAGGGAAAGAAAGTTAATAAATTCAAGCTTAAAAATAAAATCATAAAAGTTCTTAAAACCTGACAGGTTAAATTTGAAAACACAGTAAGTCAGTACAAAAATAAGTGTTGAAATGCATTAAAAAAGAAAAAAAAAGGGGTAAGTCATTCTTCAAGAAGATCAGGTGAACTAAGCTTGATGGGAACTTTATAAGGCCAGTAGATGATCAAAACTTGAGATGAGTGTTCAGAGAAGATAATGTCAGAGCTGGAATGTTTAAGGATTTCTCTTCCATCTTTACTCACAATGAACAAGTTTCCCTACTTTGGCAAGCTTTTTTCTTTTTTTTTTTCTTTTTTTTTTTTCTTTTTTTTTTCTTTTTCTTTTTTTTATGCTTGGGGAGAAGGGTTGCATCCCAGCTTTTTCCGGTCAGTAATTTATCAGGAAAGGGAGTGAAAATAGTTTTCTGTAAACATATGGCATCTACTCCAAATCCTATACAAAGTGAAGGACTAAATACCTGAATAATTAATTACATTTTACGTTAGGTTATGTGATAAAAAGTCATCTGCACACCCATAGAAGAAGCATGGAGAAAGAATGGCAGAAACAATGGCAGATGGAAGAGCCCAAATAATTCATTGCTCTGGCTGCTTCTAAGCTAATTGCAGAAGCCATAAACCTATGAATGACCAATCCTAATATGCCCAGAAGAGGACAGGGGGAAAAAGGCAGGTGGGAACACAAATTTCCCAGCCTCCCAGGAGAAGGAGGGAATCAAGAGCAGTGCTGCAGAGAAGGACATAATGATACTGCAGGATGAAAAATTGGACATCAGGCTGTAATGTGGACTTGCAGCCCAGAAAGGCAACTACCCTGGTCATCATAAAAAGCAGTGTGACAAGCAAGTTGAGGAAGGTGATTCTACCCCTCTACTCCTCTCCTGTGAGATCCCACTTGGAATATTGTATCCATCTCTGAGACTTCCAACAAAAGAAGGACATGGACTTATTGGAGTAGGTCAAGCAGAGGGCCACAAAAGTGATCGGGAGTCTGGAATAACTTACCTATGAAAAAAGGCTGAGAGAACTGGGGTTTTTTAGCCTGGAGAAAAGAAAGCTCTGAGGAGAACTCATTGAAGGCTAACTGAAGCCTTTCAGTACTTAGAGGACACTTGCAAGAAAAGACTTTTTATCTGTACTCACAGAATGAGGGGCAATTGCTTTAAAATGAATACGGTTAAGTTTAAATTTGACATAAGAAATAAATTGTTTACAATGGAGGTGGTGAAATACTGGAACAAATTGCCCAGTGAAGTTATGAATGCCACATCACTGGAATTGCCTGAGGTCAGTTTGCATGGGGCTTTGAGTAATCACAGAGTGCAAGATGTCCCTGCTTTTGTTGGAAGTTTGCAATAGACGGCCTTTCAAGGTCGTGTGCAACCCAAACAATGACTCCGGGATTCTATGATTCTTGTGTCTGACTGTACAGCATAACTCCAAAAGTTACAAAAACTGGTAAATACTGAAGGGAAAAAAAAACTGGTATTGAAGTAGCAGAGATGAAACCAAGTATGAAGAACTGCAGAATAATTTTGGAACAGCAATGAGGTACTAAAAGAATAGCAGATGAAAGTAAATTAAGATGTGTATATTTTATGCACAGTCACTGGTTCTAATTGGATGATTACATTCTAAATGAGGTCTTGACATTGTAATTGTTAGTTGTATACAAAATATAAGTACAGTGGTTCTTAAAAGATTCACATGATAGGAATTATTAGAGAATTAATTCAGAAGATTAAAAAAATGAGTTTTATGTTATTTTAAAGACAATACCAAAACTGAAGATTTGTGTCTATGAAAGTATGAAAAGGGTGTTGATGTAAAATATCTTTCATATGAAACATTAGTAAGTTCATGTTTAAATATAAAGTTAATCTGGGAAGGATTTAAAGGGAGTGCATAGAGGAGGGAGGATCTGCAGTAATTTCAGAAAATTAGTAACATGGCTATTTTTTTTTAGAGTATGATCATTTATTAAGTTTTCTGTTACAAGAACTGAGAGGTTTCGAGTGAAACTAGAGCTCTCATCCTTAAAAAAGACAAACGGGACCATAAGCTAGGAAGATAAGATAAACTAAAAAACATATAATATGTCACATATATCTATCAAATAAGAATTGAAGTTAAAAACTAAAGTTATCTCCCCTCAGAAAGATGGTGTGGATGCCAAAAAGGAATTTTTTTTTTTTTTATAATTAGGATCATTGAACTCTGATTAAAACCAGTAAATTTAACGTAATTCATTGTTCTTTATTAACACCATAGGTTATCCATAATGAAAATATTTGCTGGTGCTTTGAAGTAGATAGCTCAGAAGGAATTTTACCCTCCAGAAGTCTAGGGATTCTAGATAGAAATCTGTCTTTTACCTAAAGGTAGAGAAGACACTTCTAACGTATTTCTCCTAATTTAAGAAAGATAGTCACTACAGGTAAGTTAGACTCTGTCTTAGAAGAATAGCTTTGTTATAGCTAAAGATGACCTAAATTAATATATGTCTAAGTAGCTGAAAGTTACTGAATACTCCAATTTCTTTTAATAATAAGATGTAAGATGTTGAATTGCCCTATTGAAGTCAAAATTATAAAATCTCTAGAGCTGCTTTCACAAGATACCGAATGAATTTAAATCCCAGAACTCAATAATTCCTATTGAGAAAATGATAAATTGAAATTGTATCTGCATTGTTTTCTCCATGTATTAAAAAAAACCAACAACATAGACTGGGGCATCTATGCAGTCCTGAAATATAACTCTGTTTATACTTTGAAACTGATTTCACTGAATTTGGACATTTAATTGCCAGCTTGTTAGTTACTACCTTAAGGCAGAGGCTGTCAATTAAGTAGACAGTGAAGGAAGCAGTAGTTTATTAGTTGTTAGTTAATCTGAGCAGTGTTATTACTTAAAACAGTGGGGAAAAATAACAATGCCTTAAGTAGAATTAATTGGAACATGTTATTTCCCTTGGGCTCATATTAATGCCACCAAACAACTTTTGAATTAGTAAAAAGGAATCTTTTTGTTCAAAATTCAATATAAGTGTGTATTCTTACTTATTAGATTTATACTATTAATTCATATGTAGATATCTAATAATATCTACTAATATGTCAGCATCTGTGTGTGTATTCACATTGTATATATTAGTGTATAAGAATTAAAAGAATTTACTGGTTCACAGCATCACAGACTGGGTCAGGTTGGAAGGAACCAAAACGGGTCCAGTGGCCCAATCTCCCTGTTCAAGCAAGGCCATCCCAGAGCACACTGAGCAAGACTGTGTCCAGTGAGGGAGACTCCACAGCCACTCTAGACAATCTGTTCCAGTGGGTGGTCACTCCACAGTAAGTAAGTTGTTCCTCATATTCAGGTAGAACTTCATGTCTATCAGTTTCTGCTCAGCCCATTGCCTCTTGTCCTTCTGCTTGATGCCAGTGGGAAGAGTCTAGCTCCATTCTCTTCAGTTGGAAAATGTCTGACCAATTCAGGGGTATAAGAAAAGGAAATCAGCAGAAGAGATTTTCTGGCTACCATAGATTCCCTGTATATGTTTGCATGTATTGGGTACTATCAATACACATATGAAAGTTGTGGTTTAACCCAGTCAACAACTCAACTCCACACAGTTCCTTGTTCACTCTCCTCCTCGCAGTGGTATAGGGAAGAGAATCAGAAGTATAAATGTGCAAACACTCATGGATTGAGATAAAGGCAATTTTATAAACCAAAGCTGTTTATCCAAGAAAAAGAATATAAATTCATTCACTACTTTCCACTGGCAGGTAGATACTCAGCTGTTTGAGGAAAGATTGGTTTTATCATGAGTTAACAGATACTTAGATGGAAAAATGCCATAGCTACAATTGTTATCAGTTTTCTTTTTCTTTCCCTTAAATTTTATTGCTGAGCATGACATCATATGGTATGGGATATCCCTTTGATCTGTTGGGACCATTATCCCAATTGTGTTCCTTGCTTGTGCAGCCCTAGCCTACTAAGGGATTAACTGAGAAGCAGAAAAATCCCTAACTCAATGTAAACACTGCTCAGCAATAGTTAAAACATTGCTGTGTTATCAACACTGTTTTGGTCGCAAATTGTAAATATTGCACCATCCAGGACTCTGTGAAGAAAATTAACTCTACCTCAGCCAAAACCAGTGCAAAAGTGACAGAATGTACCTTCAACACACCTTCAAGAGACCATACCTATTTACACTAGATGAGGTGCAGCTGACCAAATGGGGTAAAAGTGTTATGGGAAGCAAAGTGGCTGCACACATTAGCAATATATGAAACTACATCTGGAAGGCAAAAGGGCTGACAGATAAGAACCAGGAAACATCAACACTTCAGGAAGTATCAGGGAAATAGCTGTGAATTGTCCCATGGGAATCTGGAATCAGGGAGTGCTGATCCCGAAAGGTGAAGAGGCCAATAGCTCAGCTGAAGTGCTTCTACACCCATGCACATATGGTTCATGGGAAACAAGCAGAGAAGGTGGAAACCATAGTGCAATTGGAAAACTATGACCTAACTGCTATTATGGAAACAGAGCAGGAGGGATTAGTCACACAACAGGAATACTCCCGTTGAGGGCTATAAGTTTTTCAGAAGTGATTGCCTGAGACAGAGGGGTGGATAAATTTCACTCCATGTTAAAGTAGGAATAGACTGTGAAGAGCTGCCTCTAAGAAACAGCCACCAAAATGCTGAGGGCCTGTGGGTGAAAATCAGGGACTAAACCAATAAAGGACACGTTGTAGTTGGAGTCTACTAAAGGTCAGCTGATCAGGGGGAGACTCTCAATGAGGCCTTCTCGTTTCAGATAGAGGAAACACCAAGCTTACCAACTGTCATCTGAACAAGGGATTACAAGCACCCAGGCGTCTGCTGGGAAAGCAACACAGCTAGCTGCAAGCAATCCTGAAAACTACTGGAGTGTATTCAGAATAACTTCCTGGTCCAGGTATTGGACAAATCAATCAGTGGAGAAATCTTACTGGACATGGTGCTTACCAATGCAGAGGAGCTCATTAAAGAAGATAAGATTGGAGGTAGCCTGGGCAGTAGTGACCAGGTCCTGGTTGAACTCGTCATCTCAAGAAATATAGGCCTGGCAAAGAGTCCAGTTGGGACCATGAACTTCAGAAAAGTGAATTTCCAGCTGTTTAAAGAAATAGTAGATGATCTCCAGATGACTTCTGAGTATCTTCTAGGATGAAGATCCGATAACCAGACAGACTTCGGCATTTGAGTGTCTGTCAGTAACTAAAAAGAGACAATTATTATCACTTTTGAAATCCTCCACAATGAGAACAATTCCGGGCACATCCACAGTTTGGGGAGAACTGGAGAAGTGATTGAGAGCAGCCCTATTAAGAAGAACTTGGGTGTGATGCTTGATGAAAACCTCAGCAAGAGCTTGCAGCCCAGAAAGCCAAACAAATTCTGGGCTGCATCAAAAGCAGTGTGGCCAGCAGGGTGAGGGAAGTGATTCTGTCCCTCTCTCTTCTTAGACCCCACCTAGAGTACTTCATCTGGCTCTGGAGTCCCCAGAATAAGAAGGACATGGAATTATTCAGTCCAGAGGAGAATCATGAAATTGATAAGAGGACTGGAGCATCTTCCCTATGAAGACAGGCTGAAAAAAGTTGGGACTGTTCTGCCTGGAGAAGAGAAGGTTGCATGGAGACCTCATAGAAGCCTTCCTGTACTTGAAGTACAGGGACCTGCAGAGACGCTGGAGAGGGACTCTACATCAGGAATTGAGGGGTTAAGACAAGGGTATAAACTAAAAGATAGGAAATTTAGGCTAGATATGGGGAAGAAATTCCTCACTGTAAGGGTGGTGAAATACTTGGACAAGTTGCCCAGGGAATTTGTGTGTGCCCCAATCCTGGTGGTGTTCAAAGCCAGGTTGGATAAGGCCTTGAGCAATTGGCGAGAGTGGGAGGTGTCCTTGCCGTGGCAGGGAGGCTGGGACAAGGTGATCTTTAAGGTCCCTTCTAACCCTTAACTTTTTATGATTCTGTGACTCTATTTGTTATTCTGGAAGGAGAGGGTAATTTCCTTTTGGAAATAATGAAACTAATTCCTATTTTTATATTTTGCACCTAATTGGATTCAATTTGGAAGTAATTTATCTTTCTTGAGCAATAGGAGAAATAAGAGAGAAAGTTTAAATGATCAGCTGCTTTATCTGTAGAACACATTTCACTACTTCCTCCTGATTCTGAAGGTAATTGTAGGGGAATGTTTGAATTCCCTTGCAATCAGTTCCAAACATATGGAAGAAAGTCTTAATTTGAGCTTTGTTTATTTGTTGTTTAACCTACAGGTCATTTGTTATCATTTGGAACTTAGAAATAAATAAATGTCAATTGATACATCATCTATTGGATCCCAATAGGCAGTCTGCCTGGAGACAGGATTTTCCAGCAGAATAAATTTTTCTCAAGTGCTGGAAGGAAAGCAGTAGAGAAATGTTATGAAAGAGATTCAGTGATGCATTTCATCTGGTTTCAAAATTCTTCTAGTGGAATTCCTACAGCACTTTGCTTACAGCTTTCCTTAACCACTCACATTTCATGTGGTAAAAAATTCCATGTGATCAAGGCTGAAATGCATAATTCTAACACAAAAAAAGAGTGCTGGTTGAGTGTACATACCCAGTAAGAGATCCCAGATAAACATGTGCTGTTTTAAACTGCATATATTGTTCATAATTGTACAATAAGGAATAATTCTATCAAGATATTTACTTATTGGCCTAAAATATCCTCTCAGTAAAAACTTGAATTTCATTGAAAAATATACATAGTTTGCCTGTTTCCTTGGAGCAAAGGATTGGATTAAATGCTGAATGTACTGAAAAGATAATAATTTTTTTATCTCATTTTAGTTTTAGGTAGTTTTACCAAAATTGGCTTTTTTGTTGGTGAGTTGTGGTAAAAAGTAGAAGGAACAAAGAAGGAGGAGTAACTCATAAATTGAGACTTTTTTTCTAAGGACTACCAACAGATCTGTGAAGCAGATTTGCAGATGTGTAAAGCAGGATCGTATATATGAAAGCTCTGGTTGTTCACACAATGTATTATTTGGTATTTCCAGAAGACATGAGTGACAGCAAAAACTACCCTGATAGAGTAAGAGGACGTTTTCCAAAAACATTATTCCTTTAGTTTGGAGCTTTTCTGGTAAAAGGAGAAGAACAAATATCTTGGCATCACTAATATCCTATATCTTGCCATCCTGTTTTTGTTTTTTAACATGACGTTACAGAAAAATATTTCTGCTCTGAATCCTGCATCCTGCTGTGCTTTTTAATTCTAAATGTTAAAACAAATTAACAAAAATAAATAATGTAAACAATCCTACTGATATATCTTAGTCAAAGACTTAAAGGTTTTTGTTTGTTTGTTTGTTTTTGGTTTTTTTATCAGAATTGGAAGAGAACTTCACAAAAATATACTTTGTACACAAAGGAGTTCAATCAGATATACCAAAAAAGAGAAATTGATAGCTTCAATACCTTTCAAAAAACAAACCCAACATAATAGCAACTTTATTCCACAAGTGAAAAAATTAAAAACAGGTTAATATTCTCTGTTACAGATGATCAAGGAAAGAAGAGAGACTAAGAGACTATAATGAATTCATATGAAATGCTTCTGCATTCTGCAAAGAAATATTTGAATTTAATATATTATGCTGTCAGATATTTTGAACTGTAAATACAGCGGTATACAAGAAAGTTTCCAAACAAATTTTTGCAGCCTCCTCAAGAGCTAATAAATCACAGTTTTAAATATTATTTATTGTAATGTACTATGTGATCTTTGGTGGTGTATATTGGTTTAAGAGATATATGTGTCCAGGTTAAATATGGTTGCTTTTTTACATTTCTATTCAACACTAGATGGCACTCTGAATTTGAACTGTAACACTTTTTTCTCCTTATATACAGGGAACATGTTACCCTCATTCTATAAGTAAAATCCACCATACAGATTAATCAAATAATTTCACTTTTTCCTAGTGCAGTAGTAGGAAGTCTCCTAAGGCCTATTACCATGCTATCAAGTAATAAAGAACATAAAAGAAAGAATCAGTCAACTTTTAATATATTGAGATACTC
Organism: Molothrus aeneus; assembly: GCF_037042795.1. NCBI lineage: Eukaryota > Metazoa > Chordata > Aves > Passeriformes > Icteridae > Molothrus > Molothrus aeneus. Next base: position 71,269,832 of record NC_089647.1, on the reverse strand, counting down.
CCACTGAATTTCAAAAGCTTCTTTAATCTAAAAAAGAAAATGATTTTATGCTATTAAATGCTTATTAAAATAATCTAGGCTGCTTAATGTACAAAATTTAAAATCTTTAGGATTTAAATTTAAATGCAACCACTAGCTTGTGCTCTAACATAGTGGGAACTTTGTGGAACTCTGTGTTGTATATCTGTGATTCAGGTTCAACATACTAAGTCATCTTTATACCTACAATCAATTAAACATGGGATTTAGAGGCATGAGTTACATAAAGACAGTGAAATGGTTATAATAGTTATACAAAATAGATAAAAAATGCCATAAACCCTTTAAACTTACTTTACTTTATAAAGGAACATCTCTCATAGTCTTGCATTTCTTAGCAGGAGATCATATTTATTTTTCTCCTGGACATGCTACTATATGTCTAACTTTTATATTGACTGCTGAAAATTTTGTAAAAGAATGGTTTTTTTTCAGATGCTTACCTTTTGATATATACATTTATCTCTGTGTACTGCTGTGCAGTTTTCAAATAAAACAGTTTTAAATAGAAATTTAAAAGACAAATAATTTCAAATGAAAAGTTACGTATAAAATTTTGGTTTTTTTGGATGCCATGAATAAAGCTTTTAAGGACCACAAAGAGCAGTGCATATGTCAGAGTTAAAATATAAGAAGAATACATGGTAAGGCAAAAGATTCAACTATCAGAATTAGATGGAAAAAAACCCCAGGCTGTTTCTAGATCTGTTATTATGTCCCACGATTATTATGAGCCATCTATTAACTCAGCTTCTACTTACAATTATTTATTTTGGTCTTTCAGCATTCATCTTAGGACATGTAGTTACCAAGTACCAACAGGATTGTACTATTATTATGCTTCTGTTTCATTCTGTATATAGATTACTGATCCTCATATAACCTGACATGCAGTCTGGTTTTTGCTGCTTGTTACTAAATTAAGATCTTACATTATCTGTATATTTTATGTTACTCTAAGAGTATAATATCTAACAGATTACATTCTAAGTCAAATGCATCAGTTCAAATACCCCAAAAGTAAAGCAAAATGAAATCTAAGACAGTTACTAGCCAACATCCATTAGTTACTTCTTGATATTAGAATCACGTGACATTTTCTCTAAGACATGGAAAAAATGCCTTGTTGTAAATATCAGAATCTGTATTTATGTCTATATGGCCATAGAATGGTTTGGGTTTGAAGGGAACCTTTAAAGATCATCTAGTCCAATTTCCTGGCCATGGGCAGGGATATCTTCTGCTAGGTCAGTTTTGTAAAAGCTCGATCTTATCTGCTTTTGAATGCTTTCAAGGACTGGCCATCCACAATGCCACTAGGAAATCTGATCCTACTTTCCATCCATACTGTAGAAAAATTTCTTCCTTATGTCCAATATGAACCTACTTTTTACAGTTTAAAATCACTGCCCATTGTTCTGTCACTATGTGCTCTTGCAAAATGTCTTTCTTCGTTCATATACGATCCCACTAAGTATTGAAAGGCCACCTAGAAGAACATGTACAGAACATAGATTCAACACAGTGTAATAAAACTTAAGAGACTCTTTGTGCAAGGAATTTACTTTTAGAGATTAATTATTAAAATATATGAAATGCATTTGTTGACAATATATAAGCTTTGCATATAGGTTATAAATAACTAAATAAATAATATAATTTTCTTTTTCTTTTTTTCATGCAGTCAAATATTTGGCCTGTCTCTATTCTGTTGTCAGTCAGTCAAGTTTCTGCCAGTACTGTATTCTGTGCTCTACGTGGAAAGCATGCATAGAAGCATAAGTTGTATGAAAAAACTACACCAGTCAGTCAAGCTATTTGCACCACTTACTGCTGCCAGTTAATGCTGCAAGCCATGTCTGTAATATTTAAATATGCTAGTGTGCTATCCACCTACTGGAAGATAATAGAAAAATAGCCACAGGGGTATCTGTCTATTTTTCTGTTTGTTTCTACTCGCCTTCTGCCCCAGGGAACAGTTCAACTATACTTCTAACCCATTACAATACCAAGTCAGGACCTTGACTCTCTCTGCAGTAAGAGAGTTGTGAAAAAAATATGACAAATAGTGTCACAAAAGTGAGGTATTTCCTTTTCTTCATTTACTGCATAAGAGTTTTATGTGCTTTCATAAAAATCTTCAGTGCTCACCTAAAAAAAGGTAATTCTTTGTCAAGACAGTAAGAAAAAAGAAGGTGCCAAGGTGTGCCAGATTTTTATGCTGGTCACTAGCTAACTATTGAAAAAATGGAGTGCCCAAGGGACTGGAGAGTGTATCGTGCTGAGTTAGGAGAACCAAACCCCAGAATTCTGATTTAAGTGTTCTAACAACCAGAATATTTCATATATTATTGTAAGTTGTGGAGAAGCTTTTTATGACTGGCTATGTTTTGAGCTGAAGTTAATACCTGTATGAATTAAGAGTTTTTAGATCAAGCCCACAATGTCAAGACCCCCCAAGTGTATAATAGATACTTTTTGTACTTCTGAATTTATCTCTGAATCATGTTAAGGTGTAGGCAGTAAGCATCTGAGTATGTGCTTGCAAAAAGAAAACAACACGCTGATTAAATGTATCTTCACGACCTGGCAGCCTTATTTGGTAGGTTGGCTGAATCATGTTCTTAAGCCTATAGGTAAATTCCTCACTATTTTAGGAGCACTGTCAGCCAGTCTGAACAAACAGTGTCTTTAAAAACCTGCTTTGGTGTTCATAAATTGACATCTGATTTATCAAGTTCAGCAAGCATACTGTTAGTTTGCCTTGACTTTTTCTGTGGCCAGTTAAAGTGATTCTTTTTGAGGAATACTTTCAGTGCTTACAGTCCAGCTGCAGTTTGAGCTGTGGGTTGAGCTCTGGTGTTGGAGCCCCAGCCAAGAGGCCATGAACTGCTGACCCTTTGCAGAACAGAGGGCACAGGGGGCTGTGGCCCAGCCAGGTGACCAGGAACTCAGGGACACAGCAGGAGTTGATGACCCCACACTTTCTCACTGACACTGTGAGGGTATGGAAGCCCAGGGTTTCCTTTGTCTGGGGCCCCTCCTTGGAGGCACCAGCTTGTGCTGTTACTTTATTTAATTATTATACCAAGGTTAAACTATTTGAAGGATAGGGACGTTTGAGCCTCTGCTTTGGGAAACCTGTTGAGCTGGTGAGGAAACCTGGTCAGACTGTGTGTGAGTGGGGTGTGTAGCTGTGGAGAGGCTTCAGTCCCATCTCAGGTGCTGCAAATGTGATTGTCTGTGTGGATCCTGGATGTTTGGACAGGGAAGTTTCCTTAATAGTACAAGCATGTTGTCGTTTTTGGAGGAGAAAATGGCAAATTTTTTAATGCAGTATTTATTAATATTTTCTATTAGGACTCTAAAAAAAATTACCTTAAAGCATGTTTTTCCTTAGGATGAGCTGAAGGATTATTTTTTTATTCAGAGCTTGCTATGCTTCTCAGTATATCTGTTTGCTTCCATCAACTCACGCAGATGAAACTGTTGCAGGTTTTGATATCTAAATTAGCTTTTCATTATGATGGGCAGCCAAATCTAAACCAAAATGTTTTAAAGCCCTCTTTAAACTAATACATAGAAAATGCAGGAGCTTCAAACTAACATCTTCCTCTTCTATTTATAACATAATAGTTCCACAATAATTTATTAAATTTTTATCAGTCTAAGAAACTTCCTAGTTATGTGGTTTTGCATCATCATTGGTTTTATAAAAGTGGTTATTCATTAGATTGAGTTAGTTAAGAGTTTTCAACAAAATATCATTTTATAGGTTGACAGAGAGGGCCAAAACTTTAAATTAATGTCAATGGACAAATTAAAAAAAAAAAAGTGCAATGAAAAGACCTATCATAAAAACCAAACAATTTCATGACCAGGCATAAGATGATAAACTGATTTTTCAGCCTAACTGATACAAATCAAATTCAATGATAATAATGCAAACTAGTCTATATATTCTGACATTGTAGTTTATTTATGGAAAAAAATTACAAATACTGTATTATAAGACAATGTGTTCGAAAATTAGAAAAAAATGAGAGGCTGATTTGCTGAATATCAAACTTATTTAAGTGATGTTTTAATTCCATTTCCTGTAACCTGATCCAATCAATATTACAGGACACAAAGTCCAAAGAACTTCTGGAACATGATAAAAGAAACTTGTTCCTTGATTTGTAAAATACTAGTTCACAGAGATGCATCTGGTTTAGAACTATTCCAGTTACAAGCAACAAACCAATTGAGAATCTAAAGTTCTAAGGTAATTCTTGCAAAAGTAAAACAAAGAAAAACCTCACTATTCTGAGAGAAAGAAGGAATAAAAGTAATTGAAAAAAGATAATGGAATTCAAAAAAGTCCTCAACAGTCAGAGGAGAAAAAAAAATGAGCTTAAATGTAAAATGTAGCCAAATCAACTTTAATATCTACACAGATATTGAATAAACTATGCAATTTACTATACACATTTAAAAGGATAAAGATACAAAATTAATTTATCAACACAAAAAATATGGCAGAGTCTCTTGAGTGATACAGATGAAAGTCCTACTTTTTTAGAAAGAGCTATAAAAGGTACTTATCAATGTTTTGTCATCAGACTGGTAGAGCATTTTAACTAAAATCCTACAGAGCATATTCTGACGTAGTTTTACTAAATCTTTTCCCTAACAAGCTGAACAATGGAATAGAGAAATGGTTTATAAAATTTGTGCATTTCATCATTCTGGCAGAGATGAAAGCAATCAGAAAGAAGGATCAAAATTCAGAATTGGGGCATAGTTGATAATGATAAAAACAATTTACAAATTATGAAAGAGAATAAAAAAAAAAAAAACTTCAGTAAGGAGGAGAAAAAAATGCAGTTTAAATGGGTGATAATGCAAAATATCAGTATTTGTGAAAAAGAGCAGAAGGCTATCAAATATCAAAATCTGATTGGGATCCAGAAGTCTAAAGCAATGGCAAATCCAGGAAATCTGGAGTTTCTTAGGAAGAATGCTGCATGTAGTCATAACAGGGAATTTATTGCTTCTGGACACTAAGATAATAATTTTGAAGCCTTGAATAATATTAAAAAATGTGGGAAAAATTGGAAAAAATCCAGAGGAGGGCACTAACAGTGCACAAAAATTAAAAATGAGACCTCAGGCATGGATTAAGATAGGATTTAATCTAGGAAATGAAAGACTAAGTGTAAGGCGGAAAGAGAAATGGAATGGGATTTGATAACATAATGCCAGTACATAACAGATAGCTAGAAAACAGCTCACTGATTTGTTGTGCTTCATAACCAATAGGGTAGGACTAGTAGGAAACATCCAATTCACCTTTCTCTTTATCCCTATACATCAGGCTTCTGACTTTGCTCGAGTGATATCATGAGGGAAAGATACTTCTCATATATTTGCAATTTTAGTATGAAATAGCTCCCAAACAGGTTCTTATCAGCATCCTCAGCTACAGTGACAGAATAACCAGCTCTTCAACCAGCCTTCATTAAAGGATGACAATTATTTAGTAGAATGAAGAAAACATTTTCAAAACTAACTAATTACTTTGTGTAACTGTCTAGCTCCTAACATTAGAAATATGTTATATACCTAATTAAAGGACCTCTTATAATCTGAATGTTTCTTAAAGAAGAAAAAAAAAGAAAAAGGAAATTAATGATGGGACATTTTTCTTTTTCATTATAGGTGAAGGAAAATGTGTACATGCTGAAATGCTTGGTTTGCTCTCTGAAGACTTCTATCTCACATATGTCTGTTTCCCTGTTTCTGCTTGCTTTGAGGAAAAAATTTGTTATTCATTGACATCCTTTGCATCAACTGGCTGTGCTCAATGCAGTGATAAAGGGTAGAACCCCAGCCACTCATTCTGTGTGAGAATAGGCAGCCATGGCACAGTCCATACCTTGTTGTGCCAAGCCTTGTGCATAGCAATTCCTACAGGATGCACCGTAAATCACAGTCTACACTAATTTTCTTCCCTGTCTAGTGCACATGATTACTGAGCTATAAGTTCTAGAAAGAAAGTCAGTACAAAACCAAAATGCTAGTTCCCAGTTTTTCCTAGGTTTTCAACTTTCTTACTACAATGGTAATTTTTTAAATTTTCTTCATCAGATTTCAATAATCCCTTCTGCAAATAGAAGGCTTATGTATATGCATTTGTGGAAGAATAATTTGGTTAGTGTTCAGTGATAAAACTGGTAAATAAATAATCATATAGAAGAAAAAAAAAGAATTACACTTATGTGTATTTTTCAATATCTGCAGCATTAATTCAACCTAATGCTGAAATTATCTGGATAGGTAAAATATAATCATTTTGTATCAAAAATTAGTATATCTAGTTAATTTTTTTTTTTTTAATAAAACATTATGTCCTATTTTTTAAATCAAATGGAAAGTCTAGATTTGTTGGGTTGGGATATGCTGTAGTCCATGAGATAATGATCTAAATAAGTAGTATAAATTCAGGGCTAGCAAGATATTTTTAGCTAATAAAAATTTGTTAATAAATACTCAATTACACGAATAATTAACAGAAATTGCAACAAAGGATTTCTTAATGACTCTAAAATGTGTTAGTAAAAAGTAGATTTTAAGAAAAAAGCAGTAAAAAGTGTTTTGTCTATACAGCCAAACAACTATCGGAATTCAACATATATACAGTCATAAGCAAAAGAAAAAAGGTAACAAAGCTGAAACTTCATATTGCTCCAGCCAATTAAATCATGGAAACCTTGATTTAAAACACAAATGCTTGAAGTACATCTTTGCTTGGGTTTGAGGACAGGGGCTCTCTCTAAACTGGGAGACCATTAACATGAGTTTGGAGCGCTATAGCTCTTGAACTTACCATAAACCAAACTAATGCACCTAAACCAAATGTTATTCCTAAGAATCAATATTTGTAAGCTGAGCTGCAGAGCTTAATGACAGAGGGCTTTATGTGTGAATTTGTTCTAACACAGTCCAGTGATCAGCTTCTTCTACAGACAAACAAAGGTTTGAATCATATAATCATTAAGGTTGGAAAAGACCTCTGAGATCATCAAGTCTGATGTCTGACTGTTGACTTGACAATGCCATGATCACTAAATCATGTCTCAAGTGCCACATCTTCACAGCCTTTTGAACACTTCTGGGCACAGTTGTTCCAATATTTCTCTGGCCATCTGTTCCAATTTCTAAACAGCCTATTTTTTTAATACACAGCCTCATTCTCCTCTGGCACAACTCAAGGGCATTTCCTCTTGTCCTATCATGTATTACCTGGGAGAAAATATCCACTTGCTAGAACTTCTTTCAGGTAGTTGTAGAGAGCAATAAGGTCCATTCTTGAGACTCCTCTTCTCCAGACTAAGCAATGCCATCTCTCCCAGTTGCTCCTCATCAGATGTCTTCTCCCAGTCCTTCACCAGCTCTGTTGCCCTTCTCTGAATATGCTTCAGCATCTCAAGGTATTGTAGAGAGGGGTCCAAAACTAAGCACAGGAACCGAGGTGCTGAGTACAGGGGAAGAATCTCTTCCCTGGTCCTGCTGGCCACACTATTTCTGAAACAGGCCAGGATGCCATTGGCCTTCTTGGACACCTGAGCACACTGACAGCTCGTGTGCAGCTGGCTGTTGACCAGCACACCCAAGTCCTTTCCTGCTGGGCAGCATTCCAGCCACTCTTCCCCAAGCCTGTGGTCACACATGGGATTGTTGAGACCCAAATGCAAGACATAGCACTGGGCCTGAGTGAACCTCCTAAAACTGTCCTTTACCCATCTATCCAGACTGTCCAAATCACTCTGTAGATTTCTCCTACCCTCAACATCTAAGCTTAGTCATCGGCTATTTCCATTCTCGTTTTTGTGAAATGAGTTTCCAATGAGAAAACAAGACAAAAAATCTCCATGTTGGCCTGAAATAAAACATTAAAATACACTCCAGACTAGACATCAGCTTCTGAAAACAGTAAATTAAAAATCTCTTTTATTCAGTATAACACATCCTGGTGAAAATAATGAAATCTTGAGAAGGCTGTCTGCTCTCAATCATTGTATAGAAAAATTCAGAATGGCTTATTCATTAAAGAAAAATTTTTTATTAAGATGACATGAATTAGAATAGTCTTTGTAAAAATTCCTTGGAGTAGAGTGGGGGCAAGCTGCACTTAGAATAGATTAATATATATCTCAAAACACAGTCAACATAATACATTTAATAAGCAGCTTAAAAATTACTCAAAGTGATTATGTCTTCCATCTTTGTCTATTAAATTTACAAAAATATTTTAAAAACCCAAATTCTATTATCAGCTCTATTACAGATACATTTTTATTTGGAAGGTGGAAAACTGAGAGCTGAAGAGAAATTAAGTTTGTAATTTCTAATGTTTTATTTTAGACAAAATTCATGTCAATCAAATTTTTGATATCAAAATTATATAATGAAAATTTACTCGAAATTTTTTCCCAAACATTGTGGCAGCAAAGAGGTTGTTTTATGGGTTTGACCCTTTGAACTGGAAATTACAGTCAGCACTGGTGTTTAAGAAAAAGTTCTTCTGAGTGTTCAAAAGTCATGTTTAACTGAGCTCTTTCTGGATTATTATGTTGAGGCATCAACTTATCTTAATCTATTTTATGAGTCTTTTTTGAACCATGAACAAAGATAGAATAAAATGCATACTTTAACATAGCATTTTAAGGTGGTTCTTCAATCTCTAACCTGTTTTAATGCTGATGGATTTTAATGCTTGAAGAATCAATGCTTCTGATGAAAACTATTTTATCAAAGCTTGTTTTTTACCTTCCTGTGGCTCAACACTACCTGTGTTGAATGGTGACCAGCTGTTTCTGATGGGTGCTTTGAAACTGGATTTCATCATCCCATAACAGAGATGGTGCAGTACTGATTATTAGCATTTGAATATTTGGAATAATTATAACCTAAATCTGCTTTTTGCTTTTCTTCATGTGTTTCTTCACATCTCAAACTGCTGGATTTTTTTTCAGGAAAGTCAAGTGTAGCACAAGTTCAAAGCTGAAAGATCTAACCTATTCGTCTGTGCGCAGTACCACTCTGTTTAACAGATTTGACTTAGATGACAGATTCCCAGCTCCTCCTTCCTGGGCCAGGAAAGATTTTATTATAATCAGCCCTTCTAATTTAGAATCTTTGACAATTTCCAGAGGGCATCATGTCCAATATACTATATAAAGAATGACAGTTTCCTTGTCAAGCAATTGAAGTCTAAAGTAGACTGAAACAGGTAATACCAAAAGATAAAACCTATGCATTACTATTTCCTGTTATCAGGATCTGAAATAGAGAGTTCTCATCCCCTGAGACAGCTGTACTTAGAACAAGAATTAGAAAGCTAACAAACTCGTGCTTTAAAAACATTCAGTGACACTTGACTCATCTCAATGTCACTTTCATGGAATTAGAATGAGACAGTGGAGCGTTTACAGTGAAGATTAGTTAGCTGTTACATCAACATCTTAACTAATCCAGGGACCAATATATAAATATTACCACGGACCGTCTTCCAACATTAAACATAAAGCAACTGGCCATTGTAGATATAACCAGGACAAAACTCTTCAAAATTAAGAGTTTATTTGTCACTAATACTTTTTTTGCTCATTGTGTTGCTTTAGGGCGTACATAAGTATCTATTTTTCAGTCAAATCAATGTATCAAAGTATCTTATTTTTGTGGGTATAAATCTTTGGGTTTCTTTAATTCCAATTAACAGCATGGCAGAGCTTGTTTCATCTCATAAAATTAATAATATTTTTATTGAAACAATAAACTCTAATATAAAGAGAATTCTGAAAGATGTTTCTCAATTTTATGTAGACCATAATATGATCTGTAGTTTTAGATTTATTTAACATCATAATTTGGTTTTATTATTACTTTCTAACAAAACTGATGATTTTTCATGATTTAATTTTATTTCATCCCTTTGAAAATACTCTAAATTGTATTATATTGCTTTTGGATTGCAATAAATCCGCAGATCCCAAGGTTCACAAATCTTTATTCAACATTAGATGTGGATATTATTGTGGAAAAGGAAAGTCTTATACTAAAGATAGAACTAAGGATAGCAAATTATTTTCCTTCTGCATAATGATTTACAGAAGAGGAAATCTGATGGAAGATCCTTTACAAGGACAAGAAAATGGAAAGCAAGCTGATGATAACCTTGGTAACTGATCTTAAAATACCTTGCATGAGTGACGGATCAAGACTGAAGCAATGGAATACTGGAAGAGGCCACAGGGAAAAAACCTCAGGGAAATATAGTTAAAATAAAAAATTTAGGACCTTTTTTTGTATTGGTGCTTGACCTGAAAACTTGCAGTTTACAGTTTATATGGTCTAAATCCCTCTCTGTGGTCCAAATAACACAATCTCACTAAAAATATGATATGGCCTCCTTAAGATGATAGGTTAGGGATTTACACAGAATGAGACAAAAAGTTCCTTACTCATATTAAAGAGATTTACACCTTGCAAAGTATTGGGAGGGGGGGGGGTTTATGGTTTTGTTTTTGTGGTTGCTTTTTTGTTTGTTTATTTGTTTGGATTTTTTTTACAAGGAAAATTACACTGCTTTTCAGAATTCTGAAATACCAAATATTGAGAGCATACCTTATTTATGTAAAAATCTTGAAGGGAAAAGAAAAACAAAAGAGTTTAAGACTACTACAAACTAAAAAACACTAATTATTGTTTCTCTGCCCATTATAGGAACATGATGTCACACAACTGATAGTAATTCTGATGACAGGTAGAAAAACATTAATGTATATAATATTACTAATATTTTCAGAGAATATTGACTAGGACAATCTTGTGAAAAGAGACATTGCATAACTGAGAATATTTAGATCCTGTTCCTGGCTCTTCAAAGTATTTCTTGCCTGACTTGCATTAAATCTTTTAGGCTATAACTCCAACAGTTAGTCATGCATTCTACATAAAACACATAAAGTGTGAAATTGTGCATGCCTTATATTGTATTGCTAGACTGAGGCTTAGTTTCTTATATTCTTTGTGCCCTCCTCACAAAATATTGTGAGGAACACTTTCTACAGCTAAAATTTTGAGCTGTATTCAAATGTTGTGTAAGAGTGAAGAGTGTAGGTGTAATACCTAGACAGATGTTATGGAATTATGAATGATATCAAGGACTGAAATACAATTTACTAACAGAGACTAGCTAGAGCAGAGGTCTTTCACACTCATAACAATAGAAACTCATTTAGGATATCATAAATTATCTCTGCGTGATTCCAGAAAAAATTATGCTAATGTTGTAGAAATGGAGAAGCATTTTTTTAATCAGGTGGCCCCATAAAGAACTAGATTGCCATTGCTATTAAGTGGCCATAGGCTTTTCTCTGAGTGTGCCTGAGGCTGACCATGCAAGGTCCCTGTCCTGGCCAGTTCTTATGAGTCTATTAGGGGAACTGGCTGTGTGATCTCGATACTGTGTGTCTCTTGTTATGATGCACATTTTAAGAGCAGGATAATGGAAATGGTTTGGAAAATATGACAGAGATCAAAAGCAGGAGCCCCAGAACCATAAAGAGTTCATTGGTGATCAAATGCTGGTCAGTGAAGAAGCTCACACTCAAGCAATGGGAAAAGTCAGCTTTTGCTTTAAGGGAAGTAGCAGCAGCTATGCAAGGGAAGATAAAAAGCAAAAATAAAAAAAAAAAAAGCAAGAAATCCAACCAACTAAAGAAAAAGAAACAAAAAAAAATGTCTAGGAAGAGGATAGGACACTTATGACTTGGTAAAAATAATCCCCACCTTGCCCCTCAGTCTTTGTGCAGCATAGAGCCCAGGAGTAGAGGAGAGAAACTGTACTTTCTGGAAACCTGAAGGATTTAAGATACAGAATTAAGAATAGTGAAAATTTAAGAAAGTACTTCTCTTTGGGGTTGCCTCTTGAGGCTCTCCACCCTGATCTCAATAACAAAACATTAAGATAGGTACCTACCAATAACAGCAATGCAATATCAAGTTGATGGTACAGTGGATTAACAGCTAATGTAGTTTATGATTATTAAAGAGCAATTTCTTTGAACACATGGTGATAATGACTGATAATGTATCGTGATGGATTGAACTATCCAATAGTAGTATGTGCTAATGAATTTCAGTCCAATGAAGTTTTGATGCTTAAATCTTACCCTGTTTATCAGTCTTCTAAACACGCCCATCAGAATGGTTTCTAAATTCCATAACTATATCTCCCCAATTCTGACATTGGAAATGTAGGTAGTGTAAAATAACTTTAAACAGATGGGGTATTTTTATTACTTTTGGCTTCTTTAAATGGCCATTTTTAAATTTAGGTTGAGAAACACATAGTCATTCTCAGAAATGGTATTGGAAGCTTTGAAATCTGAAGAGAAGGGCTGCTAACAAGAAACATATGGGGGTTTTTGAGATATATAGTCAACAGTACCAGACTCTAAGAGTCAATAAGTCTTAATTTACTGTGTAAGCAAAGAATCCATTATTGATAAAATGATGGTCCCTGGCCTCTGATCCCATTCCTTACAATCTCACTCACTGTGAAGCCTGTAGAATGGAACACATCCATCAAAGTTCTCCTAAGGGCAAAGTCAAAGCTGAAAGAGACTGAGAAAAAGAGGAAGGTCTAGTGGAATGCAAGTGTACATGTCAATATAAATTCATACAGGACAGCATTTAGAGGTAAGCAAACCTGCTTCTTCAAGTGTCTTCACATGTGTACTCTAATAGTGGATAATTCAGAGCAGCCACAATGCTATCATGTCTTCTGAAGGATTTCAGATCTCCGTCACTGAAATTTGCTGAGATTGTAGAGCAATTATACACATTACACAACCTATAACAAGAAATAGAGTGTTATGGTGGGTGAGGCTTACCTAGTGGGTTGATGTTCGCTGGCCGATGCTCCTGGTCCTGGGTAGGGATATTCTTGACTATTTACTCAGCTCCACTCTCTACTGTCAGCATTTTGGCTAGACTATACAGATGTACATTTCTGATAAGGGATCTATCAATGATTCTGTCCCAGTTTGATAGGAGTCAACCTGTCACCTTTATACACTGCCAACTATGAATCTCAATGAACCACTTTCATGATTCACACTGTATCACTTAGAGACTTCACCCCACAGCATTCAATTTCAGTTATTTTAATGGCTACTAGAGTGTAAGAGAAGAGTGCATAGGTAGTGAAAGCTTGTACATGAATATGCTTATCTTTAATATTTTTGAAGTGAATCACCTCAGTGGTCGTGAAGTGCAGTAACTGTATGAAACTTAAGTAGAAAATAACTTTCACAGAGCATTCTTTAGATCCTAGACACTACAATGCATTCTGTCTATGGGAGCAGACTATAAATACTATGAAGAAAATTCCCTGAAATAAGCAGGACAGGCATCATATCCTTACAGCTATTTTATTTTTAATTTGCTTGTATTAGATTGATATCATTATTTAGACATAGCCCTTGCTTATCTTTACATTTACATGGTTTCATGGTACCTAATTTCTCTAAATCTTACAATTTATCAGGGTCAAATGTGAGAGTCCCTTTTATGGGAAATTCTGAAGAATATTGACACATTTTAGCATTGCTTTAGATTTGCATAAATATGCACATGAATATTCACATATACAATTTTGGATTAATACCAATTACTGTTCTGCTTTTTTTTAATAGGACTAGAATTTCTAAATTTTCTCTGGAGAAAAGTTAACTGACATTTCAGAGTTTTCCAAAATGACCTGTTTCTCTTTCCTTTCACCCCATAAAGTTCAGAGGTTTTGAGGCCAGAACAATGAGATTTACTGTTCTTAAACTAGAAAACAGACTAGGTCACATCTGTGTACAATCTATAAGGTCTTGCTAGGTTGCTACATGAGCATTTTGGGAAAGGAACTTAAAAATCTTCCATATCTTTGTCCCTGGTACCTGTTAGAAAATCAGAAAAGAAAATAAATCAAAATGCTATTTCTTAATGGAAAGCCATTTCACTGGAAAACTGTCATCAGTTCTGTTCTCAGTGCTCTATTTCTGCTTCTGCCCAGATGTATTTGCAAAATTCATCTCCCTTGTGTATATTGACATGACAGGGCATCGGGGATCCAATGAAGCAGTAACTGAGTATCATGTCAGTAATTTGACAGATCAAGGACTCTTCAAGGACTCCGTAATGAAGACTCTGCCATTCATTTTTCTCTCAAATATGCATACTCATATTAGTTTGTTCAAACTTTCTGTGTAGTCTCTCTTAGCAATGTGAAGGGAAATTCAGTTTATTCTGTGTAGATTTCAAGTTGTCATTATAACTAAATCAAGATTTTGCTGCATCAGGTACAATTTCAGACAAAATAATATAATTATTTGTGTTAGAGATTAAAACAATTTTTCTAAGCAACGTTTCTTTTAAAAATAAACCAAATTATGAATGCATCAAGTTGTCTTTACATGTAATAATAATTTAACTTATGTCAATGAAAACATCCAACTTTAGAACAAAAGGTCTAACATTCAGCTAAACTCTGCCCTTGCTTTTCAGCAGGCAAACTTTCTTCATTAGAAATTGCTATCAGAAGCTATCACTTCAGGGATTTTCCCACAATCAAAGGCAGAACTTATCCCTCAATTCATAATTCTGATGCACCTAGTGCTGCAGAAACTGTTCAACAGCATGTGATACTGCCAGTACCTCTGTGGGTGCGGGAGTATGCATTCCCAAGCAGTCATACAGCACATGCAGTATGAGACACAACCAATGCCATAATTTACTGCAGTGTTCTCCACTCTACAGGTAGATCCCCAAAGCAGAGGGTTTCCATCTTTCATAAGTTTGTGTTTTTCACAGTTATTCACTTGAAAGTTCCAGCTCATAGGATTCAGGCCTTGCAGTAAAATTGTTAGCCCAAGTTCATTACAAGTTTTTTTTATGTCACACATTTAAGGGTAATCATAGCCTTGCAGAATTTAATCTTTACTGAAGTATTTGCTTCCTTGGCCTTAATGTATGAAGAGGAATGGCTGTTGGCTTCCAGATATTCTAACACTTATATTAGCTTAGTTTTGCAAGAGAAATATGGATTTTCTCCTAAGACTTCAAAATATGGTGAAACATGTAATTCAAAAATATGACTTTAACGCTGTTGCCCTAAAATATGTAGTAATACATAAAATAAAACCCAGTAAGATGTTGTTGGATAAATTCTATGCAGTGTTTTTACTGAATTAGTATGCTTTAAATACATATTTTCTTTAAAGGTATAACATAGATTTTGTGAAGCTAACATTTAGTATACATGTAAACTGAGTTGTTAATATATGTATACATGTATATTTAAAATAAAATAAAAAAACAAAACTACAAAACAATTGACCTCTCATACTATTCTGTTGTTTCAGAGATTTTTTTTTCTCACTGTTTCAGAGATTTTTTTCTCACTTCTCATTTCTCTGTGGTACACACAGGGTAAAATGCATAAGCACAACATGCATCATGGGCTCATTCATCTTCAGGATTTCATTTGAAAACTTAATACTTACATAAATTTTCTCTTTGGAAGAAGGAAGAATTCTGGTATGGTTTCAGATTCTCCTCCAGTGTAGCTATATGTTCTTCACAGTGTCCCTGAGTCTCCTCTCTCTTGCATAAATGGTATGTTCCTAATGTTTTCTGACATTGTACAATGAATCTATAATGTCAAGGAGACTAAGCCATTTTAGAGTGAGGAGATTAAATGTGAAAGCTTCTTGGAAAAGTGACTACATGCATCCAAGGCCAGAATGATTGATGAGAAGAGGTATTAGATTGTCTAATATTTTTAAATGTGCGATATGTTATTAGTAAGGACTTGGCATATCAACAGCAAAGAGGGTCACAGGGATTTGAAGATCTATTAGTCAGATGTGGATCTTCTTCCCCAAAAGGGATGTAATGAGAATAGAACCTTTGTACAAAACTTATAGGATTTCTGGGTCACTCTGTGTATGAAATGAATTGTCTTGTAAAAATATATTTGTATTGGGTTTGCATGAATTTTGATAGCTGGAGGGGCTACATAGGTGGCTGCTGTGATAACCTGGCCTTGAACCCTTCCAGAGATGAGGCATCCACAACTTCTCTGGGTGATGTGTTCCAGTGTGTCACTAACCTCACAATAAAGATTTTCTTCCTGATATCTATTTTAACCCTACTCCAGTCTAAAGCTCCCTTTTGCCCTATCTCTACATGCCCATATAGAACGTCCCTCCTCATCTTTCCCATTGGCACCCTTTCAGTACTGGAAGGCTGCTATAAGGCCTCCCCAGAGCCTTCTCTTCTCCAGGCTGACCAATCTCAGGTCTCTCAGCCTCTTGTGTTTTCTTCATAAGCCTATTAATTTTATTTATTTTTAACAGACAGACAGAATCAATGACTTCCACGGACGTTTGCTTGACTTAGGCTATACTTACTATGCTTTTCAATCTTATGATGCTTTTAATCCTATGCCTCAGCTTTTTTTTCTACAGTTCTTTAACCATGCAAGAAAAGAACAAGAATCCATATTTTTTAAGAGCTATAAAAGGAAAGATTGTATTCTGAGATATGTTGTCAAGAGATGTTCCACTGTGACCCTTGAGTACTGCTAATTTGATTTAATTTTTTGTTTGGCTAATTTTTTTGTTTACAGTTCCTAATAAAACTTTTTATGGGAAATTAAATGTAGCTTTCAACAATTTCTTTAGAAACAGAGACGTATTTTTCTCAGAAAGCAAATATGAACAATACAGCATGCTACCTATAAAGGGAAAATTATTTTCCCAGCACATCCTTACAGAAATATGAACAGAAGTCTGGCTGTTGTTGTTCATATACCTTCTGACATTGGCCCATCTTTATTACTTTAATTATACCATTGAACAACATGGAAACATTGAACAAATGCTGAACTTCAGAAACTCTCTTTTTCATAAGCACAGAATATTAATAGATGCCGACTATTACTGATAATTGTTTATCACTACTGTTTGAGTACTTCAAGACAAATGCGGTAATTTATCAGTTTTTTGACAGCAAGAACCAAAATGAACCTGATGAGGACCAGCCTTAATATATGTCTCTCTATGAGCCTACATCTCTACACATGAATCTAAGGATAGTGAAAGAAATTCATTAAAAAACACAGTGAAAAAGCACAATCTAAGAATTTTTACAATACTTTAGTAAATACTATCCATGTACAAAAATGCTCTGAACATAGAACAAGTTAAGTAACTAAGATATGTGAGCCTGATGCTTATTTTTGATACATTTGTTAAAGATCGGTTTCTTCCTAAGGCCAGTTCATAAATAAAAAAGATTGAGGATTTTGTAATATTGCTGATACTATATATACCCACAAAATTAAATTTATTAAATTATTTTTTCCTTGAGTTGTCAGCTTATATATTTAAATTATCTGAAACCTGCAAAGGATAAAATGAATTGCTTAAAATAGGTATGAAATTGTGTCCACTGAGGTTCTACAACACTACCATTATTAGATTTAGTTTTAGTTAACTTGTTATTCAGGCAGAACTGGAAATAAAATCACAGACTGTTAAATTGGTTGAGTCTTACAAGGTCATTGATGCAAATTTAAGGGGCTTAGAGATATCGTAAATATGACTAGAAACAGCAAAATGAGATTAAACCTTGGAGAGGCAGGATAATATTTCCAGGGGAAAAAATAAAAGAAGGACAGATTGTTCTGCTGAGGTTTTATGGACCCGGGGTGCTGGTCAACAGCAGCTGAACATGAGTCAGCAGAGTGCCCAGGTGTTCAAGAAAGTCAGTGGCATCCCAGCCTGTATCAGGAATAGTGTGTGATTGACCCCATGTACTCTGCACTGATGGGGGCACACCTCAAATCCTGTGTTCTGGGCCCCTCTCTGCAAGAAAGACATTGAGGTGCTGGAGCAAGTCCAGAGAAAGGCAGAAAAGCTGGTGATGTGTCTCGAGCTCATGTCCTGTGAGGAGGGGCTGAGGGAAATTGAGATGGCTAGACTGGGGGAAAGGAGGCTCAGGGGGGACTTTATAGCTGTCACTACCTGAAAGGAGGGTGTAGTAAGGTCAGGAGTGGCCTCCTCTCCCACGTAACAAGTGATAAACCAGAGGAAATTACCTCAAGTTGTGCCAGAGGAGATCTAGATTGGATATTAGGATAGAATTCTTCACTGATAGGGTGGTCAGGCATTGAAACAGGTTGCCCAGGGAAATGGTTGATTCACCATATCTGGAAGAATTCATGTGAAAGTGGCAGTTAGAGACATGGTAGTGCTGAATTAATGGGTAGCCTCCATGATCTTAAGGGTATTTTCCAATATTATTGATTCTATGATTTTATTAGTGCAATATTGGCCAATTTTCAGCATTACACTCTTTGGGATGTTCAGAAAACTTGAAAAATAAACTAAAGGGCTACAGAAACTAACTTATTACAAGATTATAAGAATTCATAATGTGTATTTCCAAACAAGCCTGAATATCAGCCCTTAGGTTTTTTAATATATTTTCTGTGCTATGTTCATTCACGTAATTGTCTTATAGGAAGTGAAAAAGCAAAGGATACATCTGGACTACAATTACATTCTCATTGTGCAATATACCTTTTTATATGTCACTAAACATATATCTTGGACTAGCAGCATTACCTGAATGATCATAAATGATTAGTGACAACAGAAAGAGATTATCGAAGGAATTTTGGAAGTTGTGGTTAAGATGTCAGCTGTCACATGACCTATGGGATGACATCCATTATCAACATGGAAATGTTGATGCTAGATGTTGTAGCATAGGTCATGTGAGAAAGAACTGCAGGAACTTGAGGAAATGGTCTCAGCAGAGGTAAAAAAATCATGGACAGAGTTGAAAAACATTGGAACAGACTGCCCCAGAAAATGGTGGAGTCACCATCCCTGGAAGGGTTCAAAAAACATGTGGCTATGGTATGTGAATACAGAGTTTAATGGTGAATAAGGTGGTGTTGCTAGTTTGATGGTTGGACTTGATTGCAAAGACCTTTTACAGTCTAAATCATTCTATGTGTCTATGAACATCGCTACTCCCTTTCACAACAAGATATTGTTCATAGTTGCAGCTATGCACATGATTTTGAGTAAATACCTTTATGCAAATACATTTGAAAAAATTCTACTTGAGTTTATTTTTAATAACATTTAAAAAATATAACCCACTGGATTCAGTGGGGGGGCTCGAGAAACAACTACATGTAGAGATGTGCTAGAGAGGATCCTACAGCATCCACACCGCATCTATATGAGATTCAGAAAAAAGCTGGACCCATGGACAACTTATAACACTTTATTTCTATGAAAAGAAGCCTGGGCATGGGTCACAATCTGGAATAGTCTTCAAGAAGTGTCCATTAAGAATGATGAGACTCCACTGTCCCTGCACATACTTTATATACCCAAGCAAACAAATATAAAGGTAGGCTGAAACAACTGTCAGTGAAAATGACAAAGCATGTGAGAGAAATCAAGATGTTAAAAATTTACTCTTCTATTGTCATGTTATTGCAAAGTTCCCATACCTTCTCAGTGATTTCTCATGGGTAGCTGCCCACAGCACTGACTGCCACTCCCCTACAGCACAACCAACAAACTCCAACTCTCTTCTCAACCAGCTAACCCACTTTTTTATAGCACTCATCTCATTGGACACAGCTGTGGCCTGTTAAGGGCAGGCCTATTCCTAATTGGTAATTAGTACAGCTGCCACTCAGGGTGAGATTACCTTCAGCACTATCATTATTTTCTTACATTCTATCCCCCCACACTCCTCTTGGCCTTTTCACTTCTAACTGGAGAAAATGTTAGGCAATACCTGAAGATATTTTTTATTTGATTTTGACCTTCTATTTTTAATGTTTTTTCAGAAAGTTTGAAGAAGCAGGAAAAACAGATCATCCTACAAAAGAAGCTATTGAACAAAACATTTAAGAGCTTGCCAGATGCAGTTATTCAGTCTATTTTCAGCAATACATTGAGACTGTAGGCAGTCACCACATCAGTTACTGGGTTTTATATTCTTTCTTCCACATGAACTTTCCCCATTTTCTCCAAAGACTGCTAAGACTCAGATTAGGTTTTAACCACAGACTTCAATTTCAAGGAAGGCATTTTTGACAGGCAGAGTGGTGAGAGTGGGTTTTACTATGTCTTTTCTAGAATAACCCTCTTCAGAGAGGAAAAAATGCAACGTATCACTGGTGTGATCTGATCTTAGTTGTACAAATGGGCAGCTGGTGTCAGAGAGTGTCTTTGAATGACAGTGCCTAACTTTTTTGGCATATTTTTTTTTATGGCAACAGTGTAAAGCCAGAATGACTACTGTTCCAGAGTGAGCAGTGGGAAGATGAACAAAGGGAGAGGAGAGTTAGAACAAGGAGCTGGAGCTGGCAGATCTGTTGGTGATAATTTCTGTAAGGAACTGTGAACACAAGTCAGACCTCAGAGATCATCGGAAGGAGCCTTCTGACAAAGTAAAGAAAACAGTGTCTGCTGTGACAGAAAATTAATGGCTTGGCTGAAACTGAGGCAAGAAGTAGGATGTGCCTGCAACGATGCAGCAAGCAGGGGCAGATTTTTTATAATGCTTTTTATAGTCTTATATAGCCACTTCAACAGTTCTTTATTTTAGAAAATAAAGTCTAGTGTTGAAAATTCAGCTTAGGAAGTATAGGCAGGTGTTACCGTGAGTTGTCAAGGTTACTGAATTTGTTGCTAGGAGTTCGATGTTAGAGCTGGGCTTTCCATCCTCTTAAGTTCTGGAACTATTTGTGTGTTTCTTTCTCCAGCCAGTTTCCTTCATAGTAGCCCTAATTCTGGCACATGAAACAAAGGACTATGATTTTGTCCAGAAGGGAAGTCCTTGGTCTGCCAGCCTATTGTGACAGGCAGCAGTCACAGAGCTGCAAACACAAAAAGACACTAAGTACTCACTTGACAACAAGATAAATATCACAGATCGTGGTCTTGTAATAGCAAAAAAATATATTTTTTAGGCTACACTTTGGAGGAAAAATTACTTTCAAAACACTGTTAATTAGGAGTACAATCACCTAAGAAAAGCCTGCAAGATCATCTGAGTAAGGTTGGACATCTATTGCATGGATCAAAAGTTATCAGGGAAAAAAAAACACCAGAGAGAGAAATATATTCATCTTTGTAATCTGCCTTCAGCAACTCAACTGGAGTGGTAAATGTTTACACTAGAATAACACTGTGGCAAATGGAAACCTGCTTTTATGAATTCTTATGTAGTCCCAGAGACTCTCAAAATTATACTCCTGTCATTAGAGCTCAGGTTTTAGAAAGCTTTTTTCAAAGACTTCCTTTTTCTTTTTTCCTTCTTCATTTTTTTCTTTTATCTCTTTTTTATCTTTCTTCCACCTACACTTTTCCCCCACCCCTGAAGTCTTCTTTGAGCTTTAACATAAAATGAAATTGAGTAAAGAAACTCAATGCAAAGCCTTTCTTTAATCTCTTTTGCAGCTGTTACAACCTGTTACAAATTTAAAGTGAAAAATTCAAATCTATGGTGAAGGACTGGGAAACTTCTTACATTTACAGTTACATCAAATTCTGTCATTGATTCCCACTATCATCATCAATCTGTTACTTAAGATCTGATCTCTGGTGTTCACAAGGCTTTCATTACAGACAAGTTTTGGATAATGAACAAAATCAACTGGTATTCTTCATATATATTCCTCAAATTTTATTGACACTTCTTAAAAGTATGTGTATGCTTAGCTGTTACATCTCATACCACTAGCAAAATTGATCATGCTGCAAGGCACTTATTTTTGACCTCAGATTTTCAACAGCTCTTGTGTATGGTAATAAGGTAAAATCAACAGGAACATCTCTTAACCATTCCCGGTAACTTGTCACACTGCCTGCCTGCAGCAGTCTTGAATCATTCTGTGAGAAGCTGCAAGAAGCTTCCTCCCCCATGTCGGACAGAGCCAATGCCTGTCAGCTCCAGGACAGACCTGCTGCTGGACAAGGCTGAGCCAATCAGGAATGATAGTTAACACCTCTGTGATACCATATTTAAGAAAGAGAAAAAGATATTGTACAGTTTTAATTGTGGTTAGAGAAGAGCAGATTGTGAATATACGAGAAGAACAGCTCTACAGGCACCAAGGTCAGTGAAGAAAGAAGGAGAGGAAGTGCTCGAGGCACTGGAGGTGAGATTCCTCTGAATCCTGTGGTAAAGACAATGGCGAAGTAGCTGTGACTGTGCAGCCCATGGAGAGCAGTTGGATTCCCAAAGGAGGCAGGGAATCTGCTGGAGAAGAGTCCTGTCAAGGACGTGAAGTACTGTGGAGACAAGAACCCATACTAGAACGAATTTCCTGGGAGCACTTGTGACCCTGTGAGGGACCCATCCTGGAGCAGGCTGGGCCTGAAAGACTGCATCCCATGGAAAAGTGAACCATGCTGACAGTTTGGGGAGAGCTGCTAGGCATGGGATGGACTCACACTGGAAAAGTTTGTGAAGGACTATGTGCCATAGGAGGAACCCCACACGGGAGCAGGGGAAGGACTCTTCTCCCTGAGCAGTGGCAGGATCAATGTGCGATGAAATGATTATAAAATCCCCATTCCCATCACTGTAGGAGAAGAAGATAGAGCCTGGGTAAGAGGAAAGAAAATAGAGCCTGGGTAAGAGGGAAGGGTGAAGGAAAGTTGCTTTTAAGAAATTATTTTATTTCTCATTATCTTTCTCTGCTTTTGGTTAGTAGTAAATTCACTTAATTTTCTCAGCTTGAATCTGGTTTGCCCATGACGGTATTTGGTGTGTGACCTTTCCTGGTCTTTATCTCAACTCATGAATGTTTGTTATAATTTTCTTCCCTGTCCAGCTGAGAAGGGGAATGATAAAGAGGCTTTGGTTGGTGCCTGGCATCCAGCAAGGGTCAACCCACTACAGAGATATCCTGAGGGAATGACAGATTTGCAGTTTACTTCTAGCTAACAAGAATTCCTTTCATAAAGAGTGATTGCCTTTTCTACCAATTGATACCTCAGTTGTTTCAGTTGTTAAAAGAGAAGCAGCAAAATGATGTATGTTGGAAGGGGTGTATGGAGGTGTCCAGTTCCATAGGGACCATTTTCAAGTTAGTTCAAGCTTTAGAAGTAGATCAAGTTACTCACTATGCTGTCTGCTTGAGTTTTGAATCTATGCTACTGAGTGTAGGTATTCCACAACTTCTGTGAAACTCTTTTCCAATACTTGGAAAATGACCAAACTAAATGATGGTTAATTACCATAATTAAAAAAAATCTATACTATATATCTATATCTATATATCTATATATCTATATATCTATATATCTATATATCTATATATCTATATATCTATATATATATATATGACTGCAGTTTCCCTTTCTGGAACTTGTATCTGCTGCTTTTGCATATACTTCCCATTAGATATTTGTAGGCAGTGTAAGATTTCACTGTAACTTTCTCCTCTTAAGTCTGAATAAATCCATTTGTGTCTACTTCTCATTAGAAATGATGACCTGCAGCTCCCTAAAATCTGAGCCTCTTTCCTCCAGTTTGCTGATATCAAATGGGACACAGTGCTCCATATCAGTTCTCAAAAGTTTCACATTGATTGGAATAACTACTTCATTCAATCTGCTGTGTTCTTGATGGCACGACCCAGTATGCAACTGGCCTTTGCTGCATGGGTACATCCCTAATTCTGTTCAACTGGTTGTCCAGCAGGACCCCGATGCTATTTTCTGCAGAATGGCTTTCTGTGCAGCTCCCACCCCAGCTGTACTGCGTAGGTTTATTCCATTAACCCTAGGGGCACTGCAAATGACTGACTACCAATATACTGACTACTACTATACCTCAAACCATTGACCCTGCCCTTTGAGCCCAGGCCGTTCAGCAAATTTTCTACATAGTTTACAGCTTTGCTCTGTGTCTTACAGTACATCCATGCTGTTGCTAGCTGAACAATTCATGGTTGCTAAGGAATGTTCTTCTCTCTGTGGGAAAGAGTATAATCATTTTTCTTTATTCTCTTTTATTACAGCGGCCTATTTGGTCATGCTGTTTTTCTCTTGACATCCTCTGAGCTGTACTTGTCATTGTCTGCTTACCTTTGATGACAGAAGCTGGAACTTCATAAGGAAGAAGATGTGATTGTTTCTCCCTCTCATTTTTTGTCACTTTATAGAAAAATAACCTTTTTTCATAAAATAGAAGACCTCCATCTCTAGTTCTTCACTGTGTGGGATGAACTTGGTGATCAGAGGTTCTATTGCCTACTGAGTTGAGTGATGTGGGTTGTTCTTTAAGTGAGGAAAAACCCAGGAATATTGGTCAGAGCTACTGCCCTAGACATAAGTCATAGGCAATGTAGCTGAATATATCTTAATTCAGTGAAGAAGTATGGTTTCTGATTGTAACAGTGTTCACTCAGACCTGGGGCCCCAATCTTGGACAGAAAGAGGTGGATCAAGAGAAAAATCAGCGATGCTTTGGACACATTGCAAGCAGCATTACTGTTGGGTTATACTTAGTTGGTATCTCTCCAAATATGTTAAATTACTTCTTTATTTAAATTGAGCAGAGTCTGATGAATCTCTCTTTATATTGAAAGTGCTTGAGGAGTAGCTGAATTTTTACAAGAAATAAAATCTTTGCAAGGTCAACTCCTAGTCTGATCGGAATGATAATCAGCTATTTTGAATGCTTGTTCCATTTAGTTAAAATTCACTAAATGTATTTTTTGATTCTCATTCAAGAATTTGGAATTTGTTCTATGTCCTTGTCTGCTTGAAATCTCTATGGGTTTTTTTACACTACCAAGGAGAGATTGAAAGAGAATTTGCATGTAGTATAGAACCACCCAAAGTCCCTATGATGAGATATTTTTGGAAGAGGGCATTCCTTAGCTTGGAGGGATTAGTTAATTTTACGAGATCTAGCCATGGCCTCAGGGTGGGCATACTGGAATACAACAGAGGACTGATGTAATTAGTGTTGCATGAACACATTCTCATGGTGTAGGATGCACTTACATTCTCAGAGAAAGACAAAAATCCCATAACACAGCAGTGAGATCACAAAGGAGCTTCCTTGCTTGTTTTAAACACACTAATTTCTCCATTTGTCAAAGTCTTTCAAAGTGGGGAGTCTTTCAAAGGGGGGAACTAAAGAGGTTCCAGTTTTCTTCTCTTACTAGAATCTAGCCATGGTTCTTGAAATACCCTGTCATGAAACAGATTAAATTCTACTCTATAAATCTGAAAGTATCATCTACTCTGTCATGGAAACCCCGTATTTCTCTGGAACTATATTCTTTACAGACTAAAGAGCTGGTAAATTTCCCTGCTGTATGGACAGGATGTTCTCCCAGCTCTACCTTCCATCAGAATCTATTTTCCTAAAAGGAGGATGAATTTTCTCAGAATTGAGTAATGACAAAGTCAAAAGCAATAGATTGATACTATTTCTCTTTCCTGCTTACAGAACTGTGCAGCTCGTTATGATTTTGGTAGTTTTATGAGTATTTTTGAATTCTGTTATTAATTTTAAAATGGTAGAGGTTTGGAGGCGAGACACCTGACTTCAAAAAGGCACAGGAAAAGTTACAGTTCAATTTTTTTTATTCATGGGGGTTCCATTTGAAAGAAAAAGAGGAAAACAAAAAGAAAAAACAAAAAGCACCCCCCACAAATAAACAGAAACCCGAACCACCAAAGCCAACAGACTAATAATGGCAAGAATGAGAGGAAATCTAAAAAAAAGGGGGGACATAAATATGAAAATGGAAACACAAAGTTTTCATCTGCTAATTCTGCTAATTTTTCATAAATCATGCAGTTGACCCCTCAAAAAAAGAATGTTTTTAACAGACAGAGAAAAATCTGATCTGAATTTAGTGGTGGCCATATTTTGCGTAGGAGGATGGACTAGATCAACATTTTCAGTCTGAATGATTCTGCAACTCCATGACTATGGTATTGTGGTATAGTGGTATTTGTAAATATTCAAACAAAAGATGAATCCCAGTTTCATGGGAAATCATTAACCTGAAAGAACAAGAAATACTATAATCAGAAAACATTTCAGAGCAAGAAGGCAAATGACAATAGAGGGGAATAAGAATGATATAATTTCATATCTTTTTCCTTTGGGAGAGATTTGTACTTTACCAACATCTACCTTTTAACCTCACTAAAAAGCTCATTCCATTCCAGGAATAATGTAAAGATCATGGCTATGTGCTTAGTCAAATGGATAATGCAGTTGAAACATAAAGTTACAATGTTGAAATGGGAGGCATAAAATTCATTTTAGTGAAAAGGCAGAAAAGAAATTCACACTGCTTTATCATTGGCAATGTCAACAGATGGTATAAAATTACTTCCTTATGTGTTCTTGATACACAAAACAATGCCAAAGGAACAGCTGCCTACTGGAATAGTTGTCAAGTGTCAAACCCAGGATGAATATCTACAAATTTAGTGAAGGATTGCCTGAATGTCATTTACAGTAGGATACATCTGCTACTAAGAAAAACAGGAATGCTTGTCCTAGAAACATTCAAAGATTATCTGTTGTCAGCAGTGAAGATTGCTACTAGAGAAGGGAACTCTGATCTTGTCACACTAGGAGGAACAAATGCTACAAATTCTTTATACAATGGACCATTCAGTTTTTATAGTCAAAATGGATTCTGACATCAGGTCATGCTTTAACCCCTTCAAGGGAAATGAAAGAACCTTGTGCTAAAGTTTTTTTCATTGGATTAAAAGGAAGAAATAAGACAAAGTTATAGCAAAATAGGTTAAGAAAGGCTATTTTTCAAATGCCATAGATGGAACAGAAGATAACTGCTATGAATTAGAAGAAGGAATAGAGAATGATGAAGACATTGGAATTGACAAAAAAAATTGAAGATCATAATCACAACATGGGAGATAATGAGATAATGAAGAGATGTAGTAAGTAAAACCCTAAGGCAATAGTAATAAGAGAGAAGAAATAGACTGACTTCATGGCCAGTCATTAATGAAAAGTTGCTTTCTGTTAGCTCAGGGTAACAGAGAGCTAATAAAACCTTTTTGTTCGTGACCACTTATTTCAGGAGTTGATAGAGCTAGCACAGTGTATTTTATGTAATCCTATGGTATAGCAAAGTTTTGGGCCACTAGAATGCAATGTGACAAATTCTATGCTAGCATTTCTAGAACCAAATTTATTATCTCACGACATGAGGGCTCAACATTATGAAAGTTGTATACTCTCTAACATTTATCCTTCTATGCTTGTGAATGTTTTAGAAAACATATACATAAGATTGTCTCACAAAATTACTTATTTTTTCTCCTAACTACATTATTTAATGTTTGGGAGATAACTTTGCTGCCGTGTAAACTAATGTACAGCATAAACCAATGGAATCCTGCCCAAAGGTTAGCGCTCTGTCTTGCTGACATAAAATATAAACTGTGTGCCACTGTGGAAATAAACTCTTAATATATCTCTTCAAATTTTTATTTTCTTTTTTTGTGTGCGTGTTTTTTTTGTGGTTTTTTTTTTGTTGTTTTGTTTTTCATTTTCTTATGTTCTTATTATAAAATCAGTCTCTATCACTCAATAAATGCAGTTCAAAGTGTTCTGAATTTGGACAAAAATATCCATAGAATAATATAATCATAGAATGGCTTGGGTTTAAAGAAACCTTAAAGGTAGTCTAGTTCCAATCCCCTTGCCATGAGCAGGAACATCTTCCACTAGTCCAGGTTGCTCAGAGTCCCATCCAACCTGGTCTTGTCCTCTCCCAGGGCCAGGGAATTCACAACTTCTCTTGGGAACCTATTCCACTGCCTCACCACCCTCATAGCAAAGAATTTCTTTCTAAGGTTGAATTAAAACCTACTCACCTTCAGTTAAAAACCATTGTCCAGTAACTCAATGCCCTTGTAAAAAGTCCCTCTCTTTTTTTACTGGAAGGTGCTTTAAGGCTTTGTTAAAGCCTTCTTTTCTCTGGGCTGAACACCCCCAACTCTCTCCACCTGTCTGCATACGAGAGGTGTTTCAGTCCAATGATCATCTCCCCCTGCCTCCTCTGGACTCTCTCCAGCAGCTCTGTGTTTTGCTTATGTTGGGAACCCCACACCTGATATTATCCAGGTAGGTTGTCACAAGAGCAGAGTAGAGGGAGAGCATCACATCCTTTAAATTAAAATCAACTCCTCAACAATAAAATATAAATTTTATTGCTGTAATTATGAGCTAATTGCATCATAGTCTTGATTTATCTGTTAGTTATTTGCAGGAGTTCGGGATTTATATTTTTTTCTACAAATAGATTTCTCAAGTTCCTTTCATGTGAATTCTCCTAATGCTAGTTTTGAGACTCTGTATACACCTTTGTTTCATCTTCCAAATTAAATGTTTATTTGAGACAATTCATTTAAATGTTTTTGATTTTCTTTTTATTCTCAGTTGTTTCAGTTAAAAAATAAATCACACAGTCATAACTAGGATATCTTCTCTGGCAGTGCTGTTTTCATTTGCGCTTGAGTGTGGTGATGGAGGGTAGATTAATTTAAAACGAAAAAGGCAAACAAGCAAATTGCAGTTTTCCAATGCACAACAGAAGCATGGTGTAATAGATGGGTGAGACAAAGAGAGAATGCTTAGGAGAAACCTTAAGCTATAATCATTATGTTTATAGAAAATTTTACTCTGTCAAGGCAGAGCATAACATTCACTGAAATGAAAAGACCTGGCTTTTAGTATAGATGATGTGAATATTTCATCTGCAGTTGTTATTCAAATTATATATATATTTACCAGAAAAAGGGAAAGAGAGAAGAATTTTATCAAAAGAGTAAACGGTTTTGATAATAAAGACTTGCTACTTCTGCAATAATGGCTATGATTAAAGTTCAATATGTTCTAAACAGCCTGGGAAGATCTGGCTTCCTCACATTCATTTAATGTGGTTTGTTTTGTGGTTATTTTTGTTGTTTTGTTGGGGGGTGTTTTCATGTTGCATTAAAAACCCAGGGAGAAGGAAAAAAGATTAACTTAGAGAGCAGCTTTTGAATTGGATTAATTTGTCAGCTGTCATAATTTTGTCCTATGTTCATCTCTCCTTGTTCTAACAGCCAGTCTTTACCTGATTAAAACCAGCATCCCTCCAGCTACATTTTCATTTTGTTTTGTATCCTCCGTGTTTATGCAAAACAGCTTTTGTTTTACTTTATTTAAATAAGAACCTGATTATGTTCTGAGAGATGTGGGATAATTTTTTTCTATACTGATTGACCTGTCTGTAAGACAACAACCTAATAATGCTATCAGATGTGTTATCACTCCTTTAATTCAGATGGAGAAGCACATATTAAAACTATTAGCTCATATACTCAGAGGCATCCATGAGGACTGTCATCAACTTTTGCAGGAGCTCAGTTCTATTTTTACTGAGTATTATTTCATAGACTCAAGTCAGGCATGGGATTTGGTGACAGTTGCTATTTGGATGAGTACAGACTAGATCTTTGGATAGATGCTTTTCCTCTGTAGATAGCAAATGTTCCTCAAGGTAGAGAAAAAGCTGGATTAATTTTGGGCTCTCAGATTTTGTCTTCATTCATACTTGAAATTATTGTGGTTATTTTATCTTAACTACTGTAAAGCTACTTCCTTGTCAGCTTGACTTAAATATTGTTTTCTAGAACCACATTGGTTCTATGGATGGTTGGAATGTCAGAATACCTGGTCAGGCTTCTCTGGATATACTCTCATTAAATTTTATTGTGGTTCGTGTTTTATGTTTATTTTATTAAGTTGATTGTTAAATAGTATGTTCTGTTATCCCTCATGTTTCCCCCTGGTTGGTATTTCCCTAAGTTGTGCCCTCTCTTTGTTCCAGACTCTTCCTTGCCTATCAAGGCAGCCCCGTCCCATCTCTCCTGCTTGTCAAGGCGATCCTGCCCCTTCTTCCAGAACATTCCCCACCACTCATTGTTTTGACCAATCCCCAACCGAGACCTTTCTCCTCCCCCTATCCTGGTTGGTTTCTGCCCCTAAACTCCACCCCAAGTATGATCCCATTGGCTGTTCTGTTGTATCCACCCACTGTTTTGCAGAGCTTTATAATCCCATGCACAGAGATCCTCAGTGCTCCCCTTGTCCTGCTTTTTCTGATGTTGTTGAAGTTTGGTTGGAGAGTTCTTTGCTTTCTTTCCCCAGTCCGTGCCCTGCCACATTGGAGCCCTGCCTCTTGAGTTAGAGCTGTGATATGATAGCTCTGATGTTCTGCCTGTGGCTTCATCCCAGCCAGGGCAGTTCCCCACTCCCATCACTGCTCTGGAACATCAGAGAGCAAGCCCAGGCTGCTGTAGGCAGTGGCAAAATTTAACATTCTAAAATTCCTATGTTTGTGAAGAAAAAAACCAGCACATACATGTTTTTGGATCAACAGATTGTGTGTTCTGCACCAAATAGCAGCAATCCCATGCAAGGCTACTTCAGAGGAGCCATAAGCTGCCCTGATGATTGATTTGATATGATTGTATGATATAATGTGAGATGAGTTCATTCTCGAAGTGATAGAGGAGCCAGTAAGGAGAGGTGGTGTATTGGACTTCGTTCCCACCAATGAAGAGAGGCTGGTGAGCACTGTTCAACCCTGGTTGCAGTAACCATGAAATCTCAGTTTGCACAAATACTCAAAATCAGTTAGTTTTTGAAACAATATATAATTTTATTTACCATAATTTTGTTTTGTTGAGGACTGATGGTCTAAGTCTTCTATGAATATTGATCATACTGATAGAGAGAAAATTGAAACTAAATGTTCTACTAACTTGTTTCCCTCTGAAATTTTCCAAAGAGTGCCACCAGAATGGTACTTGGGAAGTTGTTTTTTTATCCTAGCTTTATTTTCTATACTGTCTTAAAATTTTCTGCAGCCTAAATTCATGAGGGACAATTCTTTTATTGCAGTTTTCTGAATGCACTGTAACTTGAAATTCTTTCTGTTATTTATAACATGATTTATTAGGTGTTTGTGTTATCACCTTCAAATAACATCTTTGACCTTATTGCATGTCTCCACATTGATCATTTGTCAGCAGAACTGCAGCTGTGTACAGTATTGAATTTTTTTTGTCTTTAATACTGAAACATATTGTGGTTCATAGTTTGCTACTGAAGTGCAATAATACATAAAAACATATTGGCATACATACAAATTTTAATTTCAAGAGATGAAATGCTAATCTCCAGACTGATGCATCCAAAATAGTAAATACCAAATCAAATATTGAATAAATTAACTTCAGTGTAGTTTCTATTTGTCTCAACTGATGTTGGTTCACACCAATACTGTAAGAATTCAAAATACATGTAGTATCTGGAAGATGTTAGTATATATCTTTATGCAGATAAGTCCACATGTTCTCAATTTGACCAAAAAAACCAAAACAAGATGAAGGTGGTGTGCTAAAATTTCAAAATGGCCAAATTGCAAAGTTATTCTCTTTAATAAATAAAATGTGACATGTAACTTTTTAAGATGATTTTTTTTAGTATTTTCAAATAATTTTATTTGCAAACTGTTAGCTCAGCATTTTCTTATAAAGTGAGTCTTCACAAACTTACCCTATGTAACTATTCCTCCATCTTTAGGATAAGTAACTCTTCAGCTACATCTTTACATTTCTCTGACACTCATAAAACAATTTTCTTTTAATCTGTGTTTTGTTTAACAAAATCATCTGAAAATGATGACAGGTCCATGCTACATTATACATATTTACAAGATTGGATTCTAAACCATGAAACTGTAGGGCAAAAAAAAAAAGAAGAAAAGAACAGAATTAAGTTCTTCAGACTTAAAGTTCAGAAGAAATAACCACAACCCATTTAGATTTGCAGCAGAAATGACAGATTGTACTAAAACATCTCTACCCACCTTTTCCTCACACATTCCTAATGTTGTGATAAACCTGTTCATTCAGGGCACCTTTTCAAACATTTCTGAAATACATCCTAGTTCACATAAATTAGTACTTCACTGTTTTCTGCCATTTCAATAGAAGAAAGCCCCAAATTCTCACTTAAAAGAAAGTTTTAATTTTAAAATTTTTCATCCATGTTTCTGTAAATGTAATGATACTATTTTGTGTCTCTAATCCATATTACATGCCCAGTCCTCAGGATCTCCAGGATAGGACCAAATGCTAAAGCACTTGAAATTCGAATTAAAATAATTAAATTGAAGACAAAGCTTTACATAACATGTAGAAAGGTGTCAAAGCTTTTGTATAAGAACTGAACAAACTCTATCTTTCATAAGACAAAAACAATGCATTAATTGATATTTTTTGAACAAAAGTTGAAAAAAAAAAGCTTTTTTGGTCTCAGCTGCAAATATATATGTGTAAATCAGCATCATACTTCAGAATTTCATCAATTACAAAACCTGAGAAATTTTATCCAGATCCTAGTTAAAATTTTTCACTCCAGTCAGACTCTTCTTCATTACATGCTTACTACCTTATCAAATTCTACACTGAACTTTGAGCCCAAATATTTTAAAAATACAGCTTGGCTTAAAGTCATAAGAGCTTTTTAGAAAACTGCTATATTTGAAAGTGTTTAGGAGATTTTCAGATAAAAAGACATTTAATTACTATAAAACAATGAATTGGGAGGATATTGTGTAATATCTGTGCCTTTTTATCTCACTTGAGAAATGAGTGCAGGTCTGAGAAAAATTGCAATTACTGTATATCTCAAATACAGTAAGTTTTCAAATTAATGTGTGGTTTTTCAAAATTTTTCTTTTTCATCTGTGAGAACATCTAATCCTGCCTACTTCTTAATTATACAGATCAATAAACTGAATGTCTTATCAGGAGTTAGATTACAATATTTAAGATCTCTTGCAGAATTGGCTTTTCTTAAAGCATATTTCTGCTGTAGATCTTGCTTCCTAAACCTCATCTGCATTAAAAACTCATAAAATCTATCTACTCAACATTCTGCTTCAGTCTATTTAAATGGATCCTGCAATTTCTGAAACTTTCACTTGTTAAATAAATCATGTAATTTAAAGAAATAATTTACATCTATAAATATACTACAGTAAAACATTTTGAGTAATTTTTCTGGGTATATAAATATTATTTGCTAAGTTCAAGTCAACAAAATGTTGGTTATAGCATGAGATACAGAAAATTTTTTCTCAGTGGGCAAAGTTTTCTGTGTTAAGTCATCTCCATTGCAAGTCACCTGCTTTCCTCATTATTTTCATTATTTCCTCTCTCTTGCAATACTGCATTTGTCCCCTTAGTCTTTCTCCACCTACCACCACTTACAAAGATCTGACAACAGCTGAACAGAAGGCTAAAGATTGTAAAGCTGTGTACTGAATGACCAAGGGGGGAAAAAAAAAAAAAAAAAAAAAAAAGCTGATTTCAAACCAAAGCATTCTCTCAGTGGTACTGTTAACTTGGAACCCAGCTTACGGTTTTAAGAAACTTGAAGAAGCTTAGTAGCTCCTTTGGCCTATCTACCCTTATTGAAATGTGACTGTACTAGATCTTCTAAAACTTTCTCATGAAGAAATTAGTGACAAGTGTGTCTTTTCCATGGATAAACAGCTGAATACTTATTACTATGGAATTTATCTGAAAATAATTAATTCTTTGTTATAGACTCAGATTATGATTAAAATAATTATTAAAAGGATGTCAAAGAATAATAAACATTTTTATTGTTGAGGCTACCTATATTGATAAATACTACTTTAAAAGAAATTTTTAAAAATATTTTCAGAGAAGTAATCTGAAGGAACAAATAGGAACATTTTTTCTCCTATTTGTGCCATTGATTGATGATAACAAGATTCCCAGTAAGAATATCTCATTCCTATAACAGGTTTTTGATGGTCTCTAAATAACTTGTCTTTTTTACATAGTAGGATTTACATGCACATCCACACACAAAGTCCTGGAATTCATAAAATAATTTTACAGGCTTTATGGGAGGTCTTTACATAGGCAATCACCCACAGTGAATGTTTTGAGAGAGATGATGAATGGTTTCACAGATTTAACACCTGGATATAATTTGTGTCTGGGCATTCAAGATTTTTAGGTTCATATTGCTAACTAAAGTACTTCCATATTTAGTATAAAGAATTCATTTTTGTAATAGGTAAAATTACAAAAATAATTTTTGTAACCAGGCCTGATGAGTTTGAATAAACATAAATTGTGAAAATACAAGGTATTTCTTCTCCCAGAAACTCTTCTGAGTAACTTCTGCTGTGAACACATATCAGTGAATTCAGCTGAGTGTTAAGGAGACAGTAATTTCTGGGGTAAATACTGGTATCTGATTTTATTTATTTGTTTTGCCAGATAGTAGCCCATAAATAAGATACAGTTCTGTTGATCTGACATTTTCTAATAAAACTATTTTACAGGAAACAAGCAAAGAATCAAAAAATAAACAAATAAAGATTACCTTTCTTCAAAATAAACAAATAAAAATTACCTTTTTTGCAAGTTATCCTTGCAAAAACCAAAGCAACATGAAATTTCACCTATCCCACCTGTATGCATATGTTTTAAGGTTCACAGGTTGGCATCTAGTAGGTTGTTTTTTTTTCTAGAAGTAAATGATTTGGGTTTTGCTATTACTAAGACTAGTAGTCTCACCCAGCTACAAAACAGAAAGGTCTGTATTTCATAATGTTACTTTGAAGTTTAAACTTAAAATCATAATTATCTCGACAGCATTTGCATTTTTGTACCAGGTGTTTGCATTCAGCTTATTTTACGGGAAACACTGTTTTCTGTTTAAGCAGGGGGAGGGGGAGAGAAAAAAGGCTGGTTGTTTCTGTCAAACTTACACTGCTGAAGATTTTTCTTAAGGAAAATCACTTGGCATGTATATGACATTGATAGCTCTTTTGCCAGTATTGTTAGCTTTTATTTGTCAGCGTTTCTGCCCTTTTTCTAATTTTATTTTTTAAATTACTTTTATTTTACTGTAAAGAACCAAGTACACCTATGAAGAAAGTTTCACAACAAATGGCAAGTATATTTCTGTGTTCAACACGTGCTACAGCTATTACTGGCACATCATAAGCAAAACTAAGCACAGACATTTTGAATCACTGCTGATGAAAGTGATATACTTATGATACAGATATGAAAAAAATTGTTTTGAGGGATGATCTGGTGCAGTGGAGATGATGCTCAGAGGAGGATGTTCATCTGGATACCCCATCACTTCTTTTAGCAGCTGGCTGATGGGGAAAGTATTCTCTTGCTATCTCTCCCTTATGTGCTCTCTCCCTCTACCTACAGCTCTATCTTTTGTTTTGAAAATGCTGAATAGTAACTTTTAGTGCTGGAATGGATATATGACAATGGTTATCAAACACTCTAATCTGTCTTTTGTGAACTAGTCTTAACATAATTTGTGAAACATTTCTCTTTCATGTCAGTAGAATTATAAAATCTGCTGAGCTGGAGGGACCCACAAGGATTATTACAGCAAACTTCTGGCTTCAAAAATCAAATCATGTAACTGAGACCATTGTCCAAATACTTCTTGAACTCTGTCAGGCCAGTGCTGTGACCACTTGCCTAAGGAACCTGTTTGAATCCAACCTAAACCTTCCCTGATTCAACTTCACCGTGTTCCTCCAGGTCCTGTCACTGGTTACCAGGGAGACGAGACCAGTGCCTCCTCTTCCCCTCATGAGGAAGGTGTGACTGCAATGAGGTGTCCCCTCAGTGTCCCCCAGGCTGAACAGAAAAATGGCCTCAGCTGCTCCTCATATGGCTTCCCCTCCAGGCCCTTCACAACCTTTGTAACCCTCCTCTGGATGCTCTTTAATAGCTTAATCTTCTCTTTACATCATAGCCCAGGAGCAAGACAGAGCCATTTCATTTACCTGGCAGTCTAGGCTGGTGTGACAGGATTATGCTGTCTGACAGAAAGTATATCCAACACATCGCAAAAGAATCCAACCACAAATATTCAATGTCCAATTTACCACAATCAGACCCAGAATCTCATTTATTCCTACAGTAATGTGCTACGGTTTACTTGGCTGGAATATTCTGTGACATCTTCACATCACAGTCTCTCTTCAGAAGAAGGCTGGTCCTTTACAACCCTCAGCAGTACCCTATGGGCTTGCT
The DNA here is from genome assembly GCF_037042795.1 of Molothrus aeneus. Lineage (NCBI taxonomy): Eukaryota > Metazoa > Chordata > Aves > Passeriformes > Icteridae > Molothrus > Molothrus aeneus. The sequence continues at coordinate 71,233,461 of NC_089647.1, read as the reverse complement.
ACAGCCTTCATATTTTATCTGTGAGGACCACTATTTTGGCTGAAGGACTGGTGGGAAGAAAGGGGCAGCTCCCAGGACGTGAAAGAGTCAGAGAAATTGAGAGATAATTGCTGCATCCAGTAATTTCTAGCCTTACAGCTATCATAAGTAATCACAACATTTTAAAAAATTCAGCTAAAAACAACAATGATTAACTCTCCTAGGAAATTCAGAAGATATTTTATTAGCAATTCCTATCTAAAGTAATTATTTAAAAGACCAGCTACCAGGAAAGAATTACATCAGTTTAAAGGTGTGAATAATTATTTTGTATTTATGACCAAATATTATGACATTTTTATTGCATTCCTCTGTCTTTATATAACTAAGAAATGAGAAGGTTCCTGCGCACAGTTTATTGCGATTGGGTGCACTTGACCATAAAGATAACAAGCAGAGTGCTCTCTCCTCATCTCCATGTGAAGTGCTTTTAGTTAGGCTTAGATGAAAACAAAACAAAAAAAAAAAAAAAAGTTGGGAATTTTCACACAATAGGAAAAATGGATTTAAAGTAATCTTGGTACAATCGAAACTGTCATGCTGCAATTACTGATGTTAAGAAAGGTTTAATATTTGTGAGTTTCACTTAGAAACAAAATACAACATATTAAATAAAACAAAGGATGTCCTTTAGTCTAGAAGAAAGAAATAAAAATTCAACCACTCGAAGCCAGAAGTTTGTTAGTAGCAACAGTGAGAAATATGGTATTGCAAATTAGCACACTTGGCCTGCCTCATTAAAAATAATAATGGAAATTTAAGTGTGAGAACTGAAAGGGTTTTTAGCAGTTCAAAATAAGCATAACAGATTGAAAACAAGAATTCTAGTGTCTTGTTCCATGCAAAAGACAAAAGTGTGTTAGATAGAAGGGAGTATTCACTGTCACAGATTATACATCCCTCTAGCTGAGGGGAAAACAAAGACTCGGTTTTTACAGAGCCATACAATAAAAATAAATCACACAGAGAAGTCAATTCCTGGCTCTAAATATATGTTATTGAAAGAAAATTCTGTCATGAATAGAGTATGTACATTAGTGTGATAATGGAAAAGGGGAAATGGCACAATTTTGCTACAATGAAATTCCTCAGTAATTTTTGTAAATGTAGGACATTTACGTAAATTTTAAGCAATGATTCTTTGCAGATTCACATTATTATTTACAAAAATTGGACAAGATAATTCTATGTTTCCTTAGCTACAGCATGTCAGTTGTTGTTAGAGTACAATTAGTACACTATTTCAAATTTGATGCATGTAATTTAATTTGCTTTCATTAGCAAAAAAACACAAACAACTCCCAAAACAAACTCAAGCCAAACCCAAAGCAAAATAGCAGAAACAAATAAAAACCCCACCTTTCCCAAGTCCAGGCTTCTTTCCAGGAAGCTGTGACAGATGAGAACTATGATTAAACATACTATTAGTAACCTGGGGGAAAAAAACAACAAATCAAGCAATCAAACAAACCAACATAATTGGTTTTCCTTTTAAGGGAAGATGAGAAAGCGAGGACAATGTGAAGCACAAAAATTTTTAATTGAGTCCTATGCTTAATTTAATCTTTTGTCACTGCATTTGCACAAATGTTAGTGCACCAAAGATGTATTTGTTGTTTCTCCACACCGGCATATGTTTATTTCACTCTTTCCAGCTAGATAGCTGCCATAAAGCGTTATAAAATCTTACAGAAAGGTTGTATAATTGATTATATTTTAAGAGATAATTTCCCAGTTGAATTATTCTATGGTCATATGGCTCTATATCCAAAATATAGGTCAGAGGCATCATGATAACAACAAAAACCTTAAGGAAATCTCATTAAAGAGGACTACATATATTTAGATGAAACTATCTCATGAAGTTTTTAGTCCATCTTGCACCAAGAGATGTGCTAAACTCAGAGCTGCTTAGTCAGATCTGCTTAACTCTGCTCATGCTATCTAGTCAGGTCTTAAAAATCACCATTGCTTGAAAATCACCAACATACGTCCATTGTCTCTTGTCCTTTCACCACACATAGGTATGAAGAGCCTGGGCCCATTTCCTTGCAGGCAGTGGGTATCTAATGTTCAGTTCTCCCCTGCAGCCATCTCCTCTTCAGGCTGAACAACCTTGGATCCATCACGCTCTTCTGACAAGGGAAGTGGTTCAGCCCAATGCAAACCCTGCGATATCGCCTAAGAATCAGTGCCCATGAAACCCAACCACCCAGTTACCTGTTGCATTCCTCCAACTCTCCACTCATCCAGAACGTAATAAGCATCCCCATTTGGATTATGTTCTAATATGGGTAAAAAACTCAGATCTGCCTGAAATGCTAGAGGAATTTGTTTAAAGTTATTTCAGATTTTTTTTTAACTAAATCTTCTATATTAATCATTCTCCAGGGGCATTATATTGCTACTTGTAAGAACTGAGTTCATATGATTGTGAAGGTAGTGTCAGGGTAAAAATGAAATGCAAATGCATAGGTCAGAGAATGACCTATTGAATTACTTACCTCTTTTGCATTAAGAGGTGATGTTGATGAGGAATAGATTACTAAACCACACATTTATTTCACTCCCTTTCCTCCTCCTCAGGAAAATGGAAAAAAAAGTATGATAATATCAAAGAAATCTCAAACTTACACAAAAGTCTAAATTTTTACTTATCCTTAAGAAGAAAGAGCATTTATCTGTATGCTTTAATCTTGTTTAGATGTTAAAGAGTGATAGCTAGCCAAAGTTCTCTTCTTTGAGATTAATTTTTGTTAAGTTCCCCAACTACTAAACCCAAGATTATTCTCAATTTTAATTAACAATTAATTAAAAATACAGTAGAGGAAATAGACATGGAGGAAACCAATTAAATTACCTGGTGTTCCAGTAAACAGTGATGCTACTGCAGTTCTAGTTACTCTCTTAGTTACTCATGATTATATCAGAAGCCAAAATTTAAAAATTTCTATTATGAAAGCAAGAATTTCTCTTTAAAGGTGCTCTCTTAGAAGAACTAAAGAAGAATAGAAAACCTCAATTTCTTAATAAATGTTTCTGTTCATTTCTATTTTCTTTTAGTGAAATCTGATATAACAAAAATACAGTCAATAAATGAAAATATTTTTGATAGAATTTATTTAATAACTTCCTGGACCCTCTTTAACACTGTAATTATTGGTAATTAATAGATGAATTTAAGGGACCATTATTTTTAGCAATTGTAACAAATTAGAACATATAATTAAATAAAGGAATGATACGTAAATAACAATAGACACATGATACTTACTTGTTGCACGTGACTTTTACAACCAAACCAAAGTCCTTAAAATACAGTGTGATAGAAAATAATGTTCTTTTTGGCCTCTTGCATAATCTCACTTATCACGTGAATAAGTTGAGAGTAGGATTCAAAAGATTTGTTTTTCATCACACCACAATACAAACACCATTTGCAAAGGCTCTGAAAACTGTAGTACACAAAATCACCACTCACAACAGAACAACCAATTTTTAAAATTAGGTAAACAGTAAAATTATGCACTGTAAATTACATGCACACAGTAACTATAATAATTTATTTATTAATGAAAGCTGTTTCCCATCAGAAACATGACCTCAAACTTCTATTTTGCCAAAGTGTGTTAAAGTCTGCTGAAGCCTCAAAGTGGAATAGATATTGCCAGGACCAAAAAGATTGAAACATGCTGAAGTGCTTGCAAGTGTTTGATGTACCATATGATTTTTTGCAGCCCTCTGCCGACTTAATCTATGTGCATTAAACACAAATAAATTGTTTCCCTCTCAAAAAACAGTAATTTCTGTACTGTGCAATGATGCTGTTAAAATGTGTATAACACTGAACAAACGATGGAGAACCAAATGTTTGATCTACCGTGCTAGAGAGCTTGGTTAGCGGAGAGAATGAAATATGGAAATAGCTGAGGTCCTCTTTTCTATCATGAAAGATCACTGAATCTTTAAAGCTTTTGATTACTCTTGAAGTTGTTCTTTACTCTGCCTTGAAACCAGACCCCTTAGTTTGCAGTTCTTCCTCTCTCTCTCCCCCTAATGGCGCAGCACTTCTATAATAAGAAATTACATCACCAAAGTTAATGTTTGTATATTTAGGGATTTCCTTCAAAAGTGTCTCATCCTGGCAACACTTTCCTTGTTAGATCTTACAAATGCACAGACAAATGCTCTGACTCCAGTCATAGTATTGCTGTTGATGATGACTTCCAGTTTTATGGAAGGAAAATATTAAACAATAAATCCTGTCCATCCTTTTTCCTAATAGAAAGAATCACTTTTTAGTTATCTGCTGCAACCACAGAATAAACAGCAACTAATCCTGATATGTAATTCAGAGCAAAATGATCCTTCTTCCAGTTAATCTGCCATCTGATGAGTCACATTTTGTTTTCTGATAGTTAGATAGAGAAGTCTCTTGCAAGAAGGAAATGTTCATACCAAGGTGAAAAATATTGATATTTCAAGCCTACTTAGGATGGATATTGTCAGTTATGAATAAGCATCTGTTCTCAGTAGATGCCTGTTCACTCTTAAGGACTGTTCCTGTGACAGAAGTGGCTTTGCCATTATTTAAAGCTAGGATATATCATGAAATTAAACTAATATGCTGACACTAGTTCTACTGGCTGCAGCATCATCAACTAAGAAAGCATTACTAATTTCTTGATACCAAGGCTTAATGTCAGTGTTAGTCATTGTAGCCAATCTTTTTAATTCAAGGAGACATAATATTTTATAAACAATAACAAAAATAACCCCTAAAATAACATTAGTTTGTGCAAAACAATGTGTTAAATATTAATTCTAATTGCATGAGTCAGTAGGGCATCTACTGATCACAATTGTCCAGGAACTGTAATTTAGCTTGGTGTTGTCATCATATTTCAAAAGTCCCATACCTTCTCAGTGATTTCTCATGGGCATCACCTCACAGCACTGACTGCTTCTTCACAGCACAGCCAAAAAACTCCATCTCTCCCCTCAACCAGTTAACCCACTCTTCTGTAGCACTCCTCTTCTTATTGGACACAGCTGTGGCCTATTAAGGGCAGGCCTGTTCCTAATCTTTGGTGATTAGTGCAGCTGCATCTCCTCAGGTGTGAGATTGCCTTCTGCACTATTTTCTTACATTCTATCCTTCTATGGCTTGGAATGAAAGAACTGAGCAGAGATACATTAACTGAATATAATCTATAACTTGAGATCCCCTAAAATTTTCTTAGGTCCAACATAGCACCATTAATGTCAATAGGAAAGAGCCTGAGCAATAACCTAACCAAAAGAAACCAGAGATGTCAGCTAAATCCTTAGCTTTGCACAGAATACATACCCTGTGTGCCCTACCTCAGATTCACAGTATCTAGCATCAGGTGTATACACAGCTTTTAAAACACAAATTACCTTTTCACACACTGAGTACTCAGGTAAATGTCTGAAGGGTAAAGAAGGAAATCTGGGTTTCCTCTCTTGTGTGTGTTTTGTTTCTCTGCTGTCATCTTCCTTTTCTTTCTTCTTAGTTTGAGTTTAATAACCCTCCAGCTTAGCTAATGAGAGTGTTCTCTGACACACTGCTGAGAACTGATGAGGAGAGGAGCAGCTAAAACCAGTGTTTTATACAGCTTGATGCTTCTAAATGTTGCTTGGTCTTTGTTAAGCTCATAGGAGTGAGACTGTGTGTGTGTGTGTGCGCGTGTGTGCGCGTGTGGCTGTGGGACTATGGGCATCTCTGTGTGTATGTACTTCCCTAACAGAAAAATTGCCAGTAAAATGTCATAACTAGCAAGAATTACTATAGTTTAAGCTTTGTGTTTCTTTTCTTTTTATCAACTTTTCTTCTTTTTTTCTTTTGGAAAACTGGACTGCAATTTACAGTAACAACAATGGCTTCAAGCTATCTATCTTGCCTGCCTTTTTTTTTTCTTCAAATATAGTATTTTTTTTTTATTCTTAATACATTTTAAAATAAAACCAAGCAATGGATCGTAAATTATATTGAAAGATAATTAGAGTACATAACTGAAAGAAAAAAAAATACAGTAAATATTTAAACAAGATATAACATTGGCTGTTGTCTCCTCATGCTTGCTTTCTGCTCTTTTTTATATTTCTGATAGCAGTTTTTTAAGTAGTTACTTATGGAAACAGGTGAAGCAGAAGCACAAATCTTCATCAAAATCATTAATATATATAATTTTTTTTTTCAGTAAGATAACAGTTCATGAGTACACTTTAATGTTTGTAATGGTTTTCAGATGCTCCATTAACCTTGGTATACAGCTGTACTAAGACTATGAGTAGGATTCATGTCATCAATTAGACATCTTAGCATAGGTATTTCCTTAAATACCTAGATGATTTTTTTGTTTTGGCATTTTTCTCGGTTTAACAAAATGTCTGTGCATTAAAATAATCAGGTTAAAGAAAGAATGAGGTTTGTTGGGTTTGGTATTTTGTTTTGTTTTTTTGGGGTTTTTTTGTGGAGATAAGAATCACATGAGAAGTGAACTTTAGGCTTTTGTAGATAAAAAGCTTCTTTGAAGTTTCTCTCTCAGTTCACCATCTGTAAAGGAAGATAATGTGGTTCTTTTTACCTCACATAAAAGTAGTTACACTGTTATCTGGACTTCTCAGCTCCAAAAGTATAGAATTATATCTTTAAGCAAATTTGGTTTATTAAATGTTCTATTGAAAAAAGCGAAGTGTCACATATAGGTATAGGTTTACGCTTGGACAATGAATCCTGTCATCTGTTTCTTATGTATTATGCTTATAAGGATCAGCTTCTACAAAGCTGCATGTATTTTAAAACCACTCTCAGTAAGCTTGCAAAGGAAATAATCAAAATACACCTGCTGTAAAGAGTTGCTCACATCTAAATGTGCTGGGTAATATAGTCTTTAAACTTTGTAGGTTTTTCAGAAGTACCTTTCTTACAAAAATTGGATGCAAACAAATGTCACATTCTGCTTATAGGTGGTTAATAAATTTAAAGCTTAAGATCTTTCAAGGATCTCATAGAAACATGATCCTACAATATCCTGAATAACAGGTAAATATTAAGTGCCAAGTCTTTTATGTCTGTTACTGTGTTTTCTGACACATCACTGCACAGACAAAATTGTTTTAGCTTTGCCATGCAGCCAAGTCCCAGATCAGAAAGGCAGGTCTGTTGCTAAAAAAATGGAGGTTGGGGAGAGCTGCCTGGTACTGAGGAATGTTGTTTGGAATGACCTTCCCTCACATTGCCTTGACTACACACAATGTAAAATTAGTCCTAAGTCAACAGTGAGTCAAGATCAGGAGAAAGCAATCCTAGGGATATTGTGAAAGAAGTAAATTAGGGTTGGTTCCAGACTACTTTCCTAAGAAGCATATTCAGCTTAGAGAAGAGGAGACTGAGGAGTTGTGTCAGTGCTTTCTCCTGAAGTGTGAGAGAGAGGGAAGTGCTGATCTCTTCTCTCTGGTTTCCGGTGATAGAATGTGATTGAATGGCTTAAAGCTGCCAGGGGAAGTTCAGATGGGGTATTAGGAAAAAGACCTTCAGTGAGAGGAAGGAAAAGAACTGGAACAAGCTCCTTGGGAAAGTTGTCATCGCCCCAGGCCTGCTGGTGTTTATGAAGTATTTGAATAAGGCTCTTACATAGTTTGTTTTACTTTTAGGTTGACCTGTGTGGAGTCAAGAATTCAAGAACCCCCCAGATCTCTTCCAACTCAGGATATTAAATGATTCTGTGAGAAGGGGCTTTGTTGTAATTGTCCTGGTCACAGACCCTTACCTGACTCCAGAAGTGTCTAGATAGCACTAGTATGCTGGTGTGTATGCTAGAAGAACCTTCTGAGCATAATGCTGTTCTTGTACCTTGGTCTGGGATTCAGAAATCATGAGATGATTGAGCCCAGGATCTTAAGAGGGTCTTAGGAAGGAAGCAGAGGAGTGAGGATTCTGAACTTCACGACAGAAGAATCTGGCTTATTTAGGAAATTTCTAGGTCTAATTTGGATTACTCTCTGACAAGTAACCATAAAGAACAAGGTTGTCCAGGAAAGCTGATGATGCTATATTGATTATTTTCTTCTTTTTTTTTTAATAAAACAATATGTTTTATTAAAGAACTCATCAATACGTCATCCCACTGTGGACAAAGAAATCCAGAAAACCTGCTTGAAAAAGCAGGGCCTTGTTTATGGACTAAGACATAAACACAAAGCATAAGAGGAGAAAGCTAGGGTAGGTAAGAAAGGACTACACTAAAATTCTTGCTTAATGTAAGGAGGAATTCTGTTCTCAGACCTCTGTGTGTACCATTTCAGTAAGGAGAAACACAGCCTTGATACAGTCCAAGGAGCTGGTGGCTGACTAGGACCTGGGAGTTAGAGTGGACACAGAGCCGAGTATGAGCCAACAGTTCCCTCATTGCAAATGGGATGAACTGCTTGCCACAATAAGTGCAAGTGCATCCCATGGGGCTTCATTAGGAGTATGTCTAGCAAACGGATGGAAGGCTCTTCTGCTCAGAAGACCTGGAAGAAGAGGCCTGGAAAATTGAAGAAACTCCAGTGGAAATCTATCAAGATGATCAGGCCTTAACCATATGGCTCAGGAGGAAAAAATGAAGACACTGGACTTTTGTGGTCTGGGGAAGAGGGGGCTACAGGATGCCCTAGCAGCAGAGTCAACTGCTTGAATGTTAGCTCCAAAGATGGCAGAACCAAGATATGTCCAATACATAACAGTGGAAAATGGCCAGAAATGTCATTGTGGAAGGAACTGGTATTAGAAAAATTTGGGTTTAGGAGGATAGCCTAAGGCTCATAAGGAAAAATCAAAATATAATAAAGAATAATTTTTTGAGTATCAGTGTCTTTGGCATAAACACCTATGCTTTACCCATGAAAACATGAGGGATTTCACTAACTTTGCAATTCTTAATCTCACTTGTATAGGGGTGCTTCCAATAACCCTTTCTTCTTAGGAAGAAGGTCTGATTCTCCAGGCCTGTCATTTTCTCCTCTTCAGAGTTGATGGATTTCTATAATAGCAAAAGAGTTCTTTTTGCATGTAGTCCAGGTGGAAAAATATAAATTACACAATTGGTCAAGGCAGTTGTGGCTCAGTGCTTTAAAAGCAGGTCATTACCTAGTGTACCATGCAAGAGTTAGTCACCCATAGATACAGCATATAATGTATCTCTGGTTCAGCTTACATTCAAAGTCTGTATTTATAAACCAACATTTGTTTTCATTGTAATTACCTTCATAGGTACCTACTTAGTCAAAACAAATGCATAAAATTATAAAGGACTAGGATTCATATTGTCAAAGACATATTGTAGTGAAGAAGAGGTAATATATGATGCTTACATGTCCCACTTACTCTACATGAAAAAATGCAGTATTTAGTGAACTAAATAGCTATAAAATCTGTGACTTTACTATGGTTAATATTTCTGTATGCAATTTTAAATGCCAGAGTCTATTAACTTCCATATTTTTAAGAAATATCTGTATAAATTGCTATATTTGTGTAGCTCAGGGGTTTGTGTGTTCCTTTGTAAAAGAGTCATGACTTTACTAGCAGGCGTTATATTTGAGCAAGGAACTTGAATGTCACATCTGAACACGTGATATGGTCAAACTTAAATGATATGGCTTTAGTACATTTTTTTCTCTCTCTGTAGATCATATATATGATGGCTGGAACCACCACAGTCTCTTTTACAACACATTTTAATGGGAGTATTTGTAGTGGATTTTTTGTTGTTGATTGATTGATTTGGGGGGGGGTTTGGATTTTTTTTTGTTAAAAAGTGCAAACATCTCCTTTGCCAATGAAGGATTTTATCCAGAATTACTAAAGAGATCAAAATAATTTCTTGCAAGCAAACCTGCAATAGTCAACAGGAGCACAAGCCATCACTCTTCATGGATGAAAAAAAAATTTGCCAAGCATCTGATATTGGTATCTTATTCATGTGAAATAATTCTTGTAGCGAGACCTGGTGGCTGTAAACAGCAAAAGTTTTGTCTAAACTGAGTTGGTCAATAGCAGGATCTGAGTCTTTCAATTCTTCAAGTGAATGTTACTTATTTTATGTAATCTGTAGCATAACTCAATTCCAAGACACTATAAAAAGAAATGACGGAGTCTTGGTAAGTGCTTAGGTGTTTATTTTAAAAAGAGAATAATTCAAAAGACAAGAGTACCTGGGAGTCTTCCAGGGTTCTCAGGAATCCTCAGCCACCTTTGACATCAGAAAAACTGGGAGATGCAATCCACAACTTTCTGCAAGGAGCTGTGATTGATACACAATCACAGTCCTCTAACACTGATTTCACAGCTCACTGGCAGCCCCAAATCCCTACATTTGAGTGTGAGAAGATTTTCCTTGTTCAGATGGTGTTACTTTAGGGAGACTCTCGCACATTTAAAAAGTTGTCATAAATCCTTCCTCTTTTACTACTCCTCATAAGGCTTTTTGTCTCACATAAAGCGGAGTATTATCTACAGGAAAGCAGCTGTCACTTGCTCCCAGATGATGCTGAGCTCTGTAACAGCTGATCTGTGGAGCTTGGATCTTATGCTTTTTTGCCCCAAATTTGCACACTGAAGATGCCCAGACATGCTGTTTGTTCAGCTTACTCTACCAACTCTACTTTTACTTATCTGATGAGCATTCAAGTCTATGAAAAATTGGATGAAAAATGGGAAGAAATACGTCTTATGGAAAAAAATATTGTAATAAAGCATGTTTATTAATTTAACTTTTTTTCTTTTTTTTTTTTTAGCTGAATTATTTTATATACTTTCTTGCAGGATATGACCAGTGAATAAAAATGTCACATAGTATCAGTGTCTTACACTGTTTAAGAGTACTACAAATAATAACCATAGCAGTGAACCTGCAGCTTAATTCAGTCTTTACTTTCTGAAGAGTCATATATGAAAGTGTCAGGGGATTGCTGTGAGAAATGGTATTCTCTCAAAAAGTAGAACTTTCCAGACTCCCCATAACAAAATTCAGTACTTGATCTGAAAGACTGTAAGGCTTCACAAGTGTTGTTTAGGAGTAAGAAGGTAAGCAAGGTGTTTAAGGTTTACCTAAGGAATATTCTATTAAAAAGACACAGTGCTTATTTTGGGTAAGGCTACAAATTAAATGTTAAATTAATCTTTCTTTTTTTATTTTGTTTTGCTACTGCAATACAATTTGCATTTGCTAAACCAGACTAATATTTGACCAGTTCGAGGAAGGGGTAGACAGAGGAAAATGTCATCCCTTCACATTTTTATTACAGGCAACTATGGTGCATGATGAATGCATGCTTCCCTTTATCAATCAATCCTTGCAAACCAATTTGCTTACATTCTGAAGTGAGCTGCATTTACAAGGGGGATCAATTCTTAAGAGGATTATGTGTCAAAATAAGATGTAGTTTAGTAACAAACAGATTTGGAGAAGCAGTTCAGGATAATAAGTAGCTGAGCAGTCTATTGTATGGCTCTTTTTTTTTGTCTACCTGTTTTCTTCTCTCTCTGTTCTACTTAAAAATTTAATAAAATTTATTTTAATTGCTTTCACTTTTTACAATAAATGAAGTTGTTAGCTAAATAGATTTTTTTTTCCAACAACACAAGAGTTTGCATATTCTAAGGACTTTTATTATTTAGTAGTAAATATGTCTGAATTTAGAGTAATTTGGTGGGTTTTTCAAATACATTAAATAACTAAACCAATACAAACAGTCAATAAAATATTGTAAAATAAGAAATGATACTATTAACATACAACTGCTATATTCAAGAGAGAGTAACAGATTAAGCCTTCCCTCATTTCCATCTTGCAGTAACTGGGAATTTCACTAATGACTACTAAAGTAGTCACACCAGTCTAGTAATGAACAAAGAACAGAGATATCTGAGAAAATATAATTACATGTTTTCTAATATATCTAATATATTTTAAAAAGACATTGCAATACAAGAAAACAGTCAAAAAATCCCCAAACAACTATGGCTTAGCCAATGGTCTATACACAGAACCAAAAGCCTGGATTCATAAAAAGTTTTAATTTATGTACATTTTGCATATATAAGAGTGCCTGTAGGAAACCTATTACACAATCATAACCTAAATTTTGTTATAAAATTAACCTTTTTATTTTAAAATCATATTTAAAAACTATATTTATTATATCTAGTACTTATAAAATGTAGTAATTCCTCATTTAAGCACTTTCTTATTTTTAGCCTATTCTACTTCTATATTGTTTTGTGTGTAGATCTCCTCATTAATGCATGTTTTTCTAAATATTGATGTGAATTTCTGGATTGTTAATCTCATATATTTTTGTCAATGTTTCTGAAAAGACTTATTTATCCTTCTGACTAGAATTTTTATCTGCCTGTATTTGATACTGCACTCCTTGGTTGTTTATTTGTGAAGCTTAAAAAATTAACTTTTAAGATAAAATTGAGACCAATAAACATAATTACGTCAATGAAAACTGCTTTTCAAAATTTAGCCAAACTCTATATTAATACAATATGCCTTTATTTTAACACAATCATAAGTTTTATCAACTATCAATGTAGTAATGTCTGTCCCTTTAATTTGCATTATAAAAACATCAGGATGTAATGATTAAAGATTAGATTCAGCTGACAAGATGTAAAGATTTTCATGTTGTCTAGACAACAGATTTTCCCCATAGTGTCAGTCAAAGAAGCAGGCATCTCTAGAATACTTCAATACAAAGTAAAATGTCTTAAATTTCAGGCAAAAAAGTGCTAAATTCTATCCCTTGTGCATATGAGATACATTGTTAGTGCATAAACATTTGGATTTACATGATCAATACCTAAAACCAAAATTAAATAAATATCACATAATTATCTGATTTTGTATGTTACAGATACAAAAAATTAAAATGGCTGCTTATGATTGCAAAGAACTTCAAATTGTAATTTATTTTTCCACTGTGATTCTAATATTGCGATCTTAGCTTTTTAACTCTGTTTCTAACTAGTCATGCAGCTTAAGATTGCTCTATACATCTCTGTCCAATAAAATGAATTTTTATGGGCTGAGAGCTCCAAAGACAACCCTGGAGGGCCTCACACTTATTCTTGCCCAGCTATTCTGGCTCCCTGGCAAACTGATAAGGATGACCGTAGATGGTGATGTATGCTAAGACCTTCCTCTGCTGGTGTGTTTGTTGCTCTGACTGTCCTCTTGACAACTCTTTTTAGACGACTATCAATTTACTAAAAACAAGTAGGGTTTTAGCTATTTAGAAACTAATAAAGGAAAAGATGATGCCAGTCCCCTGAGAGCAATCAATTGATGTGTGCCCCTGTCCCCACCCTTTCTCATAGCAGCCTGTGGGTAGTATCTTTCTCTGAGGACTGGCCTAGAAATGTCATAAAGCTTGGAATTTACTTCTAGTTAAATGAAGGAAAACTCATCTGACTGTAATATTTTTGTGTCTCGGTGACTTGTTTCACCATGTTTATAATTAAGATCAAGTCCTCAGAAAAACATCCCTCTAAAGGGTTCTTCCACAGCAATATTACATTCCAGAGAGAAACCAGCAATTAAAGTGTCAGCAATAAGAGGAGAATTCATGTGAATTAGGATTAAACTAAAATATTAGGCTTGATTTAAAGGAGAAGTCCATCAGCTCTGAGGTAGTAATACATTATAATATCACTGGAAAGGGCAGCTTCACAATACACCATCTCTGTCCTTAAATCATTATGGCCTACCTGCCACAGGACACCTGCTACCACCATTAGAAATCAACAGATGTTTGTGCTGTGCCTCAGTGGTTTTTACAAGATAATGTAAAAATAAAAATAATGCCATTATTTATCAGAATGAACCTAGAAACCCCATGTCTAAATGAAGTCTTGCTTCTACACGAGGCGTGCTGTTTCTATGAAGACTTTATAATATAGGAAAGTAGATCATGCAAGTTCATCTAGTGGGCTGAATTCTAAATTCAAGGCAGAAAGTTCAAGGTAACTTTCAATATTTGGAAAGTAAAAGAGCTACCTGACTCCTAATGAACTCAAAGTGCACACACTTGGGAAATGAATCCAGAAAATTCAGCAGCATATTAGCATCCTGGCTTATTAAACATTTTTCATTTTGCTAGTCCATGAATGATTGTGATTCAATGAATTCAGTCAGTGGCTGAATCATCAGTTTAGCTACTAAAAGTTGATGAAGATGTTGATCTTGATGAGAGAACTGATGTATTGCTTCTTAGTATCTCTGGAAATAGAAGCCATAAAAGTGACCTCCTTTAGCTGTGGGTAGTTGGCTGTGCTGTTGCTAAGGCAGTCATAGATATGACAAAATATTATATTGATGCAAAGGTGAAGAAATTACTCAGTCAAATACATCTGAGTTAAAATCCCTGTGCTGCCTTAATGGTTAACAAAATAAATGAGATGGTATATTTTCAGGACATAATTAATCTTGCTTTAATGTAGATGTCTTAAAATTTTCTGATTAATTTTGCCTGATAAGTGTCCATTTCTCCCTTCTTAACCTGAAATAAAATTAGGAAGACATGCTTGTGTACAACATTAGTGCCTGAGGATATGTAATTGATCTCTAATATTAATTATAAACCTTACAATGTCATATTGTTTTGTTTCTGTCTTCTTATAAGAAAAATTTCTATGAAGATGTCTTAATAAACCAGATATAATTTACCTGTTCTTGACAAAAACCACAAATTTTTTCCACTTTGGATTATGTTCTGAAATGATGAAAGGTCTAATAATTTTTTTAAATTATTTTTTTTTCCTGATAGAGCTTTTAATATACGAATAATACTTCAACTGATTGCCATTTTTCCAAAACAACAGCTCTCACTAACTTCTAAAAAATATGTGGCCTTCTAGTTACCACTTTCAAATTTCAGATTCACAACAGAGAAGGAAGAAACCTAACTTTACTTCCAATTCAGATTTCAGTAGCACATGACATTAGTCTAAACCACATTTTTTAGAGATAATGGCAAAGTCCAAACACATACCCAAAATTGAAAGCTTAGAACTTCTCTTGAGAAAATTGTTGTTAAAACAATGCTGTAGGCACAACATGTCTGATTGCAACATTTTCCAATAAGAGATGAGAAGTTACAGGTGATGCCAAACAGATCTCTGTCTTTTCACCAAGAAAAAGTGGGTTAACATAACACAAACATCAGAATCATACAATTGTTGAGGCTGGAAAAGAGCTCTAAGATCATCAGTCTCAACCCTTAACCCAGTACCATCATGTTCTCCACTGAACCATGTCCTCAAGTGCCACATCCAAAAAAGCTTTGAACACTTCTAGGGATGGTGATTCCACTACTTCCTTGGTAAGCCTGCTAGAATGTCTGACCACACTCCCAGTGAAGAATTTTATCCTAATATCCAATCTCAACCCCTGCTGGCATAACTTGAGGCCATTACTTCTTGTCCTATGACTTACCTGGGAGAAGAGCTCAGTCTTTGCTACAGCCCTCTTTCAGTTACTTATAGAGAGCAATGGGATCTCCACAGAGCCTCCCTTTCTCCAGACCAAACATCCCCAGCTGCCTCAGCTTCTCCTCATCAGACCTGTGCTCCAGACCCCTCACCAGCTCCACTGCCCTTCCCTGGACACACTCCTGCACCTCCACGTCCTGCTTCCAGAGAGGGGCTCAGAAATGAACCCAGGATTTGAGGTGTGGCCTCACCAGTGCTGAGTACAGGGGACAATCACTGCCCTGGCCCTGCTGGCCACACCATTGCTGATACAGGCCAGGATGCCAATGGCCTTCTTGGCCACCCTGAGCCCACTGCTGACTCATGTTCAGCCAACAGCCCCATGTCCTTCTCTACCAGCTTTCCAGCCACTCTTTCCCAAGCCTGTAGCACTTCATGGGGTCATTGCAACCCAAGGGTAAGACCCAGCTCTTCCCTTTGTTGTACCCATGTGTTTTATTTTGTACAAAAAAATCAGTTTGGTCTTCTGTATTTTATTATGACGGTCTTGAATAATAAGAAAACTATTGTCACTCTTCTAAATTTTTAAATACTTATGCAATTGGTATAAGGATTCTCAAGGTTCAAAACACATTACTAAGCAAATATAAATATCCATTTCTGAATAAAAATAGCAAAGATCTGGCATCACACTGGTTTTACAGTCTATATGTTTCTAAAACTATGTTGGATAACTGAATAAATGAAAAGGTTCTTATTTTTGGGCCAACTGCTGAATGAAGTCACTGTATGAGACTACATTAAACAAATGATATTGTATTATACACACTATTATAATGCCGAGTTGGCCTTCAGAATGAGGTTTCCTTTCAAATTCAGCTTTAAGACTAGATTTGTATTCATTCTTTTCAGAGAACTATTGCAAGCAAACTTAACTGGGGAGTGATTTCTAAGATAATTTATGGGATTTTTAAGAAGTCTGGTTTCCAATATTTATATACAATTTCAGGTAAATTGTTAAAGACATCATAAATAACTATCAAATATAAACACTGTCATCAGCTACTAAAGCCTGACAGTGTTGGGCTTTTTTCAAAGGTTTAGCAAATAATGTGCCTGAGACTGAATATTGAATGGGTGTGTTTAAAATTAATTTTTTTAGATGAAATGCTGATCCAGATTCAATTAAGGAACAATAAAAAATTTGAATGATTCTGCAAAGCTTCACTATATATTGAGTAATGCTGACATAAAACAAAATACTTATGACTTTTTGATCCTGTATTTATTGGCAGTGAATGTTAATCACATTCATGGTCTTTTTGTTTACTTGACTTGGGACAGGATCATGTAGCATTTGAACACAATAATGAATTAAAAACATATTCAAAGCTAGCCATCCTGCTACATGCTTTAATTGTTAAAACCTATTTTCTGTCTTAAATGCCTCAGCAAAAAATGTGGTTTTAATCTAAAATTCATTTATAACTTCACAGAATATTCTGAAAAATCCACATCTAATTTCATTAGACATGACTCAATTTACTGTAACAAATTATGGTTTATTGAACTCCTACAGTACAGTTACCTATATCTGTTTACATATAATCCTGTATTGTGGACTTATGTTGTACAAGGTTCCATTTTTAGAGCTGGATGAAATCAACATGTCTCCACCTCAAGAGTTGCAGCATCTAAATCCAGTTTTGCTCTACATCTTTTATTTCAACGTTCTCTACTGGGAGATTTAAGCACTCATAGATATACTTGAATTTAGTATATTAATTTAAAATTGACTTGTTTAGTATTAAACTGAAATGGAAAACACAGAATTTCTTGGACAAGTTTGTTTTATATTCTTTGAATTAATATCACATATCCTTAGACATTTGCATTCTAGAGACTTCCCTCTAAGATTAGTATATGGATTTCAAAACCAGTGACAAGAAATAAATACTTCAGGACATAACACTCCATGCATTTTTAACTTCTACATAAGACAATATGAATCATCACTTAGACTTAGCTGTGCCTCTCCACTGACTGTAGAAGGAATATATACAAATTATAATATAGATGTGTCAGAGGTGTCTGCACTGCAGACATTTGCATTCAGCCAGGTGGACCACCACCATCCCTTGGTCCTTCTTTGTCTCTCTGGAATTCACAAGATTCTGTTTTGTATTTTTTTTCTTATGGGATGTTGTATTTCTATAATCCTGAGCAGGTTACTTAGAGGAAAGGGAGATCAAGGAATCATAGGACAAGTAGCAAACATACCTTTTCAGTAGAAATTTAGAAATCTTCCTTCTTGATACTTTATTTGCTGCTTCCCTCCAGTGAGTGGCAAATTCAAATGAAGAATGAAAAGGATTATACTAAAGAAGCAACTCTGAATAATCTCCCAGGACCCAGTTGGGTGAAGCATTATTCACTGTCCTGTGTAAAAAATGAGAGTTTTTTTTTTACAATTTTAAAATAATGTGGTAAAGCTCTGTAGCTCTCCTCCTGAGATATACCCCTTGGGAGAGTACAGCTGCAAATTTTGCTGCTCTGGAAAGTCAGACCAGTCAGTCATCACTCCCTGTCTGTTCTTTGCAAGCAGTTGGAATTCTTTCTCCCAGGGCTTATATATGGCTTTTTATCTCCAAGAAATAATCTCAAACCTTGAATAAATTAAAAAAATACTGTAAATTAAATACTAAAGAAAGCAGTTTTAATGCATTAATTTTTATGTAGGTTCTCTGGAGATACTCTACACACTATTAAGGAATTATGCAGAGAATCTTTTGCTTCTATCCTTTATAGCCCCAGGCCTATTTTTTTTGTACATGGTAAAATTTCTTTAAATATTTTTATTGCACACAACCATAACCCATGTTGTAAAGCAGAATCAAATTTTTTTTAAAACTCAGATGAATGAATAACAAACATCTCCCTCATGCTATTTCTACATCTCCCAGAAATTCATGAGGGAATACAGTTCAAGTGTGACTGCCAGTACATTTAATTCTTACCATGCACATGAGGACTCTGATGCTATAATATCTGTGTGATCATTACAAATAATCTTAAATCTAAAATCTCCAAACACCAGCTTTAAATAACTAACTTAAAGCAAGCAAATCCATGAATAAATAAATAAATAAATAAATACTAGGGCATATCTTTTTGTTTCAAGTACATGATTTATCAGAACATAATGTCATGCTGGTTTTAGATCTAAAACTATCATCATCAATTGTACATTAGTAAGAAATTAATTCATTCCTCTCTTAAGAAGTCAAAGGAGGCCTGTGCCACTGTAAAAGCTTTAAACTAAAAAATTATAACATTAATTGTTCAGAGAAAGTTTTTTGAAAAACAATAATTTGCTGTAATCTAATTAGTGTACTTTGAAATTTTGCTAAATGAGTTTCCATATCCTCCTTAGGTGTAATTCTGATGCAGTAGAGTAACTCAAGATGTCTAAGTTAGGAGGAGCATAGCTTTCCAAGAGTTTGCAAAGTACATTGCTCTAGAGGGAACAGAGGGGACCCTCACTGCACGATGCTCTCTTTGACAGGAGGATGAGGTATTCTTTGAAAAAACAGTCTTGAAACTGAGTTACTCTTCCAGATAAGCTGCCAAACAGTGCTTTGAAGGTTTCACCAAAACTGACAAGTTTTGCAAAATGTTTTGCTTTGAGTAAATTGTTGGGGTTTTTTTTGAGGGGAAGTTTCATGGCTTTTTTTTTTTTGTTTGTTTGTTTGTGTTGTTTGTGGTTTTGCTGTTGCTGTTTTGATTATGGTTTTGGTTTTGTTTTCTTTTCCTGGTGCTTTAAACATCATAATGAAATTTATTAATAATGCTAAAATGATTAGTGCTATTTGTAAGGCTGTCTGGGCACTGTGGTTATAGGAAAGTTTCCCTCTGGCCTGACTGATTTACCAGCACAGTTCCCATTCCCCATTAGGCATGCAGAAAACATATCTAGCAAATTATGCTTCTCCTTCATACTCATGTTGTGTATGCAGCAGGGGACCTATATTGTGTCCAGATGCAAGTAGGGACTCCCTGATAAGGGGAATAACCTACCATACAGTTACTCTTAAACTCCTATATCTGATACTCTTGAATCAATAAATCTACAGCATGAGGGTAGAGATGGGAATAACACATTAACCTTGGTTTGGGTAAAAAAATAATAACCTGGGCATGTAAAATAGTTCATCTTGTTCAGAAAAAACTTTCAAAGTGTATTTTTGGTCAGTGTTTTGTAAATTGTCATCTGGACATGGATTTTTATTTTCTTCGGCTAACCCTGAATTTTGAAAATAAGGTGCTATGGTGCTATAGGATCTTCACTGAGAGTATAACCAAACACTTCTTCATTCAAGTTTATATTTGCCTATACTGGATGGTGTTCTCTGCATTTTTTATTTGCTTTGTTTTTGTTGTACTTCTAAAGTTCTCCTGCTTACAAATACTTGTACTATAAGCATTTTTATTTATCAGCATACTAAAGGTGTATTCTGTTATGACTGACTTCCATTTTGATTTGAATCTCTTACATTTCAACTCAAGTCTGTTCTTAAAATCAAAGTGGCCCTTGGAAATAGTACACGGAGAAGCAATAGCTTCTTCTATGTAGAAAACAAATAAAATATTATCAATCACTATAAAATTTTCATGTTTTTGATACATATTCCTTGTTACATTTGTTTGTTTTTTAAAAAGCACATTTTTCACCTTGAAAGGAAATTTTACTGCAGCTGCTGTATCAAGAAATTATTTAATATATAACAGTTATCTTACTTGTTCTTATCTTACTTGTTCTCTGATGTCAGTATCTTGTAAAGCATATTCAGCAGGCATTTAATAAATTAATGTGAGTTTTTTGGGCTTTTTTGGTTTGTTTATTTGGCTTTTTTTCACTCTTTTCAAGCACATGTAACTTCATTATTTTCTATAGCATTTACTTCTTGAAGGTAAACTTGTAATTTCTCTCTGGACATCAAGACATTTCACAGTAGCTAGATGAAAAAGCAATACAAACAAATTAATTTTACATGCCTTTGATAAATTTGATTTGACTTTTTTAAAAATTTCTTGAGGGGCATACATTTGACCCAACAGTTTTTATGACACACATGAAAAGGCACCAAGCATTGAAGACCTGAGGTGTGAAAAAATTCCAGGTGCTTCTGTGGGTACAATGTTGCGTTGAGTCATGTGCATCCATCAGTGAACCATAATGTTTGCAATTCCATAACACAACATATCATACACTTTGGGTTCACTTGCTTGTTCATGGAGTTAAGTGCTGCAGCCTTTTAGTTTGTATCTATTATTCTGCATCCTTTCTTTTCCTTTGCATTTTTCTTCCCTCTTCTCTTATTTGAAATCCTGACCTATTTCTATTTTTTTAATTCTTCCAGAGAGTGCTATTAAATATTTTCCTACATCATAAAGTAACATGAACAGTTCTCTTTAAAGCAATTTTCTTGAATATTACCATTTCAAACACACTTGAAAAGGCTGTAGTGCTCCCCATTTTTTATGGGATTAAAATTATGAGTGAGATTTTAGTCCTCTATTTCTTCATCCCCAAACTGGATGTGGTCCAGGTTTTGCTTTTAAGTGTGACACTCTATTTGTGTGACTACACTGTGTGCTGTCTTTCTTTGTGCCCTATATTTTCTTCTTGTTATATGAGAATAATGATGCAGATTTTATCAAGAAATTGCTCATTGCCCTTCAGTGGTCACACAGTCATAGACATGTGAGCATTATAAATAGACTTCAAGCCCGTACAGTTATTTTCTTGTTTTCGTTGCCAAACAATACCACATATTAATGTAATTACCTTCATGCTGACTACCTTAATAACTGTTATTGCTCAGCAATGTTAAATGTCATGGCCATTTACATCTTTCTTGAATTTAAAAATGAAAATCTGTTATATTGTGCTGACCTGTGTTTGAGCTTTTAACCATGTCACTTTTTTGTTTTCACAAGATTTTACCACTAATATAGAGCTGCAAGCATGGACAATTCTAGAATCTAAATGGTTACAGTTTTTATATTTACTATAAATGTCATGCTCTGCACATTACTATTTCCTAATGGGTGGATAACAGCTTCATCCATTCATGTTGAAATGTCAGAGAGAATCACATTATTCAGAATTTTGTTTCCTTTATTTTGTCAGTAGGAGGGAGAAAATCCAATTTTCTATTTAATTAGAGAGAAACTCTACTGCCATTGACAAGGAGACTGACAGTTTTGTTGCATCCTTTAGAAGTTTAGATACTGAAATAGACTTGACCTTGGGATCTTTGTTTTCATGATGTATGTTAAGGAAGTAAGAGAGAACTCAAAAGAAGGAGGAAAGGTAAAACAAGATATATGCCAATGGCCATTAGGGTAAACTAGGATAAGAAAAGATAAAAAGCTACACAGACCATACCTGGTTTTGTAGGAAAAATGCTCTCTCTCTCTTTTCAGGATAAATAAAATAGCTATCTTCTTAGTGAAAATCTTTAAATTAAAAGAAAATTCCCAGGTAGTCAAGAGCTCAAAATTAAAGCAGGATGTGCATGATAACTGTAACTAGCATAGTGAACACAGTGGTATTACTATGCTACAAACACAAATTGGTTGGAAATAAATGCTTTTTTTTTTTTTTTTTTTAAGCTGTGTCTGATTCAACACAGGATAAAAAAATAAGAAGGGCCTGGTCTGAGCCTCTATCAACTGTCCTGTGTTTTCTTGGTCCAAGTCTCTTGGTGCTGCAGAATTTTGGTGGGGTTTTTATATCAGTGGAGAAAGAGTATATCAAGACTGTACCATGAACTTTCTTACTCTTGAGATGTGTCTTTTCACAGTGAAGACATAAAGCTACAGTGCCTGGGAATGATAGGTATATGTCAGAAGAGAATTTGCTGAAGACAGGAAATCCTTTGCCAGAAATTTTCAACTGGGTTATGGTTCATTTGTAGCAGCTGAGTGGTACAATGGGATCATAACTGTTTTTGAGAATCTGGCACAATATTTCCCTGAGGTGCTTCCCTTTCTGAAGTAGCTCAACTGCTATGGATTTTATATATTTCATAATCCATTATAGCCCTAGAAAACAAAACATAAAATCTATGGAATGATATTTTGTCTATTTATAGATCTCTTTAGATCTCATTTATAATTACTGTACATATAAATTGTTTTTACAAAATTTTCTGATACTTCCTTGGCTGCGTTTCTATGTAAACAATTTTTTCTATAAATAGTTTTTAAAATTCACACCATCTAGGTATAAATGTTCAAGTTTTTGGAGTCACAGTCTTATCTATAAGAGGCAAATCTCTGGCATTATATCAATCATACTTCTGGAAAGATAGTTTTCACACTCCCCCTCCAGCCCCTGCCTTACGGATTGGTGTATATTTATGCTAGTGGTTGACAAGATTGCAATGTTGCTCTCTCCTATTTTGAATATGGATTTACAGTGCTGGTTTGCCACTTCAACATGCCAGCATTTGTTGCACAAATTCTCTACTGTGCACTTTTTTCTTGGATTATTAAAATTGATTCTCACAAAGTAACAGGAGGAAAAAAAAAAGAAAAACGGGTAATTTACAAAGAGCAGAAAAAACTATATGAAAAAGCCTTTCATTTTTATTTCTTCCTCAGGCTGGTTCATAGAATGCTGCAATGTATGTCTCAGAAAAGTACATATGACTACATAATTTACAGATTTCCAAGCTGGAAAAAAGGCCTAATTATATTTATTTTAGAGGAAAAAAACCAAACCCATATTTTTCCATTCATTAAAGAGGTATGATAATGATTAATATTTTTTTAAGACTATCTGGATATTCATATTTGTAAGACTATCTAAATATATATTCATATTCCTTCAGGTACATGTGAAACAGCTGCAAAGATGTGAAAAGCTTATTTTACAACAAAGTAAAGCATCTTATGAAATGTTTTGGCTATTAAAAAGTGAAGCAATCATACTGATACTTTTATTTATTTCTATTCAGAACTTTCTGTTTGCATTTCTAACAGCTAATCTTCCCTAAAGTAGAGATTTGGGTTTAGTTTATGGCAGCAAAGGGGAAAAAGCTGCCAGAAGTGATTTTAATCCATTAAAAGAAGCTTTATAAAATGATGGAAACACAAATTACAGATGCCTTTTGCCAAATATCACTTTCTTCTCATAATTAAATCCTAACACACAGTTGTCCTTCTGTTAGTTACTAAAAAGTCTAACTTTTATTTGTTTACTTTGCAGAATAGTTTTGCTCATTACTATTTAAATCTGTTAGGAGATATCAAATTAAGGCAGTAAGTATCTTATGAATAGGATGCCATTCCAAGAAAGAATACAGAAAGAGTGAAACCTTTTTAAAACTTCTGCAAGTTGCTGAGCTCTTCCTGAGAGTTGTCAAGAAGCCTCAGCTGCCCCTGAAGTCAATGGGAGCTGTAAGTGCTCTTGGCCTCTTTAGCATCCCAGCCCTGAGCACCTGGCACTCTTTTTTATGCGTCGTATTTGTCTAGGGCTTATAAGAAGTCAGCCCCAAGCATCTGTACGCATTGCATGCAGTGCTGCAGTGTTGAAAAGCCTGAGTTGCCCATAAAAGAGACAGTTAGAGCACTGGAAACCATTTAGAAGAAATTTAAGGGAATTTGATTTCCTGAGGTACCTTTTGGTGTGCATCCTGCTCGCCAGCAGCCAATTCTGTGTTGCTTCAATAAAAGACAAAGGGAAAGGGAGGCCACGTTCAGAGGCAAATGACTGAACTGGAGAGGTTTTTCCCACGAGGCAGGTAAGAGATTACAGGAAATGTCACAGCTGTGAAAGAGGCATCACCTTACTGCTCAAGGGCTACCCAAAGCAGCTCTTTGTGAGCAACTCTCACTCGTCTTTTCACCCAGGTGTTCCCCAAGCCATGACTGCTGGAAAGGCTCACTCCTAAGGGTAGGGACAACGACCAGGAGGAGGCTCTTCTGTCATGGAAAGCATGTACTTTGACTTCTCGGGGGAGAGGAGTAAAATTAGACAAAGCCTAGAGGCTGACTGCTCATAACAAAATGATTTTTTGTGGTTTGCCATTTGTTTTCTCTCACTTTTCTGAAGAGGCAGAAGATAACCATCCTGGAGCACCCTCCATTAATTATCAATAGAAGTTTATTTCCAACCATGCCCCTACAAGAAGAGAAAATAAAAAGTATTTCTGTGCACAGACTTACCTGTTTCATCTGAGGGAAATACAGTTACCCTACTCCCTCCTGGGAGACCCTAGATAAAATTAAGCTAAGTAGCAAATGCTGCCACACAAAAGTTGGAGCTGTCATGTATGGCATCTGCCTACCAGCATTGAAAAGCACTATCTGACCTACCCACAGTTCTTTATTTAAAGTCACTGTCCAGTTTTTTGGCCTTTGTTCTAAAGTTTACCTGCATTCAACTGTGAAAGTGATTCAGATATTTACCAACACAAGAATAGAAAACCATTCCAATCATTAAGAGAGAGAATAAAAAAGAAAAACCAATCATGAAGAATTCTCATTTTGACTTTTCTGTTTTCAAAATTGTCCTAAAAAGTAGTATCACCTTCTTTTAATAATGCTGATTAGGAAAGAACTTGTTTCAACTGAAAATAGTGAGAAATTTTCCAGGCATTTTCTTAAGAGAAAAAATTGTTTTCACTGTTTCTTTTATTCTTGAAGGAGACAATACAGAAAGCTTTTATCTAACAAAAGTAGGTGATTTCAATCCAAAAGGTCTGATTCATTTTTTGAGGGACTAAAATGCAACAAAAATTTGTTTCCTATGTCTCTGTCTTATGGACATGATCTGGGCAAACAAGAAATGAAATTATATTGCATCTGAGATACCTAACTGGAGAGAAACTCATTCTTCAATCTGAAAGAACAGCACTGTCACTGAGACAAATCAGTTCTCCATTTTTGTTTATCATTAGGCTCAATGAAAACAAAAGCCCAGGTAAGAATTATGGAATTCATGAAAAGAAATTATGTATGTGGTTCACAAGAAATACATATTAAAAAAAAACCAAACAAACCCAAAAACTACATTTTTTTTTCCTCTATTTTCTTTCTATAACCAGGTAGAATATGATGTTACACAGTACTTCCTTGTGATTACTGAGAAAGAATACTTCCTTTGAATATTGGATAGTTGTATATTTTTATGTTATATTTGTAAGTTTTAGGAAAATCATGAATTTATTTCATTTTTGCTTTATTCATTCTTTTATACATCTATCAAGTTTCGCAATTTTATCAAGATTTTGTAATATATTTAGTTTCAGAAAGTAGAAAGGCATGATGAAATTTAAGTTGTTTGGATTTTATTTTAAATAACTTAATTAGAGCTGGAGATAATGTAGCAGTTCTGAAATTTTATGATTCTTCACTGAGCCTTCCTGAACTCTACATTGATAAATGTTTTGACGAGTTTTACTATGGTTTTCACTCATAATCAATGTGGTTTGTACTTTTGAATTTGTTGTCAGACTGCTAAATAGTACTTCTCTAATTGGTGACATCGGTGGTATAAAGTCATGTTGCAGTCATGTTAGGCTGTGAATGTTACTAATTGCTATTCTTGTTATATATTTATTTTATATCATGCCTGGGGAAGCAATCAAATTACAAAGTGTGCAATAAAGGTAAATTACCATGAGATCACAGAGGTTGTCCCTCAAAGGGGTAAAAAGTCTGGTCTGACTCTATAATTTGCAAACATGTATCACTAGAGGAGTTAATTAGGATGAGTTCCAAAATAGTAGGAGTATTTCCTCAAATAATAACAGTGCAACAGTGGATGTAGCTTAGAAAAGATTAAACTGACAGTAACTAAAAGTGATGATTTCAATGGAAAAATGGATTAAAAGTCTGTAGCAACTAATAAAGTCATTATTGTACCTTTTCTTTGATTCTTTTTTTCCCCCTTCCTTCTAATTACAATGGCTAAAACAGCTTTATCAAACACAATGTCCTTCTGTGTTGGGCTTCTAGTATTCCACTGAATGGACATAAATATTGGGAAGAAAAAAGCTGCTGATGATCACACTTGGCTCAAAAGCCAGGCTAGAACCATGAAAAAATTCTATCAGTTAGATAAGAAATTGGAATTTAAAATAGCACTTCTTAAGGACTATAGGGATTAAAAGAGTCCTAAACAGTAGTAAAGCTAACATAACTAATAATTAAAACTGTAAGTTCAAAAGTAATTTTTTGCACTATTATGGGATTCCTAGAGCTCCAGCACATGTAATATTTCTGTATAAAGTCATCAAACGAGCAATGATTTAAAATCAGGATGTACTGTCTTTCATAACATTAGTGATAAAATTAATAATTTATTAAATTTAACTGCCATCTGGAAAAGCCTTCAAATGATAGCACTAAAATCAGCCTCTCAGAGTGCCACAATGGAAAGCATTTGCTTATTATATTTATTTTTTTGAATAAATCTTTCTTTTGCTTTGGCATTATATGAAGATTCATTTTTAATTATTTCCCAGGATTATTAATTCAAGGCCTAGTTCATCAAAAATGTTCCTTGAATTTCAAAGCAGATCTTGAATTCTCAGTACTTTGTTTTGTAGAAGCTTTGAGGTACCTGAACTTATATACTTGAAAGAAATGAGGGTTAATCATAATGGTGTTGTGCTTCTTGCCTTTAAGTAGCTTCTGGTTAATTTAGACAACTCTGGGACACTGGAGTATAATGAACAAAAAATGACATCCAAAAAGCAGAGCACCATGCAAACTCATCAGAGTTTAACTTTCATAAATAACATTAGCAGCTATTGTAGATTTACTCTTTTATTTAATTAATGGGCTATGCATGCCTGGAATGACTAGCCTTTCACATTTTCTTTCTGTTAGTTTTCTAATATGATATCTGAGATGAAAATATATTACCCATCTCATTATGAGTGTTTTGCCTTTAGGGAAAAAAGTAATTGCATGCATTTTGATCAAATTTACCAAGTAGAAATGAAAGACACTTGTTTGCAGCACAAGAAAACTCTATTCCAAAAGTAAGCAACCATTAAAATTGCACATATTTCTTCTGTTTCTTGTCTTTAAGAGCAATCAGTACTAACAAAATAAATGTCCTTCATTCATTTTAAGTCAGCAAAAAGGCAGAGTATTCTAGTGGCTTAGTCTATAACTTGCTGTGGAGATAATCTTCGTTTAGTTCTTTGCTGTGCTATGGATTCTCTCTGTTATCTGGTGTAAATTGTCTAGACATTTAGGAGCAAATGCTTAATAATGCAGATTTGAGCCTTTGATAACTGCTTTGGGAATAAGATACATGACAATTATCTAGTCTGTTCAGTGGCACAGTTTCCCCAAGTCTTTGACATGAAAGGATTGTTGCTCATCTCAGCCCCTTTCCCAGCCTTTCTGTGCGGGAATGCACACTGCAAGGTCTTTATAATCCCCCACAGGCAGGACAAGCCTGCTCTGCCTTCATTCTGAGATAACTGGAAGTGCTGCTATTTTTGTATGCGTAGTGTTTAGACCCTGCCACAGAGAAGGATTTGCCAGCATCAGCTAAGTACTGCAGCAATTACTCTTCAGTAGTTGTTGGAGAAATTGTTGCATAGGGCTATCTTACTTCTGCCCTCTGAAAGCATCCTGTCAAAGGTATGGGTCACAGTACTGCACATTTTCACAGCCCAAACACTTCTGTTCTTTTAACAGAGAGTCTGTACACACACACACACACACAGACACATATATAAATATATACCTATTTATATTTATCTTTGTGTGTCTTTCTATATGTATGTGTGACAAAATTCCAAAGCATAAAGCCAACCCACAAACTTGTGCACTCTTCAAATAAATTCAAATGCCTTCTTTTTAAGCTTAGAGTTTTTCACTGAAAGGCAGTACCATTGTTTTAAGTTCATTAATTTCAGCAGCAACTTATAATTATTTCCTGGCACATTCTCAGCAAAATATTTCCAGATTTTCTCTCTGTTTTGCAAGCAAAGGCACTGCCTTCTAATGTGAAATTTATGTTCATTGGAGAGGAGAGGTGACTGGGAAAAGAAAAATTCCTTGTGACAGCAATAAGGCTGGCAATCTCATGTGATGTCAGTGTTGTGCTGTTTACACAGCTGGTTGTGATCACTGATATATAGAAATAAAGTTCTCCTGACTGTTCTGCAGTGCTTAACTGATTTGTGTCACCAGCTGGTTTATAACCATCCCCTTATGCCTTGCTCTGTCACCCATTCTTTCAACCCTTTTGTTAGCTTTTACAAGCAGCTACTTCAATTGTAGCATCCAGCAATTTAATAACTCTGTATAAATCAGAATACAACTCCATGGTCTTTTTCAGAAGCTGTTTTGACACCTTCACTGTTTTCTTCAAGCAAGGTGGGAGCTGTCTTTTGGATTGCAATAATAGTCACAAAAATTATGAGCACCTCAGTTTAAACTTCTATGAGTAGGTGTTTGAGACCTGAATGTGTTTAATTAAATTCTTTATAGATGCATATATGAGAATGTTTTTTTCCCCAGGAAATACCTATTTATCTCCAAAGAAAAAGACTCCTAATCAACTTGTGAATGAGTAAAACCCTTGCACATCAACTTCATCTCGTATGTCGAAACTGAAACTGAATCACAAATTTCCTGTACTCCTATACCCCAGATTGAACTTTATTAAACATCATTATGGTGCAAGAGATACAGCAAACTCTCAAAAACATATTTGATGTGAATCACCATCTACCTAGATGTAATATTTTCCTCTGAAAATATCTCAGTGTATGGAATATCAGTTAAGAATAAGTAAATAAGAATATTTCTTTTT
The DNA here is from genome assembly GCF_037042795.1 of Molothrus aeneus. Taxonomy (NCBI): domain Eukaryota; kingdom Metazoa; phylum Chordata; class Aves; order Passeriformes; family Icteridae; genus Molothrus; species Molothrus aeneus. Next base: position 71,204,059 of record NC_089647.1, on the reverse strand, counting down.
CTCTCTTTTCTGTGTAATCCTCAGAGGTTCCTTTGCCTTGATTGGTCAACAGTTCTATGAGACAGCAGACATATTGACTAATTCCTATCTTCATACTTGTGCTTATATTTAGTATTTGTTTTTTTAAGATTTTAAATCTCATAAGGGATTTTCTGGTTTTCCCTCCTTCCTATTAGGTGCAATTTTCTCAAGTAAGCACAGCAACAAGCACTTTGGAAATTAGTGAAAACAGATATATTTTGGTAATAAATTTAATAATTTTTAATGTAATTTAATTTTTTTCATTAAAAATAAAAATTAGATACTGAAAGTGGATATATGTAATTAAGCTATTTGATTTGTAATCCTTTCTGTAAACATTATTGATAGAAAAATTGTGTCGATACTTAGATTTAGAGTTGCTTTACATGAGTATAATTTTCTTGATATTACTTGGCCTTTAATTCTAGAAATATTATTTACATTTCTAAAAAGGAAGAATATTGAATTTCAAAGTCAATATGTTTTATTGGAATTAATAAAAAACAATTTCACTTTTAAGAAGCTTTGGTTGAAAGGAATAATTTGTTGACATGTCCCTTTATTCCTATAGTGTTGCAATTCTGGATTCTTGTGACAGAAGTGAAGCTTGGTCTCTGGCAGACATTATTGAGTTTAAAGTACTCTCTGTTGAACAAAGAAAATACTGGCATAATGTTGTTTGCAGGTGGTTAATTCTAGAAACATTTTATTTGAGGGGTTTTTGGATATCTTGGAACCTCTTGTCCCAGAAGTGCTTCAAAGTTGCTAGGTCAAAAGGATTATCCCAGACAAAGTTTGCACTCACATCAAAATGCACAAAATCTGGTCTCTCTCTTGTTTTCTGTGAAGAAAAACCCCAGGCATGTAGAACTTATAATATTCTTTACTCAAATAAGGCCTTGAATTTGATTATAAGGAATTCAGGAACTTGAGTCAAGGTTAAAAAAAACCCAAATAATTAATTCCTTCAACCCTAGGTAGTTTCAAGGGGGGTTTTGGCTTAGTTTTTCAAAAATCTGTGGTTTAAAATCTGTGGTTTATTCTTGTCCCTTACTTATCAAATTTTGTCTGACTCTAAGGGCAGGGGGATTATTTATGGATGTATGGACTATCTGAAGCTTTCACTGGTAGGATATGCAAAGACAATATCTTTTATTCTGTAATAACTCAGGTTCTTTTAACTTTTGCATAAATTCTTAACTATTTGAACATATCTAACAGGCAAGGATCATTTCTATATATGCAAATGCAGCTATATTTTTCATAGGTACTCTCTTCTCTAAGTATCAAATATTGGTGCATGGAAAGAGAAGTATTTAAAGAAGGATATAAAAATAAGAAAGTTATAAAGTTAACCCTCCAGGAAAATCTGGTGAATGGGAGGATTGGATTCTTCCAATTCTTTACATAAATTAAGTATTTTTATGCCACCCCATGAATCAAAAGTTAGGTGCCAAGTTAAGTAGATGGTGAAAAATTAAAGGTCTAAGGGAGCAAAACCTATGACACTTATGCATTCCTGAAAATTAATTTTAGATATATTTCTGATGTTGTTTATTCACTGTCACTCTGTTAACTAATTTTGCTCAACATTTTCATTTATATTTTCTGATATACAAACCAACAAATATTAATCTAACCTTAATGTTTCTGAAGTTACTTTATTTTCTTTCATTTATATCCAATAACACATAAAAATATGTCTTTTCCTAATAGTATAGAATCTAAGGTTTCTATTTGAGAGAGATTTAGGCAAAAATTAAAATGAAACAGATTATTGTGGGCTATTTTACTTCACTCTTGTTTTTGTTGTGGAGTTTTGTTGTTGTTGTTTTGTTTTGTTTTGGGCGTTTTTTTGTTTGGCTTTTTTTTTCAATTTTAAAAGCACTAGAAATTAACACCTTCTTGCTTAGGAAAAGAAATATGTTTGCAACTTATTTCTTAAGGGTACTTTCCAATTCCTATTAAGTTTAATAGCCAGATTTCCATGTATTTAAATAAGAGGTCATATCTAATAACAATTTTGCTAGCTATATGTCCAAAGAACTAGGTTAGTTAAAACTGATTTACTGTCTTTTAATATCTCAACTTGAAAAAATCCCAAGAAAATGGTCTCATGACCCTCAAAATGCTTTTATGCCAAATTGAAATGCTAGAAAGTTTGAAATGCTTTATTTTTAAGGCTGAATTAATCTAGAAGAAGAATGTACAAGAGTAATATATAAGAAATTAGCTTAAGTTTAAAACCAAAGAGAGTACATACCTATGGAGGCAAAAAAAAATTATTCTGTGATGTATTCTGAAAATAACTTCTCCATTAAGTACATAAAAGAGACGTAAAGGAAGGATGAAGAGGGACTTTTTACAAGGGTGTTGTGAGAGATTGGAAGGAGAGTGGGAGGCAGCTAGACTCCAACCAATGCAGGAGAAACAGATGATGCCCCACGAGCCTTTGACTGTGTTGTTGTGGTTTATTGCAAAATTTAAGGCTCGAGACTGAGAAATCTCTTGGCATCGCCCCCATAGAGTGAGCTGGGGGAGGGTGGAGCGGGTGAACGGCTCCTTGGGAATAAAGTGGGGAATGAATGGAAATTCAGTTTCCCGGTAGGCGCAAGGGGGCTTTACAGGACGGTCCCACACTGCCACCTTCCGGCGGGAGCGAGGACAGCGCCGCGCCTGCTGCCTCTAGGGACGAGGAGCGGAATTGCCGAATCCTCGGGAATTAAAGGCTGCGGGAGCCTCCGACAGAATACACTAAACACCACCAGATGGAAAGTTCTTTCTTTTTAAGACCAATCTAAGCGGGACTAAGTTGTCTTTTTCCCTCCTCTTATAGGTATTCCAAAATAAGTGAGGTTCCATTAGAAGATGAAGCTGTGACATGACTGAAGAGCTGCTCTTCATTACTGCGTCGTTTACATGTTTTTATCTTAATGAGTTTTAAGATATTTATGTTCATATATGTTTCATACAAGTTTTTTACAAGCCCTTTTTAAGATGTTTGGTTTTTTCTCTCTATTTGATACAGTGGGTAGAAAATATTCTATGTCACTGATTAAAAAAAAATTACTGAGCTGATGGGGGTTTCTGTGCAAAGGGGCAAGGGAACAGAAAATAAGACAAAAAACCCTTAGAAATCAGTTAGCAGAGACTGATGAATTTATAGCAAGAAACCTGAATCCTGAGCCTAATTTCCTCTTCAGAGGAAGAATCTCAAAACACAGGCTATATTCAATGTCATTCTGAAGGACAGCACCTCATAACCATCCTAGAAATTAAGTTTCAAATTGTGATCAAGCTGTATTCTCATTGTCAACTCCAACTCATTCAAATGACTATTCACTTTTCAGGTCATATTGCTATTTACATAATTGGCTGATATATATAAGCTAATATATACTAGTCAGAAATATTTTGATACACTGCATTTTCTTACTTTATGACTCATGCTTCATGCCTTGATATTTATCACAGATTGAGCTGCACAGTATAACTGTTGAGCTTGTGCCTATTTTACTGATTAAACTGAATATTTTAGTAACAGAATTTACATGTACACTGATTGCCCTGTGCTCTTGCATTTTTTTATGAGAGGAGAAAATCTACAGGGTGTTACTTTCATGTTTTTCTATAATCTATGCTCTGTCTTCCTGATGTGCATGTGGTTAAAACTTATTCCAATTATTTACAGGCTTTCTCATTTGCCAGGACTTAGATAAAGTGTATATAATCCCAGAATTTAAATCCTTTAGGAAGGTGCAGAAATTAAAATAGTTCTCTTAAAAATAAACCAGTAATTTCCCCACCATGATGAAAGAGCAGCCACATTTGAAAACCTCTCCAAGCAAACACCTACAGTTTTAGGAAGCATATTTTCTGTAATTTGGGAAAACTAAAGACAATACTGTGGATGTGATAGAAATGTGGTTTTGGTTGCTATGTAAAGCAAGCATCACTTTCCTCTGTTACAAATTTGTACTTTGATGTTTGTTACTGATTTCACAGTGAAGACTATGAAAACAGGTCACTGTTTGGAATGTAAAACTATTTTTTTTAATAACTTTGATTTAATTTCTGTTTTCACTTTAACCCTTTATGTTCTCCTGTGTGATGGTGAACATGAACAAGCTTTTTGATCCTACTTATGCTTTCATAGGAAGTAATTTATTGAACACAAATACTCAAAATAGTATTTTTTTTCCTGCTCATTTGTATTTATACCAAATGGCAATGCAAATGAGCCAGGAAAGATAGTCCTGCATCTTTGTCTGGATAGGCAGTGTGTTGAGTAGTCCTAGGGACAAAGGCAGTGAACTTTTGGGGATGTAAGAGTCAGAAAATCCCTTACAACTGAGGATTCTCCAGAACTACAACCTTTTTTTCCTTTTTTTGGGGATAACACATGTTATCACTCTCACAGGAAGTTTCTGGTCCTGTGTTTTATTTCACAGAAGAGGCATAACCTCAGTGGACTCATAGATGAAATTGTCAAATCTAAACCAAAAATGGTCTCAAATCTAAGTGCTCACATGCTACATTTAGCCAAGATGGTAGCATTACTGAGCCTTTGTTTAACATGACTCAGTAATTTAGTTAAAGTGCATTTGGTCTATAATAAAACTTCTCACTATGTTTTATCTATCTTAGTTTAAAATAAAGAAACCAAATGGAAGATATGGATGTTATCTGTATCATTTAATCCCAGTCTTTTGGGGCAAGTTTCCATACCAGCTTTTTCCTACCCAGGTCAGAGCATTAACTTGAATGCCAGCACTGTGTAGATATGAAAACTCTTGGAATATATGAACTGTATGTGTGACTGTGGAACTGCTTTACAATTTCTCCTATGTGGATCCCAGTTACCAGATGTAGACCAAAATGTTATTATTTATGCCTTAGAGGAAGTTGCTGATTTACCTAGCAGGTATAGAGAAGTAAGCTTTCTCTCTTTTGGATGAATACGATTTTTCAGAAGATATTGCATTAGAATCAATACATTAAAAATCATGCAGACGGAGCATACACCAGGACTAGAGCATTAGCCTGACTCAGGAAGTTATGAGCCAGGAATGCCTACAAGCAAGCTAATATCAGCAGTGATGTATTTAAAACCTTAGCAGCTGCCCTTTGTTGGAATATCAAAGTGCACTGTGAACAAACAGTGAGAAGTGTGAGCTGAATTGAAAACTATCTGACTGGTTTTGAAGGGGTCAGCAGCAGCACCAAATGTAGTAAGAGGACAGTGACTAGTAGTGAACCCCAGAGGCTAATACTGAATCTGGTCCTCTTTACCCTGTTCAGTAAAGACCTGGACAACGAGGCAGAAAGTTTGCAGGCTGAACTGAGAGGAGTAGCTGTGACACCAAAGAGGTATACTTCCCTCCACAGGGACCTGAGGAGGCTGGAGAAGTGGGCTGATAGATATTGTATTCACAGGGAACCCCGACAAGGGGACAGAGAATGATGCATCTGACTCCATCTTATCAGAAGGCTAATGAATTACTTTATTATATTATTATATACATCTAAAACTGAATCTGCCAAGCACTCAACCCTGCCCACAACTGCACTCCAACTGCACAGAATCTCGTGACTGTTCATCGACAGTCCCGACACACACACACTTGGCTCTGATAGGCCAAGGAGACAAAACACCATTACTTTGGGTAAACAATCTCCATATTGCATTCTAGTTTTGCACAAACACATGCACAGCAAATGATAAAAATTGTTTTCTTTTTTCTGAGGTTCAGAGAATGTGAAACCCAGAAATATTCTTGGGAAGAATTGTGCCTTGCTTTTCTCTGTGAAGAGAAATGTGGCTACAGATAGAAATCTCAGGAAGTTCAACAAGCAGAAATGCAAAGTCCTGCACATTCTTCTAGCTCAAAAGAAATTTGGCAGTGCCACTGGGTAACAAGGTAAAGCATAAACCAGCAATGTGCCCATTACAAAATGGGCTACATCAAGCAGAGTATTGCTGGCAGTTTAAAGGAGGTGATCCTTCCTCTGTACTTTGTGCTGCTGAGGCTACACCTGGAGTGCTGAGTACAGTTCTGGGCTCCTCCGGGGGACATGGACATACTGGATAGAGTCCAACAAAGGGCCACGAAGATGTGAAAAGGAGTGAAGCATCTCTCCCATGAGGAAAGGCTGAGAGAGCTGTGATTGCCCAGCATGGATGAGAGAAGTTCTTATCAATGAACATAAATACTTCAAGGGGGGATGCAATGAAGATGAAGCCAGGTTCTTTCAGTGGTTCCCAGTGACAGAATCAGAGGCAATGGGAACAAATTGAAACACAGAACATACCAGGCAACACCTTTTTTTTTTCAAATGTGATGATCAAGTACTGCAATTGGATTTCCAGGGGTGGTTGTGGAGTCTTGATCCTAGGAGATAGGAAAAAAAATCTAGACACTATCCTGGACAACTTGTTCTTAGTGGCCCTGGTTGAGCAAGAGAGCTGGACCAGATGACCTGAAGAGTTTTCTTGCCAACTTCAACCATTCGGTAATTCAACACGGTAATTGTGACGGTGTTCACAGGGGTCTTAGGATGAGGGAAGATACTAGGATCTGACTCCATATTTCAGAAGGCTTGATTTATTATTTCATGATATATATTATATTAAAACTATACTAAAAGAATAGAAGAAAGGATTTCATCAGAAGGTTAGCTAAGAATAAAAAAGGAAGGAATGATAACAAAAGCTTCTGTCTCAGACAGAGAGTCCAAGCCAGCTGACTTTGATTGGCCATTAATTAGAAACAACTCCATGAGACCAATCAAAGATCCACCTGTTGCATTCTACAGCAGCAGATAACCATTTTGTTTACATTTTGTTCCTGAGGCCTCTCAGCTTCTCAGGAGAAAAAATCCTAAGGAAAGGATTTTTCATAAAAATATGTCCGTGATGTGTAATACTGTGAAAATCATTCACGATTAAAATCTTGCTCTAATCTTCACTATTGACATTATAAATGGCTAAACTGACAGCAAGCTGGATTGACAAAAAAGAAATCCATATATAATTTGGATAGGTATTAATGAAAACTCATTACTCTGTAATTCTCTAATTTCACCATATTTAGGTGCAAAATTACATAAATATGGAAAGTCAATTTCTTAAGAAATATTAAAAAATATTTTTCTTTACAAAGAGGAGGGATTAAACAGTAAAGGAGGAAGAAGAATTTAGCTTTGGCATCCTTGTGAATCCATTATAACTATATGTTTTATGGGTTTGAAAATACTAGAGTTGTCATACTATAGGATGGTCCCCAAAAGACCCTAAAGGAAATAAGTTGTACTGAAATAATTTCTTCAGAGTTTAATCATACTTACTTCTGACTCATACAGTAGTTCATCTCAAGACTCTAGGCAACTTATCTTTTCTTGTTGAAGGTCCTAATTGAGATATTAGGTTTTCTATCAGTAGGAAAAATTGCAGGAGAAGGCAGTTTAGGGAAGCCAACGAAGATGGACAGAGAAAGAAGGAGATTTTTGGGAGTTCCTAATCCACCTGGAATTTGAAGGTATTGAAGCACAAGCCTAGATCTGAAAGCTTCAAAGATCTTACAAAGTCCTGCTTTCCACATATAGTGACAGATATCCAATCAACAAGGCTTTACGATGTTATTTGAGCATGCTGTGCAGATAATGCCATGACAAACCAGTGAGATATAGGTAGTTTGCAGGGTATTAAGAGGCTCTGCATTATTTTCAATAAGAGGTAAGTAGGTCTCATTTTTCTATATCTATTTTTTAATTCCAATTTATTATTATTATTTTTCATGTCTGTGAAGATAATTCTGTGTCTGAAAAAAGGATACACGAGACCAGCATTATGCAAATAAACGTGTCTGTATTGGCACAAAAGAACTACAAAAATCTGAACGGTAGATTGGAGTTGCTTAAACAGAATAATGAAAGATGAATGACTATATATCAAGTTTTAATGAATACCTGACTGAGGAGGCATATGAAAACAGCATGAGCAGAATTTAGAACAAAGGATTTTCTCAATAGGATATCAGTGATAAAAACTCTCCTGCTCAAAAATGAAGCAAAGATGAAGCTTCATATTCAGCAGAACACAATACTGCCAATATGGTCATCAAACTTTTTGTTTTTCAATTCCAACCCATAAAACTTTACATTCCAGTTGAGTAATAAAACCAGACTTTTTTTGAAAAGCTGTCCTCTGCCTTATCATAAATCTTTTGCTTGTATTGGTCCCAAAGTAACAAAGTTTGTAGTAAAAGTTTTAAGTACTTTTGAAATTGCTATTACAACTATACTGAGAAGCCATGATATACAGAAAAAATCCCACTCTCTAAGAAATGGAGATGGGTTTACTTCTATTGCTCAGATATGGAGTTAAGTTTTCATTAATTTAAGGTAGAATTTTGGTCAGAACATTGGCTACATCTATGCTCTTAGAAAAATTACTTAGTCATGTGCTTGGTTGAAGAAATGTGTAAACCTATGCCCTAGATTTTAAGTTACTCAAACCCACTCAGTCAGGGTTGAGATTTGCAATTTGCCAACTGGAAATAGGTGATGACTTATGCTGAGTCTTTGGCCAAGATCGGCATTTGTTTTGGAAAGTGTTAAATGACACATGACCTTTTTAAATGAGAAACTATTTTAATATTTTATTGGAACAATGAACAGTTCCAATGACAGTCTCAATGTGAACATTCCTTACCATTTTAAAATAATTATTACAGAGACAGACCCTGCATAAGTGCATACAAAAAGAATCAGAGACCTGGAAGTGTATGTAAATAGCAGAGATCAGACAGAATGAGCTTTGGCAATCTACTCTGCACTGGTGCAGATTTATCTTGAATATTGTGTGCAGTTTGGGATACAACAAAATAAAAAGGACATTAAGCTGTTGGAAAGCATCTAAAGGAGGGTCACAATGATGGTGAAGGGTCTGGAGGGAAAGCTTTATGAAGAACTGCTGTGGCCAGTTAGTTTCTTCAGCCTGGAGAAGAGGAGACTGAGAAGAGGCCTTGTTGCAGTCTAAAACATCCTTGTGAGGGACAGATGAGGGGCACTTCGCACTTGTGATCAGTGACAGGACTTGAAGAAACAGCATGAAGCTGAGTCAGAGGAGCTTTGGGTTGGATATCAGGAAAAGGTTCTTCACCCAGAAGAAGGGCACTGGAACAGGCTCCCCAGGGAAGCGGTCGCAGCACCAGCCTGACAAAGTGCAAGAAGCATTCAGACAATGCTCTTGGGCACATGGTGTGACTCACAGGGATAGTCCTGCATAGGGCCAGGAATTGGACTTGATGATCCTGCTGAGTCCCTTTCAACTCAGCAGTTCTGTGATTCTATGAAATTTCTGAAAGGTATTTCATGTGGTAGATTCTTTCTAGATGATCCTCTCAGAGTCAATCCAGAATAAAAGACAGAGAAATGAGTAGTTGTTCAACTAAGAATACAAGTTAATAGTATTTTCGTTTTACCTACAAAGGAAAATCCTCCATTGACTATTTCATCTACTACCAGGGATTTACATACTCAGACAAGGACTTAAATCAGTTCTTAGCTCTCCACTTCTCATACTGTGTGAACTCAATTATGATTTTTTTTGACTGATTTGAAGATAAATTTGCTTGTTTGGGATTTTATTGTTACAGATAGTGTGAAGTAGAGCTGAGTTTACTATTTCCAGCAGAGACAGGCCAGAGAAGGGAGGATAGAACATGCATCCGTCCTGTAAAGATCAGTAGTTCATTAAGCAAAATGCCTGTGGTGTAATCTTCAGCTTTCCTTTCCACCAGATACTGATGAGATAACTTAGAAACTATTCCAACGCTTGGATGATTTTTTTTGCTGGTAGAGAAGACATTAAATATCAACATACAACTATATGCTGTAGTGATTATAAGCAACAATGAAAATGCACATCTGCACTAAGAATGTGCTGTTCAACAGTGAAGAGGCTGGGTCTTACAGATGACGTGCTACAGTTATGCTAAGGATACTGAGACATCAGTTCTGAATGAAGTCTAGAGGAGAATCTGTCTGGTAAATATCGTGCCTATAAAATTTTTGGAATCAAAAAAACCTGCAATAACAAGAAAGAGTCTGAGAAATCACAGGGTTTTTTCCTCCACATCTTTTGACCTTCTCCACAATGTCCAAGATATTATTTATATTTTCTGTATTGTGTTTAATTTCATAGCAAACAGACTGATGGACTTAAACGTTTTCTTGAAGATCCATAAAGACAAAACAAAAATTTGGTTTACCCCTTAGCAAGGACTTTAACTAAAATACATTATTAGATACAATGCTATAGTTTCACATAATATTGTCTCAGCATCTTTCTTTCTTCCTACATCCCTTGCACCTGTTTCTCCTGTGTATTCATAAATCTGCTGCTCCAGCATAGTGTTTTTAAACCTCTAAAAATCTGTTGAGATTGCTGGTTTAGCAAGCTGAGGAAATAACAATAGATCTTTAAAAAATATTTTTGATTCATTAGATTCTGTACATCATATTGATTTTTTATGTGATTGCAGACTATGATAAAAATGCACAGATTCTGTTTTTTTCTCATTCATTTTCTCATAATCCTCATTCATGGATTTTCTTCAGTTGAAACTGTCTTCCTCCTCAAAATTACCCCATTCTGAGGAATGTTCAGTCCCCAAGGACCAACAGACCCTTGAGTCTTAAAGGACCTTTGTCCTGAAATTCCCATAGAATCAAGAAATGCTGGAGGCAAAAAGCTTCCTAGAGATCTGATGAGAGGGCAGGGTGATTCTATAAATCTGACCTTTGGAGTAATGACATAGTGCTTGATAAGCCTTTCACACTGGGACAAGCTGTGGGAGCTGCAGGTGCTTCAGGGTCTTAGATCTGCAAAAGCCAGATTTGTTAAAACTTCATTTGCTGAATCTGCTTTTTCTATCATAAGATTAATTGCTTCAACTAAACACAGTGAAACAGAGCACTGTGCACCATGAACCATGTTAGAGCTTGTTTGAAAGTTAATATTTACAGATTCTAAACAAAAGAGTAGCTATGCTGATAATTCATTTATAAATTTTGAATGTCTGTAAAATGAAGAAGCAGAAATGTTCTTTTTGACACTGAAAATTAGAGTGAAAGAATTTTGTTTCTTCTTTGCACAAGGTATAGAACAGCACAAACCAGTCTGAAGTGCATATAAACCCCATTTTCCCATGAGACTTTATCAGACCCTCTATGCTCAGCTCTCTATTCTCTCTGCTATAATGAGCATGGTATATTTTTATCCATTTATTTCTCTCCTGCTATCAAAAGCAGCATTTCCCCTCCCCATATCAGCCCCTTCTCTTTTCTTGACCATAGAGCAGTTGAAAAATGCTAGTGAAACCTAGGTAGGGATTCCATTTCAGATTTAAGCTGTCTAAATGTTGTTGACTATATATTTGTCACATGGACCCTGGAATCTTTGCCACATTGTAGTCAAAGCACAATACAGAAAAGAAGCCTGTAGAATGAGTATGGTGACAAGCACCAGGTGTGTGACTGAGCAATTAAATACACTGCAGTGGGCTAGGACATCCAAGTGCTGTGCTTGTGTCAGGCATGACACAAGATGCAGTGAGGACTTGCATGCTCTTGGCGTGTCAGCTGGATGCCACACAGGATCAGAGGACAACTTTGGGCATTTAGTTTTGATTGACATTCTTTATACTGTGGGGATTTTTTTGTTTGCTTGTTTTGACTGATTGGACTGTTTTGTTCTGTTTTGCTTTCCCACAAGGCCTGTGTTCTGTCTCACACTCATGTGCATTAGCAGGTTGTAGGGAGCTGGGTAGATGTAAAGCAAGGGCACCACCATCTATCCCAGAAATGGTGAAAATAAGTGGGGGAACTCACACTTACAGGAAAGGAGGATGTGCATCTTCATGCCCTGTGAAGTGTGAAACTGTAGGTTTATGTGTGAATTAGAATGCTTTGGTATTGGTTATAAAAAGGTGCTTAAAAATGTATAGGGGCTTAGCTGACATTTTTTGAGTGTCTGGTCTAGTGTATGGCTGCTATCGACCTTGAACTCTTTGACAGTTGATGTCATTGACAAATCAATAAGCTACTTCAATGCCTGATTTGATTTAAAACAGGTGCAACAAAGAGTTGGCCTCTGTTACACACTCCAGCAAGCTCTCTAGAGAGAGCTATAGATCTAGAGAGCTATAGATCTATAGATCACCAAAACCCTTGGCCAAATCAATAGAGTGCCAAAATTTGGCAGATACTATTAAGAGCAGACTTCAGTTTTGTAAATCTAACTTTTTTTATGTCCTTAAAACACTGTAACAGAACTGGTCACCTAATCATAGAAAAATGTAAGTTGAAATAGATCTCTGAAGGTCACCTGGTCCAATGTTCCACTGTTGTAGATCTACCCTCAAAATTGCTGTCAAACTGCTCAGCACTTTACCCAAAGAATTTCTTAGGATGGAGACTCCATATCCTCTTTGGACATCTTTTATCAGTGTTTAGCAACTCTTATTGTTAAGTACTGCTTCATTTTTGCCTCTGTGATTTTCCATGCTGCAGCTTGTGACTGTGCAGTTTCTTCTGCAAGTCTATAATAAGAGTAGAAGAATATGGCTGTCTTCTGAATAACCTCTCTTTAGATAGTGGGAGACTCTAAATACTTAATGGAGCTTTTTCTTCCCTTCCCTTCCCTTCCCTTCCCTTCCCTTCCCTTCCCTTCCCTTCCCTTCCCTTCCCTTCCCTTCCCTTCCCTTCCCTTCCCTTCCCTTCCCTTCCCTTCCCTTCCCTTCCCTTCCCTTCTCTTTTTCCTTTTTTCTTTTACCCTTTTTTCCACTTTTTTCACTTTTTTTCACTTTTTTTCACTTTTTTTCTCTCTCTCCATTCCCCAGCTGAAAAACCCAGACCTTAACTTCTTGTGCCCTGGATCCTTCACCTCTTCTCCATATGGAGCAAGCTCAAATTGCAACAAGACTGATAGACTGGATGATTTTTTTCTTAGTTTTCTTATTTCAGTGCTATATTAATTATTTTAACAAAGCTTTTAGTAAAAATTCTTGCATAAATCTCTTTCTCCCTTTTCTCCAAAATACTGTGAAGTAGTTTGGCAATCTGGCTTTGAATCAGATACAAAAAGGGATTTGACCTCTACAAAGGCGAAGAAGTATAAAGAATGCATTATTTGACTTTTGAGTGACAGTATTAAACAATATATTATGGTATGTTGAAAAGAAGAATCTGAAGGCTAAAAGTCTACTTCAAAAACAATTACTTCTTTATTTTTTTAAAGTCAAGGTTAATGTGATCTCAGTGAATTAAAATGGTTTCTTTTTAGTGAATATAATCATGTATGAAATAATTTTAAAACAAGAAGATGGAAACAATTTTTAAGTCAGAGATTTTCACAAAAGAGTAAAAACCTCATAAAATGTATTTTAAAAAAAAGCTATTACATTGAAAATGGTACGTCCCCCCACCTCTTTCAACACTTGAACATTATTATGTACCATTTTAGATATGTGGGTCTAAAATACTATAATATGTGGATGCCATTTATCATAATGTGATGTGTCTTCCAAATAAGAATGACCCTCTGCAGAAAAAGATCACATTATGTATTGATATCACATTGTGAGGCTCTGCCTCCAAGCTGTCAGGAAAACTAATAAACCAGCTAACACAGTACACTTACAGCATTATTAGCTTTGAGTACAAATGTTAAGGACACTTCAGCTTAGTAAGTAAAGGAATTTTTTTTTCAATCCTTTTTTGTTTTTCTAAAATAGGAAATTGAAGGAAATATTAATCTAATCAATGTAGATTAGATTAGAAAATTATGTTGGAGTAAACTACAACAGACTTCTTTGCATACAAAGGTAAATTCAACAAATATACCAGTTAGAAGTTTTATAACAGATTTTATAACAGTTTTATAACAGTTTTAGCAGATATTTTAAGCTGATTTGACAATTTTAATAACATTGCAAAACAACAAAAGTCCAATACTTTTAAGGCACTGAGTAACTCCATTTCCCACTGAAGTCAGCAGGAGGTAATGCACTCAAAACATTTACAAATTCCATTTCTAATACAAAGGTAGCAGCATGAACCCCTAAAAAAGGATTTTTTTTATACCTATAACCACAGAAGTTTCATGCAAGTTCCACATAATTCTGTCTTACAGTTTGAATGAATGCATGCAAATTGTAAATTTGCTTGTTTGGATCTGATTCTGGTTTAAAAAAATCCTTTCTTTAATTCTAGGTTAAAGGTTAACTCTGCGATAATCATGCTAAGCCGGACAATAACATTAATTCTTGGATCAGATTCACTGATACTCCACAGAAAATTTGTAACGGTTCAGTGCAAAGAAGTCATAAAGCTGATTCATTAAGTTCCTGAGGATTCCCTATAGAACCACTGTAATGGTGTATATTTTGGGCTTGTGCCCAGAGAAGGTTCCCTCATAAAATGGGGTTAGTCAAAGATCTCTTGCTGCCAGAATAAGCCTATAGGCTGTGAGCAAAAGCACAAAAATAACCTTAACGTGGGTGACATTATATTCATGACCGGACTGAACTACAGCCAAATCTCTTCTGAGAAAATGAGACAGGCATTCAGTTACCCCTCAGGCTCAGCAAAACAAGGTTAGCAGATCCTCTCACGTAAGTAGATGTGATCATTTATGTATTCTTTTAAATTATATGGGAACTTAAAAGAATTGAAATGGCAAAACATGCTTGTCATGATGAATCTAAGATTTAATTTATAAAATCTTAATAAGGTATCCATAATGCCTGTAACTCCTAATAGTGCAATAGCTGCTGGTTGTACTTTGTCCTCAAAACTATAAGATCAGAATATTCATTCATTAATATCTTAGAAAACAATCTTACTATTTTTTGAAACATAAGTATAAAAGATCTTATCACTTCTTCTAGCCTCATTGATTTACATTTTCACTTCATAGATTTCAAAGAGCTTTTTACCTGCTTTCATTTCCTTCTATGTCCTTCAATATTTCCATTAGCAGATCTGAGAATATTAGTCTGGTGGGTTTTATTTTCCTTTATCCAGTGCTTTAATTTTTTAATGTTATTTTTCATTTGGGTTTTTGTCATCTGTCCCAGTTCAGAGTGTCCAACTTTAACTATATTTTAGCTTTTTTTTCCCTAATTTATTAATCATTCCTACTCCTAACATTTTATACATATACACAAAAATTTACAAACATAAACATAGAAATAAATTTATAATAATTTCTATAGATTTGAATTAGGTTCTACTTGTCATATATATGAGATAGCAGACTCACTCTGACTACCTTTATTTCTGTTATACATCTGAGCTAAAACTTTAAATTCCACCTGTAATCATGGAGAAAGGT
This sequence comes from Molothrus aeneus, assembly GCF_037042795.1. Taxonomy (NCBI): domain Eukaryota; kingdom Metazoa; phylum Chordata; class Aves; order Passeriformes; family Icteridae; genus Molothrus; species Molothrus aeneus. Next base: position 71,188,638 of record NC_089647.1, on the reverse strand, counting down.
AAACACTTCCACAAAATTACTGTTTAATTTAAGTTAAATTGTCAAGGAATAACACTCAATACAAGCAAAAATCAGGTTTTTAAAGTATTGTCTTAAGTATTCCCTTCCTTGCAAAATTAGCCTTGTGATTAATTTTCCCAATTTACAAGGCACGTATTTATATTTGAAAATAATTTTCCCTTCTGAACTGGAATACATTTACTTGTTTTCTTGATAGAATAGCTCATACAAGTTTCTTGCTCTTAGCTGACAGTCTGGAAATTTCTTGTGAATAAAGGAATATTTTATTGCTTTGAAGTGTTATTTGCAATTGGTGACTGATGCTTCTTTTTTGAGTTTTTGGTTGTTTTGGTTTTTATTTTTTTAGGGTTTTTTTCCCAGATGTTAAACCGAGTTTTGATTCAGCTCTCACTGGCCTATACTTTGAATGAAAGTTCTAATTACTGTGAATTTTAAAAACCCTTCTGGTGTGTCAGTTTCAAAGCTATGAAGCACAGAAAAAGTGTTATCATCTTCCTTGTTTCTTGTTCTCATTTTTTTCTTATTCAAAAGGGAGATTGTTTAGAAGAGGGGAAACTAGAGTATTCAAAGTAGCTTCAGATGGTGGTGTAGTCAATATCAACAACCAAGTGCGTGGAAGAGATGTGCTGCCAAATCAGATGTTTTGTTCTTAGAATACTAAAATCTGCTGAAAATGTTGCAGTAGTATTGATAATATTTTGGGGAAATGGAAAGTTCCGCTAATCACGTAAACTTGTACAGAGATTGTGCTATTGGATCAAACTATTGAATCAATAGCCCAACAGTAACAGGTTGTAGTCCAATGAAGTGGACTAAAACCAAGTGACCATACATGTAAATTTCAAAAATAAATTTATTTGTTAATACTGGATAGTTTATAGCTGCAACTTATCCACATAAACACAACCAGGCTTGCTATTTCATTTGTTGGACAAGAGGTGAAGGTTGTGTGCTTGAGACAGAGAGAGCCTCAGAGCAGCAAGGGGCTCTGGGCTCAGCCTCTTGTTTTCCTCTTAAAGGACTGTGAATAGGTAATTTTTAGGAATTGGAGCATGAAATGGAGAAGAAACATACAATTTTTCTTGTGTATTAAATAACGATATATGTACTCCTCTGGGATAAATAATGGTATATACTTTCCCATGAAAATGTGCACAATGTTGACATATCCTGGATAAACTAATATTCTCAAAACCAAATCTATCTGTCCTTTTTACTTTTACTGTTTAGAAATGTGGAACAAGCTTGGAACTGCAGTGGTATGGCTTTTCACTGCACTGTGGATACATCGTTCTGCATTTTGTCAATATCATGTTCTTCATTAAGTTGCATTAATCCCTGTTACTGAGCCATTCTGTTGGGTTCTACTAAATAATTTCTCAATTTCTCCCTATAAAAACTGAACTAAAAGTAAACATTATCATTATCTTGGAAAGAAATTTGATTTTGACTCAGAAATAACTGACCTTGAATTTGGTAAGGCTCCTTGATTGTAGAAAGAACAAACTCCTCCTTATGTCCAAATGTAACCTGGTCTCTACCAGACAGTAATGAAGACTGGGCCTTTTCCTTCCTACCATCTCACATAACAATACTATTATTAACTCTTAGTTCAAAGTGGTTTTACTCTGAAACAGATGAAACTCAGAGGTCCCTTCTGCTTTTAGTAATGTTGTTTCATAATTATTCAATTAAGGTTTCTTGTGACTGTTGCGGAATACACTCAGTGCCGGTAGGTCAGGATGCAGCTGCAGTTCGAGGTGCAGGCTGAGCTCTGGGTGTTGCATCCCCAGCCAAGAGGCTGTGAACTGCTGACCCTTTGCAGAACAAGGGACACAGGGGCCTGTGGCCCAGCCAGGTGACCCAGGTCCCTCCAGCTGAGGGACACTCAGCTGCAAGACCCCAGACTTTACCATGCACCAATTGTGAGGGTATGAAAGCCCAGGAGTCCTTTGGTCAGGGTCTGTCCTCAGAGGCACCAGCTTGGCCTGCTATTCTGTGATTGCACCATGATTAAATTATTTTAGGGATCCAGATGTCTGAGGTTCTGCTGTGGAAATCCAGGGGTTGAGCCAGTATGGAAACCTGGTCTGTGTGAGAGTGGGGTGTGTAGGACATCTTTCACACTGTAGTGGATTTGTTGTGATATCTTCCAATGAACTTTTATAGAATGACAGGCACCATCTCAACAATTGCAATAATTTTTAGGGAAATTAAACTTTGAGTTGACCTTAACTTTATGAACATTTAATATTTAATATTAGCATTTAATTAAGCTTTCTTTTTTTTAAGCTGTTTTGAAAGAAAGGAGGGAATGAAGTCAGGCCACTCTTTTTAACTTGCAAGTAGCAATTAGATACCTCTTGTAGTTCAAGAAAAAGCAGCTAGTATTTTGAAGACAGTGTGCCTTTGACTCAAGGAGCAATTGAAATTTTGCTGATAATACCTCACAGGTAAGTTCAGAACATGGAAGCCAGAGCTGTCTTGCAAATGTGAAACTAGGTAATATTTGTCATGGTATGTCTCATTCCAGTTCACTTTGTTGTATTTAGTGTTATACATCACTATAGATGTTTTTGAGGTAAAAAGTAATGCATAATAATTTGAAATTATTTGGGAAAGGATTTTAGAGTAAAAATGTGTCTTCTTTTTTCATAAAATGTTAGACAATATGAAAATTTGAAGTACGTTAATGATGAAAAACCAGTATTGTATTTCCTGCCTCTCAGGCATTCACTGGTTTTCCAGGTAGAGCAGAACCTTAGGCCACCTTAAAGGAATATTTGCTTCAGGCATTTCTCATGTTATTTTCTTCTGTTTGACAGTGAACCATACAAAGCCTTAATGTCATGAAAATAATAAATATTGTAACTATTTACAATTTTCATATCCTTTCTTTTGCATTTGAAAGGCATAACTGACTATATTACAGATTATGAACTGAAAAGCAGTGACTAAAGCCAATAGAAGCAAACTCAAAATATAAAGTCCAGTTTTTTACCTAAAGTTTTCTGGAACTAAACACTCAACCAATCTTGAATGAAAACATTAACAGGTTTTCTGCTTTAAAAACCATAGGAAGATAAAATTAATGGCAAAACTGTTCCTTAAGAATGCTCAGACAGGCAGGAAAATAGTACTGACATATTTTCATCCTAAAAAATATTTATTAGAAGACATATGTTTATATATAAAAAGAAATAACAAAACAAATTAGAAAAAAATATAGGACCTGGACATTTTGAGTTAGACTTTAAAGTTGATTGCTGATTATTTCTCAGAGAGAAAAGCAAAATCAGTATTGCATATGAATCAGATAATGTGTGCTAGATTATTTTGCTCTGTTATTTTTAAAAGGGAAAGAAAAAGACTTCAAATTTGAGAAAGGAGGAACATCCCTTACATTTTCAGTCAACCTGAATGTAAATGACCTGCTTTGCTGGATGCTAGGACATGGTAAGGCTCTCTGATTTCTTAAATTAAGCATAATTTCAAATACAATGCAGCATTTTGAATATAATTACAAAACAGGGGAATGTAGGTTTGAAAAAATATAATAATCTTAAAACACAAGAGGATTGATTTTGTATTATGTTGCCAAGGGAACTCAAAAACTAAATGGCTGTAAAGAAAACGTAAATGTAGGTGTATTTGACTAAAAGATTCATCTGTTGGGAGAGTAAAGGAATATCTGATTTTTTAGGATTATTTAGCATATTGGATTTTAGGAAATAAATTAGGAAAACAAAGAGGGTTTTTTTGTTTATTTGTTATTTTCTAAATTGAGAGATAAGCTAAGACAGAAAAATAATGCAAACCCACAAATTAAAAAGAATTACTTATTGCAATAGGAAGAAAAAGTCTTGAATGATATTGTATCTTTATTTGAAGAACTGGTATTCACTCTAAAGAGAAAATGTGAATAACATAAAAACTAAAAGAGAATAAGAGATGACAGTTTGCTGGACATTTGACTATGAATCTGCAGTCAGGCCTACACCACACAAACCGTAATGTTCCTCATAAAACTAGTAATGATAAATTCTTTTGCATACAACATTTTGTTCCCATAAAGTGCAAATCCACTGCTAAAAATACTGCTGAGGATCCTATGACTGTTGCAAACAGAATAATAGTGATAAATCAAAAGGAACCAAGAAATAAATTGCAACATGGTCATGAATTTTTGCAGAGATATAATTGAGTGTAGGCGGGAAGGAGACATGAATAGCCCAATATTTATAATTAATTAGGGTTACTGATTAATACTTTTTCTGTGATTCCATGAAACTCTAACACCAATTTTTGCTCTACGAAGACATATTTATCATATCAAACAGCTTAATGGAGAAGAGGCTAGTCATTGTATAGACAGTGAATAAATGGCGGAAGAAGAGAAACTTCCAGAAATGAAAGACACTTAATTAATGTCTTAATGATAAGATACATTTCTGAAAATAATGATATTGCATTAAAAAAAATAGATGGTGCAGAAATCTTTTATGACTGGTGGTGTCTTTGAAGTGGTAAAGACTCCAAAAGAAACTGCGGCATATATTTGAAGATTCTCTATACACACTGCTCAAAATTCCAATAACGGGAGGTAAGAAAGAAAAAGGGAATATTATTAGGAAGATGAAATGAATGAATGATTAGATTATTATCATACAAATGGCTAGGTATCTCTATAATACTTGTAGGTACTTTTAAAAACTCAATACCTCATATCCAATCAGTATTTCAAATATTAATCAGAGGAAGGACCTGTAACTGATTCCCTTTCACTCAAGAAGGCTCATTACAGAGCTTGATTGTAATATTAGAACTGCCACTGAGATGTACCAGACTAAAATCTGAAGTGTCTTGTCTGCTAGAGCAAGAAATCAAAGCTTATGATTTCATTAATTCATGTTATTAATTTTTTGTTCTAATTGCAAGTGGTTTTTGCACTAGAAATATAAACATAGGGGGGAATATTTTAATGTTAGAAGTAGATTTTGTAAAAATATGCTTCCTCTCAAATGATTTAAACATTTTAAAGATTTTAACAAATATTTTAAGTAATTTACTCTTTGCTATGAGGTCAGCTTATTATTTTGGAAACTTAGTAAAAGAGGCTAAGGATTGCTGGTTCAAAACATTTTGGGTGCATATGTGTGGGAGAAAGGGCAAGTCGGGCTGTGCCCTGGTGAGGCGATGCTCTGTTCTGCACATCCCACCTACCCAGGCCTCTACCCCATCCCTGCAGTGGCCACCAATGCCCTGGAATACCAGAGGCAATGCTCCACATCTGTCCCTGGAGCCCCTATCCCAGCTCCTGAGTAGCCAAATGACCAAAGTACCCCCTGGGGGCAGGGCCCAGGAAAGGCAAAGGATATTTAAGCCAAAGCATGAAGTGAGCACATCTTGATCCCACCTCCTCATGGAATTTCTGTCAGTAAAACACCACTAGTACCAGGAGTGGTAGCTGCTATACTTGTTCTTTGCTATATCTTTTCTGTCTTCTTCTAATTCCATCTTCTCAGAATTTTGAGTAACATAAAATCAAACAGGCTTGAAGTTTGCTAAGTGGAATGTTTTATTGCTTTGTGAAATTCTTTATGTTGACTGAATGCTGCTCTAAACTTTTGCCAAGGCTTTCAGATATTCTGAAGTTGTCAGTAAAATTTTTTGTTGTTTTGACCTTTTGAGAATATCTTGTCTGCATTTCTCCTGTGCATCTAACTCAAGAGTACATAAAAAACCATAAGCCTTTTTAGGAGGCTTGTCAAGTGAGGTTTTGGGGCCTTACAGCCATTCTTGGCACGAGGCCAGAAAACTGGTGGGTTTATATTTTATGTTTATTTTGTTCAATGTTTTATACAATATAAGTGTTATATAAGGATTCCTAGGAATACAGAGGATTCCATTGTACTTGTCAAATGCCATAATAGCAAGGGCACAGATAATTTTCTTTTTAGCTTCTTTTATCTCAGCTTCAACTCCTTTTCAGAATAATGTCTCATCTGAATAGGAAGACTAGACAACTGTTTACATAAAAATTTCTCTTTGCTGTAACCTGAAGGCTGGCACAGAGGGTAGGTCTGGGATGGAATTAGCTTTCCCCACAGCAATGCTTATAGTGCTGTGCTGTGTGGCCAGGACAGTACTGATATCACACCTCTGTTTCAGAGGAGTGGGAGCAGGGTGTGAGTGAGTGTGAGTGTGTGAGCAGTGCTCATACAGCATCAAGGTTATCTCTCCTGTCACTCCTTGCCCCTTGCTTCAAAGGCCAGGAGGCTGGGGGTGAGCAAGAGCTTGGGAGGAGACATAGCCAGGATTGCTGACCCAAACAGAGCAAGAGGTTATTCTGTGTCATGTAATGTTGTTTTCTGAAACAAAAGCTAAGTGAAAAGAGGAGGAGGGAGGTATTTGTAATTAAGGTGTTCATATTCAAAAGCAACTGCTACACATCCTGAGGCCCTACTTCCCAAAAGTGACTGGTTGGCAAGTAGAGAATCCATATTTTTGTTTTCCTGTGCTTCCACGTGTGTCCTTTGCCTTTGTTCATTAAAATGGCTTTATTTTGATGCACAAATTTTTCTACTTTTTTCCTCCTGTCCTGCAGAAGAGAGAAGTCATAAAGTGAATGACAGAGTAATTGGGTTTTTCTTTGCTTGTGTGTGATTATGATGAGGAGGCAAGGGGTAAAATGAGTGCAACTAGTCACTCTTTGTTGGTATTATGATGTTATTTTGACTTAGGTGTAGAAAACTATTTTTGCTAAATAGATTTAATTTCCATGTCAACATTTTTGGTAGTGCAGAGGCTACAAGAGTGGCTTTTGTGAAAAGACACCAGAAGCTGCTCCCATGTCAGGGAACGTTCCATCTGGCTCCAAGACAGCACCACTGCTGGCAAAAGATCAACAGTGCTGGTATAGTGCTGCAATAGTTCTGGGACAGTATTTAGAAAGGGTAAAAAACAGGGGAGAGCAGTGATAAAATTTGAGAGAAATAGTTCTGCCAACACCAAGGTCAGGGAAGAAATTTGGGAAGAGATGCTACAAGAGTCGGAGCAGATATTCTCCTGCAGCTCATGGAGCAGCCCATGATAAGGCAGGCTGTTCACCTGCCACCCATGGAGGTCCATGGTGGAGCAGATACCCATCTGCAGCCCATGGACCATCACACACTGGAGCAGATGTGTGTGCCCAAAGGACACAGTGATCCCATGGAGATATCACACTAGAGAAGGTTTTCATACGTGACCTGGGAGCCCAGCAAGGACCCACACTGGAACAGTCTGTTCCTGAAGGACTCTATCCCATGGAAAGAACCCGTGCTGGCATTCTTCATGAAGAACATCCTGTAGGAAGGATTTATGTTGGCAAAGTTTGTGGAGAGCTGTCTCCCATGGGTGGGATGCCATTCTGGAGCGGGGAAAGGATGTGAAGAAGAAGCAGCAGAAAAAAAAAAAAGTGTGATGTGATCATAACTCCCATTCCCAGACCTTGCCAATGTGCTCAGGGAGGAGGGAAGAGGTAGATGAGTCAGGAGTGAAGATGATACTGGTAAGACGGGGGTGGAGGGAATTTGGGTTTTGTTTTGTTCTTTTTTTTTTTCACTGTCTAAAATAAAATCATGCTGATTCTATCTTAGCTACTTTACCCCACAGGTTCATATAGATAGATATACTTAGATGAGTTGTCATTAGACAAAGTATGACTGTGCATATGCAAAAATGACAGCACACTTTGCAAAGAGTAAAGGTGTAAGAACACATGAGAAATATACCTCATGGTTTGTGATTTCATGTGCTGAACCAGATCTTCACCTTCTTTAAATCAGTTCATAAAAGACTATGTGGAAATCTTTGGAGTTCTCTGACTCATTGCTCAGATACACCGGCCTTAATCACACCAGTGGTTCATGACCAATTGAAAGGCCAAACTGCATGACAACTCAATCTACTTTTCACAGTTATTTTAACATGTTAGCAAGTGTATTATTCTAATTTTAGTAGATGGATGAGAAATAACAAAAATGTCTTCAGGTTTCTACAGAAAAAAGTAAGAACAATATATATGTGTTACAATAATGCATTCAAGCTTTTTTTTTATGGAGTAGACTGTGCTGTAAGAGGAAGAATTATGTGAAGGAATTAGAAACAAATAGGTGTTAAAAATAGGTATCACATCTTATATGTCAGTGAGAAACAGAAGAGGATTTCAGGCTGCAACTGAGGAAACTAACTGTGGGATACAGGATGCAACTGATGGACTCCATTGCGGGGATTGAATTGTGAGGTTTAAATTCTATGTCATGGCAGAGGCCTACAGCAAGCCCATAGTGTTCAGCTCAGGAGAGCAACAGGGGACACTATTCCCATAAAGATAATTCCTAAGTCATAACTATTGTGCAGAAACAATATCTGAATATTCAGTTTAAAGTTCTATTGTAGCAATTCTGTTGAAAGATTAAGTATATTAGCCTAATGGCATACATTTTATGTACCACCATTTTGAACATCAGTTGAATTTTGGGTTTGCATGGCCAGGTTTTGGAAGTGGGAAGGTTACAGGATGACTTCTGTGAGAAGCTTGACAGAAGACTGGAATGGACACACCACTGGCCAAGGCTGGGCCAACCAGAAATGGTGGCAACACTTCTATAATAACATATTTAAGAAGAAAAAAAAAAAAGTTGTTGTGCAGTTGTAATTTCATCCAGAGAAGATGCAATTGGAATGAGAATATGTGAGAGGAACAGCCCTGCAGATACTAAGGTCAGTGGAGAAGGAGGGGGAAGAGATGCTCCATGTGCCAAAGCAGACCATGGTGAAGCAGCTGTGCCCCTGCAGCCCATGGAGATTCATGTGGAAGCAGAGATCTGCCTGTAGCCCTTGGTGGAGACCCCTGCCAAGGCAGATGGATGCCTAAGAGTGGGCTATGAACCTGGGGGATGTTGAGGAGGTTCCTGGCAGGGACCTGCAGACCTATGGAGAGAGAAGTCCACACTGCAGCAGGTTTCCTGATAGGACTGTGATCAAATAAGGAACCCACACTGGAGCAGCCTGTCCTTGAAGGACTGCATCTCTGGAAGAGTGACCACATTGCAGAAGTTTGTGAAGAACTGTTGCCTATGGGATGGACTTAAGATGAAGAAGTCCACGGAGGACTGTCTCTGCTGGGAGGGACCCCATGCTAGAGCAGGACCCTTCTCCATGGGCAGCAGCAGGAACAACCTGTGATGAGCCAACCATAGCTCCCACTTCCCACCTCCCTGTGCCACTAGGGGAGGAGGTAAAGCTTGGGAAGGTGGGAGGGGTGAGGGGAAGGTGGTTTTAACATTTATTTTACTTCTCATTATCCTGCTTTGATTTTGTTAGGAATAAATTCAGTTAATATCTCCAATTCAGGTCTGTTTTGCCTGTGATGGTCTTTGGTGAGTGATCTCTCATAGATCTTATCTGAACCCATGAACCTTTTGTTACATTTTCCCTCCTCTGTCTAGTTGCAAAGGGGAGTAATAGAGTGACTTCAGTAGGTAGCTAACATCCACCCTGGGTCAACCCACTACACTGATCTAAAACATTTGGAACTGGATATGAAATCAAAAGTTCTTACGTGTTTGAAAACACAGCAATTCTGGTAGATGCAGCATTGTTCACTATTTATCACAGTACTGAGGGAAGGTCTCACAGAATAAGCAGCAGCTATAATTCATGTTATCTGCAGTGCAATATTGTGCTTCATCATAAATTCTTCATTGTTGCCTGTGTTTTTGTTGCAGCTGCTAATGTTGCCTTTTGCATTTTGTTCAATAGTTGGGGTAAGGCTCTATCTCTAAAAGAACATCTTAATCTTGAAACAGATACAGAAAAACCCAAAAAACAAATCAATAAACAAAACTCAAAAGAGTTGCTTGCTTCACCTGTCTTACTCCCTGATTGACTTAAATTTCAATGGACTCATCACATCTCAGAGTCAACAAGCACTACAACTGCTGCAGCAAAGTGGAATGCTACAACCATATCAGTAGGGTGGCATAGATTTGCAAAGGTAAGGATTTAGCTCACTTTTCTGTCACTGCAAGATTAGAACAGACATTACCTTAATGAAGCTCCTGCATTCTTCAGAAACGCTTGGAGGCGCCTCATCATGGACTCTACCGTTCAGCATTTTTTCAATCCATGATGCTTTACAATGTATCAGTCCTAGTATGTCTAGCTGTTTGCATTGTCACTAGAATGATTATTTGAGAATGAAGAATCTCTGACAGCTTGTATTCCATCACCATCAAAAAAGAAATTTACTATTTTTGTTTCCACATAAGAACGTGGGAGTTCTCATCTTGTATCGTCATCCTTATTTCTCTTATCTACTTACTACCACTGAGGCAGAGAAAAACAGCTACAGAGAGCATAGGAGGGAAAAGATAGGAAAGAAGGAGTCACAAATGCAGATAATACTTGAAAAACTTGGTTATCTTAAAAGACAATGAATTAAAAAAATCCCAAACTTTCATCTTTACTTTTAGAATTAAAATTAGGATTCACATTTCCTTAGTCTCCAATGATTATAGCTTCTGAGTCATAGAATCATGGACTTGGTCATCCACATGAGTGCCTTCCAACTCAGGCATATTCTAACTCCTGACCCTGTGCCAGACAGCCCAAGTGTCACACCACGTGCCTGGGTCTTGTCCAAATGCTTCTTGAACTCAGGCTGGTGCCGTGACCACTTCCATGGGGAGCTTGTTCCAGGGCTTAACCACCTTCTGGGTGAAAAGTCTTCTCCTGCTATCTAGCCTAAACCTCCCCTGACTCAGCTTCATACCATTTTTGAGTCCTGTTACCCATCACCAGGGAGAAGAAACGTGTACCTGACCTTCATCTTCTTATGAGAAAGTGGTAGGCTGTGGTGAGGTCTCCCCTCAATCTCCTCCAGGCTGAACAGCCCAAGTGACCTCAGGTGCTCCTCATAAGTCTTCCCCTCCAGACACTTCACCTTCCTTGTGGCCCTCCTTTGGGTGCTCTATAATAGTTTATTATCTTTCTCATATTGTGGTGCCTAAAACTGCACACAATATTCAAACTGAGGTTGCCTCAGTGCAGAGCAGAGTGGGATAATCAACTCCTTTGCCCAGCAGGTGATGTTATCTTTAACACACCCCAGTCCCGAGGCTTTTGAAAGCAGAGAGGAAAATAAAGCAGGACAAAATTCAACTGGTGTAAAGACTATTACCTTTTCCCCTTTCTTTCTTTACATACCATTTCAGAAGTAAAAGGGAGGCAGGGAGCGGATGCATTTCAATTTTACCTGCAAAGGCAGATGTTTCAGTACTTCATACTCTAGCATCTGAAAATGACATAAGACAAGAGGAGCAGCAAAGAAAAGAGAGAGATATCTAAACCAGAATGTTCATGAAAACACATCATGAATAAGAGTATAATTGCTATCTTTGTTTGTATGAAAGTAAATAACTAACTTATGGCATTTTCTCCCTCTTGCCCTGCACTCCTGGCATCTAGAGGCTGCCATTAACACCAGGTTATTAAAAGAAGAGCTGTGAGAGGTCTTGGTGAAAGGAAAAAAGTGAGTTGTTGAGAAAGAAAAAGGAAGCAAACATAACACAAAGCAAAACAGGAGATTGTAGTTTGTCACAGCATATGTTGCAATTGAGATGACCGTGGTACACAGAGTATCACCATACAATTTCAGAAAGCTCCAACCCATACAAAGTTACACCAAACCTCTCCAGAAGGCTTCAAGCATCAGCCGTCTTCTTCTTAAGCCCAACCTTTTATACTCCTGATTGTTCACGCATTCCATCTTTGTGCCCTCTGTTCCCTTTTCAGGATAGGTCAGTGCCCCTGGGCACTCCATGTCTCATTACCTTCAATACTGCTCACCTGCTTTTCACAGCTGTAGCCCATTAGGGATGAGGCTCAGCCACAGGCCCATTCCCAATTACCACAAATTGTGTACTTAAGAGTAGTGCTTGCAGCTAAAAGAACCCTCTGTCAGCATTGGCTGCTTCAAACTGCAGCTTCATTCTGACTTTCAAGATGCAGCAGCCTTAAAGAACTAGAGGAAATTGTGAGGACTGCATTTATGGAGTTATAGTGTAAGGTGAAAAGATGGTGAAGCTGGAACAGGAACTGGGAAAGGAAAGGAACAATACAGAGTGAACAAGGTCTAAGTCTCAAAATAAAATGCTTTGTTATTATTAGAGAGTGGCACTGTATTCAGGTGGGAAAGAAGTAAGGAAAAGTATGGAAACCAAGTGTAAAATAGTATAACAGCAATCAGTTTCTAGAAAGACTATGTATGACTAAGGTCCTGTCTTTACAGCAATACTTTAAAATCCCTATTAAGAGGTCATAATTCCTGTTTCAGAATATTTTCCTTTAAAAAGGAAAAGAGAATTTTTTATTTCCTGCCCACCCATTTGCCCCCTCCCCCTCCCCCCCCCGGAGAAAAGATACTTTAATAGGAAACTAAGAATGGACATGTTCTAAGCATGTATACTTGAAAAGGAGTTATTTCAGTAATCATTGAAAGTACTGGTTACTCAAGGTAGTAGTTGTCCCATTGTGTCTCCTGTATGGCTGAAAGGAGGCCTGGAGGAGCAGGCCCATGAGTTCCAGAGTTAACAATGACCTTAGGAGGGAGGGAGAGAGGATGATATGGGAATATGGACAGTCAAATCATAATTTTGCCGTACCATGAACCCCAGCAATTCTATACTGTCATGAATAATAAATACTCCATCTGAGTCCAGGTTAAATGCAGAGTTTTGTCCCTGTCAGGCAAAAGAAAGGTACTGAGACAAAACATAGTCTAGGAAAGCAGAAAATCTTTAACTACTTGGACAAACTGTGTGTCCAGCATACTCATATTAAAGATAAGTTTTACATTTAAAATAAGTAGTCTGTGACTAAAATGAAAGTCTAGGAAGATTACAAAGGGGTTTGAAAACAGTGACTTGTGCTAAATGTCTCTTAGGGTAAATAACTATTTTAATAATTTCTTAAGTGGAGTATTTCAATATCAGTGTGTTCCCTTTCAAAATGGAACAGAACATTTTGATTGCTCAATTTGAAATTATTTTCTTCTGTGGAATGTCCTTCACATTATATAAAAGAGCAGAATTAGATGTAATTGATCTTCTACCTAAATGCATTCTTTTTTTATAAGAAATAATTACTTAACATGCATCTGTGAAAGTCCAATAACATTTTGGGTGCTTTTGAAATTTCACAGCGAAAAAAAAAAATGTGAACCCACTAAGATTTTAAAAACAGGAAAACTGTCTTCTGTTTTTTTGAAATGTATAAAAAAATTACTGGTATAATAATCCAGAGCAATTATTTACAGCCCTTATATTTTCCAGTTTTCAAGGAACATCATGGAGTCTAGTCAGTTCTCCAAGCTTTTGGTCTGAGAGCAAGAAAGACCAGTTTCCAAGAACTACCCAGAAAAATAAAAACATTAAAATAAAAACACATCCTCAGGGAGCAAGAGTTCTGGCACAAAATCTATCCTGGGGCAATCAACTGCATAAATGTAGCTAAGTATGCGCCATCTGTGAAGGAATTTGTCCAGTGAAATCAGCAGCAGTTCTCTTACAAAACATGCAATTGCTTCAGGATGTGATTCTATGCAGGTAAATTCAGGATATCTAAAGCTGTTGCCAGCCTGTTATCTTGAAATGTCTGAAATGGTGACTGCATTTTGTGTGGCAGGGTTTACTGCAGAAGCCATAACGCAGAGAAGCTTCTCGATGTTTATTCCAGTGTTCAAGTGACTTGTTTACCCCTGAACAGATGGTCATTCAACCACAGCATACATCAGCTGACACCTTTATTGCCCTAATAAGGATCAGGAAGAATCACTAACAGGTTTCTATCTTGTTAGCACAGTGGGATGTGCAGGCTACAGCATAACACTGCTAAGTGCCAGAGTTATCAAACTAGATGGATCCACCAGGAGTGCGGCAAACTGATCTGCCTTGTTGTGTTGTCAGAGCCCTGGCATTCTTTGCATCAGTACTGGATATTTTTACAAGGCTTTTGTTTCTCTCCTAACAGGTTTACTGATCTGCAGCATTTCCTGGTTTTTTCTTGCTTTTACAGAGTTATATAATATATGTAGCTCAACCAGGGGCCACAAAAGCTGTGGGAAAGAGTATTCACTGCTTGAATGGGATTTGTTCTTTGAATTACACTGAAAACAAGGATTGTGAGACTTGTGGCATGGTTATAGATGTCATTGCAATGGGAGCTGCCAGGCCCTTGGGAGAAGGGAACAACAGTACTTTGTGTCACAGTGTGGGAGTGTACAATGGGGTTGTAGTCTGTAGCTGTAGTTGTGGGGGAAGGGAGAAAGGTGCACCCCCAGAATTAAGAGGAAGACCTCAGACTGAGGGGTCTGCAGCTGCTGTGGGCATCCCACCACTCCTGGTTCACACAACACCAGAAGGAAGGTCAGGATTCATGGTAGAACCCTTTACACTCTGCCATTTGTAGCTCCATCTATATGGTGTATTTCTTGGATCCAGAACAAAACTTGGGGCATCATTTTCAGCTTTTCAGAATGCATTAAATGTTGCAGTGGTTGGAACTAACCTACAGCTGCCCCAAAGAAACAAAATGCTGGAGTACCTGTGTGAGGATGCTCGGACCCCATGTTTTGCTTTAAAAAATTACCTTCTATTTGTTTGCATTATCTGTTTGTGCAAAAGTAGACCTTTTCCAGTAGCAATGGCTGATGCACAGCAGACTTCCAAAACTAATAAAAATATTTGGCTTAATACATTTAATGGTCTTGTTCTCTTAAGTACACAAAAGCAAAAGGTTTTAGAAGAAAATGCAAGCAAATTTATCCATCTCTTCTCTACAAAAGATCTGACCAGAGCTACATACACACTGTTTGTATCGTGCTTGCTTTCTGTCCAAAGATATCCAGCAGTTCCCATGACCATTTTCACATACTGCATTTCTAGCATCCATGTTTGTAGAAATGATTCAGCAAATATAAAGTAATATGTAAGTTCTGACAATGTATATGTCTGAAACTCTCTAAATATTTATTTTTATGATTATTCACTGTAATTAAGTCCATTCAAAAGTAATTGGGTCAGACAAATGCTGTATGCTGTGTAGTTAACTGCTCAGCTAATAAGCAGGTACAGTACAGCCTGTGGTGCTGTTTCTTTCTTCTGTCATCTGGAAAATGTCTCAGCTCTGAAACTACACCACTGAAGATATTTTTTGCCTGACACATCTGTCAAAATACAATTTGATTATTATTTTCTATTTTATTCTTATTAAAGCAATAATCAAAATACAAGGAAAAAAAATTATGGTAACTGTGAGAATAGGATTTCCCTCACAGGTAAAATCTGCCCCAAAGGAATTCCAAGCACTGAAACTGTGTTAAGATTACTGTATGCATCAAAGGGGAGTATTTAGTGCTTTTAACAATAAAGCTATATTCCAGAAATAATTATATAACTTATAAATAAGGAAAACCATCATTATCACCAGTAGTGACAATACAGTAGATTCTCCTAAAAAAAAATTCTTCTAAAAAGATAAGCATTTCTCCAATCCATATAACTTGAACTTCAATCAATAGTACTGTCCTTCAATCCCACATTGCTGCTGCCACAGGGATGGTCTGGAGCTGGGGTAGTAAGGCACAGACAGCAGCACACTTCAATTTGCACCAGTTTAGGGGATGCTAATCTGATGCTGACATCTCCTTGAATTTTGATGAAACTCTTTGAGTGACGTGACCCTAGGAAGCTTTCTGCATGTGTAAGATACTGAAAAGGCAGAGCATTGTAAAATTTAATAACAGTAATGATGTTTTTGAATTATTATTGCTGAAAAAAATCAGAAATTGAATTAACAGATTTCAGTTCCAATATATTGTGCTACATCTTCATGACTGCCCCTTCTTAAAAAGAAAAAAAGTTGTACTTTCATCCATTTATTTGATTTTACAGAAGTCCACCCCACATTTAGGAGTTGCAAACAGCTGTGCTTTTATTCCTTTGACTGCTAGTAAAATCACACTTCTGGGGATTACTGACACAGTACTTGATTTTCCATAAAAATACACAGAGTTTTTATTTTTAAAGCATTACTCAAAAGAGAAAATCTCTTCTCCAAGCCCTGCTAGCCCTATAAGCATTAAAATTATTCTGCATGCATATAGACATGTACATTATAAGATGTATTTCTTACTTTTCATTAATGTAATTTATTGAAAGAATGCATATTTTGCACAAAGAGGATCCTCAGATAAAAATATATTTTTGTATTTTTTCCCATCAAAGCAACATGCCCACTGTTATGAAATACATTGTCTTTGCAGCATATGTGCATGGGGCTGATGTACTGGACACAGTTTCTATAGAAGATCTGTGTTTTTATGAAAAATGAGTTTTAGGGCATCTAAGATGAGCTGAGAAACTACGTTTAGATAACTGGATCAGATCCCTAGGTGTATTGTTAAGTAACTTCAATGTCACTGATAATATTTGGATTTCCAGATCAAAAATTATTTTCTAATTTTTGAATTAGCAATTAACAGTTGACAGAAATTTATTCAAGTATCCAGCAGCAGTCAAACCTCCAAAAATCTTCACAAAGTTGAGGATACTGCACGGGCCTTATGGGAAGTCTGAGCAAGGGAGAGGACAAAGATAATAAAGTCTCTTCTTTCTACCAGTTGCCAATTTGACAAATATCTCTTGGAGCTGGTGTTAGGTGTCAGGCGAAGCATCTGAAGTGGGCAAAAAGTAATACATCATCTAAATAAAAATGAAACTCTCAGCATCTGACAAAAAATGCCTGCAGTGCAATACTTTCCAGTCATAACTGATTCTTTTAGTAGAGAAAGGAAACATACTGAAAGACTTTTAGCCCTTCACCTTGCCACAGAAAATAAAAATGGCTTCATTCATGATAGAAAAACACTGGCGTATGAAATATAAATTTTCTGTCAAAAAAGTATAATTTTTAATGCAAAAGAAAGGCGGAAAGCAGCTGTAGGATTGTTTAGTATTCCAAACTGACTTGCCCACTTCAGAGTGTCTGTTCTAAGTGAATATTTAGTAGTGCAGCTGGCATTGTTACTGATTGAAGAACTCCACTTATCACATTGAGCATCTTACTATCCTAGAAAAAAAATCTCTCACAGCTTCCTACTCAATTTATCCATCATCTGAGCTCAAATTTCTTATTTGTTTACTTATTTTTTCCTCTTTTGGGTTTTTTATTTTGTTTTGTTTTCCTCCCTTGATCTCCTCCAATCCTGTTTTCTTCCCCCTCTAATTTTCTTTTCCCTCTACTTTAACTTCTCCCTCTGTGACCTTCTCACTCTTCCCTTTTCTCTTCCTTCCCTTTAATTTTTAACAGGTCTGAATATTTACTTTCCGTATAACAAAAGAAGAATTAAAAAAACAGCTATGAAAAACAGACTTAATTAAATTATAACCATTAATTTATAGAAAACCTTTTAATAAGAGAAGCCATATGCAATGGTTCAGGGGCTAAGATGTAATTATTGTGTGCAAAAAACCTCATCATTAAATCAAACTCTGAAGTTGTAGCTACTGCAACATGGACTTCAGCAAAAAGTGATAATTTTAATACATTTGAAAATAAGGTATTTTGCTTAGCACTAAGGTGATGATGGTGATGGAAGCAGGAGAACAAGATATATAAATCTAGAAGAGGCAGCAAAGCCTGAATTTTCAGAATATTAAATAACTTTATCCAAAAGGTTACATTAGAGAAAAAGGCATAAGAGGAAAATATTTGTTAAATCTATATCAGAATGGGTTTTTACATGCTTAGTTTTACATGCCCAAGAATTCCAGAATGATGCTCTCTTTTTAGCCCAAATCACGCTGGAAATGTCATTTGTACTTACACTGAGTCATAAAAATAAGCAACTAAATAAGACGATCAGGAGCAGCCCTATCAGCAGATACATGTCCTGTAAAAGTAAAACGTGTACAGTACAGCATCCTTCACTTTAACCCTTTAATTTCAGATACAGATTATCTCAGTTTAAATAGGTTTTGTACATCAATATTCCTGCCTCTTCGCCAGATTCAGTAATAAGTCTTATATTATTAGAAATGGCATGTATTGACTCCTTCATGAAACAGAGACCATATTTAACAATAATCTCCATAGTAAACACACATGACACACTCTAGAAAAAAAAAGTAAAATTGTCCTGTTTATTCCCTTTTCCTTTATTTTTGTCCTTTTCTTTTGTTAAACAGAGTATGCTTAGTTAGCTGTGTGCTCATCCCTCTTGCTTTATTGTGGAAGTCTCCATATCATGCTTTGCCTTAAGCCATTTTTTTTTAACTTAAGTGTGAAAATAATAAAAGGACCAAAAATGCAGAGTGTTGCTAAGCTCTCATTGCTGCTGAAGATAATCCAGAGGAAACTTAAAGACAAGTATTTGGCAACTCAGCAAAAATACCTCCTTTTTTGCATGATAATATATTATTTTTGTACGGTACATTTTACTTCAATATTATTATTTTGTAAGTTGTAATAATATATTAAACAGGTAAATATAGGAAAAATGCAACTTTAATGTATCTAAACCCCATCTATAAACATTAGCTAAGATATTGTATTTGAATGTCAAACAAGCAAACATTACTTTTTAAAATGAAAGGTAGCAAAAGCAATATCTTCCCCAGAGAAATCAGCAAAAATACTTCTGTGTCATTACCTACACTTCAGATGCAAGTGCTAAAAACCCAGATCCTTTATGAGGGACTTGAGGTACTTTCTGTGTCCAGCTTCTTGGACAGTATTGCATTTTGTTCTGTATAATAGTGCAGTAACAGGCACAATAAAGCTTTGATTTTAGGAGCTTTTCTGGCAGCTACCTTTCAAATGCTCTTAATTATTATTAAACCTTCTCAATCTTAATGTAGAAAAGATGCATTTATCAACAGTCTACCCATCTTCTCAGATAATAGTCTTCTTTTGTGAAGTGGAATCATGGAACGTAAAAAGTAAGATCAATTGCTATTTTGGTATGAATTACTTTAAGTAGATCCTACTTTTCCTTACTCTAGGGGCTGTACTTTCATTTCTACAGGAACAATTTCATTTTAGTAGTAGCTCTCTAATCAATGCAAATTCCAAATTTAAAAGATCGCTAGAATCTACTAAATAATCAGAACAGAAGTACAAAGAAAAATAAATGTGTAGCCCTCATGGAGCCTTCATGTAGCCTTTTCTCTTTGTTTACTTTTTCTGTTGCTTAATTTTGAAGGTGAAGAAGTGTGTCTTTTCTGGATGCTTCACTATATGAATCATCTTCATTAGTGAATTAAATTTTGTACTGTGGTGTGAAAAATAGGACTTACTTTCAGACAAAAGTAGAATATTGGTTACATCTTGTCTCCAAATTGCACAGTTATGTGCTTTTGAAAACAGAATTCTAATCTAAAATCCATTCATTGTGTGAGTAGATCTGTGCTTTAATTGCTATAACAATACCAAATGCTGCACTTGCTTAGAGGCAGAAAATTCCATGGATGAAAGTGTATTTTGATTCAGGGTGAGACTAGAGTGTAAACAATTTAAATTCCTTATATTCTTATATTTCTGTTTTCTACTCTTATGTTTTATTTTCCATTTCTGCCAGGTTTGTCTGTGCACTTTCTGTAGTCATCTGGAAAAATCAAGTGTAACAAAAGAAATAATTTTTTTCCACACTTAAGAGAAATGTCCACTGTATTTTGTGACGTTATTTCATATAGTAGTTTGAATCTAGAGAGTAGAATAATAAAACACAGATTACTGTGTTTTATTATTTACAAAGTTTACTTTTCAGTAGCTAATGAACTCAATAAATCAGAACCTTTCCCCATAATCACAGAAGCCAGGCAGCATTGCTGCCACTGACAACCCACTTGGGGAGAAAATATTGCTGGTTGTTCTCCTGGGTACTCAGCACCCACAGGCTGTGACCTCCTTGGGGAATGACAGTAGCTTCATATGGCCAGTCCAGTATGACCCTGGCTCAGGATGCTCAGCAGAGGTGACCCTGAGAATGCTAAGTGGACAGAAATGGCTGCAGCACAGGTAGGTGCTGGGTTGGCAGGATGGCTCCAGAGGACAAAGTGGCACTGCAGAAACTAACTCTGCCCAGGAAAACCACTACCCTGTCCGTGTGCTCAGGCAGGGCAGTGACAAGGAGGTGCTGAGAGCTACTGGAGCATGCTCTGGTCTGCATGGTAGAAGACAAAGCTTCCCTGGGTACAGAAATCCAGACTAGCCTGAGCACACTGCAGCACTGCTGTCCGTCAGCAGCAGTGTGTGCAGCAGTGACTCTCAATTGTCGGCGTCCGGCTAGCTCCAGCACTGCCAGCAGCACGAGGGGGCACTTCTCCCGAGAGCTGCCTTCGGGATAGCGCCTAAGGCAGTGCCCAGCTTGCGGCTGTAGGCACACCTTGTGCAGGACGGAGTCTGGTAAAGGCTGCAACCAGCGGAAAGAAGACGGCGGACTCCAACTGTGGCTTAATCCAGGCTTTAATGAACCCGGAGGGACCGACAGGAGAAGACGGGAAGGAGGGGGTGACAGCAAGTTTTAAGGGGTAGGGAGAACAAGGGAGGTGCCAGGCATTGGACCAATGGGGGTGCAGTGGGGAGTGGGGTCCAAGGGATTGACACGTGGGCAACACCAACAAGAAACATTCTGGGGAGGGGCCCCGGTTCCTCAGCCAACCATCGAACTCCCCTGCTGGAACATTCTAGCAGTAAGGGTGGGGAGTGAGAGTGATTGGCGGGGTACCGGGGAGGGATCAGAAGAAAAAATACAGGGGTTTCCAGGGAAACCAGGGCGGAGTTTAGGGGATACATTGTTGGCTGAGGTGGAGCCAGGAAGACAGACAGCTCCAAAGGTGGGAAGGGAGAACTGGGGCAGAACCATTTTCAGACAGAAGGGGATTGGAACAAACCAACCTAATAACTTAACAAAACACACTGCAACAAGTGTGCACTGGGGGGATGGCAGCATACAGCTTTCAACCCACCAGTACACACCAGGGACACTGAAATACCTGCTGCTCCAGCAACTGGAAATCTTGACCGTTTAACCCATTGTGGGGGTCAGAAGTGAACTCTCAGCGGTGTTTTCTTCTCTCAGAACATTTCTTTCCCTCCACAGCAATAAAAGCAGGAGTAAGACATCCAGAAGAGGCTGTGGATGTGGAAGGGGTAGCACAAATTCAGCCCACATTCTTCCAGAGACCAGGCCATAATTCTGACTGGCTCATACATCTTTTTTTTTGTTGGTTTTTATTTTCCAGCAGCTCTGTGGTGACAGTTCAATTCCATCAGGAAGATCAAGGGACACTCAGTGTCACTGCACAGCAGCATGACTCACAGGAGCCCGACCATATTTTGGCTTGCTGCCTGTCCTCACCTGGTGCCAGCAAAACCTCTCAGTCATATCTCAGTGGCACAGCCTTGTGCTGCTGCATGCCATCAATCCCAGCTGCAAACACAGAGAGAACCCAAGGAGCACAGCTGGAACACGAGAGCCTGTACCAGCCGTGGGCCTGGAGGTACACAGGTGTGAATGATCTTCCTGCATTCTGGCACAGGTGGGCAGGACCCTGTGAGGGCAGGCTGGGGGCAGGGCATTAGGGAGAGGTACAGGCAGGGTCAGCAGTGTTAGAGTAGGGTGTAGGCTTTGCTGACAGGGCTGCTTCAGGGTGGGGTTTGGAGCAAAGAGAAGAAAAAAAGGCCAACAAGGGATATGATGCCCTGGAAGATGCCCAGAGAAGCTGCCAATACTCTATCCCTGGCAATGTTCAGATGAGGTTGGATGGAGCTTTGAGCTTCCTGATCTGATGGGAAGTGTCCCTGCCCATGGCAGAGAGGTTGAAACGAGTGATCTTTAAGGTCCCTTCCAGCCCAAACCATAATTCTGTGATCCTAAATAGGAATAAAGTAGCCTGCACTGAAATTCTGTCTGCTGTGGATGGATTGCTGTAGGTACTTATGGTAACTGACATACATCTGCTGACATAAGTGTATATTTGAAGTCATGTACTAATGAAATGCAGCAATAAGCAACCTGGTTGCCTTCAGATCCTTTGACTGGTGGCTGCCCACACTGAAAAGAATGCGCTAAAATTGTAAACTAAAGCCCTCTGATACATAGAAAAATTCACTGTAACTTATTTTTCCAGAATAATTTCTTTCATAATAGTATTTATCTTTAGAAAAAAAATCCACTAGCAAGCAGCAGTTTTCCGATTAAATGACAGGTTAAAAATAACTTGTCCTCTGTTACATTAGAACAGTGAAAACTGAAGAAAACAGTAGAACTTGAGATTTTATAACTTTAAAATATGAGTGAGTGTTTTAAAGATATAACTCTGTAATAAAAAAATAAGTCACAGTTTTCCTCACTTAAAAGATATGCAAAAATTTTTACAAATGAAGAAAACAAAAGGTCTGTTGAAAACTCCAGTCTCTCCTAAATGCCAGGAAAAAAAAAACAAAAAACAGTTACTAATAATTTCTATAATCTAACAGTACTCTTTTAGGCCTAGCTCTGTAACAGGCTACTGTCAGAGACAGCTGAGATAATTGGGAAAGATAGATAGGCACCTCCAAAGGCAATTCCAACATCCTAAAACTGACCTCTAAGTTTGATCTAAATTTGATGAGTCATTCTTAAAGTGCTTCGTTTGACTATAAATAAAAGCATGGGCAAATAACTTGGGTTTAGGAACCTGAGACATTTTAAATGAGAAAAATTAATCATGTCCTTAAACTGATACCATATGTGAAGTTTGGACTCTTAAAAAGAGAAAAATGCATATAATCTTAAGTGAGACACTTAGCTAGTAAATTACTTTTGTTTATGTAGCACTTGGAGTAAGTTAACTTTGTCCTAAGGAATTTTTATCTGCTTAATTTCTACTCATAACTTAGAATATGTCATCTAATTATCTTAGAGGAAAAAAAATCTTACTTTGAGCAGAAGAAAAAAATTTATAGACTTCACACATACACAGACATTCAGATGTATATGTTAATTTCCAATGTTGCTTCCTCAATAGCCAGGAGAGGAAAGGATTTTGTTTGCACAAAAAGCCAAGTCTTTATATCTGCTGCGCTTGCTTTGTACAGATTTATCACTGTAAACAGCCAGTAGAGAATATTCCCTGTGCAAAATCCTGAACTGGCATGCAGATACCAAATACTCTTAAAACTTAAGGATAGTGGAATGAAATATCGAAGAAAAATTATTTAAAGTCCCCATATTTTCAGATACTAGATCAATAATTTCAGCTGCACAAGCAGAGAAGGATAAACAGTATTGTTTAGTGTTAATTTAGATTAGGAATCTGCAACCTCTGGGATCCTGATCTGATACCTAGATTTGGAAACCAAAGTAGGTACCTATCATTCATCTTTCTGTCCCAGATTTACTATTCTGTAATTGTGAACTAAATAGAATTAATCAGAAAATTAGGAGGGAAAGTTTGTACTGGGCCAATATTATTATGCTGTGTTCTGTTCTGTTTATTGAAATACCAGCATTTTCTTTATGATATTCTTCTGAAGTTTATAAATCAGTACTTACCATTAAAACAACCAAAACAACTAAAGTATATTTGATTTCAAAGTGTTTTGTGTAAAGCTTCGCATTGTCCAAATGTCCATCTATTTTTAACATTATTGGCTTTAATTCAATACCAAATCAAGATTATCCATTCCATTTAAACGTTTACCTAAAGACTTTTGCTGATTTCTTAGTACTCTCTTTGCTTGAGTGCTTCTTACTGCCGGAGGGATATGTTGTTTTGGTTGGTTTTATTTGCTACTATTTCATTCTTTTTATTTCAATCTTCATTCAGGTAAAAAATAGCAAAAAAAAGAATTCAAGAATAATTTTTTTTTTCAATAAGGCCAGTAGCCTCTTGCAAAAACAGTCTAAAAAAAGCAATTATTGAGACAATTTTGATTTCATTGTATTCTTACATAATTTTTTTCTAAAATTGTTATTCTATTGCTAACTCTATTGACACAAATGTTTCTTTTTGGTTATTATTTCAGACTTTATATTTTCTTTTGAGAAAATTTCCCACTTAAAGTTATTATTTACCTTTCTACTCTTAAGGTTCAATTCCTAACCTACAGCCAAGTTCTGTTATTGAAACATTTAACTGGATATGTTAATTACAGGAATGTATCCCTGTCCTGATTTCATTTGAGAAAGAGTTACTTTTCTTATTAGTAGCTGGTACAGTGCTGTGTTTTGGATTTAGGATGAGAATATTGATAATACACTGATATTATGGTTGTTGCTGAGCAGTGGTCAAGGACTCATCAGCTTCTCATAGTGTCCTACCAGCAAGGAGTCTGGAAGGCACAGGAAGTTGAGAGGAGACACAGCCACTACAGCTGACCCAAACTGGCCAAAGGGTTAATTCCATTCCCTGTAGCATCATGCTCAACTGTGGAGAAAGCTGGCTGGGTATTGGCCACTGGGTGCTGAGGTGATGCAATGCATACTGCTTGTTCTGAATTTTCAAATTCTACTATTACTGCTATTGTTGTTTTCATTATTATTATTATTATTATTATTATTATTATTATTATTATTATTATTATTATTATTATTAATTCTGTTTCTATTTAGCTGGTTTTGTTATTATTATTTTCGCTTCTTTTTCTGCCTGACTAAACTGCCTTTTTGTCAAGACGGGGATTTTAGGGGTTTTTTTCTGATATTTTCCCCCATTCCACTGTGAGTGGGGAGTGAGGGAGCAGCTGTGTGTTTTGCTGCCTGCTGGATTAAACTAGCTAGGGGAGGGTTAAGCAGTGGAGAAAAATAGACAGGACACTGGCTGAAGTCTCACAGCTTTTTGGTGGTATTTCAGGTGTTCTCTCAGGTGCTTGACAGAATTGAATCTGTGCGTTTGTACTTCTGTGTATTGTATTTGAAAGAAGACTTGCAGGAACATGAGGAAGAATTCTCACAAAGAAGCAAAATTAATATATGGAGTTTCAGATGGACAGACCTCATTTCAAAGGTTATCTCTTTTCCCCTGAACAGTTTATTAGACAACATTAATGCCCTGATGCCCAGTGTTCATTGTTGCTGGTTATTTCTGCAGCATTATGGCACTAGAAGTACTTATTTCATTCCAGAAGCAGCTGCAGAACCAAAAGGAAAAAAAAAAAAAAAACAACAAAAAACCAAAACCAACAAGAAACAAAATCTCTTTATATCAGACCTATCAGAAGAGTTAGCTAGTATCAAAATTCCTGCAGATAACCCATTAGATCTGTGCATACAGAAAGAGTTAAATTACTTACTGTATGTCTTAATCTCATTTTTAGCCCCGTAGGCCTCACCCACTGACCCTTTTCTTTTGAAACTGAAGGCACCATCACTTCTCTAGCTGTAATTCATCTTCTCAGTGGGTAATTAGTTTTGCACTCACAAATGCATTGGGATTACATTGAGGGGATACACTGAGGGTCAAGTCCTGCTTGAAAAACTGAATTTCCTTTATGACAAAGTCACTCACTTAGCTGATCAGGGGAAGCCAGTTGATCTAATTTATTTTGGATTTCAGTAAAGCTTTTGATAACGTCTCTCACAGTCTATCTTATGGACAAAATGTCTAGCACACAGCTGAATAAACACATCATATGGTGGGTGTGGAACTGTCTCAAAAGTCAGCCACAAAGGACTGCAGTAAATTGTTACATCAGACTGGTGGCCAGTCACTACCAGGGTCCTGTAGGGCTCCATTTTAGGGCTAGTTCTCTTCAATGTCCTCATAAATGGCTGAGATGCAGTCCTTGAAGGCATGCAAATTAAGCTTGCTTGACACTAAATTGGGAGGAGCTGTCGACTCCTTTGAAAGCACTGAGGCCCTGCAGAGAGATCTTCAAAAATCAAAGGGCTGGGCAGCAATATGAAGTTTAACAACAGCAAATGCTGGTTTCTGGTTCTATGATCATGGCTACGAGCACTCTATCCTCATCCATGCCAATGTGCCTGCATTCATACAGGAGAGAGCTTGTTATTCCAGAGATAAATATCTTTTAAGTTATGTATATGTTAACATACTGAGTCTCAGTTGATCCACAAGTCCTGCAAATACTTTAGTAGAGTTCTTTTAAATGTTTGGTGCTGATGCTGGCAGAAAAAACTCTAGTTTCCTTATTAATAAATATGTCATCCTTCATCCCGTAAAATAAAATCAGAAATAATATGCTATCCAAAAGTTGTCAGCTGTTTATCTACATAGTTTTCTAGTGCATTTTGAGTCATAAACTAAGAAAGTACCTATCCAGAATTTCTATGTTAGAAAACAGGGACAATATATGATATTTTTATATTAGGTCTATACCAGAAAGAATCTTTTTGCAACCAAGAGCAACAGAATGCATAAATATTCTAATTAGAGATCTAAGTTTAGGATAGCTATCTTGACAGTACAGATGTGTGACTGAGTCATTTTAAACTCTAAGTGTTCATTGCTGTTAAATCTATGTACTCATTCCTACTTTCATAACTAATCAAGTTGACATTTCACGTTTGAGACATGCAGATTTGAAGTCTGTCTGCTGATTCCTTTAAAAGTGTAATAGTTGTGTGATTAAACATTTCAGGGGGATAAAAAATGTTCATGCTCTATGCCATGTTATCAGAACTTAAATGAGTGATCGCTTAAAAAATGCAGTAGGAATGCAGAATTAAAATAAAGGGGTTTTAATATCTGCATACAGAATTGAAATAAATAATAAAAATTAAAATCTTAGAATAAGGTTTCTTAAATAAGAAAGTAATTCAGATATAATACAACACCAGAATAGTTTTGTTTCATTCTCACTGAACTAGCATACAATATCATAATGAAGTAGAATAACACCTCATTAAAGAGTTTGAGAGACCTTTTGTGTCAGATACAGTTTAGAATCTTGAAATATTATAAAATATATTCATCCAGGGCACCACTATTTTTAATCTTTTAAATTTTAATTAAGAAAATAGAGAGGATTCTGACTTCCATAAGAGTTGTTCCATCTAAAAATTGCAGTACTAGATATTTTTCAAGTCAAAAGTGATTTTGTTTAAAAGTTCTATGTCTTGGATATGAGTAGAAAAATCTTAACATGAGTGACTTACCTAAAAAAATCTGATGAGAAATTTTCTTGATTCATGGATAAGAAACAGCACATTGATGCTTTTCATTCTACGTTTTATTCTGAAATGGAATTAAAGGAATTAGTCCCTTAACTTAGTAATGGTTCACTGAGATGACTGTCCACCATAGTACAGGTACAGTATCTGAATGCTGGTTCTGTTGATATTAAATTCTAGCTCCAAATGAATGGTTCTGATTTTAAGGTTATAAAATGTATGTCTTTTCACAGGAGAATATGCAGGTACATAAGCATAAATTAATATAAATACTCCTCTTATTTTAAGAACTGTAAACATGTTTGGATTTCAACAAATAATAAATGTGTTAATATATAAAAGCTATATTATTTTATATTAGAAAACTAACAAGATCCCTCAGAAACCCCTGATTTGAATTTTCATAAATTACAACTTTTGATTATGTTATGTTTTATCTATGCTGTATTAAATTTAGGCAAGACCTCCCTTCTGCTTTCCTTCATTCACCTGTTGCTCAAACCAGAAAGATGATGTGACTGGTGTATTTTTTTCAAACATCCTGTGTATGCATCAAATAGAAAGTTTAAAATAACATACTAGGAAATTCCTTATGTTCAACCTGATTTATATCTAGGTGCCCCATGTACAAAATTGTGTTTGGCAATAGATGAAACAGAAGAAAGTTGCATGGTAAAATATGTCTGAGCAGCTGTATGAACTGTCTGTAGCAATGTAATGCTGTGATGCTAGCTTCATTCAGACCTACAGAGGTGTCAGCTGAACCTTCACTCTCATCTAAGGCTGCCGCATGTCCCTGCACAAATATCTGAATGTAAGCATAAAGCTTCCTGTTACAGTTAATGCCACCATGCACTTGAAACCTCATGGAAAATAACATAAGCCTCATTTTTGTATTTATTTATAAAATCTGTTAGAAAACATAAAAATATCCCCAAGTAAACTCTTCAGCAAGGAAGACAAAATCATCAATATCACAGTACTACTGGAAAAGAAACCCTGTCGCTAAAATTACCCTGCTGGTTGAGAACTGGAAATACTGGCAGCTGGGTGTGACCATTCCCAAAACTAAAACACACAATCTTAGACTCAAAGGGGAAATACAAGGTCAGCACAACAGCAGAGGAAGGGGAATTTACTAGGAAGTATGTATGGAACAGCTTTAATTGCATATTATTAACATTTTTCACAATAATATTGCTTTATTTCAAAATCTCATTCCACAATATCCTCAACCTTGGGAAGGAAGCAGTTCTGCCAACACAGTCTTTCCAGGTGATTCATATTCTTTACTGTGAGTTTTTAATTATACTTCTCTTACACACAAAGGACAGCTCCTCATTCCTCCCACAGCATTCTCTTTTGTACACAACTCAATCCTTAGGCTTATATGGTCTAAAACTGAACATGGAATTATCAAAATAGTTAAGAAAATTAATTCCTATGATGGATTTAGTCTTCCTTGTATCATATACAGCACTCATCTTTGTCTCATCTTCCCCTTTCCCTAATGCCACCTAAGAGCACACTCATGCCATCCATTTCCACAAACAGCTGTTGTAGACTGTGAAATAGCTTGATAGGAAATATTCCAGGTGGCAATCATAGAGGTAGCAGAACTGCCAAATAATGTACAAAAAATAAATAATTTTAAACCCTTCTTCTCCGAAGGGCTCTGTTAAATATGGGAATTAAATAGCAAAAAGATAACTTAAAATAGTAATATCATTCTGGGTAAGAGTTGACTCTAGGACAAATTCTGAACAGTAAATGTGTTAACCACACACCTCCACTTGTACACACATACACCCACATCCCCACGCACTGATGCTTATGAAAGTTACTGACATGTACTCCTATATCATCTAAGATGTACCCTTTTTGGTATATGGTAATATGGGTAATACATAAAGGTGCACTTTTAAAAATTTTGAAGAGTCTTTTAAATTGTTGTGTTTTAAAGCCTCTGTGGTTATTTTTTTCATTTCTAAGTCTCTGCATCATGAATAAGCTGCCTTTTAGGATGTCACTCTCCTGACTTTTATTAATGAGTTTTCATTTGAATTCTAATGAATTTTCAAAAAGGAACATACTGGTTTAATCCCAGATGTGGCTCACATTTTATTTCTGACTTCTAGAGCATGCTGTCTGGACTTTGACAGAGAGACTTGGGGCTGATTTTATTAAGCTATATAGTGATAAACAAAGACCTCATAGACCTATTCTTGATGATGTTGACGCTAACTCATAAAATCAATTCATTTCAAAACTAACAAATTGCTGGACCATAATCATAATTTTTCTCTGCCAAGGGTTTTGATTCATTTAGCTCTACCATGTGATTTTTGTTACTGTTAAGTACAGTTAGCCCTTGTGGATAAATGAAGATGGAAAATGCAGAATACAAAACAGGTTTGTCATAGTTTGAAGATGTGAAAGCAATAATCCTATTAAATTTAGAAAGATATTGGTCTGGACTGAAGTCTTCTCTCTAAATTTGGCAGTCCTTGAGCTTGTGGCCACTTCTCTGTTTTTGCTAAATACCTTTCTATATAATATGTTTTAAATGGTTGTATGACTACTCCTCTTTCCGGAGTAAGCTAAATGATGGAACAAAGAGAATGTCCTAGGGCCAGCCTTACCCATGGAAAAACCCTGGCACCTGTCATGTAGGTAGATTGGAATGGATGAAGTATATGTAGGGTTTTTATAATCTACAAAGAGGTGGAAGATCGACTTCTCATAACCTCCCCATTACAGTGACTGTATTGTTGGGCATGGGCTAGGTTTTGCTGCTCTTTAATGATTTATATCAAGGAACAATCTTTGGCACAGTAAATCTTTACACACGACTTTTGTTTTCAAGAAAAGAAGAGAATTCGGGTGAAGTTAAAGCTGATATTGGTGAATCAGTCAAAGCTGACATAGGTGAATGATTGAGCTCAACAAAAAAGAAATAAAAAAGTAAAGAAAAAGTTAATAAACAAGTACAAAATATTCACTTTGTACTATTTTGGAAAGGCTCTTCAAAATAAATATGGGAAATTCTTGAGCAGGTTGTCTTCCTCTGGAAATTTGAAAAGGCATCATGAAATGGAGACAGATTAAGACAGAAACTAAAAATCTGCATGAAGTTTTGAGGTCACTGTGGTATTTTCTTAGTTGTGCAAGATATTCTAATAGCCTCTCTAAAACCTGATTAAATCAGAATTAAATAACAGAGTATTATCATGCTTTGATATAAATAAACCACATGCTCTTAACCATATTTCATTTTTACAGATATTATTATTATTTCTTATATAAATAATATAAACATATAATCATTGTTGTGCAAACACAGTTTAAGCAGCATTATTTCATCCCTACTAAATTTACTTGTACTCTGAAGGGTTTTAAAATATATCAGCTACTGCTGTTTTTTGAGTTTATATCTGGTCCTTTCAACTATCTCCATGTGTTTTCTCTGATTATACTTCCATTAGATTCAACTGCAGAAAGAACTCTATACTTAATTTGATGAAGACCCTACTTACTGTCTAGAAATAAAAATCTTTTTGGTTATCTCCAAGATTGAGTAAGAAGCTTTCAATCACAAAATAGCAATCAATGATGAATAAATAATCTGAACATTTACTTTGTTTATCACTGATGTTCTCCAGTGATACTTAAATGCCACTGAAGTGTGTGGTTAAGAAACAACTTTCTATGAACATAATCACCCAAAAATAGCTAAATAGATGACTCTGCATTGCTATATAAATAAAACACCCTTTTCTTGTCCAACTAATCATGTTTGCATACTGAGAGACCATTAACACAAAATGTTATCCAAATTATTACAAATTTACCAATCACTCATTTAGGGTTTCACTCAACTTCAGGACTTTGCAAACTGGAGCTCAGAAGATTTGTGGCACGCATATACTGACATGGAAAACAGAGCAAGGAACTGATCTCATACTATTGCTAGTAAAGTATCATTCTGTTCTCTTCCTCTGTTTTGGACAAACACAAATAGGTTTGTCCGAGTTGGGATGTAGGAACTGTTCCAGGGATTGGTTACTCTACAAATTTCTTCTAAACAGTAAAATGGCCAAGATTGCTCCAGTTTCAACAGTTTGTATCTTACCTACTACTTCAACCGAATCCAAAATCCTTCAACCAGACAAGTTGGACTCTCACCCTTAATTGACCCATATATCCATGTCTCTCTCCTTCCATCTTGCAAAATGGAGTCTGAAGTTCACAATTTATAGATACCAAAGTGTTTGGGCTACAAGAGAAAACAAAAGAGAAAAAACACCAGCAAGACAGTCTTCTCAGCTTTATAAAGACTTGTGTCTCTCCATCTCTTTTGTTTACAACATAGACACAGTCTCCATGTCTTCTGTCTTCTTATTTTGGATGTATTCACATCTGAAATGAAAATTCTGATGAACTTCAACCAAAGTTTTCATTTTAAAAGTAAAGGGGGAAAAAAAAGAACATGTTCCTACCCCAAAATCCCCAAACCGCTACCAAGCCCAAACAAGCTTTTAAGAGCACTAAATCAATATCCTTTAATTAGAAGGTTTTTCCTCATTTCTCTAAGATATATATTTAAAGTTAATGTCTTTGTATTGAAAGAAGAGATAATTCAGTCCAATCTACTGCTTGAGTCAGGACCAACAAAGTAAGATCAATCTTCATTCAGCCAAGGTAGGAATAACTCCAAGGATGGAGATTGCACAGCCTGGGTTTTGATGTCCTCCTCCAAGAAAACTTTGACTGTTTTCTTGTAATCATACATCAGGTAGCTGAAGAACACAATTAAAACCCCCTTGACTTTCTCTTCCTTTGTCTCAACAAATCAAGAATTTCAGTAGTGGCTATGGGATTTGTTCCTTGTAGGAACTGCCTCCAATTGAAATAAAACTGGCAGAGGTCTTTAAATAAATGTGCAAGAATATTTGGTTGAAATTTGCAAGGAAAATTGTGAAAAGCATTCACACAGGCCCCAAGACCTCTTTTGCTCTATTCATAGTTCTCTATGCAATATAAATGTAATTGGAATAGTTTTTTTCCACACACTCTCAGTGTAATGGAAATAAGTCCCACTGTAAATTATAATATTTCATATTTTCATTTTTACCTACCTCAGGTGATTGAAGAAGCTAGTGAACATTCTGAAATGAGATCACATCACATTGTCGGAAGGCCATGCAGAATTATGAAGAACTACATCTTCTTAGTGAACCTTTTTATTCTTTATGATGGCTAGCACCATTCTATCAAAAAAGTAGTAACTCCAGTTAGTCCAATTTAGAGTGAATAAAACCACAAAAATAATTTGGAGTGAATAAAATGACAAAAATATGCTTGGTGGATTCATTCATATTTTTGTGATGTTTTCATCTCTCCAATAAATAATTTATTATTGATTTTTAAACCATTTTTTTCTGCTAGAGAAATCCTACATGTATAGATACTTAGAATGCTTGTAGTACTAGCAATGACAATGTTAAAAGAAAGAGGTTGTTTTTTTGTGGTTTTTTAATAATTAAGCATTTGACTATAAAATCCCACTGTGGAAGACTATAATTTTAAATACTTAATTTCTTAAAGCTCAAAAGTAGATGTTTGCTTGCCTTTTGCACATGAGAGACAAGGAAATTTTCATACTGAGTTTAACATATTTTGCTACATATCACTTCTATTTATAATGCTTAAATGAGCATGACTGGAAAAAAAGACCAGGAACCTGCATACACATTTGTATTTTAAGAATTTCCCCTTCTGTCAGTGGCTTTGATTACTTTTTAGTCATCACAGTGACCACCACATATTTCCTGTGAATATAACTGACGAGGACTGATTGACACTGACTGCTACCAAATTAGCATTTCCATGGCAGCCAACATCAATTACCATCAATGACGGGATGCTCATCTAGGAGAATCTGAGCAGCATTGCAATATAAACCAAATCATTTAGGTTACAACAAATGCAAAAGAAACATTAACAAATAGAGGGAAAATGAAGGAAAAATAACCTAATGTCACTGTCATTAGAAGCTGTATATTTGCTGCTATAAACAAGAATAAGTGTGATTAGGAAGTAACAAAACATGAAACTTTTGTTCTTTTTATTTTCACAAATATCTATTGTAAATGTAAATCTTTATGTTGTAAAAAATGTCTTCCAGAAATATTTACACAAGGAATGTTTTTGGTTTTTCTTTCAAAGGAAATGTGTTCAGGTTCTTTTCTTGTTATCAGTCTCTTAAGTTTTGGATTTCTGATAGGTCTAGGAGATTCAGAAAACTTGAGTAGTCTCAATATCTTTATTTTCTTTGAAACATATGTATCTGATGAGAATCTTGTTAAGATGTTCAGGATTTTTTCTCTGCTCCTCTAACTTTTCACTATTCTAACCTGCTACTATTCTAAAATCTTTCAGTTAAGATTTGGATACATCATCTGAAATTAGGTTGAGACCTGAGCTACCATTTTTCTTTGAAAACAAAGGGCTCCAGGGCTTCCAGGTTGAAGAAGTGCTGCAGGAAACTCTACCAGATTTCCATTTAGATATGACTCTAGGATGCCAAAATGTGAACATTGCTAATTTTTGAGACAGCCAAAATGGGGAAGTGGGAGTTCAAACTCATAACCATTGCAAGGTAAAATGATTTATGTTCACATGAAAAGGTTGGGGAAGGAGAAAGTATGCAAAAAGATTTATTTTCTTTTCAGTTATATTTTCAAAATATTTTTCCTTCACTTTTTGTAAACTTATTTTTGAAACATAGCTGAATGTACAGTACCTATTTAAAAGAAACCTGCCTACAGTATTCAAAATCAATAGGAAAGGATTGCTAGTTACAGTTAGGTATAACTAAATAAGAGTGGAAGTTCGGACTTGACTACTGAGAATTTAAGCAGAAAGGCAGAATTTTCCTAGGCTCAAGAAAACTCATGTGTCTGCAACCTCACTGACCCCAAAACATTTATATTTTTATTTGAACTCCAGACAAGACAGTGGTTTTGTGACCTAGTTGTGACTTAATGTGTTGTGGTAGTGTTAGATAATGTAGTTATTAGGATTGCATGTTTTTCATTTGGCCAGAAATAAACCCAGTTAAACACTTTATTTCCTTAGATGTTGAGTTACCTGAATTATTTTTGATTTGTCAGGCAGACATTAAAGTAAGACCTTGTTCACTTAATACTGAAATATTAGTCTTTATTTATTCTATTTTCCAGCCTTACAGAAAACCCATAAACTGTCTGTAGCTATAACCTGAAAGACTGGTATGCAAGTTATAAATATCTATAAAACTGCTCATATGCTTCCTTCAACCATGATTACAATTTGAAATACGCCAAAATATAACTGATGTTGATAGTTTACATCCTATAGGTTAGTGTCAAGTAGTTTAGTGAAGCTACATCATTAGTTTGTGTTGAATCACAGCATACATGGGATCTGAAGGTAATACATTCCTCTCAACAGTCTATAAACCCAAGCAGGTTCATAAGCATGCACATGTGCATTTTTATTTAGTTGCTGGGGAATTTCATAAGGGGAGATATTCTCCTTGACAGTATCTATAATACTAAATAAAAAAGTACCAGAAGGCTGTGCCTATCCCCAAGGCAGTCCACAAATGTATACTCTCAGAGTTTAGACTTAGTCTCATTACACTAGAAATTGTTATTGCAGAATATTTTTATCTTGGAAAAATCCACTTGGAAAAGTATACAGATAAGAACTAGGGAGTGAACTTGATTTTTAAGTTCTATGTAACTCAAATAAGTTGCAGCTTTCCCAGTTTTTTTCCTTATGTGAATCCTGTGACAATTACTGTAAAGGGCATGAAGAGTTTGCATCTTCCTTGAACAACAGAACAGATATCCTGATAAATAGATACTGACTGAATTTCCAGTTTGCCTAAACATGTAGGTGGCTCTTAATGTATTTGTAGTTCAAAATCTATAGACTCCCAAACAATCAAAGCTCTTTATTGTGTTCCCATTTCATATTGTCCTCCATGTTGTATCTTTATTGAATAATATTATGATAAGGAAAGAGAAGGGAATTAAGTGTGGGAAAGGTCATGTGTCCCCACACACTTCTTACTCAAAGTAATTGTGATCTTCTTACTGTTAAAAGATTGGCTTCCTATAAATTAATATTGCTTCAGAATTGATTGCAGTATTACATAGATTACATCTGACACCTCTGGAAAGCTTGTTTGTGCCCCAGGCATCTCTATATGTGCCTGCAATATTGACAGTATGAGTTATGTGGGTAAATATTTACATACCTTCTGCAAAATGTTCTGAGGGGCAAATCAAAAAACAGAGTTTTCTCTGCTGGAAGTGAAGGGGAATTTGCTATAGAGAAGCAAATGCACTGATCAGGCACAGCGTGCTTAGTATTGAAGGAATTTCTCTCTCTGTCCGTCCCGTGTACATTTTCTTGCAGGGAATCTGACCATTTTTTAACATCTTACTGTCTCTGCATTTTTGCTTTGTATAAAATATTATGCATACATTGACAGCAATTCTTTCTTCCTTATTTTTTAATATTGTTTGTCAAGACCAAATTCCTGTTTTTACCTGGTACCCTGGTTTTACCCATGGAGCTTCAATTTCTTTTTGCATACTTGTCCTTTCTGGAATACTTATTACAGTATATTCCTTCTTACTTGTGATGTGTGGGTATGGAGTTTGAAGGGGCAGGTGGGTGGTGGATGCTAAAGTTTTGGGATAATTTTTTTTGTTTGATGTGTTTTGTTCTTTTTTTGGGCTTTTTTGTTTGATTTTTGATTAGCTCAAGGGGTTTTTTTTTCAGATTTTAAAATATGTCTTTCTTTCAGAACTCAAGAAACCCTTAAAATTTGATTTTCAGTTTTCCCTTTCCATCTCCCACTCATATCCTATAGAAAAATAATGCAGTTGGAACTGATATGTCTGCATGAATGTATTTGGTCTATGAGATGTTTCTTCCAATTTTCCTTTTCTTTGCACTACAAAATATTTTTTCATTCTGTATTAACATAATTAGTCATATTTCAGTCAATTATTACAATACTAGAATCATAATTTGGACATATAAACACTTATGCCATAAAAAATGAAGAATAATAATTTACTCAAGCATGTTTATATTATTAAATATTAATTGAAAGTTTTAAGGATTTTTTTATGTTTATAGTTTTATTTTCCATAGGATTAAATCTGCTGGTTGATGGAAGCAACAGTGAAGACAAGATATCTGGATATCTACAGATCAGAGAATTCACAATTATATAGTATTAAAAATGTAAATTAGGTGAAATTCATAATATGTGTGTTAGCTGAGACAAAAAACTAGCTTGCTGGCAAATACTCACTAACCTTGTAATAATTAGAAGATGTCCTGCTCTCATGGAGTCTCTGAGAAATAATTTACTGGGCTTAGTTATGTCTGTTTTCATTTTAGAAAATATTTGCCTAGAAAATTAAAAGTGGTTTGGAGTTTATAGAATTATTAAAAACAGGCACAATAACAAATTAAGAAAAAAAATGATCAGACTAATATTTCAGAACAAACCAAATAATTTTGATTAGTTTCTGATTTAAACCAGAAAAATATTAGTGACTTACTAGAGAATCAGGAGTTTTTGCTACCCCTGAAATATAACACACTGACACACACTTCCTTGTCTTGACTTACACCTAATGGGATAAACGTCACATCTGTCCTTGAAGCTTTGTCAGTGCTTCGGAGAAGAAGGAAATGCCTCATAATCAGCAAGCTCTCAGAGGTCTGTGCTACCACAGTCTTGTGGTGGCTTCTAAACCAAAGTTTTGGTCTTATGCCCAGGCAAAAGGAATCTGGTCTGTCTATACAAGTAAAGATACCCAATATAATGGTACTTAGTACCAAATACCTGCATGTATTATATTCATAAAGTCAAATTGAATAAGGTGATTTTCTCTGTTGACCTTGATCACGACTGTATCACTGATAAAAAATGTGTATAAGGAATGAATAAATAACCTGTTTCAAGCATCAAGGACAGTTAAGACAGACCACCTTACATTTCTATTACTAAAGCTAGTCCTGTGTAAAACAAATTTTCTCTGGACATAACCACTTGGATGTCCTAAAATGGAGTCAAGAGACAAACCCACTGTTTAGGACAGTGGGCAACTGGAGTCCACTGTTTAGGCATGCTTTTTGGATATAGGTCAAAATCTGGGAATTGATAACATATTGCTGGATTGGATAGTCAAAGCCGGTTGGATGTTAACACAAATGAGGTTAGCCAGGCAAAGTATGATAATTTACGTAAACAACAATCCATTTCCTATGAATGTTAACTCTCGAGAGAGGATTTAGTTATTTAAAGTCTGATTGGAAAAGCTGCACAGGAATGCAGTAGGATAATATAGCCCATTAACATAGCTGTCCAGATGGCTGAACTTTTGTGTCAGCACTATGAACTGTGAAACTCAAGTTCAGTAGCAGACATAGATGCCAGTACATTAGAACTCACAAGAGAGCATAAGTCTTGAGGCAAGAGATTTCAGATTTTATCTCCTATGTACATTTCCAGCTTGACATACGGCATGCAATTTGGGCCCAACATTTTTGGCATGTCAGTCCAGTGAAGGGCTAAGAGAGCATTGGGCAATAATTTTACAAAGAGATCTTGACTCAAATTCCTATTAACAGCAAATCAGAGAAATGGGGGGCGTTGTGATGGAAAAAAATTATAATATTCCTCCATGTGAGCATTTTCCAACTCATAGTAAGCAATCATTGAAGCCTACTGTGTTCACTATTATGAAAACCATTTATGCACAGTTAGAGCTCCTATGTAAAATTGACCAAATAATGAAATGAAAGCTGTTCTAAGTAACTCTTTGCTGTACTCTAAAAAAAGCAGTTAATTGCTTCCGGATATATTAGAGTTTATTGGTATTGTACAGATGTGTATAATCACTGCTTTTCCCTGTTTGAATAGCAGCCATCTGTTTGTCTTTGAATGACTGCAGCATTTAATAAATACACTTCTGTCTGTATCTGAGAAGTATTCACTCTTTCTCTGCCAGTGGAAGCAGGATGGCAAGACACAAAATGATCTTCATTTATTAATACCAACTAATGTATATAAGTATTGTAACTGGCTGTCCTGATTTTGATGAGGTAGGTTTAATTTTCTTTGTAGTAGCTTGTACAGGACTATATTTTAGATTTGTGCTGAAAATAGTGTTGATGATACTCTGATGTTTTAGCTGTTGCTGAGCAGTGCTTGCAGAGCATCAAGGCTTTTTCTGCTTCTTTTCATGCCTTCTCACTATCAAATAGGATAAGGCTGCATAAGAAGTTAGGCAGGGGACAGAACTGGAATGCTCACCCCAACTGACCAAAGGGATATTCCACACATGACATTGTACTCAACAGTAAAAGCTAGGAGAGAAAGGAGGAAAGGCTTAACATCTGCAGTTACAGCCTTTATCTTCCCAAGAAGCTGATATAGAGGATGAAACTCTGCTTTCTTGGAGATGACTGAATACCTGCCTGCTGAGAGCAGTCAGGAAAGAATTCCTCTTTTTGCTTTGCTGGTATGAGCAACTTTGTCTTTCTCTATTAAACCATCTCTATCTCAACCCACATTTTTGCACTTTTACCCTTATAAATCTTTTCCCCATTCTTCTGTAAGGGAGTAAGTGAATGGCTGTGTGTTGTTTACCTGCCTATGAGGTTAAACTATGACAACACTGACTTAGACCAGTACAATATTTTTTTGAAAGAGCTCCTATGATTTGGTAAACTCAACTGTGCTAAGTAGATGTCAATCATTTATAGCATTTATAGAAATTGCAGTTGGGATTCTTTCTCCTTTCATCAATATGTGATAATTTCCTAAGAATTGCTTAGAGAATTGTTGCATTATCTCTGTTCCTATTATTTAGCTAAAGAGGAAAAAAAAAAAAGAGAAAAAAAGGAAACTCAGTAAATTTACTCTTAAATGTACAGAAGCCTCAGAAGCCAGAATGCTACAGTAACTATGTTACTGTTTTTACTGAGAGTTTTTCTTTTAATGTAGAGTACCACTTCAGAAATAAGTGAACTATAGCCATGGAGAATATGCATGATTTTAAATTAATTAAACAACAGTTATTTAATCTTTAGATATTTTTTACCCTGAAAGCTGAGTATATAAGAATGAGCTCTTTATGCTCATGCTACCTCTAAATTTTCAAATACAGGCATTGACAAGTATAAATTGTATAGGTTACCAAACAACTACTTCTAAAACTTTGACAGTCAGTAGAGGAACAATGGAAGATTTAATTTAGATTAATTTTGAAATGTGAAACACTCTGTAATAAATATCTCTAATTTTTTGCACTTCATTAACAGCTACAGCCAAATACAGAAATTCCATCTATCACTTTTGAAGTAATATGAGTAAGCTGGAGAGTATCAGGATGTACCTTATAACGTATGATGGACAGTGAATCATTTTATGGTTGATGCTCTCAAAGAGTTGCATTTAATTTTGGACTTATTCAGTGTTATTAAGAACTACTGAATCAGACTCTTCTGAGCATCCTGCTTTATGATGGTATTGGTACTGTACAGATGATGCTTTATGATGTGAAAATCCTGAAAATGCTAATTTCTCTTGCTATGAAGAAGTCCAAGTTTTGAGGCCAGTCCTTTTTAAGATGAATTTAGCTGTCAAGGAGACCATAAGAAAAAGAAAGTAACAACTAATGTTAAATAAGACAGAGCTGCACAGATGGTTATATCTGAAAAGCTTATCAGTGGAAGCCTTTTGAGAGTATTTCAGTCCCAGCCTTCCCCAGAGGTTTTGGGGCTCAAGAACAAAGTGGAGCCAGAGCAGCCAGGAGTGGACCCCATCCACCCAGTGATGATGGGAAGATACTCCCACGCAGAGCTGCAGGATGGTCACAACTGGGGTCCACCCCTACCCTTGAACTCTGCTTTCAGCTGAGTGCAGCCCTGCCTGAGCTGCAGTGCAGCCCTGCCCTGCCAGACCCCATAAGTGGTCTGACCTCCTGGACTGGCCTGCACAACCCTGTCCCTGTGGCACTCCATGTGTGTCCCAGGGCTGTGTCGACCCTGTTCACCTCATTGGGTTTGACACTGATGTCATAGCTCCCAGCACCTCGGCTGTTCCTGAAAATCAGCAAACTGAAAATTTATCCTCATCTGTCTTCCACATGTACAAAGCAACATTCACAAATGTTTCCAGTTTTTCAAAGACTATTCTTCAGACATGTCTGAACATTTCAGATGAGATAACTGGTCCTGGTTTTAACTTTTTCTCATATTTCATCACAAAATTCATGTCAAACTTTTAACAAGAATCTCTACAAATGTAATAAAAATGACATATTGTTTGGCCTTGTTCCATGAACCCAAGTACGACATACATCTTGCCTAACTTGAGGTACTTCACTAACAGATATTCATATAAGTTTTCAATGAAGGAATAAAGGTACTTTCAGGAAAAGATTCAGCTGTTCTGGAGATGTTAATTCCTATCCTGAGGTGGCTATTTTGCTATATGAACTGTTTGTTCTGAATAAGACAATGTCTTAAATTAGACATCTAAGTGACTAGAGATATCTCTTGGTCTTTTCCTTTGAGGACAAAAAATAAGTTATGAGAATTTGCAAGTGACTGTGAGTTAAAAGAATTCAAAATGTAAATCCTTTTTGAAATATAGCTTCATTATCAATCTCCCTCTTTCTTCAAAAGTAGAAATTAATCTTTTATTTGGAAGAACACATACCTCAAATTTTGTGCATATATTAAGATCTAATACCTAAGCTACATATGAATAACCTTGACTTTTTTTTAAAGTGAGGGTATTAATTGATAATATACCTGTTGCTTATAATTATATTTTTAAAACAAACAACAAAACAAACAAAAACTCAAACGAACAAACAAAAACAAACAAAAAATCCACTCACAACTGTACAAGATGATCCAGACTAAATCTGAATGCATTAATGCCACATTTAAGGAGGAAAAATCTTCAAAATTGAAAAGGATCAAGTAATTAATTCTTCAAAAATTCTGGGTTTATTGTGACCTAAGTATATGAGCACACCACTAAATATAATTTCTGACTTAATGTAAAACAGATTGTTGTCCAAACACTTATTCCTTGCAAGCTTAAAACAAAAAGTTCTTGAAATAATTGTGAGAGCATCTTCATTCTTTAACAAATTTATGCTTTCAAAAAGTATGCACCTAACTGAAAGTTCAGAGTCTTTGTTGGTTATGCAATAACTGTAACTATTCTTTTCTGGGTTTCTTTTCATTCTTTAAATTACTGGTATTTTTCTCAATTAAATTTTGTCTCAAAGAACTTTAGGTTTGGGAATAATTTCATTTAATAGCTAGGCATTCTGAGGAGTAGAAATTCTCCTCAAGTTTCCTAAATGTAAGAAAAGACTCATGAAAAATCTATTTATTGATAAAATACGCAAGCCACCACATGATCGGCCAGTTGTGAATATTGGCTGCTCTACTATATCCTGCTGGCTGTTAGTCTTGTTTTTAAGGAAAGAATTTACTGGGGGTTTTATTTGTCATTTTGTATTTTGCTCTTTGGTTATTTTTTGTGGTGGGCATATTTGTATGGGTTTTTTTTTTTTTTTTGTCAACAGATCAATTACCTAAGGCTGATCATGACCTTTACTTTATCTGCCTGTTTTTAATTTAGACTTATAAAATAGAACAGTTAAGTGAATTGAAGGACAGAAAAAATTTCACATTAGAGCTAGCTGGATATTGACTGTGAATGTGAGTGTTACCTTAATTGGGTGGTGAGGGAGTA
This sequence comes from Molothrus aeneus, assembly GCF_037042795.1. NCBI lineage: Eukaryota > Metazoa > Chordata > Aves > Passeriformes > Icteridae > Molothrus > Molothrus aeneus. The sequence goes on along the minus strand of NC_089647.1, from coordinate 71,146,534 downwards.
GTTTTTGATAATTACTTTGGTTGGTATTGATTTATTCTGCACAAGTATACAAAGTTTTGCCCCTTTGTCTAATAAGTTAGCAGCCTAAAAGGAATGGAGAATCATATATTTTATTATCAGTCATCAGGTAGATGTTTAATGTGTGCTATGGGGGAATGTACACAACCCCTTCAGGTAATGATATGGGTAGCAACTGCTGTAGATATAAATGGGAGTGCAAAGACTAACACACACAGAGACACACAGGGAAAAAATAAAATAAAGGAAAAGCGAGAGCTTTCTCATGCTAATAGGATGTTTGTGTTCTGGTTCCTCTTAGGAGCCTTACCTTTTCTAAGGCTCTCAGCAGTGACTTCCAGCAGGGTTCTCATTAATATAAATTCCAATGTGCTTGCAGGGCTTTAAATTACACTTGTTAATGCACACGTTGCTCTGCATGTGAATTTTGTGGGATCAAACCCAAGGAGCAATTATGATGATAGATGTAAATACTAGAATGTGTGGAGGCCATTAATTAACTGTGTGGATGTTTTACTACAAATGCTTCTTATCACATGGATTTTTATGTTTTTCTCTCTCATATCTTCTGAACTAGCAGTCTGCTTTTTACGAAATTTGAAATAAAGGCAAAAATGTAAAAGAAATTAACTCTTTGTATGTTTTGTGAAAATATGAATCCAGACAGAGAAGGTAAATGTCAGTAATAGTCTCACTGAGAGAAAGTATTTTGATTCCATTTTGCAGGACAACACATACATACAAGATCACAGCTAAATAAAAATAATTCATCTTAGCTGGCTCTATGATAAAAGTCACAGTAATTAATTCTGAAAAATGAGAAAAAAAAGCCTCCCTTAATTTGATTGTTTTCAGGATAAATGTTAACACCAGTGTGTATGATGTAGGTGTAGAGTCTGAAGATGCATATGTTAACAGAAAAATAAAATAAACCTACAGATCATGATCTGTCATGCTGGTTTTTGAAAAAAAAATTACTATTTTTTTATAAGTTTGATCTGAATTCTGGTTATCCTTCTGAACCAGAATTATGTTCAGCAGTGAGACTTCATTTTCTTTCAGTTTAAACATACAGAGCAGCCATACATTACATTTATAGGGTCCAATATGTCAAGGTGTCTTGAGCACATAAGGTGCCTGAGCATATCAACAGTCCTTTATACAACTGCACTTTTTGATCATGGAGCATCTCAGGAGATGTAATCCACTAAATGCATAAGGAAAATGCTTATTCTAGCTTTAAACAGTCAATAACATAGCATAGCGAGCCTATATAGCCTATTTTACTTAAGAGCAAGGCAAAATTTGTTCTTTAATTTCTCCCATACAAAATGGTCCTGCTAGGGAGGTTTTTTTCATATTGAAATGTTATATTTTTTGATGGCTGCAATCACTCAATCTATAAGCCATGTTTTCTCTTACACTTTTCAGTCACACTCTCGGAGAAAGAGGGGATGTATCATTAAAAAGGCATAGCTTATGGATGTTTCATGAGGTATACTCCTTAAGTTGTACAGGGGAAAAAAATGGAGCAAAACAACCCAGTGTTCAAATTGTACTTGTTAAAATTATAAACTAACTGGTTTCACTTCTTTGATTACCTTTCTATAGTATTTAATTAGATTCTAGCTCATGGTTGATGTGTTCTTAGGCCATCTGAGTTAGATCAGCCAAAGATGTCATGTACCTACCTTAACTATGGTAGTATTCTGCTTTGTATAGCTTAGTCTCTCACAGAATCATATTCAATAAAGCACATACCATAGACATTTCCAAAAAAATTGCTGTGACAAGATTGCACTACTTGTTGACAGGTCAAAAGTGAGACATAGATATTGTCAAAATAAATAACAAGTAACCCCATCCCACACTCTTCACTTTCCTTCACTTTTCTGCAGAATGTTGTTAGAATCCTAACACTTCTTTTTTTTCCTTGTACCTTGCCCACTCAACTTGGATACTGTTTTCTTAGTTATTGATTCTGACTGGGCAGGTTTTTTCAAGATGCACTATGGTTGTCTAAGTCTTCAGAAAGTTTATGCCCCAAATATCTTTACTAGTTAAACAGACTTAAGTGGTAAAAGGTATTCTACTAATGGAGTTGCACTGCTACGTCTGAGCCTTTATCAGCAATGAAGATTTAGCTGTTAGATAGGGAAGGATGAATTAATTATAACACAAGAGATGATTTCAAAAATGGTTCAATTGAAAGACTTCTAAAATTTCCATATGTATTTCTTGGCTATGAGGATGACTGAGCATTAGTAGCTCAGACATAGATCTATTTTGAAGATGTCAAGAATTAATTATAACACAAGAGATGATTTCAAAAATGGTTCAATTGAAAGACATCTAAAATTTCCATATGTATTTCTTGGCTATGAGGATGACTGAGCATTAGTAGCTCAGACATAGATCTATTTTGAAGATGTCAAGAATTAATTACAACATAAGTGATGATTTCAAAAATGGTTCAATTGAAAGACTTCTAAAATTTCCATATGTATTTCTTGGCTATAAGGATGACTGAGCATTAGTAGCTCAGACATAGATCTATTTTGATGATGTCAAGAATCAGATTAAGTGATGTTCATTTCCAAAATTGGTTTAATGAATATGTCAGAATTCACCCATTTCTTAATTTTCAGTATTAATTAATTAACTAAATTATTTAATTATTTAAATTATTTAAATTTTGCCAGTGTTCACACAAACTGTCAAATGCCTGCCCAGGCAAGTGAGCATAGGGTTAACAGAATGATATTTCCCTTATGAATTTAAGTTTTATGATTAAAGCATTTATTTTGGATGTTGGAAGACTTGGCTTCTGGCATAAAATTTTCAGGAAATAAAACTCTCAGCCTAGAGAGAATAAACTGTCATGGCTCACATTTTGGGAAAATGCTCTCTTGACTAGGTTATAAGACATTCAGATGAAAAGAGATTCACTGCAGCCAAGTATGCAGGTCCAGCTTTTGTCTTAATGCTAGTTTACTGCATTCCCTTTAAAACATTAAATATTCTGTAAAATTCTGTAAAATTCTGCATTATATATCTTCTAGCCCAAAGGGCAGAGTGTACCCATACTAACACCAAGTCCAGCCTCCCTACCCACCCCAACATGGAGTATACACTGCAACAGATGCATACTGTTCCTTCTCTGTAGCCCTTGAGGATTGGTGCCCTCCCCATCTAAGAGACATTTCAAAATCATCGTGCTCCTCCTCCCAAGGCTGTGTTGTAGTCAGCCAGGAGTGCAAGAAGCAGAAAACAGAAAGGCAGAGTCTGATTCTCTCAGTTTGAGCAGTCATGTGAGAGAGTGGCATCTGTGATGAGACAAAAGAATCCCATTCATGCAATTATTTTTGTTTCATTTTATTCTTTTATTCATTTTCATACAATTCTTCTGCAAAATTTTATGGTAAGGACTGTGTCTGGACTTCTAAGTTCCATTTCCGTAGATGCTCTTGTCAGGACTTAAAGAATGCAATAAATTGTCTCAACCACTGACAAAGGAGGAAGTTGCCACAAGATAAGCTAATTTAAGACAGGCGCAGATGGTGAAAAGGAAGGTGTTAACTTCAGGCCTACACGGAGGTGAAAGGTTTGGAATTAGCACACCAGACAAGACTCTACTGTGCAGACAGTAGGAAAAGCACAGATGCAACAACAGGAAGATGCCAGGCCTGGTGAAGCAGATTTGGGTAACCTATTCAGACAAAAATGCCCACCATGGCAAACTGTGGGAAAGAAAGCAACTGCTTACTCACATGTCCTCCCAGATTGTGGGAATAACACATATGGCTCTGAATATCTGGGACTTGGACTATACAGAATTGTGTCCTCCAGAAAAACGCTCTGGGGACACACACCACAGAGAAGGCCACAAGAAGAAGGGTACCCATGGGGTGGTGACTATAATTCTCTCTCTTTCTGTGTCCCCATCTTTCTCTCTCACACATTTACTGTTCAATAAAATCCATGCTACTGACTTTGGCATATGGTCTTATTTGCATCTTAACTCAGGCAAAGGCATTTTTAATAACTTGACTGTAATATTATTTCAGAAATGGGAACATAAGGGCTGCTTTTTAAATATTTTTTAGAAAAAGATGCAACTTTTCTCTATTGAGCAGTAATCTTCAGAAAATTGCTGAAGATAAGCAGAATCTAACTTTCTAGAAGTGCTTATTTTTTAAGATAAGCAACCTATTATATGGTCAGTAGAGAAGCAGTGCCCAAAAGTTTGTGTGTTCAGTTTGTGCTCATTGCCTCATCTTATGCCACTGAAGAGAGCCCGGCTCTATCCTCTTTCATAGTATCATGGAATAGCTTGTATCAGAAGAGACCTCTAAAGTCATCTGGTTCAACCCTAGAGGTTTACATGGGTCCACTTCTTGAGCTCATCCAGGTCTCTCTTGATGGCATAGTGCCCCTCAGATGTGACAACCATACTAACCAGCTTAGCAGCCTCTGCAAACTTGCTAAGAATTCACTCAATCCCACTGTCTTTATCCTTGGTGAAGGTGTTAAAGAGTATTAGTCCCAATATGGACCTCTGAGGAACACAACTTGTTACTGATGCCCTTGTGGGCATTGAGCCATTGACCGTTTCTGTCTGGATGTGACATCCATTACTCTTCCCTTGTCCACTGATGCAGTCAGACCATCCTAGAAGGCCACAGGGTTGATCAGACAGGACTTGTCCTTGGTGAAGCCATTCTAGCTGTCTCAAATCATCTCCCTGTCCACCACATGCCATAGCCTAGCCCCTAGGAGAATATGCTCCACAATCTTTCCAGACACAGAGGTGAGGCTCACAGGTCAGTCATTCTCAGGGTCCTTCTTTCTATCCTTTTAAAAAATGGGTGCAATATTTCCCTTTTTCCAGTCTCTGGGGACTTAATCTGACTGTCATGACTTCTGAAATATCATGGAGAGCATCTTGGCAATTACTAAAGCCTCAGAACTCTGGGATGCCTTCCATCAGGTCTCATAGACTTATGCATGTTCAGGTTCACCAGGTCATCACAAATCTGATCTTTCCTTACAGTGGGAGGGACTTTGCTCCTCCAGTCCCTCTCTTAGAGTCTGCTTGCTGAAGCAGTGTGGGAAGCAAGGCTGCCAGTAAAGAGTGAGGCAAAAAAAGAATGTTCTTGAGTACTTCAGCATTCTCCTTGTCTCTCTTTATATCAATTTGCCTGTATGGTTCACTGAGGAGGGTTTCTTTGAACTTTCTTTTCTGGCTGACATTCCTATAGGAGCCCTTCCTGTTAGTCTTTGCATCTCAATAAGTTCAGCTCCAGGTGCTCCTTGGCCTTTCTAATCTCATTCTTACACAACCAGACAGAATCCCTACATTCTTCCCAGGACACCTGTCCGTGCTTCCAGTGCCTATGCATTTCCTTCTTTCTTCTTAGTTTGACAAGGAGGTCTTTGCTCACCCATGCCAGACTCTTGCCTTCCTTTCATGATTTCATACACCTGAGAACTGGGAGTTCCTCTCCTGTACGAACAATATCCTTAAAGATCTGTCAGCTCTGTTCTTCCCCCTTGTCTTTGAGGGCAGTTTCACAGGGGGTCCTACTGACTAACTCCTTGAACAGCTGCAATTTTACTTTCCTAACATCCAGGATGCTTAATCTTTCAGACTGCAAACTCCACCAGTGCATGACCACCACAGCTCAAGCTGCCTGCAGTCTTGATGTCACTGATTAGGTCACTTGCACTGTATCTGCAGCAAGAAGGTTTTTTCAATCAGTTCCCCTTGACTGGGTGGCCTGTAGTAGACACCAGCCACAAGGTTCCCTTTGCTGCCTCAGCCTCTGGTTCTCACTCAGAATCTTTCACTCATTTGAAATAGTGTTCATGCTTATCACTATTCTTCAGAGACATCTCCTCATACTCTATCCGGTTCTTGAGGTCTTTTAACATTTGTTTAATATTTAAATGAGGATTTATTCTGAGGTTTAAAGTCAGTATTTAAGGTAAAAAATCTCATAAAAACCCCCAAGAAGTTCTAAATATACACTGCAGCATAGAGTTGTACTTCCTCAAGGAGAGATATTAAGAGGAATAAGGAATTTTCATGTGAAAATTAATTTTTTTTTTTTCCAAGAAGCTTTTAAAAAGAAAGTACTTCTTTTAAAATAACATACTTTTCTTTCAATATGCTTTCGTCTCACCTTCATAACTATGTTTATCACAAAATTACATTTGCTAACACTTTTAACATATTTACATATATATTATATACATATATATATGGGTGTATAACATATGTGTATATATGTATAATATATATGTATAACATATATATTATATACATATATATACATATATGTATATAATTGTATGTTGTGGAGTAGAATGAGTTAAATGACATGAGGAGCAAGGCTGATTTGCTAAAGCTTTTGCAGCATCAACCTTGAAGCTGATCAGCAGCATGACCTGTGACCAAGAGGATGAAACATCTCATCCTGCTCATGTATGCAGTGTAACCACAGCACCCTCAGTTCACAAGGTGATCATGGTAACATGTAACAATAATAAGCATAAAGTGGAGCATTTATCCCAGCTTAGGAAAGTATAAAAAGAAGCACTTGAAACCAATAAAGGTCTTTGCATTAACACTGCAGAGGCCGTGCCTTATTCCACCACCATTTATATAACTTTTTTTAATCACTACATATGCTACTCAGTCTTCAAAACTGGATTTCATTTCATGTAGAAAGTCAGCCTTCATATAACTTAAATTTACAGTTTCTCTAATTTAAGTGTTTTACACAGTCAAACATAATTTTGCACTACAAATAGCATTGCACATATTAATTGCTATGTATTTTAATAAATTGAGCTAACTCAGTTTTCAAGATATTTTAGTTGAACATTTTCTTGCAAATAGCTTCTAAATCATGCATACATATTTTATAAAATGTCTGTTATGACAGAGAGAGATAATTATTCATCATGCAGTGTTTATGTAGTTTTTTCTCAAGTTTAGTAATTCAACATGATTGCCTGAGAAATCAGCTTCTATCTGCCAACACCTTCATGAGGAAAAAACAATATTGCAAGGGTTAGAGAAAAATTATTTCCCAAAAGCAAAATATAAATTCTAGTATTTTAAAGGTGAATTAAATATTCATGAATTGAAATTATCACATTATGACTTAAGCATCAGTGTCATTATCACTAAAAATTACCTAAATTTACAAGATAATGACTTAATGTACAAAAACAATATCTCATAGACAACGAATATCTTGAATTTCTTTTGATCAAAGTGATGGCTATGTCACTGAATGTCATCTATTTTTGTTGCAGTTGGAAAAAAGGTAAGTCTAATTCTGAAAGATGAGAAAGAGGAATCCAGACTGTGCTATAACCCTTTAGTGAAAGCACAACTTCTCTAGGTCTGTTTTATGCTGTAGACCTTTAGGGTAATTAGCTGGATAAAGTCCTAATTCTCACTTTTCTTTCATCTTAGATGAAGTGATTTGTTCCAAATTCACAGATAGCATTTTCTGTTTAAGTGGTGTCCTGGTTTTAACCAAGATAAAGTTAATTTTCCTTCTAGTAGCTGGTACAGTGTTGTGGTTTGGATTTAGTCTGAGAACAATGTTGACAACACACTGATATTGAGTTGTTGCTGAGTAATGGTTACTTCTAAGTGAAGGACTTTCCTGTTTCCCATGTTCAGCCAGTGAGCAGGTGCACAAGAAGCCAAGAGAGAACCAACCAGGAACACTCCAATTTTGCTTCCCCATCCTGCCTGGGTTGGGGGGAGTGAGCAAGAGGCTGCATGGTACTTAGTTGCTGTCTGTGACTAACCAGGACAAGTGGTTCCATAATGCTGAAATTTACACAGTTTGTCTGCACAAACATTTTTTCAATATTCCTAATACGTTTGAATTTAGTCTTTCTAATAATCAGGTGAGGAGGTATTAGTATTTCTAGTTCTGTGGTAGTAAATTAACACAGAGATGTTTATACTTAAGACATAAACAATAATTAATAAAAATAAAAATATGTGTGCTCAAGCAAGACAGTAGATGAACCATAAAGTAAAAAAACATATCTGCTGTTAGTCAAATAATCTACTAAAGTAGATGTTTTGTCAATGCAGCCATCTCACTTTTATTTTCTGTTTTTACAGTCATTTCTAGTTGCAAAACTTTGAGAAGCACTGTAAAATTTTTTTAGCATATGCGCTTACATAGTGTCCTACATCTGACAGTTCTCCCATGAATAAGACAAACAGCAGCCACTGGTCTCTATGATAATTCAGGAAAAAATAATTTGATTGCACCTATTTGAAAACCACATAAAAACTTATATGTCACCTTATGTCACTATCATGCTCATGACACATGTATGGATCTGAGGCTAACAAGCAGACAAAAAAATCTTAGAGGCAGACACTTGGATCATTACCCTTTGTCTGCAAGCAAACTGAAAATACTGGGCCTCATTCGTCATGTGGAATTTACGATGCTGAAGATATCATAGGATGTAAATAAAGGACACATTTGAAAGCTTATTTCTTTACATACACCAACATTGAACATATACAATTAGTATGTAGAAATAAGCTTTGAACTAATCTTTTGCATTTTATCACTAATAAAATAATTCAGTTTAAAGAGGTGAAAAATATGAGTAGAACTGAGTAATAATGACAGACTGTAGGGTTCTTGAAGCTATGCCTGATGGAGTCTTAGGCTTATCGCTTTCTAGTAGTATTTCTTGGAATTAACTTGTCTTGGAACCATGCTTTGTACTGTCTTGGAATACAATACCTGAGTTTTTCCAAATAGTCAAGAAATGAGTCCACAGCTAAGCAAGTGTCCAATTTAAAGGATCAAAGCTTACTTATAGTCTCTCTTTGGCAGTGTAGATGCATCCAGAAGTTTTATTTCTTGTATTCTATTTATTTATTTTATCTACTTCAAGTTTATATGTATGCATACATATATAGAGAAAGAGACAGAGAGAGAGACAGAGAGAGTAGGTAAAACCCCCTATTTTTTTAAATGGAAACCATAACTTTTTGTTATTGAGATTCAATCAAGAACAGTCATTTGACAAGAGATGAAATAAGACATGTTCCTTTAAGTAAAGATTGAGTCTTCATTTTTTGAACAAAGAAAATATGCTAACAATAAATATTCCCTTACAGGCTGGATCTTCCCTCTCCCCACATAGTGGAATAGAGGCAACAATTTGAGGTGATATGGAAGTAATAAGTTACAGGACTCAATCGATTTATAACAGCCCTCTGTTGCAATTGCTGGTTCACATGGCTATCTCAGCCTGAGATGTCTCAAGCAATACATGCAAAATATATTTAAAAATGTAAATCCTACATTAACTATCTTCTGGGGCAGGATTCAAGTCTTACATCTCAAGCCTCATGTTTAGATTTTAGGAAAAATTTGTATAAATGCGAAGGAAACTTCCCCATCTGAACATCCAGGAGCCATGCTGACAGTGATACTTGCACCACCTGAGCTGGGGCCAGTGCCCCTTCACAGCTACACACCCCCCACTCACACAATCACATCAGGTTTCTCAGGTTTCTCTAAAACAGTTGTCTTGGTGCAATAACTAAATAAGAAAAAAAAAAACACCTTGATCTTCCTCTGAGGAGGTGTCCCAAATTTAGGAAACCCTGGGCTTCCATACCTTCACAGTGTCAGTGAGAAAGTGTGGGGTCATAGGCTCCTGCTGTGCCTCTGAGCTCTTGGTCACCGGGCTGGGCTACACCCCCCCATGCCCTCTGTTCTGCAAAGGGTCAGCAAAAACCAGAGCTCAACCCACAGCTCAAACTGCAGCTGCATTCTAAGCTAAATGTATCAGCACTGAATGTATTCCTCAACATAAACATGTATTAAATCAATAAAAATCCAGAGATAAATTTATTTTCACAAAGCCAAATAATCCTGAGATGCCCTAAGTCATCTAATGCATCTGTCAAAGATGAGAGAATATGACATATAATTTACAGGAGATCTGTGTCATTCACAGATCTGGAGGTGAGAAGAGTATCCCACAGGCTCTAAAATGACACTAGATACCTATATTTGAGCAAGTGGATGAGGTCTTAGTGAGGTCTTATATCTATTGACAGCTGTGGTACTTCATGCACCCACCACACATGCAAGAAACTAAATTTAGGTAAATTCATTTGGAACTTTGCTCCCATCTCTAGGGAAACAGTAACCAATATCTGCTGTGATGATACCACACAGGATTTTGGTGCTTGCTTTATCCATGCTTGTTTTATCCTTGTAAAGTCATGCTAGTTAGCACACTGAAGGAATTGGAGAGAACTATTTTACTTAATATGCAGAAGAGGGAGAGGAGATATACGTAAGCCAATTAAATCTTGTCTCCCATTTTGTATCCTAACTTTTCAGCAGTGGAAAGAGTTTCCTTCAATCCACCAGTTTTCTTAAGCAGGGGTAGAATCATTAAGTCTGGAAAAGGCTTCCAAATCATCAAGTCCAACCTTTGAGGGAACACCACTTTATCAACTAAACCATAGCATAGAGTGCCATGTCCAATTGTTTCTTGAACACTTCCAGGGATGGTGACTCCAGCATCTCCCTGGGTAACCCATTCCAATGCTTAACCACCTTTTCAATGAAAAAATTCTTCTGAATATCCAGTTGGAACCTCCCCTGCTGCAGAATGATGCTATACCCTCTTGCCCTTTTTCGGGCTGCCCAGGAGAAGAGGCCAATCACCATCTTGCTACAACCTCTTTTTGGGAGTTGTAAAGAGTGATAAGGTCTCTTCTGAGCCCTCTTTTCTCCAGACTTAACAAACTCATTTCCTTCAGCTACTCCTAAATTGTGCTCAAGACCCTCTAGAAGCTCTGTTGCCCTTCTCTGGACTCTCTCCAGTATCTCAATGACTTTCTTGTTTTGAGGGGCCCAAAACAGGACACAGAAATTAATGTGTGGCCTCACCAGTGCTGAGTACAGGGTGATGATTGCTGTCCTGATCCTGCTGGCCACACTATTTCTGATATTTCTGATTGGCCTTCTTGGCCACCTGGATACATTGTTGGCTCAAGATCATCTGCTGTCAACCAGCCCTCCCTAGTCCTTTACCGCTGTGGAGCTTTCCAGCCACTATTACCCAATCCTGTCATTTTGCCTGAGATTTTTGTGACTGAAAGGCAGGTCCTGGTACTTGTTGTACTGAACTTCATATTACTGGATTTGGCCCACTGATGGGGCCTGTCCATATCCTTCTGCAGAGCCTTCCTACCCAACCGCAGATCAATACTCCCATCCCACTTAGCACTGTCTGCAAACTAAGTGAGGGTACATCTCCTCATCCAGATCATTGATAAAGACATTAAACAGAATCATCCCCAGTCCTGAGCCTTGAGGAACCCCACTATTGGGGTCCACTGGATGTGACACCATTTATCACCACTCTCTGGCCTGACCACTCGGCCAGTTCTTAACCCAGTGAGGATTGCTCCTGTCCAAGCTCTGCATTATCAGCTTCACGAGGAGTGTGCTGTTTCATACAGCTTCCTCTTCTTTAACAATGTGTGAAACTTTTCTAGGTCCTAATTGTAGGTTGGTTACACTCTGTAAATCATACACTAATGTGCCCCCACTTAAGTATACGAAAAGAAGTTATAGTAGCTATTGTGAACCCTTCCTGTCCAGCCACCAGGTTTACTTTTTCCAGAGGACCATGGGTAGGAATCCAGACCTTTTCCCAAGGTGGCATAAACACACAGTTTAGCACCTAGGGAAGGGAAGGTCACATCCTTTACGTTGCAGTATAGATATAACCAACATTAAACAGATTTGGCATTTAAATACATAACACATATATTTTTGGTGTTTCGGCCATCCTTTCACCTAAATTATCAAAAAAGACAGCAAAACTGTGGGGGTTTTGCTGTTTAAAAAATATAAGATGTTAGCTTTTTGAATCCAGGATTTAGAAATTTTTCACCCAGTAATTATGTAGCTGTGATGGGTGAAAGGAGAGCAAGCAAAAAAGACAGAGTGAAATACAGAGATTAAAAAGAGATGATTAAGACATTTTTTAACTTCAAGCTTGATTCAATAGCCCTGGGGAATCTCATGCTTCTTTAATGAGTGCTGCTCTTAGCCATCTCTGCCTAATGAGAAAAATAGGTCCAGAGAGATCAGTTCAAAGTTAAGTGCTTCAAAGACAGGTTGAGTTTAAAACCATTTTCCTCTCAGCTTCCCTAGCCTTTCTCCATGGCTTTTTTTTTTCTTCCGTCACTTAGTATTCTTGAGCATGAACCATAGGAAGGCCTTGAAATTAACAATCTCATTATGCAAGGAGCTATTCCTTTGCCATCATTTTCAAACAAATAGGGTTTCCTGTAGTTAATCTCTCTGTCCATATTTAATGTCACTCTTCCATTAGTTTTTGGTTGCTGCTTTACTACATGTTTGTTTCCCTGCAGTGATAGCTGGCAACTTTTATTTCTGGTAGCCAAGAAATTCCATTCTCTGTGGTATAGGTATTCCAAACCTATACAATGATTCCCCATCCCCTTCCAGCTCTATTTCACATATAGCTGAACTGTGCTTCTGTGTAATCTGTAGTCAGAACATATCCCAAATATTCTGTAGGGACATGTGATTGATGATTCATTTACAACCTTTCTCTCAGCTCCTTAATTAAAATCAGAGCTGTATACCTATCTACAAGTCCAAAGATACAAGCACAAAACATATAAATGTATGAAAAGCTGCAACTTGCAATTCTGAAAATATTTTAAGGATAAATAAGAAAAGTTTGCCTTTGCAATCATCATCATCATATTCTTGTAAATAAAAATAATCAAGTAGGAAATCTAAGGAAATATCTGACTAGAAAGTATATGTGAGCTCTTCCCTAACTAATTTGGATAGTTAATTTGACAACTACAGATTTCAATATATACAGTTTTGTATATTTCTTTCAAGTCAACTACTTTTTTTTTGTTTGTTTTATTTTTCTAGGGCATAAGAGGAATTTTGCTGCCTACTAAATTCTGGTTCATACAAAGACATTAATTAACCTTAGGGTATCCAGACACATGCTGACCCACAGGTATATTGGTAATTTCATTAGCTGGGAGTTTGTCTACATGAGAGAGAAAAGTTGCATATTTCTTTAACAATTCCTGTAAGTGATGCTTTCAGTAATTCTGGCAATGTCTTTTTCTTTCCTGAAAATGCTGATCTTCTTGCTGCTATAAAATCATTCTCAAAAGTGCTGCCTTAAAAAAAGCCTAGCTTCTGGGAATGGCTATTTAACTGCAAGACTTAAAGGGATAGCATAAACAGAATTTGAACCATAGAAAACGTTAGATCTCAGGAAATTTTGAACTGACTAAAATGTCACCTGTCTAGTCTAAACATGTATAACATCATCAGTAATCAAAATATGAGTATATCTATATTTATTTGAAATACTTTATATTTTTGCCACCAGTTAAAGTACTGTAAAAATTTTAAATCAATCATTGACAATATAATCTTAAAACATTTTTACTATTTTTGTTTTTTCTCTATTAAGACAATTGCATGCATTGCGAAAAAGTGCTGTATTGCAATTTGTCTTTTATTTGTACTAGTCTTGCAGGGATGACATGTGACACTCATGTTTAATAATCTTTCTAAAATATGTCAGACTCTTCAGAATATCACCACCTGTGATTTTTTGCCATCCACACTAATGCAGCTGAAAGCAAATCAATCTTTCACAAAAAGAGATTTTGGATGCAGTTTTTTTTTTTGTTGTTGTGGAAGGGGTCTTGACCACAGTCAGTGAAGAACTCCAGGAAGCAAAGGCAGCTGATCACTGCTATGAAGACCTAATAATGTGCAACAAATCTTAAGCCTGTGACAAAAGTTCATGCTGTGGGAAACTAGAAAGGTTAATAAAATCCAGCTAAATCCACAAGCATGTAATACTCAACTTGTTGCTCTGCTGCACTCTTGTAGTTGTACTGTGTGCTGTTGCACTCATGTTAGAGCTAGCTGGCTTGAGCCTCCTACATTTCATATGTAAGACAAATATCAGGAAAATATTTCTATTCCATGTTTTTATTCAATTCTGAGTGAAGCTTCCTACTTAATTCACTCCCCCTCTTTTCCTTTTTAATTTTTTTCCTACCTTTTTTCCACAATCCAGAATGCAGAAACATGAACCTGAGGATTTGTAACAGGATGGTGTGGCAAGGTTTTGGTAGTGGTGAGAGCTATAGGAGTGGTTGTTCTGAAAAGCTGGTAAAGCTTACCCTGTATCTGACAGAGCCAATGTCAGCTGGCTGAAGGATGCATCCACCTCTGGCCAGGGCTGTCAACCAGTGATGCTGGTAACAACTCTGAGATAACATATTTAGCAAGAAGGAAATAAAATGTTATGGCGCAGAAGCACTTGCAGCCAGAGAAGAGAGGAATAAGAATATGTGAGTGGAACAGCCCTGCAGACACCAATGGCAGTGGAGAAGAAAGGGAAGGAGGTGTTCCACACACTGGAGCAGAGATTCCCCTTCAACCTCTGGTGCAGCCCATGGTGAAGCAGCTGTGTCCCTGTAGCCCATGGAGGTCCATGGTGGAACAAAGATCCACTTGCAGCCTGTGGCGGACCCCATGCCAATGCAGGTGGATGCCTGAGAGGAGGCTGTTACCTTGTGGGAACCTCACACTGGAGCAGGCTCCTGGCAGGACCTGCAGACCCATGGAGAAAGGAGCCCACTCAGGAGTAGGTTTGCTGGAAAGATTTGTGATTCTTTGAGGATCCACACTGGAGCAGCTTTTTACTGAAGGACTGCACCCCATGGAAAGAGATCCATGTTGGAGCAGTTCATCAAGAACTTCCTGTGGGAAGGACTCGTGCTTGAGAAGGTAATGGAGAACTGTCTCCCATGGGAGGGACCCCACACTGAAGCAGGGGAAGAACTCCTCTCTCTGAGAGGGAAGAAACAACAGAAGAACAACAATCAAGAAACAAACAAGAAACAACAATCGCAAACATGTGATTGACTGACTTTTATTCCCATCTCCCTACACCATGCCAGGGAGAAGGATTCTGATTCTCCTGTACAGAATTGGGAATAAAGTTAAGCCTGAAAAGGAGGGATGAGTGGAGAAAGGATGGTTTTAAGATTTTTCTTCTCATAATCTACTCTGATTTTGACTGGTAGTAAATTCAAGTAATTTCCCCAAGATGAGTCAGTTTTGCCCATGACAGTAACTGGTGAGTGATGTCTTCCTTTCCATTATCTAACCCATGAGCCTTTAGTTTTATTTTTTCTGCCCTGTCCAGATGAAAATGGGAGTCAGAGTGGCTTTGCTGGGCACCTGGCATCCACCCAACCTCAAACCATCATAGCAAGATAGTAGATAAAATTTCTCTAAAATTTGAGGAAGCTTCAGTACCACAGTTCCTCATTTCTATGGGAGATTTTAAGTACCAGACACAGGAAAGGAAAATGTTGTGAAATGCAAACTCCTAATATCTCTGGACACCTTCTGACAAAGCTTTTTGATTCAGATGCTGGGTTTGGCAGCAGGAGTGACACACAGATGGATCTCCTCTTCACTAACAGGGCAAAACTGATTTGTTACATAATAATCAACAGAAACCTTAGATGTGGTATCATGTGAAATAGTGGAGGCACTGGACCTTGTTTATCCCAAGACAGAAGGGGGACCCAACAACAGCCAGCAGAGCCTGTGGGACGGCCATAGAAGGGGCAGTCGACCCCTTAGCTGCAGTGCACTATGGCAGGATGAGAGACAAGGCATATAAATTAAAACAAGGCAGCCTAGGACTGCATGTAAACAAAAATCATTCCCCATGTGGACAAAAAGTCAGTGGAACAGGTCACCCAGAGAGCCTTTGTCACCTCCATTGTGGAGGCATTTCAAGACCCAAATGGGTACATTCTGAGCAACCTGGCTTGATTTCACCATTTTAACTCTGAGCAGGTCAGTCTAGAATGTACTAAAATTCCCTCTAACCTGAATTATCATATGATTTTGTGTTTCAAGGTCCTAGCTCTCAGAATGCATACTAGACAGCAAATAAGAAAATCCTTGCAAGTTTTATTTTTTTTTTTTACCAAGCAGTTTTTCACTGCCATGGATGCTAAAGTGAAGCTAAAGTGATGACTGTGTTTGTTTCAAAAGCATATCAGGAACATTTTTTTCTGAAGAGGAAAAAAATTACAAAATGACTGCCCCTAAGACCAAGTTCTTTCAGAACTGTAAGCATGCAATTCTGTGAGTCTGTAAAGGATTTGATCTTTTTCCATTAAATTCTGTGAGAATTTTCATGGAATTTTTCTTCGCTGTTTTGTTTTGTTTTGTTTTTTTTTAAATTTTGACTTCAATGACAGCTGCACCCTGCTCAAAATCTTCAGATGTTTTCTGAATATTTTGGTCCTGAAAACGTTAGTTCCTCATTTCCTTTACCAAAAACCAAGTGTTACAGATAGCTATTGAACACTTTCATTCTCAACAGAGGTTCTTTGCAGATGCATTGTCTGACAAGCACAGCTTGAGATGAAGAGGAACGCAGCAGAGAAGGGATAGTGCCAGGAATCCAGCATTTACAGGAGTTGGGAAGCAAAAGTGGCTATGAAAAAAAGTGGCTAGCAAAAGTGCCTGAGTGGCAATTTATGCAGGAACTGGAGAGGCTCATGGCCAGCTTCCTATTTAGCTAACACCCAGCTACATCTGTAAACAAAAGCCCTATAATTAGGACTGGCATACAGGTATAAAGCGCCTGCCATTTGCATTGGTCTAGAGTGGCAAACAGCACGTTCTATTCAGTGCTGCAAAAGCTGATGGGGCAGTAGTGGTAACTGTAAAGCCTGCTGTGAGCACCCCAACATGTCAAAGGCCTTAATCTAGAAGGAGATCTTAGGGAAGGACACAGATGTCCAGTCACAGACTGCCTTGTGTTCCAGAAGCCAGCAGGGTTTGGGGTGTTGAGGGGGTGCCTCCCCTTCAGGAGCAGCATTCTGTTGATGGAACTGAGTAATGAAGTAAGAGTACTGCACAGCAACAGTGCTCAGATGAAGGATAAATCAGTAGGACATTTGTGGAGACTCTACAGCGGCAAGAGCCAAATGTCACCTTGGCCTCCTTGCTGCTCATCGGCACAGACCATGATGACACTGCCAGGGGACACCTTGGATGAATAGTCACTGTATGGGTCTTTAATCTAAAGTATAGGGAATGAGCATGATGTTCTTGGCACCACCATTAAACGGGAGAGGCCAAATGAGGAGAGGGGATGCATTTACACATTTACCTCTGGTCTGACAGCTGGTATCCTTTGCAGACTTCTGTGACAATGCAAACCTCTTCGAGGAGACACTGCCAAGGAGAGTGGCATAGAGAATCTTTCCCAACTGGCTTGATAACATTGTGAGGAGTTATTTAAGCCAGGGTCTTCAGGCACTGGAGATCAATGCTTGCAGATAAGTGAGGGAGGGGGAGATTGTGGGAAGCACACCAGAGACAAAAATAAAGGGAAAAACCTCAATCTCTCTTTGGAAAAAATGGTGTGTCTAGAAGCCTATATGAGTTGCGGCAATATGGGAAACAAAGAGAAGGAACTGAAAACCTATGAATAGTTGCACAGTTATGACTTCTTCACAGAGGATCACAGGGACACAGTGGAATGGTTTTCATGAATGTTCACAGGCCCTTTAGAAAAATTGGGAAGAGGAAGCAAGGTGGGAAGATCATGTTCTATGCAAAGGAGCAGTTTGCATGTATGGCACAGGATCAGAGAAGATGCCAACAAGGAGAAGGAGGTCACAGTGAGCACCTGCTACAGGTGTTGATTGAGATTGTAAAGTGGGTCAGATCTTCTGCAAACAACTCAATATAGTTTTCCAGTTGCATGTCTTACATGTCTGCTCCAACAGACATCAAAAAATATATTTGTCAGAGACTTGAATTCTGGAACAGATATTCATGTGAAGTTTGAGAAAAAAACCAAATCAAAGCAAACCAAAGCAACAGCCAGACACCACCTCCCTTATCTTCCAACCAACCAAGTTCTTATGCCAGGATTTGGCATTCAATTCTGGTATAAAACTAGCTATTTAATAGGTTTATTATACAAGGATATACACCTTGCATGTTTTAGAGAATAGAAAAAAGTGTATAAGGAGAATATATGCTCAAATTTACATCTATGCTTATTATTTTGTCCACAAGAAGATTAATTTGCATTCTAAAATAATGAATTAAATCAACAGAAGTTTCATCACAGATTATGTATTAAGTAAAATTCCATCCTTGATTTCTAAATGCTTTAAAAAAAAAGTCACCACCAATATATTTTCATTACTTGTTTAAGAGAATTACAGAATCTTAAATGAAAACCAGTTCTGCTTTTGAGATCTAAAAATTGGATCTATAGCCTATGAATCACCTTTGAAAGGTTTCTGTCAGTGAATAAACGAATTCTGAGTAACATTGTTTAGATTATTAAAGTTAGTTAAGATTGATCCCCCATAAATGAATGAGGATAAAGACATTCTTCACAAACATATTTTTGCTGCAGAAAATTGTTTGCTACTCAATGTCTTCCTATGATTTTTTTTCCCCTCTTTATCTCTACCCCCCTTTTTTATAATGTGTAACGCATAAAAGTATTTCTCTCCCTCAAAACATGAAAGTTTGCTTCTACAAAGTTAATTTATTGAGGTCTATTTCAAAACATGGTTCCAGTCTACATTATTAATAACATTAAATTTAAATAAATAAGATCTTTGTAAGTTTACTCAATTCTCATAGGTTTTGTGGTGGCATTCACTTCACCATGCTTAGATGTTGACATTAGGCAGGTTGAGAGGTTTATTTTGATTGAAAGGTTGAGAAGATTATTGCATGATTTCCGTCACTCACCAGAATTTCAGAGGAGCTTTAGGCATCTAAAGTAAAGTTAAAGCACATTAAACCCATTTCTACTCTTCTGTAAGTGAGCAATCTGCCTGAAACCATAGTCTTAAACCAGCATTCATTGTATTCTCTTGCTGAACTTATATCTATTTCCAACACACTCTTATAATTTATGTTCATATGTATAAATTAATGTTGTTATATACTATAAGCAGCCTATACTAAAATGCATATTAATATATAATGTGTTCCTATTTACAAAACATATTAAATTAATGTGCTAACTTCATACATTATTTCTTAATGGGAATCTAACACAAAATAGGATATAAACCAGCAGCCTCTATGCTGACAGGATCTGACAGAATATTCAATCAATCAGGATAATTTAGTCATTTTTGCTGCTTTTCCTGTCAGAATTGTCACACCAATTCAAGTCTAGTATGCCTTCTAATTGAAGTGTAATAGATCATTTACATTAAGTGGCAGCAAGCTGAATACACAAATTTCTACCTTTGATACCCTTTAACAGTCAGTTTTTAGGTAAACCTTAGTTCTTATTTTATATATATATACATCTAATATATTTATATACTGTATATTTAAATATATACACCTGTATATTGTATGTATGAGTATAATCAGAAAATCAAATGGGATAAATACTGATTGCAAAAGCCCCTTATGGCTTTTGTCTACAATCAGTTGGTCCCTAGTATGTACACCTGGATCCAGGAATGCTAAAGTAGTCATATGCAAGTGGATATGAATGCAGTTTAATTCACCTATCTTACAGGAGTTCATTATTTTTCAGTTAGACATCTTTTTATTATTAAACCTAGAGAAAGCCTCTGACACTCACTTAAGCTAATAAAGAACTTCATCTTAAAAAGATAAATGTTTACATGAGTTACTTCATTCTAATTTTCAGATATGACTGAATTAATTGATTTGGATGTTAATTAGCTAACCAAATGAGCTAATTTGAAAACTACCATTCAGATAGCTATGTATGACTACAGTTAGTCTGGAGGTCCATTATTTTCAGGAATATTTTTAGCATGGTATCAAAAGGTTATGCAAAATATCTATTCAAAGTATTCTCTGAAGGCAAATGATAACACTTTTGTGCTTAACTGTGCAAAGCTTACCATTGTTCCAAGTGCAGCTCAAGCATATTAATATCCAAACCTCCATAAGCTGCAGTCTCACACTCTTCTGTATGGCAAATTGTGTTTCGGCAGTCATTTTCAGAGTATGTGCCAAACCAAAAAATTAATATCTACAGATTTTATGTGCATGAAAATGGGAAAGCATGGAGCACAGGCGTAGCAGCTAGTAGTTTCACACCATTTATTTTGTTCACTCCATTATGTACTGTGGCAACATAGAGAGCTGAAGGAGTTTGAGCTGATCTGCAGGACCACCTGCTCTGCAGCATTTACAGTGTGCAACCAGGAGGACACATGAGATCATTATGTGTACCCTGCTGTCATAAATACATTGGTACATGCCTACCATGATATTTTTTTGTAATTAGATTAGAGGAAGACTAAATACACAATGCATTTCACATTTAGCCAGTGACTAGTGCTTTACAAATCTTATATTTGAATATTTTAACGTATTCTAGATTAAAACCAGGGGACATTCTGAAGTTCCTATTTGTTTCCAAAGAAAAAGAAAAAGGAAAACTACCTCCTCTTTTTCCCCAGAAAATTAAGGGATAGTTGCCAATATTGGTATGTATCCTTACAGACATAAGCTTGAATGACAGCTTGCAGCTCCACATGCCTGGCTATTTTTAAACACATATAAAGATTTTTGCAGACAGTTGTAGCCCATCTCTTCTGTGACTACAATACAAAAAGGTGTGCTTCAAGATTCACCTAGACTGAGTCAGTAAAACTAGGATAACCACATTATTAGGTGCTGAAATTTACATATCTAACTACCTGAGACAGTGTATTGTCCTTACCTTGCATTTAGGAATATTCAGCATTTCACTAAATTGGTATTCTGTATCTGTCAGTATAAATTATCCATCATGATGATTGGGAAGCTGATTCCAGTTATATATGGGGGAAGCAATATGATTTGGTATATCCTAAATCCCCCTCATTTATGGAACTTAGGAATCTTACATTGATATCTTGTTCATCTTGAGTAACAAATAATCCATGCTACGTGTTTAAACAGTTTTAAGACTTTCCTTCCTAAACAAGAATATTAAATAATGGGTTGTAAGATTATTCTCATTTCACAGATGTTCTCCACATCTCTATTTATCACCTAATTCAATTTTCATTCTTTTTTTGAAAACTGAAATATTTTTTTGAGTATTTATGGACTACTTCTTCTCTGTATCATGCTGAAGTATTCATAGAAAATATTCTATAACTGATGTGGGTAACCAAATTTATGTTGCTTGGAAACTATGTAACTGTAATACTCATAAAAATTCTGTATAAAAGCAAGAAGCACTCTCCAGTCATTTTTTTTAAAGAAAGTGGCTATTTTCACTTCATGCTGAGTACAGCTGAAGTGGTTATTCACGTACAAGTTATGCCCAGTAGGCTGAAATTTCTGAGCTTCTTGGTGGATGAATGCCCAATTTCTGGACATAGATTCTATTTAGTCAATATAGAAGTAGCAAATTCTTCTGCCTGCTTCAAGATTAAACACTTTATGAGCATGTATGAATTGAGAAAATTTTATGCCTGAGACATTTCACAGTGAAAGCCTGAGTCTTCCATGGAGCTCAGTCTCACACATGAACAGCTCTAAACCTTTCAGGATCACAGACTTGGTCTCAGATATTTAAATTAGATAATCTTGTGTATCTGCTAAGATCTTCATGTAGGAATCTAAACTTCCTGGTATCCCATTGATGTTTTTTCTTTTCCTTTTCTCCAATACCCTGATGATATTGTGCAAATGCTCCTGGTCCAGGATAATTAGGACTTTTTGGGGGGTTGCTTTGTGTTTGTGATTTTTTTTGTTTGTTTGTTTGTTTTGTTGATTTTTTTTATTAAATTCTTATACTACTATTTCTGGTTTTAGATATTTTAACCATATCCAGAAATGTGTTAGAAATGTATCAGCACTGATAAGAAGCTGAAGTCTTATTAAAACTAATTGGACTTTTAATATCCCTGCTGTTATAATCCTGTGCTGCTAAGCAGTCTGGAGGGATGAAAGACATGGTAGCATGGTCAGCTTTAAATTGTTATGAGGTTTATACCAATTTAAGAGTGATAATATTTAAGCCTTAGCAAACACACTTATTTGATAAGATAATTACCTCTGCTTGTATTATACTGAAGATTTAATAAATTTTTGTTTTCAGAAAAGATCTCAGTATGTGTAGGATGTGCAACTCCTGCTTCCAATTCTGTGGTGAGTTAACCTTGGCTGGATTCCAGGAGCCCACAAAAACTGCTCTATCACGCCCCAAAGATGACAGAAAATGTAACGGTTCATGTATTAAGATAAAGACAGAGAGAAATCGTTCACCAATTACTGACACAGGCAAAACAGATTCAACTTGGGAAAATTAGCTAAATTTATTAATAACCAGATCAGAGTGGGCTAAGGGAAAAAAAAAACCACAAATCTTAAAGCACTTTTCTTCTCTCTTCCTCCCTTCGTCCTGGGCTTAATTTTGCTCTTAGTCTCCTCCCCACCAGAAACACCAAGGGATGGGGAATGGACACTGGTCAGTTCATCGCACACTGTCTCTGATGCTCCTTCCTCCCCAGGAGGAGGACTCCTCACATTCTTCACCTGATCCAATGGGGAATCCCTCTCTCAGGAGACAATCTTCCACTATCTTATCCAATGTGAGTCCTTTCCACAAGCTAAAATTCTTCATTAACTGCTCCAGCAGTCCTCCATGGGGTCCTGCTGGCAATCCTGACCCAGCATGGGTCCATGTCTTTCTACAGGACCTCATGCCCTGCCAGGAGCCTGATCCAATGTGGGATTCCCACAGGATTGCAGCTTCCTTCTGATGCATCAGCAGGTCCTTCACAGGCTGCAGATGGATCTCTGCTCTACCACACACCTCCACAGGCTGTAGGGACTCAGCTGCTTCATCACAGTCTGCACCAAGGGCTGCAGAGAAATATCCCATGCCTGGAGCACCTTATTGTGCTCCTTGGCCAGTGACCTTGGTGTCTGCAGGGCTGTTTCTCTCATATTTTCTCATTCCTCTGTCACAGCTGCAACTGTTGTGCTGCAGTAAATTTCCCCCTTGAAACTGTTATCCTAGAGGTTCTACTGTTGTCATTGGTGTGCTTTACCTTGGCCAGAGATCGGTCTGCCTTGGATCCAGCTCACATTGGCTCTATTGGAAATAGGGGTGGCCTCTGGCACTTTCTGAGACAAGCTACCCCTCCTGCATCCCTGCTGCCAAAACCTTTTTATGCACACCCAATAGAACCTCACACTATGTCCTTAGCTTTTTAAGCAAAGAGACAGTTTCAAAACCTTCAATTTCTAATTCAAAAGACACTAGGGAATGATATCTCTAAATTCTCAATAATTACTTGGACCTGTGAATCCTGTGCTATTTTTATAAAACACTATCTCTGGTCAAAGTATCTTGGCATGAAATGGTTTTATGAATCATCCTGTTTTCCTTGTGTACCCTTAAAATTAAATTATTGCAGGAGAAATTTCTAGTGTGGTGCATAACAATGAAAACTGCAGCTTCCGAGCTCACTTTTCCATTCACCTTTTTTTATAGTATAGATATTCTCAGTGAGTCTATCCAAGTCTCAGTCATAGGAGACTGTCAGTCTCACATTTTTCTAAATGTGTGAACTCCACATTAAAAGCAGCTTGAGACAATTTCCCAGCTCTCCAGCAAACTTTACTACTACCTATTTTTGGTTACTACAACAATTTTGTTTGGAATCTACCTCTACTTTGGAATGCAAATTTATTCTTGGCATTATGTACCTTCCCAGTCTCATGCCAGCAGTATCTGTTCGCTTACATTGATCTTCTATCTTCTCTGACGCTATTTCTGCAACTTTATTTCTAGATAGCAGCCATGTTTTCCATCCACCCTTTTTTTTCCAGTTTTAATAATAAAAATATTTTTGGGATATGACTATTTTTTACAGTGAAGAATGGTGCAGAAATTACCAAAGCTTAACTGAATTTCTCCAGAACCAGAAGGTCACAGAATCACAAGAATGGTTGAGGTTGGAAGTGACAACTGAAGGTCACCTCCTCCATTCCCCCTGCTCAAGCGGAATATCTAGAGAAGCCTTACCAGGATGATCCCAAGTTGGATTTTTAACATCTCTGGAAAGGGAGATTTTGCAAACACTCTGGGCAGCCTGTGCCAGTCATCCTCACAGAATAAAAGGGTTTTCTGATGTTCAGACAGAACCTAGTGTGTTTCTGTTCATGGCCATTACTTTTGGTCTTCTCACTGGGTACTACTGAAGAGATACTACCACAAGTTCTTCACAGAAAAGGAGATTGGGCATTAGAGTGAGCTTCTCAGAGAGGTGATGGAATAAATATCCCTGGAGGTGTTTAAGAAAGGACTAGATGTGGCACTCAGTGCCATGGTCTAATTGACATGTTGGTGTTAGATCATAGGTTGGACTTGATCTCAAAGGTCTTTTCCAGCCTAGTTGATTCTGACATTCTGTGAAAGACATATCTTTGTATGATAATACTAATGTCCTCATAAAAATAATCTACCCATCCACAACCACAGTGCCAGTCTGAGATAGCAAATATCTTTTCAAAGTTAAGACAATGTCTTCAAGAAGGCTCTTTTGCATAAGTTGGACATTTCTTTGCCACTGTCTTCTATTTGGTATAGACATTCTTTTAATCTTGGGTCATATCTTAGGGTCTTTTTTCTTCTTATCATCTTAATAGATCTCTCTAATGTATTCATAAGTTTTAAAATATAATAGTACATATCTGTTTGAAATGTCTCCTGAAATAGCATGCTATATTACATCCTCTTTTTGCATTGCCTATTATTACTGTTTCAGTATCTTCATTGTTTACCCAGTAAAGAAAACACAATCATAGCTTGCTCATGAAATATTGAAATCCTGATGAGTTCCTCTTAGCAGTTTCACTGACAAGGAACAAATTACAAAATACTGTTATATCAGAATTTTGTAACCCCATATAAGTTACTGCACATACAGTGTAATTTGCAGTGTGCTCATAAAATGCTGCTGTCCAAAGTTAAGGGCATCAAAACTCTATATGAAGGAACTGAGACTGTGAATGTAAAACTTTTGAAATAATGCTTATTCACTTACATACCCTCCTGAGGTGGAGGGGTGGGGGGGAGGGGGACACAACACACATTGCTAATTCCATTTCAGATTGGTTTACTGGCTTTTGCTATTTTCGTTTTATTTTATTTTTTCTTACTTTTAATGCAGGATGAAGTATGAACTTTACAAGTCAGATTTCTGTAGAAATATGCAGAGAAAAATACAGATCTGCTTTGACCTTAGCAATAAGAATGTCCTCTTAATTTTGTTTACTTCATTTGTTTGTTTGCTCTCATTTAGATTTTAGGAATTATAGGGACTTCCAAGTGAGTTTAAGCAACATAAGAGCTTAAGTTTCTGTATATCTCTTAAGTTTTTTCTGTATCATATTTGGAAGAAAAATACTATGGAAATGTTATGTGGGAGACTTGCTAAAAATATTTATTATCTTAGGTCTGGTATAATACTTCAGACTTTAGGCAATTCCACAGAAATTTACTGATATTTAACCTCTGTACATTGAAGTCCCAGTTTCCCTTAATTTGAGTGCATGTTATTGTTTCTTGACTTGTACCTGAGTGGGTTTTTTTTTTCCATGCTTTAAAAATTCCTCCAGTCTACTGAACTGTGAACAAAAAAATAGTATGATAAAGGATAAAGTGAGTTCAAAAAAAGTAAAGAAATACTCAGTGGAGCGAGTATCATGACAGTTGAACAGTAAAGGATTAAGTAAAAATGTAGCATATCAATATTGGTGTCATTCAGAGGCTTATTTCCCGTTCTCATCTTCATTTTTTCATGACTTAATTATTTCTCTAGCCCAGAAACCCAGTAAATCTAACACTGCATTACTAATTGCCAGCCACAGGCTTAGTATCAGATTTGAAAGGCCTCAGATTTGAAATTTATCAGATTTTGTCTGAGCTTTTTTGAACCTGTCTAGTTTTGCTTTTACCTGATTTAGCTGAAATAACTTCTTTTCCTAACAATCAGATCTTTAGAGTTAATTTGTAGAAACATAATTTTTATATATATATTAGTATCAGAAAATTATTCTCTGTTAAACAGAGTATTTATAACTTCCTCATATATTGATGTAGCACAGAGAAATAAATACTTGGAATGATAACAAGGGCCTTGAAAGTGATCATAGTGTGCATGGGATGATGAGAAGGGAGGCACAGCTTGTTACCGGTGATTGCAAGTCTATGAATAACTCACCAATCATCAGGGAAAGAAATAGGAGTTAGACAGGAACAGTTATAGGGATAACAAGAGAAAAGAATAACAAGCATTCGACATATGTAAAATCCATCTGGTACACTAAATTTGGATGCAACATGAAGATGCAGATCAGAAGCCCTGAAAGAAATATCAAGGTGTAAAAGTGTGTTGGACAAACAGTCCAATTTGAATTCTAGAGAGAGAAGAAGAAACTTTATCATACACCTCTCACTTTTTCCTGTAAATGACACAGCTTGTTGGAATTTCCCTTTTCCTGTGTGATGACCATGAGTACTGTACACTCTTGGTACCCAGAAAATCTACAGCACCTATCATAAGTGTGAGCATAACATCAGAGGAAAAGTAACAAACATCAGAGGAAAAGTAACAATAACAATGACGCATGTAACATTTTTTAATTGAATTATATTGTTGTTGTTATTATTGTTGTTGTTTTTATTATTATTGAGATGTTTTGTACAATAGTATACTTTATATTTTAGTTTCTTGGTTTTTCTCATTTTGTTTCAAATATATTTGAATAATACTTTTTGAACTAAGCCCCAATGATTTTCCTTACAATAAGAATAAATTCTTGTCTTACCTTCTTGATATTTTTTTCCTTGTCTGTGACAAGTTTTTAGTGTGACATTTCCTACACACCTGCACAAAGTGCTGCTTGAGACATCCTGCAGTGTTCAACCTTGCTTCCAGCTGCTTCTCTGTAGTAGTAAAAGGCCATCATGTGCACCAAATTTATCAGCTCTGCTTGATTGCTTCTGATCTCTGGTGGTAAAATAGCAATAAATGCCTCTGTGCAGACAATTGAATTAAGACTTCTCTCTTGGTACTCTATCATGGGAAAATACATTTAGGGGGTTTTGTTTGCACGTTTCTTTGTCTGGGGTTTTTTGGATACTGCCTAAGTTAAAAATATATATATAAAATCTACATAATTTATTGTGGAATTTCAACACTTTTTAACCTGCAAATTTCTGAGAGTCAGAGTTGCCCCTTCGGCACCATAGCTTGACTGATTCCAAAAGGATTACCATTCAGTACCTAGCCCACACTTGCTTCTAGAAGATAGCGGAAGAGTTAAGCCAAACATGCTGGTGACTCCATCTAAAGTCCAGTTACTTACAGAGAGCAATTTAGCCACTCCTGAAACAGGGTGCAATCACCTTCTGGAGTTATATTCCTTCCACACCGAGTCACTTTTCAGTAGTTTCAGTATCTTTTGCTGTGTGCAATTAATATGCAAGAATGGTAAGCATAACTTAAAATTAAAAAATATTATTAGCTAATGCACAGAAGACAACTAGATTTCTAGGGGTAATATGGAAATCATGCTTATAATTTAAGTAAAAGATCTTTGATGGACAGGTAGACATCACCCCTGAGTTGAAGGGTTGGTCTCTGCTGCTCCCTGGAATGGATCATACAAGTTTATTTATTTGTTTTTCTGTTTTTAATTTGCAGGTATTTTGCAGGTCTTAAAATAAATGCCTAATATAAAATTGGGAAAATCAGCTGAGATTAATTTAACTGCTTCTTCAGAGTGTCTTTTGGAAGTTAGATTAGAAGCTGTGTGCTGAAGATGACAGACTCTTAAAGAAAGATCCCTCTGAAACATTAACAGAGGGCATTAACAGAGGCCCATTAACATTACTGGTCCCAGTGGATGTAAAAAGGGCTTCATGGATCATGGTTCTCACAAGGTAAAGGTCTGAAGAAGATTAATTTTGGTTTTAGTAGGTTTAAATCTGCCTTTCTACCTCTCTAGCTGTGATTCCAAATATCAGGTCCAAAATAATCTGGATTTAAATGCTTGAGGATTCAGCTTTCTGGTTATGTAGCAGCTCACTGTAAAAGATGAAATTTTGGAGGCATTTCAGGGCTGTGAAGCAAGAAGCTATTTCACAAAGGTTAGGATACAGAGAAGGAATTGTGAGTCTGGTCTCTTCTTCACTGGCTATTTCTGTTTTATGCAAAAATTTTTTAAACTAAAACAGAGAGACAGCTCTGGGAGGCACTGATAACTCTTCTACATCTGGTATCCGGGAACTGCAAGTAATTAGCTTCTCCAGAAACTCATACATTTCTTTGGGAAGCCTCATACTAATTTTCAGGCTGAATATGTTCCTACAGATATTTGTCTGTCTACTGAAAAAGGTTGTCTAATTTCCTGATTTTACACCCTGATATGGATAGAAAACATCTCTGCCTAAACTTTATTCATCTAAGCTATGAAAAGATGAGCTGTCATAGAATGCTCTTACCCGAGGAGCTAACCTTCGCTAGGTGAATCACAGAGCCCTTCACTTGCCCTGCTGAAAATTCATTGTTTGTGAACTAAAGTGAACAGCGTGGGTTTTTGGTTTTGTTTTCACCTCTTTTAACTCTTACCCTAACTCTATCTCTTTGTATCTTCAGTATATAAATCCAGGAACCCTGAGTGTGTATTTAAGTAGTACTTACTTCAGGGTCCCAGGCAAATCTAATGAATTCATACTGTCATAGAATAAAAAGCTTCCGACACAATTTATGTAGAATCACCTCCACAGTTCTTTTGCTCCTTTTTATTCTAATTTTCTGAATTCTTAGAAAAGATTTTTTCTTTTTTATTCACAGAATTGTTGGTGTTGGAAGGTATGTTTGAAGATACATAATTTAAAACCTCACTAAAGCAGGTTTACCTAGAACAGGTTGCACAAGTACAGGTAGGTTTTGGATATCTCCAGAAAAGGAAGATCCACCACCTCTGGGCTACTGTTCCAGTGTTCTGTCCTCCTCAAAGTAAACAAGTTTTTCCTCATATTCAGATGAAGCTTTCTGTATTTCAATTGTGCTCATTGCCCCTTTTCCTGTCATAATTTATATCTTTTATTTTATGCTTTTTGTTCAATAAAGTTTTTTCTGTTTTTGTGAAGAAGCCTAAAATATTTCCATTTGAAGAATAAATTCTTGTTGTCATTATTTTTGCATTAAATAGGTCTTTTTGTTAGAATTATATTTGCCCTTTGAGTCAATCTTGTGGCGGACTGAAAAACTGTTTTTTAATACAACATTCTTCTGCTAATAGAACAAAGTTCAAGTGTTCAACCCACATGATCTTTATTATTTCTATTTTTTTTTTATTTTAAAAAGAGAAAGATTTGTTTGCTTTTTTTAGTAGAAATTAAGAAGGTTTTTTTATAGGGGTTGACTGTTTTCACTACAGACAATTTAATGTAAATAATACTTAAATTATGCCAACTAGTTCTAGAGCATTTGTATGTCAATTACACAGAAGCTGATGCTCAGAAAAGGCTTTTGTTGTTGATATAATGTCTACTAAATTGCACAGACTTTAAAATGTCTAGCTATAGATATAGCAAAAATAACACTATAGCAGAAGCCCCCAAAACTCATCTATTGAGTGCTTTTGTGGTAAAGCCATTCTACTAGAATTTTTAAAAAGAAGGAAAAAAACACCAACAGAAAGCAAAGCAAACAAAAAAATAACAAAATGTGTTGTTAAAGTAACCTTTCAAAAGTTGAGACAGGAAACATTTTTACTTACCAGCCAATCTTTTTTTTCTCTTTGTGTACTTAACAGATTGCATTTAAATTATTAAATACTATTTCCACAGTTTCACAGAACAAGTGGGAAGAAGAAAGAAATTGAAAACTGTTAGAGGAAGACAACAGTGATTAATCTTTGTAAAATATTGGAAAGATGTAGTAGCCGAGAAAAGTAGGGAATTTTTCTCATGTAACTTGGACAGGTAAAATTTAGATTAGGAAGAGTCCTTGACAGTCAAGAGAAAACAAATACCTCCAGAAGTGATTCATCTCATGTGGAACAGATTTGATGAACATTCTTTTGGAGTTCTCTCTCTCTCTCTCTCTCTGTCTCTATTGATTTGAAATAATGCTCCAATGATCTGCTTTAACTCCACTATCTTGTTTAGTTTAGATGGATCTCATTCTGAGAGAACTTATAATAACAAAGGAGTAGTAGTTCAGATTAAACAAATGTGGTGTGACTGATTTATTCAGACTGCTGTAAATCTCTTAACAATTAAGGCTAAGCAAATGAGGTCAGAATTGTTCAAATGACCAAAGGGATAGCCCATACCATATGACATCATGTTTAGTGATAGAAGATGGGAGAAGAAGGTGGAAGAAGAGACATTAGGAATAACAGTGGCTGTCTTCTCTGGTGACTGTTACGTGTGGCAAGGCCCTGCTTTCCTGGACCTGGCTGAACACTTGCAAGGCCATAGGAAGTGGTGGATGAATTCTTTATTTTGCTTTGCCTCTGTGCACAGTTTTTTCTCTACCTATTGAACTGCTTTAATTTCAACACACAACTTTTCTCACTTTTACCCAATAAATTCTCCCTCCCATCCCATCAGGGAGCATGAACTATTGTCCCTGTGGGGCTTAGCTATCTAATTGGTTTAAATTACTTTGGTTAAATCAGATAATCAATAGTTTGGATGTATTCTGTCTCCTAGTGCAATACTTTCTTCAGAAAGTGACAAATACTTGTGGTCTGTTTTTTTGAATACTTGAAGAGACTCAACCTACTTGGAAGACTAAAAAATTATAAAAGGATAGAAGTGAGAGTTCTGTCTCTAGAAGAGAATGGAGGAGAGAAACTTTTTACTAGAAAATCAAAACAATACTTTAAACTAGATTTGAGTGATTAATAGAAATTAAAACTAAACCAAATTCATATCCATATCAAACCATACCAAAAAAAAAAAAAAATTGAGGTATTGTTCACCATTGAGAAGAAAGAAATCTGTAGGCATTTTTTGGACAGCTATTATGTTAATAAGCTGACTGGGAAGAAAAAGACATTTCACCTATGGTGGCTTCTGTGCCTGGGAAAAGTCAAACCAGCAGCAGCTCATAATGCTATGATAAGATCCTATTAGCGTTCCTTCAGTGACCTCTGTGAGATTAACTGCAGGGTTTGTGCTTCATTCAGGAAATAGGGCAGAGAGCAGGAGGGGAATAATAACTTCTTCAGTAATCACTTCATCTAGGTGTCAGTGTGTTCAAAACACTGCAAATTAAAAAGCCCTTTGTAGTTGAGATAGCCTGAAACAATCCCTTAAGAATCAAGCATAAGTATCCTAGGTTTAGAAAAGAGGACATTTAAGTTTTGGCTTCTAAGGCAAGGGGTAGTTCCGAACACTTATTCAAAAATGAATGGTCTTGATAAAGGAGCCATTTCTTATGTTAATCAGCATATTGCTCATTCTGTGCAAGTCTGACTCTATTCCTCCGAGACAGAAGAACTAAATGCAAAATAAATTTTTAGCTCTTCACCACTTTTGTCACCCTCTTATGAATTCCTGCTAGAACCCCTTGAAATGGCCTCTTGACAGTTCTTTTAAGTGAATCTTCATCTTGGGATCACTGAGTAACATTTAATGAGATTAGAGCGTCTCTTCATAAAAAAGCATGCCTCCATAATGAATATGTGGATTTGTTTGGGGTTTTTTTAATATGTTGTTTCCTCTTCCATCTTCTCCAGAAATATTTAGTGTGGATATTTTGTTTGGTTTTGTTGTGTTTGGCTTTTTTTCTTCACAAAGATCTGTGATTGGCCTGAAACCCTGAAACCAAGCCTCTAATCCAGGAGAATGTGAGAGATTGCCAATTCGTTCAGAATATTTCATTAAATCAATGAAACAACAGTTAAATTTTAAGACTAGATTGTTGTTATAAATATTACTGATGAACCCCTTACCTGTTTGGGCCTAGCAGCGTCATCAAAAGCCATGCTTTGTGAAATGGGGCTTTCTACCTGATTTGGGTAATCCAAGATGACAGAGGAAAAAATCAATGAAAAATTGTATATCTTAAATTTTGTCCTCTTTATTTGGCTAGGTCCTCATGCCAAATGGAAGTTGTAATGACATCAATAATATTGATATTCGAATGTGGAAAGAAACACCATAACTTTGACCCCATTTTTATGTTCATGTTGCTGCAACTTTGCGCTTCCCTCAGACTACCAGTACCAAATACTTTGTTTGGTGGTCTGTGAGATGGTCCTCTCATTTCATGTGAAACTATGCTGTGATCTGAATGACAATTCAGAGTTCAATACTTCAGATAGTGAGAAACTTGAGTTCCTCATCAATGTATGTAAGGAATACACCAACTCCATTGCTAGAGGATTTTGTCTTCTCTCAGTAACTAACTCACAAGGTTAGGAAGACCGCCAAGGTTGATAATAAACCTTACTGCTGAGATTGCCCTTCAAAGCTCCTCCAGTGTGTCAGGTGACACTGAAGAATTTTCTTCCCTTTTATTTCCAGGATCTGATTCTGGTTCATAAGCTAAACTTTGCATCTGAATAATGTCATATCCTCCCACCGAACTTGCTGGCCAGATGTAACTGAAAAGGAAGAGAAAGCAAGTACACAAGTCCTTTCTAGTGAAATCTACTCCTGCGATATAATCACATTCCAAGGAGAAATACTGCAACTTTGTACTTGCAACCATACCTTGGGACTACCCCCTCAGAGTTGCGATCCCAGCACCACTGGTTTGAAAAGATATTGGAAAATATAGCAGACAGGAAATGCAGAGCACTTTAGAAAAAAACAACTCACTAAACCTAAAAAAGTTGATTTTTTTTTACTGGAGAAGTTAGAGATAGTACTTCTGTACTCATACATTATCTGACCACAAAATGGGACTGATCCTGTTTCAGCAGTCCTTCAATGTTGTTGATAGTAAGAGTCCATTATATTAGAGCTTTCATTTTGGTCTTTCCTTATGCCATTTTGAAGTAGATAGGCAACTCTGGAACAATCGGCCAAATAATTTACAACCAGGAATCAAGAAGGCTTTTCTTTTCTTATTGAAAAATAAGAAGATTCTTCACAAAAAGAAGGAAAAATAGAAATGTTTACTTTTGTTTTCTTGTGAACCAAAATATTAGATAGCCACAGGAACAAACAATCCTGTGTATTTTCTTTAGATGCTGTCAGGCCTGTACATAGAAAGTCACAGTTGTGCCCTTTCCTGAAGTTTACAACATTCATTATTTTTGCAATAGGAAAAAGTTCCTTGTCCTGTCTGGAAGCTATTAGCTTAAAAATTCATGTCTTCGGCTCCTGTAGGGATGGAGGTGATTAATCTTTTTGCCGTCACATGCTCAAATTAACATGTGATATATATGTGTTAATGTACTTTAAAGGTTTTTACTACATGACATTAACTAATATTTCTTCTTTCTTTAACCAGCAGGTCTTGGTTTAAGAAGAAATGAAGGTCAACATCCAAACAGTCATCTTACTAAAGAGAAAATTGCTGGATAGGCCAAAAGCAGTTTCTTTCTATATTCAGCCTGAACAGAGAAATTTGGAATCTCAATCCTTGGAAAGCAAAAAATTAAAAGGAAAACTAGCTATCTGTTTAAGACTGCAGAGAAGAAGAAAAATGTTCATCTCCTTAAGCAAAGGAAGGTTAGAAAGGAAATATAACTGAAGAGAAATCTTGATACATACAGGATTATGTGTGACTATAAAAGGTAATGTATGTGTAGCTAAAAAAAAGTGAGATCAGATTATGTGGGAGACAAAGAAAGATATTGTAACCTATCCATAAAAGTTAAACCTATCAAATAATACAAGCAATTATACCTATTAAAATGCATGCAAGTAGGTATTTGCTGGAACAGAGAAGTCATGAATATTCAGACAATAATCAGATGCTTTAAAACTCTAAACATTTAACTTACTATCTTGTTCTAGTTTCGTGTTTTCATTTTCCATAAGCTGTTTGCTGTTCATTACTTGATTTTTGTTATAAAGCAGATATTTCAATGATCTACTATGAAGTTCAAATAATACTGTATGAAGTCCAAGTAATCAATTTATTAACAGTTTATGAGAAAGCCACAGAATAACTGCCCCTCTCAAAGTTTGAATGCCAATGAACAAAAGACATCACAAGTTTTGGATGAGTTTGTGCATAACAGCATTTAATTTAAAGGTGCTAGATACACTAGTACTACTTGACTGGTTTTAAGGAATCTGGCTTTCTTTGTGCAGGAAAAGAATCTGTTTCACATCTTTTCAGATCACAATGTTGATTAATGCTTGCTTTTTGTATTTGGAGAATTGTTTCATCTTTTCCCCTGGAGAGTCCTGAATGGAAGAACAAGACTTCTTCCCTAGCAGGAACACACCCCAGTGTCCAGCAAGATTCTGGGGAACATGATGAAATTTATGACTTAAGTAAATGATTCATGATGATATGTATGTCACAGAATAGTGCCATTAGAGATAAATCTGTATCTGTATACTGGCCGAGCAAAACACAACTCACAATATAAATAATATTAAAGACATTTAAATGCTTATTGAGAAAGATCATAGAATTTAAGTTAGCTTATTCAGAAGATAAGTTACATTATTAAAAAATGCAAATGTGCAATGGGAAAATGTGCATATGTGATAGATTCCCTTCCTCATCTGTCTGTACAGTGATAGACTTGCTCAAAGGGCAGTGATATCTCTCTGCAGAGAGAGAAATCTCTCTACATCAGCCTAGTAATGGTACCTGAGCAATAAACACTTCTGTCACCACAGCAGGGAAGCTACAGTGGCTGACTACAGATTGCCATAGAGTAGCTGAGCCTGCTTTTATTGCATGAAATTTTGTTGAGGCCCTTTTTTGCAATGTCCGATTAATCCTTTCATAGACTCTGCACCTCAGAATAAGTTTTCAAGGAGCACCTGAGATCTCACTATGGAGTCTTTCTGCACAACTCTCTTATACAGCAATTCTAAGACAATTTTGTATCAGTGAGTGCTAAGGAATGAAAGTAGAGATGACAATGTGTCTGTAAATAATTCAAAGAAAACAGAACCATTTCTGGGAAGTTTTTCCACCTTCTGAAGATATTATGATCTTTGATGCAGAGTAGTTTAAATATGCATCTTAAAATCACATAATGTGGTTACATTCCAAAAATAGATAAAGGTGTAAACAGAAGTGTCAACCAGCCCTTCTGGCTCTGGAAAAGACGCCTTGAATTAAAGTGAGAGACTGAAAAAATGACTGTCTGAGGAGGGAAATGTCAAAAAAGCATGTCACATGAGGGTGCATCTTGCTGGTACTTGCAAGACCAATCTTTATCTCACAAGGAAGAAGATTAAGAACAGAGTGACTCCGATGGAGGTCAGCACATGATTTACATTTTTTCTGGGAAGTGAGTGGCAATATCAGTGAACTCACAGCCCTACTCCTGAGTTTATTATGGCCTTTAAGATGAGAGAAAAGAAAATATGAACAGCTGTTAACATTACAAGCATTTGAGTGTTTCCAGCCTCAAAGGTCTGAAATGAGAGTGGAAAGAACATATCAATTGAGACATAGCAGATCCCATTGCTGTCAGGTACCAGTACGCTAATACATCAAATAGGCAAGTGAATTACCAAGATGATGTATTATTCAAAACTACATATATTGTAAAAGACAACTTCTTTCTTTACCAATAAACAAAATCACTAAAAATGGGTTTACTGCTATTATTTACTGCTATTATGTAGGGGAAGAGCAGCTCAGCCAGAAGCGAAAAATATTTTAAGTGAATACATGTATAGCCCCTCTTGCACTTCAACACTAGTGCAAGTCACTGAGCCAGCTCCTCAGCTAGTAGAATTGACTTAGATACTCTGAATTTTTTTGACCTACATTTATTTGCACAACCCAAGTCTGGCTCGCTGTGTAGGTAGATGTGGTCTGGGCTCAAAAGCAGATATTAAGACTGTTGTCTGTTGATTTAACCATTGATTTCTCATGGATCAGATGATGGGTTTGTGGATCATTTTGGAAAACAAATTCAAAGTTTACGTTTATTAGCTTTTGTGCAAACACCATAAAATCTTACTGCTATAATGTTCATAAAGAGGACCCTAGCCAAATGTTATCAAGTTTTCCATTGATTTCAATGGGTCTTAAATCCAAGAGGGAAATAATGTAATCCTGCATGAAGGCAAAGAAATTTAGGTTTAGATTTTATGAGCATAAAAATTAATTTTTTTTTTTTTTTGCCATTTTTAATGGTAACTCACTAGCTTATTTTGTAGGAGTTGCTAAGAATTTAAAGTCTCATTAATTGATTGCTTTTGCTTCTCTTTCCTCTGAGGGAAACAGCATTGTGAAATAAGCCTTTTATGGACTGTGTGAGAGCAACAACACAGAAAAAATATTTGAAATACAATGGATTACAATGGATTTCTATGTGTGTTACTTTGAATAGCTGTTATAAGCACTAAGAGATATGTTAAGGAAAAAAAAGAGAAGAAATTATATGATTATTTTTCATCCAGCACATTCTGTAACATAGAGTAATCAAAGCAATTTTCTTTGTTCATTCTTTTTTTTTGTTCAGCCTATTGTTCCAGTTCCAGCTGTGTAACACTGCTATAGCTCCAGAAAGAATTCTAGTACAGTTCTTAGAGACTACCAACTCCAATCTTAGAACCTATTACATAATATTTAGTTTATATTTGCTTACATTAAATACAGTTAACATTGGTGGCTCATCCTGAGTAAATAAGTATTATGTGCATTTTAAGTTGTTGTTTAATGTATGCTGCATAAACATGTCTATCATTAGAGACCAGACTGAGTTTAGCTTTTCTACCTGTGTTAGTAAACATGAGTGATAGTTTTTCGAAATTTTGCTTTGAATTTTTTACTCATAGGTACAACAGAAAATCCTTGCAAATAATTCACAACAAAGAATGTTAAAACTCAGATGTTATATTTAGACTAAAAAAAAGTCTGACCAAAAGCAAATAAATTTATGACTTTAACAGAAAACCAGAATACAGGGAAGCTTACTGGAACAGTGATACAGAGCAGGAATACAAGGGTGTGAAGAGTGAGCATGGTATACATATATACAATGTTAATGCTGAAATTTTAAATATTCAATTTCTTTCATAAAGATAAATAGAAGCAGAAGTTAATGTAGATATTATGGGCAGATCATGTTCCTCTATATGATTTCCGTCTCCATTAAAAAATAAGAAGAGAGGACTTTGTGTGTTTCAAATGTTACATTATCAATGCATGTAACCTAATTAGCCTGTACAATTC
Organism: Molothrus aeneus; assembly: GCF_037042795.1. Lineage (NCBI taxonomy): Eukaryota > Metazoa > Chordata > Aves > Passeriformes > Icteridae > Molothrus > Molothrus aeneus. Next base: position 71,108,973 of record NC_089647.1, on the reverse strand, counting down.
TTAACACAGAACTAAATTATTGTTATAGCTAAATTATTCAAATTTAAACCAAAGAGTAGGGGAAAATACTGAGTTCTATCAAAGAATTAGGAAAACTTCAACTCTGGAGCAGTTCATGAAGAACTGCACCCCTTCCATCCCTTCCCAGGGAAGGACTTAAAGTGGGGAAGTTTTTGGTGGATTGTCTATCATAGTAGGGATCCCACATCAGAGCAGAAAAAGGATGTGAAGAGTCCTCCCCCTGCAGAGGAAGGAGAAGAAATATGTAATGGACATAATAATAAGAAGGAGAAGAAATATGTAATGGACATTTTAATAAACTAATTAAACCCCCCATTTTTGCTCTCCTTTCATTCCTGGGCAGGGGATGAGGTAGAGCAAATTGTGGAAAAATTAAACCCAGGAAGAAAGCAGGAGCAAGGGGAAAGTTTTAAGACTTAATTTTTCCTTTCTTCTTCTCTACTCTGATTTTGATTGGTGATCAATTAAACTAATTTCACTAAAATGAATCTGTTTTGGCTCTGAGAGTAACTGTTTCTGTCTTGATTTCCAAGACTTTTGGTATCTTCTCTCCGCAGTGCAGCTGAGGAGGGTAGTGATAGAGTGGCTTTGGTGGGCATCTGTTGTCCAGTCAGGGTCACCCCAACACCATGGTATTTCAAGAATAGCCTCTTTTAGGGTATCTTTTTTGTTCTTTTCTCAAATGGATTTTTTTTTTTAATTTGGAAAAGAGATTAGCAGGGAGGATTTAACCTGTATTGTAAAGGAAGAAGAAAATATTTATATGTATTTACTCCAATATAAATTAATTTAAGAACGATATTTATCCTGACATTCAGGTTAGATTTTAGAGCACTACTTTTTTTGAAATTATTTTCTTTATTTCTCTTTTTATTTTGGTAGAGCTGAGATACCCATTTCCCACACATATTTACAGCCTGACACTCTGTTTTCTCAGCATAAGCAAAGAAATTGCAAAAGTTTCAGTCTTTAAAAATTTATTTGAATCTATTTTTAAATCTCAGTTTGACTGTATAGTGCCCAGAGGGAGCCACAGAAATATCTTTAAATGACCTAAAATAGTCTTTCTATTCATAAAAATGTCACAGCTTTACAGTCCAGTATCTCATAGCTCTGCAGGCTATGGTACCTGCAGGCTAAAAGTGAGTGCAAGTCTCGAGAGGACAATCTCTTCCCAATGGAACACTATGGCCTTACAGAACCAAAAGACATAAAACTCCCACCATAAGGAAACAAACTGGCAAAGAATGGAAACGTAGCTATAACAAAAAAATAGATATAATTTTTTCTCATCCCAAGCTTGAAGCAGGTTCAGATACAGTGGAAAGACAAGAGTTTAGTAATAGTGTTTTGACACAGCATTAAAGTTCCTTTGATAATGTGGCCACTGTTTGATAAATAAGCTATTTGAAGTTAACCTATCAGAAAAATCCTATCAAGCAGAGCTAATGGATAGTTGCAGCTGCCAAAAATATATACAAGGGATAATGTTATACCACAACGTACATAAAAGAATCAGGAGTGCCATCTGTATGTAGGTGGTATTTACCAGTCCAGTTTCTGGGGTATCACAACACAGACAATAGGAGATGTACTATTGTCTGGGGAAAACAAAAATAAACAAGCACAAAATCCCCAAAATAGATGTTTGTCTCATTCCTCTTCCTCATTCACTCCTCAGAGACAAATATGATAGGAGTGACACATTCTGTTTTAGCAAATTACATCGTAACATTAATCTTTGAGGCAACCTGACTCTTGTTCTTGTTTTGCACAAATATCTTCACCTTGAGCAACTATGATGTACAAAGTAGGTTTTCTTTAATTCTGGCTCATTTTCCTTGTCTTTACATTTTTATGTATAAAATAGCATTGTTTCCTTTCACATTGCATTCAAGTTCTCATAGGTGTTTTAAATCCTCTTCCACCTTAAGGCTTTATTTGAACTCTACGTACTAGTCCTTGCTACTAGCCGTATCTCAGACATTGAGTGAAGGCAGACCTGTCAGCCTTCAGAAGTCTTACTGGTAAATGAATGAAATGAAGTACCAAAAATAAAATGAATCTAGATCGACTGAAACAAACCAGCAAACAAAACAACCAACCAACCAAGAAAGACCACAAAGCAGACAAACAATCAAAACCTTCAATATATAAACATGAGACTCAAGGAAATTTGAGGGAGAAGTTTAGCAACTCGACACATTTCAATTTTTTAGATAAATCGGGAATAATCTGAAATATATGAAAAAGCACTTCACTAACTAAAGAGTGGATTCCAATAGGAAGGAAGACAGCTGGAAGGTAACTTAATTTCTGACAAGCATACGTTCACTGGGAAATAAGTTCATGTTTTTGATAGTTCTGCTAATTCTGGAAGAAGAATTGAACTATAAATCCATAATACACGAGGAATAAGAAAAAAAAGAGAGGATTTAAATCTGAGAAATGAAAAAGAATAATACATAAAGTCTTAAGGCCTAATGGGGAAAAAAGTGAAAATTGAAAAGGTCTTATGTAAAAGTGAGATAATTAATAGCCAGTTGGAAAACTAGTCCTTGAGAAAATCTTTGTGGTTGAGGGTTAGTTTGAGTACCCTGAACATAGTCATTATCCATTCTAGGGCTTTAGTGAATCAAAAGTATTAAGAGAGAACCAAAGACACATTGGGTTCACAGAACAACACATATGATTGTACAATTCAGTTGCATCTGTGAACTACAAAGGCCAGATGACAGTCTAAGCACTGGCACATGGCTGTTTATTTATCCAATTGGCATGGACACTGGTACTATTATGGTCCATGACAAGCTAGCAGTGTCCCACCATGGCTTCATTTGTGACTGACAGCTGAGATGCTGCCATGCACTGTAGATGTTCAGACATGAGACACACCATCTTACTGATCTGAAGGGTTTTCAAATGTTCTCTGGCCCTTTATCTCCTACTTTTAGGTAGAATATTTTTCATACATAGCACAGTAAAAGACAATGACTTATTTCTAGTCTACGGATAGGGCATGAACAATAAAAAAGGGAGTAAAAACTGTGGAAAAGGAGTAAACTCCAAAGGAATTTTTGTCAGAATAATGATCATTGCATCAGAAGACAAATGGTTTATTATTTTGAATAAAATCAGGAACCTTGTTTAATTCTTTTTTTCTATCATTGTACACAGGTGCACAAACTTGCTTTGTCACAATCATTTGCAGTAGGTATTGAAATAAAAATAGTAAATGATGGAGAATAAATAGGTAAAATACATTGCCTATATAAACTATATTCATAAAAAATATATAATTTAAAAATCTTTGAAAGCTGAATTCATTCAAAGGAGCTATTTTGCCTCCATTGCAAAGACTAGAAAACAGCTGGTGACTGGGAATATTTCATCTAATGTCTAAGAAAGCAAATTATCACTACTGCTAAATGCTATAGGAAAATAACCCAACTAAAGGAAAAAAAAAATGTTGATAGAAATGGTTATAATAAGTAACATAGTGAAATTAGTGTCTAATAAAATAATCAAAGACCTTAAAACTTTCAGATACTGGTGTTAACTGAAAATTTGCAGAAACTGAAGCACTCACACTCAGTGCTGTTGCACATTCTGATGAGAGTTTTGAAACTCCAGAGGCCTCCATTTAACTTTCTCCCATCTCCCACTGAGTATTTTCCAGATTGATGGTTGTTCACATTCATGAGCTTTGATAATGCAGTAGGTCAGGAATCATAAAGAGCTCAGCTCCTCCAAGTCCAGAAGGCAGAACAAAGGGGATCTTTTTGCTGTAATCAAATAATCTAGTATTTTGCACAGTATTTTGTTTTGACTTGATAACTACACTATTTATTCTCAGAAGTCAACTATGTTCATTCTTTTCACTTTCTAGTCAAATAATCCTCTTTGGAAATCTGAGCTGTGTTTTTTTCTGAAACTGCCTTCTGTCACAGAGAGATAAATTATGTCTGATGCCTTAGGCTACAGAGGGCCAAAATCTGTTTTGTTCAGTCCATAGGACACTAGCTGAGGAGTAATGCTTGTAACTGTTATTCCTTTCCATCTGTCCTGTCTTCTTGATATCTTTGTAAGTCTTGTGGAAGTCTCAAAAGTGCTTGGTGTCTTCAGACATTTAAAGAAAGTGCTGTTTGGGACCCAGATGTTACATTTTTATTTCACTGGAGAAAACTCAGCTTGCTGATCCTGTTAGCATTGTTTCCTGTGAAGACAGAAGTAAAAGGGACAATCAAGGGGAGAAAGGGGAATAAAAAGGTAAAGAAAAGAAAACCACCAACAACCTTTATATGATGCATTAGAACTAAACTAATTTTCACAATGACTTTTTATTTCACTTGCTTTGGAAAAAAAAGTTTTTTTAATTAGAGTAGATCTCTAACTTTGCTGCATTTTGTTTTCTCTTTCTCATACATCAATATCTAAACCTACAAAGTCTCTATATTCTTAGACAAACCTGCTGCTTCTCATAAATATTGGTTCAAATGCTAAACAGTTTGTTCAGCTAAGTTTGAAAACTATGTTTTGGTTTCTTTTATACCACTGGAATTGTATGCTTTTCTTCACTTAGACATGAATTTTATGAAGGATGTCAGCATAGATATTTTTCAGTATACACCTGTGCTTACAGACAAGACATTCATTTATCTATGTAATTTAAATACATATACACATATGCACACAGATTTTTTTCACAGAGATAATCAAGCGTTATATATATGCATCAATAAAAAAGCATATGATAGAATTTATTTTCACAGTAATCTACATGAAATAGAACTACTTTTTCTGCCTTTCACTCCATTATGCATACTTATTAAGAAGCTTATAAAAGAGATATACTTCTGGTCTCCTCCAAATCCTTACTATAATAACTTAATTTAATGACACATTATATTTTTTTACGAAAAGACAGTGATTTTCAGGGTTTTTTTCCGGCAGGATAGGGGATTTGAATAATGTAAAACTCCCGGATTTTAAGTATTTGTAGGGAATTTGTTTTATCAACAGTTTTGCACACAACTATGCAAGATGTTCAGGGTTTCAGTGGGACTATTGTTTGTAATGGTAAGTACACTGACAAAAGTTTAGAGCATGAGACATATTTTTCTTTTTATCTTCTGTGTTAAGCAAATAATCCAATGCTTTCTTCAGTAATGAAGACCAATTTAAGAAATGGTCTTTTTCTACTTCAAGTCATTTATACTTCAAGTATTTTCTTTATTCAACCTCCATATGAGCTAGGTGTCTTCACTCTCCTTATAATCAGAATAATGAAATAGTCACTTTCAGAGCACAAGTAATTTTTAACTAACATTTACATTTTCTTTTTTAGCTGAAAAAACTAGATTTCTGTCTCAGACATGGACCCATCTATGCTGTGGCTACTTAAAGTTAGGCAAAGTAATCCCACTTGAATTTTTTACAAAGGTCACAGAAACTCCTTGGCATCAATCTTACTGGGTTATTAGAACTATTAACTGCAGGTTTTAACTTCCTTGTTTTGTCAAGATTAAAATGATGTGTAGGCTTTGTCACATGGGTTGACCCATAAATAAGCCATGAATATAAGGGATGAAAATGATTGATTTCTATCATCCTGGTCTATTAATAAGAGGCATATGTTCAGCTTCACGTGTCTGAGATTAAGAAAGTTAAGAAGAGATCAATTAGATAAAGTAATGTGATGCATACTGTGCTTTTATAGATTTTGGAGCTTTTTCTTGTTGCCATATCCATATAAAATATCAAAGGAAATGTAGTTATGTAAGTGACAGTGCACTGAGTACTACTTGACAGGTAAGTCCTTCATATCGCATTATATCCAGTTATATTTTTAGTTTATTTCAGTTTTCGGTTTTCAGTTTGGTTTTTGTTTTATGGATTTTTTAACACTTCTCATAGCTATTTTCCACAGTCATATGTAAGAATTGTATTACACATGTCATTGTAAATTGGTTATTGCTTTTCATTTCCTAATAAGCTTGAAAAAGATATCCTTTGAAAAGTCAGTCTCTGAGGCACAGGTATTCATAAACTGTACTAATCCCTGAATTATCTTTCCAAATATGTTTCACCTAGAATATTTTTTAAATCTGGAAGTATTTATATTAATTTGTCCAGCACTGAATAATTTTTTAATTTTCTGTGTTTTTCTCCTTATAAGCGTTTTTTTCCCATCTGAGGAAATACACCTTAAAAAGTGTTCAAAAATAAGATTATGACAGTATTAGGACCTCAGACTCCTTTTCCTTCTGATATATGTTACAGACTTAAAATCTATAAAAAGACTTAATGGGACAAATCACAGCATGAAGTCATTCTCCTTTTCTGTGTGCTGTAGTGCAATAGTTGACACACAAGAAATCAGTATGGATAATAGCATCATAGAATACCTTGGGTAGGAAGGGACTTTCAAGATCATCCAGTTTGAATACCCCTGCCATGGGCAGGGACGTCTTCCCTGATCAGGCTGCTCAGGGCCCCATCCACTCTGGCCTTGAACATTTTCATTTTCCACAGCTTCTCTGGAAAGCATGTTCCAGGATCTCACCAGCCTCACATTAAAAATATTTTTCCTTATATATTAGCTGAATCTCTTTCAGTTTAACACTTTTTGTCTTTGTCCTCTCACTACAAGCCTTATCAAAAAGTCTTTGTCATTCTTGTAAACCCCCTTTCAGAACTGTAAACTCACAATCAGGTCTCCCTGGAGCCTTCTCCATGCTGAATAGCCCCAACTCTCTCAGTCTGTGTTTCATATCACATATGTTCAAGCCTTCTGATAAATCTTCTGTCTTCCCTCCAGACCTGCTTAAACAGGTCCATGGCTTTCTTATGGCAGTTCTCCAGATAAGGGTCTCATGAGAGTAGAGTAGAGTAAAGGTAAAGAATCACCTCACTCAACTCAACATGCTGGCACTGTTGGGTTTTTTTACAGCCCAGGATACAGTTGCTTTTCTCATCTGTAAGCGCACACTGACAGCTGAAGTTGAATTTTTCAGCTATCCCTACACCCACATCCTTTCTGCAGGGTGGTTATCAACCCATTCATCCTGTATTGATACTGGTGGTTGTCCTGACCCAGGTGCAGAACTTTACCTTGCTGAATCTCATGATGTTCATCTAGACCCGCTCCTTAAGCTTTTCAAGGCCCTTCTATACAACATCTCTTCCTTCAAATGTATGAGCTACACCACTCAGTTTGCTGTCATCTGCTCACTTGATGAGGGTGAACTCAATCCCATTGTCATTAATTTATTAATGACATTAATCATGTCATTAATGAATTGAAATGTACCAGTGCCAATATAGACCCCTGAGGGACAGTGGTCATTTGTAAGTAAAACAGATTTCTGCATTCTTATTCTGAATTTCCCTCTGTTAGTTCTGAATATCTTAAAACAGGGATAATTTCATAACACTGTACTAGAAATATCCACATAATCACCAATGAGGAAATGTGCTCTGATGGCATAATGCCATGACAGAGAAAATAGCTTTGTCTTGGGAGCCTTTTGCTGGCATAATGCCATGACAGAGAAAATAGATTTGTCTTGGGAGCCTTTTGCAACAGGATTAATTAGCTCAAGTGGATTTATGTTTGATATTTTTTGGTTTTATTCCAGTTCTACAATTAACAAATATAAACTTAACTGGTAAATTTTTGAAAAAAAAGTTCGCTAGTACACTGCTGAGAACACCATAAAGTCCAATAAGTTTTGCAATTTTTTATAAGAATTTTTCTCACACAAAAACTTATATGATCATCTTGTCCACTTTATGCCAGAAAATCTAATGTTTTTGTTTAGTGCATAACTTTGCAATAAATTAATGTATAAGAAGCAGAAAAAGTCTAGGAGAAAGATTTTCCTTTTAAGGAGGAAGACTATTCTAACTTGTCTTTTTTTTTTCCCCCCTTCCCTTCTGCAAGCAGAACAGCAACTTAAATACAAGGGCCTCAGTAAATGTAACAGCTCTGGCAAGTTGGTGTCTCTTATAATTTTTCATGATGACAGCTTATAATGACATACACTGTTATGTTGCCAACTCTCATTAGCGTAAGGTAGCAGAACGTTTGTGCTGTCATTTTCTTAAGCTGCCCTCCTTTTGCTATGGCATGGCATTACATCCTTGTTTTAAATCAAACATCTGTTCTTTATGTCTACAACCAATTTGAAGAATATTACTTGTATTGTACAGCAAGCAAAAACCAATATTTTGTTATTTATCCAGATAAAGAAGTCGATGATGAAGCCTTTTTTTTCACTTTTAATGCCTGAATTAAATCTTTTTTCCAATATTTGAAAATACTCTACCTTTGACAATGTTTAGTTGTTTTAGTAAATAACTAAGTTAGTAAATAACAAATTTGTTAAGACTTATTAAAAGAAAGGCTTAACTAGGCTATATTCCAATAAATTTTTTATTTTAATTTAACCATCTTGCTTTTTTTAATTGAAATTAATAACATTCCTATAAAAACAAGAATCACAACCTGGTTCTTAGCAAAGTCAAACTGACTGACTCATTGCTTTAAATTCTAGGAAATAGAAGATCTGAAATTGAAAATCTGAACATTTATCCTAATAATCTGTAATCTTAAAGTTGTTTCATTCTGTCACTAATTCTTAGGTAGAAGAAGAATAATTTTATGAAGAAATTACCAGTAAATTCTCTTCTTTCTAAAATATTGTCATTTTCCTGGAACTGCCAAGGAGATATTTCTGAGTCATGTGTGGCTAAGAATACTACCTGAATAAGAAAAAAGAACACAGAAAATATTGTGATTTTTAAAGATGTTAAGGAAGAATACTTTCTATCTTAATAGTTATTTTAGAAAAAGATAAAAACCAGATCTGTTTTGAAACAGATAAAATGTGAGACAAATTTTAAAAAATTAAAATATTTGATTTTTTTTTAAAGAAGTGAACTCAGTTTTTATGATCAGGTTCTCATTTCATAATTAATATTTCCTTGAAAATACCACAACAAACATAATGTCCATGATATGTACCTTCACAGAAAAAATAATACTCTATTTAATAGCTACACCATCAATAAAGTGTATTTCTTGATGAAAAAGGTGGAACAATGTTGAAAATTTAGGATATCAGCAGTAAAAGATCCTCATGGTGGAATTAATTTTAGTCCTTTGGGGAGTGTTTTTTTGGAAAAAGAACAATTTCAACTGTTTTTTTGGTAAGATGGATTTTTGATAGACAGTCCTCTTAATATATGAGGCTGTACACTAATAGTCTAAAATTTAAGTCTTTGTTTTATATGTCAGACTTGTCCTATGGTTCCATAGTCTACAGATTATTAGGAGAATATTGGGAAGGAAGGAATCTGAGAGAAAGATTTCTGGAGGAAAAAGGAAGTGGCGGAAGGAAGTGGCGGAAGGAAGTGGCGGAAGGAAGTGGCGGAAGGAAGGAAGGAAGTGGCGGAAGGAAGTGGCGGAAGGAAGTGGCGGAAGGAAGGAAGTGGCAGAAGGAAGTGGCGGAAGGAAGGAAGTGGCGGAAGGAAGTGGCGGAAGGAAGTGGCGGAAGGAAGTGGCGGAAGGAAGGAAGGAAGGAAGGAAGGAAGGAAGGAAGGAAGGAAGGAAGGAAGGAAGGGAGGAAGGAAGGAAGGAAGGAAGGAAGGAAGGAAGGAAGGAAGGAAGGAAGGAAGGAAGGAAGGAAGGAAGGAAGGAAGGAAGGAAGGAAGGAAGGAAGGAAGGAAGGAAGTGGCGGAAGGAAGGAAGTGGCGGAAGGAAGGAAGGAAGTGGCGGAAGGAAGGAAGTGGCGGAAGGAAGGAAGGAAGGAAGGAAGGAAGGAAGGAAGGAAGGAAGGAAGGAAGGAAGGAAGGAAGGAAGGAAGGAAGGAAGGAAGGAAGGAAGGAAGGAAGGAAGGAAGGAAGTGGCGGAAGGAAGTGGCGGAAGGAAGGAAGTGGCGGAAGTGGCGGAAGTGGCGGAAGTGGCGGAAGTGGCGGAAGTGGCGGAAGGAAGGAAGGAAGGAAGGAAGGAAGGAAGGAAGGAAGGAAGGAAGGAAGGAAGGAAGGAAGGAAGGAAGGAAGGAAGGAAGGAAGGAAGGAAGGAAGGAAGGAAGGAAGGTCCTATATCATTGTTTGGCAATGTAAAAACTTTTTTACTTTCTATAGACCTGACCAAAGACAGCTGTCATGGAAAAAATGACAATATTCAAAAAGACATGTTTCATACCCTACTCTCTAGACAACTCATAATATTGCAGCTCTTCTCTATTATAAGTTTCTCCCCTTCGGGGGAAGAGAGTAATAGAATATCTCATCCAAAGGGACCCATAGTCAATTCCATATCCCCACTTCTCTCAGAACTACCTAAAACTAGGTAGTTGGCTACACATGGCTAAGAGCAACATCCAGATCCTCCCTGAACTTTGAAAAGCTTGGTTCAATGACTACTCCCCTGGATTGTTGGATAGATGTTCCAGTGACTGCCCACCCTGGGGTGAAGAAAGTTTAGCCAGTGTCCTATCCGAACTTCCTCTGACACAGCTTCATTATGTTTCCTCTTGTCCTATCAGGGTTCATCAGAGAAAAAAGATCAGAACCTCCCTCTCCACTGTCCATTTTGATGACTGAAATTGCAGTCTAGGATGAAGTCATCCCTCAGCCTTTTCTTCTTCAAACTAAACAAAACACATTACCTCAGCTGCTTGCCCTCAAGGCAATGGCATTTTCTATTTGATGATTTTGTTTCCTTCTCAGTTCTTTTGTGAAAGTGGACCAGCTGCTCATGTCCCTTTAGGAATGTAGAAAGAGGAAATACTTTCATCATCAAAGTATTTTTCTGGTAGCTAAAATGCAAAATTATTCTACAACAGTACGATCCTTGTTGTATTGTATGTTGGGGGAAGTAATAGACTTCAATTTCTTCATTTGGTGAAGTTGGTGTATCAATTTATGCTGACTTAATCTGAGGACAATGTCTGTGTAGCCTGTTTGTAACAGTGTTGAATAAATGAAAGTCAAAATTTGTTTCTCAGTCATGGGTTGAGGCTGAGTTACTGTTCAGTGAGCTAAAGGCAAGAACAGGAGGCTGGCAGCATTCCATCCCCAAGCCAAGATGGTGCTCAAGTGTGTTTGCTTCCCATTTGTGTCTTACTCACTGACAGCAGCAGTGATGCCGACCTTGCAAAAGTGCTGCAGGAGACTGGATAAAAGGGGTCTAAAATTTGTAATTACTACCTTTTAAAATTAAACGATCAGAAAATGTTTGAAATATTTATAAGGTAGCTTTGAAAGATATCAAAAGAAAAAAGGGAAATAAGATGTAAGGTATGACTACAAAATGACACATAGAATAGGACATGCTAGCAAGGCTCTAAAATGGGAAAGGACACATGGATTACATGAAAATGAGAATAACTGTACTTCGAATGCATTGAGAACAGACCCCACATATATCTCAGACAATATGTCCCATTTTGTTTCTATTGTAGAAGCTTCAGCTCTCTTAAAAGCTGTTACTGAGCTCTTTCCTTTCATACCACTATTTCATGGACAAACATATATGAATTAAAAAATTCATAATTTTAAAAGAGGACCCAAGACCCAGGAGTAATGAGTTTCCACTCTCAATATCATATTTTTTCTGAGCAAAAACCTCAGGATACCAGTGACTTTTCATTACGCCCTGAACCAATTTTTCTTAAAGACCAAAGCTATAGACCTTAGGACTTGAAGTATAAACATAACACCAGAGGAAAAGTGGATATAAGATGTGTGAATTTGCATTATAGTACTGAATGTGTTAGCTTCAGTGTAACTGTAATATTAATAACTTATTTTGATTAGACTCTAAGGCCTTAATTAGACTAATAAAAAATAATGGGTTCAACATAGAAGGCTTTTACTCTTAGCAAAACTGTTCCTTTTTATTCCTAGCAAGATTTCAAGTGTAACAAGGAAGGAAGGAGAAATTTACTAATAGAGATGCAGGAGCTACTAGTTCCTTATTATCACATTTATTGCTAAGTTGTCCTGTCTATGCAATAAGGATCTTGTATCACTACAACCTTCACACTGATCCGCTCTATAATATAGTTTTTTTAATCACTTTAAAGAAAGCAAAACTTACTGCCCTTATAAAACTGATGGAGAAGATCAAAACATCTTGTAGGCAGACCTTTGCTTTCTAGGGTACTGAGCTCTGTGCTAAGACCAATATTAAAAGGCGTTCTATGGGAGATGGAATGATTTACAAGGAAGACACAGTGATTTATGAAATATAACTTTTCCACCTGTGCTAAGTACTTTGCACATATACAACTGTGTCTTTTTGAATTAAAGTAGGAAAATATTCTTTGACAATGCAAAGCTATATTCTATTGATATTGAGATTTGTTTTAAATCAGATCTCTTTAAATTTACTATCTTTATTTCAATTCACAGATCATAAAGGTGACAATTAAGAATTCTCCTTTCCCTTACTGATTGCTCATCAATTGAGTTACTTTGATATTTGTTGTTGTGCAACTTTAGCCTGAGGAATTATTGTTTCCCTGTGTAGCAGCTGCAGAAACAGATGCTGGACTTGGTTTGCTGGCACACATCCAAAAAAGCTTAAATGCAAAACAAAAATGATTTCTGGCCTATTGCCAGGTGGTCCCACTTTTCCATCTGCTGGAGAGATTTTAATTTGTGATCACTTTTAAAAATATTTTGTGGACTTTGCAGTCATATTTCTTTTTAAATGCATGCTTGAATGGCATATAAATTTCATTTTGGCAGCATTATATGGTTAGATCACCTTCTCAGTATTGTTGGGACTCTCTTCAAGCAAGAATAAAAGATATTTTGTGTGGATGTCTAGTGAACCTGACTGACACACATGATAAACACAGCAGGAGGTCCCAGGCCACTTTGGACCAAAAAAGCAGAAACTTCCACCTTTGAGAAAGGCTCACGCTTGCAAGTTCAAAATAACATGGAGCTTTTTGAGACCCTGAGCACAAAAGTTATGCCTGGAAAAATATTAAGACACAACAAGGAAAAAAAATTATTTGTTTTTTAATCAAGATTATAAATTTAAAAGAAAGTCAGAGTGAATGAACTGATGAAATGCAAAATTATGGATGTTCAGTAGTTTATCATGCTAACATAGAAAGAGAGCAACAACATATCCCCTGAAATTTTCTCAGGGCTATGTTCAATGTCTCCAAAGGACCTTATCGTACAAGCCCTTTGACAGCATTCTTGATGGACAATTAAAATGACCACATCAGTAAACAATATAATGAACAAATAAGTGGATGAAATAAAATCCTCACTAAATTAAAACAAAACAAAAAAAACCCAAAATTGAGATTTCATTATACACTTTTATTTGCATGAATTACATGTCATGTGTTATCAGTTGTTGTCTACAATTATTCAAATGTCTTTCCAATGTCATAATTCCAGAAACCTGTATTTCTGTACATCTATGCTTAGGCATTCCAGGATGAACCTTATACCTACAAAAAAACGTTGAGAGTTAGATTTATTGGCAAAAATTTGCCAAGATTTATTAAATAGAGAGTGGCAAAATAACATTCTTCAAAAATACCCATTTTTGTCTGTAAAACTGGTTTGAAAACTTCCAGGAATTTCCTTCAGATTCCTTAAAACATCTTTCTTCTTACATTCCAACTCCTTCTTTAGGTGGTCCTATGGCCATTCCTTCATGTCATCTAGGTAATTTTTTTTGTCCAATGTCCATATGCAGGGCTTAATTATGCACAGTGACTATCAGATGAATTACCGAATTACCGAGGGCCTAAAGTTTTGATAAACACTCTCACACTTTCAATAGGGCTGAATGTTTTCTAAAGTAAGGCCACTACAGCTTTCTTGACAGCTGATGGCATTCTCTAACCTAGGCTTCAGAGTGGAGACAGGGACAGAGGTATGTTTTTTAAATTAATTTGCACAGGTGCCGATCCATGTGAATGCACTGATAACAAAACTGCCTATTCCAATACAAAGCACATTGACTTTTCTTGGGGGTTCATAGCCTGCAAGCAGCTCATCACTCTTTACTGGGGGTTGAGTTGAGACAGTGTGCTGACAATGACATAGAGGTGGGGATCCTGACCTAAAATGCAGAAAGTCTGTGCAAACTATAGTGAAAGAATGTCCTCATGCCTCATTAGAACTTATTCACTGTAGGAGTCTTACCTGTACTTGCACATCACAGAGAGAAAGGCTGTCTTTTTAGTACTTTGGTGAAAATGAGCCATACAATATGTTAATAGTTTGTTTTCAGTTTAAAAGGTGTTTAAAAAAACCCTAATTTCTGATTTCTGAAATGATATTAAAATTGGAGTTAACTGTTGTGGAACATAAAGAACTGCAGAGACGTACAGGACTAAAATACAGTATATGACTGAATATACATAATGGACCCAGCAGATTATTTTTGTGTTCCCTCACTAATGGGAAATTCAGTCCTGATGCACATTTCAATGTCATTCTTCTGTTCTAATCTGTCTTCCAAAGACAGATGGCGTTTGCAACTTGTAAACCTTTTTTTCCTAAAATTGATAAATCATCAGCACAGGAAAGTTTCTCTATTTCTGCCACATTCAGAAAGAAAAAACAATCTGAAAACATTCTTCCTACCCTGCCACAAGAGACAATTTGTCCTTCAAATTACCTCCAAGGAATAGTCATAAGGAAATGCAAGTGCTTAATATGTCTTAAGTGGTACTATACATTGCTAAATACTTCCCTTGCCAATTGTATTCATTAGAGAAGCTCTCAATCTTATTGAAATAAGGACAGCTCTTCACACTTAAGATTTTTGTGTCTCCTGTTTTTGTTTCCTCTGGGATTGCTGCTCTTCCAATTTATGGCCAGCTAGAACATTTTTGACTGTCTGCCATTTCTACTGCCTTTGTAATGACTTAAATGATCATTTTTTCTAAGAGTTAACCTCCATTTGCTATAGGGACGTGAATGCTTAAATTTCTAGAATATTCACTGTCTTCTTTATCCTCCCTTTTTACTACAGGGATAACATCAGCAGTTTCACATCCAATAGATAGGCCTTTCATTAGCTCTTCTTCCTTGCAGCACCAGTAAATGGGGAACAGGTGATGTCAGACTCACATAATCACGTTATACTGCTTTTTTTGTTTGGGATATAGTTAATTTTCTTCATAGTAGCTAGTACAGAACTATAGTTCTATAATTTTGGATTTGTGACACAATAGCAGAGCTGATAACACAGCAGTACCAGACCACCCCACCAGTGAGGAGGCTGGGGGTGCACAAGAAGCTGGGAGGGGACATAGCTGGACAGATGACCCCAACTGATCAAGGGGGTGTTCCATACCATATGGGGTTGTGCTCAGCATGTAAAGCTGGGGGAAGGAGGGAACATTCCAAGTTACACCATTTGTCATCCCAAATAGCCATCACATGTGATGGAGCCCTCCTCTCCTGGAAATGGCTGAACACCTGCCTGCCCATCAGAAACAGTGAATTAATTACTTATTCTGCTTTCCTTGAGCACACAGCTTTTGCTTTACATTTTGAATTGTCTTTGTCTCAACCCATGTGTTTTTCCTGCTTTGCCTTTCCTGTTGCATTCCTAGTCCCCTGCTGGAGGATCAACCAAGTGACTGTGTGGGACTTAGCTGACTACCAGAATTAAATCACAATACACATAAATCAACAATGTCTTTGCAGACACCCTGAGGAGACAAAAGCTTGACTCCCAAACTGCAAGAAATAAACTTCAGGTAGAGACCACACTGAAGGAAACATCAGGGACAATGACAAGGAAGGCAGGGGACGTGACTTCTTGAAGCACGAGGAGGACTCATTCTCCACCTGCATATTTGCAGCTTCAAGAAATACATATTACTCTAGGAAAGGTGAGAAAGAATAGAGCACTTAGAATGGAAACTCCTGTGTCTATGAGATTGAAGCAAGTATCTGCAAGGTATATGATAGCAAAATCATAGAGACTGGAGACTATGTTCTTAAGAGATGCATCCAATCATTTACCAGCCCAACTTGATGTCCTAGGAGTTTTGCTGCATGGTCAAAGCTCATACAATGGGTGATGATAAGAGATTGCTAAGGCATTTCCAGTCCTCCAATTATTAGCTCTTAACAACTCACAATGTGTCCTTGCAACAAAGGTCAGCAGCATCCTGGAATGTGTTAGTGAGATTATTGCCAGCAGGTCAAGGAAAATGATTCTTCGTATCTGTCCAGCACTGGAGTAAAACATTCAGTGCTGTGTTTCCTACTACAGACAAGGCATGGGTACACTGAAGTGAGTCCAGCAGAGACCACCTACATGGTAAGGGGCCATATAAGGACAGTCTAAGATGGGCCTGTTCATAGAGGTCTGGATTGTAGCTCTTTCTTCCAGCAGGCTGGAGAAGAAAAAGGTGATGGGAGATCTTATTCCCATCTACAGCTACGTAATGTGAGGTTGTAAAAATAATAAAGCAGAACTCCTCTCAAGGATTCAATAATAGGACAGAAGCCAAAACACTTAAAAATCTGACTACATATAAGAAAATACTTCTTTTGTCATGTGGGCAATCAAGCCTACAATCTACCCAGAGAAGCTGTGGAAATGACACATTTGGACATATTCAAAGCTTCAAGCTGGAGGAGACCCCGAAGACCTTTGACTTACTGGACCACATCTGAGGTGGGCATTAGAATCTACATCATCAAGATGCTCCTTCCAATCCAAATTATTTGTGATTCTGTCATTCTACATCCTGCTTTCTAACTTATATAAAACTCAGGGCTATCCCCGCCCTAAATATAACTTATATTGGTGTATGTCTCTGTGAGAGTCTGGGTGGCAGATCCATTAACCATGTATAGTAGCATTGAATTACAATTAGGTTTTTAGGTCCTTACTTCCCCCAACAAAATTTCCACAGTCTTGTAGGAGTTATTGTGTGGCTTCAATACAGAGGTGAAAATTTATTCTTTAGATGTGTTATAGATAAGAATGGATGAGCAGAGAGAATAAATCATGTGTTTAAATTTAAACAGCCTAATCTGATTATTTATCAAGTGTAAGTATTTTTATCTGCAGGTTTTGCTAAATCCTAGTTGAAGGTAATAGTGACTGCCTCCTAATTCACTTAAATGGACCAGAAACTTAAAACATGTATATAATTGCTTCTTTCTAACCTTATTTGGAGGATTGTCCCTTAATATTGTGAGCTTTGTGTTCACTAGTAAGAGACAACTCAGATTAGGAATTTTATAAAGAAGCAGATGTTACTCACAGGGCTACTCAAGTTGGCAAAAAAGCTAAAATTAATGTACATAAATGAATATTTAATTTTAATTTTCTCCTTTACATGCCTGGCTAAATTCTACTAATTATACTAAATGTTAGTATAATTCTACTAATTATACTAAATTCTCCTAATCCGCACATGAACTAAACTGTGCTACCTCCATATAGCTACACATTAAAATAGAAATGCTTTTTTTTAATTTCTCTTTTTTTAGATGTTAACCTTATTATATTATAAACAATATTATCTATAAATGTACATGCATAAATATACAATACATATTATGGAAGCTTTTACTGAGTGTGTTTTTTGGTTTTTTTAACATTAACACCCTTGGTGACTTGCAGACCAATAAATATATAAAATAAGATTAGCTTATTTGGTACAAAATTTCTCAAGAAATAGCATAGGAAGATCTTATGGAACAGTTTTCCTAAAGGTAAAATTGATTTAAGTGTTATTTATAGAATAGTGTATCTCTATGTCATTTTTAATATCAACCAGAGATCATACAGTCCAGATCCTAACCTGCTTTCTGCCAAATAAATATGCCCCAGGATACTACTAATGCATAAATATAAAGTGAGCTTCACCATCATGATGGCCCTTTATCTTGGAAAAGTTCTTGTGTTTGTAATGATTGCAAATCGTTCCCTAAAAAGAGATATTTTCATGAAACCTGGTCTCAATTCTCTTTAGCCATAGAAAATGTTGGACTCATAGCTGTTTCATCTGGTGTTATTTTGCATGCTATCATTTGGCATGTTTCTGTTCTAACAAAGTCCAGGTTTGGAGATAGAAGGACTGCTGCAGTTTTGATCTGATATAAATTAGAATTAAAACCATACAAACCTGTTGTTTTCTTCTAGTTAGCTCAGTAAAAGTAACACTTTCCCACAATGTCTCTCACTGAATTTAGGTGTACTCTTGAGTTTGGTATCACCCCTAGAAAACAAACACTTTTTCATGAACTGCCTAAAGTTGTAATACTTTCAAGGCTTAACTTGGAAATTGTAGCAGAGGAAGAAAGGACATTAGATGTCACAGATTAGTCCTCATAGAAATGTGTTGAGTCATTCACTGAATCAAGGTCTCATCAGCATTCTTCTTCAGTTTTACCAGATGAGTCTGGCAGGGTCAGTGAGAGTCATTGCAAGCTGTGATGTCTTCATTTGTATGACTAAACATAAATGTTCACAAGGGGGCCAGGTTGCATTTTTGAAGTTACGTTCCTGAAGATCCTGTCTGCTCAGCTAGTAGAGTCTGGTGAGAGATCCAGCTCTTGGCCATACAGATGAGATAAGCTCCACAATCTAAGCTGACCAAAATACAGTCACAATGATGTTAAACTGGATGATATACATTAAACTCACTTCTATGCAGAAGAGGCTCAATTTAGTAGGCAACAGATAGGTCACCAGAATAGCTGAAGGTGCCCTGGGATATCCTACCTGTTCTACAGATGCTGTTGAAGAGTGAAAAAGTCAATATAAGAAGATAATAAAAAAAGTTTCTATAAATACATAAGCAATTAAAAGGAAGACTAAGGAAAATCTTCATCCCTTATTGGATACAGTCAAAACATAGTGACAAAGGACAAGGAAAAGGCTTAGGTACCTAATGCCTTCTTTTCCTCAGTCTTTAATAGTATAGTTCCAGATGCCCAGTCATCTGGGCTGGAAGACAGGGACAGGGAACAGCACAGTCTCCATAAAACAAGAGAAAATACTCAGCAACCTGCTACAGCACTTGGAAATACACAAGACTATGGAGTTGGATGGGATCTGCTCAAGGATATTCGAGGAGCTGGGAAAAATGCTCACCAAGCAAAGCTCCATCATGTGCCAGCAGTTCTGGCTAATCGGGTAGGCCCCAGCTGACTGGAATTCAGCAAATATGATGCCCATTGCCAAGAAGAGCCAGAAGAAGGATCTAGGGAACTAAAGACCTGACTGCCTGACTTTGGTGCCAGGTCATGAGTGCCATCATGTGGCATGTACAGAACTACAGAGGATCAGGCCCAGCTAGCACAGGTTTATGAAAGGCAGGGCCTGATTGACCGACTTAATCCTCTTCTGTGGCAAGATGACCTGTTTAGTGAATGAGGGAAAGGCTGTGTATATCTGCCTGGGCTTTAATAAAGCCTTGGACACTTGTTTCTCACAGAGTTCTGCAAGAACTGGTTGCTCGTGGCTTGGATGGGTGGAGTGGGCTGGATGACTGGGCCCAGAGAGTGTTGGTGAGGAAAAATCAGGGTACCAATATCATAGACACTCTGAAACAGTCCCTACTGGATATGGGGAAAACCACCTTCTGCATCCAGATATGGGTAAGTGCAGCCTGGAGTGTTCTACCTCAGTCAATAGACAATTATTTGGCAGTCTGCCCTCCAGGTTCTCTGGCAAGCTCCAGCTGAAGAACAGTTCTAATAGTGCCCTCCTTATTGAGATGATACCTGGGGTGGAGCAAAGTGACCTGGTCAACATCGAGTAATCTGAGACCAGTGTTACCTGCAGCAGTTACAAATTCTAATTTGTGGATCTAACCTTGAACTCCATACCCTCTAGAGGCACTTGTCTAGTAAGAACACAGGCAATTTTAAGTCACTAAGAAGTCTGAACTTGTGAAAGCAAAACCAGAGTTAAGTGTCAGCTGTGACTATGGACTGAAGTCTCATCAATGACCCTAACCTTACTCTAGAGAAACAGAGAATCCTTAGATACAAACTTGTGTTTTGGTTTGGTTGGTTTTGGGCTTTTTATGTACAGTTTTTTATGCATTTGATAGTTACTGGTGTTTATATAACCACAAAAAAAACCCAACAGACAGGTTTAGCTGTTCATTTTGAGAATTTGCATTGTTTTTTAACTTGTGGTTAATTCTAAAATAGAATTAATAGAATATTAATAGAATTAATATTTCCTATTAGCTTATGAGGAAAGATTTTTAGAGACAAGTAATGGTTGGGGGTTTGGGGTTCTTTTTTTAGACCAAGTATAGCTGGGTGAAATGATGACAAGCTTTTGGGCATGTAAGCACATCATCAGGTTTAAAATAGAAGCAGCAGCCTTAAGGCTAAATATGGGGTAAGAGAAACTGCTCTGTGTTTAACTTCATTATGTTAATCATGTGGGCAAATTGAAGAAAAGACATCTAGCACTGGTGGAGCTGAGGGAGATCCCGGCTCCTAACAGAAAGGCAGTTAATTATTACTTTTGGTATAGTGAAGGATGAAGGCTAGGCAAAATGAGTTTGCTATCAAACTGGTATCTCTATTGAGCCTGCAATTCTTAGTAACGAGTACATCTATAATTCAGTTCACAGGACTGTCTTTTGAGATTACAGTGCATGTCACATTTGAATCAGAATTTGATGGGCAGAGGGTGAGGCCTCCTAGATGCAATTTTTTGAAATTCCTCTTTACTGTTTGATTTTTTCAACTTCAGCATCAGAGATTCCATGAGGACATGTGACATATGGAATTATGTGAGAAATAAGTCTCTGTATGTACAGAATCTGTGGATTTTGTTCTCCTTCTGTTGTGGGTGAGTTGAAGGAGTAGGCAGTGGAAAAGGGTGGGAGAGAACTCTTTCTGAGAAAGAATCAGAAATTAAAAACTCCAGGAGATGGATAGGATTTCCTTAGGTGATGCTGGGTCATGCAGATCAGCCAGATTACTTCAAGAACCTGTATTTCTTGTGGCTACTTCTTGGATTTCAGGATATGGTTTAAATGAGTATACTAACCTGTGGCTGAATTGTTATACAGTCTGAACATAGAATAAACCTTGAGTGAAATCCAGACTTCTGACTACCATTTACGGTCCTTGAAAAGCACAACTGAAGTTGTATAAACCTCAAAACATATATCACTATGCTGCATCTCTGTCATTTTGCCAATCCCTCCTCTTCCATCACATCAAGTATAAAATACTTCAGAAGCTGTTATGATATCTTACCTTTAAAAGTTGATGGATACCTTCATTTTCCAAACAGGCAAGTTAATATATTTAGGGGTTTGGTAGTTTTTGTTTGTTTTGGGGTTTTTTTTTTGTTTGTTTCTTGTTTGTTTTTGGGTTTTTTGGGGGTTCAATTTTTATTGGGTTTTTTGTTTGTTTTGTGTTGGATTGGGTTTTTTGTTTTGGTTCGTTATGTTTTTTTTGGGCTTTTTTTTTTTCCCCTGACTTTGAGGCTTAATGGAGGCTCACAAATATATTTTTCCACCAGCAGCAAGATACCAAAAGCCCTTGTCAGTTCTTCAGGCTGCTTTATTATTGTGATGACTATGCTGGTGGTTGTCTTCATATGCCAATGCACGCATCAGTATTATATTATTTTTATCTCTCTACTCTCTCTCTTTATCTCTGTACCCTCTGCCTTTCTTGTTATCACACACTTCAACGTAAAGTTTTAAATATACTTAGGAACTAGTTTTATTGGTTTTTTTTCTTAATTTCATACATTTGCTCCTGGTCACATATGCTAAAATAGATTTTGGTTCTCATGGTTAAACATAGTGGGAAAAAATCAGAATGATGCTATTAGTGGAAGTTGCTGAAGCATAAATCTTCAGTGAGCTTCTTCTGATTTCTTTAAGTTTTTTGCCGCTGCAAGTATTGTTGAGGACTTAGCAAGAAAGTTAGAAATACATGTCATGGTAAATCTGAAAAATATGAGAAGCAATATTAAAACTGTCATATCACTGCTCCTGCAGATTTAAACTTTCTGTAATCTATGGTTACTTGTGTCTAATGAGCACATGCATTACAGCCCTAAAAGATTCTCAGCCATAAAGGAAACAGTTTGACTTGGAGACAAGATGAAGAGAAAGAGAAAATCATGAACGTTTAGGAAAATAACGGCACTTCTTTTGTAGCACCTTCTCTCCAAAAGATAAAATATTAAAGCAAACACAGAGTAAGTACCTGAGTGCTTCATGATACTTCAGCTTGTGATTTTTTTAAATTTCTATTAATTAATTCTAATGTTTGATATGTAAATATGTGAATAAAGATTTCACATGTCAGTCATCAGTATGTTGTTCAAAAACATTGCTAGATTATATTATTGACTTGAGATCTAAGTTAGATGCTTACCTTTGCTACTGGTTTGATACATAACAGGTTGAAGTTGATTTTTCAATATGAATTGGCAGATTTTGAGAGGCAGTGCAGAAGATATTTTAATCTTTTAAAATGCCAAATATCATTTACTGCCCACTTGAAATCACTATGGCATATAAAGGCTAGTGAATCATGATGAACCAATGAATACTGGATAATTATTTAATATTAGCTGTGGAATTATGCTGAGGGTGTAAATAATGCCTTCATTAACTTCCTCTGAAAAAAAGCCAAGAAAAAACCAACTCTCTTTTCGGTGTCTCAGACATAGCTGTTCATTGGTAACATAGGAAAAATGCACAAAATGTTTCCAGTTTTCTTCAATTCCCAACTACTCTACAAATAAGCAACATATATTTTTCTTTACTGGAATAGTGACAATTAGTCTTATGACATAAAACTATTTTACACTGCAGATTTTGTATTGTACAGCTTAAAAATAAAAGCATTCACCTGTTTCAAAAGTGCCAGACTCCACCAGGAACATTTGATGTAGCTTTTTGTTCTCTGTTGTAATTTTTGAAAGGGTAAAATTTATCTCAGAAACATGCTAAATAGTTCTAAGTAGTAAAGGTACCTGCAAATTGGAAAGCATGCCAAATAACAAGCAAAGTTTACAGTATTTTTACCCCTAACACTTCAGTAGGTAAATTTCACGAGAACATGACAAGTACCTGCTGATGCTTTCCTGTAACAGGAATTAGCATCACATTACCAGTAACTGATTCCATCATTACATCCAGTCATGTAAGGATGCACCTGTAGCCACAAAAATCACCCCATTAATCCCTATTTTGCTGCTGGAAGTAGGTTTGACATCTGGTGTATGCTAAGAATAAGAGATTTACTTTATTATTTATTTAGACTGCAGTTTGAAATGATCAAACCCAGGGCTGCCCAGCACAGAGTCCCAAGAAGCTCCAGTCACATAACTTGCAAATCTCATCCTCTAGTCCTTTTTGTTAACCATTTTATTTATCTCCATTGTACGTCCCTTCCTCCTTTCAAGTCTCCTCCAGATACATAACCTGTCCTTAATTATGTTTTCCCCATTGATCTCAATTTTACTGCATTTGCAGCCAGACTTACTAGTTCTGATACCACAACCTGGATCATCTGTGAATTTTATGATGTCACTACTGGATGTAGAAGGGCATCTTAGTTCCCCCAGAAGAACTTATCTGTTGCTTGCTAACCAGTCAGATAACTCAAACAGGACAAGCTGTCTTAAAATGAGTTATTTTTGCAGCATGGTGTTAACATTAGTCTAGCATCTCTCAACTTTCAATAAACATCTTACTGTTGAAGTGAGATCTGGAAAGATAAGCTGGATTTCTGACTAACACTCATTCACTTTATGACTATAAAAGCCACAGTGAAAAAGTAGAAATCTTCTATATATTTTCCTGGAATTGTGTGGAGTTTCTCCTGTGAATAGGGACATTTATTTCCCAGTTACTTCTCAGAGGTTAAGTGAAAGAATCTGTGTATCATCACTTTGTGATAAGTTACATTGAATTCTTAATTGAGACTATTTCTTTGCTAGCCTTAATATAGCTACCTTGATATCATGCACAGTTTTATGTTATGCTGTAAACTGCTAGTTGCTCTTTTAATTTTATACTGTATAGTGAGCAATTTTGATTAAGATATTTTGTCTGTTTAATATATAATTTGTTTTTTAAATGTATCTGATTTGCCATCATTAAAACCTGTGGGCCAAAGTAATTCTTAAATTTAAACTGTTGCCAAAATCTGAGGCTAAGGCAGGATTTACCCATATTTAAGCCCCTTTCAGTGAAAGAGTTTAAATACATAAAGGAGTCCTTTATGACCTTCAAATACAGCAGCAGAACTTCTTTAATAAACTTTGTCTGAAGCTTCCACTCTCCCTGAGACAATGAAATTACCAAGGCAATGCTGGCCTTGCAGGACTCTGCTCTCCAAATGATCCTACTGTTTTCTTTCTGCTGCCTGTGTTGTTTGGATGTTTCTTATTTCTTCTCCCTTAGCCACCTGTGCAGTGTTGCATCTCCTTATGCTCTCATTTTTCATGTCCATGAAATTCCCATGTCATGACTTTTTTTTCCCGCAGTTCTAATAAATTCATGATATGTGGCAGGAGATTCATAGTGTTTACAGTGAAGGGAGAAAAAGTGATTAGTTAGAAAAATTAGATTAGAAGAACCCATTCACCTCATTCACTCATAACAGTGAAATCTGATTGCCCTTATGTGAGCTTTAAAATTGTTTTCATATTTTGAGATGACTAAAATAAAAATAAAACCAAATTCATAAAGTGTTGCAGTCACATTTGTCATATGTAAAGGGTCTATTTGCTTGACCCGTAGTGTGGGGACATTTACTCAACCCTTATTATTTAATTTTTCTGTCAGCACCCCAGGAAAGTCGACACCATTATGCCTGACAGCCTGTCAGCACCATGTTAAGGGGTCCTTCACTGAACAGTCCTGCTGGATTGGAGAACAGTTTGACTGACTTAGCCAGGGAAATATGCACTGATGGAGACCCATTAGTGGGTCTTCCTCTGTATTTGAGTATATTACTCACTGCCAGTGCCTGTAAAGTACTCACTCTAAAAGTTTACAGAATAACACTTTTTATTAATACAATAATTGTAACAGGTTAAGTTTTGATGATTGTTTTTGATAGTATCTGATTGCAAAAACATATTCAAAGTAATACACAGGCAAATTCCAATTCCCAAAAAAGTATCCAGCATGCATAGAGTATGGTTCTTACTCAGCAGGTGTCACCACAAGGGAGAAGACAGGTTCAGAGCATTGACTGATCCCAGCAGTTATGATGGAATATCCCATAACTTTCCCTCCATTCTTTACTTAATTTTATATTATTTCTTTATGTTTAGATGGAACTGGAGTGACTCAAGTCATGCATAGGTTTGTAAGGGATTGATGTAAAATCCTCTCACTTTGTTTTTAAAGATACAGTTTAAAAAAAACAGAGAGAACATATCCAATGAAGGGTGATCATGACTTGGAGACAGGAACCTTTGGGATGCAGGTGTGCATTAATATTAAAATTACATTACAGTCCACCAAGCTGACCCGAGGAGAGTGATTTTGTCACCGTTGCTGTCTCTGCAGCAGACATCTCCTGTCTCCCTTGGCTGACAGGTGGTGTGCGGTTTATCAGCTGCAAAGTACGTCGAGATCCCCTCCCTGCAAGGATTTCAGCAGAGCCTGGCTGAGGTGTCTCCACTCCACTTTCCCTTCTGTTCCACCTGCCTTAGCAGGGGCTGTGGCTGCAGGTTGTGGGTGTGGACAGTCATGGCATAATGAGTTTCCAGCATTCCACCCAGAGAACAGCAAACTTATTTTACCTTATAATTTCTATATTGGTAAAACCTCTGCTAGGATGTGAATACAACTTTTCAGTCTTCTCTAATTTTAGACCCCAGTCATCTTTCCACACACATTGTTGTGACACTTCATGTTACTTACAGTGTTGAACTCCCTCCATTCTCTCTCATCCCTGTAGCTCTCTTCATTCCACAAAAGCATTGAGCTGTTTTTTGAAGCCTAATCAAACTCATTATAAGTATGATGCTGCTGATACCTTCTGTGCTAAATTTTGTGAGCATAAAGAAACTATCATCTGTTACAGCAGATTGATGACAGAATAGTATTTTTTCTTCTATTATTATTAAATATTTCAGTGTGATGTGGCCTTTTTTCTATAATCCTGAAGTTAGATGAGTTATTATGCTTTTAATATTATTTATGTGACCTTATTGCAAGCTGTGTGATACCACAGGTTGATCATGAGAAACATCATTATCATCTATAGAAAAATAAATACAAAATATACTTAAGATAAAATAAATTACTGTAGAAGTTATTATTGGAGATAATAAACCACGTAACTAACACATTTTTCAATACATAAGAGTGATGAGGAGGTTCCTTGGAAATGTTCTTTTAACTGTGTTTCATTATTCTGCTAAGGTTTTCTACAAGTTTAAGCCCAAAGAAGAATACATATTCACGAAATGTTCAAGAGTGTTGTTAAGAACAGATTCATTAATCAGAATGAATTAAATTAAAAGAATTTGACACTAAGTTAAAAACTCCTGTGTTTCTAGAATACAGATATTCCAAATCTACAATACAGAGAACCCACTGCCAAAACATGATGGAGCAAAAGGCAAGTTTATATCCTACATAGTGTTCTGAGGGTTTACTCTTAGTTTGGTTTGTCTTTGGTTTGTTCCTCTCCACCCAAGAGGAAGTGAAGTCACTAGAGAAATATCCACTTCTAAAACTGACAATTATAGATAGAGTAATTTCTATTTTGTATTAACAATTTAAAAACAGTGAGTTGACAATTACTTTGCTGATGATCAAACCTATCGTTTTCTGTTTGTTATTTTTGAGAACAATAAATGCTGATTAAAGAAATAATAGTGCTATAATCATACTTTGAAGCAGCAATAGCTGGAGTGGAATGAGAAACAATTGATAAAGAAACAGAAGCAGCAGAACAAATAGCAGTTTCTGGGAGCCTCTCAGGAGCCCTCGGCCAGTCCCGGGTCGGCAGACACCGGCGGGAGCAGCCCCGACACGGCCGACAACGGGGAGACACTCACTGTGTGTGCCCTGAGGGTACTGAGGGCACCTGGGCTGGCAGCGGGGAGACACTCTCTGTGCCCCGAGGGTGCTGAGGGCACCTGGGCTGGGGGGAGACACTCTCTGTGCCCCGAGGGTGCTGAGGGCACCTGGGCTGGGGGGAGACACTCTCTGTGCCCCGAGGGTACTGAGGGCACCTGGGCTGGTCGTCTTTGCAGCACAAGAGACACCAGAGACATCGGTAGAAGATAAAGGGCCAACTCTTAGCAGGGGTTAATCCAAGGTTTTATAAGGATCCCAAGGGAGCTCCTGCACCTCAGGGGCCTCCTGCCGAGAGCCCTGGGAGATGTGCCAAGGTCACATTTAAAGGGAGGTGGAAACCAAAAGTAGATAACATTTTACCAACCAATAAGTGACCCTAAGGGATGGATGCTGGGGGATAGACATATAGGACAGCGTATGGGGCAAGGCTTGGGGGGCTGACTCCCAGCCTCTGGCTGATCACTCGACGACTTGGACCAAAGCTTCTGGATGGAGGGGATGGGATGCTGAGTGATTGACAGAGAGCCAGGGTGGGGTTTGGGGATGATCTCATCCCGGGAGAGGGATAACACAGGTAAAGGGAGGGGGGTACAATCTGGGATAAACCATTTGGGAAAAATATGGGAATACAAAACAAAACTACTTCAAAGTATTACAAAATATAAAAACACACTACAACAGCAGTTGATGTGATTTTTTCTGTTTTAAGTAGAATGTGAATTTGGGTATAAATTCAGAGTGGCAGCTGGCTGATGTTGGGATCTATCCACAGGTTATGTTATTCAGTGGCATTTTGGTCATAGAATGAAGGTGAAGATTGCCCTTGTTTCAAGGTTTGGGCTTATGTGTGCCCCTTACATAAGGAGCTGCTGAAAACATTTACACTACTTCACATCATCTGTGAGATAATGGCCACATCAGGTTAGAATATGCCATCTGAGTGATGCAGGTTAGCATCAGCAGAATAGAGACAAAATCTTTCCATCAAAACATTTAAAAAAGGAAAAAGGAGACCAAACACATTATGACTTGAAAGTTAGTATCTAGAACATGGAAACATATGTCCAAAAAGACTGAATATTTTTCTGCTGCCATCATCAAAAATTGATGACTAGGAGCTAGCAAACACAGTAACCTCAACAGATGGTCCTGTTACACAAATTAAATTTGGATTTGCTGTAGAAGCTAAACAACCTGTAGACATAACAAGTAACAGAGTATCATAAAGAATTAAAGAAATTCCTATGCCTAACCTGAGTAACAGCTTTCCATCTGTTTTTTGAGGCTTTTTTTCTTGGTGATTGTTTGCTTTATAGGGGGTGAGATGTGTCTGTTAATTTTATTTTAAAATATTGTCATGTTTGATAGATCAACCTCAAGAAGCTTCTTGCCCTCATGCATGAATTAATATAGAGCTTAAGAGAGGTGCAGCAAAGAATTCATAATTATGAGATCATATATAACTTTCTGTAGCCTCACCTGCTTTGAAGTACAAGTTTGATAAAATAATTAAGTGGTTTATGTAATAAGCAAGATACCTATCAAAGTCAATTAAAACACTTTAGGTTGTTATTGTCAGCTATTTTTGATTTTAGATTTCAACTATTTTCTGTCCGTTTTTCTGCTGCTACTGTAGAAAGTATTGGCAGAAGACATATCCTATTTTATTTATCTTCTTGATGCTTTAACAAAATGTTCATTTTTGGCATTACAGCAGATTTCAATTGGTGAAATAAACCAGACTTTTGCACTGTCATTAAAGATCCTTTTGTATATCAAATGGAGTGTCTTCTAGTCTGACTAGGAAACCATTCTTCAGATTCCCCAAGGAACTTTTTACCTATTCTCTGGTATATTCCAAATATACAGAATAGCCTAAGTCCAGAATTTGGAACAAAAAACTCCCTGTAGAGCTATATTTTTGGTGTCTTGCCATAATTTGAAATCTATACATCTAGCTGTCCCAAACCAAATAGCTTCCTTAACAAAAAACAAAGTGAAGCACATCAAGATATGACTTAATATTATATTAACATTAGCTGTTTCTAATTTTGTTTGCTACAAAGGAAACTGGAAGAATCAGTACCAACATGAATTAGGACAGAGTTGAACAGTAGGAGCTAAAAATTTATATAGCAGTGTACAGAGAAGTTTGCTTCTAAAAAGCATTGTTTAGGATTTACAGTTCCTGTTTTGGGTTATGGGAAGAGTGTATGTTCAAGCTCTTTGAAAACCAGTCCAATTCTCTTAGGAGTATGAATCCAAACTGCTAAAAACTAGAGCCATTGAAGACCTTGAGGTCTCATTACAGTGACTTCACTAGTCCCCAGAACTATATCTTTATATTAGAACCATAATAGTCCAAAAATAACCCTAAGCAAGATTTACAGACAGAAAATAGGCTGAATGTTAAAAAATCAAGTTAAAAACAAAACTGTGGAGCCTATGTTATTATGAAGTTTTATAGGAGTAATTTCTCAACCTCATGAATCCCATTTGTTACCTTTTAGGGGATCATTGACAAATTCATAACATTTTAATGGTATCTGATCTAAAAAAACAAAAAAAAAAAAAAATCCATTTAGGAAATTTTTCAATGAGTATTCTAGATATAATCAAACTACCAGAAATCCTAGTCACTTGCACAATACGTCATAAAGTGAGTTACTTGGAAACTCTGCAATGGGTACAATCGGTATTTCAGGTTTCACATTGACAGTATTGACATAACCAAAACGGTAAGTACTATTCAGATGCAGAAGCATCTCAGAAAAACTCTACCATAACTCAAGAGTAGTTTTTGATATCTTTCTGGGCAAGAGACAGGAAAATTAACTCTTTTTGTACTACATGATTCATAGAAAGAAATCTCTTGAAATAATTTACTTTGCAATGAGTTATTGCTTTTTCACAGTCTGAAAACAGATGATTAAAAAAGATTTGACACAGATCTAATTCAGGTATTACTGTGTCAGATGAAATTAATTCTTTACATACCTGCAACAGAAAAACTGAGCAGTAAATAAGCTAGTGTCCTCAGGCAGAGGAACAGTTTAAGGCAGCTTCATTTGCCTTAAAAATATTGGAGTGTGCTGGTTCTGTGCTAGTTTGTAGACTAGGAAGCACAGGCAGTTTTTCATGTTCATAATACTTGGTAAATTAATATTGATATATTTGAAAATAAAAACTCTTCAACTCAAGCTGTTTAATAAGATGAAAACAGTTTATGGATTTATTAATGAGTAATTAACTGAAAATCAGTGACCTATATCATCAAGTTTGATATTAACAATACAAGAGGTAAACCATGACATTAAACACTTAAAATCAAGAAGGTAAGATGGTAGCATCAGGGAATTTGTGCCACTGTGAAACTAAAGTTGAACTCACCAAAATATATGACAGAGGTCTTGAATGTATAATTGATACTGAAAGAGAGACAATAAGGAATAAATATTAAAGTTTCTTCCAGCGAGAAAGGTTATGAACCTGGCTTGCCCAAAAATTTATATATATGTACAGTTGTCTAGGTTGGCTAAATCTAAAATTATGTGAGACAATTGCTATGGTACATAGTTAAGCACCAAGTGGTCCATATCTGTCAGTATTGTCAGAACATGCAAATCAAAAGCAGTACTGAGATTCATGTCAAAGATTAGCTTTGACATTGTTAGGCTTATTTAAAAATGCACACACAGGTATCTTTACCTAGAAGTACTTCAAAAAACTTGAAACAATGAGAAGTTTGGATTCTTTCCAAAAAAAAAGGATCTATGTAGGGGGTGGGAATTAGAATATTTTACCACCAACCTATCAACCTAAAGAAAACAGTCAGGAAGGAACATTTTCTGCTGCCTTTCTTGAAATAACAGCTAAGGCTAGTCATCTGTTGCTATAGATACAACTTAGGCACATAAAAGCACGAAGCCTGGAGATATCTACCCACTTAAAGGTGCTTTGTTGAGGCTGTATTGGGTTACTAGAGCCTTCATGACAGTCAGAATTTCAGATATATGCCTCATTTGGTTTCAATGTTTCCTATTTTTTGTTTTTCTTATTCTCTTAGAAGACTTGTCTAATCCATTATTGTGACTTATACCCTTAAAAAGGATAGCAACAATTCTTGCATTTACTATAAACCAGTTGTAAATAATTTTTGCATGCCTTGCTCTCCTTTACCTTCTGATCTAAAAAGTGATTTTATCCAACCCAGGTGCCTTGGTGTACAGATACTGATATTTAAATATCAATACTGATATTTACTGATATTTAAATATCTACCTATTTAACTGTTCTGCAAGCTAATTAGCATTTCTGATGTTCCTCTCTGGCTAAGTTATTTTCAACCCACATTTCTGCAAATATTTAGTAGAAAATATACCTGCTTGAAAAGACTCATATCTGTAGGTTTAACTACTTGTTTTCTTTACATTTGGTACTTGAGTTCTATTTATAATATAATGTGACTAAGGCAGAAGATTGTCAGCCAGGATTTTAACAACTGGCTTGTTCATCCTGAGGCAGAGAGGTGCTACAGATTTCCATTACAATGGGAGTGCAATGTTACAGTGGTTATGCTAGAACTCCTCAATCAGAAAATAATCAGGGAAAAGCACTTCCTTGGCTAGCAGGAAATTTCTTATCTCTTGCCAACCTGAAATAATGTAAGGATTAGAAAATTTCTTTCAAATTTAGCAGAGCCAGATTTTCGTCCACCATCAGCCAGTGCTATTTCTATTCCAAGAATCTATTTCAACCTATTACAACCTATTTCCAAGTTAATAATGTCATCCCAGATCCATTGGGATGGAAATGAGCTCATATATCAAGGCACTTAAATGGAAATTTCTAAATGCACATGACAGCATCCAACTAGCTATTTGACTGAATTTGCTAGACATAGACATCTAGTGCAGTCTGAAATGTCTTCAGAGATCCAAGAAATCCCCAGAAGGCTGGCAAATATGACAGTGATCCAAGTGGTAGTCTTGTTCATTTCTGGAATGCAAGTGGAATCTTGGCAGATATTCTGGATAGCTCAAATGAAGCTGTAAATCTATGTTAGATAAAAATCACACACAAATTTTTACCTTCAAACAAGGTGAATAGCATTCTCTGTTCTAACAGCCATGCTCAGAGCTCATCAGCTCATCTGAACCCGAGGTATATTTGCTCTATTATACAAGCTTAAACACAGATTTTTGCAAAGACATTATATTTAAACACCTATATTAGATGTGATTTTTAACGCACCTGTCTTGATAGACATGCAGTCTTTTCTGGCACATTTTGAAACTTCCTGTGTTAGTCCACACACAGAAAAGATATTTCAAATGTAGCTTACTAGTTAACAGTAACATAATGACTCCATTCTAACTACCTACATTTTTCTTCTATTCCTTATTTGAAAATAAAACTAAAAGAGAAGAAAATGAAATATCTTTTCATGTACATATTGATGCATAAAATTTTGTTTGCCATAAAATTTCAGTTCTATAAATGGTGCTTATTTTTCTTCTATTTGCTTTGTTTACTGCAGTAACATTAAATAATATCCTCTCAGCAGCAAGTAGTAATAGCTATGTAATCTTCCATATAATTCAGACCCCACACTGTCTAAAATATAATGCATTGCTTACTTACCTACCTACAAAATTCTTACTAGAAAATATGGTAGATTGATAACGTTCAGTTACATAATTTTATAAACTAATATAAGATGTTGCATTGAAAACATTTTCAATAAACTACCTGGTTTTGTCTTTATCTTAGCAAGAAGTCATGGATGTAGAAGCTGATATTAAAATTTTATTTTATAAAAAAAACCCAGATCATGTAATCTAACATCCATTTTATGAAATGTTGTCCTTATCTTTTAGTTGTTTTTTTTAATTTGAAAAAATAAGACATAATGCAAATTAACTTGCTACTAGTGGAAAAAAATTCTGTAGCATGTAATACATTTTAAGGAGTTCTCAAGAAGTTAATTCATTGTGAAGGGTGTAAAGGGCAGCATATTCATACCTTTAATCAGAATTCTTCTGTAATTCTAACTGAAGGTTATCTCAAAGAAATTGAAATTTTCCCATACAGGCACATTTTTTTTATTTTCCTATAATTTTATTTTAATACTTTTTTTTCTCTTTCCTCAGCACTGGTAGAAGATAAGATGCAGGCAATTGCTAGTCAGAGGCATAAATAAAAGTCAGGAGAGGCCAAAGATAACTTCCATAAGACTAACTTGATTTATTCCATACAGACATTTTTCCATATGTTTTATTCTATGTTTGCTCTTTTCTTGTACTTGCTTTCCATATGGCAATCCCTCCTCCCAAAACCTGTTCCCCTCTTTCAGTAACATCTGAGGTTTTTGAAGAATGAATGAAAATGTGCGTCTACTGTTAAGATATTTGTGATTATGAATTTGTGAGGACTGGAAGTGATGATGAAACTGCCTATTTCACTGCATAAATAATAGTAAAAGAGATATTTGAAGTTTACTCTCATTCAGGTTATACAGCAGATTAAAGTCTTTATTCAATACATTCAAGTACATGGACAAGACTAACACGTAGATTGAAAAAAGAAAATTCATTTCTGGTAGCAAATGAACCACTGATAGATGGGGACATCCAGAAATGCATACTTGTATTTATCATTAAAGAATGGTTGTCTTCTATCAGGTTGTAAGATGACAATCATGCTTTTTTAGATATTAAGGCCTTTACTTACTGCTTCACTTTCTGAAATTCCTGTTAGATTACTACTACAACTTCCTTGAATTGCATTCTCTGATTTTGATTCAGCCTATGATTCAAAGAGTGCAAATCTTTAGTGTGGCATCTTTATATGTCATATCAATAATCTCAGATATTTTACATCATCCCATATGCACCTACTATGTTTTTATGCACCTACTATGTTTTTGTCTTATTTTATGATTATAATGTTCATCCCATTTTTCCTTCTTCTTCTTCTAGGCCTTTTTTTCTAACATATTCATGTATTTTTTGGTTTAAATTTGTCATTATTTATTTATTCTACCACATTTTTAGAGTGTTGTAGGCCAAAGCTGTGTCATCAGACTTCTGCTATACCTTACAAGACTACCATTTATTTCTTATGAGAGAAAATAAAAGTTTATATTGAATATCACATTAGAGCAGCTTCTTTTATACTGTCCATTCTAGCCTTGAACATTGCTAGGAATGAGGCAACCACAACTTCTCTGGGCAACCCATTTTGAGGTGTACCTCATTACTCTCACGTTAAAGAATTTCTTTTTAATATCTGATCTAAACCTACTCTCTTTCAATTTAGAGCTATCACCCCTTGTCCTGTTGCTACATGTCCTTGTGAAAAGCCCCTCTCCAGCTCTCTTTTAGACACTTTTTATGTACTGGAAGGTGTTATAAGGTCTCCCTGAAGGCCTCACTTCTCCAGGCTGAACAGCCCCATCTCTCTCAGCCTGTCTGCATAGCAGCAAACCCATCTAGTGGAGGATGCAGCAGGACCATCTATAAGGTCACTTCTAATCCAAAGCAGTTCTCTGAATATTGGCCTTGGTAATAAGTATTCTGTTCTCTGCTTTCCCTCTTGGTCTGGCAGTGTTCTCAGGTGTCATATGTGTTGTTTCTACTCAAGTGCCAATTCTGTCTCTCAAGTCTTTTTTACTGATTTCCTGTCTTTTTACGCATCTCAAGTACCTCTTTCTTTAACCAATAGTTCACTGTTTCTCAGAATGGCAGTCACAATTCAACCATTTCACTTCTAACCAAATAGAAACAGGTTTTAGAAAACATGCTTTAAGATATTAAAACCCCCCATAAGATAAAACAAAAAAATCAATTTTTAAGTTATTTAAGATGCCACTTTGTTTTTTGGCATACTTGGTTCATCTCCTGAATGAGAAAAGACAATTGATCAAATAGCTCAATTCCTCTTTTTTCTCTTTTCTCTAGGGAAATACTATCTTTTGAAAATAATCCACTTTGTGAGCAACAAAAGTTGTCAACTAACAGTGATCCCAACAAGTTATTTCCACACTGGCAACAACTCTGACAGTAATGACTTTATATTTACCAGTCACTGTGTGGCCAAAGCAACTTAAAGCTCTGAAAGACCTGGCAAAAAGAACAAAGTAAAAAACGCTGAGAAGGTGTTAGAAAACAGTTAACTAAAAGCTAGTTGTGATACAAATGTGCTAACTTGGGACTGGAAAAATAATCTGGGATGTTTTTGAGGCTTAAAGGCAGCAGCATTCATTCCACCCACACAGTGTGTTTATATACCTATTATATTTGATTGAAATAAAAAGCCACTTGGAGATGAAAATCCATCCCACCTATTTCAGATGGAAAGAGCTACCTTGAAAGAACAAATCATGCTTATCTTTTCCATTTAGTACAAGGTAACTTAGAAAAATGGCTTAGATTTATCCTTACTCTCAATGACTCCAGTTTAGGTAAGAATGAATTCTGTATGACTTCTGTGATGTGAGCAACATTCTGGAGAACGCTGAAGTATCCCAGGAAATTAC
The DNA here is from genome assembly GCF_037042795.1 of Molothrus aeneus. Taxonomy (NCBI): domain Eukaryota; kingdom Metazoa; phylum Chordata; class Aves; order Passeriformes; family Icteridae; genus Molothrus; species Molothrus aeneus. Next base: position 71,073,342 of record NC_089647.1, on the reverse strand, counting down.
TTTTTGCCATGAATAGAAAAAATTTTAAATCAGGAGCAGCAGGAACAAAGGTATATTTAATTCCTTATAAAATCTGATTATTCCCTTTCTCTGTCTGACTTGAACAATATTTTTCCTTAAGGTTTCTAATTTTTAACAAATAGTTTATTTTTAAATTAATTATTTAATTAATTGCATATATTTTTATTTTTCCTTTTTTTTTTTTTAATCTTGTAATGAATGACCACACAGGAACTCCATTAAAATACTGTATTGGATTCCAAGACATATGGCATTAGAAATCATTTGCTGAACACTGTTTCCAGAATTTCTTGTGGTGATATGTGACTTCCAGCATCTTAAGACAAACAAAAAACAAGCCTAATTGAAATGAATTGTGATAACAGAGTAAACAAACACACACACACACACACACATGCAGAAAGAAAAAAATTTTTCTTCTGGTTTGTGAGCCTGTGGTGAGCTCAAAGTACTTTGGGTATGCAGCTGGAAACTATAATACTACTCTTTAAAGTAGCAACACTGTAGCATGAAAATTATCTCTAAAAGCATACAAATGCAGCAGCTGTGACAAGGGAAGAGGCATTAAAACTAACAAGGAAAACAGGTTTAAAATATCTTGAGGTTTAATATTATATGAATGGCCACAGCAATCTCTCTCTTCTAGCAAGAAATAAACTAAAGTAATGAAGCAGCTGCACATATTACAGTTATTGTTTATAGTATCAGAAAAGATACCTTTTCTTTATCTTTGGGATAAAATAGAGGTCTTTCTTATACCAGCTGTATTTATTCCTCTGACTACACCAAATTCTGGTTCTGACCTTTAATAAGTCATATCATGTATGTTGAGAAGAATCATTATCTGAGTGACTTGTTAATTAATTAAAATTATTTTTTCCAGGTATAAAACATTCTGTGTCATATAGAATCAATCACATTGTTCCTGTTCAATAATTGCAAATAGTCTTCCTGTTACAAAATGAAAAATATTACTCAGTTTCTGGCCCTCTTTAATTATTCAGACATTAATAATAAATGATGTTATACATTAATCTTGAGGTAATATGAAGGAATAATTGACTGACACTGATATATTAGAATACTATCAATATTTTAATTTTAAATAGAATTATGTTTCAAATGTCATTCATCACTTGAAACACAAGAATAATTCTGAAATTAATTTAAATAAAATTGGATCATGCTAATTTTCACATATAAATACACTTCCAAGTAATCAGCTTTGTTTTTATTTGCTACCTTCTTGTCTTCATCTAAAATATTAAAAATTGCACATGCGTAATTCTTAATATTTTAGATGTAGACAAGAATTTCTTGTTTTGCAAACTTAGTCTATTGGGTTACTCCAACTGGTTGAAGTTCCCCAGCAGGACAAAGGCAGGTGTGCCTCAAGCTACTCCTTTCTGTGTAGAGAGGGTCTCATTCACTGTGTTTTCCTGGTCAGGCAGCCTGTAGCAGACCCCCACAATAGCCTCACTTGCCCTGAGCTCCCTTTTACCCAGGCCCATAAACTCTCAGCTGGCTCCCCATCTATCCCCAGACAAAGCTCCATGCTGGTCATGACATCGCTCCTTGTCTCCCCTGCCTTGTCCTTCCTCGGGAGCCAATATTCTTCCATTCCAGCACTCCAGTCATAGGAGTCATCCTACCATGTTTCTGTGGTGCCAGTAAGATCATAGCCCTGCAGGCAAGTTCATGTCTCCAATGTCTCTTATTTATTCCTGTGCTATGCGCGTGGGGATAGACGCATTTAATTTGGGCCCCAGATGGAGGTGATTTTCTGACCAAGAAGATGGAATTCCTTTATGCTGCTTTCCAGGTGTTCTCCTGCTGACCTGCAATCCTTCTCCTTGCTCTGGGCTTGTGGTAGCACTGGGACACTTGACACATACATGCATTTTTCTGAGGTGTTTTAGATGAACAAAAGCAAGAAAGGAACAATTCTAGCTTCACAAGATGAAAAGCTGACATTCTACGGCTTTGAACTCCAAGAACTGAAAGAAGAGAAATGGGAAAATTTTACTCAGCAGCAGAACATTCTGATGAAGACTACTATTTTAATTTATAACAGTCAAATAATTTTGATGTAAAAATACCTTTGATGAGGAAATCAGGATATCTGTATTTAGTCTAAAAATATGTCTCTTTTCTTCTGTAAGCCATATTGTCAGACCTTGCTTCAGGGTCCATCAGCACATTCTTTAGGGAATAGAATTTGCTTGGCTATGTGTAAGGTGGAAAAAAAGAGCTATGAAAGAAAGCCAAAAACAGAGAATAAAGAAGACAGGAAAAAAGAGTTTCCTTTTATAATGCATTCACTTGTCAGGATCTTCTTTATTAGAAGTTGAAGAATGACATGTAAGTATAAACACTACCTCTCCCATCTTGTCTTCTTTATTAGTTCTGTTTTGGGAGACTTTCTCTGTGGCAGTGGATTGTTGTAGGATATTGGTCACTTAATTGAAATATAATTTGTTTTCTGTGATTTATGCTATTTTTCCTGAAGTGTTCTAAAGACAAGAAAAACAATTTTAGATGCCAGAGTTATTTTGTCACATTTTAGCTAAGAAGAAAAAATCAGGTTTATGACAGTCCTTAGTCTAAAGCTAATAAAAATTTTCCCTGAAAATGTAATCTCAATGATATAGTGAGTTGCATTAACTAGTTAAATAAATGGTTTAAAAGTTCAGGATAAATACTTGCATACAATTTAAAAGCCTTTTCTGTGTTTAAAAGGCTAGAGAAAAATAGGCTTTATTGTATTGTCAGAGGAGCACAATATGTTTTAAGAAATAGGACTCTAAATAACTTTGTACCTTTTTAAATAATGCAGCAGTTGTATTTCAATTATACAGTTGGGTAAAGATCCTTCAGGATCTTATTTTGTGAAAAGACATCTTTTACTACCATAAATAGATTATTGCCTCCTAATTTATAAATATTGAACTTTTCTGCCACGTAAGTGACTGAAGAAATTTAGCAAAACCTTGCTGTACAGAAGTGAAATAAAATAAAAATTTTCTTCTTTGGAGAAAAGTTTTTCTCTCTATGTGAAACTGGAGACAAAATTAAAATTTGCAAAATTCATCAGCTTCTGAGACATTTTCTCCTTGGTAGAGGTCAAGTAGGCATCTCTATTTACCTACATACTCATCCATAACTCTTATAATTTGTATTAAATTATCTTAATTCTACTGATCTAAGATTTTAATCTCCAGTAGAGATGAAAAACCTGGAAAAAAGCTGCAACCACTCTCTAAATGAAAGGAGGTACATTGTGGGGAAAATTACCATGTGCTATTAAGAATATCTTTGTTAAGTTAGGGGTCTCCGGTAATATTTCTACCTTTGGGTTTGATCTTAGTTTTGCCTTTGTTCCTCTTAGCTGGCTGTGAAATATTGTCCCTACATCAGTTGGCCAATCTGTCTCTTCCCAAACCTCAACTGGACTTGGAAACTGAACCCAGCAAATAGAAAAAAACCCCAAACCAAAAACATCCCACCCCCATCCCCCCAACAAACCCAACAAACAAACCAAACAAAACCAACCAAATAAACAAGAAAACAACCAAACTCCAAACAAACAACCCTCCCAAAAAAATACAACCCAAAAACCCCCACAAAAACACAAAAATAAAGAAAGCCCCAAACCTTAAAAAACAATCACAGTTTCCTGCTGTAGTTTGGTATGTGTCTGCATAAACAATTTCTGCTGAAATAGTGGAAGATGCTTTAGAAGAGCAAGAACAAGCAGCCAGAGAAAATGAAACGTTGTGGTGCCCAAAAGCAGTGTTACCATCAAAGAATTTCAAGTGGAGTTGTGCCATCAATACAGACATTGCTGTATTCTCTTTTACCTTTTCCTTCTAATATCTTGTTATCCCACTTTCTAATTGTGCCACAAACCCCGAGAAAATAAACAATTTAATACTACTCTCTTTGTTAACATATTTTATGTTCCAAACCTAATACTCTTCTAGTTTAAATGACTGCATTTACAGCATAATTTAAACTTCAAACACTTCTAATCTGTAATCAGCTTGAATTGCTGCTTCTGTTTCAGATCTGGAGAGGAACTTTTGTGTTGCCAGCTGGTCTATTTCTTCCACCTATATCCATTTAATAAAATTAGAATTTATTTCTATTTATGAAAGAAAATGTCTCTTTCCAAAATTTCTGTGCTAAGAGGCAGCTGAGAAGTTTCTAAAGTATTTCTTGTTTTGCAAATTGATCAATTCAAGAGAAAGAAAAAAAATCTAGATAACTTTTAGATCTTAATAACAGTTAAATATCAAGGAAACAAAAAGTATGCAAGCTGTCATATCCTGTGCAGCTACAATTGAAACAAAGTTGATCATAAAGTTGTGACTGATTTCAGTAAGCTAATTTGAACTTCAAGTATATTTTGTACGTGTACTTACAGATACACATTCAAAAATATGTGTACATATAATAGTGATTTTAACTGTATTAGTTTATACACACAGTCCTTCCAAGAATAATTTTTCTTCTTTAAAGAAAAAAAAAATCACTGTCATGTATGGCAAGTCCATCCTGTAAGGCTTCTCTTGTTAAAAAAATTATTTTTAGCATGATGACTGAAAAATTAAATTATAATGGCTAATATTTTTAGACATTGTAACCTATCTGACACTAAATATACTGCTTGATGAAATTTATCTTTTCAATTTGATATCAGGTCTTGAGCCTGCCACACTAATGATTTCTTCACTTCTGGATTGTATGCATGTGTATATGTGTGTGTCTATGTGTGTGTGGCCGCAACAGTTCCCTAAAGTTAGAACTGCTTTCAATTTTAGATTTGTTTAGAATCATAGAACTGTTAGAGTTGAAAAGGACCTTAAAGATCATCTAGTTGCAATTCTCTTACTGTGAACAGGGATACATTTTTATTAAATCACATTGCTCAGAGCTCCATTCAACATCCAACCTGACCTTGAACACTTCCAGGGATGAGGCATGCAGAATTTCTCTGGGCAGCCCATTCCAGTACCTCACCACTCTCACAGTAAAGAATTTATTCCTAATATCTAATCTAAACCTATTCTCAGTTTGAAGCTATTCCCCTTGTTTTGTCCCTACATGTCTTTGTAAATACTATTTCTTCATCTTTTTTGCAGGCTCCCTTCAGGTACTGGAAGGCCAGAGTTAGGTCACCCCTAGATGTCTCTTTTCCAAACTGAACAATCCCAATTCTCTCAGCTTCTCTTCATAGGAGAGGTGTTCTATCACTGACTCCTACAATAGAGGGGTTCAAGGTTTTATCAAAAGTTACAAATACATCTTCTATTTTCTTCTACATTGTCATTCATTAACAGTGAGGAGCAGTCAAACACTGGAAAGTCTTGAAATGATCAAACACTGAAAGTCTTGAAATGATCTTCATGGAGTCCATGGAAAATTAGTGTTATGCTGTGAATCATTGTTCTCCACAACTATGACAAGTCTACTCCAAATAAAATAGATTGATGCTCAATAATGTTAAATTTGTTCTTTAGTTCTATTTTAATTCTGTACTTTCTGGATTAAAGTCTATTGCCTTCCCTTTTCTCTTTTGTGGTATTGAAACATTTGAATGGGAGGAAAGGAAAGTTTATCTGAAATAGTGACTAGAAAAGTTACTGTTATTCTAGCAAAGTGATTTTAGAAAAGTCCTACATAAAACTGCCTCAGGAACTTTGTTTATTAAATAGTATCTGGCAGATAAATGCACAGTACAGTTCTCAGACTCATTCAAGTTTTATGTCTGTTTGATAGAACAGATATGGACAAGAAGTGATAAATGCACGTATTCTAATATATTTTAAAATAATATGGTTATAGATAGAAGTACTCCATCCAATTTCTGGATTTTCTACCCACCACAAAACATTCTCAAGCAGACTGATCTAATCTCAACAAAGAACATAATTTATCAGAGTAATACAAGACAGTAAACAAGATGTCCTAAGAGTAACATATTATTATGTTTTCTATTCAAAAATAACTTCAAAATTAAACTGAACACTGAGAACTGGTCTAATTAAGTATAATTCACCCAAAATTAGCTAATTATTTCCCATGTATTGTTGCCCTAAATTTTTGGGTTTGTCCAGTTTATAGCTCACATTATGTGACCACTTTTCAGAAAGTTTATAGAGAATGCCATACATTTTACATGTTAGCGTAGAACATTTCCTTGAGTTACATGTTTTCCTTACAGTCTTGAAACAACTTTTTTTTTTTTTTTTTCCCAAGGATTCCTAATTATTTGTGTAAATATTTGGGCATATTCGTTTGTCTTTAAATCATGTGGATAGTATAGTGTCAGTGAATACATTACAGTTTAGACTCCTAAAAAGTATTACTTAAGTTACATATAGACTCTGTCACGCTTAATTAATGATAAGGATAGATGAAACAACACCCTGGGAACACTGTTTCACAATCAATAGTGTGTTAACTTACTGAAAAGTCATTTTCTAAATGAGGAGTTATTAAAAATTCTTTACCAGTTTGTATCCATCAAAATATAAAATATTTACATTTTCCTTATATATACACTGGGTTTATCAAATAACGTTGAAAGTAAAGTGTCTACCATTTGCAAAATGATTAAAAGGAAAACATTTAACAACTCTGGAAAGGAATGTAACATTGTCAATTTTAAACCAGGGAATTCAGACCTTTTAGTGTTATACCCTCAGTCACTGTAGAAAGGTCATCCCAGATGGTGCAGTTGACACTCATGGCAAAGGGAGGCTGAAATCAGGTCTGAAGAGGAGAGAGATGGCACCTCATCAGTAAGTGTGAGTGGTGTAAAAAAATATGTTAAAAATTATTCTGCTATTAAGTTATACAAAACAGAACAATCCCCTGGTAGACTGCTTTCTTCTTTGAGTTACAAGAGATGTGTTAATTCAAATGTGGCTTTACACAAGGGCTAGAAAGAAGAGAAATGCAGGAACATTACTACAAATTGGCAATGAGTGGATATATTGGCTGCATAGGACATCACAAGGTAATGGCCAGGGAGAAAATATAACAGCTGTGTTTTGCTTCAGATGGAGGGGGACTGAAATGTAAATATATAAATATTACTACTTTTCTGTTAAAGTCTGATATGAGTTATACAGGTGCCCTAGAGCCTTGGAACCATCTGGGCACTTGACAGGCTATGGGCAGAAACAGTAGTCCTGCCAAGAAAAATAACTGAAAGCAATCTGTGTTTTACCAGCCCCAAAAAATAGCATGGCTTATTTTCCAAGTGCAGTCCTCAGTTCATTATAGCATTCTGTTGCTTAACAATATTATCTGACTCCATGTAAAGCAACCAATTAAAGAAGCTACTTAGGAGCCCTGATGTGTACATCAGCTGCAGGCTGCAATTTGTCCTAGAAATCAGATAGAAATTGATGTAAACTGATATGAACACAACTGCATCTCTTCCACTGGTTATTCTTTTTGGAAACCCCCTCCCCGGTCTCAAGAGATCAGGTGTGGCATAGTCAAAATTTTTAATGCACTTATTCTAAACCATTTTTATTTTCAGGAATGGAGTATGCGCCTTGAGGCTGTCATCTTAATTCTTGCCTGGCACAACCTGCCATAGCTACACCAATGTAGAGTTTGCTTTTTATAGATAATTATATTTCTGTTATGATTCTTCTGTCATTTCATTTCTGCTATGGTGAAGATCAAGTACCTCTTTCTGAAGGACATGTCCTTCTCCATAAGCAATAAGCTCAAGATTTTTGGACAATATAATTAATTATATTAATATTAATTACATTTAAACAATCCTGGTTGCATCTCAATTCTTATGAATATTCAGGAAAATTAGTTCCTGCAAATTGACTAAAAATATTTTTAAATATAAATCTTAGAGATATTTCAGAAAAACATATCTATTTTTACAGAGAGGAGAAAGGCAGCCCATTGAAAAGACAATAAGCATACATCTTTTAGAATTATAGGTAATTTTACAATTTATGGTGGAATTTATTTTTTCCTGGAGACTATTTAAATAAGAAATCTGAAACTTGTAAATTTAGTAGTAATTATGTATATTTTTGGGGTGACCTATGACTATTTCTAACATTTCTCAGCAAGCTTTTGTCATGCTTTAATAGAAGTTTGGGTCTAAAGATGACAAAGTATCTCTGTATTATGTAATAAAGTTCCTACAGTCCTGCTAAATTAAGTCAAAATGAATTGTTCCAGTTCATTCTGTAGATCAAGCCCAAGGCTCTGTTTACTCATGTTTCTAAAAATTAGATGCCATTTATAACAATGTCATTCTTTTTATCTTGTCAAAGTTCTATTTTTTACACCCACTACATTGTACTGTATATTTTGCTTCCAAATGTTAGCGCTCCATTCCTTTTCCCTTTTGCACACAGTTCACTTGGAAAGAAATGCAAAACAACTAGAGAGAATGAAACAAACCTGTTCTGAGAGCTGGAGGAGCTCAGATATGCAGAAGGGAGAAAGGGAAGTTTTAGAGTCCATGTAAAGGCAGTTAATATGTAATGAATGCCACGAGCACAGAGTGTGGAGCTGCTCTAAACCTTCCTTTTCAAAGGTGCATAATGTCTTTATCTTTTCATATCTGAAAGAGAAAAGGGGAAACTGCACTGGTTTCACTGCTGGGTGGATGAAGTACATCTCACAATTCTCTCTTTTACAGTTCATGTTCTAGCCATGGTTAAATGGGAGCCTATTCATCTTTCCAGTAGCCATTTTTCTGTATCACCATTGAATCACTAGTTTGACATCACTTTTCAAGACTAACCACTGCATTATCTTTCCTCCATCCTACGAGCAGTCTGTCATGCAGTGTTCCTGTAGAAATCTTTCATTTGTTTTCCTAAGTTTTATTTTTCTCCATTTTTCTTATTACAATGGGTCTATTTTAAATTTTTTTAATTTCCTGTACTTTATTTATATTATCTTTTATTTTAGTTATCGTGGTTTATTATTTCCTGTTTTATGACAGCCTGCAGTCAGCAAGACTCCAGTTGCATTTTGGGGGTTTCTATGCATAAGCCGACACTGTATGCTGTACATTATACTAGGAGACAATATTTTTCTCAGATTTCTGCTCATTATCATCTTCTAACCTCAGTATTTACACATTTTAAATTTTTTTTGATGCAAGTCACATTTGTTGAGTCGCTTTAATTTCTGTTTTATAAAAACCAAACCTGTTCTTGCATGTATTAGAATTTTCAGAACACTGTAGATTCATAAAATCTACAAATAAGTTACTTGAATGTCCCTTCTTATTAACAGCAAAGAACATTCAGATTTGCTGCAAGTACTCTAACGTATCTGAAGCAGCACAACTGATGCAAATTTTTTGATCTGCAGATGAAACTAATTTGCTGAAAACACAATTAAATTACAGTAGGCAGTTGATCCAAGTCATAACTGGAGGTCTGAAGTTACAATCAACTCTGAGCTGTGTGCAATTGAAATATGGAATAAATCAAAGTAGATAAAGAGAATATTACTAAGCAGAAACAACACTCTAAAAACCAAGAGTTTTAAAGACATGTAGAAAAAGTGGTGTATTATCATTCTTTTGTGTAATCTGTCTGCTGGTCTCCTTACCTCGGTTTTAAAAAAAATTAATTCTGGCTTAAAAATTGATGTTTGAAAGGGATGAGAAGCTTTCCAGGGGTTTACTGCTCATATCTCTACTGACAATATCTCTATTGGTGTTGCAGTGCTATTGCAGGTTCCATCAAAAATCACATCTGAACTAGACATTACGTCAATATACGGGGTGACACTTTCCCTTAAAGATTTCAGAGATCCTTTATAAAAAGCTACTAACTTTCTCAAGATTAGCAGCCTGAGATTCTTATCTTATATTCATTGAGAGCAAATGTCCTATATTATCTGTTCGGTAGCATCTGTCGGAACAGCCTGTTTTTCTTCATCAGCTCTAAAGGAAAGTTAAACTTCCAAGTGAGAGTCTGAACTTAGATTATATTAACTATCCCATTTGATGTCTTTCTACTGTGAGTAGGGCTGAAATGTGATCAAGAATCTTGTATAGCCATGAGAGTGTTTATATTATAGATCATACACATTTATTAAAAGGTATCTGTGCACATTACCCCACATGAGTTTTACACAAAATCAAACTCTGAGCTATAATAAATCACTATCTCAACCACTCAGCTCCATAGTGTATCCTCCATGACAATGCAGTAATTTCATACCAAATCTAAATACAACACCATCATTCATTTTTAGATACCGTGATATTTGGGATAATAATCTGTAATGGGAAAAAAATATATTTTATTAGATCAATTTACATGGGAAATATTGACAGATTTTCAGATACGCTAGATACTTTTCTTCTAAGTTTTAGCATTACTTCATGGTCTGAAAACAATAAGACTTTAATCAAACCAATTTCCAGAGCTGATTATGCCTCAAAAAGACTGGGCTGTGTAAAGGCTGCCCTTCATTTAATTTACTGAGCCATTAGCTGAAGTGTCATAGATCATTTCATTGCTGTGAGAAAGAAGCAGCATGTGGCAGGAGAAAAGAAACACTAAAGCAAAACAAAGCAAACTCAGAAAACCCTTTTTCATCAATCCAACAATTACTCAGATCGAACTGTCAAGGAGTGACTAAAAATGACTACTCAGGTAAACCTAGGTCAATGTTATGTTAGCTGTTTAAACAAATGCAGGAGATCATTCAATGCTTTTAATGACTTAAACTTTTACCTGAAATTAGACAGTAGGTGGTGGGGAAGGCAAATGACAGAAGTAGTGATTTCCTATGGGAAACTCTATTGAATGCAGGAACTGCTAGACTCTGCAATGTGGGGGTTGACTTTTTGCTTATTAAGGTCGTGGATCTCTATGCTTTTAATGAAATTCCTCTCTGAAAAGGATTTGATGCTTTGCCTCTGTGTGTGTGCAAAGATGGATGGATGGTACTTTTCAGTGGAATAAAATAAAATAAACTTTAAGATCAGGGAAACTACTAGCTAAAATTTTATTTCTTACAACTTCATCTTCCTTTTTTACTTTATTTTCCCTTTTACATCTAACACAATTTTTATAAATATGCTGTAGTGTTCTTCCATGTCTGGGTACATTATTTTATTGAAATTAACTTTGAGGATTTTTTGTACTGCAGAAAGGAGTTCTTCATGTTTCTCATTTTCAGGTTTCCCACTGCCTGTAGATTTGGAAGGGAAAATGCTGAACTAGTAATGAAAAATCTACTTCTAGAGCAGTGTTTCTCAGCTCTTGCATCAAAAACACAACAGCAATGGATCAGGAAAGTTAATTTGGTTTCAAAAACACTTAGCTAGCTAATAAAAAAAGAAAACCACAACCTTTATATTTTCATTGCATTTTATTCTTCTAATTCAACTAGTCTTTGTCAGCTCCCGAAATATAAGAAAAAAATAACTAAACTTATTCACTATATACTCTTGCTTTTATAGTACATCCAATTCGGTTGTTGTTTTCTTCAACTAATAGATCACCACCTTGGAAAGGCTGAGAATCATTCAAGATTCCATCAGTGTTCCAACATTCCAACACCAAGAAAACCATCAGTGACTCTACTCAGTTGATTTGTGACAGTCTTTTACATAAAATAACTCTGCACAACAACTGTGGAATTCTGTAACAAATTACTCAATTTTAGCAGGTAAGCACAGAAATTGCTTGAACACCTTTTAATGAAGTTATTTCAAGTTTGGCTATGGAGGTTTAGATGATAAACAATATTAATAATTTTCTTATGTCTCTTTTATATCTTTAAGAAAAATTGCTGTCTGGGGAACGATGTCAGGTTTCATGATATAAGATTACTTTAAGATTTTTTGAATCATTTTATCATAGGTCGATATGACTTTGTAACTTTGCTTGCTTAGAACACTCCAGGGCTCGTTGGGTGCAAACCTCTAAGAAAAAAAGAGTGAGAGTTCCCTTCCTCTATCAACCACAAGTAAAACTGTGATTTTCTTTTACATTCTGAAATGGAGTATTTAAAGTTGGTCTGATCCTGTTTAAAAGCATATAAAGTATGAACAAGATTTACTTTTAGCAAGGAACACTTTTTAGCAAGCAAATTTCCCTTGCTTTCCTTCCCTCCCTTTTCTTTTTCCTCAGATTCTTTATTATAGTCCAAAGAGAATTTTCAAAAGTGCTGAATTTTTTTTTTTTGGTAGTTCTCCAAGGATAAAAAGGTCTACCTGAGCATGAACCATAGGCTATAGCTCTGACTTCTTTTTTTCTGGAATACCAGGTTCAAAGTTGTTCACTGTCCTTGGAGATTTTTTGTCCTTCTAAAATTTATCTTTGACGTATTCATAAGCCTAAGAAAAAGCAAAAGAAAACAATGTTTCTTTTATGAATGAAGCTCAAGTATGCAGAAAAATAGTCTTATTGGGGAAAAAAATGCTGTTTTCCTGATTGACTTCTACAGTAATGATATACACTCAGAAGCTAAAACTAAGGGAAGAAACCTACAAAACAAAATGGCTGAGTTTTATCAATATAACAACTTTATGCTTATATATATGTACAATGCTTTCATGATTACAAAAACTTGGTGTTTTTATTGATAATGCTAGTAATTTTTTTTTAATTACAGAGATTATATTCTATAATTGATAGCAACTTCTAACACATTCTAATTTATTCATTTTCTCAGGAAGGTTCTTGTAGAGTTCCTGTTTTAAAATTCATTTATGGAAGGATTAAATTTAGTAAGTAATTTCCATAAGTATATGTTAGTTTAAAGAAATGCAAAGTAGACTCAACAAGGTGATGTTTTTACATAGTGATTTTCTTCTTTGGGCAAGATACAATTTTGAACAATGGTGATGTTAAAGTAGTCAGTTCTCTATTAAAGGACAACTTAAGAATGAGGAACTAGATAAAGATCTTGGATAAGAGTAGGTATTTAGGATATTGAATGGTTAAATTTCTAAAATACAGACTTAGCTTCCAACTTTTCCTTCTGCTTTTCCCACTGATTCTTTGTGCAGCAATACCCTCCAAAAGACCCTAGAGGGAAATCTTTCCTAGCTTGGAAAGCAACAGTGAGTGCAAGATCTTGTGACTGCAAGAAAATGGCCTAGTTGATATGGATTAAGTCAGCAATAGCCATTTTCATATTCAGTTCAGATTTTTAAACTTCTCCAAGTCAGGGAAAAAAACCCAAAAAACAGCATTGTCCAACTAAAATTTCTCCTACTTTAACAGAGAAAAATTTGATTTGCCTTCAGAGCAGACACCAACATCACAGTGATTTATGAATTATAAAATGTATGATCATCGATAGAAGTCAAGCTTGAAAATGAGCATTGACCAACAGAAGTCACTTTGTTTTATGACTAGTATTTTATTGAAAGGAAACTTTTTTATGTAATTATAACTGAGGAGAATTTTAATGTTAAAAAGCAAAGCACTAATTATGTTCCTTGTTTCCTGAAAACTCCCTATTTCTTTAAAAATTTAATTTTTTTTAAATCACCTACTAAAGAGATTAATACTTACCAGACAGATATTTTGTGTACAATAGTTAAAACAAGTATAAATATGGGAGTTGTTTGTTTCTTTGTTTGCTTTAAATAACATAAGTTATTTCTATTTGACAGTTGTTGCATTCTTCCTTCCTATTATTTTCATAACAGCCTAATTTGTGGTACAATTAGTAAGAAGATTGGATTCTTCACTGCCATGATTTTTGTTGTATAATGAAAAGTAAAAAATCAATGTACACAAATGATGACACAGCCTTCCCCTTTTACAGTTACTAGCTCTTGGAGAAACAAATACTGCAATTTGTCTTTCCTCAGCTTCATGTGAATGACTTCACTACTTCCCTTGGAGATATTTTTTCCCTACAGCTATGTTAAAGCATTAATTAATTTTTTTTATTCTGAACACTGTGCTATTGATAGTGGAGTCTGATGGGTGAAACGGAGATTAAAAATAAAGTTGGTTGGACAGGTAACAAACTCATTAATGTCCTATAAGAACATCCAATTCCAGAAAAATTGAGGTATGCTGCTCAATCAGGGTTTATTTTTTTCTTTTTTCTTTTTTTTTTTTTGCTTTTTATCTAAAGAAAAATGAATAAAAGAAAAATAAATTATGACTAAAAGTTGCCTGGGCTCAGATCTCACAAATTAAACAGGCCTGGTTAAGTGTTAAAGAAAAAAATCACCTCTTCAGATTATTAGGTTGCCATACTTTTGTAAAACATTTTAATAAACAATACATATGAAATTTCTTTAAAATATTGTGGAAAAAGTAATAAAAACAACTCAAGTAAAAATATTTGTTTGACAAAATATATTTGTTCTTCCCATCTATCTACCAGAGGCAAGCATGGTCTGGCATTTGAAAATCTTAATGTTGCTACTACTATTCTGCTGCTGGCAGCTTCATTTCTTGTGCTACACAAGTAACATATATTCCAGACCACTGATTTCTCCTCCCACTCTTTCCTTCTAAAAACCGTTCTGCATACTAGGAAACAGATAAACAAATAAAACACAAGATGTCATTTTAATTTTTTTATATAAAATTAGGACTTATTTCTTTAAAATTAACATATTAGAAACCACATATATTTCAACTGAGTTGAATTTAAGTAAAAGCCAAAATGTAAAAATTCAGTGACTCGGAAAACACTGCCTTTGTTTTAAAAAAAGCAAGAACGAGATGTGCTTAATGTGGCATGACTTTTTTTCTTAAGGGTTCAAGTATCTTTTCGTATTAACATCTTATCTCTGTAATGTATTTTTTGCGTATCCCAGTTCTTATCACAGTGAATTAGATGGGCAGCATCTTGTCTAGTCAGTGATATTTTTTTTTTTTTAATTCTATACCCTTCTATGTCTCTGGAGCCATAAGATACTGCTTGAGAAAAAAACAAGACTCACGAAACCACCCAAAAAATTTGGTGAAAAAAAAATGTAACAAAAATACTTTCTAGGCAGTCTCCTTTGATTTAGCTCTTTTATTTCTACATGAGTTTTCTTCACCACCTTTCAAGGAAATGAATTGATTTCAATGGGTGTCACTTTCTGCTCTTATTTCTTATAATAGGCAAATTTCTTCCAAACTGCCTGGGAATTTAAATATAGCCAATATTACCTAAGAGTGCTACCAGTACATTTTTGTAAGCTAACTTGAGATACCTTGAAGATAAGTGATTCAGGTCTTAGTTTCTTATGGATATAGACATTGTCCTCACAACATTTCTCTAAATATTGCAATCTCTCTTCCTACAAGGCAAAATAATAAAATTTGGGCATATAATTACTTAACTCCGAAATATAATAAATTATTTTTTTTCATAAGGCTGTTTTTTGTGATTTTAACTTCTTTAATATAGTATTTATAAAAATGCATTGCCAGTTTACTTGCAGATACGGACAGTAAGACTGTTGAAGTAAAGCATAGATGAAAAAGCTTGTAAACTTTGGTAAAATCAATGGGTGTTCCAGTTCTGGCCAGGACAGGGTCAATTTTTGCAGGAGCCAAGAGGGGGCATGGCTAGGAAAAGAAGTCATTGCCCCTTGTTCAGAAGAATGGAGTCTCTACTGGGGAGAAGGGGTTTCTTCTGGTGGAGTAAAGCTAGACAGGAGTAAATGCACAGCAGCTGTGCATTGCCTGTTGTCGGGGGTTTCTGACAACAGTGTGTGAATCATTGATATCTTGTACCCTCCATTCCCAGTGAATTTTCTCATCTCAATCTGTGATCTTTGCCTTTTGACCCTCCAGTTCTCCTCCCCCCTCTGCAGCAAGGAGGAGGGAGACAGGGAAGTGGGGGAACACCCAAGCAATGCATGGCTGGGAGATGCAGTGAGAGCACTAAACTGGGGAGTACCATTGCTAAAGCACCACATCTGGATACCTGTATATAAACAACATGGAAAGGAGAGAAAAACACACATAAAAAATTATGTTATGGGCTTAAGTATGTTAGAAATTACTGTTCAGTAATTAGAATGAAACAAAGTTCCAAAAGCCATATAGCAGAAAACGAATCAATGTTTACTTCTCAATAATTACTGATTTTGCTCTCAGTGAATCTCTGAACAGACTTCCAGAGAAAGATTCATCTCACCTAAGCTAAGGTGCCTGCAGGGAAAATGGCAGTGTCTGAGCTTATCACTTTAAAAATCTTTTGTAATCAATGTGGAAAAAAAACCAAATTAGAATAACTTTTTAGATTTGGTTCATCTGACTTGTAGGAGATATTTGCCTTAGAATGAGATCAGCCATAGCCTAATGAAGATTTTTTCCCCCAATATAAAGGAAAACTGAGATGATGAGCTTGCATTAGTTGTGTGTAGCACAAATACCTAGTTTTGATTATATGAATTATGTCATATCATGTTACAATCACTGTAACATGGTTTTCTCACAGTTTTGTCTTCATCCCTAATGTATTAAAAGGATTTTAAAGAATCTGTTTATTCTTAATTTTATTTTTTTCCTTTTGAATAGACTATACTTCGAAGAATGTTAGTAGATATTTGGTAGAATAAAAGTGCAAAAGACAATCCCATGCTTAGGACACAGGCATGCCACTAATCTTGTGAAGGCAAGGAGAATGATCCCATGTGGATATGGTAGTGAATAATTACCAATCATGTGAAATTTATGTTTTCTGCCAGGCATTTATTGATAGCTGCAGGGAAGTGACGAGTCCAAATAAAGAGGACACTTGAGAATGAGCCAGGGCACTCCATTTAATATCTCACTACTGTCGCTTTTGCTACCTGCTGCACATTTAACCTCTCTGGTCCTAATTTCTTTTCTTGCTTTTGGTTTTTGTTTTGGTTTTTTATCACAGCTCTTCACAGTTCACAGCAGAAAAGAGCTCTGCTTTATGGTTGGGTCTTTATGTACCACAAAAATAATATACTGTATGTAATATACTGTATTAAAAACTTTTCAATATCTAGTTTATGGGACTGCTCTCTGAGTCTTCTAGCAGCTGCAGCATTAGAAATATAATGCATTTCCCAGGTGCAGAAAATGTGTAGTGCTAAATGAGCCAGTGGTCTAATCAAAAGGAACTCTAGATCTATTAAAGGGAAGATCTGTTAATGATCTTAACAGTCCCTGCTGTAGATGAGGTCACTTCACAGCCTTTCTACAGTATAAAGTAGAAATCAATTTCATTTTAGGAATAATAAAATATAAAGGAACTTAGTTTTATCATTAGAATGGACTCTTAGAGATTGAGATTACATTTTCTTTTAAGGTGAACTCTTGCAGCAGCTGTGCATAAAAATGAAGTGCTGGAGATATTTGTATTATTTAAAATGTTTTAAAATTGTTTCCATTTACATACAATTCATTGTTAAGAGCATATGTAAAATGAAGGTACTTCTAAACTGGAGCAGATCAGAACAGGGAGTTTTGTTCAATTTCTCCTTTCCTTTTTGTATTCATGACTTTAAATATTGCAGAGCTGTTCTTGCTGGTTCTCATTCTGCTGAATCAGCTCTTACAGAAGCATCATTGTTCTTGGAGACTGACATAGGTTAGAGACTGCTTAAGAAATGTGAATTAGGTGCACTGGTGCATAGGAATGAGCAGAAGAACTTGAAAGCTTTTTTTTTTATTATTTTGTCCAATCAACTCTGCCTGTTTCTGTAGTGCCTATATCCAGATTAACCCCAAGCTTCAAAGGCTTTTAACAAAGCTTCAAAGCAGGCAATTTATGCATCATTATTACCTTATTTGGAAAGTAAACCTCTTACTTCAGGGTGCAAACATTCTTTAAAGGGGGATAGAAATCTAAAAATAAAATTACAAGAAATTGAATTTAATTGTGAAAAACCGGATACCTCTATCCTAGTAATTTTTTTTTTTTCTTTATGGCTTTGAAACAATGTGCTTTGCATTTCTTTTCAGGCTCAGTTTGTCATATCACATAAAGTACAGTGAGATGCATATTCCACATAGGCCTGCAGACCAGTTCAAGAGGCCACTATACAGTTTCAATTGTTTATTTCCATGCAAAAAAAAAAATGAAAGCAATTAAGATGGAGGAAACTGACATGATATACTTGTACCTCTGCAGGACAAGTATTCTGCTGTGTAGATGAAGTGGAATTCATGATATCTCTATGAGATTAAAAATTACTACAGAGAAAACAGACTCATGGGTTGTCCAATGCTCCCCTCCTTATGGTTATGTACCAGTGAAAATCAGCATTCATCCTGCATTCCCAGGACCCCTTCTTAAATCTCCATATTTCTTCTGATAAAGAAGCAAATCATACGAATATCCATGCTCCATCTGCATTTCAACAGGCTGAGACATGACTAACGAGTGATGTTAGACACTTTTATCCTTATGGTGTTATTCAGTGGAATTCAGCATTCAGGTGGCAAAGTGCATTTTCCTGTAATGATTAACGTCTGTATGGTTCCAAATACACCAGTATTTCCAAATCACAATGTGTCCGTTGCAGATGGACTCTTAGTCAAATAACTTGGCATCTGTACCAGTACAGCATAACTGCCTGAATGAGGAGGTACTAACTGAGATTTTTCATCAAGTGACCAGACTGGCACAATACTGATATAACCCTTTATTATCTGATGATAGAGAGTGTGAGTATTAGAGGTATCTAAATGTTCTGACCAGAGAGAGCTGCAATTTTCTGAATGTGTGTTTATTTATTTAAATGTGATTTCCCAACATTCTGAGCACGTATTTGAAATTGAAATGTAAACATTTAAAAATTGACCATTTTGAGAAATTGACCATTTTGAGACCATTGCCTACATTTTGAGAAAATACTAGTATTTCAATTGACTGTAAGGAAACTGAATTACAGCAAATCAGCTTAAGACCCTTTAAATGGTAAATGAGAATACCCATGGAAGAGTTTGATGCAGTTAAACTAGTCAACTTTAAATTTCTTTCTCTGAAAAATTCAGATTAATTTAACTGATGGTCCTCCATGTACCAAATATGTTTTTGCATGAAAGGTACAATTATAGAATGATATAAGGGTCTAGATTGGAAATGACCTCCGGATACCCTCTGTGGAAAGCAGGTCCGTAGTCTAGGCTAACTGTAACCTTGTCAAACTGTCTTCAGTGCTTCCAACAAGGAAAAGGTCTGAGAACCCTGTCTGAGGTTTAACTGTCCTCAAGATTGCTTTTTTTTCTCTTACATCTAAATGGATTTTCCCCTGAATTGACTCATGTCTGTTATCTCTCTCTGTTCACTTTGCAGCCTTTTGAAAAGAATACCTCCTTCCCCTCTACAACTCCCATTCAGGTGATGGAAAACTGTGATTAGATCCCTCCTGAACCTTTTCTTTCCACACAGGTCCTTTAATTTTTCTTCATACATCAAATTCTCCCATGCTCCTATCATCTTGGACCTCCTCCTCTGATCCTTCTCTGTTTGATCTGTATTTTTCTTGGGGGGGGTTACCAAAACTGGGCACAATATGCTTCATTTGGCCTAACAAGTGCTGTGTGGGGTGAAACAATCACATCCCTTGTGATGCAGTTGCTGTTGCAATTACTGAAATTGTCATTGCTGCAAAGGCACGCTGCTAAGTCCCATTCAGCTCACTGTCCATCAGCAGACCCAAATCTTTTCTATCACAGCTGTTCCCAACCACTCAGCCCCCAGTCGGTACTACTGACTGATTTATTCCATCTTGGTAGCAGGATTTCACATTTTACTTTGTTAAACCTCATGCAATTCCCTTAAACCTGACTTTCTTGACTGTTGAGGACTCTGCATTTTACCTCTTTCATCCAGTGTTATCTCTCTCCTGTCCCAATGTGGTGTCCGATGAAAAGTTGATAGTGTAGTCAGTGCCATCACCCAGGTTGTTTTTAAAGACCTTGAGGAATCCCACTCATGACCAACTGACAGTTTGACTCTGAGATATTGATGACTTTTTGAGTTCACCACTTGAGACACTTTTCCATCCATCTTCAGCTTGATTTGTTCAGGATATCTAATCAGCTTCAACAAGTATGTGAGAGATCACGTCAGACATCCTGCAGAGGCCAAGGTAAATGAATATCCACTGCTCTTCTCCATTAACCAAGGAAACCATTTCATCATAGATGGCAGTAAGACTGGCTCTGCACAATTTAATATATGTAAACCTGTGTTGGCTCTTCCTAATCTTGTCTTTCATTAATGTGGACAAATTTTCCTCATGGATTAGTTCTATTATATTCCCAGGAATGGCTATCTGATCAGTATTTTTCTCCAGTTGTTGATAGATGTATTTGATTATTTTTTTTCATCTATGTGCTTCTTAAATTTCCATGACCTTCTAAAAATGGCAGAGATTTACACTAGTATCTTCTGACGTATTCAGATTCATTCCATCTCATCCTAAACCTCTTCCTGTACAATTGCTACAGATGGTCCCTAGCTCAATCCTCCCTTGCTGTCAGTGACTCACCATTTGCTTTTCCATTTCATCTTGGAATGGAGACTTGAGAGCTGACATCAACCTTAAAGATCAAGATGAAAACATGACTGAGTACTTCTTTTCTGTGTCATTTCTAACTAAGTTGACACCTCCATTTGGCAGCAGTCTGTGTCTTCCTTGAGCTTCCACTCATTACTAAACAACCTATAGAAGTCTCTCTTTCTAATTTGAGCTCCAGCTGAACTTTTCCCTTCCTAATTTCACATCTGCAAGCTCAAATAGCACATTTTGTATTCCTCTTTAGACATGTACCCACTTTCCCATCTATCACCTCTCTTTATTGTATTTGAGCTCTTTGCATGCTGTTTAAGAAGTCTGGTTTATTTCTTTCTAGGCCTGCCTCTTTTTTACTTACCTTTTGTTCCCCTCACTCCAAATTAGGGGAATGTACAGATTTTAGCAGGCTGTCTCTGAAAATTTCTTACCACTTTTGCTCACCATGAAGACTCTCACAGGAGTCCTAAGAGTTCCCTGAGCAAAAACATTTTAGGAGCTAAAATCTGTACTTCTGAAATCTAAGGTGTTTATTTTGTTACTATAATTTTGAGTGAAAACCTTAAAGTGAGGAGTAGGAGGAAGATTTTATATTGGTATTCATTTGTGTTTGTGTCTATTTGTGAGATTTAAAGTAATTTTGATATTTGTGGTATTAATTACATACACTATGCATACTAGTCATAAGTATTTACCATTACTTCTGAACTGAAGTGCCTCAAGAGTTTATAATAAAGGGAAATTCTCTTCTCATTCTAACTGACATATTTCTTTGCTTCCTCTGCTCAATTTGTAATATTTTGGCTGGTTTTGTGTTTACAACATTAAATATTTTATAACAATATCTAATTAAAGAA
The DNA here is from genome assembly GCF_037042795.1 of Molothrus aeneus. Classification (NCBI taxonomy): domain Eukaryota; kingdom Metazoa; phylum Chordata; class Aves; order Passeriformes; family Icteridae; genus Molothrus; species Molothrus aeneus. Next base: position 71,051,967 of record NC_089647.1, on the reverse strand, counting down.
ACAATAAAGAACATTTTTATAGTAAAAGCAACAAAGAAATAAAGTTCCACGTGGAATTTTTGAAACAGTTTTTTAACTAACAGTAAAAGCTTGAGTAATATAATGTAAATTGGAACAATTCATGGAGAAATTCAGCTCACAATGAGACAAGTGACTGTGAATGACATCCATTTCATCTCAACTCATTTACAAGTCGGGTATGTAGTCCAAGTCAGATGTTTACACTCTCCAAGTAATCAATGGAAAGAAAGAAGGATTGAGTCATCCAGAGAGTGAATAATTCATTTTTAAACAGATATCTATTAGAACCATGATAAATATATCTCTGGAGGTGCTGCTCTCTTTAATATCTGTGGAAGAAATTTAGATGAATAGCAAACATGTCTAATTTGAAGATGTTTAAATGAGGTGAAAAGACTTTCATTACCTGTGTGAGCTCTTCATGCATAGATATGTTGCATGAGAATCTTATAAACTGTTTACTAATACCCTGAACAGTGTCAATTGTCACACTGAAGGAATCCATGCAAACAGCAATATGATGTTGATTCCTGGCAGATTTTTTTGGTTTTGTTCCAGAGAAAGACTTCTGACGGTGTTCACAGGGGTCTTAGGATGAGGGAAGAGACGTAGATCTGACTCCATGTTACAGAAGGCTTGATTTATTATTTTATGATCTATATTACATTAAAACTATACTAAAAAGAATAGAAGAAAAAGTTCTCATCAGAAGGCTAGGCTAAGAATAAAAAAAAGAATGAATCAACAAAGGTCTGGTGGCTCGGACAGAGAGAGCCAGCTGGGCTGTGATTGGCCATTAATTCCAAACATCCACAGGAGACCAATCAAGACCAATCACAGATCCACCTGTTGCATTCCACAGCAGCAGATAACCATTGTTTACATTTTGTTTCTGAGGCCTCTCAGCTTCTCAGAAAGGAAAAATCCTAAGGAAGGATTTTTAATGAAAAGATGTCTGCCACAAAGACTGATTATTTTTTGTAGTTGAATTAGATTGAACAGCTAAATACAGCTAATAAATTTAGATTGTTAGAATTAGTAATTAAGATATTCTATGCATGCACACTCCCCCAGCTATTTCCAAATTAATTCCAGATTAGAAATCCTTTTTTTATATCTAAATGATGTTATTCAGACCATTTTATCTATCTTTGCTCTTGATTGCTGTAATCACTCACTTGACCTTGGAATTTTCACTATGAACAATAGGAGAAAAAAAAAATGGAGCTATTGCAACCATTATTTGTAATCCCTGGCCTGTTTACATTATCTATCTTCTCATTCACTACACCAGTTCTCATCCATTTTCTGGTACAAATACTTTTAGTCTTACAGTCCAGCCTCTTTAGAATTTGATCTGTTTTGCTGCTATCTTATTAAACACCCTTCCTCATCATTCACTAATTATGTTGTCATACTCCATACTCTTATGTACCAATTTTCCAGGTTGCTGCCCTTAATTTCCCAATTGCATACTGACGATTTCAGAAAAAAAAATTATTGCAATGCACAAAATTTAATGAAGGGGTTAATTGCTCTGGTAAAAGGAACATATAATTTCTTTACTTCTAAAACCACTAGATGTTAGAGCTCTATCTCTTCTATAAAACTATTTATGTATGATTGTGCATGTAATTAAAATATGCAAATAAAGTCCCAAGTAGAGCACTCCATTACTTGTCAGCATCCAACCAAGCAGCAGACAGTTGTCAGAGAAAGTAGATATCTACAAAAACAAGTTTGAACACTTTCATCTAAAACAACAAATATATGTTACCAAAATCAAAAGGAATTTTGGCTAATACACTCCTTCCTAACAAGGCTTAAGTGTGTTTTTGGAAAATATGTGATTTGGAACCACACAAAGAGAGAAATTAAAATAAACAAAAAAATAATTCTTTAAAATTTCACCACGGAAAGAAACAACATACCTAGCATTCAGATGACATATATTAAAAAAACAATTATCTACTCTTGTGTTCCCTAATAAATACTGAAGGCAGAACACAAGTATATTTGGAACTGGACAGTCAACTCAGTGACCTGAAATAATCTTTAAAAGAATTTTTTCAAACAAATGGTAGGAAAAGGATTTTCAAAAGTATCCTTAAACCTCAAAAATACACAATATCAGAAAAGGTGTGAATCCATCAGTAAAGGGAAAAAAATTGCTAATACTCAGATTTCAAGGTCTTTCTTCTAAGAATCAGCTCAAGAAATATAACTAATAAATCAGATTATTATTTACTTATATGGACTATTTCAGAAAGCCACACTTCCTAATCCAAAATGCAGATCATTGTGACATTAAATTTATCTTCTTTTAAAAAAGTCAATAGAGACAGACTCTGTAAGAATCTATTTTCAGACAATTATGACACCTTCTCATTCCCTATGAGTGATTGTGTCAGCATAAATTTATAGTGTGATTTAATTAATTTCATATAATGCATCACATTTTTTAACCGAAACACAGTTATTGTGCATGAAATACATTAATATTTTTCAAAGTAACTCAGGTAATTTGTTAATTCAAATAAAATACAGTAACAATGGGAAAAACTCCTTATTTCTCTTTCAAATCAAGCAAGAGAGAGGTTTTCATGTAACATTTGTTGGATTACTGAAATCTTTTGTATACAGATTCTATACAGATCTGCTACCATGACAAAAGACAATAGTTTTGTAGGGGAGTTAATTTTTGTTAACTTTCTTTACACCAGTTCATGTAAGTAATCTTTAGTACTTTCCACTTGAGCCACCCATGGATATGACACATTCAGATACAACCTTGGGAGATCAGGAAACATGGTGCTATAGAATGCAGGGACCCCCCGATGCAGGGAATGATTGGCATCTGCCTCCATTGATTCAGGATGCTGAAAAATTGCTTTATTAAAACTATACTATATTACATTAATACTATATTATAACTATACTGAAGAGCTACTATACTAAAGAGATACTAAAAGATACTAAACTAAAGAAAAACCCGTGACTGTTTCCAGACAGTCAGGCACAGCTTTGAGTGATTGGTTAATTAATATAAACAACCATCTCCAGAGTCCAATTACCAAATCCCTTCAGGTAAACAATCTTCCTAACACATTCCACATATGCAAAACATCAGGAGCAGCAAGTAGAGATAAGAATTGTTTTCTGTTCTTTGAGGTTTCTTGCTGCATTTCCCAGGACAAGTCCTTGCTAAATTGTGCTTGCTTCTCTCTGTCAAGAGAGATGTGGCCACATGGTGCAAAATTTCATGTTTTATTCTGGTATAAGGTGCTTCTGTTCTGTCTACATTTTGACAGGAATAAAAAGGTTCTGTACTTTTTTTACTATCTGACCTTTTCTATAAAGTTTTGGCTGGAATCTTAACTGTCACAAATGTACCTTCTCCAAATGATCTTAATTTGAGCTGGTTCAGCTGACGTTTTAATCACTGGTGTATCCATTGATTTCCATTTACCGTGATAGATGTGAATTGTTCTGTTGAGCACTTTAATTTCTTTTTCATATGGCTGTAGCTCTGGATGCTGTGTCACACAAAGCACCAAGAGATAATGGGCCGTATAGCAAGGCCCCTAAAGACAGATTTAAATGAACTAGCTTGCTATTCTTAAGCTGTTGCATTTCTAAGTATGAAAGTCAAAAAGCATTTTGCAGTCAATATTTGTGCTCTATACGACTCTATTTTTCCACCCAACAATAATTTGAAATAAAAAGGGATGTTGAAGTATTGTTCAGACAACAAATCCTGGTGGTTTCTGTTTTAGAAAAAGCATTTTTTGATTTCTATTTCAGTTTTGCCTGTATTGGTTGGTTTCCAAGGCAATATTACTCTATTTTCAAACTCTCTTCACATAAATGTTCAGACAACAATAGAGTTTTGACACGTGGGTGATGTTGAAAAGTATTTGATCTCACATGTCAGCATCACTGCTTTCATAATTCTCTTATTACCCTGTGCCTTATAACTGCATAGCTGTCTTAAAATTAGTACATGTCACATCTCACAGCAAAAGTTACTGCTTTTGCATTCTATTTCTATTATCAGGATTTTCATAACATGCTCATTTATAACTGCAGATAGATCCATTCCATTCCCTCTGCTGGTTTTTAACTCCCATGAGGGCAGTAGCTGTGGTCACTCTTGTACATAACTGTGAAGAGCATAGCCAAGCAAGAGCACATGCTTTCAAGCCCTATGACTGAGAGCATCACAATATGCAAAGACTCCTAAAGTATTAATCTTGGGACCACTGGTTACACATTTTTCCTTCTCATGGGTTTAAATACTCATTTAGCTATCAATTTCATATTATTTTGGGATGAAAATATTGCATCATTTATAAATGAGAACTTGATCTGTTGTCTTCATCAACGTTATTTTTATTCTCCCCTCATTATTAGTAGTTTGGCAATCAATTAATTTTACATTTAAACATGTTGGATAGTCATTCAAAGATCTTTCTAAACTGAATATTATCACACAAAGTGAATCAATGTTGTCTTGCTTGTACAGAAGTGATTAGTGAATTATTTATTAAAAGTCACAAATAAATTCTGCATTCAGTTTTTGCTTACTAGAAGAAACATCTAATATACAATAACATCCTGTTTTACCAGGAAAGATACAATTTCATGGTATACAGAGTAATATCACTGCATTTTTTGTACTTTACTACAAAGAAGATAATTATATTTTCTTTGTATTGTAAAATAGCTCAAATGCCTACATCCAAGGCAGCATCAGATGGAAAATAAATTTATATATATATATATTTAAGATTTTATTAAAAAATAAGTGTTACTTCTTAAAAACAAAAGAAAACAAAACCAAAACAAAGCCTTCTCTAAATGAAGCTCTGATTATAACAAAATCTGCCATAACATCTGTGGATAAATTCATTCACAGGGATGAAAATATTTTATCCATACTATCTATTTCAAATGAGTCTCTCTGTGTGAGATATAAAAACATAGTTTATCCACAGAAGCCATGAACAGTTTCTGTAGGCTAAATCAATTGCTCATGAATATTTTACCTTATTTTTAATTTAAAGTAGTATTGCTAGTGTTACATTTGCATTAGATTAATGAAGATGGTCATTTCTCAATGGTAACAAAGTGAAAGAAGAGCAATAGGAGGATGTCAAGTAATCCGTGTTAAGAATATCCTAAGGAGCTGATACCTTATTGAATAAATAACATTGAATTACTTTCTGCTACTTTTTAATCTTAGAACAGTTTCAGTATTTGACCTTGTCTCTTCTTGAAAGATGGTCTCTGTATACCTGCCTCTAGCATTCAGAATGTAGACATGTCTTCTTAATGCCCACTGATATTCCCTTTCTTCCATTCGGTTTTTACCCCAATTCCAGCCAGCAGTCTCTTGCTTTTAATTGATTTCTTTAGACTTAGTCTTGGATCCTCTCTGAATAGTTATTCTGAAATGGCTCTTTGGGATTTAATGAATGAGCTATTATGCAATATAGACCACCACCAGCAAATACACTGTATAAAGAAATACCCTGTATAATACAGTACTTATAAAATGTAAGACTCCCTGTTACCCTGCAGCCTTCATATCCCTCTACAGCATGAGGCTCAGCCTTCAAAGTCTGTGGCAGACAGCTCTGCATCTCAAACCCTGGTAGTGACAGTTCACTTTCTAGCTTGTGTAGCTCAACAGCAAGACATTCAGTCACATTTTGAATAGAGCTATGAGTCTGCTGGGAGAACAAGGACACTTGCTAATTTTCCCACAGCCCCAGTTTCTGGCAGTGTCATTAAATAAATATCCTGGGTAAAGAATTCCTTGGAGTCATCCAGCTAACTGAAAGGTAAACTGAAGCTCTTATTGATAACCTCTAACATGGTAATATGTCTAATAACAGTTGTATAAGAAATAGGCAAAGAAATAAAAGCTTTTTCATTCAGTTTATATGGTGACTGTCAGAAAAGTCTGCCATTCTCTCATGTTTTGGCTTTCCTATCCTGACAAAAAGAGTTTTCAGGTTTTGGCTCTACCTTCTCCCAGTGCTTGGGAGAATACTAGCCTTTACAGACAGCTCCTCTTCTGCAATATTTGAGATTATCAAGGATAGTTTCAAAACAGCTGCTGGTGAGCAGTAACTATATGAATAGAAAAACAGTCCTCTTGGGTTTCTTTTATAAAAAGATGAGGAACTGTACAGAGACACATCAGCATTTAGGAGGGCCATAGGGATGGACAAAAGCAGTGAAAGGCAAATCACCAAGTATCTTTTACCAGTAAAGAATGAGGTTAGCATTTCTGGTACACTTCATGGTTTTTTTAACATTAAATTAACTTTTTGAAAGAGGCACTGCTCATTTTTTTTTTTTTTTACAATAAATAGATATAAAAGCAATAATTTATCCCAAATAAATCTGTTATTTGGGAGGATATTAAAATTCAGAAATTGGAAAGAAAGAAGTCAGAGTCCTAAGCAAGTAAAAAAGAGCTCAGTTACACAATATGTGAGCATTCTGTGAGCTGTTGGAGTTTCTTATCTCTCACTGAACATACAGATTCATATGAGGATTGAACAAAAAACGCAAAAAAGAAGAATAAGGAAGAAGAACATTTAATTCAAAATAAAGTAGAAATTCAATTTTTAACTTTCCCCCCATCATTTTATTGGTTTCATCTTCCACAGGAGAAGGAGGTATGCACAAATCCTATTAAACTATTCACATCTACCCCTTTAAATTAAAAATTAATTAATCATAATTGTGCTACAGTAATCCACTTTAGGACAAGATTGACACTTAAAAGCTGTGTCCTGATTAGTTATTTTGGTCCTTTGGATTATATTATAGCTATTCACCAAACTTCAGCAATGTGTCTTTGTAACATAACCACTAATAACTTCATGAGAATCTTAAAGCTATGATGAATAAAGTAAATGGGTGCAGTAAGTAATAATTGCTTCATCTGTTGGTGTCCTTCCCATCTTAAAATTTAGCTTTTAGATAAGTCTTTTCAACTTCAATTTCATTTTTCACTTTTCTTCTCTGTTCCTTTAACATTTAACTTCCCGGAATCCATGTCTGGTAAAAATTAAGTTCTGTATCAATCAACAGGGTATGACTACAAAAAAATTGCATTTTTTTTCCTCTCATAAGCTAAATTAAAAAAATAAAAAAAAATCACTAAAGAACTGAATGCTTGAGGCTGGAAAGAACCTTTGCAGTTCATCTTGTCCAAACCCCCTACTCAAGCAAGGCCACACGGAGCCAGTGGCCTCAGACTACATCCAGGAACCTTTTGAAAATCTCCAAGGATGGAGAGCGTGCAACCTCCCTGAGAAATCTGTACCAGTTCTCAGTGTGAAACTCCCACCAAGTCATGAGAAACTCTGATACACTGCTCAAGGATGCTACAGGGACAAAGAACTTCCCACCAGCATAGTTGCATTCAGAAGGCTTACATATTTAAAGGCACTATAGATATGAAAAATAATATGGAACCATATTATTTTTCATATCTATTGTGATATGAAACCATCATTTCCTATAGATGATGTGGAGTGTATTAGACTAGGCTCCTGCCCTTTGAGAAGGTCATAGGATTTGGGACCTGTGTTCCTTGCAGGAACATGAGAGATAGAACTTCATTTTTTAATTGAAGAAGCAGTGATTTTTAATGTCATATTATTATACAGGTTATAAATTCTGTATATTTACAGGTAGCAATATAAACTTTCTTTAGAATTATAGGGTACTTTTACTACAAAAAAACCCAGTCCTGATTATATGGGGGTTCACTGGATGAGTAACTGTAAATTAAGGGAAAATGATTGCAGGAAAAAAAAATCATTTAATTATAAAATGCAGATGCCTTCCTTGCTGACAATTTAGGAGGATAAGGAAATTTACCCTTGTATTTCCCAGTGGAAAAGTGGGGGACACGCTGTTTAAACATACAAAACATCACACCAAAAATAATTATTTTTTATTTTTTGTTTGGTTTGGGATTTTTGTTTTTGCTGGTTTTGTTTGTTTAAAAAAGAGTATGTGTGTGAGTAGAGAGAGGTAGAAGGCTTTCAGAGCTAAACAAGTTGTTTTGAACCCCAAGTTTCCAAACCTAACACTGGCAGTACAGGTCAGGGAAATTAGTAGAGCAAAGACCAGTGTCTAGAAGTAAAATTTTAAGCTGAATGTTTATTTGGATATGCTTTATGGGCAATTTTTGTTTCTTAAGTTTGTAACTCAGTGGGGTTAATTTACTCCTCCTCTAGATGTTTATTATGCAGTTTATATATGAGCTAATGTTTCTGACATCACTTTATAATCAATAGAGTGAAAAAACATGCAGAAAAATTTAACTCATTCTGCTATAACAGTCTAAATTATGTCGGAGGAATTGTTCACTAGAAATGTCTGTTTTTCTGGAGAATAGCAACCAGTGTAATTTTAGACATCTACACCACTGTCATGGCCCCAGCCAGCAATTCATCCCCATACAGCTGCTTGCTCACTCTCCCTGCAGTGAGATGGTGAAGAGAAAGAGAGGGGTAAAAGTGAGAAAATTCATGGGTTGAGATAAAGGCAGTTCAATAGGTAAAGCAAAAGTTGCATGTTCAAGCAAAGAAAAGCCAATAATTTATTCACAGCTTCCCACAGGCAGGCAGGTGTTCAGCCATCTCTAGGAAAGCAGGGCTCCATCACACACAATGAGTACTTGAGAAGACAAATGCCATAATTTCAAAAAAACTCCTTTGTTTTCTCCTTCTCCCAGCTTTATCTGAGCATGGCACCACACTGTATGGAATACCCATTTGGTCAGCTGGGGTCTGCTGCCCTGTGTCCCTTCCCAACCTCTTTTGTACACTCAGCCTGCTCTCTGGTTGGGTGGAGCATGAAGCAGAACACCCCTTGGCTCTGGGTAAGAACTGCTCAGCTATAACAAAAATATCTCTATATTATCAACAAGTTTTCACTGGAAAACCAAAATAACTCCACAGTAGCTACTATAAAGAAAATCGACTCTCAACTAAATCCAGAACAACTGCTGATATAAACATTTATGGGAGATGGATGCCACACCACATAAAGCTTCTTTTTTGTTTAACTATTACATGTTTGTGGTGCAAGTAGTCAATAAAAAGAAGGATGTCCTGAGAGACCTGATCTCATTTACATAATTCAAAGAGCTGGAGTAAACTTCCTGCCTGCAGTGTGCAGTCATGTGTTAAATCTTTCAAGATCACACTCCGTCTAAACCATGGCTTTTTTGCAAAGGTTGGAATACAGCAGAGATACCACAGACACACTTTTGACAAATACAGCTATAATATTTCATTTTTAATATGGTTAGAGTTCTTAACTGGTGATGTAAAATGACAGGATCACTATTAGTCAAGTCCTATAATGTTAGGAGTTACAATATAAGGAAAGATAGACTGTAATCACAGACCTTTTTATTATGTATAGATTCAAAGAACTAAATCTGACAGAAGCTACTGGTTAGTCTTTGGTTTTTAGGGTTAAAGCTTACAAGTTTATTGTCATAATGTGATGTAGCAATGACTGAAGCAGAAATTGCCTCAGTAATTTCTCATGGAAGCAAAAAGCTTGGTAGATGAAACTTACCAAAAGTTCTCAATTATTTCATTCTTCTCTTCCTTTAATGATGCTAAATAGCCAGCTGTTCCTAACTGAAGAAGAATAGAGCGAACACAGAAAATTTCTGAAAACATAGGTTTTCCTTCTCAAGTAACGCTTTAGACATTCTTTAAATTGCTTACTAGTCTGATAGCAAGAAAGAGCTGATCATCTTTAATTAACTTCTGTTTTGTCTAGTCAATGTAGAGTTATAATATCCTGGTTAATATTTTATAGCATATATTGAAACATAATATTTGTGATTCTTATGTCTAATTCTTGAAACTGTCTTGCTTTTTTGTTAATTATTCCAGTACATTCAGCCCTGAAGGCATACATCATTGACAAACATTCTTTTAAAAACTTTGCTGTTGTTAAATTACAAGCAAGCAAATATTAATCTGAAACCCAGCTCAAGCAAGCATCTAATGCTTCAGACCATAGCAGCTGCAAGAAGACAGCAGAAGCCAGAATCAACAAATTATACAACATTCTGCTTGCACTTCTCTTTCTCATGGCTCTAAGTGACAATTCTGCATCATTCAGCTGAGTGGGAGGGAGAGCAGATTTGGGATGAATAAAAGAGCTTTGTTCAGATCAGGAAATATGTTATGGTAACTACTGTAAAATCATCACAGCAAAAAGAGTCATCAGAAATCAAATTTGTTTTGTATAAAGGCCCTGTGAAGCATACACGATGGCTGGGGTTTTGCTGTGGTTGTTCGTTGAGTTTGGTTGGGGATGTTTTAGTATTAGATGTCATTTTCAGAGGAAAGAAAAATAAAATAATGCATCTTGCCTCTATTGAAAGCATGAAATATAATCTCTAACATACTGTAAGCCAAAGTGTGTGGTTGTACTCCACAACTTTAGCAGTATTTCACATAAAGACACAGAAAAATTCTTGCCAATGCTTTTAGAAATCAGTAATTCTTTGCATTTTTGGCTTGAGTTATCTTAAAGGAACTTCTCCAAAAGTAAATAATCAATGGATTCCGAATATTCATAAATTTCTTTAAAGTGCTACCAGTTTAGTCTCTGTAAAGTATTTTTCATCTTTGGACATTTTGATCGCTTTGTCTATATGCCTCTTGCAACAGATTCATTTATATGGATTAATTCTTTTAGATGAGTGTCATGATATAACTGCGGGCAGCAGCCACATACATTTTGACATTTTTATAGAAATATTATGAACTGCTCTTTCATTTACCATGTCCTCATTTTCAGGGCATGGTTCCTACTCTTCTCCAGTAACATACTAAATTGTTTCACTCAGGGGCAAGAAAACCAAACGAAAACAAATCTTTGCCTACCCAAACACCATAGCAAAATATTAGTAATATAAATGAAATCATTAAACAAAAAAAGCACTGAGAAAAGACATTATTTTCTAAACCTGAAGCCTATTAGGGAATTCTGTAGTCTTGAAGACACTGTCATATGCAGCACGAAATTTAGGAATACAATCAAGTCAAAGTGAGAGTTTTTGCATTTTGTCAGGCATAGGGTATATGTGGAACATTCTTTTGCTGGTTAATTGTTAGATGTGCATCTCCATTTTAATGTACTTATATTTATTTGGTTTTGACAAATAGCCAGGTGAGAGTAAAACAGGAGTTAATTGTTAGATGTTTTGACATAAGGAGAGATGAAAAATATTTCTCCAAAATGTACATTATTTTATGCATTATCATCATCTTTCTCAGTCTTCCAAACTTACTGTTCTATTTTGTGTGAAGGGGAATGTTTCACAACAAACAGATGAAATATGGTTTCATCTGGGGGGATCATTCCCCCAGGAAATAAAATCAGTTCAATGGCAATAATTTTCCAGTCAAACCATCAATCAATAATCAGTTATTCACTGACTCCTATCTGGTTGTTCATGACTTGCTGCTCTACTGCTGGAAGCAGGAATGCTTACCTGCAGTTGCTGCTAAAACTGCTACCCTAGTACAAAGTGTTCCTTATTTTACTTTAAAACTGTATTGCCAACCTGATTTTCAAACAATGGGAGATGTAAACAGATTTTTTTTTTCCAGCTTTAATTTTGAACTACTGCCCATCAAAGATGGAAGCATAAAACAGAATAAGAATTAATGTATTTTCTTATTGTTGATTCTATCTTCAAGGGTTAAGAGACCAAACTGTTGTTTATGTATGCACTTCATCCTGCTCTTGAAAATTAATGATTCTTCTGTGAGAATATTCAAGTAAAGAAATAGTAAAGAAATATGGTGGATCACTTCTGGCATATGAAAATATGAAGTGGTTGTGTGCAGCAAAATGAATAAAGTCTCAGAATTATTAATTGCGCCACAGATGCTGCTCCTTCAGAAAGAGAATACCATAATGGTGCATTAAAAAGAAGCATAAGAGACTTTTTTTTGAGATATATTTGTGAATGCAAAAAATTGTGTATGAGAAAAAGCTCAGAAAGTGCTGAAGAAAAATGGATTTGGGGTTACAGAGGACATTAGAGTGGCAATATTGTTTGGGGAGAGGACATGTATTACAAGTTTAAGACAAAAAAATCAAGTCAAAAAAACAAGCTATACTGAAGAGAAAAGTTACGAATAGAATACATAAGAGAACTTTTGTGCAAGGAGAGGGGTAACAAGAAACCCTTGTCTGAAACATCACTACGTCATCTCAGTTAAAGAATGATAAAAACATTGGAAATGGTTACCCGGGAAGGTTGTGTGGAATTTCCACCCTGGTGATGTTCAAAACCAAGCCAGTGAAGACTGAACAACCCACTCTAACTTTGAAGCCAGCTTGCTTTGAGAATGAGGTTGGACCAGATGACCTACAGGAGCTGTTTCAGACCTAAATTATTCTATTATACTGTGATTCAGTTTGTCACAGATTGTTCTGAAAATTTTGGCAGGATTAAAGTTTTAAGAAATTAACATAGTGTTCCTTGAAATAAATTCTTAAGACTGTTTACGTGCATAGTGAACACATGACAGTTGAATAAGAATTTCAGTTCTTTAAGAAATTTTACAGAATTCTATGCTCTTTCTACGCTCAGAAATCTATGCTCCTCCAACCCCATACAGAAAGAAAAAGCCAAACAAACACTTCTTTTAGTACACCAAAAAGCAACATTGTGAAAATAACAGCAACAATAAGATGTTAAGAGAGATCAAAAAGTCTCACTTGGCAGAACTTGTTTTTCCCGATACTGTAACGTTGTATTAAAATGTAATCCTTAATTCCTTCTTTCAACAAAATCTCTAAATACAATAATCTCATTGTACAGAGAATTCTTTTAAATTACATTTCATGCTTAAGTGAGTGCTATCTTAGAGAAGTTTGGATCCTAATATGACTAAATGTCTCACTTGTTCTGTTGTCATCAGTCATGATTTCTTTTCTGTTTGTTTGGCAACAGGAGATAAAATACTAAAATGTCTGTGCTAGGAAATCTGAAATTAAATGGTAGCCCCTCTATGAACAGACAGCAAGGCAATTAGCATAGGAGATCCAAAATCATTCTAAGTTATTGTTATACCTACTTAAAAGTTTAAATATATGTGCATGTATGCATCACAGTAAAAAATTGCTTGAAGAGCTGCCTAAGGCCTAGGGAACTTCAAAGCTTTAGTATCCTTGCATTTTTGGAAATAAGAACTGAAAATCTTAATTCACATTCCCTCTAATAGACATGTCTAGAAATTCATAATTTAATATACTACAAGGCTTTTGTTTAACTTAAATGATAACTTGGAAATCACATTTACCATGGTAATTTTATGCCTTTCACCATAGTAGATTTTAGTTAATTGTTATTTATTTCTCTTCCATGAGTTTTGGACATCTGCAACTAATACACTTATAAATTTTTCAAACTAAGTTAAAATTATGTGCCTGGAAAACATGTTGGTGGACAAATGATTTTGCAAAACTATATATTTATTGTCACAGATAAGTTTTATGAAAAATCCTTTCCTCAGGATTTTTTCTCCTGAGAAGCCTCAGGAACAAAATGTAAAATATAATTTTCTGCTGCTGTGGAATGCAACAGGTGCATCTTTGATTTGTCCATGTTGGTTGTTTCTAATTAATGGCCAATCACAGTCCAGCTGTATCGGACTGTGTGGTCAGTCACAAGACTTTGTTATTCATTCCATTCCTTTCCTTGCAAGCCTTTTGATGAAATCCTTTCTTCTATTCTTTTAGTATAGTTTTAACATATCATTCTCTTTTAATATAATACATATCATAAAATAGTAAATTAGCCTTCTGAAACATGGAGTCAGATCCTCATCTCTTCCATCTTCCTGGGACCCCTGTGAACACCACCACAATTTATGACAATTCCATTTCTTGGCAATGATACTTAACATTGAATGATATGAACTTCAGTCAAAAATTTGGTAAATTTAAAGCAAGTACTGGCAGATCCACATATATGTAATGAATGCTTCAGACAAGCATGAAAAGTGTAATTCAGTGTAGGACTAATATGCTAAATGTTTTTGTCCTGCATTACTTAGAAGACTGATAATATAATAGTTTTTTCCTCTGTGGTTGTAGCCTAAAAATACCAAAAAGCTAATTACAAGAAAACAGATATTCTTTCCCTCATTATTGACTGCTTTGTGATACAATATTTCATATTATAAGCTGTCAGAGGGTAATGGAGTATCCTTTTTCTGAAGAAGAAAAGATTAAGTTTTGCTGCTTGCAAATTTACTTAAAGAGAAAAAAAATAATTGTAAGAAATTATTGTGATGAATAAATTGTGCATTATATGTTCCAATCAGGGTGGAAAATATATTCTTAGGGAAAAAAACTCATTGGTAGTCACAATGTGTTCTGAGTTATATATTGTGTAGAAATTGGTCTGTCTCTAACTTGTTATTAAAAGCAAAAAAAAAAAAAAAAAGAGAGGAAGTAAGTAAGAAACATTTTTCAAGTGCTGTCAGCTGCAAAAAGCATGTATTATCGCAAAGAATTTTAGGCTGAAGCAAAATTTCAGCCTTTCAGGGTGTTGCATTGTCAGTCTGCTTTATGTAATGATAATCTGAAATGATTAAAACCTGAAAGGGATGCATGTTAACTTTTACCTAAAAGAACTTTATTAATTTACCTTTAATCTTTCCAGATGAAAATAAAGATTAGAATAGCATAGAAGAGATATTTACCCTTAAATAGTAGCTACCTACTGTTACTGAAGTCTCAGTGACTGAAATCTAAGGTTATTTTTTTGTATTTGTTTAATTTTTGATGTTTACAATATGTGAGAAGTAGATATTACCCTTTGTTTTATGTGTACTATCCCTGTCTATGGCAGCTTCATCTAGTGCTCTGTTGTGATTCCAGATACAAATTGGTCTAGGCCAGAGCACCATCTTTTTCAGGATTAAGTACAAATGCCCAGGTTCACCAAATTTGCTGTACTCAGTTTGGACTGTAGGAGGCAATCCCCATTATTCCGTTCAGCTTCTCTTTTTCTGCAAGGCAAGATACTTTAGACTTACTGTTCAATAACAGTAGTCCCTAGCCAGATAAATGTCTTTTAAGTTCACATTCTAGCTTCTGTTATGTTTCCTGCTCACGAGCTTAACTTGTGTCACTAGCAAGAAATTCATCTCCTGACACTGAGGGCTCCATTTGAATCTTTCTAGAGTATTAAAACTTTAAATTAAACATTTTATTCCATTGGTCCCTAAACTCTTACTCTAGTGAAAATTACTCATGTTTCTGGATCCCATTATGAAGAAATCTGCTTATATACCTTGTGGTCTTCCTCAGTGGTTTATTGTGTGCAAAATCATTAAACAGGTTCTTAGATGAGTAGTAGTGTAGACAGATAATTTTTGCTTTTCTTTCCACATGGGTATGAAGACAATGTGAGTCTGGTAGGGCTGGGACATGGATAACAACCACAGTTCCCAGTTGTCTGTTTCTGCAGGAAGGATGAGGCATTGGAACTGTGGAAGAGTAGATAAGACATCTGACTTATCTCAGGAGACAAAAAATGCTCTTTAAAATACATTTTTTTTTTCAAAGTGAAGCTGTCTGTTTTAAAAAAAACGTGAATGAAGATGATTGGTGAAGCATGTCACCATTAAACTAACAAGAGAGTGCAAAAGCACTTATCCACAAAACAAACTGAACTAGTGTTCAAAGCAAAGAACTGAGATGTGTGATAATGACATCTTCAAAACTAGAAGGGAGGAGCTGAGGCAAATTTGCATCAGGCAGTGTATCAATTATTTTGAACGTGGCAAAGATAAGTTAGAAACATATTGCTGAGAAAGAAGCACATTGCTAAGGGAAAAGGCTGTAGTTGAGATCATCTCAGTAGTGTTTCAGGCAGACTGATATTTAAAGTCTGGGGAGGTACTTCAAGCCAAGTACTTCAAATACTGTGCAGTCAGTTTATTTTACCAGCAAAGGCAGATGCGCTCTGATAGAAAGTTTTGAGCCTGGCAAATTTGCTTGAATGTGTCCTGCAGCTGTTGGAGGTTTTAAAGGGATGAACAAGCTGTAGTCATCTAAAAGGCAGCTAATTTTGACCCAAAGGTGCCATGACAGCTTAACATGCCAGCCATGTCAATGTAGGTTCTGTAGTAAAATAAACTATTTGCTTTGAATTTTCAAAATTTGAATGGATTCAAAAAGAAGATATCTCTGGTATCTTTTTGGCTCTAAGTGCCACCAAAAAAAAAAAAAGACATGAGGACACCATTATCTAATTAAGATTTCAAATACATCTCAAAAATAACTTCATTTTTTGCTCAAGAATACTCACAATTCCTCATAGCTGATGTTTACTGAAAAGGTCAGACCACTTTTCTGAGTAAAAGGAGCCTGCAGCATCAGCAAGTAATGCAGAAAGCTCTGAGCCAAGACTCTGCTAAGGCAGCAAATGGTACAGGAGAACACGCCAAGGAATATGAACTTCCTAACAAAGTGCAGCCAACTTCCAAGTGATTCTGAATGTGTTAAAGTTGGCAATTCACATACATACTACTATCCAAACTTATTTTTACCCTTATGCCTTTTGTTCAGATCAAATGCCTTGTTCTGAATGCAGTGAAGGTCTCCTGCACAAGCACCGACAGTCATTGTAACAAACACAAGAAGAATTTGTACAGAACTGTTTCAAAAAGAATCTGTTAAAAGGGCAAGATGGTATTAACTAACCTTATAAGGAAAAAAAGGGCAAAAGAAATTAAAGAACTAATGAGACTCAAATTAAGGACCAAGAAGGAACTTCATCAAATTTTAGGGAAGCTAATAATACATGAAAAATGGTCAAATACAAATCAATTCAAGCTATATGGAAAAAGAAACCAAAAACTCAGAATGACTAGAAGTAGAATTTCAGACAGCTTTAACTGGGAAAATCTGGTAGCTACAGAAATAAAAGGAAAAAAAATAATCTACTTTTTAGGCTCTTACACATGATTTATATGCATGGGGGAACTTAGGGGAAGAAGCAAACATGAAAAAATCAGTGGTTCTACCTTGCTGTTAAACTGACTTATGACCAAGCTACATCTGGCGATATGCATTGTTGCATGGCACTCATACTGGTCATTTGACATTTAAAAATAACTCAACTTTTCTTATTCTCATAGTCACTTACCAGTTATCCTATCTTCCTGTTGTCTAAAGAATAGGGAAACAATGTGAGGCTTGAATCCTTATTCTGGTATGCATCTATATTGTAAAGAATCTAACCCTAATTTTGTGTTGTCATCTTATTGCAAAAGTTCCATACCTTCTCAGTGATTGCTCATGGGCAGCTCTGTTGTCGTTGTTACCCCTCCTACAGCAAAAAAAACCTCTAGCTTTCTTCTTGGCCAGCTAACCCACTCTTTTATAGCACTCATCCTTATTGGACACAGCTGTGGCCTATTAAGGGCAGGCCTGTTCCTAATCTTTGGTGATCAGTACAGCTGCACCTCCTCAGGTGTGAGATTGCTTTCTGTACTATTTCTATTCTCTTACATTCGATCCCCCCACAATTTTGACCATATCCATATCTACACTGTTTTCTTTTTTGGATTTTTTTAATATTTCTATACATAAATAGAAATATTGTTGTTATT
Organism: Molothrus aeneus; assembly: GCF_037042795.1. Lineage (NCBI taxonomy): Eukaryota > Metazoa > Chordata > Aves > Passeriformes > Icteridae > Molothrus > Molothrus aeneus. Next base: position 71,034,238 of record NC_089647.1, on the reverse strand, counting down.
GTTTTATTAACTTTTTTCAATAATGAATCCAACAATTCTCTTCTCAGTCATTGAAGTATTTATACCATTGGTATTTTAAGGAGGTGATGTCCAGGACGTGTCTAATTACAGAAGAGAAAAAAACTGAGGGAAAAAAAAAGGGAATTTCAGTTTACCAGTGGGAATTTGAGGCTCAAAAAGATTAAGAAAAACATTCAGAGATCTAATATATAAATTCATACACACATTTTTTTTTTAGAAAATTCTACATAGAGGTCTTTGATTAGATGGGAACAGTATGTCAAACTGGTGAGCTTTTTTCTTCCTCTAGCTTAGTCTATTACATATCTTTTATTTCAGTTTTTCTCTTAGACAAACAAAAGTCTAATATTTAGTACCCAATCAAACATTATGATGATACTCTGAAATATTTAAAATTCATGAATATTTTTAACTTAGAAAGAGATATTTTGTGATCATAATTATACATTAGCAGAAATGAGAAGAAAGAACATTTTTAACAGTTAATTATATCAGTATAAAAATATTTCTTGGATTATTCCTTTGATCATATATTTCTCCTCTCTTTTTTTTTATAAACTCATTTCATCTTGATTCTGATCATGTTACATTTTAGTATTGCTGTTCATAGACCTGAGTTTTCAAAACTGGCCTCTGAAAAATAAAAATTTCATTTCATCAAGTTCCAATTCTCTACTTTTAGCAATTATCAGTTAAAAATAATTGTTATTCATTATTTTCTCTTTTTTAACAACTCACAAATTGCTTCCTTGTGGCATGTTGATCATGCTTTCAATGATCAGATTCTTGAAGTTCTTGTACTGACCTTTCACAAGTGAATTAATCTTATTTTCAGGTACTTGACTCTTTTTAAGATCAGAGAGGCTCCCAAGTTTTTAGAATGCTCATTTGAATCATATATGTATTTTTAACTGTTCATTTCTTGGTGATATTGTGGATTATTTAATTCTTTGACATAAAACTCAAGCATTTCGTTAAGATTTCAGTGGACCTTTCATAGGTGATTGGGAAGAAAATAGAAAGAAGAATAAAGCACTCTAAAAAACCTCCCAAGCAAGACAAATTTGCAAAAGGGACAAAGAAAGGACAAAAAAAAATTCTCAAAATGGTGAAAGTATACAAAAGCAGGAAGCCCCCCACAAGGAAAAGGTAAATAATACTAAAAAAAATATAAAAATTGGAGGAGCTTATAATTTTATTTAGGTCCTCAGGAAGCATGAAGTATTATTGCTCCATTTTATTTTTTGCAATGTAGCCTTCTAAGTAATGTAAAAGACTCAGGGTAGCCCTAACTGTGAATTACAAATGAGAGCTCAATTTCAACACACACATTACAAATACGACAAAATACAGTCTAGGCTTGATTTGTTACCCATGCTGAAAAACAAATTTTCATTTTGAAACACATCACTGGGCTGTCACGGCTTTAGGATGCAAGACTGGTTAAAGGATGAGGAACTTGGGGAGCTCTGGAAGCTGTCTTTGTATAATGAAAAACCTGGTGAAACCACTGGAAAAGGGATTTCTGCCAGAAAGGTCAAACACTAATAGAGGGACTAAAGCAGTTTTTTGGGAATACTTTTCAGAAACTTTGTTACCTCACAGAGCAAAGGGTGAAATTCTGTATGTCTTTTTCTGAAAGATATTATTTAAATATAATGTATATTGGCAGCGATGCAAAAATCAAACTTCTGTGGACTCTTAGTCTTCAGCAATTCTCTGAAATGATAGAGCTCTCTGCTCCAGCTTGCTATGGAGTGAAATGGCAGCCCAGTTATAGTGCAAAGAGAGCATTCTGTATCAGCAGAAAAGGATCTGAAGGACATGGTAATAAACCTGATTTATTTTAGCAAATAATGTATTTGCATAACTGTACACTTGCATAACGATATGAAGGAGAAAGGAAAACACAAAAGAAAAGCTCTGTTTAATGAAAGAACTGTAAGAAGACAACAGTCCAAGACACTAATCAAATTATATCTGTGCATTAAATGATTTAAATGAAAGTTGACATGAGCATCCACTAGGACTTTAGGACTTTATCATCCTTTTTTTTCTTTTTTTTTTGTTTGTTGGGCTTTTTTTAAATTTTTTTAATTTCTATGGCGGTTGATGAAACCTGCCAGTGGATGTGTTTTTGTTTCTCAGCAGCAGAGTTTTGAGGTTTTTTTTCCTATGAATTACTCTACCTTGAAATAAAACATCTGGTCTCATAGGAATTTCAACATGCTTTAGTTTTTCAATCAGTACAAAACACATACACCACTGTAGCGCTGCTGGGCTTTTGTGTGTCAGCCTCTTAGAAGAATTGACTCTGTCTCCATAAGGCCTAAAATGCAGAGAACTCATCTGGGAGGCAAATGTGGTTCTACTTCACCTTTATCTCCCACAGCTGTGAAAGCTGTCAGCTTCTAAAACTGACGAATTGAGAATTCAGAATATTCTCAGAGTAGTTCAACTGTCTCACACCAGTGTTCCTTTCACTTGTTCTTGCCTTTCCTCTGGATTTTCTTTTTCAGGAAAATAGCAAGATCAACCATCTCCTTATGTATATTAATTGGATATATCCCTATGTTTACTACAGTGACTGTTGAATGGCTCTAAAGCTTTATCTTTAAATACTCAGTTTATGTAAGTAACTGAGTTCTGAAATATCTTAATGTTCTAGTAGCCAGTAATCATGAAAAAGCCTTTAAAGACTGGACTAGTTTCAAATGCCATTTGCTCTGTTGCCAAAAAATCACATTTTTAAATGTCTACACTTAGCCTTTATTTCACACACAACTATCATTGGAGCTGTGCAAGATGTTACTTTTTATTTAGCTGAAAACTGGTATTTCAAATTTTGTTCTTGTTCCAAATCAAATAACTGTTTTTCAGATGATTTCCCAGAAAAGAGGGGTCCTTTTAAATATCAACAAATTTGAAGTTTTTTGTTCTAGAAAGGCAAAATGTTTTCTTCTATTGCTTGCATAATTTGACAATTTCATAGAATAGCATTTAATCACATAATAGGTTCCTATTATGAAATATTACTATTTTCTATCTATATATGCCACATAATTCATTGAAGCATAGAATATTCTGAACTGGCAGGGACCCACAAGGATCATTGAGTCAACTTCTGTCTCCACACAGGGCAACCTAAGGTTTAAACCCATATATCTAAGAGTGTTGTCCAAGTGTGTTTTGAACATCAGAAGCCTGCAGCCATGACCAGCTCCTCAGGGAGTTTTTCCAATGCTTGAACACCAGATCTGAACTTTTTCTCACATAGCTCTAAGACATTTCTTTGCATCCTCTCCTGGACACCACAAAGTGGAAATAGGCACTTCCATCTCAACTTGCATGTGGAGATCTCCACTCCTCCTTGTTGAAGACAGCAATTTTTCCTGTCAGTCTCCTCTAAGACAGCATCCTCAGCTTCTCCTCATACATCATTCCCTCTAGCCCTTCACCATGTTTTCTGCCCTCCAGTCAGTCTAGTAACTTGATTCCCTTCTTTTATTGTGGATCTCAAAACTGCACACAGGTGCAGGACACACCAGTGTTGAGTACAGTGGAACAGTTACTTACCAGTCAGACAAGTGCTTAATTCACCTCAGGATATAGTAATCCTCGCGTTTCAGTTCTAGCATTTCATTTTTTTAATTTTCACTAAAATTCTGCATCATTTACACAAAAGATAGGGTTAATCTCAGCTACATTTAGTTGCCTAAAAATTGGGAAATTAATCTGAGCCAACTAGATTTTATAGTCAGTAGACAGAAACAGGCATCTCTAAATCTAAGTTCTTTTTAAATAGTTGTCACCATGGTATTATGTACCAGTGTTAACTCTCACTGCCAACAGAACAAGGCCTACAGTTTACATGTTTTACTGTTCTTGCTAAGACGCTGCTGCTCCTCCTGCAATTATGTAAATATTGATATACTCTCACAGTTCACCAAGTTAAAGCTCACAAGAACTAAATATAATGGTATTTCTGTCATAAATAGATGAAAAAATAGTTCTACTTTTTGGTGTAAAGGAAACAGAAGAAGAAAGGTGAAGTTTGCACACATTTTGTGTATGACTTCATTGATTTATAAACTATAAAAGTTGTACCAAATAGATCCAAAAAAGTTCATGTGAATAATTTTAATTTTTTTCCACAGATGCTGCAATATGAAAAAGATTTACATAATTGCCAATATACAAATGGCATTGGCATGTTAAATTTTTCCATTCATACCAGTTTAAAGTATAGTTTGGAACCAGATTTTTATAGTTCACAAGAAATTATCTTATAATTCACAAATGTGGCATAAAAGTGCTAAAACAAAATAGAAAAGAATTTGCATTTTAACTTAGAAACTCAAGGAATTTAAAAATCTGGTAGGAAATGCTGCTTAAAAAAAGAGCATTTTAGATTGTATCAATTGCAAAGAATGAGACCTTCCAAAAACTGTGACCCTGACTCTTTAAATGCCTTACAATAACACATAACACATGGCTTGTCCTATAAGTTCCAAAACTTTAATTAGCCTTTAACATATTGTTTTCTTTTAAAATGTCCCTCTTAATTATTCATTTCAGTGAAGCAGACTAATTATGCTTCTTGGATAAAAGCATATTGGCTCATTAATCTTTCTTTTTCAGTAACATATAAACAGCAGCTATGATGAACAAGATAGCAGTTTTTTAATTACAATTTTCTGCCTATAGAAGATAGAAAAAAGTTTGGGATCCTGAGGGAATGCCAATGTTATTTGAAGATTATAGTTATGATTGTAACATTCTTATGAAATATTAAGAAAAAATGAAACTAGGCACCATATGCAATAATTTATTATTTCTGAATTTTATTGTCAATTAATTTCTGCCGTTAATATTTTTCATGTCACTGTCTATTACCATAAGCCATATTTGCTTAGGTTTTCCCAAAGCATTGATAATAGACGCAACTGTCCATTATTAATTAAGAAACCTTTAGGACATATTAAAAAAATACTTTTTACTATTTCTTCATTTTAAAAATTAATGAGAAAAAATAATTAGTCATTCAGAAGACAGTACGTTTAAAAGCTTACTCCTTCTCTCTTATTTATGCTTAAAACCACAACAGTCTTACTACCATTGTATTCTGTTTTCTGGTTCCTATTTCTGTAAAACTCTGCTGTGACACGTTATTACGCTGGTCATCAAATCTGGTTCATTGTTCTGTTTTTTATTATGAGGTTAGAGAGCACAAAAACTACTTCTGATCTGGCAAACTTAGTCAAACTGTTTAAGCCTTGTCTAGTTAATGTGTATCAATTCATTGCTTTAGTTCCTTATTTTATCCTTTTTTTATGTGATGTTACTTCAAACAGTTTCAATTTGTAAAATGATTTTATTGTTCTAGGGTTACATGTGATATACTAACACACACAGGTGTGTTTATTTAAAAATAGTTAATTGAATGATAGAATGGTTTGGGTTGGAAGAGACCTTAAGGATCATCAAGTTGCAAACCTCACACCATGGGCAGGGTTGCTACCCACTAGACCATGTTTCTCAAAGCCCCATCCAATCTGTCCTTCGATACTTCCAGGGATAAGGCGTCTACAGCTTTTCTGAGCTTTTCTGTTCCAGTGTCTCACCATCATCACAGTAAAGAATCTATTCCTACTATCTAATCTAAACCTACTTTCTTCCAATTGAAAGCCATTCCATTTTGTCGTATCGTTACATAGCCTAGTAAAAAGTCTCTCTCCGTGTTTCTTGTAGCTCCCTTTAGGTGCTGGAAGGTGGATATAGGGTCTTCTCAAAGTCTTCTTTAGATGGAATGATTTCAGCTCTCTCAGCCTGTCTTCATTGGAGGGGTGCTCCAGCCCTCTGATCATCTTTGTGGTTCTTCTCTGGAACTTGGTCCAGCAGGTCCATGGGGGTCCCCAGAGCTGGATGCAGTGCTCCAAATGGGGTTTCACCAGAGTGGAGCAGAATCACGTCCCTCGACCTGCTGATCACATCTCTTTTGTTGCAGCCCAGGATACAATTTCCTTTCAAGGCTGAACACATGCATTGCTGACTTAGCCAAGCTTCACATTCACCAGCATTCCCAAGATCTTCTCCTTAGAGCATCTCTCAGTCCATTGTCCATCCAGGAAGCATTTGAGATTCAGTTTGCCATGATCCACATGCAGGGCTTTGCACTTGGCCCTGTTGAGCCTCATGAAATGAACTTCATCTGCACAGCCCCACTCTCAAGCTTGTCACTGTCCCTCTAAATGACATCCCTTACCTCCACCATATTGATCACATCACGCAGCTTGGTGTTTTCTGCAAACCTGGTGATAGTGCACTCAATCCCACTGTTCATGTTGCCAAGAAAGATGTTTGAGAGTGCCTGGTCCCAATACTGACCCCTAAGCAAAACCACTCCTGACTGGTATGTACACTCCCTCTTGAGTTTTCACTGTCCACCTCCAAGAAGATGTCACCAAAACTGCTTATACATCATGCTTCTGTACCCAAATAATTTTAAAGACAAACTTGTTGCAGTTTCTCAGTGTATTCCTTGTAATGGAAGTCCAAAATGACGCAGTACTTGAGAAGCAATTTCACACAAAATACAAAGAGAAAGGAATGGCATTTTTGACCAGCTGCCTACTTACTTGCTAATGCAGCACAGTATATCACTGACCTTCATTGCCATGGGGATTAATCTGCTGGTTCACATTTAATTTGCCACAGGGATACCCAGGTTACCATTACCTGGAAATCTGCTCTCTAGCCATTGCGACTGTACGGGAGTATGAGATTATTCCATTCCAAAGACATAACTTTGCAAATTTTGTCAAACTTCAGGAGATTTGGCTGCAAATATATTATGACTGGCTGTGAGAATATTGCTAAAATCAAAGTAATTTACATACATGGCTCTCCCCCCACCCACACAGCCAGACATAGCACCAGTGCAGACCATCAGGCTGCTAAAGAAGCTTTGGTAAATACATGCTGCCTGTTCCCAATCTCCTTCTTCATGTAGGTGTAAATGACTTACAGCAGGATTTGATTAAAAATCTTCCAGAGTAATGAGGTAAAGCTGATTATAATTTCATTTCCCAGAAATTTCTTCCTTTTTTTTTGAAAATAGATGTGAAATTTCCATTTTTCCATTTTGAGAGCAGCTTCAAAATGTTGTCAGCTGCTGAAGATTAGCCCTAGTAGGCAGCTAAGCCCCACACAGCTGTTTCTTCATTCCCCCACAGCGGGATGGGGGAGAGAATCAAAAGGATAAAAATGCAAAACCCCGGAGTTGAGATAAAGAAAATTCAATAGGTAAAACAAAACAAGAGATTAATTCACTGCTTCCCATGGGCAGGCAGGTGTGCAATGATGTCTAGGAAAGCAGGGCTCCATCACATATACACATTACTTGGGAAACAAATGCAAGACATCAAATGTCATGCCCTTCCTTCTTCTTACTCCAGTATTTATGGCTGAGCATGGTGCCATGTGGTATGGAATATCCTTCTGGTCAGCTGGCTTTACCTGTCTTGGCTCTGTCCCCTCACAACTTCTTGTGCCACCCCAGCCTGCTCTCCTTGCTGCCCTCCCCTAAGATTCTCACCCATAAATTCTCTAACAAACATCATCCACTCTGTAGCAAAACTGTGGATTTGTGCTGCTCTTTTGCATACAGCACCATCTTCCCACACGATTTTTTTTTTGCCAGTTTTATCCAGAGCTTCCATCATGTTTCTCAGGTCATATTCATTCATGTACTGTCACTTGAGATGGTTACAGCTGTGACAATTGCTACAGGGAAGTGTGAGAGCCTCCCTTAACACACTCTCCCTAGTTGTTTCAGCGCTGCACCCCATCGTCTATTTTTCTAGTTTGGTCTTCATCCACCAACTAGCCTTCTATAAATTCTTCCTTTAAATACTTCTTTAAATGAAATGAAATGTATTTAGTACGTACTTTTCCCTCAAAATATATTTTTTTTTTTCAAATTTTAATTAGTATAAACTGGCACTGATGTCTATAGTACTATGACAATTCATACTATCCACATGCTGGTACCTGTATTTATTTAAGCTTTTAAACATAATTTGAATCTAGACAAGAAAATATGTATCTCCTTGGATTTTCCAAGTGTTGGATGTTTAAGGCTCTTAAAGATAAGTTTTTTTAATGGATTCAGGAGCATTACTTTGTGTAAAATTTAAAAATTTTGGTTACAAATAACTCCTCATCCTTGTCTTGTATTTACATATAAATACATTCAAAAATCTTCCCCTGTAAATGCGTTATCTTCAGGTAAATCAGTTAAACTATGTTGTAAACTATTGGTCATACAGAGATTTGATTTTGTGAGTAGCACTTTGGATGCCATCATTGGCTGCCAAATGAAACCTATGAGTGATTCTTTCACCACTCTTATGCATTTAGTAATCCTTGTTTGAAGAGTTTTTGAAACCTGTTAGAAAAACCTTCCAGTTTTAAAATTTTACTGAGTAAATCAAACAGCCTTGTTTTTCAGAATCTTCTGCTTCTTTAGCTTCTTTCCTTTTACATAACTTTCTTCACCATACAAATCTGTCTGTACAGTGACATCAGAATTGTGAGCTCAAACTATTAAATTTTAAACATTTCTTGTATTATGACAGATTGATTATATTAAATATCAGAACAATGAGAATGTTCTTCTCATCCAGCTTTATAATCTTTTGTTGTACAAATAATTATGATTGACCTACTCGTTTGGATACATTTTGTCATTAACCAAGACAAAAAGAATACTCTTGAACAGTTTATGTGACCTATATAAGGTACTTATTTTAGGAAGAAACAAACAATTTGTTAAAGATAATATATACTATAAAGGGAATTGAAGGATGAAAAAAATCTTGACTAGATGCAGATATTTATAGTGCAGATGACTAGTCAGACCAAGTCACTTAAGGCTTTCTTTCTGATTAATGAAGATAAAGAAGCAGTGGTATGCTAGAAGTTTAAAGACAGGAAAAAACATCCCTCTGGGTCAAACAGACATAGAGGACACTATCATCAATTCCATGGCCAGTGCAGATACAGTGTCTGAAAGAATCAGCTTGGTTCTTGGCCTCTGGGGAACTTACTGGGAAATAAAACCATATCAGGTGGTCGCATTATGTAGGCTCATGTATGTTATGATTAGAACTGACCTTCCACTAGAATCCTTGCAAAGAAGCATAGAGATCTTTGCCAATGTTTGCCTATGCTTGAGTTTTTCTTGCCTTAACTGCCATGAGCTGAGAAACCTCCTTGGGACATCTCACACAGTTCTACCTCTTTGTGTTCAGGCAGCTGGATTAAATTGTGGGAATGAGATTCAATTCAAGAGAAAATATTTGATGTTAGGTGACTACACATAGTCTAGATGATTAAATTTTCTTTTGTCAATTTTCTTTTAATTAAGAGTGATCTAAAGAACAAAGTCAATGAAACTTCTAAAGGTGCAATGCAGTAACCTTAACGTAGATGTCAGGAGCCATTCAATATAATGAAGCCATCCATCCTGACTTCCAGATTCTTCTCAGAGAGGATATGGATTTACTATGCATCTTCATTATAACTGCTAAGCTCATTTATATTCCTCATACACCAGAAGACCTTCAAAATCCAGGTTTGGAGAGCCAAGGTCCTAATCTCTACTGACAATATTGCAAATTTAGATATTTAGCTTAGAGTTTTTGTTCTCTGTTTAGCGTGGTTTAATTGTAGACTGAAACAAGAACTGAACATCTATGAAATCTGCACACCTCTAAGATATCCCAGTGTTCTGTACTTCTGTACTGACATAGTCATCATGTCACAGGAGAAGCACTTCCATTCTGTCTCTAGGGGTCTACACAATGTATTATATACTTACAGTAGGACTGTCTTTGACTGGGTCTATATTACTAGAATCTGCATGGTTATGGCACAGAAATTATTCACTGAGGTCACCAAGCTCTTGCATTTCAGAAAGCAAATATTTCCTTTTATTTGCAGGTAATTTACCATGAGAAACAGAATGCAGACAAAAAAAAGTTCTAGGTCAAGTCATGTGCCTTTCTTGCATGGCTCTTGATAACTTATTTATTGAGTGTGTCTCTATGTGATTTGCAGCTTTATCTGGAATTCTTTAAACAAATAGTAAAGACTATTTTTTGTTGTTCTAACATTCATCTAGTAAGACAAGTCTGGGTAAGAGTGTGCTGAGCTTAGTTGAGCAAGTCTAGTAAGCTTACTAAGGCAAATAGTGACAGACTGATGGTTAGCATATGCAATATAAGTGCATTGTAAAGATCAGTACATGCAGTAAATTAGAATATTTTTATTTAACGTATATTTATTTTATGCTAACCTGAATTCTAGGAATAGTGTACCAATATATAGAGTTATTGATGGTTCTTAACTTCTTGTAAGGTTTTAAGAGCTTTTTATGCAGAAACACAGAGCCATGTTCCTCCAGGATCTCCCAAGTAAGCCTGTAAACAGTTTTTCTATACGCTTATTACACCTAAACTAAAACAAGCAAACAAAAAATCCCAAAATCCTCAAATTCAAAAAACCCAACCAAACTCATTATTATCAATAGAATTTTCATGCACCTTTTAAGTAAAGGCTGAGGAAGGAAAAATAAGCATGAAAGAACTATTAGAGACCTAAATCCAGCAATCAGTGATGTCTGAAACAAAATCTTAAATAGATCAGCTACTTGAATTATGTAGAGACTTATTTAATGTAAATAAGACATTGGATTCCTTCTAGTCAAAGACTGATAAGAACTTCCAGAAAATGAGTTTATTTTTTTCTTAAAATGGTGCTGGAAAGTAAAGCTCGACATCTAGGAAACTTCTTTAATTCAGGAAAGACAAAGATCAGAAAATCTAAAATTATGTTTTTTCCAATAAAGTCTTATTTTAGTTAGAGGAAAACATAATTTTGGATGAATCTCTCCCTCTGTTAGTTATTTAGAGAACCTGACTACTAGAGGCTTAGGACTTGATGATTTGCTTTTCAGTTGCCAGACAACTGTTGTGCTGTCTTTGAAAAGGTAGAATTTATCCTAGACATAGTAAACTAGTTATAATAGAGAAAAGAAAATGAACAATTCAGGAATTGCGTCACAACCAGGCCATATGTAAAGTAACAATTACCTAGCATGCTATTAAAAAAAATCAATAGGGAAAAATATATTTGTAAGCAAATTCTTAGTGTGCAGAAACTTCAATTTCTTTATTTCTAATCAGCTGTTTTGAAAGTGCTTTCTCTGTAGATTTCTAATACGCTAAGAAATAAAACACAAAATGGAGACACATCTATGCTTGTTTGAACAAAGCACTAGTAAAAATTTAAACTATGTTTTTTGACACTCAGTTTGAGTGTTCTGGTTCTCTTGCTCATAGCATTGCTCAACAATCAGTTTCTTGACTCAGAGAAATAATTTTATCAACTAGATTTTACTTTCTGTTTTACATCAAATATACTAAGTCCTTCCAGGATAATCTAAGAAAAAAATTATTCCTGTCAATTAAGGAACAATAGAATGAAATTAATAAAAAAGCCAAAGAAATATGACCAAAAAAACCCAACATAGACACAGTGAAAAATCCTAACAGTGTTAAACAACTGTATTATTGAATGAATACATTCATATATTATTTTAAAAATGTGGTTAGATTTTTTTAAGAAAAAAAACTCAATTGAAAATATCTCAACTGTATTTTTACAATTAAAAATTATCCTATGAGATTTTTCCAGGGGAGCAAGCGTTCACCATGTTTCATAACTGGGAAACAGTTTACCCAGTGAGTTATTTGTTCAGCTGCTTCAAGAACCATCATCTTCTCATAGAGAACCTCCTTTTTTGATAGAAGAACTGTATTTTTATAAACAAATATAAATACTTAGCACTTTGAGTTGTAAATTATGAATTTAAAACTTAGCAACATCTTTGGAAAGTGAGACAATATTATAGACTACTAGTTCTATAATTTCTGTGGAAAAAAGTATTTTTATTATCTCACAGCTCTTGTCTTATTCCTTATTAACCTTTGAACACTCATTTGTGGATTGATATCATCTCTACATCAGTCCTTATGTGGTGTAGTTCGTCTATATATTGACACTAGAATCCATGCACAGACTATGGAATTTCATGGAAGTGGCTAGATCTTCTCAGGGGCTATAGCTGAAACCCTGAATATTTAGTAATCTCTTTTAAACTCCTTTAATTTTGTATTCAGTCCAAAAGCAATCCAGGATAAAAAGTTCTGTCCCTGTTTTTCACCTCTACAGAGCTATGGCCAATGAGGACATCTGACAATGAATATATTCAATTAAATGTGCACAAAAATTTAGACCATTTAGTGTGAAAGTCCTTAATACAGCCTGTTTTTAAAGATGCTTGAGTTTTGTATATTTTTGTACCACAAAATGGAGCGCTGACTAGAGAAATCCTGAGAGCTAGAATTAGTTGGTAAGTTTGCATGAGTTACCACAGAACTATTTAAGGATACTAACTCATGGCATATAAACAGTATAGTCAGGTCAGCAGGGCTGTTTAGCCCAGAGCTGATACATTTCTGAATCCATAACTAGCTCTTTTGTAACTAGCTGAGACATTTCTGCACAATACACAGCACTAGACTGGACATACCTGTAGGCTGTTGAACCCGTGGTACATCACATTTACTGGGTAACTGGCCTGATTTTCAGAGTGATTGAACCTCTTCAAACGACCCTGGAGATTTCAAATAAAATTATAGAAATTTTAAGCATAAATGTAGTTAATTTAAAATACTAATTTCTTTATATTATTAATCAAATAACTCTGGAACAAATTCTGGTGAATGTGAGGATATTGCTTGTTTTCTTTTGATTACAAATACAGTATTGTTTTTACAGTGTAAACCAGCTAGCTCTATTTATTATTTAATATCAATGTCAATATGTGGCAACATAAGAAATGTTAAAATATGGATAAAATTAACTAGACAATTACCTTGTGCCTAAACTTCAGATGCTTAGACAGACTTTTTGCTTCTGGTTGTGTTGTTTTTGTCTTTTTTTAATTCAAGTGCTGTTTTCATCATATGAAAATTAATTGATGTGGTTGTCTTTGAGTCCTCCAGAGACACATCTGTGAAGCTAAGTTTAAGTACTTAAGTTAGACTGGCTCTGTTCCATCCTTTCTGGGAAGAAGTAACAGACTATTCCTGTGATTTATATTCTAGCAATATGAGTAATGTGCTTTTATAATACAGAAATATTTTTGTAGCCATTTAGTTTCTTTTAATTTAGTAATTGTAACAATTGGGACTTAAACAAGCACTTAATCTGTCACTTTCGTGCTTTGGCAAATAGTTTACATCGTCAGAATTGGAAAGACCATGTAGATGCAAGAACATTTTCAGAGACTTCAATTCAAAGAGATGCAAGACAGCTTTGAACAGAACTGGCCCTTATTTAATCATTCTTCAGACAATGCTTCTGCTCTCTCATAAAGATCTAATACAACAGAACCTTACCCTGAAAAAGGAAATGAGAGAAAGAAAAAATCAATTAATTGAAGTTATTTTCATTCATTCCTAAAACCACCTCTACCAAAAACTATTAATCACAGAAGCCTCTTAAGGCATCATCCTTAGCTCTTCCAGGGTTTACCAAGGTCTTGTTCCATTGCAGATCACTTTACACACGGACTGATATTTATAGGTTCTTCTGATTTCAAAATTTTGGATTACAAATTTTTCCCTTTTTTTAAACAAAACTTCCTAATTATATCTACTGTAATGTCAAGCCCATTTTGAATTTTCCCTATGCTTTCTTTGAAACAGAATACACAGATATCTATTTAAAACTGATTTTTAAAGTTGCATCAGTTTTAAATACTTCATTGAGAACCTTTATCCACTTTATTCAGGAACATGATTTTGCCAAACAACTGGTAATAACAAGACAGATATTAGAAAATGATGGTATATGCAAATATTTGCCTATTGGGTGGACACATCAAGATAAACACATACACAAGTCTATTAGTAGCAGAAACTATTTTCATCCCAACCATTTAGGTTGATTTTTCTTTTTTTTTTTTTTTTTAAGACAAATCACTTGTTCCTCAGTCTCACACAATATCACAATATGCAAAGGATGAATTTATAGCATTTAGGAAAAATTTTTAAAAGTAAGGTATAGCTTTTAACATCCACATGAGAAATGTGACTTTTTTTTTTAAGTGTATTTAAGAGTACCTGAAAAGTTTAAAAAAAGGTTCTCATTTTTTTCTTCAATAACTGGATTTATTCACCTGTTAAATGAGTGATATTTTAGACAAATTTCATTGAAAAATATAGAAATAGAGGAACAGTATATCCTCAAATTCTCTTCCTTTTGACTTTTATAACCTAGCTCTTTAGCAGTCTGGAGAAATTAATTTTCATTTCCCACATAATAATACTCCATAACTGGCTCAAACATTTAGGCCCACTGCCTGCTGCTGAGACCAATCCTGCTTACCATCCTCTCACCTCTGTCTATTTTCATGTGACCACAAAGGAATTTTGTAATTTATTTTATCAATATGGAAGCTAATTTCATTTTTTTTGCAAGATTTTCCTTTACTTGGAGGAGAAAGGTAATTTGACACCTTGCAGAACACAGGAGCAGATACTGTAAAAAAAGGGTTCAGGCAGGATATGGAAGAGAGGAGAGAAGATTCACACTGTGCTTTCAGCCTAGTGCAATCACAGATCAGCCTGAAGCTACATTTCATATCTAACAGAGACACCATAGTAAATATCCACTATAAACTTAGGTTGTTGATTTACAGTTCCGTCATGGTTGTTAGGGTGTCCATTTTATTTAAGTACAAATAAGTAACATGTTGACACAATAAGATGGCAATATTTTTCAGTCTGTACTTTACATAGTTCCATTAATACCTTTAAATTGATTTAATAATCAATATATGCCACAAGATGCTTTTCCAAAATCATTATGTAAAATGTTGCATATCTGTTAGGTGCTACTAAGGGAAGAAAATCTGGATGTTCTGTAGGCAGAAAATGCAAGCATAATAAAAATAGTAAATATGAGCCTTTCAGCGTGAGACTTTGTACATTATTTTCTATTTTTGCTTTGCACACAAATAGAAGCATAAGTTCTTATTCTCATTGCACAAAGACCCATATTTCCCATGAGACAATTATGTAGTCTTGTATTGGGTTGGCATGGTAAAGTTTTGAAGAAGATAAGTGTGGGGAGCAAAGTGTTTTTAAGATTTGATTTTATATCTCATTATTCTATGCTGATTTGATTGGTAACAAATTAAACTAATTTCCCCAAGTCAAGTCTGTTTTACTCATGGTGGTAACTGATAGAGTGATCTCTCTCCGTCTTCATCTTGACCCACAAGCTCATCATTGTATTTTTTCTCCCTTATCCCACTGAGGAGAGTGAGTGACAGTGTAGCTTTGGTGGGCACCTGACATCCAACCAGGTTCAACCTACCACAACTCTGTTTCCTAATCAAACATAAAAAATATTCCTTTACTAAGGTTATTTCATATCATCATGTAATTTCTCTTTTGTTCTTTAATCATAATTTTCAATATAGTGCCCATGTGTATAAATACTTTGTCAAGACTGAAAGGAATATTCAACCTAAATCCACATTGTTTCAGTTGCATGTTTGAGAGACAGCAAGGGAAACACTAAAACAATGATCTGAACCTTTTTCACTGCATATGAACATTTCTCCTTGCCATTTCCAGCATGGTTGCTTCAACGCCATACGGCAGTTCCTCCCACTCAGCAGATGTCGCTCCCCATACTACCATCTCACAGTTTCCTCTTTATTCCTCTGCAGACAGTTGCTGAGGAATAAGCACCATCCTGCAGTGACATGCTCAGGTTGAAACCCATACAACTGGAAAAGACTTATTAGCTTAGACTTAATGTGCAATTATCTTCCTGCTTTGGAGAGCCAGACTGCAGACACACACACACCCCCACATACCACACTGCTAGTATTTGAAGTCAGACAGTACTTACAGGTGTTAGCTGACATAAATATACTTTCCAAATTATTTCTGAGGTGAGATCCCAAATTCCATATTTTCACAGTCATCTTTTAACTGGGTGAACTTGTGAATATAGACCTGGTATTGAGCTAGGAAACCAATTCATTTTTGCTTTTTCTGATCAGTTTCTGCACATCAAAATATATTGCTGTATATCAAATAATTATTCTAATTCGATATGAGAAGACGTAAATCTTGTACATTTTGTTATAGATATTTTTGCTTTTACTGCTCATTTTCTTATATCATTACTGTTACCAGTAAATTTTTTTTATCTTAACCCATGATTCACCTTTTGTGCCTCCAGTTGTCCTCTCCAACCCACCTCAGGGAGGGGGAAGGAGAGCAGGGAGAAATTGCTGTATGGTTCTAGTGGGAGCACTAAACTTGAGAATACCCTTCCTAAACCACAGTGGGGAAAGGAAGCTGTACAGATATTTATCATTTGTTGGAAGTTATAGCTCATGGGTAGCTTTTGATGGCTCAGAGGGAATTTAGATAGTCCACAGAATAATTTGAATAAGGGTCAACAGAAACAAATAAACAAAAATACTGTATGTAGAATTACTTGATTCTGGTCATATCTGAAACCTGAACATAGAACTACTTATTTCTGAAGCTTTTTTTTATAAACTCTATCCATGTGCAGTAGAAAGTTTGTTTTTCTCCCCACAGTTCACAAAACAGTTGTTCAAGCTATGCTTAAGATTTGTACAAATGACAACTTGAAAACAAAGGAAAAATACAGCATTACTCAAGCTGTTGTCTTGAGATGCCTTTCTCAAAGATATCAATATTTCATGCTTTCTGAATGGAATCAACTTCAACTGCAAAACTGATGGAACCTTCTTAAATTTTTGGTACATATTAGGCAGGAAGGAAACAATCTTAAAATTATGAGTCAGTGCAGTAAGTGTGAATTTGAGACTTACATTTTATGGATATCTTAAGGTCAATTTAAAATCAAAAGCACTTAAGCTTTCTAATATAAGAGATATAGTGCATATTGAAGTCTGCTTTAACATCAAAAGATGTAAGGCACAGTTACTCATTTAGTTTAGAGCTAGCTATTTTGTATTAGCCAGTTTCTCACATTCATCTTTAAGATCAAGACAATTTGTGACATAATTAAAAAAAAAAATTATATCCTAGCATGTTACCAGTGTTTCTGATGGATTCCTTTGATTAACATATACATGTATATGCCATATGTGTTAATCAAAGGAATTAACACATGTGGCATGTACTTTAAGATATAAAAATTTCTAAGTAATGAATATAATCTATTGAGAACAAGTAAGAATATATCATAATCAAATTTATTTTTTCTTTTTAAAGAATTTCCTTTATTCTTATAATTGGTTCTTTAATATTTCTGATACATTTTTATTGTCTAAATGTTTATTCTATCAGTAAATAATGCTTATCTTCAAGAACAAAGATAAATTAAGTTTCTGTTGTCTGTGAATCTGGTTTACAAGACTATTTAGGTATTCTTCTTGTTATGAACACCAAAGAAGACTGCAGAGTCCTTCAGCCAGATTGAGTGTTCAGTCTTGTGTTAATATATATATGTAGGGTCCAGGAATCAGTAAACACTCTTGAGTGTGTTTTCTGTTTCTAAACAAAAAAATCTATAGACTTTCTCCTGAACATGCACTTAAATTATTAGAGAATGTAGACTAGGTTCATAAAATGAATAGAGAACAGGAACTAAAATGAAACAGTTTAAAATAATATAAATGGTCACTTTACATAATTTTTTGGTCTTTGCATGTTTTTATTTTGATTTATAAAACCAAGATATGTTAGAAATATTGCTTAGCTCAAAAATAAAACTCTTTGAAATCTGATTAAAAGCTCAAGCAGGCCCAAGCAGATATGTTTGGCTTACTCACAGAAGACCATTTTTCAGTTTTTGAAATGGACTCTTACAGTTTCTGATATGTTGGTGAATAGTATTGAGGGAAAAGGATTGCAAACCTGGATGATTCAGAGTTGCTGCCACAGGATGAGGTTAAGGTCACTAGAGTAATCTACAAAGTGTTTAAAAGGTTCAAGGCCATAAAACAATACCTAAATGGCAGTGTGCTAAACTATAGGTTGGACTTGATGTTCTCCAAGGTCTTTCCCAAACTAGTTGATTCTGTGAGTCTGTGATTTATCCTTCTCACAGTGCTTGTGATCAGATAACTCAGCCAACTATCTGAAGTAGTATGTCAGTGTGGACATACTGGAGTTTTCCTTAGTTCTCTGGAAAGGTCAAATTTCTCTGGTGATTCATGTAAAGCCCAGGGACCTTCTAGTGGTCCCTATGTTCATAGGCATTAAGGTGTGGGAGAATAAACATTGTTCAGACAAACTTAATTTTTCTGATCTCCAAAGAAAAAGCAAATCAGATTGCAAGCGTATATTCTTGATAGTTTTCAGACTTGTTTCTGAGGGTGTAGCTGTCAAAAACTGCTTAAGCACTTCTGAAGAATAGCTGGCCTATTGGCTTATTCTTGTTTATTTGTTTGGTTTTTTGTTCTGTTTTCTTGTCATTTTGGAAAATTTTATAAGACCAAAAGAGACAAATTCTCACAGGATTCACTTTCTCAGCTGATGGCAAAAGCAGTTAAAAAATGCAGGGCTTTGTTACAAAATAAGTGTACACTGTAGGAAAGCAGGGGGAGGAAGGGTAAGCATTACAAGTAATATTAGGGAATAAAGTCTCAAAGAGTCTTAGATTGAGCAGGAGTGTGCAGCTATGCCTGGTTGGAATTAAAATATTCTGATTTCAGAAGGAAGTGACATTGTGGACATCATCGGTGAAGCAGACTTGATGTTTAAACATATCATTAATTTAAACAAAAATCTATAAAATTCCTCTTTTACTGTATCCTTTCAGAGTATTTTGAAAGCTTGAAAGTTAAGTATCTTGGATTAAAAAGAGTAATAGGTATAGTTCACAGTTAATATGTAATTGTTCATTATAAATCTATGCGTGCTTATTTTTTTAAGTATCAAGAAGTGGGCCTTCTTTAGGCATGATTTAGTTCTTTCATAAAGTCAAAAAAACTGATTACACTATTCTAATGCATTTGTGCTGTTAAAAGCTCTTTGGATTTGTTTAGTTGGTTTTGGTTTAATTGGATTTTCATTCAATTAAAAAAAAAGACAAAGGATTTGTGTAACAGCTCACTTATATCTGAACAATTAACTACCTGTCAGCTGGATTGCTGTGTTGTCTACACAGTAAAAATTGTAAGTAGATGGAGCAAAAAT
The DNA here is from genome assembly GCF_037042795.1 of Molothrus aeneus. Lineage (NCBI taxonomy): Eukaryota > Metazoa > Chordata > Aves > Passeriformes > Icteridae > Molothrus > Molothrus aeneus. The sequence goes on along the minus strand of NC_089647.1, from coordinate 71,014,865 downwards.
TTCAGTGGACAGAAAGTCAAAATGTGAGATAAATGGCTAGTTGTGGAAGTCTTATTTTTTGTATTTTAGAGAACAGACATGAAAAAACATTGTTCTTTTTTCAGTGATGATGTGAAAACAATTATCTCAGTCTTCCTATTTGTAATGAAAAAATAATTATTCTGTGTCTTTCTAGGATTAAGTACAAATTTTTGACCCTAAATGATTTGATCCTTCATACTCCAGAGTATTTAAAAAATTTAGATATAATGATTGAATTCTTTTAGAAATTCCTGTGTCCAACTCATTTCTGGTCTTGTCATGTTTTCAAGAATTGTGGATTTAGAGAAGCAGAACATGTATGTAGGTGGTTCCATACTATGGAAGTAAAACTGTGATTATTACTTCATTCAAGTCTAACTAAATTTTGACTCTGTTACTTATAAAAAAGATAATGCATCCTCTTGACAGTTGGAACATTCGCATATTGAATGGGAATTATGGTTTTACGGATATTTACATATGTAACAAATAACATAGTTAATTTGAAAAAGAATAATCACAAATTGTGTAACCGTGCAAAACTTATTTTCCTGTGGTTTTTTGCTTTTGTTTTTTGTTTGTTTTTCTTTCATGAGTGAATAGTTTAAACAATTGAATATTTTAGACAATTGAAAATGCAAAGTTGAAGCTCTTTGAAATGCTTAAGTCACATTCAGCAAATATATCTGTAGTTCAGACAGATATGGTAACTATTTATTCTTTTATATTCATAGTCTGATGTACTCTAAAAGAATATTTAGAACAATTCTAAAGCAGTACTACTACTTATTTTTGACATGGTTGAACTTTGGTTGTCATTTTTCTTCATATCTGGGTATCTTGCAGTTCTACATTTTCATATTTGTGAATGAGTGAAAGCAGGTTTCCAAAGTCCTCATTTTGGAGTACATGTTTTCTTGAGTCTTCTGAGTCTTTATATATATATATTTTAGCATTAACTATCAGACAATGTTTCCATCTGTCACAGTTCCCACAGAACTATGGCTTAATGTTGAAGTATTAGGTTCTCCAGATTAATCCCTTCTCACAGTTCAGGTTTAGGTTATTAACAAGATGTCAAGACAGGTAGATTTCAATTAAGACACTGGGAAAATTCATTCTGACTTATCCATATCTTGGTCTTATCTTTCTTGTTCCCACTTTTTTAAGCAATTCCCTGTTTAAATAGCTCCCTGTTACTCTTCCTAAACTCTCTTCAATGTTTTCATGCCAGCAGACCTGATAACTCAAAAGATGATCAAAAAATAAAATATAGAGTATCCTGATTTAGAAATATATTCACAAGGATCATCAAAGTCCAATTTCTAGCCCTGCACAGGTGTCATGGTTTAGGAATGGTATTCCCCAATCTAATTTTCCTGTTGAAACTCATGTGCCACTCACTGGCTTCCCTCTATCCCTCCCCTGAAGGAAAACTGGAGACACAAAAGGCAAGATCACAGGCTGAGAAAAGAACAGTTTACTGGAAACAGCAAAGATATAAGAAAATTAATAGTAATAGTAGCACTATAAATAACAAAGTGTACCAGATTCACATGTGATTTCTTAGAACCAGTGCTCCCTCTGCCACATTTATTCAACCCAAAGGAACCACTTCTCTCCCTCCCCCCTGCCTCTGGCATGGATATGAGGTGCATAGAATAACCTCCATGTCCTAGCCATGCCTCCTTCTGGCTACTGGCAAAAATTAACCCTGTCCTGGCCAGAACCAGGACAACAGTACAGCCCCAAGAATCACACCACGTGCCTGACAGTATATTGCAAATGTTTCTTTAACTCTGTCAGACTCGGTGCCATGACTTCCCTGCAGGGCCTGTTCTAGTGCCCAGTTACCCTCTGGTTGATGAACTTTTTCTGAATATCAAACCTAAACCTCCTCTGACACAGCTTCATGCCTTTAGCTTGGGTCCTATCACTGGTTATAAGAGAGAAGAAATCAGTACCTTCCCCTCATGCAGAAACTGTAGACAATAAAGAGGGGCTTTGGTCACTTAGTCTGTTCAGGCTGGAGAAGAGTGATCTCCCCTCTTCTCCCGACTGAACAGACTAAGTGACCAAAGCCCCTTCTCATATGCTAGGCCCTTCACCATCTTTGTGGCCCTCCTTTGGACACTCTCTAATAGTTATATATCTTTCTTATACTGTGGCACCTAAAACTGCACACAAGGACTTGAGGTGAGTCTTCACTAGCACAGACAGAATCAGGAAAATCACCTCCCTTGACCAGCCAGTGATGCATCCCAGGACACAGTTGAACCTTCTGGTGGTCATGTCACACTGTTGACCTAGTAGAATGGGACTTAATGTTAGAAGAACCAAGGCTTGAATAGTGGAGACTAGTAAGTTTATAAGAGTAGTGCTATATGGAGGTTGAAATACTACTGAACCAAGTGGAACCCAGCTCCTGACAAATTATGCTTTTGAGACCTTTTTTCCTCTTTTTATTCTTGCAGAATTGTCTTCTGCCATTTAAGACTGAACAGAAAGCCTTTAGACATGCTTCTAGAAAGCCAAATTATTTCATTACCTTAACATGATGGGTTTTATGTAAAATAAAGTAACAGATGGTAAGGTGTAGGTCTAAAGATAAAGGGCTTTTCCAATTACTTATGAAGAGGCAAAAAATGAGCAAATCTGCATAATTTTTTATATAATAAAATGGTAGAAAGCAATTTCCAGACTGATTGGAATAGGATGCCATTAAAATTGCTTCTTAAGGGAATATTTTAAGTGCCTGTTTTTCAGAATGAAGTGCCTGTAATTCATGGGCATAGATAACAGCTGTACTGGCCTCTGTGTGTAAAGTCATATTTCCATGATTTCAAAATTTTCATAAGTTATATGATTTATGTAAGAATTTATGGTTACTCAAAGGCATCAGAAATGCAGTTTAAGTGCTACTACTCATAAGACTTGCCAAAGGATTAACATCAGCAGATTTATTTTCTAAATTTTATTGTTATTGTATATCATCCTTCTTCTAATATCATGTCTATGTACTACAATAATTTCATCCTAAAGTAATTCAGAGTATAAAATCCAACTGAAGAAATTATTATAAAAACGACATATTAAAGAGATGTATTTGTAAAAACATTTCTATAATTAGAATTTTATTCATAGAGAAAGAATAGAGTTTATTTATAAGAACAAGTCACCTCTTTGTACACATCCTGACAAAAAAAGCATCACATATTCTGTTATGAATTAACCTGAATCTATTTAGATTTAGTATGATTTTCCTGTTTTCAATGTATGTAGTGTATGTTGTTTAACAAACTATTTGGAAATACTTTTTTGTTTGTTTGATTTCTTATAAAATGAAGTCTAGAAAAACCTTTTTGGCTATCACTGGTGCTCATCTCATTGTAGTTGAAACCAACACATCTTTGAAATATTTCAAGCAATAGTCAAATTTAATATGCACATGGATTTATGAATGATTGCCATAAATATTCAAAGTGGTGAGACAAAGTTTTCCCTGCAAATGTAATTTTCTCAGACTCTGCAGTGTTTAATAGGCTATTGCTCTAACATGCTCTATTTAGTTTTGCAACTTCTATATTGGAAGCGTAAGTTTTTTCAGAGTGAACATTCCTTTAACAGTCAGTGGACCTTACAGTACAGATCACTTCTGTCACTGAATAAGTTAAAAGTGTTGAGTACAAAATATTAAGTAATCTAATGTAGTTTTAACATTTATAACCATATAGAAAAGCATACTTATAAAGGTTGATAAACTTTTGCAAATGGAATGACATGCTTCACTAGTAAGAGAGAAACAGCAATATACTTTAATAAAGTAGTGAGTTAATTAAGAAAAATTCAATCATAAATGCAACAGTGGTTTAACAAGATTGGATGGGAAGGTACGTTTGGCCATTTACTGCATAGAGGACAGGGTCACATAAAGATGTGAGGGACAACCTTCTGTTGAGGCAGGAGATTCAGAAAGAACCCACCTGCCCATTCTCAGAGAGGAGTCAAGGTGCACATTAGTCTGAGACTTGGTCAACAGTTTATGGCTAAAGGATTCTATAGGCACAATGAATCCTATATATCACTTAGCTAAGATTTCAAATTTTAGCATGCTAATAATCACTTTCCAAGGATCTGTTGTAGCAGGGAAATTCTCAGCCTCTAGGAGTAACCTTGAGAGGCACCCCTACTCGAAGTGAAGTCCTAGTGTGAGGCCCCTGCTATGCCGGAGAGCTCAGCAGGCCAAAGTAGCATGATTGGCTTATTTGTGAACTACCAAGACATCTGAGTCAATGCTCTAGACATCCCCTGTGTACCATGTTGCCATCTGTTCCCCAAAGTCCACAGCAAGCGGGATATGGCTATCAAAACACTGATGTGATTATGGATTAAGCAAGAGGTGGGGGGAGAGAGGCACACTGTCACACTCCATGCATGATTATAGTCAATTTACCTTACCTCCAGAGGCTGGTGGTATGGCCAGTCCATGCATGTGAGTATGCATAAGTTATGTGAGTTTTGAACAGGCACAGTCATAAACTCAGGCACAGATATTTCACCTAATAGAAAGAGCCTGACATACTGGATGCACAGATTTTACCTATTCATTAATTTTAGTCTGAGAATCTCTCTTAGTTCTCATAAAAATCTTTCAACCTTTACTTGTCAATCTACTTCTACCAGAACCAGCCAGGTTCCTTCACTCAAAGCTTGTCAACACTTTTCAAAATGTATCTTCTAATTTCAGTCACAGAACAAAGAGAGATTTTCTAAAAATATTTTCCTTTGTCTATTCAACAGCTGCTTAATTTAAAGCAGTTCAACTGTAGATATACAACTATCTTGTCCTAATAAAGGACTATGAAAAAATTACCACAGTACTCTTTGAACAAATAGTCTTGAAGAACGCAAACATTTCTAGGTTTCAAAAGAATACAGTGATTTTTTGTACATCTTTATTTTAATGTATCTTTAATGTGTCCTGGAACTTTATATGCAATATCTTAATGAAAAGTGATAGGTTAGCTTTCAGGAATTTTAAAGCTGGAGAAAAGTATCTGGTATATTCAGAATCTTCCTCTTCTGTGAAACGTTTATAGTGTCCTTTACTCAGAGCTAATTGTGAAATTGGAAGGCATAATGAGTGTTTACTTTTTCTGAGCACCCAAAATTACTTGGAAATGGTAATGCCCTAGCTGTCTTTTGATGTCTTTCTACAGCTGTCCTGGAAAGACTAGTAAAGTTCAGGATCTATTTGAAATAAGTTAAAGGATAAAAACCTAATTAGTGCCAATCAACATTATTTTTTCAACAGTATGTCTACTAAAAGAGGTTGTTTTGGGAAAGAAATGTAAGGGGAACATTTATGTACTTAGAAAATTTTCAAAGGGGTAATTTTAAGGCATCCTAATTCAAACCAACAAAAAATATTAGTTCCTGCTATGGGAGTGATAAATATTTAATGTAATATTTATAGTGAAGAAAAAATTGTCTGTACTACTGCAGGCATATGGATCTGATCATCCCAATATACAAAGTGTAGGACAAATTAGAATATAAGAGAAATTGAAAAATATGAAAAGGATTTCAGAGAAAATTTAGGGATTTTATGATCACTTGATGACATACATATTTATATATATGAATATCACAGGTATTTCATTTAGGGTGTATGTTCTTAAATTTATCAGAGGAATAAAATGCAAAGCATGCATCTGCCTGGACTTCAACAAAGCACTTGATATAGCACCATGTGTAAAATACAGGTCAAATTAGAAAAGATAAAAATTACTAGAACTGCAAAATTATTTAGATAAAAAGATAAAAGATAAAAATTACTAGAACTGCAGAAACTGCAAGGTTCTAGTCAAAGGGGAGAAGACAGCAGATATTATTGATATTTAATATATTATGAAAGATAAATGAAATTATGTTTCTCAAGGGTTAGGTCAATAATACTCTTAAGTGAATTTAAAGATACTATGTATGAATCAGGAATACCTCAATAACTTTTACCAATGTTGAAAATGTAAAAATCACTGTAATCCTAGAGAAAATGAAGGCTCATTCCACACAAGTGCTGCTTAAATAAGTACAAGCAATCAGAATAGTGTCATTGGAGAAAATAGCAATAAAGCAGGAAACAATTTCTTCTAACAGTGTTTGCTCTTCTGTTCTATAAAATAAAATCCATTACTTTGACTTTCAATGCCAATTTCTAAGATATTCTTCTTTGTGTTGCAGAAAGTTACTTGTACAGATGTGTACATTTCACTGAGTGGTGAGTAACTGATGAATCAGTTCTAGCTGACAGACTGGTAGCTTCACAACTTTAATGATTTTTTTTAATTGTTCATACTCACAGGAGAAAAATTGGGTGAATTTTGGTACCACAGAGGTAGACATATAACTTTTGACAGTACAAAATTTTGTGTTTTGTAACTGGAAACTAGTAAGAAAAATCACTGACAAAAGGGCAGAAATTTAGGCTCATTGAAGGAGCTGTATCATATTCAGTCCTATGAGGTACCAATATGTCACAGCTGTGAATAATGCAAATGGTGTCCTAGGATTTGTCAGCTGAGTTAGGACAATATTAGTTCCATTATACAAAATTCTGAGGAGATAGTCTCTGAAATATGTGCTCTGGTCATTCATATTGAAAGGAGATGAATTTAAACTGACAGATGGAGAGAGCTTGTGTGATAATGTAGAAAATTGGAAGTGTATTATATGAGAAGAGATTGGAAGCACTGGGCTTGGTTAGTCTGGTGACACAAAGGCAAAAAGGGGATAAGCTTGCTGCCTATAAATTCATCAAATGTTACAGACTATGTTAGGTAAAGGGTTGGTAAAGGAACAAATGGATACAATAAATATGTTTTGCTTGAAACTGAAGAATACCTAGTAATTCTATGACATGTATGGAAGCCTAGTGTTTACAATGTATTACAGGAGAAAAACCAAAGATTAACAAAACAAATATTACTTTAAATAGATTTTCATATTTTTTTAAAGGATTAACAACTCTGATTCCTGCAATAAAAGAAGCCACTGCTATATGAATGTATTGCATGAACAATTAATAGGTCATGTACTGAAAGACATATACAGATATGAAATGTATACATTGACTATAGGCCTGCATGACTTTAAATACCTGGTAAAACATCTGGAAATATGAATCTGAATAAAATCTACCAACTGATTTGTTATGGAGCCAGTTGCAGGCCTGGGAATAACAGATTCTACTATCTGTACAGGGTGGAAAGAACTCTTTTTTTTTGAATTCTTAAAAAAGAGATTTTCACTTTGCCTCTAGGTCAGCATGAACTTGCACATTAATCTGTAGAAGATAGTAAAAGCTATCTATTCTATGGCAGTGTGAAAATAAAGTGTTGGTAATAGTATGAAAATTATGGTAAGATAATTCCAGGGACTTTTTTTGGCAAAGGAAAAAACAACAACACAAATCCTCTATAGCCACAGCCGATGATAATCAAATATAATGTAGAAACGCTTGAGAAAAGTTCTGGTTGAACAACATGCATTGTGATAGACTGTTAGAATTTAGGGAGAATATATCCATGTCCAGAATCTGATTTTTCTTCTAGTATGCATAATCTGCTACTAGTCTGTAGTTATCTGTTTTCTGTGACAACTCTTCAGGATTCACACAAAATTCATATCACCTCTTTCTTCTGCTCTTTACCACTTTCTGCTCAATACCATTGCTATTGAAGGCTTAGTTCTCGAGGTCCTTGGGGTTATTCTGGGTGCATTTTAAATGCAGCTATTGTTCTGGCATGAATAGAAGCTAGTGAAAGCATAGGTGGTAAAAATAAAATCTGAATATTTACAAGCAGAAAAATAGAGGTCTTAGTAAAAGACAAATGCTTCTGGTGTAAGAGAGGCATCTCAAAAAATGTGATTCCAGTGCCTTAGCCCAGGCATTTTGCTTAATTTTAGTGACATCCTTGGACATATCTTCCAGTTCAGTGTGGATGCCTCAGATGTCTTAGGTGCCTGTGATGGATGCACTCAATCCCTTGACCAAACCAGCAGTAGTTCAACAGAGACTTCAGAGGAGGTAAAGGTATGATCTGCAGGCAGTGCAAGATCTCCTGCATTTCCATTCTGTTCTCTGAAAACCCACAAAGGAGCAGAGTGACACAGTGAGCATTGAGGCACAAGTGTGTGAGGAAGAAGTAGCAGGGACATGTGAACCGACTGCAACCCCCATTCCTTGTCCTTGTAATGCTGTGGGGAAGGAGGTAGGGAACTCGGCAGAAAAGTGGAGACTGAGAAGAAAGGACAGGGGTGGAGAAGGTGTTATAAGATTTGAGTTTATTTCTTATATCCTACTTTGATTTTATTGATAATGAATTAACCTAATTTCCCCAAGTTGAGCACATTTTGCCCATGACATTAACTGGTGAGTGGTCAGTCCCTGTCTTTATCTTTACCCATTAGGTTTTCATTACAATTCCTTGCCCCTTTCCTGTAGAGGAGGAGACTGACAGAGTGACTTTGGTGGACACCTGGCTTCCAGCTGGGGTCAACCCATCACAATACAGAAATCCTAGTAGACCAGTGTCTACTAGGACATAAAGATAATACTCTACCGGCTCCTCCTTAGCTTTCCAACCCTGGCAGATGGCACAATTGCTTGAATTGTTTTCAGGGTTTTTCCTGACTTGTGCTGCTAGGTAAAAAGCTGTAGACACAAATTATTTATATCTGCCTAAAATTAATCAATTATTATTTTTTTCCTAGTCAATTAAAGCAAAGTTTAAGATAAAATTATAAACAAAACATTATACATATGCTTCAATTCCTAAATACAGATTCATATTAAAAAAATAGATAATAGTTCTTTTAATTCCAAAATGACAAATACATTTCTCATCAGGAAATGAGAATCAAGGTGCTATAACAGACTTCCCAAAATAATTTTTGGAAGCATTATGCACTTTCTGATGTGTGTACATTCATGTGATTTCTGAGAAAGTGCAATTATATCTAAAAAATGATTGATACAATGTAAAAGGTATGAAAAAATATGAAGCAATTTTTAAAACAAAAAATTAATTCAAAAAGCTTCCAGGTTTTAAAAATATTTTAGAACAGCAGTAGGATTTTATAAAGCAAAAGACTCCCTTCTCTTATGTCTCTAGAGAGATCATCATCACAGTATAAATTTATTATATATTTGCATACATCAATATCTTCAAGATCTTGTTACATGTTATCTTGCTGTAAAAACAGACCTAATATGATAAAATAAAGTATTTGATATATAAGCCTAACAGCAGACAACTGTATTAAACCAGGTTCATCTAACACTGGTTAGGTCCCTGAGACCTTCAAAGTGAAATGAAATCACACAAGAGCTACAGAAGACCTGCACTGGCAGCAGGTGAGCAGAATATTCATCAGCATCTCAAACAGTATTAGTTTCTCATGTGTAGGCAACAGAATCAAGCCCCTGGTGTGCAACCTGGGATTAACTGAACTGTTCTCTAGACATCACTGACTGTCCTGGTTAGATTTACGTTGACTATAATCTAAATTCAGATGCCTGGTTCATATAAAGACACTTAGGTATAGATACAAAAAAACATTTGAGAATAGACAGATAAATGCAGTTACTACTGAGCTGAACCCAACACCTAAAGCTCATTAGAATTCAAACAGAAATGCAAAAACTATCTTCATTAATTTGTAAAAAATGCTTTTTTATTCATATTTTCTAATCCATTTTGCATACACATTAAATTTTTACACTCTGAAGATAATAATTTACAAGGTATGATCAGTGTCATATATTTTAATATTTTTCTGTTTATCCAGTCTTTACTTGTACTACCTCATGACCTATTTCCCATTAACATTTCCTATAAAGATGGCATTCAGCTGCCCTTACTGCCTTTGAGAATCAGTTCTCGATTCTTTTCTGCAAGGAGAGAAATTGCAATTAGCTTGTTTTCTAAAAAAACTTGACAGCTATAAAAGATTTTTTTTTTCATGAAAGCTAGGTTTATAAGAATCATGCAGCCAAAATCTGGGGTATACAGTAATTTGACCTGTTTAGAATTTCATTCTAGTTATCTATTATGATTTTAATAATAAAATATTGTAGATTTCAGCAGAAGTAGTAATATTTAGAAGTAGCATAAGCATTTCAGAAGATGGCAGATCCTATCTTTGTGATCTGACAACTAAAAGCGATCAGTTCAAAACAAGACAAGACATGTTTTCCGTTATGCTAAGAAAAACTAAAAATCGTCAAACCCCCAGAAGTTCCTGAGATATTAATGGTTCAGGTTCAGCTAATTTTAATAGCTGAACTCCACAGGGGCATGTCTTTCAAAGAATATGTTTTAGGCAATATACCTTTATTTTTCAGTAGCTTCTCATATGTCTCGGAATCAGAATCTTTGACATGACAATAACAAAACAAAACAAAGCAAAAGAGCAACAACAACAAAAACAAAACTAAACAAAAAAGCAACAAGCATTAAAATGGGCCAAAATTAGAGCTGGGTTGCAAGTTTTGAAGATGTTTAATACAGTACATCTAACACCAGAACTATCCAGAGAATACTTGGATAACTTTAGGTCATCTTTATCCTGCCACAAATTGTTCACAGAATCACAGAATCATGAAGTTTAGAAGTAACTTCCAGAGGTCATTTAGGTCCTAAATGCATCTTCTGTGCAGAGCAGTTAAATCAGATTGCTTTGAGCTGTGTGCAGTAAGTTTCTGAGTATTTCTACAGACAAATATTCCACAATTTCTCTGGGCAACATGTTCCAGCATTTGACCACTCTCATATTAAGTACTGTTCACTTTTTTCTTGTGAAACTTCACAGCATGTTCCCTTTTCAGGCCCAGTAGGGAAATGATTGCTTTTTCTTCAGCTGAGATGTGTACAAGCATTGAAAAACAAGGTCACTGAAAGTTGCTGATTTACTTGTCTTTCCATAACTATTCAGTGTCTTCATTTCATGCTATTAAAATCAGAATTACCTCAGGTGTATGGAGTAAAATGTCTTCACAGAAAGAAAGGAAAAACCTTGCAAACTCCAACAAATTAAGTTGATCCTCTGAATTTCCTAAATTTTATGCATGGCTATTATTTTCTTCTGTCTTCTGGTAAAATTTTTTGGGTTCAGATCTGAGTGAATGCAAGATTGGGAGACCAGGACTAGAGAAGTGAAAGAACCAAACATGTGAGAATGATCAGCAGATGTTCCTATTTACCTGATACTGCCTAATGTGTCACCTCTTCATTATACAAAAAAGAAGCAAATGAGAACAGGGGTTTAACCTCTTAGCCTACATTTTCCCCCCTTTTTTATCTTCAACTGTTTTTTTCTTACTCTTCATTTTCATTTCCATTCTTAGTTAAATATGTATATGTACTTATTATATATTCATGTCTATTTGTCCATATATAAAACCAAAATGAAATTAAACTAACCCTCTATTATTAATCTGCAATGCTCTATTTTCATCTTTAATCAAACTGAAGAATAGATGTGGGAAATGCAAGGCAAAGGTTAACATCTCTATCCTATTATAGCTGTAGTCACTTGAGACAAAGAAAGTGTATCTTTAACACTCTTCTTTTTTCTTTTCTTTTTTTTTCAGCTTACTGCAGTCTTTTTGCTTGGTTTTCAGTAATAAATTTGTTCAAACTCTGTGTGTTCTCTAAAGATTTCGAAATGTAGTATATACTTCAAATACCGATACCCACAGCCTAAATTATGTCAGCCAGAGTTGTAAGGTAAATGTTTGGTTCAAGTCTTGCAAATAATGTTTGAGTTAACAAACCTTTATTAATTTCCTAATATTTTTTCATATCCTGAAGGTACTTCTATTGCATATTTGAGTATTATCTCAGAACAGTGAAATATCTGCAGCTTCCACAGCATAACAGCACTGGTCTTGGTGATCTAGGTGCCAAAAGAAACCTGTAATAACTCATTTGTCCAGGGCAAGAAGGAACGCCTGGTGAAGGCTCTAGAGCATAAATCCAAAGATGAGCAGCTGAGGGAGCTGGGGTTGTTTAGGTTCGATAAGAGGAGGGTCAGGGGTGACCTTACCTTTCTCCTCAGATCGCAGCAAGAAGGGGATCACCCTGCAACCAGTGACAGAACAAGAAGACATAATGTCAAGCTGTGCCAGCAGAGTTTCAGGCTGGACATCAGGAGGGATTCCTCCATGGAAGGGGTTGTTAAACATGGGAATGGACTGCCCAGGGAACTGATGGAGTCACCATCCCTGGAAGAGTTTAGGAAAAGACTGTGGTACTTATAGCCATGGTCCAGTTGACAAGGACAACCCCTGAAGGGTTGGACTTGACAATCTCAGAGGTCTTTTTCAATATAAATGATTCTGTAGTTCTGTGATTCTCTCTTGCCCAAAATGTGAAGTTATTCCTTGTAGTATTAGATAAATACATGCCTGATCTGTACAACTTCAATTGTCAAATCTGATTACATAAAACCTGGAATGTTTTTCAGCTCTGAAAATCATCACGTACAAATATCTAGCTGTGGACAAGGGAAAGTAAATCTTACAGAAAAATAAAACTGTATGTCTTTTAAAGATTGCAAAACAGGTTCGAAACAGTTTGTCAAGGTATTTGACTAGTTTCAAATAATTGAAATTTGTCTTACCTCCTCCTTTTTCTTTTAGCACATTTAGTTTTATTTATAGCTGTCCTTCCTCCGTCTTTTGTTACTTTTCTGATGTCACTTTTGTTTTAAAATCTCTTGTATCCTCCTTATTCCAAGGCATAATAAGTTAGTTTGTTTTTTTCCTTTTCAGGAATCCCAGGCCCTGGACACCAGAGAGAAAAGTCTGGAGGAAGGAAGACCTATCCTTGGTAACAAAGGATCAGACTAGGGAACAAGTTAGAATTTAGAATCATAGCATGAATCAAGTTGGAATAAATCTTTAAGGATCATCCAGTCCAAATCACATTACATGGACAGGGATACCTTCCTCTAGATTAGGGTACTCAAAACCTTTTTAAAGTGCTTTGAACACTTGGAAAGATTTGGCACTCACAGGTTCTCTTGGCAACCTGTTCTACTGTCTCACTGGACTTGTAACAAAAAAAAAAATCTTCATACCCTATTTAAATATCTCTCCTTTCAGAGTAAATCTATTACTCCTTGTCCTGTCACTCCAGGCCTGGTAAAAAGTTCCTCTCCATCTTTCTTATAAAAGCTCTTTAAGACTCAGAAGACTGAGTCTTTTGTTTTACAAGATGAACAACCCCAGCTCTCTTAGCCTGTCTTGATAGAATAGGTGCTTATCCCTCTGATGATTCCCACTGCTATCCTCTGCACGTGCTCTAACATGTCCATGTCTTCCTTGTAATTGGTATTCCAGAGGAATTGGACACAGTACTCCTGGAGGGGCACTCATGAGAGCAGAGTATAGGGAAGGAATCATCCTCCTCCATCTGCTGGCCATTATTCTGTTGATGCAGACCTGGGTATGATTGACTTTCTGGGCTGCAAGCATGCAGTACTGGCTTATAGTTTTTCAACCATCAGTATCATCAAGTCCCTGTCCACCGGGCTGTTTTCAAAATATTCATCTTCATGGTACTGGGAGTTGCCCTGCTGACCCAGGTACAAGACTTTACACATTGTGGCCTTGTCAGTTTCATGAGGTCCACCTGGATGTACTCCTCAAGCCTGTCAAAGTCCCTCTGGAAGGCATTTCCTCCCTCTAGTGTGTCAACTGCATCACTCAGCTTGGTGTTCTTTAGATCCCACAACAGAGGTGTTTTACTTTCATGTATAAGTAGTTTTTCATTCAAAGAAAGCAAGTTCCTCATAATTTGGCAAAGAGTTACATTAGTATTCCCCTACATTAACCTCACTTTTTAACCTTATCCCCTGCATTGATTTGATTATAGAACTTACATGCTGAAGTAGCTAGACACTGTGAAGGAAAAGCAAATTCTTTTATCTCATTCTTCCACCAAGCTCCTTGTTGGAGTCACAGTGTAAAACCTCAGCTCAGTAGGAAAATGTCATTCTTGCCCTTTGATGTATTTAAATTATGAGTCACATAGAACTACCAAGTATCTGGTTTTGTTATGAAAAGAGAAAATGATTACAAATGCTTTTTCAGTGAAGCTCTCATCTAGGGACTAGAACCATCGCTGAGATTAAGATAGGTCTTTTTTTTGGTTTCTTTTGTGACTTAAGGGCTGAAGTCTGTTCTCTCCCAAAGTATTATATGATTTCAGCATATCACTTCACACTAACAGAGAGACTGGAAAAGGCACAAGTGGGTGCTTTTGGATAACTAAAACTCTCTTATGATAACACTTCATAAAAACTGAGTTGTTTTGCTTCGTTATTGTAGAATTTATTCAAGGAAAAAACCACAGAAACTGTCTTCCTTTAGGCGTCAAACTTAGATATTTAAATCTGAAAAAGTCATAAAACTTTTGCAGTGAAAGGAGTGAGATGTGTACTTCCATTGTAGAGTCTTTGATGACATTCTAAGATTGACAGGTAAGAAAAGTCAGACGTTCTAAAATTTATATCTGCTTATTTGTCAATTCCCATACAGAGGATGAAATTCATGTAGTGAAGACCTCTGGAGCAGATGCAAATTAATGAAGAATGCTTTTTTGAAGGTGAATAGACTTGTCTTTTCTTTTCATGTAAACTGCTACACTGCCAAAAAGAACGTAGTTTATCTTTCAATAAATTAGGACTATTTTGGACAACATGTTTGTATATGTATGCGTTCTTAGTGAAACTTGGTGAAAACTATTCCTTCTGGTATCAGAATGACAATGACATTTTGATTTTCCTCTTAAAAACTCAGAAAGAACACAAGTGGTCCTTATTTAGGCATTGGAGTGGGTTCTCCCCACTCCGCTTTGTCACTATATTTGCTGTACATGTCAAAGTTTTGGTTGCAGGGATGCTTCAGGGATGGCTGTCGTAAGAAGAGGTTGGAGCAGCCCAATGCCAGGGACAGACAGTTCCTAATAGGTCTAGAGCGGACTTCAGTCTGTGGAAGAACCCATGCTGAGGGAGAAAATTGTGAGGCAGGAGAGGCAGAGAGGAGCTGACATGGACTCCTATCACTTAATTGCCCATTCCACCCTGACCACTCTGGGAAGCTTGGTAGAAAAGTCAGGAGAGAAATAGTGAAGTTTAGTCTGAAGAAGCAGGGTTAGAGGAGAAGTGGGTTTTTTAAAATAATTTGTCTTTGCTTCCCATTACCTGAATCTACTTTACTTGAAGATAAATTCCATAATTTTTTCCCAAGCTGAGTTTGTTTTGTCCTTTATGGTAAATGATAAGTAGTCTGCCTATGTTTATTTTGACCCATTAGTTTTTTCTTCCTATTTTCTCACCCAGTCCTGTTGAGGAGGGAAAATAGCAAAATTCTAGGTGGGTATCCAGCTGCACAAGTTCTTACACAACCATAATCACAAACAAGTTATTTTTCTCATGAAAATAGCTAGGACCAAGAGGTTATTCTTTGTCATCTCACATCATTGCCAGGGGCAAGGGGGAAGGGAGTCCCTTCTGAGGAAAAGGGTTTCCATATGGTCAAATAAATGTGGCAGAGGGAGAGGTGGGGTAAGGCCAGTTCTGAGCCTGATGGAGCATCTGGGGAATGCTGGTTCCAAGCTGGAGGGAGTGGTTGGGTAATGCCAGCTCCAAGCTGGGGGACAGTGGGGGTGACGTGGCTGTGGTCAGGTTGGACACTGTGGAGAGAATCTTGCATGTGAATCACTCTCTCCCCTTGGTACACTTTCATTCTTAATATTGTTGCTGATACTCTTTGTTTCCTTATCTTGTTGCTGTTTCCAGTACATTTTTTTTATCTCAACCCCTTATCTTTACCTTTTCTACCTCTACTTCTGCTCTCCAGCCCACTCCAGGGGGAAGAGGGAGGGGGAGGAGGAGGGAGAATCTCAGTGGGAGCATTAAACTGGGAAGTAACATTTCTAACCAACAACACTCAGTTTCCTTCCCAAAAAGTATTTTAATCTGATTGATATTGCAAATATGATATTTTTATATTCAAATTGTCTTCAGATACACATTACAGAGATTTGAATTATTTTTTTTTTCAAATCTAAGTTAATTAATTTAGCTATCAGATCTTAAAATCATATTAAAATGTTATGGCTTCTTATGAAGATTTCTTATTAATGCTGACAAAGCTAATTTCCCAATTAAATGCAGCATATTTATAGGAACATGACATTGTATCTGAACTTATTATTTAGGCAGTAGTGTAATGAATCTCACAGCACTGCCACACTCTCCAGGCTACCCATGTTTTGAATCCTGGTCATCATTATGAATCATGCTTCTTTGACACACCTGATTGCTCTCTTTACCTCTCTTACAGAGGCTGGGCTGGACTGTTTATGTCTATCCCTTGTGCCCTAGAGAAAGCAGGGCTTTGTATGCCATTGATTCAGGCAGTTCTCTGAGCACACAAAGATGAGACTTATCTTCTAAATCATCATAATGTGTAATGTTATGTCTAACTTATCTCTAGCTCAACTCAGTACTGTTTAGTGAAAGGCAAAATAGAAGAGTACCTACTTTAAAGAAAAATCAACTGTCTCTCTCTACAAATTCCTGTGAGGTCTCAAAAAGATTTGCTTTGTATGGTAATTTTTTTTTAAAGTTTGGCCTTTTCTTTTAATTATCTGCATGGAAGCTTCTGGTTGATGAGCAGTATAAAGATGTGGTTCTTCATATCTGATGCCTAAATATGAATTTATATATACTTAGACTTGACAGTTTTAACTTCAAATACAGTTCTTTACTATCCTCAGATGCCTTTTTCTCATCACTCCTCTCACAGAGTTGTTCTTGAATATAGCTGACACACTATAGAACCAGACCTTTTTATCTCTTTTAAAACACTGTGACAGATGTGTAAATGTTTTAATATTTACAGGTAAATATTTATATCTGAGGTATTTTTTATCAGTTTCCTGTTATTTAACTATTTGTGTATGTTTTTTCTGGTGGTGTTTAACATCTAAAATTTTTTTTCCACTAAGAAAACCCAGTGTGAACTATCAATTTTGAAAACAGTATAATTGGATATTTGAATAACTCTGTGAACTCAGCAGTAGGACTTAATGAATAGCAATGTTTGCAGCCCTAGTAACTTGTTCAAATTCTACATGCTACTATGTGAGAAAGTTTCAAATTTCAT
The DNA here is from genome assembly GCF_037042795.1 of Molothrus aeneus. Lineage (NCBI taxonomy): Eukaryota > Metazoa > Chordata > Aves > Passeriformes > Icteridae > Molothrus > Molothrus aeneus. The sequence continues at coordinate 70,997,602 of NC_089647.1, read as the reverse complement.
CACAAATTATGGTTTACTTATAAGCAGTTAAATGTATAATTTTCTTTTGACCCAGTTTGGCAGATTTTTTATTCAAGGAAAAACATAGAATTTAAATATTTTAATCTTTTTTTTATACTATAGAAATGGAGAATCGATATGTATAAAATGTTTCTGAATTTTAACTGCTTTCATATTAACTGAAGTCATCAATATAATTGTGGTAAAAGTCAATATTTATCCACTGACATTTCAACCTGTTCCTTTTTGGTATGTGTAGAGTGTGAACTAAAATCATTCTCATGGTCCCAAAATTTTAATACTGCAGATTTAATCTTTACTTTTGAAAAAAAAAAAATTGAAGAGTAAATTCAAAGGAAATCACCACTCCCATTCCTTCCTATAGCAGAGTGAAACCTAAAGATTTAGCCAGGTATTTGAATAACAGGTCTTGAACAGCAAATCTGAAGTGGGAATTGGTTTACTTCACCTCCAGATACAGAGATATAAAATATTCAACATCCTAAGAATTCCTCCAATTTTTGTGACTTCATCTGAAAAAAACCACTATCTAAGAACTAAGTCTCCTTTCTTACATTTGGAGAGTGTAGTGAGGAGTGTTTGTTGTAGTTGTGGTATGGAATTCAAAATCTATCTAACTGGTAAATTAGAACTGTCATATTATTGACAACCCAGTAACATAAGACAGGAGACCTTACACTTACTTCCTCTAAACTAAAAGAAATACCAGAGAAAAATTCTACTGTGCATGCAAAGACTACGATAATCATTCTAGACCCTTTGGGATACCCAAAACTGTGTGAAAGAACCCTAATTATTTTTTACATTTTTAACCCCTGTGCAGGTATCTCATATGGTACTGCAGAAACATAAACATTACAGTCAAGCAACAAGAGAAGGAGGCTAGAATAACATGTGTTGGTGAGTGTGTTTGTACTTATATGAAGGAGGCAGTGACATCTTCAGCTACAAGTCTAAAAGTGAATGATAGGCAGTTGTAATGTATAGTGAAAGACAGTGGTAAATCACTTCAGTGGTAATGCATTCTTTGGAAATAAGCCAGTCATTGGCGATAATTCACTGCAAGTATTTTCAATTCCGCTGTTTCCAGAACTTGGGTTATATATCAAAGTCAGAGTCATCATAAGGCAAAATCTAAAATCTTGTATTATTCTTACTAATTCTGAGAGGAATTATTCCATCTTTTGGTTAAACAGTGTTTATCTCAGTGGTGACTGATTCTGCAGAAGTTAAAGCCTGTCTTGTACAATTATGTCAGTAGAATATTTGTATTGTTTTGGTAGACTAGCCCTGGCTAACAGCCAAACACCAACCCAGCCACTCATTCACTCCCCTTCTTTAGGGAGATTGGGACAGAAAATAGGACTGAAAATCTAGTGGGCCAAAATAAAGACTGGATTGGATCAGATTTCAACTGATTTTTTATTAGTTAATTCAATAGTGAATTTCTAGACCAGTTGTGGAACATTTAGGTAAAATTTTATTCCATTTCTCATAACATATCATATTTCTCAGAATATAAAACTAACACCAAGAAAATTCTCATAAATTATAACTTTACACCCATGTCTTACACACATGCAATTTTAAGTCAGCTGCTTGTCAGCGGATTTCAATGTTGAACTACTTGACAGCAGGGGAAGAATGAGAATATTTTCTTCTGGTTTTTTTCTTTCTATTTTTAAAACAAAAAGAAAATTTTGTTGCTACAATTCCTTGAAGATTCAATATTAGTTCCTCTATGTTAACAACAGAGTGAGAGCTTTCTAGGTTTTAATTTGGTCGCTACTTGCATAGTTGTTCCAGTGGTAGGTAAACTATCATTCATAATATAAAAAAAAAAATTATCTTAAAATTCTGTTCTCTATTTCACTGACATATTCATTTCATTATGAAAGCATCAGGATATTAACCTTCACAGTTTTTAAATGTTGAGAGGATTCTTGAACTTGTAGGCACTCTGTTCATAATGTCATAATAAGAGAAAAAAATCGTTTTAGATGTTAGTATCGTATTGTTCAGAATATTAATGCATTTTACATAAAGCAATAACTGGATTAAAATAAAAATTAAAGAGGAATAAACTCTACAAAAAAACCATAGGAAATCTGCTGGAGAAGTCAAAGTCTTCCTCTTCCACCGAAGCGGAGTAACATGAGTATTAGATTATGTCTTTTATCTGTTTCTTTTGTCTCTGGATTTTGCTGTAGAGCAATATAGTGTCAGCAGAAAGCAAGTAGGCCTTCAAGTGAGGTCCTTTTCCCCCAAAACTCACTAGTGTGGCTATTTTGTTTGACAGTTTTGTTTTTCAAGATGAAGAACAAACTGAATCACCTTATTTTGTTTTCCATTCAACATATTTCTCTAGTAGATTGTTAGCCACATAATGTCAGTAAAATTCTGCTCTCCTTACCTTTATCTGTGATTGTGTTTTAAGACTGTACTCCATACACCACTGTGAGGACATACAAAGGTCTTGTCAAGAGAAAGTTTTCAGGTACTGTATATCAGCTACAGGGGGCTTCCACTGAGTCTACTGTCCTCCTTGAGTAAAAGTGTCCAAAGAGATCCTTAGAAATAAAAAATAACCAAACAATCAAAACCATTTTGATTACCTTTTACTTATAACAAAATCAAAACATTTTTCCCTTTCACTTTAGTAGATTATACAAGGATAAAAATGTGCATGCTAACATGCTTTGTAACTGCTAAGAATTCAGCCATATAATGTTTATTTTGAAATATTACCTTGTCCATACAAAGAAAATACAGTGAAACAAAAATAAAAGACAAACAAACAGGTACACTGAATAGTGTAAGATCCAGAAGCAAACCATGTAACAAACACTAGAGCAAAATCTTCTTTTCTCTCAAAAGTGTAGTAAAACATATGAATATTTAATGTTCTGTTAGTTCCTTTCTACCTGCATAAGAGCTATTAGTATTAATACAAATTGCAGCTTCTGAAGCCTCAGATGTTGCATTCAAAGCTCATTTTCTGCTATCATTAAAACATGGCTTTTTGAAAAGTGATTTACTTTATTTTCTAAAATACTACTCACAAGGATGCTTTGACATAATTAAGTCAATAACATTACTTAGAACCTCCACATAAAGGTAATTATTTCATTGTCAAATATTATGGTGATAAATGTAGACTAAGGATGTAATTTGCTTCAATTAAAATTGTTTTATGAAAATTGTGTTTCTGCATATAAACCTTAAAGTTTTATGATTTCTCAAAGGCAGAACTGAAGGTAAGTAAGTCCATGATTTAATAAGAAACTGATTATCTATACACTCCCCCCATTTTGGGAAACCCAGGATGAGCTTTTCAAAATTAAAAACATTGCCATCCTTGTGGTTCCAAATGTTTTCCCTCCCTTTGCTCCACAAAATTAAGCAGAAGGCAAGCTGCAAACTCTTGCTCTGTTTCACATACTGAAATAAATAGTGCACTTTAATTATAGGGGTACAACCCAGTCTGGTGCACTCAATGCCATGCCTAGACCCTTTGCATAATGATGATATTATACCTGAAATTTAATAGCAAAAGTGACAAGCTTTTGCCAAGTCTCATGGGGGATTACAACATGCCACGTGTAATGCTTTCTGAAATAAGCATTACTGTCTTTCTGCTAGAGGTGCTTAAAAATCTTAAACTGACAAGTCCTAGAGTTGATTCAGACTTCACTAGTTCACCCTGTTTGTAGCTCCTAATTAAGACACTGTGGCATTAAAATTGTTCTTCTATCTTGAAGCATATTTCATGTATACAGATATGCTTGGACTTATTGAATACCATCCCCTGTCCCTGGTAGTCCTTAGCACCAGAACAGCCCTGGCAGAAGCAGAACAAGCCTCTCTCAGTTATCTGGGGCAGACTTGGCCAGTTGAAGATGGTTGTAGATGTCTGTGCCTGGTTCCCACAGTTCTCATGTGACTGTTTCCCCCCAAGATGGAGCTGCTTCTTACTCAGGGACAGTAGCCTGAGAGACTGTGGGGTGGGTGGAACAATAACTCTCTGTGTCATGGGACTGCTGGGGAAACTTCCACCACTCCTACTGGGCTCCAGGGGCAGCCAGGAGTTGGTGGGGTGAGTGGGTGAGAGATTCACCCTTGAAGGAGGTTAGCACCAGTCAGGAACACATAACACCTGAGAAGAAAGACTTGTGCTAGTGATGGCTTTTGTCTGGAAGCAAGAAGGACAGAACAAGCAGTGAGGATGATGAAAGGATAAAAATATTGCATGAGGACTCATACAATGATGTCAAAATACTCTTTTCTTTATATCTCATAAAATATGATTTTATTGTTTATGACATTTCTTGAGGTTGTAGCTGAGGCTCAAATATAAATACAAGCAAAATTTTTCAGAGATGCCTGCAGAGCCAGAAATCAAAAGAGAGCAGTCAGAGACTTTTCCAGGTACTGCTCACAGACAATTTCAGGTAAGACAGCAGTACAACTATGTCCAGACCCCCATTACAAAACAAAGTGGATAGAAGAGTTCTTTCAAGAATTACATGTGCTTGCTATTTGCCTTCTGAAATGCAGCTGTCAGAGAAGAAATTGCAAAGACTCTGAAGTTTCTGCTGCTTATCTGCTACCTGATATCTCCTGCTGAGGAGTTATACCATGTTTCAGTTAAACTACAAGAAACAGCCAAAATGCCAGACACTTTCCAACTAAAGAATTGCAAAACCTCAAACTTCTATTTCATGTATTGCCATAATTCCTAGTTTGGAAGACCTTGTCGCTAAAGCTTAGAATCTAGAAAAGTAGAATTTGAAGAATCAGAGAAGAGCTTCCAGATTTCTGTCCACACTACTTTTTTGATTGGCCTTATTTCCCCTTTTTTCACCCTAAAGAGTTTTTGCTTTAAACCATCTAGTCAGCCCGGCATACTGAATCTGGAATGATGACCTGTCATTAAAAATTCCTTTGATAAACTTAAAAAAGTTTTAAGAAAAGATGAATTAAAGGTGTAAACTGAATTTGAACCAGAAAACATAAACAGGAAACCAAACAAAGCAGAGAAGAAATGCATTTCTGTTTTGTGTCATGTTTAAAGCATCAAAGATAGTCACAAACTGGAGATAGCACAGTGAAGTGCCACTAAAGAGCATATGGCATGAGGGGTGCTGAACAGCTTGAGGAAGAGATATTTAAAGGGTGATTTAATAGTATTTATGCACTGCTTAGAGAATACAGAAAAGAGTGTTGGGCTGATTTGGGGAGTGCACTGTGAAAGAACAAGAGAGAGAGACCACAAGATATACAAAGGGAAATTCTTATGAAATAAAAAGATGGGGGCAAGAGAGCAAACAAAACCCAATATGAAAGGTTAAGTAGTGGAGTGGTTTGTCTATGGATACTGTGGAATTTTCATCTTTGGAGGTGTTCAGTGTACAGCTAGATAAGACTTTGAATAATCTGATCTAATCTTAAGGTTAGCTAGGTTTTGAGCAGGAGGTTCAAAGAGAGGACTATTTTCAGTAGACTCCTTCAGAAAGACTTTTTTTCTGTGATTTTATAATTCAATATTTTTTCTGTAGGTGTAACTTAAATTATAGATGAGGGCAGCAAAAAATATCAGTGGGGGAAAAAGTTCTTTGGGCAGCAGAAGAAAGGTCAATAATCATAAATTTCTTAGTACGTGTTCAGAGGAAGTGAAGTAGTAATATTAGTGGAGATACTAGGTGAAATGGAATAAAAGAGGCATTAATAATTCAGATACACTAGACATATGCAAATAAATTTGTTATGGTTATCTTGATAAAAATGGTTTTTATTTATATTTAAATGGATGAATAGTAAACATTCTGAAATTAAAAAAAAACAAACAAACAAGCAAACAAAATCAAAGTCAACAGACCACTATCAAAAGGCTATTAAAAGAATTTATCAATGGAAAATGTTTATAAGAACAGCTGATATAGGAGTTGGGAAACATGGTGTGTACTGAAAAGCAGATATATTTTGTATGTAATTATTATTCTTTGTAATTTGCCTGGAGCAAGAACTGACTTGGTCATAGTCCAATGTTCATAAAGAATGGATACTTTAGTCTTTCAATAATACAAGAATAAAAGCTGTCATAAGACAGGGTACCACCATTTCCTGATCTAATTTGTAAAAGAATCAGGAGATGGGGTTGTTAGTGCTTAATTTGAAGGCAAATGTGGGCCTCAAATATGTTTTACTTTGTCCGTACATGTGATATAAATTTGACACTGCTGGTACAGAATAGTTTCTGTTTTGTGACAGTGGTGCATATCTGAGTAAAAAAAAAAACACCAAAAAACACACAAAAAAAGAAAAAAACAGAAAACTGAGTCTAGAGATGGAAATTTGAGATGGAAATCTGATAATAAATGATAAATGGACATGTGATAGTCATCCTATATAGTGATAGTATAAAGTAGGGGATCCTTGTATTCCCCTCTTAAAGTTCCCTTATGTTCTGCTTTCTGAAATTTGCTGTATCTCTATCTCCATTTGAACAAGGACAAATTATTAATGAAATACAAGAAATGAAAGAATTACTATGAAGATTTGCAGCACACCCATAAAAGAGTGAAGACTGAGAGCCTCATCCTAAAATATACTAAGGATATAATGAAATCTAATATTTACAATGGGAAGAGTGACTGTGTAGAAGTATGTGGGAAGTGAGTACATTTTGTAGTGTAACATGAAATTTGTCTCAATCAGCCCATCACATAAAGTTAAATTATGTATGATAGAAGAAGTGCTTCAGAAATTCAGAAGGGACTTTAATATTTACTTCTACAGGAAGAAGCTTGTATTTGTTTACAAAAATCAGTGAAAAAAAACCAGTTATTTTTCTTTTTAATATATTTAAATGACTGATCAAAATCAGCAGAACTCTTTAATAGATCTCCTAAGGATACTTGCAGATGAATTATAAGAAAGAGTCATTGTCCAGAGCAGTAAAAAAAGCCTCTGTAAATGTGTATACACTGTTGAAACAAATAAACACCTTAAAAAGGAGTAAAAGTGTCAATAACAACACACTTGAGGAATGATCCTTTTACTTTAAAAAGTTCATGTCAAAATTCTAGGGAGCAGAAAGCAAAAAAAAATCACATAGATTTTTTTTTGTTTTAATTTATATTGTTACTGAAATCAACAAAATGTTTGTAAGCTATTTCAGTGTTTTCAGCTTTATTTCTAGGAGACAATGTAGTCGTTCCGCTAAAATAGCATAAACTGAAAGTAATGTTATTTTTAAAATAATGACTTTTCACTGTCTTTTCAAATGTAAACTTGGTTTTATAACTGATAATGTTCATTGAACTATAAATTGATAATTTAATTTGATGTCTTGGTTACAGTAATGACTTCATAGAAACAACAGAAGTACAAAAAACACTGCATTTTCCATACAAAAAAAATTAGTTAGAATACACCCAAGAAGACTGCTATTCCAAAATATTTAAAGTGCTCATGTATAAAAACAATAATTTAGAAAGGAGAAATGGCAAAAAGTAACTTTTCTGTCATCTGAATAATATAGTATGACTCAAGCATGCAAGAAGACTGTATAAAGAAGAACTGTATAAGTGATACCCATTTTAAGTGTCTTTAGGGTAATAATTAATTCATTAAAAGATGTGCTACCATTGTTAAAGAATGATGAACTGAAAGTAATTTTGACATTTTCTTGTCCTAAGTTAGAAGTAGCAGACAGCTATCTTATAAAATGGCTTTAAATAAAATAAATGCATTGATATGAAAAATGAATGGAAACAAACCTAAAGTATAATTTATGAATGAAGAAGACTTTTCTATATATATTCTACCTCTTGTATCTGGAAAAATAGGAAGAATTATTGTGTTCCTCTATAATCATGAGTTTTTGTTGGTTGCTTTCTTTGCTTGCAGGACAGTTAGAGCAAAAGACTTAAGTTTAAAAATTTGGAGGATCATGTGAAAGCTATAAAAAACCGAAAATCACTACAAAAAGGTAGGTTAAAAATCTAGGTAAAAAACATGTAAATGTTTTCATTTGTATGCCATTTCAGTAGAAAAAACAAATTTTCAGCTACGTAGGGGGAGGGTTTTCCTAAAGTAACTTTTTAGAAGAGAATTAAAGGCATACAGTGTGCAAACTACATATTACAGTATATCCAGACCTATAGGCAGCCAATGATTTAGTTAAGTTAATAATTTAGTAACTGATATTAATCTTTGCACTAACAGAAAAACAAGAAATTATTATTCCCAGGTGGGGACCTAAATCATGGGAAGTGAAAGAAGCAGAATATCCCCTGATTTCCTTTATTCTTTTCAAATTTCAACGAAGAAAAAGAATGACAAAAGAGAAAGAAAACTTCATTCTTGATGAAATCTGGAAGATTTAAAAGCTGTTCATGACAAATGTAAAAAAATCAGCAAAAAACAAAATTCAGATTTTGAAATTTTCAGTTAGCTGAGGACATCACCATGATGCTCATGAAGATTTGACAACATATGGATGGATACTTGACATATTTTGAAACCTGAAGAAACATTCATACACATTTTTTGTGGTGTCAGGCTTTTCATATAATGGCTTATGACTAATCAGTGTGAAAAAGCCATGCAGATGGTTATGTACACATAGCCTGAGGGACAGTTTTGTGTCATTTTATTTCTTTAATGGATATTTTTTAAAAAAAAAAAATTGTTTATTAATAACCTATTTATTGTATGAAAGGGAATGTATCTTTAAGGTACTCTCAAATTTAATTTAGAAAGAATTATTATGTAATGTGGATGCTCATTTAATGCCATGCTGATTTTCTAAAAAAAGAAAACAATAAAATTCACTTCTCTTGGATTCCTTTACTTTGACCACTAAAGATCATGGTGATCAATTCTCAGAAAGGGAAAACTTGTGTCCTGCTATGGATAGCAATAGTGGTCTATTGCACCTTTGTGACTAACCATCATGAAGATTTCTGTTTATCTGGAAAGCACCCAGTGAGAGTAGACACCTAAGCAATGTATTTACATTAAAAAACACTTGAATAATGTGTGTCTCTTGCTTTAGGAAGAGGTTTCTGTACTCAAATGATAGAAGAAAAAGTAAAAGAGATGGGAAGGTGATGTCTGTGATTACACCATTCTGCAATAGCTCTCCTCATCTGTATTTGTGGTATGCTTTGTGATTTCACAGTGTTGCCAGTTTGGGATTGATTTGCAAACTAGGAAAAAATTATTTTTGGTCTTCTGGGGAAAAAATACAATGTAAGAATTGAGAAATGCCTTAATGTTTGAGGAAAAAAATGGAAGAAATTTTAAATGCCAATAGAATTGTTAATAGAATTACAATATAGTATAAGTACATCCCTATTTCATTCAGTGGGAAATCCTGATTAAAATTCTTTTTTACTGTGGCCTAATGCCAAGAACTGACAAAGAAACAGAAGAATCTGCAAACAAAGTGCAACCTAGCACTCAAGGGAAAGGTTGGATGAGAAAGAACAGCATTACTACCATAGCAACAATCTGTCATGTACACAGTTTCTGAGGTTTAAATGCAGCTTTATCAATTTAGTGGATGAGGGAGGTGCCCAGCTGTAATATTTTTATGTCCAAATCTTAAACTTTGGCTTCCAGCTTTGGAGATATTTTTTCTTGGTATTAAATCTGTTCCACTGAAACGATGTTAAATTGGTTCACTGTAATAAATAAAACAGGTCTAATAAAACAGGTGGATTTAGACAATGAAAAATTATAATCTAATAGAGAACAATTACGGCTGAAAAGAAAAAAAAATTATTGTATTGCCATAATAGTAATTAAAGGAAATGAACATCTAGTGTATGAAAGATGAACTGAAAAGATTAAAATGGAATCTAATCTCGTAAGAGGTGAAAAGAAGGGCAGAAACAATGACAAACCACAAGGTGGGAAATGTTTATGGGGCATTGCACCTGAGTCATATGAATACATACATGAAGCTTTGATATTTTTGTCTATTAACCTCTATGAAAAATATGTGTACATGTCATTCATACACATGCTGTACAACTTCCAGAACACTGAGCCTGAAATAGAGAATATGCTATAATTATAAAACATTCTGGAGAACTGCAAGTCAGTCCTGCAGGTCATCAAATACATCAAAAGGATACCAGAGTTACTACATCAAAACAATCCAAATTAATTTGTAATTTATAGTATACTAAATGCATCCCCAATGCATCAACACATTGAATTCACTAAATCTGTGCTGTGCTCTTCTCATAGTTGGAAGTTTCAGTAAAATTAGTTCAGCTTCACAACATTATCTGTAATCTTCCCCTAACCTGTTGATTGCTGCGTGTTGAATAGAAAATTAATGTTTTGGCCATGAAAGACACTAGTAAAGAAGGCATGTAAAACTCCATATGTGATGAGTCAGAGCCTACACTCTGGCATAAATAATTGCCCAAATTAATCCTTATTCCTGTCTTGTAAATGTGGTGGAGTGTATAAAATATGTGCCTCTGTGTGTGTGTGTCCGTGTATGTGTGTGTGTATGCACTAGCATCTGTATGCACAAATTTACTGACACACAGGACTGCTTAGTGTGAATATTTTGTGATAAAATTGCAAGGCAACATTCTAAATTGAAGTGACAACAGATTTTTTTAGAAGAGAGCAAATCAAAACCACAGATGGAACCTGTACCATTTTTTTCAAGCATTGCATTTGTGCTAAAAGACAGCTTTGAGTTGTAAGATACAAGCCAATTTGCCTTGCAAGGCCAAGTAAGTATTTTTAATCATGAAATCTGCTAAGGGAAGGAAATAGTTTCCTCTAGTTCTTATCTCTATATATATTATAAATAAAAGTGAGGGAAATAGACCTTGATTTTGATCCTCTTTGTGCTATTGAAATAGTTTTTATAAAGATGAAATATTTTTGTGGCAAAAATAATCTCAGTACTTTTTTAAAAGTTCATTTTTTCAGAATAACAATTTAATCCATTGTGTGCAATGAACACTTAGATTTGGTCTACTGAATACTCTTACAAAACCATGAACCTTGTGATGGTTCATACTCAGAAATAGCTCTATGTAGATTCATAGGTATACAGGGCACAGCTATATGGCTCCAAATCCTATTATATTGGGCTATATAGGAATTTAGGAATGCATTGCTCTTTTATTTTTCCAGCTTGTGCTTTAGAAAAATATCCAAAGTTTTTGCTAATGATTATAATCTTACCATTAGATTTTTATCATTATAGCATAACTATAGAGATGGAATATGTGGATAGAGATAAATTCATTAAGTTAAGTTTGCATAATCATCCTTAAGAAATACATGCTTCTCTGAGCAATCCAATAATGTCTGTAGGCTAACTGGGATTATAAGGAAATTTTAATTTAAATATAACTTTTATTTTTTTTTACCCAAGACAAGGTAAAACTGGTGCAAAATTAAACAATACTAATCATCATCATCATCTAAAGTAATATAAAAAGAAAATAATATAATTATGTAGAAGTGCTGTATCAATCCTGGTTTTATCTCACTGACTTTATTTTCCAACTCATTCACCTTACTTGTCAGAGTGCTACACCCCATCCTATGGGACATCTGACAATTTTACACCTGCTCCTGTAGTTGAATTCTTATATTATTGGACTCACATTCCGTATTTTCTTTATTTTATGTCCTATTCTGTTGGTTTTTCTCTTGTATTACCATATATGATACTCACATATATAATAATACAAATACTCTTTATGTCCATCTATCTGTCTATTTATCATACTATTTACCTATTTCTTTAGAATGTTGATCTTATGTTTTTCTAGACTTGTTCTCAAATATTCATTCTGAAAATCATGGAGCAGTTTTAGTGGGTTTCTCTAACATCCCACCCTGCTGGGATATTTTTGGACATAAACCCCCATTGTCTGGTATATTTATTTGTCATCTGTATAACCAAAGAACACATCTTATTTAGGTCCCATTTACTTTTTGTGATGGGTGGAACGAAAGAGCTGTAGGGATGCTTTAAATTCCATTTTTCAGGCAAAATGCGAATGAAGAGAAAAAAATTGGAGCGACGTAGATAGAGGTGTAGATTTCCATCAGATTACAAAAATCTTAGATCATCACTCCTATATTTATATAGGAGGTGTTTTGCCATTTCCACTGACTGTCAATTTCCTTTTTAGATTGGCTGTTCATTAGCACTTCACACATTATTAGTTCATCTTCTTGTCCAGCTATTCCAAGAGATAGATATTCTGTTTCGGTTGAAAACCTATTGAAAAAATGTTGTTCCCATGAAGTGAGATTCCAATTCTCTCTAACAAAATATTTTACTAAGAACAGGTACTGCTGCTTAGAATACTCATCAGTGGGGTTTGTTTAAAGAGGGAAAGAAATAGAAAAGTAAATCAGGCCTTCAATATAAAGTGAAGTGCTTTCTAACAATTTGAACAATTTCTATATTTGGATTCTTGGTTTGATAAAATATCTGATACAGAGCTAATTAAGGTCAGTAGGGTTAATCCTCTTGCAACCTGTGACAGTGATGCATGCCAGAAATACTCCTGGATAGAAAGGCAAAGGAAGGCCTGAAAAGAGTAAAAGTGACAAAACACAACAAGCTGTACTGCTCCATAAATTACTCCTATGATAAAGGGGGAGGAACTGAAACGTCTTTTCCTGCCACTATTCAAACACTAGCAAGGTGAAATATGACTTCTGGAAACTCATTTCACACTGCTAAAATATTTTCACTTTTAGCAGCCACTCTGCCTAGTGGAGTATGGACAGTTAGTTACTACAGTATGATCACTTCCTCCAATCCATTCTAAATAACTATATATCCTTCCTATACACCCCTGTGTTGTGGTCTCCAGAAAGAAGAGAAATTAAAATAGAATGAGGCAGGATATCAATTTTTTTTTTCCATAATCTCAAGAGATTTTATCTTTTAGCAGAAACTACCAAATTGCCGCAGGAAACAGCATAATGTTATCCCTTTTGCTTGCCATTGATGTATTTCCACAGTGAAGGAGGTACTCCACCATATTTTGGATCCCCAATGCCAGGCCATTTCCCCCTGTAGTGGTTCAAAGGAGCAGAAGAAAAAACAAGTGAGTCATAGACATTAAATAAGGGATTTGTTATGGGTTTTCAGCTTTTGAGGCTAGAGACATTCTCATTTCCTCTCAGTGTGAGCCCCAAGGGTGCATCTTCTTACATTCTCCTTAGATTCAGCTGGAAGGGACAAATAAATGTACAAGCATGTGGGATCTATGATGTGTACTAAAAGCTCTCCCCATCCAGAAGATCAGTGACCAGGACTGCAAGAGAGCATGCATGATCCACAGTTAAGATTTCACCAAAGATTTGAAAAAAGCAGATAATGTCTCTGAAGATTTAACAAAGACCATTAATTCCTCCACTGTATTTTCATATACAGCTAAAGAATTTCGACTAGAAGAAATAAGACATCCCAAAATGGAAATATTGCTTTGAGAAGAAAAATCTATATTTATATTATTTTCTTTCTACAACTTTGTATATATGTGAGAGTAATTTCCTATGCTGGATGATTATCCTAATTAAAGTGTGCAGAAAAGAAAATGAATGAAAGCAAAAGCACCACAGAATATTTTTAAGAACACAGACATGAAAAACATAAACTTGTTCTAAATGTGAAGTACCCAGTGTTATGACTCACTTTGTGATTCAGGCAGCACTTATTATGTAAGACTGTTTATATTCTCTTCAAAAACCTTGTTACTTTTTTCATGGCCTTTCTTTTCGGCCTACACCCTTAAAAAATACATAATTATTCTGTAAAACATTCTAGTTGGCTGGACCAATTAAAGATAACACTACAATTCTCTCTTTGTCTGTTTATTTATGTAGGGATTGACTAATTCAAGGTAAAGGAGAAATGGTCTTTTGACCCTACAGCTCCCAAGCAAATGATCTAGTTATTTTTCAGTGATGAAATCAATTAATTTGATGTGACTCCTGCATTCCTGACTGTATAATGATCCAGTTTCACACAGAGGAAATGGTTACAACTTTTCCCAGAATGCCTTGCAGTCTGATGGTTAACACCTTTCCTGGACTTCAGGGAGGTTGAATTTTCTCTGGGTTTTGGAGAAAAACAGAATTGAGGTTTCACATTTCTAAGCACAGATCCATAGCAGATTTCTGTTATATAACTGATGGATACCAGCACTGGCTACCTTTGATAAATGCACACATTCAGTTCAATGCCTACTGAAGGACACTCTTCAATACCAAACATTTCTTTCAGCTAGCTCTAGGCAGTGGTTCATTTAACAGACAGACTGTTTGGAGTATGCTTTGGATTAGTTTAACTGAATAGACTGTTGGGGAACCCAGGTGCATTCAGCTTAGAAGGTGTCGTGCAACTCATGTGCTTAAATATTAAGTCAAGGCTAGTTATCTTTATAAGCAAAAGAAAAAAAAGAGTTTCCAAAAAACACCCAAAACAATTCCATCCTAAAATCACTATCCAAAATATCTTTGAGAAATCCATCTCTGTAAAAACTGCTTTCCTTTTTCAGCTGTCTAAAATTAACTGATGTGAATTGTTTGGTTTTGGTGCTTTGGAGTTGGTTTTTCTTAAGTACAATGTATGTACTTCTAAGTACAGCTTGAATGTTCCAAAGTTTGAGTCTAAGTACAATGTAACTAATCTCAAACCTTAAAACAAAGTTTCTGACAAGCCAATATTGATAAGCAAGATCCAATATAATTTCAGGTATACAAGATACACAAATTCATTTCCAACTTAAATGAAACAGAGTAACATGGCAGAGATATAAATTGGGTAGCTGCTTGTTCATAACCTCAGGCCTAGTGAGAGATATTAGACACAAACCTCCAGGCTTCAAATCTCCTGCAGTTTGCCAAGTGCTCAGTACCTGTTTGCCGGTGCTCAAATTTTTCTTCGATAGTTTTGGCTTCCAAATTTCAATACAACTGGAGTTTTATTCACTTTAACAAAAAAAAAAACAAAAAAACCCCAAAAACAAACAAAAAACACAAACAAAAAACCAACCAGACAAAAAAAAAACAAACAAAAAAAAACCCAAAAAAACCAAAACCAAACAAAAAAAAATGTCTTATGGATAAATTCAGGTTTAACTGGCTTCTGCTTCATTAGTTTTTATTTTTCTGACTATTTTTATCGGTGCTGTCTTCCATTGTTTGTTTACTATATCAGTCATTTTGTATTGTTTCATGACAATTTACAGTATTCATCAACAGCAATCAAATCCCTGATGAAATCTGTTTGTCTTTGTTTCAAAATTATTGTTGGTGGTCATTGAAAGGGAGGGCTAAAAAAGAAAAGTAATCTAGTATGTGATCTTCTCATTAAAGTAAAATGGGGTCTCAACAGAGAATTGTTTTTCTTTGAAACTATTCTAGAACAAAGTGATTTAAATTTTATTACAAAAAGCAAATATGTTGTGTATGCATCAAATAGACTTACAAAGATAAGTCTAAAGATTGATTTATTTCAGACTTACATGCACGAAATACCAATCAGCTTTCATTTCAGCTATTAACATAGTATATAATTACCTTTGGCCAAAAAGAAAATATCTCTTTCCTTACAGGTTTGACTCTATTTTAAACTTCTTTTGATATTTGTTGCTATTCACTGACAAATAAAGCAGATAGTTACAGAAAATAAAACCTGATCTTTTGTGGGATTGCATGACTTTTACCTTTAGGCTATTTACATTAGGTTACAGAACATAGTTTGTTTATCTTTTTTGTTTAAAAAAACCTTCAAATTCATGTGTGAATAAAATTGTGAGTAGGGAAAAATATAGATATTTTGAGGTTTATGCTTATAGTTAAAATCAATTATTGTATACCTGTGTGTGTATACAAACAAATTTTGATTCAGCCTTTTAATTTTTTAAGGGCTTCTTTTTTCAAATCAATGCACTTGTCAAAGATATTGCTAGAGTCTTTACATTAAGAAGTCATTCTATAAGTATTACCACAATCTTTTAATGAAGAAAACATTGTAACATCTTCAGGTGCATGAAAATTTCTCCACAAAAAATTTCCCATAATTTTAATTTATCTATCATTATTACTCTGAAACATACATGGATTTTTTTTTTTGGTGCTGTTATGAGGAACCATCACCAGTAAAAGAAAAAACAGCTGCACTTTTGGTCTCTTCCATTTAACAGAGATTTTTTTCTCTTTCATTTGATGGTTCTCTTCCTTCTTTTTATCTGTCCTGAAGACTGACAATTTTCTTTTATTCTTCATTCTTTCAGATTACTTTTTCATTAAAAGGAAAAAAAGAATATGCTGTAAAGCATATTTCTGAGTCAATTAAAGTTTTGCTGCTAAACCACAATGGCAGAACACGTGTTTTAGCAGTAATTGAGCTGTTGCTACTGCACACATTAGAAAATTTTCTATCAATTGTGGGGGCTGAAAGAAAAAAAAAACCAACCAACCCAAACCCAATTAGAAAGACACTATATAATTACTTGATCTTCTGGTCATGATGAGAGAGGAGGGGTCTGAAAAATCCATTTATAGAAGAATATCTAAATGATTTTTATTTGTGTTCTGAAGTAATCATTCTCCTTTCTCTTTATGGCTGGTAAAAGTAAGGTAAACTCTAGGAAATATCTCTTATGATTTTTTTGTGTCCATCATTGCCCCCTTTCTAGTCTTTCTGTACATTTTAAATTTCCTCATGTCTTACTGTAGGTACTTGCTTTACCTAAATTCGTCTAAATTTGCTCCAAATTAAATGCATTTTTGATGCACATGAACAAACACCTTTTTCTAAATTTAATTTTGGTTTACAGGATTTTAAAGAAAACTTTAGTAGTAATAGTTTATTTCTGCCTGCAGCAGAATTTCTCTCTTTTTATTATTGTTGCAGCAATCTTTCTGACTTATCAGTCAAGTAAAAGAGAAGAACATATTATTACTGTAGTTATCAATGAATAAAAACAATAAAAGTTGTAATTAACTCTATATTTTCACTAATTACAAGCTAGACTAGTTATGTACTTTCCACTTTATTGAAAACAAAGAGAGAAGGACTGAATGTAAATTAGGAAAGAGGAAATTCTATTGTGTTGCTTCATAAGCAAGGCTGATGTTTCAATATTATGGAGATTTGTGTGACTGAAGAAGAAATTGAAAGGCAATTCAATCTTGGTATGTTCCTTAAAATCACATTCTTTTCATTTTTTATAAATTTCAGTTTACCCTGATTTTTCTCTGCAGAAACAATATGAGAAGGGAATCTGGCAAATTCTGGATTATCTAAACTATACCTCACTATCTTTTACTCATTTGGAGCTGACAGGTCCCATTCACCAGTGAAGAGAGCCGAGGTAGCCTTGATAATTCTACATCCATACAGTGCAATTTTTCTTTGGGAAAAAAGGAAAGTAAGCAAAGAAAAAATCTAGTCTGTCATACATTTAGAGGTATAGAAATACCTATTTAAGCCTGAGTTAAGATCTCTATATAGTCAAAGAAATAGATACTTTCAGAACATAGCTCATCTCATTCTATCTCTATGATAAATTAAAAGACTTGTTCCCATGAGATGGAAATTTCTTTTTTAAACACAGCTGTTCTACTCCCTGAAGGTTCACAGAATTTTAAAAACATAGAAGAAACAAGTAAACTTTAGGAAAATTTATCTGTACTTCACATCCCTTCTCTTTTTGATTGCTATCATCTTTACCAAACAAGTAAAGACTTCAGGGATGATAATTCAATTTTAAAAATTCCCACATCCTAAGATGCTTGAGATAATATTGAGCTTCCAAGTTACCTGTTTAGGATTAGGAGATATGTCACAGCAACCAAAGGAGATCCATCCCCTTCTGAAATGATGACTCGGAAAAGGAGGAACAACTTTGACCATATTAAATGGCATTAGATATCTATGATTAGACATCGGGTGGGACCCAGAAGGCCATAACTTCATTTATCCACAATGCCTTTATATGAACTAGTGTGAGGTCCCACTGTGCTCAACAAAAATTAAGGGAAGAAATCACCCATAAGCATTTAGTATCCTGTTAGATGCTCTAGTACATGAAAGATGTCATTTGAGTAGTGTGACATCTTGCTGACGCAAGTTTTAAGAGAAAATCATAGTGCTTGCATATTCTGGGTCTAGGATACTTGAAATGGCACTGAATTATATGTCATTTGTTTAAGCTATTAATGTATATGTACTATAGATGTGTGCATGTATATATGTCTGTCTATACACTCGCATATATGAAAAAACTCTCAAAATAGCCTAATAATATTGTGTGAATTAGCATATAATATTTTATAGTTAAAAAAATGCAGTTAGGAAGAAAGAATGTAAACCATGCACGTATATAAAAAAATGTGTTAGTATACGTTGCTCTGTGTTTGTAGAAAAATGGGGAAAAAATATATATGATGAAAAATAGATAAAAACCTGACATGAGAGATTGAAATGTTAATGGTTACTGACTCTAGCAAGCGGCCATTTGCAAAAGCAGCAGGGTGCTTTGCTGGGGCCAGGTTTTTGCCACCCACCCCCCAACCAAAGGGGAGGAGGAGAGTTTTATGTGTGTGGTGATGAAACCTTGGATCTGCATAAGTCATGAGGGGGTGAGCCTCCACCACTGGAGGCTACAAACTGGGATTTGAGCCAGATCAGGGAGAAGGCTGATAAGAAGGAGACCCTGCAGAGGCAGATAGTGGTTTTTGTCATGCAATGTCCCCTCTTACACAACTGGCTCACTGTTTGGTGTCATTTCACTCTAATCCGATCCAAGGGATCTTTAAACAAGAACTTGACTTACCTTTGCCTACAGGGCTGGTTGAAAGCTTAAATTTACATAAGGGATTATTCTTACACTTTTTTCCTCCCTTTTTTTCCTCCTTTGTTTCAACCCATTTAGGAAATAATTTCTTTGGTGTAGTATCCATGTTTGAGGAAAGTACTAATCATACCCATGGGTAATATAAATCTAATAAATGACAATTCTCATGGACTTGTGCAGAAAACAGGTATACTGCTCAATATGTAATTCTCAAAGAATTTTGTAAAAGCACAACAGCTATCACCATAGAAATACTGAAATCCTTTGACACATTCACTAGGGACAAAAGGGGTTTATGTAAAAGAAAAAGAAGAGAGATCCTTTTTGAGACTTGTAGACTGTTGATATGGTTTGAAATGCTCAGTGTGTCAAACTTATTGATCAAAACATCCTAAACAGCTATTACATTCTTTGAAAATAACACAAAGACCTCACTAAAATGCATTGACTGACCTCTTTTACTTTGAAGTCACAGACTGCTTCCTCATGGTGCATTGGCTTGCTATTTATTTTTCCTTGTTGGGTATATTGACAACAAACATTAACTCATCAGGACCAGGCCAGTGATACTGAAGTAGAAATAGAACACAAATCTTTTTTTTTCCCCACCAGCCTATGAACTGTGTGTGTGTTTATCTGTACTCATGTATCTATCTATCTATCTGTAACTATGATTTTCACTTTTGAAATTAATTCTAGCAATAGTAGCGATGCTAAATTCACTCCATGTGTGCCTCGTGCTACACGTTCTACTCTCAGTTTCTGGGGACTGCTAAGATTTAACACATCTATTGGTCTTCTTAGAGACCCTTGTGATGATAAAAGCTCTTCTTTGTTTCTGCACAGCTGATCTGATAAGTTGTTAAGAGCAGTTTTCTAGGTTCTCCCTATAGTCACTAAAAATAGGCAAAGTCCTCTGAATTAGTCCCTCACCTGCTATATAAGCGCAGGCTCTGGGTTTTGGATAACGAGGTAAGATGAAAAGCACATATTAAAAAGGAGATGAAATTCAGAGAAGAGGAGAGAGAAGGGGAGGGTGGGGAAGAGAGGCATAGGAAGGCAGGAAAAGAAGAGAGAGAGAAAGAAAGAAAAGAAAGAAAAGAAAGAAAGAAAAAGAAAGAAAGAAAGAAAGAAAGAAAGAAAGAAAGAAAGAAAGAAAGAAAGAAAGAAAGAAAGAAAGAAAGAAAGAAAGAAAGAAAGAAAGAAAAGAAAAGAAAAAAGAAAAGAAAAGAAAAGAAAAGAAAAGAAAAGAAAAGAAAAGAAAAGAAAAGAAAAGAAAAGAAAAGAAAAGAAAAGAAAAGAAAAATATATGATTTGTAGATTGGTTTTCCCCACCCTGAAAATAGGTTTCTCACTTTCTCTGCCAATTAGTTATAATGTGTTGTCCGTTCTTGCAAACATTTCTGGGAAATGGTTGGATGGCTTCTACGTCCTTTGGTGATCTTGATCCCCTCCTACAGTCCCTGCCCACTTTTCAGCTTCATTCCTGCATTTTCACTGTAGTGTGTTGTGCTTATTTCCAGAAACAAAAGCAAAGACATTTGTCCAGCAAAAGTGCTACCCCTACCTCCGCATGGCCCTCTTCTCCAGCCACAATTTATTCTTTCTCAGAGTTGTTATTTCCAATGATCCTTGGCTGGCTCCACAGCCATCCAGCCATTGGCCCCTGTGCTCTGGGATTCTACAAGACTGATCTTCATACCGTCTTCTTCCAGTGGCTTTAATTAAACTTCCTTATGGAAATTTATCAACAAAATGGTAGCAATATCTGTAACTTCTAATTAATGTGATGGCATTGTAAGGAGTACTTTAAAGACATTAGCCACTAAAATGCAGACCATGGTATCTGATGAGCTTTTCTGTCCTGGGAATCTAGACACAATGGAGCCATGTCTAGCTTTAACCACGAAATTCTTTCTTTCAAGATTAAAAACAAAATATACTCATTTGACTTTTTAAATTTGTTTAAGTTTCTTTTGGCTTACACAATCACCCATAGGGTTTTTATAATTAATTTTTGCACAAGTAATCAATACACGAGATTGTTTCAAAGTCACTATGGCATTTTCTGGAGAGTCCAGATTTTCACTGGAGATTGCCTTGCCCAAGGTTGTCTATTGACTTTTCATCACAACATTTATAGAAAATTCATCTCTAGCATCATCAGTTTTGGGAAAGTCATTTTTTGTTGGTAGAAGATTTTTTATATTTGAACTGTGTCCAGGTACCACCATTAAATAAACAGTTTGGACCTTTTTCTATGTCCATAGAATAGATGCTTACACAGATTAAAATGCAGCTTGAAAAAATCAGCTTGGTTTTAAACTGAACCTACAGGCACAAATTCTGCAAGATATTTAACTAAATGCTTTGCTTCTTTTCTATGTTTAATGCAAAAAACCCTATTTTTCTTCCTGGCAAAGTGATGAAAGAGATTCTTTTGAAACACACAATAGTGAAATACTCTTAACAGCAAAATAATAAAAGTGGAAATATCTTTTCTCTCTGTTAATCTTCAGTTTATTTCTAAAATTTTGGGATTCTTCTTAAACCTAGTGTATCAATGCTAACCACATCAAAGCTGCAGTAATTTTTTCTCTCTTCTTTTCCCTCTGTGTCATCTCCTCTCTTCCACAGCAGAACAGATTTTTATAAGTAGGACTTTTATGATGATTTTCATTTTTGGTAGTTACTCACATTGTTAAATATTACACAGTCAGCATTAACAGAAGAACATGCTTTTAGTGTACAGAACAAGTGAGGAATCCGTTCAGAATGAGATACACATGCAGTATTAGAATGAATACATTGTCATCTTGTTCTGTAAAAGGTGTGTTTCCATGTAGAAAATAAATCTCTGCACAATAAGTCTAAAGAGATGTTCTGGCTTTGTGACAGTCTGGTGCAGCCAAGGTATTACTGTCTACAGCTCACTTCATGTAAGAATCTGATGGTTCTTATGTATTTTAAATCAGCAGATATATTTGGAAAATGATGAAAGGAACTCCTTTAAGGGAGGCTAGAGGTATAGTATTTGTAAGATGCAGTTTTTGAGAGGTCTGTGCTTGATTTTCTGCTATTCCTTGTTTAGATTGCCACACAAACTGTAAGAACAAGGCAGAGAATCAAGCCAAGGGTCACCATTACACAGGTCACATAGCAGGAGATGTAGATGTTTAAAGAAAAGGAAGAAGAACAAAAGCAGATGTGATATTCCTCCTCATATTCTTCCATTTTCCCTCTCATTTTCACTTAAGAGGATTTCCTGAGATGGATCTTGTCTTTCACATTTTTGTCTCCCTCAGTGCTGGGATTTTTTTGGTCCAACATGGTCTTTTTTAAGTGGACATAGTTTGTTCTATCCACAAGAAATTCTTTGTAAGGAATTCACAGGATTATTATCTACTAAGTGAAGAAATAATTATTGGATTTTTATTTATTTAAATGATAGTGGGCCTACTAGAAGATTTAAAAAACATCTCTTTCTTTCATATACCAATGTATGGCATTCTGCTGCCTGACATCATGGAGCCATTTCTGAGAAAACTTACTTCAGAATTAGTTGTGTGTTAACTGGTACATCTCAGTGTCAGTGTTTGTCACTACTGCTCCAGGATCTGTATTGATTTCAGAATGTGGCTTAAAACTATATTTAAAATTCTTGTTCATTTTGTGGGGAATATTTCTATTTTAGTTTTGAATTATTCATTGGCTATGCACTTTTCATCAGTTTTGAAGAGAATATTTTAAATTCTCAATATGAACATCAGCTGCTACCAAAGTGGTTATATTTTTCCTTCTGGGATGCTCTCACAGCTTTGGCTGGCAGAGCTACTGAGAATATATCCTCCTATGCATTCTGAGTCAGAGTAAATTTTCTTACATGTGGCTCAGTAAAGCCTTAATTTAAAAGGCAGTACAAAGCTACCAGTAGAGTGTAGTCAATAAGAAAACCTCAGTTCTCAAACAGATTGGAAAAATTATCTTTAGTAATCTTTAGAAGAAGCTGTTAGAGAACCTATTACTACAGGCTTCCATTCAGGGGAAGCTTTGATAAGAATTGACCTCTGGGGCCAGCACTAAAGATATTGTCATTATTTGTTAACTTAATGTTCTCTTGTTCTAGGTTAACTTCCATTAAGTGCTTTCTGTGCTCTTTTTTACCTCATTAAAATAATACATTTCCATGAAGCTCCAAGATTTACAGTACAAATTCACAGATTTCTCAATCTGATTGTCTGTGTTTTGCTAAAGCACTTGGTAAAATCACTGATGTCTCACTTCTGAAGGACTGAGCTTTTCTGCAACAGAGAAAAGGATGTACCAATATTATTTGTGATTTCAATACTTGAAGTGCAAGTTGTTATTATTTCAATTTATTGGACTTCATTGGCTAAGGTAAAAGAGAGTTGATGTTAGTTTTCAAGATGCACTTTAAAACTTAGAAGTTTTAAAGGGGTAAATGAACTGTAAAATGTGAGTGACTATTAGCCTTGGATTATGCTGCTTGATTATGCTGATAATAACTGCTGGTTATTTTGAGGTAAAATCAGGATCATCGCTTCAGGCAGATGGAATGTCAAAAAATGGTGCTTAGTTTCTCTAGTATACAGAAAGTATAATAAAGAATCTTAATTGATGGTAATTGTATTTAACTCTAAAAGATTTCTATAACTTCCATATTGATTAAAAACATTTCTTATTCTTCCTGGACTGTTGTGTTTGTTTTTCTTAACTGTTGTTAAAAATTATAGCAACAAATGTTCCTCTGTCACAGTGGCTTTCAACCTCCTTCAGCCCAGAGATCCTAACAGAATTTAAACAGGACCCTATAGAAAAAAGGTAAACCAACTGGTAGTTGGATTAATTTATTTTTTTTCTTACTTGTCTTTCACAGACTCCATTCTTGTACTTCCTAAGCCTTTACAGGTCCATGCAGCACTACTTTAAAAAACATTATTCATATTGTCCCTAATCAGCTGAACCAAATAATTCAATCCAATTCTTTATCAAAATTTCAGCTGCTCTTTCGGTGTCTAGGAGTGAATGAAATCTAATCCCTTTTGTCTGAGTAACAATGTGGAATTAAGGCCTGAATTCACCATCTGCACCTTCTATTAGCTATTTATACATGTATCTCCCATCACCATCTAGGCTTTGGGCAAAGCATCATTCTGCTTTAATTTCCCATAAGATAAAATGTAATAAAAAAGTAGTCTTGGCAAAGAATTGCCTTAACATTAAGTGATAAGTATGTATGTTCTGTGTGATTTGACCAGTGCCAAGTGTAGCCTATGTCTGACATACAAATTCTTGCCACACTTCCTGCTTTTCATTGCCTAATGGCCTCCATAGAGATCCTGTCCAAATTGCCAACCTCATTCAGAAGGAGGGTGTATGAAATGGCCCACAATGAGGCAATTAAATCCAGATGCTAGTCTAGACACAAAAGATTGTAGCAGATAATAGGGGCACTGTCTGATATGTTTGAGAGAGAAGATCATCAGCATCATCTTGGTGTCTAGGGGCCTGGAAACATTTTTAGGAGAAGACATGATGTTTCTCTGATCATTTGGCAGATTCTTACACAAGAAAATATTTTGTTTATATTTTATTCCATTGTATTAGATTGTCTTCTATTTTATTTTCTATCATTTTACCTAATTCTCCTCTTTCTATCTTTCCTCTCATTCTCATATTCACCCCCAAACCATAATTTACCTTCAGAGAAAATGGAAACAGTTTCCTATAAAACTAATAAGATGTTGTATTGTTTGACAGTATTTGGTTGGGAGGCAATATTTTATTATTAAAAGAACGAAGAAAAAAGGAAAATATGAAACTTAAAACAATTCACAAGAAATACCTTAATAAAGAATACATGTATCAGAAGCATGAAGGTGTTATATCCAAAACTGCAATCTGAAAACCACACACTCATGTGCCATAGATTTTCACATTTTTCTAACTTACAGGTATCATCCTTGGAATGAGCAGAAAATAGACATTTTAACATGCTTCAGTAGTGTGGAAGTATAAGTCTTGACATTCATTTCACTCTGTCAAAGTAGTTTTCATGTTTTTCAATGTGTCTCCATTTAACAGTACAATACCCAAACCATTCTGGGAGCAGTGAAAAGAACTCACGTTTTGCATTGTGCAATATATAATACATGCTCATTGTAGGCCTGTGAACTTTTCAATGAGACAGATGCATGCTGGTTTATACTGTTTTCTGTATCATATGGAACACATCACTGTCTCACCAATTGCCTGCTTCAGTGTTCTAAGATTGATCTATAAAGGTCTTTTTCTACTCCCTACTAAAAGATCCCATCCATACATCCAAATGAATAAATAAATAAATAAATATATGGATGGAATAAATCTACCTTACAGGGTAAGGTAGATTATGCTAATCTTTGAAGGGCAATTGAAGGAAATATTTTGACATTCTTTCTTAGTGAGTGGTTCTACATCTTCTCCCTAAATGTCTTAGAATGTTTATAATATTTCTCTTTATAATACCCACAATACTGCACTCTTTAAAATCTCTTCTGAATGGCACCACTATAAGTAACTCTGTGTACATTACAAAACACGTGGATATACCTCACTCATGCTCTGGTTTCAGCTCTGGTGACAAGACATCTAGTTACTAGAAGTAATATCTATATTTCAATATTGTCTCTTTCTAATCAATGGGTAAGAAACAGACCCCATTCAGAAACATTCACTTGTCTTTTGATTGCTGGTGGAATCTCCAGATATTCTATCATTTAGCTGCACCATACAGTCAATATGGCTTATTAATGTGCAAAATATTTGTTAAGCTCAGGTAACAGGTTATGGCCAGATTTGTTCCATTTAATGTTTTAAAACTTTTTTAAAGTACTAAGGGATAAGGCAAAAATATGGTACAGAGAAATTACCAGATTGTTACTCCTACATAATGTTATAGCAATTATATGGGGGAACATTGTCCTGGGATGTGTATTTATCTTTTACTCTTACAGTTAAATGCACTTGTTATGCTGTTATGTGCTCAGAAATCTTTCATGTTACTTCAAAGGATCGTGAAATCTCAATAGTTTATTCATGTACCAAAAGAAACATTTCAAGGATGTTTATCAACTGTAACTAAAAAGGATAATGCATATTTTTTCCATGTCTAGGTGATTAATAAGATAAAAGTCCAGGTAAGTGGTAACAAACAGGTATCCATTAATACCCATGCTGTAATGTGAGTTCTCCCTTATTGCAGCATTGCTGACAAGCTGAACTTCAAGGCAGGAAGAGGAAAAGAAAAGGGGAAAAAACAATTCTGGTTATTCTAGTATATTTTTCCATGTCCAGCTGTGGAAACCACAGCTCAGCTTGAAAGAACAACTAAAAATATTTTTTGTCCTTCCCCACAGAGAGCAAAAGACAGACCAGGAGAGAGAAAAAAGAAAACCAAAAATTAATGCTTCATATTTTTGGCCCAGTCCTAGCACAAATTAATATGGTGAAGAAAAGGAAAGACTTCTAACCTCTCTTTTTAGGGATTAAGCTGTGTTCTTCACACGTTGTCTGTTCTTCTTTCTTTTAGATTCCCTTCTACACTTGTTAGAAAGATGAAAGCAAAGGAACAATTTATATTGGTTTAGAGCTCTTGTGTGATAACTTTTACTGCCCTTATTCTGTTCAGGCAGCATGTCCAAACTTACTGTATACAGACCTTGTGACTTTCTAAGAAAAGTCAGAACAAGACATGGAAACTAACAAAATCTGGTGTGCTCCATTCTGGAGCCTCCTTGCAGCACTTTTGAAGAAATTGACTCTTTTTCTTTCCTTGGATTTGTAATAGATTTCTTAAGTGGTGGAATATTAGTGTAGCATAAAGTCTTGAAAGAGCAATACCAAAGTTATAATTTCATCTCTAGAAGCATCTTGGAAATATATTTGGATATAAATACATGGATAGAAAATAGATCTTTAAATAGTTAGCAGTTCAGAGATATCTAAGGATTTAGTCTTCACTTTTTTTTCCTTTTTTTTTTCCATGCTATATGGTTACAGCAAAAATTATTATGAAGTCATTTTCCTCTAGCTTTAGTAATACCATAGGGACTAAATATGATGAAAAATTTTGGAGACTGAACGATCTGATATTTGAATATTTATTTTAGGTTATGTTTATCATGGGGCAAATATGATCCCTGGTGCACCTTGAAGGCTTTTTCCCTGTTCCTTCGACAAAAGAATTTGTTAGATAATGTTTCAATTCTCATGGAAGAGTTTTGTTTCAGTGGAAGTAAAAAATAAAAGAGCAAGGAGAGAGAATGTTTATTGTTCTCTTTTGAACTTCATGTTATCCTTTTATGACCATGATCTGCCTAGAGAAATGTATTTGCTTTTTATCTTTTGTCTATTTCTAAATGAGGTTAAGGAAATTATTCCTGAAACAGTGACTTTTTAAGATTATTGCCTTTAAACCTTTATAAATTACATAAGATATTTATAGAAAGACTCTGTATTTTAGTGGGGTTTTTTAATAAGTCTATTACTAATAGTAATTTCTTATTGCCTTAGCAATAAATTTTCTACTATGTTAAATATGAGGTAATTCACTGCCCAAAGGATACTAAACAGATTCCATAGTCCGCTTAAAATAGAAGCAATCGATTCCCAATCCCTGAAACTTGTAAAATATGTGAATTTGAAGAAAAAGTCACAGGTAAAAATAAACCACAAAGAGTATTTTATATACCAATATCTATATAATTAATTGCCATAGGTACTGTTATAGTAAGTATATATAGTAGTTATAGTAGTTATAATTTTTTTAGCATACTCAATGGAATGAACTTTTTCTTCTGCTTTGATTAGAGACATTCTTCTGCCCCCACCTGAATCTTTTTTTTTTTTGTAACAACCTGTTGTTTTTTCCTTCTGTTTAGGGAAAGATCAGAGATGTAAACATTGAGGATATAACAGAGCTTTGAATCTTATTTCTTCTGGAAAAAAATGTTCTTGCACAAGGAAATGTTGTTATTCTATTTATTGTTATAGTCAATGAATGAATGATCACTTTTTTCTAATTCTCAATCAATAGATTTTAGAGTATCTGCCTTAGAAAGTCTACTTCTCCATAAGTTTTGTAGGTCTTTGAACTGCACCTCTCCTAATTTATTTTAAAACAACAGCATTTGTACATATGTGGCTTTAATCACTGCTTCATTATAACTGATTTATTGAAAAGAATATGACCATCAATCCATTCAATTAGAAGTTTGCCAAATAAAATGCAAAATTATATGGTGTCCTGGTGAGGGCAGCAAAACATTCGACATACATGCTCTTAATAAGCCCGTTGCTGTTCTATGCAAACTAATTCTGAAATTGCAAATGAGAGGAGTGTATGCTTTTTGATTTAGCAATACAAGCTAGGAAGGGGCCTTTTTCCTTTTTTTTTTTCAATCACTGTCTTTGTTTGTCTAATACTAATGATAGAACTTAACTATTTTTTTAATCTTTACATCCCAAATGATAATGTGTATGCAGCTGAAATCAGATTCAGTATTAATCTCAAAGGACAGTGGAAATGTTGGAAGCAACCTGATTTTTTTTCTTTCTTGTGTCTTGATATACACTATTAAAAAATACTTGAACTATGTTTGGCTGTCTCCTAAAAAACTGCATTATAATTTCTTGATTTAGAGTAACTGTTGAAGTAATTCTTTGAAAAAGTATTTTGATTGCCTGGAAAATATAAAATGAGGAAGTGTCCTGACAGTAAATCTCAAGACCTAAATAAGTGAGTTAATAAGTAAACAGAAATTTACTCATCTTCTCTCCTTTTTAGTGATCATTCCAGTAAACTCAAATCATACATTTTTATTTTAGGTAGAAGCAACTATCCAAAATGGAAGTCAGCTGCCAAATATTTAATAGTTGACAAATATTTAATATTATGCAAATTTTAATGAATAGTTAATTTTTTTTCTCCTCCTGGAATGGAAAGAAAAGAGAGCTATATACCCAGACTTTTAAAATATCTATTAATTTTTCTCAGATGTGCTAAATTTTACTTCCTTTTTGACTGATTCTTTCAAAATCTGTGATATATATGCTGGAAAAAAAATTGGTTTACATTATATGCTTTTGTTAAAAGGAAAAATAATATTATGTTTCATGCTAAGCAATAAACAAAGAACATTTTTAGAGAAAATATGCAATTTTTAGAGAAAATAGATGCAATTATTATTAAGCCTATTTGTTGGGCTTATATTTGCAATTATTTCCAACATTCAGCCTCAAACTAACCTAAAATATGAATTGCACTCTATGTTTAAAAAAATTATTGTTAAACATATTTTTTAAGCTTATATTTGGAATTCTTTAAAACACTCAGCCTCAAACTAACTTAGAATATGAATTTCACTTTATGTTTCAAATCTGTCAGTAGCTCTGTGCAATGTAAATGTTTTGATTTTTATGAAGTGTGTTCTGTTTAGGAGGAAAAGAGAACAATTCAGATTTTTAAAAGTTTTTTCTTTAAAGAAAAGAAAAATTGTAAGCTTTGATTTCACAAATGCAAAATAGTCAGCAATTTTAAATGATATACAGTTATTCAGTTCTTAAAATGTCACTGTATATAGGATTACTTGAATTTCTATTGCAAGGTTACTTATTTTTCCTCTTTTTGAAACTTTTTGTTGTTGTTGTTAATCTAACATTGTAAACATTATTATCATATAACTCTCCTGAGGCTATTATTTGTAAAGGGTGAAGAAGAATAACTGTAATATATTTCTAAAATGTGTACAGGTGTGAAGGTGTAAATCTTGATATGCTTTGCATTCTTTCAAAGTTATTTTTGAAGCACTGCACAATTTTCCTTCCTTAAAGAAGGAAATTAATATTATTTGAAAATTTAAGATTATACCTATATAATCTTTATATTATACCTGTATAAGTAACTATACCTATATAAGTATTAATATTTTACCTATATAAGTAAATAAGTAACCTGATATAAAAAAGATAAAGTCTTAACTCATATGTACCAGTCTGCTGTCTTTCAAAATAAGTGATAGGTAAACTGCTGCAGATTAGCTGCTTGCCATAATACTAATTTATTTTTTTCTAATTATTTTTATAATCACATAATAATTTTCCTGAAATTTCTAGCTGTAGGGTTTTAAAAAATAAAAGAAAGAAAACTTATTAAATCAAACTAATTTTTAATATTAAAAAAGCGTCATATTTTTAAAGGCATAAAAAAATTAAGAGATTTCATGAGTATAGTTGTATAGTCCCCACACAAGAGTAGAGTTCTCTCAGGGAGTATCATTCATCCTCCTGTTTAGACTATTACCACTGATAGTTGTACTTGGTCTCATAAAATGAAGAGCAAATGGATAGATGGACTTCAGGATACCCTGTGTGTTAGAACTTTTCTGTGGAAAAGCAGACAAAGACTTAGCAGAGGTTTTTTTGACATGGTTCTGCTCTGCGTTCTTCAGTGAAGGGTTTCAGAGAGGTGAGGGTACTAAAGGGATCAAAGTGTGTTAAGAAAGGACAGAAACTTTGTTGTAGAGGGCTTATTTGCTTTTTGAATTTTTGCAGTTTTAGTCGTCAGAACAAGGAGCATAGTGTGAGGAAATAGAGGGGAAAAAAAGAGAAATGGAAAGAAAGAGAAATTCTGCTAATGAAATCACAGTTTCTGTTTGTGAGAAGTAAAAAAATCGCATTTCACCCTCCAGTCCTTTCTGTTGTTTTTTTTTTTTTCCCTATTGAGGTCAGTGGTCAGGACTTCAAGCTAAGTTTGTGGCTTTGAGGAAAACTGAAAGAAAAGGATAAGGTAAAATAAGATCAGGCATTGTGGAACCTGAGGTGAAAAAGAATTTGATTATTGCTATCCAAATTAAAGGAGGGAGTGGAAAGTATAAAAAGCCATAAAAAGGCTTCTGAAATATTAAAAAGAAATAAAATTCCTTCCTTCCTTCCTTCCTTCCTTCCTTCCTTCCTTCCTTCCTTCCTTCCTTCCTTCCTTCCTTCCATCCATCCATCCATCTCCTACTATTAATTAATCATTCTGAAGGGACTGCAGGCAGGCCAAGCTGGGATCATGCCGGTACATAAATCTTCACAGATTGGTGCAAGAAATATATTTACAGCCATTAACATGCAGAGCTATCCTTTTTCTTTTTCCAGAATGCAAACATTTTTTTCAAGACTAGTGGAACTGCCTCAGGCTGGGATTTGTGGATGATACACAGTGGTAGATGTCAGAGGTCGAGGACCTCTGTTGGGAAGTCATGTTCATTCATGTTGGGATTTTACTTTCTCTCTATGTCCTTCTTGACAAGATTAAGTTGAGCATGCTCAGCTGGAGAAAATGGAGCTAGAAACTAGAGCATAGCCATTACTGTTCTGTGGCCCATGATGGTAACTAACCTTGCTAATGACAGTGTCATGTGCTCTTCTTGAGATCTACCTGACGGAATAGTGTCATCCCAGGAAAATGAAAACACATGGGTGTTCTAGATAGGTAAGTCATTTTATCAAAATAATTTGCATATTTCTTTACTTCACAGTCACCAGGTATTATATTTATATTTAGGTTTTCATTAGCATCGTCAGGCAAGTAAATATTCCTCCAACTCAGATGATTAATCTCTGCTTGTTTTCAGCCAAAAAGAGTCCTTCTGACTCTATTTTTTAATAAAAAATCCCCAGCTTCATTTTAATCCAGTTCCATACTTTACACTTTGGTACCTTGCTAATAAGAAGAAATGTCTGTCTGCCCCCCAGCCCTCCTATATTTGCATTGATGGTGGTGTTTTACAGATCTTTTTATTATCATTTGCACTAAAACACAAGGATTTTAGCTTCAAAACTAATTTTGTGTTAAATCAATTCCTTGCATTTTCTTAACTTTTAAAAATTTATTTTGCTATGTATATAAAATAAAGCAAAGGTATCCACACACTAGCATGTGAAAAAATATACAAAAAAAAAGTGTAACTAAACACTCAGAGTTGAGTACTATATAGAACACCTTTGCATTTAACAATACAAATATCCTGTCTGAAAATCACATACAAGGAGTCCAAATTATTCTGGGTGAATATTTTTAGAAGGTCATAAGGGAGAAGATTGCTAGATCTTATTCCTACAGGAAACTGATATATGCACAGATGTTTTGTTACCTAGCAACATAGGACCCTATCTGTTATTTACTCCATTTCTCTGATCTTACTATAGTCAATGGAGGAAACATGACAGACTTTAGGTGTACTGAATCCTTAATCTCTGGTTCAGCAGGTCAAGAAAGGAATGGAAAATATGTAGTTGTATATTTGGTTCTGGATAAATATTATGAAAGGCTGCACATGGCAAGAACCAGTCCCTATTATTAGCTAGCATTTCACAGGAGTCAAAAATGTGTTAAAAGTCTTTACAGATTACAGGAGTAAGAAGAAAACAGAAGTCAAAACAAAAATAATTTTACACCTTACAACCCCAGCTGTTGTAATTAAAGCTAGTGATTTACAAAAGATTCCACTGAAGTGACAGCAGGGGATAATAGTGTCCTTTTTTCAGTCTTACAATACAGTGAGTATCATAGGGTATACACTTGTAAGAAAAGCTAATAATGTTAGGAAGCTTGTCAGAGAGTCATAACAGTCACAATTAGGAAAAAATATGCCTACATATTTACTTTCATAGATATGGGTATGCTTCCATAGCCCTGACATCACACAGTTTTCTTTCTAAACAAAGATCAATCACTAACCTCTAAAAAGAGACTATAAAAAGGTTGTGATCCAAAACTTTTTCAAATAAAGCTTTTTCTGGGAATTGACTAGGGGATGCTTCGTGTAGAGTTCCATGAAATTTTAATTTCTACATGCTCATGTGCCTGTATCTGTGGGTATCTTCTGGATGTGAGGTTTTTTTTCATGATGGAAAAGAGGGTCAATCTCTCTGTTATTTTGGGTCTCCCATGAATAGTGATGTGGTTTTGTGGGCTCTCAGAGAATCTTGGAAATTCACTAATCTTTTGCAAACAGGAAAACTCTCCACAAGCAAAGATTTCAGACTAACTGTAATCTGTAATCTCTATCTTTAGTGGAAAAATCCCAATGATGTTGTGTGTATGGTGTGGGTTGAGGGCCTGATCTTCCATCCATGTGAATCTTCTATTTAAGACCATTTTTTATTGCTACTGCTGGACAAAATAGTCTAGAGAGCTTGTTCCTCAGATATCAGTCAGACAGCATACTGACACAGGTCTTTTTTGGATCCTGTCTCAGGTAGGTTATATCAGCAGAAGGGTTAAAACATAATGGCTACACTGGGCTATTTAGGGTCTTTAATCCTTTCAAAGGCACTATAGTAAGCACTGATGTAATTTATGGCATTGTGTACAGGAAGTGCAGCAAAGCTCTGGACCTGGAAATACATTATGTGCTTCAAGTGCCTGAGAAAACATGGGGCTCACTGAAATCAGAGATTACCTGAAGAACTTTTCAGTACTCAGCCCTGAAAAAGGACAACAACTAGCACCAAAAGGTTTACAAAAACTTTAATAGGAGGGCAGAGTAGCTTTGTCATGTTGGTAGATGAGGATGAACACCACGAGAAAATGGGTTATTCTTGAAACCAGCAAAAGCATTGAACCAGATCAATAGCCAAAACTGGCTCCCTACCTCATGAAAACAAAGTATATATTTATTTTAAAAATTTCAATTCAGGGTAAAAAGCATAAATTTTGAACATTTCTTTTCCCAAAGAAGACAGAACGCTTTTCTTTATTTGTAATCTTTTGTAGGTTTTTAATTTTTGTGTGTGTATCTACAACTCAAAGCAAAATAATTTTGGAATGAAAATTTGAAACTTTTCATTGAGAAGTCTCACACTAGGATTTTAAGGTTTAGAAATTTGATCCTCAAACACTTTTTTATTTCATCTAAATTAAATACTGCATGAATCAAAATAGTTAATTGTTTCTGTTGCTAAGCTGATGTTTTCTGATGGAAAATTCTTAGGAATTTTATTCCCCAAGTGGAACTAGTCATGAGACACTGAACTTCTGGCTCTGGCACACTGTTTCCAGGGGACTTCTGGAAGCAATGATATCAGACTTCTATCGCTGCTGCTCTCTTGTGAGTGTTCTCTATAAGTACTCAATAAGCAAAACAATAAAACTACTGAAAATGGCTAATACCTGCATCATAGGCCTTCATTGCCTTACCTTTTAACAGTAATGCCTTCCCTATTCCTTATCTTTCTTTCTTGTTATAACATCTTACCTCCCTCATCAGTGCAAAAAAACAAGGAGGATAATCCTGCCAGGTACGGAATGCCTTTGATTCATATTAAATTGAGGAGAACGAGATCACACAGCAAATCTCCTGAACAGCTGCTGAAGTGACACGGAGGTCCTGTGTGCTTTGGAGAGTCAAGCATTGATGTAGCTGTGGTTTCACAGCTCATTTTCTGACAAGCAAGTTTTCAGGAACGGGGGCAATGAGACCTTGCTTTGCTGTATCTCTGCAGCTCCACCAATGCCTGCAATCAGGGCAATTTATGAGTGCAAAACCTAAGGCCAAGCGACAATGCTTTGGTTCTTCTTTCCTGCAGTGGAGCTATGCAGCCACAGAGTGAGTCTCCTGGCAGTACAAAGCTTTCCTTGGAACTTTTGACCCTTTTTTAAATTAGGAACCGTGTTTTATGTGTTTTATATAGCATGTTTCCTTTTTTTAAGTGTTCTGGATTACTGCTGCAAAAATTCCTCCTGTAATATTGTCCTGCTAATTGGTAGCCCAGAAGGAACTGAAAGAGTCAGCCTAGCAAAAGCAATCAAAATTCCTATAATCCAGGAAATGGGCAAAGAATCCAAAACAAATACACTTAAAGATCCTCAGTGGCAATTAGAGAAGATGGCAGTTAAAGACAAGAATTATGAATATCTGCATCACTGTAGTAGGCCTAAATTTTCATCAGCAGTCCTACTATATATATTCTTTTTTTCAGTTAAACACTTTGCTAAATCCTTGCTACATTAGGAGGATAGGACCTTTCAGAAGGTGATTTTTTTTCTTAAAAAATTATTTCTCAAAGAGACTATTATGTGGAGTGGACAGTTAATTAAAAATAATTGAAAATTTCATTTAATTCTCAAGAATGATGAAATTAAAAAAGAAAACAAGCTCTGGTTATTCTGCAAATTGAGAAGTGCAACATAACCCTGAATTACAGTAATGTGGTCAATTTGTATGGTATGATGAATTATGATTCAACATTTCAGATAAAGATCAGCTGGTAAACTTTTTTAATTGTACAGTTTTACTGAGCAACGTTTGCCACAGTCCTGCAAATAACATCAATATTCTTTGTGCAGTTAGTTGGTAAAAGTTGGGAGTAGATGAATCCCTGTTCAGCCCCCGCTAGTGAAGATAATATTTTGTGGATATTGGCTTCTTACTACTACTGTTACCAATATTGATCTTGGCTAACCACTGCAGTACACTGAAATCAATTCAGCTACATTCCTTGGAGTCACCTAAAACTAGAGCACTCCATTGTTGAATCAAGTCCATTGACTTGAAATAGCTTTATTTGCACTGGAATGTTAACAAGACAGAGAGATAGCAGTTGAATGCTAACAAAACACAGACAAATAGGGGCAGTCCACCTTTTCATGACTCAGAAGCACACACAAAAAGAATCTGGTGGGGTTTGTGCTTGAAATAAGAGGATCTGAAACAAAAGAAATGTTTTCCTCTAAGTAGTTTCCTTTACACCCTAGAGGCAGAGTGTGGGAGAATGTGGTTCTATGTATGAACTGATTTAACTGTAGAAGTGACATCGTGAACCTAAACCAGCCCAGGCTGGTGTTAGGTTTGGTGTGACTTGGTGTCAGAAATGTGCTATTTTACTTGAGGTGCCTCATATCCAAAGAGAGAGTATTTTGTAGATAAAGGTCTGAAACATCCAGTGTGTAAGCACCCAGTGAGTATGTGTTACAGAGGTTAGAAGTCATCAAGCATGACCACCATATGCCCTATCTCTGTTCATTACCACAATTTAAATGTTTCTGCTGCTCCTGGGACTTAGCAGTAGTAAGAGATTTTTATGGAATCATTGAAAAATATTTGCTTTTAACTGTTTTAGCTCTGTCTTTAGACAGTTATGCATTTGAAGGTTTGTACTGTCTTCTATACTTTGCAAGTGAAGCAAGCTGTCAGATAAAGTGAGACAGCCCTTAGTCCCTACTCATATGCCAGGAAGTAACCTCACAAATTTGTCCCTAGTAAAGCAATAGAGATCTGCCTCCACTAAAATTTGATGGTGATAGAGTTGATACATCTTTTTACAGAAAATATATTGTTTTGGACAATTAGGATTTAATCTAAAGTAGAGTTTAGTAATTATTATTTATGCTATTTTATTTTATTAACCTACATGTACTTGTATAATATTTTTTATTATTATGAATTTACATACATCAAATGCTTGAATATACATATGTGTACATCAACATATACATAAATTTAAATATATAGATGTATAAATACAAATACATAGACGTATTTAGCTATTTATATACACATACAAAAGAGAATCTGGTGAGTTGCTATGTGGCCTACTAACAAATATATTTGGTTGCTTTGTTCCTCAAACAGCAGAGTTTCTTTTATTCTGCTGTACTAAGATCCTTCCTTTATTCACTAATCCACCTTTATCTGTGTCTTAAATCCAACAGGATGTAGAGAATATTGTACTGGAAATAATGCAGACTGCAGATTTAAACCACTAGAAAAAAAAAAAAAAAAACAAAACAAACCAAAACCACAGCCTCTTGGATAAAACCAGCTTTCCTGGACAAATGTCTTTTTGTTGGTTTCTTTCTTT
This sequence comes from Molothrus aeneus, assembly GCF_037042795.1. NCBI lineage: Eukaryota > Metazoa > Chordata > Aves > Passeriformes > Icteridae > Molothrus > Molothrus aeneus. The sequence goes on along the minus strand of NC_089647.1, from coordinate 70,960,790 downwards.
TTAATTGTCCCACTTGAATGGCTGTTAAAAATTTTTAGAGTATATCCTGTACTTGGTGAATCAAAATGAGTTAATACTTTTGCAATGGGATTTTTAATTTTTCAGAGCTCAAAACTACAACCACCTTCTTCTTCTAAAGGGTACATAAAAGATGCCAAAGCACCTCTGATTTCTTAGGATGGCTTTCACTGCAGCTTAAAGCAAGGTCCCTTTCTAAACAGAGACATTAAACTAGTCTGCTGGTACAAATCTTTGTTTTAGCACCAGTTCTTTCCGGCCTGAATTCATTGTTCCACTCTTCTGCTCCAGCCCAACGAGTTCCTCTTTCTAGGTTCATCAGGTTGAGCCATGACTATCATGGCACATCCATCCCCTGAGTCTTAAAGTGATTAGCTGTCTTCCTGATCTGGACTAGTTTGTGTCTCTGACTGTGTCCTGGGACGTTCACTGCCAGTAAAGGGAATGGGATCTCAGCACCAAAGTTGTCCTCAGAGTAGGGATCAAGTCTACAAGATATCACTGGGCTGCAAAAAATGTTAAACAAAACTCCAAGTATTTTTAATTTCTAGCTTGATGCCATTGAGATGTAGCATTCTGCCTGTTTCTTGCAAGTGATAAACCGTAATTAACTTGTTTATTGATAACTGCCAAATTATTTTGATTACATCTGATGGGATAATGTTGTTTAGCTTTCTTATTTGCATATGTTTTTTAACCAGAGACATCAAAGTTACTTCACATCTGTTATCAAACTGAGAGGAACACACACTTCTATGCAGATAAATAGACAGAATTCCTATCCTTCTAGCAAGTATGTTTTGTTGTTACTAACATCTGCATTATTCCCAGGCAATATTGTTACTAATAAGTCATTAAAAAATACTTTCCTTTTATACATTTTAGTCTTTAAAAAAGAATTACATTAATTTTCCCAGACAGTAAAACTAGTGGATTTATATCTGTACAAGAAAAAAAATACAAAAAGCATCTAGTTCTTTCCCCCTAATACTTTCTAGTATTATCCCCCTAATCAATCTAATTCTTGACCTAAAGACACTGCTTAAGCAATATATCAGTTTCTTTACATGTGGGTGAGCAACACAATGCTTCATGTATTTAAGATCTTATTAGATTAATATTACTGTCCCAAACCATATTTTTTTTTAATATTGCTGGTTTTTTTTGTTCTCCTTTCCTCCTTCCTCCTCTGTCTTCTCTCCTCTCTGGCTTTCTCTCTCTTTCACACACCTACTACCTTTCTCTCCTTAACAGACAGAAGGTCACTGGAAGAGGAAAAGCAACAAATAAAGCTCCCATCCAGTCACAGTCTGAACCCTGTGATTTGCTCATTAGTTTATTTCTCATATTCATTTAGGCTCATTTTTTATTCTATCAATATTGTTTTAGCAATCAGTTATGCCAAATGCTTAAGAAGAGGTTTCTTAAATGCAGTAAAAATATTTAATAGGCAGATTTTAGAAATTTATGAAAAAAAATGCATAAAGGTCAAATACTATTGTGCATTTCTGTCAGAAAAGTGCTGTTTTAGCAATTATTCTGACTTTAGTTTTCAAACTCCTTCCTGAACGGAAGATGGCATCACCAAGCCAAAAATGTCCTACAGGCCTTTCTTCACATTGTTCAGATATTAAAAAAATTAAAAAAAAAAAAATCCCTTGCCCCCAAGACTTCATATATCTCTGTATTACTTTGATTCTGCAAAGTACTGAACATTTCTGTTTTCCCAAGAATTCTCTGGGAATTGTGAATACTTTATGTCTTTTGGGATCAGCTTTCATATTAATTATGTTACAAAACCAACCTTACCAGACCCAAAAGAAAACCTCAGACCAAACCCAGAACCAAGCACCACAAATCCAGACAAGGATATTTAAAGATTTGGAAAGTGTTGTAAGAAACTACAGTGTTGTTTGGGGGTTGTTTTTACCACTTACAGAATCTACTTTTGTAAAAGAATGTTTGGAATATAAAATCTGTGCTTTTGTATGTTAATAATGTTTACAATGGATAGATAAAATTACCAGGTTTAAACTTTTATCAGTAGCACATCCATATACTGTTTTGTTTTTTTTTTTTTATCAAGAGAACTTGTTCAGAGATTTCCTAAGGCTACCTAAGTGCTTTGCAAAGAAAATAAATATTATTGCCCTGAACTACATGCAAAGATCAAAATCACTTTTTAAAAGTCAATGAAATAAACATCACATATCTTCTTCTGATTTAATGACTAGGTCTTTGAGCACGTATGAGTAAATTATACAGATTCTTAGCTCCTTTTCAAGTTGTCTCTGACTTCCAGGTAAACTTGGGTGTTTGTTCTTTGGTTTCATTCTAACATATGTAAATATCAAATCTTTGGAGTAGGGGCACGTGACAAGAAAAATGTTCATTTTAATGGTCTATTTTCTAGAAAATTCACATTAGTGTTGGGGTTAACTATAGCTATGATGATGTGGACCAGCTTCAGTAGTGGGCCCCTGGGAATCTCATGAGGCAATGTGCCAAATGCTGCACCTGGGTCAGTGCAACCTCTGGTATCAACACAGGCTGGGGATGAACAGATGGAAAGCAGCCCTGCAGAGAGGGGCTTGGGGGTGTGGTGGGTGAGAGGCTGGGCATGACCCAGCCATGGGCACTCACAGCCCAGAAAGCCAAACGTGTCCTGATCTGCATCCAAAGCAGCGTGGGCAGCAGGGACAGGGAGGGGATTCTGCCCCTCTGCTCTGCTCTGGTGAGAGCCCATCTGCAGGGCTGCATCAGCTCTGGGGTCCCCAACAAGTTGAAGTTGAGTAACTTCAGCAAATTCAACTTGAATAAGTTGAAGTGATTCAGTCTGGAGAACAGAAGGCTCTGGGGTGACTTACTGTGGCCTTTCAGTACATAGAGAGGGCTGACAAGAAAGCTGTAGAGGCACTTTTTACAAGGACATGTAGTGATAAGATATTACAAGGGCTAATGACTTTCAGTGGGAAAAGGGTAGGTTCAGATTGGAAATTAGTAAGAAGTTCTTTACTGGGAGGGTGTTCAAGCATTGAAACAGGTTGCCCAGAGAAGCTGTGAATGACTGGAAGTGTTCAAGGACAGGTTGGATGGGGTTCTTGAGCACCCCAGTCTAATGGAAGATGTCCCTCTTCATGGCAAGCATGTTGGCACTAGGTGATCTTTAGGGTCCCTTCCAATGAACCCCTTCTGTGAGTCTATGATCTTACATGGTTTTGTAATAAATCCTAATTTTCAAGTTTCCTATACCTTTATCAAACCAAAACTGTTAGTCTATTATTTTTTATCAATATGTTGGACTGGATATTTGAAAGATAAAAATACACTATGAAAAAAAGATCAAGAATTCCTAGTCTGCTGAAGAAAAATGTGAAACTTGTCAGTTTCTCATTTCCACTCAGGAGGCCTTCCTGAGTGATGTTTTGCCTTTTAACTTCTTTGTAAAACCTTGAGAGCTTCTAAGCCATAACAAAATCCCATTATATCTACTGAGCTAGGTGGTAATAGCTAAATTATAGTTTTGTATTACATGCAGACTGGACAGAGAGACCATAATAAACATTGTACTATACTGGATAAATTGTCCATCTAACTCTATATCCTTTTCTTCACAGTGACCAATATTAATTAAGGTGCTTTTTTTGCAGTAGCACGGAGGTGTAGCTTGACAGCTTAAAAGAACAATTGAAAGATTGGCCTATTTTTTGTCCCCTGTCCTTTTGTGTGATTTTTTGTGGCTGCTGCTGCTTAAGCAGATTACATATTGGATGTTTCCACGCAAATTTACTAAAAGGTTGGCATTTTAGTGGTTTATCTATTTATTAATCATTTTTTAATTAAGAAAAAGGACACATTCATCTCTTAAGCAGTAGCTGGAATCTCCTAGCAACAGCAATGTCATTAAGATGTAATTTCTTTTTTTACTTTTAATCATTACTCTTTTAAATATTCTTGACTCTTTAGAGTGTCTGAATTTAAATACTACTTTGCGATAAGATTGAGATCTTAAAAAAGATTGATTTCTTTGGTGTCAACAAGATTATGCTAACTTATAAAATAGATAATATTTTAGATGTTTGTAATAAATAGTGTATGGAAGAAAATGCTCCTAAAAATTCACACAAAATCATATATTAAATGAGTTTTGTAATAATTAGGAAAATTGCTTTCCAAGCATAATTTTAATGAGTCAAGATTCAGAACAATAAAGCTACTGATACACATAATATAATCAATAAAATCATACTTTTATGACAGTAATCAACATAGCACTCTTTCGTTTCGCCCTTCATTTCTCTCTTATATGTTGGTAGAGCTGTAAAAGAGAAAATAAGTGAACAGCCCTCTGCAATACCGAAAGGTGAGAAATAACAATGTAACAGTCTTTTTGTATATTTATCCTTTCAAAGGACATTTTGAAGATACAATGTAATGACTTGTTTATTCCACTTCAAAAAAATTTTCCAATTTTTATATTGAACTACACCTAGATGATAACTTGCTGTTCGACTCTTCTTGAAATACAGTAATGAGTGAAAACATTTCAACATTATTTTTGTTCAAAAAGGACTGAAAAAAACCCAGACTTTAAAAAAAAAGTTAAAGCACGTCTATATTTTTTCAATAAAATATTATTTTTTATAAACATCCTCTTTATGTCATTTAATCTCTTGAATGACCTTAGCCACATCTAGATATAGTCATCTAAAAGGAAGATAGTTTTAGTGTAAATTGATGTAAACAGTTAAGGATCTTTGAAATAAAGTGTCATGAATAATACTCTCCCAACACAATTTATTCTACTAGTTCTGAAAATATTTTAGTACAACCTGAATGATTAATTTCTCTCTATTGACTGTAAAGATGCCTTGGTGCATACTTCAGACAGAATATTAAAGGTTAAGGTTATCACTAGACTGCTGAAATGTTCCATCTTAGATTTACTTCAGTTTGAGTTTTAAAAGCTAAGTTTAAAAACAGAAAAAATATTTTATTCAAGTTATTTATATATGTAATCACTACAAAACAATTTTTCAATCTCTCCCCACTTTGCTTCTGAAAAAGGGGTAGAAACTATAGTGATTAAGAAAAAAAAGATTTAATCAAAATTTGAATTTTTTTTCATATCCTGGCAATAAGAGCTAAAAAGAAATAAACCACTTGCTCAAATAAATGTATTTTTTACCCTTTCATCTCTTTTGATTTTCAGAAAACCACAAAATAAGGAGCTGTTGCTCTGAGTCTTCATAGAAAAAGCCTTATATTCTCATCTCTTTTTCACTTTGCTTTGGTTTTGCCTTACCTTTACTTGACCTTGCATTGTTGGAATGAAAGTACACAAGTTATTGAGTCAGTCCTCAATAACTTGAACTTTCATGATGAGTGTCACAGGGAAGGAAAATGAAGAAGAGTGTCAGGGAGAAGTAAAGTGGGTCTTTCAACACCGACCCAGTGTGACCTCCTGCAGGTATTTCCCAATTGTGACACAAGAGTCCTTTGGCATGATGTTCCACATCCATAGAGAGGGCAGCATTGCTACATTTTAGTGATGTTACTCACATCCAGATGCTATAAAAATAAAAAAGGGTAGTGACTCTGTTGCCCGAGGGGTATGTTTGGACTGTGGGATGTCTGTGCTGCCTTTGCAGAAGGGTTAGGCCTCTCAATTTCTCTTGGAATTAATATACCTTTGTGAAGGCTCCTCAGATGTCTGGTGGCATGAACCACTCGTGTATGCAGCAGAGCAGGTGTATGATGTCAGCTGACTTGACCAAGCCTCACTGATGTGGTTCTGCAGTGCAAATGCTGCAGCCTGTGCACCAAACAAAATGTCTATTTGAGAGCCAAACACAGTCACATGCATCCTAATGGACCATATAATAGTCCAGACCTAGTCTACAGCTTAGGATTTTTTTTCCCAGTTATAAATATTGAAACTCTAGGATGTAAATAAATATTCATGTGAATGAAGGTAAAACAGTAAAATTGAACATTATTTCAATCATGTATTAAATTTTCCTGATTTTCCTCTACCTCTCAAACAGAGAACATGCTAGAAAAGTCCTTGTATATCCAAGTAAGCAAGGAACTACCATTCAAAGGAGAGAGTACAAGCCTACTTAATAGACAGTGGCCCAATTCTTACTGCAAGTATTGCAAGCAAACATGAAGTAAGCTATTTTAAAGTAACTTCTGCAGAAGTTATGACAGATTTGAAAATTTTAAGTATCTATGTAGTTAATGGAGTGAGTATTTATGTCATTTAAATTATATCGTTTAAGTCTTGCTGACAAAGCAATGACCTATTATACCCATAAAATTGGAAAAGATTGAAGAGAAGATATTTTGTATTTGTTTGCCTGGAATCTGACCGTAAGCATAACTATTTGTGAGACACTTCATTTTGTGATGTCACTAATGGCATAACCAGCAACAAAGTCTGAGCACTTGGGCACAGGTATATAAACTGTACATTGAAATGTAATCTGTAATTACAAGAGTTAAAAGGAGACTTCTTGATGTAACTATGCAAACAGGGTACAATAAAATTAATGTATAAGGTATAAACTGAAGAATATGAACAGTAGTTATGGAAAAAGCAGGAAATATGGCTGGCAAAATGAAAAAGTTTTGCTCCTGGAAGTAAGATAATCTGTACTGGAAACAGATGACATTCAATCTTTCTTTAGGGGAGGTTGTGAGGATCATAAAAATACCATGGGCACATAAAGAAAGAAAGAAAGGAAAGAAAGGAAAGAAAGGAAAGAAAGGAAAGAAAAAAAGAAAGGAAAGAAAGGAAGAAAAAGAAAGAAAGAAAGACTCTTGAATTTGATTTTCTGTGGACCTCAGTATGTAGTCATCCTCATTAAGATCACTCCTTGGCCACCTCAGCAGCAATGCTGACTTGACCCTCTCATCAACCCAGGAAGGACAGAACTGTTTGTGGCCTGCAATATGAACTGAAACAATAAAAATTATCATAGTTAAATAAAAAGGCTCAAGAAGTTAAAATTAGTGCCTAGAGGTTATGAAGGCAGTAAGGGATATCTCAGATCAGCTTTGCCCATGTAGAAAAAAAAAAACTAACTACACCCTGAGACACCCCTGCAATACTCTGGCTTTACATCAGAGTAATACATTGGAAATCATTTGGGATGCTGCGATGTAAAATCGGGCACTACAATGATTAATCGGGTCACCAGCCTCTTCTCCCTTATGTCTCTAAAATGTTATTTAATTAAAACTAAAATGCCACGTGGGATTGGTCCCAGGGTATGGTTTCTAGGCATTGCATAAATAGGAAGAAGGTATTATTCTATTGTTAATGATGTTTCATCTACTCAGTCTTTCTCTCCTGTCTGCTGATGCACAGCAATTCTCCTTTTAATATGCAGGCACCACTGCATGCTGACTTAATAGATAATTTCAGAAAAGTTTTCAGAAAATTTCTATCATAAAATTCCAATTCACATGAATTGAAGGAAAGGAAACAAAATTTCAACAAAATATGATTATGGAAGGCCATAAAAGAAAAAAAATCTGATTCTGATATTCCACGCTAATCAAATAGACATGTTTCTCTTTTTTTTTCAGACAAAACACAACTGATAAAAAAACAAATAAAGCTCCCACCAGAACAAAACTTCTCATATTTTAATCAACCCAAATAGTTTATTTCAGATTTCTGGTTTTGAACCATGCTTAAAAATACTACTTTGGTTTGCATCTTTACCTAGGTTGGTTGATTTTTTTTTTTTAATAGCAGAATAAAGGAATTAATGTTTCCTGAAAACAAAACCACTTCTCCAGAGTTCTATGATTAAACAGTGTTTTTAATTTTTTTTCGAAATGTTTTTTAGATGACAGGATATTTGTGTTTCACATGCTTTGGCATTCAGCTCTGAAATCCTTACTTTTTGAAGTCTGAATTCTGAAGTCTGTTTCCCAAATTAAAATAATTGCATTACATAGAATTAAGATGTGAACTAATAAGAAAACCAAGGTTTGGTATTACTGTCACACCACATAGCTACATAAGGCCTCCAGAAAGAAAATGACTGGCATATGAAACCTTTGATGCATAAAATCAAGTCTGAGAGAGAAGGAGAAGGATAGAGGAAGCCTTTTGTTTAGTTTGGTTTTGTTTTGTTTTTTGACTAGGTTTTTTTCTATAAATCAGTAGTTCTGTGTCTGTGAAATACTGGGGTAGAAGGCAGGGCTGAGCCTTCTGAGACTTAGGTCTATTTCTAGTGCTATCAACGGCTTGACATGTGACCTTCCCAAGGTCAGTGCTTGTGTTTTCCAATCTGTTGAGCAAATAAAATTATATTGTGCTCCCCTGGAAAAGCCTCTGAGATGGGTTGACAAAAAGAGAAAGAACTGGGTATTACTCTTACATAAGATTTGACTTTTTTTGGTTGTATCCCTGAGTAATGATGATAGTCATTCAGTCACCATGTTTGTTCGTCACAGATTTCAATGGACCTTTGGGCTCCCCCTTATAATATCTTCCACTTCCTCAAACTAATAAACTGAAGCATGGGAAAGAGAAATGAGTTGCACAGTCATGTCAGCAAACTAGCAAACTATTGGTGGAGGCAGGTCTTTGCCTCAGTTCTTCATTCTGAGAAGCATTTTCCGTTTCATTATTAAACAATGAAAATAAGTTATAGTTAGAGAGAGCAGAGGCATAAGCTCCTATCTGCTTTTTTCCATTTATATGATCTTTATGTTGCTCTGAGACTGTGCTAGGAAAATGGCTAAGAAAATAATTAATTATTGAAAACACATTATGGATCTATTATTCAAGCTGATGTTATTCAGTAGGATTACTTGTGTAAGCAATAGATTGAAAGTTTGGACAGTTTCTTTCCTGCAGGATTGTTTTTTTTGATTGAGAAAGATACTTTTTAATGTCTTGTCTATATCTAAATGACACTGATTTTTTGTCTCATGTCTCATCACTAAAGTTTTTATAAAATGATGAAAGTAATTTTTAACTAACTTTAAATTGTATGAATGAGTGTTACTAAACTACCTAAGTCACTTGAATATGTTGCAAAGTAACCAGCTGTTTCAACCTTTTGCTTGTGCTCAGTCAGACATGGGACACTCTTAGGGAAAGAATGAAATAAGCAAGCAATCAAAACCACAAAGAGGTCATATAGCAAAACTGCAGTACTATATTGTGTATTGATCATGCTACATGGAAGTCATGTCTTGCAGGATGTTGAGAATTGTTGTAACAAGGTACTTAAAATGATAATGCTGGAATCTTAAGAAAAAAAATTTTCTGAGATTAGACTCTGGTGCAAATGTTATCACTTCTTATTAAAGTCTGCAATGTTATACTAGTACATTTAGCTGGCTAAAAGAACAAATATTTCTCACAGCTCCAGTTAATTTCATTGTAATGTTTTTCCCCAGCTTAAATGTATGTCTTTTATCACAGAGTGAAAAAAAGAATTCTGTGTACTTCAGTGCTGCAGTGCCAAATGCTGCAATGCCAAACTTGGGAAGACAAAGCCTGGAGTGAAATCCTGGTCCCCAAGTCAGGCAACCAGCCGTCTTACGTATTGCTCTGGAAAAGGCAGAACTAGGACTTCATGTCAGGACTGAGAGCAAGGAAGATGCAGCTGGGAGCACATTTCAAGTGAAATGCTGCAGTGAAATCTCAGTTCACGTTCTGAGGTCAGGGCTGCAGCAAAACCATCTCTCTCCATCTGGGCTCCTCAACTTGAAATTCTCCACTGAAAACAGACAACCCACTTCTGTTGTGTCAAAGTTTTAAAGTGCATGTGTGAGTCTGTGTGTGTACGTGTGAGAGTGAGTTTTGAGATGAGAGGAATAAAAGGAGGTGGGTGACTCAGCTCAGCTCCCTATCACTCTCCTTCTAACCAACAGCACAGTGGGCAGAATAAACTTTCCCAGAGAAGACACAGGGTCAAATCACTATTAATTTGGAAGGAGATTAATTCTGTCCCTTTAGTAACCCTTATATTTGAACAAAAGGCCACTCCAGAAGTCCATAGGCTGCAGGAAAATAAAGAGGAAATGAAAAAGAAAAATTAAAGAGAGAGAAAAAAAGAAAAATTAAAGAGAGAAAGAAAGATAAAGTATAAATGTCTGTCTGAATTGACTCCTTTACCAAACATCTATTCTGTATACTCTCACCAATAGCTGTGGGGCTTGGTCCCGTTCTAAGAACTGCTAGAACAGGTGCTCTAGTGACTTTAATCCAAGCAATCATAGTAGAAACTGGATCAGAAACTCAGATCAATATATATATTTTAAATAGGAAATTCTGGTCAGGACCTTGGCCTGGCCTGCTCACTAAATACACCTCTTTCTTCCGCATCATCAGGATTTCAATGACTACACGGGTTTTATGGCAGACTACACACAAGATGGATGCAAAATCTGTCCATCTTTCTGACTCCTATTTCTTTTTCTGACACCTAAGGTTTTAACCTTTTAAGATTAACCTTGCGACCTATTCAGCCACTATTTCCAACACAAAATTGCCTCAAGGTCTGATGACAATGTATACTGGAGAAGAATGTTGATGGGTTTTGCTACCAGCTCCATAATCTAAACATCTGATATGTGAAGTATATTACATCAAGCTCAGTCTCACATGAAAACACAAAGCAAGCAAGTCCTCCCAGGCCTGTGCACCCTGGAAAGTGCTGCAACTCATGCTCCCTTACTGCCTTTTCATGGTTCAAGGGATCTCAAAATTATTTTTCCTGTAAAGTAGAACAGCTGCAGCAAGAGGGTTGGTAGCCCGGTGTTTGAGGGTATGAGCCAAGAAAGAAAAACATGTGGGCTGGCTCTTACACTGCAGAAGATAGAGAACTTTTTATTTTCTCATCATGAGCCAGTCTCCTACTCACTAGATAGAAGGAGGCAAACCACTTCTCTAAGTTTCTTTTCTTTTTTTTTTTTTTTTTAGTCATCATCATCCACTACTGCATCATTTAGCAAAGCTCCGTCTGGTGAACATACCACAGGGAGACTTGGAACGCACTCACATGCCATTACCCTTAGAAAAATCAAAAATGAAGGAGAAAATTATCTAGTTTTGGAAACCTCGTTAGGTCTAATTGCAGTTTAGCTAGGAATCCAGTAGCTATGTGAGAAGACTGGCCTGTGAAATATACTGACATAGAAAATTCTGAGGAGATCCTGATATTACTTTAAACCCTTCTACCCTTAGTTAGATCTTGTTTATCTGAGCTGGTTTAAAGTCATTGTATACACTGAAACGCATAGTTTCTGCAGGAGCTGCAACATATGGCAGCATCTATGTTAACTAACTGTGTTAAATTCCACAGTCAAAGCCTGAACAAAGACATAATTTCAAATTAAATAATGATCCTATAACTCTTTTATTTGCTGGTCTTTCATGATTTGTTGTGCACAAATGTTTACATGCATAGGTATATATATATGTGTGTGTGTGTGTGTGTATCCACACACAACATCATGTCTACAATGTAGGATGTCTTTATACCTACATAGAAATAATGAAGCCAGTTTTACAGTACATAGCACAAACACTGAAATCAGGATATCTACCATAATAATTTCTTTCTTCTCTAGAACCTTTGCAGATGGTCTGAGTTCTGCTCTGCAAGTTCTACAGTGTTAGATGAAGTAACTAGCTTTTTAACATGTTGCAAAGTAGCACAAATATACCCTTACCCAGTGTTACTTACATAGCCATAGCAACAGGGAGATGGGAGATTACTAATTGGGAAAACGAAGAAGTATCCCACTACCTTTTCCTATTTCAAGTAACTTTCCATATTATGAGTAAACCCATTTCTATTCAAAATGGCTTCATTTAGCTTGTATGTAGTTAAATATGGACTTTACACCCAGGTAGGAAAGGTATAAGTAGTCAACTCATTGTTTTAGGCTTCTAGAATTTGCAGACAGAAACGTGAGGTAAAAGATAACAGTCAAGGACAATATACTTGTATGCTCTTTCCCTTATCTGATCTTCTGGATAATTTAGAGAGGATTATGTGAGTTCTGTTTATACAACCTGTATATGGGTTGTAAACTGGGATGCATATACTGAATTTTAAAGACCCAGACTAACTGGCACTTCAACGCTGTATGGTCTCTCACTTTACCACACTCTCTAAGTAACAGAGTAAAACATTTCAGCTCCCAATCAACCTGACCCAGGAATAGGTATTTCCTTAAAACTATTAAAGGCAGGCCTCTTATCCTTAGATACATGTTTCCAAACTTAATTCAATAAGATGAAAAAAAACTAGAAATTTGGGATTATGACACTGAGTAATGATAGATTAATTTTCTGGGTCTTTCTGTGTAGCTTCACACACAGAATAAAAACCTTCAGACATCAAGTCTAAAATAGATGATGCCTTTTTCTTCCACTCTGAATTGTCTCCTAGATGTTAACTTTTGCATAGCAGATGCTCTCTAAATACACATATTTTAAATATAAAACACCAATCTCCAAAGTATACAGTTGAAAATACAATGGCTTTCTTAGATAAATACTTCTTTGGAAGATACATAGCATCCATAAACAGTCCTATTTCTTCTGGCTTACTTTTTACTTTTTGTGTTTTAACCCCTTTGAAATTTCAGGTCCCCAGATGGCTTCCATCAGTTCCCACCTCTCAGCAGATCCTTTGTAAGAAGCAGGCAATCTGTCCTTCATGCTTTGACAACAGGTTATTGTCTCCTTCCATTCATTCAATTCATACTTATTTATTTAATATCTTGTTAATGTTCAGGTCCTCTGGTTGCATTTTGATTGTTTTTACGGTGCCTGAGCAATTTTAATAACATAAAAGTAAAGATGCTTGGAAGTTTTATTCTAAGGCAGGGGGAGAGCAAGTCCCCCTGCCCCACATCTCAGTGAGTCTTCACCAGGCTCCAGATATTCAGTCTTTCCTCTGCAAAGACTTTGTTCACAGCAATCTTGTCACTACTGCCGACACCAAGTAAATTCGTCCTTGACCCTTGCCCTGACCCTTTTCCTTTCCTTTCCTCTGACTATCCTGCTTCTCTCTGTGGATTGTCCTAGGACTTCCTTGCCTCCAGTTCCCCTTGCACTTTGAGGCTGCAATTTTTGATCAATAGAAGGTTTCCAGACAGCCTTGCACCCCCACCCTTCCACCCTGACATCACTAAGAGACAAAGTCAAAGAAACCACCAGGAGAAATGAATTAATGTGCCCCTTTTCTGTTTTTCTTTTCCTAGTGAAACCAACGATATATTTCTTGTGGTGCTTTCTGTCTCAGTGGCATTTTATCTCTTCTAGCCCATTTGTAATTTACTGGATAAGCTTTTTCAGGGTCAGGATTTCTCTCTTTCTCTCTGTTTTTTGGTTTTTTTTTTCCTACTTCTGTCCCATTTCCTACCTCATTTCCCCGTCCCTTCCTAGTTCCTGGCCACCAGAACAAACCAAAAGACCAAATATTCATCCTGGGGACTTGAAATGGCCACGGTAACTGTTGTAACTTGTCTGTGGTCTAATCACATTAATTTGATAAGATCATCATCGGCAGGATGTCTAATTTATTTGCAAGCGGTAGCCAGGGAGAAGCTTTGACCAAATTAACATGCCGCCAGGATCAGGGGGTGCAGGCTCCATATGGCTCACTGGGTTTTCCTATAAATAACCCTCCTCCAGCCCACTCCCGCGGTTACGTCCCTACCAGTATGCCGCAAAGTTCACCAGCGGCGCCGGACTCGAGCGGCACAGCCCCGAGCTGCAGGAGGCACCAAGGGGCTGGGCTGTTTCTCCCGCCTTCGCGCCTCCTCCCCGTCCTCCTCCTCCTCCTCCTCCTTCTCCCGTCCTTCTCCCCCTCCCCCTCCTCCTCCTCTTCTTCCTCCTCCTTCTCCCCCTCCTCCTCCTCAGAGCAAGGCAGGGGAAACGCGGGTTTCCACTTGCACCACCAGAGGTGCAACTGGTTCTTCGCTCGTAGGCATCTGAAAGCCGTCCAAATGATGCAGAAACTTTTGCGTGCTTGGCTCCTGTCTTTAAGGCCAGGCACCGATTTTTCCGCTGTGTAATCTCTTTTGTCAGAAGGGTGGGAGCTGGAAAAGGGCAGTGGGGAGGGGGTGGGGGGGGGGAATGGAAGGGGCGAGAAGGAGGGTGTTGAGAGAAGCAGGCGTTTTATTTCCACAGAGAGTATATAAGGAGCATCCCTAGAGAAATATCTATGCGTGGACATACACTCATCTCCAGATCTTTATCGAGATAAGAATAAGCGTCAGTTTCTACCCTACCCTGCCCTCCTTAAGGGAGACACTACACTCCGTGGGATCAGGTAGCGTGAACTGCTAACAGTGCAGCAATCCCCTCCCCCCTACCTACCCTCTTCTCTGTGATCATCTAAATTATGAAAAATAGAGAATGCATTAATCCAGTGCATTAATCCACGGTTCGACATTGCATAGAGAACACCAGCAAGAGACAAAATCCAGCATAAAACACCCTAGACTGCAGGGGAGGAAGAAACGCATTTAAAGCGACGATAAAAATGGCGTGCACAATAATTACCTCAAATTGCTATTCGCTTGACACCCTGACACTAATTCTGTTCAAGTCATTGGGAAATACAATAAGGCAAACGAGCCTTCCTCTCCTTCTTGTGCAGGTGTGAGTGTGTGTGAATGGGGGCAACAAGGAACCGGTCGGGAGGAGGGGAATGCTAAACTTTCCCTTTTAAAAGAAAAGAAATAAATTAAAGAATCCATTTAAAAGAACGCATCTAAATAGATCTACAGCTTTTAATGCCAGCGTTTTTAACGCTTGCCCTGTACGTGGATTGATTTTTTTTTCTTCTCCAGCATTCCCTCAGCAGATGGATTTTTGCCACTGCAGCTCAGCAGAGGGTGTCAGATCTTTCAGTGTGCACCAGGTTGAAACGAGCAGAGCCTCTTAGCAACTCTCCCTCTGCGTGCATGTGAGTGTGTGCGAGCGTGCGGCTCGGCAGCAGCGGAAGAAAGAGGAAAGAAGAGCGAAGCGAGGCAGCGAGCGAGGGAGCGAGGAGGGGAGGCAGCGTTGCCGGCAGGGCGAGGCGAGGCGCGGCGCGGGCGGAAGGGCGGGCGGGCGGGCGGCCCCGGCCCCGGCCCCGGCCCCGGCCCCGCGGCAGCTCCGGCCGCCGGCGGGCATGGGCAGCCGCGCTCCGCAGCAGCGGGGGCAGGCGCGGCGCAGCGCCGGCGGCTCGGCGGGCAGCGCCTAGGCTGGGGCGGGCGCTTTCAGCACCGCGGCGCTGGACAGCGCCCGGCGGGCGGCGGGCGAGGAGCGCGGCTCCGCCGCCGCGCGGCAAGGTCAGTCCGCGCGGAGCCGCCACCGCGCAGCCTCCGCGGCCAGCGCCGCGCTCCCGCCCGCGCCTCCCTAACATGCAGCGGCGGCCGGGGGCCAGCAGCACCGCGCCGGTGAGCCAGCCCGGCCGGCAGACCTCCACTTAGCTGCCCGGCAGGCGTCAGGGAGGGCGAGCGAGGAGGGGGATTTTTTTTCCTTCTACTTTTTTTTTTTTTTTTTTCGCCTGCCTTGCAGTACGTGCCTGGATAGTTTTTGGATATAATTACTGACTGGAATCTGGGCTGTTGCGGTTGTGCGTGGGGGGGAGAGAGGAGAAAAGAAAGCATTCCCCCCCCCCCCCCTCCGCCGACCCTCCCTGCTCCCCCCCACACATTTTTTTTTTCCTCCCCCTTCGCTGGTGGTTCGGACATTTAATGTATTGAATGAACTGGAATTGCTTTCCGTGTGAGGAGGATGGTTGCTGTTACTTTGTGATGAGATCGGGAATGAATTGCTCGGTTTAAAAATGCTGCTTTGGATTCTGTTGCTGGAGACGTCTCTTTGTTTTGCTGCTGGAAACGTTACAGGGGACGTTTGCAAAGAGAAGATCTGTGCCTGCAACGAGATAGAAGGGGATTTGCACGTAGACTGTGAGAAAAAGGGATTTACCAGCCTGCAACATTTCACCGCCCCAACTTCCCAATTTTACCATTTATTCCTGCATGGCAATTCCCTGACTCGACTTTTCCCTAATGAGTTTGCTAACTTTTACAATGCGGTCAGTTTGCACATGGAAAACAACGGTTTGCATGAGATTGTTCCTGGGGCTTTCCTTGGGCTGCAGCTGGTGAAACGCTTGCACATAAACAACAACAAGATCAAATCGTTCAGGAAGCAGACTTTCCTGGGGCTGGACGATCTGGAATACCTCCAGGCAGATTTTAATCTGTTGCGGGATATTGACCCGGGAGCATTTAGGGACTTAAACAAGCTAGAGGTGTTGATTTTAAATGACAATCTCATCAGCACCTTGCCCCCCAACGTGTTTCAGTATGTGCCGATCACCCACCTCGACCTCCGGGGAAACCGTCTTAAAACCTTGCCTTACGAGGAGGTCCTGGAGCAGATCCCAGGCATTGCTGAAATCCTGCTAGAGGATAACCCCTGGGACTGCACTTGCGATCTGCTGTCGTTGAAAGAATGGCTGGAAAACATACCTAAAAACGCTTTGATCGGCAGAGTGATTTGTGAAGCTCCCACTAGGTTGCAGGGCAAAGATTTAAATGAGACCACAGAGCAGGAGCTGTGTAAAAAGAACAGAGTAGATTCCAGCCTAGCTGCTCCCCCTGCCGAAGAAGAAACCTGCGATCCTGGTCCCATTCCAACCCCCTTTAAAATACATGGCAAAGAAGACCCTGCCACGCCAGGATCTGCTCCAAACGGAGGTACAAAGATTCCTGTCAACTGGCAAATCAAGACCAAACCCACTGCTGCCGTGTCGACAGTGAGTGCGAAGAGCAAACTACCAGCCACCTTTTCCTGCCCGCACATCTGCAGCTGTGATCAGATCCCTGGCTCAGGTTTAAAGGTTAATTGCAATGATAGGAATGTGAGCAGCTTGGTGGATTTGAAGCCCAAGCCCTCCAACGTGCAGGAGCTGTTTCTGAGAGACAACAAAATACACACCATCAGGAAATCCCACTTTCTGGATTACCGAAAACTTAATTTACTCGATCTGGGCAACAACAACATTGCCACCGTTGAGAACAACACCTTCAAGAATCTCTTTGATCTCCGATGGCTCTACATGGATAGCAATTACTTAGACACCCTGTCCCGGGAGAAATTCGCTGGGCTGCAAAACCTGGAGTATCTGAACGTGGAGTTTAATGGGATCCAGATGATCATGCCTGGCACCTTCAATGCGATGCCCAAACTGAGAGTCCTCATCCTCAACAACAACCTGCTGAGGTCTCTCCCAGTAGACGTGTTCGCCGGGGTCTCGCTTTCCAAGCTGAGCATACACAACAATTATTTCATGTACCTCCCGGTGGCGGGGGTGCTGGACCAGCTCACCTCCATCACCCAGATCGACCTGCACGGCAACCCATGGGACTGTACTTGCCCTATCGTGCCTTTCAAACAGTGGGCAGAGATGCTGCGCCCCAAGGTGATTATGAGTGACCTGAGGTGTGAGTCCCCTGAAGATTTCTTCAAGGAGGATTTCGAGTCTCTCTCCAACGATGTGATTTGCCCTCAGTTAAAAATCTCTCCCACATTAACTTCTACTAACAAAAACAGCACCGGGTTGACAGAGACAGGTACTCACTCCAACTCCTACTTGGAGACCAGCCGGGTCTCTATTTCGGTGCTAGTGCCAGGGCTTCTGCTGGTTTTTGTGACCTCTGCCTTCACAGTGGTTGGCATGCTGGTTTTCATCCTGAGGAACAGAAAGCGCTCCAAGAGGAGGGACGCCAACTCCTCTGCATCTGAAATCAACTCCTTGCAGACGGTCTGCGACTCGTCCTACTGGCACAACGGGCCCTACAGCGCCGACGGGGCCCACAGGGTGTACGACTGCGGCTCCCACTCCCTGTCGGACTGAGGCGGCGGGTGGGGCGGGGGCAGCCACCCCCCGGGACCGGCCCTTCATGCGCCGGCCGGGGACAGCTCTGCACCTGCGCTGCTACCTTTTGTGAGAAGCGAAACACACAGACACCCGCACGCCCTTCCTCACGACCCCGATAGCAAGCGCCGAGGCCCAGTGGGCGGCGGGGGGAGCCCGGCGCCGGAGCGCATCCCTGCAGCGCAGCGCAGCCCGGCGCGGTGCGCGCATCCCCCGCCCGTGCGCGGCCGGAGCAGCGACAGACAGACGAGGAACAGCTTCCTTCGGCTCCGGCAGGGCGAAACACGGCTCCTGGTTTTGTTGGGCTTTTGTTCAATTGTGTTGGGGTTTGATTTGCTTTTTTGCCCTCTTCCCTTGTGGACCGACCCTTTCCAAGAGGCCGGGAAAATGAGGGGAGCAGAGGACTGGTGTTGGCCTCCTCCTGACGGCAAAGCAGGAGTGGAAAGTTGCACGAAGGCATGAATGTAATGTAAATAAATGACTCCGACTCCGAAACAGACAGACAAATGGACAAAAAAAAAAAAAAAAGTGCTGCATGGCTCGCATGGATACAACACACCCCAGGGACGCTCCAGCCCCCGACTGGAAGCAGCGTCTAGTTCACACCATCATCCCTCTTACCTGATAAGTCCCTTCGTATCAAACCTTCTATATACAAAATACAGTATAATAAAAAGTGCCATTTCGCCAGTTTTTTTTTTTTTTGTGTGATCAATAGGCAGTAGAGATCGTACTTTTACCGTGGAAAAAAATTGTAAAGATTTTATTTAAGACATAGTTGCATGAATATTCTCATTGGATTTTTTTAAATTTTTATTTTTATGTCTAGGTGGGAATTACTTTGCTGGGAGAGATTTGCTTTGTTGATAATGGGTTGTGTTTCATTTCTTCAGGGGAGGTGGGGAGGGTAGGCTTTGGTTTTGTTTTCTCTCTCTTCTTTTTCAATATACATAATCAGTATTGCCTTTCCATCTGAATGTAAAAATTAGTACCCTTGATTTCTATTATGGTAACAGTGTAAACATACAAAAGAAAAATCCAAGGCAGTTAAGCATGACCAATTAATGTCACTCTAGCGCTTAGGCTGCAAAGTTTAATGGTAGAAAATTCTGTGCTGTTGTAAATCTTACTATAACTTGAGGAAAACAGAACTGAGGAAGCAAGTGAAACTTACTAATTCTATTCGAGGATTTTATAATGGCATATTTTTTCAGTATTAAAGTGAAAATGTTTTCAACTCCGGGTCCTTACCATTTTTCCAGCATCCAATTCTTGCGAATGGGTTACTTGGGTTTAGTTGACAGAGCCTCCTTTCAGTGCTCTGTGTGTGTCTCTCTCCCTCCCTCCCTCCCTCCCTCCCTCCCTTTCTTTCCCTCCCTCCCTTTCTTTCCCTCCCTTCCTCTTTCTCATTCATTCACTGGCAGAGGCACAAACACCCTTCCTTCCCCCCTTTCCCAATGTAAATAACACACAGAAGTTTCCTGCCTGCCTCCTCCCCTCTCCCTCACCCCCTCGCCTCTTTTTTTTTTTTTTTTTTTTTCCTAACGAGGCGGTGAATCCCTTTATTAATACTGTGAATCTCATGCTGCTGCCGCTGCTGTCACCGCCTCTGCTGCACACACTGCAGATATATTAGGGATGTTAGTGGGAATTTGCTTTAAGTGCCTCTGCCCAGCTTGGTCTCATTAAGCTGGAGCCGAATTTCCGCGGCCAGAATTCCCGCCCGGGAGCAGATTGCCCGGTGGGGCAGCTGCGGGCGGCCGGGCTCCAGCAGCTGCCGCCAGTGGGAAAAACGAATTAGCCCGCAGAGATTTTCCCGTTCCTGCACTGGGTACCTCCAGTCTTTGATATTAAAAGCTGAAAAAACCACGGCGCAGTGCTGCAGCTGGACTTCAGGCAGCTCGCCTTTGATCCCCTTCCTGTACGGGAAAGTGCCCCTAAACTCAGTCAAACCTGTAAAGGCGAAAGTCTCTGCAAATCACTTGTAACTTACAGCTCAAGTCCCAGTGGAGATATGGAGAATTTCAGTCACGTTGCTCCTGGCTTTCTCCAGGCAGAGAATCCTTTTAAAGAGTAAAACACCGTAAGGGACTTGCTAAACTTCAAATACTGATTTGGTTTGCTTTGTAGAAAATGCCCACCTTTGGGATCTGTGAGGAGAAAACAGACAAACATACACATTGCAATAGGTATGCTCTAAAAAGTGAGGCAGAAGCCTGATTCCAGGTATTCATGAAGAATTAAACATGGGGAATACATCATTCCTCCAGAATCCTTTATCACTGTGGAAAAATCTGCAGTCTCCTAGAAAATACCTTGAAGTTTTGTTGTGGAGCTCTGAAAATGGCATGGCCTGCTTAACTATACAAACCATTCCTATTTCAAGGACCCTTCTTTATTCCACCTTGCTGCTTCATTAGACAGATTGTTCTGCCAGCATGCTCTGTGTAAGACAAAGTGATGACGGTAGATGCACTACTTTGCCATTGTGCAATCCACTGTTGAATAGTTTGAGAAGAAAAAACAAATGCACTTACATGTGGGCCAGTAATTCTGTCCTTGGGAGGCCATCAAATTTTAGCTTAGAAATAGCCAAAAATAACCTGTTTAGAAATGAGCTAGAGCACCCTTAGAAGACTACCTAAGTCTAGCTGCCTTCTTTGTGATATTGTAGTGATGAAATTGAGTAACTGAGAAAATTGAGAACACATCTCATGCTAAAAATAATAATAATTACATTAGAAGCACTGTAATGGAAGTTAAGATAAAGTGCATAATAAATTAAAATGTCAAATCGCTGACTGAGATCAGACATGCATGCATTTCAGAGAATATAATGCTAAATATGTAATTTTAATTTGTCATAATTGAAAAGTAGCATAAAGTTGGAAATTTGTTCATTTAGCTTCCTAAAAGGGCTAGTTCACTGGTATACCTATATAGAAATGTCAATTCAATTGAAATGTTGAAGACATGTATTTATCACTCTGTTTCTAGGTTGTGGGGAAATGACAAAATGGAATTTTCTATGTAATTTTCTGAGTTTAACATTCACAGGATTCTTTCTTCCATCTTGCAGACACTTGCCCTTAAGACACATAGCTCACCCAACTCTCTGAGATGATGTAATAATTACCAGGCCTTGAATTACAGTGCTTATCTTATTTACACATGTAACACTTCCATGATTATTTTTATCAAACAAAACGCTCAACAAAAAAGAAACATAAAAGAAAGCAAAGGGATTATTGAGAATGTTTTGAAGAGGAGTGGAGTTCAAATATATATAATATATGTTCAGTTGTACTGCATTAACAGCAATAACCAAAAAGTAAAAGTTTTATTCACTGAGAGTGACTTCATGATATTATTTTAACATTGGAAGCCTATAAGATATCCATGCTGTGTCAAAATGGGCATTTTTTCCCTGCTAACTTAAGAATCTTGTAACTTCAAGTGTAGTATATATCACATTAAGTTTCTTATTGCTTAATCATCACAGCAAAGGAATTTCTGTTCTTTCAGAAAAGGCAGAAAGGAAAGAGATTTATTATTTAGCTAGTTAAAAAGGATTGTTTGTGGTTTGTTTTTGTTTCTGCAAACACTTCAACTAAGAATAGCTAGAATTTAAACTGTTGCCATAGAAATCCATGCCTTTATACATGATAGCCTCCTGCATGCCATTGCAGAAGAGTGAACGGAATTCTAGAAGCAACCTGAAAAAAATTTTAAATTCATACCCAGGGTGGTGTGTGTCATTTTGAGAAAAAGTGTGCTGTTGGAACTGCATAGAAATGTGTTATTATGTTGCTTTACTAAATGTATTGGCTGTGTCAGGTTATTTTATAACTTCAATGCAGTTGCATTCAAAATACAGTTTCAGATCTGATTGCAAACTAAGTGATGTAATCTTTGAGGGGGTTTACTCTTCAGTTAGAGTTTTGGGTTTTTTCTTAGTGGTTTTTTATTTAGTTTTGGGGTTTTTTTTTAGCAAGAGTGGGGGCAGATGTCATCTGATGTAGAAGAAAAGGCTTTGTGTACTAGTCTTTACTCAGGTAGAAAAGCTGTGAACAACGCAAAGTGAACATTTCACATTTTTTCAAAACTCATTTGGGTGAAAATTAGGGCAGAAAGAGGTTGAAAAATGCTCGTCTTTCTCAACAGAATAATTTCTACCTTCCATTATCCATGAAATGATTTTTAAGTCTCACAAATATGAAAGATTCCCAAAGACAAGTGACTCTAAGTAAAGTTACAAACTCTTTCCCATTGTATTTTTGTCAGTGATGTCTTAAGTAGCAAAAGACAGCAGAAATTTGTTTGAGATTAAATGAAAGACCTTTAAATTGCTCTTTTTCTTTTCTTTGTAACCTTCCCCAAGGCTTCATTTGGGGGCTCTCTTGGAAAATGATGCCCAGATATAGTCAGGTCTTCAACATCTTTGCTTTTTCTTATATTTGGAGTTTGAATCTGCAAGGCAGTTGTTTTGTTCTGTACCAAACTCTGTAATTTTTTGAACTATCTGAATCAGTCATAGAGATTTTGGCTACATTTTTATTCACACATAATCAAAAATGGGCACTCTTAGATGTTAAAGGATTTCATTAGGTAGATCCTTCTGTATTAGTAAAGTTCCCAGAGACGTATGCAAATAAGATGGGAAGTAGGGCAATTTCTGTGGCTTAATATTATTCAATGTGCTTGTGCAGTCCAAATTTGTGGGATTTTTTGTGATTTATGGAACAGAAATTCCCAGGCATTGGGCAGGACTTCAGAGTATTTGACTACTGCACAAATGCTTTTTTTTTTGTATTTGGGAAGAAATCAGAGGGTGAAGAATTAATAGGTTATGTTGGTAAGATATGGTTGTCCTAATAACATGCAGATATTTCTGTTATCTGTTTAAAATTATCAATCTGTTTAAACTGTATTAGAAGTATGGACACGACCAATCAAAATCACAAAAATAATTTTATTTTACTCAGTTTTCCCCAGAGAAATATTAGCACTGGAGGAAATGGGGACAAAAATGTTGCAAATGTGTTATATTAAATTACATTCATTATGATTATGTTTAGCAACAGTACCTTAATGGGTTAATTTGTAATAGAAGATGATATTTAACAAAATACCTGTGAGTTTCAGAAACCTTTATAATTGTATCTTTTTGGGTTAAGAAATATAAATGAGATCCCTCAGTATTACTTCTCCAAGATTAATTACCAGGTCAATGAACATATTGTCATGCTGAATGATTCCATTTACTAGTTAAAGTTTCTGAATCAATTTTTGTGAATACTTCCTATATACATTCTTCGGTCATGTGAGAGAGGAACAAAGTCACCAGAAAGTCCCCTGGAAGGAATTAGTCTCTTGCATCATACACTTGAAGACTAAGATCGAAAATTCATGGCAAAGAATGGACAGAAAAAGCCCATTGTAGAATACACTCAGTTGAGTCTAGGTGAATGACTGCTTAAAGTACTATTATTTATTGGTATAAGTGGCACAAAGTGCCCTGGGCAGAAAGCACTGGCTCCACGGAAACATTGGTACCATCAGAATTCCTCAGTACTTCTCCTATTCTGTTAGGTAGTCAGATCGATTCCCCTCAGCTACTTTCCAGCTAAGCCACTGGAACAAATTCTCTTAGCTATTAATGACTTTTGATGATGTCATGAGCATTCAGACAGACCCCTCAAGCTTTGGTCTCAAAGCATGTCTAACCATGGGTTGTCATATTTGGTTTGTGTTACTTTATTTCATTTCTGAATCAACTGCATCTCTTGCAAGTGGAATTTAAGCAAACAGGACACACTAAAGTGTGACTTGAGGAAAACAAAAGAATGTGAAGATTACGGTTCTTTTTACTTTAAATGAGGATTCAAATAGTAAAGATGGGCTGGTACAATATAGAATTCTATGAATAAATTAGGAAGCAGTATAATCTGGTGGAAAAAAATAGGAATATGACTCATTTTCTAGATTACTATCTGACCTGGAATTAGAGGGTATATTTCTCACCTAGTTTGATGGGCTTGAATGAGTTGCTCTAACAGTCAGTAGTGCCCTAAGAGGTGTCCCGGAGTATCTGAAGTGTGTGCATGAGACTAATAGACACAAAAAATGAACTAGGGCACACTAGAATATATCTGGAGTGGCACGTGGACTCTAGGATACATTGAAATAGGAGTAGACACCTGTGTGGGAACAACTGAATTGAATTCTTGATCTACCCTGGGAGCCTGGTGGGTTGGTTCACTTGGTACCCATAAGTGATTTGAAATATCTTGATTCAAATAGGTAATTTGAAACATCTTGGTGTCTGATGTGCTAACAGAAAAGACTCAAGGCTTGTAGGACATATGATCAGCTGGGGCCCAGCCAAGGTACTTTAAGACACCACAAAGCCACTGCTTGTCTATAGACAAGCAGAGGAGTACCTCAATGAGCTAAATGTAACTACCTACCTTCATTACCTACACCTGTGCTGCAGGTAATGAAATGCACTTGTGAATTAAACCAAACCCTTGAAACCACATTAAATAGGTTGTATCAGGGATGGTTTGCTCAGACATGGCAGTTTTTAAGGGATGACCATTATTTTTTAGAGGTTATCGCTAGATAACATGAGAGAGATACATACATACTTCATACTCTTCCCATCTGTTTTTCTAACTTGGATTTTATTTTTGTCTTTCTAAATTGCTGGATCTTTGACTTTGGGATTGCATCCTCATAGTTACTTTTGGATGGGACATCTCTTTTAGCCATTACCATTAGAAATTGCTATAGTATGTAGTAGCTATAATAGTAACCTCTTAAAGTAATATAGGGCTCAGGAAGCAAAAGTATAACCACAACAACACAAAAATCCTTACAGTTATTGCTGATACCATAATAATAAATAACAGGTTCTTCAATCAAGCTTGAAATACAAATGAGGAATACAGTACTCCAGGGTTATAGTCATTATTGAAGTCATTAAGCTCATCACAATGAAAGATAAATGCTACAAATGGATGAGAAAATGCAGTGGAAAGTGTTTCAGTGGATTGTCACAGGAGGTTTGAAAAGGGAAAAATATAATTTAATTATGGACACACAGCAACAACTTATTCACAGGAGAGATCTTTAAGGGCAGACAGATGGTAGGAAAGTTTTAAGTGCAGGATGTAGAATATGTAGCTAGACTCTAGAGACTATTACTCAATTGCCCAGGACAAATATGGCACAACAAGGTTGGCAGCATTGTGTACTGGGCACTTTGCAAGCAATAAGGACTTTGAGACAGAAGTGCCAAAACGTAGCTTGGGCACAAAAGGGGAGAATGAAAGTACAAAACAATATGGGATTTTTTTCCACTGTTGTAATTTGGGAAGCAAATGTTTCAAAAGGAGGTAGCTTGTTTGTAAAGGCTGTTTTTTGAGGTGTCTCTATTTTAGCTAGCTTGCTAAGGAAATATTGACAAATGGGGTGGTGAAGATCATGGTAGTTGAAAAAAAGTGTGGGTATGAAATTATTATCCTTGGCTGGAAGCATTCCTCAGAAAGCAAGGTCAATAGATATGTCTAAACCGCCAAGAGAGAAACAATTTTCTAAATTTTGGGGTACATTTTAACTGTGGCAATAACCTTAGATCCCTAACAGAAATTGTGTTCTGCCCAATGATATTATGTCTGGCAGGGAATAATAATATTAATAGTATTAAAAATAATGAAGGTACCTTTTACATTTAAGGGTTTTCTGGTTTGGGCTTTTGTTTGTTTGTTTGTTTCCTCTCTGCCTTTTTAAATTTTTTTGTGTTTATATATATATATATATATATTAATGTAAGAACATGATGCAGAAACAAAACATGACAGAATAAGAATGAACAAAAAGAATGCACTAAATACAATGTTAGGCCCTGCAGATTTGCTGAAATTTTTCAGAAAGAAGAGCTGCTGGTCTGAGCAACAGAGTGAAAGATGTTATTGACATTGGCTAAGAGCACACATGGGAAAAAGAATCATGCACATTTTTGAAAGGCTTTCTATGGCTGTGCTGCTATTAATGAAAGATGATCTTAACTAAGTAAAATTTTAGTGTAAGACAATACTCCTCTGCAACTACATTAATCAGAATGTATATTTAGAGCAATGATTAGACTGTTGATTTGGCAATAAGGCAATATTAAAATTAAGCTAAGAAAGAAGTTGTTCTTATTACAGATCCATGAATTGCTGTCTGCCCAAACGTATTAGCTCAGCTGCAGACATGTATATTAAACTAAGCCTATTTTTCCTTTGAACAAATTCATAACATTCATAAATTCCAATCTGAATAATAAATTCAAAGATTCTTAGCTGCATTCTTACTGTACCTGAGCATGTCCATTATGTTACATGGATGAATTAGGAATGGAACAAAATTGAAGAAAAAATTTATTAATGAGGCTTAGAAATACGCTATGTATTTTAAAGGATCGGTTCTGATTAAGTGTTACATCATTATCAGAATTCTGGTCAGATAATGTAATACGGTTGATTTACATGGATCTCATTTCTATAGATTGTTTTGTGAAAGCAATACATTTCTCAATTCAAAGCAAAATCTTAGGATAAAGAAATTTAATTAAGAATGCTAACTTTAAGTAAGGTTGATACTACTAGTATTAATGGAACTGTAATCACACCTAATGTGTTACAGAAAGTAAATAGAAATTATCAAAATATGTGTTTCATTAGAACACCTATTTCTTGTAGACAAAATCCCATACACTGTAAGTTTCTGTAGTTGTCAGTGAATTAATACTATTTTTCCCTATGTCAGAATTTACGAAAATAAGAAAAATTGCTCTTGTAGGGAGAAAAAAGGCAGTTACAAATCCCTTTTATGTCTGGATTTATGAGGAATCAATGCAGGATCAAATTTTCATACAGTAGTAAAAGAAGAAGAAAACTTAGAAAACATAAGAGTGTGACATAGGTCCTTTTGCTTCAGACTGAGTGCCCCATAACTGTTTGACAGGAACAGGTTCCTTTATTACGCTAAACTAACAAAAGCAGAATGTGAGTAAAGTCAAACACTGGAGCTACAATCCATAATAGATAATCCATGATGGAAAATTCCTACTGAATATCTATTCTTTCATAACTTAGCTCTTTTCCATAGCTCTCAACTAGCTCAGTCCAAGGCAAAACTGTTACAGAAGGTACAAGCCCTTGGCAATGTGAACATGAGCCAACTTGCACTTGGATGTTGAGCCTATGATTTAATTCTGTTTCTTGCTCATTTAGAAGTGTGAATATCCACAGTGTATCTCCTGTGGTCTCAGCATTTGGGCCAGAGATTCATAGATGGGCTTAAAAATTGTAGGCTCTGTTGTTGTTTTAGTTGTTGTTTTCCTTTTTGCTTTCTGCAGTTTATTATGCAATTCTCTCTCAGAAATTCTGTTGTATCTCTAGAACAACTTTCAATCTCCCTGCCTTTCCCTCTGACTGACATTGGACAAGTAGACTAGAATACAGCAATGAGAAATTTTATTTAATGAAATAAATTTTAAAAACATTTTTTTTCCTTTTTTCTTTTTTTCTTTTTTTTTTTCTTGCCAAGTGTACTAATACTCTGTGTTAAACTAGAGGAATGGTTTGTTGTCTTATTTTAAATTGCTGCAGTTATGACCAACAGCAATTTGTATACAATCCTGTCCTCTTTTAACTCAAGGCAGATGTTTGGGACTGGATTCTAAAAAGGGTTTCAATATCATTTGAGATGTGCGTGCTTAGGTGGAATTCAAGGCATCCTGGGATACCTGAGGTATCTGTCCATGGTTAATACATCTATTCTGAACTGGCAGCTGGAATTCAGGCAAGATACTTTAGCATACCTTAAGTGTTACAGATGATTATGTTAAAACCTTAAGTGTTCCCTAGCTGAAATGTAACAGCTGTATTGCCAGCACATGAATTTACACATCGCAGTCTGTAACTGAATTGCAGCTTCTGAGGTTGGGTGAGTTAAATCACAGCTAAGCTATTTGACTTTTATATTGCTAGAGATAAGGGTGATGAATCTCACTCTTGTGAATAACATTCTGAGGATGGAACTTTCAATTAAAAATAAGATCACACATATAAAAGAAGGCAGACAAAGAGTATCCTTAAAATATTTTTTCTGCGGTCAAATCACATTTTATTAAAAGAAAACCAGAATATTATAGATAATAAACACAATTGATTATTTTTAATAATGTTTGCTGTTATATTGGGACAGAGACAGATCTATATAATAGCTTTTAAAATTTTACACCATTTTAATATTTGATCTTACTTCAAATCAAAAGGTAGGATAATATCCTAATAATAACAATGGCAAAAATAAAATGAGGCTTTTTTTTCTCCTGCTTCCCAAGAGTGTTTCTCTATTGGTTTCAGGAGGACATCCTCAATTTAGCATCAGAGAAATAGATAAGAACAAACCAAAGAATATTAGCCAATTTATTTTCAATATATCATGGTACATTAATTATGAAATAAAATAAAAACATATGCACTATTGTCTCAAGTAAACATGTAATTTTTTTTTCTGTTTTACTAATGTCAGTCCAAAAAACATCTGTGAACAGAGAGAAAGATGAAAATAATTAAATCCAATTCCTTCTTAGAAAAGTAGACCTATTAATTTAGTTGTGACTGAAAATTAGAAGCCATGGACTTTGCTGTAGTATATGAGTTTGTAGAATGAGTCTAGTTCTAGTTAGAATCCATAAAACACACAGATCAATATAACCACAATTGACACTAATTGACAAGCCAAATTGACAGTATTAAGACAGAGGTCAAGAAACCAGATACTAACTCTTTTTTTCTTCTCCCTTCCCTCACTATGACGAATGGGTTCTGACAGAAGTTCTAACTTTCTGAAAACATGCGTTATATTAATCAGATAGATATGCCTATTAAGATTTTTTATTCATTCAGTTGTGAAGGTGAATTTCAGTGTACTCCTTCTGCTGAAATTCTCACAGCTGCAGCGTAGAATTCTCCTGCTGAGCAAGTCACCTTTGTCTTTCCATACAGTCAGTGGGGAGAAATGGGAACTGTTCAGGTTCATGCGACATTTTGGGAAACAAAGAACATTTCAGCTGTAGACATAGACACCTAATTTAGCCAACTAAATAATGTCAGATGGGTGTAAACTGCTGTGTCTAAACTATTACTACAGTCATCAAAGGAACAGCCATTATATAGAATAGAGAAAATAGAGAATAGAAAATAGAGAGTGTCTCAGATCAGTTTAAACAGAACTTAACACAAAACTCAACTTTTAAATGTGGTATTATTTTGGGTTTTCTGGGGTATCTGAGAGGGCCTCTAGCTGCCATTTGAGAAGCTGAAAGTTCTTGTACAGGTGCTGGTTAATATCTGTGGACTCCATAAGTGTCCTGGTTGTCTGATATATTTTAAGACATCTCAAACCTGCTGTTTATGCTTTGGCCAAGATTAAGTTTTTATCAACTGTATGTGGAACTTAGATCCTTAGTTCACATTTGGACACCTATGTTTGTAAGTCTGAATCTCTAAATAGGCCTTATCCATATTTAGAAAGAGATAAAGCATGTTTTAAAAGTTTTATTTCTTTCCATTCACTCTAACAGGAATCTAGGGCACCTAGTCTAAATATATGACTACGACCATAAACAGCTGCATTTCCTCAAATTAATTCCACACTTTGAGTCTTTGGCTTGGACCATCTATTCCTTTGCTGTAAAATAGCAGAGTGTCAGTGACCTACCTGAAAGGAGACAAGAGGATTAAGGTGTCTGAAATCTCTTTCTTACCCCTTGCTCCAGTAGCATGGAATTCTGGAAAATACCAGCCTCATAACGCTCTGAGTTCTCAGACCCCCAGGGAATCTTTTCTCACTTCAAGGAGTCTGTCTCCATCAAGAAATGGCCCTATTGAGCACAGACATCCTTGCTCTGAATTAGTCTTGGTGGAGAAGGAGGCAGGGTGGGAAGGGGTAATAATAAAGAAGTTTTAGCTCTTAATATCTCTGAGATATTAAAAGTACAAATTAATATATGAAAATACCTGGAATTAGTTTCCTGTCTTAGGAAGAGCTTATATATGCAGAAATGTCATGTTAATTCTAAATAAATCATGACGATGACTGATAATGAGAGCATTCTTTTGCTCCTTTATTGGTACTATTCCTTGTAGCATTTATTGCACAAAATTGCATATTATTACCCCAAATTCCATACTGAAGAAAAGGCTGAAAATTCCTTCTGAAACTAATACTGAAGTTATAAGAAGGATTAGTAGAGTTCTCAATAGACTTGAGAACAAATTGTTTAGAGTCAAAACTAATAAGAAAGTTCCTTTTCATGATTCAGAAACAAATTGTTAAGCACATTTTTAAGTCAAAGTCACTAGAAATATCTTTGGATTTATAGTAATTGACTATATGCCCTGTTATCTTCTGTCAGATTTAAAAGATTGCAAGTATCAGAATTCAAATGAGAATGAATTGGCTTAAGTTATTTAGCTTTAGAAATGCTAGTGATTGTTTTAAATAAAGTCAGTGTTGTCATTTGCCTTCTGTCTCTCATGAATAAGGCTGTACAACATAACCACTATACATAATTTATAGATAATGATTTGGAAAAAAAAATCAACGCCCCAAAAGTCTGCATTGAAATGGAATTTTCATTTGAAGAAATGTCTGAGAAGGCAGAAGCAAAATGAGGAATTTCATGCTGGATTTTTCACTACATTAGGCAGTCTCTGTGTGGCAAACAAAAACAGCTCAAGTTTTTATTCCTAACTGATTCTGATTCCTGGTAAATTATGCATATGAACATAGTTCTGTTAGCAAGTTTAATTGTTTTTCATGTTAATATAATACTTCAAACCAGATATTGTACATGACTATTATTTTTATCATGACATTATCTCATCAGATTCAGTGTGTTACTAGAGTTTTCATTGAATTGCCCTATAGAATGGCAGAACAGTTTCAATTTATTAATTTTTCTCTTATTTATCCATCTCTATCAAAGTTAAATTTCAAGCTTGAAACTTTATATCATTGAAACCTTATTATCATATAATTTTTATAATAAACTATTTGTAAACTGGGTAGATCCTGATGCAGTTTTTAAACCAAATGTTACATTTCTACCAGTATTTTGAAATAGTCACGTGGGAAACCAATTGCAACACATAAATGAGTCTTCAAAAATATGGAGGAACATTTTTGTCTTGTTGTTCAACAGGCATTGGGATAATATTAATGCATTAGCGCCCAACCCAGAAGTTGCTTTACAAAATGGAAATTTTAATTTTGCGTTACAAGTTTGAGCAGAGTCTGAATTTTCAGACCACATGCATAGGCAAGGCTAATTCAAAAGCAATGTCACTTCAGTACATCTATATAATAGAAAATCATATCAAGTAAATACAGAGTTTCAACTCAAAAGCAGTAATAAGATGGTAATAGAATGGAGAAAGGTAAACAAATGGCATAGCATTAAAGTTAAAAAAATGTAAGGTTAATACTTTTTAAATTGCCAGACACTTGGAGCAGGATTTAACTTCTTCCACAATCACTTTCTTCCTACTGATCTTTACATAAGAATGTTGTTTGACATGGCTTTAATGTATTGCACACCCACCCACACATAAAATATGGTAATCTGATTTTACTTTGATGTATAGTTCTGTAAATTTGTATTCAAATCAGGGAGCGTGAGACTCACTAATAGTAGAATTGACTTATGCCTATGTATGGTATTTTGCATTAATGGGAAAATCAGTATAAATGAGGTCTAGTCAAAGTTAATACTCCAGTTGCTTGGCCATGTTAATACCATAGTCTGTTATTCACTGTGTAATCAAAAATTCCACATATTCAGTGCAAGAAATGCAGTAATGATGGGCAAATCTTTAACCAATAGATTCTGCTCTTAGTTAATTCCCAGTGTTGAAGTATATTAAAATAATATCTAGAGCATTTGTTTTGAATTAGAGCTGATAGTTAGTTATGAATATTCTGGATACTGGAGAGAAGAGTGTCTTCTTCAGAAACTAAGTTGCTTCTTCTATTTTGGGAACTGAATAACTATTCAGCTAAGAAATGTTTTTTCATGTCAGAATTGTGAAATAAAGCAACTAAATGAGGACCCTAATGTATGTGCCTAGCACTATTTAAGATATTTTAGGATAACTGAGAAATGTACACAGTGATGGCAGATGTGCACAGGTCTGAAGAGAACTTTGTATCATTCTTGAGAAAAAGATGGAGACCAGAGATCATATCCTAAGACACCTAAAATGTCACTGACCCCTATGCAAATGCACTTGAATGAAAAGGACACTGACACTATTATCAGTTTGTTCAAAATGCCTGTCCCAAGTCCCTGAACATCAAGATCAAGACTGGGGGAAAATGGTATCTCCCATGGTAGAAGAAGGTCCAGATTGAGACAACCTGAAGAATATATTTATGTACACAGATCTGTGGGATCTGATGAGGTGCATCCCTCAGGTGGATGCTGAGGGAACTGGCTGATGCAGTTGCCAAGCCACATTGCTCCCATTTTTAAAAAGTGCACCAAAGAGGACCTGATCAGTTGATCTCATTTCTGTGTCTTCTAAAATCATGAAGGACAACCTCCTGGAATGTATGTAGAAACACATGGAAAACAAGGAGAAGATTAGAGAAAGGGAAAATTCTACTTGACCAAGTGATTAGCCTTCTATGGTGAAATGACTACATCAGTGGACAGGGAAAGTGCTACTCTTGTCATTCTGCCTGGACTTCTGTAAGGCCTTTTGTACCATTCTCCATAAAATCCTTGTCACTAAATGTAGAGGTGTGGACTTGACAGATGGAGTGTTAGATGGATAAGGAATTGGCTGGGTGGCCATGTCCAAAGAGTTACAGTCAATGGCTCAATGTCCAAGAGCAAAATCAAGCAGTGTCCTTGAAGGGTCCACACTGGGACCAATACAATTTATTGTCTTTAGCAATAACTTGGACAGTGGGATTGAATGAACTCTCAACAAATTTGCAGATGACATGAAGCTGACTGGTGCAGTTCATAGGCTTGAAGGAAGGCTTGCCATCCACAGAAACCTTGAAGAATAGGCTTATGTGAACCTCATGAAAGACAACCCTGATCATGGTAAGGCAGCTGAAGCAGTGATCTTTAAAGCTCCCTTCCAACAAAAAACATTCCATTCTATGACCCTATGCTCTAGGATTCCAACTCAGGACTTAATATTTTAATATTAAATAGTTTATTCATTAATCAAGAACAAAGTAAGTGAGTGATTATTATAAAGTACTAGAAATAAAAATAAGGAAAATTTAAAAATTTATGTAAGCATGCTGTTTTAACATGTTTTATTGAATCACAAAATCCAGCCATCAGAACACAAGACAGCTAGATGCTTATACAGAAAATTAGTATATTTTTACATCATGAAAAAATAAATTTTTTTAAAAGCATTAAAATTTATTGTTTAGATTTTTCAAAGAAAAAATTCGTTTCATCTAATGAATTCTTTTTGGATTATATGTTTGAGTCTGAGAATGAAAACAAGGTAATAGAGTTTTGGAAGAGCTTTTACAAATCAGCAAGATTTGTGGCACGAGAAACCAGGATGTACTCGTAGAGATTGAAGTGAATGGTTTTTAGCAATTCACCATCAATTCAGATGGAGTAAATCTTCCACAGCATGAACTCATTCCAGAAGACTGAGAGTTTACAGAAATGGTGTCTGTCTGTCCATCTACCTATCCTTTCCTGTTGGACATCACTTGGTGCAGAGGGCTAGTCTGTGCTGTTCACTGGACATTGCTCAATGCAATGTACTGGTGTGTTCTAGAATGCCATAGAGGTTCTTGAAAGAGATGTTGGCAGTGCTTGAATACTAAAGGGATAGAATGATGTTACGTCAAAAAAAAAAAATCACATTAATAATTGTAGATATTGAAACAAGTTCTTCCAAAGTGCCAATCTAGTGTTGAATAAGTGAAAGAAGTTAGAAAAAAATAATGTATTTTAGTTTTTTTATTGGATATGTTTATATTATTTTTTAGTTTGCATAAATGAAAGAGTAAAATACTTAAAAAAATTAAAGTGTGATAATTCTCAAGGCAGGATAATTTCATCAACATGGATATTTAACATTTAATGTATTTTTCAAAATAGTCACAAAATAATGATAGGTTTTTTATCTCAGATATACAGCCAGATTTTTCACTTTAATTCAAAATGTCTGCCCCAGAAATCATTTCTCCAGGCTAAACCATGGCATATGTCTCACTGCCAAGCAAAATTTTTAACACAGAAAAGCATTAATTTTTATTTTACAGACCTGCAAACATAAGGGAAGATTACATTTTCAGATGAATTTCTGAATTCAGCTAACCAAAGAGCTTCATTTTATAATACGGATTATAAATTGTGCTGGCAATTAATCTGTAATGTGACTAATCCTTTTTATTATCTTAATAAAAATAAAATATGCTTCACATTCTCAGTGGAAGAGCATTTCAGGAGTTTTTAGCACAGGGACTCAGCATGCTCATGTGCATTCTCCTACACTTATCTACAAGTTAATACCTTGATCTTGCAATAAATGTCATGCAGGCAGAACATGGCTTTTAATCCCTCAGCACAACTAAAAACTTATATCTATGAGGGCTTATTTTAAAGGCAAGTGCTTTATTTGAGTGCTTTTACAACTGAGGAAATAAGAAGAAACTCACAGCTATGAACTCTTGATTGATACAGGCAATCATTGCTTTTGTTGGCAGGAAAGGCTGTCAAGAAAAGCAAGTGTGTTTTCTTGGTATTTTAATGACTAGTTAAGTTGAAAAGTAGGTCAAAGGTAGCCCTGTCCTTCTGGCACTTTGTTCACAATCATACAACTGAAAGCTTACTGAAATGAACAAAGGAAGGTATTGGGCTAATATTTATTACTTGAGTTGGCTTATTTTTTTATAAGTTTCCTGTATTTATATATGTTGGAATCCTGCTTTTTTATCAGGTAGTTAGCTGAATTGAAGTTAAGCAGAAAATTATATAGGCCAAAATTGTTAAATAAATTATTGCTTTAAGAAAAGTAAATAGATATATGTGGTTGTGATTATGAGCAGAAATGAGCAGACACTGGCTTTGCCAACTAGACATTCCTCTTTCAAAGGTTCTGTGGTTGGAACCATGGCTCCTCTTTCCAGACTGGCAAAGCTTGGAAAACTTACAGATGAGTACAGATGGTATTTCTAGAAACATGCTAATAGCTAGGAAAAGCAGTGCAGACATGTTCTTACACTAATCAAATCTTTTTCTATCTGAAAACTATGGCACATTATATTATTTTTAAAATATTTTTGTTTATATTTATATTTATATTATTTAGTAAGTAATTGAACACATCTGTTTCTTTAGTTAAAGACTATCTCTGCTGGGATGATACTTAAATAACAATTCACATACTAATTTATTGCCACACAAGAAGAATATGAGAAACTTTTTTCAAGGACTGAACATTTTTTTGATTAAGCTGAAACTTTTTGTAATACTATGTGACTACTATCTGTTACTTAATCATGAAAAGGTTTAATTTGACACAACTGATAGGACCAGTTTACAGGCTTGCTGTAAATGTGTCATCTTCAGATACTATCATTTGCTCTTCTACTGCCCACATCATTGGTAAATGTAATTTTCCTATTTTGTTCACAGGATAAACTTGAAATATTTTGAATAAATATTGATAGCTGCTGAAAAGTCAATGTTTGTCCAGCTAGCTGGAGCTTGTTCATTTTTTTCCATGCAGCCAAGTTCCAAAAATCCGAGAAGGTTAACTAAGGATGTTATGTTTTCCCTAATAATAACAATAGTTTCGTCTACTGAAAAAAAATCATGTTCCCTTTTCACCTGTACCACACTCCCTTTCAGAGTGATTTTATAATTTCATGAGTCCTTTATATCCTTAGTTGTTTGTTTGGTTTTTTTTGCCAGGACTTGGTTTCATATTCTCCCATAAATTTTTAATCCATATTTTAGATAGACCATCAAAATGAAACTTCTAGCTTTCAGCAGCTGATGCATTTTCCAGGACAGTGAAAATGCTCTGTTGTTTCCAACTTTTAATGTACTTATCTGTAAATATAATTTCTAAAATAGAAAAATATATCAACTTTGATTCAATTTAAGTGATGGCCATTTGTGACATTTTGAAGGAAAGGACTATGAAATTTCATAGGTGTTTTTCTTCAAACCTAGGGCATTCTATTTACTCAGGTGGAGAAGTATATATGCACTAAAAGGCAAGATAGGCTCAGTGAGGAGTAAAACCACAGTTTGTCAAATATTAGATTTTATTTGTATGGCATTTAATTTTTTTACAACTTCTCTGCTTCTCTTCAGTCTTCCTCTAAACCTATATAGGTTTTCACTGCATCTTAGTGTATAGATTTTTTCTAATACAATGGAGCTAATAGACTAGCAGAACTTAATTTTGGTGAGTAGATGCATATAAAACTGTGAAGTTCTGATAAAGTAGAAAAAATGAGATTAAAAAGTACCATCAAGAGAATGAATTTTTGTTCTGAAGAAAAGTCAAATTTTGAGGAAAGCATTGATAAAATTAACAATTATATAGGGTTCAGAAATGAAAGAGTTTTTAAAAATTGATTTTTTTCTAAATTGGGAATCTACACAAAAGTAATTATTTTATGTGTAAAAGTGTTTCTCAATAAATTTGAAGGAATTATGTAAGTCTCACTTATGGCTCCACTTCTTTCCTAATTTCACCTTTAGCATCCTCTGCTCCTTATATTCTCTTAGCTTTTTCTTTATTATTTTTTTATCTTAGCTCCTACAAGTTTGTTCTAATTTCTAGCCATAATCATCTTAGTGATACTAAAACAGACATATTTTCTTCAGAATTGCATTATGGGTTTGGCAAAGAAAAAGGTAAAATATGTTCTAGTCAAAGCATGACTGCCCCCATGATACGGAAAAGAGCAGCCTCTCTTTTCTGTTTAAGAGACAGAAGCACCCAGTTGCCCACACCTAGGTAGGTCTGAAACAGCTCTGCAGGTGCCTCCAGCATGCCAAAGGACTTTGAGTGGCATTGGATGCTTGATGGTGGGTGGCTGTTACATACCTAGATGTGTGTTGACTGGACAATATCTATTCAATCCATAGTCATCTACATAAAAACACCTACATTTGTGTAATTTGAAAGGTGAATCCCATCCTGAGAGACCTAACTCAAGATATTTAAGGCAAAAGTTATTTCATCATCCTCTCTACCTTGATTCTTGACATGAGGATACACATTCATGGGTTTTCAGTTGCTTACAGAAAGATGAGGGATCCTCCATTAGATGTGCTTGTCTAGAATCCCTTTTTCCAAATGGAAATAAGGGTATTTTTAATATGAAGTTACCTGAATTCAAGTTATAATTAAAGAAGCAAATACAATATGCTTTGGTTAGTATTGGAGATAGGGAGTTATTAATCAAAAATAATGCATTTAGGGGTCTTTTTAGACACATACAGGTATCATTTGATGCTGAAAATATAAATTAATATATGCAAAGAGTGAAGATATTTTAAATACTTGATTTTGGGTGACTGCATTATTCATAGGCTACAAATACTTAAACAAAAGATATCCTTAATCCCAGTCACACCAAAGATTTTAGGACTATGTGATGAAAATTCACAGCTGGAGAGACAAAGGAAGAAAAAGTAGGATTTATTTAAAAA
The DNA here is from genome assembly GCF_037042795.1 of Molothrus aeneus. Classification (NCBI taxonomy): domain Eukaryota; kingdom Metazoa; phylum Chordata; class Aves; order Passeriformes; family Icteridae; genus Molothrus; species Molothrus aeneus. The sequence goes on along the minus strand of NC_089647.1, from coordinate 70,923,059 downwards.
AATATTCATTATTTTGTTAAAAAAGAAAAAAAGTTTTTATGTGTTCAGCATAAATAGATTTGCAGTCGTGTTAAAATATATTGTATGTACATAATAAGCTCAGTGAGATGTATATAGAGGTACATTCATGCTCTTATTTTGTGGTTAAAATAAGAACAAAGAGTAGAGAGAAGCCATAAAGTGCCCAAGGCTCTCATATTGTTATGAGTTTGAGGAGAACAAAGTGGTCTACTGAGGACACCTGTCTTTCTGTTTCTGTATAAGTCTTGCACTTAAATTTGGAAAAGTGAAGATCTTAACAAATCTCAAAAGAAATTCTGTAGTAGGAGAAAAGACGCATGTGTCCAAGTCATCTCATTGCAATTTACCACTTCAGAAATTGTTTTACTCTTAATTGGCTTCCACTGCAATAACTTCATCTATTACAATGGTCGACTTACAGCACAGCCAGGACTGGAGAGCTCCTTTGTCAGTTTCAAAGGACTGCAAAACAACTCTAATGATAGAGATTGACTATGTCCTATTTCTAGAGAAAGGGCATATTCTTAAATAATATTTTCTGTCTAACTTCTCAGGTTCTGTAATGATATCAAATTATTTTATTATTATTGCTGGGTTTTTTTTCCTTCTTTACCCAAGGCATTAACACAATACACAAATAGATGTCATTAAAATCCTGGAAGGATGTGTGTATATGTCATTAAGGAACACTTTAAGTGTTGACATCATGAACACTGGTTTTTCCAAGACATTTGTGAAGATTTTGCTAAATACTTCCCTTAATGTCAGGAAAGAAAAGAATTTGTGCAACATTTTGAAGAGGAGGGATTTGAAGTTTTGCCTGGCACTTCCAAGAATAAAAAAGAGAATTCAAAGTTTAGCTCAAATTTTGTTTCATCATCTGACTTTGCTATGTACAATATCTTCAATATGTTAGGTGGCATTATACAAGTAGGAGAAAGTACCTTTCTGTGACTTCAGGTAGAAATATCTTCTGATAGATTTCATTCTCACCATTTATTCTGTGTAGTTAGACAGACATGCTAGATGTGTGAGAGTTGGCTTCTGCTGTTGACAGTGAGGAGTGTGCCTCCCTATATTGACAAAGTAACAAATGCTAAGTTTCACTGTCAATCTTCTCAAGACCATGCATAAACTTTATTGCAGGTATACAATAGAGGCAAAAGTGTAACATGAGTCTGTGCCCCTATGTAGTGCGTGGGGGTGTATGCAAAGAATTTATCAGGTATAAGAAATATCAGAATTTGGAACATCTGAATTTAGTATGTGTTCTGATACAATATGCTTAAATTGCTACATCAAAAGCCATTGACATTAGTAACAGTCTTTCCAATGTTTACAGTAGGTGTACTATCAGGTCTACTATACATGTGTACAGATTATATGTGTGTAACGTACAGAACTTAACTGACTCCCAAACCAAACCTGTCTTTACATAAAGGTTGAACTGTTGAAGAATATAATGCCCTCAGTCTGAAGACTCCCACCATTTCAATGAAAAATGAATGAGGTCCTTAAATGGTAGAGACAGAATGTTATTCTTTCAGAGAGTAAAAGGATGACTAGAAAGACTGTACATGTATTTTGTATGTGTAAAGTATAGTACCTACCACAGAAGTAGATTCTCAGAGTAATTAATATTGTTCAATAAATTACCTTTTGAATCACTTGGGCACCTGAGCAGTATGCTTTTTGTCTGTTTTCTGTGTATTTTATCTACAGTTTATACTAGTCTCATCAAAGTGGCATTAAATCCACACATATTTTCCATCACATAACTGAATTTTAGAGATATTCATTATTTACACATGTTTACGAATATGCCATACATTAATTTTATAGTGATCACTAAGGAATGAATTACATTGTTGAAAATATTTAGTTTTTTTAATTTGTACTGTGATAAGTGTCCTAGGCAAGTACTCTATTTATTAATTTGAATTTCATTAGCATAAGCATTCTAAAATATTTGCCATATACAACTATGCAGATTTTTTACATAACTTTAGCCCATGAATAAATATGGAGAAATCAGTGTACAAATAAATATTTTTTAGTGATAATTGCCAGGAAAACAAAAAACAAAGCAAAGAAAGAAACACAACCAGGTGCACAAAAAATAATTAGATGCTTAGAAAATTTTTGAAGTTATTTTTGGAACTTTTAAAGGATAAAAAAAAATACAATTAACAGTATATATATATTTTAACTTTTTTTTTGTACTATTGCATTCCATTCCTTACTGTAACCACTTATACCATTCTTTACAATAAGTCATTCTTGGATGACAACATGTGTCACATGTAAGTTGCCACTAAATGTAAATTGCATATCACTCTTAAGGGAAGGAAAAGCAGGTATAAAAGCATTGTCATTTTTAAAATGTAGAAGGACAAAATTAATTTGTAGATGTAGAGAAACCATGTGAAAATAACAATATAGAAAATTAAGTGAGCATTGTTCAATATTTGTCTACAGATTTGTTTGAATGTGACGGCTATGCAACTTAAATATCTATTGCAGTTATATTATTAAATTTGCTTTTATAAATTGCATTTGTAATTTTTAATATTTTTTCACTCTGTGGTTTTGGAGCTATTTTTTCATATATCTTTTTATCATAAGAATGATGAAAAAAAGATATATTTTTTTATACCTGGTTGCTTGAGAGTAGACACTATCAAACCATGTTTAGTTATTCAAGTAAATCAAGGAAGTGGCTTGATTTTCTGAAATGATAATACTAATGGACACTTTAAACACTTCTTGAACAGTAATGATAGGGAGGTTTGTATTAGGGTTGTCCATTATTTTACAGTTGTGAAAAAGGAATATTTCTATATTAAATTTATTTCTACGATTTTAGGATCAAATACAGCATTCTGAAAACAGTAGATGCTTTTCATGACCAATCTGGAAGTAGAGATAGTAATTTTAGTAAGGTAAAATATTTGTTTGAAAGCTAATGCTATCTGCCTTCTTTGTTCTCTTTCAAACTCCTTTTTCCTTCTTGCACCATTTACAAGTTATTAAATTTTTCATTGTGCAGCTTGTGCATCTCCTGCCTGATCACTTGCCTTTCCTGGTGTCAGGTCAGCAGTTTCAAAGGCAGGGCCAGCTAAACAGCTTGTGTGTGTACTAGTTCTGTCCACAGTGGAACAGAGCGACCCAAACCCCATTTTTGCAGATAACTTAGCAGAAGTGTTGACAGATAGTTAGGCAACTCTTGAGGCCAAAAAGTACCAACAGAACTGTTATCTTTCCATGAAGTAGAAGTATGATGGATCAGAGTTGTTTAAAATGACCCCAGAGTACTTTTGTTTCAATGCAGCAACCTATGGTTGCTTGATATGCTCACAGCACCTTGATATAGTCAGTGCTAAAGAGAAAATAAAGATTTCTGCTAAGTTTTTGCTTTTCTGTACATATTTTGCATAGTAATAATAACTTAGTTGTTGAAATAATTCAGAAAAAATACAGCTAGCCTGTCAGACAGACAGACTGATTGCACTCTCAATCCCCATACACTCACAGAAATATCTACCTTAGACAGGTTTCCTAATATTCTTTGCTCCAAGATGTAGAAATCATATGTTACATAATGCCCTTTGTTTCCTACATCTGTGACAGCATTTCAAATGAATTTTGATATAATGCTCATCACAAATGGCACAGAGCCCCGCAGGTCAGCTTCTGCTGCTTCTACAGAGCTCCATACAGGAGCAACATCATTTTTAATGAACCTACACTGGCAAGATTATATAAATCTGATAAAATAATAAAACCAGCAACGTTTGTGACACAACATCATTCTGCTTACTCATTCTTATCGATGCACAAAATGGACAGACATCATGAGAGGCATATGGATTTTAAAATCGGAACAATTTCACAAATATCTAACCTGACGTATTTCAGATCAGCAGAACTTGACTCTTTCATTTATGCCTTATCTCTATAATGAGGTAATTCAATTAGACCAGAGAGTTTAATATAGCACCAAAACATCATAGCACAAACAACATTATAGTTCCACAGAATCATATGGCTTATTATTCTACAATACTGTCCTAGTGCATGGCTGAAGAAAAGACAACAGTTTGTTAGTTTAATAATAAAGTTAAAATATTAATAACATTTTGAAGCATAGGGTTTTTACTTTGTAAACCAGCCAAAAATGGTAAACGCTTTAATGGGTATCAATCATGCCAAAACCATTGTGGGCCTTTCTCTCCCAACCAACTATGGAGAGAACTTACTAAATATCTGCTGAATACATCTACAGATAAGACAAAGTATTCATTGTAATACTTCAATTAGAAAAGAAATTAACAAAGAACTTTAGGAATTCATCACTATCTACCTGTTTAAAGATAATTCTCCATGATAATATATTTATCAGCTGATATATAAACCAAAACCTAATAATCTAAAATGACGCTCAGCAGTGATTTAAGATAATCCTGTGATGCTGCACTGAAATGGATTTGAAGTGGTCACAGTGTTTATTTTGGGGTTTCAACTGTCAGTAGCTTTCAGCTGAGGAGTGTAGTGACATCTTAAGCTTTCCAAGCTAAATTGCTGAGGCTATATTATGACTTTCCCTATCAGATGCCTCCTGCTGTATTTATTATGAAGACTGCCAGCCAAATAATGAAAAACAGCTAAGAACTTTCTGACAATAAATTTTTCCCAAGATACATTTAGTTTTTCCAAATTGTATTATCCCAGGAAATTTTTTACTCATAAACTCAAGGACTCTATGATCTAGTTTTGAATTTTTTTTCAGAAGTTCCCTAGGAGATGACTTAAAAAGATGTTACTTTTTAGAGAAACCCAGATGAATGGAAATTAACTTTCCTTCCCTGTGCTAAGCAAGGCTAGTAGAGGAACGGAAAGTCATGCATGGCTGACACTGACGTGTAGTAGGGATCTATTTTATACATAATACATTGATGACATTTTTCAGAAGCTGTTCATTCTGTTACTCCTGCTGTAGTGCTGCTGGGGTCTGTGGATCTTTGTATCTCCTGCATATCTCAGAGTCGTGTTCACAAGTATTACCCAGCTGCTACCTTACCTTATACAGACAGATGTTACAATATTGTGTGATTCATCATGGTTTTTAGAAATTGGATTTTCTTTCCTTTCCCTAGCCCTAAATGGACTTTTACCTCCTACCATACAATTGTGACAAAAAAAATCTCTACCAATTTGGATAAGTAAATCAGTTTTTCTTTCCCATTTTCACATTAAATTACCTGTAACTGCATTTTTGGAACTAAAGAGGCTACTATATACATATATATGCATATAGGCAGACATACAGATAGATAAACAGACACTCTGTGTACATGTGGATGTCTGCACAGACAAAATAAAAAATATTTTAAAAGAGTAGTTTAATATTTAGCAATAGAGAAAGAGATTTTAGGGAGTTCAAATCCTCAAAAGGTTTAGATTTTAGGAGAAAAGCTGTGCATTGGTGGTCTAGTTTTCACTAGTTACAATGCAAATACTGCTCTTGAAAATATGCATCTTCACACTCTTTTGTGTTCAATTATTTCCTGTCTGACTTCTGCAGAATTTGGTATTCAGAGCTGACCTCTCAGCAAAGTTCTGTGGCAACCTGATTTGTCATGTAAAGAATACTCCTCACAATAAGAAAAAAAACCAAAACTTTAGTTGTTTCATAATAAAAATTATATTAAAAAAAACAGTAAATAGCCATGAAGAGTGAAGCTTTCTAGAAAAAAAATAAATATATAATCCTTTGTATATAGCACACAAATGCTAGTAAAAGCTAGCATGTATGTGGTTATGTTTCTACAGCAACATTTGCATTTGAAACAACTTATTTTGGGACAGCAATTGTTTTGGGGTTTGTTTGGTTTTTTTTCTTTTAATTATAGAATATGTATGCATGAAAGCTCACAGAGTATTTGATTATAAAAAAAGTATGAAAATGGAAATTTTATGAACACAATTGCAAAACTATGGTGAATTCCTTCAAGTTGTACAGCAAGAAAGAGACTTTGAGATTCTACAGACTGCAGACTTGTGCCTATCACGTAGAAAACAGATGCATCACAACCCAAATAGTTAGCTGCTAGAAATACAGTGTTTCTACTGATAACACTGATGTTGATATATAAAAGAAAAATGTATCTGGTTTTTAATGATGTGCAAAACAGGTGCAAAATACTTTTTCTACGTGTAAGCCTGTCCAGATGGTACTCATTAGATGCAGCAACAGATAATACCTTTTCTGACACTTTTCTTCCTCATGTATTAGTTAGTGCCCCAAAACTAGAAATAATGGACTGTTAAAAAGGAGTCAGACTCAGAGGTTTCTGAGAATATACATTATTCCCCACTTGCATGCTGTGGATGACAATTACTGCAAATGTGTGAGGAGGTTCAGGGAAGATTCAGGACTGATTTTTCTCTTTCCAGCCTTTTCTTTGTGGATAGTGACTGAGTTGAATGGTTGTGGAGGGAAAGAATATGTTCTGCTAGGGGACAACATGTGATTGACTTAATTGGTTGTAATTTAACATCTGAAAGTTAGACATCTAAAATCTAAGCCAGGAATTTTTGAATCCCTTTATAGTTAATGGAGAAAAATAGGCTCCTCCAGGGATATTCATCTGTTCTATCTTATGATGAGATTAATGACTCTCTAGAGGTGCCTGTTCCTTTCCATTAGCTATAAAGGGAGCAACTACAGTCATAGTACTCCCTAGGATATGATGGGGATATTTTACTTTAACTGGGCATTCTCCTCAGAGAGCAAAACTTGCTATAATTTTTTTCTCAATGCTCAGTATACTCAAGATTATGTTCCAGTTTGTTGAGACAACATCCAATGAATTTGTTTGTGCAAGTGAAACTGAGAATGGTTTCACTGTTTCCAAGAATCTTTGTAGCATGAGGATAACACTTGCATTCCAACATACACACACACAAACATACACACATATTTTGTGCTGGGTTAAAATTCAGCTTCTACAAATACAAATGAGCGACAGACAAGAGATAGAATTTGGATGTCATGTCTATCTAAGGCATAATGGCCTGGCTGCTTCTTTCTCGCTGAGATTTCACACAATTCAAATGAGCAGGATTTTTATAGGGGTCAGTGGCCATACCCAGCATGAATATATTTACATGATTTGACATCAGAAAAAATAAACATACCATCTCCATACTTTTAATTATTCTGTACTCTGCTTTTGCAAGACTGTGCTGTGAACTATTGCAAGACTGTGGCTGTGAACGGAACATGTCTTAAATTCCAGAGGGCTCCTGAGCCATGGCAGAACTGTGCCATGGCTCAGGCAGGGTGATGCACTGATGAACCTACCTGGCTTCAGGGTGCCTCAGGCCAATACACAGATCAGGCAAGCCTGTAGCTGCCTGTATCCAGCCATAATCACACCTCTCATCTACTACTGACTTACAGCCAGCTACTGCTTCTAAATGTGAAACTGAATTCCTGAATTTACCACGCTGTAGCCTAAGAACAGAATACTTTGCCATTTATTAGACCTTATATTTTCCCTAGCAGCCCCAGTTTATGCCTTGATAACCCTGCAGAGTATCTTTCTTCTTGACAGGACCAAGCAACTCAAACCTGTCTAGAAGTGCTCAGTTTCTGGTGTGATCTTCATAATTTTCTAAAAGAGAGATGATCCCTCTTTTTAACAAAGTAGCCTAATGCTTAGAATTAATAACCTAGGAAGATAAAGGCAAAAACAAACCATATATTTCCTTCAGCATCTGAGGGATTCAAGGTCTTATAATTCACTTGCAGGTAGAGCTTTCTGGACACAATTCTACTAACTCGTCTACTAGTCTGAGATGTAAAAGGGCTGTGATGCATGCACCAAGGACCAGAAATGGTTTATAATGCAGTCTGCAACCTCCTTTCTGATGCCCTTCTTTCTGAGGACATCCAAGTCTCCCCAAGGAGTGGACTGTGGTGGGTGGATTGTTGCAGCAGCTCACAGCCAGCTCCCTGGGGCTCTTTGTGCTCAGGGCTCCCCTCTTGGGAGGAGGAGAAATCCAGGGCTAATGTGAGGACAAGTTTTGTCACTCAGCTGGCAACTTCCAGCTTTTTGATGGGAATGAGTGTGGCTCCCTAGGCCTCAAAGGCTTTTCTAGCTCAAATACTAGAAATATCTAGAAAATATCTAGTTCAGTCAATGTCAAATTCTCCTCACAGACACTGAGTAAAAATCTCAAAATCTTTTTGCAAGTGTTAGTTAAGACTGCAGGGGAAGCATTGAATTTCAGATGCTTCTACCAATCCCTTGTACTTACTTTATTAATTTTTTTATAGTTTTCATGTAGCTTTTTATAACTTCCACATAAACATTCCTCCAATTAAAATATTAACAAGTAGGTAATGTAGGATATTGTGAAAGGAAATATGCATTTAATAATTTTAATATTGTCCCTCCATGAGAGGATAATAACCAAAGTATATTCTAAAATCCTGATGATTAGTGCATGTTTCTTAGTGGTGCAATTAGGGTAGATCTTCTGCCTAAAAAAAAAAAATAGTGTGTACTTTGATTGTAGATCATTAGCTAATAAATTTTGTTAACAGGTAGGTCATTAAGTTCTTGCTAATCTGCATTTACAGGAAGGATGAATCTATGAAGTCAGGATCAGAAAGTCAAGGTTCAGCTTGGTGAAATCAAGATTGTGTGGAGATTTCATAACAGCATTTCAGTATCTGAAGGACACCTACAGGGATGATGGAGAGGGACACTGTCAGGAACTGTAGGGATGGGACAAGGAGTAATGGGGTCAAATTGAAAGAGGGGAAATTTAGGTTAGATAAAGGGAAGAAATTTGCATTAAATCTTTACTTTAAGGGTAGTGAGAACTTGAGCAGGTTGCCCAGGGAGGTTGGTGCTGCCCCAGCCCTGGCATTGTTCAAAGCCAGTGAGGATAAGGCCTTGAGCAACCTGGTGTGGTGGGAGGTGTCCCTGCCCTTGTTATGACTAGATGATCTTTAAGGTGCATTCTAACCCTTTAACATTCTATGATTCTATGATTTAACAGGAGAAATTGAGGTGAAATAAAATAGCAATCGTAGTCTAATATGCTACACAGACATGATAAATATTCTCTGCAAGATCAGTAGTAGAACTAACTAGATTAAGAGACGCAACTTTATTTGAGAAAGCACACTGCTAGATATGCTTAAATGATAAACTGGAGTCTTATTATCTGAATTTAACAATGCTGGGAAATCCTTTAAATATACTTTGTTTTACTAAGGTTTTTAAATATAATTTAAATTGAATCAGTTGTGTATTACAGAAAGAAAAAAAATTATTGATGAAAAGGCCAAAAGTGACCTGTAGTGAAGAGATACACTGATCCAGACAATCCCTTTTTCATGCTGCTACTACTGGCAGCAGTATGTTGAGAACGTGCTTTTATTTTGAATTTATTTGTATTAGTGAGAGTCCAGATTGCTCCGATTCATTTAGAAGAAGCTTAGTTCCATTATACTGGTTTATCGCTCGTGCAGCAGGGTCTGTAGGTGTCTAATCTAGTAATTATCACACTATCTTCCTTGGCCTCTATTAAGACAACCAGAGCCAGTTTTCAAAAGAGGATGAAGCAAGAAACATTGTTTTTAATCTGCCTGATCTGAATTTTCCACCCTGCAGGGCAAAGGGGAGGGGTGGGGAAGGGGGGATGGGAGAGAGAGAGAGAAGGGAAAGCAGGAAAAAGGGGAAAAAAGAAAAGGAAAAAAAAGGGTCTTGTTTCATTTTTTCAGGGAGCAATTCCTTGAGAGTTTTCGAACCTACTTTGCAATATTAGAAGCTTATTTTATCACACAGAATAGCTTTTTAGCAGTAATTCAGTATTTCTACTATTGCGGCAGTGAATAGTCACAAAACATTTTGCTCTTTCTGGCACCTGCGTGAAGCTGTGACTTATGAATATGCTAATGAGTCTGCAACCAGAACTGGCTGGGGTTCAACACTTGCACACAATTAACGCTCAGGCTACCGGCACTGCTGCGAGCCCGACTGCAGAAAGTAATATTTAGATTGATCAATTCAACATAATGCGCTTTGTATACAGTGGAGGGTTTAAAAATAACAGCTGAAAGTTATCCTGTGAGAACACAGAGAAACTTTTAATTTTGAGTGCTTTTTGTTAAAATTCTGGATAGTAATTATCCAGTTTAAATTCTTGGCATCACAAAAGATGGTCCTTGTAGCACATTATATATTTTAATGCAGAAAAATAGAAGCATGTACTATTACTGAATATTCCACTTATTAAATTCATTAAAGTTTAGACTGCATTTCTGTCATAACATCCATGTGTCTGTTAGCCTTGAATGCTGAAAAGCAATTCCTTACAGGGCATACAGAAATGTCTTCTACATAACATCTGAAATTTATGCTTTTAATATTAGGAGAAGCAGTACTGCCAATGGGCAGGATATATGAACTAGGCATCAAGCATACAGACAACTGTTTCCATTTACAGCTCATTTCTAGAGTTAAAAAATAAAATACATATCCTTAGAATTAGAAATAAGAGCATCAATATCAAAACTTTAATTTACCAAGACTTACTGTGACAATCTATGGTTAGAGAGTAAACCCATATATTTTCAGAAATGAGCACTCCTAGATTCTACTTATACTATTAAATAAGAGGTGAAAATATTTTGTATTTCTTACTTTTAGTAATTGACTGATATTGCAGAAATTTGAAATTGACTCAGTTTCCATATCTGGACAGATCCTAAGACTCAGAGTATTTAGAAAACAATTAATATATTTTTTAAAGTTGTGGTATAGCTTCAGATGAAAGAGCATACCTATTTGTAACTGCATTCACAAATAATTCTTTGTTTGTTTTATCAATTTTGATATTGATAGGTTAAAAATGAATATGGTTTCACCTGGACAATAAGAATTGATATTGAAATAGCCTCTAGATGCTATATACTTCTGACAGGCAACTCATAATTAGAAAATACTCAGACATAAATAATTTCTAACAATTCCTCTAGTTTTGAGTTCTGCAAATCCTTTGCTTCCAAGGAAGTATTTTATCAGAAATGAATGACATGCCATGCTCAAAGGGCAGCCATATGAGCTTTCAGTTTCACAGAAAATGTATCCGAAAGAAGAATTATTTTACAGGGCAGTGTAATTCCAGACACAGTGAGAGGCCATGCTACTGCTTCTACTTTGGTATTTTTCTAAGAGTTACACACAACAGCAATTTTCAGTCTTGCATTTCCTGCAAGCTAATTTATCTAGCTTAAATCTCTTATGATATATATTCTTCCTAAAACCTGATCTTCTTTTTTTCAGTTTTACTTATCATATTCCATGACAGATGGTTTACTTCAGAGTGTGTCAACCCAAATAAAAAAAAAAGGTACTTCTGAGAAATCCTTTGAGACAAACATTACTGTGTAGGCTTGCGCATGATTGTTACAAATAACTAAAAACTTCATGTCAGAGAAAAAGAATTTTGCACTTTTTTCCTAACAATAACTGTTTATTCGCCAGTCTAGTCTTCCCAGTTTTATTTTTGAAAATATGTTGCTTGTGTCAAAGAGCAGCCCATTCCATTAATTTTTTTCAGAAGCTGCAAGTCAGTCAGCCTTACCAAAAAATGTTCTTCAAAACACCTTGTAAGTTGCTGGGTTTCCAGTTCAAATGTGTCTGCACAATACAGCTGTTATTTTGTAACTATTGAAGTAAATTTTTGGAATAAGAAAACCAATTTTGTTCTGTCTGCCCTGAGAATGTATTGTTCCAGTAGTTATTATTTTACTGTGATATATCTGTATAACCATGGCATTTGAAGGTTCAAGTTGCAAGGATGTTACCTTGTTAGTTGCATTATAAGCAAGATATGTAACTTTAATAGCTTCTACTAATACATAACAATATGTGAAAAATAAATTTTGAATTGCATTGGGAAAATGAGAAGTTACAGGGAGCAATATCACACTCTTGCAAAACCTTCAGTATTTTTTTCCCAAAAAGTAACATTTTAAAAATAACAAGTAAACAACAGTAAACTTCTCCATGTTTTCCATCAGTACGATCTGCTAATCTAAGAATATCCCTGCTCCTTTATGGCTTTGTGTGCAAGAGCAGAAGTATGTGTTTTAGGAACTGTCTTTAGAGAAACACTGTTTTGTTCTTGCTTTTATTTTTTTTTTTCCTTGAATTGAGAAGTTTGATAACTTGATTTGTCAGATTGGTGTCTTGCAGAGAGCTCTGATGTCATAGGATGATAACTTTTAAAAGGGTTTAACATCTCAACTGTATTAACAGTAATCATAAACAAACAACTTTAGGCTGAACCCCAGTCAGCACAAATATAACTACATTTAACTATGACCTTGTGAGCAAGAGGTTAATTCAAGTATCTACATACATAAAGGTGCACATGGTAGGTATGCCTTAAATATACAGTCTCAAGACTGACACCTGAACTAAAGAAGAAAGATGCCTTCATGGTGGTTCCACATACTTCTAACTTTTTTTCTTTGCTGTGCTTTAATATTCACTACTGCAATGGTGTGGAGAGCTCAAAGGTAACTTACACACTCATAACTGTAAGAACAAAGGAGATGAATCAAAGACAGCAGCAAGATGCCTTTCAGCCTCAAATACATCTCTTAGAACAAGTATAACCATCAGAGCAGCCAAAAGATCTAAGCCTTCACACAGTTTAGCTTTCTCAGATGCATTTCATTTAGCTGTTCTTGGCTTTTGTTCTCTTTACTCATAAATCTAAGCAGTATTTTTTCCCCATTATACCACAGATGGGAATAAATGTCACTAAAGGGGATTTAAAAAAAAAAAAAGAGAAGGATCCAGTTCTCATGGTAGATCCATGAGTGTTTCTATGTGTGAAATATAAAAAGAAGTGATTTTGTTTTTCAAGTTGTCTCACAAAAAAAGATAAAAATTTTTCTTCCATTGAGAGATGAGAAAAAAAATAAACAAAGAAGCAATGTTGCATCTGTCTTCTACAGCCTAATTAAAGGGTAGCTAACTATATAATGGCTTCTCAGAAAAAAAAAAAAAATCAAAATTTTACATTACTCCAAGATCAAGGTCACACCTTAAAAACGTATGTCATTGAAAAGTCTCTACTTACCTCTCAAATTCTAGTTTGTAAAGAATTTTGAAATAATTTTTTCATCTTTTATTCCAGAATTATAATTCCCCAAAATAATTAAAATTAAAGTTCAAAAATTCGGTAGGAATGTGCACCTCAGTAAATTTAAGAGTACTCTTAAGGTATTAACTTTATTATATGGGAAATTATTTATTTCAGGCTGCCTGGACAGTTAACACTATTTCTTTGAAGTAGAAAAATGATCTTGTACTATGTAAGATAAGAAAAAATTACTTGGCGATCTAGTGCTAAGATTCTTCTCTGCCTCTATAAAACAAACAAAAAAATTACATTACATAAAACTGGTTAGTAAGAGTAAATTCTACCTCACCATTAAGTTGATATGGTACCCGAGCTGTAAAACTTCCAATGGTGTGGTATACTTGCACTTTTTTATTTTAGTATTGTTCAATTATTTGAGCACTGTGCCATAAGACATGAAGCTAGAGAGACCCACTTTCTATCCCTGGAAACTTGACTGTCAGAAAGATTCTTAGAGGTTGTGTAAAATAAAGAAAGTAGCTCACCTTCCAATAGACTGAACAGGTTGTTTGAGAGGAGTTTTCCCTGTCTGTCAGGCTGTCTGTTTGCCATTTGGCTGTAGGCAGTGGCATTAACTCTGTACTTACAATGTCTTCTCACAATACCTACAATAGTAAGGTTAAAAAAAAACTAGAGTTATGTAGCTTATAATATATGTATATTTGAAAATGCTTTTTTCTCCCTTTTTAAAGTTGACCCAGTGCTCTTTTGAAGCTTTGAATTTTGTGATTCTACAACAATTTTGATATGTAGTAGAAATTTTCCATGGGAAGACTGAGGATAAAATACTTCATTTGCTTTACCTCACTTTAAATTCATGTATTTTCAGATAGAATGCCTTCTTCTAGTTTGCTTAAGTGATAAGAACATGGTTGAAGATTTTTCATACTTTTTGTCAATGATTTCAATAGTAATGGAATGTTGGTATTTTAATGTTACATTGCCTTGATATTTAATATTAACTGTCATTGTATAAAGGACAGGGGAATTTTTATCAAGAACAACTTTAAGAACAAAGTTTTTAAAAAGCTAGATTGCAAATGTACCTTAATCACTTTGGTTTCATGTAGTTCAGCCATTAAAACCACTCAGCAATAGCAACTGTTGAAGAATTGGTTAACAAACGTCAGAAGTCTGCATTGAAGAACTGGTGGGCACTAGAGTCTACTGGGAAGACAAAAGAGGCATCATTCAAAACCCCGGAAAAGACCACCACATTACTCTGTGTTCATGGGAAAAGGTATGGAAATAGAAGGTAAAAAAGTAAAATTGCTACCCAGTTATACTTGTCTTTCTGATGGCACATTAATTTAATGAAGGTTTGTCACTGGTTTATAGCCAATATGGTTTCTCCCAGCTTGTAAAATCCTGTAATACTCACCCAGAAGCCTCTGAATCCTTCCAAAATCAAAGTAGAGCCCAAGGTATGCAATGTATACACTACATTTCATGCTACAAAAATATACCAGTCTTCATGTTATTATTCACACTGTGAACTGCAAAACCACATCTATTTTGTCATTCATTCACAGGACTCAGAGGAAACCCAGGACAGAATAGTATGCACAGGGGAATGCACCCTGCCTTCCCAGACCAGCATGCGTGATCCACTCCTCCTTTTCTGGTATTTTTAATTCTCAGTTGAGCACTACTGATGTAGCCAGCATGACTGCTGATTCAGTCTTGCCTAAAACACAGATCTCCCCTCTAATGAACTGCTGTGAAAGTTTCTTGGCACTATAAAGATTATCACTGCTAAAATCATCCCATTTCCTTTTGCTGTCATAGCTTTTCTACATGCTGCCAATCTGCGAGTTCACTAATTAAAAGTGATAATTCTTACATGGCAGTTTCCTTCTCTCAAGATCCAAAAGGGAAAAAATGTATCTCCAAATGGATGTACTTACGATCCAAGTGTCTGTGTGAGTACAGCCTCAGTAATGAGAAATGTTATGGGCTAGGTGAGGCAGTTAAAGGAAGAAGATAAAGAAACAGAGAAGGATCAGGATGGGGTAACACCTGAAAAAAAAACCCCAATGTATAATTGGTTATAAGTTTTCTTGCAAAATTTGGTGCCGCCCGATTTTTAACAGCCTATTTAATTTCAGATCTAATTCTGGCACTACACACATGAATTTTTACTTATTTAGCCCAAATTATAGGTAATTATACAGACGGCGATACTCCAAGAAAAGATAAAGTAAGACAGTATTCAGTTAAAATCAATCATGCTTCATATGGTAATCCCAGAATTTGGTGGATTCTTATTATCACATTTCATGAGGGCAGATGTTCTCTTGAGGGCCTTAGCTTTGAACCAACAGTTATGCCTTTCTTTTATTTTGCCAGCAAACTAGGTAGATATAAGTTGAAAGCATATAGGTATCACAGCTGAAGAATTGGTTTTTCTAAGTAGCCATTTTTCTGCCTTTGACCACACTTAAGACAAATGATGTTCTGTTTAAAAGGAAAAACATTCCCTTTTCTTGACAACTTGCCATTTTTAAGAGAAGAACTGATGTTTACTATCAAACAAAGACCTGGATTCATCCAAGAATTTCTCTTTTTGCTGTCATCTTGATAGTCTCTAGCTTTCAAAGTGAGCAAATCTGTGATACTGTATTGGCCTAAACTATGTGATGTATTATTTTTATGTAGTCCACAACATAAACTTTATATTTCTCAATACACTTGGCTATGGTTTAAGCTTTTGCTATAATACCTGTTTAAAAGGAGGGTCTTCTGGCTTCATGTTTTTCAATTGCTTTGGTTTTGTATGCAGATGAGTTTTTCTTTCTCTTTTTTATTTAATTAATGTATAGCTGCAATAAGTGCATGAAGCCATTGGTATGCAACAGAAATATTCAAGAACTCATGATCACTGAACTTCTATCATGAGTAAGCCTGATATTTGCATGGCTTAAAATCTATAATGGAAAATAGAATAATTATGCAAATGAGAAATAATATTTGCATGACCTATGTGCTATAATCACACCATTTCAAAGCAAAATGAAAATAACTTTTCCTGAGTTTGTAAATGTGTAGGAGGCGTTGATGAAAGCTACATAAAAATATTACACTGTAGTATGGGGAATTGCTATCATTGATGGGAAAATGGAATTTGAAGAGGACTACTGATACTAGTCCTGCGTAGAGTCAGAATGAATTATTCAAAGAGCAGAATGTACGAACAGCCTTGCCAGATCCAGCAGCAGGTCAGTCAGGTCAGATCCACAAGTTTCTCAAGTGCAATAGTGTTAGCACATGAAAGAGCAGAAGTACATATACAAGCAGGTAGTAGTATTGCATTTCAGAATAGTGTTTTACTAACATATATGCTGTGAGTGCTTTGCAGATTTGATTGTATCTGTATTTGAATCTCTCAAAGCAATTTCTTCCACGATTTCTTTTATAACAATTTGTAGAACTATTTAAACTTTTTACAAAAGTCTCCAACTAACATATTCCAGAACTGAACTATACATTGTACTGCCTGCAGAGATGTTCCCTGCTGTTTCTTCTGAATAAGCAACCTGCTAGTTTTATTTGATGTCTCCTAGTTCTTATAATAGGAGCTGTAAACAATTGCTTACTCACAGCTTTTATATGCTATGCGTGCTAAAAACCATAATCCCAATTCCTCACCTTTGTCAGTATTTTTACGTACTGAGGTGCCCAGCCCATCTATTTGTTCTTTTTGCTAAAATTTTACTGATCTCAAAGATGTTATAGGTCGTAAGCATCGGCTTCAGGCTTTTTTGAGGGACCTCAGCAACTCTGGTGTAGTCTGGTAGCTATTAACTACCCCACATCATTAAGACACTCAAAGCATAGCTACTTGGGAAAGAAAGAAGACAGACACCGACACTACACCTTCATATAATAACAATATTAAGCTGTAGAAAGCAGTGTCCTGGAAAATCTGACAACTTTTCTATGCACATGCAGCATTCGCATGAATAGCTTTTCAATCCTGGGATCTTGATGTGTGAAAAGCATGATATGGAAGAACATCTGTTACGAGCAGTTTATTATAAACCTGTATGAGATGCAGGTAATGCTTCAGATGATTGGGAGGTAAAAAGCTTCTTAAGAGAGACTTGTGAAGAGTGAGCTGTCTGAGTCCAATGGCTAATAACACAGGGCACTGATTTCTGGGAAGCAGACTGTAGCAGTTGCCAGGGATATTCTGTGAGAGTTGAATTCTGTTGAATGCTGCAGAACCTCTATGCCAAGAGATTTTTTTTCTCCTTACCTTCCTGAGTACTGTCTGTCAAACTGCCCAACAACAAATTTCAGATGCGTGAGATATAGCAAAAACAAGATTTCAGCTCACAGAAATACAATAAAAATGAGAGAGAGATTGAAGAGCTTGATTTTAACTTAATTTACACCTATTTAATACAAAGCAATGCATAGTGTTTGCCTCACCAGAGGATATACCAACACAGCCTATAAAATAGCATAGGTGGACAGTTAGAAAGAAATACATCCTAGAGTTTAAAAGATAGCAATAACTATGTTTCAAACCATCAGATTCAGAAGTCTTCAAAAGAAAATCAGTTTTAAATGTCTTGTCAGATTCTACTGTAACCTGCTACCTCTGACCCCTAGACTTCCAGGTTCACAGTTCACATTCAGCAAACATGTTGATTACTCTGTGGAAATCAATGAGATTTCTACTTATGCTAAGTGGGGCTTAATCAGAGTAAAGTAGCCAAACAGGATCTCTCAAGTAAGCAAATATTTTTTCTATTTTCAAGATCTCACAAGAAGGGCTTTGCTGGATTAAGTCATGCCACTAGAATACTGCACTAGGGACAAAGCTGTTCAGCTTTAAAACAAACCCTGCCTCGGTGGTAGTGTCCAAAACCTGCTGCATCATTGTGCTGAAAAAAGTAGTGGGTCTTCTTTGGCAGATGTACAACGAATTTTGCACACAAGGGGAGGGGGGAGGGAGGAAGACTCCAGTGTAGGAAAGAAAACATCTGTTTTATTCAGTACTTACGAAAGCATGCACACACACACACATACATAGATACGTGCCCAGATGTATGTGTATACATTTATGTGGGTGTGTATATATACATATGAATGTGTTTGTGAACAAGCTGATCTACATAAATGTACATGCAGCACTCTTAACCATGAGAAGTATATATGTAAGAAAAAACACACATGCAAACACATCTACACTGGTGGATGCATACCGTCTCTAGAGTCTCTGCATACACAATCATCTAAAAAGAAAGAAAAAAAGAGATGTCTGCAAACATCAAAACAGGTTGTTTAAGCTGTTATTTGGATATTTCATGACCATCATGTTATAAACAGGTATTCTGTTCCAAGAAGCTGAGCACATTAATACCTATATTCTTCTTCTAGCTAAAAAGAAAAAGTTATACTTGGAAAACAAGCTAAGCATTTCTTTTAAATCAAATTACTCTAGATATTCTATAATCAAGGCATTATCTGCTATATTTTTCTAGCACTGTCTCTACAATCTGTTATTCTTCAATTCCCTTTTTTTTTTTCTGTTCAGTTGGTCCCATTGCCTCCAGACATTTAATTTTAGGGTCATAAAATTTACCTTTTCCATGCTCATGAAGAATGGTTTTAAGCCAATAATTATAGTTACAATAAATAGTCACTGTTCTGCTTGTTGCTCAGTGTAATATGATGACTCACTAATTACAAATAGTTATTTTGCCATTCATTCATATGTACAAGCTTTGGCTGGGTTATCTAGTTTCAGGGAAATTTTAACACTATTTTAATGTTTTGTATTTAAATTCACATTACTGGGCAAAATGGAAGGAACTTTTGGGACCAGCTTGGAAAAATGTAATGAATTCAGCTAAAATAAGTATTTATTGGCACATTTTATCTTAATTTTTTTAGGGTTCCCACTCCTCCAAATTTTGTACAATTTTGGAGTCAGACTGAACAGACGAATTACCAGATAGCTCTGGATGTTGAGGCATCAAAATGTAAGGCAATATAGAGACCAGAATTTTAAATGTACTTTGAAAAGACAACTTTAAGTAAGGGTCCATCTTCCACAGGTTTGCAGCCCCACTTATTTTCACTTAGTGAAGAAGGAAGAGATTTCCAAAACAATTTAATTTATTCAAATACTGATTTATAGAGAAAGTGGTAGGTGAAAAATATCGAGTTTTAAGCACAAGTTTTAAAGCTAAGATTAATAAATTTTCCAAATGCAGAAAACAGCTGTAAAGCTGGGAACACAAGAAGTAATTTTGTCTCCTAATTATCTGGTTTAACTCTCATAATTTTATGAATACCTGTGTATCAACTGACATATTTAGCAGCATAAGTAGTTGGATAAGTGTTTAGATGTAATGGCATTGACAACTAAATGACTGCTGGGATATTTGATACAGCATATCTTCTGTTGCTGCTGTTGAAAATTTGCTGAAATATGAAGAGTAACATACTCTTTCATGAGTTTCATTTAGATTTGTCCTACATATGTACAGGAAACTTTTATTTTCAAATGATATGATAAGTATTTCTGAGCAGATGACTTGGATAGTTGAACAAGGTCTGTGGTTTGACCTGATACACACATTTTATTCTTCTTGCTCCAGTCTCCCAAGAAGACACTGCTTTACGTTGTAAGATTTTCCTTTTTTTAATACACTAGCATCCAGCTGTAAGTGTTAATTCACTCTTACAGTCAAGCATGTGGACTATTCATTGGCATGGACACGATTATACAAATTCCACTGGTAAATCTAAATATACAGTTTATGTAATTTTCAAGTTCATGTCTTCATATCTTCAAGAAATCCATATTTTATAATATTTTTCTTATTTTTCAATATTAGTTTTTATATTTTTACCTGAAGCACTTTTGGGAGGAATATTGAGGTTTCCTGGAATTTATTTTTTCCTTTACTTTATGTACATCCCAAATCTCACTTTGAATATCTTTAATTGCATGGCACTTGGAAGTGCTTTCATCTTGCCATGTGTATAATAAACTTTTCTTGTCCTTTACCTCTGGACTGAAGTCAGTCAACCATAAGATTGGCAAAATGAAGCATGAAATTCACCAAATTCTTTGTTTATTGATCATAGAATTATCACAACATATGGGGAAGAAAACCCTCCCAAACCCGATCAATACATCTTCTTAGAACATTAATTCCACTAAGATGGTTCACCTTATTTTTCAAACTTCTGTTTGAGGGTTGTCTATAGTATGACCTTTATTATTAAAGCCCTTTTCCCTGAGTAGAGTTGACTTTAACCACTACTCCTTCTCTATGTGCCAAGTCTATCACTTTTTCTCTGACTGCTTGTTGATGATGACGAGCCATGAAACTATGGATCCAAACATAGCTGGTGTTCTGTCTGTGCTTAGAGAAAACAATTTTATCATCATTATTTTCCATTTAATAAAATACTTGAACTCCACATTATTATGTTCCTCTCTTGACTCTTCTTCATTATTTTTGTCCTCAAAATATTTTTGTTTACCTAGCCCACTTGAGCTATTCTACATGCAAATATTCCCATTTAAACCAATGATACACATATCATTAAATATATTTTCATCATTAGCAAGTATAAACTTTGTGGCTTTTTTCTCTAAAAACATATGCACTGTATAGCTTGTTATTTACATAATTCCTTGCTGGTTTGAGTTATTTTTGAGGGAGACATTTCCATCCTTCTTTTGAAGAAAACTGTCATTATGAATACATCAACAGACTTGAAAGATGCTTCAGTAGTGATTTTCAGTTTTTCTTAACACATTTTTTAAGAGAAAGGTCTTGATTTTTTTCTGGAGAATGCTTAGTCTCTGAGTAGTACTATTCCAAAAAGTCTTCTCTGATTTTCCATACATTACAATGATGCTGTTAGAATTTGTCCTTTCTTTTCCTTTTCTTTCCTCTCCTTGCTTTACATTCCTCATTAGCAGGATAGAGTAAATATTCATATTTTCAACAGTGTTTTTCAATCTCACTTCCCTGTTTTTCCTTAAAATAGCACAGTTATATTTACTGTTTGAGTGATGAGGTCCATTAAACACAACAGTATGTCCCTTGATTAAACTAAAACTAATACTCTTTCTATTGCAGTTTTTTTGTACATTTAAATAATTTTTTGTCTGTATTTTTATTTCCATTCTCCACTCACTCTTCTCATTCCATTCTCCTGCTAACTACTGGGCTGCTTCCAAGCAGGTTTGCTTTCTGAAGTTATATATAAAGAACTGTCTTACTCTTCTTGCTTACTGAGTGGATTCCCAGGGAAACTGTAACGAGAGGAAGGATGTCATAGTTTTCATCTCTCTTCTGCTCTTTGTTATCACTTACGCTGAGTTTGGAAAACCATTCAAAACTTTTCAAACTGCATCAGTGATGGCTAGAGAGCTATACTCCAAATTCTTTCAGGTTTTAAATTAACCATTGTCATGGAAATTTGACAGGCTGGTAGGGTTTTTTGAGGGGAGAGAGAGAGAATTTTAAATGAAGGAAGAGATTAAACCTGTGTTAATGTATCTAAAAAAATATTAAAAATACCTGTATCTCAGGAAAAATTAATTTTACAATGTTTCTCACAGTTACACAGTGATCTAACTGCATTTTATCCCTCTGATATATCTGAAAACAGATAAAATTTTAATTTGCTACATATCTTGTGTTCTTACCTGGAGTAGGATTCACCTCACCCAGATTCAGAAGAATTCTGAAGTCATTCTACTCTGCAAAAATAAGCACGTCAGTTCAGAAGAAAAGGGTTACCCGCTATTGTTTTCTGATCACTATATTGAAATTCAGCTTTAGGGTTTTCCTTCCTTTCTTTTCCATCTTTGGATGGTGAAGTTTGACTTAAAGATGTGGGAAAATAATTAAAAATTTTCAAACCTTTTTGATTCACAAGATCTCTACTAATTGTCTATGGCTCAACTGTACTATATGCCTCTATAAAACATATGTCTGTGTGTAAGACCTGGGTTGGGAAATAAGTGGGTTGAGGGTACTGAAAGCTCATCAAAGCATCTCAACAACATTATTAGCATCACTTGAACTAGATCCAGAGTTGAGATTCCTTGTGTCTAACAGAAGCCACAGAACTCATGCTGCTGTTTCTGCCTTGTACCACTCCAAAGCACTTGGCTGCTGCTTCTCTTGGTTATGTCTGTATGAGGTACATGAAAACCATGAAAACTGCTCTAGCCCAATGCAAAGAATGGGCGGCCATGGGATAACAGAACACAATCAGCTGGCAAGATCTCTTATTTGCTCTGTGGTAGGCAGAGCTTGGACAGCATTTGGCACCTGAGGGTTCATTTTTTGCCTGAACAGCAAGTTTCTTCCTTCTCCAGGGAAGGACAGTGAGCCAAAAGGGAACAGTCTCTAAGTTCAAACTTCACAGAGGACACGCATGGTTAATTAAGACAGAAAATTTGAGCAGATCTACCAGGAGAAACTCCAGTACGTCCAGTTGCTGTAGATCTCCATTGTGCATTTAGAGGTGCTCACTGCTGTCAAGACTGGAGCTTTTCTCATTATGTTGACAGTCAAAACTTTGTGCATTTGAGAACTTGAAACATAGGTACATAAGTATCCACTTTCAGATTTTAGCTATATATTTCAGCACCTATAAATGTGAATTACATAGGGCTTGGAGAACTATATTTTCTTTTGGCTCTGATTCATATTGGAATTGATTTAGGGGAGAAGAAAAGAATCATTCAGTCTCAGACAGTTCTTCCACAGTCGAAATAAAATATAGATGACTGTACAAAACTTCCTTATTCAAATGGTCAAAAGAGCTTCATTTTCCTGGCAAAAATCCTGTTTTCAATTACATAAATGGAACCCAAATCAATTTTAATAAGTTGAAATTTAAAGACCTGATCCATCTCTGAAGTAAATGATAGTTACATCACTAGCTCAAAACCTTCATTTTAGCAACCAAAGCAAGTGTTGGAAAGAAGCTTTACAAAGTATCAGCTCATTTCAAGTTTTACTTTGCTGTGCTCTCTTACAGTGCCTGATCAGGGATTCTGCAACTTTATGGATTTTCTTTGTACAGAAGTACTTTGAGTATGAAAGATATGACATAATTTTTACTTCTTTCAAAATAAAAGAGTATATATATTTTTCACATGTTCACGGAGCACAGTGAGGCTGGCCTACACACTCAAGCATGAAGATCTCAACTTTCACTTTTTTTTTAACAAGTAGAGCTATGCTCTTTGAAAAGAAAAATCTAAGTCTCCATTAATATTAATGTTTCCTTTGATATTTAACAGGAATCTCAGAGGTAATAAATTAAATTACTATTTTGTTAAAAACTTCTGTGCCTTTCTGGAACATTCAGCTATACACTCTAAACTATTGGAACTTGCTTTTAGAGAAGTGGTTTATAAGTTTATAAGTTTCTGTACGGCTGTTTGTAGAAAAGGA
Source organism: Molothrus aeneus (assembly GCF_037042795.1). Classification (NCBI taxonomy): domain Eukaryota; kingdom Metazoa; phylum Chordata; class Aves; order Passeriformes; family Icteridae; genus Molothrus; species Molothrus aeneus. The sequence goes on along the minus strand of NC_089647.1, from coordinate 70,899,348 downwards.
ACAGGAATGGTGTAGGAATGGTATACTAATTTCACAGTGTGACACACTTGTACCTAAGGGGTCTTAATTTCCTGAAAATGAAAGTCAGGCAGATGAGCATAAATGTCTTTGGGTTCCTAGTAGTTACAAAAAACAAGAGCAGCTTGTGCGAGACAGTTCATAGTAAGATTTTATGTTCACAAATCACAGTTTAAAGTGCATATTCCATGAGAAAGGCTTTTCCACAATGACAAATATGTGACAAATATCTTTGTGAACCTGGAAAGGAATTTAAAATTAAAGATCCCAAAAAAGATATCTGAACACATCACGCCTTGCCAATTCATCAGATCAGCCAAGTTTATCCATCCTCTAGTTCCTTCAACTGCTCCCTTGCTAGGTGAAAAATGGTAAATTTACAGCATCTGCAAGGGAACAAACTCTTCCACACAGCCTGCAAACAAATTATTAAATTCATTAATGGCACAAAGTAGATTCTATATGTAGTTATTATTTATTTGAAGTCCAGGTCAGTCCCTGGTCCTGCTGAAAAAATGTTCTCCTGGTGTGGTGATACAAAAGGACCCCAGACTTACTATAAATAGGCAATGTAGAAATGAGAATTCAATTGGAACTCCAGGGGTTTGAAATATTTCTAAGGCCACATATTTAGATATCTAATATAGAATGTAGGATTTTCATTTCAAGCACTTGTAATTCATTTCTTATGTCAAAGTGACCTTCAGAACAATGAAGTACTCTGTTTTGTATGAAATGTATCAAGGTAGAAATAATAGATTAAAAGTGCTGTAATTTAATGTAATTTTAGACTTCTAGTTCCCTCAACATGTTTTGTCAATCTCCCATTCCTCAATTAACCATTAAGATGCAAATAAGCCTTTAAGAGTTGTCTGACAAGCTATTCAACCATCATTAATGCATTTCTGTCTTTATTATTAATGTATTCCTGGAGTATCTTTTAATTCTGAGTTTGTCCCCAAATTAAGCTGAGCTACTCCCATACATCTGCTTCTGGGATGTCTTAGAAAGCTGAGAAGAAGACTTTATTTCCTTGAGTATCATTCTGATAGTTATCACCTATCTACAAAACAACAAAAGGAAGGGACCTTTTGCAAGTTTCCAAGTGGGCACACTCTCACATTTTCTCTGGCTGTGGAGAGGAATGCACAAAAATGCACAATAGTCTTAGAATAAGTGTGCATTTTCTTCATAACTAACACCACTTAAATTTGAGATATGTAAGTATTTAGACTATATGTATTTAGACTATATGCCCTAGCATTTGCAGATCATTATGATATTATTCTGAAGATAAAGGAAATAACCAAAATTTCCTATGGTATATTTTGGCTTTAGTAGCTTATCTTTATAAAAAAGGAGGGTGGGAAAGCAGATGATAATTGTCCACAGCCACTTTCCTAGAATCAGCTTATTCTTGTATTCAGATGTTAAGGTCATAATATAAGATTAAAGAACATAAACAGAATTTATGAAAAAGAACTTGTTTGTTCCTCTAAGTTTGAAATTAAAGGATCAAAACACTACCTCAAGTAGACACTTAGTACATAAAAAATGCATTACAGCACTTGTTTATTCTGAACAGTTGAAATTCAACAAAGACACCCCAGGTAGTGCTTTTGTTATATATCTCTAACTTCTAAATTCTGTACAGTTAAACACAATTTCAATCACTGATTTACAAAAGCCATTTTGACCTGCAGAAAAGATTTATTTTTCAATACAGAAATGCCTTACACTGATAAGAAGACAGCTTCTACATCTTGAATTTCAGTTATGATGTAGCTCATTACATTAGCACAAAGAACTCGGGAAATATATTACTAAAGTGTATTCAGCCATGGCTACAGTTTTGATAGTGCCTACCCTGCAGAAGATCCATCATTCAAGAAAGGTCTAAAGGGACAAATTTTAATAAAATTAAATTCTTAAAATAGAGGCACACTGTTCTGCATCTTAATATTGGATGCAGAAATGCAAAGGAGCACCAAACTGAGCACTCTTGAGCAATCAGTATTTTTAGTCATGCCTTGTAGATGTAACAAGCAGGCCTAAGAAAAGCATATTTAATGCATTATGGCTCATGGACATGATATAGTATAACATTTAAAGCTGTTGACTTCATTTGAAAGGTTATAAGACAAAATATATTTGGGTATGCTTCAATGAAATAGAGTTAATTTGAAAATATTCATTGAAATTTAGGGTTGATTTATAATAAATAATAAGTGTACATAGAAGGGTGTGTAATTTAACCCTGTTTAAACATCCTAAGCTTGGGTTAACACAGAATGTTACTTCATCAGAAGCTTTCTTTTCTGCAGAAATGAGAAATTATGATGATTGTTGACTGAGCTAGCATATTAATATATTTTTCCAATATCAAGTAAAATTTTTCAGTTTAAAACCTGCTTTATATAACATAAAGACTAACCTCTTATTTGCAATAGCAAAATTACATTTAAAAACATATGTATAAAGATATCTTATTTAGCCTCGGAATGCAACACTTTTTAGCAAAGTGTTAGAAAATAGATTCTGATTACATGTACTGATTTCCCCATTCAGAGTCTTCATGAACTATGGTGTACAATATTGTACCATAGAGAGCCTCATTTGGTGGTGTTGTCCTGAATATACACAGACAAACTATTTCACTTAATACAGGTTGGTTTTGTACTGATGGAATTCTGTATTTTTTTATGCTGTGGAAAACATAGGATTCTTTTTATATTCTCTTCTTTTGTGCAGCTGAAAAGATGCAATATTAGATGCTGAGCAGAAATCCTTATCTCAAAGTCATTAAATGGAAGTCTAGGGGTTGGAGAACCTTGTCTGTTTATGTGTGATACTCTGGGGTCTTAAATGTTGTTCTGGAGGAAGGAAGGAAGGCAACAAATTAAAATAGCTGTTGCAGTTAACCTTAAATCAGGTCCTAAATTCACTGCAGTGTATTATGATAGCTTAGACAAATGTAAGATGTAGCTAAATGTTAGTATGGAAAGAGTGAATAAAAAGCTTTTCTCACTAATTAAAATGAAAGTTTTCTCTTCTACCTTTCTTTCTCTATTACATGTTTATATTTGTACATAAAGGCACACTCAATCCTTAGTGAAAAGCACAAAATATGTGCAATATATTAGCAACAGTTATGCTATTATTATAGAGTGGAGTTTGAAATAAATTTATTTAAATACTTGAGATAATTCTTTTATATGATATACAAAACTCTCTCATAAATCTTGCCAGCAGAAGCTAACACAGATGGCCAATCTGTTCATCAGGTAATACATGCTTGTGCATTTTGTTGTGGCTCTGCATGCACATCTACAAAATCTGTCAAAATATCCAGTTTTGCAAATACATCATGGTAAACTTGTCTTCCTTTATTCTTCACATTTTTTCTCCACTTTTTTTCTCCCACACTTTTCTTGATTTAACTTTGGTTTCTTTTCTTGGGAAGAAGTGTCATGCACTATACCATGATCTGTGATTTCCAAATTGGAATGACTGGTCTCATCTAGGAGCTTTGTTACACATGTGCAAAAAATGTGTCTTTTAACAATCTCTCACAAAACATGTTTAACATGCCTTCTCTGTGAAAAAAAAAATATTTTCAACCCAATCAGATTCATTTTTAACTGATCAGATTAATTGCAAGGACAGTGTTTGACTCATGTGACTCTTTCATGCTAAATAACTCTTTTTAGAGGTCCCATGCATGTGTAGTACTTTTACAGGTTACTGTTACAAAAGATGTGGGAGATATAAGGTAGAGTTGGATGATCTAGGAAATGGTTAAATATCTATTGCAAAACAAAATGGGGATAAAAATGAATCATCAAACTGAAATTTTCAGACCAATATTTAGTATTGTTGCAGTACTTTTTAAGCAGTGTATGACATCATTCGAATGATGAAATGTAGAAAAACGCCTGTGTGTTTAAAAAAATAGATTAGAATTTTAATGGAAATGAGAGATGAAAAAAAAGCAGGAGGACTGGATGACAAGCTTTTATGAGAATGATATTGAGGATGAAGGAAAAGGCACTAAAAATATCTTTGCTGACACAGCATAGCTGTTTTAGAGAGAAGCTGAGGGTATTGAAAAGAAATCAGGTAATTTCTGGATAGTGCTAGAGAGCTGCAGGCTGTTAGAGAAAGTAAATTGGCAAATGTTTTTACAGCTATGCAAAGGTAGGAAGAAGGTTAGAATTTTAATATGAAAGGGTACTTGCTGGAATAGTTCCACAAAAAAAAAAAAAATCCCACAATAAAGCAAAACTAAACAAAAAACTCCCCCAAAAAACAACATAAAACCCTGAAGTGACAGATTTACATGACTCTTGAAGAGAAGCCTACTGTTTCAGTATTAAATAATTTTCTTTCTTCAAGTTAGGGTTTTCCTTGAGAAATACACACAAAATTGAGCAACATCATTCAGGTGACAAAGTGCAAGGGTACTGTGCATATACTGTACAATCCACTCACTTGATCGTATATTCTATATACAACCAGAACTTGCAGCACATTTTACAGACTGTCCTCATGACTTGCTCCCTGGGGGATATAGTCTGGATCGAACACAAAATGCTAATTACCATTGTTTTAATATCTTCTCTATTTTTTGTTGTACTGAGCTATGGAGCAAGGCTGTCATGGTCTAGACAAGGGGTCTGCATGGTGGGTGGGGAACTGGCTGACAGGCTGCACCCAGAGGGTGGTAGTAAATAGCTGCTTTTCAAACTGGCAGCCTGTCACATGTGGGGTCCCCCAGGGAACCAAATGGAGCCCCATGCTGTTTAATGTCTTCATAAATGATCAGGATGAAGGGATCAAATGTGCTCTGATGTCGTTTGCTGATAATACCAAACTGGGTGGGGAAGGGGACACTTCAGGAGGGAGTGGCACCCTGTAGGAAGATCTGGATAGGCTGAAAGAGAGGACTAGCAAGAACCTTATGAATTTTAACAAGGACAAGTATAAGGTCTTGTGCCTGGGAAGACATAGTCCAGGAGAATATCTCAGGCTGGCATCTACCCGTTTGTGAAACAGTTTTATAGAAATGGACCTGGTGATCCTGGGGAACTACAAGTTCAATGTGAGAGGTGTGCTGCAGTGGCAAAGAAAGCCAGTAGGACTTTGGGGTGTGTAAACAAGAGCATCACCAGTAGCAATTAAAAAGCTACTTTATTATCCCCTTTTGTGCTTGTCAAGCCACACCTGGAAATAGGGTGCTGGATTTTTATTCATGCTAAGAAAACAAGATGTGGACAGGCTGGAGACGGTCTAGAGAAGGGCCAAAAAGATGATCCAAGGATTAGGATGCTGGCATGTGGGAAAGGCTGAGAACTGGGTTTGTTCTGCCTTGAGAAAAGAAAGCTTAGGGGAGACCTTATAATCTTTCAGTTTTTAAAGTGTGGCTACAAAGAAGATGGAAACTCCCTTTTTACCCGGAGTCACATGGAAATGATGATGAGGGGTAATGGGCACAAGTTACTCCTGGGGAGATTCTGATTAGACACAGGAAGAACGTTTTCCACAATGGGAACAATCAGCCATTGAAATAATCTCCTCAGGAAAGTGGGCAGCGTTGGACACCTTTAAGATCCTCAAGAACACTTTTAAAATCCAGCTGGCCAGTGTGCTGGGCCTTAATGAACATTTGATTGGCCATGCAGAGATGATTAGAAGTTTATTTACTTCAAACCTGTAAAGTGGTTTTTGCAGTGATGAGAGAGGGAGACTGGAAAACTGAAGTGATGGATCACATGGCCAACCATAGATGTACTCAGTAGTCAGTGTAATATCAGAATTTCTGATTCTCAGATTCATTTCTAAGTTTTTGAGAGGAAATTAAATCTAAAACCAGTTTTTTTTCCCCCCTTCACTTCCTCTCTACCTCTCCTCATTGCTTCCTTCTTCCTTGAAAAATAATAATCTATTGGAGCCTCAGCAAATTCAGTAGGTTACTGAAATTATAAAATACAAGGGAGCAAGGAGACATGTTCTGGCCAAAAATGTCTGAAATATTTTATAAAACACATTTGCTACCTGGAAAGTTTATTAATTTTTGTGTTATGAAATTTGATTTCTTTTATTGTATGCATGCATACATGTGTTAAATATGCATGTGTGTGCATTCACTTTTAATGTGCAATTATGTACATTTTCCTTTACCAAGAAAGGTCTAGATTATAGTTTTTTATCCTATTTCAGTCAGAGATTGAGGTTTTTGTTCAGAAGCTAAGTCTTCTCCTTTCAAACAAATAAATCTTCAGATTCACTCATTTAGTTTGAGAGTTTTTCTAATTTTGAAAGGTACAAAGTATACTTTATGGTAATAGTTATATCTAAATATACTCATTGAGTTATAGTTATACTAGGCATATATGTTTATACAATGAGGGGAAGAATAAGACTCAAGACAATAACAAAAATAAGGACTTAGAACTTTTGAAAAATTAATACATACAATAGAAGACAAACCAGTTAGGCCAGTGGATAGGAAATAATAAAATATATTGTTTGCATTACATGAAACAGGAATACACCTTATAATTCCCATTACCAAACGGAGGAATTGTGGTGAAAAAACCTATTGAAACCATTAAACCAGTTTGTAGCTGCATATATAAACAAGACCTTAGGATGAAAAAGCAAAGGTATGTAACAAAAATTAAATGAATCATTATTTCTGTGCAATGAGTTGATTATGTTTAATACTTATTTAGAATAATATGTTTCATTCTTTCTATTCACCTTACCACAAGGATATTACTGCTCTGAAAAAAAAAAGATAATATTATAGTTCAGCAGTCCATACAGTAGTGAAAATTGTGGATTTATTCTCTATAAGTGATCTAAATTACGGCATGCAGAGTAATGAAGTTTTAATATCGTGAAATATCAAACAGTTCAGACTGAAGAAATAGCAAAAAATAAATGGAGCAGTCAAAAAGAGGAAACATGCAGAGAATACTTAGGTAGAGAAAAATATGAACTGAGACACCAGATAGATCAGTGAAGCAAAAAAAAAAAAGGGGAGGGGGAGGAAGAAACAGCCAGAGATATTTTTAAGGAATATATTAAAGGACACAAAGAAAAAGTTGGAATGTGAGATTTAGATAAACCTAAAGGAGATATTACTTTTGACCTTTTATGCATATTGTGCGTTTACTGCTTAGCAGAGAGTACCTAGATTGACTTCATTGTCTGCTTTTAAAATATGATTTGTCAACAACTGTTTTATGAGAACCACTTGTCCAAAAGAACAACAAATTAACAATTACAGGCTCACTGGCTGTCATGCATTTTACTTAGAAAACATTTTTACTATTGAAAGTGGAAAGTTTGACTATAACGGTACCAGGGGGGTGGGGTGGGGAGGACTGCAGGAAAATTAGGTCAATTCAGTATTATTTTAAACCACATGGGAATTAGAGAGGCCATAGTAACAGTATGCATCTGAGCAAGTAAGGAATTTTAAAGTATAGGCACTTAAATTTGGGTAGGATGAATTCTACTGCAGTGACTTGAACAATTTTTTTCTCAGGCTGGATTTTTTCTTTGATCCAGATGTCTGGATCAAGTTTGGGTTGCACTCTGGGACCTTATGTCCTTCTTAATTTGGACTAAATTTATTTTTTAATCTCATCAGAAGTCACCTCGAGATACTTTCAATAGCATTGTACCATTTCAATAGAAGGAAATTAGGGGAAAAATAAAAATTATGTTGCAAGGAGGAATGTCTGTTAAAGCAGGGTAAAAACAAAGGAACTGGAAAGCATTAGGAATGCTGTAGCATTAACAGAAAACAAGGGAAAAATATGTTATATTTGTGAAAAGCAAGGCCATTGCCATGGAAAAGAAAAATCTGAAGAATTCCTGAGATAATTTTAAAAAAAGATAAATACAGTAGCAGTGTATTTGTATCAGAGATCAAACACAAATAAAGGAGCGAATGAGATTACCTGGCATTTGCAACTGCTTACAAAAACTTCAGGGAGTATGCAGAAAGTGACTAGTGCCATTTAATTAATCTCTGTGCTGGTAATTCCTTCTACTGAATGCTGAAATTTATTTCCAACACTGAACTCCAGAAGAATTCTCTTCTTTTTTCTTGGTCTCAAAAACTTCAGGTGTAATGAAAGAAAAATGAAGGATCTCTTTTCATCAGGCTCTGAGAATGGCAGCATTAGAACAGTAAGTATAGTTTGTCCTGAGACAGACCTTGTACCTTATTACATGAAGCTAAGTATTCACTTTTTAGAGTAAAATGACAGCAATTGCCTTCTTACTTCTGAGTCTGAGCTTTGGACTTGATTAAAACAAATGGAAGTGTGGTGTAAAAATTAAACAGAGGCTTGTGTATGTATGCGAATTTTTGTTAATCAGAACTCAGGCTCTTATATCAGGGAAGGTTCCTTTTTTATTCTGTGCAGTATAGATAATCTCTTCTTCTAGGCAATATTTTCTTTGGCTCTCAGCTTGTTGTTAGTGCATAGAAAAGTGGGTGATCTATATGAGCAAATCTCTAATATGAGAATGAAGTTCCTGCATAAATTGCCATTTTTATACCTTAGCATATCTCCTCAGAGATCCAAGGATTTCTCAAAGCTCTTTATTGACAGAAAGTAAATTAGGAAATTACCTTGAAAAATAGTATTGCGAATCATTTAAAATTGCACAGAAAACAAGTATGTGATCTCTGTGAACTCACAAATCACAGCAATATATAAGGTTTTTATAATAAAAGTAAAGTTTAAATAAAATGAATACAATAAGTCAATAAATTGCTCATTTAAAAAGTATTGGGTTATGATGGATTTCATTCCCACCTGCCTGATTTTAAGAGATTATGTTGATTGGGTTTTTTTCTACTCTGTAACTCTTAGTCAGCTCCATAGATAGACCTGCTTGTCATATGGAGCTTATTTCAGTAAACCATTATATTTCCTCTTACTCTAACATTCCTTTCTGCCTTTGAATTTCAGTAATATTGAATGGGTAGGATTACTTGTAGGACTTTTAAATTAAAGGTTTGAAATAGATATCTGATGGTTTCTATTCATTGGCAAAACTAAATTATTTTCTAGTGATTTATTTGTTAACTTTCTGGATATTTAATATAAAAGATTTTTAAATGTATGTTTGTTAATAGGTATATATTTGACAATATCTTTGTATGTGTATTAGACAAAAAAACCAGCCTTTTTTCTGGGAAAAAAAAAAAGTTATATGTATATAATCCTTGTAGTCTAACTAACTGGTAAATGTGAGCATGTACTGCAATTTACAGAATTTGGAGAATTCTGATGTCATCTACCCCTTTGTTCACAGCATGAAAATGGCTTATTAAGCATAATGCTATGCTATCATGCTTCGTCTGCTGCCTCTAAGAAGAAAGCAGGCAAATATAGAATGAATTGTACCCAGCTTTCAAAAAGAACTACTTCCAGCTAGGGAAGTTACTCTCTAGAACCAATGACACAGATTTTTTCCAAAGAGAACTCAGTGGCTGCTGGTTAGGCACCTAATTGGAATAGCCAAGTTTTTCAAAGACAGGTTCTTGCACCCTGAAGACTTCTGTAAATGTGACCACTGAATTTTGATTCCCTAGTTAGAGCTGCCCTTTTGTGAAAAGCTGCAGTGCTGAGGGGGAGGGAACAAAATGGCTGAGGGAGAAGAAATCTTGTGCACTGAGATACTGAAGTCATAAAAATCATGTCTATATAGCAAAAAAGTTTCAATGTGATTCAGAAGTAGACTAAATTGTCCTTCAAAGAGGATGCATTATTTCTGTTCATATTGGTCCTTTTGTGCTTTCTGTCCTCTCAAATTGAACCTTTTCTGTTCCACTGGGTTACAGATGTGAAAAATACTTAAATATCTTTACTTAAAGGTTCAGATTATAGAGATAAAATTGAATCTGATGATCTGACCAGATTATGTCTGTATGACATATCACTGCAATAAAACTAATTTGGCAAGGGAATGATTGGTATGTTGGTTGTGAATGGAGTCAAGAGTCTGTTTTAACTGGAAAAAAAGATAATATGGCTAATTTTTAAGCTGCTAAGACACTCAATAGGACGCCATTTATCAGTTCTGACCTTTAAATATGGAAGTTTATAAGCATGCCAATGACAGGGCTATCCAATAAGTAGACTACATCCTGAAAGCAAAATTTCAAAGGGCAGCTAGTCTTGGGTCATCCTTTCAATTGCTCTTCTCGTATCCCTTTCCCTCCTCAATCAGAGTTTTAAAGAGATGCCAAACTCCTTCTGAATGACTCAACTAAATCTACCATTTCACTCACTACTCTTTTGAGACAATATACTTATCACTACATAAAAAGCATACTCTAAAGAAAAAACAACAAAAAAGCAATAAACTACCAAGTGAACTAATTTCTTTTTATGAATATGGAAAACCAGTATTGCAGTGTAATAGATAAATTTGGCAGTATTCCATCAAAGAGTTCAAACTATTGGCAAAAACAGACCACTATCTGTCTGATACAATTATATCCACTTCATTTTTTCTGTGCTGCTATAGACTGCATCAGTGTTATCTGATGCTTCAGGGAGTGAACCACACTGCCTGTTCCAACCCACTGCAGGCAATGGGAACACACAGAATGTTTTTTGGTGTCCCAGAAATGCTTCTGCACACACACACACACACAAAAAAAATTGTTGTGGTGCTTCTATTTCTATAGACACCCTTCCCCTCTGGATAGAGACAAATACAAAACTGCTTGGAAGAGGCAATTTTATAATTTAACTTATAAAGTTTTAGGTTTTTTTTTTTAAATTTTGCTTTAGACAATAAAATTAGGTACCGATTCACCTTTACTGAAGCCAAAACAAATTTCTTCCTTCTCTATACTTTTATTTAATCAACCTCTCTTTTTCTCTCTCTCTGGAAAAATATAGGACTTTCAACCACAAATTAATTCTTACATTTTTCTTGATTTGGCTTCTGATGCTGTTTGCTGAACAGCATTAAATCATAAGGAAGGAGACTGCATACTGTAATTTCAATCCTCTGCAGAGTTCAATTTTCTTCAAAACTATATAGATGTTTCAATAGTTTTCTTTCCGATGACTTCAAGATCTGTGTTTTCACCTTCTCCCTTAAAAATTTATTCTCTTCATGTTAATTTAAGGCAAAGAAATACACATCCTATAGGTCCCTGGCAGTTTTCAGCAATTAGTTGGACTACATATGCTTCTGACTTATGCAAAAAATTGCTGTTGAAAACAATTAAGTTTTAAATAAAAAACTTAAACTTTGCAGATCAGAGTTTGTTTTGATTTTTAATTTTGTATTGTTTATTTTCTTGTGAAGTCCTGAACTCACAGATCTTATAAAAGTTTAAAGAATATAACAACAAAAAAGAAAATGATTAAGCATCTTGGTTATTCATCTAAATTAACATGTACACATTATTTTTGTGAATATTTTATTCTTCATGCTTTTATGTGTTTGGGTTTTTGAGTGTTTTTTTGTTGTTTTAGTTTTGTTCTTTTTTTTTTTTTCACAATGCAGAAAAAAAGATGCCATCATAAAATACTTATTTGAAAAGACCTCGCAGAGACAGCACCTTTTTTCACCAAGATATTCTGTGGTGCATGCTAACAACTGAGCAACACATTGTGACTCTCCTAGTACATGTAATCATGGATTAATTTCCCATCCTGTGTCAGTCATGAGAAAAACCCAAAAGCCCAGTCAGTGCATCCTATCACTGTAGGATAGTAGGCCTATCCTCTGCTTAGCAAGGTCAGTGCCGAGGCAATTATTGCAAAACTTAGACAACGTCTTAGTTGGTGTGGAGCTTTGCACCTGTACCTCAGTGTTTAAAACTGATTATTAGCAAATACCATGTTACTTACTGAATTTTGTTTGCTAAGATGCAAAGTAAAAATAGAGGGTCTTTTATTTAGCTAACCTGCAGATGTAGGTTAACTCATTCTTCTTTCGTTTCTCACACCCAGCAGCAGGACTCTGAAATCTTGATATGTCCTATATGTTTATGGTACTGTTTGCAAGCCTGCTACTGGCCCATACATTTAATAAAAAACATAATTTTAAATTTTTTTATTATCATAGATACCTATGGTTCCATATTCTTTGCAGATGTACATATCTTATAACTAATGACTGGGACAAATCATCATTTTCAGGTTATTTGTTGCACAGATCAAAACCTGAAAAAAAAATTTTATTAGGTCTCAATGGACTGTATCAATAGATTTGTTCTTAGGATATAAATAAAGAGATTAAGATGGATTTTTCATCTCAAATATGTAGTGGCTATTCAGCAGATGATGAGACAAAGATCATATGCTGAAGATTTTATCTTCCTGTTGCTATCAAGAGACGTTACATCAAAGAACACAGAATAAAGCTCTGGTTTCCATAATTTGTAAAAATAATAATTTAACAACCTTAAAATTTTAGTCACTACTCCTGCCAATCCTCTTAAACAGTACAAGGGTCCTGGCCAAATTCCACCTTCAATGTTTTTCCTTTCAAATTTCTGGATTATTTGGAATAAAAAGCCAAAGAATGAAAAAAAAAGCCCTGACTGAGATTTGCTGTTGGTCAGCTAGACAGGACACCTTATAATAAAAGACAGATATAAAAGGAATATACTTTTATTATTTTTTTATTTTATACTTTTTATACTTTATATAAAAGAAAATATACATGCTTCAATGTTTGAACTCATCTAGGCAAAATTTATTCTAGGTGAGAGACTGTACTGTGTCTGTCAAAATATAAGAGCATTTAAAGATTTTATTTAAGAGACTTTTTTCAGTTTGTGATTCAGCATGTAAGATTGCAGTTATTTGGTGGAGATTTTTATACCAGATATAATTTAGTCTTTCTTGATGTAATAATCTATATTTTAAGGAATATTGGAGAGGTAAAAAAAAATATAATGGGGTTTGGGGTTTCTCCAGTCTATATATGGAATTTTAACCCCAAAAATATGCACGACTCTTTATGCTATATAAAATTGATTGTTTGATGTGTTGAAGAATATTCATGGCACATTTAAGCACAATGAAGGGTCTCACTTGCATAAGAATTACACTGAGACATTGTGATCTAATCCCGAAACCTTCACTGGTCCAAAAGACAGAGGAACTGGGCTAGCATTAAATGTTAGAAATATGATCATAAATGTGCTGGGTATTGTTCCAATGTCTGAAGTAATTGACGGAAAGCTTTGGGAGTTTACTGGTATTTTATATTTTGATGATTTCCAGACTTATTCTATGGGGTCTAAAAGAGAATTTTCATAAGTTTTCTTTTGTCTTTTGGAAGCTCAGAACACAATGAACAAGTGGGGTTTTTTTTTGTTTTTTTTTTTTTTTGCTTTCTAGCTTGGGGTTGTTTCAGTTTATTTTGTTTTGGTTTTGTTTATTTGTTTTCTTGTTGAGGTCTATACTGTAACTTAGAGAAATAGGGCAGAAGTAAAATTGCTAATACCTTTTTCATAAGCACACACCTACTTGGTGATTTTTCAAGAATGTATACATTCATGTTTAGAGTGACTTGAATGAGTTTTTTGGGAAATTAAAGGGAGACTCTTGGGACTGTCAGAAAATATGTTAATAATAATAAGGACGTCAAAAAGTATTCCTCTATGAAAAACAAAGCTTTTCAATAAGGAAAGGCCATCTATGATTAGTTTTTCCACTGGAAATTATATTTTCTTTAAAAAAAGGATGTTTTAGGTAAAGGAAAAAAACAATTTAATCAGCAAAAGCCAAACTTGAATTTTCACAAAATTTTAAACTTTTGAATTGAAACAGTAAGTTGTTGGGGTTTTTATCTTCCCAACTTATTTGATTAAAAATCTGTTCCTCCTTCACCTGTATTCACGAATTAATATGAGTATCCTTTTTCCAATAATGCATTTAAAATAATAATAAAAACCCCATACTAAAAAGTGTTAGAATTCAAAGTGTTCTGAAAATTTCACTCAACATCAAAGGAAAGGTGGGAAAAAAAACCCATGAACTTCTCAGAAGTACAACAAGTGCAAGACCAAGTTCTTGTTTAAATAGAGTATTAAAAGCAATAAATAGAGTATTTGAAAGCAAAAAAAAAAAATAAACAACCCAAAAACTCCTTATAAGGAACTGTTAGTGGATGTTGCCTATAAATCTTAATTTTAATATAAGACTATTCCATGAATTCACGCAAAAACCTCTTGATTCTGGATTAGCACTTCTAATCAGCTGGGATGAGGAGAGTCTTCCTGGTCTGTGTAAATGAGTTTCAAAATGCTTTTCTTTCTTAATATTTCCTTATGATTCTTTTTGAAGGAAGAATAATGTCAGATATATTTTCACCAATTAGAAATACCAATCAGTGTCTGATTCAAAGGAAAGCTAAGAAAATGTGAGGTCTGAAGACTCTGGACTTGTTCCAGCTCTGCACACCAACAAGTAGCTCATTTTTAGCATGCTGGACAAAGCACTCCTTTCATGAATAAACAGTCTGTTACACCCTCCCCCGTTTCCCTAGCTGAAAATTCCCTAACACATCATTTTCACTGACTGTTCAGCACAGTGCTATGTCATGATGGATACAGAGAAACCATAACTAACTTCTTTTATTATAACTTGTTGTCTGTCTGCAATGTGAGCTACCATATCTGTAAAGATTATTTTGACGAATGCTGGGGAAAAATCATTAACTGGTGCCTCACTATACCTCTAAATGATAAATAGGATACACAAGCAATGCAAAACATCACAATAGATTCACAGATTTAAAAATAATTTTGAGGTTGTGGAATTCATTGTCCCATGGAGGTAAAGAGAATTTAAAAGACTGTGACTGAAAAGCTGATCAAATCAAAAAATATTTTCTTTTTCTCGTTGAAAGAGAAGAAGATCTGGTCATTCTTATAAGTTGGACAGGAACTGCAACAAAACCTGAGAATGTAATCAAAAGCCAACAATTTTATAGCAATGATATTGATGTTTTTCCCAGGAGTACAACAAGGATTGTGGCTCTATTTTATTTGTTGCTGAGCAAACATAAAAAGTACAGACTTTGCTGTCATGAGCTTACAAATGAACTTGTATTTCTTTTCATTCCTGTATACTGTTATGCATATTTTTTAACTGAGCTACTTTTTTTTTCTTTTACAACCAAAGAGAAGGAATTAACCATGTAAATAGGCATGCCGAGAGTAAGAATACCATTTAGCACAAACCTTAATCACTGGAATTGAACTCAAAATAAGTAGCTTGCTATCTTGAATAACATTCACAAAAGAGTAATTCTTTCTCTGCATCACTACAAAATCTGCAGTCTACATATTCTTTTAGATCTTTATAAGCTGTATGCATCCCTTCTAAGGATTGTAGAGAGTAGAAATGCTTTGTCTGCAGTTTCTGAGCACCTGGCTTATCAAGTGAACTAAGAAAAGATTCATGAACTAAGAAAAGATTCATGACCTCTGCTCCACAGGGGAGGGTATTGCATAGTAATGTGATCAGCTAATGTCAGTCATATCCTCCCCCAGATTTGGTCAGATGAAGAAAGACATCTTACATATAAAAACTACAAATATAAAACAAAACCTGTGCTTTTCTCTCTGTAGATCAAAGAAATGTACTAAAAACTGTGCTCTAACAACAGCATGAAGAAAAATACTCAAACACCAAGATTCATCAAATTAAATTTCCTGTGCAGCTTTATTTTCAGAGGACTGATATATGCTTTTTGACACAAACTCTAATTATATAGCCTTTTCTTTTTTTCTTGAGAAAATCCTTACAATGGAAAAGAAGGGAGTTTATGTAAAGAATAGGTAGTTAGCCAGTCAGACAATTGTTTTATAACCTCACCATTAAGAACATCACCCATACCTTATGTACAGGACATAATTTCAACTGAGCACTGAATTAAAAAAAAAAAAATACTTCTAGGACATTTCTGTGGTGCACATCACTGTGGTATCAGAGTAACCGAGAAACATTATTTTGCAGACACAATATCACTTGCAGGAAGTATAAAACAATTACATCTGTCTGAGATACAAGGAGCTTAATGCCAGAATATTCAAACATCTATTAGCTTCGGGTGATCCCATTTGATGTGCCTATGGTCTAGATTTTCAGTATATTTGGCATTTCATAAAATTTTCTCTGTTCAAAGAGCAGCTCTAGCAGGCTTTCTCTGTGGTTCCTTTTTCTGTTCTGCTCTTTTTGCACTTCTGCTCCTTTTACTCCTATTTTAATGCTGTCAGCACCTCTCTTCTTCTTGGCCCCTCTCACTTCAGTTTGTCCTTTTCTCCTTCCCACCCACACACTGCAGCTTGCTTACTAGTAAGAAGATGATGAACATACTATCAAAATGACTTTTGGCTAGAGAAAAAGCATCAATGAACTTTTGCTGAGCTCCATGAGAGCTGCTCAACCTATGCCTCTTACAGAGATATAATAGATACTGCAGTCTGGCCCCAAGGGTGAGTAAACACTGAGTATTTTAATGCTGGACAGCACCTGACCTTGGACAGCACCTGAGTCCCATTGGTAGTAAGTGTCCCTTTCTCAACCTTTACCATTTTCAGGTCAAAGTACTGACGAGTTTGGTGGGCTCTGTTACAACGTACCAAAACGATGTGTATTAAGAGTGCCACTGACCTGACTGGGACATGACCTCAGGGAGGTTTGGAAAATATAATTTCCTGACCTAATGTCCTAGGATTGAGCAGGGTGAACTGGACCTAAACGATGGACTCTGCCACGCTCCCCAGTGAGAGTGGATTTGGATGACTTTGACCCTTGAGCAGTGTCTAGGCACTATCTCAGAGACCATTCGTTGGTGTGAACCAAAATCATGCCAGAGAGCATGAAAAATAATGAATTAAAAGAGAGGGAAAGAATTAGATCCACGTTTTTTTTTTTTTCACAATGTGTGTGTACTTTTACAATTTGATCAGAACACAAGTGAGGAGAGAGAGCACAGAAAGAAGAGAATTTTCCGGAAGCTTCATATATCTATATTCTCATTGCTTTACCAGAAAAAAAATGTTTCTGGCACCCCAGTTCAGTGTACAAATTCATTCATCAGTCATTTGAAATTTTTATTAGTTGCTTATGAGATTTTCTTAACAAGAACACAAAAACATTATAGGAAGTTATTGAAGTTCTATTTGAACATAAAGTAAAGTAAACAGTAAAAATACAGTCCAAAAGTTCTAATCAGTTTCACAGAGTAGTAGAAAATGCCAGGCAGCCATATTTTTTCATGAAATGATAAACTTTTTGGCAGATTATGCTAAAGCCTGGTTTTTGCACGGTTTACAATTTTGTGGAAAGCAGAGTAATGCAAATAATTCCTGTCTGGAATTGATATAAATAATGAACTCTTTCTTGGGGTATTGTTCCTGATTTGATAGTATTAAGAAGGATATGCATATATTTATGCATAACAATATACTATTGATTTATTATTAAGTAATATGTAGAGTATAAATTAATTACTTCAGATAAGAGATAAGAAAGTAAAACAAAAAACTTGGTTTTATATTTATCTGAAAATACAACCAGTTACTAGCACCTTTATATCTAGTTTAGTAGGTCATTATTTCCTTCTGCATATATTTCAACCTTAAATACATAGGTAGATAGCCTAATATGTGAAAGTAAGAAGATACTGCAAAGAAAATGTTAGGACCTCAGAGGTTTATTTAAGAAAATAATAAAGGAGGTCCTTTCATAAAACTAAAATATAAAGTTACATCTTAGCAGAATGGTAAAGGCAGACAATGTATTGATTTACTGCTTTGATTTTTACCAGACAAAAAATTTTTTTTTTAGATATACTAGACACAAAAATAAAGCAAAACAACTTTATAGAGTAGTGGAGACAACTATGACAAAGGAAGAGATTCAAAGTCTTGAACACCGTCAAATCAAGCAAGAGTCATTAATCCCTAATGTAGTCTATTGTGTAACCTGTTTATTCATTAATGAAGCAATTGCAAATGTTGACTCAGGTCTATTTTCTTGTCATGATTTGCTGGGAGAAAAGGGCTGAAAGAAAAGACTAGAACAGAGCTGTTTGAAGCTGTGTCTACAATCTCTGCATGGTTTTGGCCACGTTCCAGATACATTGAAGAAATCTCAGAGCGGTTCTCCCTCTTTTTTTTCTTTTTTTCTTTTTTTCTTTTTTTCTTTTTTTCTTTTTTTCTTTTTTCTTTTTTTTTCTTTTTTTTTTAATTCTTTTTTCTTTTTTTCTTTTTTTCTTTTTGCCCTCCTCCTTCATTTTTCTCTTTTGCCTTTTTTTCCTGTCACCATTTTAATCTTTTTTTCTCCCCTTTTCATCACATTTTAATTTTTCCTTTTCTTTTTCATCATTTCTGGGTTTTTTTTCTTCTCTTCTCTTCTCTTCTCTTCTCTTCTCTTCTCTTCTCTTCTCTTCTCTTCTCTTCTCTTCTCTTCTCTTCTCTTCTCTTCTCTTCTCTTCTCTTCTCTTCTCTTCTCCACTTTTACCCTTCTCTTCATTTCTATTTTGTTTGCCTTCCTTTCCTTTTCCTTCCCTTATCCTCTCTGCTTTGTCTTGATCTGCCTAGCCTTACAGATCTTCCTCTTCTCCTGCCTCTTCCTATCATTCTGTGTGTTTCCAGGAGAAAGGACACCCAAATGCAGATGGAATACATTTTCATGATGCACCCAGTTCCTGAAAACACCACACTTAACCCACACTGGCTCTAAGGAACAATCCTCATAGGCTATAGGTTTATCATTTTTTACAGATTAAATATCTCTCACAATGGAGGAATTCTAAATGAGAAAAGTTGTTATGAGCTCCATTTTGGTGGTATTTAGAGAGTCACAAAATTAATTATTGAAAATTTAGACTGACTGATGTATTCATTATTTGCTTATCTCCCTGGGTTTTATTAATATTTAGGATATCTAACAACTACAGGTATTAACTATAGATTATTTTTCACTTTCCAGTTTTTCCAATATATTTTGCTATTTGAAGTAACATAATCTGTGGGTAAACAGAAATATTTTCAATGGTGCTGGTTAAGCAGAGATTATTTGAAATAGATGCATATAGATGAGGTTACATTAGTGTAGTACTGGCTTTGTAAAGGTAAATTTCATGGATTTCATTTAGGAATTAAAGATCCTTAAAATTTGATATTTGAAAATTTTCAATAATTTTATACGTTTTCTAAACTGCCTAATTCTTGCTGGAATTTCAGTGATGTTTGAAGGCAGATATTGGGCATGTCTGAAATTCTCCTAATTATTTGAGTACATTGAACATAGCCCTGTTTTCAATGAGTCAGGCAACATTTAACCTTTCTAAATCAATTTCAAAAGAGAGAAAGGAAATCCATTGGAAAAAAAAAATCTTCATAAAATATGCAGAGAAGAAAATTGACATAAAAGGCTGACAGAAGCACAATCATTCTCTTTGGAAGGCTGGAAATGTAAATAAAGGCATCATTCTTCTCAACAAAAACTGTGCTTATGAAATATGAATACTAACAATACTACACACTGGAACATACCACGAAGATCAGTATACATTCTTCAGATGATTTTCAAAGGTCATTAAAATAAAAAGAAGTCTCAATATTTAAGCACCATCACCTGATAACACTTTATGTCACCCTTTGTTGTATAGTAAAATAAATAGAAAAGACTTAAAAATAAAATAAAATAATGGTAACAATATAACAGAACCACAACTGCCAAAAGTGGGTGTAGATTACACTTGACTTCAGTAGCATTAGCAATAAGACAATTTTTAATATCTTTTTATATTTTAGTTTATTTTTATATTTAATATATCAAAAGTTTTTTTTTTCTCTTTTAGGGTGATGAAGTTTACAAAGTGGTTTGGGCATACATTTCAGTGCCACTGGTGGTAGATTTTAGCAGTAGTTCTCATACCCAAAGAGTCTTATGTAGAAGGACTAAGTATTTCCTGAATGTGTTTATTTGCATTTGAATTTAATAATATCAGCCCTCTTTCTACCAATGCCTATGAACAAATCTACTAATGATGGTGAATATTTTAAAGGTCTGTTGGTAGAAAATACAGTAGCCTTCTCATTAACACATTTTCAGGACTATGTAAAATAATATTAAATAGAAAATAGGGGTTAAAAAAGTAACTATTTCAAAAAAAGGATTTCAAACACTTATAACATTGCCAGTAGATTGAGGGCGGTGATCCTGCCACTCTACTCAGCCCTGGAAAAGCCCCATCTGTAATATTGTTTCCAGTTCTGGACTTTTTAGTGCAAGAAAGGCATGGAGTTCGTGGAATGGGTATAAGAGATGGAAGCAAAGATGATCAATCGATTGGAGCATCTCTCTTACAACAAAAGACTGAGGGAATTGGTCCTATTTGGCCTCCAGAAGAGACAGCTATGAAGGGACATCATCAATGTGTGTAAGTATCTGAAGGGAGGGTGTCAAGGGCATGGAGCCAGGATCTTCTCAGTGGTGATGAGCAATAGGACAAGTGGCAATGGGCAAAAACTTCTTGATGCACAAGAAGTTTCACCTAAATATGAGTGGAATTGTTCTGGGTGAGCTACCATGCACTGGAACAGATTGCCCAGAGAGGTTTTGGAGTCTCCCTCATTGGAGATATTCAAGAAGTGTCTGGACAAAATTCTGTCTTATGTGCTCTAGAATGACCCTGCTTCAGCAGGAAGGTTGAACCAGATGACTCAAAAATAATCAAATTTAAAAAAAAAAGAAAGGAATCCATATTTTGATGTGGAGGGATAGAATGTAAGAGAAGTGCAAGAGGTGCAAGAGAATGCAAGAGAAGTGCAGAAGGCAATCTCACCCCTGAGGAGTTGCAGCTGTGCTAATCACCAAAGATTAGGAACAGCCCTGCCCTTAACTGGCCACAGCTGTGTCCAATAAGAAGACGAGTGCTACAAAAGAGTGGGTTAGCTGGCTGAGGAGAGAGATATGGAGTTTGTTGGTCGTGCTGTGAGGAGCTGCCCATGGGAAATCACTGAGAAGGTATGGGAGCTTTGCAATAAGATGACAACATTTTGATTCCTGTTTAAATCTGGCCTATTTCAAATTTATCTGTTGTGTTTATCTTTTGACATCCTTATGTATTTCTCATTTTAAAGGTTTCTTAATTTCAGAATTATTGCTATATATATTTAGATTCTATGAGAAATTATGGATCATTTTTATGTCCTGGAAATCAGCTTTTAAAAGAAATTTTGGCTTTGGAAGTATAATTGTCTTTGTTAATGCCCATAAGAGATATTGTTCCAACAGACATCCAACAGGCTTTCAATCTGAAAGCCTCATTTGTTTTAGTAAGAGTGAAAAACAGCACCTCTGAAATTGATGTGTCTCAATTCTGATATACTTAGTTTCTATTTGGGTGAGAGGCTTACTGGCCTAGATCAAAAAAGAAGTTTGTGATCTAGAAAACAGCTGATAATATTATGAAACAGAAGGTAAAAAAGATGAGAAGGGTTTGTGGGCCAAAGTATACTCTTTATATTCTTCCTTTATATTTCATTTATTCTGCTGATGTGGACATTAATTTGTTTGTTTTCCTTAGTCACTGAATACACTGCATTGCATTAAATACATAAAAATCAATGCCAGTTTTTTGAGAAAGATTTTTTATTTTTATTCTAAGAATAATTAAATGGAAACAATTGGAATTCATGCTGTCTAATTCAACTATTTTGTGTTTTGTTCCCCCCTCATCCTGAGCAATTAATATAATATATAAATTCCATCTTCTTTTTGACCATTCTTCAACACTTGTTATAATATTTTCTGAACTCTTAATATTAAATCTGTTGCATTATCTTGTTTTTTATATATTTTTGCAGTCTTCTTAAGAAGTAAAATTTTTTCCTATCTCATTTTGTAAAGTAAGCTTTTTAGAGCCCTCTAAGTCTGCTGAAAAGTTGGTTCATTTTAAATTCTGGTAATAAAAATCCTGACAGTAATTCAGGTAGAGGCTGGCAGAATTAAATTAAACTATAAACCATATTTCTCAACACTTTTTTTTTTTTATTTTGTGTACTGGAAAATTCAACAGGCTACTCAATGCCTTTGAAGCTAACCAAAGTGTTTTTAAAAATTTTTTACTTCTGGGAGGGGTCTCTTAAAAATAGCATCAGCCATTGAAATGAACAGAGTATTAAACCCACCATTTTCACTTTTATGGTGTTTGTATCATTTGGTTTATATCCTTATTATTAGAAAATATGAGATGAACAGGGTAACAAGTGTGATCTGTTCTGAAAAAATAATGGGACTCCAAACTCAAGTGGTGAGAACCATAAAGGCTGATTTCAAGTTCCTGTTAGACATTTCCACTTGACTTGAGAAAAGGTTCACCCTGATACAGAAGCACAGTCTACATTGTATGTTGAGAGACTTAAAGGACATAATTGTGAATGTATTTTATGGAGAGAGAATTATAAATGCTGTGCATATCTCATTCACAGAACAGGCAAGGACAATTGCCCACTCACAATTATGTAACACAGTTCTGTGTCAGGCACTTAAGAATGGTAAATAAAAACAAGCAAAAAGTATTTTTAACATGTAACTGATATTTTTAATAGACTAATTTTAATTTGTTGTGGTTGTCTATATGATATAAAATAGATTTGTGATGAGATGTTTGGTTAAGCCTGGGGAAGAAATTTATCTTCATTTGATCTTGCACATAGATGGAATACATTACTCTGAAAAAAAAAAAGGCACCTCAGAGCTTGAGTATTTTGTAGCCTGGCTTTCTATTTTAGTTCTCTATAGCTAAGATGGTATTATTCAGTTAGCAAAAAATAGATTGTGTTCAATAGTAAAACCTGAGGAAAGGAAACAATAATTTTCTAATATCAGGGAAAACTAAACAGTCTTTAGAAAAGTTATTCAATATTCCATAAACTCAAGAACATTTTCTCGTCTTTATGTAAATTGCATAGTATCTGTATGATTCAGCAAGTGATCTCCTTTGTTCCTAAAGTAATAGGTCAATTATGGCTAAGCAACTGCGATTGCAAGACCATAGCAAAAGTTTTGGCAGCTTGGCTGTAGGCATTTTTATGTAAAATGACTATTCCTGATCTAAAGTCTTAATTTAATAAGATGGAAAATAATAACAAAATGGAAGATCTGTGGCTCATCAAAAGCTATTTTATGTGCTACTGAAGAAGGGCATTTCACCCAGCTGAACAGAGAATTTCTTCAAAGTGTGAGCAGAAATGGACTTCAAGGACACCTTTTATTTTTTCCCTTTTTCATTTTCTTTTTTCTTTTTGTTTTTTTTTTCTTTTTTTTTGTTTTCATTTTCAGTTTGCCAAAGGCTGCTGTCATCACTAATATAATTATTTCTAAATCATTTGATCTGTGAAGCTGCACCAGACAGGACATTTCTATTTCTACGTTCTTATTTTGTATTTTGGAATATTTGGCACAGCTAATCAGAGTGATTTGTTGAAATATGGTAGAGGAAGGTAGCTGAAAATAATGCCAGAGTGCTAGTATTTTCTTGAGGTGACCTATATCCAGTCTCTAGAACACACTTTATAGACACAAGATCAATATTTTATTAGCAATGACTAATAATTCATGATGATGTAATACATGATGAAAGGAAGCCATTTCCTGATATCTGATAGCTGGATATAAATATAGCAACCCCTACAGATGATTAATGCTCTTCTATACTGTTAAGAGTACATTCCAGAAAAAAAAAAGAAAAAACAACCCAAATAAACGTATTTTAATATTTAGGTAAAATAATAGTTTAATTGAACTACTTAAGGTTTATTATGTTCTGCTTGAAACACTTTTTTACCCATTATCTTGAAACAAATGATACAAGAGAGAATTAAGCAGTCCTTGATTTATGAAGTTATATTAAGTTTATAGTAAGAAATGTGTAGTAATAAAATTTCTATGTCTAGCTTTAACTGGATCTTTTTCTTCAATAGAAGAATCTTTCATGCAAGTCAAGGAAGAGGTATCACATTGGCTGTGTGGGTGTTCACCATGTGGAACACCGATTCTTACTAGACAGAACCCCAAATGAGAAAAATCTCCAAGGTTTCTACTGGCATGTTTACGTACCTGCAGTGATTTCCCTTTTTGGCTTGTGTTGACAGCTTTAAAGGATTGTTTTGTCTGGAGTGTCTCTCTTTTTTTATTAAATCTTTTTACAAGTTTCTAAGTCTAGCATTAAGTATGTCAGTCTTAAGTCTTATGATTTATCTATCTGAAAATAATTTTCTTATTATTAAGTAGGCCATATGGCAAATCTACACATATTTCCCTGTTGTCTACATCTTTGACTACTCTCATTTTTGGTACATTAATCTTCTCTCTATCTCATTCCACAGCTATTACCTAATAAAGTGAAAAGTTAGAAAGGAATATGCCAGAATAGTGAATGGAAAAAATTGGAAGCATGGTTAAATTCATGTAAGCTTACTATTAAAATATTGTGACTGTGATTGTAGTAATCCAGCTTTATATGATCACAAAATAGGTGTCTGGAAATGAGAGCCACAGTAAGCTGACTTCCTTTATAGAAAAGTAAAACAAGTAAGAGTAACTTTTGTGTTATGGTTCATTTAGCTTGGTTTAGATACCTACTTTAGAATAAGAAGAATCATGCCCTTGACTCCAGTAAGTACATTGGCTACATCTTTATGGACGGTATAGGTAGACAGATTAAGATCTCAAGCATAGATTTAGATCTCAAAATCCACAGAGTGAAATTTAAATTCTCATTTTTAACTTGAAGACAAGAAAAAAAGGAAATAGTAAAATATATTTCCATCTGACATATCCTATTAAAAGTATTTCTCCAAAAAAGAGAATTACAGTCTCTTTATATAGACGTTTTTATATATGTATGTGTGTGTATGTATACATATATCCAATAATTGACATTCATAAATTTGCAACAAGAAATTTAAAGTTATGTGTCTTTCCTTGTTAATTTTCCAATTATACGATCTGATGAGAACTGCGATAATGTGATGAGTCAGAAGCAGCAGAGAGCTGGCTAATAGAAACACTGAATACATGTTCAAACTTACTGATGTAAGTCAAAACTTACTGTTTTACTGATGTTGTGTGGTGCTTCTTATTAATCATCAGTTAATAACTTGGCAGCCTAGCCCTCAGAGGCAAAGGAACTCTGAAGACCTGCATGAGATCATAAAGGTGGCGTGATATTTAGTGATAACTCAATTATTAAAGTGCTCATCATCATGGTGTAATTTTTTTAATGTAATTTTTTTTCATTTTTCACAGCTTTTTTTCAGTGGAAGAGAGTTGAAGTGTAATGTCAGGATAGAGGTATGGGGAAGAAGAATCTGTTTAAGATAAGAGAATGAAGACATATGTGCCTAACTCATGTTGAAGAGCTCATGTCAAGGGTTAGAAAGAACTTCCTGCTTTTGTGGTAACAAAATGTTCATAATAACAGTTCTAATCATTATTATAGTAAGCACTATACTATAGAAACAGTATTTTGATTTTAATTTTGCATTCCACAAAAGCTATTTTTTGTTTAAGAAGAATATATTCACACAATAAAGAAAAGGCAGTATAATGGACTGTATCCTCTCACGGGTAGACACACAGGATATTTTACAGAAAACACAATTTTTCACACATGAAGAAATCCTCTTTTGAGCAAAGACAAGGTATAAAACCTCTAGGTTGAATTCCAGCTGTTTGAAGAATTTATTGACATCATCATAGACACTTCTTCACTCAATGTTTGCTTCCATGTGCAACAGCTTTTTTGTTCAGTCTAAAAATGAAGGATTAAAAAGGAGGAGAGAAAAGAGGGAAACAGTACAAAATCAAGCATTTTGCCGATAGTCTGCTAGAGTGTGGTCGGATACCCTGATAGTCCTTGTGGCTGCAAGGATGTATACAGGATATGCACAGCTCACAGGGGACTGAGAGTAAATATAAATAAAGTAAAAATAGAGTAAACAATAGTAAATAATAAATAGAGTAAAAATAAAGTTTGTGTTGCAATCATTCAAGAAGATTGTCAAGTTCTGTAAGTGGAGATTCATAGCATGTATGTTCTATCTAGTTATCTGCCATTACATGAATGGTCCTATGTCTTTTAAATAAGCATATTTTAAGGCTAAAGAAAGCTCAATCCTCTCTCTGGCAATACAGTATTAACAGAGTTTCTAAGGAAAAAAGAAACTAAAATATATTTCCCACTTCTACTGAATTTTGGCTCCAATTTTCAAACAGGGAGTGCAGAAGCCTGTCATACTCCTTATAAAGTATTGACCAAAGCAAAATTACTACCTTGTATAGGAACCCAGAGCAAAATTCATGCTGGAGAGTTATATCAGTTCTGATGTTTTTTTCCCATAAAAATTCAAGTCAGTTAATGCATGTTGAGAATACAAAAAAAATTAAAAGAAACTAAATAGCATGTTTAATTTAGGAATGTCTTAGTCTTACAGTGACTAAAATATCAATAATTATCTAGTCTTCAATCAGTTCCATTAAGTGTTCACAGAATAGAGCATTAAGGCCACTTAATGCTAACTTTATAATCAGCTAGGAACAAATATTTCAAAACAGCCCATGAGCTTCAGTAAAATCAGCAACTACAACAATAAAAATTAAGATATATGAAAATAGAAAATGCACTGCATGCCAGATACCCACAAAAGCTGCTCACTCTCTCCTCTCTGCAGCTGGACAGAGGAGAAAAAGGGTTGAGATAAGGACGGGAGAATCCACCTATCAAATATTGTCATAGGCAAAACAGGCTCAGTTTAGAGGTATGAGTTGAATTTATCAATAATGTAATGACATCAGGATAATAAGTAAAATAAGCACTTAAACACCCTTCCTCCACCCCTCCTTCCTTCCTGGCTCTCTCTCCTCCCCCAGTGGTGCAGGGATTGGGGTTATGCTCAGTTCATCTCCTGTGGTTTCTCCTTGTGCTCAGGGGGAGACAAGTAATTCCCCTGCTGCACTGTTGGGTGCCTCCCATGGAAGACAATTCTCCATTAACTTCTCCAGTGTGAATCCATCTCAAGAGCTACAGCTCTCCACAAACTGCTGCAGTGTGGATCACTCTTCCATAGGGTGCAGTCTTTCAAGGACAGGCTGCTCCATTAGGGGAGCAGACCCCCTCTCTCCCATGGGCTCACAACCTCCTCCAGGCATCC
Organism: Molothrus aeneus; assembly: GCF_037042795.1. Classification (NCBI taxonomy): domain Eukaryota; kingdom Metazoa; phylum Chordata; class Aves; order Passeriformes; family Icteridae; genus Molothrus; species Molothrus aeneus. Next base: position 70,872,086 of record NC_089647.1, on the reverse strand, counting down.
AGTCGCTCCATTGTCGGGTCCTCCTCCATGGGCGTGGGGTGGATCTCTGCATCCCCATGGACCTCCTCCACCTGCAGGGGCACATCTGCTTCACCGTGGTCTGCACCATGAGCTGCAGAGGGATCTCTGCTCCAGTGACTGGGGCACCTCCTTTCCCTCTTTTTCCACTGACCTTTGTGCCTGCATGGTTGTTCTTTTCCCATGTTCTCACTCTGCTCTTCTCTAGTCACAATTACAACTGCACAATCACTTTTTGTTTAGTTTTCTTCTTAAATGTGTTATCACAGAGGCATTGCCAACATTTCTAATTGACATATCTGTCTATGGAGCCACCAGGGATTGGCTCTGCTGGACACTGAGGAAGCTTCTAGTAACTTCTCACGGGAGCCATCCCTGTAACTGCCCTGTTACCAAAAACCAAAATCATGCAAACCCAATACATCAGGACATAAAGTCACTTTAATAAATGACATATGTTTTGGAGCTTGGGTAGTAATGTCACCTTTAATGAAATACAAGTGCTACTGAAAGCCCATACTGTAATCATAGAATCATTTTCTTATTGTTTGGTCTGACTCAACTGACGCATCAAAGTCAAGACAATTCAACAGTAACCAAATACCAGTTTATATCCACCATTCATGAATTGATTGACTTGGAATTTCCAGGTGAAGGATTCTGTGTCCAGGTTTCATTTATGATTATCTTGATGGTTGGATAAAAAAAGTGGTGTCAATCTTCTCTGGAATTTATTCACTTCCATACTTAGATAAATCTTCATATACTAGATATCTGGAATGAATGAGATTGCTTAGTAAATTGAAAATTTATCCTTCTGTCTAGTAATAACAAACCATAATATTACAAGGAAAAAAATCAAAAAGAGATGTTAAAAATCTTCTTTTTGATACAGTTTCTCTCAACACTCAAGGGAAAGATTATTATTTTAATTTTCTGGGAATAGAGTATAATCTAGAAAGCAATTTTTAGTCAGTCTCTTGGCTCACATTAGATGTAGAACAAATGTTATTTTAAACATAATCTGTAACACTTAATTGCAAGTCCCTGTTCTGCCAGATATTTAACCTTTTTTACTGTTATTAACATTGTTCCTGAGAGGTCTATACAACCTGCAATCTCTTCATTATTCCATTATCTAAAAGGAAATCAGTAACACAAGTTCTGATTATTTTCTGTTAAATATTATGAAATATTTTACAAGAATATAGTGAAGCAAATGGGGAATATTACCTAACAATTCTGATACATTTTGAAAAAGGATATGTTAAAGAAAATGAACTTGTAAAGAATTCTGTTTTGATAGGATGTCATAATAACATTTGCTAAATCTTTCTCTTTCTCTCTCTCTTGTTCAGTTGTACTTTATTTTTAATTAATTAGAAGGGAGAAAATTCTACCAGAGTTTTAATATTAAAATTAAGTATTTGTAATCTGGTGATGTAATCTAGCAACCTCAGGCAGATCCATCTGTAGGTCCTATTACCTTGTATTTAAATAATATGTCCTGAAAAAATATCGACGCAGGATTTAATTTATACATATCAAAAAATATTCCTTGAGCCAAAAAGGATGCTAATAAATCTCATCTTTCTGAGTGTGGGACCAAAGATTGTCTTATTGATTTCTACTTAACAGAATCAATCATACTTTCAAGAGATTCCACAACATTCCTTTTGGATGCATAGATGAAATCCAGGAATCCTGACTGTGAAATTCAACTGTGTATATCAATACCTTTTCTTTAAAGTGATGATACTAAAAATACTGAAAGGACTCTGGACTACTGACATTACATTTTTTTGAAGGATATACTACTATACAATGACTTCTGTGGCCCAGAAGCTCAGATCAAGTTGGTCAGATCAAAATGAAAAGAGTATTAGAAGTCATCACTGCTCACTGTTTCATCTCAGAGGTAGGTCTTTCCTTTCACCTCATTCTTGCTCTGAGTACAGCAATGTTTAGTATCTTGTTGAGTAATGAATAATTCCAAGCAGTACACTGGAGACCTCTGGAAACTACCTGTGTATTGGCTCTGTCTCTTTATAGTTAGTCTCCTTCCCTTCTTGGTGTGGAGACTTCTGAGTCCTCCCATTCTGCTTCCTTCCCTCAGGAGATGACTGCTGCTCCACTCGCTCCTGAGAACTGTGTATTGATCCAATATATGACAGCCAGCAGTTAGCAAGTGCATGACCTCACTCCCTCTGGATGAGTTGCACCTTCCAGCAAAACACAGCGTATGCACAAGAGAAAACACAGCAAACAAAAGATATGTCATTTTTCATTCTCATTGTGAGATAATTTGTGTGTATATCAAAATTTTTCAGAGCCTACATTAAATTTGTCACCAATGGAAATTTTCTCTGTCTCCTGACAAGACCATCTCTCTCCTCAAACCTGAAATTGAGGAGCACAAACACTGTTTAAAAAGAACTGATCACTGTGCTTGTATTGGAGGTATTCTTAGTATTACTTAAAATCTGATCATAATAATAGGATATGAAGTTAGAATAGATGATTATTTTAGAATTGTAACTTGGAAAAAAAATAATTCTTTAACTTCACTTTTCAAAAGCCCCAGCTTTTTAAAATATAAAAAAGTCAGTTGTGCTTCCTTGAGGAAATGAAAGCCTGATCAGAGTTTAACACAGAATTTTCTGTGTCAAGGCCCTGGAGGCAGCACCAGGCCTGGCTGTCCCTGCATCTCCCTCCACCCTGCCCAAAGCCAAGCCCAGAGCCCCATGTCACCCCTCAGAAATATCAGCCCTGCCCCAGCAATGCCACAGCAGGGCTGGTCTCCAGCTTCCCTCAGCCCTGTCCTGCCCAGTTGAGCCAGGCTCTCCTGCAGATGCACATCCCAGCCCCACCTCCACACATCCCCTGGGCTGTACCAGGTGCCCAAAGGTGGGACTGCTCCATTGCCTCAAAGTTGTCCTGCTGCTGGGAAGGGCTGGATTGGGACAGACCCTGGTGGATGGGTCCTGCCCTTACAGGGATGAGGTTGCTCCCAACAGTCTGAAGTTCCCGCACCAGGGAGCCAATGACCCTCATGTTGCCTTGACCCTGGTAATGTACTTGGCACACTATTCAGAAAACACAAAAGAAAACATAGCTTCTTTTGAGCCAAACAAGTTATAGTAACTGTAAAATCATAGAATTATTTAGGTTGAAAACAACCTAAGATCATCAGTTCCAACCATTAACCCAGCACTACCATGTTCACCACTAAGCCATATCCCTGAGCACCACTCACATTTTTTGAGTTCTTCCAGGTATGATGACTCCACCACTTCCCTGAAAAGCCTGTGCCAATGCTTGACAAACCTTTCTGCAAAGAAACTTTTCATAATATACAATCTACACCTCCCCTGGCACAACTTGAAGCCATTTCTTCTCTGCTTGATTCTTGTCACATGGGAGAAGATACTGACCCTCACCTTGCTACAACTTCCTTGTAGAAGATCCTTTCTAAGCCCTCTTTTTTTCCCAGTCTAAACACCTCCAGCTCCCTCAGCTGCTCCTCATAAGATTTGTGCTCCAGCACCTTTACCAGCTTTCTTGCTTTTCTCTGGACACACACCAGTACCTCAATGTCTTTCCAGTAGTGAAGGGCCCGGAACTGGACACAGGATTCAAGGTTTTTCTCTTTTTTGTGATCCATTCTAATGGACACTGTGCCCCTTGAAAAGTTCATCTCTGAAATACTTTGCAGTGACTACTTCTGTGCATACTAACTAATTAGTGCAAAGTCAAGAACACATCTTTTTGTCACCCCACCAGAAACCTCTACAGCTTACTGCAATATTTCAACAATTACCTCCTGAGATATACTAAATACTCAGATTTTTAATAAAATACATGTAGTACTGTAATGTTAGGTTGAGGATGACCATTTCTGACTTTGTTACAAGGTCCCATAACAATTATGCTTTTCTTCAGGTAATTTAATGCTCAAGGGAAGGCATCAGCCAGAAAATAAATTTACAAGAATATGAAAATAAGCTGCCATGCTTTAGGTTAAGACTATATTTTTCACTTAGATTCTGAATTTGGCAATAATCTCTCAACTTCAGAATTAAATAACTGTCTAAAAATAGAATAACATAAAAATGAAATTAGAGCAATAAAAATAGAAAAAAATTAAATTTGTTCTTCTATGAGGACAGAACTTATAAGTAGCACTTATAAACTTCAATATTATTGTTTGTCACTAGTATTCAGAGAATATACAACATAATCAAACCATACATTTCAAAATTGTGAAGGAATTGAAACACTATCTAGATGCTTGTGCAGTAGATACTTAAATCATTTTCCCAGGTTTCTGACTGGTATTTTCTGAAAGCACTGCTATATAAACCACAGTTTTTGAAAACATATTTATGGGGGTACAACTATGATCACAAGCATTTGGTGTGCTAGACATTCAATAGTCTGCAGTGATCAGGTTTTCATATCCCTCAGAAATTTCTATAGACTGTTGAGAAAAAAACCGTATTTTTTGCACCAGATCAGAATTGCTGTGACTGCAAAACTCCTTCTGGTGCAATATAAACCTAGTTTTTATAAAGCTATCATCTTCAGAACAGTACTTTTCTATGACAAATAAAACTTTCCCCAAAAAATCATGATGAAAATACAGACCTGTTGGAACAAGTTCAGGGGGCCGCCAAGTTCATTAGAGGGATGGAACACCTTCTGTATTAAGAGTATTGGGAGAACTGGGTTTGTTCAGCCTGGAAAAGAAAATGCTTAAGAGTGGCCTTATTGCAGTCTTCAATAGCTGAAGGGAGCCTACAGGAAGATGAAGAGACATTATTTACTGGGGCATGTAGTGACAGAATGAGGGAAAATGGCTTAATTCTACTAAAAGAGAGTAGATTTAGGTTATATATTAGGAAAAAAAAATCTTTACTGTGAAGGTGGTGAGACACTGGAACAGGTGGCCCAGAGAAGTTGTGGATGGCCCATCCTTGGAAGAGTTTAAGGCCAGGTTGGATGGAGCTCTGAGCAAGCTGGTCTAGTGACATGTGTCCCTATCACCAGCAGGGAGTGGGAATGGAACCAAGTGACTTTTAAGGTCCCTTTCAATCCAAACCATTCTATGATACTAGGATAACATTTTTGAAAACTCCAGAGTTCCAGTAATCCCTTAAGGAATGTTCAACCATTATAATCTTTCCCCTTACAAACACAAATAAGTTACCATTTGCATAAATTAGCAACTATTTAAAGAATAGAGTCTGCTGTAAACATTCCGGACAACCAAGTATGCTCAATAATTGGATTTTGCTACTGACTTGAAAACAAAGAGGTACTTGTGACCATTATAATTCCTTAACATTCATAAATTAATATGAGGCTAATGTCTCCCACTGTGATCTGTAACAATGTGGCTCTTTGGGCTTTTGTTAAAGAAATATTTTTTGGAAAAGGATTACATCTTATGCAAATATGCTTATGACTGGATTACTATAGTGAAAAATATCCTTTTTTTTTCCTTTTCTGGATAAGATATTTGCAGTTAAATAACATAAATAAGTGGAGCTTGTCCTAAGCAGACAAAGACATGTAATTTCCATCCTGGTTCTAACATCTATTTTACGAAAGTGAAAAGCTCAAAAATCATAACATTTCTTCTAGGAGGTATTCACCACATAGCATTTCTGGTCAATCATCAGCCAATTAGAAAATTGGTTAAGGTGGTTGAGATCAACAAATGTGAAACTAGAAGCTTAAATGGGAGATATTACCTGGCTGTGCTTCTCACAGAATCAAAGAATTGTTAAGTTTGGAAGGGACATCTGGTTCATTTGGTTCAACTTCCTTGCACAAGTTGTATCATCCAGAGCAGGTTGTACAGGAACACGTCTAGATGGCTTTTCAATATCACCAAGGAAGGAAACTGTGTAATGAATGTGCAGTAAACAGTGCTAAGATGTTGTCCTATGATCTCCATAATTGCAAACTACAATGCTGAATGCAGTTTTTGTGGAAATTGTTATGCAGTCTGTGTTGGCAGCAGAATGTGAGTTTAAAATCATAATTGAATATAAATCTGAGTTCTAGGGTCCAGGTTATAAGTAATGAGTTACTGGTATAAACAAGAATTAAATAATGATGCAAAAATTTTGGTTGCTAGGATTTGATCCTGTTTCCTTCATGTTGTCTCATTTTCTGCTCACTTTTTTCCTGTTTTCATCTCTGAAATAAAATAAAAATGGAAGTTTCTATACATTTTTTTTTCTGAAACAGTTAATGTATTCCTTATACTACAATAAAACAGATCTGGTGTGATGTCACTGGAAAGTTGGGTACATGGATTATATTTAGGTGCATGTGTCTTTTCTGTAAGCCTCACTTACTCTGCTCACGTCCATCAAACCAGTGAAATAATGCATAATACTGCAATTATTAATAATATGAAAATTCAATCCCCATGTTTTGTCATCCTGACATATCATAAAATCTGTAGACATCTCTGTGTGGCACACAGGTTCTCATGCCTGCTAAAAAGCCTGCTAGTTTGTGGAATGTATTCTACCCTACACCTGAGTTTGGCTGCAGACCAGAGATACTGAGTGATCTCTGTTTCCTCTGGAGATTAATCTGTTAGTCTTGCCAGGCTTTGCTCAACTCACTGGGGCTGCAAGGCATTCAATGCAAAGCTGATGGAATTTTATACATGCTTAACTTACCCGGTCAGTGAGTCATTAAAGTACCTTTTATTTCTGAATAGATTGCAATCACCAGTTCCACTCTATTGGAAAAGGGCTAAAAATATAGAAAACAAAAAAAATGGTATTGGGTTATTTGACATCTTTCATCTGAAGTCTGAATTATTGGTAAGAACAAAATGTTAAAGGCATTCAATAAAAGGGAAAATAACCAGAATTATTTTGTGACCTCTCCCTGACACAAAGTTATTTGCATTTTTATTTAAGAGTAACCAGACAAAGAAAAGGAAATTTTAGAGTACCTTTTTTTCTAGTTTCATATTACTTTGATACATATGCACCCAATGAATTGTCAAGTTAACAGCTTCTTTATAAACTGTTGTGTTTTTTGTTAATTTTGTAATCTTGTGATGAATCATCATTGAATCTCTTTTTTTTTTCTCTATTTTCTCCACATATACTATTCAACATATTCTCATGTTCCATACTAGAAATTATGTCTGGTGGGGAAACAGAATATTATTCTGATAGTGGATGTTTCTTGTTTAGAACATGATAATTGCTGTTATAGTATCCGAATTCTGTATATTCTCATCCATTATATTTTATTTGTGACTTTGATTTATTTTTCCTTCTTAATACTTGGGTTTTTTTGGTCTTAATACTGCACCTATTATTTGAACACACAAGCTTAGAACTCTGTTTTATACATCTAAATATACTCATTTTAACCTTAGAAAGTGTATAATTCTTTACATCTTCATGAAGTTTTCATGTTTTAGGAACAAAACATTAATTTTTGATAAGAATCAAATTAAAACTGCTCAAAATAAGCTACTGGAAAATTTTACAGGTAAAATAATTGTTTCTGCAAGCCAAATGGTCAGACTTTTACTTGGAAAACTAAAAAATTCTCTCTGCAACACACATTTACCACATAGTATAATGCTGTGTTTGAACATATTTTAATTTATATAACTCTTCTGAAATGCAAATATGAAAATTAGTTATGTAGTTGTGTCTGAAATAAGGCACCATATCAGCTACAATGAATTATTGTGATTATATTTTAATTATTAAATACTAATGATGTTCTAATAAGCATAATTTTAGATTTTAGTTTTTTTAAGGCTGAAAACCTGGAAATCCTGATAGAAGAAAAGAGAACTAAGCAGGGTGCAAAAAGGATAAATATGTTAAAAAAACTAGCAGAATTTAAAAATAAGGAGTTTAATGGCTGAAAATTTTGGCTCAGCTTCTGAAGAGTCACAGAGCCAAATGATTTGCTGTGTAGTAAGCATTTGTAATATGCACAAGTAGCATGAATTTGGAATTTACCATGAAAGATCTAATTCACTGTAAACAAGTAGAAGAACATTTATATGAAGGTTAATTTAACAGTTAAATATCTGTTTGGGTAGAGTGCATGGCAATAAACTCAATAACTGTTCAATACAATACGTTCCCTGATGCCTCTCAATATAATATGATACATCTCCATATGCTTTCCAGCACTAGCCATTCCTTCTCCCTTGACCCAATTCCTTCCCGTAATTTTATGAATATTTAAGCTGCTAAGATGCAAATAAGAGACGATGCTTATTATTTTAAAGCATGTCTTATTGTCATCCTTGTAGCTTACTTTGCAGTAGTCTATTATTGCATTATTTTTCAGTGATAATGATGTGCTCCCATTGTGAACAACATTCTATATGAATTATTTCATCTGCAGACTCTCTTTAACCTGAATATTGATGAATTTAGCTTCTGTAAGCTCTGGTTAAAATTTCAGCAGCAAGTTAAGGGAGATAAACTGTCTCCATTCACTAGATTATAATGATTTAATTTCCTCATGAAATAAAAATTTTCTGCAGGAGATGTCAAGGAACATGTAAAAGCATGTCAGAAGAGGGCTGCTTTGTCCTCATCTTTCAAGGATTAATCATGTGGAAATTAAATGAAAAAAATTCTCATCACTCACAAAGATTCATATGCTTGTATATCCTTGACACCATTTTGAGGAACTCATGACAGGGAGCCAAAACTTTCTGGAGTTCTGTTACCTAGAGTAGGCATTTACTGATGTTTGAGGGATTATAGAGAATACAAGACCTGTGGAGGGAAATGGCATGTTTGCCAGCAGACCTATGAGTGATCTCTGGTTTATAGACCAGCCATTGGAGTCATGCACAAAACCTTTTGTTATGCCAAATAGTATAGATTTCCATGTGCTGGACAGCGAAGGAAGCTGTACATTTAAGAAGCTTGATTCAGTTTTTCTTTTCCTTTTTTTACCCCTCTTTAATTGTAATGTAGTTAAGAATGGATGCCAAAATGCTTTTTTATTAGAACAGATGGGATGAAGAAGTAATTCTGGAACATTGATATATGGTGATAGATGAAGACCAAAGAATAAGATCAAAAGTTGAGTTCCTGACAGTTTAAATTTCTCAGGTGGTTGTTCACTTCTTGGATCCTTTTTGAACAGCTCCAAAGCACTCTATCCAAGCAAATTTGCTTATAAATAGTTCTGTACTTAGGCCACTACCTCTATTCAGAATCACGACAACAGCCAAAACAAGCCATTTTTATTTAAGATAATTATTTCCTAACATTTTGAAAATCATTGGTCAAGGCATCCTTCAGATTCTTCTTTATTCTCTTTCTCTTGGAGATTCTGGCATGCAATTTGGAAATACATGAAAACTGACAGTATTTATCAAATGATTAACTTTTTTCTTGAGAATAGCATGTATCATGTCAAAAAATACTAATTTTGTGCCATTCTGCCTGAGAAGCTCCATGTCAGATCTATCTTGTGGAAAGATACCAGCCTACAAGTAAAAAACAGAAAATACCAGCCTACAGGAATCTAGGAATGAGAGCAAGGAAAAAACTTCCATATTCATTATTGATTTTGCTCTTTCTCTTTCATCAGAAGGGAATAGGGTTACACAACTTTCAGCACTTAGCACTTATTATTTCATTAAATTTTCTACACTTTCTCAGAGTGGGAAGAAGAGATAACACAGTGTTGAAGGTAGAAAATATTGAAGACAGAAACTATGTGTCTCAATCTCCAAGAAGATCCAGGAGAAGACAGAAAGAAAGAATAAAGTACATGAATCCAGTAATGAACCCAGGACAGAGAGTAGGAAGGAGTATCCTGAGGCAAAAAGCTTGAGAAAAAAAGGTCAGAACAGCTGAGTGGAACAAGGTTTAGATGGGCAAATAAGTCAAAATATATGCTAAGAGTAGGTCAGTGTGGTGTCAAGTAGATTTCACTGGAGTTTGAATAAGGTTTAGAAGCTGAAAGAGTGCACCAGTGTGTGTGTGTGTAGAATAACACAGAAATTGGGAGATGCAATCAGAAAGGAATTTGTCTGAGAGAGAAATGCAGCTGAACAATGACTTATTGGTCACTTCGAGAGCAAAAAAAAACAAATCAAAAAACCACTCCAGCTCTATTTCAATGTAGCACATTTTTTAAGGTTTATTGCAGGGAATAAGTTCTCCACCTTTAAATATCCACAAAAATCACCCCAGGTATAAATTCCAATGACATGTTAGCTATCTTGTCTCAGTATGAACTCTATCATTCACGAGGTGACTCAACTGAGATATCTATACATGCATATCGTTGCAATTTGAAAATCTGAAGGGTATTTGGCACTCTTACAAGTGACTGACAGATATGACAAAGGATATGCAAAGGGATATGTGTTCTCCTGAAACAGCAAAAGCAGACCAAAGAGGAAAACCTCATCATCACACATTCATCAGTGGACACTTACAGTTTCAGTCATGTGGATCCTGCTGAAGAGATACTCCATTCAATTATTCAGTTTTTAGGATGAACTAACAGCTCTGCAGCTTTTCCCAGTATGAGTGAGTGTGGGGCTCAGCCTTCTATATGAAGTGTCTAATGACATTGAGATACACTTGTAAATCCACCCTGGATTCCAGATGCCAATGCAGACAAGCATATGGGTTCCAGGGATATTTCTCATGAGCTGAGACCTCATGCAGCCTAGAATATTTCAAACAGCACTTAAGACCTGTATTTAGTAATCACAGTCAGTTCTCAAAGCTCCACTGAACTGGACTTTTAAAATTAGTTCCAGGTAGTGGACTGGATCTGCACTTTTATGTTCATGCGAAATTATCGCTATTTCAGATCCTAGAGACCAGTCCATTCTTCACAACCCTTGTTGCCAAAAGGCATAGTCAAAGCTGGTATTTAAGTATCTTTTTTTTTCTCTCTACTCTAAGCTGTTAGATTGCAGTTCAGTGTTTTGGATTTTTTAAATATGAAAAATCATATCATGTCTTTCAAAATAAATTCTAAAGCAGCGATAATATATCTGGGCCTTTGTTTCTCACATATACAGTGGAGAGAGTAAAGCATACTTATCTCAGAAGGATGCCATTACCATGCATTCATTAGTGTTTAACGTTGCATATTATAGGAAAGAGGGACATGGAAAAATTCCAGTAGGAATTATTCCTGTTTTCTGAATCTGCTTTGAATATTGTGCCATAAATAAGGCATATGTTTATCAGGGAAAAGAAAGGAAATTATTGAGTTGTTGCATTCTAAGTAAGCACGGCTGGTTCCATATACAAAATGACGCTGACAGCTTCTAAGAAAAGCATATGAGGGGATCTAATTACAGACCATATGTACATGGAGGGATCAAATTAATGTTATAAACAGAACCATAATTGTAGCTTCTTTACTTTTGAGAGTGGTTGACTTTCTAACACATAAAAAGAGTCTTTTGACCTGACTTTTGTAAGTCTATAATGTTACTTAATTCAAACTGGGCAGCTAAAGTCTGTTTTAGAAACCCACAACTACATAGATTAACTCTGGCTGTGTCACAGCCAACACTCCTACATTATTTAAAATTGTTTAATGCACAAAAATTGCAGAAAATGATCTTTTTGTATTTTCTTTTGACACTAATGGACTGAAAGACATCTTTTGAAGTTCATGTTTATAGCAAAATTATCTGCTCTTAGCTATACAGATCTAAAGCCCTATTAGAAATCCAAAGGTCCTACAAGTTTCTTCAACTCAGCTAACAAGTCCCTCTTATGTACTGAACTTCTTGATGTTGCAGGACACCTCCTGACAGCAAATTCTTTTGTACCACTGCTCATCTTCCTCTTCCCATTCATGCTGACCATAAAAATCTCTTGTTATTGTTCTATTATTTCTCTAGAGTCTCATAATGATATTATCAGACTTCTAAAGTCCATACCTCTTTGGCATATTCTCATGGCTGCAGATCTTCATTAACTCCTTCTTCTGCATGCTGTTCTCTCTCAGGTCAGAGCTCCTCCAAAGCTCTCCCTGACTGGCTAACCCGCCCCCTTTTATCCCAGTTATCTTCATTGGTCACAGCTGCAGCCCAATTAAGGACATCGCAGCTGCAGCCCATTGAGGGCAACCGGGAACTCTGGGGCAAAGCCTCTATACAGATATTCAAGTACAAAACATTTCCTCTACTATAATCTCTCAGTCCTGCAGGCACATTTTAAAAATTGAGTAAAAAGCCAATGTGTAATCTTTCAGTCAACTACAAATGCAATGATCTAAAGGCTCTTGGGTTCATTGAAAAGCATTGACTGTCCATTCACCTTTTTCTTTTCAATGTAAGGTGATGTCCAGAGCCAGTCTGCCAAGGGGCCCTACGAGCTTCTTTTCTGAATTGCACAAAAAGCACACAAAAGTGTGTGATGCTTTTTTATCTTGAGGAAGAAGTATGATTTGGGTGTAGTCACTGTCAGGTAATTCTTTGCCTTTGACTGAGAACACCACCTACAAACCCCAAGAGAAATTGAAAATAGATACAAATGTAAATCTCATGCTTTTAAGAAGCTCAATGATTAAAGGCTTTTACCTCTTCCTAAAGATAAAATAACAGCTAAATCAGTGTCAGAATCATATGAAAAAGTTGTAGAATTCTTGGAATAATTCACACAATGTGAGAATAAGCACAAATAGTATAACAGCATGATGATAAATGGACAGATGCAATAAAAATCACCAGTCATACACTGTTTTTAGAAATATTCTTATCAGAATTCATACAAAACATTTGTTAAAATAAATTTAACATTAGCAGTGAGGATTTGGAATGATTAAATAAAAGACAGAATGTAGACAAGTCAATCTCATCAATAATGCTAAGTTGGAGAGGTTGCTACTCAATAAAATAAAAATACTATGGACCCCAAATCAGAAGTTTTAAAATGTTTCTTACTAGAAAATCTTACCAAATATTCATGCTCTTTAATTTCTGTAAATAAACATATGAAGAACAGGGCATACATTTTAATATTGATAATTTCTCTGACTGTGTATGTTCTGCAGATATGTGTATATATTCTATTCTTCTGACTGAGATAATATGACTGTAAATGATTACTTTTGCATCTACAATCCCCATTTGACACTGAGATACTAGTTGGTTAACTGCTATACAAATTTAAAATCAATACCTTGTCCAAAGTATTCTGAGAGAATAATGGTTTAAAGGTTTGGACACAATATCTAGTAATTAGTGTAATAAAACCAATAGAAGTTATTTATTAATTATATTTGGTAAAGAATAAATATTTGTTCTCTGTGTGTTTTCATTGGTAATGAGAGTTAAAATAAGAGTTAAAAAAAAAAGGCATACATCACCACGGATTTAATCTGCAGCCTACTATGTAAATAAAATGAATTCCACTAACTTCTGGTTTGGAACATGGAGCAGCTAACATAGGCTAATGTGATTAGAATGAACATGGCTATTATAGATATCAGATAATATTCCACTGATTAAATTTGCTGAAACTGATTATAATTAAGAACAATACAGACTTTTTTAATGGGCATAATTAGGCTAAAAAGATTATTAAATAAATAGATAAATAAAAGCAATGCTAAGATTTGCTTTTAATAGCACCAAAAATGAAAGTGTTTTTCATTGTAAGTTCCTGCTGCTTTTGAAAATTTTGGATATCTCAGTTTTCCTTAAAGTGGGATATCTTCTTGTGTTCTTATTCGTGTTAGTTTCATATCTTAATTCTCTTCAACCTTTATGAAGAAAATATTCTACTAGTTGCTTCTCAATATTAGCAAGGAGTATATGCTAGTGAAAAACTGCTACAAACTGGGAAGACCAGTTATGTCCTTTATTGTCACTGGTGACTGAAATCAAAAAAGAGAATTCAAGCAAATCCTAATTTATTTTTTCTATAACCATTTTTTTTGCATTGTGTTTCACTGAACTGACTGCAGCTCCTCAGTAAATATGAAGAAGTCTGGAGAGTTTAGGGTTAAGTTATTGTCTGCATTGAGTTTTTATGGCCAGATTTTCATAGCTGGGGGGCTATAGGGTGGGTTCTGTGTGAAGCTACCTAAAGCTTCTACCATGACCAGCAGAGTCCCTGTCATCTCCAAGATGGATGTCAAGGCTGGGCCAAATAAAAATTATAGTAACTCTCCTGTGCTAACATATTTAAGAAGAAAAAAAAATGTTATTGAGCAGATATAATCATGGCCAGAGAAGATCAGAGTAAGAATGTGCAAAAGGAAAAACTCTGCAGACACCAAGGTTGGTGAAGGAGGGACAGGAGATGCTCCAGGTTCCAGAGCAGAGATGTCCCAGGCTGCTGTCCCCTGCAGCCCCTGGTGCAGACCATGGTGAAGCAGCTGTGCTCCTGCAGCGCATGGAGGGCCATGGGGATGCAGTGATCCATCTGCAGCTCATGGAGGAAACCCATGCCAGAGAACGTGGGTGCCCGAGAGGAGGCTGTGATCCTGTGGGAGGCCCATACTGGAGCAGGCTCCTGGCAGGGACTTACAGACATGGGGAGATAGAAGCCCAAGCTGGAGTGGTTTTCTGGTAGGACTTGTGACTCCATGGAGGATTCATGCTGGAGAAGCCTGTCCTAAAGAGCTTTACTCTGTGGAAGAGTGACCCCACTGCAGAGAATTGAGGGGTACTATTGACCTTGGAACAGACTCACTCTGCAGGAGGTGGCAGAGAGTGGTTGTTCTGAGATGGACTCACATTGCAGTAGTCCATGGAGGACTCTCTCCTGTGGGAGGAATCCCGCATTGGAGCAGGGGAACTACTCCTCTCTGAGCAGTGGCAGGAGCAGGTGATGAATTGACAAAAACCCCCATTCCCTGTCTGTCTGAGCTGCTGGGGGAAGAGGTGGAGCTGGGAAGGAGGGAGAGGTTGGGAGGAAGGTGTTTCTAATGTCTGTTTTTACTTCTCATTATCCTGCTCTTATTTTGTAAGCAATAAATTCGCTTCATGGCTCTAATTTGAGCCTGTTTTGCCTGTGATGATATTTGATGAGTGATTTCTCCTGGTCCTTATCTCAACCAATGAAACTTTTGTTATTTTCTCTCCCCTGTCCAGCTGTGGAGAGGAGTGAGAGAGAGGTGGATGAGTGCCTGATATCCAACCAGGGTCAACCCACTACATCATCTCTTATTATCTTCTATAAATGTAATTGGTACAATAATTAAAGTAGCATGAAATGGGGAAAGGAAGCATGAGAGAAAGGGTTCCCTTTCTGTACTCATGATGCAACACTTAGCATATGTGATAGAAACTTAAGAGGCTTACTATCTTTTGAATAATTGGAGTTTAGCTTACAATTTTTGCATTGCATACCTTCCCAGTGTTTTGAATGCATACTATTAAAAAACAATGCTAGTAAATTAACAAGGAGACAAAGCTGCTACATCAGTGCATCCATAGTGGTGGAACAATTCAGATGGCAAAGCAAATACGTACATCTTGCTTTGAAACTGTGCATTTCTTTAATTATAAAAAAAAAAAAAGTAGTTTTGTAAGTTCTTCAGAAACATCATTCTCTATACATTATTAATGCAATTTTTATTTGGAATATTGCAGTAAGTTTCTTTTATAATAGACAAAAATAGTTAATTGGGAGATTACTACTTTAAGGTTTTAGGTCTATGCTTCAGATGAAACCACACTGAAATTAAAGACGTCTGTGCAAAGAAATTAACTGCCTGTTTTTCATTCTTAACAGTTAAAGGAATTTTAATAAGGTTACATCTAAACTACTAGCTAGTACACTTTGTGCTATGACCAAGAGTCCTGGTCTCATAATAATGCCAATTGAAAGCTCTCTTGTTGTGAACCCTCCCTCTCTCCTTTCTTGGTCTAGTTTTTCTTCTGATGAGTTTTATGTACAATAAGAATATAAAAGTGGTTTTATGTTGATCATGAAATTTATAAATGGTCAAGATGCAGACCTAGATTTACAAGATGGGAGCTGCTCCATCAGGTCAAAGTCTTGTGTCTTCCAGCAATTACTTTGTCTACATCAAACTTATCTTTAATTAAAAAAAAAAAAAATCTGTTAATCTGAGAAGAAAATTGTCACTAATATGATATACATAGAATAGGCACTTCCAAGTCGTACGGGAGAAAATGTCGTTTGTGTTCATGGATAGATTTGTTATACTGAAAATACAGTCACCCATATGGGTAATGAGAAAATGGCAAACAAAACTACTGTTGAAGACAGTGTGTATACAAAGACTGGAAAAAGAATACCTCAGATGGAGCAATGGAAGTCAAAGGAAATCTTGATATGGATGAACTTAGTTTTATATTTAGAAATTAAAATAAGTTTAAAGCTTTGTTTTTGAAAATGCCTTTCCATCGTAGATAACTGACATAGAGTTTTAGTTAATTTTTTAACACAGATTTTATTTGTTATATTTTTATTCTTTGGGTTTATTTTTTTCTAATTTACTGTATTTTTAAAGTACTTTGAGGAGTCTAGTCAAGCTGTTCAAGTCTTAGGCGACTGTGAGTGTAACAATTTTCAAAAAGATTTTGAAGTGTCCATTAAAATCAATGTTAAAAAATGTTGTGACATTATGATCTAAAGATAAGACATTCTATGTAACAACATCACTAAGTTTAAAATTGGCTAAATGACACATTCTTTTCTTAATGATTCATTCACTTCACAGAACCTCACAGAAATCTTTATGTTCTCTTTAGCTTGAGAATCAAATGAATCACAGGTTTTTGCCACGTAAGACTGCAGTCATTTATAGAATACAGTCATTTATAAATATTTATTTCTGAAAAAAAAAAGGACAATCTTATAATGAATATCTCTCAAATAGGTGTCATTTTGGGGCAGAAAGTTCTTGGTCTTTTTTTAACCAACATTAAATAGAGAAAATCCAAAATGTTATCTTGTTTTTTTTCTTTGGTAATTCATGCCACAAGTGATGAGACCTTAGTCTTCAGTAGTCCTCTTATCTGTGTAAATGGCAATAAATTCAAAAGGGAAATTTCTGAGATATTTTTACAGTTTTTACAAACAAACATAAAGTCATGCATTATGATTAAACTATGATTACTGTTTACAAGGAGAATTGAATGAGACAAATAGCAGTAAAAAAGTTTAAAGAAGGAAGGCTGATATTGAGCAACAATGTTGAAAGCTACAAGTGCCTTTTAGAAGCATAGATAAGTGGGAAGAAGTTGACTTATGAGTAATTCTGCACTGACTATATAATATCAACAAGCCTTGCTACAGATGTTCACTGGAAGGTCATAATTTCAATATTGCATAATGCTGAACATTGGTAGGAGTGCAGGACTAAATCTGCCAACGTGTAAAGTGAGGCAATTCTGCACTTTAGGTTGCCTACCTCTGCTGTATACCACCACCTCCTGGAAGTCCTTAAAGACTGGTGCCTTGGAGAACAACTTGTGAGAACACACAGTGTGGAATGAGAAACAAATCAAAGCTATGGGAATACTGAATAAATCAGGAAAGAAAAGAATGCTTAAGAGAATGATCTCATGCTTGAAAAAGGTTCATGCTTGGTTAGAAGTAGGATGTCTCTTGGCCATAAGAAGGAGTGTAATACAGAGAGAGGAGCAGAGCCTACATTCACATTCCTGAAGAAAACTATACCACAAAGCTATTCGTGGTCGACAGGCCAAGATTTTCAGATTAGATTGCGCACACTGAACATCATCCTGTATAGGACATCTCTGAGAGATTTTCTTTTTCAGTTCTACAAGCTTAAAATACTGAGAATCATGTCTGAGTTTACCACGGTAGTGATTTCACGGTGTGATGGCAAAGCTATTTGTTGCATGTCACAGCAGAGTGTCAGTGCTCAGTGGTCCACAGTCTGAGTGTGCACTGTGCTGGGGGGGCTGTGAAAGCCAGAGTTAGTCAAGTCTGACTCATGATATGTACTCTGTGGTTGAAGGAGCATATAATACCCAAAACTGCAACCAGATTCAGACTCGAAGGAAGCCAATTGCTCCATCTAAAAAGCAGACCTGTAATGAAGTAGTACACATGACTTTTCAGAATGGAATTTCACTTCAGAACTAATTAAATTATTTTTAAGATATTGGTAGGTTTCAAACACACAGTTTACCTACATTTTCTCAATTCTATTTTTATGTCCTTACAAATTCTACTTCATCTCACCCAGCCTGAAAATATTTGAGCTTTAGAACTTTTTTCCCCAATTTCTTTTCTTTTCTTGATTTTTATTTTGAAGAATAAACATCTGACTAAAAATATTCACGTTTTTCATTAGCATTCAGAATATCAGTATAGATGTTACTCCACATTTATACTGAAAAATTAATCTCACTTTCAAAAAAGTTAAAACTGTTGAGAATAAGTAACTTAACTGTAACAAAAGCATGCATAACTAATCTTTTTACAGCATGGAATATAAGAGAATGGAAACAACAGAAGCAACAGACATGTAATCCAGTTTTGAATTTTTGATTTATTGAGAAGTTTGGGATTAGCTACAAAAAACCCCTATCAATTTAAAGGGAAAAGAAATTTAACCTGTTAATAAATGCAAGGTTATTGAATCAGAATAGCAAATGGACACCAATTACAAATGGTATCTTAGCTATGGTGAGACACACCCAGTTTGCTACACATGAGTAAAAAGAAATTAATGCATTTTAAAAAGTGAACAAATCTTTTGTGCAGTTAATATGTCATCTTTCCTTTGACAGTATTGAGTTTGAAAGTGTTATTTTGGGGTAACTTCCATTTCCGTGAGACAATAGTATCACATTCTAAAACGTAAATACTTAGTACAGAGTAAATTAATTTAGTTTCTTTTACATTAACTTTTTTCCCAAATATATACTCTGAAGTAAAATGTCAGATTACTTGTCTTGGATTGCATGAACACCCTCAGAAACCCACTATAGTCTGCTCAGTTCAGAGCTGTTAACTTGAGAAGGTGGTAGAACTGACAACAGTTCCAAAACTGTGGTTCATGTGCTCAAACTTAAGCAGAGGTAAACCCAAATTCCCTTAAAAAGTTTAGGTATCACTGGACCTGCTTTCTAGAGGTTGACATAAAATGACATACTTCATAATTTGCCATTATTGAGGTATTGCAACTGTTTCTGGCTTTGTCAATACATGATGATAAAAAGAGGCAAAAAAAGCTATCTTTATGCTATATTATTTGAATATACTGTAAATTAATTACGTAATCATTTGTATATAAATGTAATGCCTTGCATTTATATAATATCTGTTTTGCAATGTAGTCAAACCCAAAGATTTTGGACTTACAGAACGACAGAATGGTTGAGGTTTGAAGGGACTTCTAAAAATCATTTGGTCCAAGCGCATTGCTGGAACAGGGACACCTAGATCCAGTTGTCCAGGGGCATATCCAGATGGCTTTTGAATATCTCCAAGTAGAGACATTTCACAACCTCTCTGTGAAACCTGTGCCAATGCTCAGTTACCACAGGGTAAAGTTCTCCACTTATCTACTGGCAACACTTTCCTTAAGACAGCCCAGGATAGCATTCACAGTCTTTGCTGCACACACTTTCATGTTTGTCTTTGAATCAGGAATCAGGAAAAAAGTAGTAAACCTTGTGAGTTGATATAAGAACAATTTAATAATTGAAACAAAGTAAAAAAAAATATTGATAATACTAATCATAATGACAACACCAATATTAATCTTAGTAATGAAAAGAGAGAGAAGAATAAAACCCAAGGAAAAAAAGTGGTACATAATACAATTGCTCACCACCTGCTGACCAATGGTCAGCTTGCCTCCAAGCAGTGATCAGTGACTCCTGCCCAACTCCCCCAGTTTATATTCTGAGCACAATATTCTGTGGTGTGGAATATACCTTTGACCAGTTCAGGTGAGCTGTCTGGTCCATGTTCCCCTCCAGCTTCCTCTGCACCTGCTCAGTGGCAAAGCATGGGAAACTACAAACTCCTTGACTTAGGGTAAGAACAATGTTGATAACACACTGGTGCTTGGGTTGTTACTAAGCTTAGTAACAACCCAAGCACCAGTGTGTTATCAACATTATTCTCACCCTAAATTAAAAACACAGCACTGTACCAACTACAAGGAAGAAAATTATTCCATCTAAAACCAGGACAAAAGATCAAAATCACAGAATCATAGAATGACAGAATATGCTGAGTTGGAAGGGATCCACAAGAATCATCAAGTCCAACCCTTGGCCCTGCACAGCATCATACCCAAGAGCCACATCATGTGCCTGAGTACTGTCCAAATATTTCTTGAACTCTGTTAGGCTTGGTGCTGCTACCACTGCCTTGGGGATCCCATTCCAGTCATCAACCACCCTCTAGGTGAAGAACCTTTTTCTAATATCCACGCCTACCTAACACAGTTTCAGTTTATTTCCTCGGGTCCTGTCACTGGTCACTACAGAGAAGAGATCAGTGTCTGCCCCTCCTCTTCCCCTCACAAGGAAGTTGTGACTGCAATGAGGTCTGTCCTCAGTCTTCCAGGCTGAACAGACCAAGTGACCCCAACTGCCTCTCACACGGCTTCCCCTCAAGGCCCTGTATCAATGTTGATCACTGGAAGAAAATTCTGTTTCAGTAAGCAGAACAAAATAGCATCTCTACTTTTCATCAAAGATCTGTTGTTCTTTTTTATGGAAGGAACATGCATGGAAAATCTGTTCACCAGAGTGAGATCTTTGAGTTTTCGTTAACCTCACAAAGTACACGTTCATTCACAGTTCCCTCAAACACCAGTACACCTCTGCCCAATACCCCTTCCTAGATGGTGGGTCCTCTTAACTACTGCACAGGTTCCCTACCTGCCAAGTGGTTCAGTTTGGTGCTCTGGGAACAAATAGAACTCAGATGCTTGTCCCACATGCTCTTTACATTTGCAAGTCAACCTGGCACACCAGGACGAAACCTTGCCTTTCTGAATACCCCATGACAGACCCAGGCCACCCGCTACTTGCTGACTGTTCCAGCTTGAAGCTTGCTGCCAGGTAAACATGCACAGCCAATGCACATCAGGTGTGGGGAAGGTACAGAAATTTTCCCCTATCAGTCAGCACCAGGCCTACGGGCTTTTACCCATGGTCCTACCTAACGTCCCTGCAGTAACTGAGCACCTCACTAGCCTCGCTCATCCCGGTCCTTCTCAGTAGCTGAACTTGACACCTCCACTCATTCCAGTAATTTATAGTAGAGTCCAGGGGCACCTACAGTGTTAATGGATGTTATATTGTTAATATACTTTCTGTTACAGCACATATTAGCACTCTGTAGGTAGTGCATTTATCATTGGCAATCCTGAACCTGCTTCCCTGTTGTTTCAATAAACTGTGCTAAGCATTACTCTGGATGTGTAAATTCTTATTGAACTTGGTCAGACCTATAGTATTGGCTTGGCAAATCACACTATTCATTATCAATATTCAATCTGGCATCCCACAAGTATGTATTGAATGCTACCAGATCTATGGTGTTGAAACTGCACTATTTGTGGATCTGTTCTCATGGAATTTCTTATTGAATATGACCAGACTTATATTGCTGAATTGGCTATAATCAGAATTAAGCCCAGCCACAGCCTGTCTCTCTCATCTCCTAGGACTAGCTGGAATGCAACAGGGTTTATCTTCTGCCAAATTTCTACATCTTTAATGCAAAAATGACATGTCCAGGAAGAAGCTTTGGCATCTCCAGCTATGGACATTGAGAACGACTTTGTTCATGTTGCTTGCACCACAGGCCTGGGATCACCTACATTTCCTGTCTGACTCCTGTTGATGTTCCATATCCACTCACACTGGTCTCCCACGTGGCTAGCACTTACTCCTAAAAGCACTCCCACACTCACCAAGTAGAGAATGAGATTATACAGACAGATAGCTAAGAGATGTAATAAGAAGACAGGAAAGACTGCAGTGATTATGTGGAAGACTAAAAGACAAACTGACTGGATACAATGTGACTGGCATGTTTTATACCCCTTTTTGACTTTTCTCCAATTTTTTTTCCCCAGCCCAGTTATTCTAAGCGTTCAACTTTTTAAGTTTTGTGCAGGCCCACAGCTGCCCCCACCAAATATCCTCATGTTTCTTTTTCCCCCCCTTTTTTCATTCTTATCAATTGCAAAATCACCTTTGTCCTCTCCATAGCTGTGTCTGCAGTTTCTTTAGAGTTCATCAATTACTGGGTGTAGACTTTTGGCCTTTAACATTGTCTACATTATCCCTTGTCTTTCAGCTTTCTATCTCTCCATGGTTTTGTTTGTCTCTTTACTTATTATCTCCTTTGCATTGAAAGGTCCTTGATTGGATAAACTCAGTGAAGCAGACTGTCTCAATTTCCACATATCTTTATGGATCATGGCCTATGACATTGCCAGCTCTCTCAGCACCTGTGCGTGACCAAAAGCAGGTCTCCTGGACTTGTGCACATTCAGTCTGTAGAAACATATGCTAGCCTGATCCTTCTCAACTGAAAAGCAATGTTTTCATTACTTCAGGATTTTCTACAGCAAAGATGAATTGCATCAGTGAAGACCAAGGCAAAGAAGGCATTGACTGCTTTGGCACTTCCTATTGTCTTTGTCACCAGATCCCTCATCCCATTCAGCAGGAGGCCCATATTTTCCTTAGTCTTCCTTTCTCTACTGATTTATTTGCAAAAGCTATGGTTGTCTTTCATGCTCCTTGCCAGATTCAGCTTCACATGGGTTTTGGCTTTTCTAAACCCCACCTTGTGCATACAAACTGTCTATACCTATCCCAGGTCACTTGGCACTTCTATGTTTTTCATCTTTCCTTTTTTCCTAATTTTTATATGCTCAATATTGCCATGTTGAGCATCCCCAATTACAAGGAAGGAATTAGTGGGTTGAAGCTAGCTCAAGTCCTTTGCTTTTTTCAGAGCTAATTTTGATTTTGCTGTTTTGATAATCTGTGTTGGGCTGAGCTGTATATGCTTTTTTCCGATGCTGGTATAACCAGCTCAGGAGGACAATCAAACATTTTTTGGTTAACTCAGAGAAGGCCATTTAAAAGAAACAGCAAATCCACACTTCTGATATAGCAGGTTATCTGAAATAAAGGCCACCCTCTAGTCCTTTTTGTGTTGGGAACAATTCAATTTTCTTTGCAACATTCAGTCACACCCTACTTCCCTGACCTTCATGAGTACATGTGCTTTGTCCTCTGCCTCCTTGTTTGTTCATTTGACTTGATATATCTTCTCCATCATTAGAAAGGCTTCTGAAAGAAGAAAGGTTTTTCCTCTTCAAGTGTTTTCACAGCCTTTCATAAAGAGGGTGAATTTTTTTTGAGAATTTCAGAAATACTGCCTTGGAGAAGGGAGGACACATGACACACAGTAAGCTGTTCCAAGTAGCCTGCTGAGTCTAAGATGTTTTTCTCATGAAGAGAGTGAATGATTTTTTTAGCAATTTCCCACCTTTTTTTTTTTTTTTTGAATAAATTATATTTCAGCCATGCATGCCTGTGCTGTGAAAGCAGTTCTGTCAGGTGGTGAAGGATGATGCATGCAAGACACCTTGTAGTACTACTTTTGTAGCAGTGAAATCTGCCTATTAGAGGATAAATACTACATACAAAAATTAGGGAATAACTTTGTTATAATTAAGTGAAAACCACCCTGATTAAAAATTTCTTATTTCCTTTCCCATCATGTCATGAGTAATTGTAATGAACTTGACACTACTGATGAACAATATAGGGAAAAAAACAAGGTCAAGAACATGGAACTTAAAAATTAAATGGCTTTGCAAAATGAAAGAAAATGTCTGCGCAGGCTATACTTTTTTTGGCTGTTTTTTTCCAAATATTTTAAAATAATATAGTGATAAACTTGTTGCATCTTTTCTGTTTGTGTTTTTACCCCAAGCATGACCAAGGAATACCAAATTCATTGATTCTTTGACCAAATGAAATTCCACAATATATACTTGACCATTTGAGGATTGTTTTTGTGTGAACATGAATTTAACTGTGTCTACCAATTAAAAAAGTAAAAGGAAAAATTTAAAAAAGATTAAAAATTACACTAGACAAAAAAATGCAAACAACAAGACACCAAAAGCAAAGCCAAACAAAAAAACCAAACCAAACAAAAGAGAAAAAACCCTCGAATATTCCATTTTAATGCTAGTTATTGTAAGGTGTTGCAGCAATATTTCGAGCTTTTTTGCTATGATAATTAGTCACATACTGAAAAGCATTTCTATGTTGAAACAGAAAATTGAATTTATATAATTTTCTTCATTTTATTTTCATTTCTATTTTAAAGGATAGGTCCTACACAGTGTTTTACATTTTTACTGAAAAGACTTTACTTTTTTACAAAACTTGATATGTATGCATGGATAAGAGGCAAACCCATGCTACTGAGATTTAATCTTTCTCTGATTTAATCTTGTGCTAATCTAATTTCAAATAGCAGCATTTCTATGTAGCCTGAAGTCTTACAAGGATTGATAAAAATGTCTTGCTGACAAAGGATTACAATAAAGAAATACTTTATGTGATAGAGACCTGAACTAAAAGCTCCATATGTATTAGGGATGATAATAATAGGGCTGCCTCAATATAGATGTAGAAGAATGGAGATAAAAAAACCAAAGCAACAAACAGGCAGTCTTTCCTTAAAATGCTAACAGTGAATCATTACAAATGATGAGAAATGTATGAATAGACATGCACCTCTGCCTTTGATATTAAATAACAAAATACTACCTTTACAATTCTCAATGGAAATTGAGAATTGTATTATCCACAAAGGAAATTATTATGCACAAAAGAAAACAATTAACAGTTGTAGATCAAAACAGATCCAAAAATTTGCTAGGTTGCTCTTTGATAACTTTGCAAACAGTGTCATTTATGTGAAAGAAATATAACACATGAAATGCCAATTACATGCAGTATTTATTTTGCCTTACCACATATTAAAATAATATAGATGAGAATAATTACAGTAGATGGAAAAGCAGTTAGATGAAGATCACAGGTAGAACTCACATAGAAGTTTAAGTTAACATCCAAAAGGAAGGGCTATCTCTCAATTTCCAGGGTACTGAGGACAACACTCATCACTCTCCCTGATGAATCTCAGCTGGGGCACCTCCCCTGCTCGAGGCCAAGACCCTATTTTGTCTCTGTAGAACCACAGTCTGGCCCTGGTGATGATGTGAGGGCAGTTGTGCCTGTCCCTTGTGAGGAGTTAATTTCTGGATGAGCCTGTCAAGGAGAGCTCCCCTCTTGAAAAAAGAACGAACTGACCCTATAACAGGCTGAAGCTCTGCTCAACTTATTGAGCAGTGGGGACAGAGGCCCTTACCTCCACAGCATGAATGACCTTGGAGGTTGTTCTGAACATCCTACTAGGTAGTCCTTGTAGAGCTTTTAAAATCTGCCTCAAGAAGTTAATGGAAATACAGTGCATTTAAGCAATTTTGAAAATGTCATCTATTAATATTAAAATGGTTCAATTGTATTTGCGTGTAAAGTAGGGAGAACAACTGGGGTCTTACAAGTTTACAACAGAGAATGTTGCAAAGATGTAGCCCTTGATACATGGCAGTATGTTTGGGGATTTTTTCCCCCTCATATAACATGTTTATTAATCTGGCAATACCCTATACTCAAAGTAAGAATTTTATGTTCTGAGATAGTTTGTTTCCCCATCCTCCATGTTTTCCTCTGCTTTAGAGCCAAAGATGGAGAATTTTTCTGCTCCTAGTACAAGGCTAACAAGTCATCAGACCAGAAATTTCAAATTAACAAAACAAGTTATTTTAGACAGAACTCATGGTGTTTGCCCGGCCCCAAGTGAAGTACCCAGGCTAGTTGCTCTCAGAATTCCAATCCACTGGAGTACAGCTTCCTACGTCACTTTCACTTTGAGGGCAGGGTACCATTTCACATGAACATGTTTGGCAGTTATTTGTCATGATTACAAAGTATTTGCTGATATTTCTGGAATTAAGTATATTATTTTTTGTCCTTATAACACACACGCATAGAAACATTACTGTGTTGTAAGTGAGTTTCAACTTCTTTTATTTAAAGAAGAAAAGAAGTGGAAAACCATAAAGGATAGGAAAGCAAACTGTTTCAGAACATAAAGTTCTGACTTTGAGTATAGTGTACCATCAGATTAACAAATATGCTATGGGCATAGTAGAAGTCTGTATTTTTTTACAATCATCTGTTTTTACCAAGTCCTAATACAGCAGAACAAAGAAACAATTTTAAGCAACCACTGGACACTGTAATCGAGTTGTTTCAGAACTCAAAGTTCAGCTATTTAGTTTCAAAATGGAAAAACAAACAAGCAAAAAAACAAAAACAAACAAAAAAAAGCCCCAGAACTAAATACTGGCAAACTGAACACAGTGACAGAATGGTTCTGTTAAAATCAGAACTCATAGGACAGAGGATAAATATAGTCATATTAATAGTGGGCTGTTCTGCAGATAAGTAATCTATCAAGTATCACTAAGACTGCTGCAGAATAGCTTCAGCTGTGAAGAACATTAATCAAATCAGGTGATTGCAAATTCCTTTCTGCTGTGAATGCTAAGATCTCAAAGCCATTTCTATTTGGCCATGACAAATAAAACAGTCAAGGCTTCACTTGAATTTGATGAGTTGGAATCCTTCAAAGCTTTCTTAAAGAATAAGACAATCTTTCTTTAGGAGAATAATTAAGCCTAATCACCATCTTTTAATAGCTACCGATGCCTCCAAGAAAGGAACAAAATCAGAAATAGTGTTAGGTATTTAAATAATTTTACTGGATCAGGGATTTGTCTATTTAAGCTCATGTATTGTCTTTCTAGAGACATTTGATAATAGGCACTATATAGGAAGTGAGGAAAAAAAAAAACAACCCTGCAGTAGTCAGGTACAGTACAAGGCTTGGATACATTTTTGTTTGAAAGTCTTTATGAAAATCCTATCTTAATATAACATCCTTTTTAGATTAGCTCAATTCTGGCTTACAACATATAAATCTGAGCTCAGAGTTAGCTAGTATTTGAAAAAAAACAAACAAAAAACAACTACAAAACATGGTATTGTTTAGAAGACTGTCATAACCAAGAAGTTCATCATTTATTTGTTTATTTATCCCCCTGCCTTTAAGAATGAATCTCTGACTGCCAGATCCTTGAGTTTTGCTGAAATGATAAGGAAAATGTAGAGCAAATCTTATTTTCTAACCCATTCTAAGAAATGAAACTGTGTAAATATTGTCTCTCAGCCCTGTCTACATGCTAATTCTAGCAACACTGTGAGCTAAAGAGCCCTTTCAACTTTTAATAAAAACCAACAGTACCTGGGATAGTTAGGGAAAAGCTTATAATACTTTAAGACATCTTATATTTACTTTCTGTTAACTTTGAAATCTCTCAAGTTAGTGCTGAATTTTTAATAAGTATTGCTATAGCATGGTATCACTCTACATTTTATTACCCATCTGATCTCAGCCAGAAATTTTTTTTCTGTAAAACTGTTACTATTTTTTAATTTTCTTAATTTTTTTCAATTGTTGTCTTGATATTACTATTGTTGTTTAGGGTTTTTTAAAATTATTGTTGACCAGACATTTTTACTTTTATTCAAATGCTTGTCTTTCTGAGCTCAATAGAAACAATCGTATGCATGACACATATGCAGAAATCATAAATTTACCTCAGACCACCAGTTAAATGCTGCAAAACCAAGATAAATGTGACTGTTATTAGGTGGTCAAAGAGATCATAACTGTTGAATAACTGTTTAAGCTTTTCTGTTTTCCTTTTGAAGTTTATGTGGGAGTTTAATAAAAAATTCCCACTTATTGTTTTCCTCCTCAAATTTTCCCAGAAACTTAAAAAAAAATTGAAATCAGTATTCCTGGAATTTTCATCAGGTTTATTTCTCACATTTCACCTGCTGAATTAAAACAGAATAAATAACATCTAATTTCAGGGTTGTTTTCTCTAACAATTAGTTTCCTTCTTTTTTTCTCCTTCCTTAATTAGTTTTTCACAACATTTGTACTAAGAAAATGGAATATGCAATAAAAAATAAACAAAGACACCTTCCCCATTTTTTTATGGCATTCATTTTAACTGCAGCAGCAACAAAGTTTCTAAAATTATCTAATACCTAAGCAATAAAATAATAAAGATACTCCTTTGCTATCATAAGAAAAATAAAAATGTACACCAATTGCTACTAGTATCTCTAGAAGATTAATGAGCATAATTTATCTTTGACATAATGTATATAATGGGAACCATCAGAAAAAAATAAAAGGCAGTTTTAGATTTTGGTTTATTTATACAATTTTTTCATACTTTTTAGTGCAGAGACAAACTGATTTACAGACAAAGTTGGTACACAGATGAAGCTGATACACAGACAAGGCTGCTTTTTTTTTTTTTTTTCTCTCGTTCTTTAAAGAGTTAATTCCAGTTGTGGTAGCCTCAGGTTAGAATGAACTTGACATTGTTTCTGTTAATGTTTTGCTTTTACGATTCTTCTGCTCATGAGATATGTTAGAAATAGGATTATTCACAAGAAAAAAAAGGAATCTTGTTACCTCACTCCTTGTTTTTGTAAGCATCCTTAATAATCTTCCAGAGACTACTTTTTCCCAGTTGGCCATGTTGCAGGATTGCTTTGATATGTCGTCAGTAACTTTATGTTTTGATTCTCTTACATTATGAGAAGGAAGCGTCTGAGCATACACACAGTCTTCTTTGATACTACCCTAAGGAACTGGATGATTTTAAAGGAGCTCAATAACCAGGAAAAAGAAATAAAAGCTGGGGTGGGGTAATTCAGCAGTAATGCTGTTTGTTTAGAAAAGGAAGGGGGCTGTAGATAATAAAATGATAATGGCAGAACAGCTCCAACACTGGTGAAATTAAAATCCAGGGAAGTGCAGAGATTTCTAGGTTACCTTGAACATCATTAAAGGAATACCATGTTAGTAGGGAAGAAGAAAATAGAAATAAAAAATTTTAAAAGCCTTTAGACTAGGAGTGGTCAAACGTCCACAGGAAGGTTTGAAGAAGGCAAAGAGAGCACTGCAAAGTCTTGGCACAAATATAACCAAAGGAAAAAATGGGGAAGAAGGAAATTATATTTTCTTTACAACCGATATAACAGCTTGTCTGTTGCAAAGACTTAGTGAGAAACAGCATGTTTCTTTTCCTTTTAAGCAAGTCTCTTAAAATAATTAGAGTAGTTAGTCAGAGTAATCACATGGGGAAAGGTTATTTAGAATGATAAAGCAATTTTGAAAGTGAGAGTGTCTAGTGAAAAACCTAGTGAAAGCATTAAAATACCTATTTTAAAATATCTGGGAACATGTCTGTAAAATGAATCTAATTAATGAATATGTAAATCTGAGAAAAGAATTAACATACTTTGCATAGGAGTCAGCACTCCCATCCTTCTGGAGTTGAGCAAGAACAGATGCTGGTTCTCATCTCCCCATAAATGTAAATGTGCTTGTGTATATATAATTAAGAATATACATATATATGGGTTGGGGTTTTTTTTCAGGTTTGGTCATTAGAAAGGCTAATTCTTTTGAAAAGGTCAATTCAGTTCTATCAATGATTCCAAAAGGAATATTTCGCTTAGAGAAAGCACATGGAATTGCATATCTGACCTCCAACCTTCTGTCTACAATAGTGGAATTCTTGTGTGTTATCAAGCAGGCATACACATTTTGTAGGTGCTTTCAAAAATCTCTCCCTGAAGAGAAATGATGAAATCTTCTTTAAGAGACAGACATTTTTCATATATACAAAAGGTGAGAAAATTCAAAATATAAATACTAAGCAAATATGACTTGAGTGAATTTACTGCTGATGGATAAATACAATTATGAAACATTATGAACTGTAACTGATTCTGCAGTGGAACACCTATAATCAAAAAAGCAGAAATTATTTTATTATCATGTCTAAGAAAGAGGACATGATATTTATTGCATTAAGAAAAAGGATGAGAAAATTAATTCCCAAATTATTTGTATAAAATAGTGCAGTATACAAGTATCCTACAGTTTGCATTGTGTATAAAGTATTTGAGAAGAGAAAGATAACATACATTAACAAAAAAAATTTTAGTCTTCACATGAACACTTGTGAGGGAGAATCTTGTGATTATGATATAAATATACAAATAGAAAATTAAAAAATATAATTATTATATTACATACCAGTGAGAAATTATGTATATTCTTCCCCCACTTAGTGACGAATGAAAAATTGAGGAGAAATGGTCTTTTAGGAAGTGCTGATGGTTACATAGAAATAACATATGCATTCTTTTCCGCATTAAAAAGAGAAAAAAAAGTGACATTAACGCGTTCCATATCCTGAAGGAAAAGGAGGTGAGTGAGTGTTAAATAGATAGCAAAAATATCACACTGGTAAAGCACAGTATGGTAATTCTCAGAAAAGGTTTAGTTTAGTAACAGCAAGCAAAGTCCTTCCCATGTTGTAACGCATTAAGAGATCCCTGAGGATAGTTTAATGTTCAGCTACATCACACAGCAGACATGCATGAACTGGAAGGGTACAGAACCTGAGGCCCTTCTGCTTTTGGATCACAGTTTTCTGCCCACTCCAGCTTCCCCCAGAATAATAGCTGACTGGAATGATAAATGCCATCTTAAAAGGGGAATGATCATGTTTATAACATACGTTTCTATGTCTACTGCATCACTGTTGCACAGGAATTTGACCATGAAATATAAACTACTAGCTATGAAATTCGAAATTGTTTGTATTTTGAACAACTTGGGTTGTTATTGTGATATCAATAATTATTCCTTGAAAATCAATATCTTGAAAACTTGATTAATTGATGACTATCATCTCCCGTGTCTTATTTTCCAAAATATTCCATGTTGTAAAGAATAGAATAAAGAAAGCAGTGTTTGATTTCTACTACAGATTTAATTTAAAATGAGGTGTGGGACCAGTGAAAATTTAAAATATCCAGTCTGTTTTACCCAAAACAAATTTTTTCTTATATTTGCAGACAAAACCCCAAAACAGTAGTATTAAGCCCCAGCTCACTTGGTGAGTTTAAAGGGAAGATAATTAGATTGACTCTGGCAATGCATGAAAGAAACAGCAGAATTCTCAGGGCATTGAATAACAATATTTAACTTATAAAATTTAGAACATTAACATCGAATAAGGTACTTGGCAAATCTTAAACTAATAACCAGACACAGTAAGCAACTTACCAAACTTTATCTTAGTCAATTTATCCAACTTTAAGTTGTCCTCACACAACAAAGCACTTCCTAAGGCATTGACTAAAGTATTTTAGTCTGATTTACAAGATATTTCAGGAAGAGGAAGTAAGGAGAAGAAAGAGAGAGAAAGATGTGTATGTGTAGTCACTGCCTCAGATCCAGCATGGTCTCAGCTGCTTTTAATTCCAAGGCAGTGGAGTGCGCTGTGCAGCACTTGTATATCTGTCTTCTTACCTGCTATGGTGTCTTGGGGCCTCCCCTCAGGTGTGTGCCTGCCATTTAATATTCCCCCCAGGACCCAAGGGGTCAGCTGGCACTATAATGTGGCTTTCAGTGTGTCACATGCTTGGCAGCTGTTTTGGGACAAGACCAGAGGCTCCATGAGGCAGGATGAGGAGCAGTGCACTGTTCCACCTGTGCAGAAATCACCCTGCAATACCCCTGTCCCCAAACTTTCCACCTGGTTGTTCTGAACCACTCAGCCATCTCCTACAAGCATAATATTAAGCTTATTTTGGCGCATATGTATTTGCAACAAAAGTGTTCATTAATAACAAACCCTTAGAAAGATTGAAAAATAACAATTCAACAATCTACAAAAAATATTCTCATTTCTTTATCACTGGTAAAGAAAACTCAAGCATCTCTCAAGCCTCTATAATCTAAGTACCTTCTATAGTGAAGCAGAATTTGCCAAATACAGGTAATTGCAAATGAAGTAAGATACAAGAGAGATGGCAAAGTGCAGACTTCTTCTCTACCCTTTTGCTTGGTTTTTAACATTTGTTTCCTCTGACTGATTTTTAATTGAAGATAGATCTCTCCCTGAAAACAAGGTTTTGACTTCAAGTAAGACCTTGACTTCACATTCTGTCTTCAAAGGAGAAGTTCAACATCACATTCTTCATCAATATGATTTTCCATCATTCAGCCAAAGCCAGTTTATTCAAGATACATCTGTAAATATCAATGTAAACAAAATCTTATTCACCAGATTTTCTACAGAAGCAGAGTGATTAGGCTAACATTAACTTCTAACTCAAATATACAGACCAAAAGGTAAATTTAATTTCACAGAAGATCCACTTACATAATCCCTGAGAATAAAAGAAGCATCAGCTGGATTTTACTTTTTCAGGTGGAATGAAAAGTAACTGTATGGAGAGGAGGGTGTTTAATTTTTTTTTTTTAATTTTCTGTTGTATGCCTCTTCTACAGACTGAAGAACCCTCCCTATGGCTGGTAATTAACCAGACTTCTTTCAGATCCTAACATGTGGCTGACATGACAACTGACATCTGAAAATATTCGTTTCCTAAATCGTTTGAAGCATAAATTACTTAGGCTAGTCCTATGCCTTTGGGATTTGGTTTAGCTGACCTCTAGGTATTTTAATGATTGCATAGGATGTTTCACCATAACAAGCCTTTCAAGATGAAAGAGCATCCGTTCTGTTTGTCATTTTAATCCTACAGTATGAATTAAAAGATTACTTCCATAAAAGTTATTTTTTATAAAACTGTCCTAATAACATGGAACAATGAGTCATTTTGAGGACTAGTAAAATATTATGCAATCATTCATATGAATCTTTAGATGCTATGTATTATAGGTCTTTAATTCTTGTATCCTTCAGTGTTAAAACTCGAGTTACCTATTATGAACCTTGCAATGAGAAAACACAAGTTTAATTTTTTTCTTCTTTAGGAGTGTCTAATCAGAAAACATTTACTTATTTGTGGAAAAACAGAGGTAAGATTTCTAGTTTCCTTAAGATCTAAAATATTTTATGTATATTACAAAATTGGTCATTCAATAATGACAAAGTATCTGCCATCCAGGTGACTGGTTTAAACTTAACTGTGTGAATATATAACTCAAATAAGCAGGATCCACATGCTCAGATGTCCTTTGATATGTACCCTGTTATTAACTACACTACATATAAACAATAGCTGGGATTCAGCACCAAGAAAGAAAATACATTAGGAGAAAGAGAAATAAATAGGAGAACTTATTTCCTGGAGAAAGGAGCTGCTATTCTTCAAACATTCTGTATTCTACATATGTACAGGCAGGATTTGTTTTGAATTTTACTCAATGCCTGTTTTGCATAAAATGGAATCCATGTGATGCAGTAGCAGCAGGAGAACCACCTGAATTACATCCAAACCTTAAACCAGAGAAATTCTTAATAACTTTCTCATCATTTGTCACATTCAACACAGGAAAGGAGGTTTTCCTAATTCTTATGTCCTATAATCTGGAAGTTAGGAAGCTGTATTGCTAAATGGTAATGTTTAGTATGATAAAAACAAAGAAACCAGGTGACTCATTTTCTATCTTTGCTTTGGGAAGCTTAAAATGTAGAATACTATTTAAAAAGAAGAATAAATCTTGTATAAGTCTTAATCTATTTCTACGAGCTAATATGATACTTGATTTATGTAGCTGATAGAAGAACACAAAAATATAGTCAAAATTTTGTTAAGAGATGTGTTGTGAAGCATCTTGCCTAAAGTAATGTGTGAACACGTTTATGTAATCAATTTGGTTGGAGATTCTAATGACACTTTATATATTGCAAATTTGAATTACTTTTCTAGCATTATATTGAGGATTTCCTACCTGTAAAATGTGTCCTTTCACTGTATCCATGCCTCTTTTGCACTTTTGCACATGCATTCTAGTAATTTTTATTTCTTGTAAATTATTATTCGGATATGATCCAAAGACAAGTAACAGGTCTTCAAGAAAATCAGACATTCTGTCAAATAAACTGAAATTTCACAGCCAAAAGGTCATTCTGCAGAAATTACTGAAGGAAAAGGAGGTGAGTGAGTGTTATATACTTGTTTAGTTATGTTTAATGCCTTTTTATTTTTTAGCTAAAGTCAAAGAATACCAGATGAGATATTTGTGGTTTATTTATCTAGAAAGAGGCAAGACGTTAGTCTGGTATTTTCTTTAACATCAACAATAGTTAGACAGATAGACAATTTTCACAATATTTTTAAAGTGTTTTGTTGCAGCCTTTTTTTGCAGAAATTGATTGTCTCATTTGAGCTATTTTATTACTAATGCATATGGTCTACAGAAGGAACATGCAGTAGAACAAAGTGTTCATACAAATCTTTAGCAAAATATTTACTTCAGCTCTCAGGAGATTTCACAAAGTACACCATTACTGTTTCTGGGAAAAGTCTGGAAAATGTTCAGTAAAGAGAAGGATATTTAAGGTAGATATTACCTTTCTCTCTCTTTTGTTTTGTCTCTCCCCTCCCATCACACACATTCCCTCTTCTCTTCCTCCCATTCTCCCCACTCAGTTTAGCTGCTCATCTGTGAGACCCTTAGCTGCTGCTCTTTTATCATGTAAAATGGACAGATGGATTAGACCTTTTCAAACCAAGATAAGAGCAGGGAAGTTAGGAAGGAATTGTAGTGAAGGGATATTTCCTTCTATAGATGAGTAGACCCAAAATTGCACAGTAACAAAACGACTGATGAATTTATGCTTTTCAGCCTTCCTGTCCAATCCCTATCTGTTGTTCTGATACTGGAAATTGTACAAGATGATTTGTCATATATTCCATTATACAATAAAATTAAATTGTTTTCTCCATTGTACAGTTGCCGTTCTAAACATTCTGGCATCCATGAAGTCAATATTTTTATTGTGTTGATACATGCCTCTTCATGAGCATTTAATGCATATGATGAAATAATTATTTAGCTATTATTAATTTTTTTATTAAATAGGAAATTAGTTCTAGTGAATTAAAACATTGAGATAAGTAGAAGCAATATCTCTACAGATAGACTGCTCAAGAATAGTGGAAACTATCTTTCTGATAGCCACAGTATCTATGCATTTGAAAAATATTTGTAGCTGGATATTCACCCTCTGACTTCCAGAAAAGAACAGATAAGATATTATTGAGCTTATTCACATAGCAACCTAGTCTAAAAAAGCAGGCATCTTGCTGATTAGTCCTGCTTGCTTCACAGGATTTTGAATAACAGAGGAAGACTGCTGGGTTCTCCTTCCCGTTAAAGAAAAGTCCTACATTTCTTTTTTATCTATTACAGATTAGATTTTACACTGATCTAGCCAATGACTTTCTAAAAATGAACACTAAAAATCTTTTCTCACTAGGCTTATGTTATATAAGTTAGTGCAAGAGAAATATAAATAGTCCTTTTTCTCCCCTGATATCTTTTGTTGTGCTTAGAAACTGAGCCACAAAAATTTCTAATGTGGGTTCTAGATATTATTTTAAATCTCTTAATTTATTTGAAAGTTGATATTATATACAGTCATTGGCATATAGGAAGGTATGGTTCATTTATATAAAAAACAAAACCTCAAGTCTTCTCATGCAACCAGTAAAGCATCCTTCAGAATTAGTATAAGCTATGGAAGTAGTTTGAAATTTCTATAGAATATGTCTGAAAAGTCATTAAAATAGTACTGAATAACTTACCACTCTAAGTTTTGAGGTAAAGAAATTATACTTTTTTCTAAAATTTATTTACTGTGATTAGATATGCACCCATTTTTTCTCATATTTTATTACCTATTGTTTTATTTTTGTACTTAAGAAGGAGAGGAGAGTCAATGAAATTGATTCAGGAGCCCTCCATTGCAGACACAGACACACATGCACTCTGTTAATTATGTACTTTTATAAGCTATAGAACACTGCAAAAATAGTACACCAGAGGTGGGATTCACCTTGCAGACCTCTACTACAGTATAGAATCCCCATCTGAGCTGGTAGTTTAGCCCTCCATTTAATTTGGCCTATTTTAGTTATCTATTTTAAGACAATATGAACTAAACCAGTTACCTTGAAGAACATATTAGAGTACACAGGAAAGCAGACATTCAGCTGAGGCAAAACCAAAAATTAGGTAGGGAAAAATTAGGAGCAAGTGTATGCATTACCTTCAAAGAACTAGGATGTTAGCAACACAGGATGCCTTAGGAAATATCTTGCTTAGTTTTACATTAAAAAATGAATTAACTATGCCTCTCTCTGTCCCCTTAAATTTGCATTGTAATGCAGTCTTCTTCAGGTCCTGTAACTTTGGTTAATACAGCTAGTTTTCAGTCTGTATTTTGCACAGGTTTATTTTCAGATTTTTTATTTTTAATTTCACATAATAGAAACAAGTTGCAATCAATGTTGTCCAGGGTAACTGGGGAATACAGGAGTTCTTATGGTATCCCAGAAAAGACTCTTCAAGGAGCTTTTTGTCCTGAATTTTTCATCTCAGGAAGATAGTAAATGCCTCTACTTTCCTTATGTGCACTCAACCCTGCTTCTAGCTCCAACCTTTTAGTCTGTCTTTGATTCATTGCAACAAGCAAAAAAAAATTTAATATTTTCTTCATTGTGCTGGAAGATGTAACATAATCCTCAGTAGTCAGCCCTAGGTGGCACATGGCTGACACCTAACACAACAGAAGAATGTATATGCATAATATATATTTTTTTATAAAAGATCTATCCGTGGTGATGGATTAGTTGAATAATAAATACGTATCATCACTTTTGTCTGTCTCCTCTCCTTTTGTTAACTGTAGATGTATTTTCTAGCATTTATGTAAAGTTCCTACCCAAGAGAACATGAATTTAGAAAAATATTGATGATGATATATTACAATTGGTGTTCATGCCACACTTACCTTTGGAAAAAAGTCTCATCTGAGGGGTGGGAGGATTAGTTTAGTTGACTTTAGTTGCTGAAGGTGGATGACTTTTATACAAGTCATTTAGAGTGGGTTGACTTAATTTCCAAAGGTACTTATCTTTCTCTATCAGCTGTATAGTGACTAAAGTGAATAAAGTGACTTGCATAATCCAAACTCCTACCTTTTAGGTCGTTAGAATTTGCTTTAAATGAGTTTCACTTAAACACTGCTCTTATGTGGACAATAATTGTTCCCGCTTATGTTTAGTAAGTCTCAAGCATGGTTTTAATTCAACTGCTGAATTAAATAAATAATGTAATATCTCATTTTTATATTTACTATACCATATATATAGTATAGTAAATATAAAAATAGTTATTTATATTTTATAGCTATTACTATGAAATATAAATACATTTGGACAAGTTTCAGTAGAGCAGAAAATATATATTTAAATAAAGTGTTGAATGATGGGTAAATTTGATGCAAATGAAAAGTTTAGTTATGATTTTTTTTATTTATTTATTGGTTAATGTACAGGGATTTCACAGATGACCTATCATTTTTGTATACAAAAAGAACCAAAGAAACTTTAACTGTTTGTGGTGGTTTAATTTTGGCCAACAGACACATTTCCAGCCAGCTGCTCCTTCCTTTCCTCTACTCAGTATGACAGAGGGAGAAAATAGGATAGGAAAGCTCATATGTTGACTTAAGGACAGGGAGATTGCTTTTATAAGTGCCCTCATAGGTAAAACAGAATGGAAATGGGGAAAATAAATTTAATTTATTGTCTATTACAATATCTTTAGGTAGTGAGAAACAAAAGGAAATATATAAATAACACATTTCCCCTTTCACCTTCCCATTTTCAACTTTTCTTCCAACACCTCTTTCAACAGAGGCTACTCCTACAGTCCGTCACTGAAAACATCTTGACATCTCCACCCAATATATTGGGTTTTCTCACTCTCTGTTTTGTTTCCTTACTTTTATTCTTCTCAATCTAAAAAAAGTTAAAGAAGATCTGGCAAATAGGACTGGATGCTTCTATTTTAATATGTACAGTATATAGAAATATAAATAAAATCTGAAAATAACAGCAGTAGAAAATCACTTCAATTTTACAGTTTTGGTTCAGCACTGTGTATTTTATGAAGATTAATACAAGCTCCTAATACTGTCTCTGATGTGCATGTGCAGCTTTAGGAAATCCTTGAGTGCCTACAAGAAAAGATATGCCTTCCTAAGAAGGAATAAAAAAGTAATAGAGATATTCCTGTATTTATATTGAAGCATGAGTGGTGTATGACAAGTTCACTAATGAAGAACGGTATTCTGAATATTATTCCACAGAGGAATGAGGAAGTATTTTTATATGGCATGCATGGAAAGCAGCATCAGATTGAAATTATTCTCTTATTTTCTTACTTTGCTCGCCTCAGTATTTGTGAGTTGCTGACTTTACTTTCCATTAGCCTCATGCCTTTTATTTATTTATTGCTCTGATGTTATATGTCATTAGAAATCTTTATGATTCCCAGGATGCTGATGCAGTAAAGTGAACTTGAAATAAAGGCTCTAAGTTTGAATCCCAAAGTTTAGACTGATCTAGTAATATAGCTTTTATTTCTAAAGCTTAAAATTTTACTGTGTGTTTCATAGGCATGTTGAGGCTACTCACTTTAGACAAAAAGTCAGGCCTGCTATTCAAATGTCACACATCATTTCACAGCATGGGTTTAAAGAAACAGAAATACAATAACAGTCAATACTGTCTTAATTTTGAAAATTTGACAAATTTCAGCTACAGTTATTACCAATAGTATTTTCAAATGTAAAACCTCCAGTACATATATTTTCTCATGCTGTTTTACTTCCAGAAATTTCTTATTGATTTTAGTTATTTAATTGTGAATTCACAGAGCCTAAAGTGTGGAGGACAAAGCATGATGGATCTTCATGGCTGACTAAAATACACACTGAAAAAAACCCCCCTCAGTTAAACTGAGAATTTATTATTGTTCTCAATGAAATGCTCTGTGAGAATATTATTTTCCTACTTTTCTGGCTCAGCTTTGAAATTTGTCATGTTCCTGTGTAGACTGATGTCAGCATATAATTTCTTAGATTGCAAAAAGATGATGTCATAGGTATTTGCAATAGGCTTGAACAGTAAGTTGACAAAGTCTTTAAAGTTCTCAATAGTGACATTTAAAATCATGTAACCTCAGTTCCAAGTCTGTGTTACTTCAGGAAATAGATTGTGTTTAGGTCTGAAAGGTATTTCAGTAATGACTTCTTAATGTGATTTCTTTTTCATGAAAGGTCTAATATGCCTTATTCTAATTTCATTTACAACATATTAGCATTTGGTAATTATTTTTAATAGAGCTTTTCTTTTATCACTGCTTGACATGTGTAAGGTTTACAATGTTGCAATGTCACAATTCTAATGTATTTGACATATTTTTAATGGGGAATAAGGGTTTTTCCCTGCCTAAAATTACATAACGGCATAAGAATGCATAGTTATTGAAATGATTAATGCTTTATCAGAATAATACTGAAACCAAATTAAATATTTGAGGAAATGGAGGTAGGTTTAAAAGGAAATTGCAAAGAGGGTACACAGTAAATATATCATACAGACAAATGTTTATAAAAATATTCTCCTAAAATACGCTATTCAGTCTTTAAACATTTTTATTTAACTGTTAAACTGATGTGATGTAAGTTTTCAGATTCTAACTAAATGTTGATATTTTGCTTCTAAATCAAAATTAGTGATAAAAAATAAAGTCCTTTGATATCTGTAAAAATGAACTTTTTTTGATATTCCAAACCTAAGAGGAAAGTATTTTGTATGTGCAATATTTCTGGATTGTTGGATCAGGATTTCAGATAATCCTCATCATTATATACCACATTTATTTAGCCTGATTTAAATTCCCTTTGAAACTAAACTTCTACTAGAGGTAATCAAAATGAAGTTGAGTAAGTTGTTCAGGATTGGGATGATTACAGTTTGTTGCCAGTGGTTTTAAATTGCCCAGGCAGTAGAATGATAAAATATAATCTGTGCCAGAGTAGAAATGTGTGCTGCTTCCTTTTACCTGTCTCCAAAATAAACCTTCAAATGCAAGGAAAAAGGCACAGCTCCCTGAGGACTGCAGTGAGTTATAAGTAGCAAGACTGAAAGAGGAAAACAATCTGTTTGAAATACAAAAGTTTAAAGACCTTATTATGTCACTCTTCAAGGTGGGAACATAATTTGCACATGAAAATAGAGACATATCTGGAACTAAGTTAATTTAAGTGTGATAAACCTCAAGTGAACAAGTAGGGGGAAAAAAATGAAGGAGAAACAGATTTTTTTTTTTTTAGTTTATATGGAATGATCAATTATATCTATATTTTACATGAATATCATCTTGACACCCCAAGTTTATCTCCCTGAACAGATTCACTTTGTATTCTCACAGCCTAACTTTAGGCATTCAAGCACATTACCTGGAGTATTTTAAAGTTCTCTTAGGCAAACAGGCTTCCCAGGTTAGCATACCATTGAACATAGTAGATGGACTGTCCCCAGGCTGCCTATGAGTAGTGTACTGATGAGAACCAGTCGTTGAGATAGGATGTGATCACAAGGCAGGTGGAAATCCTTGAAATGCTTACTCCTGTTGGTTTGAAAAATACTATTCAACTGAGCACAATTGTGCACCTGCTCCTGAGGTTGCCATAACAGGGTACAAAATAATTGTATTTGCCACTCTTTGACTTTGAGCTTAACCGAAATGGAACTAGGAGAATTTTTGTTACTTTAGAAAAAATGGAATTATGGAATTTGGTTTAAAATTTTAACACAATTTATCCACAGTATAACAGCCTATCATGGGGATGCAGTGCATCATTGCATAACAGCTCGATGATAATTAATTTAGAATTGTGAAATGCAAAGCTCACATAACTACATTACCTGGAATGTCATCAGCTGATGCCTTACTTCCATAATCTCTTTGTTTTCCAAAGAATATACACTGATTTCTGAAAACACTTCCAGACACATTGTGTTGGTGTTTATGTCACCATTGGTGTTTATGCCCTTTGTCAGTTTATAATATTTCCTGACTGTTTGCTATCATTGCTGCAAGCTTGTTTGACAGCAGTGATGTGTGTTTCTCATGGAGCACACAGCCGGTCCAGGAAGCTGTACCATAGGTCAAATCCCCAGTGCTCTTACTCTGCTCTAATTTTGGATATAATCCAAGAAAAAAATGTCTCAGTCAAGATTTACTAAAATACTGATCACTAGGGGTTTTTTTGTGGTAGTCAGTTTTTCAACAGCTTCTTACCTTATGATGGTTGAACTTACCTGATGATATTTTCATAAGAGCACTGAAAAAATGTCAATATTTTAGAACTAGCTATAGATGGATTCATTTTACTTTGTCTTTTAAAAAATATTTATGTCATGATCACCTATCTTCAGTTTAAAAATCACACTAAAAATCTTTCATTAAAAGACAGCAGAGTCCAGCTTCACTAATGAAAATAGAAAGTATCTTCTGTTCTGTTTATCTGTCTTATCTACCCTAGCTAACCAAGGGTTTACCCACACCATATGTATGAGGTCCTACTCAGGAAGAAAGTCTGGGGATAGTGGGGACGTTTGGAGTTATGGTCTTTGTTAGTACAGATTGCCACTATTCATGAAGGAGTCTTGGTTTACTGAAAATGGATGAACACCTGCCTGCTGATGGGGAGTAATAAATTAATTTTTTTTTTCTTATATGTGCACCTTTTGCTTTACTTATAATATTGTCTTTATTTCAATTCACAAGTTTTTCCACTTTTATCCCTCCAATTCTCTCTTCCATCCTGCTTTGGGATAGTGACTGGGTGACTGTGAGGGTCTCACTGCCTACTGGGATTAAACCACAACAACTAAAAAAGGGTTTTGTTCAGCTGAATAAAAATAGTTTAGCGCTGGCAGGGTTTAATGCGGTCAAGGACAAAGCTTGAGATTCTCTGTGGTAACAAGATGAAGATATTGATTATTGCCATAAGGATATACACTTGCTGAAATGTCATTGCGCTCTGCAAGATGCCTGCCTTTGAGCAACTTGTCAGAATGCATGACATGAAAAAGTTATTTATATATTCAAATAGAAACAGAGTCTTGTTTTACTCTATAATATGCTCAAAGAGTTCTGTTGAAATAGGAATTTTGAAAAATGTGTAGTGACCAAAAGTAAGCCCCTCAGACTGTTACAGTTTTTGCTGTAGGTATAATAACCTCATGGAAGAGTTTACACAACCATCTCTTGGCACCACAAACTTGCCAGAGGCAAATTTGTACTCAGCAGTTATTATAGTTAATGTCTGAAAAGGGAGCTAAGACAATTGCCAAGTAACCAATGCTTGCCTGGAAATGTGAATGTAATGCCTAAAAGTAGTATGAAAAAGCAAATAGCTGAAGATTAGGGCCTGAAAATAACATGAGAAAGGAACAGGAACAGAAGATGAAGGATATTGAAATCATTCAAAGTAATAGTTCATTGCAAAGCCCATG
This sequence comes from Molothrus aeneus, assembly GCF_037042795.1. Taxonomy (NCBI): domain Eukaryota; kingdom Metazoa; phylum Chordata; class Aves; order Passeriformes; family Icteridae; genus Molothrus; species Molothrus aeneus. The sequence continues at coordinate 70,829,455 of NC_089647.1, read as the reverse complement.
TAGCTCTCAGACAAAAACACCAATGAAATTAAGCTGTCAGGGTAAATCAAAGTTGATGAATGCATTAAAGGTGTTTGTGCGAGAGAAAAAGATGGTGAGTGAGATGTGTGACAGTAAATTGGGATTCTCCAAAAAGCCTGTATAATCAGTTGCCAATATTCTGAGTCCTCTGCAGAATGACTGTACCAGAGGAGGAAAACTTAACGCACATGAACAGCCTCATGTGTTCTGTTATTATTCATAAGTTGCTTTTTGCTGTTTATGTTTGCTCAGAAAATTGGTGACTTTCTGTCACAGACATATTTTATGAAAAATCCTTTTGGCAGGATTTTTTCTCCTGAGAATCTGAGAAGCCTCAGAGGAAAAGAAAAACAATAATTATCTGCTGCTGTGGAATGCAACAGGTGCATCTTTGATAGGTCCATGTGAGTTGTTTCTACTTGGTGACCAATCACAGGTCACAGCTGTGTTGGGACTCTGGTCAGTCACAAGATTTTATTATCATTCCATTCTTCTTCTTTGCTAGCCTTCTGATGAAATCCTTTCTTCTATTCTTTTAGTACAGTTTTAGTATATAATTTTCTTTTAATAAATTATATATCACAATATAATAAATCAGCCTTCTGAAACACGGAGTCAAGATGCTCATCTCTTCCCTCATCCTGGGACCCCTGCAAACACCAACACAACTTTCTACAAAAAAGGTTACAGCATTGGTGGGTAGAGGAAGAGTGACATCATATACCTGGACTTGGGCAAAGCATTTATACACTGCCCTATGCAACATGAGACACATAGATTTTAAAGGTCAACCATTTCATGTGCAGTGAATCTTCTGGGTAGTGATATGCAAAGATTTGTAGTCAACATCCTGATTATCTGTCTGAAGAATAGTGACAAGCAGCATCCCTTAGGGTTTGGCATTGGGACCAGTATTATTTAATGTCTTTGTCAGGGATGTGAACAGTGAGGTTGGGTGCAACCCCAGCGAGTTTGTGGATGACACCAGGCTTGGCATTGCAGTCAAAGAACTCGAGTGAAGGGATGCTATCCATGGAGATCTTGACAAGCAAGCCCACGGCACACTTGGCTGCACCACAAGCAGACTCTTGACAGGTCAAGAGCAGTGATTCTCTCCCCCTATACTCTGTTCTTGTGAATGTCCTGGAGTTCTGTGTCCAATTCTGGGGTCTTCAACACAAGAAAGACATGGACCTACTTGAACAGGTCCAGAGGAGGGCCATGAAGATGGAGCACCTCTCCTATGAAGACAGGTTGATCAGCCTGAGACAACCTTCTAGCAACCTTCAGGTACCTAAATAGGAATTGATAGGAAAGATGGGGAGGAACCCCTTATCAGGGAGGGTAGTAGCAGGATGAGAGGTAAAGGTTTTAAACTGAAAGATTTAGGCTAGAAATCAGCTATAAGTAATAAATTCTTAACTGTGAGGGAAGTAAGATAGTGAAATAGGTTACCCAGAGAAGTTGTGGGTTTCCCATCCCTGGAAGTGTTTAAGGCCAGTTTGAATGGGGCCCTGATCAACCTGATCTGGTGAAAGGCATCCCTGCCCATGGCAGGCAGTTAGGGCTCATCTATCTTCCCATTATAAGCACACCCACAGCAACTGATGAAACATCACAGCACCTATGTGACAGAAAAAGGCATTGGAGGGATTAATAGCCAGCATCATGGCTATCATGGTAAGAGTCACTATAAGCAAAAGTATTTTTTAAGTAAAAAGAGCATAAGGATACAGGTGCTGTTTCTTCAGAGCAGTCTAATGTGTAATCTAAGATAGGGTGTTTTTTATTACTCAAAGATAATAGAGTAAAAACCTTTTTCATTTTCACTCCATGGTTCAAAAGCTGCAATTTGCTGGTTATCTTCATCACCTGCTCCTTATATTAAGAGACAAGACAAACACAGCAATAAGGATATTTTTCAGAAAAGTACAGAAACTTCCATCATGAATCCTGGTTCAGATTTCTTGGCATGCACAGGAAGGAAAAACAGTAAGTTATGAAACAAATATATTATGAATCAAGGACAGCTGCTATGCAACTGACTATCACAGTTGCTAAAACCTTCTGTAGGTGTAGAGTGACAAAGCTCATCACTGACGTAGTAAGGCAGAGCCAGTATTAATGAAAAAACAGCACTGTCTAACCTGAAAATCTTTAAAAGGGTTGCAAAAATATGCCTACAGCTCAAGTGCATAGTGCAAAACCTTGTGGAAGTGTTAGAGAAGCCTTCCAGTTTGCATCAGTGTTCCAGGCTATGAAATGGATCATCTAAGATTAAAATGATGGGAATTTTACTTGGGTCTTTTTTAATTTTTCAGTCTGCACTGTACAATTTGATCTCTGTACCAGAAAGACGAAGCAGATGGTGGCAGAAGTATCTTATATCACCACAGTTCCATTTTTCTGGGGCTTAAGATACTACTATTACCATGTGTAATCTTCCTTCCCTTGTGGTAATTTTGGCTTAAATTGTTGTGGCCCTGTGATTTCAAGCCATTATTAAAAATTTCATCAGTAAAGATGAAAAATTACATTGTTTCTTCAGCATTTTATCATTTTATCAAATGATAAATATCATATGATATTATTAATTTTATCAAATTATCATCCTCATTTTATGAGCATGTCCTATTGCCATTCATGCTTATTACATAATTTTAATATTTCAGACTCCAGTACAGCACACATAAAACTCAGACATTCCAACATACTAATGGTATTTAATTTATTTCATTTAGATAGGTTAAATTTTAAAACCAAATTTGTAATTTCAACATGGAATACAATCAACCCAAAAACTAATTTTCTGTAAAATTACATCAAATGTCATTATTTATATTGATAATCTATATCTATTTATTAAATAAATGATACATCATTGTTTCCAGTGGTCTGCCTAGAAACTGTTACCAGCCTATCCATGTCTTAATTCTATTGTCTCACTCGAATTTTTTTGATTGGTGACATGTAATTAATAACAGATTGACCCAGATGTGGGGTTCAGGACTGGGGCTTCTGTTCTGGGTAACTTCCCAAAATTATATACATGCTTTGGATCATATACTAAGCCCAGGGTCTACTTATATTTGTAACTAATGAAAGACCCAAGCTCTTATTGTCTGAACAGTTCTTCAGCTTTTCTCTTGTTTTCTGAATCTGTGTCATGAGACAGAGCTAGAGGTGAGTTCTCAGGACACACCAAGGAGAAGAGATAAATTGCCAGTGTTACAAAGAGGGAATGGTCAACAGATCTGCCCTACCAGCAGGAGAATCTCTTCCAGGTCTATTCTCCATACTTCTGTTCAAAAGTTGTAAGCATTTGGGGGCTTGCTAGCTTAATTTACAATTACATTTGTCAGGAGTTCCCACAATCACTAAATCTTAATTAAAAGACAAATATACTTTAGAAGTGTGTAATCCACCTTACAAAAAATTAGTATCTCCCATTAAATGCATAGATCCATGCTGGATATCTTAGACACCACTTGTCCTCCTTTTTTAAAGTGTATATTCATGAGGCTTTAGTATATTTTCCATGAAAATTCATATTATTTTTTACTTTTAAAAGCCTACCAGTATGCAAAACTACCTAAAACCCCATACAACCAGAACATTTATGATGAGAAGCATTTACACTTGAAATATTTCTGTATTGGTATATGGTCACCATTTTCTGCATGTTTTCTGATGGTGGTACTTTTCTTACTTTTTCATTTGGCGATGGTATTTTCCTCTCACATGAGTAGTGCAAGTGAGAAAGTTATGAGCCACCCATTTTGGCTCAATACCAAGACTTGAGTCTTTGTGCTGTATGTCTGACAGCTTTTAATAGAAGTTGGATTTAATCCAATTTTATAGACTAAAAAGACAAATGGAAAGTTTTTTTTTGCTAGAGTTAGCAATCACAAAAGCACTGTGTGAGCATTATGGTTAACATTATTGGCCAGTGACTTCTTAATTTTAGCCGTACATCCAGGAGCCAGCAATTCCAGTTTTGCCAGTTGGCCCAGACTCTATTCTGAAGAGGAAAAGAAAAAGCTCATAAAACCCAGTGATGCTGATCCGTCTCAGGGGTACTGAGCACATGGTCTCTTTTATGAAATTGTTAATAGGAAGACTCTGTATCAACAAGTCAAATAAATTTCAGGTTATATAGCTCTACCAATAACACTTCTTTCATTGCCAACTCCCAATTTTAATCTAAAAATTAACCATGTTGGCTCTTTTTTTTTTTTTGTGGCAGCTCACTCTGTGACAGGTGGTTTGTAAGAAAGAAATGTGATGCAAGATCCAGAGAGCAAAAGTATTTCTGCACATGATACAGCAAACTAACAGAATGTTAATATTGTTTCAAGCTTCTGTACAGCTTTTAGACATTGCACGGTATTAAGGTGATGGAGAGTCAAGTAGTGAATGGAAAATAATGACAGAATTATGGAAAATGCTCAGAAATAAATGTCCATTACTAATAAAAATATAGGTGACAGATTTAGTCAAAACGGATTTATGGAAACTGCACCTCCGTCCTCATGTCAAATAGAAATTAATTATTGAAAATATAATTAATATATAATTATTATATATTATATAATTATAAAATATAATATAAAATTTCCCCTCCCTTCGGGTATTTCTCTAATTTGCATCAACTAATTCAGTGTTTTCAGTTTCCAAACTTGATTAAGAAATAAGGACCAGATATTTAAAGGCATGTTAACGGTAGCTGACCTACCACAATATATTTTATCATCTGGTCTATGAGCAATATTAAAAAATATTTAAAAAAAAAAAGGGATACTGGCAGAGAAATGGTCACAAGATTAACTCCTTAGCTGAAAATGCCATTCAACAAGAAGTCATAAACATTCTCTTTTACTTAGTAAGAAATTGTCATTCCCACATGACATCCTTATCTCCAAATTGCAGAAACATGTGTTTGAAGGGTGGACGACTATTCGGTGGATGAGGAATTTAGTAGAGGGGCACAACCAGAGAGTTGTGGTCAATTCCCTGTGTCTAGGCAGAGGCTCGTGGTGAACGGTGTCCTGATGGGCTCCATTGGGACCAGCACTGTCTAGTATCTTTAGCAACGACATGAACAGCACAGCAAATTTGCAGATGACACCAAGCTGAGTGGTGCACTTGACACACCTGAAGGACAAGATGCTATGCAGAGAGACAATGGACAACATTGTGAAGTGAGCTGATGGAGGTCCAACAAGTCCAAGTGGAAGGTGCTGCACCTGCCTCAGGGCAATCTCACACATGAGTAAAGATGGGGACAAGAATTCATTGAGAGGAGCCCTGCAGAGGAGGACTTGGAGTGCTTGTGAATAGAAGCTGGACATGAGCCAACAGTGTGCACTTGCAGCTCAGAAAGCCAACAGGATCCTGGGCTGCATCAAAAGAAATGTGAGCAGCAGGTGGAGGGAGGTGATAAAACAGGGGATAATGGCTGTAAACTAAAAGAGGGTGCATTTATTTTAGGTATTACAATGAAATTCTTTGCTATGAGGCTGGTGACAGCCTGAAACAGGTTGCCCAGAGACACTGTAGTTGCCCCTTTTGCAGAAATACTTACCTAAAGGCCAGTTTGGATGGGGCTTTAAGCAGCCTGGTCTAGTGAAATGTGTCCCTTCCCATGGCAGGAGGGCTGGAAATAGATGATTTTTAAGATCTCTTCTACAATTTTAAGGTCCCTCTTCTACAATTCTACTATTCTGTGATCAGTCTGTCCTTTCTCATTATACTCTTTTATTTTCCCTTTCTTAACTTTCCATTTTCCTTTCCACTTGCTCCTGTTAAGTTGTACCACAGGATGGATTAGAAAGAAATTTAAATTTTAACTGCACAGCTTGTGACTGAGGAGTTCTATGACACAAAGGACAAGAAGTCCCAACTGTAGAAACAGTTAAAAGTTAAACTGCTGAATGCCAGGAATGCTAGAGAGAGTAGGCCTCTCTAAAGAGAAGGGAAATTTCCCTAGGAGATGAGGTAAATAACACCCAAAAATTTCTCTTGTAGCCAAAGTGGAATGGGATGACTCAGAGGCCACCTTTGGGCAGTAGAGTTGGTGCTGAGATATGGACCCCTAACACCACACTCACTGGATTAGTGCTGGTGTAACTTTTTATAAGGAATTGGCTCTTGGCACATCTTTGCAGACTCCTTGTAGAACTGCTCATGGCAGTAGGACTGCATGCAATTCTCTGGTGGGCGGGGAGTTGTTTATTTTATTAATGTACAGTTAACCTGTTCCTAATTTACCTCCAGGGATACAATAAAATTCCCTGATTTCTATCTTTTTTTCCTCTGTCTCCCCGATTCCTCCTATTTCCTCTCCTGAAGCTGTTGTTCTGTACTAGGATGCTGGAGGCAAATAATAGCTTTCCCTTCAATTTTTATCATAGCCTGTTTTTTTCCCCGAGTTAGTTCTTGTCTTTGAAAAGATCTAATATTAATCATAATCATAATAAAATGTTTTCCATAGTGGTGTTAGATTTCTGACATAAAAATTTACTTATTTGTATTGTGCTTCAAAACAGTACAACATATTATTAGTTAACTCACTTTGTTTATGGATTCTTTTCTTAATTTAGGATTATTAGATTAAAAATTTTATTAAATTATAAAAGGATTGCATTAAGAACAGATAAAGAATTTGTCATGGATTATGCTACAAAAAAACCAAAAACTCCTATAAACATACTGAAATAAGTTTACTGTGTGGTATTTTCTCCTTTTCTTTTTTTTCTTCCTGTGGATGTAATTCTAGAGAATTTCAATATAATTGAATCTAAAGGCTCTGATCCTTAGATTTTAATTGTTGACTCTATATTACTTAGATATCTACCTATTTTTTTAATAATTTTCATATAGTATTAAAAAAACCCAACAAAACAAACTCAAAACATTCTGTATGCAGATGCAACATTTTTTCCTGTGGTTGACCAGTGAAATACTGATCCATTTGCCTATTTGCCTCAGGAAGGCAAGTGCTATAGAATGATGTGTCAAGAGTGCTATGGGTTAACTCTTCATCTCTTCTCTTTTTTTTTTCATTTTTATGTGTGTGAGTGATGCTCTGTAATTTTTAGCTGTGTTTGTCTATATATCTGGGTGATAATGACCTAATTTATCAGTCATTCTGCAAGTAAAATGATTATATTCTGAAAATATCCTTTTTATTATACCTGCTATTCAAAAGATAGACTTGGTTTGGACTATTGCACTCATAAATAGGAAAATTTAATTAATAAATGTTTAATTTTGGTAATACTGAGTTTAATCCTATTACTTCAAAAGCAATATAAATCTAGGTATTACTAATTGTTTGCACAGTGGATAAACCAGAAAGATTCAAATTTCTAAAGTTATGCAAACAACATACTTTATCACATTTATTGTGTTTGTGCTGTCCAGTGATGTGTGCACATTAGTTCAGGCCTTCTGAACACTCACAAATTACAAATCAAAGTGCTATACTGGGACCCACAAACTGTGGGGACTAAGCACTTCAGTTCTTGCTGCTTTTCACAGCTGTCTGCTCCAAAATAAGTTAATACGTGCAGGTTCAGAATATAGAAACTTTTCTCATGTTTTATTTTCTTTAGTCATTTTCCAGCTCTATATTTTCACCTGAGCTTTAAGGTATTGCTGAAAAAAATATGCTTTCCTAAGGTATTATAACCTTGATTTGGATGGTTTGCTTGATGTCGTGTTGATATATATGACAATGGCACTAACAACAGTGACTTCATCTTCTTTTCTGCTGTCAATCCTAAATACAGTGGAGAAAAAATAGTTGCACATTTCTTTTATTTTTGGTTACATAAGGTGGTTGGAAGAGCAGAGATATATACTCAATGTTATGAAGTTGAAATGATGAATAATAGTGAATTTCGTAGTATTGGTATTCTTTAAAATCTTAAAGGAATTTATTTCCTAGCAATTATTTAAATGCAAACTTTTGAAACTGTATATCTTAATTATCAGAGTGTGTATAGTTTAATATAATTTATTTATGATGCTGAAGTTTTTGTGGACTACAGAAAGGTAGGGGCTGGTCAATAAAGGGTTCTTCTGTTAATTTGGTGAGTTTAAAACAGTAATTTAAGCTTCCATGGTTCGGATTCTCCAGAAAATATGACAGATAATAGAAAGTCATATTCAGCAGATTTAGCTTTTATTTTTGATTTAGCATTTTAAATCTCTGTGAATGACTACATCTTAGCTTCCTAAAAATTCTCTCTTTTGTTCCAATTTATGACAATTAAGGAAAGGGTTTTATAGCTTACAACATTATCTGAAAGCTGCATTTGCATCCATAGTAATCTGCCTTGGCATTTTCAAGTTTTATAGTTGTAGAGAATTTCTTTTGTGTTGAAGTGGTAAAACTGTACGGTAATTGGTCCTTGTTTGCACTGCTGTACTTAGAAACGTTTCACTGCTGCCATTATAATCTTAGTATTTCTAGGGCTGTATAATTTATCCATGAAAATTTTCTTTGGGCTAAAACTTTGCATGCAAATTGTGTGTCCATTTTTAGACTACATGAACTTCAACAAAATTACAGCTGCTATACACTTTTTTTTCCCCATTCTAATTGATAACTAAAAATTAGTCAAAATTCTGACATTTAGAAAACTGAAGTGCAGTTATGGTTCTGGAATCAAATCCCATGAAGGGATGCAACTGAAGCTCTATATTTGCTAGAAGACATGCATATACCAGTGTATACCCATTATTAAATACAGTTCCAATGAGGTGAAAAAAAGACTCAGTCCATGCTTGATGCTGCATGCAAATATGACTGGTAGGTGTACAAACAGTCCTCTGGCTATTTGAATGCTTGAGTCTTCATTTGCAACACTCTGTAATACTAGCTAAAGATTTTCAGTACTAGTGCTATGAAAGTGCACAATAACAAAAAAATCACCAAGCTACTGGTGTTAAAAAATCAATTATGGCAGAGTTGCAACATTAGAAAACTCATACTGATGTTAAATCAACAATTCCCTAACACCACACTGATTCTAGATAGCATTTTATATCAAAGTATTCTTAGAATAATTCTAGGAGACGTCACATTATTTTCTAAATCCATGTCAAAATGAAGAATGTGGAAAACAAAAAATCACTTGAATAGTGAAATCAACCATTTGCTAAATTACTGCAGAGATTTCTGTACTCTACAGTCCTCCAAACATCAGTGATTTAAATGCAGGACCACTCTGTGGCAAAGACTACAGCTACTTCAAGAGCAAAAGATCAGATTTACCTGATTAGATATTATCCTTCAAATTGGTCTTTTATCTCAAACAGTAACCATAAGCAGATGGCTAAGGAAGAACAATGATGAGACAAGCAAATATTGTTGTGATCATTCTTCCTGTTTCATATCAAGCCAACAGTATCCTGGGCTGCAGATCAAGGGAGGTGACTCTTCCCCTCTCCTCTGTTCTTGTGAGACCTCATTTGAAACACCCTGTTTATCTCTGTGATTCCCAGCATAAAAATGGCATAGACCTGCTCAGTCAGGTCAAGAGGAGGAAGACATGAAGATGACCAGAAGGCTGAAGATGACCAGAGGGCTCATTCTCCTATGAGAATGCATGAGAGAATTGGGGTTGCTCAGCCCGGGGAAGAGAAGATTCCAGGGAGACCTTACAGCAGCCTTACCATATTTAAAGAACACCTAAAGGATATATGGGAAGGGACTTTTTATCTGGGAATGTTGTAATAGGACAGTGGGGGATGGTTTTAAACTGAAAGAAGGAAGGTTTAAATTAGATGTTAGGAGTAAATTCTTTGCTATGAGCCTGGTTAGATACTGGAACAACTTGCCCAGAGTTGTGGATGCCCCATTCCTGGAAGTGCTCATGGCTAGTTTGGATGGAGCTTTGAGCAATCTGATGTACTGGAAGGTGCTCCTGCCCACGGCAGGTGGGTTGGAGTGGGTTAAGATTTCTTCCAATGTAAATCATTCTACAGTTTTATCGTTCTACATACCACTATGTATGGGTCATACATACCATACATATGGGTCTACATACCACTATGTATGATTGGGTCATTTTTTAGTTATCTGCTGGAATTCTTTTGACAATGCAGTAAATTGAATTCTTCAAAAGTACATAAGGACAGTTCCTTTAACACCTACTAATTTATAAGGATACACTTTTATTCTTTGATTGTTTAGTATTTCTTTCCAATCTGAAAATTAATGAATTAAATGTATAGCTAAAAATGCTCCAATAAATGAAAAAAAAAATAAAATTAGGATAAAATTTAAAAGTACTGAAGCACCTTATAAGCTTTTTATTTTTGAAGTGATCACGTTTAGGAAAAAAGATGTGAGATTAAATTGAATTATCCTACTTTACATTTATTAGGAGTATTGTGCAAATGAAATACACACAATATTACACAGAATCACTGAATCACTGAATCCATGAACAGGTGAAGCAAGGTCACTAGAACTAGTTGCTCAGGTCCATGTACAGGTGGATTTTGAATATGTCCAGGGAGGGAGACTCCACAAGCCCTTGAGGAATCTGTTCCAGTGATCAGGCACCCTTACAGTAAATAAGCTTCCCTGGTGTTCAGATGAAGCCTCCAGTGTTTTAGTGTGTGACCATTGTCTCAGATCCTGTCATTGATAACCTCTGAAAAGAGCCTGGCTCTGTCTTCTTTGCATCCTACCTTAACATGTTGATAGACATTTATAAGATCCCTCTAAACCTTCTCTAGGATAAACACTTCCAGCTTCTCAGCCTTTCCTCAAAGAAGAGGCGCACCTTTCCCTTTGTCATTTTTGTGGCCATTTTCTGGACTCTCTCCTGTACATGAATGTCTCTTTTGTACTGAGGAGTCAGGAGCCGGACATAGGACTAGGCCAGACATTTCATGATTAAAGTTTAACAAGTAGGTCAGGCGTGGCTTCCCCTTGGTGAAGCAGTGCTGGCTACTCCTGTCGACTTTCTTGGTTTTACCACACCTAGAAGTGTTTTCCAGGATTAGATGCTCAATCACCTTCCCAGGGGTTGAGATAAGGCTGGCTGGCTTGTAGTTCCCTGGGTCCTCATTCCTGTATACCATGAAGAGAGGAGTGGTATTTTCCCTCAACATTACTTGACAGTGGCTGCACAATGACATGTTCCAGCTCCCTTAATACCTGTGTGACTTTCTATATAGGGTTTGGCTGTCCTGCTAGGGCCCATGGACATATTTATGTCCAGGATGTTCAAGTATCCTCTGACCTGATCCTCTCCTACCAAGGGTAGATCTTCTTTACATCAGCAATTCCGTATGGCCGTTGGGATCTCTGATTCCTGAAGACTGGTATGCTAGTAAAGACTGCCAAAGAAGACATTCAGTAAGTCAGCCTTTTCTATATTCCATGTGACCAGGTCCTCCACTTTTCTGGGCAATGGATCTGCATTTTCCTCAGTTTTGTCTTCTTTCTTATGTACTGGCAAAAACACTTCCTGTTTCTATATCCCTGTTTAAATAGAAGTACTGTATTTAACTCCTGGTAAAAAGAAAAGAATGAAATGTAGACCAGAAACCCCTTGGAAATTAGCCATAACTGTAATTGCACTGTCACAATAATATCTACAATCCCTTGAAGAGGATTGTAGATGTTATTGTGACAGTATTATTATTACTCATGCATGTTAAATTGTGCATCTGTGATTGTTAAAAATGTTCTAAATGTTACTCAAATATTGTGGGGTAAAAACAGTACAGAAGATGAAATTAGTAGTTTATCCTTTAGTCTGAGAGATGTATGTCAAATAAGGTGGTGATCAGAGGGTATCCTGTGTAATTTGTGTTATCCTGGAAATACCCAGTATATTATTTTATTGTCAGGATGATCAAAAAAATCCAAAACTCACCACCACAAGCACAACCACCAAAAACTTTTACTTTTAACATCAAAACATATTGTAGTTGTAACAATTTTCTTTTAATATATCTTCAATGTAAGACCAATTAATTCAAGGATTTGCTCAAAACCCCATGATAATCCATTATTAAAAAAATATGTATAATCATGACTCTTTTACAATGCAACACAGATTGGGAAAATATATCATTAGGAAGACATAAATTTTAGCAAGGTAGTAGCAATGTAGGTTTCTGTATTCCTAGGTCAGTTCTACCAACAAATGATCAGATATACTTCAACAAATCCTCTTGCATGTTATGCTCAAGGTCTAATAGTAGCTCAAAATGCTTCTTTTCTTTTGCTCATAACTGTATATTCTATGTAGTCCATTCAAAGTGGATAAAAAAATTGATTTGTGCATCTCCTATAAGATATCTGGTTCAGCAGACACCAACCTGTTTTTGCTGTTTTATGGGGGGAAATAGGAAACAAATCCAGAGTGTCCCACTATGTCACCTAACTTCAGGACTTGAACATGAAAATTCCAACCTACAAACACACTTGAATAGATATTCCTATAAAACAGATAAGCCATTCCACATGTGAGGGGAAAGGAGTGATATCTGTCTTCAAGGACAGACTGATCACATATCTGAATTACCACCTGTTTATTTTAAGCCCACTTGGAGTCCCCTGGAAGTCACAGGTGATGCTGGATGTAAACACAGAAAAATTGCATGAATGGAAACTTAATCCAGAACTTCTAGACCACGCAACACATCAAAGAAGATAATAGATTTATGTAAGTCACAAAATAGTATCCATTAGAAAAATGGTTTTATCCTATTTTCAGAGGGCTTTTTTAATTGCTTATTTTCTAATATTATTTTTAATACTTTCTATCTCAACACATGCTTCCTCTCTTAATGGTAAGCCTATTAGAATAAATACCTAAATAATTTGTGAGGGTTGTATCTTATTAACAGTTTCACTAAAATAAAGATAATGAGCTGTGTCTAACATTAGCCTAATCACAGGGCTATAAAAATGCAGCTGTCCCATTTTCTGGTTACACTTGGGCTTGGAAGTCCTTCCAGTTATTTTGGATTGGATAGTGGCCAAGTTATTAAATTCTGCTGGACCAGAGTAATCTCCATACAACACTACCTGAAGGCTGAAAAGCACAGTAAAAGTTGCTGCATTGTGGTCCCCTGTAGTTACAGCTATTATCTAGAAACCTGCCCAGTATTAATGTTAGATTGGGTTTATCCATGTGCTAGCATAACAATCCCTTCTTGGAAGATGCAGTATGGAGTCATCTGAGCAATTGTACTTGGTCCAGGTTGTGTGTAAGAAGGATTACAAATGTCATCTCAAAGACAGAGACAGCTGCACTAGACCCACAACTCCAACATGTTCATGAGTTTCAGTATTAGCTGGCTGATTTAATTCTGTAGCTATACTTCAAAAAATGGAGAACTGACCATTTCAAATTGAATTGAAACACAGTTTTTCTGTTAGTGAAAATGCAGTCATTCCTCTCTCTTTCAATGCTGCACAATGCTTACAATTTCTGGTGACATTTAATGTAGTGTTAAATGTGCATGGTGAACTGAATGTAAATAATCTCCTCACATTGTAATTGCTATAACAATTCTTTGCTCATAGTAAAATTAGCAGAAAGTAATATTAAATCCAAAGTGAATAGCAAAGCAATAAAAAAACTTTATTAAGTGTTTAAATGTGTCTCCCTATACTTGTAGAAATTAGAGCATATGAAAACAGACAGTGGGTAATTAAAGTATCTATTGCTCTTCTTTTGTACAGTTCACAGAGAAATCGTACTTTATGTCTGTAGAGATATAAATAATAAAGTTTAGTCTTTGGAATTCCAGAAAAGCCTGTTTGACAGCTAAAATCTGTTCTGTTTGACTTTATACATTACAGATCCCCATTAAATTTGCTCTAACAAGCCTGTATCAAATAGCCAGTGAAGTAGTTCCTATCAACTTCAATAAGATTTGTGTTAGGTTTAAAGTTGTTTTGTTTTTATGTTTTTTTATGACCCTGAGACCTGACCAGGGCTTCAAGGGATGTTTATTAAAGTTGCAGAAAGAGAAATAAAAAGTGCAATCTTAATCATCTACAAAGTAAAAGAAATGCAATATATATTAGTAGAGAAAATTCTTTAAAACAGAGAAATTTTATCATTGCAGAAATAGACAAAATAGAAAAGACAAGATAGAAATTACATATGTAAAAGAGAGTACCTAGCATTCCATCCATAATTGCATGTCGACTACACATGAAAAAATTGAGAAAAGAAATACATGAAAAATTTTCAGAGCAAGGAACCACATCCTACAGGAATAGTACTTTAGACTTTCAGATGTACTGTAAATACAGTAAAAACAAAAACAGAACCAACCAATGAAAGAAACAGACAGAAACACACAAAAAAAACCCCAAAAACAAAACAAAAAAACCAACCCAAAAAGTAGAAAAGGAAATACACAAGTAGATAGTATGAAAGAAGTGAAAAAGAAGATGGTGGATCTGAGCAAGACAGAATAAACTACCTAAGTTTTTAATGTATGACTGTACAAAAATTTGTGCCCTTATCATACAGCCCCCTTACACTTCTGTCAGTAATTGCCATATAGTCCGACTCTAGAATGATGAGTCTTGTAGTTTTTCCCTGGGGTTCTCCTACTTGCTGTGTTCTGGGCCACCTTGCCTACAACATCTGTCTCTTAGTTTCCTAGAACTTCTTTAGCTGAGGTCTTCTTATAGTCACAACACAAACAGCAATTTTGTGAAGGGAAAGAGAATGAGTTAACACTTTGAGAGCTACCTAAAGTGTTGACAAATGAATAATGAATGGAGATATGATTTAGGGACTCACTATAGAGTGATACTTTGAGAAAGGTTTGATAGAAATTGACAGCTTCAAACAGAAGATCCTGAGTAGGCTCCTCTTCAAAAACAAGGTTGTTCACAGTCATGTAATCACATGTGAGTCATGCTGCTGCATCTGTGATGGTCTAAGGATAATAGCTAAGCCAAACCTTGTAAGGAGAGGTAATATGTTTATTATACTAGAAGGAAAGGTAATATGTTTATTATACTAGAAAATATACCTGGAAAGAGCAGACCTGCTTGTCAGCTGAAATCCTTCCTAATGCTGTCATACGTATATGACAGAAATATGGATATATACCTGAAATGGGGATTTTGTGCATGAAAACTTTCTGTTTTCTGCTAGTGGAAAAATTGTTCTAACAAACAACATCTCCTCTCTCTATAAACCTGCCTAATAAAATCACTGACTTCGTAACTGAATAAAATGACCTATTTATTTATTCTGTGTTTCCTGATGGCCAAAGATGTCTCTCAAAGTTTTGTTATCAAAAAATTCTTTTTCCATGTAATCTAAGATTACATATAGTTTTAAAATGGTGATAACAACAAGGTCTTTATATTTTTATAATCCCAATTTTGATAAATGGCTCAAAGAAAATACTAGGTAGAATTAAATCCTCCACAATTTAGAAAAAGGAGGCTACATTCAGAGGACTATTCCTTCACCTATCATTATCAGTGACTCATTTTGCCATCAAAAGCAGAGCCATATGGAAATTATACAGTACATACTGAAATAAACACATTAGGAATAGAGTTCAACATTGAAGCAACTAGGCAACAAAAAACTGTGAAGAAAAATAACCCCTGCCTCTGAGAGGAAAGAAAAAAATAAGTGCACGACTTTGTTACATAGGGAGAATTTGTAAGGCTAAGAATTTTGTTGTGGCAGCACAAACAGCTCTCTGCTTCTTAAATGCTTATATGATGCTTCAAAATGGTGTACACCTAGTTGTTAGAGCTTCAGAAAAAAACTAATTAAGCACTTCATGACTCCTCTACACCCATAAATGCCACAGAAATAGTCACTGATGAAAAGTGTATTATTTACTTGTGTTCGTAACTGAGTTTTACTGTGTGTTAGACATGAAAATCCATGCTTGCTTGTCGCAGACATCTTTTTATGAAAATCCTTTTCTTAGGATTTTTCTTCCTGAGAAGCTGAGAGGCTCCAGGAACAAAATGTAAACAATGGTTATCTGCTGCTGTGGAATGCAACAGGTGCATCTGTGATTGGCCCATCTTGGATGTTTGCAATTAATGGCCAATCACAGCCCAGTTAGCTTGGACTCTCTGTTCAAGCCACAGACCTTTGTTTTCATTTCATTCTATTCTTAGCTTAGCTAGCCTTCTGAGATGAAACCTTTCCTTCTATTCTTTTTACTATAGTTATAATGTAATATATATATCATAAAATAATAAATCAAGCCTTCTGAACATGGAGTCAACATTTTTGTCCCTTCCCTCACCTGAAAACCCCTGTGAACACTGTCACACTTGCTGAAAAGAGAACATCCTCCACAGAGTGACATTCAGCAAGTGCAGTCAACAGGCCCAAGCTTTTCAAGTTTGTGGATTCAAAGATAAGAATGACAATCCTGGAAAACCAACTAGTTGTCTTAGTCTTACATATTTTTCTGCCATATAGATGAGAAATTTGTTCTCTACCAAAAAGAAAGAAAGGAAGAAAGGTCTGGAAAAAAAAAATCCAAAAAAAACAAAGAAAACAAACAAACAAACAAAAAAAACCAAACACCAAAAAAAACCCACAATAACCACAAACCAAACCAAACAAACAAAATCCCCACAAACAACCCACAACCAAACCCACCCAGAACCAAACTTGACTTTTGACTAAACTTTGTTTTCATCAGTAGATCAGAGCTCATTTTCTGCCTTAGCTTTTTATTCACACATTAAAAAAGTATTACTTTGGTGCAATGCCAAGCCATTGTCTTCCAATTTGGAGAAAGCTGGGTAGAAAGCTGAATTGCATCAGGAAGACAATGGAAGAAAAAAGGAGAGGAAAAAATTCCAAAAGTTTTCCCAGTTCTATCTGCAAGGGTTGATGGAAGGAGAATGTTTGCTTCTTCAAGGATACGTTATCAAAAGAGCCATGAAACAGAATATGTGGCGAAAAAACTGACCAAGAAATTATAAACGAGGTCATGATAAGAAAAAACTTGATCAGCCACACTAATTGGTAAGACATGCAGTGTGAAAATGTTTGTTTTCAACTGGGAATATAAGGATAGGAAAGGAGACAACATTTCCCTCCTCAACCCAAACAATTAGCATTAAAAAATAGCCAGAAACAAACCTGGTTTCAGCAGGAAGGAGAAGGGCAGAGGAGCCCTAATGGTGCTCAGAAGATCCAAAAATGTACCCATGCTTGTAAACCTATCTAAAAGTCTTTGTTCAATCTGACATGCTTGAAAAAAATTCTACTCTAATGCAAATCAGAGTTTCCAACTTTACAAAAGATTTTCCAGATTTAACACTGTCAAAAAGTAAATTCTTCACACTTCAGAATATTTTCTGACTTATGCATTAATTTTTTTCAACATTAAGAGAGATGCAGAGTTTGTAGACAATAGAAAAAAAATAATCTTTTTCTACGTCAGTGCTGACTTCTATTTTTCACCAGTCTATTTTCAGATGTACTGTTAGCTATTTCTAAAACTGTGATGTGGCTTAGAGATCTAAATTCAGTTTTTTGAAAACTATTGATTTTTTTTTTTCCTGGGACATATGAGTTAAAAGATGTTTAAAATCCCCCAAGGAAAAGGTTTCTCTTTCTCTTCATTTTCATTTCCTCCAGTATCTTCTAATTATTACTGTTTAGATGAGACCTAGATATATTTAAGAAAGACATTATCTTTCAGGGAGTTTAATACATTCCTTAGATAATCTCCTTCTAACTGGATTTGCTTGATTTTTCATTTCTTGCATTTTTCACTGAAAGAAAATGGTGGTCTTGTGAAAATGAGGCACTGCATGATTGTATATAAATGATCTGTCAGAATATAACATCAACCAATATGAAATGCTTTGAGCATGCTTTCTACTGCTACATAATGACTGCTTTCTAAGTTTGCCAAAGAGAAATTAAATACTACCAGCTGCCTCCTCAGTGTAAAATAAAAAATCAAATGTTTTTACGCAATAAAATGGATTAGTTTGCCTGTAACCACCTTACTGCTGGGATTATGAAGAAATTATGATTAGAAATTGTTGTTGCTAAACTTTGCAATCACTGATTTCAAAAAGCCTCACTATCCTTTCAATGAAGGAATCTACCCCACTGCTAAAATACCACCACTACTTACCTAACTGCATGCCTTCTAAAACCAGATCTAATCAGATTGCTCGGAGGAAAGCAGGTCAAAGGTGAATCTATTTAATTTATGTACAACAAGTTGTTTGCTTCATTGAATGTGTAGTACAATTCATTACCTGTACAGAATATGACATATTGAATATAATCAAATACCTTAAAAACATCAAGGTTGTAGAATTATGTATTTTGAAGTCAGGAAATACTTCAATGTCAGCTATAATAATGTCATAGTAATGCCATCTGAAGGGTTTTCTCTGCTGCATATATTAATATAGATATATAAACAAACATTATTTTGTGAAATACCATTTAGTATACTGTGTATCACTGTTTAATACACTGGAATTTGGGTCACTAGAAAAAATATTTTAATATACCATGAGGGATTACCGTAAACCTGTTTTAACTATGCAGAATTGTTAGATTTATTCCCTTGCTGTGACAACCTATTTGGACCATAATGTAACCTGTAGAGAAGCTTTCATTTGTCTGTTGTTCCCCATGATGTAAGTGGATAGGAAGGAAAATTAGAATGGACAGTGAGATGTTAGCCACAATTTTTTTTATACTCACCAGATAGAATGTTTATGGGGAAGATTAGGGGTTTCATTCTGGGAAAAGAGTGTAAAAATAAATAATTAGTTATCTAAAACATATTTTATCCACCATAATTTCATTTTTATCCATCCTCTTTAACACATCATAGCTATGATTTTTTTATAAAAACACAATTTTACTTGCCTTCTCAAGGTTTATTGCCATTCTTTCCCTTGTGCTGGCTCTGGTTTTCTCACTGACCTGCTGGGAACTATATCAGGTAAATAATTTGGCTGAAAATTAACCCTGCTGCCCACTTCCCTAAAGGATCACTTTTTAGGAGCAGCAGCAGCATATATTTTACACTGAACTGTGTCTGTGGAACCCAGAGGATCATAGCTGAATGCTTGCAATCACAGTTTAGCTAACACATTTGGAGTGAACATGTTCCTCTTTTTTGCACTACACCATTAAACTCAAATTAAGAAAACCATCCTCACTTTATCAAGTAAATGTAGTATGTGGGAGAAACAACACTGGATTATAAAAAGAAAAACTATTAGGTATTACAGCTGACTGCCTAAATAGATTGCAGAAAATGAGGTCCTGTTCTTTAATTAGCACCAACACACCAACACCCTGCAACTTAGTCCTTACTTACAGCTTTTGCTCTTGGCTGACCTGGGTAAATATATTATGCCATTGTTTTCATCTCCCTCCTCTGTATTAGAGAAAAAAAAAAAAAGGGAAAAGAAAAATCCCATTTTACGGTAGAAGATGCTCTATATGCAACGTGTAGGCAGAGAGGAATAGTGAAAAGTCAACCAAGCTGTAGTTATAATTTTTAGCATCAGCTACCTTTAGTTCATAGAGAGGGGTAGCACAAATAGGGCCTTTCCACAGCTGCTTCTTGATACGGCAGGGGAGAGTGTGCAGCATTCCAATGACCTCAGAGGGAGAGAGCAGTTTCTTTAAAGTACCAGTCATCAGAATCAAGGTCACTCAAGAAGGGAGGTAGAATACAACTGCAAAATGCCTCCTAAGATTTCTTCCCCCTTGAATAAGAAGCACAGCTGTGACCTGTGCTGAGGGTGTTTGTTTGGTTCCCAGTCCTTGATCATTCCTTCATAGCTGTTCTGCAACCCTCAGGGTACAGGATTGTTTTACTTGAAACACCTTGTAACTCATTTTATGTTAAAGAATTTTTAAAAAATTACATGGAGGACTACTCACAGAGGCTGAGGTCAGTTCCATCCCTCACGGAAGGATCATTGTTCATAATTCAGTTCTCCTTACCTCCAAAGCAGGCTGACTGCATTCAAACCATCTGTTTCAAATGGTCCCCGACCCAGAGATTTTTTGGGAAAGTTTTAGTTGGCCTAGACAAAATAAATGACAGGGACTGCTCTAAGAATTGAACAGTGCAATGTTCAAGTCCCAGGCCTGTAAATGTTCTCTATCATCACTTGCTTCTTTACATAGGTACAGCATGTAATTTTGACTGTCTCTTCAGAGAAACCTTGCAGAACTGAGGCTCTGTGGTATTCAGAAACCCAGTACATGAGCCTGTCTGCAACAGTAATTCAGCTCCTGGGTAACATCAGAAAGTCTGGACACCCTTGAACATCTGCAGATCCAGGATATTCAGAGTTTGCAAGCTCCAGAAATTAGATTTGATGTACATCTACAATAAATCTGAAAACTTTTTGACTTTAAAAATGAACTGTGTTCATGGTAACCTATGTAATGAAGGTGTCCAAAAGTTATCAGGCTCAGTTTCCAGTTCTACTACACTTCTACTGACATAAATATATTGTCAAAAATAAAAACAAAGTTACAGTGAACCTTGTACACATATGATGTAAAGCTATTCCAAGCTTTGACAATACCTTAGGTACTGACTGCTGGAAGATATGAGACTGCACAAGAAGGCAGATTATTTGGTACTCTTTACACATCTAAACTTCCCATTTTCCATTCCCATCTTCCTATTCAGACATTGTTCAGAAATAGATTTCTGGTTTTGTCTTCTTTCATTCAGGCTTTGTAGTGCCACTTACAGAAGTAGGAATGTCAAGGAAGTTTTTTTTTTTGCCTTATTTACAGTCTAATTTTAGATCTGCTCTAACAAAGGAATGCAACAAGCAGTAAGGAATGGAGGAACTGATGAAAGACAAAAGATACTGAGCAAACACAGCTGTTCAATTAAAAAAGTGCACATGTGGATATCTTCATTTAACATTAAAAAAATTACTAAACATTGTACTTAGAAACAAACAATGATAAAAATCAAAATAATTTCTCAGCACCTCGTTCTCATTTAGCACATTGTAGGAGACACAAAATGTACAGAATATTTTATGCAAAAAATTCAATTCTCTTCTGAGTTTTTTCAGAACTTCAGATCATCAGATGGTGATGAATAATGAGTGCTTTTTGTCAAATTATTTTTGTCAAATTATTTTCATTTAAAAAAAAAACAAATCTGAAAAAGTCCTGTGAATTTTTACCCAAATAAATGACAGGATCTCACCTAGTTGTTAAAACCAAGTTACACAAAATCAGACTATTAAATGTCACACAACAAACTAAAAAATTTGAAAAACAAGAGTCTGAGGAATAATTTGACCTTTTTTTTTTGCATGTCTGTTCTTTTCTTAGTGAAGTGATACATTATTTGTATTTCCTCTCTTTACCTTCCTATCTTTTCAAATGAACGGAGGTCTCTTCAAGTTTTTTCAAAGGCTTCTCCACATCCTTCCCCTTCACTGAGGAAAAATGATGACTGAACTGCCAGAAAAATATGCATTTAATATCTGTAGTATAACTTTCCATTATAGGGCCTGATTATCAGATGTATCAAAGTGTGCCAGACTTTCAGAGGAAAACCTTTTTACTCCTAAAAGAGGTTTAGGTAAACTACATTGATTTTCCCATTTTTAAAAAAATCTGTATAATCACTTTGATGAGATTTATTTTATGAATGAAAAAATTAGAAATGACATCACCCTCAGGTTAAAGAACAATGTTATCTGTCCCTATAAGAAAAACCTATCCATGTCTGGCCTATACTTTCCTCAAGTTCCATGTTTTTACAATTAAGAGACTCTGACAATAATGTCAAGGTTACTGTCCTTATGAATAATGTCTCCAAAGCTAGAACTGCAGTGGTAGGCAGAAAAGGAAGAAATAACAAGATAGGAAACAGTGTATGGTGAACCAAAGTAATGATACAGTGAACAAATATAGGATATGCTAGCAAAAGGAAAAAGCAAAACAGTGACTGACCTCAGTGTACACTTAAGAGGGACACAGAATTTTTCCAAATCTAAAATACAAAGCACAAAGCTTTATCTAGAAGTCTCAATCTGCAAAAAGTAATATTTTAGTAGGATGTGTTTCTGTTTTATATAATATATGAACTAATAATGAAAAGATAATCAGTCTACTGATTATCTGTTTTCTACTGATGATACTATATAATATCTTAAATACAGCAACAAAAGCTATCCCCTGAATACTCAGCAAAATTTTAAACATGGGTCTAAGGCATAGTCTTTTAAATGTCTAAAATTAGTGCCACTAGTAAAACTATTTTTCTAGGCTATATTCATCCTTAAATGGAGGAATAGAAACATAGAAAAACTATTGTAAGCATCTGTGTTAAGATAAGATGCATTACACTTTGAAAACGTACCTCCTATGGAGTGTGGAGGAGATGGAAATCTACATATAAATGTTTTTCTGTTCATCTGCTCTGCTGTGATTTTATGGTTTTCTTTAATGAGAAAATCCACATAGTTCTTTGTCATGGGTTGCTAAATCCTGCAGTCCAATAGAGACCTGACTGCTGCAGCTCTATGCCTCCACATCCAATAATAGCAAATGTGACATATATTTCCAACAGGTGCGCATGCAAGCACACTAATACCACATGTATGTAAATATACACAAAATTTCTTCTGAAGATCATTTCACACAGAAACCTTCAGCAGTCAAGGAAACAGGAAACACTGAACAATTCGTCATGTTCCCTACTCTGACAAATCTGGATGAGTGTCCAAAAGTGAGAAATATATGTTTCTGTAAGTACATATATATGAATCATTCAATAACTGATCTGAAACAATGAGTCTGTCTAGTAGCTGGGCCTGGATCATTTTATGTCCAGTTGCCTTTCTCAGTCAACCCTCAGATCCTACAATCCCTCTGAAAGTGGTTCTGAACGTGGTGGACCCTCCAGTAGACATCTGTCTCACTCAGAGATTACACACATCTCTGGCCCCAAACTGTGGCTGTCCAAGTTTGCCATTTCCAAGCCCTTTATTTTACTTGCTGGATATTCCAGATTGATATTCACCAGTGATCATATACTGACTTGATAACTCCACCTTCCCTGGTTACAAGCCCTGGAATCACCTGAGGACCTGTCACCCATGGACTTACTATGGTTACTGACATTCTGATGTCCACATGTGTGCATCCACAAGCACACATGCACACATGGAACAGATGGTCCTGGTAAAAGGAAAATAGATAGTAATGGAATTCAGTAAAAAGGCAGAACAGTCTCTGGTAACCAGGCACAAAGAATGACCGGAGAAACATTATGATCATCAGCCTGTACGTATGCCTTTTTATTCCCTTGTCTCTCCATTTCCGTTATAGTTCTTCCCCCAAAACAGCATTGATCCCTCCCTCTACCTGCCATAAAGGTACCATAACAAGTCTTGTGCAATCCAAAGATGATATTCCTCTTGTCACATGAATTCTACATGCTGGGCAGTAACCCTCCTTAGCCTGAAAGGTGATTCAGAGAAGTGCTTCATGACCAATCCTGTTTCATACCCAGACCATGAGGGTGATGGCCTTCCTGTGACAGCCATGACAGTAGCAGGGAGCATGGCTGCTCACATCTGTGATTGGTTTATTCCAATTCCTCTGCTTGTGACAGTTCATGAGCAGAGGCAAGCCTTTTATCACACGACCTAATGATCTCCAGTACGCAAAGATGTATTTCTGAATTAATAGATCTGTGTAGATGCCCACAATACTTAGACAGCAAATAGCTGGTTTTGATAAACTGAGTGCCATCCTAAGCACAGGAAAGTAGGGAAAGTTTTCCTGCCCTCTGTTTCTGGAACTTCAGTCTGTATATCTTATCTAATTGGAATTCAGGTGAAAAACTGCTTATAGAATTCCTGCCCATGCAAATTTGTTTTGAAATACTTAGCAGAATGTGTTCTGGTACTGGCATCCACAATGTGCACAACTACACACGGCATTTTATGAAGAGCAAAAGCTGCTATTGCACATTTCAATAAATTCCTGAGAAAAATGCATCATACAGTTAATACATGTTATTCAACAACAGCCTCGGATGACTTTTCACTCCATTTTTTCCTATACCATCATGTTAATGGGTTGTCTAAACCCATATTCAACAAAAAGGTTAGATTTTCAATGTTCAGCATACAATTACGGATGAATGCAGCCCGCTGCTTTATACATCCACAAGTATATTTATTTCTGTGATGCTACATAGAAAAAAAAAGATTTTTTAAATGAGGTTCATCGATGCTGACCATAGTCAAAGGCCAGTAGTTGCACTAAGAAGCAGTTTAGTCATGATTTTTGCTTTATTTAAATATTTAAAACTCCATTAGAATCCAAGAAATTTGGACACAGAAATAGTTAATTGGTTATTGTTTTTCCCTCAATTTTATACATTTAAAACATTTCCAGTGACTGAATCTGTTTGAATGCATCTCTTTTTATTTCTGAAAAATGAATGGAGATTTAATACAGAAGTTCTGACAGATCTGAGCTGCAGTAGCTTAATAAGAGCTTGTGATAAAAGCAGGTCATGTAGATTAGAGAGGTGTGTTATGTTCAGGGTGTCTCTTTCTTTTCTTATTTTTCATGTGTTCCCTCATCATGTATGAAAAATGCTAAAAAGGGAATGTCTGCTCATCAAATACCTTCCATGAGATCATCCTTGATAAGGTGGTCACATAGCTCTGGGATAATAATTTGAATGCCTAATATTATGTCATACATAGCTACATCATCCAACATTCACAACTTTGGTTTTTATACAACTATTGCATGTGTGACACTACTGTCTGTGATATGAAATAAAGAAAAAAAAGATTTATTACAAAAGAGTTAATTTAAGGACAGTAGAAGCTGCAGGCAGAGAAAATGTTATCATCAAGGAGAAAAGTGGTAGCAGATTCAAAGAGCAGAATGATCAATACTCAAACAAAGAAATAAAAGGCAAGCTCTATACTGATTACTTTTCCTGTAACAAATGTAAGAAAAAAAGGTCCAGAATAACTGAAGGCATGATTTTCTGCATCAGAACTCTCTCTGTGTCTATAATATGTAAAGGAAAATGGTTTACAGAAGCACACTACCAAAGAATAGAGTAATATGTTATGCTATTTGGGAATTAATATATGATATTTATTTTTTTACTGCAATGAAAACAGTAAAAGAAGAGGCAAACAAGAAAATATTTTAAAAATTTAAAAATATTTGCAAGATGATCAGAATACCAATCATGGGATTTTCAGTTCCTTTAAAAATTGAATGAATAAGAGCTGTGCTATCTCTAGGCATGGATGTATATGCAAGCAATGAAAAACTTCAATGAAAGCACTAGAAAAGCTTTTTTTTTTATTTTCTTTAAGCAGCTAGAGGAATAGATTGTTTTAACTTCTTTCCAAGAAATGAACAGCGACTTTATATGACAGCATCATTCAGTGATGAAAATGCCATTAGTCTAAAAGCTGTAAATGGAAGTTACACAGTATGTAGGCTGAGCTTTAAATTAGGGCCTTAAAACAGTGATATACTAAGTAAATTAAACTGGTTGAAAATGTTATACTTCTCAAGCTGACTAACTTTCTAATTCAGAAAGACAGCAACAACTTCTAGTACGTGTTTTGGAAGAAAAGAGGCAAAAACTGTTTCTAGTACTTCAGTGTTGCCAATCCTTCAGCACAGAGGAGAGACTTAAGTGCCACAAAGGCACACAGTTCAACAAACTTCATGTCTGGGTTTCTGACTAGGAGCTCAGCTATTTGTAGCTCAATTCAGTTGTGTAATCATAGGTCTTTAATGTCTCTTCACACGTTCCAGAATAACCTGCTTGGCCTTCTGCTGTTGACCATCTAAGATCCATGTGGTTGTAAGAGAAAAATAAAGCTGTCACTATATTTTTTACAAGAGAAATAGGATTTCACACTGATGTGGAAACAGAGAAAATCCAAGTTGTAGTACCTTGTTATATGTTCACCATCAGTTTTTGATAGTACAGCTTGAAAAAAGCAAATTTATCTTCTGTGATTCATTAATATTATTCATACAGGAAGGCAGTGATTTTACCTTCCATTAAAAAGTTCTTCAGTATCCATGTGGGAAAAGCAGAACATAATACCTAGGTACTCTCAATACTGTTCACACAGATAACATGCTCTGTCCTTAACATCATATATGCACATTAATTATTACCAGATTTTTTACTGTAGTCAAGGTTTCACTTCAAAGAGAGAGAAAGTAATGAAATAATGTATTTATGATAAAGAACATCAAGTTAATTAATAAAATGTAACA
The DNA here is from genome assembly GCF_037042795.1 of Molothrus aeneus. Lineage (NCBI taxonomy): Eukaryota > Metazoa > Chordata > Aves > Passeriformes > Icteridae > Molothrus > Molothrus aeneus. Next base: position 70,803,119 of record NC_089647.1, on the reverse strand, counting down.
TAGAGTCACTGGTAAAAAACCCAAACAAAAAAACCCATGCATTGTGACACTATTTGCATTATTTTATATATTTAGGTAAAAAATATTTAGAAGTTTATCTATAGACATAGTGTTAGATAAGTAATAAACTTCAAGAAAAAGCAAATGAAAACCAGACATTTTTTGCATTTTATAAATATATTTACAACTGAACAAAGGGAGCAGTTAAGAAAAGAAACCACTGAATCAGGATTATTATTTGTTGTGAAATTGATAGATGTAAAATTTTTTGGAGCAGTGAAGAATTGTAACATAAAACCTGAAAAAATCCTTAAAGTACTATAGTTACAGTAAACAGTTATAGATCAGTTGCACTCACAGCCACCTGAGATCTTAAAAGGTATTTTAAGAATGCAAATTTGGAAAACTACATTTTGATTAACATAAACATTTTTTGTGTATTTTTTTTGCCTATCATTTTAAAGTAATGGTCATCTTATTAATTTTTCAGATCTCAGTGTTAATCAAACTGCCAGAATGATGAAGATGTGCAGTAAACATTTTTTGATAAGATTTTTTAAAGATCCCTTGTGAGGAGTCCATATCAGAAACTAACATTTAATATGTTGGATCATCTTGAATGAGAAAAAAGGCTGGTGAAACTGGCTATATATTGGCTGAAGCACACAAAAGGTACAGTAAGCAGGAACTAAATCTGTTCAGTATACCATAAGTATCACATAAGAAAGTCAACATCTGCTTTACTGAATTAAAGCACATTGGAATTGGACAATATATTGTTCATCTCTGCATTGTGTAATCACTAAAAAATAAAATCCTTATGTTACATACTGCTAAATAGCTTTGATACACCTGCTGCCACCTTCCTGGCTTTATTTTCCTTGACCTTGCTGTATTAGACTCTGCACAATTCAAACCTACTATACCACAATTAGCTTATTTTTCATTTCTTTTCTATAAGTATGGTACAGCTACTGGTCTTTCCACACCAAGAGGGAGAAGAATTGGAAACCCTGAATATGTCCCGCTGTTCTTCCTAACCCCAGCTGCAATATTTCTTCTTTTCCCTGGCAAAATGTTGGAACAAAACAGAGCACTGGGAAATCAGTGTGAAATCAATAGATTTTAGGAGAGAAATTAATCTGTAATAGCACAGTGTTTCTCATACCAAAATAATTCCCTTTGGGGAGATTTTCATGTTTCTGTGTAATAGTCCACAGCAAGAGAGTAACAACCCTCAGGGGAAGATCCAAGCTCCTACTCTTGATAAAAGATCAAATTATCTCTGCAGAAAAAGAGAAAGCAAGCAAGAGAGTGTTAGTAAAAAAAAAAGAAGAAAAGCAAAAAAAGAGAAAGACATCCTCCCACTCTCACACTATCCTAAATCCTTCTAATTCTTTGTCTTACAGCTTTGAAGCATTTTGTAACTAGATGGTATAAGGACATCAAAGATTGACCAATATTTGAAAGAATTAAAGGATCTCCACTGCAGTAAATATCTTACATACACCAAATTAAGAATTTCTGTAGTTGGGGAAAAAAAATAGTGATTTATAAAGTCTGAAAAAAAATAAAATACGGAGACATTTTTCAGTATTCAACTACATGATTCAAATTACAACAGATGATGCAATTGATTTTATAACTGCCACAGAAAATAATGATACATATAATAACATAATACATCTATTGTGAATGAAATAGAACATGACAGAAAGAGATTTAATTATATTTCCTAGATCTGTGTATCATTAAATAAGAATGTCTAAGATAATACAATTGAACAATCAATACTACTTAGATTCAAAATATAGGAAATATATGTGCAAAACAACCAATAGTTTTGTAAGAATTTATGAATTGATCTATGAGGTATTACCTCACATTCAACCAAAAAACATATATTAGCAAGTTTTATTTGCCCTAGTCTCTTCCTCCAACAGAATCAAGTTAGAAACCTAAATCTCAGACTCTGATGTTAAATGATGTGGCAATATTATGCCTATTAACTGTTATAAAAGTAGGAATGATTCCTAGAATTCTGCCATTTCTAAAATTACTTAGTTTTTAGACAAAATAGTAAGAAAGACTGTAATAACTGATGATTAAAGCTCATAACTGGAACTGCAAGACTGAACATTGCATCTCTAGATTAAATTGGAAAGAGAAAAAATGAAATTGAATTTTACATTCAGATTAAGAAATTCTATTAATTTGGAAAGTAAGACATACTTTCTCTGTAACATATAAATGTATGCCTCTGTATTTTCATGTTGTGATTGTGGGGTTTTTTAATCTAAAAATTGTGATGGAAAAATTTTTTCCACAAAAATTTTATATTACATGAAAGGACGATATATATAAGATAATTCAAAGATCCTAAACAAGCAAAACAGAAAATGTGTATATGAACTTAGAAACAAAAAAAAGCATTAGATGTCTGCATGTGTTCTGTTGGAATAAAGCAGTATTACAACCTGCTGAGGTAATAACTGCTGATTTAACTACTGCTTCACTATTTGCCTACTACAGGCATATTTAGTATAAAGATCAGATATTTTAAATAAATCTCTCCTTGTGTATTTCATAAACCATTATGCAACAACTTTGGTTCTTGTAGTGTAGCATCTATGGAAACAACAAGTGATCAATAAAAAACTGATCAAAAAGAAAATTATGGGAAATAAAGCAGTATTGCTAAGGAAAAAAGAATACGATAAAATATTTGGATTTGATAATGATTACATAAAGGGTTGTAGAACCAGTTCATGGAGGTGGATTTTTAAGAGAAATGCCTTGTAGGTCCTAGATTATATTTGACAGTTTTTTTTTTCCAGTGAAAAACTAAAGATCAGAAAGAAACAGTAATACATTGATTTGCCTATTTGTAGTAAATAAAGTCATAAACTGGGATGAGATCTGACCTTGAAATTAGAACAGTGACTTTTAGACACTGAAGCAAAGAAACCCAGGGCGTCAGGATTAAAATAAAAATAAAAAATGGATTTCATATTCTGCCCTGATTGTTACTATTAAAGAGATGTTTCAAAGTGAAATTGAAAAGGTGATGTTCTTCAGGGGTTGGAATGGGGCTAATGCTGTTCAACATCTTTGCTGACGACAAGGACAGAGGGATCTAGTACATCCACTGCAAGCTTGCTGACAGCACAAAGCTGTGGGGTTCAGTCAACAAGCCAGAGGGAAGGCATGCCACCCAGACAGTCTGGATGGGTAGGCCTGTGTAAATCTCATCAAGTTCAGCATGGCCAAATACGAGGTCCTGTACCTGAATCAGGACAATCCCAAGCACAAGTACAAGCTGGGAGGAGAATAGGTTGAAAGGTGCCCTGTGGAGAAGGAATTGAGGGTGTTGGTTGATGAGAAGCCAAACATGACCCTGCACTGCTCAATTGCAGCTCAGAAAGCCAATTGTATCCTGGACTGGATCAAAATCAACATGGCTCACATGTTGAGGGAGGGGGGTTCCTCTTTTCTGTGCTGCTCTGGTGAGACTCCACCTGCATCCAGCTCCAGGGCCCTCCACATAAGAAGATCATGGAGCTGCTGGAGTGTGCAGGTGGGTCACAAAGGGGGTCAGAGGGCTGATCACCTCACCTATGAAGACAGGTTGAGAGATTTGGGGTTGTTAATTGTGGAGAAGAGAAGGGTCTGGGAAGATCTTACGGCAGCCTTCCAGTACCTAAACAGGGCTCCCAATGGAGCTGAAGAAGGACATTCTACAAGGCCGTGTAGTGATAGAGCAAGTGGGAATGTCTTTAAACTAAAAGAGGTTAGGTTTAAATTGAATTTTCCAAAAAATTCTTTACTGTGAGGCCAGTGACACAGACACAATGCCCAGAGACATTGTGGATGCTCCTTTTGTAGAAGCCTTTACCTAGAAGGCCAGCTTGCATGAGGCTTTGAGCAGCCTAGTCTAGTCTACCCTAGTTTTAGACCCTGCCCAAGGCAGGAGGGTTGGAGCTACATGACCTTTGAAGTTGCTTCAAATTCCAAACCATTCCATGATTCTATGATATATAGTAACTTAGATTTTATGTTTTTGGCACTAACTGATTTGTGAGTGACAAAAACATAAAATCTAAGTTTCATGATAAGAAAGTTAATAAATTTTACTTATTTTAGTTTCATAATATGAACCATTCAGGATAATATTCCTCAAATTTGAAAATAAAGTCAAACAGGATTAATAAATTTTACTTTCTATCAACCTGATAATTACAACTGCCACTGCTTCATTTCTTTTGTATCCTAGACCTTTTCCCCAAATTGATACACTACCCTTCATTTACTGGAGTAATTTGCAAAGCTAACCAGTTTCTTTAAAGACGTGTTCTGCATAAGATTTTGAAAAGCTTGAAATGAGGTTGAAAAAGGCTGTTCTGTAGGGTTTGTTTGTTTGTGGGTTTTTTTTTGTTTGGTTGTGGGGAATTTTTTCGTTCTTTTTGCTTAGTTTTGTTTTCGTCTCTTTCATTTTTAAATATATTTTGGAGTTTCTTTACAGCAGTTTCACAGAGGTGTCACTATGAGCCACAATTATCAATGATTCTCTCCTTTCCTTTGAAGTCCTTCTGGAAATTTAACAACAATTCAGTAATAACCCATATGAACTTTCAGAGCAATCCTGTCTTTGAAGTATGATTTTTCCTTTAATTTAGTCAACATTTACAAAGTCATGTGAGATTTCTTCCCATTCTATAAATCAGCATACATATTTGTACCATATAATGCAGTTAGCCTACTATATTAGGAACTTTCTCTACCTTTCATTTCGGACTTTGATTCTCAAAATTTAACAGTGTCCTCTGTAAAGAATACTGGACTGAGCCATGAAGCTTGCAGTTGAATTATTTCCAGGAAAAGTAGAAAGAAACTTTTGGCCTTGACCACATAAGGAGTTTCTAAATTAAACAGAGCCAGAGCCTCTAAAAACAAACAGTAGGGCACAGGTCATGTGTGTATGATTGAAATCTGTCCTGTAGTGTGTTCTCATCACCCAAGACTTTTTTAAGCATACTAGCAATTCAATAGTGCCACAAGAGTTCATGAATCAATTTTGTGACATGATTCATTTGCCAAATGCAAGTCTCTAAGGCACAAGCACCCAGTATAGTGCTAATAGGTAGCTTCTGTGTCATTATCTCACAGTAATTTTGGATACGAAGTAAGTCTTGCTATTATGTTACCAAAATATGTGTCCTTTTGGTTAGGAATTGTGAAATATTAAGACAATATCCTGTTTTGGTGGGGGTTCTTGAGTTTTTTTGTGGTGTGTTGCTTGTTTGTTTGTTGTTGTTGTTGTTTTAGTTTTATGTTTTTTCAGGGTTTTTTGCTTGTTTTTGGTTTTGCTCTGTTGTTTGTTTTGGTTTTGATTTTTTTTTTTAAACCACAAATACAAAATAGTATTTAGAATAAAACCATCGCATCAGTTCTATGTGTTCTATGCATGTATCTAATATGTACTAACGATGCTCTTAAAGAATTTACTGTGTATCAAATTTAATGATGGTATGACTTTATGCTGTTTTTTACATTCCTGCATCTATAACCTTTTTATTATGAGGTAGTTGGGATGCTTCCCCTAGAAATAGTGGGGTTTTTACCATTCTTCCATGTAAAATTTTTTCGTGCTATTCACTGCTGAATTTCCACCAAATTGTATACAAGATTAGACTTGCTATTCAGTCTTTCTGTTTAATATGTAGAACATAAGGTGATCCTGTTTTACAAATAGAAAAGACACATTAAAATTAAATTCACATTGGTTTTGATAATTTTTGAACAATTAGAAAATGATTGAGAAAGATCCTAATGCAAATACATGTACATGTTAATTCCTAGTTTTAGGGGTTAATCAGCACGTAATGCAGAGTATAATTCAAGTACTTTTGCATTTACTAAACATGGCATGTGTGTAATCTAGATGAAATTAACTCAGAAGGGTTTCTAGAACAGAGAAAAAAGTTCAACAGTAGACAAATATTTGGTACTAATTATATTCATTTTCACACATGTTAGCATTTGTCTACTTTTTGAATGTCATTGCTTAAGAGCAATGGAGTAAATCTGCATAATACAAGAAATCACTGAAGTCCTTTTGAATAGGATGTACCTCTTTCTCCTGCTGAAATTTTTCCCTCAATAGAATGGATTTAAGCTGGGCAAATAAACCCTCATGCACACTTTTCATAAAGAAAGCAGCGCACTGTTTCTGCAAAATGTATGGGTACAAACTGAATTTGATTTAAATCTTGCAGTTGCCAATGACCATCTACCCCTGTGCTCCGTGATTTTTTGGATTAAAATGTATAGACTTCTTACATTTCCACATAGGTATAAAATGAGTATCTCTGTAATGCTTTTTTAATGTACTTTTCTCCCCATGCACGTGTACATGTGTTGGTGGATGGAATATTATCAGATGAACTTCATCTACCCAGTGGTTTGCATGTACACTTAGCTCTCCCTACCATCATCTCAAACTATGATGAATAAAGCTTAATAAAAGTACTTGTTTCAATTCTGGCAGGACTTAAATCTGACTAGCTCAAATATAGTCTTCAAAAGAATAAACTCAAAAAACAAAAAATCTAAGCATTCTGATCTCTCCTGTTTTTTCAACCAGTGAGAGGTTATCAACAATATTCTGCAGTCCTTTTGGAAGTATGTTTTGCTTGCAACAATAACAAGTAAACAAAAGCAGTAAGTCATGACTAATACTTATTTGAAAGCTTGCTTCTGGTTAGGAACACAGTACATGGTGAATCCATCAAGGAGAAATCCATCTTCTCTCTTCAGACACCTACATTTTATATCTAGACTAAGGTAAATCGTTTGCTTCAGGTAAAAGAATAGGAGAGGAAGTAAAAAGAAGAGGAAGTCTATCCGTGTTTTGGAGTTGCTACAAGAAAGGATCAATTTTCTTCAGATATTGTCTTCCCCTGCCTTTAAAGCAATTCTCTATAACTAGTTAAATCTAGATGCATCTAGATTTAGCATCTAGATGCACTAGTTAAATCTAAACGCTTAATTTCTGAGGGATATGAGTGACACAACTGTTCCATTTCCAGGTTACTTATGTTATGTCTTCATGCTATATGCAAAATAGACATCTCTGTTGCCTTATTTACAGTGTTGTGGCACTGAAAAATAGTATCATTAAAGAAAAATGATAAAACTTCAAAGTTGAAATTCCCTATGGTAGGCTTAAATACACAGATTATAATTAAGAGCAAGATCGCTATCATTATATCTGTAATATGAAAGTTTGAATTTCAAATTTGGTGGTTTCCATCTAGTCTAGAAGCTGGCCTCTAAAAACTTCTCATCAGCAGTTACATCTAAAGTTTCCTTTAGAAATTGCAGCTTATTTTTTTCACCATCTGAAAATTCACATGAGCTTCAGTTTTGTCTCCATTTTCACTCTGGACCTTTAAGACTGGCCCTATGGCAATCATTAGTGTATGCACAATAGAAATAGTTTTAATTTCTCTGGAGTTTGTAATGACAATACCAGATTTATCATTGCTTGAATTTATCACAGGTAAATAAAATAGATGCAATTTCACTTTTTCATTGACATAATCCTTGAAATAACATAGCTGAGATGTATTACAATCATAACTTTAACATAATAATCTTTATAGTGCTTATATATTAAATACTTTGCAACTGAGAAGTACAGCATTTTTGTGGTGGTTTGCAAATAGTTTAAAAATAAGACAGCTTAATAAATCCCATTGAAAACAAGCAATAATTCTCAGGGTAGTCTTATGAAAGTTGGAATATTTAGATGTTACATTAGCTCAGAACTAATATTTGCACCAACATATGTATGAACCGTCTAAAGGTATTATGTCCTTTTTTTTCCCCTGCTGGATATTCTTTTCAAAAGGATTTAGAAAATAAGGTTGCTCATGGACCTTGTAAGGTGTCTGCTGACCAACTATCAGCTCTTCCTGTTTTCTCAAACCAAAGTTGCTAAAGTCAATGTGAAATTATTGTTGCATGGAATCTTACCTACACAGTAAATGGTTTGGTGAATCAGAACCTAATTATTATAGTATAAAATATGATTTTAAAGGATATTAATGACAATTTGTTTTCTTCCTACTTGTCACAGGGTTTTTTAAACATTTGATAACTTTCTCATTTTTCAGGCCTTGAACACAAAGGAGAGAAATAAGTTCTTAATGATTCTCTATAAGCTTATCTATAAAAATAGTTTGGTACAGTTTCAGTAAAATAATGGGGCTTGTTTCCTTTTTTTCACAGACCTGTATCCCAAACAGAAAAAGCATAAGGAAGATTAAGGTAAACAATTAGTTTACATTGAAAGAAACCCCAAAGAAATAGAAGGGGGAAAAAGATAGAGAAGGGAGCACAGGGGTATGGTAAGAAATGCTATTTGTAATTTGAGAGCAAATATTTTTTGAAATTGTAGCATGAATGATTCCTTAAACTTTCAGTGCAATCCAACTGAGTAATGTAATGCTTATGATTACAGTAATTTTGGAATATAAATATACAGACAGAGATAAAAACAGGTCATTCTGTATAGAATGACTTGTCTATGACTCTAAAGTAAAAATTGGAGCATAGAAGATGATATCAGGGGCCTTAAAAGTCCATGCACATGTTGATATCAGAGGCCTCAGGGCTATAGTTGCCATCTGTCAATTTCAGGCAGATGCAAAGTGAGGAGCTAGAGCCAGTTTTGGTGATAGCAGGATGAACAAGGTAGGGATGAAAAAAAAATATGAAGGCACATATCTTGCTACCACTGCATAAGCTTGTTTTAATATTACTGCTTTGGGGAATCTATTAGAGATATTAGGAAATTATACAGCTATTTTTTCTGTTCATGAACATTTGGTTTCAATTTATGCTTATGCAGTGAGAAAGGTAGTTGCAGTAACCATGGATATATAATGTACATCTGCCTCAATTAATGTGTGTGTGTCTGTGCCTGTGTGCATGTGTGCACGTGTGTGTGTAAAAAACACATTGGAACTGAGTGTGGGTCAACCAATAAATCTTGACTAACATTATGAACTAGAATAGGATTTCTCTTCTGCTTCTCCCCTCCCCAGCCTTGATTTGAGGTTGTATAATTTACTTTTTAACTTGGATGCAACAAATCGTTAAGAAAAATGCATGTGGTAGTATTATGTAAAGAAAAATATTTACCAGTGTTGCTTATTTCTTTGACCTACTGTCAGCAGATGGAAGAGGCCATGCTTACACAATCAACAGAAATTGCAAGAACAGAAGAGAAGCCAATGGTGCTGGAATGGCACTCATGGGGACACTCAATACAAGCCTGGAATTACAAGAGCGATGTTTTCAGAACAGCAGCTTGTGCTTGCAATTTTTTCTTCTTCCTGGCAACAGTGTTAAAATATTAGCTTTGAAAAAAATCCAAGAAGGTTTTGGAACAGTAAAAAACACACTCACAGAGAAATTCTCTCCCCTACTAAATTCAGACTTAAAAAGACTAAAGAGATCATTTACCTATTTTACTTAATCTGTTTTTTCATTTTTTTTTTCTCCAAGCTACAGTTATAAGAATAGGAAAAATAAAGGAAAATTAAAAAGATTATAATAACAGAAATTATTAATAGCAGTATATATTACAGAATAACAGAAATATTGTAACAACAGTAATTATTAATAATAATTACAATTTATAATAATGTGTTATTATTGATAGTAATTATTTATTATATTATTAATATATACATTAACAATATTATATTATTAATATATAAAGAAATATACGAAAGAGAGAAAGAAATTATATTCATTTTGACCAGTAGGACAGATAGCTTATATACCCTTTTCTCTGAGAAGAAGTAATCTGCTAGAGAGGTGAATATATGCTTTGGTTTTTTCCTTGTTCAATCATATGTTTGAAAAGAAATATGTAGGAACACACATATATTAAAAGGCTATGAAACAGAAAGCCAGACAAAAAGTTAACACATTTAAATGCATCTCAGATTATGTTCCCTATATATTTATACTTTAAGTGTTGGAATGTGACATCCCATCTTTCCTTTTGTACAACACATGACACAATAACAGTTGTTATTTTTCCTAAATTATGCTTTTGCAATTTAGATGATCCCTATTCATATTTTCCCAATGGAGATAAAGTCAGTCAGTCTAACTATCAGAAATATGTAGTGCAATGGCTGTTATGCCCAAACACTCTGTGGGAATAGAGATGTAAATTTCAAAGTTTACTAGACAAGGTAGGGAGAAACACTAAGGATAATTTTACTTCTGAGTCTGGTGATATACAGCTGTTTCCATCCAATATGCAATTATGGTATTAAAAGGACTCCCTCTGTCCTTGATTGAGATGTAAAATCCCTATGTTTTCAGGCAGCAGTGCTATAAGAGATTGAGGGTATGGTGGCACCTTTAGCTGGACCTAAATACCTGTCTGTATTTCTGGATTGTCTGTGGACCAGACTTCTAAACTTATTTGTTTTCCGGTTCTGGTATGTTACTTCTTTACTGACAAAGGGAGAGAACTTAATAAATTAGGACTAAACTTTTTCAGTATTTTTAACAGTTTTATAACAACAATATAGTCTAATGACATTTTTGAGATTTTCTATATGTGCCCCAAGTTATTTTCAAATAATCTGTTAACAAAATGATTACCAAGAGGAATTCTTGCACTTTGTGAAGCCTCCACATACTTAGCAGTCATAAGAAAATAAATGTTCTCTTTTGGGAGAGGCTTCAGTGTGATATGAGTGTAGGCAGGAAAATAGTAGCAGGTTACTTGGTTACCTCTGCTTCTACTTACGTCCAAAATATTTAATTATGTGTCAGTTGAAAAGAAGTCCAAGCTAATTCTTGGAAGACTTATCCCTCCCTTAATTCCCTTAGATTTTTATTTGAGCTGATGTTATATGGAAAATCCCTTTGGCTAATTTGGGTCAGCTGGCCTGGTTGTGTCCCTTCCCAGGATTTTGCCCTCCCCCAGCCCCTTGGTGGTGAGGAATGTTGTGGAGACAGTGCTGATGCTGTGTCAGCCCTGCTCAACGGTACCCAAAGCACTGGGGTGTTACCAATGCAAAGCACTCTGAGGGCTGCTAAGGAAAACGAGCTCCATCCCAGCCAGATGCAGCACATGTGTCTCCTTTGTTCATGCGTAGATATTTATTTGATTAAAGAGTCTCCAAAGTTGACATGTAGTGATTCTTGTATGTAGATGCAGTATTAAAAAAAAAAATCACTGGGAAATGTCTTCATGCTGTTTAGTAGTAGCTGTCAAAGGTGGCCAAGAGTTCTGCTGATAGTGCTCAATATTTGTTACTGTAACCTCATCAGAGGTTATGTGCACATCTTCTCTTACACTTTTACCATCAGAAGACCACTAAAATCAAATTACTAGAAGAATTGTCTATCCAGAGAAAACCCAATTTTTTTTTTCTCCAGATCTTTTAAAGGCAGAATAGTTTTGAGAGGTATAAATACCTCTCTCTCTCTCTATATATATATATATATATACACAGACACATATATATTTGCAAACCTAAAAGCTATTTTATGTTCCTCCATTTCTTCCTAACACAATATTTCTAGACCCCAACCTAGCTACAGGCAGCACATAAAAAGATAATAAAAACTCAACATTAATCTGTAGAAAAGAGTTTACATCTCAGTCACCATCCCAAACACTGTTATGATGTTAGAGGAACCTGTGGTCTTTGATATGTTATCATTTGCTGAGGTTTTTCCCTTGAGAAGATATCAAAGAAGATGTAATAGTAAACAGAATGAGAGGCAGAGAGGCATAAAAAACGGTGTCATACTTTTGGGAGTCTAGCTCTTGTTGTAGTGGAGATAACAGAGAGAATGGACACTTAGAAAAATATGAAGGAAGAAATGTTCAGGTTTTATTTAATGATGATGAAGCCCAAATGTTATTTGAAATTTTTCAGTGATAAAGTTGTGGAAAACTTTGTATAAAGAGTATTTCTAGCAAAGCCTATAAAGGGTTAGGTGCCATAAGATGCTGCATTCAGAGTAATGTAGAGAGTTTAATATTTTCAGGTCTTTCTTTAGCACTATTTAAGTTATGTCCTAGATGTAATGCTTCTGAGTCTGTACTTCCACTAGAAGATTTCATAGTTGCATTCTTTTTGTTTCTAGTATCAGAGTGTCTTCTCTGAGCAAAGCAGTATAAATGCTGTCTCCTTTTGTCTCTTCAAAGTATTTTGTGGCTATCTACATGGACATTTATCCACACTTTCCCTTTCATCCTACAAATCCTCTTAATGAGTCCCTGTTTCCCCTTTTCTAGAACTCTTAACAATGTGTTATTTTATACCTTATTGTAGCTCAGTCCTGCTGTTCACTAAAGGTTATCAAGTGCTAGCTCTAATCGACCAGACCAGACAGCGATTCATAAGGCTCCTTTAAATTGATTCCATTATTCATTGACCACCATTTAGGCTGTCTGTGGCACCTTAAGGAGTAACTCTATAAAATTTTTCAGAATTTTTCCATCTAAAATTCCTCCAAGGAACTTTGAATTAACCAGTTTAAGATAGGATTATGAGACTTTTGTTGTCATTCATGGAGGAAGGAAGAGGAGGATAAAAATACTTGTGAATTACTAAATTCCCAAACCCTGGATCAAAGGCCTGAAAGATCCTGTAAGAAGGGGAACAATAGATCGTTGTTTTATAGGACTGGATTACTTGTATCTGTTTGCTACATTTTAGTGAGACTGTTAAAAAATTGCAATTACTGCAATGATAAATTGAAGTTCTGTCTACATGACATGCTCCATTCCTGCCCACTCTGGGATTTACACAATTTTCAGCTTAGCACCACCATACCCCTTCTGTATGTCCAACAACTGTTTCTTTCATCCAATCACTAAAAGATTATCAGATCCTCCCCATGCTCTCACAGTACCCTCAACTTTATTCAATTACCACTGACTGAATTGCTTTCAATGGATCAAAATTTCTTTTCTGCTCCTTGTGACTCTGCCTTCATTTGTCCCTATGGTATTTTCTCTCAGTTTTTACATTTTCTTTCTTATTTTCCAGACCAATTGAATAGACTTTTGAGCAGAATAGAATAGTCTTCTCCATTTCCTGTGTTGTCTCACTTTCTTCTGGTCTTCCCTTTACACAAGGCAGCAACATGATTGAAATATATTTTGCCCTATTATTAAAAAAAAAAATAAAATTTTTCCAAGTCATGTTTTTCTCCCTACCCGCTAGAAATAAAGTCCATTAATGACTAATTTAGGTGTAAGTGCACTGAAGTGTTAAGGACTTCTCTCTCCTAGTTTTCCTAGGTATATCCTCTCTTAATTTCTCATTACCTTCCTAGACATTTCCTTTAGATCTTTCTTTCTCCCCAAAGTATATATAGACAACTAGACACAATTTTGGTGTCTGAGTGTGACATAAAAAAATCCCTCTCTATGTGCCCATGGATAATACTAGTGGAAAATCAACTTTTAGAGTGGTGCAGGAAACAGTTTTCCTTACAGTGAAGTTTCTTTAATTTTTTGGTTTTTTGATTTGTTTGTTTATTCTATAAAGTACATTTCCTTCCACAGATAAAAAGAGTAAGAACACAGAATATCCAATACGTTGTAGACTAGAGTACCATATTACAGTCTCTTAATTCCTGAGATGCTAGCCTGACTACATGCACTTTGTCTAATCTTTTTGTTGGGAATTTTCCACTTTGTACAAGTAAAAAGTATTAAATGGACAAACACCCGTACTTATGTTTTCAGCAGCTGAGAGTAAATATCACAACTACCAGAGTCTCTTCGAAAGTGGTACCTCCTATGAATGGTTGTGATGTCTACAATTGGTATTGACACTGAAATTTTGAAGCAACACAAAACTTTATGGAAATTGTCTTTATGCAGTAGTCATGAGAGATATACTGGTTCTTCAAATCTCTCCTTGGGAAAATATTGATCTACAAATAATTCTGAGAATTACTAGCTGCTAGTAAGTCTGTATTTATTTTGTTCACTGTACCAATCCACTCTACTTGCACCATACCAATGGAACCTGGAGTAGAAGGAAGTGTAGCCATGAGCAGTCTCAGCTCTGTACTCTGTTTCCTGTGAGAAGTTTCATATGGAGTGTTTGGTGTCTGAAGGTAGCCAAAGGAAATCTCTGACATTTTTGCTTTTAATATCACCAAAAAGGTTTTTCACCATTATGGTTTTTCACCATAACACCCCACATTAGTGGGGTGGGGTGGGGAGGGGGGAAACCAAAACAAAACCAAAAGGAAAAAAGTGATTACTTGTACAAAAGAGATTTTACAACATTACCAAGAACACAGGTGTAACTTATAAATTTAATTTTTTTTTAAAGACAAATCAAGCACCCACGAAGAGAATTAAACACATGAGCAATAGAAAAGTTGTTAAAAGATAAAATATTTAAGAAAATAAGGAAATAGCCAAAGTAGAAATTGATGGCTTTAAATCTCTGGAAAAATATTTCTCACCTATGGTATTGCCTACATGTGTAACAAAGTCATTATTATTTGCTTACCAGATCCCCTCACCTAATACAGTATTATGGAATGGTAAGGATGAAAAAATATTACTAAATCCCAACTTCATGACATGAAATAACAAAAGCTACAGCTGAACTAAAAAAGATTATTTTTTCACTGAGTTTTATGAAAGAATTTTTGACCAAAAACTTTTCACCCTGAAGAAAGTGCTGAAACAATCCATATATATCTATTTCTTTAAAAATTTGAGATAAAACAAAAGTAAAATGTGCTTCAGTGATATCTATGAGAATTGAATATCTTACATGTAATTTCAAAGTTGCCATAATCATTATTTCAATAAATATTATAATGTTTTAAACTGTATGGAAAAACTCAGTACCTTCTCATTACTTTAGTAAGAGCACTCAGTGCCATGTAGCACATGATGTAAATGTGTCTGAAAAAAACACATTATCTAAAGGATTGTTTTACAGTCAGTAAACTGAAAAGTTATTTGGGGATAACCTTTCACTGAGTCAGGTATTTATACAAATGTGTAAATGAACAAACATGGCTTCCATTGAAAATTTTATGAATTGACTACATCTTACCACCTGTAAATGGTGAGAGTGATACTTCCCTTTTCCTGACATTAGATTGCACTGCTCTTTTGGTTACAAGCTTTTGAGGCTGGAAGAAATTTTCAAGCAGAATGGTGCGTGTAACAAGTATCTAATGTTGGCAACAGTCCCTGGGTTTTGCTGTAAATCCAATATGCTTTTCGGATGAAAGGGAGTATGTGTTGAGCAATTAATTTTAAGTGCATTTTGATGAAGAATTTAATGCAAATCAAAATATTTCCACAAACAATGAAGATCACCAACTGACCGAGTCTGAGAGATGTGGTTGCATTTGTGTGCTTTGTTCTTGCACCTGATGTAAGATCATCCCCATCTACTCAACCCTTGTGAGACCCTACCTGAAGTACTGTGTACAGTTCTGGTGTTCCCACCATAGCAAGGACATTGGATCAAGCCCAGAGGAGAGACAAAGATGATAAGAGGACTGGAGTACCCCTCCTATGAAGACAGGCTGAGACAGCTGGGGCTGTCCAGCCTGGAGAAGGTTGCATGGTGACACCATGGCAACCTTCCAGTATCTGAACGGGGCCTAAGGGAAGGCAGAGAGGGACTCTTCATCAGGAGCTGTAGTGATAGAACAAGGAATAATAGGGACAAATTGAAAGAGGGCAAATTTAGGTCAGACATTAGGAAGAAATTCTTTGCACTGAGCGTGGTGAGACAGTGGAACAGGTTGCCCAGAAAGGTTGTGGATGCCCTAAGTCAGTTGGTGTTCAAAGCCAGGCTGGATGAGCCCTTGAGCAACCTGGTCCAGTGGGAGGTGTCCCTGCCCTTGGCATGGGGACTTGGGACTAGCTGGTCTTTAAGGTCCTTTCCAACCCCTTTGACATTCTGTGACCAAGGCAGTTCACTGTTCCATAAACTTTACTTTCTTTCACTTCAACAAAAGCATGCTAACTGGAAAATCTTGACAATGTTTGAAGCACATAGGTCATTTGCAATCATAACTTTCATCACTATGAGAGGTACCTTGATTACAACATGATGAGGAAAAATAAAGTCTTGCTGCGAAAAAAAATATGAAAAAAAAACAAGAAGCAATATTCTTACTTTCAAATTCTCATTTTTGAAAGGAATAAAAAACCCTACAGCATAAAGAAGCTGTCTGAACTGTCAACATTATTAAAACACCCCTTTTCTATCCTGTGTAAGGCTGCTTCAGGACAGCAGCTAAAGAAGAGCAATATTTATGGCACTTTTTCATGACACTAATAGTAATGTCACTTTCATGAAAATAAATATATATTTCGTTCATATTCAAAACCTTTTCTAATTATAATGAGATTGCAAACTCAAGGATTTTTGATGGATGTCTGACATTTCTGAGAATAACTGATAGGTTTTTAGTAGATTTCACATCCTTTGTTAAAGGATGAACAACACAAAGCATAAACCTTTTCAAAACAGTTCGAACACTTCAACAAAAGTCTTAAGGCATTAAGTCTAAAAGTAAAAGTACTCTTTTTTTTGTGTCCTCCTATTAGGACATCAATTTTTTGTTTACTTAATTTTGTTACTACTGTTGTTACTACTTTGGTGAATTATACCAAGTCTAAACACATGAAGTAAGAAAAAAAACTCAAGACAATAGATAACATAACATAATATGAAGTGTTGGATCTGGATAAAATAATAAAAAAGAAATTAAAGTAAATGTGGTCTTAGAAACAGAGAAATATGCAAATGGTTACTACTTAGTGCATTAAAATCTGTTTACATCTGACTATAATTGTAGGTTTTCTTCTCTGAACATTTTGAATAGGTTTTGACTGCTCTTTCTAATGTTTATATGAATATAATATCTAATGTGAAATGTCTAATATCTAATATCTAATGTGAAAAATTACTTAGTCAACACCAAAATGCATGGCTGTGGTCTACCAGTTTTAGGTAACAGATTCTGAGGTAATAGAGAGTTGACTGTCAATCAGGCTTCTGATAAAAAATCTCCACAATTACAAGGTTAGGTGATCTATCAGTTTTCTGAATAAGTCATTCCTCTTTTGGTAAATATAGTACAAAAAGAAAAAAAAATCAGAACCTGGATCCACAGATACAGCAAGGATGGTGTTTTACTCTATGTTTAGCCCTTTCAACATCTTCAATGATACTAAAAATCTAAATTTATCTGTTTGCAATGTAATTTTTCTGCATAAACTTGGATGCTTTATTGCCAAAACTTAAATGTCAGAATCATTTGAAAAATGCTGTGTCATGCAAAACACCAACACAGGGCTTGAAAATATCACATGGAGCCTCTTCTTGCTTTGCCACAAGCTACTAGACACACTAGAGGTTAGGTCAATCATCTCCAGTTTCACTAAAAATTTTTTGTTCTTGCAAGTGAATTGAATTTTTAGCCAATGTAGCAAGGAGTGTGTAGAGGGATTGTCATCCATCCAACAGAGATATCTAATTGAGGGTGAACTGAAGCTTTTCTCATTCTGATTATGCTTTCTTTCTCAGTTCCGTGTTTCTACAAATGCACTGACATTTGCTGATGGTGTAACTGCTGGAGTCGTATTGTAAACCACATCATTGAAACAACATATATTACAAAATAAGAAAGAACACATATTTTCATTTCCAGAGGAGAAAATGAATACAAGACTACATTATCACTCACATTGTTCTGATGATTGTCCATATTATCTCTGTGGTACAATGATAGCAAACAGTACAAAAATTCCCTCCCTACAGTGACTTAATTAAGCAGGCAGGAAAAAAAAAAAAAGAAAAAGCTAATCCAGAACTATACACATTGCTAATTAATTTTCTGAGAGATGGAGAAAGCAGGTAAGCAAACCCTTCTAACATGAATTCAAACCAAATTTCTTTAATCTAAAGGAACTATATATGGGTTTTGTTACAATTAAGCACATTCATTGGATACAGTTAATGATCCAAATGGAAAGGTCAGACACTGGTCTGAGGCAGAGCTTAAAAACAGACATGTCAGTAATACATATTAGTAGGCAATAGGTAAATACTATGGAAGATTCAGGCTCAGTGGTAAAAAAAGTGAAAGGAGCTATGACATTGGAAGCACAAGTGTAATGGGATGAGACAGGAGGAGGAATAAAGAAACGTGGAATGACACTGAGATAAAGATGTTGTGGGAGAAGACCCCACACATCGCTGGCTGGGACAATCCCTAATGGCTGCAGGCTGGCATTCTCCTCCCAAAGAAAGCACTGCTCTCCCTGTACAGCCCAATGCAGAGCCTTGGTTTCCCTGTCTGTGCACATTCCCACTGAAGTCAGACACATCAAATCCATCTTGAATACACTCTGCCTGTATCATCTGCATTATTACATTCCCAATCTCTAATAAACTGGGGGAAAAAAGTCTTATCCTCTCAGTCTACATTCTCATTTTGGTTTTGGATGTGACTTTTAGGACATCTGGAGCTTCTCTTGGTGATTCATTACCAAACAATTGCAAAAGATCTCTTACCCACCTCATAAGAAAAGTTGCTCAGAAATGTCTCTAGGCTAAGATGTCTACGTTGAGAAGTTCTTTATCATGTGTGGCAAAGAGGGAAAAGGACAGGGATAGGGGAAGGTGACTGGAAACACATGTGGAAGCTGTCTCTGCTTTCTTTGTCTTTTTTCTGTGTTTTTTTTGTTTTGTTTTTGTTGGTTTTTTTTAAGTTCGCTTGTGTGTATTTCAGTTCAAATTTTTTTTTTTCAGAAGAAAATACTGAAAAGGCAAAAATCACATAGTCTGATGCTACATATACTTAAAATGCAGTCTTGTGGATGTTTAAGAATTGATCCAAGACTTCCTGGTGAACCTTAACCAATTAATAGTGACTTCTATAATAGATGGAATAGATAAAGATTTTGTACTTCATATGCACACTGAACATCTATATTCTTTTTCCTTTAGATTTATGAAATGAAGGCTTTTATAGCTGCAATTCAGTGGAAGATTTTAATGCTCCAAGTAAAAAATAAAAGGTAGCTGAATATACTGAAGTATTTATTAACTGAGTCTGGTTCTCTGAGGGTTTGTATCAGCAAGATCCACTGACTGAGCTGAAAAATTTGTTCTGATATATTATGGCACAAAACTTTTTTCCTGGACAGACCTTCTAAGATTTATTTTCAAAGCCTCCTGCAGTCTGACATTCAAGGTAGCAATATTAAAAAGACACAAAGAACTAGGAGGTGCTCAATTCTCATTTAAATGAACTACCTCATCCTATCTTTTTCTCTTAATCATAATAAATCATATTTGCTTTTAATACATTTTTAAAATCACTCTGGAAAAAAAAAGCTATTCTATATTTTTACTGCTTCTTGGCAATAGAAAGTCCACTCTAAATTTCTCTTACTGAAAGGTTTTGCTCACATATCTGTGACATGAAACAGATCAAAAAAAATGCCATGTTCAAGCTAATATCAAATAACAAAAATTAGGAAGCTTTAGATGAAAGAAAAGAACATGGAAAGAGGAGTGAAAAAAGAGATATTTGGGTTCCGTCTATTTTGTAACCCCAAAATTCTAGCCCAAGAGACAAGACCTAATTAGTTCTTACACTAATGGAAGAAAAGGCAGCCATGGCTTTTCCTCTTTAGCCTCAGTGTGTTAGGGTTGATCATAATAAAAATTTCTATGAAATTCTTACAGTTCCTTTATCCTACTATGAGGTGAGAATATGAGGATGCATGACTGTTGCTCATCTATCTCTCAACAAGAACAGTATTCTAAGGTAATTAATTATTCATGTTCTAGCTACCATTAGTAAAAAAATAAGTCATGGGAAACTTGCACCCACTATAATCATGCAGTTATAAGGGTCTACACAGTGCTTCTTACAAAACTGCAATTTCATAGCTGGTTTTGGTTGGGATAGAGTTAATTTTCTTCATAGCAACTGGTACAGTGCTATGTTTTAGATTTGCTTCAAAACCGGCACACTCAACAGTGTGCTTCATGAATAATAAGTGCAAACTTTTCCATAGAAATGCCTACCTCTAGGCAAAAGAGAAACATCTTAGAGTTTCCTATCTGACATTTCAAACAGTATTTGCTTTAGCATTCAAAATCCTTCCACTCCTACTGCTATTATACAGCCACCTCTGCAGTGCTTAGTCATCCTCAGAAGATGTGAGTGGAAGATCTTCAAGGGTAGTTTTCTATAGTCTTAGCAGTCCAAATGTGCAGATTCCCAACTAGATTTCTAATTCTGCCATTACTAAGTAGATATACAAGCTCTCAGCACTTTCCTGTTCTAACCTTCTGTCATGTTTTTGTTGTGAAGCATTCACCCTTTGAAATAAATTGCAAGCAGCACATTAAAGTACCAGGAAGAATAAGCAGACTTTCAGACTTGAAAATAATTTCACTTTCTGACAGGCTTTGTTGTCTTCTGTATTCACACCTGTCTTTAATAAAAAAATCTAAGTAATAACTACCTAAAATAAGTCTTTTTCTTCCTTCTACTCGTCATATTCTTTTTGGCTCTCTAAAGTAATCACATATTATTCACATTATTTCTCAACTAAGCAAGGCATACAGGAACAGCAAAAAACAAAAAAGTGCAAGCTTTTTTCTATATTTGAAGAAAAATTTTTAAAAATAATAAAGAACTTAACTAATAAATCAATGTCAGGAAACAATGAAGACCACTGCACATTTATTTAATATAAAAGAATTACCATGATAAGCCCAGATCAATAACTGTGGGAGAAAAAGTGACAATAGTATTGGTATTAGGCATTCTTAGAGCTCAAAAAAATATGAAATTTGTATCAATTGCCCCCAAAAAAGACTTATTTTATTACATGTACATTCAATGAATTGAGCCACAGAGTAGCACACATATGCATTCAGAAACATATGAGTTCTTTTATCTTGTATGGGCATGACACAGGAATAACCATTGTTTCCTGAATCAGACTAATCGAGAGCTCTGCCAAGCATTATTTAAGCCTGGTTGAAGATTGTCCTCTGAGGACACCCTTTTCCATTTTTCTGAGGGAGTGAGCTATATATGTTGGTGTGAATATGTCAGACATCCTGTCAAAGACTAATCAAGAATAGTTTGCCTATAAAAGCAGTTCTAAAACTCACTCCTCACCCTTTTCAACCATCTACCATATGGCATAACTTTAAAGGGTCTATAGACTAGAAATGACACTGAAGGAAATTGATAAACCAAGAGAAAAAAAAAAAAACAAAAAACAACAAACCCACTCTATTCCATGGTGAGAAGCATCTTTATGAAGTACAGCTGCCTCAGTAAAGGGATATGACTCCTCTGACTAAGTGTAAACATTTGTAGATACCTACATGAGAACTTATGTTCCTGAGCTTCATTTGCTGCTGAAATCTAGGTTTCTATCACCATTTAAGACATTTGGCGAGTTCTTCTAGTTTCTCTTCTGCTTCTTCAAGAGTATCTTTCTGATTCCTGTCTGCCACGCTTGGGCAGATGCTCTAGAGATTGTAATGTGGATTAAAAAGCATAAGGTTAGACAATTGAATTGAGCCTCTATGTTCTTTTTAGCAGTGTGACAAGATATAGTTAACCCTAAGAATTACATTTCTCTTTAACAGTAAAAAAATAAAAGCAAAGAATGACCAAAAGAATGACCAGTTGATACATAGTCCCCCTTAGTGGAGATGACAAATTCAGATCATATGAATTTTTCTCCAGGACTTTCATGAAACAACTCCAAAAGGATTTAAACTAATGAAAAAATTTGAAATAGTGAATTTCAAGACCTACATGGTTTTTTTTTTTTGTTTGTTTTTTAATGTTTAGGTACTCTTAAAGAAAAACAACTTGCCTGTCAAAAGTGAAATTGTTTATTGAAAAATAACCATCAACCATAGTTGTAAGGTAAAATAATTTGTAATGATGCAAATCTAAAAATGAATTTTGGTGGACTCTCACTAACACAGAAAATATTTTTTCTCTCTTTATACATATTTTTACTGTTGTTTTTTCTAAACGCATGTTTAGATACATGATCTGTCATAAATAAAAACACCACACAAAATCATTTACCTAAATTATTTTGTGCTCTATCTTGGCAGAGGTCGCTTTAAGGCCTTTCAAGAAATAAAAGTAGTTCAGTTTTGAGGAAAGGAAGTTGGTGACTGCTGCAGTGAGGGATGTAAGAAGACTTAGAAAGAAAGCCTCAGTGTTACAGTCTATTTATAATTTATATTCACAGATGGCAAGATAAGTGGTGTGACAAGTAGAAATAATCACTCTGTCATATTCACTAAACCTATTCTAACAGATGTGATACTCACAATACATCTTTTCATCATTGTAAAAATGCAACGGAATGGGGTTTTTTACTACTTGCCTTGAAGAGAAACTTCCTGACTGGTTTGCCTTACAGATTTGTCTTGCACTAAGAACTGAACTTTTCTCCTTCTTGATACACTAGAACTTTAAAATTCAAATAAATTCTTGTTTTTCAGTCTTGCAAATATTGTTCTGTCTTAGATTGCTCCACCAAGTCTGTCAATCTCCAGCAGAAGAGAGACCTCTCACTCAGAGTGGTGACCTTTGTATTTGTACATACTGCATTCCAAGGATGTTCTTCACTATTGCTTGAAAGACACAAAGAAATTGTTGTTTGGATTTTTTTCTATAATTTTACTTTCATACACAGGCAGCTTTCTTAAAAGCTTCTTGAACTTTTGCTTTCAAAAGCTATGTTTATTTTCATTTCTTTTTTAAGAGTTATAACAAAACCTGATTTTTCCTTTGTTCTTTTCTTAAATCTTTCACCAGTACAATTTAACTACTTCCAGTTATATTACACTTGCTGTAATAATAAGAATAATTATAAAACCCAAATTGTGATTTGGTATAATTAATGCTCTCTGAAGTTAGGCAAATAGCCAGCTGATAAAAACTGTAGTAGTCATGGACTAAAGCGATATAATCAAACCTGAAGGAAACAAAAAACCCTTCAAATTCACTAGCGAAGTCAAATGATTAGCAAAAGACAACAGTTTATTCTATAGTAATCAGAGGTAATTGTGACAAACTTTGATTTATAAAAAGAACAATTTCTTTACACTAACTCTAGATATTTGGTAAGATAGATCTATTTGACTTGATGTTTTCAATTCTTCCAGTGATTTCACTAAGTTTCATTAAAAATAAACAAGCAACTTTTCAAAAAGGTCAAGCAAAAATCAGATCTATGGAATTATGAAACTGTGGCCTCACAGAGAGCAGAGTTCAAGAAAATTTTCCTGGTTATTACAGTAATACATATAGGATATGTGAAACACGAGAAGTTTTAGTTTTTGGGTATTTTATACTTTTCAGCCACTCCATAGAAATATTCAGCTGCTATCACAGTGATCAGTAGCTAGTAAAAAATTGAAAGAAAATGTTCTATGCAAGGAAAAAAAATATCACAGAAGTCTATATACATACGCTTGCCTGTCCTTCTGTCCTTGACCAAAGTATCATCCCAAGATCTCTTTACAGTGTAAACTTGGATACTGGCTGCAAGAAAAAGACATCACTGTTCATATTAGTACTTACTATTTTATGTTCACCCAGTGGACTACTATTGACTACTATTGAATTTTAGAATAATAGAGTCAGAAGGGACCTGAAAGGATCATCAAAGTCCAACTCCTGGCTGGTCCTGCATGGGACAGCCCCAAGAATCACATCATGTGCCTGAGTGTTCCCAAAAACTTCTTGAACTCTGCCAGGCTTGGTCCTGTGCCCAGTTCCCTGGGGAGCCTGTTCCAGTGCACTACAACCCTCTGCATGAAAAACATTTTTCCAATATCCAACCTAAACCTCTCCTGACTCAACTTCAGGCCATTCCCTTGAATCCTATCACTGGGCACCACAAAGAAAAGGTCATTGCCTGCCCTTTCTCTTCCTATCATGAGGAAGTTGTAGCTGCAAAGATATCTCTCCTCAGTCTCCTCCATGCTAGACAGACCAAGTGACCTCGTGCTCCCTGTCTACGTCTTCACCATCATCATGTCTCTCCTTTGTATGCTGTCTAATAATTTAGTGGCTTTCTTATATTGTATCACCCAAAACTACCCCCAGCACTCAAGGTGAGGCTGCCCAAGTGCAGAGCAGAGCAGGACAATCTCCTCCTTTGTCCAGCTGGAGAGCTGTGCCTGATGAACCCCAGGTGGCCCTCCTGGCTGTCAGGGAGCCAATGACTCATGTTCAACTATGGCATTCACACGCTCTGAAAAATCCCTTTGCCCAGGATTTTTCTCCTGGGAAGCTGAGAAGCCTCAGAGAAAAAGAAAAACAATTCTTATCTCATTTGCTTCTCCTGTGTTTTGCTCATCTTGAATGTGTTTGGAGATTGTTTACCCACAGGTGATTGTTTCATTGGATTCTGGTGTGAGTTGTTTTCACTCATTGGCCTATCAGTGCCGAGCTGTGTTGAGACTCTGGAAAGAGTCATGATTTTTCATTACTATCTTTTTAGCACTGTGTAAGTATCCTTTCTGTATTCTTTAGTTAGTTAGTTTAGTATTTTTTAACATAACATTGTATCATAAAATAATAAATTAGCCTTCTGAGAACATGGAGTCAGATTCATCATTCAGCCACAAGGGTCCCTGCAAATACAATACTCAACTTTTCATCAACAAGGATCCCCAGATCCCTTTCCACAGTGCTGCTTTTCACCATCTTTTTCCCTAGTCGGTAAATACATCATATAATTTTACATTATGCTGGGTTTTAACCTAAGCTATTATAATGTTCTTGCCTTTTTTCTTCCTAGAATAGGCTTTGAATAAGTATTTTTCTGTACAGGATGCCTGCAAGAGGTATGGTAGGTAGTATGAGGCACTATGCTGCTAGGGAGGAAAAGTGAGTGTGCAGTGTGATTTACCGAACTGTGACAAGGACCTTTACTGCTGCAAACACAAACAAAATGCAACATGCACTGAGGTATTTTATGAGTGTTTTCAGTGGCAGGGGCAGACAAATTCAGCTGTCATTATTATACATTCCCTGATACATCATGGAGAAAAAAGTGCCTCTTTCTGTATCTGTTGCTTCCCCAAAAGGTTTCAAAGAGCTTGTGCTGCATATACAAGGCTGCAGGTCAAGCAGCATAAGTATAAAATAGTAAGCGTGAGATTGCTGCAAGTTCTGAAGTAAGCCAGCGACTTTGGATTTCCTTTGAGGATTTACATTTTTATTAGCATCCAGAGAGCCAAACTGCACAATGAGTCTGGCAAATGCACTAACTGCTGATAGATAGCCAGTAATTCCAGGAAACAGAAGGCATCTGATATGAAGCTCAAATATTTATTTGCATTTTTAATCTACTTGTTTATTTTCTGGAACATACTGAAGATGTGTGTCCCATTGTAAACAGATGAGAATCAAACAATGCTTTGAATATAACCAGAACTTATGTTTGACAGATGCTTCTTTGTGTCTAGCAGTATCTTTTGGTCTAAAGGTTTCAGACAAACTCTGCTTTTTATGACTGGTATTTTCTACTAAGAAGGCAAATAGCATTAGTCACATTGGGCATAATTGCCTAAAACTTAGTAAATGCTATAAAAACAGATCAGTTCAAAACTGCCTAAACATGTAGGTGACTAAACTTATAAGCATGTGGTCATCCTTCAGGCACAAAAGTGACCATTGTAAGCATACAGGTGCCCATGCTCTACCTTTTGATTTACAGGAAGTGAAGGTTATTGGTAATACACATGAAGTGCTGAGGAATGATGGTGACCTTCTATATAAAGTCAAGCACAAAATTTTAAAGAAGATTTCCTGTCTCAGTGTATGTTCTTGTTTTCCTTTCAGAACAACTTGCTCAAATTCATCAAAGCTGCTGTTAGCTTGACAAACAGTTTTGAAGTAAAATCTGTAACTACTAAATTGTGAGCATTTGACTACTTGCATTGTGGCATTAAAAAAGACAGAAATATTACCAAAAAATCTTCCTTGCTGTGTACAGTTGTTTTTTGAACTCATCCAAAAAGCTTACAGGCATGTAATATTTTAGCTGAATTTCTCAGCTAAAATGTGGGTGGACTAAAGGAAAAAAAGGTGCTTGTGTCTTTCAATAAATTGGAAGTTTATCTGCATTTGTCTGAATTGGCTTCAGGAAAAAGGCAAATTTTTTTTTGTGAAGAGTGTAATTACACCAGCAACATAGAATATCCTGCTTATACTGGCATTCAACTCCAGTTCAGATTTCTTTTCCCAATACCTTTAGTGAATCTTTGGGCCTTTCTGTTAACAATTTGCTTCTCAGTGGGCTAGGAAATGTTTGTCTGTCACAGAAGTCTGTCAAGTTCTTTGCCAAACCACATGCACACTGATAGCTACTATTTATTGATGAGAGATTAGTCCTGATGCCATAGATGCCACGGAATAAATGCTAAACATGAAACAGTATGATCTTCATCACAACAGGCACATTGAATTGTTCAGTTTTAATGTGATCATGTTTCACAGGGAGAGCTTAATTTTCATTGTCAGGTTCCTGTCATGACCTTCCAGAGAGCATGGCTGTAGTAAACCTTTCTTCTTTCTTTTCTAAACCTGGCCAGTCCTTGGATTTCTGCCATGTCAGGGAGCTGCCAGCCAACGGAACAGATGGATCTCACAAGAGACGGGCTCTTCTTTACTGAGTTGGATGGTGACTGTATAAGGTGGCAGGGCTAATCAATTTACTTGCACCTCCCAGGTTATACACAACACAGGTAAACATTTAGCAGAATCATATCAATGCTTGTGCAACAAGAGTCAAGCATAGCAATCTGTGAAAGGAAGCATGCACTTTATGAAAGATATAAGAGGATTGTAGAACTCTTAACAACATGCATTTAGATCATTTAAGACAGCTAAACTTCTTAATGTCTCCCTTTATTAAAGTCCTCCTTTAATCCTGACATTTACTTTGACCAGTTTCAAATTCACAACTCTTTTGACACTTCTGATGTATTGGATTTGATTTCCCAAACCTCATTTCTACTGTTCACGACAGAGCTGCCTTCCTCATCTGATCCCTAGTTTCTGGCTGAACATACCACTTCTTCAACAAAAAATTCTACACCATGACAAGACTGGAAATTTCATAATACCACAGGTTTAAGGTCAAAAAGGAACCATTAGATCATCTGATCTCCCCTCCTACACAGTAGATGTTATTTCATTCCAGTGTAATTTTGTTTATTTCATGCTAGCCTACTTTCATTTTGAGGATATTACCTTAGCTTTTTTTAATCTTCAACTTTAATTCTACATACCTCCATAATGTCTTTTTTTATAATAAACTTTTCCCTGTGTAAAATCTTCAAAATTACTATTATTTTTCACTAATACTATGAATGAAACAATAAGTGTGGAATTGTTCTCATTTGTCTGTGGAGATTTCAAAGATTCTGGTAACCTACACTGTGCTATGACATCTAAAGGACAAAATTCTAATCGATAGAATCTATCCTTGGGTGTTAGTCATAAAGGACATATTGAGAAATAAATAGAAAGATGTCGACAATTTAAAAGTCAGGAGAAATAAAGCAGCTAATCACTTTTTTCTCTTTCAGTCCACCCACACAATATCTAAAGAAGGCTGAGAAATTCAGCTCTAATATTAAATGTCTATAAGCTTTTTAGATGATTTTAAAAACAACTGTGCATAGTAAGGAAGTTTTTTTGTATATTTCTATTTTTTTAATCCTACAATGCAATTAGTCAAATATGCACATCATTGAAGTCACTCGACTGCATACTTACGGAGGAAAATGTGATTTTGAAATTCTTCATTACTTGTTTATGTATTAATTTCATACCTGGAGAGAGAGAACTCCCATTCTTTTGCAAATAAGTATGTTGTCAGAAATTGTTTCATGTTAACATTCTAAGATATAGAATTCAGTTGAAATTATGTCGATGCTTTTAAACTGGTAAGCAGCAAAACCCAAATTTGACTTGTTTCCAACTGTCAAAATGTAACATATTGAAAACACTAGCCCAGAAAATGTCTATGGATTTTCTAGAATTAAATCAATATGTATGTACACTGTATGTGCATAAACTGAAGTTCCAAAACAATTTCATACAATAAAGACTATGGGAATAGGTCTTCCATAAAGACCATTATTCTTGAAACAGGAATGACATCTATTGTGTCAGGAAAACAGTACAATAACCTTTTATGACATGGCAGCTTTCAGGAATAGTACATTGGGCATAGTAGGCATATAAAGTCTGTTTTGCAACTATTTAATTCTCAGTTTTCTATCCTGGTGTGGACCAAAAAGGAGCAGACCTGTTTTGTACCCCAATTACAAATGTTTTGAAACTCTTAATGTATGAATGGTAAAATTACACTTGTGTTTAATAATTACTGGAGTAAGTAATGATTTTCTCATTTATACCCTAGCAGTCATCAAAACCCAAAATCACATATTCCCAAGCAAGTGGTTCATGTCTGTATTTCAGTTTTACTTTAGTCTTCTGGAAGAACAGGTGTAAGGGAGCAAAAGCCCCATTTCTTTGAAACTGCATAGTCAGATAACCATAAGTGTAACCATATTTGTGAGATAAATAAATGCATAAATAATTCCAAGGAGATTTCATGTGTTGAAGAGAAATACAGACATTTGATACTTTGATTCTCCCATTACCTTATGATTGAGGGGATAAAAACAGATGCATGCAGATTGGTCCCCTAATTCAGAAAACAAGTTTTTGCAGACAAGACGCATGATCCTTTTAAAGATGACTGAGGGAAATTCTAAAAGATAAAGACATAGAATAGAGTTAGGAAAAAAAAAGAAAATCAAGGTAGAACACAACCAAATAGGACATCTGTTACATTTAAAAAATTATTCACATTATTTTATTTTTTGAAACATTTTAGTAGACTTAAAAATATATTGGCATCTTTTAAAAATCAGCAGAAAACACCTTGTTAGGAGAAGGCTAAATAAACTCAACTCATTTTTTTACTGGACAGCTACTCATAAGTGTGGATGGAAACAAGAAGGGAAAAACACTGCCACAAAAGTTTCAGAAAAATACAGCTGCAACAGCTTAGGTCAAGGGTTACTGGGATGTAAGTGAAAAACAAACCACTGAATCAAGAACAGAAGGGTCCTTAGCATTACAAAGATGAGGGAACTGTGACACTGTGCACCAATCCACTGCTTGATTTCCCCAAGGGAGTCACTGTTGTTCAGGACACTGGCCAAAGACACTGTTGTCTCAGCACTAAGTTTTGTAACCTGGTCTGTCATCCAGGGAAGTCTGCCTACCCTGTAATCTGTTCTAGGCTAGTTCAGAGTTGAGAGATCACTTTGGATGTAATGCACACTCCCCGCTCTCTATGCTGTTATCAGTATACCACAATATGGTTATTGTGGAAAGACTAACACTGTAGCAGTTATGAACTGTGTTAAGATAGGGTGTAATGCTGAACATAATAGTCCAGAAGCTGATGGCAGCCGTCTGACAAAGATGAAGTACAGTGTGAGATGTGCTTAAGGGGAGCTATGAACTTTCTATATACTCTGTTAGGGGCTGTGCAGTGAGTCATTTCAGCATGAAGGATGCCTTGATATGCTGTTGTGTACCACTGCTGCAATTCATTCAGCAACTTCTGTGTCACTCGACAGAGAGTTTTAATCCTGAGTGCATGATCCTGCACAGCTCCCACTTGTCCAGCAAAGTCTCATACATTTTGATCACAATTGCTAATGGATTCTGCTGTTCTATGCCTTCAACAAGGTATCTGAGTATTACCTTCCACCACTCTTACTGTCATTCCCATACTTCATGTCTGGGGTACGCTAAATTTGCACTTTTATCTTCCTGGGTGGGCACTGCTCAGATTGGGCCATTGCCATTATTTAACACCCTTGTGGATTGCTCCACCAGGGTTCATATGCACATAATTGCTATGTCACAGTCCTCAGAGCCACACAAGTCCTAGAGCTTGGCTGTGGGTGCCATGCCCATGGTGACTATGGCATAACCACTGCCTTGACTGGCAGTTTCACACCCTCAATGCCTGTTAAAGGGCCAGAATTATCTGCCTAGTTTCCCACTGGATAGCTTGCTCTTTTCTGCCTAATTTCCCATTGGATGCCTTGTTGGCTTCCTGATAAATTATATTCGGTAGAAGAATACATGTAAAAAATCTATACATAGATTTAATTACATATTATCTTATTTACTCATCTTTTATTTCCCATCCTTTTCTTTTCCTGGCAGTGATGACTTCAGTCCATTCTGTATAAGGCTGATCACATTTTCTGCTTCCCTGTGCATTTTCAGTGCCTTGTTTGCATTGACCTCACAGGTTTTATCTATGCTAGGCAATTAAAGTGCCTTCAGCCATGCCCTTACGTCTTGAGGTGAAGCTACTGAATTTATCTTATTTTTGGCAACAGTACATTATTTATTTGCTGTTTTTCTGATGATTTTCGATGGTAATAATGAATCATTTTTGTACTTCACAGCAAATGCTTATTTTCTTAACTCAATTCCCTTTGGAATATGCTTTGACTTCTGATCCTTAGTGAGGATACATGCTGCAGTTGCTCACAGAACACATTGCAGAGGAGGACAACATCTTGTAGAGGAGGAGAGGCCATGCTACATGTCTAGAATATGAGGACAGGGCTGAGAAATATGGCCCATCTTCAGGGTCAAGGGAAGCTTGAGGGAGAAGGAGGGAAGGAGAGAGGGAAAAATGAGCAGTAGTGGATGAAAGGGAGCTTTCACATCCTGTAATTAAAGGAAATATTATTTTTGCTGATACCACACATAAGAAAACGATGTAGTTATAGTGATATGTCAGGACTGACCTCAGAAGAGACAGAGCTGTGATAAATCCACCCTGAAGTTCATTTGGAACAAATGAACAATGGAACAAATTGGGGTCAAAGAATGTAGCTGCAGAAAAAGGTAGCTTATACTAGTTTTTTCTTATTTTTTTTTTTTAATCTAGAACTCCTTGGAAGGCTTTCATTGTTTCTCTCCACAGAAAAGTTGGGGGGATCTTATCAGTACCTGTAGGTACCAGAAGGCAGGGTGCAAAGGGGATAGTGCTAGGCCATTTTCAGTGGTGATGACAGGACCAGAAGCAATGGGTGCAAGGTGAAGTATGGGAGGTTCCCTCTGATCATCAGGTGATACCTTTTCTTATGGGCAGGATGACCAGGTATATGTTTCCCACAGACACAGTGGAATGTCCATTCTTAGAAACAGTCAAAAGCTTTCTGGGCATGGTCAACAGCAACTGCCTCTGTGTGACCTGCCTGAGCAGGGGGTTTAGGTGAGGTGACCTCTAGAAGTCCCTTCCAACCTCAACTATTCTGTCATATTCAGATTACATAATTACTCAATAAGAAATCTAAAGATGTTTACTTCCAAATTCAAACATTTTGCAGTATCATCAGCTATTTTGAGCTAATTGCAGTCAGTTTCAA
Source organism: Molothrus aeneus (assembly GCF_037042795.1). Taxonomy (NCBI): domain Eukaryota; kingdom Metazoa; phylum Chordata; class Aves; order Passeriformes; family Icteridae; genus Molothrus; species Molothrus aeneus. Next base: position 70,771,503 of record NC_089647.1, on the reverse strand, counting down.
GTGAATAGCAAGAATCCCCCCAAACCACCTTCAATTTACAGAAGCTTATATAAATCACGTAGTAGGCATCCTTAATTTGACATTCCATTAACTGAGTACTTCATCATTTGGCATTATGCTAGACAGCCTTAAGACAGATTTCTGAAAGCTCAGAGTTGTTTTCTCCATCATAAAATGTTACAGTCAGTAGATTTTATGTTTGCTTAATATTTTTATAATTCAGCATCGCACTGCTAATTACAAATAATATTAAAGCAATCAAAACAAGTGTAGTAAAGGGTGAACTCTGCAAGATATTCTGTCTAGTGATAGATCACATAATTTTCAAATAATGAAAGCGACAGGATTCATAACACGAAACTGTCACATACATTTTATAAGTAAGAAAATATTTAGATTAGATTCTGCTTTTTACTACTGTACAAAATCAATCTGATTTCCAAATTTATCAAGTTTTCAGCCTGACTGGAAAGCAGATTTTTTTTTAATTAGGGTTCAGTAATAATTGAAATAATTGTTCTTTGCTATTGCTTAGTGCTTTCATCAGAGCTCTCAAAAACTCTGATTACTGTTGACTAATATTCTTTTTAGAAAGTTATCTTGTTTTACAGATGGAAAAACTATGGTCCACAGTCCTTTTGTTTTTTTTAGAGTCACACAGAAAATACATCCTTAATACTAAGAACAAGACTTGGATTGCCTTGGCAAAGGCAATAATTGTGTGTTGTAATAAAATGCAAACAACTTATAAAGTGCAATTGGGAAAAATTTCCAAATACAGCTCCTAAACTTGTATTTTCACCAGGTTAATTTTTTCTGTAGAGGATTCTTTGTACTTCCAAAAGGTTTTACATGTACATTACAAATTAGAAATTAAATTCTTAAAGGTTTCCAGATTTTTGAGAAGAAGCTTGACTGACACAAATTACAAACAGAAGTGAAATATTTGTTTTACACATCTTTAGCAAGCTGAAATTATGAGATTTTTTTGTTCTCAAAACATTGGGCTTTTTTGATATCTCTAATATTTGTGAAATTTTGCATACAATCAAGTAACTTCATTTCTGTAATGTTAGAATACTGTTTAAAAGGAGAATTCAACTATTTCTAGAGGCACAAAACCAGAAAGAGGTAGTGCATTTCAGTTTTGCAAGCATAATTTTAAGTTAAATGTTTGGTATTTGGATATTGATGAGTACAAGACTGTTTAAATGCCACATTGTATTTTTGGGAGGAAAAGTAATATTCATATCTTAAGAGTGCTAACAACAAAATTCATGTCAGATGAAGATCACAGTTGTGATAAAATTATATTTAGAAATGTGAATGCAAATGTATTAGTGCATAATCATTTTAAAGACCCACCTTAGGCAGCATTCAACAACAGTACATGTCCATTGCAGAACTCTAAAAATAGCAACCATTTTGCTTAGATAGGTACTCTCATGCATTTCATAAAAATCTCTTTTATGTCTTTCCTGATAAGTAAATGTTATGAAAATGATACAAAAAAATCATGTTTGTTAATGAATATTTTTCCAGTTTCCAGAAATCTCAAATAGTAATGTAAATCAATCTACCTTTTTCTCCATCCATCCATCCATCCATCCATCCATCCATCCATCCATCCATCCATCCATCCATCCATCCATCCAAAAACCCCAACAGAAAAGGGAAAAAATAAGTGGATTCTGGAGGTAAATAAGGAAAGGATGCTAGCTTTGCTACTCACTTCTGACTTTAAAATGATATATGATTTGGGGTTTACAATGAGGGTGGTTATTTCTGCAATGAAATGTTGATGCTATTAAAAAATGAGAAACTGCATTGATCATCTTCTTGATTAGTTCATTTCACTATGATCTGTAAATACCTTCACTGCAAGTTGAACACATTCAGCATTAAATTTTCAGTTTTCATAATAAAATATAGATCAATAGTGATTATTATTTGATACATATGAAATTATTGCCTAAAATATTAATTTCCAGTAAAATATATTTTTACATTATTTGACATTTTGTCCCTATAGATCTTTATTTTCTTCTTATTAAAAAATAAAATCTTAATTAACTACAAGAGGATACCCTGGGAAAGCAATTTCTCAGTCTCTGTAAGCTATAATAATTACATTCTAATTACTAAAAACATCTCTAAATTTCCTAAAATATTGATATGCAATTAGATTATTATACTTACTTCTGCTGTCAATTAAGAATTATGATAAAAAAAGTTTACCCTAGCTCTTAAACGGAAAGTCTTCATATTTTTAGGTACTTAATTCAGAAAGTGGCATTAAAACATCAGAATTCAGGACCCAGTCCTAAATTTTGCGTATTGGAGCACACACTTTTTTTTGTCAACATTAGTGAAAATGCTTGTTCCTGGAATGAAAAATCTGAAGAAGGATCCATGCTCAGAAGAAGTCAAGAATACCTAGTGCAATAATAGAAATTATTTTGGAAGGACTTGGAGAATATTTCTATGCCACTAAACATATTTGGGGTAATCTGTGTTCTGATTACTGAGAGCAGATATAGTCTCTTTCCCTTCTTTCCATAATGGAAAAATCCACATATCTGGAAAAAGTGCATAGAAGAGCAAGCATGACCGAGGATTTGTGGCAAAGGTTAAATAAAGTAAAGGAATGATGGAATAAACTAAAATGCATATCTTTGAAACTTTGAATGGCATGAGGAAGACAGGTGTTTATTGCCTCTCTCAAAATACAAACAAATGAAACTAAATAAGACTAAACATAAGGAGCAATCTTTTTATAAAATGAAAACTTCGGTTGTATAACTTCTAGCCACAGCATTCTGATGAGTTTTAAAAGCTTGATGGATATTCAAGAGATAATGGACAACACTGAGCAAAGGAAAACCATCAAGAGATGCCAAAAACTTAGAAAACTTTGTTGGCAAGCTTCTCAGACACAGATTGTTGGTAGTTGGGAAACTTTCTGTGAGGTATCACCCAGAGTTTACCTTATCCTAATACTCTGTTTCTATTATGACCCTTTTTTTCTGTTGTCATCTAGTTTTGGAGGCAGGGTTCTTGGTTAGATGGACCTTTGAATCGACCTCTGATGTCTATTCTTATGCTGTGGTCTTTTCTGATCTTATGATCAAACACAGAGCAATTTGTTCAGCAGCCACTTAGAAGATGACAACACCAATCACAGGGAATATCAAAAGGAAGAGACCGAAAATGGAGATCAAAATTCTCTCAGTTTTCAGTCCTTGTGAGATTAAAAAAAAAAAAAATTAAAACTTCTTGGGAAATAATCTCATGAAGTTTAAAAGTAATTTATAACTTGATGAGTCAAATTCCAGTTCTTAATTAATAACATTTCCAATCAATTCAATTAAAGACATCAAAACACCTTTAAAAAATACTGTGTTTTTCAGGAATCATTAAATCTATCCTTCAAATTAGGAAACAGAGGAAGAGAAATTTTGAAGTGGATGACAAAAATTTAAAATTAAAAATTGGAAGTCTTTATTTTAATTAAAATAGAGAAATTACTAACTAACTAAATAAAGCACTATAAAAAAAATTAAACCAACTCAAAACTTTCTCTAAAAAATCCAAATTGCAGATTATAGAAAAATGCAGATCCCCCTTACAGTGCAAATCAGGTTTAATGGTGACAATATTGTCACTATTTAAAGTACTTTTGTGGCTGTGTGTGGGAAAAGTCTGGGTGTAAAATTACATTGTAATAAAGAGAGATTGAAGTTAGTATGGCTGACTTCCTACACACAATCTAAGGGAGACAAAACTTAGATTCCGGCTCGCTAGTGTTTCACTTTGAATAGGTTCTTCCAGTTGTGAGAGATTGAAGTGTTAAAGGTTAATGACTCAATCATTTATAAAACCCCAGGCTTTTCTGAGGCCAGTTTTGCACCCCCAAGCTGAGGAGGTGTAGGAGAGGTTTGAAGATGTGGTGTGAAACCCTCTGGTCTGTGCAAGAAGGGCCCAGGTCCAGGGTAGGTGAGCAGCACTGCTGGAGGATGACCAGGACAGACTGACCTTTGTTTAGCAATAAGCTGGGTGTGAGCCAGATAAGGGAAGAGGCCCTTAAGAAGCAGATCCTACAAAGTGAGATAGTGCTTTTTATCATGCCAATGTTCTCCCTCCTGATAAGGATCAGGTGAAAAACTCCCCACCAGGGGAGAGGCATGGGCACTTCCACCAGAACCTGAACCTATCTTAACCCACTGAACTTCCCCCATCACTGGTGGACCAAGACTGGGCCTATTACTTTGATCAATGGGCTTCTACATCGCAACAATCAAGTCTTGTCTCTGGATGCATGGGTGGTGATATCTTTCCCCTCTGCTATCTACTTGGCTATCCTTTCTCTCTCTTTCTTTCTTCCTTTCACCTATAGATTTTCTTATGTGGTATTTTTATACTTTTATCTTGCTGTATTTCTACAGATAAAACCAAAACAGCTATTTTCATTCTGTGTGTTTTTTCACTAATCTACCCCAAGGGGTCTATTAATAAGAGCTTTAGTTGCCCCTTGAGGGGCAGGTTGTAACACAAGTCAGATATTGCCACTGGCAGTCCTCAAACCTTAACCTGCAACAATTTTATTAAGAAAGAGTGTGATTCCATGATCTGTTACTGTGAGACCTTCAGGGGTGCAGGCAGTGGCTGGCAGTGGGTAACAGGTTAGGGTAGAAGTGTGGAGACCTCGGAGGGGGTCTCAGTTGGGGTGGGTGACCAGGAACAAGCCATTTGAAGAACGCTTTGACCCAGCAGGACTGCTCAGTGAAGAGTCTCCATAGTGGGATGCTGACAGACTGATAGGGCACAAATGTCTTGGCTTTCCTGAGGTGCTCACAGCCTAATCAAACACAAAGGGTTAAAGGAAATATCCCCTTTTCACATGACACTGTGAAATATGGGTTTTTTTAATTCTGACTTTTATTTCCTATTCCTATTTTTTTAATTCGTGAAAAAAATTATTAAAAAAGTTTTTTGCAGGGTTTTTTTGTTTGTTTAGTTGGTTTTTTGGGGTTTTTTGTGGGAAGGGTTGTTTTGGTTTTACTGTTTTTTTAAATTAATTTGTAAGTCAGGATTCATGTCCAGGTTTAAATGAAAGTTGAGTAAATAATATGAAGCAAATACTTTATACCATCAAGGTATAATTTATCCTACCTTTCTTAGACACCTATTTTAGAATGAGATTAATTTAATTTTAGATGTAATTGCTTGTCTCCATTGGTTAATGAGGAAGTTTGATGACTAGACATTATGGGTGGAATTAATGTCATTTAACTTTATGTATCTGCACTGTATATATCTACATCTGAGTGAATGTCTGGAAACTCCTTTGTAGCCACTGAATGGATATAAATATTTTCAGGGGAAGCTTATGTGGCAATTTAATAATCTGTACTAGTTTTGGCCGGGACAGAGTTCATTTTCTTTATAGAGGTTAAAGAGGGGTAATGTTTTGGATTTGTGCTGAAAACAGCATTGAGATAGAAACAAAGAAATATTTTCATGATTTCCAAACACTGATTATGCAGAGTAAAGGCCTTTTCTGCTCCTCGTGCCACTCCGTCAGGAAGGAGTCCGGGAGTGCACAAGTTGGGAGCATATCTGGGTGGGACAGCTGACCTCAAATGACCAAAGGAATACCCATGATACCCATACCATGTTGTATCATGGACAGTGTATAAAACTGGGGGAATAAGAAGGAAGGAAAGGGGTGCTCAGAGTGATGTTTTTTTGTCTTCCCAAATAACCATTACTTCTCCTTGAGATGGCTGAACACCTACCTGCTGATGGGATGTGCTGAATGAATTCCTTATTTTGCTTTCCTGTGCACACAGCTTTTGCTTTCCCTACTAACCTGTCTTTATCTCAACCTACAAGTTTTCTCACTTTTACTCTTCTGACTCTTTCCACCATCCTGCTGTGGAGGAGTAAGTGGCTGTGTGGGTCTTAGCTGCCTAGCAAGGTTAATCTACAAGATAATCTATTTTAAAAAGAGATGGATTTCACTTCACTTACTATAAACATATTCTAGATAACTATCTCAAATGTATAAAACTTCATACATTAATTTTTCTAAAGTCTTTCCCTCTGTAAGAACTGAAATAAATTCCACCCACATTCTAGAGAGGTCAACTCTGGATTTACTAAAACACTTACAAGTGGATTAAATGTGACTATACTTGTTGCAAATCTAAAAAAATAAAATGATACAGATTTTACGATTTAAAATGAAATGTCTTGTTTGTGTACATTCTGATTTCACCAAAGTTATCTGATTCTTCTAATGGACTTGTTACAGAACTCAAAACTTCTCAGGCAATGACACCCACTCCTCTACTTCAGAGATTTAGTTCCTAATGCTTTTTGGTACCTTTGAAATCCATGGAATACTGCAATGGTACAAATTAATTTTAGTCATCTGATTTTTGTCCTGGAAATTGGCACTGCTTACCATATTTTGCCACTCTGTTTATTCTCCTTGTATTTTTTTCTTTAAAAGAAAGAGATCCCATACTTTTGGACACATTGTTATCAATATTTCAGATATTTTTAGGGGGAAAAGAGAGGATTGTTGGGAAGAAAAGGTTAAATGATGAAGAACAGTGAAGAGGGAGTAGACTCACTCAAGTGACCTTGCAGCTGGGAAAAACAAGGCCTGAGAATATCAGCGTAGGAAATAACATATTATGCCTGCTGCTGTTTATCCTTGGTTTGTTTTGAGAAGTAGGATTTCTGTGTAGGGGTAACAGGTGTTTGCAGAGACTTGGATGCCCTCTCCCAGGCTGCTTGAGCTCCCTGTTGGGAGAGGCTTCAAAGCAAAGATCATAAAAAGCACAAGGCTGATCACAGCATGATGGTAAACTATGCATGCACAAGCCTTTTGTAAATGGGTGCCAACAGCAGCCCTGTCAGCCACTAGGATTGAGCTGAGCCTGATGGGGCCCAAGTCCTCATTTTGTGTGCCTCACTGTCTCCCAGTGCTGTTTCAAGATTCTCCAGTCAGTGAGGCAATTAAATAAATTTACTCTTTGAATTTCAGCTGTGGTTTTTTTTTTTTGTCATTATCAAGTCACCTGTGTGTGTTGATTCACCCAAGGATATTGAAAACATCCAAAAAAACAAGCACTCTTCTACAGACCCATAGAGTACAAAAATAATCTGTTCCAAATCTAAGATAGATATTTATGAATTCTTTACCATTTAGTTCATTACAGGAGCAATCACTGCACTTAAAGCAGGTTTGTAATGAAGTAGGACTTCTGGATTCACCACAGAGCTAAAATAAAAGCCCACCTTTTTGATTCCCGTTTTTAACACAATAGAAAAAAGCTTTGCATGCACCCACACTTAACTACAGAATGATTCTAGGAGAGCAGATAGGTAACCTAAATGACCATCCTCTTATTTTAAAATAGATAAATTTAGGGTAGAAGTCCTCCTATTTGTTCTCCACAAAAACTAAATTAGAACTCAAGTGAAAACTGCAATTTCCCACCTCACATATTTAATCTCTTTTTTTTTTGTTTTAATCATGCTGAGAGACTTCTGAAATTTTTTAAAGTGGAATACTCAATCTTCAGTATTTTCAGTGGAAACTCACTTTTCATATCATATATTAATTGCAAACCAAGTGCTTTAAGTGAAGCTATAGCTAATCTAAAGAAACTGTTCTTTTAAAAAGAATGTCTTTTAACCCATTATGTCTTTGTAAAATACAACAAGAAAACTGCAGCAAATCAGTAGAAAAAATTCACTATATTTGTCTTTTATGCTGTGGTAGAGGCATCATATCTCAGAAACAGGATTCAATCTACTGTATAAGGAAAAAACACCCTTGCCATAACATTGTCTACTAGTGTCATCAGATTGTAGTCCTCTAATATTTTGAGTTCAAGGCAAAATATGCATTCAGATTTGGGAAATTCTCTACCTAGAATGGAAGAAAAAAATTCTGGAGAAAGGAACAACTCTGGACATTAATTATTTATTCTAAAGCTAAATGAAGCTGAGGATACCTGTTCTTTCCCACCTGAATACCACAAAGTCTTCAATAAGTTGCAGAGATGAACAAAGACAAGCTTGAGGATTACTGAACTCCTCTGAGTTTTGAGAAGACAAAAGAGAATTGAAGCTTCACAGTGGGAGTAAAGGTGAAGGTAAAGGGTATAGAGATCCTATTAAAAAGACTAAGCAAGTCTTACCAGATAAATGGAGAAAGATCAGTAAGAGAGAGCTGAGCTGACACTGAAGAAAAAGCAAGATGACACAGTAAAATAAGAGGAGAAGAAAAAGACACAAAAATGTATTTATACTACATGTGGAAAAAAAAAAATACGTGAGGGGTTCCTCCAAGAGGTATATTTATTCAACACATGAAGTTCTTATTCTTTATGTTGGATGTTAACACTTAGGAAAAAAATCAAAAGCATAAAGGCTGAACACTGACAACAAAGGTTTTTTTGCTTGAAGCATAAGTCATTAATCATGGTAGTAGCAAAACAAAGCAAACTATGATTTAGAGAAATTAAATTTCTCTAATTTTTTGGAAAAAAAATGGTTTTAATCAGTTTAGAAAATTATAGAGATGAACAGATTTGGCAGACATAGAGCATTGTGTTCATTGCTTCTTTATTGTTCTGTGTATTTATCACCAAAACTGCTAGATATTCTAACTCTAGGAAATGATTCATCTTTCAGATGAAGATAAATTATTGTATATGCAGCAGAGAAACTGAATGAATTAAAATGCAAATAAAGGTTCCATGATGAAATATGCTAAGTTGACTTCTAAATAATTTGCTTACTATTCAGCCTTCATTACTTGTAAGAGTGGTTTATTATTTTCTGTCCTCAAAACCTGAAGGCATAGAAAAGTTCAGTCATTCTGAAAGAACTTTGTTTAAACAAACTACTGTTAATCTTCTGCTTCTGTGATAATTTAAAATTATCAAAATTTAACTGTCTAATCCTGAGAACCTTCTCAACAGAGAGAAGTTAATATTAGGGTGTTTTATTCCCATAACTTTGAAATTTAGTATTCACCATTTTGTGAATAAAATTAAGAATAAAATACAAATTACATTTTCCAGCAATTTCTTGAGTTTCAGGTATCATCCTTCCTGTCTTTGTTAGGGACATAATCTTCACCAGTCACCTGGATAAAGGGATGGAATGCATCTGCACTGCAATTTTGTGGGTGATACTAAATCAAGTGAGATGATAGTGGGTTGGGGGCCAGGTTGCCATTCGTACAGACCTCAACAAAGTGTAGAATACACCAACAGACACCTCATTAAGTTCTGCAGCAGAAAAAATTCAAAGTCCTTCCTGACTCAAAACAACTCCTTGTCTCAGCATAGGCTCAGAGCTGATTGGACAAGAAAGTTTTTTTTTTTTATGGAAAAGAGCCTGGAAGTCCTCATGTAGAATAAGTTGACCAGGAGCCAGCAGCGTACTCTGGCAGCAAAAACCACTAATTGGGCTGTCCCAGCAATAGTATAGCCACTAGGTCAAGGAAATTATTATTCTGCTCTATTTGACCCTTGCCTGGAATGACGCATCCAGTTTTGGACTCACAGGAACAGGGAAAATGTCAGTGAATGGGAGAGACTTCAGCCAAGGGATACCAAAGTTCTCAGAGGTCTGAAGCATAAAATGTGTGAAGAAAGGCTGACAGAGCAGGACTGTCCAGCCCAAGGAAGAGAAAGGTGGAGCAGGGAGCTCACATTATTCTACAGCAACTTAAAGAGGTGCTGTACAGCTGATGGAGTCAGACACTTGTCATACATGAAGAGCAAAGGCACAAGAGGCAAAAACCCCTGTGACTGCAAAAAAGGAAAATTCCTACTGGATACAGACATTCTTCCCAGTGAGAGGTTAAGCACTGGGACAGCTTATTTCAAAAGCTTGCAGGATTTTTGTCTTTGAAGATGTTCAAAACTCACCTAGATAAGGCCTGAACTAATATTGAAGTTGCTCCTGCTTTGAGCAGGATGTGTGAGTAGGTGACCTTTGGAGGTCTCTTTCAACCTCCTTTTTTATATGATTTTATGATTCTTTCCATTTTTAGTCTACTTCATCACTTTTTTCATTAAAGTAAGCATCTTGAGAGTCTTATCTGTGGGCTCTGTATTTGTATGTGTATGTGAACCTATGACTGCATATGTACATGTACATTTTATGCAGAGACATAATGAGTAACTCACTAATTTTCCAGAAGGTTAAAGTAAATCCTGTGAAGATAAAAAACAGAATGTGTATAAGCTGGAATGGTGCTTGTGTTAGAGCAGCCATTTAGAGACTTGGACAAGATGTAGTTTTAAACTAAATTAATCTTTCCTCACATACTATGGTATAAATTAGCTCTTTAACATTTAAAACCAGCACATGGCTTATAAGCTTCTGAAAAGAAGTAAAGGAAAGTATATAAATTTTAGGATATTGAACTTCTTCCTAAGTTCTTCTTAAGTTCTTTTAAGTTTAACTGTTCTTTGGGACCTAATTCTGACATCTCAACTGCATGAAAGCAGAGCTATAAAGTCAGAAAAACTATAAAGAGAGCGTGTGATTCTGGTTGCTGCCTGAAAATGAGGATGGGCAGTATTATTATTTCAATATATTTCTGCTTGTTCATTGCTTGGCATTCTTTTTTATCACTTTGCACTGTTGCTTTCCAAAAAATATTGTATATATATAACTAGATGCTGAGAAAACAGACCCATTTGCTCCAAAATAATCCAAGATCTTTGAGACAATATATGAACCAGTTTAACTGTCATTCAAAGTTAAACCCGTGTTAAGTATTTATGTATTCTATTTATATTATATATCCCCCATATCTTGATTAACTTGCTTGTCATGACTGCTAAAATATATCAAGTTATGTTTAATAAGAAAAGAAACCAAAAATATATGTAGAAGTGATAATGGAGTCAGATAATTTTCAGAGGTATTGACAAGTCTCATCCAACCATAAATTAAAACAATTGAATGATTATGCGATTTTGAAATGTTTCTGAATATGATGAAGAGTGCATACTTTCAAGAGGTTACAAAAAACCCCTACTGTTATCCAGCAATGAAAGAAAAAGCTATTTATTTTTTAGAACTTTTGAAAAAGTATCAGAAATCATTGCTTGTTTCTTCATTTTACCATAGTACTGAAGAAAACATATTAATTTGTACTTTTTCATGTAACAAACAATAAGCATCTATAATGACAACATGTATGCCAAATCTTTGGTGCAAGCCTTGGATGCAATTCCAAATGGTCAAATCACTAATAACCCCTGAGAATAGCAGCTTCTGCCAGAAATTAAGGAAGAACCTAAGCTATAGAGCTGCTGATGCCATTCTAAAATAACAGTGTTTCTAGCTGTAAGAGTAATTCTAACTGACCTCAGCTGCTTTGTGCCAGAGTTGCTAGGGCAACTTGTTCCTTGTAAAATCTTTCTGACTTTCCATGAAAAAATAATTATTCTTTAACTATTCTAGTGAGTCAGTCTTCTACAGGATTCTATGTATTAAGTTTTTTCAAATTCCACTAAGGGAGAGAGATTTTCTCATCATGGATCATAAAAGCAGTCAGTGTTTTGAAAGTTTCACCTTAAAAACAAGTCAACAAGATGACAATTTTCTTTATGCCTTGGATAGCCTGCTACACATCAGTTTGATAGTGTTTTACAGCTGTTTCAGAAATATATGTAGATGGGTACTAAGGTACATATTTCTACAAGTCACAGAGAATATAACAGAAATCTAGACAAAAACTGCCAAGTATTTTTCATGCTATTTACCTTCAGTGGTCACAAAGAAGGGCCTTAGACATGAAAAGACGATTAAAAAAAAAAGTGAGCTTTGCTTTTCTGCCTTTGTTGTTAAAATAAGATGATCTTACTATGTACTGTTTTTTTCTATAGTTAAAGGGTGAAGTCATGTACTATATGTCCTCTAAAGGAAATACTGAATTTCAACATGTAGTAGCACAAGTACATTTATTTACATGGGTGAGAATTCTGCTGCACTTAACGTTGTATTTATTCTTCTAAAGTGATATATAAGCTTTTTAAAAACAAGTTTGTGTGACTAATGTTCCCTGAACCTTTGCGCTTACAAAATGCTCATTTCAAAATATGTGTAGGTGTGTTTAAAACTACCCAAATGCTTTTGATGGACAAAGACCTTGCTAAAATTTACCCTGTGGCTCCTTAATAGTGTTCCTGAACACAAGAACATGTCCAAACATGGAATTAGAGACATATGTTAATATGTTTGAATGCAAGCACAATGCTTCATACTCTAGCACATACATTTCAGGAGACAGCATAACAGCATTTTCAGCTGTCATTTTCCATTTCAAGAACAACAATATATGCAGGGACATAGATTCTAATATAATGCAGATTACTATAAATCTACTTATTTCAATGTTATTTTGTGAAAGAATTCTTAGAAAACTCTCCTCACATCTGCATCTTAGCAGAGGCAAAACAGATGATTGCCTAAGGCAGTGGATGGATGGAAGCAGCAGAAGGACCATGCAGCTGTTAAGATCTTTGCCTATTCCAGTGCCCTGGAAACCCTGTTCAATCGCTGCCTTTGCATTTAGAAAAGGGAATGAGTATATGGGTTTTATTAGAGATAATTTTCCCTCATTCATTTTCACAGTGATCCATTCCAGCTCATTCTCTTCTGAATATCAGCCTTAGCCTCAGTTTCTGATTATTGGGGCAGCAAAATTTTGTTCTGTTGGTAACACTGAGAAACTATTAACAGCTTGTGAGTACTCTGTGCTTTTTCCATGCTGCCTCAAAAAACCCTTTTGGTGTGACATATTTCCTACAGTTCTGCTAAGAAAGGTAAGGAATACACCTATTCTTCTACTTAAAAAATTTTCATGACAGTTAATTCTCCAAAGGACTGACTTCCTCATATTCCAGCTATTAGCACCTTGTCACTAATTTCTGGAATTATATGATTATGTTACCACAACACTCATTTCAATTATCAACTCATTTCCAATTTCATAACATTTTACTATTTTACTTCATGGTTGTTTTTTCTTTTTTATTTTTTTCCCAGAAGCACTCAGTTTACAGAGAAAGATTTCGTACTTTCTTGCTGTTATTTCTTAGGACTGAATCTTCTCTAAATCATGGCATTGCAAACTGTATGATTTTATTTACATAGGCCCAAACCAAAGATGCATTTAAACACAGTGATAACTTAGGCACTGGAGTAGTCCCATACAAACCTAAGAGATAATTTACAATGGTAGATGATTGCTACCATAGCAATTGTATCTTTGAGCAAGATTGTTGAAAAAAAAATACAGTAAAGGGTTAAGCCACTCTCAGGAACTCATAAAAATGCTCAAGTTATTTAATGTCGCAAAGCCCAGATCTGTGGAATATTTTGATTCAGACCACATGCCCCAGAGGCTGATGCTCAGTAAGTGTCAGAATTTATTCTGTCAAGGTAATTATCCACTTGTTTTACAACACTGCCTGAGTATGATTATTGTTACCTATGGACTATTTTGTCTTCCAATGACTAAACAATGTTGTAGCAAAAAATGCCAAAGGTTCTGAAAGAAACGTCTTCTAAGGCAATGCAAAGAGAAAAATTACAATTTTTTTTTCTTTCTAATCACATTTCCAGGATTTGTTAGTTCAAGCTTGTCTTTACATTCAAAGGTCAGTGACTCTGATTTCCTTGAGTTACTCAAGGATTTCACAATGCCCTAGATACCTATGGTACTCATGTTATCTGGTCATATGAAAAATATCAGAAGTTCACCGAGCCCATGGAATTTCATATGCAGATGATTTACTCATTCTTGTTCAGCTCAATTAGAGGTAAAGGAGTTAACAACAAAAAAGTTTTGTGAAAAGATTCAAAGTTAAACAAAAATATCAAATAATACAAAGTGAAATACATTGACATGAACATCGATCATGTGATGTTGATCACAACTACTGAGCAGATAATAAAACAAAGAAAAAAAGTCTTTGTCACTCCAAATGTACCTGAGTTAACATCTCTGTAGAAGTGATTTGATTTTCTCAGGGTTCATACCCATATGTATAGGATTTAGTAGACTTTTACCTGAGCTGCCTAAGAAAAAGAGGAGATAAGGGCCACGACTGGCCCAGATTTTAACTAAACACAAGTTAGCCCACATTGCATGTTCCCCAGGATTTCCCAGTCTAGTACAACCATTTAGCATCCAATTTACACCAATCCCTTCAGGTTCAATGGGAGCCACACAAGAAGGAAAGAAGCTGAAGATATTCACATAGTACACTGTATTCATGCAGACTTGGTGATGGATACACCCTGAAACACACTTTCTCCCCACCTTCAATACATCCAGCTGGAGTACAGGGTTTCCCCTCTGTTCTACAACAAGGCAAAACAAGGAGCAAAGTGGCTGCCTGAACAGATACAAATTGAGATAGTTAAGTGGTAATTTTCCAAGTCCCAGCTTGAGAATACACTAGTGTATGGGAAATACTGTTGGGGAAAAAAGGGTGGAATACAATTCAAGATAAGAAACAAATTTTTAAAAATTACTGTTTTTTAAAAAAATTGAATTAACCATCAATCTCACCCATGAGGAAAAGGCCCAAATGGTTGAAGAAATTACTGTAAAAATCCATGGCACAGAACAATTTACTGTTTTACTCAGTGTGCAGCTGAGATACAGAGCCAGAGATCTTTGCTCACTAGTCCTGAGCTAGGGGTGAGTATGGATGAATTTCAGATGACAGCAGGGGCCTTGACATGGGGAAAGATATTCCCACTATGTTGAGGACTTTCCATAAGGGAGAAATGTACAGGTGCTGCATGATTAGAGCAAGGGCATATCCTGACAATGGAAATCTTGAGTCTGTAAGTTACTCACCAATAGCTGAAGAACTGCAGCCCTATGAGCTGGGCAAAACAAATTTGAGGATAACAAAAAGAATGAAGAACAAGGATCTAATGTATCATATACATATGTAAGAAATATAAAGAGAAAATTTGATTGTAACATGGACTTGCACATCAGTGAATGTGAAGCCAGGTGTGGAGTCAGTGCACAAGTAAGTAAAATAAAACTATGCAAATCCTAGAATGAAAAAAAAGAAACCACCAATATCATATACCTCTTGGTGAAGAGCTCAGGATGTAGGTGACTCATTCTAGTCACTCCTGTGGCTGACGCCAAGGGCAGCAGTAGAATCAGCATAAAACCAGAAAAAGGATTGCATATTAATATTTTTAATTTTTTTAGCTTTACCCCAATAAGTAGATATGGACTACTAACAAATCTTTGTTTATCATGTTAATATTTCAGTTGCACTAAGAAGAAATTCTTGGGGTTTTTAATATTAAGTGTGTTTGCTTTTTGCCTATAGCAAGATTTGGAGTATAACATGAAAGGAGATTTGTTCCCTAATCTCTAAGAGCTCACTTTTTACTCCTTCAACTAAAAATTTTGTAAAGAAACCACTATGCTGAATTAATGCATAAGTTTCTCAGAAAAAAATCAGTTTGCAGAGAACTTCTTGGGGCTGTAGTCTGAACTGAGTGTAGTCTGCTCGGTTTCCTCGAGCAAAAATGAACCTTCAACTGAATGTCTTGGTGCCTCATTTTTCAATGTGTGCCTCATTCTTCTGATAACAGAAACTGGGGACTGTCTCTATGACACTTGCTGATGTCAGCATTCTTAATAGAGCAAAGTTAATATTTATTAGAGTGGCATTTGATACTAATTTAATGTAAAGTAACAAAAAATGCAGAGAAAGAACAAACTAAAACAACAGATTAGTTGGAGGTACAGTTTTACAAATTCTCTTGGTTGTAATACTTTCTGTGAAGAAAGAAAGAGATAAGAATCAAGGACTGCCAAGTCAAAAATGAAATATTATAATGAATGTTGATGCTTCATTGTGGAGCAATGAACCATCTATCACTCATCCTGACATTAAAGAATGATGATGCTTGATGGTTTCATTCTCATTACATTGTTTAACTCCAGTCCACGCAAATTTGTTACTGTTAGATAGACAGCCCTATCAAACATTTGGAAAAGTCTCAAACTTCTTTTAGAAGGAAAACTATATAAAAAGTCTAATTCAAAGACTATAAATAAAGAATTGCTAGTTAAAATCTTTTTCAAGGAAAAATAAAAGAGATAGAAAAAATATTAATAAGGAAAATACATCCTAGATTGTTTACAAATATGACAAAGGGATAGATTTGTGGCTAATTTCTAAAGAAGTTGATCTGTTACATTTCTTGGTTAATTATACTTCTTCTATGAAATGTCTCCAGGGAGGAATGCTTGGAGTGTGAAATCATGTAAACCCAACCAATTATCCTGAGGGATTCTCATATTCTAGATTTCACTCATTACTCCTATTTAGCCTGTATTTATTTGCAAGGTAAGGCAAAGTACCTCTTAAGAAAAGAAGATCTTTTTTCACTTGATCTCGATAGAACCAAGAGACTAGATAAATGCATTTTATCTACTGCTTCCTAAGACTTCCTTTTTTATTTCCTGTTCCTAGCTTTTTTTATTCCCTCTAAATGCATCTTGATAAAAATATTCAAATCAGACTCCATAGCAATTACATTTCCTTGAATATTATATCATATTGCAATTCTCCATATTGACCTCAAGTAGTACTTCACCTGTACTTTGTTTTTGGAAGAAGATTTAATCTTTTTTTTTTTTATCCATCTTTTTTTTTTTTTCTCTCAAGGCAAGCTTCAAAAAACAAATGACAGAAAAATAGAATTCTGTTAATTATTTCATTTCTTCTCAGTGTTTGTGTTGAAAAGCTGAAAGTTCTTATTTTTTAAATTCAGACTGGTGGTCCTGGCTCTTGAACTGGATGGGGTTCAGAAATAACACAAGCCCAGGTCCCACAGCACAACTGTCTTATGTGACTAGCATTGTGATTTACTGATACAGGCACATTTAGGGAAATCTAATAGAGAGAATTAACCTGCAGGGTCTAGGAAAGCCAATGTTATTGAGTCACTATCAGATTTAGTTGCACATTCAATGTAACTCTCCACAAATTAAAGTGCTGAAGCTTGTGGGATATACATTATCTGTCTCTCTATCTATCTATCTATCTATCTATCTATCTATCTATCTATCTATCTATCTATCTATCTATCTATCTATCCTTCTATTCATCCACTCACCTGCCTATCTGTCTAAATAGGAATGGATATGGAAGCATTCCCTTTGCAGTGGAATTAGCCACATTAGTTGTAGGCATCTCTCTGGATAATAGGTGGCCCTAGCAGAAAGAGTTGGAGCAGTTCCCGGGACAGAAAGGAAGAGGATAATTGTGCAGTATGGATTGCCGTCGTATTCATTCCTCGTCCTTTTTCTGTACAACAGTAAAGAAATACAATACAGGAAGCCAGCCTTATCTATCACACATCATCCAGGCCCACAGTTCACCTTCTCTTCAGGTAATGGCATTCTGTAGAACTTGTCCTTTGGGGCTCAGCAATCTAAAGATTTATAGAATGTCTTATGGACATTCACCTTAATCACCCCTTTTTTCTTCTAAAAATACAATCAGGTTAGTTACAATTTTACAAGTGAATTTCTTAAAAAAGAAGCACCACATGGCTGCAAGATAAAGTCATTTTCCAGTTGTCCCCCTCAGTTAGGTTTCAAGCTTCCAGAACAATACTTGTAGTGAAAAACACATGGATTCTAACTCAGCCCCTTCCTGGAGTGCTATGGTCATGAATTCCTATGCCTAAAGTTATTTCCTAATTATTTTTACCTTTGTATTAGATATTACACATGAAGAAAGACACCCTTCTATTCAGAAAGGTCAGCTTCATTACAATGGAAAACACCAAAGAATAGTATAGGGACTTATGATCCTATATTTTCAGAAAAAAGGGCTGAGAATTTATCTTTTGGTGTTCTGTATTACTGTGGCTTTATTTTTATCTCTTCATTTATGCCTGTAGGACTAGCAAGGAAAAAAGGACTGAACCAAAACTGTTCAAAGGAGCATAAAAGGAAGAATTCACTCGCCCACTCTTCTGTCTGGAATCAACAGAATATGAATCTTCCACCTGTAATTAAAAAAAAAAAGGGCTTATCCCATAGCTACACAAACATTATACAAAAATTATTCATGGAATAGAAGTATATATTCTATATATTCTTGTAAATATAGTATTCCAGACTATACTACAGAGGGGTAGCCAGCACCAGAGGTGGTGCTTATTGCAAGATAATATTGTTACAAATTGAAATGGGAAAAGTTCATGTAACAAAGAATGAAGCTCTAAGAATGAAGAGCAGCGACCGCGACCCAGACAGAGCTTTTTATGGTGTAGTATGCAATGCTGGAAAAGTCAGCCAAATGTTTATTTTAAAGCTGACTACTTCTGTTTTATTACAGTTTGGACAAATACATAAATAATTCCTTAGATAGTTTAAAACAGAGTACCTCTTACAAGGCTCAGAATCACATCCTTGTGGGCTTTTAACATTTCACTTGGAGACAAGAAAAACTTAAATGTTTCAGCAAAGTTTCACCTGCTTTCAATTGCTCAGTCTCATAAATTAAAAAAAAACCCCAATAAATTCATTATGCCAAGCAGAATAGCTGAAAAAATGTTGCATCAATGCCCATGAACTGAATTCATCATTTTAAAGCTTTGTATTCTGATAAAAGTTAGTCTGTGGTTAGAGACATGCATTCAGTTGCTCCTATTAGACTTATATAGTTTAATTTTAATGTGATTCTGAAAAGTGAGAGAAGTGATACAATATTATCTACCTATCTGTATTCAGTAAATGTGTAAGTATAACATATACTACAAGGTCATCTTAGCTTTAGTTACAATAATTTGTCACTGAAAAAATTGCAAATATTTAATTTTAGGTGTCCTGAAGGGATCAACATACAGAATTACTCATTCAAAACATTGCAGTTAGTAGATCAAATCATAAACCATGTATATGCAACATTTATTTTTCTACTCTCTTTTCAACTATTCCTGAATCCCATCATTAGAGCTGTATTCATTTACTCAGACAGACCTTTAACATTGGTAAGATTACAGTTCTATGCATGATTTTTTTTCCCATCATTAGTTATTGTAGGGAATTGAATGATATTTCCATTTGTGGAATTGAAATAAATTGAAGCTGAATGTTTAATAATGTAAATAAGGTGGAATTTTCTATTGTTTTCTCTTTAAATATATATCAGAAGATGGTTGCACAAAGGATGTGAGAGAGCAGTACCGCTCCATGATGTGCTAAATCTAAATGCATATTGGATTTTGTGCTTGTGGACTTTGTGGACTATTTTGACTTACGAAAATTTAGAAAGTGTAAATAAGAATTAAATTTTCATGTCCAGCAGCTTGCAAAGATCTTTAACACTATGGCACTAAGCTGACATATCACAGGACTTGTGAAAATGAAATTACATATCCAACCTGTTCTCTGAAGGTCTTGTTCTGCTGCCTAACTAAACTGAAAATTCCGTATGCCTAAAAAATTGCTCTTATTTTTCCTAAAATCAGTTTGGCAATTGAGTTTGCCTCATTCCTTTTGAAAAGTAAACCATGTTCAGATATATTTAGGAAGAAAGGTGCAATGCAGAACTAATATATATATTCCTAGGTATTTAATAGCTCAAAACAATTTCTGAAATTATCAAAGAGGCAGAAGTAGCCTATGTAGACACCTAATGAAGTCAGTTACCAGAACAATTGTTCTGGTGGAGTTTGAGTTAACTGAATTACAGAAATATAGAAGATAAGGTCAAATCTTTATTGAGAATTCAGTTCTCCTGATGAATGATGATAATAAAGTATTTGGAGTACTCTTAGAAATATTCTAAATTATGGATTCACTGTGAGGTGTTTTGCTTGTTTGATTATTGGATTGAAAAAAAAAATTGTTTTTTTTTTCCCCACTAGAATCTAATATTTCCAACTATGCTATGAGAGGGAAGTTAATAGAACATGGAAAATAAATTCCAATTAAACAGAGAGAATATTTTCAAAAAATTTAAACTGCTGGGCACTAAAGCAGTGCTACCAAAGCCATTAGAGCAATGCTACCAAAGCCATTAGTGTTAGCTCCCTTTTTTTTTGTAGAGCATTTATTTACCTATATTCAGAACACCAAGGTCATTGGTTTGATCCCTGTATGGGCCATTCACCTCAGAGCTGGACTTGATGAGACTTGTGGGTCTCTTCCAACTCAGAAGATTCTGGGATTCTGGGATTCTGTAATCAAAGAGTTACAAGAAAATAAACAAACAAACAAACAAACAAACAATCAACCAGCCACATACAGTCTGTTTTGTACAATCTGGGAGATCCAAACTAAACATCAGAATAGAAGAGACTCATGATGTGGAAAAGTCTTTATCCAGTGAAAGTGAAGAATCTTCAGAGGGTGCAAATAAGAGCAATGAAGGTCTACAGGTTTACTTTAAGAAAATGCATGATCTTCTTAGCTTCTCTCTATAAACTTCCATATTGATTGTTACTACCTCTGTGTATACTATCACAACTGTCAAATGTCACTAATCAGACCGGCTGTCTGATTACCTTCTATGATTTTTAAATTCTGCATTTTCTTTGGAATGATCATTGATTATAATAGTTATAATAATAGTTGACTAAATATTAAGCTTTTCATAACTGACTAGTAAATATTTTGTATTCTGTTCTTTATCCATTTAAATATAGTATTTTCACCCAAGCAAGGGAGATGAGGGGAAGAGTCGAAAACTTAAAATATTGAAAGATAATATTTATCACAAAAGAGGGGTTTTAGGTTTCATAAGTGCTGTATTTCATATGATTTTTTATTATTTCTTAACCAAGAAGCATTCAGAGATTCAAAATAACATTTAAAATAATAATTATTTTAATTCTAAAAGTTACTAAAATATTTTAAATTTTCTTCACAGTTTTACAATTTTCAGACTATCATTCTTGCTGTTCTGTCCTCTCATGGGAGAAACACAAGAGAATCCAGGGAATCTGAATAGTGGGATACCCAGCATATTTAAATAAAAAAATTATAAGGCAAAAAAAATACTGTTGCTTTTCAGACTATAGTATATCAAGGCAACTGAAAGAGACTCAATATTTTTGTTCAGATTATGTGAATGTTTAAAATAATTTGCCAAGGTGAGGGGGAAAGGGAAACATTTTACATCTTATAAAATAAGTAATTTCTAAATCTGATCCATTTTGAAGGAAAAAAGTAAGTGTTGGAGATAAAAAACTTGCATGTAATGAATCCATAAAATTTCTCCCTAATGTATTCACACTGCTTTCATCCCCTGATCAAAATACGTTACTTGAAGCACATAAAATATTCTGAACACAGACCATTAAACCCAGCCCTTATTAGACACAGTGTATCTCCACACATAATTTGGATTTTTGGTGTCTGCCCAGCTTGTGGAATCCTAATAAAATATGTCTAAAACCACAAGGATCATAGTTTCCTGAAAGAAAAAGGATACCACCCAAAACTACTGAATTTTTTTTGGTACTTGTATTTTCTAAGAATCATCTTGTACAAATTCCTGTTCAGAAGCACATAAAAAATGCAGAGTAACAATCGCATATCCAGAATGAGCAGAAAAATGCAAAGGAAAAAAATAATATCCCCATATGCAAACAATATACCTGTAAACATGCAAGTACCTTTAGTGATTTAATGCTTGACTATCTAGGAGAAAAAAAACTTGATTCTGTCACTCCCAAGAACAATGAATGTTGGCATAATCTCAAAAGCCAGACACAGTCAACTGTAAGCTATCTTTAAGGATTTTCTCTAGGGACTAATTAAGCAAAGTAAACCATTGTCATAATGAAGCAAAACAATGTATTCAAATGGACAAAAAACAGGAGGAAGCATAGCTGGGACAGAAGACCTGAACTGGCTAAAGGTTTATTTCACACCCTACTAAGTCATGTTCAGTACAGAAAGCAGGGGAGTTGACCTGAGGGGCCAGTCAGGGTTGGGTATAGGATTTGGTATCTGTTAGTGGATAGTGAGCAATTCTATTGTGTATCAGTTGGTTTGATTTTTCACTTTATTTTCATTATTTTATTTACTGATATCATTTTTTTTTACTTTGTTTCAGTTATTAAACTGTTTTTGTCTCAACCTAAAAGTTTTTCTTTTGATTCTCTTCCCTGTTTCACCAGAAGAGGATGGTAGGGGTAGGGAGGAGTGTGAGTATGTGGGTCCACATTGCATTAGTTGCCAGTTGGGCTTAATGCATGACAATCCCAAAAGTAAAGAAGCAATTTATTATTCTTTTTTTTAGGTTTGTTTTTTTTTTGCTACCTAAGAGATAATTGTCCCAGTAAGAAGTCAGCAGGATTTCACTTGAGAGATTCTCAGAAAAAAAACCCCATAGTTCCATGTGCCATCATAATATAGATGTCTAATATAACTACAAGATTTCTTTCTTTCAGTGTTTCTGTTTTGGCTTGGTTAGTCTGTTTATTTCCTACTAGTGATAAATTAGTCAATAAATTATTCAGTTCATTAATTTTGCCTAACTCCAAATTTTTCCTTATTATCTATAAATTTCTCCTTAAAATTCAGGTCTTGAATTTGGTCCTAGTTCAAATCTTTTGGCACTTTTATTTTTAGCTTGGATCTGAATTGGACCTGCTAGGAAGCTTCAGCCCCCATCATGAAACTGTGCTTCATGTAGGCTTATCCCAAAGCTTCAGCTAGCAAAGAGAAGACAGGAGAGAGTGACAGTATTGGGATTTTCGTTCCAAGTGGGTAGACTGCACAGGGACTGGTGCAAACCAGGGAACTACTCCAGTAATTGATCAGGAAACCACTCACAAATCATTGAATAGCTAGACAAGACATGGATTAGAGTGCCAGCCCAGTTCTTGACAGATTTGGATTAGACAGGGGTAGCTATCATAGGGAAATGTAACACTGTTGATGTTAACAGGTAAAGCTGTTAATGGCTCTCCTATATGACCCCATCAAATGGCTGGAAAAACTATGGCTGTGACCTAGAAAAAATATTATCTGAGCCCCCTAAGTTTTCTATTCATATTACACCTTCTCAGGCATTGTAAATTGAGCTTTAATAGCCTTAAGCCACCTCAGTGTGGGTAAAAAAAACAGTTTGCCATGACTTTTGACACAGGCTATGCCTTCAGCCTTTGACAAATAACTTTGTTTTTCAAGTTGTGCTTCAAAGCTTTGTGAAAGTTCTGATCACTCTTTCCTGCTATTTCCATTGGCTTCGTGACTAATATCAGGCAATCAATGACATGCAGGTTCTCATGGAAATTCAAGATATCCCAAGAGAGTGCTTAATCAGGTTTGCCTCAGGTGGAATGCTTAAAAGTAGTCTCTCTAAATAATTTTCCATCAAGGCAGTTTTCTCCTGGGGCAGGACTCTGTATTTCAGTGTCAGGAGGATACTTGCTGATAAATAGTGAACAACAGTAGTATAAAGATCTTCTCCTGGGGCATATATTTCTCTATCTAATTCATCTACTCTTAGGGTTTTTAATAAATTAAAATTATTCTTCCTAGGAAGAAAGACATTCACATGATTCAGGACCTCATGAGAAACAATAATTACTAAAATGAAAAATTTCCCAGTCTTCAGAATGTCTATGCATCACACTGAAGTGATGGAAAATCCAGAAAAAGATCCACTTGAGACTAATATGTCTGAATTTTCATGAACTTTGGAATACATTTTTATTATTATTGCTATTATTATTTTAGATGAATATGTAAATGCACTTCTTTGTGTAAATCACTGGTAATTTACCAGATAACTTCCTTTTCACTTCAGCCCATTCTCATCTGCTGGTTGAGAATAATTTCTGCTGTCCACTTCTTTTGTAGAACTCAGTTTTTATGTGCTGATAATCTCCTCTTGAGATGTGGTTGTCTGATCTGCCAAACAAACATCTTTCAGTTTAAAACCAATCACAAAATGTTGGTAAATAGTTAGACAAGTGATTATTGATCATACATATGTAAAAAGTTAAAAATCAGCCTATCCTAAATTTGGAGAGTGAGTAAAAATATGCCAATTACTTTGAATACACAACATGTAACTGCTCCTATAATATAACAGCTTCTTCTTATAAATTCTTCCTCAGAAGCAGAAAGAAGGATGAGAGAAAAGGAAGACACATGTAGAATTGGGTGAAGGAAGGGTTTCAGTTTCTATGGTGATAATGAGCATATCCAGGCAAAATGTCACTGAAGGAGGTGCTGCCGAATGGCTGGGTATTGTGCAATTCAGCAAGCATAAATGTCTTTACATTTTTGCAAAAAAATTTAAAAACCTGAGCAACAGAAAACATAGCTAAAAAGGGCAGCATGCAGATCAAAGGTACTGAAGAAATTGTGGGAGCTTTTTTTTCTTATTTTAAAGCTTAGCTGAGCCCCATTCACTAACATCTGAGTACTCATGATGTCAAAAAGCTGTGACAGCACCATCATTTTGTCTGACCTCTCTTGCTTTTTCTCCCTCACCTGAATTCTGGGCATTTTTCTGTTTAAACACAGCAAGAAAAAACTTAGAAAAGAGAAAGAAATGTGTATGTCTTCATATATAACAGATTGGAATGAAGAATAGAGGACAAGGAAATAGAATCATAGAATCACAAAATCACAGAATAGTTTGCGTTGTATGGGATATTTAATGGTCTTCTGGTCTAATCCCCCTGCAATGAACAGGACATCTTCAACTAGCTTAAGTTGCTCAGATTGCTGTCCAATCTGATCATGAATGTTTCTAGTGATGGGGTATTTACTACTTCTCTGAGCATGCTGTTTTTATTATAATAATGATAAAAGAAAAGATTTTAATCAGAATTATTTATTGCACAGTATGAATGCTATAAAAGCTATTATAATTTAGTGCACTATGATGAAATATTGAAACCATTAGGCAAGAAACATTAAATAAGGAAAATTATGTTGAAATAATAAAGAAAAGGTTTAAGCAACAGAAGCCTGACAAAGAGGACAAAAAGATTAACTTTGGAAGATGCTGAAGAGATTTAGAAAATAGTGAGTTGATCCAGAGGGCAGAGAAAACAGATTAAGTTAGTTTTCTTGCTTATTTCTTGGTAGGGAGAGAAGAAAGATGGTAAGAGGTCAAAGAGGCATAGGGGGTGAAGCAGATAAAAATGGGGACCACCAAAAGGCAGCAATATTGTCAGCAGATTTAATGGAAAGTTTGAGATATTGTAAAGAGACAAGTGGCAGGAATTTGTATCAGTGTAGATACTGGTGCAGGAAGAGTTAAAAAAAATAAAATTTGTAAGTCTGTCAGGTAAACCACAGCTACTGACAGTGGTGAATAGGTGACTGAGCAGAGAGATTTGAAGCAAAAGCTGGAAAGCTATTTTTTGAACTTTTAGTGTACAAGTTGTTTTTTCCTTGTATAAACACAATATTTCTTGCTTTCTAGGTTTTTCTGGAAGTAGTTCATCTATCTGGCATTATAAGGCAATGTTCACCATTTAGGCAACAGCAGTTATTTAATTTTAAGTGTCTGGGTTATTAGTATATTCACTAGGAACATGCTTAGGTTAGGAGTTTTTTGGTTATTTATCTACTTACCTCATATTCAGCTAATGTATTATGTTATGTATTTTAAATATTATTAAAGTAGAAATG
Source organism: Molothrus aeneus (assembly GCF_037042795.1). Lineage (NCBI taxonomy): Eukaryota > Metazoa > Chordata > Aves > Passeriformes > Icteridae > Molothrus > Molothrus aeneus. The sequence continues at coordinate 70,745,777 of NC_089647.1, read as the reverse complement.
TTTTAATGTATACCCATAAATAATTACTTTATTTAAGCAAAAATAATTACAATCTATGAGTTAGATTAATAAATTCCTTCTATTCAAGTTTAGAGGCACTCCTATCATTTTAATAGAATGCTCTCCCCCCTTTAATTGGCTCATGAGTCATAATTAGTACCATGAACAGCTCATACATGCTACTTTCTAGTCCTTCTCCAGTGCATATCATAAAAGTATACTAGTCTCTAATATGAAATACTTATTAAACAGCTCAATATTACTTCAATTCTTGCACAGATCTAGCTTTCTCAACAGGCTAAAGATTCCAAATCTTATTTCTTTACAGACAGAACTGGGGGGCAAAAGAGAAATAAAACAATGCAAAACTAGCCTGAATAAGGAATAGAAAACATGAAAGTAAATAAGTTCTTAAAATACTATTTTACTGCTTTGGATGTAAAAAGAAATATTTATTTATACCCAAATTGAAACTAAATAAAAAAAAAAAAAATCTTCCATTTGAATATAAAACAATCTACCTGCTCATAGTTGTCCTGCAATTATAATACACTTAAGGGGCCATACATTTGCTTTTATATGCTTGACAAGTAACTCAATTGATAATTATATTATTGTCAGATTTTTGTTACATATATTTTTTTTAATTCTGTGGTCAGCGAGACCTTAATCTGACTTTGGAGGTCTCATTCTTAAAACAAGGAAAGTGAACATAACCTTCAAAACACATTAGCAGTCAATGTTCTGCTTCAATGCTTAGATATCAAAATCAAAAACTAAAAATAAAAAAATAGGCAATCTATTTTTAGGTTAAAAATAAACCTGTACTTACCAAAATGAAGCAATGAGGACCTGGTGAAACAGATACTGAAGCTTTCATTAGTTTGAAAGATTTGTATTTTAACATAAATCCCTTATCTCATTACTTCTTAATAAGTAGATCGTCTTAATAAAATTCATCTTATGCCATTTTTTCTGGCATCTGGGGCTCAACTGAGTTGCCTGCAGGTAAGGACAAACACCAGCTATCACAGGCAGGTGAATGAAACCTAGAGCACACAATATTTTTAATGTAGCATATGTAGATATTAACCAGACAGTACTAGACTAGGAATAATTTTTTGCACCTTATTATACTGTCAGTTGGAACATCATTCATGCTACATATAGTCTAAAATGCTGAAAAATATTCCAAAAATATTTGTACCCTTCTCATTCTTTCTGTAAAGAAATACAGGTAATGGTGTTACAAAGGTGTGTCATTTTAAGAAAAAATAACAGTGCAGAGAGTAGAGGGACTCAGACCAAAAAATATTTCAATCACAAGTATACATGAAATTTGATTAATTACTTTTTTATTCTTTGGGAAGGATGGCATAGTCCAAGAAAGAAAACTTGTTGTATGTGTTCTTAGCACAAGTTCCTTATCCTATTGGGAATGTTGTGCAGTCCAGGATAAGTCTTGCTTTTGCTGCTAATATACCTGATACAGCAAAACTTGCTTGGATCTGCATCTGGCAAGGTCCATGATCAATAAAGGGCTTCTATAGATAAATCAGCAGCAAAAGGAAGACCTAGAAAATGTGAGTCTGTTACTAAGTTGCGCAGAGTGCACAGCAACAAAGGACATGGAAAAAGCTGAGATATTCAAAATCTTCCTTATCATGGTCTTTATTGTTAAGACTGGCTTTCAATGATCCCTGGTTCCTAAAACCTGCAGAAAAGTCTCATCTTGGAGTTTTGCAATTTCAATAAACTGGACAAACACAGATCTATGGGATTTGGTAGCATGTACCCACAAGCACTGAAGGAGCTGATATTAGCCAGCTGTATCACTATGAGGACACGTGATTATCCATGAAAAATAATGGCAACATGGTGACTTAATGAGCTGTTTTCAGAGGACTAGGAAAAAACATATGTACCTCCTGTCTTCCAGGGGGTCAAGAAGGAAGATCCAGGGTACTACAGGTGAGTCAGCCACATTCCAGAAAATTACTATCGTCACCATGATCTAGCCTCTGAAACAAAAAGAGGAGGGGTACAGTTTAGTACAACCTAAACATTGATGTATTAAGGAATGGCATTCAGCTCCGAGATGCAGAGCCCTTAATGTTGATGGCTGAACATAATTATTTATATATGAATTACGTACCTAATCTTTCTTTATATTCAATGGTGATGTAGCAAACATAGCCAATGAAGAATTAATATCAGTACCTATGTTGTTCCTATATCAAAAAAATTATTTTAGGGATATAAATTTTGCAACTAGATCTGACACAACATGTGATAAGAGAAAAGAATATTTCTAGACTTGTGGTTGCTTACAAAGATAATTATTTGTAATGGATTATTTTTGTTAAGTAAGTGCTATTTTCTATCTTTGAAATCAGTGCAAAAATACCATTTACACTATTAGCATAGTGGAAAAATTAAATCTCTGAAAGCTCTACAATAAATTTGTAATATTTTAAGAATAATTTAGGGTTTTTTTACATTATATCTTCTTTGTCCTTTTCTTATATTAACCATAACTCTACTAGTAGCTCTGGTTATGAATAAACATGTTGTCTGGAAAACAAGCATATTCAAATAATTATGAGCTCCAAATCCTGCTACAAATATTTGACTGAACTGTAACTGTTGGAATGAATATGTATGTAGGAGAAAAAATACTAAAAGAAGCAGATGTGGTCAAATTGAAATTGACTGACTTTTTCTTTACAATTATTAGGAAAACTATGTGCATTTAAAATATCTGAGTGGTCCAAACATTTAGCTCTTTTAATCATACTTAAAGTAATTAGAAACTCAAAATCAGCTCTTATCGATTAACAGTAGCCAGAGTTCTTGTATCGTTTCTAGTGCAGCTGCTAAAGTGCACATACAGAGCATGAAAAATTTACTGAGAGTATAATCATTATCTATTATTCAGAGGATTAATTTACAAAATATTGATGATCATTCAGCTGTGTTTTTGCACTTAGAGTCCCTATAGATTTCAATGATATACCTTGAAATTTGCTTTCCAGTGTAACAGCTACAGTACAATACCTAAAGGATTGAGGGATTGGCTTTTGAATATTAGAATAGGTCAAGCAGTGAGTCACCAACAGATAAATATTAAAAGATAGTAAGAAAAAAAGAAAAAGGAAGTTCAAGTAGTTTATAAAAAATGTTTTCCTCATTTCATCGTTATAAAATAAGTGAAAGTTTACCAAAAAACATTACAATGGCAGTTTAAAAAATATTTATATGATGACTGTATCTTCTTTTATAGGGAAGATTAAAAATATGGACCATTAATGCTACCAAGTCCTATTGTGTTTGTAGAAAGTTTGAGTTTGTTTTTTTTTTTTTTTTCCAGAAGAGAAAAAACTTTTTCAGTGAAGATACAACAATTAGTGCTAGGGGAAATAATTATAAACTTTGTCTGTTTTTTAAATCTCTAATGTGAAATAAAGCAATTTGCAAATTTCAGTTGAATCTGTCAAACTACTTCAGATACATGGAAAGAAAAAAGGCATATTAATATATCTAATATTATTTTTTCTTTAAAAAATCTTTTCAAAACATTTAGATCAGATATTTCATTAGAACAAAACCAGGGCTGTGGTATGCTCAAGGAAAGTAAGAGCTAAGGAAGAATGTGGAAGTATTTGATGTCATTTCTTTCTAGTTCAAAACTTCATGATCAGAGTGAGTCTCTGGGGTGTAGGAAATCATTTGGTTTCAGGTTCATTTTCCATTCCATCTAACTGAAATCACTCTTCTTACTGAGCATTGCATATGGCACCGGATAGTAGAATATTGGGAAGTGCAAGGCTTTCAATCATATTTTGAAAGCTCCTCTTCTTTTGTAAAACTAGTCATTTACTGATTAAAGTAAGGACCAGAATCAAATGATAAGGCTCCTCTCAGACCTCTTCAATGTGTGTCTCTACAGGTGAGCTAGTCTTTCTGTGCTCCTTCTCTGCTCAGTGAAGAGAAATCAGCACTTCTAGGGCACGATTCATTTCATCCTAAAGTAGGTGTCAGAAGTAGGTCGGGTGGATTTCTCCCTAAATAGTGCCTCTTTTTCTCTATTGACTATAAAGAGAACCCAGGGTGACTAGCTCAGCTCTATGGTAGACAACTAACACAAGATAAAATTCATGCTACCTGGGATGTGTCAGCAAGTAATACTACACAAGTTCAGATATTTAGTAATGGATGACCTAGTTTAGGAATACAATTAGGGACTACGACTCTGTTTTTCTGCATTGCTACTATCCTGTTCTTCCTTTTCAGGAAGAAAGAGAACTAGTTCCTGTCAAGACTCAAGCAATCTTCTATTAGTCTTGAATTATTCAGTATCTTAGATGAGTATCTCTTCATGGAAAATATATGCAGAACTGCTTTTCTTATTACTTTCATTATTCTGTCATGATCTGTAACACAGTGAGAAAGAGAATTAAATGCTAATCAGAAGATATATGTCTGATAATGTGAAAGGTTTGTATCTTAAAATTCATGAAAAAGTCTCTTGAATATTAAATTTTGGTATGGCTAAAGTATAGCAGCATTCTTATAAATAAAATTAATTCAATTAACATTCTGAAAATACTTATAAAATTACTTCTATATGAAACCTTGATAATAAATTTTCATCCAATATATGAAGAACAACTTCAAGTTAGATCTAGACATTTCATTCTTCTTGAATGTGGAATCAATCTGCACATGAGGTAAGTCTAATATTTGGGATTTTCTGAATATATACAAATATATATATTCATGTCTGCCAATTGCAGAATTAGCCCAACATATACTGAATCAGACCTTCTATGCATATATACTTGAACTATGCATGTGCAGCAGGATCATTGTGAAGATATGTACTAGGATTTTTGGTCAAGGAAATATCATTTGTCTTTGCTGAAAAGATTTAATCCAGATTGTGTTGGATAAACATGTTGCAAACCTTCCAGCATTGGTTTGTCTGACTTAATTTCAGTCCAGCTGAATAAAACCACTGACTCCTATCTTGAAGTTATGATTTTATGAGTTAAAGTTCAAGCCAAAGTAAAAATGTAGTTAGATTAAAATTTCAAATATGTAAATTTCTAAGGGCAATATCAAGACAAAAAAAAAAAATAAAAAGAAGAAAATGCTAAAATCCCGTGAGATCTGCACAAGCCTTAGGTTAAGCAAACTGAATTATTTCTAAATCACCACAATAAAGTCACTACTTTTACATTGAAGCTCACCATTTCTCTAACAAAGAGCCAGAAACTTAGCTCCTTTTCTAATGTAAGGAATTAAATTAGTGTTTTTGTACACCGTTGCCTCAGTGTCATTCAGTATTCTGATTATCAACTGGTGATTCGGCCTTGTGCTTAATCCTTTTGCTTTGTTGGATCTCTGCCTATAGCATTAGGAAAAAAAAAACAAAAAAACAGCAAAAATGCTTTCTCTGCCTTCCTACATGATGGTCATGCTGAGCTGTGAAATCATCCAGTAGAGATTTACTCCCTTACCAGCTTTACAAGTGAGCTAAAGAGGAAGCAATAAAAATGTTCCATAACCTTCTATCTGCCACTATCCCTCTTCTTTCTGTCAATAAAAGGTAGAGACAGAGAAGAAAAATAAAAGTGTCCAATTTGATATTTTCCTTAAAGAGTATGGTGAGAGAAATACTGGCTCCTGAACTTTTAGTTCCTCTGTAGCTCAGGATTTCTTTTGGTGTAAATTTTAAAGACAGATGCTCATGTTTTCTGTATCTGCATTTCTTACATAGGTTAGCCACAAGAATAAAATAAAATATCTGTTTCCTAGATACATAACACCATTGAAATGCAATGCTTTTATACAGTAGAGGCAGATTGGCAATGGGCATATTACAGGGGGAAGAAAATAAAGCATTGTTTTCCTTTTAGACTAAAAAACATTGACCCTTACAGTAAACGACCCATTAGCCTCGATGTAACTGAGTGTTCATACTTGACTGGTTTGAGAGTCTTCCCTTTTTATATTTGGACTTTTTAAATCAAATTATGATTTTCAAGGTAATGAATTGTAACTGTAGCTGCAAATTCAACAGAATGAGAGAAGAAATTATTAAGCTTTTGATTTACACTCTGTTGCTGACACCATCCCTTTAAACAGACTAGAACACAAATTATAACAAATCAAAGACTTACTAAGGAGGCTTTTATTGCTAAAAAAACAAGCAGAGATTTAAATAGAGGGTTGAGCTGTTTGAAATCTAATTGCTAGATGGCTTTAGGACTACACCATTTGGGAAGGATTTTTTCTTTTTTTTTTTTTCTTTTTTTTGTCAAAAAAAAGCCTAATTGCATCATCCACTGTTGAATGAGTCAGCAGTGCCCTGGCAGCCAGGAGGGCCAATTGTGCCCAGAGGTGTATTAGGCACAGCATCGCCAGCCAGGCAAGGGAGGGGGTTGTCCTGCTCTGCTCTGCACTTGTGCAGACTCTTGTTGAGTGCTGTGTGTGGTTTTAGGTGCCACAATATAAAAAAGACACTAAGCTATTAGGGAAGAGTCCAAAGGAGGGCAACAAAAATGGTGAAGAGTCTGGAGGGGAAGCCGCATGAGGAGATTGCTTGGTCTGTTCAGCCTGGAGAAGAGGAGACTGAGGGGTGACCTCATTGCAGTCTGCAAATTCCTTCTGAGGGGAAGAGGAGGGACAGACATTGACCTCATCTGTGGTCATCAATGACAGGACCCAAGGGAATGGCCTGAAGCTGTGTCAGGGGAGGTTTAGGTTGCATATTAGATAAAGATTCTTCACCCAGAGGGTGTTTGGACACTGGAACAGGTTCCCCAGGGAAGTGCTCACAACACCAGCCTGGCAGAGGTCAAGAAGTGTTTGAACAATGGCCTTGGGAACGTTGTGTGACTCTTGGGAATAGTGCTGTGCAGGGCCAGGAGTTGCACTTGAGGCTTCTTTTGGGTGTCTTCCAAATCAGCATATTTTGTGATTCTGTGATTATAAAAAAGAAGAATTTTAACCTAAATGGATTATCATATAATAATAAAATGGATTATCATATAATAAATATATCCTAAATTGACTATCATATAATAATAATATAAATAATATAATTTTGCAAAAAAAGGAAAGGAACTTTTATTATTAACATTCTCATGATAGGATCTTCTACATGTTCTTAAAGCTTCTTAAATCTTAATGTTCTGAAACAAGTGAGAGGCCACAGATTTTACCAACACAACAATGTCAAGTTGTTGCAAATGTGGAGTAGACAGAATTCAGAAGTAATGATAATTAAATTTCTTTCTCCTGGAACACAAAGGAATGATAATAAAAGGTTATTCAAAGTCAAAAGTTTTGAATTTTAAGTGGAATGTCTGTGAATTTCTACTTGTACTGGAGCCATGGCTTTGTTACATGGGTGCAGAAGAATTTTAAGAGTTATGCAGTTTTTAGACATATTCATTTGAACGCAGTCAATCTGAAGTACAGAGTGAAATAAGGTACATCTGTACCCATCTGTAGACACACTTCAGAAAGGCCAGTATAACCTTGAAAGAGTGATTCAATAGTACATTGATCCACTGTATGCACTAAGTGTACAAGTGGGAACAAGACCAAACTACAAAACACAGGGTACTTCAAAAATTTTTAACTTTTCAGACTGCTCAAAGCATTTTGCAAAACTTTTACTAAATACAGTTGGAGTATCAAGAAAATGATGAACTGTCAAAGAGAGGCACTCTGGCTATACACGATTTCTCAGTCAAAAATGTCTTAAGAAATATCCAGAAAAAAGGAATAATAGAAAATAGTGTAGTATATTCTGAGATGTCCTGTGGTCTCGTTGTGGCAAACTACTCATAGACACAGGCAGCAAATCAAATGCCTGCCATAAATTGATAAATTGCCATAAACAGATGTGTCTCTTTGTGTTACCTAGGCTAGCTGTTTGGCTATCTTTCTGATTTGCTCCAAATTCTTAATCCCTGACTGTGCGCATTGCATGAAAGCTAATTCATATTAGTATTCTGTTTTTGAGCAATGCCTGTGATTCTTTGAAGTAGGAAACTCATACTTACCTAATGAAAAATTCTTCACTGGAAATGCTGGAAAGCACTCTGTCAAGTCTAGCCCCATCTTCCCAGCATAGAAAATAATAAAAACAAATCTGGAGATTTGTTATTTTATTATCTTGATTCCCCAAGTCAAATATCCTTACTTACTATACTTACTTGTCCTTAGGCCACACCTTGCTATTCAGTATCTGTCTGAATTGTCAGAATCTGTCACTATTGCAGGTGTTGGCACAATTAAGGGCAGATAAACACTGTGTATTTTTACCTAATTTTGAAGTGGGAAAAACATCAGTAGCCAAAGGTAGCTTTATTTTTGAAAGAAACATGCAAACAAGACTACCTTAAAAACTATACAGTTTTCAAAAACTAAAGGTATCTTTGGGCACAACTACATAGCTTGCTATCTGGTATTAGAAGTGAATAAATCTCCTGTCATTTCTGACAAAGTAACAAATACAAATTTCTTTCTGGGATATGGTACAAAATCTGTAGTTTCTTTTAATTTCTTTATTCTAGAACATATTTCCCTCTTGCATCGACTGAATATTAGCCTACTGTTTTGTTTTTTTTTCTTCTGGAAAGCAAAGTTGAATATAGAGTAAGGAATTTTATTTCATTTCATTGCCATAAGGAAATTCCAAGGACACATTTATTTGGGCCTTGTCAGCTACTGAAGAGATATTAAAGAAAATCCCCTTAGTAGTCCTCTGTATGCTCCACGAATACATTGGTTAGCAAGGCTTTGGCAAGCTACTGCCTCAAGGTCAGGAAAGAAATTTTTCTTATTTCTACTATTGTAAGGCAAGGAAAAAGATAAAAGAACTTATTCAGAAGGTGGATAATGAATGCAGACACAGATTCTGCATTCTGCATAGATATCCTGAAGTCTATTTGATACAGAGAAATTTGTATTATATGAACTGCAGCTCAGAAACTTCTTTACACTGGTGATAAACAGAGCTGCTGGTCACATATTCTTGTTATCAGAAACAGATTAATCATATTTATGTTACTCTGAAATCTAGAAATTCCCTAGGATTCTTCTGCATGTTTCAAAGGCTATGTACTAGCTTATAATTTTCTTCTGGAGAAGTCAACCAACTTAAACCATATGGGAATAATAAATCATAGAGGAGGGTGAGGGTGTTTGACAAGCCAACAAAGGAAGAAAAAATGCAGGACATCAATTTACCAATTTTGTATCTCTTTTCTTAGAGGTATAAACAAGACATTAAAACCATTGCCTTCTGACTGTTTTCTTCAGTGTTGATAAGCTGAAGATAGATCTAATAGCAATAACATTTACAATTAACATAAGCTAACGCTTCATATAAGCCTCTTTTTAATTCATGCATCTTTAGAGAACATGACAAAGGATATTCTGACCATGGTGCATGGTTTTCCAACAGCCCTTGTAATTGTGAAGATCTGTAGGATTTTTAAAAGTGAACACATTTTACAGAGACATTAGTGATACAGAATAATTCCTAAATTTTAGTCCCACATTTTGATGCCATCAAAATATATATGGACAGTCTGGTTAAAGAAAGGCCAGAAATATGATTGTGTTTACTTAAGTATGTAATTAATATTTAACCAAGAATTGTTGTTCAGTCCAGAAGTCCACATGCTCAAGATGCTCACAAACTGAAATTATGAAGTGATAGAAATTGTGATGCTAAATCATCAGAAAGATCTTCCTAGATTTTTTTATATTCTATCTTTCTCTCAAGAACTACTTTTGCCTATTGGGGCTGCAACTCTAAGACAGTGTTTTAGTTTCTTACATTTTAATAGTTCCTGCAGTAAAAATGTCTGGGTTTTGACCTTTTTCCTTTTTCTGACACAGTGAAAAAGTATTCAGTCCATTGCCCTTAAGTTGCTGCTACTAGGCTGTGCACGCGGCTTCCTTGAGAGCTTTAATTTTAATGTAATTCTGTGTCCCGTAACACATTGTATTAAATTATCAAATTATATGGTTTCTGATAATAATTCTATCATTATCAATTTAAAAGAGTGAGCCTTTCAGCTCTAGAATCAACATTGTCATCAAGGAGACAAATCAGAAAGCAGTCTGGATGTGTTATACACCATCAGCACACACAAAAAAGTATTTTGCTTTGAAAATTTATTTTAAACCTGTTCTTTGGGAACATCTGAAAGTGCTTGAAGATTTTTCTCTCTTTCCTGCATATGATTTAGAATGAATGCTGAAGCTTTTTCTGAGTCAAAATCAGGCAAGAGAAGCCTGAGGAAGAAAAGAAAAATGACAAAATATAATTTCATCATTTCAGACATAGATATTGTTGATTAAAGACTGATGCCTTAAAGCTGGCCTGGTATAAAATCTTACACAAGCTTCAAAATTTCTCTTGTGTTTACTTACAGAACCATGGCGTGCTTGATACAATATAGTTATCAAGAGTAATTTGGACATGAAATCCTGAAATCTTTGAGTTTAGTTCAGAAAATTCAATCAAAAAAAAAAAAGTCAAAGAGTCAAAAATCTTGGCAAGGAAGTCTATTTCTTTTCCTCTTGCTCCTTCTCAAAACAATTTAATGATATATGGTTATGTGAAAAAATGGTGGCAATAGGCAGTATTTTGAGACAATGGTAGATGGCTGACAAACACAAAAATTGTTCTGAGTAGCAGCTGGACAAAAGACAGGATGTCCTGGTGCATGACTACTGGCAATGGACACCTATGTTTTGGTAACAGAATCAAACAACTTGCTAAGTTTAAATGTTTAGTGATGTTATTAACGAGATACATTTCCTGACTGGATAAAAAAGCTAAAATAGTAGCAAAAAGACAAAACATTATTATTCTTTCTGTCTCCAGGTAATTTTGGAATGCATGACAATGCTGATAAGGGTTGGTGAAAAATATCCTGGAGCACTGTGATATACAGAGGCATTTATTTCTCACAGATGAAGACTCCTGCCTATGAAGACTTTAAAATCTATATGAAATTTCAGTCTCGTATCAATAGTGTATAATAGGCAAAAAGCTTTTTTTTTTTTATTGGTAGAAAAAGCATCAGACGGGGAAGGAAAATGAATTATGGAGAGGTATTGTGCTTTGCTGTCTCTGATCAGAGAGTCAGATATCAACTAGACTCATTGCAGATGGTATGATAAGTAAAACAACTGCTTGAATTTTGAGGCAGTGAAAGAATCACTTCCTGTAAGTTTTACTGTTAAAAACATTTGTGAGTCAGTTTATGATGGTAGATCTGATCCAATGTTGAATGAGTTTAGATAAAAGAATTCAAAAGACCTTAAAAACCTTTGAAACTTACCTTATATGTACTAGAAAATAGCATCTAAATCAAATAGTGTCTCATAAATAGATTTACTGGAAGCGAAACCCAATAAAAAAGTATATGGCCTCATATTAAATGGTACAAAGTGTACTACAGATATAGGCCTACCTAAGTAGAAAAGGATGTCAAAGAGCCATTCATTGCAGAATGAATTTCAAAGATAATCTATACGTATACTAAAGGCTTAGATTTATGATAAGTCAAAGGTAGAGTTGACTAGATTTTAAAATCTCTAAATGAATGTCTAGTTACTTGGTCATGGACTTAAATTCCTATTAGCACCTTAGCCGCTGCAAGGTTATACTGCCATTCTGATTTTACTGAAGTTAAAAATTGTTATCTAATATCTTTGTGATTCCAATAAATACATGTGTCAAGCATCTTCACAACTCTCTGTTATTAAAATGTGGTGGCCATATTGCAGTGAGAAGTGCTTCAGAACAACTTTCAGGACTACTTCTGAAATTTCTATTGTGTTTTTCAAGCGCAGCATTTTTGCTTACATTCAGCTCACAGGGCACTGTGTCCTCATTTGCAGAGAGTGTGTCTTCCTGAGTCTGAAAATTAACTTGGTATTAAAAACTGCACACATGTTAAGTTTTATAAATGTAGTGGGTGTTTGCTTGCTCTAAACATTTTTGAAAGTTATTTTAATGTTGTCTTCTAAATGCTAAGAGATGGATATATTGTGCATTTCAGGAAGGAAAAATTATTAGGATAGTTATATAGGCACTCACTTTAATTAATGAATGTGGAAGATAAATGCAACTGTTACATAGTGGGATGGCATTCTAGCTGTGTTAAACACATGAATATTTCAGGCAGTCATTAAACTGAATCTTGGCAGTATTTCTTAATATAAGAAATTTGGCCCAGCCAAGTTACTCATACAAACCTTCATGCTGGTGTCAGTGAAACTGCTTGCTAAATATTAGGTCACACATAAGATTCTAAAGAGCTGAATCTATTTATTTCATTGTTATGTTGTGAGATTATTGTGAATCATTAATCATGATTGGCATAAATGAAATCAATTAGTATAAGCTCATGTGAAGATCTGGTTGCCATTTTCAGTCAAGGATTCATGATCTGGTCCTTCATCAGCAGGAGTTTTCTAGAATGATTTTGAAATTGGAAAATATTTGGTTTTATAATTAATTCTTATGGCAATGTTTTACTTACAAAAATTATGAGAAAATTAAATTTTTATATATTTATAAACTGAGAAGGGAATGGATGTGTGTAAATGCTGTCTAGTGTGTACATGTAGGTGTTAACAATATTGAGTCATAGATCTGTATAAGTTTTTTCATGTCATTCTATGTGAGAAAGGATGTATTAATGGGAATCTACATATGTGAATATATATGCACATATATATGGGTATATTTAGATGTAAGTATGTGTATAATTTAGGCAATATTTAAATGTTTGCTATATATTCCATACATATATGTCCATTAATTGATGCTCATTTTTGTTGGAGGGTAAAACTGAGATATACATCAAAAGAAGGAAGAAAACATTTGCTTTTCAGAGATCTGAGTTCAATCTTTATTTTTGTTAGACTGATGTACTCACTGATTTCAGCTCTAAATGTCTCAATGTGTAACCTCATCAAGTGTCCAGGTAGAAAAAAAGAAACACAGCAGACAGAAGCAACTAAATTGTTCTCATCTTCTATCCAGATGCAAATAAGAAATATCTTTTTGGCTCCAGCTGATGAATAATATTCCAAAAATATTAGCATGAAGGAAATCTTCCAGTGTCTTGATCTAAGAAAAAATGTTTTCTGTGAGTCAAAGTACCTTAGACAGCAGATGATTATGTGCACAGTAGTTTTGAATAGGGTATATTATTTGGATTATTAGGTTTATTCTGGTTATATTCTTGTTATTCTTGTTAGATTTCTTTTTTTTTTCCCCAAGAATATTTTTCCACTTCCATTTTATTTCTTTACTCTGTGTTCTTCTATTGCCTTGCCTTGCCATCTAACTTGCATCCATTTGTCTGTTATATCTTTGCTGTCTCTCTTGATTATAATACACTCAGGTTAAACCAGGACTTTTGGCCTCCAGCATCTCAGAGCAGGTGTGAGCTATCAGCAATGCTTGTGGGATGTATGTCATAAGACAGAGAGGCATGTGTTTTCAGATGTGTTTTCTTGTCCTTGACCAGAAGTTCAACAATGTCTCCACATGTTGGAGCATCCTGATAACTGTTTTACATCACACAGCAAGTAGTGGTCCTGAGTTTCTGATATGACAGGAAGTCTTGCTGGAATGATGTAGCTAAAGCTCTTTTCATAATCCCTCCACTAGTTACAGAAGAATGATTTCTCCAAATCTTTTCTGAGCTACTGAGACAGCTCCTTTAAAAGCTATTTATAGGCTGGCCTTATACTCTGTCTTTGCAATAGTGAGAAGAATTCAGTTTCTATGCAAAGGTAAGTGATCAACCATTCATCTCTAGCAAGAACTAAACTAGTGTATGCTTATACATAATACTTCAGAATAAAAAAGAACAAAATGAAAATAAAACTTCTTTGTTTCAGTATATTGCTAATTCCTTAAAGTAAAAATAATGTGGTTGTAATAAATAAGCCAGAGTTCTGTCTCAGACGGGTGATCAAAAGTGCTGATTTTTCACCACCATCATTATTGTGATAAGAATTTGGGGTGAAATTTATGTGGAGCAGAAAACTAAAACAAGAGAAACCAAACCAAAAGTCCAGGCAGAAGTACCTATTCATTTAGACAGCAATCTGTTACTGCATAATCTTATAAATTAAAAAAAAAAAGAAAAAAAAAAGAAAAAGAGGCAAAATAAGAGCAACCAATCAACCAACAATAACAAAAACAAGAAAAAGCAACAAACAAACCAACCCTAAAAAAATACCAACAAAACAAAAATAAAGCCAAAAAAACCCCACAAACCAAAAAGCCCAGTCATTTGCAAGTACATTTCATCTCACTAGTTTTGTTAAGGAAGAACCTGGACAAAACTGTTAGTGGATATTCTAAAATTTGTACTGTGAAAGGATTCAGAAGGCTATGATTTCCAGAAGGACCAGAAGGGTTTACTAGCCATCTACACATCCCTAGTAAGGGTTCTGAACATGTTTTGGAGCTTCATGGTCTTGTGACAAAGGCATCCAACTCGTGTCTCTTGACAGACTCATTCTTTAATCTTGTGTTGACTACCCATAATTAATCAAATGGTGTTCAATGCATCTACCAGTAAGGTAACAACAGGTTATAGTTTTTGTAGAACCTTATGGGAAAAGTAGTTTTCCCCATAATGAGAGCTTTAGTGCTGGTGCCCTCTACCTTTTTCAGAGATTCTTGATTCTTTTATTTGATTGCACATTCTATCTTTGCACCTAACTTAGATGATATGAGTGGCCTCACTAGAATTTAGGAACTGGGGTATAAGCTCTGCAGTTCTTATTTCTTAATCCTCAGTCCTTCATCTATATTAGTCTAATACACTGCATTCAGAAGAGCCTGAGGAACTTGGTGAACACTTGATAGTCATCACAGATGTTATTTTCTTGTTTGGTTCTTTCTTAGAATGGGCAATCTAGTTTCTTAATCCTATTTCAGTAATCATGATTTTCATACCCCTGATTATTCTCATTGTTTTTTGTTACTCTTATGCTCATTTTCTCTTCCTTTGACACTTTTTTGGAGGTATGGGTAGAACAGCCAGTTTCACAGCATGACAGAGAGCTTTTACTTGGCCTGTGCTTGAAGACACAGACTGAGCAACATTGCATTAATAAATGGATGTCCCACTGCCAGAGTACCATGAGGTCTGAAGGCCTCCTATGGAGAATAATAGAATGTCAATATGGGAGAAAGGAAGCAGTATGTTGGCACAAGCTTTTAGCAAAATTTTGCTGCATATTTTTGTACCTTGAGAAAATAGAAGGCAACTATGTCTCCATTACAGTGTCTTGTAGAACTATTGCTTTTTGATAAACAAAAAAATATTATACATAAGAATCTAAAACTCCCAGAGTTATCTGGTCCTTAAAAAAAATACCCTTACTGGCTCTATTTCACAGCTGAAATAGTCAACATCTTATTAGGCTAACTTATTTTGTTTGCAAATTGAAGACAGATTTTTTTATCCACAGACTTCTGCATTTCCTTCTGTTGGTGTAAAATAACTGTAATATTCCATGTTTGTGTCAAAGCCTTTCCCAGCTGCAACTCCCCCTTGACTCTGAACAATTCTGTGTGATATACATGCCATCCAATTTAGGGAAAACAAAGCACTCAGCAGGCATGACACAATCAGTTATTATATTCTGCCTGCTCAAGACTAAGCAAGTTCATGTCCTGCAAATGTGGTCAGAATGTTGGCAATAGCTCATTTTAGACACATGAAAAAGAGAACACAGAGAGCTGTGTTTTTCATAAATCAGATTATAATTGGCAATTGCATTAAAAATCTGCATTTCAAGAAACTCAAATGTATAGATTTAATTAATTCTGTCCATATGTATAGCTATAATTATTAGTCAAAAGTGACAGTTTAGAAATAGTTTGGTTGGTTGATTTGGGCTTCTTTCTTTTCTTAAACAATTATGGATTAAAAGAAAACAACTGTGAAGTGATGAAAGATGTCATGTGCAAGACCATACTAAAGAAAAGACAACAGTAAATGTCTCTGAAAAGAGGAACAATGAATCTTGAGGAAATTTCTGTCAATCTGACTAAAAAATTATTCAAAGATTAATCTTTCTCCCATATCAGGATCAAAACCAAGCACAAGGTAATGAAATTTACAGATGACACAAAACTGGGAGTTACAATGTCAGAATGCATCAGGAGGGTTATGTTCAACAGGAATAGATCTATAGCCATTGTATGAGAACCTTCTCAAACTGATGTCCTGTGTATCAATTTGGTGATCCTCATTCAAGGAAGATGAGCTTGAACTGATGTAAAGAATAAGAAGCATCATAAAAACCTGGCTTACTTCAGGATACCATGTACTTTATTCTACTTCAAAAAATAGAGAAGAAGCACAAGAAGAAAGAAGAAGAAGAAGAAAAAGAAAGAAGAAGAAGGTTAAGACCAAATGTTTCTCAAACGCCTTACAAAGGGGATATCACAGAAAAGCAGGAGTACTCAAAATTACTGAATAGTATTGATACAAGAACAAATGAGTACAATTTCGCTATAAATATGTTTTAAAATAGGCTGAAAGAAAGCTGATAAGCCTAAAATAATAATTTCCATAATAAAAAAATAGAAGAAATCTGACAGATTTCAAATGAGGATGCAATAAATTAAAAAAGAAGGTTGCATAAGATGATTACCAAGTACTACATTCTGCATTTCTGTGGTCAAGAACAACACCATAAAGGGTATTTCAATCTGGCAGCACTTAACAAAGGCAGGGAATCCTATTAATATGCTCTGAATCTGAAAAATGCTACTGAAATTCTGTGGCAGTAAAATTATATTGCTTTCAGTACTCTAAACTGGAGTTCAGCATACACATAAACAAGAAACAACAAAGTTCTCAGCCCTCTTTTCATTCTGGTGACTCACTTTTATCATTTAACTTCTTGCACCATTAGACCAGCATAAGTGCTTACAAGACTGCATGCTGAATCAGAGTAGAAAAGAGCTGCAAATTAAACAAAAAAAGAGAATAAATTACTCTTTTATGCTCAAGCCAAAACTCAGTTCAATGTACAGTCTACAAGAAGTAGTTCTAACCTAAGAGAAGGATGAAGGCAAGAACAGCCTTGGAAAATGACATAGGAAAATGACAGAAAAGACTTGTACAATAATGTTTTAATCATAGAAATATAGAATCATAGAATATTTTGGGCTAGAAGCAGTACGAATTTTGATGTGGAATTAAAAAAATAACAATAACAACTAGGGATTAAATAAGGTTGTTTATGAGAAAAAAATAACTTCCAATTTAATGAAAACACTTCTAGAAATATTTTGTTTTAAATTGCCTTTTATTGCCTTTCTAAATCCTGAAAAGCCCTAGAACAGTTTAATCTGGTCAATAGAATGAGTACTGGGCTAGAAAGAGATTTCAGGTCAGCTTTCCCTCTAAAGAACAAAACTTCTGGTTGTATGACAGGGCAACGTCATCATGTTCGTGTATTTTCCACAATACATTTGAAATTGTCCCCATTTTGTCTGGGGCTTAAGACTTTAAAAGTACCATTAAGTTTTGCTAACCAATTAAGAAAAGCATTTTGTTTTTGGATTTCAATTTCTTCATTAACCGTACAAAATTAATTAATGCTTGTTTGCATTTTTCATATGTGTAAAACCACAAGAAATGCTGAGAATGGCAAATTATTAAGGAGTTACTTCTATTTTGAATATTCTTTTGTACATAAATGGTCTCGCCAGCTGTACATGACAATGGAGACATAAAGTAGGACATATTAAATAAAATTGCAAGTCAGGAAAATACAGGAGCTGAGATGCAGTAAGTGCTGACGCTTTCATTTGAAGAAATATTTTAGTCTATCTAGATAAAACTTGGATTTACATCAACTGAAACATACGTGAAGAGAATATATGAAACATAATGACCAAATAAGAGGAATTCAAGAGCAATGTTTTCAAAAAAACTCAGCTAGTGTTTCAGTTGATTTGTGTCACTGAACATTACATATTCGATACATTTTAAATGAAAAACCTCATCTCCTTTAATTGATATGCAAAAAGAGGAGCTGAAGAATTTATTAGATGATGACTCTTTACCTTAGGACCCTATGAATAAATAATCACATAAACTGATTGAACATAGGCTATTAAGAAAATGGGACTGAGAAAAGTTAGATTGAATATAGCAATCTGATTTTCACTCAAAGACAAGAAACAGTAACAACCATGAGAGGCCTATTGGCTATACAAAAGTGGGATTCTACCTTTTAAGCACTGAAAATCTTAATGCTTAAATGGTATTTTAGCAGGAATGAAGGGAAGAATTCAGAAAAAATCATCCTGTCCTAAAAACGCATAGCTCTGAACTCATTTCTTTTTTCTTTTTCTCAGGGAAACATGATCTATAATTATAGCCATGATCCCAATTCCAGTGATTGAGAGAAACAAACAAACAAACAATCAATCCCCACCGCATCATTGTATAAATGTTTGTTCAGTTTGATTGAGTGTAAGAATGAGCCCTGTCTAACAGGTGTGAGCTTTACTGCTTTACAAAGTGCAGGATGTACTTTCACAGTCAAGTGATGAGGGGGGTCTATGCCTCCCATACTATATAATTCCAATTAAATGAAATAGTCATGAATTACCTTTGAATAGCATTTTCAGTTCAGATAATGAAAAATGAAGTAACAAAAATAAAAGTTATTCAGAATCACTGGAAAAGTATTTTTATTTAAAAAAAAATCATATAATCAGAGAATGGTTAGAGTTGGAAAGAATCTCTGGAGATTATCTAGTCCCTGACATAAATGTGTGCCTCAGGGCATTGGAACAGTTCTGTGATTTAAATAAAATATAGTCTAGAATTAAGACAACAGAATTTAACTTAGGTATTTTTATTTTAAGTTAGGCAAATCGTGTTAGATTTAAAATTATTATTGAATTTAAATATGAATAAATTATCTTAATTTTAGGGTATAAGTTAAGTGCGGAAATTAAGAAATTATGGTAATTAGAGTGAATACTGTGCTACAGAATGACAAGCAAAAAATCATACTTTAGGTACACATGATTATACCATTATATATTTTTGCTTGTACACCATTAAAATATTAATATATTCCAAATTAGTTTTTAGTCAGGAAGCTGAAAGATCAATATAATCCTTAAAAAAGTTGTGAGTCAAGAAAAGATTTTTTTTTTCCAAAATTATTGGCCTAATTGGCCTAGAAAAGCAGATTGAGGCCCTTTCCTGAACTATCTGGTGATTTTGAATCTTCATATACTTATGAAAAATATGTTACTGTATTGCAAAACAACTAGATAGCCAAATATAGAAACACAGCAAGGATAAGGAAAAATGAGTCCTAGTGAGGGGAAGGGAAGAGGGAAGAGAAAAAGGGCAGGTGAATTTTCAACATCAATAGCAGTTTGTTACTGACTAAACCCCTAGGATTGGAATGGGATTCACTGAGGAAAACCCAGAGGAAGAAGGTTCATATGGGCAAGGGTGTTGATATGCCTGTTCATCTTACACAGAAGTGCAAAGAAGATGACTTAATCTCAGCACAAAGGGGACCAGAGGGTCACTTCTGCTGTAGGTTAACAACTATCAACAGCTGAGTGGATCAGCTGGTGGGGTAAATATTTCCCTGAGTCAGCCAAATTTAAAATAGGAGGAGTGAAGTATCAGACTCTGGCACAGGCTCTGAGTAAACTCATCAGGACTTGCCTTGTGTTCTTAAAAGAAGCTGCAGTTCAGGAGAGGTTTTTCCTCTGAGACTGCTTTGGAGCTTAGTGTAAAACAGGTGGAGGGAGAGAGGATATCATAAGGACAGTGTGTCCTAAAAATGTCCCAGTACAGATTTGAATCAGACTATGGTCAGATGGCCATGCTTAGCATAATTTAAAATGCTCCTACTCCTTAGCTTAAGTTACTATTGAAAACATAATCTAGAAAGTAATTTCAGAGTTGTTTATTTGTTAGGGCAACCATAAACCTGATGTGACAGTATATAAAAAGGTTTTAAAAGGGGTAAAACAACAAAGTGTTTTGATTTTGTTCTAGAGAAAGAACAAAGTATTGTAAAGCTACCAAAAGCTGTTCACTAACAGGTATGTAACTTCATTGTTTTGATAATGAAAATCTCTTTAATTTGTTCTTTGATGTACAACCAACAATGCCTTTTCAATCACACAAAGAAAGAAAACCTAAGGAAAAAAGAAAATGTAAAAGTAAAGAAAATAAAGTTTTTATTAACACCTCTCTACCCCCAGATAATCAGGGAATAATTTATTCTGGACAGCTAATTTGATTGAATTAATTTTTAAACACAGGAAAAATGTCTTGATTACAGTTAATGGCTTTCTATTTACACTACAATATGATTAAATAAAAGGAGGATTGTTGTTTTTTTTGGTTTTTTTTTTAGAAATCTCCTTCAAAATAATGCACTTCTACAGGGCCTTAAAACTAACAAAGGTTAAACATTGCAATATTGTAACAATACACTTTAGGAAGAACCAAGTATGCAGTATAAATCATGTGAATATTTGTCCAAACTTAATTAAATATTTCTGGTCTATCAGCCTAAACAGATTCATATCAAGGGTAAAATTTTAAAATTGCAATAAAATTACAAAGTTTGAAATATCCCTCATGCTAAAAAGAACAATTAAAAATGCTCAAAAACCAAAAAATAGCTGCAATTATACATAATTTTCTTCAAGATGCCAATTTTTAACCTTTTCAGTTAGAAAATATGAGACTAAAAATCGTCTTTTTTCAGCCACACTCGGAGGACAAACAATAATAATTCACATGTTATGATCATGAACCTACTTATAGCCTCCCTTCTAAAGCAGGACTTGCCATCCTTCAGAAATTCCCCATTAGGGTTTGTCATATACATAACTTGTATTCAGGTGTGAGAGACAAGTTTGGCCTGTTCATCCTGGCTGAATCTCTTCCTAGGCTGAGAATGCATCAAAATTACAACAACAAATAATTCTTTCCAATTTTCTGATTTGAATGCACAGAATTTACTTTGGCTCTTGAACTAATTGAGCCCTGGAGTTCCTCTCTTTTTAAGAAAGGAACATCCTAAGTTTTCTTATTCCCTTATGAGGTGAAATGCAGCATGTTAAGATAATATTTGCTACTGGCATGGCAAGAGTACAAATACACATAAATATTGTGGTATGGTGCTGGAGAAATGGGAATTCAAAGATTGCTTGGTGTGGACTGTTTGAGGAGCCAGTTGCTAAGATATACCTTAGGGCCATCCTGCACAGATAAGACTAGATAAAACCTGAGTTCAGTCTCATGTTCTATTAGAACTTCTGAGGACATAACCAATGGTTTTTAATGCTAATTGATAAATCATGGGGAAAGTGTATCCTTGCACAGAGAATTTTAAGTGGAATACAGATTGTCAGTCCTCTTTGGAGCTGCTATGATAAGTGATCTCCATGCCTTTATGTCAACCCAAGGGCTTTAAAAATCCATTTTTTCCCCTGCCCTGTGGGTCTGGCAGCTGGCGCAGGTGAACCCTCCACATTCCATAGGAGGAAAGTAAATAAATACCATGAGTAAATCTATGTTGCTAAAAAAACAGCCAGCAAGGAAACAAGATAAGGGTTTGGATCTTCCTTTGTTGGCCTAATTCTACAGTTAATCCCAGTGAGTTTAGGTCCTCCCAAGGAAATGTTCTATTTCATTCTAAAGACAGTTACCTCAAAGGACAGCAAAACCATGAGACTGCCCGAAGTTTTGCTCCCCCTGCTCTACCTTGCTACAACTCCAGACTGAATCTCTGCCTCTCAAAATCTGGTAAAAAACTGCACTTTGGTAGTGTGCAGCACAGCCCTTTCATTGTATCCCACTTATTGTGAAAAGAAAAAGATACAAACCAGCCTTGCAGAGGCATCGCAGGGGAGCCATCACAGGATACAAATCATGAATGTACTGTTTTCATCCTAATGCAACTGCTACTAAGAAGCCTGGATGCGAACCAGCACACAGTCCTTGGATTCATGTCCAAGGATTGATCCCGATTCTCTGTTGTTAAGGGGAACAGCTGAGGTTCCTGCACTTGCTGCAAGGCTTCCTTCATGTCTCCCGTGGTATCTGATTTTGGTCATTGTCAGACTTATATTAAAATTTTTAAGAGTTACTTTCATTATGAGCATCCTTATTACCTCACTATTTCATTGTGTCCATCTGCTATAATTTGTCCTTTGTTTCACTAGTAATCTGTTTGGTATATCTTAATAACTATAGAAAACTAAGGCTGCTGTGGAATTCTTAACAGCACCTGAACACAAACCAGAGACATCATTTTTTTTTATTGAAATGTATCTGAGACAGATGAAGAGAACCAAACCAGAACAAATGCAGAAGGAAAGTAAATATAAATAACATAAATAAAATACTGCTCTGTTTCTCAGTTCACACAAGTAAGATAATAGCATGATTGGCTTTTTTTCCATTTTTCTTACATTTCGCTAAAAACATTGCCATTGAAACACAATTCAAATCTTCATACTCCTCATTTTAGATCTGTGATACTGTACCTTCAATTGTCTATATATATCTTGTACAAAGAAGTCTTATTTATTTATCTGTTTTGGTTCAGGCTGTTTTGTTTGTATTGCTTTGGGATTTTTTATTTTAATGTCTGGCATTATTCTTTCCCACTAAGTATTTTCAGATCATCTTTTCCAGCATATCTTTCAGTAATTTTCCTGGATTATTCATATGAAGACTCAACTCTTACCTTCTGAAAGACTGCATGCAAGTATAACACACCTGAATTTCCCATTATGCCTTCACATAACTACAAAAAATGAAGTAGGCACTAAAGGGTAGTGTACCAACACTACTAAATAAAGGTAAATGTGCTGCTTTATACAAGATTCTTTCCAGTCTGACAGTATCACAGTGCAGTAAAAGCCACAACACCTGCTATACGTTCTCAAAGTCAGAGCTGAGAGCATAATTGATCAAAGAAATAATAAGGAAATATATTACAGGAATGACTTTTTTTTTGCAATTGAAGGAAGCAATTGAGAGAAATAGTGATTTAAGTGTTTCAAGCACATTACTGGCATGCCTGACATTTGCAATGTACATGGGAAATGAAATTTCTAAACTCAGGTTGTGAGCTCAAATTGTCTATGCACTGAGTGGAGAAAACTAGTTGGGTTTCTTTTTAAACATTAATTATTATAACAATTGTCAAATAGTTCAGTGACTTAGCAAGCCAAGAGGAAATGCCAAATAATGAAAATTCTTACACCACTCTGTTCTTCTCATCTGTATAGGTAGGTACTAAGGAAAGATTAATATTCACAGACTGAAGCAGCATTTGAAGGTGGAGACCTATAGCTTTCCTTTATTTATGAAAGGTCACTTCACCTCAGAATCCAGTGCCAAAAAGATGAATAGTGCAAATTCACCTCGACAACACAACCTGTGTTTTCCCTGGGCTGTGATCCACAGATCCCTCCTCTCATAATATTATTACAATGATTACTGCAATCTAATTAGTTGTGCACTTACATCTTCTAGTGAAACTACACAAATTAGGGTAAGCAATGCAGTTTGTTGGTGAAAGCGGTAGTCATTGTGACACAATGTCATAGGTGACATTGTTGTCCCTATGCTGAGGCTTAATTTTGAACTTTGCCTTTAGGTCTAACGTGATGAGGTAGTGAGTTTTTGTGAGATATCTGGTCTTGAGTAACTTCTTGATAGCAGGCAAAGTCATATGAAAGATTCCTTTGTGCTGCTTAGAGGGAAAAAATGAAGGTTTTAATATCTTCAGAGTAACACTTAGAGATCAGATCTTTCTCTTCCTGTGCAAATATCATCTCAATATTCAAATCAATATTTTGTGTGTGCTAAGTAAGATATCAGCTAATTTCCTTACTTTGTCTTTCAGTAAGTTGGGATAAAGTTGTCACCTGCTAAGCCATATACAACTCCAATGGTTTGGTGGTGAAGTACAGCCTGAAATACCCATCTTAGTTTAAAAGAGGAAATTGTCATGAAGAAGAGCAGAACTTTACCAGCTTAGAGCTAGTACAGCCCTAAGTATTCTGATTGCATAAATGCACAGTCTAAAGTCTGTTAGACATATAAAGAAATGTATTCGCAAAAAAACTAGAACAGTGTTCTTTGTTTTGGAGAACTTTTTATGGAATCTCTTTATATTCATTTGCCTTATTACCACATAGGAAAAAAGAATTTTTTTTTTTTTGTATGGTCTACTCCAAACTTATGTAGTTCTATGTATGATATGTATGATTATTTCCAGCCATCTATTTTTGCAGAGAGAATAAACAAATGGATTTATGACTAGAAGAAAAAGAAGAAAAATGTTAAGAAGCGAACATCTAGAAGACTGCATATCAGATCAGCAGCCAATAATTATCAGTATATTAAATGCTATGCTAATACTAATATACCATAGTAATTTGAATTTTGATACTAGAACACAATGGTAAGAATACCTCTGCATTTTAATGTAACTTGACTATAAGAAAATGTTTGGAAAACTCATCAAAGTTAACCTAGAATTGATACAAACTATGATATGCCAACACAGCGTGATATACAGAAACTCACTCTGATTATGGTTTATGTAATACCTTCATCCTTGAATTTATTTTCAAACCTTAATCCATAGAATAGTGCCTATTTCAGGAAACAAAGGGATAATCAAATGTGGTAGAAAGATTGATTTTCTGTTGTTTTTTTTTTGTTTTTTTTTTTACCTAAAAGAAGATATTTACTAAACAGAATGGATTTCATCTGATCTCCCAATGTAATTCTGTTCTGGATGTGTTATTCTAATATCAGAAATATTATACTGATATTCCTGCATTCTCTTACATGATGTTATTAACTTAGAAAATAAAATTATAGAATTGAAGTACATGAAAGAATAAATAATATATAAATATAAATAAACATTAAACAAAAAAAGCATCTTGGGGGAAAAATAAAAAATATATTGGGAGACAAAATAAGATTCCTTGATCACTTGGAATTTCATCATTGACATTAGTCTCTATGTTTTCTGAATTACAATATTGAGATGGATAGCAATACAAACTCACAGAACAAAGACAATAAAAGATTAAGTATCAGAGATTTAAAATGTGTGTGTCACTCTTTCCTTTTCCTGAAAAACCCCAATCAAATTCTTGTGTTATATTTCAGTGCAATTGGAAACCATCATCATGCTAAGAGATGAAAGAAACTCTGGATTTCACTTTTTTTCATTAATAGACACAAATATAAATGTCTGGTGCGGCTAGTATATTAATTTTTCTCTTCTTCCAAAGCTGATTACAAAATAAAAACCTTAGAGAAATATAAAAATGTAATTAAGCACCAAAGGAACTATGCAGATATAGTGAGATATGAGAGGGGAAGGTGTGAAGACCCAGGAGAAACACCAAACTTAAAATTCTACAAAAACCAAAAACCTCGCAGATAAGCAAGAAACTAACGAAGTCCTTACAAAAATAAGCCCTTCCATAATAAATGCAAAATTAATAGGAATGATAATAATTAGGACATGAGTAAAATTATTTTATATGTGGAGGAACATGTAATAAGAACTAACATTAAACTAACAATAATTAACACTTTCAGAAATCGTTATTTAGACCATAACAAACTTGAGGGTTTGAAGTAGTCAAGCATACAGCTACCTTCCACCAGGTTCCTACAGTATGCTTGGACTTACAGAAAATATTTTTTCCTGAAGTTTGCAGAAACTTATTTACTATGAAACTATAGTTAAGTAAGGATTACTATTTACAATAGGATGCCACCAGTGATTTCATTCCATAAGATTCTGAGTTGATGCTGACACTGTGCCTTGTCTTTTCAAACCATTATGAAAATGAGTTACATATATTAAGACATTTCAAGATAATAAATATATTTATCTAACCAGATACAGAAGCCTGCTTTATCCATGAAAGATGAAGCTGAGTGAGTAGATTTTATATTCAGCTTATTTTATACCAAAATATTAACAGCAATTGCATAATTGGAGACACTTTCTTATACCCAGCAGTCCAAAAACTCAATACTATCACTGCTAGTGACAGCCCACAGGTCTTGTAGTACCCGTGCCTGACATGCAAGTCCCAGCCATGCCTTTTGTTACCAGTTTGTTATGGGAGCTGGCTGTGTGAACTTGGCAGCAAGTAGCTCTTTACCCTGGGTGATTTTCTTACGGTCTTGCCAGTGTGAGCAGAGGCTGAAAGCAGCGAGGCTCTGGGAGCAAACAGCTCCATGCTGGTCAAGAGTTTTTCCCCTTGGTTGAGCAGTGGTGCAGATTGCCCAGGGATGTTGTGCTGCATCAAAGGTTTGCAAGAACATTCTGTGGCAAACTCAGTCTGACCCTTCTTTCAGGAGGAGGTTGGACTAAAGACCTCTTGAGTTTTTGTGTGCATGCTGTAGAGCTGGATAAGGTTTTGCTTTAAAAAACTAGAAGTAGCCAAGCACGGGTGCGTAGGAGAATTAGGGTATGGGGAGGTGGAAGCAGGGAGAGGGGCCCAGGTGGAGCACACATTGAGTCAGTGAATATGAACATCACAGTCTGCAGCCATTAGTGCTGACTGCACAGCATTGTCCTTGTGATTTTGCATATTCACATCTGGTGCAGTATGGTTGTTAAGGGAGAACTGCTTTCAGTATGCAGTGATAATGATTAACAATGTGCAATAACTAATTATTATCAACATGTGATGTTAATTAATGTCAATCTAGTAAAGTGTTGTTTTAACAGTCTGAGACTTTTCAGTCTTCTAAGCACTCCAATCACAGCTCTCTAGTTTCTTGGTACACACAGCTTGTAAGAGCTGGAAGTGAATTGTTACAGGATGCCTTAAAAATTCTGAGTGTTCTTGACTGTTGATTAAAAACATGCTGAAAAACTAATACATGTATTCTTAATAAAATTAAATGAGCAATTATTTCTTAATAAAAAAAGACTATTTTAATGAAAAACTGAACTAGATTACTTTTTGCTGCTCTCTTCTTTTTGATTAATTTTTACTGTAGAAATGAATGAAAGAGCTCCATCTCAAGTATAGTATGCAGTACATGTTCTGAAAGAGCTTTATAAAATCATGAATTGAAAAGAGGGCAAATATGGACTATCTTTTAATGTTCCAATGCATAAAGTCGGGGAAATTTTAAAAAACCTATGGAAGCAGGTGGAATTATTATAATAAAAAAAGTAAGTACATTATTTTACAGTGAAACCTGCCTTTATGTGAAATGGTGAAGGTAAAAAGTATAAGGATCCTAAGTCCTTGGCCATTAGAGGACATGATTATCCCAAAATGAAAGAACACATATTCCACTTAGGAAAACCTGTGGCCTTAGCAAACTGGACATTACAACAGTGTATCTCAACCACATAAATATACACTTATCCCTAATCATCCACTTCATAATGTCTTATGACTAAAAGAGACTGAACATATTCAGAACCTAGAAAATATTGGTTATAACTGACAATTTTACTGCTGACACTCCATCAAGTGAATGTCTTTAGACATTGGTGATAGTGAAGTCAGTAATTTCTTCAGGGGAGTGTTAACTTGGCCAGTAAGTGTGATTCCACACTGTACATACTAATTTGTTTGTAATGAAGATCTCTGCACCTGAGCTAAACTTCCTAGATTTCTTTTTCAGTTAGAGGAAAAAAAAAGGTACTTATAAGGAAAGATTTATCAGCTCTATTTTAATGTCCACATTGGTATGCATACACAAATGTAAATAGTATCAGCAACCAGAGAAAAAAAAGGCTGCATTGGCTGGAGCTCCAAGGAATATGTAAATTCAAATGTTGAATTTCAAGGCATTTCAATGCAGATGTTCAAGTATATAAATCTTCTCAGTACAGGATCCAGGGACCATCAAGTGAAGCTAATAAGAGTCAAGTTCAAGCAAACAAATAACACAATAATTGTCAAATAGCAGGTTGGAGGAGAGTTACTGATTCTGTTCTATCAGCTCATTTACATACCTAAGAAAGGAGCAGCTGCTTGTGTTTCCAACCCTTGCAAAGTATGAGTATCACAAAGAGGGCAGAACAGACAAAAACATCTATTCTGGACTGTTATTTACTGAGAAGTACTGAATCTTTCAAGTATGTTCTGCCCTCAGTATGATAAAGATATGTTTTGATGTAACCAGATAATGTTTCAAAGGGTGATGTAAATATTTTTTTTTTCCATTTTATCTGGTGTATATATAGTAAGAAGGATGTTAGAACATAGCTCTGAGAAGAGCAGCAGATATTTTGTTGAATCAAGTCCTAGTCCATTCTTCTCTTCACTGACCAAGCTGAGACATACTTTGTGTCCTAGAGATTATTTCTCAAGTGTTGCAACCACTGTGAAAAGCAGATATAAAAAAGCCCATGCATAAAAACTCTCACTGAGATATTCCCTGGTCTGAATTGCACAGCCTATTTTCCTAAACTACTGACAATTTTTTTCCTATTAAATTCAAACCTAACGTAGTGTTTGAATTTAATGCTAGGAATGGTTATTCACAAAACATGCAAATAATATGCTTTAAAATATGAAAATGGCTTTCTACAAACACTTTGAATAAGTGGTTTGAAATCTTTTAACCTTGCTTCACAAATTATAAAAAGAGAACTGCAGGGAGTTATAATCCTTATTTTCCCTAGTTAAGCTATTACATTAACAAATGTATCAAGAGAAACGGAGTAATCATTATTTTTAAGATACATCTCTTTAGAACTCAATCAACTTCAAACCAAATAAAAGGGTGATTTAACATCACATGTCCAAATTCAGTTAGTTGCACACAATAGTGGGCATGGAAAAGGGTGTAAGAACACCTTGAGCACAACAGACTGGAAAAAATGGTCAAGACACAAAATCCTGAATAAAAAATGAACAGTTATACTTCTGCTAAAAACAAGAAAAACAATTCCTATTTTAATTCAAGTTAAACTTGGTTGAAGTGAAAAATTGCAGCAATTCTAAGTAACTAAAACATATCAAAAATAAAGTAATCAAGTTCTGATTTTAATTGCAGGGAGCAGACAAAAGAGGCATTTAAATGTTCCGTGACTCTTCAAGCCACTTAAACACAATTTCATTGCTTGCTGTAAGAAAAATGACAGACAGAACATCATAAGAGTTTTTCTATCATTTTGTTCAAGAGAACCACTACATAACATAAAAACCTGAATCAGATCTAGCTTCTGAAAATAGGTAATAAGTTATTTTCAATCGAAAACAGTAGAAGCAGCAGTTGGAAGAAAAAAAAAACATTATTCCCTTCTGAAAACCAGAAGTTTGCTGTGCTACTCCCGAAGAATACAATTCTGACAGAAACAAAAATCCTCTCTCCTGTTTATGCTCAAGGCTGTACAACTATCAGTTCAACTTATGCATGTTCAGTGTCTCTCATGGCCTCAGAGTCTCTGACTGAATCTCCTACTGATTTTCCTGTGTAGAACAGCAGACTCATCTGTCTCTCCCTCCATTGGAATGCTTGGTCAGGTTTTTAGCTGTCCAGAGTGGGACCAGTCTGAAGCTCTTTTTTCTCAGCTTTCGACAGGTGTACCCAAAATACCAGAGAGATGGTACTCAGGCTGCCAACCTGGGCTTGAGGGAACACCCTAGGAATTTGGTTCTTTGGAGGAGGGCAGTCAGAGCCCTGAACTAACGTAAAAGACAAACATATAGTCTACCTTGACCATATTTCTCATGTGAAGCACTTTGTTAACAAAATGTGAAAAGGAACAGTTGAACAACTGACTTTTATTTAAACCACATGAACCAGTTAGAGACTTTGCTACCATGTATTCACTAACATATTTTCCTGCTTTTTTTTTTTTTTTTTTTGCTAATAGCAGCTAGATTTGCTAATAGCAGCTTAATCAAAGTAGATTTCAGAATTATTAACTACTAGAAAGCATGAAAGCTGTTAATCTTGCTTTACACGGGCTGAGCAGGTATATTTGTATTATTCCAGATTTTGTTTGGGGTGAACAATTTAGTCCTAGAAGTCAAACACAGCCAGGAATGACAATGTTTCTGCTGAAATGAAGTTGCTGATACTCTAGCTCTTAATGGTGGCCTTAAATATAAACAGCAAAACAGCAGAAGTTTGACAAGTTGTTTGTATACCATAAATACTGTAAACCCCAAAGACACTGCCAACTTGTTGGCAATATTGATTGAACGATCTGAGGATTTAAAAAAAACTTTTTGGAACTCAGTGCCCAGAAAGACTTCATTATAGTAATTGCAACAACTTTATCAAAAAATTTCAGTCTAATACTATGAACTATTGACTGTATTGAGCCTGTCAGTCTAATTTGGCAGCTATCATACATCTTCAATGGGAAACAGGCTAAGAGGTGAGCACTGCTCTATTTCTGTGACCTTTTAGGGTTTATGGGCCAGAGAATCCTAGTATTAAGACTGTGTAATCCTATCTCACATGTAAACTCCAATCTTTTACATAAATCTCAGAAAACTTTTTACTAAGATATCTGGTGGAGCAGTTTCTTCTCAAATATCATGTATGCCTCAGTGAATTTCCAGAAGGATCCAGAGGAATAACATCTGTATCTATTGCCTTTTTACTTATTGTGGAATGGTCAAATAATTCAGCTATATTTCAGGTGTTTGTATCACCTAAATTTATTCCAGACAACAATATTTGCAGATACAAAAGTTAAACAATGAGGAAATGCCTTACTACCAAGGAAAAGCAGCAGAAATAGCAGAAACTCTTCAACTTTCTCAAGTTCTGCTCAGTACGTGGCTGTGAAGCTGTTCATGCAACAAAGATTTTTTTGATTGCTTCTTTAAAAGAATAATTAACTTCATAGGGTAGAACATTACAGGTGATAAAAGGAGAAAACAAATATATTTTGATGACTCAAAGATATTTAGGGTCTTTTCCAGGGTAAATTATTCCATGACTCCGTGATTCTTTGCAATAACTATTGCTAAAGATTTCACACTGTCTGCCTCTTACTCAATGGAGAAACAGTGGGCAATTTTGTGAAGTACAATTCTGACAGAAACAAAAATCTTCTTACACTTTACACTCAGGTTAGGATTGGAGCTCCTTTAAGGAAGCACTGTACTTCATAAAAAGGAATAAAGAAAAGATAATCCCAGGGGTGGGGGGGGGGGGGGAAGGGGGGGTGGAGCTCAGGGGATGCTTTTTGGGGGTTTGCTTTGGTTCTGTTTAATAAACGTGAAGAGTTGTTACTCAGTGATCCTACCAAGATCAACACTGCAAATCAGGTAACACTGTAGTAGTTTCTATGGGTTCTTACTCTTCTCCAAAGAACATCATAAGGAGAAATTTCTTTCTATAAGTTACAGATTCATGGCATACTAAATAACTCAGCTATATTTTTTAATTCTATTTAATTTTTGCTTAAAATTTCAAGCTCCATGCACAATCAACTTGGGAAGCTAAGTCTTACTAAAGAGAAATCGACCTTTCTTTTAGATCTGCATAGGATTTTTTTTCAATTATCATGGCTAATGTTTATGCTGTATAATTTAGGGCTTAAGTTTTAAATTTAAGCAGTTAAGGTATTCCATATAAGAAATTAATAAGGAGATGAAAGCCATTAAGAAATCTTCTCATCATAAAATAGATACACCAAATTCTTTCCATTAGCTATAAAGTGAACCTAGGACTACTAGCTTGTATTTAATTAGCTCAAATTGCTGTGTGAGATAAGGCTGACCTTTCATTTAACAGGGCATCTTTCTACTTTGAACTTTTTGGCTATTAGTCTAGGTTTCATTAAGGCTTTGACAGATACAGGCTTACACATCCAGCTGTTACAAATGAGCAAGGTACGCTTCCTTCTATTTTTCTGGCTAACTACTTCTGGTCTCCATCCCTCTCTGTCTGCTGTCAAATGCCTTCAACAGACTGGATTCAGTGCAATGTCTATCAGCTTTAACTACACTGGCTAGATTTCAAAATAAATTCCAAGAATTTTCACTGAAGTGGCTCATCTCCTTTCCTCCTCTGTAATAAAGGTAGATGCTTCCAGAATGGAACCACTAAAATGTTGAGGAAGATAGAAAAGAGCAGGCAGTGAATGTTAATGTGCTATGGCTAGTTAGCTAATTCAAAATATGTTATCATTTACATGCATTTGAATTCTCATAATAACCATTCTTGCATTATACTTAAACAACTAAACTAGAGAAAATGATATGTTTTCATGATGATAGACAATATTCATTCTGTTAACCTGACTAGGAAATAAGGGATTGCACATAGAGTGCTTTCATTCATCATAGTTTAAGGCAAATCCTGAGTCTATAGGAAAACTGAAGGTGTCTTTTTAGGGTGAAAGGTATCTCTTTGGGCAGAGATGTTGTTAGAATTTTAGAGAGGTTCTGACTCTCTTAGTCATAACAAGCATTTAATCGCTTTTTTTTTCCAGTAAAAGACATGCAAATAGTACCCCCCAAAATTTTTTTCAAAATACTATTTCCCATTTCTGAAAATAAAATTTGAATCTAAATATGTGCATTTGCTAAAATGAAATTTTGTTTGAAATTGTTGAAATGTTGAATTATTGTTCGTGGGAAAATAAAAAGGTTAATGATAAATAGAACGGACTAAGATAATTTATTACTTTAAAAAATGTTGAATATACCAAAAAATAGAAATGCAGAAGAAATAGTATAGTTTCTATTTTTTTCTGTGATATGTTACACTGTCTTGAATTCAATACAGGGTAGGGGTGAAAAGAAACAGGAAATATCCTTGTTGTTAATGTGAGAAACAGGTAACTTTGGAAAGCTGACACAATTTGCAACTTCTTTCTTAGTTTAGGTTTCATTTAAAACAACTTGCTACTTTGCTAAGCCATTTCTGAAAGGATATTTTTACTGAAAATGCTCTGATTTTGTGTACACGTTGTCTCTATTCCACTGTGGAGATACAAGTAAAAAATTAACCAATTTGAGTGGCCCACCTTTGTACTTTGTTTAATGCAACAGAGGAAAGGAATTGTATTATTTATGATATCTATATTATTGTAATAATATTGTATAGCCAGTGTTTGAATATTTCTTTAAAATGAGGAAAGAATTTGTAGGACTCATGAACCTCTCTGGACAAAAAGTAATAAAATAAAAACAGACTTGTAGATCATGTTCCAAGGAATCAGAAACTGAATAATTACTGTATTACTGTCTCTAAATAAGGAGGGGCAGAGCAAAATTGATTCTGTCTTTCCTTCATTGTCACTGTGGTCAGTAGATACATCATATTAAGAAGAATTGAGCTGAAAAGTTCTACCCATAAAATACTTGGCAGATCTGAAATAAAGGACTGTGTCAAAATAATAAAAACACTTCCTTTGTTAACTGAGAAGTAGACATTTCTATACAGTAAT
Organism: Molothrus aeneus; assembly: GCF_037042795.1. Taxonomy (NCBI): domain Eukaryota; kingdom Metazoa; phylum Chordata; class Aves; order Passeriformes; family Icteridae; genus Molothrus; species Molothrus aeneus. Next base: position 70,712,246 of record NC_089647.1, on the reverse strand, counting down.
TTCTTTATTGTCATCTGTGGTCCACAGAACGCAAAAAAACTCATTTTATTTATTCTATTTACATAGGACAAAAACAGATTTGTCTTCCAATCTGGTCTCATACAGTTGCTCTGAAATATTTTCCCAACTTAATTTTGGTCCTCAGATTTTATGGATTAGCAGTGTAATACTAAGCATTTGAATTACAATGAATGATGACTTTCCAACATTGAATAAAATGGAGACCCCACATCATGAGTTTCCTTATTCTATAGGCACTTGATTTCTGCTAAATATTCTGGCAACAGCTAGGCAGAGTTAATCTGTTTTACCACTGAATAATCTATATTTAGATTATTATTAAATCCTGATGTGGTCCAAGGATTTAAAGTGGATGTTGATGGGCAAACTTATCATAGTTGACACAGTGGAAGTAATTGCTGAAGAAAAAAAAGGTCATTTTAAAAGTGCCATGTCATTATGACAAATGTCATTTGTCATTATGCCAAATGTCAATGACACATTCATTATTACATCTTAGTGACATAGAAGTCAAGAATATTTTATGCTATAGATCTTTGTATACTGAAGAGTTAAATAGCTATCTGTGATTTGGTGGGATTTTATATTTTTATTGCAATAAATTTCAGGTATGACTGAAAGCTTACAGCTTTCACTTTTTCCAAGCAAGACTTTGCTTACTAGGAAAATAATTGATCACAGAAAATATAATTGTATTTAAAAACATAACTTCACAAAATGTATACAAAAATACTTCAATTTCTGAGTTTTTAAAAATATTTATTTTGAACTCATTTTTATTGGACATGAAGTAAATTAATAGGAAAAAATTGAATTTTGTGAGAAGTTCTCATTTTGTCTGATTAGCATATTATGTGTGGATTAAGTAAGAAATATAGTGAGTACATTATGAGTGATCTTATAGTTTAGGTTTGCTTAGCATTATAATCTAACTTCAGGAACAATTTCCCATTACCAAAAAGCTCTAGCATGTTTATATATTCAGTCTTATTTCTCTCATGTACTTATCAATCCTTTGGCATGTTTTAAAAAAAGCACATTTTCTTTCTCAATGATGTTCAAAAATAGTTGTATTTCCTATATTTTCTTTTTACAGAATTCATTATTTTCTCAAATCTATAAATCATTCCTGTCTTTTGATTTTTCCGTAAGTATTCAGTTGTTGGTCTTTGAGATATATATTAAATGGTCTCTAAGATTTTTAGAAAGCAAGAAGGCTATATTTGAGGTCAAATTGATGAGACTTCTCTTTTCATCATATATGTTATATAATTGAAAATTTTATTTCCTCTTAAGCACAAAAATTAATTTAGCACTCCTTCAGTTTTCACTTTGTGCACTTTGGGCACATTGATCCTTAGCAACACAAAGAAGAGTGGATGTTCTGCTGTTTGTCATTTCTGGGAGTATTAGTGTGTAGTTTCATGATTTAATAATAGCAAAACACTGCTCAGCCAGAATGCTTGGAAATCTTTGTTTAATGCCTTTCAATGCATATTTCCAAAATTATGACTTTAGTGTCTAAAATTACTTGACAATTTTTGACAGTTTTGAGTTGCAACTGCAAATATAGAGTCTATGTTTACATCTAGAGGCATTTGCATGTTCCACATCCAACATTTATATGAAGTAACTTTAATATTTATAAACCTTGTACAAATCACAAGGAAACTGCTGTGAACTTGAAGAGTGTCATGTTTGCATCATGGGCTGCTAATCTCACCATATTTAAGCAACCAAATATAACTGTATGAAAATTATCTTCCTGTAAAAAATACCACATGCAAAGAAAAATGGGAAGAGGTAAATATTTAAAAAGAATATATATATTGTCTCTTAGTAATCATAATGAGAACATCTTGGGAATGATCTGCTGCTTGGATTTTCTGCTGCCAGACTCAGAAGAATTATTCTCTGTTTGTTTGCTGCTGTTCTTGTTTATAGTTCCAGCAAGTGTTCCAGAGATGCCAAACACTCACACACACACACACACACACTCTCACAAAAAAAAGAACACAGGTAGCCACATATTTTCTTGTCTCTTATTTATTTGTTAATAAATACTGAATCCTTGTTGACTTTTCTTACTAATCAGAGGTCTTTTCTACCTTACAGGTGACCATGTACCCTTTAATTCCACATATCATTCCAATTTCACATAAACCTTCAGCCCCATCTTGTAAAAAAGTGGACTTCATTTGTTCAGTACATAATAGAATATTATGATTAAAACAGTACCATGGACTAACTATATGGAAATTCAACATGAAAAATTTGCCAAATTAAAAAATAATTTTCTTTCAGTTAGAAACAAGGAGATACAGCAATCTTAATGCTTAAGAACTTAAGAACAGAATGAAAATAACCCAATGACAACAATGTGATGCAGGCATGAAAAAACAAAACTTATTTTTAGAATATATGAGGTGAGCTATTTCAGGAATAGATAGTAATATATATAGCTGTCTAACTTTGCTTTAATATATCTCACCTGGTGGGATGACACTTAAATTGATATGGACAATTCAGGTCACCTACATTCTAAAAACAGAATATATAAGAAAAGGGACCTCAATCTTTCAGGATGAGACAATAAAATAATAGTAGAATAGGAAAACTTATTACTACAGAACTGAGACTGATAATTCTGTTCACTTCTAAAAAAAGGTATGCAGGCTAATGGGCAATGTAAGCACTGAAGTAAATGAACACAAAGTGAACATTAATAAGTCTGGTCTTTAACCACCCTTCAAAAAGCAGTTATTTTAGAAGGTAACTTCCACATCAGAATAGCCAAATAAAAATCTCAACAATTTTAAGACTGATTGATATCAGACAGCACTGGATTCCCCAGCAGAAGATAACCTTTTTAATCCTATGTTTTACTCATTACAAAATGACTGTAAACAATGATCTGGGTCTTGGAGAATGTAATTACATTCTTCTAAGAGAGTTTAGTGGGGGAGGATAGAGTGATCTGTGGATAAGCATCTACCCTATTGAGAATGTTTTAAGCTGTGTCTCTGCTGTAGGGGAGATTGATTCTATGGTGATCCCTACAAAGTTTGGATGCAGGATCTGACGGGATGTGGTTCTTCATTTCACTCAAAGTCCAGATGGAAAGAAAGTAAAAGTACATTAATTTAGGAAACAATCAGGACATCTACTGCAAAGTGCTATGCATTTTTATGAATCAATGTGGTTCGTTTTATATTTACTGAACAATTGGAGAAGAAGCAGTGTGTGTGTGTGTTTGTGTGTGTGTGGCATAGATTTAAGAAAGGGATGGAAAGTATTTGCTTGCAGAAAAGAAAAATAGACGCTTCAGATGGGACTTTAAAAAAACAGTAATAAAACCATAACACATTTGATTGAATTCTTTGTCATTCTTTGCGAAAAACTTTATTGATAATATGTCCTGGATTTTCAGTTTCTCTATATTTTCAGAGCCATACTTTCCTAGACAGCTCTGATTTTAATTAGATATACAGATAAAAGTAGAAAGTTGCAAGAGCTAGCAACTTTTTAGAAACTGATTCTGGCATGCTGGAAATAGAAGTACAACTGACTAAGAAAACTTTTGTATCTCTTTATTCCTCTCCTAATGAGGTAATAATGCTGCTGAAGCACAACCAGTTGATTTACAGTAAACCAAGATCATGACAAGGAAAAATAAATTAAAAAATAATATAATGGCTATGAATTACTAATTTAAAAATGAATTTGAAAATCTCAGAATGCCAGAGTAAACTTGGAAACCAGCCAGGTGTTTACAACAGGGACTGTAAAGATCTGTCATTACTTTAATATACTTCCAGTTGAGATTTAAATGTTTCTGATCTGAGTTGCAAACTGATTTCATTTATGGAGTTTCAGTATCTGTTTGCTAATGAAATACTTCTGCTGCTTTCTTTTTAATGGTGTGAACCTCTGAAAATAATGGATTAGGGAGAACCTTACTAAAGCTATAGAATATATTTAAACAAAAGGGTCAGCAAAACATAAAATAAAGTTCCTCAAAACCATCCTGAAAGAAACCAGAAATCTCACAAAAGACACAACTACTCTGAGAAACAGGACAATCCATCCCTAATATGAAGAATATTTAAGGGCAATGTGAAATGAAAAGCAAAGCCATTCATGTAGTCAGAAAAAAAACCCAAAAGGTACTGGTTACCAGGGACTGGATGAAACAGACAAATAAGGCATTGTAATCATAAGTATCTCACAATGTAGCTTTCACATATGTAAGTCCCAATGAAAAATGCAGTTAGTGAGGAGAGCCTGAGCTCCTAGTTTAATGCACTTTAGAATTAAATCAGTCAGAATGACAGAATTTATAACAGTAGCTCTATATTTGGCTGAAGCAGCTAGGAGGAAACTCTATGAAAAAGAGCTGTGACTCCATATCAGCCCTTCACAAATGCCTAAAGAAGTGGGCTGCAGGCAAAAGCTTTGCAGCACAGAACTTACAGCCCACAGGCTCCTCATCACCGAGGGAGTTTGAAGGAGGACAATGAAGAATGTTTTCTTCTTTCGTTGATAAGACAATAGAGAATATTCTTTTAGAAAAAGGCTGTAACAGACATCACACTTGTGATAGATTTATACTATGAGATTCTTGTTGCAGTGTTTTCATAGAAAGTTTTAAATTCTACACTTTAAATGTTACAGCCTGAGCTAGATGCTGTTCTACTATAAAAAACACAATCCCTTTTCCTGTTGATGCTGTCTACATTTGCAAAATAGTACACTGAATAAAAAAAATATTGATAATAGAGGAGATGCAAGAATCATTGTCAACAATCTAATCCCATAAAAAAGAGTACTAATTTGAGAGAATAGATGCTTATGTTTGGTACATGTTTAAGTGGAATTTCTTTAATTTATTCAATGACTGCCATGACCTGAATCAAATCATAAGCTATTGCTGCTGGATAAAACACTTCTACTTTTATTTTTCAGTCATGTCAGTCTGCCTAGAGTCTTAGTAGGAAAAATGATCATTTGAGCATGACTTCTTTCAGGGGCACAGACTGAAAGATGTAAACATGAAATATAAATTATTGCTATTTTTTTTCTCCTTTCTTTGAGAGTTAATCTAAGGATACATAGAGAAAACTGCAAACTCTTAACCCATATAAAAGTCTGCTCCATTCATGGGAGACAGAAGCCACAGCTGTTCACAATAGAAGTGTCCAGGAGGAAAACTTCTGTATCATATTGACTAGGATAACTTAATCCCATTTCTCATCTTGAGGAAGGCTGGATTTTACCATGGAGGAGAAAAGACTCACTTTTTACCAATTAACAGAGAAAATTGTCAGGTAAGACTTCTAACAATTTTCTTTTACTCATTTCCCACGTTTCTTTTTTTGTAAGGTACAAAAAGAAAAGAGAAAAAAAAGGACAAACCAAAAATGGTAAAAGATATTATGAAACAGAAAACATATTTTAATTTTATAATGAATAAAATGATAATTTTAAATGAATTATGATTTTTTAAATAATGAAATTTTTATAAGGAATAAAATGATAATTTAAAAAATTTTTAATTCTTATACTCTTAAGAATTCTAGCATTCTGAGACAAATACTGTCTTTAGCATAAAGATATTTTTTGCTCACATTTTTTTTCCTAGCTACCACTAATAAAAACTATTCTGCATTACAATGTATTGATACAGTATTTTTTTGAAAATTATTTTAAGAAATGGTGAAAGGTTGAAAGCAAAATTTATTTTGAAAACAATATGAGGTATTGGCTTCTGTTAGTAGGAGAAATGTGTTTCAGCTTGACTGAGCAAAAAGAGTTTGAAGCAAGGGCCTGTAGTATTTTCCTAGTAATTATTTGAAATTATTTGAAAAGTAAAGGAGCCAGTGATAAAGTTCTTGCCTCAGAAACAGTTAAAGTACTCTCTCTATAGAAAAAGTACCAAAAAAACTCTTCTAGGCAGAGCCTGGAATCCTATAAAACTAAAAAGAAATCTGAAGCTCTCTTCCTGTTCAGAAGAGTCTGCTGTTATACTAAAGATGGGCTGCTGGCATCTCAAAACAACAGCAACAACACTGCAGACACGTTAACATTCTGTTGGGTCTATCCCATTCTGCCTCATTTCAGTTTTTATTTTAATACTCTTAATGTGCTAGGAGGTCTTAGGAATTTACTCTCAATACATTAATAATTTAAATATAATCAACACTTCGTGTAGCATCTGTCTTTCTTCTATCACTTGAGCTATCTTTAATTCCTCTGGCAGTTGAGTAGAATTGGGCTTTGAGGTTCACAGTATAACTAACTTGAAAGTTTGTGTGAAATGAAGCTGCAAAGTTCAACAAACTATCACAGAGGATTTATTCAAGTATATGAATATCAGTCAACAGTATAGGAAACAGTGAAGTGGAGAGGAGAAACATTTTTTTTCTCTTTGAAGTCCTTAGCTGTTATCCTTAGACCATGCGATAATTAGATCATGAGCTAATTGAAACATACAAATTAATTGCACTGATTGCTATTTATATGAGATGATAGTCTTTTCCTGACAAATTTGCTTTGATGAGGCAAAGGAAGCACTTGACATTTTGCCATTGAAAGTCAATTACTCTCCTGCACCAATTAAAATGACACAGTATTTGAACTCAATTGCTAAATGAGCAATTCCAAACCAAAAAAAAAAAAAAATAAGACAATGCAGAACCTAAGGTGTCCATGCTTTTAAAACAAAGTCTATCAGTGTAACCAAAATTTTAATATGCCTAGAAATCCTTTAGTTGTCAGTGGGTTTTGGCAGAGAGTTCTTAATTTATTAGGAAAAGAAATTATGGTCTTTCAGGAAGCTGATAGCAGACTGTAGATTTCTCCATGTTGACAACAGCTTTAAACAAAATTTTCTGTGACTCCCTAGACCTAGAGATAGAAAAACAAGTAATGCACATAAGAAACACTAAACTTAAACAAGAGTCATGGAGAAAAGTGACAAGTGGAACAAATGAGCTTTATCATGACTATAAACTGTTATGAACTTCTCTTGCTGTTCATCTTTCTTACAAAAGCAAGGGCAGTAGTATATTAAAAAAAAAGGTATATTATGATTCTGCATATGAACAGGGATCATGATGTTCTGATTTCCTTTTACATCAGTTTCCCCTATGTAATGAAATTCATAGCCCATCGTTTGTGACTTTTCCACCACTGGTTACTTCCAGAGAAGAGCCAAACAAGCTCTCTTAGCCAAATTTTTCCTTCAAATTCAACAGTCAATGTAGAATCTAAAATAAGACATATTCACTAGACCACAATAAACACAATTTTATCCAACAAATGTTTGTTATAAAATGTACAACCAACCCTGTAAGACAAGTCTAGAATCCAGGTTTATATTGTACTGTAACAGCTGATCTAGTCAGCTTTCCTCAGCAATGACTTTTCTTTCACCGTGTATTGTGTCATTATTAGCACAGGAACTTAATCTCCACTTTCTAGTTAAACTGCCTTCCACCTTCACGTTCATTTCTATCTGTAGCTGGATGGTTACAACTGTTTTTGAAATAGATATCAGAGGACAGCACTTCTGGATGAGAATCATTGGTAGGCACATGAATAAAAATGGAACCACTTATGGTGTGAGGAAGGTTTCAGCTCTTCCTACAGTCAGGAGCTAACACAATGTCAACATTCTCAACCACAGAGCAGAGACACCATCACCAGGTCACTGCCCTCTTCCTATCATCACTGTGGACATATATTTCTTTGAGTTGATGGCCTGAAGTCATAAACAGATTTTGTCTTTCAGCTTCACAGAACATCACTGGAACTGTGTACTTGAATGTTTATGGCACCTTTTTTTATCTTGGTCTGCTGGGATACCATTACATTGTTAGAATTTTTTCCAGTGTTTGAATCTCTTATAGCGTTTGTTGGCAATTCACCACTTTAAATAAATTTTGAATGCTACCCAAATGCAGATCTAATTATTATCTACAAGCAAATACAAAACATCAGTGTTACTATTCCTAATCTTTTGTCAATATGTTGCTGTTTATTTTGAAAGTCACTCATGTTAAGCATCTTGGGTGATATCTTTTTTTTTTCAGAAATAAATGACAAAACTTCAGTAGAATTCAGTAATATCATGGTTGCATACCTTGTATTTTTACTTACATTCAATCTCTCATATATATCACATTAGTCAACCAATAAAGCACCAATTTATTCTTAGTAGCATTAGAGTACCCAATTATTAGGACTTTAAAAATACTGGTAGCACCAGATCTCAAATTATTTTAAAATAACTTGTGTTTTCAGCAATTATTAAGTTAAAACTATTACAAAAATTATAAAGATCTAAAGATAAAATAATTTTTTAGAAAACTTGTTCTGATTTGTATTCTTTACAGTACATTTACTCTGTTTCTGCTGCAGCTGAAAAGCTACCAAAAAAATCTAGACATGCTAAATCATTTTTTGACATAGTCTTCATTATCACATTAGTCAAGCCAATACATGCAGTAAAACTCTCCTTCAGATAACATACTTGCTAATGCAGCTAATAACTTGTAAAATAGTAAAAGAAACTATGGAAATTCAGGGTAAAGAGCTGCAAATATAAAAAAATGTCTCTAGATTGCAAACTACTAAAGGATATATTTTGACATTAAGTCTATTGAACTTTTTGGTGTTTTTTTTTTTTTTTTTAATTGCATGAGCTAGCCAACACAGAAATGCTGAATCAGATTGTTTTCATTCAGCTACTCTAGAGAAGGATGAATTCAAGGTGGGTGAAACCAGAAATTGATTAAATAAAACCCTGGCACCCTGCTCTGTTTTAATAAAGCTTTATTAAGTCACTCGGGAAAACAGATGACTCTTCAGAATCTTTGCTGAAAAAACCCAGTGCACCTCTAGAAACATCTATTGAACTGGGCAAAAAAACAAAAGCATCTTAATTTGAACTATTAAACTTACCTCACTGTCTTGCAGTAATGTGAAACTTACTGTAAAAGGAAATAAAATATCACTAAAAACCTGTTAGAGATGAAAATGTGATTTTTCAGAGTCTTATGAAAGTGGGACTCTGAGATCTAGGAAATGAACAAGAAGCTGCTAGACAAAACATATTTCTCAGCAGAAACCTGATGAAAAGGTGAAGCTAAAGAAAGCCATGACAGCTGCTTCTACTCAGGTCATGCATGTTGGATAAAAAGATGGTTATAACAGAAATGTGCAAAAGTGGGATTGCCATGAAATGATTTTATCAAACTTTTACATCTCACTATTATCATAGTTTTATTTTATCTTGATTCTATGATCCAGTTATAAGAGATGCCTCTTCCTGAGTTAAGGTGCAAACCAGACCATATGCCAAAGTCAATAGTATGAATTATATTTAACAGTAAATGAGAGGTAGAGAGAGAGAAAGAAATAGGAAGGGAGAGGGAAGGGAGCAGGGCAGGGAAGGGATAGGTAGGGAGGAGAGAGAGAATACCATGGATCCCTGTGGTTGTGGCATCCTTCTTCTCCTTCCTCAGTGGTGAGAGTCCCCAGTCCTTCTGGAGGTACCATTTTTATACACTCCAAGTCCCAGGTATCCACGAGGTGTTGATGCTGTAGACTAGTGACCCTTACTGTCTAGGATCATGCTCCTAGGATCATGTCAGACCATTATATGCTCTAAAAAATCACTGATGAATGTAGTACTGAATGAATACTGAGTGGCTTTAGGATAAAGATGGGTAATTGTACCTGCCCTTATTCTATTCCACCAAAATAACTTTCCAATTGAAAAAGATAAAATTTCATGTAAACTAGAGTTGAACTGTATTAGAAAGAAAGAACCAATCTGACTTTTCACTTTCCTAGGGTTTTGCTGCATAGTCATGAAACCTCCTCTATTTTGATCAGTTCCTTTTCAGTACATTTAAGATGTACAGAGAGCTGCAAGAGAATTTTTAACTTCAGATACTGCTTGGAGCTCTTTTTGCAGTGGAGCTTATTATGCCTCTCTGTAGAAGGAGGAGGTTGCTTGCTCTTAACCTAATTGTGGCTTTCAAATGCCTATCAAACTAAGCAGCACTTGATTAAGAAAATATAAATACAGAATTTTGATGTAAGGATATGATAAAGAGAACAATTAAAGCACAAAGTATTGACAGGAAGAACAGTTCATCCCTTTTTGTTGCTATTATTCTATAAACCTTTCCTCAAAAATTTTCTTAGTACCTTATTGTCACCATAAATATATCCATATGTTCAGTATTTATATACTGAGTTCTAAAGTTGCTAGATAACTTTTTTTTTAGGTGGATCCAGAATTCATATCATGAAGCTGTAGTGAGTGGTCCAGTAATGGTTCACAAGCAGTGGGTTCAGCTCTCTTAAATATCTGAGGCTCTCTTTTTTAGGCTAAACCATCCCATCTCTCTCAGCCCTTACTCAAAGGAGAAAAGCTATATCACTTCATTGGTTTAGTCACCCTTTGTTGAACTTTCTCCAGTGTATCCATGCTACTCCAGTACTGAGAAGTCCATAACAAGACACGGATGTGGTCTCACCAATGCTGAATAGAGGGGAATGTTCATCTCCCTTTGTCTACTAACAATACTTTGGCTAACACAGCCCAGGACACCATTATCTCTCCCCTTGTTGAATTTCATGATGTTTCTACTAGAATATTTCACCAGACATGTGGTTAAAAAAATAAAAAAAAAATTTAATATTGAGTTAGTTAGACATACTAACTCAAAATTTCAAGGTTATGTCATCGATAATATAGTTGTCATATGTTCGGTATGGTGAATGAGAAGAGTTTGATGCCTTGACAAAATGGTTTACCCAAATCACACATTTCAGGATGAACAGCATAAGGATGAGCATATCCTAATAGTGGCTTTACAAGATAACTAGGAAAGGGCATTGAAGGGGAATTCTTTACCCAAAGTTTCCTGAATTTCAAAGATTCCTGAATTATCTTCTGTGGAGTGGTAGAGCTTCCACAAGTTGGGAAAATAAGAGACTATGGGCTAGATTTCTATTTTGTGGTTAGACTACTCTCCAGAATTATAAAATTGAAAATTAATAATGCAGGAAATGATCCTGGATATCCTATGATATGGTCTATATCAGGATGTGGATCACTACCACAAGTCAGAAGATATTGATTTCTATAATATTTATGTGGAGCATGATCCTATAGATGTGTATGAAGTGCTCCAACATCAGACATTTTGCTATAAGTCTCCAAGATATTGGTTGAGAAATGTGCCATTCCTTCATCTTAGTCCAATTTCTGTCGCAATTCAGTCCTTCACAGAAAGACAGAAACATTACTTTAGACTCCTACAGATAAATCTAAAAAAAAAAGAAAAAAAAAGAAAAAAGTGAGATGTTGATAGAGATTAGACATTTATGGGTTCAGACAGCAGTTGAGCTTTAAATCCCACCTCTAATTTCTACCAATATTGTTCATAAGGTACTAAACTGCTTTCTGGCATCTGGCCTTCATTACCCAAGCAGATCCGCTGCCCTGCTTTAGACGTTACTGGAACTGTTTTTAAAATAAATCATTACTCATAGTCTCTGTCTACAGTGGTGACTGTATCACTGTATCCATCTTAGGAGAGATGTTACCCCACTGTGTGGTACAGTGATTCTTGCATATTTAGCTATTTAGGACTAGCTATCTCCAGAGCAGATTTGTGGTATCTGCACTACAGGCCAAGTAACCCTGGGCAACCAGGGTCACATGTAGCTCCTGAGAATCAAAGTATTCCTTCTTTTCCTGTTAAAAGTGTCTAACATGCTGAGCAGATTATGCTATAGAAGAGGTATTTCTATGTTTCTCTTGATTTAGGATGTATTAGGTAATATAATAATGACTTAATGCCTGAAAGAGCTTAAGGGTATTCCTTAATGTAGAAAGGACTAAATCTGGTGCTATTTCGCCTATGCTAGATTTGGAGAGCAGCACTGAAATCATCTTCTAAAACCATGCAAGAATGTCTTGGGGGAATATATTGATTCACATTCACAGAGATCCTGGGAAAAATTTAATATTTACACAGTATAGATGTGTAGAGATGGAAACAAAATGGTGATATGAGCATCCATAATTAGTAGTCTGATTAGAAGGAGAATGTCTGTTGAAAAATACTGGCAGACAAATCGCCTGCCAGCCTAAAAGCCTGGTAACTAGGCCTTGGCAGCCGAAATAACCTTGAAAGTGCAGCTGGCATCTTTGACATACAGCTGTGTACATAGAAACAGAAGGCATCCTGAGATGTCATCAGTAAGTACAGAACCTAAGAAACTGCAACTTATCATTTCAAAAAGTGTTTTTTTCAAAAAACTTATCATTTCAAACAGTCTTAGAAAATGAAGTTGGTTTGAAAAAACACAAAACTTCATCACATATTGGCTCTCACAGGTGAAAAATAGAGATTCACAACATCTACTGTGTGTCAAGAGTGCTGGTGATTGATTTGGTCATGCATATAGGAAATAAAAAGGACTTAATTTTCCTTTCCTAGACAGACTGAATTCTCCAAAAGAAATTTCTATGGGATCTTGGACACAGGCTGGAGATGCTTGGATGACTTCAGAATCCGTGGTGTAGGTTATCTTTGAAGAGAGACTCAGTCTATTACTGCATTGGTCCCCCACTTCTGGGGTTGGTTTGGTTTGTCCTCTACCTCTGAGATGGTTTGGTTCCTTTCTTGTATCAATGTTCTCCTCTTTGGGTTTATTTCACCCCCTCTGAAATCTGTCTAATTCACTTGATACTGATATTGCATATCCATGTAACTCTATTGTAGCTACTCTCTATTATATTGATGATAAGTTTGTTTCACTAATTATAAATTTCTGGTAGCTGGAAATAGAACACAACTGTGTTGCTGTTTTACAATTGATTGCTGTTATTATATGCTTGATTGCTACCATACTATTGATTTATACTATATTATTGATTTCTGATAGTAATCTTTAATAGTTTGATATATATGCATAGATACATATTTATATTTTATTTATATTTATATATTTATAGATTATATAGATATAGATGATATAGACATAGATATAGGTATATAGATAGATAGATATATTAACTTTATTAATCATAGCTTTACTTGCTAGTGGTGATTTTGTGGTAGGATACCCGCTAGTGGTGATATGGGGGAAATAAAGACATGTGGTGATCTGCAATAAAGAGACTTTTAGAGGATTGTACCCTTGTGTATTATGGAATCCTAAGAACCCACAGTCACGATTTTTATACACCCACAGAGCAGGTTATTTTTTTGCCTGTGACAAATAGTGAGATAAGCTGCTTGACAGATTTACCCATTTTAAATATGTCAGAGTGCAGTACACTTTCACTGGGTCCTTTGAGATTGTGGAGGTTGTAGTATTTAATATCAGTTTTACTTATTCTAAATATATCTGATGTTGAAAAGGATTTCTGATTTATCAGTGTTTAAAAATAAACTGTATAACACCACCAAATATAAGTCACAGTTAGCAAAACACAGCAAATGCAGTGCACAGTTCAATCACAATATCATTGTGATTCCCATTCCCAGTGTCTATGATATGTTCACTATCACCATCCTGGGCATCATCAGTCAGCAGGAAGTAATACATGGATTGAAGCCAGCTCAAGCCTTTTGCTGTCTTAGAAATTCTTTTACCAGTTGCTTCATTTCTCTACTCTGTGTCAGGCTGAGCCATATATTCATTCCCCTTCTTGTTGGTCTGGCTGACTCAGGGAAATATTTACATTTTTAAGGAACATAGGGAGAAATATTTATACCACCAGTTATCCAACTCAGACTCAGCTGTTGGTAGTGGTTCATCTGAAACAAAGGCCACTCTGGTCCTTTTTGTGTTGAGATTAGGTGAGTTTCTTTGCATTACTCCCTGATCTTCTTGGACACATCAACTTGACCCATTTCTACTGAGATTTCTTTCATTGCAGGAGTTTGTTGATCAGTCACAAAGTGGCATATCAGATCTCCCAATAGGATAAAAAATTAAAAATACAGAGAAGTCATTAGACTTTCATTAGTGATAAAATATGAGTTTGTCTTCTCTGCTAATGTTGTTTCCTAAATAGAAATTTTTCTGCAGTAAAATTAAGATTTATCTTACTTTAGATGATTAAGAATCATGAGACTTTCTGTAAAGTTAACAGGGTGGCTGTATGACTAGGCTTTAGCTCTAGATGATTGATTCATTTGGGGTGATAGTGAGTGCACAATTATTTTGATTGTACTGAGCAATCCCAGTCTTATGGTAATCCCTAAATATTTCATATTAGCCTATTATGTCATTATACTACAGTTTATATTGAGTATGCTCTAGTAAATGGCTAGTTATTTATTGGAACAACATAACAAGCTTTCTAGTTTTCTCATGGCACCAACAACCTCTGCTTCAGCTGCGGACAAATGTGCATCTGCCATTCTGTTGGGGTAAGCCATTTTCTTTCCCCCATCCTCTCTGGCAAGAGAGGGACAAAGACAGAGACTATGGGTTGAGATAACAATTTACTGAATTTATTGGAAGCAGAGTTCAATGAAAGAAACAAGAAATATGCAATAACAGCAGCAATATTAATAACAAAAGTATACAAAAAAAAAGAGAAGATGCTTTACACACAAAAGATGTTCACCCCCTCAGCTTAACTCTGTGTGGCAACTGGAAAAAAGACAGGATGGTGAATGCTCCTCACAGTGCTTTACCTGTCTCCAAGCCTGAGACAATGGAAAACAATTATGGACAAACCCCTGAAAGCTAGATCATCAACCTTTGTTAGGTATTAAACAAATTTCTCAACTCAAATTAGTTTAATTTTGATAATTTCTAAATTAGATATAGTTTCTAAATTCTTAATTTCTGTTCATTTATCCTGTGTCTGATGGGGTTTGAATGCATGAAAATATAGATCCAGAATATATGATCAAGTGACTATTACCTTTTTTTTTGAGTTATCAGGAAATTGTTCTTAGCTGTTCATATTTATTCATTGCACAGGAATACACTAAAAAATCCCCAAACATTTTGGGTAAGCTAACACATGTTCTTAATGTTAAGCTTTCATTTCAGTTTTTTGCAAAGATGGGAAACTGAACCTAAATATGCCAAATCATAACAACACTAACAATGTATTTCAACACAACAATTTGCACAGATCATGCATCATTTTCTCAAAGAGAGTGATCCATAGCAATAAACATAAGGTTTGTAGGAGTGAAAGGGGAGGCTGCTGTACTTCAGGTAGTCTGCTAAATTTAAAATAATTTTCCTTTAGTCAGTAAGATCCATAGTAAGTATAGACTTTTTAAGGTGACTTATCAAAAATAATTATGAGGTAAGAAATGTAACCATAGTGAATGTTACAGGAAATTACCTTCATTGTCATATAGAAACAAGCTATTTCAATGTCTGCAGGAGAAAGCTATTGTCATTTAGACAATAGATGACCCAAAAATTCCCCTGCCAACAAATGCACTGCAGTTTAACTGAGAACGAGTGCTGCTAAAATCAATTATCCTGACCTTCAATAGAATGTCCATTTTTAGTCTTTACACTCTTCCTGCATTATTCTACATGTGTACTCCTTCCTGCATGCAACTCTGAACATGCCTCTTAGGAAATGTTACTGCCTACCCACAATTTTGCTGAAAAATTAGTCCAAAGTACTCACTTCTGTTTGTGTCTGAGTAGCTGTAGATCCCACTGGATGAGTCACTTGTACTGATCTTTTTCATCTCCTTACATTTTCTTCTGAACACCTTCTCTTCAAGGGTGAGTTTCATCACTGACTTACATAAACTTCTGCTAGTAGATAAACATGGGAGTGTTTCTTTTCTACAGTCCTATCCTAAGATGACTGATAATGAATAACACGCTTATTGTGTTCTCATTTTCTTTAGATGGGAAAGGAAGCTAAAACACGGACAAAAAAATCCTGCTAAGTTTTAACCTCATCAAAAGCCTACCCTGGAGAAGAAAATTACAAAAATGCATACAATTAATAATTGATGACTAAAATTAAAAATTATTTGTAGAAGAAAAAAAAACAAAAAGGAATTGTGTTTTACATGCTTCATATGAAACTTGTCTATGAAAACCTATTGGACTAGAAATAATACATAGCATCACCTGAACTGATTTATTCAATTTTTTATGTCCCTGAACCTGTGTACCAAGCAAGGCACAGCAATGACACTGTAGAATGAGTGAAATCTTTCATTGCTTCCACGTGCAACTTGTCTATTCTATATCCTGAGTCTGAAAGAGAAAATTAGGCTTCCAGCAAAACTGGAACAAGATATTAAACTTCTACTGCTCATTGTACTAGTTGTGAAGGAGCACTCCCAGTACACATCTGAATACAGATGACTTGCATTTCTGGCCCAATGCATACTGTGAAGCATAAAAACTATGTCTAGAATCTAAAAGTATAGGATACGAGTGTCACACATTTTTAACTCATTGTTCATTAATAAATGCCAAGGTAAGTTTGCAGTAAGCAAAGAGAGGCTACCAGCAAGGAAAAACTTACCAAAAAAAAATCAAGTTTCCAAGCCAAAATTGGAAAAGACAAACAAGCAGACAAACAACACAGATTCTAGAGCAAGTATATAAATAAGGATTATAGTAGAGGAAATGTATTTAAATATCTGTATAGAGGCTTTGCCCCAGAGGTCCCGGTTGCCCTTGATGGGCAGCAGCAGCGATGTCCTTAATTGGGCTGCAGCTGTAACCAATGAAGATAACTGGGATAAAAGGGGGTGGGTTTAGCCAGTCAGGGAGAGCCTTGGAGGAGCCCTGGCCCGAGAGAGAACAGCATGCAGAAGAAGGAGTTAATGAAGGTCTGCAGCCATGAGAATATGCCAAAGAGGTATGGACTCTAGAAATCTAATAACAACAATATGAGACTCTAGAAATAATAGAAGAACTACAAAGGATGACTTCAATTATCATCCCATTCTTCTTCTGGAAGTGTGCACTATTATGGAGAAACAAAATATTCCCCAGTGGCTGTTGATGTTCTTTCTCTTCCTTATGTTCTGCTGGCAAGTACATTAATATATATTTTAAATGTTAGTATTGTTTTTAGAAGTCCTAACCCCAAAACATGGGAATAAGAATGTTATACTGTGAGACTCCTAGTTGTATATTCTCAGCAGATTCTTACTGACCCTATGTAAATTCATTCTTTTTCTTTTCTTGTCACACTGTCCTTTATTCATTCCTTGAAGCCCCACATGATTTCACTTAGAATTTCTTTTGACAGCACGATTTCTTTGATCTCCATTTTTGTGAGCTTTTAATGACCAGCAGGTATGTCTTACCCATGCTCACTGCCTGAAAAATTGTTTTACTTATAATTAGATCCCTGGACTCCATAGAGTTAGCATTTAATTTCATGTACACTAGTGTAAATCAACAGCAAATTAAAAAAGCAAACTAGAGGTAAATCTGACAGAAACAATACCAGGATTTGATTCCAATATGCATCAGTTTTGTATCTTTCTTTTTGAAGTTAGGGACACTCTTGAATTTTTTTCTATTCAAATATTGCACTTTTCTTTTTTGACAGCAAACCAAAGTAAAACAAAGTACACTACATGAAATCACAAGAAGAGGTTAAATCTAAATTTCATACTCTTATCATGCTGAGATATCCCTTTCATCTTTGATCTCTGAAATTAATAGTATTTTCTGTATTTTATATAGATTTTAAATTAGACAGAAGCTGTCTCTGACCACACAGTTGAGACTGAAGGATAATTGGAGAAATGGGACAGAAAAAGAAAGCATTTTTTATTACTTCAATCATATAATAGCTTCAATAAGACTAAAAGAAATGATGGACAGAAAGACAGCACCTCTATATTCTGGTCAGCTTTGAACATATGTCTATTTTGATTCAGAAAAAATAAAATATCTGTTAATATCTGTGCTACTTCCCAACTCATTAAAAAACCATTGCTACAAGGACTTCATATAAAAGAAACATTTTTCCTCTGTTTCCATCAAACATGTCTGTCACAATGCATTTGCTGTCATGTTAAAAAAAGTAGTATTTCTGGAAAGTAGTACTTGTGGGAATTACATTACTCTTAACATAGTAGCTGGCTAGTATAGGGACTACCTGAGGGCATTGCTTCCAGGCAGTTGTTTGAAATATTTAATGCCACATAAATCAGTTCTGGTATGGCTCTGCAAATGTTCATAGCATATTAATGTTGGAATTCTAAAAGAAAAGTTAAAATCAAAACTTTAGTTTTCCTTACACCTGTGACGTGACACTGAAGAAGACAACACTTATATAATTTATTTTAACATATGAGAGTCCTTGGTTTAAAATAAATAATTGCTCATTGAGTAAAAGACACAAAAATATCTTTCTTGAAAGGAATAATACCTTGATCTTTTAATTTTCCTTTCCTAAAGATATCCACATTCTCCAAAAGACAGTGAAGAATATTAGCGTTCCTTTCAAATCTTCTTGGACCATGCCAAAATTTGTGGAGCCATACTATTAATTTCTTAATCTTTTTCTTATTGTCAAAGGAACATTGATTCAAGCCTAAAGTGAAAAAAAAAAATTAACCTTATCCAACAGTGCTAGATAGTGGTTTAAAAATTTTGTAGTTTATTTGAAGTTAGTGCTGTAGCAAGGAGGAAAGACACTCGGAAGCAACCAAAGCATGTTCATTATCCCTGTGCTCAGTAATGGGCAATGTAATTTCAGCTTTCTTAAGTGGTGCTTCGACCAGCATACTGCTTGCAGAATAATGTGGAAACATGTACATTTACATGTTCTAGATAATGAATAAGCATTTTCTGTGAACTGTGTTTCATCGTGAATACAAATAGGTAATATTGTAAAGAGGTTTATTGTCTTAGCTGATGTATTTCAACAGCAGAGAGGAATTAACTTGAGATCCATCATTTGCAATATTAGGTATTATTTGTAATGAAATTTTTAGGATTAAATAATATACTCAATAGCTTAGAAAGAATTAAAAATATTTCCTTGTATTATTGTCTCATGTAAAATACCAAACCAACTAAAAAACGAAACCACCCTCGCCAAAACATCCAACACAACCCAAACCAACCAACCAAAAAATTAGCAAAAGCAAGATGTTCTGTTATGTCTGCCATATGTTCATTGACTGTGTTAGCCATCCCTTTTTTATAAAATTGCAAAACAAGTTCCAGTCCATATGTTTGGTACATATAGACAAAGATGTCCCATAAGACCAGAAAGATTTTCCCCAGCTAAAGGAATGTTAACTTCCTGATCTTGTTCTTTCAAAAAATGGATATATATGTTTCTAGTGGATTACACCCTGTTCCTAATACTAAATCCTGCCAAATGTTGAAAATCTGAAGTTGAAGAGAACATGGAAGGAAAAGGAAAATCTAGTCCTTAATCAGCAACATGACCTGCAATACAAGGCTTTTAAGGAAGCTTTTTTCTTACATAACTTTGTGTGCTTCTCTTTCTGTCCTCTATATACATTTTTTTACTCTCTTGTTTCATTGCACAGGTTCTTCTCTGCACAGTTGATACCCATACTACAGGGCAGATTTGCTCCTACATTTAAAGCCAGGTCTAGCTGCCTTATTCTTGGGTTACAGGTTGATGATATGTCAGTTTCTGTTTCTGGTGCTTTGAAATGAACAAAAATGGTGTTTATTCCTTTCAAAGTGTACCCCTACATTTGATACAGTGTGCCAAATCTGGATATGCCAAGTTTGCTCATGGAACTGGAAATAAATCTCAGAAGACCTTGTATAACATTCATTATAACATTATGCTATATCTTCCATCAGTGTTCCTCCAATCTGGATGCCTGTTACAAAAACTGAGTCATTCTGGGCTTATAAAATGGCCCTTTTATTTCCATTATTTTCTTGCTTCTGTCATGGTCTTTTAGAGAGGAATGCTGTGGAGCACTGAAGTCAGCTGTGTTCTTCAAAATAGATTCTAGAAATGTGTTGGTTCTTTATGCTGAAAAAGGAAGGTTTCCTTTTTCCACATAATATTGTTAGTGAAATTTTAAAAAGAAAATTTTGATAGCTTGCTTACTCATAGGTGCAGGTTAGAATTTGAGAGCAGATTTTTATATATACCTCTAGTACAAATAAATTCAATGTGAATTCTAGTCTTAGATGTCAAGGTCAGCACTCCATATCCATGATTCAAAGTCAGAGCAAAATATTAAGGTCTGTAGGCTGTGAGGAAATAGTTTCTGCATGTCTTCATGTGGTACTTGTGTTTCTGGAAAGGAAACCATAGATCAATGGATAGGGCATACATTCTGATATCAAATAGCTACAGTTGAGGCATTTCTTGCCAGTTTAAGTAATTTAATGCCATTTCAAAATCAGTAGAAAATCTTATATCTCATATTGATAAAGTAGCATAATAACTTCATAATATATTTAATTTGAAATGGAATAAGCCCCATGAAATATTCAAGAAGTAAAAAAAAAATTTTAATGACCAGTTACCACATCCAAGATAAAATTTTTGTCATGAGACTTTATTCAGATCAAATTACTAACCTGAAACCTTATGTCGTGTTTTGAAAAGATAAAGGAAGCGTCCCCAGTTATTATGATGGCAGCTGAAGTGTGTGCTCTCAAGTCATTAATAAAACATATGCTTTTGTTACTTCCTCTGTATTTCATTTTCATAGAAAAAAATGTGTTCATGGCTTACTTCTAATATAAAAGAAATATCTGCAAGGCATACATAGATCATTAATGTAATGTCTCAATTATGTAATTCATAAATTCAAAATAACAGATTGTTGCATTATTCTCCACTGCTATGCTGTTTTGTCTGAATCATTTTCTCTCTTATAATTTC
Organism: Molothrus aeneus; assembly: GCF_037042795.1. Lineage (NCBI taxonomy): Eukaryota > Metazoa > Chordata > Aves > Passeriformes > Icteridae > Molothrus > Molothrus aeneus. The sequence goes on along the minus strand of NC_089647.1, from coordinate 70,691,329 downwards.
CAAAATGGGAAAAAAGCATAAAGATTGCTTTCAAACAAAATTTCTTTAGGCATTTTTAATTTATGTGGTTTCAAGGCAGGAGTTCATCACTTGCCCATGAAAATCATCCTTGAAATTGTCTATAGTGCTTTATAGGAAAAAAAAAAAGTTTGCCAGGTTTCATCTTTAATCTTCCTATTTCTTCAAGGGAGAACCAAAACCCATTCCTATAATTAGGATATTATATCAGGGCATAGAATAACTGAGTATGTTTACAGGAGATGTGGGACATTTTGTCCTTGTGTCCAGATAATTAAAATGTTGCTTATTTAATTTCAAAAGCGGAACAAGTTTGATTTGATGAATTTACCTTATGATTTTTTAACTCTGGGTGGTTTTTTGGTATTTTTTAACCATTTATTAAAGTATTACTTACTGGGGAATTTATTAATAATAAAGAAGATAATTTTTTACTTGTAGGGCTTGATTTCCACCCAGCTCAGCAGGAATTAAAAGCTGTTCTTATCTTATTAATTTCAGTAGTTTATACATCAGAGATTTTCAGTTTGAGCTCCAGTGTTACAAACCCATGACCACGCTTTCCCTAATTGCCAGGCTCAAACAGCAAGAGCTTTAAAAACTCACTTAAATTGAACTCTCTACTATCTACCTCCTATATAAGGGTCAAGCCTGGCTAAGAAGGCACACGTGGTGAGCAATTTTTGTTACAGACCTGTGCGCATGCAAAGAAATGAATTTTCTGAAGCTGTCAGGATGAAACCTCTCAGCTTCACTGGCTCCACATCATGCTTTGAAGTTAATACAATGGGTAGGTTGTAAGTAACTTAGCTGAGGGGAATTTTCCTAAGCATATTGAAAAAAGTAGTAATTTAAAACTCAGCATTTCTATGTCCATTCCCAGCATGGAGGACAGCAAAAGCCTTGATCCTCTGCACCCCCTGAAGCTCTTTTTCTCTGAATCTTTTTTCTTCATGTACCTTTACCACACACAGAGACACTCTCAAACAGACAAGTTAAGAATTATTTATTAACACAGTAATTATTTATTGGCAAGTATATACACTAGGAAGCTAGGAATAGTGTGGTATAAAGCTAAGATTATATTAATATGCTCAGGACTCTGGATGAGACAGGTCTCTGCTTGCCAGGCATGTACCAGTTGGGTGAGCTATGGTTGCTCCCTTAGAACAAACTGATCCTTGATGTTGTTTTGTTGCTATTTTATTTTTTCTAGGTTGTACATCCTCTCATGTCAGCAACACTTCTTGTTCAACTTTGAAGCTATTATTTATATCTACTTAATAACATTGTGAGCAAAATTGAGATTACAAAGCTAGACTGCAACAAACTGGACTTCAGGTCACAGGAGTATACCTTGTCCATTCTCTCACACTCTGCTATTATCCAAACTCTACAGCTGAATGCTCAGTGGATAAGATCTCCTGTCCACTAAACTCCTGAACAATTAATGGGGAGTTTGGAAAAATGATGAGTGGCCAAGGCTTAGGTAATGTTGGGAAGTACTCTAATATTTTAGCCATATAAACAGTTAAGTACCAGTGACTCTTACTGTTCAGTTTGTACTGCAGTCATGACAATAAGGTTCTTGTTGAAGATGGAAACCTCCAACACCTAATGTAGTACAAATAATAGAACTTTTGAATCAATATGTAAATTAACTGAATAGCACATTATTTTCAAAATCCTTCTATGGGCAAAGAGGAAGAGTAACAACTATTTATGTAAGTAAAGCCGAGACTTTATTGGTTAGTATAGTTGACATCATAATAGTCTGATTCAAAAATCATCATTAGTCTATATGAAATTACTTTAGAGAAAAAGAGTTGTAACACTGATAGAATAGTTATATGCAGAAAGGATCTCAATAACAGCAGTAACACATTTAAAATTGTAATTTGCACTCTTACTTTGTACTCCTTTTCCTGCTGTTACACTTACCCTTTAACAGTTCCTCTGGGCCAACAATTTCATTATGGGTTTAGTTGTGATGATCTGTTATAGCCAGTTGTTAGCATCTGGAATCCTTTTCAGGGAGGAATAGTATCATGTTTATGGTTTATTTTTTCTCTTTCCCATTTCCTGTCTTCTATTTTCTTTTCCTTCTCCTCTGTGCTGCATTCTGTCTGCTCATGTCAAGGCCTTTATCATACTAAACCTGTATTTCTCTACACTATATCATTGTGTTAGGCTTGTAAATATTTCCTTCTGCATAGAACACCTGCTTGTGACCATTATCTATAAGAAACTACAGTTTTACCCTGCAAAGATTAGCAAAAGTAAATGCAAAAAAATGAAAAATAGACACCTGATCAATTAGAAAGAAATGCTGTCAAAACTAAGCCAGGAAAAAAAAGTTACAGACGACTCAAGCTCGAAAAAAACTCAAGACTATATAATCTCAGTCTTGAGACCTTGTAAGTTCAGTGCAATATGCAACAAAATGAGAAAAAATAGTCTAATACTTTTCAGATTATTTTAAAAGATTGCTTATTATTTGAACATTTTCTCACTTTATTGCTTTGGAGGTGATAACAGTTGAATAGCAGGAAGTAAGGAAAAACACATAATCTTGGTGGGCATTTTGAGAATAGGTGTTTTTTCTGTTTTTCACACAAATTCTTTAAAATTACTTTTATCAGAATCGGATGAGGGGGTTCTATTACTTCCCCTAAATTTAACCAAATACCTGTCTGTTCATTATCAGTAATTCTCATTATGAGTTAAAAAAGGGGCTGGGATTGTCATTTAAGATGTAGGTTTAAGAGACAAATTCTGTTCTTTACTGCACGTCAGAAAAGTGGAGCAAGTACTTTTCTTAAGGCAGTTAATCTAGCTTTACACTGAGTAAAATCTAAAACTATCCCCAATAAAAAGTCAGGTCTCATACAAAACAAACAGTACCATTATCTGTGCTTATGTAGTATATATTTAATGATCATCAGTAATCATTTTGTTGAATCTAACTTATTATCTTTACTACAAATAAAAGCTGAGGAAAGTTACAACTGGCTTGTTAAGGTGCCAAGAGGCATTATTTCATGAGCAGTAGAGCACATTACTGTCATTTGACTCTAAACAAAGACTCAAAGCCCGAAAAAACTAAAAAGCCTTTTCAAAGCTTGGTGGATTCAGCCACCTTTGTCAGAAAAAGAAGAGAAAAAAAATAACAAAGGATAAAAGCGCAAAAATATTCCCAAATCTACGAATTTTTTATCAAGCAATTAAAATTGATTTTAGTCCCACATTAGTTTTAACTGAGAGGTCCTCTACACTTCACAGTCTGCCCTTGAAGGCTACAATTTTGACTGTAAACTTTGCTATCTTGCATAATGTAATGATAGCTTGCATGTACTCTCCTAGCCTGTGCTATGTTAATTTACTGCTGGAGTTTAATTAGCCTCTTGCCACCAAGTGATTAAGATGCACCCTGTTTTGTCCAAAAGTCATGTCCTTCTTTTAGCACACTATCTGTCTATTCATATTCTTATACCTGGTTTTTATAACTCTCTCTAAAACTGTCCTTTGTAAGGTTAAAAATTCAGGACTATGCTGCTGCTCAGAAAAACAAAAAAACCCAAAACTAAACTAAAACCAAAAACAAACCCCAAAAAAAAACCCAAGAAAACAAGCCAGTTTTAAACCAGTACATTTTACAGAGTAGCTTAACAGCTACAATGAAAGAAAATGAAGTTGTGCATCTGACAATGCATAAAGGCAGACTGTGAGCTACGGGACTGATGTAGCTTTGCATTTTGCCTAAAGAGAGAGATGGACAATATTTTCTCTTGCCTTTCTCAAAAATCAGATTATATCTGCATTAGTTGTACTTATGCACACTACAAAAGTCCAATAATAGACTAAATATATTGATCATTGTGGTTCAAAGTACTCTTTTATTATATGTTAGAGGGTGATCAGGCATAAAACCATTTATACCTCTCCAAATGAAAACTCAATTTTTTTTTTCATTTTCAAGGCAGTAATTTACATTTACTGGTCTCCTACTTGAAGCCATGTCTATGAATTTCTTATCCTGGTGTAATTCAGTTCTTCAAGGTGGGTGAAACACTGCTCTCCAGACCTTTAAGTGGAATAATCTTAATTCTTATTTCTTGTTGTTTAAAGCTGCTATCTTGATATAGTAACAATACATGTACATTGATAAGCAAACCCAACTTACATTACATCTTACATGTTCTGCATGTTACAAAACGTACCTGCAGGAATCAGTGCCTCCACGTTGAACAATTACATCTTTGCAGTAAATGAGTAAAGCATATATTTTATACTGAGGATGTGTGTATATTTTTAGAACTAGAACTTGTTAACTTTTGCTACAAGTTTTTATCCATTTGAAATGGCGTAGCTGTCAGAATTTTCGATGCCTTCCATTTTGAGATTAGCTGAGTTGGTTAGAGCATGATGCTGGTAATGCCAATGTCACAGGGTTACACTTATGAATATTAATTTAAGAGTTGTAATTGATAATCATTATGGATCCCTTTCAGCTCAGAATATTCTGTGATCCTAACGGATTCCTGTTCCACCCCTCCGTTATCTTTTTATAGATGTTCTGATCTGATGGTATCAGAAATAAATAGTTGCTACTGTGATGGATAACACAAAATAATAAAATACAAAGAATTGAAATTAATAAATAGATCTTTGATTATTTTACGAGGATGATAATGCAGAAAATTTGTTTCCTTAATTTAATGTTTTGCAAAGAGTTGCCATGCATTATTGTCCAGAAACCACAGAAGAGGTACATAGGTACATGGCTAATAAGAGATGTGCAGGCCTTTCCCTAGTTCTCTCTGCAAGGGGAAAATTAACTTAAATGAAGCAAACTTGAACTTTCTGTTTCTGTGTTCTGTTTCCCTGTTCGGTTTCTGTGTTCTAATATTCTATGAATATTAGAAAAAAAGGTCCAAACTTGTTCACCTGCAAAACAGGATGACAAAACCTTTCAGCAGCTTGCTAACAAACCAGGAAAATGGCTAACCCATATATATGTATAGTCTTGTACACTAAAGTTCCCCAGATAAACTAACCTCATGATCAGAACCTCCTTCATTTTCCTGTGTCTTAACAGACAGTAACAGATACTACAAGCATTCATAAAGTATTTTTCAATGCCTTTCCTATATAGAAAGAGTGAAACTTGAGATAGGAATGACACATTCTATTTTCAGTTGAGCAGTCTTGGGTGAGATACCCACATGCCAATGATTCTGGAACAATGAACATCTATCTTACCCTTGGATCCAAAGATCCAAGTGAAGTAACACTGACCCATGATGACTTGCAGGGAGAACAGCAGTACTTCAGTCAGCAGCTCCTAGATTTTCATACTGCTTTTCCTTTCACATGCCCCTGGGGTGTTCTTTGGAAAGAAAAGATGTGAAACATGTGTGGTAAACAGATTCATTCAAACCTTGTACTTCATGCAACATAAAGACGGTATCTACCATCATTTTAAAAAAAGCATACCTTCAGGAGTCAGTTCTTCCTTGTTTCACAATATCTCACGAGCAGCACTTATTAAAGCCATTGAATATCCAATTTAAACTCCTGATGCAGTCACAGAGGATTTAGTTCAACAAAATCGTACCCTCAGAAATGTGCTCTCTCTTAAGTTAAAACTTTGAGATGACTAGTAGGAGAAGTTATTCAAACCAGTCCATTTAATTGTGGAAAATCAACGTACACCAAAAGGTAAACCACATAATTTGCAGGAAGGCAACTCAATTAGCAGAAGAGATGGATGGAATTCAGCTGCTGTTCCGGAGATATTTTCTACCTTTCATGCTGAAGTAATCTGATAAAACATTGAGTAACAAGATTCTGAAATTGAAAAATCTCTGATTCTCCTATCATATATGTTTCCAAATAATTAATCTTAAAAATCACATTTATTCTTTCTATATCTCTATCTAGCACACATTTTTGTTTATGTTTTAACACAAAGGGGCAACATCCTTTAAAAATACCACACTATATAATCATTATCTATATGATCTATAATATGCAGTTAGATAATTGTCTTGAAAGTTTAATGGTGCAATTTGAACCTGATTAGATAAATTTTAAAAATCTGATGTAGTTTTTCCATTAATTGGGTGAGAGTTTTGAAGATTTACTTATTTAATAAAAGATAAGGTTATGATGCTATTTACTTATGTGCTTTAAATAGGAATCAGAAAAGTCTATTCCTCTTTGAAAAAAAAAGTTGGCATTTAAAACTTCAAAATAAGACATTTCTCCTAGTAGTACTGAGTGAAATTACTAAATCCCTCATGATAGTCAGTTTTGGTAGTTTTCCCTCAGCAATTTATCATTCTAGGTTCTGGATTTCAAGATAATCAGGGCCAATTAAACCAAACCAAATTTTGTGGGGAAAAAATGTATAACTTCTCCTTATGCTTAATAACATAGCGTTAAGTCACAATCCGGTCATTCAATCAGTTTTCAGGATGAAAGGGAACAGAAATTCAGTTATTCATACAACTTCATGTAGATACATTTTAAATCATTGTAAATGCGTATTGAGTCAGAAAGACCTTTGAGGCAGACCGACCCATTTTGCTTTCAGGAAGCTGCCTTATGAAAAAAAATCATTCAGATTATCTAAGAAATGGAGATCACTCAGATTATCTAATAGATGGAGAAAGCTTTAAGTAAGGAGATAAGGTAGGAATACAAGTTAAAAAAAATATAGGAAGTTTTTCTTCTTGTTGTGTTGGGACTTTGTAGAATGGCTCTCAGCTTTCAGGCCTGTTTTTAATTAACTCAAGATATTTTATGAGCTGACATCACTTAAGGTGCCTACCAAGTCTCTTTTTTCAGTTTCTGCTTGAGCTGCTATTTCCTAGTTCCTTCCTGTGATTTTTATATTTGCTGCTACAGTCACACACTGTACTCTGGAGTCTCCTTTCTTCTAGGTACACTTAGTTGCTTTTCAAGGAAGGAATAGTCTTCCTTTCTTCCTGAGCATGTGACCTGTCTATAATGTATTTTAAAGGGAAATAAATGTGCAAGAACAAATAAAATGCTCTGATGCTGAAAGGAAGCATAGTATCTATTTGGAGATAGTTCCCTCTGGCAGAAGGCAAAATGTAGGTAAAATAATGTTAGGTAGTTTGGGGTTTCTTTTTTCTTGGGATTTGGCCCTTGCATAGGTTCCTTTTTGTTTTAAAACATTTATCTACAATTGTCTTTCAAAAAAGAAAAGTACTATTAAGCACTAATGCAAAAAATATTTTATATCATACAGAAAAAGAAAAATTACAGGAATTCAATATGCTCAGCAAAGAAATTGCAGGAAATCTTGTTTGTGTAGGGAAACCCTTACCAGTTTATTTTTACTGGAACTTATTGTAGTTCAATAAAAATTATTTTACAAGACCAGTTCTTCTAACACTAATATTTTAGTGTATATTCTTCATTGAATGTTTAATTATATGCTAATTACCTTGAGAGCAGAAGCAGATTCTTACTAAAAAAAAATATTATTTCACAGACAAAAATTTTTTGCAGAAATATGTTTTCGGCTAAAAACAGAAAATATTTTTACGTGACAGTTGAGTCACCTCTATTTACAGTTTTACTTCAAAGTGCCTAAGTGCAAAACTATTTTTTTTTAGCAGAAGACTCCAATTTGATCCCTAAGCATTTCTTCTAAGCTCTTTCCTTCACACATTGTAAGATTATTCTGGAGTGAAAAGAAGCTTGTCATAGTTGTACTGATACGGATCACAAAAGGGATTCTCTTGATAGATTTTTGATTAGCTTCATATTGTCTAAAGGTAAATTTAATCAAGCCTACACACATTCAAAAGTATTAGTAGCAGTAGTAGTAGATTGATCTGCTGGATCTTTTGTTGCAGATAGAATGTACTTAATACCATTACAGAGATTTGACTAGCAATGTTATCATCATGTGTGGCTATGACATTGAGCATTTATATTCATTGACCCTTAGAACTTTTCCAATAACTAAGATAGGTAATTATTGAGCACGTTGAGCTTGGAAAATGGCTTTAGAAGAAAGTCAGTACAGATGAAGCTAATTTGCTTGTATAGCCCCTCAAGATACATTCTTCCTGCTGTAAAATGTTACAGCAAACACTGTAATTAAACTGCATACAAACACAACAGAGCTCTTCTGCCATTTTTACTGCACACACTCCAGGCCTCCACTCTGTCATTTGAAATCTCCAAATGTTCTTACAACCCACAAGGGGTCCAAGACTCTCTGATAGTGACACATTTCTTATAGCTAAGGATAGCAGTGGAAAGCCAATTATAATAGCTTCCCTACTAGGTCCTGCGGTGTTTGAATCTTTGTAACCCTTGTGGGTTAGTTTTCTCTGAACTGGACTGTTAAATTTCTAAAGATACCGCCCTTAGAGGCAGTCACCACTTTCTGAATCAGAACTGATGAAGAACACTGTGGAGGAGACATGCTGTGCTCTTTCAGGAGCATTTTATTATAGTTACTTATGCTTTGTTAAGTTTAAACTTTCAAAATGAAGTTGAGGTGAATGCAGTTATGCTACACCATCACTTCTCATTGCCACTTACTTATAAAAGAGAAGGTATTTTTAAAAGATTGCATATATAAACCTGAAGTCCATCCTTGCCTCTACCTTGCTGCAAACTCAACTGTTAAAATACTGTACTCTCAAGTCCAAGCATTTAAGATTTTGCACTGGATGGAACATGATATGTGCCCTGTAAATAATTAATTAGGAATCTTCTTGAAGTTTAATGACATGATTCAGGATAAAAGCCAATTAAATCAAATTTCTTCTGACTGGCAGAAAAATTAATATTTCGCACACATAGTTGGCTTCTACATCAAATGGGGAGCAGCTTAAAAATTAAACACCAACTAAATTTAATGAGAGTGACCTTGAAAGGACAAAACATAGGATCAAGAGGGAAAGATAGTCAGTAGCCTTAGGGAGAGAAAAAAAAATCACTTTAGAGGTTTATATTCTGTAATTTTCTTTATTATTTGCTAGTGTAAAATCAGATCACAAAGATCTAAAAGAATAATTTTACAAGAAGATTAAATTTTTAGTGACTGCAACTCTTTGTGAAATCAATTAATAGTTTCATACTGTCTCTACATCTTTCTCCCAAGAACTACAGGTAAGAACATGAAAATGGGAAGATTTTATTTCAGTATTTTCAGTATAAAATTTTCCATAAACCTCCACAAATTTACTTATTTTTCAATCTGTCAGTCACACTGAAGAATTATTTTCTCTCCCAAAATTTGAGCAGAAATACAGCAGATTACAACCTTCTTAACTAGACAGTATTTTAGAACACTTTTGAACTTCTTTTCTCTCTGACAATGTTAGAGGGAAACAGAAGAGCAATTAAAGGCTTTGGACTTGTCTAGTTTGGAGAAAAAGAAACTGAGGGGTGACCTCATTGCTTTCTAGCAACAGGATACAGGGAAATGGTTCAAAACTGTGTCAAGAGAGGTTTACAGGTAAAATGAGGAAGCATTTCTTTATCCAGTGGGTGGTCAAACACTGGAACAGGCTTCCTAGGGAGGTGCTTGCTACCCCAGGCCTGTCAGAGTTTAAGGGGCATTTATTTGGACAATGCCCTTAATAACATGCTTTAAATTTGGTGAGCCCTGACGTGTTCAGGCAGCTGGACTAGATGATCACTGTAGGTCTCTTCCAATTGAAAAATAATCCATTCTATTTAATCATGTAGAGGAACACACTTGTCATCATCAAAGTTCTTCCTTCATGCCAGCTCCTTCTTTATTCTCCTGAGTCAATTTGACTCTTAGGTGCATTTCTTTATCTTTTTTTCTGTTTTTGTTTTTTTTTTTTTTTTTATATTTCTTTGGTCCACTTGTAAGACATACTTTCAAAGTATTTGACGTATACCTCTTTCATGATTCAATCAAATTTAAGCTCATCAGAAATCACACCTAATGTATCATTCTTCCTTTGCAGATTAATTGCCATTAAACTGTAAGGAACTGATCCTAAACTATTAATGAAGAATGGAGTTGCCTACGTATACATGTATCCAGGGAACCTCTTGACATAACTTTAAATGGTTGGAAAGAAGCTGAAAATACTGAGCTCATTAGAGTAACCCAGGGTTGAACTCTTTCACGTTTGGAATAGTTTAAGTAATCCAACAGTTTAAATACGACTAATATGACTTTCTTTAGGAAAGAAAATTTATTTTAAATTAAACAGCATGCAAAATGCTGTGGAATATTATCATCCTGCATTAATAGTAACATATTTCACAAATTCTGATTATTTTCAAATTATTTCTGATCACGTAGTCCCATTCTTTGTTTAGAGCAATATCAAGTTCAAAATCAGACCAGATTGCTCTGCTCCTTCTACATAAAGCTTTGAAATTCTCAGCCTCTCTGAGGAGCCTTCTGCAGTGCTTATTTTTTACTGGCTGGTGCTGAATCCCAGCATTTACCTTATTTAATGTATTGAATGTGATACATATTTAGGTGTGTGGCTGGTCTCCAGACAGAACATAAATCACAAGCTGCCATACTTTTAATTTTTAACCAACTTTCCATACATGTCATAATTCTACATGTTGGGGTTTTGGTTTGTTTTTTTGTTTGGTTGGAGCGGGGGGTGTGTGAGTCTGTTTTTTGGTGGTTGGGGTTTTTTCCCATACTATAGCATATTTTCAGCTTTGGTAATGCAGGCAAGATACACAAAAGTATTAGCAAACTTCTCACTTCTGTAAACCTTTTATGATTGCAAATAAAGGAGCTGGCAGTGAAGGGTTGCTACTTATTCTAGACCAACCTGAAATGGATATTTCCTAACTTACAGTTCTGCTTACACAGTAGTTATTTAGATCGTGTTTTAACAATTTATTTTACTGAAGTCATAACCTATGAATGGCCATCATAGTTACTGTTTTGTTTCTGGGTGGTGTCAATGTTTATAAAGAAAAAAAATCTGAAATCACAAGATTTCTGCATATATGTCAGTCATATGTTTACATGAATAATGAGCCTTACAGGAGCATTTTCAAAGAGATCAAATGATCAATTGCAACATTTTTTTCTGAAGGAATATATTCTTGTTATACACTTATTTATTTTTTTTTAACATGAAGACCAAAGCAAATACATGCAATTTGCATGCCTTTCATCTGTCTCCAAATTTACTTATTCATGACTATCAAACCTCCTAAATTTATTTTTAAAATTAAATACTACATTTTTGGTAAAGATGCAATAAAAAAAAACCTCCTGCTTTTTAAGGAATTTTGATAGTGTTCTTCCTTCCACCCCAAACTGACCTGTACTCCCCTGCTGAAGACATAACCACCAGTGGAAGCATAACAGATGCATTTGGCAGCAATGGCTGCAAGCAGCTCAAAGTGGATTTGGGGGAGGCAGAGAGCAATACAAGAGCCAAGAGTTAATTTAAACAATGCATCCAACCTAATCACAGTCCTGGTAGACGTCCAACTCAAGCCAAATTTGGAAGAAACTAACATCTCTAGTCAGTATGCAAATATGATGATGAGTCAATCATTTTACCCCTGAAATAGTGAGCTGCCTACTCAAGAGCCCTTTGAGCAATCCCACATGGCAGAGGACTGCATCACAGGATCTTACTCTGAGTATGGACAAGTTTATGCCTGCCACAGAGATTCTTTGTTCCTCAATACTGAGAAATTTATTGCCTCAACAGGTCCACCATAAGGGACTAATAGCTTGATGGACTTTGTAACCTTTGATAAGGTTATATCTTAGATTCAATGTGCACATATAATCACTCAGACATGAAACTTTGACTAAGTCTGTGACTAGGACTGAATGCAGGTGTATCCAGACTCTTCTGAGTAGAAATTAAGAAAGCTAGAGTGTCATCTCTGGGCTTTGTGACCCAAAGGGAGGGCCTCCAATGTGTCTGGCTTACCCTGTCCTCTGTGTAGTAAATAATCAAGTGCACTTTGCTATAAATCTTGTTAAACCATTGTCTCATTTATTATAAAACTTTCTTAAATGTTGGTTTATATCCATAAACATTCTGCAACCTCTCTCTTACAAGCGAAGTGCATTATTTCATCCACAACAAGAATGTCAGCGATATGTGAATTGCAATTACGCATATTATTTTTTATTATTTTTGAGATGTTTGGCTGGCCCAGAGAGGCATCCAGACATGAGAAAACAAATGAGAAAGAATAGGCAATTCTTGTGGCCTTTAGGTTATTACAATTGACAATCAAAAAAATAGAAAAACAGGAAACAGAAGATGTTTTTTTCTTTTTTCTCCAGAATGGACACAAAAAATTAAAAAAACCATTGTGAATGGAGAAAAAAAATTCAAGTAAACCACCCTGTCATCAGTCTCAAAAAATGAAAGCTCTAATCTCACTCTACAGATTAGAATACAAAAAGGAAAAAAAAAGAATATGGGATCTCAGTAGGGGATCTCAAGACCTAGGCAGAACTATGGCTCTTAAGAGAAATTTTTGTCATTGCATTTGTTATGTAACTGCCATTTTATATACTTATACCTTACAGACAATATAAGTTTCTACTTTTGTATTAAAATTACTTGCTGATATTTGTGCAAATTTTAGAATGATACATCAATGAGATGATTAGAATTTGACTTTCAGGACAACATTTATAAATCTGGTATTACCAGATTGCCATTATAAATTTATTACCATTATAAATCTGATATTACTGAGCCTAAAATTTTAAGTCAATGTCAGAACTATTGCTCAACGATATGTGATACCATTTCTTTTGGAAATCTATCTCATCAGAAACAGCAAGAAAGTTCCTTATATGACAAGTATTTTCTTTGGTTATCACACACCAAAAGGTGCTGACCTGTAAGGAGGTCTTCACAGAAATTATGTCCACTCTCTTTGATGAAATTTTCTTTCTAATGGATCTTTGATTTTGCATGTCTTCCAGTTTGGCTTAAATTATGTGAACTTTCCTGCTGTACTGACTGACTTCTAGATTGTTTCCCGTTGGTCTGCTAAGTTTGTGTCAGTAAAAGCAACTTTCTCCTTACTGATATTTACATAGTTAATTCTGTCTACACAGGGTATGTATTTGCTCATAATATAATGTGAAGGTGGGCCTGTGCTTTCACTTACATTTACCTTGCAACTATACTGTTGGAATGACAGTGTTTGCCCTGCTGGAAAAGTTAAAAGAATGTGAAGATGTGAGTTTATAATTGGGATAATTATGCATTTAATTGAATTATTATTGGGTACAGAGGGATTGTCTCTATTAACTTTAGACAGCTAAAATATAGAAACCTACCTTTGACCTGGACACTTTTTTGGTCTTTTTCTGTTCCGGAAGTGAAGGCATAACCAATGTATGTTAGATATGTGCTAAATGAGACCATCTACACTCTGAAAGTGACTGTTTTTCTACTTTGACTCAAATATACTTGATGGAAGGAAAGAAAGAAGAGGGAATCAAGTTCTTTTCGGTGTTGTCCAGAGAAAGGACAAGAGTCAATATGTACAAACTGAAATCCATGACATTTTGTCTTCACAAAAGCAAAAAAATATTACTCTGGGGTAGTAAACAGAGGTGGCCCAAAAGAGATACCCCTGGAGATATTCAGAATTTGACTAGATAAAACCATAAACAACATCTGCCTGACCCTGCTTGAACAAGAGCAGATGATCAAAAATGGCCCATTCCAATTTCAAAAACTCTGTGATTCTGTGATTTTCTTGCTCTTGGTTATCAAAAGATATATTATCTCAGCTGATGTCTAATGTCATGTTTGTAAATAATAGGTTCCTTTCTAATGATTATTCAGATCCTCCTGGTTCTTGAGAACAGTAAAAGCCACTAATTATTCCTCCAAACTGAATCATCAAAAACAAATAGAAGACTTCAAAGAGCTATTCAAGGTGTGATTAGAATAATCTGATCCCAACAACAAAGTCATAAAAAATTAAAAATATAGCAAGTAAAGCAAATAGAGGTAGATGTGTAATTATGTTAATATTATGTAAAAATCTACAGGATATCTTCCAGGTCCACAGGAAACCACTCAAATCCTATCAATGCCAATAGACAATGAAGTAAACTGCAGCACAAGAAGTAGACACAAATGAACTTAATCATATTAATGTAAGGACTAATAATGCAATAAAATAGCTAGTCCTGGGCCATTTCAAATTAAAACTCCTTTTTGCTGATAACTTAAACAAACTAAAAAAGAAAAGTGACTGTATTCCTACCTTTGAAATAGCCTTTTGAAAATGTAACTGGGCAGACTTAAATTATCATGTTCACGAAAATTATTATTAGAACACCCAAGCAAATGTATAAAGTAAAAATTGACCTGTTTTCTTTTCCCTAGGTGCTTATAAGTGCTACTGCCCCCAAGGTATCATTACACTAGTTCTACAAAGACTTAAATATTCATTTAGTGCTGTGTATTCTATTAAATCATCTTCTCTTTTGGTCTCTTTCCCAGAGTATATAGAAAATTAAAAACACACCTCTATTTCATCTTATTTCCCTTTTGGAATATCAGCATACCACCAAAAATGCCTATTTTTTAAAAAAGAGAACTTCTGTACGACGTAATTAATTATTAGTTTTAAAGATTTGCAAAATACAGCTTCCAGGACCCAGGTTTTCAAGAAAAGAAAAGAAAACCTGATTTGACTACTAATATAATATTTTTAGCTGCTGATACAGGGGAAAATACTCAATCATCCTTTAGTATAGCATTCTTCTCTCAAAATAAAAATAGAAGTATTTATTATACTTTTTCCTAATTAAATTAGGGTATTTTTTAGTTAATAAATTTAGCTTTGTCATTTGTTAGTATTGCTGTGCAACCCACAGGTTTTATTTGATTGATAATGTGTTCAAATACCTTACTACATTTATTTATATTAGGCTTTTGCTCCTCTCCTTCCAAGAAAAAAGACTGCCTAATAGTATTTAAATTTTGTTATTTGATTTTGATTTAATTTGTAAAAATAGAAAGCCTGATAATTATTTGATTACAGTTTAACATGTATCTAATAGTGTAAAAACAGGAGCTGTGGAAAGTACATACCTCTCTGAACGGATTGTTGGAGATCAGGAGGGACGCACTAAGAAAATGTAAAAACAAAAAATCACTGGAAACTTATTTATGGGGCACTAGATCTCAACTTAGCCTCTACAAATTGTGACAGAAGTTGAGATAATTGGCTCAAAGCAGACCTCGACCTGTAAATGTAGGTTTCAGACTGAATCTCATCAAGTAACTGAAGACGCTTAGAAGTCTTACAAGCTAAATTCCCTGTGGAAGACTGAATTTTTTCTGGAGAAGAAAAATGACTAGATATTGGAATTATGTGTTCTGAAAATGGTGAAGTGAAACATATAACCCACTCTGAAATTAATAATTATTAAAATCACATCAACATGGAATCATTAATATGGGAAAGGAGTCAGAGAAGAACCTTCCTTACACACACCCCCAGATATTTATACACATTGATAAAATCTTTCTGAACATTCATTTTTTTCCAGGCCGAGCACTTGCAGCTCTCAGATTTTCCTCATATGACAAATCCTCCAATTCCTTAATCATCCCCATGGTCCTTTATTAAACTTGTCGCTAGCATGTCTATATACTGCTTGTACTGGAGACCTCAGAAGCTGGACCTGGAATTCCAGATGATGTCTTCTTTCTTACTCTTTGCCAGGTAAGTACTCTGAGCATCTGCCTGTGAGTTGTGTGGCAGGCAATGTACATAAGTTTTTATGTGTATAAGGTTATATATATATATATATGTGTCACATTTGCATTCAGCAGCCTCACCTCTCATGGGCTGCTGAGTCTGGCATGATTCATCTGCTTCTAATAACTCTAAACATAGGAATATCCTTGATCAAAAATCCCTGAATTATGACTTAGACCAATTTTAAAAGACTGTGACAAGTACATACTGAAAGCTACTAAACCCTAAATATTAGAATACTCACTTCATAGTTGTCCTTTCTCTGTGATTTTTACTTTTTACTAGTACTCAAAAAAAATCATTTTTATTATACATATTCATATGTGTATCTGCTTACAGAACCTACCTCTATAACTTCTAATCCTACAATAGGAGATATCAGCCATTAATTTCTTTGTACCAATTAAGTAAAACTTCATTTTGTATTCTTTTACCTAACAATTTCCAAAATTCTTAAGATCACAGTAATCCTGAAAACACACAATATTTTAAACAAACAGTTTAAAATTATTAATTTAATTGGTACCTATGATAATTTAAGTGACACATTAGACCTTAGATATTCCAAAATCTTCTCTTACCAATCTTCTGACTGAACCAAAAATATGTACTAGACTCACTAGAAAGTTCATATCATTTGAGCTATAAAGATCTTCCTTCAAATGTAGAACATCAATAGGTATAAACTTTTAGAGACAGAGCATGCCATAAGGAGGAAAGTTTAAGGCGGTATATTAAATTGTTTTCCAAAGACAAATTGTGACGTTTCCCTAAAAATTATTATTAGAAAACTTACATTTCACAGTACAATGTCAATGTGAGCATAGATATATAAGAAAACTACACATTTCTCATGAAAGCAAAGGATATCTCCTCTAATATTCAAATATTTCATGTCTCTTGCACCATTTATCCTGTTCTGTAGAGAAACATTGCAATCAATATCTCAGTGAAGTTAGAACTTTTAGCTGATAAATTAGGTCTTTCTTTGGCCACTTTCCCCCTCTTTTCTCTCCAAGGAACATTAGAATAATGGGTATTCTAACCTTCATCATAGTCCATTCACCCTCTAGCTATAACTAAATTACACAGTAAAATATAACTTTGATCATTCAAAATTTGTGTTAATATACTGTTCAGTGCAGGATGAAATAGATACTTTAGAAAAGTAAATTTAAAGGTCATCTTATAAGGAGAAGAAGAGTTCTTCTTTGGGAACTATTTAAACATTGAATCAAATTCAGAGGTGTTTTTATCTGTTGCCAACCCTAAGTACTTAAGGTCTCCAATGTATTGACTAGACTTCAAATAATAATAAAATGAACAGAACAATTATAACATTTAAAGATTTATGAATATTTGGTCTTAATTTTTGTCCTGCTTTAAGACTTCAAAATAAGATATTCAGATACATATTCTGATTTTCTTATATAGTTTAAGTAGAAAATAAAATTCTCATTTATTCCCTCTCTCAAAATATCATGACTACTATGCTGTCCAGGATGTGAAAAATCACCCTGTTTATGGTTACTTGCCTTAGGTCACATAAAACGTAATTAATTTTACTGTTGTCTGTTCCAACATATGACACTTATTTTTCCAATAAAAGTATACTTTACTGGTTTCACTTCAGAGAACAAAATTTACACTATAAAGATCAAAAGACATTTTAACTCAATTCCATATTCTTATTTTTGAGGGTTTTATCACAATCTTTAAAGAAGGCAACTTTTTTTAGTACAGTTATGTTTGTTTTTTTTTTTTAGCTGTTTAGTCCTAAAGTCAGACATAAACCTTAATTACTCTTTCAATGGATGCTACTTTATATTAGTCAGTACAAGACGTCATTTCTCATCATGCTGATTTGCAAGCAGGTTTTCTTTGGCTCTTTCAAAGTGATTTACATAATTCTCTGGTTTGATTAGCTAAAGCCAGATTTGTGTCATCTACACAATGTGGCTTAAATTTATTTGTTAGTTTTAAGAAGATTTTGACAGCAGAATACAGCAGAAAGACTCCAGTAAAAGGTAAACTAAACAAATTTTCTTTTCTGGTTTAACCCTATACAGCAGCTGAGCACCACATACCTGCTCAGTCGCTTTGTGCCCTGTTGCAATAGCAAAGAGAATCAGAAGTGTCAAAGTGAGAAAACTCATGGGCTGAGTTAAAGATGTTTCAATAGGAAAAGCAATAGCTTTGTACACAAGCAAAACAAAACAAAGAATTCATTCACAGCTTCCCATCGGCAGACAGGTGTCCAGCCATCTCCAGGAGAGCAGGGCTCCACCACATGTAATGGTTACTTGGATGTTCCACTGTATGGTGTGGAACATCCCTAGGGTCTGTTGTGGTCAGCTGTCCTGGCTACATCCCCTTGCCCTGCACCTCCAGCCTGTCTGTTGCTGCGATGGGGTCTGAAGGAGAAAAGGCCTTGGTTCTGTGTAAGCACTGCTCAGGAGTAATCAAATCATCCCTGTGCTACCAACACAATTTGCAGCACTAATGCAGAACATGGACCCATGCGAGCTGCTGTGATTAGCTACAACATAAATAACCTGAAACCCAAAGCATTACTCAAAAATGAAATAGTGTTTTCTCCAGCAGCAAAAATATACACATAAACCCAGCATGAGTTTGGTAGAAGAGTAAGGTGAAAGTGAATACCATGGAGAATCTTTTTCAGAAAGACTGCTTAAGCATATCATTATTTATATTATGTTATGCATGCTGTTTACTGTGATGACATTCTGAACAAATTATTTTGTAGTAAGTCCAAATTATATTATATTGTACAAGAATACATTTTTAACTCAAAATATTTGTGTTTGATCAATTTATAGTGGAGATAAAATTATATTAATTTATTCCAGGGAAGGTTAGATACACTTGTCTTTATCACAGACTTGTGGGAGAGCCAAAAGCTCAGGCTTCCTAATCCAGATCTTTTTCCTTATGAGAAGGAATGCAATTTTTTCAATAACACATGGTTGTGTTCTGTGTTAGGTGTTTAAAATCAAACTAAGACCAAGATAGCAATCTTGTCTGTGTTTTTCCCATGACTGGTTAACTTCATTGGTATTCAAAAATATATAATTATTTCCTTTATAGTCTGAGATTCCCTGTGAGTCTAATTGCACAGGACTTTTCAGGAACATCTATCCTAGGACATTGGTATTGATCTATGTCAGGTAAAGTCAATAAAAGTTGCCTTAAAGACCTTTGAAGCTTCCATGTCACACAGCTAATTTCAGAATTGGTGTTGGAGGTCCCTAGCTCTAACATTTAACCAGGAAATTTTAACTTCTTAGTACCAAAGGAGGCTTCACAAATTCACACAAATTCACACACATAGATTTATTTGTTGACAATATGACAATCACTAAAGTAAAGACTATTTAAGAGACAGGTATTTATTTTTCCAGACTAGATCGAGCTTGTAGCATGTAAAATCCCTTAGATATCTGTGTAATATAGTGGCTGTATCTCTGAAGATCTTCAGAGCTACTAAAACTTCTTAGTTGATACCATGGGGATACAAATTGCAATGACACACATATCTGTGCCAAGTGTGTAATATTTTGATGAGCTAGCACCTAAGACAGTCACCTATATTAACTCTAAGAGATATTATCTGAGTTTCAAAAACTTACAGCCTGGAAATATAGTGCTTATGTCCTTCTACTAAGGTGTAGTTAACTTACTGTCATTTCTACTTGAAAGAGAGTTACAACTTACAGAATGTTAGAAAGAGAAGACCTGACAGTACCATGTGGTAATTTATGACCTCTTGTTCACATCTTCACTTGGAAGACCTACTGCAAGCTCAGCAGGCCAAAGTATAATAGGTAGAAGTTATCCGTTCCTCACACTTGTTTGTAGGTATTTACAAATTCAGAAAAGGCAGTATCACCCTTATTGAATGTTATCTGATTAAGCCATCTTTCCAAATGAAAAAAAACCCTTCTGTAGACAGGTGAATACCTTTTGATCTTATATCCACACAGCAAGGTTTTCTTTATATATTTTAACTTGAATTGCAATTGCATTGCAAAGTGAGATAATAAAACAGCACACTGTTGGTATTGAGCTCTCATATTCCAAAGACCCGCTAATTAGGCTTCAGCAGAAAAAGTGATACTACTGAAATAAATGGACACATGTAGACTAGCTGCCTGGAAGATGTAAATGATATTTAACACCTGAAACAACAGTTCTCCTGTTTCATCTCTTTTCATCCCTAACAGTAACCAACAGGGGGTATAGCAGTTTGCTACTTAATGAGTCATAAATTATCCAATTAAGTGTCTCCTTGAAATTGTCTTTACACTTCTTTAGTGAGGTGGCTCTTTACTAAGTTTGGAATTTTATTGTCAGTCTAATAATTCAGTCAGTTTTAGTTAAATTTAGTTTTAGTTGAATTTATAAAGTTTTGATGGCATTATTTGAACATGGATATGATAAACTAGTTATTTTTCCAAATTATTTATTCTTCAATAATAAATATTCTGGGTTTTTTTTTCCTTCATTTTATTGAACTGAATGGGGAGAATACACATACAACATGTTTTACAAATTATTTTACCAATAAATCTTCTATTTCTTCAAATTCATTTGTCCCTATAATGGTTGAATGTGAAGAAAATGTCATTTCTTAAAAAAAACTTGCATCATTCAGTGAATCAAGTGACAAGGAAGTCCGACATATGCAGAATGCAAAATTTGGATTATTAGATTGCAAAATTGTTAGTTCAATTCACTATTTTGTTTATGTATTAGGGCAGATATTTAAAAAAAAAAAAGCTTAAAAGATATGTTGTGGATAATCAAGTAAAAAGACATTGGAAACAGCCACAAAGTGAGGATATTAACAATGACTCCCAGTTCCTGTGGAGAGGGAGATCAGTCAGGGAGGCAAAAGTAGCACAGCAATTAAAGTTTATATCTTCCAGTTCAAAGACTTGCTATTTACAGATTCTATTTCAAAGATTTCCTTTGATTTTAGGTATCTGTTTTGTGATGTAGAACTAACAAATGTAGTTTGTGATGTTCAGCACATACTCCACCGAACCTAGACAAGACAAAGCCCATTTCTAAACTTATCCTTGAATAGTCAGCATGCTATTTTGCTGAATGTAGGGTCATTGTAAGGTCAGTTTACAGACTGCTGTTTGTCTATAATGAAGGATAAAGATCATAGGCTTGTCTCCCTTTCATTGTCTTTTGTGAAAACCTTAAAAACGAAACTTAAAAGTTAGGTTTTTTCTCAAATTGGTTGAAGCTTCAAAATTCAGTATTAAATCCAACTATAGAGATGTCTCAAAAAAATCGTGTTATTTTCAAATTGTCCCTTTAATATATTCATAGCACACATACATGCTGTCCAAATAGATAATTATATTGAAAATCTGCTATTTCAAGTTTAAAAATATACATGACAGATATTTGGAAACTACTGTCTCACATTAAACAGTAGAATTTGATGTGATGAGAAATAAAGAAATATATGCCTAACAGATATGAAAGTGTGTTTAGGAAAGAAAGAAATGAATTTGTGATATCTTAGTAATATAGGTATAAAAGTTGTTCTAGAAGGTCCACTAAGCCCAGAGCAAATTTGGGGCTTAGTAGTTACATGCTAAGAATATATACTCACTAGAACTCAAGCCAAAATTCAAAATACATCTGTATTTTGGATTTAACTATTTTTGTTTTTTAATTTGAAAAATTAGATCTATATTTACTTCTTTCTCATGGTCCTTTGTCCCCATGTGATTTTGGAGAATATGGTCAGTTACTACTGTTTTGCTCCATCTGAGGGCTATTATTTAATCAGGTCCCTATGATGAGAGAACTCAGCTGATAGAATATTTATCCACAATCTGTCAATCAATATGGTACTGTGATAGAATACAAGCAAGGATTAATCTAGTTTAAATTAATTGTTGAAAATGGAAATAGAAATATCTATGTTTAGTCATAATTCAGTCATTCTGGAAGAATCAATCCTTTGTACACATTTGCTTGTACTGTAATGGAAAAACTTGCATTGTGAGAAATCTGTATATTCTTTTGATCTCATCTGAACCTGTAAACATATTTTCCTCCCTTCAATTTTTCTCTGTACCTGCATAAAGGCTCATCTTTTAATAGAAGCATAGAAGTAGGCAAGTTGAACAGGACCTTCAGAAGTCACACAGTCCAAGGTCCTACACAAAGCAGGTTACTCAGAATCATGGCCAGTCTGATTCAGAATATCTTCAAGAATATGACCAAGAGGAACCAAGAACTCTTCATGTGTTCAATCACTCATACAGTGAAAGATCTTTTCCTTATATCGAGTTGGAATTTCCCATTTCAATTTTTTCCCACTGTGCAACAATTTTTCATCCACTGTCTTCCTTGGAAAATTCTGGATCTGTTTTTGTTTGTTTTGCTTTAATCACCTCTTGTTGGAGCTTCTAGGCAGCAGTAAGATCCCCAAGGTATCCTCCACTTTTCAAAGCTGAACAAAACAGGTTGGCTCATCCTCTCCTTGCACAGCTTCTGCTATTCTGACTCCTGATTGTGTCTTTTTGTGTTGTGGAGTCCCAAATGGACACAGTCCTATACATGCAGTCCTCAGGCATCAAAGAGAAGGAAATAATCACTTCCCTTTATCTGCTGGAAGCGGATTAAAGGATTAAAGTAACTGTTCTGGTGCAATGGCTTTCTTAAATTGTGCAGCATTTCTTCTTCAGATACTGAATAAGCACCCCATTTTCTGTTTTCTGCCTTCTAGTTCCCGCAGTGTCACTGAATGCGTTGTAGTGACAACTCTTGTCTGTCTTCTGAAATAACCTGAATAGCTAAACATGGGTCACATAAATGAGAACACCTTAGGGATACTCCAACTCTCCTTTCAGAACTACAATTTTGGAATACCTGCAGAGTCTACATAATTGAAGACTTTAAGGAAATTTGAGTTAAAAAGAATGGGAAAGGACAGTGATTTTTCCCCTTTCTTCCTGAATCTACCTTCCACAAAGTTGTTAGGTGAAACAAAGACATAATAAACTGAAAATCACAGGTTAAGTTATTATTAAAAACTACTATAGAATGTAAGGAAAGTCCTAATATTTCACAGTCATCACATAATGAAATATATCAGTGTAGAGGAAGTACAGGAGGAGATGCCTAGAGAGGTCACATAAAGAGGATCTGCCAACTCCATTACATATGGGAACTGATGCAGTTCTATCAAATGATTGAGTCTAAACAGACAGGGTAGAAATGCGCAAAATCAGGAGTGGCAGAAAAAAGATATTCCAAATGCTGGTCACTGTATAGCTTCGGCCTTCCAAAGTTTCTTCATACAGAGTGGTCAGAATAACTGAGTAGGAAGAAAAAAGGTCCTGAAGAAATATCACTCAAAGTTGCTTTATCTCTTATGCTTGCAATGAGCAGAATGTCTAAACCATTTGTCCCCAAACGGTACAAATACCAATAACTTTATCTACTTACTTACCTTTTAGATAGGAGAATCCTGTTTTGAAAAATCCCAATAACACTCTTATTAAATGCTGTTCAATGCTAAATGTTAATTAACTATTGTGTGAAATGCACCATTAACCAGAGAAATGGCTGGTGTAATGCCAGCTGCAAATAAGCATCACAGAACCATTTGCTCACTTGCCACTGTTGCAATGGGGGAGAGACTCAGAACAGTAAAAGTGATAAAATGCATGGGTTGAGATAATGATGGCTTGATAGATGAAGCAAAAAACCCCACATACACAAGCAAAGCAGAACAAGGAATTCATATACCACTTCCCATGGGCAGGCAGGTGTTCAGCCATCCCCAGAACAGCAGGGCTCCATCATGAGTTAGGGTTACTTGGGAAGACAGATGTCAACATTTTGAACATCCCCTCCTTCTTTCTTCTTCTTCCACCTACTTTGTATGCTGCGCATGTTATATGGTATGGGATATTCATTTGGTCATTTGGGGTCAGCTGTACTGGCTGTGCCTTCTCACAGATTTTTGTGCACCATGTGCTGGTGAGGTGGTGTGAGAATCAAAAAAACAGTGGAACCACTGCTTAGCAGTAACCGTGTTATCAGCACCATTTTCAGCACAAATTTAAAGCACAGCACCATATCAGCTACTACAAAGAAAATTAACTCTATCCAAGCAAAAACAACAAAACCATTTATACAAGCATCTCTAAACATGAACAGTTAATAAACAGACACATATATCTGCCATGTGTTGGTTATCTTAACATCTTGATTTCTCTTTGAGTAAACATCGTCTAATTATTCTATTTACAGCTCTTTGCTTACAGTACTTTTACCTTTACAATATTTTGAATTGCTATTATCATTAGCAATTTCCTATAACCAATATATGATAGGTAGACTTTTTATTCTTTAATATTCTCATTAGTTCTTCCAAACTGTGAATTTTGTTTATTTGATTTTCTAAACATTTACGGTTTGTCAAGATACTCTTCATTTTAAAGTCTTCTCAATGTTCTAAAACCTAATTTCTAGTACCAAAAAGCAAGGTGTATCTGGGTTTATTTTCAAACATCATATTTCTTCATTTCAGTGTTGGGGCCTTTTTTTCATTGTCACAGTACCTTCAAGTTCACATGAGTTTTTCTATTCTTTTCAACCCTAGTTTATATTGCCAAAAAATTTCCTCCATCCCTCAAATGGTTTTTGTGAATTGTTATGCCCCAGATGTACAGCTTGCATATTTCCCAAGAATAAATATAATTTTATTTCCAGCCAATAATTCAAACTTCTTTCGGTATTGCTAGATTATTTCTTTATCCACAAGAATGTTTGCAATACATTCCAATTTCATATTATTTAAAAATTTAATTAATGTGGCATTTGTTCATCCATCCAAAACAGAAATAAATTTGCTAAATAAAACTAGGTCTAACCCAAATCCTGGCTAGACCTCCTTGGCCACTGCATTTTAACATAACTTTGTTGGTTGACCTTCAGCAGTTTTCCTTCAGTGTGATGGTGCCTGCTTGAATTAGTTTTGTAAATAGCATTAGAGTTTTCTCATTAAAAGTATTCAGTACAAGATGATATAATATGCAAATGCTAATTTTGCAGCCGCACTGCAGCCACATCCCACCATGAAAACTGTAGGCCAAAGTTGAGTGTCTTTTTTAGAAAGCTAAAGTCCTGAAATAGCAGAGGTTATTTCAGACCTCTGTGTGATGCTAGCAGATACTTCTGCAGGAAACCACCCTGAGACTGGACAGGATACCCCATAATGACATAGTGACACACCCCATAGTGACACTAACAAACAGTATTTAAAATCAAATCACTCATTTATTTTCCATCTTTAGTCAGTGGAGTGCAATAAACTGGAAGAAAATATTCTTGCTTTATAAGCTTAGATATCTACTGTACTGTTTCCTAGAAGAGTCCATTTTTTTCTCTTTGACTAATGACATCAATTACAGACCCTTAAAAGGAAGTTTTCTTCATTTAAGATTATTCCATCTTTGTGCAAGACCATTACATATAAAACCAACCACACAACTGAAAAAGGGAGATGAAGCTGGTAGGTCTAAATTGGTTTGATACAAAACTGGATTGTTGCTGATGCATACCTCAAGGTCAGTCATCAAAAAGGATTTCAGGTTTTTCAGTCTTTAGGAATTTGAATTAGACTATCTATCATTTGGAATGTAACTACTGAAAAAAACAGATGGTTATCAACAAAAACTTTTGGGTTATTGAATCTGATATTAAAAAAAAAAGTATAATTCCCTTCTTTGTTTCTTTTCCCAAGTTTTACATTTACAAAATTACCTTTTCGTAAAGTATCTGTAGATTCTTTTCTACCGCAGCACACAGGTGTTTAAAAATTCATCACAATAAAATGAGGCATCACAAATAAATCTCATAAATCACAAATCACATAAAGATTTTACTTTTTAGATAACAAGTTTTCAAAACTCCTGAGAATGAGCTAAATATGGTGTATAGCAATAGTCAAAGCTTTTTACTTGTTTGCTGTGTTTAGTTCTATAGTGTTACTTGCATTCCTGCATTATTTACATGGTTTGGAACTGCTCGATAAACAAGCATAAATAAATCTCAATATAGATCTCCAGAAAAGATACTTAGCAACACACCTTGAGAGGACACTTGAAAAGGAAGACAGGACATCTCAAGTATATGCTTAAAAGGTCTATTGCAATATCCTCTTCATAGCCTGAAAGGGAAGTAACATTTATTAGTCTACTTAAAAAAAAAAACAACTTAAGAAAATATCTGAAGCCATTGATATCATTCCAATTTCCAGGAAAGAGTAGAAGAGATAGCTAGCTAGTCAACTGGTTATTTGGATTACTTTCAAAATAAATTTTTCTAACTTTTTACATAGTTTTTTTTCAATAAAATGTATCTTCTAAAAATATTATTAAAAGTGTTAAAATTATATTAAAAGTTATTGCAGGCATAATTATATGCCCATTTTTTTTTCATATCTGCTGAAAATGAATACATTCATTTAAAAAAAAATCAGAGAATTGCCCGTTCTGGAGATGAGCTGTAAGCTGTGTAAAACCTTCGTACCAGACATCTCTTGTCATGGTGTGCCTTTTAAGCATGGGATAAAAGCAAAAGACTTGAACACCGCTATCAACAGTTTAGTCAGTCAACTGGTGGTGTAAAGGTTTCTCTGAGTCTTCCTGACTACATAGGACAGGAGGAATAAACATATGGCTCAGCCCAACAGAGATGACAAAAATTAGACAACTGGCAAAAGTGTTTCAAAAACACCAATGACCTTGAGCTGGCTTCAGTCCGTGTATTCCTTTCTGATGATCTGGAACAAGAATATAGTGATGATGAGCATTTTATAAATACCAGGAAGGGGAATCACATTGGAATTGTCATTGAACTGTGCATTGCACTCACTGTATTTTGCTAAGTGCCACTTAAATTTGTATTGTGTTTTCAGGAATTTTGTATAACTTCTGTAAAACATCATATAACTGGCAAAATTAGTAATCTTGTGAAACAAGTAATTTTCAAATAAGTTAAATTGATATTAAATATTTCACCCTCCATACATGGAGAGTCTCAGAGAACCTGGTCAGAAATTATCATATTTTGATATATGGTCAAGTACTGAAATTCTTCAGCCTCAATCCTATCCTGCCTCAATGAGGAGCTCTCTAGGCTGGCCAGCTCAGCCTTGGTGACTGATCATCAGTAACTGCAGCTATGCTATTGCACACTCACAAGTAGGGCAGGATATGATTCTTAGGAACTGGCTGCTTTGAAAATGCACTGATAACATACACTGATAACATAATGACTGATAATGTGCAAGAATAACAATAAGTATGTGATGCTAATATCAGTCAAGTTTTATGAGACTGGCCTTCTTTAGAAATCTTCTAAATAATCTTACCATATGTATGTCTAATTCCCTGACATTTTCATATATGTATAGATACTCATCTGCAAGAGATGTTTCCAGAAAACATTCTTTCTGCACAGAAGACTCAAGCTTGGTTTATACAAAATCTGATTTGAAGAATATTCTCAACTGTTTCTATCCAGAGCTTTTGAGAGTCTTAAGAGGAACACACCGGTCTTTTGGCCCTGTTCCCTCCCTACTGCAATTCTTGTCCTCCTGGTGGAAGCAGGTGTTGACTTTGGAAGCACAGCTGGCTATCTAAATCCAACAGCCTGACAAGCCTTGGTCAGAAGTGGGAGCAATTGCCCTTTGTATAACAAGGTGGTGCAGGAGCACTTGCCATCCTAACCTGCACAGCCCCAGGAGAGAGGTGTCCGGGAGGGAGGGAGCAAGGGAGGGAGAAAGGCAGGAGAAACACATCCCCAGAGACCTGAGTAGGGTCCTGTGACAGGAGGGCTACACTTGCCATGGGCATCCTGCCCTTTGTGGTCTGAGGCCTGAACTATGGTCACATCCTGCAATCCAGCAACTGTGGGAATGAATCACAGGGACAAACTTTAAGCCTAGCTGGAGTATGGAAGTGTTATTTCAGCACCAGAAAAAGGGTGTAGATACTCAGAAGAGTGCACATGGGAAGTAAGTTTTGATGGGCTAAGAGCCAAGCTCCCACCCAGCTGCTCACTCATCCCCTCTTCTTTAGGGGAAGGAAATAGAAAACTCATGGGCTGAGACAGAGGCAGAGAGATTGCTTACCATGACTGGTAATGGAAAGCAATGGTATGCAAACTGTCATGGGCAAAAAGACTTGAGGAAAATTAATTTGCATCATTGCTTACTAAAATAGATAGATGAGGATAGCAAGAAATAAAGTCAGCTATGAAAAGAAGACCAACCTTTCCCCATTTCCCAAAAGGCCGTGGAAGTTTAATCTCAGCATTATAGTGGTAGATACTCATAATGTATCAGCATGTGGAAGTGTGTATAACAGTTTCTTCTGTGTTTTTATTGTTAGTTTCTGTTCCTTAGATAATTTGGATTGGTAAAACATTAACTGGTCTAGTATTCAAAGTTTTTTTTCAACATATGGTGTGTTCCCTTTTGCCTGTAAAATGATTCTGCATGTAACAGTTAGATCTGCATGTAACACTTAGATTCTGCATGTAACACTTAGATGTTCCTCCTGCAGTAATTGAACCATTGCCACAGAGCATTAGCAAGGTTTGGTGGCCGACATCCTTTTTTAAAGCAAGTTAGTGTATGCAGAAAGCCAGATAGATGTGTGGACTTAACTCAAGCCCATACTCATGTCAACATGCAGTTATCTTGAACTAACATGACAACACAGATGAAGCCTTTCCCTTTCTGTCAGCAACATTTGTTTATCCAGTATCTGATAAGACAGAAGTAGTACATTGCTAGCCTTCCCTCTGACATTTCACTTAATGGGCTGTTTTATTTAAGAGTAAGTAACAATTACGTTTGTTTTCTGAAATAGTTTTCCCACTCTTTATTTTATATTCTTCCTCAAAACTATTTCTTCTTACAGTGAAATATGTCCCTTGCCATGGCAGAAGGATTGGCCTAGGTTATGTTTAAAGATCTCTTTCTACCCAAACCTTTCTGTGACTTTATGATTCTAGGAATTTGTCAGGAAACAGAGCAAAGACAGCTGACCCCAAGTGACCAAATGAATGATCTAAATCATATGTTAGCATGCTCAGTAAAAAAAAGCTGGAGAAGGAAGGAGGAAAGGGTTGGGACAAGTTATATTTGTGTTTTTAAGTAACTTTTACACATGATGGAGTCCTGCTTTCCTGGAAGTGGCAAAGTTGTGAATCAATTTTATTTTTATTGCATTGCTTGAATATGCTGCTTTTGCTTTTAAACCATCTTTATCAGAACCCACTTGTTTTTATACTTTTACCTGGGGATTACCTCCCAGATTCTGGTGCAGAGGAATGAGTGAGTAGCTGTGTGAGGCTTAGTTTCCTGCCAAGGCTAGTCCACAGGAACTGGAAGCTGTGGAGTATTGCATTTTACCTCTTTTCTTATTAGGAGAGAACATGCCTTTTCAAATTGTAATCATAACTTCTGTTTAACTGTAATATTGACGGTGCTTGCTCATGAACACTGGGCAGTCTGCTTTTTGTGATATAGTTAGACTAATATAAGCAACATCTTCTCAGAGGAATTCTAAACTAAACCAATTAAGACCTGCTATAGGAAAGTAGGAAAGACTGTTTGTATCTTTTTTCACATACTGGGATGACTGCAGATCAGTTATCCAGAAAATTGACTCAACTAATTTATCAGATCTTCCCAAGTTTGTATGTTTCTTTTTTTTTTTTTTTAGGGAAGCTGTTAAAAAAAAAAGATTTTGCCAGTTTAATCTATTAAAAATAACGAATGAAAGAAACATATTTTCTAGAGTCAACCCCAGAGTAATTCCTTCCTAAAGAGCTAGATACATCTTACCACATTTACTTCATTATTAAATAAGAATTTCAGTTCTGCTTCTTCATTTTTCTTGTGGGGAACACAATCACACAAAATCTCTCATAGACTAACTATAAAAATTGGTTTTGTAGTGGTTAATTTGAGTCTGCTCCAAGGTTTTGTAAATCTTGCTGGCAGTTTATGTTTGACAACAGGGATTAAATGACAAAGTTAAAAATCTCATAGGCAAGTACACTGTATTGTACATAAAATACCAACATTTAAAATATGAGAAAAACATAACATTTAATATTTCTTATCTTTCATGTTACCTAGTTCATGGACTTCTATAAATGCTGTGAAAGATGTAAAAACATGTTTTTATTCATACTCTGTCCCTTTAATAAGAGTCTGGAAATTTTGATACTGATTAAAAACTTTGTCAGGCAGGATTTTTGGTTCTGCTCCTAATCTGCCCTATTTCCTTTTGTTTTAGGGAAGTCACTTTCATCTCCTACTATTGCACCTTCCAATCCTTTGACAATAGGTCTGCTTATTGTAGAGAGAAACAGAATCCCAATGAGTCAGTTTGTCAGAAGATGAAACACACTATTGGCATGAAAATGACAAGAGTTCTAGAATCCAGCTTCAGGGTTATGTTCTCTAGTTATCCTTCATATTGGTCATATTTGAAAATAGGGGTTTAAGTATGTTGGTATTATGAGTTCTTACAGCATCATTGGGAAATAGAAATATATTGGTTTTGTAGCTACATACAAGATGTCATTGGTAATTCAAACACAAAACCAGTTCACAAAACCAGAACACGTGAATATGTAGCATCAAATTCAGCATACACCAGACTGTGTTTACCAAAAATTTTGGCATATTCTTAGGCACAGATTTGATCCATTTCAAGTAGCACTTGTCTTACTATTTCCTGGACATAGTTTAGCTCTGAAGCTGTACATGCCCAGCATGCAATGCTTGGAAGCCTAGGGCACTTTGCTAGCACAGAAATAGTCTGGGTCATGGTGATGCCTTCAGTGCCTGGGAACAGTTCAGAGCAATTTTAGTGCCCCCTTAGAACTACTAGAATAGATAAAGCTTTAGGATATTGCTTGAATGTTTCTTATTTCTGAGGATCTTCAAACTGAGATCAAAGAATTGTACTTAAAAATCAATATGTACACAAGATTAAGAAAAATAATTTTAAGTCCTAATAGCCTCCCAGATAATATTTACCTTTCAAATGAATTAAAATGAACATATTTACTCCTAAGCATAGCATTTTCTTATGTCAAATATGGAAGAAAGGAAAAGTCATTTGCTTACATATTTGAATGATCAAGAGTCAGTCAATCAACTTTGTTGTGTTCACAAATTTTTCAACTCAAGCATATGAATTTCGGTGTGTGCATGTCCAGCTATTATTTCACTTTCATCCTCATTTTTCATCCCTTTTTTTTCTATTTTCAAGCAGAGAGAAATTTGAAATTCATTACTTTTCTCTGAAAGATAGTCCAGGGTGAATATAAAAACCAGATGAATACTATCTGCTGCCAAAAGCCTTGAACCTTTAGATCTCATATCTTAGAACTGTCTTTTTATGTCTACAAATCTGCTATTTCTGTGTGCTCTTTATAAGTACAAACACTGACATTTTCCTTAACACAGTCACCATACACTAACTTTGTGCAAAATATGAAGTACATTTTGGTTAGATGATTAAATACAGGTTAAAGATATCAAACAAACACATTTGAGTGACTTGCTTGAAGTCACCAAAGTAGTCAGCAGGAAGACTGGGTCTTCTCATTTAACTGAAAGAGTTTTTGTTCTCTCTGTAATGAGCAAAACAGAATACTAGGTCTCTCTGCAGATAAACAGAAAGCAAAGATCACTTTCAAAACTTCAAAAATTTTTTTTTCTCTGTAATATGCCTGGAACATCATTCTTCATTTTATATACCACTGAGCTCTTTCAAATTTTCTTATTCAGTGGAGCATAGCTTTCATCACTATCCCCCCTTTCATCACTATCATCAGTTTTTTCTCTGACTTTTAGATAACGCTTTTCAAAAAGAACTTCCAAAATGAATACTTATTTCGTGATCTTTTGATGCTGAAGACTTAACTGTTCTTGGAAGCTCACTTATCTAAGATTGTGTATTATTGCTTGAAGTACCACATAGACAGGCATCTAGAACTTGTGCCTGTAAATTTACACCTATCTGAAATATCGAAGAAGGTAGACAAGTGTCAGTCCAGCATCTGTCTTTCTACTGTCTTTTTAAAGATGAAGTTGAAATAGAGTCAGTTTGCTGTTCAGTTATTCATCATTTAATCAGTAATGTGGTTCTTGCTTTGGGCTATGCAATAAACCACTAACAATAATAACTTGTGTACAGACTGTGTATGTGCTTATGTGCATGTTTTGTATTTTGCTGTACGTGTTTGGGCATGTACATTAAATAGCATAGTATAAATAATAAATATTTAAAGGACTGTCAGTGAGAGCCTTGTTCTGAGGGTTTTAATACTGGAAGAAACAAAGAATCCCATACAGGATTTAAAGAGACAGGAGCTACAGGACAAAGCTGATAGTGTTTTGTAAATTATGTGTTAAGTTTTATTAAAAGTGTATGTTTAGTGTCATATATTTTTTCATGGTCAAGAAGGGAGGGGATTGTCCCATTCTGCCCTGCACTGGTGAAGCCTGTTGTCAAGTTTTGTGTGCAGTTTTGGTCAGCTCAATATAAGATATTAAACTATTAGGGAGAGTCCCAAGGAAGGCAACAAAGACAGTGAAGGGGCTTGAGGGGAAGATGTATGAGGAGCAGCTGAGGTCACTTGGTCTGTTCAGCCTGGGGGAGACCAAGGGGAGACCTCATTGCAGTTAAACCTTCCTCATGAAAGTAAGAGGAGGCACAGGCACTGGTCTCTTCTTCCTGGTGACCAGTGACAGGACCCAAGGGAATGGCCTGAAGTTGTGTCAGGGGAGGTTTTGGTTGGGTATTAGGAAAAAGTTCTTCACCCAGAGTGTTTGAAACAGGCTTCCCAGAGAAATGATCACACCACCAAGCCTGGCAGAGCTCAAGAAGTGTTTGGACAATACTCTCTAGTGTGACTCTTGGGGATGGTGCTGTTCAGGGGCAGGAGTTGGACTCGATGATCTTGGGGAGTTCCTCCCAACTCAACATATTCTGTGATTCTGTAAGATTAGAATCACATACAAGGATCCAATGAACAACTGGGCAACTCAGCATAATAATTTTTAAAAACACTCTTGTCTGAATTGCTGCAGGAGTTGCCTTTTATTCTACTCCAATGAATTTTTAAATATTAAGCAATTAACCTTCTACTGTATCGGTAGCAGTTGTTACTTATGAAAAATTTCCAGTGCTTTTTTCTTATTCTGGGACCACATTTTTTCAGTATTTTTTTCCCACTAGAACTGTGTTTCATGAATGTATCAGTTTAAATTTTGATGCACAATAAACAAATGGGTCCTGAAAGTATTATTTCATTCTTTCTTTCAACCCTTTGCAAATGTTTAGGACCTATAATACAAATGTCATCAGATAAGGGTATTAATAAATGTGAAATCTATAAATGCAATAACTACACATGCAGAATTTTAATAATCTTACTTGAATTTCCATATTTAAAATATATGTATAGAAATAACCTAGAAATACAGAAAATATAGGTGTTAATGTAGGTTTCCATCTAAAAGTCATGTTATCGCTTTAGTGCCAGTGGCAATTTGGTGTTGGATTCAGTTGTCTAAGCATATGCACCCAATGTCATTTAAAATATGGTATGGAATTCAGGGGGCCTACTTCCAGGGGTTGGAAAATATGTCAAAAGGTTTATGGTAGTCACATACATTTCTGGACATAAGGCCTAATTTCAGTTTTACCCTTATGTAGGAAGCTAATGTCATGTGATATTCCCCTAGGGGTCTTGCCTGGTCTTCAGTTGCTGCTCAGAAAAGACATAGATATCCCATTGATGTTCAAGCTATATACAAGGGTAATAGGTCTACTAGAGGTCCAAAAGAAGATCTATACCCAGGTTGGTAGCTGGACATCAGGAGAAATCCCAAATGGTGCAAGCCATCTAGCTGATGGCAGCTGTAGTGACCCTGTTTGTTTAGAGACCTAAATTGATATGCTTAGAATCTGGAGCTGAATGACACTCCAGAAACTGTGGATACCACCAGTCACCTTTAGAGGGTCTGGCCTGAAAAACATGCATCATTTGACATGAATCCCTCTGGTGCAACTGCCCAGGGAATCAGTGGAGGTGTCACCTGATATTCTCCATCATTATGCAACAAGTCTACAGAATTAACTTAACTGTATAAACGTGATTCATAGTTGTTCACATTTGACTAGATGAATACAATTCAGAACAGTTTATGTGGCACTATTCATTCCATTCAGATGACAGTCCTGAGACTTCTATTTATTCCTTCCAGCATGTAATTTCCCATGCAGCTTTGTAAGTTTAGACAATCTCTTGAAAGGTCAGATGTCGACTACTTTGATCCATTTCAACATTTATAAAAGGTGATGTTTAACATGGCTTGCTGATAAAACAAACCCCATCATTTTTATAAGAAATGCTTGCTGTATCAACTTCTGAAACACTAGGATTTCTAAACAGAAGTGACTTAAAAAGGCCAGTTTTGAAAATATATATATGTATTCTTCCCTAAATTATATATAGCTGATGGAATATATTCTGTACACATAACTCAGTACTAAAAGGAAACAAACATACTTCCTACAATTAAGTGCACTTCTCAAAATAACTTCAGACACCTCTGTTCTATAAGAAAAAATCATGATCAAAAAATGCAAAGAAAATAGAAGTTGCAGGTATTGGAATAAGATCACACTGCAACATGAAGGGACATTTCTATCAAAGTGGAAAGAGTAATTTGGCAATCTACATTTCAGAACTGTAGAAATCATCAGCTGGCTCCAACCAACCCACCTCAGGACATGGCTGTGACAAGTGATGATGGCGGCACTGCCAGGAAAACATAATGAAGAATGGGCAAAATACTGCACAAGAAGTGAGGAATAAGTGAGGAAAAAAAGCAAAAACATGAGGAACAAGCCTGCAGAAATCAAAGTGAAGGTATGGGAGGAGGTGCTGTAGATGCTGAACCATAGGTTCTTCTTCAGCTCCTGGAGAAGACAACACTGGAGCCAATACCCACACTGCAGCCTATGTCCAACTCCATGATACAAGAGTTGGATATCCTTCTGAGATAAAGGCAGCCCATGGAAGGAACCATGCTCGTACAGGGGAAATGTCGGAGGAGGAAGAAACGTCAGTGAGAAGTTGTTATGGACTGAAATAATCCCCATGGTTGATCTGTTTCTGGGTACACAGTAACAACCATAATGAACAGCTAACTTTTAAATTAAGAATATTGTGTTTGTGAAGGACAGTGATACAAAGTTATTAAATGCATTTTTGTATTAATTCTACAAAAATCAGAGTAGAAAAGAGAATATAGAGCTTGGAGGAATTTTGTATAACTGCTTGTATGTGCAACTCTGGTTCTATTTCTAGATAACAAGACAAAAAACACAGAAAATAAGTACTTCAAAAATAAATTATGATGAACCTTTATCATCCAAATAAGTGTGATATTCTGGTTATTCTCTTGAAGACAAATGTTTCTTTTGTTAATGTACCCGATAACAGAAGGTAAAGATTCAAAATGTCTTCCTAACTTCATGTCACTTCAAAATGTCACTTTCTACAGTATGTTTTTACTAAAAGTGTTTTCGTTTAAACAGGGGTATGACTAAACATTGGAGGACACCTTTGTATCTTTTTTGCAGTCTTTTGTTGAATCTGCAGCTCTATGAATGGTTTCATGTTCCTCATGTGCTACTTCCAGAAGCTGAGTAACCCTTACAGTTGAGGTTACAGAAAGGTTGACACTTTCTGTAAGACTTCTACAAACAAGCAGAATTCACTTTTGCATATTATGTTTTTGTTTGAGGTTTTTAAGTGGGAGAAGTGACTATCAGAAAAAAGTGAATGTGAGAAAGGTTTTAGAAAGTGTCATTTTTTCCTGCATTGGTAAGTAATTGGAACAGTTGTTTTTGCTTTTGTTTGTTTGTTTGTTTTTCAAAAAATGAACAAAAAAGAAGTAAATATTGCCATTATGTTTTGGAAAAAAGCTTTTAGCAAGCATCATGTTACATTGGGATCAGAAATAAACCTCAAAATATGCTCAAAAACCCCCTATTTTTACTAATGTTTTATATCTCGAAGGCTATTCTTCATGTATTATCATTATAAAATTGCCATGTATTGTCCAATAAAAACCCGAGCAATTACTTCTGTGATTTGGTTGTTGGTGGAAGAGTAGGATTTCTACTCTCACTTTCTCCAAATTTTTCAACATCTGAGAGGGCATACAACGACATAATGAAGGTTGCTCTGAATGATTAAATTTCGGTCTGCTTCTGAATCAGAAGCATGAGGGGAAAAAAGGAGGCTGTTTCATTCAGATTTGAAGTAGAAGTTTAATATGCAATGATAAATATAATTCTGCAATCATTGAAAATAATAATTATAAACAATGGAGAGTTTGCCTTTTGGAAATTTCTGGATGAATTCCTGCACAATTTGGTATGAGAACAACGAAGACCATTCTTTGGGTATGTGTTTAACTAAAGGACTTCCTCAGAATCAGTGATTCCACCATAGGGTCAAGTCTGGATGGCTATTACTCATTGTATCAAATTTCAGTAAGTGAGTTGGTATCTATAAAAGCAAACTAAACCAAACAAAAAATACTGCTACACAGGGAACAGATTCCCTCCCTCCAGCATTGGTTCACCATACTAACAAAGTGTTAACACAAAGCTACCTATTGCTGCCTACAATCGCCTTACTACAGCTGGTGTTTGTAGTGATTACAAAGATCCAACCCTGCAAGCAACCATTGTAGAGGAGCTAAATGATTTCAAATAATGGTATGTTTATTCTTTGGTAGCAATAGTTTTAAACCTCTGGGAAGAAAAAAAATGAAGTTATATTGTTAATCTTGCCAAAGAAACATTAGAAACTGTGACAACACAAATGAAAATCCATTTTAGACTGTTGAAGCAGCATAGCTCAAAGTGCTATCAGTACCCAGTCTCTTTTCTTGTTGAAATTGCAAAGTGAATGAATACAACTCAGAAAGAAATGGCTGAGGCACCTGAATGTCAGCACTGAATGTTCAATTATTTTCTCGATTCCTCTGTAGATTTTTAATGTGATGCTGAACAAATTATTTCAATATAACTCTTCACAGGTGATCATTAACTCTGCATTTCTCATTCCCTGGCGCTTAAACTGAAAATCAGGGTTCCCACAAGCAAAACCACTAAGCATTTGAAATGCATTTTGAATGAGAAGTGTAATTGGAAAATATTGCAGTGTTAGAATGCTGAGGCTCAGGAACAAACAGAAAACCTCAAACAAAAAACTCCATAGTAAATCAGGGGCTAGGCTAACAAGTATTTTCTTAATCACTCTATTTCAATGTTTTCTCAATTACATGAAAATTTCTCTAGGTATAATTGTGGTGGGTTGACTACTAGGTGCCCACAAATGCTTTTTATCATTTCTCTTCCTCAACTGGATAGGAGGCAGAAAGTATGCCAAAAAGCTTGTGGGTCAAGATAAGGACAGAGAGATTGCTTTCAAATTACTATCATGGGCAACACAGACTCAGCTAGGGAAAATTAATTTAATATTTCACCATCAAATTGAAGTAGGATAATAAGAAATAAGAACAAATATAAAAAGCTCCACATCATCCCCTCCCTGTCTTCCTGAGTTCAACTTTTGTGGCAAATTTTCAGACTTTCTATAGAGGGACTTTAGGTTGGTGCATAATTTGAAGAATCGGTAAAGGCTGGTTGAAAAGAGCATGAGTTTCTCCCCTGGCTTGAGAAAGATCCTAACGACTGAAGAGTGACTGGTGGGAAGTGGAAGCTCAAAGAAAAGCACCCACACATCTCTACCATATTTTGGCCTTATTCCTCTTTCACCCTGAAAAGCAAGCTTTGATATAAATCTGGTCATTTAAGGAGTTAAAGATGCATGGAAAGACTGTCTGACAAAGGTTAGACAGCTTTTACTGCCACCTTAGTGGAGGTAGGAGGACCAAAGAGTTTATTCCACCTCTTCAATCAACTATAAATTCTGACTGAAAGTAACTGAGACCCTCATTAAGTCCTATTTGCATATTGACTTTCACATCCCTCAGAATGCAAATGAAGAGAAAAGACAACACACCTTATATGTAAGACCACAATCCCCAAAACTCCATTTATAACATGGAGTTATTTCACCCCTTTGGGAAGGGACAAAAATCATAGATAGAAGGGGATTTGAGGCAAAAAGAGTGAGAGGGAAACTCTTCTGATTGCTCAGGATCAGTCAAAAGGCTTTTTCTCTCCTCCTCCCCTGAAGGGTCACTTTTAGGTGACCAACTGCATTGGAGAGGACTTGGTAATCTATCTATCTATCTATCTATCTATCTATCTATCTATCTATCTATCTATCTATCTATCTATCTATATCTATCCTTGTTATTAGATCTCTACTACTATGCATTCTGTCATGACACATATTAATACTCTGTAGTTAATGCATTTATCACCAGCAATGCTGAACCTGCCTTCCTGTTGCTTCCATAAACTCTGCTATTTGTGAATATGGGTCGTGTAAGTCTCATTGACCATGGCCAGACCAGTGGTATAGAGCTGGCAAACTGCACTATTTCTGATCTGTGATTGTGCAATTTTTTATTGAACTCAACCAGGCTGACAGTGCTAAATTGTCTATAATCAGAAATTAGGGCACCCAGCTCCTCTGATCTCTGAGGACCAGCTGTAATGCAGAGGGCTTTATTCTCTCACAGATTTCTATACTGTTAATGCAACAACTTGTCTCTCAAATTCTCTACACGTCAGGGGATAGAGGATAGGGAATGGGTGTTGTAAGCACTTTGACAAAGTCTCTCTCTGCCAGTCTTCTCTCCTCATGTGCTTTCTCTTCTCCAGCATGGGATCCCACTCATGAGAGATAGTCTTTCATTAAAGACATTCATCTGCCAATATGGGTCCTTCCAGCAGGCTGTAATTCTTGACAAATGGCTCCAGATTGTGTCTTCTCTTATCCTTCAAAGACTGCTCCAGCATGGGTCACCTGTGGATACACAGCTCCAACCAGCCTCCTCCAGCATTGGCTTCCTTCATGGGCCACTGTTTCTGTCATGAACCTTATTCAGCAGAGGCTCTCCATGAGGTCACATCTTCTTTAAGGACACATCCAAAAAGACAGCATCTACTACTCCATGATCTGCAGGTGTGGGACCTCTGCTCCCTCTGCTCCCCTGTGGGTGTCCAGGGACTGCAGGGGCACAGCTGCCTTATGATCTTCATCACTGACTGCAGCTCCAGCACTTGGAGCACCTCCTCCCTCTCCTTCACTGACCTTGTGTCTGCAGAGTTGTTGCTCTCACATATTCTCACTCTTCTGTCCCAGCTGCTGCTGTGTAGCAGTATTTCCACCTTCTTAAAAACATCATCAAAAAGGTACTATGAATTAGTTTAATTCTGTATAATACATATATTCTAAAGACAAATTCCTTAATATTTGTGAAGAACTTACCTCTAAGACCACATAAAAGCTGATGCCCTCTCTTAAATACATATTTTGAAGTAATCTTCATATATTAAAAAAATATTGGTTGCATGTAGAAAATGGTGAAGGAGGAGTGTGGAATTGTTTCTATATGAAGAGATGCAATTAAATACTTTCCCATTTATATATACATAAACAAAATGAACTATTTATGGCTTAATTTTCCTTTGTTTTCTGTGTATTAAAGGCATATTTAAACACATGCTCTAATTCTTTCTAGGAAAGCTCAGCCTTATTCCTTTCACCTGATGAAATTTTAGTGCACCAATTCTTATCTGCAAGAAAATACTCTAAGTTTAGAAGTCCTATTAATTTTCTTTCATTTCACTTACAAGACCACTGTACTGTATTGCATCTCAAATGGAATGTCAAATTATGTACTTTGTCTGCTTCCTTTGTTCTTCTAATTAAAGCCTCAGTTAAGGAAGGCCAACAGTCAGTTTGGCATGAGTTGCAGTTCAGCAATTTGTGCTTAAGAGAGCAATTCTTGCTCTCTTACTCTTGTTGATTGGTGCTTTTCTTCTATGGTGCCTTTCAAACAACAGATTTCTTTATGGATTAAAATTACATACAACAAAAAAAAAAAAAGAATTATTCAGTCAGTGAATTACTCACACTCTCTGCCACTAAGCAAATGGCAACACTAAATTATGCTTTTATGTCCAAAGTTGGAAACAGAAATTGTTATATTGCTCCAGAAGCAAAACTGAAAAGAGTAGAATTACAGATTCAGAGAACTGTAGAATATTTTGGGATATAAGGGATCATTAAATGTTGTCTAGTTCAAACACCCTGCTAAGAGGAGGCACATTTTTGATTAGATCATGTTGCTCAGAATCCCATTCAGCCTAACTTTGACTGCCCCATCTATCACCACTCCAGGCAAACCGTCCCAGTTTTTCAACACCCTCCCAGTAAAGAATTTCATCCCTATATCTTAATCTAACCTTTTTTAAATTAAAATAATACCGTCTTGTCTAATCACTAGATACCCTTGCAACAAGTCCCTCTCAGCTCTTGTAGGTCCCTTTTAAGTGCTGGAAGAGCACAGTGAAATCTCCCAGAAGCCTTTTCTTTGGGCCAAGTATCCTCAACTCCCACAACTTCTCTTCACAGGAGAGGTGTTTCAGCCCTTTGATCATCTTCATGACCCTCATCTGGACTTGCTCCAACGTGTCCATGTCATTTTCATGCTGGGGAACCCAGATCTGAACACATCACTCTAGGTGGGGTCTCACCAGAGACTCCACCTAGAGTAATGGGTAGAGTAGAGGGGCAGAATCACCTCCCTTGATCTACTGGCTCTGCTGCTCTAGATGTGAGTGTACATTGTTGGCTCATGTCCAGCCTCTCATCCACCAGAATCCCTAAATCCTTCTCAGCAGGGCTGCTTTCAACCTGTCCACCCTCCAGCTGTTATTAATACCAAGGGGCATAACTTTTCCCTTGGATGTACGAATCTCAAACCACAGCTGCAGTGATTTGCCACTCATTTCTACTTCATGGCATGAAATATGTATCAGCAGCATTTAAAAGTCCATTCCATGTATTGTTTCTTTACACTCAGCAGTCCAACAACATGTTGGAGGGCTTATGTGTCCCCAGTTCTGTAATCAGAATTCCACACAATGAAAACTCCACACTACATCTAGCTTTAGACTTTAGATTACCCTACCTGGATAATTTAAAATCCACCAAAATGTCACTGGACTGCTGACTCTTTTTGACTACCCATGGCAGGTAAGTAGGAAAATAATCGCTGTCCATAGTACTTGTTCATTGCCAACCAATTTCTAAGCTTTCTTACAACTTTGTCGTGATAGTGGGAAGGAAAGTATGGCTCAGCTACAGAATTCAGTTTTTAGTGTTTCCTTGCTAGCTGGTTCAGCCCTGACCAATACATTTCTGTGCAGTATTTTTAGAGTATGTAGATCTATCTTTTAGAAGTTCTTCCTACTTATATGGATACAAAGTAAAAGGGGATGGGAAGTTTTTAGTGAGATTTATTTTTTCTTTTTCCCTAGGAGGGTGTTATTAAATGCATTTTGGGACAGAACAAAACAGCCAAGAAAAAAACAATCAAACATGGCAACAGAAAAAAAATAATCTGAAGTCCAAGTACTGACTGAAGTCAATATTGACATTAGAGCAAAGATATTCAATTTAACAGTATTTGGCTGCAATTGCTTCCCTGAATTTACTTGCTAAAATTATGGAAAAACTATATAGATTTAAAATACTTCCTGAAATGTCAGCATAAAAAGAAAATTTGATTCATATGTAATAAGCTCTCCATGCTATTGTGGCAAACTTTCATATGCTATTTTCATTCTAGTATTCATGACACATATACCTTTTTTTTTTTATTATTATTCTCCTTTAAATATACTGGGGAACTGAATGGATAGTAGGAGGTACATTTTAAATAAAAAAATCCTCCCAAAAATGAAATTAGAGTGAAAAATATTGGTTTATGCCTGAAATAAAACCTCCAGAATATAAAAACTGTCATACTTAATTGAGAAAGTGATCCATCTAGTCTAGTGTCCAGTCACTGACTTTAGTAGGAATAGTTGCAATATGAATTTATATATTAATTTGCAACAGGAAAATTTTCTTATAAGTCCATTAGGTGGTTTTAAATAATGGCCATATTTAAAGCAAAATAATAACATTTATAATTTTTGTTTTTGTTATAATTTTTATAATTTTGTTATAATTTGCTCAGGAGTCTAGATGTACCCCACCAACAACGCTGAGTGCCAGCTGATGGGATGGAGGAATTCTGCCCCAATACAACTGAAGAGAGAAAGGACCCATGCCAAAGGGGCTGTAGCTACAGGCACACTCCACTCCTAGCACACAATTCAAGGTACTGGTAAGGTGTGATCACATCCCCAAATCCTGCAACCCTGTAGATGACTGACAATGTCAACCTCCAGGTGAAAAGTCAGAGTAGAAGGATGATTTCAGCACTGGAGCAAAGATACACATATTCAGAGTTGCTGATGGGGGATTCTGTATAATTTTTATCGGTATTACTACAAAATATTTTTAATATTCATTACATAATTTGTATGGGTAACACATTAATTGGAATAACATTTGAGTGATATAGTTTGTTCATTTTGCTGGTAATTAGATTTTGAGAGTATCAGCCATTTCTTTTTGTGACATTCAGACTTTTAATCCCACTACATGGACCTCCTTCTCATGGAGAGAATAGAAACAATTTTTTTTAAAGCTTTTTCTTTTACTCCTACATGTTTTCATAGAAGCAGTCTTTATACATTTGCAACTAACTTTTTTACTGTCTGACCTTCCTATTTAATAGGTTTTTTTGGGGTTTTCTTTTTTTTTTTTGTGTTTTTTTTTTGTTTTTTTTTTTCTTCAGTTGCATTAAACTGAGAAGAATAACCTATTTAATACTGGACTGTCTTAGGGACAGATTAGAAGGAAATCTCAGAGGAAATTTCATACTTTCCATCTGTGCCATGCTAAATAATATGAAATACTGTAAAATTATGCAATTTTTCTTTGCTCTTGAATCATAGCTCTTACCATCTAAGGATTTTTGCCCTGAACAAACCACATCACCAGACTGAAGGAATGTTTTCAGTTCACTCGCCATTGGTTCCTTCAGAATACGGGCAAGGGACCCAGTGCAATAAGGAAACAGTTTTTCTAGTATATATATCTCACATTTAAAGCATTGACTCAGCAAGAAGCACAGAGGGACACAAGGGACACATCTCATCACCTCAGTTTAACTCGGTGTCTATTAAAATTGAGCTATGTTATGCTTAGTCATAACATAAAGAAGCTGTGGATTGCATTTTCCACATTCCCACAGGGTATCTGAGATGCAATGTTCTTTCTTGGGTTGTGGTACTGCTCCTGGTTGCAGATAGGCTAGGACCACTTAGCCTATTGCTTTCTGCTACCACAGCACTTGCTCTTTTCAAGCTCTTTGTAAGCTCTGCTAGGGGCTGTACACAGTTTAGGACTTATTTCTAACCACAGACCTTGTGGCATTCACCACAGACCATCAGTGACAGATCATTCCCAAGCTAATGCCTTCAGCTGCATGCAAGCTAAGGTAAAAGAAAAGAGTGGAATGGATGCAGGGGTCCAGGCAGTGCTAATAAGTTGCCACGTGAGTTATGAGGACAGTATCCCACATATCTACATGTAGTAAGGCCAGAAAAAAGATAAAAATCCAAAATCTCCTCTGACTTGGTTATTTATCATTTCCACGCATAGTTAATTCTGCTTCATTTTCTCACTACCTGATACATACAAAACCAGCTTAGCTTGAATGTTGCACTCAATTATTCTGAACTCTTCATAAAAATACAGTGCCTGTTCTCCTGGAGTTTTTGGGGTGATAAATGTACTTTGCTGGCCCTTTGAAACTGCTATAGAAAATTCTGTTTAAGCATAGCCTTTCACATTTATCTTTGTCTGGAAATTTTCCTGTTGCTTCTGGTCAGTGCTGCAGACCATATTACTCAGTTTTCCTGCTCTTCTCATTTGGGGGAGAAATAAATTATGCTCTTCCCCTGAATAAAGGGAATCACCAACAAAGGTTACCTTGCTACATTTTTGTTCCTGGAATATGAACAGAGAGAAAAACAGATGTCAAGATACATAAGCAGCAGATTATTAGAAGAATCAAATAAGTTATTTCTCATATAAAAAATGTTCACATACCTACAATTTGCAAAATCACACAGTACACACCTCTGTCATACTAGCTCTGCTTCTGCTTGGTAGAGGTTTGCTATGTTTTAGGGTTTTTTTCTTGTTGTTTGTTTGTTTGTTTGTTTTTTAATACAATCTAAGTATTATAGGATTTCACAGAATCACAGAACTGTTGGAACAGGAAGATACCTCTGGAGCTCATCTTTCCTGATGCCCTTACAAAAAATAGGGCCTAAGACCAGTAGGCTGATCAGTGTCTTCT
Organism: Molothrus aeneus; assembly: GCF_037042795.1. Taxonomy (NCBI): domain Eukaryota; kingdom Metazoa; phylum Chordata; class Aves; order Passeriformes; family Icteridae; genus Molothrus; species Molothrus aeneus. Next base: position 70,646,943 of record NC_089647.1, on the reverse strand, counting down.
CCTAACAGGTTTTGAATATCTCCAAGGATGGAAAATATGCAGCCTTCTTGGGCTACCTGTGTTGGTGTTGGATCACCATAGTAGTAAAAATGTTTTCTGATGCTAAAAGTAATTTATGCTATTTCAGATTATGCCCATTGCATCTTTTCCTGTCACAGTCCAGCTCTGAGAAAATAGCAGCTGACCTGGCTCTGGGTAGGTAACAGATATCATTCAAATTTAGTTTGGACAAACAGCTGCTGAAACATTTGGAAAATCCAGTAACTGTTTTCCCACTGAGACTATTAACTGAGTAATAATTAATATGAAAAGTTAGAGAGGAAAATTGTGTGTTTTCAAAGATTTTAATTGAATTTCATCCCCCACTTTAAATACAACAATTTTTTCTTTTTCTCCAGGGACCCAAGAACAGTTAAATAGATAGCAAATAATGCTATAGATAGCATATAGATATAGATAACTGCTTGTATTTGCTAAAAGGTCAATCTTACAGTGTTATGATATCCTGCAAAGATAAAAATTAAAATATGTGATCTGTGCAGTGACATATCATCACAATGAAATTCATTAGTCTCTGATGTACCCCAGTATTTAAAAAGGGATCTGTTTAAATGGGGATCGAGAGGTATATAATAAAAATTTCATGCTGAATAGCACACAGAATTACTACATTGATTTTATTTCTTGTGTTTCTTGTAATCATTTTTTTCTCTTTTTAATATATCTGCTGCTATATTAGCTGTTAGGGCTGTAATTGGTTTTTATTGAATACATACTGTTTCTTCATGAAAATAAAAGCAATGTGATACTATGTGTGATAGTCTAAATATTTTCTGCCCAAACATAAAAGTTGTATTTACACTTAAATCAGACCTGGATTTGACTTCGTGGTAGTGACACAATGTCGACCTTATAATTCCATATCCTCTTCACCAACAGGGCTATATGGCCTTCTGTTAAAATTCTCTTGCACCTGGTATCTATTTGTGAGTGTTTTAAAAAAAAAGTGCATTTATGAATGTGCTTGTGGAATTGGAGAGAGTTGTATTGAGAGTGATGATCTGTACAGAAATTGCTCAGTTAGTCCATTATACAGTATTTACCCCTCATTTTCTAAAGCGATGAACACCAGCATGCTGTAGCCTCCTTCATCCTGACATCAAAGAAATTTTGGATTGTTGTGTTCATTACATGGTTGCCTCCAGCTGGTGAAAATCACTGGGGAGGAATGATACTCTATGCAAGTACAGGTCTTTTGAGAAAACTGGGCTGCCAAGTGCTTCAAAGAAATGCAGTCTGGTCCAGAGAAGATATTGGTAATTTTGACAGTTCCGTTTTTCACTTAAGATCCTAGCACTGAATAGAGGCTTTGGAAGTCGTGCTCACAGTTTAATTAGTTTGAAAAAAAATAGTGGTCAACAAAAATTTTTTAAATGGTCAACTGAAAATTAAAAAAGCCAGTTCCCAGCTTTCTTTAGTTGTATGAAGATATACAAACAAGTAAGTACCATTGCAGACATGCAATGGAGTCAGGATCCATGAAATGATAGCCACAATTTAGCTATGACAGTAGTGATCCTTCCAATAACCTTAGTACACAGGGCAACAAATGAACCACACCCAAGTGTCTAATGTATTTACACAGAAGCAAAAGTCTAAATTAAAAGAAATGTTTAATCATTCTGATAGAAAGTTGGGATTTATCTTCCTTTAACACAAACAGCTCATAACTGAAGTGAATGGAAAATATCCAGTTATTAAAAATATGCTCTTTGCTGCTTCTGCCCATGGTCTAATAATTCTAACACTGTAATAGGAGAATGAACAGAAAGACAATATCTTTCACTGATATTTTCCACCATTAACTTTATGGTAAAAAGACTTCATGGACAAGTAACAATGCCTCATTAAGTATATCTGATTGGGCAGGGTCTTCCAATGTCCCCAGTTTTAGCATATTGTTTAAAATGCATCACAAGCAGAAACAAAGCATTTACCTTAGCACAACTGCATGATTTTCTCCTGCTTTTCTCCACATTTCCTGCTGTTAAACACAGGTGCAAAGCTTTTGTCTTAATTTTAGATGTGGTAAGACACATATCTGAGCACCCTAGGATATTAGTGGATCATTATTGTTCTTGATATTGACATTGAAGAGTGACCTTAGTACCCTCAATTTTTTTGTGGGTGTATTATTCCTGTTGCTTAAATCCATAAATTGTTCTCTAAGGTGTGCTGTAATTTACCTCTGTGAAAAGCGAACAAACAAAATAAAAACAACATGGGAAACAAGCCTGGAAAACATAATTTTACCTTAAAGTTGTTTAGAGATGAGGATAACTTGAGAAGATGCATGGGCTTATTCATAATACACCCTTGAAAGAATTGGCTTCTGGCTCTGCTAGGCTTTCATTGCTTAAGGATGCAGTCACCTTTTACCTGAGATTATCCTATGGAGATCACAAAGCATCTTAAAGATCTGTGTTTTGGACTACCCTTTGACACCCAGTAAGATTCATAAGTCTGTAGTATAAAGAACTTAGAAGTGGTTCTTTCTGTACTTTTCCCTTGCTACTGCATTTTTTTTTCCAGATCTTCCATCTTTGAAACTCCTTTTTGAACAGGATGGAGCTTATTGTAATTACTGAATTACACCTGGGGAGCAGAAAGGGTATGACATTATAAAAAATGAGTCCTAAACTTCAGTAAACTGGATATCTATACTTTCTTACTTAGTGCCCTTTTTATAAGAGTTTGGCTGCAAAATTACTTTTTCCTTTAATGCACCTGAATCTTTCCATTGTTTACACTACTTTAAACTTCATGGAAAGAAATCACTTTAGATACATGCCTCAGTTCAGCTCAATTTCTCCCACTTTCCTGGGCCTTTATTGGAATGGTTGATAATATTTTTTAATTTTTAAATGGATTGAGCTTAAATATTGTTCCAGGTCCCATGGGTGTAGGTGAAGGCCCTGGGAGAACCTGGGAAAGATCATCAGGAGCTGACAACACAAACAGAGACTTGGCAACATCTATGTTTATTTCAACAGGTATGTATATTTCCATCAATAGAATAATTTCATCATCTCCCAGCAGAAAAGGTTTTGGGGGTCCAAGTTGGCAGTCCCAGGGACATGACCCAGCAGTGACCCCAAGAGGCTAAGAAAGCTGGTGGCATCCTGGCCTGGATATCAGCAATAGTGTGGCCAGCAAGGACCAGGACAACGACTGTTCCCCTGAACTTGACACTGCTGAGGCCACACCTCAAGTTTTATGTTCAGTTTTGGGATCCTCACTACAGTAAAGACACTGAGGTGCTGGACCGTGTCCAGATAAGGGCAACTAAGCTGGTGAACCTTGTAAGTTGCAAATTGGATAATGGGAGTATGAGCGATCCCACTCTTTCTGAGAGGGAGTTACGTAGCAATTCCTGGGACAATGAAATATCCCAATTGGGTCTAGCATGTAGTTAAAGGAAAGATTACACAGGAATTCAGCAACTGGAAGTTTAGAAATACTGTCCTAGCATCTTTTGCATGTAATAGATAGATAGGTGGATAGAGAGATAGATGGTAGACAGATAGATGCATTCATACATACATACATACATAGGATTTGATACCTAATTCATACATGCTCTGTTCCATCCTCTGAAAAACTGTATTTGACAGTAACCATAGCAGCAAACCTGATTAGGCATACTTGAAAGACCAAATGACATAATAGAATTTTTATTTAGGGTTTTAGTAAAGGAAACTTAATACTGTATACAAGTATATTCAGTTCTATTCTAAAATGTTTTGGTGGATGAAATGGCTGAAATAGTGACATTTTTAACAGAAGCAAAATATTACTTTTTTCATACATGCTTAAGAAATTAGAGTCAGCATTGTGTGGCTGAACTCATGAAAGTAACCTTTAGTAGGGGTTGTATTTTTTTTTTTTTTTTTCAGATCTGTCTTATGGCCTACATCTTTGGCATCTTTTCAAGCACTTTCTGCTTCTGCTGAGTTGTTTCTCAGAGCGAGTGTTATTTCAAGACAGATTCAGAGCAGTTATTATGTTTCTATTGTTACTTGATGTACTGCTGTAAACAACTCAAAATGAAGGAATAGCACACCCTGGGAATCTACAGATGAAGAATTTCTGGAATCCCTCTTTTCTTACCTGCAGAAAACTGTTACCTTTACAATACTGATCTCCATAAGGAAGATATTTAGTGGCTATTGCAGTGCAGAAGACATCATTAAAGTGAATTAAATACATGGAAATTTATATCACACTTTTGCCCTCTAAGGAGTTATAAAGCAGATAGGACAATTTCTTTCTCAACATGACTTTTACAGTACTGCATACATGATCCTGGAAGCAGGAACTGAAACATACTACTATTCACATCTTAAATTGGCCTTGCTACATTTAGAATATAATTTTCACCTGTTTCTTCCTGGGTCTTTTTGTGAGTTATCATCATATTTAATCAAATAATCATTGTATGTCTGTGTTCCAGCTTGGTTTCAACTTTACTTCTTCAACTTTTCCACTTCTATTAGGTATGAGCCCAAAGCTAAGAAGTAAGCATTAATATCTCAGTTCCTGGACTATTTCATTCACCTAACATGACAGGTTCTGGGAGTGTTTAAAATAGCAAAGAAAGGCAGTCATCCATATCCAAATATATGAGTTAGCTAGGCTGAGTTGTAAGAAGGGATTTCCAGAGACTCCTCATCTGACATAAACTGTGCTTATTTAAAGAAGTACAAGGAAAATTCCTACTCTCTATTTCAGCTAACCAGACACAGGCCAGCAGAGATAAAACAAAGACACTATTTCATTTTACCTAAAACAATAAGTTATTCTTGGTGGGAGGACATACTGAAATTATACTACTGACATGGGTGAACCTCACTCTCTCTGATTGAATTTCAGCCAAACTTTGGTCTACAATCTTGCTTGTAAATATATCCTTGGGTATCTAGGGCAATCTCATTCTTCCTAATTTTGTCTGATTTAAGTAGCCTAAGACAGTTTGTCTCAGTTTTATTGCCCACACAAAGGCATGACATAGCATTGGATGTTAAATTATTCTTCACAGCATTCACCTATTGCTTCAGAAAAAAAATCAGGTTTTCTAAACCACAAAGTGTTGTATGCTTGTTTAGGAAGCTTCTAATCCATGGTTTCTGGAATGCAAAAGTCTTTGAGTTTCATGGTATGCATTGACATCTGTTCTTTATTATAGGTGAGGGTCTTAACATCATGTCAAACTTCCCTGGGCACTTCAGGAATTACTGTGCTTGCAAATTTTGCATGCTTAGCAGGTGTGATATATCAGCCTTACAGACAAAAAAGAAAAAGCATCTCAGAAATGCAACAATATCAGAAAAATGTTTTGTCTATTCTAGGAAGGCCTATCTACTAATAAATGAAACAGAACTCCAAAAGAGTTTTTGCAGTAATTTCACAGTTTTCATAGTTATTAATGAAACAAAGATTTCTCACATATATTTGTAAAATACATGTTAAATACAATGAATACTCTGGACTCATTTTTGATCAAGTGAAGCTGAAACTGAAATTGAAGACTGAAACAGTCTAAAATAAGAAATAGTTTATGCTTTCTCTTTTTGAATTAGTCTATTATTAGAAAATAGCCTTTGTGAATTTTTTTTGAGAAGAGTTTTGAAATGCATGGCAAAAAAAAAAAAAGGAGAAATAATTTAACTTATAAATTACTACATAATCAGTCTACTTTGACATGTATAATCCACTACTTGATGAATACATCCTATTTTAAAAGAAAAAATATTTTAAAATACATTCTCATATAATGAACACCCTCAGATGACTCAAGCAAAATCAGAATTAGTAACAGAAGTGGATCAAAAGCAGAGATGTCAGTAGTAGAAATAAAATTGTTTTAGAAAATGCATTGATACTTATTTATATGCATCTCAGGCATGTGTAAGTTTAACTGTTGCTGAATTATGAAGATGAGGAATCATTAGGGTTTATATTCATGCAATCATACAAAAAAATTACTGTTTTGAACAATTGTGCCTGTTTAATCTTAGAATGTGGAATTATAAGCTTTGGAGACAGCAATAAAAATATTTAAAAGCAGAAACTGAACTGTAAATGAATTATGCCATGCTTTAACATGTTTATAGACTGACATCAATATTTCACCTAGCACAGATTAATCCTGCTTCCATGGGTGGCTTGAAGAGGTGCTTGTAGAAATGGAACTCTTCAAACCTGTATATATCTCTTGACTGTTCAAGTAAAATTGATCATTCAGAGCTTTCTCCACTCATGGAAATTAAAAGTCTTATTATGTTAGAGAGGTGCAAGCCACTCTTTAACCTCTGCAGAGACTGAAGTCTTCTCACCCTAAAGAGCAGATATTTCACTACCAGAAACAAAAGAAATTTAAGGAACTTAAAAAATAAAATGTTATTAAAGTGGGTTTTGATCCATGATAAAACAACTGTAAAATTTTTCATAGGAAACATGCTCAAACCACACACTTTTAATGCATCTGTCCATCAATGTTCCCAGAAAAAATTCCTTATGAAGTATTTGAATGTGCAATAAACATAGTTAAAAGAAATATAGCAAATATTTTATTAAAAAAAATGACCTAATTTAAAAAATCTCAAAAAATGACGGCACAAAAACTAGTTAAAAACAGCTTATAATTGACTATTGTGGTTTAACTCTGTTAAGCAGTTAAAACCAAAGCAGATACTCCTTCAATGTCTTCCAGTATAATTAGGGAAATAATTGGAAGACCAAAAATGGGAAAACTCATGGATTGAGATACAGACAGTTTAATAGGTAAAGCAAAACCTGAACTTTGAAGCAAATGAAAATAAGGAATTCATTCACTATTTCCCAACCACAGGAAGGTGTCCAAGCCTCTCCAAAAATAGGATTCCATCCCATGGTCAATTGTGAAGACAAATGCCATTGTGACCTTCTTCTTCCCCAGATTTTATTACTGAACATGATTCCATACGGTGTGGAATACTCTTTTTGTCAGTTAGGGTCAATTGCCCTGGCTGTCTTCCCTCCCAGATTCCTGTGCACTCCCAGTCTCCTCACTGGTGGCAAGGTATGAGGACTGGTAAATGCCCTGACTCTGTCTAAACACTGCTCAGCAACAACTAAAACATCTCTCTGTCTTCAACAATATTTTCAGCAACTATTGTTTGCAATTGCTACAAATCACTTTATTTTTTTTATATATATTCAAGAAATTATACCTATTTATATATTTGTAATAATCATATGATATGTTTAGATTAACCTTTGATAATGAAGCCCTATAAATATTCCCCAAAATGTGTTAGCAATCTTTACCTATATCAAATTTTTTAACTGGTCTCTGGACGAAAAGATGAGGCAATGTACATCTTAATCTTTATCATGAAGTTCATGTGAACTTGTGCCACTAGGATCTCTGGAGAAAATAATACAGTCTGCCATGTGATCATTTAATTTTTCATAAGCAGAAAAAAAAAGAGTTAAATTCATGGTTCTCAAATGACTATAAAATAAAGATGTATCAAATATAATTTCTTTCTTTGAAAGAATTTTTAGAATAGTTCTTACTAGCATGTGAAATATATGGTACTATTTAATGCTTTAATTAAAATTTAATTCAAAAAAATCTTTGCAATTGAGAATATTGTTTCAAATTGTTCCCTGGGATAAAGTTCCTCTAGGAGGATAGAAATTAATAATATCTTAATATTCTAAAAAAAGTTATCTTTTTAAAATACAAAAATATTATCTGTGCATAAAAACTGTCAAACTGGAATTATTAACTATTACAGTGAAGATGAAAGAGTTCTTTGACCTCAATTTAAAGTTTTTCTACCATTATTTTTCATAAGGAAATGGAAAAAAATCAAGCTTTTATCAGTTTAGGCAAAGGACTATGTCAGAATTGACAAAGTGTCAGTCTATTAGTGAAGAGTGAAAAACTTACTTTCCCTTAATTTTAAGTGTTGTTTTCAACAAATCCATGTGGACTATTAAAGTCCAAATCCATATAATAGAGAGATAAGAAAGGCAAATACAATTTTTGTCATTTATGGCAGATTTGCAAATGTTTTCAAATATTTTCCCATGGTTTTGGGAGTTATGAATTATTCTAATAGCTTAAGAATAAGAGACAGATACGTTAACATGTATAAGGGGTGCAGAAAAGAGATGTACAACATATTTTTTCCTCACAATAAAACAATAAACAAAAACCCACCTATATCTACAACAAAGTAAATGTACAGAAAATTGCAACAGTTTGCTGTACTAATAGTAAACAAATTAACAGTCCTTAAACTGAACACAAAATTTTAGTGAAATGACTTGTTTCACCAATTCTTGATTAAATATATATATATAGATAGATAGATATTTTAAAGTAAACTTGGACATTCTGAAAATATATTTTATTTGGGGGAAAATAGAAGTTTTTATGTAAAAACTCCAGAATTTTTTCATGTAATTTATGTACTTGCAACAGTCCACATTAGATTTTTTTATTCATTTATTAAGATCTATAATTTTGAACTACCAAACAAATTAGAGTACTAAATGATCTCAAAAGGCAAAATAAAACTATATCAGAAAGTGATGGCAAATAGTTTTCTCTGTTGAGGTTTTTTTTATGTTGGCATATAGTTTGCAATGATTTATGTCCTGAGTAAGTCTCTAGACATGTACTCTTTATTCTCTGGCTCACCAATAAGTAGCAGCTCCATCTCTTTGGCCTGCCCTCAGGCCATTAACAACTCTGCAGCTCACTGGCCAAACTTGGGATTAGGCATCTGTGTGCAACCCTCTACCATGACAGATATCCCTTGCTCAGAGACAGCCCAGAGACAGCTTCTGCCATGGCATCAGCTTCCAGATCCTAACACTCACCCCTTCCCATGTTACAGACACCTGGTTAGTATAATGGCATTCCACTTCTGATATCGACATTCCTTCTCGTGGTTTAATACCAAATTGACTGTGCAGGGAGTAAATGGACTTGAACATCAATGCACACTCCCTTACAGATATGTTTAATGTTGGCAAGTGATATATGACCTGCTTTTCCCATAAAGAAAAAAAAAATGTAGTCTCAGAGAAAGCTCATGTTGGCCAGTGCAGAAGTCTGTCTGTGCTGTGTGTGATACAGGTTTCTCCCTGAGTTACTCCAGATCCTGTCAAATAAAGGGTTGGGCAGAGAATATCAATATTTGATCAGCTGATTCAGATTTTTGAAGCACCTGAACAGGCTGTCATCATTGCAGGTATTCTCAGTCAGCTCTTAAAGATTCTTTGCATCTCTCACAGAGACTGGTGTGTCTCTTGGCTTTAATTTACAATCTCACTCCAGTCTTAACCCTTATGATTGAATTTCAGCCACTCCCAGCCTATGTCATTTGCCACAGGCCCCCATTAAATATGGGTAGAAGCTGAGACAATTGGGTTTGTTCATTCTGAAGAAGAAAATTCTCCAGGAGACCTAATTGTTGTCCACACTGCCAAATGAGAGAGCATGGAAAAAATGGAGCCAGAACTCCTCCCTGGTATGGAGAGCAGGGAGTGGAGGAAAGAATGAGACAGAAGGATTTTGTAGGTAACAAACAGGGAAGAAGAAAGGACAACACATAGGAAAGGTAAAAAGGAAAAATGAAGACAACAAATTTCAGAAGCAAACAAAAAATCATAGTATTTTTTGCACCTTGTGTTGGCAAATCCAGACTCTAAGGGCTGTTTGCATTTTCTTTTAGAGGAGTGAAGTTACATGTTTACATTTAGTGACCTGCAGTGGGGTGCAGTGTTTTCACTTTTAAGATGATTTGTCTCTGTTGTTATCTGCAACTTGTGCATTAACTAAAACTTATGCTTTTGAAAGAAGTGACTAAATTCTCCATAGGTGCCAAACATTGATGTGGTTATCTGAAAATTAGTTTATAAACATGAAGACTTAAGGACCTGGCTCAGTTTTTGTGTGATCATAGTCTCAAGCAACAAGCGCAATGGGTTGGGTCATTTTAAGTAAACATAAGTGGCATATTTAATGCTTTTTAAAATTATAATACATTAAATATGGTAACAAATCAATTTAAGAAATTAAATGAGTGTAAAAGCCTATCGATATAGAAACTAAACTCTGAGTTCTGCATTGAAAAACAGAAAAGAGATAGAAATAGTCTTACTTTCTTACCACCTCTAATAAATTAATAAATTGCTGGGTTACAGTTTTGATTAAACCTAATTACAAGGAGTAAAAAACCAATGGTATAAAATTATATTTTACTTTAAATTAATTAAATTAAATTTAATTTAAATGAAGATTCAGGATGTAACTGTATCTACAGAGTCATATGAATCAGACTCCTACTAGGTGTTATATTTTTATCACCAGGAAAATACAGAATGGGTGTATTGGAAATAATAATGTACTTTGGAAAGGCTCAAAGAATTCATTGAAAAAATAGAAATAAGAAAAAGTTCTTGGAAATACTACAGCCCTTAAGGGAGTTATTCTGTGTTTCTTTTTGGTTTCTTATCGAAATTTAACTTTTTATGTTAATCAGTGGTTTTGAGTGTGGAATGTTCAAGTATAGTAGGATGTTACTTAGAATTCATATTCATAACGTACTTTGATTTTCATGGAGACTAATGTTGTCTTTCTCAGGTGGAATGTAAGATTTGTCTCAGAGAAATGTGTTTGGATCTGTGGGACTAAACATGAACTTCAGTTGTCCCTTACATGGAGTTACCATGAGCCCTCGATACAACTGTCATGTATGTGCGCATATAGGTAGTATAAGACTTAAATAGGTGTTAATATATGGCAAAAACAATATTTCTGAATAATCTGGTGACTAGGAGGATGTTGTTTTTACATGGTCATTGCTGAGCAGGAATTTCGGTTTCTGTAGAGCTGTTTGCAGACTGCATGCCAATATTGTATTTTCTTTGTTCTTGTCTGAATATTTTCAGGTTTTGAAAGATTTATGCTGAATTTTTTTGTAGAAAATCACAGGAGTAGCCTTATTAGCAGTTCTTGGTGGGTGCTTTATCTCCTGACTTTTATAGATCTTCTGCACACTGAGAACAAACAGCAAAAGAATACAGACTATCTCATCCTTTTCCAGTGAGATGCATGCTCTGGGGAAGTTATTAATAGAGAAAAAAATAATGATTACATGATTTGTGATGACTTATTATAAGAAATAATGTTTTAAATTAAGTGTCTACTATCTGCATAATACTTCCCACTTTTGAGGGATACTTGCTTTATCCAGACTTGTGAATGGCCCATTCAATTGTGAAAATATTTGCGCAAAAAGGTGTTGTGAACATAAAAAATATAATCAGTTTTAAGAATTTTCAGATTAATTAATGGTTCCCATAGTCATTAATTAGCTTCTGTAGTAGGTAGTGCCTAAATAACTGGCTGGAGGAAAAAGAAAATGAATAGGCAATGAAGGATGGTTTTTAAGCCTCCATGTTAACTTCTGGCAGAAACTTTCAATGAAGCCAGATTTGATTTTCATCCATGCTTAACATCAGTGGTCATGTGCTCTGTTTTGTCATAGGCAGCTACCTGAAGAAGGTTTCTGTGCAAATCCACTGCTGAGAGCAATGATTTTCACTGCTCTAACTGCTATTAGTAATATGTTAAGGGTCTCACACTTATCACTTCTCTCCATGTTGGTCTCATAGTCAAGATTTACTATGAAAAGTCTGGAAATAGCTTCTGATCTTTAGAGGAAAATTTTAGAGTAACATTAGTCTCCACTGTAGCCTTTACACTTTTATTGGTTTAGCTTACTAGGTCAAAGGACTAAAAATATTGTCCAAAAAATAGAGATTTATTTTTTCTATTGCTCTTGTTTTTTTTCTTTGCATTAGGTACTCCCTAACTCTATGAGTAGGGTCACCAGCTTGTCCGACAATATTAGACCATTCAACACCTCCCAGGTTTAAACTAGATTCTTTAGTTGCCCTGAAATATCCATCTTCATTTTTTTTATTATCATGATCCATCAAAAAAAGATTATGGAAAATATTCAAAGGTAAATTGCAATTCCTCGTGTGAAATTTATTTTTATCATTACTGGGAAAGTAAATAAAAACCACAGTATATTTCCATAAATAAATTCTAGGAAAATCAGCATCTGCCTTCAAGCATGTAAGAATATTTTCCTGTTAATACATTCATCAGAAGTTATTCATATAACTTCATGTAAATTAAGCAAATTTAATTGTGTTTTATATATATCCCAGTGTGAGTCTATTTGTTTAAAATACAATTTTCATTTCAATGCCTGTACAGCAAAATATTATAAAGCAAGGAGGAAGAGATAACTTTGTTTTCTCTTCTATATGGCTACTTTATTAGCTATAATTGAATGTGCAAGCTAATTAAATTTTCCCATTTATTTAAAATTCTGTTATAACTCCAGATCTATACTTTGTTCATAGATATGTGAATGGGTCTGTTTGAAAGCCTGTATATGGCTTCCTAAAGTTGGTAAATACACCATTTCTTACTGCTCCCCATTTCTTGAACAATATCTTGCCAGAGATCTGCGATTACGATCCTAACTATGACAAGATTGGAAAATCATCAGGTGGGGTTAATTTGCATAACTCAATTGAACTCCATGGAGCTGTGCTGATTTATGTTGACTGAGGATATGGTTTCACATTTGCAATTCTATGTCTAATATTAATTTCTAGTTAACAAAAATTAGGCTTTTCTGAACACAAAATTATGGATTCTCATTTTATTGTGTATTGAGTTTTCATGGCCAGGTTTTGCTAGTGGGGCAAGTTGTGGGAGTTTGGCAGAGTAGTTTCCATGTCTGACAGCCAATACAAGGTGATTTAAGACAGACCCAAAGCTTGCCAAGGCCAAGCCGATCAAAGATGGTAGTAATGCCTCTGTGATAACATATTTAAGAAGGGAAAAAAAAGGATTATGACACAGAAATGACAGAGGTCAGAGAAGAGTGAGAATATGTGTGAGCATACAGACAACAAGGCCAGGGAGAAAGGAAGGGAAAGAGGGGCTCCAGGTGCTGAGATTCCACTGCAGCCTGTGAAGAAGATAATGATGAGGCAGCTGGCCCCATGCAGCCCATGAAGGACCATGGTGGATGACTGAAAGTAGGCTGTGACACTGTGGGAAGACCACATTTTAGCAAGGTCCTGTTAAGACCCAGAGACCTATGAAAAGAGAAGCCCACACTGGAGCTGGTGTCTTGGTAGGACTTGTGACTCCATGGGGGACCAACGCTGCAGCAGTTCATGAAGTCTGTGGAAAGGACTCACACTGGAGAAGTACATGAAGTACTGGACCCCACACTGGAGCAGGGACTCCTCCCCTTGAGAAGGAAGCAGCAAAAGAAACATGATCTCACTATAATGCCCATTCCTCATCTTCTGTGCCTCTCAGGAGGGTGGCCAGTAGAGCCTGTGAATGAGGGAGAGGCAGGGAGAAGATATTTTTAAGATCTGATTTTTACTTCTCATTATTCTAGCCTGATTTGTTTGATTATTAATTAAATTCATTTCCAAAAGTTGAGTTTGTTTTACCTATGACAGTAATGAGTGAGTAAACTCTCCCTATCCTTATCTGAACTGTCAAGTCTTTCATTATATATTTTCTCCCCTGTTCAGCTGCAGAGGGGAGTGATTGTGCAGGTTTGATGGGCATGTGGCACCACATTCTTATTGATCTAAAGCTAGAATAATGTGAATTACTTCAGTCCTTATGTAACTGAACAAAATCTACCCATATGCATTGAGCAGAATAACAAGACACATGAAATCATCCTCGGGAAATGATTATTAGTGTAATTTCTTTTTGTTTGTTTAAATAAAAGCTACCAACAGGATTGCATGTTCTGCGGTGTGGGGTTATTCAGCTTTTAGCAAGCCAGCTGCGTGGAGTCAAGAGCTCCTTCAGAGAGCCCAAAGAGAAGAAAAAAGCAGCAACCTCTCAGTGAACATGAGTGCCCTTCGGCTAAAGTGTATATAAATTCTATTATCTGATATCTTTCTTCTTTTAAAATTTTAATTGAACATGGACATAAAACAAATGTGAATTTTTACTCTGGTATCTGGGAAATTTTTCTAAACATCTAAGTCTCCACATTTAGCTCATAATAGAAGTAGCATGCTCTGTCCTTTTTGATGATAATGCCACAGGAAACAAAACCAAGCTGAGAAACAATATAAATGCACTGTTGGAGTCTTGTTCAATGTTATGTGTTATTTTCTTAACTCTGAGAGTTGGAGGGTACGGAAATAAAAGCTTTTAGCAGAACAGCCCATATGGTGAATTCATAATGTGTGATCAGGACAAAACAATTACTATGACTAGTCCATGAGTGTATGTTTCAGTGATTTTAATTAGAGATAAGAATATTTTCATACCCTCAGATGCATGTCATGATTTTTGTCTTGCTTTACCAAAATCTGCCCTTCTATTTCTAAGGGCAGCTACAGAATCACTGAATCACAGTAATGAAGAAGAGTGGACTAGTAAGGAGAGTAAAACACTGCATGCTTTGCATATTTCATTAATGCTATCAGATCTATTGCTCTTTTGATGAGAAACTCATGAAGTGACACAATTACAGTCACAGGCTTCTATTAATATATGAAATAATTCCTGCAAAAGTCAGAAATAATTTTTTCAAGGTCTTTATCTGTGGTTTTCACATGTCTTTGAACTTATTATCTGCAGAGATGCTGCAAAAAAACCCAGAGGTCTTTCCCATTAATTAAGAAGGTTGGGTGCCTGTTGGAGCCTGAGTTCCTCTTTTAAGGAAACAAGGTAGGATACATGGTAGTTGCATTCAGTCCTAACCATGCTGTGGAGGTTAAAAATGGATAAGGCTGGATTCAGAAGTGGCTAAAACACCTGCATTCTGGAAATGAGGTTTAGACAGAAAACAGAATCTGTGTTATAGATAATGTTGTTAAAGGAGAGTTGTTCAGGCCAGCCCATCATGAATAGTAATGAGATATAGACTGCTGAGACAGACAGTTGCTACTTATTGGCAGTGATATATTGAGAGAGAATGTATCAAGTAAAATCCCGCAAGCTGTGTGTGTTGCTATATATGTTCCAAGTCTGTAGAGTATGCAAAGTCAGGGGTTTCTGACACTGCAAAATTCATCAAGCAGTCTGTGCAGAACTGTAGCCACAGAGATGCTAAGAACATCATCATTACCAGGAAGCTACCTTGTAAGGAATAAAAACCAAAAAGACCCCAAACTCCAACAACCAAAAAACCCCAACTTTTAGTAGGATATAAAGACTTTTTTCCTTGGAGTGCTGCTGTACTGACCAGATTTTAAGTAATGTATGGTCTGTGACTTGTAATAAAGTCGTAGTCAGTTATAAATGTGCAGCAATTTTTCAATGAGCTCTTGATCATTTGTCTCAGATAATGCATTTTTAAAGGTACTTAGTGTGGGTAGAAAGGATTGTAAATGAACACTTCACAATATAAATCTTGACTTACTATACAACAGCAATAAGAACTCAAGATGTCTGTACAAGATGGATACTAATAGCATGTTCCCAGTGCATATACTTAGCCCTGAAATAAAACTACATGAATTCACGTGTCTACTGATTGCTAAAGCTTTGTCTTCTATTTTCATGTTTCTTATTTTGTTCCATTTCTTTTATTTTTATTTTTAATTTTTCTCCTCTGATGTTGCTATCACAAATTCCATAGGCATGTGGTCTCATAATTTTTTTCTGATTTTGAGAAAACTACAGTCCCCATCCCACACAAGAAATGAATTTGCAAAGAAAGCCAACAAAATCAGGCAATACCTTTGTTCCTACTGATTACTTTTTTATACATGGGTCCCCATACCATTTGTTTTGGAATGAGTGTGTTCTGAAGACCTGTAGAAAAATGGAGAAAAAATTCTTTGCAGGGAAACCCATGAGTTTTTCCAGCTTAACTTCTTGATTGATAAGTATGTAATTTCAGAGCTAGATGAGGTTGTTCTGAGTCTTGTACAACTGTGTTTTGAGCAGCCTGAGGAATGAAGATTCCATAGAAATTTAGTTCCACAATCATTTTGTGAAATGATATCCCATGTGGGCCAACATGCTTATAATTTCTGTGGGAGTTATGTGTTGGAATTGTTTCTTAACAATCAACATGGTGTTACGACCTGCACCTGAAGGCACGGGGTTACTGGAGTTCTTGTTAATAGATCACTTGGAGAAAAATAGAGTGAAACAACACTGACAGACCTGTACTTTTATATATGTATATATAGTTTTATTTCAGAACAATTTGATTGAAATAGAAAGCAGGTATGTAACTGTTTTATTTATTATATAGCAACATAGAAGTATAAAAATATTGCTTAGGAAAATACATAGGAGAAAGAAAGAAAGAAAGAGAAAGAAAGGATAAAAGTAGAAAGTGAAGAGGAAGATGTCACCACCCATGTAAGCAGTGATGAGACTCAAATGTGACAGTTTTGAGGTCCATTGATTGAAGTGATGGGTGCAATCTTTATCTCTTGGGGGTGGGGGAAGCCCATGAAACACAAAGTTCAATGGTTTGACCTACATTCAGGTTTGGGTGGGAATGCTCAGGTACCTCCCATGAGCAGATAAACTTTTACACTGCCTTTTACAACACTGTGGATTGTGCAAAGTTCTATGGTGGAAGGCCCCAGAAATGAGCCTGGGGGTGTTTCAGTGGTCTCTGGTGGCTTATAGCACTTTTCAATGACATGACTGCTGTTTTGCCCTGCTTCTCTCACTTTAGTAGAGTCAGCAGTGCCTATCAGAGGGTAAATGGCATGAGAGAAGCATCACACTACCTCAGAAGAATCTGCATCTTATTGATCTTTTTCCTTATCTGGCCAGAAAACAGCTTGTTTAAGGCATTAGTTGCAGGCTATCAAGTACACAATAATTCTGGGGCTCAGTCATTTTGTATATAAAAAATGAGTTCATCATGCTTATCCTTTGGTAGTGGGTGTTGACCCCTTTGTTTCATGTGGATCAGAATTTTTATCATCACACAGCCAAGCCTCTCCTCTTCCCCTTCAGTTTGGGGGTGCAAACCTGGCCTCAGCAAAGTAGCTGCTGCTTTTGCAAATAGCCAGTTGTTTGAGTCATTAGCCTTTGACATTTCAGCCTCTCATATATGGTACATAGTTGTGATTTTTGATCTGACATAACTATAGCTCACAGTTAAAATTTTTCACTCACCTTGATTATATAAATTAGTTTCAGTTTTAATTGCTTCACACTAGAAACAGCTTTTGAACACTGCAGAGATTTAACCTTTGCAATTTTGAAGATTTACTTAATTTGCCTCTATTCATGCCTATTTACTCTTTGCTCAGTAATAATCATGAAAACAAAGAGGGTAAAGATAGGAGCATTTTTTTGCATTTCATGACAAATTGTATACAGTATGCTCTAATTATTCTTTCAGCATGCCACCTGTGAGGGGTTCAACACTCTGGAAAAGGCATGAGGCCCTCCCATTGCTCTTCCCCCAAAGACCTTCTTCTTTTTATAATTTCTGCTACAGCATACAAGATCTGGAATGTTCTCCTGCTCATACTGCAGGAGGAATGCTGTCACCTACAGAATCGATAGTCTGGGAAAATATTTTGGGTGCCCTCTCTAGTTACTTTCTTCAGAAACTGGTCAAAGGAATCCCACAGTAGCAACAAATAGGTGCTCTGACTCACCATAACACACATACAAATTGCAGATATAGTAGTACAACCTGTCACCTGTGGGCTAGCTTTATAAAATACAGTGTGTCAATTTAGCTCTACATCTATTACAAAGATATCACCTTATCTTAGTTTAAGAAACTGTTGATCACCTCTTCCCCATCTCCAGAAAGAAATCTGAGGTCCAACGCATTTTCCTGGGTCCTGGTACTCTTCTTAGATGATGTTAGGCCAGGACTGAGCAGCTTGTTAATTTCTTCTCTGCATCATCCTTCCACAGCAGTCATTTCTCGTGTAACCTGTGAGGGGATGTGCAAAACTGGTTACTTTTTCCAGTCACAGGTATCTGGTTGTCCACTACAGATTGAAGTAATTTCTTGCTTCACATTCCTTTTCACTTGTGATAACTTTCATGACATCCTAAATCTAGTTTAAGTTATTGTTAAACTGGGTTGGAGATGAACAGTGCATTTGTGGGTGAGAGATCAACTATTCATCATTTCCTCCCTTTCAATTTTAACTGGACAGATGGTTTTACAAGACCCTCAACTCTACTTGAGTTACAATACCTCCCACTGCTTCTGTAAAGTGTTTGCAATTCAATATGTGTGGCAAAATAACTTCAGGTCTCTTCCTGCACAATCAATGCCCTAGATACTAAGGAACCGGGCTCAAAAGTGACTCGAGAAATCTAAAAAAATTTTTTACGTGGGCATTCAACCTAAATACAGAATCAGAATTAACCAAATTTCACACAGCCCTAACTTCATATTTTATAATAATTGTTTGATATTCATTTTTCCATTTCCCCTACAAATTATCAGCTGATAGTTCTTGTGGATTTTTGTCTTCATTCTTGAATTTGGTCTAACTGATGCAGTGTCTGTTTTCAAAAATCTGCCAAACTTCAAAAACTGCTGATGTTATTAAAAAACCCTGCCTAGAAAATATTCCTTGTGCAAACATAAACCATGAAAGAAATACTAGGATCATTCTTACCTGTTTGTCTCCATTCTGGAACTCATGCTGCCTTTTGTATTACAGGTTCCATTCTGTACAAAAAAGCATAACATATTAGCTCTTTGTTCTTTGGTTGGGGTTTTGTTGTTTTTGTTTGCTTTTGGGTTTAATTTCTTAAAATCTGGTCATAAATTAAACTCCATACATCATTCTTTCTGAGTCTCTGTTATTTAGAATAGGAAATTTCTCTTTCCTGCACTATTTTCATTTGAAGTCGATACTACAATACATAATCGCAAAGATTATCCAAAAAATGGAGAGCAATTTTTTTTAAAATTAAATCTGAAACTATATATTATGGTCTTATATGCTTCTTTTAATTAATTCTTTTTAGTAATCAATTTGCATTAATCATTTAATCGCTCAAAATAAAATTTATTAATAATTTAAATACCAAAAATATATCTCTCGAATTTCTTGCTATAATTTCCTATATTTATGTAACATATAAATTGATGTATTATAGTTGTAAAAGGCTGTAAAAAGCTGTTAAACCTCTTAATATTTGGAGCAGGATTTGCTACAAGATAAAATTTCAGCAGTGGAGCAGTTTCATCCTTTAACATTTTCAGGAAGAAGAAGCATATTTGCAGAAAGAGATTAGGGAGAGCACAGGTAGAATCAGGCAAGCAGAAATGACTGAGGAGTGTCAGGTTTCCACAAGCAGAGGATACCAAAGGCAGTAAGACAGAGGTAAATTGTAGATGAACAGAAAATGAGAATGGGAGCATTTATCAAATCTCTAACCTACGCAAGATTGCAAGTAAAAAATTAATATAAGGAAAAGTAAAGATGGGGCAAATAGCAGAATAACAGCAAACAAGCAAACATACTGTTCTTTCCTTGCAGTACTGGACCACAGAAATACATAAAAATACAATAATACTTGTTATTGTAAAAGACAATAAAAACCCCTCTGCAATAAGCAACTATATTTGGTGTTGATGAGATGGGTTCATAGAACTTAGAATTACATAACTCATCTTCTCAGCATCTCCTGGATGAGAATACGAGGTACTTTGAAGGAAAATAGAGAAAAACTCAAGAAAACAGCTTATCCTTGCAAATTTCCTTCTGATATTTCCATTGGTAATATAGTCTTGTTCTAGTATTGTCTTTTGTTCTCACAGTAGTAAATGTAATTCATAATGAGGAATAGCAGGGAAAATACTGTAGTTTTAAGAAACTACAAACACAGAGAATGGCTTTCCTTCCATCTAATTTTTTTACTAATACCAATATCTGGTATAAATATTTGTTTTCCAATACATGCTATAGTACTGAAGTTTTGAACACCATCAGAACAAATTTGATTTAATTCCTTTCTCTTCAGGATTGTACACAACTATTTTTTAAAAAACATCAGCAAAAAAGATCTACATTATATTTGATAATTTTGGGCATCCAATAGGTAGATGTGTGCATACTAAATAGGTGATTTAAGTGTGGACTTATTTCTCCATACTTATTAAAATTTGTCTTTACCATTGCTACTTCATATGCATCATTTTTGACAAATACAATTTGAAATTACAAGGAGTTTACAAGAATGAACAGTATATGAAGGCATAAATACCTTGTAAAGAATCCACTATGAAAGAACTTAAAAAATGAATAACTATGTGCTGCATATTTTGGGATACAAAAGAACTGAAACAAGAAAAGCAACAGCTGAACACAACACTATTTTCTCTCAAAACTTTTATTCTAGGTTTGTAAATGCTACAATGAAATATATAAAATGTAAATATATCTTACATAAAATAAGATACAGGTCTCTCAAGATGGGCTTTATCCTGAGATTCAGATACTAGAATTAATTGTGTCTACAATATAGCTGTTAGTAACATTTTGTGAACTCTGCACTTTTGTTTTTGGATTACGAATTGAACTTTTATTTAATCTTACTTTTAAATGGGGTTGGTCATGACCTTCAAAATGTCAATTGATGTTTGCACTGCAGTTTTAACAAAGGCCATTTGAGGACTAAGCTGAAGACATTTATCATTACTCTAGGTGGTGATGGAAGTGAATTACCCTGAGTACAAACACACTTAAATCACTTAAAAATGGAAAAATATAAATGGAAAAGAAAAAGAAGTCTCTGACCAAGGATATATTTTGATGTAGGAGTTGTCTATATATGATCATGCAGTCCTCATCCTACAGATCATGGTCTTACATACAGATTCTGAGTCAGCACACCTTTTCAGGCATATATTTACACTACCCTGCTGCCTCACAGCTACCCAGATTATTCTTATTTTAAGGACCATAGTTCAAGATAAAATATACATATTTTTTATGTATTTTACATATACATACATAAATATATTATGAGCTTGAAGCAATATTCTTTGGAGCCACATTACATATCAGGATGATTTTCACAGAAAAACTGCAACAATTTATCAGAGTATATATGGAGTATCCTGGTACAGATCAAGAAAATGCTGAAACACTTTGTTTCGGCTGAGATCCTCATTTGTGTTTGACAATTTTGCACAGGTCTAAGGCTGCATTAGTTAGCATAAATTAGCCTAAATTAGCATAAGAACTTAAGTTAGATTAAGTAGTAATACTATAAGGAAAACACATGAAATGGAAATAATGATAAAATAAGAACGCTTAAGAGGTGCTGAATGTTCCACAGCTGACATTTAGATGTATTTAAACACAGAATGAACAAATTGGACTAGTTAGCACTAGTTTGACTTCAGATTATCAGAATGAAGAGCATTTTCTTGAAACATTTATATTCAGATAGCTTCACATTAGTGATTTTATGATAACAGTATGTCTGACATAGAACAGTGAGACTTGGTATTTGCGTTCAGAACACAAGGCTGATCAAATCAGTTTTGCAAATAATGTTTATATGTAATTTCACCAAGTTTTTTTTTAGTGAATGTGCATATTAAACAAACTTGTAATAGTTTACTTTTTTTTTAAATTGTTATACAGCTCACAAACTGATTTATTTTATCATTTCAGTTCCTTGAAATAAGTTCAGCTATTATTGTTCAAAATTCTGACTTCATGTCACCTCTGCACAACCAAATTCCTTCCTTTTCCTTTTATCAGCTTAATCTCTTCTAGCACTCAATTTTCTGTTGTCAGATGTTTTGTTATTACTCTCTGAGATTTAACAGGGAATTTGATGTCCCCAGTAATACATCTGATGTATCTTTTTTTCTAATAAAATCATCAGAATTTATATATTCGAATACATTTGTACATGGCTGATGAATTGAACCTTTGGTAGAATAACAGTGTGTTTAACACCACTGAGCAGACACCAAAAGGTAACATGGCCTACAAATTCAGTAACAGAAGGGCTTGAGTGGGAAGATGTAAGTAGAAATATTGTGAGTATTGTGTCTGAAATGAGCTGTAGACAAGATGTCTAATCAAGAGAGAAACTGGCTAAACTGTGAAAAAAGAGAAAACAGAGAACTAACCCAAATTCAAAGTTCTTACTACAAAAATGGTCTTTACACCCATACTTGCTTAAAACCCTTTACGGGTGTCATCTAACTACAGTCTTGTTCCTGTTCTGGAAAATCTAACTTATTTATGTCAGTTCTCATTAATATCTCCATCAAATATCCTTTAAGTCACAGCTGACAATGGGGAAAAATGGGACTCAATTAGATATTTTTGTCTTGGCAGTGGGAGAGAAAGGGTAAAAATCCAAATTGCACCTGAACCTCTTTTAAGTTTAGAGCTGCTGTATTTTTTTAAAATATTTTTCCTCAGCAATTTAGAGAAAGTAGTGAATAACAAAAAGACACAGTGAAGTTTTCATGACAATTTTGCTTTTGGAAGAGCCAGAGCAAGAAGATCTGAGGTTGACTTCTGGGAGCTGGTAAGCTTGATGAATTTTGAATTTGTGCAACCATTTATGCAACATGCAACTTTTAGAGAGAGTGTAATAAATGGATAATTTGAGTTGGGAGTGGGAATCTCTAAGAGTATATAATTCACCCTCCACTCTTTATACTTTTAGGTATGTCTAAAAGTATATATGAATCAGAGGTATAAGTCGCCTTCAACACCAGTATTCTATTAACTTATGCAAGAGATATTGCAAAGGAACAGAGCATCTTCAGGGGTGGCAGAACATGTCTGTAGCAGTAATTTTGGTAACAGTTTGAGTTGACTGCTGATTTTGTGGCAGTGAAAATTACCAAATAAATCTTTTTGATGTTGAAAGGCAGAACTATTAGTCCTAACCCATGCTGGCAACAATAGAGTAGGGAAACATAGGTGGGAAATTTAGGGGTGAAATTCAGGTTGCTATGGTTCTGACCAGCAGGGAGTCCAAGTCTCTTGTCAACAAGGCATCTCTTATGTAATACTGCTGGCTGCATATGCAAAACCTAAAGAAACTGCATGGGACAGATGTATTTCCCATTAACTAGAAGAAAACCAACCTGAATAAAAATATCATGCAGTATTATTTTCAGTAAAAACAGAGGGAAAACCAACAGGCATGGAGGAGTATTTGGACTTGATGTAGACAAAATCTTTTTACATGAAGACAGGAAGCATATATATAGAAAAGCAGCTCTATTACTCCAGGTACAGAGCCCTGCTTGTGTCCCTGGGGCCTTTGGGCCATCAACACAAGACCCTTGAGTGCAAGCTGTGGGTGCTGTCCCTGAGCTTACAGGGGGATGACAGCCAGATTTACTAGAGGAATTGATTAAGTAATTGAAAAAAAAAAATTATGGTGATTTTTCATAACAGAGAAAGATAACAGAAAGATCTCTCAGGATGCCTGGTATAATTTTTTTTTTTTTTTCAGTATGTTCATTATTAGCCTGGAAAAAGCTAAGGGCTGCATCTGTGAGCTTGTTTCTGTGTGATGGAGAGCATTGAATGCAATTTTTATTTTATTAAGGCTTGTCATAACTTAATATTAAAGTTATCTGATGAAGTACAGATTTGATATGTAGAGAGTGAGGGGGATTGAAAATTTAACTGACTCATCTGGGGTTAGGTGGGTTGGACTATATAGACTCCAGAGGACTCCTGACTTCCACAATTGTGTTGAATAATGACTAAGATTCTGTCAAGATAATGTCAATTTTGTTTACATAATGACTAAGATTATGAAGATATTATGGTGTTTTCTGTTGCCACAAGGCAATATAGAGTCAGGTAACCTCAAGAAGAGATCTAGGCTACTCTGTGACATAAAAACTGAGGTTGAGTGAGATGGGAATAGCACGTTGTTAATAATTTCTCTATCTCCCCCATATATACACATGGTCTGTAAATAACACACACATGACAGTAGAAGTGTTAGCACCAGGTCTCGAAAAATCAGATTATTCACTCCAGCTTGTTAATTTCTCCAAATACTGAGAGATGTGCAACAGTTTCAATGTCACCTTGGCCCTTTGGCATGATGGCAGTTGTGCATGGAGGTGTGTGGGCTGTGTGAATGCATGGAGACTTATTTTAATTATTCATTACTTCTCAAGTTTGATAGCTGGTGTGAGCTGCCAATGATGACTTTAAAAAAGTTAGATTTTCTATTTTTTTTTCTAGTTTCTACTCAGGTGAGGTCTAAATATGATCAAAGACTGGGACAAGGTTCACATGAGCTGTTACCTTTGGGAAGTATCTTTCTTTATTTCATTTCCAATGAGCTTGACAAGCACTTGTCTACTGGTCGTGTCCTCATGTGTAATTCACACATATTGCAAAAATACTTCTGAGACAGTAACTTCAATAGAATTGCTTTGAATATGTTTGAAGTTCAGTGTGATTAGGCTGGAAAATTACAGCATCATCAGTCTTGGGACTGCAGAATTACTGCTGTTAATATACTGATTCAAACTAGGACTGAAAAAGGTCATTTCCAACTTTGTGGAGCAGCATACAGAGAACTAACACATTAGCAGAAATTGGAAAAAAAAAACAAACAAAACCCTTCAGTCAAAGGATTATTTATTTATTTATATATATTTCTTTGACTCATCTAGGAATCTGGAAATGGATTATAGCCCTCTATTGCGATACAATTAGGCACATATTATACAGGACTTCTAGTTATTTGGGTTACTTTTGGTTTGTTACATGATGGCAGAAAGAGTGCAACATTTTCAATAATACATTTTTTCCCCCCAAACAACCAAAACACTGTCTTTGACCATTTATTCTGAGCTTTTGTAACAGACACATACTCAGAGGGACAACCTGACTCTTCTAAAACTTCTAGAAAAATTAAAGAACAAAGTAACAGGGTTCTTATCTTAGTGCCACTGTCTCTGACATGAAAATGAATATTCAGGTGATGATTGTAAGCTTATGATCATGGTCAAAGGAAAAAGAAAATATTAACTATAATAAATCACAGACAGAATTACTTGACAATAAAAAGAAACATTTTTGACTTAAAAATCAGTTCTGGATTTCTTAGATATATTTCTTTTGTTTCACATGTGAGATTTCCAAAACATATGTTGAATGTAGAGGAGACATACAGCAAAATATCCTTTCATTACAAAATTTAATTTTTTTAAAATTCAATTTTTACTTGGTTATCAAACCTAGATATCCTATGTGCTTATCTCTCATTTTAAGCCTGTCCTGATGAGAATTAGCTAAACAAAGCATCTCAAATTGAGCTATGAAATTTACATGTTTGGAAGTGTGACTGCCAGAGCCTTGGGAATGGTCAGACTGGGAAGTTTCCTTAACACTTGAGAAAACTAAGGGTTTCTCTACCTTTAGAAGATCAAGGGGGATTTTTTTTCTTTTTTTTTTTTCCTTTGGCAGCTACCTAGTAGAACATCATAGTGGTGACAGGAAGACTTTTGTCCTAGGTGGACAGCAGAAAGATGAGACAATGAACAAAAACCTAAAAAACCTGGGAAATTCTGTCTGTTCAGAAAATCTCTCTCACCGTGGAAGTGATAAGTGTTAGAGGAAGTTTTTAGAGAAAGTGTGGAATTTGTGCCATTGGAGATTGTTAAAAGTCAACTAGAAGGCCTTAATGGTATTAGAGAATATTAAGGAACGCCTTGGTGCTATTACAACAATTAAGTGATATTTAATGAGTATTGCATCAGTGTGAAAGCAGTCCATGAATAAACACATGGATAAAACTATAGAATTTTATTCTTTTTTATCTTTTTTTTTTTTTTTTTTCAATCAGGTAATTATCTGGGGGTTATTGCTTTTGCATGTTACAAAAAAAATTATCCAGGCTTTTCCTTTAAAACAACATCTTGTTTTAGTGCTTCATTAAATATCACAACTCACACTTAGATTTTTTAAAAAAAGATTTCAGAAAGAGAAAGGATGTTTTATAGCTAAAATTCAGGTTTACCTACACTTAACTTGGCAGAGTAATTACTTTAAAAAACAAATGACTTGGAATTTATTCTAAAATATCAGAGAACAGAAAAAAAAGGGTAAAAACATTTTTAATGCCACATAAGATGATGAAAAATATAGGAAAGAGAAACTGTTTTTTTCCCATATGAAGGCTTCAGGTGGTCATGGCAACAAGAATATAAACCAAAAACCAAACAGAAGAATAAAAGCTCTATTAGCTAGGGAAGCTGAAACACATTCAGGATTTAATATCAAGAAAGTATGTAAAAATTAGTCCACACTTACTGGAAAATCTGGAATAGTATCTTAGAACACTTAATTTCCTGTTATAAGAGCCCTTGTATCTCACTCATGAGTAAATAACTTTCATCAGCATTTCTAGGACGGGAATGATTGTGAATATTTAAACTCAATAGCAATTTAACCTGACCTTAGTTTGGTCAATTTATGGTAGTGATAAGACGTAACTTTTATGGGAGCAGTTACCTGCTACAGCAAAGCAGAGCTCAATGTAATGATAGACTAAGTACATTACCCCACTAACTCACTGTTTATACTCTGATTTGAAATGTGAGGTGCAGTATATCTTTGAGAATAGGGAAAAAGGAAAGAAATCTTTTCTATTTCTACCATGAATGAGAATTTTTTCTAAGTTTCATCAACTGTATCAATTAATTGCTAATAAATTATAAGGATCAGACTATATTTTCATGTCTTAAACATGTCCTGTGCAGTTCACAATGAGAACTGAAAAAACAAAACTGTTTTTGGTAGCACATTTGGTCACATCTGTTGGTCTCACTGTCTGACTATATGCAAAGAATAGGAAAAAGTTGCTCACATTTTGAGCTATTTCATCAAGGAATTGAAGATTGTATGAATCCACAGTAGAAAATGTTGTTATTAAAAGCAAAAAATATTTGGAAACTCCGAATTTAATCACGTGTGGAAATAAAAATGGACACTGTGTGGAATACCTGACACTGATGACAGTCAGTCTATATTAACCATCCCTGGTTCAAAAATGTGTTTACAAAATCTGAGTAAATGTTAATTATTTCAATAACATGGCACATGGCAGCCACAATCTCTAGCCTTAAGAAATATGTTAAGTGGAGATATGAAGGCAGAAAGAGGGTTTACATTTGAAGAAACTTCAGTTGTCTTATGTAAAACACATTATCTGTGATACTCCAGGATGTGTTCTCTTTTCTGTCCAGCTTGTGTAGCATGCTGAAACAGATATGTAAATTAATACACACATACACACACAGAAAGATGTTTCAGGAAAAATCTCAAAATGTTTTTCAAACCCATTCCCTGCCATTATGTGCTTACTCAGGTTAATATAACCTGTCAGAAAGAAGAGGTGCTACCACTAGGCTGTCATAGCCATGGAATCATCAAACTAGTATGTGGCTGGTGCTCTGCTCTGTGGTATTTCAGTCAGTGTGTTTGACATTTCTCAAAAAGCATTCTTACTGAGAACTTTAATTGCTCTTTAGGTGCTTAGCTAAAGCAGAGAACCCATCTGTTACAAGACTTTCAAAGTTTTTTTGAAGGCAAATTAATATTTAATTTATTAATGTGTACTTATTAATATTACTCTATCAATATTAATTTATCTTTTGAATACGTTTTATTCTACACAATTTACAGGCAGGTAATTATCACATTAACTATCAGTTAGGATGTAGCTATAGCTAGACTTAGAAAGTTGGTTAGGCTTTTTCTTGTTTGGTAGATTTTAGGGGGGTTTTTTGTGTGCATATGTGATTTTTGTGTTTGATTGTGCCTTGTTTGCCTTTCTTTTACTTTTCTGAATCTCTCAATGTAACTTAAGTCCATTTTGCAAGTTATTTACAAGAGACTTGGAAAACAATTTATCCCCCTTACATTCACAGCAGCTTTTCATCTACTTGAATACTATTATCATATAACTACTTCTCTGTTATACAATAAGCAGATAGAATGCTCAAATATCCCTTTTTATTGTTTTAGTATACTATGGTCTCATTTTGTATGCTATTATCTCGCACCCTCTGAAAAAGATAATATTCCTATCCAGTAATTCAATATACCACATTCTGGAAATTCTGTTGCCTTCTTTTATTCCCCTAATTACTTGTTTCCTTCTTCTATACATGCCACTTTAATTTCAGTTCTTCCTATTGCTGCCAATCTTTACAGCCAAAATCAGTAAAACAGAAATTAAGTGAATAAATAAAGAGGAGGGAAGACTGGTGCTTGGCAGTTCAATATTCAGTCTGGCAGAGCTCTTCATTGCTTCTTTACTGTTTATTTTGGCTTATAAATTCTGCACTTCAAACAAAATCTACACATTACTTGACAGAATACAGTAGTGCAGCAGTCGTGGAGCTGTCTCAGATTTGTGTGACAGAAACAGTGTAAAGTTACTCATAGATTTGTAGACCTTGATTTTGTGGCATAATATAGGCTATACTTAGCAGAAAACAGTTGTATCAGTTCCTGTGAGATTCCTCTATGTGTAGGGAAACATTCAGCTGTAGGAAAGATGACAAAGATCAATGCATTACATTTGAATCTTCAAGAGGAACAGTACTCTTATTTCTCCAATTCATATCAAGAACTGAAAAAAAAAATCCTGAAAAAAAAATATTCTGAAGCTTAATTTTTTTCAAATATATTTTTAAGACAGTTGTGACAAAATCAATTACTTTACTGGTATTTATATATATTTCATAGACAATGTGAAGATATAAAAGTCGTTCTGCAGTTATGTTTTAGCATATGTAATTACATATGTCTTAAAAACACTATTAAAAAGTATCTATAGGTAAAAACATGTATAAGATATATCAGTAAATGGATATGAAAGCTTGTGTTTTTATTGTATGTAGAAAAATATTAAATGGCCTGATATGTCCAGTTTGTGTTTTTCTGTGGATCTTAAAGACCATCCTATTTTCAAATGAAGGAGACACCATGATTGATGGAAATGGAGTGCTGAGAGGAAATTGACATCATTTACTTCCTTTTCTATCAAATCATTATTTCAACCTGCCAACTTCCATTTTATTTTAACTCTCAGGATAAATGCAATACATGTAATTCAATTGCAATAGTAATGCAATTGTAATAGCAATGCAAGAGTAGCAGTATATTTCTTTGCTCACAGGAAGCTGTGGTCAATGCATGGTACACTCATCATATGTATGTCCAAACTGCCAACTTTGTAGCCAGATGTGAATTTATTTAGTAGTTAAAAAATAAGAAAATTTTTAATACATAATAAATTGACAATTAACAACTAGACCCTCTAATCCTGTGTCCAGGTTGCAAACAGCAACTTAGAGGCTGTGTGCTTCTTTTTCACAACCCTTCATTCATTCATTCATGTTATGACACTGCCACCTTTGATGATGTATTGGGTTCATTTGTCAAGTCCTGTGTGTTGGGGGCTGCAGGGGTAGCAGGGGAGAAGGAGGCAGGGACTGGTGCCAGCCTGCTTTGCAGAGGAGCCACAAGTGTGAGGAGGAGAGAGATGCAGACAAGGTCCTGTTGTGGACTGACCACAGCCACCCATTCTCAGCTGGACTTAAGGGTTAGGGAGAGGGAAGAGTCGGGAAGCAAGGAATGAAGAAAGGAGGGCGTTTTCAGTTTTTACTTTGGTTATCACTATCCAACTCTACATTTAATTGGCAATAAATTAAGCTAATTTTCCCCAAGCTTTGTCTGTTTTGCCAGTGATGGTAAGTGTGAACTATGAATTATTGTTCACACTTATATATGAATTATTATAAGATGCTTTTGCATCTTATTCCCCACCACCACCCCCCTAGAAGAAGGGGACTAGAAAAGCAATTGGCTGGTCTGTCAGCCAGTCAAATTCAACTCACCACACTGTACTAGTTAATAATTTTTTTAAATTAAATCATTAAAATAAATTAAATTAATATGTATGCTTTTATAAATAACATTATTATATTCAAATATTTTATTAGTCAGTTGTGGAATTATAATTATGTTAAATTAAATAATGCAGCATTGTTCTGGGAAAATCTTACTGCATTTTCTTATCTCTTTCCAAATTTACATTCTCGTCTAGCTTCCGGTTATTATTTATTTATAAAACCTTCATGGTTTTCTGTCTGTATATGCTGAAGGCCTCTATGTTGGGGGAAAGAGGTGTCATTTATATTTTATAGCCTCCTTCCATTTGCTTCACAGGAAGTATAGATTTTTTTGCTTGTATGTTTTCACTATTTATTTTTACAATAAGGTTTGCAATTCCAGATATTGATTTCCTTGGAAATGTCTTAAATATTTACCAACTGTTGTGGTACATTTCTGCTCATATCTTTTTTGTCTAAAATTCCATAGTTTTCAAATTCACAAGAGTCACTTTTGTAAAACTGGCCTTTTCCTTTCACCATAAAACTGAGATCTACCAGAGTGCTCTCCCATATTGGATAAAGGTCTTACAGAGGAAAACAATTTTTTCTCTGCAAATTGTAAATTCTGTAGATATTTTATATTTGAAGTTTGAGCATCAGAGTATATCACAGATTTGAGCACTGCAGGTTTTATTTTTCAGCTGAAAATCAGTAAGCTATTGCTTCATGCACTGGCTAACCTCCTCCTAGTGTGTTTTGGGGACTTACTGTGATATATTTTGGTAATGGAGTCCAAACAATAAAACCTTCCTTGACAAAGTGCACTCTCATTCCCCTTGTCCCAATTCAGTTTTAATTGCAAATGCTATGAATAATATTCCTGATTTTAATATTTCAGTCATGAGAGTGTTCCTAACACAGAGATGTATCTACCGACTAAAGTGGTATTTCCATTTATTTTGATTTAATCCTTGATTTTGTACAGGCACTCAAATAATTGTTGAAACACAAGTTCAAGATCATAAAAGTGTCTCTCTTGTAATTAATGAGATAAAATTTATTTTAGATCAAATTAATTTTTCTAATACTATCCATAATATAATTAAAAACTGAATTAGAGAATGGAAGGAATTTATTCATATGCTCAACCTAAAGCTTTCCTTTTAGCAATTCTTTTCACAATTCTAGGGATTGCTTGACAGCTGACTTCCAGAGTCAGCTACATCTTTCCTCAGTGATCAAAGAGGTGATGGGCGTTTCCATGATTGTAACATTTTAGTGAGGGCAAACTGAGATGTTCTTCACCCAAAGAACATTCCACAGCCATAACAAAGCACAGTAACAGAATCCTTCATACCAAATGTGATCACAGGGTTTGACCTCCGCAATCTATATCTTGGTCTCCTGAATTCCCTGATGCAACTACTTTGTATGCCTCTGACTGGTGCTCATATTAATGTGCTAGTTGAATATATGTGAACAACCATTTCAAGATAATCAAGAAGGGCTATCAAAACTATGCAATAACAGTTTTTAAAGAATGATGTTGACATGTGAGACATAAATGTTTTACTAACACAGATATTAGTTAAGTCTGATTAAATGGAAAAAATTCAGGGAAATACTGAGCAAATCCTCCAAAGATTATTGCAATATATATTTGTCATGCTCTTTGAAAAGAATTATTTCATGAAGATTCTCATGTCTGAAAATTAGATTTCTCAGTTTAAACCATGCTTTCACGGTAGAATGAAGAGTAGTGGTATATGCTTCAGAGGAAAGTGAGCCAGACTTCCTTAGATAGCCATTGCACATGCTTACATATGGTCAAATGAATCCCACACAGCGTGACTAAACAGAGTTCAGTCAAGTTGACCAAAGAATTTAAGCTGTACAGACTGAATACAGACTGAATGCTTTCTTTAACAGCTCTTATTTCAAATTGTATTGCATCAGTATTTATGCATCCTAAGAGAATAGGGACAGAATTCACTTTGTTTAACTTTGAGGAGGAATTTCCGAAACACAACCTAAGATGGATTTGTAGCATTCAGGATTATTGAGCATCTAAAATTTATGAAGTGGTCATAGACTTTATAGACACCTACTTTAGATTAGGTGCCTAACTCTTAGTGGGATAAATTTAGGAAGAGATTTCCCATGGTTATTAATCACTATCCACCTTTAAAAGATAACATAATTGAAATACTTTTACAAATATAAATATGAATACAGAACAATATATTTAACTCCTTCCTCTCATCTTCCTTGCAACTGCTGTTCATTTGGGGAACCAAAAAATAGAATTTAAATTCATATTGATGAAATATTTGTCAAATAAAAAATTCATAAATCTGAAAATTCAGAAAAATTAAGAAAATTATAACATTGTTTTTCATGTTTTCTTCATATTAGACATTCCTCAGTGACTTCCCTCAAAGTCTGTTTGTAGCAAAATTTTGAAATAATGAAATGTAAATAAAAATCTTATTGTAGTTGCTGTTATTATAAGTGTCAAATGTTAGGTCACATTATTACATTTCATATGAAATGGTCAGTTTAATGTGTTATGATTGACAAGTACTAACGGCAGCATTGCTGCAGTCAGTGAAAAAATTAGTCATTCCAATAGAGATTTTGATGTTAATTTTCTATGAATTTACTTATGTTTGCAAAAATTATCATCATATATGTAAATTAAAACATTTTATGCATTTAAATTATCATATATTATTTATTGAGACAGCTGTCAAGATTAAGCCATTTAGAATTTCACCTTGAAGGTGCTGTTGGTTTTGGCTTGACATAGCTGTTGTGACAGCAAGGAAAACATGCTAGGAGCTTCTAAGTAGTCTTTTTTTAGCTTTTATCCAATTTTGTCTTGTAGTTTTTAGTTGTATTTTGATGCCTGAGCAAAAAAAAGAAAAACTGAGATAAATCCATAAACCGAGATAAACCCAGTACAATTTTCAGAAGTAAATAAAAATGTCAGATAGTGTTTTTATTTTGGAGCATCTTTTTTGGCATACACTGTAGAGCTTTGATTTTTTTTGGGGGGGGGCATTTTTTAAATTTTGAAAATCAGCAAATCAATAGAGTATCTCAATGGGTGGTACTGCATGCTAAGGTAAACAAAATACCAGGATGTCTGAATGTGTTAGGAACCTTCTTGGTCCTCAAGGTCTTCAAATAATTCTTACAGATGTGCATAGGCAATGAATTCAGAATTCAGACATCAGAAACCTAAAATTGTACATCTTCCCAAACTGCCACAAATTCAGTCTTTATAAACAAATACTAACCTTAAAATCACATTTACTTTAACATTTTTATCCTCCAAACTATTTAGTAGTGTTCTCTAGAAGAAAATTTTTAGATTGTATTAGCAGTGTCTTAGCCTAAAAAATTTTCTTCAGAATTGCTAGTAAAAAACTTTTCAAGTTAGTTACTCTGCATATGTCACAGTGAAGAAAGCTAAGGAAAATGCAAACAGCTTGAATACAATTATTTTAAATAACAATTAAGATTGTGGAGAACAGTAAAAAAATAATGAAGAAAAATAAAATAAATGGAAAGCATTATTGAAGAATTTAAAACTTTTTGCACTTAGTGTAGATACACATCTGCACATATGTATTTTCATAGTAATTCTGACTGATACACAGATGTTTTACATTTATTTTACACATGAAAGTAATTGTTTCAGGAAAAAAAATGCTTTAAAATATGCCAATTTATATTGTCTGTGCTTTTTTATGTTTCTATGAGGTCACATAGGTATTGAAAAATGGAATTTAATGATTTCTGAACAAATGAAAAGAAATTAACATCAACATTTTACTAGAATAAGAAATACTCTCCCAATTTTTGACATGAATAACAAAAATCTTACAAATAATGTAGAATTTTTATAATTTGGTTTTAAAAATAGTATTTTTCCAGTCTTTTTGACATAATTGAATCAAATTTTTCTAGGAAATATATATATTTATATATATTATATTTTTATATATTTATATATATGTACAAACCATTATATGTATCTATGAACTATTAATATATATTCACCATGTATTTTATAAGTACATAATTTTGGGGGGGTTGGGGAGTTGTTGGGGTTATTTTTTGTGATTTATAGTCTGGTCTTACTTAACAAGAAATATATTGCAAAGGATGTGACATACAGACTAGTAATAACAATAATAATGAAGGGCAAGACATGAAAAACTTTCTTTCCACATTCCTGATTTTGTAAATGAATGAAACAAATAAATAAAAGAAGCTGTGCATGTTTCCACTATACTGGGTGCCCATCCATATTCTGAGATAAATAAATGAAGACAGCAGCTTTCCTAAATATGGGTTTCTAAATTTTACCAGTAGTTAATTTTACAACCAATGGGCTAAATCAGCTGATGTGTATTGTCAGACTTAACTCTACAGTGATTTACACTTTTTGTTTCTGAAAAGAGATCTTTCCATATCTCTCTAACAACAAAATCAGATGACAAATCTGGAAAGTACTTCCCCTCAATGTCTTGTGGCTTTATGATTTCTTGGCTGATCTCTGTCATGGTCTGGTTCCACTTTCAGCCATGATTATTGAAAAGAAATGTAGTGCTAGTTCAAAATCAAGCCTAAGGACTGGAAATTTACACATTCCCATTTGAATTGCTGTTGGCTTCACAGATAATATTTTGTGTATCACAGGTCCTAGAACTCTGCACATTGCTTTAAAGACATTTAAAGCTGATCCACTTTCAAATGCTAGAATTCTACTGCATGTAGAAATAAAGCATACCTCATAAATGTTAGGTATTGCTCTGAATTTTCCCTATGCAAATGATTGTAAGTGGAATCTAGGCATAAAAATGGTATGATGTTTTAGGTAGAAGCATTCCCTTATGCTTTATACAACTTCTTTGTGTTATCATCACAAAAATAGATGTCTCAATGTGGTCCATATAGATGTACACAAATAAAGATCAGGATTAATTTGTTTTGGCTTTACACATTATCATTGGCAAAATACCTAGCTGCTATTTTTGGTAAGTTGTTCTTGTTTAGAAAAAGACTGTGGTTTGTTTTTGTTGTTGTTGTTTGTTGTTGTTGCTGTTTTTTAGGGGGTTTTTGGTTGTTTTTATTTTGTTGGTTTTAGTGAAAGTTTTTGGTTTCTTCTAGTGAAAGTTCTTAACATTCAGTACAAGAAGACTACACATAGAATAAATATCCGTTTCTCATACATACACTCCAGATTTTTATTGGAACTGGGTAAATATTGAATATCTCAAATCATCAATGAGAAAAAAAATCAATTTGAAAAAGTTCAGGGGAAGAAGATAAAAGTAATGTCTGGCCTAAAATAAGCCAAAAGCACTGTCTATACTTGACTGGCAAAGATCTCAGATCTGAGATTCCTTCTCTCTTAGTTGAAAGAAAAGGGAAAACATCCACTTTCATAATTTAAAATGCTTTGGGATATGCAGACCAAAGAGTCATTGATAGGAAGCAAGAAAGGAGGGACTTTAACTGGCCTCATGTATATTATAAATAAATCAAATAAACATTGCATGATTTCAGAGCTCTCAAAATCTGTCCTTGGTCTGTGCAACTGTCTAATAAATCCTAACTTGCTACAAGAAGCCTCATGCTCTGAAAAATAAAAGTAAACAAAAAATAGAGAAATTGCTTGTTTGTTTCTTGTTTCTTTAAGCCTTAGGGAACATGCTACTCCATCATGTCCTAAGTATTTATGGTCTACCTCACTAAAAGGATTCTGAAATTTATGTAGAGATGTATCCAAGAGAATTTAAAGCTATGCTATAGCATAATGCTATAAAAGAATATTTTCTGCCTATCTGTGGTTCCCATTTCTTTCAAATTTGTATTCATATGATTCTCATACACCTTCCCAAATAAAGTTCTTCTGAAGATTAAACAGTTAAAAAACCCAAAACAACCAAACAAAAAACTTTGCAAATAAACTGGAAGAAGATATTCTTTAATCTGTTTGTCAACAGAAAAATTCCATGAGGCAATATCTGTAACTATTCTCAGACCACAGGGCTCATGCACATTCTTCTGGTTTATCTGAGTGAAAATCAAGTTCTAAGCTTATAAAAACCCATAATATTCTGGGTTTTCTTTCTTGTCAAGTACAGTATTTCAGAGTTTATTTTTTATTCAACTCTGCCATGACTCCGTTTCTCATTTCAATTTTCTGCTCCATGAAAGGCCTCTCATGCCCTTTTAATATCTCATCCTCTTTATAGGTAAATTCAGACGTATTTTAGCTTTTTTTTCCCCCTCATATTCCCTAATATTTTCAACATTCACCTTGATCCTGTAGCCTTGGCAAGTTTCTCTTTCCTCCAATGAGCCATATGTCAATTATTGCTTTTATCCATGTTTTCTCTTACTATAAGGCACTTGGCCATGCTGAGTAACCAAACCAATTAAAAACACCAAAATGTTTTTTTTTTTAATAAAAAATAATATTACATGTAACTACTCTAATTGAGTCAATATTATTGTGGGGTTCTTTTTTTTTGGAGAATTCCAGGATTACTAGGAACAGTGGTTTTCAGCACTTCACCTCCCATAAAACCCCAAACCCTTAATATTTTTCACTTTAAAAGCAAAAACAAACCACAATCGAATTATTGTTCTCATAAAACTCTTTTAAAATAAAGAATTCAATAGTGTATTATATAACTAATCTTTTTTTTTATTTTAAATTACTATAATTAGATTTTTATTAACAATAATATAAATTAAAATCTGAATGAGTACCTACCTGCATTTTTACATTAATCACATAACGAAAAGTACAAAATTTATTAGTGTTGCACCCCGAGAGCAACATTTAGTTAATTAATACATTGAAAGCATTATTTCTGTATAAGCAGATTCATTCAATCAAAGATTACTTAATTTCTTCAAAGATGATTGTTACAGAAATAATCTTTTACTTTGTCAATAGAAATTTTAAATATTAATAGATTCTGACTTGACTGCCTTATCTTGGGAGCCAGAAGTTATTAAGAGGATTTTTAAAGGATAAGACTAACCCCGGGACAATCCTTTCTCAGTGAGAAAACTATCACAATACCACATTTGCATTCTCAGAGTGAGGTAAAATGGTGAGTCGGTATTTTTTATTAGGCCAACTCTCATATTTGGGGAAAAAACTAAAAAATAAGTCTTGCAAGTTTTTTTGGGTTTTTTTTGTTTTTTTTTTTTTTTTAATTTGTACCATACATTCAGCCATATAGTAACTGCTGACCTTACATTTTATGACTATATATACTCCAGGAAGAAATTGGGGCAGTTTAAATGTAGTGCTCAGTGTTTGCAAATCTTCAAGTACATCCACTGCTGTCCATCGACTGCATACAGAACCTATGCACCTTCTTCAGAGGATTGCTTCAACATGTGCTGAAGATATGGAGGCAATTTTGACAGCTAAGCTGGTTAAAATGATTCCAATATTATAGTTTCAAGCTTTATCTATGTAAAAGAACAATTTCTACAGCAATTTTAGGCTGGTGCAGTGATTTTAAAGCTTGGGAAAAGATAAAATCTAATCAGTATGGCTGCATGATTAAAATAACGTGACACTTAGGACCATGATTGATGAGGAATTTGATTTGGACTATGTCTGGAGTTGACCAAAGATTTGTGAGAAGCTACATAGAGGGTGTTGTACAGAGCCTT
Source organism: Molothrus aeneus (assembly GCF_037042795.1). NCBI lineage: Eukaryota > Metazoa > Chordata > Aves > Passeriformes > Icteridae > Molothrus > Molothrus aeneus. The sequence goes on along the minus strand of NC_089647.1, from coordinate 70,609,213 downwards.
TTGGTGAGCAGAATTCAGTTGAAAAAGAAATGTGTTTGAAGATTATTTTGGCCAACTGTTATAAAATATATGCTTCTTGTGCCTCTTGCACACTTTCAAAAAAGAACATATAAGCATGAGTAAGACTGTGTGTATTTTTTGGTCATATAAAAATTCTTTGAAAACTTAAGGTAGCTGACAGCAGGAAAACATACCATTCCATGGAAACTGTAAATCAGTTAGTGTTTCAGATTAGGAGTAATTTTTACCTTACCTCAGAAGGAATAAATAGATGACATTCACAACAGGATTTCTTTTTTTCTCCAGAAGAGCAGAATGCTCACTGGAAGAGTACTGCAGGATTCATGCATTTGCAGGTACAACTTTTGCTTTTTCTCAGGTAAGAAAGGATGGAAGAGAGCAGGAGGGTTCTGCTGAAGGTCAAGAAAGTCATAATACCATTTGTGGAACAGAGCATTTAATTGGTATTCTACTTGCATGGTGTCGACCCTGAACCGATTGAGTTACAGTGTTGCCAGAACCTAGGAAGTCACACAGCATTAATTTGAACAGACCTCCAAGGGTCTCATAACTTTTCATCCAAAAAATATTGAAGAATTACAGAAATCAAATTTGGTTTTATTTTCAAGTAACACAGTCAAACAGCTCTTAAAGTTAATTAAATTATTTAATGCGCTGAAAGAAAAAAGTACCACTTACATACTGATACAAGTAAAGCAGAGAAGGAGGCACAAAATTTTTGAGTGCTGTCACATTTGACATAACACTTTAACTTCTCATTAATGCGGACATTTAAAAGATTTATTTTTCTGTAAATCTTCCTCACAAAAAGCTAACAAATACATGAGTGTTGAAAGGATGTTTTATACATTTAATACAAATATCTGGAATACTGACTTTGGAAGGTAAATGAGGTAAGACAAGAAAAAGCTGGCAGTGTGGAGACCTTTTTCCCCTACACAGTATTTTAAGTCAACACAAAAATCCCACAGCTTCTAAATTGTTGTGGTGCTTTTGTCTGAGGGAAAATTAATTTTCTTCACAGCAGCTTGTATGGGGCTGTATTTTGGATTTGTGCTGAGCACAGGGTTGATAATATAGAGGTATTTTCATTATTGTTCATCAGGACTTACCCAGAGCCAAGGCCTTTTCTGCTTTTCCCACTGTCACACTGATGAGGAAATTGAGGTGTCCTGGGAGGTTGGGAAGAGATATAGCCAGGACAGATGACCCCAACTGACCAAAGTGACATTCCGGACCATGTGGCATCATGCTCAGTACATAAAGTGGGGGAAGAGGGAGGAAGGGAGAGACTTGGGGAGTGATAGTGTTTGTCTTCCCAAGCCACCATCATGTGTGATGATGTATGGGAACCAGCTCTCCTGGAGATGGTTGAACACCTGCCTGCTCATGGGAGGCAGTGAATTAATTCCTTTTTTTTTGCTTTGTTTGTGTCTTTCTCTGTTAAACTGCCTTTATCTCAGCCAACAGTTTTCTAGCTTGTACCCTTTAAATTATCTCCCTGATCTGCTAGTGGGGGAGTGAGAGAGCAGCTGCCTGGGGCTGGCTGAGGTTAAACCATGACAATAGCAGCTTTTCATAATTTTGTGCCTTTCATTATTGAATTAGCTAGACAAAACTTTTTCTAGTAAAACAGTGCACACTCTATTTAAAGCTTTTTATCCTAAAATACAGAAAAGATTTATTTAGTTAGGGCATTAAAATATAAATATCTTTTCTATAAATTGAATGCCACAAGATAAAGAACACAGGATTTCTTAAGAAATTGAATGTGTACAGTTCATTTCATTTAATTTATTGCTAGAATAAGTTTTATTAATGCAGAAAATAAATTACTGCTAATGGGGCAAGTTAATATTCCACTCTTTCCTAGATGAATTATGTATAGTATGCTTTGTTTTTGTTTTCTTTCTGGTGGTATCTGAAAAACTATACAAGAATTAAAGTGTTTTTATCAGAAAATTTCAAAAATTTTTCTCTTGTTTGATGATGATTTCTTTCTTATATTATTTCTGGCTGCAGATTTATAGCTGTCAGGACTTCTCTATGTAATTAGCATGATGGAAAGTCCAATATTTGGTCAGATAAAGCAGTGTGTATTTAAATAACAAGACAGGTTGATAAGTTTAATGAAATGGTGTGCGACATTATTCAGCAAAGTTTTCAGTTAGAGAAAAGGTCTCCCATGTAATACTGTGAGATTTAAAGTTTTCTTCTGTTATCTCTAAAGTAATTAATATAGTTTGTCTTTTTTACAATTTTACATATAATATCACTGAAAAATATAGATCTAAAGACGAGAATTTGAATGAAAAACTTTCTGGAATTACACTGACTATTCAGAACCAAGGTTTGAACCTTTGTCTTCCATTTCTTATGTAAATTGCCTAATGCTAGAGTCCTTTCTTATGTCTGTTAATACATCAGTAGAATTTGCTTGTTTCACAGTGACTATCATAATCCACTATAATACAGATATGAAATGACAGATATTTTAAAATAAAAATAGACTTTTTCTATAACAGTTTAGCTCTGTTCTTTCTAGTTCAAGCATTAACAATGGCGATAAAAATTTCACATTTCTGTAATAAATGTGTTGATGATACATGAACTAAAAAAGAAAAACTGCTCTCATTCACTTATAGAAAGGTTTAAATTGAATCAAATTTACTGAGTGGAGTAGTATTGACAAAATTTGTTTTCCAAATTCCCTCTCTGTCCTGAACTGGTCTTTAAATTATATCGAGAGGGAAATTCCATTATCTATTTAAAACTAAGAACAGAAGAGAGAATTTCAAGGTCATACAATCTTCCAAAAACTGAATTCTGAGCAAAGCTTTCATAGATTTTCTAATAAAAACTTGTAATACTACAGCTGACAAGGATTTCATTCTGTTGGCAGTATACCATATAGAGCAATATGAATGTTATTTTAAGAGCAATCTCTTAGCAAGTATCACAATCTGTTGAATCCTTATGAACTAATTTCTTTTTTTAACATACATGGAAATTAGCAATAAATAAATTGCTTTTCTAGTTCTGAATTTCATTTACTCTTGGATATATACCTCATGATTTCTGATTGCATCTCCTAAGTTCCTATAATACACATTAACTAGGAAATAATTAGATTCACTCAGAAGCATCAAAATGTGTTCTCTCTCAAGCACTGGTAGTTTTCACTTGTCCTTCAATCACTTCATAACTAACTACCTATTCTTTTTGCAGATAAGTTTCTTCTTTCTAGGTGGAAACACAAGTAACATTTTGAAGACAGGGATGTTCTTACTGTGCTGACCCCCCATCACTCCTATATTATTGACTATCAATAGATCCTTGATACTCTTTCCTTTTTAATGACAAAAAGGTTAATATCCTATTTCTATTTCACTTATGATTACTTACTATTACTGGTAAAATATTAATTCTGGTTATTTATTTTTCACATTTCAGCTTTTGGGATATTATATCTACTTTTTCATTTCTCTCATCAATGGAATTTATCCCTCTTAATCTTCTAAATTAAATCTACAAAGTCTGAGAAGACTACAACAAAGACAGTGAAACTGGATAAGTATATCTTTCCCAGATGGTTCTTAAACCCTAAGATAAATTTGATCTGTTCTTTGAAATCTTTCCAACTTTTAAATTAATTTTTTTTTTTTTTAGGAATACTGATCACAGCACTTATTAGTAGTCTCACCAATAATATCTTCAAAAACTTACATCATCAATATACTCTTATATAAAACTTAGTTTTAAATATTTTAATTTTGGGGTTTTTTTTGCTACACAGAAAAAATAATTTATATTTTTCATAGTGTCATCATAGAAGATAATTACGTGTGTTCCACATTTCTAGGGGTGCAAGATGAACTTAATACTCCATGAAATGTTTATAGACAAACGAAGGAAGAAGCCACATGAACAAATAAGAGACACTCTAAAGAAGGTTTATGGAGAATATCTAAATGGATCAAATAATAAAAGAAAAACTAAAATGCTGCTGACAGAAAAGACTGATTTTCTCATATTATGCCTTCCTCTAGAAGGTTCACATTTAGGAATTTTCAATTTAGTCTTTTTCTTGTTTCATCTTGAAACAGAATACTTCTGGTAGTTAAGCTGAGTGAAACCATTTTGTTTTACTTTGACTAAACATCAAGGTGAGTTTCTCTGGATTGTTACTGTGACTGAAATAAATTATCCTGCATAATACAAAACACAAGTCTCTGTTGTCTTTCTGGGAATAGACTCTGTACCCAGGCATGACCTATAAACCACATGTACATGCTAAGTTCTGCTTGTATCTTTGGGGCTTATTTTGAAAAAAAAATAACCAATGCATAATGAGAAGAGTTGTCAATTCTTTGACCTTAGGCCCAACAAATTCAGTAGAAAAACTACAGGACTCATGAAGTACTAGGGCAACTATAGTGTACATACAGATTTATAAAGAAAGTTAAACAAACTAATTCTGACTTGCCTTGATAAACCAAATTAATTGCTTTGATACTCTATGAAGGAGAAGGATTTTTTTATTGTCATTCTGACAACTTTGAGCCTTACTTACTGTGTGGTTTTCTCCTTCATATGTGTTTTTCATGTTTCGTTTACCTGTAATTATTTCATAAATTGCTTCTCTCCTCTGTCCTATTTCCAGATAACATTTTGGAAAATTTTGTGGCTGAGTTAGGTTATAAAAACTATTAAGATGCATCTTCAGATTGTCACTGTGGATAATCAGAACACATCTATCAAAATTTTGGGAAAATAATTTCTACTCAGAGTTAGAGGAAAATAAGAATATATTTTTCCAAATGTTTTTCTTTGAAATACAAGTAAATATTAGTTTTAAATGCATTATTAGCAATTAGGTATACTTTTTTCATCTTGCTACTTCCTAGAAAGCTGTGTGCTATCACTTTTACATCCATATGAAAATGGCCTTTAAAAATTGAGGATTTGAAGACAAGTATTAAGAGGAGGAGAAAACCTACCCATGATAAAAATGACATCTTATAGGACACTGAGAAATTCCTGATATTACTTTCTGACTTTTGTGTAGCATATTATTTTAATATGCTAATCTAGCTTAGAAATGTTCCAATTTATAGATGCCAGTTCCTTAATTACCTCTAAGTAGTCTATTAATGAAAAAAAAGGAAGTTGTTTTAGTTTCATTAAAAAGATCCTTTGTCAACTCTATTCTCCTTTAATTGTTCTTCAGTACATTTGAGCTTTCAAAGGGAACTAATCACTGTAGTCTCTACAAAGGGGAATTGTATCAGTCTGCGAGAATTCCTAGGAACTGCAAACAAAAAAACCTAAGTAGAGGTACAACAGTCCACATAATTTTAGTAGACTTTCAAAAACCTTGTGACAAGGTGCCACACAAGCAAGTACTACAAAAAATGGATAACTGTAGATAAAGATGGTATATTTAATCATCTCATCTCTCCAAAAGTATATAAAATACCTAAATGAAAAATAGATTATCATTATTACATTCCAGTATACAAAAAAAAATTAATAATAAGGGATTTTGAGGTTATATCCTAGTTTCATACAGTTAAATACTTCCAAGAGTGATTTAGAAATTAAGTTAATGGTAAGGAAAATACTCCAGAAAACAGATTTTTTGATTGATTAGTTCTAGACAGATTGAAAAGAGTGAGAATATTTCTACTTAATAGAAGTCACAATCAATAAAAAGAGAAGGTGTATTACCCTACAACAGTTGAACTTTTCCTTAACAAGCAAATGCTTCCAATATTTGAATTCCCACATTCGTGTGTATAGTCCTAGGCCTAAGGATTTGGATTTGAACTAGTGCAGTTATGGTGGTAATGGTACTTCCTGATATTTGGAAAGTAGAATACTGAGAAGAAATATTAACTAGAACATATAAAAGTAAATTTAATCATCACCAGTCAAACAGCAAAAACTGACCTCTTAGATCAAGCTAGAGCTGACTTCAGATTAAAGCTCTAATCCCATCAACAGCTATTTTTGCTAATGTAACATACAATTTTTTAAATTAAAGTTTAGAATAAGTTTTAATCAATTCACTTCAACGTGGAGTATTTCCTTCAGTTCAATTCACCAAAAACTAACCCTAAAATTTTCATAAAATCCTATATTTCTACTCAGCAAAAAAATGTGCAGAAATCAAGTCAATGATCCTGTATTGCCAAAATCAAAGCAATTTATGTGTATATAGACTCAGAATAGAATAGGAAAGATCAGCTGTGACTTGCATCCCTCTGCAGTGGAAAGGGATAGCAAGGTATACGAATTCTTTCACAGGAAATAGAAAGTGAGCATTCCTATTGATATCTAGCCTACCTTGCTGTATCATTTAACACATGATTTTCCAAGTCAACACTTGATTACAATGTTTGAATATTTAATTCTGGAGATTTTTTGAGGAACTCCTTTACCATTATATAAATAATTTATGCATTTTCCATTACTATTGTAACAAAGCAACCTTACAAGCGATTTGTCAAAATTCCTGGAAACAAAACACATCTAATCTATAGCTGCTGAACTATATAGCAAATATAACATTCCTCAATTAACTACAAGTTTATCATAGTAAGATGTTGTATTTCTCATTCATTGCTTATCCCAAATCTTCCTCAGTGAGAAGTGGAAAAAAATCTGTTTGAAACGGCAGCATTCAAAGTGGGTTTCATAATATGATGTTGGGACGGTTCAGCAATGAATACCAAAGCCCCAGTTTTATTTAGGTTTTGATTACAGGAAGGAAGAGGAATATTCTAAGAAAAGATGCAGATTTAAATGAGAAACAAGGCTTCTTTCTTCCAGGAAGAAGGAAAAAGTAGGTTTCTTCTCATGCATTTTGACATGTTTACCACTCAGAGAAGTAATGTATTTATAGGAGAATCCCAACTTTTATCCAGTTTTAGAAGTGTCTTAAACACAGCTTGAAAAACACCAAGAGCAAGAGAGTAAAGGTTATTGCTTCCCTGGAACCAAATGCCAGGTTCATACAAGGCCAATACCCTGAAAGAATTCCCTTATTGCAGGATACTTCTTAATACCCTAAGCCACTATAAAGGAGCTAATTATTCTTCCATGTGAGTGAAAGGAATTAATTAGAAAAAATCCTGAATTTTTATGGAATGTACATGAAGAGATGCGGCTTCAAACATTTGAGATATGTCAGTAAAAGATGCTTCTAGAGACAGAAAATTTCAAGCAGGTGACACAGAATGCTGCCAGTTCTAGCTGTTCATCATCACAGAGGAAAAAAAGATCACCATAAAGAGGACAAGCTGGGTAAAAAAAGCCTGGAAATTGAACTTATAGTCAGGGTGTTTTCATTTTTATTGTTCTAACTATGCTGACCAATAGATTTTATTTAATTATTATGAAAAAATTTGTACATGAACAATTTCTATGTGTCCTAGTTTCTCTGAACTAAATTAGAAAAAGGAAAATTTGTTTGTATCAGCACACTTCTGACTTTAATTTAAATTCTGGTGCAAATCACATTTCTACTAAAATGAGCTGAGAATGATTTTCTTTGTTATTGATTTTAGATTCTGTGGCTTAATGCTCTATGCTTACCCTGCCTAATTAAATAAATCAGCATTTTTCAAGACCAGAAAATATGTATACTTGTATGGGACTTTGTATGTCTTTTGAGCTAATACTCTGTTAGGGGTAATACAGTATTTTGCTTCTTGAATGTGTAATTTTCTTTGGAGTGGTGTTTAGAAATAATTATATATTAATGTTAAACTGTATTGCAGGCTTTTTTTTTTTTTCTGAAGTAGTCAATTCTTAAAAAAAAAACTGTTTTCCATTCATATGTCTATGACTTATTTTGAGGGAAAAAAACCCCTAACAACAGTATAGTTTTATGTGCACATAAAAAAAAACAAACAAACAGATAACAAAAACCCACAACACAAACCCCTCAAAACCCCTAGAATGTCAATGACCATGTAGTCAGGAAGAAAAGTGAGAATGCCAGAATATTGTGCTGAAGATAAGGCCTGTAGGACAAGTTTAATTTAGAAGTTGCCATTTTAAAGGTGCTATAACCAGTAACATTCCCTGAAGGTTTCCTCAGCTGTTGCAAGCATGTCTTGATGATATGCTGATTTCATTTCAGTATTTCATAAATACTGTGTTTGTTAAACTCTCTTAAAAGGCAGTAGGAGCTTTTCTGTGCTGCCTGTAGTATGGATAACTTCCTGTATTAGCTCCAAAAGCACAAGGGCAGGAAGTTTTCACTATGCACAGAGCAATGACATTCAAACAACTTCCAATAATTCTGGCGCTGGATCCTTCTCTGAGTATCAGAAATGGGGTCATACTTAGAGGCAGGTCAATGAGCACAAGTACAGGGGATTCTCACCTATTTTACTTTTGGAGGTCTCCTGGCATCCATAGGGTTAAAGACTGTAATTTTTGTTCAAATTCAGGTTCTTTACTAGAAAACTGTTCAGATTTAGTATATTGCCTTCTAAGTATATAAACATAAATTGCCAGTTTTATTTTCCAATAGTAGCAAGAATTTTAAAGACCCTCGAATGTTTCTTCTCAATAGTTATCACATTTTCACAAGCACCTAGTTTCATTCACTAGCTATAAAATGTTCTTATCTTAATTTCTTACTACTGTCTCTGTCAATTCAATGTAAGTATAATAATATTGTGATATGAAAGAACATGAGAAATAAAAAAAGGAAAATCTGAAGCACTGTTCCTAATTTTGCAGAAACCATAGTACAGACAAAAAAAAAAAAACAGAAAAGCATTATGAGTCATTAACATATTGCTAGAAACCTTACTTTTTAAACTTCTCTATATCAGACTTAAATTTAACTGCATTTCCCAAGGTTCAGGGCATGACCTGTTTCAAAGGGTCTGTGCCTGTAATCCCTATTCTTATTTTCTGCTATCAAGGCATACAGGAAGTGTGCATGACCTGGAATGCCTATTTTTGGCTCACCAATACATTCAAGCCAGTACATTTAGAGGTTTTCCAGTGTTAAAATAACTGCAGGTCCACCCTTCCCCTTTCTGCTTAAGATCTGCTTCAAGATTAAATCCTTGCACTTTAAAATATAGGAAAAATTATGACAGAAATGTACCTAACAAATTGAGATCTGTTTTAATAGAGGTAGAGAAAGTAAGCATATTTTGAGAATTTACTTCAAAGTAACAGAGGAAATTTGATTTATAACACTTTCAATACTCAGTCCTTTTTGATCAATGCATTCTGCACTGTGAAAAATTATCCATACAAACTAGCTCCTAGAAAGAATTGTAAGAAATTCTCCCTCTTGACCCTTCGAGAAGAAATGACTAGCATTTATGGAATACCTATCTGAATGTCAGACTAAATACTATTTCCCTATTTTTATTTCACAGAGTATTTTTATTTTTTTCCAGTATGAGTTTCATTTATATCTTATGTTCATTTGGTTCCTACAGATCTGCACAAAATACAACCTACATACATCCACTGCATTTTGCCATTAGACACCTAAATAGTCTAAATCAATTTTAAACTGATATCTGAGATAATAATCTGAATGTTAATGCCAATAAATTTGTAATAACACCTTTTACAGCAAAAAAAAAAAATCAACCATTTCCATTTTTATAGAACTGTAAATAGGGAAAAATCATTATTAGTATTTAAAATACGCTGGTGAAAGATTCATTTTTTAATTTAGATAAATATTTTATAGCTTTAGAGACAGATTTTGTTATACTGAATTTCTCACAGTAGTGTAACCTGCTTTTTAATTTTGACTCCTAATCTGTGTTTCTAGATGTGTCCTTCATGTAAAAGCCCCGTTTTAACTATGAAACTATCAATATGAATTTCTCTAAATATTTTTTTCACAATATTAATACTGATGAATAAAATAAAATTTTAAACAATTTTTAAATCCAAAGACGCGAGATAAAATTCAAGTTGACATATATGGGTCAGCTGTTAAACATGTATTAGCACTTAGATCATAGTAAAGACTACCAGTTGGCTAGTGTCAGTCAAGGTTCTTTTGTGCTGTCAGTTTGGTCTTAAAATTAGGACTTCCACTCTTAAAGAAATGTAGTCGGGGGAAGATTCTTAGACGTGCCACTTCATAATACCTAAATTTGCAAACCACTTCAACTAAAAAAATAATAAATGTTATAGTCAATCTCCTCTATTTACTTCTGTAGATCTCTGTTCTCTGCAGACTTGGTAAACCATGTGATTCAATGGGCACTGCTGTTTTTTAAGTCTTTGTAAGGTACAGAATATGTGTGTATGTAAATGTGAACATATCTCACAAGATCTTGAACTGTGGGTAGAGATCTAGATACCCAGCAATAACCCAGTTATCTACTAACACCTTTATGAACCTTCTTAGGTACATATAGTGACATTTATACAACTAAAATAAATATGATAGGGACTGTAATGTGGCTGGCATTAAAAACTTCCATATTATTAAGCACTATTTTTCTCCAAACCAAGGTACTACTTGCAAACAATACGTTGTAAGTGGTACCTGATTCATGCCAGCTCCCAAATCAAATCCAGGAATTGTTTGGTTAAATACTGACTGGAATGGTCCAGAGCCATGCCTGCAGATCATTTAAATAGCTTAATATTTCAGAGGAGTGAGATCCATTGAATGAGAATATTTTCAGGGAGTGTCTGATTTTCTGGCATAGATATAGCCTAGCTGAAACAGCACATCTAGAAATGGAGGGCACTTAAATTCTTAGTATAAGGAATATAAAGTAACCAGGTTGTTCCAAAGATGTTGGAGAGGCAAGATCTATCTCCCTGAATTATCAAAATCATATGAACTTGGTCCATCTATTCATCTGACAAGTCATGGACTCTATATTATAAATAAGGAAAAAGAAGTAATGAATGCATGGGTACATATGCAGAACATGTTGAAAACAAAACAGGATACCACAAAAATTAGGTCATAAAGTGAAAGGCATGGAAAGACAAGTGCAACTCCCTCTTTGTAAAATGCCTATTGAAGTTAATCCACAGAACTACCAGAATGACTCTGGTTCATCAACATATTCTGTTGACATTGTGGTCTTTTAAGCACACCAAATTTTACATAAGAACATGATAAAGTCAGTAAATTCTCAAAAATTAATGCAGAGCTTTGGAGAGGAGTAGTTTATATATTATCTTTATCTTATAGCTCTAATAACAATAATGAAGAAGCTCGAAAAAAAATGCCCACTTTGTAAAAATATGTGTTTGTACCTGTCCACCATAGGATTGTTCAGTCTCATCTCCTCAAAATCTCAGCTTGGTTTGAGATGTCACAGATTTTGTTCTGCTTGACTCAGGCAGACACTGAAAAGAGTAATTTAATGCTGCAATGAAGTATAATAAAGCATTCAATTCACAACCAGTGGCCTTCACCCATGTGCTTCAGTCATCAGAAGCCTGTAGACCAGTTTTCCAGTGACAATATTTCTGTTATGTTTGTTCTTTTTTTTTTTACATTGAGCACTGATTTAAAAAAAATGTGTTTCTTTTAAACAATTAGACTGCATAATATGAGTTGAACTCCAGTTGCCTTTGGTAGCTAACTTAAAGATTTTCATTTCCAAGTTTATTTAATGAGCTTTATTAAAACTGTAGAAACAGCTGAAACAGTATTAATATAATATAATATAATATAATATAATATAATATAATATAATATAATATAATATAATATAATATAATATAATATAATATAATATAATATAATATAATATAATATAATATAATATAATATATATTAATAATACACACATGATACATGTTCTGGTGTTGTGACCTGCCACTTGATTATTCTTATTCTTTTCAACATTCTTTCTTTATTTTTTTGGTTTTCATCTACTATGCTTATTATGAGGAACTTCCAATTTATATTTTCTCTTGTGAAGGCCAGCCATAAAGAAATATTATCAAACTAGATAAATGTAGTGGCTTGCAGAAGGACACTTAACTTTTTGTAACATAAAAATATTTGGATTTTTACAGTGTTAGACTTTAATATTAATCTTATTTCCTATGACAAGATGGAAAATTACATATTAAATTTGAAAAAGCACCCTTAAATTGTCTGTACAAACCCACATATTTTAGAGAAGTATGAGAAAGGAAAAGTGCTAAGAGTGAGATTTTTTGTTTAACTTCAGCATAAGAAAGTAACTAAGTATCTAGGCATAACTCACATTTTAGTAGTTGTCAATAATCAGTGCAGCTGTACCCTGGGTATAGTTAACATTATTTATCTGCTTTAAAACAGAATGAATCACTAGCTGGAAATGCCTCTCATTAACTTGAAAAAGAGCTTTGATATGACTCCTTGACTACATTTTTGAGAGTCCAAGTGTCTCTGAATCTTCACTTTGAGTTATCAGATCTGTGAAAAAAATATAAATCAAAATTTCAATTTTTCTGTTGCAGTTGTATAAACACAACATAGCTTCTGATTTCAGATTAAGTAGACTTGCATTGCACTTTATATTTACTTACTTATTTGTTTATTCTGAGAGAAGTTTGGACAATGGGAAGGAAAAAGAAAAAAAAAATCTCAGACTCTCCATTTTTTGATTCACATTTTTTTGCCTTACCCAGTTTATAATGTTTTGTGTGAGCAGGGGTCTTACAAGAATTTTCTACTATTGGTCTATGCTCCATGACAGCAAGGCACAGATTCCAGGCCATTACCCCCCAGTCTACTTCTAGTATTCATTCTTTGTGGCACAGCCTGTAACACTGTCAGATTAGTTATGCACATTTAACTTACAAGGATATTAAACTGCTTTTAACTGCACCCCAGGCAGATTTTTAACCTTGTCCAGTACACAGCTGTATCCTTTATTCGTTGGCTCCCTTTAAGAACTTCTGTAGTTCTTTCAACCAAAAGGAAGAAAAGGAAATGGAAGAAGACAGAGAGATAGAAGCAAGTCTTTCTTATAGAATTCCTGTCTGTTGGACATATAAGGTTCCTGGAATAGATCAGACTCTTATTTAACTTTTCAGCTCCTATACAATGTATGTGATTGAATTATGGATACTTTCTTAATGCATACTTAGTGTAGAAGAGCTTAGAAAATATACACCATCATTTGATAAACTCTTTAGCTAGAGTCGGTTAAATCTTTAATATATCTAAAGGCAAGAAAATGTGTGAAATTGTTGATTTAATGTAAGACAACTAAAGAATTAAAGAGTACAAAGCCCGTGAAAATAATTCTATAAATGTGAATTTCTTGTATTGGAACACTCATTTTTTATTTTTTATTTTATTTGATCCATTGTAAGCATAACTTCAAATACCCTGAGAAAATAAAAACTGTAAAAAGTAAAGGAAAAGCCCTGACATGGCTGTGTTATAAGACATATTATCTCTCATAATCTAGAGTTTCAATACCCATTTACACACATAAATGTCATAAAACTATTGTAACAATATTTGTGTTCACTCAGACTATAGCTTCTCAATCAATACTTTTTCAGAAGGCTTAACAAATTTTAAATGGCTTTTTCATACTCTGCAAATCCTGACAAGCAAGCCAGATTTTTTGCTGTCACAAAGTATAGGGATATAAATTCATGTTTGGCTTCATTTTTCCATCCAGTAAATAACTTCACTGTTTCCACTGAGCAAATGGGGTGTCAGTCAGAAGAAGTGACTCATTTAATGAAATGTGAGTTCACACACAGCATAGTGTCTTAAATGCTGCTGTGTACTCCAACCAGTTTAGTACCTAGCATTTAAAGTGGCAACATTTTATTGAAGCACTGTAATAGTAACTTTGTTAACTACCCACAACTGTCACAAATATTTTCAATCAACATTTTACTTCATGAAGCAAAGCTGTGTAAAACTTTCATTACAGAAAGCAAGCCCATGCAAAACAAGATTGTGTCGTGTTTCATTTGTGAATGCAAAACTCATCTCAGTTTTCTGGCACTATCTGAAGTACAGGAAAGATTCTGGTAATGTATGACTGTCTCTTCTTGTGAATTTATTTATTTTCTTCCAAGTTCTTGAATATAAAACCACATTGCCCATAAAGACTGCTGTTATCTTCTTCCTTATCGTATGCTCTTGGCAAATATATTCTACTTTATTATATGATTTCCTTTCCAAAGCTTTCTGTCATAAGGAATGCATCCAAATAAAGATGAAAGGGGCACACACAACTGCCAAAAATATCTAGTCATTTTGGAGAAGTTTTTCCAGCCTCTTCCATTTTTGAAAGATTGCTTTCTGACTGCATTATCTGCTTGTTTTTAACTATTTTTTTATCAGTTGTTCTTTTGGAGAAAAAAGAAAAACTGGAAAGTCTGCAAATATCCTGCCAGTCAAAGAAATCCTTATATAAACCCCCCTAGCATTTGGAGGTGACTTTTCTAGTTTGTTTCTTTAGAAAGGGACTGATGGCAATCTCTGTAGATCCTCTTAGAGAAACACAATATGGAAAAATAAGGAAAGGCACCCAAAGAAATCATGTATTGCCATTCATTTCCACAAGGACAGGAATGTTTTCTAGGTAAAAAATTTATGGCACATGCTCTCTTATAAGGGGTGGAATAAGTTAGGACGATTAAGAAAAGCTTGTCAGTTTTTGGGTTTCAGGGTTTTTTTTAATTATTATTTTTGACTTGTCCTGAATTCTATGGCATTCCACAGAGTCTAGTATTTACACTTTTCAGTGCATATATCTTTACTATTATTTGTGTGCATAAGTCATGTAAAGTGAGGGATGTCACTGTACATTCAGATTTTTTGCCTAATAGCTTGAAAATGAAAATTATTCTGTTCAATTTTCTTTTCAGTGTGTTTCTTTATTGTTGAACAAAATCCCCATGAATTAAAAATAGGCATGATGGTGTTACTGGAATGATGGTATTTACTAAGAAAACTCATTAATAATCTTTATTAGAACATGAAAAAAACTAAGAAAAGGTAGGATATGCGAAGAGAAATGTTTTGTAGAAAAACCTTACTTAACGGCAGAATTTATCAACAAGAAGATGGTCTACTTTAAAATTTGAGGAGTGGTAAAAAGTACATGGTCCTTGACAAACATTTTTAAATCCTGATTGAATTTAGCCACTGCTAAAGCACTCTGTAGGAATCATTACTGAGATGCAAATAAGCCTTCTCTACATCTTCTTAATTTTTTCCTCTATCCTTCCTAGTTTTTGCTCCTAACTTAAATGCTCCAGAGAGAAACTAGAAATTTCTTTGCCCTAATAATAAAACAAGTTATGGAAAAAAAATAGAATGTGACCATTTACATAATCTTACTAAACATGGTTTGGATTTTTAAATGAAATAATTGGAAATTCTTTTTAAAAAATCATCATATTCTTAAAACTACTTTTAGGGGACACTGGGTTTTGAGTTTGGGTTTGATTTGGTCTGGAGTTTTTTTCCACTCTGAGGTAGATTTCAAAATGTTCACAAATATTCATAGCAAAATGTTGCTACTTTTTGAATAATTTTGGTTTTCAGTCTCTTCTTCAAATGTATACATTCTATATGGTATTTGCCTGTATTCTTCTACCTAATTTTGCAGGGCCTAGGAGAATAAGCAGAAAATAGATCCATTGGGAAATTATGCAAGCAAAAGTTTCATAGAAATAATCTGCTAGTAAATTTTAATGGCTTTTATTTCTTATTTCTCACAGAATAAATTGTTGGGGGGTTTTTGTTGTTTTGTTGGTTTTTAAACCCAGCAACAAACAATGAGCTCTACTTATGTAAATGGATCCAAACAGTATCACAGCAAAATTTTAATGAAGAAAAATTTGATTTGGAGGGGGGTAGGGCAGGGATATTAGTGAATCCAATAGGGTTGAAATGAGAGTAGAGTTTTATGCTTCCCATTTCCTTCAAGTTTTTCTGAAATATGGCTATATGAAAGGGACTTTCTTTCCATCTCCTTTTTGGAAGTCAAAAATTATATTTCATTGTCAAAAACATTACCAAGAATATTTCATTCATATAACAGGAGTATTTCATCTTCCTGTGTACTAGCATTATAATTCATTTGTAAAATCCCCAGAAATATCCCCCGTAGTTTTTCTATATTTAATAATTTCCTCTGGATAATTTATTTCTGTTGATTAATCCTAATGATATGACCAGCCAATGGACATGAGGACACCGGTAGATACTACCTCTGTGGAGTCTTTCCTGGTTCAATCAAGAATGAACATCTGTTAGTCCAAAAATGCAGGTGTGCCATAAATATTATCAAACTTGGAAACAACCTGAAGAGAAGCAGAAGAGATATCCTCTGCTTTTGCTAACTTAATCCTCATAAATATATTAAATTCCAGAAATCTAATATCTTGAGTTATTTCATACCAAAATCAATGGCAATGCCAGAGATTTCCTTTAACTGTGGAGCTTTGTGTCTTAAATTAATGTGTTATGTATTCTGAAAAACTAAAGATTCTGTTATCCCTATAAAAATTTCTTCAAAGCTAACAGATAAAAGTAGAGCCTAAAAACATGAAGAAACTAGAACTAAACTACTGATCCATATTCTAGACCAAAACATATATAAAATATAGTATAAAACTCCAATATAATTGGTGGAAAAAGATCATCATTAAAAAATTTGTGAAGGAAAACCAAAATCAAATCATCCCTTCACTATTGAATCAGTTGTCCATAGAAATCTAAATAGTAAAAGTTTAAATAGTCCTGAAGCCAGAGCCATGTGGGCTGCTCACGTTCATTTAAGGCTAAGGAATCACACTAACTGTGGTGTGGGACAATGACTTTCATTAATTTGCATAAGGTGAGCCATCTGAAAATGAGATCACAATGTCACCCATTCCTAAAATATAACTCAGGTTTGACAGTACAAGAAAAGGCATCTTATGGGTAGTTTCCATTCACAGGGATTTTCCTGGCCTTCCTTTCTCCCTGTATTGCAGCAGCACATCTGCTCACACATTGAGCTAGTTCATGCGGCAAAGTCACCAGGGGAATAGGAATGCATGTCTGGATATGAAGGGAAGAGGAACAGGGTCCCATCTTCTAACCATACAGCCAGTCTTTTACACAGATCTGAAGTGGGAAATGCAAATTACACCCCCCCACACTTAGTAAAAGTTATAAAGATTAGATCTCTGCAGGGGTTTTTTTTTTGGTTTATGGGTAGGATTTTTTGTTTGTTTGTTTTTTTTGGGCTTTTTTTGGTATTCTTTCCTATGGGAGCACCTAATACACAGTAAAGGCAATGAATCAAAACATACAAGAGGAGAAGGATCCTTCTTTCTGCAGAAAAGTCAGTCATTTGCCTGTAAATACTTGACTGCAGTTGAGGTTCACTTCCCTGTTTGATCCCCAGACCTGTACAGATCTAAGCTCCAACCCATAAAGAAATGTACATACGCCCTTCTGAGCACATACATGGGAGTCTACTCCTGTGGAGAGGATGGGTGCAATAAACTGGGAGAGCATGAAATAGAAAGAAAAATATCCAAGCCTATAAATAGAAAAGTGGGACACTGAGAAGGAGCACAGCAGCCAGCTGCCTGCAAGAATAGCAGGTAGATAAGATGATTTTTCCTTAAGGTAGTAATTAGGAGTGGAAAAGCCAGCTGTGAGAGAGAGCGACTCAGAGCAATAACACTTTTTTAGAGCACTGTCCATCAAGCCTTTCTTACCCCTGCTCTTTACAAAATTATTTATGAATACTTTCTTACATGAATACACACAAAAGAAAAGCTGGTAGATTTTCATAACAAAGGTTTTAATCCTAAAATAATTTGTGCGTAAATAATACCATAAAATGTCGTTAATTTCTATATTTTCCCAGAAGCTAACACATAAGTTAGCAGGACAAAAAACAATTGCTCAGGAAGTTGTTGTGATAGTTTTCTATCATGTTCCCTCAAATTACCTTGTTCTTCACTGCAAAAGTGTTATTTATGTATTACAGGACTTACACAAATAAAACATGACAGCTCTGCTGAGTTGTACATTGGATTTTAGTGAAAGAGTGATTTTGGAAAAAATTAAAGTCAGTCAAAAAAATCTCGGGTTGTTTGATTATTTTCAAACTGATTTGGTTCCAAAACTCATAAAATTAAAGACTAATAATTTTATTTTTATTAAATTAATTATATATACATATATATGTAGATGTATGCAGATAGATAGATGTAGATACTTACATAGATGATATCAATGTAGGTACAGATGTAGATATAGATAGATATAGATAAAATAACTGTACCTTCTTAATAAATTGGAAGATTGAAATACAAATACAGATGTCTCTAAAACAATATTTTCTCATAAAAATATAAATAGTCAGACATGCTGACATTAATTTTGTATGACAAAATTAAACCCCCCACAATATTTAAGGATGATGAATATCACTGCCTAGTAAAATCATTCATGTTTGATTAACATATCTATTAGTGATGTTAGTTTACCACTGCATAATATTTTCAGTAGAAAATTTTATATATTATTATTTCAAAGATTGCATTTCTTCTTATTGATCGAAGTATTGAATCTTCAATAGAAATAAATGGCAGCTAATCCAATTTACATAATTTGGAAAAAAAGAATTCTTAAATCTTACTTTTCCTCTTTTCTTTTTGAAAGAACAGATTTTTCCATGCTTACTTGTGACTGACGCACATGCTCTTTTCTGGATTTTGTAACCTGGGCAGAGCTAACCAGCAGTGGGTCATGTGTAAAAGCTGCCCAGTTATGAAATCTACAGTTTGTGAGAGGGTTTTTTTTCTTACTAATCAAGCCTTCCTCTCTATTTCTCCAAAGCAGAAGTCTCTAAATGAAATAGACAGTCTTCCTGAAACAGATTCCTTGTGTTTCTGCAAGACCAGTACTTGTTTCTGTTGTGATTGGTTTTCCTCCAAGTATTTCACCAGGATTTGCTGATTGAATAAAAATATTAAAACCATATCAATACCATATTAAACAGATTCACTATTGTAAAGTCTAAACAATATGATATTAGTTTCTCTTTCCATTTGTCTCTTGTTCAGGTATTTTTTAAAATCCGTGTTAAAATTAAATCTGAAAATTAAAAGTGCACAATTTTTTCATCTTATTTATTAAGTTTTAGAATAATCTGCCAATGAATCTCTGCAAGGGTTGAGTATCTATTAGTGGGAGTTGACAGACCTGAAATAGATCACAGAGAATTTTATACTAAATTGACCAATTAAAACAGGAAGCTTTTCTTGGAGATTCATTTCTCTGTGCTTTATTATTTTTCTGTGCTTACTTGTTCATAGCTGATTGATGTTTCTGTGAGAAAAGTATAATGGGGCAGATCTTTTGAAGGCACTTTTATTACACAGGCAACACTGTGAGAATAATTATACAGTCATAAAAAAAATGCCAAAATATCTTCCCCATCTCAAAAGACACTTTCTGCAAGTGCCAGTCAGAAGAACCTGTCATGACTTCAAGATCTGTTTCTTCAGTTGTCAGGGAGATGGCACAACACATCATAATGTGACAGTCCCCTTGGGGGGGCCAAAATGTGTTAAGGGATTTTACTCCCTAGGATAGCAAAACAGGCTGTTTTAAATGCTATTAAGGCCATAACTCTGACACAAGACCAATTTTCCCTGCCTTGACCAGAATTCTTGAGCAGAGCAGTCCAATCCAATCTATTGAAAAGGCCAGTTGAAGCAAAGAAAAAAATTCAAAAGACGTTTTAGGTTTTGGCACCCAGTTCTGAAGACAGCTGGAGTCAAATGGCTTTTTAGTTCCAAGTACTATTTGGTGCACTGTAAATTCTACATAGAAATAAAAACAGAATTAAACTTTTGGTAACTAAGAAGGTCATGAGGAAAGATTTGTCTTAAAATGTCATCTCAGAATCCCAAATAGCATGATGTCAGTAAAATTCAGGTGTATATATCACATCAAGTCCATAACATTTCCTGCAAATAGCTTGGGAAACCTCATTATAACTTTAACTTCTTCAGGTGATAAAGGTCATGTTGTAAGTGGTATTCTCTACAGCTTTTTGAAACCAGAAAAATGTCTTGTGGAGAAAAACTGTATTAAAACTGCTGACCTATCTTTTCTGTAAGATCATCAAGGATTTCAACACAGAGATACACAGAATAAATTGAATAAAAGGGAAAAATAATCTGAAGTATAACAATACTGAATAAATTATATTAAAATGCAGTACTAAAAGAATCATTTAATAAAAACACTGTACTTGGCTGAAGCGTCCAAATAAATTAGTGTGCTTAGTTGAAATATATATTATGGTGATGCTGCAAGATTCTCACCTGAAATAGATTCTTAAATTTAAATAACATATTTTATTTTCTGATGAACTGGTTGTTAATTTATAGCACTTTTTCTGCAGATTACTCTGGAGAGACAATTATCTTGAATCGTTATTTCCTTATGTGACATTGGTTTTTTTGATTTATAGTTCTTTTATATGCTACATCTCATCATGGTTATAATGGACTTCCAGTCTAAGAAATAACAGGTTTGAGCATTAATTAACACATTGTTATTCCCATTTTGGTCTATTTTTCAATGTTACCTACAGCTATACAGAATTTTTCTCTTTCTTTGAACCCACACAGGGAGCCCAGAGTCATGTCCTGGCCTGGGAGGGCCACAAGCACCACACTTCTTCTGGCTGTGACTGTGGGGTACTGGTCTAACTCCACCATAAGTGCACACAATTTTATTTTGCTCAACCCCAGGAGCTTTATCCCTCTGACCCAGAGGAACATTGGATGACTGTAACACCAAAGAAAAGGGTTAGGAATTGAAAAGATTTTGTCTATTAGCGAATCTTCCTACTCTTACTTGGGTCTGTTTGTGTTGGCATTGTTTGTTGAAGTCTGTTAAGAGTGAGGCCACCCTTCATATACTCTCGTATTATTGTAATTGAGTTAGCAACAACTACTTGTTATATCTTCATTACACTGCTGAGATTCTAAGAAGGCAAAGTAAGCACTTTTTTTCCCCTAAAAGCCTTTTTGACTAACATTTGGATCTACATATATGTATTGAAGTCAGTGTAAGAACAGACTTCAAATTCAACAGACAGTATGGGGTAAGGTCAGGTACAGAAGTAGACACCTGCACCTGGGCATTTAAATTACCGGTAATACAAGGACAAGACTGAACATAAATGCTCAGTGGCATTTGACATGCCTTAACATACATATATTGTTTGAACTTCATCTGACCTTACAGAAAGCATGATTGTTTTCAACACCTCATGTCACATATTCCATATATATATGTATATACATGTATCTATTTCCCACTGTTTGGGCAATGACTGAACCAAAACCAAGGTTTACATTGGCTGTAACAGGAACTTAGATATGCAGTTTACATGTAGACATCTACATGTAGATGTCACAAGGACTACATAATTTCAGTAACGTCTAAGATTTAACATGACAGTAATGTTTGCCTTACTTTAGAATTACATCAGCTGTGAATGATACAAATACACACATTAAAGCTTCACAGTTTTCACTTACTCTTTTACTTCCTTCACCCATATTTATATTGGGTGAATATTTTTACCAAAACACATCTTTGAAGATAATGGGTCCCAAGTTATCTCATAGATATTTAAATGTAAAGTTTGTGATTACCTCTAAGTCTTGCCAGAAAGCAGGAGTCTGAAAAATATGTGATTGTTCTAGCCTTCTGATGGATCTCTAGAAGCAGCAGGTAAGGTGTAAGTATTTTACAAGATCTACTGTCCCCTAAGGCCTAGTTTTTCAAACAGAGTGAAAGAAAATGCATTGGCTGATGTCACAAGTTTAAAAACACATATTGAGTAAGTAACCTTTTGGGAAGCCAAATCATCAAATTTGTAGACCCGGGCCTCACATACAGGCTTTGGCTAACTTAGAAATGTAATGGCAAAGAGCACAAGTAAATTTACATAAACTTGAACATCTTGCTCTGAAAATCCTGAAGGACTTGAATTCCTAAAATTGTATATTTTATCTAGCATGTTTAAGTTTTGACTATGATGAAGTTTTTGAGACAAAATGTTTGTAATGTGGCTACCTATATTTAGCAGTGAGAATTACAACCAAAAGGTGGCACTACTGTATGCACTAAACATTGGGTCTGAAAGATTATTACAGAATACACTGAATTGGAAGGGACCCATGAGGATCATCAAGTATAACTCCTGACCCTGCACAAGACCATCCCCAAGAGTCACATCATGTGCCCAAGGGCATCATCCAAATGCTTCTTGACCTCAGTCAGCCTAGTGTTGTGACCACTTCACTGGGGAGCCTGCTCCTGTGTCCAACAACCCTCTGGGTGAAGAATCTTTTTCTAACATTCAATCTAAACCTCCCCTGATGCAATTTCAGGCCATTCCCCGGAGTCCTGTCACTGGTCACCACAGAGAAGTGTCTGTCCCTCCTTCTCCCCAATGAGGAAGTTGTAGCTGCAATGAAGTCTCCTCTTAAGTCTCCTCTTTTCCAGGCTGGAGAAGCTCAGCTGCTCTTCATAAAGCTTCCCCCCAGACCCTTCCCCATTCTTGTTGCCCTCTTTTGGACAGTCCCTAATGACTTGATATCTTTCTCATGTTGTGGTGCCCAAACCTGCACACAGCACCTGAGGTGAGGCCACCTCAGTGCAGAGCAGAGGGGGAAATCCCTTCCCTTGCCCAGCTGGAGATGCTTTGGCTGCTGCCCCCCAGGACACAGTTGACCCTCCGGGCTGCTGACTCATGTTCAACTTGCCATTGACCAGAACCCTGAGGTCCCTTGTTGTGGCACTGTTTTCCAGCCTCTCATTCCTTGGACAGTACACACAACCAGGGTTGCCCCAGCCCAGGTGCAGAATTCAGCACTTGCCCTTGTAGTACTTCATATGGTTGGCGATTTCCCAGTTCTCTAATCTGTCAAGGTCTCTCTGCAGGGCCTCCCTGACTTTAAGGGAGTCAACAGCTCCTCCTAGTTTTGTATTGTCTGCAAATTTGCTTAGTACCCCCTTCCAGTCCTGTGTCCAAGTTATTTATGAAGATGTTGAAGAGCACAGGACTGAGGATGTAGCACTGCTGAACCCCACTGGTGACAGCTCACCAGTCTGATATTACCCCATTCACTGTAACTATTTGTGCCCAACCCGAGAGCCAGTTTCTCACCCATCACATGATGTGTTTATCCATCTGAATGTTGGACATTTTTTCCAGGAGGATCCTGTGAGAGAGTATCAAATGCTTTGCTGAAATCCAATTGCTGTTTGGAAGCCTTATATACATACTCCTACATGTACTTGTACTGTGATTTAAATATATTTGTGTTTATACTGTCCTACTGCTGTTTGTGATTATGAATGAAGAACAAGAAGCAGAAATTCCATTTTTTTGTGTTACTTTAGTGACTTTATACTTCCATTAAATCTTTTAAATTCACAGACCAATGGCAAAAATAGGATATATATACATATGCTGAGAAAGTGGAATAAATGGATAAAAGTTAAATAAAAATTTTCTTTAGAGAAGTGTAGTGAAACTTAGTGGCTGAAATACTCTGAATCTCAGAAGATTTATTAATTTTGAATGGGAAACATTGTCCTAAGAAAATTGTTTAGACTTGGGGTAGCCACTCCATATTCTTGTTCTGTATTTAGAGAACATACATTTTATCTTTTGTAATAAAAGTGAAATATTAGTTTCTGGCAAGACGGTTGACCTAAAATAAATTATAAAATTAACTACAGTTATTGCATATAACCATTCTGGATCAAAATCAAAGATTTGTATTACATTGCCTTTTTTTACACAGAAAAAATCTATCTATTTAAAACTGTTAATTTCAAGAAATAGAAGTGGTCAACATAATTTGTAAAATATGATCTTAAAATGGGTAACAAGCACTAAAAATGGACAGCTTGAACAGCACAGTTTCCTAATATTCCAGAATAAAATTCATATGACGTACCTCTTGAATTGAAGTTAAACATGTTTGTCTTACACAAATGTCTCTTAAAAAATAAATAATAGTTGTTAAAGTTTTTCAGTCTAATGAGAGAGAAGTTACATTTTATCTTTCTTACTGTATGCTACAAGTGTTTTTACTCTTTCTCAGTAGTTATTTCACACTGCTTATTAATATCTCCCTAGCTGATCCCTGGGTCTTGGTAGCCTCACCACTTATGCTGCATGAATGCAACTTTACTGCTTTGAAGTCAGTCAGCATTTTCCCTCTGAAATATGTTCTTGGTTCTGTGAACAGCCTACAAAGGCAACTCCCATTGTGAAATTAAGAAGAGTTGTAGCTGGGACTTGGGCCCATCCAGCCTTCTGAGCTGTCGTTCACAGTTCCAGCAGGCTTTGAACCCCAAACTCCCCCATGTGTTGTCATACTGCTCTTCTGAATTCAGAGAAACACTGATCTTACAGTCACCACTGTGGTGAGACAATCATATTATTTTAGATCCTGTGAAATAGAAAAGCCAACATGGTTTTGGAGCCACAGACAACTCAAGGACACTCAAGGCCAAGTGCTGTAGGTGTAGCCCAGCTGCTCAAGAAGGGGTTAAGCTTGAGCAGTCTGACCACAATCCCCAGTCAGTGTGTACAGGCTGGCCTCCAGGTCAATGATCAGTCCAAGTGGAAGATAAACTTGGAAAATATTCAGAAAAACAATGGTGTTTTTAATTCCCCTTTTCCCCCTCCACAAAGGCAGAATATTTTTCTATGACATTTTTTAAATCAGTCAAGTTGTGATGGATGCACTCAACATCATATTAAAACCTTTTCTTGCTAACACCTCTGATACTAATCCTTTAAGCCAACCAAATCATTCATTTGTGACACAAGTGAAAATATATGGGAAACAATGAGCAATGTCAAGGACTCTGTACAGAACTCCAGAGGACAATTAGTAAAGGTTAATGATTTAGGAGACCCAGAATCAAAGGAGAGAAGTTCAAACCAAGTTACCTGCTAAGAATATAATTATGTCTAAGCTAGAAATCCAATATTTCTCACCACATCAGTAAAAATAAGGCTGACAGACACTGACCTTCTATGTTCTCAAAGAAAGATTGATTATTTTTAAGGGAAAAAAAAAAGACATTCCTTCTTCTGGTTATAAGATATCAGAAAAGCAGAAAGTAACTTCAGTTCTCCCACATCTCTGCAAGTAGAGACAGAAAGAGAAGAGCTGTTTGAAGTACTTTTTTTGGCTTTCCTTGATTTAAAGTTTTGAGTAGCATAGGAGGATACTGAAAGTTTCTGATGGCTTTTAAAGAACAGGTGGAATTTAACCTGACCTACTGTAGGAGAGAACTCCCAGGAAAAAGGAACTGAGAGAAGACAAAAACCACAGGTGAAGCCAAGAGAGCAGACACGAAAGATGGATTCACAAAAGCTAATTTTATACTATACAGGCTGACTTCATAGAGCTGTCTCTATAGGACTTACTGAGAGTCAGATGTAATACAAAAAAAATCTAAAATTATTCTCTTATTCTGAATTATCTAGTGGACTTTCCTATCTTTTGCAAGTGACTAGGGAAGTTAGTGCTTTTGGGCTAAATTTACAATTTGGGTGAAATGAAGTTTGATAATCAGAACAGAAAGAAAAAAATTTACTTAAAAGTCAGTAATTAAACCTGAAATAAAAAAATTTTCTTGTTCTTAAAAGAAAAAAAAAAACATCACCACCACCACAAACAACAACAAAAAAACCCACAGAAAATTAATTTCTAGAATTTTAAAGACTCCCAGATTGATGAGAATTCCTGAGAATATTATTTGCTCAGAATATATTCTTTTTCTCTCTTAAAAATATAAAAATGAAGTAGAGAAATAATGAAGTAATGAAGTAATAAATGGAGTAATGATTTTAAAATTTTGAAAATATTTTTTCTATATTTCTTGTGGCATTTATGCCTTCTGCCACTCTAGTACTCTTATCAGCATTTCTCTGAGACTTCATGAGAATTCACTTATGCTAATATTATGAATTTTCTTCTAAGAGGAAAATACTATTTCAGAAACAGGTGCAAAATGCATACAGAAATTGAGTTTCTAGAATAAATCTATATATTGTCTTGATATAAACTTCACTACAGGTCACATAAACTTCTCAGAGCTTCCTGAGTTATCCAGTTATGAGACATGCATCAGGTCAGTGGCACTTCTTTCTTCTTTTTACTCAATACTTTAAAATTGATTGATACCTGTCAAACAAGGACAGGAAGCAGAGGAGCAGGTTTACTTAACCTATGAATCTGTCTCTGTGCAATCACAAGTATGGTCATGTATATGAATTTTTATATATGTATTTGTACACACATATATATATATATTTATTGTTCTGCTTTGATGAATTTCATTGTCTCCTGCTCAGTATTTGTAGATGTTATTAATTTTAAAATGCAGTATAGAAGGAACACACAGAGACTCCCTGTTTTTCATTCTCCCTTAATCCACCCACATAAATGAACAAACAACTCTTCCCACTGAACACTCCCTCCTAGCACCTGGGAATGTTAGGAAACTGTTACCTTCCTTCTGCTTTTGTTTGTAGAGAGCTTAAAAAAAGATCTCCAGATTTCAGTGTTGACATGTTTGGCCGAGGAAATAATTGTTACAAAATGGAAAAGTAAGCAAAAATCAACAAATAATGGATGCAAATTTGCATAATAGTTTTGATTGAAAATTCTCTAGAAATGAGACTGAATGTTTAAATGAACTCATTAATGCACTAGTCTTTTTAACCTAGTAAAGTAGTAGTAATTTTTGTAATTATTATTCACTGCTGAAAAAAGCCTTAAAATAGCTGTGTTAAAATAGGGTGTTATTAGAAAAAATTTAAAATATAAAAAGGACAAGAAATAAATACCAATCCTCTCACAGAATTGTAAACCTGGAAAATTCTGGATGTCTATTTGCATCCCAGACTATTTAAATAGGGTTTCTATTTTATTAATATTGAGTTTTAAAACAATTCTCTAAAGAAAAAAAATAATTTGAAATGTTATGTAGAGATTTCAAAGTAAAAACCTGTAGTCTGTAAACTTACAAAAAAATATCAATTGGAACATTTTGTCTTAATTAGAATCAATTAAAACATAGGTGAAACTATTTAGGAGAAATTGTGATCCTGCTACAAGATATTCCTAATTTTGACCCTTTTCTGTTTATGGTAGTGTAATTCAAATTCTCTCCTTGTGGCACTCTGTCTTTATAATTTTCACTAGGATATCTTTGTTCATTTGAGTAGATTCTCTGCCACTAGCCCCTGGTGTTTTTTTTTTGGTTTCCTGGGTTTAGGTATCTCAGTGCTTGTCATTCTGGGTATTCTAATTCCCTGAGGATTTTAGTTCCCTTTGATTTTATTCATATGCACTGATTTCACGAAGATGCACATACCCAGAGCACAGATACTCCTTCTTTTGCAGTAGTGCACCCCAGCCTTCCCTTCATAGCCCTAACTGTGATACAGAAACACAGAAACATAGAAAAATTCTATCATGAAGGAAAAGCAAGTGAGAGACAACTAATGATGGAGTCAAGTCCACTGAAGTTTATTGCAAATTGAGACTCTACAGAGAGCAGACATAAATCACAGAGCAACAAATATTTACCAAAAGGCGAAGAATGAAATATGAAACCCCAAGTGAGGAGGCAAGCACAAAGAGTGAATCAGAATATTCACTAGATTTTTTTAAATTTAAATTTGTCTATTTATTAAAGGATTAGTTTTTGTCTTCATGCTGCAATGGCTTTAATCAGCTAATCTGTAACTCACAAAAAACAGACTGCAGTCTAGGGCTGACAAACCAATATACAAGATATGGCATTGAACTTCAAGTACCATTCCAAGTATTAAAATGAACAGTTGGACTGTGTGTATTTGACTAATGTCCTGGGTCATTAGTGATGTAGAAACAAAGGGATAACAAATGGTTTTATCATAATTCTCATTGTTTTCAGTTGGGAGACTGAAAAAATTTATCCAGCAAGATATCACGACATCGGTCCAACATAAAACTGACATGAGGGGCAGCTAAGAGAGCAAAGAGAAGAGAAAATTGGATGCATCCTAAGCCCTTACTCTTGCAGTCTGAATTAAAGGCTTTTTAACAGCTATTGCCTTGCAAGTATGGGGCCATTCAGTGATACACCCTTGGCTACACCAGTCATATAAGACTTTGCCAGCACCATTCCTTTCAAAATCACTTTTTCAAAACTGACAATTTTTTCCAGTAGTGATTTAGGGAAGTCTAGAAAAAAATTATATTTTCTGACTTATTTTCTGCTTCCAATAGACCTAATTTTAACCACTTGGAAGTAGAATCTTCTGACGTAAATGGTCAGGTATAACTTTCAAGGACTTTGATAACATCTGTTTTTTTCTACAGTATCAGATTTAAAACAATGGCACTTTTCTGACAGAAATTAAGTTACTTCTCAGTGCTCTGTCTCAGGGTATTATGGAAAGGAAAAAGGATATGTTAACTATTAAGGATTATCAATATACACTGTATCACGGAGTGGAAGATATGAGGGGCAACTGGAGACAGATTAAAGAGAATCAGAAACAAATCAAAACTACATATTCACAGCTTCCTGCTGTGATAATAATGAAAGAGGATGAGTTTCATCCAAACCCCCTGAAAATTACAAGCCATGAAACAGATAAAAAGCTAATATTTATTGAGGATAAGTCATTTATGTTTTATTACTTTTAACATTTTTTAAAGATTCAAAACTAGTAGATGTTGTAGCAGAAGTGAGTTAGATGAGGAAGTAGGGATTTAAAGGAAGAAAAAACATTGTCTTTACAAAAAATGATCAAAAAATAATGAAAAAAGAACAGGAATACAAACGCAAGGAAGGAGATATTTGTGATTCAGCATCTTTAGAATGAGCTGGATTTACAGAAGCGACATTTTTTTCTTCATAACTTGATACTGAGATTTTTGAAGATGTTAACATGATTGCAAATGTATTTGTGACAGGGCTAATAACTCCATCTATGAAACCTAGAAAAAATCTGAGTAGGAATAATAAGACTGCCTGAAGCATTTACATTTTTTGACACAGAGAGGAAAAATCTTATTTAAAGAACTTGAGAATCCCTTTTTATTCCTCCCCATCTTCATAGATGCCTCTTCTTCCTGATAAGATTGCCATGAAGTTGGCTAAGCAGAGTCTTCAGTTTCAATTATGCACACAACCTTGAAGATGTTAGATTTTATCACCTGCAAAGATGGGCATCAATTATGTATGTGCAAGCCAGATTTTCTAGGAAGTTAGAATGACAGAATGTGATGGAAAATACTGTGAATATTTTCTCATTCTCTCTCCACTGAGAGTTTTCTAACAAATATAATTTGATCATTGGTTTTGATCACTGATTCGGCTGTGACACTGGTAAAAACAAATGTTATTTATATGCTTCAGGGAAAAAAAATATATTTAGCTTCTGGATATATTGCTCATATTATAAACAAAATGAATCCATGTTATTATTTCACTTAGATTTCACAACAGTGTAACAGAGGTAATGGAATTACTTGCACATAGCAGGAAAAAAGTAAAGAGAAAAGCAGGCCCTTTTTTTAAAACATTTTCCCAAGATTAAGAGGTCTGAATTAGATTTTTCAAAAGCAAGATGAAATAAGGTTTTAATTAACAGATTAAAGTACTTTGTTCCTATGTTGGGCCTCCCTCATTGTTTTAAGATAAATTTCATCAGCCCTAGAACACAAGACTTCCTTTAGAGGTGCACTAACATTACATATTGAAGACCAATGAAGATTTAGTGGGTGAAATATTCTTTGAAACATACAATGTTGGTCAGCCAGAATTGTTCCTGAATTTGGATTGTACTCAAGTGAAAGGAAAGAAAGAACATTTTAATTTTCATGTAAAATAATTTTCATTAGAGAATTGGGCAAATTAATAAAATATTTTATTTCAAAATGAGAAAAACCACTTGGATTAACCCCAAAAGAGTTGGTTTTTTTTCTTTAGCTTCTTTAGCTGAATCACCAGACTCCTATTGTTACAGTTGTTCTTATTCTAGATAGATTTTTTACAGTTTTGAATGTTCCCTCATGATATAGCATCAGAAGGATTCTAAGGTATGGAGTTCCATCATGTAAATTTACTTCATCAAATAAATGCATATATCAGAAATTCATCCTCAATAGGGATGGAAAAAATCTTGAAATATTGGACTTTATCATAAAAGACTGTGGAAGAAAAGGTTAGACATGTAACCAGCTATTTATTATAGAAACCTAAATGTAAATCTCATATTAATTAATGAATTTAGAAGATGGAGCAATAGTTTCAGAAGGAAAAATTCAAGAGACAAAAACCAAAATATGTTTTTTGGACATCATCTAAACACTAGTTGCAGTGAAAGCACTTTTAAAAATGCTTCTGTATTAATGATTCATATTAACATGACAAGAATTAAACCCTTCACCTTATTAGCCAATATGTGGTCCATGAAAAAAAGTGAAGACATTTTCAAGTAGCTGAAGCTGGTGAAGAAAATTATTCAACAGGGCAGATATCATCTTTTGGCAGACAGCTTAGCAAAACAGAGTTGAAGTTTCTAACAGCTCATGTTCCTTTGTTCATTCCCTTTCTTCTCTCTTTGATCACTGCTTTGGCAGCATCTATTATATTACTGAAAAGCCCATTTCCACTAAATGGCTGTGTTGATTTGGAGTGACAATGTTTTTCAGTCACTTCAGTAAATGAGCATTTCTCCTCAGCAGTTTTCTGAGAAGTGCCAAGAAAAGAGAGTACTTTCAAAAAACTCTGAAATTACATGGCTGGATTCGTGAGATAACTGCATTACTACAACTGATGCCTTTTCTCTGTTGGACAAAATAAACCCTTAATAATAACAACAACAATGACAGCAGACACCTGTTTTAACCCTAGAAGATACTGGGAGTGGGGGGATGGGGAAGGAATACTAGGAATATTT
The DNA here is from genome assembly GCF_037042795.1 of Molothrus aeneus. Lineage (NCBI taxonomy): Eukaryota > Metazoa > Chordata > Aves > Passeriformes > Icteridae > Molothrus > Molothrus aeneus. Next base: position 70,578,167 of record NC_089647.1, on the reverse strand, counting down.
TGTGTCACTTTAATGACCATCAAAATTGAGAAGAGGAGATTACATTATTTTCTACGATGTAATTGTGTCAGAGGAGAGGTGAAGTTCTGTGTTTGGTATGTATATTACTTGTTCTTTTCTCAAATAAACTTTTGACTATTAGATTGCAAGACATCAGCAGCAACAAAGAAATAATAAAAAGGAATTCTCTAGAGACATTATGCTCAGAATTATGCTTCACAGTTTTTTTTCTATGAAGAGGAGTGATCGTGGATGATAGAGAAAGTTCCTGATGGTGTTTATTTAACTCAATTACTAGCATTTGAGTGATAACTTCTCTTTAGGCAAGTAATTTTCCTATATCATCCACTGTGCTGAAAGGAATAAAAGTAATTTCTAGTCCCTGACTGTAAGAAGCAAGTCAGACACAAGACATTTTGTTGTCTGCAGAAAATCACAGTAGCCTGGTCCATTATGGGATTATTTGTGCATTGAGTCCATGTGAGTTACTGTCATTCCTGTATTCTGGGGAACAGATGGTAATAGGTAATTTAAAGTGAGGAGTGCTGACTTACTCTTATTCAGGAATTTCACAAAATTCTTCTACTTAAGTAGCAATTAGAAGTGAATAATTTTGCAATTTTGGTTTGGAGTGGGACAGAAGGAAAACAAATATTTCATTTTTTTACCAATCCTTCCCAAGAGCAACAACTGTTGCTGGCCCAATTTGAAAAGGGTAGATAAAATTATTCTAAACATTCAGAGAAAGCCTTAGTTACGAAGACTTTGGATATGCTAATAGAAGTCTTACACCTTTCCAGTTTAGTATTTGTATACTGGGGTGTTTTTGCCAAAATATTTATAAGAGAGAGAATGAAAAATAAAAATATTGTGATTTGGAGACCAATATGGATGACAGAAGGTATGGGATGAGTCCCTGAGCTAATAAACCTTTATTTAGTCAAGCAAATTTATTATAGAAAACAAACAAAAGAAATTAGAACTTTCATTCTGCTTGGTTATCTTCCTCACTTTCCCACAATATTAAGTTTATAGACTCATAGAATCATTTAGGTTGAAAAAGACTTTAGAGATCATAAACTAGTTCACTAGATGTTGGCTTCCTTTCCCTGCAGGAACATTTTTGCTGCTCTAGGAAGGTCAGGCATAAATTTCTGTTGCTTCCTGCTATGCAGCTGCTGGTAGTTACCAGTCCTGTGCATCACTAGATTAGGCACTTGCCTCTATGCTTCTCTCCTATCTCCAGGACCTTCTCCAATTTTGAGAGCTTTCCTACAGCTAGGATCTTCCCCTTATTCTTTCTGGACTTCTTCTTTTCTCAGCCTCCTCTTTGTTTCAGAATTCCTTATTTTTTGTAGCACTTTCTTTCTGGAACATCAAGTCCCTGGTTTTCACAATCAAATGGACAGTGTAGATAAACAAATGCTCTCAGTTTTGTAATTTTATGGGGCTTTGTCTCCTGTCTGTATTGATTGGAGGATTCACTTCTGTTTAATATAAGTGTTTTCCAAATTTGCAACAAGTTCATACCAGGACAACTAGCAAGTATCAGGCTTCCCCTTGAAACTTCAAGAACTCACTTAAGCACATTTACTCACAAACACACAGACATCCAGTTAGATTCCATGAGTTTACATTCAAAATTAATGACTTATTTCTCCTTTCTTTGATTCCATTTTTTTTTTGGGGGGGGGCGTGTTGGGGTTTTTTTGGTGTTTTTTTTTTCACATACAGCAGATGGGAAAGTGTTTTTCCTCAATAAGCAGCTTTTCTATTAATAAACAGACTTGTGGAGAGAAGGGAAAAATCCTTTCCATTTGCTTTTGAAATGTGAAATGGTGATCCACATTGTGCCAAGCTGAACCCTTGATCATTTTGTTTTCTGGCTTTGCAAAGTCTGCTGTAGATACAAGTTCCTGCTAAAATAGAGGGATTAGGGAATTTGAACAAAATTTCATCCTCACCTGTAATACATATTAATCTATTTTTTAATTCCTTACATGAGGAAACATGGATTTTTCATCTGGCTTCCTCAAGTCCAGAAGAGACAACCTGAAGGTTTTTTCCTGTATAGACTCTGAAAATATGTACCATTTCCAATTCTGACCATAATTTATCTGTAGATATTGCTGGTCTGAGAATAAACTTGGGTTCAGCTTGGGTCACAAGTTGCCATGAATTTCTGGAAAACATACAGAAACATATTTCTGTCTGGGAGTCTTTCAGGTTTAGAAAGAGCTGAGCAAGGTCTTGAAAAGTTCATCACTACATTATTATTTTATCAAGTTGCCTAAATTCATACAGATGCTTGGGCTTTAATCTAAACAGACAAAAGAAAAATCATTCCTCTTACTACTTTTTTTAATAAACAGTTTTACTGCTGAATTGATTCACAACTGCATTAGCTCAGAGATCTAACCAAAGTTCTCATGGAACATATTTTTTTGCAGCTGCACTAATGGAATGGCAGGAAACATTTCAGACAGTTCTGCATCTGTTACAAAGGATACAATACTCTAATGAAAGAGACTACATCCATTGGATCTTGCATCTAATTCCAACAAGTGTATCAAACATCTTAAATATAACAGAAGGAATAGTATTAGAGTGCTTAATATTCTGTCTATATACAGATGGATTTCACCTTACCATCTACACATTTTTGAAGCTTAAAGTTTTTGGGGTTTTTTATGGTAATGATGGAAGATTTTATACCATAGTAAACTAATTAATAGCCTAATCAGGTTTCACATAAAAGAAAATCTTCAAAAAAAAGTATAAATATTTAAATAGTTTTAATATTTGGATTCATGAAGCACACCTCTGTTATTTCTATTATGTTTTGTTTTGCTGGGATTTTTTTGGTTGTTTCTTTTTTTATATACTTCTAGTTTTACCACACATTTTACTATGACGGTTATTAAAGACTTTGAGGATAGGACATTACTGCAGCTATTTTAATGAAAGATTTTATTCAAATTCCTACACATAGTCTGATAAGAATTTCTTAACTGAGGTGTGTGATGTAACTGTTTAATTTCTCTGGTGTTTACTTCATGTCCTTTTTATTTGTATTCTGTTCAAAGCATATGGCAGAATACCAAAAAAGGCAACCAGATGTTTACCTTATTGTTGGATAATACTTCCTGAATTGAATGAAACTGCAGAGAAGGTAAAAGGGATTGCTATTTGTCTGTAGCCAAAATATCAAAAGTAGTTTGGAGAAATCCAAAAAGTTTGATGAGATGAAGGTAATGTGGAATCATACAAAGAAAGAGTTAAAAAAAAGCTAGGAAACAAACAAACAAACAAAAAAGGGTAAAAGGGTAAAAAGGGCAAAAAGGGTAAAAGAAATTTTCCTGGGGATTGACTTTGTTGCAGTTCAGTAAGACCCTGAAAGTCTCTGAACTCATACCTAAACAAAAAGCACACCCTTACCTAGGAAGGACAAAGAAAGAAAAATGGCAGATTTGTTACCAATTCCTTTTATTTCAAGTTTTTAAATAAATCCAATTCTATTCTGTTTCAAAGAATGCCTTATCTCAATGTGTTTACTAATAATATATGCAGGTAGAGTTTTCAAGGATGACAACAAGTGAAGGGAAAAATGTTACAAGAATCTAGTGAAAGCAAGGCTTATTTTGTTCCTACTAGATATACTATTGCTCAGTTGCTGATTTTTTTTTTTTTTTGGTAAAATTTCTCTGCTAGTTGTGGTCTTGCTCCATATTACCAGATTTATGTTTGGTGAAAAAAAAAGTCAAAATTTTACTTCACATACCCACCACATTTACTGCATATAAGTATCTTCTGCTGGTTAAGAATAAAAACACAAGTAATTTTTCTTTGTAGTGTTAACTGCTTTGAACCAGCAGTTCCAGTGCCAGCATGATATGCAGCAGAGCACTCTAGCACAGTGGACTTGGGAGTTCTGAACTGGAGCAACCTCAGGGGCAGCCAAGAAAGCCACTGGGAGCCCCCAGCTTGTGCAACAGCAGCTGGCAGACTTGAGCAGGGCCACAAGCAGTGGTGGCCAGCAACTTGCTGCACACCCAGGACCTCAGCTGCAGGTGTGTCCTGCTTTCATGACAATACTGAACATGCAGAAGTGAGCACACCCGCGGGATGACTGTCCTGGTACAGGAAATCCTCTGCTTAGTAACAGATGTCAAGGAGGAAGTGACTAAGGGGAGGAGCATGAGGGAGCCTGAAAGGTAGATTACTGGAATCACACTCTGCCTTCCCCAGGACAGGCCAGACAGGCAGACAGGACACATGGTATGGAGGATTCCCTGTCTTTTCTCTGCCTGGCTGAATGTGTTGACTCAAGCAGTCGGGGGCAATGGTGATAAATTCCACCATGGCACAGCAGACACATGACTGAACAGTGCCATGACTTCACAGGTACAGAGTTTTGCAAGTGAAACTGAACAATAGCAAGCAGAAAAGTTCCTCCAGGTTGGGATGTTGCTGAGGTTAAATTGTCCTACAACCTGTGTCAAAATAGCTTCCATAAAGAAGATAACTTGCAGACACAGCTGGTGAATGAGTCAAGGACCTGCTATTTGTGAAAACACAAGAACTGGTGGATTATGAGATGGATAAAGGCCATGTTGGGCATAAAAATAATGAAAACATAGTTTTCAAGTTATGGGGACATAAGGAACTGCGTTCAGCTTTGGGTGTCTCTTTACAAGGAGAACTTTGAGGTGCTGAAGTGTGTCTAAAAAAGCTGTTGAAGGGTTTGGAGCACAAGTCTTGGGAGGACCGGCTGAGGGATTGTTTATCCAGAGAAAAGGAAGCTATGGGGAAACCTTATTCCATTCTACAACAACTGGGAAGTAGGCGCAGAATCACAGAGTTCAGAACCACAGAATATTCTGGAAGGGTCCCACAAGAATCATCAAGTCCAATTCTTAGGTGAATGGCCCACACAGGTATTGAATCCACAACCTTGGCATTATTAGCATCAAGCTCTGACCAATGTGATGATATGGGGGTTGGTCTCTTCTCCCAGGGAGCAAGTTTCATGATGAGATTAAATAAGGGGCCTCAAATTGTGCCAGGGGAAATTTAGATTGGATATGAGGAAAAATTTCTACTCCAAAAGAATTGCCAAATTTTGGAACAGGCTTCCTAGGTAAGTGGCTGAGTCCCCATTGCTGCGGATATTTAAAAGACCTGCAGCTGTGGTGCTTAGCAACATTGTTTACTGGTGGACTTGGCAGTGCTGAGTTAATGGCTGGGCTTGATAATCTTCAAGGTCTTTTCCAACCTTAGCAATCCTATGGTTTTATGAATAATAAAAATTTATCTACATGATGGAAAAATATTTATTGCATTTTTAAAAGAAAGCTAATGATATCTCAGTTCCTGTCTTGATTTCAGTATTTTTGCTCTCATTACAAATTGCTTTGCATTTCTCAAAATACTGAGATGATGTCAAATACTCCTATTAATATGGGCAAAAGGAAGCATATTTAACAGAGATGATGGGTAAACATTTAATGAGGACACTTTGAATAATTCCTAGCTGTCTATAAATAGTTGACAAAACTGATTATGAATTTAGGCGTCGTGCCTGGTGTATGAAGTGAGAAAAAAGCAATCTGAATAACTTTAAAGCTTGTCTTTGAAGTGCTAAGGGTGATATCCATTAGGTCACTTAGGTTTTGGGTGGGGGGTTGTTGGTTGGAGGGTTTTTTTTAATTTTACTGCATTATGCTTTAATGGACTTATCGATGAGGTAGTTTTTAGGGAATTCTGAAATTCCTGTATTTACTGTAATTTGATAATATGGTGTCTGTTTTCCTTATTATTCAATTACATGGTGGTAATTTAAATACTCCAAACTACACTATGATAATGAGCTCTTCAGGGAATTAAACTTAAATCCGCCTGGTAACTGAAACTAGTAAAGCACACAGCATCTCACATATCTCCTGACATGTTATTTTGACATCCTATGATACCTTTACGCTCCCTAGTTCTCCTGATGGAGCTGTTGGTATTGCTAATTTTGCCCAAAGAGCTGAAGGTCAGGATTTTTCAATCCACCCAGATCTGTTATCTCTGTGCTGGGTTAATTTAGACATCATCAGAGCATTGATGAATATGGTCGAGGACCTGTAGAATACTCCTTCTCTTGGTGCAACCAGTGATGCCCCAGGATCACCTTTAGCATGGTAAATAGCAGAGTATGTCTTGCTGTGCTTTCTTCATGGTTATGTTTTAGTTTTGGTTTTGCTACTCTGTGATTCCTAGGACATGTAAATCCTTTCTTTTCCTCAACTCATGGAAACCAAATTTCAAGAAAACACTGACATTGCACAAACCAGAGCTACCTTTTAGTACAGTGAAATATATTCCTTCTTCCAGAATTCAATTGTATCACCCTATTTCCCATGAATAACATTCTAAAGTTCTGTCACATTGCCAATGCTCTTCAGTTTTGTAGCATTTGCAACTTTTGTCAAGTTCTGTAGGCACAGTCTGGTCTTTCTGGTATGCCTTTGGTCTTGCTATGTTTCTTTTTTTTCTATATTATCTCTTGGGTAGTCCTTATATATATTGTGCCTGTGTGTACTTAGCCTTGCTTTGATTTCTGAGGCTCACATATAAAGTTATATTTATGCCTATTTAACCTCAGGATTTGCCATATATATTTCATGGCATAATTTGCTACCAATGTTAGCTTTAAATGTCTGCCAAGCAAATAAAAATAAATGTGAAGAACAGATGATAAAATGCCACAGTTTGTGCAATCACTTGTTTTCAGGCACATTTCACATAAAATAGTAATTGTGGAAGCTTCAAAGACTGTCTGAAAAACATTAGGTACAACCATGTTTCTGCCTTCTGGGCAAAACTGTTCTAAGCAGTTCAGTTCCAGCACTGATTCAATAGTCTTTCTTTTTTAACAAATTTTGAAATGCCATTGTCACTGATACTATAAAAAACTATTGGGATCACCCAATGGCTGGTGATCCAGTGCCTCCAGAAATTTTAGTTTTTGCCAAGAAATCTGGGTGTTTTTTCCCAGGCAGTTTTAACCAGCTTCAGCATATTCTCTTCTTGAGCTACTTATGTTTGACTCCTCACAGCTGAGGCACACAGTCAGGAACAGAGCTCAAATGGACGATCAGCTGCTGAAGTACATTTTATGACAAGATTAATTATTTCTAGAAGTGCCAATTCCTTAAAGTTAATCTGAATGGTTAGCTTGGATTAAAAAAATGACATTGTAGATATTTGGAGCAACAAGCTATGTTCCAAGACGTTTTGAAAACACTTGAGGCTGACGTATACCGGGCACAGTTGACATTCTGTCTTTATAGCCAGGAAATTGGTAAGAATGTCAACTGCACTGCACATCTCCAGCATCTACACAATAGATGACATTTCAGGGAGATTGTGTATTTTTAGCTTTTTAATTATTTTGAATTTTCAGATTTTTTTGGGGGGTAGGAGGGGACAAGCAAAACATGTTTGCATTTAATTTAGACAAGATTCAAACTTTAAATAAATACATATTCACATTAAAATTTTGACTTTTATTAAATTCCTATATCAGTAAATCAATTTCCAGAATTTCTTAAGTATAAATAATAGCTTTATCTTGAAAAAAGATTTAAAATAAGAATATTCTCAAACCTCTAACAGGTAAGATTTAGGGTTTTTTCTGAAAGAAATGCTGTAGTTATGTTTTATCATACTATTCCAACAGTGTATGCCAGACAGTTTTCCTAGGCTAGAAATATTAAATAAATAAATAAATTTTATTTTTCATTTCACATGAAATAGAGAAGAAAATTCAGATACATATATACTTCTCTACTGTCTATTTGAGGCAAAGAAGACTATTTCATCAATTTATTTAATTTGTGTCACTGTGACAGCAAAGTCCCATAGCCTTAAATTAATGCAAAAGACAGAGAAAGATTCTATTTCAGTTTGTGAAAAAGTTCTGCAACAAAGACACAATGGGCAGTTAAGTACCCTGGGCATTACCACAGTTTTTGTCTTTATTTCATCAAACTGACAACACAGTCACGGTCCTTTTAGCTACAGCTTACACTGCATTTGTTGTGAAAGTTCTTGAGTGTTTTGGCAAACTGAGAATGCTCAGCATGAATTTCATCTAAGTAAAAAATCACAATGTGACTTGGAATTAGGTACTGAGCCCTTTTGAAAAGAAGAAAGGGTACTAATATTCTCAGGTTTTAAAAGAATACAACCAAAATACATTTTCATTTTTCTGCTTTCTACACAAAAGCAAACTATAAAATAAAGGAAACAAGAACTAAAACAAGTCTCTAGAAATTATCAATCTCTAGAGAGATTGATATCACTCTCATCTCACCCATTTGAACAATGTATGAAGGCACAGCTAGAGAACCTGTGAAATCAAGGCATATTAGTGCTTCTTGTGCTAAAATGCGATTGTATTGCACAGTATCATAGAATTGTTCAGGTAAGAAAGAACCTCTGGAATTCTTCTACTTCAGTGTTCCTTTTAAGAGTAGGATCAATTACAGTAGGCTACTTAGGGCTGTGTCCAAGTTGAATTATTCATGTCTCCAAGAAGGGAGTATCCACAACCTGTCTGGGAAACTTGGTCCAGTGTTTGACCATTCTACAGTAAAAAAAAAAGCCTTTCCTTGTGCTTACACATGATTTTTTGTATATAAATTTGTATCTTAAACAAGTGCCCACCACAGTTGTCCATTCACAGAATTAATTGATATTAATTAATATTATTGAGAGCTGGTTTTCTTCTTCCCACCCCCAGCAGGGTATACCCCATCAGGTATTTAGACACATTGGTAAGATTTCCCCAAGCCTTCTCTTTTCTCCTTTTCTCTTCTCTTCTCTTCTCTTCTCTTCTCTTCTCTTCTCTTCTCTTCTCTTCTCTTCTCTTCTCTTCTCTTCTCTTCTCTTCTCTTCTCTTCTCTTCTCTTCTCGCTAAACAGTTCCTGTTCTGTCAGCCTCTCCTCACGTGTCTGACACTTGAAGTCCTTAATGATCTTCATGATCCTTTGCAAGATTTACTCCACTATGTCCATGTCTCCTTCCTACTGAGGAGCTCAGACATGGACACAGCACTCCAGAGATGGCCTCTCCAGTGCTGAGTTAAGGGGAATAATTAACTCCCACAATTTCCTGACAATGTTCTTCCTAATGGAGCCTGGGAAGTTACTGGCCTCTTGTTCTGCAATAAACAATTGCCGGCTAATTTTCAATTTTCTGATCATCAAGCTCTTCTCTTCTCCAGATGCTTCCCAATACTCATGTACTCATGTATGGATTTATTTATTTCCAGCTACTCTGAATTTTCTTTTGCTGAAATATTTGACATTATTATTGGCCCTTTTCTCCTTCCTATCTGAGCAGTTCTTCCTTAATTTTTTTTTGATGCTTTGTTTTTTTTTCTTTTCTTTCTTATTTCATAATTTCTTTAGATGCATCCAATGTAAAAACTATATAGTGCTGTACCCAAAAAACTTAAAAAGCATACACTATGCTTATGCTTTCAGAAAATACACACTTATTCTATTATTTACTTGTCTGTATGCATATGTAAACACAGACCATTATGTCATACATATAAATGACACATACATATATTCATAAATATATTTAAGATTAAATGTATTTAAGTATCAATTATCAGAAATAAATAACATTATATAATATATTTAATGTAATTCATATGATAAGTGTTCTTAATATATTTCTTGAATATTTAATATGTTTTCAAAAGAGCCCTATCTCTATTTAACAGCAAAATAAGCCAGGTATCTCCAGCTGTATTCAAAAATTAATAATATTGAGAATATTCCCTAATGTTTATGATTTAAGTATTTATGGAAAGTTTCCTTCCCTGCCGCTGATTTCACTCCCTTTATTTTATATTAAAAGTGGTTTTAATTTTAACTTGATTAATTCTCAATGTAAGTTACTGATAACTTACTGGTTTATTACTGGTTGTAATAAATCTTCATCCATGAAGCTGAGAAGCTACAAATCCATCTCTACTCTGTAATACAGTAAATAGTTAAATGCACTGTATATTGATATTCATATTATATGATTTTTTTCCTTTTTTGGAACAAAACTTGGCTAATTTTAAGAGGTCAGCCAATACAAAAAGTTTATTAATAGAATGCTCAACTCTTCTTTACTAAGCTTTCTTTTTTTTTTCATAAAATATCTGCATTATGAATGTGCTTCTATCTTTGAAGGATGTCAGTGGAAATAGGCAGCCTAATTCCAATTTTATGACATCTACATTTTTGCTCTGTGTTGTCACAGTCATCATTTTAAGAATACATTTTGCAGATTTTATCTATATATCTTTAGACCTTTAGACATCATAACTAAGGAAATCAACTATAAAAATAAAACACTATGGGTTTTCTTTTCTGTTAGTATATAAAACCTCTAACAGAAAATAGTTCCATTGTAGCACTCTCTTTTTGCTGGAAGACTTTTGAAATAGCAGAAAATTATTCTCTTCTGTCTGTGGTTCATTGTTCTCTTCGGACATTTCCTACTAAAATTAACCAGAGCAGGCTCCATTTCCTATCTATTCAATTGCTTTTATTGGGTTATATCATGCCTGTTCCCTCAAATTGCTCAAGGATTCAGCACATAATACAGAAGAAAACCCCCCCAGCCGAAAGTTATGCTACTGTTGGAGTGACATCTTCTATCAGCATTGTCTTGCTTACCTCCACAATTTCACTGTGCTGGCATCAGAGCAGGAGCAATTCTTTCCTCTCCGTGGCCATGCTGAAGGCCACTGTGAAGTCTCTGCAGTACCTAACTTCAGTGTATAAAGTTTATGTTAGCAAAACAATTATTGAAGGTCTGTTCCTGAAAACTTCTACAGCTGTGAAATTGTAATTTAACTAAAGTCTAGTGAGAATCACTGACTTACCTTAATGCCTTTGTTGTACTTGCGTCTGGAGTTACCAGTTATTTTGAGTCTGACAAAATAGGACTGTTTTCCTTAGTTAATTAAAATCTTAGATGCTGTTTTAGCTTCATAGAATTGTTGGATTTAATTTGGCCCTTCTACCTAGTTACTTTCAACCAGGCTGGCTTATGCTCAAATGTCTGTCATTTTCTAATAGTCCATTTTGGAAACCGGGTAATTTATTATATTAAACATATTTCTACTCTGTCATTTACCTCTAACAGAAATACAGTCAAGAGGCAGCTCATGAATGTATACACAATTTATTACAAATATGGAATGTAAATGTAGAGGGGGTAGTAGGGGCAGGAAAGATAATAATATAATTTGAGGAAAAAATGAACACAAATAGTTTAAAGGAAAATAATTTACATGCATAATATAAGTGGGAATAATTCCAATTGACAGAAAAATAAAATTATCATAATATAATAAGGGCATTTCATAATAGAGTTATGAACCTGTTGTATTGTGCTTGAAGTTTCTAAGCTGAAAGTAAACTTCATCTGCAAAGATCTCACCCCTGAACTGAGATAAATGAGACTGATACCTCAGCAGAGACAGAGAAAACCTATGACAATTAGCCAAGGCATTTATAAACATACCTCTTACATGATCTTGCAAACAAGGACTGGAGAAGTGTTATTACCCCAAAGCCTTCTCATTTCCAGGCTCAACCATCCAAGTCTCTTAGCCTTCTGTCATAGGAATGTCTCATGGGAATTTCATGAGGTTCAACAAGGACAAATACAAGGTTCTGCACCTGGGTCAGGGCAACTCAAGTAACGGGGCAGGCTGGGAGACAGAAGGATTGACAACAGTCCTGCAGGACTTCAGGATTTGGGGATGCTGGTGGATTAAAAACTGGATATGAGCTGTCAATGTGTTCTTGTAGCACAGGAAGTCAATTGCATCCTGGGCTGCATCCAAAGCAGCATGGCCAGCAGGGCAAGGGAAGGCATTCTGCCCCTCTACTCTGCTCTGGTGCGATCCTGTCTGGAACCCTGCATCCAGCTCTGGGGCCCTCAATGCAGAAAAGACATGGACCTGTTGGAGTGGGTCCTGAGGAGGGCCACAGATACACAGAGATGGCTAGAACTCTCTTGTATGAGAAACCTCTGAGGGAGTTGAGATTGCTCAACAGGAGAACAGAAGGTGGGGAGATCATATTGTTGCCTTTCAGTATATAAAGGGGTCTTACAGGAAAGGTGGGAGAAAATTTTTAATAGGGCCTTTTGCTATAGGAAAAGAGACAACAGTTTTGAACTAAAAGGTAGATTTAGATATATGTCATAATTTTTTTTTTGAGAGGGTGTTGAAACATTGGAACAGGTGGCCAAGAGAACTGGTAGATTCCCATCCCCATTCCAGGTCTCTGAGGAACCTTCAACCTGTAGTTGAAGATGTTTGTTCATTGCAGCTGCATTGGACTATACAATCTTTAAAGGTCCCTTCCAAATAATACTATTCTATGATTCTATAAACATTCTTAGCAATATAGGTATTACACAGATTTCTGTTGTGCTGATAAATTCTAAGGTAAACCAGAAAGGCAAAGCTTGACCATGATTTTCTGAAAATGTGAATTCATACCGTTTCCAGCTCCACCAAAGAAGCCTCATTTTACCACAGATCATAAAAATGGAAGGCAGGAGGGAGACAGTTCTGCAAGTTATCTCCATCTGCTTCCCAGCCAGTCTCTCAAGCTGCATGCCAAAATTAGCATGTCACCTCCCAGCAAGTCACAGAAGTATTACTAATTAAAATATTATCAACATGTCAGATTTGATTTTAATCAAGTAATTACTAGTGCTGTGCACTAAAGTAGATCTGAAAAACACTGGAAAGTGCATTTTAATCCCTTTTCTTCATTTGTTTAATACGCACTATAAAATTGTTCTGAGTAAATCAACTCTGTCAACTAATTCAATTTTCTTTCCACTGTGTGAAGACCTCACTAAGCATTATACCTGGCAGCTTAAGAAAGTGGGCAGTGAGCTAGGAAGTACATGGAACTAAGAGCCTAAACCGCTTCCATTTTAATACTTTATTTTTGGCAGATTCATTAAAAATTACCCATTACTTTGAAAGTAGCTCCTCTCTGGATGTCATACATAGATGCAACAAATTTTAGATAAAAATCCCAACTTATTAATTAATGAAAATCCTGCAAGTCTTCCCTTCCTAAGTGGCTTCTTTTATCATTTAACTGCTTTAAAATACAAAGAATAAACCAAAATGTTTTATGAGAAATGTAAGAATGTAAACATTATCTATACTGGATTAGGTACATAACCTTTTGTTTGTTAGATAGTCTAGATGGGTTGGTTTCAATGGTAAAATTTATCACAGAAAATTTTAGCTGATTAAAATTCATGCATCCAGTTTTAGTAACTCAAATGCCTAAGATCTGGCTAAAGAATTAAGGCTCGAGGTGGGCTCATCACCAGGTTTTAGATCTAAATTTAGCATTCAAATGTAATTGGCTAGGCATGAGTCCAATGACATGATTCAGTTTCTAGACCACAGGCGTATACCATTAGGTGGAATGCTCTTGGGAATACTGCAAAATGATAATTCTGACAACAGAAATTTATACTTTACTGGAGCAGTATCTGGAAAGTAAATGAGATACAGCAGAACTTGTTAAATAAAATGAAATATTCTCTCTTACACTACTGAAAACTACTACTAAGTAAGTTACTTCTACTGCAGCAGTAACTTAGATTCTTTGACATGGGCTTCACCAATTAAACTTATGGTTAGTGCCATTGAGGTATTTGAGTCAACACTTCCTCCTGTCTGACTGGTGTGAGCCTGGAACTGCTAGAGGCCTTAGTCCTGCAGGAAGAGCAATGACAGGCAGCTGCATTCCTTTCCTAGTTCACATGTACATATTGCAACCACATACCTAGGTAAAGGGGTTTAATAGCATTTAAGAAGCCTTAGGTAGATTTAAGATGTCTCCATGAATGTAGCATACATGTCACACCATACATAAGTAGCTGAAATGGTAGCTAAAAACACCTGGGAGTCACACTTCAAGTCCTCTAAAGCAGCATCAGACTGCTCTGTTTAGGATGCTGAACCAATTTCCAAGTACAGAGTACAGCTGCTGTATTAGGCATCTAATTTTACATGCAAATTTACCTCTCTGCAAGCTGGAGTCCATCTTGATGTTTAATAACGCTTGCCATATTGCCAATAAAAATCTCCAGTTTTCAGTCTCTTATTTATCTAGTTTTTCTATATTTGCTAAATAAACTGAGGTATTTCTGGTTTTCTGGTTTTTTTCTTTTTTTTTTTTCCCATGCAAGTCTTCTATGATTTTAAGAGCAATTTCTCTACACCTCCTTTGGTACTTCTGCTTACTCAGATTTTACATTAGTGTAAGCAAATTGGCTTCAGTTTTATTATACTATCTCTGAAAGTAGAACAATATAATTTCCTTTGTATAAAAATCTAGTTCTTAGCATAGTCCCCTGTGGAAACCCAGTTTTTGGAAGAAGCTATTATGCTGCAGATAAACTTATATGAGAATAAAGTGACTTTTCTCCCTAGTCAATTTAGTCCCCAAAACATGATGTCAGTTTTCATGTATCCTGTTCTGCCCTGAACAGATGAGACTAACATGATACATGAATGAAAACATGTGTTTACAGAAATCTGTAAATAAACTAGACTTTAGTCCTTGAGGAGCAGACCATTTAAAGGAATTTATTAAAATATTAAAGAATCACTGTGTGACAAGGTGTGAGAAGCAAAGTACAGTTTTTTTGTGGCCATGTTGAAAATGGATGAGACTTAAATAAGCAACATACACAGTAAGACAAAAGGGAATGAAAAAAGTGAATTTCAAAATAATTTCATTTAAATATATGCACTTTACAGTTTTACTGCACTGCCCAATAATTTATTTTAAAAGATGTTGTTCAAACTAAAGTTCACACAGATAAGTCTTCCAAAATTACTGAACTAAAGAATTCACTAGTATCCTTTAGGAGTTAATCATATGTTTTCTGATCCCTTCTTGATTTTTCATGCTGGAGATACTCAGGCATCTTTTGAATAAACTTTCATAGAAAACATGTAAATTCTGCTGAAGAAAAACAATGAAATTATTTTAAATTTATCTGTCTACAAATGGGAACAAAATCACACCCATATATGAAATATGTTCCTGAGGTCTTCAGGTTAATGAGTATTAGCGGACAGAAAATCTTTACACTGAGGGTGATGAGGCACTGGAAAAGGTTGTCCCAAGAAACTTTGAATGCTCCATCCCTGGAAGTGTCCAAGGCCAGGTTGGATAGAACTTAGAACAACCTGGTCTAGTGGAAGGTGTCCCCGTGGCAAGTGACATGTCGATTTGAAATAGGGGTACATTAGGGTCCCTTCCAATCCAAAGCTTTCTATAACTCTGTAAATAAATAAATAAATTCAATACTCTAATAACCAGTGAGATACTGAGGGATCTGAGTTCAACCATGATTCAACACACAAATGATTGAAGCTTTTGGTTTTGTTTTTTTTTTTTTATTAAGTCCTAAAAAGTGATGCATTCCTGTGGGATAAAGATAAAAGTAATTGAGAAACCTAAACTAATTTCTCTTTTACTGAACTAATGTTAGAACATATGTGACTGAAACTAGCCCCATATTGCAATCTTGAAACATACAGAAGATAAATCCTGAGTAACAATGGGAGGTAATGTACTGGGATTAAGAAATGGGAACTGTGAGCCAGATGAAGTAACAGCTTGACTAGAAACAAGGCTTTTGACATAATCTAACCATTCTTTATTTGCTAATGTAGCTAGAAGAAACATTAGAAGAAAGTCTATTTGTAAAAGAACAAAGCTGAAGATCATAATATGCCCGTGTCTGAATTTAAGGAAAAAGTCAAGAAGCTGGAAAGGGTATCACATAATGTTTTTGAGAACTAAAGAAAATTGTGACCTTTTGCCTTGGATTAGAAGGTGGGTGTTTGCAAGTGAAGGAGCTACTATCCTGTTACAATTAGCTGATATCCTTTACACAGATTTTTTAAACAAATGTTTAAAAAGTGCTGCCTGAGACATGTCAGTGAATTACATTTTAATGCCTTCAGGGAAATATTAGATAGAAAACTAACACTTTGGCACAAACTTACAGAAGGTTTCCCACTACTCTAAGAATTTAGCAAAATGAACCTTAAAATAACATTGAGAAAATCACATTATGACCCACAATTTTTGCTTTTCTTCATTCAGTGAAAATATTTTAAAAAAGACAAGGTTATTTTTTTATTTCAATATTTTTCAAACTGTTCATACTTCATTTGTAGTATGTTGACTGTCTTTCGCTTCCAGTACCCCTGGAAATATATCTGTAATGTCTCAGAGAAATAGACTCAAGTGTGTTCTGCCTGTCCAAACTGGCTCAACATGGCAGAGCTTTAATTCAAAGCCTCTTCAGCTGCCAGCATAATGATACACTTGAGGAACTGGGCTGATTATCTCAATCACACTGACATCCAATGTAGCAACACACTTTTTAGACTGAAGCTGGATTGCACCATGGCATTTGGAACATGAGAGCTTGTACTTGGATGGTCTGCAAAAGTATGTATGTCTTTATGTATGCACACAGGCATTACAAAATAAAGATATCACTCCTCAGTGTCCTTTCATCTTTGAAGAGAGGATGACAGAAAGTGACCACATCTTTCCAGAAAAGAGCCATAGGATCTTTCATGTCTTTCATGTAATATTTTTATTAGTACCCCCAAAACATGTTTTCTCTTTTTTAAAACAACAGCACAATTTTCAGTGTCTTGAAATGCCTGAGGAACCTTCAGGTTACTTTCTGAAACTTTACTCGATAGATGTATGTGTAACTAATTTTCAAGTTAAATTCTTTTATTCTTTTTTATGGTTTCTAAAATTTTCCTAATGTTCATTACCTTATGTTTCACATTCTCCTTCATCTAAATTAATGGAAAAAGTAATTCATATCTAATTTTCTGGAGGCTGGATGTCTCATCTCCCATGTCTCCCTATTTGGCTCTTAAGAAGTAATATTACCTTTCTTAGGCTCCTCCTGACATGTATAGGCTACATTTATACCTATAATCAGGTAAATCAGTAAACAACACTGAAAATAAAACAGACATCTTTGAGGTGCGACAGTGAATATAATCTTCCGGTTTGGAAGCGTATTACTAATAACTGTTGGAAGGATGTTCTTGCCAACCAGTTATGCATTTCTCCTGCATTGATTTTCTCTTCATCATACATATTTTAATTTAGATATCAAACAGAGTCATAAATTAATATTTTACTTTGACAGATATCATAATCAAAAATTTTGAACAGATGCTATTTTTACAAGCTTCTCAATAGAGAAACAACGGTTTAGTTCTTAGTGAAATGAGATCTCCCCAGTACTTGGCATTTATTTGGGTCCCCTGCAGCCACAGCAACTGTGCCTTTTAAAAAAAAAATTGGTTCAGTTCAAGCAGAAATTATTTTTCCTGTCTCTTTTGAGTGGGATTAAAATATCAGCTTTTCAGAGCACTGGTATTTTATTGTATGCAAAATATTTTTTAGAATATAAAAAATACTTCTGTTTAATATTTAAAACAAAAATGATATCTTAAGGAAAGTTTAAAAACATAATTTTCTGCTTCTGAAATGAAAAATGCAATCAAAATTTTAGTTTTTACAATGCATATACATCGGGGAGAGGGTGAGATATGAGAGTTAATTTCAACACTAATTAATGGTTTTCAAACACCATATTAATTATAATTGCCATTAACTCAGAAAAGCCTTATTCTGAAAATCACAATAGGATGGGTGAATGCATCAAAGAGTTTAATAAAACCAATATAGATAACACTTGCTGGCTATCCAAGAGAAAAGACATTATTATTTTGATAGAGTTTATGAATAACTACCAGCATTTCAGATATAAACAAACACTTCAAAAATTATTGAAGGTATATTTTAGCAGATACTGTGAATTTGCATACAGGTAACCCATTTCTGGGTTCTTTAATAGATGCTTTTCTTGCTTTAGCTTGGGAGTTAGCATCAGTCTTACTACATTTCTATTGCTATCAGCTATAATCCTCAGAAAAGTTATAAATTCAGCATTTAAGTGCTTTCCACAGTAATGAAGATCTTAGGTTTCTCTGTTTTCCGCATGTTAGTCTGTCAGTTTTTTATGTAGATACATTGTGGTATTTCCTACCTGCTTAGAAAAAAAACCTTCATTCATGTTTGGCCAAATTAATTAATTCATTATTTAGGTCATAACGGAGAACCTTTGGTACTTTCTGTGCTTTATTCTTTTTTATATACAAATTCTTACTCTTTTCTTTCCATGATGTTCATATTCTCTCTTTTAAAAATATATTTTTATGTGTTGCTTTACTTTTATTTGCTCAGTTGATTTACTTTCTAGACCTCTTATGTCAGGAGGCTTTTGTGTGTGCATGTGTGTTTGTGAGTAGTATTTTGCTAAATCAATATTTAGCAACTTTTGTTATGTATTGAGTCCTTTCACTACAACTGTTTCCTGACAGTATTTTAAAGTGGTTGTTGTCAATTTTATTTGTGACCAAATAATGAAAATATCAATGCTTTTCATGAAGTTAATATACAACATATTTTCTACTATATTTTCTGGCTACATGCTGCTCAAATAGAATTATAACATCACTTTTCTCCTAGAGAGAAGGGGATGAATTTACATCATTACTCTTTGGTCTTAACTCTTTCAACTTCATCTAGAACTTGCAGTCTCTTTGTTATTTATTTATTTGGCATTCAGTACCAAGATTTGTAGCAACAGCCCCCTCAAGACTTGTGTGTATACTAATGCACAACTTTATCTCATATTCTAAAACTTCAGATTCTCCCTGAGTGTTATGCATAGTGCTATTATCCTACCCATAGTGCTATCGTTCTAGTAACATTTGAAATGTATGAGGGATTCCTTAGGCCTTTATTTTCCCTATGAAAATTCTTGGCTCTCAGAAATCTGATGCTCCCACACAGTTCAATGCTGTTATGAAATTGTTATTTTTGCTTTGGTGGGTTTTCTTTTTTTTTTTGTTTGTTTGTTTTTTTGTTGGTTTGGTTATAAACTGGTTTTAAAGATTTATATTCTTAAATATTGGCTCTTCAGAATTACTCCTGTGGCATTATTTTGTTCTTTACCAGAAGTTGTCCAACAAATAAATCATTATTTTTTAAATAAAAGCACACAATAAAAATCAAGTTATGTTCTTATACTGCTAGCAATTTCCTGTTTTCTGGTGTTCGCATGTGGATGCATATTATAGTGGTCCAATACTCATAACAAAAATACATCATTCTATGTCACATTTTATAGATTCAAAACAAAAAAAATTAGCTTACTAAATTATTAAAAAAAACCTCCAGTCATAAGCTATCAACAATATGATAAATAAGACTGCAGATTAACCACAAATTTCCACACTGAGTTTGTATTTTGGTTTTCATGATACTAAATTGTAAATCACTGTTTATGGGAACAAAATAAAAAAGCAAGGAAGAAAAACAGAAGTATCATAAAACAGTAGAACTCCTGGAAGAATTACTGATTTATTGTTTTGCAATAAGAATTGTGTGCAAAATAGCAAAATTGCAAGTTAAATTGTCAAATATTGTATTGGGTCTGGCTGTGACAGAGTTAATTTTCTTCATAACATCTCATATGTTGCTGTGTTTTAGACCTTTTATCCAAAACAATACTGATAACACACTAATGTTCACAGGGGTCTTATGTTGAAGGAAGAGACAAAGATCTGACTCCATATTTCAGAAGGCTTGATTTATTATTTTATTTATTATTATTTCTATTTATTATATTATGATATATATAATCATTAAAACGATACTAAAACTAACATTAAAACTATACTAAAAGAATAGAAGAAAAGGTTCTCATCAGAAGGCTAGGCTAAGAATAGAAAGGAATGAATGATAACGAAGGCAGCTGTCTCAGACTCTATCCAAGCCAGCTGGGCTGTGATTGGCCATTAATTATAAACATCCAAGATGGGCCAATCACGGATCCACCTGTTGCATTCCACAGCTGCAGATAACTATTGTTTACATTTTGTTCCTGAGGCCTCTCAGCTTCTCAGAAAGAAAAAATCCTAAGGAAAAGATTTTCATGAAAAGATGTCTGCAACACACTAACATTCTAATTTTTGTTGAAAAGTGGATACAGCATCAAGACCTACTTTGTTGCTCACCTTGTCCCCTTGGTACACAGATTAGGAGGTGCAGAATAGCCAGGGAAGAGTCATAACGATGCAGACAACTTGAACAAATCAGAGATATTCTGGACCATGTAATATGCAGGTGGGAATGACCAGGTACCTCCTCTGAGGAGGAGAGGGGCAAGCTTGACACTGTCTCTTGCAACAGACTGGATCTGTGGCATCTCTTTGCCTTGTGTGCAGTGCTCTGGTGCAAGGCCTCAGGAATCAGTCTGGGAATACTGCAGAGGTCTTTATGGACAATGACACACCCTCAGCTGCTCCTCACATGAATGCCCCATGGATGTAAAATCCTTCACCATGGGGTAGGGGGTTTTACAACTGAGCCAATTTGTGTAAGAGAGGATGGGTGTTCACTCCCTCTGAGCCGAGGTTATGCCACACCCCGAAAACTCATTTCCATCCCCCTTGGTTATGGGGGAATCTGTGCAAATCTGGCCTCAGAAGATGGGGTTATGGGCTGTGGCCTCCCTCCAAAGCAAGTGAGAAATGATTTTCAGGACAGCTGCTGGGTTTGATTTTCTTGTGGATAAATTCTTTTCCCTCAGCCTTGCTTATTTCTGTCTAGACCTGAGATAAATGGACAGAAGTGTCACCTTTGTCTTATCTCAAATTCCCTTAGGCAACTTAACTCACAGTCTGAATTTCCAGTTCAGAAGGTGTACTCAGGGAGAGGTGAGCTTAGGTGGTTGCAGCTTCTTTATAGAGTTTTGCCTTAATGGGGAAAAAGTTCTTCACAACAATGTTTAAGCCATTGACTATAACATTTTTGTCTCTCACATCTTTAAAGATCATGCAGCTCCAACTCCCCTGCCAGGGACATTTTCGTTTGCTCAAAGCCCTGTCCAACTTGACCTTGAACTCTTTCAATTATGGGGCATCCACAGCTTCTCTGAGAAACTTGTTCCAGTGTTTCATCACTCACAATGTAAAAAAATTTCTTCCTTATCCAATCTAAATCTACCACCTCTCTGTTGAATACCATTGTCCCTTGTCCTGTCAGTACAGACCATGGCAAAAAGTCTCTTCTCATCTTTCTCTAAGTCCACTTTATATACTCAAACATCACAATCAGGTCTTCCCAGAACTTTCTCTTTTGTAGGCTGAACAGCCCCAACTCTCCCAGTCTTTTCTCATGGGAGAGGTTCTCCATTTGTCTGATAGTTTTTGTGGTCCACCTCTGGACTTGCTCTAAAAGTCTATGTCCTTTTTTCTCCAGACCTGAATGAGGGGCTTCAGACCTGGATGCAGTACTCCAGGCAGTGGTCTTACAAAAGCAAAGTAGAAGGGGAATGTAAGTTCCCTTGATCTGCTGGTCATGCTTTTTATGCAGCCCAGAATGGATTTGGCTTTCTGGGCTGTGATTATACATCGCTCCTTCACCTTCACCTTCGTGAGCTTCATGTGCGCTGCCTCCTCAAGCCTGTCAAAATCTCTCAGGACACCATCCTGTCCCTCAAGAGAATCATCTGTGTCACTCAGTTTGATGTCCTCTGCAAACCTGCTGAGGATGCACTCAATCCCACTCCCTATGTCATCAAAAAAGATATTGAACAATACTGGCTGCAATATAGAGCTTTGAGGACATTATTTATTAGCATTCTCCTTTTGGACCCAGAGTCATTGACTAGAAGTTGTTGGATATGGCTGCCCAGCCAAATTTTCATCCATCAAATATTCCACTCATCAAATCCACATCTGTTTAATATATAGACAAGTATATTGTGTGGTGATGTCTAAGCTACTCTCTTCCACTTCAGTTATGTTGGGGCGTGATATCTAAATCCCACTGTAGTCAGTGAAGGTTTTGTCTATACAATAAGTGAACCTTGGGAAAATTTTCAGCTGATCAAACACACAAGAATATTTTAGACTGAGCTGAATAGACTTCTAGATGTCATTAACTACAGTGGGAATTTTGGACACCCAGCTTGCAGACAAACACCCAATTTCAGAAACTGAATTGCACATATGTGTAATCTAGTGCTGAAGTGTATTTTTGACTTTGGTAGTATGTCTCTGTCTAATAAAGTTTGTTTTACTTACAGATCTTTTTCTGTTAATCCTAATGATATCTTCTCTCCAAAGTGTTTTTGCAGGTTTAAAATTAATATAGCTACAGTAGAACCCATAAAAAAATCACCTAAATTGACTATATAACTTTGCTGAGTTAGCCATCGCTTAAAATATTAGATTTTTTTTTATTTTGCTTTGAATGTGCTGGGTGAACATCTTTACAGAAGTTTTTGGTATTAAAACTTAAAAGATTTAATTTTTTTCTATACATAGCTGAGGATGGGGGATTTACATTACTAATATGGCTAAAAATGTCTTGGAGCCAAATGTTGCACTTTTTCATGATAGAGCAGCAGATATTCTCCTCCTCCCCAAACTCAACCAATGTTTCTGAGGTCTAAACCATTAAACAACTGAAAAAATCTTTACATAATGTCTTACTTCTTATGTCTTTATATAAAGACAGATCCTTCCTCGTGTAGTTTCCTCTTCTGTCTCTATCTCTCCTCTCTTCTCTTTCTCTTTTCCTTTCTTTCATCCAAAAGACAGAAATATCACTTGTATTGAGTTACTGTACATTTTAAGGAAATCAATCAAAAGCTGGGAATGAACTACACTTGTCTGTTGCATTCTACATCTATGATGAGTTGGAATATGCCAGCTGTACAGCTTGTCCACAGCTGTTGTCTCTCAAATCTTTTTATAATATCCATTTTCTCTCCAACATTTACAAAGTTTATAACTGCAGTGAGAGCTGATCAAAATTATTCTAGTATGGAACATGACTAGTGTAATAGCTCTTGATTTCAAGCTATGCATAGGGATTCTATACCAGAAATAATTCTTCATATAATGCTTAAGACAGCACAGATGTCTGTGTTTGATCTAAGAAGGCATAATTAAGGAGAAAATGCTGACAAAAATAGAGTATACATACCACCAAGTAGATCAGAGGGGAAAAAACTGTGCAGAGAAAGCTGAAATGATAGTATTTGGGGAGGTTAATGTGTAGTTTGACTGTAAACCAAAAGACCAATACAGAGGATGGAAAACAAACAAACAAATGAAACCAGACATTAACTAGAAATATCCTACCACCACCAAAAAAACGCATTTGAATACAATTTGCTGATGAAAACTGAAACATCTCCAGATAATTGTTTTGGTGTGTGAATACTTCTACTACCAGTTCACAGTAAACTGCAAGAAGAAAGCTTGTTAAGAAGCCAAGTTAAATACAAATCAGTGCATGTTTAAATGCGTATACGTGTATCAGAGCTTGAACTCCAGTACTGAAACCATAACACTGTGAAATTCTGGACACATGAAGAAAACAACATATGCTCTCACCTGTACAAAGAGCATCTGTTTCCCTGCTTACTTAAATCTTTTTCATATCCCATGAGACCTATTGCAGAGTCACAGCTGATTTTGCAGTTGCTGAATAGTTGACTTTTGTGCCAAAAATCAATGTAGTCTGATGTGCTCCTGAAGTCTAAGAGAGCCAAACAGCTTGCCTTTCTCTATTATGATAAATGAATTAAAAAATAAAACAATCCATGCACATGTCCCTGACTCTGAAATCTAAGGTGGTATATGTTCATTTTCTTGAACCTTATTTTCAGTTAGCCTCGGTGGCATATTTATACTAGAGATGCAGTTGGATTGGCTCAAAATCAAGGTGGGATAGAGTTAGGAAATAGGTAGTGCTCAAACAGTGTTCAAACTTTTCCTTTGACAATCTTTTCTTCAGAAATACGGACATATACCATGTGAGACTTCTGTTGACTCACGGGAAACAAATCAGCCTTTGGGAGGAATGGGTTACAAGCAGACCACTGGCAAGTAGGATTGTAAAGGACCTTTCATCTTGAAATAACCCTTGATAAATCTGCATGAACAAGAGGCCAATGATCGTCCAGCACAGAACAACTTTAGCAGTGCCTGGGTCTCTGCTTGTGTACCACTGCCCAGGGTTCCTTTGGGGATTCCCCCTTAAGCAAGGAAACAGATACTTTTCAAAAGCAAGGCAATGGAAATCTGTTCAGTCAGTGTTTTAGCTGTGTATTTGTGGCTCTCGGCCGCTGGCCTGTGCTGATTCATACACCAACCTTAAAACATGTTATAACACACAGAAATAGTAGAACCTGGAATAACTTTGTTGGCTACAGGAAATAATGTCTGGTTTCTATATAGAATCATAGGATGGTCTGGGTTGTGAAGGACCTTAAAGATCATCTATTTCCAATCCCTCCTGCCATATCTACCAGTATACACATTTATGTCAATAACCATTTTATAAATCTATATAAACACATATGTAGATATACAGGTGCAGAAAGACATGTGCAATTATAGAAACCTACAGTTGTTTTCTTAAAGAGCCAGGGCTGAACAAAGGTGATGCAGGGTTTAGTTTTTGTTTTCTAGTGAAATCTTCCTTGTGGGAGAGATGAAGAGTGGGAATTTCTCTCCTAATTGAAAAAAAAAAATAATGGAGACTGGGGCTGCACAGCTAAGGAACCTTTTTGGAAAAGAGGATGCAATAATAAAAAGAAATATAGAGTGTAGGGATGACATATCATAAAGAGCCACTAAGGGGAAACGCAGATCCTGAATTTCAAACAGCATTCTTTGGCTTTCCAGAGTTACAGGATTCTTCCTTGCAAAGGTCTCTGTAGAAGGGTTTTTAGCACGATCACATGAGATTTATCAAGTTGATTCAAATGAATCTTTATATCCAGCTGATCCATGGTCCTGTGTGACCATGCATCTGCAGCATCTATAGTTATTATCTTAAAAGGACTGCATAACCTCTCTGAACCACCATTACTATTTGTAAACATCTGTTCTCTTTGACCATTTATGGATCCTCAGAAACAGTTTATGCTCATTACTTACATGTATTATCAATACAGAGTTTGGTCAATTCTGCATCAGAAACTATGTGAGATAGATTTTGGGATGGTCAGATTTTCCATGGTAATTAACACATTTAAGTAATTTTTAACCATCAGTTGTCTTATGAAGCTTTTTAAGCCACAATATGAAATACAAAAAATGTCAATATATGTCACTTCAATTTCAAAACGTAATTATTAGTCAAAGTTATGAATTATTATAAATAATTGTAAAAATAAATTACATTTTAAAATTATGTTATTCTTTTGTGTACAGAGAATAACAATATTTTATATGTGATTAACAATAGCAATTTTAAAAGACATCTACTCTTCAGGAAAAAGAAAGAAAAAAAAAAGCATACAGGCAGTCCTCACAATTTAACTCTATTCATTTGAAAATCAAAGATATATACTTATAGCCCAGTGATGGGCTTGGTTTAGCTTTTTAACAACATGAAGGAACAAATCAGAGAAAAAAGGATTTTTTTCATGATGAACGAAGAAGTATTTCATCTATGCATGGCAGATCAAGGGTTCATGTGTATCTGGTAAAATCCTCAGTGAAAAAATCAAAACCAATCAGACAACAATAAGAGATCTGTTTCATAGAGGCTAGTCTTCTGAACATTTGGGCTATGAACTGATTTTAGCATGTGCTCAGTCTACTGTCACATATCCAGGGTTTTGCTTGTAATGAATGGCCAGCCATAGTCTTCTGCACTCTTAGGTCCTGTCAAACTATAAAGGACAATTCTTTGTATCTGCAGCATTTTTTATTTATGAACAATGATTTGTGCTGTTCTTTTCTACAAGTCACAAAATTTCAAGGAGCTGTGAGTCTATGTAAAACTCCTATCTCCATGTCTCTATGGAATTAGTAAAAGACATCACAGTATAAGAGAGCAGGGAAGAAAAAAGGCAAAGGTAAATTTTATGAAAGCTAGCTTTTATGGGACAAAGAAACCAATGAAAGAAAAAACTCATTCCTATTATTTGCAAATTGGTAAGAACATAGTTGATTATTACGTGTTGTAGAGAAATAATATTTCTTCTAATTAGCTCTTTTTGGTAAACAAAAAGACCAAAAAATTTAAAGCTCCTTTCTATCATTATAATTATAAAAATAGTAAATGAGCATTTGACAAGCTTTTACACTTTAACCTTAAAACTTGTCGTTCTGTAAATACCAGCACTTAGACTAGGCTTTATAAAAATTTCAGTTATATACTTCCTACAGTATTCGGCAACTAAATTGGTTTGCCTTGGCTGCTTGAGACACCCTTGTGAGACAACCTTGTGAAGGTTCAGAAGTTATTCATAGGAGGAGCAGATGTGTAGAAAACCAGCATAGAGTTACAAGCACTCACACAAAGTTATAGATCATTCCTAATTCTCATTTAATTGAATAAATAGGTGAAACAAGAAAAATAAAAATCAAAATTAAAAAATCCCCCACAACTCACAACAGATTACAGTAGTTTATCTGTATTTATAATCTTAGAACCGTCCAAAGGTACTAAGCTATCATGCTGCACTCTGAGTGGTATAACAGCAACTATTTCAAAGAAGTAAAGTCAGAATGAAGAAAAACAATTTCTTGCTCCTAACGGAATTATTGATCCATTATTTCTAATCCTCGTCTTTTAATCTTGTCAGAGGTGAAGAAAAAATAGAAATATGTCCAGTAGTGCAAGAGGAAACATCTGTGGCTTTATGCTTTTGTACAGAAACATGCTCTGTATGAGGTATGTGCCTCGAGTTCTTCTTCAACCCCGAGAGAGCTTGAATTAATTCACAAATGAAAAGTTGACGGAGTGTACAGGTGGAGAGGATTAGCTGAGTGAACTGAACTTCCACTCCTCGTGCAGCAGTTGGTAATGGAGTCTGTTAGAACTGATGAGGAATGTTTCAGCAAGCATCTATGTGCTGAAATATTCATAATATTGATCACAGTGACCACATCAGCTGAATTTTCTCAGATCTAGGGCAAAAGAGTTCATGAAAAAGAAAAAGAAAGGTTACCATTGAATAATCAACTGTTAGGGTATTCATTAGACAGGAACTCTTCTGTTCAAGTCTTAGACTGATAATTTAGAACTGAGTTTGAGCTTGAAATAATAAATATCTAAGCCTGTGCTAGTCTGCAAATATTTCATTCATAACAAATAAAGATAAATTTGTAACAAGAAAAGGGCTTTATGTTAATATGAAAGAGATACCTAAAAATTTTAGATGAATAATACTCTGGAAATATGTCTGTATTAGCCATTGGGTGTGAGAGACATATTAAAAAAAAATAGGAGGTTGAATTTACGTTTCTAATCAATTTGTCAACGTGATTTATCTTTTCTTTTGCCCAGTCCTTTTCAAATGTACCTATTTCGAAGGCCGTGTAAGCCCTCACTATCTAAAGGACTGCAAAGTGGTACTGGTTACCTGTTGTGCTTTACTAGCTCAGTTTTGAAAGAATACCTGAGATTAAAACAGAAAATTTAAAGTTCTACTCTTTAGAGAAGTGCTCCAGAGAAAACTGGCAGTTGTATATTTATGTAGCTCGATGATTTTAAAATAGCACTGTTATTTTTATTTATTTTTAATAAGTATGTAAAAGTGTTTTTAATGCTGTAATTAATTCTGTCAGAAATGTTGTACCTAAGAAATACTCCTATATGTGCTCAGGAAAGCTGTATTTTTAGTAATTGAAGTGAAAATTCACATTGTAGTGGTTCTGCAATAATTTGTGACCAAGTATATCAGTATATGGAAGGCCCAACCATGGAAGGAAAAGATATCTATATAAAGATAAGATATATAGATATATAGATATATAGATATATAGATATATAGATATATAGATATATAGATATATAGATATATAGATATATAGATATATAATCTTCACTCCAAATAAGAAAGTGAAGTTTGTTGATGAGGTAAGAAATGTTTAAATATTTTCTTGTGAGAATCATGGAATTAAAGTGCTCAGGGCCTCCTTCTGGTAAACAGAGTTGGCGCTGGGGAATTAAATCAGCAACAATCTAATGATGTTGTCCACAAGGCCTTTCTTGCTGAAAAGGTATATAAGTAATTGGCTTATTACATATCATTGCAGACCCCTTGAAGATTCATTTATGGAGATAGGAGTCTGCCCAAAGGCTGTGTAAAGTTCCAGAAAGGCAAGTGCAAGGTCCTCCACCTGGGTCAGAGCCACAAAAATGATCAGAGTGCTGTAATCTTCTCTCCTGTGAAGAAAGGCCAAGGGCTACTCATCCTGGAGAAGAGAAAGTTCTGGGAAAACCTTATGGTGGCTTCCTGATAACTAAAGAGAGCTCATGAGAAAGATGAGGAAAGGCTTTTAAATAGGCTTTTAAATTCAACCTCCTATTTTTTTTAATATGTTGAAATAGGACAGTGGTAGTGGTTTTAAACTGAAAGTGGGTAGACTTATATTGGAAATAAAGAATATTTTTTTTACAGCGAGTATGGTGAAACACTCTAACACCAGGTTGTCCAGAGAAGTTGTGGATGCCCCATCATGGAAGGAGTTCAAGGCCAAGCTGGACAGGACACTAAGGAACCTGATCTAGTGAAATATGTCACTGACCATGGCAAGAGGTTTATGAATGAATATTGAAGGTCCTTTCCAACCCAAACCATTCAATGATTGCTCATTAAATCTCTTCATATTTAAGCAAAAATATGCATTTAATTTGCCTCAAGGAGTAAAATAAAAATTCACCAACAGAATTCAGTTAGTCTGGGTATACACTGAAACACTGACATACTTCAAAATAGGATGTAATCAGATGTAATTGAATGTAATCAAAGTTTTGCCCATTCTATACTCAGCTAAGACCTTCTTGTACTAGAATTTATATCCCATTTTTCATCTTGTTATTCCTATATTCCATAGTTTTCAACACATATAGGAGTAAAGTATTCATGCTCTAATAATTTAGAAAAACTTTTAATTAAGTCTTTAATTTTGCTCTTTATCCTTCTAATTAGATAATAATAGAAATAGAAATAAACTAGTAACATTTCTCTGCAGTAATTGTATGGTGAGATGTGGAAGGAGAATTTTTATCAGAGATGCTATGTGCTGACAGTGCAGAAACATCTCCAGAAATTAAAGAAAGTTATTAATAATAGTAATGACAGTCCTGATCATCTGCTAATCCTTGAAAGAACCGAATTACTCAGACTTTCACTATGGGAAATTTTTAATGCTTCTGTGCCATTAATACATTAGGATAACACAAGACAGCCTAAATGTTTGCCCTCTATGTAGTCTCTAAGTAATTGATAACAATCTTTTTTTTTTTTTTTTAAATTTAGGCATACCTAATATGAAAGAGTCAACATTTGGCCAGCATGTCATCTCCTGGAAGACTAACAGCCCTGCAAGATATTTAAATTCCTAGATAAATACTCTTCATCAAAAGAAAATATCCTCTACAATGTGTATCTTTCAAAGCCATATTTCAAAATTAATCACGGTTAAAAAAAGTTAAGGACATGTTGATACATTGTATTAATATATGAATCAAAACTTTAAACCCACCTCTAATTATATAATTTTCCTTGAATTAGTTAAATTTAGTATTTCTAAATTTAATTTTCAAAGATGCAATCTTTGTTGTTTTATCAGCATGTGTAATTTAAAGGTCAAAGTAAATGAAATTCATTCTAGGTTCTGTCACAGACTTAAATTTTCCATTAAGTAAAATGAGCCTTGACTTTAGTTTCTCATGAATAATCAGGTTCATTGACCAGAAAATTTAAACAGAAAATTATTTAAAATGAGATTTTTTTTATTAAAGTGTGAGTTATTATAATGCACTCTCATAGAATGTGTTTGATTCAAAATTAATGAAAAACCCCATAGAGAAGAAAAAGAAAAGACTGGTTCTAGGGCTTAAAATTAATTTAATGTTTATTTAATTAAATTAAAATTCTACCTTTCTAATAATGTTTCCTCCTTTTAAAAATTATTGTAATTGTTGGAATTAATATGATATTAGATTAAGGAAATTAATTTCAAGGAATACATTCATTATTTTCAGTTTAATAAGGTTTTGTACATGCAACAGCTTTTAAGAGAGATGTTACTCCATGTATTTTCAGGAGCTGATTGTAAGAAATACTGGGTGATTTAATAGGTTATTTTTGTCTTTTATGGGGATTTATAATCTGTTCTATCTTCTCTAAATGAAAGGAAATAAAAAAGAAGAGTTGTCTTATTCAAACTAAAATCGTGGAAGTCTCAAATCAGGTCTGCTTGATGAATTTCTAGTATAAAAGACATATTTACTTGATTACAAACAGCTGAAATCGCCATATGGTTGAACCATCAGCCAGGGAACAAAGTAATTGTCCCATGGATAACAATAATGTGAACATTCTCTTGAAATATTCAGCATCATTTCCAAGTTTGAGGCATTTTGTCATGTGGTAATTTCTCAGTGGATTTTTTCCTGGCTTCTACCTTATTAGTGAACAGCACTGCGTTCTTCCTTTTCTCTAAAGTTTCTTCTATCCCATGTATTTGAATTAAATATAAAGGGTGGTGCAAGAAAACAGTGCATTATTTTTTATTTATTAAAAATAAAGGGTAGTGAAATTTTTAGTTTCATACTGATTGTGGTTTAGTGTTAGTATTTGCAGGATTGTTCTTATACTTCTATGCATTCCACATTTATTGGAAATAAATAACCATCTCTCCTTAGAATTAAAAGAAATGAAAGAAATGAAAAGAAAAAACTATTCCTGGTATTCTTGGTTAAACAAGAACAAATAATCATCTTGAATACTCCTGTCAATATATGCAGCAAATACATTTAATGCAGACTTCTATAATTTTCCTTTTAAAAAAAGAAGAACTTTATAATTTGCTTGTTTTTCTCTTGCCATGTAGCTGTTTATTGTCTACAGAGAAAAGGACTGTTAGAAAATATCTTACCCCTTTATTTCCTTTCTTCCCCGATTCTCTGGACAAATTATGATTCTCAGTAGTTACACCATAATTGTTCTTAAATAGCTTGACAGACCTCATATCCAGCTCTCAATTTGAATTCAAGTAATATTTGATGGAAAGAAGAGTGTGAACTAAAAAAATCTTTGAAAGAGAAAAATAAATTATACTGCTAAGGTCTTCTGAAGATAAGGTGAAACATGAACATTTAATCTAAGGAGATTAAAACACAACCGAAAATATATATACATAAATTTAAAAACAGGCTTCCTTTGGAGGGAAAATAATAATTCCAAAACAACAAAAGAAACAATACAAAATTTAGATATTAACTTGGGAGAATTAAAAACTTGCAAAAAACCATAGTTCTGGTAGGTGTTGACGGGACAGTAGATAGCAAAATAAATATGAGTTTGATATGCCTTTGCCTTAGAAAAGATGCCTGTATGTTTTGGAATATATATGCAATTTTATTAAGAAAAGAAATGTCTAAAATAGTTACATTATATAAGTTCCTTATAAACCATTACAAATATTATTATACCTACTAGAAAAGAAATTAATAAGTTGAGAAAAATAACAAACATTAAATCCTCATTAACATGATAATCTTCAGAGCTGCTAGTAAGGGCAATAAAAAGAATCTCATGAACAACTGAAATTAGCACAAAACCAAGACTTGCTTGACATTTGGAGAGGAAAAAATGGTGTAACTGTGTGAAGAAGTGTTTCTTTTTTTCTTTTTCTTCTGTTTTTTGGAGAAGAAATGTTTACAAATACAGTAGATTTATAAGCAGTTATTTGTTTAAAAAAGACAAAACAAGTTGTCTCTATTTTCTATCAATATATATATGAGAGCAAGAAAGCACTCCAAATTCCACTACTGATACTAGCTTTAAAGAATACCAAAGTAGACACTATATAGTTAACATATGACCTTTACCTACTTGTTTAAGATTGCAGTGGCTGTAGACTTAGCAGGACATTCTGAACAAAGCTTACAACAAACCATGTGACATTTGAAGACCATGTAAAACTAGAGATGCAAGTAGGCCCAAACAGCAGTGTATTCATTCTCCACAGTCTTTACTTTCAGGGTCTTCCTAGGTGCTTTCTTTTCTGACTGTATGAAAGCTTATTTGCTGCCATTTTACTCAGCCAGTGTGCAGTTATTAAAAGTTACTCTCAGTTTGCAAGACAGAGCACTGTGACCATAACCTTTCCTTTCATGGAAACCTTTTAATTCTCATTCAGTTCTCTTCTTTTAACTGAGGTTGGACCTACATCAAGAAGGAATAATATCTTCATGCCCTTAAACATAACCTCTTCATTTTTTCCTACCGCCTGTAGCATTCTATCCTTGTCCCAGGTGTACAACAAGGTCAAAATCATGGTCCCTCCTACACTGTTAGTCAGAGATGGCCTCGATGTGGGATTCCTATGGCATTTCTGATCCAGATTAGATAGTCTTTCAAGTTGTGTGACTGAAATACATATAAAATTTTCCATGAAAAAGACAGTGTCAGCACTTCCTGTCCCCACTGAAATTCTCAGAAGTTCAATGTCCCTTCTTTGTTATGAGTAGTCTGAAATTTCAAGTCATCTTTTTGTGTCAGTAAGATTCGTCTTGAGTACTTTTATGCCTTGGAAGTGTTTGTTTGTTTCCCATTTTCTCAAAAGGTTTGCATTTGAACTCAATTTAAATGAGAAAGGGAAAAGCTAGACTTCTGTCTTGGGATCTTTACCTCTAAATCTAAATAAGTATATCACTCTAGTTATATTTTTATGTTAGTATGTTTTCATTCCTTGCATATTTATTAGCTATGTTGCACATGACTAAAACACAAGCCTCTCTTTTGAAGTGCAATTCATAAATATCAAATGAGAATTCTTAGTCTGTAGTTCGACTTCGTATATTGAGAATTCAGGTGGTGAGCTGACTAAATTGATTTTTTTTAATTGAAGATAACAAAAACCATATGGTTCATCACAGATGAATTAATATTTGAAGGGACTGTATGAGCCTCAGTTTTGCATCCAAGATTCTTCAAGTTCAATCACTCATTCATCTTTTTCCATTTTTGTTATAAAGCATTTTTAGGTTTAAATAAAAACATTAAAAATAAAATAAAAATTTTTGAATTATCTATACAGACTAAAATTTAACATTTTTGAGTGAAGCCACACTTCAGTCTATTTTTCCACTGCACTTCCTGACGATAGATGAGAGCAGAATTCAATACATATAACAAAGCCATTAGATTTAGGCTATTCCAGATAAACATGTAAAAACATAATAAAAAGATAAAACTACTTCCAAAGAAGATGCTGCTATGATTTCTTTCTTCCCAATAATGAAAATTACTCATACAAATGTACATTTATATAGTTGAAGTTAGATTAAGAAATGATGGATCAAAAGACAATATTTGTATCACTTGAAAGTCATGAACAAAGTAGTCATATATGTCATAACTCTGTGATAAAGTTTAGTATTAAAAGAGATAACAAAGTTACTTCCATTTGTAAACATTACATTTCAATGTTGTGTTCATTCATCCTGTTTGGATGAACTATTTCAAGATTAAGCTTTAAAAACACTTGTGGGGCTCAGACAGACTGAGAAAAACCAACCTCCCAAATATTTCTCCTCAGCTGTACTTCATGCTAAGAAATAGAATAACATTAAATATAATAAATATGCAACTGAAAAATAAGAATAGACAAAAAAGGTTCCTTAATGCTTCTCTTACCCTGAGAAAATGATTTTTAAATAGCGAAAAAATAAAATGAAGTTTAAAATCTAATGAATTCAAGTTAAAGAGCTATGCTGTCCTCAGAGCTTATCATCCATGAAAGATAGAAAACCAGAAATGCTTACTTAAAGCAGATTTTAGAGATGCCTTGTCCATTATCATTCTCAAAACAGGATTATCACCAAGACAAAGCCAGATCAGTCAGATTTGAAGCAGGAAATATCCACAGACATGGTTTTTAATGCATCCCCTCTGGACAATATTTTACAGTGGTGAACTTTCTGCCAGCTGGAAAGGTTTTTCCTGATGTTTAATCTCCCCCTCAAAACAACTCTGCTACACCATCTGCAACAACAGGGAAGCATTTGAATCCGCTTTCTTTGAAACTGCCCTCCAAAAAATTATAATGTCAGTTCATGAGGCTCCTCTCCACCAGACAGTTCTTTCAGTTTGACCTCCTTCACAGGTCATGCTCTAGCTCTCTCTCACTATCTTGGTAGTTGTCCACTGGGCCCTGCTCAACCTTTTTTTTTTTTTGAGGCATTTTTGCCATGGGGCCAAGTAAAATACAACTGGGCCTGGTAATTCAGATGTAACCTCCTCAGGGCTAAGATGAGATAATAAAAACAATGGGATAATGATTTTACTCAACTTCTTGCTCTCCTCTTCCTAATGTAGCCTACTATACACTAAACCTGCAATAAAAGGCACACTTTGGGCTTACCATAATCTTAGTGCCTGCAGTAACACTGAAGTGCTTTTCAGCTAAACTATTTTTCAGCCATTTTATGTTGTTCTCAAGCATATGGTCACTCTCATCAAGGTTCAGAACTTTGTACTTCTCTGTGATGAAGATGAACATGCAAATTTAATTGCTAATAATGTTGAAAATGTTGTATGTGAATCCTCCTGCAACAAGACATCGAAAATATTTCATCATACTGAGTCTTCATCTATTGTGTGATTTAACCATTTGGATAGTGTATATTATATTTTCCTATATGTGTGTGCTTAAGCCTGGAACCTGCTAAGCTGATGGAATTTTAGGTGAACACTAAGATTCCCAACTAGGTCAGTCCCAAAGCAATATTTACAGGAGCTAAATATATGAACCCAATTGACTATTTCTGTGCCTAAAATGTTACAATGTTGTGTACAGAAGGCAGCTGTTAATTTTATTCATTCTAGATCATAAACAAAACATAATATATTCTATGTCTCATTGTACAGAATAAGTACACCCAAATATTCGGGGAGATAAGATTAGACTGATCATGTTTGATACCAGTTTTGTGGAATCATTTCATAGTTCTCCAACCCAAGGTTCACTGTGCCTTTCTGTGTTGCTTGTGCTGGTCTTTCTAAGCTTTCATCATCTCCTTTGTTGCTGGGTCTTAGAACTCAGAAATCTCAGTGGTTTCTGCCCTTCACCACACAATTTATTTTCTTAGCTCCAGCTACAGTCAGTAGTGATGTGGCAGTGGTATCTTCAGAGCTCTGGATTCTTCGGTTCTACAGACCAGATGTAGCACTAGCACTTAGGACACTAGTAAACCAATACAAACTTCTGAAAAATCCTTCATAATGACTAAATAAAATTGAAATGTATCTTTCCATTTATTTTATAGCCTGAAGATAAGGAGACTAATCAAATATATTAGTTACAAGAAGATTCAAACTGCCAATATTTCAATGTAACATTTTTGATGGATGTGGAGTAATCCACTATGTAGGTAAACATTATGTAGGTAAAATATTGCCATATACAACATGGTAATCAAAGATGTATTTCTGGTGCAAGTTGGAACAGCCTGAAGAAAATCTGATTAATTAGTTATGGCAGTTTACTGTGTTTCACTGAGAAGTTATACACTGTAAAATTTTAACTGAATTGAGGAATATTCTTTAGCTGTTTGTCCTATGAACTTCTGAGATTGTTTACAGCTTCCCTCTAGCAATAAGAAATAGTTTTCTATGGCATTGACCTTTAAGCAAAGAAGACTTTCTAAAGTACTAGAAAGAAAACAGCTGACATAAGCTCTGTGAACTTTAAGAGAACTAATAAGAAAATCTTAGTGCAGATGTGAAGACAGACTCTACTCTCATCGTTGTGCTGTAATCAGTATTATGTGAAGGTAGACTAATGTATTCCTCCTCAGTGTTACAAGACTTAAAGGACCTAGCAAATAAGTTCTACCTTCAGAGATATTGCAGAGTCTTGGTGGAGGCAGGACTCTTCTTCCTTGAGCTTAGACATTTAAATATTCAGTGTAAGGATCATTTTTGTCCATGATTAACTAAGGCTAATTTAACAGGCAGTAGATAGATTGGTAATCACCAAAGGAAATTCATACGGTTTTAGATCAGAGCTCAAATTTCTATTAATTGCCCTACAGAGCCTTTATTTCTCCTGCTGACTAAGAGCAGCCTAGGATGATTAGCACAAAAGTAGAACTCAGAACACCTTTCTGCTATTCACACCTAAAGTCTGTTTCAGCTGGGGTGCTGTAGGGTGTCTGAGATATTCTTGCGGGCATATGAAAGAGAACATAAAGACAATTCATGTTTGATTTTTATTCTGAAAGGACAAGTGGATCTGAGGTAGGATACCTAGCAAACTCAAATGTTTAGAGGTGCTTCTGTGTAGGCTATTGAATTAATACCTCCAGATTCTAAGACAGCAGAAGTCATGGCAAACATCCACCATCAAAGTTTAAGGATCTTTATTCTTAGGGTCTGAAAGCAATTTTTAATAAAAATACCTATGCTGTCCATCACACTCTGTTAACTGAACCTGTTTCTGACACAGTGTTGGTAGTGTGCTCGACCTGAAGGAGTCTTTCAAAGGTATTTTGTAATTTTTATAACATTGCTTCATTTATTTAAATTAGTTGAACCAAAGCCCATAGTAGAATAGCAAAGTCAAACACTTTTGATCATACATATCCATGCTATAACAGGCTGAGTGAAATTTACAGAACATTTTGTTAAATGACTGGTATTTCAATGACACTTAGAAAATTGGAAATAGAATAAGTTTAATTCAAAATTAGTATTAAAACACAGATATGTTACTGCATTCAAGAATGTATTCATTTTATATCATGTTTACACATGGCCTCAATTTATTTTCTGGTTTTATGGCAATTAACCACTGTTAGAAGTATTCAAATTGCTTCACTTGATTTTTTCTGAATGTTATTTTTTTATTTGCTCTTATTTGTCAAAGTTGTTATTCCTTCTTAGACAATTAAAAAAAAATCATCAAAATTGTTTGCAATGGTTTCTCTTAATGAGCTGTCATGATACACAGCTTAGCAAAAGACATAATTGTGTGTGTGTACAGAATTAATAAAAATAGATTCTATAAAAGCCACATAGTTTTATCATTTATATCCTTTATTTCAGTACTTAAAGTTTCTGAGTACCCTGGGATGTTTTCCAGCAGAATACATTAATGCATTATGTTACTCACAGGACAATGGATTGCTTTTGACTTGCTTTTGATGTATGAAGTATCTTCTTGGATGGGAGAAAGATTGTTCATCATGAAATATAATTAATTTAGCAAAATGAACATTTCCTCCTTAGTGTCTTCATCTCCTTATATTTTGCTCTACTAATGCTTAGTTTTACATGTTGCTGTTCCTATACAGTTGCCACAACTTAAGAGACAGTTATATAAATAATGTCTATAATTAAGTTATTCTATTTTCTTTGGTTTCACCAAAATTTTATCTAGTATTTTAATTAAAACCTGTAGTTTGGTTTTGTTGTCTTTTCAGTATTTTCTTCAACATTTAATTCATGTTTTAATTAATTAAATCAACTCCCTAATTAATCAAGGTCTTATTCTAAAATCAAATTAATTTTCTTCCACTCCAGGCTGCAACATCCAGTTCTCCAATTCAAAACCAGTGTATGGCCAAGTCTTCCACAATGTCTACACTACAAAGAGGAAACATTAACAATGCACTTGTATTTACTGCAAGTATATAACTGTAAGTTTGATGGCTTTTCTGATAAGAAATTTTACAGAAAATGGGACCACAGAAAAGTTGCTGGCCTAGATTTATTAAATCATTTTGTGTAGTAAAACACAGGATACCACATTAGCTATTTTGGAGAAGGTGAGAATTGGAGTAAGAATTATGTGATGCAAGTGGCTTTTGAGATGGAGAGTATGCGTCAGACTCAGCCTATTAGAAGTATTCAGATATGATAAGCTCAAAGAGGTATTCTGTTTTATAACTTCATGTATTATTTTTTAGGGGAAAAGAATCTGTGAAGGAAATTTATTTGTGATTGCTGTGGTTTGACACTGGCCCAATGTCAGGCACCCATAAAGGCCATTTGCTCACATGCCCCTGCCACAGCTGGGCAGAAGAGAGGAAACAAAAAACGACAAAGTGCTCATGAGCTAAGCACCAGGACAAAACACTTCAAGGGCAATAAAGGCTCAGCTTAAAGTTTCAAAGTGAATTCATTACTAACAGAATCAGAGAATGATAATGGGAAGTAAAATAAGCCCTCAAAACACCTTTTTTTTCCCTCCCTCCTCCCCCCCGATAGTACAGGGAGAGACGGCATGGAGTTTTGGTCAATTTGTCACCCGAGGTTTTCTTCCACTGCTCTGGGAGAGGAGTCCTTCCACTGTGAGACCATGGGGTCACTTCCCAAGGAAGAGAGTTCCCTCTGAACTTCTCTAGCATGGCTCCAATCGCCCAAGCAGCAGTCTGCCCAAAACTGCTGCAACATGAGTCCTTGCCACAGGCAGACAGTCCTCCCAAAACTGCAGCGGCATGTGGCCACAGAGTCCAGTCCTCCAAAGGCAGGCTGCTCCAGAGAGAAGAGACCCTCTCTCTTCACCAGATCTCCCCCAGGATCACAGCCTCCTCCAGGCATCCACCCACTCCAGCATGAGCACCTCCCTCACGGGCTGTGGGTGGATCTCTGCATCCCCCTGGACCCCCATGGTCTGTCAGGGCACAGCTGCTTCACCCTGATCTCACCACAGCCGTCAGAGGAATCTCAGCTCTAGTTCCTGGAACACCTCCTTCCCCTCCTTCTCAGACCTCACTGACCTTGATGTCTCCATGTTGTTTTCCCTCACATTTTCTCACCTCCTCCTCCTCTCTGGCATGCCCCTCTTTGCTTTGATTTTCTTCTTAAATGCATTATCACAGAGGTGTTACCAACCTCTCTAATTGTCCCAGACTTGGCCAGCAGCATGTCCATCTTTAGAGGCATCAGGGAGTGGCTCTGCTGGATATGGTGGAAGCTGCCAGCAGCTTCTCACAGAAGCCACTTCTGTGGTCCTCCCCGCTACCAAAAGCTAGGCTGTGCAAAACCAACACATTTATGTTGTGTTGTGCCTGTATAAGTTGGACTGTTCTGTTCCCCCTATCATGCAATGGTTCTGCCCTGGTTCTCCCTTCCCTCCTTTATGCTGCCAGTTATCCCAACTCTCCCCCAGCTGCCTTGGAGATTATTGCACCCTTTCTCAAATCCCTCCCCAGTGCCCTGTCCGTCACTCGATGCTACCACCCTTCTCTCTAGAAACTTCCAGCTAGAGTCGAGTGATTGGTTCGGGGACTGGGGCCCCACCCTCAAGGTATCCCCGTTGGTGTTCTCCCTAAGTCAATCTTTTGTATCCCACTCCCCTCTGAAACCCTATTCGTCCAAGGACTGACTCCTCCCTTGTTTTCCTCCCTCCTTATCAGCTGTTGCAACTCCCCCCCCTTCTTCTTTGGCTGTTGGTTCCCGTGGGACTCAATAAACCTAGATTCACCACAGCTGGAGAGCGCTCTCTTATTTCTGCTGACTGTAGCCATAAGCCAAGCCACAAGGTAGCCTGCTGTGCTACCACAAGGTAGTGCTGCTGTCACAGCACAGAGCGTTTGCCTTAGGTGGTGTCCCGAACCACGGAGATCGGGATAGTGCCCCCGTACTGCTAGTGGTGCTGGATAGCTAGCCGGGACGTCCGAGAAGGATGATCAATCTTTCTCCAGCTGGACCGCTTCACATTTACATTAAGTTGAAGAAAATCTAATGCATCAATGAAAATCAGACAACTGACTGGAAAGTGTGAGTTCACCTTGAAGAACAGGCAAATGAACATGAAGTGAAAATAAATGCTGCAAAATGTGAGGAAGAGGAATTAGAGCTTAATAGCTACAAAAATACATTGTAATATAAATAGAAAAATCTGCTATATGAGGCCTCTTTGTGGCGAGTGGCTGTCTGTACAACAATGTTCAAAACTACCACAGGCACATTTACATATTATCACTTCAAGCCTGAAAATAAGTTTTCTCAGCAATCATGTGTTTTATGAGAAAAAGATACAAGAAATTATAAAGGAGACTCTAAATGTACGTCAGGTATTTTAGGGGCTTGCTAAGTTCAATAGGCCAGTGGAGGCAAGGCTGGTGTAGCTCCATGTCCCCAGTTTGTTTTTTTCCTGGGTGATTTTCTTTTTTTTTTTTTTTTTTTTTAATATCCTGCTACTTTCTTCAGTTTTCTAGAGAGTGTATCTTAGCCTTAATTATACTACTGATCAATATCACCACTTTTGTATTTGGTAAGTGGGGATACTCTTCTAGTATCTCAACTTATAAACTAGTTTTAAGCATTCCCTTAGGGTTTTTAGGTCATTCTGGTAATGAAAACTTCTCTTTTTGTGTTGTACTTTACTTTTCATCATATTTAAAATCCCAAATGTCTTTATAAAATTCTAGGATTTAAAAAAACCCCATACTTCATTATATTTCTTCTTAATGAGGATTAGCTTACTCGTCTTCATAAATAAAGTACTCTGCATTGCCGGTAAAGCAGTATTTCCACATGAAAGATAGTTTTATTCATTGCACTGAATGTACCTTTCCCTAAAGAATAAAAGGGAAGAAAGATTCCTATGGTTCTTTCTTCTCCCTTTTCATTCTTGCCTGTGTTTACTTTAATCATTTAGAAGCTAAGAAACTCAAGATTAATTCCCTTAGAAACTGAGATTAAATGATGGACAAAGCATGCAGGAAAGTTCTGAATAAATTGCATTCAAGTGAGCAGACCAGAATGGTTGCCTGCAGATTGCTCCTTAATAAAATTTCAGCATAATCAAAAAGCAAGGTCACGTGCAGACAATTACTGCCAGCGGTGGTGGGACTTGCTCTCAGCAAGTTGGCTTCAAATAGATGTAAATTTTTTTTGTACTTTATGAAAAAATGTAGGCAAAGTGTATCAAAGGGTAATGAACGTTTCTAAAACTGGTGACATCGGGTTCAACCCACATCCAATCGCACACACGCACACTCAGCTTAAGTATACACATGTGAACACCTAGGCATGCTATGCAAGTGCATGAGGATTGACACATATGCACAAGGCTTCCACTAAAAAGGAAAAACAAGACCAACTATTGACCAAAGAAGTAATGAAAACAGAGAATACAGTGTGCACAAATTATAGTGGGAGGGGAGATGCCAGTTTACATTTATATATATTGAAACAAACTTTTATTTTCCCAAATACTAATTTGGTCCTTTTGTTGAAACGGGGATGTTTTAAAAGCAAAAGTGTCTAAAGTAGAGAAGCAAAACAGCTCAGTTAATGTGCTGCTGATTTTCACACAAGGCTTAATGGAACATATATATCACATAAAAGAAGATGAAAAAAAGAAAAGTTAGTGACAGTTTTCATTTGTATTTCTTTAATTTAAGGAGATCTTTGTAGTTTTTTGCATGAGTTAGCAGTTTAGAGAATAATCAGTTTTCACTACTTGCTTTTCATAGAGCTGTTGAAAGACTTTATTTCTAAAGTTGAGCTCAGACAATGTCCTTCTGTGTGCTCTGGGTGACTTACTTATTTTGAAAATGTGGATCATTATATGTTATGACACAGCTTAATATTTCCCAATAACGAGGCTCTACTCTGCAACTATTACTACTGTCTCAATCACACAATGGAAGAATAAAATTTTTAAGGACTTTGTAGTAGAAAAGTTCAGCCCTATAGCTGCTTGGAATGGATAATTTATACCAACCCCTACAGTACAAGGAACTGCATTGTTACCCATTAATGTGGCATCAAACATACAAAAAGAAGTGTACAATTGTAAAAACGATGGTAAATTTAAGCCACAGAGTTACCTTGCTTATAGAAAGAAAATGCTGGAGCCATGAGAATGTCAGTGAAAATCTTCACAGCCTAAGATATATTTTTATAATGGGAAAATAAAATAGAAAATTAAATCCTGAAGTGCAGTTTTTCCAGGGAAAGTTGCATTAATTTTTTTACAAATGTCTTTATTTATCATGAATAATGACTAAACCATCGTGTGCAGAAAGAACATGAATACTGACATATATTTTTATTGTGACTACGGTGCCATAAAACTGATTTACTCAACAGAGAGAGGTAAAAAAACAAAAGAGAAAACCATAACAAAAATACTCTATTTCTGAGGGGAAAAAAAGGAAAGCAAGAGGCAGTTTTCCCCAGTAAGAAAGACAGCAATTTGGGATTTCTATGCAAAGAATTGAGGAAGCTTTTTGTTCATTTCTTTGTAGATTTGTGTAAGGGTTTTTGCAATCCAAAGGACTTATTTCATTTTCTTAATATAAAATAATACTATTCATTTGAATTACTACTGAAATTTTCACTAATGATTTTTTATAAGTTGTTGATGTTATATGAAACATATGGTTGTCTAGTAATGGAAAGGTCATATAGATAAGTAACAGAAATGTGCAACAACACTTTAAAATATTTTATAAACAGCAGCAACTGTTTCATTTTAATTTCTATAAATTTTGCCATCTTTAGTAAAAGATTAATACTAAAGGTGTTCACTTAAGTATGCAGGAAAATAAAAAGAGGAGTTGAGCCTATCTACTCATGAGTGGTGCCTTATTCAAATTAACTTATCTTGAAGGGAACTGAAACCAAGTACACATCTTAGTTTACCATCCTAACCTGATTTGAAGAGGGAGTGGAGAATGGCTTTAATGTTGTTTATATCATGAATGTTTCTGCTGTACAGCCATTTCCTTCACTTCTCCTGCTGCTGTGAAGCGTCTGCACCTTAAAGACAAGGTCAGACAGACTCTGGAGAGGA
This sequence comes from Molothrus aeneus, assembly GCF_037042795.1. Classification (NCBI taxonomy): domain Eukaryota; kingdom Metazoa; phylum Chordata; class Aves; order Passeriformes; family Icteridae; genus Molothrus; species Molothrus aeneus. The sequence continues at coordinate 70,535,125 of NC_089647.1, read as the reverse complement.
AAGAGGGTAGCAGGGAAGGTGCTTTAGCTGTCCCCAGTAGTGTTAGTGTGATAACACCAACTAGAATGACTGGGGCTAATGAAGGAGAAAGAATTATTGTCAGTCTTGCTTTGGACAAACACTGGCAAGAGCTGGTCAAGAACTAGCATATCCAAGCTAAAGAATGCCAGCAAACACATCTATTAAAAGACTAAAGAGATAGTGTGGGTCTTCAGGATTGCTTTGAAAGGAACAATCACTTTCAGATGGAAAGTGCTAAGAGTGGACAGTTCAGATGGAAGCCCAGTGCTGAGGCTCTGCTGGCATTACAGAAAACACTTAGATGCACATGAGCCCATATCTTGGCCTGTCAGCCTGTCCCAATCCTCATGGCTCTGCTGGCCATGCTGGGACTGTGTCGCCAGGGATCTGCCATCCTGTGCTGCAATTGATAGCAAGGCTAACTTTTTCGGTTGAAGCAAAAGTTTCTAACCTTTCCCCATCTATCTGAATTCATCTTAACTTTCATTCACCACGCAACCAACATGCTAACATGCACGGCATATAAGTGTACATTGGCTTAAAAATAAGCCACCATGTAATATTTTTTATTGCATTTTTAAGAATACAGTTGCAAAATGACCCAAGCCTTCCATTTTGCTCATACTTTATTACATAGAGAGCACCTTATTGTATAAGAAAATAATAAACTGTTGCAGACATCTTTTCACTAAAAATCCTTTCTTTAGGATTTTTCCTTCTGAGAAGCTAAGAGGCCCCAGAGACAGAATGTAAACAATGGTTATCTACTGCTGTGGAATGCATCAGGTGGATCTTTGATTGGCCCATCTTGGATGTTTATAATTAATGACCAATCAAGGACCGAGCTATCTCAGACAGAATCTGAGCGAGCTGCCTTTCTTATCATTCTTTTCTATTCTATTCTTAGCTTAGTTAGCTTTGGAGAAAACCTGTCCTTCTTTTTCTTTTTAATATAGTTATAATGTAATATATATATATCATAAAATAATAAATCAAGCCTTCTGAACATGGAGTCAACATTCTCGTCTCTTCCCTCATCCAAGAACCCCTGTGAACACGGTCACAATAAATTTCCATAATTTCCTGTTTTGTGTGTATGCCTGTTTACCTGTACTTATGCCTAGCTTCAGAACTCATGGTAGGAGCAAAGAAGTTTCATGTAGCTAGAATTCTTGTCTGATGTGAATGCTTGTCAGATAGGTGGGAAGTTAAATCAAAACAGATTCAGCAAGCTGTACTCTTTGTGTCAACATCTGAATACATAGGAGATATATATGAGCTATGGAAAAACAGCACTATGATGTAAATACAGTGCAATAATGTTTTTCTGTTTTGTGCTTTTTAATGAAACCTGGAGAAGCTGAATAACAGAATGAATTCAATCCTGAAAGCATTCTAAAAAGCAAGTCTTCTATCCTTTTTTTTTCCACACCCGCATTCACTCACAGTTCTTTTACAGAGTGAAGAACCAAAGAGTCTGTATTCACATAATATGATAAAAGCGTGCTGCTCTGTTATAACTGGAACTTAGAGAGTGATAATGGAGATAGCTGCTGCATCATTAATATAGTCACAGGAGAGAATAAGACAATACTTTTGTAATTAAATTTATTTCAGGAGCAGCATGTTCTCTTAGATGTTGTTGATATGCTTTAAATCCTTTTCTGTATTTAAATGTCAAAAAAAAAAAAAAAAGAAGCAGCAAGTGTTGCATGGGAGTGTTAAGGAGGAAAAGGGAAAGTTTACATTCAAAATATATGTTTAGCCTGAAGTGTTAGAAAAGCTTCTACTCTGTGTACCCTCAAAGTTACACTATTGATTAAATTAGAATCAGTACATCCTCCTCAATAACCACTCAGTTATCACTGTAATATCATTCAAAAAACTAATAAAGAGACATAATATCTTCAATTGTTAACTATAAGTAATTTTTAAATTTTTAGAAAAACGTGAAAATCATATTTTTTTTAAGGTGAGAAAAACTAGTGTTCAAGGGGAAAAGTATCTTTATGCTATTCCTCCCATATGCGTTCTAAGTTTTTCTATACTTAAAATCAGACTGATTATGTTCCTTACTAAGGTCAGTTCAAAGACTGCTGTTCTGATATTCTTTCTGTGACTTAGTTTATTGATCACAGCATGGCAGTCTAATTTGAGAACTTATAAATATAATGATTATTTTAAGTTCTACTTCCTGATTTTGGTCTAATCAGCACATTATCTGATTAAATAAGAAAGTAGCTGCAGATTAAAACTTCTAAATGAAGGTGTATTCCTATGAAAGAGGCATTTATGCAACTATTATGCTCAGTGGAGAATTGGGTAACGCCCTCAAGGGAGCCTATGGGCACCTTTATACAAAGCACTTAAGTTACCTTCTCAGTTGCCAAAATTTCACATACCTGGAGTTATTTTTCTTGCTTCAAGGTCTGGCTTCCTGTATCTGGGCCAAAACCGTGCAGGTCTCCATTTGGTATTGTTCCTGGATATCCTTGGGAATGCATGGAAATGGATGCCCACCTCTGGGTAACTGAAAGGCTCATTTGTTTTGAGTAACACCTTTGTCAACACTGAACATTTTGATGTGGGGTGAAATTTTAGGAAATTATATAATTGTGTTGTACTGGCATGGCAGAGACATGCATGAGGCTCTTGGGCACTACATGGGACAGAAGGGAGATGCTATTCCAAGGTAGCAACTGGAGATAGGCTAGGATAAGCTGGGACATTCAGACACTTCTAATCAGCACCATTTAGGCAACAGAATTAAATTCTGGTTCACTGTTAGATATAATGACAGCTTCCACATCTAAAGAACTCTTCAGTTTGCTATACAGATGCATATAGTTTTATTTAAGAAGACTTAAAAATAGCTGCTGGAAGTTACTACAAAGGACTTATGGAGGACCAATGCCTTTCTGGAGCAACAATTGGATGCCAGGCAGGTTACTATAAGCTTTAGTAGCTGTAATATTCAGTACTTATGTTTGGATAACTAAATTTGGCCCCTGCCTCACACACTGATATTAAAATGTGTATATCCTGAACTTCAAATTAGTAGGAATCATCTGAGAGTTCCTAAGGCATAATAAACATCTTCAAAGGACAAGACAGGGGACACATAGAGAGCCAGACCTTTCAAGAAGACTCATGTTACATTCATGCAGAATAGCCCAAGACATCTCAAAGAACACTGGGTGTTTAAGTGCAGGAAGAGGAATCAAGTCATAGATGTTTATATCTGAAATATTATCATTCACTTGTTCTAAGCACATAGAGCCATCTAAAGGAAATCTAAAATACATTAGTTGAATTATGCTTTTGTGAGCCTCATTCTCTCTTTTTACTTACAGGAAAACAAACTGCTTTGTCTTACATCTGCATATGTAAACATGGGTGAGATTAATCTTGTTCTCAGTGTGAATGAGACATCATTTGCAGAAATGATGCCAGGTTATGATTTGTTTCCACTCCTGTGGTTACTAGTTGCACTAGAAACTCCATGTAAGTAAATGTTGAGATAAATTACCAGTACATAAAACACTTCAGTAAAGGAATAAGGTTAACTATGGTCTTGCTGTGTTCTTTCAAAAAATGTGGTTTTATTTTTCATCTGAGTTGTACCAAGACAATTCAGGACATTGAGGAAAAGACAGACCTTGAAGAGTTTAAGGAAAGAATGAAATGCATGCTCTTCTCAAAAAGGTAACAGGAACAGACATATTTGTGGGAAAAAAAGAGCAATAACCACGGAAAAACAATCATGCTGACTGCTAATTTTGAGAAAGGACAGGGAAGATATAAGATAATAAATGCATAGGAATACAGGGAATCAGTGCCCACTGATAAGGAGCAAGGACTGGATACTGTCATGTCTGAGGCAAAATTTTGTAGAGCTGTATTTGACAAGATCAACTTAGTAGCTAAATCCATGTAAGAGGAAATATTGAAGATTTAGTAACAGGAATATATGTTAATATATGGCATATATGTTAATATATGTATGGATGGCTTATATTTTTTCTTTAGCTTTTCCTTTATTATAAAGCCTTCAGGCAAATTATTTGTGAAATGGACTTTCCAGTCTTGAATGATCTTCTGCAGAAATATACAATTTCAGTTTTCATTTTACATTTTTTTTTGAAATAAATTTAGTTCTGCTGGTGAATTTGCCTGAGCTGAACATCCTTAATATTATTTCTGTAAAAGTTCTTATACAATATATTGACTAAGTTAAATGATTAGTTGTCTCCAATTACTTCAACTGCGCTTATGCTTTCTTTCTTTAGAAAAATCTATTAGAAATTATTACAAAGTGGCACTTGAATTTCTTTTCAGATGCAGTTTTTAATTTTAATAAATTATGTTTCTTTTAAATATTCTTGAAAGGATTTCTTGTTCTTTGTTTCATTTTTAATGAATTTTTGCAACTCATTATGATATATTGTAAAAAAGTTTTTGAGATATTTGAGAGAGTTATAAAGTAAAGAAATGTTTAAAGTGAGACATTTCAACAGAAGTGGAGGTTTGACTAGGCCTTAGAGAATTTTAATGGGAAAATCATCAGAAATAGAATATACTGATGTTTTAAACTATCAGTGATCCTGGACTGAGAGAAAGAAAAACTTAAACTTTTCACAATTGCTGGTCCTTTATTCTTGTTTTACTCTTATGAATTCACATACGAAATAAAGCAACTTATGTATGAATGAATAGATATGCTTCCTGTATATAAGCTAATCCACTTAGAAAACTAAAGCATATAGGAAGAAAACAGTCCAAAAATAAGTGTATGTCATTCAAGGACATCTTTCTTTCATCTTTCCATTCTAGAATGATGCACTGTTATCAAAATCATTCTATGGGAATTTTATGCAGTATCTCAAAAAAGGTATTTTTAAGCTTTCTACTTCAGTTTCTGTCCAATCACGTCAAGTCATTGAATGAATGAGGCACTGAGTTCATGGTGGGCACGCTGCTACTGCAGTGCCGTGCTATGGAGCACAAGAGCTTGGAGAAGTTTGGAGCACCATTCTGTTAGCTTGGATGTAGTATCAGATTTATATAATGCCCTGACTTCCACCTTGGTGACAATTGGGTTAGCACAGGTCAAGACAACATCTGTCTGAAGACATATCCTAACACACAGCTTAGTAATACTGCCCAAACATCAGTCAAAACCCATTTCTATCGAAGCAGGGATGTCTAAAAAGGAAATTTTTTCTTCAGGTATAAAATTTACTTCAAATATCATACCAGAAGCAAAATGCAGGGAAAACCTCTTACTTATTTTACTATCAGGATTCTTGGAAATCCTAGCCATACTGTGCTGCAAGCTATAAACATGCACATACTTTCATAGTCCCTGTGTACATCTCTTCATCCAGACCATGGAATAGGAACAGGGAACTCTCCATATTTTCCTCAGAAACAGGTTGCACACCAGTTCCTATCCCAGTAGAGGCTACAGCAGAATCAACCTAACAGTACCAAACTCATCTGTTTCCTGTGATTCTTTGTATTCTTGGTATTGTTGGTTTGTTTCAAATTATTTACTGAGTAGCCCAAAGGGGATTAACAATGGAGCACTAGATATATGTTTTCCTATGTTTCTAGTGACTGAAGAGCTCTATCTTTTTGGTGGCGCAGTAAATTGCATAAGGCTGTTTTAATAATAGGAGCCTGAAACGTAAGATACACAAAATTCTTCCTTCCATTCTCAGTAAATATATATTCAGAAAAAAAACCAAACAAACAAGGAGACCAAAACAGCAAACCCCTCCTCACCACATACTTAAATTGTGTTTCTTTGTATCAGATTATATCTATAAAGAAATAACTTAATAAATAAATGTTCTCATTTTTTTTGTCACATTTGTCACTCACAGTAAGTGACTGATTAAACCCATTAAGGATCAACAGCATTGAAGTGATTGTATAGTTTCAGTCACTTGGTGAGAGGGGAGAAAAAAGCCTCATAAAGACTGTTTCTTTTCAAGGATTTGCTTTCTTCTATTGATTCTGATAAGGTATTTTTGCTCAATGTTTCAGCTTCTTTTAGGAGGTCTCAGGAATTAAGTACTTAAAAGATATTTCAATTTATTTCATACTACTATTATCTGGTGAATAAAGATCTTTCTTTACTGCAGTGCAAGAGAAATGAAAGCTCTTTAAGCCATTTTGAGTTTGTTTTCAAGCCATATAGTAACAGGACATTTTGCAGTCTACCAGGAGACAAACAATCTGCTCATATTCCCGATAAATGAACAGAGTGATCTTTAGGAACTCCTGGGTTACCATGGATACCATGTATTCTAAGTCACATTGTTTCTGAATTAAAAATCAGTTTTCAAAACTGTTAAACATAACAGAAGCAGGCATTTTTTCCTTTGGTTTGTTATATTTTTCTCTTTTGTTTCTGCCATAAAAGGCATAGTAATACTAAAGGTAGGGAAAAAAAATTGCTACTCACCGGCAGTCATTTACAACTTGGATCTTCATCAGTTGAGCTGTCTTCTTTAGTTGCTGAGTGATAATGATTTCATTTTATGCAATTTTACTTTGGACTACTAAAGGTTGCTATGGAAACCTCAACTCTTTTCCCCTCTTCACATTCTTTGAACAGGTAGTAAGTCTCGCTATGTGGGGGAAGTGGCACTGAAACATTTCTTGAAAATCAGCTCCAAATTGCTTTTGCCATTCATAAGGCAATGTGAAACTAAGATTTTTCAGACAGTCTGGTAGAAGAACAAAATATTTTAAAAAACCAGAAAAAGTTTGAATCTCTAATATCTGCCAAACTTCTGTTTTTTGACTCACTGAAATGTCATTTTTTGCTTGATTATAATGGTGAATATAAATGATTCCAGCATTAATCAACATAATAAAGTGGTGCAGGATTTATTCTCACACGGTTGCTCTTATTTTCAGGGGTTTTTTTTAATTTTTCAACCTCTGAAAAAGCCTTTTTATTTTCTTTTGATTCCTCGTGTTAAATTAATTGTTAAAACACAAACAGTGGATACAGTTAGATAGTTTCAGCACCTTCAATTTACTTCTAACACTGTAATTGGTTTTTGGTCCAAAATTCACAATGTCTAATCAGAACATCTAAGTGGGTTTCTAATTTGTCTCAACCTTAAATTCAGTTCATAATTTAGAATATTGAAGCATTTACTTTCAGGCCAGTCTGTAATTTGGCCATCAAATAATTTAGTTCTTTATATATTACAATCTAGTTCTGTGCCCCATCTCTAAGCAAGCAAGCCAGCTAATGATCTTGGACTTGTATTTTTTTATATTTCTTTTTAGTTATGCAGAAAATAAAAATCTATAATTTTGCTTCTTGTCTTGATTCTTCTCAGTCTTACTCCTTACTTGGGTTTATAGGCTTTGTTTGGAAAACTTCCAATATCAAAATTAAACAACACAGAAACAAAGCCAGTAACAAATCTTTGATGGTCATTTCTATACGAATTTTGACTGCCAGAATTTAATTTAGTATTTTTAAAATATTTTAATTAGGCATTAATAAATACTTTACTTGACTTTTTAATTTCCATTCAAAATGGAATTGAAGGGCAGAAGAGACCAGAGCCTCCTTTGCCAAGACCAGATGTCGCATTGTTCGTCTCCCAAATTTGCTTGAACAATATCCAAATATAAATAATTTTGTTCTGCTACATCAAAAACTTCTTCTTCACCAACATCAACAACCACTGTGTTCAAATATATGTCTTATGTTTTCTGTTCATTCTGTCTAGTAAGCCAAATGAATAATTTTTTTTTTTTTAATATTGGAGTGACAGATTTTTGCATGGGCATTCAGATTTGGGGAAGTTTTATGAGACATGAAAATTCCAGACACATTTATCTCCACTTTTTTTTTACAATTTTATTAAAAGTGCAATTTAAAAATCAATATAAATCATTATTTTCTATATTTAAGTAATTTCCATTTTTACCTTTTTGACCTGGCAGAAAACCAAATCCTGATATGTATGCAGGCAAATATGGTCTTTCTCTAAAGCTCATTCAATTTCTTCTTTCGTTAACTCTTTTTTTTTGATGGTTTGCTTTTTAGAAGATATTTAAATATCATAATTTAAAACTTTGTAACCAAAACCAGAAGAATGCTACTCTTTGTTTTGTATTTTTTTTCTATACCCCAAATAAATTCTGGTATGGCATCTACTCTTAGAAGCTTAAAAAAGTTCATACATGGTAGTTCAGGTTCTCTAAAATGATTAATGTTTTGATAAGCACACCACAACACATCCACACAATTCACATGACACATTAACAGCCTTGTAAGGGCACTGCTGCATCAAGTTCCCTGACCTTTGATTATTAGCTATAAAATGTTATGACACTTTATTTAAAGGAAGTTCTAAGGTTTTAGTTGTGTTTTTAGAACAGATTTAGTCAAGAGGACATTCACTCATGAATTTAAGAAGCACCATTATATGAAGAATAACATAAGTATTTCATAGTTTTTAAAACAATGATACTAACAATGTAGGCAATAAAAATTGCTGGACTTTGCAGTGGCAACATTGTGGTTACAATTGTACTTGATGATCTTACAGGACCTTTCCAACTGAAATTATTTATAATTCTATATAAAAAAGAAATTTATTTACTGAATTTTGTATATTATCAAGTGTCCCATCAGCCCCCCCTACTCCACCAACTCTTGTATGTTTACATAGTTATATACAAATAAATTTAATTTAAAACGTAAGTCTAAGAAATCTAGGGAGATAAAAGACTTTGAGATGCTTGAATTTTGGTCTAAAAAAACTAGTTACTTACATTTAACCCTTGTCAACTTTAAAATAATTTCTGTATATTGGAATTCTGTCTGAAAATATATCATATAGCCTAAATTAATTCACTTAGAATTGAAGCTGAGGAAAAAGGCAACTGTGAGATGGGGAGAAAATAATCTTAAGATCAGATCTTCATTAAAATCAGGATTTAGTGTCAGATTCCTCAACAGTCATAAGGCTTTTGCAACCAATAATTTTCTGCCTGTTTTTTTGTTTTAATAATAGTGAAATAATTTAGTTGATACTATCTGTGTTCAATAATTCTAGTCAATACCAGTAGGTACAGCAACAGGTAATCAATATTATCTGCAATATTTTCTTCCTGTAGGCCTGAATATTGGTAGTAACTTTGAATACCAGAAGATAGGAGTCTACGATGCAGCTGTTGTCTCCATTTTCCATATCAGTTTTCTAGTTAAATCACTCACCTGTGCTGGCCCGTGTTAAGCATGAATACTTTGTCACCAGCAAGTGTTGGGCATTGGTAGGAAAAATTCCTCAGTTTCTTCTGCTATTGGCACGAAGAATGAAATCTTCTAGAGAAGGAAAAAAAGGACAAAGAATGCTATGGATCGAGTGTATATTTAGCATCTAATATAGTATCTCACAATTGGGCATGACAGACCTGGAGGACCTAGGCTGCCTTTGCATTTTAAATTAGAATGAAACTACCGGAAGTAAGGGTATATGATCAAGATCACATCACTTACTGCCAAAGTGTGGATCAGCACCCAATGACAAAGAGTACTTCTTTTCCTAGTCATGGTAGTTGTGAACATCTTTGCTTACAGTCATTCTTAATTTAGAGTAGCTGGGCTGAACATGGGAAGATTCCAAAAAGCGTCCTCTTTTGGTCCTAGAGAATAATAGCATTAAAAATAAAATATAAACAAACAAAAAAACCCCTGCAACAAAACCAGCCAAAACAAACTAAAAAAGGCCAAAAAGGAAATTCAGGTGTTCCACTACATGAAGCACTTTTAGTTTCTCCCCATAGTAGATTTCTGCATTCGAATTTTACTATCTGGTTGTCTGATTCCTGACCATAATGAAAGAAAAAGTGTAGGTCTACCTGAAAAAGCCTGCATGATTTTCAGTTACCATTTGATAAAAACATCCCATTATGTAGGTCAGATACAGTTATTTTTATTACTTTTGACAAGTCTTTCATTTTTCATCATTATTACACCTTTTTTCTATAAGGATATTGATCCAAGAAACCAATTCCATACTCTTTCACTTGTTATTTTGCTACACATTCTGTTTGAGGTCACCAACATTAGATAAAACAATGTCTGTGCTCATTCAATGCCACTATAAAAAAAAAATACTTTTAAAGTAATTGTCTATACCAGCTAGTTAATCTTTAGTTGAGTGTAAAGACTGTCATTGTGGGTGTAAATTCTTAATGTCTACCTTAAAAAGTCTGTAAAAGCTTTACAGATGTCATTACGGTGATGGCTGGTATAGAAATTCATGGGATAGATGACATTATGGATGGCAATTCATGGAGTATATTGGTCTTTAATGAGAATTTGATTAAGGAACACACTGAACTCTTGCTGCAAGTTCTTTCTGAACTGTTTACCTCCTGTGGCAATCTTTCAGTAAAGAGGGCAAGCTGATGGAAGATCTCTTGCAGTTCAGTGGTAATCAATACAGGGAGAAAACACCTCAAGAGAAATTTGAAATAACTTACAGAGGGCTGAAGTAATTAGATGATCTGAAGTCATAGAAACAGATGGAAGAGGGGGAAAGCATAATGGAATGAAAACCCTTTAAATTCTCATTACAAAGAAATGAAAGATCAGTATGGTTATAGACAAATATTAGTCAGTTGCTTTTGTTCAGTCTGACTCGACACATTATGAATGACATTTATTCAACCCTCTGCTGTCTTTTCAACCACAAAATTCATATAGATTTTGGTGCATTTATTGATATTCTTTCTCTTTCAATATTGTAATTACAGTCATTAACTTACTCCTGGGAAATTTTGAAATGCTGCTCCGCAAATACGTGCAAGTGGAGATCTGCTTTGAAGTTGAAATACAGACTATCCAGGATGCTTTGTTGCTCATATATGTAGGCAGATCTTCCCCTTAAGAGCTTTGTATGAAACCATGCTATAACCTCACCCTGTCATGAAGAATTGACCTTAGAAGCAATGTTTTACGTGTATAAAGTGGGATTTTTACCTTTTCACATTCTTCCCATCTAAAATTTTGGAAAAATACGCATAATTTATCTCTAATATTTCTCATTTTCCCCCCAAATTATCTCAGACTGATAAACTGCTTAAAGTATAGATTTCACAATATCTTTGATAGGCAATTACTTTGTAATCTTAAAAGATTAATTTAGCCATTTTATATAAACTAGATGAAAAAATGAAAAGAATATTGTCATTATGAAGTGCATTTTTAGGTAGGAACCCCAAAATTTATAACAATCCTTTTCTAATAGTTAAAAAAAAAGCTGTTTTCCCAGGCAAAGAACAACAGAATCATGAAAATTGCATAAATTTTACTGATATTGGTTTTCTGATAATGCTAATATTCCTTTCTTCTCTTCTTCTACTTTTTCCTTTAGTATTATCTTCTTTTCTTTTCTCCTTCCTTTCCTTTCACCTGAGTCATGCTTAGCTTTTCAGGAATATTTCTTAGTAAACCATCAGAAGGCTTTAATCATTTTGAGGGTTTTTGAGGGTTTCTAAATGACATATAGATTACATATCAAGTTATCACCACAAAGATCTTTTATGTTTCCCTTATATTATTTAGACACATACAATTTAAAGCTATTTTTCATCAGCTAACTCTGTGATGCTGAAGTTGGAAAAAAAAAAAAAAGGATGTCTTCTAGCTTTAAAAAAATCCTAAAATAAGTATCTATATTTTGTCTTCTCCAAGATTCTCTGTTCAGGAATTCTCTGTCAGTGGATGTATAAAATAATAGGTGACGCTCCACAGTCTTTCTCCATAACCTCTACTACAGTATTTTGTGGCTCTTAGAAATTTGACTGTTTCTGTTGTAAGGATCTGAAGTCTTGCACTAACATGGTACAACTGTGTAATCGTGGCTCAGGCTTCCAATAAAATTGGTAAGTGGTGAGAACAAGCTGTAAAAATATCTGTTCAGGCATAAGAAACATAAAAGTTCAGATGGATGTGTATCTTAGGAGGAAATGTGCATCCAACACAGTATCACCAGGCAGTCAGAATTGGCCCACTGGGTTCAACATTGCTGTGGCTTCATTTGGAGTACTGAGTGCAGTTCTGGTCCACATTAATTTGAGAAGGATCTGAAGGTCTTTGCATGCATCCAGAGGAGGAAAGCTAGTGAAAGTGCTGGAAGACATTTCTTGTGAGGAGTGGCTGAGGAGTCTGGGTTTGTCTAGTTTGAAGAAATGGAGGCTGAGGGCTGACCTTACGGTTTCCTACAACTTCCTGGGCAGGGGAAGTGAAGGGAGAGATGCTAACCTCTTCTCCCTGAAATCCAGTGACAAGATGCACAAGAAAGGTTGGTTCAAAGCTGTGCCAGGACAAGTTCAGACTGGATATAGGGAAGCATCAGGAGAAGGTGGTCAAACATTGCAGGCTTCCTTGAGGAATTGGTCAATGCCCAAAGCCACTGTTCAAGAATCATTTGGATAATGCCATTAACAGCATTAACTTTTGGTCAGCCCTGAATAGTTCAGGTAGTTGGACTAGAGGATCACTGCAGGCCCCTTCAAATTAAGATAGTCTATTCTATTTCCTTCTATGCAGAAACTTGAGGAGTCAAAAGGAAAAAAGATCACTTTGAAAAGGTATGAAATCCTGATAGGAAAAACACAGAGTTGTCATTCCACTGTTAGCAAAATCACTGGGTGGTCAGTAATCAGCTGATGTATATAAATGCATAAATATATATTAATATATAAACCTGCTGTATATAATGCCATTTGAGATTAAACCTGGTCAAAAGTCTCCTAACTACAGATTTACTATGCCATTCTTCATGTTTTCAGTGTATAATTAAGATTATTGAATGAAAAATGCACATAATAATGAAGTTGATTTTAAATCAGGAAAATTGAATTGGCATTATGCCAACCTAGCACTTCATTGCATTATGCTTTTGAGTTCTATTTACTGTACTTTAAATAAGATTAGCTTGCTAGTGGTTGGATAGATACTGCATATAAAAATCATTTGTGGGAGGGCAAGCAGCAAGCACTACTTTGTGGTACATATAAAGTAGGGCAATTTATAAGAACTAAAGTCAGATAAAAACATTGGCAAAACTACAGTGATTTAAGCCTGGTTTCCTAGGCTTACTCTGCCATTTTCATTTCTTCCATCTCATATATTTTGAATTCCAGTTTCAAACATACCTACGCTGGATATGGATCACAAAGAGAATTAAGTTTCTATATGTTTTGTATATTATTGGTGACCATGTAGGCAAGACTGTTATATGTATAAGTATAGTAGAGGCTTATAAAATTCAGATTTTACTAAATCAAAATTATTAAAGTATACAGTAATTATACACATATATTTTTATATATATACATATACATACACACACATATGTATATTTTTGAAATTCAGCAGTGACGATTTCTAGAGGTTAAAAAGATTGCTGTGGAAATTGTAGGACTGTGAAAACAAAATAAGAATAAAAATCAATTGGGAAAAAGCTTTCTTTTCTTAATTAATTTAGAATTTTGGGAAATTTCAAATGCTACTAAACGACCTTTATCTTTAAAATTTGGGGGGCAGGGGGGAACGGACACAGGACTTTTTTGGTGTTTTGACCTTTAAGGGATTTAAAAATCTCCATGGAGCTCCCCATGGGCACTTGCCAAGCAATTTACAGATGCCATTTTTTGTGTGTTGTGGCTCAGATGAGCCCTTATCAATTAAAAGTTTTTCTTAAAATCTGAGTTAATCTGAGTTATATTTCTTATAGGTACATTCTTAGAATTTAGTGTGTGCATGTCACATAAGAGCTCTTGGTTACTTATTGGAGTTGCAAAGATGCAACTCTTTAGAAAAAGGAGTCTAAATTCCTGCTAGAGCACCTGCAGTCTAGTTTAAAAAGCCAAATGAAACAAACCATGTTTTAAGGACCCACCATTCTATGGCAACTTACCCAGCTAATATGATATCAAACAAGTTTTTCTAAATTTTCAGCTTCACTTTTGTGACTTCTCTTTTTAAAGCATTAGTAGGTTTTTTTCCACCACATGAAAAAGAATAGGTCTAAAGTCTGCCTTCAGTTTCAAGAAGACAATTTAGCAAAAAAAATTCATCTTTTTGAACAAATACTAAGAGCTATCAAAAGCTTTTGTACCTGAGAACAAAAATCACCCATGTAAGACACTTTCAGATATTTTTGGAGTTTTCAACTTTTACTTTAACTGCTTCAGTGTAAATGACTGAACCCACTACATCTTTAGGTCTCTTTTTTTTAAAATATATTTACCTTAATAGACTATCTAGACTCATGCTTTTGTAGGCATGAAAAGCAAATAATTAGGAAAAAGGGGAAATTGGAATGACAGAATTAGCTGGCAAAGTGCAGAAATTCTTAGAAGAAAATTATTTACAAGAAATTAATATATAAAGTAAAATTAATCCAATTAAAGAGACAGAGAAAAAGCTAAGGTGTTGGAAGAGTTAAAAAAAACAGCTCATAAATCTAAGCATCTCCTTTTAAAAAGCTTCACCTGAAAATCTATAAGAATCTAATGAAAAAAAAAATAGCAATAAATAAAACAACAACAAAAAGGTCACCTTAACCCACTGAAGAGTACTTCTATCATTGTTCTTAAGTGTGGTACTCTAGCTTGCAAAAATACACATTCCCATTCTTGCATTAAGTAAATAGTGGTAGAAAAGAAGTATCAAAACAAAATACTTTTTAAATAACTTCTCTTAGAGATTATTATTCTAAACCTATTTGTCACTTCTGTATGTACTTTATTAACCTTGCTCTAATGTTTTTTCCTCTACAACTGCCTCAAGTCTAGACAATGTGCTTGATATAATCTGTTATACAGAAAGAATTTTTTTCACCTTTCACATAGATATCTAGAACATGGTTTAATATTTCATACCAAAAATATTCCAAAATATCTTCAAAAGAAAGCACTTGAAAGTAGAGAAAAATAATTCCAAATGTTTCTGGAATGTGGCAAAGGTCATCTGGGTTTTTTGGCACATAGTTCCATGAAAGCGAATCCTAATTCCCATCACACTCTTGTATTCTGTTTCTAGCTTCTTCACATTGCCTTTTATTCCCACAGCTGAATTTTACTTAGTGGGAGCCTTTAAAAATTGTTCCCCAGTTCAAGATCACACCTATTGCTCCAGAGAAAAAGAAAAGACATCTGATTTAATAGTGATATTTAGAGTATGGAAATTCCACTGTCCTTCTCCTTAACTTCCCTTTGTCAGTCCTGCAAAGGTCCCTCAGGAATTTTTGTTTTGTTATGGAAATTGATAGTTATAAAAAAAATTTAAAAAATAAATGTTCTAGTAAGTTTTTGTCTATATTCTGCTGTAACCTTACAAGTATAATGCAGGAGATCCCTTTTCTGTCCTTCAAAAATGAGCCCCGAAGGCAACATCCTGGATCTATTCCTCATTCTCTGAATAGTTTAATGTAATTTTCCAAGTCATTCTAAACCTGCCTTTAAACTACTCTGCTCTTCAAAATATTTTTGCTTCATATGGGTGAAACAGGACATGACATAAATAAACATTTTATGTTTCTCCATTTCTTGTCATTAATGTGTCACATCAATAAAAAGAACGCTCCTGAGGAACTCATTTTTGTTCTGGAAAGGACTGTTACATGCTGTCTTCGTCTGCTGTATGCAACCCTAGCACATAAAATTTTCAAAGCATAAGAAAGTTAATCCTTTAACAACCTTAAAAAAATTAAAAAAACAAAAAGAAAAAAGTTTAGAAAAAATTGAACATGCACTATATCCTGAATTAAAAAAAAAAAAAAAAAAAGCTGGAGCAGAGGAAACTAAGAGATTTGTCTTAATAAATTGCTGTCTTTTTAATATAAAATGAATACCCTGCTTCAGGAAGGACTTGTCTCTATGATCCTACTCATTTATGAGACTCCATCCTTTATTTGTACTGATTATGTGAATAGCTTCTGTTAATATTTTAGGGTTTATTCCATCACTTTAGCCAAACTAGTAAAATATGAGGGCATATTTTCAGTCTAACCATCTCCAAAACAAAATTATCTGTCACAGATATGATTTATGGATATCAAATCTCACAAAAAGTTTATATTCATCTGCTCCAAAAAGCTGAATACATTAACTATCACATATTTCTCAGCAGCTATGTCCATACAGCCAACTGGCTCTTACCGCTAGGTACACAGAAGAAAATCTTCTTCATTTTACATTCCTCATTGCAGGATCATATCCCAAACTACTTAGCTAGTCTTTTGGCCTTCAGTAATCTTAAGAATGTCACAGAATACCAGCTGGAAATGGGATTTAGGATTAAACTCTCAGAAGTTCCTACCTGGCAGTACTTTCAAGCCACTATAGCAGCAAATAGCAGTGCTAGCCAGTAGGATGCTGTTGTTGCAAATAAGCAGCAGCTTGTATTCAGCAGCTTGCTGCCAGCCAGCTCCAGTTGGCTGAAGAGCTTGTGCAGCTGTTTTCACAACAGCATCAGCAGTTATCCCACCCCAGCTGCACCCAGGAGGAAATGGCAGCAACTTAAATCAGCTGCTGCTGAAGGGTCTTGGATATGCTTTACTTGTTAAAGCACCATTGATAGGTCCATAAAATAATTATCAACATGTCTTCTGCAATCTTCTCTAGCTGATGCAGCCTAGGAAATAGGTCAAAAAAGAAATAGCTAGGACTAAAAGAAGGAAATTTTTCTGTACTAAATGTAGTTATTGGATCCTATCAATGTATTTATTGGGAGTAACTTGGCCTGTTTGAAAGACTTGCAGTCATATCAGCCCAGGTTGCTAGCAGTAGTGGTTTTGGCCAGGATAGCATTAAGTTTTTTAATTGTTGCATTTATGGTGTTTGATTTGAATTGTTGATAAGAACAGTTTTGGTAATACAGAAATGTGCAGTGTTTCACACACCGTCAAGGCCTTTTCTACTTCTCACTGTCCCTTGTCAGCAAGTAGGCTGAGGGTGACAAGAAGCCTGGAGGCAACACAGATGGGACAGCTGAGGCCAACTGGCCAAAGGGATGTTTCATAACATCCAGCATCATGCTCAGCAATAAGAGCTAGGAGACGAAGGAGGAAGGAAGGACATTTGGAGGGATGGTGTTTGTCCTCCCAAGTCACCATTACAGGTGATGGAGCCCTACTCTCTAGAGATGGTTCATCATCTTCCTGCCTATAGGAAACAGTGAATGAATTTCTTACTTTGCTTTTGTTTGCATTCATTGCTTTTACTTTACTTACTAAATTGTCTTCCTTTTAAGCCAATATTTTTCTCACTTTTCTGATTCTTTTCCTCATCCTGCTGTAAAAGGGAGTAAGTGAGAAGCTGTGTGGGGCTGATCTGATGGCTAGTATGGTTAAATTATAACACCAGCCCATTACCCAAGAGAGATCGTGGTAGTAGCTTGTTATTCAAAGAAGATGTTCATAATAAATAGAAACTGTAAATGAGGTATGGCTTGCATCCTGATCTCTCCCCGCAAACAGAATATTTTGGAACTTACTTGTCAACTATCTCTGCAAATGCGGAGTACACCTTCAGGAACTCAAATCAGCTCTGCTCTGCAATCTCTGTACTGACCTTGCTAGAGACCTCCAATACTTCTGCAGACACAAAGCAGGTAAAGCTCATCTTGAATAAGCCTGCTTCCTCCTCAGAAGACAATATATTTTCAGCATGCTTGCTCCAAGACTTACCAAGAAGGAAAAGCAGAAAATAGGAAAAGGAATCATATATATGGTATCGAGATAACAGGCTATGATGTTAAATTACCATATATTTAGTATCAGTGGAAAGTGTCAGTATTAACAACAGTCCTATAGTACATTAATGGATTCTAGCTTAATTTTGTTATCATGTATTTGGATTTTTAATGTTATACTGAACTATTCTATTAAAGGATTATGGATATGAATCCACATTAATCAAAGGCATGAAATTCAAAGTCCTCCTCAACTCAGCATTTCTGAGTGACTGTGCCAATGAACTAATTCACCTAGAAATGTAAGAATGCAAGATCATGGGATAGATTGTGCAACACCTCTATATTATCTTAACTAGTTTTACCCAATTCCATGAATGGCAGTGGAAATTTAATTTTAAATAATATCTTCCTTTTATTTGTGCATAGAAAGTACACATAGCAAATAGTTGTCCAGGTGCACACTGATGGAATAGGAACACTTTAAAAGTCTTACTTATTTAAAGGTAGAGGGCAGCAGTGTATTACTGCTGCTTTCTTTCCCAGACAGTTCAAGGTCAAGGACTGAGGCTGATAGATAAAGGAGTCTCCATGACTCTGATTTTAATTACTATGTTTTCCTGACAGCAGGAGTATAGGCTATCCATTGTTTTCCTGATAAGAGATGTCCTTAAAAGCTGAGAGTAGATACGTTTTGATATTGATGACCTGACGACTTCAATGTCAACAGCACATGACAGTTTATCTTCCTTATTCTGCTCTACTTTTGGTTGCCACACATCTACATAGTCTGCCATTCTCTGCCTATATATTTTTTATTATTTCTTTTGCATATTTCTGCAATCTGAATTGTGAGATAATTAAGTTTGTGATGTCCTCCTGGCTGTGAGAACTATGCAGTTTAATTCTTAGGTTACATTAAAACTTAAGATCAGGCGTGGAGTTAAATTAAGAATTTGTGAACTCTTCAATAATATTATCAATTTATTTGATTTTCACCCATGCTGTTAGCGTTCAGAAACACATAATCACATAAGCGATTATATGCAGGTGCTTTTATTAAGAACTCTGGGTGTCAGGAATAGTCAACTCAAATCTGACTCTGACCATACATTCGAGATGATCGTGTTTTTATATTCTATCATTATATAACTTTCATGTTAGTTATTAAACTCATATTGTCCTGTTGTATACATAGATTTCAGCTAAACATAGCCCCCTTAAATTTCCAGCATAGTTTCTCATGATTCTTCTCATGATTATATAATAATTATATTTAATTACTAAACAATCATCACATCTAACAATTATATCATTTATCATACTGCTTACGCAGGTGCAGTGATCTGAGGAAACACAAAGCCTAACATTTTCAGAGTTCTATCTTTAACATTTTCCAAGGCTCCACTATCAATGCCAGTGAAATCAAAGACAAAACCTGAGTACTGTCCAGGGAACAACATGGCCTTTAGACTTTCCCAACAAGAAGGTGGACAGCCTGTTCTGCAGGAGTACCTCCACGGACTGTATGGATGCCAGCTGTGTCATGAATTTTGTCCTCATGTCTGAAGAACATTTATTGCTCATAGCTGTGTATAAACTTGATGCAACTCTCAATAAATATGAGGACTTGTATAACACTGACAATGGGACTCAACACATTTCCATTTACTTTTGTTTTGCCCTACACATCTGCTTAGGAATAATCCTTGACAAGCAAACCTGGGACTTTGATAACCTGCTTAAGTATGATAGCGAAGTTCCACTGAAACAGATGTTGGTGTTATCATGTGCTGTTAAATGAACTGCTTAGCATTTAAATCTTTGTTTAATTATTTACAGTTAAAGACATTTGACTGTAGATGCTGAGTGTTGAAAAGAAAAACAATACTGACTCACTAGTTGTTATTGTTAGCTCTCTGTGCCTAGTGAGAAATTCTTCATATAGTGAGCAGGAACACTTGGGTAAAACATTTTGATCAAGATCTTGGAGATATACAGGGCATAGCATTGACAGTGAAAAATTCACAAAACTTATTGTAACTTTGAATCTGTTTTGATTAATTTTTCTTTACAGTCAGTTGTCACACATTCATAGATCTTAGAGTATAAGGAAAAGATTCAGCAGGACTTTGAAAGTTCTATGAAAAACTGTGTGAAACAGTATTAGAAGAGAAATATTAAGAACCATTAAAAATACCCTTTTTCTACCTCTCTACCCCCCACTTCATATCAAAACTTGCAACCTGAATACAGAGGAGCTTTTGTGGCAAAAGATAGCATGACAGGGAATTGTGTAATAAAGTGTTCAGGCATGTCAAAAGACTATCTTTTATGGCTAAACAGAGTCATATTGCTTCTGATACACTTTGTAGTAGTAAAAGAAATCAGCACTAATGATTATTTCAAGTTACAAATAGCTGCTAGTCAAAGTTTTATATAGAATTTTCCATACATGTTGTCTCTTATTTTCTTGCTTTATATAGCATTTTAAAATTTTCCTTTATAAATCATGTGCTGACACTTGAGACATGCTGTCATGTAAGAAAACATATTGTACTATATCACTTTTAGTCACACATTTTTCAAAAACATGAGATCCTATCTTTCAGATGGTATAAATCATTCTAGTTCTGCCATCTGCAAAGCTGACCCAGTGTGTGAATATTTAAAATTTTTATGTTAGAAATGCTGTCCTGTCAAGCAAATAAAAAGACATTAGATAAGATTTTTAACATTGTAAATAAAATTGATTGTATTATTTGAGAATTTTTTTTTCTGAAATCCTTTGGACAACTGGAAGATAACATCTACATCCTAGCACTGACTTTTTGGAAATTAGATATTTATTCTTCCTAGTAACATATCACAAAATGCCTATCATTTAGGCATAGATTAGGTGGCCAAAACCTCATTATAGACAATAAAAATTCTCATCTGCAAGATTTGGAAGAATATCATCCTGGAGTTCCTGGAAAATGATATTGGAAATTGTTCTATCTAAAATAATACATATAGATTATAAATAATTTTAAACATATAAGATCTACATTTGAAATTTCTTTTAATAAAGGAAAGAAGAAAAGATGGTTCTGTTACCATCGGCCCATTCTGACATATATATATATGTGTATATATATATATATTTATATATATATATAAAGAGAGAGAGAGAGAAAGAGAGAGAGGGAGATTGAGAAATATATATGTGCATATTCCCTTGGGGATATGGTAAGAAGGCAGAGGAGTTGGGTTTGAAGGAATTAAATTTAGTCCAGAAAAATGAGGAAGGTGCAAGAAATGAGTTTTTAGTATGCCTTTGTCTCTCACTATCCAAATATTTTAAATTTCAGGAGGAAAATTCATTTTACTTGCTTCAACTATGCTTTGTTCATGGTGACAACTGATAAGTGACCTCCCTGTCTGTATCTTGACCTGCAATATATTTCATCTTATTTTTTTCTCCTGTCATGTTGGGGAGAGAGAGTGAGAGAGTGACTGGGTGGGTATCTGGCAGCCAGACTCCATAAGACCCATCAAGAAATAGTTATGCAGAGTAAGCTATAAATAGATTGTATTTTAAAATACTTTATATAAGGAATAAAGAAATTTATGCTGTAGTATATACAAAATTATTCACCATAAACATATGAATTAAAGAATAATGTTATTTGATCTTTGAAGATGAATAATACATATATTTAAAACAAACTTGATTATAATAATCAAACTGAAAATGAGAATATAATGTTTTACCTATGAATTTCTGATTAGGAGACAAATAGAGGTAACATTTTGAAGGTGTTAAAATACTTTCTAATAAACTTTAAATAAAACTTTCTTATTTGATTGCAAACATTCTTTTATTTTGCCTTTTTCACTTCTCTTTCCCTTGTCTTCAATACATTATTTATACTTTCATGGCAGTCATTCGAGAGAGAGAATTAATGTAATTTTAATGCAATTCTACTTCAGCACTCTTTTCCTTTTAATAGTAATTTAGATTTAAGTGATCCTTTAAAAAATAAATGAAATCCTTTAAAGATCTATTTCTCTTCAATATACTTGAAGAGTTCTCATTAATGTTGACAGCGGGAGTAACAATGAAATGGGCTAGATTTAAGTATCCAGAAGCTAATATCTTCAAGTTTTTATATATGAAACTGTTGAGCGAGCTGTCCAAGGACTAATCTTGCATATCTATTTTGCTGGCTTAGCTATTTTAATTGCTGCAGTTCATCGATATTTTCATTTCTAAACCCACCTTCAGCAATGATCATTACTTTGTATTTTGCTATTTCATATGCACCATGTCTTTTGGTTCAAACTTTTCCCATATGGAAATTCATTCATTTCACCAGGACACATAGGAATGGAAATTGCCATCAGCTGTGCAATATCCTAGACATGGGCTAGGGCAATCCCCAATATCAGTACAGACAGGAGGATGAACGTATTGAGAGTAGCCCTAAAGAGAATGAAGTGGGAATACTAGTTGATTTTAAAAATTAACATAATTCAGCAATGTGTGTTTTCAGCCCAAAAACTTGATTGCATGCCTGTTTGCATAAAAAATCATCACAGACAATAGGTCTAGGAAGACAATTCTGCTCTTCTACTTTCCTCTGCTGACACCCCACCTGGAGTACTGCATCCAGGTCTGGGTTCACAGTATATGAAAGAAATGGACCTGATAGAGCAGCAGAGCAGAGAATCACAGAGCTACAGAATGGGTCAGGCTAAAAGTGATCACAGTGGGTCATCTGGCCCAACCTCCGTGCTCAGGAGGGTGATCCTAAAGCATGTGGCAGAGGATTGCACCCAGACTATTCTGGAGTGAGACTGACTGCAACTTCTCTGGGCAATCTGTTCCAGTGTGCTGTCACCCACAAAGTAAAGAAGGTGGAACTTCCTGTGCATCAGTTTCTGCCCATTGCTTCTTGTCTTGCTGCTTGGCACCAAGAAGATCCTGGCTCCATCCTCTTGCACCCTCCATTCAGATACTGAGACAATGACAAGGTCCCGATTCGGTCATCTCTTCTCAGGCTGAACAGGCCCAGCTTCTTCAGCCCTTCCTTGTAAGAGAGACGCTCCAGTCCCTCAATTGCCTTTGTTGCCCTCCACTGAATCTGCTCCAGGAGCTCTATGTCTCCCTTGTACTGGGGAGCCCACAACTGGACTCAAAACTCCAGATGTGGCCTTTCCAGGCCTGGGTAGAGGGGCAGAATCACCTCTCTCAACCTGCTGGCAATGTGTTTCCTGATGCAACATTGATGACAAAAAGCTGGAATATCTCTCCTAGGAAGAAAGGCTGAGAGAAATGGGGTTGTTCAGTCTGGAGAAGAGAAGGTTCTGGTTTGATCTTATTGTACCTTTGTGGGGCTTAAAAGAAAAAAGGGTCAGGCTTTTTAATAGGCCATTTACTGACAGAACAAGGATGATTGGTTTTAAAGTGAAAAAGGGTGGATTTAGATTAAATATAAGGAAGAAACTTTTCTTATGCTCAAATTTGTAAGACACCAGAGCATGTTTCTCAGAGGTGAATGCCCCAGTGTTGGAAGGTTCCAAGATCAAGCTGAATGGGCTTTGAGCAACCTGATCAAGTGAAAGTTGTCCTTTCCCATGACAGTTGGACAAATGATCTTTAAAGCTCCCTTTTATCACAAAACATTCTATAGCTCTATGATTTTATGGTTGCAATTTCAAGAAAACATCTCAAAACAAGTCTCAATTTATTATATGTGTCAAAATTATTGGTTTTGAAATTTATTCCTGTTTGGATATAATTAGGTAGCAATGTAAATATGTATTTCTGGTGGTTAGGAAACAGCGTTCCTGAATTGGGGATCTGAATTCTTGATGGCCAACAAGAGGAACAGAAAAACTCCCTTTAGGAAAGGCTGTACCATGACCTTGATTAGTCACTCCAAATCACAGCTGAAACAATTATTTTGGGCTTTTGCCATCTGTAGCTGGATAAGCAGTTACAGATTCTTTAGTATAGGTAATTCATTAAAAAAACTGCAAGACAGTCATTTTTATGTGAACGGATTGTGAATAGATGAATAGTGTCTGATAATTGACTAAAAGGTTTTTTGATGAAATACCCTCCATGTATAATTTAATTTTCAAAAATGAGCCTAATTTTTTTTCTGGATAAGAACATGTTAAAAAAATTCTTCTTGCTGTTTTTAATGAACTCTAACTCAGCTACTTTTTTTTTTCATTAGGACTGCATAGTAAAATAACGGGCAAAGATGCTTGCCATTTTTATGTGTCATCAGCCATAAAATTAAACAGTAAAAAAGTTGAGTGCCTGCTGGGAAGGAAGAGCTGTGGACTTTTACAGTGAATAACCAAAACCCTTTCTTTGTCAAGTGAAAGACATCTCCAATGAAGATACTTCTGTGCCCTCTGGTCAGAGCTGCTACTATTTCATGTCGTTAGTTATGACAAATGCTACATAAGAGAAAACTAAACCAAGGGTTTTACATATTGTGTATAAGAACATTGCACTTTAACCTTATGTTTTATCATCCTACTGGATTAAGAATAAGAGGTCTGGTTTGGCTGCAGCGGTCTTCAAGGGTGCCTTATGGTGACACAACACTGAAGTTTTCCTGGTTTTCAAGAAAAAATTTCTTTAGCACAGTTATTTAATTGGTGGCAGAATATTATGCAAAAGTAGCAGGTACACTGTTTTTATTTCTGCTATATGTAATAACATATAGCAGAAATAAAAACAAAACCTTTAAAAATTAAAAAGTGAGAAATGTTTTTATCTCTAAACAAATAATTGCAAATAATTATATTGTAAACAAATAAGTTGAAGTCGCCCCTCATCGTCCGCTTCTCTAAATTAGACAAATCCAGCATCCTCAGCCATTACTCACAGGATGTGCCTTCCAGCCCTTTTGCCAACTTTGTTATTATCTGCTGTATTCATTCAAGGACCTTCAGGTCATTCTTGAACTGTGGGGCCCAGAACTTCACACAGTACTCAGCTGTATCAATGCTGAATACAGTGGAATAATTACCACTTTTTATTGGCTGAAGATGCTGTTTGCCCTCCTGATTGCAAGGGAGCACTGCTGGCTCCCATTGAGCCTGAGCCAATCTTCTATGGAGCTGTGTTCCAGCCACTCCCATCCCAATTATATGTGCCTCTGTCACAAGTGTGGAATCCAGCACCTGGATTTGTTAAATTTGCCATTAATAATTCCTCAATGCTTTAATTTGTCTAGATCCCTTGGTTAGTCCTATCATCCCTCAAGGGAGTCATCAGAACCTCCCAGTTTGGTACTGTCAGAAAATTTTCTAATGGTACATTCATCTCCTGCATCCATGTAATTCAAAACCTATTGAACCAGCTATAGGATTGAGCCCTGTGGAAGACTTTCGGTGATTGATTGCTCATTCTCCTCAAGAACCTCAGTCCAGAACTAACCAGTGTTAATCAAACCCCAAAAGCAGCATGCCATAATAATTATTATATATTTCTTAAGATCTGTTAGAAGAGAGTCTTTTCATCCTATTAAACTTTTAATTAAGGATTTTATTAGGTAATTACTTATAGGTGTTTATTTCTTGGTCCATTACATACCATTTTATTCCCCAATAGCTATTGAGTTTTTTGGGTGGGTTTTTTGGTTTCAAGGTTTTTTTTGTGGGGGGAAAGGGGGTGGGGGGATGATTTTTTTTTTTGGTTTTTGTTTTCTATTTTGGCTTTGTTTTTGTTTTGTTTTGTTTTCCTAACCTTATGTAATGTCTATGAAGGAGTTGAATGTCCTCTCTCTAGGTTAAACCTTATACATGTCAGTGAGCTCACAGTGCCTCACTCTTATTCATGTTTATACTATCTCTTAGTTTCTGCAGTGAGTCTGCTCTAAAGTCAGCCTTTCCTTTTATCTTTTCTAAGCTTGAAGTAGTTAGTATCTTCAAGGACCTTACCTTCATTCTCCCTGCTCTTACTCTCTCCTGTTCAGGTCAATTACTTTTTCTTAGTTTCTTTTTCTTTCTCTCTTTCTCTCTCTCTCTCTCTTTTTTTTTTGTTTTTTTTTTAATCTATGTCCCCTAGAGACCAGGAGAGCTACTCACACTGAATTTTTGAACTTTACTTCTTCTAAATTTAGTGAATTTCTTCTGTAAGCTTCAAGGATTTCTTTTTCTTTGAAGCAGATTGTATAGATATAGGCTCCACCAGAAGTCCATTTCATGCAGCTTGTGTCTGTCTAAGAGGCATGGGGAGATGAAGGCAGCAATAACCACCTTTGTACTCTAGGTACCAAGCAGCAGGTAAGCAGTGTCAGCCAGGAGTCTGTAAGCCGGCAATGATTCTTGCCTATTTCTCTCACCTTCATCCATTATTGTTCATTTTCTTTTCCTTAATACTCAATATGTTATTATCCCTTTCCTAGAAGCCAGCCAATGTGAAACATCAATTTAAGAAGTCTTTATCAAGTGTTGTTTCTGAGCAATCAGAGACTGAACACAGGACCAGGTGCCCCAGCATTAGACCTTCTGCCCAGTCATGGTACTTTCTGCCTTGGGGTGAGAAAGAGGAAGCGGGTGACCAGGGCAGGGGAGTACAGAGATGAGGTCAGCAATTACATGTGGGTTGAACTGTGTTTATATGTCCCATATAGGCTTTTACTGCATCCTTAGGGGACTCCATAAAAAGACTTTTAAGAATCCATTCTCTACAATTCTTGAGCAAGAAATGTCCAGAGACTAGGAAAACATAAGAAAATAACTTACATAATCAAAGTACTGAAATAGCAGGACTGAAGGTTCTGAAAATTAAAATTTTGGATATGGAGTCAAAATATAACTGCGTATTACTGCCTAGAGATTGTCACCAGATGTGCTGATCCATAGGGCCTGTTCAGGTGTGTGTGAGTGTGCAGGCTCCTCAGGATGCAGTTATCTCTGTGTTTGAAGGTGTGGTTGAATTTCATCAGACTTGCTGATGAAAACATAGCACTAATTCTTTAGTAGAAAATCTATTGGCCTTGAATGTTTTTTGCTGTAATTAATTTCTCAGTACCGAACTTTCTTTTCCCTATCCACTCTCCCTTCTAGGTTCAGACAGATTCCTGGGATAGCGCCATACTTTACTCTCATTTCATTGTCAGAAGTTAACTAATTTCTATTTTACAGTTCCAGAAATATGTGTTAGTAAAGAAGTAAGAAGCAAAGATTAATGTTATTTAGATGTTTGGTTTGTCTTCAGTCAAAAGGAGTACATAACAGTAAACAATACAATGTGTGTATTTCCCTGTTGTGCATTCTTACAACATTTTCTGGGTCTTCTTTAGGATTAATGTCCTCTGAGATCTATCCAGTGCACTGCAGGTCTTAGCTAGAGATACTATGACTAGATGTGAATGAGCACATAAACAAAATGAAGCACCAAAATTATTGTAATCCGGGACCTGGGGGTTATATAATTAGGAAATAGAACCATTGAGTCCTATTTCTAAGTAGGAAAAATCAATTCAGGCACAAAAATGTACTGAGAGTTTGTCTAAATTGGAAGAACTTGTTATCTACAGGTGCATAACCTGGATAAAACATCTTTTTAAATCTTCAGTGTAAGAGCCACCATTAAACTTAACTCCTCAGATGTATATCAAGAATATGTGGGCAGGGGTATGGACTCTAATGGGTCAGATGAACTGTGCCAGAAAGTGCCTGTATCTATTAAATGATAATAGGACGCAGGCTGACTGTCTCAAACACAACTACTAAAACATTCAGGTTATGAGCCAATCAAGGTGAATCTCATCTACAGAATAATAAAAAAAATTATTTGTATTCTCCATTTTATATGGATTTTAAGTACAAATTTAATGAAACTATATTTTGAATGTCCAAAGTAATTGATAATTGCTTGTTGAAAATATTTGCCTCAGTAACAAATTAGAAAGTAAATAAATGGTAAACAAATTCATATGTACATTCATCCCTGTTATGTATGGATGTACTTACATCCTAGTTTTTACGTCAATGAGGAGAAATGGAGCAGTTGGTTTTCAGCTCTTGTATTTTGGTAATAAAGTTAGATAAAAACATGTCTTGGGGAAAGCTGTACTTCATTAGGTTAACCAGCAATATAAGACTTTTTTAAGATGCAACATAATTTATTTATATTTTATTACTTTCTAGATTGCAATTAAGAATTATATCTCTGCCCACAATAACTGATGAACTCTTAAAACAATCATCTAAATTGTGTCTCCTTTCAAACACAAGAACCCACTTTGCAGTTGTAATAGTAAATTAAATATAGCTGTGGCATAGCTTTAATATGATTTAGATGATATTTCCAGATGTTTGTTTGATTTTTTTGGTTTGTTTGTTTTTTATTTACAGAGTGGGCAGTAGCCTGAAGATGTAATTAGGAATGTGTAATAAGGCAGTAATGTAGTAATGTGTAATAATTACCCATACAGTCATTCCTATTTTTATAAATCAGACTGGTATATGGTAAGGATTAGTCTAACCTCTACAATAAAATTATCACCACACGAGTTCCAACATTCAGTTTGGTCCAGAATCTGACATATTGATATACAGAGATGTCCATATTTCTCACATGGGCACACCTCCTAGAGTGGACTATTTTCACCACCACAGCATGGTTTCCTGGGTCCCATAGTGATCCCCTGACTTTCTGTCTCTTAATTACTACTTTTGTGGATTGTTCTTTTAGGAGTATTTAAATAATGTGAAGCTGCCACATCCCAACTGAGTGATCTTTTTATGAAATTGAGGGTGTGTCTTGAACATGTAGTGAGAATAGGAGGGTGCAAAATTTAATAAAATACTGTGGTGGACTGTGTAAAGATGGAAGCAGTGCTTTCTGGGAACTGTACCTGCAATAAAATATCCACAGAATCATAAAAACTGGACATTGTCCTGGACAGAAAAAATTAGAATGAGTCAAAACTGGAAGATGGAAAAATCTAAATATTAATAAGTGTGCATATTCATGGAATTCAATTTTCAAAACTCCTCACCTGTCCTACCTTATCAAGCAATGTCTTTAAAATCTTCAAGACAGCATTAACTGATACGGACAGAAAACGAATCCGTTTTCTTAGAAATTCTAAATTTGCTTCTGTGAAATTCTTATTTTCTGATAATTATCTTTTTAGCTTTCCTATCAACATTACTGCTTTTCAAGTCAAAAAAAAGTAGTAAAGCACTTTTAAAATTTATAACTATGTTAAATGTTCTCTATAAATCAAAGGCTTGGGGGCTCGGGTAAGGCAGGCTTAAATTCTGCCGAGCAAACAACATCTTCATCAAACAGGATAGATCAACAACAGAAGTTGCTGAAGGTATTTTTTCTGATAGCTAATGAGAAGGCTGGAGAAAATTATGATTCATGAGCCCATAAGCCCATACTCAAACTCAAAGATAACAAAGAAACTCAGGAATTAACTGAGAAAGCATGTTCTGAATGGAGAGCTAGGTGTATTCTTTATTTTTTTTGATTTTTCACCTGATGGCAGGTTCTTTCTACAAAACTTTGTCTGGCCTTAATATACTGTGATTGGCAATCAGGAAAATTTATATTTTTACCATGTACAGTGCTTCAAAAGGTCATATTGTGTACAGTATAATGAAATAAATATGTAGCTTTCAGAGATACAAGGTTAAATATTAGAATAACATACCATATATATGTTGAGAAATATTGTAGATTATGAATAATTTGTGTCATTTATAAAATTAAATATATTAAAAATTGGTGTTGTTTTCATTTGCTCTAACCAGTCATCTGTTTCATTTACGATTTGAGGATCGCTAGTTTTATAAGGGTTGTTTAAATTAGTGGGAAGAGGCACTGACTGAAGACTTTTTATATGAATGTACATACAGACCATACTCAAAAATTTAGAATTGCAGTTTTTGGTAATTGAGCAAAGCTATGCTGAGGCCTTTACTTAGCCATAAGTTGTACAAAAACTCAATTTGTCAGGACAACATTTTCTCACCATCTTACTTTCAGTCTTTTGAGCCCTAAGTGCATTTCCAGGAAGTATAACAGAACACACAATTATGGGTACTTTTTACCAAACAATTAATCTGTTAAATGGTGCCACCTTTAGATAAATTCTGCATTTCTAAATTCATTAAAGTCTTGCCAAGTGGGAGCTTGCACTGTAATTTACATATTATCTGAGATGGTATTTTTATTATAAGTACAAAGAGTCACAAGAGCTTTAAATAGACATTTCACTTGTAATTAGGAGTTCTAATAATGAAATGCCATGCTTGGCAAGGTTTATTTAAGTAATGAAAATCTTCAAGATGAAGTGAGTATTACAAGAAATTGAATTGTTTTTACAAACATCTGAATTCTTCTCACAGCCAACTTTTTGGTTGTATTTTGACTAGTGGTCAAGCACCTGTAGATATTTATCAGGCCATATCCATTCAAAGTCACAATCATAATGATATGACTAGTACTGACTCCTGCACCTGAAGTTCTTCATGCAATAGTGAAAAGTTAGAAAAGAAACTTGAGTGTCTTCAATTCTCTTTGTCTTACCAAATTGCTGTGTTTGACTGTGGGAAACTGTGAGGAGTTCTTTTAAAAATGGATGATCAGGAATGAAATTAAGTCAAACAAGACAAACACTGTACCTGAGAACCATTTATTGGTAATGAAAAAAAAAACAAAATAGAAAGGAGTCACTCTACTAAAGAGACAGAAAAAAAGGAAGGGAAATGGAAAAAGGAATGGGAGAGAGGGGAGAGAGAGAGAAAGTGGAGACAGAGATAAATAGGGTGTTACCACTGGAGGTCAGGGAGTGCCAGGAGCTAGGGGGTGTGCACACTGCCTGCCTGTGGACAGCACCCAGAACAAACAGGGGGGTGAGGGGGTGCTCGGGCAGGAGGTCCAGAGCTCTGGATGGGGTCCTGGTGAGGATGGGCCGTAGGCTGGCTCAGAGCGGGCAGGGTGGGCCTAAGGGGCTCAGGCAGGGATGCAGAGATGAAGCAGGCTGGGCAGTGGGCAGGGAGGTAGGGAGGCAGAACAGACCTGAGGGTGAGGAAGAGCCAGCCAGGGCAGGAGAGCACAGGCTGGGCTAGGGCAAAAGGGACAAAAAGCAGGCTATGGCCAGGGCAAGAAGCAGATCTCAAAAGCCCCAACTCAAAAGCAAGTCACAAAAAAGCCCCAAAAAGCAATAAGACCCAAAAGCACCCAAGCCAAAAGGCCCCCAAAAACAAAGATTCCAGAGCCCCCCAAAACACAAAAGCATACATGCCAGCAAGTTTCTAAAAGCCCCAGGGCTTGTGACACATTTGCTTTTTATGCTCTTGGCTTTTCCCAAAGTCTGTCTGTTGACAGGAGACCTTTGGCCCAGTCCAATCTTCCTCTAGGAGTCATCCACATCTCTGTTTTTATTCTAACTTGCCATTATGAAATCATTCTCTCACCTATGTGTTTGAGATTCATGAGCTTCATGAGGGTTTTAGCTTCTAGTTTTAGCTTTTCCTGAGTATGTGCCTAACAGTTGGGTTACTATGGAAAGAGCAGCTACTATTATCTTGTCTTTCTTCATGTCTTCTCCTTTCTTGATAAATTTAGAACCAGTTCTGCTTGAGCAAGTAATTAGAACTGTTTAAAATGTACCTCTGATTTGACTCAGAGGTTGAAAGGTCCTCTCCAGCAAGAGGAGAGACTTGTTCTTGCACTTAGCAATTTTCACTCATCTCTGTACAGGTTTAAGTGGAGAGTCACTGAATAACTGACCTTTTTATCTTTAGAGAGTCCTTGACTAGAGGCTATTGAAGGTCATTTCTACAAATCCACTAGAGCTTGAAAGCCAAACTTCATAATAAGTAAGAGAATCAAAATGGGTTTAGTGGATAAATGTCACTTACATAATACATGTGCATAGTGTAAACACATACAGCTGATACTTGCTTCAAACTTCTTTTCAAATTCACAGAGATATATATGCACTTTGGGAGAAGCAAATTAGTCCATTTAAAAATAAACTAATCACACACAGAAGAGCAATCAATTACAATCAGTAATGTAGATACCCATGTTGGGGTGATACTGATGTCTACATTATGTATGCTATGTATATTATGATGTCTACATTACGTATACTATGTATACTATGTATATTATGTAAATCTAAATTTATGAAAAAAATTGATCTCAGCCATTGCAGATTGCCCAAAAATTTTATTTATACAATTTTAGATGGCATAGATTTTACAGGTATTTATATGAATGAAAATTAATTTATTTGATTTTTATTTCCTTTATAAGAACATAAATCAAATTTTTTAGCACAATTAGTAGATTTTTCTCAAGGTTTTTTTTAATGCATTGGCATTTTTATTTATCTTTGCTTTATTCATATCAATTTTTATAAAGAAATTTCTAAATCTAGGAGAAAAGCAAATAAAAACCACCAGGAGGGAATCTTTTATTGATTAAACTAGAAATTAGAGCTCAAGGTAAGGCACTTATTTTGGAATACAGGCCACATAAAAAGCATAAATGCGTTACATTTTTCAGCTCCTTTTCTTGCAGTGTATTTCTGATTTTTTTTTAATAAAACTTCTGATTTTAATAATTTCATATTATTTTACACATCACAAAGCTAAAAAAATATTAGTGTACTTTCCTATGGATAGTTAGCCAAAATCAGGTAGAACTGTAGACAATAGAGTCCACAAAAATAGGTAGAACTGTAGACAATAGAGTCCCAGAAATAATGTGGAGATTGCTACTATCTGAATAACTATTGATAACTAGTATCTCAAACAAAAAAATTAGAATAGTCACATAATTAAAATATCTGGCAAATTATTATGTAATTCTTTATTAATATTTCCTTTATCTACTTTACATATTTCACATTCTTTTACCATTGCTTTTAGACAACGAAAATTAATGAGAATAAGGAAAAAAAAAAACCTCAGTAAAACAATCAGAAATACATATGATTTGAAAATATAACCCATTATTAAATTATCTCACGTGCTATATAAATGGTCTTGTTTCTTGAAGACGAAACAGTATTTTTAAAACTCTCTGCTTTAACAGAGAATTTTAAAGTCATATTTAAAGATATTGTAAATATCTCTGAACTCTTATTTCTGAATTTCTACATGATGATAACATCTTGAATTATTCTGCTGTTAATAGCCTGCAGGTTGTCACAGTTCTCACAGCATGGGAAGGCTGTAGAGGTGCCTCTGTTATGCTTGTGACTTTTTCATGAAGTGTGACGACATTTAAGAAGACTTGATGATATTTTCTTTTAAAATTACTAATGATTCTAGATAATATTACTGCATATTGAAGTGGAAACAATCTCTCAGACAAAAAATTACCCTAAACTTGCGAAGCTTTCTCATCTCAAGACACCATTGTGTTTATTCTGGATTAATACCTTTCCTTAAAATTAAGAATCACAGAAGAGTTGAGGCTAGAAAGGACTTCTGAAGGTCATCTTGTCCAACCACACTGCAC
Organism: Molothrus aeneus; assembly: GCF_037042795.1. Taxonomy (NCBI): domain Eukaryota; kingdom Metazoa; phylum Chordata; class Aves; order Passeriformes; family Icteridae; genus Molothrus; species Molothrus aeneus. The sequence continues at coordinate 70,501,841 of NC_089647.1, read as the reverse complement.
AAGTAAGGCCACTAAGTGCCCGTTGTCAAGCACATTATTTAGACAGGTATTGAATAACTCTCAGAATGGTGGCTCTGCAACCTTCCTTGGCAACACATTCCAGTGCTCAGTCACCTTCGAAGGAAAAAAAACAAACCAAAACTGTTTCCTGATGTTCAGAGGGAACATCTTGCATTTCAGTGTGTGTCCATCCATCTGAACCTGTCACTGGGCCCTAGTGAGAGGGTCTGGCTCCATCCTCTTCTCATCCTTCCTTCAGGAATTCATATACATGAGTAACAAGCCCTCCAAACTCTTCTCCAGGCTTCAGTCCCAGCACTCTCAGCCTTCTCACATAGATGAAGTCTTGTAAATAAAGACTGAGACAGAAAAAGAATTCTCTACCTCACACTGTAACCAAAACATGAATCATTGGTGCCACATTTTTCTTGTATTGCCTCTACATTTGTAGATCCCCCTTTATCAGACATCCAGGGCCAGATCATATACCAGCTGGGATTTAACTTTTATAACTTTGTCCTTGGATGCTTAGATAGTGTTTCCCCATTCCTCCCAGGTTGTCTACCTTTGTTTTCACACTCTGTCTGCTCTCTTTTTATTTCTGAGTTTGGCCAGGTGGTCTTTGTTCATCCTCCTGGAATTTTTATTTGACTAGTTATTAATTTGGGATGGAGGTCTGCTGAGCCTGTATGAAGAGATATTTGAATATTAACCAGCTTTCTTGGGCATCTCCCCTGTAGGAACTTACCGGATGCGTCTCTGCTGAATGATTCTTTGAAGATGCAAAAGTCTGCTCTCCCATTGTCCAGGTTTGTGGGACTTGATTTTCACTCTCCTCCCTGACCTCAGGATCCTTCACACCTTCATCCTATGACCCATAGCCAGGGCTGCCTTTAATCTCCACATTTCCAATGATCCCCTCAATCCCCTCATTGGTGACTACCAGATGCAGAAATGCACCTCTCCTCATTTATTCTATCATTTGTAGGAAGAATTTATCACTAATAGACTCCAGGAACCTTCTAAATTATTTATGCCTTAGTGTGTTGACCCTTCACAATCATGCTGGTGATTGAAGTCCCCAGTGAAGATCAAGACTAAAATTTGAGACTGCTCCTATTGTTGTTATCCACTTCTTCTGCCTTGTTTGGGTGGCCTATAGCAGACACCCAATATAAAATCATCTTTGAATGTTATTTCCTTCATTCTAAACCAGAAGCTCTCCATCAGCTCCAATTCCACAGTCAGGAAAAATCTGCAGCCAAAACTCTCTAGGAAATAAGCTAAATAATTGTGTTGCCCCCTTTGTTGTTTTTTTTTCTCTTTTTTCCCCCCTCATTTTACAAAGAAAGTGACTTCCAATTCTCACTAAATAACTCTTGAAATCATTATCTTATTTCAGTTGTGCTGAAGGAAGAAGAGATTTCAAAAAGAAGAATTCCCAATAAGTTTGCTAAAGACTAGCAAATCTTTCTCTCTAGGTAGAGAGAAAGGAAAATGATTGTGAAGAGCTTCTATGGTAAGTGCTGTTGTTAATCATGCTATGAGTATTTGGAGTTAATCAGACCACACATACATGCTGCTTTTCTCTGTTGACTAGTGCTCAGGGATGTCAAAGAAGTGACTCTCCTTATTCTGAGAGTCTGAAAAAAAATTTAAAAGGAGGAAAAATCACAGAGATCTGGAAGAATATTGAGACTGTTGCAAAATGGCAATGTTATGAACTACTGGAATTATGACAGAAAAATATGGAAAACACTCCATGCTTTCATTAATCTTTCTGATTATTAAATAGAACATTATTTTTTATTTTTCTGCAATTATTAGTGTTGCAAAATTTTATCTGATGGAAATAACTTGACTGACAATCTTGATAATCAAATTCATTAACAAAGGTTACACAAAGCTGAGACTGTTCTAGTTCCAGCCTTTCTTACTTCCAAAGAGTTTAAAATATGATCTGAGGAAACACTGCAGAAGGCGAGAAGTCAATTTGTGCTTTCATCCTGTGAAATGTTGTTTCTGTGCTGTAACTACACATTACTCTTGATGGTACTTTTTTATCATGCACAGTTCTTCATCAAAAAGTGGGATGCTTGCTTTGCATAAGCCATCTAACAATCTGGACAATCTCCTAACCAAGGATGCATCTGAACTAATGACCTATAAATTCAAATAAATGGTGCTCATTTGTCATTTGAGCCTACATTATTCCTGCTGAAGATCCCTTGTATTATTACCACTATTGTATTAACAGTGATTTCTGTAAGTAGTTTATAAACTAATTAAGGACCTGAGTACACTGAAGTGTTAAGAAAATATTAAAAAACCCTATCTCTGCTGAGACTTATAAATCTTTTCTGGTAAAATTTTCAAACAAGCAGAAAGAAAAATATTTGGTATATTTTAAAAGAGTATCTTGAAATTTGAAAGTGAAACTGTATTAAAAAAAAACCAAAACTATGTGTTCTTATACCCAAAAATCAGAAAAATAAAAAATATGGTAAGACCAGGTCTCAGTAATCTCTGACCTAGGATACCAGTGTAAAGGAATGTTGGAAGGCTTACCCTTGATCAAGGACATTTGGGTTAGAGAACACATATGAAAACAATATTCACAAGTCCCATGTGCCCTTATGGGATGCATCCACAAGTGCTGAGAGACCTGGTAGACACTAAAGCAAGGCCTCTCCTGATCATCATTGAAAGGTTGTGGCAACTGGGAGAGATGCCTGAGGACTGGACACAGGGAATTACCGGCCAGTCAGCCTCACCTGATCCCTGGGAAGGTGATGGGGTGCCTCATTCTAGGGGCCATGTCTACACACGTGACCCTAACCCTAACCTCAATCACCGCCACCCTCTCAAACAGGCTTCCATTAATTCCTGGAATGTGAACTGTAAGTTCAGCCACCTGAAGGAATTTGAGACAAGATAAAGATACTACTATTGTCCAATTATCTCAGGCCTAGAGGGAGGTGAACAAGGCTGGGAGAGAAGAATACACTACTGCAAGGAGTCCACAGGGAAGGCCAGCTCAGAAACCGTGCTGAAGATCAGCTCTGTCTGGGTCTGGCAGGGGAGGTCATAGCTCACCAACAGAAGTTAGAAGTTAGGACTCAAGAGAAAGACTGAGCATGGGACTAATTAGAAGTGAGGGAATTATTCAACCAATAGAATAAGAGAACTGTGGAGCCGATAAGCATTGATTATTTTTTTTCTGAAATGTATAAATAGTGAAAATTTTAAGTGCCCTCGAGACTCCTACCACTAAGAAACCCACAAGGAAAAAAGATCCAATGGGACACAGTTGGATCCATGAGAGATGATATTTTTCTGCTTTATCTGTCTCTCTCTCACTCTTTCTCTTTCCCCTTCTCTGCCTTTCCCCATTTCTTTCTATCTCCCTCTCTCATATTTACTGTTAAATAAAATCCATACTATTGACTATAGCACATAGTCCCATTTACACCTTAATTTGGGTAGAGGCATCTCTCAATAACTGGATCTTGGCAGTATCCTGGGAGCATTAGGAAAGCATTGCCATCAGGTCAAGGGAGGTGATCCTGCTGCTCTATTCAGCTCTGGTGAGGCCATAGCTGCTCAAGCAGGGAGGTGGGACCAGATGACACACTAGGGTCCCTTCCAAATTTACCCATTTTTTGATTCTGAGTATGTAAGGATCTGCATACTTTTGACCCCTTTGCTTGGATTTTTTTTCACTTTATGGATCATGACATGTTCCCACAGCCTCAAAAAAATATAGCTATATTGGCAGTAATAGTGACTGAATAGTAATTCCTTCAGATTATCTGCCACAAATGGGTTTTCAAAGGAAAGAATGGGTCATCAAGTATAGAAAATTGATCAGCTTTCATACCAAGTAGCTTGTTAAGTTCTTTGGAGGATATCTCTGGGAACCTAGTCTCAGAAGAAAATTCCACACTGTAACCTAAATGCTAGGAGATAGCTGTCTTTTTCTTTGAATTACTGCTTTCTTCATTAAATGAAAGTGAAAAAAAAAAAAGACAAATCCCAGTATTTCAACATTATTGGTACTAACCTTCTGGTGTCTTTCTACTGTGTGTATAGGTTTCCCTTTGAATACATTGCTGATGGATATAACTTGACTTATAAATTGAATAATAATTTTTAAATATATTTTTTGGAGTTCAAAGCAAAAAAAATTAAAGTCGAACTGGTTGACATTTAGCTATGTTATTAAATCAAACTCTTCAATGTCTGCCTATACATCAGTTTTATAAACCAATTACCAATATAAAAATTGCCTGAGAATAGGAAAGCATTACCACTTAAAATAGCCAGAACTTGGATAATTTTTGAACTGTTTCAATTAGGAGAATTTAATGGTGGGCTAGTGTACTTATATACAGTCATTTTCATTTTCTAAAAATAAATAACATTATTTTTCTCTGAGAAGAGTAAAGAAACTATATGAAACTAGCTCCTTTCTCACACTTCCTCACATCCTCAAGGCATTCTTAGGCAGAAGTTGACCTAAAATTTCCTCTCTGGGTTTCTTTCAGGACAGTGTGTGTTGTCCTTTCCCCTGTCTTGTTCTATTTCTCAGCGCCACTTTCACTCACAAAATGCACAAACACACTCATACATTGTTATTCAAGAGTGTTCAAGGGGAAAGAAATTAATAATCAACACCTCCTTAATTAGTGAATTGCTTTATCTATTTGGTTTTATAAGTTGTATGCTTTCCTTTTGGTTTGGTGGCCATCTATTGTTTCTTTCAATTAATCTGAACAAAAGACAATTACAGGTCTTAAGATCTTAATGAATTTTGCTTCCAAAGTATGTATTAGTGCACTTATAAATGGAGAATGGAGGCTAAATAAACAACAATCTTGTTTCCTACTTTCTTCCCGTCTGGCGTTCATGGTTGTAATAGTGAAGAAGAGATATATTTTTAGACTTGTAAACAGTCAACTGTATATTAACTTTCCTGATCACCTGCTGCCAGCTTTGCCGTGTTATGATTAAAGTTTACTTACTTTCAAAAAAATTAGAAAAGAAGAAAACTTTTAATCACAAATGAGTCAAAACAGGGTTCTTTACTTACAATTAAAAGTCTGCCTTTAACGTGGTTGGCACATAATGCAACCTAAAACCTAGAGTCAGCAATGAAATATACATTATCAAAGCTTCAGCACAGAGTTTTCTATTAGTTTATGATCCCATTAGAGGATGCAAAAATGGGACATCCAATTTAGTAATGGCTTATTAACTATTTTCACTGTTAATAATATTAGCTAAAAAGGGCCTTAGAGCGCAAAATCTTTTAATCATATTGGATAGCTACAAAAGGAAAGAATCCTTCATTTTGACATTAGTATTTTTAGTAGGGATGTGGCTATTCTACAAGCAATGATCTGTGCCAGGCCTGTGACAGTATCAGTAATTACCTCCATCCAGTTGTGATGGGAATGAAGCTGTTATTTGTCTCTATTATGGCTGAACATTCAAGCTGCCTTACATTTTATCCAGCAAATGAAATGATTTAACTATGATAGTAAAAGATAAAAAAAAAACAAACTCCAAAAATAAAACGTCTGCCTACTTTTTGTAACAAATTCTGTCATGAATTTTTTGTTAGAACAAATAGATAGAACAATCATAGATGCACAAAATGTTTGTTAGAACAATCATAGATACACAAAATAGACAGGTACTGGTACATGAGTATTCTCTAGCTCTGTTTTGGTTGATAATTTTTTACAAACTCTCTTCAATATGAAGACATATATGAATATAATCTATTTCAAACTATTTTATATACATTTGTTTCCCATTCTTCTTTGTGATGGTAAAGCTATTGATACAAACTGCCTTCTGGATACAGAACAATTATAGTTTTATTTTCTATTATTTAAAAAATTTTCTTCTCATATTACCATGATGGAGCCACAGAAGTGATATTTTATTTCCAGTCCCAAGATTAGAAGACTTTTTTTTAAAAAAAAAAGCTCCTAAGAAATATCAAATTTTGTCAATCATTACTATTGAAAAGACATTATAGTACCATCTTTGTATATATGTTGCCACCTTAAGTACTGAGTGGGGGTTGGTTCTATGTCTGTTGATTTCAGTAGCCATTGGATAAATCTCCTAGTGAGAAACTGCTTTACAAAGGATAACTGAGACACACACATATTTCAAGGGAAATTTGAAATGAATCTCTAGTGAAATTGTTCATTATCCTAACTCTCAGTGACTGCCTTTTGATAGCTGTTATGGGTTGCTAGGTAGATCATATCACAATGTCTGCAAACTAGCTTGGAAAATTAGATCCTATGTACACCCTATAAATTTTGTTAATATGGACAAGACCATACAAAAAAAAAATCTGTTATTTTTATTTTTTATTGTTTTATTTTTACAGTTAACTCTTTATTATCTGGCAGAATGTAGAAGCTGTCTAGCTGAGAAAGAAAAGCAAACTGTTGTGTCTAAGCCCTGCACAGCCACTCACACATTCTTCCCTGGTGGGATACGGAGAGAATCAGAAAGGTAAAACTGGGGAAAGTCAGAGGTTGAGAAAAACTGTTTCATACATAAAGAGAAAGCTGCACGTGCAAGCCAAAAGAAAACAAGGAATTAATTCACAACTTCCCATGGACAGGCAGGTATTCAGCCCACTCTAGGAAAACACAGCTCCATTACATGTAACAGTGCTTGGGAAGACAAACACAGTAACTCTGAACTTCCACCCTTTCAGGTCAATTAGCCCTCAGACTTTTAAAAGAAGGGTGTACTTTCATGGACTCATACTGCGAGCAAATCTACAGGCCTTCTTTATCTTTGTAAAGAGTACAAGTTAATGCCAGCATTGTGTGAATCAAGGAAAATATATGAAAAATGGGGGAAAAAAATCATATAATTAAGAAAGAATAACTTACTTAACTCCCCCCCCACCTTCCCTATTGCACAAGACCATGAAAGAAATAATTTGTCTGAACTTGCCTAATAAGGTCACCTTCAGAGCCAAACAAGTTGCTCCTTTTGGTGATCTACTCCAGAATGAGAGCAGGAGCAAAGGAATCGCTCCCTGAGCAGCCATGTTTCTCTTCATTTGCACTGAACGATGGTAACTAACTCAAATGTGTACATGTCCAGCTTGTTAATGTTCCAATGTAATAGAGAGGAAATCCTCATGTAAGGATCCAGTTTTCAAAGATAAAGAGCAACTGTTTTGAACAGACAGGTGTGCACATGAATATATCTTTAATTTACAGTCAATTCTGTTGTTTTAAATAATTAGGATATGTAAAAATATCTCATAAGTGACCCTGTATCTCATCCTACATGAGATTTTGGAAGATGCAAAAGCAATTTATATGAAATTTTCCTTTAGAAATATTCCTGCAAACTCTCATGTACTTCATTGTTGAAAAGTGCCTCAAACTTATGAAGTATGACAGTTACCTTTCAGCACTACTGTCTCATATACAAAATTAACAATTTATTTGCAGATGAAGTTGTGAGACCTTATGGTATGACTCCAGAACACACTGACATTAGAGCAGTTCTTTCAGTCTGTGACTTTATATGGTTGAAGTACCATCAGCAGAAGTAAAAGGCAGCTTTTTCTTCTGGATAATATGATCACATTGAAAAAGTGGACCAATACATTCCATGAGAGTGGACCAATACAATACATGAGAGTTCAGCTTACCATCAACTCTGTCTTCTTTATGTCCACTTCCTCTGTGCTCATCTGACCTGACTACTTCTGCCCTTTCTGAGGTAGAGCATAAAGCTGGGATCTGGTTCAACTAAATTTAGGCACACAGAAAATTATAATAGATAAGAGGTGATGACCTTCCTCTGACAACTTTATTTTTCTTGACAGAAAAACTGATCCTAAAATAGGAGAAAGTTAGTTGTTGAAATTAAATCCTCAGTTTCAATTGGGTGTTAAGTTTGATTTTATGTATGTACAGGAACATATGATTTGAATATCTGAGGCTGTACAGTTGAACAAGTCACCCAACTTCTCATGTGTCCCTGTTTTGTTTAATTTGGTCTGGTTTTATTGTCCTGCCATGGCTTAATCCCAGCTGGTAAAAATCACCACAGTCACTTCCTCCCTCCTGCACCCACAGTGTGGAGGAGAATTGGAAAAAAAAAGTATACCTTATGAACAGTTTAATTGTGAAAAAGAAATAATTATATGCTCAACACAAAAGAGAAGGAATAGATACTAAAAAAATCTGTATGTATTGTTTTTAAATTAAAATAACAGGGGTTTTCCAGGACCCTCCCATTAAGGACTGCTTATGAAATGTAAGAAGGAACATGAGCTACTGATTCATGTTCACTTAAACTATGAATATTCCATTTTAGCTAGATTTTATACATGCATTTTTTAAAAAGTCACTCAAATAAAATTCTGCATAAAAGTATTTCCTCAACATTAAAAAGGGGGTGTGCCTTTCTTTTGCTTTTTTTTTTTGTTTATCTGAGATGTATGTTAAATCATCATTTAAATGCATTCAAGCGCAGAATGGTTTCTTGCTAATTTTTGGATTTCAAACAATGGGATTAGAAAAACTGAAATTTTGACACCATCTTCATTTCCAAAGGGAAATAACCAACCAAGTAAAGTTCAGAGGTTGTTAGCACCAGCAGGCAGTATTCATATCAGGTCATTCCTTAAGAGGAAAAATTGAGGTCAGACATTGCTGTGTTGCGTGAATGAATGTATGCTGAAAATATTCTATTAGATCTGTAAAAATTATAACAGAATCACAGAATCACAGAATGGGTGAGGCTGGGAGGAACCACTGGTGGGGTCATCTAGTCCAACCTCCAACATTAAATTAGGGATTTTCTGCATCATCATATTCAGTCTCCATTTACCTTTGTGCAGTCTACTATATATTCCTGCCACAGAGTCTCATTATGGAACCACGTAGGAATATGTTAATTTAATAAATTTATACTGATTTACACTTGCTGTCGATCTGGCTCAAAGCATTTAGAAAAGACTTTTTTTAGCAGCTTTATGATGTGAAAATTCTGAAAAGGGTTTCACATTACTTACCCCATGACAGGAACACTTATGTTTCTGAATACTTGTTTTTAGTTGGAGTTAACAAAAGTCTCGCTTTTTCTCAGCTCACTACATAGTCAAAGAAGTTTAAGAGGTGAAATTGCTATAGCAAGTTGACATTGCACTGAATAAATTTTATCCACTTTTTTGATGCAATGCCATAGAGAGAATTACTTCCATACCCAGATGTTCTCTTTCTGCAGTGGTTAAATTCATTCTTGATAGTACCAAATGTAAAAATATTATCCTTCAGATGAAGCTTCCTCTGCATAATGATAATAATAGTAGTAAAGTGAATCTCTGGCATAATAAGAGATGTTTTTGCAATTTCTAAAGCAACTCTGTTTTAGTTTAAAATACATAAAGCACTATTGCACTAAATACAGAAAGCACTATGTATAGATGTGTTGAATCGAGAGCTAATAATTTTGTGAGGGGAAAAATGCATTTGCTATTTGGGAAGAACATCTTTACAGTGAGAATGTTGATTCTTTCTAGACAGAATCTGATGAACCCTATATAGAATGAGAATTTTTTACTTTGGTCAAGGTAAAAGTGTTCACAAGTATATGAGAAAATATTAATGTGGTAATGAAAGAAGACACTTAAAGATGGATGGCTGAATATAACCCTGAAATCCTTGTAATTCAGGAATATAACCCTGAATTATTTTCAAAGTATTGAAGCTGAAAATCTGGATTTCCATTCCCATAATATGTATGACCATACTACATTTATTGTGTCTAAATAGTAGAACAGCATAGACATAATGACTACTGAATATGCAATTTTCATGACCAGAGTTTTCTCATCATTAATAGGTTTGTGTTCTTGCCCAGTCAGCTGAATATTGTGGGTGTTGTGCTTATATGTGCAAATGTACGTGTAAATTCAAGCTGTCTGCAACCAGTCTGGCTGAAAAAAACCAGCAGAAGAATGGCTGGGAAAAAAAAAAAGTGCATTTAAATTAACAAGTCCAAGCACAAGTACAAAAGACTGAATTTAACTACTAGGGGAATCAACTTTCACATATGCATTCTTACAGAACTGTGCTTTATTATTAACATGTTTTTACATAGGGCTATAAGATAGATTTATAGAGATGAAAAATGTAAGTAGTAAGTACTTAAGAAGTAAATCACAAGAGATTTCTCTTTTATCTCATTATGTCTTCATGAGTTACTTCACTCTTCACTGTTGCTAAGCAGGGTGATTGCATGCTTTGTTTTGTCAGTTTTTTTTTCCCATATACAAGAAGAAAAACAAAATTGTGTTTCAGATTTTTTTTTAAATCAAAATTTATAATTAAGGCCTACTGAATCTTTTTGCTCTTTCAAGTCATCAGTCTTAGAATGACTGCCACTACAACATATTTTTTATTTTTGTTTAATACTAATTTTCCATACCCAAAGGCATATTCTGTCAGAAACATATGGAAATAGCACAAATAAAAAAGGAAGACCACATCTTTTTCTCAAGATCCCTTATGTTAAACAGAAACAATATTACCAATTGATGAATGCAGCACATTTAGCTATATTTCTGGCATGAAAGACTACAGACAATAATTATCACTAACAGTCTCTGCAAAGCAATGTTAACAGTGCAAATATATGAGTACACAGGCATGCTGCAGTAAGGTCATCTCAGCACACAGCTGAGAGGGAAAGTTGGTTGTCACTTTTAATCACAGTTAAGCCCATACAGCCTTCAGAAGTGATAGCATTCTCAATTTCCCTAGGCCCTGCATAAAAATGACCTATTGAGTGGCTTTCTTTGATGAAGAGTAGATTTATTTATACCTTTGGGCTGAAACTCTGGGTGCGGTAACGTGCCTTAGTGAGACATTTGCTCATTAATTATGTTTCATCTCTGCTCTCTAGCTGATAGTTTGTAAATCTGGTAAATTCTAGCAATTCTACAAGAACTACCAAAAACAGTGCTGGACATAGTAAATACTTCCTTTTTTCTTCTATCGACTAGGTAGGTTCTTATGCATACAAATACTTAGGAGACTGTTTGCTTGTCATCTCAAAAATGCCTTGACACAGATTGTCATAACATGGCACAATTTTGATACAATCAAGAGTTTTTGCAGTTAATTTTGACTCAAATTCCTCTTCTGAACTTTCTGCCTGCACTTCTCTACCTTCTTTAATTTTTGATAGTCTGAGTTTATGTATTTTTTAGGTTACTGAAAGATGTTAGGACTTCTTATTTTTAAAAAAAAAAAAAATCGGTATTTATATTTTCTTGAGAAAAAGAGAACTGACTAATATATCTTGACAAACAAACAATTGTTAATTTTCTCCTGACAGCTAATGTTAATTGCATAGCCAAAATTCTCAGTAATTTGATAAATTCATGCACTCCATAAATGCTTTTTTGAAACAATAGTTACAAATATAATGGATAGCCACCTCCTTCTAATCATGCCGATAAAACTCATTCAGTTTTAATAAGCGACATTTATAAAATAAACAAAGAAAAATTAAGAACACTTTTTTTAAAATATTCATGCCGTATTTTTTTAGTGTAGTATTTCAACAATCTTCAGAGAAAAATTACATCAACATAAACATGTTTGAGAAGTTTTTGCATCCCCATCTCAATACCTCTTTATATCTAACTTCAGTTATTTTGTTTGAATTCCTTTTTAAAAGTGAAATTGTAACAAAGATTTCCACAAATGTTTCAAGATGATGTTTGAATTGGTTTCATTCATTTTTTCAATACGATTGTTTTTTTCTCACCTATATGCAAAAATGTAGTTACCTTTTGCTACCTGGAGCTGCATATATATTTTTTTTTTTTTTTGCTGGTCACAAACTAAAGTTAAATGGTTAAACATTGTTCCTAAACTTGACTTAATGTTGTTACAAACTATTTATATATTGTGGTTATACAGTATACAACAGTGTTGTTAACACTATCATAATATACTTCTATTTGTGTTCAAGGCAAGCCACAATTGTGTTCTGATTAGTGCATTGCTACTTTGGAGCTGCTGCAGGCCTCTGTTTTCAGTAAAATATGCTCCTGAAAAAGAGTAGTGGTGCTTGAAAACATGATACTTGATCTAAATATTAGTAACCAAACTTAACCTTGGTCTTGCAATTTCGAAATGCACATTCTAAAGTCTAGTTGTTTTTGTAAGGACTGTCAAAGAGCATGAATGTCACAACATCATTTTCCAATTAAAACAATTGAATTTCATCTTTCTCCCTTTCATCTTTCCTCTCTATATTCCTTCTATAAATGTGCAGCTGAAATTCACTGTATGACATTCAAAGATTTTGTCAGTGGGTAAATCTAAGGAAACTAGAGAGGATGCTGCTTTAAGGAGCATAGGACTTACTATGGGCTGGTGGGAAAAACTATTTTAGTGTGCAGCAGAGATTCTGGAGATTATACAGCAATTTTTATGGAATGTTGGAGGGATCAGCACCAACCCAGAAAGAACAAGTTTAGAAAAAGAGGGATAAAAAGGACAGATTGCAGATTAGCAGAAGGTGGTCATTATGTTTGTCACACTGAGTGCTACTGTGACTGTCCTACATTCTTACTGAATCCTCTTACTCAATCCTATTTCTAACTGTATTCTATTATGAATATCCTTCCTATTTTGAGCCTCTGTGTGTGTGAACATCATATTGGACCATCTAGCAAGTAGGACAAGGTTCCAGCTATTGGGGAATGTGATGCTCTGTATGTGCATTTGTGTTAAACTACTAGTAAACTTTAAGCTGGTGATTTTCACAAAGTTGAAATAAATATCATACAAAGTGATGGGATTAAAAAAAAAAGATAGTGAAGAAAAACTCAAATACAGTTCAGTAGAAAACAAATTTTTAATTTTTCCTTTGACTTCCTATGGTTATTTACTGGGAAAATTCCCGAGTTTAAATTTTGAATGTTTTCCAAATCTATTAAAAAATATTTTGTAAGGACTGAAATGTCTTTCCATGGCTAAATGCCTTTTATTGAATAAGAAAAGACATTTTGATTTAATTATATCTGTACTGTTTGGATAAAAAAAGACTCAGTGGAGTACTGATTGTGCTGAAATTACTGTAATTGTTATTGACTTCAATTGTCAGAATTTCCCTTCAGGTCTGCTCAGTTCAGAAACTAAATGTTCTAATATTCCCATTGAAGATGGGTCAAAAGATTATACTAAAATCTTGCTAAAGAAGTAAGTGTTTATACAGGAAAAGAATCTGTTGTTGCTTGGTCAACTTTTTGTGTTGTCTTTATACCATGGACCACAGAATAACAGAAAGGTTGAGACTGGAAGGGACCTCTGAATGCCATCTGCGCCAAGCCTCCAATGCTCAAGCAGCAATACTTAGAGCCAGTTGCCCAGCACCATGTCCAGATGGATTTTGAACTTTTGAACAAAGTTGGAGACTCCAAAATATCTCTGGGCAACCTGTGCCACAGCTCAATAACCCACCCAGTAGAAAGTATTTCCTGGAGTTTTCTACTGTGAGGATGATTGAGCACTGGAAAAGGCTGAATTTAGGTGCTATACTGTATAATTATTATAGATGTAGTGATTACGTATATTTATATTATAGGGGTAAAACTACTCTGTATATAGATGTGTACATTACAGTGTCTGCATAAAAGCAGCATGTAATTACATCAGTGCACAATTTTAAATAAATATGATTTTTTTAATCACATATGCATTTGTATGTTAAAGAAAATAAATTATATTTTAGCAATAATCACATTTTCTGAACTAAAAAAAAAAACAGATACTTTCACAGACTTCCTTTTTACTAGTCCTCTCTTAGCAGAAGTAAATTTTATCATTTGTGATATAACTAAACACACATGTTTTTTAAGAATAAAAGCAATATCAAAATGTTGACAACTATAAGTATGAAGCTTCTATAGTACATGTCCAAACACAAGAAGAGCCAACTGGCTATAAATTCTACACTCCACTTAGTTACTAATGTTTTGGAAAGAAATAGTTTCAGAGTCCATCAGACATAACTATGTAGGGGTTTTTTTTCTGTAGGCAGACTGAAAGATTATTATTCAGTACTAAAATGCTATTAATTGAACACCTTTAGAGTTTCAAATTGATTTATTTCTACTATAAACTCATATGATCTCAAAATTCTTTCAAATACTTAGCCAACTAAAAATTTCAAATCCCTTTCTCAAATGAAAAAATATGTTGACTTTTAGATAAAATGCATCCTCTCATCTGTAATTTTTACATTATTATTTATGTTTTTCATTATCAGTATGACTAGAAAATGTTCCTTCTAATTTCTTTGACTACTAATGATGTTAGTCCAAAAAGAGACCTTTAAATTTCTTATTTGTTTTGTGGTTGGTTTTGTAGGCATTTTTTACATTATCTTAAGTCTTAAATATCATAGAAATTGAGATTTGCTTCACTGAGAGTAAAATAAAACCGAAAATTTAGAAAAATGATTGCTAATATATAAATATATAAATATAAATATATGCAATAAATATATAATTTAAAACCTGTGCGAGGGTATGAGTAAATGGGTCTGTGCTCCACTAAAATTTCCTACAAATTACAATTTCATCTCTGGCTAGTAAAATGTGTATTGTAAAATGGAAGGACTATAAGCAATATGTGAAGAACAAAAAGCCATTTTGTTGTAATCTACTTCTCTGTGAAGATATTACAAACGATTTTTCAAGTACTTATAATGTTGATGAAAGATATATATATATGATTTGTGTATGTGTCCACATGTATGCATATAAAATCATATGCTTTTGAATAGGTCTCACAGAAAATTCATGGGTACTGAAAGGGGACAGGAAAATCTGATAAAATGTACCTACAAATTTAGAAGAAGAAAAATAAAAGGCCAAACAAAAAAACAAACAAGCAAACAAAAAATAGTGAGTGACCAGTTTAGATAGACATGGGCATTCAAAAAAATTACTAGTGAACTGTGCCTGAGGATTTGAAGTTCTCATGTTCATTTATAAATTCAGTTGTTCAGGACTCTGACGTGCTGTGGTTTAAGAATGGCACTCCCCAGTTTAATGCCCCCTCCTCCCTGAGACTCTCCCGAATCATGTGCCACTAGCTCGTTCCCCATCCTTTCCCTCCCCATTCTTGTTTCAGGGATGGAGTTGACAGCTGTAGGCACAAAAAGGTGAAAGGGTTAAAATAAGAACAATTTACTGGAACCAGCAATAAGATAAGGAAAAAACCCCACCGAAAGTATACAAACAGAGGTGATTTACATGCAAAAAATTCTCATTGAGTGACCCAGAAACAATTATCAATGGACTACAATAGCAACTCATAACTTCATTTTGAAATAAATTTTTTAAGTAACTGGACTGAATCAGAATCAGAATTTTAAGAAAATGTTTTTTTTTTTCCCTAGCAAAAAAGGGATTTTGGCACTTGTTAGCAATTGGAAAACTGCTAGGTGTTTTTGCTACTTCATGTAACCAACATTAAGTTGATCACCGGATCTGGTATGAAGGAGTCAGTCAGGTTAGCAGGGACTAACACTTCTCTGTGTATTCCCTTTAAGCTTGTAGACTAGTAGCTTTCATTTCACTTGGTAAATACTCCATTATTGATGACAAGTGTTTCTCCTGTTTTATTCTGCTTGTATTCTGAATTTTGAGTGCTTGTCTATCTTCTTTGAAGTTTGATGTAAAGGGGATGTGCTCACATTTCATGAATGGGCAGCATGAGTCTGTTGCCAAAACTGGGGAGGAAATAGTGTTACCAGATACAATTTGTGACTATTTGTGAAGATTGTTGAGAAATATATATTAGTGCACACTCAGTTATACTGCTGTCTCAAACTTCTGTGGTTGAGAGTTCATGGTATGTTCCAGTATAACATATCCATCGTCAGTCCTTACAGTATATGTTCCAGTATAACATATCCATAGTCAGCATTTTCATCATGTAATTTACAAGAATAGCCATAGCTTTAAAAATAAGACTTAAATTGTGAAATAATTTAAAAAATTCAAATATTTGTGTTGAAATATTGCAAAATTAACTAAAGCTTTTCCAATGAATGAATACATTATAACGATATGCCTTTGAAATATTTTTAAGCAAGATCTGAGTTTTATCTCTCTGAAGGTGTAAAAACAAAGGCCAACAAAGACTTGTACTAAGTTATTACAGAATTAAAAATCTGCTTCAGTTATATAAGGTACTTTAGCTAACAAAGTTTTAACTCCAAACAAGGCAAGTTTATACCCTCACTCAAAATGCCAAGGATATTACAGCACATAACATCAAATTTATTTCTAATTAATTACATCTAAGAGATATTTTGAACATGATTATGAACTTACATTTTCTGCCCTCCATTCATATCTCTCAACCTTTCCCCTATCTGCCTTCCCATTCACAGATCTAAAGAAGTCTTATGACTTCTGTCAACAAAAATAGGTCTGTTTTACCCTTCAGCATGTTTTCAGAGAGGAGTAAATTGAGCTAAGGAAGGCATCTGGTCTATCTGTGCCTAAACTAAACACAAAGAGGAAATTATATATGAAAGTAGTTTTGGGCTCCTTTTTAAAAAATCTGTTATCTTTAGATATTTTCCAGTACTGCAGCTACCCCTCTTCTCAACAGGTATAGTGCAAAGGAATATCTTAAATAGATGAAATGTAATGAGAGGTCTCAGAGGGACAAGGTGAAATTGAACTCTGTTGATGTATTTTTTTTAACTGACAGAAGATATTTCTTCATCTTAGAAGCTGACTCTTACATGAAACTGACAACCACAGATTTCATAGAGAGAAGGATATGGTGAGCACAAGCAAGGTAGGTGCATTCCTGTGTCCAGGAGGCAAGTATGTGATGCACAAACTGTATGGACCAAAATGAGGAGGTGCATCACCGAGTCTGCTAATCACAAAGGAAAAAAGAACCGGCCAAGGAGGTGTTAGCTGCTGTTACTGCAACAGAGTAGAATTTAAGATCCTCAGGACAGCAAAAGGCAAATCAAAGACCCTGGGCTTCAAGAGGATGGATGCTGGTTTTGTCAGAATCTGAAAAGCTTCCTTTCTAGGAAGGGCAAAGAAGCCCATGAGACCTCATAGAATTATTAAGGTTGGAATAAAATCATGAAGTCCGACTGTTAACTGCACCACCATGTTCACCACTAAACCATTCCCCCATGAGCCACATCCACATGCCTTTTCATCATTTCCAGGGGTGGTGATTCCACCACTTCACTGAGTAGCCTATTCCTTCAAGGAGGCTTCAGGGGCAATGTCCTTAATGCACAAGAGGGGCCCATCCTCAACATTGAGAAAACAATCAGTAATAGGAAAGTTCAGCTTGGCCCAGCCCAGAATGCCTGACTCAACCTAAAGGCAAAAAAGAAATAGATGGGAAGTAGAAAAGACACAGAATAATGAAAGGTATTGATTGCTGACATGGACAGGTTACTGAGTAGTTTAAATTCAAGGCTTAGGCATTCAGAGAGGAAATTAGGAAGACCAATGTTCAGCTGGAGTTGAAAGTGGTAAAGGGTGCAAACAGAAACAGGAAGGACATGAGCAGTCCCAGAAACAGTGAAAATACCAACTCTCCCAACCCTTTCCCAAAACACCAACCCTTTCCCAATAAATGGGAAAGGAAAGCTAATGTCATGTAAAAATTTAAGAAAAGGCAACTCCCTTGCTTTCAGGGTTATCAGCAGATGCATTGGGTGCAGGGGTGGTTTCCCCTTCTTAGTCACTACAGTATCTCTCTGATTGACTCCCCAGGAGACCTTCACAAATAAAATTGTAAAGTAAATAATTTGGCATTGTAAGTCTGGTAAGGTGTCAGATACACTAAAAGTATGGTTAAACTGAAAGTCTGTTCACAACCACAATCCCATTTGCAGAAATAGTGTGGGCTGCAGTCCACAGTAAGTCCAGACACATACAATAAGATTCCAGACTCACACATAGTGCGATTGTTGTGATAGGATAAGGTTCAGAAATTTCTGTTGATAAATACATTGATATCAGAAAGCAAAATCAACAATATTACTGTGAAATAAAGCTTACTTCATGGTAAACCGAGGGAGATGGATACAGCTCATCAACCATCCCAGGATACAGATGAGTAGTCTTCTCCTCCCTTCATATCCCTCCCCTAGGTTATATTGGGTTTTTTTGAGAGTTGGAAAAATATGAAGTTTCATTTGATGTTATTTCATAATAAGTTGGAGTTTGAGACACTTTTGTCATACATATAAATCATGCACAGGTTTTACTTCATTAGCATATGTGGTCACAGGAAAAGTAATATATATTTTCAAGCCAATCAAGCAAAGTTCACCTTTTGGTCACCATTTGGATCATTCCTTTGTCTTGGGTCCCATTGGCTGTAATTTTGTAAATAGAGCATGACTGTAACACCTCTGTGCTTCTCTCGGGGCTGTACACAAGCTCCCTCAATGCTCCTGTTCTTAAAAACTAACAAACAAATTCAGTTTTGCTGTATAATACAACTTCATATAATCTGTCTTGTCCCCTGCAAGTAATTTTCCTCTTGACACTTGTTTTTTTTATATCAGTGACTATGATTAGTTATCTGATAGCTGGTAACAATGGGGAGGGTGCAGTGAAAACTAAAGAGCACATAGTGAAATTCACAAGCAGTGAATTTTCAGCCAGAATATGTTTTGAGTGTTTTATGTTTGAAATACAGTTGCAATATCCCACAGGGACAATCTGGAATTATTATGAAGTAGTCAAGCAAAACACACCAGAACACCTATTGGTTACAATAATGGAGTAAAAATAAATAAATAAATAAATAAACCACATAAACTTAAATATAATAGAATATATGAGAATATCTGCTTCATTCTTTTTCAGTCATGAATTATTTAGACTACAATAAACATGAAACACATTTATATGTCAATTGAAGGGATGCTGAAAAGAAAAAATAGGATTAAGAAGTAATGAATGCATAATCTTGAATTTATAAATAAACAAGATTCACTTTCCTGCTTCAGAGGTCTTTCTTGATTAAAAGCTTCAACATGAGCAGAAAATGTGGGCAGAATAACAGAGAAGTACATTAGCACACTTGACGACATATGGCAACATAGATTACTGCTAAACAGATTTCTCTTTTTACTGAATTTTTCTCCATTTCAATATTAGAATATTAGACATCTATCTTCCAACAGGAAGCATAAATTATATTTATATCTATCTTCCTTTCTTTGCTTGACAAGGTTCTGTATGATTAGATTGGAAGTAAAGAACATGCAGTAAAGCCTTGTAAATATTTTCCTCTCATACATGCATCCCATGTAAGAAAAAGAGTGCATAACAAACTCCTTGTGCACTCTTCTCTTTCTTCCTTAATGTTTTGAAAAATTTATCAACAAGTTTGTCATGGTTTCCCTTTCTTCTTTTCTATTAAGTGCAGTTCTGTTATTTCTCTTTAGAATTTTGAAATCTAAATTTTATGCATGGTTGTTCACACTGCATTTCCATCTGCTCCCCAAGATGTAATGAGTGAAGTTCTTTTTCAAAGGTATTAAACTGTTGTGAATGTTCTAATTAGAAGGAAAAAAAAAAAGTGTGACTACCTGAAGTGATGTCCTTATGAAAGGAAAGAAATAAAAATTGAAAAATACAGTGAATAAAGGACTTCATAGCTCAGAATCAGGAGAAAAAAAACACAAATCCACTAAAATTTTGAGATAAAAGCTACATGGTAGTATTTTTATTGAGCAAGTAATGTCTGAGGTAAAAAATAAAATATCAAAACCCCTAATATTTTTAAGCAACTTGTCATTTATTTGAAATTTTAAAATGTAATGTACATATTTGTTTTATATTCTGAAATGTTAATTGCTGCATATTACCAGAAAAGCAGTGTTGTCCCAGTTAACCTTTTTTATTTTTTTTGTCTAAGAATTCAAGAAATTTTTTTCTGAAGTGCCATAATTCTTAGAATTTGGAAATATGAAGGATATTTATCTTTCAGAAGTATGTGTTCAGTTTCCAAATTAAAAAAAATAATAGACAACATAATTAGAAGGTTTACAAGATCTGTTTTAAAATCTGTGGATTAACTATTACTTTATAGCATGAGTAGTATAACTATTATTATATAACATGAATTGAGTGTTATTTCTTTTATTCAAAAATAAGAACATTTGTCACAGGAGGTTTTCTCAGACTTATATTACTTTTAAATATAAAATTTTATGAGAAAAAAAAATCAAATTATTATCTCCTCAAGTTTTTTTTAATGTATATATATATTCATCTTTCATACTAAAATGTACATTCTCATTCTTCTTCCTGTTTTAAATTGCCTTCTCTTTTCTCTGATTTTTACATTATTTTTAATCCATTTTAATTGCTACATTCATTTAAACTAATGCAATGATTAAATTGGCAATTTCCAGATCCATCTAAATTCCAGGGCAGTGTCGTAACATGGATTGCCCATAGAACCTCTGTAGGAATATCCTCTACCTGTATCCCTTAGACTACCCAGGCTATTTCTTTCTCTACTCTCTTGATTTCTCACAGGTGTACTGCAATGTGGAAACTTACACAAGAACAACTGATATGGTAAATTCTAGTTATCACTAGGTGATGTATGGTGTAGTCAGACTTACTGCATTTGAAAGATAGCATGTGTACACAGATTTCAGAAAAGAAATATAGTTTCACTCTTCTCTTGCTTAAAAAAAGGTGGAAAGTGTTGAGAAAAATGTCAGAACATCAGCTAATGAATGATAGTTGTGGGTGTTTTATTTGTGACCTTTTGAGCAGGCACTTTTTTAAAAGAAAAGAAAAAAATCATTCCTGCTCAGGGGATTCGATAAATATAAAACAATCATAAGAAATCTCAACATATTTAAGGCAAATATTGAGGCAAATTAATTTTCCACCTGAAATTAATAAAGTAATTTTATCTGATATTTTTCACAAGATTTTAGTCTTTAAGCTTTTCCACTCACAAACAGATCTCAATAACTCTGGCTTTACCAAATGCCACTACTTGCTCTATTCATTTCCTGCCTGTCTCTCACACATTTATATCTGTGTATGTGCCAATTGGTATTGTCACTGCTAAGCATCACATCAGGGAAAGTGCTGGCAGTAGCAAAACCATGACTGAAATAGAAAGTGAAAAGAGGGTTTAATAAATTCATTTTATCAGCTGCAAGTCATCCTGTTCCTTATATTCAGACTTGTTCCACAGCTAGTAACAGTACAATCAGGAATAAAATTGTTTTCTGGATACATATCTAATAGAAGACAGATAAGATTTTTGTAATGGAAAGAACTGTATTGGTGTATAAAGCTAGTGCTTTCTGTTTTGTTCAGAAAAAATGTAAGATAAATCTATATTTCATCTTTCCATTATCCGTTAGCTGACTGCATTGTTGCAATTGGCACATCTGGCTTACAGGATTCTTTTATGAAGTTTGACATGAAGTCATGAGTAAAATTTAGTTTTTTAGTCACATTGACTTTGGGGATTTTTTGCATAAAATATTGCCTTTCTGCAATAAGTTGATCAACACAGCTGCCTAATAGCTGAAATATCCAGAAATATCCAGAAATATCCTTACCTGAAATATCCAGAAATATGTCTTATGGACATATTTTTTTCACAGTACATTGTTTATTCCTTAGCAGTTATGTGTAATGCACAAAACAGTGTAATTCATGAATTCATGCATGATATTTTTATGTATCTGGAAAGTGAGGGACTAAATTACTTATATCTGTCATGTAACATGGTTAAAACCACTGATAAAACTGTATTTAGTGCTGTGAGATTTATAGAATCATAGATTTATGGAATACATTGTGTTGGAAGGGACCCTTCATGATCATTAAACTCACATCCTGGCCCTGCACAGGAGCCCCCAAGATTCGCAGATGCCTGAGAACATTGTCCAAATATATCTTGAACTGATGTTTAAATTACTGGAAGAAATACAGAAGAAGCAAAATCTGATGATTAGTATTTGATGTCTCTTTAACTTCTCACCCCCTCTTTAGCCTCCTTTACTTTCACAGGAACTTCTGGAAACTGTGGATTTTTAGCTTTTATCCTCTTTCATAGAACTTTATTTGACTTATCATTTGACAATGAAATTCACAAACACATCTTTCTTCTAATCAGTACATATTTGTTATTATTGATGAAATAATGAAGGATGATTAGTCTAATGCAAACATATCTACCTACAATAAGGAATATTATTCACTTGCAGGCATATGAAGAACTTAGTGCAATGGTTCATTATTTTGTACTCAAAGTCTTCTGAGCTGATGGATGGAAGTTTCTACTTAGATTGCCATATGCTACAGATCCATGCTATCAGTAGCCTTCACCTACCTGGGGCATAATTTGTTTCAAACGAATCAGTAGGAAAGCCACGGGGAACATTTCAGGGGCAAAAGAATGGAAAGTTTAATTAGATTAACAGAATACTCCATTCATTTTTACTGCATCTCTCTGATTACATATCTATTCAGAATTTCTGCACACTCTTTGTGTTTTAATTCAAAAAAGAAGCAGCAAATGATAAATAAAAGACATTCTCTGCCATAAGTAGCAGTTAGAGTATTGCAGTGTCCATCTCAGCAGCCATTATGTTCTCCAATGGCTGCAGGAGAATCCATACTCCAAGGTCACATATATAGAATCTGTATTTCATGCTGGGAAGCACAGTGTGTTCAGAAGGAACTCAGAAATGTCTACAGACTAAGAAAACAACAGAAAAGATACGATGCAACAAACATGAGTCATAAATTAATTTCTTATGGAGACTGAAGCTCTGTGAAAACTCTTAGTGCAGGCATATTTCATCCAAATTCTAAAGTCAAAACTTAAAAATTCAGATGCCTGAAAGTCAGACTGTTCAAAAAATGATAAAGAACATGAGAGTAATACAGTCTTGCATTTAAATGACCTAAGAAAATTAAGTTTGAAGTCAATTTTCTGTATAGCAATAGTTTCATGTAAGCAGTAGATGCACAATAGAATTAGAAAAATGGAATCTTAGTCAGTTTCTGTCACATTAATAGTGTGACACCAGCAGCCAGGATAACCTACAGGTGACCATTCCTTGGTCTTCAAGAAAATTTCTGTTGCCTGGGAAATAGAAAAAAAGCAACTGGCCATGGAATTCAGGGATTGCAACATCTACGTGTAGTCATTAAGAATGAAGAGAAGTGAAGCTTTCAAATCATTCTTTGTCTCTTACAGAAGCTATACCCTCAAGGACTGAGTTTGCAGAAGTGTCTATATCCACACAGAACCTGGAATCTTCCTCTCTCCTCTGGTGAGACCCTACCTCCAGCACCACTACATCCAGCTCTGGCATCTCCAGCATGATAAATACATGGATCTCCTGGAGCAGACCTAGGGGAGGGCACAGAAATGGCCAGAGGTCTGGAATACCTCTCCTGTGAAAAAAGGCTGAGAGAGTTGGGGTTGCTTAGCTTGGAGAGGAAAATGTTCTGGGGAGATCTTGGTGAAGTCTTTCAATTCTTAAAGGGGGCTTATAATAGAGAGGCTTCTACCTGGGTCTGTAATAACAGAACAAAAGTTAATGGCTTATCACTGAAAGAAGAGAGCTTTAGATTAGCTGTAAGGAAGAAATTTTTACAGAAATGGTGGTGAGGAACCATTCTCAGGTTGCCCAGAGAAGCTACGGACGCCCCATCCCTGGAAGTGTTGAAGGCCAGGTTGGATGGAGCTTTAACCACCTGTTCTCTAGGAAGATGTCCCTGCCCATGGCAGGGATGTTGTAAGTGGATGATCTTTAAGTTCCCTTCCAACCTAAACCATTCTACAATTCTAAGATTTCCCCTTTAGATGTCTCAATTAAGCATCAAAAATTAGGCAGGGCAAACCTATATTAAAAGATACTGCCCCGATATTTCACAGGTTTCAAAGTTTAGCTTGGGATAAAATTTTTTCTTAGCTCATGTCACAGATCTCAATGTGAACCCAGAAAAGTTTGCAACAAGTGAAATATTGGGGTTTAGATTTGGTTTTTTTTTAATTTCTAATGGACATATTTATTTGTTATAACACTTTCACGATTGACTGTTTGATTTATTTTCTCTTTTTTTTTTTTTGGTGTTACTAATCAGTTTTCGCTACAAAGAACTTGGCACCCAGTTCTTTTATTATTGCTAATTTCATTGAAATTAGAAGATAACAGCAGTAAAGTGCCTAAATACCTTCAAGTATCTCTGTTTATATAATTACAGTGCATCATAATTACTTCCTTCAAATGTGCCTTGGGTAACATTGAGCTAATGGTTCACAGAATAAATTCAGTCCATGAATACCCGAACTATTTAATTGTCAAAAAACATAGGGAACATCTGTTACATTGGCTTCTTAGGTGATAACACCATCATTAACTGCAGACAACAATGTATCATCCATAGCCTTCTGAAGTAGGAGGTGGGCTGAAGTAATTCTGTCCATTGTGCTGAGGCCAATGAAAACTGTAGATGTTTCTCTAACAACTAATCCCACAACCCTGAATGCAGTAATATAGCACTTTTCTGAATATTTTCTCTTAAAATCAGTTGGATTAGATAGGACACAGAAGGCTGGGTTTCGTTCAGGTGCAATGTCATTGTTTTCCAACAGAGAAAGCTGAACAGGCAAAATTCAATAATATAGTTCAATTTCTAAATAAACAGAAAATGAATTTATGCACACATGGTAGTCTGGGGTAGAGGAGGAAAAAGAGGGGCATACATGCATCATTTAGGGCCTAGTTTTCTTTGGTCTTTGCAGGCAATTATAATGAAATCCTATTTTATATGTGACATTTTCCAATGTAAGAAAAAATATCAACACTTTTCAGCTGTTCACATGTAGAGAAAAAAAAAAAAATCAAAGCCCTCTATTAAGTATCTTAAATACAAAATTCTAGTCATGGACAACATTCCAATTCAGAGAGGAGAAATTAAATTGGTCATGGAGTAAACTTGTTTACAGCTGGTAAAATGTGCAGAAAATTCTGGAACTAATACCTAGCCAAATGATTTCTTTTTCAAATAATATTTATAACTGGACAATAAAACATTTTTTTCTTTCTAGTGGAAATCAGAATTAATATCTTAAGTATTCATCTTCTGCTCTGAACATTGATATTTTTCACCTTTTTCCAAATAATTTTGATTAAATTTAATTACTTATTTATACTCCAGTTTAATAAGAATCTACTCAGTCTTTGCATTTCGTATACATTAATTAAGCTAACCTACCATTTGACCACAGAAGGAGCATAATTATTGTTATTTCATTACAATATCTTGGGTTTTTATATAGTTTAATCTTTCCCCTTCATCTTCCTTTTATATTTAGATTATGGTGTGCTTTGATAAAATTCTTTTTAATCCTGGCACAACAATGCATACCACTTATGCATTATCAAAAAACAAAAAACTCCCTAGAGATATAGATATTTAAGATATTGAATTTTTCAATTACTGGTTTAAATGTTTAGTGACATAATATATTGTTCTGTCAATGCATTCTAGCATTCTATTGCTGTGCCTCAGATAAGCATGATAAGAATAAATGCTAAGATCAACATTAAAGAAAACTTGTATTGAATCTATTTTTCTCCAGATGATTGGTATGCACTGGTACAGAGGATACCTTGATTCATGGCAATGGTAGGCTGAACTGGGCCAGCTGCCAGACATCCACACAGATGCCCTCTACACTCTCTCATTCTACTCCTCAAAAGGACAGGAAAATAAGATGAAAATCTCATGTGAGATCACTTGCCAATTATCATCACAAGCAAAATAGATTCAGTTTGGGAATTTTTTCCCCCTCAACCAATTAAAGTAGATTTGGGTACTGAGAAAAATATTAAAACACCTTCCCCCACATCACCTCTTCTTCCCAGACTCAACCCTTCTTCTTCATTCCTGACTCCTTTTACCTGGTCCCCACTCTGCTGAGTGGTACAAGGCAGGGGAAGATGGGGGTTGTTCAATCTGTAACAGTTCCTTTCTGACACTCCTTCCCTCTAATACTTTGCCTCCTCCAAATGGGTCCTCCCTGTGCTGTAGTTTCTTCAGGAAATATCTGTATCTTCCAGCCTGTTTTGCTCTATGGTCTGCAGAGGATTTTCTGTTCCATTACCTGGAGTACCTCCACCTCCTCCTTTTTATCTCACCTTAGTGCTCGGAATGTTGTTTCCTGCGCTTTCTTTGCTTTCTTCTCCCTCTCAGCCAGGACTTTGCTGTTTCTTAAACACAATTTTCCCTCAAGTGTCACCATCTTGAGTGACGGGCTCAGCCATGCTCTAGAGTGGGTCCATTCCACTTGGCTGGAACAAGCTGGCATCAGCACAGAAAAGCCCCAGTGTTTACTTACAGAAGTCCCTAAACCCCCCACATAGCCTCTTCCCTAACCACCTCGACCACTACACCAAATAAAAGTACCAAAATACAAATTCTGTATATTTCTCTGAATCTTTAACTCTCTTATTTTTACATTATTGATTTTATAAAATGAAATATTATACACTATGTAACAGGAAGAATACAGAAACACAGTGAAACTACTGGCATTATTTATAAACTATTAGGTTTGTAGTTTTTCTCAAGCATATTTGGAAAGTTAAGTATGAAATTATTTTCCTTTTTTTTTTTTTTGTTTTTTTTTGTTTTGTAGCTTTTCAAGGTTAATCAAGCTGTCAGGAAGAAATTGCAAATACATGTGCCTGCACTCAAGAGTACAAATGTGCAATCACAGCAGGAAAAGGAATCTGTTTTCCACTCAGTTGCAATACATTTATCACAAGAGTTCTCAAGGAAAATGGTCTGTAACTTATATGTAGTTTTAAGTAATTTTAAAAAATATCTTTACACACTATGTTGTTAATGCCATTTCAAAATACTGCTTTGTAAGGGCATAAACTAGGAATGAACTTGTAAATAAAAAGAAATATATATCTAAATCATTTTTTTCTGTTCTCTGTCTTATATTGATTCTTAGTACTGCTTTCTCTAAAGGATGGGATTTTCAAGGTAGACACTGACAATTGCTTATCTATTTAAGCATGCAATTAAATTGCTTGCAATTTAACTTTTCAACAGGTAACAAGAAGAGACATGCACTTGGCCTAGAGAAAAGAGTTAGTGAGTTAAAGAGAAAGGCATTTATTTTGAGTTCATTCCCCCTTCTTCTTGAAAGCAAGTTAAGATCAACATAATTTAAACAACTGTCTCTGCTTTTGCATGGATGGCTATTCAAACTGGTATTGTTAAAAATAAAATCTTCTCTTCTTTTACTACTTTCATCATTATTTTCTTAAAATTATTTTCTTTCTCTAAATCAATCAGCTGAATTGTCACTCAATAGGAAAGGCATGTCAGCTCTATTGTTGTAGGAGTCACTATTGAAATCAGAAACTACTTTCTTTAAAACAACATAATTTTGACAGAGGCAGCAATGAATGAAGGGTCCCTTAGCCTAGGAACAGATAAACTAGTAAAGTCAGAGACAAACCTAGTAACTCGGGTAACTCTGTTATCAGTGACTCGCAGCGAACAGTTAATGAAAAAGTAGATATGACTCAACTTTCCACCCTTCCAAATATCAGTTATGGCTTGAAATTAAGCTTTCAAGCAATATATAGCTAATATATGTTTTTTTCTGGGACCTCTTTACCACCCATGTATTAGAGCTACCGTTTGAATACAGCACCAAAATTCAAGCATTTGAGTCTGTAGACTAAAGACTTAACGGCCTAGAGAAAAAGAGGGAAAAAAAAAAGAAGATTAAAAAAAAAGAAAAATGGGGAAAAAGAAACATTAGAAGGGAAAAAACCCTATTATGGTGACATAAAAATGAAATTTCTTAATTATGTGGGTTTTTTTTTCTCAGAGGGCTGGGCTGACATTAATATTTTTAAGAAAAGTAATATGATAAAGATGCTCTTATTTCAGTGGTTTCCTACAGGTTATTTCAGAATGCCTGTCATCTCTGAGTCCTGGCTTTGTTTGCCCCCTGCTTTTCTCAGCATTCTCTCAGTTTTACTCATGTTTGCTCTGTCTTGTGCTGCTCTCCTTTTCCACTGTCTCCCGACCTGTCCTAATCTGTTCTCTTCTTGGTGCTCACTGAGGAGATATATTTCTTCTGGAAGGCTCTAATTGCCTCAGCACAGAGCCCACAGACCATCAAGACAGTCAGGCTTCTTTCTTCCCTAATGCTCAGAAATGTGTACCTTTTTTGCCAGAAGTTTTTTTTTTTTTTTGTTTTTTTTTTTCCTCTTGCAGGTATTTGCAGGTACTTTGGGATCCAAGTGTGGTCAATCTTCTTCCTAAGTATTGACTTAGTACTGACTTCTTCTGATGGGCTTCACATTTATTTACCCTGAATTTGATTGACTACATGAATAAGATGCAGCCAGACATGAGGTGGCAGGTGTTGCTTAACCAACAGTTGATGCATCACCAGCTGCAGACAGACCCACAACCCCTAGGGGTCAGTACTTCAGTCCACTAGTCAGACAGGACCAGAATTTGGCTGGTGTGAACTGCCAGGTGCTGCTACATGGGAATGCCAAACTGATTGATAACTGTGGAAGCAACAAAAAAGAGGGATTCTGTAATTTTTCTGTAGCTGAATTTGGTCCTGATATGAAAAGACAAACAGGAAAATTTTTTTGTATACGTAACAGAAACTATCTGAATCAGTAAGGATAAAAATCACAAATGAATGTTCTGAAGAATTTGTCATTGGGATAAAAGGTTAAGAAAATAATAAGATAACTTCATAAAACGTCCCTGAACTTTCACATTAAATTTTTGTTCATTTATGTTGAACACATTTTTCTTCACTTTCTCAAATCAAAACTACAGAATCAATATTGTCACAATTTTTTAATCCTCATATTCTATTTTTTATTGATCATCAAACTTTTCCTGTCCATTTCATATTCTTACACTGCTTTTCAAAATCTGCCTTTCTCCTATAGCCCCATAAGACAATTTTTGTCTTTCCCCATATGATAGATAGCAATACCCACAGACACAGAACTCTTCTCTTCTCTTCCAATATCTCTGATGAGGCCTTTTCTCTCTGCATCCTTTCCCTGAGTATTTTTCACTGTCACTTCTTTTTCTTAATTCCATCTTCAGTTTTTTCAGTGGAATGAGTAATTCCTAATTCCTTCCTAGTATCTGATTTTTCACCACAGTTCTCTTTCTGTCTTGAATACTCTGCACATCCTTTTAGTCTGTTTGGCTTCTGCTGCTGCTGCTACTGTCAAGCTCTGTGTATTTTGTCCCCTCTCTCCTTCAAATGGAATTATTTGACTGCACTGTAGTGTCCTTCTTCAAAACTAGTTCTTCTGTTATTGCTTCCTCATTTTCTGACATATCATTCCCCAGAGAAGGGCATCAGTACATTCTTCACATGAAGTAGTGCAACATTTCATCATCTTTATTTCCCTAGGCCTCCATCTGTTTCCCTTTCCTCCTTGTCATTCTAATGGACAGAGCAAGCTGTCTGAAGCATGGGTGAAGAATTCCTATGAAACACTGCATGACACAAGAGTAAATCTATAAAGTTTTCAAAACAAAAAAGATTTTAAATTAGAAATTCGTCCTTTAAATGAAGTTCCACTTTCATTTTTATGATGAAAATGTCACATCTACTAAATCAAGTCTCCTAATAGCAAGAAAAGACTCGAATGAAAGATATATAATGCATATTTCATCTGGTTAGCACCTTCTCCATTTCAATTTTAAATAATCCTTCTTATCCTACAATGTTTTTCATTTTTTAGGTAGCATAAGAATGATCATAAACACTAACCATTTTGAAATTTATCTTAAAAAGTACTGAATATGTTCTCTTGCGAATTGATGCAATTTTTTCAAAACAGTTCCTAGTATGTGGATGGATCACATACTAAAATGGATATGTCATCTTGCAGAGTACACAACATGTAGATGAGGTTAATATTCACCAACTGTAACTTCCAACTATTATATGAGGAGCAGTTTCTTTGAAAAAGAAAACATAATTAAAATCAGATACTTCTAATGATTAAGATATGGGAAAAAAACCCCAAATCTCTTACTGAAGTACAACAGCAGAAGCTTAACTGCTGAAATTTATCATGCATAACTTTTTTAACTGTCTAAATGAGTCAGAAATTTTTCAAGAAAGTTTTACAAATACCTTAACTAAAAAATGAAGTTCTTATTGATAAGTAATTTTTCACTCACTAAAAAAGCATCACTGATACATATAACCACAACAGACACAGGCTGCCACAAAGGTCTCAGGGAGCAGTTTATTTTTCCCTTATATGCAGGCTGCCATGAATTTCTTCAGGTCCTGGATCTGAACAATTAGAGTACCAGTTTTTTGAATCCCAAATAATGGCACTACATCCATGCAAGGAAGACTAGGTATACTGCTACATTTTAGCTGCTAACATGCATATGTCAATATTTTAGGGACCAAATCAGCCTCACCTCTGTCTTTTCACTTATAAAATATAAATTGACCCTGATATGTATGAAGGATTTTGACACATTCAAAGTATCACAGAGCTCAAGATAAAAAAGTATGTATCTAATAATAATAATGAAACACATTATTATATTTTTGTAGAAAGGATACTCAAATCAGGACTATGTAAAACTTTGTCAAAATTATGATGAGGATAATGCTCTGAAAACAGAAGAAAGAAAATATTCATACTTTCAAGCTGTTCATCTTATTAAAATGTTGTTCTCTTTCCCACAGCTAATTTCTCTACAGGCTCATGAGCCACATATACCCCAGTAGTTAATTTAGCTCTCCCTTCGGAGCTCTAAGAGATGGGACATTAGTGGGAGCTTGGAGAGTTGTACTGTCCTCTTTAGTCCTTCTATCAAAAATAAAGTAAAGATTAACAAAGGAATAAACCTAGTCATATAAATAAATGAGGGCTAGGTAAGTAAATTTCTTTTTTGCATAACATAAAACTTCTTCTACTAAACTCCAGTAATTTATTTAAATCTGGTATGTATGTATTTCTTGTCCTGCCTGCTAAAAAACTCTAGTTACAGTGCTTTACAGCCAGTGGAAGGTTATAGTTTCTGTTGAGCATTATTAAAAATGCTGAGAAAAACGAAGGACTAAGACTCCATACCCTCTCAAAATGAGGATTTTTTTATGGGAAACAATATCAATTAAACCCTCTGACACTGAATGAACCCTTTTTCTAAACAATTTGATCAAACTATCTGAAAGCTTCCAAGAAGCAGGTGGAGATGTAGAAAGTTTTAATGTCTACTTTTTTGATTCCTGAACTTTGTATAGAATTTCTAAACAATAAAGTGTTGAATATTGGTGAAGATCACGAAGGTGGCAGCAAACACCCGTGATTTAGACTGAATCTATCTTTCTATCTTTCTCAGACACATCACAGCTTGGTATTTAAGAAAATCCTCTATCAAATACAACTTTAAGTCTCCTGGGGGATCTTAATAAATTGAATCAGGTTTTCTTAAATTGCATTTGCTCTAAACATTAGACTCTTCATTAAATCATCTTAGCAGTCACATGTCATTTCTTCGAACAATACTTTTTGGCCAGTTCAGGCTAAGACCTCAAATACTTGCAAAATAATCAGCAACTTTGTTTTTTTATAGTACACATCATATTTATTTTTGCACAAATAATTAATAAGGGACAGTTGGAAACCAAAGAAATCTACCAACTCCTAACCAAAGCAGTAGGTTTCAGCAATAAATAAAGTGTATTCATATTAGGATACTATGAAGTATCTCCCAATCAATCTCTTCATGAACAAAAATACTTTTTTGTAATAATTACCTTCTCTTTGGGGCAGAAAATTAAATATGATTACATTTATTTAAAAAAATGAATTTAGTTACAACTATTTTTAATAAAAATACCTTCTTATAGAAGCAATTTTTTAAAAATTAAGTAGCTTATTTTGAAATCAACTGTACACTAAAACATTCAATATATAATTTCAGGTGAAGTTAATTTTTAAGATTTGATAACAGATGAAAACACTTATGATTCAGTTTTTAAATTATTATTTATGCTCTGAATGTTTTTCAGTTGGTCTGAGCCAAAGCCCTCAAACTCTTGAAGAACTTTAAATTTCAAGAGAATGTTAAGGTGAGCTCCATGCCTCCAAGCATTTTCACACTTGTTAAAAACTACTTATCATTTAGTAAAGCCTGCATTCCCTTTTAATATCCAAATTCCTGAAAAATAAAGGATGGAGCTGAGTTGGTTAAATTCAGTGTTGCTTTCCTTGACACTTCAGGACATCTCTTGTCGCTCCCAGCCCTTGCTCCAGAAATGTATCCATTTCTCTTAGGTTTTCTCATCTGAGTATATCAGGCAGACCTATGTGGATGTCTAGGGAGTACAGTTCCCTGTGGAAAAGGAGTATGTTCTCTAGTTCCTACAAAACCAGGAAATGTTACTAAGGTTGCACCCAATGTGATGGTTATTCTATCTAACAGAACTGTATAAGCAGCCAGTAATGAGTTTTCCCAAGGTGAAAATCATGCTTGGAAACCTTGCCACCCCCATAGTTCAAAGCAAATATGATTTAATTGGGCTTCACTGGAAAATTGTTGACACAATCTCCACCAATACCCTTTTTCTGTGAGTACCAAAGGAGGCTCCAGTATTACAGGGCACACAGCCATAAATATTTCTTTGGCCTCATTCTGATCAAGAAAAAGAGTTCCAGCTCCTGCTTGGTAATGCCTTGGTGCTGGTCTTTTTGCCATGTTTTATTTCTCCACTAGTTGTTGTGCAATGTAGATTGTAGTGGTCATTGTGATGTGACCTGGGAAGAGCCTTTGCTTCTTGCAGGAGCCAGGAACTGTGTTTTAGAAGTTTGAATGATAGAAAGAAGTAGAATAACAGAAAGTGTTATATTATATTCATGTAATAAAGCAAGGGTAGGAAAGCTGTTGCCAGAACCAGATTCATGAGGCCTGGAGTCCTCCTCATTTCATCATATGTATCTTCTCAATGGTCTCTCTCTCTGAGACTGACCCTGTAGGTTCTTGCTGTGACTGTGTTAAAGCCAGAGGTCTGAGACTAGTTTCTAAACCCCGAAACAACTGACTTTTATCGGAACTATGACTTTCAAGGGACAGTTGTTCTAACTGCTCTAAGCCACTGTAAAACATCTTCAGCTTCTTGCTTAACAGCTCTCAGCAAAGTGTTTGCAGTTGCATACGTCTCTGTGTGAAGCCCAGTACCTTCCTGCCATTCCTGAAATTCTGCTTGCAGGGATCCTTGCACTTTTTCATGTTCTTCTACCTTTCTATTTTTTTTTTCTCCTACATTATCCTAAGCAAATGCATCCTTGCATGACTTATTTTACAGAATCTCACCAATTTTATTTTACCACACTGTCCCAGCTTTCTCAGATCATAAATTGACATTGCAGTTTCCTCATTTTTGCATTTAACAAGGGTACTGCAAGATTTCTAGGTACCCAGCAGTACTTAAAGATGCCAGCTAAGATTTTCAAAGATGTTTCTGGTTCCCAACCCCAGTTCCCAGGCCTAAAACTCTCAGGTTGGCAGACAATTCCCATCAGTACTGTTCAGCAGACATTTTAGTCTGTTCAGTAAATTTACTCTTCTAATCAGACCATCTTCATGGCTGTTCACATCAACAGCAAAGTCCACCAAATCCACTGAAAATAACTGGAACTTCAGCAGCTACACCAAGAACATTAAATGTAGCTGTCGGTGAACCTAGATAAGGACCTACTTGAAAGTAAAACAACTATTCCAATGCAGGAAAAGTATTCGAAATCACTGTCATTCAAACATGAAAATAAAACCCCAAACATCAAAAATCCCAAAGATATATACCAGTAAAGTAAAACTTTCTTCATGTAGTTTGTGGGATGCGATACCTTTCTCTCTATGCTTTATTATGGTTCAAGTGTTTGTTCTGTCAGGGAGCATTATTCTATCACTTCAGACCAGAGCCTCAGAATAATTTTGCAAGTCAGTTTTAAGAGCTCCGAGTTCATTACATTATGTCGAGAAATAGAATAATAATTTATGTAATATTTTATGTTGGAAAGAACCTATAAGGATCACTGAGGCCAGCTCTCTGCTCCTCACAGGGCTACCTGAAACTAAAGCATATGACTAAGTTCATCATTCAGGTGGTCTTCAAACAGTAAAGGGGAAGCTTATTTTATTCTTTTTGTATACAAATTCTAGTATTTGAGTTTCTTCAGAAGTTGTAAGCTTAAGTGAAATGGAATTTTTATGTGACTATATGTTTTGCTCATATATTCAGGATTAGATATGAAGATGGAAGTTTTATCTAAGTCTGTCAATGCATCTGTATTGTCCTTATTTTGTTTCTGCAGTAATGGCTGTACAGCATGCAGTGTGACTGACTACAGAAAGCCTGATTGGAATTGCAAATTGCATCTTAACTTGAGGCAGGTACAGCCATTATGCCCTGGCTGTCCAGTTCTTTGATTGTTTGCTGAAATTTCTTCAAATATATCACAATTCCCTTATTGGCTGTACAATCACCTGTCCTTAGAGAGGAAAAGAGGAATGGATATTTCAATCTTTGAGATTTTATCCCAGGCAGGCAGGATGCAGCCTTAGGGCGCTATGGAAATTTGAAGCTGATCCAAGATGTGTTGAATGATCTTCACCTACTCCTGGCTCATCTCTGTGGCTAAATAATGAAAGGCTAGGGAGCAATCTCTGGTCTGCAGAACAGGTATCATGCATAGTTTCTTGTAAGAAGTGATTACACCTAATCCATTATATATCAAATGCATATTAGAATGAGCTTGTTAGAGCAGCCAGTGATTTGACTTTAGAATATTTTCATAACTTTTAATTCACCATTTTCATGCAAATTATAGATACATATAAAAATATTTATGAATATTTACTAATATTTTTGTTGTATTTTTAATGGGAAAATACATTTGTAAAGAATGCCATCCTGCATTATTTAAGAAACACTAAAAATCATTATCCTAATAAAATTCATTTTCAAAATAAAGTGTGCATAAACAAATGGTTAAATTCCTAGGTGTTACAGTATAGTAATATATATACAAACAAGATCAAATCTTGAACAGTCAATATATTTTTTTCATATTTTACAAAGAGGTTTTATGACACTAGGAGGAATATTTAGCTGTATGTGAGATAGATAAACACTCTCTTCATTGCTATATTTTTGAAAGTAATTTGTCTTGTTTGTTCTTTCGTGTAAAATTATCCAGGTGTGTTTTAAAGGTGTAGTCTTTATTTTATTTAAACATATAATCACATCTTTTATGATTGATGCAATTACTTATAGTTATTGATATTATGGCTGTTTACAAGTGTAATTTATATGTAAATTTAATACTGAATTATTCATCTTACTAAATTTGATATTCCTGATAAGCCAGGGGACACTGTCTTATATAAAAGCATTGTTTTCTTTTTACATCCAGACATGCCATTGTTTTATTGATTTTTCTTAATTATATGAATAATTACCACTAATGAAAATAGCAATAATGACCAAAACAGGATTAAAATGCCTTTAGGAATAAATATCAATTCCATTATAGAATATGTATATATACACACATATATTTTGGATCCCAGATCTGAAGGAATATAATCTAATGGAAACCTGAATTCTCTTATCTTTGCTTTACATTACAGATACTGTAGGATAAACAAAGAATACCAAACCAAAGAACAGCACCCCTTCACCTCCAAATATATCTAGAATTGGAAGAAAGGAGTTTGTTCACATTACAGGTAGCCATGTTTATTGTCAGACCACAAAGATAGGTTTTCTCTCATCTGACATTTGTGAGAAGACACCAGAAGCTGTTCTCATGTAAGACAGAGCCAGCTTCAACCATCTCCATGCTGAACTTGGGCTGACCAAAGTCCACTATTGATGCTGGTGGCACCTCTTAAATAATATATATAAGAAAAGGCAGAAACAGCTGTGCAATAGCTGGGAGAGACAGTAGAAAGAAAATGTGAGAAACAATTCTGAAGATACCAGAGTCAGTGAAGAAGAAGGGAGAGAACATGTTAGATGTTGGAGCAGATTCCTTTCCAGCCCATGGAGAAGACCATAGTGGTGCAGTTTGTCTCTCTGTAGTCCATGGAGGATCACAGTGGAGCAAATATCTGCCTGAAGTGCATTGAGGACCTCATGGGTTTCTGGCAGGACCTGTGACCACATAGGGGACCCAAGCTGGAGCAGTCTACTAAAAACGATTTTTAATACCTCCTAGATTGTGATTGGCATTGTGTTTGGGATTTGTTTCCTACAGAAAATACATGATTTGCACAGACCACTAAGTGCAACCACAAGTGAGGCACCTAAACCAAAGAGTGATATACTTTCAGACATATTTCTTTCCAATGTTTCCCATTGGCTCACGAAGCTATTTTTTTTTCCTGTGCTATTTAATTCTCATGTAATCTATGCAAAAATTTTAAAAGCTGAATTCAGCACTGTGAACTCAATCCTTGTGATGAATTTTCTTACTTCTAGTCAATGAATACATTACCAAGCATCACAATGCCTTGATTCATTTTAGCTTTAGCTTTGAATTTTATTTGTAGCTCCATCTCCTTGTCCAAATTTCTAACTGAGTAAGTTAAACAAAAAATTATCTATAAACCATGAGTCTACATTCTATATTAATAGTAGATCACCAGAGAAAGTTAGCAGCTGATAGATTATTGAGAGACTTAGCTTAATTGCCATATATATCTCTGGAAATATATTTGTTTTAAGCACTGAGTCACTGGAAATTAATCAGGAAAAAACCCTGAAATTTAGTGGTTGGAAATGACCTTGCCTAATGTCAATGTCAAAATTTGACAAATCTTGACTGTACTGAGTAGTTTTACCACACTATTATAGCCACATATGTAGAATATTCTCCATTTCCTTGACTACCTTTGGAATTCTATTACTAGTATTAAGTGATCAAATGACTTTTTATATTGATAAAGTGTACATTTACAATGTTTTACAAGAGCAACAGCAAGTGAACTTCCTAAAGCATAGATAAGACTTAAATAAATCCATTCATTCCAATGTTGCCTATTTTTAGGGCATATTGTAATAGTAATTTTTTCCAATAAAGTGTACTTCTCTGGAAGTGGATTATGCTCAATTTAAACCACTGGAAGCTATGAAACTTTCTGTTTCATTTCTGTTTCATTGAAACTTTCTGTGTCGTTTATAAATGACTGTTTAGGTGAAAACAGTCATTCTCCACCACTACATTGTTTCCACCTATAGATATTAGAATAAATTAGTTTGTAAAAACTGTGACTGCAATGGAATTCTGCTTGGAACAACAAAACACATTTCATTTTTTGGAAGTTCTTTTTTACCTTGGGAGTGCCTTATGAAGTAAACTGCTAATTAAAACCATCGGAAGTACATTAATGCAATCTTGGTTCTTTTTCTCAAGCACTGAGAAACCCCAAAAATTATTTTTTTAATGGATATAAAGATCAATGTAAGAAAATTAGGACTGATTCAGTTCTCAGCACATAGACACCTACTGCATTATGGATTTCTTGGTTCAGAAGAGCATGAGCTGCCTGCAGATCTTCTGTAATATAGATGAGTACTTTATGGATGCCTTAGATACACTAGGAACTCTCACAGGTATTAGGTAACTGAACTAAGCCCTTCATAGCTGTGACGAATTCCATTGAAAAGAAGGCAAAAACTGGAGATGAAATGTTTTCTCTTGTAAAAGAAGTGAAAATGAAAGAGTCAGTATATCATCATAAGTGACAGATTATATCTGTGTTGCATCTACATGTTTGTATGAATCTGTCCATGATACCTATCCTCTACTCTCCATATACTTTACATTTTCTTTGGGTGAACTGCATCACTCTCTACAGGTACCCTACATGTTATAGTTGCCTCCTGAGGACAAAGGAAAAAACTGAGCTTCCTTAAACATAGAATTGCAGTATCAAAAACACACAAGAGCATTTCTCTTGGTCTCCACATGCTATTCCAGACAGGTCTGGAACAATTTAGAACTATTTTATAATGAGCCAGTCCTATGCTGGATACCACAGAACATTTCAAATGACAGCAGAAAACACTGTCTGAAGACCATCTGAACAGTTTCTCCTGTAAGGAAGCTCATCTGTGGTTCCAAATACTTCTTTGGAATCTTGCCTAGGAGATGTTAACAGCTTACTGAACATGAGATATTTTTAATTAAATAACAAGCACAAAGTGAACCAACATTTTTATTGATTTTTTTTTCATTCAGAAAATGTGGACTGAAATAGTTTTTCCCCACAGAGGTGTCTCATGCCATTTATAATTCTTTTGCACCTGTAGTTGATGCTCTGGTTATGTGCCACAGACCTTTTGAGAGCCTTACCACAGAGCACACAGTGCAAGACACTGATGTGTGAGACTATGACTTCATGTTGTCTGCTTTTTTGCTTTTGTATCAAGGTTAATTGTTATGAAATCTATTTTCACATAGAATTACATATTGCGTTAAAATGCTGGTGGGTTTCAGAGATAAGTGTGTGTGCATCTGTAAACTCAGGCATCTGCACTAATACTTATAAAAGATCAAAACTCTCTAAACCCTAAATTTTTAATGAGCCTGCAAGTGAAGTCTGTTCCACAATATTACAGTTACTCAACAGTATGAACAGGAAGTTTCTATATCAAAACTTCTAATCACAACACATGAAACAAAAAAGGATAATGGCCTCAAATAGCAGGTTTGAATGACAAAAGAATATAACCACTATCTAAAATGAACCTAAATCTTTATCTGTAGGACAATGAAGGAAATAAAGTACAAACAATGTTACAAACCACCTTTCTAAATTTAATTTTCTAAAGTAAAAAACCACAAAATAATCACCTCTGGGTTTTATTTTAGAGAATAAATTGAAAACGAAAAAAAACCCAAACCAACCAGGGATTCCTGAAAAAAGACATGTCTGGCTATTATAAAAATGTTTCATTAGGAAGTCTTCATAGGAGAATATATAGAGTTGTAGCTGACATTTTCATAGTAGTCAATATGACTAGAGAGATGATAGCTTTCATTGTGTAAAAGAACCAGAGACAGAAATCTGTGAAAACTTTAGACTGATCATATGATGAAAAGATTAAAAAAAAAAAAAGTTTTAAAAATCAATGTGCACAGAGCAGTGCACAGGGGACAGTTAAACACACATATATCTGACATATCCTAAGGAAATAAACAGGATATACAGACCTAGATTTACAGAATCCCAGTGATAAAGTGTCTGAGCTTGGAAGTGAACATCTAGTCCAATTTCCCTGCTTAAGCAGGACCATATAGAGCTATAACCAGATGAATTTTGAATATATCCAAAGACAGAGACTACAAAGTCTTTCTAGGAAATCTATCCCAGTGTTTGACCACCCCCACAGAGAGAGAAAAAGAAAGTGTTTTCTTGTATGTGCAGCTACCAACAGACTCAGTGGAAAATGATGGGAATGCACTTCTTTTTTTGTGTTCTTTGAGGTATGAGAAATACACTAACTGTGGCTTTGATAGAGAAAAGAGTAACTGCATAATATTTGTTTATTGTGGTGCTTCAAACATTAAAAGCTTATGAATCATGAAAAGAGAACATGAGGAAGGAAAACTATAGACTAAAAATGTCTCTTTTTCATGTATTAGATATTCGGGGGCTAAAATTAGCCCACATTTTATTCTACATAGGCAGTAAAAACTATAGAAAGTTTGACTGGGTGAGAACAGTCCCAGTTTTTCACAGATATATGTCAGTATGAAAAGAACGTGGTATGCCCAATATTACAAAGGTACAATATTAAATATTTACATATCCTCCCCCTCCCCCCATGTTTCCATACTGTAAATCAGAGGAATTTTTTTTTACTTGCCTGTGCAGTCCCAAGAACCTGTGCTCCATATAACTGTATATATAAGCTCTTGAAGAAGGACATTCAGAGTTGAGGAGTTTTGTCTTCCTAAGCCACTATGTAAAGGAGCCCAGCTCTCCAGGGGTGGGCTGAACATCTGCCTGACTATTGGCAGTGGTAAATGAATTCCTTGTTTTCTTTTGCTTGCTTGCATGGCTTTTGCTTTACCTATTGAACTGTCTTTGTCTCAATTCATGAATTTTTTCACTTTTACACTTCAGATTCTCCCCCCCATCCCACTGGGAAGAACTGAGCAAGTGGCAGGGCAAGGGTTTTTTGCCAGATGTTATAGCATGGCATGGTGTCATTTGGCTTCAGCGTCAGGGAGGAGTGTACATGCCTCACGTTACAGACTGTGCTACAATTAAAAACCCTGGTGGTACCCATTAAATGTCTTTTTTAGTTGAGCTTTCTGCAGACATGGTTTTCTTATTTTTTAAAGTATTCTTACTGAAACAGTTTCCTGTTGAAATCTGTCATCTACTAAAAGAGAAAAATTCCAATGTGATGCCAATATAACAAGAAAAATATGCAATACAGAACATAATTTGCTTTAAAAGTATACCAAGAATAGCAGACTAAATTATTTCAAATGAAACAATCTTAATATTTTACTAAAATTGGCAATTTTCCAAATGTCATGTTTTTCTTTCCACATTGTGCTTAGATTGCAAGAAACCTGTGTGATCTTTTGAGGCTAGCAGGAGCATTACAGGCTCTATTTATTTATAATACTCACCACTGTTTGTCCCATGTTGCTAAAAGGATAGGAAAAATAAAGGAAAATGGATTTTAACCACAGGAGACAGAGAAAATAGATGAAATTTTTGTAATATTAAATAGCCATCAATTATAATTGTGGTAAGCCATAGAGAGTGTTTTTTTTCTTAAAAAAAAATCTGAAAGTTAGAAAGATGCACAAATGTTCTGTTATAACAATTACCCTGCTGTATTCAACATTGGTGCAGCCCCACAATTTAAGAAGTATATTAAGGTCCTTGAATTAATCTAGAGGAGGGCAACAAAGTTGGTGAAAGAGCTAAAAGTAATGTCCCATGAGGAACAGCTGGGAACTCTGGTTTTGTTTAGTTTAGAGAAAAGAAACCTGAAGGATCTCATAGCTCTCTAGAGTTTCCAAAGGAGGGGAAGTGGAGATGGAGGTGCTGATCTTTTCCTCCTGGTATCTGGTGAAAAGACACTTGGGAATGGTTCACAGATGGACCAAGAGATATTCACTGTTGACTGAACAAACTTCATAGAGAGGTGGTTGATGTCCCTAACTTGTCAGTGTTTAAGATAGCGCCTTTATCAATGTGTTTTAGCCTTTCTTCAGTGCTGTTGTGGTCACATAATTGGCCTATTTTAGGTCCCTTCCAACTGAAATTCTATTAATTCTATTCTATTCTATTCTATTCTATTCTATTCTATTCTATTCTATTCTATTCTATTCTATTCTATTCCATTCCATTCCATTCTATTACATTCTATTCTATTACATTCTATTACATTCTCTTTTATAATATCAGTGTTCTTGAATATCTAAAGGGAAGGCCATAAAATTCATTAACAATATAAAAAATATTGCTTAATAATTATTTAAAGCAGATACCTTCTCAAGGTCATCATGTTCATGCCAGCTCACTTCCATGGAGAAGAAAAGTCACATTTTACAAAGGGTTTTTTTCTAAGCAGCATTTAGAAAAACACATAGCAAAGGTGTTTGTAATTATTCATCCATTATGCACTGAAAATACTGAGTCCTGTTAGAATTTTGCAAAAAATATAATTTATATATAGAGGCAAAATAAAATTTCAGTAAAAGTACTCAGAAGTCACTGCACAAGATCTTGAAAAGATTAACTTCCCTATTTACATGCTACTTTGAAAATAAGAGTCAAGAAATGCTGTGACACATTTTTCAGAAATAGAAAAATCATTTAGATGTTGCTATTTAATAACATCTTTGTACTTCTTTAGACATATTAAAGGAAAAGCTGCATTTTGTTCTGGCTTTTACATGATAAGTGGATTATCTGATGTAACAACTTGGTTTGATTGGCCTAGAGCTATTTAGAATTTATAACATCATCTACATTTTTCTACTTTGTTCATGAAGTTCAACAGAGAAAAAAAAAGGCAGTTTTCATTTTTATTTTGCTTTTTGAACAAAGTTAAAAACCAAAACTGTTTAACATAAGCTTTTGCGTTGCTACCAAGCTGAGAAAACTACAGAGAATTTTACCTTTCAGAGTATATTTAAAAAAATTTACATAATCTCAGTTCTAAACTAAAAGAAGAGAGATTTAAATAAGGTGTTTGGAAGAATTTCCTTATTCAGAGAATAGCAAAGGCATTGGAACAGGTTTCTGAGAGAGGTTGTGGATGCCCCCTCTCTGGAAGTATTCAAGGGTCGGACTCTGGGCAGCCTGATGCACTGGATGGCATCCCTGCTTATGGAAGCAGGGTTGGAACAAAAAGATTTTTAAGCTGGCTTCCACCCCAAGTCATTCTATGATTGTATGAAGTGCTGACTCATTTATATTTACTCTGATGCAATATTTCTTAACCTAGTTAGTGACGTAAAATCAAATCTACAAACATTACATACCATTATACATCTATTTTGGTCCCAAGAATATTCCCATTGAATAAAATAATGCAGTTTTGAAAGACATGCTAAATGGAATCCCATTGAGATCAACCCATGCCAGCTGTGTTGTAATAACCACCCGTGTGACAGTGTACTTGGAACAGAAATTGAGTTTACCCAGTTTGCAGAATATGCAAAACTAAGTTGATTGGTGTTAAAATAATCTTTAAAAAA
The DNA here is from genome assembly GCF_037042795.1 of Molothrus aeneus. Taxonomy (NCBI): domain Eukaryota; kingdom Metazoa; phylum Chordata; class Aves; order Passeriformes; family Icteridae; genus Molothrus; species Molothrus aeneus. The sequence goes on along the minus strand of NC_089647.1, from coordinate 70,458,899 downwards.
TACACTAAGATCCAAAATCAGCAAAACAACTTTCTGTCAAAATAATTGCAGTGTTTTACTTAGCAGGATGCTCACAGAGGCAAAATATTGAATAGCTTAAGCAGTAGCTTCAGTCCCACTTTTAAAACTTTGTTTATTGCCAGAGTGAGTATTTTTTTCAGCCCTGGGGAAAAAAATACAGAAAATACCACTAGAACAAACATTTGCATAATGCTGAGACTGTCATTTAAAGCTTTATCTTTTAAATTTATCCAATTGCCTATCAGTTACCTCAAGCTGAAAGAGGTTTAAAATTGTAACCTGGACAAGTCCATACAGGGAAAAAAGCTTGACTGGTGAGCTCCAAGAACATCGGCCATGCTGCCTCTTGCTATGATAGGTTCTTTTGTGATTTTTGTGTTGTTTTTTGTTTCCACTGACTGTTGCATTTCACAGGACTAAAAAGGAAATAGGTATGGTGTCTAGAATGCAGAAAAATTTATTTTGTGATGCATAACACATTTGCATGTAATACATATGGTTGTTAAAAAAAAGCAAGGCAACAGGGATTTTTTTTTGTCATGTACAAAGCTTGAGACTGCTGTAGATCCTCTGTCTTACATCCTAAGCAGATCCCATCTGTAAAACTGAATAGATACTGAATTTGGAATTTGTTTTATTTCACTGGAATTTGGTTACTAGTTTAAAAAAAAAAGAAAATTAAAAAAAAAAAGGAAAAAATACAATCTTGCTGATTTTCTTTGCTAAAAAAGGGGTTATACAGCTTCCCCCTCATAAGTAGGCATTATAATGAGTCATAATGGAATTCACAATATGAATTCCTACTGGCAACAAAAAGACCAGTATTTTTCTGTGGGTATTAAAAAACTAAATGAGAAAAAAATCAAACAAAATCTGCTATGGATTTTTTTTTTCAAAATCTAAACAGATACTTTTGAAAATTATTATGATTAAAATACTGTTGCAAAGTAATAGCTGTAATAGAAGGATAAGAAAATATAACAAATATCAGCATTTTTTGCTTCTAAACACTTTAGAGTAAACAGAATACAATCATATTTGCATTATAAAATGTAAGAATTCTTAAAGAAAGTGTATATATTAAAAAAGCTACATTGATATATATATACATGTGCAATATTATTTAAGGTTTACAAGGCATAATAATAATGGAAATTCCTGATCACGCTGGGAGAAGCATAGCTCAATAAATACTTTACAAAAAACCCACTATAAATACATTATTAACATAACTGTCTGACAATACTTCTTATTTCTTTTAACTAAGATTTTTTTTAAAAAAAAGAACACTAGAAAGCTGGGGATCATTTAAAAAAGTTTTCCCTAATAAACTCAGAACTCATGCTTTGTTAGTAAGAAATAAATATAGAATTTATTGTGATTTCATTTCGGTATATCAGAACTGATCACAGATATTGACTAGCATATTTTTGAAGGGAAAATAGCCATGAAGTCCAGGGTCTCCTTTCAACAGCACAAGTTCCTCCAGGTTGTACATACTTCCTAAACTTGGTACACAAGAAGGCATATTTACTGGGAAAATGAAGAGTGCACATTTTGAATTACTGAGTTATGATTTAATTTACCTTCTCTTGTTCTATGCACAGAGGATTCATACCCCTGTGAAATATTTTTCCATTTACCCTACTGTTTCCATGTCACTGTAACTCACACTTTATTTAAGAATAAATTAATTTAGTATTCACAGCCTGCTACATCCCTGAAACAACTTACTTTTCTGTATCAGAGGATGTTATGGTATCTCTCCTTGAGGCCTCAGAATTTAAGGTCACTTTCCTGATCCCCTACTTACAGCAGCAGTTTCAACAGCCTGTTACAGCAGAAAGGTGCTTTGGGAAGATGTCATCTCTGATGCTGGACCTTTGCAGCAAAAGCTAGATGGCAAGAAAATAATTGCATATCATCTCTTTCAGGTTAAAGTCAAAGGATCTTAAATCATCACCTCCATAGCCACCTCCATAAAGGTACTGAAGACACACATCAGTCATAACTCTCAGTCATTAACTACCACTTTTGAAATTCACGAGTGTCAAAGTCTTATTGTTCAATCTTCAAACATATAAAATATTAACAAAAATTGGCTGGTTATTTAGTATACAACCTTGTGGAACATTAAGTATGGATTTATTAAATTTGGGCTGTTATATAAAAGCATTTTGGCTGAAATTAATTTGTCTTTGTAAATGGCTTCCAGTTGCCAAAAAATAGCCAAGCTGTGCAATTTGAGCATAATCTTCCTTGTTCTGCATGGTCTCTAACTGCTGCTCAAGAAGCACGTGAGTGTCCCCTTGGTCCAGTATTGCAGCTATAAAGTGCCTTAGAGGACATAAAGTCAGAATAGATGCCCATGTTTAAGCAACTGTAGCCTGTCCTAAATGCTTGCAACAATAATTTCTGGAGTAAAAGTCGCTTGACTCAATTAAGACATGTGCCTTCAGATTCAATTAAATAGCTTTAAAATGACAATATCTCATCACAAAGGAAATTCAGATAGTTATTGCAAATATATCTACAGGACAATTAACAGAGTCTGGAGATCTTTTCAGCTGATCTGATGCAGTGCCTGGTCACATTAAGATGTGACAATTGTCACATTAAGATGTGACAATTAAAGACTCAGTTCAGTAGCCTTTATGTATACTTCTAGTGCTCTCTAATATGTTGTAGAATATGTGAAATAGCCCCAAACTTTTCTAGAGTGCCAGACTGACAGGTTAGATGAACACCTCCAGAGCAAACTGATAGAATAAGTCAGTTTCTGTCAATTATGAAGTCATGAGTAAGATTCTTATCTTGTAATTTCTCATCTATGTAATTTCCTATCTATTTCTTATCTAGAAATATAAAGAATGCCAAAAGAATGATGAGTTGCAATGCTAATCAATGTAATCCAAATAGTAGGATAAAAATATACTGTGTAAATTCCTTATAGGTTTAATTTTTTTAACATCCTAAGGTAGTGCTAGGGGACACAAAATAGAGCAGTTTGCAAACAACTTTGCTTTGCAAAAGTACTAGGGACTTCTTGAAGAAGTGATAAATGTGTGACTTGAGTGATCGCATGTTTGGTAGCAACTGTGGACTTTGGTGAGAATTCTTGAAGATTGCAGAGTTATTTGTAGAATTTTTACCTGTCAAGCATTTCTGAAGAGAAAGACTTGGTAAGGCTCTTTTCATCCAGTGGTTGGCACAGAACTTGTCCTTCTTTAAAGCTTGTATACCCCTGACTAATTTTATTTTTTTGTTCCAAACAATTTTCAAGAAATCAACATACTTTCAAACTATATAGCTTTAGCTAGTTATACTTAATATACATCATGCTCTTTTGTTTTCATATTCTATTACTAGTTCTTAGGAGGGAGCTTCTTTGTTTTTTGTGTTTTTTCCTTTGATTTGTTGTGGATTTTTTGTTTGGTTGGTTTTTGTTTGTTTATTTGTCTGTTGTTTTTCTAAGGGGGAAGAAGTCTTTAACCTTTTAATAACGGAATTAAGACATATGTCACATTCAAAACCAAACAATTAAGCTAGTTCAGTCTTCTAGACATGTGATGTGGATGCCATGTTTCATTTAATGGGAGATTTTTTGACTGATGATTTTGGTTACAACAAACTACAGTTGTGAAAGACCAAAGGTCTGATGCTGTAACTAACTCTACTAAACTGACAGTAAAGGAAGAATATGCCAAGATGGCTTAGGAATGATTGCTTAACTATAGCTCTTTACATGTTAACTGAATAGGTGTTATTCATTTAATGAAAAGGTAGCAATCCAATATGATACAGAAATCATCATGCCAACAACAAAAGCCTCCAAGTATGTAATTTTCAATTTTCTTTTTATCTACTAGGTATCCTATCACAGAAATAAATGACATTTACTTAACAGACTTTTACTTACTTTTTTTGGACTGTACTATAGTGGTCATTTTTAACTCCTAATGTTTCTCAAAAAGACTCAAACCTTGTTGTTATTCACTCCTTCATTCTTTCTTTGTCCTTGATAAGCACTAAAGATTCAAGGACTACTTCTGTTAATTCCTTAAATACTCTAGAACAAACAGAGCCAGGCTCCCTCAACTTTTGCATAGTGTTCTTCCATCCAATTCCCATACCTAGTCTGCAATCCTAATCTATTCACTCTAATAAATATTAAAACTAACAGTGTTCAAATATGGGCTTTATATTGTGTCCATATAAATGTGCATTATCTAGTATGTTGGAGAGCTGGACTGAGTATAGAGGGAGGAAAGCAATAACTGTCTATTCAATCTGAAGAAGATCTCACAGTCCAATCACTGGGTCTATGCTCTTCTTTTTTATGTATGGAGAATGTTGAAAGCTTATTGAGTTGTCACACAGAAGCAACTGCTAATTTTTGCAGCACTCTTGGGTATGACACAAAAACTGACTCTTAGTGTAGTATTGTGCTGTGTTTTGGCTGGGATAGAGTTAATTTTCTTTATAGTAGCTGGCATGGGGTTATATCTTGGATTTGTGCTGGAAACAGTGTTCATGATATAGGGATGGTTTGGTTACTGCTGAGCAGTGCTTACACAGAGTCAAGGCCTTTTCTGCTTCTCACACCACTCCACCAGATAGTAGGCTGATGGTACACAGGAAGGTGGGAGGGAGGGGACACAGCCAGAACAGCTAGCCCAGCTGACCCAAGGGACATTTCACACTATATGACATCATACTTAGCATATAAATCTGGGAGGAAAAAAGGAAGAAGGAGGACATTTGAAGTTAAGACATTTTATCTTCCCCAGCCATCATTACCCATGATGAAGCCCTGCTTTCCTGGATATTGCTGAACACCTGCCTGCCCATGAGCAGGGGTGAATGCATTCCTTGTTTTGCTTTGCTTGCATGCACAGCTTTTGCTTTACCTGGTAAACTAACTGTCTTTATCTCAACTCATGAGTTTTCTCACTTTTACCCTTTCAACTGCCTCCCCAGTTCCACTGGAGGGAGAAGTGAGTGAGTGGCTGTGTTGTGCTTAATTTCTGCCGAGTGTTAAACCTTAATACAGCGTAGCATGTGTTCAACAGAATGGAATAATCACATCCTTTGTTCTGTTGACCACATGATTGCTCATGTGTTCCAGGATATGGTTTGCTTTCTTTGCTGGAAGAGGTCATGCTCAGATCAATTGCACTCCTAGCTAATCACACCCAAGTCTGTACTGCTGGCTGGGATTTGTCCAACTCAGAATTTCCTATATGTCCTTCTGAAGTTTAATCCAAGTCTTCTTGGTAAATCTTGCAGCTTGTTGCGCTATGTCTACGTTCCGACTTTTCAGTGTATCTACCACTCCTTAAAGGTTGGAATCATCTTTGATGAGGTGCATTTTATCCCACCACTCAGATAGTTTTAAAACAGAGTGAATTTCTTTGAACATTATATACACCTTGAGGTACCTCCATCCAAATTATCTAACAGTAAGAATCTAAGTTATTTATGACTGCCAGGACAGTTTACTCAGTTTTCATTCATCATGTAGTCCATTTTTCCAGTCCACATTTGACCAGCTTCAACCAGAATGTTAGGAGAGATCATGTCAATCACCCTGTAAAATTTGAGGTAGATGGATGTCCACTGCTCAACTTCCTTCACTGAGAAAACTATTATATGAGAGAAAGCAGTAGGCTGGTTAAGTACAACTTAACTTGGTAACTCTAGCTCTTTCAAGATCTCCTTCCTGTCTTTCATGTGTGTGGAAATATCTTCCATCTGGACTAGTTCCACTATTATATCAGATATACATGAGACTATCTGTTTTCTAGTTTCCTGAGTTTTTCTTTTTCCTGTAGATGGATGCAATATTTTTGCCATTTCAGTCACCTGGGACATTCCCCTAATCTCTGATCTTTAAAAAAATTAAATAGAACAGCTTCACAATGATTAGTTCCAGATTAATTAATAACAGCTTCACAATGATTAATTCCAGGATCATCAGATGCATCCTGCCAAGTCCGTTGGTGTGTACATATCCAATGTGTACAGGTGGTCCTGAGCTTGACCCTCCACTGCTGTTGGTGCTTCATTCTTTGGATCTGACCTTTTTCTTGACAATAAAAACTCAGGAGCTTACTTTTAAAGACCTAGAGACACCATTGAGTACCCCAGCCTTCTCAGTATCACTTGTAACTAATTTGCCAGCCCCATTCAACAGCAGTCTTCTGCTTCCCTTGTTCTTCTATCTGCTACTAAGATATAGTAGAGGAAATGTATTTGAATTTCTGTATAGAGGCTTTGCCCTGGAGGTCCCAGTTGCCCTTGATGGGCTGCAGCTGTGATGTCCTTAATTGGGCTGCAGCTGTAACCAATGAAGATAACTGGGATAAAAGGGGGTGGGTAAGCCAGTCAGGGAGAGCCTTGGAGGAACCTTGACCTGAGAGAGAACAGTGTGCAGAAGAAGGAATCAGTGAAGATCTGCAGCCATAAGAACACACCAAAGAGGTATGGACTATTAGAAATCTGATAACAACAATATAAGACTCTAGAGAAATAATAGAACAACAACATTGGTGACCCCAACGTGATAGTTAACAGAAGCTAAGACAGCCGAGAGCTGTGGCAGCCAAGAGCTGTGGTGGTAGTTGGTAGAAGATAAGACAGCTGAGAGCTGTGGTGGCCAAGAGCTGTGACGGAACATAGCCTTTGGGTCAGGGAGCTGTGAAAGAGTATGGCCTTTGAGCAAGGAGCTATGTGTGTTGTACATGGCCTGTGAGTCATGAGAAAATATGTGGGTTGTACATGGCCTGTGAGTCATGGGGAAATGTATTGTATGTATTGTATTGAACATCTGTACAACTGTTAACTCATGTAAAAGAAAAGGGGGAAATATAGTAGAGGAAATGTATTTGAATATGTGTATAGAGACTTTGCCCCGGAGATCCCAGTTGCCCTTGATGGGCTGCAGCTGTGATGCCCTTAATTGGGCTGCAGCTGTGATGCCCTTAATTGGGCTGCAGCTGTGACCAATGAAGATGACTGGGATAAAACGGGGTGGGATAGCCAGTCAGGGAGAGCCTTGGAGGAGCCCTGACCTGAGAGAGACCAGCATGCAGAAGAAGGAGTCAGTGAAGATCTGCAGCCATGAGAATACACAGAAGAGGTATGGACTTTAGAAATCTAATAACAACAATATGAGACTCTAGAGAAATAATAGAACAACAACACTAACATAAGGACAGAAGTATCCCTTGCTTGAATTTGAACTCCAGCTGAGCTTTTGGTATCCTAACTGCATCTCTGCATGCTAAGGAAATATTTTTGTATCCCTCTTTGGATATCTTTTCGTCTTTCCTTGTCTCACATTTATTCTTTCCAGATGTAATTGGCTAATAGTTTGCTGTTTAAAAAGGCTGGTGTGGGCCTTTGAGCTTGGCTGAATGCCAGGTGCCCACCAAGCTGCTCTATCATTCCATCTCCTCAGCTGGACATGTGAAGTAAAGAATGAAAGCATGTGGATTAAAAGAAGGACAAAGAGAGATCACTCACAAATTAATCAAACCAGACTCGCCTTAGGGAAATTAATTTCGTTTATTATCAATCAAATCAGAGTAGGGTAATAAGAAAGAAAAAAAAATCTTAAAATACTTTCACCTAGCTCAACCCTCATTCCCAGGCTCAATTTCATTCCTGATTTCTATACCTAGATCTCTCCCCAAGCATCATGGTGGGAAGATGAATTGTAATAATTGCATCACATTTCTGCAATTCTTTCCTCCTCACATTCTGTCCCCTGCTTCAGTGTGGGATCCCTCCCACTGGAGATGGTACTCCCTAAATTCTTTCACAGTGATTATTTCCCACAGGCTGCATTTCTTCACACGTCTTCAGCATGGGAACTTTCTATGGAGTGCAGTCCTTCAGAAGCAGACTGCTCCAGCATGTGTCCCTTCCACAGTGTCACAGGTCCTGTCAGCAGGCTGGTCTAGAGTGGGCTTCCCACATGGTCACAGCCTACTTCAGCAGTGGAGCATCCACATCGGACATGGGGGAAGCTTCTATAAGCTTCTCACAGAAGGGATGCCTGTAGTCTCCCCACTACCAAACCCTTGCCACACAAACCCAATGCATCTGGTTTCTTGGAATGCCATGGGAATAGATAACACCATTCTGAAAGCATGATGCCCTGAAAATCTCAAAGCACTTCTGAGGTCCTTTTTGTGCCTGAAGACAAGCTCTGTTTAGACTATTCCTAATGCTTCCCTGAAGAACCTGAAGCTGAAGTCTACTCTTTTGAAGTCAGTGATCTTTATTACCTTACTTGTCTTTCTCATGTCCCTCAAGCTCTTACCTCTAAAACTGTAGTGTTACTGCAGACAAAATTTCTGTTTATAGACTCATCTCTAAAGAGTTCTTGGCTAGTTGCAAGCAGTGACTCCAAAAAGGCACCAATCCTTATTGGATTGCCATACTTGACAACTGTCAAAGATATCTCTTTGACACAGTCCAGAAATCTCCCAGATAACCCCCATTTGCTCAAAGTGCTCTGTTGCACAGTACACAATCTGTCCTTCTCTTTCATACCTTCTTTCTATATACTGAAATCTTCTTTTCACTGTCTTTTATTTATTCTGAAAAGCACTTGTGAATATTTTTTTTAATGTCTCTGCATATCTGGAGCTGATTTCATGGTTATACCTTTCTGATAAAATCCTTACATGCTTAACCTATTCCTTTATAGTAATATTCAGTCATGTCTTTATTTTCAGTGTTGTATGATTACTTTTTAAAACATTTTAAAGTCATTATAGAGTGCATTATAGAGCCATTGTGTTATTTCAGTATGCCTCATAGTTTTCCTCTGCAATAGGATATTTTGCTAGTAATTCTTTTGTCTTATTTTGTGTTCCCACCTTTGCTTTCCTGCAGAGTAATACTTATTCACCGTTTTTATTATTACTCTTACCCTTATTAACTTCCAGCTTGAGATATTCAATAATTTGTCTCCGATGATCAAAAAAAAATAGCTTCTCCCATAAAATTTCTCCATTTTACAAATCCAGGCATTTTCCAAGGAACATTTAGACTGTGTGTTCAGATTAGATTTTCCTTCCAGAAGATAACCAGATATTTGAATTTCTTACTACCTGCATGTCATATATTTTAGCTACACATATTAAAAAGAAATTTTAGCATGGAAAAATAAAAAGGCTTTTATCAATATGATCCAGGACTTACTCCATCTACAAAAATTAGATCAATGTTTACATATTGTACTGAGCCAAATAAAGCCTGATCTAGTCATGATATAGGTCTTTTCATCATCAAAGAGATTAATTGATTTCAAGAGATATCCAATAGAGGTCAAAGAAGTAATTCAGTGCATGTTATTTTTCTCTGACTATCTTAAATAACCTAACATATCTTTCTTTCAAAACATATGTCAAACAGAGTCCAAATTTACTTCTTAAAACCTGAAAATAGATTAGCAGATTTTTTTGTTCTTTTGGACACCAAAATAACTTTTTTAGTTCCAAAGACATGGGAAACACTCAAATTGGAAGAAAAAAAGGAGGACATTTTCCTTATAGTTTTAATTAGTGACCAGCTTCTCTAGTATTTTAACACTGTGTTTGCCTGAAAATTGCATGTTTAAAAGGGAACTCTATAAACTGAAGAAAATTTACTAACATTGCCAAAATCAGAACAACTATGTTAAAGAGCATTACAAAAGCTCACCCTTGGGCAGTTCCACCTTTGATTTTTTTTTTTCTGTAGGGTACAGTGAGTCTTACATAGAAGTCCTCTCAGTGGAATTAGGGAAGATGACATATCAAGTCGCCTCATTTTGTCATAGTCAGTTGTCTCCAGTATTAAGGGTTTGATTTAGATTTGATTCAAACAGTCAAACATAGGTATTTATAAGTGATCCAGGTGCCTGAGCTCCTATAACAGTCACTAGGTACACACACAGTCCATGTCTTCACCTCTGTCAAAACTGAGGAGCTAGTCACCCCACGGTAAGCAAACAATTTCCCTGTTCAGTAACCTGAACATGAGCACCTTTTTCAGTCCCCTATCTGTTTAAAGCATTGTGAAGAAGGTTGCAGATATAAGGGACCTGTAGTGTTTTGGAAAGGCAGCTAGATGCCTGGCAGAATATGTCAGAGCATTTTCAATATCTCTGGACATTGATGTTTAGTTGAATGAACTAAGTCTGTAGCATTGATCTATTAAAGTTACCAGGAAAAAAAAGAAAACCAGAACCCCACAACAAAACCCCCACACCTCCACAACGTCAAAGAAAATAAACCGTTTCTTTTCAAGGCATATAATTCTTCATGTCTGAAGATAAATACTACAAACACATTTTTCCCATTGAAATTTATTTAAATGAGAGAGTGGACTGCATTGTCATAGTTCACATACATATGTCCACCTACACAGATTCAATTTTTTCTTCTAACAAAAGAGATCTTTCATTTCACCATCCTGTGTATAATGAATAAGTTACTGAAAATATGGTTATTTTTCTTACCTGCAATGAGGTAAGATGTCTATCCTGACATTTTAATTGAAATCCAGACCTGCAAACAGGAGATTGCTTTTATATGCGTTGTTCCACGTATAGTTTCCAGAGAAGAAGACAATGCAATATATTTCAGTCCATTATTTTTCCCCCTAATTCAAGATTAATTTTGAAGGCAAGTGCAGTTCATTGTTAATCCTTTAATCTGGCAATTTAAAAAAAGAATTCTCGAGTATAGCTATTAAGAAAAGTATGTTATGAGGTTTACTAATATCTGTAAAAGCACACACACATATATTCATGTACGTAGTGACTTCAATTAAATATAAAACTTCTGATATTCTAATGTTTATAAGCTCATTCACTTTCCAAGTAAGAGGATAATGATCAGTCTATAAAACTCTGGAAAAATCATGATAATGAAGTGAAAGAAAACCATTCACATTTTTTTCTGTATTGCATTAGACAAGAATTAAAATTTTAGTTTTATACTCACAAGTTATTTCAAAATATATTTTTTAACCACTACATGGAGACATCTTTATCACATCTTCCAGACTTGTGGATCTAGATACTCATATAGTATTTTCAGATAAATTAAATATTCATACTCCCAGAACAGTGAATGATACATATTTAAAATAAATATATTCTTTATTCTAAGACAGCTCAACCAGCTGGGTCTTCTTAAGACAGCTTAACAAATAACCAGATGTAAGATTCTTTTTCCTCTGAGATCAAATCAAGTAAACTCCTTAGAGAATAACACTACACACTATTATGCAGCAATTTAAACTGATGATGGATACTGCTTTTTGTTAGTAACAAAAAAAAAAAAACAGAGATAAGATAATAACTACTACATCATGATGATTTTATAGCTACTTTAGTTGTTGACATTATCAATATTTGTGCTTAGTTGCATTTGTTAAGATTGGAAGCTCTTGATCTGTCAGTGCAGAAATATAAAAAGATTTAACTATCAGAATTTTCTTACCTTTAATACATGCAAAAAGGACTTCTGTCAGAATCTATCTTCTATCAGATGCAGCAGAAACAGCAATCCAGCAGCACCCAGTTGTGGAGGCCAGAAGTAAATAAATCCTTTTCCAGGTAGTCTGAAAATTTTCTTGTCATACAAACTTAGGTGTTCAGTCTAAATTACCAAGTTCAAGTATTTAGGAGTAAAGTTACAACAAAATGTCAATGATAATTGGAGTCAGGAAGAAAATACCAAAGTTACAGAAAGGTGTGTTTCAATAAGAATGATTTTAGCATGCTTAACCCCTGACAAGATACAAATTAATATCAGTCCCAAGCTGATCACAACTGCAACATACACCTACATTGAAAAATTACAGTAATGGCTTTTCTACCAACCTCATTTAACAATAGGTTTAAACACACAGAGTAGGAGACATGGGTTCTCATCGGCTTGTAACTGAAAGGAATACAGGCTGCACTTCCTCTTTCCCAGGTGAGTGTGTGAGTCACTAAAATAACAGCAGGAATGACTGGAAGAAGAGGTACTCAGTCCCCATTTCACTGGCTGAAGTGGGTCCCTTACAACAGAGTAGAAAAAAGAAAAAGGTGCTGGATGCTGCAAATGTAATGGCCAGGCTTTTTCTGATCCAATCCGAATACCACTCACTTTATTCTACTGATGAGCAGACAAAGTTTGCAAAAAAAAAAAAAGGTAGTTTAGTGGGCTCTACAGATTGCATCAAAATGGTAAAGTAGGATTACATTCACATATTTGAAAACACTTTTAGGATTACAGTCAGTAAGAAAAAAGGTATTCCAAATACAGTTCATTTGCAGTCGAAATGTCTGCTAAATATCTGACATGATAAATAGTTATTAAGTTTGTTCATACTTGTTTTTTTTTAATTTTGTTTTATTTGAATACAATAATAAATTCATTAATAGGTACATGATATTTTTAATACTTTTAATGCATTTGAATGCTAGCTTTTAAATGCCAAAATTATAAACTTTGAGTATGAAGCTCAATTGATGAGTGACATGTTTCATCCTCGTGATTCTGGTTTATGCTTTAAAAATCTACTATTTTTTCAGTGACATTTTTAGCAATTTTTTTTAAACTGTCTTTTTCAAACATGTTTTATGAGAGTAATTTAGTCTTGCAGGAGCTTTCCTTCTGGTAATTTAAAATCATGAGCTAAAACAGCTTCTAGATTAGCAAAGACAGATATAGATAACTATTTAGCAAAATATATCCATTACCACTTCCAGCCCACTCTACTTCCTGAAACACAGAGCCTTTCACAATTTAATGTAATACACTGTTGCATGAATTGCTTTGGAAAAATTAAAAATAAAAGGTGATTGTCAAGCAATGCAAGGTGGTTTTATATTATGTCAGTCAGGTCTTATTCTACTAATCTAAATATAGTTAACCTTCCCTATGTATTTGTCAAGATGTTTTCTTAGGGGCACTTTTTAAAATTTATTAGTAACTGGCAACTATACTTACATTAATTTCCTGTAATGTAGAGTTGAAATTGTTCCTTCTGATCTGAACCAATTCATAGCAATTTCCAAACTATATTTTTCTGCAAAGTTACTACAAAAATAAGAAAATTTAAAATTACTTCCACTGCAAACAGTTGGCAAGTGACATTGCTGAAGGAGACCAGGGAGCTTGAACCTTTCTTTAAAGAAAAATCAAATGGGTAATTGAGATTACAGACGTTTATAAAAAGACAGCAGATTTTCCTTATTTCAGATGCTCCAAAATAACTTTCTTGAAATCCTTTCACTGTAAGGACAATAGCAGTCTCCAGTGACATGTTCTGTGGTAAGAATGGATGCTAATAATAAGTGGATTCTGTAGACAAGCTTGGATCTCTTCACGTTTTATTTTGTACTCCCAACTTAGCGAAGAATCTCTGCGGAATACTAGTCAGAGGTGCAAAGAATGGAAGGTAGGTTGTTTTAACATAGTATCCCTTTAGGCTTCAAGTGAACTTCAGGAAAGCATTTATTTTCCGTTATTTCCTTACTCTGAAAAAATACTGTCAATTTTATTTCTTATGGAAAAAACAAACACAGTTACCATGCTCTGCATTTTCTGATTCAGACTAAGCTTTCTGCATATGTATTATTTCTTAAATACATGGTTATCATGAAGTCTGTGCTTTACATAGGCATATCTTTTTCATTGAACTTGTTTCTATCCTTTAAAGATTCATCTAGGTTTTTGTATAAGGCAATTGTGGAAATCTAAAGTAGAAAATGACAGCTCATAGAGGAGGTTGAAATATAGTTGTTTTCAAAAAAAGTTTTATTGATGACCACAGTTGTTGCACTGTTTTAATTGATAAGACTGTAAAACCAGAGCTACCCCAGGCTGGAAGGAGTTTAGGATTGATAGAGCTGTACAAACCCCTGAAGAGAAATGCAGAGGAAGGGGAAGCAGGAAGGAACAAAGAGAATAGGCAGAAAAAAGATATAAAGGGACTGGCTGCATGCAAACAAATCAGTGCACTTCTCTGGCAGAGCCCTGTTCCTCATCACTGTCCTGTTTTATATCTTCTTTTTAAAGCTTCTACCTCTGTGTGCTCTCACTCTCTAACCCTGTGTATGTGTACTGCAAGTATCAGCTGCCAGGTGCTGCTGTGACCTGTGTGTGTGAGGGCTGGTTTCCTGTGGTGTCAGATGCCAGAGTGAATGGGGTCCTAAGTTTGGACAGGTCATACCTCTCTGAATCTAGAGAGGGCCCTACTGAATTTGTGCCCACAGAGCTACTGAGCAATGGGTGTGAACGTGTCTGATGGCAGCTACCCTCATTGTATCATGTGACTGTGGCTCTTGCCTTTGCTGATCTCCTGTTTATCCTCACAATATTACAGGAAAAAAAACCAAACTGTTTTTTCTAGCACCTGATGACTCAGTATCTTGAACAGCGTATGACTCCTATGAGTGACACCATTCTGATCTGCAGTCTCAGGCCAATACCCTCCCTGAATCCCATGGTGAATATAATGGTGTGTCAGGACCACTGAATGCTTGATGTTGAAGGACATCTGCTACTCATTTGATTCAATCCACCAAGGAGTGAAGTGGGGTGGGCCCATATTTTATCAGGAGCAAATCTATCAGTTCACAATCATTAACTTGTCAATCAAAAAACAACTAGCAGAAGCTGCAGGGTCCCCTGAAAACTTCCTGAAATGTTCTACCTAACAGGGTGGTTACCTCTGAATCTCTGGAAAAATTGGAAAAATCAAACTGTTATATGCAATCTTGTGCAACTAATAGAGAAAAAAGAGAAAGAAGGCGGCAGAGGAAGGATAGTAAATATATATGTGGCTGCATGTTAGTGTGTGTGCCTGTGTCTTTGTAACTTCTGAGAGTCATGGTTAATAAAAGCAGTTAAAAAAAGAAATCTCTCAATTGTACCAAAAAGATTATATTACTTATAATTTGATAACAGACTTAAGCATCTTGCAATTAAAATACTTAAGTGGGGGGTGGGTGTGGGTAAGCAGCAGAGAGAGAGAGGGAGTCATATTGACTTCTGTTCTGTGCAGTGACAGGACCAGAAGTGTGCACAAACTGTAGTAAAGGATGTTCCCTCTGAGCATCAGGAAAAACTTCTTTTATACTGAGGGTGACTGAAAATCAGAGCAAGTTGCCCAGGGATGTCGTGGAGTCTCTGCTGGAAATTCCTTCTAACCTCAGCCATTCTGTGATTAAATTCTGTGTTACTTCTGGCAAAGATGAATACCTTTCATTACAGTCTTATCAGTTTGTCTTTAAAATTCCACAATGTCTATTTATAAACTACCAACTACCACAGTAATTGAACATATTATTTCTTCAAGACATTTTCAAAATTGATATGAAGTTTCCAACAAAGTTACAGACACAGTATTTTAATTTAGTAGCAAAATTATGCACTGAGTTTAGGAAAGGAAAAATTGTCTTCTAAAAACCTGTTTTGCAAGAGCTGTCTTCTAACATAAACACTGGCAGACCTTTTCATTTATTTTGAGAGACAAATCTGAAAGGTTTTTTTTCTGCATCCTTAAAAAAAGACCCTAGTTGGAAAATGCATTCAGTGAATGAATTTGCTAATAACTGATCATATCCACTTGAAAATAAGGGAGCTTTATCCAAGTCTAAAACTAAAATTTCTTAATCAATATGATTTCCCATTAACTTGTTATGCATATTCATAAGAACTCAAATGAAATGGTTTAGAAGAGGGATTTTATGACAAGAACAAATACACAGAAATTGTATTGGCTCTTCTAGGCATTGAAATTGCATAATTATCTAAAGAATCTCCAGGAGAAGCAAAATTCATCTTTGGACCAATACTAGTTATTTGGTCTTAGTGATTTTTTAAGATGTTTTACTTCAGTAATGAGACCTCTAATTCATCTCATAACACTTCAGAGAATAAAATGTTCACTTCCTTCAGCAAGAAATTGCTTCATGAAGTCAGAAGATCTACAGAGAGTATGAGTTTCAGAGATAGAAGATTTGTTAAATGTTTTGGTGTTTTAATTGTAAAACTCCATCACACATTTGAAATTCTGGTTCTATTTTATGTATACTGAAATTTACTGCAAATGAACTATTTTTTTTAAGATAATGTGTATTGGGAAATAGCCTTCATCATTTTCCCATCTTTTTTTTTTTTTTTTTTTTTTTAATTTTTGCAGGTGAAGTGCTTAGCAAAGGCGTTAGGATCTCCAGACAATTGAAAAGGGAAGTTTAAGAAAATGTCAAAGGACAAAGCATGACCAGCAGAATTTTAAATATGCTGCTTTTGGAGCATTCTTGAAAGAACCACAGACCTCCATCCTCTCCAGGATGGGGCAGGACAGGCCAGGTCTCCCTTGGGAGGGATGGCAGGGCAGCCTTGACTGGTTAGAGTTGGTTGGAGCAGATTTTCTCCCCTTCCCTGTGGGCTGACATGACTGACACTGGCTGTGACACCCAGCTATACTGTGGCCAGAGGCTGGAGACATGATAGTCCTTTGTATCATGTTGTTTTTGGTTTTGTTTTGATTTTTTTGTTTTGTTTTTTTGGGGCAGTGGGGGATGCAACTACCACCCTCCTGTGCTGGAATCACGGAATGTAGCTGATGATGACCATGGGAGAAGGAACACACTCCAAAATATTACCACTCATGTCCATTTTATGTCCTTCACTGGTAACTGCTAGGCTGCTTTAATCTGTTCCAGCAGTGTTACTTTCAAATTACTGTTTCATCAGAGTTGTTTTATTCTCAGTATATAAAAGTATGATTCACAAAAAATTGACATTTTCTGATGTAAATCTTTTGGGTTTAAAGTGTCCTTGTCTACTCTGACAAACACATGTACACTAGCACAGTGCAGCTTAGAAAAAGACATAATCATATAATTGAGTGCACTCTTGTTACGCAGGGACTGCTTAATTAAAGTCAAGCCATAATTAGGTTTCTTCCAGATGACTCAAAAGGCCCTCATCATGCCTACTCTTATTGATCCTAGCTTAAACAAGTTGTATGATGCTTGAAGCCTGTTAGTCTTGCTCTTCTGCTCTTTGTTTGATATGCTTTAAATTCTGTATTTGCTGTTACATATAGAAGAATAAAACAGCTTCATACTTTTTTTTAATGCACATTTAGGCTTATCTTTATACATTAAACCTGATAAGACGATAGTTATGGAAGTGTTGATAAGGGCAGATGGAGCAGATATATGGTGATAAGTTGTCATAACAGAAATCACAACAGGTTTAAAAGAGGTTTTTCTAGATGACAGTACTTAAGAGAGTGGAAATTGAATAATACACACCAGGACTGGAGACAAATGAATTGCAAGTATGGACATGCCTAGGAACATGGCAATGAAATAAGAGGAATAGCAAAGTGTAGATTAGAAAATCTCATTAGATTCTATGATTCAGCCCTGTGACAGAAGACAGAGAAAAGAGAATCTGCAATTAGAAACATGGAAACATAAAATCATAGAATGTTATATTTGGTGTTCCTTCCAGAAATTAACAAGTATGACTAGAGAAGCAGTGTTGAATTGCAAGCCTGGAGAACCATCAAAATTTGACAGCTATGAGATTTGCAACCTTGATAAACCTGTATTTCATGTACATGTACTCTGTTAGATGACACAGAGGATAGAAAAAATGTATGAGAAGGTGCAATGACCTGTAATGTCACCCTTGGATATGTCAAGTTTTAATTAACAGTATAAGGATGATATTTTTGATTTATTTTATATCATAGAAACGTATATACATGTGTAAATAGTCAACAAAGTCTTGTAAACCTACTAAATTGCAGAAGTATTAGGAAAGAATTAGGAAACTCTGTGAAAGAAGTGCATGCTTATAAGACTATAACTCATTAAGACAGCCTAGTTCTACTGAGATGAAAATTGGAACCACCCAGTACATAGACAAAATTCAGGTCTTATAAATTTAAAATCCATTAATCAGCAAGTAATTGAAATCAAATGCAAACTTGTTAATGTGGTGTTGAGAAAAAGAGTACTTAAATATTTTGTTATACTGTAATGTTATAGCCAGAAAAAAATGCAGAAGTATCTTACATAAATATGTGAACAATTTTACTTATAAAAGGGCAAATAAAAACATGCAGTTTCACTTATGAAGCATGGGAATATATATAAACAAGAAAGCAGGAGGAATTGCAAGAGCAAAGAACTGGGAAAGCATAAGGCTTGCTTTGAGATTAGGATTTGGAATTTGTAGAATTCGTACTGAGCACAGAAGAATCACACTTCAAAAAGCAATACCAAGAAAAGCATAACTGGAAGCAAATTAGATATCCTCTCTAGGAAATAGCCTAGAGACAAACAAATGGCTGAGCAAGGGTGGAGAAGAAACAAGATAAGCTCACATTTTTGAGACTGACTTGTCCTAACAAAGGTGTCTCAAACCTGATCATCACAAACTCTGCATTTGAGGACTGTCATAGTCAGTAGCCCTCAATATTGATCTTATAATGTGGTTCTATACACTCACTGCTAAATTATGCTATTATAGCTAGACTTGCCAGTTTTTTGCATGTAACATTGGCGAAAAATAATTGGTAAGAGCTGACCACTTGCAAGAAGTCTACCGCCTGTAGATTCATTGAACAATTGTTTGGTTTTTTAAAATTTTAGATATGTCTCATTTGTCAATATTCTAAACACTCCCTTCAGAGCCAATTGTAATTTTCTAATCCTGTGTACACATATATACATAGTTGCTTATTGCACAGAATCACAGAATGCTGATTTGAAAGGGACAAGAATCACCAAGTCTAAATCCTGGTCCTGCACAGGACCAGCCCCAAGAGTCATGTCATGTTCCCTAGAGTATTGTCCAGATGCTCCTTAACTTCTGCCAGCTTGGTGCTGCAGACACTTCCCTGGGGAGTCCATTCCAATGTCCAACCACTCTCTGACTAAAGAATCTTTTTTCAACATTTAACCTAAACCTTCCCTGACACAGCTCCAGTCCTGTCACTGGTCACTGCAGAGTGTCTGCCTCTCCTCTTTCCCTCATGAGGAAGCTGTAGCTTGTGATGAAGTCTCCCCTTAAGTCTACTCTTCTTCAGGCTGAACGGACCAAATGACCTCAGCTGCTCATTATACAGCTTCCCTTCAAGGCTCTTCACTACCTTTGTTGCCCTTGTTAGGACACACTCTAATAATTTAACATCTTTCTTACATTGTGGTGCCCAAAACTGTCTTCAGGATTCAAGGTGTGGCTGTTCCAGTGCAGAGCAGAGTGGAAAAACTTCTCCCTTGGCTGGTGATGCTGTGCCTGATGCCCTGCTGGACATGGTTGGCCCCCCTGGCTGTCAGGGCACTTCTGACTCCTATTCAACTTCCCGTTGACCAGAATCCCCAGGTCCCTTTCCACAGCACTGCTTTCCAGCTTCTCATGCCCCATCCCAGGTGCAGAATCCAGCACTCTTCCTTGTTAAGCTTTATGCTGGTGATTGTCCAGTCCTCTAATCTGTCAAGGTCTCTCTGCAGGGCCTCCCTGCCTTTGAGGGAGTCAACAACTCCTCCCAGCTTTGTATCATCTGTGACCTTACTTAGTATTCCTTCTGGTCCTGCATCCAAGTCATTTATGAAGGTGTTGAAGAGCAGAGGGCTGAGATGGAGCCCTGTGGAGCCCCAGTGGTGACAGCTCACCAGTCTGATGTCACTCCATTCACTATAACCCTTTAAGCCTGATCCAAGAGCCGGTTGTTCACCCATTGCATGATGTGTTTATCAGGCCTGATTGATTAGTTAGGTGTTTTACTCAGCCATAAAATTATCAGATAATGCAGTAACTTAGTAATAGTTGGGAGAGCTACTAATTCTTTATCTTATTTTCACTTGTAGTAGCAGTCATGTAACTACTCCTGTCCTTTCTGGCTATCTCTGTGTACTGAATGTAAGAGGAAACTAAAGTGACTTTAATGTAGAACTTTATAGATATTAAAATTAAGTAAAATGAAATTTAGGCAGAATATTTGCTTTTACTTCAGAAGATACTATTTCAATTCCTACATTTCTTAGGTTCACTTACAATGCAGAAAGTATGAAGTACTCTGAAGATAAAGCAATGACACTTTTTATATTATTTGAAATACGTCCCTTTTCAACAGTAGATCTGTAAAATTTCTGATTTAAGTCAGACTACCAATATTTTCAGCTAAGTAATTCCTGAGGTTCTTCAATGTCCTAAGGAATTTATAATAATACTTGAAATATACTCTCTTATCAGAATCTGTGTCACTCAATTTTTCATGATTTTTTCAGGAATAGTTGCAATGTCCTTAAATGTTTTAAAAATAAAGAACTGAATAAAACAAAAGTGCAGAAAAACAATGGTTTGGACTACTCTCCCTTTATTTTAGAGGTTGAAAAGTGTGCTATGTTTAAATGATATTTTAAAGCAAATTTCTAGGTTTTGACATATGTGCAAAGCTATGAAAACTTGAATCTTCCTTAACACTGATGGTAGTAACATGTATTTTAGGCATGCTGAATAAGATGTTAGAGTGTGCTCTTGGATTTTTTCATGAATCTGATTGAATATAATCTGTTGCTGGGAATCCTCCACAGTTCCTCAACACTAATTTATGATGCCTATTTAAGCTTCTTTTGTTCTTTTGCGATTCTATACGCATTTGACTATCCTCTACAAATGGCTTTACACATAAAAATTTTTTTACATAGAAAAATTTTTTCTATTCTGTTATATAATAAAACCCCAAAAGAAGACATCCATCTGCCTGGTACAAAAGCAAAATCAGTAAAACCCATTACAGTTGATTTAAGGAGATATGTCATTTTACTTTGAATGTAACAGTTTTTAGATTTTGTCTGCTACACACACCTGTATAAGCTTTTTTGATTTTACCGAATTCCCAGCCATTATCATGTGTACATTGTACTTTGACTTTTACTAAGTCCATTGTGTTGAAGCCCATAAATGAATGTTCTCAAAATTATGCTCTCTCTTTACAGATGACATTTTTATACTCTTGTCAAAATTGTATCCAGCTGTTTTCCATTTTTCATGATAATCACTGGTGTTTTTCTTTTCTAAGGACATTTGGATAAACATAGTACTGTGTTTTCCATTGCAGAATTCTGAATAGTTTCTCTTCACCCTTTCTGTTCACTGCCTGGATAAATATTTCCCTGTAATGTGGGTCATTCTGTGGGTCAATCTTCACTGGGCTATTTCTGCAGTCTGGACTATCCCAGAAACTCTATTTCTTCTGGCTGCACACTGTCTATGATCAATGTGGAAGCATCTCAGAAGGGAACAAGGTAGTGTCATATTTTCTCCTTTCATTTTCTCCTCAGGTCCTCCACTCCATTTTAATTATCATTTTTGTTGTTATTATACCTCAATTTGTGTTCTGTACAAAGCAGCTGTTCATGCTTAACAAAGATTGGCTACTCATCTTTGTTAATTTAAAGCGTTGTTATTAACCACCATAGCATTACCTAGTGTGTTTAATGAGGCTTGAGACAAAGCTTAGTGAAGTCAATAGCAAATTTTCTATTAACTACAATGACGTAGTTAATAGAAAATTTAGTAGTTAATGACGTAGAGTATAAACTTGAAGTGAATCTTTATTTTAATTTTAAATAAACATTTATTATTTAACTAACTTTTAATAACAGCAATAATTCATACAATTAATAACATCATTATTTGGGAAAATGGAATATTTTTATGAAAACTGTGTGATTAATGGTTTTGAGCTGCATTCTTTCCAGAATAGGAACATTAAATCTTACTTTGACACAAAAGCATAATTTTTTAAGACAGCCTATAAATACTAATACCATTAAAAGACAAACAAAAATTCTTCTGCAAAATGTCAGCCTGCTTGAATTGATTTCCTTCTAAACATCTTGCAAAAAACTGGGGAAATATGAAAGAAGATTAATATGAGTAAGAAAAGAAAAGAATAAGATAGACATTTACTTCTGAAATAATTGTCTGTAACTCTACAATTGATGAAAGAAGTATCCAGGCTTTGGTCCAATAACCTAAGGGAGTTTTTTGTTTAGTTTTGTTCCTTTTCTTCTTTGTTTATTTTACTTTTTGTGGAGTTTTTTTTTTTTGTTTGGTTGTTTTTGTTTTTTTTTTTTCTGCAGTATAGCTATATTAGAAAATTGAAACTCACAAACCTGATCACCTTGACCTTTATGCCTCAGAATCACCAAAAACCATAACCATGAGTGTTAACTACCAGTATCAACTACATGAAAGGATTTCAAGGTCCTCTTTCTAACAAATAATCCCGTGTGCTATAATAGAGGAGAAAAACCTAATTTGTACATGAAAGTATCTCTGCTGTCCTTGTACTTTGTATGTGTTCCCTGTTGCAAAATTTAGTACCCTCCACAATTTTATTTTGTAAGTTTGGTATGGATTTTTAATAAATCTTACGTATATTTAGGACTTCTCATTCAGATGGCTTTAGGCAGATGAAATTCCTGATCTATCTGGAAAGCTCAGTTGTTATCATTTAATTTAAAACTAGATATTGGCTGGGCAACCTTTAGAGACCAACCTGTGGCTGTAGATAGCTAGTTTTCATTTCCCTTGTTAAATATGAGAAAATCAGGTGCAGTACTGCAAGTGAATAGGCAGCAACAAAAGAAAAGGGTGGGTGAAAAAAAAAAAAGGAAAGCGACAGAAGAGGACACAGCAATGACTGAGGTGCTTCAAGTTTTCTTTTATTCTATTTTAACTGATAATAATTCTTCTCATGTCTCCCAGGTCTCAGTATCTAGTGACAGAATATGAGAAACTCAAACACTAACAAGTTACCATGAAAATACTAAGTTAGCAGAACAGTTGACACATGGGAGGACAGGGCTGGAATGGAAAATCTGGAGTAGTGGCCTGTCAGAAACCTCATGAGGTTCAATAAAAGCAAATGGAAAATCCTGTACCAGGGACAGAGTAACCCCATACACATTACAGGGTAGATGGCAACAGTATAGAAAGCGTCTTTGCAGAAAATTGTCTTAAAATCCTGGCAGACAGAAAGCTGAGGATGAATCAGCAGTGTTTGTGAGATGATAATGACTAAATGTCTGCTATTGCAGTGGTTTTAGCTGTATCAGAAACAATTATCCAAGAAGAGGAAAGGATTTTTTCCCCCTGCACACAGTGCATCTGAGATTGTTTGAAGTATTGTATGCTGTTTGGTGCTTTACAATAAAAACATTGACAAACTTAATAAATTCAGTGGAGGGCTACTGTCACCCTTTAAAGGTTGGAGCACTTGGTATTCAAAGAGTGGTTCAGATAAATGGATTTACTCAGCCTTAAGAAAATGCTAAGGGGGCCCTAATCATAGTCTTCAGCTAACTGACAGATAGCTACAGAGAAGATGGAGCTAAATTGAGCTAAATTCCTCTCTGAGATGCACTTGAAAATATGAGAGGCACCAGGTAAAAGGTGTGCTGAAAGTTTAGAACAGAAGTAAGTGAAAAACCATTGAAAACTGTTGTAGCAAAACAGCAGGCTAAAGGCCTACAAACTGAATCTTTTGGTCTTTTTTTTAAGTATTTTTAGCAACCCCTTAGAAGACCTAACTCATCAGCACACATATATAATACATTATTTAGTGAAATTCATGCCATAAATGATAGTGTGAGAAATTTTGTCATAGCCAAATCCAGTGAGATTTTTCTTTTCCCTTTCCTTTCCTTTTCTTTCTTCTCATAGAATGAGGTACATGAGAAAATTTGCATGTTACACAAGGAGAGGTAAGAGTAAGCACATTGTTTAGATCTTTCTCTTATGAACATACATCAATGAATTTTCAGTATATACATGCCTACATGACATTGGGATGGAGCAAATCCTCTTAAAGTCTATAAATGTAATTTCTAAAGAACCAGTCAATCCTAACAAAATATTATTCATCACCTAATTACAAATAGTAGTTCATGATATTTGATTTCTATGGTTGTATGGTTGAAAGAAAATCTGATGTGCGTATGTGTGCATATGTGAAGTTGGATGTCTGATTTACCATCTGCACTTAAAGGACAGGAAAAGCTGTTCAGACTGTACAATTTAAAAACTCTTACTGTCTAAACAAGATGGGAAACACTGAATATTTTTCATTTACTTATGAATGTGAAAGCAGCATGGACTTTAATTTGCATAGAATAATTTGGGATATATTTTCATAGAGATAAACTGCTACATTTTTCATTTTCTACTCAGTATATTATGCTGTGCAATATTTTGATTACATTTTGTAAGTGTGAAAGTTTTGTGTAATAAATCTGGTTATAAAATACTGAGAGTGTTTAGAGGTTATTTTGAAATAGGCTTGTGTAAAACAATGTTTAGTGATGACAACTTGTGATCCTAAACATTAACATATGTGTTTTAAAATGGCAATTTAATAACTATTCTCTATTTGAAAATTGTTTAGTAACACTGTTTAAATAGAGACATATGTGCAGGAACAGTGCTGATCTTCATCTGGGTTTTTTCTTGCATTGTTTTTTGTTTACTTTACCATGCCTTTTCATTTCTCAAAGGAATATCACAAAGGAGGGACATAAGTGAACACCACACTAACACCCCCTCTGAAATTCTTCACTGGACCAGATTCTTCAAAGATTAATAGCACTTCATAAAATAAATAGTAATTTTGGGGTTTTTTTTTAATTGTTTAAGTTCTATTAATAAGTAATTAATTTCATTATAGATTAGGAAAGAAATGCCTGAAAATTCTATTGACAGAATTCCTGATGACCTCTTTCTTGCTTATAGAAATAAGCATTAGATTGCTATCCTCATAGACCTGCCTGCTGCGTTCTTTACAGGAGACTGTGGTATGTATGAAACTTCTTTCTGACTGGGTTTTCGTTATTGTGTTCACTCCCATGTCTCTTCCTAAATTTCTGCTTATTTTAACAAACATCTGAGGATTATAGAATCATAGAATGGCTTGGGTTGGAAAGAACATTTAGAGATCATTCAATCTAATCCCCCTTCCACAGGCAAGGACCTCTTCAACTAGATGTTGCTCAAAGCACCTTCCCACACTTCCAGCTGTGAGGTATCCACAACTTTTTTGGGAAACCCATTCCAGTGTCTCATGACCCTCAGTGGAAAAAAATTCCCCCTATGCAATCTAAATCCATTCTCTGTTTAAATTACTACCTCATTATTACAAGCTCTGGCAAAAAGTCTTACTCAATCTGTTTTACAAGCTCACTTTAAGTACTGAAGGGTCACAGTAAGGTCTCATGAGAATCTTCTTTTCTCCAGGCTGAACAACCCCCAGTCTCCCAGCCTTTCTCTACAGGAGATGCATTACAGCCCTTTGATCATTTTTGTGCCCTCCCACTCTGGGCTTGCTCCAGCAGCTTTGTATTTCTGGTGCTGGAGTCCTGGGCTGGAGGCACTATTGAAGGTGGGCTCTTGCGAGAGTACAGAGTGAGAATCACCTCCTTCAGTCTGCTGCCTACACTTTTTTTTGTGAAGCCCAGGATATGGTTGGCTTTCTGGGATGCAAGTGCATATTGCTGGTTCCAGATTGTCATTTTCCAGTATTATAAATTCCTTCTTGGTATTACTGCTCTCAGTGCATTCATCACCCAGGCTGGATTACCACTGGATTACCTTGACCTAGGTGCAGCACCTTTCAAGTCTGCCAAGGCATCTCTGGATGACATTGCTTCCTTCAAGTATATCAAATGCACCACTGTCACATTCATATTTTGTGGAAAAATCCCTTCACCCAGGATTTTCTCCTGGGAAGCTAAGAAGCCTCAGAGAAAAAGAAAAACAATAATTATCTGATTTTCTTCTCCTGTGTTTTGCTCCTTTGGAATGTGTTTGGAGATTGTTTGCTGACAGGTGGTTGTTTCCTTGGTTTCATGTGAATCGTTTTGACTCAAATGCCAATCAGGGTCAAGCTGTGTCAAAGCTCTGGAAAGAGTCACAAGTTTCATTATTATCTTTTTAGCCTTCTGTAAGTATCCTTTATTTAATATTCTTTAGTATAGTTTAGTATAGCATTCTTTAATATAACATTGTCTCATAAAATAATAAATTAGCCTTCTGAGAACATGGAGTCAGATTCATCATTCCTTCCTGCTACAGGGCACCCTGTAAATACAATACCCCATTCAGTTTATTGTCATCTGCAAACTTGCTGATGGTGTACTTAATCTCACTGTCTGTCACTGATTAGGATACTAAAGGGTATTGGTCCTGCTACAGAGCCTTGAGGGACACCACTTGTTACTGGTTTCCACTTGGACATTCACCTATTGACTGTAACTCTCCAGCCACAGCCCAATTGTCCTTCAATCAAACTCATATTTCTCTAATTTAGGGCTAAGAATGTTGTGGGAACTGTATCAAAGGCCTTAGCAAAGTCCAGGTAGATGACATCTATAGCTCTTCCCTGTCCATTGGTGTAGATCCTGCACTGCAGAAGGATGCTAGAATGGTCAGGTATGACTTGCCCTTGGTGAAGCCATCTTGGCTGTCCCAAAGCACCATGTATTTCTATATGTCTTCCCACAGGATCTGTTCCATGAATTTTCTGAGCACTGAGGTGAGGCTGACTTGTCAGTAGTTTCCAGGGTCATCCTTTATCCCCTTTTTGTAATTGGGAGCAATATTCCCTTTCTCCAGTCACTGGAGACTTGGCTTGACTACCATGACTTTTCAAATATAATGAAGAATGGCTTGGCAGCTACATTGGCCAATTCCCTCAGAATCCTCGGAGGCATCTCATTGGGTCCTATTGACTTATGCCCATTCAGATTCCTCAGGTGGTTTCAGCCTGATGTTCCCTTTGAGACAGTTGCTCACCTGCCACATAACAGTTATTCAGCAGTGCTGCACATTCTATCCAGAAGGATTCTGTGGGAGACAGTATCAAAAGTTTTGCTGAAATTCAAAAAGATTATATCTAAGAGCTTTCCTAGATCAGCTCAGTGGGTTACCCTGTTATAGAGGGAGATCATGTTTGACAAGCAGATCATATTTGGCTGCGACTTATGACTACATTGTCCTCCAGGAGTTTTTCAATAACTCCCTGAATATTCTTATCCATGATGTAGGCATTTTAGAGGATGACTCATGATAGCTCCCTTAGACATTCACCTTCATATGGAATGAATTGGTTGGCTGAAGCACACGTATCTTTCCAGTTACTGTAGAGGTAATTCAGAAATTTTTGTGTTGAATTCCTGCTGGGGTCTGCCAAAAGTCCTGTTTTCCATCTGCCAAACTTATACAGGTGATGTAACTCTGCTGTAAAAAAATGAAATCTTTGGGCTTTTTAGTGACACTAAATTACTACAATTAGACAAATGTATCCTGTTCTGTCTGCTGTATGTGTCTATTTTGGTGTGAGCTGAATATCTGCCTGAATTCCGCTATACTGACTAAATCCATTTGCTCTGTAATGAGACTCACATGGTGGTACTTAACACTGTCACCTGTTTGCAGTCTTGAATTTAGATGTGTGGAGTCTCAAGCTGACTTTTAGAGATTAAATTAATTACAACTAACTTTTGAATGGGTGAATGCCAAGTTTATAATATGATTGTGCAGAATACCAAAGCAACACAAAATTAAACAAGTACATTAATGTCAAGGAAAAGAAAACAACAAAGCATTAAAATTAATTCTTTGTCTATTGAAGTAGGGAGTGGGGAGAAGGAGGGATATGCAGTTTAAACCATGGTTTCCTTTCCCTCTTTTGTGTTTGGGATTTTTTGATACTATTCTCTACTTGCATAGAGTTGATCTTAAAACTGCCCTCAAGTCCATATATATCCCTTATAACTTCCCTTCATATGCTAGAAATATTGCAAACAAAAAGCCCACTGTCTTGCAGTTCCATACTTTCCTGAGTTCAAAACTTTTGCACTCCACACAAATTCTTTATCATTCTAAAGCAGAGCCACATGCAAGTAGTTTGCTTCTTAGTGAAGTAAAAATTCATAAATAAAACACACAGTATTATAAAGCATGACATAGAAAAAGAGAGAGCTCATTTTTCTTTACTTTTGTGTTAATCCTTCTCTCCTCTGAAGATGATAAACTAAAACTGAAATGAGGTGTTTGTTTCTTTGCCTTTTAAATGGAAGTATTTTCATAAATGTATTAACCAAATTGTAAATTGCTTTTAAATATGCTACATATGTTTTCCTTTAACCTAAAAGCGTTTTATCTCATAAATAAAAGATTAGTAAAAGGCAAAATTTTACATTTTGCAACATTTTTTAATTTTAAATATGAAATTCATTTTTTTTACAAACACTTGAAGAAAGAATAAAGATCAGCTATTAAATGTAGAATAAATTAAATATATATTATTGGGAATTAATTGAAAAATTTGTTGGGGGCAGAAGAGGCAAAGGAAATGGTACAGAGAAGGTGAACCGCATGTCTGATGACATTTTCACTATGAGACTACAGCAGCTACAAATGACCCAAGCTGTACCCAGTTTATAGAGTCCCTGAAAGATGAAAATCCATCTTTGGCTTATTTTTCAACTACTTGCAGAATCACTATATTAGGTAGACACCGAAATAGAAAAAATAATGCGGTAACACCCACCTGTTCGTCTCAGATTCCCTAACTGCTGGAGACAGAAAACATCCCCCTCTCTTTTGCTTCCCTCCTCAGTCTCAGTCACTATGTATAGGAGAACTGAGATAGCACTGTAAATTGAAAAACTGGAATGAATAGCCTATAAATGAACTCTAGTTCTTTAATTGTCAGATACTCTAGATCTCCATCCTTTGCATTCAGAAGTTGTTTTAGAAGTTGTAAATTTGGAGGCTTTTTGTGGCTAAGATGGTATCAGACTGGTTGCTTGCCCTTTTCTTTCTTTTAGTGATCTATTTTCTTTTAGATAGCTCTCTTGTAGCTGTTTTATGTGGCTCTATTTCCAACTGATGAAGCACATACATTCTGACAAGTAGATAGCTCTGCTTTGAATGTAGATGGATTACCTGAGGATCAGACCTGGTAAAGAAACATTTTAACAGCAGTTATGAATGGATTGGCATGTTTTGTCAGGGGTTTACTTAAACCCAGGGCTTAAATATATCCAAATTCTAAGTACTACTATATTGCTCCTAGGATTAGGAGTAGCTCCTATGATAGTATTTTTCTTATTTTTTAGGGAAGATAAATTTTTTTTTGTTACTCTCAATATGTTGCAGAGTAGAAATGTAGAAATGATATTTTTTTTATTTAACTCCTGAGTAGTGTTACATTGTTCCATATTGTGATTTTTCCCATCCATGGGTTTTACATGTAGTGTTTTTTATTGTCAGTACTTCAGTGTGTTTTTCACTTGTTTTTGACCATCATTTGCATGTGAGAGAGCATTCAGAGGGTATGCTTATTATATCCATCACATCCATTTATAAGATTTGAAAAAGGACCCCTTTTACCTTGGAGAGGCAAATTGATTTTTGAATTATATTAAAATCTGTCTCACTTTCATGATATTTGGGATTTTTTCTCTTCATTATTTGACAAATAACTTAGTCTCTATAGTTTTCTGTGTTGGCATTAGGGCTCAGAAAGTAAATTTTGTGTCTATTCTTTCATATGGACTTTCATCATGATTCTGCAGGTTCTCCCGGGTAATTTCCAGGGGAAATTCTTAGCTGATTCTTTTTGAAAAGCTGATTTCTTTTATGTTTTCTTAACATTGAGAACTCATAATTTTGAAATACTATTTTGAAGCATATGGATATTTAGCCTTCAGGATTAAGGTAAATATTCCCTTTTCTTAAAATGAAGTCCCAAAGGGAAAATTAAACTAAACAAAACATATTTGACTTGTGAAACAAAACAGACTGTGTGGCAGAAGGTTCTTTTGCTTCACTTAATATTTTCATTTCAAATGAAGCACTGCTGCATTTGATGTTGGTCACAAGAATACCACCCAACACTGGAATAAGAAAAGTGAGACTGAAGAATAGTAATTTTATTATTATTACGTTATAATCAGCAAAAAAAACCCAAACGCCCAAACCATAACAAACATCAACAGACAAAATTTATATTACAATTTGTTCTTAGGGTTACATCACTTCTGCCTAACCTCTTATATCAGCTGGATTCATTTAAGTGCATTAAGGATTTATATTTACTTCATCACTGTCTCTTACTCTGTAGGAATATAATTTTATGGATGCTGATACAAACAGTGCTTGGAGTATTACTTGATTTATATGCCCTGATTTCTTAGCCCTTAAAGTGAAATTACTGTAAATAAAAGAAGTCATCACACACAAGAAATACCCTGAGGCTGAAATAATACATTATGCAATGCTTCATTTCTGTTTCAGACTAGAAGTGGAGTGGTATCTTATTCTTCACATTTGTCTCCTCAGAAACTTTCTATTTCAGAGCCAATGAGACAAAGAGTAATATCAAATTATGATCAAATGAATAAAGGCCTTAGAATGGGACTATCAGTTTTTGATGTAATTCTTTGTTGTTGATGCATGCAATTAAAAAAAATATCAAATGTGATTCATGAAGTGCAGTCAGCAAGCAAAATTAATCTCAGTACCTTGTGTCAATATATTGGTATCACAGGCAGGATAGGAGTTCAGCACAGTGTTCATTAGACAAGTCCTTACCTTGAATCACAAGGCACAGAAAGGACTCCCTTGCTTCCTGCCCACCTTCTCAGAGAGGAGCTTGGGTGTGCCTGGATCCAGTCTTAGCCCCAGACTTAGGCAATGGCTAATGACTAAAGGATTACATAGCTGTAATTTAATTAAATCTTTATACAACTTTGATCAAAAATGGCAAAATAAACATACTTATGTAAATAAATTGTTTGTTTAAATTTATTTTGATAATGAATAAACTAAAATATCTTAATCAGAACTATTTATTGCACTGTACAGATAGCTGTAACTATAGTGCACTATTTTAAAGTAATACTGAAGCAATTATATCAAAGCTAACAAACCCCCACAATTATTATATAGGTATTTATGTTACTCACCCATACCATCATACTCACACCCCAAGAAAGCGTATGTTAGGAAAACCTATCATTAAAATGTGGGACTGAGCTTTTATAGTATAAAGAATAAAGTGATTTACCCTCAGTCATATGTCAGCTAAGCATCTTTAGATCAGTTATCAATACAATTACTCATTGGTTCCTTTATCAGGTATTTTATCAGGTCTGCCACATCTTCACTGGTGCCGGTTTCTATGAGGAGACACTGCTCTTCCTCAGGGTCTTTAACTTTGGAATAGATCAGTAAGGCTCTTACCAGCATAATTCAACAGCAAAAGTAACATGACACTCCCCTTTCCATTCACCACTGATAGCTTTGCAAAAAGCAGATTTGTCAAGCTGTATGATCCCCACTCCAGACAGAGCATCCTGCTACAGCTGTGTGCAGGTGCCCAGGTGTTGGCAATGACAACAGCAAGGCCTCTGTGGGCACCAGCCAGGACTGTCCCATTCTGAACACAGCCAATTCCAACCAGCTTAATTGGACCTGCCACGGGGTGTGACTGAGCCCCTCAGCCATGTCTGTGTGATTTAAGGGAGATCAG
Organism: Molothrus aeneus; assembly: GCF_037042795.1. Taxonomy (NCBI): domain Eukaryota; kingdom Metazoa; phylum Chordata; class Aves; order Passeriformes; family Icteridae; genus Molothrus; species Molothrus aeneus. Next base: position 70,427,249 of record NC_089647.1, on the reverse strand, counting down.
GTTTAATAAAAGGGAAAATTATGCACAAGCAGTGAAGAGCAACTGAGATGCAGCTGTGTGAGCTCTAGGGTCAGGGAAGAGGAGAGGGAGGAGGTGGTTCAGGTGCTGGAGAAGGATTTTCCTGCAGCCCATGGATGACTGCCATGGAGCAGTTGGACATGGCCTGGAGGAAGTTGCAGCCCATGATGAGCCCATACTGCAGCAGGCTCTCTTTTTCTCCTGTTTTGCTGAGGAGAGGGAGTGGGACAGCAGCTGTGTGGGTGTCTGGCAGCCAGCCAAGGTCAGCCCACAACAGTCAATTTTCCTTTTATGCCAAGCCCCAGAAATATTGGTGTAGTACAGGGAGTATTTTATTCCCTCTTGACATCCCTAATTAAAATTAAACAGTATGCATACAGCACTGAAGCTGGATATCATAGAAATTGTCAAAACTCACATAATTATTTGGTGTGGATTTCATCAACAATTCTGGTCCTACTTCCTCTAAACTCAATTTATTGCATTCAGGGCTGCTATTATGTCTTTGATTGAAAATATTTCAAGACTTGAACCTGACTTTTCTCTATGTTTAAACTGGATACAGACCTCTGATTTTCTTTAGTTTTCATAAATTTCCTCAGTTGTACAGCTTCATAGCCCTGCTATTCTTTGTATTTTTAACACCTTCCTACAGCTCCGTATTCTGTGCAACCATTGTGTTCTTCTCAGATAAAAGAAATTTGTCACAATGTAACATTCATTAAAATTCTATAATGCAGAAATAAAACATTAGAATGTATATAGAGAATATTATTTTCTTCCTTTTATACCTGTCCGGATCACAAATTTTTTTTAATCATCTATCGTCTCCATACAAGACCTAGTTTCACCCCCATGAATCTAACCCTTGATGGCAAGACATATTTGGCAACTGTAGTGTTCTAGTTACCATGACAAAATTAATACTTGTATTTCACACAATCATTTCAATTCATGCAATTAGTGTTTCTGCTATTCATTAATGACAAATCAATTGTAATTTAACCTCAGTTACTTTACCTGCTATGACTCTTAACTATATAAGACAAAAAAACTCCAAAAAAAAAAAATACCAAACCAATCCTCACACCATCCCACCTAGTTAGGCTATGAAAAGCAAATAGAATTTTTGCATTTCTAATAGTTGTAATACATAAGGAGTACAGACTTGTCATGTCTGCAATATTTAGGGATTTCTTATGAAGGAATCATTCAAAACATTAGTCAGCTTAGTCCTGAATGCAATGAAGGATAGTTACCTTCACTTCTCTATGCTCTAAAAATTCTTAATATATATTTAAGTCTTTCTCACCCCCATTTCTTGTTTCAGACAGTTCCACATGAAAATACCAGGGGTTTAATACTCCTCTCATCCATTAGGCATATATCCAACATCTGGACGATTTATTTTTTCACCCTAGTAATGGCAGAAAGGGCTTTTGTTCAGGGGATAACATAACCAATTTATTTCTCTGAAGTTACAGAACAGGTTGCTTGAAGTCCTACCTATTTTTAGTCTTATCAAAATCTTTACAAATCTAACCAGTTACTATTACAGTCAAAATGCCACTAACACAGTTGAAATTATATGTAGCTAAAATAGATATGTGTGCTTTAAAAGTGTATGATTTTTATATCTAATTCATAAACACATGAATATATATAAATAGATATATAATATAATTTCTATTATCATTGTCTTTGTATTTTTTTTCATCCCTACTCTTCTACCTTCCTTGTGGTGGGTCTTACAGTTGATATTTCTTTCTGAGAAGGGTCTGTATGGGAAGTCACAAGAGCAAAAGTCCTTTGCTGGGAGTAGTACCTGATTCCAAAGGTTTCTTCTTCCACACTCCAGGATCTACCTTAGGTCATTTTAATGTGTCTGCTAACAAGTTGAACACATTGTCAGTTTAGCAAAGCCTATTGCAAGTCAAACTTTTATGATAGTAGACCTTTCTAAATATATCTATTTATATTTAAACAGATATATTTAAATAAATATAACCAAACTTCTGATAATGTGCATCTACTTTTAAAAAAAGTGCAGTCATGGCTTTCTTCAATCTAACATGCTTCAGCAAACTCTAATAGCAATAATAACAAGGATATGTTGGTCCAATAAAACTAAGGCATTTCCAGAAGGGAAATTACCTGTTCTATGAAAATTTTAAGAAGTTTTAAAATTAATATCCTTACACTTTAGAGTTACTAAACATTTAATCCCCACAACACCTCTGTTTTGTTATGTGCTGTTGATGTATATAATTTTACACGTTGCAAACCCAAACACAATTTTTTTCTTGTATATTGATAACAAAGATTTTGTTTAACTATTTAAATAGACATTTGACTGACAACAGTCTGATATAGTTTTATCTATATTGTCTCTCCTGTGTACTTAGAATATAATTTAATTCACAGTTAAGCAAGTTGTTAAGTCTCAGAAAACAAAAATGAATGTTAAGAATTCAATCTTACAACAGAAACTTGCTTAAGCTTAAGTTACAGCATTTTTTCCTCTGTTTTCCATTAAAATATTTCAGGAAATGGCAAATTTTATTGGTATTTGGAAAGACATAGATTTGCTTTTAAACAGAATTCTGCTTACCAAATGTTTGGTACAAACAATTTTAAGACTTCTGAAACTAATGAATACTCCCCTTCTGAGGGATTGAATTTCCATCTGTAACTACCCAATTCTGTATAGAATATTTATGACTGCAAGAGCATCCTCAAACACCCCTTGGAAGATGAATCTCATGTTTCTTTTATATGGATATAAATTGAAACCAACTCATGCAAATTTTCTTCCTCTCTTGCAGGCCAGAGTCTTGTTAGTCATGAATCAACATTATGTCAAATTGTTCAGTTGTCAAATTATTCTCTCCTCTAATCTAACCCTTTGTTCCTCTCATTCCTGGTGTAAGAAATCCATTTTTTAAAGAGGCATTAGGAAATAAAATAAGAAGAAGAAATTGTCATCAAAGTAGAATGCAGAAATTATTCCTAAAATAAACCTATGTTTATGAGCATACACGTTTCTATGTATGTGTAAATTAGGGGGCTTTTAATGCTGTTGTAATTTTGTACCTGAACTACTAGAGACAGGGTCTTCTAGTGAAAAGAAAGGTGAAAGAGTGATAATAGATTTTAAATGAATGAAATCAATGAGATGTGAGAGAACTAATGGAAGATCCCACAGAAGCACAAACACAAAATGTCAGGATTGCACATGAGGAAATGAGAGCTGCTACAGCGGACTGTTGAATACAATAGTAATCCCTTTTTGGTGTTCCTCAAGAAAGGAATAAAGTGTAAATATTGATTAAAAAGTCTGTGGAATTTGTTAGTTCTTTAGGTGAATAAATAATCTTATTTTTCTTTTTCACTTACTCATAACAATTTAACTGGATAATAGAATATGATGCATACATTGTTTGAATTTTTTTTCCCAGTTATGCCTGCATAGCAGTACAGTCTCTAAATTTCCACACTTGACCTAATGGAAGAAATAACAGCACCCTGATTTCTGTATTTGAGCATATTCCATTGTACTTTGTATATAGATGACTAGAATTGTTTGCTACTGATGGAAGCAATATAAAGTCATCCATCCAAACTTTAATTTCAACATGATTTACATCATATCTCAAAGAGGCTCAACAAATAAAGTGTATTTTGTGGTAGAAAGAGTATGTCAAAATGTACAAGCATCAATATATCTTATTTTATCAGGGAATACTTAACTGCTTTTTTCCAAGAAAATAAAATGCTTCTAAACCCAAGATTCAGCCTCAGGGAAATTAATTTTTCCCTCTGCATAAGAACTACTTCTATGTGAAATCATACTCTCACTGTAAGGACTCCATGGCCACTCTTGCTTTATGGTTTTGAAACTCTGTTATAAAGTTGAAATTCAAAAAAAGAAAAAAAAAGATTTCTTCTCCTTGACAAAAATTTAGTTCAGAGGAGATTTTGCAAACTGAGTGCTGAACTGTCAGATTTGTGGGCTGAAGTTCTAATTATTAAAAAATCTGTGTTATTACTTTTGTAAGTAACAAAGTACATATTTTTACAGACTCTTTCTACTGCTCTTCTTCTGGATTTTTTTTGCCAGTACAATCTCTAGAGAAAAATAGATTGTTCGGACTTTTTTTTTCCTGAAGTTAGTAGAATGAAACCTCACAAAATAATTCTCTTTTGAAGGAACAATTTGTGATCTGAACAGGCAACTTTTGCAGCTAATTCTGTGTCTTCAAGTGTGACCGTGGTCACTGGGGTTTTCAGGATGAAGAAGAGACAAGAATGTTGACTCTATGATCAGAAGGCTTGGTTTATTATTTTATGATATATGTTACATTAAGACTATACTAAAAAACAATAGAAAGGAAAAGGTTTCTTCAGAAGCTAGCTAAGCTAAGAATAGAAAAGAATGAATAACAAAGATCTGTGTCTCAGACAGAGAGCAAGAGCCAGCTCTGCCATGAGTGGTCAGGAAATCCAAACATCTACAGGAGACCAATCACGGGTCTACCTGTTGAATTCCACAGCAGCAGATAACCATAGTTTACTTTTGGTTGCTGAAACTGCAGCTTCTCACAAGGAAAAATCCTAAGAAAGGATTTTTCATGAAAGATGTCTGTGACATTCAAGTAATTTCTCTGATTTCAAGAGAATTAATTTTGAATCCAGGTGTCTTTTCAACAACTAAATGTCACATTATACATATTTCACATTACATATCCAATTGCATTTGTAATATGATATAATCTTATATGCATATGCTAAATACTAAGACATATTTTTGTACGTGTGTATACACTTTATTATCTATATAATAGATGTTCATGCTAGAAGACATGCTTTTTGTGATTTGTTTCCTTCTTGCCTCAGTGACCAAAAGTGTAGGTGTAGGTGTGTGTTTCCACAGTCAGTGGAAATAAACAATTAAAATAAGAAAAAGTAGAATTCTGGGAAGAATTGAAAAGAAGGTGGCATATGTTATAGGAATGTTAATTTCTCTCTACTACTTTTAAAGGAACGTCTACGCATCTACATATGATGACATAAGACCCAGTCCAAGTATCTACTGCATCAAACTGAATACCCTTTCATCACTTAAAGTATGTAACCATATACAGGCACTGCTTTTCAATTTAAATAGTTCTAAGTATGTAAAACTTCTTATAATTTCACATGTTGTCTGAAAGGGCGTTATTTTTAATTTTGTCCAAGCTCATTGATTCTAAAAGGTTTGTTCCAACAGCAATTTCAAATTTATGTTGGGAAATATGCATGATTTAAGTCACTTAATTATTATCTTCAATTACACCTTAAAATCTAAGTCATGATAAATTGTGAGATGCCCTGAAAAACCTGATTCTTATCAAAGTTACAGTGTACTGTCTGTAGATTTGAAAGCACAAAACCCTTTAATCTCATTTTTGCATCCTGGACCAAGAGATCTCAATTGTCTTAAATATTTCCTTCCAGGAAGACCACGCAGGGGGACGTGATGGTGATATTACATCTCTGGCAACAGTTTTCTGCTACACTGAAAAAACAAAATGTCCTTTGTACCTTTAACCACATTGATATTGCAAGTAAAGTGAGAGAAAGACTCCATAAAAAGCTGAAACCCTTTTTTAAAGGTTTTAACATGTTTTCTGGGCTTCCTGTTTCAGGTACATATTTTCACTGTCCTATCCACAGTACTTTCATGCTAGAGCTCAGTGAAGCATGAGCCAGACAGTACCTATTAATCACATCATTTTGTCCCTGTCTTATGACTATATTAAAGCAAAACCAAAAAAAAAATAAAAGAAAGAAAGCCCACATCATGATCACAGAGAAAGGAAAAGAAAAATAAATCATCTTCTGCTTCAATATCTTTTTTGTGGTCTTTATTTTATTTGAAACTAAAGTTACATAGATTTATGTAGTACGTCAAGAATGCTGATATTTTAAAAAAATCATAGTGTTTTCTAACTGCACAGAACCTTCTTTGCTAAGACTAATAGCAACAGTGGCTCAAGAATAGTTTGTTTGCTCAGCATATTATAATTTCCTAAATTGAATGAAGACATTAAATGTTCAGAATTCACTAAACATAAAGGCACATAAATGAAATACAAAAATAGGAAAACATTAAAGTTACTTGAGCAAAAAAAAAATCTTTGCTATAACTGTCTTTATTGTAAGACAAAATCATAGCAATGAACATAATGACAGCAACTCAATTAAACATAGAATGCAAATTTATTTCAAGAAAGTATGTGGAAATCACTGGTATAATCAGGCTTCAAAATTAATATTACATTACTTATAAAAAAAATCAGCTCATCCTGGCTGTCTATTACATTGTGCCTTAATAGCTAGATGTTCCCAGTTTGCATGGCCACAGAAAAGCTAATGTATGCATAATATTTTTCCTCTAATGTCTTCTCTGATTTATCGTCTGTTGTACCATAACATGAAAAAATTGCTCAAATGAAGAGCAACAGCTGAAAAACAAAATGTTGCCACAGAGCATGTTATATATAAACAAAAGTTTTATGGGTATAATTAACTGCAAAAACATGAGTTATATCAGCCTACTCTGTTCAGCCTTTCAACAAAGAGTTGATTCTTTCTGGAGTCCAAAATGTTGCAAACTTAAGTGACTTCCCATAAGAATCAAAATCAGTGAACAAGATATTAGCTAAAGTGATGATAATCAGTATCTTCATGCACTTAGGAGGACATATAAAAGGCAAGTTGAAAGGATCTTGACATTCATTAATTTTAAATTATGTTCAAGAAATCAAAAAATAAATCTAAGTATTATTTTGGCAGTGCAGACTTTTTTTCAGCAGTTTGGACATTAAACCAGCTGAAAACACCTACCAAAACAATTTCTAAACTAGGTTTTAACTACTTGGAGGCAGTTAGATTATAAAAACTTTAAAACAAAACAAAACAAACAAAAAAAAAACCAAAAAAAAATAATTTGAAGATACATCATAAAATGAAATATCATGTCTAATTGTTTCGGGATAGACTAGGAAGGCAAAAGATACATCAAAAAACAAAGACTATTGCAACATTAATTACATACATAGACGTCTAAAACAATTAAATTCTTGCTTAGAAATGAAAATTTGGATACATTCTTTGACATTAATATAAAAATCTATATTACTGAACTCCTGCTTAGCTACATTTACTTATTTATCATAGTAAATTAAAAGGTAAAATGATCTGAGCAAGAGGAAACTGTTAGATAGGAATTTTATGTAATTAATATAATATTTAGCCCCACAGAAAAAATTAATTCCCTATTTTTCATAAACTTTAAATATTGTTTGTGAACAGCATTAGCAGAAGTAGGGAAAAAACCACTATTTTATACAAAATAACATATAAAAGCATTCGTTATATAGACCCATTAGGAGAAAAAAAATTCAAAACAGGACTCATCCCCTTTCTCTGATAGATATGGAAATTCTTATGGGCAAACCTGTAAAAGCATTCCACAGAACAGGTATTTACTCTAATAAGACAAAGAAATACATTCCTGACCAACCTTATTCAGTTTTATCAACATATATTTCAATAAACTTGCACTAGACATTAGTCAGTACTGTAAAACAGTCTTACAATTTTGATGGATTTTATCCAGATAAATATTTTGGACATATTTTTTCATACGATATGCTATTAATATGGATATAGTTATTATAAAAGCAGCACGAAAACCAACCCTTTTTAAATACTGAGTTTTATGATCCTCTCACACTGCTTCAAAACACAAGAGTCTCACTGCCTCCCACATGCCAAGACCTTTTTGAAGTTTGATTAATCTGTTACTTATGGAAGAAGCAGGAATATATAATTCTCCTCCACTGGATAATCTATGGGCTATAATAAAGTTTGCTGCTAAAACTGTTTTTATCGTTTAGCAAATTTATAGTATGCTTCACCTCTCAATCATTATTTTATAGATATAGTTGAAGAATCACTGATAAAACTACACAATCAAGTTTTCATTTCTTGTCCATACCCATGATGACATTGGTCACTGTCAGATCAATGAATTTCCACCTAAAAAATTCAATAAATTATTAGAGTATCATTCATTATGAGCATTCTAATTTCAGAGAAGGATCCTTATGTTATTGTTATTCTATGTATCAATTCCTTTGCAAATGTAACAAGTTCTAAGTACAGAATTAATGGTTGTGGAAATATTTATTATTCATTTTGCTACTGAGGTCACAGAAGAAGAAGGTAGATTTTTTAAATGACATTTCTTTGATCTAGGTTTTTATTTATCCAAGTAATATTAAAGTTAAAAAAATGCTTATAATATTATTTTAAAAGGTAAAAACTACATTCTTAAAATTTCATACTATATTTCAAGTTTTATTACATAGTAGTAATAATCATGTCTTATATTACTATGAAGTATTCCGCCTCTTGGAGAATGGTAATACATTTTCAGACTGAATTGTAAGCTGTACATGTGAAAACATACTTTTCTAAAGAGTGATGAAATGCAACACATCTGATACCTGGAAAATGCTTCAAACTCACAAAAGTCAATCCACTTTGTGTCCTGATTCATATCCTTATTTTAATGGTGAGATGTTGTTTGTTGAGAATTGTGAGGGGATGGAATGTAAGAGAATAAAGATAGTGCAGAAGGCAATCTCACCCCTGAGGAGTTGCAGCTGTACTAATCAAAGATTAGGAACAGGCCTGCCCTTAATAGGCCACAGCTGTGTCCAATGAGGATAAGTGCTACAAAAGAGTGAGTTAGCTGGTCAAGAGGAGTGCTGGAGTTTGTTGGTTGTGCTGAGAGGAAGAAGGAGTCAGTGCTGTGAGGAGATTCCCATGAGAAATCACCAAGAAGGTATGGGAGCTTTGCAATAAGATGGTAACAGGGTTAAAATATTTATCACTTCGTTTTCAATCAGTTAATGTCTATTATGAATTTTTGGGGAAAAGAAAATCAGAAAGCCTGGTGAAATGGAATGAAGGGTTTATGCAGCTTTTTGGGTTTTTTTTTTTTTTTTTTTGCTATTTTATATCACAGTAAGTATAGCGGTAGGATCATTAAGGCATCTGTATCAACACAAGAAGGGGTAAATCTCTTTTCTTGCGGAAGTCATGATTTCGGTTACGTTGAAAGACATAACATAGCATCCCATACATGCCAGGAAACAGCTGATGATAAATGTATTGGTAGGCAATAAATTATAAATAACTCCATGGAGTAAATGGATGATAGAAAAAGAATGTGAGAGGGTAATATTTATTTTAGAGGAAGAAGAAACCTCTGGTATCTTGCAGTTATTTATATCCTTTGCTTCTTCATTCTCTGATTTTATTTTACTTGAGTAATGGAACCTCAGCTCTTCTATTTCTGAGATGGGCAACAATTGGAAACAAACAAACATAAACAAGCCAATAGCAATATTTTCTAAAAATGACAAGGAATTACCATCACACATATCTGTGATGCATATATGTTGATATATTAGGAGTATTATGATTCTAGGTGTATACTATTTCAAACACTATCAGAAATTTTGGCACTGATGTCAACCTTTTTGTTGTTATATAATTATCATCTAGCTGTGCTTTAGATTCATAATCCCTTTTCAGCTCCATTTCTCCTCTCCCTTGCCATTCATAGCCAGTCTATTCCTTGGATTTCAATATTCTAGTTTAGAACTGGGACCAAAACTGTGCTTCCTCCCTCATCCTTTTCTCTGAGGAAAATGCTGCCTGCAAGAATGAACCAGGAGAGGATCAGAGCATCACAAATACACTGTGGCAGGGGGTCAAGGAGCCTTTTAAAAAGCTTCTGCAACACCTGTAGTGAATTCCCAAGGAGAAGGTCCTAGTTTTCCAGAAATATCAGGACAGATGATATGATATATTAATAAAGGAGTAAGAAAGATACCTGTGTTCTCTTACAACTTCCCAAATTTACTCCGTCACATCCTCTAAACACTACTTTTTTTTGCATAAAGATTTTTTGCTTTCTATATTTTCACAGGTGAAAATATAAACCTTCATGTCTCTGAATTACTTACTACACATATTCATTATAGTCAGTTTCATCATTATATAACTGTGAAAAAGCCCTGATGATCTTGCAATAAAAGTAAAAAAAATAAAATGTACAGTATAACCGTTTCAAAACACAGTGATATTATTTATAATTTTCCTCAAAGTGTCTTTTCATAACCTCTAGAAGAAAAGGGATCATAGTGCAAAGCATGCTGTATGAACTTCAGTACTGTTCATTGTGACATCTGATAAAGTAACAGGAAACAACAAGCCATAGCATGTTTTGGTAGAACAAATGTGGTTGGACAGTAACAAAAACATTAAAAATTACTTATAGATTGTAAAATAACTGCTAACCTTAAAAAATCCATGGACCTGAACTATTAAAAAAAATCCAAAAATCTCCTAATGAGACCTGTCAAATCTTGTGTCTCAGGTTCCCAAAGAGTAAAGTTGACTCTTTCATATTTTAATACCAATGACATGATATCAGAAACTTTTTTTATTTTTTACTGCTTACTTCAAGGAGTCAGCAATGGACTACTGAGATCTGCTGCAACAAAGTCTGCATTTCCTATTTATATTCTTCTTCTCCAAAAATGACTGCTTTTTTTTTAACCTTGTAATTACTACATGGGGAAAAAATCATATTAAAAATCTAGAGATAGTTTTTTTATGATTGTTTGATTGCTTTCTTTTTTTTTTAAATCCAAAATATGCTTCTTAGTTTCCAAGTATATTGTACTTGTTTGAGTTGTCATAGAGTGGCCCGTGTTGTTCTGTTTTTCTATTATTCCTGTAAAGAGTTTTGCCGACTCATTCAAGTCTGCACTGTCCTTCTGCCACTCTTTGGAACTGTCCTGATCTTTGTTTATCCTTTTCAATGGTGGAATCAGTCTTTTAGTTCACATGAAAGGTTCTTTTCTGTAGATCAAATGTTTCTGCTAGGCCTGTTTATCTCATTATAATATTAAACCATGAATGGGTTCCAAAAAAAAGTGCCTTGCATTTCCATTTTTTTTTTCCTTAAGTATAACTTCAGAGGTCAAAATGTAAGATGAAATACAAATCTGCTTTTGTTGTCTTGTATCCTTGCTGTATTATGACAAGTGAATTTCTGCAGGTCTGGTGGGTATACATTATGGGGTATATGGTGGCCCTGAGAGACTGTAGAGATCTGCAGGAAGAAAGAGACTCGTGACAAGACTCATAGACTTAATAGCTAAAATATCTATGTGCTGCTTGTGTCTTCTATGAGGAAGTGCAGGGACTTCAGCATTGGAACCTGGTTGTGATAAATGGGTGCATATGGATTTAGAGCAACTTCACATGGCAGCTGAAATTTATTTGAAGTTGCTAAGAGACAAGGGGGTCATTAAAATACTCAGTTTCAAAAACAGTGAGCTAATCACAATTTCATCAAATTCGTCAACTGTGAACAATTTTATTTCTGATTTGTGAAAAAAACCTGTCCAGGGACATTATTTAGGGACACCAAATATGAGAAGAAATTCTTCCAGTCTGGGGGGTCTACATATCCACTGTAATACTACATCAGGTTCTTTTGTGGAAGAAAGACCTTGAACTGAAGCTTCACCCCAGTGAAATAACCCATAGGACAATTGCAATTGAAAAAGCCTCATAATATTGTTATATCCATGTAATTTCTTCTATGCTACGCACGATCAGTAGGAGAAGAATTCCCATAAAAAGCTGTGAAGCCACTACTTCATCCAAACCCCTTATTAAAACATTACGATGATGAGGCTCATAGGAAGCTAATCACTAGGCAGGTGGCAAACTTGAATAACTGTGATTACTGATGCTACCTTGCTTAATATACCCATAATTTATTCAATGAGTCCTGCAGTTTGTCTTACTAATCTACTCTTGTTCTTAGAAGCTTTTGGGGGCTGTGATTAACATGTTTTTGAAATTTCAATCATAAGACCAAAAGATCTATTTTAAAAGACTTCATAATTTTCAAACTTTTCATCTTTCTGATTTTTGATTAGGCCTAGAATAAATATATAAACTTTTCTCTTTTTGTATTCAGAAAATCAGAAAGAAACAGTGATATGCAGTGACCCTACAAGTAACAATATGGGAAGATTCCTTTACATATTCAAATTTTTTTTTCTTCAGTGACTAAAAATAGTACTGAAAATGTACAACATTGCATGATTTTCTAAAGATAAGGATATCTATTAAGATGCAGCAAGCTAAGCTTTGTCCTTTTTTTCTTTTAATTTTTATGCCAAAATTAAAAAATGGGTCTCTTTCCAATTACTAGAAATTACTTAAAGAATTTTGGGAAGGCATTTTACTCGCATTGTAAGTTGCATTGTGTTCTCCACTAAAGTTTTGACTTTCTGTTTTGTATTTATTTGGTTTTTATAGAATATCACCATCCATTTGCACTTCAGATTCACTAACTGCTGTGATTGCCTAATACAAACTAATCAGAGATAAAGATCACTTTCCATCAATGTGTTTAGCATATTGTGAAGTGTTTTATTAAAAAAAAAGTGCTGCAATGAAGAAAGAAATGTAGTAAAAGGATTTGTTAGTGGCAGTGAGATCTGAAACAGACAAAAGCACAAATGAAAAAGCAATAAAGAAAAAATTAGCTTAGCTGTCAATAAAGGAAAAAAAAGGCAAGTTTCAAGCACTAGACCAGCTTTAAACCATGGGTTTACTTAAACCCTGGTTTGGGTTTAAAATAAAATTATTAAAGACCAAAAATAGTAAAAGACAATATCCTTGGTTTAACTTTATTCTGTTAATCAGAGTGACATAATTAAAGGTAATATTGTGTGAAGACTTCTAAATCAAAGAAATGGAAGAACCAAGCCAGAAGAGATTACAAGCATTTAAATCAGACAAGCTAGCTGTAATAAAATGAAGAGGTAGAAACACATTTAGAAATAAGGAACGAAGAAGTAATGCATAACTGCTCTGACCTGTATACTTAGATTACATAATAGACCACTGAAGAAAATAATCTACAGAAGCATGTTTTAAATTGGTGAATGGAGATGTAAGAATTTAATACCTCAGGAACACTTGTTGAATATAGTAAAAATAATTTTATGAGGAAAAAAATACACAAAGACAAAATTAAAAGTTCAGCTCTACCACTTGCATATGTGTTTATTGTTAATGGGAAAATCACTTAGATGCAAAACCAGAAACAGGTATCTCTAAAGACACATATCTAATTTGTGAACCATTTGAAGTCAGCTATATGTTAATGCTTGCATGAACCATTTTTTCTGTAAAAAGTATAGCCAGACTTCCAAGTAAGACTTCTGAAAATTCAAAGTCTAAATTCTGAAATTAGTACCATGAACCTATCAATAATTTGAAGTCTTAAATACAAGAATGTGGATGGCAATATGCTAGCAAAATAATATTCAGTCATCTGAAGCATGATCCAGGTAACATGATAGGCATATACATGTAAGTTTTATAGTCATTATATTCTCAAAAGAAAAGAGGCAGAGATCCTCTTCTGAAATTAAAAATATTAGCTCAAAGGTAGGGAGTCTATGAATATCTCCCTTTCCTTTTCTTTTTCACATTTTTTTATTTTTTAGCTAAAAGAATGTGCAAAATGGCAATTAACTTTTAATTATGAAAGGGGAAAAAAATAGTAATTCCAAGTTATTGAGAGGAATGTGGGATTTTTCACACAAAAAGAATGTTCTTACCTCTTTTCTGCTTAGAAGTACCACCTTAGGAGTCAGGACTCAACATTATTGTAGCACACATTGCAGAGGGAAAAGTCACATGCATGCTTTGTGACATGCACTGAAGAAAGAAGTACATAGTTATGCTAGCTCACTATTAAATTGGAATCATTAGTTCACTAAATATATAAGCACTGCATCAGAGAATAGACAGAGGATCAGTGAATTTCATTTGGCTTTTTTTTCCTGAATGTAGCAGGGTCAAAGGAGGAGCTTGTTGTTTTGGTGTTTTTAGTAAAAGTGAATCTAATGATTCAGGAAGCACAATAAAACCAGGTTTTTAAACTGTATCAAAAAGAAGGGTAAAACCATGATAAAAGTTAGTGCTTGATTTTTGTTAAACATTGTCCTTTTCATTCCTAAGAGTTCCCTTTCCAACAACAGAGAAAGGATTAAACTCCATGAAATAATACTGTGTTATAACACTGACCAACACCACTTTGTTGCATTAAGCCTGAAGTATTTGAATCAAAATGTCATTTGCCAGAAGTTAGAAAGCCTTTTGTCTGACTGGCTTTCATTCAAGGAGTTTTCAGATGTAAGTCTAAAGAGTATTTTGAAATCCTCAATATTTTATGTTACTATTTTACTATACCGACCACAATTTTGGTCACAACCATGGCAATGCTTAAAGCATTTCTTTAAGAAACTACAGCAAGAAGGGGATAAAGCTATGCTAGTGCTAAGACAGAAGGGACTGTGGATGATATTGGAGGCTGCAGATCAGAGAAATACAAACAGCAACAACATGAGACTGTTCAGACTTTAGGCCTTACTTGATAAATCCCTTCAAATAAATGAGGATGAAGCGTTTATGGAGTCTTTGATATGAATGTTATATCAGATATCAAATTCCCTATTTGATCTGTAAAAACCTATTTTATCAATAGATTTCTGCAAAATTGTTGAAGAGATGCCAAATGATACATGGGCAGATTCTTAATGAAAAGCTATGCAACATCCAAATAACTATTTCAGGGTGTTAATTAGAACAGATATTGAACTTTTATGATGCTTCTGTCAGCTTTCAATGCGTTGATTTCAGATCAGCATTTTTTTTTCCACTTTAAGCCAGTAACTTCCATGTCTGTGTGGCAAAATTCTGAGAATAGCCATGCTGCTTCAGTAAATTAATTAAATGTCTTAACTACTTTTGAGGTCATGGGTGAAAATTAATTTGATCTTTACTGTACTATTTCCTATTCTTCCTAACTATTTCTTATTTTCACAAAAAACTGCATTGTCAGAAATCTATTCAATGACAGGTATAATTTGGTACTCAAGAAATTCATAGAAATGGACTGTCAGAGACACAGTAAGTCATGCTGTGAAGTTGCTCTGACAAGACATTTATGGTCTTTATGTATGATCCTTTGAAAACTTTATTGGCATACATTTTTAGAAGCAGTTCATTCAAGTATGAATACGCATATATCATTGTGCATACCTAAAGAAAATTAGAGGTAAGGAAAGGTAGAGACTGTAGTATTTCTATATAATAGAATGTCACACAGAATTAAAAAGGGACCAAATAAATGAAAAAACCCGCAGCAAAGGCAACAGAAATGACATCTTTTGGCATAAACAAATAATATGGGAAAATCATTACTGGCATTATATTCTAATAACTGAATTTGGCACACTCAGATATAGTCCTTCTAAAAAAGGCAATGAAAAAAAAAAGAAATAATTTTATATTGGCCAAAAAGCAATTTTGCACTTAAGAATGCTGGAAAAAGTATGCATTGGTGGGATCATGAAGTGTTAAGAAAAGGTAGAAATCAGATTTTTCCATCAAAACAGACTTAGTCTGGTGGAAGAAAGTAATATCAGTTTCAAAAGTTACTGAAAAAAAAAACCAAATAGTGCTTGTACAATCAAGTAGCAAACAGCTCCTACAGAAAGCTAATTTCACTCATTGATTCATTTGCAGTGCCAGTCTCTTCTTATTCTTTTGGTTTGGCTTATTTTTCAGTAGTTTAATCATTAACCATGTTTTAGCACTTGGTGCTGTTAGCTAGAAAAAGTATAACTTGGCTAATTTTCTGAGGCTTGTGATTTTTTTCACGGGCTTGAAACCCTTCAGCAGGCTTCCTAATGCACGGAAACCTTTTGAGAAACAAAATGAGTCTAGTATGGAATTGTATCAAATAGCTACTTGCAGTTTCGCTTGGTGTAGACATGAAAGCTTAAGCAACACTGCTGGACTGATTGAAGTAAGAACTTCATTTGAGCCTAAAGCTAAAAAAAAGTCATGGAGTTCAAGACCAAGATGAACAAAACTAGTGAGTAGGAATTGTATACAAGTTCTTAATATCAAACTGTAATTTATATGTCTGTTCATAACTTATTTTTGATTGTCTTCTCAGTAAATCGTTATTTGCAATTATCGTAAAGCAATCTTAAATTTGAAATTTATTTCTGTCATTCCTCTGACATATTGAAAGTATTTTAAAGGAAATTTTGCAGTGATGCAACACAAATAAGGCATTACCTGGATGTTAGAAGATCTCTTATTCAACTATCAGATAGATGTTGTTAGAGGGAAATATAGCTATTGATAGAGGAAAACGTGCTGTGGCCAAGGTGAGGCTGCCATAGCTCCAGGTTTAACCAGCAGGAAGACTGACACAAGCACAAACACACAGAGCACATGTAGCACAGAAGCACAGAGTATGCTGAGCTGGGAGGTACCCACAAGGATCACCGAGTCCCTCTCCTTGCCCTGCAGAGGCAAATCGTTAAAATTTATGCACCATGTACAGGTACATGGGTAACAGGCAGACCCTTAGGGCACCCACATGAACCTCTCCTGGCTCCCAACAGGCAAACCCCACTCTGCTCTCACCTTTAGAGGCTCACAGAGTGGTCTGTCTGGGGCTCCCACAGGGATGAATCTGACAGTACCCTGGCAGAACTTTATTTGGTGCCCCACTCCTGGCATTGTCTCTCTGAACTCCTCTGTGGGTGTCCATATGAGCTTGTATCTTATAACTTAATGTGTTGATTCAAAGATGACTTATTTAATCATCTTTGCTGCAGAATAAGAATCTCAAGACTCTCACTAATCACTGTGAAAGGTCAGAGTTAGGCTACTATATTAGGACCTCAGGATAAATTCACATTTATTTGAAAGAGAGTCTTTGGTCTAAGACATTCATCTAATGTGACGGAAAATTACTCATATGATGACATAAAATTCTTCAGGTCTATCCTGTGTTAAGTATCACTTGATGAGACCAGAATTATAAAAAGGATAGAATTTTTCTCCTAATGCTTCTTCTTTTTCATGAGGCTTTATTATGACAAAATATTGATTATTTTTCTATACTTATCTACAGATCTATATTTAGCTGCATTTTGATGAAATAAAATCTGACTAAATCATTCATTAAAAATTCTAGTCTATAAAATGTTACAGTATTTCACTAAACACTTGTGATCATCTGATATTAATGGTATTGCAATAAAAATTTGTTCTAAACTAAGAAAAAGTTATGTTTAATTAAAATAATCTTTCCTGCAAATTAGTTATGGTTTCTGAAGCTCATTAAAATTTGCTGAAGTCACCTCTTGGAATTTTGCCTAAACAGTTTCTTAGGAACAACCTAGAAATTTATTTTTTTTTCTTATAACATGTACAAACCAATGACAAACAATTAGGATTGAAAGTGGTTATTAAAATGTGTTATCTTCTACTGCATGTCACCTGTAGTTAAATAGATGCCTATCATTTAATTGTTATATTTGAAGTAGATTTGCACCTGTTTATATTCTCCACATGAGTATTTCACACTTTTTATATCTTTATGTGAATATGTAAGATATTACAACTTTATGCCTTTAAAATAGATGGAGTTTGGAGGCTTCCAGTATTTTAATTAAGGCATTTTCCTTGGAGAATGTGCAAACTCAGAAATAAAACACTTTACCCAGAGTTTGTAAGAATGTCTTAAGTTTTAGATGACTCATATTACTTCACTTGCAATTAACACAGCAAACATTTTAATCTATAAAACCAATAACATCTATCAGGTGAGTTATTTACATGCTGGCTATGCCACAAATTTGTTTGTTAATGATAAATTATTTTCATTCTCTTTTTGCAATAAAACCCTGTTTGGCTTTCACTTCTGGGACATGCACCCAAGTTTGTTTCTACATGTGTGATTTGTCTTTATGATGTGTAGTCCCTTCCCTGTTCCCTACCCTTTTTTGTCATCTATGTTTTCTGTCCTGGCTTTGACTGGGATAATTAGTTTCATTCTTGGTTGCTGGTACAGTCCTGCATTTTGGATTTATTTTAAGAATAATGCTGATAGTACAACAATATTTTAGCTATTGCTAAGTAGTGCTACTCTAAGTCAAGGACTTCACAGGTTCCCATGCTCTTCCAGTGAGCAGGTACACAAGAAGCAAGGAGGAAGCACAACCAGGACATCTGATTCAAACTGACCAAAAGGATATTGCATCCTGTAAGGCAGCATGTCCAGTCCTTTAACTGGAGGGATTTGACTGGGAGCCACTAATTGCTGCTCAGGGAGTGGCTGAGCATTACTCAGTGCTTGGTAAGCAATTTATTGTGCATCACTTAATGTTCCTTGTTTTATTTCTCTCTCTCTCCTTCACGATTATGATTATTATTATTGTTTTAATGATTATTACGTTTTATTTTATTTCAGTTATTAAGCTGTTCATATCTCAAACCACATGTTTTTACCTTTTTTCCTAGTTCTCTTTCCATCCCACAGGGGAAGGGAGGGGGGTGAGTGAGGGAAGTGTGGTACTTAGTTGCTGGTGGAGGTTAAACCACAAATCTTACAAGTCAAATAACCAAGCTAAACATAAAGTACTAGTGGCAGCACATGCATTTAGTTTTGAAAGGAGGTTTTTCTGTTTCATAAATAGACAAAAAATTATCCATGGAAAGCTCAAATCTTTGTTAAATCAAATTGGTCTAATAATGCCATTACCTCCCTATGAGAAGTTAATCCGGTTTATAAATCAAATGTACAGCAATGCTACTTTATTGAGAAAAGCAACTTATAGTCTTGCAAGATGAAAGACACAAATATACAAACCATAGATGTAATATATAAGAAGCCTTAACCTTCATAGACATAAGATGATTTAGCTACATCTATGCACCACGACTTTAAGATTTGCAAGTACAATACTTTGCATCATCTACCAGACTACAGTAAACCCCTGACATTATATCAATTTCTCTATCTTGAACAAAATTTCTTTTGGTACTTTTTTGAGTTTTGGGGATTTTTACAACCCTAAAACATTCTGTAAACATGATTGGGATAGAATAGGATATAGAGAAGATAGTTGTTTGAGTTTGGATTAACTTTTCTAAATAAGATGGAACTACAAAAAATTCAATATTATTAGAAGAATTTGTTTCATAAAAAAGCTAAGCAGATTACTCAGTCTGCACATTCTTTAAAGCCTCTTTTACACAAGTACATCTTCAAAAGCAGTCAAGATATTACCCGTTTTGTGAAAATCAGACACATTTGGGGACCCAGGTGCTCAATTAAAAGTCTCTCTCTTCATTAAAATAACATTACAGCATAGTTAGCTCAGGTTGGCAGAAGTCACGTGGGAGAAGACAGATTTCCATCTGGAAGAAACTCTAAAATAACTCTGAAATTAGCATGTTCTGACAATCCAATTTAAAAGCTTGTAGGTTGTAATCATGACATTAGACATAAGGAATCTTAGGCTAAAAAAGAACAGATTTTAAAAGTAAAATCTGAAGTATTAAAGAATTTAATTATGCTAAGTATTCAAAATCTAAAAGGAGAGAAAGAAAAAGATATTTTTTTTAATCCATAGTGTGACAGAATGCAAAGCCTGTCTGCCAAAAGAGATGTTGAGCTAGAAATACTGCATAGGAGCACGGAAAAGGCCAGCAGGATTAGGAAAGTTTCTGTCCCTTTTTTCTTGGCTCTGGTGAGGTTGTCTTGAATATTGAATATTGTAT
Organism: Molothrus aeneus; assembly: GCF_037042795.1. Taxonomy (NCBI): domain Eukaryota; kingdom Metazoa; phylum Chordata; class Aves; order Passeriformes; family Icteridae; genus Molothrus; species Molothrus aeneus. The sequence continues at coordinate 70,407,422 of NC_089647.1, read as the reverse complement.
TTGTGCCCCGCACAACAACAAATACATGTAGGTGCTGGAGCAAATCCAGAGAAAGGCAACAGAACTGGTGGAGGGTCTGGAGCACAGGTCTGATGAGCAGCAGCTGAGGGAGCTTGGGGATGTTTAGCCTGGAGAAAAGGAATCTCAGGGGACAGCTAATCATTCCTACAACTGCTTGAAAGGAGGTAGCAGCAAGGTGGGGATCAGCCTCTTCTCCAAGGTAACAACTGACAAGATTAGAGGAAATGGCCTCACATTGCACCGGGGGAGGTTTAGATTGGATATCAGGAAAACATTCTTCAAGTCAAGCCTTGACCAGCCTGCCCAGGCAAGTGGAAGACTCACTATCCCTGAGTTGTTTAAAACACCTGTAGCTGCAGTGTTTAGGGACATGGTTTATTGGTGGACTCGGAAGTGTTGGGTTAGCACTTGTGCTTGATGATAAGTCTTTTCCAATCCAAATGCTTCTGTGATTCTATGAGAGAAAGCAATGCTCCATGTCTTGATAAACATGAAAATAAATCAAAAACTGCAACAATTTTTAAATAAGAATTTGATATAGTGCAGTCATGGTAATTTTCTTTCGGCACAACAAGCAGACAATGCTTTCTTAGATGAAGTTGAGCATTGTCCTTCTTAACTATTATAGTGTTAAATTCCTTCTGAATAATACATGGGTTTATGGTGTCTAGAGATAAAGCTAAAAATTGATCTATTATTGTGGTTTAATCCATCAGACACCTAAACACCACCCAGATGTTTGCTTACCCACCTCCCCTTGTCAGATGGGAGAGAGAATTAGACAAAAAAATTAAAATTCATGGGTTAAAATAAAGACAGTTTAATGGGATAGACAAGGAAAAAAAACATAGTAATAATAATAGAATTAGAATATAAAAAGCTACTGAATGTTGAGAAACACATTTAGCTCAGTGTGCTGTGGCTAAATGTGTGAGCTGCAGGTTGAGTTCTGGGTGCCTGGAGCCTGAGACGAGGCTGTGAGCCAGTGCCAACACTCTGGCATGAGGACTTGTGGAGATGAACACTGAGAGGCAGACACAGCAGGAGCCGCGCACTCAGCTGGAAGACCCCAGGCTTTACCACATACAGACCGCAAGGGTCTAAAACCTCAGGGTGTCCTTTGTTTAGGGTCTCTCCTCAAAGACAGCAGCTCGAGATGTTATTCTCTTTCTGAATGGCAGTTAAATTATTTTAAGGATCCAGATGTCTGAGATTCTGCTCTGTGAAACCAGGGGTTGAGCTGGTAAAAGACAGCTTCACAGCTCGTTGTGAAGGGTCTTTGGTCCTAGCTCAGGTGATGCCAGTGTGATTGCCACAATGACTCCTGTATGGTCAGAAAGGAATGTTTCCCTAACAGTGATGTACAGTGCAATTGCTCACTGCCAGCTGACTGACGTCCAGACAGTTCCTAAGCAACATCCCCTGGCCAGCCTTGCCCATAGTTTATAATCTGAGCATGATGCCATATGGTATGGAATATCCCTTTAGCCAGATCAGGCCTTCTGTCTGTGTCCCCTCCCAACTTCTTTTGCATCCCTTTTTCCTCCAGTATCCTCACTGACTGGGACAGTAAAAGAGACAGACGAGACACCAGGACCACTGTGGGACAGTGAGCTGTGTGGGGCTGAGCTACCTATGGGGGTAAATCAAAGCAACTGTGTTCCTCACTCTGGTTCACAGCACTCTATGAGATGGCCTGAAAACTTAGAGGCTCCATCCTCCCAGGTAGTCCCACCCCTTCACTGACTAGAGAAGGAATTTTGGAAGGACAGCCCTGCTGCTCCCAGCCAGGTACCAAACTACTTGACAATATCTGCTCTCTTCCTGTGCTGAATGGAGAAGAAGAGGCAGAACCTTTCAAAGATTATTAAAAAGAGATTTTAGATTTTCACACCAGATGATCTTGTCAAGATTAGTAAACCGTGAAGGACATGACTATGTCTCCAAAAGTGGAATGAAATTGTGGTCAAGGACTGTTGGCAACTTACAATTAATGGTGGTGATTTGAATGGATCTATTTATTATTTTTGTCACCTACAAAATTAATTTTAGTATCTTACTCTATGACCTTGACCCACAGATGACTCCAGTGGAAGTGAAATAATCAGGTTAATTTATTTTTGTCTTAGTTCATGTCCTAAGTACATATTTTAAATTAAAATCTGCTAGATGAGTCAGTAACATAAAAGTTAATTAATATCTTACAATATCTAATCAAAATCCCCCTAGAGCAAAAATGGAAACTAACACCTAAGATCATTCCTCAAATTACAGCAAATCCTGTATGCATCAGATCATCATCTAAAGTTTGCCTAGAAACCTTCTGCTTCTAATCTGCACATTTTCCTCTTTTTGGTTTTCCTTCTTTCCTGTGTCAAAACAAGCATAAATTATGCTAACAGGAATTGCTGCATGGAGACATGTAATGCAAAATACTTGAAGGTTTTCTAGACCTGCAAGTATAATTGCTACTATTATAAATTTATCTTTTCTGTTTCATATCTTAAAGTGAGATGTTACCTGAGGATGTCCATACAGGAAAACCTATACATTATTTCATCTCCCAAATGTCTGAGAAAATGAAAATATATGGAAAGACATCTGCTGCAAAAAATATAGTCACATATGCTTGATACTGACATCCTTTAAGGGAACTTGTACAAAAAAGATTTTCAGAAACTGATGTAGTCATAGTTATTGGCTACATTAGTCTGGTAATTAGCAAATCTGTAGAGGTTTTCCTGCAAAGGCAAAATCTGTTAGTATACATTATTTCTTAAAACACATAAAGATCATTAATAAGAAAAAATCGACGAAACACTGCACTAGGAAAATCAGGAGTTCTACTCTACTTCCTCTGATGCTGAGTAACTTTTTTTGACTCTAATGCTGTAATTTCCATCTTGTGAATCCTGATACAACTTTTGTGATTAGCATGTGGGAGAATGAGATTGAATCTCAAAACTGAAAAACCAATGCAAAACTACTGAAAATTGCTGGAAGTTTGAGTTCATACATAAATGAACCTAACTATGTTACAGAACCAGACTCCACTTGAAATACCTGTGTTTGTACAAAGACATGAGTTATTGTCCTGAAAGAACTTTAAATAAACTTCATTAAAAAACCTTCACCTGACTAGAGAATCACAGTGATCACTACTTAACACTCAGTCTATATCTCAAAAATCTCCCTGTGTCTTGTATTTTTTTAACAGCACACAACCAAATACTGGCATATTAGATAAGTCTAGAAAGCAGAAGCACAAAGTAGCTTTTTTCCTCCATTCTTCACATTTCTGCAATATCCTGACACTTGAGAACTGATATGTTCAAAGTATTTTGCCTGTAAAGGAAAATAAACTGAGATTCCTAAAAAGCTCTCAGTGGGAGACTTTCAAGCTTCTTTTTCTTCTTGTGTGGAATAAAAATAAATTTATCAAGAACTAAATTTCCTAAGAAATTGATTTTATCATAAATAAAAGTCTATTTTCCTTTCTGCATTTTACATTAAAATACATTTTCCCTTTTATTTTTTGGCTGCTCCATCTGTTTTCTTATCATTTTCTTTTCAATTCTCAAGCCCCTTATCTACAGTAAGAGCAGATAAAAGTACAGATATTCTTATATTAAGTGTATACATATATATATATTCTGTAGGTATATACTCACCTACAATTGCAGAATTTTAAAACTCTTATTAGTCTGGCAGATTTAAAGCCTTAACGGGAAACAAAAAAAACTAAAATAGTTTTATAGAGTCATAAACCTTAACTTTTCTGTATTTTACTTGCCTGCAAGTTATTTTACAGTCTTTGCTGAAGAACCAGAATCATAAAGCAGAAGAATAATATTCTTCCTAATTTCAGTCTGTACCCTGCACAGTCTTACTCCAAATTTTAAGATATCAAGTACTCTCAAGATCAAAATGTAATTATTCATCTGAATAAGCAAGAAGAACATGGAGTCCATTCCTGGTGCTTAAGGTTTCACACCAGATGAAAGATATAAACTTAATTTCTAAGTACTAAATGAAAAAGCACAATAAAATTTTATATGGCTACATTGATTTATATGGCAGAACAGTTAAAATATTTATAAATCAGAATCTGTAATGAGAGTTTATAAGTATTTATCTAGTTTACATTTACAGAACTGAAGAAATATTTATAGCATATGTAACATAGATGTGTAATGACCTGAGGTAGTTCCTATGGCTGGCAAAGTCTTACAGTTACTGATATTGGAAAGGTAAAAAAGTAATTTAAGATTTTATGTTACATTTTACTGGATTGGTGTCTAATTACCAAAGGGGAAAAAAAAAGCTGCCTACAATCAAGATAAACTGATTAAATTGTAAATTGTGGTTTATTTTTGGGCAACCTTGCATGATTTTGTTAAGCCATGTCTGAACTGGCACATTGATCTTGGTGATACGGAAAGTCATCATCAAATCTTAATGCATCTTGAAAGAAAACCCAAGGCAACACATCCCATCAAATATAACATGTGGAGTAAACCATTCTCATGAAAAACATTGTAATTAGCCTACCTATGCCACTTCAGCATTTTTTGGGTTTTTTTGATATGCCTGATTTGTGTAGAATTTTTTACCCGGGGGGTCAAAAATTGTAAAGCTCCTGAAATATCAATACAACACTGACCACAAGACTTGTACCTGGACTTCCCAAAGAACAATAGTTGGGAAAAGAAATCATAACCATTGTGAAGGTAGCAGGAAAGACAGAGTAAGAAGCAAAATCATCGCAGAATTTGTATGGAAGAAAAAAAAAATCAGTGTTACATTTCAAAATGCTGAATTCATTGCTCAGTATAACTTATGCCTAAACACTACAGAGCATATCACATAAATTAGACTATCACCTTGGATATGCATCACTGTATATCTGGTACATTTATTTGCAAGATCATTCAGATGTTTTATGTTTATTAGCACCCATCAAGCCAGGTCATTCCCCCACACTAAAAGCCCTGTCTTCTCTCAGGGATGTCTACTGGTCATGCAGAGAAATTTAAAGTTAGAGGGTTCACTTTCTGCAGCCAAATAAAAATACTCTGAAACCTCAGAAGCATTTCTGTTCAGATAATACCAAGGTGGAACTAAAGCAGAGTGCTCAAAGAAAAATTCAGTTAAGAAGCAAACAACTGTCTCTGCTTTTGTCACAAAAGCTGCAAAGAGCGAAAAGAAAAAAGGATCCTACATAACTTTGTGCCCACAAGACGAAGAGCTTAATTACCAGGCAGCTCTTAAAATTACCTTTAAATAATATAAGTAAAGTAAGAACAACAAAACCTCACATACAGGAAGCTGTAATTCTAAATAACTAACATAAATATATTAATGAAATAAATATTATGTTTTAAAAGTCTGATCTGGTCTTTTCTACCTTGATACCCTTGGCAGATGCTTCTTTTCTTACATAGCTGCTCAGGAGCTACATCTTTAGTGGTCTTGGTGCTGTGGATGCTGTTTAATTCCTGCCTTATGCAGGAATGCAGTGGCATACTCTGGCCCTTTTCATGGTGCCAGTGATAACAGTAGCCAGTGAAACAAACTGTGGGATAATTTTCCTGATGTTCAGAGAAGCAGGCTAATGAAAATGCCCTGAGTTTGTGCCAGATTTCTCAATTTTTCTATGGAAGCAGCCATTGTTTAAAAAAATTCTTGGTATTAAGATTTTTCTTCGTTACCTTAGTTGAATGTGAAAAAAATAATTACCCATTCAAGCCCACTGCCATATAATTCATGCCCCAGAGAGTTTGCAACCGGTGATCCTTGCCAGTTGCCTTCCAGATATTCTTTGTAACCATCATTTCTTCTTTTTTAACATTATTGGTATTCTGCAAGATATTGAAGATGCTGTACCTTGGTGCATGTGTAATTACTTAGCAGAATGGAGGGAGAGAGAGAGGTAATAGGGTAATGGATAAAGAGACAAATCAGAGTTGGTCGCTCTCATTTGGAGGAAGGTCTGTGACCAAAGACCTTTAAATGTTAAAGTTGCTTTCTATCTCAATCTCTTCTCATGGGAAACAGAAGAGGACATCCACCTACACTTGCAATGACTGAGTTTTCTAAAGTTACTGTGAACCAGCAGCTACTTAAATAGAAGTTTGTATTCTCATAGGCTGGGGAAATGTGAGACCCAAAAATTATATTTTTTAGACCTGAAGAAACTGCAGATCCTCATTCATTCCAACTATATGAGTCAAAATTTTGTACTGTGGGACATGCTGCCTTGGTAAAGCAAGAAGAACAAAATTTCTAACGTCAGGCTGACTTCTCCTTTCATGAAAAGTATCCTAAAGATATTCCATTTGCCCTTTTAAGACTTCCAGAGTCTGCCTTCTCTTCCTTCTCTCACCACTTTACAATAAAACTGGTAATGACACGTATTTCACATCAATTCTGTGATACTGCTTCATTTCAGGAACACACAGAATTATGCAAATGCTCTTGTTACCATAAATTATGCCACCTCTGTTGTCTTCTAGATACTCTATGCATAAACATCTGTTCTGTTGTCACACATTTCATTTGCAGTAGTGTACTGTGTATTCCTTCCTCCTTTAGTGACTACTTCTATTTACTTGCATTTTATGTGTGTTCATTTGAGAGCTGTAGGTTGTTCTTTTCTTTTTCAGAGGAACAAAAGCTGTAGAGTACCCCATGAGTCAGCACAAAAGAGGCTTAACTAGGCTGCTGTTCTCTGAAATTTTTCATGGTATTCCTCAGTGAATCATTTGTATATCTATTTAAATAATTTTCTTCTGTTTTACAGAGGAATCTATTTCAAAGAACAGTATTTTTTTAGCTTTCCAGCATACAGTCTTCTTATGCGTTATCTTTATTTTGATGGTCCTGCCTAGACATATGATGTAACAAAGAGTTCAAATATACCAAGCTTCCTTAATACAATTTTTGCAAGAACTGATGTCTTATACAAGTTCTAAGCATTTTTATTAACTTCAGTATTAACCCGTAATTCTCTAAAAGTCATATTAAGTTTTTTTACAATAATTGCACTTGCAGACTTTCAGTTTAATGTTGCATAAATTAATGTCTTCTTTAATATAAAATATGGCATGGCATTATTTATTTAAGTATCAGTAGAGTTTGAACTAATCCAATATTTTAGACTCTTTCTCCTAGCAAAAATTATTTGCTGTTATTTTAACTGCATCACAACACTGATATGTTCCTTTATAACTAGTATTGTTAGTATAAAAGCCAAGAAAGGTTTGTGGCTAAAAAAAAGTGATTCAAGAAAAATGTTTGGTTATGCAATAAAAAGATCATCTCCCTACACACAGAAGAGTGTAGTGGTACTGGGCAGGCAAGGGAAGCCAAACAACTTAAGCTGGACAGACAAACACTGCCCTGGGCAAAAGGTCAGCTAAGAGGAACTTGTGTGTCTGTACGTCTGTCCATCTGTACCCGAGGCAACTGTGGAAGAGCAAAGATCCAGAACCATCGCATGGATGGACTGTGTGGGAGATCCTGGTTCTGGAGGGATCCAAAGTGCCCGTGTTTGTGTCTGTTTGTGTGTTAGTGCGTGGGTACAAGGGAGCCTGTATCAGAAACTGTAGTGGGACTGCAGCACAAGGTCAGAGTGCACGTTCCAGAGGCTGGGGAGACTGGGAAGAAGGAGCAACTACTGGGCCGACCAAGTGTCTGAGCTAAAGGGATCCATGTTGCACAATCTATATATAAATATTTTCCACTAACTGGCCATTATCCTCATGAGTCACACAAGGGAGAAGAAAGAGTTGTTTGTGCTGTGTTCCTGTGAACTATCTGTGTGTCTGTCTGAGATTGGTGTGATCAGCTGTGTATTTTTGTAGGTCCGTGTTTTATATGTCCGTCTCTACACATGTCCATTGGGAATTCATGCTCAGCCTTCTTCTTTGTTTAATATGGGCTTGTGGAATTGAAGCAGTCTTTTCTTCACTGGGCTCCTGATTTAAGAGATACATAATTAAAATTGTAGAAATTAAGATCTCAAATAATATTTCACTACCAGTTAGGTCTAAAGGTTTCATTTGTATATCTGTTTTATTTTGGTGCTCCCAAAATATTTAATTTCTAATTCTAAATTTTTTAAATTGTTTTTCTTACAATTTTATTAAGATTTGAAATTGTAATTAACATCCTAATTTTATTAGTTTGTTTTATAAATTCAGAGATGTTTATTTTGAAGGAATCAAAATAGAGCTGTCAGAACAGCATATGCAGAATACAGAGCAGAAAATTATTCCAGGATAAAGTGTACAACCTTCTGTGCTGTAATATGTCAGCAAATGCAAAAAAAATTACTCAGTGGCTCTCAAAAAAGAGATGTTACATTTTCATTTTTCCATTGGATGCCTTTTGTTTTGTTTCCTCTACCAAAATGAGAAAAATATCAGAACTTAAGTATATCTTATGCAATGTTTTTTGAACACTTTTATGCACAAGATGTTTAAAAATGCAGAGTAGTTGTTTACTCTGCTAAATAAAAAAAGGAGGGGCAAGCATATTTGAGTGATGAACTCCTTCCTTATGATTTGCTTCCTGCTCACTGCCTGCCTCTGCCTTGTGCACTGCCTGCCTCTGCTCCAAAAATCGTCTCTTCAATATAATGGCCAAATGTGCCTCAGGGGCTTTTCACTGTAGGGATCACTTCTGAGAGATATTATAAATGAGGCTGTACCAAATGTGATTCTTTGCCTGTCCCAGGCACCTTAGCATTTTCAAACAATTTTTTTATAAAAGCACTTCAGTCTTGCAGGTGGCAACCTCAGTTTTGTAGAATGAAAGTTATCACTCTCATATACTCTAAAATAATCTCCCACTATCCTAGATACTTTTAAATGAGAAAATACAAATCCTTACTCAAGAAACCTTACTTATGTCTTAGGTTTAGAGAGGCATTTTATGGTTGACAGCCAGGATTAAAGGCCAGTGTGGGCATAGCAAGTCTGCTGTCCTACGATTTAAGCTGATTTCGGCATAAATGAACTCCTCTGCTTTTGTTTGGGACTCATGGACAATTTCCTGGAACAAATATGTTTAACAACCACAGTCTAACTCTCCGTACTTATAAGACTTCCACAAGATAAGATTTATCTTCATGATGTCATGATGGTTCAGAGGGATATGGGACAGAAAGACAATGGATATGGGACAGAAAGACACCTTTTGCATGGGAAATCTTGCTCTACAGCAGTTCACTATGCAAGATTGAATTTACTGAGCTGCAACAATACTGAGCAGAATCTATCTTCACTGATCAAATATCCCCAAGTAAAGTAACAAAAAAGGATGTTACAGGTGCAGCTTCAGCATTTATTTTAAAGAATCTTGTCCAAAACTTGTTAAATAAGGTGTTAAATATATGACTTTCCCCATAAAGATAATGAATACATCTTACATATTTAGGTGTGCAGCCAAATATGTTTTCCATGTTGGTTAGATACTGTAGCACTCCCTGAAGCTATATGAGCTACCTCTCTTTTAACACTAATGAACCTTACAGAGTTGTTCCCAGACTGGTTTTGCTAATGACTATTTTTTCTTGATGAAATTTCATATTTTAATCCAACCAAAAAACTACTGACTAGAATAATTTAATTTTGGCTGATTTAAGAGGAATATTAAAGTTCATACAGGTATGCAGTCAGGTGTTGATAAAGTCATCTCTACTTAGGGTGTTCATTTCAGTCTGAAGCCTTCCTTCATCTTCTACTCCACTTTCTGGACCAAAACTTTTAATTGTACTATTAAGAAAAGCTCCTCTTTACTATAATTTTAGGTATTTTCCACTATTATTTTTCTTTTTCATTTATGCTTGCCATTTGGAAAATAGCCAAAATATTATTGGCTATTGGAATATAGCCAAAATATTATAGTCAGAGTAGGCTGATTAGAAATGTGCTTTTGCAGTCATTATCCCAGATGGATTCAGGCCTAAAAAAAGATAAAGTTTTATGGTATTACCCCATATCTCACTATTGCTTACATACAAATAATACAATTCAAAAGAAGTTTATAGAAATTTAAAAAGACCTTTTATCACATAGAGCCCAAGCAATCTAGTCTTTGGAAACAGAAAGATACTATCCTTAGTTTCCCTTTTTTTTTTTTTTTTTTCCTTTTTGAATTTTTTTCTGGTTGTTGCAATTATAGAAGACGTTAAAAAGATTATGGATGTCAAATACACCTTATATGTATTTTAGCACTTTAAATTCTGTCTTCTGACTCCCTACCATAATGAGGTATTGGACTTAAAAATCAATGCATTGCCAAGGTCAAGCCAGAACACAGATACCGTTAAGAAAATTACCTCAGACAAAGGCAATACAAGTAGATTTTGATTAATGAGAACTCTTAATGTGAGAGGCTTAAATAATTTAGGAATATGAGACTTAAGGCAATTTGTCCTCCTTGGTATTTCTCTACAGGTCAGATCCAATATTCTTTGCTACAATTACTGGTTTACTATCTGACATATGTAGCTGTTAACATGTTCTGGTTAGGGAAGTTAGGCACAAACATCTGTCATGGATAGTCCTTCTGAGCCTGAATGGTTAGTTATTAGTATGCTCTGATATGATATATAGCTATCTACTTACCTAAGAATATTTAATTAAAATTGTGCAGAGAATGTATTTCTTTACTTTTATGTTTGAAGGAAAAGTCATTAGTATAAGAATTAGAACTGTTTAAAATGTATTTTCCTGAAAGAAGACGAAAATTATCTGAGAATATAGTAGAGGAAATGTATTTGAATATCTGTATAGAGGCTTTGCCCCGGAGGTCCCGGTTGCCCTTGATGGGCTGCAGCTGCGATGTCCTTAATTGGGCTGCAGCTGTGACCAATGAAGATAACTGGGATAAAAGGGGGCAGGTTAGCCAGTCAGGGAGAGCCTTGGAGGAGCCCTGACCTGACAGAGAACGGTGTGCAGAAGGAGTCTGTGCAGCGAAGATCTGCAGCCATGAGAATACACCCAAGAGGCATGGACTTTAGAAATCTGATAACAACAATGTGAGACTCTAGTAATAATAGAACAGCAATGGTGACCCTGACGTGATAGTTAGCAGAACATAAGGCAGCTGAGAGCTGTGGCAGCCAAGAGCTGCGACGGAACAGCCAAGAGCTGTGGTGGTAGCTAGCAGAAGATAAGACAGCCAAGAGCTGTGGCGGCCAAAAGCTGCGATGGAACATAGCCTTTGGGTCAGGGAGCTGTGAAAGAGTATGGCCTTTGAGCAAGGAGCTATGTGGGTGTTGAACATGGCCTGTGAGTCATGGAGAAATGTGTGTATTGTAATTAAACATATGTATAACTGTTAACTTAAGTAAAAGCAAAGGGGGAAATATAGTAGAGGAAATGTATTTGAATATCTGTATAGAGGCTTTGCCCCAGAGGTCCTGGTTGCCCTCAATGGGCTGCAGCTGTGATGTCCTTAATTGGGCTACAGCTGTGACCAATGAAGATAACTGGGATAAAAGGGGGCGAGTTAGCCAGTCAGGGAGAGCCTTGGAGGAGCCCTGAACTGAGAGAGAACAGCGTGCAGAAGAAGGAGTCCGTGCAGCGAAGATCGGCAGCCATGAGAATACACCCAAGAGGTATGGACTTTAGAAATCTAATAACAACAATATGGGACTCTAGAAATAATAGAAGAACGACATGAGAATATTTTGTATTCTACAAAGTATTTCACTCAATCTGAAATGTAATAACTAATTTACTTACAGATCATACGCAGATTATTTTAAAATTCTTAGAAAGGGGGAAGCTCAGGATATGAAGCTATTGGCAGATCATTTGATGAGACAGTTTCTCTATTTCTTCTTTATATATTTGTCCATTTTCAGTACCAAATTTGATCCAAATATACATAGTTTAAATTATGCTAATCGACAGAGTGTTTATGAGCCTTTCTTTTTGAAATCGCAAGGTTCTTGCGATTTCAATGAGGACCACAAGAGGAATATTTGGAGCATGTGCCTGCACATGATGGCATATGCTCTGCATTTGATGGCTTCAAATTTGGGCAAGATATTTTTCTTTTTTTTTCACGTATCCATGCCATGTCCCTCATATCTTCCCCTCCAAGTTGTGTCTTCCTCCTGAACATTTTCTCCTGCTTTTGCAACATCTGTGAACTCTAGTTTTGGCCTCTTTTGGTCATTTTCACTGCACTTGATAAAATCCTGGTCCATCTCCTTGTAGTCACTAAATTTTCCAAATTTCCAAAATTTTTATTTTTCGCCTCCAATTCCTTTGATGGTATCTCCATTCCTGAGTGTTTGTAACTCCTTCTTTGGTGTTTTGGACTTCAGAGGGGATCAATTTGGGCAAGCTTTGCAGCATGTGCCTGCACTTGATGGCAAATGGCCTGCATTTCATGGCTTCGAATTTGGGCAAGATATTTTTCTTTATTTTTCAAGTATCCATGCCATGTCCCTCATATCATCCCCTCCAAGAGTTGTCTTCCACTTTGACCTTTTCCCCTGCTTTTGCAACATCTGTGAGCTTTACTTTAGCCTCTTTTGGTCCTTTTCACTGCACTTGATGAAATCCTGGTCCATCTCCTTGTAGTCACTAAATTTCCCAAATTTCCCAAATTTTTTTCTTCTCCTCCAATTGCAATTCCTTTGATGATATCTCCATTCCAGTGTGTTTCTAAGTCCTTCCTTTGTGTTTTGGCCTTCAGAGGGGATCAATTTTGACAAGCTTTGCTGCATGTGCCTGCACTTGATGGCATATGGCCTGCATTTGATGGCTTTGACTTTGGGCAAGAAGTTTTTCCTTTTTTTATTTTTCAAGTATCCATGCCATGTCCCTCATATCTTCCCCTCTAAGTTGTGTCTTCCACCTTGACTTTTTCCCCTGCTTTTGCAACATCTCTCTGCTTAGTTTTGGCCTCTTTTGGTCCTTTGCACTGCAGCTCATTTCCTCACAGACCAGTTTTTGAAGACACTACATCTCCCAATTTTCTGGAGTTTTTGGGGTTTTTTTTCAATTGTATTTCATTTGATCCTATCTCCTTTCCTGAGTGTTTGGAAGCCTTTCTTTTTGGGTTCGCAGGATTCCATTTCCCTTCCCGAAAGGAAATGAAATTTCCTTTCGGGAAGGGAAATGGAATCTTGCGATTTCAATGGGGACCAAGAGAGGAAGCTTTGGTGCATGTGCCTGCACTTGATGGCATGCCATGCCTTTTGATGGCTTTGACTTTGGGCAAGATGTTTTTCTTTTTTTTTTTTTTTTGTTATAAGTATTCATGCCATGTCCCTCATATCTTCCCCTCTAAGTTGTGTCTTCCTCCTTGACTTTTTCCCCTGCTTTTGCAACATCTGTGAGCTTTACTTTGGCCTCTTTTGGTCCCTTTCACTGCACCTGATGAAATCCTGGTCCATCTCCTTGTAGTCACTAAATTTCCTTAATTTCACAATTTATTATTTTTTTCTCCTCCAATTGCATTTCCTTTGATGGTATCTCCATTCCAGTGTGTTTCTAAGTCCTTCCTTTGTGTTTTGGCCTTCAGAGGGGATCAATTTTGACAAGCTTTGCTGCATGTGCCTGCACTTGATGGCATATGGCCTGCATTTGATGGCTTTGACTGTGCGCAAGATTTTTGTTTTTTGTTTTTTTTAAAGTATTTATGCCATGTCCTTCATATTGTTTTTTTACATGGTTTTTTTAAAGGCTGTTTTTATGACATCCCTTATTTTCCTTCTGCTTTTTAATCATAGTGCAAGAGAAATTGTGAGCTTTGGTGGCTGGTTACATATTGTGATTTTGAATTCTTCCAAATTAAACAAGAGTCAGAAATCTGATGTTAATAAATAAAATTAGTACACACAGAAAGCATACCCTTAGAGTAGATATTGATGAAAAATTAAGTAGCAGAATAACTCTGGAAGGATAATCTGATAAAAATTATCTAATTTTTAATAATTATTAAAAATAACATTCAGCATTAGTGAACAATAATAGAAACAGCATAATCAATACAATTTTCAGAGCTGACAAACTGGCAACAGTCTTCGGGGCAGTTTCAGAGGATATCAGATGAAAAAGAGATATTAAACATAAACAAAATTAGATCAATTCATAAAAAGTCTAATAATTTGTAAAATTATCTACGTCTGGTGCTCTGCTCCTACTCACCCTTATTTTGAGCTCTCATCAGCCAGTTTGATGCACCCTACTGTTTTTTCTCCTCTTTTATTAGAAAACACGGTGCAGTAATACTGTGATAGGAGTGGACAAAACACTTTCTTGCTTGAGTAGTTCTAAGCATTCTCTAATCATAAAAGACTTAAAACTAACGGAGATTAGCTGCATGATCAACGTAAATGAGAAGGTAATTACAAATTAGAAATCATGACCAAGATTTATGCAGTGGATAATGCTGAAAAAAGCCAGGCACCAAATATTTGTTTAAATGTTAATGGCATGTTTTGTTAAATAAAGTAATATTCCAAAACCAATGGCAGACACTACTCTATGACTTTTTGGTGGGATCTTTCTCAAGGAAGAACTCTCCAGAACAGTTTTGATGTGGTACATTCTTCTTAGATTATTGATAAACCCTTCACTGCACAAAGTGAGTAAAGTTTCAGAAAGAAAAGGTAAGTTTTAGGGGGATTTTGGAATCTTTTGTTCCCATACAGAAGTTAATGAACTGCACAGGACAAACTTTTAAAACACTAGGTCACTCTGGAGAGATGACCATTAAGAACTTCTTGTGAGAGCAGGAGGTGTAGGAGGACAGCTAGTAAGATGTGACCAGTCAGTGAAGAACCAACATGAAGAATGTTCTAGAAAATGGAAATCTGGCCAAGCTCACACAGCTTTATCCCAGATTTAACCATAAAGTTTCATTGTTTTCATACAGCCTGACCAAGAGCTTCAAACTTGATCAAGGATTTCATCTTCCAGCAGGACTGAAGAATTCTGTAGTTGAGGTCTAGCCATTGCAGAAAAAAATTCTACATCATGACCATGTAATCCCTGGTGTTGGCTAGCACTGTGCAGGTCCCTAGAAGGTTGAGCACTTGCAAAATATTCAGCACAGTCTGGATATCAGTTATGGGGTTCTTGAACTTGAAACCCATATATCAGTTATGGGGTTCTTGAACTTGAAACCTTCCTAAACTTACAGAAGAAGTCTCTGTGATGTTGCTGCAAACACATAGCTCCTCCTTACAGTTGGAGCATTCTTTCCCATTCACCAACTCCCTTCAGTCTTGTGCACCTTCTTGGTGTGCAACCTGCTGCAGTTTCTTCCAGTTGCGGTTTATACATCACAGGTAGTCACAGACTGCTTGCCAGGGTTCATCATGGAGAAGCAAGCAAGGACATTTTCACTCAGATCATGATTCTTTCCAGCACTGCTTGCCTTTCCCTTGACACCTAAAACCTGCCTTAGAAGTCTGGCCTTAACATTACTGCTGTAAAAGCAAACTGACAGCAGTGCTAACATGAGAGGCTGAAATTCTCAGAAAGAGTCACAGTGTTTCTGAGACAGATGACAATTTAATAAAATCATGGAAAGATAATGAGTAAATATCTGTCTGGGTGACCAGGACTGTGCATGTTTCTAGTGTCCCTGGTTAGATGCTCTCTGTATAATGGAAGGATTACTAACAAGACTAACAACTGCAGTTGGATTATTGATTTATGTCATAAAAGGCAGATCTTTATCTGCTATGTGACAAGGAAGGGGGCAGAAATTGAAGGTTTTTGTGCTTTACTGCTTTCCTAGGCTAGGCACTGTCATGGGGAGAGCAGGGGACTGTTTTTGTGATGACATTACTCATACAGACATCAAGAAAGAAGTGCTTTACTCCTCCAGACAGGGCTAGGCCGCACATCTTCACTGAAGTGATGAATCTGAGCACTGGCAATTTATAAATATATATATGAGATTTTTTTTTTATTAATCTATGTTTGAAGAACTATAATCTTAAACTAAACATTTACTCTATTTAGCCTGACACTGGTGCTTCAGAGTGCATTGAATAATGGACATCATAAGGTTGACAGAAAATAAAAACATGAAATGAAATTAATAAAATAATAAAATAAAATAAATCTTCCTGTTAAATAGTTTTTCCCCTTTCTTTCCCTCCAGTTTATACTAGTCACTGCTTCTTTAGGTATATACTAAAAATATATTGAATGAATTAAAAAAAAATCATTTGGATTTTTTTTTTTGTGATGAATTTATGTATGCCACCAAGATGTTTTACAATCAATTTAGAACTTTCCTTAAATCATTTCCTTTAGAAAAAATACAGAAAATTTATGTTTCAAAGACAGATATATATAGTTGAATTTGCTTGTACCAAATCCTGTATGCTGTAATGAGCTAATTTGGTGAGAGAAAGGCAGAACAGACAGTAGAATTGATGAAAGGAAAGATCATTTAGTCTAGAAACACTCCTATTAATAGAAAATTTGCTGTGCTTAAATAAGGAACAGAACTTATTTCAATTTCAAATTTTCAATTAGAACATGGACTGAAATTTGCAAGCCAAATTTATTTCTTTAGTTTATTCTCATAGAGAAAACTTCTCACAGTACTCAAGTGTAGTACAGACAGACTGTCACTAGTCTAAATTGAATTTGTGATGCCATTCTGAGAACGCTATGAATTTGTTCTGGAGTAGACTTATTCTACTAAATTCTGCAGTCAGAATATAAATTTAGAAGAGTAATTTACAAACGACACTTCAAGAATGAATATACATGTACAGAGTAGAAATAATCTTCTGGTATTGAATGTAATTTTGTCTGATAGTTGACTGTATTCTCTGTTTGAATAAAACAGTTCAAATTCTCTTGTAATGACACACTAATCATTCCCAGAAGATTATTTTTAAATGATAATGGAGGATTCAAAGGCTGTGTCTTTTAATTTGTCAGATTTTTTTATCCCTTGTTGTTTTGTAACATATCATACATTCTGACTGACTTCTGTGACATGCCTTCATCCTGACAGGTTTTCTGTAAATCTTAAATGGTGTTATTAATTAGGAAAAAAGAGAAGATTTTATTGTTTCTCTTTTTCTCTTTTCATTAAAATGCTTTTTTAGCTATTGTGTATGTTTCCACCTTTAGAGAAGGCCAATGGAGATACAAAAACATATATATATACTTTTCTAATTTCTTGGTCATGATTGCAAAATCAATATCTTACATTTGAAAACGTGATTTTTTTTTAAATATGAGAGGTGTATTTTTGAAAGCCTTATATATTTGTGTGTGTATGTATATATATATATAAACAATTATATAACATTTTAAATTAAAAAATGATTATTCTGTTAGTTTTCTGTCTTTCAGGACCATTTTTTTGTTTTTAGCCTACTATTTACACAGATAATGAAAGGAAAGGAAAAGAATAATGGGGGGAAATAAACCTAAAGAAAAAAGTGCACGAGCTAAGGAAAATTAAGAGAAAGATAAATCTGCCACAGGCTATAATCAAGTAAAAAAAGGTATGAAGGAAAGGGGACATATTCTTAGGTTTCCATTCCATTTCCAGTCCTAGTAGAAGAAAGCAAATCCATCTGTTTAGCTAAACAGTTCTGGAACTGTTTTCCTAATCTGATGGTTAACAGAAATCAGAATAATTTTTCTAACTATAGTACTGCAAATGAAACGTGGAAAGCATAACGCCAGTGCTCATGAGTTACAAAGATTTCTAGATTTTTTTTTCTTTATTTGTCACATGTGAGTTGATATTTTTTGTAATTAGAAGAGTACAGAATTTATTGCGGCATTTTCTGCAATGACATGGTCTCCAGTAATGTATGCTTTACTTAATTAAAAAGACTGAATAAAAATTTCAAGATTTTCAGACATTATCAGATTTTCAGTAATATGACTTTAATGGCAGAAGGATCAAAACAGCTAAAACACTTTCAATGAAAAGAGAAAATGATCTGTCCATTCTGAAGTATTCCAAGACACTTTTTCCTTATCTGACTTTGTTTCTGACAGAAGCAGACAAACAGGTAAGTAGTATCTCACAATGCTGATCAATGACAGGGGTCTCTTTCACTTTGGATTTGATCAGGATTTGGTCTGTGGTACCAACATTGAGACAGGGGTGGTGTTTTCCCAAAAAGCACAGCTGCAGACTCTTGCTGAGCCTTATCAAAGTGATCTAAGAAGAGCAAGAACTTGCAATTTTCTTAAACAGCTGCTTGGACATTTCCACTGGACAGTTACTGCTTTGTGACTGTGGTGAGCTGACCACAACTGGCAGATAATCCCTGACCCAATTGCTCACTCACTCTGCTCCAGTGTGATGGAAGAGAGAACTGGAAGAGCAAAACTGAGAAGTTTAATAGATAGAGGGGGAAGAATAGCCCAGCACACCAACCCCTAGCAAAAATCCCAAGTGATGCTAATGCAATCACTCACCACTTCCCACAAGCACAATCCATTCTAGCCCTGAACAATGGCTATGTTTAAAAAAATCCCTCACTGCAGCTTTTATTGCTGAGTATGGTGCCATATGGTATGGAATATCCTTTTGGTGAGTTGAGATCAGCTGCCCCATCTGTGTCCCCTCCCAATCTTTTCTCATCCCAAGTCTACTCACTGCTGGAAGAGACTGGGAAACAGTAAAGGCCTTGGTAAGTATTGCTCAGCAATAGCTAAAACATTGTTTTGGTGACAAGTATAAACCACAGCCCCATGTGAGCTACTATGAAGAAAAAACCTGACTGACCCAGTACAGTCATAAAATCCATAACCACAAAGTAGAATATCTGAGGCTGATGGTCAATGGTTGCACCTCTAACAAGAAGTTTAAAATCAGCTAATTTGAATCTAATCTAGTCAATAAATGTCTTCTGAAAAGGAATTTTCTGTTTGTCAAGTACATTCTTCAGGGGACTAAGCCAGCTGCATTCTGACAACTTGCTCAATGCAGAATGTCTAATGAAAAAGTATAACCTAAGAAATTATACATATTAAAATCATCAAACCATTGTAATGAAAATAATTCAGTAAAATTTTGGGCAAATATATTTTGTAAAAAGAAATTAAACCCAGATTATTTTAGGATTTTTTTTATCCTAACGAATTTACTTTTTTTGCTATTAGTGAAAGGGATTTTTTTCCCATGTATTTAAGTTGATATTTTTAATTAAAAAAAGGAAATATTTATCAAAAGGAAATATTTACCAAAAATATGCATAACCATATTTTTACATTTTATAAATCAATCACTCAAAAAAGATTAATATTAGAAAGGGCAGTATTTTCAGCCCATGTTGATAATAAATGGAAAAATAAAGCAAATACTCTGACTGCTAATGAAAACATCCCCAAATTAGAAATATCTCCTTATCTCCTGATTCTTTTGTTATAAATTTATGGTGTTTATTTGGGTTACATCTTTAATACGTGAAGTCTATGCTGCATTAGCTTTCTAATGTACAGGTAACTATCTCACAGATATCTTGACATAAAATGGTAAAGTAGAACTCAACTATAAAAAACTCCAACAAAAACTTCACTCGGTGTAATCTGAAATTGGGTCCTTTAACACTCTGTCCAATGCAATGACCATAGAATCATAGCTACATAAAAGCTGAGAAAGACCTCTAAGACCATCAGGTCCAACCATTAATCTACTACTGCCATGTTCACCACTAAACTGTGTCCCTAAGTGCTACATCCACATGGGTTTTTTAAAACTTCCAGAGACTGTGATACCACCACTTCCCTGGGCAAAATGTTCCAATGCCTGACCACCTTTTCAGTGAAGAAATTTTCCTAATATGCAATCTAAACTTGTTTACATGGTCTCTTGGGGGCAAGCTGAGACCATCTCCTCTTGTCCTGTCACTTTTTACCTGAGAGAAGAGGTGGACTCCCACTTCACTACAACCTCCTTTCTGGCAGTTAATAGAGAGGGATAAGGTCTCCCCTGAGCCTCCTTTTCTCCAGGCTAAACATCCCCAGCTCCCTCAGCCATTCATGACAAAATCTGTGCCCCAGACCACCTGACAGTCCATGGAACAAACTCAGATCTTTCCAATTCAACATAAAGATTGCTGGGAAAATTATTCCAACTGTTTGTTGTACAGTATGTTATTTTTTCTCTGGTTAGTACCTAGTCTCTGATTGTACTCATAACTGTGATGATGTCATCTCTCAATCTTTATGTTCCTAAGCTTTGCAAAAGAATAACTTTTACTTTCAAGATGGAAAATATCTTCCTTATTGTTCTTTCTAATAATTTAATTAAATCTTATGGTCATTGTCCAACTCATTAACCAGAACAAAGTATATCTATATTTCTTTTTCTCATTTGCAAGTTAAAAAATAGGGACATCTGTAATTTCTAAATAAATGTAGTTGTTCATCAGAAATTTAGTTTGTTTTGAGCATACTTAAATCAACTTAATATTTCTATTTTTTTAAGGCCACGTTTTAAAATCCAAAAAATATATACTTACCTGTTTTTAGAATGCATTTCCATCTGTTCTTTGCAAAGGGGTTTGAAACTCAAGGTACAGATAAATGTGCTATCAAAACCTCCCCAACATTTGATGGATCTCTTTGCACTGTGATATAATTTGGAATGGAATAATTGATTCAATACCAAATTTCTCTACCACCACCCCCCCAAAATCCATTTCTCATCCCCATGCTCTTTTTATCAGTTAGCTTTTCTCCTATCTCTAGCTTCCACAAATATACAGAGCTCAAGAGTTTGACATTTATACTAAAATGTTAGCCTAAGAGTGGTAAGCTGCACTGCCTGGGTGAAAACCTCTATATTTAATTTTCAAAATGTTAAATTTGTTTTTTTGAACAGTTACTCCTATAACCATTGTAATCAATATTTCTTATTTGGGATGTTCAGAACACCATAATAGCTGCTGGCAATAGGCAAACTGCACACATATGGAATAAGGACTACTGTGCTTTAAGGTAAAAAACTTTGTAAAGTGCTCATACACTTTATAAGTGCTCATGCAGGGCAAAATACCCCAGAAGGCACATGAGGGAGAATTTGACTGCTGACATGCAGTTTCAGAGAGTTTCCAGCTGTTAAGTTTCTGAGCACACACATTTTTGATATTCTTTCAGAAGAGACAGCACAGTCTCATGAAGACAGACAGTTCTTTCTTTCTGTCTAATGTAAAGGGAGAAGATCTGGCATCACCTCTACATTTCCCTCTCCTTTTGAGATGGTACATGGCAATATGCTGTAAACAATAGCTCACAAAAGCCTACCCAACATACTGAGTTATGTTCTAGCAATCCTTATGCAATTCTCAGAAAATCTTCAATACACTCATAAATGTATTACCCTTTAAAATATGGTAAAAATATGTGTAATAAATTCTTGTTATTGTTATTATTAATAATGATGATGATGATGATGACGATGATGATGATGGTGATAATATCCTTCAGCATGAAAACTGAGCTCACTAACATCCCCTGAGTTTCAGGAGTGATTAGTGATTAAATTGAATACCCTGATCAGCTCACCACTTTTCCTTCAGGATGGGTATGAGCAAAGCAGCTGGGTTTTGTTAGCTTACAGTAGAAAATCCATATAGAAGGATCTAGTTAATAATAATACTTTCCAAGTACTATTATAGGCAGTAAATATTTGGTATCACTAAATCTACTATTCAGATGAAGATGTTCTTTGAAGAAGTATATAATTGACCCTGGAAAAATAAGAATTGGAGGAGAATTTCTGTTGTTTCAAGGCAAATACAGAAAAAGTTTTCTTAGAAGTGTAAGCAGAGGTTTTACAAACTGTTTGGACAACCTCCCTACCTCCTTTTTCTCTTATAACATACTCTTTGTTTTCATATGTAGTTATGCTTCCTTTATAGTAATAAATAATCTCTGTGGGCAATCAGTGTGCTATGTACATTATGTCAGAGATATTAACCATAAAAAAAGGAAAAAAAATTTTTTCTTTATAAGCCAAAATTAAAAAAAAAACCCACCAAAATTCTATGTCTACATAGATTTTTTTTTTCTTATAAATATTATTTGGTTTAGTAAATAAACCTTTTTATGAGGATCTTCACAAGTTCCTGAGCATTTCCTCTTTACATGAAACAAGTAACATTCTACCCTCAAAAAAAAATATAGCTCCTGTCCCCAGTTCAGAATAAATATGTACTTTTAAATTTAATTTTCACTTTGATGTTTCTTGTATCAGTGCTACAGGAATTGTAATGGAAGTCTTTTGTTCTGATGGTATGGGGATTCTTGAGTAGTTAGAGTGGAAAAAGTAAGGTTCATATGATACTATTTCCTAGTCCTTCAGATGAAAGTTAGGGAAAAAGAAGAAAACAAAAGAAAAAAAAAACAAAAACAAACATGAAAAACCACAAACAAACAAAAAAAACCAAAAACAAACAAAAAAACCACCCCAAAAACAAACAAAAAAACCCAGGAAAAAAATCCAACTTAGAACAACACTAAAATAGACAAACAAAACACAAAAACCCAAAACCAACTAGAACAAAAGCTGAATTGTTGTTTAGGATGTCAATTTTGCTTGGAAATTAAGGGGATTTTCAAGTGCAATATTTGTAACATAAGCTCCTGTGGGTCAATATACTGAAATAAAAAATAATCTTACCCGGTAAAGCAGCTGTGGCACAGAATTTCCTTTAGATCTTCACAAGAATAAAAAAATAAAATAATGAGATGTAGCGATGGTTACCAACTCAACACTTTCAGTTAAATATCATAGATTTTTTCACAAAACAAAAATTAAAAAATCCAGCACACCATATTATTAGTTATACTGATATACTTTTCTGATCTTTATTTTTAAAGGGCTCTGCAGCTATTTCCTCATGCTAAGAAGCCACCCCTAACTATTTTTCTGTTCAGAGGGAATGCCTCATGGTTTACACATGGGGCAATTTAACATCAGTTAGTATTGCTATATATTATGCATATTTTATAGCATGAATCCAGAGATAATAATTTAACAAGATAATATACTAATAAAGTAGTACTTGATCGTACTGTGAATATTTGAAATAGGATTTGTAATTACCATTTCCTTTGGGATATTAAAATATTAAAGCTATGCTAGTTGCACAGACTGTTCTTGTGACAATGCTATGTATAAACATCTCAATGTTCATTTTATTTCCCAGCATATTTCATGTCAGATATCCAGAAGGGGTGGGCATCTGGGATGCTGATGGCATCTGCCCCAAATCTGACACAGAAACACTACTATCAGGATGTTCAGTTTGTCTGGTCCTGCTAGCTAGAGAAAGCACAGTGGATCACCCTGGCCCAGGAAGATTATTTGAAACATATGATGTTGCAGTGTGTCGCCATTTCCTGTCTCACCTATCCCATCCCCCTCAAGGTGCCAACCTTTCCCCCTCCCCCTGTGCCCTCCTGCCTGGCACCTTCCAGCAAGGTGTTGAGTGATTGGGAGATGCCCCCCCAGGTCTGGGCTCATTGGTTTGTCCCAGCGTCCACATCCCCTGAGCCTTTCCCCTGCTCACACCTGGTTGGCCCTCACCTGTCCGTCCCCTCCCCCTGTCCCCGGGGCTTAAAAGGACACGAGACCATGCAGCCGGGGTCTCTGTCGTGGGTCTGTCTCTGCCATGTCTGTCTGTCTGGAGCTGTTGCCAGATTCAGAAATCTACCATGCTACAATAAACTCTGGATCTAAGCTACATGGCAGAACCCGCTCCTTTTCTCTTCACCTTCATCTCGTCTGAACCTTTTCCACCAAAGGTAAACTGAGTTCCTATTTTGCCTGGACTTGTTCTGAGCGCCCAGCTGCAGCACCTAGCCAGCCAAAGGCATCTCTGGGGTGAAAAATGCCACAGCTGCCACCTTTGGTCCAGCAGCGAGGCCAGACAAAGCGAGGCAGGACACACCCCGAAACATTTGGGGCTTAATATTTAATAATATGGTATGGTCAGAGCCTCAAGTTTGGGTTATTTTTCTGATTTAGATGGCAGTGATCAGGTGTAAGACAGGAATGGTTGTCAGGGGTCCCAAGTAGCACCAGTCACCTGATTTGCATTATGTTGATTTTGGCTGGGATAGAGTTAATTTTCTTCACAGTATGGTGCTGTGTTTTGGATTTCTGCTGAACACAGGGTTGATAATATAGAGATGGGTGGTTTTTTTTATTGTTGAGCAGGGCTTACACAGAGCCAAGGCCTTTTCTGCTTTTCATGTTGCCATGCTGGCGATGAAGTTGGGGGTGCATGGGAGGTTGGGAGGAGACACAACTGGGACAGGTGTGAATCCACCTTATTTACCTTCTTCCCAGTTTATATGCTGAGCATGATGTCATATGGTATAGAATATATGGCATCAAGCTCAGCACATAAACTGGAAAGAAGAAGGAAGATAAGGTGGATTCTTGGAGCGATGGTATTTGTCTTCCCGAGTAACCATTGCACGTGATGGCGCCCAGGCTGCTTTGCTTGTGTGTGCAGCTTTTGTGCTCCTTATTAAATTGTCTGTATCTCAACACATGAGTTTTTTACCTTTAATTATGCTATTCTCTCCTCCACCCCACTGGTGGGAGAATGAGCAAGCAGCTGTTTGGTACTCATTTCCTGGCCGGGGTTAAATCATAACAGTATCTTACCATTCCTTTTCCTGTTTCTTGAGTTTACATTCTGTTGCTTAATATCTCTCTTTCTTTGCCCTTTTCTATTCCCAAATAAGCAGTCCATTAATTCCAACTTTGCTATGTCTGTGTCCAGTTTTGGTTTATCTAGCACTGGTACCTAGACCCTCCCTTCCTTATGCAGTATCACAGATGGAGTTACTGAGGCACTTCTGCCTTGCTGCTCTGCTGCCATTCAGCTGCCTGGGATGTTTGGCTGCTTCTCTCCAACCTCCCCCTTAGCCACCCACTCAGTACCTCAGAGTGCTATCTGTAACTCTTGTAAACTTCTCACTCTTTTATTTATGACTTCCAGCAATCTCTCCTTTTGTGTCTAGCAGCTTCTCCTGTCTTGTTTAGTTAGCTTAATCTCAGGTGTGTGCTGAGTCAGTGCCTCAGACAATTGCTTTTAAACCTAGCATAAATACCTACATTCAGGCACTGTGGAACAAAAACAAACATCTGTGCAGAACTGTATTTTAAAACATATTATTTTTCATTTAAAAAAATCTTTAAGATAAATCTAACAACAAGTATTTACAAGACAAACTAACCTAGTTAGTAAGCAATTATTTAGGAGAGTTAATGATATTATGTATGGTATTGAAATTTATTAATGATAGATAAGAACAAGGACTTGTTCTTATTTAATAAATTTATAAGCTGGAACATTTGGATTTCTTTTAATAAACACAGAGATTATTTTTTGTCTCATTCAGTATCTACTCTGTCTTTTGACTTTCCTTTTGCAAGGTAAAAAATGGAGAGTCTTTTTCTTCTTGTGGGACAGGCTGAGGACGAATTAAATCAAGACTGTTCCAAAGGTATACAGCACTCATGCATTAGTCAAGTAAACTATTAATTGGATTCAATTAATAGAATATAAATAGATAACTGTTCTTCATTTTTAAATTAAAGTATTAGAGGGAAAGTAGAAAAATGCTTAAGAAAAAAAAAAAAAACAACACATTTTTTTACATGTTCACAGTTGAAGAAGCCATCATTGTTTTCATACAGTTTGATTCTTTCATAGAACTTTATACATATGAGATACATAGGTTTTTTTTCAGTAAAAAAAGAAAGATTTGAAAATGAAGCACTGTTTATGTTCTATGAGACTGACACTGTAAAGGTCTTAGTGTTTTACTGGAATATTACAAATCTAAATTAATTAGTGCTAATAAATTAGTCCTGGACTGTAAGTTCAACAATAATAATTGAAAAAAAAAATCAAACCAAAATATAATACATCATTTAAATCAATTTGATTTTGGATTATATTTAAATTTTTTCTATAATTTTGTTTTAATTTTTTTTCTTCTTTTGATTATATTTCTGATTTAACTTTTATCTCCAAACCTTGCTACATATTATGCTTTTAAATAGTTATTTTTCTTCTACAGTATTTTATTCTGTTAATTTCTTTCATAAACTATAATTCAATAGAAGTCAAAAGTTGAATTACTTCAATTACTAGTAGTTCCATATCCGTACTATATGACCTGTGTCTAGTTTCTAGAAATATCCAGCCTACCTGTCCTACTTCCTCCTGGCTCAATCCCAAAAGTGTAAAGTTCCATGAGATTTCGTTTTTCCTTTTTCTGAGATTATAATTTTCCCTTACTTTTAAAAAAAGAGCAAATCATAGTACCTAAAAAATTCAAAAGTGAGGAAATTAAACCTTATTGCAAATGGGCAGTCTATTTAAGCAGCTAAAAAGCTTACCAAACACTGAATGATCTAGAAATTAACATTCAATTAGCTGTTGAACTATTACTTTTTTCACTATTGAAAGGTCAACACAGTAGAAGAAACAGTGCTGTAAATGGATCATTAAAGTGCAAACTGAGATATTCCTGTAACTATTTTTAATTACCTCACTAATGTTATAGAAAATGAATTAAATGGAAAGGATTGAAGTTTGAAAAATCCAAATGTCATCTAAGATGTCTGAATTCAATAATTTTAGTTCAGACGTTGTCTCCTTGGCAATCATTGCAAGCTTACTATATGTACCTGCAATGTGCTTTCTCAGTTACTTCAGAAATAGGAATTTCACAAAGGATTGTGTAATTTCCTGACTAATTTCTGGAATTTTTAGTTTAAAATCTTGTAAGTGCAAGCATACTTTTACACTTTAGTGTGAATAAAAAATAAAAGAGAGATAGTCATAAGCAACAGACAAGACTTTGCATGGAAAATCAGCTGATGTAATAAAAATGTAAAATACTGTTTTACAATGTAAGCTTAATACCACTACTGATAATGTTAACAATTAAATCGTAAGAAAACAATCACATGACCTTTTATTCTAGGCACTTGTAGTGTCTATGTTGGAAATGAACCATAACAGTGACTGTAATCAAATTTACTTTTCCACACAGAGATTTTGACTTTTCTCAGTTTCAGTGGAAAAAGATCATTCATCATTTAAGAAATACAATTTCTTAAGATCAAAGCCTTAAGAAAAAAATTTCTGAAGTCTGTTTTAGTCCTCTGTTCTGTGGGGATTTTTAATTTGTTTTGTTTGTTTGTTTTTACTTATTACAGATAGTAGAATCCTTTTCTGCTATTATATTGTTTCCTTTACTAGTGGCTAAATTAAAATTATCTGTTAAAAATGCTAATGGTTCTTTATTTCATTCATATCAAGTAATGAGTACATATTGTGAAATGGTTTTTGACTTTTGTCTTTCCTTGTTAAAAAAGGTAGAAACATTTGCATAATCTAAACTTAAACTTCAAGACTTTGATTTTAGTGTCATCTGGGACCGTGATATTAAAAGCATCCTGTTCTAACTAGTCAAGACGCTCTATTCCCCCTAATCCCTCAAGTAAAATAAAGAATATTCCCAGAATCTTTCAAAATAAAACCTATTTATTATCATTCAACATTGCTTCCTATTCTTTTTTTAATCTGCTTTACACATTTTAAGATATATTTCAGAAAATATGGATTTGGGGCTGCAGCTTACTGCATGATATTTTTGACTAATTGTATGAACTATTGCAATTTGTGATGACACGCTCTAAAAGATGAGGATCAAACATTGTATGGAAAGACATTATTCATCTCTATATATAGCATAAAGTGTTTTTCTGTTCACAAAAAGCATAGCACAGCTGCCTAGATAAATTAGGAATGTTGTTGGCTGAAGTGTTTTTGTGAATCATCATTCAGCAACATTGCCAGAGACAGGATATTGATGCCAATGAACCAATAATGTGTGCAAGTGAGGTAAATTGCCTGAACTACTAATTTACATCCTGGGTTAAATCTAAGATATAATAAATTGTTTGTATTGTCTTTTTTAATTGCATTGTTTTCTGCAAAGCATTACTAATAGATATTCTTTAATAAATTAATTGTTAATATAATGGATAATTTATCCTAATTGACAATTTCAATTTTTTTAAGCAAATGATTTCTTTATTTTAAAATAAACCTACTTCAGTAAAATAGAAAAAAAAATCAAGATCAAAACTCATATTTTACTCCAGATGCAAAGCAAAATATTGCAAGTGGATTCCCCCACTGCTACAAGTAGATCACTTCATAGTTGCAGCAAAGGTGACCAATAGTATTCTGGGCTGCACCAGTAAAAACACCATGAGTAGGTCAAGGAAGATCACTTTTCTCTTCTACCCTGCACTGTTGATGCCACATGTGAACTGCTGGGTGCAGGCCTTGGTTCCTCAGTGCAAGGGAGACCCGCATAGAACAGAGCAAGTCCAGCAAAGGGTCAGGAGCACGATTTAGGTCTTGGAGCATATATGATGTGAGGAGAAACTGAGAGAGTTTATTATCACTTATCACTGTGCTTACGTACCTGGGGGTGGGAGTAAAGAAAACAAAATCAGACCTTCTCAGTAGTGTTCAGTTAAGAAACAAGAGGACATGAAAACAAACTGAAAAGCAGGAAATACCATTTAAATGTGAGAAAATATTTTTACTATGAGGGTTACTAAGTGCTGGAGCATGTTGATCAGAGAGGTTGAAGTGGAGTCTCCATTCCACTAAATACTCAATCCCTAACTTGACACAGCCTGGGGCAATTTACCTTGGCTCAATATGCTTTCAGCAGAGGGGTTGGACTAGACAAATTCCACAGTTTCCTCTCAACTTCAATGATTTTGTGATTCAGAAAAACTCCTCTGCACTAAAAATAAACTTTCAGAGCAGAAGACTATTTTATTTTTTTAATGTAAAGTTGGAAGCATATACATGTAAGCAGGTGTCCAAAACTCAGACCTTTAGGAAGATTTAGCAAGTTAAAAAATGAAATATGATTCTGGTCCTTCAACATCCCTTCCCATGTTTATTTCTATTATTTCTGTAAGACTTGTTTCTTGCATCAGTGGTTCAATTAATGTCATTGAGCTTTATTTACCTAAAATTTAGTTGTGAGCAAGCTTTTGAATGTTCAGAGCATTTGTCATTTGTTAGGAGTTGTAGGTACCTTCACACTGTAATTTATTCAGTCTAAATAAATATGTCCACATTTGTGAAGATGTGCCTATCTTTTTCCATTAACAATACAGAGACTACAAAGCCTAGGCAGTAAAAGAGTAACAGGCCTGTAACTTTTATATGGATGATATAAAGTGAGATAAATGCAGAACAAGACATGGGTAAGTCAGTAAAGTGCCCTTCTTAAATTTGTATGCAGATGTGGATGTACTGTCAAAGGTAAAATGTCTATAAGATCCTACAGTGCTTTCACTAGGAACAGATACTCTGGGCTCAATTTAATTGTGCCAACCAAATATTCAGTATTATTTGACATACTGAGGGCATTTGAGACATCCTCAAAGAATTTGCAGGCACTTTATGTCCCATACACAGTTTGATAATCCATGCCGTTCTGGGGGCCAAGCATTTTCCATGGAGGCTCTGGGAGTTTGTATTTCACCAGATACCTTTCTCTGCGTGACTGAAATGAGTCTGTGAAAAGAATCAAGCATTCATAAACTGTGCCACAGTATTACTGAACTTGGTTCAGAACATGCTTAAGAAGTTACTCTATGTGTTATTGTATTTTAAAATACATGTGCATGTATATTATAGAAATTCTGAACAAGTTATTCATGAGAAACATCACACTCTAGGGAGGTATGCAAAACTGAAAAAAGGCCATAGTGACATAATTTAGCATAGTAAATGTTGGACATGAATATAACCTCTTGACACAGGAGAGTATCTTGAAGAACATTTAGAGAAGAAGTGTTATCAATTATTTAAATCTTATACTTTGCACCTGTCACAGTAGAAGTTATTTCCATTAACAAAATAAATGAAAAAATATCCATCTAGCCTTGCCATGTGAGCTTGCCAATGTAGCTTGCAGTTTATCAGAGTAGGGGAGCATATTTTCTTCTATCTTATTTTTTATTGGGTTGTTTTGGTTTTGGTGATTTTTAAATTTTTTTTTGCATAAGTAGCAGAAACATTAAATATATTTATTTATATAATTTATATAATGTAATATGTTTTATGTATAATATCTTATAATAATTTCAAACTCCAGTTAAGCACAACACAATTAGAGAAGAGATACCGGCTTTTTAAAGTGAAGGCTTTTGATGGATCTCCCACAAGTTTATTGTGGTTTTTATGTCTAGGAACTTTTGTCTCTAAAGCCAGCGGGGAATCTTGCTTAAAAATGGAAAGCACAGTGTGTCTCCTATCTGTGTAAAGATCATATCATTCTTATCCACTGTTATCTTTTTTCATTCAGTTAGTGGTCGATACTTTGTTATTTTGTCATTACCGAGGGAGGGAAAATTAGATGCACTATATTTTCTATGATATAATGTAAGATATATTGCATATTATATGAAATGGATTTAATAAACAGTAAATATTTACAATCAATTTATTTTCAATTTTTTTTTTAAACTCCAGAAAAGCTGGGGTCTCACATGAGCAAACATTGTACAGAGATTTTGGATACATAGCTTATTGTAAGTACTTTTTTATATACATGTGCATATACCCATATATATCTTCCCTATTGTCTTCTTATATTTTTCAACCTGACTACTGGAAATACTTCCCTTCTTCCACAATTTCCACCATCAGAGGCCCCAGAAACACCATGATGAAAAAAAGACCAGGGATAAAATATGACCATACTTAATTGTAAGTACAATGTTCACTTGCTATTTGGGGTTTGGTTTGGTTTGGTTTGGTTTAATGGGATGAGAGAAAGGCTGAGTACTTGCAGCAGCTGTAGTAAAAAAAGAGATGGAATAGGTATAAAAGGAGGGAGCACAGCAGGTGGTGTTGCCTCTGTAGATACTTACAGATTCCCTCACAGTACTCGGGGGACTGGTACAAATACTTCCCACTCTTCTTCACTAGAGACTTATTTTCTTCACTTAAAAAAATTCATTTAGTTAGCCATGTGCTAAATAAAAGTATCAGAAACTCCTGGAAGAAAAGGCAGAGGTGAAGTCCCTCAAGCATGTTGGAATCATTTTGGTATTGCATTGCTTAGGCTTCCTACGCCTGACTGGTGACATTTTGTGGTTGCAGACAGAAACTGTAAGTTCTGCATGTAACCCTTTGAGGTGGTTTATGACTAAAATCAGTTATACTAGGTAATGTATACAGCTCCTAGTACTGTATATTGACCACTTTTAAATTCTGAATGCATTTCTCCTCCTACCTCTTTGTGAAACATCTATGTTTTATTTTACGCCCTCACAGGCAGCTGAACTGAGACCACAGCAGGGAAGGAGATGGTTAGGGCTCAGATGTTTAGATAGCTTGCTATCTAAAACAGTAAGTAAACTGGTGGTACAAATCTATCAGACATTTATAAAAATCCTACTAATGTATATGTTTTTACATGCTCAATTGCCTTTGAAAAATTATCCTTAGGTGCTTGTGTAATATAAGCAGTTTACAGCAGAGTTGGGAGTCAAATCCAACTTTGCTAAATATTAGATTAAGTTCCTTAATCACTAGAAAATCCTTCACTTTTGACCTAAAAATCTATTTAATACAACACCTTGCCTTAAGAAAAACAACATTTGAGGCATTCTGTGCAGACTTATGTGAATGTTTATCTTCAGCAGTAGGGAAGTAGAAAGGAGAATAATTTTTTTTTTCATAAATTTGTAAATATTTAAAATAGACTATGAACAAAATTTCTGTCCATGCTTTTCAAAGATATAGTCTGCTTATCCATTTAACAGAGTATTTTTTATAGACACTACTAGGAATATGTGACCAGTTTATATCTTCTCATCCCCCCTCCTGCAATGAGCATTCCTGTGCCCTGCCTTTTAACAATCCTAGTGCTCTCTTTGCCAGCAGGCATTCAATGCTGCAAATTGAAACACATTGGCATTCCATTTCACTTGCACGTTTGGGCCATTTCCTCTGCATGGAGCAGAGAACGAGCTGCAGCTCTAACTGAGAGTATCAATGTCTGTGTAAGTGAAAGAAATTAATGGATCAAACATGCCTATAGTCTGTATTTCTGAGCATAGATTCCTCTGAGCAATTAACTACTCTTGTTTAATTCTGGATGTGCTAATCTATAAGAAAATACAGGCAAGGTCACTCAATGCTGCATTCTTCAGCTTCTCTGAACAAGGTTGTCTGAGATAATAAATGCATATTTTAGTTTTCTGTCTTATGTTGTTTTCCTCACATAGAACTGGGAAAAAGAGAAAACACACAAATATGATATTCCAATGGGAAGAGATAAAAAGAGAGCACAATGTTTCATAGTGTAGTTTCTTTACTGAATGAGACTAGTTAGGAAAGGATCTGATTTGTTCTAAATATCTCTATATATTTACCCATTTTTTTGACCAAATATCAAAAGAAAATTGACAGAAAAGTAAAGTCAATTCATGGCATACAAAAGCAAGTCTTTAGGAAGTCCTTCCAGTACCTAGAGGTATGCATGGAACTTCTCCCATCATTATTCCAACTGATTATTACAAATTTCAGTATTGTTTCAGTAGTGTTTTAGGACACATTTCACAAAATCCTTGTATACTCAAATGTAGCAAATACGAATGCTAGGTTGACCAAAGATGATAATTCTCTATAGAGTTCTTTCTCAAATTTCCATGACTTAACAACGTTCTGTCACTTGTTTACACATCATTTTATCTGAATAACTTTTTTTCCTCATTCTTCAGTCCTTAGTTTTGTTGCTATGTCAAAAGACTTCATTCAAGACAGATTTTTGCATTTTGGTTTTTTTTCCCAGTGAATTACTTTAATAGACACTGCATATATCTGAAATTTGTGAAAGATAATTACAAGGGATGTAATAAACATTTTCCTTTGAGTATGATATATATTCAGTTTGTCTTTTCATTTTCAGTGTTACCTTAAAAGTAATCTCAAAATTGCAAGACTGTGAAAAAGTTGACAGTCTATAACACAAACACATTAAATTACAGGTGTTTGTCTTGCCACAAATATTGGTTCTAGATTCTGACACTGACATTGATGAGTTCTGTATATTGACAGCTTAAGACAAAAGACTGAAATGCACACAGAAATAATCCTCTAGACTTGAGTCTCTTGGCAGCAGAATATTTGACAGCCCTAATTATCTTGACTGGAAAATGAATGTCTATGAGCTTAGATAGGTTGTGATATTTTACTAGTTTGTCAAAACTTAGACTGTAAAGAATGTGAATCTGGTGTCTTGGGGGAAAGATTGTCATTGCCTACATAGTATAACTTGAAAAATATTGAAAACATCTTACTTGATATAAACTTTGCAATTTTTTTTCTAAATAACTTTGAAGTGAAGTTAGACTACTGTTTAACTTTGGATGACCTTGTCAGAGGAAGATATTTACAAAAAAGGTAGATATTAAGATTGCAATGTAACTCAGAGGCCATAAGTCTAGTTGCCAAAAATCTTGTTTTTTTTTACCAGATTGCTCAGGAACTGGTTCTCGAACAGGAAAGGAGCTCCATGAATGAGTAATTATATTTATGTCCTTATGAATATTTTCTGAACTTTACAAATAAAGTCTTCAAAATCTATAATTTGAATATCTGTCATATGGCAGTCATACTTGTTCTTGTACTTCACACAAGAGTATGTAAAAAGCACTTTATCTGTAGTCTACATGAGCCTATGTCAAACAATTTATGTTTTTAGCGTCACTATGAGCCTCGTTAGAACAAACTCAATTACAACAGTGATGTTTTGTAAATATGTTTTATTTCTCCTATGATTGAGACAGAAAATGATGTTTTCATTTCTTTTTAGATACAAATAACAATGAAAAACAGAATAATCTTTTAAGAAATCAACACTACTCTTGACATCTTCACTACATCTTCATCTACATCTCTACATCTTCACTACTCTCATCAGCATGTTTCCGTGTTCTTTGTGTGATAAAAATTTGTGTTAATGGTATAGTAAAATTTACTATATGTACTAATGTATACAGAAAGCCTCTTCAGTGCTGATCTCCTTCTGATCTGCACTTGCTTGAGCATGCAGGAATTAAATTCTCCTTTCACAGCAACATTTGAACCTTATTTTCAAATACTTCTATAATTTTCTTATAAATTGCATTGACATCAAACTCTATTATTATCTAACATTACCCAAAATGGTTTTTATCTACTTCTACAACTTCTAAAATCCAGTTAATGTAAGATAAATTTTAGTAGGTTTCTTTCTTTGTTTTCTTTCCTTCTCTTTCTCTCTTTCTTTCTTTCTTTCTTTCTCTCTCTCTCTCTCTCTCTCTCTCTTGCTCTCTCGCTCTCTCTTTTTCTCCCAGTGCCAGGGAGGTCAACATTAACATTATTAACTATAATATAACACTTTTTGGAGATAAAGAATGAGGAGACATCTAAAACTAGTGATAGGTCCTGACATGCTACAGGAAGATTAAAGTGATGTAGACAAAGTAAGTCAGAAAATTAAGTGGGCTCAAATCACAATGTGCTGCCTGAGCTTAAAGACAGACATGATGAACCAAACACAAAAAGAGAAAAGAATTAAATAAGGAAAAAATGTCTGCTTAGCGAAGATCAATGATCATTAATACATATTTAAACAAAAACATCCACTTAAAAATGAAGACAATTTAGTAAGACAGATGAGCGCAGTTCAAACTAATATTTTTTATTATTAAAAACTAATATTTAAATTATATTAATAATATTATTATTAAACTAATATTTTTTAATATTAAAATTAAAATATGAAGAACACAAAGAATTCAATAAAACCAGCTGCATTTCATGTTTACTATACCATTCCCTGAGAAAACCGGCACCCTCTACTTTTTCTATGGTTTTAATATGATCCTTGATCACGGACAAGTACCTAAGATAACTGTGATTGATTTTTTTTACACATATTCCCACTTTGGTATTTAAGCATCATAGGTGTTACTGCTTTTTCCATCTGGATTTTAAATACTCAAATAACTGTCGATGGCACAACACAGTTTTCATACAGTTTGTATATGATAACCAAAATAAACCCTGCTGTAAATTAAAAAATCTAGGATGCTAGGAATTTCAATAATATTTGTCTTGCCAATAATGTTTTTGTGATTTTTTTTAATGAATACAACTTCTTTCTTTTTTTTTTTTCTTTTCTTTATTTTCCCCCATATGGATCAGTTAGTTTGTTTAGAACTCACATAGCCAGCCATAAATGTCAAGACATGACATTCTCAAGTCTCCTTTTTTAAATGAAGCCCTTACAGAATGCAATTCATATGATCCTAAAATAAACATATAACATTAGTTAGATTAAAAATCCTATCTTTTTTTTTTCTTCTTTTTTATCAAAGGTATCTTAAAGTGACCATGTCAGAGCTTCAATCTAACCTGTAACTATAGTGCAATCATAGAACGGTTAAGGTTGGAAAAGACCTTTAAGAACAAGTCCAACCATCAACCTAGTCCCACCATCATGCTCACCACTAAATCATGTCCTCAAGTGTCATACCCATATGCTTTTTCAACACTTCCAGGGATTTAACTACAACCTGGGCAATCTAATCCAATTCCTTAGAACTCTTGTGATTTTTTTTCCCAAGTATCTGATCTAAAGTTGTTCTGGCACAACTTCAGCCCCCATCTTGCTACAAGCTCCTTTCAGGGCATTGTAGAGAGTGTTAAAGCCTTCCCTTCCTTTTCTCCAGACTAAATACCACAGGTCCCTCAGCTGCTCTTCATAAGACTTGGGCCCCTGACCTTCACCAGCTTTGTCATCCTTCTCTGGACAGGCTCCAGCACCTCCAAGTTCTTCCTGATTTAGGGGCCCCTGAACTGAACACTGGATTTGAAGGGAAGCCTCACCAGGGCCAAGTACAGAGGGACAATCGCTGCCCTGGTCCTGCTGGCCACACTATTTCTGATATGGGCCAAGATGCCTCCTAGGCACACATACTGGCTCAGGTTCAGCTGGCTGTCAACAAACACTGCCAGGTCCTTCTTCCTCTCAGCAGCTGTCCAGCCACTCATCCTCAAGCCTGTAGCTCTGCATGGGGTTGTGATCCAAGTGCAGGATCCAACACTTTGCTGGTGTTGGGCTGCTTAATGCAAGACAGAGATTATCTGGTAAAGGCTTCAGTTATGTCTACATCACTGTATTCGCTACACAGATAGTTGTTGAATCTTTTTAAATGACTAAATAATCACTTTTCAAGTATGCGCTTATGTCTGGGTACCTACAGCACAAAGTATTTGGTTGCTTGCATTTAGTTGCTTGCGTTGGTTATACTGTGCTAATTGTTTTCATTGTAAAAATAATTGATCTGATCAGCAGTCTAATCTGATCACAATATCTTTTTTTATAAATTAATATTGTGGGGTTTTAAATATTCTTATTGCCTCTCTGTATTCTAAATTGAACAAAAAACTAGTTACCTGACTGCAAATTTTGAAGATAACAAAATTTGGAACTGGGTGACAAAATGAATGTAAATATTAAACCAGAACTTTTTAAAATTATTTTGGATGCTATGACATCTAATTAAATTACTCCTTTGTCTCTTCAATATAATGGTTTTAACTGGAAGCAGATCTAAACACTCAAAATGAAACAGGCAAGATTTCACATTTCGCAGATTATATATTTCTGAATCATAGGCTTGTAAGTCAAGACCTTTGGATACTACTGGCTTACATAGAAAAATATAATGCTTTACTGTCCCAATCATTTGAGGTTTTACAGTCCATAATCTAGAGGAAATAAAATTTGTGTTTGCCACAGTGTTGATTAGCAGTAGCTAATGAGGTTGAGTTTCCAGAAATTAACCTTCATACGGGACAAGAACTAGAGAACATTATTTGCTTGCTTTACCATTAATTTTCATTGTAAAAACAGCTGTGTCTAAGGACTTCTATTTTACAGGCACATTTTATTTCCAGGCACATGGCGGAATTCTAGGGGATGTCCTGTGCAGGGCCAGGAGCTGGACTTCTATAATTTTTGTGGGTCCCTCCCAGCTCAGCAAATTCCATGGTTCTTCCATAAACCATTTCAATTTTGTGAATGACTTGTTGAAAACAAATATAAGTTAACATAATGAAGTGCAAAATACTGTCTTCAGTAAAAGGCTGACCTTGACTGGCTGGCAGATAGACATCCTGATTGTCTTTCAATTCCCCTCCTCATCAGGAAAGGGAGAAAATAAGACGAAAGATCTTGTGGGTCAAGATAAAGATAGGAACTCTGGGAGGTGATATCATGGAGCATCTATATGGTGAAGGACTACAGACTACGGGGGGACACTCTATAACAGGGAAAAAGTGCAAGGAGAAAGGAGTGGCAGAGAGGAAGTTTTACTGACCACGAACCTTCATTCCCAGGGGACAGGAGGACAGGTGGATAAGTTGGGTATAAAGGAGTCAACCTGAGTCTGGGGATAAAGGGGGTTGAGGGACACGGGGAAGGTATCCAGAGTTTTGTCTTTTTTTTTTTCTCTCTCTCTACCCAAATGTTTATTTGTTGGCAATAAATTAAAATTAATTTTTCCAAAGTCAAGTCTGTTTTGCCTGTGTCAGCAGTTGGTAAGAAACCTCAGTGTCTTTATCTCAAATTAGCAGCTTTTTAATCTTATTTTCTTCCCCTGTATTATTGAGAAGGGTAATGAGAAACAATCTGGGTAGATATCTAGCATCTGGCAAAGGTCAGCCCACTACACTTACTTGTGAGTACAAACATACTTTTTGTGGTGCTTGATGGGCTTAAACAACACATACAAAACACAGGTGAAAGCACTCGGTAAGAATTTTTCAACCTGAAAAGTAACAATCTGTGCCTGCTGGCATGAGGTGATTTCTAGAATTTTCCTATAACAAATATCCTAAGACAAACTGAGAACATTTATCAATGAAGTTTTAGCTTGATGTTAATTTCTGATATCCAAGCATTGTTTCTCAGTATCAACAATCTCTCTAAAGCATTACGTGCTTTCCCTTAAAACATTGAAGCTTATATATTTCCACTGAAATAAGTTATTACAGACATGAGGATAAAAACCATTTCTAAATAACAAAAATAATGAGGAAGAAAAAATAATGTACATTTAATGTACAATGAACGTTTCTTTTTTTTGTTTTTTTCACTGGGAGAAAAAAATAGTTAAATCCATCAACTCAGTTAAACAGTAACATGCCTGGTACTTAAACACTTATAGAACTGTTTCCTAAGTGGAAAGAAATCAGAAAGCAAACCAAAAAATCATAGTTTAAAAACAGATCCAAATGAATAAGTTTTCTTATTAACATTACTGAAAAAAAGAACACAAGCTTTTGCAAAGTTTGAAAGCCTTTTAAAGTAATTTTTTGGCATCTGTAGCAATGTTTCAATTACTGTGTGAAAATCTGGCAAGTTTCTTTTTAAAAGCTTAAGAAAATCTCATATAACAGATAGATCCAACCCATTCTAATTTGCACAAACCCTAATGATTTCTGAGGTCCTAGTTAACTTAAACTTATACAGTATTTTTCCTCTTATGACACCTTGAAAAGATATGTTTGTAGTCATATTTTTATTGGCACTAAGCTCTGTTATGTAGAGGCACATTAATTTTACACTATGTGACAATTACTAAAGTAGAGGTGATTACTTACAAAAGGGAATTTAAAGTGCATAAACAGTTTGAACTAAGTCTCTTAAATTAATATTTCATTGAAATGTCTCATTCTGAGTAAATGAAATAGTGGTAGATCTTGCAGTTCAATAAAGAGAAATAGAGTTTATTAGATTATCCAAAGATAGTCAAGGAATTAGAATCTATATGAACAATATTTTCTAAATAGTAAAAAAATGTTAGGAGATAGCAGACCATGAAGGTTTTCACAAAGTGAAATGAGAATTGTGTCACAAATGACCAACCCCTAGTTACTGACTGATATGCTAAAGGTAAGTAACAGTGCTGGGGCAATAAGCCTAGATAGTCAAAATTTCCTTGTATAGACTATTCAGATTATATTAACATGAATCCATTTACTATAGCAGTACTGAGTCCTTACACACCATCTCCTGTGAGATGTTTCAGCCCTGCTGTACTTTATTCAAACCCAGTTAATATATATATGCTGTTTATAGATGTTGATTTTATGCATATATATATTTTATAGATACATATATTAGATATGTATGTGCTTGTTTATTTATGTCTGCTTGGATGCGTCTCTGTGAGATATGCTCCAATTTGCTCCTCCTTTTTTTGGGAGGGGCAGGTAGAAGGCGGGTTTGAAACAAAGAACAAAAAGAAATTTACCTACTGCAGTGCCCATACCTCCCTGACCTCCATTCTGTGTATTAGCCACTTGACTACCTCCAATTTCCAAGCAAGAATAAGTATTTTATTTTCAAAATGAATTTAAACCAGGATCCATAGTTTTCTCCACTGAGTGGAAACTGGAGTTTTCTAGCACAGTGACAGATGGCAAAATCAGTGTCCATGTACTTCTACCATAATTTGCAAATGCAAAAGCGAAGAAAAAAATCTGAAACTATTATAAATTAGTCATTAATTTTTCAATTTTGTTTCTAGATGCTGGTTCAAGTGTCAAAAGAATAAATTTAAAACCCTCTATAAAAGGGCAGTTTTGCAAAAAGGACTAGTGTGCGATGAATTAGACTCTTCCTATACAGCACTGAGCTGATTGCAAAACAAGGATGTAATTTCATGCCTTTACAACTAACATTTCAAAAAAGGTGCAATTTGAATTTCACACTTGTCAGCAGTGATTATGATCTAGCTTAGCCTTTTGTTGGGTGAAAATGTTTTGACACTAGATTTATAAGTTTCTTAAAGATTCTGTCCTTCTGACTTTAAGTTCAGTTTTGACAGTCACTTCTGATTAACTCTGGCCCATGAAAGTGTATTAGACATAACCCCATTAGTTTACCAGACTTTATGTTCTCTCTTTCAAAGCAGAAATAATACAGAGATTTTCTGTTACAAGGAGGTAATCTTCAATCCTTACTTATGACTCTCTTTGAGTAACACCAGTTTAGTTGGATTACTTGTCATTCCATGTTTTCTCAGCCTGAGTCAAGGTATCAGAACATATGTGATAACTGCTGTTTTCTCTCATTCTTACTTTATATTCTTACTTTATATTCTTACTTTATATTCTTACTTTACATTATATTGAATTGTCCAGGTGTTTAAGCAACCATTACATAACATTTAAAACCAGTCAATACAATTTATATTGCTTTAAGAAATGGAGAAGGAACTAGTAACCTCAACAGAACTATGCAATGCTGCTTGAAATGCTGATGAATAAGCATCTGTGAGGGATTGGTAGATAAAACAAAATACATGGGCATCTCTTCTGAAATTACAGATGAAATAGAGATGGGCTATTAAGGGATTTAAAGTGGCACTGTGAAGCTGCATGAACCCAGATAAACAGCTGAATCCTGCTCTCCAGTATAACCATTTTAAGGTGACAATATCATACAGAGAAATCTCTTCACTGATCCTGAAGATAAAGCCCTCCATAAGGAATATACGACTAATATTCAGCTTTCATGAAAGCATGATTTCCTTTTATTGCTCCAAAATAATTGCTTCATCAAATCAGCAAATTATTTTCATGTGTTTTATTGGTTTGGGTTTTTTTAAAATTTTGGCTGATCTACCATGACCTTGTCATTATATTCTTTCTGGAGTCTGAAAATTTAAAAAAAAATCAAATCATGACCCCCAAGAGGCCAAAACCTAATTAGAATAAAATTGTAATTAATTCAATTACAATGTTTTGTTTGCAGCTGTATTTTCAGTTTTAAGTCTACCAAGCATTTACCATTTGATTTTGAATTACGTAAGTCTCCTAACTCAAATATATTACAGTATGTAGTAGAATGTGTAACAGCAATGTAAATATATTAACCTTACTAAATGTATCAGCCAGATATGTTGCTTTAGAAGAAAGTAGTCAATTCCTTCAGTAGATCCACTTTCCTTAGTTTTTATTAATTGTACTACCCCACTGCACAATTTATTTTCTCTATCCCTCTTTTTATGTTTTAATCAATTTGTATATTAGGTCACTATTTTTGCAGATCATCTCCAAATTGGCCAATATTGGTTTTCTTTTTTTTCCTAACACACATAAGCCCTGTTTTGTTATCACTTGTTGTGAGAGACTGGAAGGATTGCTGACTTGAAACATTTCGGGTGTGTATGTGTGGGAGAAAGGGAAGGTCAGGCCATGCCCTGGTGAGGCAGTGCTCTGTTCTGTACATCCCACTCTCTCCAGGCCTGTACCCCATCCCTGCAGTGGCCACCAATCCCTGGCACACCAGAGGCAATGCTCCACACCTGTCCCTGGAGCCCCTATCCCAGCTCCTGAGTAGCCAAATGACCAAAGTCCCACCTGGGGGTAGGGCCCAGGAAAGCCAAAGGGTGCTTAAGGCAAAGCATGAAGTGAGCATGTCTTGATCCCACCTCCTCATGGAATTTCTGTCAGTAAAACACCACTGGAACCAGGAATGATAGCTATACTTGTTCTTTGTTATATCTTTTCTGTCTTTCTCCTCTTCATGCTCCTCATTTCCTCTTCTTGGAATTTTGAATAACTTAAAACT
Organism: Molothrus aeneus; assembly: GCF_037042795.1. Taxonomy (NCBI): domain Eukaryota; kingdom Metazoa; phylum Chordata; class Aves; order Passeriformes; family Icteridae; genus Molothrus; species Molothrus aeneus. Next base: position 70,365,651 of record NC_089647.1, on the reverse strand, counting down.
GAATGAGCTTGGAGTTTTGAGTGGACTAAGTTAATGCTTTGTGAACTGTTTTATGTTGATTGGGTGCTGCTCTAAACTTTTGCAGGTCTTTGGTTTTCTGAAGTTGCCAGTAAAGTTTTTTGTTGTTTTGACCTCTTGCGAATATCTTGAAGATATTTCTACCGTGTGTCTAGCTCAGAGTCCAGGAACATCTGTAAGCCGTGCTAAGCGTACCATTGAGTGAGTTTTCTGAGGCCTTATATTTGTACTGATTATATTAATATATATATCTACCAATGGAGTAATATTAGATATAGGATATTATTTTCAAAATATCCTACAGCTGTTATTTTAAAAAAATCTTTCCCAAAAAATGCTATCTACAGCAAATTTCCCTCTGTGTTCCTTTCCTGTCTCTCCATTTTTCCCAAATGTTAAATCCTAATAATTACTGCTGTAAACTCTTCTTTTTTCTCATTTCTATTTGGTACTTTTATTGATGGTTTTTGCCATTTCTTAGTTTTTTTGAGATTTTTACATTGAAGTTTTCTTGGGAGTCAAGATGAGAGAAACCAAAAAATTGAGGTCTTGTCAGTATATAAGAACATAAATGGCATCTCATTAATTATAAATAATTTTGGTCATTTAAAAAGCATTTGTTGTACTTTGCCACCAAATTATTTTATACAAACCAAAATGTATATTCTTCTAAGGATCAGTACTAACCTAATATTTTAAAAGTTAGTTTCAATGTAACTAGTCAGCTATGCCCAAAGGACAGTAGAATAAAGACTCTATACTTTGATAAGGAATTAAACAAATAAACACAGTTGGTCTTAAAAAGTCTTGCCTTTTCTTCTGTAAAAGAAAGTTGTTTAAGAATCTCCAAGTAAAAGATGTGAATGGAATTGACCATGCCATTCAGATGCCAAATACTGTGAGTACTGGTCTACTTTCTGCTCCCTCATTTGTGACATCTCTTTAATTGAGCTGGGGAATCTTTATAACCCCAAGAAACAACTAAGTTTAGTTCTTTAATAATACAGCACTTGGTGCTGTAAGATCCTGAAGGATATTTTTCTATAAGTACAAAAGTACATTCACACTTGGCTTCTGTTTCCATTTAACCCACAGACCTGTGAAGAGTTAATCAATTAGAAATAATTACTTCAGGTCATGCACAGAGAAAAGGAGAAAAACCATATTTGTAACAGGTTTCAAAATCAAGGCAGTGTATCAGGCCCTGGGATAAAATATGATGCATTTGCATATGACAATTCCTTCAAAATTGTTTATTAGGGTTGTAACTTCTAAGACTTAATAATATCACTTGTATTATTAAAGTTTCTTTTTCTCCAAAAGCCACTGCTCTATTCGCCTTTGTTTAGAGCAAGCAGTCAAGGTCATTTTTTGTTTTAATGGCAACTAGATTGTCAATGTCAGCTTAAAAGTTCATGCAAGTTAAAAATTAGACACTGTATGGTTCTCATCTCTAAATTTTATGCTATTTTTATGCAATTTTTTATGCCAAAATAACGGTTTTCTTTGTTTGTTAATGACTTTTCCACAAAATGAGTTCTTCAGGTCACCTTTTGGCTCTAGTGTTTGCAAATGTGATATAAATAGATACATGTGACTGTAAAAGACATTTCAAAACAACATTTGAGTAGTAGATATAAATACCTGCTAGGCATGGGAGCTCAAGCAGATACAGTAACACCATGAAATGCCATATTTTTTCCTTTAAATTTGTAATTGTGTAATCTTATAAAAGAATATTTTTTTACCCTCTTTTTAAAAATTATATAACTTACTAGGAAATCCCAGACTTTTCAATTTTTTTAGCTTCATTCTGGTTAAAAAATCATTTGCTTATACTGACAATGGCCTGTGTTTTCAGTGTCCCCATTTAGTTCTAGGTGATTTGCAGTCTTTATACAATTTCTGTTTTGATGGTTTGGACAGTGTAACGATGTCCAAGGCTACACATTGTCTTTAGAAGACTGTTGGGATTGTTTACTTATTTACCAAGCATTTATCAGTGGGACTGAACAGATTTTTTTTTAATTGAAGTGAGAAGCTTACATAAGAAGAGGAGAGAGCAAGACAAAATGGGACTTTGTTCAGTTTAAAGAGGATTAGGAGGGAAAGATGCCACAGGGCATAAAATTGTGAGAAAAATTCTCCAGTTGGACTCAACAATTATTACTGTTAATTTTTTATAAAGCATTTTTCTTATCAGTGGAGTGGAAAATTATGCACAAACAAGTTTACAAATTCAGAAAATATAAGTGAGTAATTGGGTGATTGAATGTGAAAATAATGGAAAATCACAAAATCACAGAATGGATTAGGTTAGAAGGGACCACTGCAGGTCATTTGGTCCAAAGTCCCTGCTCAAGCAAGGCCACCCCAGAGGACATTACTCAGGGTTGCAACCAGATGGTTCTTAATTATCTCCAGTGAAAATGAGTACTTAATTCCTATAGTATTTATTATAAATTGACTGTGGCCAGCAGTTACTGATTTGATAACAGCAGATTTTCAAGGCACTCTTTTGGCTTTTTTTTTTTTCACCACAAAAATCTGGAATCCCAGCATCACAAAAATAAGTGACTAGGGTGAGCAACAGCTCTGAAATAGTCTGGTAACACTGTGAGTTTTTTCTGACATAAACAACTAACCTTTCACTTCCAAAGTTTGAAGTACCTCTGCAGTAAAGGCATCAACTCTTACAAAGTTATTTAGGCAGCCTGGCCTTTCACAATACACCCAGGAAAGGGAGGATGTTGGCAGTTATCTTCAAGAGTTCACCTCTTACTTGCTTTCAAAGTTCTGTTTTTCTGTTCTGCATGACAAGCAGGGCTTCTAGCCAGCAAATACTTCTGATTCAATAATTCCCTAACAGGCAGTCAGTGGTCCAGCTCAATCTAGAGATGTCAGAATACAGCAGAGTAAACACAAAAGAAATGCCAAGGAGAAAGACTTGTCATACATCATTTTTATTAAAATTAATTTAATTTAGGAGGTATTTTGTTTGGGTTTTTTTAGGTATTATATAGTCAAAGCAGTAGTTCTTAAATTAGCAAAATTATTAAGCTCTTCATATTTCCTTCACAAAGTTCAGCAAAAATGTATCTTTTTTGTCATGATTTTCATTTTCATGACATAATTGCCAAAAGAATAAATCAAATGTTCAGAACACTACTTCTTACTATGAAATAGCATTTCAGCTCCAAGTGAAAGAACATAATGATCTGACAGATATGCATTTATGATCTAATCATATTCCTACAAATAGAAACAAGCTCTTAATGCAAATAAATTCCAATCTGTTTGTAATACCATCATATCAAATTATTTCATATTTCTTTGTCTTTTCCAAGAAAGCATAAAAGGATGAGAGGGATTAGTTATCTTGTTTAAATAACAAAGGTCATAGAATCAGAGAATGGTTTGGATTGGAAGGGACCTTAAAGATCATCTAACTCCATCCCTCTGCCATAAGAGGGGACACTTTCTACCAGATGGGTAGAAGGTTGTTCAAAGCCCCATCCCACCTGGTCTTGAGCCCTGTGGTTCAAGGTCAGCAGATATTAAAAAGTCTCAACCAATATAATCTTAGCAGGTCTTCACATTTGTAAAAATATTTATTTTATACCTAATGACATTATTAAAATATTTTTTCTGTTTAACCCTTGACAAAGCAGTGAAGTGATACGCTGAAATGCATCCTAAATGAAAGATAATAATTCCTTCTCAGGAACTCTTTAAAGCAAAGAATATACTGCAGTTAACCTCTCAGCATAGAAACAGCCTAATAAAAAGCTGATTTGGATTGCAATATGGAAGGATCACTAGCAGAAAATCAAGATAGTACTGAGACATTTCTGTTACACTATTCTTCTGGTAGATGAAGAACTAGAAAAACCAACTCTCAGTGTACATCTGTATCTCCCTGTGTTTCCAATTATCATGGTTTAACCAAAGGCAGCAGCTAAGTTCCACACTGCTGTTGTTTCACTCCCTGGTGGGATGGGTACAAGAATAAGGAAAAGGTAAAGCCCGCATGTTAAGGTAAGGACAGTTTAATAATGAAAATGAAATAAAATATGATAACAGCAATAATTATAATAGCAATAGTAATAGTAGTCATATTAGGAGGAGGAGTAATGAAGAGTGAGAAATAAATCCCAAGAGAAAAAAACTTGTGCACAATACAATGGTTCACCACCAGCTGATCAATGCCCAGTCAGCCTGAGCAGTGATCAGTGCCTCCCAGACAACTCCTCCCCAGTTTATATACTGGCCAAAGTGTTGTACAGTATGGAATTTCCCTCAGGCCAGTTCACATCTGTTGTCCTGGCTGTGCTCCTTCACAACATCTTGTGCACCTGCTCACTGGCAGGGCATGGGAACCTGGAAAGTCTTTGACTTACAGTAAGCACTACTCAGGGACAGCAAAGCATCACTGCATTATCAATATTATTCTCATACAAAATCCAAAGCACAGCATTGTACCAGTAACTAGGAGAGAAATGGGATCTATCTTAGCCAAAGTGAGGACACTCATGCTAAAGTCCATTCTTTAAAAGGTTCATGCAGTCAGTCTGAAAATATCAATCCTCATGAGATTATGGATTGCTCTTTAAAATGCATAATGTTCTAAACAATGAGAAGTTTAGTATGGCATTAGATAGTTTACTAGTTGTAATCATGCAAGCTGTTTGCAGGCTATTTGTGAGACAAGCATGTGTGGTGATGATGAATGGATCAGAAACCTCGTTACTATGTGCTGCCTTAGCAGAGGTTGCATAGTAACCATAAATTTTCTCCCACTGGCCATTAGAGCACATAGTTAAAGTAAAAATAAAGGCCAATAGAGTTTGTTGCAGCTCAGTTTTTATAGATTTATACATCAGTTACGGAACTGAAGATTGTTCTGAGGGCAGAGATTAAAGAGTTGATAAATCAAGCTGTTTCAAACTTGAAAGCAATCTTTTGCTGGACTGATAGTCATTAACAATCCACATTACTATTTGCTACTTAATCACTAACGTGTTATCAGCACCTAGATGGAACAGTTATTACTTAGCAAATTTGTCCTAAACTAGCCATAAATATATAGAACCATGGAAGTAATTTTTTTTATTAACACTGATGGCTGTGATTCATGATCATTCTTAGTCATCAAGGTGATCATGCCCTGTGACAGGAAAACTGGAACAGAAGTTGGGATGTATCCTTTATTGCCTCTCCTATCTCATGACAATGCTTCTGTCCCTATCCCCTATCCCTTCCCAAGAGAAGGAAATTATCTCATCTTGGTACATTATTTTGGGGATCATTACCTGCTCCTCAAGATTTCCTTTCTTAATGAGATTTTACTTGCATGTATTTTTATGAAGTTCTTTTATTTTTATGAAGTTCTTTTGTCCACTCCTAGCTTAATGTCTGTGGTCACTAATAGTGCTAAGATACCATAAATATTACAAAATTTTCATATGCTATCACCTGTTATGTCATGATTATATGTTGATGTCTGGATTCATAGCAATCAGGTATGGAGCCTTGGCCTTGTAGAGAGCTCAATAGCTAAAGGATATACAGTATTTGAGGTTGAATTAGGAGTTGCATTTTTGAGATTATAGAAATCCAGACCCCTTACACACTTAATACTTCAGATTTCATATAAAAACATAATGGCTATGTTTGTTCTACTGCACTACTGAATCCAAGGTCACAAATTTATCAATTCCTGACCCCCAAATCAAGTAGCATTTTATTTGGTCGGCTTACATAAAGGATATTTGCAACTAGACTCAGTCCTGCCAAGTTTTTCATGGAAACAGTTAGTTCAAAGCAGAACTAGAGATTAAGGTACCATTTAATATGCACTGCAGATAATCAGGATTGTTGGTCTCATTTTCATAGTGGTAAACACATACTTGCCAGCTCCTGTGCTGGACTTTATGAAAAGTTCAGAGAACCTTAGTGTGGGAAAGATAAATGCTTATCCACCAATTCAATCTGCTCTTTGAAGGCAGCAAGTTTACCAAGCCAGAACTACTTAGTTTTACATTGTACTGGGGGTACTATTTTCACTGTTGCTTTATTTGTAGCAGAAAATCCATACTCGGTTATTGCGGCTACCATTGTAGCAACCCACTTTTTCAGCTTCTGTGGTTTTTGGGGTTTTTTTGTTATTTTGTTTGGTATTTGTTTGTTTATTTTGTTTTGGTTTGGGGATTTTTTGTTTATTTTTGTTGTTGTTGGTTGGTTGGTGGGTTTTTTTTGGTTTTTTTTCTGCATACCATTTGCTTTCCTTGGAAGCAACTCCTCTTTGTAAATTAAACTGCTGTTATTATTCAATGTTTTCTGAGACCAATGCATCAACAGATGTATGCACTTCAGTGTCATTTCCTGTGGAGGGATAGAATGTAAGAAAATAAAGATAGTGCAGAAGGTTGTCTCATACCTGACGAGTTGCAGCTGCACTAATCACCAAAGATTAGGAACAGCCCTGCCCTTAATAGGCCACAGCTGTGTCCAATAAGAAGATGAATGTTATAAAAGAGTGGGTTAGCTGGTTGAGGAGAGAGCTCGAGTTTGTTGGCTGTGCTGTGAGGAGATACCCATGAGAAATCACTGAGAGGGTATGGGAGCACTGCAATAAGATGACAACAATTTCCCTTTGACTGCTTAGTTAAATGCTAAGGTCTCCACTGCGGCTTCTCTGTGTCCTCCTCCTTCCCAGCACAGGTTGGTAATTTTTTTGCCACATTTATCTATAGCAGTTTGACTTTATTGAGAAGTATCTGCTATTCACAGAGTGTTCCTTTGCAGCTCTGCTGCTCTAATCTGTTTTAGGCCCAGATGAGATAAATTGTGAGCAAGAACAAGATGAGAAAAAGAAGCATCCAGTTTATTAGCAGCTCACGTCGTGGTTACTAGTTATCTATTACTCTATGGAATGCAAAGAGGGAACATCTCAGAAACTATTTCTGCTAGGTATGAATTGTATTTTTGTGAGGATTATGGGTCAAAATAGCTGGCTTTTCTCTTTTTGCTTAGCACAATTCTGATAGGTAAATAAATTCACCTAATTCAATTGAAATCATCTAATTAAAAAATATCATTTGTAAGTTAAACTTAAAGAGTTCCAGAGGGATCTTGAAAGGTTTGAGAGCTGGCCTGTGTGAACCTCAGGAGAGATGCAAGGTACTGCACCTGGGTTGGGATAATCCCAAGCACAAATACAGACTGGATAGAGAACTGATTGAGAACAGCCTTGGGGAGGGTGATTTGAAGGCATTAATGGATGAGAACCTCAATGTGACTCAATAATGTGTGCATGCAGCCCACCAAACCAACCACATCCTGGGCTGCATCAAAAGGCATCACCAGCAGGTCAAGGGAGATGATTTTCCCTCTCTAATCTGGTTTTCATAGTGGTAAACTATGAAAATAGTTTAATAGCCTGTCCAGATCTTGGGACTGCAGCACAAGAAAGATGTGGGTCATTTAGAATGAGCTTACAGGAGAGTCACTAAGTTGATCGTAGGGCTGGAGCACCTTTCCTGTTAGAACAGGCTGAGAGAGTTGGGTGTTATTTAGGCTGGAGAGGAAAAGGCTTTAAAGTGACCTTATAGCAGCCTTCCAGTGTGGCCTACAAGAACTCTGGAGAGGGAATTTTTAAAGTACATGTGATGACAAGACAAGGGGGCATGTTTTCAAACTGAATAAGTTTAGATTAGATATCAGGAAGAAATTCTTTATTGTGTGGGTGTTGAGACACTGGAACCAATTGCCCAAAGAAGTTGTGGATGCCCCAAGCCTGGAAGTGTTCAAAGGCAGGGTAGGATAATGTTTTGAGCAACCTGGTCTAGTAGGAGGTCTCCCTTACTATGGCAAAATGGGTTGATCTTCAGGGTCCATTACAATCCCTTACCATTCTAGGATGTTGTGATTCTATGGAATTCCCACTTAAAATGTGTCTAGGACATGGAGGGTTGTGAAAGGAGGGGTGGACTGAAGCCACATTTCTTATGGTATTCTTCAAACCATTTCCCAATGCCTGGAATTAGTTCTATTGTTGCCTTTTGCCCAACCGTGAAATGAAACTCAAGATAATTTTAGTAAAGGAGGTACTATAAAAGAGGGTATTTAATGAAGGCCTTCAGGGGCAGTTATGGAAAGATGTCCACAAAAGCCCACCCCTACAGGGATAACTACACGTTTATAGGTTTTAGGAAATTAACATATTTGATTTAAAGCACCAATTAGCAGACAAGTGATGATGCAATTCCCCCCCAGGTCAAGCTCCTTCTCTGGAGCCCCCTCCTTCAGCAGTAGCTGTACTTTGTCCGTGAGAATGTATCTCAAAGAGTTGTTCTTGACCTTGGTTCCCTGGAAGAACCAAGATAGGACAGGGGCTTGTACCCACCGGGGCTTGGAGCTCTGGAATTTTGTCTTTCTTCCTAGAGAAAGGCCATGGAAAAGTACTGGGAAAACTAGCTACTAATAAAATAGGTGACAGAGTTAAAAAAATATGTGTGAAGAATACAGAGAGCATATAAAGGAAAAAGGTAAAACCCAAATGGCATCACTGTGGCAAAGCTGGATCCAGGTAAAAATTTTAGGCAAGATTTGACCTCTGGTGCGTTCTGTTTTCCATAATGGAAATCCAGGCAGGCAGAGAGGTGTTCCAGTCAGAGCTATGAACTATGTCACGTGACAAAATGTCACCTGCCCTGCCCCCCCCCACTTCTTTTGGGGGTACAATAGGGAAGGGCAGCAGGTATGCCCTCAACACCCTGTGTTACCCCCATCCCTTCCCCTGCCAGGGTCTATCAGGCTGTTCCCACTGTCTGTTTACTGTGTTGACTTCTTAGTACATATTCTACACATTGTCATTTGTTTCCCTCACTTTGAAAGCATACAAAACTTCTGAGTGTGACCTTTCTTCTCTGGAGTAGCTGTGAAGTCTCATTTCATGTATCTGTAATCCGGTTGTTTATTGCTTTTTTTTGCAGAGAAGATTTAAAAGAAGAAAGCTGCAGTGAGAGTTCATGCTACTTTGAAGTTTTGCTTTAGTAAGATACACATCCCTGATTTATTAGCACAATTTACAATTATATTGTAAGTAATTAAAGTAAAAACTCACTTGTCAAAATAAATGAGCACAGTATATTTTGTGTGGAGGCAACCTTGATGGCTAATTGGATTTGCGTCCTTAGTCATTTGCAAAAAAAAAGTCAGCAATGAGTCTTGTATTACTATGAATTAATTTTTTTTCTTCTGCACTGCTTCACTAAGTGTAGTCAGAGTTTCATTTTATTATATATGCCTTTCAAGATGCAATTAGCAAGTTCCAATTCCACGCATTTTTTAATGAAACATTATGAAAATCTGAAATGTGTTTTGAAAACATCTCTTGATTACTTTGCTTTGGATTTACACAGCACCAGCTTGTAGGAGAATATAAAAATCCAGCCTGATTACCCTCAGGCACAAAAATATTCAGTGTATAAAGGGAGAGTAGAGAATGTCATTTTATCTTGACCCTAGTGAGCCTTTTCCCCTGTTTCTTATATTTAAGTTGATACATTACAGTCTGAATAGGCAGACAACTAGACAGGTAAAAACCTGTTGTGGGTAAGGGGTCATGCTCTGCCTGGGGGCTGGTATCGAGAACTGCAGGGGTCTGTACTGGGACATGTCCTGTTTAACATCTTCACCTGTCATCTGGAGGAGGTGACACTGAACTGTCATCGAGTTCATTGGTGGCACCAAAGTGTGAGGCATGCAGCAGCAATGCTGGAACAAAGGGAAGCCATTCAAAGTGACTTTAACAGGCTAGGGGAATAGGCCAGTGCGAATCTCATGGAACTCAAAAAGGACAAGTACAAAACTCTGTCCCTGGGAAGACTGAGAAGTGACCTCATTGCTTTCCATAGATTCCAGAGGAGGTGAAGTGATAAGGGAGGTGCTGGTCCTGATCCCTATCACCAGGATCCAGTGATAGGATGTGTGGGAGTAGCTCAAAGCTGCAACACAGAAGGTTGAGACAATATAAGGTAACATTTCTTTATTGAAACAATAGCCGAACACTGGAACATGCTTCCTAGAAGAGGTGGTTGATGTTCCATGCCGAATTGTGTTTAAGAATCATTTGGATAATGCCCTTAATAATACAATTTAACTCTTGGTCATCCCTGTAGTTGTCAGTTGGAATAGATCAGTGTAGGTAATTTCCAACTGGAACCATTCTGTTCTAATGAAGGGTATGGACAGAAAAGTTGGGAATAATTTCAAGGCCTAGAAAGGCTCTGAAGCAGCAAGCTGGGTGTGAGCCAGTTGCAGAGATGGCTGACTGTATCTGGGGCTGCACGATGAGAAGTACAAGCAGTAAATCCTGGCAAGAGATTATGCCTCTTATTTTCACTTGAAACTTCATGAGCCTTGCATGGGTCCATTTCTCAAGTGTGTCCCAAAGTCCCTCAAGGTGGCATCCCTTTTCTCAAGCACATAAAATGCACCACTCAGCTTGGTGACATCTACACTTTCTGTTCCTCTGTAAATGAAGTTTTGGTATCGGTCTCTGTGCTATTTATGTAGTGTTGTTGTATTTCCTGAGTTTTGCAAAGTTATCTATAGATTTAAATAACACAGATTCCTTATATTGATTCAGGTTTCACAGAACCACAGACTTTTCACAGATTCTGTGATTCTGCTAAAATTTTCAAAATTATTATTCTTCTGAATCAATAGTACATTCCATAAATAATAACAGCCAATCTATAGAATGCCATATGCATGATTGCTGTATTTTTGCCATCCTGCTTTGTGCTCTTTATTTTTTTCTCTTATTTTACGATCAGTGACAGTACTTCCATATCTCTCTACATAGTTTCCTTGTTTTTTTAAAAAAACAAACAAAAAAATCCCAACCAAACAAAAAAAAACCCCACCCAAAACTGAACACAACCTTACAAGGACCTGTTAAAGGATTTTTAAATAGTTGGATGCATTTTTTTCATCTGTTTGTTCTCCATCCAAAATACTTATCATACATACAAATAACTTTAGAGATTGAAAAGAAATATATGTCAGTTTTGCATAGTTGTACTCATTTATTCCATTTCCATTACTTCTCTTGCTCCTGAAGGTAAAATTAAGATCATTTGTATTAAAAACATAGAGACTTGTCATTCAGTGTGATGGGGACAGATAGGTTCTTTTGGGCATCCCTGGCAGAATTATGACAACACTGAGCTGCAGTTACAGGTGGGGTTTTTTTGGTTTTTAACAGATTTTTCTGATTAGCATAGTATGGAATCTTATGATCACAATAGCACAGATTTTTATAAAGAGAATCAGTGTAGTATAATTTTGTAAGTTACGTAGCAAAGAATTTTACAGCACAGTTTAGCTTACAGTTCCTAATCACCTGGACCCTCCATAGATCAGGTCAAATCTTAATACTTGGCCTGCTGTGTCAGTATAACTATCTTTTAATGAAGATTTCAACCACAAAATAGAACATGAGTCACTCAATCCTTGCGAGAAGTAAACAATGGCTGAGGGGTCCTTGGCCACTGGTGGATCTGTGTGTTTTGCCATCCAGCAGCGGTTCTGGTCCAGCTCCCATTAGGACATGTAACTGCTTGATTCTGTGGATCGTGGTCTGTGTGCCATTACATTTTCCTCTCCTGTGATAGGATCCTCACCCCCTGATTGGACAGGTGCCTGAGACCTTCAAGGCCAGCTGGAAGGGAAACAGCAGTTCAATTAGCCCAATAATTTTCCATGGGAATAGCAATGGGACAGGCCATGAAAAGAAGGCAGAAGAGCTTGGCCGTTTCCTTCAGGCACTTTCCATCTCCCCAAATCTACTTTAGTTTTACTAGGATTCTAAGATGATGCATCCCTTGCTGTTCTCTTTATTATTTGCCTATATCCTGTTAATTAATCTATTTAATACCATTTCAAATCTACTGGTATTGTCTACTAAGACAGCAGTGTCTCAGAAATTCATTGCCTGCTTTGCAAAGAGGTATTTTCTTTTATATCTTTAAAATGTAGTGTTAATTTATTTGCCACATTCATGAATTTTTAAAGTTTAAGTAACTTCCTTGTCTGTCTCTTCTCTAAAGTGTATCTTAATTGTTTTCATATTTCATTCTCAAAGCCAATGCTCCATCTCCTACATCATGCTGGTTTTTATTCTCTGCACCTTTTCTTACACTACTGTATCTTCCCTCAGGCTCAAAGTGCAGAACTGTGCAATTTTTAAGATGTCAACACAACAAGTTTTTATTCAGCAGCAAGAAGATGACCTCTATTGTATTCACATTGCCTTTCCTGATGATCCAAAACATTTTGTCAGTTTCTTTATGGCAGATGTTTCACATTGAGCCAATGATTTCAGGGGGCTGACAATGACTCCAAGCCCCACTTATAGGTGCTAGCATTTTTACCACTTCTGTGCAGGTGTATATACATAAAATATTTATCTTCTAAAACCTTTATCTTGAGGTCTTTTATAACTTCCTTTTGAGTGGGAAAAAAAAAAAACCCAACGAAACAAATTTGTTTGTTTTTTTTTTTTTAACTAAGAATTTTAAATGTATACAAAGTATACTTTTGAAGTGTTTCTCCACAACCAATTTAACACATTAAGGGAAGGAATATTTTCAGAAGTTTGATTTTGTTTTTTTCTGGTGATACAGAGAATTACACACTTTTATTAAACCATTTCACAGTTAGTGTCCAGAAAGCCTTTTTACATTCCCAAATGGTTGCTTCAAAAGTAGGTTTTTTTTCCCTAGGAAAAATACTGAACCAATCACTTTGCCTTTACTTCTGTATGCCTAAGAAACCTGTGGTCTGTGGTTATTTAGTATCTTTTTTTACTTCATGGTTCATGTGCTGGAAAATAATTCTCAGTTATGAAATCTGACTTTGAGTTCAAGCAGTTGCTATGCAAGAGATACTGCTGAGAAAGAATATTGAATCTTGCTATTTCTGTAGATTGTAATTTAACCTGGAACTCTGCCAAGATAAAAGGAAAAAAAAATCAAAAGTTACTCACTTGAATCTAATGAAACTGCTAGCCTTACTTGTCTTTGCAATTATTTTTTCCTTTTTTATCCAATAAACAGGTTATGTAGTGCAGCATCATTTTATGCCTTTTGTTCTATCACTAAGGTCTCAAATATCTTTTCATCTTCCTCTTTTCTGTATATACCTATGTAAACACTTGTTCATTACTATTTCTTTACTTTTAAAATGGGAACATGATTTTTACAGAATTTTTTCTATACATTGTCTTTGCTTATTAGTTCATCTTTTGTGATTTGTTTTTTCTTTTCAGTTTTAAATTTGCAGTACTGCTAAACTTCATATATCTCATATACGTATTACTGTATCCTCAAATTTCAAGAAAAAAATTGTCTTTGTTAACTAGCAATTTTGGTAGTACTCACTATAGAGGTTTATATTCTGTGTTTCTCTGCGAAGTTATCATGTCTATGCAGTTTTTGTAGCCTTCTACCAGACTAACTTCAGGAAATCTTGGGATAGTAAGAGTATTCTTCCTCCTGCTATTGAATCAAGAAGGTGCTGCACAGGGCATCTAAGTACAATAAACAGAAGTAGCCTGGATGAAACCAGTGACCACTTCTGTAGGTGGCTGTGTATTTCAGCAGATAAGATGAGCAATGAAAGACTTGGTGCCCCTGATACCAAATGGCAACAATTTCCTCTAGTTTGTATTGTTAACACTCAGCTCCCTCTGCAGACGGATTTTGAAAGGAGGCAGCTGAAGCAGCCCAAAAGAGAAATGGGGGAAGAGCTAAATGTTAAGCCTGTGAAAGACTAACTCATGGGACAGTCTTGTTTATGCTGGCATTTTCCAAGTTTATGTACGAGCATATTCCTGGGTATAGGCATTCTCTGAGGCAGCTTTCACACTGATGCTAGCAAAGGCTCAGGACTGTTCCAGAAGGCAGCCTGAAGGTAACCCTGGAAAAGAAAGGAAAAGGAGTGTGTCCATGTGGGTGGGAGCTGTACTATGCTGCCTCTTCTCCGGGCTAAAGATTAGATCTTGAAGTCTTTTATTTAATGGTGCCCATATGAAAGTCATTATCACCTACATTTGTGACAGGGAAAATGAACATATCATACAAAATCCTCTGAAATCTAATATGAATAAGAAAAAAATCAGGAAACCACATACAGCTACTTTCCCTAGCTTGGCTCTCTTCAAGTAACAAGTTCAGGAGAATAAAACTAATAATTTAGGAAAAATACATCGTTTATATCAGAGAATTTTTGCCTACTTTTTCTAATTACTGCCTGTAAGTAGAATGAGGAATATTTTTTCTTCACCTTTGATTTGGTATATGCCAAACACATTCTTAATCTCATTATATACTGAGGTAAACTTAAACCACCTATGTTCATGTCTTTAATTCAAAATTGAAATAATTTCTTGAGGACTTTAAAATCTTTTTTAAGAGAAAAAAAAGATTCTATGATACAATTTTGTATAACATTTATACAGGTATTTTATCAGAAGTAGCTCTGATATTGAAATTTCCAATTCATATTGCCAGCAGCAGAGACCATTGTCCACAAACGACTGTAAGTAATTTTATTTTTTTTTCTTGCTGGCTCTAGAGCTGAAAGTTTGTTTTGGCTTTTGATATGATATTGATACTGAGGTGCTTACCATGTTTGGTCTTATGGTTGAGTTGACATATGTAAAATCACATTGGAACTTTTCCATCCTATTTACTATTTTTAAATCTTTGTATGTGAAAGATAGAATGAAAGGAAAAAAGTTTATTAAACTTCTGTTTTAAGAACACTGTTCCTTATGTGGTGGTTTGACAGGAAATGTGTTTTTTGGGATGCTGTGTTTTGGGCCAATGGATATTCAGGCTTTAATATTGGCATTTAACCTGGCCATTGGGACATGGACACGCCTCTGAGCACACGGGGTTAAAAGCAGAGCTCTCCCCTGGGAAGGTTCTCTTGGGTTTCCGGCGGGAAAGAGTTCGGGTCTCTGCCCCGGCCCAGCTGCTGGCTGGGCAGGGGGAGGGGAAAGCCATGAGGCCGAGAGAGGTAGGCCTGAGCCCCGGGGTGGAAGGGTGGGAGAGAGAGAGAGAGAGAGACACCGGGAGCCATCGGGCAGCCCCCCCTGAGAGACACAGAGAGAGAGAGAGAAAGAGAGGGAGAGCCGCTGCCTGGGACTGTAACCTTGAAGCTTGATAAACATGGGCCTGCGCCGGCAGCACGGTTGGGAAGGAGAAGAAGGGGGGGTGCAGCCGGCCGCTTGTAGGAGCTTTTAACCCCTTTTCGGAGAATGAGAACTTTACAGATCATTGACCTCTCCTAGAAGATAGAGTGGAAGATGAGGAAGGAATGTGCAAGTGTGAGAGAGGTCTGGGCGAGTGAGAAATAGTGGAAGAATAGAGAAGAATCCTAGTGGGAAGAGATGATGGAGTGGCTTTTGCTGGACTCTTTTTGTATAAGCCATGGACAGAACCATGTTCCTTGTGACACAGAGACTGCATTCTAGGGGGAGGCAATGGCCTCAGAACCAAGAGGGTTCAGTGTTGGTGCCCCTTGGCCCCAGGGGGTGAAAAAATATGGGGGGGACAGGTGTCCCAAAGGAGAGTGTGGGGACAGGTGTCCCAAAGGAGAGACTGTGCCTTTTTTGGATCGGGACAGAGCATCCTTAAAAGACAACCCTAGAAGCAGTTCTGGTCCGTGTTCAGTGGTGAGAGCACTGGACATGAAAAGGAAGAGGTCACGACGGCAGATGTTCTCCAGGCAGTGCCATGAGTGACACAGAAACACACGAGGCTTCGCCTGTGTTTCCAGGGGAAGCCCATGGTACAAGAAGGACTCCTCTCCTCTTGATGAACTGAGGATTGATTGTTTGAAGAGTGGTGCTGGACTAAGAGTTGGTGATTTGGGGAATAGATGCATTGTATTGGGAATTTGGTGGGGGGAGGAGGAAATGTATTTGTAAGGTTTTCATTTTCCCTGTCTGTGTTCCTTTTATCTATAGTTGTAGAGTAGTTAATAAAGTTCTGTTTTGTTTTTTTTTTCTTTCCTAAGTAGGAGCCTGCTTTGCTTATTCCTGATCACATCTCGCAGCAGAAACCAGGGAGAGGGTATCTTCATGGGGGCACTGGCATTGTGCCAATGTCAAACCATGACAGTATCCCATATTCTATAGACAAATTTGAACATTAGTTTTTATAACGCATTTTTCAAGTTCCAGGATAAGGCATACATTCTCTAATATTGTAGAAGATTCTTCTTGGCAGAAGAAGGAACATATGAATTCCAACTTCAATTTTAGTATGACCTACCTTTTTTTTTTGCATCAATTTGTTCTAATATTCTCTGTGTTAGCATTTTAGTCATCAATGTTATTTCTCTTCTATCTTAGAATTTAGACAGATTTTAGTTTATTGCTTTACTTCTTTAGCCTTAATTTAAGCTCGTCTTCTTTTGAAAGCTATTTGAACTTGTGGACACATCTCCTCTTCCCCTGCCTTTCTTATACCTTAATGGAAAGTTTACTTTATCCCTTTTTATCCTTTATCCTTTTGCTATGTAAGGAGAGATTGCTTGTTTTTTTTATTTCCTTCTCCTATCTGCTAAAAGTGTCAGTAAATGTATCCTCTGTTGAATCTTTTGCCTCATCAAAGGCTTCAGAAATAATAATGCTAGTCTGCTCCTCAAGTAATTTTTCCCTTAGCAAAAGAGGGGTTATACTTGTAGAATTAACTGCTGGATAAATGAACTTTTGGAGGACTAAGTCTTGTTTAAGAGTTTTCTTTCAGCCTCAGAGACATTAGAAAATGCTGGGGTTTTTTTGTTTTTTGTTTTTGGGTTTTTTTTTCCTAGATATTAAATTAGTGCATCTTTTTTCATATGTATCCAATTAGTGAGATCTGTTGATGACATGAAAATCTTGACAAAAATTTTTTTATGCCTATTATTACTGGGGTTTTTTGCCTTTATTCTTGTGTATTTTTGTAAACTCTATGCTTTTCAATTTCTCATTTCACTATGAAATTTTTTCACAAACCCCCTGAATTTTTCATTTTACTCCCAAGTATCATCTATTTTGCCTCTATTATCTATGAAGAATTTCATCTAGTCTTTGCATATGCACTTCTTCTGTCCCAGTTTCTCACTTATCTATGTCCAGCTTTAAAAGGGAGTATATGCCCTTTTTCTTTTTACACCTATTGCTGCATTTTATAGTGATATTTATCTTCTAAAGTTTAAGTATATAGTTTTACTCCTATTTTTTTCACATTAATAGATCTCTAAAAATAAATTAAACACATAACTTGATGGATGACACAGAACAGCCCAAAGCTGTAGGAATGCAAACATGTTTACTCTCTAAATCAGGTGGGCAAATTTAAACTGTGTACTGGGAATGATGCCTGGCTGTGATCATAATTCATGGACTGTACCTAGGAATTGTTGGAGAGACTGATTGTCATCAAAGGCCAAAAGCTTACTTGGAGCCATTTTAATGACTAACAGTGGAGCGGATTGTTTTCCAGTGCCTGGGAATATTTTATGGTGTGGGTTTTTGGCATTTTGCAGTTGTGGGTTGGTTGGGGTTCTTTGTTTCATTTTGCTTTGAGCTGTGGGTTTATTGTGGATTTGGTGGGGTTTTTAAAATTATTGTTAAGATAGGTTAAGAAATATCTGCTTTCTTGGTAGACCCAGTAAATGTAGCTCCACCATTTGATTGATTGACGAGTCTGTGAAGTGTCAATTTTAGTTATGCACTGCCTGTTTAACCTGCACACTGCTTGACCTAATTATTGGTAACTTTAGTTCTCTGTTATGTCCAGAACTGCAATTATGTTGTTCATCTTTCATCAGGTGAATGAGTTACAGCGGTTTCCTTCCATATGCTTTCCAAGTTCTGCTTTCATCTTCCTTAGCTATAAGTGGCTAAATGAAATCTAATCTTAATTAAAAGCCTGAAATCCTATAATATCCTATTGACATTAAACTCTAGAGGATGATAATGTAGCAGTGGTTAAGGCTAAGAAATTGAGAGGATTATAGATAAAATTAATATCATGTAAAATAGAAACTTGAATTTTAAGTTAATGTTAGGATTAAACTTGTCTTTGAGATTTTACTTGTAAATCTATTGAATCTCCTGTACAGATCCATACACAATGAGGGGGAAAAAGAACTGATGTGTTCAAAGTGTAGGCTCTGTAACAGGCCTGTGACATGAGATTTTTTTCTTCAAGAGTTCCTCCATTTGACATCATCACTTATTCTGCCTTAAGCCAGTCTCTGTGGTGTACATTGCCATCAAAACAAAAAATTAGGTCCATGACTATCCTCAATCCATTAGATTGCTCTCATTGCTATCAATTGTCTCACATCTTTAAGAAATTATGTAAATTGTTGTTTTTTTCTTGAAAAATAGCAAGTCTGATGTCTTTACATGACTCTGCTAGGAAAAAGGAATGGCCCATTTACTAACATCTGCTCGTGTACTGTAAAATTTAAAAAGACTAAGGCAGTCCAAATAGCTTCATGGTGATGTTTGGCAAACTCCTCTGTCCAGAATTTTTCTGGATTCTATACTAAGCACTTGGTTTTCTTAGAAGAACAGAAAAAAAAATATGACTAGGAAGCTGGGTTGTTTTCATCTACTTGATATTCACATAATTTAAAAGAAGCAAGGTGCAACTAATCAAATCATCTGTTACACATAATATTCTTGGGAATTCATCAATCAAGACCACTTTTAAATTACTGCTGAAATTATCAGTGCTAGTAATTTCATTATACATACCTAATCAATGCTTCATAAAAAGTGTATAAGAATGCTAAGAGAGTTCTTAGGTACATAAGTTAATATCTTGCTGGTAGGAGCATATGCTATGAAAAGTAGCATTTGTTTAACATTTCAGTATTTCTATATAGTCTACTGAAACACAAGACACAGAAAAGAAGAAACTGGAAGATACAGAAGAACTTAAGGTTTCTGCGAAGTTAAATAAGTTTTTCTACTGTTACATGTATGTATGTGCATATACATAGTTTGTACCACATAAATATTCATATGACTTATTTGATGAGTAGAAAAGACTGCCAACTGTATTTCAGCCACACTACCTTCTGGCCAACTGCTTAAAGTAATAACTTAACAGACCATCTGTAGAGTGAGTGCACCATGTCCATCACTTATGCTTAGAAAATGTTAGCTAAAAAAAACCAAAACTGAAACTCAGTTTGCATCCCTGAAAGGGATATCTTCATCTCTTTTTTATGTGTCATATTTTTTGGGTACAACAACAAATACCAGAGAACAACCCAAAATTGAATGGAAAAAAAATTAGGAATTACTATTGCATTTCTTTATGGTTAAAAAAATTATAGCAGTTGATGAAATGTAGTTCAAAGAAAAAAATATTCTGAAATCCTTTCTCTGCTAGACATGAAGCTTCGTAACTGCACTTGCTATAACAAAGGATTACAACAAATAACAATAGCTTTGCTGTGTTCTTCTGTGAGTACAGAAGTGTCAGAAAGCTTGAAAGAGGAAAAAGCTTGATAGTCTTGACATTTTAGTAATTAAAAAAAAAATCTGGCAGCAACAAGTAAATCTTTGTGTTATGGTTGTTTTGTGCTTGCTGCTAAACACAGCATATCAAGGGGTTCAAGGGCACTTTAAATAACATGGAGGAGAGCACAAGCTCTCAATCACAGCATCCAGCTACATTCTAAGTATTGTAACTGGCTCTGAAAGACATAAATGTGACATCTTACAGTGATGGTACTCATCCAAGTGTTATGAAAATAGAATAAACAAGAAGAAACAACATAAAAAAGAGGTGTTTCCTATTTACTGCCTTATTGCTGTTGACAGACTTTACACAGAGCTTTGGAAATCAAACAACAATGAGTTTGGAAATGAAAGAAGTTGAGTTTTAGTACTATGGAAAAATTCTGACAAAAAAGGAAGGAAACTATTTTTCTGTATACACATCTAAATGTGTATGTGAATATTTGCAAACATATTATGAATACATACTATATATTAAATATGTTTCTTTTATTTATTACCCTGTAGGCCTTTTGTAGTAGATGCAGTAGTGGTATATACTGTGGAACAATGATTTCAAATAATATTAAATAATACCATTATATCAAACATACTTTGGGAAGTAAATGATGTACAACTGACTTGTCAGATTCGAATGTCACCAGTGTAAGTAAGAATCCAGAATAACAGCACCCAAAGCTTCCACACGAATTTGTAGAGAAGATCAATCTAGATTATTAATAGGGAAGAAACAACACAATAAAAAAGCTGTCTTGAAAATGGATCTATCGTCTGATGACTCTCAACTAACCATTTGAAGTTTTAATGGTGGTTACAGGAGAGCAAGACCAATTGTTCAAATTCTTTCCTCAATACCTTTAGATGGGGAAGATTTTGCTTAGAAATCCCTTTGAAATCTTTCAGAAGACCCCAATATATTTTGATATAGGGAGCTGGAAAAAAACACTATTAGGAATAGATACTAAATACTGACAATATATTGTTATTGCTCATTTGTACACACTTGTATGCTATGAAATTTGCTGCCAAATTTCAAGTATCTTTCCAGTCATAAAGGACTCTAGAAAGAAAACTGTGCCTGTAGTCTTCACAGATCTACATACCCCAGCAAACATAAGATCTTGAATCTGTGACAAACTGACTGGATGAGAGGAAAGGTCACCATGATGCAGAACTCAGAACAAATTTTAAAAAAACAAAAATATCTAAAGCAGCAAGTATTGCAATTTTGTGGAAAGATACTTATACAAAGTAAATGACACAAATATATTTTTAAAAGTGCCAAAACTGCAACAAAAATAAAATAACCACCAAGACCTTTAATGTTCACTTTGTATACTGGCCTATATCTTATAATTTTTGCAAATACTGCACTGTCCAAAGAAATGTCTTAGAACGCTGGCTTGCTAAGCTATGGGGCAAAAGAAAGAATGTAGCTGTTGATCAGGTTTTTTATTAACATGAAACTTTATCATAATCACAGATGACTTGTCAATTCTTAGAATTTGGCAGGGAGTACTTAAAAAATAAGCACAGGATTTGCCCAACTCACTGGTCTGTCATGTCCGATTTACTGCCTCTGGCAACTGAAAGTTCTTGATTTGTCACAGTAAGAATAAAAAGTAAATTAATATGATGCACCTACACAAATCAGCAACATTTTACCCACTACTGTCCCCTTGGATGAGTAGTTTTATATAAGGAATGGGAATTTATTACTGCATTTGAACATGCTGTTTCTATCAGCTGCCAAAACACCAGGAGATTACAGCTCCTTCTTTTGTGTCCTCTGGAGGATCAGCAGGGCTGCTGCACAAACGCAGAGCCAGCAGTAAAGTGGGGATAATCAGGCTCTGCATGTGAAACATGCATGAAATATTTGTAAAGATCTATGCTTGTCCTGTTTGCTGCATTTTTAAAGTAGCAAGCTGGTTGAAGCAGATATATGTAGATCAGTGCATTAGCTGATTTCTGATAACTGTTCAGGAGTGTGGCTTCTGTGATTTCAGGCAGAAGTGGCTGCTGCAGTCACTTTATTCTTTCTCCCCACATGGCTCTTACAAGACTAATTCCTCACCATCATGAGGATGCTGCTTGGATCCAGTACATTTCTCAGGTTAACAGCATTGAAGCAGAAAGACACATTTCATGCCACAGAAAACCTGAGATGTAGCATTAAAATGAATTTTAGGATTTCAAATAACAGTTGTTAAAGCTGCAGCAATTTTGGAATGTATGACTCATGGTAACTATGTCACTCGCAGTCATTGTGGTAATAAGTGATAGTTTCCTGCACTGTGAATATAAACTGTAGAAAATCATGTTATCATGTGAACCAACAAAATATGGTTCTCATAGCAGCCGCTGTTTACTGGGAAAAAATAGACTAAGCCATTAATTTAATTATGCTTTGGTGAGAATCACAGCCATCTATATATTTTGCCAGCCAGGGGGCAGCAATTGCAGAGGGCCAGTACTCCCTTGAATGCATCTAGAATGAGTTTTAGAAATGATGAGTGGAACTATCTGTTGAAATCATAAAAGGAACTATTTCTAGTGTGCACAAAAATTTGAACTCTCATACCATGATTTTTTGAGGATTACAAATTAAATATTTCACAGGAGTACTCATTTTTAAGTTGATGAATTCATAGAGCTGGTGACAGCAGCAGAGGCAGAGTGCTGTATCCCTGCCATGCACAGCCCCTGTTGCCCACCCAGCCTCTCCTCTCTCCTCACCAGCAGGAATCCCATCCCCTCAGGAGCAAAGTAGTCCTCCTGCTTCAGAGCAGGGGCTCCAGGCTCTGCACAGGCTGTTCCAGTGTCCTAGATGGTGGGACAGCTGCCAGCATCAGGCCAGTTCCCAGAGATGGCAGCTGGCCAGGAGCTGGCATGGCATCCTGAGGGAGTGACCTAGGGTGGCTTCATCATGCACAGATTAATAAAAACTGCTGATTTTCCTGCTGTATTCGCCTGTGCCTGGTCCATCTCAGGAGAAGTTGAGTGCAGGCAAGGCATCTGAGATTTGAAGCTTGATGACCGTGTGTTTGCTGTCCACCAACTACCACTTCACCCATGAGACCCTCTCTGGGAACAAGCCACAAATTACAGAGTGCATGTCTCCAATTTGGCTCCCTGAGCATCTTTACTAAACATTTTCACACTGGTGTTTTAGGAATCTCCTGGATTTGTTTGTACCAACTCTGTAGTTAACACCCATCAAGCTGAATTTCCCCACAAGGACAAAGGCGGCTTATTCAGAGGTGTCCCTTTGTTCCTTAAAAAATAATTGTTGTCATCCTGCCTGGATGGCCAATAACAAACTCCCACGATTGTCGCAGACATCTTTTTATGAAAATCATTTCCTTAGGATTTTTTTTTTTTCTCCTGAGAAGCTGAGAGGCCTCAGGGACAAAATGTAAACAATGATTGTCTTCTGCTGTGGAATGCAACAGGTGCATCTGTGATTGGTCTCATGTGCTTGTTTGTAATTAGTGGCCAATCACGGCACAGCTGGCTCTCTCTCTGAGAGAGAGCTCGGTTTGTCCCTGCCACAAACCTTTGTTATTCATTCTTTTCTATTCTTAGCTGGCCTTCTGATGAGAACTTTTTCTTCTATCCTTTTAGTATAGTTTTGATGTAATATAGATCATAAAATAATAAATCAAGCCTTCTGAAACATGGAGTCAAATCCTCATCTCTTCCCTCATCTGAAAACCCCTGTGAACACCGTCACACACGATGACACTCACTCCATTTGTTTGTCCCTCTATCCTTGCCCAGAGGCTCTCATCTCTGACATTACCAACTGAAGCTCTGGACATTCCAGACATTCCAGACCTTCCATTACACCCAACACTCACAACAGTTTCCTGCACACACACGCTACCCTGAAAGCTCACACACCTTGACAGTGAACTGCAGACTTGCAGCAGTGCCTTTGACAGCCTCCCAGTGGGGCACTGCATGTTCACACTGCAGCTCTGCAGCTCTGCAGCTCTGCTCACAGCGCTGCCATGCATGCTCACACACTGCAATGGGTTCATGAGTGTTTGTGTGCTCCCAGTTGTGCCCTGCTTGTACACTACTGATCCCTGACATGACTGAATTGCTCTTGTCTGCCTGGGCTTTGTTTGCTTGTTTTTTTCCTCAGGGTTGGTTGTTTTGTTGATTTGGATGGTGGGTTTTCAGAGGTTTTTTTGGGGGGGGGGGGTTGAACGCGTTCAAAAACACATAATCACATAAGCGATTATATGCAGTGCTTTTTATTCAAGAGCTCTGGGAATCAGGGTAGTTTCCACCCAAATCTGATTCCGACCATTCATTTGAGGTGAATGTGTTTTACACTCTATCATTACATAATTTTCATGTTAGTTATTAAACTTATATTGTTCTGTTGTATACACAGATTTCAGCTAAACATAGCCCCCTTTAAATTTCCAACATAGTTTCTCACAATTCTTCTTATGGTTATACAATAATTATATTTAATTACTAAACAATCATCACATGTAACAATTATATCTTTTATCATACTGCTTACACAGGTGCAGTGATCTGAGAAAACACAAAGCCTAATATTTTCAAAGACTATTTTTAACATTTTCCAGGGCTCCACTATCATAAGGATTTTTCAAACAATTGATATCAGTGTTTTCCCTCTGGAAATTTTGATCTGTTGAAGACTCATGTCTCAAAAGTATTACCTCTCTCTGCAATCTATTTTTCACTTTCTCAGCTGAATCTGGTCTACAGACTCTTTAGCAAATTATCAAAGTTTTCCTTTCCTTTCCTCCCCTCCCTCCCCTCCCCTCCCCTCCCCTCCCCTCGGAGAGCTTCAGAAAACCTGCTATGGAGAATCTTAATAGAAAATAAGTACCTACTGTCAGTCTAATCACACTGATCACAACAAATCACCATTTTCCTTCACAGTTTCACATAACTCAGAACTGGGATGCAGTCCATGATTTCTGTACTTGTAAAGCAGAAGTATCTAATTAAAAACTGATAGAAGGTAGCTTTCAGTTAAACATAATTAGCTTTGCTAGTGCAGGAAATTAAGTTATATTTTCCAAGATGTTTGATTAACCTGTACATTTTTTGGGGGAAAAGTGCGGTTTTATATGATGACTGGTTTTAAAGATAACTTTGCCATAACATTTTATTTGAATATATCATATTGAATTGGTTAATTCTTGGGAAGAATCAATACATTGTGCAGATACATATTGTGATGTGCTTAAATAATATTGAAAGCTCTACAAGTTATATAAAGGACTAAAATATGAAAAGTTCCTCAATGTCTGAATGGAGAGAGATAAAGGAAGTATGAAACATAAATTCAGCTGTTAAAATTTCATTGCTACTTAGAATAAAAGTAATGACACCCAGAAAAATTACATTTCTTATAAAAACACAGCAATGCTTCTCAAACACTGATAAACATAATTAGAATTTGTAACATGTGGGTATCTGACCCATATATGTTTTAAAAAATTAAATAAGACTCTTGGGTGCCTGTTTCACAATGCCACATATGATTCTTTTCAAGACTTGTCCTAAGAAAAATCATTAAAATCAAGATTAGATTTTCAATTGATTTCTCTCTCTCTCTCTTTTTTTTTTTTAATATATCTTCAAAAATACATAACCTAGAAATACCAGAATTTTTTTATCTTTAGGGAAGAATCACATTTCAAATTTTGTGTTTTGTGACAGAAGGGGAGAGCACAAAAGAGTAGATGTGTAGATGAGATGTCAATAGAAGAATTAGAATTACATATATGCCACACTCAGATTGATAAAAAAATTTACTCCCCTACTTGGGATTTAAGTAGTAGAACAAAAATGCTAATATGTGATTTGAAAAAAAACCACAAATTCTTTTTGTGGCTGTTTTTTTGCTGTTGTTGTTTTTAGTTTGTTTGTTTCTGTAAGCCTAATTTTATTGTCAATAGAAAATAGTATTAAAAGGACTGTGTGACATCCGAAAAATGTAATGATGAGAAGATTTATATATGATAAAACTCAATTGTAGTACATTTGAAAAAATTCAAAATTGTCGTTAGGAAATTGTGTAGACTCTATATGTAGTATTTTCCTGTAGAAAATCTGGTGGTTTTACTTCACAGCATGTTGAGATCATTGCTCTTTTATAGCCTCCACCCAGGCATGAAATAAGATTAAAAAAAAAAAAAGAAAGAAACTCAGTATATTTAATTATGGTTTAAACAAAATGATGCTGAAAACAGTATGATTATTTCTACCAATTTCAATAGTCTTAGGATGAGACCTTACCCAATACCTTTGCTTAAATGCAATTATCTGTCCTGATTTTCTTCTCCTGAAAAGTTTAAAGAATATATTAAAATATTTATAGTCCAAAGCATATAATAACCTTCTATTTGATTTCATTAAATTTAATTAAATCATTTTTACCTGAGTTAGGGCTACCAAGTCTATTGTTGCCATGTTTATTGCAGGGAAAGGCATCTCAAGTCACCTGTTTTAACTCAAATTAGGACAGATGAAGCTTAGTCATGTCTCCATCATGACATAAAATTAGCTGGCAACCAATGAACCATACACCAGGATTACTAACAGTAATCCAATAAATAAAACAGAAGCCTAGACACTTAAAAAATGGTAACAAACACTTTTCTGAACACCCTTCAATACTGAACACCTTTCAGCAATTAATCTCATAACATTCTACTGTGCCTTTGTCCCCTTCCTATATCCACACCCCATATTTGGTTTTATCATATGACCCATAATTGAAGACACTACTGAA
This sequence comes from Molothrus aeneus, assembly GCF_037042795.1. Taxonomy (NCBI): domain Eukaryota; kingdom Metazoa; phylum Chordata; class Aves; order Passeriformes; family Icteridae; genus Molothrus; species Molothrus aeneus. The sequence continues at coordinate 70,339,234 of NC_089647.1, read as the reverse complement.
AACAGACGTCCTGCTCATGCCTTCCATATCTCTGAAAACAGGACACAGCTACTATTTTAGTAGTTCAGGGTGTGGAGAGCTTTGATACAGGCTCATCCTATAATAGGGATGAACAAAATGATGCATTTTGCACAAAATGCAAAATATTTTTCCTCAAGCAGTAGTATTTAACCAGCACATCTTGATTCCTTAACATGTTCTTATTGAGTGAATATGCCCAGTTTAGTTATTTGTACACTGGTGTCTTGTGCCATTTGTAATGTCCTGGGATATCTTGCTCAGCTTCCTGGTGCTGCTCCTAAATAAGTATTTTAAGGTCTCTCAGACTCTGTGCCATATCTGCCAATGTCCCTCAGACACCCTTTGGTAGTGATGGCACCAGATGTGTATGCCTGTGTCACTAGACACCCAAACCCATACCATCTATTTAGGGTTACCACTTGATCATTCAGGACAAATATATTCTTCCACCTGTTTTCAGTCACTCTGCTATTATCGTACCATCTATAATCATCTTATGCTTGCTATTTGTAAAGAATACAAATTCTTTATACAACTCTTTCTGCTGCTTTCCTATGTGGGTGCCCCTTGGAAACTGTTTTGATTAGCCTCTATCACAGAGGATTTGAGAGTAAGGTACCATTTAGAGAAATTAGTCATCCACTTTTTGCAATTTATAAAGAAAAAAAAGAATTTCTGTTGTGCAAAGGAAATTGCTTGAAATCTGTTTTCACTATATCAAGGTGGGATCTTTTTGTTTTGAACTACTAAAGTATCCTACTTTGTCATTCAAATTAAATGGATTGAAAAAAATAAGGAAATATTGATTGAAAACTCCATTTTATCCTTTATCACAAATCAGTCTCTCACATCTGTAAGCCTTCAAATATTGTCTGTGGTGTTCTTATTTACTCTACATAGTGCAACTTACAAGGCAAGTCTGTTTTACCCCAAAGTGTTCTCAGCAAGTAGTCTTGCTGTCTTTCTCTTGACCAATATTTTTTTTATCTTATTTTTTCCTCCCTGTCTTGTTGAGTGAAAGAGCAGCTGGGTGGGGATCTGGCAGCCAGAAAAGGTCAATCCAACAGAAACAATAAACAAAAACACAAAATGGTCAGAAATGGCATAAGAACTTAATACTTTTAAACAGTTAAAATTATGAAAAACTTGCAATCTATGGATGAAAACCCATAATTTCTTTTTGTTGTTGTTGTTGGATTTTTTGTTTAGATTTTTTTTTGTCTTGGTTTGGCTTTTTTGTTGTTTGGTTTGGTTTTTTGTTTTTTTTTTTTTTTGGCGGGGGGGATTGTTGGTTTGGTTTGGTTTGTTTCTTGTAGGCTATTTTTTGGGGGGGAGAGGGGTTTGATTGTGATTTATGACATGTATCTTCATGAGTAACAGTTACATGTGATAGAGCCCTGCTTTCCTGGAGATGGCCAAACATCTTCCTGCTCATGGAAGTGGTCAATTAATTCCTTGTTTTGTTTGCTTGAGTATACAGCTTTTCCCTTACCTGCCTTTTCTCATTTTTACTTTTCTGATTCTGTTCCTCATCCAGCTGTGATCAAGAGAGAGTGAGCAAACAGCTGTGTAAGGCTTATTACTGGCCAAGGTAAACTCAAAATTTCACACATCAATTAATGATAAATTTTCACAAAATGTATCACCAGGATTTTTTTTTAACAAAATGGTAGGATTCTTGTTGGTAGGTTAAAGTTCTAGGAGTTTTCTATCTTAATAGTTATCTAGTATCATTTTATAATTTATGGGAGGAAGTGCAATCACTATGCTGCAGTCTGTCCTTCCTAAATCATTAGATAATTTACATTCCTCATGTACTTTTTCACTTATTTTTAGTGTAATGAGAATGTGGATAATTATTTTATACTTAACTTTTTCAATATGCTGTACAATAGCTATACAAGACTAAAAATACAATATGCTGTGCACATTAATTTTGGAAATGTAAGGGAAAGAAAGTGAAGAGCCAGTACCAAAGACAGTGGTGTTGCAGTTGTAAACATGGAAGGCCTATTTTATGCAGTTAAACTAAAACTGAAAGATTAAATAATAGGTTTTGCTTCTAACTACTCGAGGGTTCATGAAGGCAATGGAGCACTTTTGGTTGGGACTTCCACAGTGTGCTGTACAAATAACAAATGGATCTAAAGAAATACAGGGACTCAGTATTTATCACACAGTCAGAAGTAAAAGTCAAACCTCTATCTACCTTCAGATGACTCCTTAATAAGAAAAGAAAATTAAATTACATTTAAACACAGCAGTATTTTATCTAAAGCTCTGTTTGTTAAGTGTATTCTGAGAATGTCTGCCAAATGAGGTGCTTGATGTGCCCAAGGCAAAGTCTTATTTCTGAACACATTTGAGGCTTGAGTCTATTCCAGAACCTTTTGCTGTTTGGTATTTGAAGTGAAAGAACATTTAGATCCCAGAGAAAAATATCAATCAAAATCATAGGTGTTTTCAGAATACCAAGAGTTTGAGGCAAGGTAATGACTGCACATTCTAGTAGCTGTTTTCAGGACAGTCTCTTAGGTGGGGATACCTGCAATTCCATTATAATGTCTCCTAGTGAGTTACATAAAATTTTCCAATGAGATACACAGGAAGGAGTTATATAGTCAATTCAAAGAACATGAAATGCAAAAAAATTTCCCTGGAATTTTTCTCTTCTTTTATATGATTTCTCCTTTCATTTGGTTTTGTGATTTTTTTCCTGCAGCTCAACATTGTACAATAACTACTGAATGCATAGACAAGCATGTGTGCTGCCTCATGTTCATGAAGTACCCTTGGATTAAATTGTTTTCTAAATTCCCATAAATTTATATTTTTCATTTTATAAATTCATAAATTTAATAGTATATAATTCAAGTTAATAATGAATAATATACATACTTAAATTAACAATTACATTCACAAAGACAACAATCTGGTGCTATAATCTTTTCATTTATGACTGAATTTGAGCTTAGCAAGACAGTAACTCCAAGTCAAATTGAAAATATGTTTATATGAAAACTGGATGATATAAATAGAGTGAAATTTGAAATAAAAGTTACACTCAAGCAGAAGCACAGCATAATTCAGAGGGACATTTTAAGGTCATGTACATCCTTAAGAACATAAGTATATATGAAGATTCTCAGCACTGAATATTTCTGCAGACAAAGAGCTTGGTTGAAGAGGAAAATTAAAAAAAAATCCACATTAATATACATAAAAATATTTTAAAATATAATTTTTTGTCTTTTGTTAATATTTATTTTAGATTTTGTTTCATTGTTGCCAAATAGATTCAGAAACAGATAACCTATCATCTCCTTCAAAATCACTGACATTCTTAAGTTTTTCAGTAGTAATTTTGACTTCTGTCTGATAGTCTGAAAGGATTTAGTGAAGCCTAGCATGCTATCAGCCAAATTTGTGATAACATATGTATTAAAACTAATACATCTAGAAATATTTTCAGATTCTGAATTGTGTGAAACCTCACAAAGAACAAACTAGTGATTATCTAACTAAATATATATTAGGGGTAACCACTGAAATTTTCATGTAATATTTAAGATAAGTGGACTTTAATGAACAATCATAGTTCTCTACAATTAGAGAACTCTCTGGGTTATTAGCTCTGTAGCTTTGGCCAAAACCAAATACACTGAAAATTTGAGTGCCTGAACTACAAAATCTAACTCTACAAAATAGGAGCACTGATGTTAACAATAACCTTCTCTTCTGCTGAGACTGAAGCTGACACAGCAGTTTCTACCAATGAATTCTTGATAATCTTAGAAATCTTAATCTTAGATTGCCATTACTAGATAGGATGCCAATGCAGGAAATAACTTTAAAATTACTTTTCTGAAGATGTACAGAAATATGTTAACTGTTTTGTGTATAGGAAAGGAAAGGAATTGTTTCTGGATGAAAGCCAAGAAGATTGCATCTTCAGCAGAAAAGATAATATTTTTCCATGAAAATCCTGTTGTAGGAATGTGATAGAGAGACTGCAGTGTACATGTCTTTGCAAGACTAAATTGATGCAGTCTGTTTTGTTATTTTGCTTGGGAGAGTATTCAAAGGTATTTGTTTTGATTTTCTTATCTTCTCACACAGAATTTGAAGACTTATGGATTTTAGGGGTTCTTAAAGGAACAAACAATAAAATTATAAAAGAATTTTTGTTTTTGTTAACTTATTCCCCCACCACCACCCCCCAGTCCTGAAAAAAAAAAATTACTGAAGAAATTTTGTTTCCTTCTTCACCCCCACCTAGATAAGTAGGTTGCAATCTGGGGTGCAGGCAAGGGTGCAAAGCCTGATTCATTGTGGTTTAGGAAGAAAATACTAGAACTTCAGTAGTATATAGTGCATGGAAAATTTATAAATAAATACACTTATATTGAGGGCATAGAGTTAGAAAGCTTTCACTGACAAGGGTGATGATAAACAGTTTAGGAGACCACTGATTTAGACTATTGTTTGTGTTGTGATTAAGTTTATATTTCCTAGCCTTAAAAATGAGGGACAAAAAAGGTCAAACAATAATTAGTCCCATTTCAGGCTTGTAGAAAGAGAAAGAGAAGCAGATAAGACGAGCACCCACCCAAATCCCTCCTGTGAAGAGCTTCTTCCTAAACCTCCCTGGACACAGCTTAAGGCTGTGTCCTCTTGTCTTGTGGCTGGTTCCCTGGGAGCAGAGCCTGACCCTCAGCTGGCTGGGGTTGCTTCCTGAGCTTCCTCTTCTCCAGGCTCAACAATCTCCACTCCGTCCACTGCTCCTTATAGGACTTGTGTTCCAGATCTTTCACCAGCCTTGTTGCACTGAATTATCTGAGAAAAGACAAGGTGAAAATCTGTCTTAGGAAAAAAGTGAATTTATTTCATAGAGGTTTAGAAACATTATTTTTCCTGAAAAGTCCATTCAAACTGGACTTTGTTCATCCTTCATTCCTTCCTTAGGCATCTGCATGATGTTAGCATCTGCTAGCCTGTTTACAATAACTGTGTTTCTGAACATCCACATCTAGCTAGGCTGCAAATTCTTTGCACTGTTCTCTATACCTATAAATAGAACAGCTTGATTTGGAAACTTTAACATAGCACTCTGAGAGTTACACATGAAAATGTGTTCTTTTTCTATCATGTTGATTTTATTTTGCTTTATTGATTCATTAATGGATCATGATAACCTTGCATTTATAGGTCCTTATATTGGCAGAGTGACCTGGATCTCATCAGAAGATTGTTTAGAGATTCAGAAAATTAATCTAATTGAAAAGCAAAGACTGGAAAATCCCTACGAGGATTAACCCCCCACACCCCTTTTTCAATACTGAATTTTTGTTTGTATTATGTAAACTATATGTACATAGACACATATATTTTCACAAGGACAAAGAAAAGAAATGTAGGCTTTTTATGCCCAAAAACTAAATTCATGAGGTAAACATACTGCCAAGAATTAAAAATAGTAATTTTGAAAAGAAAATACACAAAACAATTACCTGGGGCGATGAGAAGTTTAGGGCAATCCCAGCAGAAAATCCAGGCAACAGCAGTAGAGAAACTGACACTCTTGAGGATATTAATCTTTCTGTATTACTTACAGCTAGAACATATATATGTATCTCAGATTACTTTTCTTATATAACTGGTTTTAGACTATTTATTGACAGTCCATATTAATTTCTGCCTGGACTTTTCTCAATGGTTGCATTAATATTTATAGGAGAGAGATATACGATCATACATAGAATTAGGGAAGGGTTGCAATATTCTTAATATAAAATGAAGAAATGGTAGTTACAAAACAGTGATATGCAGTGAAGTAGGAGGCAAGAAAAGAAGGAGAGAATGTACAGGAGTGTGATTAGCAGGCATGTCTTCAAAACTTTTCAATACTTTATGATAATTACAGTAATTTACAATGTACCATCAACCATAAGTTTAAGACCTGATCCCAGAATAATAATAATGTAGGCATTGGTTAATACTAGAAGAAACATCTGGTGAGAAGGTGAGAACAAGGTGCCAAAGGTGAGCTGGAAGGTGGACTGAAAATCAAGTCGGTTTTACAGAGACAGTAAGACACTGAGAAGATGGAATGAGTGAAAACAGAAATGAAAAATAGGTGGGTAGAAAGTACCTTGATATAAGAGTGGTGGTGAATGCTGGTTGAGATTTCAGCAAAATATAGACAGGATCGCGGTTAAAGTTGTTGTTCTATTGAACCTGAACACCATCTTGGAAGACTTGCTATTGAAATCTAAGCCCAATGATTTGCATAGCTCAATTAGTAATTTAGTGAATAGCCCACAATGAAGAGAAAAAAAGCTGAAGCACAGTGAGCATGCAGCTCTCATGACAATTGAATGTTTTGTTTCATATACTATTTTTTATAGAAAATGTTTCACATTAACAGATCAAATTGTTTACATAGATATAACATGGAAGCATAATCTTCCTTTAATGTTGCTTTTAAATTTTGTTTTTGTTTTTTGTTTTTATTTTTATAAATTTCATAAACATTGATAAATTTCATAATCTCAAAATATTAGAAATCTGAGCAGCAAGAATCCCTCCTAATATACCAGACACATGTAGATATCTGCAGATGTTAAGCACAAGTCATCTTACGTGTCTCATTCTTAAATTAATCCTTTAATTAATCCTTAAATTAATTATTTTAATCTACATTGAATAAAGAACTCAGCTAAGTTTTAGAACAGGCTTTCAATGTTTTACATTACTACTTTAGGAAATATAGATTTCACTACTGATGTTTATCCATACATAGTAAATCCTTCTGGAAGTGGGTGAGTTGCATGCAATATGTAGTAGTATGAAAACAGTTTTGCTATTGTTCCTCAATTTCATCAGTTGTCATAGAATTTATTTTCCCAGGAAAATACTCCTGAATTTCTTTAGAAATATTTTTAAATTTAATTATATTCAGTGTCACAGTCTTAAACATTTGCAGACAAACATTTTTCTGTCTCTGAAGTTTAGAACTTGGAAAAACAATCACTTTTGTAATTGATAGGTGAAAGAACTAATTTTTTCCATTATGAATAAGGCAGTTAAAGATAACTAACATTTCAAATAATACTTGTAGCAAATGTAAATGTAGATACAAAATTTTTAAACAATTAGTTTTTTCCTCACAAACATTTTTCCTGTTTTGAAAAACCATTTTTTATAATTCTGTATTTGCATATGGTTTTATAAATGTTGTTTAATCATGCTCTTTATTCCTAAAAGAGAAACTTGCAATTTTTTTATAATTTAAAAAATAAGCATTATACTTTGAAATATTATTTTTTAATCTTGATTAATTTAATATTACTTAGAACATCGTAAATTGTTTTGGAGTGATATGACATCCTTAGAGGATGTGTTCCATGGATCATCACAGCAGGAATGCAAAAGCAAAGATAAATCTTGAGCAGTGATACCACTGCAAATCACAATATAATGTCAGCATAACAAGGAATATCCTAAAATACTTGTAACAAATAGTAATATTTACTTGGATCAAAGCAAAACCCAAAATTTTCTTTTTGCAGAGGTATGTATGTTATAAATTTCTGGGTTTTTTTGTATCTGATTACCATCCTTAATAATTTTATTTTTAGATAGGAAGGTAAAACACCATAATAGTGCCTGTTTCTCCCTAGTGAATAAATGAGTTGAACCATCTTTCATTTTTTCTTGAGTGAATGCAGCAAAAGTTGGCAAAGGATTATGCACCTCAGTGCATAATCTCTTGAGGTGCAACTATGCTGGAAGTAAGATGACTTCAGCATGTTTATTTAATTAAACAGAAAGGAAGTTATTTCCAGGGAATGTACATTAAAAAAGAAAATGCTAATAATCCCCACAAGTAATATGAATAACTCTGAAGAAAAAACAGACTAAATACTGCAAAAGATTCCATATAACAGCCAGATCTAGTAATGACTTGATTATTTTAAGGTCATTATAAATTAAAATTAACCAAAGTCTGCATGTAACAATTTCAACGTGGTCTTTTTTTAATTTTCATTTTTGCAGTACCAATTTTTTTCACCACCAAAAGTTTTTCTACCAGAAACTTAGGGCACTGACATATTTTTTGTCATTTAAACTGATGCTATTCAATCAACGCAGTCTAGTAGTATATCTAAATTTCATCCCACAAACTTTTGTCATGGGGAAACTGAATATCAAATACAGAATTGATGATTCTTAAGAGAATTATTAAATATAACTTCAATAAATATTCAATAATACTTGAATTTCTTATTTATTTCAATCCTGATAGCACATCTCTCTGAGCAAAAGGATGTCAAAAGGACAACTTAGTATCCAGTAGATCCTAGAGCAGATATACAGAATTTAATGAGGCACTGACCTCTCAAAGACAAATAGATAATTTTCTGTGGCCAGTGTTGGATGTTGTCACATAAATTTCTGGTTGCTTAGGTGATAGAGATTGGCTTTCTTTCTACTTCCATTCTTAATATTTTGTCTTATTTAATTTCTTATAAAATGTCAGCTTAAAGTATTTTATTCATTATTATTAATGGAAGTTGCTAATTTCTCATAAATTTTATATAAATTATAAATATTCTAATGTTGTTTTTTTTTTTACATTTGCTTGCCAGTTGGCAAAGAAATACATTCTCAGAGGTTATATGATTAAAAAAAACTAACCAATTCCCATATCTGGCTTACAAAAATAAACTGGTTTTGATGATTATAATTGCTACTAAAAGTAGATTTGATTCCAAAGAGAATTTCATTGGAGTTATAGTATATTACTTTAAATAAGTGAAAAAACATAATTTTTGTATTAATTTAATTTGTCAAGAAACTATTCAGCTAAGTCTATTGAAATACAATTCATTTGTATCTTCATGAGATTTTTTGAAGAGGTGAGAGAGAAAGGAATTAGTGTTTTTATTCTAATATTCATATATTGTCATATAATATTTCATGTTCTGTTATGTTCAAGGTTAGATTAAAAGTTATAACTGTCTCTCATGCTGGCTAATGGTACTCTACATGATTGTCCTAATTTTTCAAAACTGTTTAATTTCTGCTATAGCACTAGGGAAAAAAATAGCCCATGCTAAAATCTATTTCTAAAGGAAGCAGCAATCAGGAATTGTCTGTGGAATTAGGTATAAAAATAGCATTAGGTATTTCCAATTTATAACAACTCTGCAATAAATTGTCTTGAATTCTTATGAATTAAGGTTCTAACACAATTTTAAGGAGTGTTAAAGGATGCCAGATTCAAGACAGCAAATGACTGGAGAATAAGATGAGTAAACCCTTAATTACTTTGTCATTATCAGCATGTAGAGAGATGAAATAAACACCTTCACAAGATTTCATTCTTAAGGAGTTACTTGAAACTTATTTTTTTTTTTGAATTTTCACTGCTATTATTGATAGCAGTGAAATAACTGTCTTCTTGGAACTTGCACTAATATATAGAAAACATTTTATTTCTTTACTTTAAAGGAGATATACTGTATGAATAATCTGGGGGGAATGGCATCAAATAAAACATTTTCGTGCAGTATGCAGAAAGAGTTATAATTTACTTCAAAATCTATTGTCCTACACAGACATCCCATCAGGTAAGGACTGAGGTGCCTTGGTACTTTACATCTCTTTTCCCAAAATATAGGGTTCACCAGGATATCATGCAATCCTGTATTTTTTTGATCTAATGGCCACACTGAATCCTGCCAGTTGGTGTTGGTCCTCATCATCCTGAATTTGTGCAAGAAATTACTCTGGATTCATCCAAAAAGGCTACTTCCCTCCCCTGCCCCTTGCCCATTTTAAGAAAGTGCTAGCCAAGCTATGCCATTAGGAAAGCAGTTTAGTTTTCTTCAGCTGTGCCTAGTTATCTCTAGATTACTTTTGCCTTTCTATTCCAAGACATTAGTGAGTGACTGAATGTGGGTTTTTTTATGGCTATTGTTTATGGAGAATCAAATGACCTAACAGTGAAGTGAGTTTGGGTCCATAATCTTTTTTTCCCCTACTTTAAAGTACTTGTTTCCTCCTTTGTTTACCAGTCCTTTTTTTTTCATAAGCGACTAAAAAGGATTATCAACTTTTGTCAGCTTTGCCTCTTGTATCTATTAACTTGGTCTAGTCAAATCCTCACTTGAGTACCAAACAGGAACATTTTAATTGTCATACACAAGCATCAAATCCCCTCAAACCCAGTCAAATATAACAACATAGGTGGAAGTCATACCAGTATATGAAACACAGGAAAAGCTTTAAAATATCAATGAAGACTGACAGGGACATGAGGCTTATTTTCAGTAAGTAAGTAAAGTGTCACCTGAGATTTAGCGGTAGAACTTTTAGCATTGATCTGTATTTGTATTTTTCTTGCATTTACCAAATAGATATTTACTCAGGCAGATGAGAGTTTCAAGCACAGCTGGTTATGGTATCAGTCATATTTTTACCTTTTTTTACTTAGTTATGGAAAGCATGATTCCTTAACTAAATTTAATGGTATGTGATACTAAAACCTGTCCATGCTTATTTTTTTTCCTTCTGAATTTAAAATGGAGAATAATGAAAGAAATTCAACTGATTTGTACTTAAAATACTGTAATTCCCTAGACTTCATATGGTGTAACAGGCTGTTTGCAAAACCAAATGGATAAAAGATGAATGTGGCACAAAGCTTATGGACAGAAATTAGAGGGGAAAAAGTCAAATTGCAATTAATCAAATCAAAGCAACCTCACGTTGATTAGCTAGCTAAAACACAGGAAAATTAATAGATGCTAAAGCAGACTTGGAGCAAATAGCCATTGGACCAAGTTATCAAGGGTAATAATTAGCTTTTCCCATAACTGCACACTATGCATTGAGAACAAATGTTTGTTTATTTTAAAAAATAAATTACATGAAACATGGGATTTGAAGTGGAAATTAATTAGCTTTATCTTATCATCTGCGATTTACAGGGTATAAGAGTAAATGATCATCACAAATTCTTCTATCATCACAGTCTTTCAAACTGTATCACTGTATTCCCTTCTGGCAATAAGGTTTTGTTTGATAACAGGTTATAGGGCACACAAACAAGATTTTACAAAACAGGTTATTACCACTATCAAGCAGATTAATATCTAGGTGGGTTGAATTCATAAATACTAAAGCAAAGCATGGCTAATAGGAATTCCTCAGGAGGAAGATAAATATTTATAATACAATTAAATTTCTTTAACCGACTTTCCTGTGGTTGTGGCAATCCTAAGGAACCTATGTTTAAAGGAATATTTTCTCCACACAGATGTGAATTGATTTTTTTTTAACCATTAAAAATACAGCAGTATGGTATACTCTGCAATCTTTTTTTCCCATATATTTCATCTCATTTTTCCAGTCTTTCTCTTACTATTATGACCAGCATAGATCCTTTCATTGGTGGTGGAGTTTGGGAATGAAAGCTTTATTTGTGAATTGCTTGAAAAGATATGTCACATGCTCAAGGTATAATTCACAGCTAACCGAGAATAGAGTAACTACACCAAAAACCATCAAGAGTGAATATAGAAGGATCCCTTAAATAGTTCAGATTAGATGCCCATATTTTAGACGACAAACATGAAGCAAAATGAATCTTCTCTAGGTGATGATTCACTACAGAAATATGATGCTTGAAATGCTGAAACTCTTCAAGACTTTGTATACAAAGAAATTTCCTCTGAAAACCACAACTCAGAAAGTAATCTCATATAACCTTTGGGAATTTATTTTTTGTTCTAGCCTACTTGTTGGTTAGGGTTATTCAGTCCAGTAGTAAATATAGCATTGTTAGTAATGAAAGTTATTAGAAAAGTGGATTCACCCTGAAGCAGTATTGTTTAAATATCATTTTGAGATCAGTGCTGTCAGGCATCCATATAATGTTTACAGAAAATGTTATAAAAGAAATATTAATTTATTGGTATTTTGAAGAAGTTAATTAATAAAGGATAATTCTATCCATCTTTTAATACTCTAGATTTTCAAACATCACAAATCAGCAAAACCTCCAAGAATGTCTGCATAAACTCAGGAATCCTTTCATCCATATCTAACTACTTAGGTAGTATCACCAAAAGTTTTGCATTGATCATACAGTCTCTTCTGTTCTGCTTTTCCTTTCTAGCCTTTATTTTACCTTCTATGTACATATACCTAACTGGAAGACCAGATAGATGTTGAGTGTTCTTCCAGTCATGGACAGTCTTTTCACAGATGGATAGACAGAGAAATGACTGTCCATCCCATAAAGTTCCACCCTACTTTTTCTACAACTTGCATATAATACTGACTTGCACTGGTGAATTCATTTTTCAAAACTTTAAAGTGGGATGTACTTATCAAACTGTAGCCATTAAGCAGCAATTATCCTTCTTTTAGGTTCTCTCTAGTCGATGACTCTTGAAGCACCACTTGCCTACTTTATTTTCAAGGAATTATCTAAGATGGACTTATTTACATCCTTGTTTCATTACTAGTTGTTTTGGGAATGGATACATCACCATATAGAGGTGACTATCACAGCAGATTCATCATTAAAGAGTTATAGCAGCTTGATCTGTTGCTTACATTTTGGAAATTTGTCACCTGGGATTTGCTGGGATGTTCTGACTGAGATCTAACTGCCTCTGAAGAAGAATGTAATTTTTTTTACAATTTTTTTTATCTGTCCCCTCTGGGTATCTCAGCTACACTGCAGCCAATTGAATTATATTAAATATATATAAGTACATTATTAAATCCATAAATCACTCCAGTAGGTTAGATACCTAGATATAAGTCAGTTAAAATTAGGTGAAATTAATTAACATTATGTTTTCAGTTGTATCAGATTTTTAACGTGAGTATAGTCATCTTCATGCAAGCATTTACATGAAGAGTAAGAATCCAGGATTACACTGTATTCAGTCAAAAATGAGTCAGTACAGAAATCTGTGTCACCTGAAATAGACACAGTTCATTTTCTCAGCATGGCATCCAAGGGTAATAAGAACATTAGAGAAAATCTCTCACAGCCTGCAGCAGCTCCTGTAGAAATTCAAAGTTTTCTATAGGTCCTTTGTCACATACTAGTATCATACTAGTAAGGTCTCAGATACCTTACAGAATCTCAAATTGCATTTTATAGCTCTGTGTAGGCAGTTGAATAAATACTCTAGTAGCTGATCTGTTGTTAACAGACAATTCCATGCATGTGTGGAATCCATGTGTAGAATTCCATTCAATCTGGAGCTGAAGTGCATATATGGTTTTGGTAGTGTATGCCTGCTATAAAAGCATTTATTTTTTGGCAGTGTAAGCCAGATATAAATTCATTATTTTGTTTTCTGTTTGTTTCTCTGGTCACTTTATAAGGTCAAAACCAATTTTTTTGTTGTTGTGGTTTCACTGATACTGTAATTTCTGAACGTCTAAAAAGAAACTTCCAAATTAAGACTCTGAGCGTGCCTATCTTTGACCTTTGCCTTTCTAATTACTAGTTTTCTCTGTCTGATAAGGCTCAGAGTAGATTTGAGTTAGAATTAAGGATCATCTCTTGCAAAATACTGTAAAATATTGTAATAACATTTTTATCAGAGTTGGAAAGTACTATATTAGTGTTCTTATCAGAAGTGAAACTTGTAAGGCTGAGGAGTTGAATAGTTTTGGACTATAAAACCAGAAGAAAATTACTCCATTTATTGACAAGCTAGAGACAATCATTTCATGCTGTAGAAAATTCATTCTACTAAGAACAATGATTTTTTCTAAAGAGAAAAATCAGCTAATAAAATTGTTTTCCATGCTGTCCATTTTTTGTCTTCTATGAAATGAAAAAGAATATGAAAGGAATATGCAGAATATGTAAAAGGAAGTTTTATAAGTAATATAAATTCTGAAAATTAAGAAATAGTCATAATTCTTCTCTTCTCTTCTCTTCTCTTCTCTTCTCTTCTCTTCTCTTCTCTTCTCTTCTCTTCTCTTCTCTTCTCTTCTCTTCTCTTCTTTTCTCTTCTCTTCTCCTTTTCTGGCCTTTGGAGTTTTAAAAAATACTGGGCCGGGAGAGGTTATTTGTGTTGTTCAGTTTGGAGAATAAATTTTATTTAAAACAATAACTTCACTAACAACAGTATAAGTACTGAGAACATGCAAAAAAGTAGTTATACAGATAAGAGATGTGAAAAGAGGGAGGCTTGTGAAAATAAATGCTTGTGTCAAAAATTTTTGGATGTTAAGTGATTAGCTGTATTTCAAAATATATGGGAAAGAGAACTGGAAGGAGTATTCTCTTTGGCAGGAGAAACACAGAAACACTGAATAAAAGTTAACTAGCAAAACTAAAAAAGAAAGGACATTTTACAAGAGTGTCATAGGAATTATAGCCCAGATTCTGCTTCTTACAGGCATTTTAGGAATGTAGAGGGGTGTTTTTGGCTAAGAGAACTAAAAGATACCTCAAGTTCTGATGAATTATCAGAACAGAGATCAGGACTTTTTCCACTTCCTTTACCCCATCTGCTCCACTCACATGTCTTTATATGCTTTTGCTCCTTCAGAAAATACTGTAGCAATAAGAATAAAGGTATATTGAAAATTCAAAATATCTGGGCATTAGGATGTCAGAGAAAAAGCTTCCTGTCATTCACACCTTGGGCATGTGAAAAGGTTGTCTTCATGTACCAATTTAATTCAATATAGAATTTTAGAATCATAGAAAGGTCTGTGTTGGAAGACATCTTAAAGATCATCTATTTCCAACTGCCCTGCCATGGACAAGGACACTTTCCACTAGACCATGTTGCTATGTATTCATACAGGATACGTATCCACTATATCAGTATTTACTATGCATTCAAAAGTATCAGTTTTTAACAAGCTTGGACCACATTGGCTGTGGGTGAGCCATACTATGGAATTCATGCCATACAGTTAGTACTGATGACTACAGTTCCTGATTACACATAGAATGATCAGGCTTGAGAATTCCCTACAAAACAAGTCATAACAGAAGTACATTTCTTTCTTCTCCATGTTTTCTCTTCTTTCTTGATATGGCTATCTTCTTTACCCACTCCCAAGAAAAAGGGATTCTGGTCTGTCCCTAATAATGTTAATATTTGTCTCACTTTTGGCAGTCATTTTGTGTATTTGGGATGGTCTCCTACTTGTTTCTAATTCCTTGGGATTACCCAATTTCTTCTTTTTCTGTAATGTGTGTGGTTCTGCATGTAACCTCATGTCTCTCTTTGCTCCTTTGGTAGTCCGACTGTTTATACTCTTATGGAGAAGTCTCATATTGTACCTGGTTATGTCAACACAATTTTATGAAATAGTTATATACTCTTTCATTTACTATTTTAGTAAAGTTATATTTGAGTTGAAGGGAAACCAAAAATGATTTTATCACCTATTTTTCCCTTATAATTTAGAAAACAGTATGGGTAGAAATAAGTTCTAAGACTAATATGAGTATCTTAAAACTTCTTCTTTTCCTATATTTAGGTAATTAATTTACTGTGACATTCTTCAGCCAAGACAATAATCTGTTGGAAGAGTATTTGTTCTACTGAATTCCACTAAAACCTTTCCCTTTTATTTGTTTCTTGTCTTCTCTGATGCATTTTGCTTCTCACTGATTCATATACACTTGTGTGATCACGTTCTGCACATTTATCTACTTTTTCTACATAGGATGCTTGAAACTGTATTTCCTTTGATATCTTAAATGGAATACTAATTTTCTGTGATTTAGAAAGGAATCTATGTGAAAATGGTGTTGTTTACTAGAGAGACAATAACAGCTTTTGTGTTGTTGATATATGTCATAACAGAACATAGAAAAACTATGAAATGTCAGTGAACAGTCAGACATGGTCCAGAAACTGCTCTATGATCTTTTCTCTTCTTTTCTGTAAAATCCTGTATACCAGATCAACCAATCTCTTATTTGATTACTCAGTGAAGATGTTACTTTAGAACAACAGTTATTTGAAGAATCTTTTTTTTTTCATAATTAGATGTTATAGAAAGCATATATGCTAGAAGTTAGGTGCTAATGCTTTTTATGAAATTATTCCACTTCCTCAATTATCTCTTTTTAGTAACAAAGTATACAAAAAGTTCTTTAAAGATTTGATGAAAGTCTGAATAAGGCATTTCTTGGTTGCCAGCAGTTTTGACCTGGTTTTCTGATGGTAGAATTAAATTGTCTACAACAGCCTAGCAAAAGGAAAAAAAAAAAAGAAAGATGGAAAAACAATATTCCCTTACTTATTCAGTTTATATAATGGATTCTTGGATCAGGAACTAACGGAACACTCTTGTTACTCTCTTTCTCACTGGAATTACCCTATTTTGATGTGAAATACTTTATGTGGCATAACTGCAGTTAGGCAGTAATATAGGAAGGGATTTTTCATATTTCCCCCTTGATAAAGTGATTTGTGGTAAGAAGTGGATGTATTACTAAGATATTTGAATTTTTATGAAGAGGAAATCCATGATAACTCAGTAATTTTTAAACTTTTCTCCCTCCAACACAGAGAGAGATTAAACTTACATTTAGAACTGCTAGAGCAAGATAACCAAAACCATTCTAAGAAATGATGTTCTGGTATATATTCATGTAATGCTCTGAGACTCAGTTATAGATGCTTTTCAAGTGCCACCATGAGACAAGCCAGAATAATCAAGCTGCAAGTCTGCCCTCGTTCAGTTCTGAAATGACATATCTGAAATGACGGAAATTGGTTAAAAGTATTAGTTTGTCTTCTCCATTTTCTTGGGCTGAATACAACAATGAATTTTCCTCCTTTTCTTCTGTAGGTCTCAATTTTAGAAATGCATTGTGCTTCCACCTTTAACTTTAGGAGGAATGTAATCACAAAGCAGCTAAATGAATTGCTGCATAGAAGAAGATGCAGCATAACATCAAGGAAAACAGGCTTTCCAATTAAGATTAGTACACCCCCAGGATTCAGCATGCAGTTGGAAAGGATCACCCATTAATTAAATTTATTTCTCTTTTAATTATTTTAATGAAGTACTATAAGATTAAAATTTAAATTAATTAAATCTTCTGTTCCTGGATAACTACTCTTATAGTAAGTAAATTTAAAAAAAAAAACCAACAAAAAAAACAGCAAACTGTTCTACCTAAAATCAGATTTAAAAATTTTGAGATGCATTTGTTTTATTTAATTTGCATGAATTTCAAGTTAAGTAACAGGTCATCTTGTCCTAAGCAGATGGCCCAGTTGTTGTGCTCCAAAGGACTTTGCTGAAACTACTAGATATACCACTTAGCCTATTAACAACCAAATAAAATTATGTCCTGTGATGACAGGCTGAGATACTCAGGATTGTTCATCCTGGAGAAATGAAGGCACCAGGGTGACCTTACAGCAACATTTCAGCCTCTAAAGGGGTCCTATAATAAAGCTGCAGAGGGACTTTTAAAATGGGCATATATTGATAGGACCAGGGGGAATTGTTTTAAATTAAAAGAGAAGAGATTTAGATTAGACTGAGGAAAAAATTCTTTACTCAGTGCATAGTGAGGCACTGGAAAATGTTGCCCAGAGAAGCTGTGGAAGTCCCATCCCTGAAAGTATTCAAGGCCACATTAGATGAGGTTCTGAGCAAGATGATCTATTCTGTGGCATCCCTACCCATGGCAGGCTGGTTGAAACTAGGTGATATTTAGGGCTCCTTCCAACAAAAACCATTCTATGACTCTGTGAATCAGCCAATGCATGCTAAAATGCCTTCATGAAATACCATCCAGGAATAGCTATAGCTATTGAAATGTCATAACTAGATGCTAATACAGTTGCCATAATTTAATCTTTCTATTACTGTTTTTTTAATTTTCACATTTTTAAATTTTGATTTTGCTCTTCTAATAAATTGGATCATCATACTGATATTTCCTTTAAAAAGGAAAAACATGCATGATTAAAAGAACATTTTCATGCTAAGACTTTGGGAAGAAGTCTGTAGGTAGTATAGCTTTTACATTATTTCAGGGGTTTTTGCAGCATCAAGTTCAAATTATTTCAATTTCTTGTTTGAAGTCTTTTCATGCTGTTTCAAATTGACTAAGGCTATCACCTACAGCATATTGACAGTATTTCAGAAGCCACAAAGCTTATTTGCTGGAGATAAATTATTGAATTCATTGCAATGTTTGAGTTCTGTTCTGGATGTGTCTTTACACAGAATTATAAATAAGAGTTAGGTAAGGCTTGGAGCCCTAAAGAAAAGCATCCAATACCATTCAGATTTCTCTAGAATATCCAAAATACCTACATGGACTAAAAGATTCCAGTGGGAAACTTCAAGAGAAAACAGATACCTTTATTTCTATTAAAAATGAACAGCTGTAGAGAAGAAAATATTTTTTAATTAGAAAATGGCTTCTTGACTTTCATCTGTATAGAAAAATAATATATGAAGAGTTGGTTTTAGGATCAGGATGTAAATCTTCATAACTTTTAGGATTTCTGGGTAATTTTATGAATTTTGAGGCATATAAGCAGAAAAAACTGCAGGAACATTGACATCCATTTAACAAAAGCAATGGGTAGCTATTCAAACTTGTCCTGTCTCATCTTGCAATAATGCTTATTCCTAAATATATTAATTTAATAAATAAAGCTATAGCCATTTTATGTTCCATTGATCTGAAATATCTCAATTTAAACTTTAAACAGATTTGGTAGAGTGTCCTCAGAATGAACATTTTCATTAGTATTCTCTCAAGGAAGAAATTATGCCTTCAATCAGAATAATAAGTGTGAATGAGGTAATTCATGGGCCATGTGTCTATAATAAAAATGACATGATGTTACTGGGGTAGCCTGTGCAAAAGAAAAATTTAGAGTTCTCCTGAAGTCTAATTTTTGAAAATAGTTTTGTCTGTTTTCAAAGAAAGTAAAAGCATATGACTGGAACTAATTTGCTGCAATTTCTTCTTTGTGCTACAAACTTAAAATCATATAGTACTTTATTTTGAAATCTTCTGTTCTGATTCCAGTGTTTGTTGCTGTCCTCATTTTTCATTCCAGTTTGTTAAGCAAGGAATCAATAAATAATATTCTGAAAATTCATAGAAGCATAGATTTTGGTTCATTTCACACTGTATTTACTCTTCCTACAGAAGTCTGTATTTCAGGGTACTTTTATTTCATCTATGCAGAAGAGCTGCACTGAGGAACAATATCTATTCTCAATTCAAGTATCATATGCCTTTCAATAGATATTGACTGACATGGAAAATGTTCAGAAAGGAGTAGGAAGATATTTCCTTATCTGGTGGGCAACTGAACAGAGTCTACTAAAGAGCCCTGTGAGGTATAGGTGACAAAATTCAAAGGGATAAATGAAAAAAAAGATACACAGAAGAGGGCTGCAGGTCTCCCTTCTTCTTCTGAGAGAAAGAAGGTCCATATCAATGTTTTAATGAAGGATTCAGATGGTGGCCCTAGACTTCCTGCACCACTCAGTTCCTACAGTCCCAATTTCCCTACCTGTTAGACAATAACCAGGTCTAAAAGGGTTAAAAGAGAAATTGCAAATCTTGATATGGAAAAAAATATTTGGCAAAATCAAATAGTTTTAGTGTCTTGAAAATGTAATTCTAGCTGATATTTTATTTAAAGCTGGATTTTGAATTAAAAAAAAAAAGAAAAAATATATCATTCTTATCTCTTTTTGATCAAACCTAGGATAAAGAAAAGAGCTTTGCGCACAGGTCACTAAGCTCTGATCAGCTTTGGGCCTGCCATTCATCATTCTAAGAGAATCTCAGGGGCTTTTTGGAAGACAGATAGGACAGAGAGTTGATAGAAACAGTGAATTACAAAAGTGGAATAGGAAAGTGGTCAGTCTACTTGCACTAAGGCATTCCCAATAAGTTCTAAATACAATGCATAGCAGGTCATAGGGGTATAATGTCAGTATGATATTGAATACGTTTTTTGTGGGTTTTATTTTCTGAAGTCAATCAACTCGCATTCTTACTTTTATTGTTTTCTGTTTGTTTTTCCAGACAGGTATTTGTATTTCAGAGGCACCTTGCCTTTATCATGTTACACTCAGATGATATTTTTTACCACCAGTGTGTTTTACTTTACTCTTAGAATAATACAATGGCCATAAGTTGGATGCTACTATTGACATGAGTTATTTTTATACAGATGTATTTGCTTAGTGGGTCAGAAAGCAATTGTTTGTCATATCCATCATACCTGTTACATTTTGCCTCTAAGGTTCATGACAGATAGGGTGAAATTGCCTGAAACTAAAGTTCTATGGTTATTTTTATTTGTTAGCCCCTAGTACTACTTCTACTTTTGTGGAAAGTTTATCTTACTAGTCAATAATTTACCTTCAAGATAAAATTACTTTTTTTTAAACTCTAGCTTACTTGTTGAGTAACATACACATAGAAGCTTTGTATGGAAGACACAATGATTGCAAAAATAAGCTAATACCAAAAATTAAACAGTATCTTTTCAATTTTTTGTGGAAACTGGAAACATTTGGTGTGAGATTCAGTGAACACATGGACAGGTATTTAAGATTTAAGCTTTTAGCAACTACTTAAAACTCTCTCTATAACCTATCAATGGAAATAAGAATTTTCAGTGGCCAGTTTCTTCTCCTTAAATTAGTTAACCAAAATACTTCCTGGAAATGTCTGGTTTTTAATTGAGGAAACCTGGTTAACTATTTAAAATTATAAACCTGTCTTTTAGACAGAACTGCAGTGATGCAATTAATCAGTAACTTTATCTCAAGACATAGTCAGAGAAAACCTGCAGTAACGAATTATAGCTAAGCAGTCATGGTTGCTGCTTAGGAGGAAGAATTTGTCTTGATATTTACACATGAGATGAAGTTCGGTACCTGCCTAACCTCTACTTATGTCTATACCTTGCATATACTTTCAGAATGAGTTTAGGTAAGTCTTACAATTCATCTATTTTCTCAGGATTTTCTGCCCTGATTTCATGTCCCCTTCCTCTTTATTATGGAGCCAGAAGAACTCATGTTCAATTTGTGATTGAAACAAATGATCTTTAAAGTCTAAATGGCCCACAGCCAGCTTCTTCTTATGAAGGGAGCTTTGGTCTCACAGTGGTTGGTATTCTATAATTCTAGTACAAATTAGAAAATAAAACAGCTGATATACATTAATGGTCCGTAAACAACTGTTTTTACTGCTAAATTAAAAAAAAAAATAATAAAGCTTCATACAAGCCTTAAAACAAATTTGGGCAAAGCAAATTCACATGGTCCAGTCCTGGCCTCAGCAGAGCTGATACAAAGTCTCTTATCTCTCTACTGTTATCAGTGTTTCATCCTGATTAGCAGTGGTTCAGGTCTAATTGTGATACTATTCTGTCTGCCTTTCACTCAGGCATATATTGAGATATGACTTGGCATAGTCACATAAGATAGTAGTATTCATCTTGTAGCTCTAAAAGGGAGTCAAATGACCAGCACCCAGATGCAAATACACACCTGAATGAGCTGATAATACCCAGATCCCAGAAATTAGAGCCATCTGATTTTCTAACCTATGAAAGCAACAAGTCATTCTTCATGCTAGGCAGATCTTGACCTACAGAGAATTGTTTATAGATACTGGTGATACACACTGTACTTTGGGTCCCAGAGAAGATAATCTCTTTGCTTTTAGCTTCATTCAGCCTGGCTCCCAGAGTACGGCTCTCCTGATCTTAGAAAATAAGAATAAACAAAAACTGCAGATATCAGAACCACAAATCTATCAAATACTTACTGATTCATTAGTATATGTTCTTAATATTTGATTCACAGTTGTTAAAGAGAGATTACATATTAATTAAATGGAACAAATATATGCTTGTTTGAAGACCCAGGTTTTTGCTGGTGTCTCAGTTGCTGACTTTTTCTCCCCCATTCCCTTGTATTGACAATTTCAATGACAGTAATAACATTTCTTGAGCTACAGGCTTACAATAGCTTTATTCCCAGCTGTGCCTTTCATGAGGGAATATCCAGAAACAAATCATAAATAGTCATCATAGTTGATAAGAATTAGGCTCTTGGAAGAGGTCTTCACTGTAGAAATAGTCTCTTAAGGATCCTGCAACAGAGATGCAAAATTTGAATGAACACTGAATCTATAAACATATGTCCCATTAGAGATTTTTTTTGTGTGGCTTTTCTGTTGCAATTTTAATGATTCTCCTCTGCTCTACAAAAACCCATGATTCCTTTGTCTGCTACCAGAAAACAAATATCAGCTTTTGCACTTCTGGGCAGGCAGAAGCTTACAAAGACATTTTTGAAGTAGGAAATTGTCTAAGATATTTTTGTGTAGAGAAGACCATCTTAATTAGAATCTTCACTTATATCTAAAGACAAGCGTTTTCCAGAATAGTGATATATATATATAAATATATATATATATATATTTGGAAGCAATATGTGCTAGAATTTTGCAGTTGATATCAGAGCTTATAATAGACATTGAAAGGCAATAGTGAATTTAAAGGCAAAGGTTTCACTTTTTTATCTCTCTCAAGGTAAATAATATACTACATCTTTCCAATATAATACACTCAGCTTCCAAAGAAAAGTATCTTTGTAGCAAATATCCCAAACAGGTAATATATATTTTTCTTGCGATGATATTGATTTTTTTTCCCAATTTTAGGGAATAGCAGGTTTTTTGTATCTGAATCTGATGTAGTGAGCAACAGGAAAGTTTTTCTCTGGGCAATCAAAACCACAGTTGATGGAGAATGAGCATGAGCAATGTGAAGATAACCGAAGATTTGGGATGAGATGTCCAGGAATTTTTTATTGATTTTTAAAAAAACATATGTGTTTACTTTATTTGCAGCATTCATTTTTCTTAGCAGACCTCCTGGTTTTATAGATATGACAAAGTTTTCCTCTGCTGTCAGAGAGGAGATGTTGGGCCAAGGAATGAGAATCTAATGTATTTCACTTATAATAACAGCAACATCTAATATTAACAGCAAAGATAATTAGGAAAAAACAATTAGATGAGTCAAAAAATATTGTCTAGGGATTTTAATATCAAGTCGATGTTGTAGTTTAAGGAACTTTGGTATGATAGAGAGAGTTCAAGACTACTAATCGCATATTCTGGTAAGGGTTAAATAAATTTGATAACAATTGGATAATCTATCAGTACTCATCCTTTATTTCCTGAAGAATTTCCAAGGTTACTTCTAGATTCAAGGTAACTTTAGGAACTGCCATTCAGTGCAAACTTTATTTCAGCAAAATTTATAATAGTCTTTAGTATCTGTATTACTATTTTTAATATGTTAATGGGCAGATTGAGCATTCAGCCTGTTAATGCGTCTCACGTAAGTTGCATATTGTGATGTCAAAAAGTCTCTGATGAGAATGTTCCTGACCACTGTCACATTATGCAGTGACATAACTTCAAAGTCTTGTACTCATGAAGTGTCACATCTTACTCTCTTGTAAGATGTTCAGCAGCAGTATCCTACAGCTATCTCAAGCATGTTTCTGATATCAAGTAATATGTGTGACCTGCTATTTTTCCCTCAAGATTGTTTAGTGTGGTCCTGTCTATAAGAATGTATATGAAGTGTAGCAAACACAAATATTTCAGTACTCAGTGCTGTCTTTTCGAACATGAAAATCTCATTGCATAATGAATAGTCTGGTGAACTGTGGTTCAAAGGTGATAATAGGAACTACCAAAATCTTCCACTTATAACCTTCAAGGAATATGGATTTATTCTCAATTATTTTTTTTTCACGGTTTTGTGGCAACTTGACAAAATATCTTATATCAAAAACAGCCACATGGGGTTTAAAATCTGCTACAGAATGACCACAGGCTCTTTTTCTTTTCATCCTTCTGCACTGCTCAGAGAGAGGAGAAGAGGGTAAAGGAGTTGGGAATGAAGGGTATACCATACAAAATACTAGAGATTAAAAATATAGTCATAACTGTGTGCTTAGTGTAATTTTTTTTTTTAATGTTCTTCCAGCTAACCTGGAACAAGTCTATGAACTGGCAGGTCTTTATGAAAAATGTCATGTCCATTTTTGACAAAGCAAGAGATGTTGCAAAGCTGACCTCATCTGAGTTATGGAGAAAATCTGTGATACAGTAGTTAACCACATGGCAGATAGAGAGACTGTCGCAGAATTTGTGTACCAAACTCCTGGATGAACTAAATAATTCACCAAATTTTATTTGATTCTAGGAAAAAATAAATCAAAACCAGTAAGAATTTTGTAAAGACATGCAGGTCTCAGGTTTTAATTTCTACTGCATCACAGCTGTTTTCTTTGAGTCAAAATAATGTAATGAAATCTTTCAGTTAAATTACAAAACTCCTTGAAATTCCGTAACATCAGAATAAGAAGTTTTATTTGTACACTTAAAAGTATGGAAGTGTATTCCAATAACACAATAGTATGAAAATACTCAGTTCTTCATCAGAACCATTAATAGAGAACAAACTACTGAGATCTACCCCAAACTTCAGCACTAAGTCTCTGTGCTTCTTCAAAGGCTGAAGAAGACATGAGCACCTCTTATTTTACAAGATACAGTCAGATGCTGGTAAGAAAAAGTTTAAAGAGTAGTCTACTGTAAATAATTAGCTATTTAAGTGTGTGGTTTCCTGTTTTCCTATGTATCACAATTAATACTCTTGCCTTCTCCAGAATTACCCCTACATAAATAGCCTGTACTGTTCTTTCTTTGTACTGTACTTTTGTCTTAGAACTTTTTTATATGTGTGCACACATGTAAAGGTCTGCTGCAGAATTTTCTGCTGAGATATGATTATCTAAAATAATTGGACTTGCCATCAACTGGAATATACTGCTGCAAAGCAGAACTGGAATGTCCTCTGGATTTCTTAATTTAAGGTAAGAAGTCACTTACTCTCTGAATTACAGCAGTCACAGTGTATTATTCTTAATGTCCTCATCCTAATTAGTATTTAATGACTTATACCAAGTGATAAAGGTTCAATAGGAAATAGTGCCCTTTCCTGCCCTTTTCATACAAGACAATTTATAGGGCTCCTTTGTCAACCTAATTGTACATTACCTCTTCAGGATTTTAATCTACCCCACTGGGCCCCAACTGGATCAAAATAGAGAATCATAGAGAAATGTTAAAAGAGGTACAATAAATGCCTGAAATAGCAGGTCTCTGTTAGAGCATATTCCAATAAAAAGAATAAATGTAACCCTAAGCAATTCCGGTTGGTACCAATGTGGACTAATTGTTTCAGTATTAAGTGAAAAATTAACTGGGAGGGGGAAAGTAAGTTTTTTCTTGCAATTTTTTCTTCAAATGCAAGAATATTCTGCTCCCGAGTTAGTTCTTAGAAATGTATAAGATCAATATCTTTTTCAAAAATTTGCAACTCAAAGAATTACAAATTGTCACAAAGTGTTATGGCTGTTTAATCATTGTCCCCAAGAAATTACTTACAATGCACAATGCAAAGGGGAACCCAGCATTATTGAAACACATATCTGAAACGACACACTAATTTCCACGAAGATGGTTTACTTTTTCCCATATATCATTCATAGTTTTACCTGTGGCTTTGAAAAGAAAGCAA
This sequence comes from Molothrus aeneus, assembly GCF_037042795.1. Lineage (NCBI taxonomy): Eukaryota > Metazoa > Chordata > Aves > Passeriformes > Icteridae > Molothrus > Molothrus aeneus. The sequence continues at coordinate 70,313,522 of NC_089647.1, read as the reverse complement.
CAGAGAAACAGACTGGCAATTTCAATGCTGCTTAAAGCTTGCTCTTAGCTATGCAATGCTAAATTAAACAGTCATCTGGATTCCAAGTAAATGAAGCAGTCCTATTCTGCCCAGGGTGCCTGGGTAATATTCACACTCCAAAGGTTATGGAATTAATGGATAGAGTGAAAAAAGTAAATTTCATCTCTGTACTACACATGTACATCAAATATCTGCTTATCATTAGTGTAAAAGGAAAGTGTTTTTTCTCATTGAAAGGTCATAAAATACTCATTGGGATGTAGGAGAGCAAGGAATTGTGTGCAGCTATTCCTTGTTCTTTCAAAACAGTTGTAACTTTTTGACAATAAACTACAAAAAACAGAATCATAGAATCAAAGAATGATTTGGGTTGGAAGGGATCTAGAAGATCATGTAGTTTTACATCCCCCCACCATGGGAAGGGACAATTTCTACTAGACTAGGTTGTTCATGGCCCCATCCAACCTCTACTTGAACACTTCAGGAATGGGGCATCCACAATTTCATTGTCCCACTGGCTCACCTATCTCACAGTAAAGAATTTCTTCCTAATATCTAATCCATACCTACTCTCAGTTTAAAGTCATCCCCCCTTGTCATATCAATGCATACGTTTGTAAAAAGTCTCACTCCAGCCTTCTTATAGGCTGCAGTAAAGTCACCCCAGAGCCTTCTCTTCTCCAGGCTGAAAAACCCAACTCTAACTTTCTTAGCCTTTCCTCATAGGAGAGGTGCTCCAGGCCTGTGATGAACTTGGTGGTCTCCTCTGAACTCACTCCAAGAGGTCTGTGTTGTTGTGCTGAGGAGACAAGAGCTGGATGCAGGACTGCAGGTGGAGTCTCAGAATCCCCTCCCTGTTCCTGCTGCCCACATTGCTTTGGATGCAGCCCAGGACACGTTTGGCTTTCTGGGTTGCAGATGCACAGTGCTGGTTCATGTCCAGCTTCAACTCCACCAGCATTCTCAAGTCCTTCTCAGCAGAAAGACATTAATTATTCTGGAAATTGTCATTTAAATCATCCTAAACCCAAGAAGCGCAACTATGACCTTTTCTGAAATTCTCAGGCCTTACATGCCTCTGCAGCTACTGACACAGGAGTAAATTATATTTTGAAAGGCAATATTTGTATTTCCAAACTTTGCAGGCAGAAGGAAGGCATTTTGTAGAGCAGACAGAAGGACAGAATCTTGTTTGTATGTCCACTTTTTGAATTCTTTTCAGCAGTATTAAAAGTAGCATTATTTCAATTTTTGTTATTATTTTTTAGTCTTGGGCTGCTTTTACAGAGGACTATAAGAGGAAAGAGCCACAAGAACTTCTCTTGCATGACTTTCTTGCAAATACTGCAAAATTACCCTGTTGTTTCCGTTTAAGACTCAAAGCACAAGATGCAGTTGGTAAGCCTTTTAATGAAGTGTGAACTTCAGCTGACTAATTGTCTCTCATTAGGAGATAGAAAAAACAGTCCATATGAACTTCTTACCTACAAAGTTCATCATCAGAGAGCAAAGTCACAATCTTTTTCTCAATATTTGCTTGGATGTCTGAAGGTTTAACCTATCAAGCATGAAGTAATGTATCCAATAAAATTAGCATCAAAACCTCCATTTGATTTCGGTGAGAATAAAGACTTCCATCCTGTTTTAATGCTTTGGCTACATGGTTCTCCAGTTTCTCTGTAGGGTTTTAATTTGGAAGTTATTTGAAATTCAGTCTTTTGTAGCTTCCAAAGACTCTGACACTAAAAGCTGTAAAACCATTATCTATTATGAACTTAATTGATTTTGAAAAAATTCCTTTATCTATATTTTTTGCATAGCTAAAATTCATTTCACTAACGTTACCCCTATTTTTATACCTAACAAAATGTAATCCAATGGCACACCTAATTTTTTAAGTGTGAATAAAAATGAATGAAAGACTTTTCAGAAAATGTTTTCTACAGTGGGAAGATTTTTATAATTCATAGAAAATAAATTTATTTGAGGTAACATTTTTAACATTTGCTTATTATATAAATTCCTTTTCAAGACACAGAAATTATAGTTTATAGGTGACCTGTTATATTTTTTTTATTCTGAAGTGTACTTCTGAAGTGTAGCTGCTAATTTCATTGGCAAAAATTACCTCTTCTGTGCCATAGAATTAAAAGTACAACATAACAAATGGAAAGATTTTAAGCAGACTTTGATCCAATTAGAGATATAAACTGCCTGAATCATATAGGCTTGAGGTGTACATCCAAAATGGAAACAAGTATAATTAATTGCAAGTAGTATTTCATTTGTTGCCTGCAATTAAAATCTGAATGGGATCCAAAACATTTGGCTGAACATTTAGTACTTGGCTTCAGGCACATTATAGCAAAGTATGGTTTCCAGATCCATGGAAGGATGAGATACCTCCTGATAACTTACATTTAGAGCAATGGTGTATCATTACTAGACTGACAGCAAAAAGATGTATTCAATATTCTGTATTCAATACACATGTTTAAATAACTGTGCTTGACCTTGTTTTGGGATCCAGAGCACAGAGGTTTATTTCTATTGAAGAAAAACATCTTCCTTTAAGTTACAGAAGAGGAATTTCTACCTACTTCAATCCAGTGTGTTGACTTGGGTACTCTGCCAGGAGTCACATTTTCTTATCAGTGTTCTCCGGGCATCTTTAAAAAAAAGAACACGACAAAAAATACAGAGTGGCATTTTAACCTCCGTGTTCCATACACAACTCTTTCTTTCTTTTCTCTGTCTTTCTCTTTACCTCTTTTACTATTTAATAAAGTATATCAAGTTTTTGGCATCAAAATCCAACGTTGCTTTGCTTTAAGCATGTTTTTTTGGGTATATTTCGAACCTTTCTGAGTCCAATCTCTTTTATTCAGAGATGCTTAGTTTGCTTTACTCTTCTGTGTTTAAACTAGTTCGTAACACTCCTGAGTTGCCAAGGCTAAATTGCAAGAGCACTGGAATCTAAATGATACTTTAGTATTTATGAGAAGCTGAAGAAGTACTTCAGAAACACAACCAGTCTCTATTAATAAAAAATGGTACCAATTATGGAGAGTTTTGAACATATTGGATATGTGAAATTAATTTTACCAATCTGAAAATGTACCAAGAATTCATTCTTTATGTTTCATTTGGAACATAGCTACAGTTTCCACTGGTATGTGGATGGCTTCTTTATCTTTTAGTTAAAATATTATCTCCTAATACTATCATGAAAAACCATGGTGAAAATGCCAAGTAGAAAATTACCACATCAAAAAGAGTATCTGCCAGTGTCAAGGAGCATCCCAGACTCCATCATTCTACCTTATTATAACAGTAGTTGTGTCACCATATAAGGCACTAAAGGCAATTAGAACCAACAGGTTTGGCAAAATAAAACGTCATCTCTGCCGAAGAGTGCTTACAACATAATTAAAAAACAAATAGAACACTTCACTGTAATGGAAAAGAAATGAAAACCACAAGGAGCATATCAGTCTTTTATTTTCAGTGTTTTTATGAGGTTGATCAGGTGCTGAGGTAAACAAGATGACAGCCATCTAAAAGCTGTGGGGAGGAAGCAGCCACAGTAAGGGAAAGCAACCCTTCCAGAAACAGGCTAGAAGTTTTAGTGAGGATAGAGCCCATTGACTCCTGCCCATTGACAAAGTGTTTGCAGGTTATTCTGGAAACAAGAAGGAGCTAATGAGAATAAATGATGATGCAGGCACCTTTAGTAGTACAGGCTCTACTAATAAAACGACAGCATTACTGTTCCTCAGTAATAGTGAGCAGTACCAGATGGATTAAAAAACTAAATGACTGCCATATTTTAGAGGAGTCAAATATTAGGTAGCAGAGGATCTAGAAACTGGAAAGACAGAAAAGTAGCAATGCTAAATATTTCTTGATCCTAAACAATTTTTTTTTTATTCTTGATTTTGAACGTATTGTTTCTTAAATTTTGAGTTTTGTGGGTTTGCTCTTGGTATGATAGAAACCAACTCTAATTTGTGTAATTTATCCATTGCTTTAAACCTTGTAAGGTACCTGTAAGAACGGCTACCTAGGTGCTTATCTGGAATCAGTAAGGAATCTAGGAGAAAAAATATCCAACCAAGCACCAAAAGGAAAAAACTGAGTCAGAGTCACAGCAGTAGACTTTATGGAAGGCTCATAATCAAAAACTTTCTTCAATCTATTTTTGCACCCCTGACCTGTCTTGCAAAGGAAAGATGACTTGTAGTGCTTGGTTGCCATCTGGGTTAACCTGAGCTATTAAGCAATAGCTTGCACAAGTTTGACTTTCCTGTTGAACAGGCTGGTTGTTATGATCCATGGCTTTTCAATGATGGATCTGTAGCATGGAAAACAGTAGGTCATCAAAGCTCAGTAGAACCACAAATACTGTTAAACAGGGTATAGCATTTATTCATCTTTTAGCGAGAAATAAAGTAGACTTATACCTTCTTTTAAATTTACTGATATTTTTATGTTAATTGTAGTCTTTGCAAGGGGAAAATGGGGCATACTTTCATATTTATGTTAAGGAAGTGCAACTCTGCTTACATCAATATTTACTTAAGGTCTGAATTTGACCTTCTTTGAATAATTAATGAAGGAAAATGTATATTTGTATCATCTCAATTTCTTTTCTCCCAGGAAGTTTTGATATAGAGCAGTTCATTTTCTATATGATATGCAGATTAATGTTTTCCTTATTAAGTCAGTACTTCCAATTAAGGTCTGACAATAAGAGTTCTAAAGAAAAAGAGAACTAGTTAGCAGTAGAGTCTTCAGTATCTTACCAAATTTTTAACAGAAAATGCCAGTTGAGGGCATTTCTAATCTATTTGAACTTGTATTAGTGTGCCTGTTAATTTGCCCCTTCTCTTTATTTACACACAGACACACACACACACAACATGATCTACCACTCATCTCCTTTATCCAGAAAAAGATAAACAAGTTCTTTCAGCTTACTGAAACAGAACGATTTAAGGCAAATGCACTTTGAAAAACATAGTTTTTCAACTCCTATCAGCAAAGCAGTAGATCAATTAAACTTTATTACTTTGTTTTGTTATTGCCTCAGCCTTTGTGACATCGCCTTCAAATAATACATTTGCAAAATGCATACTAGGATGACTGAATGGAATAAAATAAAGCAATGAAAATTATTTTGCTTCAGGAATTAAATTATTTATTGATAAATATGTTACTATTAAGTGCTTAGGAATAATGCAACTATATGAAAATGGAATTATACTTTGTTCTCATAATTTAATGATGAAAGTAAGAACTCCTTTATACATCTTGATAGCACATATTAATGTACATACCAAACTGATAGTGGGGCTTTATTAGAATGCCTTATGTCCCAGGAAGAACTTAATTAATACATCAGAATATTTTTCTTCTGACCATTTTCTAAATAGTTTTTTAATTTCCTTTTTTTTAAATTTTTGTTCATTTGAAACATATCACTTCAACCAGCAGAATGTAAACCAGGAGACTGCGAAATGTGACTAAATATTCCTTCTAAGAGGAAAGTTAATGTTAAGCTGTAATCAAAAAAGTGAGCTTATGGCTTTGTAGAATATGAATAAGTATTTCAAGTTGTAATCTCCAAAATTTTTTTTGGACTTCTTGGGATATGGTTTATTTCATGAGGAAGAAATCACTCTAAACATTAGCTACAGAAGGAGATGATTATTTGGTTTAAGGTGTTAATGAAAAATTAAAAAAAGGAAAATAAAAACATAAAAAGAATTTGCATCTCTGGCTAATTTCTTTAGGAAGAAAATAGCATCCTAATGGTATCTGAAAAGCTTTTTCATCTTAACTGTGAAATACAATCAGTTTGTCAATACCTAAAGATAGATATTGATGTTTGACTCTGAGGTATCAGTGAAGGTATTATTTTACTCTGAACTGAGAATTTCAAAGTACTAATTAGCAAGCTGTGGAGTAGGTGTGATATGTTGAATTGATTGATGAATTGCTTGTTTGATTAAATTATGATTAAACAGATTTATTTTTATTTCATAATCCATAAATGATAAATTACTCTAAAACTAGTTCTGTAATTAAGTTATACATACAGTAAATGAAGAGATTAATGTTTAACTAACTAAGGTCCTAACTATAGCACTTTAGGTTCTATTCATTAAGGAAAAACTACAGTAACTATGGTGGCCTAACCCTTATTTTCATTGAACTTCAGTAAAGTGAAATAATTTTGTAGGAAAAATTAGGCTCATTAGTGAAAGGGCTGCAGGGCAATCTTTTTTTCTCAAAGAAGAGACTTGTGGGTGTATATTCTTGCTTGTTTTTAATTATACCTGTCTCTGTATTCATGAATATTTACTGATTCCATCACACAAGATTCTGATGCTAAGCACATTAAATAGCTGTTGGGTCAAATTAGTCTTGACCATGACTCCAAAACCACATTATGATTTTATTGCATCCATCTTTTATTGAATAAAGCTAAAACAAGGTCATTCTGGAGATTGTGAAATGTCATTTCATACAAGTTCAAAATAAATTAACTGAAGATGAAAAATTCCTTCAAACTTTTTTGAATCCTCTTTCTCATTAGTCAGAGATAAGGGCATAGAGAGAGGGGCCTCATGCAGATCAATACCAGACAATGAATTGTAGTCTAAATAAATAAATTTGGGATGTAGAATCCAAAGCTGTGTCTTCTACATATTCATAAGAAAACACAGAGGATGATCAAATGTGTCAGAGTATTGAGGATGCTCTCCAACCCCTTCCAAAGACAAGAAGCATCAGTCTAACCACCCCAAATGCACCTAGACCTATTCACACAATTTAGGCAACAAGAAGGAAGAACTGGAACTCTGTGACCAGTCTGGCAGTTATGATATCATAAGATTCATTAGAAACTCACTTGACCCAAGGACCACAATGAATGCCTACAAATCCAAAATGTAGTGCCATAAATGACCTGCTATGAAAAACATAATCTCTGTACCAGGTAAAACCAGTATGGAGTTGCACTGATGATCTCTGTGGATCTGGAAATAAATATTGATCCAATTGTTCTAAAGAAAGGAATTCAGGAATACTTGTCTAAGTATTAGACAAATAAATTTTTCATTGGAAAAAGTGAAGCTGCAGTACTTTTTATGTGGAATATACTCAGAGTAAAATTAAAATTGTTTTTTCTGAGTTTGTGTGGTTTTATTCTTCACAAACCAAGGTATATGGTTTGATTCTTAGATGAATGAAGAGAAAACAGTATAGTTGCAAAAAAAAAAGGGTAGGTATTTCTATTAAACTGTTTTAATTAATTGTTTCTGTGTAGTAAGACCCATAGAAGTTCAACATCTAGCTCTTCAGCACTGCAGCATTTTGGTGCTTCTAAGATATTGTCACAGCTACAGAATACAGAGTCTGAATTTAACATTAACTGTGAATCTTACAAGAAGATCATAACTTAACAAGCCCTTTTTCCTATTGTCATTGGAAATAACAGCACAGTCACAACCAAGCAAAAATCATGTATGCTCTGAGATCTCAGGGCAAGCTCAAAATTATCTCTGTCAATGATCCCTATGTGATCATGAGTTCAAGGATCCATAAAAAGATTTCAGCAACTGTATTTTTACATTTTTTAAACTATTTCTCACTAATGAGTCATTTCTATTCTGAACTCAGACACATTTGTTATTAAAACCCTGGCATATGAAATTTAGTAGCCCATGGAGAGCTATTTTTTTCCCATCTGAGCTAGAAAACAAAGACATGATAACAATATTAACCAAAAAAAATTAGTTTTGTCATAACATTAGAATTGGCATCATAACATTTCCAAGCTCAGCAACTAAATTTATAAAATTGTCTTCCTCATCACATCATCATAAACTAAATTAACCATGAGTAGCAGTAACATCATGAAATTGATTATAGCAGTGTATCTTTTCATTTTGCTTTAGAATTCTGAAAGAAAAAAAGAGAGAAGTTAAGTTTGAACCTGTCAGCTATGCTTGTGTTGATATTTCAAATACATAAATATGCCATTTTACATTTAAACAATTTTACAACCTTTGATTGTCTTCGAAACAGAAAAATACTTTCCTCTTTGGGAGGCTGAAATTAATACTCTTGGAATTACTGGGAGTCCTGAACTCAAAGCACATATGCAGCAGTTACAAGATGATTCAGAAAGCCTTACTAATGATGTGACTTGAATCAATGCTAAAATAATGCATTACTTACTATTGTACTGCTATTTTTATTATTATTTCTTTATAGAATTCTTCACTTAATTCTTTTTCAAGACTACACACACATATTAGGTTTTTACTTGCAAGTGGTATCTCTAAAAATATATTGAAAAAGTAACATAGAAATTCAGAACTGAAATTCTTATAGTTCCATGTGCAGTTTCTAGCTGGAACAAAGTAGATTCTTGGGAAAGAGTACACGATCAGGACATGTGTAGTGGTGTTTTCCAAATGCTCGTATTCTCCCAGTCTACAATGATTTGTGGCTCAACGTCTTCCTGACTCATATGTGATTTCTTTCTTCTTTACAGACCTCGAAGGATTTTTCCTCAAAAATCTGTCCAAATCTTCTTTTGAACACTCACAAACTTAGACCACTCAAAATGTCCTCTGGCAAAGAGTTCAATAGTGGAGTATTTCCTTTTACTTGTTCTGAACCTGGCACCCTGTACCTTTGACTAGGAAAGAGAGTAAACAACATTCTCCATGACTCTCAGAATATTAGACTTCTATTTTTTTGCCTCTGTAGGTTTCAGATGAAAAAGCCCCAGTAAAGACTCACTGCTATTAGTGCCATGAAGTCCTTCATTGCTTTACCTCCACAGTAAATGCATCAAATAAAACCAAAATATTTCCTCTCATTTACAGCCAGGAACACTATATCATAAAGGGGGGAAAATACAGTTTTATCCTACTTGCATTTCAAATGAATTCTCCTTTCTGTAGTCCACTGATATGGAAATGGGGAAATGTCTCTATTCACTTTTTTTTTCTCTAGGATGTCATACCACATGTTATTAAATGCAAAAAATTTTTCAAAGTTTTCTGGAAGGGAAAATGATAAAAATATAGCTTTCAAACATGTCTTCAGTTATTTTCCTATTCTTGAGTTGCATAATATCTATTTACATAAAACACTGTTGATCACCAGATTATTGTATTTCCTTATTTTCCACTTATCTTATGCTATTTTTAACTACCATGTTTATTTTCTGTGTTTTTTAATCTTCACACAGAGATTTAACTTCCAGGAAAAAAAGTCATAAATGCACTTTTCCCCCCTTCCTTTTCTTATACATTCCTCATTGCTGAATATGAAAATGGAGTAATATCTTGGGTCAGCAAGTACTTAACAAAACTTACTTAAAAAATTTCACCCCCACTGCAAATAAGCTTATTTGGTTCATGTTCATTATGATTTCTATATAGTTTGATTTTTAAGGTCCAAATTCTAAGTCTAATTCACAAGGAATATTCCACTGATGATGTTGAAAAATATGCTTTCCAGGAAAGGAAATATTTTGGACATCTATTTGGAAGATGGAGTTTACATGCATTTGCAAAAAGTAAACAAGTAGACAAGATTTTTTTTATCACACAAGTACTTTGAAGTCAATACAGCTGTAGAAATTTATATCTGCTTAATTTTCCTCATGTTTTTCACCATAATTAGATAATCAGGCCTTTGTTACACTGACTTTCAGTTTAACATCCTGCTTTCTCTATAAAATACCCATATAGCATGCTTTTGAACATGGTCTACTTGTGTCCAAAACAAGTAGCATGCATGTTTTTTTTTTTTAAACATGACAACAAAAATATGCAAGCTTTGAAGCCAGGAAAGTCATATATAAACCACATGATGCTGTGATACCATCAATTTTATAATTACTGTTCTGGAAATATTTTATAGCTCTGTTGTTCTCTTCATCGTGTGAAAGGATGAAGAGCATGCACATGCATGAGCTGTGACAGTTATTTCATCTAGAAACTCTGTTTCTGAACAATGGTCTACCATTATGTCATTCGTATTTTTTAGCTATGTGAAAATGAAAATAATAAAACCAACTGCCTCTATGAATTCTCCAGGACATCCAGAAGTGCTTTGATCAATACCTCCCTAGGTTCTTATTTTTGCAGCTTTCTATAATTCATGGTAGATGTAGTGAGTGTACCATTGCTTCATCATATAGTGAATAAGAACTATAGTCTTTTATCTGAGAATCCTGAGGTATTTGTTTGAAAACCTAAAACATATTTTTCAGTTTTCTGACTATGTAAATCAGATCAAAAACAGGATTTATGTTTTTGAAATCATAACTATTATCTCTTCCAAGATTATGTTCTGGAGTGTACATGACTTTTTTCCTGGTATTCATACCTTGTGCATTCTCTTTTCCCATTAGATGCCAAGATCCACTCAACTCCACATTTAAAAGATGTTTTAAAAATTTATAATGAAATATTGAAGTTCCCTAGAGCTGTTTTGTACTGTGTAGGTAGAATAATATTTTTCTTGTTCTTTTACTGCTGATGAAGGATTTTATACTGACTTTAATACTGAAAGAAAATTATTATGCTATCCTCTATAAATGATTAATAGCACCTGTCAAGATATTTCACTACAACATAATGGTTGTTTCAAGGTTTACATCTTTAGTTTTATTTTCTATTGTGCTTATCCATCTCTTAATAAATTGTACTTCAACTGCAGTTAACATGTAACACAGTATTTAGTTGAATAAACTGAATATCTGGATGTCTGATGTTTATGAAACGTGTAATCTGCTAACTTTTTGGTTCTCCCTAAGGTTTAATACCTGAATTAAAGTTTGAGTCTGATGCTTGACCTACTGTCTTCTCAAAGCAGAAAAACAGGTCCTGGAAGAATGAGGTTCTATTATGACAGTGATTAAATGTGTGTCATGTAAAAATCTGACAAATTAGATATTAAATAAGAGGATGGCCAGGTATCTCAAGAAATAGCAAAAATTAAATCCTGCTCTTCTGCAGAACTTATAAACTGCAAGAGTGGCAAATAATAGATATTTATTCCCTTAAAGGAAACAAACAACAAAAAAAAAAAAAAAAAAAAAAAAAAAACTAAGTAGGAAACTGAGTGGTTAGGGTTAGTTACCTACACTATTAGTTTTCTACCACAAACTTTTCATGAACTAGATATAAATCCTATTGGTGTGAAATAATGTCTCACCCAGGAAATATTGTCACATTACATCCTCCACAGTTCTTTTTTATGGGTTTTTAAACACTTTCCTGTCATTTTTCACTAAATCCATACACTTGGGTTAAAGACCCTATATATCTGCTTTATAGAGGAGATCGAAGTTTTGCCTTTTTTATAGCTGTAGCCGTGTGGTGTCAGGTCTAATCACCTATTCTAGTATCTAAATTCTGAATACAATCAGGGAAATACATAGACTGTGTCATAGATAATCTTTATTTAAAGAACTCAGCCTACTGCTCTCCCAACTTTTGCAGTTCATAAATTTGCTGAGGTAGATTTTTATTGCTATAGTTACTAATAAGTGTCCTCATAGATGGCTTCTATCAGTCTTCAATCTTCATAGATCCTCAGAGCCCTTGCAAACCCTCAGCATTAGAAGTATTCTTTGGCTGCAAGTGTCATTCTTTCAATTGTCTAATGGGTAAAAATATTCCTTTGCTTGCTGTGAGATTGTTTCCCCAGTTCCATCTGATGTCTCATTAATTCACCCTTTCCATGCCCATCTCATTGTGCTGTAACACTCATAATAGAGGATTAAAATCCATTTACATGAAATAAGTAATATAGGTATTGGAAATCCTTACTGAACTCTGTGCTGGGTTTGACTGGGGCAGAGTTAATTTTCATCACAGAGGCTGGTATGGAGCTATAGATTTTTTTTTTTCTGAAACAGTGTGATTATATAGAGATGTTTTTGTTACTGCGGAGCAGGGTTTACATAGAGCTGAGGACTTTTCTGCTTCTCATACTGACACTCCAGAGGGGAGGCTGGAGGTGCATGGGAAGCAGGGAGAAGACACAGCAGGAAAAGGTCACCTAAGATGATCAAAGGGATGTTGTAGAACTTATAGCACCATTCTCAGTATATAAATCTTGTGGGGAAGAAGGAAGTGGGAAATATTTGAAGTGATGGAGGAATATTTGGGAAATGTTTATCGTCCCAATTGTTACATTCCTGTCCACGGGAAGCAGGGAATTAATTCCTTGTTTTACCTCACTTGTTGTGCAGCTTTTGCTGTTCTTTTTAAACAAGTTTTCTAATTTTTACCATTCTAATTCTGTCTCCAATCCTACCGGTGAGGGAGTGAGTGAGAAGCTGCCTGTTGCTTGGCTGCTGGTTGTGGTTGAAACATGACTTATTATTAAAAGAAATGACCTTGTTAGTCATAATTTTCAGCTAGGTACTTCTTTTCAATGCCTATATATACACACTTATATGAAGAAAAAACCTCCTGTACTATTTCTTCCCTTTTCTTTCCTATCCAATTTATTTAATCATATATATCTACTATAGGCAGAGAGAAAATGAGTTAGATGCATGAACATTTGGCTTGCAAAAATATCAGGGACAGGTTTTTAAACTCTCAGAATTGATTTTAAGGTGAGCAGAAGAGCAAGGAAAATGGGGTTATAAGGTCAGACTGATGCTATCATATCTTATTTCCACCTGGAGGAACATAAAAATCCTCAGTTCTGTATTGGAGGATATTAAGGACTTCAGTGGAGAAAAGCCCAGGAATTAAGGACTTCAGTGGAGAAAATATTTTTAAATCAGTAAGAGACATAATAATAAAACAGTTAAATCACAGAATGAAAGATAAAAGAAAATGGAGGTCTGGATAAAGATTACAGGCAGGGATGAATCAAATAGAAGAAATTCACATACCATTCATATGATGAGAGAAACTTCTTTTAACAGGAAAAATTATATTTAAAAACTTAAGACTGAAAATAATAAGCTGGGTGCACCTTCACTGTTCACTTTTTAAGACAGAAAAAAAAAGTGAAAAATAAAATGCAATTAAAAAATCATCTGATAGAAAACCATAGGCAAGTTGCAGCATATTTTGTTGCCTTGTAAAGAGGCAGCATGCCCTAAAGAGATCACACAAGGACGTCATGAGATCAGACATAAACCTGGCATGAAAGAAAAGAATTCTTTTGTAATTTTTTTGGTTCTGGAGCACAACTGAAAGCATAAAATATTACGGCTGCTTGGTCCTTCCAGCTTCAGATGCCTGAAACTGCATGTAGAATTTTAGATATCATCTTTGCAGTCCTGTCAGACTTCTTCTTCAGCACCAGAATCTATAAAAGGTGCTGCCATTCCAGCATCTATACAAGGTGCTGCCAGACCAGAATCAGGTTCATATTATTTCTCAGTTATAAAGTCATAGTTAAACAGTCTGGTTGATGTTGACAGTTGTTGGGTCAGTGATTTGCAAAGCAAATATTTCTCCCTGTTACTGTGAGCTTTGAACAGACTTCTTCATTATGCTGTGTTTATCAAGGATGTGCAGTCTGCTTGTGTGGTTCACATGAATATGTTAATTGGAAAGAACATTAATTTTAGTAGCTCATTAAGAATGCTTTGACTGATCAAGGAAGAAGGGTGGCAAGATCTACGATGTCATCTGCACCTCTAAAGTAATCAGTTTATAAAAAATATTATTTACAGAGGTAATATTCTCCTGGTTCATTTATGAAATGATGACAGGAAAGAGCTTATCAAATGTGGATATTGATGAGTCAATTCAAGATGGGAGCTGGGGAAATAAGGGATGGTTTTGAACTATTTTCTTTTTTCTGAACCATCGTCTTGTATAATGTCATATAATGTCAGTACACTACATCAGTGTACTTTTTGTACTTTGGCAATGTTGTGCCACCAGTTTCATTTTACTGTGAAAAATTTTAGAAGCCATGCTTCCATACTTCTGCATTTTGTTTTTCTTTTTTTTTTATTTTTAACTCTTCATTAATGCCTGTAGAGGGAAGGAGGGAAGTGACTTAACTCCTTGATTTACAGAGGATGCAGGAGGTGAAAAATGGACTGAAAATAGGCAGAATTTTAGCCATTTGTTGTGGGTATATGGAATGAAGGAAAGATTTTTAAGGGAGTGGTAAGGACTGGATCATTTACACAAAATAAAAAAAGAAGAAAAATAAGAAAAAGACATAAATAGGAGTAATGGTAAGAACAAATTAAAAGCCAAAAGAAAAGTGAAGAATTGAAAAAAAAAAGAAATACATGGAAAACAGTAAAGAAAGAAGATAAAGTGTGAATATATGGAGAGAAGTAAAAGGGACAAAACCAATATTCATGTATATTATAAATTCATTATAAATACCTAGTTAATAGAGAAGAAAAACTATTTAAGCAAATCTTTTCTCAAAGTGGAATCTCAGCAGAAGAATAAAAGTTGTTCTTTCCTGTACTGAGATAGCAAGCAACTAGGAAAAAATTGGAGGCCAAATTATCCTGCTTAAATTATGCACATAATTCCTTTTCAATTTTAATAAATATTACTGACTAGCAAAAGTTGATTCCTATATTTGTACAATAAGGAATAAATAATAATGAAATATTACCAAATAAATTGCCATAAATGTTAATTGGTTAACTGTAATTGAATACACATATACAGGGGAGAAAAATAATTTGCTTTTTGCATTTGCTTGAATGAGTTAAGATGATAAACATGCTTTCACTTTAATTTAAATTTTTGTGAGCACAGGTACTTTATTTACTGATAGGAATGATCTTATCTTCTGGGTCATTTATCCTTCATGAGCTCATGCTTTCAAGGTGAATGGATTTCAGTTAAGGAGAACAAATATATTGCTTCCAGCCACGCTCTATAAATGTTGTCCAGTATCCTGTCAGTGTTTTAAAAGCCAAGTCATAAATAAAATGGCAAAGGTTGTTTTAAATGATGGGAACAAAATGTTTCCACTTTATTATACACCACCAAAATGTAAAGGCGCCTAAGTTTTTTAGAGAATCTATTAATGTTCTACATCTTTACTAAATAGGATGAAAGAAATTAAAAGCTATCTTTGAAATACTTTATTTCAAATAATATCTATGGAGGATTTATTAAGTATGATGTGACATCATCCAATTCTACACTATCTAAAATTAATGCACAATTTTAGTCTTGCTTTTCAAACTGTCAAAATGAATGAGACTTATGACAGAAGATATTGAAGTAAGGAGAATGAACTATGAATAAGTTAATCAGTTAGGAAACCCCCAACTTTCTTGCCAGCATGGCAATAGGAAAAGCAAAAAAGGCCTTGTTTCTAAGTCCTGATCAACAATAACCAAAACATCTCTCTATGTTATCAACCCTGTGTTCAGCACAAATCCAGAAGAAGCCCCATACCGGCCACAGGGAGGAAAATTAACCCAGCTGAAAGCAGCCCACATAGGTATATTAAGAGTGTTGTCTTTTCTTTTAAGCAGAAACCAAGCAAACTTAAAACATTGTGTTTTGTATTGAGTGGTAGCTCACAGCAAATTATGATTTTGTGGTGGTGCCATATTGTTCAGAGAAGGAATGAAACTCAGGGATAAGATTGGAACAAAAGGTGTAGTTCATTTTAAAATACATCAGCTCTTGTCAAAAGTGCTGGTACATTTCTTTATTCTTACATTTTTGAGTCAAAATTAATAATATCTTTTGCATGAAAATGAACATACAAACTTTCATGTATGTGTACACACATACAGACAAAGACATGGTGCTAAGGAAACTATAGCATTTTCCAGGGATTTGTTTTTTTCTTGGAAAAAACACAAAACTGTGGAATCTGAAACACCTGGGTTGAAGTACTAATGTCTGTTAGAAAGAGAGCTTCAAGATGGAATTGTTTGAGCTGAAAGAACTACTTAGCCAAAAAAACTAATAAGAATGAAGGACGACAAAGAAATTAAAGGTTCTTCTTGAAGATACACAGTAGAATTTCTTTTTTCCCGGTGGGGTTCTTCCATAGCAAACAGACAGGTTCAGGAATTTTTGAAGCATATTTATCCAATTTATGTTAGATGTCTGTTTCCAGCACTGGGAGAATACAACAAAAAAATCCCACCAAACTCCTGTGAAACAACAACAACCAAAACCCACTCAAGTAAAATTTTTGGTCAGGTTTTTTTGTAGGTGTAAAGGTGTGTAGAAATTAATTCTTCTATGTACTTAGATATATTTAGGCAGAATAAGAAGCATGCACAATTATTTAAATGAATTCCAGTTCACAGTCTGAAGACTAGCAGATATTCTAATTATTCCAAACAATGGGTGTCTGAAAAGCAACAGAGAAAGCATAGAACAACAGACAGTGCTTTAAAGTTTTGTAATTTTTTTTTCACTGCCTACAAGTATTACTACTATGATTTAAATCTGTGTTAGGACATGGTGGCAAATAGCATGAGAAGAACAGTAATTCTGTGAGTTTGAAGTATATAAAATAGATAAACAATCCATGTCATAAGCAATTAATTATTCAGTGGAAAATAAAGAAGGCAGGTATTGACTCAGACAAATTTTTCACAGGGTATTTGGTGGCACACTGCATTAAGCTATCTCTATTTTTTTAATATAGAAATTATTATATTTTCTTGCAGTAAGAAGACAATTGTGCAATCTTGAATAATTAAAAACATATTTTACTAAACCTATATAAAATTATTAGGTAAAATAATAATTATTATTATCTAATAAATGCTAAAATACTTATATTGCACTTAATTAAGCATAGCATGAAGATAAAAGAACAGAAAAAACTCAGGGAATTTAAATGTAGACACACTTTTTCTTTTATTTTAGCCATGTTTTCAGAAAAAAAAATATTACTGAAACATTTCAGAAGACAGGGAATTAAAGTTCCCTCTACTTTCCATCTGTAGTTTTGCATATTTCCATTTAGCACAGATAGCCTTTCATTTTTATTTCTGTAATGTCTTTGAAATCTATATGAGACCTTGAAAATAATATATTCCCGCTTCAGAATTTCCTCAGGAATTATAAATTTGATTTCTTGCTGTTGTTGTTCTTTTTCTTCTTGATCTTCTTCTTCTCCTTCTTCTACTTCTCCTTCTTCTTCTTCTTCTTCTTCTTCTTCTTCTACTTCTCCTTCTTCTTCTTCTTCTTCTTCTTCTTCTTCTTCTTCTTCTTCTTCTTCTACTTCTCCTTCTTCTTCTTCTTCTTCTTCTTCTTCTACTTCTCCTTCTTCTTCTTCTTCTTCTTCTATGCTACTATAGTAACGCTACTGTTACTAGTGATTTCTGCAGTCCCTTGTGTCCTAAGAGCAATGCTAATAAGTGTGGAATGATTAGTATGGTGATACACACCTGCTTTGATTGAACCTAATTTAGCTGTCAATTATTTCAAATATCAGACTGAAATGGAGAGGTCTAAACTTGTGGATGATTCCCCACTGAACTGAGACAGTCTGTTAGAGGCAAAAGTTTCAATCAAATGTTATTGTTGTCTGCATATTGTATTGGAAACCTCTGCACCACGAAAAATCCCAATAGGTGAAATATTGCATTAGTTTACTAAAACAAATACAGATCAGGACTCTCCTCAGAAATATGAAGGACACTTTCCCTGACTCCATTTGTATTCTAACTGGTCTGCACATTCAGATGAAAAATTCAGTACTTAAGCACTTAGAGTAAGGAGCCTGGAACACTTTTACCAGTAAAGAGCAAAGGCCCCCACTATCTAAAAAGTTTTTAAGACCTTTGATGGATAAACTATAGATAATTATTCTAAAGTAATTTAAAATCCAAACAAAGTGAAATAAAAATTATTAACCAAGGTTAGGAAAATAACCTTACTTTATTTAACTCTTGTGAAAACTCTACCTGTAAAAGAAATTTAGAAATGATGGTGTTTAATACATTCTGGATATATGTGTAAAAGCTAAGTAAATATATATGTATCAATACCAGGACCACATTGGGCAAGAGAAAAGCATATCAGGTCTCTTAAATGATACACGCTTCTCTATGTGAAACACTGACTGTAAAAATATCAATTTCTCATAAATTTTTCAATTGATAAAGCTGAATTGGGATAGCTCAAAACTAGTGCAGTAGATAGAGCATATACTATTATTTGGCTACAAGTAGTTTAGGACCACATACAAAAATTTGAAAGGAGAAAATTAAGTTTGTTTTTTGGGTTGTTTTTTTTTTTTTTTTTTGGGGAGGGGGGAGGTGGTATATTATGTTTGCTTTTCTGTTTTAGTTTTGGCTTTTAGAATGTATTTTTTTCCAAGGTCTCTATCTCCATCCCAAACAGTATTAAATTCCTACTGAGAAATACCTCGTATAGAGTACATCAAAAAAAGAATAAAAGTTTAGAAACCTGTTAGTTTGTTACAAGTACTGTGTGTTGCCAAGGAATAATATGTCCCTGCTTCCCTGTGAGATCAGTGGTACGAGGTTATGTTAGATACATTGTACAATCCGTCATTAAAATTAGAGCAGTTGCACAGAAGATTGATGATACAAATATATATATCATCAGTAAACATTAATGTATTTTTACAGAAGTAGGATGGGAGACTTTGTCACTGAATCTTATTTTAAAACACAATTAATCTGACCTATTTTGTCAGGCTGCTTTAAAATGAGATGAACCATGTCCTAGAAGTGCCTACTCATCTTGATTGTAAAGGGAGTTAAGGGAGTTTAGGTGAGATACAGACATCTACATGCATTCAGATGAGTCTTGTATTGTATAACTACACAGACAAATTGTAGACTTTTGACACAAGTGTTGAAAGATGAAAATATATGAAAAAATTACATTTAACAATATTTGCATTTTATTTACTTGGTACCCCATTTTTCACTTTTCTTTTTAAAAGAGAATAAATATTTTCAGTTAATGCTTAATACTCTTGGCATTTCGCTGCCTGTCAAACTCCATGTTTAATGCCTTTAGAAGTGGAGAATATTATGGAACATGTTGCTGAAACTTTTTTTTCAGGATATATTTGGGTGGGATTATTTGTTAAAATGTTGGCAACCTATGTTCCTCTAATATTTTTACATGTGGCTTCATTTCTCCCTATGGAATTAAGAGTCAAATTTTAGTATAACAGAATCCTTGTAAGGATTCAATGCCCTGAGGATGCATACAAAGAATTCATGCATTATTTTATTTTAAAACTAATTTATCAATGGTGAAAGAAACACAAACAAGTGCCCAAGACTTGCTTACAGAATCAAACCCTGCAATTTTTTTTTCCTGATTTCTGCTTCTGAAAATTAGATGGATAAAAAGAACTTAATATTTCAATCAGCTCCTCATGTTTATCTTCCAGCATCATATTTCTTTTAAAATAATTTCATTCTTTGTTTCAAGGTGCTACTTTATTTCACTGTTTTGATTGCATTTGAAGTATTTGTTTGGTTTTTTTTTTCCTCACCAAGGAGTCAAAAACCAGAGTCCATCATAGAGGTGGAAGTCACATTATTACATAAATAATTCTCTTCAGTGCAGACATGTGAATCTGTTCCAGTAATTCAATTACACTTCTGTAGTTGAAGAACAGAACATACATTTTTAGGGTGTTTGTTGCTTGTCAGATATAAAGTAGAAATCTGTTTTGGACAAATTAATAATTTAGCGGAAATTTCCTTTTTCTTTTCCTTTCAATAATAATAAATCAGCACCAAAAAAAGTGTAAAAAAGACCTGTAATGGATACAGCAAAAAAAAGAGAACATTTTAAAAAAGAATTTTATGAATAGTCTTGAAAGGACAAATACAAGTCGCAGGAATTTAATGATTTTTTTTAAATTAAAAATGTTATACAGATAATTTAAAAATGAATTAGTATGGAATAATCCACACTCATTGTCCTGAATAGAGCAGGAAAAATATCACAGCTCACGAGCTTTAGGCTTGAGCCAATCTATAATCACCTCAGCAGCAGCTAGCCCATGAAAATTCCCCAGATTTCTCAGAACAAGTAACTAAATTATGATACCATCATGTTTCCCAACAACAAGGTCATGTGCTTCGGACATTGTAGCATAAGGCTCTAAGGAATCACTGAACAGGATTCACTTCCACAGAGGGATATATTAGTTGTGCTCTCAGTTATTTTTTCATGTACACTGTACAGGTTTCAATTTATTACATATAACATGATCCTCACATTTTCAATTAAAAAACACTGTTGTATTAATGGTGAATTATCATGGGATGCTTTCAAAACCAAAATGATCTTCTGTGGTTATCAGAAGACTAAATCTAATCATTAAGAACATGCTAAGGAAAGTTTCAGTTTGATGTCAATGTCATGCAGTATATCAGTGAAAAATTGAAGACATCTCTTTCTGTTCTCCCCCACCCTTACAATAATCATATGCACTGTTCAGTGGTTTTGTTCAATTTTTGTAATACAGTATTTATTTTACCTTCACTCTTATGGAATATATTTTCTTTCTCCCTATGGTCTAAGAAAAAATATATCCTCCTGGTGATGACCTCTTTTCCAACATTTTCTAAACTTTAGTTCTGGTTCTTTGTATTTGACCACTAAATCTGTAGCTAACTTGAGTGTACATCCTCCAATTTTTTGTAGTCTCTAACTTAGGGGAAAACAGGATAGCACATAGAAAAGGTGAACTCTGATCTACTATATAAAACTCTTATTCTTTGCAGGATGTAAAAACTTAATATACAGTTTGGCTTAATATGAAACCAGTAGGACTGTGCGGAGTTTAACAGCAAGATTTTGGGAGACAGAAAAGGATGATTGCTAGCCTCTTCTACCTTAAGGATGCAACAGCCAGTTCACTGAGTGACTGCCTTTGTCCATAAGAAATGGCATAGCTATAGTAACTGAAATCCCTCAAGAGCAGGTTTTTCAAGAAGCAGGAGCTCTCAGACTGAAGCCTTGTAAAGGATTTAGAACTGAATATTTTGTTCCTTCTCCCTAAGTCCCTGATGAAATATTTCTGAGGTCAGTACACAGAGAATTTAGTTCAACACAGTATTCTAAACCAAGGTGATAATCCTCACTTCCCAATCAAATTATAATAGCCTTTATAATTCAGCCTTTATCCTTTCTCTGAACAACATTAAAAGTAACTAAAGCAAAGACATAAAAATATCTACCACAAAGTATTAAATGTTCACAGAACTCAAGACAAAAAGTTCTCCAATGTACACTATATTATCATATTGAAAATATTATTTTATATCTTTGAAAATCTACAACACCCAGGAGAACCACAGTGGCATTAATTTCATTCTGAAAAATGGCAAAATACATACTATATACGTGTATGTCACCATAAACCTATTTAAATAGCAATATTTTGTACTCAGTTTTGTTCCTTAGAATTTCTGGTCCTTTGGGCAACAATTTTTGAATAATTATTCTTTTAGACTTAAGAAAAATTATCTAAACTCTTATATTTCAGAACTATTTCTATTTATAGGTTTCTTATGCTCATGACATCACCTCAATGGAATACCCTGAAAATACACAATATTCATTGTAAGAACTTGTATAGTTGCCATTCTATTCTGTTTTTCATTTCTCTACTGAATAAATGTGCAAGGTTTTTTTAAGCTCTGTAACTGCACAAAGAGCATTATGGAAAGAAATCACAAGTCCGATTTTGATTTTCAGTGAAATTAAATGAATTTGAAGAATTATCTGAATTTATTTCTTTAAAATAATATTCAAATAAAAGCTATAAATTTCTGGAGTATATAGTATTCTCTGTTTTATCACTTTTTATCTGTCACATCTGTAGGTTTATTAAGCCAAATATTTTACCACACTCTGGTAACATGCTTTAATTATGTGTGTTTTAATCAAATCATTTGTCAATATAATTTTTCTCTTATAACTACTTATATCAATGAAGTTGATAAATGATGGGATTATTTGAATTTGTTAAAAGAATAACTGAATTTCTTATGACAGGAGTGGTACTTGTATTTTAAACAAGATGGAGATAAATGCTACGAACTTGTGTAGATCTCGGTGGGCAGTTACTGGCTGTTAATCTCCCAACCCTGAGTTCCTCTTCCTGGGAATCCAATTTACATGTAATCAGTTAACTTAATGAATTTATTTTCAAAAAAGTGAAATGTAAAGAATATTTAACTGTGCTCTAGAAGCTGCAGAGAATCTGGAATTTAGAAGTGTTGGGGGTTAGGAACAGATTTTTCCCTCCCTCTCTTGCATTTTGTTTCATCTCTCTTTTCCATGCAGGTTCTGAATACTCCTTGTTTTCTTTTAATGAATATATTCTTCTCTGAACTATGTATTTACATATGATGAGAGAAAAAAAAAACCACCCCCCCCACCTCCCCTTCCAAAAAAATCCCAAACCCAAAAAAACCCAAGCAGACCAACACAAAAAAAGCCCCCAAAACTAGTAAACAAACAAGAACCACAACAAAGTCTAAGATTTTTCCATAATAAATTGTCTTAAGGTCCTTAGGTTCACCTATCTCTACTTGAAAGCCCATTACTGCGAACCTACTGACATGGAGAAATTACATATACAGGAAGTGAGGACACAGATAAGGTCAAAAGAGTAAAGAGTTCTCATAGCTTTCAACTGCAGTTGAATACATTAATATGAAAAGTTTTTGTTTTCCTACTAGTAGGAAAGTTAATACGGTGAGATTGTTTATTAGAACCTCTGAGATCAGTTGCTCATTTCTCATTGAATGCAACTATTAATGAAGTATTGCAATGTTTCCATTGCATCATGTGTGGATTTTTTTCATGTTTATTTTTTTGGTTTATCACTCAGTTTAGTTTGGTTCAACAAGATTTTCCTTTTTGTGTAACTTTGTTTTCTTGGTTTCTTTGTACGGCTTCCTGACAGGTGCTCAAAAGTCAGATATTTTCCAGATGTCCCTTTTTTAAATGAAATCACATTCAGAAAATAGATAAATATTCATATAATTTGTTTCTTTTGTGGTGTTTAAAGAAAATTACAACTTTCCAAGAAACAGCAGTCTAATTATATATAAAAGCCTCTTAAATAATAAACTAAATTGTGCAGTACATCAGAAACAGAATTAAAAAATGCTGTGAAAGAATTTTATAATAAAGCATAGAACAAAAAAAGGATTTATTTAAAATATATGGCTGTTTACTTAACCAAATCCTAAAAAAACAGCTGCACAGCAAAGTCAAAAAATATTTAACTTAAATAATTATACTGTTATGAAGAATAATAATTGTAAGAGTACATTAAAAATTAATGGTGAACTCTTCAGACTGCTTGTAGATACACAAAGCAAAAAAAATCAGTCAGGTGCTCCCCTGTGGGTTTGTTTGTTTGTTTGTTTGTTTGTTTTTCTGTCTAGTTATTATACAGAAATTGCATTTATTTTGTAAATTTTGGTTTGGTGTAGGGCTTGGAAACAGGAGCATACCATGAGGCTTCTGGAATTGTTCTTTTAATCAAACAACTTACAAAACAATGTAATTGCAACATTTAAGCTTTTAGATGTAAAGCATGTAATAGAAGAAATATCGTGTTAGAGGCAAAGGATGGCAAGCTCTACCAGGCTAAACAGAATTCAGAAGGCAATGCAAAACTGAGCATGAAGAGAAGGTGCCAAACTGCTAAATAACATTTCTATGGAAAATAAACCAGGTAAACATTCTTAAGCAGATGTGTAACTAATGAAAAGATTTAATACTGATTTATAAGTGCAGGCAACACAGAATGTGTCACAGTCATATTTCCTGAAAAATCCTTTTGCCCAGGATTTTCTCCTGGGAAGCTGAGAAGCCTCAGAGAAAAAGGAAAACAAATTCTTGTTTCATTTGCTTCTCCTCTGTTTTGCTCACATGCAGAATGTGTTTGGAGATTGTTTATCGAACAGGTGATTGTTTCATTGGTTTCTGGTATGAATTATTTTGACTTATTGGCCAATCAAGGTCAAGCTGTATCAGGACTCTGGTAAGAGTCACAAGTTTTCATTATTATCTTTTTAGCCTTCTATAAGTATCCTTTCTGTATTCTATAGTATAGTATAGTATTCTTTAATATAATATAGTATCATAAAGTGATAAATTAGCCTTCTAAGAACATGGAGTCAGATTCATCATTCCTTCCTTTGTCTGGGAACCCCACAAATACAATAAGAATGTCCTCAGGGAACGGTTCTGACATGGATAACAAGATAATTTGTTTGTTCTTTTATTAGAAAGATAGGTGATACAGACTTGGTGGCAAAAAAAAAAAAAAAGTACTGTATTTTTTTTTTAATCTGGGTTTTCATATGTAAATTTTCACACTAGTTTATTTAAAATCAATTAAAAAAAAAACCAAAACAAACAACAATAGAAAAAGAAATGCTAGTGATTTACCAATGCTTTTAGAAAGAAAAGCTTTTTCCAAAGAAACTACAGTACATTTCAAAATAGTCCACCATCCTCAGTTTTGGCACTTATCTTACAAAATTCAAAAGAGAGATGCAATTTCAGATTTTCAGACTGCACTTGAAAATAAAAATATTAAGGCTGAAAAGATAACTTAAGGTCTCAAGGGTCTTATACTGATTTATAAGTTGCAGCTGTTTGTCAACCAGGGACTGCTGTTCATGAATTTTACACTAGGGAGATGTTAGATACAGAACAAAACTAAACATATAAGCAGGGTATTTAAACTTCAGTACCCCTGTTCCCTTCTGACTCTTGGAAGCACTGCCAAGAGGATTATTAGTATTCCTTGCTCTTTTCAATATCAGGGCTCATGTATCATGGCCTGGCTTCAGAAAAAAATGAGCTATAGTAGCATGGAGGATACTTGTCTTGCATGTGAAAAATACAGGTTTGAACAACTGGAGAAGGCCTGGAACGAAGGTATCAGTCTTCCTAGACATGCTCTGAAGTCACTGCCCACCCCACTCTACTGAACACAGAAATGTCATTCTGTGTTTTGAGTGGCATTTAAAAAAGGCCACGCAAAACTCTTAGCCGCAAGGTTTTAATGTTCATATTGCCTTAGACAAACTGAAGAGTCTTGAAGTTCAAATGCTGGTTCTAATGTATCAGGTGGTGATTTGTCAATGCAAAGAAATTTTCCCAGTATCTATGAATTTTATGACTTATTTCCCTATCAGGTCAGACTAGATTTTAATTGATTTCTGTATCATTTTTTGGAGCTTAACTTCTTAAATCCTCTCCAATCTCCATGTTTGTGAGTTCAGTACTACCTGGTGTCTTTCTTTTATCTGTAGGAAAATCTACAAGGTTATGAAATCCCATAACCTCATATCAGGTGGATTGTGTTTCTATCTTCAAGAATATTATTTTCTGAATTTATTCAGGAAGAGTGTATATCTGTTCTTTATCACATCAGCATTTTGTCTATATTATGTCTCTTTACCTCTGATATTTTCTGTCCCTGAGGTATTTATAGAAAGCTGTCATATCCATCCATATTTTTGTTTTCCATTCAAATTTTTTTGCTAGACTAAAGAAAAATCTTCTGTAGTCTCCTGTATAAAAAGGGACTCTCCATTCCTCTCATTCTACTCATTGTCTGTATTTGTTTTGTTCTGATTTCCTGTTTCTTGACCACGAAAATGTACAAAATAAGGAATGCTTTAGTCACAATTGTAAGCTATCAAGAAAAATCATAAAAAACATTCCCAATTCAAGTACTAAACCTTTTTTGCAATATGTGAGAACATTATCTTTCTTTCTTGGAGGTATGGATTTAGGTGGTTTATAGTCATTCTCTTGTCTCTTCTCCTAATTTTTACCTTGCTTGTTCTACACAGTAAGATTTTGTTAATCTGATTTTTTTTCTAGTCTGTTTTTCCGTGACATTCACCTGCACAGACTTCTCTTAAGTTTATCCTCTCATATGTGTACTTAATATTTTAATTTAATCTCTATGGCACTCTTATTCATACAGAGTATTAGATCTGGCTAAATCTGAAATCCTTAAAAATCTAATTATGTTTTAATAAATTTTCCAATTGGAGAGAATTGTCATTTTCCTGGGGATGTTTATTAACACTATTAGCACTCTGTAAAAATCCAAGTAATGAAATCTTGGTTGGGTTTTTGTTTCTTTCTCATCAAAAGAAGTATAAAGAAGAATATTATTTTCCTTTTTTTTTTTCTTGCTAGTTATGAATACTTTAAAAATATGCTGCCATGATTTTCTGCTAATTTTCAGTTAGACTATTTTTATCCTTGTAGAGACTCAATATTATTCCTTTTTTTTTTCTTTCCACTTCATCATTCATGTAAAAAAGAAATAAGAAGAAAAAAAAAATTGTATATAAGAATAAGGTTACATAGTCTGAAAGTCCACATTTGAGACAGAAATCAGCATAATTTTAAACTATATCCTTTTCCAGGCAAATCCGCACTAAACTTAAACTACTTTAGCAAAACCACTTTTGGTGGTTCTTTGCAGGTCAGAGTACTTTCAGATATTTTTTTTAGCACTTCTATGTAATGTGCTGCTGACATGGCACCAAGTCTGTTGCCTGTACTAGGAATATCAGCAGATTTATTTTTTCTATTTTACTGTAAAAAAAAAAGATAATACAAGGGGTAGAAGATGGAAAGTTTACATAGTCATTTTTGAACTTCTAAATAAAGAACATTTCTACTGGATGCTACTTACATATCAACCATGCGTCAGCTTTTCCAGTTTGTCAGGACACCTTCACTATTACATGCTACTCTATTGAAATGCACAGAACTCCAAAGAATCACTGGTTAAATATGTGTGTAATAACAGTTTGTTTAAAAATGTGTCAGAATGGGAGATTAAAAGCTAAGAAAGCCAAAAACCATTAATCAGGATAGCACGAGCATTTTGATAAATACCATGGATATATAGTTTTTAACTTCTCATTTAGCTCAAAAATTTCATCTGTTCATACTATTCATGACAATGGATTCTATATGATTCCATTTACATTTTTTAATTTTTTAACTAATCATCTGTTTCATTTTTAGAAATATTTTAACTGAATTTTTTAAAAAATAAATGATGTTTGGTTAATTTGAAATATGAAACCTGAA
This sequence comes from Molothrus aeneus, assembly GCF_037042795.1. Lineage (NCBI taxonomy): Eukaryota > Metazoa > Chordata > Aves > Passeriformes > Icteridae > Molothrus > Molothrus aeneus. Next base: position 70,286,379 of record NC_089647.1, on the reverse strand, counting down.
TTCTTTCTATGAAGAAAGAGTCTGCATAAATTATAATAACCTAGATTTTTAAAGTTATCAGAACATTAGAAAGAAAAGAGTATTTAATACAACTTTATAATATTAAACTGTGATTAACACAATTCCCAAAGTATGTTTATTAAGGGTAATTATCTACTTAATACTGAAGTGGTATCACCTTAAATTGTAAATTAACTAGATGTGCAGGAGGAAATCAAGTTAATTCTTTACATCAGGGCAGTCCATTATTTAATACAGAATATGCAATATCAAATATTATAAATTCCAGTGAAAGGTAAGCCATTTCAAGAAAGATAAGGAAAGTGAAAAACACATAGGAAGAGAATAATAAGGAAAAATTTTCACAAAATATTACTGTATATAATCATTTTTATATTACATTTTTATTGCTACATATAGATGTTAGATGCTATATGTGAGGAATAGAAATACATTGCTGTGCCAAAAACAGAAAACAAGGGGCCTTAAAAACGTCTGTATTGCTTTTTGTCTGATTAGGCTTGTTTACAAGCATTGTTCTGTTGATGTTCTATCACTCCCAAAACAATGATGTAACTCCACTGCCAATAGTTAATGAAGCTCTAGAAGTGAAAGACTCTTGTCACCACCATATTTTTGCCACTGGGTAAAAGTTTCAGTTGATTGTCTTTAAGTAGCATATTTATTACAGCTCTGCTGAGGGATTCTTCAGAGTGCTGTAGTACTGGTCATAATATAGACTGTGGATAATATAAGAACTTCAAGCAGACATTGTTCTGGGTTTTTTTGGACAAATAACAAAGAACAATCTTTTGTGGTGTTATCTATATAAACAGGAAAAATGTGGAAAATAAAAAGAAAAGAACAGATGAAATATTTTAACTCTTTTCTTAATGAGAACAGAAAACTTAGGTCTTTTAAGTTGTTACCAAGGCTTTTTCACCAGACTTCAGATAAACATAATGCTTTATGTTTGGTTTTTTAATTGCCTACAAATAAACATCTTAAAAAAAAATGAGGATGATAAGAGAAAAAAATGAAGGAAAGTAGATACCATTGAGAGAGAATAAGACTCCAAGACAGTCTGATATTCTTACCTTATTCAAGCAAAATATATATTAACATAGTTATATACAAGTTAATACATCTTCATGTGAGGACATGGGTCCTTATTTACTTTAATGGGAGTTTTTTAAAGAGCAGGGCTGCCAGTACAATCCTATAGCCAGAAAATCTATTGTTATCTCTGCACACATACAGAGGCAGAGTGAGGAGGAAAGGAATGTCACTGCTGCATACAGCATTGGCAAGGGGATGGTTGGAGTTCTGAATGTAGATATCTACTCCAGATATGGAAGCCAAGCAACTGGAAAAGGTGAAAGAACAAAGAATAACATGCACATGGACAAAATGCTTTACACTTAAAAACGTAATGCTTGCAATACAATTGATAGTTTTTCAGCCTAGTTTACTCTGACTCTGTAATGTGGTATCAATTATGTTGTCATGTGGGAAGGCTGAAGCAGAAAAACAACATACACTGAGTTTCAGAATTCTAATTTACTTAACCTAATTATGCTGTCATTCATAATGTTTTATGTATGACTACTCTTTCTTCAGCAGAGAAATGTGATGAGGAGTGAATAAAAAGTAGGTTTTCTCCTTCACTAGAAGGGAGGGGTACACGTTGGCACTTAAGTAATAGCATCAATCACCTGAGGTCCTCAGCCAGTGAGTCCTCAGACTGAAATAGATCTCTGTCTGCTATTTTGTTTCCATTCCTGGACTTGTAACTGTTATATCTTCTTGCTACCTAATTTATTTTAACCACATGAGAAGCTCGCATCAGAAGCAGAACACATCAGTTCACGCTTTTGACAGGACTGAGTACATGTATTATGTAGGTGTTGTTGCTTTCATTATTAATATTACTGACATCCAGTATGGCATGATGTGAGACATAGCTCCTTCATATTTTTAGAGAAATGATAAGCAAGTTGCACTGACACATTCTTAATTAACATTTCCTTTCAGTAAAACGTTTTTGTAAATATTTAAACCCAAGAGTAAATTCCATTCTGAAAAGATTTGCTCAATGACATTATAACATTTCTTGCTTCAAAAATAAAGTATTTTTATTGAATAACACAGAGTTTTTTGGCAAGTTAGCAATCAGAAAGCAAATTTAAGCAGGACTGATTCACTACTGGCTTGTATTAAATGAAGATTTTCATACCTGTGAGCACAGAGACCATCAAGATCTCAAGACTGCAGCTGTGTGCCAGCACTGGGATGTGCTGGCCTAGAAAAGATTCAGTGCTGTTAGGTAAATTACACATTAACGTTGCATGGTGCTGTAGGTTGTGCAGAGAGATCTATCAATCAGGCAGAGGTATAGTTAAATACCTGGTTTTGCTGATACTGTTTTGTAGCTGATACTTGATCAAACTCACAACCAAATATGCTTGGCCCTTCTCTCTACACCTCCATATTACTCTGGATGGTAGCATCCAAATGGAAATAATTCAATGCATGGAAAAGTCTAGAATCAGCACAGCTCTGGACTAATCAGTAGTCTGAAGGTACTAGGAAAAGTGTCAAAAGCATCACACTGCCTAGATGAAGTGCTTCTTTTTTTCTGTTTGTGGCTCATGGAAAGGGATGAGATGAGACAATATGAAAGAAATGTTGCTTTCTATGCTTAAAGCAATGCTGCCTCCAGAGAAAAACAGATGGATCATGGGAAGTACAGTCATGTTGGCAACCTCATGATAATTTACTTACCAGGAGCATAATTCCTGTAAATATGGTCACAGGAATTGCACTTCAAAATTTTTTTCCTTCTAGCGGACATTTCAGCAATCAAAGATTAAAAAAAAAATCAAGTAGACCCATATGTAATTTCTGTGTATTAAAAAAAATGCAAACTACAGATTACGTTTACTACTTTTAAAACTTCCTTTCTCTCTCTGGTCTTGAAGTTTCTACAAAAGAAAGCATTTATTTGAAAAGCTGAAATCAGCAGGAAAGCAGAGATTACAGGCTCACAGAGTAGAAGCATCACCTTCACCTAATGTAAAAGTGATAAGAATATGAAAAACACTGCATGATTTATGCTTCTGCACCTTGTGTGTTACTTTTTAATGCAATAACTTTAAGTGGAGAAAAATCTCTCTGATTTTATCTGCTAAACTGCCATAAATCTTCCATTAAAAATATTTTTAAAGGTATGACTGATCATCATGACATGAATATCTCTTCCTGTTCTCCCTCAGGCTTCATATATAACCTATACAAAGTTTTATTAAGCATTTTAAATACTAGTAAATCACAGTAAAATAGGATTTCTAGCTAGGGATGCATGAAACATGAAATAAAAATATTTGTTCAGCTGGAAGTTAACAACCTGACTTCAAGTTTAGGGAATGGTAATTATAGCAGAAAGCTAACCAGGTTCTTTGCCAAGTTGCCATGTTATAAAAAAAAATAAAAATATATTCTTCTTTCATGTTTTGTAGCAAATTTAACTTGTTACACTTTTTAGTTTCAGTTAGAATGTTAAAAAAGTTAGTACAAAGCACTGTAAAAAGTGCAAAGTTGTGGGTTTTTCACAGAACAAATGAGAATGCAAAACTCTACTCATTAGCTGAATAGGGAAACACAGAAGCAGAGGACTCCTTTCATTCCTGAAACTGATGATGATAACACACTTCTGATCTGTAGTTTAGTAGGAAATTATTAATATTCTCAAGCTTCTTCCAAAAAAAATCACTGCAATTTCTGCAGAGACGAACATGACCATGTTATCGGGTAAAGTATGTTTACTTAAGATACTGAAGAATATCAAAATGAGAACAGTGTTTGTTCTGAAAGAAAAAGATTTAATTTCCAGGTAATGGGAACTGAAAACAGTTTTAAAAAGGTAGATTATAAGCAATGGTAAATTGTCTCTACAACTGTTCCAGGATCTCAGTGGAATAATTGCTCAGCTTGCTACTTAATATCTGCTTCCCATGAACTGTCTTGCCTAGAGGAAGTTATTGATGCCACATGAATATTTAAGAAGGAAAGTCATTGCCTCTGGGTATTGAAGGATTTTTTTACTAGACCTCCATTGGCTTTAACAGGAGATGAAATGGCTAGTTACCAAATAGATACATATATTTAGATACCTAAATGTATTTGCAATTTGCAAATGAAGTGCATGAGTACAAGGCTTCATATCAATTGTATAACCATAATTCCTGGGCTAGCTGAGGTTATTAGAGGAATCTTATCCAACATTTAGCTGCTGCCTGAAATGGGAGCTGATCCTGTGCAGCTATGGGTCCTGTGGTGTACCCTCCAGACACAGCCTCAAGTAGAGACACAGAGGTCTCAAACATCCTCTGCATCTTAAGTTAAATTTAAAACTTACTGCTAAGCAGCTAAGCTTAATTCTGGGTTTTTTATTGGTGGTTTTTTTGTTGTTGTTGTTGTTGGTTTTTTTTGGGTTTTTTTTCAAATACCAAAATTAGGTAGCATGCAAACCAATTTTTGTCATGAATACTTGAGAGCAAAAGGAAGATGACGAAGCAACAAAAAGATTTCAAATGTGTAAGAAGGTATACTTTTATCATGCCTTGTAAGGATATAATTGAGATGCTGATATTTTAGCTTGGTTGGTCAGAACATGATGCCAGTAATGCCACAGCCATGGGTTCAATTCCCATACAGACTATTTACTTAAGAATAGGATTCTATGAACCTTGTGAATCCCTTACAACTCAGAATATTCTATGAAAATTCTGCTGTTGTCAGGTTTTCTGCATTGTTTTCTGAGGGGAAAAAACAAAAACAGACAAAAGAAAGCAAAAAAAAGAAGAGAGTGCATTAGACTAATTCTTACCAATCAACTATTGAATTGGAATGAAAGGGTGAAGCAAATGTAACTCCAATAAGCACAAAGAAAATATTATATGGGTCTTAATGATTTTCAGCTTGAGTGGAAAATATATTTCATTGTCAAACCCATATAATATTTTCATCCATCTGCCTGTCCTGAATTTTTCAAATATAGAGGAAAAGCACTGGGGACAATTTGAAATATTTTTGTAACATACATTGCCAAAAAATAAATGAATGTTTGTATTGATTAACAGTTGCTAAGCAAATGAAACACAGATTTAAACTAATACCATATTCTCTCAAAATTTTTCAACAAAACTTTTCTTATCTGTCATGCGAAAATTTGTCACTGACTTCTATGTGCATTTTTCAGTTATAAAATATAGGACACTAAGAAACTAGTAGATAACACTGTGCTGAGACAGCGTTTTTCATGGTAGTTTATATGCTGCTGTGCTTTGGATTAGTGATGGAAACAATGTTGATAAAGATATTTTGTTTAGCACTGAGCAATTCTCACAAAGAGGAAAGGCCTTTTCTGCTTCCTTCTGATCATCTTTGTGGAGTTCCTTTGGATTATCTCTAGCTTGTTCTTGTCTCTCTTGAATTGTGTTGACAGTAAGAGGACTAAATAATCCGGGTGCAGCCTGATAATTGCTGAGTAGATGTCATTGCAGGTCCCCAGCCAGATAATAATTAGCATTGACTCCATGCTTCTCAGCAGGCTGATCAATCCCTTTATTAAACTATACTTATTAAGAAACCCAGCTTCCTTAAAGACAGTCATGATACAGTGACCAACTGGTCCCTCCATCTGAATGCCATCACCAACTGGCCAAACAAGAAATCACCCTTTGGTGAACAAATTTCCATAACACATTCCACATGTTCACAACACCAGGTGCAGCAAGTGTAGATAAGAATTGTTTATCATTTTTTTCTCTGTTCTTCTCACAGCCTTTCCCAGGACAATGCCTGGGGAAGTTGTGCATTGCTCTGTGTGGCCGGAGAGCTGCTGCCATGAGTAGATTTGGATGATCATGTCTCTGTCTCTGCTGGTAAATGCCCCTGTGGATGCAGCCCTGGATACAATTTCAGACAAAACATGCTTCCATGCTTATGCCTGGTCCTTCACACTAGCACACATGCTCCAGAAAACCTCAAAATACTGGCTGAAGAGCCTTTCTGACCCTCTGGAGACCTCCAGTTGCTGGTTAGGCTTGTACAGCCAACAGCCAGCTTGAGTAACTATAGAGGCTGTAGCCTAAGAGCACAGGTGAGCAAAGCAAGTGGCAGCCTGGCAGAGTGGACTGTGCCTCCTGTGTGTCCTGATGACTCCCTGCTTGTTTTGGTTTTTTATTTTAAGACATAATTTCCTTCCCTAATCAATGCTGTGCTCTTTTACTGTCAAACTTCTAGATGTCAGCAGGCTGATAACATTTTAATCATTATGGATATCTTCATCTGATGTTTCCTCTACTTATACAATAAATTACATGTAAATGTCTTTTAACATGAAAGGTGGAAGTATGGGAGAGAAATGGGAGCCCACCTGCCTTAATTATATTTATAAATATGATTATTCAGGGAACAGCTACACTATATCATGAAAGCTCTTCTGCTCCTTACTTATTTGTTAAAAATTTTCCTGACATCAGGCTGATATACACACACATACAAATAAAAGTACTTGCAAAGGGTATTGTAGATGTCATATTTTGACTCTTATTGGTTTGGGTTAAAACCAAAACAGAAAGAGAGAAAGTCAGAGACAGGGACAAGACAAGGAAAGGGAAAAGGAAAGACCTCCCCAGTAAGCAACAAGGAACTGGAGTGGCAAGGGTCTCTCATACAAGTGTATTTCTCTGGAGGTCCTCTCTAGAACAGCAGGTGGCTGGCTCACAATACTTTTCTGATAGTATTTATGTAGTTTCTGCAGGAACCTGCTCAAAGTCCCTGCCGGTTTTTCCTCATTATGATGCCATTAGTGCTGACTGGAGAAAGCTTTGATCAGATGCAGAAATTGCACTCTCATTTGATGCTAAGTTCTGTGCATATATATTACTGATATGCTTACCACATATTTAGGTGACAATTATCTGCTATGTCATCCATCAAGTCTTGATTTTCCTCTTGGGCAAGCTAAAAATGAAAAACAAAAAACAAAGAAAAAAAACAACCCAAAATCACCACCAACAAAACAACAAAACAAAACAAACAACAAAAGAAGAGGGAATAGAAAAATTAAGGTCTATGATAAAATCCTCATCCTAGCAACAGTCACTCTCCACAATAATAATAATACACTTACCTTTTGCAAATGTAAGTAGAGAAAAATAACAGCAGAAGAATAACTGTATGGTGGTAATACCAAAAGAGAAAAAAAAAGAAGAAATACCAACACATCAACTTAATTGAAAGCTAATGCAGTTTCCAATGTAAAGGAGATTGAAGGGGTGAGAGTGAAGGCCTCCAAGTACCCAAGTGAAACCCCTTAGTATTGCAAAGCTTAGAGAGTTTAAAGCACAGTGTAACACAGGAAATGGAAAGAATATTCCAATTACAGGATTAGATCCCTTCTTTCAATCATAAGAGTAAATCAGTGGAAATACAGGAAATCCTGGATTTTGGAACCACCAGAGAATTCACAGTCACACAGAGAATCCAGTTCTCTGAATTTTTTTAAATGGAGAATGGTTTGTTGGCTTTTTTTTGGTGGTGATTGAGAAAACACAGAAAACAAAGAAGAAAAACTGTTTATGTCATTGTAATTATCTTCCCTGAATATTATTTGCAAACATGAGCTCCAGGCAGAGTTGGCATTGACACCATTTCTGCTCTCAGGTCATTCTATAGCCTTGTTTCCATCGTTGCTTAAACAAAATAGCCTTTGGATACAGATTTCTTACTGTGACTCATGCCCATTTTATTTAAATTTTAATTCCACAGGCACATTTCAGGGAAATTCAGAACTATGAAGAGAGTTCATCAATACAGGGCAGGATAGGAAAGAAAGTAAGAGATTGAAGAGACAAGATGCCACGATTTTTCTAGAAGGATGTAAATTCCATGCACATGTATCTAAAGTGTTCCTTTAAATACTGTTTTTGATTTTACTTAGCTAAACCTGTTACTGTGCTTAAGAATTTTTAGCTTGTTACAAGCTAGATGGTTAAGTATATAAGACAGTAAAACTGTGTAAGCCAGGAATTAAAATAAAAAAGAAAAAAAAAAAAACCCAAAAATGGAAAGTACTCAATTTCACAGTATGCAACAGAAAATGTTAATTCACTGTAGCTTTTGATGAAAAAAAAAAGGATTTTTTTGTTTGTTTGTTAAGTTGTTTAATTTGCTTTGGGGGATAATATTTCTCCTGGAGGAGCCAGCAGCTAGCTGCTGGATTTGTCATTTGATTCATTGTTCTTTAGCTCATTGTAGAAAAATTCCATATGCAGTACAGTTCCCTCTTTCTGTACATTAGAAATTGAAGTAAATTAATTATTTCTCATTAGAAACTCCTTTTGTTTTGTTACAACAGGATCTAGTTGCACAGCTGCAGTCAAACTATGGTTAACAGGCCCTATATTAGAAGGAATGTGTGATATATGCTTCAGATCTATCATAAAACAACTGTTTTTAAGTGAAAAATAAAGATAAAACATGATAAAAAATGACAGCTAAACTACAAAAATATTAACTGCCTTGCTTTTCTTAAAGAAACTTTAAATTTAATTCGCATTCAGCTGCTGAGCCAAATCATGTTTTAAAAATACGTTATGATGCAGTAGGTGGAAAACATTTTATATCAAAACCTTAATACATCAAGCTGCAAGGCTGGTTTCAGATGAATTACACCTGAAATATTTTAGTCAGCTGCTAGGATTTAAAAGCAACATTTTAATATAGTGATATATGACCCACTCTAACTACTGCCTTCCACAGTGCATTAAAAAGCTGAATAGAAACATTAAATAGCTTTTTTATTTTATTTTCTCTTTTTTTTTTAAGCATACTCCCTAGAGCTTTTACTATTCTGTCTTTAAATCCACCGAAGTTGTAAAGCACACTAAGTTTGTCGTTATCATAAAAGCCATGTTGTTACCATAAAAGCTTGGCTATTTTAGACAAAGTTATAAATTCTTCTCTCTGCAGCTACATAATAAATACCCTCCCTTACCACTGAATGAGAGTTTGTGTGTCAAGATCAAGTGATAAAAGCCCATACAGTTAGATCTTGTTAAATAGCAGATGAACTAAAATCATGCTCTTGTGCTCCACCTTACAGTTTTTCAGAGCTGTTTGCAGGAAACCTTCAAAGGCTCTTTTGAAGGAACTGAGATATGAACAGAGGGCGAGTGGACAGAGGTAGAGCACAGGCATTTTCACTCAGCATAAGCATTCTTGAGGATGGGGAGGTACTGAAGGGACTGGAGGAGCAGTGACAAGGACTCCACAGATAAGGAGAATTCCACCATGTGCATAGGAAAATTACAAAAACAGAAAAGTTTAGGAGGACGGATATGAAGAAAATGATAAATGGTAAAAAGGGGTTCCTGTAGCAGCCCTTTGCAATTAGCAGGACTGAGGGCTTCCCAGTGGTGAAAAGGTAACTATTGAACCTGGGGCTGAGATTAATAAAGTGGTAATGAGATGGAAAGTGGATGTGAGATGGAAAGGTTTGAAAAACAGAGAATTTTGATGAGATGAGGAAGAGATACAGTATGGGTTAATAAAAGACCAGGAAGGCATAGTAAGTCAGAGCATCTAAGAAGTTAAAAGAACAAGGAAGTGGTGAAGATCAGTTCTCTAATGAACGCTAGGGATTTTAAATACACTCTTTGGCTTTGGAAAGAAGATAATTGTAAACTGTAATTTATCTCTTGCTGATGTTGTTTCATTTGTCTGCACTTAATACATAGACATCTATTGATACTTGAGACATGCTGGATATCTCAGATCATGCCTCCAGTGGTAGCACAAAAGAACAGATGCACTCAAGCTTTTTTTTGAGCGTCAGCTACAGATCATATGGAATGCTACTGGATACCTCACAAAGTGAACATGCATGGTGGTTAAACCAGGCTGACATGCTTACTTTTGGGAAGCATGACCCCATGACACCAGGAGAAAATATGCACATGTTTTCAGATGCTTAGAAACCTCAATTACGTCTTATTGTATCTTAACATTTAGCTAAAACTAGGCATATGTTACAAAAGTAACATAAAACCTAATCCTGTATCATGCTGCAAGGAGACACTTTGCAACTGTCATTACTGTCTAGAGACAAGGAAGGCATTAAATTAATATATTGCTTTTGGTCCTTGTTTACAGGGATAGCTTGATATAACCAGGGTAAAGTTCAGCTTATTAGAAAAGTTAGCACTATGGTTTATAATTTGTGCTACATTTTTTTCTTTCTTCTTATGTTAGGAGAAGGCTTCTTGACCATGAAAAATGTTTTAACTCCCAGAATGAAGGGTCTGGCCCTCATTCAAAACTTCCATTTGTTTCATCAAACCACTTAAACACTTGGTTAGCTTTCAGCAAGTGTCTGAATCCTCAGCTGCCAATAAAAGATATAACCCTAAAAGTAAGTGAATAATTCACTAAAATGAAGCAAAGAAGGTCTTTCTAATTCCCACTAAAAGGGAAGCAAAATTCCCAAATTAATTTTAAATTTAATCCTCTTTAGAGGAATATTTGCATACCTTCAGGAACAGAAGCATAAAGGCACTTTAATATGATTAATTCTACTTCATTGCCTCAGATGTCTTGCTTGAGAAAAATGCACGACATATGGCTCAAAATGTAATTCTCTTACCAACACTTTATTGATAATCATTGTCAATAGTTACATGTTCACAATCACACGGTTATACACACAGAGCTGTTATGTTTTCTTCATCTTTGCTAATGCACAAATAATAGATTTGGGTTTTTGATGCAGAGGATGTTAGCCCATCCATCCCAAAGTATGTGAAGGAGGACCACAGACCATGTAGCAGAATATCATCAAAACTAAACTTAAGCATTAAAACACTTCCAGTGCTAAATTAGCAGTTTCAGAAAATTCTTCCTAACCCACAGACCAAATGTTTGTTCCTGCAAAGCAAAGTGAGTGTGTTCTCTCTGTATAAAACCTGTCTTCTAAGTTTTCTGGTGTGCCCTAGTGGCTCTAGTGTGTGTATCACATACATATTGCTGTACAGGCTAGAGAGTGAACATAGAGAAAATTTTGAAGGTGTGCAGCAGAAAGGCATAACACAGACCATGGAAAAACATATCAAACTAGTATTATTTGCATGCTTATAGGTAGTTTTCTCCAGAATTAGGTATCTTTAGGGCCCTACATGTTTTTGAACCTCGAACCTGTGTTTTGCTATCTAGTGACTTAGGGTCCTCCAAAAAAGGGTGGAAGAGCAAACTGGCAATTAAAAATAATGGATTACCAAGGTCCTACTTCTATTATTTTAACACCATAAATACAGCTAAAGGAATCTGAGCTGCTATCTCATTCATATGTTTGGTTTTTTTTTAATGTCACAGAGACAAGTCTCAGTCTATAACATATTAAACACTTAAAAAAGACAATTGAAAAAGAGAGGCCTTCTCTGGGAGCAAAGAGTCTCATCTCAGACACAGATTTTCTTTAGGAACAGCCTCTCCCATTCAGCCATGTATGAAATAAGGACATTCTTAAAATTTAGAATCAGGACTTCATTTTAAAACTTATATGTCATACTTTAAATTAAATGATTGTTTCTACATTTATAGATAGATATACATGTATGTATGATATAGATAAGATACACTGAGCACTATATCTCCAATTATTTTATTTATATACAAGTATGGTTTTTCCAATAAAATCTCCTAAGGTCAAAATTCTCAGTTCAGATCATTTTTATAAGTAATTGTGAATATTTTAAGCTTGCTTGTGAATGTTTCAGCCAAGCTTGTAGCTTCCTTTAAAGATGTGGAGATTGCAGCTTTAATGGGTGAGCAAGTGCAAGCAGAAGTCTGCCATGGTTTTTAATGCCCATGTTCCCATATGCTTCAGAAAGCAGAACATATTCTTGAACTACATGGTAATGCAGAAAAAAGAGTGTGTCTGAGTGTCTCAAAAAGTATTTCACAGATTAAACATTCCTGAGAAGCCTAAATGTTGCAAAAACTGAAAAAAATATAAATATAACAAGGGGTATAAATATTGGATGGATACTGGAAAAAGAATCAGTTCATTCTTTGGAAAGTAAGTTCTTAATGGAAATTAAAGGAAATTAAGGACAGAGTACACCTAATTGTATTTTTTATACTCTGCAGCTTGTTTTGCCTTTTTGTTATTCTAGCTTGAAAATTAAGAGAACCTTCCTCCGCACAAACTTATACTTTAAGAAGTTAGAGATTCATAAAAGAACTAGACACTTTAGGCTATATTTATAGTCAAACAGAAATTAAGATTCTAAAATAGACCATTAAGACTAAGCACAATATTTTTGCAGGTGCATACTTCTCTGCACTGACTATATAGTAAGCCTAAAATAGTTACTTCTAATTTAAATATTTAGCTATTTTTATTTTTAGTTCAGTCTTCTGATCTAGGAAATCAGAAGGAAATTTAGAAAGAAAAAATAATGGAATTGGACAAGGATAATGGGGAGGGAAAATCTTTGTGGAGACAGAGAAGTGAAGTAGAAAGCCCTGATATAGAGGGGAAAGAGGTTGCTACAAGGACATGACAAAAGAAATATTAGTTTCGTATTTTGTTTGCCTTTTTTTGTGTGTGTTACTCTGTCATCTCTCTCATCCTGACAATTTTTCTGGTGTTTATATGGAAAGGTGACAAGAAGGTGAAACATTTCATAGTGTTCTGTAAGTCTCAAAGCTCAAAATGTTCGTATCTGTCAGAAAGTGTCAAACTCATCAACTTCACCATTTGAGGGAAAAGATCCGATGCTTTCACAAAAACCTCAACTGCACATGGATTTTTATTCTTTTCTTTTTTAGATATTTTTAAAACTCAGCTGTACTGTAGCTGTGTGGATTTCTCCTCCCATGGGAAAATGCAAACCCATTAATGGGATTGTCTTTGCTTAAGGATCAGGGTGTACTTGGTGGATAATGCAGAAGAATGGGGGGACCCAGTGTGTGCCTCCCCCTAAACCTTGGGGGAGAAATTATCTGAGGTGCAAGTTGTATGTTGCAGGAAGTAAAGGAGCAGGAAGACATTGAACTGACAAAGACTAAATTTTGAGACGAGCAAGGAGAGTGCAACAATGACCTGAGCCAGGATGGTGTCGGTGCCCAGTGATTGATTGTGCTGCTTCTTCTGTCTTAAGTATCCATCCTGGTAAGATGAAGCCCAAGTCATAGATCTGGAGGGGCAGAGGAAGCCCATGAAATGGGAGAATATTACCTTTTTGTGACAGGACATAGTCGTTATGAAAATGTATAAGTCTGTATGTTGGATACTAAAATGGTCTAAGGATGCAGTTTAAGTTACATGAATTAGTAAGAAGGGATTTCAGTAATGAGAAATAAATACAGTGGAATGCTTTGAAATATATAAATCATGTGGAATCTGAATATGAAATGAAGGTGTAGAATAAGGGCTGGAGATTGTATTGGGGCTGGCTGAGATGGAGCTCATTTTGCTATTATAGCTCTCACAGTGCTGTGCTTTGCACTGGCACCTGGAAAGGTGTTGATAGCACCCCAGTTCTTTGGGTGCTGCTGAGCAGGCCTGGCGCAGCATCAGGGATGGCTCTCAACATTTCCCCCCCATCAAGGAGTGGGCAAGATCCTGGGAGGGGACACAATCAGGCCAGCTGAACCAAATTAATTAATGGGATTTCCCATCCCATATGATGTCAGCTCAGATATAAAAGCTAAGGAAATGAGAAGGAGAGGGTAGGACTTTTTTATTTACAATGTTTGCTTTCCTGAGTGACCACTACATGTGCTGAAACCCTGCTTCCAGGAGAGTGGCTGAACATCTCTTGCTGAAGGGAAATGGAGAGCAAACATATTTTTTCCTTCTCTTTGTTTGTGTATGAACAAACTTGCACTTTTACTTTAGTAAGCTGCGTTATATCAATCTACAAGTGGTTTTCCACCTTATTTTCTCTCCCCTGTCCATCTGGGAAGGAAAGTGATAGAGCAGCTTGGTGGGTATCTGGTGTCCAGACAAAGTTAACACAACAAACTTAAATATACCTAAATTTTGATGATCTGTAAATCAGTAGTAGTAATGTCTATTCAAGAGATGTGAGTGAATTTTGACAAAGAAGGAAAGCCTACTGTATTTTGCAATCAGAAAAGTTTTAAGTTCAGAAACTAAAAAAAAAAAAGCTTTACATGACGTAAGTATAGAAAAGTTATCTTAAAAAATTCACATGTTTCAGCTGCAGAGACTCTTTGAAGCTCTATCTCTTTCTGTTATTTCACATAAATTATATAAAAACCTGGTATTATAAGAGACCAATTAAACTAATTCTGTGGAATTGTCTGTGAAATTTTCTGCCCCAAAATAACTAAAATTCTACTTTAGACAATATGTAGGAACTGTCTGTATCAATGACTCGAAAAGGGGAAATTATATTCTCAATCTGTCTTTTAGAAAAAAGGGACTTAATTCTGGCAAACACAAAAGAGACTCAAAAAATCAGTTTCAAGCTCTTCTCTCCTTTTTCTCCTTTTTCCTTCAGTGGGCACTTATTTAGCTTCAGTGAAAGTATCATTGAAATAATGAGTGAAATTATCACTGACTGAAATAATCTTTCTGAAGACTGCAATGACCATATTTTATCAAAATCACAGAATCATTATCCAGCCCTCATTATCTGCCAACATTTTTGCCTGTGCTAGTTCAGTTCTTTTGTCAGGACTTGAGTCATTCTCTCTTCTAAGAGTTTATTCCTGTACACTCACCTTGGAATTGCAAAGAGGCCTAATCCTGGTTTAGACTGATGTGAAGAAGAGGTCAGAAAATGCTTCACCAGTGGCCTTCCCCATCACTCCCCAGTTCAATTTTTTTGCAAGTGCATTTAACTCAGGCCCTCATTCTTGGTCTTTGATTTAGCTAAGCTGCAGACATACTTTGGCTTGTTTCACAGTTTAAAAGGTTTCTCCATAAATCCTCTCCATTGGCCACAGAGATTATAGGAAGCAGACATGGTTCCACAATCCATGCCTTATCCACTGGATTTTTTAAAAGAACTAGACACTTTAGGCTGTTTTCCTCATTTCTAGAAAATACATATTTTCCTCAGTTCTAGAAAACTCATCAAAATTTAGACCATTTGCTTGGTAAGCTGTTAGGTATAATAAATTATATTATTAATTGTTCACAAAGTTTCTTTGTATGTCATCATCTTTAAACACAAAGGAAATTATTTTAAACAGTAGGCCCTGTTTGGTTACAAAATGCTGTATATGTTACCATAGGTAAACCATAAAAGTAAAGAAATTTGCAGCTATAACTGAGTGAATAGATAAAAATTAGAAAGCAAAATTCAATTCAGTAGCCTAGTATGGCACTAATAAACTCAGATATCCTGTGGTAATCTGATTTGATCTTTAACTACAATTCCTGAAAGAGTTGTCTCCTATGGGTTTAGTGCAATGTGTGCTACTCCCAGGTGGATGCTCAGATTATTGAGGACAACTCAAATACCCCTTTATGCTTACAATTAAGCTATTGTATCTAGTTCAAGATTTCTGACTCCCTATTATAGCCCATCCTATAATTCTGTTTATTTTTTCACAAAGTATCTGGTGCCATATGAGATATCTTTGATTTCCTTTATCCTGTCAGTTGTAAATAGGACACAAGTTTGTTATTGACCCTTTTGCATCTGCTTTGGATTAAGAAAGGCATCTCAAATGGTTCAAAATGCTTCTGTCTGAGCAGCTCCTTAGCCATGCCTATTGGAAGTTTCAATTCTAAATTAGGATGCAGTCTACTGCATTTAAATAGCTAAACTAAAGTGAGTGCAACCTGGACGTGAACATGACCCCTAATGTAACATGAAATTTATCTTACCTTCTTGTCCACCCAGAATTTCAGGAATGAGATTTGTTGTTGTGTAAGCCTCTCCTAATCTTTCTTTCACTCATCTTCCCTTCCTTCCAAAACATGTGATACCAGTGGGAACAGAAAGCTAGTTCAGTTAAAAAAAAAACTTTTACCCTCTCATGCCTATATTTCTTTCTATGTAACTAGAAGAATATGTTTGCTTTAATATAGTTCCTTGATCAAGTCAGAGAAGAACTTTGGGCTTCACTAAATCTCAATAATTCTTCAGAGACAAATTTTCATATATAAACTTGAGGTTTGACAAAGGAAGCTAGTAAGTGTTTTATAGCAACAAGAAAACTTCAGCTGTAAATAGGAAGAAAGAATGGAGAGTTTATGCTAAAATATGGAATAATTCCTATATGCAAGCAGGAACAGCATGCCATTAGAACAGAAAGGCAGAACACTTGACTCTGGCTTTATTTTGAAAAGATGCTATACAGAAAAAAAGGGATAAGCTGTTACCTGCTAATGGATAGAAATACACATGAAAATTCAGAAGTTTGATAATCTTCAGAATGATAGTCCAAAATGGTAAGATATCCTTCTGTTGAATTAAGCTGAGATGATAAGAAGCTTATATGATTAGTTATCTAACAAAATATCCAACAGAAATTAAAGACCTATCAAGAAAGCACAAAATTGATGACTTAACAATGTTTGTCTCATGAAAAAGAGTGTAAAACATGAAGCATTTATAGATCAAGTCATCTACCACTGGATGTCTGAGGTGTCCACGTTACAACCTATGATATTTTACTATAAAATGAATCCTAATCCTGAGGGTAGCATTTCAAAATATTGCTAGGAGGAAAGCATTATTTTCATACTTGCTGAAGAGAGGTTCTTAGCACATCTACACTTTATAAACTTTGTAAACAGGAAAATGGTGAAAACTGGATCCAAGATGTCAGATATTTCAACATGGAAACTCTTTGAGAAGGTACCATGCTTATACATTTTTTTCTTGAAAATAACATCATAAAACTGAAAAGAAAGGCCATAAACAAATCAAAGCAAAACATCATAGTGTTGCATTTTTTATAATAACACTTAGGAAGAACTGTAGAAGAAAATAATTTATTTCAAGCTTTAAAAGAACAATAATTGGATTTCCCAACTAACCCAGAAAAAAATTGATTTTTTTTTAAGAATTGTAACCCAAAAGACCAAAAGCTGCTCTAAAAGCAGACTTTTTCATTCAGAATAAAAAATATGAAGTATTTCAAGTACAGTTTGTTTGTTTGTTTTTTCATCACTGTGCTTTATGGTTTTGATTTGGTTATAAAAATTTCACAGTGTACCTCATTAACATGCGAAATTGGTATCTGTGAACACAAGACATTTAATATAAATTTTTAAAACCTGTCTACCATTCTACTTCATATTTTTCTCATTTATTAAAAATTTCTATGAACATCTTAAAATTTGTATGTAATTTTTACTGGATGTGTTAGGGGTTTTTTTGACCAAAAAATAAATAAACTGCCTCTAAAAGCCTCAGATTTCCTCATATTCAAAAAGTGTCTTAAGTTCTTTACCAAATTCCTTGAGAGACCAATTTCTGTAATGAGTTCTCTCTAGCATAATAAATAAATAAGCAAATAAATAAAACAATATTTTCACATTATAAGAGTGTACCTAATACATGCCAACTGAAAATTAGTTGACTTGTTCAAGCTGGTCTTGGTGCCTTCTCCATATAATGTGGAGAGAAAGTCGCATGTACAGAGTGTGAGTCATTTAATCCTAGAATTGATTTCTACTACCCAAATTGTGTTGCCTTTCAAAGATGTCACCACTGATCAAAAACCTTATTTGCACAATTAGTATAGACTAGACATCTTCTTTTAGATGGTTAAAATGAAAGCAATCTCCCACTGCACTAAAGTGGTCTGAATTAATCTTAGCTAACTAAGATACTGTAACAAGCAGGATAAATTTGAATCATGCTATCTAAATCAATTAGCTTGCTCTTAAATGTTAATGCATTGATCCCCTTAGAAGGAAGTGTCAAAGTTCTTGATAGGTACAATGGGCATACAGGTACCCTTGAAGTGGCACAACTCTACATTTTAAGATCTAGTTTTTTCATTTAATCTTTAAGAGCATCTATTACTGCACTGAGTATTTATCCAGCTGAAAACACACCAAAGGTGCTGCATGGAACTCTGACCTCAACCTATTGTACCAATGTTTCTTACAAGTCCTGGGGATCTCATAGGTCCACCAAGATGAGCTAAATTTGTTTGAGATCGATCCTGCATGTCTAAGAGGCACAATTTAGGCATATGAATAAGTTGTGCTGGATCTCTTCCTGCATCACAGCCTCTCTGGATAGTATAAAAATGTATAGCTTCCTGACACAAAATTATTTCAAAATTAAGAAGAATCTGAAGTCTTGGATGATAGTATTATTTTCTCACTAGTTTTCTTGTAATTTATCTCAAAATTCTTACCTCAATTCTTCCCCCAAGAATGCTTATATAGTCTTAGGTTATACTGAGGTAGAAGCATAGTTTTTAAATCCATAACAGACCAAGAGACTAGCTTATAAAGCCATTTACCTTCATAAGGCTAACATAAACTGTGGAATTTCACTAGTTTGTTTCTGTATCAGACTTCTATGTCAGATTGACCTAAGACACTGTTTATGGACTAGGCTTATGACTTGCTTGCAACTACCTCACTGGAATATACAGAGAAGAAGATAGATCTTCTTGGAAGATCATAGTGATATGATGAGAGGCGATAGACATAAGTTAGAATATGGGAAATAGCAATTAGCTGTTAGGAAACTAGTTTGAGGTGGTCAAACAATAGAAAAGGTTTCCCAGAGAGATTGTGAAATCTTCACATTGGAAGTTTTCAAGACTCATCTGGACACAACCAAGGGCAACCTGACATGATTATATCTGTTTTGAGCATGTGTTGAATTAGGTCACCTGAGGGGGCCCCTTTCTTTGTGAATTATGATACCGAAGTTCTGTGACTGTGCTGTGTGTTCCGCTGAAGAGTAGTCAGCTCTCATTACCTTTCTTTATTTAAAATTTATGCTTTGGTGTCTATGTGCTTTCTCAACCTTCTTGTCTTCTAATCATGGTAAATAATCTTATAGTGTTAGCATTTAGCAAGCACAGAGAAGAAATCACTCAAGTATTTTTTATCGCTTCCTGATTTTTTCATATCCTTCTAAAGCATGGAAAATGTATTGCCATAACGTTCAGCCTTAATGAGATTGTGATCTGTCCAGTAACTTCACTATATTTGTAATTACAGCAAAGAATTTATACTTTGTGTTGCTGTCCAGCTTTGCATAAAAGATAGATAATGAAAACTTTTCATTTTTATACATAAATATTCGTTATTTTTTCATGTAATAATACTTAATCACTAATACAATTGAAAAGAGAAATGTTGCTTTTATTAGAGGCAACATTTAAGTAAAAGGAGATTTTAGTCTAAATACTACTTGAAAAAAGTTAGAATTTTCAATCTTTAATGTGCTCTTGGCAATTCTTATTTGTTATTTCCTCAAGTTTTGAAAGAAAATATCCTGCTATCTAATAGATTCTGGCAGCCTAGTCTTTAAGAAAAATCTTAATTAATATGCTTATCATAAGCACTAAATTATTTCATGGGAGATGGAGCTAATCAATACAGCGATGGCACCACAGCATAGATATATAGAACTGTTGGCTCTACAAAGAGATAGGCAGGGATTCCAAACCATCTAGAGCCATGTCCTTACTTAACGCAGATAATATCTTTAATCAGAAGATGGGAAGGTTTGCTTTTATTAGTTGCTTGTGGCTTCCTTAATTAATTTTCTATCTGTGAACGAAGCTTTGAGTGCTAATGATGTGTGTGGTTGGTATAAGACACAGTAAAACATTAGCTATACTTCATGCTTTCATGCCGAGCTGCTGTTCATTTTCTGATCTTGTTTGGGATTACTGTGACACACTCCTGCTGAAAAATGTCCTCATCTATGATCCTGACATTCAGATTTTCAGTCAGTCTCTTGTTCCATCCCATATGGGAGCTTTCTACAGACAAGATGTTCTTTCATACTAACAACAAAACCCTCTCCACCACCTTCTCTACCTGTCATTCCTAACAACCTTTATTTGCTCACTACCTCCCTCCATTTCCACCAAGTCTTAATTCATCCAACAACATTTCAGTTGTGAAGCAACATGTGGCATTCTGGTTCCTCCCACTTGTTTCCAAGGCTGGCACGTTTTCATACGTATGCTTTACAAAGGCATTATTCTGCTCTGTTTCTGAGATCTCTTTTATTCGTGTTGCCATGGGTCTTTGGTATTCCATGTGTGTCCACCATTTCCACATTTGACTGTGGCTTGTAATCTCTATTCCCTTTTCTTCCTAGTTTAGCAATCACCACCAAGATGGCAAGATTGCTGGATCTTACCTTTGGCCACTTTCATCTTTCTTCAAGCTCTTGGGTGTTTTTTTCTTCATCACTCACTTCACTGAACTAGTAAAACAGTTTGAAGAAAATAAATGGCTTATTTTTTTCTTTTTTATAGCTCTTCAGTCCTTTTGTCATTTCATGCTTAAATCAATCCCTTTAGAGAACTGCTAGCACTTCTTAAATAACTTCATTGTTAAGGCATCTATGCAGTGAAGAAACTGGTTTTTCTCAGAGACGAGCTTATTTTTTATTGTATTTGCATTTGAATAGAGGTGGAATTTGTTAAAAAAAAACATATACTGTGAGGTCTGTGTTACTTTTCTTAGGATTTCAACTAAATATTGAGATAGAAAGGCAACAGAGAAATGAGAGTCTAAAATGTTGCTGACAGCACAGTGTGTCAGTTAGAAAATGGAAATGGTAACTTGATAGAGAGACACGCAGTCCTGTAACCTCAGCCATGATTAATAAATTGTGTGGAGAGATTCTTCAACTTGTCCTGGATTTTTTTTTTGTTTTCCAATCATAAATCCATTTCAGTAATAAGAAGAAGATATTTTATCCTTTCTTTTCTATTATGCAAGAGAAAAATGATTAGAAGAAGACTTAACTAGATCATCAAATGATATAAGGAACCTGTATGTCAGTAGTGTAATGGTGATCATTGCTCTCTGTTGGACCTTCTGAACCATCTAGTAGATTGTACAGGGGAGAACAAAATTAGATCAGTAATATCTTTGACAACATATTTTGTCTTTTCAAAAAAAGCCAGTTTTAGTCCGAATATAAACAATATCTATGAACTCATTGATATAAGTTTTGATAGTGCAGTATTAGGGAAATTATAGTCAAAGGTAAGTTACCACAAATACTTATTTCATCTCTGTTTAATTTAAAAATTGTTATCGTAGAGACAGTGGCAGATATAACTGTGGCAGAAAATCATATGTGAGCATTACACTGAGCAGGATTGAATGCCAACAGAAAACATATTTAATTTCCTCAGATGTCTTTGATGCTTGCATTGCTGATGCACAGATTCTTACACTCTCCTTCAAAGATTGTTAAGTAACTCCACTGAAATAAAGGTAACAAAACAAAACAAAAAAAAGAAAAAAAAATAACAAAAGAGGAAAGAAGTTTGAATTTAGGTGGTTTCTAATGGTCTACATAGAAGTATAGAAATTCTTTGAGGGTGCTTTTACAACAGGATATTCCACTATTTATAATTTAAAAAGAGGTAATAATTAACACCTTACACAGTTTCACAGAATTACCAGTTGGGTAATTCTATCCGTTAAGACATTAAAGTATTCAAATTAGAGCTGTTTATAGGGCAGATAGGAGAGAAAAAAAAATGGGGAGAGAAAAGTAGGTGGAAATAGGCTGAAAGGAAGGCCAAACAGTCTGGACAAAATAATCAAAATAATTTGATGCTTCTTTCAATGTGTACCTTAAGTAAGGAGAGCGGTATCATAATCTGACATAACAAAGTCAGCTTGAGAGAAAACAACCAAGGACTCAGAAATGCTGGCAGCAAGCATGTATGAAGTCAGGATACTAGAGTCACACAACAAGTTCTAGGACCGTGTCTGTCCTTGGATTTCTGCCAAAATCAGCTTTGCTTAGCACCATGATTAGGGCCGTGGTCAACATACACCTGTTCTTGGGAGAAGTATCAGCCAAAATAAGTGCCCTTGCCTTGGAAGTTCCCCATGAGGATAGATGTGTGGGAGCACAACTGTTCTGGCACAGCTGGATGTCACAATGCCACAACAGATGAGGCATTTGCTGTGTGCTGTGGGGGAAGGTGTTAAAACCACTGAGAACCTTGAACTGTCTGTGGTACTTTGGTGTCACAGCTGTCTTCATGGCAGCAGGAGACGGTCTGTGCACCACTGCTGCTAAAGGAACATTATTAAAAAGCTCTGTCTGCAGCTTGAGCACTAATGTTCATGTCAAAAGCTGTACTAATCTGTAACAAAGACAATTCCAAAAGTGAAGCTTATTGAATTGCACAAAAGTGAAATATAAATAATTAAATGCAGAACTCCATCAGAACTCCAAAGCTTTAGAGAAAATGAGATGGAAAACTTTGTTTTTCATGAGAAAATAAAGCAGAATATAGGAAATAGTTTTACTTGCTTAAGCAGACGGTTTCAAATAAATATTGGGAATAAATAGCTGCTTGCAGGCAGTATCCTATTGTCTTACTTAAATATTTTATGAATATATGTTTTCTCATTAACAAATACATAAAGTAAAATAAATTCTGATTTTTTAATAATTAAATAGGTGCAAAATTAGCTCTCAGACCTGTTGGTACTGGAATGAAAGTGGCTGTTAAAGAATTATTTCCAAAGAACAGAACATTTTATAATTTAAAAAATAACTGTATTAATCCACTAAAAGCCAAATATACATGTATATATTAACAAAATAACATATATATTTTAAAAAATAGTCCTTGAATTAAAAAAGATAAAGTTATAATTTTAGTTTTCTTAGTCAAAACAGACTAAACTGGATAAAGTAGTTTTACTGATTTCATCAATGCAGAGAAAGCTTAGAATATCCCCAAAAATATCTTCTAAGACCTCAGAAAGCTAAAGATAAGCTCTTCTTCTACTGATGAAAACAACCAACCAACAACAACAAACCCTCCCACAAAACCAAACCAAACCAAAAAACAAACACCACCCCCCAAGCAAATAAAAACCTGTCAACCATCCAATCAAACAACCAAAAAACAACCCAAAAAACAACCAAACCAAAGAAAACAAAATAAAATCATCAAAGTCTTGCTTTTAACACATTCTCTTGATTTTCAAAAGAATAAAGGTAACTGAGAAAATTATAAAATTGAGAGCACTTTTAAATGAGTCTTGCTGAACGTGTTTCAGGCAACCTACAAAGCCATCCTGAAAAGACATAAATATTTTATCATACTTAATGAAGAAAAATATGGCAATTTGTGTCCAGCATAATCATGGCAATAAAGTTGGATGTAATTATTAGTGACTTATCTTGGACTCCTCCTATTTCTGCATCTGTTAAGAACCAAGGTTGAATGTGAACTATGTGTATAGGCTCTGAGCACTAAAATGAACAATGTTGGATGTACAAAGACCTTTTTGTTCTTAACCTGTACATTTATATGTTGTTAATTACAAAATCAAAACCTGTTTTAAATTGCCATAATTGCAGTAAGTTAAATCTTCTTCCTTTCTTTAATTTTACTGCCTTTTTGCACTCTATAGATTCGGGCTGATTTCTGTTTGCTTGCTTAGGAAGCTTGTGCATATATGTGTGTATGTGCACAGCATACCTCTAGGCCTCCTGTGTTAATCCTAAGAGCACTAATTATACAAAATTCTTATCTGGCTAACACACACTGAGAACATTTGTCTTTTGGATTAGCAGTGCTTTAATACTGATAAACAGAAACTCTTCCAAGAATCACTGACTTCCATATTTTAATAACATTTCACTCTATTGTTTCCCAGTTATGCTAGAAGGATCCTTTCTGAAGCAGAAAAAGAGTTCAGGAAACAGGCTGACATTGACAGAGTTTTAAGACTGTGCTGAAGATGATTTGAAATTTGCTTGGGGTTTCATGGTGTTTTGTTGTTTTGTTTTTACTATATCAATATGTTAGTATCAATGATTAGAGGACAGCAAATTGTTTAGACCTAGATTCACTGACAAGATTTTTGAACCTCTTTATGAATGTGGATTTTCATGAGTGGTATTTTACCATATTTCTCAGTAAGGGAGAACCTTGAGAGCTCACAAAGACAAACACTCCAAGTATCACCACATTATTCATTTTTTTCACCTCTTGCTTATTTAAAGGTTTATTCTGTACATGACATTAGGCTTACAATCTATTTCTGTCATTACAAGTGTTCTCATTAACAAACCTTTGTAAATCCCATATCAACTTCTTGATTCTGACTTTGCAGCATAAATAATGGAGGGAAAGAAGGTCTGTGAGAGCTGTGAGAGTATTTTATCTTGGAATATACTACCTGCATTCCAAATTCATATTCAAGTACCTTGTCCAGTCTGAAAAGGGGTCCAAAACAGGAGTTTGCTGTTCTGACTTTAATTACTGGCAGTTGAAAAGTCTTTGTCAAACTAGATATTGCAGAAGGTTAAGCATCTTAAAAAAAAAAAAAAAAGAAGAAAAAGAAATGGATGCTGGCAAATGTTCTACAGAGAAGCAGATTGGGAAGAATGTATTGTGGTATAAAAATATCCATCAAAACAAAACCTGAAACATGAAGGTTGATGTCCTTGATTATAAATTTCCATTCAGTTTTCTCTTAAAATAAATTAAGAGAAAAGAGCCCAGCATATCTATGACGTGTTTAAGTAATGTTTTCTATGCTGTGCCTGCATGTTGTTAGAGAAATAACCTTTTTTTCTCTTCCTTTTTTCTTTTTTTTTTTTTTTTAATATCAATATCTGGAGACTGAACCAAGGTCTTTTGTGCTCTTAATAAATTCATCACTAAATATTTTCTATACTTCAAGGAGAAAATACTTCTTTGATTTGTGGTGGTATTTGTTGTTTTGTTCCTTTACTATTTTTATTCAACTTTATTATACTGTATTATACGTGAGTCCATTTAATCTCAGCATTTGTATCTGGTTAAGCATAAGAATTCAAGTGGAACATAGTAATTCTCTTTCAGTGGTGGAGAAGTTTAATTAAAGCTAACTGAATCTATTTATATCAGAATCCGGTTTAGTCTTTAAAATGTAGTTTATATTATTTTTATTCATTTAGAAACACAAATTGGTTCATTACGGCAGCTGCACAATCATACTTTAGAGATACATAATGACTTTGAGATATTCTTATTTCAGAAGATACTGCAATTTCAGAGACCATCTCCAGGTTTTTAAAATATTCACGTATTTTTTAAGGTAACTTTTCTTTTGTTTACAATATCTTAAAAACACATCATGTTTTTCTGCTTTAACTTACTAGTATTTGCTTTTCTTTTTTCTCAAAAAACTGTAAAAATTGTGCCAGGAATGATCATAAATCATAAAAATTATTTCAGTAAGTAGGATAAGTATAAAATGCTCAATATGTAATAAATTATAATTTCCAACAATGAGTGAGTTTGTATTTTTATCCAGGTGTAGCTCTACTACAGTTTGAGGTTTTTTTAAAAATTATTACTTACTTTACTTTTTTTTTTACTTTATATATTTTTTTATCCTAATAAAATCTAAGACAATATGCTACAAGCCAAAAGAATATTTTGGGCTTATCTCTAAAACAACTTATGATGAGTGAAACTATAATCCATACATCACTAACATCTTCATTATTCTCTTCCTGATTTAAAATTGGTCTCAATCTGATCATGGGAGGATCCCAGTTCAAATTTCTTGTTAAAATACAGGGGAATGTTTAAGAATAACTGTAGCACAAACACCAGAAAATCTAATCTCAGGATAAACATTTTTCTGACTTTTCTAATTCAGGTAATACAAAAATATCAGTGGAGGAATTGTTATTAATTTTTATTTATATATTTGGAGTTGGAAGTATTTTTCTTCATTGGGAATTTTCCCTGAGTACAATAAAATGTACTCTTTAAAGTATCATACTAAAATACATTAGCCTAAAACTTTTCTTATAAAAGGAGCAAAACTGCAGATGTAGGTGTAGAAAGTTTGAAGATTATTGTCAAGGCAAGACAAAGCCTGCAGGTAGAAGCATTCTGTATATCCTGTATTCAAGCAGAAAAAAAAAGACCTGGAAAAATTAAACACATTTTTAGTCACAGAAGATTTTCATCAAAGGTGGAAAGGAAACATTTTGAAGATTTCAAATTTTATTGTTTGCCATGAAATGTTCAGTACATTTCTGAATGCATGTTGGCAGGAAGAACATGAGGAGAGCTTTACTCTGGTTTCTGGTATTGTTTTTGTCACTACACTCCTTCTGCTATCCTGTAAGCTGTCATGAGAATCAATACATGCCATTTTCTTACTTTTGTTTGGTTGTGGATCTATAAAAGGCCAAGACTACCTTAGGTAGCCCTGACTAAGGAAGCAATTTCTCTTTCTAGCTTCCAGATCTGCATTTAAAAGTGAGAAATCAGAATGACCTTAGTTTAACATAGTGGCATTTAGTACTCTGCCACCGGACAATAGCCATTCCTGATGCTTCAAAGACCACTCCTCTACTGGCAATAATAAGGAGGATGGAGCAGGACAAGAAGATGGGAGGAGACACAGCTAGGACAGCTGACCCCAAAAACCAAAGGGTTATTTCAGACTATGTGGTGTTATGATCAGCAATGACTTCTGTAAAGGTGGGGGGAACAAGGAGGAAGGGAGAGGATGTTTGGAATAATGGTGTTTGTCTTCCCAAATAACCATTCCACATGATGGAGCCCTGCTTTCCTGGGGATGTCTGGACACTTGCCTATCCATGGGAAGTGGTGAATGATTTCCTTGTTTTGCCTCGCCTGTGTACACAGCTTTTGTCATTAACATTATTTTCTCAGACATTTTTATACTTTTACTCTCCCCATTCTCTTCTTCATCCCATCAGGAGGGTAAGCCAGAGGCAGGGGCTTAGTGGGGCTTAGTTACAAGTGAGGCTTAAACCACAACATATTATGAGTAAAACGGACTAAGCAAGAGGTAGAGCACAATTTAGCACTGACTACTGATCCACAAGTAAAACAGAATGGATTTTGAAGAACAATTATTCTCTGGGGGAAAAACAAACAACCAAAAAATCCCCAAAGAACAGAAGATTAGCCTTCTGCTTTATCCAAAGCTCCTTCTAGTTGTTTATCTTTCTCTGACAGAAGACAGCAGCAAGATGAGTATATATTATGTCCTGGAATATGTTCCCAGATCTTTTATTTTATTTTGAACAGATATTTTCTGAGACAGAATTAGTTTCCAGGTAGTACAACTCTGGGCTCATTTTTAGCCTATTAAATTATCTCATTTATTGAAGAACTCAGCAGAAAATTTCAGCAGACACAGCATTTTGTAGCTAAGATTTCCATAGCTTTCCAAAGTCTTCCTAGTTCTTTTGGTGGTTAATTGTACACTCAAATCTTCATAGAGATTATGATAACTGGAGTATGTTTGGAAAAAGGAATTTTGTGGTAATGGTTCTACTATGGAAGAAAAAAGAAAACAAAAAAATGCAGAAAATCAAGAAAACTTCTCTTTCACTTCTCTTACTCCTGTAATAAAATCCCAAAAGAGAAATTATTAAATATTCACTTCATTTTTCATTAAAATATTTTCCAATTGAGGACTTCTTTTCAAAAATGCTAAAATGATTTTAGACAGATACACCTGCTATTTTTAGATTTTTTCTTTGGTGTTTCTGCAGATAGTATTGTTACATGCCTTCACAGTTTATATTTGATATGTAATACATAATTTGGTTTTAAATTATTTTTATAACTGACCTTTTTCTTTTCTGTATGTCATTCATTCTACCCCAGGTATTTCTGAGAAAAGGTGAGGTATTTAGTAAAGATCTGAGTGATAGTTCTATGTATGATGCATTTCTTGAATTGAACAGTATTATGTAGACCTAAGCTGTCCTCCCTAACTGTTTCTCCTTCATCTTTTTGCATGTATTCTAGAAACTTCTTCTATACTTCCTTTTTATGTAAAGTGTGTTTTTATGCTGTGCTTTATATGCATCTCACCTGTAATATGATCATATAATATAATAAAGAAAAGCTTTGAACAGGGCTTTAGAATACAGAAAAATATTCTCTTTAAAATTGGTCATTTACAGAATTGCTTCTGACTGGTGAAATGCAAAGACTAATTTATCTCAAATCAGACAACCAAGCAATAAAATTTATTTAAGCAGAGAGAGATAGAGATTAATGACAATCTTTTTATTAAACAAATAGTAAGACAAAAGACAAAAGAGCAATAGGACAAAAGAAAGGTGAGATTCTGTAAAGAGGTTTCTGTAAACAGTCTGCAAAATTATTGATTTCTTCAATTTTTCCAGCGTTTATATGTTACATTTCATTATGTAAATTTCTTTTATTTGGAAATTGCTTTCTAAAGAAAATTGAGAAACTTCAGGGGTTTTATGTGAACCAATTTTTAACAATGAGGACTGAGTTCACTTTCTTGATGGACCCATTTATACAATTTCCTCATTCCTTGATTTGAAAGTACATTAGAAAATAATGTAAGAGGAAAAAATAAAATGTCAGCTTCATTTTGATACTAGCCTTCATAACCCTTTTTCATCTAAGACACTATTTGAAATTCTACCTTACACAAAATTGACAATCTGTTACTGCAGTCTTTTGAGGCACCAACTTTGCACAAATCATTTCAATACTCTTACAGATAAGCATGCATTCCTAATAAGAGTTGCAGCAAGCTGTTTCACAATAATGAAAATTGCACCCAACAAACTATTTCTATATTTCAGTGTGCCTTAATTGTCATTTCCCCATCTGACTTTCTTCCCATAGAGAGACTGGGAAGCACTGAAGAGGCTAAAGCTGATGGCAAAGAAAATACTGAGAACAAAATAGACAGTAACTGCAACATTCCCTCTGGAGTTTTGCTTCTTCTAACAAAAGAACAAAGTGCCATAGTATTACAGAATGATTTGATAGCTGTCACAGAAGTGATGTTCTTTTATTAGAACAGATTCAAACTAAAGCAAAGCTCAATGACGTTGGAAACGGGAAAAAAAATGTAAACGTACAGAACATCTTAAAAAAATCAAAGGTTGCAGTTATGGTAGCAGGCTTTTCACTTTTTCCTTTATTTCCAGCACATGCTTCTAAACCAAATAAAATAACTGATTTCAAATACTTGTTTTCTTAAGTGATACTCCTAAAAAGTATCTTAAGCTCATTATGGTACATTGATATGCAATTATGCTAATTTTAGGACATGATTTAGATTATTTTATAATTCTTTCAATATAATTTGTGATCAATAATGTTGTTTGGTTTTTTCCTCCAGATATTTGCCATTTACTTTCCCCTCCTCAGGGTAAGGCTGGTCATTGTTTTCAGGTGCACCAGAAAATTTCCTAATTAGAGTCAATTACTAATCTATTCCATTGCTTTCATTTAGGCTACCTCTGGAAAAAGGTGGGATCTTCACATGAATTCTGAGATCAAAACATGGCATTCTGCTCCTGAAACAATAGTATCTTAGAGTTGCTCTTACCTAAGCAGCACACCTCCAGGCACCAGCAACTCCCTGGCAAAAATAAACACAATAAATCTGTTTTTTTGTTTCCCATGGCAACTACATTTTCTCAGAAATCTACCAGTGCTTTTATGAGACAATATATATATATAAATAGAGGGATAGTGCATTTTATATTATAAAAGTAGTTATATGGACTACTCCTAATTCTGTATTTTGCTTTTTATCTTCAAGCTGCAACAATAAATAAATTCACATGCTTAGTGGGAACCAAAGTGGTGGATTTTCTCTTTACATCTTAATGAATCAATAAGGCTGCAGAAGCTATCTTGTAGAATAGTAACTCATAAATTATTTTCTGCTGCTTTCTTTGAACAGTCCAGAATGAGGCTGTTTATTATTTTTTTTCTAATTCAACTGCAAACCTATTATCAGTAAAAAAAAAAAAAAAAAAAAAAACCCAAAAAAACAAACTAAGAAAAAGAAAAAAAAAGGAGGCATATGCAAAATCTGAGTTGAAAATGACACTGAACATGAGGAGTTACTGCCATGGCATACCACACCTATGAACTTAATTAAGGCAAAGTACAAGACTTAGTTTTAAGCAGCAACTGGAACTACTTAGTTTTGAGAATGACAGACTCACACAGCAGAATATCCCAGGGAATTTAACCAAGAACCTTGTAAGGAAAGGAGCTAGCAGTCTGGATGAACATCACCGTGAGTATGGATGTTGCGGGTTAGCCTCAGTAGGCAGCTAAGCAAGACCAGCTTCTTGCTTGCTCCCCCACATAGTGGGATAGGGGGTGAGAAAATCAGAAGGGTAAAAATGAGAAAACTTGTGGGTTAAGAGAGTGCAATAGGTAAGGCAAAAGCCACGCACACAAAGCAAAATATTGGATTCATTCACTCCCTCCCATTATCAGGTGTTCATCCAGAAAAGCAGGGCTTCAGCATGCACAAGGTTTACTTGGGAAGTCAAATGCCAGGAACATCCCCTCCCTTCTTCTTCCTCCAACCTTTTATTGCTGAGCATGACAACATATGATATGGAATTTCTCTTTTATCAGTTTGAGTCAGCTGTCCTGACAGCATTCCTTCTTGTGCACCCCCACCTCCTCACGGGGGGGGAGTGAAGTTGGAAGCAAAAAAGTCCTTAACTTTGGGTAAGCACTGTGTAACAATAACTAAAACATCCCTCTACTACCAGCACTGTTTTGGTGACAAATCTAAAACATAACCCCTTACACACAACTATGAAGAAAAATTATCCACCCTTGCCACAGCCAGTACCATGAGCCAACAATGTACCTCTGTGGCAAAGAGGGCTAAAGCTAAACCTGTAAAAATCTACTTCAATCTCTAAATGAGCTTAGAAATCCTTCAGGTTTTCCCACATTAACTTTTCAATGACAGCTAATGATAAGACAGTGGCCACTTTTTCTCAAGGGCAAAATAGCCAACTGATGAAATCACTTGGCCCTGAGTAATCCCTTCCTGAACCTGCAGAGGCCTGTACCCAAAAAGTTTTCATTTTTAAATGACTGGATATAATGCGGAAAATTAAAAGGAGGGACAGAGAAACAGTTGTCTTCCCTTCCTGCTTAATCTGAACTTCCATGGAGCAAGATTTGTGTTGGTTGAGGTAAAAATTATTTATGCAATTTTTATGCTCCCAGGGGATAAAGATGGTAAGAAAAGGGGACCTTGACAGCAACACACTGATGAGGATATTTTTCATATAGTCAAAATGATTGTTTTTTTAGCGTTCAGAAACACATAATCACAAGAATGATTATATGTAGGTGCTTTTATTGAAGAGCTCTGGGTGTCAGGGGTACCAACCCAAATCTGACTCCGATATGGGTTCGGTATGAACATGTTTTTATATTCTATCGTGATATAACTTCCATGTTAATTATTAAACTTATAATGTTGTATTGTATACATAGATTTCAGCCAAGCATGGGCTCCTTGTGGCCCCCTCAAATTTCTAACATAGCTTCTCATGATTCTTCTTATGATTATACAATAATTATATTTAATTAATTAACAATCATCACATCTAACAATTATATCATTTATCATTCTGCTTACGCAGGTGCAATTTCACATGATCTGGCAAAACACAAAGCCTAACATTTTCAGAGTCTATCTTTAACATTTTTCCAGGGCCCCACTATCATTCTGAGTCTATTAATTCCTACAGAAACTGTTCGTTTGTTTTACATTTTTGTAGAACATTTTTAACTAACATCTGCAGAGAGCCAGGAAAGCACTTAATTCAAGAGTAGCAATTCTGTATAAGCACAAAAGAAGAATCTGGAATATATGCCACACGGTTGCTCTGGTATGCAAACAATAAGAAAATTAAGAAAATACCTGTAATTAATTAGAACTAGGTAGAGGAATCAAGGCTAAATTAGAACACTGTTTCTAAAAGTCTCTAAGGTAAAAAAGGTGTTGGAAGTATGAGCTTGATAATTTTTGGGCAACATTGAGAGCACCCAAACAGTAGTGTCAATAGTATCAGATAAGAGTAAAAATGTTTTAGCAACAACATTGGAAACTCCAGATTTGGGTATGTTTGTAGCAGACATTGAGATCAATGAGGAAGAAACAAGTAGAAGATAGATCCAAAGTAGGAAAAAAACTCAAAGAAGAAAAAGGAACTTCTGAACTTCTATCTTGAAGTTAGATAAAAAGCAGAAGACAGCATGATCTTGCAAGGAAGGAGTGAGTGTTCACAGCCAGTAATAAAATTTGCCTTCAGAGATAAACCCAACAAAATGTCTCTCAATAGTTTACAAGACTCTACATCATTTCTGCACCTAAAAGCCTAGACCTAGAGAGGGTGTAGTATAGAGGAATTTGATGGCTTGAGTGTTGTCTTAGAACACACAGGAAAGGAGTTTAAATATCTTCTTGTTGGAGAGACACCAACTAGATGAATCTAACAAGTTAATCAACCCCAAAAGGATAATTTCCTTCAGAAAATAAGAAAAGTCTTTGTCTTTTCTTTCTCATTTCAGAAACTCCAGTAGCAGAATTCTGAGTAAATTATCTCTCTAAAGTGCATTGAGTATTCCCATAGTGATGCAAAATTTGTATTTGCCCACAGAGTGCACTTTGTGCCAGAGCTGTCTATATCATATCTAACAGCTCTGTGATGACCAAGGTTGGACTCAGTTTGGACTCAGCAGTATCTATCACATTCTGTTTGACTTTAGAGCTTTTTGAATGTCCCAGTTTCTATGGTGAATCTGGACATAAAAGCAGAGAAATTGTGTATTAGAAGGCCAAAATCAGATTATGTGATATAAATCTCTATTTCTGAGTGCTAACTTCATTTCCAAACAGTGGAGTACTGGGAAGTTGAGGTGACTCATTGCATTTGGGTGCCAGTGTTAAGCAGGAAGAAAGCCAAGTCGAGGCCTGTATCACTTTAGACAAACTCAATACTTGACATATGAGAAGCCTGCCCTTGCAGTCTTTATTAACGGGGAGTCAAAAATAATTTGTTTCCTGGAACATTTGTAATAATTTATGGAATATCTTAACTTCAAATCAGTTATTCAGGTTCAGGAATGTATTTGTCATAGAGGTATCCCCTAGGGGTGAAATCCTGATCCATTTGTATAGAAGAGCAAAAATCTTTTCCTACATACCTCCCCAGGTAATTTGCAAGCAAGTGCAGCTGCTCCCCTGCTATCAGATAAGGGAGAAGACTGCACAGTGTTGTCTGTGTTGTACATCATGTGATACTGAGTGCATTACATGGGGGGAAACATCAGCTTTCTCACCAGCAACTTCACTCAGCCCTGTTTTCCAACTGTGTAAAAAGATTTCGTGTTCCCTTTTCTGTAACATAATTTGTCCTTTGATTCATTTTTACATTTACAAAATTCTATCAGGATCTCTGTAATTTAACATTCATATCTCCAAGACATTTGGAATTTTAAACAATTCCTAGCCCATAGTCACAGTCAGAGACAACAAAGAGGAAAGAGACAAGTACATGTACATTTATGACTTATCACTGCGCTTAAGTTGGATTTCATAACAACCAAATTCTGTAATCTGCTTGGTTGGTTACTGTCTTCATGGATGGAACAGATCTCTGCTTTAGCTGAATATATCATGGATATATTTCCCCTGTTCAAAAAGTTCAAAAGTACTTAGTTTTACTTCAAAGTGGATTTTGAATTTAGAGATTTTGCAAACATTTTAAAATAAGAATCCAATAAAGAGCACTTTGTGAGCTCTAATTTTCATAAACTATAAATTAATTAAATACACTTGAGAGAAATGTGTCAATAAACCACTACAAGTCCTGCAAGGAGTTTTAAAGTAACTGGCCTTTAAATTTGAGGTACATTAAAATATCAAAGCACAGCTCTTCAAACTTTATTTCCTATTCATGCTTCCAAGCCTTTTTTACTTCATAGCATGCATCAGATTTAACAAATTTAACAAATGAGAGGCTTTTTTTATACCTGTGTTTGCTAGAATTCACACATGAAATATCTTTAATTCATGATGGTAGCTGATTTTTTTCTACCATGCATTGACTTTGGAAAATATGGAAAATCTTTTAGCCATATGCTAATAAATAATGGAAACTCTTATTGTCTTCAAATGACTCATTGCTAATATAAACTTATTGTTGATAGAATTACTCTGCCAACATCAGCTAAAATACTATCCCCAAAAGTATTTCTTTAGTTTTGCTTTCCTTATATGTTTTCACTTGGAGAACAATCCCAACAACACTGAAATAAACAGATTTTTATCCTTGACTTCGAGTGTAACAACAAAAGACAACGTACTAATTTAAATGGAAATTTGATTAAATCTGAGTTTTGTTTTCTGAGCTCAAGTTTATTGATGACCTCTTGAAGATTACTATTTTATTCAGTAAGCATGTTTAAATATTTAACATTGAGTGTTATGGGAATATACAAACTGAAGTTCAAAGAAAAAAGGAAAACTATAACATGGCAATTTTTTAATGATGAGAACAGAATAAGGAGATAAAGATTTCTCTCATCATTAAAGACAAACTCAACAGAAATATTATGTTATTGGACTGCAATGGAAATTGGAAATGCTGCAGATAAAAATTCAAGAATAATCTGAGAAGTTAACTAAAGATCTCCTAAATTCAGTAACAATCAACAAGTAGAGTCACCATCCCTGGAGGTGTGGGAGAGACAGCAGGACACAGCACATAGTGCTACAGTTTAGTGGTTTTCTTGAACAGCATTCACACTGACAGCAAAACAACCCAGGATTTTTAGATTATATGAGAGTCTGATATGCATGTAAGCCAACAGAAACTCAGGTATGACGTTCCCATGTAAACTCTGACATACAGTCATTTGGATCACGTGCAATTATCTGACATGAAAGGTGCTCTTCAGGCTAGCAGCACATAAGGAATCACTGCCAAACAAAATCAAGACCTTAAAGGGACCAAACAATTTTTTATAATTTTCCATGGGTATGAGAACATCTGTGTTTATATCATATAAGCTTTAGTCACTAGACACTCCATCATTTACTCAATAAACCTTCATTTAAGTAAGAAGATTTATAAGAAACATTTTCCTTAGACGCAGGAGATCTCATAATCTCATAACCAAGATATCTCCCAGGAGATCCCACAATTTTTCTTATGTCTTTGGAAGTATCTGCTTTTGTTTATTTGGAGATCTGCAATATAGAAATATTTGAAACACTAATAAAATTTGGTGGAGCAATTACTATGTTAGTTATCACTTGGTATTGCTTATTATGTTATCATAACCAATTGCACACAATATACTCCTTGCCACACTGTAAGTGGTGGAATATGACTGCCCTTTGTCCACTTGTTCACATGAAAGAAAAAGAAAGAGAAAAATAAAAGGAGAAGAAAGAAGAAAAGAAAAGAAAAGAAAAGAAAAGAAAAGAAAAGAAAAGAAAAGAAAAGAAAAGAAAAGAGAAAAGAAAAATATACAACCATTGTTTACTGTGTATTCTTGATACACTCCAGTAAGAATGTCTTTATGCAGTTGCTCCTTTATGATTCCTGCTGTTTCACTCAGCTGCCTTTAAAAGGAACGGCAATTAATATAATTATAATGTGCATTGAGAAGTCCTTACTGAGAATGCATGTGAGAAAAAAATCACCCTGCTATTGCCCCCTCTTTTTTTTTTTTCCATGAATGGCATACAGTTAAAAACAGATTGTTAACTAAAATTCTCTTCAAACCTAAAAAATTAAATTATCCCATTAATTTTTCCTTGTCATGCCTCACCTTCCCTCGCCCTATCAAGAGCCAAGGGAAATAAAAATAAAATAACATATGATTTCCATCTGGTAGATGCATCTACCAGATTTGATAACAGATAACTAAAAGCAATGGGAAGCAATGAAATACTTGAAAGCATTAAAATCAATAGGTTTTAAAATTTTTGCATGACAACTGAGCTTCCCCAATTTTAATATATATTTATTCAGTAATAGACCTAATTTTAATAATCAAAATTACCAAAGAGTTTCTACAGACACAATGTTATAAAGTTAATATTTTACAGAACTCTCTTTACACATATTACTATCTCAGATCCTATACATTAAAAAATAAGGCCTGGCTTCTTCTAAAAGCATATATACAGTCCAGGTAAATAATATTTTGTCTACGCTAATAAGAAAATGTCAATTTTCAGAACAAAATCGGAAATGCAATTATGGTGATGTCCTAACTTTACCAATTGTGTCATTGTCATGCCTGCCTTAGATATATGAAATGCTACCTACTGTGTCAAATGCAGTTTTAAGTCTCCAGTAACACAATCAAAAAACTTCAAAACAAGGGATGAAAACCATGAATTATATAGGTGGCTACTGCATTTAAAGGAGATTTCTATTTATTGAGAGGAAAATGAGAGCTTGGAAGAAGAACCTCAAAGTATAGAAGGAAACACTGGCTTAGCTTTTATTCTCATACTTTATGTAAATGCCTAGACCTATATGCCACTATCTTTATTAGTGAGTTATATCCATAATGTCAGTAAAGTTCAGAGACCTTGTACTTATTTTTTTTCATACAAAATGAAGTGGATAGATTAGGATGGACTGAAATAAATTAACTCCAAAGCAGTCAGTCTTCTCAGTGAAAACTCTCAGTCAGGAAGTTACAATTTCAAAATGAACTAGGGAAGAAATACATCTTAGAAATATTTCTAGAGTGAATGATTCAGCTAGATGATCATTGTGAGTCCCTTCTAACTCAGTTTATTCTGTGATTCTGTGATTTCTTTATGATCTCCAATACTATTTTTTTTTTCTGAAATTTTTCATAATGGCAAGATTCTGCTAACAAGAAAAAAAAACCAAAAAAAACTATAAAAAAAACCAAAAAACCCCCAGTGTATCTAATTTCTGTCTTTAATGTCAATGCAGATAAGCTCTAAACAGGTTGTTAGCCTAGTGTTTTATCACTAGTAGGCTTTACTGCCTACTACAGATGACATGCATTTCATTTGAATGACAATTCAGAGTGTTCCTGAGGATTATGTCCTTGTTTTGAAAGATAATGATGACAAAATACCTTTGTGCATATACCCCCCAGGATGCAATCTACATAGAGATTTTCTCCTTCTTTATTAAAAAAGTGAATTAAAGTGGTCAAGAAAACAGGATTATTCAGAAGTTCATGACTGCAACATCAAATGTAATCATGTAACAAACTGCTGGAAAAATCCTAGCCTCTGGGTACTTTCTGCAGGGTGACCCAGCAGACAGATTAGAAACTCATGTACACTGTTGCTACAGTGATAGACTTTCAAAAATTTCACTAATTTCTTAATGCAATTGCAAAATAACATGAGAAACAAAAACAAACAAACAAAAACAAACAAAAAACCCCAAACCAAAAAGAAAATAAAGTATAGTGGGATATTAGAGGAATGTCAAATGAAAGGAATGGTTAGACTGCAGGTGAGTTTAACTTTGAGCTTTCTTATTTGTTGATCACATTTTTTCATGTCTTCCTCATAATTCTTCTGAATTTTTATTAAACCAGAAATTATTAGTAGCACTATCAGTGAATAGTAAATTGTTGCCAGTATTGGTATTTAATAGTAACATATCACCAGTAGCAATAAATTGCTACAGTAATATCAATGTTGTTTAAAGAATCAAAATCATGGAGACTGGAAGAAACCTCTGAGGGCTCTCAGCAGGTCCAATTTGTTCCTAAAAACAAAACTAACTCAGGTCTGGCCTTATCCAACTGAGCTTTGAATGTGTCCAAGAACAGAAATAACAGTCTCTCTAGGCAACTCATTTCAGCGTTTCACTAAGATTAATGAACGGTGTTTATCAACTATTTTTTGTTCATCATTACAAACTGAAGACCTCAAAGAACTATTTCAATCAGGAGAAGTTACATTACAAAATTAAATGCTTAATGGTAATTTTTACTTTAAGTACTACAATATCAAAGTATCATTTCATTAGATAAATAATTACACTAGAATACTAGATTATATTTTCTTGATAACAGTTTGGTCTATTCATGTTAAAATAGTAGTTAATGATTTTTTTAGTTAGGCATCTTGTTGCACTTTGAAATATAAACATTTCTTTCTGCAAAAATAACCAAGTGTATAAAATTGGACATTTTTACAGTCAGAAAAAAGAAGACAAATTAGGGAGGTTCAAGCTACCAACTTAAAAGAAGCTTTAACATAGTGTTTTGCAATTAAAATTATTTAATTTAATTCATTTTTACAAAACATTTGATTAATATGTTATTTCAGGTATTTTTGCAGTCATCTTCACTGAGGCTGAACTACGTCAAAGAAGGTAACAGTAATGATTATCTCAGTGATTCAAAGTAGGATATTACCCCATAATCTCAGTTCATTAATCGTTCTGATAGTGATGCGCAAAGTACAGTATTATCTCTGTCAATTTCCTATTCTATAAGGCCAAGAAAAGTAAAGAGCTACATAGTCATTATTGCTACAATTTATTACAAAAGTAAAGACAGAAATCTGCCCTAGAAGAGAACAAATTATGCTGGCACATAGCAGCATGAAATATTCTTCAGAAGTTTGCAAAGGATTTTAGCAAATGTCTTTCCTCCTTCTAAATTTTCACCTTTATTTTCTTTTTAGAATGAAGTGATTACATAACCTATCTTTCATATCTGCCAAACAATTCATTATGAAGCCTTCATAAATTATGTAGTATTTTAAACTTTAAAGAATCACTGCAGTGTTTCAAGCATGGGAAACCTGCACTGTTTTATCACAGAGACAGCTGTAGTAGCAAACCCATCACAAAAGCCAATATTACGCCTTCAAGTTCCCAGCTGATCAATCTCATAACTCAGATGTCCATAGGGGAATTAACAGAATAACTAGCAAAATGCATGAGGTTCTCAAAAAATGAAGCAATATAAGGAAAAAAAATTCCTCTCAATCATTCTGAGTCAGTAAATTCCATTACTTGTATGCGTGCAAACACATAATCATTGAATGTTTTGTGACCTATTCCATTGACTTACCTGACTTTCCTGTAGAATAAATAAACTACAAGATAGTGCAGGATAATATAACAGGAAATATAAAGAGAGGTTACGTTCAGATACTTAACACTTGGTAGGCTATTTCTGCACACTACAATATGACTTTTTTATGCCAAAGTCACATTTAACATGACGGTCAATCATCTATTGCTGCTTAAGTGAAATCCAGACATCTTTGAACTAAACTAACAAATAATGTTTGTTAACACTGACACAGAAAACCATGATAAAATAATAAAATGTATGCGATTACTGGTAGCAATGAAATTACTGCATTAAAATAAATGAAGCAACTGAAACCCAAAAGGGTAAGCTGTGTGTTGATACAGTATGTCTTTCATTAATTCCTAACACTGCAATTTAAAACATTTACAGCGGTAATGGTGGAACCCTGAGCTTGAGGTCCTAAAGACAAAATAATTTTAAAAGTATTTGAAGCTTCACTTTGTATTTTGTAGCAGAAATAAAATCAATTTTGAGTCTATATAACCCATGACATTGAAGTTACATAGAAAAGAAAAGATTTACAAGGTGATCTCATTAAGAATTTTGGTTTAAGTATAACTCTTCATTTTGAATTGTGACAATTGTGTTTGGTGGGTAAATAAAAATTCCAAATAAGAGTTAAACCTCCATCCAAAACAGTAGTTGTCAAGCCATTAGTGTAACAGATTCTGAGTCAACTGCTGCTCTCATCTGTTTCGAACATCTGGTCTATGTTTCTGATACCTGCCTGCCAATTTAAAAATATTTGAATGTCAAATAATATTCCTATAATACAACCATAAGTTTCAATCATATGTTTCATCATTCAGCTCACATATGCTCGTTGACTGTTAAATAACCTTGAATACTTGAAAATTAGCACAGAGTTCCTCTGGCCCTCAGAGTCCTGATTTCATCCTTTGGTAGGGGCTACAGGTTCTTTTCCTTCCTTGAGTTCCAGATATTCTCTTCGTAGAACATTACTGCATTAACTGGTTTTATCCAAGACTTCCTGGGAGAGAACATTCTACCAATTTTTTCTTAAAACCAAAATTCTTTAATTCAAATGTTTTACAGAAATTTACTATAAGAACTTATGAGTTTGTTTTTATTCTATTCAAAGAGAAAGAAGCTGCTATGCATAATAAGGGCAAATTAATCTGGAAATATTTCCTTTAGAGATTTAAACTATCATGTACCACAAACCTGCCTTTTTTTAAAATTTATTTCTATTCATTCTTTTTCTTTTATTACTCGTTCTTCCAGTGTTGGACAATAACAAATGGCTTATTATCTAATTATTCTTCTAAATTCCTACTAACAAAGATTTTAAATCTGAGTGGTACATGCAAAATAAAATATCCAGCATACCTGTCAAATAATGTGTAGCTTGAGCTACAATCAAGCTCTCCAAACATTGCCACTGCTTCACCAGGATGCTTTAAGGTATGAGAGACAAGTGCAAAGGCTGTCAAATACGATGAAGGACCTACAGAGACATGTGCTCATCTAGAAGAGCAATACATGGTTAAATAGCACAACTTAGGGAATATTAAAGCACACTAGGTGTTTTTTGTTATGCAGATGAGTTCTACCCTTAGTATAGAGGATGCCGAATTTCTTTAATCAAACTCATTATTTACTTTACATTATTCAGTCTCCAAACTGGTGACACAATCTCTTCAAAGTCTCTAAGAAATAAAAATATCAAGCAATAGTTGCAATATGACTAAACAGCATACAGCACTGAGGATGAATAGCTTACATTGTGCAATTAAAGTATTACTTATAATGATAACTATAAGTCTTTTTTATTGCTTAAAATATATTGGCCAAATGTTAAAATCATTCCACATGGAGCTATTATCTACAACACCACAGGGGTGACAGAAGTTTCATGGAGGTGAGAGTCTAGTATATACAAATAAATCTGATATGAAAAACATGACAAATTAGATTATGCTTTTTTCTTTCAAATATCTGACAGAAGAGTAAGCTGGAATGAGATCTGCCTCCCAGTCCTTGCCAAAATCTTATTTAAAATAAATAAAAATTATTATATATAGCAGGTGTCTGCCACCCATTTAATATCTGTAAAACTTAAGGCTACAAAAATAAAATGAGACAGTTTCAAACTTTAGGGTGGACATTAGACTGACAAGTTTGGTAACAGAATTGCACAAGCCATTGCTATCTAAATCTTTTAGCAGCGGGAATATTTTTATTTGAGATGTTATTGCTACTTTAGTAATCAAAGCGCTTCTGGGTACACAATGTTAAATGTTAATAATTATGGGAAGTTTGTTTTTTTTCTGAATGCTAGGTTTTGAGAGCTAGGTTGTGAAAGTGAAAATTGAGTAATATAGAAAGGGAGATAAATACTTTGTTAAAAAATACAGTGACAGTAGACAGTGACAATAGAATGCTGCTGGAGACTTACATGTGACCAGAAAGGGTGTTATTTGGTTAGCAAAAAGACAAAAGACTAATTTAGATATGGTGTTAAATGGTACATTGAAAGTTACTAAAAAAAATAAAAGTATATTCTGATATGAATGTGAGCAGCCAGAAATCAACATCACCTTTGCAGGAAGGTAAAAATAAATCAGTTTCATTACAAGGAAGCTACCAGAACTATATGTACATTTAACAGCCCATGATATGTACACAGAAATGGAGTGAAGCCTGGTTTCCCATAGCTGTGCTTCTGAATGACTGGGACCGGCAGGTGATGGTGAGTTTGCAGGCTCTTGCTGAATAACGTTCTAAAACCAAGGCATTTTTCATTCTCAAGGAGATCTCTGGTGTTTATTAATGTGTGCATTCACATTATGCTCAGAATCTTAAGAACTAGATATATGAGATTTTTACCAAACTCTCAGTAGATGCCATGCAACTGGAGAGCATGTGGAGATATATGTACAATGTTTCTGATTTCTCATAAAAGCAAGAGTTAAGAAAAAAAAACCAAAACAGAATAAATTTGTATCCCTAGACTGTATTTAGCCCCAAGTTTTATAGTGCAAAAACTTGTGAAAGTTGTTTAGCAAAAATAAGCGCATGATGCAATTAAATATTTGCTTCTAACTGGAAAATTAACACCCATTCTGTAATTAAGCAATGATAACTAAAAGTGCACTTCAGCATGATTACAAGAGGAAATTAGAAATGTCACAGGACAGAAGTTTAATAGGTGAAGTTGTTCCTTGGTTCTGATGGATTCTTTTTTTGGTATTTGTGTTTCTTGTTTATATATGTTACAGTTCTGTGTTATTTTCTATGCTTATCACAGAACAAAGGAGGCTTTGACAGAAATTTCCAATTTCCAATTCCAGGAAAAAAAAGAAATAAAACCACTTCTCTGATCACAACATCATCTTTGGGAGGCAAGTTACTGGGTTCTATGAAAGTTTCCCTGTTTCCATCTTGCAGTTCAAAATCACCCAAGATTCTGGAGTCAAACTTTGTTAGGGATGCTAACTGTCTCCAATACAGAATATGGGGAAGAAAACAACAACAAAGTATTAGGTCTTTCAGTCAGAAAAATGTCAGAAAAAAGAGAAAAGAAAACGTTGATGCCCTGCTTTTGTTTTATAGCCAAATTATTACATGTAGTGGGGAAGAGAGATGATTGACTTAGGGATATAAGAACATAGTAAACTGTTGACAAAACCATAAGTGACTAAGAACATTCTAGAAAGCCAGACCCAAACACACCTTTTGTTACACCACAAAATAGTAGATTTATTTAGAATTGACCCTACTTAATTTGCTAGCTTTTAGGATTTATCATCTTGTCCATTTTCAGCTGAGGAACAGAAGAAGTTGTAAAATAGGAAAAAAAGGATGTAGGTATAATCTCAGTGGGACAAGAATGGGAATACAGAAGAAAAATACAAAAGAGCTGAGTGCTTTATTTTCCCAGGTGTTCCACCACTTTCTTATATGATAGCAGATTGCCATGTCCCATGCCTATCACTCCTAGTTCAAAGCTGTTCTGAACAGTCTAGCCAGCCTATTGACAAATGTTTTTTCCCATTTGGTCAGTTCAATCCTACCTCTTATTAACTCTGCTTTCCTCATCATCAGTGAGGGTGCCTTGGTAATAAAGACAGAACTTTTTTATCCTTACAAAGCATGCAGCTAGCTGTTGACCTGCAGAAACTACCCACTCATCCTCTCTGCTCCTCAAGCCCTTGCCCCTGACCTGCAGCATTGAGGAGAAAACCCCCTGGGTGCCCATGCCCTCAGCCCCAGGGCCTCATGTTCACACTTGCTGTTCAGCAGGCCTCCCTTGACAGTAAAGCTGATGTTTATGTGGAGGAGCACCAGGGACAGAACCTTATCAGGCTGTTCACAGCATTCCAGATCTGAGCAGTAAATCTTACAAGAAAATAGGTTAGGTCAGCAGATGGCAGCCTCCATTCCCTGGAGTAGGGAGTCTCTCACTGCTGTCACTCATTTTCTTTCCTCTTGGTGCTGCTGTACAATTCAGATCCAGCCTGCTTGGGTGCATCCTTGAACACAGCTTCCAGCCCCTCATGTGCTACCAGGACACTGAAACTCTTCTGTAGCTTCACATGTACAGTTGTATAGATTCTCCTACCACAATTAATTTAGGTGGACTTTTTCCTTGTGACAGAAGTTAAAAGCTACCAGACTTTTTCATTTATGGGAGTCTCCATTTCCCAGCTCAGAGAACACAGTCTCTGCCTCTGCCTTCTTCAGTACAGCTGAGCATTTAGGCTATTGTAGCTCAGTATTGTAAGGAAGATCCAGACAACCTCCTTCACAATATCTTCAATGTTGTGAGGTCCACTGAGCTCCTCCAGCAGCTACTTGGCAATGCCAATTTTCCCCCAACACACATTTGGAAGCAAGGACTCCCCTTCTCCAATCTCAGCAAGAGGCCTTAGGCATTATTCTGTGAAAATCACTGCTTTTGTTGACTGGCAGTAACGCCAGCTTCTCTGCAGAACCTGCTGAAAGGTCACTGCCCCTCCTGTATTTAGGTGGCACAAAAGCTCAAAGAACCTTTTCATCAGGAATAAGTGACAGACCTTCTTAGATGTTTCTGTAGTTTGC
Source organism: Molothrus aeneus (assembly GCF_037042795.1). Lineage (NCBI taxonomy): Eukaryota > Metazoa > Chordata > Aves > Passeriformes > Icteridae > Molothrus > Molothrus aeneus. Next base: position 70,242,120 of record NC_089647.1, on the reverse strand, counting down.
TGGAAGCTGGGAGCCTCCTGTAGCTATCCTTACCTATTTGCAGCACTGGGCACAGTGATGTTCTTTGACAAACCTCATTCCCAGAATATTCAGGTGCCTAAACCGTGCTGATAAATTGCCATGCACACTTCTGCACCTGTTGTTTCCCTGTTGATGTTTTTAAAATTTCAAAACTGTTTGATTCTTAATAATGTGAGCATGAATCATAAAAAATGTATTAAATTACCAGCCTAAATATAAACCCTCAGATTTGTACAGATTTTGTATATATGTATTAATCTTGCCTAATAAGTATACAAAACCAAATTTTTTGAACTATATTCATAATAAATTCTGAGGAAAAAACATATTTTTTACTTATTTACAGGGGCCTATGCAATATTTTCCTAAAGACACCTGTTATTCTATATTTTGTATCAAGGGACAACTAATTTAAAATATAGATTTCTGTATTCAAGATATCAAAAACTGAAAATCCCTTCAGTATTAATGCCTGTGATACTTTGAATTTACCATCAGTTCAAGTAAATTGTTTTCAATGAATTTGAATGATGACTGCATGGACATTGAATTCAGCTGTAAACACAGCTGAAGCTCTATGGTCTTGATTTTGGTTTGGGTTTTCTTCAATGATTTAGGGTTTGAGTGGAGACTTGGGCATCAGAAAAGGAATCTGGTATTTTCTGATATATCCAAGACGTGCATGTAAGTCTAAAAGGTAAGATTTGTTTGTTGGAGAAATGCTAATAGAGTGGAAGCTGAGGGCCAGAAGAGATATAATTGCCTATCTCTTCAGATATTAAACAAACAATTAAAAACCTTTTTGTCTCCTGAAAAGCTCACTAAATCTCATGGTATTGATCAGTTTGTAATCAATATCTGTTGATTTTAATGTGAGTCTTACTAGTCTATAACCTAATTTTTATTTCAAATCTATCTTATGAAGAATGTGGTTTAAGTGTCTGAATTTGAATCTGATTCCATCTCTGGGTTATCTAAGAATCCAAGGGATAATAACTATGACTTAGTTGCCTTTAAAAAAATTTCTGTAATGTGATCATATGTTTCTTGTAGAAAAGAACAAAAAATTCCTAATAGTGACGTCTCTATAGGCCACATCCCACAGAACTTGTTAGTCAGTGATTACAATGCTAGATCTCAAAGCATATGCTTTAAAGAAAAATTGACTTGTTCTTAAGTCATCCTACTCTTTACTGACAAAGGAATGGAAAGGCAGCCCAGAATTCAGCTGTTGCCTAAAACCAGTGAAAAGAATGATTATTTGGCAGTGTTTTCTTTCACTGATATATGACAATTCTAGTAAAAGCCTTCTATGTGGTCTTCTCAATAAAATCCCTTTCAATATATATAATCTGTTAGAAATATTCTCTGCTAGCTTGTACAATACTCTGCAAAGTTCACTGTCAGACTGTCAGGGAAAATTGTTGCTTCATAGTCTGTAGCTGACAAATACTCCTAGAGAAGGAAAAAATCTTTGCTGTGCTCTTTGGGCTTGTCTTCAACAATCTGACATTTTAAAACTTCTTTAAAGAATATGCTGAAGAAGCATTTAAGTCTGAAAACAGCAAAGTTGAAAAAAATATGAAATATGGCATACTTCTTATGAGCATTCAGCAAAATAAATAGAGTTTCTGGTCATCAGTATGCTGTGAATATTACCATTTCCCTCAAATAAACTCTATAAAAAAAATCAGTGCATTAGAACTTTAAAGTTCCTCATTTCCTTCACTAGAGTATGAGCCATAAGAGTTATTGTAAAGCAAAGTGAAATTTTTTCACTTATTAACATTTATTTTTCTTCTCCAGAATTTAATAACTCCTTTTTTTCCTGCCAGTAGAGAATTCTTAAATTAATTTGGAATTAAATAAGGTATTGCTCAAGTTGAGAAAGAAAAAAAAAAGTTGTTGTTTTGGGCTTTTTACTATTAATAAGATTATAATTAATCTTCTGATTTTTCACTGGGAGAAGTATAACTTACTACTTCAGATACATAGAGAATCTAGTTCTGTCCCACTTGATGGATCTTCCTGAACTAATAGGATATATTCTAAAATCCTTTTCTGACAAATAATATTCTCTTTTTTGCTGTTATTATTGTCAAAGCAAATTTTTCTTCCAAAATAAACTTGCCACCTTTGCTGACAAATTAGTAAGTCCTCTGACATATGACTGTAGCAAAATGAGGTTGAAATATCATACCAGGTTTGCAGAAAAAATAAATTAAAAAATCTATCAGTCAGAAATAAAAAATTGTTGGCAGATAAATATAAAAATTAATTTCAACACAACATCCATTATTTCCTAAAAAAAAACAAAAAAAAACCCAACCTAGGAAAAAACTGTCTTCAAATTAAAATCAGGTTACTTTTAAAATTTAATTTACATTTAATGCACATAATCTGAGGTATTATAACACTGACTGTCTCAGTGTGTGAGCCTCTAAAACTAGGAATTATATAAAAATTGAAATACTTTTATCTTTAATGTATATTTTGTTCATTGTTTCATGCAATCGATTAAAAAATAAAGCTGTCAATAAGTTAGCCAAAAGTCAGCTTCCTCTTTCTGAAAATGACCCCAGCAGATCTAATGGAATGCTGTGAAATTATACCCAAGACATTATTTCAATTAATATATGGAATAATTATCTTTCAGTCATAACCTGTTGCAAGTATGCCTTATCTTGCATCTCTATCCGTTTGTATAAAAAGATAAAAATGGTCAAGTTCAAAAGATTTCTGGAACTACCTGTTATATATATTTTTCTAGGAAAAACTGCAGATGGTTGAAGCTTTTCTTGTATTCACTACCCACATAAAGGAAACTAGTCAGAAACAGGAATTTATGCTGCATACATCAGATGGTAAATGAGATAATTCTGGTTCAGTGTCTGTAAAAGTAGGTTTAACTGATCAAGTTGTTTGTTCAAGTCCAGTATAAAATAAGATTTATCCAATAATAAATGAGATTTTTCAGGATTTAAAAAGCAGTAGAATCTATAGTTTACACACATTTTGAAGGATTAACTAATTTCTCTCTCAAATAATATCCTGAGAGGACGAAATGTAAAATGAAGAGCAGAAAGAAAAATATCTTGTGACTACCTAATAGAAAAAACTCAATATCCTAGTACCCTTCATTCTGAAAGTGATATTGGTCTGGGGAAGGATATATGCAGGACTGCTATAAAAACTTGAGTACAGGGTTGTACCTTGAAGAAAGTACAAAGGCATAGACAAGAGCTAGGGGCCATCAAAAGGCCCATAGGTTCAAAACAGGAAAGAATAAAATGCGTCTTTGTGAAAAGGGTAGCAAATCCTGCCACCAGGAGGGGCCAGCCTTGAGAGATGGAGGCCCTGCATATCTCAAAAGCTCTGAACTGCATGGCCAGAAAATATCTGTGTCTCACTGCAAGGAGGGCCCTGGAGGAGCCACAATGCACAGTCCCCCATGACACTGCCAGCTCAGAGGGTGCCCTGGCAGGGACTCTTGCAGGGACTCTGAAGGGGCTGTTGCTTGGGCAGGGCGGTCAAAGTGTGTCTGTGCTGCATGTATGCAGTGAGTGAGGGTGGCTGGGAATCTTCTCCTACTTTGCTGAAGACCTTTGCTCATACAAACCTTTAGACAAGTTAAGGTGAACTTTCATGTCTTGCATCATTCATTATGCTCTCCACAGTAAAGGTTCAGAGGGTGAAACAGTGACCTGAAGAGTAAACTTTTGAAGACTACTAAAATGGAAAAAAACATGCCAGGGTTAGGAAATTCTCAGAGCCCAGAACTGCTGGAAATATGAAAAGAATCATAAATGCTTCTTCTGTTAATAGTCTTCTGTAAGCATCTGCTCACAGTCATTGTGAAGTTCAGGATATTGAGTTATATAGCTGCTTGGTCTGGAGCCAAATATAGTCTTTCCTATATTTCTCAAATTGAAAAAATGCAGCTGATTTTTGCAACACTGATTTTTGAACTACTATGTGCACTTAACTGGTTAATAAATCTTCCCTTAAATTATCTGTAAAATCTTTTAATATTTCTACCACAGAAAATTAAAATTTGGAAACCATGGTCATGCAGAAAGTGAAGTAGAATGTCCTGAACACAGTACTCATTTCATATGAACCAGTGAATTTTGTGGAATATTACTGGATTATTGTGAATTATTATATTTTATTTATGTACTGCAGACTTTGTACCACTTTCTTTAAATACCAGTGTTGACATGTGAAGGTAGATGACTACACTTTGGCCTGAAGTTTAAACAACTGAATCTCTCATGAGAAATTTCTTGACTCGACCTGAAAAAAACTGCTACATGGTACATAGCCCAGGAAGAAGTTAAAAAAAGTTACAGCTGTCTCCATGAGGGATGGGTGGATCTCAGGGACAGCTAATGGGAATTTGAGAAAAATGGCCAGATGTTACAGACAGAGGAAGGGAGGCATCAATCACCTTTGAAGGACCATCAGTGACTCAGTAACCACACAAGTGATACCATTAAAGGAACATATTTGTCCCAGGTAAAGGTCTAAGACTATATAAATTCTGGGTATTTTTACCACATGGGGACAAAGACAACAAAAAAAGGAAGTGTTGAGGTTTATATAGGAAGAGCCAGCATGGTGTGAAAGGGAATAAAAAGGCTTGTTTTATATAAACAAATCTCTGGGCTGTCTGGACTGAGCCCTGTGCCTGATAACTGCTCCCTGTCCTGTCTTATGTGTGGGTATACTCTGATCTACAAGCAGAAGCAGACAGACATAATTTCTACCAGATTCAGCTCTGCCCACTGATGTGAGCAGCCATAAAAGTGATCTGGTTTGAAGGGGAAAAATACTGAACAGAACAAAATGTCTGCTGAAAATACTGATAGAGAAATTGCCTGCCAACCAGGGAGCTGTGAGCTTGGGAACAGGAGCTGGGAACCAGAAACATCCCTGAAAAACGCAGCTGGCACCTTTGAAGTACAGTTGGGTACCTAGAAACCACATACATCCTGAGACACCATTACACATAAATGGAATAGCAACTTATTATCTGAAAAACTGGAAACAATCTGGAGAAACAAAAATCACTAAAAGAAAAGAAAACTTCATCCGTCCCTGGATGAACTGAAAAATAGATATGAAGAACATCTGTTGGCTTTTCAAAGTGCTTATGCCCTAAACCCTCTTATTTCTCTATGATCTAAGAAGGACTTATTTTTTATTGAAAATGTGGACCTCTTTCTGAGATCTTCCCATGCTGCACACACTTTTCCTTTCCTAGACAGCATGAATTTTCCCCACAAGCTTTCTGCAAGGTCTAGGACTCCCACGGGACACATCGGTCTGACTCCAGACCCTGTCATGTAGATCTTTGAAGTGAGACTTTTCCTGCAATTTTTCTGGTTCCTGCTCTGGGCTCCCTTCTGGGGTAGATACAGCTTGGCTTTGCACATCTGCAATTATCAAGGGAAAGGCAAGGATGTAAAGATGTCAGTTTTATCTGCATATAAAACATCCATACTTCCCTGAACTCAGTATTGTGTGCTAGTTAAAGTGTCATTAGCATTTTTCTTAGCTGTATCCTCAAATATCTAGGAGCATTTCTGTTGCTTGCACCAACTTGTCAATGTCCAGTGCTTAAGTTCATTGATAAGAAAAGCACCTTAGCTGAAGAGGGAAGTGCATGAACACTCCTGTTCCTTATAGCAATCAATACACTTGTGCATATGCTCATGCAAAATTGTATTTTGTATGCAGTATTAGGCCAATAATTAATTATACATTGTACGCAATAATGAGGCAATAGATTTCTCCATTGTTGCATTGATTTTCACAGCAAAACAAAACAGCAATTCTGCTAATATATACAGCTCACACAAAGTCATTGCTCTGTTGAGATTCTCTGCTCCTGAGGGCTCTAGCCAGCCAGTGAAGCACCAGTGTAGACCTGCTGAGCAGCCAGACACTGGCAGGCCTGCAACAGGCACAAGGAAAACAGTCAGAACTTCCTAAACAGCTTCTCAACATATCTCCATTTCCAGGATGGACAATACAGAGTTATAAAACTGCTGCATGTTTCATACACTTCAAAACAATACACTCTAAGAGGAAAAGTGTCATTCCAGCAGATCAGGAAAAACAAACAGGTGCTCATTATTGTAGGTGGGAAAAAAATATCTGTCTTGAGCTCTTTGTCCACATTTTTGATAATATCATAAGCAGCCTGAGCAAGCAACAACTCCAATAATTCCAAGAATAAGATTAGAGAAAAAAAAAAAAAAAAAAGCCAAACAAAACCCCCAAACATCCTAACAAAAAAAAAAAAAGGAAAAAAAAAACCCAACAAAAAAGCCCCTCCCCAAACAGCTTTCCTCTGCACACACTTGCAAATTTTATTGAAGGCAAGAGAGAAGAAAAAACTACCCAACAACTTTTAAACTACTTTCATATTCTTATTACATCCTTCTACTTGACAAGTCTGTTGAAAAAGTGTATTGACATAAAGAGAAACCCCCAAAAACAACCCCTTATAGAGATCACATAGATGAAGAATTTTTTTAATAAAGATATGGTGCCTTGAAATATATTGGCAAGCTTGACATGGAATTAAAAATTTTTCATAAACCTTAATAGCAGTACAATAATAAAAATTCTCTAAGTAATATAAAAACTCAGTTAATAATACCCTTTAAATTGCTTTCTCTTTGGTGTTATATTTAACTTCATAATGCTCAGTGAGAGGGTCAGACTCTTATCAAGCACAGACACCCTGAGGTGTCAGTGCTTGGTGATCCCTGCTGGAAGGAGTTTGGTGCCCGTGGTGTGTGCTCTCCCCCAGGGCACCAGGGCAGGTGCTTCACTGCAGAGGGAGCCTGGCTGGCTTTAGGAGGAGCTGAACCTTCTGCTCCAGAATAGCAAAAAATTCTCCACTTTAAAAGAGCAAACTGAATAGAGGCATAGCCTTTTCAGATCTCCAGATAAGATTTGTGCTCAGCAAAAGGAGCAACTAAAACAGAGAAATGTGTGAGTAAACAGGAATTTATGATGAAGAAGGGCCAGGTAAGAACAGGAAGTAATGTGATAAACTTCTGTTTAGTAATACCTAAAAGCATTTGAACGACCCTGGACCATTCTTTTGATTGCATTCTGAGAACATTTGTCCAAAAATAGCTGAAAATATTCTTTATTCTTACTGTAAAATCATACTCTTGTTCAAATCCCATAGCTGTATGAATTGTAAATGTATAACGAAGTTATATTATTATTGTCTTGACAATCTATTCTTGCACAGAATAGACATTCATTTTACTTTTATGTGATTTCAATATGACTTTTTAAAATACAGAGTTATAAAATAGTCATTAGGTTTTCCAAGAGGAATAAGGGTTAATTTTTTTCCTGAATACACGTTCAATATTTCTGAAGTTTTAATACTATGGAGGAAAACAAGTAATCAGATTTTTTATTTTCTCTTTGGCACATATTATATATTCCAGTTCAGTGAAAAGGAAGAACTATAGAATGTGAGGGGACAAAACCATCTGGCAAATATTTGCTTTCCAAAATGACAAAGGTCACTGAATTATTAAACTACTTTTTCTCACTTTAAAACACAACAACAAAACCTGAATAAGAAAAGCTATGTCAGTATGTCAGGTTGCTTGCATGGCACGTTGAATTGGAAAAATCCCTGTACATAAAACTCTGAGAGCGAAAGCTTAAGACTTGGATTCTAGCCCAGTTTAAATGCCGGGCCACAGCTAGAATCCAAAATTTCATTATATCTGTGTTAAATAGTGCAAATTTATAAAATAGTCAGATTCAGTTCCTATGCTGGACAAGTTTGATTTGCATGTATTTGGTTTAACCATAACTCCTGAAGGGGAAGGGCATGACACTCTTAGAAGGTATGTTCATTTTTGGAAGGCTGTGAGTAGCAACCTAAGAAAAATGGAAAGGAAATTAATTTCTCATTAATTAAGCTTCAATGCAAACAAAAACAATAATATAGAGACAACTTTTATTTTACTAGAATATTATTATGCCAAAGAAATAGCAAAATAACTATGTACATGTACAAGTACTCTAACTAATTATTAGAACTAATTATTACAGTCTGGCACTTCATTTCATAGGTACTTATTAAAACACATATTGTTAGTACTGTCAGAATAAAAAAATCTAAATAGGAAATTCTTATTAAAAAGGAAATCAAATCTGTTGTGATGATACAAAATGGCAGAAATAGCACACTGAGCCATACCTATCTATCTAATTATTTTTCTTTTTCTTTCTTTCAAAATTTATTCCTATGTTTAAAACACATTAAAGGCAAAGAACTTTAATTTTGCCATGAAACTTTTTTATTATAAGAGAGTAGATTACTGTTTATTTTTATGTCTTGTAATTTCCAATGTATTTCCTGATTATCACTATGAGTCCTTCCTTTTTCACCCATTTTGGTTCTTTTGTCTTGGAAATTTAGCTGTATTTTCCCCTGAGGTTGCATACATTTTTAATGTTTAAGCCAATATTTTAAATGTTAAGATCATGTTGTCTCACACTTTTCTCTATCCCAGGAAGAAATACTGCAGATATTCTATCTCATTTATGTTTTTAGAGCTCATGTAGTTTATTCTTATATACAACAGAAAAATTAATAAGCACTCATTGGAATTATATTTTCAAAATAATTGTTTTGTTATGACAATAGATATAATATGTTAATTATTTTGGTGTGCGTTTTGCATTTTTTAAAGCAAATTGTATGAAATGGGAAAACATTTTGTTAATAAAACTTGCAAACATACAGTTCTTCATTATGAATAGCATATTTATTTTCTAAAATGTATGATGGAATATGTTTTCTTCATTATGCTATGGTAGAAGACAAGCAAACAAATTTTCCTCCTGAAATAATGACTTTTAATCAAAGTACTACAAGATTTAGTTGACCTGCAATACTGACCCCAACAGATAAAACTAAGAGCAAGGTTTGTTTTTCATTTGCTTGGAATCAATAGTGCCCTATTCATGAAACTGCAGTCATTAAATGTGAAATGGACATAGGCAGAACAAGATTAATATCTATGAAATTTTACTTAATTGTCCTGAAAGACAATGGGCACACAAACATAAAACTGAACATTTTTAAAATGTAGTAAATCTGAAAATTTCCAGAATTTCTAATAATTCTCTAAGTGATGCTTTTGGGTTTATCTTTACCAGTGTCTACTCTGTTCCTAAGTAGTACAAATTGCACCCACATTGTTTAATGCTTGTAATGAAAGTTTTCCCAGGTAAAGATAGAGCTGGCTTACTCTCTTAAGCAAGCTCCAGGCTCTCTTTAAGGTCCAAGGCACTTCTAGAGAATAACTGCATAATTCACTTTTCTTTAACAGAAATGTGTAGGAGAGACAGCTTGAATCTCCTCTGGTGAGGTGTATCTCTCTTCATTAATTATGACTCTGATTAGATATCGAACCAGTAAGGGCCAAAATTAGACTGAATTAATTTCATGCTGTTCACAACCTGGCTTTATATACTGATCAATGAGAAAACTAATTAAAAAAATTAGAAGGTGTGGAGAGAAGTACTGAGGATGCAGAAGAAGTGTGAAAGGTAATCCAAATTTAGAAGCTTGGGGAGCAAAATGATTAAAGGGCAATAGAAATGCTTCATATAAGTAAGTAGACTGAAACACTTGTCGCACTGACACTCAAGGGTAATTAAAAAAATTTATAGTAATCTCTCATAGTTTTTTAATCTATTATTTTTTATTTATTTTAAAATTATTTCTTTGTAAAATGGGAGTGATAAAATTCCTCTATTTACAAAGTTTGAAAATAAATTCTGAAGCATACTGCATACTGTCATAGTGACACCACATGTACAAGCAGGAGGAACTTCTCTTTCTGAAGCAGGATAAAATAATATGCACTATATAAAGCATGGACTCATGCAAGCAACAGTGACAAAAAGCTTTAAAAAAGATTATTTGATTGAGTAATAAATTCAATATTATGCTATTTGTGTCAAGAATACAGACATGAAATTTGCATAGAGCATCTGATTTCTGTCATTGTTAAATCATATTCTTGTCCTTGCAACTTATGTGAAATTTTAATAAATAAATCCTGTGTCAATGGTTTTTTATTCATGGTTTTGTCTGCACTTTATTTCTTTCTATTTTATGACCCAATTTTAATGAAACCATAATTTATTTTAATTACTTCTGGATTTTCCTGAAACTGTGTTGAAGCTCTGTCAGAAAAAAAAGGGTTAATAACAATGGCACTGCTCACAAGAAAAGATGGAGTAGCTGAGTTCTAAAAAGTAGATTCATCTGTACAGTTAATTATCCACAAGAAGAGAGGAATTTAATTTCTGATACTCTACAAGCATGGTAAATTATTAAAATGGGAAAAAGAATCCATTAAAAGTTACAAATTAGTGGAATATAATAAGAAGAATACCTATAGTATATAGTGGATTTGAATATTATCATACAAATGAAGACAGCTGTATTGTAAATGTCCTCTAAATATTGGAGAAATCCATGCAGATTTTTTAATATCACCCAATCAATAGCAACAAAGAAATTTTAAATGTTCTGAGAAACACAAGGTAATGTCTTCACCTGTTCTACATACGGTACATCAAATTTTCCAGATTCTGTCATGTAAAAAGTACTAAACACTAAGCTAAAAGGTATGTTTGATCTTTTTTTTTGTTGTTGTTGTGATAAATGAGGTTGAAAAGAGTAGTGTTAGGCTGAGAGTTTTGTCATTCCATTAACCTGATGAAAAGAAAGTGATAATGAAATGCTTTATGGAATCTGATGAATGACCTAAATTAAGGTTTAAAAAATGGGTACTACTTTTGACTCCATGAGGAAAGCCTACTGTGATCTTAGACTGAAAAAAGCAGCTCTACAGAAGCCTGAATATTTGTGTTTGGGTTTTATTTTTGTGGGGTTTTTGTTTGGGTTTTTTTGTTTGTTGTTGTTTGGTTTTTTGTTTTATTTTGTTTTGTTTTTTATTGTCTAAATGGCCTGTGAGCCATGTGAGACAGTGAGATTGAAGCTGTTGGACATATAAAATCAAAACAGTAACTTCCCTAGACTGTATTTGTCAGTCATTTGGGATTAGAACTGCAATTTCTAATTATCTTATTTGCCTCACACTTTGTTGCACAACATTTCCTTTTTCCTTTTTACTCTAAGTTGAAATAGAACCACTCCATAACTAGCTCATAGTGGAAAAAAAAAAACAAACCACCAAAATTTACCAGTAATTAAAATCTAATATTCTTTGGACCATGTACAGTTATCTTTGTTTAACTTCTGTGCATACATACTTTCATTCATGAGTGTATGTAGAAAAGATTCAAAGAATATCTCAAGTGGGAAGGTACATATAAAGATCATTAAGCCCAACTCCATACTCCTCACAGGACTAAATCTAAATTATATTAATCTTGCCATTAAACCAGTTTCCCAAAACCCTTTCTGCAAAGCTCCTCTCCATCCTTTCATCCTCCATTTTGCACATGTAACCAGGATTATCCCATCCCAGGTGGCAAATTTGGCACTTGATTTGTTAAATTTCATATGGTTGGTTATTGTCCAGCTCTCTAGATATCTACATCTACCTCTGAGGGAGTCCACAGCTCCTTCTAGTAAAGGATAATGGGCAAACTTAATGTACATCCAATTTCTGTATCTAGAACATTTGTAAAAATATTAAAGAACACATATATATATATATATAGTTGTAGATATGCATGCACACATTCTTTTTTTTTTTTTTTTTTGGTGTGTGTAGACATGCATTGAAAATAGTTACGTACCTTATGGACATAAAATGCAGTAATTAACATGGGACTTAAGAGACTTAGTTTCTGAATCAGCCTAAACATTTTCCTTTGAAAAGCAGTGTTGAATGTCATATTGATTAACTGAGCTCCAAAGGGGTGCATTTCATGTAGATAGGGCTGAACAACTAAAGGATATAAATGATTCTCAAGGTGAAAGAAACTGGGCATTTATCTCACTCAACTGTAAGCATTGCTGCTAGATGGTCCAGCCTACCTTTACAGCAAAAGGACAGAATCTTTTAGATCCTTCCAAGGACACTGAAACCACAAGCAAAATCAGAGCAGTTCATAGTCTATATTACAGTTCTTATATTCTGAGTCTGTATTACAGTTTACTCTTATCTATAAATCATACTTCTTTTATCTGAATAGCACACTAGTAGAGTTGTTCATTAATGCAAAATGTAACTGGATTAATAAAAGATGAACTCAGGTATCTCTTTCCCTGAAATATATATTTTAAAGGCAATTATTTCAAAGGGATTTTTAATTAATTAAAAAAGCTGATTTTCTGAAAATGCAGTTATTAATTTTTTAGTTTTTAAAACTAATATTTAAACACAAATTTATGTGGTTAAGAAAGGAAACATTTTCGTTGAAGTTCTAAAACAAATGGCATCAGTGTGGTTTTAGTATTTTGAGACATCAGAATCTTTGTCAACTAACAAAACCCCTCAGATTTTAATTTCTTTTTTTGTCCTGTCCCATTATCAAATATGTAGATTCTGAATTGCTCAAAGTCCAAAATTCAAACACAATATGGAAAGAAACCCTCAGACATCTTCTTAGCCTTCCCTTCAGACAGCTTCTTAGCCTTCTGCACACTTTAATTTAAAAGCCAATGAGTTACTCTAAGGTATAACCATAAGTCAGCCTGAAGGAAATCTTATAGCTGTGTAGATGATGGAATGAAACTGTAACGCACAGATGGCTTCACTGTTACAAAAGTAATCAGCTCCTCAAGTCAACTATGGAAAAACCGCACATTTTCCAGACATATATTAATATGCTCAAGTTTTTCTATGTGCATTAAAAATGTGCAGTGAATTTAAATGAGCCCAGTGAAATATGTGCCACAATCACTAATAAATACACTTCTAGGGTCAGAAAGCTGACTTTTCTTGAAAAGAACTGATTAAATCCCACATATGATGATAGCCTATTTCTTATTCAAGGAAGAGAATAAAGATAGAATATTTGAAAAACTGAACTGCATGGTGATATTTCATAATATCTGATAACTGGAAAGAAAGAGTAAGATATGTCATCATGTATATTATTAAGGCAGCAATTAGTTTGCATCTTGCTGAACACCTTCTTTTTAATTGTAAAAGCTAGTCTCAATGTTCACAAGTCTACTACTCTTGGTAATGGGGAATGAGAAAGAAATACTAGTGAAGTGTAGTTAATATAACCTTGAATATAGATTGATTTTAAGCATTAGTTTTCTTACTCCAACAAACAGGAAGTGCTACTAAAAAAAAATTAATCAGATTTTATGACTTAAGACAAACATTTCTCTTAAAAAAAAAGTTTATAGGCCTGAATAATTAATTACTCTTGTTTTCTTAAAAGTTACTGAAGCTATATGACATTTTTTACTTCAAGAAAAACACACATGGAATGGGCAATGGATTGAATCTATAGACTGAATGAATATTTTAACGTCGGATACGTTAGTCTTCCACAGGCATGGAATCATAGAATCACAGAATGATTTAGATTGGAATGGACCCTTAAATATCCTCCAGTACAACTCTCTTTCTATGCAAAGTGATGCCATCCACTAGATCAAGTTGTTCAAAGCCCTATGCAGCCTGACTTGAGCACTTCTGAGGACAGGGCTTCCCTGGTATCCCTGGACTGCCTCTTCCAGTGTCTTGCCATGTTCACAGTAATTTCTTCCTTATGTTCAGTCTAAACCTACTCTTTTTGAGTTTAAAACCTTTCCCCCTTGTCCTGTCACTACAGCTCCTGGTAAAAAGTCTCTCTCCATCTTTCTTACATGCCCTCCTTAAAGGCTGCAATAATGTCTCCAAGGAGATATCGAACAGTGCAGACCCTTGAGAGACACCACACATTACTGGTTTCTACTGGGACATTTACTGTAACTATTTGGGAAGGGCCATTCAGGCAACTCTTAATCCATTCAATAGTCCATCCATCAAAACCGTGTATCTCCAATTTAGGGAGACAAATGTTGGTAATACTGGTAACAGAAAACTAATTTTGTATCTTGGAAACCCCAAGAAGGACTAAACTTCTTATTATGGGTTAATACGCATTAGAAAAGTTCAGTAAAATTAGAACACAGTTTATGCTTTATTACCGCAATCATGTTTATTTGGGTCATGCCTTAGAACATGGTAACAGCAGAAAATTTCTTCTCTGAAGTACTTTTCAAAAAAAATTAACAGAAAAAGCTTTTCCCCAAATGCAGTGTAAACAGCCAATTGTAAGGACAAAAGACTGGCAAAGGAACAATACAATAAGGTGTAATAGAGAAGAGTGGACATTGCAAAAGAATAGGATGTTTCTAGAATGTAAGAGGGATTCCACTCACAACATCTGAGAAGGGTTTTTGATTTTTTCCCATTGGCATATAACGAAAGAACCAGTAAGCAAATTAATGTTTATAAATAGTATATAGATGCAAATATTTTTTGATGTTTGTAACTGCTGGTCATTGTGGCAAATTTGGAGGATTCAAACATTGTTTTTTTGTTCTACTATGTTTCTCTTTTAAAAGTTATGTTAAAAATCATGGTGAATAATAGGTCTTTTACCCTGTAGTCATTTTTAGATAGTCCTAGGTAAAGCTCCTTGGAACATCTGAATATATCCAATTATTTATGTCTCAGTCAGGTGCACATAATACACAAAGGGGTAGCCAGACTTCTACCTGTAAAAACCCGGAACTAAGACATTTATGGCTATGACTAATTTGACTGAAAAGGGTTTACTAGCAAATATATAATTTAGAACTCAAAGTTTGGTAGCTTTAGAACCATAAAATGTAACAATATGTAACAGAAATCCCAGACAGGATTCTTCCATTGAGAATTACATTATCTGTTTACTTGTGATTCTGCCCAGTGTTACATTTGTATGCATTATATCTGATAATTAAGCCTTTAATTAACATTGGTAATACTAATTGTAAGTAAATAAATATGGTATCAGTCTTTAACTACTGTTTTTTGCTAACTTTGTTAGTATCTAATTTACTTGACTGAATTATCTTGCTAAACACTAATATAATGCTTTACTACACTTTCCATTACAGTCTATTAATAGCAGTTCAATTACTTTTATATTGCTTGTGTAATTTAGAAGAACTAAATAGCAACAACATTTACATTTTATCTTTTTACAGTCTAGTAACGTTCTTAAAATATTTAAATGCTAAATACTAATGAATTGTTTTATTTGTGGTGTAATCTGTGAAATACTCATTAATAGACCTTAATAGAAAAAGGAAGAATCTTACAAAGAAACCAACAAAAAATAATAAGAACAACAAAACATATAAGAGCAAAAAGCAATAATCAACAACAAAAAGATAAAAAAGGATAGTTCAGTGTTCAGTTAAATTCTGCAAGTTATTTGATAAGTTGTTTTTAATCTCTATCAAAACATTAATCAGAAAAACAAGTAATGAAATATATAATACATAATCAAATTAAATAATGGCTTGCACCAGAATTTTCATGCATACAATACTCTCTTATGCTAGATTAAATCTCATGGCCAGAAACTTTGCTATGAAAAGTATTTTTCACTTCATTCACTAAGAGAGAAATGAACTGCAAGAGAAATCCCTTTTGGCACAACTACTCATAAATACAGCTTCTCTAGTGATTCAGAGTTGAATGAGGTCCACCATAACATGAGACCTATTACGGTCCAACCACTAAAACACTGAAAGCTTTTCATGAGGGACACAGCAAGCAGCCTCTAGTACACAGCACAAAATAGAAAAGTTTGAATATTTGTTGCAGAGCCATTCAGACACCTGAGCTTGTCCAGAGCATGTATTCCCTCTGCAGTTGCTTTTAGTAGTTTTAATTTTCTGGATATCAGTCAGCAGCCTCAAGCAGATGTAGACAAAGATAAAATAACTTCCTGGCTTTTCTTTTCTTACTATGAACTATTTCTCAACTGATTTGTGGATAGAAATTCCATTACTATCCAAGCAAAGTGTGCCTCATGCTTACAAACAAAATTACTCTGTATTGTTTTTCATCACTATGTTATCAATCATAGACATAAAGCTTGTAATAATACGGTATCTATAGCTATAAGGCACAACCCAAAGTGCAGTAACACTTAGAAAAGAACATTATATTCACCTCTAATACCATGACAAGGCAGCATTCAGAACAATTCCTGCATTCACCTTCTGCCACACAATTTCTGTTTCTGTAATAGAACAAAGATGTAATTCTAGTAGTTCTGTTGCGCAAATCTGATTTTCTTAGTTTGTTTAAAAGGAAAAAAACATCTGATGAGAGAGGTTGGGTTTTAATTATCGGCTAAAAGCTATCATAAGTACATGTGATCCAGACTTTTTTCTCTTGTACATTTGTTTTGCTGATTTAGATTTTTCCCATGTTTGAGAGAAATTATATCAAAGATCTTAGGAGAGGAAAAGCTATCCTGACATACTATGCCATCATCAAGGCTAGCCTGTGGAATGGCTGCCAGCCCCTTAAAATGTGTTGGAGTACTCATTTGCAGTGTCTAGTAGTATTGCTGAGAAGAGAAAGAATGGTACAGTAACTAAAAGGCACCTCAAAGCAAGTACTCAAGGCTTGCTATGATAGATATAAAAAAAGAGCAAATGTACACATTAATGTTTTAGTTTAGTTGGTTTTTGGTTTGGGCTTTTTTTTTTTTTTTGGTTGTTCTTGTTTGTTTGTTTTTGTTTGTTTTGTTGGTTTTTGTTTTCCTTTCTTAATCATTTACCTGAACAAAATCTTTACTAGGATATAGAGAGGATTGTCTGAACATTGATGAGGTATCCTATTGTACAGCAGATTAACCAATCCACTCTTAAGGGAGCTTCAAAAGGTAGGGGCAAGCATTAAGGTACTGAAATTATATGTATTTATATATATTTATTTTAAGGTATTTTAACAACCATTCCCAGGTTATTTCCTTTTATTTGTGTCCAGTGCAAGTCTGTTTATCCCCATGCTAAAGCTCTTTCACAGAGAAAACTGGCTTAAAAATATTCAAAAATGCCCTGTATCACCTGAGCTGGCAATAATCAGATTAGGAATGGAGAGTTTCAGTTTATTATCCCTGAAAAAATTGTATGGACATATAAACACACACACGGACACTTGCCATGAGTTTTTGCATGAATAACACAATATACTTCTATAAATCACTCCAGACTGTGTACTACATGAAATTTAAGAGTTCTGTTTGTTTCCTATAATGGTCCCAAATAGATTGAACGAAAAATGGAATATAAAGTAATTTATTCAGCTAAAACATATGGAAACAATTTCCAAACAGAACTTTGATCCACCTAGTCAAGGATTGTGGAGCTTCTGACAAGCATGAAGCAGAGACTGAGCTTTGTGGCTTGCATGTATACTGATTTATAGGGAAGGAAAGAATCAATTCTGTATATAGGGAATATTTCCCATATTCACAGTTTTCAGGTGAGCTGTTTGCACTAAAAAAAATAGAGCTCTATTGTTTTAATTTTTGTGCACTTGCAAACGATGGAATCAGTGTATTTTATACAAAAATGACATACATTAAAAAAGCAAAAACATAGGGTGGGCAGCCACCTATCATGGAATGGAGGTAACTAGATGTCAGCGTCTCATACTCTCTGACCATGGTCTTCAAGAAATGGCTGATATGGAGGATGTAACGTTTAGTACCAAATTTGCTTAGTTGTAGGTAGTTGATGTTACATCACAATTCTTATTTAACAGAGTAGTAAAGATTCCACTAAAACCATGATGCACATGTAGCAAATTGCAATACAGTACGTGAAAGGAGGTTGCAGGGAGGTGAGGGTCAGTCTCATTTCCCAGGTAACAAGCAATAGGACAAGAAGAAATGGCCATGAGTTTTATGTTTTAGGTTTTTGGGTTTGGATTAGACATTAGGAAAAAGATCTCCGAAAGGGTTGTCAAGCCTTGGAAGAGGCTGCCCATGGAATGGTTGAGTCACCAACCCTAGAGGGGAGTAAAAGATGGTAGATGTGGCACTGAGGGACACTTTACTGGTGGACCTGGCAGTCCTGGTTTTACAGTTGGACTTGATGATCTTAAGGTCTTTTCCAACTGTCATGGTTTGACACTGGGACAATGCCAGTGCCCCCATGAGAATACCCTCTCCCTGGTTTCTGCTGTGAGATGTGACCAGGAATAAGCAAAGTAGGCTCCCACTTAGGAAAAAAAATTATTAACTAAACTACAAGGGAAAGGGAGAAAAAAAAAAAAAAAGAAACACACAAGGAGACAAGGAGAATGAAAACTTCACAAATACATCTCCTCCTCCTCCCCACCAAATTCCCAATACAATACAACCCCCAAATCATCGACTCTCAGTCTGGCACCACCCTTCAGAATACTCAATCGTCAGTTCATCAAGAGGAGAAGGAGTCCTCCTTGTGCCAGTGGTGACCTCTTCCTTTCATGTCCAGCGCTCTCACCACTGAACATGGACCAGAGCTGCTTCTAGGGTCGACTTTTAAGGATGCTTCGTCCCACTCCAAAAAGGCACAGTCTCAACTTTGGGACATCTGTCCCCCCCATATTTTTCACCCCCTGGAGCCGAGGGGTACCCACACCGAACCCTCTTGGTCCTGAGGCATTGCCTCCCCCTAGAATGCAGTCCCTGTATCACAAGGAAACATGACTCTGTCCGTGGCTACACAAAAAGAGTCCAGCATAAGCTACTCCATCATCTCTTCCACCTGAGTTCTCTATTTCTCTCGTGGCCCATTTCCTCTTATCTCATCTCTATCTCTCTTCTCATTTAACTCCAGGAGGATTAGCATTTGTAAGGTTTCCATCATCCAAGAAAAGGGTTAAAAATCTGAGGCTCTGTCTGGCTGATATGGCGGATGTAATGTTTTGTACCAGAACTCCCACGGCTGCCCTGCAGGGCACCTTCTCACACCCCCCCTTCTCCTTCTCAGCCGGCCAAGCACAGGCACAGGCTCTCTCTCTGTCTCTCCTGGGGCAGGGGGGTGGTGGCTGCCCGATGCCTCTCAGTGCTCCTCCACCCTTCCATCCTGCAGGGGCCTCTCAGTGCTCCTCCACCCCTCCATCCTGCAGGGGCCTTCCCCTCCCTCCTGTCCAGGCCCGGCCTACCTCACCCGGCCGCATGGCTGCCCCTGTCCCGCCCAGCCCGCAGCCGGGCAGGGCAGCTCTGAACCTTTCACTGACCGGAACCCAAGAGAAGCTCCCAGGGGAGAGCCCTGCTTTAACCCCGTGTTCTCAGAGGCGGATACAATGTCCCAATGGCCACATTAGGTGCCAATATTAAAATCTGAGCATCCATTGGCCTAACCACAGCATCCCAGAAAACACATTTCCTGTCAAACCACCATACCAAACTGAATATTTCTATGACTCTATGGCACTGGGTGTCCCAAGGCACTATGAAGGAGGATGCGGGTTGAAGAAAACTCAAGCCCGTTGCCCGGTCTGAAAATATTTTCTTGATGGTATAGTTTTTTTTCTGTAATTGTGTATTATATGTTGGGTATAATCACATATTCACACCCCTGTTGGGTGTGTGCTGACTTTGGAAGACATGATTATACCACCAGGTGATCCATTCTGCTGTGATATAGTCAATCCATTCAACTGTCAAAAGTCTCTGAAGGGATATTCCAAAAGAAAATAGCTTAATATTTTTACATTATCCCTTATTGATCAATTTGTACTTTAAAAAAATCTGTTATTTAATTGGCTTAACTTTCTCATCTTTTAAGATCTTTTGAAATGGTTACAGTAATGGTTACAAGTAATTTTAATACTTGTCTCTAAACCTAATATCCACTTTCTTTGTATGGAATATTTACATTTAGAAATATGTTATATTTAGCCTTTTTTATTAAAAATATATTTAAGAGTAAGACCATAACATATTTTAAACATTTTGAGCAAGTTGCAGTTTCTCATTAGAGTGATTTTGACACAACTCAATAAGCTTCAGTGTGCAGCAAGCATTATTTTTCAAAAAAAGAAGAAATGCTTTAAAGAAAAATATATTAGAGCAATAGATTTGGTATTAGTAGTTTGTTGGGATAGTAAAAGAAAAAAAACGAAATCATAAATGAATAATTTTTGAAGAACAAATAGCTCAGTCTAATCACTTACATAAAATTAATGAAGCATTATCATTTCTTCTCTAGCATTTGTTTTAATACCTAGTATAAACATTCTAAGCTGTTATCCATCCTTGGGAAATTACAGTCATTATCTGGGACTAAAGAAAATCTGATAATAGGGTAATTCATAGTTTTGGGATATCACTGGAATTAGATTCAGCACAGAAATTAGTGTTATTATGGGGCAACAAAATGCAAGTAAATCCAAAAAAAGGTAAAATACAACTGTTGAATTTAAGCTTAAGTACTAATATATTTTAAAAAACAGTAACAATAAAACTTTTTAAGGGGGAAAGACTATTCAGTGTCAACCACTGAGAACTGTTGTCTTTGTGTTATTTTTTTTCTCTATGGGAAGTAATGCATTGTAAAGTGGATGCTCATTCTTCAGCATAATCTCTGATTAGAATTTAAAAATAAAATATGTAGTCTACAATAATGAATTATTTTATTTTTATTTTTCAAAATACCTTTTACAGAGCTCATTGACAGGAGAAGAAAGAACATCTGAGCTAAATTTTAAAAAGTCTATTAATATAAGAAATAATATTTTTGATAATTGCAGTAGAATAATAATCCTGAAGATGTGATCAAGAATGCAAATTAAAACACAAGAATCTAAAAGTGAAAAATTTGGTCTGCCAGTTCCTAAATACTTTAATGCTGCAGTTTCAAATACACTAAAGGCATATGCATCTTTTCCTGAACAGCCTGAAAGACCTCCTGGAAATCTCAAAAGGTAAAAAAAATTTCTATCGTTACAATTCAATTCTAAAGAAAAAAACTTTTATGTTACTTAGTCTAAAATCCTGAAAGACTGTTTTTTCCTGAAATGTTCTAGCAAAAAATTCTATTCTGTGGAAAATGTAAAAGAAAATAAATTCACTTTTTAATAAATTACTTTTCTTGGCTTTATATAGGTTACTCATATCACATACTCATAACATAAGGGCTAAAATAACAACACTACTCTGTGGAATGATCAAAATAATAATAACTTGAATATTTGCCAGCTGGAGTTAGATTTCATATTGATAGGTACAGGATGATAGAAGAGCTGATGACCATGATAATGATGAGGAAACAGGTATTAATTTTTCAACTAATCACAAAGAACAAACAATGTATTAAATAAGTGTAAAAATATTAAACAATGTATTAAATTGTGCTGTTGATATAGAAGGCCCCAAAACATAGATGTACAGGTATGGTAGTGAGCAAGAAATTGAGAAAAAACTGATTCTGTAACAGAGCACATTGCAGACTCAGTTTGTATTTAACCCAGCTTAGTGATGATGTAAGTACTGATGGAGGAAGTTAGAAAACCACTATAAATAGGAGGAAATGTGTAGTGAGGGTCAACTAGCTGCAGCAGATGTGATAAAGTTCGTCACAATATTAGGTGTACATGTCAAAATTTTGGGGGGCAGGAGGGGTGACCTCTGTGAGAAGAGGCCAGGGGTTTCCTACAGCAGGACATAAATGTTTCTGTTTCAGCAACAGCCCTACCACTGGCCAAAGTCAACTCAAACAGCCTCTGTGAAAATATATAGTTAAGGGTAAAAATGCTGAGGAGCTGTGGTTAAAAAATGTCTGAGAAAACCCCACAGACACTGGGGGCAGGGAAGAAGGAGGAGGAAAAGGAGGTGCTCCAGACATCTGAGCTGAGATTCCCTTGAAAACCATGTGGAGACCATAGTGAAGCATGTTGTGTGGAGAGCACCATGATGATGGAGAAGATATGTGTGCTGCAGCACATAATAGAACAAGTGGATATTCCCTGAAGGCAGCTGCAGCCCATGGAGAACTTCTGCTGGAGGAAGTGTATCCTGAACTATTACAGCAATGGGAACAGCTCATATCAAGGGGAAAAAGTATGAGAAATAAGGAATAACAGAGGGCAGCTGCTATGAACTGACCTCAGACCCTCATTTCCCCACGCCTGTGCACAGCTTGAGAAGAGTGGAAAGCAGTAGAGGCATTTGAATATGAAGGAGTGAAGTGGAGCCTGGGAAAAACACGGTAGCAGCATAACCTCAATAATTAGGGAGGTAAGATTGAATCAAATATCTGAAAAACAAGTATAATAAACATATTTATTTTCTGTAGACATGGCTAATCTTTCCTGTATTTCTTGACAGATAAATGATTCATGTTTTAAAAGGGACATAGTAAGAGGGAGTAGCTGTTTGCCATCATTGTAGAGATTTTCTTTCTCTACCAGCAGTAAGTGTACCAGAGGAATTCCCTCCATTAACTTGCCCAGCTGCTAAGAGGCAGTAACATTCCATTGCCATTCAGCAAAATATAAGGCAGCATTAATTTATCTAATTTTAGGCATTACATCCAATTGAGGGCATTATATACCACTAAGAGGCAGGACACCTTCAACAAGGGGATGGCAGAAGACACTCTTTTCCCCAGGCTTTGTCACCCTGGAAGAAAGAGCAAATGATTGTTCACATATGTTATGCATGAAGTCATCCTTTGAAGAAGGCACTGTTTTTCTCTGTTTCTACTGCAAAATCAGAACACACTTGAAACTTCCATTGAAAAATGTTGATCCATTCAACTTAAGCCTTTTTGCAGGAAAGAAACAAGTATTTTTTTCCCACTTCAGAGGTTTGAAAAACCATAAAACTAAAAATATTTTGAAGCATGTAAAGCAGAGAAGCACTTTTTTTCTTTTCTTAGAATGAGCTACTTTCAAGTGACCAGTATTTAATCAGAGGTCTTCCATTAGGCTCTTCCAGGCTGAACATACCAAGTAAGGTAAAGTTGCACAGTTTAACCAAGTCAGAGCACACCCTAAAGACAGGTGACTAAAGCTGAAGGTGGAGCTGGAAATGTAGGAGTACAAAGGAAATGTAGTACATTGTACATTTGTAGTGAGAATGTAGGAGTACAGAGGAGAATACTCATAGAAAATTGGAGTCTCTTGGTCTACTTGGGGCCTACAATTAGAAAATTTCAGTCTAGAAGGCTTTAAAGAGTCTGATTAGGCTTCAACTGCAGTTTCATCTGTTTTGCACTCAAATAATCTTTGCAGTTAGTTTTTCTGTTAGCGTCTAACTAAAGCTCTTTTTCTGTTTCCTAATTTCTAAGCTCCTGATAAAAATTTTGAATACCAAATCGCTAAAAAAGTAAATATTTCATCATTTATGGGTTGTCATGTTGCATGAGCAATCAGGCTACATTCTTGTATTTAATGAATTATAAATTTGCTGCCAGGAAAAAGTAATCACACATGCAATGAAGGTATTTTCAATTGCACCTGAAATACATATACAGAGGATAAATAAGACATAATTTTAATATTAAACATACATACAGCAGCATGTATCATGTCATTGGTTAGTTCTGCCCAGAGTGCATTGGTGGTCTATGCATCTAAGTAAAAAGTTGGAGCTACCTATTTTCATGTGGTCTGGGTTTGATGGGCAGAGGAGAAAATTTCAAGAGATTTTTAAAAAGGAAGATTTCATGTTATAAAAATGTCAGTGTTGCACACATAATTTTCTTAAAGGCATAAGTTTTTCTTCAAAGTTATCTCAGCTTTTCTTAAGCAGCTTCCTAATTAGAATGATGACTATCAGAGTCTTTTCTAACTATGTTTATATGCTTAATTTAGCTGCTGCCAATAAATGATAAGACACAAATTTTGAACTAACTTCAAACAGCCAAGACTTAGTAGTTTCATGTGTAAGGGTTACCATAAGGAGTCAGAGCAGACTTTTATCATGCTCAGTATTATATTTTATGAATTGTAGTGACAGTCAATGTAATTTCTTGTCATAAGGAAGGCATTCATTACCTTTATCATACCAACTTAAGTGGGTTTTATCTGTCATGAAATCACGTAGAAAAAAAAATGTCAGTACTGCTCCTATTTGCTCTGAAATCCTAAACACCTAAGCACTGTGGTTTAGATTTTTTTGCTGAAGTCCATGTTCTGCAACAATATTTGGAAAATGGTTTTTTCCATCCTTCATGCTGCCACACATTTTTCAGTGTCCTGAAGGGTTTATACAAAAGCTATCTTTTGTATAAGAGCAGAATCTGTATATGAGCAGAATCTCATGTAATAGCTTCTGTGTTAATTCCTTTGCTCCCCATCACAGTTTTCAATTTTTTTTTTTTCCCCAGAGCACTAAATGGGACTTTCCAACATCATGAGAATAACTACTTTTGTGTCTCTAGTACTTGAAAGACAGGTAGTATTTGGCATTTTTGACATATAAAATTGATTGCTTCATAGGCTTCCGGTATCATCTTCCCACATTGCTTCCTGAGGGTGGGAAAAAAAAGAATGCCACCACATATTTTTCTTTTCACAGTCAGATATAGTTTGTGCTCTTTCAAAAATTTGTCACCAGACTAGCAGATTTTTTTCCCATGCTGCAAAAATATATCTTTCTGTCAGCAAACACATCTTACTTGTTTTTTTACGTACTGTAATTATTTACTCAAAATTGACTTTATCAATAACTTACAAAAACCAGGTTCTTGCAGTTGTGTATAAGGAGTTGAAAATGGTGTACATTCATGTAAAACTTACCATTTGCCATAAAAATACATTAGAAAATATATTGATTTAGAGAAGCACAAAGCTAAATACAAAATATACCAAGTAAAATTAATACAAATTTAATATTCAAGTATGAATGTAAGGCTATGCATATTTTGCATACACTGTGTAAAATACTGTGATGTTAAATATGGGAGCATTAGTATGGTAGCATATTCCAACCTGTGTGTGAAATACAAATTTTAAAAATCCTATCACAAATGGATTTTTGTATATAAAGGTAAAAGAAAAAGAAATCCACATTCTGCATTTTTTCACAAAATAGCCAACCTCTTTGAGCTCTGTTTCACATCTATTTTCTGTTCCTGACATCTGGGCAGCTCACTCTGTGCAAATGTGTGAAGAGAAGGCATTTTCTGTTCTCATGCCTCACCACCTACGACAAATAATTCCAGCCTGAACTGAGGGAGAAAGAAGAAGTACAGGTAATCATCTCCTCACTATTAGATAGTGACACAGAACCAGGAAAACAGGAACAGTAAGTTTCACCCCAAAATGTAAAATTTAACCCTTACAGTGAAACACAGTACAGGAATAAATCTACCAGAAGCATAATATTGGTAAAAAGTGAAGTTGAGAAGAGAATCAGGATACTAGTCTGATTTCAAACAAAATAAAAACCCAACCAACCTACCGGAAAAAAAAAAAAATCCAAAAAATACTCAATTTTGGCCAAAGGAGCACTCATATATTGAACAAATTCCACTCCCTCTTTTGTCTACTCTAACCAGCTTCATGACAAAGCCATTTAAAGCACAGAAAGCTTTGTTCCATGAGCAAGTAAACATATGTTTTGAACAAAGGAACATCACAAGCCTTCCATACAAGGCAAATAGCTATTACCACATGCTGAAAGTAATGGCAGCATGCACATTGCTAAAAGCAGTCCTATAAAACAGTTCAAACACTGTTTCAGACATCATCTCAAATGCTTTTATGTTTATTAGCAGCTGGTGTATGGTAGCAATATGCCCCATCTTTTCTAGACAGAACTAATAATTCCCAAGTGAACTTTCAGAAATATGTGAGTGATTTTGAGAATTAATATTTATTTTCAACACTAATACCTTTAAGAAAAATCCAGAAACAGATCCATAACTTAGCTAGAAGACCTTGCCTAAGGACATTCAGCTATGTGATTGTTTTCAACTTTTATCTGGATTTGTAATGCACATCCACTTGGATGTCATTGATTAAAAATAGTAACTTTTCCTAGTTACATCATCCAAATAAACGCTCAAGTTCCCTCTTTGTTTTCATACCTTTTGCAGTTTCTTTGGTCAATAACTTTCTATAATTTTTTATGTTTTAAAATATTTTTATTAGATACTGATAGTTTTTGATAGTTTTCTATCAAAACTGATCTCTTTTTATCTCTACACCTTCAGTCTAGTGCATTAGTTTCTCAAAACACTTTTGGACATGTTTTCCTTGTTTGTTTGCTCCCCTTACCATGTGTCCTGGTTTAACCTGGGATAGAGATAATTTATTCTCAATAGCTGTTACAGGGCTGTGTTTTGGATTTGGAATGGGGATGGTGCAGATAACATACTGATGTCCTGGGTTTTGCTAAGTCATGTTTCTCCTAAGCCAAGGACTCTTTGTCCTTCATCTCTGCTCTGCCAGTGAGGAGCTACACAAAGGAAACTGGGAGGAAGCATAGTTGGGAGAGGTCATCCAAGTTGTCCAAAGAGATATTTCACACCACAGAGCATCATGCCTGGTATATAAACTGGGGGGAAGTTACCTGCAAGAGGAACTGATCTGGGTTCAGGGAGGGGTGTCTGGAGTCAGTCAGCAGGTGGTGAGCAATTGCATCGTGCATTGCTTGCTTGTTTCTGGTTTATTATCATTACTATTATTATCATTTACTATTATTACTATATTGTACTTCATTTTCAGTTTTCAATTATTAAACAATTCTTATCTTGACATACAAGTTTTTCTCTGATTCTCCTCTAAATTTCACTGTGGGTGGGGAGGAGAGATTGCTGAGCAAGTGGCTTTGTGATGTTTCATTTTCAGGTGGGCTTAAAACCATGACATGAGGTCCTGTTAATTCTAAGGACATTTGTTTCAGGAATACAAGCAGATAGGAAATATGACTAAGCATAGCTCAAACGCACACTATATATATATACATATATATATATACACACACACACACATATATATACACATATATATATATATAAAACACCAAGGACTTCAAATAATGGTAATGTCACAGGCAAAATAGAAGTGAGCCTTCATCCCTCTCAAGTACATATTTTCTATTTTTTTTAAGTAGTTGGTGCATGGAAGATGTTGGGATATTTGTATATAGACAAGTGAGATAAGCCTGAAGAGAGTTAGAAAAACTTTGGGGCCATTGTTTTAGTCTATGGACTCATATTCATTTAATAACTCCGACCAATTATTTTTATGAGTTCACAAAAGAATGACAGGCCAGTTCCTTAACAACTGTAAATGGCCTAGTTACCTCATAATAGTTTCAAAAGAATGTTTCATTCTCTTTAAATGCTCTGCATTTCAACATCAACATTTGATGTAATCTCTAATTTGTTATTTATGATGTGTGTAGATAACTGACTTTTTCTTCATAGAAATGATATGCAGAAATTTTTAAATACAATGAAGAAGTGAAAAAACTACTTGTTTATGTACCTAACAGATTAAATATTTGAGTCCTCTCCCTGTATCTTTCATTTTTCTCTCACACGTCATTGTTAATAGCTTTTGATACTGATTTAAGATTTTTTCTTTTTCTTTGTTTTCAGATGGATGCTTCATTTTCCCAACAAACTGCAAAATCTTGTCATCCCCAAAACTAAATTCTTATTAATATATTATTTAAATTTGTTATATGGTATGATTCTACCAATAAAATAACCTGACATAGCCTACTTGTTTCATAATTTTACTGGTCCATCTTAACAAAAATCTGAAGTGTAGTCAGCTAAAAGCACTTGGCTGCACAAATCTATATTGCTTTTCTAGAAGATGCTACATGGAGTTATGTATACATTTCATCTGTTCTAAATGTGAATGACATCAGTAGATATATCTTGTGTGTTCCTATGAGTTCATGATGTGCTACCCAACTAAATGATACTATTGCATTTGACTAGGTCAGTCACAGAACATCAAAGCCTGTCTACACTTTAAAACCCTTCAAAATACAGCAGGCAGTTCACCTGTTCAGTCTCCTATTCAGTACAGCAGATTACAGTGTGACTATCAGCAGATTTGACCATGAAGGAGATCCTTAAAGGTAACACAAGACAAACTTACACACAGCCAAAGGTATATTTAAATGGGCTTTGAGTTCTATTACAGTCACACACACCTATTAATTCAGGCAGTACATATTTTTTTTTGTTTGTTTGCCTATGCTTTATCCTCTGAAAATAACCCAAATATGGAGTCAAGTTATTTTCTACTTCTTGAGTATAAAAGGAAGAAAACCACTATGGAACATTCAGATGTCATCCCATGTGCCAAGCTTTCTTTAATTCCCTTTTAATTCAATTTCTGCATCATACATTCTTCCCTTTAATTTAGGGTTAAACAAGCAAAAGCAGGAAAACAGGTTTGTTTTTTTTTAAATTATGCTAAATGAGTTTTAGCTTTTCCTCCAAGAAAAAAATTCAGCAGCACTGTGCCGCTATTTCAGACTTTTCAGTTTTCATCTGGCCATGAGTAGGTACTCTCTCTGGAGACATTTACACCACAACATCATCTCAGTCCACACCCCTAAATTATGAGCTTTAAAAAAGCATGATAACTTTCTCCCTGTAATCTAGACATTTGTAACAGATGAGAAGAATTTCTCCCCAGACATGCCTATTTCCTCTCCCTTGAGAATAATGGGAGTCTATGATAATTATTTCAAATATAGGTATCTGTTTGTATGACCGATTCCAGAAAAAATCAGAATTTTAAATCCCATTTTTTGTGCATGGGTATGAAATAAAAAAACCAAAACTCTTATTAAAAAAACAGTTAGCCAAGAGGATACTGCTTTCTACTTATTGAGTCATTGTGTTTGTGCTGTAATTCACTAAACAAAGAAAATAATTACACAATCTATTATTTCAAAACTAAGACATATACAAGTAAAGATAACAACTGTGAAATAGGAGTCTATTTAAGCAGAATGGCTGACATGGAGTTATATGTAAAACATTCCTGACATTATTTTTACTCAGTAACAACCTTCAAGATCAAGCAGACATTGATATTCACAGAGCACATTCACTGCAGCCACAGAGCCTTCACAGAAGCTCATCTAGTAACAGAAATAGAAATGGAAAATAATGACCTGCCTGAATTAACAAGGGAATTACTGTGGAATAATTTTCTTTTATACATCAACATATTGACACTGATATTTTAATAGAATGATCCATCTCACTCTCTAAAATGACCTACAGATTTTAGAAAAGTTATAAAGAAACAATTACTATTTTTTGTCTTTGGAGGAGTTCAGATGGCAAGACAGCAGTATCCCCTGTACTAATATAGCCAGTGCACATTCTTTCTTTCAGAAGAGAAAGAAAATATACATGTGCTGTGGGCTGACCTTGTCTGGGCACCAGGAGTCCACCAAGCTGCTCTATCACTTCCCAGTGAGACATGTGAGAGAAATTTTTTTCAGTAGTTGGTGCATGGCAGATGTTGGGATATTTGTATATATAAGATGGAAAACAACTTGTAGGTTGTGATAAGGCAGTTTATTAAAGAAAAAATAAAAATTGTAAGTTAGCATAAGCAAAGGGAAAAAAATTAATCTCTACTTCCCACCAGTGAATGATGTTCAGCCACTTCAGTCAGCAGGGCTTCAGCAAACAAAGTGGATGTCAGGAAGGAAAATGCTGTAGAATAAAAGAATGCATGTGATTCTTCCTCCCTCCCTTAGATTTCATATCTGAGTTGACATCATATGGTGTGGAATATCCCTTTGGTTAATTTGGGTCAGCTGGTCTGGTAGTGTCCCCTCCCAGGAATTTGCCCATACCCAGCCCCTTGATGGGGGCAATGTTGAGAGCCAGCCCTGATGCAGTGCCAGCACTGCTCAGCAGTAATCAAAACACTGGGGTGTTATCAGCACCTTTCCTGCTACCAGCACAAAGCTCAGCACTGGGAGGACTGCTAAGGGAAAATGAGCTCCATCCCAGCCAGACCCAATACAACACGATATATTGGTTCACTTGAATACCACAAATGACTGAGAATGTCTGTGTTTAATGTGTGTTTAAGTTGTAAGTCATTCCAAAAGCTGTAAGTCTATCCAGTGAAAAAAGCTATAATTGCTAATGTAAAATCATCATAGAATCCTAGAGAGGCTTGGGTTGAAAGGGACCTTAAAGATGTTGCAAACCCCCTGATGCCCAGGGTCACAACATATTCCTTTAATTTCTGTCATATGTTAATAATACAATTTAACATGTTGTCTACAAGACACA
Organism: Molothrus aeneus; assembly: GCF_037042795.1. Classification (NCBI taxonomy): domain Eukaryota; kingdom Metazoa; phylum Chordata; class Aves; order Passeriformes; family Icteridae; genus Molothrus; species Molothrus aeneus. Next base: position 70,211,810 of record NC_089647.1, on the reverse strand, counting down.
ATGAAAGCCTGCAGACTTTTTCAGTGTATTTTTAATGTTACTACTGAAATTAACCAGGAAGAAGTAATACTTACCCATTAAGGGCTTTAATTGTTAAATATTGTTTAACTTAATATATAGGTAAGAAGATTGAGAATAGAAAGAAAAATCAACAAGGTAATATACTAGTTCTTGGTCCTGTTAAAATCATATGGTTTTGACCATATTTGATGTCAAGTACCCTTGATATTATAAAAATTTTAAACTCACTGCATACATACTTTATCTTTTGATCTAAAGTTAAAAAGATAAAGTAATTATTAAAAAAAATAATCATTTTCTATGTTAAAACCGAAATATTTTTTAAATTAGTCAGGATTGATGTCAAGACCAGGCTGAATTGGGCCTTGATTTAGTGGGTGGCACCCCTGCCCATGGCAGGGGGCTTTGAAACTAGATCTTTGATCTCCTCTAACTCAAACTATTATTCTATATATATGAAGCTGGAGAAAAAAAATATGAAACATTGGCTTTATGAATGAACGATGTTTAATATGATTTCATTAACAGTTTCAGAAAACTATTTTTATCTTCAAAGTTATTTATACAGCTATATTAGATCAAAATATTCTGAGTTTGAGTCAGAAGCTCAAAGGCTTATTGGGAATAACTGGGAATTCCAAAAGAATTGAATCTACAGTTTTAATCACAGCTTGAGCCAATAAAAATATTCTTAAAATGTATCTGTAAACTTAGTATTTCCTAACATTAAAGGTGAGCCGGGCCAGTCCGTTCACACTGATTCATAATGGGAAGATGAGAGGCAATGAGCAGAGAATGAAAACATTCTTTCACCTTGAAAACAGTCACTCAGTGCAGCAGGCTTTCCCAAGAAAGGTGGTCATTTTCAAGATCCAACTAGACAAAACACTGAGCAACTCAGTCTTATCTCAGACCTGTCCCTGCTTTGAACAGGAGGGTGGACAAGAAACCTCCTGAGATACCTTCTCAATTGAATTATCCTATGGATTCACAGTGTTCAGGAAATGAGCCTAGTTTAATTTTTTAACTGAAAAGTTGTTAGACAAGGAAACATTGCTGAGGAATTTCCCAAAAATGCCTTTTGAAAGCTTGATGTGGCAATGGCATTCATGAATTTTCTGTTATTTAAGTATTCATAGAGAATTTTATTCTCTGAATATGTAAGAGTTCCAGAATTCAAAGCATGGATGTGCTCCTCAAAAATAATTCTGGAAAATTCAGTTAGACTTTATTACAGGGAATTCTTCTGAGTCTAAATATGTTTTAGTCTTTTATGTTAATTTCCTTATTTGCTGAACATTTGCTTGCTTTCAGACGTAGGATGAAAAAATGGTTACAAATATTGCTTATCTCTTCAAAGCTTGTTTCAGCTGCGTCTTATTTTCTTGTTGCATGTATTTTGTAAGAGTAATTAGATATAGACTAGTAGATGGTTCTGAAAAGCTTAACACTCCAGGCAAGGAAAGTTTCTTAAAACAATATGAAAACATTACTTCATAAAAATCTGCTTTTACCTATACAAGAGAAAACTGCCATATTCTAGAAAGGTTTTTTCAACTTAAAAATTTCTGTCAACTAAATGTTCTTAAAAGTTTTAAATAACCTTTATTATTAGAAAAAAAGGACAATATTCTCAATCATTACAGCAACATTTTAGCTATGTGCAGAAGCTTGATTTTTAAAACAACCTCAGAGAATATCTAAGTTGTTTTTTCTTCAAATATGGCAATTACCTTGAAGCAAATAAGAATGTTCTTGAAGAAATGCTAGATTTATGCTACAGGAAGAGCTGGGATGCTTGCCTTCATTCTATGGGATTGGAGGGAAAAAGACAAGATAACAGTCATAGATATTTAGGCAAAATTGCAAAATTTAGGCAAAATTGTTTTTCTTTTATTTCCTTTTCCTAAGTGTATACACAACATTTCTTTGTTTCCAATATAGGTCTGAATCTCTGTAGGAAGACTGCAACAAAACCGGTCCACAAGATAGGCTCAGATACCGGCCTAGGTCATGCTCCCTGACATGATTTTGCATGGGCTAACCATCATTTTTCCTGGAAATAGCAAAGCTTGGTCTAGTGGGAGAGCTCACCATCCATCAGCACAGAGAAAGTAGAGCTGTTATTTTGTACCTGGACTCTGTATGTGGCTTCGGCTTAATGTTTCTAAGAAAAATACCAAGGAAGGCTTACTCAAGGAATGCCTTCCAGAAAAGGTACGATGGAACATGCACCATGTGGGGTCTCATCATCCTGCCAGGCTCCCCAGCACAAAACCAGACAGCTAGACTGCTTCCAGGTGTGTAGATGCAGTTTGAATGTAGAGGGAAAAAAGGTTTTTTCTTTGGAACAGAAGAGTACTACTATTACTTTAAACAACAATAATTAATACTATTCAGTAGTGTTACCAGTAGTAATCAACTAAAAAAATCTTTGAAAATAATGAGTGCCAAAAATATTCCTAAAAATGTTGATTCAAATGCACTAAAAAGAATGAGGAAGTCAAAAGTTACATTATTAAAGACTAACTTCCGAGATATTTCGAGGTGTAATGATGGCTAATAAGGGAAAGTATTCAAACTATTTCTTTTAATAATGTATTCTAAGAATTCTCCTGTTTACATCATAATTGATGTGAATCTATAAGTTATTTTTTATAGAAAAAGATAATTAGCTGCACTAAATTGTTTGAGGGTCTATGACTTTTCCTTAATTGCCTCTTTAACCATAGATCTCCTCATAGCAAGTGCAAATCTACTCATGAACTGCAAACTATTCTTCTTTTATCCTAAATGGAATTTTACTGAATTGAATAAGATTCTTTAATCTTACTTTTAATGTCTATAATTTCTTGGATGAATTCACTTAGTTATAAGAACCATTAAATTTTTTTTAAAGTTTCTGTAGATAAATAAGAAAGTAGCTGAGGACAACTCCCAGATAATAGTGATAAATGATTTAATATTTTCAATGAGAAGAGTTCTAATATTTTTAATTTTTTTAACTGATTAAACAAAGATGATACCTATAATTCCACGAAGACAACAGTATTTTCAAACATCCTTCTTGTTTTTAATGCGAAAAAATAGAAAATAAATGCATAACTTTTAGTATACAAGTAATTAGCAATTGAGAATAGCAAGCTAAAATCAGGTCAGATACACCATTGACCAACATGTACATTGTCTTATAATCTTCATTACATCAAAATACAGCTTTACTCCATGTCACTGCTTACAGAACAAATTCTTTCAAGTCACTTTTTAAAAATCTGAAGACAAAGCAACCATATGCAAATTTCAGAATGCAGTAATTCTACTTGACACATTGTGTAACTAAGCTTATATAACACATAAATTATGGGATTGTGAGGATTTCTGTTGCTCCTTTTAAAATATTATTAATTATAAGGGGTTGTTTTCTAGTCCTTGAGTATATTATCTTATTTCAAAATATTACACAACAAAGAATCAAAACAAATTTTACCTTTTCTATCAAATACAAATGTGGCAGTGTTTCTATCAAAGTGTAGAAGTGTTTCCATCAAGTATAAATGTGTGCCAGAGCTTTTCTATTTATAAATACATATAAATTAATGTATATAAATATCTGATTTTGCATTTAGCAGATACAGCTGATAGACATCTGCATTTTCATTTGATAGTCATTGAGATTGTGCTTTTTCTGATTTTCTCCATGATTACTAATTGATGAAAAGTGCAAAGAAAGTAGAATGAATCTGTGAAGTTGTGCAGAAGTTTGTAGAACTTATTTCTCCAGTAAAAGTCTGATTGTACTATTATTCTCAAAGTTATACATGTACTCTTGTATTTTTTGTACTTTTTCTGAAGAAAAGATGTCTATTGCTTCTCTTAATTTTGGTATGTTCTAGAAAAACAAAAGCTCAATTCTTTTCAGCCTTTTCAGCCATTATTAAGAAATGCCTCTGCCCAAAATTAGGTGAGACCATATGCTGAAGTCAATAATGCAGATTTAATTTAACAGTAAATGAGAGAAGAGAGAGAAATAGCAAAGAGGCAGTGCGGGGCGGGGGGAGAGAGAGAGAGAGAGAGAGAGAGAGAGAAAAAGAGAGAGAGAGAAAAAGAGAGACAGGAAGATTAACCAGAAGATAATCACCACCACTGCACCACTGCATGGATCCTGCGGTGTCCTGCAGATCCTTCACCACCCTGCTCTTCTCAGTGGTGGGTGTCTCAGAGTCGTTCTTCTGGAGATATCGCCTTTATACAGTCCAAGTTTCTGGTATGCATGGAGCATAGATGCCATTGCCATAACTTGTGATGGCATATGTATAAGCAGTTGTTTCCTTTCCCACATATTTCCACAGTGGGAATATTTGTTTGGATGCATTAACTAGGAAGATATTCAGATCTGTCTCGCCAGGCCTGGAATTAGAACTTTTCTCTCGCAAATTTCTCCCCTTTGTGCTTATCTCAAGTTATCACTTCAGTGATTTAGCTTATGGCGAATTCCTTCTGTTGCCTTGAGAGTGTTTTGAGATAGGCAAGTGCATTCTTTAAGTCCTTATACCTTTACCATCTTAAAGTTGAGGTAGTTAATATAAATTTGCATTTGTGAAACATACCTTGAAGATAAGAGAAAAAGTTAATGATCTTAGGGGGTAACAGGATAGCAACGTACAAACAAATAAATCAAAACTACACCCCAGAAGTCTAAAAACCTTATGGAAAAAGAAAATATTTTTTTTAAGGATTACAATGGTAAGATGAAATAGACTAGATAGAGCGCATGGATTGTAATAAATTTAGCAAGGTTACAGCTTGGTACAACCACTGGCAGGAGGTCATCAATGCTAGCGAACTACTAAAAAGGTCTCAGGAATTACTGTGTAATATTATCTAACCTAGGTTGCTAGTTGAACTACACCAATTCATCTTAAGGACAATAAATATTTCTTTATACAAATATAGTCATAATATGTAGTACTAAACCACTTGGCTGAAAATAAAAAATGAAATATCCTTCTCTTATCAAATAAGGAACATATTTTAAAGACTCACATTTGGGCTGAACAAATCTCCCTACAGTGCAAACAGCATCTCTGTAGTCTTTCAATGTTGCCTGCCATTGTTTCCAAAGTGCATACACTTTTGTTTTCCACCTAAATTCTAGATGAATATTCCTGTTTAGACAAGGCAACCTTCTACACTGCTTACTTTAGTTCTGAAACTTCGAATTTACACTCTCTCCTTTGTAGCTTAGCTTGAATTTAAGGCTGAAGATTGTTGTCCTAGGGTATTATATAGCCTAATATTTGAAGAACTGTTGTAAAACAAAGTGAAATGAATTCATACACCCTCTGGTAGAAGGGAACTTTTAGTCCAAATTTTATACATCTGGGAACTGATTTGACAAGTAGGGGAAAAAAATTTATTGGACCTTATTTGCAAATGTTCTGAAATCTAAAACCCTAGCTGACTGTATAATCAGATGTGACTCATAGAACATACTCGCAGTCAGATATTCCCCCAGGCCATTTTTATTTGGTTTCTCACTAAATGTGTACAAGCATTTACACTTTCCACTGAAATATCTCATTTTCCTATTCAATGACTAGAAAAATCCTCACATTCTAAATTGTCCTCAGGGGGCCATCAGAAGTCCCTAACACTGCGTGCTGCCTATACAATCAATGTACATATTTTGTAGGCACAGGAACATCTAAATTAGGTGACTAATTTAGTAACCTAGGTGTAAGTTGCACAGTGTTAAAAAGCTTTTATTTCAGCATAATGCACAAGATGATATATAAAAGATTAAAATAAGAGAGATTTTTCACTCTATTATTTTAATTAAGAAACACTGAAAGGAATCGTCTGAGTGATGTAACTCCCTACCCTGGTGTCCTGGTTTAGGAATGTTATTCTCCAATTTAAACTCCTGCTAAAACCACATCACCCCTCACTTCTTCTCCCACTCTAATTGGAAGCACGAAAGGCAAAGGTCACAGGTTGAGGTAAGAACAATTTTCTGGAAACAGCAATGAGACAAGAAAACAATGAGTAACAACAACAGTATTAATAAAAAAGGTGTAAGACAAATAAACACTTTATACAGAAATAAACACAACAATAAACAATAAGGGACCAATCCACCCACCAAATTTCTCCACCACAAGGAACACCCTTATCCTTAGAAGGCGATACCTTCCCCCAACCCCATCAATTATGTGATGTACTGAACAACATCTGGGGCCTAGGCACACCCCCTCAAACACTGCCCATCTCAGCAAAAAATTAACCCTGTCCTGGCCAAAACCAGGACACTTGCATTTTTTGAACCAAAAATTCTTCCATTGGTATATATTTTAGCTTCTGCTGAAAGGTGTAAAAGTAGTTGGCGTCCAGAAGCCTTTTTTATATTATTAGCTGGTATTAATGAATCATGAAACTGCCCACCCATTTCTCCTGGAAAGTTGGATGCATATTCTTATGTTTCATGACACCATCTAACCTTAAACTAACAGATAAAATTAGATTAATGAGAAATGAAGGTACAAACCATTTCCTAACAGATGTTTGTAATTTCATAGAATAATTTATGTTGTTATTACGAACATAAATGTGAATGAAAATTTACAAGCAATCTGCTCTCAGAATATTACCCTCTAAATTAAAAATAACATGACTTGCTGTGTTCTGCAGGTCAGCTAGGAGGTTCATATGAAGTTAAACTAAGGAAATGTCTAGGATCAAAAAATCACTCCAATTCGTACAATATTGATCATTTGTTAAGCAGGTAGGTTAACACAGATTAACAGTAGAGATTTTAAAAATTTTGAAAATGCGGTGATGCAAAATGCATGGGAAGTAGTTGTAGTAGTAGAAGGATTAAATCTGATACTTCAGGATTGTCTACTGAAAATTTTTTTTTAGATGCATTACAGTATCCTTTTCCCCCTGTAATCTAAAAAATCTTAGAGTTTCAAGATAATAGAAGTTCCTATCAGGTTTAGAGACTAAAAGGCTAGTCACCATTTGTGATGCTTTTTAGGACAACTTTAAATACTCAAAATCTCTTGGATACAAACACTCTAACCTTTAAACAAAACTGTCAATCAAACAGGGAGTCAAACTTAAGCTACAGAAGATATATACATTTTGTATAAGAAGGCAAAATATGTTTAATAGGAATAAACAAGTAACTACATGGAAAAAAGCAGAAGTAATTGGTATAAAATGAGTAGGGACTCTTAAAGAGCTTCAAAACCCCATATTTCTGTAATATTATCTCTGAATTATAAATATTTTTACTATATTGTAACAACACTGTGATTATACTGGTAATAATCATCATGCTATAGAATCATAGAAACAATCAGGCTGGAGAAGACCTTTAAGATCATCTAATTCGACCCTTAATCTAACACTGATATGTCCATCAAAGCATCTCTCTAAGTGCAATATCTACATACATTTTAAATACTTCCAGGGAGTTGGGTGCACTCAACTTCTTCCCTGGGCAGCCTGTTTCAATGCTTGGCAATCCTTTCCATGCAGAAATTTTTCCTAATTTCCTAAATCTCTCTTGCACAATCTGAGACTGTTTCCTCTTTTTCTGTTACTTGTAACCTGGGAGAAGAGATCAATCTTTTTTTTCTCTACAACACCCTTTCAGGTAATTATAAAGAGAAAAATGTCCTATCTTGAGTCTCTTTTCTGCAGATGAGGGACCAGCTCCTTCAGCTGCTCCTCATAAGACTTGTACTCCAGACCCTTCACCAGTTCCATTGGTCTTCTCTGGACACACTCTGGCACCTCAATATCTGTCTTACAGTGTGAGGCCCACAGCTGGACACAGGATTCAAGGTGTGGCCTCACCAGTGCCAAGTACAGGGTGGCAATCTCTATCTTAATCCTGCTGGCCAAACTATTTCTGATACAGGCCAGGTTGCCATTGGGTTTATTGGCCACCTGGGGCCTCTTCTGGCTCATGCGGACTCTGCTGGTTCATGTTCAGCCACTGTCGACCAGCACTCTCAGGTCTTTTTCTCCTCAGCACTTTTCCCCCAACCTGTAGTGATGCAGGGAGCTATTGTAACACAAAGGCAAGACCTGGCTCTTCACCTTATCTAACCTTGTACAGCTGGCCTTGGCTCATCCAACTGTCCAGATCCCTTTACTCTCCAACAGATCCATGCTCCTGCCCAGCTTAGTTTCATCTGCAAAATTACTGAGGGTGCACTCTATCCCCTCATCCAGATCATTGATAAAATTATTGAACAGAACTGGCCTCAATACTGGACCTGTGCAATATCACTTGAGGCCATGTGGAGTGAGTCTGGGCCTGCACCTGTAGAATTTCCTTCTTGACTAATATTTAGGCTTTCAGTCTCCCTTGCCCTTTAGAACTGTCTCCTAAGGAACCCTTTCAACCAGCCCTCTAAGCCCACCAAAGCCTGCCTACCAGAAGTCAAAGGAAGTTCTGCTGGCACCCCTTCAAGAATTGAAAACTCCGTAATTTCATTATTGCTGTGCCCAGGAGAGGTCCCAGCCATCATATCACTTACAAACCCTTCTGTGCTCACAAACAGGATCAGTAGAGCATCTACCCTAGCTGATTCAGTCACAGCTGTGGTAGGAAGTTATCTTCCACATGCTCCAGGAATCACCCTGACTGTTTCTCTCCTCTGTATTCTATTTCCAGCAGACATCTTGGAAATTAAAGTCTCCCATGAGAACAAGGGCAAGTGACAATGAGATTCCTCCCAGCAACTTATTGACAAGGTTATGGCTCAAAATGAGGAATATTAACATAATTTACTGCATTGTAAAACACATTAATAAACTGCTGGTACTAAGTAGATGACTGACTGAAGACAGTCAGTCATCACATCATTTATCTATAAGGCAAAAAAATCTTTGGAAGTGGGACATGAAGCAAGGACTCCTTATTGTATATGCATCTTCATTCTGAGGTCATTCTGGTTTGAACTGGCCCTGGTTGAACTCCTCCAGCTAGCTCTGTGTATCACAGATGTGCAAAGTGACTGTCCAAATGCCTGGCTTCCACCTGTTTAGCAGTACAAACTTATCTACATTTGGTTTATCTGTAAAGGTATCAAACCTGGGTTTAAATATCTTCATGTAAAATTGAGTCACAGACCTTGCTGGGATACATTTGACAATCTTTGAGATATTTTCCTGTGTTTTACAACTCCTTTGGGCTGTAATCCATTGTATAAGATGCTTAATGAACAAATAAATTAAATGACAATCAGGGTTTAAAATGTGTTTTATAATATGCCTTTTCGATGACCTTTTAATAATGCAACAATGCTGATTTAGGTTCAAAATAATGTAGTATTTATTATTTATGCATTATAAACATTAATAATTTATGAATTACACATTCTTTATAACATGCTGTAAACCATCTAAAGTGGAAATGGAAAGTTTTTGGAAAATGCTTATTTCATTTAATGTAAAGACTTATAGAGACCTCAAAGAAAGAAAATCTTAATGTTTAAAAAGATCAAAATTCTCTTCTACATGATGATGGAGTTCTGGCCAAAAAAACACCAAAAAATTCATAGGATTCAAATGTTCTGTCCAATTGGAGCATGATTTGAATGTTTAAGCATGTTCCTAATGTCATTTTAGACACAATTATAACTTGCCTGCACACTAAGCAGATAGTGGGCCTTCTTAAGCTCCTGTGACTGATCTGCCTGGATACTGGAGCTATCTCAGATACTTTATGGTTCAAATAGAAATCTAAATTTAGGCATCTAAATTTCTCCCTTGAAACCCCAACTTGGGAATGGTTCAGCCTGAACTGAAATCTCTTTAAATAACTTTCTTTTGTCACTATGTCTGTCCAACATGCAGCCCAAACTCTAGCTGATTGGTTGTACATTCTGCAAGGAAAATATGGTTTTCCATAGCTTAATCTTAAGTGGGTGTATTAAATATAATTTTTATTTCTTGGGGTAAGTAGTTTTAGTAACAATGCTGTATAAACAGTAACACTTTTTAATTTTTAAATAAGAAAACAACTGTTATTCCATTTTGTGAAGATGCAGTATTTGTATGTGCCCTGCATGCTTTGATAGCAGCTTAGGCTCTTGGGAGTATTCAAATGACTTTCAGATTAAATAAAGCATGTCTAGGCAGCTACTGGGGTGTGATGTTTGAATTGTTATATTTTAATTGTCTAGCTTGGAACTAGACAATTTCAGTTTTAGCTACCAAAGAGTTTTTCTAAATCTGGCTGAAGTTCTCCAGCAAGGAAAAAATTAAGTAGATGGAAATAATATTTTATTTTGATTTTCTTTATCAACTAGAAAAATACTAAAAAAGTTGAAATAATTTCACTTAAATGGTATCAGTTTATTAAAAAAACTAATTTTTTTAAAGACAGTCCCAAGAAGCAAAGTGTTTTAATCTATACAGAATCTGCATTTAATCCTGCACAATTATGCATTGCAGCAAGTTGGATATTATAGCAGGCTTATATTAGAATGTCTGTAAAAAAATCACCATAATACCTTTTGATTGATGCATTAAATCACATTTTTTTTACAGAAGGTTTAAAACAAGCACACAAATAGCACTATTTCCTTTGTAAATTTTATAGTGACTCACATGAGGCCAGGAAAAAAATAACTCTTCTGTTTTCATTTCTTCTTTGTTCCTTATTTCTCCTTCCTTCAAGTTTTCCACCTTATACTACCTTATTACATTTTCCACCTTATATTGAAGCCTATGGTCTTTGTATTGGTAAATCATGGGCAAACGTTATAAATGTCTTTTTTTTAAACTTGCTTTCTCTATGAAATGGACTTAAAACTGTTCTGATAGGAAATACAAGACCTCCATATTGTAAGCAGACAGAGCTCTACCGGTACAAAGATACCATAAGATTGGCAAAAAAAAAGGCTATTTGTCCTATTTTTTATGTAATTGCTGGTGGGCATGATATTTGACTTGTCCTGAGAGAATGAAGCTATTGTGGAGAGTGGGGTTATTCAAAAGTGCTCTCAGATTCTTCTCACAGATGCATTATTATTTCAGTTGCAGACGTAGCATTCTAATCTATTAAATTGCATATTGTACTTTTTTGGCTGAGAGTTGGTGAGAGTTAGTTTTCTTCATAGCAGCTCATATGATTTGAGGTTTATGAACAAAACAGCATTGGTAACAGAGGGGTGTGTTGCCCATTACTCAGCAGTCACAGACCCACGGCTTTTTCTTGCTCGTCTGCTTCTCCCCACCAGTGAGGAGGCTGGAGGTGCACAGGAGCAGGGAGATGACACTGCCAGGACAGCTGCTCCCAACTAACCATGGGATATTCCACAACACACGGTGTCACACTCAGCATATAAAGCTGGAGGAAGAAGAAGGGGAGACATTCGGACTTAGGGTGTTTGTCTTCCCAAGTCACTGTTCTGTGTGATGAGGCCTTGGTTTCCTGGAGATGGTTGAGCACCTGCCACCCGTGGGAAGTGGTGAACGAAGTGTTTGTTTGGCTTTGCTCGTGTGCACAGCTTTTGTTTTACCTTTTGAGCTGCCCTTAATTTAACCTAAGAGATTTCTCACTTTTACCTTTCCAGTTGTCTCCCCCATCCCCCCGAGGGGAAGCAAGCAGAGCAGCTCTGTGGGTCTTAGATGCCTTCCTGGGCTAAACTGCAACAGTGGTTAAACCTAACAAGGTACAAATGACAGCCCTCATTGCATACATGCAAATCTGCTTCTGGCACAGATATTGGTAGCAACATAAGTGGGTAAACTGGTGTACCTAAATGCAAAAATTCCCCTCAGTAATTCCACACTACGCATATATATATGTACATGAAATTGTCTTTTACAGCCTTTATAATTTATTCCAAAATTTTAAATTGCTTTGTAAATTTTCCTCCAAAAAGACTATAATAAGTGCTTTAATTTAAAAAACAAAAACAAAACAAAACAAAACAAAACAAAACAAAACCAAAAAAAAAACCAAAAAAACCACTGCTTGAGAATGACCAGCCCAATATGAGATTATTTGCCAAGTCAATTTTCACTAAGGGTACCACATACTTTGGGTATACAATTGTTCCAATTTGAATGCAAAATGAATGCAAATCAAGATACTTGAGACTTGTGTTAATTGATTAGAGAAACCATCTACAATATCTGTGAACCTGCAGTGTCCTAGTGCCTTAGTAGAAAAACAAATCTGAAGACTTTCCCTGAATTAATAATAGCCACTCAATCAGGTCACCTAGTCTATAGTCAGCAACTATTTTTTCCCACTTTATTTAACTGAAAATCACATCATCATCAGTCCCTTTGATAGCTGATAAGACTAAGGGTACTAACAATACAGAAAACAAAGGGCTAAACTTAATGAAAGGGGTAAATTAGACCAATTTTGGAAAAGGTTGGTGCTTAATATCACCTGATCTGATAATATTGGCAGTCAGTAATTAGCCAACAGCAGGTATAAAAGTCAAGTTAAAGCATTCAGGTCTAACAATTCTACAGGCAGCTTTATGCAAGAGTTTAAATTGAGAATCTCACCTTTAGCTAATTGGTTTTCAAGAAATATACACTGACTTTAGCATGAAGTGAGTATTTTGGTATCTTATGATACTAATGGGTTTGGGTGCAGCTTGATTTAGTTAGGGCTTAGTATGTACCTTAAGAATAATTAAATACTGTGTATTTTGAAATTAATAGCCACAAGATTCCTACACATTTTTTCTAAAGTGCAAAAGATTTTTTTGCCCTGTTTTGGCAAAGTTAATCAAAACAGAAGAAAAGTTTTAAAATTTACCCAATATCTTATGCCTTAAAAAAGCAAAATATATTCAGCCGTAATGTCCCCAGTGATTAGAGCTGTACTATCCAGGGCATTCAGAAGGAAACAGAAGAATATAAAAAAAAATTAAATAATCAGGCCATTTATTCTAAGTTTATGGGCTTTTCCCAACCACCCTATATAGTCCTTTGTGGCAACACAGCTCCCTGCACTACCTAGCTTAAAAAAAAAAATTTAGATTATGACAAGTAAGTAAGGGGACAGTTTCAAGTTTCAATTACTAAATTAAATGTTATTGTTTTCAAAACCTCCTAAAGATCTTAGTTTTTATTAATGTTTCATCTCCCTTAATAAAATTGCCAAAATCTCCATAGCAAGGAAGAATGGATTTAATAAAATATTTTACAGTAAAAACCTCCCAACAAACAAAACAAAACAAAGCAAAATAAAATGGAAAGTGAGAAGGAAAGATATTAATAGTAAAAAACAGTGGGGGCCATGATGCATAAAAAACGTCAGCCCTCTAAAAATATAAGTCAGTAAATTATCTAGCTCTGAAAATATATTATCATAAATTTTTTATTTTATTTTCTGAATACAGGCCTTCTTTCTGATAAGACCAACTTCAGGCTAGATTGCTCTACCCATATTTTTTCCCACACCATCATTTCGTAATTTAAAAATAAGAAAGAAAAACCTTTCACAGAATTTTATATCTGTCAGAGCTCAAATATTTTTGAAATGCACAAACTGAAGCTTTCCTAGGTGCTTTTGTAAAATATCTTTGTCGTAAAATATATTTTTTATTTTGTTGGGTTTTTTGGTTGGTTTTTTTTTTTAGTTATAGTCAAGCATCTACTGTAAGAAGTCAGCTAAATTCCCAAATGTAAACACTCTTGACTTCTGGTCTGCCAGTGAAAAAGTTAGCATTAAAAATTACAGTTTATTGTAAATTAATATTCACCCATGTAGGGGTTTTTTTCCACTTTTTTCCATAATTTTCTGTGCTTCAAACACTTTGCTTTATTCAAAAGCAAAATTTCTCCTATTTTAATATCACATTTGTTGACATTTCAACTATATCAATACAAATACTTTTTTTTTTTAAAGACTAAGTAAGGATTTGTGAGACCCTCTTTTTCATTTATTCTCGCTCTGGAATTTAAAAGCATGCCTGGAAAACTCAAGAATATTGTCAACATCTCCATTGGCTTCTGGTTTTCTCTAGTCTATTAATAGTACTTAAATAATCGGTGCAAACTTTATTTTCTAGCCTTCCCTTCCTGCATAGTTTGGTCATGAACTTCAAACTTCTTGGTTTGAAGACATGAAGTCATAGTGAAAGAGAAATCATTCCTATAAAGGGCTGTGTCTGCTTTCTCAGCTTGGGAGCAAGCCAGTCTTTAATTGCATCCATCTGTCTGAGTTCTGATTTAATGTAGGTGCCTAACAATTTATTGCACAGATAAACTGTTTCCGCAATCTTCATTTTACACTTCAGCACCTTTACACACAGGGGGATCAAATTAAATGTCCACAGGCAGTATTCACAGTGGTATTCCTACTTCTGAGCACTTGAGATTGCAGTCTTGGTAATGTTTTTAAATTATTTAGTTTTTGGGATCAATTTAATACTTAAGGAGAAGAGTGTGCAAAATGCAAATAATGGTTCATGTGGGCTCATGCTGATATCCAAATGAATAATGCACATTAAAACCCTTTCCAATCACTGTAACTATCTGTGTTAATAGAATGAGGAAAAAAAACCCCAATAATTAGGAGCAAAAGAGTCTAATAAGTGATAAAAGGTTGAGAATGGATTTCCTAGATTTCCTAGGCTTCCAGAGGTCATGTAGTAGTTAGTCCCCCCCAGGAAACTGTCCTCAGGGACAAGGGAGAACAAAAGAGCCAACAGATCTTTGAAGATATTTTTCATGGAGTGCAAGATCTCTCAACCCCCAGGTGTAAGAAACCAATAAACCAAGGCAAAAGATCAGCATAGATGAGTAAAGGCCTGTGGGTCAAACTAAAGGACAAGAAAGAAATGCACAGGCAGTGAAAGATACAGGGACAGTTATGGTGAAACACTGCGAGAGGTTGCTCAGGGAAGTTGTGAATGTCAAATATTATTGAACATTCAAAATTTAGGGTCAGGTTGGATGAGGCACTGAGGAACATGATCAAGTTAAAGATGTCCCAGTTTATTGCAGGGGGTTTGGGCTAGATGACCTTTAACATTTCCCTCCAACCCAAAATATTCTATTATTCTGTGTATTCTAGCCACCACAAATAGTTGCATTTTGTGTCCCAAGATTCACCAATGTGTCAGGCACAGCTCAAAATTCTGTAAAGGATATCTCAGGGAATGAAAAACAATGTTATTACTTTAAAGAAACGGTCTACTTTAGTTTCATAACTGTATTACTTTAAACTTCAAATCTTCCAAGATGTCTTTATGTATAACTCCCTGTTGCAGATTGATAGTCTATGTATACATTATTTTTAATGACATGCAGATCCATTCCTCACTTTCAGAAAATGCCTCTCCTAAAATCCTCACTTTCTTATGGCTTTCTTTTTCTCCTTCCTATTTTTCAAGGAACATGGCTCTTAAAGCAACTTTGTCAATCATCCATGTTTAATCCTCTGCTATTGTGAGCAACTGCACCTTAAACACCCCATTTAAGGTCAAACATAAATGTACACATAACCAGTTTATATTGATTTATGCCTATTAGTATTTGAAATTGATGCTTTTATCTTAATATTTTTTCCTTGCATTTACAAAGAATAATCATATGTGCTATTAACATCCATTAGGTTAAGCCAAAATCCCCACATACTTTCTTAGAGTTTGGTGCCATGCCAGCTTAAACCACTCTAATTTGAGATTATCCTTTTTGCCTGTCCCTCTGACTTCAGTCATGTGTGCTGAGAGTAGTAACTGCCTTTCAAGCTGTCAAACACTAAACCAGTTTACAGAACTAATTCAAAAGCAAACTAAATGTAAATAAGGCAAAAGTATATGTTGTCCAGTTATTGGGGATTTTTTCTGTGTCCTATGAGGTGTTGTTTTCTTAGTTCTAGTCCTTGAACTGCAGCATCAGTGGATGCATATGTATTTGTTTTAGTACAAGTCAGAAATTAAGAAAAATAGAAATATAAAAGTATGATAGGATACAGAAATATGATAGAAACAGAAGGTACAGCATTATAACATGCGATGTGATCAAAACTACAAATTCCATAATTGGCACTTTGAGACAATTATTCCTGAAATGTAATACACTTTAAGTAAGTAAATGTGCTCCAGCCAGACATATGCATAGATGTATAAGTATAATCACACACATGCACTGTCAGAATTCTCGTATACTTAAGTTATATTTATGCATGCAAGAGACCAGTGAATCCAGTAAAAAGATGTTATGGTTTAACCCCAGACGGCGACTATGAACAACACAGCCATGTGCTCACTCACCTCCCCAGTAGAAAGGGAAAGAAAAACAGAAAGGTAAAACCCATGGGTTAAGATAAGAACAGTTTAATAAGTGAAATAAAATAAAGTATGATGCTAATAATAATTATTCTAATGAAAAGAGAGAGAAAGAAATGCAAGGGAAAAAGAATGGTGAGGCACACCACAACTGCTCACCTCTTGCTGACCGATGCCCAACCCAACCCTGAGCAGCAATCAGTCTATCCTGGCCAGGTCCCTTCAGTTTATACACTGCATATGAAGTTCTGTGATGTGGAATATCCCTTTGGTCAGTTTGGGTCAGCCATCCTGGTTGTGCTTCCTCACAGCTTCTTGTGCATCTGGTCACTGGCAGAGCAAGGGAACCTGAGAAGTCCTTGATTTAGGGTAATCACTGCTTAGCAACAACTCAAATATCAGTGCGTTATTGGCATTTTTCTTGTCCTAAATCCATATTAGCTAGTCGGGAAAAATTTAACTCCATCACAACTAAGCTATGACAGAAGGATAGATCCAGGGAATTTAAAAACAACAGGACATTTAAAATAATTTTGGAAGACTGAATTGAAGCAGCAGAAGGCAAGAAGTGTACCTGGTAAGCAGAGCAGAAAACAGTACTGAACAATGAAGTTTAAATAAATCATATAAAAACTGCAATAAAACATCTCTTAACAGATGCAGAAAACCTATGGAGAATTAGAAAGGAAAAAAACAAACCAAAATAAAACTCCCAAGTATGTCTCAATATATTTCAAACACAAATTAACATAGTACTTTTATATTTTTATTTGCTTGTAAAAAGTACCCAACATAGAACTCAACAGTTAATATCTTCATGAAAGTTATGTCAGCTACCACCATAATGAAGGAAATTTGCAAGAAACTTAAAAATACTATAGAATAAATTATTAATATAAGATGATATTAAACATTTACTAATTAGTCAGTTTCTTCCAGTCCTTCCAGACCAAGAAATTTTTAGGGTGTTTTTAGGGCATTTTACTAATGATCAGTGTTTACTGCAATAGTCTAAGGTTACAGAAGCATAGTTAGATTCCTATTGCTCACACCAAAAAAGCTATTTGTTGTGTTGTGTTTGTACAAGTTGGACTGTTCCGTTTCCCCTTTTTATGTTATGGTTCTGCCCTGGTTCTCTCCTCCCTCTCATGGGCTGCCAGTTATCCCAACTCCTCCCCAGTTGCCTTGGAGACTAATGTATCCTTTCTCAAATCCCTCCCCAGTGCCCTGTCCGTCACTCAGCGCTCCCACCCTTCTCTCTAGAAACTTCCAGCTAGAGCGTTGAGTGATTGGTTCTGGGGCCAGGGCCCCACCCTCAAGGTATCACCATTGGTGTTCTCCCTAAGTCAATCTTTTGTATCCCACTCCTCTCTAAAACTCTATTCGCCAGAGGACCGACTCCTCCCCTGTCTCCCTCCCTCCTTATCAGCTGTTGCAACCTCCCTGAGTTTGTCTTCAGCTGTTGGTTCCCGTGGGACCCAATAAATCTGGATTCACCACAGCTGGAGAGTGCTCTCTTTTTCTGCTGACTGTAGCTACAAGCTATGTCCTATGACAAGGTGGCACTGCTGTGACAGCACAGAGTGTTTGCCTTAGGTGCTGTCCCAAACCACAGAGATCGGGGTAGTGCGCCCATACTGCTAGCGGTGATGAATAGCTAGCCGGGACGTCCGAGAAGGACAATTCTTCTCTAGCTTGACTGCTTCAGTTATTGAAGAGTTTGGATCTTAGACATATTTGGAAGGTGTTTCGCATTATGGTTAATTCTGATGTTCGTTAAAATAAATCTCTGGAGGACTAGTAGTAAATTGTCTTCTGTGATGTGGAAGTATGTGGTCTATTTACACTGGAATTTTTATTTTTTAAAGTGGCATAAAAAGTTCCGGAGACCATCTCCTGAAACAGTGATGAATTTAGAAACCTGGAATAGGACATAAAAGTAGAAAAAAGAATCAAAAACCTGATAAGTTATTGTCCATATCTGTTCCACTGCTTTTGTGATGGGATGGGAGAAATTTTTTACTCTTCATATCCTATGATGGGGTCTATTTGCTTTCTACTCAAAACACGTGATACAAAGACATAGATATATGCAGATTCAACTGCTATAAGTATCTGCATTTGTTTTCATTGGAATAAAGTTATTTTTCTGCATAGTAATTAGTGTGATGCTGTGTTTTCGACTTGCTCTTGAAACAGTGTCAACAACAGAGGGATGTTTATGTTATTGCTGGACAGGGGTTCCACGGCATCAAGGCCTTTTCTGTCTCTCATTTCACCCTCTCAACAAGGAAGTTTGGGGGTGCAGAAGAAGTTGCACAAAAGGGAGCACAGACTCATGGTCGTGCAGATAGAAAGTAGTGAATAAATTCCTTGCATCACTTTGCTTGCATCCATGGGATTTGCTTTGTTTTTTTCACAACCCATGAGTTCTTCCACTCTTGACTCTTCTGTTTCTCTCCCCCATCCTGCTGTGTGGTGAGTGAGCAAGCAGCTGTATTGAGCTTAGTTGCCAGCTGGGACTAAAACACTGTGATATTGTTTTTGACACTGGATCTGATAAGCTCAATTTACTTAATAATATCACCTTTAAAAACATTATTAGGAATAATTATGACCATAAAATACAGTATGAAATAAATTTCTCTAAAAAAATAGTCTTTTAACTGGGCAGGTATTTTATTCTCTTGATAACTAGTACACTACCCATACTACTGAAAAATCTGAATGGATTGTATGCTTGCAGTGGGCTTTAAAAGAGGTAAAGATAAAAAGGAGTTGTGAGAGAGTTGTTATTCTTCCAAAATTTACATTCAAATAAACCCAAATTCATGAGCATAGCTAAGCGAAATTTAGCTTCAGGAGTGAAAAATACCGTGAGTATTTGGTTGCCTACAATGTCTCACTCAAGATGCCTGAGTACAAAGAGAGTAACCATTCAGATTGCAATCTTTACAAGCAGTTTGAATTCAAGAAATAGAAAATTTCAAGCCAGCCAGCCTTGTTTTTCAATATAAGCATGTAATTTTATCTGGAGATAGCATGACAGTTTGAACATTATGAATACTTACATTTTAGTTTCCTATCTTTTTTCTTTCATTTATTCTTTATACTAAATATAACAATTATGCAACTTTCTAAAGAGTCAGAGATATTCAATAATCTTCTTCATAAATGAATATAAATATTTAAAGTAAAGCCCCATTTGACCAGGACTGTATTTATTCTAGTGAAACAAAATCCAAGTCAGATTATGAGTAATTTCTGATTTGTTGGATACAGTGATTCAGTTACAGTATCAAATTTAATGAATAAAATGAAAGCATAATTATTCCCTCCAGTGATACAAATTTAATTTAGTCTTCTTAAAACTTCTATCTGAAAAATAACTTTCCTCTTAATTTTACTTTTCTGATTAAGTCTTTCACTTTTATATTAAAGTGGGTATGATTTGATTATCTTAGCATTTAACAGTAAAAACAAGTGTATGACTTTTTAGCAGTTTAACCCTGACGAACAGTCAAGCACCCCAGAGCTGTTTACTCACTTCCTTCTCCCATGGGTCATGGAGAAACTAGGAGGAAACTTCAGGCATTTAGATGTCAAATAGGTGGGGGAAAAAGCTATGTATTCAAGCAAAGCTAAATAAGGAATTCATTCACTACTTCCTAGAGTGAATTCAGCCACTTCCAGGAAAACATGAATAATAATTACTTAGGAAGTCAAACATCATAATCTTGGTTATTGCCCTCCCTCCTCCTTTTCATGAGCTTGTATTGCTGAGCACCTCCTATGTTATGGAATAAAGCTTAGGTCAGTGCTGGTCAGCTATTTCAGCTGTGTCCATTAGCAGCTTCTTGTGTACTTTCAGCAAACCACTGAGGGGAAGGAGTGGGAGCAGAATGAGCAAGAAAGAGCCTTGATGCTGTGCAACCACTGTTTCATAATAGCTAAACCCCTGTGTATTATCAATATTGAGTCAGTCACCAATCCAGACTCCTACGAAAAAATCGGCTGCATCCCAGCCAGACTCATCACAAAGTAGGATTTCTCATTTCTTTTAAGTGCATGGTACACTTCAAAAGTAACTAATAGTTTATCATAACTATTAGTATTAACACACAAGGTTCTTGAAATTGAGATGCCTATCAAAGCAAGTATTGTATAAATATATATGGAAAAAGAACACACAACACTATGTCTATAGAAATAACTGAGCTACCTTTCCTACAAGTAAGGTAACCCTAACTGGCATTTAACCAGTTAGTAACTCATTTACAGTGTATTCTCAGCATTTTATTAAGTAATCCTCACCACAATCATGCAATTAAAAATAAATCAGATCTAAGTTGCATGAAGAATGAGCTTTTGTGAGCAGTTAATCATGTGGCAATCTTTTCTACTCCTAAGAATAAAACCTACAGTAGAATTCCTGGGGAAAAGGAACAAACAAACCCCATAACAGTGTTTGTACTGAGCATTTATATTATCATTTCCATGACAATTTAAATATTACTTTCCTAATAACAGTTTTAAAGCAAATCTCAGAATAGCAGTCCAGGAACTTTTCTGAGAGCCTGAGAGATAATTTAGATAAATGGAAAAAACAGCCAGTGAAAAAGAGCTTGGGAGAGGAGAACATGTAGTGAGTGTACATGTATCATTGTCCATAAATAGAAGGCTATTGGACAAGTAGAGATAGTTCTTAATCATCAATAACTTTTAGAGATTTTTGCAAATGACATTTACTACTTTACATGAAGGTCCTTTAATTTTCTTATATTATCAGAAGCCAAATAACCCAAGGTTATCTCAGTTGAAATGAAGGAATTGCAATTGAAACCACTAAGAAAATGGGAGTTTTACTCCAGGAAAGAAACATGTGAAAGAGCACTGAGTGATATCGTGCTTGTAGAGTTAGGAAGGTCAATATTGCAGTAAACCTAGAAAATGATATAACATTTGATTTACAATTTTGGAAAAGATAGGAGATGCAGGGAGATGTTGACTTTTCAACCTCACCAAAGCAAGTGTCAAAATAGCAATGAGGACATAGATTATCTAATTTACAGCATTCTGCTCTAGCCATTAAGCTGTTAAACAGCATTATTTCAACTAATGGAAAACCATTAAATTTTTAGGGTGTCATTTAATGTTAGAAGAGCTGATCACGAAAGAACAATTGCGTTTCTACAGCATATTTTTTATGGCACTTAATTAGGGATATGTCCTCAAGTAAACTCATAAAACCTATGTCTCTCTTGCTTAAAGTTCCTTAGGTTATAGGCTCTTAAAGTGCTAATAAATCTCTGCTAGTTGACATCATCTCCTGACTCTTCAAGTGAAATTTTCTGCACAAGTTATTATATTACCTTCTTTCTTTCTACATTGGGGCCATCTTGTTAAATTATACATTATCACTTGTAAATCCATTGACCTTTACAATGTTAAAGTTTATAGGGTTTCCAGTGATCAGCTATACTACAAAATGCACTTTCAGATAATCATTTGAGTGTCACTATGTTGGCTAATATAAATAATAATAATAATAATAATAATAATAATAAACAAATAGTACAATACTTCTACAGCTTAATTGAAATTAAATTACTGTGCAGATTTTTAATTTCAACAATTTCACGTTGGGGAAATCTTAGGAAGGATTTGGGTTTTTTCCAAAGCAGAAAAAGTATGTAAACTCAGATTTCTCTAGGAAGAATTAACTAATGAATAGTATAGCTGAATTGGGGCATAACACAAATTTGTAGTTACAATCTTTCAAAGGAAGAATTTCATACCTCTACTTTATTTGAGTTCATTTATCTCAAGAGTTAGAAACATAATGATAACATTTAAGTAGAACACAATGAAGAACAGCTTTTTTTGAAAAATAGAGAAGAATTTCAGCATAGATGCACTCAGTAGATACTCTAAATAACTACAAATGTTTAATACATAATCAGAATTTTAAAAGATAAATTGTATAGACTAAATACACTTAAAAAGACGAGTACTAGAAAATAGATTATCCCTATAAGCATCTTTGACTGAAGTAACTTTCAGGCTATAATCAAATATGTCAGTTTTATGTTATATAGGTGTCAACAGTAGACATGAATAGAATTTCTTTTCTTGTAAGAAAATCCTGTCAGAGCTCAGAGGAGCAAAATAGCATAAGCCTCCTGAAGTGATCTGCATGTCATGCTGCATGTTTATTGGAGATTTGTTTGCTGATGCAGAAATTAGGGTCCCCAGCATCCAAAGGAAAGTAGTATTGTCTGTGCTATCCCCTCTTTCTTCATCCAGTTGGCTCTATTAAATTACATTTTCAGAGATATTTTGGTCTAAGTGCCTTTCTTACTGGCATCATAATGAACCAGCACCTCTGATCTGGGGTCTGATCTGACCCCAGATACTGCATGCCTGAAGATTGGTGTAAGACTAGCATCACAGAGAAGTGCAGCATCAGCAATCCAGTAGTACGATCACATCTCAAACAAAGTGTCAGGAAGGAATGGGAATTCTGCATGTCCCTTCTACACACTGAGACTTGTGGATGTTCTTGAAAGAAAAAGGAGAGTTTACAACAGAGTTGGATGGAAGGCACATTAGTGGTCTAGTACTGAGAGCTAAGGCATTGCAAGCAGAGGGGAGACTGAGTTGCTCAGTTTAACCATTGCCTTCTCACCTTACACTGTATGGACCACTGTTGTCATGTGTGATTGAAATAGTCAGCATGGCATGGAGAAGGTAGAGGAGAGGACCATGCTGTCTTGACAGCAGATGAGGATAACCAAATGTTTGGACTATCTGGGTAAAGTGGCCATGCAAGTCTTTGGCACAACAGCAACAACAACATATTCTAGTGAACAAAGGTACTTTGGTGCACTTTATTTACCCTGTTGAAAGAAAGCCACTAGGTAGTACCCTATTGAAGACAGAATAAAGCTTTTTCTTTGAGCACTTACTTTAATATTCAAAAGTGTAGAAATACTCTCTTTGTCTTCCTTCACTCCCTTCTTTGCATCCTTTTATATTCAAAGCTTCTAATCATAGCACATAACAGGAAATTTAACAAGATTTAATTCTCTTAAACAAAAAGGAAAGTATTTCAGGTAACACAATCTGAGAGAAAATTGACTGTAGTTATACTAATTTTTCCCAGTATGCGAAAATTGATCCTTTTACAGAAAATATAACAGCAATTCAGAAAGATGAAATCATTAAGTCTATAAAGGTGAATGGCAATGTGTCTGTGATATTTAGCCTCAGCTGGTGAAAATACCAATTTATTTCTAGGAAATTTACAAAAATATTTGTTTTCAAGTTATGAAACAAATTAAAATGACAGTTATTTTATACCCACAATGGCAAATTGTTCTCATTATTCTTTTAAAATGGAATCTGCTTTGAGAGCAATTTTCCCTGAGGACTTGCAAAATCTTAAATGGTACCGGAGCCAGATATAAAAAACTCCATTTAAAACTTGCACTCTTACTCTTTTGGCCCATTCAAGTACACTGAAACTCTCTTAATCCTTTTCTGAAAAACAAATTTGTAATGAAATTTTACATAAGCCTGCCTTTTACTTGGGAAACTTTTTTTCCCATGGTGTCAATTGCAAAGACACTCAATTACCTTTTTCCACTATTTCTCCCCATCCTCAAAATCTTAAAATGAACAGCAAAATATACATTATTTTCAAAACTAGTAATTTATTTTTTAATGTAATATAAATTTAAACAGTCTAACCAAAGAATTATTTTTATTGTAAATCTAGTTGCTGCAGAGAAAAAAAAATACCGAAAAAAATACTTGTAGTAGTTAAAATGGTTACACACTTTTCGGTATGTACAAGCTGGTGTTATGATCCTCTCCTCACTTCATTTTGTCAGTTGATCCTGATTCTGAACCTTCACTTTTCCTGATGAAGATAGAGGAGCAGTTGCAACAATTCATCAGTTGTCTAGAGACTTCACCAGGAGGATTTAGAATGATTTTTTCTGAAATATAGATACCTAAATATGATATACTCTTCTTATATTAAATAGAGATAAATTGGTACTTTCAAAACATATTTCTTAGGAGAAAATTCCTGCTTCGTCATCCTTCCATCAGGTTATCTTTCATCTAATATATTGCCATCTGAAGTTGAAAATTTCTCTCAAATTAATGGTGAACCAAAAATGGTTGTATCAGACAAGGATGTCTAAGTTTAAAAGCTCCTGTCCCCCCAGCTCTCCTCACAGACCAAGTGTTCTGGTCCTAACCAAACTGTCGGCTCTGCCCTAATGTAGCCAATGCCATTTCCAGGTCCAGGGAGAAGGTTTGTGTCTTCATTTCTAAAGGGAGAAATCTGAATCTGTTATTTCTGCATTTCATGAAATTCCATCTGGTACATTTCTCCTGACAATCAGGATGGCATTACTCTGAGTGGCATTACTGCCTTCTGGCATATCAACTTGATCCCACCAGTTTGGTGTCATCTGAGAACCTGATGACAGCAAACTCTGTCATCTCCAAGTCATTCATAAAGATGTTAAACAGGAGCAAAAAGAAATCCAGTGTGCATATTCATTCTACTAAGCATTTTCAGGAAGTATAGTTGAAGTATATATTGAAAAGTCCCTTGTGACTGAGAAAAAAGGAAAAAATCACTCTTATTTTTAAAAAGGGGAGAAAGGAAACCCCATGGAACTGGTGAGCCTTACTTATTTGCCTGTGAACATCATGGAGGAGATCCTCACAGAGGCAATGTTAAGATATCAACTAGTGAAGTTTCTCAACTAATGGTCAGTCACAGGAATTCAAAACTATCGCCAGACATTTCCTCAAAATAGAAAGGTTTGATGCTCAAAATATAATGAAAATGTATCTACACTACTGTGAAATCAAGACGTTCATTCTTTCTTGTGAAGCATCCAGCTTCAGTTCTCACTACAACAACGGGGCCTAGGATATAATGTGACTACTAGTACTCAGCTCAGAAACTGAAATTTTAACTGCAAACTGCATTACTGAAAAAAACAAATGCTTGAAATAACCATGGATTCTCTTGCCTTCTCTGTATTTTCATCCATTTGTATAAGATGTTAAAATTAACAGTCCCCACACTCAAGTAATTTCAAATTGTTAATGCAAATAAATCATCTTAGAGCAAGTGTAGTGTTAATTTCAGAAATATGTTCCCATGAGCCAATTTTTAATTGGTATGAGATGCCTGGGAAACCTAGGAAACAGCATTTCCTTTAAAAGAAGTTTGGACAAAAAGGAAAATACATTGAACTACAAAGTTTGAGATTGGAAGGGACCTGTTGAGATCATATAGGAAAGGACCAGTTGAGATCATCCAGACATGGTAAAGAAGTTTGCTACAAAAGAAAAGGGTGCAGTCTGGTTTTTGACTGTCTCCCCACATGGAGAATCCACAACCCCTGGGCAGCCTCTTCCCATGCATGAGAACACTAATTGCAAAAAAGTTCTCTTTAAATTAGATGAATTATTATATTATTTCTACCATTTTCTCTTATCCTATCGATGGGCAGCAGTGGGAAAAATCTGGTTCCCTCATCTTCATTATCTCCCATTTTGTCATACATATTGACAAAATCTGCTGTGTCCCATCTCTGTCATCCCTCAAATGAAAGATGTTGCAGTCCCTTCATCACCCTTGCTGCAGTCACTCTATCCAGTTCTGTCTGGGAGCCCAGAATTCAACACATCATTCCAGATGTAGTCAAGTAAATTGCCACCTCCTTCAGTCTGATGGAAACAGCTTCTTCCTGATACAGCCCAAATGGAAGATAAACAGAGAGTAACATTCAAGAGTGAAGGAAAACCCTTAATAAGCTTCCCATAATGTTCCAAATGGAGACACTGGCATGCAGTAGACCTCTTTACAGGCCAACAGATGGGGGCCATCATTTTTCACAGCAGGGTCTCCAACCAGTATAACTATAGCCTGTAAAGATTTTAGCTCTTGAAGCCTCAGAGACAATCTGCACAGTCTCTGATCTCTCTGATGCTGCCGTCTACTGACTACCCTCAGAAGCTCCTTTGCTTGCCAGCACGGCTCCTTAAGAATCACACACCTTTTGCAGGCTAGAAGAGGATCTGCCCCAGCTCAGCAAAAGGCCTGCAGCTTGAGCCTTGCAGAGATGCATCCTCCTTCTGAAGCTCCAGAAAGGTCAAAGAATCCAATCACCTAGGGACAGTTGTTCCATCACTTCCTGTGGCCTATGTCTTTTAGCAGACTCTGCCTAAAAGAGAAAGTTTATCAATCATTCCTTCACATCCTGCTGCCCAAACCACCAGCTTCAGGGGGGGTGAAATTGAGAGGAGACTATGCTTATCCTTATCTTCCAATAGCAGGAGTATTTAATGGCTAAATTTTAATACTTTAGTGCTTAACACATACATTTAGAAAAGAAAACCTAGAGACAGCAGGTAAGTTGACAATGAATTAGGTAAAATTTTTGCTGAGTAAGATCTATCTTCAGTTCAGTTTTGGAAAAGAAATTAGAAATAAAGAAATTATTTCCCTTTCTTAGGGCTTTTTATTGGACAGTATTCTAATTCTGGCATTGAATAAGTAAAAAAACACAAACAGACACTGTACTTAGTAAAGAAACACTATACTCAGCTATGTTTATTTTGTTACTTCTGCGACTTTTAAAATACATAACTTACACTATATCTAGTGCAATTGATGAGCTTTAGCAATATTTCAACTATAAAAACAGAATATGGGACTTATTTAATGTTGTTTTTTACTTATTTATCCATTACCTAATTCTACTTCTCCATTCCCAGGATTCTGATGAAGGAACCCACTAACCTCATGAAGAATTTTTTGCATTGACTTCAATTGGCTAAGCTCTAAACCAAGATTAAATGCAAGAATTATTTCAGTGACAGATCATTATTGGTAAGATTAATGTTTAATCATCATAAACTTTATATAATCCTACCTATATTTTTTCTTTTCTTTTTTTTAACATATATTTCATACCTTCATGTTTGCGTAGATACTTATAGTTCGTGGTTCATTTAATCTGGATACACGTGAAATGAACTACTGAAGAGAACCTGGGCCATTCCAAATTTACGCATTTCCGTGTGAACAGCTATATTTGTTTATATAAATCTCATCCATATGGCATGCCTGGTTTTATTTAATTTTCCATTGGGATCATTTTAGATTACAGTAGCTGTTTAAACAGTTGAAATGTATTGGTTTAATGGGCACTTCGGGGAAAATACTGGAAGTAGATTAATGTGTTAGACAGCAGGAGTTTAAGCATAGATAAGGAAAGGCCTAAACTAGAGAGCAGAGAGCACTAGAAAATAGAGAGAGAGATGGGAATAAGAAATGTAAAACACTGTCATATTGGGGAGCATGCTGTGTTTTCAGATTTCTTGGACTGAATAATAAAGCCAGGTCTGCAAAATGATACTTTGTATTTTAAAGTAGAAGACCTCTTCTGGGACAGGAAACCCCTGTAATGTAAATGTTATGGATGTCATCACATAAAGTCATTCAGTTATGAAGCCCATCTATGTCTAGGCTACTGTCTTCCTTCAAAAACACAGTGAGACACTGAAGTTCTATTAATGTAATTGACAGAATTCTGGATTAAATCACATATTTACAGAAACAAAGTGATGACAAACTAGTAACTTCACCATTAACATAAAAAGGTAAGACTGAATCATGTCAGTATCCTGCACATCTCCATTCTTGTGGCGCTGAGACCATTTTAGGGGAATAGAAAACTTTAAGCAATCCTGAATAATACCAAATAAGTGAATGATGTAAAATTCCTTCACTCTTTTGCCCCAATTTTCTGTTTGCTTCGAGTTTCTTCTAGTCAGTACTGAATGCACCTACTTTATCAAGAAGTGTGTCTAATCCATCTTGCTGTCTTTATAAGTGGTCTTTGCCACAGGGCCTCAGGGAAAAAATAAAATAAAAAGGTTTTATATCTATAGCCATAATCAAATCAAATCTTAATAGGTGGCAACATCTTTACCTATGAGAATTTCCATACACTAGAGGTTAATAAAACCAAATGCAGTTTGAATGGTATATTGAGGATAACTCTGGTTTCAATATGTGTTTCTGTTTTACCTTATATTCTAGCTACATATCTCCACCTATTTCTTCTGTCACCTAACAGATACAGATTAAACCTGAGAAACATACTTGTGACAGTCGTCACAGGGGTTTTCAGGATGAAGGGAGAGACGTAGATCTGACTCCATATTTCAGAAGGCTTGATTTATTATTTTATGATATATATATTACATTATAACTATACTAAAAAGAATAGAGGGAAAGGTTTCCTCTCAGAAGGCTAGCTAAGAATAGAATGGAATGAATAACAAAGATCTGTGGCTCGGACAGAGAGAGAGCCAGCCATGAGTGGTCACTAAAGCCAAACATCCACACGAGACCAATCATGGACCCACCCGTTGCATTCCACAGCAGCAGATAACCATTGTTTACATTTTGTCTCTGAGGCCTCTTAGCTTCTCAGAAGGAAAAATCCTAAAGAAAAGGATTTTTACAAAAGATGTCTGCGACACATACTGATATTAGGGGAAAAAAAAACTTTCAGAGGAACTTTCTATAGTAGATTAGTTATTTTGAATATCAGGTGTGCAAGAGTTAATAATCCAAAACTGAGTGAATCCTTTCAGGCTTTCTTCATACCCTTTATTGCAAAATAAGCAGTTTTGGAAGCTGATTCTGATAGCAAATTTTAAGAGCAGGGCTAGGTCCTGCAGCTGCTCTGGCCTGAGACCTGTCCTGTGTGGCCGCTGGGCCCAGCTCGCTGCCCAGGCACCTGGTCTGCACCCAGGCTGAAGGAGGGGCTGCTGCTTTCCTCTTTGCAGGTTGAGCTAGCAGCAAAGCTGAGCACATACCCAGAGAGACACACAGTCACACACAGGACACAGGCACACCCTGTCACACACACAGCCACAGGCTGGGGGTTGCCTTTAACAGCACCACATCTTCATGACTCACACCAGGTATAAGCTCAGACAGATGTGAACCTTCCTCTTGGGCTGACAGAAGCAAGAGGTTACCAGTGCAGTGCATATGTGAATGCTCCAGTTTCAAGAGCCCTTTGATGGATGCCCTGAGCACTGTGATGGCCATTCTTCCTGTGCAGCACCCCTGCCTGGATCCCATTTCCTCTTCCTGACTCTCCAGCAGTCCAGCTGGCTGCTCACTGCAAACACACAGCACCAACACACTCAAAGGTCTCCACCAAATACCAGCACAGGTCCTGCCCACCTCCCTGTTGCTTCCCAAATCTGGGCACCCTGCTTGCTGGCTGGTCCAGCATGGAGTTTGCCAGTGAATCCCATAACACACTCCACATGCATCTGGCTTGAGAAAGGCACAAACATTCCCATCATCCAAAACAAGGCATGCAGGCTATGATCTGTAGTCCCACTATAGCCACAGCTGCTGAGGCCATCACTTGCCTCACTCTCCCCGCTTCCTCCAGTGGCTTCTTCTGGCTGTGGCTGGGATAAAGTTGATTTTCTCTATTTCACCAGTGTACCAGATGCTAAGAAGAAAATTAACTCTATCCCAGCCAAAACCAGGACAATGGTTTTGG
Organism: Molothrus aeneus; assembly: GCF_037042795.1. Lineage (NCBI taxonomy): Eukaryota > Metazoa > Chordata > Aves > Passeriformes > Icteridae > Molothrus > Molothrus aeneus. The sequence continues at coordinate 70,181,869 of NC_089647.1, read as the reverse complement.
GAACAGACACTATTCTTCCCACCCCAGTCAACTCCAAGAACCCGACTGCCTCCAGTAGCTGATGCCACAGGGGAGGATCCCAGTCTGACTGCAGGAGCTGGTACCCCGTCCACCCATGCCAGTCCCCTCAGTAGCTGGCACCAAGTCCCTGCAGCATTCACATACACGTGGTGTGGATAGTGATAGTATGCAGGCATGGGGTTAAGATTGAATAAGAAAATATGAGAAGACAGGACAAACCAGTGATCAAGTGCAGAGAATGGTCAGATAAGTGCACTAGCCAGCTCTGATTAATGTGCCATAAACCTGTTTTACATACTTTTCTGTCTAGTCTTCCTTTGTTTTTCCCTTCTTCCCCTTCCTCTGCACATTGCATGTTCATACCACCCCCTTCCCAACATCCTCAACCCTCAGGTTTGCATCCATCTGAGTCATGAAGTGCCAGTTTGCTACAGTTTCTTGGTACTTCATCAACTAGTGTGACTGACTCACTGTTTCTGCTTACTGTCTTTATAAACATTAACTGGGCAGGTTTTAAGACCTGTCCCATTATTTAACCACTCAGCCGAAAAAAAAAATTAACATTTTCACATCCCTCATACTCTTCAGGCCAGTGTCAAAGTTTGTTCTTTTAAAAACCTTTCTTTATAATTTTTTGGTCAGGTCTGTCTTCATACACTCTGATTTATGACTCCTTTGACCAGGTGCCCTTAGAGAAGAAGATACTCTCTTTCAACTCACCGTTACAGATTTATTTGATTTAAGATATTTCACACAGCCTATGAAAAATTGCTCTTTATTCACATCTATTTTTTGAGAGGGCTATGTGAAGTAATAGTTGAGTGCTCTGAAGACAGTAATGGACGTGGAGGGTGCTGCAGATCTTGCTCAGATCAGTAGGAGCAATGATATAAGAAGTACCTGTGTCCTGTTACAGAGCAGTACATCAATAAAAGAGAATGAAGAACCAGTTCAAACAGTGGAGCCCCATGCTGTTAGCTCACATGCTCCCTCTGTTCTACTCTGCTCCAAATCTCTCTCGAGCAAATTTATTACAGAAGGGGGTGGCTGTAAATAGTGTGATTATGAGACAGTCTGTTCTACTTCATGGAGACAGACACCAGTTTTTGTCTCTCATTTAGTGCAACAGCTGTAATTACTATGTCCAGGTAAATAATGTTTTTTGCTGGGCTAAAACTGTTTGTGGGAGGAGAAATGTTGAGTGTACAGAGGGTCACTGCAGCTGCTTACTGAAAGAGATTCTAAAGAAGGAGGCAGTGGAGAGCTATAAGAAGTTAGAGGCTTTGCCTTCCAATATGGCAAGGGTAGGATGACAGGAATTCTCCAGGTTCAGGAGTATCCCAGGACATCAAAATAGCTCTTGAAATAGTTCTGTTAACACTCAGAGATCTGCACCTGAAGCATTTTGTAAAGAAAAAAAATAAGCCATAAGACTGTAAGTTGTACACTTCTCAAGAAAATCTGAGCATGATATTACTGACAGGTGTCAGATACCTTCCTCCAATTTCTTTGTCTCACTCTCACAGTGACAATAATTACTCTGAATTTAATTAATTTAAACCAAAAGCATTCACAGTATCTGGTGATAGTGATGGGAAAAATTGATGGTTGGAGTAGTGATCCTTGAAAAAATTATTCTAGGATATTAATTGAAATACAGATAATCTACTGAGCAGCATAATATTTCCTAGAGTTATTAAACTTTTCCATGTTTTTAGCTCTACATTATAGATGGCACTCCTTTTTATCCATACTGTGATCCATTACTTCATAGGCTTTGTATCATGTCTTAGCAATGAGATGCAGGGAACAAATAAATGTCTTAGGACTTGAAGTCAAATAATGGTGCAGCAGGTATGATCATTGAGTTATTAATGGATTATTGGGGGTAAATTGTTAAAAATTATAGAAATTCCACAGCTTAAAAATGTATTACCTGCTAAGAAAGTTTTGCAATCTTTGATTTACATTACTTTTCAGAAAATTTTTGTAATGATAATGATCCTGATTAATAGGGAAAAAGAAATTAAGAAAATATCTTCTCTATTGGGCTATTGTTACACTGAAAATCAGTATAATTAAAATTTCCCAGCCTGCACCGTATGATTTTAAATCAGCAAGATATTCAGCCTGGCAAAATTAAAACAGTCTTGACAGTGGATATTCAGTTCCACTGCTCATTAAAAGTAAGCCAAACCTGGTAAATTATTAATAGAAGGGAAATATGGAAGAAAACCAGAACCTTTTCACAGCAAACAATAAATTTCTCAAAAGTTGAGTTTTGTAAGTTGTAAAAATATTCTTTTTTGTTAACATGACAAAAAAAAAAAAGTGAACAATTCTTCACCAGTAGGCCCACTGAAAAAGCAGTTCATACACCAGAAGTACAATATGTAATCAATTTTAAGAACTGTCTGATGAAAAGTTATTTTGTTTTATGAATAATGGTATTGTGCTGTAAACTATTCTCTCATTTCCTCGTGTAGCAGTCTAGAGGAGCGAAAAAGTTTAGCAAGGAGTTCAGACAGGCTGAAAATTAAAGCTTGGCCTTGAAATTCTTTGCAAGCATTTCAAATCTGTAAAACATGCACCTGAGAAGTTTCCAACATTGAGCTATTAATTCTATTTTTTTTTGCCTTTCTTTTTTTAACTGGAATTCACTGTTCCTGAAAAGAGATGGACTGATTTCCCCAGAAAGAGAATACTTAAACCTAGTACTGGCAACAAACAAATTGGTTTTCTGTTTCCTGCAAGATGCAATATAGTCTTCTCTTTAATATTTCTTAAAAATATATTCCCAACATTTGATTCAATCCTACAACATAAAATACTATTAACATTTTATTTATTAACATTATTTCTTGCAAAATGCTAAGCAAGTTAGTGAAATTTTGCTTCATCTGAAAACCAAACAACCTTTTTCTTTACAACAAAGAGCTGAAAAAATGGGTTCCTTTACTTTTGATTATCTTCAAGAGTGTGCATGAATTATCACAATCTGCGCATGAAATTGCTTCATAAAATGTAGGTATCTGTTAAGATAAGTGCACATTGAAATTAGGATGATTGAATAAAGTTTATTCTAATAAGAATTCACAAGAACTATAGACCAATGAGCACTTTTTTCCCCAGAAGTTGTTTATAAAATAGTTACAAAGAAAATAGTGAAAAATTACATTGTTAATGTTTTTGTTCATACACCCATGCTTAAAGATGCATATTATATAGGCTATAGACAGATAAATGGATTTTGTCCCTAAAAACTAATTATGATTCATATATATTTGCATATAGACTGTGACTAGCTTACATGAAAAAAACAGCAGTCTCCCATACATTTACAGGTTAAATAATACAGACATAGATTAAAATGTTATCTAATTGTTCTGCTAGAAGATATTAAAATAATTGCAAAATTGTTATATGCAGTTATAATGACAACAACATCTTTTTTTTTTTTTCTTTGTATGTCATGCCAGTCAAAGTCAGTAAAGGTTATGGATAGAAAAAAAAATTTACGCCTCACTTGAGGAAAGCAATCAGGTATACTGAAGAACCAGAAGTCTGTGGAATACTTTATAGAAATGTATTAGACTGAGAATATGTGAAGAAGGGAAATGTGTAAGAGGTAAAAATAATTCTCTGTGACCTTTCTCTTTTCCTCCCTTTAATAGAATGACCTCAGCTCTGTAAAGAAGCATATGTAATTTCCTCATATTTTAGAAGTACATATTTTTCTTACCCTCTGCAGAATTTTTATTACCCTCAACAAAATCTAAACAAGAAATTCTTGCCTATGTGGTGTACAAGATATGGGTTTAAAAACTAGCATCATTCTATATTTGGTTGAAAACCTGAAGTAATGTTTTTAGCTGTGAAATGTAAGTATTAATTTTTAGAATATATTTCAAAGTAGGCAGGTTTGGAGGCTTTTTGTTGTTTTTTTTTTTAGGTTTGGTTTTTTTTAAGACATGAACTTAGGAGATTTTTTGGACCCCTGATGCACTCATGCATCTTTCTTTGAAAACACCTTAGAATATACACAGTGCTAGTACTATAATATGCCATATCTTGCAGATTTTTGCTATTCCTCTTTTTACTTCCACAAAAGGAAGAGTAAAGAAAACAAAGCTGTTTATTGCAGCTGTCTCTTACAAAGTATCATTTTCTGAGTGCATTGTTTTGTTGTATATTTTCGTTGAGAATGGAATTTAAATTGAATAGAACTGGTCTATCCAATAGCTGGAAATAATTGGCAGGCATGGTTAAACTCAGAATTGAATTCAGTCTTGGATAGCACTGCAAATGTATTTATCTGAAGAGTTACTTGTGCAGTATATTGCCTTTTTTATGGAAACTGCAAGAAGAAAGAAAATGAAACAACAAAATTCCCTGTAATAGCTTTCAACCTCCTAAGGTTCTAAAAATATTTGCTTTTGGAACTCTGTTTGATAATAAACATTTAAAAAAATTGATTCAAAATTAGCTTCTTTTCTGAAACAAGTCTGGAAGCAAAATGAAATAATTTAGCAAGAATTTACATTAAACAATTTTCCCTATATCTCCCAATTATTACATTTTTGATCTCCATAATAAATATAAAAATATAATAAATATAAAAAACAATTTGTGTGTGAATTTAATTTAATTAAATTTGTATTATACAAATACATTTTTATGTTTTGCATGCTTACTGTTCTGACCAAAGCCCAACCAACCAACAAATGACAAACCAAATACTCTCCAAAATATGACTTAAAGTGGAAAATTACAGTAAATATGTTATTAAATTTGAAATGTGTTGCCATAGAAATAAACCCACAAAACTTTTAGAACATGACTTTACATAAAGTATACAAAAGTGCTTTTCATATTTTAGATCTATATGCAATACACATGTATAAATTGTTTACCAAAAAATTAATACTCTAAGTGAAAAAACTCAAATTTTCTTAGCCCTATCCTCTCTAGAAATAGAATAGTAAAAATTTTCTAGTTAATTCCTGAGTTCCATTAATTATCTTGCCTACATATTCTTCATTTGGTACAATTAGACTGTGTAACTATAATATAAATAATAATTTTCTTGGGATTTTAGTAATGCCTGTAAGTATGTTTCTATTGAATTTCATTTTTTTGACAAAAGCTTCAAATTTTTAAGAACCATGTGCTGCAATATGGGTGGAATATCAGGACTAAAACATCCTCAGTTGCTGAAATATTTTTTTCTGTATTGTCTAGGGACAAACTAACTGATGCAAATGTACAGGGACGTAGAAGAGAGGGAAATGTTGAGGATTTCTAGTTTGTGAATCAAAAAACTATTGGTGTAGCACATGTATTAGAAATTATTATTTCTTAGACCACATAATAAGAGTATGTGAAAATTAATTACAAAACTTTATCTAAATATTTCCCTTTAAGCTAATATTTTTGAAAAAAATACACATCAGAAATTTAAAATGTTGCAGTTGCTTAAAAAAAATCATTACACATATTTCTTCAAAATCGATCCCTCCAGCTCTAGCCCTGATATGACCACTGAGAGCCAAAACTGAAAGGAAGCTTCTGCCTCAGAAAAATTTAAGGGAAAATGGTAGTCATGCGAACACACAAAGGGAGAAAAGGAAGTAGCAGAGAAACAAGGAAAAGGTCTTTTTTGTGTACACAGCTAGAGAGACAGTCTTGGCAGAAGGTCCAATATTCAAGAGGATGTGCTTCTGCAGGAAGCCCATGCTGGGGCAGGGCAGCCCAAGGAAATATTGTCAGTGGACAACTCATGGCAGGACAGGGACATTCCTGAGGGACTACAGCCCACAGGTGACCCATGCTGTAACAGAAGAAAATGAGTAAATAACATGGTGTGGTAGAGGAAAACAAAAGAAAGGTACAGGAGGGAGAAAAGATTTTGCACTGACCTCACAGTTCTGCACTGCCTGTCACCTTGCTGAGGCAACTGGGAGAGACTGCATGTATCACACAGCAAAAAACAATAGTACAGTCAACTAGGAGTGTTTGCATGAACTGTCAATAAATTGAAGTAAAATTCTTCAAGTTAAGACTATTTTACCAGACAGATAAAAGAACTAAAAGAACAGGTCAAGCAATAGTCACTGGACCACCAGAAATGTTACCACATTTAAAACATGCTTAGAACCAGCTCAGGACAAAGTAGATACTTGAGGGGGAAAATAAGGGTAGATAAAAAGTATAGATTAAGCACTCTGTGAGCTGATCCAACCTAGACCACAGGGATTGTGTTAAAAATTAGTACAACACAGTGAACATCTGACAGAGAATCTGCCAGTCCAGAGGGCAACACGTCATTTATTTTGGCTTGGTGAAGGAGAATGAATCCTCTGGCCTAAGTCTAACTTTGTACTGTGCGTTGAATAAGGATTAACCCTTACACCACATTAGATGCGCTCTCAGTCTTCATCCTTCAATGCAGCTTCATGAAAAATGAATCCAGATTGCAAACTTCAAGCTTTAACAAGGAAAAATGAATTAAATATAGAAAACTGTGAGTTTCCCTTCTTTCTAAAGGGACCTTCTGATTGAAATAAAACATGCATGTAGATAACCTCTAACAGCCACTGATGCAACTACTGTGCTACAATATGTCTTTGAATCCTTCATTATCCCATATAGCTAAAAGCATTTGTTTACTACTATGCCAAGAGATTTCATGGTTTAATTATTGCATGAAAAAGCATTTTCATTCTATTCATTTTATAAGCCTGATGTGTCTGAAAACATCACGTTCTGTTGTTAGAAATGTTGAATAACTTTTTTTATTTCCCTTGTTTGAGCCTCATATGATAACACAGATCATTGGTGCTCTCTCTGCATCCTGTAATTTTGTTCCAATGTACATTTTACAACTGCAAGGTTTATCATCTACTTCCATTCTATCATTTTAAGCTGTTATATATTTAGCTTATCACTACCTAATCTAATTACAATGTGCATTTGTGGATTGTCCAAATAGAAGTCCTGGAAAGCGTGGGTCTGTGGATTTCTCCACTACCACTAGTAGCAAATAAATGCTCTTTTTCAAAAGTTTTTAAACTCTTTTCAAACTCCCCTTCAATATTCAACATATACTAGTAACATACTTTTTACATTTTCAAGTATATAATCATCCTTTAAATTTGATTTCTCTATATGTATTAGTTAAGTATATTTTGTGTCTTTGCTTCAATTTTTGTTCTCTTGCTCAGACTCACAGAATGGTTGAGGTTAGGAGGAACCTATGGAGGACATCTGGTCCAACTACTGTCTGCTCAAGAAGGAGCACCTACAGTCAATTGATCAGGAACATGTCCAGAATAATTTTTACCATCTCTGAGGAGGAAGACTACACAACCTGCCTGGACAACCTGTACCACTGCTCAGTCAACTTCACAGTGAAAAAAAAAAAAAAGTTTTCTGATATTTAGAGGGAACCTCCTATGTTTCAGATTAGGCCCATTTCTTTTGGTCCTATTAATGGGCTTTCTCTTATTCACATTTTCTTCCCAACTGGTGGGAAAAAAATATTTGTTGCCAGTTAATAAAAGAGTGGGACAACAACAAATAAAAGCAAGACCAAAACCTGAAACTCCCTCTGTCTCTTCTTCTAGAAGGGAACCCTCCTCTAATAAAACCTTGCCACAAAAAGCCAATACATGTATATGTGAATTCACAATTCCCCAGTGGGAATGCAGGAGTGTGTGTGCCCAACACAGTTTTCATTAGTCTTATGCTAACATTGATAGGAAACCAGAGAGTTTCTTTTCTCCAACTACTCAATACACCAATTTACATAGGAATAATGCTGCAATTATAAAGACAAGCAGCACAATTAAAAATCATCATCAAATCTACTTCACAATACTTAATAAATATTCATTTTGAAAATTCTATTTAACATTTTTAGAATGAAACAACATTACTTTTTTTCTTTGCAATACGCAAATTCGACTACTAATACTAATGTAGTAATTCAATTATACAGTAAGTATAATGAAACCACTTGGGTTAAAGGAACATAATTTATGGAAAACACTGTAAAGAACTAGTGTTATCTGAGTGAACCACACAGCTCAGATATTTCTGTTCAACAATTTAAATTGCCAATATTATCCTCCAACACGATTCCTCCACAATTAAAGCCTTCCTGGCTTATTAAATGGTTCCTAGCCAACATGGATTCTTATGCTGCTCATACAAGAGAGATACTTTTGGTTTTTTGTGTACGCTATAATTCCCTCTCTTCATGCCTGTGATGGACCTATATTATAAAAACAAAATTCAGATGAAAAACTGAATGTTTAGTTAGGAATTTTTCATTTTACTACATGTCAATCTCTGCATATATACATATATCTACATATCATCTATGTCCAGATATATGTCTGCATCTATTATATGTATATAAGAGAATTCAGGTCCACTAGCACAAAGCAACTTAATGCAACAAACAGTTTCCTTTTTTTAATAGTTTTCACTATGGAAATTGTAAATCAAAGATATCAAAAATTTAGCAACTAAACTACAATCCTGAAGACTTTGAGTCTTTTAACTCTGTTTTCATGGGACACATCACTGTGCATTTGAATCATACTATATTTTTATATAAACGAATAGATTTTAAATTACAGAGTTTGATAAAATCTCATGACTTTTGAAACTGAGGTGTAAGTAAAACATTTTTTATGGCAGAAAACATAAAAAAATCTGTAATCTAGAGGCAATTTATGCCATTGAAATATTTTTGTGGATATGGTTTAGGGGTGGTTATGGTGGTGCTAAGTTGGTGCTTGCACTAGATGGTCTGAAAGGTATCTTCTAGCCTTGATTATTCAGTGATTCGGTGATTCTTGTAGTCAAACAAAGTAAACTTGTTAATTTTTTTCCTAATAGCAAAGTTAATCTTGCATATCAAAAATTACAAGTCTCAAATTTGAATTATTCTATGTTATGCTAAGTGACCAACAATTCCTTTAAAATTTGTTTTTTTAAATTCTGTTTTCTAGCAATTTCTGTTGAGAAACCTGAACCTATAGAGTGTAGCTCCATGCTTAATACTGGAAAGAGTTTGCTCTATAGAGATTTGATGGTAAGTGCTGACTTTTATAAATAAATGCCTTTTCATCAGATGGAGAGCACAGATTCTGCTCTAAAAACTGGAAAAAGTCTTTGGAAAAATCAGGAAAAACGGTAGGAAGCAATCTAGAAGCTCTCTTGCTGGCAAGTGGAAGTCAGATGAGAATGTCAGAGACAGCTGTAGGTGTGCTGGCATTCATCAGTAGGCTTGCTAGCAAAACAAAACTTTCATGAATCAGAGAATCAGAAGATACTACTCAGATGCTTTAGTAACTCAAGTACTAAGTAGGTAAAGGTAATCCCCAAGATCAGCACAAACTGGGCGGTAAATTGATAGAGACAAGAGTTGCAAAAAAAGACTCGGAGATACTGATGGACAAAAAACTTTGATATGGGTCAGCAATGAATGGCCCAGAAAACCAATCTGGGCCTAATTTTACAGCTCATCCAGGTTTTACAACCCAGAATTTACAGCTCAGAAAGACAGTCCTAACCTGGGTTACCAAAAAAAGGATGTTCAGTATTTTGAGCAGGGTGTTCCTCTTTCTCTATTCCACTCTCATGAGAAGTGACTTGAAATATAAATCTAGCCCTGGAGTATCCAGTACAAGAAAGACATGGAACTATTAGAATTGGATTCAAAGGAGAGACAGTGAAGTGGTCAGAGGGCTGGACACCCTTTCTGTGACAAAGAAAAAGGCTAAGACACTTGAGGTTTTCTAGTCTAAAGAAAAAATTCTTGGGGAAAATTATAGCAGCCTTCCATCACTAGAGGGGACCTACAAGAAAGCTGGCTTTTTCACAAGAGCAGGACACAGGATAATGGCTTTAAACTGAAAGAGTATAGGTTTATGTTCAAACTCATCTCCGTATGGGCCACCAATTGTTGGCGTTGGTGCTTGGCACCAACTTGACTGCCACCATCAGTCTATCATCTTGCTATAAAACTTTCATACCCTCTCTCTGCAAGCCCCCACAGGCAGCTTCTCGCAACACTAACTCCTTTTCTCTTCCTTCCACATGGCCAGCTGACTCCTACCTGTCCCTTGTACAACCACCTTACCCTTGCTGCTCCTTACAACACAGCCAACAAACTCCAACTCTCCTCTGTATATACTGGTTTTTTGCCTCAAAGTTTGCCCCTAAGTTAAGATATTTGGGAAACATCAATTTCAATGAAGACTGAGGCACCAAACACCCTTAGTGACCCATGTTTTATGTTGCTTTTATAACATTAAAAAAAAAGGCAGCAAGTTTTCACAGAACAGAATTCTGTGAAGAAATGGTGTAATTGTTTGGCTGGCTTTTCCTTTTGCTGGTAACAGCCCTGTAGAATTCTCTCTTGTCTCCCTTCTCACCCTCAGCCAATATGAACTCTGGACATACTCTACTCTTCCCAGCTATTCTTCTGCAGACTCAGGTCATGTACTTATAGCGCTTCTTTGTAGCTTGTCCTATTTCCACCTCCTGTATGCCTACTTCTTGTGTTCAAGTTCAATCAAACAGCAAAGTTGAAATTCTCTTGGCAATCATTATGGATTTTTCTGGTGCTTTGAGAAATCTGTCTTTAAAAACTGACCTTGTATCCTGGAATCCTTCACACTTTAAGGTAGAGATTTTCCTCAGAAATCTTGCTTACCGCATCCCAGAAATAGCAACAACCTGTTATTCTGAAATCTTTAGTTTATCACAAGTTATTGTGATAACTAGTATCACAATAACACAAGTTATTGTGATTGTCCTGAGCAAATACATGAGCAAATTTTTTGTAAGTTTTTAGAAAAGTATTAGCAATTAATTTTTTTCTAGGGTAGTTTGAATATGAGTATTAATATTATTATAACTGGACCCAAAATAACTGTTTGATGTCTTTTACATAGCTCCTTCAGATTTTGATTAACAAAGCCCTCAAAGAGTTTTGAGGGCTCCTCATACTCAGTATTCCTTCTTTAAATAGAACAAAAATTTGAATGGAGTAAATGTTTTGGAAAATGATCGTTTCTAAAGGATTGCTGACCTGGTAATAATTTATAAAAAACTCTGTATTCTGTCCGTCATAATTATGTTGTGAACTCTTTTATTTTATATTTATTTTTGTTAGTAATTTCTTCATTTCTGTGGCTGTGCAATCATTGTCAGAATCAATGAAGTGTAAAATGAAATGACAATAGCTTTTGAATTTTAGACATAGCTTTAGATAGTTCTGCTGAGATTCAAAATCTGGTAAACGCTTCTCTACCTAGTAAACACCAGCCAATGCATGTCAACATAGATATATTTTATATATGTATCTGTATGTGTATATATATATATATATATATATGGATGTATAGACATTGCAGAGATTTGAGATGGATTTTTTTTACTGACTTGGAAAAATGTCTCACTACATCTGAGTGTCTTTCTTATCAGAGGATAATGCACATTATAGTATTCAAAGAATTTTTGGCAGCTGCTCTTTTAAGATTGGAAAACAATACATGATGTCAGCAGAGAAATCTTAATAGAAGTGTACCTATTCAAAAAATCTGAACACAATTTCCAAATTCTATTGAAAAAAGGTATTTAAATACTGCTCATAATGCTGACAACTTGTTAATCAGATGTTCATCTATGAACCTTTCTCACTAAGTCTGAAGACGACTAGATTCAGAAGAAGAGACGTTTCAAATAATTACTGATGAAGAAAATAAGCTAAAAGAAGAGATGTATCAGTCCTGAATTTTATGAGGTCAGAGCTTAAAGCCATGTTGTTACTTGCCCTAGAAATTGAAAAAAAACAAATGGATTGTTTAATTTTCAGTGGTTTGGCGAATATTTTGTCCACCTCAAAAGAGTATTTCAACTTTTTTCATCTTATTTGAGGCTCCAGAATGATGAGCAATCTTTTCTGTCCCATTCCTATTCTATAAAACAGGTAAAAGGAGATATGGTGGTCTTTTGCCACAAAATGATTTTCAAGTGTACTATCTTAACCTGCATGAAAAAATCAAACCAAATGTCTACACAGTCCATCAGCATCATATAAAACTATTTGGATAAATGATAGTTCAAAGTTTATAGTAACTTTTGTTACTTGAATCAAAGAAAAAATGTTTTAAGGGTTTTGTGACTATTGATATTAAAGAAAAAAACATAATTGTAACTGGTATTTCAGAAAGATCAAGTGATTTTAAATATTAAAATATTAATGGGTCAAAATTGATGAGCTGTCTTACACACCTTTCCTCACATATCAATACTAGAGTTCAGCTATCCCTATAAGAAAACTCTACAAAATATTTTATAAAGATAATTTCTATTCTTGCGATATTGAGAGTTCCACAGCTACTTTAATAATCTATAAATGGATAATGAAGCTTTAAGTAATTCTTTTAAAGTTTACTACTCCATGTGTTCTTTAGTCAGTGTATTTACAAATATGGAAATTATATTTTTTAATAAGAATGAGTATTCCCATATCCATTGACACTTATATTCTGACCATAAAAATTAATAGGAGGTATTCAGGTGTGGATTGTTCAACAAGTAAGGAATTTTTATTTATGCTCTGTGTGCTTAAATGTGAAACAAATTATTTTTTATTTTACATGGCAGTTAATGTGCACAGAAGAGGTTAGCTGTAAGGGGTAAGTCTTTTTACAAATGATACTTTAAGAAATGCTGTCATTTATGAGTTTCAGTGCCTTTTCAGACAGGATTACTGAATTATGACATATTTTCTGAGAGCTGCCGCAAATAGTCTTCAGTCTAAGTGTTCACAAACTGTACACTTGAGCATTTCCACAATTATTTTCTTTCATAAGAGAGGTATAAATCACAACCACCATTAGAACATAGGAATTGTTGTGTTGTGTTTGTACAAGTTGGACTGTTCCGTTTCCCCTTTTTATGTAATGGTTCTGCCCTGGTTCTCTCCTCCCTCCCTTGGGCTGCCAGTTATCCCAACTCCTCCCCAGTTGCCTTGGAGACTAATGTATCCTTTCTCAAATCCCTCCCCAGTGCCCTGTCCATCACTCGGTGCTCCCACCCTTCTCTCTAGAACTCTCTAGAAACTTCCAGCTAGAGCGTTGAGTGATTGGCTCAGGGGCTGGAGCCCCACCTTCAAGTTATCCCCATTGGTGTTCTCCCTAAGTCAATCTTTTGTATCCCACTCCTCTCTAAAACTCTATTCGCCAGAGGACCGACTCCTCCCCTGTCTCCCTCCCTCCTTATCAGCTGTTGCAACCTCCCTGAGTTTATCTTCAGCTGTTGGTTCCCCTGGGATTCACCACAGCTGGCTTCACCACAGCTGGAGAGTGCTCTCTTTTTCTGCTGACTGTAGCCTCAAGCCAAGCCACATGCTGCGACAAGGTGGCGCAGCTGTCACAGCACAGAGTGTTTGCCTTAGGTGCTGTCCCGAACCACAGAGGTCAGGATAGTGCCTCCCTGCTGCTAGCGGTGCTGGATAGCTAGCTGGGACGTCCGAGAAGGACAATCTTCCCCAGCTTGACCACTTCAAGGAATCACAAAAAATACTATGAATAACCTACATTTAGTTTCATGATGCATTTTTTGTTAGTTTTTGAGGCTTTTTGTTGTTATTTTTTAGTAAATTTTACTGGTGTTTTTTTTCATAATCATAGAGTCATAGAGTAGCTTGTGTTGGAAGGGTCCTTAAAGACAATACCCATAGACAGAATTTAATCCTGTAAGAAAATTTACCTACTAATAAATTCTGTTTCAGGTACTCTTCCCTACTACCATCAGCTTTGAAGTTAAAGCAATAGAAGACATACTTTAAGTTCTTAAGCTCCAGGGATGAAGAACATGCTCATGATAACTACAAGTCATTTCAGTTTTTTTTAAAAACTTTAGCATACCTCCTCCAACTTATTAGAATAAATCTAGATAGTGTAGGAATAGAAAACAAAACAAAAAGTAAGAAAAGAAGCAGTTTTGTGTGTGACATAGAGGTATTCTCGTAGGATAGGTGCAGGTAACAGGAAAAGCAGTTGGAGCAGAAGGAAAATAAGTGGAATACTGATAAATATATCTACTTCATGGGTATGAAAATGATTAAATGCTTACTAGACTATAACTCAATCTCATTGTTTCAATGGCTTTAAAGCATAATGATTCACAAAGCCTGTTTTTTATTTCTTTTATAATGGTTATTCATTTTAATCATCAGACTCTAGTAGCAATGAAACAGATGCTTGAATACTTTTTTTCAGTAAAGAATAAAGCCTGTATGATTCATGCTTATTCTTGTGCATAATGAAATTTCTAACATCCAGGCCTTATGTTGCTGAATCTATCAATTAATTAGTCAAATTGTCATTAAATAGAAAGTTCTGGCTGGAGTTCTCTGTTGTTGCTATGCATGGCCATGGAAGCTCTAAGTATTCTACTGGAGCACCTGGTACATTGCTAAGTTTGCACCACAACTATCAGAAACAGCAAGCATCTGAATTAGAAAACCTACTTTCGTGACTTCTAAGTGTTGAAAAGAGGTAATGCTGATAGCATCTATTTTAATAGCATAGATTGAATTATACTTCTTGTACTCAATGTAACATAATTTTAATTTTTTTTCTGATCTTTTAAAGTAACAATTTGTCTGTCTGGGAATCATATCTCTTAAGCTCAGAGTATTTAAAGAATGTGAAAGAAAAGTTAATCATTAAAGGCATATTTAAAACAGTACTAAGCAATTAATCTGTAATAAAAATATTATTTTAAAATACAATTTATTAAATTGGCAATAAATTTACACCTGTATCTTGCACAAGAGTAACATTCCTATTCCTTCATTGCTTGTATTTATTTTATTACTGGGGGATGAGGGATTATTCTTCAGCCAACATTCACTTAAATACTTACTTAATCTTTCCATCACCTCTTGCAGAGAGTATAAATGGTAACTTCACTTAATCTGTTAATGCACCCATGAAAGCCAAATCAAAGTATCCTGCAGTTATTTTAAAACTATGTTGCCTTGGCAAACAAAATTCAACCTTGTTTTAATTTGTTTTAGTAGAAGTACTTCATTTAAAAAAAAAAAAAAAAAGCAAACTGAAGGTACTTTACCTTTTGGACTACTTAAAAGAACAGACCAAAAATAAAATCAAAATGTGAAAAATATTTAGCCTTATATCTACTAATATTGCATCTATTGAAGATTAAAGGAATAACAAAATGGAATACCCATCATTATGGCTAGAAAAAATATTCTTCCAAACTGAATGAAAAAATCCTTTAGTTGCCTTCTTAAACTGTCACTATGTAGGGAAAATTGCAAGTTTTCTCATAAGGGTGTTAAGGAACTATTTCCAAAAGGGGAAAATTTATTTTCTTGTCTTTATGTTCTTGTCTTTATCTTGTCTGATGTTAGTTTATGCATTTTATGTCAAACACCTCTACATTGTTTAATGTGGCCCTCTGTCTTTATTATTAAAGTTTATATCATAACAATTTTTTTGGTACATTTTGTCTTTCCCTGAACCCAGTGAGTATTTGACTCTTCTTCTAAAGGAGAAAAATTTTAGCAGAGGTAAATAAAGATTTCTAATTTTTCATACTCAGGTCAAAAAACCTTGCTAATAGTACTTCCTCAAGTTTTTTCTTGAAGATAATTCAGTTTCACAGTCCACTCAGTAAAGCATCTCCTAACTCTATCACTGTCATCCTAGAAGCAGGTCTTGGCATGTCTGGTAGCACACATTTAGGTGTTTATAGAGATTGACTGTGGAGTTGTGCTGTAACCAGAGCAGCCACATTTCAAAACTTTTCATATCTGCAAAATAGGAAGAACAGTTTATTGCTTCAGGACAAAGGGTCAACAGAGTCAAGATTTTTTTCTCTAGAAGTTACTACAACAGGAAGCAAACACATTTTTCATAAGTGCTTCTTGGGTGTTTTCATGTCTTTAGCACTGGGAATTTCTGGTATGTGAGGTCTACTCAATTGTTCTTAACTGGTCTTTCTTATAAATATTTTTATATTGTCCCCTCTTGAAATTGGGCAAAATTTGCATCCAATTTTGAAACTGGATGGCAACCAAGACATTCCATGAGCTGTTTCCATGTAGGTATAGCCTCCTATTTACTCCAAATTTTTCTCCTCCTCTTTAAATTTGAGGTCCTTATTCCTGGTTTTGTAACAGTGAAGGGTTGATCACTGTCCATTCTGTTCATGTCACTCACTATTTGAAAGATGTCTATGATACTCATCTCAACATAACTGCTTTTCAAACTGAAGACCTTCAGCCTACTCAGTTATTCATCATATGGAATACATCTTATCACTTTCCAACAGGACAACCTCACAAAAAAACCCCCAAAAACCAAACCAAAACTAAACTCAAAGGTCAATCAAAGAAAAAACAAAACAAAAACCCCCAAAAAAACAGTACACAGAAAGGTGGAAAAAGCATGGCTTCTTCAGGAAAATATTGGTTTTATTTTTTTATTTTTTTTAGAATTTGGTTTTATTCTTTTGCTTATAATTTTTAGTTGTTTGTTTTTCTTCTTCCAAAAGGAGACAGTCTCATAAACTATCTGTAATAATACCGTTTTGCTGGTCCTATATGGCAGCCACCAGGTCAATGTCCATCCATCTATTTGTGAAATTTGTATTGTTTTTTAGCAGGAATATACTTTTTATTTGCTCTGAATTTCTTTGACTTTTTTTTTTTCCTGGTCACTCAGTCTTAAATGTACTTCTACAGTTCTTCCAAAAGCATGTTTTAAATTTATTTTTTCACATCTCTTGTCAATGCCTTTAATGTCAAAAGTCATTGCATAGAGCGCACAGAATTCTGTCACAAGCAATGCTCCATGTCAAAAGCTAATAATTTACTCCTGTCATGTTACCCGTCTTCTAATTAATTATTTATCAATCCAAGGACTTGTTCTTTTATCGCATGCTTTCATCCCATGCTGTCTTAACTTCCTTAAATGATCTATGTGATAACCTTGTTAAGAGCCTTTGTAAACCCATGTATCTCTTGTCCACATCTTATCTTTACATGGATTTTTTTCCCTTTCAGAATAATAGCAGTTATGTGTTCAAGTCCTTTAATAGGGGAATGCCATTGTGACTCTGGACCCAAAAACTTCCCCATTGCTTTTAAAGTCACTGGTCTTTTAGAATGCACTCTACTACAAAGAAACTCACTATGCTGGAGATATGTAAAACTGTCAAAAATTTGTGAATTTTAATCAAGGAACTGAATTAAACAGGATTTTTCTCAACAGAATCTCATATTCAGAACTGACAGTTAATGCAGATAACCTGTTCCTTGTAAATGCCTCCCTTAAAAGAATCTATCTACCGTCAGACTAGGAACTTAAGGAATTCAAACTGAAGGATTTTGAGTAGGAGTTAATGAAATATTTTTCCTTTTATGTTAAATTAGATGTCAGTTAAACACCAGTTGTGTAAGGCAGAGAACCATAAGTTTAAACCCATTTGAAAGATGCAGTACCACTTCTAAAAGGAGTTCAGGCAACACTCAAATCTTTGATTGATGCCAAATGAGAGTACATGCCAATCATAAAACAGCAGGAATACTCATCTAAGCTGTCAGGTTTCCAAGACTAACAGGGCTCCCATGCTGCTTGATGAGACTGAGGAAGTTATGTTAAACAGATTTGTGATCTTCTCTACAAGAGCAACAAAAAAATTCCTACTACCCTGTGAAATGACAACGTATAGGGTTTTTGTATAACTACACAACAGAGAAATTCTTCATATCAAATGCTGGACCTGTGAGTTACTCAAGTCTAGATAGTGACTCTTTCTATGTGTCTGTGAGGAGAGATAAGTTTCCAAAAGCATATAAAAATTATTGTTAGATATTATCTTTTTTAACTTCAGATTTGTAGGAAAATGTTTTTCACTCCAGCATAAAATCATATAACTGATCTCAACCATAGGGAAAAGAAAAAAAAAAAACATAATAAAAGTTGCAATGCCAAGAACACAGTCAGCAAAGTGACTTACCACACAGATATGATGAAAGGACATTATGACTTCCACTATGAGCAATTCTATGAATCTTTAATTTCCTGTTCTATCTCAAGGCCAGTTCTGCAAATGCTTTATCATGAGATAAGTCCCAGAGTTCAATGAGATTACTCACAAGGGTAAGGCAAAAGGCAAATCTGGTACAACTTATAAGATCAAACTACAAATGCTGAAAAGATTCAGCTTTCAAGTTCTTTTGATCATGTACATACTTTTTTTCCCTTCCTTTTCTTTCTGAAAAAAGTTGCAACTAGAAAAAATGCTACTTCTTTGTTAAAAAAAAAAGAAAAAAGCTACTCAACAAGGAATATCAAAAAAAAAAACAAACTGATTTCTCCAGAAGTTGCAGTGATGAATACAAGCTATTTAGTTTCAATCAAGAAATGTTAAGAAAGAAAATAAGCCAATTACTGTGTTTTAGACATTTAAGAGGTCACTGAGGAAACAATATGTTTTTTTTTAATCAGTTAGCTAATCAAAGTAACTGCTAAAAACAGAGAACTCTCAATATGAATTTATTTTTCTATGCAACTTTAAGAAAGACTCCACTAGCTCATCAGATCTTATTTTTTTCTGTAATGGAGGAACCTTAAGTCATATTTCTGCCTTCTATGATGGCATCAGCCATGAATATATAAGTGTCTGAAAATCATGTTATAACTTTAAGAACTTAATTTTACAAATATGACTAAACACTTTTTGCAATTTTTGTTGGATCATAAAATATTTAATGTGGCATTTCTGAAAACCATAAACTCAATGAAATCATTTTCCTGGTATAAGAAAGTAGTAGTGAACATACACTATTTTATTAATCTAGCTGTATATGTAACACTCCTTAAGTCATGAATGGCACTGCAAAACACAGTCATTTGAAATGTGATAAAAAAAAATCTTTATTGAAATGCTAATCTATATGCAACTTTAATGCCTCATAATAGAAACATTTTTTTTGTTTCTCTTAGTAACTAGGTTTATTGCCCATTATGTAAACAGACTCATCACTTGCCCAGTCAGTCATAGAAAACAAATTGTATTTTTATTCTTCCATCAAGTGTTTGCTATCTCATACAGACTCTAATTTACTTAAATTTATAATACATTCATTGCAGAATAGGGGAAAGGGGAGGTTGATGCACTCTACACTGAAGTCAGGAAAAATCCAGATTCAGAATTGATTAGATAAACTTGCAAGAATTGCAAATGAATCATCATTGTAGGTTAATTTGAGCATTTCTGACAAGCATGTAAGAAAGTGTAATGGAAACACATGATAATGTAGCACTAAATATATTTATTTATTTATTTTAATTTCAGGAAAAGAAACTTTTTTTTCATAAAGAATTTTAATTGCTCTTATGGACCAAGATATTTTCACTTTTCACTCTATTGTAAAACTTGATGTTAGGAGTGGAAATGGATTGGATCTTTTCTGAAAAAGATACTATTCTCCACAATGCACTTTATCCCACTCCTTCATGACAAACACCATTTAATACACTGTAAACTATTCATTATATTATGTAGCTAAGGAATTTGCCTGAGAATAATTAAAGTCTTAGGTTGATGAGACACTGTGGCATGTGCAGTTAACATACCTGAATCAATGCTGTTCACATTCAGCATCAGCCTCTTACCTGAAATTTGCCATCAAAAATGAAAACTGATTTCACATCAAAGCAATTTCAAATTAATTAGGATTATGTCACAGGCAGTCAGCTGCTTTTTCCTTCATGTCTGGACAGTCTATCAACCATTTCTGTTTAGTGCAATTGGAGAGCTGACTGTTGAATACAGACTCGTGTGCAGAGCTTGTTCTCATAAAGATTTCAAACTTTCTTCTTTCAGCTATAGTGAGTCAAATCTTATTTAAAAAAAAACAACTTATAACTAAGTAGGTAGAGACTATGATCCCAATTTTAGCTAAAGAATTGTCTGCCCTGTCATCCATGATAGGGCTATGTCCTTATTTCACATATTATATATATTCCAGCAGTCTAAGTCACTAATTTTTTGAGGAATCCATCAATACTTCAAGAAAGGAACTAATTCTCATTAGAGAAACAAGATATCTGTTTCAGAATGTTTTAAGACTTCAGGTGTGGTAATTAGGTATCAAATTCCTGTCAATACAGAATTACTGCAAAATAGCCACCATTCCTCTGCACAAACTGAAAAAGGCAGAAGTGGGTGATTCCTACTATCTAGGCAAGATTTTAAAGTAGAGACTTGTCTTCTATAAAGATAAACTGAATAAAATATTAGTGTAGAAAACATGGATTTTTTTTAAATGCATTGCCTGAAGGAAAAGGAGAAGAGAGCTAACTGCTTTATGGGGAGATGAACTATTTCAGCTTTAAAAGAATATTGCCTTGGAAGGAAATGAGCATGAATAGACCATAAATGAAATTTAGGTGAGAATAAAGGGCTGATATGGAACTGAATTTATTGAACAACCTTGAAAAATTAGTGGAGGCAAAAAGACCTCTTAAATACAGCTAAAAAATAATCATCTGGTATCATCATGACAGGAGGAGTCTGGCCATAATCCAAGGCTTCCCTCCAAATCCTACATTTTGTGTTTCTCTACACAACTATAGAAATTAGATGTGGAAAAAGACAGTGGATGCATTTTATATATCTCACAGTATATGATGTGTCCAATCTATATAACAGAGAGCATACATTATGTCACTTGTCACAGGCAACAGTATCACTCATACATATTTCCAACTCATACACCAAGTCTACCCACTTTGATTTTGTTTTATATTTTAATTCATTGAATACTGTTGTTGGGTTTCTCCAGATATAAGAGGCTTGCTGAGTTTTTCTGATTATTTACTTTATTTTTTCTCTTGTAACAGCTGAAAAATAAAACAACTAAAGGTCAAGAAACTCCCTTGGAGCTACCTCCAGCGTTTTTGTTCTTCCACATTTTTTAGGACATCTCAATGTCAGCGCTTACTTAATTTGTAAATCCATCTTTTGAAGTTCTCATACATGTACTAGGATGACACTAATTTGCTGGAAGCAAAGTTCTCTTTTTGCTTGTAGGAACCTCTCTGCGAGTATTCCCCAAGAAGTTTATTATGCTGAAAGGCTTCAAAAAAGGCATTTTCATGTCAGGTTTTGGAACACATGGTGACAAATTGCTGTTGTGATGATTTCCTTTGTTCACTGCTATCATCAGTTCTGAAAGAATCTCCTATTGTGGGTTGTTTTTCAGATTGCTTAAATGTCTGCTGACAATGGTTTTGTTATGTTGTTTTGGTTTATTTAAAAGAAGATGGTTTATCTTTTTCTACTCTAATACTTCTGATCATTATCAGTTAAACACTTGGTTTTCAAGTATGTTGATTTCTATTCCTTTAAGATGGGCAGTAATGGATAGGCAGTACTTTCTGTATTTTGAATATTGAAGGCAAAAAAAATTACTTTCCAGACACTTACTATTGATGACTCTTCATGCACTATTTTCCCTTTTTTTCCTGCATGGGTCAATGTTTGAATTACTAAACCCCAAGCTTCTTATGGATTTCTTTTTTAGGGGAAATTATGGTCCAAGGACAAAGACAGAGGAGACAAGGAGCGAAGAGCAGACCACCCAATCACAGCTTACTAAAATTTAAAATTTTACCCAAAAATCTATAAATAATCATAAAAGAAACATGAACCATAAAATAGGAAGTATTAGTGTATATTTATAAAGCACTAAGTACAGCACGTCTGGGATAATGTAAGTGCAAAAAGGTTTCTGGACACCAAGTTGAATTCTGGGCCGGGTTCTATTATTCATGATTGCACTGATCTTCAGCGTATTGTAGTTCAAATGTTTCCACCTGAATTTAGATTTCTTTAAATATGGATGATATCACCCAAAGACCATTTCTTCCAGCCTAAATATGTGATTTAAGTGGATTGTGGGGTTTAAAATATTAAAGAGTGACTCTTATTAACATTTTCCACAAATTACCTAGTCTCTCAAGTTCCTCTACAAGAAAAAAGCATTTCAGATTTGGTCTCCTGATTATTGGCTGGGTCAGTAATCTTTGACTGCTGCCTACTAGACCTATGACTCCCAAACTCCAAATTAGTGAAACTTCAGAAGATAAAGAGGGCTCATTCTCAAGCTGTTGCATAAAAACATCCAGTCCAATACAGCAGTAATTTACTGTGAGATCAGACAGAACCATGTAAAAGTTATTACTAAGTGGCTCTTATCAATCACTTTTTAGCTGAAAGAGGGAAGTAGCTTCTTAAATGGTTTGAGACCTGTGTGGTGCTTAGCTCCTGGCTGGGGTTAAACCATGACAGTCCTTTCTGTGGGACAGTGCCTAGTGTGGGACAGTATCTGTGAATCACAGTCTCCTGAGAGGAATACCACCTGGAATATAAAATTATCCACAGCCACAGAAGCTCTGAGGTGCACCTGTTCCAGTATGGCCTCCTCCATCAGCCATAACACCTTTCCTACAGCCACATTCCTTCAATTTGAGTTTGCAGTGGAGCTCCAGCCTGGTCAGTACAGCAGCCCAGGAGCAGCACTGATGCCCTAGAAATGTTGTGCTTTAATGCCAGCCAGCAACTAATACAGCTGTTTACTCACTTTTCACCACACTTGAATGGGGGCCAGATTTGGAAAGGTAAAAATGAGGAAACTCGGGAGCTAAGATAAAGACAGCTTAATAGGTAAAGAAAAAGCCACTCACACCAGCAGAGCAAAATGA
Organism: Molothrus aeneus; assembly: GCF_037042795.1. Classification (NCBI taxonomy): domain Eukaryota; kingdom Metazoa; phylum Chordata; class Aves; order Passeriformes; family Icteridae; genus Molothrus; species Molothrus aeneus. The sequence goes on along the minus strand of NC_089647.1, from coordinate 70,159,016 downwards.
GTTCATTCATCCCTTCCCATGGGCAGGCAGCTGTTCAGCCATCTCCAGGAGGTCAGGGTTCCACCAGTAGTAACAGTTATTTTGGAAGAGAGCATCATTACTCCAAGCCTCCTCTCTCTCCTTCTTCTTCCCTCATCTTTGTATGCTGACAGTGATTCCATACAGTGGAATATCTCTTTGGACACTTGGGGTCAGCTGTTCCAGCAGTGTCCCCTCCCACCTTCTTGGGCCCTCCCAACTCCTTACTGGAGGGGGTGGTGTGAGAAGCAGAAAAAGCCTTGATGCTGTGTAAGCACTGCTCAGAAATAGCTAAAATATCTACTATCAACCTGATTTTCAGGAAAAAAATTCAAATAACAGCCCTATACCAGCTTCTGTGAAGAATTTTAACTTTCTCCCAAGAAAAACCAAAGCACTAAAAGAGGATTCAATAATAAAGAAGTAAGTGCAAAATCACTTCTGTCCTCTAGCTAAATCTAGGTACACAATAATACTGCAAAAAATATGCCTAAGAAATATTATAAATTTAGTGTTCTCTGATGTATTCACAAAGTCATACAACTTTTTTTCCTAGACTTTGCTAGTAATGCTCTGATTTCAAATTAATTTCTTAACATAAAAAAGCCTAACAGATTTTCTCTTTAAAGCTTTTATTCCATTTTCAGCTTCATTTTTATTCATAAACATCACAATAGAGATCATAGATGCCTATAATCCAAGCATTATTCAAGCAAACTGTGCTCTAAATGATCACTTTCATTGACTATTGCTTCTAAGAAGACATAGCTCCTGAAGCTCCACTTCTTTATAATGGCTGTGGCATGGAGTTTTTAATTATTGCGAATCTCTACAATAACCTGAATATGCTGTCCAAGTATTTATCAGAATCCTCTTCATACCCAGCAGCATTCTTATTTTTTCTCTGAGGTTTCTTCTCATCTTTCTGATGTTGCATTTAATGACAAAGTTTCATTTATTTACAGTGTATCATTTCCCTTCATTATATTTCAAGTTTTCTATCTTTATCCTTTTAAGGTCTACCAATTTAGTAAAGTGCATTAACTGCTGTACCTACAAGAAAAAAAAGACCTGATTCACGCAGTGAAATCTAAAAGAGGCTCTGAATATAACCCCCAAATAGAGGATAATGTCCAGCCTCCCCTCGGCAGTACTGTGAATCCCCACTGTTTTCCTAGACAGATTCTTTACTGTGGTTTCAATTTAGAGGAACCAGACACTGCCTGCAAACTTAGCAGGATGTCTGGGCACTCAAAGCAAGATTTCAACAGGCTGAGAAATTATTTTCAGTTAACAACTGCGAAGCTTAAGTCTGCTTTCAGCATCTAAATTTCATTCTGTGCTTGGCCTACTCAGTCTCTTTGAATATAAAGAAAGCTGATGATGTCTGATGTTACAGATATTCTCTCATTAAAATTAAAAATCAGTAGGTGGCAATCTCAGTTTCATTGATACTCTTTTAAAACTGCAGAATAAAAGATATATGCATGTCTTCCATCATAGATAATGTATTTTGTAAGCCATTTCTTAACAAAATTCGGGTGCAGGACTATTGATGTTAGAAGTTTAGTTATTTGTATGCACAGCTCCCTCCAAATAATTGAAGGTATTTTGGTCACAGTGAAGGTTGTAACCATATATACATTGACCGTATATAAATTAACCATATATACATTGGGTATACCACTTGTCATCAAAGGGACATTTTATATGTATAATTTCAAGCTTTCAATTTTTTGAGATATATTGAAATTTAAATAATTTAAATTGGTCTAGCTTATTAATAATAGGGTAGAATAAATTTGTTTGCTTAATTTGATTTCCTGTACATTGCTTAGTCTGATTTTCATTTTATGGCACATTTGAAAATCTAAAACATCATATTCCTTCAAGGCTAAGATAGTTTCTAGCTCTTTTGTTAATCATATTTTTTTCTTTACAAGTATTTTCACTTCCCCTTTAACATTTTACAGTGATCTGAAAAAAACTCTTCTTTTAGCCCTTATTTTCTATAATAAAGGGAAAATTACTAGTTGTAGCTTGCTTTGTTTGGTTTTTTTTCCTAATAGAGTGACATCAGCAATAAGATTTCCTCTGAAATTTGTATTAAAGGCTAGCAAATTCATAATTTCTATGCAATTCTGCCTTGATAATCTACAGAAATTCCATCCCAAACAGCAGAATTAGTATTTGCAGCCTACTTGGCATCTGAGTTTTTTTTAAGATCAATTGCATGATTTTTTCTGTAACTCTATCTAATCTATATCTATCTATATCTATATCTATCTATATCTATATCATCTATATCTATATAGATCCATGCATCTTCTCACATTATTAATAAGCCTGTGTCACACCAAGCTTGCAGCCCTCCCAAAAAAGCAGTTATTGCATTCAATAACCACGCATAGTGTTTTCTTGAACATACTTGCACCATGGTATCTAATTATTTGTTTATGTAAAGCTTTTTAGTTTTGTGGTTTGGCTGGGGTCTTTTTGTTGTTTTTTTTTTTTTTCGGGGGGGGGGCATTGTGGCTTTTGTTTTGTTTTATTTGAGTTTTGTTAGTGCATTTGTTTGGTTTTTTTAATCATTACCTAGCCCTCTGAAGTCATCAGCTAACACACTGCTGAGCTAAGTTTTATTTGGATCTTTAATTGGTGTTTTGACATGAATGCACTTTGTATTCTAGCTATTCTTCTTTTGTCAGCTCACCAGTTCTTTAATCAATTTTTTGTTACGAATAGAAGATATTTATCTGTTATGGTACACTATTCTTTGTGTCCACATTGTATTTGTACCAGAGTTTCTCTTTAAAGAACACTCTAAGAAAAGGAAATTACATAATATTGTAATTTTATTAGCCAATTTTCTTTCAGATATTAATTTTAGTCTCCATGATTCTTCTTGTCTTTCATTTTGTGCTTACTCTCATATTTGTGTCTTCCTGCTCAACTTCTTTTTGTCTTTCTCATATTCAGTTACATTTCTGGTACATAAATCTTACTAAGTTGAAGCATTGCTTTATTTATATTGGTCTGTATTTCTGCTTCTCTTTACTTGTGTGGTGTCTAATCAATATTCTCATGTGAAATAAAACATAGAGTTAAGCAGAGGGTTTTCATTTTGTCTGAGTTGTTGAGCTTATTTAGAAAAGAATGAAAAAGAAAATCAAAATATTTTTCCTAAGGCTGGTCTTCCTAAAGCAGTGTCTGGAGGCCACTGAGATCAAGATAGTGCTTTGATTGATCAGTGTGCAACAAATCTAATCAGCCCGTCCCTGTTGGTTAAATTACTGACTTTTGTTGCTCAAACAGAACATCAATGGAAATTGCAGCAATGTTTCTAGCAGTTGGAAGTTAAAAAATAAGAGCATCCTAAAAGAAGTCCTGTTATGCACTCCAGGAGCAAAAACTCAAAATACTTCATTTGCTTTATTTTGGACAAAGAATCTGAAATTATGACCAATTATAATTCTGCTTAAACTGATCTTTTTTGTTGCAGCTAAGGAGGATAGAATTAATGGACAACTTCTAGAGCAGATAGTGAGTTTTTAAAAAATAATTTATTATCATTTACTTTTTAAAAAGTCATTATTGAGCCCTCCTATTTATTGGAAGATAGTGAGGCCTGTAAATACATATTTTGGCATCTTTCACAGGAAGGAGAAAGAAGGGTGAGGAAATTATGTGTCTAATCTACTTGTCTTCCCACAAAGGTGACTGAGAAATAGATAGAAGAGGACTGCAGAGCTATGTGCCTGTATCAAGGAAGGAAGGAACTAATGTTACATTCCACAAAACCTTTGCCGGGAAGAAAGGAGGGTGGACAGGAACTTTAAATGTTCTGTGAACGTTCCCCTGCTACTGCCTTGTGCACAGAGCTTATTGATAAAATCATAGTATATCTTCAAATTTTAGTGTGACTCCTGTGGATGAGAAACCTAGCCTCCTGGCCAGCTCAAACAAGAAACCAGCTATCCACAGGCAGGATGGAGCAGCCCCCTGAGTGGAAACACAATTCAATATGAAAATGAGGTGTGGGTGACATGACAATGATGTCCTCTACTGATGGCATCTTCCTGCCATTCACAGACTGAGTTAAGGCTCCGGATGGTCTGATAAAACTCATCAGGACCCTGTGTTAAGGTATTTTTTATTCCTAAAGAGGTTGCAAATGCCTCTGGCTTATTTGTCAATCACCCTGCAAGTCTAAGCCTTGTTTCACAGCCTTGCATTATCTGTCTGACAACTGCTAGTTTCACTCCTGAAAAATGTTAGGGAAGTGATTACACAGAGAAGATTGTATAGAGGAAAAAATTCTTTTGCTTAATATTTTGCTTCCTTTTTATTTATTTATTATAAGTAATCAACATTCTTGAAATTACTTCAGTGTAGCTAACAAAATTGACATACATACAGATATACATACAGAGAAACACCTGATATTTCTCATGTGTAAATCTGAATACTCTCTTCTACTGCCACGACTTATGCAATGTTCTGTTCCTACCACCCAATTAAAGACACTCTTGCCAGGAATATTATCTCCATGTGTCAGAGGCTAGTTTCTGAGAAATTGGAAAAACTTGACCTGACAGATTTTAAAACATACGGAGAATACTCTCTACATACTCAAGCTAAAGAATCACAGAATCATGGAAAGGCTTGGATTGAAGGGACCTTAAACATCATCTAGCTCCAAATACCTCAACCTCAGCAGGGATGCCATCCAACTAGAAGGGGTGTCACGGAAATATTTTATGAAAAATCTTTTTGCTAGAATTTTTCTCCTGAGAAGCTCAGAGACCTCAGGAACAAAATTTAAGCAATAATTATCTGCTGCTGTGGAATGCAACAAGTGCATCTTTGATTGATCTCATGTGGTTGTGTTTAATTTATGGCCAATCACAGTCCAGCTGTCTTGGACTCTCTGGTCAGTCACAAGATTTTACTATCATTCCTTTCTATTCCTTGCTAGCTTTCTGATGAAATCCTTTCTCTATTCTTTTATTATATCATTTTAGTATATGATTTTTTTAGTATATAATTTTCTTTTAATATAATATATATAATAAAATAATAAATCAGCCTTCTGAAACATGGAGTCAAGATTCTCATCTCTTCCCTCGTCCTGGGACCCCTGCGAACACCACTACAAAGGGGTTGCTCAAAGCCACATCCAACCTGGCCTTGAAAACTTCCAGAAATAAAATATTTTTACAGGGGACACTTAGTGACTTTAGTAACTAAAATTTCGATTATTGTGGTCTACAAGGAGCAGTAAAGAGTAGCGTATAGAATTTGTTCTTACATAGATTTATATTCACTTTTTACAATTTCATGGAAAATTTACACCCTTCTTATACCCTTAGAAAGATAGATGTCACCTGAAGTATTCATGAAGCCTGGAAGTTTATTTCTACTACGTACTGTAAACGTTTAATTAAAGTTTAGATACCTCAATGTAGCAAAAATCAAACATTTAACCCCTTTTCATTCAACAATATATAATTTGTATTTGTGACTATTGTCTTGAGAAGGTGTTCTTTTTTATTATTTTTATTAGGTAAATATTGTGCATATTGTTTCAAATTTAAAATATTGTGTGCTTAATTTCCTGTAACTCTGTTCAAGTGATTACCAACAGTCACTGTCTAGCAGATGCATGTGGTCACTGAAAGTGGATTTGGGGGAGATAGATAACAACAGCCTAGCCAAAGGTTAATTAGAGCAAAACATCCAGCTAACCACAGTGCTGATCAATGTCCATCTCAAGTCAGGTGTGGAAGAAAGTAACATTTGTAATCAGTATGCAAATATGAGTCAATGATCTTTCTCCATCAATAGTGGACAGCCCAGAGCCCATTGAGCTCTCTTGCACATCCACAGTCTGCATGCCAGGATCTCCCCTTGAGTCAGGATGCCTCTGAAGATCTGTCCTTGAGGCCAAGAAATTCCTTGCAACAAGAGATCTCAGTGATTAACATGTTAAACTTTGAAAGCTAAGTGAGATAAAGAATTGATTGTGCATATGTACTCCTTTAGGCAGAAACCCTTGATTAAATCTGTGTTCAGCTATGCCTAAACTCCCTTCTGAGAAGTTTAAAAAGCAAATTGGGTCCTTTCTAAATCTCTTGAATCAACAAAAAATCTCCTTGATAACTTTATCTAACCCTGTCCTCTATACAGTAAATAATCTAGTGCACATTGACTTTTACCTTGTGAAACCACTGTCACTTGTACTATTAAATTTGTTAAATCTATTTTATATCAATACACACTCTTTCAAGTAAAGAATTTAATTTCTGTTCTTTTACTAAATTCAACTGTGCATTATTTTCCTATGCTATAAGCAATGATAATATCATGTGTCTAATGTAAGCCATTCAAAATATTTGGAAATTCTCAGTTTCAGGACAGTATCCACTGATGATTTAATTCAATTAAAAGATTGCAAAAGTTCATGTCATTTACAGCCACTAATTTGCTACTCTATTTTTCTGTATTCAAGGTATATGGCAAAAAATATCCCAAATTACAAAATCTTATCCCAAACATTTGTGGGGTGAGGTGATAAGTTTTAGAGTTCTTTGGTAACTGCCTGTGTGGAGAGTCCTAACTACAAGTGAATCTATAAAGCAAGTGACAACATCTGTTACATTTTTCATAGGGTGCATAGTGACAACTAATAAATAAAAGGCATTTGATTGCACATTATAACACACTTTGTAGTAACTTCTTCCTGCCAATGAGCCTTAGGTAAAATAAATGCAATAAAAATTATTGAATCAAACTGAATAATTAAAGAAAAATAAAGAAAAACTTTTGATTGTTCAAATCTATTTTTTGCTTTAGACTTTGATTTTTTAAATTTATTTTTTCACTTTCCACTTCAAGATAAGAACTTTCTCTTTCATTCTTCAGTTACTTAGAAGGTCAAGAATGGTGTTCTTTTCTGCTATAAATTACAGGTTTTGGTAATTCTCACACAGTTTTATGTATGCAACAGTTTTATGTGTTTATCTTTTGGTAAAAGGCTGAGAGCAGGGAGGAATTCTGCCTGATTGCTCTGTCTTGGCTGACACACATGGCTCCCACAAAACTTTAAGGGAAGGGTTGCTATGCCTGTAGCAATTGAGAAAAACACTGGGGAAAAACTACTGGAGTTGAGTGGAGAAAGAAGAACGATAAAAAAGTAAGCAGTGAAAATGAAAAAGGAAGTTACAAGGCTAGAAAAGAGCAGGAGACTGGAAAGAAAGAAGAATTAGGAGGGAGCAGCATTTAAAAGCCCCAGCAGAGCGAGAGAAAAATTCCTTTGGAAGGTATACAAAGGAGACTGAATAGAGTTTGTTGCCAGTTAGAATCTATGGATTGTCAGCAAGACTAGGGAGATGGAAAAATTGGACACAGTATCAGGACAGAATTTCTTTACAGGCCTTGTTTGGTATTATGCTTCACCCAAAAAAGCTTATGTCTTTCTATTTATAAATATTTATTCTTCTAATGTCTGTTTCCCAATATCTAGCTTCAGAGATTAAAACCTCTCTCTAGTGTACTTGAGATGTTTTCTTCAAGGAAGTGGGGCAGACTACTTCACCTCAGAGATGTAGCAGACATTAATTTCCATGCATTATGAACATAATTACAATTCAGGTACTGAAGGTCTGATAATCATGGAACATTTTTTTACCATAATATGAAATGAGAAAATAGACAATATCACTCTTTTTTCATTTGCTTACTTTAAAAAATGTAGATAGCTTTATTTTGAGCTGAAAAATTCTTTTGGAGCATGTTAATTAATTTATTTGAATAAAGGTACCATCTATGAAGTAATCTAGCACCCAATGATACTTCTTTTGGTTTCTATTCACAAGGTGGTACTTGATCTAAATTTGGAATTTGTTGTTAATCAGGCTGGTCCATAGTTTTAATGAATGCCAGTTCATAAGACATTTGCATGATTATTTATTCCTTTAAATAAAAATTGATTTAAAGCACAAAGGAGTTGAACATTGCTTCTTTAGAGTCACTAGAGAGCCATAAATTAGGTTTTTGCTCATCAACAGCAAATAATAAAGTTGAGCAGTGAAAATTTGTTACACTGCTTACTTATAAACATTTTAAATATCTAGAAAATAGCCTTTCTCTGAAACTGTTTCTTGCTTTACTATTCCCTCATTCAGAAACTCAGCAAAATGTGAGAACATAGGTAAAGAAGGCTCATTTGTATTACTCACAAGCAGAAAACAAATTCTTGATTTGTTTTGCGTTTGTTGGACCATTTCTATGTAATATAACTATTTTGTCAAAGGATTGAGTTCATTCAATATACTTGGGGGAACAAAAATCAACACCCCCACACTCCTCCTGAAAAAAATTTAACCAAACAAAAATATGACCTCAAGCCAACAACAGGTTGATATATCTGGGAGAAAAACACAATAGAAAACCAGGATATGCATACTTTGGACTATGCTTTCTGGTAAATCAGATGTTTGATTAACTGATCACTGTTTGATAAAAAAAAAACAAACAAGCAGTAAAATTATCTCTAGTGAGCTTCTCCCAATGTCATTGAAAACAAAAAACCCCAACAACACAAAACAACCCCTCACACCACTCATTCAGGCTATGGTATACCTGGCAGCATAACTTGTGATATGCTAAGAAGGTAATAGCACATATTGGGAATCATTTAATCAAAATTTATAATGATTAATAATTGTTACTTTGCACTGTTAAAGATGGGTCTTGTCAGCCATAATGGATAAAATTTGTTTCTGGGCCAGTTTTGACGTAGCTGGGACTGAAACTGATTTTTTTTTCTTGCATATTTTGTTACAGTCTCTGCACAGCTGTAAAAAATAGAATAAGCAACAGGCTGTGATTCTCCTAACTTCTGCTACTTTCTGTGACTGGATAATGCCATGAAGTAAAACATGGCTTGAAACACATTCTGCTAAAGTGAGGATTATTATGGTTTGCATCATTGAAATCATCTTGCTCTGCAGGAAGTAAAGCCTTCTGACAGCTGTCTGTTTCTCAGCAGCTAATGGCCAAAGCTACTTTCTTGTTTCCAGTTTTTTGCTGAAAAGTCATGCAGTTTAGCAGAATAATAAGGCACAGAAGCATATGTCCCTTGACAACTCAGTGTTGTTGATAGCAAACCAAACTGTAAACCATGATTCCCTAGGGAAATCTCAAACACCTGCAAGTGCAAATATCTCCTCAGAAAGATGTGTATTGTGATGAAATCACTCAGTTACAGGACAGTCTGTCAAAGACATACCAAAGATTTTTTTATTTGTCCTAATCTTTTTATAACTTTGTGGCTGTCATTTTGGCCTCTAGATTTATCAAGAAACTTCTGTATTGTGAGATTTCTTAATTTCTGTGATTTGGTTTATACACCTTTTCATTTCTTAAAGCCACTAATGGAAGAGTACAGCTACCACTCTCTTAGGCAGAGTGTTTCCTCACATTGCACAGACATACATTTTGCACTGAAAAGAATTGGTCTTTCTACTTTTGGTTTTTTGGTTTTTTTTTCATAGCAGGAAATAAAAGTCTGCAAAGGAGATGGAATTAGAATGCATAGGAAAACAAACAAAACAAAATAAAACCTGACTAATCCTGTTGTTGTTTTATAACCAGTTAATAAAAAAAATGGTTTTGGTACAAAAAGAAAGGCTAGCCAAAATGCTTAAATACATTAGTCAAATGGCTTACTTTGAAGAAATAGAGAATCAAAATAAAAATCTTTACTGAAGGTTTCAAAATAAGCCATACTCTATTCATTTTTTGATCGAGAAAAAAACTGATTTTCATTGCTAATTAAAGAATTTTGTGCAACATTTTAAAAAATCTTTTCATTTGAGTTCAATTTCTTAGAAGAAACTTGTCAAACTAATTTGACAAGATATTTTAACTTGTGGTGAGAAGCTTGTCTATTTTTCCCTTTCTGATTATAAAATACTTACTGGATTTAATCTCCTAGAGAAGGCAGTGGTAGCATATTTTTTTCTCTGTGTGTTATACACACACACAAGAACCCCCTCCCCACCACTTAAATGAGTCTTCCAGAATTGAGCTAAATATATTTCTATAGCTGTAAATTGCCACATAGATTGTAAACCAACACATTTCACTAGAAACCCCACTGACATCACTGAATTACAGTGCATTCGATTATTATTGTTTGAAAAGAAATGCAATGGCAAGCCATTACTTCAGTTTTTTGGTTTGTTGGGGTTTTTTTCTTTTCTTTTTTTTTCTTTTTTTTTTCTTTTTTTTTTTTCTGGAATATAAGGAAAGCTGGTTTTATTTTTTTCTATCATAAAAACTAAGAACCAGTTTCAGACTATGAACATTTTCATATTTCTTATCTGTTGTTTTGTCTAAATAACTGTGCTGAGCTCCCTCATTAATACATTATAATTGAGTTCTGTAACAGTTGTGTTAAACTGAAAATTCTCCAAAGAATCCTCTGGTACAACTCAATTGATTTTCAAGGAAAAGAAAATCCTCTGAAGTATGTCACTCCTTTAAAGCTTGAACTGAGACTGGGAAACATACACTGCCTACTAACCAACAATTCTTTTTGTTTTTTACTCAGGCTCCTCTTGTTGCCGAAGATCGCTTTAAGAAGAATCTAAGTAGTGTTAAGGCAAGATTGCAAGAAATGCACTTACTATAAGGATTTCTAGCAGTAAAATCATGCAAAAAAAGACCAAAGCAAACATTATAAATAAAAATGCATAATTATATGCATATTAATCTATACTTTCAATAGCCTGATATTTTCAGTGAGTATGGATACTGTGCAGAAAAAAAACAGGATTTACGTGAGAGGTAGCACAAGCAAGGAGTTAACTGGAACACACTGAAGCTGATGATTGCTCTCTGACCTGAAGGAAATAATCAGTTGCCTAGTGCATAAATATAATCAATACACTGGCAAAGAAGAGTGGGATGAAAACCAATGCTGCCAAGGAAGTGACAAGTGGCAAGAAGAAGATGAAGTGGAGGGTATATTCTACATGGAGGGGAAATTATTCTTGTGGTACATCAAACTGTCATATCAGTTTGATGAAAGTGCAAAGTAATTGATTTTAATGATACTGGGAGATTTAAAAGGAGGTTACATGCTTAGACTTAAAAGCTGCACAGAACTGCCACTTTTTAATTTTTCTAAGACTGGTTTATATCCATTTATATTCCAATGAATTTTGCCACAACTTTGCCTACAACAGTATCATGATCCTTACTAAGGAACACAGAGTGAACTGTCAAGGAGACTTTACAAAATAAGCACTGTGTCATTAATTAGGCAGGATCAATTTTAAGAAACAGAACAATTTATCAAAATTATTTTTCCCTTAATCATTGAGGGCATTATTATCAATATTATAAAGATATAGAGGAATTGTAGCTTCTGATTTTTAATTTGACAGATTTTCTTTTGTTTATGCACTTTCAGAAAGGAATAAATTTTAAGAGAGTGAAAAAGTTGAATTGGGCATGCAGGGACAGCATTATCTTTTATGATAGGACTTCACTGGAAACAAAATATTCCTCTGAATTATCAGAACATTAAAAAATTACAAAAGGATTGTCAAACTTATGTGCTGTTAAGAATTCTCTTTTCTCAAAAAAAACCACACTGGTCACGTGGCATTTGCATACTTCACAAAATAAAATATATGGTTTTTATTTCTCTTATTTTTACTGCTAAATTATTAGCTTGTTTCCTAATGCTGCACCTAATAAAAAATATGATGGAACCTGGAATAGAACTACTTCTGAATCTTTTTAATGGATATTTATAATATGTACAAATAGAGATATGCATCTTTTATGTCTTAGACTTTAGACTTAGACACCCCAAAGCTAATTACTGTAATGCATTTCCTAACATTTTTATTTCACCATCAAAATAATCTAAATTGAGCAGGGTAATTCTGGTTTCAAAGCACATCTAAAATGTCTGATAAAGGACTACTGCTTGAAAAGCAGAAATCCTAAACAGACCTCTGAGAGAGTCTACGAACATGGAGCACGTGGGTATGTACTTCCAGCTGAACATAGGATTATTCTCTGTTGGAAGAGGGCAGAAATTGACTACACAGGGGTTCTTTACAGGCCTAATGTCCAGTTGAAAGGGATGTCTCCTCCCTCCACAAGCTTTTGAAGGCCACACAAAAATAGGAAATCTGAAAATAGAAGCTATTACTATTACACTGTCTCAAGGAAGTATTGTGAGTTTACTAGAATGCATTCAATGAACACCTATGGATCAGAAAGTTTAAGGAATCACAAAATTAAAAGATGAATAAAAAGGTAAGGAAAAATTGTCCTATTGCCAATTTGAACACCATGGGAAACCATACAGCAGTGTTGTATTTAGCAGTGATAAAATTATACTGAGAAGCAATTTTTAAGTAAAAATCATGAACCATAGAGATTTTAGTAATGTGAAGCAGAACAATATACCTGATAGTATTTCTTCCATTCTGCAAGCAAATTGGACCCCTTTGTATTGTGAATCACTTTGTTGTTACTGCACCAGTTTTAAACACAGCAAGGTGTCTTAGAGGTCTAAAATTCTGTGAAAAAAAGAAAGGTGAAAAAATTATGAATTAAGTAACAGGAAAAAAAGCAAAGAATGTTTTCTTTTCAGATACAGAAGGAATTACTTGAAACATTAGAATGAAACTGCTGCTTGAACCATTCAATACACTATTGGGTCAGGAAAAGGAATAAAACAAATGGTAGAAAATGAGTGCACACTGAATGAGATCTGGTCTCTGATCAGATAGCAAGGAAGATTGGGATCAATCAACTGCCTGTGTTGCAATTCACCATAGTTATGTAATCTTAGCGTGCCAAATTCCTGTGAGAATTACAGTAGCTCTCATTGAACTTGTATGGATATGAAATACAAATTATTCTGAGAAAAGAATCATGAGAGGCATCCTCTTTTTTGACTGAAACTGGATGTGGGGGACTGGAATTCTATGACAGTTCATATACAGTAAGAATAACATAAACAGTGAGGGATCTGAAAGGTACACATTACCTTGGATTACTTAGTTTTTTGTGTTATTAGCCTGCTGTGGAGGGAAGGCTAAAAATTTGAGAGCATTTTAAAAAACAGGAAAATAATTTTTTCTCTTTGGCCAAACTATTCAATAGAAGGAGAGCCACAGAAATATGTCTGATACAGAATTTTTAATAAAATAATTTTTGATACCTCCAGTTTAAATGTATTTTAAGACTGTTCTTTGTGGCCAAATTATCAGTCTTGGTCCAGTTATGAAAGATTGGTCAAGATAGGTCAAAAATGACCACAGTTAAATTCATCTTTGAAAACTTTTTGCCTTTTCAAAAGTTCAGAAGTGCAGGTGAGTCACTGAAAAGATTATTAGTTAGCATTGGTATGTGCACTAGATTTTGCTGGGTCTGAAGCTGATACAAAATGGTCAGAATGATTGTATTTCCTCGTATATAGGAACTTATTGTAATTTTTTATCTTCTATTTCATTATATTTTTCAAAGCAATCATTTCATTTTAGGTGTAATTTCACAAGGAAACTACATCCATGAAGAACTTCTCACCTTTTTACTTTTATCTGATGCTGCAGGTAAGCATAAATAAATTTGTACACACAGATCTCAAACCTGAGTATGACTTTTATGAACATAAATAGATGTAAAATTCGATATAGTAATGTATGCAAGCCTCTTAAACAACACCAGAGACAAACATCAAGACTAACTACACCAAAAGAAATACAAGAAATAACAGATGAAAATAATGCTAAATAATAGGAGTGACCAAGAATTCATATTTGATCCTTTAATTTGAATGTTACCATTCCAATAGTTAATGTCTACTCCTACTTGGATAATCACTGGAAACATTTATGTTTTTATCTTTGCAGCTATGATTAGTACAAGAGGATACTGCCTATCTTAGAGCTTTTTGATATTATGGCCATAAAAGTAAGCAATAACCATCAAAGTAAAGAATTATATCTTGCCACCTTTACTCCTGCTGTCTAATAACTACAGTGAATTTTAATATTTTGAGACATAAGCAAAGAAAATCAGTGATTAGCTAAATGTAATTCTTCACTGCTAAATTATCTCAGGATTAATTTCTGATTTTTTAAATCTACTTTGTAATGGTTTGCTCTTGAAAAAGCACTACATGAAGCATAATTTTATTTATCATTAGACAGTGAGAACTTGACAGTACAGGAACATTTTAGAAAATTGAGATGAAACATTAGAATTGTAAAGCTAAAAGCACATTATGCCATTCTGTGGATGCTGTCATTCAAGCAATGTTTTCATGGTTCAACACAGGTTGATCTCTTTAGAGGAAGCATTGAGTTATAGGAAACTGAGATCACTTTATTTCTGAATGACAATATCAAAACAGGGCCACTAATGTACTTATCTTCTCTACTTAAGCCAAATGGTCTTAACTTTTCCAAAAGTTTCCGTTTAGAGCCACCTTATAGGATTTACAGAAAAGTCTTAAGGAATATTGTCAGCATCACAGAACTATGGAAAACAGTTCAAGTGTTTATTTGGAGGGTTCTGGTGGGTTTCTTTGGTGGTTTGTTTGTTGGGGGGGTGGTTTTTTTGTTTTTGTTTTTTCATTGGTTGTTTGATTTTTATTTAAAAATTTGCTTGAGAAATTGCAATGTCAGTTTGCAGTAATTCCGAATAGGATGTGAGTATATTTCATACTCTTAAAATGTATAGATAGATTTGCTTTGGTGTTACTAGGTAATTAATATACAACTTTGTTAACTTTCCCAGCAAATGTATCCATCATTGTCACTTAATCACAGAATCTCAGAAGCAAAGAACAGTCTGGGTTGGAAGGAGACCTCAAGGGTCATCTAGTCCAACCTTTTATGGCAAAAGCACTAGAAAGGATGGCCCAACACCCTCTCCAGCTGAATCTGTAAAGTGTTCAATTCTGGGGAATGATCACTTCCCAGGGGAGATTATTCCAATTAATCTTTTGAAGAATTGTCCTCTTGTGTCTAATCAGAATCCACCCAGGAGTAATTTGTACCCATCGTTCCTCATCTTTTCCATGTGACTCCTTGTAAAAAAGGGAGTCTTCTTGCCCTTTGCAGCCACCCTTCAAATACTGGAAGACCATGACAAGGTCTTACTTTAGCCTTCTTTTATCAGGATGGAAAAAAAAAAAAATCCCTCAGCCATTCTTATGCCAGGC
The DNA here is from genome assembly GCF_037042795.1 of Molothrus aeneus. Taxonomy (NCBI): domain Eukaryota; kingdom Metazoa; phylum Chordata; class Aves; order Passeriformes; family Icteridae; genus Molothrus; species Molothrus aeneus. The sequence goes on along the minus strand of NC_089647.1, from coordinate 70,143,736 downwards.
TTCCAAGTTCTTAAATGGTCTTTGTGGCTCTTCTCTGATCCTTGCCAACCTCCCTATATCTCTATTTAGTACCATGGAACCATGGAATCATGAAATGTTTTGGGTAGGAAGAGATCTTAAAGATATTTAGTTCTACCTCCCCCCACTACGGGCTGGAACATGTTCCACTAGACCAGGTTAACCTGGTGTTAAACTACTTCAAGGATGGAACACCCATTACTTCTCTGGGCAACCTGTTCCAGTGCCTCGTCACCCTCTCAGTTAAGAACTTCTCCCTAGTATTCAATTTAGACTGACTGTTTTTCAGTTTAAAGCCATCCCTCCCTGTTCCTGTCACTGCATGTCCTTATCAAAAGTCCTTGTACAGCTCTCTTGTACCTTTAGTTTCCAATAGTTTACAGTTTCCATAAAATCCTTTATTAATTTGTATAAATTTTTTTTTTATAAAAAGCTGGCAGGTTCTGTCTAAATCACAACAGAAATATTGATCTTACTTTCATGGTTTTATAGCTGAAGAAAAGTTGCAACAAAGGAAGGAAAAAGTGAGGTGTTTGATCAAGTTTGCATCTTGAATGAATTATCTTTTAATAGTGAGAATTGAATTCACACCAAAAAAACTAATGAGAGAGCATGTTCTATTTACTTCCAGAGTGAGTGTCAATGAGTAAACGAGTACCAATCATAATGCAATAATTTGTTAAGTTTTTATTACTTTCATTGGCAAATTACCTTAAACTTTCATTCTCTTGAAGATCAGAAATAGAGTGGAGGCAGAGATGCTTTTTATGTAGGAAAATTTATTATGAAATAGTGCATTAACAATAAACTTATATCGGTTATATTTTTCTGGCTTTTATTTTTACATAAAATGGTATTCAATTAGACAACTATTATCTAAATAAATAAAATTCATACCGTAAAATAAAATTTAACAATATGTATGAACTCAAAATTTTCAAGTACTCATCCTTAAAATTTCTAGTGTAGTTTTTTGCAGTTGTGTGGTTTAATCCCAGCTAGCAACGAAGCACCATGCACCATTTATTTACTCTGCCATTCCCTGCCCCACAAGATGGGAGGGGGAGGAGAATGAGACAAAGGTAAAATGTGTGGATTGAGATAAGAACAGTTTAGCAACTGACATGAAGTCATCTCCTGCTATTACTAGTGCCACTACAAATGGCAAGTAAATGGAGACAAGAATAATAGAGGCAAATAAAACCCAAGGGAAAGAAAACAAACAAAACCATTATATACTCTACAGTTACTAACTACCCACTAATGCCAAGCCTGTCCCTGACAGTGATCAGCCTCTTCTGGCCAATTCCACCAGTTTGTGGACTGAACATGCCCTTCTGTGGTATGGAATATCCCTTTGGCCAGTTTGACTCGGCTGTCCTGTCCCCCCTGGGTTCTTCTGCATGCCCTCACTGGCAGAGCATGGGAAACTGAAAAGTCCTTGACTTGAGATAAGCACAGCTTAGCAAAAACTACATCAGTGTATAACCAACATTATTTTCATCCTCAATCCAAAACAAAACACTGTTTGCACCAGCTAATAGAATGAAAATTAACTCTATCCCAAGCTCTATCTGTCCAGCCAAAACCAGGACACATGGTTTTTGTGGTTTTAATCCAATAATTTAGAGAAAAAAAAACTTTAAAGAAATAATACATATATAAAGAAATAATATATATGCCAATTTAGTTCCCATTATTTCTATTGATTTAGATACAGACACATTTATAAAGATTATTTGTAATTCCCATTTATTAATAACTTGGAGAGCAAGTCACACCTTGCATGATGGATAAAATTAAATGTCTACATATCTGTATTTTTTCCTAGCTGAAGTTAAACTTACCACAGTACGCTGGTGTAGCTGGAATAGTAAAAAATACAACAGGAGTCTGATAGCTGGGAAAGAAGATAATGGTTTGAATAAGCAAACTCTACAGCTTTTAATTTCTTTTCCTCTTTTGACCCAGGTAGTCTTCTGTATCTGGCTCTTCCCACAGTTAATGACTGCTTTCAGAACTAAAGTTTTCTGGTTCCCTCAAAATGTGCCATCTTCCTTAGCTTCCATAATATTTATCCTGGATTATCCCTCTTCTTAAAGCACTGGTTTTTTCCCTTCTAACAGGATTCACATAATAATTCTTTCTACTGATTCTGCTTGACAGATCTAGGAATCAGTAATTAAAAAAAAAAAAAAACAAAGACAAAAAGACCCAAACTAAACCAAAACAAAACCAAAACAAGACTACAGAAATAAACAACCCAAACCAAATAAAAACAAGAAAAACAAAGAAAAAAGCCCCTCAACCAAAACAAATTTTCAGCTTTGTATCTATTTTTCTTTGAAGACATGAAATTGTCTGAGTTGACAATTTGTTGAATCCATAATATCTCCTTTCCAAAACATATTAATTAAAATTTAAAGTCTGCCAGGTCTAATATATTTCACATTGAATGAGTAAGTCATCATTGATTTATCCTATTCGGGGACAAATAGTTTCATTTGTTCAAAATACTTGATGTCACTTTGTTGCTTCAGTTATGAACAGCCCACAAAGTATGTCCAGATTTTTCTTTTTTCTTGCAGTGGTCAATTCAAAGCTTGATTTTTGTGGATGTTTTGTCAGTCTGAAATCACAGTCAAGATAAGTCTAAATTCTCATACACATTAATTGTATATTAATGTAGGGTTTCACACACACAGTGGGATCTGAGCGGTTTTTACTCATCCTGCCCATTTTTCTCTGAATTTGAAGGTAACACTGTCATGCAGGAGTCAAGCTCATTTTTTCTCTTTAGCCTTAAGCACACTGGCAAACCAATCAACAAAGTGATCAACCCCCTTTTTTGTCATAGAAGCATGGGAAAGATTTGGATTTTTGTTTTCCTAATGTATTATTCATGATACATCGTAACTTTTTTTCCCCTTCAATATCATGATTTATTCTATTCCATTAAGATACAGTCATGGAGATTTTTTGTTCCTATTATCACTTTGGTTTTTCTAAGCTTGAAACACTGCTATTTAGGTTTAAGTGATTGACAGGCAATTAGCTGCTCCCGGGTCATTCACATTGTTTTTAACTTCTCAGTCTATGAAAGAAAAGAGGAAAAAATATATTTTCCAGATAATTTGTATCTGAAGATAAGGTCCAAAGATGAGGGTAATGTCTTTTCAAAAATGTTATAGGAAGAAAATTATTGTCTTTTAATTTCAATGTCAACAGATTGTTGAATTGACAAATTATTGAATTGACAGATAGTAAAATTATTTTAAATGAAACGCATTTCTGTAAGTGTATTGTGTTTTTACACCTGCATTGCCTGATTCATTCAGCTTTTACTGTATACTTGAGGACAGAAGGTTAAACTATTGCAGCAAGATCAGTAAAAAAGATGTTTATTTCAAATAGCTGCAGAGGAACCTTTCTGAATGATTAGCTGACCCCATAAAACAAAAGGAAAAACTCCAAAATAAGATAAAATTGGAGGTTTTATTTTGCTAAGGAAGTTGGAATAAAATACTAATAAAAATATTGCAAAGTATTTTATTACATAATTAAAATGTATTTTCCATGTGCTGTAGACTTCTCCTATAGCAAAAGCTTTTCAGTTTTCAGACTACAAAGAAGTAATGTCGTTTTGTACAGAAATGCTCTTTTACATTGATGTAAAACTGATAAAATATGGTATTTAAATTATATTCAGTTAGAAATTAGTATATTCAGATGTAAAATAGTTTTCCTTTAAGGAAAAGGTGCATCTCTTAAATGTTAAGAAAGACACTTTATGGCTTTGGCTACGCATATCTTGTGCTGATGCTTTACAGAGCAGTAGTCAATACTTGTTTGTTTTCTATTTCAGAAGAATATATCAAAACTTTTGATTTTCTTCCTTAGAGGATAACTGAAGACATTCTTTCTTCCTGGGCAATTAAAGAGATAAAGGGAGAAGAAAAAATTAAATTAATAATAGTAATAAAAAGCAGAAAGATTTTTTTTGTTAAACAGCCTTTTTGACATTCTCTTTTCGACCCATATGATTACCTAGGCAGTGTGTAGAAAGTAATGTATTCCAATTTATTACAGTGAGGCATTAAGGAGAGATAATGCTTTAGTGTTAGAGAATAAGAACTTCAAAATTCTGAGAGAAAGCATAAACAATTTAGGATATAGTTCAGTTTCAGGACAGTTCTGCAAATACACTTTAAAAGAAGTGTATTTAAAATATTCAGGGAGGAAGACTGGACATGTAAGAGCTTTGGGAAGACTACAGCATGAATTTATGTGCTCCTATAACCAAAGATAGACTTCAACTCTGTCTTTGACCAGAGTACCAGAGGAAAATCCCACTTCAAGCAGAAGTGAAGTATGATCACATTAAGCGAACTTGAGGCCATGCAGAAGAATTTGGATAAACTCTGGGAGTGGAGTTCTGTGTAATTACATTGTTCATGCTTGCTTACAGCTACACCCAAGGATGTCAGTGATCAAGTGAAGAAGTAGGAAATAAATAGTTTGCTATTTAAATGTGTTCATATATGTTTATACATGCAAATGCTTAGAATTAGCTTAAGATATATATGTTTTCTCTCTTTCTTCAGCATCTGGTTAAATATTATTATTCTGAAAAGTAATGTCCTTAATCTTCACCTTGGCATCAAATAAATATATAGAAGAGTTTTTTCACTAGCATTTTATTCTTGCTTTTTTAAAATCCCCTGGCTGTAACCTTTAAGCAAGGGTGTTTAAAACAACTCAGCAGATTGCCGCATGCTGCATGGCTTTTAACCTGTTTGTTTTAAACATGAATTATCTATAGCTTTTAATATTCCTGGCACATTTCCTCGTCTCACAGCGTGAAGTTCATTATCCTATGCAAGACAAATTAGCATAAAGACAGCCAATTTTAACTGAGCATCAGCCTGAAAAAATGGAGGGATTGAACTATCAGTTTCACACATGGGTCTGTGTCATGGCATGAGTCAGATAAGCTTTAGATGAGGATCAGCAGACCAGCACTGATATTGTTCTTAGCAGTTCAGCAGCCAGGTTCAGTGACTTTTAAAAGACTGAGTCCTCACAAAGAGCTCTTGAGTAGCATCTTGCAAGAAATCTGGCCAGAGCTCCTTGTTTTATTTTGCCCTAGCTTACATCTTGTTTCTCTCTCAAATCTAACAGGTATATGAAGGAAAAAAAAAAAAGAGAATTTTAATAATGAAAGTAAAAACGTTGATTTTATTTAATTGAATTTAATTCCTTCTCAACACCAAATGAATGCATTAGACAAGAAATTATTCTGCTTAGTTAAAGGCTTGAATATGACAGAAATATATTTTCTGGGGGGAAAAAAAAACAGATTTCAAGATATGTGAAAGTTTGTATATGAAACCATACAAATTGTAAGGTTATGATAGCTGTGCAAAAGCATGCATTCTTTGTCTCCATGGAAATCCTTCCTATCTCCATCTGAGAGGGAAGGAACAGCTGGCAAAATCAAAGCCAGCATTATCCCTTCAAAATCAAGAACAATACACTGTGCACAATCAACTTTCCTGGAAAGAAAAATGCTTGTTTGCTCAAAAGCTAATGAAGTGCACATGCCTCAAAATAACAACTGGGAAGTCAGAAAGTGCCCTAAGCTCTGCCAGCTCTGCCAGTGTCATAACAGGGCTCTCCCTTGACAGTAACTGTGAATACTAGATGAACTGAACTATTAAAATCAAAAATGATTGATGCTTATTCAGAATCCTCACAGAAGGCTGCCCTTGACATGGACAGCTGAAGGTATTCAGCTAATAAACTCTCAGTGTGTTAGTTTAGCAAAATGAGAGCCAGAAGATGATCCCCAAGTACCCCTAAAAGTTATAATTGAACTTTGGCAAGACATTTACTTCAAGTAAAAAATCTCCCACTTGTCTACCCACAGTGTTATCTGAAGGTACCTTGTGTATTGACAGCTGTCCAGCAATCTGGAATTACTGAAATTTTGGCAAAAGATGTGTTCAAGCTTATATGGTGGATAAGCAAATTAGACGTATTGAGCCAATAGCTTCTCCACAGTTTGACTCCTGTTGGGTGCTAGCATAATAAAAACATAGTTTTGTTTTCACTATATCCTTTGGAAACCGGGATCATGTCTTATGTTTTCCTTTTCTATTTCAAGTACAAACTGCTAGAATGATACACAAGGAAGAAAATTCAAAAGCTCTAGAAAGTGGTACAGAAGCAGAATTTCTAATATTCTGTGTCTAATTTATCCTTCTGTGCACAAGCTCCCATAGCTGCAGAACTGCTTACCTGGAAAGATAATGTATCTAGAACTGAGAGGTAGGTTTCAGTTTGCCCCTTAAAATGCTAGGTCTGGGAAAATCCCTGACATTAAGTTCTACATCTTGGCACTATTTTATGAGGGAATGTTCAAGTCCTCCCTTACTGAGAGAATGGTTAAGTGAAAGGGCTTGGAAAAAGGGAGTAGAGTTTCAAAAAGGGAGTAGAGTTTAGAGTAGAGAATTTGAAGTATACTCCTTCAAATTCTCACCACAGGCACTATGAGACTGAGGGATTAATGGACTGATAGAATTATAGAACTCTGGAACCACAGAATCGGTCAGGTGGAAAGGGACTTCAGGAAGTTTATACTCCAAGATCCTGATCAAGCAGGAGCAGCTCTGAGGTCAGAAGCCCTTGCTCAGATTTACATTGAGCCTGATTTTCAAGGCATCCAAGAACAGTTAGAAAAATCTCTATGGGCAACCTGCTCCAAATGTAGTTTTCATGTAAATTATGGTGAAGGACTGGATGAAGAGGTGAGCAACAGAAAATGTAAATGTTAAAGAAAGATAATTCATTATTTATTTTGGTAATTTCCATGATTGTCTGATTTTTACATCTTGATTGATTAAGGGGTTTGGTTTTTTGGGGTTTTTTCCTTTTATTTTTGTTCTTCATTGAATAGTTTGGGGTTGATTCTGTAACAAAGATGCCATTCTGTAATAGTGTAGGCAAAAGGCTCTTTGCCATAATAAATGAAAATTCTATTGATATAAACTTTAACTTAGGATAAGAAACAAAGATATCTTTATGAGGACACTGTTAGCTTGTAGTTCATTGCAAGAAAAAAAAAGCATTTTAATTTAAGCATTCATAAATTGTACCTATTAAAGAACTTCATTTTTTATGTGATATAATAAAAACTGTATTGCCATAAACACTGTGTTGCCACAACAATACCATCTGAGAAACTTAAATCTGTAAATTTTGACTGTTTTGTGTTGTCTGGCATGTCTATAAACATTTTTTGCACTTTAACTTTTACAGGCTGTATTTAACAGATTATTGAAATGAAAACAAGTATGTACGGAGGCAGCTGAGAAACTTATGTGTATTTTTGCAGATTTTTTTGAGTTAAATATGCAGTACAAATCAATGCAATGTAAGAAACATGATGCATCATTGAAAACAATTGAATAGGTGAATTAAATGCCTCAGGTTCCATGCTTTTATTCTATAGAATATAAATTGAATATGAGACTATAGCACTGATACAAAGTGTTAAACTCTTGAGTTAATTGGGTCAAATAGTAGACCTTGAAACTGATCAAAAAATTCCAGTTTTCATGCAGTTTATCACCTACAGGTTTATGTATTTAGAAGACTTCATTAAGAACCATAGTTGAATGTGTCAGCAAGCCTCTCATGATGGTTTTAGCCTATTACTCTATGATGTGGTCATCCGAAATTCTGACACTGTGTTTTCCATCCTTTTTGCTGTTTGCGTATATACTTTCATTGTTTAACAAACCTTACTGAAACCATGCTTTCATTGGTTATGAGCTTTTTGAGGACTCACATTTTATGATTTTTCTGTCCATATGTGAAACTATCATATAAAAACAGAGGTCTGTGAAAGAGTTACCAGTGACTTACACATCTCATGTGCTGCAGTCCCACATCAGTCTCCAGTGTCCAAAGAATTTCTTTGTTTGCAACTTAATTTAAAAGTTGAGACAATGTTGAACTGAAAATAGACTTTACTATCCATTCGATGTAAAATTATCATAATATAAAGGGGATGAAATAATTATTCTTGCAGTATTGAAATGATGGGCAGAGAAGCCTGCTTGAAAGATTTTTACATCAGCAGCTAAAGTGTGTCTAAAATGGACAGCATAGCAATGGTTCTATAACATGAGGGAGAGTTCAAATGAAAGTGTCAAAAAGGTACCATAAACTGAAGTGAGAATGAAAAGAGATCAGGAAGAAGCAGAAAATGTTTAAGGCTTTTCAAAATAATATGTTCCAGTTCATTCATCAACAGTCCCCGAAATAGACACCTAAATAAAGTATGCTGGTAACCTATGCACTTTCAGAATATAATGGACAATTGCTTAGAAGGCAGTTTTGCAAATAAAGAATTTTTTTCCCCAGGAAAAAAGAATTGCTTCTACACGAAACGCAGTTTGTATAAATAAAAATGTATCATAATATCCATATAAATACATCATAAATATATTTAAAGTATATTAACACAAAATAATACTATTTATTTTATTAAGTTATCAAAATTTTCTGTACATACCTCCTTTTTAAGAATTGATGTGACTAAACTAGTACATGTATTAGATCCTAGGTTGTGACTACACTGTCTTCTAGCTTCCCTAGATCGTGTAAAAATATTTTCCATCTCTACTCCACTTATTATAAACATTAATACTTTAGAATGATAGGAGATTTAGTCCCTTACATGCTTTCATATTCCAATCTATAAGCAGTTGCTGTGTGAAAGTAAATAGATAAATTAGAAATTATCCACAAGTAGGGTAAAAAATTAATTGAAAATACTATCTAGTAGTTCAGTAATTGGATATTTCTTAGGGAAGCAGAAGAAAATGTGTCTCTTACTGCAGACTCTTTTTATACTTGGAATATATTTGGTGGATTAAATAGTTGTCTGTGATATTGTGCCAATGATGTCTGAAGACAGATATGTTTTGCTTTCTCATTGCACGCCATATGAAATTCAAACCTAATATTGCCCCTAGTTTTATAATCCACCACAATTTAATAATTCAGATATCCTCTGCTCTTCACACAGGCTCATTTTTTTCTGAGATTATTGCCAGAAACTGAATTTGATAAGGGTAAATAAAACTACTTTTTCTGACAGGGTTATTGTCTTTAAAAATGAACTAACATTAAAACATTATGGTGAGATTCTGTCTAGGACAAAGTGTTCTCCTCATGCAATAATTTTAAAGCAATACTTCTTCCATCTGGTAAATGGAATTCATAGTCTTTGGATTCAAATGGTTTTAATGAAAGAGCAATTGTCTTGGCAAACTCACTCATAAAAAGTTCCATTTTCACTGAAAGCAGGCTAGTTGAGATTTTGCAGTTCAACAGAATCCTCTTATCTGAAATTAGCTCAGTTATTTGCATACATACAGGCCACAGATGGAAAGAAGATTCAAAAATTAAAAACACCATCTGCATTTGTCTTTAATGACATGTTATATGGAAGTCTGAGATTCTCATTTTCAATAACTACACTGCAAATTTGTTCACAAGATCTTCACAGTCCTCTTCTGGTTTGACCCTGCAAAAAATTACTATAAAACCTATGTATGTTTAAGATAATCAGAAGTACTTATATATCTCTTGTGATTAGGGACGCAACAAAATTTTTGTTAATAAACCATTTGGAATATGCTAGCATAATGTATATATCAGAATATTTTTTTTTGTCAGTGATTATACTCCTAAATATGAAAGACATAAAATTTTCTGCAATTGCAGTCAATGACTATGATGATCAGTTACATGGGTCCATAACCTTATCAGGGACAAAATATAAGAGACAATAGTAATATTTGTTTTGCAACACAATCACTGTAAACTGAGGGCATTGTAAGGCCCCAAAATCACTAGACAAGACTCTTAGAAGGGCTTACAGTTTTCATGTACTTGGAGTCAGACACACAGGAGAAATATTGACAAGATATTCTCAAGTAGTAAAAAGATCAAAAACTTTACCGGCAGATTCAGAACAATGAAAGACCTTTGGGAAAAGGTCTAGAGCAACATTCAATCTACACAAAGCACTTGTCAAAGCATTAACTTTGGCTCATTCAACTGAGCAAAATCTAAGCCTGTCTGATTGCAGACCATCAGATTTTAGTAACTAATAAAAGTTACTAAAAACATTTTCGAAAACTCTGAGAAGGGTGAAATAGAAGAAAAAATACAGAAAAAAATATAGAAAAGAACAAATATAACTACCATTCCTGTTTCCAGTGGTGTACAGCTGATAGAAATTCTTAGGAGGACATAGGGTCCTTCCTTCCTTCCTTCCTTCCTTCCTTCCTTCCTTCCTTCCTTCCTTCCTTCCTTCCTTCCTTCCTTCCTTCCTTCCTTCCTTCCTTCCTTCCTTCTTCTTGACAGACTTTCTAATATTAAAATAAGATTCTCTTTTCATACAGCCACTTATAGATCTCTGTTTGAACTGGATCATAAACAGCAAGCTGAAGAATTATGGTTGCTGTCAGGCCAGTATGACACAGTGTGCTGATAATTTTTCTCATTAAAACAACTGCATTATCTCTGCATCATGCAGTTTTATATGGATATGATGTGTCTTTGTACTGGTGGTGAACATTCACATTAAATAAAAGAGGAAGTTGAAAATCAATGGCATAAAGTGTTGTTGCAAGCGGTGACATACTTAAAAATGGCAGATAGTTTTGGGTCTCCTTTTTAAAATTCTATGTTTTTCCTGTTGTGTAAGGAGAGAGAATTTTGTTCCCGTGCTAATATTTAACTATTTGGCTGACGGGGGCTGTAGGAATTAATTCTGATGTAACACTTAGTGTTTTTCTATAATTCATTCATACTACTGCCATCTTCTCTTTCTTGTTTCAGTCACCTGATCTCAGACAATAGTTTTTAGTGCCAAGGGAACTTTAAAAACTCTTTAAGAAATCTGACTATCTATTGTGAGTTAACCCTGACTAAGCCACTCACTCACTGTCATGGAGGGAAGAATCTGAAGGGTAAAAGTGAGGAAAGCTGTGCATTGAGATAAAGACAGTTCATTAAGTAAGGCAAAAGCTGTGAACACAAGCAAATCAAAGCAAGAAATTGATTCACCACTTCCCATTAGCAGGCAGGGGTTCAGCCATTTCCAGAAAAGCACTATTGAAGATTAGGGTAAAGAAGAACCAGCAGAAATTAATCACTGGTGTGAAAATTGGAATTTATTTCTACAGGAAAAAATGCTGGCATATCTGACATGTATCTTCTGTGCTCCATTCAGCACAGCACACAGGAAAGGCTCCAAAGATGTTTTCCTGCATTCATTGAAGATAGATGATTATTGCTGAAGAATCTATAAAAAGAAGAATGAAAACTGTGTTCAGGAAGTACCAATCTGACACCTACAGTATTTACTGTCCTTTTTGACCAGAGACACAGACTGTAACTATAATTTTTGTGAGGCATGTAAACTCAGCTGATACTGATTTACTATTGATGGCCCACATTGGTCCAAATCCATTAATGCTATCTGAAAATATGGCCTTAAAGGTTTCAAGGGAGGAGCCTGCAACAGGAAAAGACAGCAATAAAGCCAAAAGAAAGCTATGCTTTCATTTCATAGAACCTTTATATTTATTTTCAATACGACAAAATAAAACAAGCATAAAGATTTGGTTTAGAAATAAATTACAAATTATTTTTTTAAGCATAAATGTACATTAGCAGATGAAAGAAAAAAATTCTGTTTACATGGAGCATGTGTCTCCACAAATAAGTGAACTTGTGTGAGCAGAAACTTTAGAAAATAAATTGTTCTTCACACGTGCACATATCATTCTGAATTACCAGCACATTTTTAATCAGCATGAAGATTATTGTAAACAGTACAATGTGATTAGAAGCAGACAAAGGAGAGCAATCATTTCAGAAGAGGCCCTAATGATCAAATCCATCTTAACATGGGCATGTTCAACTCGATTAGAAGATGTGAACACATGCTGCATACAGAGGAAGAATTATGACCCTGAACCTTCTGGCTAAAGTCTTGACAATACAGCCCAGCCTTACAAAGGCATAAACAGAAAGTCTCTGCCAATTACACCCTTATAAATGTCCTTAAAAAGGGTTGAAAGAGCTTCACAGGTATGCCACATAGTAATTATACCTACTAATGATATATTGGGGATGTAATTTTAATTTATGTCTCATTAATACATATTCAAAAAGTATGAATAATGCTCCAATTTACTGGTATAACATTAACTTTTAGTTACTAAATTTAGAACCTCTTTTCTAAGACAAGTAACCTGTCTCCAAACCAAGGCCTCCAGAGAGACCAACAGCTGAGTGTTGTGAGGGAATTTTATGCCTAATGGTTCACAGGATCAAAATGTAAAACAAAGCATTAAATATCTCCAAAATATACACAACTTTAATTTAAAATTCACAACTTTTCTGTAATCAATAACATCTGTAATCAATAAAACTGATTAACTGAAATATTATCAGATTTGGATAACCAGGTCCTTTGTTAATTTCTATAATAAACCTAGGAAGGATGAATTTTCAGTGAAAACTTCCCCTACAGCATTGCCTCGGTAGCTTAACTTGGCAGAAAATGCATGAAATCAGCAAAAGCAAAAAGAACATTGTAGCATTTGGGAATGTAGAAAATGCTGCTTAACCAGCATCATTGCTGTGGCTGCCTGCAGGCCAGTTTAATTAGGCTACAATTCATATGCAAGAAAGTAGTTTTGTAATTACTGTCAAATGACCAAATCAATGTATAAAACCATAGGAGGATTATGCATCCCCAGTAATGAACCATACTGAAGTTGACTGGGATTTGTTAGCTAAGACACCTACTTATCAAAAATTCTCTGTAAAATGTGTAAGAAAATAAATACATTTTTGTTCAGATATTGCACCATTTTAAAGAATGCACCTCAGTTTGCTGGATTCAACTATGAATTTTTTATTAGATGCCTATACTGATTTTTTTACCAGACATATTTGTATGGATGGGAAAGCACAGTTACCAATTTCCATTTTAAAAACCATATGCCTTTTAGCAGAAAAGTTATCAGAACTTTAATATTAAGGGTTGGGCATAAAGCTGTCAGAACTAATGATGCAATTTTTGGTTATCTGCTTTAGTAGCAACATTAGATATTTTTAAGACACTCAAATTGATTTTCTTTTTGATTGACTGTAATCTTTAAAAAAAAAGTTTTGTTAAGATGATACATATCTAGGTAACAAGAACTATCCTTTAAACTATAATTTAAACTTTACTTTAAGCTATAATAAAAGTAACTATACTTTAAATCAGCATGTTACTAAAATAAAGTTATTTCATTAATTAACAAAGAAAGACCAGAGGATACAGTGATTTTTCTGAATGTGGCTTATCGCCACAGTGTCTGCATTTGAAATATTTGTCTAATATTTCTGATTACCATATATTTAATTTATCAGAAAAAAAAGTCAAACACTAAAAAGCATGGATTATAAATAAAATTAAATTCTATAAGAAGTCTTTCACTGGGTGTATTAAAGAAGAAAATGAATCTTACTTCCTTCTTAAAGGCATAACATGAAGAGGTTGGTCTGAAGAACATGAAAATGAAGGCCTGAAGAGGGCACCTAGTTTTCCCTAAAGCAACCATATTTCTTGATCTCCAGTATTATTTTCACTAAGCATGTTTTTTCTGTGTCCCTGTTCTGAGACATCTGACTTGCAAATAATTAGATACATGAGCAGAGTTTCACTATGCTATTTATGGCTACATTAATATGGAGAATTTGCCAGAGATTTCAATGGTATGATAAGGTAGAACAGGAATTTGCAAAAACACTTAAAACACCTCTAGTTCAAAAGCAAGATGTTATTCCATTCTGTGGGATATAAGAGCAAAATTATTAATTACAAATAGTGTATATAAACAGATATAATAATCTAACACATACACATATCCATGCATACTTATCCTTCCATACTTAGAACACTAAGCATTCTCAATACAAAGCTCCAGATGCTGAAAACCTCAATATACAGGATTTAATTTAATCATCTTTTAATTGATGATATGTGCGTTCAGCTTCTGTTGCAATGTGACAATCACATTTATTCTCTATGTTTAACAACTCTGAGAGGTTTGGGTTTTTTCTTTTGGTTGATTGGTGGGGAGGTTTTGTTGAGTTGGGTTTTTTCCCAATTGAGTATCTATGGTACAGTTGTATATGTTCATCCCTCATCTTCTACTCAGACAAGAAAGATAGTTAAAACACACACAAAAATGCATATAATATGTTGAAATTTGATGTTCAGTAAATGCAGAGGGAAAGGAAAGAAGACAGAAAGAAGAACTGATTATAAAATTTTGAAAACTTCTGAGAGAAATCAAAATATTTCCTGATTAATTAAAATAAAGTTTTCAAAAATTTTAGTCACAAAATGAAATTCCAAGGTGAATCCTTCAACTTTTAATCTATTAATAATGTTTGCATGTTCTATTTACTACTGAAAGTTACATGAAATCCTAATTTTCACCAAATTTTAATTCTCATAAATTTCTAAGCTGCTTCTCAAGCTAATTATATTACAAAGAAGTGTGCTTCTTCAGTGAAATTAAACAGATCACCGTGCTCTGAACATGTGATATGTCTTAGAATGTTTTAGAGGGTGTAAACCATAGCTATTGTTCTTAGCTAGGGAGCAAACACAGGGTTTTTTACTCCTTTCAGGATTGGGAGCTGCTGTGTGGGAGATGTCACTTGGTATCCTCCTTTCTTCTCTTCCGTCCGAGCTCAGTGGTGAAACAAAATGTTTTGCCAAGCAAGTCTACTTGCTAGTCAGGTTTCTCAGCCACAAACTTCTCAGGTCTTTACAATAACAGTTTCTTCATTGCTACAGATAAATAACTGACAGGTAGTCTGAATGTCCCTACCCATGAAGTATATTTTAAGAGTGCAAAGTTATTCCCATTACGATGATGCATTTTCTTCTGATTTGTACCAATAAATTTAGCTTTCTTATTTAAAACAGTGTTATGGCAACCTTCCCAGAGCAGATGTCTGTCAGCAGGAGAAAAATCTACATTGGAAATTCTGAAGACAAAAAAAAAAAAAAAAGAAAAAGAGCTAGCAAAAGCCATTTAACAACAGTCAATGAATATTGTGGAAAAAAAAAAAACACAACAAAAAAAGTTAAAATCAAGTCAAAATCTTGCATTTACTTAATCTTATTTATACCATTCTATCTCCTATAATCCTTCAGAAAATCTATCATAGGATTTGAAATGCTATTTTCTCTCATTAACATTTTTTGAGTACATTTGAAAAAACACAGCTGTATTAAAAAACTTGAAGAAATAAGCCATAGGCAATGAATATTAAAATACTTTGAAAAATGTTCAAGTTTTTATAAACTTTTTTTCTAGAGTTTCTGTCTATAACCACAGCATAAAGTTATTTTCCTAAGCAGTGTTTTTTTACATCTATTTTAATCTCATTTCTTTAATTAAGAACCACGCAGAGATGTTTTATGCCCTTTAATTGGTTATTATGAAAGTAAAATGAGAAAAAAATCTAATTTCAAATATTTGATGAAGAAACATGCTTCGGAGGTTATATATACACCCATGAACCATGAAAACATGCACAAAAAGAAATTAGGTAACAGCATACTCTAGATAATTTCCCCAAATTCTTAATTCCAGTCTAACAACCATATTAAACCAAAACAAACAAACAAACAAACAACTCCCTGTCACATTTGAAATTGTATAAAACATTACATTAGATGGCAACCTGAGAGAAAACTAATTACATTAATGCATATTGCTAGTCTGAAAAAAAATGTTTCCTCAGAAGATAATTTATAACATGTACTTCTGTCACGGTTTAACCCCAGCTGGCAACTAAGTTTGATATAGATGCTTGTTTATAATCCCATCCATTCCATGGGATGGGCAGAAGAATAGGGAAAAAGGTTAACCCCATGGACTTATATAAAAACAACTTAAAATATGAAGCAAAATATAATAGCAACAAAAACAATAAAAATAACAAGAACAACAAGAATAGTAATTGCAATGAAAAGGGAAAAGAGAGAGATGAATAAAGCCCAAGGAAAGTAAGTGATGCAAAATACAATTTTTCACCACTTTCTGACTGATGCCCAGCCCTACCCAGTGATGATCATCCAGTGATGATCACCCAGTAGTGATGATCATCTCCCAGACAGCTTATATAGACAGAGAATGATAGTCTATATTATGGACTATCCTTTTGGGAAGTTCAGGTCAGCTTCTATGGCTGTGCTCCTTTCCACCTTCTTGTGCACCTGCTCACTGACTCATCATGGGAAATTGAAAAGTTCTTCTCTTTTGGTAAAGCCTACTCAGCAACAACTAGAACATCGCAGAATCACAAAATATGCTGACCTGGAAGGGATCCACAAGGATCATCAAGTCTAATTCCTGGTCCTGAACAAGATCATCCCCAAGAGTCACATCATGTGCTTGAAAGAATTGTCCAAACACTTCTTGACATCTGTCAGCTTGATGCTGTGACCATTTCCCTGGTGAGTCTGTTCCAGTGTCCAACAACCCTCTGGGTAAAGACTCTCTTTCTAGTATCCAACCTAAACCTCCCCTGACACAGCTTCAGGTCACTTCCTCAGGTTCTGTCACTGGGCACCACAGAGAAAAGATCAGTTTCTGTCCCTCCACTTTCCCTCACAAGGAAGTTGTGACTGTAATGAAGTCTCTGTCCAGTCTCCACTCTCCCAAGTGAACAGACCAAGTGACCTCAGCTGCTTCTCATGTGCCTTCCCCTCAAGGCCCTTTGTCATCTTTTTTGCCCTCTAGTGGTTTAATGTCTTTCTTATAGTTTGGTATCCAAAACTGCACACAGGACTTGAGGTGAGGCTGCCCCAGTGCAGAGCAGAGGGGACAACCTCCTCCCTTGCCTGGCTGGTGATGCTGTGCCTGATGCACATGGTTGGCCCTCCTGGCTGCCAGGGCACTGCTGACTCAATTCAATTTTTTGTCCACCAGAACCAAAAGGTGTGTTTCCATGGCACTGCTTTCCAGCACCTCATTCCCCAGTCTATCTGTACACCCAGGGTTGCCCCATCCCAAGTGTAGAATCCAGCACTTTGTTGAACTTCATGTGGGTAGTGATTTTCCAATCCACTAATTTATTTAGGGCCAGACAATATCAAAACCTTTATTGAAATCCATAAACAACAGTAAGTTATCAACATTATTCTTATCCTCAATCCAAGCCACAGGGCTGTACCAGCTACTAGGAAGAAAATGAACTCTATCCCCTATTGAAACCAGGACTGTATCCACTCTTTATTCTATACCATTTACACCATGTCCATGTCCCTTGATTTCTGCCTTTTGATAAATACACACAGTTATCATTCCCTTAAGTCCTGTATGGGCCATCTCTATGCAATGTCTGTTGAGTTTGTTTAGTCCAGAATTTGGACTCCATCTGTCATAACTATCTTTCAGAGTAGAAAAGATGGTGTGAGGCGTTGAATTACTGCCTGTTGAAGTCAGTTCTAATTCCATCACTTCTTCTATTGTCTGGCTACATCAAAGTTCATTCTTCATTAATCTGGAAGATTTTTACAAAAGGGAATCAGTTTCAGATTCCCAAATATGAAGAGGTGGAGACAGGTGTCACCAGGTGTCACAAGGTGTTCAGTGCAGTGATGGGCATAAAGAAGTGATAATACAGAGTTTTATAGAAATTTATATCATTGGACATTCAATTTATTGGCTATTCTTAATTCATTGGCTATTCTCACCCCAAATCCCTTGAGATACACACCAGACTTCCCTATCCTCCAGCATTACCCACAGAGTGCACCCAGATCTTTGAGGAGAAACAATCCCAAGAATGGGTTTTTCTTTTTTTAAGGCAAGAATAACCCAGACTATTTTCCACAGCAGGTTTTTAATGTGTATTACACGAACTTTATCCCATTCTACAGTACATAAAAGCTTTTATTGTACAGGGCCAGTCTGATCAGCAGGTTGTCTCTTGCTCACTAACCACATGACTTTTACTAAATTATTATGCCAATGATTGAAGGTACCCCTGTTGCTCTCAGTGTAGTCTTTAAAAGAACATTGTATCTACATTTTTCCTGGAGGTTGGTGAGCAATAAGGAATGTGGTATTCCTACCCAATGCCACATTCTTTGGCCCACATGTCTATGAGATTGCTTTGGAAATTAGTTTCATTTTTGGATTCAGTTCTTTCTGGAGTACCATGTCATTAGAAGACTTGCTTTTCAGGGCCCAGGACAGTGCTCTGGGTAGTGGCAAGGGACACAGCATATGTTTCCAGGCTTCCAATAATTGCTGTCACTTCTGTACATGACACTTGGCACTTGCAGGTTTGTAGAGTGCAATAGTCAATCTGCCAGATCTACCCATATTTGTATTTCAGCTGTTGCCCTCCATACCTGAGGGGCTTTAACACTTGGTTAATTGCAGCACATGTTTCACATTCTCATATAACATGGGATTGTGTCCATGGTCAAGTCCACCCTTCAATAACAAGGCCATCATTGTATTACATCTCTCTCTTGGTGGCCTGAGGTGTCATGGGCCAACTGATCCAGAAATAATTCACCATTATATTGCCAGTCCAGATCCAACTGAGACACTTGAATCTTAGCAGCCTGACCACCTGTGAGTTGTTCTGGTGATCTCCAGTGGACAGCGTCAGGTACATGAACGCCCTCATGGCACACCTTTACAGCCAGGTTCTCCACCCAGGAGAATGGCTTGCCTCCCCTGGGCAATGCCTTGTCACAGATGGGTTTGTATCTGCCCTGCCAGTCGGCCTGATTCTATTGCTGCAGCCACTGCCACATTTGCCATCATCCATGGATCAGTGTAAAGTATTGGCCACTTTTCTTGTTGAGCAATGTTTAAAGCCAGCTGGAGAGCTTTACTGTGAAATTGCTATGTGAGTACATAAAAACCTCCCATCTATCACTGCTTTAAAGCAGAGTAAAATTTTAAATATGTTCTCCGAGCCTTGATACATTTTGTACACTCTGTCTCTGAGTGATTAGCATCACAAACTGTGCTTTGTGACAGCACAGTTATTTCTGTTCTAGTCCAGATGATGGGTCCTTACCAGGTATTACTCAGTCTGTGAAATTACTGTTTCTAAAAGATTGATACAAATTCAATCCCATCATTGCAGGACATTGTGGGGAAAAATACTGGAAAACAACATTATTTTTTTTTCTCCTTCCCAAATACAAGAAAAAAATAATGCAGAGATTGTATCTTCTCAAAATATATCAGGATGATGCTTTTTAAGGCCTATGTTTTGGTCTTGTTTAAGTTGTAATATTTTATGTATTAGCCTCCCTAAAACTGAATCCAGAAACATGCTTAGTTTAAAAGATTGAGTGGGATTACATAGCTTTGTGCTGAAATAAATAAATAAATAAAGTAGCTTTCTGATTAAGGTATATACTGGCTACTTGACAAGTAGTTAGTCTCCTTGAGTTCTCTCCTCATTATTCCTGTAGATTTCAATCTCAAAGAAAGAAGGTTTTGTCCAGCACTCCTGATAAGGGTCTGTGAATTAAGTGGATGGGAGGATAAGATACTTTTCTTGGACCACTGAATGAGTTCAACAATTTTTATCTTTCATAACCTTTTTATAACCTCCCATTTTGTTTCATCTCTTCTGCTGTTTTTCTCACAGACACAAATCTCAATTCTACCTTTAAAATCTTCATGTCAACCTCTTGACTTTTTTTTTCCAAAATGCATGAAAGACTCGTTTCCTGTTGTAAATTCCCTTTCCTCTTTTAAAGGGATCTAATTAGGAGAGACACCAATTACAACCGCTCTGTACTAGAACAACTTTTAATTAAGCCGTTGTTATTAAGAGCAGATAATTGTCTGTACAATACATTCACATGCTCCTTCCCATTAGCACACAGCACTCACAGATGCATAGTGACAATTATTAATTGTTACCTGTTTTGAGCAACAGCTGACAGGCCAGCCATAGCTGTTAACAGAAGCAGAGTCACAGTGTGGCTGCTAGATTGTTTTTCTCAAAGTCCTCAAGAAGGGTCTTCTTCCATCAGGTGCTTACATGCTCCTGAGGTACTTGTCTGCATAAAACACCTACCACCTTCATGGATGTTCTCTGAGTTGCACAAACCCATTATTCATGTTGGTTTACTCTTGGCCTTAAGTATAGGCAGCAAACTAAGGACGTTCTGAATTCACCCACACTTGTGGACCCAGCAGGGCTGTGAGTCTCCAGAGCTCATCAGGTATTAGACACATTTACAAGATACTTCTCAGCATGTATTTTTCACTCTTCAGCCTGCTGTTTTTCAACAGATATTTTTCCAGCTGTATCTACTGGCATCTGTAGAACCTGTTCACCAAAACTCATACAGAAGGAAATGTTACGATGCCCACAGCCAGGCCGCTGTTACTAGTGTTTATGAGAAGCTTTCAGTTGTTAAACACAAGTGTTTCCATTACACTGAATGTTGCCATATGGGAAATAGCTCTGTTCTACCCTGTAGCACTACATAAGCTCCATTCTTAATAGGACTGTGTGAGTTCACCTCACCATCAGCCTTTATCTATCACTCTTTTAATGGTCTCTTCCCTTTAGCAACTGTTTTCATAAAGTTATGGATTTCATATTTTTTGGTTTTTGCAGCTCCTATTAGAAAAAACAAACAAAAAACCAACAAAAAACCCCCAACCAAACAAAAAAAAAACCCAAATACCCAACTTTTTTCCTGCTTTGTGCAAAAGCTGTGAATACCTGTGGGTTTCCTTGTCAGGGAAGGCAGAGAAAGGGGAAAAATCTTATTTTGCAACCAAACATTTTTACTCCATTATCATTTGACTACAGCACTGGTAAATACCACATCCATATTAGTTATGAAAATTATTGAGCATGTGACAATATTCCAAGCACCAGTGTTGAACTTTGCTTACCGAATAGGACAGTAGTTCCTAACCAAGAGTGATGAACTGTCAGGAGTTTTGGCTTCTGTGGCAGCATTTAAAATACCAGCCTATCATTGGGAAAACATGTTTTGGAGGTTGTATAATAAATACAGGTTTCCTAGGGATCATGTAAGCATGAGATACCTGGAGACAGTCTTGAAGATATGCAGTTATATATACTTATTTCTTGCCATATATTCATAGTGGAAAGTATCTCTTTTATCTGTATTTTCACCCATAGTTTACTGACATCCCCAGTCACTATGTATAAAGCAGGATCCCCAGCTACAACTCATTGTCCACTGTACACTGAAGTATTTTCGCTCCCTTAATTTGCTAACAATATCAATGAACAAAAAAGATTGTCCACAAACTGACTAAATGCCATCATACATCTAGGACAGCATTATCATGGACACAATACACTGCATCACAAACTGAAGGTTTGCTTTAAAGATAAGTCTCCCTGCCAACTTACTAAGTCCCCTGAATGATGTAAAAAATTATTCCTCAGGGAGGTATCCAGTTTATTAAAGGGATTTTTCATTAGTTTTTCATCTTGATTCTGATTTTGATGAAAAACAATAATAAGAAACAGGAAAAAAAGATCCCAGAATTTTGCCAGGATTATACGAACCACTTCAGGTTCCACTTGAAAACTGAATGCATAATTTTCCTTTGCTTGGAACACTATAAATATGTTGAGGACAAAGACATACGCCCTTATTCTTTTATAGGTCTGCATCAGAAAGATATTTGTCTTGATTTTTTTCATATTCAGTTAATAATCTAAGTGCAATGAAAAATACAAATATGAAATGCACTATCTGTTCTAAAAATGCACATTTTATGTCTCTAGTATTGCTTACATGCTGCAAATCTTTCATTTCTATTATTACATGGCTACAGTGGAGGTAAAATTTTTACATACACAGATTTTAGCTGTCTCCAAGACTGATCATTCTCCTAGATAAATTCAGTTTTACTTCAGTCATCAGCATTATTTATCTCTGAAATAGACAACTTTCTTAATTCAGCACTCAGCAGTACTGTGGAAATATTGATCTGCAATCAACAGCAGACACAGTTATCTTTGCTTAAGCTGCATGTTTACTGAACTGCAAACACAGCAGTATTACAGGCATATATAAGAATTATTTCTACCAGAAAGGAAAAAAAAAATCATAGAAAGCACTTCATCTAAATGGCCTTGTCTGTGTTTTATTCTAGCACTAATTTTTACCAAAGGCACTTTCAGGGTAAACCATTCATATTTTCTTTTTTCTCCCATAATTTTTGTTCAGGATATATATTTGTTGGCTGTCTGGTTGGTTTTGGGAGTTTCTTTTATTTTTAGTATTGAATATAATGCTAGGAGAAATTTTCCTCCACTAATATAATTTTAATTTTTCTTTAAGCAAAGAAAGCTGGTCAATAAAACTGAAATTACTCTGAAGAGCTATTTCCATTATCTTCAGAGGTGCCCTTTTGGCAGGGAATCCCAACTTGCAGGATTTTTAAAATACTTCTGGCGATTCAGGTTTGAGTAAACAGCCAAGTCCTTTGTCATCAATACAGTCTGCTTGATTTTCACAGATTGCATGATTAAAGACTATATTTATATTTAATACATACAGCTCCATAGAGAATTAGTGGAAGGTATTCCTGTTTATTCCACAGATTAATTAAATTTGATCACAAGTGGAGGTGCATAGAATAGGGAAAATTCTCTGTAATTTAAAAGGGATTCAAACTAAAATGGGTCTGTTGAAATGGTACCAGTCTTTTTAGACTGTAGTCTTTACAGTCCCATTATATGAACATAGAAATATAAAGTGCAAATTTTGGAATAACATTTAGTGTCAGTGGCAGTAAATGTTAAATACATTTCAAAATTTTTCATCAAAGCAGATCACCTTATTTTATAATTTAGCTGAGAATAAAAAAAATTGAATAGCCAAACATACAATAAAAAGGCTGACTTTAAAAAATGGAACTAATAATTGAATACCTTAATCCTCAAAGTCAACTTTTCAAATTAAAATTGCAATTAACTGGGAAGGGTTATATATATATATATATACATATATATATATATATATATATATGTGTGTGTGTGTGTGTGTGTGTGTGTCTGTGTATTTGCAAAGAATTTTAGACACTGTAATGACTACAACTGACTTTGAAATTATGAATATTGCAGAAAACTTATTAAGAAATATTTATATTCACTTTCTAGGATATTAATACATATTGAACATCATAAATACATGGTCATTCAATAATTCAGTGTAGCATTTTTAATTGTCCTTGTCATCTTAGTCAAATTTTCATTATTATAACAAAAGTAACATTAGTCAGTAATACCAGCCCAATAAGTGGAAAATACAAGCAACATATCAAAACCACAAACAGCACCTACCCCCAAAAAAATCTACAAATCCTTGCTGCATAAAGTAAAGTTTAACTAGAATTTTAGCACCTAAATACAAGATTGTGATTCCAGAAAATGACTGCTAAGGAATGTAAGGAGTTGTAGATAATTTTATTTAACTTCATACTCTAGATTTTGTAGTTTTTCAGAGCCATGTATACCACCCAGCTGACAGATCTAAGCTTTCAAGCCTTTTTAGAAACCTCAGGCTGTTTGGACATTTTCAAATCAGGCAGGCACTGTACTGACAGGCTCAAGCTGATCTGATTTTTCAAAGACATCTGACATGCACATATCATCCATACAAGAAAAACACAGCAACCCCACAGCCATTGTCATGCAGAATGACAGCCAGAGAGAGAGGTGGTTCACATTAAATAACAGCCTAATGCCTGCAGGAGAATGGAAACTGAGGATCAGTTCTAAAGTTCTAACCTTGGCCAGAAAAGTTTGAATTTGACATCTTCTGAGGGGACATTCGAGCCCCCAGGTTGGAGTACAAAAGCTACACAGCCAAGGAAAAAACATGGAAACAAAGAAGTGAGAATATAAATTACAATGTGAGAATATAAATGTGCATTTTCTAAGTTTTAAAGTTTTACCCACCAGTTGGAATCACAGTCCAAGGTAACTAGATATCACCATGAATTTGCTTGATGAACAATAAAAACCCATCATAATAATGTATTTCTATCTGGGAAATCACTTAAAATTCAATATTTATCCAAACTTGTATTTCTGTTTCTATACAGAACAGTCTCATTACGACTAATTTAAAACAAAAAAAAAAATCCCAACTAAACAACAACAATCAAAAAAAATTCCCCAGCAAAACAAAACAGAATCAATCACATTCCCAAAAAAGGAAAGAACTCATCTTGTTTTGATGCCAAGACTCTTTGTTTTACATAGATAAATCCCTGAAAAAAACTATATTGAATGCTCTCATAAAATTGCAGTGCAAACACAACTTATTTGTTTTAAAGTAAAAGACAAAAAAATGACAAATCTTGGAACGTGGGTGCTCTGATTAATACTAACTTAGCCAGGCTGTATAAGGCTGACAGTATTCTTGATTTTATCCCTGGAACAGGAAAAGAAATGCTTCTGAAGATGCACATAAATAATGTATATCAGTATTATGATTAGGCATGCATAAAATGAACAGCAGATATATAACTGCACCTAAATCATCCACTTATCTTCAGATTAAAACCCTTTCTTTTCATCATAATGTGAATTAAATTAGGCATAGTAAATCTCAAGATGGTATAAAACAATATTGATAAATGAGCCCAGTTTTCCAATAGCTTATCTATACCACCATTATGTCACTTCCAACATGAAATAACATATATTTCATTAAATGAAACCAAGGGATATCCACACAAAAAGTCAAAACCAAGTTATTCCTTTAACAAATTTTTGGATAAAAGATCTTGAAAATGAATGTTCATTAAAAAAAAAAAATCATTCTGCATGCTCATGAATTAGTATTCATGAGTAAGTGATACAGGTGTCCTTCTTCAACTGCTAATAAAATTCTTCCCACCTTATGATCTGTATGCTCTTGCACTTTACTCCAGTCTAGATTATATGAATCTAGAAGTATAAAAAGCACAAAATATATAGGAACACAATATATCTCTTTAGGAAATAAGAGCTTAATTTAAATCTTAACATAAACCATTATTTGCTTGAAAAATGCCAATTTAACCCCACCCCAAAAACTCTGTAACTTTTCAAAAAATGTAACGTGCAAGCTGTTTCAGACTACCATTTCAGATATCCACAGTACTGTGAGATTTGTCCTGAAGACATTTTCTGTGCAATAACTCATTTCCACAGGATAGGTCATTATTTATTTATTTATTAACCTCCTGACTTGAAAGAGAATAATATTTACCTTAGAAAGGAAAAATAATCTATAAATTTTCTAAACACCTCCAGTGAGGCCCAGCACTACTTGTCTCTGTAACAACCGAGATTTTTTTATATTTTCTTCTGTTTAACGGAATAATTCAACATCAAATTAGGAAAAAAAGTATCTTCTTGCTACTTTTGGGACTGCAACTAATTAGTGCAAATCATAAGTTACACAAAAAAATCAAATGTTTACTATGAACTTTTTTTTTACTTTGGGATAATTATTTAGAAAAATGAAAATATATCAAAAATATATATAAATTTTAAAATTTCTCTTAGCAACATGTCAGTTTCCTTTGACCTTCTGAAAATTCCTGATTTAGTACATACTTGCTCATAAGCTCCAGTTACACTCCTGACTAATGCAATTAGATATGATGTCCATAAGTTTACCTATGCTTAAACAATTCTGTCATCACACCACAAAGCAGATGTAATACATAAAATATATTTTATGTTCTGAATTTCTAGCTTGGGTATAATTAATTATCTTTTGATGATTAACCTGTTTTAGGCAGTAATCAAAATCACTTCTTTTAGCACATCTGAGCCTCATTCTATCAACACAGTGTTAATGCAGCCAAAATAATCTGTCCAGGTTAAAATTACTTTCATTCTAGGACTTTTTTATCAATACTGTGACATACAGCACACACTGCTGTATCTGCCTTTTAAAGTCTTTTTTAGTATTCTAAACACATAGGAGTGGTCATGATCTTTTCAGGTATGTGAAGGCAAATAGCAACATAATTTATCAAAGCATAGTAACTTTGACACACAATTCTGACACACAAACAAACAGAGAAACCTGCTGCTAAGAAAGTCCCATTTATTCATTTATATAAAGAACTTCTGAAGCCAAATAAGGATTCAAACAGCAGCCATGTCCATCAATCATTAAAAACCCAAAGCAATACACAAAGATCTGTGTATAACCACTCAAGGGAACTTTCCACCAGATTTTAACTGCTTGGCTGACATCACTCTTTTCCAGACTGTAGGATGTCTTGTGAGAAAATAGGCAGGTTTATACTGACATGTTAGTTTAAACCAGCATTGATTACCTTTTTTTTTTTTTGTCCTGGAAATATAGAATCTTTTTTGTAACATGAGGCAGGCTACTATGCTATCCTACAGAGAAGATTCACCTCCATTACATGGATAATAAAATGATACTAATTTTTTATTTCCAGAGGGGCTTATTATTTTATTCATCCATATTTTCAATTTCCTACTAAAATAGCAGCATGGAGTGCTAAAAGGAGAGTAAAGGAGAGTAAAATAATTAGCTGAAAATATTCTAGTAAACTTGACTTTCAATTTATTTCAATTCAATTTATTTATTTATTATTCTGAAG
Organism: Molothrus aeneus; assembly: GCF_037042795.1. Taxonomy (NCBI): domain Eukaryota; kingdom Metazoa; phylum Chordata; class Aves; order Passeriformes; family Icteridae; genus Molothrus; species Molothrus aeneus. The sequence goes on along the minus strand of NC_089647.1, from coordinate 70,116,929 downwards.
AGAATCATTAAAACCTATGCTGGAGGGCAGTATCTCATAGACTAGAAGCAGAGGTGACATAAAAGGTGTCAAATTATTACCTTAAAGAGAAACAAAGACAACAAGACATTCAAGGGTTGAATACTCCTGCCGTAGTATAAAGGGGAAAGCTTTATTTCCAGTTGTTGAGCCATCCTGGACCCATAGTAAAGAGACTGTGTAAAGCTAACATGCTGTCCTGGTTACCCTGGGGTCTTCATACCCTTCAGTGAACCAGATATCTTCTTAAAAAAATAAATGTATGTGGTTTTGGCTTGTATTTGAATTCTGCAGTTTAGAGTTGCCTCTTTGAAAGTCCTTGAATTTAATCTGAACAAAGGTTACCCAAATAAAATATGTTAAAGTTTTGTCATGAATCACAGCAAGCTAATTTCATCTCAGCTCCACAATCAATCCAAGAAACCTGATCATGAAGATTAGAAATGCAAATTTTAAATGGATTAAAAGTTCAGGAGATATTTGCTGTCAAGACAAGGACAAATAAACTTGACTTTCAGAACAGTTGAAATTATTAAGCATTCTTCAAGATAAAATAGTGCCAGGATTTCAGATAGTGATCTTTACAAATGAACACAACTTTAGATGGCTGGGAACCACTGACTGGATTCTAAAAGGAAAACAGAACCAATGGCAAAAAAGTCAAATTTAATCTGAAAAGTAAAATATCTTCAATTAGGAGCAAGAAAGAGTACTAAATTTGAAAACACTTAGTGAGTAATGAAATGGCCAGCAACATACACACATTTAAGCGTTGTTACCCACAAGAAAAGTGTCATTATCAAGATAAGAAGATACCAGAACTTGATCATAATACAGACAAGTGTAGACAGGATAATGTCTCTAATATGTGTAACTTTCAACAGTTTGATGCTCAATGCTCCTAGCTTGCTCTAGGAATATCTAACACATTGTTGATTTTTTTAGGAAGCTACAAATCTTGGAGTGATAGTTTAAATTCAAGAGAATCCAAATATTTTCTGATACCTACATCTTCAAAACTAGTTTTACAGTGTTGTCTTATTACAAAACTGTTGGGGAAGATGAAACAGGAAATCCTTATAAATGATTTTCTGGCAAAAGATTTTGAGAATATAGAAACTATAAGCGAGATTGAAATGAAAGCAAGTTTTGAGATACCTTCGTTCATGAAAAACTGGAAAACAATGGTGTGGCTGGCTGAAGGTAATCCCCTTTTGATGAAACAATACCCTCTGCTTGCAGACAGGTCCAAGGGTCAGAGCAGACCCTTCCAGCTTAGCAGAAGGAGTCCAAAGAATAGTTTTTAAGGTTTAAAATGTAACACAGTATAGTAATGTAATGATTCTTATAGGCTGTATGTAAATGCTATAGGATTTGTATCTTGTACTAGATTGGTTAGTGAGAATCAGAATATTCAACACAGAAGAAGATTTATTGTATTGTAACGAGAACTTCGCCTTCTTACCCTTTTGCTCTCTTACCCTTTTACGCTCTTACCCTCTCATCCTCTCTACCCCTCTCTTCTCTCGGGCCTGCTCCAAGCTGTGGCTGGCAGCTCCCAGCAGGGCCCTGCACCCAGGCCCTTGCAATAAACCACAAGTTCCACAACCTGGCTTCAGAGATCTCTCGTCTCTGTCTGTCCCGACCGTCCTACCCCCCTGATGCTCCTACACAAAACTTCTATATCTTCTCAGTGATTGCTCATGGGCAACTCCTTGCAGCACTGACTCTTTCCTCTTCACAGCACAGCTAGCAACTCCAGCTCTCTTCTCAGCCAGCTCACTGACTCTTTCATAGCTCTCATCTTTATTGGACATATCTGTGGCCTATTAAGGGCAGACCTATTCTTAATCCTTGGTAATTAGTACAGCTACAACACCTCAGGGGTGAAATTGCCTTCTGCATTATCTCTATTCTCTTACATTACATCCCCCCCCAGTTTTGCAGTGAAAAATTTTGATTCTGTTGCATGCTTCTATGTACCAAATGTAAGCCCCCATGAACCTTCCTTTGGTCCTATTTACATCAAGTCTTCCTTCTTTATCACAAAATTTCAACAGTGATTTAGAAGAAGTCTTCTATGATGGCTATCCATTTTCATATATTTAATGGAAGAATAGAAAAAAATACATACTAAGTTCTGGTCACAGAAGCCAGAGGACAGTGTCTATTCTTTCTCTAGATATGAGAGGCTTATGAGCAAGACTTGCTCAGTTTGCTACTTGATTTCAAGCTGATCAGGAGACAAAATTTATAGCTGTCTAAGGGTAAAAATGAATTCATAACAAAATTATGTATTTTTAACTAACTTGCCAGATCCTGAATATTGTTCTCTGTTACAAAAAAAGCCAGGATCTACAGGACTACAGTGAACTCTTTCATAGTGCAGGGACCAGGTGACTTAAAATGACCTTTATCCATGCTATTCAACTCTGCTGCCTTTCCAAAACTGATTTTCATCAAAAAAAAACTCATTGAAAATGGCCATTGCCTTATGCTAGATCCTAAATTTTGCTTAATTATTTGGCAGCTGCTGTTTGACCTGGGGCAAAATGTGCAACCATCCTTCTAATGGTATAAAAATACAGATCTTTGAGATTAGGGGCTTTAGGAATGAAAATTTGGCACACTTTTCTGTTCTAGTGCCACTAAGTTTCTGGTCCCTGCTACAGATAACAGAGGAGTGTTCATATTCACATGCATACTCTTGAAGACTTAGCTACAGCACTACTTTTTTTTATGTCCTTAAGATAGTGGTGCAGAAAGCATATCTTAAAAATCCCTTTATTTCTGAAAGCAGAATACTAAAGTACTTGTCAAGGCATTTATTTGAGGACCTGCCACTCTGAAAATTACACTTGGAGAATGTGTTATAGGACAAAAATAGGACATGGTTTTTCTAGAGACACCAAGTGAAAAGACAATGAAAAACTATTCAGAAAACAGTATGCAAATTTGAAAATAGAATCAGCCATTCATGCATCTACACACATGTATAAGAAAATTTATGCATTTAGAGTAGTAGTTTTCTTATACTATTTCATTCAGTTCTGAAACTGTCAAAATCTCATCTAAACACAGGGCAGAAGATACAGGGTTTTTGACATCACTTTCACAGTTCAGAATGTTAATTTTGGTGTATTTTTCCATTTGTTCAACATGAAAAAGTTTCCTGTATTTCTGTTCATATGAAGTTTTGAAAACGTTACTTTGGGAAGGATCATTCTGAAATTTAATGGATTGTTAAAACATGTCATATCTAATGCCTTTTAGTTTGTACTCATGTATCAAATTTTATTTAAAGATTTCTCATTGAGTAAACTCAATATTATTTTATTTATCTATCTAGAGTGCCTGCATGGAAGGTTAATTATAGAAAAGCCAGCTATATAGAGATATAAGAAAAAATCACTGCATGTAGTATATTCTTGATTCACTTCAAATTTACTCAGCATGTTCAGTAACAAACAGAAATGTATTAATCTTCATTAAAAAAAACCTCAAAAATTACTTTCATTTCAGTTTGCCACTTCTGATAAAATAAGAGTGAAATGTCAGAAAAATTTCAATTGGGAAGTAACAGACTCCAAAGTCCTACTCAGAACATGGGCACTGAATTCAGTCCATCTTTCTCATGTAATTTTGTTAATAATTTTACAAAGTGTGTTCTCAGAAGCGAAGGGTAGAATGTGGTGGTTTGACAGGAAATGTGTTTTTTGAGATGCTGTGTTTTTGGCCAATAGATATTCAGACTTTAATATTGGCATTTAACTTGACTATTGAGACATGGACACGCTTCTGAGAACACGGAGTTAAAAGCAGAGCTTTTTCTTGGGAGGGTCTTCTTGGGTTTCTGGCGGGAAAGAGTTCGGGTCTCTGCCCCGGCCCAGCTGCTGGCTGGGCAGGGGGAGGGGAAAAGCCATGTGGCCGAGAGAGGTAGGCCTGAGCCCCGGGTGGAAGGGTGGAAGAGAGAGAGAGAGAGAGACACTGGGAGCCATCGGGCAGCTCTTCCTGAGAGACACAGAGAGAGAGAGAGAGAAAGAGAGAGCCGCTGCTTGGGACTGTAACCTTGAAGCTTGATAAACATGGGCCTGTGCCGGCAGCACGGCTGGGACGGAGAAGAGGGGGGGGTTCAGCTGGCTGCTTGTAGGAGCTTTTAACCTTTTTTTAGAGAATGAGAACTTTACAGATCATTGACTTCTCTTAGAAAATAGAGTAGAAGATGAAGAAAGAAATGGGCCAGTGTGAGAGAGGTCTGGGCGAGTGAGAGATAGTAGAAGAATAGAGAAGAATCTTAGTGAGAAGAGATGATGGAGTAGCTTTTGCTGGACTCTTTTTGTATAGCCATGGACAGAACCATGTTCTTTGTGACACAGAGACTGCATTCTAAGGGGAGGCAATGGCTTCAGAACTAAGAAGGTTCAGTGTTGATGCTCTTCGGCCCCAGGGGGTGAAAAAATATGGGGGGGACAGGTGTCCCAAAGGAGAGATTGTGGGGACAGGTATCCCAAAAGAGAGACTGTGCCTTTTTTAGATCGGGACAGAGCATCCTTAAAAGACAACCCTAGAAGCAGTTCTGGTCCGTGTTCAGTAGTGAGAGCACTGGACATGAAAAAGTCACGATGGCAGATGTACTCCGGGCGGTGCCACAAGTGACACAGAAACACACGAAGCTTCGACTGTGTTTCCAGGGGAAGCCCATGGCACAAGAAGGACTCCTCTCCTCTTGATGAACTGAAGATTGATTGTCTAAAAAGTGGTGCTAGACCGAGAGTTAGTGATTTGAAGAACCAAATGTATTGTGTTAGAAATTTGGTGGGGGGAGGAGGAAATGCCCTTGTGAGGTTTTCATTTTCCCTGTGTGTGTTCCTTTTTATCTGTAGTTGTAGAGTAGTTAATAAAGTTCTAGTTCTTTTTCCCTAAGTAAGAGCCTGCTTTGCTTATTCCTAGTCACATCTCACAGCAGAAACCAAAGAGAAAGTATCTTCATGAAGGCACTGGCATTGTGCCAGTGTCAAACCATGACATTTTTGGTTCCCTGACCGGGAATCGAATTTTGAGGGAATGATAAGATAAAGTTGTGAGTAAAGCTGTGAGATGAGACCAAAGAAGAATAAGAACAAAGCATGTATTGAGTTAAAATCTGGAGATGAAAGTTTTCTTGTTTTGTAGAAGTGTTGAAGTATTTTGTAATTTTGTTAATAATTTTAGAAAGTGTGATCTCAGAAGCGAAGGGTAGAATGTGGTGGTTTGACAGGAAATGTGTTTTTTGAGATGCTGTGTTTTTGGCCAATAGATATTCAGACTTTAATATTGGCATTTAACCTGACCATTGAGACATGGACACGCCTCTGAGAACACGGAGTTAAAAGCAGAGCTCTCCCCTGGGAGGGTCCTCTTGGGTTTCCGGCGGGAAAGAGTTCGGGTCTCTGCCCCGGCCCAGCTGCTGGCTGGGCAGGGGGAGGGGAAAGCCATGTGGCCGAGAGAGGTAGGCCTGAGCCCAGGGTGGAAGGGTGGAAGAGAGAGAGAGAGAGAGAGACCGGGAGCCATCGGGCAGCCCCCCCTGAGAGACACAGAGAGAGAGAGAGAGAGAGAGAAAGAGCCGCTGCCTGGGACTGTAACCTTGAAGCTTGATAAATGGGCCTGCGCCGGCAGCACGGCTGGGACGGAGAAGAGGGGGGGATTCAGCCGGCCGCTTGTAGGAGCTTTTAACCCTTTTTTAGAGAATGAGAACTTTACAGATCATTGACCTCTCCTAGAAAATAGAGTAGAAGATGAAGAAAGAAATGGGCCAGTGTGAGAGAGGTCTGGGCGAGTGAGAGATAGTAGAAGAATAGAGAAGAATCCTAGTGAGAAGAGATGATGGAGTAGCTTTTGCTGGACTCTTTTTGTATAGCCATAGACAGAACCATGTTCCTTGTGACACAGAGACTGCATTCTAAGGGGAGGCAATGGCCTCAGAACCAAGAAGGTTCAGTGTTGATGCCCCTTGGCCCCAGGGGGTGAAAAAATATGGGGGGGACAGGTGTCCCAAAGGAGAGATTGTGGGGACAGGTATCCCAAAAGAGAGACTGTGCCTTTTTTAGATCGGGACAGAGCATCCTTAAAAGACAACCCTAGAAGCAGTTCTGGTCCGTGTTCAGTAGTGAGAGCACTGGACATGAAAAAGAAAAAGTCACGACGGCAGATGTGCTCCGGGCGGTGCCACGAGTGACACAGAAACACACGAAGCTTCGACTGTGTTTCCAGGGGAAGCCCATGGCACAAGAAGGACTCCTCTCCTCTTGATGAACTGAAGATTGATTGTCTAAAAAGTGGTGCTAGACCGAGAGTTAGTGATTTGAAGAACCAAATGTATTGTGTTAGAAATTTGGTGGGGGGAGGAGGAAATGCCCTTGTGAGGTTTTCATTTTCCCTGTGTGTGTTCCTTTTTATCTGTAGTTGTAGAGTAGTTAATAAAGTTCTAGTTCTTTTTCCCTAAGTAAGAGCCTGCTTTGCTTATTCCTGATCACATCTCACAGCAGAAACCAAAGAGAAAGTATCTTCATGAAGGCACTGGCATTGTGCCAGTGTCAAACCATGACACATTTGCTCATTCAAGGTTTGGGATTTAATTACCCTTATGGTGATTTCCCCCTGCCACCCCTTCTATCAAGCCCCAGATTACCTCATATTTTTAAAAAATAATTTTATTCACACATCATTCTAAGGTACTCTTCAGTTTGAGTACACTGGATATATATAAGGAGTATGTAAAATTCTAGAGTCTAATGCTATCATAAAAACCAACCAGTGAAACAATATTAGTCCATTTTTCCCTTAGGCAATACTTTACTTATTTATGTACTTATAAAAATACCCCCAGAACATACTTGCATGGGTCAAACATATCAGGCAATAAAAATTCATCCCCAGAATTTCCTCCCACACATTCCCCTACAAATATTTTCACTCTGAGCAAAGTCATCACATAAGAAACTAATCATTTTAGGTATGAAGTAACACATTGAGTAAGACTGAATGAGATTTTTAAGTCATCAAGTTTTGATCTTATGCATATCAGCTTCTGAGAATTAATTCTTGTTTCAAATATACCAATGTATTGAGTCTGACTAAAGCTGTTAAAGATGAGAATTTTCATCCAAGGTAAAGTGTTTCTGTATTTTAAGCTATCTGAAAATGTTGCACAGGATTTTGTGTGTTGAATGACACAAATATTTTTTTGACCCTTTTCAGCCCTTAGCTGTCATATTTTGCAAAAATACTCTTCAGGCAAATTTGTTATTTTCTGAAATTAAGTAATTCTATATATCTATTGTTTTTTGACTAAAATGATTGACCTTCTGAAGTCTTTTTCATAAATCTGTAATGCTCCTGAACTTTTAAATCATTACGTTTTCCCATCATTATTTCCTTGTGAAATATAGAAGTGGAATCAGAGATAAATGTATAAGTTAAAGAACCTGCCAGTTATGTCTCATATGTTTACTTCTTTGTAGGTTTTTTTTTTTGTGTATTCGAAAATCACATTGTCTCTCCATTCATTTATTTTTAGCAGAACTCATATTACTCTATTATTTATCACAGTCTCTTAGCCAACTTCATTCTTGAGTGCAACTTTATTTTGATACATTGCCATTTACAATGGAAAACTTCAAAACTTCCCAGATTACTCTTTCCCCCAGATTCTCTCAGAATTACTAATTTCTCTAATCCGTGTATAATACTTTGTCTACTTGTGTATTTGCTTACTGTAATACTCTATCATTCTGCAAATAAAACTTATTAAAATAGGCTATAGTTAAATATGGAATTTGCTTAAACATCTAGAAATTTCGTTATGTCAACAATGTGTAGGCCTCTGCTTAAGATAAAGTATCATCTAAAAGGTAAGTTTAAAACACCCCGATTAACTTAATGAGTAGTAAGAGAGAAATGCTACACTGTATTTTACATACCTGAATTGGATAATGTCAAGGGCTTTTTGCATGCAACTCTGGAGTCTGTTTACTCCTCACTATTCAGAAAGCTAGTATGGCTGTTTTCCAGTATTTGGCAGTATTTTATTTTTTATTATGTTCACACATTGGTGCCTTCATGCAGCTTTTTTCACTGACTTTAACCCACAAACCACAGTATTGTTTTTTGCGATTGCTTCTGATGGAAAGTGACTGGCACCAGCATGAGAATCAACTCTTCTCTGTTCTTTTTCTGCCCTTTGGTTGTAGATATTTGTCAATGTTAGAGGATCCAATAACGAAATTTTAAGCAGGGGTAACTATAGCAAGTATAAGCATGCTCTGATGAAATCAACATGGTAGCTACTATGTGAAATATGTTGCACAGGAAGAGCTTCTCCACTGGAGAGAATATCCAGTAGGAGATAACTTGCCTGGGAAGTGATATTGGCTTGGTCAAGGGGGAATGCCCTCTTTTTCTCTTTCCCCTCTCTCCCCTCTTTGATTTTTCCACAGAAGTAACTTTCACCATTAGAGTGGACATGTGCCATCAGCTGCAGACTCTGTAAATCCCTGTGTATATGAACTGGTCTTAACTGCCGCTGTGCAACAGAAAAACTTTCCAAAATTAAGAACAAGCAAATAATCCTAGCAGAACAGAAGCTACAGCAAATATGATGGAACCAAATTAATGTTTCACATTTGTTCCCATTCAAATAAACATGAAAAGAAATTGATGAAATTGAAAAAAATTAGAAAAATGTAACTTCTGTGGTGGCACAAATGAGCAAATTAGATGAAAATTTTTATTGTGCTGAGATACCAAAGATCAGGGAAAAATGAGTAGTGATGCTGTTCATCTTCTGTGCAAAGGAAATGCATCTTTACATTCAAATACAAATATGACTCCTACAGTGAGGACATCACCAATCTCAAGAGCATGAGATTATGGGTTTTCTTGTGCCCACACTGCTAGCCAAATACTAACACATGGGTGCTTGACCTTGTTTCTCCTTTAAGATTACATATTTCTCTATGATTGCTAAGACAAAAATACTGGTTTTCAATAAATATTTCATTAGATAGAGAAGAAACAAATGAAAACATGTAAAGAGTATTTTATAACGTAGCCAGGTGTCATTCTTTTATCATAATGCTGACGGTATATAAAGCAGGTCCTGAAGTGTGACAGCATACTGGTTTTTCAAGATTTCAGTGGTTTTCTGGCAATAGTCAGAATATAGCTCAGTTTCATTCACGCCACATTTTGGTAGTAGTTCATGAAATAAGGTATTCCCTGGACTATGCATACAAGATCATAGAAACATCTGTTTGCACCCGTCTATGCAGAATGAGGCAGGAAAGCTAATAACGAAAGACAGGCAAAATCAGACTTCTAATATCTGAGCTCTTTCCATGACAAAAGTATTTTTTAGCAGTACAGGAAAGCTCATAAATTCTAATCTAGAAAATCACGGAAAAGAAAAGCAGATAACACAAAACAAATGGGAAAGAAATATGCTGACAACAGATGTGTTCTTTCAGATATAAAAGAGAGGATGATGGAAACAAAGGTAGGGAAGAAATAATGTGTCAGAAGCTGGCAAGAGCTCTGTAAATCCACATTCCATGACATGAGGAGAGACCACTGCTATTGTCAATCCAAAAGAGAGAAAACTCCTATGCCATCTTGGAGTGTCTTTGCTGTCTTTTGTGTCTTGCAGAAGACATCTTTGAGGACTTTGTGAATTTGAGCAAGGCCTGAAACTCATTTTAGCCCAGTGCTAGGGCCTGAAACAGCCATTGGCCCCAGATATAAACAACAACAACAGCAGCAAACAAAAAAAAACAAAAAAAAAAAAACAAAAAAAAAAACCCCAAACCACCAAAAACCCAACCAAAAACCCGAAAGTTTTGCAAAGGGCAAGAAGGATGATACAAGATGGGATATGCACAGCATGCTGTAGATGTCCACCAAAGGAACTAAGTTTTTTGTCAGAAGACAAATTATAACAGAAGACTGAATTGAATTGTCTTCTGTATTTATTCAAACAGTATTGTTGAGCACATTTTAACAGTTCATACAATCCAGTTCATGAGAAGAAAGAAACTCGGGAATCAAAATAAGACACAAGTTTGACTAAAATGTTTGGAAAAAGGAATAAAATTGAGAACTGATTTCTTGAAAAAGAAGGTAAACTAGGCAAGAATAATGAATTTCGAACAACATTATCTGCTGTCTGCATTTGAGTAAATTTCAAAACTTGCAGATAAAATATCCAAGACTTCAAATAAGGTCCACTGAAGTTAAATATATGTCCTTAAGGTCAAAGATTAATGATTATTAATAAAGTAGGTCTTTAAGTACAGTTTGGCAGAACAACTTGACATTGATAACAGAAAGATACTTGAAAGATAATAGAAAGAACTTGACCCATTCCTTCTTTGCAACTTATTATTTACGCTTATCTATGTGATAATAGGTATCACAAGTATTTAATGATACAGTCTGGAGTTCAAGATGGTGGACAGGTATAACAGATGAAACCTGAATTACAGAAAATTTTAAATTTAATTGTCATAAAGCTTAGGATCTAGCCCTTAGCAGATCAGAACCTTAATTGGACAGCTATAAAGAGGGTAATAGACTGATGTCATAATCTGTATGATATAATCAATTCATATTATCCATTACATAAGAATCTTATTCAATATGCGAGAAACAGTAATTATTCAAAGAACAATAGGTTATGTTACCTAATAGATATTTATAGTGCTTTTCAGTCCACAGAAATTTGACAATCTCAGTTGTGTTATCTGAAACTTCATTTACAAACTTAGCAAGATTAGCTTTTCAATTTTGAGCTCAGAATATTCATTAAGTGGTCATAAGAGACAAAATTACTGTCATGAAATGTGAATACTTTTCTTGGAGGATACAGAAGTATTTTTCATAGAGTTTGTCTGCTTTTCATTTACTGTTATGGTACTGAATTTTCTAGGCAACAATGCATACTAAAATAATGCTAGTCTTAATTATGTAAGATATATATTGCTGCTTCTTAATATCTTCAAGTATTTTTTAGAATTAAAATTATATCTTTAATGGGACAAAGACAAAGAAAATATAAAAATTAATCTAAAAAAGAGATTATTTTAAAACATAATATTTGATATATTGTAACCTTTGTGTCAAGAGTAGGCTTCTGGTATCAAAAAGGAACATCTTAATGAGTGAGTCTGTTGTGGGGTCATTCAAAATGTGAATAATATTCTTTTACATCATATACTTGGATTTGCATTTGTCATGTGCCAAGGCACATCACATCATAAAGCAAGACATACATGATTTCATCATAATTAAATATAAACTCTCACATTCAAGGAGTCTTTACCAAGAAGGATAGCAACGTGCCCATTTTGGTGGTTTCTTCTTTGTCCATAATTCATAATTTCTTTTCCATTCATTTTAAATGGTGAACTAGGTTATAGAAGAAATCTAATCTCAAGTTGGCTCTTACTGTTTGCATAGTACTCAACAAACTGTTAATCTATTTGTAGCTAATTCATTCATCTCTAAAATGTGTTCAGTAGTGACCTATACTCATGAGAGTTAAAAAAAGGAAGTCAAATTTTTAGGTAATCGCAGTTTCTAGGGACTGAAAAATGTCATTTCCATCATCATAAAATTCCAAGAGGAATTTTATAAAACAGAAATGCCCTCCACTAATACAGTATTATTTTCCTCTCAATGTCTTTCAGAAAGTATGAAGGTGGAAGGATATGCCTACAGCATCCCCTCAAAAACTATCATTAATTTAAAAAAATGAAACATACATAAAATTGTGATTAAAAAAAAGAATATGGGAAACATCACTTTTACTGATATATAAAGTTTCTGTGTTTAAACTAGATGGAATATTTTACTTGCTGCTGGAGACAACAAACAGCTAGAGAGAAGGCAGTTCTTTTAGTTCCTAAGAAGTTGTCTTATTAAAACACTGAAATGAAAGGTCCCAGACATATTTGAGTTACTTACAAGTGTAGCAACAAAGGCAGTGTAAAATATATGAAATATGACTTTACACAAATTTGTAAAATTTCACTACACTCCCTCTTTCACTGAAGTAAATATACAGAATGAATTGGTAAATAAAACAATGAAGTTACTAGGTTACTTTCTTGTTTGCTTTGGTTTGATTTGCATCTTTGTAAAACAAACAAACAAACTAAAAACACAACAGCAAATCTGGAATACATTCTGAATGTATAAAATATTTCATTGTGCATTGCAACTTCTAGCTTCTTAAAAGAAAGATAAATTATATGGTAGCTTGTTTGCTCTAGGAAGTTTAAAATTATTACTATAGGCAAAGTTCTCTGCATTTATTATTCATACATGTAAAACTTAAATCTAATTCCTTCTATAATGGACTTCATATTCTGTTGAAAGAATTTCAGAGTGTCATAATAACACCCTGAAGATATAACAATTTTTTCCTTGTTAGTACAGAAAAGCTCTGTGAATACTTTATGGTTTGCTACATTCATTGTTGCCCGAGGTACAGTCGGAATTTTTTTTCCTCTAATACTATAAAATAGCCCTTTCATTTTCTTTAAAAGCAAGACACTAGGAAATTTTCCTTTTGGAAAATACTTTCCAGCAATATAGCAGCCTTCATCAGTCAGCATCACTAGGGAATGCTACTGCAGTCTACCTTTTAAATTGCAAGTACTTGATGAGATTTCAAAAATATGGCTATTAAAATGCAATATCTACTTTAACATAAAGCTTAGTAATGTAAAATCTGAAAACAGTTTTGGTTTTTTTTCTGAAGTAAAGGTAGTAATTCTTTATTATTGTTAGTATTATTGAGGAAAAGTGTGTGGTTTGGGGAGTTTTTGTTTGGTTTTTTTAAGTTTGGGGTTTTTTCCCACCAAAATCAAGAATGTTTTTAAAGTATACTGACTTAAAAATTACCTTGAATAGAAAATTTTAAGCAACAATTGAGAAAGAGCCTAAACCCTTGATTTTTTCATAACCCCTATAGCATATATCTTGAGACTCATGGTTTCCAATCAAGACTGTTTATTATTGTTTGTTTATTACAGTTCAGCAGATATGACATCTTCTGTCAACCTAAAAAGTCATTTAGTTAAGATCTTAGATCAGATTCTCTTAATACTTCCATGCTCCTCTATGTCAAGAGAAAAGCTGAAATTTTAGCAGATGTTAAAAGACAACAAATGAACACAAAAACATATCAGAAGGTAGAGAGCTGTAAGGTCTCCCCTGAGCCTCTTTCTCCAAGCGAAACAACTCCCCCAGCTCCCTCTGCAGCTCCACATAAAACGTGTGCTCCAGCCCCTTCACCAGCTTTGCTGCCCTTCTCTGGACTCACACCAGCAATGCTTCAACATCTTTCTCACAGTAGCAGGGCTCATCATGGTCTAGGCTTCCTCGCAAGGGGAATAATACTGGGCAGACACTGATCCATTTTCCCTCTGGTGACCAGTGATAGGACCTGTGGGAATGGCACGAAACTGTGTCAGGGAACATTTAGGTTCAATATAAGAAGTAGGTTCCTCCCCCAGAGGGTGGCTGAGCACTGGAACCCAGGGAAGTGATCACATCACCAAGCCTGCCAGAGTTCAAGAAATGATTGGACAATGCGCTCGGGCACAATGTGTTATTCTTGAGGTTGTTCTGTGCAGGGTTGGCCTCAGTGATCCTTGTGAGTTTCTTCAAGATGTTTTATGGTTCTCTGATCCATTTCCAAGGGATACAGTCCTTTAGAAACAGATTGTGCTAGTGTGAATCTCCCATGGGCTCACAAGTCCTGTCAGAATATCTGCTCCTGCATGGGCTTCTCTCTCCATATGTTCACAGGTCCTGCAGGAAGCCTGCTCAGTCACCCTGAGAGTAAACAAGTGTTTCCTGTTGTTCAGAAGGATCTTGCTGCATCTCAGGTTGTGCTCATCCACTGGGAAAAAAAGGAAAAAATAATGTCTTTATTTTCTTTTCACACTCCCCTCAGTTATTTATCGACATTAATGATATTCCCCCTGAGCCTTTATTTCTACAGGCTGAACAGTCACTGTTCTCTCAGCATTTTCTTAGAAGAAAAAAAGTCCTTGTTATTTGCTACTTTACATCAATAAAGTAACAAATAACAAGGAGGGCAGCTTACTGACAAGGAATTGCATGATTAGAAAGTGGTTATTCAATGAAACATCTATTAATACAGTCAAGTGAAAGTTCTGTCCAAGAAGAACATGTAAACTATCCTTTATAAAAAAAGAGGAACCTAAAATTTGATGGTAGCCATAGGTTAACTCCTCAAGAAAACACGAGTTGTGATTACTATATCTAAGGTTGCACCTATAAACTCCTGAACAGATAAAATAGATATGATAGGAAGAACTTATAGAAATATTGCACCTTTATATGTAGTATTTATGGAAACCACTATTTGTTAAGTAGGAATCTTCCATTTTAATCCATATTTTTCTGCATACAAGCAATGCATTTTCAATCAACTCTATTTTCAACTGACAGTAATTCAAAAATTGATTTGCTAATTATATGTTCTACCTGTCCCTAAAACAGCTAAATTTGCAATTGCAAGACTATGAGGATGTGGCCAAGAGAAGAGGTTATCTTCTTAGTAAAAAGAAATCACAGAATCAATTATCTGGAAAAGATCTCTGAGACCATCAGATCCAACCTATGGCTGAACACCCTCATTTCAACTATACCATGGCACTGAGGGCTGCATCCAGTCTTTCCTTAAATTCCACCGGGGACAGTGACTCCACCACCTCTCTGGGTAGCTCATTCCAATCACACTTTCTGTGAAGAATTTCTTTCTAATGTCCAACCTAAGCCTCCTCTGGCACAGATTAAGACTGTGTCCTCTAGTTCTATCACATGTTACCTGGAAGAAGAGGCTGACCCCCAACTGGCTACACTCTCAGGTAATTGTAGCAACTGATAAGGTCTTCCTTGAGCCTATTTTTCTCCAGGCTAAATGACCTCAGCTCCCTCAGCCTCTCCTCATGGACTTGTGCTCTAGATCCTACACTAGTTTTGTTGCCCTTCTCTGGACTAACTCCAGCACCTCAATGTCCTTCTTGAATTGAGGGGCCCAAAACTGAGCACAGCAATTGAGTTGTGGCTAACCAGTGCTGAGCACAGGGCAAAAATATCTTTGCAGGTCTTGTGGACTAGCCAGGACACCATTGAACTTCTTGGCTACCTGGACACATTCCTATCTCATGTCCAGCTGGCTGTCCTCCAGCACCCCCAGGTCCATTTCTGCTGGGCCACTTTCCAGCCTCTCTGTCTCCAAACTGTGGCACTGCCTAAGGTTATTGGTCAAAGTGTAGGACACGGCACTTGATCTTGTTGAACCTCATGCTGTTTTATCTTGGCCAATTGATCCAGCCTGTCCTGGTCCCTCTTCAGGGCATTCCTACCTGCAGATTAACACCCTGACACAACTTAATGTCATCCATGAATTTGCTAATGGTAGACTCTATCTCCTCATTCAGATCATCAGTAAAGATATTGAGCAGGGCTGGGCCCAACACTGATCCCTGGGGGTACCACTGATGACTGGCCCCAGCTGGATGCAGCACCATTCACCACCACCACATGGGCCCAGCCATCCAGTCAGTTCCTAACCCAGCAAAGAGTGCTCCTGTCCGAGCCGTGGGCTGCCAGCTTTTCCAGGACAGTGCTGGGGGAGACAGTGCCAAAGGTTTGCTGAAGTCCACATAGACAAAATCCATGGCCTTTCCCTTATCTACTAGGTAGGTCACCTGGTCATAAAGGAAGGTCAGGTTGGTCAGGCATGACCAGCCCTTACTAAACCTTTGCTGGCTGGGCCTGATCCCTCGGTTGTCCTGTATGGTCCCTGTGATCATGATCAAGATGGTCTGTTCCATAATCTTAACAGGCATACTGGCTATGCTGGCCAGCCTGTGGTTCCCCAGATCCTCCTTCTGATCCTCCTCATAGGTGGGTGTCACACTGGCCAACCTTCAGTCACCTGGAACCTCCCCAGTTAGGCAGGACTGATGATAAATGATGGAGCGTGGTTTAACAAGCTCATCAACTAACTTCCCCATCACGCTAGGATGAATCACATCTGGTCTTACACACTTGTGAGAATTAAAATGGCTGAGCAGGTCACTTACTGCTTCCTCCTGGATTGCAGGGGATCCATTCTGCTCCCCACTCCTGTCTACCAGCTTAGGAAAATAGCTGTCCTGAGAATAACCAGTCCTACGGTTGAAGACTGAGACAAAGAAGATGTTAAGTACCTCAGCCTTTTCCTCCTCTTACATGACTATAATTATCCTTTATGGAAGTGTCCAGATTAAGTTCTAATTGAGCTTTCACCTCTCTAATTTTCTTTCTGCATGACCTAATGACATCCTTAAATACTGGTCTTTTTTTCAGAAGTGACATAACCTCTCTTTTCCCCCGAGTTCCTGTGAAAACTCCCTGATCAGCCAGGTCCATTTTTCAGCACATCAGACGGCCTGCTCCTGTGCCTTCAAGATTTCTTTCCTAAAGTATATCCAGCCTTCCTGGGCCTCTTTGTTTTCAAAGGCTGCTTCCCAAGGGACTTTCTGAGTCAATGTCCTGAATAGGCCAAAGTCTGTCCTCTGAAAGCCCAGGGTAGAGGTTTTGTTAATGCCTCTCCTTACTTCCCTGAGTACTGAAAACAGTCATTTCAAGGTTACTTTACCCAAGAAATACACTTTGTAGGAGCAAATCATCTTGGGGTTTATTTTGACACAATGTCTAACTGCGTTGGGTTGACAAATCAGATAACTTTTGCCTCTCTGGAAAAAATAACATTTTAGCAATCTGATTGTAACTTACAGATTTCAAATCAAATAATGTCTAGCAGCAGATGCAGTTGATAAACTTGCCAGACCAAAAAAAGTCTTCTGGCCTAGAAATCAAACTGCTGTTGGAAGACAAGGATGAACCAACAGAAATTCACCTCTCTCTTTTACACTCATAGTTTGCCTTCGTCAAGAATATCAACAAGTGGAGACCTACCATCAAGGTGTTAACAGAACTCTGCTTCTCCTTGATCCTGGTAATGGTTCTGAGTGGAAGAATATTGTATTTTAGGAGGTAGTGATTCCCAGTAGAGTAAACCTGAGCAGGCCCAAGCCTGTGATGTGCTGAGCTGAATGTACAACCTGGGCTCCAATTCTATGTTGTACAGCTGAAATCCCGTTTCCACACATAACCTCAGCCAGCTAACAGAGCAACCAACAGGCAGCTCCTGCTTGTTACTGGTGATTGTGCCACCTGCATGGTCTTATCTTCATCTAAGTGTGAAGAAAGAGAACAAAATTTATAATAATTTTTAAAAATATATATATTATATAATATATAAGTAAATATAACTAATATAATATATATAATATATTATATAAAAATATATATAATTTATAAATTATGAGAACATAATTTCTCTTTCAACTGTAGAGAGGAAAAAGGAGTTTTTTCCTTTCAAGAAAATCCTATGGTAACTGGAATGACTGAAAAGGGAGTAGCTCTGTTATGGAAGGGGTCAGCATGATGTACTGCACAAGGAGTCCTGTTTGATGCTGCACTGCCTGGGGCTTTCTCCATCTAAAGGGACACAAGACTTTCTGTATTACTTCAGAGTGTTAGCTCTAAAAAATGGCATTATAAATGATAACTTAAAAAGTCTAAATGGCTTTCTACTGGGATCATGAAGAATAATGCCCTTTTTCTAAGACATTATTTAACATAACTTGTATTACAGAAGCATAACTACCCCTGCAGCGCAGGTCTGACATTTTCCTATGAACCTGGAAATGCACGGATGTAAAACTAAGTTCATGTAACAGCACAGGTACTGGGTCTTAGCCCACAGGAAACATGAGATAATTAAAGTTTGCTTACACATCTTCCTTAGAAAATTTTCTTTTGTTCCTGCCTGTGTATTGTTTTCTACTTCCCTTTTATCTTTTCCTCTGAACCATCTAATTATTCTTAATTTAATCCTATCTACGTAGATATCAGCCTTAGGCATTTTTCATAAATTTGCTGCACAGGGAGACTAATTGTTTATAATGATGCTTAGGCTAGTTTATGTCTGATCCTATTTCTGAAAAGGCAGATTGGAGCCATACAATCCTCTCATTTTGAAACCACTGGGCTTGTGAGTATCTTGTATTCTCTGACAAAGAGAATGTTTATGTGGGATGTTGTTCATGAAATTGTTAGGCCAGAGCAGTCCTCAAACCAAGGAGAAGAAGGTGATCAACCTGAAAGCCTATAGTCAGGACAAAGACATCAAAATTGGGCTAGTGAGAAAAAAAGAAGTTCAGAGTTCCAAACTTTGTATTTAGCTACTGAGCACATCTATGTAGTAAAATAATAGAGTAAATGTGGTGGGTATGCACATAGGAAATGTTAAAGACACATTTGAAGGTGCTGTAAGGGCAGCATTCTACCATCTAGAACACTTTGTGTCACAGGTCATGCAGGTGTAATAAAAACAATACAATGCTTTCAGTGTTTTCCTGGGCAAAATGGTTTAAAATGCACAGCCATTAGGGTTTAGGCCATAAACAACAGCAACAAAAAATTAATTACAACCAGTAAAAAGCAAAATGGATAAAATTCTGAACCTGATAATATAAACATCTCTGAATTTTCTTTACATAGGAGACATTACAGTGTTAGTGTTAAACTACCTGTTTGCTGCCTATAAAGAGCCTTTAGCAAAATATATTTGGGAGACAATCATAGAAGACTTGGAAGAACAAAGAAAAATTAGTTACTTAAATAAGCAGAGTCAGCCCCTTCACTGTGCTTTTCTTGGAACTTCTGATGACTTAAAAGTAATGAGAAAAATGTGATTTGGGAGATTAATTTCAAATCCCAGCTTGTAATTTCTTATTCTGTTGATAGAATTTAAATCCTCAGGTCTGAAAACTTTTGTTTTACTAGGATTTATTTTATTTCCTTTCCTTCATATATTCAATTACCAAGTTTTTTGCTTTACCAAAATCATACAGAACACAGCTGGTTAAAAAAAAGAGAGAGAGAGAGAAATATAGAAAATGTTTCTATTTCTCTCTCTTTTTAATATTTTTTAGTATCTAAAGAATATCTTTAGATACTAAAGCTAAACTGAAGGAATAATGATTTAGGGGGAAAAAACCCCCAAAAAACAAAAAACACCTGGGTTTGTAAATCCTGAATTCCTATAATATATTTTTTCATTAATTTGTACACATCATATGGGATGCTGGTTTTATTTTCACCCCGAGTCTGTCTTCTGCCCTAGAGTTCAAACCAAGGCAAGTCCATTCAAGTGAAACAAATTTATATCCTACAAGGTTTTCTTGGGTTTTTTGGGTTTTTTTCTCCCCAAAAAATATTTTAAAAAAGAACAGACATCTTTAAGTTCTCTAATTTTTCTCCCTCTGCATTTACTTGGGAAATTTACAGCTAGGTTTTCAAGAGCATGTCAGTATGTTTTGGTATCATATAAAGAAAAAATATGGCTAAAAGAACTAAAAATGTCTTTGTATTTGTTTTTCTGTTTTGCTTCCCTCTTATGATTATAACCCATTGGTTTATAGTGGGTTAATGGAAGATTTCTCTCTTCACTATGTCCCACATAAAATATTAAACACTTATGTCATAAAAGCCTGAGAGATGCAAAGTCAAAGGAATACATTCAGAGTTTGAAGAACAGTGGTTTCATCAAATTCTGTGCCTCTGGACCAGCACATTGTTTTCCTCCCCTCTATGTTTCCACAGCTGATCAGGCAATCTGTTTGTACATTTTTCCTCAAGGCTTCTTTCTTCTCAAGCAAACAAAAGAAAACCCACAATGCTGAGAAGAGGGCATATATGTCCATAAGATGAATTTCAAAGTGACAAATGTACAGTCCAGTGAAGAATGTAAAAAAATTTATTCTAGACTGTGTTATTTGCTCACTAATAATAATAATTTTATTTTATGTGCATTTACATAGTTATTTTCAGTTTGGTTCAGAAATCTGTGAAACTTATGTGTTTAGAAAAATCACAAGTATTTAATTTTATTTAGTTTTAATTGTTTGGTTGGTTTCTTTTTAATCCTTTTAAATTATTCTTTATTTTTAAGTTTTAAGTTTTTCTGTCTGACAAATGCCAGCATTTATTAAGAGCCATCCTTACAAAAAAGACTGAAGGACCAGCAGTATATTTTCTTTTTTCCATTTCAGTTCACTTATCAGTGTTGAGCCCAAAACTTTTACCTGAGCTTCAAGAGACACTGGTAGCCATAATTTTGACATTTTTTCAGACAGTCAGTCTTTGCTGATGCACTGGGTGCACGTGACCAGGCACGGGCAGCAGGAGCTGCAGGGGCCTCTGTAAGCAGTGGCCAGGGCTGCCCTTTGCCAGACGTGGACGGGTTCAGCTGGCTCCAACCAACACAGTAGAGGACAAGGCTCGGACCAGCAGCCAAAGTGGTGGTGTATGTGTTTAATAAAGAGGAAAAATAAAGTCAGACAGACAGTAGAAGAAGTGACACAAAAAAAAAAAAACCCCAAAAAAACCCCCGAAAACCAAACCAAACCAAATCAACAAACAAATCAAAACAAAACAAAAGCAAACAAACAAAAATCAGAGGGAAAAAAAAAACCAGAAAAAAAAGTGTGGTGGTGGGTAACAGTGGAGCAAGGACCATGGTAAGAAGAAAAGATGGTGCTCCACAGTGGAGCAGGTATCAACAACAGAGCTTATGGAGGACTCCATGCCTGAGCAGGTAGATATTCCCCAATGCACTTCAGCATGAAAAAGCCTGTGCTGGAAAAGATGATGAGAATGAAAGGAGCAGACAAGAAAAATTGCTACGTACCATACTCTCCCCAAAACAAACAAACAGACACTGTGCCAAGAGCTGCCTCACTAAAGGGACTGAGTGCAAACTTTGGAAATAACAAAGCGGTGGGGAGGAAAGGAGTAGGCAGTGGTAGAGCAAAGATGGTCACAAGCCCTGATTCTCATGAAGAACTTTTTCACCACAGCATTTCCTGGAAAGAAATATAAGCAATCCTGAAGATTTCTAGAAGATGTTAAAGACAATAATTTGACACTGCTGAGTAACAAGTTGATTAAATGAATAAGAAATATAATATTGGAGATATTAAGGTTCATGACAGACTCGACGGCAGCAAACAAAAAATGGTGTTGTTTTAGCTATTCAGAGAAGTCAGTTAAATTAAGAAAATAGAAACTTGGACTTGCTAACTTGGACTGGAAGAAAACAGGTTTCATTTTGTGAATGAACGAATGAATGATTGGATCTGCTTACACATCCTAAGCAAAACTGACCTGAAGAGTAAAGATGTCAAGGAGAGATTCTTGACAAACTTCTTCAGGCACAAGAATGGTCCAAATCACTACTCAGAATGTCAAACTGGTGCAACATGATTCCAAGTTGGTTGAATAGTGGACACCTGACTCAACTCAAATAAAAAAAGTAATAAAAAAAAATTACATACAGGAAGTATAAATAAAAACAGGCTATCCAGAGGGAATACTGAAACACTGCCTGAATGAGAGATGGAAATAGGAAAAGCAAAGCCCAAGTATAATCGAAAGTAATCATGAAACCAAGAATCTTTCTTTCTGCTATATCTACAACAAAAAGAGAATTGGGAAAATTGTGACTTGCTATGAATTAATCATATTCAGTTGAAAGAAGAATTTGAAACTCCTGAAATTTGATTGTTAGATCTGCACTTAAACATTTGAAAAAGTTAAGACAAAGATAATATTCTATAAATTCAAATATTCATAATTTCTGAGGAGCCTTGGGAGAGATTAATGGCTTATTATAAGATTTACAGAATTGGAAATATTATTCAGAGGGTGATTTATGTTTTTTAATTTGTTGATATACTGCCTTGTCTACAACTCTGTTAATTTATACTTCTGTTACCTGTAAATATTGATCAAATATATAAATCGCAAAGCTATTAGTCATATTGAAGCATTTAAAAGAAATAAATTTTTAAAAATCTCTTGATACATTTCTTTTGAGAATTTGATTTTTGATATAAATCTTGAGATTAATTTTATAATTCTATTTCCTTCTGTTAGTGTTCAAAAAACACATAATCACTTAAGTGATTATATCCAGTGCTTTTTATTCAAGAGCTCTGGGAATCAGGGTAGTTTCCACCCAAATCTGATTCTGACCATTCATTCGAGGTGAACGTGTTTTATATGCGATCATTACATAACTTTCAGGTTAATTATTAAACTTATATTGTTCTATTGTGTACACAGATTTCAGCTAAACACAGCCCCCTTTAAATTTCCAACATAGTTTCTCATGATTCTTCTTATGGTTATACAATAATTATATTTAATTACTAAACAATCATCACATCTAACAATTATATCATTTATCATACTGCTTACGCAGGTGCAGTAAACTGAGAAAACACAAAGCCTAATATTTTCAAAGACTATTTTTAACAATTTCCAGGGCTCCACTGTCACTTCAACCTTACAAACTAGGTCTTTTACCATCAAATTTTGTTTCTTTGGACTCTAAATTTTAAAATACTTTCCAAAAAGAATCACTATCATTAAAGAAAGTTTTAGTGCCAACCATCATTATAATTATGGATGCAAATTGGATCAGTCTTTATTGAATTATTTCTCAAATAACATATACTCTTTCCAGAGAAGATACTGAAGTATTTCAATCTCTCACTTTATGTTGTGAAATCATTTCCAGTTCATTCAAATTACATTAATTGGCTTCGCTCATGAACAAAGACTGTTCTGAATTACTTTTTCCTCATTTGCTCTCTCTTTCCCTCATTTTTTTTCCTAGCTGCAATACATCTATTGTTTTAGGCTTGTTCCTACATGCAGCTTTTCCTAGCGACAAGAATAACATCTATAGAGGTAAATTCTCTGCATCTGTCCTAAGGCCTCTTTTTATTTGAAACATAACAGTCAAGAATGTCTTTCAAGAATACAACATGTTATTTCTCCTCATCCCACAATTCATCATGCTATTTCTCTTCATCCACAATTGATTTGGGGAACTTTCTTAGACTACTGTCAATATCGCCTTGAAAGTCTTCACAGGGAAAGTTTTTATCTTGAAACTGCAAGCTGCTGCTTTGTTTTCTTCTAAAGTGTCTTTCTATCTCCTGTAATAGCTGTAATCTGAGTGCTACCAAAAGAGGCTTAAGACTTCGTTCCTTATACTGTATTTCTCCACTTCAGGATATCTTCTGATGTGTTCTTCTTCTGTTGTTTGCCATTTTCTCTCTTTTTACTGACAGAAGGCTATTTCGCAAATAATCTCATAAAGGGAAAATAGGTAGCTACAGCTGGATAAGTGTAAACAAGCAATTTTGTACTACTCCAAAGTCCTTTTACTGGTGAAAACTGATAAATAGATCCAAAAGAAAGCAATCTCTCCTACACAGAGGACAAGTGTTATAACCATATTAAAAAGACAGCCAGGAAAATAAGGGAAAATAGACTAATATAAGTTTAAAACATTACGTATGGTAACACTGCATATTGGTCTCCAACATTATTGGCTCTTAAAAGACAAAGATTCTGTAATGAGCTAATAAAGAATTAACACACACTGCAAAATGCTTTGGTGCCTTTTTCAATGCCTTTTCTCTCAAACAAGGGTTTTCCACCTATATGCAGAGAGAACTACAAGGTTTGTAAAATTAAATAGTGAAAATGCAGCCCTAACCATTTTACAATGCAATCTGTTTAACTGAAATGGAATGAAAAAATCCATATCCTTTGGTAGGGGAAGGGAAGGTCTCTCCTGAAACAAATATTCCAAGTTTCTGAAGTTTGAACTTCACTTTTTTTCAGCATTGCTGCAATAGAAAATATGTATAAGTATTTATATGTAGTTGTATACACACACAAAAAAACCCCATTTATAAGTTAGGGATTTAGAAATCATCATCATGGGGGACTTCAGAATACTGGTAAACAGGCATAATCTCTATGTTCACCCCCAGTATCTAACTTTTCAACTATCCAAAACCTGTATGAAGAATCCCTTTTATTTTCTGTTGCCCAGAATTTATCCCTGTTTACCTCTTGCCTACATAAAGTTCCTACAAGAAAAATGACAATGTTTCTTTTTATTTTTCCAATCCTTGTCCCTTTTTTTAATCTTTGCGTTTTCAGATGAAATCTTCAGCTGAATTCTTACGCTTGCTTGCCTTTAAATTCTTTCTCTGCTTTTACAGAAGATACTTGGGAAAGCTGGGTACAACCTGTTTTGTCAAACAGGTCTTCAGTCCTGCTCCAGCAGTCTCAGAAACTCATGCCTCGCAACTAAGACTGGGTTTATTTTGGTTTTATTTTCGTTGGGAGTTTTCACCATTTTAACACTTAGCCTTCCTAGAAAATGCCCATAGCTTATACTCCTTTTAGCATAATCATAATACCAAAGAATAATAATGAGATGTAAGAAGGGGTGATACTGTGAAATAGAGTTATGAAGTCTTCTACACTACAACAAAATAATTTCATTTTACCAATAGATTTTTTTTTATAGAACTGAAACATCTAACCAAAGATATCACCTTGGAAAAGGAGTTTGTATGCTCCCAGCTATAAATGCAGAACCATTATATCACAGTGCTGCTTCAGTGAGCAATATGACTGAAGCATTAAAAGAAACCAGCTAATTTAACCTAATTTTCTATTCATTATCATAGAAAGTACATGTCCAAAGAACAGAATAAAAAAAACAAATAAAAAAGAAATACAAGACAAAACACAAAAATAGCCCAAACCAAACAAAAAAAAAACCCCTTTGCAAAATACGTAATTTATAATGGTATCATCAAATTTATATGCAAATATTGCATACAACTGCAGAATGCTCATTTAATACCTGGCATATTGTTATAGCCCTGCACACAAATGAGTGAAGAAAACCATAGATGGATAAGTGTAAGGAAATGAAGACTTCTATCAAATGTCTGACAAAATAAATGACACTTTTGATCAGATTAATAACTCTTGCCTTGCGGTGAAATGGGAATTATGATATTCAGATAACTTGTCCTACCACTCTTACTACTCCGGCAAATGGGATACCAGACAACTGTGTCCTATATGACGTCTTATTTTGACATTATTTCAGAAAGGGAAACTCTATTTTTATGCATCTTGCATATGGATCTGCATTGACAAGATGTATACATCTCTAAGTTCCCCTAAAATAGAGCTTTACATTTCATATATACACAACTACCCCTATATTAATTAAGAAAAACCTTAAGAATGTTTTTAAGAATGGCTTTACACAGCTTGTGTTCTCTTGCTGTGTGGTTTGTAACATCTAACTGGAATAAATAAAGAACTATATCAAAACATATTCTTTTTCTGTGATTGCATTAGTTCAAATGCAGTACAGCTGTTTTTTCCTGGATTTCTTTCTTTTATTTTATAGGTTGCCCACCTATATTTTGCAAAATTATTAATCATAAGTTGTTTAATTGAATCCTGTCCTCTTTAAGTTCAATGAATAAAAAGACAGCATTTTATTGAATAAAAAATGTGAATCTCTCAAACTTTGGACACAACCATTCAGATTTTGTCTTGCAATAGCATTTGTCTTCTAAAACAGTAGTAAATACAAATTGCACAACAACAGGTCCTCATCTATGCAAGTGATTGAATATGAGGAAACGAGAATAAATTTTTTTGGGTTGGTTCAGTACAAAATATCTCTAGCTTTGGAAAACAGTTCAGGAAAGCTAGTCCACATTCTGAATAGACAAACTGAGATAGAGAGGACCTATGCCTGCGTCCTCAGTATTTAAACGCTTACCTCAAGGTATAGAATTTCTTTGTTCTT
Organism: Molothrus aeneus; assembly: GCF_037042795.1. NCBI lineage: Eukaryota > Metazoa > Chordata > Aves > Passeriformes > Icteridae > Molothrus > Molothrus aeneus. Next base: position 70,091,014 of record NC_089647.1, on the reverse strand, counting down.
AGTAGTTTCAAGAGAAATGTTTTAGTGGCAGTTTATTGAATGCCTGAATTTACTTTCACCAGAATTTACCCTTTTCTTACCAGAATTTACTCTTTCCCCTCTGGTGTTAATGGAAGATGCTGTTTGGATCAATGTGAAATATAAGAAAAAGGCAAACAATTTTTTTTTCTATTTTTTTAACTTTTATTGTTATTTGCATGCAAAAGTTCATAATCATCTAAAGTGACATAAAGCCCACATCAGTTTGTGAACCTCAATTTTATATGCTGTGATGTGGGATCTCAGCACATCGTTCCCGATGTCCAGAGATGCCAGGAGAACCCTTGGGGGTCTTGAAAATCCTGGAATGTTGCCAGAAGTGTCTGGTGGCTTGATTTTGATCCATCCACAGAAATAACAAGAGTTTGAGGACAAGAGAATCACTTTAGAGTAAAAGGTGTAAAAGGGACACATTTAGAAGGTGAAATATAGACTTTAAAGTTTTTTGGTACAGGGGGGTTATGGAGACAAGATGGAGGGATCAGGGCGTGTCTCGTCCTTCTTTCTTCTTCTTGTCCTCCATCTCCTGTGGTGATGTTGGCACTTGGGGATTGGTTTATGGTGAAGGTGCACTTGCTAACATGGGTGAAAAGCATTGGGAAATAAAGGTAAATATCATGTACGTAGATTTTAGTATAAAAAGACATGACCGCCCCGTGGGTGGTCAGAGAGTGCCTGTGACTGCTTGCAGATCAGACCTCTGTTGGGCAGACAGAAAATTTTGTAGATAAGAAATAATAAACAACCTGAAGACCGAAAAGCTGAAGAGTCCAGACTCGTCCTTTAAAACGCGTGCCACCGAAGAACCACACTACCCGTGTCGGGGCAGAGACAGACAGCCGAACCCGACACTGTGACACTATTTTCTTCTTGGCAGGAACCATTGATGGAAGAGAAAATGTGCACTACCCTGGTTTTCTCTTGATTTTTGAGCAAGTGACTGAGGAACACGGATGCAGTAGAGACCTAGAAGTCATCTCCCAGGAATTCTATATAAATACTTATTTTTATAGGAGTTAAAAATTATTTTTAGAGAAGCTCTCATAGAAGTTACATAGAATGTCAAGATATTTGTGTCAACAAATCACTAACACAAAGATGACGGGTAATCACCTGCATGCTCACTAAGCTATATATATATATTGTGTTAGAAATCACAATTTTGGTACTAGGGTACAAAACAAAAACAAAGCAGAAAAAACCAAACCAAAGCAAGCAAGAAAACAAACAAAGAACAAGAATAGAAAAGACCAAGGGGGAATTTTGACAGAGGAGCTGAATAAATAGTACCGACAGTCCAAGCTCTGCCATTTAGCAGAAAATCATTAGCTATGGCTACAACATGGATTGCAGCCCAGATATTTAGCTCCTGCAAGTAATAAAAAAAATACATTAGCTAGCAGTTTAGTTTTTAATAAAGCTAACTTGGTTCCATGGAATTTTAATACTATTACAGTATAGGGCATTTGAAAGTTAAGCATGTTTCCATCTCTTTTGTTATGGTAGTGTGCTTAAAGTGAGCATAAGTTGTATTAAGTTTATTTGCATTTGCAGAATGTTTTTCTGTACAGGGCTGAGTGAGCACATCATCTAGGTCTGCAGTGAAGAAAGAGTGGTGAGATCGCTATGCTGATTGTGCTTGAAGTCCAAGAACGAAGCTGTCAGCATTCAGTGTTTTTTTAGTTGAAGAAACACATAATTTTTAAAATTGCACACAAGCACAAATAAACATGCTAGGGATTAGAAAAGTTCTCAGAGCTGCCCTATGCAAGTGGAGTGACTGACTCTATAATATGCATATTATAACAATGCAGGCAGTTAGCAAATATGCTCAGGTACAATATAGAATTGAAGTGTTTTTGAGCTGAATGTGATATGTACAGTTAAACAAGCTCACATAGACTCAATATGAAAAAAGATGTGAAATGTTAAGATCATTCATTCTTGAATATTAAGATAATTTCATTTCTTGTAACACTTCAAAGGAAAGCCCACTAAAAATTGCATCAGACTTTTAGATGTAGTTTAGGGTACTTGTCAAACACAGGACACAACATAAGCTTTACAATGCTTAAAGCAGTTTTTAGCAGCAAATAGGTATCAAAATTAGCTCAGTTTTCCAAAATGCATAGAAACAGAGGAAAAAGGGCATTTTGAGTGTAAAGGGGTAGCAAACACAAAAAAAAAGTGACCTCATAGAATATTTCTTCCTTTTACTGTTTTCTTCTCCTTAACAGAAATGGAGACTTTGAAAGACTGGGATGAATTCTCTGTGCTGCAAAAAAAACCTCCCAGCTCAGGGAATAGAAGTGTCAGGGTTTGCATCACTGTAAAAATGAACTCAATATCTTATATTAACGAAGCTAAACATAATCCTACTGACACAGCAGACTTGCATATAAACACTTAACATGTTTGCAGTTACTTGAGCACCCTGATGACTATTTCAAGAAATAATGACAGTAATGATGATAAAGTAGGAGCTTCCTTTAAAAAACTTACCACTCACCTATGTTGCAACTGGTCTTGGTAGTCCCTTTTAGTCCCCTTTTATTTGTTGTCTCACAGGTGCCTCACGTAAAAATTTGCTTTCATCGTGAATATAAAGGCCTTCTTAAAAAAATATTTCTAAGATTTTAATTTACATATTTTCTGGTGTGTGTTTCTTCTTCTGTCGTGTTTGCAAAATATAGCATTGCCCTCAGAAGACAGCCATATGAAAATTTAAATTATGAAATGCATAGCATAACTTAAACTATATTTACCTCTTTCTCTTTCTTCAAAATTTTCTGGCAAGGATATGTTTTGAATTTCTGTGGGGGGACAGAATGTAAGAAAATAAAGATAGTGCAAAAGGTAATCTCACATCTGAGTTGCAGCTGTGCTAATTACCAAAGATTAGGAACAAGCCTGCCCTTAATAGGCCACAGCTGTGTCTAACAAGGATGAGTGCTATAAAAGAGTGGGCTAGCTGGAGTTTGTTGGCTGTACCGTGGAGGAGTCAGTGCTGTAAGGAGCTGACTATGCGAAATCACCAAGCAGGTATGGAACTTTTGCAATAAAATGACAACAAATTTCCAGTAAGTCTGGCAAAATACAAGCTCAATATATATGCCAGTTCAGTAATGATTTTGTAATCAATAAGAGGAAGATTGTAATTCCTCTAGAATAGAGGAATGGAATAGAATGGAATTATTAGAGTACTGGTACTTTTGCTTATTGGAAGTGGGTTTTTTTTAAGGACTTTTAAATTTATTCAGATTTGGATTTTCTTCTTTGTTCTTATTTAATGTGTCACTCATTTTGAAGTATGCTTGTGATTCTCTCTTTTATCAGATCTCATAAAGACCTCAAAAATCCCACAGACTTTTTGAGTGAAGAATGCTATGTGAATGAGAAATTCTGTCAGAGAAGAACAATTCATTTCCTATTTATAACAGAAATTCTTGATAAGTACCTTGGTTTAGCCACAAAAAATCCTCCTGAAAAATGCAATAATATTTTCTGAAAATATGCTGTTTAGTGTGACTAATGCTGTGCCTGATGCCTACCAGGACAGGGTTGGCCCTCCTGGCTGCCAGGGCACTGCTGACTCATGTTCAGCTTTCTGTCAACCAGGAGCCCTGGATCCCTTTCCATGTCACTGCTTTCCCTCCTCTTATTCCCTGGTTAATAGACCAGGGTTGCCCAATCCCAGGTGTGGAATCTGCCACTTCTGGTTAAATTTCACATGGTTTGTGAATGCCCCTTTTATTCATTTGCCAAGGTCTCTCTGCAGGATCCCTCAGCCCTTGAGGGAATTGACATTTCTTCTAAATGAAACTGCTTTGATTGGACCTAATACATGTATTCTTCCACTTTTAGTTCTAGTCAAAAAAAAGAGAAATTTTAAGCCTTTTCATCTTTATTTGGAAATGCTTAATACTTAGATGCCAATACTATGGATCAGCTGATTAATAGCAAGAAAGACAATCAGACGCATCAGATTTACACCCTTAAATTATGACTTTGTGCCAATGCATTATTTACCATTTTAAATTTTTTTAAGTTTAGACTGTAGTGCTAAAGTTTATGTCTAGTGTTTGCACTTTTAATGCAAAACCAAGTCAAAGAATAACACTGTGTTTTCTATTGAATTTTTTTCATCATTGTAAGCACAGGCAGAGAAGAATAGGAAAAAAAAGAAAAACATGCCATTACTCACCTCTTAACATTTAAACAAATGTTATATGGCTAGAGCTACAATACACACATCCTAAAGTGTTAAAATCTTCAGACCATCCTCAAAAGACATAAGCTCTTCTACCACTGTCACCCAAGTATTTAACCTTCTCTCCTTCTCTCCAGCCTCTTATTCTAATAATGGTTCTTTCCAGAGACACGACTGCAAAAACTCTCCACACAAATTAGGATGTGAAAATCAATGGGTCTGTCCTCAAGGAACTGCATTCTGGCCTACTGACCTCACATAGTTTCCAGCTAGCTACCCAGTCTACTGGCCTAACTTGTTATCTTAGCACACTCCACATTGACATCCTATTTTTTTCAGGTGCATTTCAGTCCTGCATTTGAAGGTTTTTCAGGTTGTAATTTTCTACCTATTATTTAACTGCTTAACCCTTGATTTTCTGCTAAGTTGAAGCATAAATTTGCTCCAAGAATTTATCCTCAAATAAAGAGATATTGCACAAAGAGAAACATTACTTATTGTGTGCCCTTTGAAGTGTTGTTTTGTGCTAAGCTTTCAGTTTTCATGTACACAGTTAAGTCTCAGTGAAGCATTTTATCTTCTGAGGAGAAAAATATTACATTCTAAACCAGAAGCCTGTAGCACTTATTAATGAATGGAATCAAGCTTGGAATATCCTGGGAGGGTTTTTCTTTAGAATTACTATGTGAATTTATCCTCAATAGAAGGAAAAGTGAAATCCAAAAAAAAAAATTGGAAATACAATGATGAATGAATCTGTACTGGAAGCTTCCTACAAATGAGTGAGAAATATAGAAGTAAAATTGTCCAGGCACAGATTCAATAGGCAATATAGCCATTCTAAAACTGCAAAATAATAGTATGCAAATTATTTTCAGAAAGTTCCTGAAAACAAATCCAGTCATCCAGCATAGAAACTTTATTTGAATCAAATAACATTTATTCAGTGGCTGCAGGCAACTTCTAGGCAGAAGAATTGGCTTATAATACATAATAGAAGGAATATAAGCTTCAGGTCTCTGAAGAGATCTACAGTGGAGCACAACAGCAGCAAAGATCAGAGTACCTGGTTTCTGTTTGTGGTGGGAAGTGAAAGTGTGTCATTAGGAGTGCTACAAACCAATGGTAGCACAGGTAGTGACAGCCAAAGCAGCATGTGTTGGGATCAAAGCTTGGCAAAGGATTTCAGAGTCCATTCAGACTTCAAACTTTTTTAACTCTCTCCCACACCTACTCTTCAATAAGTTTAAAGCTCGAAATGCATTCTTCTCTGTAATATTTGTTTCAGAAGTGAAGGAAAAGAGACTTAGAATACACTGATCTATCTGCCAGCCATTGATCACTCATTAGTTTTTCAAAAAAATGAAGAAAAAATGAAAAAAAAAAAAAACCATGAGAATTACACGCAAAATGGTCTAAAGCTTGTAAAACATCTCTCCATAAAAGTTACATTAAACATTTTCTTGTTTATGTTTACTAAATGCCTTAGAATTAATGTTCTGCTGAGCTTATGCTTTCAAAGGCTCTAGACAAAAATGCACAAAATATTTTGAAGAGAGAATAGGTAACAGTTACTTGTACAAAAGGTAGTACAAGCCTTTCATCTTCCTTCCTCACAGCATGCAGTGAAACCTGGCATCAAAATACAACTACTCCCAAAAGAAATTGAGAGCAAATGTATACACATGACTGCATTCTCATTAAAAGTTCTTTAAAGTATCTCTGACTACAGAAACTGCCTTTTTCCTGAAGGCAAAATAGTTTCTGCATTTTTTTGACTTTGTCTCTCTCTTTCAACTTCATTTGGAAATGCATTCATCCACAATATGAAAGGAAAAAAAAATTATCATAATCTGAGTTAGAACAAGATAAGATGGCTAAAACAGAAGAAAAAAAAAATTGTAAGTAGATTTTCAAATAATTATTAATTTCTACTTCAATAATGAAAATAAATCATTACTATTTAATTATTGATATACAAAATAAAAACATTATATTACTGAACAGGTCTCTGGATCCATAATGAAGAGCAACCTCATGTTGGAAAAAGAAAGGCTCCTGTACCTGTTGCACCACATTTAAGGACCACACACTTGTAATTTGGAATCGTTTGGCACCTCCTGATCTCTCATCTCCACGTGCAAAGGCTGCTGTACAGTGACACTGCCCTGGTGTCCTGAACACTCCAACCCTGATGGCCCAGCCTTGGCAGAGTGTGAATTGTTATCATGCTGGACTTCTTACAGGAAATAATGGATGCCCCAAGAAGGAGACCCCTCTGCACTGCCCATTGCTCTTCATGGCAGGCCACTGGCCAGAAAGTTTCTATTGCTTTCTCTTCCCTTTATTTATGCTTTTATTTCCATGTTTGTTTGGGGGGGGGGGAGGGGGTTTGCTCAGTGTTGGGTATTTGAATTCGGTGAATTCTATTAGCTGCAGGCCCCACAAAGGAGTTTCTGCACTTGTAAGCATAGCACAGTTTTTGACTCCAGAGAATATGTAACTGAGTTGTTTTGAGATGGGTTGGGGTGGCTTTTTTTGTTTGGTTGGTTTTTGGTTGTTGGGTTTTTGGGGTTTCCTTCTGTTGTTGTTTGGTTGGTTGGTTTTGGGTTTTTTTGCATAAAGATACATAGAGAATAAAATAAGAAAAGTGATATACTAATTCTCTACAAATCATTTTCAATTAAAAGTGTTTTAACCCTGACTGCAATCAGGAGTGAGAGGATGAGTAAAGAAATAAGGTTTTATTTGAAGATTAATTTAGAAAAGAAGCATAAGAATTTATTTTTCTTGCAGTTCTGGTCTGAGTAGAAAATAGGCCTTTACATTTTATGCTAAAAAAAGTGGACATAGATTCAGTTTGAGTTCCTAGAAGAATTTTAACAGATTAAAAACCCCAAACACCCTCAAAAACACTCAGTCCACATTTTAATCCTTCACAGGATATTTGAGTCACTCTTTTAATCAACAACCACATTAATAATATATGCTTTTTGTAAGAACACCTATGGGAAATAAAACTGCAGCTAAAAGCAGAAAACATTTAATAATGGAAATAATTATATCTTGAAAAAAATGAACTCCTCAATATGATGAACAAGTAAAAAGTCCACAGAGTAATAGTATAAAGAAATAATCTCATATCACAATGTAACAAGGATATTTCTTGATAACAATAAAAATGAGTTTGCAAAATTCCATACAGAGATACTAACTAATCAAAAATGTGGTCTACAGGCATGTATTTTACCAGTGAAGTAAAAAACTGGGGGTGTTTTGAGAACTGATTCATAAAGGAAAAGCTGACTGAGAAATGATAGGACTAATATAAGAACCTAGCAGTGTCCATGACTATTTAATTGTAAGAAACAAAGTTTTCAGCCACACCTAACAGTCAATTCTGTATGTGGAGTAAAAAAAATAATAATTTGTAAAATAAAGAAAAACAGTAACTTGCAAAATAAAGATTCTTTTTCCCAGTAAGGTAAATTAAGCAAGGTACAAATCCAACAATCCTTAAATAAAAATTCTTAATACAAGTTTCCTTGTTTATTGCAACGATCTCTTTCGTAACACTACTGTTACTGGTTGGGGTGGATTTATTTATTGTTATGCTCTCCCATTGTTAGAACTAGCAAATGAGGAATTTCTTGCTCTAACAAGACTTGCTACCAAGTCTTTTGTCATGTAAAAATAGAAATGTCATGCCACTTCAAGGCCTGCCATGGATCATGTTTGCCTCCAGTCCAGATGAGGCTGAAGGTGACTTAATGCAGAAAATAAGAACAGTGTTCCATGATTCTGTGTTAGCTCAGTTTTTTTTCCCATTATTAATTCTCATCAAATAAAGTGTTTAGCTACTAATAAATTGAACTAATATTCCCAATTATTACAATTTATCAGGGTATAATTAAGTGGTATAGCCAACATTTTACACAGATATTAGTAGTTGCAAGCAAGTAGAGGAAGACTGTTTCTGAAAGCAGGTGTACCAAATACAGGCATAATATAGTAAGAAAAATAGCACATGCTATACAGGAGACCATAGGCTATAGAAAAAAAATTACCAAATATCAATTAGTGATATTAAAAGAAATTGAGGCTGGCAGTTCATGTAAGCCACTGAACATACAATAAATTCAGATGTGAGAAGAACCTCAGAAGACAAAAGCAAGGCATAGATTTTACTAGCAAACATAAAAAGTAAAGACAAGCATATCCTGTAATAAGGAGAAAGAAAACAAATGTAAATTACACACTCAATGCTTGGCAAAGTAGAAGAGACTGCAATCATCAATATTACATTTCTATTAGCAAAGAACTTGGAAGAGAAACAACATGCCCTGAATCCCCTCCCAAATTGAATCTAAAGACCTCTGGACATGAAAGACAGTATAATGTCAAAGAAACAGAGATAGTAGAAAGCTTGTATCAGTTTAACCTGTATATAATTTGAACAATTGTTACTATTGCTATAACTAAACTAATAATATGATGTCTTTGGCTGGAATGTTAAGATTTACTTCTAATTAAGATTTTAATCCTAATTTTACTTCTAATTTATATTAGCAGTACATTCTTGATTTGGATAAAGAGGTGCAGTCCTCATGGCCCACAGCAAAATTTTTAAGTATAATGGCTGACAGATATGACACAGGATTTATGGAATGTCCTGTTCCTTGAGCACCTGGTATTGCCCCACATTGTACTAAGCATCTATGCATAAGTAATTGGACACTTTGTTATTCATAAATCCTTTTGTTGCCAACCAATACTCATCAGATCCACAATTACCAGGAGACATTTATTTCATTTGAAATTTCAATTTAATTCCTTCAGTGTTAATTGAACTTATAATTTTCATTTGCCATTGTACTATTCTGGTTCTTATTTATTGTTTATTCTCAAAGTAAAGTGACTCCATATCATAGCAATATTCTTGTAAGCAAACTTTTTTTTTGCCATTTCCCATTTTGAAGATGTTATGTGACTTTGAAGGTTCTATGAAACTGTTTGCACAGAAAAATTAGCACGTGATGCTGCCTAACTTTAAACATCTAAAATACAACTAATTGGAAGTTACCTGTATTACTAGGAAAGAGAATAACTATATTAGGTGATAATTCAGTGGGTTACCTGGGTGTAAAATATTTATATTAGGATGAGATGGAGTTTTCTAGAAGTCCCTGTTTCTGCCTTTACAGGCAGCATAGATGGCTAATTGATGTCTCCTTTAGTCAAACAAAATACACATTTAACTGCTATCCTTAGGTTTGAGCGTAATGTTAGTGTGTTTTCTGATTTTGTACAAGAAACAGCATAATGTCCATACTTTTTATTTGTTGGGGGTTTCCTCTTTTTTTTTGTTAGCAACAATGATGCAGAATACAATCAATACTGTCACCAGGACACTAGCTGCAGGACATGGAAAGCTGATATTTAAAGAAGATAGTGGCTCACAGCTCCTAGGTATTATTTCTGTTTTTAGGAGGCAATAATGCTAAGCAAGTACATTAGCACCAGACTGCAACCTTATTGACAAAGCTTCTGTACAGCTCTGAATAAGAATCAAAATTAGGAAAAAATGTATGTGAAAATGAATGGACAAGAAAATTCTCAGAGACTGAAGGTGCAAACTCCAGTAATTCCAGTTCTGGAATCAGAAAGCTATTTTCTTCTGCATTTTTCTTTTAAATACATGTTCATAACTCATAAAATCATGCTTAACCTTTATTGTTCATTTCTCTTCAGTTTTAAAAGGATCTAAAAGATAATGAAGTACATTTCAGACAAGGCCAAATTAAGAACTGGTTTGTTCTTAGCTCATTTCTATTGGGATGTAAGCAGTAATGTCTCATTTGATATTACATTTATATAAATATACAATTCTTGTCCCACAATGCAATATGAATAGAAAGGGCTTTTTCTTGCTTAGATTATGCACCATTTTCCTCAAAAGAGTACATGCAAATAATCATTGTCTTTGTTTCTACCAATAAACATAATTGCTTGTTCTGGTTTCAAGTGTTTTTGTCTTTTCCCAGCTTACTGTTTCTGTCACAAAGAGATATATCTTCATTCACAAATGGTTTCATGAGAACTGGTTTTGGCCAAATCTTCGCTTGGTACTTACCTGAGGACTTTATACAGTGGAATAATGTTTCCCTTTTGCCCCCATTTTGAAATTCATGAAAATATTCCTTTTATTGATCCCCAAATCTGCCATTAAATGACTCATTTACTTGATCAACTCATTTGACTTATGGTATTCATTGACACTCTCCATTAGGCATTCCATTTAATCTGATCATAATGAAGTGTAAAGGACAATATTTAGACAAAATATTTAAACAAAACACATGGAGAAAATTGGTATATGTCAGTGAATAGATGTATAATTTGTTTTTTCTTATTAGCAACTGATTTTGTTTTCTACCTCACTCAAAACCACTGAAATAAGATGATCTGTCTTGTGGACATATCTTTACTTCATCAATAATTAAGTGCCTTCTGCTGCCCTTCCTGTTACTGCTCTATGCATATATACCAACAAAAGCTTTGTCAACTAACCTTACATAGATCTTGAGGAAAAACGATCCCTGAATTTTCTGTGTTATGCTTATCCTCCGGAGCACATTCTAAACTTGTTTGCTATTTCATTCTGCATTTAGAACACCTCTACCAATGATCTCTTTAGAACTACCAACTTTCAAAACATCTGGAGGTTTCATCAGCTATGTAAAAAAACCCTAAGTGCTCCAGGAAGCAGTTTTTTTAACCCAGTATTTGGCAATTTATTCTGAATCAATAGTCAAATATTTCTTAGTGTGGTACTCCAGCTTTTTAACATTATAATTATTTAAAGTGTCAAGTAAAAACAAGCTGCTGAGAGGTAATAGCCACTAATTTCCCAATAAAATTTTTTGCTATGACTTAGTCTTTTTGACTTAATAGATATAAATCAAATTGCTTTGGTTGTTTTTCTTGATTTGCATTTTTTGCACAACAGTTTTGTATAGCTTCTAGAAAAAAAATTTACTTTCAGTTCTAAATTGTTGGGACTGACTGTTTTGAAAAGAATGTTAACAACATATTTAAGCAACTAGTCATTTGTTTTCTACTTGACTGGGTGTATGCCTTTAGCTTGCTAAAAAACTACTCTTACTACAATACTTGAAAGATGAACTATAGAGAGCTATAAAATCACACCTAGAAAGCTGTTCCAAAATTCTGAAATCAAATATATATTTATGACAGCCATTATCAAGGCCAGGTTGGATGAGGCTTTGAGCAACCTTGTCTAGGGAAAGATGTCCCCGCCCATGACAGGGGAGCTGGAACAAAATTATTTTAAAGCTCCTGTAAACCAAAACCCAGCTATAATTTTGTGATTCTATTATATATCGAGATAATCCCTTCCCTGCTCAAATAGGCAAATAAAGTCTCAGTTCACAAGCATTTGTACTCATTCCCCAAAATAACGTGGCCAGATGCACAGAAAATGTTATTCTGTTTCAGGCCCAGTTGTCATAGCCAATATGAGTTTAGTACAGCACAACATATACGAGTCACATATTTGCATGCATATTGCATGAAGTTATGCACAAGCAATAAAAAAATGTTCCTGGGAGGTATATAAAGTTATATAGAGATGACAAGTCAGATTAAATTAGTTTACCTTCATATACCGTAACTGGAAGAAGATATCACATAGTGTTAACTCCTTCTGAGACCAGCCAAAGGTATGACTATGTCTATCAGTAAAACTAAAATGTAAAAGGGACCAGAAGATCTTTTAACAGTGACATTTATTACCCATGTTTGGAATTACCTGTCCTGCAGTCGTGTTTCCTCAGTTGCATTCTGATCCTAACTCCCATGTCAATTCCCTCAGAACATGCTTGTCATCGACAACAAACATACACTTGTATTTTACTGATTTCAAGGATATTTATAAATGGAGCACCCACTAAAACAGCTATTGAACAATTTTTGAAGACACTATAAATCAAGATGAAGGAAAGGTGACAAATGCTGAGATGTTTAGTCAGATCAAATAGAGATCAATTTTTTTCCTTATTTTTCCATTTACTTCCCAAGTATTATACCTGCTTTTGGTATATTCCTTCTGAAGTTGCTATTTCAGCAATTTCCATTTATTTATTCAGACATCATTCTTAGACTGTGGTTGCAACGTCAAAAAAAACTATTTCTAGGGTTTTTTCTCCACAAAGTTTAAAAGCAAATTGATATTAAATAGTAAGATATTTTAAAAAATCCAACTAAACCTAATTGGCTTTCCATTTCTGCAATCACAGGGGTAATTTCATGAAAGCAGATCTCTCCATTTTTACTGTAAACATCAAATCACACTGCAGCGTTGTTGTTTACACTTGGCACAGAGCAATTTAAAAGATATGAGGGACATGGCATAGACACTTAAAAAAAAAATCTTGCCCAAAGTCAAAGCCATCAAAAGGCACGGCATGCCATCAAATGCAGGCACATGCACCAAAGAGTCCTCTCTTGGTCCCCATTGAAATCACAAGATTCCATTTCCCTTCCTGAAAAGAAATTTCATTTCCTTTTGGGAAGGGAAACGGAATCTTGCGAACCCAAAAAGAAAGGCTTCCAAACACTCAGGAAAGGAGATAGGATCAAATGAAATGCAATTGAAAAAAACCCCAAAAAAATCCAGAAAATCAGGAGAGTTAGTGTCTTCAAAAACTGTTCTGTGAGGAAATGAGCTGCAGTGCAAAGGACCAAATGAGGCCAAAACTAATCTCACAGGTGTTACAAAAGCAGGGGAAAAAGTCAAGGAGGAAGACACAACTTGGAGGGGAAGATATGAGGGACATGGCATGGATACTTTAAAAAGAAAAAAAAAAAAAATCTTTTTGACTTTTTTTTTTGACTTTACTTAAAGTCAAAGCCACCAAAAGACAGGCCATATGCAATTTGAAAGACTCCTCTTTTTAAAATGTTACATGGTAACAGGAAAGACCAGCAGAAGACTGATAGCCTTAGGAACCAGCTCCAAAAGTAAATCCATCTTCTCTGTATCCCTTTCTTTCTTTGTGTTAGCAGCACAGTTGCATTCTTAGCAAATTTGCATGTCTCTAATTATTCTTTGTTTCCAAGAATGAAAACATGTAAAATAAGTTGGAGATTTTGCCCCCACTCAGCATGAACAATAAAGCTTAAAGTTCTGTGAGATTTAACTACCCTAATTTCTTGTTTCCTATAGTTTATAAATGGAAAATTAGACAATATTAAGAAAGAGAAATGGTTGTCATTTTAGTACAAGAGTTCTATTGTTATTATATTGCAAAGGTTCCATATTGTTAGAGTTTCATACCTTTATGCTTCTTGCAGGCAGCCCCTCCAGGCACTGACTCTTCCTTGGCCTCACAGCAGCCAACTGACTCCAATTCCCCTCAACCAACCAATCCACTCTTTTATAACATTCTTCTTATTGGCTACAGCTGTGGCCTGTTAACATCAGGCCTGCTCCTAATCCTTAATAAGTGGCTCAGCTGCAACTCTTTAGGGGGGTAAGATTACTTGCTATATTACCTTTATTTCCTTATGTTCTATCCCCCTACAAGAAAAGGTACTATTTTTAAGTAAAGAAAGCTAGCCACAAGTGCATCTAACTGATTGAGGTTCCACATGGCTGATTTAAGGAAAAATGTGAAAGTGAAAACAATTCAGCCTAATTTTTTATCCACTATCAAATGGAGTACATCTGCTGAAACTACATGCACAATAATATCAACGCGTATTAAAATCAAAAAACTATAGCTAGTAACTATTTTCAGATTAAATTCCAGACTGGAATAGTTTTAAAGAAGAATTTGCAATAGAAAGTTAAGATTAGAACAGCACTATCCTGTAATTCTGGATTTTATACTCTGGGTAATCAGTTAATATTTAGTAAAACATCAGCATTCCTACATGCTGTGCAGCCCAGTTTTACATCTGTCTAATCCCTGCATGTATTCATGATCTCTTTAATATTAGTGAGCTATGAAAATGCAAATTTTGGAAGCAATAATTTCTGTAGGGCAGAAGGAGAACTAGCAAAGCACATTTTGGAAATGAGTTCAGTATTAGAAGTCCAAGACCTCTTGCCATCAGTATGGCGGGAAAAAAAAAACAACGAACCAAATCTACAGTTAAAATGGAAGAAAAAATTACAGGTGCAAAAATTGGAGTACAAAAATTGTGTAAAGGGTTAGATCAAGTTCCCCTTGAACTCAAGATTAAAGGACTAAATGGAACTTGAATTTCAGGGATAGTTTGAGAGCATACTTCTAGCATCTCTCATTATGTGATCATTACATTTTATTATTTGTTAAAATTTTATTTGCATGTAGTAGCCAATGGAAGCAGCAGAACTTAAGGTGATATGCATTTTTATGCATTGTGTGTTGGCTTCTTATGCCTGACAATTTTGTTTTCTTCATATTTATAAGTAGAATAAATTAAAACCACAAAATAAAACTTCCCCCACCAAAACTCTCAGGTATTTCCTGCACAGACTGAGAGAAATCCTCTATGATACTTGCTCAGTTTAGAATTCAAGAGGTTTTGCAGTAGTGAAGTCTGGGTACCAGGGCAGGAAAGGCAATGGTGACTGGGGTCAGCTGAATACTCAGAAATCACCTGGTAAATCCATAGGAGACCTGAAGAAAAGCTGGGAATTCAAATAATCACATCATTCACAGCATAGCAGTGCTGAAATCAGCAGGAAATAAGGCCCAAATACAGCATTACTCTGATGTAGCTCAGGCAAGGACCAAGCCTAAATGCAATGTGTAGATCAATAAACAGAATTTGCACGTACAGGGGCCCAGGTGAAGAATTTGACAGCTCTTTGGCAATATATGACTTTCTGCTTTTCACTTCTCTTTCTGGAAACTTTTCTGTATTTATAGATGTCTGGTACAAGGTCACATAACTGCACTGTGTCGTAGTTGGCTTTTGAAACAAGCTGCTCAACCTTGGGGGAAAAGTTGCAAAGAATTGGGGAAAAACACAATTATAGGCTGATCAGGGCAGCTAAAGCTTCTTGAAGCATTCAGGACTCTGACAGAAAAATCCTTTACTATCTAAAACACAGAGGGTTGTGTATTTTTTCGCATTGCTTCAAGTGGCTCCTTAGTCAAATATGAGAAAAATCTACTGGTGTTTTTATTTAATGAGTTACTTCAGAAAACTTTAGCCTCAAAAAACTAATTCAAATTTGATTCTAGGATTCCTTGTTTACCTAGTTTCTCTAGAGTTGCCATTGTTTTGTGTAGCAAACCCCATAGATTTAGGAAAAGCACCATGGAGGATACGAACAATAGGAATGCTGAAACAGCAAAAGAAAATTCCTGTTTTCCTGTCCTCCACCCCCTAACCTATCTCTGTAACCCTATAAGGCAATGTCATGTTAACCCCTTACCCATTGGTCAAGCTTGGATCCTTTCCAACCCTATAAAAGAAGCATACTGTACCCCATTAGTTGAGAAAGAAGAAGAGCAGAGACCCTTCACGGACCTCCCCAAACAAAGCCATCTCCGTGGAACAACCTGTGCCTTCTCCTTCTCCTCTCTCTCCGTCTGCTGCAGCCTCCAGCCCGGGGCACCACTACCTGAAATCCTGAGAGCTTGCTAATCACTATGGAGCTGATAATCACCATGCTTGCTAGATGGTAGCCCTGCGGCCTTGGCATGAGCGAGCTAGCCTCGGGCACCCAGTCCCTACCCAGGGACTGAGCTCCTGAGCCCTAGTGCTCTGCTTTAATAACTCCAAATGAGAGGTTATTAGTTTTGGTAGCTGAATATTCAGCATTGGTTTATTTCTCCAGGAAGAAGTTTTTTCATATCTTTCATCTTGGGTTGCCTCATTATTCCCATCTTAATCTCTATGTCTCTTCATCTCTGTGATGTCAGCATCATTACCAGGGCTCAGAGGCACACTCTCTTCTGCCTTGAGTCTGCACAACCAATACACAATGTCCTTACACTAGAAAATTTAACTCCTGAATTATTGAGGCAGTCTCACTTAGCCTTCAGCAGAAGACTTGTGGAGAAGTCCTTTTCAGTTTTAGGATTTCCACAGAAAATTGTATGCAAGTCTTGTCTAACATCAGGATTAGTCACATATTTGTTTTCTAAACTAAAATACTGTCAATGCCAAAAAATTGTTTAATGCCAGTGATCAAAACTGTTCAACACACAGGAAACAATTACAGTTTCTATTTTAATGTAACCAAACAATTTCTGTTAACAGAATATCTTGAACAATTAACTATGCAAATTGCATAACAATAAGTATCAGATTCAAAGACTAGTACTATTTTCATATGTATAACTTGTTTTTGAAAACAAATGATAGATTTATAAGATTTCTACTACAATTATATGCAGTTGGGCTCTGCATGTATCTGAAAGCTAAGGATGAAAGTCATGATTGGTGTGGAGTGTCCAGAGATCAAAGATGGCTCTAAGACTCATGTCCCTGAAGAAACCAGGCCAAGTTGGACCAACAGTGAAGCTGCTTGTTGTATTGCTTAGCCTTAGAGGGTTACATAATTTTACTCTGTAACTATTAACAATAATTCACTGAAAACTATTTTCAATAAAGCGGTTCATTTGGTCTGCTCCAGAGCTTCTCAAAGACCTTGACCAACAAGCTGTTAACTATAAATAAAAGGAGTTATAACCCTTCTCCGGAATTCCCTCTCAGAGAAAATATAAGATTCAAAACATGGTTGGATACATATGCCATTAATTTTAGAAGGAAAAAGATTAATTTGAATGGAAGCTTTATATTCATACCTAAGTACATGACTTTGTTTCTGTTATGAAAACACCCAGAAAAAAAAAAATTAATCCTAAAAAAGTAATGTTTTCATTCCCAGCTTTAATAGAGCATTTGAAGCCATGGTACAGGTATTAAAAACATTTAAAAACATATAATGAAGAAGGCAGGGTACCCCTGCCTTCAGTGTTTATCTCTCAGTGAAACACATAGGTCATTCATCAACCACTACATGCCTATCCCATTTTTAGAAGGACTCTCTTGTTGCTGTAAAGAGATGAAGCAAATACATACACATGCTTATTTTGGTTTTTTTTTTTTCCCTAACTCATCTCTTTCATTTAATCATGACTGAAAAGTTCTGAGGACAATAAATTTGATTTCTCAGGATTCTCTCTGAAAGGACAAGTTCTGCAAAATGGCCATTTACAGCACTTTGTAGTCCTATCAAAGAGTTCTTTAAGCACTGATCTTCCCAAAAGGTGTACACATAGACAAATATTTACCTTGCATCTATGATATCCTCTGTCTTGTAATAGCATGATATTCACATATACACTGCATACTGCATGTAAAAAGATGGGGGAAAGAAAAAAAATTATAAAACTGATCTGTTTTTCTGTTTAAAGAACAGTCACAAAAAATGTGTGAATAAAATGTGACTGAATAAATGAAGTCTGAGTAATGAAAATGCCTACTGACCATGGGCAATTAATATATTTTCAATGTACTAGTAGCACCAAATAAATGAACCATATGCTAAACGAAGCCATCTGTGTTAGTAAATACTCCAATATAAGATGTTAAATATAATTAGAAAATTTATCCTGTCCCTTTTATTAGCTAAGGAAATTTGGGGAAGTAAATGATGGTATTTGGAAATTTAAAAGTCAAATATTGGAAATACAGCTGGTAGACTTTAATGAAGGAATGAAAAAACTTCATTGCTGTCTACAGCTGTTGAAAAGTCAGGAGATTTATTATGCAGAGGGGTTTAATCTGCTGGGGCTTACATCTCCTAAATTCTTTGGGATTCAGATGTGAACAGAAATTTCAGAATAAAATCAATTCAAGACCAGTGAGCTTGAATGCATGAATTTTGCATAGGTAAAACTGTTTAAAACTTAGAAGTCACAAAGCATTTCTGCAGTGCATAATAGTTATGTGAAAGCATAAAAAGATTGACATTAATGTTGTGTTAGATCTCAATGTACCCCCAAGGCAAGGAAGATTGATCCACATTAGGACAAACTCAGAAGAAGGCTCTGGGATGCTTGGAACTGTAGCATTTTTTGTGTTAGGGGAACCTGAGGGAACAGGACTTGGTGAGCTTGGAGAAGAGACAAATTTTAGGGGAACATAATGGCAGGAAGGTCTCGCATCAAAGAGACAGGCAGATCCTTCACAGCAGTGTGTAGTTGGAGTATGAGGGATAATGGGCCTAAGCAGGCACACAACAGACTTGGATCTGAAAGATTTTCCCACCTGAAAAGTGCCTAGTGGTGGAAGATGATGCCTTAAGAAATTATGCTGTATTTGTCCTTGGAGGTTTTCATGACTGGACAAAGCCCAACCTGGTTTGACCTCACAACTGCCGCTGTCTAGAGCAGAGTTAGAAAAGTTCTGAAGTTCCTTACCACCTAAATTATTCTGTAGTCCTACGGCTTCAAAGCACTACAGTTTCTTAGCAAATTTCTGTGAAAACAGAAAGATTTTAAATGTCTTTTGTCAGTACCTGACTTGAGTAGAGAATGATGTAATCTTTGGCAGGTAAACCAGTAGCCTGGACAGGACCAAACTGTACATCTTAGCATGCTTCTATTTCAACTTTTAAGGTCACTACACTAGAATAAACTGAATTGAAAAAAAGAAATCATGTGTGTTTATTTCCAACAGCCTTACAGAAACTTGGGAGAACTAGCTTGGATATATTTACATCTAAAAAACATGTCAGTAAGGCTCCTTCCTATTAAATATGTTAATATTCCAAGGAAAGTTGATAGATTTACAGAGGCCTCAACTATAAATACAGTGCTATATATTTTATGTGAGTACACGGCCAGGTAAAGAACAGATAGTATCACTGATGGATTTATTCTGTCAAGTGTGTGCCTGTTGTCATCAGATCTTGCACTACTACGAGATTTTCTTCATGCTGATAACATCCCTTCTCAATATAACCCTGATAATTCAATCAGTTCAAGAACACTAATCCAAAAGAAACTCGGAATTGTCAGTTGTGACACCCATAGAATGAATTCTCTGCCAGAACTTAGCTTTAATTTCGCGCTCAGAAGAAACTCTTCCCAAAAAAAATGAAATTGCTGTCAAGTTTCTAGGAGCTGAGCACACGATATTTTCTTTAAATGAAAGTTTCTTTAAAAAAAACCAAAAAAAACCGAGAAAATGAAGTTATTCAGTAAGTGAAATGACAAAAAGAAAATGTAAAAGAAAAACCCCAAACATGAGTATTTTTTTGTTGTATAGACAACTGAATGCTGCAGTAAAGAGGTGAGTTTTATCCATATTTCTACCATGTATACTTACATAATTTTTTATGCTCAAAATTATTACATGAACAAAAGTGGAACACATGATTAGGGAAGGCAAAAATTTACTATTGATTAAAATTTTAGTATTTGAATTGTTCAAATTATTAGTTTGTTAATAATAAAGTTAAAACTCTTCTATAGAATAGTATCTTCAGGCCATCTATCTCTTTCCTGGTGTTATGCTTGAAATTCCAGCATTTCTTGAGGTCATAAGGGTGACCTTGAGGTCCTCTGTTGATTTCAGTCAGAGGGACCAAGTCAGTCATTAGAATCCTGTAGTTTTTGGCAGGCAGTGTTCAAGAGAGGAGCTTCCTCTGCCTCTCCATCAGAGAAGGATGTTGGTTTCTTTCTCCTTAGTTTTGAGACTGCAGGGCTTTATTTTAATGTTGTCTGAAAACAGTATGCACCACTTCATAGTTTCCAATTTTTTTTTTTTACACTCTAGTTTCTAAAACTGGTTTTACCCATGCAACACCAAGTTGCACTTCTTTAGCCTGGGACTTCTGATACTTTCCCTGTATTTCCATTCTTCCATGCCACATTTTATTCTGGAGTCATGGGCAGCTCAGATGGTAGAAAAAGACTTGTTTCTTTCATAAATTAAAATTAAACTAAAACAAATTTTAAAAATACTTACCTGACTGCTAGAAATTGGTAATTACAGCTAAACAAGCTCAAACCAGCTCATTCCAGGGTACATCCAGACAATCCTGCTGCTGTACTGTAAAGTGAGTGCAAACACCATGTCCTTCTACTACGGACTACCTACCCACTAATTCTAAGAATATAGTTCATCCCACTGTTCTAGAAGAAAGCCATAAAATGAGTAGATGCCATTTTCCAAATAAAATAAATACAAGATTTTCATTAGTATCTGTACCCATAAGTACCCAAGATTAAATATGCCTATCCTCTTCAACCAAAAAGCAAATATCTAAATTCAGATATTTTGAAATGTTAATCATCAAAATTTGAGCACACTGTATTGACAGCAGACACTTTCTACTGGGCCTGAGTGGGATTAAATTAATTTTCTCTATAGAAGCCAATATGGGGGTGTGTTTTGGATGTGTGCCTAAAATAGGGTTCATGCACCAGTGTTACTGCTGCTGAGCAGTGCTTCCATAGCACGAAAATCATCTTTTTCCGCACTCTGCCCACTGTGAGTGGGCTGGGGACACTCAGCAAGTTAGGAGGAAACACAGCTGGGTCAGCAGACCCCAACTAACCCAAGAGATGTTCCATACCTCGTGACATCATGCTGAGCAGTAAAACTGGGCGTGTAATGGGAGTTGTGATCCAAGCTAGGTGTTGCTGGGAGACTGGCTGGGCATCAGTCTGCTGGTGGGAGGTGATGAGGTTTTGTTTAATCTTTGAATCACTTGATATTTTTTCTGTCCTTTCCCTTCACCTATTAAACTGTGTTTATCTCAACAAAAGTTTTCTCACTTTTTCCTGACTCTGTCTCCCATTCCACTGAGGATGGGGAACTGAGCAACCAGGCAGTAAGTTATCTTCCATATAGGGACAAGTCAGCATTGAATGTTTTGGGTTTTTTTAATACAGTTTTGTGTGAGAGAGTCAATGTGTGTTTCTGTGTGCATTTACATAATTACATAACTATAAATCACCAAACATTACTGCCACTAAATTGCAGGGCTTGACACTAATATGTTATCCAATTAATTAAGTGACTCAATTTAATAGGTCTGCACAATGTATTGTCTGAAGGGAAAAAAAATGGTGATTTCACTTCCTCATCCTTGTTTATTGGTTTGTCTACTAAAAAAATCCATTTTATTTACCTGAAGTAGACTTAATCAAACTGAAAACTAATCCTGTGAGTAATCCCATTGCAGTGTCTGTTAGCTGGAACTATATTTACATGATATACTAATTTTCTATGAAATGTGTAATAGATATACAGCAGTATAATCTAGTTCGACCAAAGTACTACAAATGTATTCATCTCCTAAGACTTTCCTCAAGGGGAGTTTTCCATTTTGTCTATGTTAAGATCCAGTTATTAAAATTATTAGAAAGATGGTTCTGCCCAAACTAAGATGCAAACAAGACCATATGCCAAAGTCAATGGTACAGAGTTTTGTTTAACCATAAATGTGAGGCAGAGAGATAGAAAGAAATGGAAAAAAACCCAGAATGAATAAGATTGATTCCCATGACAAGACTTGTCTTCTGCAATTTCAGTGTCTGTTGATGAAAGTGATGGTTACAGTCTTTATCAATCAAAGGTGGAAGAAACCCACAAAAGATAAGTTCAATGCCCTGAGTGCTCTCAGTTTCAGGTGGAAGCACCCAGGTAACTACTCTGGGGCAGGGATTTTCACATGGACTGATGTAATGATGTGGATGAAACAGCTGCCTCTCATGTCAGCACAGATGAGTCAACTCTGCCCCATCAGAAGGGGTGAATGCCTTCAGACCACCTGTAAATGTCCCAGTACTTTCCCTGAGGTGAGTTTTCACAGCTGAACCATTATGTAAGGAAGGACATTGGCAGGATAAAAAACACTCCCGGAATTTGCCTCTTATCAGCCTCTTTCCTTGTCTTATTCAACACCCAGCTTTAGCTTCCTGTGATGGGCGTGCACACCCTCTGCACCTGGGCACTTCAGTAGATTGTTTGAGTCATTAATCGGTCCAGTCTCTCACAGCCATCTAAAATTATTTTTCCTGTCATGCAAAATAAAATTGTGTGGCATCTATACCACTATTATTCTAAACAAAAGAAAATCAGCAAAGAGTTCAAAAGTTTTCCCTTTCAGGAAAACAAGAGTCAAACTGATCTCACTCTTTTCATGTTATGGAGCACACTGATAGGTTTAAACAACTCCATTCTGACAACAAATTACACTTCCGTTTTATAAAATTATCCAGTACTAAAAACAGCATACAAGGAATATTTAAAAGGCCTGTGATATATCTGTGTTAGGATTCAAAATAAGCAATATCATCAGGGTTTGATGAGAAATTAGTTTTGGTAATGTTTAGATTAGACAAAGGAAATATTTTTATTGATTTATTTGCTTCTTTACATGCTTGAGAAAGAGAGATATTAGAATGCATGGCTCAGTCTGTAATTCTCAAGAATAAAGTTTTGCAATATAATAGATAGGAAAATTATAAGATTTCTTCTGAGATTGACAAAAAGAGGGGAAAATATAACTAATTTTGGAAATGTGGCTAATTTATTTATTTCTAAACCAAATTTTTCACAATCCTTGAGGTCCAGTGAAAATAGAAATTATCCCATAGATGCAAAAAGAAGGAACATAGCATCATTAGAGATTCTGTTCTGCCTTAGTCACTATTTCCTTTTCGCAGTTGTTATCACTTTTCTGCTCTGTGACACTGAAAAGTATTTTTACCTACAGTTTAATGTATTTATTTCTTTCTCATAATGCAGATTGCTTTGGTAAAACTTAAAATAAACCTCGTTATGTTTCTGTGTTGTGATTTTTTAAATTTTATTTTTCTTTTTTATAAAATAGAATACGAGACTTTTTACCAAGGTCTGTAGTGACAGCATAAGGGTCAACAGTTTTATACCTAGAGAGGGTAGGTTTAGATTAGATATTAGAAAGAAATTCTTCCTTATGATGGTGATGATGTCCTTGAAAATGTTGTCCTAAGAAGTTGTGGATGCCCCATTACTGGAACTGCTCAAGGCCTGGTTGGATGGATCTTTGAGCAACATGGTCTAGCTGAAGATGTCTCTGCTTCTTGCTGGGGAAAATGGACTAGATAGTGTGTAAATAGTATGGGCATTTTGTTAGAATAAGTCCTTGTTTCAATAAAATAGTCCAAATTATATAAAAAGAAATAAACATATTTTACTATTATAGTTAAAACTTCAAACCACTATAATTTACAAGTTCCAGCCATCTTGTTTACTATTTCTCCAGTGACTCTCAGGAAGTGCTGTCAGATCTGTCAACAACGTTCACTCAGTAGAGCAGGAATGTATAAATATACACATATGTTCCTGAATGCTTCAAGTCTCCATTTGCTGATTGTAAGCATTATTTTTAAAAAGATGTGTGATTTCCCAAGACTGCTAAGGAGCTCCATTTTGGAACAGATTCCAAACAGTCTAAGGAGGTGAAAATGAAGGGTTTTTATGATTACATACACAGTGAGATATATGAGAGAGACAAGTGCATCAATGTTTTGCTGATAGAAAAACACTTTGGGCAATCATCTCTTTCATCCCTGTAAGCCAGACTGCAGCCCATAGAGAAGACTGAAAAAAAAAAATAATGTTATCTACAGTCTTAGATGGTTGCACAGGTAGCCATGAAAATAAAACCACTGTATCTTGTCACTGCATGGGTAAAAGTGTGGATGAGAATGAAACAAAAAATCCTGTCCTGAAAAACATCAGAAGAGCTGATTACTTCAGGCAAGGTGAGCATGGGTCTAGCATATGAACCATTCTTCCCAAAACTCATAATGTAGAGCAACAGAACAAACTAAAAAGCAGCAAACAAATTGCCAGTTTTTCAGTTTGCTCCTGTGATGCTACTATTTTGTGCAGTGGATGTACAGTAGACTTTTAGTACTCTGCCTAGATTTCTCCAAAGAAACATGGGAGAAAGCAAAAAGGGGAGAAGTACTGGTGGTGGGGATAAAGCAATCATAAATTAGGTATAGCCATAATCCACTTGAGATATATCTTGCAAAACTTATTCACATTAATCACTTACACTCATTAAGGTTGGTCAAATTTGGCCCAGAAAAATGCTAACTGTGAGCTTCACCCTATCCCATTAATTTATAGACACAGCTGGATCCTGATGTTTCCATTGTTTCTATGCATTTGCAAATCCTGGGTGCACAAAATAAATGCATTATTGAGTATTTTTTGATAATTTTTACTAAGTCCATACTCTAATTTCTGGAGATCATGTTCTACGATAATTCCTTAAATTAATGCTTGCCAAGGAAATTAAAAACAAACAAACAAACAAGGGAATGTTCCCTAAAAGGTCAGAAGATAAGTTTAGGAAGCAAGGAAGGCAGTAGAGATAACAAGCATAGTGTTCATGAGTGCAAGCAACTCATAGATAATTCTAAAATAACTAAACTTCTACCCTATATTTTTTAAGTCCTTACAGGAAAAGATGAAAATTCTCTGTGAATTAGTAATTAATAAACAGAAGATCAATATAATTTTTGATAAGAGTAGATAAGAAAGTATCAGGAAAATTTTTGCATGTATAAGTCTGCAGGTCAGTATGTTATGAATACCATTATATTAAGGGAACTAGGTAATGACTTGCTGAGCCACTTGCAATCGTACAGCAGTCTTGATGAACTACAAGAAAATATAAAAGATTTTTAGTAACAAAGAGCAGATGGAAGTGAAATCTAATTAGACTTTAATTCAGTACCCTAGAAGAAATAGAAGTCTCTGCCTAAAAATTTTAAATCTCAGTTAGAGAGAAACTTAAATTTAGAGTCAAATTCAAGGTAATGAGATGGTGGTAAAAAGCTTCTTTTGATTTCAGTAAGCTTGCTATTTAGTCCACCTTGCAAACACACTTATATTTTAGAATAGATGGAGAGGGAGAGAGATTTCAAAGAGATTTCTTGCTCAGTTGTTTAATGACTCAAAATAAAAAGGAAAACTGCAGAAATCTGTCAACTCTCTAGCTATCCTCTGACAGGTGCAGTACAAGCAGAGAAAAAATGTGACATGTTCCTCCCCACATCAGGGGAAAAGGGGTGGAGTTAAATGATCTTGAAGGTCCCTTCCAAGTCAAACCATTCTATGATTCTATGTTTACTAAGATCAATAGTCAAAGCATCAGTCAGTAATAAGAACAGTATAAGCATTTTAAAGCTGATTCATAATGGATACTATGGTAGGAGCTGGAGTTACCAATTTCTTCTGTATTAAACTACTATTGATTGTCCTTTTTGAGGAAATTTAAAGGAAATTACTTGATTATAGTTGGATTTCGACAGGCCTCAGGTTCATTATAAACTCCAAGAATTAGATTTGCCATTCCGGAAAAGCAAATGTGGCAAAAGTTAGAAGAAATATGGCATAATGAGCTATGTGCTTGTCACCCATCTGAGAGACACACAAAATGCCTCAAACTGATGCTGAGGTGTTTCTGACTCTTGTGCTTTGTCTCTAACAATGAAGGCTCTTCAGCTGGACTTCATTTTAATGCTTTTCACAGGAAAGGAATATTTGTTATTAACAAAGCACTAGAACAAAAAATTGTTTAGGACCAGTTGACTGTTTGTCGCAGACATCATGTAAAATCCTTTCCTTAGGATTTTTTTTCCTCCTGAGAAGCTGAGAGGCCTCAGGGACAAAATGTAAACAATGATTGTCTTCTGCTGTGGAATGCAACAGGTGCATCTGTGATTGGCCCATCGTGGATGTTTATAATTAATGGCCAATCACAGCACAGCTGTCTCAGAGAGAGTCCGAGACAGCTGCCTTTGTTATGATTCTTGCTAATTCTGTTCTTAGCTTAGCTAGCCTTCTGAGATGAAACCTTTTCTTCTATTCTTTTAGTATAGTTTTAATGTAATATATATCATAAAATAATAAATCAAGCCTTCTGAAACATGAAGTCAAATCCTCGTCTCTTCCCTCATCTGAAAACCCCTGTGAACACCATCACAACTGTTTCTTGTTTATTTGGAAAAATTAGGCAGGTAAGTGGGGAAGAAACTTTTCAGTTGGAATAGGCAAAAATTTATAGGTAATCGCATTTGAAATAGCAGAAAAATAAGGAAAAAAGTGAAGCAGTGTTAGATAGAAACAATCGAAATGTAAAACTGGAATACAGCTATTTAACAGGAAATTTTAGGATGACAAAATCATAGTTTGGGAATCATTTCGTGGAACATGTCAGTACAGCAAAAGAAAATGGAAAATTGTACGGAAAAAAAAGAAAAAAAAGAATAGAAAAACCCTATAAAATATTCTCTTAATACTATAAAATGTTGTTTCATCTATGGAACAATGCTGATTTGATCAGAGTTTTTTTACATTTCTTAAGAAATTCATGATTATTTAATAAGTCCATTTTAGAAGGCAACATTCGAATTTTTTTTATCTGTTTTTCTTACAGAAAAACAGAGTAAGAAATCTACTGCTGCTTTTGCACAAGCATTTGTCAGTATCCTCAGAGTATTATTTCCACTCCAGAAGAGTATGTAAGGAAATTTCCCTCAGTCTCTCCAATGTCAACCTTATTTCATCCTCTAGACCTCTCAGTAAACAAACTAATTGAAAACCATGTTTGTTCCAGTTCTTCATCAGAAAAATGGAGATAATGCTTTCCCACTTGAATTACTTGGTTTTGGTAGTTTTTTGATTTCCACCCTCTCCCAATCATCATCTTTGAGGGGAAAGGATTATCTCTTATCATTACAGATATGTGAAATACTTTTCTGTGTGAAATGTGAAATACTGTATGTGAAATACTTTTCTAAAAAGTATTTACAGTAGGAAAAATATTTTACTTTGGATAGGAAAAAAACTTTCAGATATCTTTAATCTTCTAAAGTAATTAAAAATTAATAAATTTAATCAAAATGAAAACTATAAAATCATTTTGTTGGGAATAGATAGATGAGACACCAATTTTCCATGGGTCTTTTAAATGAAACATTTTTTTAGTAAATGCACTCAGATCTTATCATGTATAGCGTTCAATCAATAATTACTTCTGTTGCTTAAGTATTTATATGAAGCTTATCTAGAAAATATAAGTCTCTATAGCTGTTACTTGTTTATGCAACCTCAGAATACTTTTAAAGAATATAGAAGAACATTTAAAATAACTTGCAGTTGTAGTGCTTACTTTTAAAAACTTATAAGTGTACGCACATCTTCATAGATACATAGATATTCTGAGTTTTAGTCCTCAATAAGATTTCAAAATACAGTTTAAAACTAGTAGAACGTACTGAAATCATAGTCAGACATTATGGGAAAGGTTAGCCCTAGAAGGTGAAATGATCATTTTCTCACACTGAGAAAAATTTCAAGGGTAGCATCTTAATTACTCTGTGCCCTCTGTGAGTGCTCAAGCTCACAGTACAGAAAACAAATCCCCAGACCCCTGGAAAATATTAGAGAATATTTTGTTAGAAATAAATGCCAATGCTTTCATTGCATTTTTTCTGGAAAAATAAGCTGGGACAGAAATTGGCAAAGCTGAGTGCTTCTGTCTCCTCAGATACCATTTCCTAGTCTTATAGACAAGAGAAAAAAGACACAAATCAAAGGGTAGCAGCCAGACTTAAAAAAAGAATTAGGTGAGTTTTGGGGCAGCAAGAGCAATAATAATGTTGAGAGTTAAAAGGTTCAGCTATGACAACATCATCCTTTGGTTTAATGAATACATACAAGAGGTTTAGTTTTGTGTCCTAATTTAAAGTTTGACCCTGAAGCTACAGTAAACTACTTTCTTAAGTGCTATAGAGGAATAAAAGTATAGAGACATATATAGAAATGCATACCTATGTCAATAGATAAGAAAAAGACTATGGAAAAATAATAAGACTAAGAAAAAAATAAGACTAAGAAAAAACCTACATGTTGTGTTTGTATTGGGGGTTGTTTTTGTACAAGAAAGAAACAGCAAAAGCCAGGTTTCTTTAAAAGAAATAGAGCAGAAACAAACCATATTAAGCTATGCTCAGAATTCCCCAGAAAACCAATTTTCAAATTATTTACCTTCAAAATCACAGAATTATTGCTTATTAAATTTTTGTTGATAAGCCAATTACTTTGAAATTAATGTATGTCTATGTTTACAGCCCATATTTACAAAACAAAACACCAAATGACCAAACATAAACAACCAGCAATGACCAAACAGATCCTTTATGTGAAATTAAACCGTAATCTATGATTGATTGCCATTAACTTTATCAGAGTGACTTGGGAGTTGGAGTCATACCTAGCATAACTTTTATTGACTATTCAGGGGGTTGGCAGTGATTAATTGCAAGTCAAAAAAAGTACCCACCAGCAATCAAATAACCTGCATCTTGCTGTAATGCTAGAAAATAATAAGTATTACAGAAATTATATGACTTGAGAACTCCCAAGAAGCTCTAACTCCTACAAAAACTATTGTGTTTGGAATGTTTGCCTGATTGAAAGATTAAAGCTTGATAGAGCAAGAAAATATAGAAAAAATCAAAACTTAAAATGCAGCTGTCTAAGAGCCGATCAAATAAGACACCCTGCTGTTTGACAACTTGTAATGCAAAGGAGTGAAAAAGTTCATTGCAATACAAGCTATGAAAATACAGGAGAAAAAAGATAATGTTATTTTCAAGTATGATGTAATTTAAGAACTAATTTCTAAGTTACTCAAAAATTGTGATTCCCACAAAAATAAATTCAACATGTTAAAACCAAAAATATATTTTCATTTAAAAACTTTAATAGAAAACCAGCATGTGAAATATTAATTACACAACTAAATTTCTCTTTATTCTAATTATATTCTTTGAGTAAAATGACTGCATATTTTAAAGGTTAAGTTGGAAAAGACTGATTCTAGATTATGTTTAACTTTATTTTAAAGAAATTCTTATAAAAAGTCCATCAGATTACTAATGTCAGGCAGTAATGTTTTTCCTTACAAAAGAATTATTCGCAGGCACTTCACCTTAAAATTTCATAGAGTGACACCCTAGTATTTTCAGAATGACCATAATAACTAAACAGCTTTAAAATCTTGCTTATTTAATATTAATTAACTACTCTTTGCTAATTAATGAAATAAAAATGGTTTTTGCATATAAAATCCAGCTGTTATTTTCATTTACTTTACCTAGTAAAATCCAATGATCTGTGCTCCCTCTACTGGCAGTGAAAATATTAGCCTGGAGATAAATAAGATTTCTTTCCAAATATTCTCAGGTAAGAATTAAAGAATATTTTCTTAAAACCAAGGAACTTAGAACTTCTTTCAAGTCACCTTACAACCTGAAAGAGTTTCCTTTCTCCCTGTATTCTCAAATATTGCATATATTTAGTGTAATATCTTGTAGTTCCTACCTGTTATAGTTAAACATACAAATCCATGGGGGAGAGATATTTAGGTAATTTTTAAGAAAATATGATATGTAAAAAGATTTATTAAAGATTGAGGAGTATCTTTTGGATATGGCTTTTACTGTACTGACAAGCATCGGTTAAAATGACCTCTGGTGCCACTGGCTCAGAACTTGATGACTTATGACCCACACCCTTTGCTAAGATTGCAGTGGACAAAGAAAATAATTAAACTAAATTAACCCTGATCACTGGTAGGTCATAGAGGCAAGATGACAGCAAAGGGAGAGGAAAAAAGAAGTACTACATTTAGATTCTCCATTTAATGGACAAATACAGAAAACAAGAATTCTCTGAAAAATTCAAGTAATCTGAAATTTACTTCTTACTGACTATTTGGAATTGATACCCTTTAATTTTTTAATCTGAAAGTACAGCTACAACAGACTGGTACAGTGGACATTTAAGAAACTGGGACATCTGGAAGCCATCTACAGGACTGAAACAATTAGTTTCTATGCTGCTGAAACACACAACAATGCCCCTGGTACAAGCAATCCAAGCCCGTGATACTGGTTACAGCCATAAATCAGTGGCTATTCTCATGCTGTATCCAAGAAGAATGGTCAGAAATTGGCTGCTTTTACATGTTACCATACTCCAAAATTACATTTGCAGTTAGAATACAGGTTCTTGAAGCTGTAGGCTTTTGTTCTAAAAAAGATGAGACAGTTACAATCATCTCTTTACAGGCAGAATTGATGTTACGTAAGCGTGAAAAAAATCATCAGCTCTGACTCTGAAAGGTTCATTTTAGGGTAGCAATTTACTGTGAACTCTATAGTCAACACAGATGTGAGAAATGGCAGCTCTCCTCTAACCACCTGTCTCTCTGGGGGTATAAACTCTCCTCAGTAATCTGTACTCTGCAATAAAACATAGCTGGTAAGAGCTATGTTTCCTGGAACAACTCCCATCAGCATCTAAAAATTGCAACAGATACTAATGACAGCAACAAACTTGAAAAGAGATGCCTTTGATTCCTGTAGTTTCAAATTTTCCATACTCTGATTCTCTGATTAGCTCAGTTTTCAGTATTGGTGAAAAAAGGGGTAGTGGTAATACAAGGCATGAGTTCTGCCCACAGTTCTTGATTGTGTTCCACAGGTGTTTAATGCTGCAGAGGGAGGGGGGAAACTTTCTGCTATCAGGACAGCATTTTGAAAAAGATTATTTGCTCACTTATCTTCCTTCACGCAAATTAATTTTTAAATTATATTTCTATTTATTTTATATAATCCAGAAAGTTTTGAAGATACGAAGTTTTTAAATTTTGTTCTTCTCTCCTAAATATGATGTCTCAGCTCACCCTTGATTATATTTTCAGTCAGCTCAAGTCATTACTATTCTATGCATAGAATTTCCTTTTATTTTGCATAGAGATCAAATATAGACTGCAGCTATTAAGATGCATAAATGAAACTTAACAAGTTTGGTATACTTTATTAAAAGTCAATTTATAATCTAATAGCACGAAAGACTTAAAACAGAATTTAAGCTGATTTTCACCTTAAGCAGATAAACTGGTCACAAGCTGGAGTGATTTTCTTTTTTTCTGCTTAATCATTAATTAACATTAGCCTAATGATTTATTTTACTGACATCTTAATAAATGCAACTGAGTAAAAGGGCATGATCTGCTTAATATATATTATGGATGTCATATGATTTTATGCTTATACAGTTAAACTACTTCATGAGTTATTTGCAAAGTTTTAGCATTAAAAGAGTGCAGTAGAATCGGTTACCCTTAGATCATTATGTTTATTAACTCATCTCTTATACTAGTTTTCCATTTTTATAAGTATTAAAGGCCTTTTTCAGCTACCACAGGCATTTGTGTCTCCCTCTAATTTCTATCACTATAATTTATTTATCTATTACAGTTTAATACAATACCTGTTGGAAAAAAAAAATTAAAAAGACCATAAGGTGGAACAAGAGAGGTTCTGACCTGGTATTAGTAAAAAAAATCCACAAAAAATAGTTGAGCCATGGAACAGGCTGCCTTGAGGAGTTGTAATTCTGTCCTGGGAAGTTTTCAAGTCCCAAAAGCATGAAACTGGGCAACATGAACTTAATTAATAGTTGGTGCTTTGAGCTTTTGTACTATGGAAATTCTAAGGTCTTTTTCAAAACGAAGTATTTATTCAATCAGTGTTTTTTCTAATAAAGACAACTTTGATTAAAATACATTAGTAACGATGAATGATGAGATAATATACTGAAAGCAGAGACAGAGTTATTTTTCATTTACCACACAGATATAGCAAAGGTGGATGAATGATGTAACATATTCTTCAATAAGAATATTATTAATAAATCTGTTATTGCTCTATTTGTTAATTAAGTATTAATACCTGTTCTTAAAATATAACACGTCAACCACTTTAAACTATGAATTAGAATAAATTCTCAGACATTATTCCCCCCCCCCCAGAATCTTCAAATTGCTCTTTTTTCATTTTTCTTTTTTTTTCTTGAGGTTTATCTAACCACAGCTGAACTTTTAAGATCTTTCAAACATAACTTTTTGGCTGTCACTGCATAATATACAAGTTCAATTTGTTGCAACAGTAGTTTTCAGCCTTGGGAGGATCTGATTCTAAAGGTATGAGTTTTCAAAATACAGGTTAGAGAAATATAAATTCACCAAGAGCTTGTTTCAGTTTTGAGGGTGAAATAGGTCCCCTGGATATAGATCAAAGCAAAGCTTATTCAATTTGTTATTACTATGTCTTTCTCAGTACTCCTATGCCACATACAAGTATCAGGACTTGGACTATTCACACCCATGCATTGCATGGGTTTGTTGTGACCAAGTGCAGGACCCAGCACTTCACCTTGAACACCCTGCAACTGATCTCAGCCCATTGATCCATCCTGTCTAGATCCCAGAGTCTTCCTTTCCCCAAACAGGTCAGCCCTCCCACTCAACTTGGTGTCATCTGCAAACTGACTGACTGTGCACTAAATACTTTTGTCCAAATCATTGATAAAGATTTTAAACAGGGCTGGTGCCAGTACTGAGTCCTGGGGAACACTTGTGACTGGCCACCAGCTGGATGTAACTCCATTCACCACCAATAGTTCAGCTTGGCTATCCAGCCAGTTTTTCACCCACTCAAGGCCACACCTTTGAGTAGCCAGTTCCTCCAAGAGATGCCATGGGAAATGGTGTAAAAGACTTTACCAAATTTCGAGTTAGCAACATCCACATCCTTTCCCTCATCCATAAAGCAGGTCAATTTTTCATACGTGATCAAGCAGAACCTGCCCTTCATAAATCCAACTGGGCTCAATTCCCTGTTTGGACTGCAAGTGCTACCTGCTGGCACAAAAGATGATCAGCTCCATGACCTTCCTAGCACCAAGGTCAGGCTGACAGCTCTGTAGCTCACTACATCTTCCTTGGTGGTGTTAATGAGCAACACATTTACTAACTTCCAGACACCTGGAACTTCCCATTTAGCTAAGACTGCTAGTAAATGATTAAAAGCATTTACTATGGAAGTGTGGACTGGCTGAGTGGCCAGTGAGGTAGATTGTGAGCTGGCTGATCAGCAGATTCTAGAGGGTCTAATAGTAATCACAGGGTCTATTTCAAGGCCTGTCACTAGTAGGATCACTAAGAACATGCCTCCTCAGCATGTTCACTGATGGCACAAAGCTGTGAGCAGTGGCCAGTACCCCAGATGGTCGTGCAGCCCTTCAGAGGGACTTTAGCACTTTGGAGAGAGGAACAGTCTAAAGTTCAACAAAGGCAAATGCAGGATCCTGCACTTGGACAAGAAAAATCCCATGCACCAGCACAGGCTGGGGATTGACCTGGAAAGCAGCTCTGTGGAGAAGGACCTTAGTGTCCTTCTAACAAGCTGTCTGTGTCCTTGGGGCCAACAAGGTCAATGGGATCCTGACAGATCCATGCATTAGGAAGAATATTGCAATCCTGCCCCTCTACTTAGGCCTGGTGAAGCCTATGTGCTGGGTCCAGTTCTGGGTTCCGCAGTATCAGAGAGATACAGAGCTTCTGAAGCAGCTCCAGCAGAGTCCTACAAAGATGATTAAGGCACAGGAGCATCTCTCTTACATGGAAAGGCTCAGGGAGCTGGGCCTGTTCAGCCTCATGAAGAGGTGACTGAGAGGGGACCTCATCAATGCCTATAAGGATCTGAAGGGTGGTGCCAAGAGGATGGATCCAGGCTCTTCTTGGTGGTGGCAAGCAATAGGACAACAGGCAATAGGCAGAGGCTGATGAACAGGAAATTCCATCTGAACATGAGGAAGAACTTCTTTACTGTGTGAGTGACTGCCCACTGGAACAGATTGTCCAGAGATGTTGTGGAGCTTCCCTCACTGGAGAGATTAAAGAACCATCAGGATGCAATCCTGTCCCCTGTGCTCTAAGATGGCCCTGCTAGAGCAAGGTCAGACCAAATGATCCACAGTGGTACCTTCCAACCTGACCTATTCTGTGATTCTGTGACTCTGTGAAATCAGCTCAGTGAGTGCTTCTACCAGCTCCCTCAGTTCTCTCTGAGTACTGAGGGAGCTGGTAGAAGCACTCACTGAGCTGATTTCAGTGGTGGATCCCTTCCCATCCCACAGACTTGTATGTCCCTAAGTGGTACAACAGCTTATTGGCCATTTCTTCTTGGATTACAGGGGCCTCATTCCAGTCCTTGTCTTTCAGCTCAGGAGGCTGGGTACCAAGGGAAGGACTGATCTTACTATTAAAGACTGAGATAAAGAAGGCATTTAGCAGCTCAGTCTTTTCCTCATTCTTTGTCACTATATCCCCACTGCACCCAATAATGGATTTTTTTGCTTATGTATTTATAAAGCCTTTTTTAAGTCTCTTTCAAAGTAGCAAGATAATGGTAATTTATGATCATTAAAAGATAGTGGTAATGAAAAGCAATTCAATAAATTTAATATTCATTACCTTTAAGATAGGTAGGTTAATTTAAGCATCTGTGGCCAAATACTGCAACCTAGATCTATTAACTGACTCAAAACCAGATAGGATGGGTAAGCAGATTCAAAATACTGAAATACTGGGTTGCAAGAAAGAAAAATAAAAAATCTATTCCAAATTAGGGAAATAGTGAGGATGTAAATGTACAAAAACAAACAAAAAAACTAATCCACTCCTTACGTTAAAAAACCCAAACCTGAACAAGTCAAATTAAATGAAGAGTTTTCTCCTCCTCCTCAAACACTTTACTAAATCAAATATACTGTTGGCTAAATCTTGAGATAACATAGGATTTTGTGATTGGGAATGGTACTTAATTTCTTTGCATCTTTCCACTCAGAAATTGCTTCAGAGTCTCAAGAACTGAAGTGTGAGAAGTATTGGAAATCTAAGATATATCAAGAGGAAAGTATCTGGCTGACAGACTGCCAGGTCAAGTGAGTGGAAAAAAAGAAGAAAAGAGAACTTCAAGTGGTGCAGATTTGCTTTTATTCACTAATGCTCAACCCAATTTCTCTCGTTCATGAGAACTATATCTAGATGTAATGTTGCGGTATAGAGATGTAGACTATTTACATTTCAACCACTAACAGTGGTCTCAAAAATATGATCACCCACTGCTCAGACCTATTGGGTAAGAAGGTGATTTTGCTAAATGAAAAACAGCACAGGAGCTGTTTTATGACTGAGAAACCACTCAGTGGTTCTCTTTATTGCGAAACCACTAACTGCCAGTCTCAACATCTTGTCTGGAATAGTGAAGGAAGACTAAAGAATCATCTCTTAGATAGCATATCTTCTGCCAGTTTTCCTATTTTTGTACCTGCAACTACTCACCTTATCTCCATTAACATCCTTCAGCAAATCACCAAAAAAACCCCTCAAAACAACAACAACACAACAACAACAACAACAAGAAGCAAAAACAACCCAAAACCAAACTCCCAAGCAAACAAAACAGTTTATTCCAAGAAGCATTAGGATGAAATGAAAAAAAAAAATCATTATTATTTTATCATAGTATGCTGTAGTTCTGTAATGGTGTAAGTACAATTTAATTTTATTTCTTGAAAAGCTCCTAACATGGTTACCCAAGGGAGCATAATCCTATCTAAGAGAGAGTTTTATGAATGTTTGCAAATATCAGTCTGCTCTCTAGCTGGTTTTTTGTTTGTTTTCCTTTTACAAACAGAAGCTGCAGAAGTACTCTCAGTACTGAATCAATTAAAGAGCTGCAGCTCTTGATCTGTGAAGAGAGAGTGAGGGATCAAGGCTGGTTCGGCCTGGAGAAGAGAATTTGATTTTACTGAAAGAATGGCACATTGCACCTTTCTTGATAAATAAAACTTCGTCAAGATTCAAGCTTGAGTACTAGCTCACAACTACCTTTACTATTCACTTATTGTCATGAACCTTATGGCTCCAGATTGCACCAGCTAGTAGTCTCCTAAACAAAACTTAATACAGTTCAGGAAATA
The DNA here is from genome assembly GCF_037042795.1 of Molothrus aeneus. NCBI lineage: Eukaryota > Metazoa > Chordata > Aves > Passeriformes > Icteridae > Molothrus > Molothrus aeneus. The sequence continues at coordinate 70,054,818 of NC_089647.1, read as the reverse complement.
GCAGAGAACTTAACCTGGTACAAAATGTGTGTTTCACCACTCTAGTTGAAGGGATAAAGGAGAGTTTTGCTGTTAGGACATGAGCCGTCCAATGTCAGCAGTCCTCAGACAAAGAAACCCCACTTGTGTATAAAGTTTATGTGCAGGGATGTACCCATAGGTCTATTTTCCTCCTCCATGAGCTTTTTCCTCTAATTTTTGATACCTCACTGTATTAAGGAATCCTAAATAAAATTGTCTTAGAACAGCATTGTGTATTCAATATATATGTTCTCCTTGAAACCTAAACTGGGTTTTGAAAGAGACTGAAATTCTTTCAATAGATCAAAGAATGATCTCATATGTTTATGGGTATTTCATTTCTCATCATAACCATGTAAGTGTTCAGAGATTCATGTACTAGAAAATTATGAAACAGCCTGTCAAAACAGAAAAGTTTTCCTCTTTAGATTGCTTTTGTTGCATCCATTACTTTTTGTTCCAATGAACTTAGTTGTAGAAGACTTATTTACATCAATTTCTTAAATATTTTGAATCTTGTCTCTTTTTTCTTGTCAGGTGGGTTCTGTGGGCTGATTGTGGTTTGTGTATCTCTATGTGGGCTCTTTGCCCTCTCTGTTAAGTAACTGTGTGGTGTCCTTGTACATTCTTTGATCCATTAAAGGGTTTGATGTCTCTTTTAAAACCCAGTTTATGTTTCAAGGAGGACACTAACCTTTACATGCAAAACTTTTTAAGCAATTTCAAGCAGAAAATAGCAATTTGAGGGGCTCTACTTCTTTATGGAGGAAGCTCAGGAAAATAACAGGGATTCAGAATATGTGTCACTTTAGAAAATTAACCATTTCCAAAATAATAGCAATAGAGTTACTAATAATTTAAGAATTCTAGAGACACTTGGTTATTGCTGTAACTTCTACCAGCAGAACCACTGCTGTGTTGAGTTGGCCAGTTGCCGGACCCCATTTACCTACTCCCTCACTCCCCCTCCCTGACAGGACACAGGGGAGAAAATAAGATGTAAATGCTCATGGGTTGAGATAAAGACAATGAGACCACTTACCAACAGTCACAGGCAAACCAGACTGGATTTGGATTTTTTTTTAATTGCTGATTAAAATAAGTTAAGATGGTGAGAAACAGAGACTGAAATACTGCTGCCCCACCCTCCCTTTTTTCTCAGGCTCAACTTTACTCCTTCATTCCTAACTCCTCCACCTTCCCTCTTCCCAGGCAGCAGATGGAAATGGAGACTGGGGGGTGGGGGCTGTTGTCAAGCCATAACTATCCCTCTCTGCAGCTTCCTCCACATGTGCTGCAGCACTTGTCAGGAAAATCTGCTCCAGCATGCATTCTCTGCAGGACAGAGTCCCTTCAGGAAACATTTACCTGCTCCATAATGGGAAACTACACAGGCTACAATGTGTTTATCTGCTCTGGTGTTGTCTTCCCCGAGGCTACAAGGGAATCACATAGACAAAAGCAGCAGTGGAGGTGCGTAACAGGAACAGAGACATTTAGTATCTGTGCCAGGAAAAACGTTCTAGGGGCTTTGCTTGTACTCTAAAAAGCTCTTGTCATTCTGGTGACTTAGTAGATACTGTGGGGATGGTGAACTGTATGTAGTACAGCTTGAGGTGGTGGTTGGATTTCCTCTTCAAGCTACAGAAAATATTTATGGAAATCTTCTTATTCTGCACTGATTAAGATTCTAACTAATGTATGGTAACCAAAGACAGATGGGAAGAAAGTTTCCTTAGAAGCTAGAAAAGCATGTGATGGCTTATTTGGATTTTTCATCTCTATGTAACAGAGAGTGAATGAGGATGTTGCAGCATGGGGAAAAGGGACTAGCAATATAACATATCAAGAATGAAACTTACTGCTTAGAGCTAGGGAGAAAATATGTACAAGTACTTGAATAAATGTTGTTATTTTATTATTATGGAATTATTTTTTTATTTGTTTATTATTTGTTTATTATTTGTTTATTCTCTGCAGCAGTTCTTTTATCAAATTGAACTTTCATTTTACGCATTACTAGAAAAAAATACACAGAAAGGCTTGGGTCAGAAGGGACCATGAAAATCACCTTCTTCCAAAGCCCCTGCCATGGGCAGGGATGCTACCCACTAGTGCAGGTTACTTAGAGCCCTGTGCAACATGAACTTGAACATTTCCAGGGAGGGGCATCAACACTTTCCCTGTGCAATCTGTACCAGTGCCTCTGCCCTCTGAGTAAAAATCTTTTTCCTAACTAATCTAAATTTTGAAAATTAAACCCCTTCCCCCTTATCCTATCTGTCCATGTAAAAAGTTGCTCTCTCTCTTATTTATAAGCTGGAAGCTTATAAATTACTCTTATTTTAAGTACCGGAAGGCCACAATGAAGTCTCCCTGGAGTTTTTTCTCTAGGCTGAAAAGCCTCAGCTCTCTCAGTCTGTCTCTGTAGGAGAGATGCTCCAGCCCACATATCATCTTTGTGGTCCTCTTCTGGAACTACTTGAAGATGTTCACATTTTTCTCATGCTGAGGACCCCAGAGCTGGATGCAGCATTTCAGGTGGAGTCTCACAAGGACAAAATAGAGGGGAAGCTTTCCTGCTGGCCTCCCCTCTTTTGATGTAGCCCAGGATCTGCTTGGCTTTCTGGGCTGCCAGAGTACACTGTGGGCTCACACCCAGCTTTCTATACCTGAGAACGTCCAAGTCCTTCGCTGCAAGGCTGCTCCCAATGAGCTCTTCTTGCAGTCTGTACTCATGTCTGGGATGAGTACCCAGGAGCAGCACCTTACCCTTCAACTTGTTGAACTTCTTGAGGTCCTCATGCACCCAATTCTTGAGCTTGTCCAGGTTTCTCTGGATGGCTTCTCTTCCTTCTGTTGTGTCAACTGCACAAGTCATATCTGCAAAACTGATGAATGTGCACCTCTTTTCTGACCTATGTTTACATAGAATCCTGTCTTGCTATTTTTCACATCCCTCATCAAGACCCATGACCTCCGTGCCTTAAATTCCATGACCCCATCTCTACCAATACTAACAGTATCCCTGTACTCCTCCCAGATTCATTGTCTGTGCTTCCACTGGCTGTGCATTTCCTTTTGTGCTGGTTTTGGCTGGGGAAGAGTTTATTTTCATCACAGGGGCTGGTATGGGGCTGTGTTTTAGCTATGTGCTAAGATAAGGTTGAAAATATCGGGATGTTTTTATTATTGCTGAGTGGGGCTTACACAGAACCATGGCCTTTTCTACTTGTACTGCTATGTTTCAATGACATTGGGAGTGCATGGGAAATTGGGAGGGGACATACAGAACAGGTGACTCAAACCAACCAAAAGAATATTCCAGACTGTATGACATCATGCTCAGTATATAAAATGGGGGGAAGAAGGGAAAAGTAGAGGATGGTGTTTGTCTTCCTAAGTAATTGTTACATGTTTGGCACCCTGCTCTCCTGGAGATGGCTGAACACTTGCCAATCCATGGAAAACAGTGAATTGATTTCTTGTTTTGCATTGCATTTTTGCATGCTTTTTTGCTTTCCCTATTAAACTGTCATCCCAACCCATGTGTTCTGTACGTTTTACCCTTCCAATTCTCTTGCTGATCCCACTAGTGTGGCATTGTGTGGTACTTGTTTGCTGTTTGGTATGGTTAGAAATATTCAAGAAAGATACAGGGGGTAAAAGGGGCTCAAACCAGAGTTCTCTGTGTAATCAGGGTAAACTACAGTCAGCCTTCCTCACTGACCCCTCACTTTCACCTCCCTCCTTGCCCCAACCGGCAGTGGGACAGAGTTGCAAGAGAAGATTCTGTCAGCAAATAACTTCAGCAGTTAAGGTCATGTCTTGAAATTTTTATTAAATATTTTACTTATAATTATAGATCCTTGCCTTTGTTTTTATGAGTGTAAAATGGTCTTAAGTTTCGAGCTGAACTGAGATTTGGAATTGGGACATCAAGAGATGGAAAATCATATTGGAAATGAGCCACTAGCTGAAGTGAAGAGAATGCAGTATTCTTGATGCAGTCTTTGTTTTATGGAGGTAAGAAACCAATTGAATCTGTGGCCTGGTCACTGAAAAGTTCATCAGCAAGGTTAAATTATAAATTCTAAAAACCTCTGTTAGCAAGTGAAACTACAGCATGGCCATATTAATGTGATGTATATGTGTACATTGTCATAAACCTTTTGAAACTGTAGACCTTTTCAGGATGCTATTAGTATAATTTAGGAGAACCAACACAATTAAATTGGATTACATAATGGAAATTGGCAAGATAAATAAATGTTTGAAAGCTCTTGGGGATATGGAACTGTATTATTAAATTAGAACTTCAGCTAAAATGATAAGGTCTGGTGATTACATTTTCATTAGTTGTACCTTCTGCAGTGTCACATAATAGCTTTGTTGATTGTGCATAATTTACAATGCTTTCAAAATGCAACACAATTACATGTCTCTTTAAAATATTATTGTTGTGCTGGAAAATAAATTGATGGGCCTAAGCATAAGTTAAAAGTTAACCTGCAACTATGAGCATGAGTCTCGTATTTTTTGAACCTGAGGCATTTAGAGGAATACAGTTGTATTTTCTCTGTAGAGAATATAGTTTTGCAATAAAATAATATTTGAATTGATCATAAATTTAAAAATAAAAATCCAGATCTCAGGGGAACTAAACCATATAGATGCTACAGAAAATAGTTTGTATTTTTCTTTTTTTAATGAAATTGGTTTTGTTTGTTTGGTTTTTTTTTGAAGATGAATGAAAAGAGCAACATGGAATCACCAGCAAATCTTGGTACCAAACATAAGGCACTTCCATAAGTTTAATTATTTTTAAATTATTACTACACAGCGTTTATTATTAAATATTGATTTAATATTACATGTATATTGTAAACTATACTTTATAACTGGTACATTGCTATAACCAAAGTGCTGACTTTGTTAAATATATTCTTGCAATACAGTGAAGCTTTTTGTTGTGACCCAAATAAATGTATTTAGACCCAGGAAATACATATTGTATTAGCCTGAATGAAATTTATGATGTGGCTGAAGGAACTGCATTTCTTTATGATGGACATAAGTCTAAATGATGAAAATAGAAGCCATAAAAATCTTAAACTTTTGGTGTTTCAGGCTGAAATTTGATGCAAAAGTCAATCTTTAATTTATTTCTTCTTCTATATCAATATGAATTTAAATAGTCAAATGCAAAACAATTTGACTTCAAGCTTAACTGAGGTTAGAAAAAATATTATTAAAGTTTTAGAGTTGCTTTGTTTTGTTTTCAAATAGGATGCAAGGGAGAGAGGGTACTAAAATTTCCTTTTGACCAAGTATCATTTTCTGGAATGGAAAGTTCTGATTCCACTCTTCCCTAGACCTGTCTTGAAAATTTCATCTCTTTGTAGCGCTGCACAGTGTCACATACTGAAGAGAACTCAGCAACAATTACACAAAAAATAGACAATGTGACACTCAGGACTGAGAAAATGCTGGTGCAACCAGAGCAGACAGAAGTGTGAGCAAACAGAGAGACTTGAGCGACAAAGATTGCTAGTTTTATTTAGCTCTGTAAGATCCTGGTAATACTAGCAAGATTTTTCTTTTGGTTTTTGTTTTGTATTTCATCACCTGATTATATCAGGTTAAAAGGTAATTTCCAGATTATGATGCAGCCTGGAAGCAGAAGTATTGAAACAAGTTTTGTGATCCATTTTCTGTCTCCTTGCAATGTTCATAGGGTATAAAGCTCCAGTTCTAGCTGGCATGTTTGCCTACAGCCATTCATTAATCATCCTGTCTTGAAACTTTGTCCTCTACTGTCCTGATTTGTTCATGATGTTTCCCTAAAGGGAAAGCTAAGACACTGTTTTCACAGAAAAGAAAATTCCTTGAAGAAGCCTTTCTAAAAGTATGTTAAATTTCCAAATCTCAAAACAAACTTTGAGTTTGTAAAGTTTGAGTTTGTAAAGTTTCTTTTAATTCATTCTTCCATTCCTTAGTGTTCTGCCAAAGAATTTGAATTTGACACCTGATTTTTTTTCTGAATTTTTACTAATGAAATCTCTCTCTAGAATTATTTGCCTAAATGTATTTAGGAAAAGATAAATTAAGACACATTAATCCAAGTGAATGTAGTTTAATTAAATATTTAGGAACAAAAACAGAAATTATAATAATTGAAAATATTTTAATTAAATAACTGCTGTGATAATTATTCAACATATTATCTTCAAAGATAAGTAAATGAACTTTTTCATCTGCTGATGAAATATTAGCTGTATAAGAAATGGGAAAAGTGAATACTGGTAATTTAATTTGATTTTTTAAAAATGTTCAATTAAAAATACAAATAAATATAAAACATGACAAAAAAACCCAGTAAATGGAGTTCACTCCATATAATTTAAACTAAACATGCTGGTATTGTGCATATTTATATGCAAAGTGTTTTGAACACTAAATAGAGTGGAACTGAGTAAGAGAAAAATAAAGACTAGTAAAGGGAGTATAAAATGCAATAGATTCGTTAGTCTAATCTCCATGGATTGGAGAATAAATTGCTACTGTGAAGTGAAGAAGGAAATATTAAATGCATTAGGGTTTGGTTTTTTTAAAAATCAAGTTATTGCATTGTAATCTCATTTTGTTTTAGTGATTAGTTGGAAGAAAACAACAAAGGCTTACAAGACATTTTAGCTACAGGTTGATAGTTGGTAGTATATTTTTTGTTTCTTTGGTTGGGTTTTATCTTATACTAAGGTAGACATAAATTAATCTTTTAGCAAAATCAGTATTTATATAAACTATATTTATAGAGAACTGATTTTTAAAAATCTAGTTAATTTTGAATTTTACTGGACAATTACTGGATCTTTACTTAAGATAATGATCTTTCATTTGTTATCTAAAATCTGGACATCTTAAAGAAATTTTGTTCTTAAAGAAATGTAAAGGTTCTGTGTTGGTAAGTTTATTCTTACATTGGTTATTTATTTTTATCTTACACAGTTTAATTTCAGTTTGTAATATTTGGGCTAAAGATTTTTTCATTTAAGAGCAATTACAGCCTTTCTCTCAGTCTTCTTTTACTCTCATGATATAACTCATGAAGTTATATTTGAAAAAAAAAAAATAAATTTCCCCAAAACCCCAAAGAAAGAACCTGCAAACTCTTGACAGGAGTTGTGGGAGAAATCAGTCCTCATTCCATGACAAGACGTAGTAGAGTTTAACTGATTTTTTTAGGTTTATGATGGACACACACCCCACCCGCTCTGAAACTCATGTCAGTTTTCAACACAGATCAGCAACAGGTTTACAACTTAGTTATCATGAGTTATCATAGCTGCGGTTTTCATAGTTGATCCCAAAATAGAAACAGCAATAGCAAACTTATTTTCAAGAGAAATGTCTAATTTCAAGTAATATTGCCAAATTTCTTAAAGTTATAGGGATTATTTCTAGGAGCAAGTAAATAGCAGTCTCGTGGGCTTTGTTCACAGCTCGGTGTTGATGGCACAGAAGATCTAAATCCCAACCCAGGAATTTTGCAGTACAGGTTTATGTACCTGAATAAGTTTATAGTAATTATTTCATGTGCTCTGATTATTTGAAGTCTTAAAAATATTTTCAGCAAAATTACTTCTTTCTCAAGAAACATATTCACATTGTTTTTTAATCTTTTTTTTTATACTCAGGCTTGTCAATGCTTTTGTTTAAAAGTACACTACTTAAAAGATTCATGCACTTGGCCCCTACCCAAGAATGATGTTATCATATATTCCTCTTTGCTAGTTCTAGCAATATTCTCAGTAATTTTATTGGTTTCTGGTTCATGAAATAAAGGTCAATTTAGTCTTCCATATACAGTGCAGCTGATGGAGAGTCAGCCTACCTCATACTTTTCTGCTTCAGGTTTTGGAACAATTCACTCATTTTAAAGAGACACCAGAGAACAATATTGTTGTTTTAATACCAGCACATCTTTGCAAGACTTGATAAATACCAGAAACTATTATACTGCTGACACTGCCTCTTTCCAATATTGCTTTCAATCTTCATTTCCCTCAGTAATTTTACTAAGCAATTTTTTAAAATGCACTCCAAGCAAACGTCATGCTTAACTTGCTAAAAGAGGAATGAAAACATAATTAATATACTCCTGCAATATTGAGAAAGAGTGGCTTTATTATTATTTTTTGCAATGGAAGTAAATGAAAGTAGGAAAGAAATAATTTCTTTCTTGCTATATTGTATCAAAATTATCTGCAATTTTAAGTAGTCCTCTGGCCTAGAAATCTGGTTTTGTAAGAAATACTCGTGAAGGACCCATACAGTTGTGCTAGATTCCTGTAAAATATTCAGAAATTGTTAAATTCTGAGAGAATGCATTTTATTCAGATTATGCAAGACCAAAAAGAAAAATCTGGTAAACATAAAATTGTTGAAATAAAAATTCAAGGTTTAAATAAAAAAACCCAAAAAACCAAAAACAAACAAATCAAAAGCAGAACACAGAAGTGAAAATGTGAAAATGCACATCATTCTAATGGAAGAGGGAATTCTTTCTTTCAGAGCAGCAGTGATTGTCTCCATTTCAAGAAGACACTCTGTTTCTACCATCTGAGTAATTACTGCCAAGCCGAGACACGTGTTGGGTACCATATGGGAATGAGGAACATGCTAATGCTTAGCATAGTGAAACTCAGTTATCTTTGTGTGTATTAGCAGATAAGAAATTACTTTGTACTTTGAAGCTGTGTTTATCCAGCCTGCAGAATATCTTTGTGTATGGTAAAAGTTGCCCAAACTGTTACACACAGGAGAGTTATACTGGGAAAAGTGGAGAAGACTGATGTAGCGTCCAGAAAGAAATTGGGAGAGAGATTTTTTTGGTAGAGGCTTGCTGAGATTGGTGCCTCTGGTAAGCAGGGTGGAGTGGAGGCACTGATTATATCACTCCCATATTCCCAACAGATCTCTGCATTTCAATACACTGAAATTCCTCTTTCAGCAGTGACAATCAGAACAAGCTCTATCACTGAATCCCGAGCAAAAGGGGTGTCAGTAAGAGTTTTATTGAATTCAATAGACTCTTTACATAGAATATTTCATACATATTTTGCCTATAATTAATGTTATCTGCGCATAGATATAGATTTATAGTCTCTTAGGGTATTTGCAGGATCACAGTATATGTTAGCAATAAAGAACCAAATTTTGTGAAAATAGTTGTTTGTTAGTCTTTCTGTAAGGATAAAAGTATTTGCTGTTGAAAGAATTCAATATGTATTCCACACAAAGGATTTATCATTGGTTTAATGGAGTAGTTTCATTTCTAGATCCAGAATGAATTGTGGAAAGATAAGAGGCAATGCCTTTTAAAATTGCCTAGTTTATCTCTCTCAAGTTTAACAAGGAAAAGATTATTATCAGAAAAGAGAGCAGCTTATGTAAAAATTAGATATAAGGCAAAATGTCAAGGAAACTAAAAAGGAATACCTCTGAGGAATCTGCACACAATTTGGTTTATGGAAAGCAAAAACAAAACAATAAACTAAACATCAAAATGGAAGCAATAATTTTCTTTTTTTTCTTTCTTTTCAACATTCTAGTACCTTGCCTTTCTTTGAGAACAAAAATTTTTCCATTAATTTTTAATTTTTTTTAATTAATTTTTTAATATTTCCATTTAAAAATCAGGAGCTTTTATCTGCCAACAATCTGAAAAGCATTTATGGTGTATCATATGAAATCACCATATTATCTTTAAAAAAAGGTATTTTTCTATAGAAATGGTTTGTTCTCTTTGATGCTTTTTTGATATGCATACTAACAAATGTATTTTCCTCACCAAAGTTGCATGAAGTACAGTAAATTTTCATTCAATTACAATTTTTCTTCACATATTATTTCCATAATACTATTACTGTAGTATGATGAGATGGTTGTTGCTTACTTGGACTTGTATTCTTATTTCCAATGCAGAGAAAGATAAAAAATAAGCCCACATTACTATGAATGTCACTCCAAACCAATTAGAGTGGGCAGAATAATTGTACTTATTTTACTTATTTCACTAATGGTCACACTGAGATGTACTGCTAAAATGCAGTGTAATTTTTAGTAATAGGGGAAAACAAATTCTATCTTTTGTAATTTGAAGTAGACAAGGAAAGACTCCAAATGAGCTAAAGGAGTTGAAGGGGGTTTTTTTGTTGTTAATTTTTCCCCCCTAGCTGGACCACCCAAGAGAAAGAGATAGTCTGAGAACTGTCCTGTTACTCATTGCTATGTTTTGAAATATTCAGAAAAAGAAAAAGATTATTTTTCCTTGAACCACTTATAAATACACAGAAATAATACTTCATCTGCACAAGAAATTTCTATCTTAGAGTATAAAAGATTGACTTTGGTAAAACAACATAGTAGGGTGGGTTTTTTGTTGGCTTTTTTTTTAATATCAAGTTATCTATATGCTCAGATATTATGTATTAATCTTCTATAGGTATGAGCTTATAACTGAAGAAAAAACTAGAAGGTGCTTAGAGCAACTTATCTTCTTATTCTTGATTTTGTACATCTCAATTGAGTTGAGGGAACTCTAGAAATCTCATCTCAAAATGTCAGTAAATTTTGTTGGTATGTACATCAGTAAGTCTGAAAAGTCCTTCAAATCTTTCTGTGGTGAGAAGGGAATTATAGACACAATTAAAACTGCAGTAGTGGAAAACATTTTTCATCTACTAATGGTGAAGACTTTGAAGCTCTTATTTCTGGGAATACACATCACATTCAGATTGACATTTAAGTAATATACATCATATTTGAAAATAAGGTTAAAGTGTGTTCTGTAAACAAACTTCATGAGTATCAAATTTATATTCATGGAAGATCTGTGAATAAACTTCAGTCACCAATAACAGCACCATACACCTATCCAGTACCCATGTAGTAGCAGATACTCTGCTCACTTTTCAACCTGTTGAACAACACTGATTGCAGAAGAGTCCACAAATATGTCATTGGAAATAAAAAATTAACGATAACACTCTATGCATCAGGAAACAGAAAATGTAGATATTTAAGTTTGCAAATGCAGAAGAAAATGCTCCAGCTACAAATGCTCCAATCAGTTTTGTAGAAACTGACTTTCAATCAAAAGATTTTCAAGACTTATAATTCAATAGTATTTAAAGAGTCATTGAAGTTAATGTCAAAAACCCAGTAGGTAGAAGTTCTTGTAAAGGATTATTTTATTACACATTAAAGTGTGTAATCTTGTAAACATACAAGTAGTAGTTTATCTTTTTCTCCACCTCACCTCCTCTTTCCTTTAAAATCTGCTGAAAAGAATACACTGAAAAATCAGAAATATGCAACTTACCCATCTTATCATTAATCTAAAAATAAATAACAGAAACTGATGCAGGAAGACATTTTAATTGAATGTCTTTTGATCACCATAAAGTAAAAACATCTTAATAGTTTCGTTGTCATAAACTCTTTATAAGCCTAAATAATTTTTTTTGCTACTCCAAAGGAGTATTTTAATTTTAGGATTTAAAATTAGAACATTAAAAGACGCAGGGGTCAAGAACTGAAAAAGTCAGAGGCGGTGTGTTGTATTCTTGCTATGTTATTAAGAGAGATTCAGGGATCAGACATTCCAGTCTAAACATGCTGCAGAGAGATGTCAGCTGAGCTACTGAACCATAACTGCGCATTACATCGTACCAGACTTAAGCTTCTGAGTCCTGTCCAGTGGTGTCTCAAGGTCCAAAAATGTTTCTGCTACTGTATGTAACATGAGCAATTTTCCACACCATATGTCACTAAGGAGTAGAGACATTTGCTAAGATGCTTAAATGTCTTGGTATTTACAAGGTGAGGGCCAAACATGCATTAGAACTTTTATTTCTTTAGTTATGTGTGCACTTGGCATTAGATATTGATCTTCATTAAGTGTTTTTATCTATCTAGTACTACATTGATTTCACTGGGATATATTCACACTACAGATGAGTCAGTGTTCTGCATGAAGGACTTTATTGTGAGAATCAGCAGTATTTTAGTAAGAGTAGCTTTTAAAATACTATTTTTAAAGTAAAAATTTGTATGCTTAGTACCAGAGTAGCCTTTTTCCAAATGGAAACTTTAAAAAATCACTTTTGCAATTGGCAGTGTTCCTTTGTGGCTGCAATTAAAAGAAAAAAATAAAAAAGGATAATGATTTCTCAAAAAATTGGGATTTTTGATGTCAATATTTCCACCAGCATCAATTTGAATTAAAGTACTTTGCATAAAAAACAACTCACACAAGCCTCATGTGTAGATAATCTAAACTGACAAACATTTTTATAGCCAGAAGTTATCCTGAAGATATATGGACGATGTCCGTACAATTCTCTGAAAAGATTAATATTCTCTTCACTTTATGGGATTGTTCAGTTACATTTTCTCATAAAATCAGTATCAGTTGATTTCTTGAAGCAACCTGTGTTGCTGATCTGGACAAAAAAGCTGGACAAAAGCTGGATAAAAAAAAGAAAAAATTTATTGAGTCAAATAGGAAGAGCTCTCATGATTAGATCCTAACTTAGGTGCCTATAACAGCCTGTTGTGAAGTTGAGGATAAAGAAGCTGAATCCTAAATTACAAATTTAGACTCATTCAGGTATGTTCATTCACTTAATTAAAGATTAAAAAATAAAGCATCATTTACATAAACATTTTTGCAGCATCTCTGTAGTAATTAGAGTTAAATCTACAATTAATGAGGTATAAGAAACTTTGTACAGGAAAAAGTCTTCATAATTATGAGAAGATTTCTTTATATATATTTTAATCTATCAGGAAGAGTTCTGCCCTTTAATCATAGCAACTATTTATATTCCTTTACATAAAACTTTATTTTATAGATAGAAATTTTTGCCAACTTTTTAAAATTCAAATGTTCCCGAAGGAACTAATTTTCTTCATATATAACACTTTATTTTTTTTAATTGATTTTTTCTTTTCTGTGTGATAGCATTTGTGCAGGAATTACATTATGTGTAACATTCAGAAAATGATAATGTTAAATTCCAATTCTTTTTACTGTTTTTTAATAATGGACTTGGCCACATATGCTTAATTATTTATTATTCATCCATTAATCTGTTTTTAATAATAGTCTGAGGAGGCTCTTAATTTCAACATTCCTTTTTCTAAATATGTTCTTGAAAAGAAGCTTGGAAGGTGACTGAGACCTCTGTGTCTTAACCACCAAACCATTAAAGTTTGCATAATATGAATGAGCTTCTGTGTATCTTTCAGACTTATTTAAAGGCAACCTGAAAGCTGGTTCAAAGCTTGCTCACAGCACAACATTAGCATAACACCCAGTAATCTTTACAAGAAGCACACATCTCTTGGCAGCAAGTCAAAAGTGGCCACTGTCCCTGCAGTGGTAAGGCATGGAACCAATATGATTGTTGGGCATGGGCAGTTCCTGGAAACTTCAAACCATTTTGCAAGAGCAGTTTGAAAACTGCTATTTAAGGAGGCAGCAGCACATGCAGTTATATTTAGATGCAATATATTAAAACACTGCTAAAAAACGTCCTGGTACATCAGCATCAAAGGATCAGAGTATCTGGATATTCCAACATTTACACCTTATTTTGGCTGTTATTTTTTTTGTGACTTTGGACTCAAAATTCATAACACAACTCATCTCACCTGATGTTAGATAACATTTGAGTTAAACTAACCATTTAGGATCTTGCAAGAGCAAAAGAACAATTATTTCCAGGGAAGATTCACCATATTTCCCTTAAACATATTTTATAATTTAGAATCAACTAGTTCTTATAAACGTATTTCACTGGCTATTAAGAAAGTCAATATAATAATTATATATAATATGTTTATATTACATGCCCAGCTTTGAGATACCTAGTTCCATTTATGACAGCTGACTCCATTTCCCATTATGTAAAATAAATGCTAGATTTTCATAAAAATAGTTTTGATTTTATTTTGTTTTCAAAATATATTTATTGTGCTTTTTCTTTTTTAATTTAAGGTAAGCAAACTGGGCATCTTAAGTCCAATATTGCCAATTGGGTGAATAAGTAACTGTAGTAAAATTTTAGAGGGATTAGATATATTAAAATATTCATTTAAAGAAAAGAAAAAAGGAAAAACATTGAAACAATTAATCTCTATTCTTCTCAGAATTATAACCTGACTGCTAATTAATGAGTTTGGTAAAGAGTCCCCTTTCATAGTTGTGAGTTCTATTGCAATACAGAAAATTTAAAGAGAAACATCTGGGCAGAATCCTCCATGTTTGACTCAAAGGAGATTTTCTCAAGTGTAACATAACACTCGATGCAGTTTCCAGTCAGGCCATGAGTTCAAAAGGCTTATTCATGCTTGAAAGCTTTGGACTATCTGCTAGAGACACCTGCACGCAGTCTTCTTATTTTTGAGAGGAATCCTTTTCACGCTGTCACCACAACCAACCTCACTTCATGAGGATTTTCAAAATGCAATCATTGCATGAACAGTGGCTGACCTCAGCAGCAGGCAGTGTCTTTTACCAATGAATGCTTATAAAAGCAGACAACTGCTAGAATTACTGCCATCTCTCCAATTCTACCTCCTGCATACCTAAAGAGAATATGAAAGACGAAACCAGCTCATTTTAGTGGCACTAAATACAAGCACAGTTAAATTTGGATGTATTTTCTGAAGGTTTTGATGACTGTGGAAGTCCTCTCTGAAAAGCTTTTTACTACAAAAGTCTCTAAAGGATGCCTCAGTGCTGTTTTTTCAGTTCTCAGCTATTTTTCTCCTTGCAGTGCTGTTAATACACATACCCATTAAATGTAACTTCAGAACTTTTCCAAGCCAAGTGTTGGAACCTTGTAACTGCACAAATAATCATGAATCATCTGTGATTTTGCCTGAAAGGAAACAAAGGTCGTATATGGTTGTTTATGGCCTGCAACTAGTACTCAGAAAATACATAGCTCTTGAAAAGTACTAGAAGTGTATAAATATATCTAGGATTAAAGGGAAGTGCTAATATGTTTTTGGTAAAGAGTGTTGCAACTTAGATAGAATCAGTAGAGTGGTCCCAGCTCTTTTAAGACATTTTTCTGAGACTGACAGGGCTCTTAATCCTCATGTGTGAGAAATTGAGCAGGGGAGGCCAGAGACAAGCGTGGCTATGTGTGCTGGTTTGGGCTGGGATAGAGTTAGTTTTCTTCATAGTTGCTAGTATAGTGCTACATTTGGGATTTGTACTGAAAACAGGGCTGATAACAATGATCTTTCTAAACAGTACTTACACAGAGCTAAGGCCTTTTCTGCATTCACCTCATGCCACCAGTGAGGAGGCTGGGGGTACATTAGAAGTTGAGAAGGGACACAAGCAGAACAGGTGACCCCAAAGGGATATTTCATATCTTATGGCATCATGCTCAGCACATAAAGTTGGGGTAACAAAAGAGGAGAAATTTCAGAGTGATGCCATTTGTTTTCCCAAGTAACTGTTGACTGTAACAGAGCCCTGGTCTCCTGGAGATGGCTGAACACTTGTCTGCCAATGGGAAATGGTGAATGAATTCTTTGTTTGGCTTTGGTTGTCTCTGCTGCTTTTGCTTTACCTGTCAAACTGTCTTAATCTCAACCCACGAGTTTTCTCACTTTTACTCTACCAATTCTCTCCCCTATTCCACTTGGGGAGAGTGAGTGAGAAGCTGAATGGAGCTTAATTGCCATTTGGAGTTAACTCAAAAGTCTGACAGGGTATCATTACATCAACACAAGCTTACTTATGACAGGTTATGATACCTAGTGAAGCTTCTATTTTGAGGGAAAGCAAGGAACATGTTGTATTTGCAGTTAGGTTTACAATGATTTTACTATTTTTGTAGATAGAGTCTACCCTTTCTTTAAGGTATGGTGAAAGTAACACCTCCTTCTGGTCAAAATAGTGTGGGAAGGAAAAGCACAGGCAGCGCAACTAGGGTCTTATATCCTGAGAAGTATAGAGAAATTCTGTGAAGGCACAGGATGAGAAGTGCTAAGGTAGAGATGAAGATGAATTTGGCAATTGTGAAGAACAGTAAGAGGGGCTTCTACAGATACATGGATCATAAAGGGAAGATTTTAAAAAAATTATGTCCCAAATAAATAAGATAGCCTGGAGAATATAAGGCTCCAGAGTGAACTCATCAGGGCCTTTCAGTACTTGAAGGAGCTTACATAAAAGAGGGAAAGTTAATTTTACATGGGCAGATAGTGGTAGGATGAGGGGGAAAGGTTTAAACCTAAAAGAGGAGAGATTTAGATCAGATTCTAGGAAGATATTATTTACTCAGTGGGTAGTGACACTCTGGTTGCCCTGAGAAGTTGATGCCCCATCCCTGGAAGTCCAAGGTCAGGTTGGATGGGGCCCTGTGCAGTCTGATCAAGTCAGTGGAATCCCTTCCCAGGTTTGCACTGCCCATAACAGAGTGCTGAAACTAGATGACTTTTATGGTTCCTTCCAACTGAGCCATGACTAAATTTCCCTTGTAGAAGACCTTTCAAATTTGGCTACTTCACTCTGGGCAACTAAAATCCTCAATTATGTGAGCTTTAAGTGCCAGTTTACACCCATCAGCTCCATGGTACTGTATACTCATAAGTATTGAAATTCTAAGGACTAACAGCTTTAAATAAACAATGATCATGACTGATAATAAGTAAGAACTACTGACATAAAGTACATTGTCAATAAATGCGATGTAGTAAATATTTTAAAGTTTAAACCTGTCCTGATTCATGTAATTTAAATGCTTCCCTCACACTGATTGCTAATTGTCTCTAAACTCTCTAATTCTCATATTTATCAGCTATATGACAAGATGAAATAAACCACTTAAATGCACCTTGGATACCAAAAAATGCCAATGTATTTGCAGCTTATTCAGTCTTTATTTTCTGTATTCAATAGTCTCCATTTATTGTTTGGTGATGTTCATGCGTGGTTATGTGTAGACACCCTTTTTGAGGTTTCAGAATCCAGAGCTGGGTCATACTTAGGCTGTGAGTCATCTTCCTAAATCACAAGTGTGCAGTGCCCGCTGAGATGCCAGGGAATGACTACTGGTTCATAAAGATACCTAACTCCTTTGTTATATTTGTGATTCATATATGATCTTTTTGGCTATTTGGGGCAGTCTCAAATGGCACAAACTGGCCATGTACAGACATCTCAGTTATAGACTGTATGTCCATTGAGCTCGTCACATTTGTCTCTCTAACTCATGGAAATTAAACAGCACCTCTAGAGAACAATTTGCACAAGAAGAATCTAAATGACATACTTTCTCTCTGGAAGTACCTGTTTTTCTCTGTGGCCTATATTCTACTGTAATTATTGAGATTCATTTAGGCAAACAAATCCCCTCCTGTGAAATCAAAATCTAAAAAAATAATTCAGTAAAAGTACTATCAAAGATACTTTGAATCACCATGTTCTGACAGAAAACTTTATATTCTCTTTTGCTTGTTGAGAGTCGTGACATGTTGGAAAGTTTTCATAAATTTTCTGTGTCCTTATTGCTTGCTTTTGGAAAGGCAAAATTTTTTACATACATGTTATTTACATGTTATTCTATTTACATACATACAAAGTATGTATGTAAATAGAATAACAACATAACTGAATTGTAAGCTGTGCTTCTACACATGTGGTGCAGAGGGAGACGCTATAAGTAATTAGTTTAAACTTTTGAAAAAAGGATGACAAACTGGAAGAGAAAAAACATCCTTTCCTGTCTTAAATTTGGAAAGGTATGAAAATAAAAAGCAGGAAATAAAAATTATCCTATGAATATCATTATCTTTTTGTATAGGATTTTATAGAGGAGGTGTCAGTTTTACCATGCCTTTGAGAAAGGGTAAACTCTTCCTACAAAAATTGTAAAGCCATTTTAATCCTAACTGCAAACACAACATGACCCTTGCTTTCCTCAAAATAGAAGCTCCATTAGGTAGTATAATCTGTCATGAGTAAGCTTGCATTAAGGTAATGACACCCTGTCAGTTTGGCTACCCAAACAACTTGATTGTATCACACTGGCTGTTGTGGGCTAACCCCAGGTGGTAACTAAGCACTGCACAACTGCTCATTCTCTCTCCCTGGGTGGAATGCAGGAGAGAATTAGAAGAGTAAAAGTAAGAAAACTTGTGGATTGAGATAAAAATAGTTCAAAAGACAAAGCAAAAGCCACAAAGACAAGCAAAGCAAATTAAGGAATTCATTCACCACTTCCCATTGGCAGGCAGGTGTTCAGACACGTCCGGGAGAGCAGAGTTCCATCAGGTGTGATAGTGATGGGAAGAGACAAATGGTATCACTCTGAACATCCCAATTCTCTCTTCTTTGCCCAGCTTAATGTGCTAAGCATGATGCTGTCTTGTTTGAGCTATCCTTCAGCCAACTTGAGTCAGCTGTCCCAGATGGGTCATCTCCCAGGTACATGTGCACACCCAGCCACCTTGCTGAGAGGTTGCAGTGAGAAACAGAAAGCTCCTCAACTCTGTATAAGCTTTGCTCAGAAAAAACTATAGCATAGGTGTGTTGTTTTCACCATTTTTATCACAAATCCAAAACATTTCACCATGAAAGCTGCTGTGAAGAAAATTAATTCCATTCATGCAAATATGATGCAACAGTATATGGGATTCAAAAGAAAGTTGTGATTCTTTTCACAAGTGACTACTGAAAAATATAGTTATGGTGTGATTCAACATCAGACTTTGAAATGGAATTTAATTCCATTTCAATACACTTGCATTAGATGTCAATATTGGTGATTAGTCCAAGTTCTTGCTATAGTCAGTGGAAACCTGGGGTCAATTATAATCTAGGAGCATTATACCCTTCTTACTTTCTTAAGTTCTTGAGATCCCAACAATCCCAGCCCATTGATCTAGACTATGAATAATGTCTATTTATAGAATTCAAAGATTGTTCATATGATATGAAGGAAATAACATTGTAAGCAAAATTGACTTATGGTTTATGAACCTAACAGCCATATCTCAATAATTGCTTTCTTAATGACTGTCATTTTTATTAGCTTTATAGGATTTTTCTATCTTCATGTACTCCATTAAAAATCTACCATGATTTTTAGCTATGATTTGTAGTTATTGCAGAAAAATTATCATTTAATTTATACAGAAATTATGCCATACCTTAATATAAGCAGCAAAACCTTGAATTGATATAAATATTCTGTTAAAAAAAAAAAGAAAAAAACTACCACCACCACCCCCTGTCACCTCCACACCACAGGATTTAATCTATTTTGCATTACCACTGACCCATTTAGTGTAGAGAAGACACAATAAATCAATGTTTGTTAACATATGCTTAAGTAGAAAAGCAATTTCATGGGTCAGGCAACATAGTCATGAAATGTCTGTGAAGCAATGGTGCATTGACTGCTGAGAAGGACACAGCCAAGATGAAAAAATATTCTCTGATTTTTGTGCGCACTCTGATTTCCTTTTTATTATTATTTTGATCAAACACTTGCTTCTCTGTCAATAGCAGTGATTAGCAACACATTCATAAAACCCTAGATTTAAAATAGTATTGTTTTTAAAGTGATTGGGGTGGGGAAGAAACAAAATCAGCAGAATAAAATAAAATGCAGTGCTCAGAATGTGTAATTTCAGGTCTGGATTTGAACATTCACTAGTTCCAAAAGTTAGTTTTCTTTCAAAGTCAGAGGAGATGAGGACAGAAAAACTCACCATTATGCCAAATTTGAGATGAACATTCAGCAGGTGAAATAGATGGCAGAGACTGAAACACCATACATATTCACATTAGTACCATTAAATGTGTCTGCAAGATGTATGCATTCCTAAAGGAAAGAATCAATTATAAAATCTGAGCCATCTCCCGAGAACCAGGAATTACACGAGAAATATATCTGTGTCTTTAAAAGAGTCTGGTCCCTACTATCTTAATTTTATTCAAGTCCAAAGCCTCTTTGAAATTTTTCCAGCACTGTTTCTAATAAGGCTCAGTTGACTGCCTAATGCATAATAGAACTTTCTTCAGCTAAAAATATTAAAACTTTTATCCACCTACCTTGACCTCCAAATTAGCATGTAAGGAATATGACAGTGAAAGTAGATGCTGAATTTTTATTAGACACTCTAGTATCTTCAGTTCTGTTAATTTAGGGTGAAACCAAAGTGTCAAGAAGTTTCCTTTTTTGTATTGTATAGAAAGAATCATTTATGCATTATTAAAATACAGCATAGCCTGGCAAAATTTTTAAAAAGAGAAAAAAATCCTAGGCATGCTTGTTTTTTAATGATCTACCTTTAAATAAAAAACAGCTTCCATTACCTTTCTAGCAGGAAAAGTTAACTGGGTTTTCGTTTATGAATAGAGCTTACTTAGTTTTGCCTCGGAGGTCTCAAAAATATTTAGTGGATATTTAAAATTATAATGCATAAGGTTTGATGTCTTCAATTCTCATTCATATAAAATTGTTATCAAGTTAAGTTTGTCAAAGTAATAAGACAGAAGCTTGGCCATATTTTAGTTTTGACTTTAAATATTAACTGATATTTCGATTAGTCTCTTCATAATATATTTACATTTACTGTTAAAGTGAATTTGTATTTGAATGGTATTTTTAAGTGAACATTTAATTTTAGTGTATTTCCACAGCACTGTTCATAAAAAAGTACATTGCTATTGTGAAACTGATCTTCAATGTATAAAGATTATGGTATAATCTTTAATAATTATGCATAAAGACTAGTTAAGCAGCAAGCCTGTCTATTAAGATAATTTGTAATGTCTCCATTAGCACCGTGTCCAAATGATTGATAGTTGGGTGTACACAGGAGGGAAGGGAAGCCATCCAGAGGGACTTTCACAGGCTTGAAAGGCGGGGCTGTGTGAACATCGTAGTGTTCAACGAGCCCAAGTGCAAGGTCCTGCACTGGGTTGGGGAAATCCCAAATACAAACTGGGAAGAGAATGGATTGAGAGCAGCTCTGTGGAGAAGGAATTGGGATTGTTGGTGGATGGGAACCTTGACATGAACTAACAATGTGCACTAGCAACCCAGAAAGCCAATCATATCTCAGGCTGTGTCAAAAGAAGAATGGCAGCAGGTTGAGGGAGGTGATTCCCCCTGCTTTTTTCACTCTCGTGACATCCTGCCTGGAGTTCTACACTCAGCTCTGGGCCCCATAACCTAAGAAGGACATGGACCTGATGAAGCGAGTTTGAAGGAGGATCACCAAGATGATCAGAGGGCTGGAGCAAGGGCTGGACCACCTCTCCTGTGAAGACAGGCTGATGGAGGTGGGCTTGCTCAGCCTGGAGAAGAGAAGGCTCAGAGGAGACCTTATAGCACCTTCCAGTACCTAAAGGAGGCCATCAAGAAAGCTGTACAGGGACTTTTTACAGTCTGGTGTTGGTTGGACTTTCAGACGATGACTTATAAATTCCACTCAGTTCTGTAGAAATATGATTAGGTTTGTATTAATAGTAGTTTATTTCCTAGCAATCCAGAAGGTAGGAACAGAAGTGTGCTAAGGTAAATGTATTAATTCAATTATGGAATATTTGTTAAAGTCAGAAAGTACATCAGCTGAGCTCCAAAATTCCTAAAAGAAGAAGAAAGTATTCTATGCTCTTATCAGGCATGGGTTTTTTTTTTGGTATATGCTATGTTACAAAAATAGTCAGAGACACTAATGATGAAATACTTTCTGAGACTGAATGCTTTCACTTCCATAGTTATTTTGTGGAAACAATCAATGTGTTTCACCAATACATAGGTTTTCAAGAGATCTTTTTAAGAACATCATGTTTTATGTATTTTACTTTTCTATGTGTGAAGAATGGTACACCTTTTTTGTCCACTGTTCATTGGTCCACTGTTTCTATGGCATGTTCTATTAAAGAATTCAATAGGTCATAGTGTGGAAGTCTGTCTTCTGTCTGGTGAAAATCAGGTAGAAACCTCTGAAATGAGAAAGGCAACAAATTCTGAGAATACCTGAATAGCCCAGTTGGAAAACAGGTATTCAGTTTTCCAGAGGCACAGCAGAAATCACACTTTAGATTGGCTACACATGCTGTTCAAGACTGAGGGACCCCTTCTCCACAGATCCTAAAAGATACTAATTTAAGAAAAACAAGAGGTGTCATATTGCAATAGTCCAGTGGAATTTTTAGCATACCCCTCATACTACAGTCTATCTTGACTACATCTAATTTACAGTGTTAAAAGAGAATTCAAAAGACCTTAAGGTGTTTCTATCTCTGAAAGAGGGGGATTTTTTTAAAATTTCATTTTCTTGTAAATCACAGTATTAGAAGACCTTTCACCTTATGTGCTTACTAAAGACTTGGGAGCAGGCATATTCAGAGGAAAGATCTAAGCGAATTGGAGCCCCATCACAAAATTCATGTATCTGTGACTAACAGTTGTGGAAAAGTTAGCAAGATGGTTTTAGTAGGTATCATGATTGTAGGAGCATATGTGGTATTCTAGGCATAACTAACATGGCCTGAAGCGGCATGCAAAAAAAAGTTGAGTTGAATAGTTATGGAAATTTTAAACTGTGCAAACTGTGCAACAACTGTGTTTATGCAGGCCCAAAATTTTATATAAGCAAGATTTTGTTATGTTGCAGTTTCTAAATTTTGCAATGCATTTATGGAAGCTGGAAGCCAAATCAGAGACTACAAAAAAAAAAACCTTGGGTGTTTTGATAATTACAAAGCATTCATGGCCAGCTGGAAGTCACAGCAATGTGTACTTAACTGCTTTGAATAGTCTGTGTTTTGCATGTAGTAATCTGTGTGCATTTGCTCTGATTGCTCAAGGGGAAATAATTACTGTTTATGAAAGATTGTCCATTATTCCCCAATTAGAGAGAAAAAACATTCTATAACAGGAAAAATCTGGCTGTTCTGTAGACTTTGTGAGAAACCCTTCCTTAGTGATGCAGTACTCCATAAAAAACACAGTTGTCATCTAGGGTGCTACAAAAGCAAGGGGTCAAAATCCCATGGATTTTAAAATACATCTTGAATTGCTACGAATTTACTACAACATTTTAATTGAAGATGAGATGGCATATGAACTGTAAGGAATTCATGCTCAGTTGTGATTTTCTTTGTTCCTCCATAGCTTAGGGTTAGAAAGGACAAGGACACAGGAAAAGAAAGAAAGAAAGAAAGAAAGAAACAAACAAACAAACAAACAAACAAACAAAACCCATCAAAAACCCCACTATTCAGTTTCTGACCCAGAAACAGAGAAGACAAGGTTTCAACTTTTCCTTTCCCATCAATTTTTTTGTCTTGAGGGGAGTATGTGGAACACAGTATCCATGTTGTACATGTTTGTAGGACTAATATCTGAATGGGTCCTGCTGTAGTGCTATTTCCAGTCCCAGTAAGCCAAAGAGTCAATTTCTTCTATTCATACTTTAATTGGTTAATTATAAGGTTTCTATTAATACTTAGTTTAGATGGTAGTATACAAAGATTTGACGTATACACAGATTTGAAGTAAGGAAATTCAGTAATATATGAAATCTCTTGCTACTAGGAAGATCTAACAGAAAATATTTCTTAGTGACAATAAAATTTGATAAACAATCAGAATTTCTATGCCATCATCCAGAAGCAATGCTGCACAAGCTTATGCTGAGCTGCACTTAAAGATGAAAGATGCCCTCTAGTTTCTATTATAGATGTGTTCTAAAAGGAATAGGATTTCTGGGTCTGACAGTGGTATTAATTTTTATTTTCCTAATGTTTGTCCTTCATTATTTTAGAATAATATTCTAATTCAAGGTTTAACTCTCTGTGATTCTGTCTGTGCTGTTCAAACTGAAGTTGTACTCGTGGTCTATATGGACAAGCATATTACTTCCATGACAAAGAGCAGGAACACTACTCCAAGTATCAATAGTCATTTGTACATTTCTAATGGTTTTTCTGTTCTCAGGAGAAACATTATCTGGATTTACCCAATTTCATAAGACTTTTCTGTTTGAATAAAATTATGACCTAACTCAGAGAGCCAAAATTTCTTCTCATTTCCTCACACTAATTTTATACTTGCTTCGCATTTGGAGCGAGACACAAATGGGCCAAGATCTGCACCCTAATTTCCACTGAAAAGGAGCTGGTGTATAAAAGTATGTAAGTTGGATCAGTCTCAGAGTGCTGAAACCAGCCAGCTGGAAGTGTTCATATGCACTGACAAGTTTATTTAGTTATATTTTCAAAGTCTTTCACTAAGTAAAAACCCAACCCATGCAAAAAAAAAAAAAAAGACTCCATCAAAACAATCAAAAAACCAACCAACCAAACAAACAAACAAAAATAAAAACAACCCAAAAAACCCCTAAAACCAAAACCCCAACATATTTTCAAGAAAGACATTGAGATGAACTTAAACTAGGACAGGTCTCCTGTCAGTTGAATAGCTGTGGAGACAACCAGGTACCTGCAAGCACATAGAATCAAATAAATTTCCATTAAGTTTTCTTTTAAGGAAAAATAAATGAGTGCAAATGTTTAAGGGGCTGAGGAGCAGATTTTAAACAACAAAAAGAAAAAAAAGTGCAAAAATCCCCAAACAAACATCAGATACCATTGCAGTCATAATCTGTGGTGTATTGATCTAGTTGCATACAGCTTCTCAAGGGGAGAGAAGATCTAGGTGTTAGCCTCAGGTTCCTCAGGCTTGTGAAATTGTATATGTCTGTATCTAAATTATTTTTCACAAGAATTAGTATGCATTTTATTTTTCACATAAAAGATATGCAATCCAGATAAGGAACTGAAGAAGGAAAACAACAGTAATTTCTTTCTGCTTGTAATTGTATTATGCTTATCTGAGTAAAGAGTAAAACATGCATTATCCTCACCAATCTTCAGGCTATTTAACTACTCAGAAATAATTATTCGGGGGGACCTTTCTGTCTTGTTCTGTGAGGACTTTAGGACTTACTAGGTTGTATTTTTATACCAGAAACCAATTGTCTAAGGCTTTTTAATGTATCTGTGCAAATCATCTGCATATGATCTCCAAAGAGACAGGAATGTCATACAGTTATTTACATAGCATCATCTTCATTAGAAGAGATAAGTATTCCTGGGGTATTCTGCCACTGTATCATATTTTTTAACTCCAGTGCACCAGCACATGCAATGCGGTGTTCACTGTGCTATCAGTGTTAGAAAGATTCTATTATTAAAATAAATGTTAAAATCTAGGGCATTACCGATCCAATTCATGCTAATAGATCTATTTTTTATGTATACATGCAAAAATTTGCAGAATTAAAGTAAATTCCTCAGATTCAATATTCTACATTTCTCTCAGAGTTAGTAGACCCTCATAAAAAGGAAGTGATCTTAGGTTTTAAAAAAAAAGATTTTTTTGATTGCTGAGAAAAAAAGAAAAAGTAAACCTGTTTGGTAATGATAAAAAAAATAATGTTGAAAGGATGAAGGCAGAACAGAGTGCTGGAAACAGATCTGAACTATTCAGGGTCATGAAATCTATGCTCTTTGGCTGAAAGCACAGCACATAGCTTCAGTAGTGTCTCTCAATCTATTAAAAATCCAGCTGTGAAAAAAGGTCAAATGAGAGCTGACAGAATGACTTAGATGCTCCATTTGATGTTGCAGTTGTTTCTTTAGTTCAACTATTATTTTTTTTAATCACCTTGGTTTCATGGTACAATTCTTTTGAAAACAGTGCTAAAAAATAATACATATATCATAATACCAGGATAATTTTGTAAACTCAATGCAGGCTGAATCTGCTGCATTATTATAAAGATTTTTTTCAAAATAATTTAAGTAAAAATAGGACAAGATCTCAGTTCCCTGAATTTCAGATGCCTGAAGACTGCTGAAATGGCTAAAAACAGAGCTCAAGCAGTCCTGGACAAGCACTTTTGTTAAGAACATGGACTCAGTATCATTCCTCTCCTCCTCTACTACCTGTAGTATTCATACTGCATCCAATCCTACTGTAGTTACACATTCTCTGAGTTTCTCCAGGCCATGAAATATAGATGTTGGAGCCTTCCTTATCTGTAGCTTCACAAAGGACAAGTCTACAATTACCTCTTCTATGTTCTCTCAAGACTTTAGCCAACTTCCTTTCCAGACAGCTTCCTGAAGCAATCTGCCCCAGATTCTGTCAAAAAATATACTGGATGTCAATTTTAGAAAAGACAAGAGATTCTAGTTGCGATAACTTTTTGGATCCCTTGCTGCAAAGAGATTAAGACAGTCATGCTGACTGCCAAGGGCAATTTTTTTTTTCTGTTTTTCTCATATTTTTTTGCTAGGGAGGGAAATACATAACAATATTACAGTCAGACTGACACTCTGAAAAGTGAATTCTTGTATTACCATTTTATGACTACATTAATTATTTTGAATTCCTTTTCTATACAGTATTTTTATTGTGTGCAAGTTTTCTATCACTTAGGTGAAGCAATTAGATTTTGATAAACAAAGTCATAAGCAAAAAGAACTGGAGACAGATGATATTATGAAAGTCACATTGCTTATTCTTTTGCACTTCCCCTTAGAATCTACTACAATTTAGATGAGCTAGATTTGCCTCCCAGGCTGGCTTGCACCTGGCCCTGCAAACATGCTGAGCTCCTGAGCTTGCCCAGGTTTCATTCTGACCCATGCCTGTGGCTCAGATTGCTTTAGATCTAGGAGCTACAAAGTTCTTGCAACCCTAAGGCTCAGACATGGACATGGATTCAAGCAGGTGGCTGAGATTCTTCAGGTTTTGGCATCCTTTCTTCTGGTACAGTGTTATTTTAGCATTTCAGATATTCTGGTACCCCTTTTCTCACTTCTGAAGCAATCTCCACTGATCCAAGAAGAAAATTGACGTGGATTCTCTGATCCTGTAAGTGACAAGTAAAAAATTTAGCAAAAGCACAAACCATCTATCTAGGAAAAAGATGTGATTCAATTGTTACCATGACATGTCTCCAGAGAAGGTATATTTTGTTCTTTGA
This sequence comes from Molothrus aeneus, assembly GCF_037042795.1. Lineage (NCBI taxonomy): Eukaryota > Metazoa > Chordata > Aves > Passeriformes > Icteridae > Molothrus > Molothrus aeneus. The sequence goes on along the minus strand of NC_089647.1, from coordinate 70,027,686 downwards.
GATGCTAGGTCCCTTGACCATGGGAGGAGTCTGAAGAGTACTTTGGAGAGGTGTTACTGGCTGAAGCCATTTTTGGCAGGATCATCAAACGTATTAATTGTTTGCAGCTTAAACATTGTGTCTATTGATCAGATATTAGAATCTCTAGAGGAAATATGTATTGAGTAAATCAACCCTTTGGAGATGTCTCTTTTTCTTAGATAAGTAGTGAGTTGTGGCTCCTAATGGGTTATTAGGTCCTTATGAAAGGAAAGGAAAGGGAAAGGGAAAGGGAAAGGGAAAGGGAAAGACTTGAATAATAAAAAAGATTGGCTCTAGTAATCTGATGAATGCTTGTTTTTATGGAAACTGGTTGTCTATTAAGATTATCACAGAGCCATTCACCGAAAACCCCAAATCTGTACTGCAGGGCACATAACCACATCACAAGAAACCATGCTCTTCTGCTAGGCTTATATTGTAGAATTCTTTTGTTGGCAGGCACTTTGATGGTTTGTCTCACAAGAAAGATAGAGCAGGATAAATTTCTTCATTCCTTATGCACCCATGTGAGACTGTAATTTCCAACTCATATGGAAAAAGTAATTTTACATCTCATAGGTCTATTGCAACATAAACCATAATGCCATACAGTAAAAAAAAAAAAAATTTTATCACTTCAAAGGTGCCATTTTTGGATGTGCTTTGTTTAGGTTATTATCCTTCTAGCATACTTCTAGATCAGTTTCAATATCAAAACCAAAACCTTCATTAATAAGCAGAGGTTAAAATCAGCTATGCATTTCTTCCTGTACAAGGTTGTTATGAAAATGTAGTCAAACCTTATAGATATAAAGTCTAAAACACCTACATGGTAGACAGAACAGTTTACAAGAAAGTTGAAAGACCTTGGCCCTACTTTTAGACCTTCATGACTGTTGATGTGTAGAATCAATCAGAAGCTCAGTGCTCATATCTCTGAAACATTTTGGAGTTTCTTTTCTCCACTCCAAAATCAAAATATGGTTGCTTTTGGGTTTTTTTGTTTGTTTGCTTGTTTGCTTGTGTTGATGTTGGTGTTGTTTTTAAGAGGTGATTACAGAAGATCATCTAAGTGCCAGCCCACTAGGAAACAGAATACAGGAAATGTCACATTTTTTAAATACAAATATTTAGGCTGAAAATTAAGAGATAAGGGTCATTTGCTTTTCCCATACAGTTCCTCAAATTATGTGATATATTTTGCCTCATTAAATCTGTAAGACAATAGCAAGCTTTTTTTTTTCTTTTCTTCTCATCTACAACTTTTCTTTTTCTCTCTTCTACAATATTCCAGTCTTCTTTTTAAAACTACTTTCTAAATGGCTAAAATTTATATCTTTTTCTACCTACAGAAGAAACATCAAAGTCTTGCAGTAATTTCTCTGATTTCTTTATTTTCTCCTTCAGCCCTCGATAATACCTTTGATTTCTGGTGGATAATATTAGTGAATTCTAAATCACAGAAGAATAAATATATGGAAAGATATATGCAGTGGAACATAATTATTAAAAATCTGCAAAGATATTGATTCTAGTTTTCATATGCAATCAGAAAAATTAGTATTATTCATCTAGTTGTGTAGAGCACTTCTTTAAATGAAACAAAACACCCACCAAAATTCAGATTAAAAAAATTCCCTGTATTTAAAAAAAAACACCTGGATCTCCTTCTATGCTAAACTGGGGAAGCTTTCCTTATGTAAAAGTAAGACAAATTATGTAGACTAGTTACTGCTTACTACATTCTCTTTCTTAATTTGTGGTTATAAAGCACAGAGCACAGTAACCTTTTCAATACTTTCCAGAAAGTGTTACTATAAAACTCAAAGTTGCAATATTTACATGTCACATGTTTTCTGGATGAATTGCTCTGACTTGTGATCAAGAGACACCCCAGCTATGTGCTACTACATGAGTACTTGCATTTCATACCAAGGTAACAAGTAATTTATATTGTGATAGAACTATCCTTATAACCTTTTTCAAAATAAGCCTTCCTACAAGGACATAAACCTAATGTTCCCAGTCCTTTAAAATATTAACAAGGTTTACTTTGAACATTATTTTAGGGATAATACAATCTTTCACAAAATGTTAGCATGACATTAATAATTTTATTTAAAGATACCATTAATGTTCTCTTGCTCTGCCTTTCCTCAGAGTAATTGCTTATCTTTTGACCATCAGAGAGCCTCACCCATATTAGACAGGTATCTTCTAGGATCTATTTAAACAGTAAATAAAAAATAGTTATCTTCCAAGGAATTTTGAAACTGACTTGTTTTGTACTGTGATGTTCTTATTTCAGTAAGGATTCTCTAGTCCTTGTACTGGATAAAAGCAGTGTTATTTATCCATATGCAAATATTTGTGGCAACAAAAAGGTGACAGGATTCCTTCGTCACACTAATTGTTTTGCTCTCATTAATTTGCTGAGAAAGTCTGTTGAAAGATTTTCTACACTGGGACACTAAATTTTACAGTCTGAGACATTTACACACCTTTTTGTTACACAGTATTAAAATAATTTCTGAAATTCAACTTGTATCAAATGAAGAACCACTTATACAGTAAAACCTTTTATGAGAAAAGCTAATCCAGTAAGAAATTGTGTCTTTGTGTATCTTTGTTTTCGACATTTCGAAACTGCAATTAACTATATCGAGTGATACACTGCATTCTACTTATGTTCTACACTTAGATTGGCAAATGTAACCATTTGTCTTAAAAGGGTATTGCTCTGCTTCCTGGATACAACATCATTCTAACAAATCCTATTCTTCTCCAACCCATTGTTTATTTTTCTCTTTTGACTTAGTCAAATAAAGGCTGTGCAATAGAACAATCAGCATGCAATATGTTGTGCATAGCAATTATGATTGAATTATTTAGAATTAGTCCCTGCAGAAAAATAATCCTACTTGGAAATTTTGTAAGTATTTATGCAACTAACAATATTTAGAGATTGTATCTTAGAAACAAAGTAATTTTGCTCTTCATGTCTACTAACCATCTATAATTATTTTCTAAATAGGAAGGAGTAATTTTTTAAAGTATTTAAAAGTGTTCACTCTTTAGTTTCTTACAGGTGTGGAGTTATGGTCTATTTTTGTTTCATCATGAAAGTGAGTAAGAATCTGATGTTTGAAGACCAATCTGAGAACCACACAAAATCAGAGCATACGCTCTTACGCTACCTCATTATATGGGACACACATGCATTTCACTCAGCACACCCGGTAAAGTCTTATTCCAATTTACTTTTATTTATTTGATCACAAATTGGCGAAAGTTGAGTCTAGATGTCAGTGAAGTCAGTGCTAACCACACCATCTTTGTTTCCTCTAACTTGCACAGCCAGAGTAGAGTGGGATTTAAATAGGTCAGGTGGAGTCCCTTGGGTTTGGTACCCCCAGCCTGCCCTCATTTAGCCCTCCTAACTTAGAGAGAAAGAATGGAAGTGTGAGAGGTCATTTGAATCTCACTTCTGCAGTAGGGACCCACAACTATTCCCATGAATATTGATGTAGAAAAGCACCAGGGTCTCTGGGACTTACTAAATGAGAACTGCCAAAAACCTGAATTGTGTGTTGCTGCTGTCTTCACCAGATACAGATAAAAGTGATTGTATCTATGATTCCCTAAAATGAAAATATGAAGAAACTCAATAAAATGTGCATGCAAATAAAATTAAATAGATGTAGATGCCATCTGACACATTCACGTACACAAATCACATTTAATTCTCACCTTAATTTTTTTTAGTGGCTATAGAATGTCTCTCTTTGTTTTGCTATTTTTTCAGGTAAAAAATGTGCCTAATAGGAACCTCTTCCTGTGTGTCTTAACATTAGTGAATGTCTTAACATTCTAAAGGAAATAAAAATGAAAATAGCTACAATACAGCTGTCAGCAACACCCTTAGGCAGCAAACTGCCTATCAAGCCAGTTACATTTATCTGGAATTCATATTTTGCAGTGCAGAACCATCTAAGTAGACAAATTATTTTTAAGGGGCAAATGTTTTTGGGCCATAACAGTGATACAGTGAGGCATGTTCAGTATTGTATAAGATTGTTAATAAATATTGGAGTACAAAGTAAAGACTTTGAGTTTTTATAGAAAATTATGTGAAAAATCAAAGATTAATCATATTTGATTTTGATAATAACTTCCCCAGAGAAAGGAACTGCAAAAGACTATTCATTAGAAAAAGCCAATAACCAGTGGAGATAGCACTATGTAATCATTAGTTGATGGAAAAGGAAAAAAAAAAAAGAGAAAAAAGAGGGAAAAAAAGCATGAAAGTGTGATTCATTGTGATGCACAGAGAAACATGACTTGTATAATATTGAATGTTTTAAAGCATGGGGATGAGCAGGATAGATTTTAATTTTTTTTTTTTTGTCATTATCTTCAAAATTAGCTTGGTTTGTGTTTTTTACTTTTTAAACCATAGCTTGGGCAATAATTAAATGCTGGAGGAAATAATATTCCGTCATACTCATTTAACTTTTAGCTAGTTCAGTTGTGTACAGATGTGCCTGGAATATCCAAAATCCTCTTTAGTCTTCTTCCTTAGCAGTTACAGCCTTTCTGAGTTTTGATTTATTCATAAGATCTCATTTGGGGAAGGCAGCTTCTTTACTTACTAATCCCAGAACAGCATCTGCATATTCCAAACTGCTACAATCTAAGAGTGCAATGGGGCAGAGCTGGGTCATGTAACTATCTTAAAGTGATGCTGGAGCTTATGTAAAGCTTCCACTGAGGACATGTAGGGACAGAGAGAAAAGGAGACAAAAAAATGTGGTGAGCTTAATAACTGTACAGGACTGAGTGCACTTTCAGAATATGGACTTTTCCACCTCTATTTTGATTAAATATCTGTTCAGTGGGGACAAATTTGTTCAGTGGGAGGAGGCCAATTTGATAATTCTATTTTAATTGCACAGTTTCTTTCAGCAGACATTTCTTCTTTTCCAGGTCTTTCTTAAAATGTACTGGATTCTATACCTTTTCAGCTGGATGTTTTTTGTTTCTAGTACTTGTTTTTTTTCATTTTTATGTGTGGATAAATTTAATTTTATTATAGTTTTCCATAAAATTTCATCATTCAACGTTATTACATTGATAAAGTTTGTTATTAAAGTTCACATCTTAAAAGGCATATAATTTTCTGATTTTATACCTTTAGAATCAATTTCTTACTTTTCTTAGTCTCCCCTTTTTTTTTTCTTCTTTTGTCAGCCTAATATCTGTTATTAAATGCCCATTTGACAATTTTTTTTCTGCAGTAATAAAAGCCTTATCCTTCATCATTCCAAATACATTTGATTTGCTCATCTTTTTCTTCCCTTTTAACATTTTGCTATATAAAATTTATCTAAGAAATTATTATAATAATGTTCATATTTCTTGGTATGAAAAGTGTGAGATAAATCTACTTAGGGAATGAAAAAAATTAGCTTTCCTAGTTGAAGTAAATTATTGTTAACTTGTCAGTTTGGAGAGCAAATACAGGAAAATCATATTAAATAAAATTCATCACTTCAGCAATGATTACATATAAACCAGAAATATAATGCACCAGTCAGTTGTTTAAAAATGTATTAGCAATCCTAGTAATCACGTTTGTTCCAAAGAGTTGCAATCAGTGCAGGCAGGAAAAAAAACCCCACACAAATAAAAGAAACAAAAGATACATAAGGATTGAGTATAATTAATTGGCAATTTTCTTCTTGAATATAACTTATTTGAATTTGTTGATAAATCCTGCCCATAAGTTCTCAGAAATTAATATCTCAATTTTTTCCAACATCTTGGCTTTCACTAGAGAAATTTGGGGTTTTTCAGTCTCTTATTTTTCTTGATTTTAATTCACTTAATTATAGCTAAACCTTGTATTGTTTTAAGGGCCTAGTTTTCCATCTCTGAAATCAAAGTATTTACTGTTTGTTTACCATTACCTTAAGCTTTGAATTTTTCAATCTGAGGTGTTTTACATGAACAATTATTGTCCTTAAAAAAGAAAAAAACAAGAAAAAAACCCAAACTAAAATTAACTCTTCAAGAATAGTAAAATTAAAAATAAGAAAAAAACCCATGAATTTAATAACAGGATATTGCCTAAGTATCCAAAAAATGAGTGAAGCTCTTTTATCTTTTCCCACCAAAGTCTTCTTCTTTTCCAGCTATTAGGTTCTCGTTTTCTTCTCCAAATACTTAATGTCCATCAAACTTTTATGTTATTGAATCAGAAAAAAAAAAATCTTTTTGCACCATTATATGGAAAGATTCTGTTTCATTCTCAGATTTAAAATGTGAGTCTGCATGAGTCCAAAGTTTATTTTAAAATGTATTTATTACTAATATTTTTCAACAATTTAACAGAATACATTTTAAAAGAGGTAATTATTGACCTAATATCACTGCCACTGTTAATATCAATTGAAAGTCAATATCAACAGCTAAATGAGACTAAATATTCCTTAACACATCAGAGCCATAATTTAGGCCTGCATTCTTCCCACTGACTAGTTTCTGCAAATTGTGACAGACATTTAATGAGTAAAATAATGATTCAAAAAAATTTCACTGTTACTTGGTCTTTTGTTTTTTAATGATGGGCAATACTGATCTTACAGTACCTCCACTCATTGACTGAACATGATTAGCATAGGAATTTCTATTAAGATCTGTATAACCCAGTGCCATATAGTAAAGTCATACGATTTATTTTACTGATAGATTCCATCAAGTTCAGCCTCACCTCCTTTATCACATTAAATAATATGTATATTCATATTTCTTAGGAACCTCAAATGTAAGATACAGTTTGTAACACCCCCTAGTTAAATTGAGTCAGAAATGAAGAGGACAAGCTCAGTGCTCATTGTATATTATCTTTGATGGTGTTCAAATTATTTCTGCACCATTGAGCATATTTCTTATTTCAATTGTTCTTCATTATTTAGGCAAAAAAATAATAAAAAGGAAAGAAAAAAGTTTATTTCCAAATGGCTTTCAATTTCACTTAGACTCAGCACCATTTTACTTTTTCTTATCCATGATGCACTGGAATCTCAAGCATGAAATTATGAAACTAAATGTACAGGAAACTTTCTTTATGTCAGATATATTTCCCCCAGCATAAATAGCCCTTTTTTACTTCTTTTTTTTTCGTTACTTGGCACGAAATTTTGACACTTTTTATATAGTACAATGAATAGGTCACCAACTGTGCACTGTCTTCTCCAAAGTACTGTGGATTATCACATGACTCAATCTATTCGTATTTTGGATTAATCAATCTGATTACCTCAGGAAGCTGTTATTTTTTTCACACTGCTGTCACTTCAGAAAGACAACTAGATTTACTTATCCAGCGAGCACTTGCTACAGAAGTCCTTCATAAATCTGTTAAAAACCTATTCCTATGCAGAAGTAGGTAATCTTAATTAAGTTTTTAAATGTTACAACTTCCCAATACCTTTCAAAAAATCTAGAGCTTATTCAACCACATTTCACTATGTTTTCTCCAATTTCTGAGTTGGTTTAGTTTATGTTACTCTTTAGTATCTTAAATGTGCACAAATTAAAAAAAAAATTCTGAGTAAATTGATGGGTTTTTTTCTGTAATTGAGTACCCTTTAGAGCCTTTTGTCTTTGAGAAACAATACTATGATTTCATTTCACAACCTTCTTTTATATTTGGGGTTTCACTTTTTCTTTTATATACATAATTCATTTAAATGATTGTGTTACAAAGTGTCGCTGCTGAACTAGCCTATAGATATCTTAGGTTTCTGCAAAGTGGATGGACCAACTTGGATCTAGCTGCTTTTGAAGTAAAAAAAATCTGAGATTGAAATAAATTATCCATCAGTCCATTTTTTCAATCTCATTTTTATCTGCAGTTTTCTTGAACTAAGGAAGACTGAAGAATAAATGCCATTCCCCCCTTACAGTTGAGAGGAAGTACCCAGGGAAGTGGGACTGAAATACAATCATCACGATTGATTTTATTATTTGCCTGAGGCCTTGTCATTGTCTGCTGGTAACAGATTTAGACTCTCATTTCAGTTACATAAAGGTACACTACTTTGAAGACAAGAAGCCAGGCATCATTTTGGATTCGTTTCTTATTGCTTGCTTTTGTTTTTCCCCCAAGGACTCTTATCATGACAGAAGGTTCTCTGTTACCCCTAAAACATCCTAGCTCCACAGAAAGTACACAATGGGCAAAAATCCAATTGACAATATAAAATCAAACTGAAAAACCACAAATATCCTGCTACTGTATTTGAAGGCATGCATATGAAACTAAGTTTAAAGAGGCATTTGGTCATCAGTTAAGTATAAATTTAATTTTTAGAAAATACCAACAATATTTTAGAGGAAAAGAAGATTTTCCTCTGGATCTATCACCTATCATTATATCCCTTACTTATTCATCAATAACAAAAAGTAGATCCTCTGTATTAATGGTGAAAAACTGAATTTATGGGGTTTATTACCTAAAAAAGACGAACATAAAATTGAAGCTATACTAAAACAATCTGTTTAGTATTATCCGTATTTATGCTTTGATCAGATTTCTGAACAGCAATAACCAAGTTCATGAAAAACACCTTGGTTACATAACAACAAGTGTTTTACATGACAGTTTACATAACAGTTGAAAAATAGGTATAACTGCAGCATATGAAAATATTTCTATTTTCACATGCTGCAGTGTGGGAGAAACTAGATTTGTTCTCTCTAAGACTCAAACTCAATGGAGAATTAATATAATCAAAGAATAAAGAGAATCAACGAAATCAATCTTAACCATTTAAGAATGGTTAACAGCCAAATAACTTATAACAACAGGAAAACATTCCCTGTTTTTACAATTTCAAGCATTACAGAAATGATACAAAACATACTGAGTTGTAGTTTTGTTTTGTTTGGGTTTTTTTTGAGAAACAAAGGGAACAAAATAAGGGACAAAAAATGAGTTTATGGTCACAATTTATGCTAGGATTATATTTTCTAGGAGGAAATATACCAGAATATATCTCATTATGTTTGATGCTTGAAATGGTGTATGGATTAAGGAAAACTGAAAACACTGGGACCCATGCTAAAGACAGGAGACCAAACAGGTCCATTAAGGTCAGCCCTGTAGCTTCCTCTCAAAACTCATGCCTAAGCATAGGGTTAAAGTTGTGGTTAGAACTATCAAAAAGAAACCTAGGTGAATTCTGTCTCCTGTGAAATTTCCCAACACTCTGAGTCTCAATACAAGGCTGTTGCTCCCAGGTGTTTCAGCTTGCCCTGACACTCTTGGTTACAGCCTATGTTGGTGCTCTTGAAGATGATAGATTTGAGAAATTAGGTGCAAGACAAGTGGCATGGATGGTACTACTTTCAGCATCAGCAAGAAAAAAAAAATTGGCAAAGGATAAGGACTGACTGATCTGTAGGTTTTCTAGGGATTTAGCTGAAGAGCAGGATCAACAGATCCCTTGAAGTGTACTGGCAGCTGTAGCCTGATTAAGTTCTTTGACAAAAGACCAAGACAATTTGTGGTGAGTGGCTCTAAATTATGGCAAAACAGAAACTTAAACTAGAGACAAAGGCAGTTCAGAAAGGCTGAGACATCTAAAGGTAATAACAAAAGACCAAAAATGCCATGAATCAAGTAATTTGAGTTACGGGAATATGTTTCAGTCTTTGAAAAGGTAGATATTTTAGATGTTAGACAAAAATTGTTCACTGAAAGAGTGATTGCTTGCTGGAATCATCTGCCCAGGGAGGTGGTGGAGTCCCCGTCCCTGGATGTGTTTATGAAAAGACTGACGTGGCACTCAGTTCTATGGTTTAGTTGATGAGGAGGTGTTAGGTCATGGTTTGGACTAGATGATCTTAAAGGTCTTTTCCATCCTAGTTCATTCTGCATTCATGTGATAATTTCAGGAGAAAAGAGAAAATGGAAACCCTCAGTGATAACTGAATATGTTGATCCTGGGACCAAAATGGGGTAACTGCTATGACCCAGATCTTTCCTCTTTACACAGTTTCTTTGCAAGTAGTAGATGGAATAATTAACAGTCTTCACAGTTCCAGTATGTCTCTTTTTAAATAAGGCCACCACAAGAACTAATGATGATGGATTTGGACAAGTCTGTGCAGCCATGTCTGGTATCAATGGGCCTTCAGTATGGAAAAAGCATGGTAAACAAGAAGAATCACCATTTCAAGGTCATAGCAAAGAACAAAAGCTTAGCTGGGCTACCAAGGCAGATATTCAAGAGAGAACGGCAATGAATTACACTGAAAAGTCTAATGGGAGAATTTTTCACTGCAGATTGAAACAAGATTATGATTTGGACTAAGCTGAGGTATTAAGGAGAAAACAAGGATGTCTGGAATTGTTGTGTTGTTAAAAACCCCTAAGTTGGAAAGGAAACTTACACTCATTTTTGAATCATCATTGAATACTGGAAAAAGATTTTATAGATCTGGATTTTTTCACAAATTTAGGTGCTTCCTGGATTAAAATGACACCTAAAAGTATGAAAAGTCAATATTGATGTTCTAATTTTTTTTTTTTTTTTGCTTGGGCATAATTAAAATTAGTAATATACCTTTTAAATATATTGTATAATTTACACAGCTTTTTCTTGGAGACACACCAGTATTCTTACAGACCTAAAGCAGGACTGTGTTGCCAAAAACTTAAGATGGTATTTCATTCTGCATTCTACATATTAGAGACCTGTCTATACCTAAAATTAAGGTTTAAATTCCTGTTTCTCTTATTGTTATATCCTCATAAAAGATGAACTCCATATTTAATGTCTATGTATAACATTTACATGACCTAGAATCTAAGGTACGTGAAGAGGTGTCCAAAAGTCCATGGATTTATTGACAACTGCTACATGTCACATACATCTGGCTGTAATTAATGCCAGAGATTGTGCTATAAAGGTAAAACTGAAGAAAACAGTTTATTAAGTCTGTGCCAGACTCCAGGGCTGGCATTGGAGACATGGCTTTTAAAGACCAGCAATTTATATTGATCTGCACTTCTGCCAGGATGCACTCAGTGACTGTAAAATGCTAGAGTTAGGAACAGTGCTACAAAAAAGACAGAATTTTTTTTGAGCATGAATACAATTGATGTTTTTTTATTGAATTTAAGCTTCACTTTGCTTAAATAAAAAGACTGTATGATTAATTATTTCTTCTTTTCTTTTCTTCCTATATCAATATCCAGAGCTGGAAATTTAATCAAACCAATATTATCATGCCATACAGAGAATCTTGTTATGTGGAAAAAAAAAAAGGAACCCACTACACTTCTGGAAAACTGTAGCTGGGATATATCCCTCTTACATGAGTTTCCTTAGTTTGTCAGAGATTTGGTACTCTTTAGTGGTGTAGAATCACACAGAAACAAGCTCTGATCTGTTATTTCAGTAAAAAAGTTGTATCAGAAGAAACTATTACAACCCATAGCAAAAATAATTATAAATAATTGACTCCTGAGAAAGATGTCTAGCACTTCATGGGGTTGGAAAAACATAAGATCAGAAACAAGAACTTAAAATGAATTGGAATCAAACTTAAATACACTTCAGTGAAGTGGAACTGAAGTCTAGAGGAAAAGGGTGGCTGTGAGGTCACTGAGTATTGTATGGGTATTTTATTCTACAACAATCCTTAGAATTGCTGTGTCTGTTGCTTTAACTCCTGTGTCACATTTTGCAGTGGATTTATTAATAATTTTCCATACTTAAAGTTCAGTCAAAAGATTACACAATTTTCTGCCTCATTTTTTTATTAATAAAATTCATACAATAGCTTTAATAAAAGGGAAATATTTTCACATCACAACCTTCTGACATCACAGTCTTGGAAAAAAAATCTCTGGGCATGAATAAACACTGTGAGTGGCTATTGTCTGTTTTAAAAATTGTATTCCTCTTTAAAATACATTTCTGGGTTTGGTCCTACACATATCAAAATTCAGATGAAAGCTAAATAAAGAAAACGCAGTTTGTTTTGTTAGTCATCAGTATTTATATGGCAAGTATTCAAATGAAAAATCTGCATTTTTTCAGTGACTGTGGTTTAATAAGTTGATACTTCAGTTCAATTCAACTTCAGCTTATATGAAGAAAACAAATGCTGGATTCAATAATGTGGGATTCATTCAAGCAAAATGAAGCTTAATTGTTTTCATTATTAATGTATAGAGCATAATTCCCATGGTCCATGTCCTCTCACAGTAATAGAATTGAATGACTTAATCAGTAAATAATGTATGAGACTACAAAGCATTCTGAGACTGTGGAACAAATTATTAGATATGCACCACACTTTATAGTAGTAAGCATATCTGGAGTGACCTCACTTACATGATTTTAAAAGGCAATAGCCTATTCATGAGCAAATTCTATAGGTCCCTGCTACACATGAAATGGAAGTATTTAGCAGATATTAATGCGAGTAACAGCTTTGTTCAAGGCAATATTTTTCTTTGACACATAATTTAAAGAAGGAAGCAAAGACTGAATATTTCTGAGAACAAATTAGTTATATAAAAGGCTATTTAATTTTGTTTTCCAGTTGCTTAATAAGGTCTGTCCGGAGGTAAATTTCAATGCTGTTAACCATTTTGAAGAAATAATAATTTACCTTATACCTGTGTTTACATAGAAAATCATTTTTATAGCCTTGGAGGAAATTAGAACAGATTCTTCCCCTCTTCCACTTCTACTCTGTGCTTTCTATTTCGTTCTTTCTCTTCTTCAGAATTATCTAAAGAGAATTTTTGTCATGTAGTGTTCTTGATTTGTCTCTACATCCTGTCCTTTTAGTTATCTTGCATGTCATTTTCTACATCTGAACTGGGGGAACTTCCTGACAGAGGACAGAGGAACTTTTTTCCTTTCTTCCATACTGAGATATTCACACTACCTACACTAGGGCAAATGGATCCTCTTTAATTTATAATTATTAAGACTTTAGAGAAAAGGACTCCCAGCTCTGTCCTTTAAGGAACATCAACTAAACTAGTTAGAATGTCAACCCTGTTTCTTCTCTGTAATTTCATTAATTCTGAATTATTTTGTCTATGCAGGACTACAACTTCTTTAAGATAAATAGAAGATTTCTACTTCCTAACTTGACTTACCTTTTAGGGATGAAGTACTATTACAGGAAGAAAGCATGCTGTCCAATCACTCTCAAGACAAAAAACACCCAGAGTTACTGGTCTGATTACATTTTGGCAACTTATCTAGGCAGTACTTCCCTGAACCAAAGTCAAATTAAAATGTTTTTCTTCTCATCACACCTGTTTGAAATGAGTCAGCACACCTATGAAACAAAGGGTATCATTAGATAAATAGTCAATGTTTTAGTCATGTGACAGGCTAAAAAAGATCTGCCATGCATAGATCAATCATCAAAATTTGTATTAGGGAAGTGGTCCTTGTAAGCTACTCTGGTCAGAAGCACCTTTGTGCTTATCTTGTGTCAGGATCCAGTGAGTATTCTTTTAGTAAAACTTGTCATCCATATCTTGAACGTCTTCTTTCACCTTTGAATAACAATCAGATGAACAAATCATAATTAATTCATATTGGTACTTATCATGATGACATATTGATGAAAATGTTTAGAGAAGATAGAACATTTCTATCTTCTAATTTTCCAGATACACAAATTTTAATTCCTAAAATAAAGTCAATATACACATTGAGTCAATATACACATAAAGTCAATACACATTTATTTTACTGAGTAATTTAAATTGGCTCCAGTAAAAAAATTTCTGTCCTCTGAGGATTTTTAGTTACATGTATCATGATATGAAAGACATTTTTATCCATATGTTGCAAAGAAGCCTATGTTTTTAAGCTCAACAGCTGTTCTGTCACTTCCTCTCTATCATTATAGAAACATTATTATTTTTGTCAGTAACCTAGCACAGCTGACAAGGACAAAAAAGGAACATTTCTTCCTGTCACATAAACCACGGCCATTTTATTAGCTGTCAACAGCTCCTCAAGTTCACATCAAACACTACTGACAGAACAGATGGACTCTTTGCAGGGAGGGTGGCCAGACACGGGAACGGGCTTCCTAGAGAGGTGGTCAATGCCCCAAATCAGTCGACATATAAGGTGCATTTTGACACAGCTCTTAACAACTTGCTTTGAGTTTTGGTTGGCCCTGAAGAGGTCAGGAAGTTGTACTACATAATGGCTTTATGTTCCTCCAGACTGAAATAGTCAGTTCTATGATCCCAACTTAGCAACTTAAAGGATTTTCCTTCCATCAAATGCAGTATTTTTTACATAATACAGAGAATTTGTGACTTTTTTTTTAATAACTAACTTTGTCTAAAGAAATATCTTTTCCTCTAGTATTTCATTCATGTTGGAAAAATTACCTATTTTATGCTATTTTTATTATTATTGTTATTGATGTGTTGTGGGCATTAATGGATTATTTTTTGATTATTTATTGTCTATATTGCACATTGATAATTTATACAATAACCTCCCCCCCATAGTGGTCTAACTAACTCAGGAAGACATTTATCATCTTTTGGTTAAATCAAGGACAAACAGTAACAGCTGGTTGATTCACTGAGCTTCTATAACTGCTTGATTAGGTCAGCTAATATGACTGGTTGATCCAGTCAGTGGTTGTAGCCACTTAGCTAAAATAAAAGCCACCTCTGGTTCCCTTTGTGCTGACATAAGTTCAGCTTTATTTCCAACAGCTGTGGTCAGCTCTTCCCCACAATTTCCCCTGAGATTAAAGAGCATATTGTCCTTGTCTATATTTCTTCCACTGTATTGATTTATTGATCAGTCACACCAAGAAAGCAGAGTTTATTGGGAACTGCTAACTTTGCTGAAACTCATGAAATAGGAAGTTGCCTGTTTGAGGCCAGCTTTCTAACAGATAATTCTTCCTGTTTTTAAACCAAAACACTTATAAATACTTTTACATTTCATTACCATCATATTGCTGTCTGGTCATTTATTTGCAATATCTCAAAACATATTCCTGTAAAGAAAATAGGGAAATGCCTAGCCTAAACACCTCCAAAATGAGTTCTATGATGATTCCAGGCGAAGTTAGTTTATTTATTTTGTGGAAGTTTATTTCAGATATTGGTGTAGAAGCACAGATACTACCTTGAGTTCTGCATAACGCTGCCTTACCACTTACTATTTCCATTTTCACAAGCATGTCAAGAGTTTTTAGCATCTCCATAAAAAAGGACTGAACTAAGTCACATTGTCTAAAACTTACATCAAGGAAAATGGCTTGCTCTGTTGCTTTTGATTTTATGATTCTTTCACAGTTGTTTTAGCTTTCTAGAGCCCCAGATATAGAAAGAATTTATGTGACAGTGCCATAGCTATTTTTAATACCATCTTTCTTTACCATCTTTGAAAATTATATTTCTGAAACCCTTGTTTTTAAACTGTAGTTGAGCTAACAGTGATTAATTGAAATCTAATATTCTCAATATCAAGGCATGTATAAATGATTTTGAACATCATTAGTAGTTTAATATCAAGTTTTTTTCATTATTACTTTTGTAAACCAAGGTTTCTCTATTTTAAGCAAATGAAACAGTACTGGGGATATCAATGTATATTAATCAATCCAACAGATGAAAAGGAACATGGGAATAAAAATTTCAGATAATAAATCACTGAGAATCTGACATCTTGGGGAAAAAAAATGAGTCTTCATAAAATGTCATAGTATTGTACCTAGAGGCAACATTTGTTCTGTGTTACAGAAAAGATCTATTCCCGTTTATTCTCTGACAGGAGATTTAAGGTAAGCAATCAGCCAAGCATGGCATGCATTCTCTCTGAACGAGAGGCATTTTAGATGGGTGCACAGTTTTGATATACTATCTTCTTATATCACAATGTTATTTGGAAAAGACTTGTCCCCCAAAGACTTATCCCCACACTTGTTTATGTACAGGAGTGTACACACAGGCAAAACTATTTTTTTTTCTAGAGTTTATTTATGCCAAAAAAATTGATATCAAACAAAATCAAAATCAGACAAAAAAAATCTAAACACTAAATCTTCTTCTCTCTACAAGATACTGACAGGATAGCTAAGAAAGTGAATCCTCTTGCCAAGAGGATGGCAAGATCTGACACAGCCACTTGCTCACTTTCCCCCAGTGGGATGTGGGGAGAGAGTCAGAAGGGTAAAAATGAGAAAACTCAGGAGCTGAGATAAAAAGAATGTTGCTCTTCAGAACCATCTGTAAAGATTTTTATGGCCAGCTTTGTAGCTGGTGGTGACCCAGCCTTTGGTCTGGCCCAGTCTTGTCTGACCTGCTGCACTGCTCAGGAGCTGGAGAGGTGTGGGAAGGGGCATCCTGAATGGCTGTGGTGGTGCTGGCCAGCTCTGACCGTGTGCTGGAGGCTTCCAGGAGAGACAGGAAGGTCAGCAGTACTGTCCCACATACACTGGGCAAGGGAGGCCAGAATGGCGCCCCCAGTCCTCCCATGGACAGAGAGACTGCCAAATATACCCTGAGCACCATCACCAGGCTTTGCCTGGCCACTGGATCCAGCTTGAGGGGCTCTGGGTGGAGCCAGGTCTCCCCTTACTGCTGCACAGTAGTCACACTCCTCCATGGCTGTGGGGTCCCTCCAGGCAGAGCACCAGTTGGGTGCCTTTGGCATTACAAGATAAACAAAGGAGGAGGTGCTGCAGCCTGGAGAGGCAAACAGGTGAGTGTCTGCAATAGCTGAAGCTGTCAATGACACCAAAGATGCTAACCAAGGGAAAATGGACCTAGGCATGAGAGAGTCTGATAGACAGTGCATATGAACACACAGGAGCAAAACGTGAGTGAGATAAAGGTTATAAAAACATCCTATATTGCTAACATTTATGGGACCAGCCCAACAAGATCTTACCACACTGCTACCCACAACTGCTTGAGAAAACCAGTTCTACAACAGAGACAGGCATTAAATCCCAATGACTCAAAGAATTATGGCAGGATAGAGATCAATCACTGTCAGCTCCTAAAGAGTAGGAGGAGATATTTAAAACCATCATGCCCTCAGGAGGAACCAAGAAGTGTGGGGAAGGGTATCACTATCAGTAACACTTAATAATCCCTGCAAAGAACTCTGTGCAAACTACCTCTATACTGACATCTTAGTGCTTGAATACTCACAATTTTTCATACGTGTCTTGGGGCTTTTGGGTATGAGACTGTGGGAGACTGAAATTGGTTGAGGTTTAAAATATGTTCATCTTTCTTTTATATGAGGTTTTACACTGAGCTACACTCCTGCTACAGTGTTGGAACATTATTTCCTTCAGGGCAGTCTGGAAATATTTATGTTTTCCACAATCTGCCAGAGATATGTATACTGCTGTAAATAACATGGCATTTGCTTGTGTAATTACAGCCTCTGAGATTAAATGCTCTGTTTGTCAAAACATGTGGTCATCTTTGGTGCTAAAATGCAAAAGAAAGCCAGCATTTTAAGACTGGGTTCATTTCATCCTGACATCCCTCACAGTAAAAAAAAAGAAGTCCAGATTAAATGAAACCTCCAGAAGACAAGAGTAGATGAATACCTCATGATATTTCTCAATATCAGATTATATGGAATTAAATTTAAATACATAAATGTAGGAAAGCAATTAAAATGTCAAGACATATACATTTAGAGCAATTTTTGATGCCCTAGAATACTTGCGATTTGTGCATAGACCTGCTATTACTGACACAGGATCTATGGATATCCTTCCTGGTTTCAAGATGCAGCTTCATAGATCTCCCATCAGACAATGTCTTGTGAGAGTTCACGGGAGTATGGGACATCCAGAAAGAGCAGGAATATAGTATCCAGCTGAAACGATGTTGGACATTGCAACATAGACTTCGATCACCCTCCAACCATCACTATTTGAGAACGCTGGTACCCTGTGAAAAAATCCCTATCAATCACCTTTATTAACAAGCACTCTGCCTCTCAGTATCTGTGTTTTTCTGGTTTCCTCTTATTCTTGAAAATAATCTGGTTGTTATCTGGAATCAACAGTTCCTTAGTTTTAGTATGTCTTTTGCAGCACAAGCCATTCAAAAATCTCATTCTCTAATGTAAACAGTGATTTGGCTGGATCCATGAAAATGCCCAATGTCCTCTACCCATGACATATATTTACTGTGTAACAGGCCAGCTGACTGCAATCATAAACCCACTCTATTTTATATTACAAGCCTTCTGGCATATCCCAGTTATTCATGATTAACGTGGTCCATAAAATGTATGAGAGGTTTTCTTGCAGAGAGGACCCCATAGCTGTTCATTTAAAATGACTGAAATGACATACTTATGTATAAGTATATTGAGTACACACAAAACTAACAATTTATTAAAATTAAACATATTTAACACTGAAGCCCAAGCAATGTTCTGTCTAAAGTCTTAGCAGAGAGTTCAGGCTATGCAAAAATATCTCTGTGCTTGTCAAAACATACTGTATTCCTGATATCACTGCTAGGAGTGCATAGTCTGGCTCTTTCTCCACCTCACAGGAATCATGAGTCTCTCCAATTGCTGTTTCATTGTCCTTCTCCCATGTAAAGGTTCAACCAGATTGTGCCAGTGTTCACCTCATAAGGTAAGGTCTTATTCTTACACTGACAAAAAAATCAGTTTACTGGAGTAGGAAGACACATAGAAATGAGCAACCATACTGACAATATCAAATTTTTTAAATCCTTTGAAAATCATAAATTTAGATTCATTTGTTACAAATACACTAAAATCCAATGCTGAGTTGAATCATTGCTACTCTCTATGTGTGAGAATTCAACAAATGAATAAAGACAGAAAGTTAATATCCTGATATTAAGATATTAACAACCTCCCACTCATACTTTCTCCTAGTGAAAAAAAAGAGAGGGATAGGAACTGAATCATCTAATCAAGGATTAATTGCAATTAGTGAAAATTTCAGAGCAGCAGATGTGTAGGCACTCAAGCACAGTGAAGAAGAGATCTCTTCACAAATCTAAAACAACAAAGACCCTACTGGGTTTGCATGGCAAGGTTTTGGGAGTGGGGGAGCTACAAGGGTGGCTTCTGTGATAAGCTGGTAGAAGCTCCCACACAGTCCAACAGAGTCAATGTCAGCCAGCTCCAAGAGCCAAGATGGGCCAAGGATGAGCCCATCAGCAATGGTGGTAATGCCAACATATGATAGCATGTTTAAGAAGGGGAAAAACGTTATTGCAGAGCAGTTGATGTAGCCAGAGAAGCTAGGAGAGAGTATATGTGAGAGAATCAACCCTGCAGACATAAAGGTCAGAGAAGTATCTCAGGTGCCAGGGCAGAGATTCCCCTGCTGCCCATGGTGCAAACCAAGGCAAAGCAGCTGTGCCCCAGAAGCCCATGGAGGTCCGTGGTGGAGCAGAGATCCACCTGTACCCTGTGGAGAACCCCCAGGCCCCTAAACATCATAATTATCATCATCATCATCACCATTATGACTACTACTACTACTAATTACTATTCTTATTAATATTATTAATGTTATGAATATTATTTTCCCCATCATCCTTTTAGCTAATTTTTTTGTGTTCTGCCTCTTAAAGTTTCTGATTTAAGTGCTGGTGAAGGTTAATCTCATAAATATTCTAACTGTAGACTCTTGAGTGTATTAAAGACTGTTTTCTGACTTCAGCCTTTCCAGCTCATATTTTTTGCCTGTATAAATTTAAGAATACATTCTTTTGCAAAGGAAAACAGATTTTTTCATTTTTCTTCTAATCATGGTTATTTAGCAATCTATAAAATACTTACAGATATCTTCTAAATATTGTGAGCCATCCCATCTCAGATAATCCATTCAAGATTACATTCTTTTAAGATCTGATTCCAAGACTTTTCAAAGGCTCTGAAAACCTTAATTATTTAGCAATTGTACATAAATAAAAAAAATACTCACACATATATCTGTTTATGCATATGTGAATATATGTGTGTATATTTTACACACACACATTCCCACATGTATCCATGTATTTTTTCAAATTGCTACTTATTAATATTTTCACATATATCTAGTTATGACAGAGTTAATGGCAGAAATGCAATTTGTTTACTGAAATCTGTTTCTCTTAAGACTCTACTATGACTTTTATTGTCACAAGTTTCAATGTCTTTTTTGAGAAGCTGGAACTTCAAATACATAGATTGCCTTGAAAAATTCCTGAGATGCTGAGTCGTACAGAATTCAAATTATATGTCTGGAAGTGACAAAATGATGCAGCAGTGCAAAGAACATAAAGAAGCATGATTGTAGAGTCTGAGCACTCTTAAACTGATGCTGAGATCACAGAACATTTTTAACATTCTGCGGTAGCTATCCAAATGGAGTATTATCAAACCTTAAAAAGAATTTTAATTAGAAATCTGAATATAATGAGTATATTTAGTGGAAGTTATACAAAGGAGTACTTTGTAATATAAAGGTTATAGATGAACATTTAATATTTTTTAAATATTACTTCTCAAGGTAAACACAAATCCAAATAATAATATTTATTTTAAAAATACTGTACAATCTCTCCTTGGAAAAAAATAAAACATTGGTGAAAATACTAGAAATAATAATTAATCATAAAAAAGTATTGCACCTCTATGCTTGACATTCACATAGCTCTCTGACAGTGCTATTTGTAATACTGAAATCGCACAGATCAGCAAAGATATTTCCTGTCTGGAAGCCCTTGCAGTCAACTTAAAATGAAGATTCAACGATCACACCCTGAAAGTAATGGATGCATTAAAGAATACCTTTATGTGACTATGTGAGCTAGTTATATGCATTGGATGATGACCTGCATGGTTTCTTCCTTCTGCTTCAACTCATGATTTAAAAATCTTTTAGAGTTTATGTGCATATATTCCAATTGGAATTGATAGCAAAATTTGAATGACTTAGATTTAGGAATAATTGAGTCCTAATCAAAATCTGAGCTTTCAGATACAAGTTAATAACAAAAAAAAGTATCAGCTCCTTTCTGAGCAATAAAATCTAGTCCCCTGATTGGTACTTAGACTAAGTGAATTGCTACTGAGTCCTAAAACATGTCCTAAAACAGTGTGATATTACCTTACTTTTTGAGCTTTGGAAAGCTGTACTTTTTTTCAATCATATAAGGAAAAAATTACAACAGTAAAAAGCATTTCTTTCATTCTTCACTTTTCCTAACATATGAACGTACTCAAATTCATTAATATTAATATCCATAATTACATTTTAATACTAAACTGTAAAATCACATTTATATTTTTATCCTGTTATAAATGAGCAAAGAAATACTGGGAAAAAAAAGGAGCTGATAATGTGGCAAAGTAGATGATAAGAAAAGTTGATCTCAGATTTGTATATAACAAAGCCCTGTTTTATTGTTGAACACTTACATTATGGTTCTATTTTAAGCCTACCATTAAAGGGAAGGGTTTAATTTTGCCAGACATTGCACTTAAACAGGAAAAGAGAGTACATCTTAAAAAAAAAAAAAAGTGCAAATCAAATAGAGAAGATAAAAAAAAATGTGGGAAAAGGTAAATTACTTTTATAATAGGCCTAGGTGAGGTAATGTTACTACTATTTTCCATTTCCATATGAGAAAAGTGTTTGACCTAAAATGAAGTCCAGAACAATCTGAGTTCACTTAATCAGAAATAAATAATTGCTCTGTGTATGTCTTTGAGCAATTTAAAGGTATGCATATGCATGCTTAATATCAGTTTGTAAAAGGTTTTAACATTTAGTTAATTTCTAATGGTGACTCAAAATGCCTCTTGCAGCTTTTCAATACCCATTATTTAAAGACATGATAAAGCATAAGCACTTTTTTAGCAGCAGGTTTTCTGAATATCTTAACTGTTTCAGTGAGACACATGGAAATGCAAACTATTACATTGGGGGAAAAATGTGTTTGCACCTAATTTTCATGTCAACATGTTGCAGCACTTAAGCACTCTGCCAAAGAAAGAAAATGCATCCACCCATACAGATATTAGAACAAAATCTGAATGTGTCCTTAGAACACAAAAAGATGATACTAGAACTGCTACAACAAAGTTCTTCTGCCTCAGACTTACTTCACTTTATCTGCTATGAACTTTTTTAAACCTCAGTGCATATCTTGTAATAGGCAACATTTAGTGACATATGTTGTAGTTACCATCAATTTCCCTCTATTTCAGAACAGAGAATTCCATGATTGAGTGCACATTTAAAGGTCATAAGCAAAAGCTGAATAATTCTTTTTACCCCATCTGCTGGTCTCAGCTGAACTAACCTATAGTATTCTAGCCAACACTCCAGAGAAATAAAAATGTTGCCAAATACCTGAAGCAAACTGTCTAAGAAAGTAATTTACTCACTTCCATTAGTTTAGTAACTGGAAATACTGAACAACACTATACTTAAGTAATAAGTAATTTAACATTCAGCAATTTGTTGATACTTCCAACTAAAGAAGACTGAATAAGTTTGGAACCAAAACCAAAAACTGATTAATTTTGTTGACTTTGGTATATTTTCACCTGGAGGGAAAATTCAGATGTAATATCCAGAGTATTCATACTGTAGTCTGTGTTGGTTTTGACTGGGATAGGGTTAATTTTCTTTAAAGTAGTTAGCATGGGGCTATATCTTGTGTTTGTGCTGAGAACGTTGTTAATATAGACTTGGTGGGGTGGGGGAGTTATTGCTGAGAAGTGTTTGCACAGCATAAAGAACTTCTTTGTTTCTCATTTCATCCTGACAGCAAGTGGGCTGGGGGCCTGCAAGAAGCTGGGAGGGGACATGGCTGGAACAGTTAAAGCCATCTGACCAAGGGTATATTCCTTGCCATATGGAATTAGAATCTTGGGAATGAACCATACTACATACCCTAAATGGCAGAAATGTGTCTTAAAAATGAATTTTTCCTTCAAAGAAAAAAATAGTCTAGAGTCAAAAGATAAAATTCTTTTAAGGTATTTGTAATTTTTTTTTCGAATATGCACTATTCTGCTGTGTGTAGAATAACACAATACTATCACATGAAAAGTGAATTGATTTTAACTGGTCTGCCAAAACTAAGCCTTCATGAGGAAGTCATGGTAAATTCATCTTGTGTCCTGAAAGTGATACACTTCCATATCCTTGTCATAAGGATGGGCAGGGGATGGGTCAAAATGGAAGAAATAGACAAAATTGCTTCTCTTTCTGTTTAAGGAGCCTGACAGTGTAATAAGACTTTTAATATTAAGCTTATAGTACATAAATTGTGTATCCTGAAATAAAACATGACTTATACATATTGTTCCATGACTGTCCCAAAATCAACTCTCACGGTGATTTTTCTCCCTTTTTTTTTTTTTTTTTAAGAAAGTTGCTACTCCTAAAATAGTCTGTGTTTAATATTTTTCTGACTTCCATTGTTTAGATGTTGTTCCTGATATGGATTGGCTGTTAGGATCAGTTTTAACCTTCCTTGGCTTGGTATTTTAATTGTTATCCTCATCCTGGTCCTCATCTAATCACTCTCCCTCAAAGCTGCAAAAGTGGTTGCTCCTTTATCTTCCTTCTGTCCAAACAAACTGATATCAATGAATGTTAAGTCATGTTTTCTAGAAATACTCAAAAATCTAAATAGTGAAAGAATGCAACATATAAAACACACACGTTTTCTGAAAATGTTAATGGCTTTTAAATTATGAAATTGGAAATTACAAGAAAAGTAGGACTCCAGAGAAAAGACTCCTCTACAGCAATGTATATGGCAGGAAGCAGAGTTCATTCCACTTTCAGAATGGAATGTTTGGGAGAAGGAAAAATCATAATGCTCAAACTGCAATTTAAATAGATTATTAACCTTAACATCTCTCATGTTATGAAAAGGAGCACAAAATTGGTTTTAACTAGGTCTTATTAGACAAAACAATATTTATCTTTATTTTTATCCTCATCCACTTAGATTTTAAGATTCCTAAGTAGAAAGAGTCATTGAGTTAATGTTCGCTTACCTCAGTTCTTTACCTCAGTTTTGACCCATTTTAATGGAATTGTATACAGATAGAATACAAAATAATAAAACTTAGATGGTGTGACTATTGTCACTTTTAAAAGTCATTTTAACATTTTAAAGGTTTTCTGAGGGACAAAGAAATGTAAAAGGAAGACATAAATTACTTTATTTCAATTCACTCATATTTTTAGGAGCTTTCAGGTTGCTCAGTAAACTATTTGACAGAAGTTGAGGGTGGTGGTAACGCAATTCCCAAAATACATTTCCATGCAGTCTGAACAATACATTAGAATGAAGGAGTTATGACCCAAAAGAATCTGCATGTCTTTAAAGTATTTTAGAAAATACTATTAATGACAGACACAGCTCTACTTCAAAGGAAAATTGAATTTGCTGGATGTGACAAGATCCCTGAGTTAAAATCATTCTTTGCTGGTTCCAGAACATGATGCCAAGGACGAAAAAATTCAAAGAAAATAACTCTGCAATTTAGCCAAACTCCTGAGTATGAAGTATGAATCAGGAGCTCCAAGAAGTTTAACATTTTTCTTTTCTGATTTTGATGATAGCTACCTGAACTGTAAAGACATCAAATATTATTAGTATATCCATCTGTTATCACAGCCCTCTCTTTGCTCACATGATCAGAAGGCAATCACTCCTGCTGCTTTTTTCTTAATAACCATGAATTCTGTAATCAGTTCTTCCAGATGTTAGTTCCTGCAAAGGGAACTAAAGGCCAGAGAAGATGAACATCATGTATCTTAGGGCATTACTTTGGTAAAAGTCTCAGGCCATAAATAGCAAAGGTTGTTCTGTTGAGTGATTTGTCCATTCTGAGTGCTGTGAACTAACTACATAGAAATTAATTGCATCCCTGGTACCTGGACACATCACCTTAATATGTTTTACCCAAAAAATGTGTACCTAATCAAAATTTTGCCTTCTAATATTTATTATTGAGAAAGCTATTCTTAATAATTTAGCAGACTTTTTATTTCCTTTCCAAAGATAAAATTTATAGCTTTTTTGAACATTCCTGCTTTGGTTTGAGTTTGAAACAAGTTTTTAAAAATAATTAAGAATCTCCTTAATTTAGAGCTTTGGAGGACTTTTCCTAAGAATTATAATTGGACTAATTTTCAGGTGAATATTATTCTCTGGAACCATATTTAGTGCAATTAATTCAAGACAAGAAACCACCAAATTTTAAGAACTCCAACTTTATTTAAGACTTGATACAGAATCAGAGAATCAATGAGGTTGGAAAAGACCTTTGAGACCATCAAGTCCAACGTATGACTGAACACCCCCATATCAAACAGACCATGATACTTAGTGCTACATCCAGTCCTTTTTTAAACACCTGCAGGCATGGTGACTCCACCACCTCCCCGGGCATCTCATTCCTGTGTTTAATTACCCTTTCTGTGGAGAAATGCTTCCTAAGGTCCAGCCTGAACCTCCCCTGGCACAGCTGGAGGCTATGCCCTCTTATCCTGTCATTAGTTGCCTGGGAAAAAAGGTCATGCCCCAAATTTCAGGTAGTTGTAGAGAGTGATAAGCTTTCCCCTGAGCCTTCTCTTCTCCAGGCTAAACAATCCCACCTCCTTCAGCTGTACCTTATAGCATTTGCTCTCCAGACCCTTCACCAGATTTGTTGCCCTTCTCTGGACTGTTCTCCAGCTCTTCTTATCTTAATTGAGGGGCCCTGAACTAGACCTAGGATTTAAGGTGTGGCCTCATCAGTGCTGAGCACAGGGGTGATTGTAAGTCCAGCTTCACCCAATTGCACCCCTCAGCCTGATGTAACACAACTCTTTTGTTAGGATCTGCGTATCTGTGGACAACCTTTGCTACAAGGGATGTGAGGGCCCTTAAGAATCCAAATATTATTTTCTCAGAATCCATTTTAGATTAGGTTTAAAATATGTCTTGAATAACACTTGCTGAGATTCCTGAGTTTCTCTTTGCAACAAAAGGACTTACATTTTTAAGTTAAAGGCAAAAAAATCTCAAGTACCTTGCTCACACAGATTTAATAACAGAGATTGAAATTTAATCTGAACCAAGAGTGGTTTCTAGATAATATAAGGAAGGGATCAACCTCTGTCTGTGGCTTTGAAAAAGAGATAAGATAGCAATTCCCTACACAGTTCTAAACACAAATCAGTGTTTAGAACAATGATGACTGATACTTTTATGCAGGTGGGGTTCTCAACAGGAAGATACGCAGACTATACTTTGTTTTCCAATGTGTTGGAATTCCAGTGTTGTTGCCATGAGAATGGGGACACTCTGTATGTACCACCCGTGCAGTTCATGCTTAGTGCAAGAAGGAAATAAGAGTTAGGAAAAAATCATTGGTACTCTACATTAAGGTGGGCATGGAAAGGGCTGCCTGTAAGTCTGCCATTTGCAGATCCTTGACACAGCAGCAAAGCTGCAACTCTAGCTGAGGGAAGACAGTATTTATCCTGGAAATTTTGGATGAACCTATCCAAGTCTTTTGCTTAACAGAGGGAGTGCTACAGCACTCTGTTCCCTGCAGAAAGTACTTTCCCTAAGCAGAAGTGCAGCAGCAACTGGGAAAGAAGCCAGGGCATAAGGTGTCCTGCAGTGTTCTTGGATTAGAGTGAGTAGAAAGTTCTGTTAGATAAATACGACTGTAGGTGCACTGAGACTAAAAACTAAAGTCCTGGCAGACTTGTTTTTTTGGCCGCAATGTTCAACAACACTCGAGCTCTGACTCTCAGTGGTGTACTTTGCCTGCAATGTAAAACATGAGTGAGAGCACAGGTGCTTGTCACATACCTAATAAGCAGCATCAATAAAACAATGCCTTCTAATTTTTTATGGTGAAAAGGTCTTCAGAATAGTTGTGTTTTCGTGACTTTTTTTTCCCCCACTGGCACACTTGCATGTGTGGTTTTTCCTCTTCAACACAAACATATGCTGTTTGTGATGGAATCATAACTGAAGGGAAAGTCTTTGGTCTTGAGGAGCCATTAGAAAAATTTTTTTTCCTATGTATTCTTGATACACAATTAATTGCAGAGGAACAATGTGTCAAGCATTACCTGTCCTGTGTAAGAGAACACAGTTCCCAAAGAAAGGCCCAATGGCTTGATTTTAGACTGTACACACTGGCATAAGAGTAGAGGTCAAAAGACTGAACTTCTAATGTAGCTACTAATTTGAGACTTCACAAAAGCCACACAGAACAAAGTAGACATGTCAGCTTTTTCTAGAACAGTTTGAGGGTCTATAACATACTGATACATTGTCATCAAGAAATGGCCTTATCATCTTCATCTAAATATATCTGGCTTTCAGATGTTTTACAAAAGTTATATTTAACAAAAATTCTTCCCTAAATTATCTATGCCATTATTCAGTTCTAATTTTTTCCAACAAAAATGTAACATAACCCATGTAGGATTTCTTTACCATTGCAGAACATGTGTATGACCACTGGATTCCAGGGCTTCAAGCATGGAGCAGCTATGCACCATGATTTATAAGGCCGAGTCCTGTGACAGCAGTGAAAAAAAAAAAAAAATCATGATTTAATATATCTAAAACACATATTCAACAGGGATGAGCTGACTTTAAACCCCCTATACCCTTTTAATGCCAAGTAGTTCTCCACTCTTTCTTTTCCATCCCTAGAAATTACTGGAGGATATCTAAAAAATGGTCAGTTTTCTGCAATTTCCACTCAAGCATATGTGACATTTTAAGGCTAGCTTACAGCCACAGAAGCTATTAATCATCTACGTAAAATTTATCACCAGAAGATAAACAGGTCCTCTAGCAATTTGCAAGAATCAGTCCCAGCACCCGAGGAGCACTTTTTTTGAAGGCTAGTGCATGTTTTTATTTACTGAGATTTAATACCTCTTCTAGAGTAGATGCACTGGGGATTCAACATTTTTTAGTTTAATTTTTTCCCTGTAGCACAGAACTGTATAGAAAAGATTTATTATTCAGTGGTTAAAGGCAGGCATCTTGCTACAAAGTTGAAACAAGAGGTCAGGCTTTTCCCTGTGCAAGCAAAAGCACAAACAAAGAAAACAGAAGCCTGGATCCTAATCTATTTTCCTCACTGCTTACATTTCTAGCGTTACTTATCTATGTGTATCTCAGAAATTGCCTTTCTTCACACCTGTACTTTCTGTACCTCCCTCAGCACCCACTGACTACCATGGATTTTTAAAGCAGTCTCAGCACGAAGGGTTGGTAACACTTCCTTTGGAATCTAGATCTCATCCTACTCTGCCTGTGGCTCCTGTACAGGAACTTTGAAGTCTGGTGGCCTCATTGTCAACACTATAATTCCACGGGAGCATCTCTAGTCCCAGTGCATTCTCCTCTCTCATTTCTCTCCAGCTGATTTTTTTGTCTTGTTAACTAGCAGAAATGCAGATAACTCTGTCAGACAAATTTAGGCTACGACCCATGATATTCATACTCCTTTTTACCTACTTCCACTCCAGGTGGAATATTTACAACAAACCAGAGGTCCTTCAGATTTCCAAAGAGCAAAGAAGAAAACTTAAACAAATAACTGTTATTTATCTCTTGAGAAAATTCTTGACACTTTTTAATTTTTGAAGGCACAATATCTTATCAAGGCAGGTGACAGATACCGTGATGAAGTCGTACATCAAACTTGTTTCTCCATAAGGTAGTGGTAGTTTTGAAGGCCCTGATGCCACAGAATTACATTTACAATGTAGGATCACAAACCCCTGCAACACTGGGGATTTTAAGAGGAATTTATTCATTTTCTTTCCTTCTAAAGTTTTAGGACAAGTAATAGACATCTCTATCCACAAGTCTCTTGTTGCTTGCATTCTTAATTGCTAGCACAACACATCAGGGAATTAAATCTGAAGTCCACTAATAACATTATGTCAATAAAAGATTAAGCTTAGGAAAATGCTTCTTACAATATTATTTGAGATACAGGTCCTCTTTCAGCTTTGTGGTGGTAGGAATTGTAACATTTGCTGGTGCAAGATTCTTTTTCATATAGTCTAATAGATATATAGTCATAAGGTCTTAGAAAAATGGAGAACAGATTGTTTAATTTTCCTTAGAATGCAGTTATCTGGTCCGTCCGAGCACCAGATATTTGTTCTCTTGATGGTAAGTTATTTTTTATTAAAATATGTACTGAGATGGCATTGAGAGCACCTGAGGTGTTTGTGGAAGTAACTGGAACTGTGGTCATTATAGAGTAGTTTTTTTTATTGTTTGTATATACATTCCTAGATATTTAAACTGCAATTTATAGCAACAGCTAAGCCTAAAACCTCTTAGAAACACATCATCAATCAAGCTGAAAATAGTTGCCTTTCATTTTAAAACTGTTAAACTTCCAAGCAGCTATCTTTAAACTGCTCCAGACCTATATACACAGTACTCACGTTCATGACTTTACATATTCATTTATTTTCTTTAATTTTCTATTCTAAGCAATATCTTTTTGAACTTTAAAATGTCAAGACTGTTCATTAGAATTAATTCTCTAATAGTGTCTACCCCAAGGTCACAGTCATAAGCTGTTTTTGCATCACTACTCTGAATATTTAAAGAACAAACACAAAAAACAAAAGGAATCATAGTATTACTTATAAGAAGCTCTTAACAAATATTCTGCATAGCAGTCTAAAATAATGTTAAAAATAACTTAAAAAAAGTTACAGAGAATGAAATAGGAAAAGAGCAAAACCAAATAAAGTACATTATTTCACTCCAAGTCCACAATGTGTCTGCAAGTTAAATATCACATTCAGTTATTGTTCCCCTATTCTCAAGTAGCATTTAACAGACAGAGAAGGCAGAGAAAGTTGCTGAGAGGTACAAGAATAATACAGAATTATTTCTATTCAAGGACAAATTAACAGATTTGTCTCTTCAGTCAGGAAAAAAGACAAAGATGACCAGGGAGATGATAAAAAGTTTCTCATTTGAGAGTTACTTGGTGAGACTGGCTGAAGAAAGTTTGTTTATTGCTTGCAGTACAGGAATATGTATGAATCTGGGGGTGATGGGTTAGAACAAAATAAAGAAGGCATTCCTTTACATAATGGTCCACAGATACTTGCTCCCCACAGGGAATAGCTTTCCAGAAGTTGTTTTGGATATAAAAATTTTACCTGGGTTCAAAAGTTTATTGAATGAAATCACATAGGAAAGTGCAACTTTTGGCTTCTGCTCTTTCTAAACCACAGAAAGCTGTTCTAAATCTGGCAGGGTGTACAGATATGGAAATCATTAGAAGCCTGCCTAGATCTGACACTCCTCAGATATCACTGCTAATCCAACTCAGAAATGGGACATGGGCCTCGATTTTTTACACTTAATTGGTAAAAAAACATTTTTATATTCATGTGTAATATGTAATAGGAACATATAGAGGACATTTTACAGTTTATTTGCTAACAATGGGACCAAAAACTAAGGTTGTTATATATTTTTTTTCTTCCCTAATTTGGCCAAGAACTATACAAAATCATTACACTTATTTACTTGAACATATTGGATCCTAATCTTTCAGATCTCATTTTTAAACATGTAATATAAAACACACTCTTTTCCTTCTCTTCATTTGTCTCTGTAATTTGCATTCATTTGTCAATGACATAAACTGCATATTAATGTCCTATTAAAATGTTAGCTGTTTCATTATTCCACACTTTTTTCAATGAAATTGTGTTATTCCCTGGAGATGAGTAAAAATAAATCACTGAAACTCTTTTACTAGGAGAATCAGATTTATTGCACTTTCTTCACATGTATAGTTTTGTGAGTAGTTCATACCCAGATATTCAGAGAGAAAATCTGAACATAACCCATCTCTAAAAATGCTTAGAATACCATGGATCAAAACAGTTATGATACCTGATCCAGAGGGAAAAAAATAAAAAAGGCAAAAAGATGTCTTCTCATAAATACTCAGCTTTGCTGATGTTTATGGTCTGAAGTACTTATAGAAGAGAAAGGATTGAAGCCTTTGCATAATCAGAATTATAGTATATCCTACTCCATATGCATCTTTTAAACGGCTAAGAAAAAAAAAGCAGTTTAAAAAATGGAAGGAAAGGAAAGAATCTTCCATACATATATGAACATCTATATATATGAACATTATAAGAAATGAATGTGATCAAAAAACCCTAGATAATTATTATAGAGTAATATAAGGCATCATTATGCAAAATCATTCACTTTTCAGTTCTTCTTGATGCTTGTCTGAATAGACCAAAACACCAAAAAAATTCTAAAAAGAAGCAATATATTTGGTAAAAAAGGACAGACAGAAATGGGGATAAATAAGAGTATTGTCTTCTTTGTTCTGTTGTGGAACAAATAGTGCTGCTGAATCTATGTGATCCTGCCAGAATATATTTGAGTCTTTTCAGTGAATATATAGTTACATCAGATAATATCACAGCAGTTTTCATACTCATCAATTCTATAAACTTATAGTCCTGGCTTCTGCAGAGGAGGATTCATTTAATTGCAAATTTTTTTTGTGTGATTTGATTTATTTTAATTCTTTTTATGTATCTTTTTTTTTACCAAGAACAGAATCAATGCATCAACAAAATTGCCAGTTTAATCACAAATGTTGGCAGAGTTGAAAACTTTGTGGTGAAGAAAATACACTAAAAACAGAAGACATGGAGAGCAGGGTAGGAAAGCTGTGAGCCTTTATAAAAACACCTTTAAAAACTTCGCTATTCGTTGGCTATATTGCAATTGTTCCTTTACTGATCCTTATATTTGTAATTATGTATCTTTTTCTGCTAGACATTTCTGTGCATTTGCTATTCTACAGGTGAAAAGGTACTTTTTAACATCTATTCTGTATTGTTTTTCTTTCATTTCCACTTGTGTTTACTGAGCTTGTCATATGAAATCATCTGGAAATAGTTTCTTTTGCAGTTATTAACCACTCCATTTAACAATGTGAGCACTTTAACATGGTCTTACTCTTTTCAAGTCATCTTTTGCTTTCTTTTGGTATGAATAGGAAATGACTTTTAAAATCTCTGCAATTCCTATTTCCAGGAGGGCAAAAT
Organism: Molothrus aeneus; assembly: GCF_037042795.1. Taxonomy (NCBI): domain Eukaryota; kingdom Metazoa; phylum Chordata; class Aves; order Passeriformes; family Icteridae; genus Molothrus; species Molothrus aeneus. Next base: position 69,995,451 of record NC_089647.1, on the reverse strand, counting down.
ACTGTGAAATTTTTGTCTTATCTACACACACTATGCTGCAGCTTCTTCTCAAATCTATGAAAGTATAAATGTGCTGTGATGACAAATCACTCTGATTAATCAGATATAATTAACATACTTTCATATATTAAGGCACTCATCATTAGCAAGTAATCTAATCAATGAAACAAGGGGGAGTTTTTTCAGATTAATTGTTAGTACCTAAATTAATGATTGAATTAATAATAGTTTCAATTATTAGGATAAGTAATTCTGAAGATAAAAGCTTTTCTTTAAATACTGAGAAATGTTTAAAACATTTAAAACATTTTTTTCTGTTTATAGTTGGAAAGTACACAATATTATTTGAATGTAAAAGACTAAATTATTAAAAACAGACTACTGCTTATAAACATTAAGGGAAGAAAAAATAAAATCAGAGGAGATTTAAAACAAAAATTAGAACAGGTGAGGCTGGAAGGAATCGTTGGGTCCAACATTTCCTAGTAAAGCCTAGAGGAGATAGCTGGGGTTTGCATCCTACAGGATTTTGAAAGAGACTCCACAACTGCTCTGGACAGCCTGTTCCAATGCTGCTCAAAGTAAAACAATCTGTCCTCATATCCATATGGAATTTCCTGTGTTACTGTTTCTGCCAGTTGCCCTTGTCCTGTCATCTCTTAAACAGTCTGTGTACCATCCTCTGGACACCTGCTCTTAAGTTATTTCTATTCTTTGATAATGTCTCTCTTCGGAAGGCTGAAGAGGCTGAAGAGGCTCAGCTCCCTCAGCCTTGTCTCATGAGATGCTCCAGGCCCCTACAGATCTTTGTTGCCCTGTGCTGGACCTGTTCCAGGATCTCCATGTCTCCAGAACAGGACACAGTGCTCAGATGTGGCCACACCAGGACTGAGCAGAGGGGCCGAGTCCAGCCCTGCTGCAAAAGGGGAGTTGGGAAGGATTATTTTTTATAGACTCCGCAGAAATAAAGTGCAAACGCGGCAATATTACATGTGAGAGCTGTTTGTTGATAAAGAAAGAGAAGGGTTCCGACCGAAAGGGGAATAGAAAAGGGAGCAAAGAGGAGAAAAGAGAGACAGAGCGAAACAGAAGACAGGGACAGCGTTATCACTGTGCTCCGGGCTCCCTGTCAGCATCAGCTCGGCAGACGGAGCGTGTGTGCAGTGAGCTGCGGTGAGCCTGCGTGGCTCCCGTGGCGGCCGGGCGCGATTTCCAAGCAGCAGCCTTGGCTGCGTGTCCCTCCCTTCCAGGGCTGCAGAACAGGCTGCCCAGGGTGCGGACGCACTCCTGGAGCGGCTGCGGCTCCCAGCGCCGGGACGCGGCGGCTGCACCGTGGGGAAACAGCGGAGCGCTGGGGTGCCCTGGGTCGAGCTGCCTCGGGGAAGGGACAAGGCAGGGCAGGGCAGGTGCAGACAGGGAAAACAGCCGGGGAAGCGGCAGGGACAAAAAGGCGAGGCGGAGAAGGGAGCTAAGCTGACCCTCCAGGTGAGTCCCCGCTCCCTCCAAGAAACACAAAAAAAGCCGGCGCCAGCTGTGTCGCAGTTAACTAACTGCTTTTGTGTGCTCCAGCGCCTCCCATAGCCCAATTTCCCTGGCATTTTTTCCCAGGCAGTCGGAGATCTGCCCCACTGGTCAGTTCAAGGTCGCGTTGCAGCCCGGTCGTGGAAGTTTCTCTGCCCTGATCGGCTGTCGGGGGAAGTGTGCCCGGGGACAAGGACGTGCAGTAGTTTTTAACCTCATGTATGATATACGTTGAGGCATAAATAAAAATCTGACTGGTCCCTCTCAGGCCCGATCACCTCCGTTCGACCTGCTGGCAGTGCTCTTCCTGCCGCATCCCAGGATGACTTTGGCATTTTGGTCCCCAGGGCACGCTGCTGGCTCATGGACAGATCGCTGTCTGCCGGGATACCTATTGCCGATTCCCAGACTTCTGGGACTCAGGCTGGGGCCTCCCTGGGGGCCCCCCTGTCAGGGGAGACCCTCCTGGAACAGTCTTGTGTCAGGAAAAAAAAGATGCACTGGATTTTTTTGGTCTTCAGGTTCTTGTTTTTATTATCTTAAGTTTTGCACGCTGTCCACACCAGGCTCAGCGCACTGGAAAAGCATCGCCAAAATGGCTAACAATCTTTCATTACAAGGTCTTTTAAAGCTAAACTATCCAATTAAGAACTGACACCTAGATTATTTTCCCTTTTAACCTAATAACTGATCCCAAAGAGCCCGCAATGCGGATTTTTCCACCCAATTACAAATGCCACCCAAACCCATAAAGGAGGAGGAAGAAGAAGCATGAAAAAGAAACCAAGGATGACACCCTGTGCCCTCCATCTTGCTATCACCCACAACATATTAAAAATCCCAAAACCTAAATTTCTCACCTAAGTGATGCACTTACACTACTCTCTATAATCTACCTCACATTTTAGTGGATTCTAGTCTATCTTGAAGTTTAGGAAACTTTCTCCATGAATGAGGGTCAAAGACAGTGCTCCCCTGGGGGTCAGGGCACCCCAGAGCAGACAGAAATATTCCTGGTGCCCTGGGTTTCCACAGTTGTCCACCAAGACCCCCAGTTCCTTCTGTGCAGGGCTGCTTTCCAGGTTGTGCTGGTGCCTGGGATTGGTTTTTTTCCAGGTGTAGCACCTTACATTTGCCTCTTTTTAACTTACCTATGTTCTTTCCTGCCTAATTTCCTTCCCATCTTGTCCAGGTCTCTCTGGATGACAGCACAGCTTTGTGCTGTGTCAGCCGCTCCTCCCAGTTTTGTACCATCAACAAACCCAAAAAAGGGTACACTCTGGTGCAACTGTCTGCTCAGTTGCTCCAACTGCTCTTCCTTTTCTGAGGAATAATAACTATGAAGAGATGAACTATTAGCAGGATAGAGATAACAATTTGCTATTGTGAGTGGGTTGCTGTGGGTTAGGGGAATCTCAAGGGGGGATAAAATTACTACTATTATCAGCAAAGTGATATTAAAATTGTAGATGGTATTTCATGTGAATCAGGAAACCTAAGGATTAAGTAAGAATGTTTGTAACTAGTAGGAGAGGGGTAAAAAACCTCCACAGTTCAGCTGGAAAATATTTAATTAAAATGTATTTGAAGTTATTCCCTTCTCTGCAGTCCAGCATGGTAGAAGGATATGGTTTACCATAACTGCTAAAACTAAAAGAAAAATATATTTCTGTCAGATGGTCCAAAACTGCTGATAAAATTTTCAAATTAAAAATTGAGTCTTAGTTTCTGGACACACCATACTCCATGCTGTATGAAGCATCACACATTTGGCAAGAGTAAAATAATGGATGTTCAATTCGTGATGATGTCAAAAGTCACTAGAACTAAGAACACAGTTGCAATTTTTATAATCTGTTTTTAATTGTGATGACTGTAAAGTTAAAATGCAAATTTGGAATAATTAAAAAAAATATGTAATTGCCTTCAAAATATGAAAAAATCCACGAGGAAATCTGTTAGTATTTCTGTTAGAAATCTGTCTGCAATTCCTTTTCAGGAAGTGAATGAGAAGGGGAAAGTGAAGAGAAAGGCAAAGGAGAAGCAATATTTAATAAAACTTGCAAGCTATGTAATTTCTATTTTGGTTAATTCATCTCATATCTAAAAAAATTTCAAAGTATTTCATTTTTTTATGATAAAGGGTAAATCTAGTTTTAACGATTCAATCTCTCTTATGCCTTGGGGCATGCTAGTCTATGGGTTTCATACTTATTGGTTATTTCCTGCATAGCCTCATTTGACAAGAAATACCAAAATGTTCAATGGAAAAATTTTGCAACTGGATACTGAAATCATTATAATTTATCGTTTCCAACTATAACACATTTTATGTATCATCTTTTCTTGCATCATTTATGTATTTTTATTCATTTGTATTAATATTTGACTTAAGAGTTAATATGTATTTAATAGCAATTTAAGGATTCCTTTTCAAAATCAATAACATCCTGGTCTCATTCCAATCTATTTACTAACTATTTAATTTTCATTTATTTATTCCATCACTAGAATTATTTTCAGGCTGTGTGTCTCTTCAGACAAGGAACTTTACTGTTTGGGTAAATATAAAAAGATTTTGATAACAATTAGATATTGGTTTTATTAAATATTCTTCTTAAAAGAGAAATAATGAAGCAAAGGTGGAAGGGAAAAAGAGGCAGAAAATCTTGGCAAAATTAGGAGGAACAAATTGGCAAAATATTGGAAGGAAGTCAGTATCATAACAGTTCAGACCACAGCATTAGTCACAGAGTTAAATCCTTGGCTTATATTAGAAGGTAGAAATAGACTGGTCCACATATAATACTATACAATGGGCAGGGTTAGTTCATTTAGACAGGAGCCCTGTTGATCAGAATTGGTTTACTTGGTAATAAGAACTTTGATGAATCCAAAATATTAGGTATGTATGCCATCATCTCATCCATGATATGGAATATACAAGTAAAAATTCCTTTTTTCAGTTTTTCCATTTGCAAATATAGAAAGGAAGAAACTTAAGCCTCCTTAAACTCAGTAACAAAATATCTTATTGAACAAAAATTAACTAGATTAATATCATCTATTTTTGCTAAAATTTGATAGCCTAGATTATGATTTTTTTAATTTTCCAAATTTTGAGGTTCATTTTTTTTTTATGCTTGGCATTTTAATGGTCAGGATTGCAGCACTCCCTTGAAGCACATGAACAGATATGTTTTTAATAGACAGGTGAGTATTGCCCTGCATCCTGAGGAGTAGCAAAGGGGGGGAAAAAAAGAAAAAATGATGAAGCTGTCTTAAATAAATTTTGCCAACAGAAAAAAAAATTACTTGTGAGATCCTAACCTTAGTTGAAATTTGTCATTACGTTGTGAGTTCAGTTAAACCTTGGAGCAATCCAGGTGGATTGCAATTAAACTACATCTGGAGTAATTCCTACTCAGCATGAACAGGACTGAAGGCAACAAGCAACAGCTGTTCTACATTACAGCTTTCTACTAATGTTACTGTATTTTTAGGACATTATAAATGAGCAGTTTATACACAGTCATGCCACATAAATTTGTACTACTACTACTCTGAGCAAAGCTGAGCAAAGGGTTCCAGCTTAAAGCAATACTAAGTAATACTCTCTTATTTGAACTCTATTAAACTCCATCACTCTTTTTTTAATCTTTTGGCATCTTATTTCCCTGGAAAACTCAGGTTCTTTTATACTTAGGGTTCTTCTGTCTGAAAGAAGAAACTAAATTTCTTTATCACTGAAGAATAGGTGTCTTAAACCACCTAGGCATAAAGTGCAACTCTGATCTAAGATAAAGGTAATGGAGAGAAAATTTGATACTTACTTTATATGATTAAAGTCAGGATTCATATAAGGTGCCTGAAATCCAAGGAATGTTCTGATTTTAATATTTATGCAAAATCTGTAGTGCAATGAGGTCAGGGGTTTTGGTGTTCTTTTTTTTTTGTTTGGTTTTTTGTCATTTGTTTGCTTGTTTATAATTTAAGTAATTACTTATTATTTAAAAATAAATTCTAGCATCTTCTAAAACTGAAATGTTTGGTAAAAGTGGGATTATATTGATCTGGGTAGTTGAAGAGGGCTGAAAAAATGAAAAGTATTAAAAGGATTGGAAGGAGGATAGCTGATAACTGAAATATGATGCTGTCTTTAATGTACATCTGTGAAAATGAGGTCTCACTTGGGGTCTAACAAGTATCCTTTGTCATTTCCAGATATTTGTCCATTGCCTTTCACGGAGTTTATGACTGATTACCTGTTTATCACACAAACTGGCCTAATCTCTAGACTGTGACATGAACAGTAATATTTCTTATGTGACAGTATTGTGCCAAGGAGAGAACATAGAGTTTCCAAAGAGTTGCTGGAATCACTTCTTTTAGTGGATCAATACTACAGCAAATTAATTGCCTTGGATAAAAACAGGAGGTTGAACTACTTGCAGTATATTGTTTGAAGTTTGCTGGGTTTTATGACATGAAATATGGTTGGTAAAAATGCTGAAAATGTTAGCGTATTTTAAGGGAAATGGACAGCTTTTAGAAACAAACCTCTGAAGATTTCTCAGCATCTGTAATAGAATATGAGTTGCAGACTCATCACATTCTGTACCAGATAAAAAATGGATAATGGAAGCAAAGGATTATAATTTAACAGGTTTTGTCATAAACAATTTGGAAACACATGTGCTGTGGAGAAGCCCAAGTTGTACAATCCAAATCAGTTTTCTTTCAGGCACTGAGAAAGTTTATAGCCCAATTCACTTGGACTTACATAGTATGAGTATGAGGCATCCAAACCTCTTCACAGCTGTTGCTGGATAGGGATGCTTTTTAGATTCAATGCATCTAATGTATTTTAAAATTTACTTCACAAAAAATAAATGTTTATTTATGTTAACTAAACTTTAATTATATTATTGACTACGAGAAGATCTTACAGATATGTAGATAGATAGATGAGTCTTATATATCTCAACCAGAGATTTTTTTTAAGTTGCCTTTTTTGTGTTAGGTTGCTACCCCAGAACTTAGAAGCACTCCCTCCTCCTCCAGCAGCCTATTCCAGCGGGAATGGAATGAGTGAAGGATTTATACTGAGGGGGAAACAAAGTAGTGCAGAGACCATCATACCTATTTAAAACAAAACAAAAAAACAAAACCCCAAACAACAACAAAAACAAACAAACCCAAAGCCAAAACAAAAACCCCAAACAAAGATCCACAAAACAAACAAACAACAAAAAAACTCCACCCAAAACTGGACTGAAATAAAATTTGAATGGCAGTTACATCTTACAGCATCAGGAGCACTGCCATATAACTGAAGGATAGTGCCAGCTGCTATGTACAGCAGATCCACCTGCAGAGAGAGCTAATATTAGCACTGCTGGCATGAGTAAGACTCTGACACTTCATCTATGGAAAATTAATTACTTTTGGGGCTCCTTATATTGACTAGCAAAAACTGCCACACAGGCAATTTCTAGGATGCAGCCAATATAATGCTGATGGATTTTTCCCTGTATATGAAAAAGAAAATCAAAAAAATACGTGAATGAATGAACCTGAAGCAGGAAAGAATACAGTGTTCAGCACACAAAGCTTGACTTCACATGAGAAAAAAGAATAAGGAAAAAAAGAGGGGAGGAATGACACTACCCATAGGTTTTTTCACATAAGATGAAGAAGCCTTAGTGGGTTGACCTTGGGTGGATGCCAGGTGCCCACCAAGCTGCTTAATCACTCCCTTTCCCAGCGGGACAGAGGAGAGAAAATAAGATAGAAAACAGCTCATAGGTTGAGTTAAGGCAGTTTAGTAAAGCAGAAAAAGGGGAAATTTGCACATGTATAATTGAAAAAAAAAGTTTATTCTGTACTTCCCATCAGTGAGTGCTCTTCAGCCACTTCCTAGCAACCCTCAGCACCTGTCACAGTTGCCCAGGAAGACAAACAAAGTAAACAAAATGCCCCACTCTGTTCCTCCTCCTTTCCTTAGCTTTTACTGACATCATATAGAGTGGAACAGCCCTGTGTTTAAACTGAGTCAGCTGGTCGCTCAGCATCTTGCCCACCCCCAAGCCCTTGATGGGGGATGGCAGGAAATGTTAGCGATATGGCGCTGATGCTGTGCCTGCCCTGCTCAGCAGTACCCAAAGCACTGGGTGCTATCGACACCTTTCCAGCTACCGGTGCACAACACAGCACTAATAGGGCTGTGATGGGAAAATGAGCTCCAACTCAGCCAGACCCAACACAGAAGTAAAGGAGACTATTTGGCACATGTAAAGAATATTTTAGGTTGAATATTAGTTCAAATGCATGGGAACTGTTACAGTGAAAAAAAATACTGACGTGACAAAATGGAAAGTTATTTACAGTGTTTCTTAAGGGACAGTGGACACAGCTTCAGAATAAAACCAATTAATGTTTGACAAAGCTGATGGAGATTGCCATCTCCAAAATTTTCAGAACCCAGGTGAGTTCTGTATCTGCAGTCTGGCGGACAGCTTATTCCCATGGGCTGGGTGCTTAAATGCCCCGAGAAGCAGCCAATTCAGTGTCCTCAGTTCACTGAGCAAGTCACTGGGGTTGCTCTACCTGTTATGTCTTTCTGACTCTGACCAGGTCTTTGTTTAATGTAATTATCATGTTATCAGATAACCTGACAAAGGTTATAGAACACTTATTCAACACAAGAAGACATGATCACTCAAACTAAAGAGGTGACAAAATCAGCAGGGTTAATAAATATTGTTAACAAGATCCACACCACAAGTTGATTGCAGGGCTGATAACTATGACTTTTGTTGCTACAGAGAAGAAGAGGAAGAGAGAAACCACAGGCAAGAGAGAAGGGATGAGAACATACAAAATACATATACAAACTGAAAATACACTAAAAATTGAAAATCTATAATAATAATGTATAGTGATGTCATCTTGAGTTAACAAAAAAAAATTCTAAAATATACTAAAGAGCAAAAAAAACGTACATAGGATTTAAGGATTTTGGGATGCATCACAGGACTAATGATGTTAATGGCTGTAAAGTTCATGTTTTAAGAGTATTTCCTTCTCACTACAGCAGGAGCTACAGAGTGGCTAATGTTTAGGTGAAACATTCCGTGATATATTCTCTGATTATTGAGGAGGAAGAGAAGAGAGAGACAACATTTTTTTTTGCATATATTTTTGGAAAGGCTAAGCAAACAGATAAGTATTTGATAACCTTTGCATATTGCAAATTTTAAAGCCAAAGGACACAAACTGGGGGATAATGCGTGTATTATAGTGTGTTGCTTTATGATACTGATTCTGTCTCTTTTATTTTCTCCCCTCACATGATGAACTGTATTTTCTTCTTCCCATAGAGACACTTAGGTTATTTTGATGATGACGGAAGTTAAAAATAAAATGAAATATATGATTTTGGGCTCTTAGAATATGCTACAACATGCCTGTAGATATCACAACTTTATTTATTGTCTTTGTTTTGGTTTTTTGTTTTGTATTTGTCTTCCTTTTCCATCATGTAAGCAAAATAATTTTAAGTGAAGCATAAAGAATTATGAATATCATATTAAGAATCTATGTAACCATGTTAGAATTTATGACTTTTACTGAGGGAATTCCAGCAAAAATTGATTTACAGTATCTTAAGGAGAGGAACTGTGTATATATGAAATGTCAAAAACATTTTAACACAGAAAAAAAATTTGGTTAGCAGAGTGTTAATGCTAGTTCAAAGATATGGTTTTGGTATTTTTCAGATTTTATATAAATTATAACTCTGTCATTATCTTCAGAAATATTCATCTAATGGAAAAGTTTATACAAAAAGAAAGGTATTTTCATGTGTAGGACATGTAAGCAAAAAATCAATAATCTGCCTAGAAAAAAGGATTTTTTTATGAGCCATACGAAATGATTTAAAATAAAAGAGGGGTTCTCTGCTGCAGCAAATTACTTCTAATAATCATTACATTACATGAAACACAAGAAAACTATTAGCATTTTTAGTAGTTCTACTACTCAGAAAAAATTTCGAAGAAAAGACCATAAAGAGCACAATGATGAACATAGGTGAAAGTAATTATTTTGTTAGTCCAATGTGTTGATTGCTAATAAAGTTTAATGCTTAACAACATGTCAAACAAACAAACAAAATTATGCACAGGCATTATTTTTTACTGTAGGTGCAGAAAATTAGTGATTAGAAATTGTGTTTTCAGAGTAACATCTTATGTACACTGTTGTAAATTTCTATAATGAAGTCTTCTAAAAGTGTGATTGTTAAATTAGAAATAATTCTATACATGAAAAATTGAAAATAATAGATCACAAAAAATGCTATATTTTAATGTGTTAAGCCAAATACTGGGATGAGAGGTGCATACTTCCTCTCTCATAATCATACTTACTGTGGTGTCTAAATTTGCAAGTGTTGGTAGGTAAAAATGCTTCTGTGCCAGGAAACCCATAAATTTGCTGTATTTCTCTGAGTTACAATAGTTTGACCTTAAACTATTGATTTTTCTTTGGCAAGAAGTTAGAAGACTAATGCTAAACTGATTCATAAAGTGAAATTGGAAAGATACACTAAAATCATGCTAAAAAACTCCCCATTGCCTTGTTTTTATATTATCAAACCAAACATGTTGTGGTGATTTGTCAGTGACACTCTTTTATTTTGCAAATTTCAGCATTAAAGATGTTTCAAAAGACACTAAAAGCTGAATATGACTGTTGTTCCAAGGTGCTGAAAAGTCACAGTGAAATGAGCATGGATCACTTGGACCATTGCATCATAAGAGTCTTGCAGTACTGAACCAAAAGCTTCACAGAAGCCCATGTCAAAGTATCACCCCAGGGAAGAGCCTGTAAAATCAGGTATTCAGTAGCATGCCAGAACTAGAAACAATAAACCTATAACACAATAAGACAGAGACAGAAGACAGGATTTTCTGCTTGCCAAACATCATGAAGTCATTCACAGAGTAAATGTAGTTAGTCAACAAACAGATCCTTATAGATTCAATATTATCTAATGAAATTCAGATATGGTAGCTATTCACGGGGATGTAAAAAGCACAGAAAAATGTGTCAGATCTTCTCACAGAGACCTTCTGAACACTTATTAATAATGTTGGCCCTGGTTCCAGACACCAGGGTTAAATCACACACCTTTCTTGAAACTGAATTCCCTCGCACCATCCATTCTCAAGTCACTTTGCTGTCCTTCAGTTTCTCCTCAATTGTTTTGCTTTTTTTCTACTGGTCAGGAAATCCACAGAGGAACTCTTTAATCTTCATTATTTTGAGTACTTTCACATTTACTGTGATTTTCATCCAGTCGGTTGAAAAGCCTAACAAAATTTTGTGCAAAATGAAGGATGTACTATGGATTATTGTACTATGGTTTATTTTACTGCTTCTGTCAGGACCTGTTTCAATGTACATTTCACATTCTCATGCTTGTTTTTTTATTGACCATGCTTCTTTTCTCACTTTCCATCTTGCTACTTTTCCTTCAATACCAACCTACATTCATATAGCCTTTTCCTACTTTTGACATAACTCTTAAATCCAGCAAGGTGGGTTTTAACTAATTCCTTTTTTTTTTCTGGTTTTAGAACATCTTGCTACCCATTTTGTTTGAATTTTTCAAAAAATTAGCCTCCAGTCAACACCCACCCTTCTCATTTCCCAAAACTTCTTACCTTTTACAGCAAAATTCTAATTTTATTCATTGCTACTATGTTTTCTTTCTGTTATTTCTCTTTTGCATTTTTATGTGAATATATTTTAAATTGTTCTCTATTTCTCCAACCAAATATTTCCTTATTTTTTTTTATTTCATATTTGCAGTTGTGTGTCAGGGGACTGTCTTCATTATTTAGGGATCTATTTTGCTTTTAAGTAAAAAAACTCTAAAAATATTGGCTTTACCATGAAATCAGATGTTTATACTCTTTTATGATGCTTACTATTGTTTTCTTCATTCTTTTTAGGACATATGAAGATATTTTCTATACTCCTCAAGGAATCTGGTTCCACAGGACTCACCAAAGACATTTCCCTTTACAAAGGCATTTTAATAACTGTACAGATCTGGAGAGACTTTTCAGCTGTGGGATTCATGATTATACCATAAGAGAAAAATTTATGGGAACTCTCTCCCACCTTAGAAGGAGAAAGGAAGGGTAATAATAGAAGCATCAAGATGCCTTGGTGCTGCTGGCCATCTCTCTATTGCTGATAGAGGCCAGATGCCATTGACCTTCTTGGCCATCTGGGCACACTGATGGCTCATGTTCAGCTGGCTGTCAATCAGAACCCCCAGGTCCTTTTCTGCTGGGCAGATTTCCAAGAACTCTTCCTGCAGCCTGTAGTGCTGCCTGGAATTGTGACACAAGTGCTGCCTTAGCATTTTGCCTTGTTGAGCCTTGGCCTCAGCCCACTGATCCAGCCTGTCCAGATTTCTCTGCAGATCCTTCCTACCTTTCTGCAGAGTGACACTCCCACGCAGCCTGATGTCTTCTGTGAAATTACTGAGGGTGTACTCAATCCCCTCATGCAGTTCATTCATAAAGGTATTAAACAGGACTGGCCCCAATACTGAACCTTGGGGAATCTCAGCAGTGACCCTCCACCAACTCTATGCAGAAAAATTCACCCCAGTTCTCTGTCTGTCCAGCCAGTTTTTGATCCAGTGAAAAGAGAACCTGTCCAAACTGTGGGCTGCCAGCTTTTCCAGGAGAATGCTGTGGGATACAGTGCCAAAGGCTTTAGTGTAGGTAGACAACACACGCAGAATTTCCCTCACCCACTAGGCAGGTCATCTGGTCAGAAATGTAGATCAGGTTGGTCAAGCAGGATCTGCCTTTCCTAAACCCATGCTGGCTGGGCCTGCTACCCTGGTTGTCCTGTACATGCCGTAGGATCCTACTCAAGGTAATCTGTTCCACAGCCCTTCATAGCATCAAAGTCAGGCTGATAAAGCTGCAGTTCCCTGGATCCTCCTTCTAACCCCTCTTGTGGGTGGTATCACAGTAGGCAATGTCCAGTCATCTTCCCAGCTACCTCTCCATCTAACCAGGGCTGATAATAAATAATGACTTGATGAGCTCTTCTGCTGACCCCCCAATATCCTCAGGTGAATTCTACCCAGCGCCATAGACCATTCCAACCCTTTGAGTATCTGAGGGCTGGAAGTGGCACAGCAGGCCACTGACTGCTTCCTCCTGTTTTACAAGGGGTGTCTTCTGCTCCATGGCTCTGTCTATCAGAGCAGGGGGTTGTTTGGCCTGAGGATAACTGGTATTTCTCTTAAAGACTATGTCAAAGAAGGCTCAGAAGTACCTCAGCCCTTTCCTCAGCCTTGGTAATGATATTCCTCTCCTTGTCCAATAAAAGAAAAGTGTAAGATGATGTGTCTCTTGGCTCTCATGTCTCATCCTCTTCAGAGTTATCACTAATCAAGTTCTTCACAGCATCATCATCTCTCCTTTGATTTTCCTCCTGGCACACTAATTATCATCTATTACAAATGTAAATCAAGCTTGTAGCACTGAAGTATACTTAACATGTTGCATATACATGAATTGCAATATTTTATCAAGGATGCTCACTCCTAAAAATAATTTGTATATAACTTTTAAAACCTACTCTTGGAATTTTAAGGACTCTTCTCCAGTAAGCTCTGCAGAACTCAGGGAGAAAATGCAACAACTAAGGGGGAAAATAAGCCCCTCTCCCTCTTTTTTAATGAGGCTATGCAGAATATTGTCATTTCTCTTCCTAGTAAGATGCCATGCTGAGAGTTAGAATAGAGAGCTGTTGTCTAAAAATGTTTTATCTCTTTACAGGAAGTTTTAAAAAACCCTGTTGGCTTTTTCAAGCACTAAATAAAAGAACAATTATCTCAAGTCTTTATAGTCACAAGTTCAAAGGTTTCTATATCATGGCTATGACATGGATGGAAAAGAATTTTCTCTACTCAATGTGCTTCAGGGGCTGTAAAATACATCCCTTGCTCTTACTGCAGAGGTTCTAAAATTTTGTCTACTGATTTCAAGATTTACAGGATCATGCTTCAAAAATAGTCAGTGATGTGTATTTAGGAACCAGTTGCTTATTTCACAATTCCAAGGGTCATTTAATTTATCTTGAAAAAATTCAGTGTCTATGAAAATACTAAATAATGAACCTCTTAAAGTAGCATGAAATTACCTTAAATTACTCTGTAATACAGGTTTGTATCTTTTTATATTAATAGCTCATGCTTTGTTTTCATTTGGATTGTTAGGGTATTTTGTAGTTGAACAGACTCATTTACTACGATTTGCTGAGAAATTCTTCTTTCACAGTCCAAAATAATTGAAATTTGTCTGTTCAAAAGATGACAGGATCTTACCATTTTGACATACAGAGGATAATTCACTTACAGGGAATATTTTTTGTCAAAAATTAAAGATGGTCCTAAGATCTGTTTTTATTATCATGACCTGTCCCAGAGTTCCTGTTTGGCCTTGGACAAATCCCGGTGAACTCCATGGGGATGCAAGTTAAGATCTGGTTTTGCTAAACCTGAGTTAATAACTGTTATTTTAAGAAGTTTTCCTTTCTCGGGAGAGTTCTTTCATGATTATACCAGCCACACTTTGATTCTTCCCATCTAGCCAGTAAATCTGACTTAGGTGGAGATTCCATTACATTAGCCTATCTGATCAAATTTCAGAGAAATATAAAACCTTCTGTAGGGCCAGATGAAAGGTTATTCACTGGCTACTGGATCCACTGCTTGGATAAGAATTTAGGAAATCTGTCTGATTCTAAGTAGTTCTTATGGCCTCTTTTTTGAGCTCAAGACTATCCCAAATTTTAGGATGCCACACTCCTCTATCCTCACTTTCATAAGCTACTGCTTTGAAGTCTCAAAAATCAAGCGACCTGGGAATTTGGCCATTCTTAGCAGAGTCTTTTCAAAGCCACAGGACTGGTTTTTTTGGGGGGGAACGCCATATTCATTTGGCAGATAGGGAATTCAGACCAGAGGGATGCCCCAGTTACCCTGTTGAGGTGCCCAGTTGAGGTACAAGACTCAGGAGGCCAAGCATAGGAAGACAGATTTTTTTTTTTTTTTGCATAACATGGAAAGGGAGACAGGTGGAGGTTTTCAGATGCCTTAAGCAAAATACACAGAAGAATAAGAGAAGTGTTGTTCTCTGTGAGAAGATATTTTATCCTTGGAACAGGAAATAAAAACCCCAAACTTCTTTATATAATCCATCACTGGTAAATCTTAATTTCATTAAGACTGAGGATTTTTTCTTTGAGGAGAGAGTCATGGTTGTTGGTAGACTCTTTTTCAAGTACTCACTATATCATGTGGGTGAAAGTTTTGAAGAGAATAGTCAGCTCTATTAATTAAAATTCAGTACTGCAGATAGGCTTAATTTAAAATCCCCTAGAAAATTATGCACAGTTGGTTCATGTCCACAGAATTCCAAGAACTTCTTTGTTACACAGCTGCTGCAATTTTTATTTCTAGTCAATGATTTCTTTCATAATAAACTCAAGCTTTTAAAGCAATTTGGTAAAACTGTAAAAGGTAAAAGGACTCTAACCCTCATAAAAAAGCAGCAATAATACAGAAAATTGCCATGAATGATGTTCTGTCACATAGGTGATGAAAAGGAATTAGAAGCAAGTGCTTCATCGATTGCTAATATAATCACAAAGTCACCACCCTGCACTGTGGAAAGTAAGCAGCTGACAGTCTGGTTAAATCATTATCGTTATAAAATTAGTATTTTTTCAGCTTTAAATGTGAAGCAAGCACAACTCTGATTTAAGGCATTGAGAAGTGAAACCAAAGACTGTGGAAGGGTACTAGAGAAAAACTTGAGATCCTGCATCACAAATGGCTGTTTGATCTTGCAGGGGTTTTCCCTTTGGCATATAAACCACCCAGAGCACTTCAGCATTTATGAGTCTTGGGGTGTCTTCTGAAAGGAGCCTGACATGTCTGTGTTGACAGTCCTGGAAGAGCCTCAAGCTCCTAAATCCTGGTGGGTGCCCTTATCTTGGCTCTGCATCACTGTGCATGCAGTGATGCAGGAGCATGCAGCAGCCCTGCATCCTGGGTCTAGCATCACAGGATGGGAATTGCAAAGGGCAGGCCACAGAAATCTCATGGTGCCCTGCACTCAGGGTGCAGTATAGTGTCCCAGAAGTTCAGAACTGTGCCTGCAGTGGACTTTTTTGTTAATCAGCAGTTTCCTTGTCTCCTGTCTTAATTTCTTGTCAGAGTAGTATAAGCTTCCCAGGAATCAGTGAAATATTTTATGGAAAGAAATAGAGAATTTTACATGTGATTTAAAGTTGCTTTATAAAAAATTGCTGGAAAACATATCATAGATAGCATAAGATAAGAACTTTGCATTTACAAGTAATTGCTCTAGTCATTATGATGGGTCTTTCCTATCTCTTACCTCCAGAATCCTGAGAAATGGGATTAATATGAGTATAATTCTTGCTTCCCAAACTTTTCAAATACCTGAATTCTACCATGTTCTTTACTAAAACTGTACCTTCACCTAGAGAGAATATTTTAGATGCCATTATATTCCAATAATATTTGATCCCTTTTTTTTTCCTATTTCATGAGGGAACTTACTCAATTTTTTATGCATAGAAAGAATTTTGCAAACTTTCCTTCCAGAATATCCATGGTAATCTACTCAATATCATTACTAAGGACACTATTGCTTAGAGACACATTCCTTTCAGATTTAAAAAAACTGCAAATATAATATGATATTTAAAAATACAGCACAGCTTGGGTTTTCTTCATACATTTTGTTTTACAACTGATCATTGAAATAACCAGTCAGTTTTCACTGTCATTTGTCTTCTATCAAATAAATTGTGATCGACAACACAGGTTTCATTACACTGAGATGAAACCACATATATTGTATTTTTAGCTGCTGAAGTATGTATTTTACTGGAAAGGCATATGTAATGTAAGAATCTCTTTAGATATGGGTTTGCCAAAATTGATGCTTTATAGGCTTCTACTCTTCTAAAATGAGGTTTTTTTTCTTACTACATTTTTTATTCCAGTTTTTCAATTTCAATTGAATTAAGAAGAAATGTAATTCATGCTCCCTCTTAATTTGTCTTGTCAAGGGTGACTTGTGCTTTTGTGTTTGTTTTTAGATTGTTTGATGGTTTTTCTCTAGGGATATGGTGGTGTTTCCGTCTGACTGTTGCAGTTCTTAGTGTAGTGCAAAGTCTCCTGAGTGAATAGCTGAGTATTCACAGTGTTAAAAACTTATGTTTGTAATCTTCAAATTAATTGTATCCTGGTCACATGTTTACTACAAATTCATTACTGCTAAAACATTTAATTTTTCATGAAAACTACAAAATCTCAATGGTAAGAAAGAAACCTGCTTCCCTTATCACTACTAAACTAGGAGATAGGGCATTGCTGATCTAGTCAGTCTTCATCACATTTATTTCTGGTTATGGAACAAAAGACTGCACCATATTAAAGATTTTCTGGTTCTGAGTAGTGTATGTATCTCCTGTCTCTTTATGCCTAGAGCATCTGTTAATAGGAATATTTTCAACTCCAGCTGCCTAAAGGCAGATTTTAAGGAGTGCATTTGCAAAGCAAACTGGTGCATAAAATGTGTAGAATTTTCTGTGCTGCATCAAATCATATTTCTTCAGTTTCATTTCAAATTAATTTACCAATCATTACAGATAATGAAACAGTCTGAGTGCATGATCTTAGAGAGTCAAGAAATAATACTTGGAGTAGAAATGTATTAACTACTTTAAATTATTTAATTATCTTCCTTTTCCTTTTTTTTTTCCCTAAAAATTGCCATTCTGTAGCAAGAAGATCAAAAAAACTATTAAGATCAGGAAAAAATTGATTTATTTTTATAAAGATGTTAATAAATTTGTCTGGGGATGGAACCAGTCACTACATTAGAGGTCATGCAGATGCTGCCATTCAGAGGGATGTTGACAGACTGGAGAAATGGGCTGAGAGAAACTTCATGAAGTTCAGCATGGCAAAATGCAGAGTCCTGCTACATGGAAGACCCCCTGGCAGTGCTAGACTGGGCAGTAATAGACTAAGGAGCAGCTCTGGCAAAGAGACCCTGAGGGCCCTGGGGGACATTGAGCTGAGCACAAGCCTGCAGTGTGCCCTGACAGCAAAGACAGCCAGCAGCACTAATGGAGGCACAGTCAGCAGCTCCAGGGAAGTGAATATTCATACCTTTGCTCAGAGCTGATTACACAGATTCTAATTTCCCTGTCCTGTACAGCAAAGACATTGATAAGCCACCAGGGCAATCAGGATTGGATTACTTGCCTGATGAGTTGAGACTTAGAGACCAGGGCTTGTTCAGCCTGGAGAAGAGATGCTGTGGGACTCTTAACAAAAGCATATATTTGCCTGTGGGGAAGTCAGAAAGGCGACAGAGTCAGGTCCTTTGATATAGGATCACAGAATCATGTAGGTTGGAAAAATAACTTACATACAGTTAAATCCACAAGTTAAGCACTGCTGAGCCCACCACCCCAAGCCATGCAGCATGGTGGGTGGATGAGAGTCAGCAGGTATAACTTGAAACAGGGAAGTTTCTGGGTGTGAAGAGAAACCTCTTCCCAATGAGAGCACCTACTGAACAGAGCAAGTTGCTCAGACAGATTCCACTGCCTCTGTCTTTGGAGACTTTCAGGACATCTGGACAGAGTACTAAAAAACTTGGCTTGACCTCAGAGCAGCCCCTGCTTTGACCAAGAGGTTGGGCTTGGTGAAGTTTGTTTACACCTGAGTTGCCCTCTGTTCCTATAAATAGGCTACAGTACTACATTTTCAAAGGTATCTTTGCTTGTATGTCCAGTTGAGAGCATTTGTAGGACTATTTGATTAGTGCCATTTGGCTACAGTATATACATATTTCTGTGAAGCATACATGGTAAATTCTGGACACTACAAAAATTTTAACAATTTTGAATAATCATTAAATGGTTATTTTACTTTTTCTAACATATTATATCAAAATCAGAATGAATCCAAAGGGTTTACATGCTAACTTTTTATATTGAAAATATTATCATTTTATCCCTAAATTTCAGTATTAACAAAGACAGTGATGGACACAATTAGTGCTATCAGTAACATAGGCATAGGCCACTTAAACCACATAATGTAGGCAACCTGATAAATTTTATATAAGTAATCAAACAAGGCATCTCCTTTAATACATTACAGTTGCAGCAGAACTACTGCTTTCCTTTCCTGTTGTCACCTTATTGCAAAGCTTCCATACCTTCTCAGGGATTTCTCAGGGGCATCTCCTCGCAGCACTAACTCCTCCTTCTCAGTACAGACAACAAACTCCAGGTCTCTTCACAGCCCAACCAACAAACTCCAACTCTCCCCTCACCCAGCTAACCCACTCTTTTGTAGCACTCGTCTTATTATTGGACACAGCTGTGGCCTATTAAGGGCAGGCCTGTTCCTAATCCTTGGTGATTAGTGCAGCTGCAACTTCTCAGGGGTGAGATTGCCTTCTGAACTATTCTCTTACATTCTATCCCTCCACGCTCTCCTTGAGATGAACACAGCTCTGTGTGTCCAAGACCTTCTAGAAGAGAAAACCAAAAAGCCTTGATGCAAAACGAAGGCTGGAACAACTGGGATATATCCCTTCAAGATTTATCCTAGGAGAACGTTATTCAGAGCATCTGTTTTGCATGTCCTGTCTCCTTTAATATATCAGAGCTACAATAAATGGCTTAGATAAGATGCACATACTGAATTAGTTGTGATCTAGACACTAATAATTACATTTCATAATACAGCAAATGGTTTCAATAACCTTCTTAATGCCATTGTGTACTTTTAAAACATGAAGAATTACAGAATTGTGATCCCTGAGAATGAAGAAGGAAAAAAGCCCCAGGAATTACTCAAGACCTTTCTCTGTACAAGCCCTGGACATCAACAAACCAAGTATTTCACCAAGTTCCTCTGGGTCCACTCCAACAGGTCCATGTCTTTCCTAGAGGGAGCTGACACAGCTGGGACAGCTGATCCGAACTAACCAAAAGTAATATTCCATAGCACATGTCATCATATTCAGCAGTAAAAATTAGGGTGAACATGCCATGCTCAGCAGTAAAATCTGGGGTGAAGGAGGTATGTTTGGAGTTGTGGCATTTGTCTTTTCAACTAACTCTGCTGTGGCTACTTGAAGGCCTGCTTTCCTAGATATGGCTAAATACTTCCTGCATGGAGACTAGTGAATTAATTCCTTATTTTGCTCTGCCTGTACACAGTTTTTGTTTTTCCTATAAAAATGTCTATATCTCAACCCATTAGTTTTCTTGCTTTTACCTTTTTGATTCTATATCCCAGTAAGCAAAGGGCTCTGTGGGGTTTATGTGCATACCAGGGTTAACCCACAACAGCTGCTTGCAACACTTTACTTTCCCCAAAGGAAAAAAGAAATCCTGGAGAGATTTTAAGTCTGTTTTCTGAATTGTGGAACCATCTGAAGATATGGAAGAGCTGAAACCTGCAAGAGTGATGTATGAGAAAGGTCTGAGATGCAGCCATTTCATTCAAAGATCATCCATTCTGGAGTAGAAAAGAAAGAAAGATGTATCAATCAATTCTCTTTGACTTCTATTAATCTAGTTTTTGCTCTATCTTTCAAGACTTAGCATTTTCTAGATTAACTAAGTTTTCTATGAAATACCAGTACATCTGTATGTTAAAAATTTTCTAGTGGTCAAAAATTCTTAGTTAAGTCTTACACTTACCATGACAAAAAAAATTAATTATGATATAATAATGAATTTAGACCCATATTCTGTAGCTGAAACATTTATACACTTATTTACCAGCATATTATTCTTCTTATTATTTTTATTCAGCCATAATGTTCTCTTTAATTCTTCTGCTAAGTGCCTGAACAGGGCAGGCTGACTTGCTAAAGCAAGTTGTTAAGGGCATTGACCAAATGCTTCTTAAACATTGACAGGCTTGGGGTATTGAACATATATCCAAAAATCCAGTTTTGGTTTCTTGGTAAAGAAATGCTTCCTAATGCCAAATCTGAACATCTGCTGACGCAGCTTTGAACCATTCCCATGCTATCACTAGATACCAAGGAGTTGAGATCAACAAGTACTTCACTTTTGGAAGGATCCTTTGGAAGAATTATAAAACTACTTCTCTCAGAAGTTAAAAATTAAATTACTACTACAGTGTTGTGTCATGGAAGTATAAAATCATTATGTTATTTATCAGTTCTAATCTTCAGCTTTGATATTAGACCATGGACCAAACATCTCGAAACATTATTTTTTGTCCAGTTTTGAAGACAGTATTTTGCATGATCTTAAATGTCAGGGAATGATGAGATCAAGCAGGAAACTGAGAGCTAAGAGTGAGAGAGGCCCGCAGAGGAGAAACTCGTCAAGTCCCACAATATCTAATCATGACAGAAGGTCTGGGACAGGGATTTTGAACAAGCTGTCTAATGGTCAGACAAGGCTTCACAGACAAGATGAACCCAAGCCCAGGTGGGAAGCCTGTGCCCACAGGTCAAGGCCAGGATCAGGGGCAAGATGGCAACCTAACTCCAGCTATGGCTCAAAGTGCCTGCATAGAAATTCTGCTCCCACAGGAAGAAGGGAAGGAGCCATATAGGTTTGCTTAATCTCCATCTCATCCAGCTCTTCTCAATCACCTGATAATGGTTGTGCAGCTGCACTGCATCCAGCCTTGAGCAGAGACTAACAAGCACTTGGGGAACACGGTGTTTTCAATGGCCAAAACTGGAATTCTGCTCTTAGCATTGTCTAGTTTTAGAAAGAAGGTAAAATTGAATGTAAACACATTTCTTTGCTAGAATATTACATTGTACAGAATAATATGATGGCACAGCTACATGACAAGATGCCAGTTCCCTGCCAAAACACATTTGACAAAAAGCTTTTTTCAGCTTAGGAAAGCTTCCATCAATTCATATATTCAAACTGAAGGTATCATGGGAGGCTCATTGGTATACAAATGCTTTGCACCTGTTTTTTTAACAGATACAGATGAGAACAGTGGGATGCTGGCTCTTACAATGCAGAGCAGAAGGTATTTACCTTACCTGGCACAAATAATAAGTTATATTATTTGTTGTAAGATTTAATGTACAATTTAAGATAAAAAACAAACAAGCAAAATCTTAACAGTACCATAAAATATTTCCTTTAAGTAAAACATATGTTTTGTCAATGAACATACTTTGATTTCTTCACCTTCCAGAAAGCACAGTAAGTCACTTGTCACACCATGATAATAATGAGTGATATACTGAAAGTATCTCTCACTAAAGAGAGCACAGCAACCAGTGACAGATATAAGTGAGAAAAAGGAAACTATGTGTACAAGAGCAGTAAACTATATGACAGCCATAAGGATGAGTACAGGATAGTTGTTTCCCTGGTTATATTACTACATATAATTTACATTTAATTATTTATGTTATCTTTTCTTTATTTTTTGCCATCTTGGATAGCAGATATTCTTCATTACATCTACAGTTCACAAATAAGGTAATTCTTTATAACTTCTCTATTTTACTTTCTAGAGTTTTACGGAAGTCACTGATGAGTCTTTAAACTCTGTTAAATGGGAGCTTTTCTTGGACCAGGTCCAGCAGAGGGCAACATAGATAATTAAGGGATTTGAGCATCTCTCCTGCAAGGAAAGGCTGAGGGAGCTGGGCCTGTTCAGCCTCGAGAAGAAACTGAGAGGAGACCTCATCAATAATATATATAAATAAAATAATTTGTGTCTGAAGGGAGGGTGTCAAGAGGATGGACCCAGGATCTTAGTGGTGCTGAGCAATAGGACAAGGAGGCAACAGGCAGAAACTGCTGCGCAGGAAGTTCCACCTGAATCTGAGGAAGAACTACTTGGCAGGTGACCATGCCCTGGAAAACATTGCCCAGAGGGGTTGTGGAGTCTCCCTCACTGGAGACATTCAAGAACCATCTGGATGCAAACCTGTTCAATGTGCTCAAGGATGACCCTGTTTGAGCAGGGAGGTTGGATCAGATGATTCACTGTGATCCCTTCCAATCAGACCCATTCTGTGATTCAGTTTGGAAAATCAGAGGCATTTTTATTTGAAATTAAATGTATTTGAGATGTTATTCAACCAGAACTCTTAGGAAAATAATATATTAAGGAAAGATAGACATATGTTTTGAGGAATTTCTTCAGCTTTTGAAGCTCTCTCTTCCCTAGACTTTTGGTTCCTCAGTGAGGTATAAGTGTAGCATGAAGCTCTGAAATACTATCTGAATTGTGTTAACCATGCTTTGAGCAGGAGCTTCAATTCTAGAAAGCTCCTGTATTCCCTTCAAATTTGATTGATCCATTATCTAGATTAATTAATTAATCATGTCTGTGACATTTTTAAGGTTAACAAACCTTTCTTTAAAATGGATGGGCTGTTTTGTTTTTTGTCTAAAGAGAGTAAAGTATAGAGGGGGTTGCAATTATCAATTTGTTCCTATTACAGATGTTTTTCAGGCTGTCCTGAAACTTGTGAAATCTCACTTGCAGGTATAAGTTTACATCTGTAGGTTTTATTTGTGCACTGAACTTATTTTGAAATGGACACACATGTATATATACATTGTAATTTAAAAGATAGATTTTCTATATGAGGTAAAATGGCATCCTAAATATTTATTTATTTAGACCTCTAATTTGTATCTTTGTTTATTATTCACTAAGTGAGTATCATTATGGATTAGGTACAGTTGAAGAAAACTTTTCATATACAATTTCATACAATTTTATTACTTAATTTTTTCCTGTTTCTGTTGACAGAATTTGTTATGAAGTTCTTGTTTTCTAGTAACTTTGCCTCTACTTGACAAGCAATTGGCATGAAAAAGAAAAACAAAAAAACCACAAGGCAAACATGTTCTACTTAACTATTCCTTTTAGGTGTTCTACATTCAAGAGCTGAATTTCTATCTGTGTAATAAATTTTTTCCCAACTGAAATGCATGTATGTAATTAAATGATTCCAGTTATACATTTGACATTTGCCTGAACACTCAGATGAAAAAATATTCTCTTTCAAATATATTTCTAACAAAAATCAGAAGAGGCTGCAAAGCCTCAAAATGAAAATATAGTAAGTGTAATTTTATTGAGGTCTGGAAAAGTGATAGTCTACTGGAAGATAGGTCTCTGTGTGGAGTTCTCAAAACCTAAAGATGGGAGGTGCTTTAGAACAGGAACAGGCTTTGGCTATCTATGATGTGTACATAATTTTTCCATTGTTTAATAGAGACCAATAGGTTTCAATGAAGGATAGCTGGGAAATTTAGAAAGATGTGGGAGTCAGAATAAGGAAAAACTTGCACTAATAACCTCGTTCAGAAGCCAATATACAGTGAAGACAATCATACCTTGTCATGTAAATTCCACACTTGGGCTTTGAGCTGTACCCTGAGGATGAAGCCCAAGGTGGAAAAGCTAAATGTTGAGACTGGGACTCAGTTGCTTTCAGTGGTCACAAGTGTCTCGCTCCCCTGGATCCATGGTGCAGGTCCAGCTTGGACCAGAAGGTTTGAAGAAGTACATGACATGAGGCAGGGGGTGTTTTTCAAAGAGAGAGATGTTTATGTGTTAAATTGAAATCTTAAAGCAAAAATTATTCTCTTCCACCCATCCTGCTTATTTACTAAATGTTACTTTAAATACCACAGTTCTTGCAGACCTCCCACAATTTCCTTTTGACATCAGGAATGCATTTGGAGGATGGTTAAATATGGAGCTTTCAGGTGACATATACTACATCATAGAGTAAATAATCCCATTAATATGGGATAAACTCCCAAGAGTCTAATATCCAATTAAACTCTCCCTTTATCCTTTACCATAAATATTACAGGTACAGAACCTATTGATCAGGCAATTTCAACCACCTACAGAATTAAATGAGACATTCTGAGGTGAAATAAACCATGAAATCAACCAACATCCTCGGTGTTTATAGGAATAGGCAGAAACTGATGGAAAGAATAAATGAACGAAGATAGGAAAATTGTCTGATTAAAGTCAAAATAACATCATCTACAACACTGGGAACTTCAAATCAGTCACATTATAAAAAATTTTAAAGGAAGGAAAGCAACAATAACAAAATTGGTTTTAATTTGGAAAGAGAAATTAGGTTCTGACAAAAAAAATCACAAAGTTTAATGAACACTTCCTGGTGCTTAATAAAGGATGTCTGACTGCTCATTAGCTCTATGTATGAGAAGTTTTCATTTCTATGTGGTTTTCTCTAAAGTGAAAGAAAGAGATTGTGTTACAACTTTCATTTTTTAATTCATGATAAGAGAAACTGATGACAAAATAATAACATTAATCTAGCCACAGATATGGGAACATCTGGAAATGGGAGTAACTTAGAGCAAATAAATTTCTAAATAGAAAATGGTAGTCTGAAAGATACTCGTCTTAAAATAACTACTGTTTGGATGTTTTAGTGAAAAACTGCATTCACTATGTGTTATTACTGGCTGCTGCATGATTTTTCTCTCCTGATATTTTAATGCAAATTTTCTATTGACATAAACAGATTTTATGTGTAAAAAGTGCAGTTTGTCCCTTTGAGAAAGTGGCTTGATGTTTCTCCTAAAGGTGTATATTTAAAACATGCAACAGAGAAAGCATTATAAGACACAGAGAGTTTTGTTTTGAAGATCCCTAAACAAACAATTTGAATTAAATTTCATTTTAAATGATTCTGCATAACTTTCTTCATTAAAGGTGAGAGCAGATAAATAACATTTTTTCCTTACAAACCCGTCATGGAGTAAAATGTTGATTCATGATAGTGACGGACAAGACACACTGAAAACTTTGACAGGGGCCTGTTCTGGCAGAAGGTTTCTCAGCAGGGAAATATGGGCATATTGGAAGAAGAAAGTCTGCTCCAGCTGGTCAGGATCCAGATTTGTGTCATTCCAGCCTAACAAGAGTTGTCCTTGGCTCCCCTGAGGTAGGGGACCAATTACAGCTGGCCATTTCTTCAGCTGCATAAATGATTTCTTGGTAAACATAGTTAATTAATAGCCTGACTCAGTAAATATCTACTCCTTGACATTATAGACAAAGAAAAGTTTTTCCTTTTTGTTCAATAAAACTTAAATTGCATCTTTTTACTCAAAACATTTTGTTATAATTACCATTTTCTTGGTAGCCCTTGTCAGGGGAACCACTTAATTGCTACTCCAAAGATTTTTCCAATCTTTTCAAACAGACAGCTTTAAGGTAACTAGCTACCACAAATCCCGGTTTTATTGGACCAAAAATATAAAAAAAAAAACCAATTTTTCCACTTATAAGATGAGACGAGGAATTCTCTTTATATCTATCTTCTGGAGTTTTTGGGTTGTTTTCTTTAATTTGGTTTGTGGGTTTTTTTTATTTTGTGGGGTTTTGCTGTTGTTGTTGTTGTTGCAGCTCCAAATGAGCCAATTGAAGCCAACAGTGAGACACACCTGTAACAAGTGCTAGAACATACCACCTGCACCACAACTTCTGTCCTGAGCAGAAAAACAGAACAACATAACCCAAGCAAAGAGACCTTCCTGCCAGGGGATTTCAAATTTTTTGATACTGTCATAAAGAGTTATTGCTTTGGCTTTCTCTCTCCTAGGTCACATATGAATGTACACTACCAAGAAGGTTCTTTGCTGCTGTCCACCACCTTTGAAGTTTAGCTGCTTGCATACATCAGCTCCTATTGCCCTGTGTCTTTAATGTCTTCACATCTATGCCCAGACTGTCCCCAAGGTGAGTTCCACGGTTTAGAATTATTATTTATCACATGTCAAGAGGCATTTAATTTTGCAAGGATTTAATTGTTTATTGAAAAGTGTATGCAAGCCTAAAATTTCTCTGTGTTTACAAAGTAATGGATTTAAACCTTTCATTTCATTCTGTCTTCTACCTAGTCATTACTTCTGTGGTCTTAGTCTATATTTGGTACAATTTTGTATCAAAATTTATTAACAAGTGTAATGCTATAATTAAAACAAAAATGAAGATAGAGTATTGAAATATCAGTTATGAGTTAAGATAATGTATGGCCAGAGCACTATATTAAGTTTAAAAATTTACACATTTATTGTAAATAATCAAACCCAATACTTATTCTATGCCTAAAATTCTATCAAAAACATTCCTCAAAAGACTGAATCCCTGCTTCTGAACATACCTAATAAACATAATAAAAACTGAGCAGTTAGAGGTTTAGCTGGCACCTAATAAAATTTGGATCCAAAAATAAATCCAACAAAATTGGGATCCAAAAGTTTGATTTTTCTTTCATTTGTGGCAATAATTTATTTTTCTAAATTCTTCCATCCCCCTAAAGCAATAATCGTAGTGAACTATAGCATAAAAAATTACACTTCTCTTGAGGATGAGAAGGCAGGCAGGCAAAATGAGATAAAAATGAGCTAATATTTGGCAGCAGGGGAGGAGTTAAAATGTGGGATTGTACTGATTCTTTTGTGGAGTTACTTGAACCATTTCAGACTACCTCATGATTAAAATAAGCATAAAGTACATATTATTTCAGTAAAAATATTAAATGTCTTAAAGATTCAGTACTAAGTTGCATATTACATGAAGAAATTATAACTGTGCAATTGGAATTTCCCACAATATTTCAAGGAAGGCATTGGTTTTGGTGAAGAGGTCAATTTATTTGACTAAAATGAATTTATATAATTTCCTATTGTAGTCTAGGTTTTTTGTACAGTGCTTGTACAATTTCCCAGACAAGACTTAATCTTGTTTAAGGTATGTGACAAAGGAAGAACAGCTTGTAGAAGTATCATACTATACAGAAAAATGGACACTTAATAACATTAAGGAGAGTGCTGAAAACAATTATTTAAATAACCCAATGGGTGCTCATTATTAAATTTCAATTGTTTCATACACAAGTCTCTACTTAGTAGCATATAAAGATAGTTATGAAATATGCCTTGAACATATATTATTTTGGTGAATTTCCACTGTAATGAAACCTACTTGAACTAGTGAATATATACATTACTGAAAAAAGAACAAATTATTTAAACCTCTACTTTTTTACAAGACTATGACTGTCTATCTGGTTTGAAAGAAGTGCCGTATAAATATGAGTTTGTTTTAGTATAATTGATCTCATTGTATAAGGAATAAAAAACAAAAACAAATGTATGAAACAGTTTCCTTTGAGCAGAGCTAGTATACAAATCTCTCTTATTTTCATTCAAGGGCCACTGTACCATTTTACCATCCAAACCTTGCTATATGAGAAGGATTGTATACTAAATAAAAACAAGTGATTAGATAATAAGATTGAGATGTTTTGGGATGCACTAGAATGCTGTATGTAGTAACTATTACACTTAATTATTACACAATTACTATTCTTCTAGCTTAAAATATAATTACATTTGTAACACAAAGTTTTCAATAAGCAATGGAAAGTCAGAGGTGGCTCATTAAAATCAGTGATGACCATGCTAAATCTTATATTTGCTGGGACAAAAATTCTCCAGTAATCACTGCTAGGTATAAAAATGCTCAGATTCAGATAGGAAATCACATTTTTCTTTCAGACATCTGTTGTACAAATGTATACTCCAACTGTTAAAACAGCATGGACGTCATGGAGCAATTCTTCAGTTGGTAAGGGATGGGGCAAATCTGCCAGGAGGTTCCCACCCACAGAAAATGAACAGGGTTCTTGAAACAAGTTCAATGACTTTGTCAAAAAGAATGATAATTTTCCCTTTGATCTCTCAGTCTATATTTTTTATTACGCTTGCTATGAAATTGTGATTAACTAAACATGCCAAGAGCTCTTCTTCTGTGAGTATGATTAGTCTAATGGCTCTTTGTCATTTCAATTTTACACAAAGAAAGGAAACTTCCCTGATGATTAGAAGGAAATAAGGAAGTGTCTGAGAATACCACCTTATCTGAATACGAGTGATTATACTATTTCTCTTTGGAAATTACTATGAATGGAGTTTATTGTAGTGCTCTCTTGATTATGAAGAGCTTACATGTCAAAATGTTGAAACACTAATAGCTTTTTCTTTTCAACTATATTTGGAATGTGTAAAGAAGTTTAATTTTTTAATGTTCTTTCTTTTATTTACATATAATTTCTGTATTTAGTTCTTTTCTCTCCCTTATGATATGAATACCCTGCTAGATCAAAATAATTTAAAAGTGTCTGCTATATGTGCTAATTTTTATTGTAAAAAATATTCTGTAATTAATGTATAGAAGTCTTATGACAAGCATTTTGTAGATTTTTTAGACTATAATACTACATATATTTATTATGTAATTTTAAACTTTACTATAATTTTCAAAATAGAAAATGAATTTGAACATTCAGTCTTGCCTAAGAAGAATTTATCATTGTCTTCTATGGAGAAATCCTTCTGTAGAAATAATGATATTAAGGAAAATCTTTAGCCTGGTGAAGACTTTAAGACAAAGGTTTCTAGTAAACCATGTATTCTACTAGGATGTATAAGGCACAACACACAGACAAACACAAGATCTGAATAATCATTGCATTTGTTTCAATTGCTCCAGAAAGGAATTTTGATTTCTAGTTGAAACTTATTCTAAATTCTGTTACTTGGATTGTGGGTTCCATTAAATCTTCCAAATCAAAATGAAAATATGAATAAGCTTCTTAATTGTTTCAGCTTACTTAAGCATCCTAAACTAATAAAAAATAAATGTGAAGCTTTAATTGCCTTAAAACTTGTCTTTAATATGCACTTGTGGTTTGCCAGATGTCCACCTCACAATTTTACAGAGCTTGCTTTATCTAGCTTGGTTGGGTGAGTTTTACCAATCACCTCTACTGTGCAGCGGTAGAGGTTAATTATGAAAAGCAGAAGTATTTTTTGAAGTGCTTCTCTTCCTTCATGATTGTTCACAATGACTTACCAGTGTCACAATCTCTTAATACAAAGAGCAAAAAACTGATAGTGCCATATAGGAATTCACTTTAACAAAGCATTTTTCTAGTTAATCTCTTAGATTCCACATCTGAGGCACATAATGAGGATTTTGGCTGAGGGACACCAGCTGCAAAGTTTGGTAGCTCCAAGAAAAGCTTTCAGAATTTTTTTATTTTATTTCCATGAAATCTAGTTGAACACTGATTAGGTAGACATGTTCCTTTTATGAGAAATTACCTTTTTTTTTACAAGCCACTACAAGATAGTGTGCTACAAGATAAATCTCACTGAGGAAGTTTTTCTGATAACAGAAGGTATATTTTCAATATAATTCTATTAATATTTTATAAATATACAGGTTATTTCTTTAAATATATTATTTAACTACATTAAACTATTTCCTTCTGAAGGATTTAGTTCATTTATCACCCATTATTAGAATAATAGGTATATTGCTACATATCAAAACATAATATGTAACACAAAAGATATAATAGTTCAGGAGACTGGCCTTACATTCTGGATCTACCTGACTTCTTTTTTCCCTCAGGTGCTCAGGAGTATTTTTGTTGAACTTAAAAGAATCCTTCATTATATAAACTTATGGTATTTTTCTTCCTTTAGGGAATTGTCCTCATAATAATTTTTTCCCAAGAAGTTATGTCTGCTTCACATCTGGTAGCAAATACTTACTGATATCTTTGAAAAGAAGTTAGTGGGCCTGGTCCTGAGCCTGACACTGGCACAAGAGGAGCTGTAATGTAAATAGATCCTTGCAGAAGTACACAGTGACTTGAACTACCTGGGAAATCAGTTGTTATAGTAAGCCCTCTCCATCCCTGCCGTGCTCACACACTTACAAATGAGTAAACACATCCATCTGGCATGCTGTCAGCCGAGAATACTTAGAAATACAGGGCAGATATTCTTCCAACCCTGATTTCCCCTGTTTCTGCTAACAAAACTCAGAGAAGACATCCAGACATTTAGATACGCCACAAGTATCCTGACAGGTTCAGAATAAACCCTCAAGGTCTTTATAAGATCATAAAAATGTAAAATAATTTGGCTTGGAAGGCATCTCTGGAGGCCCCATTCTACCATTCTTTCCTCAAAGAAAGAGCAAACTTCAGAAGTAGGTCAGATGGCCTAGAATCCTTCTCAG
This sequence comes from Molothrus aeneus, assembly GCF_037042795.1. NCBI lineage: Eukaryota > Metazoa > Chordata > Aves > Passeriformes > Icteridae > Molothrus > Molothrus aeneus. The sequence continues at coordinate 69,964,631 of NC_089647.1, read as the reverse complement.
TTAAGATTTGGGTATCTTGTATGTTGTATGTGCCACCACCTCCTTAAAAGCTCACTATTGCTTTATATTGACACCTTATTCCTGATTCAGACAGACAAATTCAGGTGTGCAATTCAGTAATAGGGACATCTGATGCCATTTGATGTGACCTAGACATGAGACCTGTCTCCACCTGCCAGAAGAACATGGGACTCTCACAGGTCTCGTAATGTACTACAGCCCCGTGTGGATGGCCTGAGCAGCACAGGGGTGAGTTCCAGTCTAGTCAGTGTCATGAAGTCATTGTATTCAGCCTAATTTACCAGTTTAGGACTGAAGTATTTAGAGCTAGATGTCTAAGGATTTAAAACATTAAGTTCACAAAAAAAGGTTTTTTTTTCTTTTCTTGAATACCTCTTTCAGGATGGGTAAATTATTCCTTCATTAGTAGGAGTGGTCTCATTACACTGCCTAACTCCCAGGTGGCTGGAACAGGTAAACTAAATCCCATCTTGTATGACCTACATATGTCAGGAGCATTAGCTTAATTCCAACACATTGGCTTTGAAAAATCTTCCTGAGAAATGACATTAGAATATCATACAATTTGTGTTATGGATGTGTTTCTATTGACAATTTTTGCCTCAATCTAAAAAGATGATCAAGATTTATTTATTGACTGATTGATGAAGATAACACACCAGCACTCTCTGACAAGCTTTGGTGTTTTAATTATCATGATGTACAAACAATAACCTTCCTTAGATATGTCATACAACTTTTAATAAAATATGTGAATACTTGCTCTCATTGCATGCTTTATGAGGTTCATATACATCTCATTATATGCAGCTTGTGTGCATTTATGTGGTTTCTATTTAATGGGAGATGCAAACCATTTCTGATTTAATTTTTGGTTTCAGCTTTTGCCATTCTTGCCCCTTTTTTTCACACAGTTATATGTATTTAAAAGGCACTTGTACATCTTGGATATACCATTCTGATTAAGTGGGCTACTTGAAAATGTTTTAAGTATTGAGAAATTAAATTTTAATAATGCAAGGAACAAAGGTGTGCTCTTAGGAATAAAGGTGTACTCTTTAGAATCTATTAGAAACGTGACATAGTTCAAGAGCTCCCTCTTCTGACATCAAACACTATCAGAACACTTAGTCTAAAAGAAAATCTATTTGGGAAGGTAGTTTAATGGCTCTGAGAGTCTCAACGTTTACATTTTTTACCACTACTTTTTTTTGTCCAGGTCAAATCTGAGATTCTGTACAAGTTTGTTACTTTTAAAAAAGTAATGCAAATGCTGACCAGCACCCACCTATTTTTAGTATACCATGCATTTCATAATGGGAAAAATTTTTTTCCAAAGTAGGAATAGCAGTTCACCATTTTATTATACATATTGTTAAACTAGACAACAAAATATGATGTGTAATATATATGTGGATACACAAACACATATATATATATTTATATTTTTATGTGTCCTGGTGGGACAGGACCACTGAACTGTAGTGGAGAACAATCATAAGCTTTAAACATCAACCACAAACTGTAGTGGAGAACAATCATAAGCTTTAAACATAAACCACTCTGTACAAATTTAGTTTCCAAGGTGATGTTAGAATAATATAGATCTTAATCTATGTATAAATGTGCAAGTAATGAGGAATTCTGCAGTATTGTTTTCCCCAGGCTAGAATTCAGAATCCAATATTAGAACGTAGATTTCTGTTACAAAGCACATGGGGACACAGACTTCAAAATGGCAACCAGGAGAACAGGATAATTAGCAGCAGCTATCAATAGCCAGTATTCTTGTTGAGGGTCCATTCAAAGATAGGAACTGGGGAAGGATGGAAAAATTTTCCTTCAAGTCTCCACACGTTATTTACTTGGAGATGCTCCACTTGAGATACAGTGCCCTGAAAAACAGCTACTAGCACTAAATCAAGCAAAAGTAGAGGGCCCTTCTTCCCTCTGCAAATTATCTTATCTTCTTGTTCTCAAGTTTAGTTTTCTTTTTAATGGATTAAATACTTCTCTAGAATGTAAGAAAGCAACATGTCATTCTTCCTTTCAGTAAGACCTGAAGACAGGAAAAATAAAGAGAAGTTATTCCTATCTTATATGGCTTAAGTACTTCCAGGAAGAAATTCCAGCCCCTGAAATCTGACCATAAATAAACCATTTGACTTTTGGAGAGATTTCAAATGCCTCTTTCTTCCCCTTCAGATGCTTTAACATTCGTTCTTTGAAGTATCCAAAGCTGGAGACCTGATTGGATATTTTATCATTTTCTGTATGCTGAATTAAGTTTTACACTTGGAAACAGATCTGCATTAAGTGCATTTGTACTTAATTATGAGAACTAGAAGTAGATAGGCTTTGAGAATAATTTTTTTCATGGCAGCATCTGCATAGTTGAAAAGAAATAGGTGGACACCTTTTCACTTTCTGGGGCAGGGGTGGAAGTCTACCACACTGAATCCATTCAGTCAAAATAATTACAAAAATGTTTACTTCTGAATGAGCAAACGTGATGTGTGTGTCACAATATTCAGCCACACCAGGATAAACAAATTTTTACATTTGTTCAAAAGGAGCTCCCTCATGGCACTATTGATTTAAATAAACAAAACTAGAGATCTATCAGATACAACAAACTCAAGCTGAACTACATTTTTTTTAAAGATGTTATAGTTTTAGATTCTAAATTTAGCTTGAAGCACTGCATTTTTTGAAAGCATTAGCAAACTCATGTTGTCCATTTGACAGGTGTGAGCAAGGCTGGGTAAAGAATTTGTATTACTTTATTAACACAGTGTAACACAGTGTTACACTTCAGGAAACAAACTGTCTAAAAAATAATTTGATCCATAAAAAGATTTTCAAGTTCTTTGGTAGTCAGAATCATAGTCTTACAGAATTTGTAGACACATACATAAACATGTTTTCTTACAGAGTAATATCCTTCCTTATTATTTTCCTACTCTTTAATATTCCTGAATATTTCCTTATCTGATTCTCAGCCTAGAGCCTCTATTACTTTTCTTTATCTCCAAAAATACTAACAACTATATATATATAGTTTTTTATTTTATATATATAAAATAGTTTTATTTTTTAGTTTTTATTTTATATATATAAAATAAGAATATGGTTTTATGGCAATTTTTGCTATTGTAGGATTCTCTTAAAGTCTTTATCTTTGGTGTGCTATTAGTTTCCTCAGTTCTAAAGATAACCCTTGTAACTTAAACCTTATACCTTAAATCTTAATGAGTTCATATATCTGTCAATCAAAAGCACTCAGCTATTAATTCCAGTCTTAACACAGAGTTTTGAGACCTAGTTTCATCACCACCCTATTATTAGGCTCTTGCACGTCTCTTGAAATATTCTAGCTGTTTTTGAAAAATCTCTGAGAGAATGTCAAAGGAGTGACAGCCCATCTCAGTGAGCATGAACTCCTTTTGACATGCACTGCTCATTCAGAGTCTTATGGAAACTTCAGCAAATAGCAGATAAAAGGAAACAAAGGTCAGCTTTTAATCCACCTTTTGGTGTAATTTTCTGTCTCAGATGTCCTCCATCCCAATGCACACACAAATTTAGTCACACAGTTACCACTTTCTGAGAACTAATCCTAGGCATCTTGTGGGAAATGGAAGTGAAAGAAAGAAAATATAAACAATCAGTCAAAAGTAACATGGCCAAGTTATTAAAAAAACCAAACACACAAGCACTAATTAAATATTTATATTTACATTTAAAGAAAAATTGAGAAATAAAAAAAAAGAAGAAAAAAGAGGTAGGTGTATTTCCTGAAATAAACACTCTTAATAACTTCAAATAAATATTGTTATCCACTGAATGATCAGTATTGCAACCTTGATCTTGCTGGTTTAATGACCTCACACCTCTCAGGTCAGCTGTCTGTCTCTGCCCCGAGACGCATGGGATGGTTCTGAGGCAGCCTGCACTCCAAAGAATGAGTCTGGACTCTTCACTTTTCAGTCTTCAGTTTGTTTATTATTTCTTATTTACAAAATTTTCTTTCTGCCCAGCCGAGGTCTGCACAGCACGGCAGCCACAAGCACTCTGACTGCCCCTGAGGCGGTGTCGTCTTTATATACTACAAACTACGTATATCACATTTACTTTTAATTCCCAATACCTATCACCTATGTTAGAAGTGCACTTCTACTCTAAACCAATCCCCAAGTGCCAACATCACAGCAGAAAATGGAGAACAAGAAGAAGAAAGAAGAAGGACGAGACACGCCCTGGTTCGTCCATCTTGTCTCCATAACCCCTACACCAAAAAACCCCAAAATCTATATTTCCACCCTGTAAATACATCATTCTTGCACCATTCAGACCCGTGTGGCTCTCATGTCCTCATACACAGGTGGCAATTCGCTGGAAGGATCAAAGTCAAGCCACCAAGTGTTCCGGGCAACATGCCAGGGTCTCCGAGCCCCCCGAGAAGGTTTTTTGGCAACTCTGGACATCCAGAGGGATGTGCTGAGTTCCCACACACACCAAAACCTCTGTATGTAGATATGAAAATTAATGAGTTTGGAGTCTGAAACCATAAAGTTTCAAAAGAATGATTGTATAGAAATGTTTTTATTAAGACTAAATTATTATTGACAACACATACTTTATAGGGAGAACTGTTCTGGACTAAGGAAAGACATCTACTTCATCGTGTTACTGATTATGTTCTGCTTTAGAGTTTTTAGCAATAGAAACCACTTTTATAAATTGTTGCCTTGAGGAATTTCATTTTGTAAGGTGTTTTAGGAAGGCTTGGTAAGAGCTACTACTTTTCTTGAAGTCACAATGTCTCCTTTGGGGCACTGTATAAATTTATTATGAAATACTGTAATGAATAATAAAACTATATTATTGAACTAAATTATTAGGGAACATTCATCACCTTCTTCTGCCCCAAAATCATATAGAAAACTGCAACATCAGTGCAAAATCTTGTGAATGCAGGATCCTTTGGATTAGAATGCATCACTTTGACATTTATTCCATTTATAATGGAAAACATAAAGTAGATAGTGGTCTTTGTGATTGTCTCTCCTAGGATGTCCTGAAGTACACAGCAATTTCATCCTTAAAAAATGCCCTTTCTCAGTCTTTTACAACATTGTTGTTTTACATAAAGTCTTTGCACAAGTGGAGACACATGATAGATGCCTTAAATCTATTCTGGAAAAATATGTTGGTTTTGCAGCCAACAAATGCTTCTGCATATTGACACATTGAGTTGAGAACAGTACGAAGATGTCTTATTGAACCTCCTCCATTTTACTCTTAACTGTGATGTTGAAGTTTCACTGCAATACATTAGAAAGTGATACAAGGAAAACCCTTTGAGATTTCCCTCTCCTCGCAGTTTAAATTTAGCAATTCTGATAATCTTGTGGGTTAAGGCAGTGCAGCATGATCTCTGCCAAGCCTCATTGTTTCATGCCACAGAGAAACTCCAGCCTGCTGTTGGCAGAATTTGTCTCCTCAAGGGCAAATATAGCAATTAATGCAGCCTTGTAATTTAAACAACCCATCACCCAATGCAGTGGCAGACTTCCCCTGTTCTTATCTTAGCTGAACTACCCAATAAACTACAACCACCTACGAAAAAGGAATGCTTTATGGTCATAAAGGAACTTTGTACCCCATTGAAGAATTTCTCAAGCCCATGCCAAGGAATAAGAAATTAAGTGTTTAGCAACACTGGCCCCAGAGATATGTCTAAACCAATATACTTTGAAACACTCCTGGTGTCCCTGGCATAGGTAGAGGAGCTATATATTGTACCCAGAATCAGCCAAAACCCAGGAGCATGTGTGCCCCATATAGCAGCTCCACATATTGGCTCATACCATACAAAACCAAGTACTAGAGCTGAACAGGAAGTTTAGGGCTCTCTGGAGCCCAAAAACTTTTTATATGTACAATGGGTTATACTACATTTTAAGGAGCACATCCACCTGCTGACATTGGAGATCATAATTTATAGTAGACTAGCCAATTAATTATCTTCATGCCAAAAGCATCTTCTTGCTCCTAGTTTTTTCCTCCTGGCCATCTTAAGAAGCCAGCATTTTGTAGCTGCAACACAGGGTGCCATAAAAATGTTTAAAGGAGTGCTGTATTTCCATTCTCTTAGTATTTTTGTTGTTGACCTTCTTCACATATGCTTGGCATTTTCATCCATCTGCCTTTGGCAGTAGTGTTTGCACAGTGGCGAGTCGTAAAAATGTTCTGAAGCAGCCCACCTGCCAATCTGGTAGGTAAGAATATGTCAGCTTTCTCTCTTCCTCATTTTTTCTGCTTTATGTCATTTTGAAAAAAAAACAAACCAAAAAACAAAAACAAACGTCTTTCCTTGGCACTGTTTCCTTCTTATTATTCTACCCTAATTAACATGTGTTTTGATATTATTCTATTCATCAAAACTGTATTTCTTTGATGTCATAACCATATATATCATACATTCCTTAAAAATTCCAACCCCTATTCATACAGAACAAAAACCAGACTTGATATTTGGAAATGTCACTTACTACAGAGTTTATGAGTTTTAAAGAATTTTATGCTGTGTGATAAAGTTAAAATGTTATTTTTTAAATAATTGGGAGGGGGTTTGGCAAATATCACTTTCTCTTTTTATTTTGAAGAAAATAATAGAAAATAATTCCGCACTTTGTTAAGCAAAGAAAACAAAAAGGCATTACAAAAACAAAAAGGATTTAATCAGGATCATGGTTTTTCCAGAAAACTTGTTTTTCACATGGATACTCTTTTGTACTGTGTTTCATAGTATGGTGCTAATCTTTATCAGAGTAACTAAACTTTGTCATTACAATGGAAGTACTTTTCATAGAATATGTATTTATTTCTTGCATATGTGTGAAAATGCATGTAAATATTTTTGAAAATTAAGACATGATATAATCTGACAAGTTTATGGAAATTGATGATGAGCCTGGCTTTACCACTTAGGCTTGTTTGGAGGTAAAAACTGTTAAAACTTGTTAGTGTGGGACTACTGTTGTAAAATATTATGGACTTATTAGAAATTATTTAAGAAATTTAAACTGGAATCTCAGTGTTTCTTTGAACTATTATAATTGTAAGTCATACTAAGATAATATATCACCTTTTCTTTCAGTGATACTGCTTTTATATCCTAGTTTCTGTATTCAAATCTTCCTTCAAGCTATATTTTATAAATATAGTGGAATTATATTAATAAAGACAGGTTCAGGCACAGGCTGGTGAAGGAAAAATGGTAGATTTTTTCAAGAAAAGAAAATTCTCAGCATCTGCAATCTTGTTAAATGTGTTTTTTAAAATTTTCCTTTAAAAAAATTCCTTTCAAAATAATTTAGAAAGAAGAATTATTATATACTTGTTAAAAGAAGCTCCTTTTTGTTCTGTAAAAATTTGCAGCACCTCAGTGTGACAAGGCAATACATTTTTTAAATGAGTTTTTAAAAAAATTATTTTATTTATCACAACACATAACACAGTTTTGTCTTTCTTGTATATTCCCTGCAAAAACTGTGCAACCATTAATTTTAGTCTTCAGTGCTACTTGAATTTCTCCCTTTCAGAAAAGTAAATGCAGGTTTCTTGTGGCAAGAAACAGACTGGCAGCTTTTCCAATAGCTGCTCCCTAAACTTACACATAAATGGCAAGAGAAGTTAAATAATCTTGAAAAACCGTCAGAAGCTATCATACAGTATGGACAGCGCTTGCCAGTTTTATTTTACAGCTGATTTGCCAATTGCAAAGCAAAAGTTTTGTAGATGCTATGCAAAATGTGTTTTGCATTACTAATTGACTCCAACCACTCTGTTTCCAAAAGGAGACAGGGCCTAGAAGAGTTTAAATCTTTATGTGACCTTAGAATATTGACAGCTCCTAATTTTTAGGTTTTTTTTTTTTCCTGATGTTATTGGAAGGTTGTAGTTACTCTGTGTTCCAGTACTGACCCAAACTCTAGCAACTTCATCATTATAAATTATAAAAAAAGCCTTTTGGCCAGTATTAAATCAAAATACTTCTAATGGTCTTCTACAATTCATTACAAGCCCTGACACTCATTTCAACTCTGGATACATTAAAACACTGTAAAACAATCTCTTTACCTGGTTGCTGTAGCTCAGATGAAGTATGAGAAAACAACATGGATTGTGAACTTGGCGTTCACAGGCTAGTGAGCACTCTTCTTTCTGACTTAAGTCAATACTTGCTTATTTTTACATCAGTTTCGTTTGTCATCTCCTTAGGTTTTACATTTTATAAAGATATTAATGACTATGACAAAACTAAAATTATTTCTTTTTATTAATCAAAATGGATCAGGAGTATTCAAGTACTGACTTTACTGCAATCCACTCAAGGGCAAGGGCAGACACTAGTTAATGAGGAATCCTAGAATCTTACTACAATCAAATGATAGTGTAGACATTTATTTACCTATCTTTTGATGCTCAGTAGTCCAGCATAAATCAGCCCCTCTACTTTATAAGCTAGAAACAAAGATTGTCTGCTATTAATCATGCTTAAATATATACACATATATAATACATGCATAAATTTAAACACATATGCTTCTAATTGTCTTAAGCAAATAGAAAACAGTTCTTCTTCCTTCCTGAGAAGCACATGGAGTTTTCTGAGAGTGTAGGTATAAGCCAGTAGACATGTTCTTTTGACTATGCATCAAAAGAGACATCTCTTTTTTGAGAGAGAACTAGCACCCAACGAGGGAGGGAGGGAGGGAGGGAGGGAGGAAGGAAGGAAGGAAGGAAGGAAGGAAGGAAGGAAGGAAGGAAGGAAGGAAGGAAGGAAGGAAGGAAGGAAGGAAGGAAGGAAGGAAGGAAGGAAGGAAGGAAGGAAGGAAGGAAGGAAGGAAGGAAGGAAGGAAGGAAGGAAGGAAGGAAGGAAATACAAGCAGTCTAGAGAAATGTAGTTGCCTCATCAATCAGGTTCCAAGGTCAGTGGCTCAAGACTACTCTGTGCAATCTGGCACGAAAAGCAGACATAAATAAGGAGATCTACCACACTGAATGTATAGTCTCATACTAATAGTATCTAATTTCATGTAACAAGGTTCACAAATATGGTTTCAATTGTAAATAGATTTATGCAGGACTGTCCACTCACCCAAATGTGTACTCATGCAGTATGCATGTGTTGGGAATTTCTTATCATCTCTGATAACTGTTTTCTGAAAGCAGAAGAGGCTAAATGCAAAGATTTTCTCCTAGAGAAAAGGAAGAACAGCTATGGGTGTTTGTATCTGACTTATCAATCATAGAATTCCTTCATAAAATTAGCTTTTATCTGCAAACTGACCAAAAACAGTTGTAAAGATTTACATTGTTGCATCTGAAAGTGGTCAGGTAAACGACGTCCATAGATGTTCTTGTCAGAAACAAAACACATGTATCAACATACGCTTAAAAATATTATTGATAAGAACCTTCATAAATAGAAAAAATAAAGTGAAAATCTAAGAAGAAGGAAAATGACAGAAGGCTGTCATGAATGTAGAGACAAAGTGCACACCTTTTATTTGGGGAAAAAAATGAAAGTTGCAGGAAACAGTTCAAAGTAGTGGAACACTCCTTTAAAAAGGGAAAAGAGAAGATGAAAGTGGAAATATAAAGGGTAGGAAAGAAATTATGAAACAAAGACCTGAAGTGACAGGAGAAGGATAATAGAGTAGGAGAGCAGCAGTCAAACCATATTGCATAATGTTAGAAGAAAAGATGATAAGACAGGAGGGAACAAGTTAAACATAAATAAAATAAAACAAAAAACCTCCAAACATGTTTATGATGATAACAGAAAGGAATATATTACATCCAGAAAAAAAAACAAAAACCAGAAAAAAGGGGAGGAAAAAGGACTAAGGAGAGCATACTGCTTAGTATAGGAAAAAAAAAGATTATTCAGGAGAATCTTGTGTAGAAACTTATTAGCTAGGTGCTAAAATCAGCTCAAATGTGCTATTTCAGAAAAAGGAAAACCGTGACACTTCTTTTAAGGATGAATATGTTTTATAAAATATTGTGTATTTACTAATTAAACACACAATATTTGTTTTTGTTTCACTGCATAGAGTGAATCAATATTCATACTGTCATACAGGCATGAAAGTGTTTAAAATTTATGTTGTTCATACATTGTTATACAGAATTATGGTGTCAAAAAGAGAAGAAAGAGAAGTAGTAAAAAAAACAATAAACACTTTCAAGATTATGTGAAAAATATTTTCAAGGCCAAAAATCATACAAAGCATGTACCTGTTAGTTTTGATTTGTGGCATAAAAGAATCCTGTCATATAAAGTTAACCCTTCAGTTTAAGAAAGATGAGATAGAATGAATTTTAAATAAAAATATAATTAAATTGTTGTTTATTTATTGTTCTTTTTCATGTTTGATTGCTTAATAAAATAGTTTACAATTTTTATCCATTTCTGCTCTTTTTTCTGATAGTTTTAATTATAGATGTTTAAAAAACATGACTATGCATTGTCTTAATGACACAGAAGAGCACTACTGTGCAATCCTGCCAGTTCTTGTACCTGTGGCCTAGTGAATTCATTTTTGAAACAGAAATAAAGTTTGAAGTACTCAAAATGACCTTGTGGAATTACCTTAATGGCTTAAAAAAATTAAAAATTAAACATCAAATGTTCAAGATGTCACTTTTGCTGTGCTATCATTTTTAATTTCACAGAGATTTGTTGCCAGAAGAAACAATACATATGTACAAATAATGGACTATATGCTCTTTTGTTGTTCAATTAATATGATGTCCCAGTGCTTTACTAATTGTACTGTCTCTAGCAGTAAAATGAGGAATTTCCAAACATTTTAGGTGTTTTATAGAAGAACACTGAACAAAATAACACCGGATAAAATGTATTTAAAGGTAATCCAATAAGGAAGCAAAGAGACAGATTAATTTCTCATATGTTGGGTTTGTTTCTTAAATCTGAGCTTGAAATCCATATGGGAGACTGTGGCTGCAGCTCTCTTCACAGAGAGCAGCAGGCAGCACTTCCCCAGGATTTTTCCTGGGGAAGGCAGTGAGAAAGCTCAGAGAAGAAGAAAAACAATTCTCATCTGTACTTGCAGCATCTGTTGTTTGGCACACGTGGAATGTGTTATGGAGATTGTTTACCCAAAATGGATTTCTTGATTGGGCACTGGTGATGGCTGTTTGGATTGACTGACTAATTAGGTCAAAACTCTGTCATGGCTGTCTATAAGTGTTACAGATTTTTCTTTAGTAGTGTGTAGTACAGTATTAGTATAGTAGAGTGTAGTGTAGAATAGCTTAATAAAACATTTGTTCAGCCTTCTGAAATCATGGAGTCACTGCACGTTATTCCCCACCTGAGGAGTCATCCTGCATTGATAAGAGACAGGGAGGGAACAATCAATGCAAGTGTGTATTTCCTGAGAAGCGACAAAATAAATGCATGGAATTAATTAGTCTACTCTTAGAGGAAGGAGAATCAAGTCAAACCTTGGAAGACTGTCATCCCTCTGGCTCTTATCTAGGCAACAATGGTTCCAGTATTCCATTATATATTCAAGCCTAAATCTCTTTGGAGTGGTATCTAGGTTTACTTTAACTTTTCACACACTCTAATCTGTATGCGTGGAAAGAAACATCAGACCTCATCAGAGCAATACATAATATAGAAAATAAGTAGATGTTCTGAAATAACAGTAAAATGTAACAAAACATCAGTGGAAATGAGGATTGTATGTAAGATCCTACATTGTATCCATGCCATAAGCATCTTTATGACATCATTACTCTGGGTCCTCTGATTGAAAATCCTTATTTTTTTCCCCAAATCCTAAAGGAGATAGGAAAGACTTTGTGCTTTGCAGAAGTTCTGCTGAGGTTTTTTGTACTATATGTTTAATACACTTTCTGCAATGTTGCAAAGCATATCTGACTTGCCCAAAATCACAAGTGTAGTGAGAATCTCAAGTGGCATACAATTTATGTCAGATTTCCAAAGCAAGAGGTTCAGATAAGCTGTGACCAAGCATCCAAAATTTGATTAAATATCTGAACTTGTTAGATGAGCAGGATAAACTCAAAATAATTCAGACAAAAGGGAGTATGTGGACTCAAGAGAAAAAATAAGTCTCTGCGTGTCTCATCCCTTCAAAGAGAGTTAGATGCTTTATAGTTAAGAAAACACATCTGCACATCTGCATTGATCAGAATTATACTGAAGCTTATTTTCCTCCAGAGTGGTAGAGATATAAAGACTCGGGTTTTAACTGTAGTACTGCAATACACATTTGGCCAGCATTAGGTAGGAAAACCTAAAAAATAAACATTTTGAAATAGACTTTTTCTCACTGATTTCTGAATTAGAAATGAGATAAATATAACAACAAATAATTTTTGGCAATGACATCACTGCAAGGAAGACCTAATCACCTATTCATGGAAAAAAAGCCTAAAATAACAAAACTAACCCAAAAAAGCAAACCACCGCACAAAAACTATAGACTGTTGGGGACAAGAAATTATTACTTTTCCAGCTTTAAGTATGAGACTAGGAAGATCCAGAGGAACTGAATATTAAAGTGAGATGTTGAAACCAAGGTATTATAGGTGTTACAAGAGAGTGAGAACACACATTCCTTCAGGGGAAAAGTTTTCATATTTGCATGTTAAGGAGAATGAAGAAAGTAGTTGAGGAGAAGTTAATGAAAGAAAAGGCAATATGTTGATCAGAAAAAACCTTACATAGACATGATGTTGTAAAGAAGCATCTTTTTGAAAAGGGACAATTTTCATAAATCCCACTGATTCTGAGATAATATTTTGCAATCTTTAATCTTAATTTTAACCAAAATACCACAATAAAAAACAAAACAAATACAAACAAACAAACAAAACCAACCAACTAAACAAACAAACAACACAAAAAAAAACCCAAAAGAAAACCACCTCCTCATCTCAAAATCCACCTTTATAATCAGAAGGGGAAAGATTTATTTTTTTTGTCTGCTGACTTCACTTTGAGCAAAAGATTCATTATGATGACTGTTAGGTTTTTAGTCAAGCGTTCATTCACACTTATCATAGATAAATTGCAATAAAAGGAAACATTTAAAGTAATGGTGGTATGCTGTGTACAGTAAAGCTCATTTTATGTTTGAGACTTTTCTGTTTCATATAGTTGGTTTTTTTTCCAGGTTAACTAACTCAAAGACAAACAATTAAAGATATGAGTTAATATAATTAAGAAATAGGAAGTCACACAGAATAGATATCCATATGGAAAAAATTGCCAGTATGTGTGTTAGTAGTTACATTTGTTAAACACAGATTTAATCTTTGATAACCTAAAATAATAGGTTTGGATTAAGATATAATAAATGTTTTAATTACTTCAGAAGAAAAGACTGTCTCTTATTGTTAAAAAAATAAATATTAATCTCTCAGAACATATGTCTTGAGTGTACCTGTGTGGAAGGTCTGACTGAGTAAATTGTCTTTTTTTCAAGGGCTACAAAATCCCTTATTACAATTTGGAAGTTTAAAACAATCTGTCAACATAAGCAGGTAAATCACTGGTTCCAAAATTACTACTCTTACACCCAGAGTCTGTAGTGCCATGATACGCCTGCCATTCTCATTTACCTAAAATGAGATTTTCTCACCTGGCCTTTCAGTAGTAGTTGTAGCAATATTTGTCTCCCTTCTTGTCCAGCCTGTCACAGCCAGCTGTTACTCTGTGACAAATAGAAAAAGACTTTATCAAAAAAAAGACTGCAGCAATCAAGAGACAGAGATAAAGGGAAATCAGGGGACAGCAAGATCATCTTTACCTCCAGATTCATATCAAAGTAAGTCACATCCTGACACCTTGTGCAGCATTATCACTAGGAAAGCAATGTTACACAAGCATTCAGCAGAGTGGCTACGGCAACACTGCCCCCAAAGTTGGGAAGAAGAGGTGCTGACAATAGAGGAATAGTGATTTACTCAGTAGGTCACTATTTAGATTGCAATTTACAGCTCAAAATTCCCTCTTTTTTACTTGTGAAACATACATGAGCAGCATGTCTGGAATGCTGATTCTGAGCAGCTGAAAGCACTGAACAATAAAAGCTGCCCTGGCAAAATTTACCCAAATCACCCACTGAATCAAAATTATCCTGTTAAGATGCCAAGTCAGTGATAGAATTCTGTATAGGAAGCATTGCAACAAATTAAGTAATTAATTCCTTATAACTACTGACACATGCTTATACTGAAATAATTCACTTATCTAGGGATAGGCTTCTTACCTTATGAATCCCATTCTGAATATTTGAATTTATTTAACATTTAATTATTTTTTTAGCTTTCAGTCAAAATTGGTATACTTCTCTAGAATTCTGGGAGCAAATAAAGCCATGGAACAGAAACTGGAATTCTGATCGCTTCATCAGGTTGTATTCCTTAGGTCAAGAATTTCCATTTCTTCACACACCGGACTATGGTTCTATGGCTTGCTGTGCTCCATTTACCTCCTATGTATCACAGGCAATAATTTCTATAAGTAGAATTGAAAATGTTAGGAGGTTTTTTGGTTTTGTTTTTGGGTTTTTATTTTTCAAAAATAATATAAAAAGGAACATTATTAGGCAGTATGCATCATTTAAAGTTCCTGACTGACATTGTTCTTTATAAGGGCATACTTATTTCTGCTAGCAAAAAAGCAATACTGGGTGTCACACTAAGGGCTGTGTCAGATTTTTACATGGAGAAGCTACTACTCTGCCCAATGTTTTTGTAGGCATTTATAGTTTTGTTAGATCTGTTCTCATTTTGATGCTCTCACCATTTCTAACAGTTGATAAGAAAATAGTCAATTCTAGTTCATCTTTGATAAAAACCACTACAAATTCTAAAAAAATAAAACATTAAAAAATATTTTTTCCTCATTTTCAGGCCTTCTCCTTGTGGTTACCTGTTTAGTTCCATCCCAAGATATTTTGATGATACCTTTTCCCTGACTTTTAAACTTACATTAATTGTTAACAACAATTACTAGCATTCTCTCAACTAATGTACCAGTTGTTAGACAGAATACGATTCAGCTTTTTAAATAACACTGTGCAGGTAACTTAGTGAAAGGGAGTCAAAGAAAAAGCTATCTGCAGTCTAATATCCTGAAATAGTACAGGAAAGAAATAATTTCATGTAGTTAATTTGGTTGTTTTGTAGTAAATAAATTGAGGTCTGACCTAATCTCTATACTAGAAAGATTCTAGTGCAAGAAATATTCTGTATTTTATATATATATTGTTTACTTTTACAATGTCAGCATTTCTTTGCTCTGCTGTGAGCTCAGTTCTGGGTTCTCTTGCTACCTTCTTCAGTGAGCCATGACTATTATTACTTTTTATACTCTAATAGCTGACTGCTGCCCAGCAGCCCCTGACCTCTCCAATTCCCTCTGCTTCCCAAGGCATAAGATTGGAAGCTGACATTGCCACAACTTTTGCAAGCTCAATGAACCTGAAAGGCTAAGAAAACCTTGTTAAATGCCTCAGAAGCAGACAAAATATATATATATATATAAAAGCCCAGAAATGTAGCACAGAATTCTTGATCGACCGATGCCCTAAGAGAGCAATCAAACCAGAACCGTGAAAGAAGAACAGCACTAACATAGTGCAAAAGTTATTACACTTTTTTTATGTATGGAAACCTAAGGCTAGTAATAGTCCAAAATCTATTGGGAGTCCAAAAGGAGAAAAAGTCCAAAGGGAGAAAAAAATTGGACAACTTGAAATGTCCATATAATGTATCATCCTCAGATAGTTATATAATTTCTATATTTGGTGAAAATATATAAAAATAATTATAGATGAGATTTTTTTGATCCAATTACATAAACTGTTGTTTCATTAATGGTTGAATTTCTTCCCACAGCTACATTGATTTTTTAGCAAAAAGGCAACAGACACTTTTAAAATAATTTTTTATCAGCTTCTGGAAGTGAAGTACAAAGCTGGGACATTTTGTATATATATATATATATATATATATATATGTATACATATCTGTCTAGACTCTGTCACGAAAGACTTATGCTAGTGGCTTTGGCTTCATCTGGGGATACAGACTAAAACAAGCAGACCCAGGACTCTCTATGCCAGTCTCTACAATGCATTACAGGTTGAAATTCCCTTTACAGACAATAAAGGACTGTGACCGTGGTCACAGGGGTTTTCAGGTGAAGTAAGAGACGAGAATGTTGACTCCATGTTCAGAAGGCTTGATTTATTATTTTATGATATATATAGTACATTATAACTATACTAAAAGAATAGAAGGACAGGTTTCCTCAGGAGATAACTAAGCTAAGAATAGAAAAGAATGATAACAAAGGCAGCTCTCTCGGACCCTGTCTGAGATAGCTCGGTTCTTGATTGGCCATTAATTATAAACATCCAAGATGGGCCAATCACAGGTGGACCTGTAGCATTCTTCAGCATCAGATAACCATTGTTTACTTTCTGTCTCTGAGGCCTCTTAGCTTCTCAGAAGGAAAAATCCTAAAGAAAGGATTTTTAGTGAAAAGATGTCTGTGACAAAGTACTATTGGCTGTTAAGATGGGCAGTTTTCTATACCCCATTGACTTGGTCATGATATTAAAATACAACATTCCTAAAGCTGTTGAGACAAATATTTAAATACAAAACTTTCACAAGTTCCTATGAAATTATTTAATAATTTGTGGTTTTACAGTATTTTATGCCTATGTCTCTGTGCACAAAATAAAGCCCAGAGATTGAAACTCCTGTCTTATTGGTGTCTGTCAGAGTATACTTGTATAAGTAGAGAATGGAAATAATTCAAATAGTTTCCTCTTATTTGTTAATTTTTTAATGTTTTTAAAAAAAGAACATAAAATATTTCAAAATGCCCCTAAAAATTAATCATTAAAGCCTCACAAATCTTTGGATTTGTTCCACAGAGCTGAAATCATTATGTCCAAATTTCCAAGGACAGTTGTCATATTACTCTTTATATAATATATCACATCTTAGAATAAAGTGCACACTGATTTGAACATTTTTGCCATGAATCAAGTTTCCTGATCTACAGACATTTCCATTAGACTGATTAGAATAAAAACTTATAGTACTCCTGTAATGTTTCATACCCATTTTTGATATGAGAAATCACAAGCATGCCTTTTCATAGGAACTGAAATGAAGAAAAGGGAATTTTCTCCTTAGAAAAAAAAAATGGAAAAAAGCCACCAGCACTGAACATGGATTTAAATTTTATCACAAATTAGAATGACACTCAGCAACAAGAAAACAAACAAACAATCAGCTCCCCCCAAAAGTCACAGAATTTATCACATACTTGTGGGGATCTTTCAAGTAATTTAAGGAATTTAGCCCTGCCTCAGTTCATAGTCATTACGTGCAAGACTCCTATGTTGATTTTGTTTAATTAAAAGGATGAACCTGTAAAGTAATGGTGTGCTTCGCTTTAATTTTCACAGCTACAATTTCCTCACTGAAATTTAGGCAGGTGCTTGTGCTTAGACCATTTACATTTAAGCATGGTTTTCACACATACTTGAATGCTGATTTAAATATATTTATTAGTTACATTTTTACTTTTTTATTCATTTTACTAATGATGTCAACATATTTACTTATCATGTACTTTTAGACTTTTTAAAAAATTTTTATTTTTTAATAAACAATATCAGAACAGGAAAAGTAGGTACACATCATCTTAGTGAAGTACACCAGGGTCAGTTGAAATCTTAACAACCTTAAGCTATAGCATATTTCTATATATCTCTTTCAGAACTTTGTTTTATTCCTTAGGGAGTTTTTGGGGTTTTTTTTCTTAAAAAAAATTTAATTAGCCCTGATTTCAGACACCAATAAAAAGAACAGGCGAGAATAAAATAATAAAGACAGTGTCTCAAAAAAGGAAGAATTATCATATGACATTAACAGTGGAAACTGAAAATTTATTTGGAAAAGTAGTAAGAACTCAAACATATTATTAGACAAATGTCTATGTAATCCAATATATTTGTATGAAGCATATATTATTGAACATAACAGATGATTTTTCCTCACAGTAGACTGAACATATCTATTCATTATGCAAATTTCTTTTTGCCTCATAGTCAAACCTTCTAGGAAGAAAACAAACAAACAAACAAACAAAAAACTGATGCCTTGATATGCTGAAGATAGTCTGTTAAAGTTTATAATGCTCAGAAAAATTCCTGGCACATTATTTCGAAGTTGTCTTAGTGCTGCCAGTCTTGCCCTGGCAACATACACAGTTATCTAAATTGCTAATGGATTTGATAACTTCATTGCATATGAAATGAACATTTAAATTTAGGCATTATTTATTTTGTTAGCTATAAAGTTACTTGGTTACTTTAAAAAAAAGTAACAAAGGCTACAGTGTGCACATGGAACTAACAAAGGAATGACAAACTTTGCAAATGTTACAAATATTTTGAAAGTACGTATTGATGTATATAAGTATCTTCTCTTTTTGTAAACAACTTATAATATAGATAATGCAGTATAAAAACCAACATACCTTGTGAAATGGTTTAATAACTATCTACCAATATTATTTTATTTTTTGGTGGGGGGGAATAGTGGAGCCATTAAGGTCTCAACTCTATGACTTCAAATTTTGTATTTTATTCTCATGCTTCTTCTGAAAGCAAGATAGCTGTGTATCCTATAATTCCTACCTTTTTAAGCAGCAAATAAATCCTGAAACCTGAAGAAAGGACAACGTGCAACCCATATGAAGTTGTATTTTTGTGATGGAATGTTTCTTCTTACAATTTCTAATTTCAGCATACTCTTCATACTACCTTGCTACTGGCTATAAAATTCTTGAAATAGTTTACACAAAACCTGTGTTTATATGTAGCAAACACTTCAGATTATGCAGAATTTACCAGTCTGAGGTATGTAGTCTAACAGTTGTTAATTAATGTCAAATCTCCAAGTGAATAGCAAATGTGGATTTAAAAGCCGGAAATAGTTGTATTGACTGAATTAATTATTGCTCTGAAAGTTTTGCTTGTTGACACATACTGAATGAGCCCTTGTGTTAGAAGCCTGCAGACATATTTCAGCATATATTTCTTATCTACAGTAACCCAAACAGCTGGGAATCAAATATCTTTTTTCAAGAGATAGAAATTGGCTACAAAAACCCTGAAAACTATTCAGGAAATAATTAACTGTGTTAAGATAGCACCTAGTATAGTAAGTCAAGTATTTGCTTCCCTGCAACCATAAGGTCCCCCTGCTCAGCCTATTTACATTTTTTTAAGTGTATCTCAGGATCTCAATGGCAAATACAGCACAAATAAGTCATATTATATAGCTGCTCCAGAGAGAAGGTAAGCAGAAGATTTTTTGGTAAAAGACCTACATGTCTGTCTATTAAGCATTGTTTGTGCCTTTATACCAGACTCAGACATAGAGAGTTAAATACACTTGCCTGTTATGTTCCTGAATCTGACCACAGTTCATACGCCCAGTTTGATATTCATTGCCTGCCTGCCAGGTATCACCTTATTATCTTCCTTACAGCATTAAATCACTGCCCCCTTTCTATTCTAGATTGCAGTTTTCCAGTGGGTTGAGTATCTACCCATCAATTACTACAACAAAAAAAAAAATTGCTCAGAGAGAAACAATGAAGTCGTGGAAGCTTCCTGTAGTCAGAAGTCACGTGCTGCAAGGAATATTCCTCACCAGTGCTCCAGAAACTGGGTCCCTACTGGTATGTAATCCCACACATTTGTCCTGACAGCCTTCAAGCACATGACAAGTGGTCAGGTGATGGCCCAAACCCTGAGCTTCATGAAATGAGGCAAACCTAAAGACAGCTTTATGAATATGCAGTTCAGGGAGAGGAGTCGGAAAAAGCAAATATCCAGGCCAGAAGGAACCAGGCAGATAATACAAGCAGGCATTATAGATGGATCTGGGCTCACAGCATGAGCTGGTTTGTGGCAGACATTTATTTATGCATGAGAGAGGTAAAAATCTTCAGAACATGAGGAAACCTCCCCAAATTATATTCATGGCACCAAGCAGAAACAAAACATTACTATACCATTCTTGCCCTTAGAATCATGCTTCAAATCCTTTCCTCCTACTCATTCTGAGATGAATTTGTCACAAAAGTTTTCAGAGAACAAAAGAAGACAGCAAGAGTATAGTGCTCCATCAGACTTGCATGGATCTAAAAGGAAGATTTATAAATTTGTGATCTATCACCTGAAGCATAGGATTTAAAAAACAAAAGTGAAAATACAAAGAATATATTTTAAAGGAGCAGGTGAGGATAGATAAGATACAAAACATGGTGAATAGAAGGGGAAAGAGGAAGAAGTAACTGGATCTTCAATCTCAGCAGAACACAAGCTACCACCCCTAGGAAGGGTGCCACCAGTCATCTGCTCTAGATGACCTGGCAAACCCCCACCGCCCACTCTTGCTGGTTTTCTCCAAGCAATATGGAATTCCCATGCTTGTGCTGCAGCAAGCTATTCCTGATCACAATATTGGCAGATGGTTAGTGCAGCTGGAGTCATAAAGATTTCTGACAATAACTCTCAAGCAAGTTCAAAAAACACCATGTTGTCTAGAAAATAATTTCTAATGAAAGTACTACAATATGATACTTTTCAAAATAATAGTGAGGTAGCAGACAGATCTTCAATGTAACAAGTGTTATTTTTATCAAAATATCAATTTAGAATTTTTGTCTCACTTTTTTTTCATCATATGGTATCTTTACTAGGTACAAAGTCTGCTGCACTATTTTGATACTTAATTTCAACTGATTACACCAAAAAAAAAATAAACAAAGGGAATGTAACTGTGCATCTTATTGATTTTACTTTTTTTTTTGTTTCCCCTATGTTAATTCAGGTATTATAGGTAGATAGTAGTGAAAAGAACTTGTGAAAAGCACTGAGGAAGTATCAAACTGCACTGCTTAAAAGATGATTATTCATATATAGCAAATTTTTAAATGAAAAGGCAGGTTAATTCAGTAGTGATATTCCCCATGAGTTCTATACTTACTGTATTGAACCAAACTGAGCACAAAGATGTATTTGCAGTACAGTATGTAAATGTTGCCTTCCAAATTTTACTATTGACAAGAGAATTCACACCATTCATCTATTCACCCCCTTAATCTTTTCAATTACCTTGTTAAGAATACCATGAGCTTTATGCCAAAAGATTCTGTTAGTTACAGCTCTTAAAAAAAGATCTGTAGGAACAAAAATATTCATTTGAAAATTATCATTCTAGTCTTTCTTTAATAAATCTATCATTCAATAGTGATTATATATATTTACAGTCATGATGTTTTCAATCAGCTGAAACTTGCCAAAAGTAATTGCTCAAAATAAAAACCACTTCAGAACATGTCTGCATTTTCATTCAACTTTTGATGATTATTTTTTTCTCCAAGTTAAAATAAAAAAGTAAAGATTTCTTTTTTTCCAAAGTTGTGCTGACATCAGAATAACCAAAAGCAAGCAGGAGCTGTTTTTCTTTGTGTGAACTAATAGAAGCAAGACAGGACATAAAATAAAACATTGACTGGTATTTTAATCAATGGGTTTGAATATTTGACCTTTTGGACAATAGAACAGCAAAAAAAAAAAGAAACAAGAAACCTTATCTGACACTATTTTTTGATCCAGATTCTACTCAGATTTTAAATATTATGTATGGTAATTACACAATGTTGAAGAAATGTATTCAAAGCATCATTACAGTAAATACTAAGTGCCCCAGATAGGACTGATAAGTTCCCTCAGATATAAATAAATGAAATCTGAGTCTCAATGTACCACTGTCAGATAGCCAAGCCTCTCTTCCCATGATTCACAACCTCCCTCCTTCCCTCTCTGCGTCAAAAACATTCCCTCCTCAGGCCCAAAGGGATGGGATGGGCAGAGACTTCTGTTACTGCCTCGTACCTAAAGTATTGCAAGCAGACAGGTCTTCAGGAGAATGCATATTCTTTTTCCCCCTGCTTGGGAGTGCCACTTTCCTCCCATAATATGCCAGGGCAGAAGGGTCAGGAAATACTCAGAGAGACAGGCTGATAATAACTTTAGAAGGAAAATATTCCTGGCTTCCAGAATAGACAAAGAAAAATGAAGTTTAGGAATTTATTTTCTGTTGCAGTGTGTTTTGTTAAGTTATTAGGTTGGTTTATTCCAATCCCCTCCTGTCTGAAAATGGTTCTGCCCCAGTTCTCCCTTCCCGCCTTTGGAGCTGTCTGTCTTCCTGGCTCCACCTCAGCCAACAATGTATCCCCTAAACTCCGCCCTGGTTTCCCTGGAAACCCCTGTATCTTTTCTTCTGATCCCTCCCCGGTACCCCGCCAATCACTCTCACTCCCCACCCTTACTGCTAGAATGTTCCAGCAGGGGAGTTCGATGGTTGGCTGAGGAACCGGGGCCCCTCCCCAGAATGTTTTCTGTTGGTGTTGCCCACGTGTCAATCCCTTGGACCCCACTCCCCACCACACCCCCATTGGCCCAATGCCTGGCACCTCCCTACCCCTTAAAACTTGCTGTCAGGGCCCCCCCCTCTCCCGTCTTCTCCTGTCGGTCCCTCCAGATTCATTAAAGCCTGGATTAAGCCACAGTTGGAGTCCGCCGTCTTCTTTCCGCTGGTTGCAGCCTTTACCAGACTCCGTCCTGCACAAGGTGTGCCTACAGCCGCAAGCTGGGCACTGCCTTAGGCGCTATCCCGAAGGCAGCTCTCGGGAGAAGTGCCCCCTCGTGCTGCTGGCAGTGCTGGAGCTAGCCGGACGCTGACAATTCAGAGTCACTGCTGCAATTTTCCACAATCTCTCCTGAAGAATCCAAGGTACAAGTTAGAGTCTGACTTTTCCTCTTAATTTTTAATTAACAGGTGACCACTTTTTGAGTTTGTTTAGCATCCATTTTCCTAGATCAAAGGGAATTGTGTTTTCATTGCTCCTATGGGCCCTAAGGGCGGTGTTTTGGAAGGTCTACTGACAGTGGCTCCTTAAAAACTAATTCACATTCTTTGGTATGCTTGCACAATAACATAAAGGAATAGAAATGGTGTCACATTCTACTCCTGGCCCTGTTTATGAAAAGTTTAGTTTCATTTTAGTCTTTGCTATATTCAGCAGTAAAGTATCTGTAGCTTTAATGCAGAAAGAATTTGCCCTGGTCTTAATAAGGACTACAGAAAAATTCCTATTCTTCTGCAAGTTATACATTAATTTATAAGCTTACACTTTAAATTTTGCTTCTCATTCTTTAGTAGAATTTGGTTATTTGGACTTGTAGCATTATTTTATGTAATAAATGCCCAAACTTGAATGGTAAAACATTCACAAATTTAAATGAAGATGGCAGGTGTATATGCAGCAGTTTTATTGATTATTCCATTTTTAGTTTAAGATTATGAATTTTTAGCACTTGCCTTGTTTTATAATTAATGATCTTATTAAAACAAAACTGCAGGTAGCCAGCAGCTGGTACATTCAGTTTAGGGGATAGTAGATTTTTTCCAAAACAAATGATTCAGTACTAATTTAAATCTCATTTTGCTAATACTGAAATTATAACATGCCTGGAGCTAAATATTACTCTTGAAAAAAATTGCATTTGAAATTATTTAAAATTGTAAGCCTCTTGTTAAAACCTCCTTTTAGCTGCAGTTTAATTTCACAAGTAGGACTGCTTCCGTGAGCCAAATAATTTGGGCATTGTTAAGAGGTGTTCTTTGCCCAAGGTAATTGCTATTTGGCTAATGATCTATTTTGAAGCTATTGTAAAATAAGCAAAAAGTAATTGGCACAATGAAGAAAATCATTTTCTTCTAAATCGGACATCACAAATGGTAGCCTAGGGCCCTAGACCTGAAAATTCTCATTTATGTATGTGCTTGATTTACACATGAGTAATCCAACTCCAAAGGCTAGGCTATCTGCTTGTTTTTTGTTTATTTTTCTTTTTCTGCTACTCAATTCTTGCTCCTCCTGTGAAATAAATTCTGATGACTTCCAGCTCCTTAGTAGATTTTCAAGGCAAGGGTGTACTCTGTTTTCAGAAAATGCATGCGTGTTAGAGTAATGGTCATACTGTGGGTTTGGATTCTTGTCTTTTTTTTTTTTTTTTTTTTTAAATAAATAGATTGATCTCCAGTTTGGAATATTTGGGGGAAATCAGTAGTCTATAGGCTGTGACTGTCACTCTGATTAGAGTCAAACAACTTCTTCAAAGCAGGAAGGTTTCAGTGTTTCCCAGAGGTAGTCAAAGCCTACTGTACTTTAATTTCCTCTGGAAATTATTTCTGAAGCGTGACCTTCTGGCTGATATTTTTAAAAATTACTCTCATTGTTACTTTTATATTACATATTCCTAATATGTGCACTTTATACACACTGGCATGTACTCACAGACAACAGGCACAAACATGTCCAAGATATCAGATATCCAATAATTAAATGTCTGTGTGAATAAAACATATTGACTGAAGAATTAATGAATATCAGGAATTAAATACTGCTGCCAAGATTAGCAATGAAAGAGAATAATGAATTTAATTTTGAATGTGAACCCTGATTACACGGAAAGAAAAAAAAGGGTTTAAGTGTTTCTCAAAAGTCAGGAAGCTTGATTAAAATCTATATGTCTTTCTGCTTCAAGTGCCCATGAGTGGGTACTTGCAACAACCTATAATCTGTATATTTTAGGAATTAAAAAAAATTTTTTTTCTTGACTATGATCAAGAAATTTTTTGGAATTTTTTCTTTGGACAATACATCCTTTTCTTAAATCAGTTTTTTTTGTCAGAAGCTGTATGGATAGAACTGCTTTTAAGACTTGGCAATATTTCCTGTAACATACATTTTTGTGAAGAAACAAATTAATTTGCTTCCTTAAAGTCATTAAAAGCAGGACAAAAAATAACTTTTTTGAAAACTGCAAAACATAGACACAGTTTAAAAATTGTTAAACTTTGACTATTGAAGGAAATATAAAACAAATAAAAGAGGCCCAATAGTTTCAGAGAGTTTTAAAGAATATAATGGGAAAATTAGAGAATTTATACCATTCAATGCACAGGTTTGAAGACCTATCTGTAGACAAGTAGCTGTCTGATAAAAGCAATCCTAGAAAACACAGCATAGAGTCTCTCTTTCTTTTAGTTTAAGAATGACTTAAAAGAAGGAAATCATGAGTGCAGTTATTTTTTCTTATCCTGGAGAAAGTGCAGTGGCGACCTGAGCTGAGCTGGTTTTGGAGCCCAGTAACTCCATGTAATACACCACCTCTTCTGTCCTGAGCATATTTTGGATAGGATATTCTGTAGCGCTGGTGCACAGACTAAGGGAATGATAGCTCTGTAAATACATCAAAGGACAAGAAGCGGGTGGTGCCTACTGGGGGTATTTTAGATAGCACAGGACCTGAGCTTGAAAGAATCAGTATGGAAAAAAGGGCAAAGATCTCACCAGTTTTGGCTGACATAGAGTTAAACAGCAGCTTTTATGGTGCTTTAAGTTTGTGCTGGAAACAGTTTTGTAAACAGATATTTTAAAGATTGCTGAGAAGTGCTTACACAGAGTCAAGGCCTTCTCTTCTCTCTCTGCTCTTCTTGTTCTCTCCTCCTCTCCAGCAAGGAGGCTGTAGGACCACAAGAAGCTGGAAGGGTTCACAGCTGGAACAGCTGACCCAAACTGACCAAAGGGATATCCCAGACCATTTTGTGTCATGACTAGCAACAAAATCTAAGGGGAAGAAGAAGGAAAGGGCTGGAGCGGGAAGACAGAATATCTTACAAGTGCACTTACTAGACCCACCTTGCAAAAGTAGCCAAAGAAGGACAAAAAAATTCTAGAAACAAAGTAATAGTGTTTCTTCACTGTCTACAAAGATAGTCTGGCATTTAGAGCTAGTATCTTATTTTAGAATACAAAATAAGAAGTTTAAAATTCAGTACTCTACAATGTCCATAGACACTCTAAATAGTTACAAGTCTTTCTTACTTACTTTCACACAAATGATTGTGTAGAAGTGGCTGTATGTTGCATAACTTGAATTATTAAAAGTGACTTATGGATTGGTAACAATTAATACTTTCTTAAAAATTTTGTCTATATTTATGAGAATCATGAACATGGAGGATTTTAAAAAAGAAAAAATATTTGGTGCTACTGGTTGATATAATATCACTGAAGTTGCACAGTACTGACTATGTATGTATATGTTGAATATATATATAAATATTGACTATTTTCTCTATGTTATCTTTTTCCTAGTAAGAGGCAAAATATTTGTTAAAGAGTGAAAACCTCAGCAAAAAATACCATCAG
Organism: Molothrus aeneus; assembly: GCF_037042795.1. Taxonomy (NCBI): domain Eukaryota; kingdom Metazoa; phylum Chordata; class Aves; order Passeriformes; family Icteridae; genus Molothrus; species Molothrus aeneus. The sequence continues at coordinate 69,938,143 of NC_089647.1, read as the reverse complement.
GAGGTAGTATTTGGACTTTGGAGATCTAGAACATTGTGAATTCCAAAGTAGAGCAAGGAAAGTAGTGGTACATTATTCAATAAAGCATTTTTATGTGATCACAGTGTGTGATATTCACATGCAGTTTCATCTCCCCCTAGTGGAAGGAGCCCTGCGGGATGAAACACCTGATTTCCTCCATATTCCCTTATTTCTGCATAACATTGTGCAACAGAATTAGGTTTCAATACAACAGAAGTTCAGGCTCATTGGATCAGATATAATTTCTCACAGTATTGTATACTATTATCTTTCCCTTAGTGAAAACTTTACTGAATAGTAACAGGATTACACAGATTTTTTTTTTCCCCCAGATAATTAGTAGTTTCAGTGACTGCAGGAAAAGAAGAAATTCTTGCATCTAGAGGCAGTTTATTTGTATTATTTCAAGCTACATTTTTAATATTTATTTCTAATTATCTTTCTTTCAGAATAATGGGGCAACATGCATTTTTTATGTTAGGTTATTAAAATATTAAAAGGGACTTAAACCCTAATTCCATGCTCTACAAAATCACTCTTTCTCTTTCTTCCTTTTCTCTCCAAAAGAAAAAAAATCTTTGAGAAGTCAACTTGACATTCACCCATAAATTAGTAAGCAGTCTGTATAAGAGATTAAGAGGCAAAGTTTAGCTTCAAAAATCAGAGTAGTTGGGTTAGGTTGAAAAAGCTTTAAACTTTTTGACTGTAAATTTTAGAAAACTTTTGAATTATTCTCATATAGAATAAGTGGAGAACAACAGATCATTAGACTGAGAAAGCTAGATATACTAGAGTGACAATTCACTAAAAATAGGATCCAAGAATAAGTTCCTTCACAAAATTACCTGCCTGAAAATTTATTTAATTGCTTGCATAGTTGGCAAGAAAGAATTTTTGTGGGACTACATTTCAAGTGTTTTAATCATAAGTTGTTGAAAAAGTTATTGAGTGGGGAGTGTGTCATGGCTAATCTTCCACATAGGAATTTTCAGGCAATATCATGGGACAGTTTTTACATATATTTTGAAAGGTTATAGAAATTTCTTCCATCTCCTGTCTCATAACCAGCTCTCCCCAGTTTATATACTGAGCATGATTTTCTGTAGCATGGAATATCCCTTTGGGTCAGCTGTCCAGGTTGTGCTCCTTCCCATCTTTCTCTGCAACTCCTCACTGCCAGAGCTTGGGAAACAGAAAAGTTCTTGATTTAGGGTGAGCACTGCTCAGTAATAACTAAAACAATGTATTATCAACATTATTCTCATACTACATCCAAAACCACAGCACTGTAGCAGCAACTAAGAAAATTATCCTAGACAAAACCAGATGATCCCCAGTTCTCCATTCTGAGACAGGAATCCCCAATTGAATTTCTCACTTATTTGTTTCTGTACTTGTAAAAGTTCAACTAGAGCATGAACTGAATAAATAGAGAAGAGAAAACATGGAGAAGTAGAGGTTAGTTTGTCCTGGAGGAGAGGAATTAAGGAGTGGGAAATCCAAGGAGAAAGCTACTTTCTTCCTTCAGGGCTCCAATATATGGCAATACAGAAAATTGAGTTAGATTTTTATAGCAGTACAGAACAAAAGAACAGAAGGCAGTGGTGTCTGACTTGGTGTTGCTGTTTTGGCTGTCAAAAGAAAATGCTTCTGCACCTGCTGCCATTTTTGATGATCAGCTTGTATAGTTTCACTGTCCATTTCCTATATTCAAGTTTCATTCTGTCATTCATAACTAGAGGATGGTCATGTACTGACTACTTAGAGAAAAAGCGGGTAAATTTCATGGGTTTATGGCAGCAGTTATGTTAACTAGGCTTAACTTATCCTACCACAGCAACTAATAAGCATTGCTAAAAAAGGGAGCTGTCCATGAGTCTTCTGTAAATGTGCTCTAAACTCTCTGTGGCCATATAAGGTGAAAATGTTTATAAATTCTTCATGGATTAATCATGTCGAAAGTTAATTGTTGAACGTCTACAATGTCTTAGCTGAATTGCAAATTACTTGAATTATACTAATATATGGATAAATCTATTTGTACTTGCTTACCTGTTAGATATATTAATTTGGGAAATTAATTATCTTTATTCACCTAAATCTCCTAAAAAAAGGGGGCAAAATACACTAAAAGTAGCCCATTTATTTTCTGTGTTTTAAAAACTTTTGAAATTAAATGGGTATATATAGATTCCTTGCTCAGGAAGAGGTTCTGGCCAGGAGACAAGTTGTCCAGACATATATTTGCCTGCTTGTGCTCTGCCCCTTCTCTGTGTCTGCTCCACTTGACTGTGCTGAACAGATGTCTTGGTGTCTGAATGGTAAATTAAAAATCTATCTCATAAACTGAAGTGTGAGAAATCTTTAAGCTATGTTGGTTATTTTCCATCTATTTCTGAGCTCAGCATCCCATATTATACTACATATAGAAAAATATGTAGTGGCTACATTTCTATTGCAAAGTTATACATAAGCAGGGAAACTACCTTGGCACTGGAATTCAATCAACTATACTGTAAAATTGCTGCAATGATATTTTGAACCATTTAACCTGTAATAGCTGGTTTTCTCTCAGAAAATTCCAAACTATTATTTGAGCATTAATACTGACCAGAGGTAAATAATTCTAGATATTTACATGCTTTGAAAAATAAGATAATTCAATTTTTGGGACACTTTTTTTCTCTCTTTTGGGGGTTTTGTGTGTTTTATCATTTTGTGTCTGTTTACCTCATGACTCAAACTCAATTAATTTATTAGTAGTGTTGTAATCCATGAAGATGAGACATGAAAAAATATGGCAGGATGGTGATGTATCTATCCATTATATATTATGGAGTAAAAGGTTATGCCTCTGAGCTGAGGATGCCCTGCACTACATCCTTCATTTCTGGCACAAGTGTATTTTGCTTCAGTCTCAGCTCCATGTTGTGGGGAACTGTGCTAGCTCACCACTCCACTGCACATGCAAATTTCCTTCCACAGGGGGAAAATAAAAAAATATGTTCTAGCAGGTCTCTTCATGGAGATAATTGAAGCATATTTTCCTTGCAAATGAAATGAGGCCAACAAGTCCAATCTGCCTAGAGCAGGATGTACTGAAATGCAGATCCAGCCGCAGGGTGTGCTGGAGATTTCTGGATGTTATACTGTGAAAAATAATTGAAGGATTTTTATGAGGTGCATAAAAGCCTTAAAGCACCCATATTTCTTCACTAAGATTTATATAATGAAAAATTAAAGAGAAATATTCAAATTAGTTGGCAGAAAGGATGATAAGGAAAATACAGGAATGCATTTGTATAAATCATCCAGACACCAGAAAAATATAACCAACAGCATTCGACTAACCCCAGTTTTTTGCTGACAAAAAGAGACACAGAAGCCCCAAGAACACTGTGATTACCTCAGAATTCCTGGGTCAAGACTTTTAATTATTTAAAGCTAGAGAATACTTTCTTAATACCTGAAGTAACTATTTGAATCTGTTCACAAACGTGACACAGTTACCACTGATTAATTGGCTGAGACACAAGTGCTGAATAGAAGTGATCTTGTAGATCAGAAATGAAGTGTGGTGGCAAAGCTGTATGTGAAAAATACATCAATATATTCCACATAATGGTTAATTTATGACAGTTATTAATGTCGTACTTCCAGAAATATTTACATTTGTTCTCAGCTATTATATTTTTAATTATATTCCAGTTTAATAGCCTTTAAAAAAAAAAACAAACCATGAAATTTTCCATAATTAATGAAGTAGATAGTATATACTGAGAACCTCATTATCCTTACCAAGTATAAAAACCTTGTTAAGGTTAGTTATTTTAGGAGTGGATTTTATTTTTCTTTTAGATCATAGGCTGTTCCAAACTTCTTTCAAGGCATAATAATTATCATATTCAGCATTCCCTGTTTTTGAAAGTTAGTAATAATTTCAATAAAGTTGAACTACATTAACCAGTTTAACATTGAAATATTTTGATTAATGTATATAAATGTCTTTGGATTCTTTCTGATATTAGGAAAAATGTGAGAATATCAGCATTCATATGAATAATATGGTATTAAATGGTGAAAGCTGATGAAATTTTAACATAGCATTTATATGACCTCCTAAATACAGTTAAGTATAGCTTATGAGCTAGACACCCACATGTGCATTTGCATTTCCCTGGGCCTGGAGACTAAGCAGAACAGAACTAATCCAGCTCTATTATGCAAAAAACCAGAATTTCAATAGCTTGTTTATGAGAAGCACTCTTTCTGTATTTGTGTAGCATGTGTTGAGGGAATATCTGCTACTAACAAGAGAATTACAAATATTCATAAATTCATTTGTTTCTCACTTAATCCCTGAATTTATATGAAGATTTACTCAAAATATTTAGTGGGATTATACAATTTAACTGCTCAGTGTTTTTTAAAGAAAAGACTGCCTTCCTATCCTTTAGTACCTTCCTCACTGCATTATTTTCAACATGAATCAATAGTAAAGAGAAAAATATTAGTATTATGCTGGTTTATTTTTGCTGTAATATTGCTTAAACTTTTCACTGCTCAGAACAGTAAAACTCTAAAACTTCTTTACTGTTGATTGTAGTTATTGATTCAAAAATTATCCATGCTCCAGAATTCTTTCATGGTTTTAGTACATTAATAAAATCAGAGCAGTGGTGGAGCAATGTTCAATATTATTGTGCTACAAAGTCACATAATAAATAGTCAGCAATTTTAATTTAGGTCACCTCAAATTCCAGTTAATAAAACTAATGCATTGTGAGTTTGAGCTAAAAGTAAAGATTTTGCCAATAAATAAAAGAAGTGACCTAATATCAAGAGTCTCTTGAAAAAATGTATTCTGATAATATAAAATAATTCAATTATTAAAATATATAACATAATGTATAATTTATAACACAAGCATAATGAAGACTATAGGAGGAAATATGTTGCTGAAATATAATGTATATTAGTATACAGTTAATGAGTGAAGAAAATCATAATTTGATATTATCATAGTAAGGCAGGTTAGCATTAGGAGAACACAGATAAAATTTGTATTTTTAATGAGATATTGGGGATTTTTGTACAATTCATTTTAAAGAGAATAAATTTTTCTGTTGGGAAATTTTATTCAGCTGTGTTTTGCTATATTTATATTACAGGTCTGATTTTTTTCTGATTTTTTTAAATGCCTTGTCAAAATTTTCTGTCCAAAATAAAGCATGGAAATTCTGAAAGGTTACTCAGGACACCTGAAATGTAGCTACTTTAACATTCCACATGTCCTTACCATTACTGATATGATCACATTGCATTAAAGTCAACTTTTTGACAGTAGTTCCTGTGACACCATACTAATTTAAAAAAGCAGAAATGTCATTATGCTAAGCAAGTAATCACACAGTAAGGGAGAAAACTATCAAGGGTAGTTAATGCTTCAGGGCAAATCTGCTGCAAAAATTATGCTGGGAAAGAAAACCACAGACAGAAGCCAAATACATGATGTGCATTAAACTAAATACCACAATGGGAGACATGAGAAGTGGATACATTTTCCCTGAAGAAAATTTTCTGCTGGCCGTTGGGTTGATGGAGGTTTCTTTTCCTGTCTCTTGAATGCACTGAAATGGCTCTTTCTGACTCAAATCCAACAAAATGGCTCCACAAAGTCTGCTCATAAAATTTAGTACTTCATTTATACATCTGTACATCTCTCTGGTCTTATAGTCATTTCACAATCTGCCTACTATTTACTCCTTTTAATAATTCTGCTTTTAGAATGCTATCTTTTAGGAGGAATGTTTTTTTTTTCTGTTTAATGGAGACAGGTGTGGTTTTGGTTTTAGCCCAGTAAGGATCTTATACATAACATAACAGGATTATTTAGGATATCAGGATCAGATTGTATAAAAATTCTACATTCATCATTTGATGTTTTATATAAATGTAACTTAAGTTTACATGATTGTATAGCTACTTTAAATAAAATAAAAAAAATTCTAGTAGTCATTAAAAGGTTATTGCCATCATACAAACTTTTGTCGTTGCATTTTCTGTATAACATATTGGAAAACACACAATTGACATACAGATTGTCCTATGTGAAAGGGATTTTTTCCTTTGGGGATTATTTGATTTTTTTTTTCTTTAATTTACCTAAAAATATTTGCTATCTCTATTCTCAGCCTTAATGCATTTTTGAAATATCTCCTTTTGTAATTAAACTTTGTTTGTTATGTTTCCATTTTTCTTGACCAGTTGAAAAATCAAAACTACAGAATGTAATAGCAGTTTCCACTCAATTTAGCTGAAAAGGGGAACTTCCATCTTTTAGTGTTGTGGACTTTAATGCTGCTTCGGAGTTTCCAGACACGTATCTGTGCAACTCAGTGGTGAAATAAGTAAGGATGTGTGTATGCTTTGCAGTATGTTGGGCCTTATGAGGAGGATAAGTTATGAAAATGTTAAGTCACATTGTTTATTGAACTTTGTACTCTGAATCTTTCACATAAAAAACTCAAAACATTTTTCTCACCATTCACTGGCCTGTTGCCATTTTTTCCCTAATTCTCCCTAATTTATGCTAAAAAATATATCTGTCTTCAGCAGGTGTGCAGGAGAAAACATGGATTCTTTTATGAACATGTCTTTCCATGGCTTTACTTGACAATGTACAGACATTCATCTGACTTATTTGAATGGAAGTCAATTGAATTGTTTAACAACAAGTTCAAAAAATGGGTTTTCATTAAAACATTATCATTTTAAAAATGCAGAGTCAGCTTATTAAGCTTACTCTTATTACAATTAAAAAAGAGTGAGCACTGGTAACCAGCTGAGGGAGCTTAATGTTTCACTAAAAATTTTTGGAAGAAATCAATGTACAAAAATACTGAATCTAAAAAATGTGGAATATTTATATATTGTTTCTTTAAAACCATCTACAGCTATGTCTGGTGCGTTTTTTAAAGAATCTAATGCACTAAGAAGCACACAATATAATTATTATCTGTATGCTTGAAGAAAATATGTTATTATGTATACATAGAAAACACAAATTAACAGAACTGAAAAGGACAAAATATAAATGAGTTGGAAATTGCACTTCATAGTGGAATGGGCTGCCCAGGGAGGGGGTGGAGTCACCGTCCCTGGAGGGGTTTAAGGAAAGAGTGGATGTGACATTTGGTGCCATGGCCTAGTTGACAAGGAGTTGTTCAGTCGCAGGTTGAACTCAGTGGTGTCAGGTCTTTTTCCAAGTTAATTGATCCTGTGATTCTGTGATGTGGGGAAGTAATAGTGTAGAAGTTTTATCTAGGGAACTGAATGAGAATTGTCATTCTCCTATAAGATGTCACATCTCCTGTAGGATTTTATAGCACTTCTATCCTCCATTAAATTTTACAGGAAGGTAAAAAAAGCCCCCTAGAAGAGGTAGTAAGTTATAAAAGACTTTTCCCATAAAGGTTAGTAAGTCCCAGAGGCCTGATAGGCACTGAAGCAAAATGCATGATGCTGGTCTGATGAAAATCACAAATTTTACACAGACAATTTCTGACTCAAGAATCAGTGTGTGCTTGATTCCCTAGATGGTGTGGATTACATTAGTCAGTGTTTCTCTCCAAGAAGGTATTTGCCTATGGTATTATGATGTTATCAGTTATTTATATTTGTTGGCTAAATGCTGTTCTTTAGCAGCTAAAGTCAAGATTTCTGGAGATCTACCTGTAAGATCAAAAACTATTAGATCACTGTGTACATACATGCCAACAGAAAAATTATAGCTTTAAATCTAGGGCCGTAATTTATTTCTGATCTCATCTATGGATTATATATGGAGTATAACTTGAGAAGAGAACAAAAGTAAGCAACACTCTACAGAGTCATTGAGTATATTTAAACTACTGTTTATTTATAGAATCATAAAATCATAGAATGGCGTGGTTTGAAGAAGATCTTAAAGATCATCTAGTTCTAACCCCCCTGCCATGGCCAGGGGCACCTTCCACTAGTCAAATTGATCAGGCCCCTGTCCAGCTTGGCCTGGAACAGTTTAAGGAATGGGGCATCCACCACTGCTCTGGGCAAACTACTCTAGTGCCCCACTTCCCTCACTGTTTAAGGTTTAGAGTCTCATCTACTGCACTAAACTGAGTTATATCCATCAGCTTGATGCGGGTGCACTGAAACCAAACAATATATACTATAATTTGTAAAATTGTTAGTGCCTAACTTTTAGAAATTCTCTTCTTTCCTATGGAAAGAGTCTACAATAAATGAAAAAAGAGCCAAGATGATAGCAGTTTTGATTTTGATAAATAAATTATATGGTAATTAATTAAAAATAATGATGGGATTCAACAGAATATGTCTATTATACTAAATATATGAAAGTCAAAGGCAATCAGGGATCCTGAGGTGTACAGATACAGCTTCTCATGCCTCCAAGACTTTCAGATATTTCCTTCTAAAGCAGATTTGTATGAGAAAGAACTAATTGACTTGGACATAGTTAATGTGCTGGCTACTGACAATGTTATAAGAAAACATTTTCTTCCTGTTAGAGTTTGAAATTGCGACACTTGAGAAGAGGCAGATCAAAAACTCCCACTTGTGATGTACACTCTTGAGAGAATCTAAATTTTTTAAGTCTTTTATAGTCTTTATTAATTTTTCTGAAGCAGTATTTCCTTGGATACACATGAAAATGGATCTTTAAAAAAAAATTTCCTATGTCAATTCTGCTGAAAACCACCAGAACACTTGTTACAGGCTGATCAGAACTCCTGACCAGTCTTTTTGGATAAGTTATCATGAATGTGACAGTCATTCTCTTTAAAATATTCCCTGCAGGGTAGAACAGTATAGTAACTGTCACTTACTTGTGGCTGAAAGGAAGCTTTTAAATAAGTCCTTTTGTCCTTGTCCCTAAAAAGAAATAACGAAGACCACAGGACAGTGCTCCAAGCATGGGATTAGATGCACCATCACACATCAGGTCTGCTATGGACATAACTCTACCCATTAGAATTAACTCATTACCAGTGTTTTTTAACATTGATGCAGGGACAGAGTGGGAGCACCTTGCTACCACACTTAGGTTACTACAAAATGCAACATATAACAAGTTACACAGACCAAAATTTATATATATACATGTGTATTTATATACCTATACCTGCACATACATGAAGGATAATTCTGTATAAAGAAAGGAGATTTAACATGAGAGTTAGGCACAAATGCAGCTAAAATTACACTCATCTGTTTGAAGTGTAATATTTAAACTGGATACTTGCGATTCCAGTGATTGCAAAATAGTCTTAAAAATGCTTCATTTCTTTATGTGTGTCTCATTGGTTTGTCGTGGCCTGTTACAGTAGTACCATTCAGGACACTTTGTGACATGATACAATGTGACATATTCTGACCAAAAAACAACATGACTTCACACAGCATGTCAGAAATTTGCATGAAACACACGATTATTTTTGAAGTACCAATATGAATTTCAACTACTAAGTATGACTTCTGTTTGCATAAAACCTAAAAATTACAACACTGTGAGGTTATACTGGGGAATTTAGAATATCTTAATTGATCAAAATACTACTGAGAAGTTTAGCAATGAGTTATAGATGAAGAGTCATTTAAATCTTATCTATAGATCCATACACAGTTTATTAAAAAAAAATAATTACAAGGTTAAAAAATAATCAAGCATAATTTCGCCTAATTGTAAATCAATACTTTCAACTTTTTTCATAGCCTGCAAAAACATTTAAAAAATGCGTTAGTTGTTAGTCCTTTTATATTTGGTTAATGGACTTTTTGCTGTCAGTGCTGTCTTCAGAGGACATCACCCTTAATTACTCTCCCTACTCATTTCAAAAAAGACTTTAGGGAGTGGTTTATTAATCACCAAACAATTTTGCTATCATTTCTGTCATAATTAAAAAAAAAAAAAAAGAGAAGAAAAGCAGTATGAAAAATGGTTTTGCTGGCTACATTTTGCCCACTCTTATAATGTGTATTTTTATAACATTACTGGTTTATGGCTACTTTATTAAAATTTCATTTATAAGATAAAGGATGAAAGTATACTTTCAGAGATATTTTCTTAGAAATTGCTATAGAGAAGTGAAGAAAATTTGTTTTATACAAAGGTACTTCAGATGCAAGCTATTTCACAGTTCTTATTAAGAAGAAGCATTCAGCCTTAGATGGAGACATTATCTTTCCCTCATTATGTTTGTCTCATTAAGTACAACTCAGTCTTGAAAGAATTTTGACATTTTCCTATAAATCAAAGAGTCTAGAAGTAAAAAATTTGATAACCCTGCTCCCAGATCCTTTTCTCTAAAATAGAGATGGATTTGACGGACTGTGTTTTGAGACCAGGTGGAAATTAAGCTGCATGCTGCCCCTCACTCAACCTCCCCGTCTCCCTCCCCACCCCAGGGGAATGGGGAGGAGAACAAAAGTAAAACTTGCATGTTGAGATAAGAAGAGTTAATTAATTGAAAATAAAGTCAAATACAGTAATAATGGTAAATAATAATGATACCAATAATGATACCAATAATGATACTAAGAGGGGAAAAATAAGTGATTCACAAAACAATTTCTCATCCTCCACTGACCGATGCCAGACTCTCCTTCCCACCATATAATCCATGACTGTGGCTTTCATCCCTGGTAAGAGTCTTTCAAGCAGGAACAATGGTATGAGGTATCAGATTGTTGCATGTTGCACATTTGAGTCAGTCCTGATTGCAATAGTGCTGCTCTCATTCAGTTTTATCCAGGTTCCTTCTTCACTGGTGTGTGTGTGATGATCAGAGGGAAGACAGGCTCAGATCCCCAGAATGCCATAATTAATGCCTCAATGAGTGTCTAAATCTCAATTAATTGAGATGCTTTACATTTTTAACTTTTTTTTAAATCTACCTTTGTGATTATTAATTTCTATTAATGTACTAACTGTGTGGGTAGAATGTCTGGATAAATATTTTCTCTCTCTGAATTTGAAGACTTTTTTTTCTTGTTTAAAAAAATACCTTTTTTTATCTTATTTCTGGCTTGAAGTAAGGATACTACATTTTAGTTATAAATCAGAGAAAACGTTGAAGAATACTTTCAGTTTGAACTAAGTAATGAAAGTTTTAAATTGTTTCATATCTTTTGAGATAGAAAATTAATTTAAAGAAGATTTTAAATACTTTTCATGCACAGATGAGTTGGGTTCATAGCTTCAGGTCTATCAAAGTTTTCCCAAACAAAAAGTGTGCTATGAATTCTTTATATTTTTGTTCTGCTTTACCTTTCTCAAAGCTGCAATGGGAATATTCGTTTTTGATTGATCTACACATGAAACAATACTTTATTCAACCCAGATACAATTCTCTCAAAAAGTAACTAGGAGAGCAACTCAGTAACACCCCTCAGCAACTCATGGTACTTGTCTTATTAAAGTTCATTGTGGTGTAACAGAGGGACAGGATGGAATTTTGAGAAGGAAAACATTACTCATTTAATCTTCTTCATACTTCCCCCACCCCTCCCCGTCCCCCACCTTCCAGTCCTGAAATATTAATGTGCAAAACCCAAGACTTGACTAGTATTTCTAGAATATTAAATATACCTTGAATCTTTTTTCAGATGAAGCCTTGATGATTTAAAAAACATTTTTAGAAGCTGCATAACTATCATCCAGGATATAATTACATAGTTTTTGGCTTGCTTTTCATCAGAGAGCATCATAATAGAAAGAAGTTCCCTAGAAATAACATCAATTCTTACTTTTTTCTGTATCATTATTATTAGTATCAACATTATTAGTAATATTGTCATTAGTTTCACACGTCACCTATCCAGGTATGTAATGAAATGACATTTCGTGGGGCTTTTTTTTTCCCTTTGGTTTTATTCCTTAATAGATTACCTCTCTCTTTATCCTTTCCATTCAGAGGAGTACAGATATGTGATATTCAGAAGATATGTGACTTAGTCAATGCTTTGTTACCTTCTTTTTATAGGGGTTGTCCAAAGAGTAATAAGGAATTGATAATGGAAGGAAGGAAGGAAAGAAAAGAAAAGAAAAAAGAAAAAAGAAAAGAAAAGAAAGATAGATAGATAGATAGATAGATAGATAGATAGATAGATAGATAGATAGATAGATAGATAGATAGATTATGGTTAGTCATTAGCATCAATCCCTAGGAGACAAAGGATTGCCATGTTAATATTTCATCCTAAATCATAGATCACCTTGAAATCACTTTTATATGTTTGCTAATCCATTCTACACCTTGTTCTTAACTACCTTATCATACCATCTTGCATTCTAATTTAAAAAGCACCAGGTATTTACATGTTTTGGAAAACTGGGGTTTAATCCCTTTATGTCTCTAACACTGGCGTTAAAGACCTGGCAAGGTTATACCACTTCAATGAACACCAAATAACTTCTCCTAACTTCTTATAGCCTTGGGCCTGTTGTGTTCTCTTTGTGTTTTCAAGGCCCTTGTTATATCAGGTGTATACTGTGCTACACTTAATTCTGATTCTGAAGTCATAGATGGCTCATTTAATGAAAAAGAACTGAACAATAGTGAATTAATTCTTTATTTTGCTTTGCTTGAGCAAGCAATTTTTGCTCACCCTGTAAAACTGCCTTCACCTCAGGTGGGTTTTTCATTTTTACTCTTCCAATTCTCTCCCACAAGCCACTCTGTATTTCAGCCTGAATTGCTTCTAGTAGAGTCCAGGGTAAGAAAGCAAAAAGGGCCTTTGCATAATATCCACAGATGTTTAATTCAGCTGCCCGGTAAAATGTTCAGGGTCCCAGGCACATTCATGGGGGGACTCCAGGCTTCTCTGTCCTGTCCCGAGGGGCCAGGGGTGACCCTGGTCTTGGGGCAGTACAAAGATGAGGGCCAATCAGGAAGGGAGTGGCTCAAGGACACAGAAACAGGGGAAGGAGCCAATGGGGTCTTAACAGCTTTTTGAGGGCCACTTCTTGTGTCTCCCTAACCTAGGGGATGCCCCCCAGGGTCTTCACAACTCTGGGGAATGACTGAGTGAATTAAGGAAAGCAAATAAAAATCTAGGAAGATTGTAAAAAATCCTGAAATCTGTTATATCTGTTTTGTTATCTGTGGTCTTTTACAAAAACCAGTGACTCGATGTTTGCTAAGACAGAGTCCTGTGCCCCCTAACACATTTTTCTGTTGTAATGTGAGGAACTTGAACTGGATGCTCATATATCTCATATATAAAAGTAAAAAGTTCATGTTCACAAGCTTAAATGGGAAGTTGTCTGCTTGCAATATGAGGGGGATCCTTGTATCTTGCTTAGTCACCCTTCTTTTTCTGCCATTCTTGTGTTCATCCTGTGCAGTCAACACGGATGTCTTTAGTCCATGATGGTCATTAGCTGCTGAGGTTGAGGTGGTAAGACTTCAGAGCAGTTTGAGGAAGGAAGCTAGAATCAAGTGGTCCCTTTCTTTCACTCCTGATTGTCCCACCACAAATCTCCATTTTCCCCTTTGTGACTGACTATGCAATGTATTTCTCTCTCTATGCTTAATTTTCTCATAAAATATTAATAAACTCTTAAGTAATAATTATGTTATTAGCATTGTTAGCATGCTACAAAATGATTGTGAACTGCTTCCATTACATTATTTCAGTATGTCTGTGCCTGGGTCTAAAGTAAATATTTTAACAACTTACTTAATATTTGCCCATACTTTATAGTTGCACCAGGGCTCTACTTTGGCTACTTCATAAATTAATAAATAATAACTCTTCCATAGAAGAACTACATCCATATAAATTAGTGAGAAAAGATGATGTAGTTGAAAATTTGACCTAACTTGAAGGGGAAAAGATTTCAGTGAATAGGAAATACTTATCAAGTGTAAGTAGTAAATATAGCAAAATAGTAAAAAAATATAATACAGAGAGGATCAAAATTTCATTAAGCAAAAGGTTCAACATCAACAAGATACAAAGACACTACTATGTTTTCAGTAGACCTTTTTAAAAATATTTATTTTTGATCATCAGATTCAAATTAACTGTCAAATTATCATGGTCTTGTTTTTTTAGGGTTTTTTTTTCTGTTTTCATTCTTTCTATGTGTATTTTTATGCAATACAAGTAATACTTATCTATATATGTATTGACTATACATTCACATAGTGCTAAATTTGAAATTGTCACAGTTAATCTTTTTCAAATACAAAACTATATTAATGTATTATAATTTTTATAGTTTGTAATTAAAAAATAAAAGAATTTATTAATGCTTCAAATATGGATTACACTGACTACCTACCCATTGAATCTCTTAAATCCATTGTATAGGATAAATCACTAAAGCATTTAACAAGGAAATATGTTTGAGTACCTAGTTTTACTGTATTAGATAATTTCATCTTGCATAAATATTTTGATTACCATTAAATATGTTTTCCTGTTATTACGCACATAGGAAAACTTTTCTGCTATGGTAAGATATGATGCAGTAAGTTACCCTTTTTTTTTTACCTTGCACATTAAAATCATTCTTCTGCCTAAAAAGAAAAAATTATGTTAAGTAATAAATCTTCTGTACAGTAAATTATGTGCATGATCATAAACTATGTTTTATAAGTTGCAGTCTGTTAACATTCTGTTAGGAAATGACACAGAAAAACTGTCTAATAGAAGAGGTGATCTTGAGAAGTCCCATGGTAGAGGTAAAGAGGCTCTGTTATGATGTATTGGGGACATTAAAAATTGGTCTGGTTGCTCTTCTAAACAAGCCCCTTAATGAAAATGATTATTTAATCAGAATATTATTGTTTCTAAAGGCCTAACCCTGAGTTCTGTGAGATTTCTCATTTTCTGAGAAAATATGACCCTGCAATTTGATGTTTGAGTTAGTATAAAGTCATTTTGTTCTGTTTTGATTGTTGTTAGGTTTTACACCTTCAGTGAAAAAAAGTTGAGCCAGAGTTGTTTTTTGGGTTTTTTTTTTTTTCCTCAGTGCATTTAAGTATGAATTACATTAAATTTGAAAGGACAGAAAAATGCCACCAATTCTCTAATCATTAGCAGAAGCAAAACCACTTCTAGTGTAATAATTATGCAGGCCAAATATTTATTAATAATGGGACCAATCTAATTATATATTTATATTTCTATATTATCTCTCATGTCTACTCCAGCAGATATTTTAAATGAATAATGAATTACTTACAGGAAGTGGAAAAACTCCAAAAACAATCAGTTACACAGCTGTAACTAGCGATTAACCAGTTCTCAGGAAAGTAAAAGACTACTCTGAACTTTTTTTTTCATTATGAACGCTCAGCTCATGTCCTTTTAATAAGAATTACTCTATAAGGGAAAAAAAATAACAGATTTCTCAGTTCTTATTATAGGCTAAGAGCTAAAGTGACCCGTAAGTAGCCTAGAGAGCGATTATAGATAATTTGTGTGGTTTGCTAAGCTTTTCATTCTGTCATGAATGGGCAGACTTAGCAGCAAAGACAGAGGTTTCTGAGAGACCACTCCCCAGGGGAATGGTCACAGCACTAAGCCTGCCTGAGCTCAGGAAATTCTTGGACAATGCTCTCAGGCACATGGTGTGATTCTTGGGGTGCCTGCACAGGGCCAGGAGTTGGATTTGATACTGATGGGCCCTTTCCAGCTTGGATATTGACACTGAGTTGAAAGTTTACATATCAGTTGTTACCACTGTGTCTGTTAATCTGAAGTAACTGCAAAAAATACGCTTAGAATGGTTTTGTCCTTAATGATGCTAGAAATAGTTTCATTCTTCTATTTCAAAGAAAGGAGCAGTTTATAATTTTTTCATTCCTTTGTTAATGTTGTTTTGAGTTTATCTCTTGTATTGGTCACTAAAGTAATTATTTCAATTGAAAATTATTTCTGTATGTCCCACGGTGAAGCAATCATGATTGTTTATTATGAACCTGTATTAATGTCTTTATGATTCTTAAATTTATCCTTACTTGCACTACTGAATTTTTTTAATCCATATTTTCTCCCATGAATAATACAAGTCTCACAGAACACTCTTTATGCAAAATGTCATGAAATCAAGGAAGGAAGAGCCTGATACAGCTCTCTTTTAAATGTGCTTTGATTTTATTGTTTAAATTCTGGGATAAAACTATCTTATGAGCTAAGGATAAGCTAGAGCAAAAGTTAGGAAAGATGTTTCCATCTGTAGAACTCAAGAAATTTGCAGGTTAAAGAGACTAACAGAGCCTATCTTGCACGATGACATATGTTCATGCAGAGAAAGGTGATTCCAAAACTACAAGCATTAGTTTGCTGCTTACATCTTTTTCTATTTTCTAGGCCTTCATATAAAGGTGAAAAAAATCTCTCTCTCTATTTATATCTCTATATATATATCTCACACATTTGTATGTAATCAACAGTACCAACACTAACATTGTTTCCTCTAGCTCAGTTCCACTTTCACTTTTTGGAACTTGAAACTAGAAACTACAGGGCTCTTTTAAACTGTTCTGTTAAAGTGTTTTGCAGAAAAATAAAATGGAATGAAAAGCAGAATATATTATATTGGGTTCATGTAGTAAGGTATTGGTAGGGAGGAGACTGCCCTAATTTATGGCCATCCAGAAATTATCATAAATGGTTTAAAGTTCTATCTATCTTGTAAGCAAAATTTATCAATTGCTGTTGACTTTTAACTATCATTTTTAGTTTTAACTTTTATTGCTTGTATATAACGATACAAAAAAGAGATTTGAGGAGTGATTTTTTCATATCAAGAGAGCTTTTATATTTATGGGCATTAAACAATACTTCAAGCAGAAAAGGCAGAACAATGTTAAAATTATGATATAGCTTGTCAACAGCCAAGATATAATTAATGAGGACATCCTTTGACCCACTGCTGAAATTATTACTAGTGAAATACTTCAAAAGCTGTAGAGAGCTTAAGTGGTTATAGACCACATCTGATTTACTGCTCTGGATATTTCCTCTTTGCACAGCCTGTGCAAAGAGGAGTTTTTTTCTTTTATTTTAAGGTGTTGTTGAAGACTATCTTACACCAGCATTTTGTTGAAAGTTAAGCTCAAATGGATTGAGAGGTGGACTTTAATTGTCTACACCCAGGCAACTATTTTCTTTTAAGATGGCTGGAATTATCTGAGACAAACCTTGTAGGCACCAAGTAGGGCCTACCAGGAATTATGTGCTCATTTTTAACAGGGCTTGAAGCACAGGCAGGTTAACCAGAGGTATTTAAACACACAGTATATGTTTCTGTATGGGCAACTGAAATGAGTGCTAAACACCCTCTAAATGATAAAAAACAATTAATAAGAGTTGCAGTCCAACCTGTCACTCTTGCTTTCTAATGTAATAATTTTAATAGTGAGAATAAAAATAATGATTAAAAAAGAAATTTAAAATAATATGAGAATAGAGGAAAATACATAAAAATTGAAGCAAAGATAAATATGAAGAACAGCTCTTTAGATCTTTGAGTAGAAAGTAAGATAGCCATGGTCAAAATCGTTGCTGAAGCAAATCATGTCATAGGCAGCTTACCTATGAGTAACTTCTGCAATGTTTGGTCAGATTCAAATATACACCATTCTTCATGACATGGTTCTTTTGAAAATTTAATACAACTTTTAAGTCTTTAGCTGTTTTAATATGCTTTAATTACACCTAAGGAGTCAAAAAGATTCCTTTGGATGCTTGAAATGAGAAACAGATATTCAAAATGTTTATAATAAGGCTCCGATAAGTCTGAGTACTGCTTCACCATTTAGCTATTTCCATTGTTTTCCTTCACCTTTTTTTTAATCAATAAATTTCCAGGTATTAAGTATGATTATGTTACTGAAAACAGTAAAATAACTTAAAGTTTAATCAGTCTCTTAAGCTTTCTGATTTGTGTTACTGACTGTTTCATTAGCTGGAACCAAAAGCAAAAAAATAGGTCAAAAAATCCAGGACAGGATATAGTCACATGCAAAAGATCATTGCGAAAGTATTTTTGAGTACTTACTTTTGTATGTTGTCGTCAATATTCTGTTTGGTTTTATGACAACAAGTGAAAGAGAAAAGAAACAATCTTATTCCCCACTGAATTTTCTTCCTTATTCCTTGGGCAAACTTCAGCATGATAGTTTAATACATCTTTTCTCACCGTGATTTGTCAAGATTGTCAAAATCACCAAGTACAGATGCTTTATTTTCAAGGTTTTCTCTGTCTTCTTTTATGTTTTGTTTTGATTTAGTTTGGTTTTTTTGTTTGTTTGTTTTGTTTTGTTTTTAATTATTTTCAGTAGTAGCCAGAGTAAAAAACAAACATGAAGATCAACATCACAATAAATGAAAATATATCAAGCAGTCATGGCATTAGTGTGTATGAGATAGCTTTTCTTCACAGCCATAAAATAAAGAATATAGCCAAGTTAAAACATATATCCTTTATGTGGAAATACCTGACTGATTATGATTTGCTATTTATCATTGTGAGTGATAGGAACTTCAATTTACAAGTGGAACTGTTATGAAGAGATTATTAGTCACTTAACTATGAATGGCAACAGACTAGGCCTGTCATAGAATCACCATGGGTAAAATTCAGTCTGGAACAGAGAGCCAAGAGACTTTCATGTATATCATTCATGCTCCACTTCAGTCACATTCTAAGGGTTTTACTGGAGGATAAATGGAGCATGGGTTTTGTTTTGCATTTCTGAATGGGATTGCACTCTGCTTGAGAATATTCTAACTACATTCTCTGCAAGGTTTTATATGGTGCTCGTGGCTTCTGCATCTGAGCAGCAATGCATTAAAGGCAGGAGTAACATCTGTGGAGTGCAGGTTCTGTCATTTTCTTCTCAGACATGGTTGAGATGCAGTTGTTTTTGAGCTATTATTTCCAGAATGTTATAGGCAGACATGAACTGTCATCTGTTTACTGTTGTACTTAATGGAGATGCAATTTAAATTGTGGAGACAAAGCCAAAGGTAGCAAATTCAAGCACATTGCAGAAAGTAGTGTTATTTGGTACATTTCACCATTTCTCTGGGAAAATTCTCTCCAAACAAACTTCACACATAACAAAAGCTTTTTTTCTAGGAAGCCAGACATAGCACTGAGTTCTTAGTTTTTTATTTCCTAAATGCTCTTTTCACAGGACCTGGGACAAACCTTTTTCTCCAGCATTTTGTTGGACTTGATGAAAATAGCAGTTATTCCCACTATCTGTAATAGTTCCTCTGCTTTTCAGATTAGCCCCTCTTCCTCTACCAACTGATAATGGTCCTTGGCACCTCTGCAGTGCCCTATATATACTGCCACATTCTGTTGACAGCTTTCAGTTTCTGATAATTCTTACTGCTTCGCTGACCTACTTCCAACTCTGGATCTCAAAAATCAGCTTGACCCTGATGAAATATAGACGACATTCAGAACTGGACTGTTGCTGATAAAAACTCACATATCAATGACGGATCTTAGTGAACTCTGGAGATAGAAAGTCCTGATGCCAAATAAGCCTCGTGGACGTCAGACTTAAACTTTACAGTCACAGAGAGGACTGTGAATCACCTGGTGATCCAGAAGAAATGGTGGCAGAGAAAGAGCCCATGAAATGCAGCAGCAGTTCAGGATTGCAGCAAGAAAAACACCTCCTGAAGATCAAGACTATCTACATTAACAAACATTTTGCTAAGCTTAGGTAATAAATGAAACTCAAATTCAGCAGAAAGAGAAGCTGTGAGAGTTTCAACAAACAGAAGCCTGCCTCTCAGAATTCTTTTTCAGCTTGTGAGAATCATTGACACAAGCATAAGCGTATCTTTGGTTGAATTTTCTCAAACACTCTCTTTTTTCTTGTATTTCCATCAAAACATTGACTCTTTCCAATATGGACTGTGCTTGTGAGTATAGGCTCTAACCTTCTTTTCTCTCTGAGGAAAGAATGTAGCTGTTCTAGGTATTCGAAAGTGGTTTAGGACTACTCAAGTTAGTTAATTTTAAAAAAGTAATATTAGAATAGAGATCCTGTTCCTGCAAGGGTACAGGAGGAGAACCAGTTCTCGTTCTGTATCTAGGTAAAAGAAAACTGACACAAATAACAATGCTACTATTAGAAATAGCTATGGTTTATGCTATGCCTATCTAAAGAGTATTTTCTCTTTAGATCCAAGGTAAGAAGTTACAAAAGTTCAGGCCTCTATCACTTTACAGAACTCAGCAAAGGAATCTACAAATAATCTATATTAATGAAATTAGCTTTATCTAAATTTGCACAGGATTAGTAACAGTATGCTATGCAGGATTAAGTATAAAGGACCCTTGGATCTGGCTTAGATGTCAAGAAATGTCTCTTTTAAAACTGAAAACCACAAATTTATTTTCTTTTTATATCCCCTTCTTGAACAAATGGACATATGTGATGTGTATGGTTTGAAGGTATGCCTGTACCAGCCTGAGCAGGTGCTGCCATGCCATCTGGGTGCTGTCTGGTAATAAGCTGATATACAACTACATCTTTACTGCATGAATAGAAAATGGTGGTGTTCAGCTACAGCGGCATAAAATTTGTAAGAATTCCATATAATTTAGACTTGTAGCCCTCTCATGAAATTTTCCTGCAAGTAGCTGTTGAATTCACATAGTCAGAGGGCATTTACCTAGGAGGAAACTGTGCCCTGAGAAATCTGTATAAAGGCTTTGCTTATTCTAAATGTGCTGAAAGCCTCTGTGTGTGATAAAATGATTGAAGTCTTCCTACTGTACCTAAAGCATTTTTTCACTTGCACTATAAACACCAGCAAATGTCTTCTACCCCTGGGTATTTGTCCCAAAAATCACAGAAGAAGAAAAAAATCTGATAAAATTCTTGTTTTGACCTTGGGTAACTGAAGTATTATGATTGATAGATCATCTTGTTCTGGCAAGCAGTAAAATTTCCTCTGCCTACCCCAGCAGCAACTGGGCACATTTTGCATGCTGCTACTAAATCATCACAAGATTACATTAGCATATTGTGTATTTATTTATTTTTCAAATGTGCTGTTCATAATGGCCATAATGGGAGCAGCACTGTTGTGAGCAATCTGACTAAAAAGTCCAGCTGCAAACTATAAAGCAATACTTGATTTATCTGGCCACAGCAGGCACTGACTTCATTACATTACACAGAAGCCAGCAGAACTTAGCCATTACAATTATTCTGATGCTTTTCTGTGTAGCTGTTATTCATCAGAGTAAGTTTCACTTGTCATTTTCCTTGCAGTGGAAACTTTCCAGTAAAGCTAAATTTTAAGAATTTGTGCAGTACTATTATTGCTGATTAAAGTCAATTTTCAAGGAGGGCTCATGGTGTAAAAAGCCCCACGATCATACACAATAAAATTGCCCTGAAAAGCTTAAAGTCTAAAAGGCACTTATCTTTAGAGGTGAGAGAAAGGTTTCATTAAAGGAATTTTAAATGCATTGAAATGCATTATTTGGCAAGTTGGAGTAGAATAAGCACAGTAATCACAGTAATGACAGACAAATGCTCTTTAGTTCTATTTTTAGGGTAATACAAAAGTTTTACTTGCTACCTGCAAACATTTGACTCTAAAATGGCGTACATCTTCTTCCCACCTTGCCCAGCTCCTGCAGGGATGATGACTGTTTCTGATCATCACTTATGTCTACCACATCCATCTACCACCATATATATCTACCATATCCTACCACATCCCCATAAAATTTGTCTGGTTCAGTCTGCCTTGGCACGAACTGCAGCTGAGACTGTAGCTCCTCACAGCAGCCAGGAGGCACAATTACTGCTCAGACCACACAGTCCCTTTAGGGTTGCAGAACAGACTTGAAGATTACTTTAGTGAAGTATTCAAAAGCTTACAAAGAAAGCTTAAAATCATAAATATAAAAAAACCCACAACAGTCTGTATGTGCTCATAGGAAAACTCCCTTGAAACCAGTGTTTAATAGAATCCTGATTTCTTACTTGACACTTTCTATTATTATGGAGGATACATCTTAGAACATTCAAGACACTTGGTTTACCATAACTATCTCAAAACAAAAAGTGAAACTATTTGGAAAGCTTTTTGTTGTGGAGGTTCCAGATGAGTACAACACATTGTTCAGTGACTGATTTGAGTTCTATCTCTCACAAGTATAATGAAATAAAAATAAGAAAATGGCACATAATGTGTCCAAGTTTCTACCCTGAAACTTCCAGTCATATTTTTTCATTGTTACCTTTAAAATTAAGTCTGTCATACATTTACACAGTAAAATACATGTGCTACTTTGTGCTGTCTCATTTGTCTCAACAAATTTTAAATAGTATTCTTATTAATGGCAGTGTTTAAATGCTAGTACATTGGCCAGGACTCAATTAAGTAACACAGAAGGGCATCCCAATAATAATGAAAAAGTACATTTGCACATATAGTCGTGATGGCAAAAAAAAGAAAACCGATGCAAATTACTGTGGGTGAGGTTTTTTTGTTGTTATTGTTGTTTTTGGTTTTGTTTTGGTTTTTTTGTAGAAGGAATAGTCCTCAAAATCTCTCATACTAAATGATGGAATGATTCATCAGCATAACTCTTGTTTTGCATTTGAGACTCGATAAACCTGATGCAGGAAACAAGGCCTTGGGTTCATCTGAGCAACTTAATCCAGATTTGATTAAGGTTTTCTAGCTGTCTGAGAAGTAATTCTGACATTGCTAAGCTTGCTATAATTGTTTGCTGCTCTCTGTAGTCTAGAGGGAGATGTCTTTTGAAAACTCAGTCTTACACTGAACCTTGATCTTCTCAAGTGGACTCTCCCTTTTCACTTGCTATGTCAAAAAATAAACAAAACATATTTATACAGCAAATACTATATTTTCCTTTCCCTTATATCTGCCAAAACTTCTTGGTTGATCAGAAAAATAAAATAAAGACTATGCAGAAAAGCTGCAAAGGAATATAGTTTAGAACTAATGCATTCACAGTGCCAGAGAATGACTGGATGTAATGTGCTTGTTAAGATAACAACAAAGAAAAAAAATAACATAGATTGATTTTGGAGACCTTCTGCATTGTGTCTCATAGCAGGCATCAGATCAGGAGCATGTTTGTTACATTTAAAAAGGTAATAACAATGTCCATTTAAAATGGAATATCTCTCACAGTTCTGATTTCTATTTCAGTTAGGCCGTGGTAAAATAGTTTCATTTTTAAAAATTAAAAAAATACGCAAGACATTCAAGATATTTAAGAACTGAAATAAAATACCTTTAAAAAACAAGATTAGCTATTTTTTCATCCAGTTTTCACTCAAGAAGAAACTAAATGCTTTTCATAAGGAATTAATGGATACAAGTTTAAGGCTTTGATTATCACAAAATCAAAATCTTTTCCAGTCAAACCTATTCATAAAAATCTATGGCTATGTTTTCTCAAGTTTGATTTTTAACTGGAAATATGTATAAAGCACAGTTCTTTGGTTTACATTTTGAAATGTTAGGTGTAACTTAGCCAAAAATATACGCACTGCTAGTTTAAAGAATTTCTTATATAGATGTCACAACTGTGTAAGTATAAAGACTCTCCTGGAGATATCAATGACATTTAAGGTAGGTTTCATATGACAGTTGCCTAAAGACATGTATTTAGTGCTACAGAGATTCCCCATCTGGCATGCAGTTTTGTTTCCGGAAAGGTTTGAGTATTTGTAGGTCTTGTCTGTGAGCCCTAGGCTGATATTGTGAATATTGTGGAAATTGCCAGCTTCAGTCTGTATCCACTTTTAATCCACTTGATAGTCACTTACTCTTGAGTGAGCACAAACAGGAAATTGGGTAAGTAGGACTCAGTCTGGCTAGCTCTGCATGCATTACTTTCAATCATCACTTTACACAGGAGCCTTAAGTCACAGTACTCTTCTTCATCTTTTGGACTTGTGCCTGACTCTGAATGATTAAACTTAAGGCCTTCTTTCAAGCTAGTATTCCCACTTTTGAAGTCTGTTGACTTCAAAGAGAAGTGTGATTTTAAATGGCTTAGGATATAAGTCAATAATTTAGGAAAGTGAGTTAGATGGAATAAACTCTTGAAATACAGCAGGAGCTAAACTGAAAAATGAAGAAGACAAATTTTAATTAGATGTTAATATTGGCATTAAAAATTTTGAAAGATAATGAATTTATCTCAGTGCTTTGAAAGTTTCGCTTATTTAGATATAGTGGATCACTAATTATTTTGAACTCTGTGTATTGAACTCTGTATCATTCTGTGTACAGAATGATAACACCCGCAGTCAAGGTGTGTTTGTGCAAGGACTACTGGTGGTTTTAGAAATGTAACCCTGTGCAACATGTTCTGGGTTTGACCAATTATTTTATGCTAGGAAAAGCTGGTATTAGCAGCCTGATACATGTAACCATTATGTTTCCACACATTAGCTTTCATTTTACCTTACTGAAACACTTGACCTCGTACTAAAGGTGCATCATAGCTCTGATTTCTTGCTCATTGCCACCTCTGAACAGTATATATTGAAAGTGGAGATGAAAATGCTGGGATAAAATGTTCTTAAAATTTAGGTATTGTTTTTACAGAACGCTTCAGGAGATTTTGAAATATTACTTTTTTCTTCAAATAATGAATGAAATGAATGGGAAATAATACAAAAAGAATTGTGTTTGTTGCAGAAGGTTTAATAAATTCTAGCAACAGCCTGTAGAGCTAATAGCTATTAAATTAAAAGTTATGTATATTATATTATTATAGCTATTAAAAGTTATGTATACATGTGTTTATTTACTACCTTCTCAATTAATTTATTTCAAGCAATTCCTACTCCTGCTCCAGAAGGACACAAGACATGACTACATTAAAATTTTCATTGATTTCCTAAGCTGAGGTGGGATTCATCTCACCTAGCTTTAGACAAGTGTAATGTAGATATCTATATCTTACTTATCAGATGTTATTTGTAGTCATTGAAAAGAAAATGTGTTTCTGAACCACTCATTATGTAAGAAAGATTACTTTAAAACCAGAAATAATAATAATAAAATGATGAATCTTCTCACTATTTTCAAAGGGTGCCTAAAGGGACCAATTTATGAAAAGAAGTATGTAGCTGATCAGAGAAATCTAAACTCAAGTATCTGGTGTAAATATATTTTTTAAAAGTAAAAATGTATTTGAAAAACTCTGCAAACTCAGAAGCACAACCTTGCTGATCAAACTATAATATCTAGTAGCTTAAGACCCTTATTTTCCATGCAAAAATAATGAACCGTTTCATACTTCCTGATTTACAGAGGGGTTTTTTTAATTCTTCTACATTGGAAATCCAAAAAACCTCTCAATGATTTTGGAGCATTGTGTGGAACTGAAATCTATTTAGATATTTTACAGGTCTCTGATGTAGCAGGATGTAGTTGATGCCTTAATGTTGATGCCTATGTTGCCTTCTGGCACCACAGTAAGAATATGCTGATTGACAACATCAACAAAAATATGTTCAGATATTCAAAGAATAATTTACAGATGCTGAAGTGTCAGATTTAAATAAAGGAAATCTACCAAGTGTAGTGTGTATTTTCCATGAGGGAAAAAAGGGTCTTTCAGAGATTTACTATGGTTTAATGGTTTGCTACCAGTGCCAGTCTATGCAGTGAGACATAATTACACAGCTGAGGACTTCATGCTGTCAAAGTTTCAGAAATCTAGAGGGTAGTAAGTAGGAGGAATAAAATTTAATTCTTGGATTAAACTGAAAAATTATTTTATTCATGTCTTGTTTCCTTCCTTCTCTTCTCGGTCCTTCTTAAAAACAATTTTCCTTTCACCAGCATATTGCCATTAAAGCTGGGAAATTACAACATCTGTGTTATTTGTAAAAAATCTTTACAAACGACCCAAAATGCTTTTCCAGATTTTCATTTCAAAGACTTGAGCTTTAATGCTGACTTGTCTGAATGGTGCATCGTTACATTCTGAACATCTCTTAGGAATGCTTAGCATGCTTTTCGTAGTTTTCTTAGTTTGAATTAAGCTAGTTATGTTTGTGTGCTCCGAATCAAAATGTTATGATTCATTAAATTATATTAGGGATTTTCCATTTAAACATGTGCATATTTATAAATTTCAGACATCACTGTGCATGAAAGTAGACTGCTTTACACAAAATAATTCCATCTATTTACAAAATATTTTAGAATACTAGCACTTAGCTCTAGCAGTGTTTTGGGAAACATCAATCTATCTTGCTCAAAATCTTTGTCAAGTACCTGGTGAAGACACAATTCACTTCTCATGAAGTTTTCTTTTGACTGCAAAGTGGAGTGACTTGGTAATATGAGGCTGGGGCTCCTGTCAACCACAGAAATTGTGACAGACACTAAGAGGCCAACAGGGACATCAGGAAATTCAATAGTGATACAGACAACCTGGGGAACAGCTTTGGGAAAGGGAAAAAAGTCCCTGAAGATAGTGACTGGAGTCAGCAATGTGTCCCGGCAGCAGAAATAGCAATGGGATACAGAATTGTGTTAACAGCAGCACAGAGAGCAGGTCCAAGGAAGTGATTATCATCCCCTTTACTCCACACTTGTTAGGTCACACCAATATTACTGCATCCATTTTCAGAATAGGGTTGACATCAGTAAAGTGGAGTGAGTTCAGCAGAAGGCCATCAGAACAGAATGCAGCACTTGCCCTGTGAGGGACGACTGAGGGACCAGGGCTTGATGTCTTGAAGACCCCTGTGCAGTGTAGAAGGTTTCCCAGAGAGATGGTGCTTTGGGAGATTCAAGACTCAACTGGACAGAAATGTCTTTGAACCCCAGAGATGCCCTGTATCAAGAAGGAAGTCAGACTAGAGTCCTCCTATATTCTCTTCCCACTTGAGTTAGCCTATGTAGTGACGCACGGAGAAAAAGGAAACCAGATTCAATGGTAAAGACACTCTCCTGGGATGGTAGAACATTTGAGATTAAGCCAAAAGAGGCATTAAAGATAGGTGACTTTCTGAGACATATTTAGCCACTAATTTATTATAAAATGACAGTGAAAAAAAAAAAAAACCCCAGCTCGGTTTTATGTCTCTGCTCTGAACAAGTAGTGGATTACTGGCAGGTTTATTTAATTTGCATTCTGATACGCACTGCTAAGCAATGTCTTAATGTAGGGTTCAAGGCTAATGGCTCCTTTTTGACTCTGAAAACAACTATTTAGTTTCACAGAAAGTGATCACTGTTGAGACACATTTAGGGATCTATTAGCATCTGGATCCACTGTCTGCAAAATTCTCATACAGATCACTCATTAATAGAGAGTCACATTTCTCTCAAGTTAGTAAAAGCAATTAACATGAATGTAAATACATGAGAAAAATGTTCTGGCACACTAAGTTCTTGTTAGTTCAGTACTCAGGGCAGGTTTCAGCTCAAGACTGGAATTTCTACTTTAAAATGCTTACATAAAGATATCTACTTCTGACCTACAGGCTTGACAAATGGTACAGTCAGATATATGTAAGATCATTTGCTAGAGTCACCCAGTATGGCTTCTAGTTTTTCATTCAGAAAAGTTAGGTTGTTCTACAGATCCCTAGCTCTTGTGCCTTAAGTCTTTTAATTCAACTATGTAGTTGAATTAAACTCTGGGTCTTTAAGTCTCAGGTATAGTCAATGAGTATCCAGGGTGAAATTCAGTTACTGAAACTTCAGGTACATTTTGATATCTCACCTAACCTCCAAGTGTATGTTGATAAGTGTTAAATCAACCATCCAAAAATGCTGGCAGGAAAAGATGCTTATATGAATATAGTAGATTTAAACATTAATAAAATTCCACAGGATTTCTGTATAAGAGTTGTGCCATGAAGCACTCTTTTTCTTCTTTTTTCTTTGGTGAAAATAAATACGGGCTTGAAGTGCTGCTAAAGGTTATCAGATGATTACATACCTGCTTTCCAGCTAGCTAAGACTTGAAGCATGCTACTTATTTTATACAGACCTATCTTTGTCAGCAAAGCTAGCCAGCAAGAAACACTCGCATATTTATCTTCATGAAGTGGAGTGAACCACAGGGTAGGATGTCAGCTTTAGTTGAATTTGAAGTTTAGCTGCATGGAATTGTTTACCTATTATAGATGTAGATATAATCTGGTAATTTCTGGAGCATTTTTCAGCTCTATGCTATTTGAATCTTGAATATTATAGATCATATTTATGGAAAAATGTTGGGAAATTAGGTGAATCCTAGAGGCTCTTTCACCAATATTTTAACATTGTAAGAATTTTACAGGGCTCAGTACATAAAACTATAGTATTCTATGCTTGTTTTGTCTATGACATCCTTTTTTATAGATACACTTTGCTGAATAATCAGTCTTCCATTTAATTCTTTGGGAGGGTTACAAGAATTAGCATGCAAGATTTTGTCTTTTCCTCTTTTCTCTTTTATACAGTGGTATATTAATAAAGATGGAAAGGTGGAAACCTACAGTTATATCTCAAGCTGTAAGACAATAGAAAAAAAGGAAAAAAGATCAAAGCTCTGCGCAAATTTCAGCTGAATTAGAACATAAGTAAATAAATAAGTAAATCTGCATTTCCATAGGATTAACTATGTAACTACTCTTGTGAATCTCCAGAAAAGGCTGGAATGTATTCTGCTGGACTTGAAATTGAGTTCATTTGGAATACAAAAGAAATTTGTTATACATTTGGAATATAAAAGAATCTTGTTAAAAAAACAAGAGCAGTGAAACTCACTTTAATTTCAATCAATACTGTTCTATGATATTACCAATAATTTTCTTTCAGATTTTTCACTGATTAGTTTTGCATTTCATGTTCCTTGTAATAATCTTTGAACAAAAATGCTTCATAATGAAAAAGGAAACAATTTCCAATTCTCATTTACTGTGCATTTACTTAAGACTTTACATCACGTTACAGTGAAACGTATGAAAATTTTTGTTCCCTCAGAAATGTAGGTTTCATCATATTAATATTCATTAAAACTTCCTTTTATTTTTTAGGTACTTAACTCTTTTATCTGTTAGGTACGACAAGAAAGAATAAGTAACTATTTAAGTGAATGCATACTTATATATCATATATTTTCTAATTATAGGAAAATATTTCCTCAATTTTTTATGAGATTAAACTTTCTATTTCTCAAAGCAAAGTAGTGGTTTCTTGCATTTACCTAGAGCATCTTAAAAATTAAACAGTTTGCTGAAGAATTCCTAGGGAACTTCTTTAGTAACCCAAACATATTCAGCTGATAGGAAATGTCTAGTCTGGGTATTAAAAATTTTGCCCTTCACAGAATAGACAGTTCTGAACATATAGAATTAGAAACTGCAGGTTATGGCTACCACTCCACTTAGCATGTATAATGAACTATCAGACCCAACTACAAACACAAACTGTAATCAGATTCCTGGCAGATGAAAAAAAAGACGAATAAAAACTGACTCATAAGTGAAGGACCTTAATAAGCAACACAGCAATATGTAAAGAAAACTGTCTAAAACATCATAAATAAGAATGATGTTTCTACAAGTGATTCTTTGTT
The DNA here is from genome assembly GCF_037042795.1 of Molothrus aeneus. Lineage (NCBI taxonomy): Eukaryota > Metazoa > Chordata > Aves > Passeriformes > Icteridae > Molothrus > Molothrus aeneus. The sequence goes on along the minus strand of NC_089647.1, from coordinate 69,908,478 downwards.
ATCTTCACTGTTATATCAGGCTTCAAGTGCACCCAATGCTAACAGTTAGAAATATCTACATGACTAAATGTCTGCTAACTAAAAGGAGAGGCAACTTAATGTCTCATTCATAGGCACAAAGCTGGGTGTAGTGGCAGAACTAAGAGTGAAATCTGTGCCTTACTTAAGTTGGATAATGAAACAATAGTCCTAAAAATAATGACAACCATTGAAATTATGCAAGTATTTTTCAAAAAAAAGCAGTTTAGGATGAAAACATAAAGAAAAGGTAACAAAATCCCCAAACAAACAAACACAAACAGTGAAGAGATTAATAAATCTCTTCAAATTAAAGTTCAGTTAACTCATATAATCAGCATCCATCTCTCTCTTTTTTCATAGTATTCTACTGCAGGAGTAACCTTAAAAAGTTTAGTCATAGGAAGTTGAACAGGAGGTCTGGAAAGAACCAGAAAGTAGCAGGATTGAAGAAAAGGACTCTGAGAACTCAGGGATGCTTTGGACCTTAAGCAGATGGTGATAGCAAGCTATTCAAGAAGAACACAAAATGAATGGATTAGAATATTTTGGGGAGAAAATTCCCTAAACAATGGTAACCTAGAAGTATTTTGTCCAAATGTGGTGATGAAGAAAAGTTATTTATGTTATTTATGAAATTGGGATCATGTCCTTTACGTGAAATGCATTGAAAAGTAGATAATAATATTGATATAAGGACTAAATATAGAAGATGGGACTCTGTCCAGATGCTAGGAGTTGAACTATAAATTATTGTAGCAGGTTGGGTAGAGATTAATATAAAATATTACACAGTTGGCAGTATTGTGCACTGACTAATCTTTTAGAATTATGGACTATGTGAAAGAGACAAATAGGACTGGTATGCACCAGATAAAATAATAAAAAGGTAGACTATAAAGTATTACTGGATTTTACTGTCTTTGTTTCCATTAATTATATGTGGGGTGAGCAAGAATGGTAGCTATAAAATAAAGAACTAATTGAGGGAGAGTATTTCACCATGGACTTTCTTCTGTTTTGCAGAACTGGCAATGAAAATGACATAAAAATTGAAAAAATATTTTAATCAGGCCTTGAATGGCATGAATGGAATAATAACATTAAAAATTTGAGTGTGGAGGCACAAAAGGAACATCATGTAATCGGGAAATTTCATTCATTCTAATAAAATAGGTCCTTAGAAAGTAATTTTAAAGAGCATTGAACTTCTTTTTTAATATGAATGGTGCTTTGGTATATAAGACAGTAAAAAATAAATCCATCTATTCTTAGAAACTCAAGTGAATAACAGTTGAATGAAACTCAATGAAAATGTATTTTAGCAAGAAGTAAATCCATAGATTTTCTCCTGGTTTGTTTAGGTTTTTTTTTTTGGCTTGAGTGTTTTTCTTATTCCTTTTAGTAGACATGCATTTTCTTATGCTAGTTTTTGCAAATATAGAAAAGCTCTCTGTTTTATTAATATTATATATCTAAACCTGCTTTTGGATTTGGATCATGACATCTTCATAACTAGTCATTGGCTTGTGATCATGTGAATCTGTTGATGCACAAGATTTCATGTCTGTGCTGATGCAGTTAATCTTTATCGTAAAAATAACCACAAGTTTTCTCTGAAACCAATGTACCACTGGTTTCCTCAAGACTTGTAGCATTCTTCTTCATAAACTTTTGATGTTCTTGTCAAATGGGTTAATTTCACTTAGCAAAAGAAGCCAAAACATAAAAAAAACCAAAACCCCTCTAAAAACAAAAATTAAAAAAAAAATCCACAAAAATAAGCAAAAAAAATTGAGATGGTTTTGGTGCTGTTGAAATGGAAGTAAATACCAAAAATTAATTTAAATTTACTTTTATTATCATCATTAAGCAGATCTTGGATTTGTTTATAAGATAGTCTTCCTTTTTTAAAAAAAGTCATGCTTTGTTTTCCAGCTATTGCCATGTTACAACACAAAAAAAATCATACTAACAGGTAAGATTCAGTGACCTTTAGCCAGAATAAATGATTTCTTAGCAAAACAAAAAAAAAAAAAAAAAAAAGAGTCACTTTTCCACCAAAACTTTATGCTTATGTTTGCATGTAGTTATGTGCAAATACTGTACAAATGTCAGGGAGATAAACTAGCTAAGCTGATGCACTACACCTGTGTAAAGAGCTAGTACTAGACAGTACTGTGAGACAGATATTAATTTACTGAGAAGTCCCATTGTGCTAGGATGAATAATAATTTTAACCAAACAGTCTGAGTTTTGCCTTGTAAGAATAACTTACAGCGCAATAAAAATATTTTTCTATCCTGCCAATATTCTTCATTCATGCTTTTATGAAGATCTGTGAACTTTTAATTTAGTATCCTAAGGATGGAGAAGACTATCAAATGCATAAGCAACAAGGAAATTTAAGAATAAAAAGCTAGTTAAAAGTAAGAGAAACATGGTCTTTTAAAGATAAAAGAGAATTTTATAATGAAAACAGTAAGTAAGTAATCACTTGCCCTAGTTTCATACAAGAGCATGAATAGCGTTTTAGCAGTTATAATACTAGCAAAGTTGTGCATATATTCCTGCCCCTATCTCACCTGCATACCAACCTTTCCTCCTACCTTCATACCTGCACTGATCCATATGGCTTTAAGATTGTCAGTTCCTAAATACTCCTTTTATTCGTATGAATAATGGTGCTCAAGCAAGCAACCCTAGCTGAAAAAAAGAAACCCCAACTTCTGTCACATAACTGTGAGCTTATCTAAATAGTCTATAAATAGAGTGGAGGGAAAAAAAAAAGAAACTGTGAAAGCTTCTGGTTCTGAGCTTTGGAAACTAGAACTAGTTACACAGTCAGAAACAGCTGAAAACTATTTTCAGAATTTGCTCATCACCACCTGTTAGTCATCAGCTTTGAGCCATGTCAGCTAGAACTGAAATGCTTTTGACAAGCTTACTGTGCTTGAATTCTGTAAATTTTAAGAAAACTTAGCTTATTAATCAACATGTCAAAATTAATTTAGGATCAAAACTCATGTGTTTACCTTAACATTGCATATTTATTCTGTTAGATTAATTTTATTATGTGTAGTAGTCTATCTTAGGAGCATAGTCTTCTGATAATCAGTGATTTCTAATATGTACAGCTTTTACCTTTTTGTTTGTGTCAGTCTCAGAACATATTCTATCTGCCTTATGTTGACTTTCAGTTCAATAAATTTTTTATTCAGTCATCTTGGCAGGGCTAGGTTTATGGTTGAACTCGGTGATCTTAAAGATCTGTTCCAATCCAAATTATTCTACAATTTGAAATTGTTCTTATCAGTGCTAGGCATGGCATTAGCATAATTATGGAAGACTGGATTATACAAGCAAAACCCTCTATTTTGACATCAGGGGCCAGTAGGCATTTGTTTCATCAGAGTGAGATAGTTTCTAAATTTGTAAAGAATACCTTTGTTTAGTCATTCAAGAAACTATTAACTTCATACATGCACAGTAACTCAACAGCCAGCATTCCATAGAATAACATCCCTGACTTGATATAGACCACTGCTTCTAGTTATCACCCTAGCAATATGCATATCAGTTTAACTCTACCAATGATACTTAAAGCTGGTGCTGCATCATCTCTAGAAAAACCCCTTTGCAGATAGAGTGAGGAAGTGTTTGTTGACTGTTCAGCTACTCTGTAGTTTCTCTGGCAGCCATAAACAGCTTCATGGTCTCCTCACTGAGCTGAATTCAAATGGCATAGTGTTCCCTGCATATCTGAGTTTGGTATTCTGTCATTTGTACTTTGCTGTGAATTTCATGTGTTCCTTTCAGTTACTACCCCTGTTCCTGTAATTTAATTTCTCCACCTTATGATTAAATTTATGAGCAACAGGGATCCATTCTCACTGTGGAATAATTATCACAAAACCATGTTTAAAGGATATGCCTGCAGCTAATTGTGCTCACACACTACCAGTCTGTTTCATATCACTGGGTGCTAAGGAGGTAAATATAACAAGAATAAATCTGTTAATTTAGGAGCAATTTCAGGAGATTTATATTCTTGTTATTACTCTTTTCTTTTGGGTTCCTTTTTGAGTTTTTTGTGTTTCTTTTCCTCAGCACTCCATACATATCAGCATTACTGCACATGTTTGGACTTGAAGAGAATCTGGGCAATAAGGTTTCCTGTAGATGAAAGCAAGCAACTCTGTCGGGAAAAGCAGTATATATTTCCAATACAACAACAACAAAAAAAAAACCAGCAGTGGAGGGAAGTAATTAGTAAAAGCTTTCTTTCTGTTATTTTTTAGGGGAAATGTCCATATGTGTATTTGAATCTATTCTAATTGCTTGGTGATAAATGCTATTATATTAATTTTGCTGTTCTGAACTTACATTTCCAAACCCATTTTCCTTAGAAAATAAAGTGGAGAATATTGTCCTCAGAAGTGTACTTGAAAAATGCTGCTTGTCAGTTATCGAAATTAGCACAAACCTTCCAAAAGCACAGCATATGCTCAATGTGCAGAAAATGCTAAAATAACTTTTGCCTGCTCAACAAAGAAGCATGAGAAGTTTATTGACTTGCAAGCTTAATCATTACTGACAGATCATTGTTATCTTCTTTTATACCTGCTTTGATTTTTTTACTGTTCATCTTGGGGTTTGGCCCCCACTGGAACAACATGTTTCATTGTACACTGTGTGTAAAATATTTGAATAATGGAAGCCTAGACGAAATTTCTTGAAAAATATATCAGTCAGTGTTTTGATGAAGCAGTCCAGATCACAGCTGTTATTTCAAAACTTGCTTTAGTGTGCGGTTCAGTTACCATAGAATCATAGAATATCTTGGATTGGAAGTAAGCACACAAACTCATGAGAACCTTCAGAAGACTTTTTCTTATGAATTATTATAATTACTTTCCTATAATAAAAAAATCAAATGTTAAAATATAGCAGTGCAAGAATATGGAAATAATTTTGAAAAATACTTTTGAAACATGGTGAAACTGATCTACAACCAAGTCCTATATTGTTGAAGTGGGTGAATATCATGGTGTACCTTGCTGTCATCTGGACTGGGTTATCAAAATACTTTGCAGTCCCTTCTAGCCCATATATAGAATTTTTCTTCTGGCGAGAACCCATTACGCTTGGATAACAATACCATACAGGTATCTCCTTCACAGCTACTGTGACATGCATAGTTAATAATTTCAACCAGATATGGGAGCTAAATAACATTTCTCTATCTCACTCTTGATGGAGTTATAGTGCACTTTGTACTTAGTATCTCAATGGACCAGAGGAAGGTTTTCTGTTGTGGTGGTTTTGGTACTGTTATTTTCCAAAATCTGTTCCTCCATAGGTACATTCACCAATTTCCCAATTAGAAGAGAGAACCATTACTAGCCTGTCACAGATTCAGTCTATCCACATACATTCAGAGCAAAACTATTTTTGCACAAAATCATAAATTCTGTGTGCATGAATGCCCAATTTTACAATAGTGCTTGGCACTGTTCCTTTTGCACTCTTATGGATGGACTATGTCTTTGCTTTGAAGAGGTTATACTACATTAACATAATGGACTCTTTCAGGCAGAAAACATGGAATTTGCTGTCTCAAATATCTAGAGAAAGTATGTCAAGGCTTCAGTATGCCACAGAAAAATGAAACAGGACCATGGATAAAATTGGCCCATAAATAATTATTTTTAAATTACCATTTCCTATTGTTATGTTTTACCCATGCCTTTGTTGATGCTGTGTCCTAAGAAATGGTAGGTGAGAGGAGAAAAAAAATTCAACTTTTTGTCATAGAGGAGACTCTGGTTAGGAGATGCACATTTCTGTCTGTGTTACTCCATAGAGCATCACAGCCGTAAAAAATTTAAAGTATTGTTTTGTTGGCTAAAGTATGTGTATGCAATGGAGATGAAATTTCTTTCAGACACAAACTAAATCTTTGCCTTCTTTCTTTAAATTCAACAACCTAGTGCTTATCTTGCCCATAGGTAAAAGATTAAATAAAATTATCAGCCAGTATGAAAACAGAAGGAAAAAAAAATGAAGACACATTGTTTCAATGACTCTTTGTACTAAATATTTACATAGAACATCTTTTGTATTTTTGCTGGACAATTAGTTTTGTTATTATGAAATGTTGCTTGAAGTGCATAGTCAGCTGGCACCTGAGGTTATTTTAACACAGACTATGCTTTCACCATCTGTCCTGCCCTCTAATCAAGATGCAATACCTCCATAATTCACAAATGCATAGTGAAAATTCAATAATAAGTAATTAAAATGCATGTGTATCTTTGTCATTTATTGCTGCATTCTCCTGTTACATTTTGGACAAATAAAGAGAAGGAAGACTTGTATTGCTTTTTTATTCTCACAGATCTTTTCTACTAGTTCAATACAACATTTTTTCTTGGTGAGGTCAATGGACTTACAAAACCTTTCATCAACTGTCCACCTGACCTACAGCATGGATTCTTGTCTAGTTATGTTTTAATTATAACAAAGCATTAAAAAAAAAGAAAGTTAGGTCTTCCATTTTAGAAATACAGCATCAAGGAATGTTTACTTTTATAAAAATGATTAGTAAATGATTTATAAAAATGATTTACCCAGTCCTGTTGCTATGAAGACATTCTGATAATATTTTGAAGAATAGCTCCCTCTGAACATAATGTGTACACTGCAGTGCAGAAATTTCTTCAGTTATCTTTCAGTTTAAATAACCGGCTGTTTGATATAACAATAGTTATGCGCTGCATTCTACTATTATTTTCTCAGCACTACAAACTAAAATAATTGTCTGCTTTGCTGTCATTTTGTCTTTCTTTTTATCAGGTGCATAATGATTAATTTGAGTTTCAAGGCTAAGACAATAGATAATTAAATTAAATTATTTCCCCAGAAGACATGAAAATCACTCCTACATCTTGGTTTTCAAAGCATATGTATTTGATTAGAAAAACATTTATTCTTCCATTTTATGGCCTTTTCTCTGTCTGCCTTATTGTGTAATTGCTTGTTTCCTAATAATTCACTACAGTAATTTCTTGCTAGAGACAGGTCATTGTATTATAATACTGTAGATGTGTAGACAGTGAAAATTATGGAAATAATGTACACCTCCAGTATGTCAAAGATATCAAGACTCATATGGTTATATCACGTTAGCTCAGTTCATTTAAATTTGAGAAAAAAATCACAATTTGCTCTCTTATATTCTACTTTCCGAAAGTAGAAGATGGAGAATTTTTGTATTAATCTCTACAATCTAAATACAATTAAATATAAAACCTATTTTACTATTTAAAATAATGCTTAATTAATTTTGATCATACATATATATAAAATATAAAATTAACTTGATTATTTTAGCTATTAGTTATTAGTAATCTTCAAAATAAATTTTCTAATATCGTTAGCAGAAAATTCCACCACAAGCTATGTCTAAGGACTAGACATGAAAATAAAAATTTGCTAGTACTTTAACTGAAGTGATAATTTTAAGAGACATGGCTTACATTTGTGCTGTAATTTTAATATGCCCTGGATGTTCATGGAAACTTCTCTACTGACAGTCTGCATAGCTATTTCAGAATGGAGAATTGGCCAGTACATAAAGATAGAAAAAGGAGTAGTTCTCTTCTCCCTTTATCCTAAGATGTGGAGATCCATCCACCCAGATTTATCTGAAAACAATAATTTAAAAAAATTAAGTTAATGTATATGTTCCTAAAGACTAAGAAGAAAGTAAATCTGCCTTTATGAAGAGAACAAAAGCCCCATGGTCTGTCCTAACAGATCTGTAACTGTCCCAGAGCCTAACTACAGAATCCAGTGTCAGTGAGGCAAATGAAAAGTAACATATGGAATAAGTCTGTCAGTCTACAGAGCTATCTACAGACAGTACTGGATGTCAGTAGTCAAGCTATCATCTCTGAACATACCTTCAGGCAGATGACATCCTTAACTTTTTTTTCATTCCTTAAGAGTGGTAAAACTTCTCTGCCTGCAGATACTTTTAAATTCATCACTTTCATTTCTCCTATAATGAGTAAATTAGAAGTTGAAAGTACCTAAGGTGACATTTCTAACTATTTCTGCAGTAGGCCTTACAGAAATCTGAGTTCTGCCAATTCAAATAGCTGCAATTGTCCAATTTCTAACTAGAAATTGTAATAAAAACAGCTACTTCATTTTTCACAACATGAATTCCCAAACTGCAGTTCAATTATCATGCTTGCAATAGCATTGATCAAAAACTTTAAAAAATAGAAGATCCTATGATATGATTTATTTCTGAGCTACAGTTTATCCTTTTTTAAGTACCTCAGAAAAAATATGTGAGGCCTTTCATTAGTCTTAACTACTACTTGGTTTTTCTTGTCTTCCATGAAGGTCTACAAAACAAAATATGGAAATAAATCTCTGTCTTAAAAAGTTAGTATACTTCTTGTTCTCAGTGTAAAGAGTTTTTCCAGAAGTTTTCCAGTACTGGAAAACTTTGACAAAGAATTCGAACACAAACCAGAAAAATTTCTAATTATGGTAAGCACACCATAAACCCTACAGAATGGATCCAGGAGCAGACTCTAAGAAAATAATGTGTAACTCAAGTAGACATAAAAGATAAGCAGACGTTAGTCTAAAGAATGGCTCAGATTCAGAATGACTCAATACCAGAATTTATTAAAAACTTCAAACACATTTGTTAGCTTCCAAAAGGAACTCCTAGAATACCAAAAGCAATGAAGAATTTAATTGGTATTTAATCTTATAGAGCTAGAACTACATCACGGATACAACAAATTTAATATTTTTGTGGAAAACTGTTGTCTAAAGAGAATTTTAGAGAGTTGTATTTAGATGAGGAGCTTTCAGAGCACACTGAATAATTGTGTAGGACAGAGGAAGCTGTTGCAGTCATGTTCAGATTGCATTTTGAGAGTAATTCTTGGAGAGTTCTTAACCCAAACATTCATCCAGGAATTACTTTAAAGAAAAATAAGTGTAATTCTCTGTAGATAAATACACAGAATAAAATTTTAGAAATCAAATATTCTAAAGGTAATAAATAACAATGTATTGAAACATGATCTTCATTTTAATAATAGCCATTGACAATGAACTAGAAATCAGAGGGACTCATTTCATTTCAATGTAATGAGAAACACATTTTGGTGGTATCTTTGGAGTAAAATATCTGAGCAACAGAACAAATGAACAGTAAATTTCTTAGACATACCTAACTATATCTTTGTCAAAGCTATAGTCAGAAATGTGATCTTCATTTTTGTGTTATCATAAAAAATGAACAAGTTATATAAAATTGCTGATCCATCATCTCCACAACAAATTACACTTGTTCCTGGTGGCATATTTGTCTAGTGGTTATGCTGAGAAAAATGAAACTGTAGATAAAAAAATTAATATTACAATTTCATGAATGTTGTAAAATATACATGGAATTTCAGAATTTTATCATCTACCAAACTTAAAAATTAAAATATTGATTTTTCTGTTTTTTTTCAGTAGGGTGGCAGAATGTTAAACTACTTCAGTGATAAAAACTTCTTAAGAAGTCTAAGATTTATTTATGTCTCTCTAAGGAACTGCTTGCATCAGCAGACATTTGGATCTGGCCACATTTTTGAGTGTTTGGTATCTAAATTTAGTAAATTGTATTGCACCATAATGCTACGTCACCATATATATATGAACTTTCTTCTAGATTATTTTAGTCAAGCAGGAATGAAAAAGCTTGGACTTTTGAACATGTGAACCAGTAAAACAATAAAATTTTTAATTCTTCTGTTCAAGTAAGTTTTTTGTGCATATAATTTTTTCTGTATGCCTCTGTTGTGTTTTATGCCTTTCTGATGTCCAGTCATTCTGATCAGTAAAAACCTTTCATTAAGAGAATTGGCTATAAACTGCAAATGAACCACTAAATTAATTTTGAAGTTCAGCTTTGCCAACTGTAATTCTTCCCTGGCCTTCCATGAAGACATTTAACAGATACACTGGACTCTGTTCAAATGCCTCAACAGAGTTGTCCAGGAAGATGAGTGATACCGTAGCAAATACTGGCTGTCCTCCAGCTGCCATTCAAAAGTAATGTTGGTCTCCTGAGTGTCATATCTGCCATCTCTGTGTGGATGTCTAATAAATCCTGGTGCCTCTCAAAAGGTATTATGATTTATGTCTGGGCAGCTGACTGACTTGGCCCTCACATGGCGTTTGTTCTGTGGGCTCCATTGATCTCTGCTGATGATAATGGAAGCAGACAACTAAATTTAAATGTCACCATCTTGAAATTAATTTCAGTCCTGTCATCCAAAGAACTCCTGAATATACTAATGACTCATGAGTCTGTTTTTAAATGAATGAGATTTAGATCTTTCAAAGACACTTTGTATTGTCACTGTAATATGGAATATAATATGGAAGTACTGTACTATTTCATCCATGTGTTTTGTAATATCGAAGAGATATGCCAGTGAAGAAGATGAGAAATCAGGAATGCCATTCTATGATTCCATTAATGGTAAAAAAATCTCTGTCCATCTTTCTCACAAGACCTCTGTAAGTATTGAAAGACCACAATAAAGTCTCTCCTGAGATCTTTGTCTTGTGAACAGACCCGGCTCCCAAAGCCCTTCTTCATAGGAGAAGTGTTCTAGACCTTTGATCTTCCTCATGACCCACCTCTGGACCCACTCTAACATATCAATTCTTTGCTGTATTGGAGGCCTCAGAATTGGATATTGCACTGAAGGTGAAGTCTAACAAGGCTGGAGTAGAGGGCGAGAATCACGTCCTTTGATCTACTGCTCACACTTGTTTTGAAGTTCACAATACCGCTGGTTTTGTGGGAAGTGAGTGTGCACTGATGGGTCATATCCAGCTTTTCATCCACCAGCACCCCCAAGTCTTTCTTGGCAGGGATACTCTCAATCCATTCATCCCCCAGTCTTTATTGACACTGAATATTGCTGTGGCTCAGGCAGAGGACCTTGTACTTGACCTTGTTGGGCTTCAGGAGGTTTACATGGTCCCACTCCTCAAGTCTGTTAAGGTCCTACTGGATGACCTTGTGCTCCCCTAAAGGATCAACCAGTTTGATGTTATCTGCAAGCTTTTTGAGGGTGTTCTCAATCCCACTGTCATTGATGGAGATCTTAAATAGTGTTGGTCCCAGTAGAGAGTACTGAGGTACACCATTTATTACTGTTTACTCTCTAGTTCTCATTAAAAAAATAATAAAAAAAGGGAACTGTTTACTTTCTAGAATATTAAAATAGCATTATTGAATCATAGAATCATAGGATAGTTTGTGTTGGAAGGGTTCTTAGAGATGATTTCGTTCCAGCTGCCCTGTCATGAGCACCTTCTACTAGACCAGGTTGCTCAAAACCCCATCCAGTCTGGCCTCATATTAGGGTATTTCTCTGTGTCCTTTGGTAGTATAACACTAATTTGCTTCTGTCTTAATTGTACATTAAGAGCCAGCTAAAGCTAGCAAAAGCTGTCATTATTTTAATTAGGATTGAAATTAAAATTGAAATCTAGCACAGAAAAGTATGATAGTTTTGATGAAGCCTTTGTCAGAAGACAGATCAAAATACAACTTTGGTTGTAAATATCAGGCTTATATCACTAAATTATTGCAATTATGGCACTTCATTTAGTAGGTGCTTTAAGTGTTGTTTTGCTTGATTGGGAAGTTGAACTTGAACACAGCTGTCTTTGTCCCAGCTCCAGAGTGCTAACAGCTCTGTGGTGGGCTATGCTTTGCTAAACTAACAAGCCAATATAAGAAGCCAAAATAAAATCCTGTAAAGTAAATATGGATTTATGGGTATTATTTATAATCAACTTAATAAATTTATCTAATAATTAATTTATAAATGTATGTGTTTTATTTCTGAAAACTGCCATGGGTTTAGAGAATTTTCATAGAAAAAGGAGAGATTATTTTCCACATCTCCTTGTCAATCCTTCTGATGAAAATCAATAAAGCCACAAAGAAAGTTGCCATGAATTTGAAGCCAGAGGCAGAAGCAACAGAGCTTGAAAGAAAAGAAAAGAAAAAGAGAAAAAGAAATTGTTATTCATCTCTGTTGCCATAAAAAATAACTCTTCCAATAACACCAGTAGAATTGTAGAACAGTGATCCAGACATTGCTGAGTTCTTAAAAAAGGTATTCTATTTCTCACACCTTGGTGCTTAAGATCTATTTTTACTTTACTGTACATGAAATGGTTTTACATGCTATAGTAACTAGTCTAGAGTTTGGGCGATACTCTAATACTTTCCCATAAAAACATTACTCCTGTAAATGGAATAGAACATTTTAAAACAAAAACATATTTTGAGGGTGGAAATAAACTTATCCTGATTGTTGTCAGATTTTGAATTTTTATATGTTAGTGACATTGTTTGAAGAACTTGAATACCCTTGTCTATAATTTCATTGTTAGCTTGAAATATGGAAATTCACTTAATTTTAAATAAAACCAATGTAACAATAACATGTCTATATTTATCCAGTTAAAAATTATTAAGTCTTGAGTACTCAGCAAGTGCAACATAATTGCTTTTTTAAATTCCTGGGAAGATTGCTGTGATGGTGTTCACAGGGGTTTTTGGTTGAGGGAAGAGATGAGCATCTGACTCCATATTTCAGAAGGCTTGATTTATTATTTTTTAATATATATATCATTAAACCTATACTAAAAGAATAGAAGAAAGGTTTCATTGCAGAAGGCTAGCTAAGCTAAGAATAGAATGGAATGAATAACAAAGGTTTGTGGCTCAGGCTGAGAGTCTGAGCCAGCTGTGCTGGGATTGGCCATTAATTATAAACATCCAAGATGGGGCAATCACAGATGCACCTGTTGCATTCCACAGCAGCAGATAACCATTGTTTACAATTTGTTCCTGAGGCCTCTCAGCTTCTCAGGAGGAAAAAATCCTAAGGAAAGGATTTTCATGAAAAGATGTCTGTGACAGATTGCTTTCAAGTCTGAAATATAGTGTTATGAATTAGTAATAATAATTTTAAACAATATTGACTATTGTCTCAAAACTCACTCTTTCTAAAATCACCTTTGGAGCCTTTAAATGACTCAAGCATCAAATCCTTAATAAAAGCTGTGCTTATCAGCTAATGATGAAGCTAACTCTTAACTCAGCATTAGGAGAGGACAAGCTTCTGTGCAGTTTTGAAAATTAGATATAGTTCCTATTGGCATATTTATACTGACAATGTGGCTTTGCCTCCCGTTTCATTCCAGCTCATGATTCTTGGGAGTTGACAGTATGAGTACAATGAGTTGGGTTGGGAAAAAACTGTTTAAAAAATTGTAAGAACTATTTCTACCTTCCTAAATAGCATTCCCAAGGACAGTTTCCTGCTTCAGTTTTCTTCTTTCCATTTTGTTTATTCATTCCCTCTATGCTGCCACTTATCATTGTGTTTTCTGTCTCATTTAGACTTTAAGGTTCTCTGAGTAGGGACATTACTTCCAGTTTTATTCTTAAAGCTCCACTTGTTCTTATTGAGTTACACAAAGAAAATACATTTTTAGTAAAAATGATATGATGTAATCAATAACAGATATAACGTAAACTCAACAATTAGTTAAAGTTGATTAAAACAAGGAATTTTCTAGTTTAAACAGCAATTGTGAAAAGGGAGAAAAAAAAACAAATAGGGAAATTTTTAATAAAATGTCTAGGTTATAATAGTGCAGATTTTAATTTAAGTAAAGAAGGGTTTTTCAAAACCCTTCTTTACGGTATGAATAGAAATCAAATTGAGGTCACCATTGATTAAATTATATTGTCAGCCCATAATCCAGCTATGAATAAGAAGTTCCATATAATTGGGTAATCTTATTCTCCTTCATTTCTAATCCCTTCCACATCTGTGATAATTAGATTACTAAATCTTACCTGCCTCTAGTCTTTTGATTGCTCCAGATTTCTGGTTATACAAAAGAACACCTCTTGCTTACACTACTGCCTCATCAATCTGGGTGTTAAACATGACCTTGGCTATGTTCTACCATATTAGTGAATGTAGTAGTCCAGAGCATCAGACCATTAATGACTGTTCATTTTGTGGGGAAGATAATTTCCTAGTTTACATTGACGACCCACATCAATCTATATTTTGTAGAGACAGTGGCCACAAAACTAAACCTTTCAACTCATCACTATATGTTTTAAGGTCTGATAACATACCTCATTTTAGAATGTGAAGCAATACTTCCAGAATGTAACCTAGAATTAACCCATGTCCAGGTTTTGCAGTTGTTGATTTACTCTTTTTACAGGACTATTATCTCTGTGTAGTAGAATAATAGAGCTTTCCTCTTTATGTTGATGGAAAAGGAAATGGAGACAAGAGTGATAAAATTCACAGAGATATTCATATGTTTCTGTAGAGACATAATGAAAAACATAAATAAATGGATGCATAAATAGATGTAAAGCAAGCACCTACAAAAAATAAATCTCAATCTTACAAATATTTGGCTCTAAGCTTGGTGGAAGTAATCTTATTGTAGGGTGTAACAGATAATTTTGTGAATTATTGACCCAATTCAAAAAAGAAATAACAAAAATATATGATTATTAGTAAAAGAACAGAAAGTAAACCATTGTGTACCTCTGTGATGACCCATGAGTATTTCTCAAAATAAGGTAGAGATGGAAGAGGTATAAAGAAGTCATAAAGAATGATCTATGAACTATAATAGTTTCATATAAGTAAAACATCATTAGATTAGGTAGATCAGCATGGAAGACAGATTACTGAAGTGGGCTATAAAACAGACAAACAGACTCTAAATCCTGTATCCCTGTCACAGTTTTGGGCTAAATTGGTAGTGTGAGTAGTACAATGCTCAGATACCCAACACTTTGTCACAGGTAAGTTCAGAAAAGAGCTGACTCCTCTGTCCTTTAGGGTTGACAACATGATCAGGTAGGATAGCACCAGGGTACCACACATGGGTCTGGGGCCAGGTGTGGAGTCCCCTCTGTTCTCTCTAGAGGCTCTCTCAGGGTCTCTTCTAGATCTCTCCCTGATCATTTACCCTTAACTGCCACCCTGTTGCTGAAATCACATCCAACCCAGGGGATCTGCCCAGTGCCACAGGGAAAGTTCTCTTGAACTTGTTCAATTCTCTAGCAGCAGGAACAGAGTGAACCAGATGATACAGACTGGTTCAATAGACAGAACTTTTTCATTCAATGTGGAGTTAGGCTTGCTGTGGTAGCTGTGGATGCTGAAAACTAAAACCACTTGAAAAAAGATTTGAATAACCTTACAGAGAAAATTATGTGGTGGCATTGAATATGAAGAGACCACTAAATCTCTGTTAAACTCATACAGCCATTAAATGTCAGATGATGTGGGTTATTTTGACAATACTCACATACTTTTTCTCTTCCCCAGGGTATCCATAGCAAGCCAGAGACCTCACTATTTAATTATTAAATGTCCCTCACAATGTGATTTTGACTGCCATGTTACTTTCCTAGACCATCTCAAAATGTGGTTCAGACAACAGCATGGACTGGCGACTGGCATCTGCCAAGGGTATGGAATTTTGACAAGACCATCCTATTTTCACAGTAAGGATGTAAATCACACTACTGCACTGGGACATTTACCACTGTAGGTGTTTAGTCCTGTTGTCACCATCTCCTCTGAGGGACTATTTTTACAAACTTGTTTGCAATGTTTTAGTCCTTTTGGGAGTATAGAGACATATGGAGAAGTTTGTCACAAACCACTCTGGGAGTACCCAGAGTCCTCAAGTGATCTAGAGTGATAGCAAATTTATTTTCAGACTTACGTAATATTATATAATAGCAGTTCTGATTAATTTCTTCTTGTTAAGGGTGAATTAAGTATGCATCACAAGTCTTCTCAAGTGACTTCAATGTTATGGACTACTCACTTCAGTCTCAGAGCAATAACATCAGATGTGGGAGGCACTTAAGACATGCTGACCTTTTTTTGGTTTTGTTTTGTTTTTATAAAAAGTTCCCAGTGTGCAATAGAGGCCACAGGCTTTTCCCCTCATAAGTGCTCTCCTAAATTTTTTTGTCAGGTTTTGTTCCGTCATTCCTTCTGGTCAATATCCTGGAAATTTCTAAGAGAGTTGGAAAAAAGTTATGGATTGGTATTGAAGAAAAGTGTGAATAATATTCATATTTATAGCAAGTATTTTTGACACATGCAGTAGAAATTCACATGAACTTCCACTGAGATAAAATTTTGCTATCAATTGGTTCTTATTTTGCCAGACTTGGAAAGCTTTGACAAATGACAGTCTAAAGTTTTGGTGAGGACCAGGGATAGTCAAGTAGGGAAATAAACTGATTTCAAAGCAAATGGACTACAAAATCTCATCAGAGAAATCATAAGAGGAGTCTCTCAGTGGAAGTCTTGATGGATAACTAGTGTTACAGTTCCCTGCTGGAGACCAATTGTCAGCTTTGTTTTGGACTGCTGTTGTACTGCTGCCCAATAAAAATGAGAGTGTGATTTAAAACACACCATACCAATTCCCAGAAAATTTTTTTCAAGAACATTTTCCCTGTTTTTTTTTTTGTTATGAATAGTCTCTTACTAAGATCCTTTAACTAGGAAATTAATGTTATAGTAAATCCTCTTTGAAGTGCATATGTATCTGCACTCCAGAAAATAAAATGTCAACTCAAACTTTGATGTCTTACTATAGTCATGATTTTAAGGATTGAAAAAAAAAATAATAGAAAGATGTTGCTTGTAACAAGGGGATTATGACAATGAAGAGTACAAATTTTAGAATACAGTAATTTTTTCCTTCCCTTTTTTAAAATTAATACTTACAGATAGATTTCACTATCACTCTGTTTTTGCACTCTCTTATTTTGTGTGCTAGCACTGTAAGAAAAGTACTATTATAAGGTGCTTAAACAACAAAAAATATCCCAGAAAACTGTAAAGTGCAGAGCGGCACAGTCTCTTTGTTTTCTGAAAAAGATTTAAAAGGGTTATTTAACCAAAAGATAGAGACTCAATTCTTCTTTGAGTCTTATTAGAATATTTTTACAATTTTAGAATAGTCTATGAATTGCAAAAAAAATTTAGTTGTACAAGACTGTAGGGTTTTTTCAGACACATTAAGACAGTGTGTGCACCAATTTACCATGCCCTGATGCATTTCTTATCCAACACTCTATTCACTGTAGAGAGGCCTACTAACAGCCCCTCAAGGTACTAGTCAAATTTTTTGCATTTCACAGTCATTCTTCTCAAGTTTTTTTGTCATATATTTGTGTCAGGAAAGAAATGGAGTTAGGAAAAAAACTTAAACCCCCTAAAATTCCAGTCTGTTCACAGATGTTTTATGTGCATTTTATTATGTACCAAGTTCAATATGTCCAGTGAGCAACTGCGAAGAAATACGTTGTCAAATTTCAAATTTAGTATTTTCTACCTAAAAATTACATTTAAACCCCACTATTCACTTTCCTGGCCTTTATAAAATGGTCTTTGCAGCTTATCATGGGTTTCAAAAATGTGTATCAAGGAGCCAGGTATGCTCAAATGATGAACTGAAACATTTGTGAAGTTATGTAGTGTTTAAGAAGCTAATACAGTCTTACATGAGCACCACTGTCATATGAAGAGACAGCTAGAGAGATACTGTCAGAGTTTCAGATAGTTGTTTAACTGTGACAGCATTTTAAACTGATATATATATTGAAAATTAGTCATTTACATTGCAGTTCTATTCACAGCAACCATTTCATTGGGGTATTAAATCCTCTAAAGTCTAGACACACTCTGTGTACAGGAAAACCTGATCTGCAAGTATTGTTTGTACATTTTACATAATATATACATATATATATTGGCCAATTCTTTTTCAGTTTTAAAGAAAATCTGCAGCTGCTACTCAAGATGTTTTGTAATATGATGGCATATGTCTCCTATCTTCTATTATTTCCTTCCACTTCTTTGCTTCTTATCAAACTGTAATTTTAAGTGTTTTCCTTCTCTCTCCCTCCATAATTTTGCTATTACTGCAGACTGTTAAGTAATGTGAAAGAATGAAAAAGAGCTTAAAACAAGTACATATATTCACAATTTTAGAACAACAATAAGTTTAAATTGTCGCTTTAAAGTGTATATTTGCTGGAAAATATGTCACTGAAAAATTCTCCATTCTTTCAGCACTAAAATGAAATTCATAATCTTTGATGTATACGTGTTCAATAAAATTAGTGCTAATTTCAGAAATGCTTATTGTTGGCTTTTTTTACAGTTTAAATAAATGTATTATAATAAAAGATTACTACGTGAAATAAAATTTGAAGTTCCAGTTTGTTACTTACACTAAGTTCAGAGCACATCTGAACATTCCTACATTAGCTCTTAGACAAGGAACAGGGATTTTTCTTATAAAATCTAAAGTCCAGAGAACCAGAGAAACAATGAACCATAAAAGATCATGCCCTCCTATATAGTACAGAATCACAAAGGACATCTCCTAAACATTCTTGTCTCACTGACTAGAGAGGATACTGACACTGTTTAATAAAACAGTTCCAAAATGCAGTAAATTTAATTTTGAATGTCAGTTTATTTTCTCCGTAATATTCATCTGAAATTTTATTTCTCATAGACACAGTTATTTTCTCCAAGCTGGAAAATCACAAAACATTCTTTACTAGTTTCACTCTCTCATCTCATTTGCAACAGATCTTCTCAATAGACAAAGGCTGGTGCTTATAGCCTTGTGGCCAGGTAAATCCAGACCTCTGGGTTCACATTGCTCTGTTGTGGGAATTTGGGAAGAATAAGAGTGACAGCTTTTAAAAAAGATAGATAACTTCCTGATGTGGAGCACAACACAATATCTTCTTACTGGGCTTTTGGGATCTTTCACACCTAGCTTGTTTAGTAGGATCACACTGGAATATGGGAGTTACAATCCTGCAGGTGTGATCAGTAAAGGCCAATTTCCAGTTTGTGAAGCAGTGTTTGGATTATATCAGGAATAAATTGTACAGTGTAGCTCATGCCCTTAGTGGAAACACAGACACTGAAATTGTCCTGGCAGAAACACAGGAACCTTCAAGGTTGACTGGTGGTCTCAGTTGCCATAAAGAAACAGTTCGAACCTAAATTCTTTCTCAGATTTTAGCCTTAAATTAAGACTTACTGTCAGCTTTCCTCTCTTGCATTCTTTCCCTCAGATCACTCTTTTCTCTGGTTCATTATCTTTCCACCTTCCCTCAGGCAGCAATCTATCAAAGTAAAGCTTTATTCTGAAAATGCTGTAGAGCCTTCAAATATCAGTAGTTTTCTGGGAGGGCCCCAGAAGAGAAATTTAGTTTGTTAAAATACGTATGGAGAGATGGAAATCTATGAGATATTATATCTCTGTTAATTTGTTCTGTGCCTGAAAGATGCAGCTATTGCAGGCATAAAATCTTGGTTTATAAAACCTCTGTACCTTACAAAAATCCCAGCTACTGAATAAAAACATCTACAGTCCTTGAAGAAAAACAGGCACCATAGCACACAGGAATTTTCAGGGATTGTAAACCCTTCTCCAATACGTACAATACCAAATGTTTTTGCCCCTACATGTTTCACAATTCTGCTCTCTGCCTCCACATCACTTATATTAGGTATCCTTTCTGGTCATCAGCTGCAAAACGATTATGGTCAGAATTTCTAAATGCATGCTCCTTCTTTTAACAGTTTTGCTAACCTGACCATCTCAGAGAAGCCAGAAGCCATCTCCATAGAAAGAATATAGAACTATAGGCTATCAGATGGAGACAATACAAACCAGGATCAGAACAAACAAATTTTTACTGACCTGCTGAGCAGGTAGTATATCTGCAGAAGTCAGTTGAGGTGAAACTAGATCAAATCTGGAATATTCCTAGGAGATGTATTCCTAGAAGAGATATTTGTCCTGCTCTTCCTCTTTCATGGTATCCATTGATGATCACTGTTAGAAATAGGATACTAATTTTTGGAGGGATAGAATGTAAGAAAATAAAGATAGTGCAGAAGGCAATCTCACACCAGAGGAGTTGCAACTGTACTAATCACGAAAGATTAGGAACAGGCCTGCCCCTAACAGGCCACAGCTGTGTCCAATAAGAAGAGGAGTGCTACAAAAGAGTGGGTTAGCTGGGTCAGCAGGGAGATGGTGTTTGTTGGCTGTGATGTGAAGAAGTAGTAGTCAGTGCTGTGAGGAGCTGCTCATGAGCAATCACCGAGAAGGTATGGAACTTTTGCAATAAGATAACAACACTACTTTGGGCCATTCATGTGTTTGAAAGAGTATTCTATTCTTATGTTCTACCTTACTGTATTTTATATATTTGTGCTTTCATATTTCAATAAAAATTCTTATTGTTTTTATGGATGTTGAAATTGCTATGGTTGTAGCCTTATAGAAATGTTTAAAAGGGAAATTATATTTTTTCGTAATATTTGCTTTCTTGAACATATAACTTTTTCAGTAATGTTAGGGGATTTTTTTATAACATTATAGTTTTATAAGTATTAGTTGATCACTTTTTAAAATAGAAGAATTTGTAATACTCTGATTATAACTGGATTCTTTGTTTACTGCAGTTAGGTTCAATATTTCCTTCTTTATAAAATCAACAAAGACTATTTTAATGCCTTTTTTTCCTCCTTAATAATTTGTTAGTTTGAAATTTTCTACATTGGACTGATTTTATAGTAGAACATGTTCATAGTAAAAGCTGGGTTCTAAACCTAGCCTTTGAAAAAGGCACACAAATGGAGACAGCAAGTGAAAAATCCTACCATCTCTTAGCACAGCCTAACAAAATGATATTTCTTTATTCACTGCAGAAATCATGGAAAAGACTTGGGAATTGATTAGTAGTCAAGAGTAAAAGGATTCCTCTTGAATGACTTCAGCCATCTACAAGGTAATTTTCCACTTTTCAGTGGTCACATTACATATTCTTTGTAGTTTAAAGGGGAATTAAATATGTCTTGTGGGCTAAGATTCAATTCACTTATTTTAAACATATATTTTAGAATAAGAAGATGCCTAAAAGCACTTATATCTTTCCATTGTCTCCAAAGACCACCTAGAATGACTAATTCAGCTATAGATATCCACACTTTAAAATTCAATGGGCGAGGTTTTTCTCTCTGATTTTTAATTTGCTGTTTCCTGGCACCTCACCAATCTGCACACTGGGATTTTGGGTTTATAAAGACTAAATCTACTCAAGAAAGGAACTCCTTTGAGAATCCAGTTAATTTATGTATGCATCATAAAGCTTAATACTTAGAGGCTATTTAATATATACGTTTAGGCTGGAACAATAAAATTGAAACCTCTCTGTACAGTTGCAAACTTCCAAGCCTTCAAATTAAAACACTACATGCAAGCTGCCACTGGCTGTCTGTAATGATACAATATTTATGGCTATCATTGCTTGCTCATGTTCACAGTGCACAAACATTGGTTAAGTCATGTCTCATCACTGTAATTGTCAACAATACCAAAATACTTGGGAGTTTTGTTTGGTTGTATTTTTACAAAATTTTTGTTAATAAAAATCAGAAGTTTTCCTGGTGCAATATAATTGATCACTTTAAGATATGAGACAGATCACAGATTAGATGTTTCTCCTTCTTCCTATCGATTAAAAAAAACCTCTTAGGTGAAAAACTTAAGTAGTAGGGAAATCAATATATACACTTCTTGGGATAAAAAGAGAGAGAAATAAATTTACAAGGGTTTTTTTAAAGTTCTTTGTGGTTATTTTGAAGGTATAAGCAAAATGTGACCAAGGGAATGTGTAAAGTTGGGACGTACCACAGTGGGTCATCTGGTCCACTCCTCTTGCTCAGGCAGGGTTATCCTGTTTGAGTACATTGAACAAGTTTGGGACCAGATGGGTCTTGAATTATCTCCAGTGAGGGAAAATCCACAACTTAACTGAGCAATCTGGTCAGTGTGCTTCCACATTTAGAGCAAAGAAGTTCTTTATCATATTCAGATGGAACTTTCTGTTTATCAGTTTCTGCTCATTACCCCTTGTCCTACTGCTTGGTAGAGCCAGGAAGAGCCTGGCTCCACACTTGTGGAGAGCAATCTCCCTTCAGATACTTACAGACACTGTCAAGGTCCCCTTTCAGTCTTCTCAGGGCTGAGCTCTCATAAGAGATGTGCTCCCCCACTGCCTCCCCTAAACATCTTTTCCCGCAAACATTTAGATATCTAGTGGCCTCATTCCAGGAGTATTGCAAATACTTTTGTTTAATGTTTTTAAGAGCTTTGGAAAACTATTCATTTTTTCCAAGGGTTGTTTCAGCAAAACCATGATGTTCTGTGGAAAAGGAACTGCCAGTTTTGAAATGAATGGAGTTCTTGATCAGGGTGGGGAAAATTATATTTATTCCCGTATCTATTTTTATTCTCTTTCTTTAAGTACCCCTCTATTTTCAGTGCATCTAAGATTGATGATTGTACTCTTCCTCAGCAAGAAGGAAGGTTAGGGTGAGTCATCAGCTTTTGCAGCTCTTCACCAAGAGAATGATGATGATAGTGATGGTGGTGCTTTCATCCTCATCCCATGGTCCTTTTAGAATAATCTTTCACACTTTGCAGCATCCACAACACACTTTTTATTCACTGGCCTGCAGTTCCATGGTATACCAGAATTTCCATGTTGCATTTTATTCTGTTTCTTTATTTTTCATTTGTCCTTTGTAAAAGGACTAAATTTACCCATGTCCTGAAGTTGCATTCCTTTCAAAAATAATTGAGTGTTGACAATTAGTTAATAACCCTGGAATCTGTTTTCACCCTACTCCCATTCTTGTGAAGCCTCTGCAGCTATTCTGTGATTGCACTCCTGTACATTACATCGTTATCCTGGGGTCACTCTGCACTACACAGATGAACTTTGTTTCCCTATCAGTTAACTACATAACTATATTAAGAGTCTATAACACTGTGCTACACCACACAGTTATTCAAAGCTAAGCAAAACTAAAACCATTTAAACAAAAATCCTTAGTCTTCTGTTGGTAAGAAACTGGCCTTAAAGATAAGAAGGGAAAAATAAAGACTCCAGGCTCTTTCACAAATTTGGCAAATCATAGCTGATGATTTTTTCAGAACCTGCAGCTAAATACAAACCTCTGATCTGCTACAACTAATAGCAACATACATTTACCAGTCTGCAGAAATGAAACAGCTTCCCATAGTTTTATTCAAAGATGCTTTTCTTAGAAGATTGAAATACAGAACAAATCTCTCTATCTCCATCATTCTCCCTGCTGGCCACATCAGCACCAAAGTAATGTGACATATATTTTTCTGCTCTAGACATGGAAGAGAGGACCTAAAAAATTCCTTGTACCTTTTCTCTCTTTCTTTGTGGTTTGCTTTATTTTTTTGCCTTTTGATGTTCTCTGTTTTACTGCTACAAACTGAGTCTTCATCTATACCTATTGTGTTACTATACACCATCTGAGTACACGAAGATATCTTGTGAAAGAGGTTTCGGAAGACCAATACCTTGCTTACTTCATCCCTCCATCGAGGATCAATGATTTCAGGATTTTTTGTTATTGTGTCACATTTAATACTGCAACTAGAAGGAGTTATAAAAATGCTACAGGTTTTATGCCTTTCTCAGTCCAGAAAAGAAAGCATCAAAATAAATTTTGTATATATACTTCTGTGAAATAAAATGGAAAAAGAAAAAAAATTGTGGCACTTGGGAAGTGTTTCCTGGGATTAGGAATTGTTTTGGCAGTTAATGAAGACTTACAAAGTAAGCTGTTCTCCTTTGTTTTTCTGACAGATTTAATCTTCTGAAACAGCTGTTGTAATAATTTAAAATTGTCTCCTCTAGTTTAGTATTCCAAACCAGGCTGTGTATCACAGGATTAAACATAACTCCATTCTTTGACTTTTAGGCCCCAGAAACCAGCTAATGCTGGTAGTACATAATGCTGGGCTTAGTCCAAGTTGTATTAGCAGTTCCTGCATTCTGATATATATGTCAGTGGAGTTCAGTCAACAGAATTCAAGACACCTCTGTGCAAATAGATTCTGTTTCACCACTTGTGCTCTCTTGGGTAGGAGGGGGGCTACTGAAGAAGAGGCTGCTGCTTTTGGCTTTCTTCGTTTCAAATCACCTCTAGGCAACCTGGACTGTAACAAGAAAAGATAGCTTGCAAAATTGCCACATAATCTGAATTTGCAGTAGCCTTTCAGTACATATCCTCACACATCGCTGAACTGATGCAGTGATGACAGTAACAAAAACAAGGCATGAATTTCCTTTGCATTTCAGATGTTTCTCTAGTAGACTCAAAAGGCTACTAGAGAATTTTCCACATCCACCTGAAATGGATTTATATCTCTTTGACACTCAAGATAGCTCAATAAAACATAAAAGGAAGTAAAAGTTGAACCTTTGTCTTCTATTCTTCCTTATAGTACCATGGAATTGAACAGTGGTGTTTGTAAGAACACTGCAAGGAAACAGCTCTGCATACA
The DNA here is from genome assembly GCF_037042795.1 of Molothrus aeneus. NCBI lineage: Eukaryota > Metazoa > Chordata > Aves > Passeriformes > Icteridae > Molothrus > Molothrus aeneus. The sequence goes on along the minus strand of NC_089647.1, from coordinate 69,883,839 downwards.
TTAGTTTTCTTCATGATTATCAAAATTTGAGAATATTTTGCCCACAATGAAGTTCTGAGAATTAAAAATATTTCTAATGATTAGAGGTTTGCATATAAATTTCTCATCACATTAAGAAAAAGTTTCATAAAGAAAAAATTCATGGTCTCCTTTTCGAGGAAAACATATCAGTTCAATTATATCAACAATGTTCATTTATATGTGTCTTTGGGCAGACAGTCTAATTTTTTTGACAGAAATTGCTGAAGTAATGTTTGCCAAACCACAGTTATTTTGCAATTTGATTTCTCTTCTGGTCCAAGGTTATTCCCAGAGAATCTTGTTCATACAAATGTGCTGCATATTTTCTATATATTTGAAATAGACAAGTGTGTGCTTCCATTAAGAGTGAATACCAATATTCTATGCTTAATGAAAGTACAGCTGAAAAATATTAATTTTACCAAGAGTTAGTCAATCTAATTCCTATGAATCCCGTTTACTTCAGTCAAGAACAACATTATTTTGATTTTATTACTCACATCAAGACAAACATGAAACATTCCTTTCTGAATGGCTATTTCTGAGTTGTACTAGTTGCCAAAATATTAAAGAGCACAACTAAAATTATAATTTTGTATGTATATATTTTTACATTTTAGATTTTACATTTTACATTTTTAAAAGATGTCTTTTCTACTACAGGTTTTCCAAGATTGCTGCTTAGCACAAGTAAATGGAATATAAACTTTTAATTAGTCAGTATGTGACATACCTCTATTTATACTTGAGCAAACTTCCAGAAGACAAGAAAATATTTGAGTGTTCAAAGAACAGAGTTTAATGATCTTGAAAGTATACTGAAAGCAAAGAAAAATCAAAAAAATTGGTTTTTGAACCCTCAGCTGTTTTGATGTTTCTGAGTTGAAAATCCTGAACAACCCAGCAAAACTCTCTTGGTATTTCCACGTTCACTTGTGATAGCCTGGAATGCACCATTCAATTAATGCTTCAACTACATGTACGAGAGGTTTCAATGAAACTTCTGTTCCCTGGGAAGACAAATTATAGGATATAATAAGTGAATCCAAAATACATTGATTTCACATATACTTTGTATAGTTTTCTCCTATACTGAATATTACTATCTAAATAACAGCTAGTAGCACATGATTAATGCATCACTCTAAGATTAACACAGTTTTATTTCACAGTTTTGTCTTCTGTGCTTCTTCAGCAATATTCTACAATTCATTGGTGAATTTTGTTACTTGTGAATTTCACTGTATCTGAGTTCTGCAGGTTTGTTCTTTTTTTAATTTGTGCTAAAATAGGTGAGCCATGACAGTGTACCTTTGCAAAAAACAGATATAAATTCCTACTTCTTCAGTTTTCACTCAGAATGGACTATAAGCATTTGTGATTTGTTGATTGTCTTTGTGTTTGGGGGTTTATTTGCTTTGTTTTTGTTGGGTTATTTTGGGATTTGCAATTTGTTTTTTTTATGACATGCAGAATAAAATGTGACTTACTGCACAGCATTGATACATTTTATGTTAACTATGTACATTGAATGGCAGATCTTATTGGAAAAATGTCAGAAAATTATGCAGTTAAAGAGATTACCATAATGACTATGTACCGCAAGTCTCCATTTCAGCTTTTCCGATATTTTTAGCCTTTGATTTTGAAAACTAGATTACACTCTTCTAAGTAGGAGAAAGTCAGTCAATAGTGTGGTGAAAGGAAGACAAGAGCAAGACCAAGTTTTTACACTGAGTCCTTTCTTCAGTGGTGTGATTTTTATGCTTCTATCAAAGCTTTGTCACAAAAATATTTTTACAGATTTTTTTTTTAATTTAAAATCTGAATTGTTCTCTGGAGATAATTCACTCTCTTTTGTGACCATACAAAAGTGTAAAAGAGCTAGGCTCATTATTTAAATACATCAACTGGTGTTCAATTAATGCAGGATGAATGTAAACTAGGTTTATTTCTTTTTTGCTTTATTCCTTTTAGCCAGATTTATTTTTGCTTTTTTCACTGAACGCGCTGTATGATTTTCACAAAGGACAATTTCTCTTTGATTCACTGAGGAATGATCTACTTACACTGTACTTTCCAGCTTGTGCAGTTCTTACATTACATTAGCTGCCCAATGGTGAATAAGGGTTTGAGAAAAAAAGTCAGGAGAAAATGGAACTCTAAATGGGTCTACTGGTGAGTCTATTTCTTAAGGATCCATCCAAAAATTCAACATTGCATGTTGTTCTGTTTCATGTTATTTTATAGATTTCAGATGACTTTGAAAATTATTTTCTTTTTCTGTTCCTAATTATCTTTCTATATACACTCTATTGAAAAGTGATGTTCAAAATATTTCTTGTTAGAACCAAATGAATGCTAAGTAATCCTGATGCAATTATAATTACAGAAATCTTCTACAACCCCAAAATTCTTAGACCAAGGGGAGCAGACAGCATATAGTTTTATGTTCAAAACTACTAATTATATACCTATGGTAAGATTATGCACTGGATTTACTATATAAATCCTTCAGTTTATAACAACAATTCACTCAAACCATAGGATTTCAATTTTTTATAATATCCAGAATGATAAACAGATATGTAAAAAACAGATAAGTAGGTAAATAAATAAATTCAGGAACACTTACCTACTTCTTATACAATAATTTCTCTGTGAATATATTTTTCAGACTGAGTACCTTTTTATAATAAAAGTCTCTAATGGATTGACTTTGGCCATCTGCCACACTGTACACACACACACAGATTCTCTCTCACTTTCCCTCCTTAACAGGTGAGGAAATGGCAATGAAAATATTTATGAGTAAAGACAGACAGGGAGTTCATTTACCAAATACTAACATGGGCAAAATAGACAGAATTTGAGAAGGATAAATTTAATTTATCATCCATCAAAATAGACTAGGATGGTGAGAAACAGTGACCCTCTTCTTCTCCCCCTAAAAGACCTTCCTCCCTACCCCATTCCTCTTTTTCCCAGATTGAATTCTATATTGCCATTCCTGACTCCTCTACCTTCCTCACCCAAGAAGTGGAGGGGAGGATGGGGGCTGTCTCCATAACAGCTCCACTCAGGTTCTCCTTCCTTCTCACACTTTTCTCCTGCTCAAGCATCAATTCTCTCCACAGCCTGGAGTCCTCCCAGATAAGCCTGGGTATGGATGGTTTTCTGTAGGCTGTGGTTTCTTCAGGCATATCCCCCTACGTTTGTGTCAGACCCTTGGACAAATTGCCCAACTTTTATAGGAAAATATAATTCAGTAAGTGTTTAATTCAACCTAGATACATGTCACAGATGTTCTCTCTCATCAGAAAAAACAGGAGGAATGGTAATGTAATCATCATTTCATCCTAGGGTGAGGAAATCTTCCTTTCAAAACAGTCTTTACTATTTTGGTTCTAAGTTAAGATTCCTTCAAAGGGAAAACACTACATTTGCTATAATGCATCAAGATAGTGTGTATGTATATGCGCATATACATATACATACACGTATATTATATATATATCTCCACACACAACGTTTAAGTAAACCCTTCTACATTAAAAAAATCTCTAAAAAAAACAGTGTCAAGAATTACCAGGTAGTATATCATATTGGTTTTATGTTATTAATGAAGTTAAATAAGCAAATAAATGTCTGTGAGACTGAAATGCAATTAACCATATTGGTCAAATTCAGAATTTTTTCTGAACGAATTTTAATTTTGGTTTACTGTCAGCAGTGAAACTCAACTTATTCAAACTCATCTTTTCAATTAATGTAAACTTTGAGACAGTTTCACAGGTCATTAGACATTTTGCTAATTTATGTAAAGTAAAATGCAAAGTAAGTTTCATGATTTTCTGTTTTCATATTCTTAATAAGGATCACAAATATTATTGTGGACAGACTGAATAGATTTCATATTGGTATCCCTATTAAGTACTTCTTCCAAAAAGGAGGATTAATCTCAAGCATGGCCTTGTTATTTAGTTAGTTTTATTCAAAGCAGATTTTCCACAGGGCATTTTAATGGGAACAAAATGTGCAGGGAGTCATGTTCACAAGTTGATGCACAAACGTTTTGAATTTAGATGCAATTACTATTAGATGCTTAAGTTTTTTTTATATCAAGCAAAAGAGAAGTCAGGAAACACCCTATTTAAGAATTCATATCCATAGAAAATCTTGATCGGGTGACTGTAACTAACTACTCATCAAATAACTACTAGTTAAATAACTGGAAAAAAACCATTAAGTCTTGAGGACATCATCTTGTAATTGCCAAGATGCCAAGTAATTAAAAAAAATAAAATTAAATGCTTCTGATCAATATAAATCTTTCTTCAGCTGTGTTTCTATCGTCATCAGGCAAAGGAGGTTTAACTGAACTATATTCCTGATTGGCCAAGGCCCTTTTCTAGCGACTTAACTGTTTTCCCTAACTAGTGTTAAATAGCTCAAGCCAGGAGGTCAATAAGAATTTTTGTACTGTTGGCATCCATAGGATATTTAGCAAACAGAGAAATGGGCAGATTGAAAGCAACCAGAACTGCTAGGCTAAGATGGTTGTGGTCAGCAATATCAAGTCCAGATTGACCGCAGTCACTAGCGATGTGTCCCAGCAATCAGTAATTCAGTACTGCTTCACCTCAGTGACAGGGGAAAAGTGCACCCTCAGCAAGACTGTAGGCTCTACAAAACTCAGTCTAGGTATGTCAGATGGGTATGTTGCCATTTAGAAGGGCCTGAAAAGACTGGAAAAAATTGGCTAACAACATCATGAAGTCCAGCAACAGGAAATGCCATGTACTGCCCTTGGAAAGGAAAAACATAGGGGCATACATAGTACTCAAAGCTGCAACTCACTGAAATTTGGTCATAGTTTGATATATATAAGAACAGATTATTTATTTAATTTATGACCAATCTGTTGAAACCATTGAATGAAACTACACAGCTGAAGAATGTGAAAGTGTGATTGCGGTCTTAGAATCACACAATTATAGGAGGTTTTGCATTGGAGGAGACTTTAAACATCATCTATTTCAATCCCCTTTGTAGTAATACCTTTTAAAAGATGAGGTTACCCAATGCCACATGCAACCTGACCTAAATCACTAACAGTGATGGGGCATCCACAACTTTTCTGGAAAATCTGTCTCAGTGTCTCACCACCTTCATAAAACAAATTCTGTTTGTTCAGTCTAAATCTAAGTTTTTTCAGCTTAAAACCATTGCCTCTTGTCCAGTCACTGCAGACTCTGATTAAAAGTGTTTCTCCATGTTTCTTTAACCCTCTTTTAAGTACTGAAAGGACACTACAAGTTCTCTCTGGAGGCTTTTCTTCTCCATCCTAAACAAATGAAATGTATTGTACATACTGCATACACATAGTGTTTTTAGTAATTATAGAAGTTTTTCAAGAGGAAATAATCTGCTTGAATTAAATAAACAAACATGAATTCTAATACAAAATAATTAAGGGAATTTCAAAAGCATAAAAAATGTTAGTTACTGTCCATTGGGAAAAGTAATAAGAAAAGCTTAAGTAAAAGATTTAGTTAAAAGCTCTTTTCAGTCCAATTTTTATAATACTTTGAAAATAAAATTACACTGTGACAGAATATGATACACATAGCTTAACAAAATTCCTGTGTTTTTGACATAGGCAAATTTTGTATCTATTTCAACATTCTTTTTCAGTTGTCATTAAAAAAGAAATTTAATCTGTTCTCATGACAGCATGAGTGAAACAATAGAAACAGATCAGTCATTTTAGAATTGGCAATGGGAAAAAACAGTTATGGTGATGTGGTCGTGAAAATGTCAAATTGTATTTTATAACATTGGAAAAACATCTGAATGCACTGTAACATATGCAGGTGAATGACATAGTCAAGGCAGATAACCAAGTGGTACTAGTGGATTTTTTCTTTAATTCAGTGAAGCTGTAATCAATTATGTCATCTGAACCCCACAATTTCTTTTTACAGATTACAATCTGTCTTTGGGTGGGTTAATTTTGTATGTAAACCACTCTGCCTTTAAAACATATCTGTATTTCCAGTTTCAGTTTATATGTTTTAATGTGAAACCATCAGGCTTTTCTTCACCACATTAAAAAAATTGTAATTTTGTGTTAGTATATTTTCTTAAGAGCACTTGTAAATACGTAAAATCACTGAAATGAAATCAGCTTATTTTTTCAGTTTCTAAAATAAAAAAAAGAGAAAAACAAAAATTGAAAGAGAAAGAAAAAGTTAATTTACCTCAAGAAGCTAAATTGGCTGAAAAGATACCTAATTTAAACCAGGATTTAAAAATCTGAATAATTGTAAAGAATGTAAATTTCATTTTGTTGTGTTTTGTTCTGCTGTCACTATCACCTTGTTTGATTTCAGTACAGCTTACTTCAAGACATACCTGCCAATGTACTTGTGAACTCAAAAGTCACCCTTTCTAAAGACAGGACAAATTTCAAACAATTTATAAGAGAATAATGGACCATTACTTCCTCATAAACTTGCTAATTACAAAAGGACTGAGATCTATAGCTACCATACATTATGTACTGTCAAAACGATGGATTTGACTTTGATAACACCTCATAGAAGTCAGAAACTTTATGTCCGTATATTTAAATTATCACCCAGGTGGCATATTTCTTTTTCTAAAATGTAGCTATTTCTAGCCTTGGGGAAGGCAATGAGCTGTCCAGCACTTATTTTTTTTTATTTTGCTTCTATCAGCACAAATGCGCAGCATGAACAGGCACATCTGAAGCAACATGAGCTCATTATCTGTTTATTCATATCAAGCAATTTTTTCCATCTACGTTTCTCAGTCTGTTGCTGTATTTGCGTATCATCTGAAATCTAGATACATGAAATCTGAAATATATGAAAGTATCAGTTTCAAGGTTTGGTTTGAATATGAAAATATCTTTGAATTCTTCTCATGCTTTCTTTCCCAGGAAAGCCTTTTGCCTACTTAAATGATAAAATATGTTCTTTATACACGTCTGAAAACAGATGTAATTAAAGAACAGGTATTTTCATACAGTTACAGTAAACTTCCTTTTGAGTTCTATAGAATCCAGTTATTTGCACATTTGTATCAGGAATGCACAATGTAATTCTTTATAAAAAGAAGTCAGTTAAGGAAAAATTCATATAAAGGAACCAGGAATGTTGAATATGTCACTGCAGAGATTTTATGACTCATGATTGTTATACACTCCAATATCTTTGTGGTCTGGAACCAGAAAGTTGATATCCTCTCTCCTCTCACTATAGATGGGATGAATGGTATTGACTGTTGCCCTGGTAAGTCTGTCACCAAGGGAGAACCTGGCACTCTTCTGGCTCTATTCTTTGCCAGTCAGTTTTGACAGTGGCATACTCCATTCTGACATGTAGAAACTGTTTTAGGAAATAAGGGATTCAAACTTCTCAATGAAACAGATTTTCTGTATGTTTTCAAGTGTCATGGACTTCTGAGTTATGGATATGTTATGGAAAATCTTAGGCAATCCCTGTACTCCACATCTAGTCTTTTTAAAACATATGTAGTATGGAATGAAAGAAAAAATTTGAGAGAAAAAGAGATGTCCACACATCCTCATCCTGGAGGAAGAAAGAATACAGACATTGTACACAGGGTCTATATAGAGACAACTTGAATTTGAGGAAAAATACCTCCTCCCACACAGTAATTGAGTAGATTTTATGTTTAGTTCCTGTCCTCTATCCTTCACTACAGCATAAAAACATCCTTGTAATATTAACACTATCCTCAGCACAGAACGAAAACAGTGCTATGCACAGCCTACTCTAAAGAAAAATAACTCTGTTCCAGCCAGACCTACTACAACTGAAGGATATTTTCAGGAAAAGAGGTCATTTAGAATGTGATTCAGTGGTGAACTTTATACAGTTATGGCAGTAGAAAAAATGATAAACCTCTTTTTCCAGTGTCTACAACAAAATAAAAATAGTGTTGCAGGGGAAAACAGAGGATTTTTTTTAAATTTTTTTTCCTTTAATTTCAGAAAACATTGCTGACTTCATCAGAAGGGCTTTAAGCTAGGATGGCTGGGGAGAACATTACTACCAGCAGTGCTGCGAGAAAGTGATGGACAGATCTGCTGAGGAAAAAGCATGGGGTGGCATCGAGGAAAGGGATCAAAAAGTCAACACAATTGAGACTGGGGTCACATCCAGCACCTGCATGTGGGCAAGGAAGTCCCTACAGGGCACCGTGGAGGACGAATCCCCCAAATTATATCTAGGAACATACTGAATGGCAGGGTGCTCTGCTGAGGCCAGGTTTGCCAAGGGAGATGAGGAGAGGTTTATGGTGTCAAACCCTCTGGTCTGCACTAGAATGGTGCAGGGGCAGGATGAGTAGCACTGCTGGAGGGTGACCAGGACAAATTGACACCTGTTTAACAACAAGCTGGTTTTTGAGCCATATGGGGCAGAAGGCTGATAAGAAACAGATCCTGAAGTAAATCAGAGAAATGTACGTTCATACAGAAGAATAAAATTATCTAAGGTTCCAATAAAAGCACTGAAGTGTAGCACTTTTTTCACAGTTATCCCGGAAAAAAATTACATACTAATCACTTGTGTTCTAAGTGCATCCTGCAGAAGAGGTGTGCTACCTCTATTCCAAAAATCAATGAAGTCATGTTGGATTTTTACAGTCCTCCACATTCAGTCATGAATAAAACACTTATTTTTTATCTTAATAAGATCTGTAAAAATGTTCATCCAATAATATATATGCCTCTTGTAGCTTCTAAACAAAACTCAGGAGGTAAGAATTTTGGGGGGTTTTATTTTGCAAATATTTATTTTAAATTATATGTGTATATATATATAATTTATATATATTATTTTTATATATAATGGTAGGATGCTTCTGTGTATTGGGAAGATAAACATGTTGCTTGTTATTCAAAACCATCTATGCTGAAATATTTTTAAATCATACTACATAAGTATGATGTAGTAGACACAATAGAGGTTTTGTTATAGTCACACTCATTACAAGGTTTTGTTTTGCTGAAGTGAGCCATTGATCTGTTTGATTGGCTTGTGCAGTTCTAAAGAGTCTCTCTACTTTTTATTTACCAGTACAAATAGCTCAGCTTTAAGGCATGGATTAGCTCCTTTCTTCCTTTTGTAACTAGCTGTGTGTCTTAGTGGAACAGAAAATGTCTTTCTTTTAGAAGAGTGCTGATTGAGTAACTGATTTTCAGAAAATATTCAGTAAAGTTATAGAGTTTGAAATATATTGTTGCATTTCTTCTTTTTCTTTCTTCCTGGTGATGCATGAAAGCCATTTGGCAGTATTCTGCTGAACTCCAATTTTCTGTACAGAAAGGTAAGACACTCCATAGGAAGTATGTACCAGCCCTGGGTTGCAGTTTGTTCAGCCTGAAAGATGGACTTTCATGTGTTTTTACAGTAGGCATTCACAGAAAATATCAAAATCTAAGAGCTTGTAACAATGAAGTTTGAGGATTCAGTTAATTTGCTACATTTAAGTGTCTACCTAGGCCATTTGAGATGACCTGGGTACCTAAGAGGGCCATGTGAGCCTGACAAACCAGGACCTACAGGAGATGATTGATCTTGTAGATGGGCTACTGGAAGCCAGGCAGGATATGATAAGACATCAAGAGGAGATTCCATATTTTTTTCTTATTTAAAAAAATTAGCATTAACCACGCAGTCAGGGCCCCAAGAGGTTATACACCTGATCAAAATTCAGTTCTCCATATATAGAAGAAATTACTCTTTGCCTCAACTTGGGCATTTTGAAGAATTTTCTTAAATTTTATGCTTACTTTCCCTCTGACTTCTGTAAATATTTTATGGAATTTTAATAGTCTGATTATTAGGGAGTGCTCAAGATAAAACCAGAGCTAAATATTTAGGAAAGGAAATTATGACCTGTAATAGATCATCATTAATGATTAAATGAAATATAAATTAAGATTTATATCTTTCTGTTATGAAATTTTGGAAGGGTGGGCTGAACTTTGCTTAGTATGTATAATCTACAAACAGACTATATTAAGGGCTGTGGGTTTTTGTTATTCATTTTTGTTTATTGGAATCTTTTAAAATATGTTACTTATTGCAATATGTCTTCTGCTCATAAAGAATACTACTTGTAGAAAATAAAGAAAGCTAAGCAAATGCAGATTCTTCTTCCTTGTTACCAAATGCAAAAAGAAAATTTTGTTTTTCTCAGGCGCATCTATCTGTTCAAACAAGTAAAACCTGTTTTGGAAGGATGAAAGGATTTTTACATTCCTCACTACAGTGAAAAGTAGTTCCAGAAGCACTGTTGTGTCCCATTCACATCTTACAAGTTTATTTCACTGTAATTCAATGCCTTCATGCCACTTACTATTAATATATCTTAAGAGGAATATCCAGACTATTAATCATTGCCTTGAGCATGATACTCTATCAAAGTAACAATGCAAGCCAAAAATTTTTCTCAAAGACCTATTGCAAAGAGAACTGAAGTGTACTTCTTCAAATCTTGAGTCACTAATAAATGGGTGAAACTTTTCTGACTGAGTACTGGACAATTACTAACTCACTTGTAATTACTTCCACTTTCTGATAAGCTAACTCTGACTGCTGTCAGCAGAGGTCCAACAGTTCTTCTTTCTTTGTAACAGGAAAGTTTCTAACATGAAAATATTCATGATTTGAACAGTATCTGAGATGTATTTGACTTTAAATTTTGTCTTATTTTGAGCAAAGGGGACATTTAAAATTAAAATGTTCATGAAAAATGTAATGAACTGTAGGTAGTACTCAGAGTTAAATAGTACCCATATATCTCACTTTGATCAGATGTGAAGGAGCAGGTACCTGGCCCATAATTAGAAACATTTAATTGTGCAAAGTTGCAAAGGAAAAGTCAAAAACTTTATTAGACATCTGAACACCAGAAGAGAAAATTGTAGAATGACTTATTAAATAATGAGAGATGTAATTGGCTGTATGTCTGCTTTTGTTTCTTACAAGATGGAGTGGGCAGATTTTAGATTACTTTCTTTTAAATTTAGTAGAACCAAAACCATTGATGGAGAAAGTCTATAAAGGGCTAAGATAGCTAAAGATAATTTTTTAAATGTTCCTTATTATTTATTGCAGCCGTTCACAAAACTCTATGTACTTTTATGTAATTTTTTTTTTTTCTCAAGATATGCACATTAACCCGTCATACACAGACACACACACACAAACACATACACGTGTATATATATATATACACACACACTCTTGCAAATATGATTTATCCACCTGCCCTGCTGGAGTGCTAACCTTTTTTTATTTTTAATGTTCCATTTATAGCTTAGCAAACAATAGAATTTCTTTTTCAACCTGTAGCTCTTCTTCAGTGTGCTCAGAAGAATAAAGGTAAGGCTGAAATTTTTGACTAAGTATCTGTTATAAGCTAAAGGCTTTTTTCTGTTAATAATTAGATTACTAAAACACAAAATATTGCCTTATGTACAGTAACAAGCCTTGGAGCAGATTGAAAAATTCAGAAATCAACCTTCTTGTTGATCCAAGCCAAGAAACTCTAGGCTTCTTCCTTCTTACTGGAGCAATTTTCACATGCCCTCCCGCAAAATGCAGGCTCCATTCAGAGGTTGGTGCCTCTTTTAGCACAACAGGAGGTGATTGAGTCTTGCAGTCAGAGAAGAAATCAAAACATTTGCCTGAGCATGAGAAAATTATTTGGGAGGAAAAAAAGCCCAAAGCTAAATTTCATTACCTGCCTTCCCCTATAGGATCTCACACAAATCACAAATCTTCACAGAAACTCATGGCACAACTGGAGGAAGGATTTGAGACTTCAATCAGTACTCAGTGTTTCTTATTTCAATGTGTGCAGTGCACTGTTTGACTTAGAGACCACTCAAAGAAAAGATATCCGGCTTTTTGCTTATTGTACAAAGACTCTGTAAACCTGACTGAGGGCTCCAGGTTTCAGGGTATACTATCCAAAGTTCAGTTACACCTCTCTGTATCCCATAAAGAAACAAGGTTTCCTGTAAGCTATATCAAATAAGCACTTTAAAGTGAGTTGCCACAGAATAGGAATCCAGAACCACATGTGGTCCCCAAGTCTTTCTTACAGTATGTGTAGGAATGTAGTTTAGAGCAAAGATTCAAAAAAAGTCCTGAGTTTCTGAGGAAGGAACTAGCCTTGAGTCATCAGAAAACACTAAGCACTAAGATCTTTAAAATTATATGTCCAAGGCTGTAGTTTCCATCCACCAGATAAAATTCTCTCTTAGGGATAATCAACAGACTCAACAGTGTGATCAAGAACAACTTAACTTGTAAATAAAAGCTAGAAGCATGCTCAGAGGTCATACATGCCCTATTTGGATGTCCTAGAAGCTAAAACACTGTTAAAAAGTACAGGTAGGCTCCTAAGACTGTCTACATTAGACCTGTTCAAATTCCCATTGAGCCCCAGTACTTTTTCATCTCCTCTAGGTAACCCACTGTGCAGGAAAAATGGAAGTCCATAAGCAATGTTTACATTGTGTGAGTAGGTGACCTTGGAGAGTGTATCTCCTGAAGATATTCAGTTTCTGGCTGTACAGTGATTTTATGCTGACTGTGAAGCTTCTTTGACCCCAGGGAATGACAGAATTGCAATGGCTAAGTGACTGTTCAAGTTAAGCAAAAATATTACATGATATGAAGTTTTTGAGAAAAACCTTTTTCCTGACAATGAAGTAGGAGGTTAAATGTAGGCATTCTGATTCTGTCAAAATTCAGAGTACAATATCAGTCACTTTTGAAACTTTTGGTGTAGGAACTCTATTTTCCAGCATTCTTTTTCAGAGACTTAGTACCTCATATTTCTTGTTAGACTATGGCTTCCTTTATTTAAAAGTAAAAAAAAAAATCATTAGCAATTAATTACTCCAAAGGCTTGATTATTAATATTAAATAATTAAAACGTCCACAGACCTATAACAAAATCACCAAATTTCTTTACAACTGTGAAAAAACCCACTCAAATTTATAGTTTGTTATTTAGATAGCATCTGACCCTGATCTTCAATACACCTTCACTAGTTTTATATGTGCAGCCAGATCTACCACTGATTTACATCATTTATCAGAGACAATAGAACCAGTTCAAATAAGTTCAATTACTAGAAACTGCATTATCTTCATCACTCTTTCTGTAACCTGAAACAACCATTCATGTCATAGAGTAACTATTAACTACATAGGAAGGCACTTCTTCCTCTATATTCCCCTTCAGCTCTGCTAAATCTAGATAAATTGCCATAATAAAAGCCACTAGTGAGTGAGGAAATATAGCAGTGGAAGGGAGAGAAAGAGAAAGAAAGGAGAGCTCATCTGCTCCTCTATTAGATTAATCAGGTCCTCTAAACAGATTTTTAAATGCCTGTGACACGTTTTTTATTCTCAGCACAATAAAATTCTATCATACAACTGGAAGAAAGCATCACTCACGCAGCTGACAAAAAGGCAGCTACCACAAAAATATACACAAGATATTTGCAGTTAACTCATATGCTTTTTCCTATAATCTAGTCCAATGAATAAGTAAAATGAACCTTAATAGAAGAAACACAAATTTCCATATGAAGCTCATGTAGGAAAAATCCATAAAATGAACATAACATCTAAAGTGGGTGGCTATAAAAGAAAACTATCTCCCTTTCAAATACAGAAGAGGAGAAAGAAGAGGAAAAGATAAACAAAGGAAACTAAAAGAAGCAATCTCTCTGGCAGCTCTTTTTACATTTTTGTTGGAGCAGATTCAGTTTAATGAATGCATTTGTTGTGGACCCATTGTAATTGCAGTGTGCCCAGAGAGCAGACATCCCGTTACTTAGAATGTTACCATATTTGTGATGATGAACAGGCTACATATTATTCTACTAAATTTGCTTTATGCTGTTTTACTGCAGCTGAATTTGTTCTGCTGTTGTTTCAGGGATTTTGCAGGATTTCCATTAAAAATCCTATTTTTAGTCATTTATAGTACGTATGCTGAAGGGTAAAACATACAAACTACAATTGACTGACACTTCAGTTCCTTCAGTTCTAAATGAGATTCTTGAAATTACTTTATAAGAGCCAGTATGTGCTGACAAATTAATTTATGGTGAGAAATACTCCACATTTGCAGATCAATTTAATTTTGTGGGCTGTTTGCTTCCTCAGACTTCTCCTCTCTATTTTATAGTGAGATTGAGCTATGAAATTTGGAGCCAGGGTCTTAGCTGCTGTAAATAGACTTAGTTCTATTGAAGTCAATAGGAGTCCATTGACTGACATCAGCTGGATTTTTTTTTTTTGTTGTTAGTTCTTCTAAGTATGTATGTATAAAAGATACTTCAACAGTATCACAGCATCTCTAATATTCCCAGTGCTATGGACTACTATTTTATTTCAGGCAAACTACTATACTCCCACTTCAACTAGATCTGCTAAAGGCTGCGATGAAGAATTCTTTTATTTTTGTAGAATATGCTTCAGTAGAACTCTTCAAAAATATGTAAGGCAAAATCATCAGGATTATTCTAACAATATTTTATCCTGTTTTGTGCGTATTTGGGGTAAGCAGTCTCATTAGAATTCTTCCTGCCCTGTGACTCTTTGTGATGTGGTAATACAGCAAAGTCATTGTCTCTTAAACCTGATGATATCAGTTGTAGCCTTCACTTCCACTTGCATTTAAGTGACCCCACAGTGCCTGATTCTCCATATTACAGACCCATCACTTCTCACTTCTAACTGTCCCCTGAGTCAAATGTAGGGTGATACCTTCTGTGACCATATGGCAATATTATTCTTACTTCAGTGAAGTTCTCTGCTTCAGTGACCAAGAAGTCCTCAGCTGACTAGGAAATTTTTAAAAAGAAAATTTCTGTATGTTCCATTTTTGAGATTTAAGGGGAGGGGGATGTTGGGGTTTTTTTGTATGTGTTTCTTTGTTTTTCTTATCCATTCAACACAAACACTTTCCTCATAGCAAGAGGGTTCAAGAGAATTTTCCAATGCTGCTGAGGTGTTCAAAGGGACTAAGGAGAGAGTAAGTTGGGATTAGTTTGTTACTTGGATCAAATCTAAGTTTGTTTCTTCTATATTTCTCCCTTTAATATTAGTGAGAAAGCAGCAGCTGTATCTCAAGATCTGAAATTTGAGACAATCCAAGGAATTACAGATTGATCAGCCCCACCTGAATCCTTGTGAAGATGGTGGAGCAAATAATCCTGAGAAAATTTCCAAGCACATTAAAAACAAGACAATAATTGGGAGTAGCCAAGATGGACTGGCAAAGGGGAAATCATACCTGACCAGGCTGGTTGCTCTCTATAGCAGAATGACTTGCTCAGTGAATGGGTTGGTGTGGTGGGTTAACCCCTGCAGGCAACCAAACTCCACACAGCCCCTCTCTTACAGAGACACCCCTGCCCTGCAGTCAGAGGGCTGAGAGAACTGAAAGGACAAAAAGAAAACTCACCAGGGAAAGAAAAACATAACAAAACAAAACCTTGGTGACTGATGTAAATGCTACTGCTCATAGCTAGCAGACCAATGTCCATCCAGTTGCTGAGCAATGGCAATTTTAGAAAAACTCCCTTTCTGCCAGTGCCTTTCCATTTTTATTGCTGAACACAACATCTTATAGTATGAAATATCTCTTTGGTCAATTTGGGTCAGCTGTCTCAATTTCTTGTGCACCCCAGTTTACTTGTTGAGGGAGCAGAATGAGAAACAGAGAAGTTCTTGACACCGTGAAAGAACTGAACAGCAATAGCTAAAGAATCATTTAAGCTTTAGTTAAAAAAATATAGCACCATGAGGACTGTTGTGAAGATAATTTACTCAGCTGCAGGCAAAACCAGTATGTGGGGAGCCCTGCCTGTTTTTCTCAATTGAGTAAGGCTTTTGACATTGTCTCACATAAAATTCCACTAAGTGGACAGTGAGGTGCACTGAAAACTGCCTGAATTTCTGGGCTCAGAGCATTGTGATCAGTGGCATGAACTCCATCTGGAGGCCAGTAACTGCTGGTGTTTCCCAGGGACCAATACTGTGCTCAGCAATGTTGAACACCTTTGTTAATGACCTAGATGGCAGGGAGCCAAAGTACACTTTCAGCAAGGTTCCAGGCACCATAAATCTCAGAGTAGTGACTGATATACTAAACAGTAAGGTTGCCTTGCAGAGGGACCTAGACAGAGTGAAGAAATGGACCAACAGGAATCTCATGAATTTCAACAGTGGGAAATGCATAGTCCTGCATTTGTGTCCAGCAACCTTGTGCACCAATAGAGTCTAGAGACAAACCTATGGGAAGCAGCTTTGCAGAAAAGGCCCTGACCTCCAGGTGGACACCAAGATGCTCATGAGGCACCAATGTACCCCTGCAAAAAAGATTTCCAACAAACTTCTGGGCTGGATTGTGAAAAACAATTGCCAGTAGGCTGAGAGAGGAGATCCTTTCCCTCTTATCTGGTGGGACACAGATGGAATGTGTAGTCTAATTCTGTCCTCAGCAGCAGAAGCAAAACTTGCACTACTATGGTGCATCCAGGAAAGAGCCATAAAAATGAACAAGAGCTTGGAAGATTTTTTTATATGAGGAAAGGAGGAAAGAGTTTGATTTATTTGATCTGGAGAAGGCTCTGAGAACTGAGGGAGTGATGGAGACTGTTTGTTTAACTATGTGATGAGGAAAGGTGCTGGAAAGTTGTCATATACATCCAAAAACAGACTGCATTATGTGTTAACCATGCTCTGAGCAGTGAGGTTATGTCAGACATTTTACAGAGATTACCTCTGACCACAGTGATTTCATTAAATAGGGTGTTATGATTTTATATTGCTATGTAAATTTTTTTTCTTTATGGTTTTGGCTATTCAAAAGTCTTAAAAATGTTTCCTTTCCCTTATAACTCTGGAAATTATTTTTTTTTCTTCGCAAAAGATGTTTCAATAAGTTTACTTTATAATCATCTGTCTACAAGAACCTGATGGAATATATAACATTCTATGTCATAAATCTAAATTTAGGTGCAATATGGATTAAGAAAAAATAGTTTCCATTATTGTCCTTCCCTAAAAGGAATCCCTGTCATTCTAAAACCATTAGCTAGTGTATTTTTAATTTAAAAGACATAATGTAAACTTATGTACTCCATTTCCCCATAACAACTGGGAACAGAAGATGACTATCTTATGTTGCAATAGAACTAATTATTTTGCTTGTTGGTTTGGGAGTTTTTAATTTAAAATATGTGTGCTAGTAGTTCAAAGGTATTGCAAGAATGCACAAACTAGTTATCAATTTCACTTAAATTTATTTTAATGACCACAATTATTAAGAACTGATAAAAAAAAAAGACAAAAATTCAATGGTATTACAAAAAAAAGAGTAAAATTTCCAACAGCTACATTATCAAGGATATTAAGGCAATGTAAGAAAGCCTGTAGATAGGTATTTTAACCTGCCCTTTGGTGCAGTGCAGCCCTATCCAACAGGAAAAATATTTGCTTTTCCAAGGTAATTGTATTAAAACTCTAGAAATAATTTATCTCTAAAAGAGATGGTTTCACATTCTGCATGAACCTGCAATATGCATCAGAAGATGGAAAATCACTCCAAGCTTCCACTTAATTTGGTGATGGAATTTTAACAAGAGCTTCCCAGGTTTCCCCTCAGGCACATCATTGCTGTGTTTTTTTATATTTTGAAGGACATTGGGAAGATTCCTGCTGCTGAGGTATGGTTCAGTATACTACAAGAGGACATTTCATTTGTAGCACAGCAAGACGGAATTTCCCAGAGGCCCTTCAGGGGATGGGTCATACAGAAAAAATACATGCCCACCTGCAAGCACTGCAGCAAACTGTTCTCTTTTTGTGCCTAGGTGATTAAAACCATCAATTTAATGTTTAATTTCTTCATTTAGTTTATTATGCCTAATAGCTAAATATTTTAAGCAAAAATAAATGAATTTTGCAATGTCTTCTGAGCTTGAAATATTAGAGGTGCATGAGAGTCTCCTTGATATACATGTTGAAAAATATTGGCAAGATTTAAATGGGAAAATAATAAAAAAAGTCTTTTTCACTGGAGATCATTAATATTTACTTTAAATATTAATGTTGAAACAAATATTTTCTAAATGGATCTACATCACTTGCTTCCTGTAAAGACTGGTGTTGTAATTGTCCTGTTTAGTGAACAGTTATAAAGAATACTCTGTAAAGAAACAAAGATAGCAAATTAGTCTATTTCCTCATTCCCAAGGAAGTTCAAGAGAGCACCAACAGTTTGGAAATTATAGCCATGAAAAATTATAGCCATGAAAAGACAGCATTTGCTGTCTTTTTATGCTCTTCAAATCCTGTTGTGTTTGATTTGCAAAGGCCCTATTTTCCTGAGGAATAGGTTAATTAAAGAGAAAAAAATCAATTTCTGCTTGAACTTCCTTTAATTGAAGATTTAATTTCAATTTTCCTTATTGCAATGTCAAACACAGTCAATCACAATTAAACAAACACTCACAGAAATTGCAGTGACATGAAAAATTATCAGTATGGTGGTGTAAAGACCTGGTTTAGTTCCCCCCCTCCCCCCCCCAATCCTCTTCCTGTAAAAATTGCAATTTTTTAATTATAGCTTCTCAAAGGAGTTTTCAAAACTCCTAAACATGCACAAGCCTAGTCATTCATGTTAATGAAAGGCTGAAGTCAGTCTTGAAGCAGTGCAGATAATTTCTACTGGATGAGCCAGGAGAAATCAAAGCATGTTGAATGCAAGGAGATGGATAAGCGCACATATCCTTGAACCCTGTGCATGCTGCTCAAGGCAGAGCTGCCCATCGGCCAGGAAGAAACATCCCTTGCTAGCTGCACTAGTAAGTTTCACATATGCAAGCAGTTCAGACAGCTCAGAATGAAGTTGTGGGCAGGTGGTCTTGATTCTGCCTGCATCTATTCATGTAGATACATGTTCTAAGACAGAAAGGCTTGTTTAGGACCAAGAAATTAGGACAAAGCTGGGAGAGGATGTTCATGTCCTGTTTGCCTTGCTTATTTCCCCATGCTTTCTTTTCAAAGTCAAAAAAACCCCAATAGAATCTTCAAAGTCTTATGGGAAGAAGAAGAAGAAAGAAGAAGAAGAAAGACGAAGAAGAAGAGAAGAAGAAGAAAAGAAGAAGAAGAAGAAAGAAGAAGGAGAAAGAAGAAGAAGAAAAAAGAAGAAGGAGAAAGAAGAAGAGGAAGAAGAAGAAATACAAGAAATACACGAAATATATTTTTAGGACAAGATTTTTAGGGAAGAAAAATGGAGGAATGCCTAGTTTTCTTTTTTCATATTTGTGGTAGGTAAGGGACAGGCGTTCGGAAGATTTCGGGCTGTGACGGAAAATTACAGGAATCCTTCTGCCCCTCTCCCCATAGATAAGGATCACCCTTGGAATGTAGCCAAACATGTAGCCCCCCTAACCTATGGATGCCAGTAACTTTCCACTCCATACTAACCCTAGAAAGTATAGCCAAACCCCTGTCTGACGTAGAGAAACCCCTTAGTCCATAAATACCCTTGAGACCCCTCAATAAACGCCTTTAACCGTCCACCACATTGGTGTCAGCATCTGTTACTGGCCCCGAGGGATCCCAAGGAGGGGATCGCCGTGCTGGACTCTGAAACCAGGTCACCGCGGCCTTCACAAGAAGGCAACACATATTTCACTGCGTTTCTGGATTCTGGGCATTACTTGTCTTTGCAAGAAGCAAAGAAAATGCTTTGAAAATTCCTGGAAAATTCAAGAAGGAACAGGAAAAGATATTTTTGAAAATCAGACAATATCTCGACTGAGAGCAATGCAATTCCAACTGATCCTATAAGGAAAGACTAAAGCCCTCCTCCTTTTTTAACATACTTAATTTCAATCACGAAAAGGCTATACTAAAAAAACAAAATTTGTGTAACTGTCAACTAACTGTGGAAAGAAAAGTCACTAAGTTTCTTTACTTATAGGCAGAACTTCTTTCAGAAAAACATACAGTCTAAGTTCTCATTTTATGGTGTCATTTTTCAAAGTCAAACGTGATGCTTACATGGGATCAGAGAAGCTCTTATCATATTCGGTTGATGACTAAAAAGTTTTGTTTTGGTGAATTTTTTTACAGCTTTGTGACTAGAGACTCAATCTGCAGTACATTTACTCTAAGATGAGTTCTGTAAACTTTTTGTAATGCATTGACTGAAACAGAAGGTGCAGAACAGCAATTCCTCATGTACTGCTTTAAAAAATATTACTGTTTGTTATCTATAAGCACAGTGTGAGTTTCTGCCATTTCTTGTGAAAGTGAAAAGATATTCTTTTATCTGAAGTTCTTAGGGAGCCAGAAGAAAAACGCCAATGGATAAAAAACTGCATACTATTTGATTGTTCAGCTGTCAAGAGCAAACCGTTGAGACAACAAATTAGCCATTTGCAAGTATTACAATAAGCATGAGCATGGTAACAGCCTCTACAGTGTTGCAGGAGTTAAAAGAGAATGAGATCCCTGTGTCTTGTTTAAGATTCTAGCTTTCATCTCCATTTCAGCCATTTATTTCCATTCACAAACACAAGACATAGAATAACAGGAAAAAACATAAAATATAGGATCAAATTCAGACACCTGGATTCTTGTGGTCTGAGACACATGCCCTTATCTATGTAAATGTGTTATTTTTTAATGCAATCTATCCTACAGACTAGACAGACATTCCAAAAGCAGAGGACTCAAATAATTTGGCTGTGTCTCCTTCTTGCTACTTGGGAATCGAAGAGAGTCTAAAGATATCTGCAAGGCTGCCATATTTTCCCTCAAAAAAGGAGGAAAAAATGACAGAACAAAATTAAAACCCAATATTCTAATTTTTATTAAAAAAAGGTTAATCAGTAATGAACATGTTTACAACTCATTTCACACAGTTATATAGCATAGAAAAATGCTGTTACTATTAACAACATTGTACTGGTTTTATGTACAAGGTTTCAGTAGTGGGGAACTACAGGGGTGGCTCCTGTCAGAAACTCCTAGAAAGCTTCCCCTGTGTCCCAGAGAGCCAATGCCAACCAGCACCAAGACAAACCCACTGCTAGCAAAGGACAAGCCCATCAGCAATGCTGGTAGTGCCCCTGGCATTAGAGATTAAAAAATGGGAAAAAAAGTCACTGTGCAGGGGCAATTTCAGTCAGAGGAAAGAGGAGAGAATATGAGAGAGAAACAACCCTGCAGTCACCCAGGTCAGTGCCTAAAGAGAAGCAGGAGGTGCTCCAGGAACTGTAGCTGAGATTCCCCTGCAGCCTGTGGCAATGACTGTGATGAGGAAAGCTGTGCCATGGAAGTCATGTGGCCCATGCAGGACCACAGACCAGAGCAGATGGATGCCCAAAGTGGGCTGTGATCCATGCAAGACTCTGCTGGAGCAGCCTCCTGGCAGAGCCTTGGCCTGCTGAGGAGAGGAGCCCTCAGAGGAGTGTAGGAATGTGCTGTAGAAGGTTTTCTGGCAGGACTTGTGAGAATGTGGGGACCATGCTGAAGGAATACCTTCCTGAAGGACTGCATCCCATGCAAGGGACCCATGCTGGACTAATTCATAAGGAACTGTACCTGTGGGAAGAACTCACAGAGTTCATGGAGGACTATCTCCTGTGGGAGGGACCTCACAGGTGATTCAGAGGAAGAGTGTGAAGAGCCCTCTTCCTGTGGAAGAAGGAGCAGCAGAGACAATATGGGATGAACTTACTGCAACCCCTACTCCCCATCCCCCTGTGCCGCTGAGGGCAGGAGAGAGAGAAAATTGAGAGTCAAGTTGAATCCAAGAAGAAGAGATTGGAGAAAAGGTGTTATTTATTTTTTGTTTTCTATTTTTTGTTATCCTACTTTGATTTGATTATTAGAAATTGAATTAATTAGAAATTGAACTGATTTCTCTAAGTCTTTAAGTTTATTGGTGATGATAATTGGTGAGAGATCTCTCTATACCCTTGTCTCAAACCATGAGCCTTTACTTATATTTTCTCTCCCCTGTCCAGCTGAGGAGGGCATGTTAGAGTGGCTTTGGTGGGCAGCTGGCATGCAAACATGGTCAAATCACCAGAGACTTAAAGTGTTTTCAGTGGACATTGTGTACAATCCAAATCACAATCTACTCTAAACGATTATCAAAGATATTAAGTTAGTAAACAAATAACTTTCTTGTTTACAAATTCTCTATCCTCTAAAATGAACTGTCTCCACTTTTCAGTTCCTCTGTTGCCAGGATCCTCATTTGCTGCAGGATTACATTACTATTTTTTATTTTACAGCTAGCATATATTTATTATGTTCTAGCTAAAGAAGTTCAGTTCCAATATAGAGTAATAAAGATAAAATTTCTCTTACACTCAATATTTGCAATTTCCTGGGACAAGGTGGGTCTAAAAGAAAAGGAGTTAAAGACGTTTCCTTGTTTGGAAATGGTTTTGCACACTTTCTGTTGCTCTCTTTCAGGCTCTCAGATTACATTCAGAGGACTTCATAAGTAAGTTGGGGTAACAGTATCCCATGATTATTACTCTGAAGTTTAGAGATATAGCTACATCTAGACATTTCTAAAAAGTTTTAAAGCTAATAGAAGACAAATGAAACTCCAGGATTCATATTCTCAAATATGGCTTTGAAATACTGTTCAATATTTTAAGTAAACTGAAGAAATATCTATTGAATAGTTGTCAGTTTGATCAGTTGATACCTACATCTAGGATCAAAGTAGTCAACTCAATCAGGTTTCCTACCCCTAGTGCCAAAGTCACTTCAGATATGCATTAGAAACTTCAAAACTAATTAGATGTGAAAAATGTGAAGATAGCAATGTAGAAATCTGTCTGCTGCATGTTAAATCCAGTCAGTTGGGCTTCTATTATCTTGCTCACGTGAATCCCTCTCCCCCTGCCTCTAGCCCATAGCTGAATAGTCAGTTTTCAAAGTCAATGCCATTAATGCAGAAAATACAGTGTGGATTTAATTGGAAACCCCTCATACAGACATTGTAATTAATGAATTGGCTTTATTGACACAAGCAGTTGACAGACTGTGGACTTACTTAAGCCCCAACAGTCATAGCTGAACTTCAAAGATTTTGGTAGTTGAATTACCATAAGGTTCTAAAACTTCAGTGCCTTTATAAACATTTTATGAATTTTTCAGTTTTCCTGGTTATGCAAGAAAACAGCCATAGTGTAAAGAAAGCAGGATCTGTAATAGTTATGACATTTTTTTCTATTCAGGTTTCGAATACCAGGAGAAAATTTGGGCACTGTCACTTCTGGAGATAACCAGGATTAGGAAATGCAGAAGCAGTTAAAACTGTATGTCAGGCCTTTGTGACCTGAACAGATATTATATATTCTTTCTATTATAGTGACTCAGAAGCAGAAATTTGAATCCTGGCTATAGTGCTTGAAACAACGCACTTGAAGCACTTAGAGAGCTTCTTGCTAAGTGAAAATGTTAATCTCTAATGATTCTTATGAGGCTATAGTGACCATTAATAGAGGTCTTGTATGAGATTATAGATTTCTTTGTCGTAGGTGCTGTGGCAAAGGCCTCAAACAAAACCCTAAAAAAAGAGAGATACGACTGCCCACATACTGAAAACATTTATTTTTAACAGTCTCAATTAATTTTAATCACAATGAAGCAGAAATTCCTGCATGCAATCTGCTTCTGCTTAATGCTACAAAAACCAAAATTAAGTTTTGTTCGATGAGAGAAATGGATTTGTAAAGAAACATTTCATCTGTTTAGACAAATGAAAAGAGATGAAGTCAGAATCTTCAAAATAAATTTTATCCCCATCCCACCTCCAAGATGCTATTGAATCTGTAAGCAGTCTGCAGTTGGGAATGACATTAGCTGCCCTTTGGCACAGCTGCATCCACTTTGGGGAAATATATTCATATGTTTGCACTAGACCACATTTAGTCATCTAAGTGGATATAAAGAAAAATGCATACAGTAAAATCCCACATAGTTAATAGAAAGAGGAAGATTTTTGCAAGGGTCTCAGTTTCAGTCATGTAAATAACTTTTTCACTTTCAGCTGTAAGGCAAATAACAAAGCCAAGGAAACTAGGCTTATTTGGTACAATTACTGGACAATCATCAATTAGGAAGTGTCATGGTTTGACACTGGCACAATGCCAGTGCCCCCATGAGGATACCTTCTCCCTGGTTTCTGCTGTGAGATGTGACCAGGAATAAGCAAAGCAGGCTCCCACTTGGAAATAAAGAAAACAAAACTTTATTAACTACACTACAACTATATGTAAAGAGGAACACACACAGGAAAAATGAAAACCTTACAAATACATTTCCTCCTCCCCCCACCAAATTTCCAATACAATGCATCTATTCCCCAAATCACCAACTCTTGGTGCAGCACCACTCTTCAGACAATCAATCCTCAGTCCATCAAGAGGAGAGGAGTCCTTCTTGTACCATGGGCTTCCCCTGGAAACACAGCTGAAGCCTGGTGTGTTTCTGTGTCACTCGTGGCACCGCCCGGAGTACATCTGCCGTTGTGACTTCTTCCTTTCATATCCAGTGCTCTCACCACTGAACACGGACCAGAGCTGCTTCTAGGGTTGTCTTTTAAGGATGCTCTGTCCCGATCCAAAAAAGGCACAGTCTCTCCTTTGGGACACCTGTCCCCACACTCTCCTTTGGGACACCTGTCCCCCGCATATTTTTTCACCCCCTGGGGCCAAGGGGTACCCACACTGAACCCTCTTGGTTCTGTGGCCATTGCCTCCCCCTGGATGCAGTCTCTGTGTCACAAGGAACATGGTTCTGTCCATGGCTGTACAAAAAGAGTCCAACAAAAGCCACTCCATCATCTCTTCCCACGAGGATTCTTCTCTATTCTTCCACTATTTCTCACTCACCCAGACCTCTCTCATACTTGCACATTCCTTCCTCATCTTCCACTCTATCTCTCTTCTAGGAAAGGTCAATGTTCTGTAAAGTTTTCATTGTCCAAAAAGGGTTAAAAACTCGGGCTCTGCCTTCTCAGGAACTCCCACCGCAGTTCGACACCTTCTCGCTGCATACCCCCCCCCCCCCCCCCCCCGCTTCTTCTCCTCAGCCGTGCTGCCGGCACAAGTTATCAAGTTTCAAGGTAACACAGTCACAGGCACAGGCTGTACTCTCTCTCTCTCTTGGGGGGGCTGCCCGATGCCTCCTGGTGCTTCTCCCACCCTTCCATCCTCGGGGCCTCTTCACCTCCCATCTCTGTCCAAGGCCCGGCCTACCTCACCCGGCCGCATGGCTTCCCCTGCCCCGCCCAGCAGCAGCAGCTGGACGGGGGAGAGACCCGAACTCTTTCCTCACCAGAACGCAAGAGGACCCTCCCAGGGGAGAGCTCTGCTTTTAACCCCGTGTTCTCAGAGGCAGATCCATGTCCTAATGGCCAGGTTAGATGCCAATATTAAAATTTGAATATCCATTTGGCCCAAACACAGCATCCCAAAAAACACATTTCCTGTCAAACCACCACATTTAGTCATCTAAGTGGATATAAAGAAAAATGCATACAGTAAAGTCCCACATAGTTAATGGAAAGAGGAAGATTTTTGCAAGGGTCTCAGTTTCAGTCATGTAAATAACTTTTTCACTTTCTGCTGTAAGGCAACTAACAAAGCCAAGGAAGCTAGGCTTATTTGGTCCAATTACTGGACAATCATCAATTAGGAAGACTCAGTATTTTTTGGATACAACAGTCATGCAGCACAATAATGAAACAGGTTTGAAATTTTAATGATCAGTCTATTAAAAATACATGGACTTTGCACATACAGCACTTTTCTCAGAATCTCAGATTTAGATGCAGCCTTAATTAAATAGTTTCATTCTGAGGTATCTTTTTCCAGAAGACATCATTCACAAACATTGAAGGCAGTCATCCTCTGGTTTCTAAATATGATTGTTTCTCTAGTGCCATTGTTTTGGGAGAGGAGGAGTTGTGTGAGTGGAAGCCTCTAAAAATGCTGAAGGTGAATTAAACACAGCATTGATTTAGCAATATCAAAGGTTTGTTTTTTTGAACTGCCTTTTACAACACTTTTCAAATTCTCAGTAGTCACACAGTATTTCAAAATCTAAAACTGTCCTTCTCCTTTGCTTATATATAAATGGCTATATATATAAAAAATTAAAAGGGAAACTAGAAAACTGTATTGCTGGTATGGAAAATGGAACAAGACCATACTCTTGCACTACAGAATTTCATAAGAGGTTAAGAGATAACTGGAGCCCTCTTTGGGTCACAAGTAAATGTAGGGTCATCTACTCTTCATATCACATTATGGGTAGGATCTAGCAACAGAAAAACAGTATTCTGAAAATTTGTTAGTCTTGCTCCTCATTTGTATTTTTCATCTTACCCTCTTTCAAATTCATTCTGAACTGAGAATGTTTCATAATGGAATATAGGATCCTGCAGAACTAGGGGATGGTTCCATGAGATGGTATTAGGTCATGATGTGATTGTGATGTAGAAAGCTGGTATCTTTTCATTGTAGAAACAACTGATTTACTCCTTGATTAAGTCAGAATTGAAAATAAGATTAAGGGAGAACATTCTCTGCAGAGATAAACTTTTATTTATCTGTTGCTATAAAAGGTCAGTTTCTTGTTCTCATGTGCTATAACCCATCTTCTGTCTCTTAAAGTAATGAAAAATATGCAGTTAGACCTGTAAGATTATTTCCTTATTTGGTTAGGAGGTTTTTTTTTTCTTTTTCCTTCCCTTCTAAATTGCATTTTTATGAGTAAAAAAGCCTTAAAATGAAAAAAAAAAATCATTATTGAGGGCTATTTTTTAAAATGGAATAATGGGATTTAAAATAATAATTCTATATTTTAACTAGACTTTATAAGAACAGAGAAATCATCTTCTGTAATTTGGTGAAAATACGGACTACGATATCTCATGCGGATAAAACCAGTATATCTGTGAAGACTTCACAAGTGGAGAAAACCTGACAATATCAAGATTGTAGTATAATCTGTGAGGAAGAAAGTACCCTGATATTTTATCTATTTTTTCAAAATAGGATCAAAAGCAGACCAGCTTTTTTAGAAATGCTGTATAAAAGTCTTGTATAGAAATACGGTATTTGAAAAAAAACAGCAGATAATTTTCATGGTTCAGCCTCTTGCCTGACACCTAAAGAGATACCAAGGAAAGCTGATGTCTCATCTCTCACTGGAGACAAATCTGTGCTACTTTGTCTTCAAAATAAAATATGGGTAAATCATGTGTATAGTGTGTTAGTTTACAATATGTCTCTAATATGAAGACTATTTCTATGATTTTAGTCATATTTAATTAATTACTTTTTACCTTTTCTTCACAGATGGACAGGATGTGCTAGTAAGGCAAGCAAAAGGTTTTAGCTGGAAGAAAGACAGGGATCAAATTCACTCTGAATTGTTTTTTTATTCTAAAACTCATCTCACAGTTATAATTTCACCAACTTCAGTATCAATTTAAAGAAGAAAAAACAAAAAAAAACAGGACTTGTTCAGATGACCATGAAAATTTAGGTTAATATGAACAACATTTTTCAGCATTTGTGTTTCTTAAATTATTGTTCAGCTTGGTGATGTCAGCAAAATACTATTGAGATTCACAGAAAACTTTTAAAAGAGCAAATGAAAAAAAGGGGCAAATGAAAAACCTTCCATGCTCTGGAAACCAGAAATAAAATTAATTCTATTTTTATTTTAAACTAAGTGGATATTTTCTTCTTTTTGCAGATATTTACCCCATTTAACATATACGAAAGTACCTTAAGAACTGGAATTATTGAATTACTTCATAATAGATGCAAATATATGTTATTAATATATTTTTGTATGTAATTATAGTTATTTTATTGTTTTTCCAACAGTAAAGAACAAAAGATGTCACTATTTAACTTTGTCACAATTTAAGAAAGTCTATAAGCAAATGTATAGTAACTACCTATTTGAAAGATGTTTAATTTTCGTGCTTTAAAATAGGAAATTGCTCAGAACTTCTTTGTGAGTAATATTCTTATTGAACTGGGTGCAGTGAAGCAAAAAAGTTTGAGTGCCTGCATATCAAAGACTGGTTTGGCTATTTGCATTATTAATGTCACCCACAAACTGCATTCCTAACAAGGAGTTACATGAGTTAAGAGGAATATTACTTGTAATAAATTTAGAAAATCTTTTACTGCCAAAAGAAAATTCATGCACTATATTTCCAACTCCTCTCTCTGTTAACATAATATTAATTTCATGCACATGAGATTGTATTTTAAAGAGGATTTTTGGTGGGTTTTAAGAAACAAGAATCATTCTCTGTTTTTCATGTTTAGGAAATATTCCAAAGGTAAATACCAGCAACACAGACTTTTAGAATATTACCCAGTGAGAGGTTGCCTGAGCATCATCCTTAGATTGAGTCTAAGGTTAGTTTCTATTGTTCTGTTTTCTATTGTTCTGTTTATTGTTCTTGATATCTTCTTCATGTCAAGGTGCTTACCAAATGAATGATGCAACTCAGCTTTTCTTCTATGATACTACACTTTATATGTGAATAAATATGAGAACAGTAAAATCTTGGCTTAGACATTTCTCTTCCCCTCAATAAGGACAATTTTTGCAATTGTCTGCACTTGTCTGCAAAATCTGTATTCCTATTTAATTGTTTTTTCTCCTTGAATGACTTATTTTCTCTGAATTCCTACTCTAAAATAGGTAGATTTACCTCCCCTCAGATTTAGCTCAGGCAACACCATGTTTCCTGTGCTCTAGTAAATTCATGACACATATACTACTTTGAACCTTGTACTGATTTAAGAGATTATCAATTTGCCATATACTTGCCCGCACAGGGTTTTTTTTTTTTAATTATTGTTAGGTTTTACTGTATGCTTTGGCATACTAGGTGATGACATTAAGTTAGCCCATGGATAAGCAAAGAAGT
Organism: Molothrus aeneus; assembly: GCF_037042795.1. NCBI lineage: Eukaryota > Metazoa > Chordata > Aves > Passeriformes > Icteridae > Molothrus > Molothrus aeneus. Next base: position 69,854,712 of record NC_089647.1, on the reverse strand, counting down.
AGAAAACTAGTAGAAGGGGAAAATAAATCAGGGAAAGATGAAAAAAGGTATTCCAGCAGTGCTGAGAAAGTGAGGTGAGAGGGGTTTGTCTCAAGCATCACGCACATGGAGACAGACTAGGAAAAAACCAGATGTGACTGTGGGTGTTCATTTCAGAAAGATATAAAGCCAGCTTTTTCTCAGAGAAGCAAAGTAAAAGGAGGAGAGACAATGATCATAGTTGCCACAACTGATATTGAGATACACATGTAAGTAAAACAAAAGAATAAATAAACATTAAGGGAAATTTGCCTAGAGATTTTCAGAACTAAACAAGGCATGGCTTTAAGCAACCTTCTGTAATTCAAATATATCCCTGTCCAAGCAGGATTTTGGTCTAGATGGTTTACAGAGGCTTCTTCCAATTTTTTTTTTTTTTTGTGAGATGTGGTAGATGGTAAATAAATGTTCTCTCTGTGATGTTATTTTTCTTATTTTGTTAAAATCATGGCTAGTATTAAAACATGGAGAAGTTTACTGTTGCAAGGAGAAGTAAAATTTTGCAACTCTTTCTTAAGAAAATGAAATGCCTAATCTATAAATATTTTATGTATTATATATTTAAGACTTGCAGCTAGAAGTATATTCAGAAAGGGGGCACTTGGCCTACATGAATGTTATAGACATAAGATGTAAAAAATTCTACTAATAAGAAAATTTCCTTTGATAGTGACTGTCAACATCAGCAAAATTATTCACTATTAGTGTGGGGTTTTATCAGTATTGACCTCTTGACAATTCAGCCTTTCAGTTTGCTTAAAAAATAATTGCTGTGGGATTCCTTAAGTCTTTATCTTTAGATAACCATAAATCCTTTTTCCTAGGTTGCTCAGTAACTTTTTGTCCTCAGCTAGCTTTTGCATTTCCATGGAAGAGGGTCAAATATTTTTAGCCACAACCTCTCTCACATTTTATTCCCTCTAATCTTTCCTTAATTGCTCCTTAATAAAAGTCCAGTAAGGGTTCAGAGTACAGCTAATAGAGATTATGCATTTAGCATAAATTCCTTGTGTTTAATAGTGAAGTCCTGAAAAGATGGATTATATCCCTTATATTTTTTTTAATTAGCATGCATATTTAGAAAAAAATATAAACATAAGGAGGAAAAAGAGAGCTTATTTTGGATGACTGACTGATTTTCCTGCTGTATTTTCCTTTTCAGTAGATAAAGCAAAAACACAAAGTCACTTATTTATATCACAATATGCAACAGGGTACTCCAATATAGGAATGTGTTGTTGGCGATATTTTGCTAAACTTTCTCTATTAATTCACCCAAAATTTATTTTCACAAGTTGGTTCACAACTTCATATTAAAATTATATCTAAAAGACAAGGACTGTGAGCCCTCTTTCTACAGGCCTTATCTTTTTCTCTTTTGAAGGGAAAAGAGATTAATTTTAATAGAAAATTGAGCATATATAAATATATGCTAATTTTCCTAAAATCCTAGCCTGTGTTCGTTCTAAAGTGAAGGCGGCAATTAAAAATATAAATACAATAGAAGAAAATGAGATGCTAAGAGGCAAATTAAATATAAATTAAGAATGATGGCAAATGGACTAGTAAGGAAAAAAAATTAAGAGGAAACCAGGGTTGGCATAACTAAATATAAGATTTTCCAAAATCTTCTATGAGGAAAAATATTGTAATGACACCAAAGAGAAGACCATTAGTAGGTGGACACTAAAATGGGAAGAAGGAAGGAAGGAAGGAAGGAAGGAAGGAAGGAAGGAAGGAAGGAAGGAAGGAAGGAAGGAAGGAAGGAAGGAAGGAAGGAAGGAAGGAAGGAAGGAAGGAAGGAAGGAAGGAAGGAAGGAAGGAAGGAAGGAAGGAAGGAAGGAAGGAAGGAAGGAAGGAAGGAAGGAAGGAAGGAAGGAAGGAGAAAAAATGGTGAAGAAGAAGGAGGGGAAGGAGAAACTAAGACAAAAATACAAGACAAGGCAAAAGCAGGAAGAAATAATTCTATAAATATTTTTCTTCAATGCTTGTAAATCTGTGTAATACGTATTCATGTCAATTCAATTCATTCTGAAATTGATAATAATTGAGGAATATGTTAGGGAAAATCTCACAAAAATAATCAAGCCATGCATAATAAGAATATTACTTGTTCTGATTGCAGAAATCAGTACAAAACATCATTTTTAGGAGAGTCACTGGTGATTTTGAAGTGTTGACATTCTTGCTGATGCAATACAATCAGCCAAATATTTCCAGATAAACAAAAAGAATGAGAGCTTCATTAGTCATATGCTACAAGCAGCAATAAAAAATTACTAAAAGAAATACCGGTATCTCCTTTTCCTACTGCTTTCAAAAGAGAAAATAATATTTTCAGCAGTAAAGCCTCTGTATCAAAATTTCCCTTTACACAGATGAAATTAACAATAAAGTATTCCTCCTGTAGATAATTACAAGTTGTAATAAAAATATGAGCATATGAGCAGATTTATAAACCACTAGACCAGGTATCAACTGTGGTATATAGTACTGTAGAATCCTAAATAGAAGCTTTTTACTGATGCAGTATTTTGTAGCCTTCTCTCTCAGCTACTGCTATTTTACTTTTGCATTGTATAAAAATCTAATATAAATTCCCTTTGTGTCAGGTTTTCAATGGCCTTTTATACTTTTGTACTTATAGATTAGATTATTTCGATGGAAGGTGAGTGTACCAGACAGATGCTAGGCTGGCAGGTCAGCAAGGAACATTAACACACAAATTGATTAAGCTGGGAAGAGAAAACATCGCACTTTGATAAGCACACAGGCTGTTGCTGGTAGTTCATTAGGAACTCAGAGCATGCTAAAAGTTCAGTTTTTGCCTCATGTCCCCACTGAGCTTTACAATGAGTCACAGCAACCTATACAGGCTCACTTTCCAGAAGTCAGGTAGAAAGCATATGCTCTGAGCAGAGAGGATTGAAGAAATTCTTCTCTTAATGTCTGATGAAAATTGTGCAGAGCACTGCGTAGATGAAAGACACATGATCTGTGACCACTGTGAAGTTCTTATGAATTTTAATAACTGCCATGTGTTCTCTGAAGTATATGACACTTTAACTGCTAATTTGTCAGCTATTTTTCAGATGAGAAAGTTATAGCTGATATTTGCAGAAAGTGTAGACTTTAAATTAAAGTTTTTCATAAAAAAAGAGTTATGGAGAAAACGCATTTCATCTTTTATGAGTTTCAACTTTTGGAGTTATGATTGGTCTGTCATTTTGGGGTAAATAACTTGTTTTGCAAGTTAAGTTGCATCACCTGTCAAAGAGTAGATAGTAGCATAAAAAGCAGCCTGAACACAGAAAGTGCAAAGAAAAGGACAAAGTACAAATTCATAGAGAATCTTAATCACCTAGAAATACTGCAAAAAGGTGTCTGGATCTATTGGTGTAGAAAGCCCTTAGGAAGTGTCTCAATAAACTCTTAATACCAAAAGAGCCAATGACAGAGGGAGTTTTACTATAGCCCTTAGAAAGATACTTATTGTGTTGAAGCAAATATTTCATACCCTTCACAAAGAACATCTAAGGCAGAGAAAAAAAAATCTTTATGCATCTTATCTTATTCTGTAATATTGAGAGAATACTTAACAAAATTGCGTATTCTATAGAACAACCTAGGGATTTACAGTCCTCTCAGGTTGAAGCAAACCAAACTAAGTTAAGAATTCAGAATTGCATTGTAAAACAGTTGCTGTTGAAAGCAACATCAGGTCTTTGGTCCACTGAAAAAATCACTTGCGTATGTGATTATTTTGGTTTTCTTCAGAAGGAATAAGCTGATTACTTGATCTATTTGAAGCAGTGCAAACTGAAAATTTGATTTCCCAAGTCACTGTATGTCTGTCAGCTAGGATTTCTGAAATGTCCTTCACTTTAATATTTGTTCACCAAGGGACCCAAAAACAGAGATTCAAGAAGCAGACATAATTTTCAGTGATGAATTAAGGATTCTACCTTCATTTGGTTCCTGAACTGAGGTAGCATTTGATAAGAATGGAGAGATTTATGAAGTAAACCTTGAATCCATGAGAAATATTTAGAACTTCCACATAAGAGTGAAATCCACACACTATACAGAATTATAGGATCCTAGAATTGTTTAGGTTGGAAAAGACCTCTAAGATCATGAAGTCCAACCATTGACCCAGCACTGTCTTATTGACCACTAAACCATATCCACACACCTTTTGAACACTTCCAGGGATAGTAATACCACCACTCCTGGAATGCATGACTATGCCCCTATTCCAATTTTTCATAGCCCTTTCCAGGAAGAAATTTTTCCTACTATGGAATCTAAACCTCCCTGGTGAAACTTAAGGCCATTTCCTCTGATCCTGTCATTGGTTATATGGGAGAAGAGACCAGCATCCATGTGGCTACAACCTCCTTTCAGGTAGTTGTAGAAAGTGAGAAGATCCCCCCTGAGTCTCCTTTTCTCTAGGATAAGCAGCTCCAGGTCCCTCTGCTGCTCCTCACAGGATTTGTGCTCCAGACCCTTAACCTCAATGTCCTTCTTGCAGTGTGGGGCCCAGAACTCAGGATTGAAGAGGTGGCCTGGCCAGTGCTGACTACAGGGGGTTGATCCCTGCCTTGGCACTGATGGTCACACTATTCCTGATACAGGCAAGGATGCCTTTGTCCTTTTTGGCCATCTGGACATTGTGTTGGCTCATGTCTAGTGACTGTCGAACAGGACCCCCAGATCCTTTTTTGGACATCTAGCTGCGCTTCATCCAGTGAAGAATACGAACATCCAAGCCATGAGCAATTTTTCCCAGAAAAACTGTGGGAAAGAGAGTCAAAAACTTTAGTAAAGTCGAGGCAGACAACATCCACAACATTTCCCTCAGCCACTAAGTAGGTAAACCTCTTATAGAAGAAGATCAGTTTGGTCAAGCAAGATGGACCTTTCATAAACTCATGCTGGCTGGGCCTGATCCCCTGATTACTGTGTATGTGCCATGTGATGGCACTCAAGATGATCTGCTCCATGATCTTCCCTGGCTCTGGGGCCAATAGGTCAGGTCAATCCACCTTCTAACTATCGTAGATGGGTCTAACATTTGCTAACTTCCAGTCAACTGGGACCTCTCCAGTTAACCAGGAGTGCTGCTAAATGATGGAGGGTGGCTTGGTGATCACTTTTGCAGCTCCCCCAGTACTCCTGGGTGGATCCCATCTGACCCCATGGACTTTTGTGTGTCTAAGTAGTGCAGCATGTCCCCTAGGATTATAGGAGCATCATTCTGTTCCCTGTTCCTTTCTTCCAGCTCATGAGGCTGGGTACCCTGAGGACAACTAGTCGTGCTCTTAAAGACTGAGGCAAAGAAGGCATTAAGTTTCTCAGCCTTTTCTTCATCCTTTATCACTGTGTCCCCCCAGGCAGACAGTAAATTATGAAGATACTCCCTAGCCATGCTTTTGTTGTTGATGTATTTGTAAAAAAAGTTTTTCATTGTCTTTTATGACACTGGCCAGAGCAAATTCTTGCTGGGCTTTGGACCTTCTAATTTTATATAAACTCATGAGATTGTTATGGTCCTCGCAAGTTGCCTGCTCTTTGTCCAAAGGTGATACACTCTTTTTTTTTCTCCTGACTTCAAGACAAAGTTCTTTGTTCAGTCAGACTGGCCTTCATCCCCTGCAGAACCCACACTGGAACTGGGGAAAAGTAGGAAGAATAATGACGGGCAGATATGAACCATTAGGTACTGACTGCAAATCCCAGTTCCCCATTCCCTTTATTCCTGTTAGCTTGGAGGAAGGGAAAGGCAAAGTGGTGAAGAACAAAGTTCTAACTGATCCTGAGTAAAGTGTGTGGGGACGAAAGGTGTTGTTCTAACTTTTGTCCTTGTTTCTCACTATCCAATCTATTTTAATTGTCAATAAACTAAATAAATTTTTATCAATCAGTTTCTTTTTTCCCACATCATAAATGATCTCCCTGTCTTTATCTCAACTCTAAATCTCTTTCATCTTATTTTCTTCCTTTTTTTCTGATGAGAAGGGGAAGTGAGAGAGCAGCCAGGTGTGTGCCTGCAAAAAGCTGAGGTCAACACATCACAGCAATCATTCAGGATTTTGTGCTCCTGGCCCTTTTTCTTGAGAAAGTGGCAGTAATGGTCTTGTAGTAAAAAGTACACCAACACATACTAACTTTGAGTTCAGTATGATACACAGCAGTCATAAACAAATTTTCTCATAGACAGTTAAATAATTTTTATAAAGCGTATAGCTAGCTAACACTGATTGCCAAGAAAGCATGAATTTCAGGTCGAAAACATTTATCAAACAGAAAAAAACTGTAATAGTGCTCACAAAGAATACTGCTCCCTCATTCTACTATGAGGGACTTAAAGGGATAAGAATACGGAAAAAGAGAGAGAAGAAAGGGAAAGAAAAGTGATATACCTCTGAAATAGGGAATGCTAGGTTTCTTCTCCCTGTTTTTTTATGTGTTTTATCCAAATGTTACTGAAAGAAAATATATAAGGGATGTGTAAAATCCCTCAGGGCTTAATAGAAGCACTTATATTTGTCTTTTCCACAGTACTTTTCTTCTATTGCGTATGTTAAATGCTATTCTGACCCTGAGAGCCTTAAGAGCTTGAGAGACAGCTTAGAGTTCTAGTTGATTAAAAGGGCATAAACTGCAGACTTGTATATGGCTAATTGGGAATGCATTTCTTTTTCTATTGTCATAATGCACAATTTATTATCTTATGGTGTCAGCATATCTTGCATCAAAAGGAAAAGCTTTTCCCTTCAATATAAGCTGCTGCTTCAAATTTTCCATGTAGTTAAAATTCACATTCCAAAATACCTTTATTGTATCGTTCAGTTAAACACTAAGTTTGAGGTCTCATCTCCCACCATTTTGTTAGAAGCACTTGCTCTGACAGCAACAACAGGCTGCAGGGTGTTTTCTGGAAAGAAACTATTATCTTGCCTTTGAGATTTTTCAAACTAATATGGACAAAAGCAGGCTTGATCTCACTGGAAAGCTGTGCAACTTTATCTCCCAGCTCAGACACTCACAGTGGCTTGACTAACAGTAATAGTTGAAAGAACTAACCAAGACCTCTAAGGAGCTTACATCTAAAATAACATTCGAAGTATAGAAGAGGAAGGATGAGAATCAGCTGCCTTAGTATATTTATCTGGAGTAGCTTTAGGTGCTATGGAGAAGTCTTTCAGATTTCAAGTTGCTGCTCAGAAAGATATGAGTCTCCTCTAAGTCTTCTCTCATACCTGTGAGCTCTGGGTGAATACTTTGCATACATAAAGGGTCTCAGATGACATTTAGGCAAAAAAAAAAAAAGTCCAAGACTGATTGCAATAAAAAGGTAGAGAACAAGAAAGTTGAGTATGTACCTTTCCAATCTACTGCAATTCCAACTTCATTTTTTTTGTCTTTCTTATCCTTATGAGATATTTCAACTTCCCAGATATCAACACTATATGCATATGGAATTATATGCAGACTAATTGTTATTGAACCTGGCACGTCAAACAGTAGGATATTTTTGTACACATGGTATTGCTTTATGTAAGAGAGACATGCTCTCATAATATTTGTAGTAATTATAGATGCCAAGAGCAATGCACCAAAGCTTTTAAGAATGCAGTTCAGTAATATGTAGAAGTGTGATCTTCACAAGCAACTCATTAATCATAAAGTAAAATGAAAATATCCTATGCCTCACTGAGTCACTTATAGTACAGAAATATGTTGTTTCAATTCACCAGAGACTGTTTACTGCTCACAGAAACAGCTAGTACTTACTTTTGATAAAGCTTCATTGTCCTGGCATTTCTAAAACCCCATCTCTGAAAACTCTTCACCATCTTCACTCAGATCTCTCTTGTTCAGAGGAGAAGAAATAGCTCTTTTTTCCCCTCCAGCCCAAGTTTTCACATGCAGAACCAGCAAATGCAGTTTCCCTCTCTAAAACTCAGAATGTACCTCCAAAAGATTTCTAATTTAAACCCCTCATAGAAAGAATTATAAACTCATATAGCTAAAGAACATTGTTTTGAGTCAAATTCTGAATGTGTCTAAGGGATGGATATTCCACAGTATATGCAGGAAATAGAGCAAGGTTTTTGATCACTGTTAAAGTGACCCATCTGATTTTTTGTTTTGCTGAGAATTTTCCATATTCTAATCTGAATCTGTTGCCTCCCATTTTTCTGCTGTGAAATTCTGAGAAAATTTTAACTCTCCTTCACACTCTTTTCTTAGGGGTTTGAAGACAATATAAGATCCCCCTGTCAGCTTTCCCTTTGTAAGGTTGAACAAACCAAATTTCTTCATTTTCTTCTGCTTCATGTGCTCCAGCTCCTGATATGGATGGACTCTTCTTGTACTCCCTCAGGTATGTTAATGTCTTTCCTGGAATGGGTAGCCCAAAGGCAGAATCATAAGTCCAATGCAATCTCACAAGTGCTAGGAAGGAATAATGGCATGTTTTGGCCCACTAGGCTCATTCTTGCTAGCTCTTCCCATGGTGTATTTGGCCTTCTTTACCAGAAGGGCACATTCCTGACTCTTTCATTTTATTGTTGAGACTGGGTGTTTTTTCAGAAATGTGGCTTTCCAGTCCACCAATCCCCATCCTGCACTATCACAGGTGCTCCTTTCTTCCCTGGTACAGGGCTTTGCATTTACATTTGGTGATCTTCAGAACCTTTCTATTGGCTTACTTCTTCAGGTTGTTCAGGTCACCCTGGGTATCAGTCCTAAGCTCCAGAGGGTCAGAAGCTTCCCTCAGGTTGGTATCTTCAACAAGCTCATTGAGGGAGCAGACTAGCCCTTATAAATGCTGCTGAATGCTACTGACCCTGTTATTGATCCCTATGAGGCATCACTAGGAATTGTGAGCCAGTTATTCAGTTGACCGTCTGAATTCATTTTGTCACCTGCTTTATTATCCACTTTTGTCCTACATCCAGCCCATACTTTTTTTCATCAGAGAATACCACTTAAAACAGAATTGTTTTTGCAAGCAGGCAGCCTGGATGCTCCGGCATCCACAAGCAAAAATAATTAATCACAACATACCATATTTTGTTCCTGTAAGTCTTGTAACAACCTAACAAGTCACAGTGGTTTCAATACACTATTACAATGAATTTTTCTGTCTAAAGCAGAGACAGTATATTTCACAAATGATGGATGAATACACTGGCCAACAGGTGGAGAAAGGTATTTTCTACTGCTAAATTACCTGTCTTAACAAGGGCATTCAACACAAAGAACTGTGTATATAAAGGACTGTCAGTTGGGTCACAGGAAGTTTTGCAGGAGGTTATTGCAGTAAGTGCCTTTGTGTTAAATAAAAAAGTTGGATAATTTTCTCAGAAGGACTAATGAAGCTTCAAATATTTTTCTCTTTGACAAAATAATTATATAATTTCATGCTGTTGATACCTGAACCTTCATTTAAAAAAATCAGTTTTCTTGATAGTGAGTTGATTGTTTTACTGTATTGAAATAAAGAGGAACACTAATTCCTTAATTTGGAATGCTACATGAAAATCACTTCTCTGTAGTCTTTTTGTACTTGCAGTTCTCTCTTTTCTTCTGTACTTTCTTTCATTGCCAAATACTCAAGGTGGGTTTTCCGATTTGAGATACCTTTTACCTTTTTAATATTCAAAAGTATTGATATTACTTGAACTGTAGGTCATTATTTACTTTGTTCTTTTCAGACACTATTAACTTGTTACATCATTCTGTCACTAGCTCTGAAGTTCTGATACTAAAGTGAACTAAATTTACATCATAAACACACCTTTTTCCCAAGCAAGGCATACTGCATTATAATATTGCCATACAAAACCTGCAATGGAGAAGAAGATGACTCTAAATATCTCCATCATAACAAACTCCTAGCAGAACAGCTTTCTGAATTTGGGGTTAAACAAAGAAGCTGTTAAGCCCATATTTATCTGATTACATTCAGAATTAATAAGGTGGAATTAATTTCAATCCATGTGATTATTCTTGCTCATATAAACTTAATGAAGTGCACTCTGATCTGCTGACCTTCACAATTCCAACCAATTTCAAACTGTGATTACAAATTCAGGAAAGGTATTAGTGAGATTTTTACATTTTCTTAAGAGACTCAGGCCCCAGACATTCTGATGGTGTAAAACAAATTTAAAAAACAAACAGGCTAAGAGAAAGCCTTCTAAATTAAAAAAAAAAAAAAAACAACACAAAATTATAACATCTTCCTACAAAGTTTTGATATTATGATGGTATTTCATGGCTCCTTTTCAGCCCAGCATCAACAGTTTTATACATATTTATCATTCTTCTCTTTGAATGTTGTCTGTCAACCTTCATGCTGGTGGAGAAACAAAGGTAATATTTTACTGTATTAATCAAGAAAATGAATACAGATTTTCACAGCCTACCAATCTCTTGGAAAAGGAAAACACAAAAAAACCCCAAAAAAACAAACCAAACAAGCACACAAAACTCCAAATATAACAAAAACCCAAAGAAACCAACAAAAATAAAAATAAACAAACCAAAGGATTAGATTACAGGTTGCTCAATACTGCTTATACTTGCAGTTAATAAATCACAGGTTTTAGTAAAATTCTACTGTCTATTTTCTTTGGCAATTGATCAGCAAGGCTTTTTTCGTTTTTGTCTTTTTTTTTTTTTTTTTAAGGAACACTCTGTTTAATGAGAAACTGAAAAATAAAAGAGTAAAGAAAAACAAACAATTCACAGATGTTAGAATGGAGAAGTTGTCAGTAAAAAATATTTATTTCTCAAAGCAAATGATTTTTCTACAGCCCAGGCATGCACAGAACACTGTGACTTACGTGGGTGTCCTTGGCAAAAGGACAACATAATCTGCCTTTAGAGGAGATGTGTTTTAAGCTGATGATCTCAGAAGTAACCAGACCCCAGTGAAACAACACCCCGACGAACAATCCAAATGTATTTGTGTTTACCCTGGAGTAAAAAGCAATTGCAGTTTGATCAACTGATTGCAGTCCTCACCTGGGAAATCTGAAATCACCACCTGTTGTTTTCTTTCTATGCCAGTATGACACACTTCAGCTGATTTCAGCAGAATATAAAACAGCATTGTAGCCCAGGGAGAGGGGTTTGGGGAAGATGCTTATTCACTTGTGCATCTGCATTTGAACTGTGGCAGCTGAGTTTTTAAAGGAAGCATCGAACAGAAAAGGCAGGTACTCAGAATCCCTGTAGAGAGTCCTAATATTGAAAAAGTACTAGAAGAATTCTTATCCTGTCACCATCTCTAATTACATTTATCTATCTATCTATCTATCTATCTATCTATCTATCTATCTATCTATCTATCTATCTGTGTTTCAATAGACCCAAGGTGATTATTTGCTCTCTCATACCCCACATCAACCTCTGTAGTTATAACTGAATAGAACAAATAATTACTATTCTAACATTTGATATGTTTGTATTGTTTTTTAATCTTACAGAATGTTATTTAGGTGTTATTATGTGAAAATACAATGCACTACTGCATGCAGCAAGATGGTTTGGGACTATATTTTCTTTTATTTTGCATATTTGCATTACTAAATGAGAAGCAGAGAACTAACAGATACTTCTTTCATGGAGAAAGGGCTGTTAAATAACCAAACAACATGGAAGTGCTACACAAGTACATAGATTGCACAAATAGAACCAAATAAAGAAATATAACATGGAGTTCAATTTTATATTATCTAAGCAGTTCAAATCTGTAAGATTGCACAAACCTAAATATACATTTCTAAATAAGTTTTTTTCATTATAGAATGAAATGCAAAAAAATCTGCATCATTATTCCATTTTTTTCCTTTTTGTTTGAAATATACATATGCAGTTCCTGTTGTCAAGTGTGTGTTCGGTGAATGTTTGCATTGTTAACTTTCCAAAGTGAACATCCTTGATACATTCTGAGTTTTTGAAATAGAAAATGAGAGCAGAGAATAGAGCCGAACAAAATGGATTCAGCAGTGCAATATAGCATTTAGTTCACAATTGTGGTGCTATTTCAGCTTATAGCATAGACATGCAGCAGTAAAAGTCTTGGAATAAAGACAAGTGAGCTAAGACGTTCTCCTTCAACCACAGTCTATTAGCTGCATACTTTCCTTTGCAAATAATAGAATGACACTTTAAACATTTACTGAGCCAAACATTAAAATTACAACTTCTCAGTCAAGGTAACAGATGGACTGTCTGGTCACACAGCAAAGATAAGAATAAACCAATTTCATCCAAAGCTCGGTTGAAAATAAAAACAAAATCTAAAATACAATAGCAAAAATTTAAGCCAATTGCATATATAGTTTTTTATAAGCTTTATCCTGAATCTGAGGCAATCAAGTGTATCTAACCACTGTAATCTAGTGGTGAATAAAGATTGATTGTAGCGAAGCAAGGTCTTTGTCAGCTTGTACTGTGTGGAATTTGCTGTATATATGATTAATGTGCTTAAGGTCTGAACTGAGCCTACAGGCTTCTTGCTAGCTCTTACTGCCATCTACTGACCAAACCTAAATCTCCTTTGTTTCCCTTTTTTTTTTATTTTTTTTATTTTATATTATTGCTTTTCCAACCTTCTCCAGAAATGTAAGGCTTAACAGTAACAATCAGAGTCAGGTTAGAATCAATGAGCACTGTTAAAAATTAGCTGCCATGCTCCTAAAGCCAGGACTAGATGAGAATGTACTTTTTTAAATTGAGAAAACCATTTCTTGTGAGTTTGTTGAGAATTAGATAGCTTCTTCTGAAAAATCAATCAGGATAAATAGGATATTAAAATCTATATTATATGCTTAAAAGCAGTCTGCACAATAGGCAAATTAACATTATAGTAATCTTTCTTGTAAGAGGAATAGATACTTAAATCACAGCTCTATGTACTGTGATTAGAAATGGAGTGTTTCTAAAAGTACAAAAGCAGTGTTAAAGCCCTAAACCTGGATGATTATTTCACAAACAAGAAATATGGTTAGAGATTTTCAAAGACTGTGGAGGATAAAATTCCAGATATAATTACAGTAAGACAGAATACTGTATCAAAAAGTAAAGCAAGCAGCAGCTATTTTTGAAAGCTCAATAGGATGTTATGGGAGAAAAATGAAAAAAAAAAACCTCAAAAGCTTTATTTTCTTCAAGGCATGTGTGCCCCTTTAGCTCCTTAGGTGGTCCACCTGCAACACGTGCAAGAATTTGGTACTACAAACATCCCAGGGTCTGCAAAATTTTTCTGAGGATATCCAATAAGCTCTTCATCAAGTCTACAAATTAAAACCTCTTATCTGATCATGCTGATTTCAATAGATTGAAATAATTTAAATTTTTTATACAATAGCCCTTCAAGTGATTTGGGCATACCAAGTGGACAAAACTGACTGTGCTTTAAGACAAAACAAAGAGTGTTTAACAAAATGGGATTTTGCGGTGTCTCTTTAGGAGAGAGGGAAAAGCTCCAAACCAACGATACAAAAATGCAACACCTGATGTTTCCTGAACTGAAACCTCTCATAAGAAATGTAGAATAGTGTCATAATTGTTCAGGTTTTGTGAAGGCTAGATATGTCCACTACAGGTCTTTTTTTTTTTTATCCTAGTATTTACCTAATGCAAAGCTTACTTGAAGTGTTTGCTGCTCTTTTAGATCACTGCATGCACAATTTTTGTATAATCATTAACACTCTAGGGACCAAAAAAAAAGAAAAGTCAAGTTTAAATCCAGAAACTGTGGTGTAGTCAGTGTCATTGTTTTAATGACACAGGTAGCATTTGACCAATGATAACTCATCCACTGCAAAACACTCCGGCTTTGTTTCTCAACAGTCATAATCAAGTTCTCAATATTAACTTTAACTTCATTAATCCTGCTGCAGAGCCTTGATGAAAGAAAGTGAGAATTTAAAAAATTGGGCTTTAGAATCAAATAGAGAACTCATATCACTGATCTTTAGATGGCTCCAGAAGAATCTTCAGTGTTTAAGGTCTCTACACTGTTTAAATTATTTCTAATTCCTAGCTCATTTTGTTAAAAAAGTAGACCAAAGCATGAAACCTGCTTGCCAGGCTAGCACTCATTCTTCAATTTCTCTTGATTTGTTTTTTCCCTTTTGGTTCCAGACTTTAGGAAAGATGGATGAGAATACTGAAAACATCTCACTGTCAGCAAAAAATCCAGGAATTCTTTAAATGTCTGCTTCAGCCAAATGCATAGTTCAGAAGAAATCAGTAAGACTCTTTACTAGTACACAAATAAATCAAAATTTAAGTGGTTTTGGTATTTCTTTTAAAGCCTTGGAATCATATTTTCTCCTTTTTAGTGCACACCCATGATTCCTGGATAACAAGAAATATCCTCTCCTTCCTGTGACTTCTCTCTTGTCCTCTGAGTAACGCTACTCTTATCACTCATTGTTTGACAAATAGTGGTAGTCATTGCAGTGTATGTTGTAGAAATACATTCAAAATCATCCTATCCTGGCACATAACTGCATCACATTTAAATAAACTTTACATTTAAAGTAGTATTTAGAAACCTTTTTAAATTGTCTGGTTAAAGCTGAATGTCTAGATTCTTTACTAAAGCCCCTAGAGGAAAATGTCAAATTTTATCATATGCTCCCCGCAGCCTGGAAGATGCCATAAGCATAATAATTTCTTTAAAATGCAGTAAGACTACTGATTTTTCTCTTACTGGGTTAAAACCGCTTAAATTATTTATAATGGAAATGGTAACACCATCTCACATACTGTGGCATGAACATGCTGCTCTAAAAATTATGATCCTGCCAACTTCTTAAACTCAATATATTTGCCCAAGTCTTAAACTGCTTCAGTATTGAAGCACACAGGCAACAATATTAATGAGGTATTATTATTCTTACATTTTAAAGTCAAGTTATTTGCATTTTTTTGCACAAGTAGTAAGATAAAACAGTCCAAATCAGATGCATGTCTCTGACAGACCAAAGCAGAATACATTTTACCTGTATTCCTTCAACTGCATCGGAACTGGAACTTAGAAAATATTCCTTTAGGTTCTATTGGTGGTGGGTTTATTCACCATGATGTATATACTTGCTGAAAACTAAAAGTGGGACACAAAGGGGAGATGGAAAAAATGGGTAAAAGTGTCTTTAAAGTTTCTAAATGCAGACAAAATCTTCTGAGGGAAAATTATCCAGAGCATCTCCATTATATAACAAATGCCCACCCCAACTGCTTACTCACACCTTCTCCTAGCATGACAGCAGGAGAAAATAAGACAAACAAGTAGGAAAAGTCAGATTGAAAGATGGAGACACAAGTTTGACACTGCAGGAAAAATAGACTTTACTAGGGGAGTATTAATATAATAATTAAGCGATTGAAAGAAAAATACAATTATTAATTTGAGTCATGGAAAACAGAAAAAGACAAAATACTTTCCTTCACTCTTTTCTAATCTCAGCTTCATTTCTTTGCTCCTGATTCTTCTGTCCTTATCTTGATCACTCAAGGAATAAGAAATGGGGGTTGTAGTCAGTCCATTATAGCTCCTCTCTGTTTCTCCTTTCTCCTCACACTTTTCCTCTCCTTCATTGTAGGTTCTCCATGAGCTGCAGTCCCTCAGGAAAAAAATATCTGCTCCATAGTGGGTTCTCACACATGCTACAAATCCTTCAGGAAAAAATCTGCTCTAGCTCATGCTCTCCATTGGCTGTAGTATCTCCTGTGTCATGGAGCACCTTCTCTTTTTTGGCTCTGATCTTCATGTTCCCTCTGCCACACCTGCAGGCTAACATCTTCCCATTTACACCAATACAAACAGTAAAGAATTATTCAGTATTACTGTCTAAAAATGGCAATGACACCATATCTCACTCAAATCCATGCTCAGCTCATACCAAACCCTTTCATAACATAAAGTGCCATTTCTCTGAAACCTAGAAAAAAGATTCATTAAAATGTTTTAGGTTACAAATCTTGTCTTTGTTGTCTAATATTCAGGTTCCTATCTGTTGATTTGATTTTTTTAATGGTCCAGAAGACAGGCTTTGTTGATTATTGAGAGGGTGATTAAGTAAATTATTGTCCCTGACTGCCAGGCCTAAACAGTTTCCTTAATCTACTATTTACAGTGAAAGGATAATAAAAAAATTATATAAAGTCTTCACCTCAGTCCCATAAGGTCATGCTTAAGATTTGTATTCGTAGTTAATGGAGTAAATTCTACAAAATTCTGAAGTGAAATGTATGATGGAGGGAATATGATTCCCATTGTGTTATCCCTGATGTGTGGGCAATAGCACTAAGATTTGGTCATGTATAGGTCATTTTACAGTGAGTTACTTGCAATCATGATTTAAAAACTGACACCTAAATATTTTATACAAAGAGGATACTAGCTCATAAATTCCCTGTAGCTTTCCAGAAATATTACTAAGAAAAACTGCCACAACACTCTTAAATAGTTGTCTTATTAGTACCTTGTCAACACCTAAATGCTCATATAATTTATATCACATAACTCCTAGATTTTTTTGTTTTCCACTGTAATAGAATTGAATTTCTTCTTAGTAAGTGGTACAGTGCTATGTTTTGGATTTAATATGAGAATGATGTACAAGCATAGAGTGTGCATTTATTACTTAGATAAAGACTGTTCTATACTGTCTAATAGCATATCTTGCAGGTCACAATAAGGTTTGAGAATATGTTCAGAAATTCTGCAGTCTAGACAAACTTTCAGAAACTTCCTAAGCCAATTTTATCTCTCTTTGAAGAACTGATCTCTCTACGTGGACTATGACAGGAGACTGCAATCACTAGCACAAGTCTAATGAGAGCATAAAGCTGGCTAAGATGAATCTGTGATCATGCACCTTTGCTCAAATCTCTCAAAAGGCCTGTGACTGAACCTGGATTTGTTTTAGTATCTAATACATTAATTAGCTAATTTTTTTAAATTCAGATTTCTACAGAGTTGGTGACATCAGAGCATCACCAAAAGCTGCACTTGTTTGTTGTGTCCATAGGTAAACTTTGCCTCCCCTGCATACAAAAGGAAAACTTCTAAAAAAAAAGAGCTATAACTATGAGTTGAATCAAACTTAATGAAGTATAAAAATAAATTTACTGATTTGTGTTAGTTTTGCATCCTAAAATCAGAGAAGAAAAAGAAAAAAAAAAGGAAAAAAGAGATAGTATAGCTAAAAAGTTAGCCTTGTTCTCCAAAATGTTTGGCGTTTAAACTGAAAATGTTAGACAAAGCTATAGTGAAACCATCTGCTCAGTAGATTGGAAGAAGGTTGGAATACAGAGGCAGTGATTCAGTTTACTTTGCCACTTACACGAAGCAACCAGGATAACTGTCAAGAAAAAAGTGGGTCATGACAGTATCACGGGATGTGGTTGCTGTTGGGGAATAATGTAATGAAAGGGGACCAATATCAAATAACAAAGTCAGCAAATGGCAATTCTAGAAAGGACTGTGCACTAAACTTTTGCAAATAAAAAAAAGCCCTGCTGGCATCTGTCATTTTCTCACAACAGGTTTCCTTTGTCAATCACTATATTTAAAGGGTTTTAATTATAGGACTTAATCAGACTAACAATAGCAAGGTTATGAAGAGCTTCCTACTTAG
Source organism: Molothrus aeneus (assembly GCF_037042795.1). Classification (NCBI taxonomy): domain Eukaryota; kingdom Metazoa; phylum Chordata; class Aves; order Passeriformes; family Icteridae; genus Molothrus; species Molothrus aeneus. Next base: position 69,836,995 of record NC_089647.1, on the reverse strand, counting down.
AGATTATATAATGTAACAGGATGACAATTTCATCATCCTTATGAAAAAATAACACTAAGAGGTGTTTCACAGGACTGTTGTAAACAGGGTATATGTGATGTGTTACTTCAAAAATTGAGCAGTGGTAGAGATCCTTTTCAAATAACAAGGAATTAGTATTACATTAAAATTAATTAGCATTATCAATTAAACTCTTATTTCAATGCATGTTAGAGAAAAAGGTTGTATCTAGAGAGTGCATTTGTTATATTGAAAAATATAGAAACCATTATACACTCAAAATAATTCAAAAATGTTATTAAATATTAGAAAAATAAGTAATTTAAAATGTCTGTGTGGAGAGATTTGTCTTTGGAAAATAATAATTGGATTAAAATACTGTTTTGTTAGAACATATCTATTTAATCAAATGTGCCTATAATCAATTATTCAATTAATTTTCTTAATAAAAACAAGCTTTCTCTTTTTTTTTTTCTTTTTTTTAATATCAAACTGTTAAAATAAAGCATTTTAACAACTTTTTTTCCAGAAGATTCTGGTAGGTTCTGAGCAGAATACACAATATACCTTTCTGAGCAAAATCCTAATAGATATTTTCCTTCCTTCCTTCCTTCCTTCCTTCCTTCCTTCCTTCCTTCCTTCCTTCCTTCCTTCCTGTTTCTCTGAGAAACTAACAGAACATGAATAGAAAGAAAATCTTGCAAAACACATAAATGAACTCCCAACTCTTGGTATTAGACTCCATATTAAAGATTTATCCAAAAAAGGAACAGATGTCTTATTAGAAGAACAAACAAACAAACAACAAACTCACTACAAAATACCAAAAAAACCTAATACAAATAACTTTTCTTTGAAATACTAATACTCTGAAATATTTGTCTGCTACAAAGGCAAATGACAATTACATTAGCAGATTTATCAGGCCAGGTTCATGAATTATTCCAAGATTTCCACATTTACTTTCACATAATATTCCTAACAAAAGTTAATTTTCTATGTTGTTGAATAGAAAAATGGAAATGCACACCTTTTGTGAGTCTACAACAATATTAATGGATAGCAGGTTTAACATATATCTACATCTGTGAATTACTTTTTTCTCAGTGAAATTTCAAGCTACTGTACATCAGAGAATGATTTTGTTATAGTAGTTTGTTTGTTTGTTTTTCAAAAATGGACTAGTAAAACCAGGAACTGATGCAATTTTCTCAAGCATATGAATTTTTAGAAAGTGTGGTGGAGATTAACTTCCCTTAGCAGAATTCCTAAGTGGCTGAGTTCCAGACCGTTCATGATGAAGCAACAGAAGAAAAACTGTTCAGATGAGTAAGTCATTGGAAGAGGACTATGGTCTGTACTAAAATCTAAATAGATATTGATGCACCTATTGATCTAGAGCAGAAGAACAAGATCAAGATCCTCTAAATCAAATAGTTACAAAAACAAATGATAAGAAAATATGCAAGCTTTGGATTCATATTTTGCTTTACATATGTGCTGATTTTGGCTACTGTAGGCCTAATATTCTTCACAGGTTTGTATTTTGTGCTTATGCTGAAAAGAATGTCAATGATATAGAGATTAGTTGGTTATTGCTGAGCAGTGCTTTGTACATAGAGTCAAGGCCTTTTCTGTTTTTTATATCACCTTGTCAGCAACGAGGCTGGGAGTGCACAAGAAGCTGGAAGGGGACACAGTTGGGACAGCTGACTCCAGGTGACCAAAGGGATATTCCATACCCTATGGCATCATGCTCATCATATAAAGCTGAGAGAAGTAGGAAGTAGGATGTTTGGAATGACAGCATTTGTTTCCCCAAGTCACAATTATGCATGATGGGGCCTTGTTTTCCTGGAGCTAGCTAAACACCTGTTTGCCCATGGGAAGTAGTAAATTAATTCCTTCTTTTATTTTGCTTGCGTGTGTGTGCATTTTCCTTTACCTATTAAACTGTCTTTATCTCAACCCACAGGTTTTCTCACTTTTATCCTTCTGATTCTTTCCACCATCCTGCTCAGCATGGGGAAGGTGAACGAGTGGCTGGATGGTGCTTGGTTGCCAGCTGGGATTAAACCACAATGTAAGAAAGAGAGACAGAGACAGAGCAGAATTAGCTCTATCAGAGATCTCTCATGTCCATCTGCTTTACCAGATTGAATGCAGTGTATTCTAAATTTAAATGTTTATGGTTAGAGAGGAAATATGTGAAACAGTGGCTCATACAGAAAATACCAAGGGAAATTTTTCAATAAGAGTGTTAGCTGATACCACTATAATAAATCAACAGAACAGTTCATTCAACACTTCATTTGTTGAGATGGAGAATCAAGCACAAACTTTTCCTCTTCCTGTCAAGGAGAATATATATCCCATTTATTTCTCGGGCATTTCAAGAAATGCCAGACACCTGTACTGTTTAGATGCAACATTAATCATTCTACCACCTGTGCGTCTTTTCATTTACAGCATCTTCCTCCTTTCAATTCCAATCACTACTATCATTTTCTACTACAATGGGGAGCAAGCAGTTGCTGACAGTATTCTGTTTCTCATTTAATTAGCATAACATTTAGATTTTAACTTTTTTTATTTACACCTTGTTCTATTCTTCTCACATGTCTGCCAGTTTGTTGTTTTCATGAGAAGGCTTTTTTTGCTAATATGTTAATAATAAAAAAAACTTTACAGATAAATAGAATGGAAAAAAAGTCGGCTTCATCCCTTTTTTGCGTACAAAGTAATTGTAACCTTTCTGCCAATACTTGATTGGCAACAAGCACGACAATTTTCACACAACAATTTTCATGTAATTTGAGTAGCTGATAAAGCACTGGTTCAGGACTCTACCCAAAGACATCAGAGGACTAAACTATACAGTGTGAAGATCATTTTTCTTCTACTGCAAATAGAAGTCAGTTATTTAAGCAAACAATATTTCATGAAGGAGGGAAAGAAAATATTTAAAGGTAGACAGAACATATTTAATTCCTATGACATAATCTGTTATTAACAGTCTTCTCATTTGGTGAGGCAATTCTGAGGCCAGCTGGTTGCTTGCTTTCTCCTGCACTGACACTTGACTTGAATATTATGGCTGTGAAGTTTTGCTACAACAGCCTGAATTTCATGTGCTGCTCTCCCTCTGCTACCATTGCCACACTACAGCTCTGCCAGCAGCTGCTGCCTCTTGCTCTTAGGCAGACTACATCTAACACAGAGAGCTGGCAATCCCACAGAACATGAACTCTTTAATATCTTCTCATGCTACAGTATCCTCACAGTATATTGATGACTTTTTGTCAATGTCTTCGGAGTTTTTTCAGGTTATGGCTTTTACACTCTGGCTCTAGAAGCTATTGTTTAGGATTGAGAGACTGCTCACCCAAGAGACTGTCATAACAGTCTCTTAAAACAGACTGTTATGCTCTCTGATCTTCATTAAAATATTTTTATGAGATATAGGTTTCTCAAACATAATTAAACTAAATGTGAATCCATCAATTCCCACATATTAATTATCTTGCATTTCTCTGCAAGACCGGCTGTCTGAAGTGGGATCATTGTCTGTCTTTTCATGCTTCCTAAAGGAAGTATCATGTGACTATTCCATCAGTCCTTCCCTAATGGGCTTGCATGAGGCTGCAGCTGAACCCCCATATCACGTCTAAACTCTAAGCATAACACTGAGATGGCAGTCCTGATCAATATACTCCATGATGAGCTGTAGAAGAGCTCAAGACTCACCAGGAGCATGGGGTCAGTAGGAGAAATTTATTCTGTTCTGTACAAAATTAGATGACAGCTGAAAGTAACACAGTATTTGAAATGCTGTCTTTGTTCTTCTGAACATTACTAATTCATCATTTAGGCTCAGTGTAATTACAAGCTTTCTCAAATAGCATGCACAGCTGGAATTCTCACACAGTAGTAGTTTATCTTGCTAATTCCTCTAACCTATTGTTTAAGCGCTGAGCAAATTTAGGAGGAGGTCTAAAAGTTTTAAGATGAAATGTAAGGTTAGAAATCACTGAAAGCTAGATAAGCAATGAATTAGGTTTTAGTTTATGTGTGGAAGGACAGAACATGAAACTTTGTTAATGCCTTGCTTTCACAGAGAGATAAAGGATGTATTTCATTGTGTGAAGACTCAGTCTGCAAAGAGGACTCTGCATACAAAAGGGGAAATTTTTAAAATATCCCAAGTAAATATAATGAAAAAGGGGTGATGAGAAATCTGAAAAAAAAAAAGACAACACAAACAGCAGAATTGGGACTGCATCTCAATGTCTCAGAAGAGAGGCAGAGCTAGAAGCAACACATATTAATTAAAAATCATAATACCTACTAATAATAATTAATATTAATTCAAAATCATAATATCTATATAATATCTATTAATTGTATCTACATAATATTTATTAATTGTATATCTTCTCTATCTAGATTGCTCTTAAAAAATAAAAACTCTGAAAGTTAAGGTATGAAAAGTAGTTCTACATTAGATAAAATAATAAGACCTTCTCTTTCTCATGAATTTGAGAATTCTCATAAAAGGAAAAATTGAAGATGGGAAAATTTCAGGAGGATAGAAAAGTTGATGTCTTGGCTTACTTGGGATCCTCTTTGAGTCCACTAGGACTTCCTGCTATATCTTGACCTTGGCTGATGAGTGGGAACAACTTGAAACTACTCAACTAATCATAAGAATACGAGTAAGAAACACTGAGTTTCACTGTTGTCTTTTCTTATAGAGTAAATGTCATATAGGAGAAAAGGGCCATTTTTCTTCTGTCTCCTTTTCACTAGCTTGTGATGCTTTACTGAAAAAACCCCAAAAAACCAACAACAACAAAAAAGAGAATAAAAGACCCAACAGGGTTTTGCTCAGACCCAGAAAGTTCAGCCATGTCATAATACAGGCTGGAGAAATGAGCCAGACACCATCTGATGAACTACCTGTCAGACCAAGGGCTCTCAGCAGCAATTGCTCTAGATCAGTGATATTTTCCTCATTCATATCACTTTTCTTTTGAGTTTTGTTTGTGTCTATACACATTTATTAAAAATGAGAAAAAAGGTGACTTCAGAGCTAATTATTTTATTCCTAATATGTATAATTATATATATATTCTCTGTATTTTTACACATAGGCTTTAATAATAGACCTTAATTTAGGCATGGCCTTCCCATTCTCTTCCTCTTCTTCTTCCTCTCTCTCTCTCTCCTCTCACTTCCCCTCTCCTCTCTACCACTCCACAGACTAAATAAATGCCATTCTAACTAATCCATTGTCTCAAAGGCTCATCTTTCAATTGTTTTCTGCATTTTCTTTATAATTTATAAATTTAAAATTTTATTCTTTTAAAATATATTTCTTTTTAAATATACTTATTTTTCAATCTAACATTCCTTGGTTCATATGATAATCTGATTATTAAATTTCAGCAGAATTACCAAAAGACTCCCCCCCCAAAAAAATTAAAGTATCAGTTCTGCTAGGATGAAGGAAATGTCAATCTGCCTTGCAAAAGTAGCCCTCTTTGTAGTTTAGCTTTTGCTCTGCTAGCAGTGCTTCTGCTGATTGTCATGAAATTTAGTATAATAACCACTATAAGCATCTGCATGCACCTACAGCTGGTTTCAAGAGTAGCAAAGTTCTTGGGTCTTCCTGCATACCATTAAGCTGTCACTCATGATCCATTTTCAGAGGTATCTTATTTACTTTCCTGGTGTTCCTGATAAAACTACAGGTTTAAGAAGCAACGTTTCTGTGGCTGCAACTGAAGCAAGAGAGAAGGTGGCTCTTGCTGCCCCACAGCACCTGATTTTCACCCCTTTTCTAAAAGAGTTTATTCCACTTACACTACTTAAAATATTCTACTAGGTACTGGTTTTATACCTGGTTCTGTCAAAAAACTCTGCTATTGAAAGTATTTTATTTAACATTTAATATAGCAGATTTCACACCATAGTGCCTAATAACTGAGTGCAAACATAGGACAATACTGTATTGTGCTCACATGGTAGAAGCCAGAGCAACACTGATTGCAGTGTAATTTTAAGCCAAGAAAGAGATTCAGATTTCTTGTTCATTTGTTGTCTGGATTTCATTTGGTTGGTTTTTGTTTGTCTTTGGGGATTTTTTATTCAACTGAGGAATACAAAAGGGAGGTTAAGCAACAGGAGTCTGAAGACCTCAAAGGTTGCTTTATAAAACACCTGCATTATCCATTTAAATCATTGAAACAATGCCAAAGTAGTCATGGGATGCTCTTGTTAAGCACTGTTGTAGTTTTGGCTGGGGCAGAGTTAATTTTCTTCACAGTGGCTACAATATGTCTATTATGGGTCTTTGTTTTGGATTTGTGCTGAATGCAGTGATGATTACAGAGATGTTTTTGGTAGTGCTGAGCAGTGTTAACACAGAGACAAGGCCTTTTCATTGCAGTCAAATCCTCCAAAATCTTTAGCTCAGCTTGCTGCTGTCCTAGACGAATTATTCACATGATCCTCTAAATGGTTAATTTCTGTTGTATTGGGATTGCATGGCAAGGTTTTGGTAGCAGCAGGGTTTCAAGGTGCCTTCTGTGAGAAGCACATGTGAGACCAAAAAAGTGAACCTCTTTCAGAATCTTCATAATGAGCAGGCAGGAATAAATTCTCCTTTGTACAAAAATTAACTACTCATATTTTTCATCCTTTTCCTTCCATTTGTAGCAGAACAGTTTCTTTGGGAAACCTGAAAAAAACCCAATGTCATCTGTACAAAATTAGGGGTAAAAATAAAATTCAGATTAATGCCTATAAAAGACAAAAAACCAGACCCCCTTCTTTGAAAAACCCCTTTCTTGAAGTTGGCAACAGATACAATGCATAAATTCACTTTGTCTTTTAGTAGCCATTATACTTCATTTGTCCAAAATAAATATTTCAGATGCAATTTATGTCTGCTACATTATGTTTTCAAATTTTATTATAGTGGATTTTCATCCAGAAATTAATATAATGATGCAAAACCCTCCAGCTTATTTCTGCTTGAGGCTGATAAATACATTTGTTCTTTCTCCTCCTTTAAACTTGGCAGTAAATGGTTGCACTTGCTCATAGCTCAGAAATAATGGCACAAAGCCAAAGAATTTGGTTTTGTTATCTTTCCTATGTTTAGTCTTGGCTCGGTATTATAAAACAAATTGAAAGTTCTCTTCCAAAAGCCATATATTTCCCATGAAAACAAATCTTAGAAGTCTGATGGTAAATCCCAACTGTAAAGATTCAGGTGTCCAACCCTTTCGGCTACTATTAAGATGATAATTCTAATTGGTTACAGTTTAAAAAAAAAAAAAGAAAGAAAAAAAAAACAAATGGAATTTCAAGTGGAAAAATTCTTACTCTAGACCAAATAGAACTTGACTTTAGAGCATAGCTCTAAAATAAAATAGTTATGAGTTTTCACAGCTTTCTTCTTGCTTCCAAAACAAATAAACAAACCTTCAAACACCACTAAAAATTTGGTATATGAAGAGCATCCTCTATTCAAAGCTTATCTACTTTTCAAACTTAATATAAAGTAGAAGCCAGTTTTGCAGTTCTCCCAGGAAAAACAGTTTGGCATTTAACTTGATAAAACTATGACTGACACATTATTAAAGCACCAGACTGGTACTTTTGGCCCACTATAACTCTCATCTATAAAGCAGACAAGATTTGTAAAAGCATTGGTGGAACTCATACCAAATGACTTGATCAGAACCTGTTCTTCCTAATAACTTGAGGGAGAGAGAGGTAAGTTTATTGGGTTTTGTTGGATTATCTGTGGCTTTTTTAACTATATGGTTTCATTTCTTTCTCAAAGAAATAATAATCAAGATCTTTTTGGTTTTCATTTAATATGACGAAAAATCCCAACTAAAACTAAGGTTTTTTGTGACTTATATATGAAAATTTGTCTTGAGATGAAGAATTAGATTTTTTTCCAATGAATAGTTTTTAATCTAAAATACAAATTTATCAAATTGAAAGGGTTTTCAATAGTAGCTAGTATTAGAAACTTCTTCATATACAATATGGACAATATTTCTATTCAAAAGGAAAGGAAAGGGTATCCTTAGCACTTCAAATACAAATAGATTGTATGGGATTAAAAAAGTCAACTTCAAATACATGCTTACCTGGCTGAGACTGACAAGCATGAGCAAAATCTCCCAGGCAAGTGCCTTGACTTGTCTGATGCCTCTGTTTTTCCAAATAAAATTTTGAAAGCTGTGGCATCCATCTTGCTATACAGTAGGGAATTGCTGTAGGTTGGAAATGATAACCCAAACTTTTTGTTGCTCAATTCTATTTGTACCTTTTTGGACAAAACCAGATTTATTTCAGGGTATAGGAACACAGAGTTTTTTCACAGTATTCTGGTCTGATAATACCAAAGCAGGAGTCAAGATCAGACAACATACAGGTTTGAAAACATGAAAATGCTATGACATTTCCAAATATCAACAGGACTTTAATTCAAGGAATGAACAAATACTAGGTTAGCTCTTTATTTATTCAAGTGGATACACTCATTTTTGTTAAAATACCCATATATATGAAAATGCTATTTTGCCTCACAGCCACTTAAAAATAAAGAAAAGAAATTGAAGTTCTTGCAGTGCTTTTTCTGAATTTAATATAAATTCAGTACAGGAAAATCTTTAATGTTTGATAGAATCATAGAATACCAGGTGGGAAGGGATCACCCGGACCAACCTTTCTTGTCAAAAGTGTGGTCTAGACAATATGTCCCAACACCCTGGCCACCTGAATCATACAAGTGTCCAACATTGCCACTGATGGGGAGATTATGATGGCTAATTGCTCTTGTGAAAATTTTTTCTCTTCTGTCCAGTTAGAATCCCCACAGGAGTAATTTGTAGCCGTTATCCCTTACCAAGTGACTCCTTTCTTAAAAGGAGTCTTCTTATTTCTAGTCACCCTTTTAAAACTGGATCATGGTGGTAAGATGTTCCCAAAGTCTTTGGCAGAACAGACACAGTTCAGTCAGTATTTCCTTGCATAGCAGGCTTCTAATTTCTTCGATCATCTTTGTGGTCCTTCTCTGGACCCTCTCCAGCCTGTCCACATCTCTTTTGCAGAGCCAAGGCCAAAACTGAACACAGTATTCCAGGTGTGGCCTGGCAGGCCCTGAGCAGCAAAGCGAGATAATGACTTGTCTTTGCTGGTGATGTCCTTGTTAATGTAATCAAGCTTCCTGTTGGCTTTCTCTGCCACAACAGCACACTGTTCATCCAGTAGGACCCCCAAGGTCCCTTTCCACAGAGCTGCTCCCCAGACAGGTAATGCATCAGTTTCATTAGGAGGCAGCTGTGGGAAACCATATGGAAAGCCTTGGAGAAATCCAAGAAAACAGTGTCCCCCACTTGCCCTACATCAATTAAGCAGGATACTTTGTCATAAGAGATGTACAGGTTTGTCAAGCACAATTTGCCATTGCTGAATCCATTCTGACTTTTCCCAGCCATTCATGCTTTATTGGACTTCTAACAGCCCACATAAGCATGCATTCCAGAACTTTCCCAGGAACTGGAATAAGACTGATGGATGGGGCTATGATATTGTGGATCCTCCTTTATGCTGTTGTAGATGGGCATAAGGAGGTAGATATTCCTCTAGTCTTCTGGGGCCTTGCCTATCTCCAGACATCTCAGGAGTTTTCTGTGTAGAACTATTGGTTTCTGCTCCAAGGTGAGTGCCCACCACTATGGCAGAGATGTGAAGCCCTCCTCTGCGGGGCTCTGGACCTGCTGCACAGGGTGCACAGCCCTTGTCACACACCCTTCTGTGTGTATTGCTGCACAAGCTGCAGTGGCCTCTCAGTCCCTCTTTGCCCACCCTGCCTGCCATGCTCCTGGTTGCTGGTGCTCCATAAGGCCATTTAAATCTCTCACAGGTGCTTCTGGCAGCACCCAAGTCACATCAGCCTCTCTTGTGCTTACCCTTTGTTCAGGACAGTAAAATAATGAGTACACCCTTGTTTATCTACAAGATAATAACACCTTATAGCATACAGTAAACAATACCCATAATATCTCTCTACCTCATTATAATCTCCTTCTTGAAGCTTTATAGTTCCCTGGTGGAAATCATGTTATGTTAACACTGGATCTAGCTATTAATCTTTAAGTGTACACTTCTCAGTATCTATAGCCCTTAAAAAATGGTCTCAGCAATAAACTCTTACAGATAAAATGTAGCATATCTGTATCTCTATTAAGGAAATTTGAGTTACATGGCACTCCTTAAGGTGCTACTAAGCAACCTTAAATCAATTCTATTATTATTGCTAGGATTAGAGTTTTCATTATGATACCACACCAGATCTCTCATCACTGATGCTCTCGTGTGCTGCGCACTGTGTCATGAATCAATGGAGGCAGCAAAAATGCAGTAATAATGAAAGATGGGGTTTTTAAATATCATGTTTTCCTTACTGGTCTACACATATAGTATGCAATATGTACTAGAAATTACTTTTTTCACTCGTTATCTGCTGCTGAATCTGAGATTTTCTAGGGAAGCTGTTATAGTGGGGTAACAAAATGAAACAGGAAAAAAATGCATGGACACTTTTATGATGTCTCATCTGAACTGGGGAACCTTGAAGTATTGGGTCAAGATATATTTCCTAGCTGAAATTTCAAAGTAGAAAGCTAAAGGGAAAGCTGCCCAGCTTTTCTTTTCTCTTCCACTATGCATAGAATACTTTTTCAGTATAAGAAAATAATGGTTTTAGACTCTAGGGGGATCATACCATCTAAAAACCTTCACAAATGGCAAAATAAAGAACAGAATACTGTCTAATTCCATGTAAAAATTTTGTTGGGATCCATACCAGGGAGGGTTAACTACTTTTGCTTGATCTGATAACCAAAGAATAGAGATTTAATTTAGTAAATTTAGTAAATTTAATTAAATTATAAAGGAAAATTTATCATGATGGATCAGAAAACCAAATGGACACAGGTCTGACACCATTTCATGCCCCCATGAAGGATATTTTTATAAGATTGCATGTAAGAATACATTCCTTATACTATTTTTTTTTTGTTTGGTTGATTTTTTTCTCTTTATTTTGTGTTTGGAAATGGATAAACACAGAAGAAAAAAAGGAAGAATGAGCACTTCTATTAAACTGGTGTTTGCTCTTTAGATATAATTTTGTTATCCCCTGTCATATATTGCTGAAAAGCAAAATTTGACAACCAAGATTATGAACATAAACTAACTTTTACAATGAAGAAATATTAAATTTTTTGGGGATCAACAGATACATATATTGTCTTATTTTGGAATAAGGACCATTAAGATGACAACTAGAGTATCAGTGCAAGTCAGGCTAGATTTCTCTTAGTATTCATCTCTACATAATAATTTTTGATGTGAGAGTTTAACAAGATGACTAATACCCATTTCATTTATTTGTGAAAAAACTGAACTGCTAACTTGATCTTACAAACCACAGCATGCAGTATCATTTGGATTTTTTTAACAGAGGTTTCAACATCAGAGTCAATAAAGTTGACCTATTAAAAATCTCCACAGTAATAATGATGTAAGAAAGAAGTAACTTGCTTTCAATTCAGTGAAATAGATATATGAAATGCAAATCTTAACCTAGCACTGTAACTGTCTTTTAATTCACATGATGAATAAGGCAAGAAAAAAATTATCCAAAAGTCCAGCTGATATTTTTCTAAAAAATCATGTCTAATCTGTGATCTTGAACTCCAGCATTTGTGGCCACTACTGACAAGACAGTCACTGACCAGTTCTTCCTTTTCACTGAATAGCAGATCCTGTCTCAAGGTTCTCACTGATAACTTTTTATCAGAAGAAAATGGAATATCCACCCTTGGAGATATTCAAAAGTGTAGTCCTGGTCAATCTATTCCAGTGCAGTGATACGGAAACTTTTTCAAATTGTTTAAGAAAATTTCATCCACTTCTTTGCTCTGATCAGGCAGTCTGCAAAAAAATTTCATCAAAATTGAATTGCTACTGGTCTCTTCTCTATTTCTGACTCCTGCAGGAGCAGTAAGAATTATCTCCTCCTTTTCTTGCTGTTACGTATGAATGTTATTTTCAGAATTACTGTTTCCAAAAGATATGTCACTGAAACAACTTCACCACTGCTGTGCATAGGAGGTACACATAGTATTTATGGCACTTGTTCTGTGATGGGGGAAAGTCATAAATGGACATTTTCACATCCATGAGATGCACACAATTTATATACCAGCTCCTTGCACTTCTTGAACAACACCCACCTCCTATCTTCCTCCCAAAGAGCTAGATTAGAAGCTATCCATCTAAAAGCTCTAAAAAATCTTGCAAATGAGTGGATCATCAAGACAGAGAAGTGAGTTCATATTATGAAATGGGATATTGAGGTGGGAGAATAAGCCTTTCTCAAACGTCAGACAACTGTCTGAGGTAGGTCACTGTTGTATTGCACTAAATAGTTTATTAAGTTGTTTTGCCCTGGGTGATGGGAAATTTGTACTGAGTATGGTATGTCATGCAGAGTGTTATTTCCCCTCCCACATCACATAGTCCATCCCTCATACTACACCCCCTGGTGGTCTGTTCCCTGTTACCCCGCCCCTCGCCCCTCCTCAAGGGTATCCCATTGGCTGCGGTCCTCTTTCCCCTCGGGTATAAAACTCCACTGCAGGCGTGTCACGCTCTTTTTTCTACTTGCGTGGTCACCACAACCGGAAGCGTCCAGTCCCAAGCCAATAAACAGGACACTCGTCCCCATGTGGAGAAGAGTGCTTCTCATCTGTAACTTTGTTCATGCAAGACCGTGTGGGCCAGGGCCCGAGCTAGCTGGATTGGACCCATACAACAGCCCGGAGACACACGGATCTTGCAGGTCACAATTTATTCTGTTTTTTTCCTAAAACACTTTAGTGTGCCAATCATTATTTGGAGTTAATGTTTGATACTGCCCCTGTTGGACCAAGACAATTTAAGGTTTTATGTGAGCTGCTTGTAAATTATATCCCTTCAAACCTTTTGTCTAGAAACTCATCAGCATCACTTTATTCACGAAGAAATGATGTTATCCAGTAAGTGCTTAGAGGAAACAAATTAATAAACCCACAAATTGGTGTATTCATTAAGTCCAGTTCCTTTTAATATTCCCAGTTAGGTTTTCAAGTGCTTTAACAATGGTTACCAGCTGCTGCCTCCATGAATTGCACAAATGTTTGCAGAATAAACAACAGTTTCATGAAAAAATTTGCATAACAGTTAAAATTATTTATGTTGTCAAACTTGGGAAGCTGGGTGCTATTTCTGCCAGTATTCTTGCAGTTTTCATCTGCTGAGTTGGCTCCATTTCAGTTAATCCTTTTGTTTTAGTCAGGTTCTACAGGGGTGCATTTAGGAAAACAAGAAGGTAAACAGAGATGAACATGCTTTTCTGGCTAAAAAAGTCTTTCAGCTAATCCAATTTAGGAAACTGAGTGTGAAATTATACACAACTTCAAAAGGCAGTAGAACAGATAATGGAGACCACAGCTGAGCTGTTTATGGCAATAAAAATATTATTGTGAGTCTTAAGGAAATACTGCATCATACATCCCAAATAAAATATGTGGTACACAGTATTTTTCTGTGCTATTTTTTTGTAGTTTCCATCTTCTTTTTAATAATTATTATTATTTTTTCTTCTGAATCTGGCAAGGTAAATTTAGATAGTATACTAATGTATATATTTATTTAAGTGCCTTATAAAACCTTTATTTTCATCATGTTTGGTTTATAGTCTGCTTATCTAACTGTTACACGCATGAGTAATACAATTTTCTGTCTTGCTTTACATCTGCAAGTTATTTTTGATCTCTGAGACAGCTTCAATCACATTTTGGAAAGAGCTAGAAATCTTAAACATAATTAAGTTCCTAAAACTTCTGTGACAAATGCCACCATGGCATACAGAGAAATCCCAATCTGTGCCTTCACAGAAGGAAAAAGAAGCAGAAATTTTGAACAAACAATTCAGAAACAGGCTGGCCTGTCTGCATGTACACAGCATTTACTGCATGGTGGATAGTCTATGCATCTCTCTTGCTCAGAAGTACCAAAGGAAGCATGTTTAAAGCATGTTTTATTATTTCAGTAGCACCTGTGGGGAACAAAGGTACGAGTGCAGAGGTTGACAGACTTCACTTTATGCTATTTGTGCAGCAAAATTTTTTACATTAGAATTCTCTAATCCCTTGATATCTTGTAATTAGGTTCATGTTTAAGGCTTACCATCATGTGAAAACAAGCTATACTTTATGTTATTTAAATATATTAGAGGCTTGAGGGAATTGATTGATGGAGTCATTAAGTCACTACCATCATATTTGAGAAGGCATGACAGTCAGAAAAGGTTCCTGATGATTGGAGTGAAGGGAATATTGTACACATTTTAAAAAAGGAGGAATCTATGAACTACTGAACAGTCTTCTTGTACTCTGTGAGAGCATATCCTCCCCAAGGACATGTCAAAACACGTGGAAGACTGGTGATTAGAGGCAGCCAACATAGCTTCACCGAGGGCAAACCGTGCCTGACTAATCTAGGGACCTTCTAGAGCTGAGACACTTCGTCAGTGGGTAGGGGAAGAATTACTGTTTGCATCTACCTGGACCCTGTAAGACCTTTGCTGCTGTTCCAGTACTGCACAATATCCTTGCTGCTAAACTGGAGAAGTATGAGTTTGATGTAGGAACTCCTAAATGGCTAAGAAATTGGCTGGATGGCTGCTCCCAAGAGGTACAGCTAACTTCTCAATGTCCAAGTAGAAACCAAAAATGAGTGGTGTCTCACCAGGTGCCATACTGAGACCAATAATTCATCAGTAATACACACTGTGGGATCAAATGCACCTCACCAAGTGCATTTCTAATGTAGGTAGAATAACATTCCTCAGCCTGAATTTGTTTCCCTTTAATAAAGAAGAAAAACAAAAAATAAGTTTGATTTGAGAGAGAGAGCAGCTTTACCAGAGGAAGAAAATTTTTTGTTCTGCTTGATTTTCCTCTGGGTTTTTTTTCTGTTTCTGGGTAATGATTATGTAACATAGAAAGATAAAAGAGTTCAAGGTTCAGAGACTACATTCAGGCCTCTCTGTCCACCTGTCTCTGTCTTTAGGACTTTCACAATCTTACATACACAGTAATTCAGGAATTGGTGAAGAAACAACTTATAGTTTATTACACACATTTGGTCTGGAGCTTAAGACATTTCCATGAGACATTTGAGCCCAAATCTATCAAAATGAAATAGCAAATCCAAATCTCCCACATTCTGATTCTATATTTTAATCATTAAGATATTTGTCAAATTCTTGAAGATCTATAGTATAATAACAGGTTGGATTCTCTTCAAGATTGTTTTTCTCTTCACAGATTAGAAACTAACAGTCAATACTTCTTTTACAATTATAACTCAATAATCTAATCCCTCATGATTTGCCAGAGAAAAATCTCCTACACAACTGTTTACTAGCTTCTTAGAATTCTCAATGTTTTTCTCAGAGTGCTCCAAAACCAAGACAAAAAGTTTTTATTGATTGCTATTTCACCCCACGTATCCTTAAATCTGACTTTCTTGTAGTACAAGAAGTGATAGTCAATTCTGATGAAATACAACCAGTTAAATATTTACATACACAGTTAATTTAAAAAGTATGAGAATATAAAAGAATGACAATATATCTGAAACATTGCCTATGAGCATGGACATACATATTTTAAAAGACAGTATTTGAATAAGTTTAAAGTAAGACATTCTGTATGGTGTTCTAAGTCATATTTTCCCTTTTGAAAAGTTGCCAAACTTTTTAATGAATATTCAAACTAGTTTCAAAAATATGATTTTTAACAGTGATTTAAGACATAGCTCAGATACGGCATTGGTGATTCAAGTTTTGTATCTGGATTCTTAGATAACATTCCAAGTTCTAAATATGTTTTCATAATTAGTCATTCCCACTCCAAAAGACAAGATGTATATTATGACTTTTTCTGTTTAGCAATACAGCTGTCAAAAAAAAAACAAACAAAAAAACCCAAACAAACAAAAAAAAAACAACAAAAACCAACCAACCAAACAAAAAACCCAAAAAAGAACCCCCAAAAAACCTAAAACCATAAACCCAAAATGAATCTCTAACACTTTGGCTGTACTAATACTGACAGAATATAGCCAGCAGTTCATTCACTCAGACAAGCATCAAGGAAGCTTTTTATTTTCTCTAAAACTCTGTAAATCTCTGATTTTTTTATTTAAATAAGAAAGATTCTGAGACTTCTATTCATATTTTAAGGCTTATTTCTCCCATGAATGACAAAATTAGTATGAAGAGACAGACAGTTGGATAAACATAGAAAAATTAAATGTATTTTCCTCCAAAGGGAGTAAAAGACAGACTATGCCTTTGTTATATGATATCTAAGGGAAAGATTGCTCCTTTTTAGTGTTCACATAAAATTTGGAAGGTGTTGCATGTTTTGGACAGACAATTTTTCAAATACCTTTGGTTCCTTGATGTATTTAGGGATTACAACCACTAATATTCCGTTCAACACAGCCAAAGAGCATCTTGATTAACTGCACTTGTGTGGAATAGATTTGTCTAAGAATCAGTTTGTTGTCAACCTGTCTGCCATCTCCATAAATTATGTATGCAATTGTGCAAGAGCAAATAACATTTATGTTGATTTTCCAGGATGGGTTCCATCATTTTATTAGATTATTATAAAAAGGCATTTTCCATGACTAACAACTTGCATAAAATTGCCAGAGCTGCCCATATCAGAACATTTAGTTATGTAATTATGTTATTTAGATATTTATGTCTGCTCGGCTACACAATCAATAACTGAAGGACACACACCTTTTGCACATTAAGCACTTTACTATTCCACAATAAACAACCCTATCCTGAATATGATATTGGTAAAATCCTAAAGCATACTATATGGGTCTATTTAGAAGACAGTGTTATGCTACAACAGGCTTCAGATGACAGCACTGGTGTCACATGTATCCTCCATAAGGGAAAAAAAATATGTGAAGAATTTCAAGGTAAGATATTGATTTATGATCGTAGTTTTGTTGTAAATTCAGGTGGTTCTGAATAAAATGTACCTCCTTCATCTGCTATTAGTATTTGGAATCACTCCAGAATTCCAGAAACAGCTAAAGGATGTAAGACTAACTCTTCCCTCTAAGTTAAGTTGGTCTATGTTGCAATCATAACACTATTGTTATCCAAACACTTGCCACATCTTTAGAAGATACTAAAGGATCTGAAGGTGTCTGAAGTTGGAGAAAATGAGAAAAAATAATATTATCTGTATGTAAATAATCTGTGTATGTGTTGAGAGGAGTCTACTTTCCTATTTTTAATGTCTTCTATTGGTGGCGTAGGCTGCAGCATCAGGTGATGCATCTCACTCAATGTCTCTAGTCTCAGACTGGTGCAGGTGTTACTGCATGTGGTGCCATATTCAGATCACAGCTCTGGAAAGGTTTATTACCATCTATAGTTGCAGATCAGACACTTCAGTGTCAGCTTCTCAAACCTGGTATGTGGGGTTTACTTTTACCCTGGCATATTTATGTCTTATATCCCAAAAATGGTATTTCATAATTCATTTTCTTTAAGATGTAGTCTTGAAAATTCCAACAACCCTAGAAGAGGGAACTAGAACAAGTAATATTCCTGTAATTCAGGGAACTATTTAAAACTTGGGATTTTGTCAGTTTTATTTGTATTTTATTTTTTCTTTTTCTTTTTCTTTTCCTTTTCCTTTTTCCTTCCTTCCTTCCTTCCTTCCTTCCTTCCTTCCTTCCTTCCTTCCTTCCTTCCTTCCTTCCTTCCTTCCTTCCTTCCGCCACTTCCGCCACTTCCGCCACTTCCGCCACTTCCGCCACTTCCTTCCGCCACTTCCTTCCTTCCGCCACTTCCTTCCTTCCGCCACTTCCGCCACTTCTGCCACTTCCGCCACTTCCGCCACTTCCGCCACTTCCTTCCGCCACTTCCTTCCGCCACTTCCTTCCGCCACTTCCTTCCTTCCTTCCGCCACTTCCGCCACTTCCTTCCTTCCTTCCTTCCTTCCTTCCTTCCTTCCTTCCTTCCTTCCTTCCTTCCGCCACTTCCGCCACTTCCGCCACTTCCGCCACTTCCGCCACTTCCTTCCTTCCTTCCTTCCTTCCTTCCTTCCTTCCTTCCTTCCTTCCTTCCTTCCTTCCTTCCTTCCGCCACTTCCGCCACTTCCGCCACTTCCGCCACTTCCGCCACTTCCTTCCTTCCGCCACTTCCTTCCGCCACTTCCTTCCGCCACTTCCTTCCGCCACTTCCTTCCTTCCGCCACTTCCGCCACTTCCGCCACTTCCGCCACTTCCGCCACTTCCGCCACTTCCGCCACTTCCTTCCTTCCGCCACTTCCTTCCGCCACTTCCTTCCTTCCGCCACTTCCTTCCTTCCGCCACTTCCTTCCTTCCACCACTTCCTTCCGCCACTTCCTTCCTTCCTTCCGCCACTTCCTTCCTTCCTTCCGCCACTTCCTTCCGCCACTTCCTTCCTTCCGCCACTTCCTTCCTTCCGCCACTTCCTTCCTTCCGCCACTTCCTTCCGCCACTTCCTTCCTTCCTTCCGCCACTTCCTTCCGCCACTTCCTTCCGCCACTTCCTTCCTTCTTTCATTTCATTTTCTCCTCTTTTTTATACCAGAAATGTGAAGAAAATTAAGACTGGGATGTCTTTTCTCTACAGTGTTCTGACACTTCTTGTTAATTTAGGTCCTCATTCAAGTTTTTTTTATTCTATGCTTTGGAGTGTAGGCTCACATCAGGCACTAGTTGCAGTCTGCTATCCATGTCTTTGTGCTCTGACTGATAATTTCTCTTTTCCATAGAATTTTAGATAGAATTGTTCTTGTCCAACAGGTTAAGACAGAGATAGTTACACATTCAGTCTTTTGAACATCTTTATAATAGCTCTGTCTGTAACAGTCATTTCTGCCAGGTAAAAATTAAACTGGATGGAAGTAACTTTTTCTCTTGCTAAATTCAAAAGAAGCACTCTAAACAAAATGTATCTATGCCAAGGAGTTTGTGATCTGGGGAAAGGAAGATGATTCATAAACTTTTAAAACATCTTTGAAAAAGCATCTATGTCAAACCTGTCTATAAACATTATATTTTATGTCCTAACTTATTAGAGTAATATTTCTATTTTCAGATAGAATGTATGCTTAAACAATGATCAAATGTCATCTTCACTGATACTTCTCCACTTTGTTATTGAACATTACATCAACATTGATATTTACTTCTTATAACCAAATGTGCCATGATTCTTATAACTAAACCCTGTATTGAATCTAACAGGGAAACCAGTCTGTATACATTCCATCAAAATAAACAATGATGTCTGAATAGATTATGTTTTTAGTTAATACCAGGTCATCCTCTGTTTCCATTTCTGGAAAATCCACATCAGTCTTTCTGCAAAAAAGCAATGTACTACATTTATCATCTTACCCATAGTGTATTTCTTTACAGAAGAAAAAGAAATTGCTAATTTATAGATAATTTAAATTAGCTCAGAGATGTCTCTGAGATCTCTTTCTGTTTTATTTACATTATTATTTTACTAATACCTTAGAATACTTATCAGATTAAATCAAGATATAACATTTACAAAATAAATCAGATCTAGCCTAGCAATAACACTTTTTAAAACATGAAGAGATTTAAAGTAAAATGAGAGAAAAATACACTTAAAATATTGTTATATCAACCAAAACCAATATGAAAGGCCTTCGATAAGCAGGTTAGTCAAAACCTCCCCACTCCTGTCCAAGATATGGTCATGAAGCCCACGAAAGAGACTGCAGTTTTCTTTTTCAACATAAATCTCTAAGATTTTAATTCTTTTGTTATCAGTCCTTTGACAGGGCACTCAATTTTTTCACATAAAATTAGAAAATATATTACTTTGAGTTTTTCCAAATTAAGAATACTTCTTTCTGTCTTGAACATATTGTTTTTCTTGACTTGAAACAAGTCTCAAAGATGGCCCAGGACCAGAATTCTAAGGGAAAACAAAATTATCTGTGAACAATCTCAGTAGCAGTACAGCTTCCTGAAGTTTTACAAATCTTTCATTGAATTGAGGTAGGTTTATTTGAAATAATAATTATGTAAGCAAAATTAAAAGCAAAACTTTGGATGCACATTCAGAAAGGACAACCTCCCCATAGTTTTTTTTCTGGGTTGTGCACAAAAAACATTACACATAATGCTTTTAATAAGTACATCACATGCATTACTACATCAGATAGCATGAATTTATGGGAATGAAATATAAAACTTTTACTTCATTCTTGTAACTACTCACACATTAATTTGTAAAATAAAACCCAACACTGAAAAAAAGTAGAAAAACCCATGTTAGAATTTTTATAGTTGTTTTAGAGTAATGCAGATGGGAACAGAGTAAGAAAATTTTATTTTTAATAGACTCTACAAATATCTTGAAGCAGATCACACACAGCTGTCTTGAAAATAATTTTTATATAAAAATAGATAAAGACAATAAAAAGCCCTAAGAATGAACAAAAAATAATTTTCAGTCTTTTGATGACACACCACCTCCTTATTAAAAAAAGAGAAATCTACCTCCTTATTAAAAAACCCAACAACAAAATATCCTGAAGCGAATGTTTTAATTATGAAGTTTTGTCATGAACAATGATTGCATATGTCATTGCTGTATTGCACAAACATGAAACTACAATTACTTGTGATTACAGAAAGTGCACTCTTACACGTTCTTTCTGATGAGGAAATTAGCATCCTACACTTCATTATTTAGTATATTTAATCAAATAGTTAACCTATGTTCTCTTCAATCTGTAAAATCAAAGTCTTCAAAACCTTTGGCTCTTTTCTGTTTTTCAAATCACATTCAAGACTTTTTAGCAGCACAGTTTAAATTTCAAAAGTTATGAAACCTCTTAATAGGTCTGTTTTTCTATCTTGCCACATCCTTGAGTGATATACATCCAACAATGTCTTTAAATGCATGAGCAGTAAAAACTCCTAGTCTGATAAGAATCATAGTCAGAAGCCATAACTAAACAAAAAAATCAATAGTTAAGATCAGAAGGAGAAGTTCAGACTAACATTCTCAGAAAATTTGAAAATAAGCTATTACTCTTTACTGTGTCCACAACGTTCATGACATTTTTATGAATGTTTTGCTGGAGCCTAAGAAACTGAAGTTATCAATAAAGGCGATTTCTTAATGACTGCCCTACACAGAGGAATAACAAATGTGGATATCCAGAGACACTGTTCCCATGGAAACAATAATTCAGCCGGTTTGTGCACATGTATTAAAGAATAAGTTTATGCAAGGAAGATGAGATATGGTTTCTTTGGGGAGCATAACATTGACTTTACTGACTTTTGTGTGTGCTAAATGTCAACCATTATTTTGCATTAGTATATCTTGTACTTTCTTTATTGCATTGTATTTGCTGAATACTGCATGCCTCTATAATGAAAGGATGTTTTGTGGTATTTTCATGCAGAAGATAAGATAGACATAAAGTAGTTACGAGAGTTGAAATTATAAGTTTTCACTTTCAGGTTATTCTTTCAGCTGTCAAGCTTGGAGCTGAAAGAACATTTCTACTTACAGATCTGCACAGCTGCAGAGAACCATGATCTCTTTGTTTAAGGGACTTACACTAGTAAAAATATTACACAAAAGAATTTACCTTAGAGCATTACAATGTTAGCTTTCATCTCTAATAAAAACAGAAGTTAAAGATGCAGAAGTCTAGAAAGGAACTTGTCAGTATTCTTAAGCTAGTGAGAGTTTAGCTTCCTTGTTAGACATTGAAAAACTTCAAATTTACATAACGGTCATGTTTACATCACAACAGCTGAAAAAGACTTGCAAGGCCTGAATATTTAGCAAGTTTTACCTATAAATGCTGTCTAAAAATACATCAGACTCTTGCAGGCACAATTGCATTGTAAATGAAGTAGAAAGCTGACAAAACAATAAAAAAACAAGTAAAAGGTTTTCAAATTCAGATGACTAAAACATACTTCATTACAAGATTTCAGGATAAGAACCAAAGAAGAACAATCAGTTTAAATCCCACCCCAAGAATCTATGGATGCAGATAGAATGACTAGAATGACTTTTCTTTGCCTTACTTAAGTTGCACATTCATGCTCTACTGGGAGCAAGCATTTACTAGGAAAAGACTAGAAAATTGCTACTTGTGGTGATTTGGCCCTGGCTAGCAGCAAAGTTCCCACACAACCACTTGCTCACTCACTTCCTGTCTCCCTAGAAGGAACTGGAAGAAGATGGAAAGAACATGAATGAGAAAACATGTGGATTTAAAAGAAAATAGGAAAATCACTCATTAATTACTCTTGAGGGTAAAATAGACTTGGGGAATTTAATGTATTGACAAGTAGCATAACCTAAACATATTATTACTGGTTCCAGTTTTGGGAACCAAATTTTGTTCTGGTTTTTTTAGGATAATTTTCTTTATAGTAACTTGCATGCACTGTCTTTTGGATTTGTGACCAACCAATGTTAATAACAGAGCAATGCTTTAGCTGTTGGTAAACAATGCTTGAAAAGTGCCAAGGCCTTCTTTGTTTCTCATGCTGATTTGGCAACAAGTAGGCTAGAAATTTGCAAGAGATTGTGGGGGGACACAGCTGGGACAGCTGATCCCATTTCATGTTTTTAACCCCAGATGGCAACTAAGATCAGTGCTGTGTTAATGTATTTCCTGTATTTACGAATCTTCCTATACTGTATCAAGCAGGCATTACCTTGGACTAAGCTTTAGTGGAGATTCCTATTTTGGAAACAGGTTTGCAAAAACCTGGCTTTACAAAAAAAAGCTGAAGAACATAATACAGACTGTTATTTGACTTTAAATTCACAGTAGATGCTTACAAAAATGAGCTCACTCTTCGATCAAACACTATCACAAACAGTCCTGCTAAAGTCAGTGAGATTTTTCATGGAGAAAGATGCTACACATTTTAGTCTGAGTTATCAGGATCTATCCCATAATTATTACAGTGAACCATTAAAGTCTTGACATTTATCACACTATGGTATTTGCTGTTAGTGAGGCATTTGCAGTCCCCCTAAGCTTGAATGGGGAGTACTGCAAATACCATGTGAAGTTTAACTACCATCAGCAGTAAATGTCAAGATTTTAATGGTTCCTGCTCTACATGTAATATGAATTTAGAACTGCAAATGTTCAAAAAGGTCTGAGTTCTGAACTTTGTTTTTTTGCATCCTGTAATTTTACTAATTTAAGTTAACCTTGAGGTGTATTTCAGGTTTATGGAAACTCTTCTGTCAATAATTTAACAGAAGTTTCACTTTCTTATAAACTTGCATCATGCATAGCAACATCCTACAAAAGTGTTGCCAGTAAGTGCAAACATTACTGAATCGCTTGCATAAAAGTTATTAGTCTTTTTTACAATAATATAGTATAAAAATTAGTTTTGTAAATCATTCTTCATTAGCTATGAGGAATTCTACAAAATTCCAAACTATTAAGTAATGTTACTGTAAGATGCAACTTTGAATACATCTGAATAATACTAGAAGTTTTGGTATTATTCTTTGAGAGTCAAGAGAAAATATGTGCAGGTACAAATGGCATGCATGAACACACACATTTGAAATCAGACCGTTTTCATTACCCCATTTTGTAAGGCTGTGAGCTCTACTTTGGATACAAGCCTTGTTGACACATTTTATTCCCTGCACACTTATAGGGGAAACTGTAAAATAGCTAAAATTTGGTAACTGATGACATTTATTAAACACAAATAATTTTAAACCTCAGCAGACCTCCCAGGCTTGGAAAGTCATTTCAGAAGGAAGAGGGAAAGAAAGAGTTAATAAAAATCAAAGCAAACTAACAGAATTAGAGAAGCAATGAAACCTCTTCCTACACTTCTCTGCCAGCTTATAGTGCATCAGGGAGCTGCTCACTCTGTAATTCACATCAGGTACCCATGAAAAGTGGTGCAATTTCCAGTGATATGTAGAAGTCCTGAGGGGTGACTTCAGCTATATCAGCTATATACTTAAAATTGAATCCATGTATTGCATTAATTATTCACCACCATGCATTGCAAAAGATTTTGGTTCTGAAAAAACAGTGTCTTTTACATTGTTCAAAGGGTAAAAGGGGTTCTTATAATTTTTTTTAAACTTGTTTCTGGCTTATCTATGCTTTTGTATGAGGCAAAAAACTATTCCAATTCATTACCTAGTTCTTTAGTAATGCCTTTGATAAATCTCCTTTCATATCAGGAGATCAGATGACTCTTCCACCACTCATCGACTATTACTGTGGAGAAAAGTTATGTAGCATATAGACTATATACAGTGCCTGATATTTTACTTAAAACAATAATGTTGTTAATACCGATGAGTATGTATATTCATTTACTATCAGTGATGTTTTTCAACTGGAACTGGAGAGTTTGGCTGGATTTCATTCAGTTCATGAAAGGTGCAAACCTTGAGTAATGAAATAATTTTATTTCACAATTCATACAGCATACATCCTTGTCTGTGGATATGCATAGGATAAATGATGAGGATATTTAAGGTATCAAGACAAAGAATATTTAGGAATAATTTCACTAAGTAATGGTTGCCGGCTGCTATCTAGCGTGTCACAAATTGGGGTTTTTAATCAATAAAAATGCTTCATGTGCACAACATGTGTAATGTTTTTAATTACTAGCGAGGCAATAATAAAGATTAAGCATATATGTATACCCTTACTTATAGAAAACCTATTTTTCTCAGGATGCACAAGAAAAAAAGAAGCCCATAGATAGAAAAATTTATTTTTTTCTTTTTATATGGAAAACAAACTCTATCAGTCACCTTCAGTCTTTGAATTTTTATACGCTTGGTACAGGCAAGAAGAGAAAATCTATTAGACAGTTTTGTCCTTAGCTCTTTTTATTTACTAGAGTAGTTCATAAGAGACATGTGTTTTCCATCAAATTTATCACTGCAAAGAAAGAAAAAACATAAAAGAGCCTATTATTTACCTCATTATATTCTTTATATTCTTGCAGTTAAATGCTAAGCATTTGTTATTGTTTATCATTCATGCAATTTTCTGACTCTATTAAAAATGCTCTGAAAAACACAGAAACAAATTACTTCTATAGAAAGTTGCTCCTATTTTTAAATAAAAAAATTGCTGTCACTCATTAAAAAAAAAAAAAAAAACTAGACTTGCAAATAACCATGAACATGTGCCTGAGTACAAAAGGCTCTTTAATTCACTAGGCAGGTAGAATTCTGCTATTAAATATCAAGCTTCTTATATCATCTATTTTGAAAAAAATATGCTCAAGGCCATGTTTAAAGTTTAATTAATGAAGAAACAACCATTGGGAATCATTACTGTACATTATCTTATATAGTCAGTCATCACTCTTTTCTTAATTGCTCTAAATAATTTTGGAGCAGTTTTCCCTAGCTCCTTTTTATTTGTCCTGGTTTCAAAATTGATACAAAGTAAAAAAAAAAGAAGAAAAAAAAGGTCCCCAGCTTGAAATGTGATAAGTGCACTAGGAACACATTCAGCCTAACAGTCTGCATAGAATTTTCTCAAGAAACTTCCAGCATCCTTACATGGTTTAAAAAATATTTTCACTTTGTTAATTTGGTACTAATGAAGACACGTTTGTTTTAATCTAATGTCATTTTACATGATAAAACTACTGTGTGAATGTATAATAAAATGTAAACTTGGAAAATAGTTATGTATAATCAGATGAGGTAGAATTATGAAAGCAGAAAACAATCAATTAGAACATTTCTTCATGCTGCTGAGATAGGATTTAGTTCAAGATTCCTAAAATGCAGTAGGTCTTCAAGACTTGGCAGATGTTATCTACTGAACTAACTTTGATTTATTCTTGTATTTGGACATCTGTACAGTTTCCATTCTCTAACTGAGCTGCCTAAACAGAGGGACATACAACCAACTAGGAAAATTTAAATAATTGTATTATTCCCAGTCTTCAGCTGCTCACAGAAAAGGGTTAGCTCACCTCACTCCCAGTTTTGTGTGAATTTGTATCTGTCAGACCTGTGTGAATATTTCAGATACCTTTAGCACACCAGAAAGTGCTGTTACAATTAAAAGGTGATTCTCATCTCCAAGTTTCCCTGACTGATTGGACCATCTCACCATTGATGATGGTGGGAACATAGAAATGTAGCTCAGATATAGTTCTCTAAATTCTGGCATTTGAGTAAAGTTTTGAGGACTTAAAAGCTATTGCAATAATCTTGTGCACATCTCCTAATTTCTGGGCATTTGCTGTCCTGGGCTCAGGTCCAACTGGGAAAGAACCCTGGGGAAAATTGTTCTGAAGAAGATGGACTTGGCAGGGTCTGCCTCCCTTTCCTCCCAAATGGAGCTGTACTGCTGGGACTGGCCCGAGTTCCAGCCTCTGCTGGGTCAGAACCAAGCCCTTACCTACAGGGTAATGCCCTCAGCCTTTTCCTGTCCCCAGAGAAATTTCCAATGTCTAGGCCTGGGCCTCTCCCAGTTTTCCCCAGCTGCCCTTTTCCCTAGCTGGGTCAGTGAAATAGATCCTGGCTGCCAGTCCCTGCCCTGATGTCCCCTAGGGAACCTCTGATGCCCTCTGGCAGCCACATGCTGCACCTTCACGCACTTACAGTGCAGTCAGCAACACACCATCATCCATCTGGCTGCTGGAAAATGGGTAAAAACAGGCTACTAAATTTCTTACTTCTTGCTTCTTGTTCTGTGCGGTGTTCACAAATTATTCCAGAAAAGCTCCAAATGGGCAGTGATCACCTAGGCAAAAAGAATTTAAAAGTTAGCAGTTAAAAAAAAAAAAAAAGAAAATCCTTTGAAGACATTTGGAAAGAGCAACTGTAGGAATTGGTACTTTAGAAGGAAAACTGCAGAGTTGGGAATATATCTATGGAACAAAATAATCTCCATGGAGTTTTTATCCTTGCATTTCCACTGATAAAGAGTAGGTAATAAAAACCTAGGCCTTTACCTATGTACCGGTACAAACTTGTGAGATCTGTGTTGTACAACCCATTGCAGATAAGCAAAACAAAACAAGGCTGGTGTGAGAGTTGCCTTCCTGAGAAATTTCTGGTAAAGGGAAAGGTGTGTGAAGCCTCTGGCGGTTGGCAAAATCCAGAGTCATGGTAAATTGACAGACTGTAAATAGAAACTTCTGCAGATGAGAAAAGCAGTTTTCTTGAGAGGATTGCTGAAGTTTAGGATGTGTGAATGGAATATTCTGCAGATGGAGCAGGCTAGTGGACACTTCTCATAAGTGAAAAACTCATCAACCATCTGAATAGAATGAGAATATCTTCTCAAAACTATATCTTCTCAGGTATGAGGGAAGTGCATGACCCAACACCTGAGATATACAAACTGATTTACAGAAGGGAATCATAAGGATGTGTAAGGCTAAGTGCCTAAAGTTAATTTTTAGCAATATTAGCATCCTTATCTGTCAGAATGACATACTTTCAGAAATGTGTGCCTATCCAATATTCCGATGAATATTAATACTCTGGACTGATGAGAATTTCCTGGCTTTCTGACTGGAATATAATGACAGCTGCATAGTACCAAGAGATGAAATTTTAGTATTCTATAAAATCCTCATATATAAGAGTAAAGGCATGAATTACTCATCTCGGAGACAGAAGTTCACTTATGGATGAACTCTCAAAGATGTCTATATGTTGTGCAGACATTTGGATTTTGGACTTTCAAACATCTTTAGACTTGTAAGTACATAGGCAAGCACAATAAAAGATGTGTATTGAGAGAAAAATAAGTAGGATTCAAATTCAAGGAGAGCATAGGCCGTTATAGCGAGGAAGAAACAATCATCTACACAAAACCAAGCAACTCTGATAGGAAAAGTAGGAGAAAGCTTATGCTTGTTGGGCTTAATGAAAGTAAATATTTTGTAAGGTAGGTGAAGGGTGAGTTTTGGATTGCTTTGCTTTTACCTCATGTCTCAAGTCAGGTTCTTGGAAATATGGAAAAAAAAAATTAAGAAGAAAAGCCCAGAAGAGAAAGACAGACAAATCTAAGAAACACAACAGTTATAGGTCTCATAATCCATGGAAGAGAAATCTGAAATACTTGAGAGACAGTTGCAAAATGGAAATGAAGGTTGCTGAAAGTACTTGAATTTGACAAGAATTAATGAACTTAAGGGAGACTGAGCATTTCTGTACAGTGTTTTCAGAAGTTTAAATGTGTCCTAGTTAAACACTGGAATACATACAAATTACTCTGTGTAGAAAACACATCTAGAGTCTGCATCCCCTTTTGGCAATATTTGTCTAGCATTCCTTTTGAATGGTATACTTCACTGTAAGTTTGCAGGTGAACTTTCTAACTTCAGATCTTTTGCAGACTTTACGGTTTTTTTAATTCTCAGAGACAATCCCTGAAAAAGGCTACTATTCTCTTCCTTTTTTTGGGTATTATTTAATAATGTATAATTTAAAAACCTTTTTTTATTTCATTATCTGCTCTCTCTGTCTCACTGAGACAAATTCATTTGTTTAACTTTAGTTTTCCATAAAAAGCCACACATAAAATAATAATCTCAAAGCAACAAAGTCATTACTCTGAAGGTTACATACTGCTTCAGGAGGGTGATTGTTTATTGTAATTGGAGCTTGATTGTTCAACATTAAAAATATTACTGTTCTAATATTCTTGTCTAAGATTACAGTACAAAACTATTCTTATGAACAAAGAATCCTATATTTGCCATTTCATCCATTTTCATCCTTTGAGATTGATTAATGGATGTTTTTCTTCAGGTGATGGGTGTGTGTGCTGAATTAATTTCTTAAGACAACAGACTTATATTGAAATGGAATGCATCATATTGATTTATATTATCAGAAGGTCTGACTTACCCCTTCCCTATTTCTCTTTTTTTCCCCCAAATATTTTGTGACACTCTAATACAAGGATGTTCAAATTCTGTGAAATGAAACTGTTATGGAGAAAAAAGAAATATAGGAAGGGAAAATACCTAGTGAAGAGGTAGAGATGGATCAAGTATTTCTGCTGCTGTTCATAATTTTAAAAATCCTTTTGCCTCTAATACCTCTCATTTTTCAGTTTGCCCTTCAAGTAAAGCTCCACCCCAAATTTTTTCAGACAAAATAAGATTAAGTCTGAATTTCCATGTAGGTAAAGTGAAAAGGAAAATTCATTGAGGGTTGCCAAATGGTAACAGAGATAAAAAAAAATCTTTAAAGGAAAGAAAACATACATGAAAAAAAATATTGTCAAAGTAGACACAAAATTGACAGTTTTGCTTTCTGAAAATAGAAGCTAAATTTCAGTTGCCTTCATATGGATGCTTTAAAGAAAACCAAAAAATTGAAAATTCTAGAACACTTTTCTCTGTACTTGGATACAGTATTATGAGCAAAAACACATTTTAAGAGCAAGGCTTCTCAGCATCAGACTGTGCATAGCTGTGTTAAATAATAAATAAGTAACAACACAAGGGAATTAGGACTACAGTAGAAATACAATGAAAATAAATTAGTCTCTATAAAATAAAGAAAATAGGCAAATACAAATCCATTTCAAGATTACAGATTTCCTGGCATTTATATCTACTAAAGAAAATATTATATGATTAAATTAATATCCCATCTCAAAGTCCATTTTCTTCTCATTACAGAAAATATTCCAAAACAAAGCTACATGTGAACTTTTTATACTTGCAAAAGTCAACAGTGGGCAACACAGAGAATCTATTAAGTTAACCTTTACAGACTGAATTTTAACAGCTATTTTAATATATATAATGTTGAGGTGCATTGACCCTGACTTCCTCAATTAGACAGAGGAGACAAAATATAGCAAAGGGCTCATGGCTCAAGATGAGGGCATGCAGCCTCTCTGTTTTAGAGCCAGCTGGCTTTTACACCATCACATACAGAGGAAGCTTCTGGCAGCTTCTCACAGAAGTCATCCCTGTATCCCCATTGTAGCTACTATTAAGAAAAAGTCCAAAATATTTGCACGCACTCAGAAGAGTCACAGCACAGCAATATTTGCATATACACTTGCTGGGAAGAGTCACAGCTCTTTCCAATACACTGACAAAATCCTTTGGAAATCTTTGCTGCAGTTTACGAGCTGTACTCATATGTTAGTATCACCAAAGTGTAACCGAACCAAATTTAAAGAAGCTTTTTAGCAGTTTCCCATCAATTTGTTTTCAAATGTTCTAAGTTGCATTGAAATGTGCTAGTTTATTACTCATCAGGAGAACTATCCTGTAAATAGTACTTAATATGATAGGAAGTACATTCTCTACAGTAGTAAATCCACAATTTCTTCTTGCTGATTAGATCAAAATTCATTAAAAGGATCCCACAGAGAATCTCTAAGCAATTTGGACTTGACAAACAAAAAAATCATAATATTGTGTTCTAAAAAAAGAATTTTCTTTTTGTCCCTAAAACTAAGTATGCTGTGTAGTTTAGAAATATCCAACACATTATGTTTACACATCCAAAAAAAGAAATGGATACACCTGTAATAAAAAGTGAATGTGATCAGCAGCCTGTGCAGGTAACTTGGCTTGTTTTCTTGTATGCCTGAATTTCTGTTAACTTTGATCCTTGATCCCACAGAAGGGATTTCCCAGATAGGCATTTTTCTGTTGTATTGTGGGAGACTGGAAGGACTGCTAGTTTGAAACATTTCAGGAGCATGTGTGTAGGGGAAAGGGGCAATCTTGCTCTGGTGAGACAATGCCCTGCTAGGCACACCCTGTTCCCTTGGGCCTGTATTCCAGCCCCACACTAGCCACAAATCCCTGGCGCACTGGAGGCAATGCTCCACAAGTTCCCCTGGAGCTGCTATTCCAGGTTCTAAGCGGCCACCAGACCAGAAATCCCACCTGGGGGAAGGGCCCAGGAAAACCAAAGTCTACTTAAGGCAGAGCATGAGGTAAGCACAGGTCTTGACCCTATTTCTTGGATTTTATATGAGCTAGAACACCAGTGGAGCAGTGGTAGCTCTATTTGTTCTTTTCTCTCTTCTCTCTTCCTCTCTTTCTTCATCTAATTCCTTCTTCTCAAAGTTTGAGTATCTTAATATCAGATAGGTTGGATTTTGCTAAGCTAAATGGGCTTAGAATTTGCTAGGTTAATGCTTTGTGATATGTTTTATGTTGACTGAATGTTGCTTTAAACTTTTCCATATTTCCCTGATATTCTGAAATTTACCAGTAAAATTTTTGCTTGTTTTGACCTCTTGAAAAATATCCTGTTGATATTCTTGTTGATATATTTAGTGCTTTTGACTTAGGGTACATAAAATAATCTTAAGCCTATTAAGAGACCCATTGAGTGAAATCTGGGGCCTTACACTGACGTCACTCAAAGTATTTGGTCTAGGAACCATTAAAGAACCAATTGCATAATCAGAGCCTTTCATTTTAGCTGGTATTTTTATTCATGTAAGAGGATATTCAGAATATGATATGAACTTTATAAGTCTTTCACAAATTATCTATCTTTTCTAAGAAATATTGGTCCTCAGCAAAGTAAAAAACAACCAACCAAACAACCAAAAAAACAGAAACAAAACCAACAAACCTCAATAAAATAGAACACCACATTGTGTAACAAGAAAATTTGTGATTACCATCAATCTCAATGCATTCTTTCTAAATCGAATCAGTCCTTTCTAACTTCAGATAAATTACCTGGCTCACACCCATATCAGTATACTTATGAAGACACCTATTCCAAATATCTTGCACATTACCAGGTTTTTATTTAGTTCTTTTCCTTGACCATGATCATTAGTTTTAAATGAAAATTTTCAACACCTTTCAAAACATGTCTTGCCTGCATTAACAATGAATTTCACCTGTTTCTGAATTTTCTTTTAGGCTCATAGTTGAGGCAAATTTTGGAATTTCTACACAAAATGTGCTGAGAAATAGGGAAGCTATTTAGCCATTTCATACTAATTTCTTCAATAATCATTAAAGATATATATATGTATAAATAAAAGAAATTCCAAAACAACCGAAGGTCACATTGTTAGGGTAAGGCTGTTTGCCAACATATACTACATTTTTAAAACATCCTAGATACTTGATTGCCATTCCTTTCAATATATTTGATTTCATTATAACCAACTTGCAGGAGGAATAGTCTGAAGCATAGTGTAGAATGAAATAAATAATCAAATCTTCTATGATTTTTTATGAGTAATGGCATCTGCTGAAGGGAAAAAAATGCAAAAAGAAGCATTTTAGCTCACATAGTCCATTCCAGATGGTCTGCTGAACACAGTAATTCCTTGCCTGCAAGGAAATTCTAATTACTGATTTAAAAGACATAATTTAGGTAAATTAGTAATGGTTTCATCTGACATAGTACTAAAAAATATTATAAAAATATGAATGAAAATATTTATGTGAGTGGTACAATTTCATCATTTCGGTTTCATGTGCAAATCTATGATACAACACTTATTATTCTAATTATTCTCTAAACAAAATCTTTTGATTATATGGTACTGAAAATTTTTGTGTTGTACTAAATCCTGTTCTTTCATTCCTGTGCTTTCTTCAGTCTTATGTATTCTTTGTCCATGTATTAACTATTCTTTTTACATTGAATTCTCCATGGACATCATGGAATAAAATTGCTAATTTAGCCACTTTATTAAAAAAAGATTTAAAAAAAGATTTCTCACCCAAAAGGATAAAAACCTGACAGCATTTTATAGAAGGGTACTTTAAAGTTCTGAAGCAATTTCAGAAGAAATAAAATTATTTTGAAGGGATAATAAAACTTTTTAAGCACAGTTTGTGTACGTCATGATTTGTTATATCCTGTCGGCTAAAAAGAGCATTCACACTAATTAAATCTCCTGTGTCTGTAACCATCAGTATTTGGCATTACTGAAATACCACATTGGGTGTAATAAACTCTGCAAATCAATCGAATATCTTTGTGCGTATTGCACAAATCTCTTCCTTACATGCGTACTGTGCAGTCATGCAGGCTTGCATATTACAATCAGAGATACATTTATTTTATCCTTTTACACTGTCATGACTAAACCAAAGAAAGGAATCTGGTCCCAGATGCACATTTAAGAATCTCTATCTAAAAGGAATCTAATTCCACTTGTGCATAAACACACAAATATCCAATAGTATTTCTAAACCAGGCTGGAAATTGAAAGCTAAGCAACTGACTACTGAGAATAAAAAGGAGATTGGAACTTTCATATATTTATCTTGCAATTTTATGCACCAGAAAAATCTAAAGGTATTAGATGACAAGTGTTGCTCTGAAGCTAAAACATATTTCCTCTGTAAAAGATTTAACTTAATCCACATGGGCTTTTTTGCTTTAGTTTGTTGGGTTTATGTCCTTTTTTAAAGATCTCATTGGCCAGTAAACATTACTAGAACATCATTTGGGATAGGAAAAAGAGATTGATCTGAAAAAAGTATCAATGTTTAGTGTGATGTACCTCCTTAGGGCATGTCTACGTTAATTTAACAATACTTTCTTTTACCCTCCCCCCCACCCAAAAAATTAAAAACCAGCAAATGATGCATGCATGAATTAACAAAAAGCTTCATGCTGACTGAGACTGAACAACTTTTTTCAGTCACAGTGTTTAATAAGATCAGTCTTGGGTTTTAGTTTTTATAGGATCTTGTTTGTTTTAAATCATCCTAACTGGCTCTTTGTCAGATGCAGCCTAATAATGTTTCTAGCAATAGGTAACTCCCAGGATTGTTTCCCAAAAGTAGCATGGATAATTTTGTTTCTCATTGATGAATGACCCTTCATCAAGAAAGGACAACTAATAAGGCAATCTGTTAGTCACATAATATACCTCCTTAGCCTTATAGATCTTGTCTTGCTGAATATGATCCATATTTGGAGATTTCTGTGTTTGTACTTGTAACCAATCTCCAAACCAAAATGTAGACAAGACTGTGGTGTGTTAGCAGCATTATACCAGAGCTACAAGATATTCCAGGCTTTCTCTGAAGCTTTTGTTGACCTTGAGAATGAAAACTGCTGTGGTGCAAAAGGACTTTGTACCATATGGATGAGAACTAGGTCTGTCTGTTGCTGTAAAAGACAAAAAAAATATTTCTGTAAACGTATAAGCAACAACAGGAGGATGAAGCAGAATCTCAATCCTGTATTGGTTGTGGAGGGAAACACATAGCCAAAGGATGAGGAAAAGCCTGATGTAATACTTTCTTTGCCTCTGGTTTTTAAAAGACCAGTTGTTCTCTGGAGCAGAGAAAAACTGAGCTGAAAGAGAGGAACTGGGAGCTGAGTGAAGCTCCCATAGTCCAAGGGGGAATTGTTTGAAACCTGCTACACTCTTTAGACACACAAGTCTATGGGGTTAACCCTCCGTCACACACAACTCTATGTGGCTACCAGCTGAAGTGCTCACTGAGCCACCTTGAATCATTTACAAAGAGACGTGGCTAACTGGGCTGGACTTGGTTGACTGGAAGTTATAAAATGTCATGTCTGTCTACAAGAAGGCAGGAAGAAGGATCTGGGGAGCTACAGGCCTGTCAGCCTCACCTCTAGTATCAGGAAAGGTCATAGAGTAAATCATCTTGTGTTCCGTCAGACACAGGACAGCCAGGTGATCAGGGCTAGCCAACGTGGGTTTAGGAAAGGCCAGTAGATATATCTAGGATATCACTCTCCATCCTATCAAATGATGGCACTCCAGGTCATGCTTTGGGACCATTTCAACAATCATTTTCCCAAAAGACTTAGAGCCAGTAGGCAAAATGATGTGTTTCATAGGCAGAAAAGAATATTAAAATATGTTGTCTTTGGTATAGCCCTCCAGTATTGTCTCTGCAAGCCAACCTATCCATGTCTTATCCTGCTAAAAAGCTGAGAAACACACTGTGGGGTAGTCATATTTTTCATAGACTGTCTCTATGGACTATGACAGCTTCAGATGGCAAAGCAGCAGCAGTATATCTAAATAGTAATGAAGTGTCTCACTGAGCAGTATATCACCTTCAGAAAAATTACCTTTTGCACAGAATTGATGCTGTACACAGCTATGTGTGGAGGGAGAGAATGTAATAGTGCAGAAGGCAATCTCACTCCTAAGGAGTTGCAGCTGTACTAATTACCAAAGATTAGGAGCAAGCCTGCCCTTAACAGGCCACAGCTGTGTCCAATGAGGATGAGTGCTATAAAAGAGTGGGCTAGCTGCTTGATGGGTGTGGTGGTGTTTGTTGGCTGTGCTGTGAAGAAGGAGTTGGCACTGTCCATGAAGAATCACTGAAAAGGTATAGGACTTTGCAGTAAGGTGACAACAGATTTTCATGCGTAGGACCTGATCAGATTTCTCCTCATTGGGAGAAAGGAGTTTTCTTAAAAGTTCAGCAAGGAGTGACAAGGACAGCTCACATGAGGAGCATATTGATTCCTGTTTTTTTTTTTTTATCAATTTGGCTCTTCTTTTACCTGTTGGGTAAGGTGTAAGATGCCAGCTGGTAAAATTTTATGACAAAATGAGAGAAATTTGCTCTAGATAGATAATGTTCTAAAAACTTATGTTCTGGGTGTGCAAGGGCTGGAGTGATTAAACCTTATGGATCATAGCAGCTGGAGTGACTTACCAGGAGAGTCTGTTCAAGGGATCCACCTGGACACTGATGACACAATAACCCAGCCTTGTACTTCCAGGTTTGCTGCTTCCCAGTAAATTACCTAAGGGCACAGTCACAGGAGGCAGCTGGAAGCTAGGTGAGTAGGGAATGTATCTTTGGTGTTGTGTTAATGAATTTTGCCTGAAAGTGGGAAGAAAAACATATGTGAAAACTACTCCCCAAGGACTGTGGCAAGTAAATGACCATCCTCCTTTAAGAATTTATGTTTGTAGACATCATATATGCCATGTACTCTACTCCAGGCTGTAGAATGGTCTGCTGACTTGGTAGTTGTCACAGACTTTTCTTGCACACATTGTCAGAGAGGTTTGTTACTGAGTCAGGAAAATGAGCTTTCTCATGTGTTACTATGGATAAACAAATGGATCTCTACATATGGGCTGTCTGGTAATAGCACACAAAAGAGAAGTTTCTGATTTGAACAAATGATAGGAAGCTTCCAGATGAACCTCAGTGATATTTAGAGTCAGGGAAGTTGTTGCCAAAATAAGAGGTTGGCTTCCTGAATTGATTAACCTATAAGATATTTTCACCTAGTTAAAAGACCACTAAGTCAAGAAAGAGAGCCTCTTAAGTTTTATTAACTTACTTGAGAATGAACTCCTGCTGTAGTAATGGAGTGGGAGATACAGGCAGATAACTATACATCCTCTTTGCTATGCTATTGTTTCAAAGCTGGAAGTTTTGTCTCAATAGAACATGAGGAGGGTAAGGAGGACTGCAATTCAATGCAGACAGACAATAATAGGAAGTATGTTACATGCATAAGCATACATAAAAGGAAAGGTAGTTTCATCCTGCACCTGCATTTGCTAGGAGTTTTTTACTTAATTGTTCATCCTTTCATTAATTTTGGGGAAACATTGAAAAGTAGTCTTCGTGAATTTGTGTTATCTCTTAAGCTGCATGAATGGTATTTTTCTTTTCTCTCTCCTTCTTAGTAATCAAATGAAAGCATAGATCACTGGGTTCTAGTCCAAAAGCAGAAATAAATGATGTTTAACAATTGTTTCATCAAAACTGTTTTATTGACTAATTGTGCTTTAAAGATAATTTAAGGAAAAAAAAAAGAAATCATAATGCAGTTTTCTAATCAATTATTTTGAGATGCATATGAAGAAAGCACTTGGAGTCACAAAAAAAGGTGCCACTCAGTTACTTTGGTCACCAAATGGGGAATGAAGATCTAAATCTTGAGTCCTTAGGAGGACAGAGAGAAAGAGTAGCAGAAATGCATTGATGGGTGCCTTGGGGACTGATGCTGAATTGTTCAGAGTTTATGGGTCAGGATTATAGAGCAGATCAATGATGTCAGTGTTGTGGTGGGTGTCTGCTGTAGATTGCCTGATCAGGAGGAAGTGTATGAGGTCTTCTTCAGGAAACTGGAAGAGTTGTCATTCTTTCAGCTGTTCATGGGGAAACTTGAAAGAAGTTTCAGCATAAAAGAATAAAGATAGCAAACACTTAAACAAGTTGGGCATACACAACTTCATGGGACCTGATGAGACAGATAAAGAGGCAAAGGACATAAACTCTACTTAAACATAAAAAAAATTTTTACTCTTGTGATGGTGAAAAGATGGAAAAGGCTGCTCAGAGACATGGAGCATTCATCCTTGGAGGTAATCAGAAGCAGATGCCAAACAACCTGTACTAGTTATTCTTGGTCTGAACATGTGTACTGGATTAGGAGATCTCCAATGATTCTGAAAAAACTAACATGTCCTTAATAGGTGGGAGGCTAAGCAAAAGTTCTGTGGAAAAAAAAAAAAAATCAAAATCAGCCTTGCCTTTCAGCTCAGAATATTTTCAAGCATGGATATAATCCTACACAAAAGAAAGGTAAGAATATTACGCAAATATTTCAATTAGCGAAAGCTGATTACTTACAAATTAATTTACTCAACCACACCATGTTTATTCAAATTGTTCTCCTTCAATATAAAAGTACTATTTTGCATAGGAGGAAAGGAATCCATCCTTTTCCCTGTGGCTTTTAGAAGGTATACTTACTAGAATATTGGAGAAAGCACAGTTTTAAGACTGTAAAATACCAGTGCCAGCTGTGATCCAGTCTGCTGAACTTAGAGATCTGTAATGCCAAAATTTTGATGTGAGGGAACGAGCATCATAAAATTCCCAGTGGAATATATGAAGGTAGTCAGATGATCTTGAAGGTCTGTAAAGCAAGTGCCATTTGTATAATGAAAGTTTTTTCTGTATTTGGAAGAGACATGAGACAGCTTTTCCTAAGAAAATAAAAATGTCAGTCATAGAATACACTGTTTTGAATGTTAATTTTTAAGTCAAAGCTCAACTTTAACCATGGTAGATAATTTCAGTTTGCCAGAGCTCTCTTTAAATACCCTGATCTATGAAGTTGCATCTACCTTGTTTTATTTTCCCTTTCAAAGAAAGCTATTATTCTAGATTTATCCCTAAAAATGTCCAAATTTTGAGAAACTCAAGCACAGCTTTAAAATTTATCACTTTTTTTTCGTAATTAACATGTTTCTTTTCAAAATTTTACAACACAAATTTCTGCTCATTGACTTCACAATTATTTGTCAAGAGAATGAGACTGAAAAAGGTGTCCTGGAAATGACTTCAAGTGTTCATAATTTTTCTGTCTTTAAAGAATACGACTAGGACCTTGTAAAATGAATTTTATTTTAATTTGTGTAACTCTTTTTCTTGTTATCAAAATGGTATTAAAGTCAATAACTAGGAAGCATTTAACATCACAGATTTAAAAAGGTTAAAGCATTCAGTATAACTGTACTATCTGACAAAATGTAATTTCTATATACACTGTGTATATGTGTTTTTCAAGTCATAATCTTAAGAGTACAGATATTCAGGAGGAAGAACAGAGTTTAAGAAACAACAGCAGAAAATCCTAAGCAGGAAAACAGTAATCATGAAATGTAGAAGCATATAGAGCATGTTCAAAGGAAAGATACACGAAGTGCCATGATCAAGGTGAAAAGCAATTCCAGAGGAGCAGGAAAGCCCTTGGTTTAAGCAAAAGACCTGTTGACCAGTAGAGTTTCAATTTCCTTGGCAATTCAACCAAGGATATCCATTCTGCAATCACTAAAGTGGCACTTGAGCCCTTCAAGGTGCAATAAGACTACTTCTTTACTGTTCAATGAACAACAGGATCAGTGGCAAATGGAGAAATCATCTTAGGAAATAGACTCATCTTAGGAAATAAAATACTAGGAGATGGTGAACATTTAAGGTCTGCTGATCTCATAAAGTCTAAAATACTCTGGAGACTGTGGTGCATATAAAAAGATGGCGCTTGCTAAGTATACTGGACTCCATAAAGCAATCTAAAGAAAATGCAGCTTTACTCTTAAATAGTTAAATTAGAATCCACTACTATCAATCAAAGGTAGACAATTTTATTACCTGAGAAATGGTTGAAAGAAATTGTAGTCAGTGTTTGCAATAAAAATCTATTCTGGCTGGAATGCTGAATACAGATTTCAAGAGACTTGAATAGAAGATCAGACAGAGATTTAAAAATACATAAATTTTTGTGGTTTAATGTTTTTCCCCCATGAGCACATTCAGTGCAAACTATTCCACATGTGCTGAAAACAGGATATTTGGTTCTAAGGAGTCTCAATATATTTTTTGTTACTTCCTTGAAAGAAGAACCTTTTTGAAACTGTTAGATTATGTGATTAAAGGTTCAGGAAGAATCCACAAAAAACCAAGGGTCACAGAAGATAAATAGCAATAATCTAAACAAAAAGGCAAGTCACTGCCCTGGCTCTGCTCCCAGATGTGCCAGGAGAGCCTCAGCTTCATGGTCTGGGAAGAAAACTTAGCACCATGAGTCAGCAGAGTGGCTCTCCAGATGGCTTTGCAGAATGGGTAGCATTACTGCCTAGTGTTACAGGGTTAATATTGGGGTACAGGGGAGCAGCATTTTTGAATTTCACTAGACTTAGTATGGAATGTTAGGGGAAGAATCAAAGAAGGAAAAGGAAGGGATCAAGGTGGTTTGGAGAGAAATGGACATAGGAAAATAGAAGAGTAATATAATAAGTGGGGTAAGTCATGCTGGCAGATGTTGATCAGTGTGCTTGTAATGCCATGCCTTGCACCTGGCCCCTGCACTGTGTCACTCTACCCTGTTTCCTCTTTGGACTCTGTGTATTTTCTGACTGCTCTGCAGAGACAGTGAGGTCTGGTGCAGTCAGTTGAGAAGCCTTTTTGCACACTTGTCTCTGTGTGTGAACATGTCTGTGTATGAGGTTGCTGGAAAGTTGAGCTTGCTGAAAAAGGCCAGCTATGGGGTAGGCTGAGTTTCTGGGGCTACTTGCTGGCCTCTGCCAGGGTCAGCTAAGAGAGACAAAGATGATGAGGACATTGATGTCATTCCTGAAGGACATTTATGTTTGTGTGAGTGCCATGTCTTCTGTGTGTTGATCCTCGTGGCCAGGAGTGTGAATATGTATATATGTATTCTAAATGATACTGTGTGATATTGTGGCTGCCCTGTGTAGGGCCAGGGATTGGGCTTTGATGATCCATAGGGGTCCCTTCCAGCTCAGGATATTCTATGATTTTATGAGTATATTATAACTGTGTGTTTCCATGTGTGCCTATTGGGAAGGTGAGCTCAGCTTCACTTCTAGCTGGACCTAGGAAATGGGAGCTGCAGCAGCGTCTCTATCAAGCTACTGAACTCAGCAACTCTTCACAAAAACCAAAATACAAGTATCACAAACATCAAGATATCTGTGGTGTTATTTATGGTAAAATTAAAACTTGTGTTCAGGAATACCAGTATCTGAATAGCTACCTGGCTGTGCAGAAAGAAGTAGGGGCATTGTATTTCAAAACAAGATATTTACACTAAATATAAATCATAAATGACAGAAGATATGATCAAAAGAAAAACAGTTCTATGTCTTTAAAGCATATGCAGTACCAAGTAATTCATATTTCAGCCAGTTTATTTGAGTATGATTCAGAACCTTTATTTTTATCTGCACAAGCTTAAGGATGACTTCTATAGATTTAGCAATTATTTTAAAGTCTAATTCCTTTTGTCTAGATCTGGTATAGAATCAGAATCATATAATTCTCACCTTTAAAATCAAACTTCTATAAATGTTGCAACTTGTGTAAAGTTACTGGAGCAAGGGGAAATAAAATGAGATCATGATTTTGTCAAACTTTCAAGTGTTCATTTCTGACTGTGGCAGTACAGAGAAAGGAAAAAAAAACATCCAAAGAGCTACAAGTTGTGGTTGCATTTGCAAGGCCAGGTTTTGTTGTTGTTTTTCCAGAATACCAACTATATTTCAGTTAAAAATCCATGTGTTGAGTAGTGGGGTGTTTTTTGGAGGTGGACAGGGAGGGATGTAGTATGTTGATTTTTTATTTTTTTTTTCCCTAAGAAGATACTGTTTAAAAGAGTCTCATTTAAAGAACATCCTCTGAACAGAGAAGACCTCGTATGTTATATATTTTGTATTTCCCTTGAATTTACCTTTTCCATGAGTGAAATTGAACTAAAATATGTTGATGTTACATGTAGTACCATAATAACAAAGAAGGAAATGGAAAAGTAAAGGTGTGGCTTTCAAGAATATCAGGATTAGTTATAAGCTCCCACTCTGGGATGACCTTCTAAGTAATGAGGAACCTTGAAGAAGACATACCTTCATCTCAAGTTGTTTATGAAATATGGTTTTTTGGCTTCTAAATAAAATTTTAATTTTTAATTTCTTAGGCATCCTCCTTCCAAGTTCCTTATAGGTCATTTCCACTTCTTCTATCCTTTAGATATTCTTCCCTTCCTTTTTCTTTTTCTTGGGTTGTTGCATTTCTTCTCCAGAATTTTTCTTGCCCTCCTCATTCTGTATTATAATTTATTCAGTTTCTTCCCTACTGTGTTGAAGAATCCTCCCAGTATGAGTGCTCCTGCTCAAATGAGGGTTTCCATTATAGGGGCTGTTACCTGTAAACTCATACTGAACCTGACTGCAGAGTAACAACTCAGGAATGATCTTTGAAATTTTACAGCAATGATTTAACTGCATGATTGAAGTGGCACACTCTTAAAGATAGTAATTTTGGTTTCAAAGTTATAAAAAACCAAATTTTTGCATTTAGATGTACTCGGAAAGCAAATTTTCATCTCAATTTAACAGCTTGAAAAGCAAGTTAGTAGCTCTTAATTTTGTATCATAGAAGAAAAAATAATGTTGGGACATAATTTCAGGAGTTCAGGAATTCAGCAATGAAAGCATGTTCAATGTAGCTTGATTAGAAAGATTTCATGTTTGTTGTTTTTTAGATGCAATTTTTACTTAATGAGAAATTAATGATGTCTAAACTGGCCAGTGTAAGAAATTTTGGAATTAATGCAGCATCGGATTCGTAGAATTCCTCCCTTACTGAGTGCAGTGACACTTTCTTGGTACTGAAGTGGTACAGTTACAATCATTCTGCACCTGTGTATCTGTGGAAGTTTAAGCAATAGTGACAGCTCCATGGTTTCTACACCTGATTAATTAACAGGTGGTTATAGTATGTGTGTCTATCATTTTTCTGCTTCTCTAAGCCTTTAAAATGTAGGGTTTTTATCATAATAGCCATTAAAATGTTGTTATATAAACAGTGTAAAAATTGTCTATTTTGAAGCACAGCATGCCATCTAGTGGACTTACCTTGCAAACAGCAGACAGCAGAACTTAAACGGTGGTGAAAAAAACCTCATCACTTCTCCTAAGCTGAACTGCAGTATCCCACTATCTGTGTTTTGCTTAATGAACACCTGACATATTTGTGAATCTGTGCTTCCAAATAAACTTAGCCAAATATTGGAAATGGCATTTGAGTACTTGATACAATCTATTCAAATAAATGGAAATTTAGCTGAGCTATTTTGAAAGCTGTGCACAG
The DNA here is from genome assembly GCF_037042795.1 of Molothrus aeneus. Lineage (NCBI taxonomy): Eukaryota > Metazoa > Chordata > Aves > Passeriformes > Icteridae > Molothrus > Molothrus aeneus. Next base: position 69,794,120 of record NC_089647.1, on the reverse strand, counting down.
AATATTAGGGGCTCTTTAATGAAAACTAACTTTCAACAGCAGAAGCCTGAGAACCTAACTACTCACTGTAGATTAACTAGTATTAAATCTTCAGAAAGCTTTCTGTTGAAGTGAGTACATCAGCCATCCTCACACTGCTGAGTTAACACAGGAGCATTGACGTACACAGGTGTGATAACACAGATTTCTATCTTACCAGTGCCTAGTAGGAAGGGAGAAGGAGAGAGGGCTGCATTCAACATTTCTTGCCCTTGCTCCCAAAAGACACACAGGATTATCTCTTGCTGTATCAGTGTGATTTAAAAGGACTGAAACTTATTGTGAAACTGCACCCCAGAGGCAAGCTGGCTGATGAGCAGTAACATTCCTCTCAGACATTCCCACTGCATGGTGAATCCAGCAACCTCAAGTCTCCCAGGCCTCTTATGTACTCAATGAAGAAGGAAAGCTTTTTGAGTTTGCAAAATCTAACCTTGGTTCCCAGCTACTGCTAAGACTCAAGATTATCCAAAAGTTATGCAAAATATTTAAATGATTTTTTGAGACATTCCCCACTCTCCATTTTTAACACTGGTGTTCACACACTAATACCTGGATTACTTCAAACTCCTAAATATAATGAAATTCACCTGGATGAAGTAAGCATTTTCCAAGGAATGTCAACTATTCACTATTTGAGAACTCTTGAAGGACAGTTGGATTTCCAAAACAGAAGAGGAAGAACAGACAGACAGAGATGCACAGAGACACACAGAGAAAAGGATAGACAGAGACAGAAAGAAGAAGCTTCCTGATCCATAGTCCAATCTTAGTTCCCAGAAGTGTACTGGAAAAAGAAAATCATAAACCAATCTACAGCCTTTGGAAAAATCAAAGATAGTGTTAAGAACAAATCACTTAGGAACAATGCAATTTGAAAAAGCAAAAAAAAAACAGGTTTCAAAGAGTGTAACTCATTCTCTCTTTCTAACTTTAACATTGGCTCAAATGACCTTACAATAACATTTAGGACACATGGCACAAGGCAAAAAAAGTGATAGAGTAGGAGGCAAACTTGCTAGAAAACTGCACACACTGACTAAATCAGAGGTTAACCATCATAATGACAGGCAGTTTTGATCAGGGTTCTTCAGTGTGTCTTTGACAGTTTTGAACATAAATCAGTTGTCAAAGTGCAGCAGAAAATGGGACTAGTGCTGAGATGTATAAACAGCAGTGTTTCTTGTAAGACTGATAGAAAAAAAAGAAAGAGTTCCACTTTGCTCATAAACCAGATAGCATGTAACAAAAAGGTGGAGAGGTACAGGAAACATGACCGACAAAGAATGACCATAGGTATGAGCGCTGTTTAGTCTGTAAAGACTAAGATCACAGTCGTTGTATGAATAAGGGTTGTTGCAAAGAAGGCAAAAATTTATTCTTGGTGTATAGGGGAAAAAGAAAAAAGCAAACACATTTCTATTACAGGAGGTTCTTAAGGACAGATTTGACAAATATTTGGTAGGAACACTTTGGACAGAATTAATTTGAAAGTAAAGGAATCAGTTATATGACTCTCAAGGTTAATTCTGGATATATTTTCTGTGACTGTAAATGACAGACATATTGACCAAACTATGAAGAGTATTTCCAGTACCCAGGACTAAAATTCCCAGAGGTCTCTATTAAAAATTAGTCTTTTCTGTTCCTGTTGAATCTGTTGGAAATTTCAGGAAGAAATCAAGATTTTTTGTCTCTTTTTATTTTTTTTTTCCAAGAGGACATAGAGAGGAAAAAAAAAAAAAAGAAAAGTTCTCAATAGTACAATGACTGTCTCTTTATAATTTACTTGAAGTTAAAAATATTTACTTGAAGTTAAGGACATATCATATTTTTACAATAACTTTATAAATATTTCTAACTCTTAGAATATCAGTATAAGTTATGAACAAATAATAGCTTTAATATAATTTTGAAAGAATGGTTTTGCAATAATGTAACTGTATCTTTCTGTCCATAACTGGCATATGGAAAAGACTTTCAAAAAATGTTAACCTGTGCACCACCCAAATGAAGGAATCCCATGAGGGTTTATTTTGTTTCTGCTGCCCTATCACCTCACTCTTCTACAGGGGTAGGAGAAAAGTTGTAGCTTCATTCAAACAAGTGTGACTTAGTGACTTAGCAAACCTTGTCAAATGCTGAATGACCTCAGGGTAGTGGTTTCTTTCTTTTTTTTCCAATGTCTCTTAAAGGACAAACTCCTAAAACAGAGGTTTCTCCCAGCATCTCCAAGGGTCATTAAATTGAAATTAATTTGCACAGGAGTGAGGAACAAATTCTAGAGAGAAACATCCTTATGATCGACAACAATTTCCTTTTTTCTTACGTCTCTCTGATGGCCTATTGATTCCCTGGTTCGTACATTGGCTGCTAATGCATATTTTTGTTTTCTAGCTCTCTGTGTTTCCCAGGGAACCTTTGTAATTGGGAAAAACTTTCATGAGCAAATAGTGGTTTAGCTGATAAAACTAACAGAAAGTTAGCAAACAAAGCAAATTACCACATGCAGTCACAGTTGAGCATGTAAGCAAAAGTCTCATGATGTATCTTGCAAGCTTACCACAGTTAAAACTGTAGCTTCTGGTATTTAAACAGGGGTCAAATGGAAGAAGTGTTGGTTTGTTTTTTTTTTTTAATTACTCTATTTAATTTAAATTCTTTAAATACATTCCTTATTTAAAGATAGCTTTAGATGCTTTCCACTAATTAAATAATTTGAAAAGGTGATAGGAGATGAAGGAGAGGAAAGTAAGAAAACTGTAGAACTGGCAATATCATTAAAATCATGTTATAGTTGAAAATTATATATTCACATTATCCTGATGGGCCCTAAAACAGTGAGGTAAGTACAGCTGAAGATTTATGAATAAAGTGACAATAACCAGGAGAAAATATCAACATCCAAAGTTTATATTCTTCCAAGAAACTTGACATATCTTATCATTCACTGTGACTCCATTTGTCAGGACATATTCACATGCACTTTTTATGAAGCATGCCAGTATTTTTTATTCACTGACTAGAAAGAGGGTAGAATAAGGAAAGAGAAGAGACTGATCAAAGTAAAAAATGTAGATTTGAAATGAATTACAAAGTTAGGCAATTTTTTCATTTTTATCTTTGTTTCTCATTCACTCTTCATCTCTGTTCTATCCCATATGCACATTTCTTATTCTTGTATTAACTTGGACTAGCCATTCACCAGTGGCTGAATCTATTTCAATGACTAGAGATTCACCCCCCTTTATGCAATCATTTTCTGACACCAATTCACCTTCATATGAATTGCCTGCAGGCTGCACACTTGTACTGCATTTATTACAAAACTTATGATGACTTTTCCAGGCTTCAGCTGTAATACATCTCATGTTTATGGAGGTCAAAAGAGCCAGAAAACTGTCCTCTTGCTTATTTTCTGCAGTCCATGTCTTTTTCTTCAGCATAAAATTTCAGCAGGTGTTATCCATTGTAAAAGTAAGAGGAAATAAAATAAAAAAGAAAAAATTTAACCTGTTCTTGTGGAACAAACATTGTAACATGCAATCATATGGGTAGACAGCCTGTGACATAGCTGAAAATATATTTTTGAATTAAAACAGGGCATATGCTTCAGAATGCAGATATATTTTCAGGTGAAGGTGGACAGAAGTATGCACATCTGCCTTTCTAACATAGAAGGAATATGATATTTAAACACAAAATTACAGAATTATAAAAGAAGAAAAAATATTTCCTGGAAGCGGGTCTGTCTCTTGACTTCCACTCAACTACTTTTTTTATACATGGGAAGAAAAACAGCTTCTTAACAGCTTCTCCTGTGTCTTTTTTCTTGCAGTCTTATTCTGAGCCAAGATGTCCAATAGCTTTTGCCTGAATAAACAGGCAAGCAGAACTCAGTTCATGAGGTGAGCAATGTGCACAGAGAGAACCACATTGTTATCTCTGCTCGGCGATGGGATATTTGGTAAATCATCATGTCACTGTGTCTGAAAGGCAATTTTAAAAAATTAATTTGTGATTTTCTCACTGGAACTGGTCTGAAAGGCAATTTTAAAAAATTAATTTGTGATTTTCTTGTAAAAAAAATGTTATGTAAAAAGAAAAATGTGAAGAGTCTGAAAATTAAAAAAAAATGGCATTCTGCAGATGTGGACTACAGGTTTTCACTGATAGGTGAAAGATGAGCTGCTCTTGCTTCTCAACCAATTTTTTCTGTATATTCTATCTTGTTCAAATTACAGTATCTATCACCACTTTTAAGGTATTAGGCAAAAAATAAGTTCTTTTAATTTCAATGTTTTTGCAGCAATAGTGGCTCTAAACTGCCAGTCTAACAAAAATACAATTTCTCTGTGTACACTAAATCAAAATAATTACTTTCAAATTTTATCATAAAGCTTTTCCCAATACAAATCAAGTTTCTACAGAAAGTGTTTCTTGAGTTTCTGGTTGGTCTGTCCCAGGGCTGGGAATACTCAAATGTGCTTCTTCTTACCTTACGTCACACCTTCCACCTAGATCTCGCAATTCCAGACTACGTGGTTTAGGGACAATAAAAATGCCAGGTTTTATATTCCATACTCTACAATAAAGAAACTGCAGAATTCTGGGGTCCAAATAAAATTTCCTGAGCAAAAACATCATTATAAGCTCCACCCAGAGAAAGATAAGATTATTTAACTATACTCTTCATTTTCTACTTTTGAAACAACTACTTAGCTTCACTTTTATCTCATGACCTCAAGGTTTCAGTAAAGTTATGCAGTGAGGGATTTTGCCAAAAATATTCTGAATTTAGTTATATCACTATCTTTCTAAAGAACACAACAATCAAGTGCACCAGGTGCAGTTCCTAAGGTGAAAAAGGCTTAAAAGCCAAACCTGAAAAGGTTTTCTTTCTGTCCAACAGACACCTAAACTCAGTAGAAGTCTGAGATTTATTCATTTTAGACATGCAACTCCCTCAGATGCTGGCTGCTCTAAAGCATGCCTCTATCCTATGCAAGTAATGCCTTCCCATAGAAATTGAGCAAAGCACTATGCCCTACTTCTCTGGGCCAAACATGATGTTGGCTGGATCCTGGGAACTCACCAAAGCTCCTCTTTCACTCCCCTCTGCAACTGGACGGGGGGGGGGGAGAATGGTTTGATGTATCTTCTAGCTTTCAAAAAAGAAAGAATAAACTATGCTTAATTCTTCAATGATCATGTGTGACCACCTTTATGGATACAAAGTAAATGGAAAGTTTGGAACAAATCCTTAGACCGTATAAAGAGATTAGATTAGAATACCACAGAACAGAATAGAACAGAACAAATCATTTCAGCTGTAAGGAACCTGCAGTGGTCATCTAGGCCAACTGACCATTTCAAGGTTCTCTAAAAGGGAAGGTATATTATTGGGGACATTGTCCAAAGACATTTCAAACACTGATAAACATGAGGCATTGACTACATCTCTAGGAGGTTTTTTCTAATGGTTGACCACCCTCCCAGTAAATAAATGTTTCCTCATGCCAAGTCAAACCTCCCCTGATATAGCTCTGAATCACTGCCATGTATCCCATTACTGGATGCTAGAAGATCAGTGTCTCCCATCCACTTTCCCTGCTTTGGAAGCTGTGGAAAGCATTGAGGCTACCCCTTAGTCTGCTTCTCTTCAAACTAGACAAATGGTGTGCTCTCAACTACTACTTATAGAAGTGCCTTCCAGCTCACCTGCTTTGTTGCACTCTTCTGGATATACTCAATGCCTTCACAAGCTTTTTAGATTGGGGCTACGAGATATCCTTGCAAGTATATGTGAATTCCTGGAACAGATCTTGAGACCGCATCTATAGAGTGTGGGCTTTGTGGGTTTTAAGTTCATTTATGTTCAAATGGTCTGTCAAATGGTCAGCCAGGTCTAGATTAAGTAAAAATTCAACATTCTGACTGCATCTAAGAGAAATAGTTTTTTCCTTTCTTCATTTCTTCTGTCTAGAGGTCAAATAAACAAATTAGGCTTTTGAAAATTCTCAATGCTTTGAAATAGAATGTTGTATGCGCATAATTTTCATTTATTTTATAAAGCCTGCTAATTTATTTTATAAATCCTTCTAATCCTACAGTATGCACAATATGGGCCAAGTGACACCAAACTTCTGACAAATACTGACACATATATGGCTAAGGCATCTGGACATTATACGATTAACTGTAGCCTCACATAACAATTATTTTAAATTCCTCATCTTTAATCATGACCTGTTTCAGTGATTTCATATATATTCTTCAGGGGCATTTTACTTTCCAGTCATTTTGTTTGATGTAAAAACTTTTCCCTTTCAGTGAAAAGAAAACCTCAGTTAAAATTCAAAAGGCCATCCTAGTCTTTCTTTTGTCTAGTATTGTGCATTAGTTCTACTCAGTAGCATATCCATAGGCTTGGTATTTTCTCCTGATGGATTATGCCTTTAGGTAAATGTTCAAACATATTTTGTGTTTCTCTGAAGAATTCTGAGTGTTCTACATACTCAGATGTCAAAGATTTTCCTGAAAACATCTCACTCAGTAAACCCTTTCCAGATCTTCATGGTTTTTCGGATTTTTGTAATTGCAGGTTGCATACTTGGCCTGCTCCCAGTTTTCCTTTATTGCCCAGGGCATAGTTCTTGGTAATTTTCTTCCCAGACTCATCTAAACCTCTGAAAAAGGAAAGGAAGCATACCAACAAGGATCTAAACCCCTTTAGAAAGTTTCTAGCTGTTTTGCAGTCAGCTGTCAGCTTTTCTGCTTGCCCACTATTTGGGCTCTTTTTCCTTTCAAAGCAGTAGCTTTCTCTTTTTTCTTAATTTCCACCAAGCATCTCCAATCAGTTTACCCTCATAGATTGCATCTTCCAGATTCCTCAGCATCAAATAAGCCAAGGGAGTTGTACTGGAGCTATTTTTAAAGAAACAGACCCTGATATTATGCCTTGAAACTAAGATTGTAAGTCAAATAATTCTTTGAATTCACTTTATGAGTGTCTGAGGCACAAAGACTGACAATGCCAAGCTTATTGAATAAACAGATATTAGATATGTAATAGGAAAATGAAGTGTGATCAAAATATGGCACAACATGAAGCAAAATGAAATGAAATACAGCTTGCTGAACATTGCCTAGCACAACTGGATAAGGTGGTAACAGAAAAGAGGATATTTTTCATATAAAGCAGCAATCAATGCAGCAATAACACAAGAAAGTTTGTCCAAAAGCTGCTGAGTTGCTAATGGAAAAATTAGTAAGAAAATAAAGATCCCCAAAGAATATAATAAATCAGGGCTCCAGGGTCCTAAAGTACCTCTCATGTACAGAATGTAATGACATTTCATTTCCTACTTTTCTGCCAGGAATGTCAGGCCAGAAGAATGATATAGAGCCTTATAAAACTTTCTGCTTCATTTCTGTACTGAGTATTTAGCAACGTGTATTCAAATAGACTAACAACAAAGTAGAAAGTAATGTTTTCTTATTTAATATCCCTATTTTCTGTTCATAAATACTTCAAGACTTCTTATAGTGATGTACCATTTTCTACAAAAAATTAGCCAAGGGCTATGTGTGTTTTCCTCATTATTCAACAACTGAGCAGTACATTTACTTCTGATTTGATACATAGAGTGAATTTACATGTCATAATGCAGTTAGAGATCTAGACACTAGATATTGTGGATGGCACAATACAAAGTTATAAAGCCATCATTTGTATGAAAGCATGTTTTATAGACTGTTAGGCAACCTCTAGTTTAATGCTGGTGTCTGCAGCCTGTGGCCTACAACTGTTTTTCTAGTATGTTGATTATTTTGGATCTGTTTCTGAGGTATCTAGTTCCCACTTGACATTATAAAAGCAGCTTATACACCTAATTTTAAATACGGATGTGGCTGTGGGACAGGAACCAGAAAGTTAAGTTTTGCAATATTCAGTATGGCTTAAAAACTTCCTTTCTTGATTTAGATTTCTGTCTAATGTATAAGGGAAATCTGTCTGACAACTTGATGCCAGTTTTCTCCAGAATCAATCTTTTTTGAGCCATGACTGCAGCAAAGTGATTCCACATAGTCCAGTTTACAACTTTTAGATTTCTGTACATGTCCCCATGAATTGTTTGACAATATTTTTTTCCAAAACAAAAGTACAAAAAATTAATTACAATAACACATACGCATAAATAAATAGTCTAAATGTTAATTCACAAGATACAGTCAATAGTTCTGGTACCTGGACTTTAATTCATTCAGGATATTTTTAGTGGGTGAGCCAATACTAACAACTGAAAAAATTCTATTTAAGGGAAGGTATAAAATGAATTTACAATGATAGTCATATTTTATGTGGTATTTGGTATAGAGATATATATTGGAGATATATTGGTATATAGAGATATATTGGTTTTACTGAAATTAAAATCAAGTATGAAAAGACATTAAAATAAAGTTTCATTTAAAGCTTCTAGTGAAAAATTTATGTAGTTTTATTTTGTGTTACAAAAAGAACTAATAATGTATTCAAAATATAAGGGAAAGTCCCTCTCCAGCACTTAGACACCGGAATACTAAAGATATTACTACTTAATCACTGTGGTGCTATGAAAAGATAGGTCCTATACAGTGCATTGACTTGGACTAAACTAAATGCAAGGGCTTTAGGCATTTGGATTCATTTATTTTCTTGAACTCCTGTGTAACTAATCACCAAGGAGATTATCCACCATATATTTCTTTCTTGGTTCACCTATTATAGCCTTTATAAGCTAGTTAATATAAAGTGAGCAGAGATTAGATTGTGATCGCTCCACTTACCCAATTTCATTCAGTAACTAGTTTCAAAGAAAGGCAAAGCACATAAAAAGTGTATGAAATTGCTTCTGTGTATGCGTAAAATTCAAATGGGCTGGGATATGTCACTAGGGAAGAGACACAGCTTGGAAAAAGGGTGAACATGGGCGGAATAATATACTCAGGTGTATAAGAGACAGAAGGCATAGGAGCTGACAGTTCTTAAGCTCTTCCAGTGAAGGAAGAAGGGATGATTGGCAGAAACAAGGAGGGTACAAGTTTGGAGCAAAGAAAGGCAAGTTTTTTGGGTTTGTTTTTTTTTTTTTTTAATGCAACAGGCAGCAGAGCTGTGAAACTCCTTGCCAAAGGACATTGTGGTTGTAAAGATTTGCCAAGGTTCATGAGAAGCTTGGATGGCCACGTGGAAGAGTCATGCAGTGGGGTGATTAAGGATAGAAGTCAGCTGGTACTCCAGAAACCCCTGACCTGAAATCAATTGGAATTTGAGAGCATAATTTGAAGCCACATGCCTGCTCTGTCCATACTTTTCCTTGAGTACCTGCTTATGATCAGTCAGAGCCTTCAGGAGACAGACTTTGTATCGAGATGGATAAATGGACTGAAACAATATTTCTGTTCTTATGTCTCAATCCCATAAATTTCTGAAAAGTGTTTGTTGTTCTATAAAAAGACAGAGATGCTTGTACACATCTCCACTCTCATTTTCTTATCCATCATTGCCTCACCAAACTTGATTCCTTCTAGTAGACACCTGGGAATGGATTTCCTGCTGGGCTAATTACTCTAAAAGCTGACAAACCTGTCAACTGCTCTCACCACAGCAGCTGTTCAGACATTCCATTATATATAACCCGTGTAATTCTCCCCTGTTAACTTGCCAAACAGCATGCAGTTGGCTGAGAAAACAAGTCATGGCAATTGTTCCTTTATGACTTGCATGCACCACCTCCTCAGCAACTTAGATCACAAAAACAGTGTGTGTTTCTTAGCTATATTGCCTGTGCACTCTTGCCCACATCAATACAGATAATGATGCAGTCTTCTGGTAATGGAAGATGTATTTAATGTAATTACACAGCTCCCACAAATATTCTACTATTACTCATCATTTCATACAGAAAAATACGTTAAAGGTTGTTACTCTGAGCCAATTTTGATAATTTCATGAGCTTATATTTCTCTCTGCAATTAGTCTGTGTACATTGTCAATTTAATCACTAAACAATGGCTTCAGACAAAGGCTACACTAACTTGGAATCAAGTTTAGGATTAAATAACTGCAATGGCATTTCACCTTTTAGAAAAACAGTTAAAAGAAATTAATACACACATAGGCATTAAAATAATTGTTTAGGGCATGCAAACAACCCAACCTCTGCCATAAAACAAGGCCATAAAGTACTTATATTTTTCAACACTATATTTTTTGCATATTTTCAAAACCTGAATTACCTCTGAAGAGAATTTTTTTTAATCTATTTGGGATTCTTCTGGCTAAAATATTTTTTGAAATGCACTATCGCTTCCATTCATACTTCCACTGCATTTCTCTTCATATTACGTAGGTCCTGATGTTTTGATGTTTTTCATTACTAGAAACAATACTTACATGAAATTGCTAAAATTCATTTGAGGCTGACATCAGCACAGATGCTTCAATATTCACATGCAGTTCTCAAAGAATCTAATTCTTCCACCCAGTTTAATACTGGTGGGAATCGGGTGGGAAATCAGGTGGGAATATTCCCTTTTATCTTAGACACTTATTTCAATGAAAAAGAGGCCAACATCTTAAGCACCAAAAGAAAATATTTACATACGGAGTCTTCAAAGGTGTTCGCATTTGCATGCCTTTCTGAAGTCATGTGTTGAGGGGCAATGGTATTCTAACTGATGCTTCTATAACGTTAAATAAACCTAGGCCATAGAATGATGTAACACTGGCATAATAGAAATTCTTATAATATCCCTAATAAGCACAAAGTATGAGTATATGAATTCACTTACTTCTGTATATCCATTGCTGTCATGTTTTTTTTCCTCTGATATTGTATCAATGAAGTGTTCTGTTACTGCAAAACTTCTTTCTTATATTACCTCAGGCTGTGAAAAATGTTATTTTTATTTCTTTTAGAAAAATATCACAACCTGTCTATTAAAATTAACCACTAGCATGTGAACTGCAAGTTGCTTGGCAGCACAATGTTTGAGCTAGTAAAGACCATTCCTCCCTCCCCAACCTCCTAAACAGAGAAACAAGCCATTGTAAGCCTGAGTTCCTTACTAGAAATATTTTTGCCATTTACAACTGTCACAGAGGGTCATTTAGAAGTCAACCAGCCTGAACTTTACCTTCACCCAATAACCCTCAAAACTATTCATTATAACACTCTCAGCCTTAAATGGAACAAAGCAGAAGAGAAAGCTATTAGGCAAGAACAAAAGCTACAATGAAAGTAGAGTTTGTAACAGCATTCTTGGTTAGATGATATTTTTTCACTTCAGAAAAGTAAAAGCAAATATGACCAAGAAAAAGAATAATTGGTCTGAAAATCATCATAGTGGAAACAGTCCTAAATACAGATAGGAAGTAAACTATAAAAGGGCCTTGGGCACAAACAGAGAGGAGGTAATTATTTTATGACTCCATTTCCTCCCTTTTAGTTACTGAGATTATAAATATATTTTATTGCTCTGGCCAAGCAGTCACAGAAGTCAAGATGTCTGTTTGTGCTTGTGCAAGTATAGCCAGGACAGTATTTGTCCTGGCAAGCAATTCTTTAAACTTTGACTAATGACATCTAGCAGGTCTTATTTCCTAAGGGAAAGATTAATTTCTCATTAATGAGAATTGTAAAGATGATATCACAATTCATTACCCAGCTCACTGCCCAGGAAAAGACTTAAGGAGGCAAGTGTTCTGCCTCAGCACTGATTTATTTTTTTCTTATTTCCATTTTTTTCCTTTTTTTTTAATTGATTAAATTATGTAAACTCAGAATTCTTATACTTTTGAGTGGATGAAAGTAGCTGTATGAAAATCCTCTCTTACAACAGCATGCGCAAACACCAACTTTTAACTCAAGAAAAGGACTCCAAATCCCTTGCCTTGTGTCAAAGGGCACTTCGTCAATTGCAATGAGAACCAAAATAGAAGTCCTGCTGCCAGAAGCTCATTTAAATGCATGGCATATATTCCTTCCCCCACTTTCCACATACACATTACAGCAGGAACTCTGAGAAGAATTTACAACTTTTGCCATGTATATCTTCCTTTAGGCAATTCCAAGCAATCTATTCAATCCAGACCCTTGGATATACTATCTTTTACACCAAAGACTTACAAACTACTTAAGAGTAAGCAGCTGTCTGACAAAATAAAGCAAGGATACTTGTCAATTTAGGACAGGAAATACAGACAGTTACCATATGCAACTTTAAAAAAATGGGGCAATATCCAAACTGGAATGTGGCCAAGACACTAGATTTAACAATTCTATTCCCACAGGCTCTGAAACACTTATTTCTTAATCCACCAAATCTACTTTAATTGTGTGTAAGGAAATGTCTGTGTTAAAAGAAAATAACAGGGGTTACAGTAGTTCTTTTACAGCTCTTTGTCTACATATATCACTCAAGTTTCCTCACAACTATTAAACTTTCAAATTACTGATTTTTTCCAATATGTTCCTGTTTCCTAACATATTTTCTCAGTTACTCTGCTTCTCTTGACTCTACTTAATTTTCTGCTGTCTCTTCCTGCCTGCTGCTCACCATTCTAACCCTTTAACTGGTACCTTCTGAAGTTAAGGGACCAGAGAAAATGATTCTTTCTGCCAGTTGTCTAATAAAAAAACTGGAATAAATAGATGTGACTGAACAGCAATTTTGTCCTACCATGTAATATATTATTTTTTACAGCATTTATCCTTACAACTTTTGCAGTTTCACATAGGTCCACAACTTGTGCATCAGATCAGTCCCTCTTTGAATAATTGGCAGACAGCATGCTTTTTAGGGACCCCTGAAACATAGATTTTGAACAACAGAGGATTCCTTTCTTTGAGACAACATCTTTCAGATGTTATTCTTTTCAGCACTTCCACCAACAATACAAATAATCATTCAATTTTCTGGGAATCATGAGAGATCATGTATATTTAACATTTGCTTATATCAGTTTTTGTTCTGTTTTTGAAACATCATTGGATGATGTAGTCTCTGCCAGTTTATTCAGAGATAACAGTGGAGCTAAGCATGAAGAGATTGATAGTTACTTTGTCAAGTGCTGTATCACCATTAATTAAATCCACAGATTAAAATTATATATACAATGTGTACAGTAATAAAAATATTATACTAATTAAAATATTATCTTCTATTTAAGAAAACTAGTTTATTTTTTCAAAGTGAGACTTAAAAAATGGGGCAGCACTAAGGGATTGGGAATGGCAACATTTTTGCAGAAGTGCATGTTATTTAGAATCTCATTTACATTCATACATTCTTAAAAGTCTCAACTATTTAGAATAGCACATCCAAAAAACATGCTGTGACCTTCACTGCAATAGCCACATATCAACATTTTAGAGAAGTTTATATGAAACACGTTGGCACAAGTTAGCCTTCTGCAGCGTCCATATAAACTACATTTGCACAACCCTGAAGTGTGGGGTGGAGTTCTGATTTCACTCCTGGCAATGGTGCTTCAGAGGCTGTGGAGCATAATGTCAATTCAACACCACATGACTGCTTCTGAAGAGGAAGTAACTCTTTAGAATAGGGCGTAGTCTACACAGATGTTTAGCCTGGAAGCCACAAGAGTCACTGGAAAATAAATCAGTTATAGCTAGATGGGTCTTAATGCTGTGTTTGCAAGTGTATTGCTTGGAATAAAGCAAGAAGTTCAGAACAGTTTATGAATTAGCCCTAAAATAAAACTCTTGAATTACTTGGTAAATTGAAATACATGGCACCAAAAGATAGATTTTCATTTAAAAAAACCCCAAACCCGAAACAAAAATTAACTACAAGCAAGCAGATAAGAAACCCTGTGCATATTTTATCAAAAAACAAACAAACAAACCTATTTCCATTTTAATCTGAAGGTGAATTTTAATCCAAATACAGGTCCTCTTTTCATTTTATAAAAAGCTTAAGTGAAAGTTTCTTAAACTGAATTTTAAATTTGAAAAGTGCTGTGAATTACCAGTTCCATACTCTGGCTTCCCTTAAGGTTCTTCTTGTGACTGAAGCCTTTGTTTAGGGAAAGTGAATGTGATTTGATTAGATGAGATTAAGTTTGACTAGATTCACCTGCCTCCCAACTTTCATGTATTCATTTTTCTTGTTTTAAGGAATGGGTATCCTACAGCAAGATAAAAGGGCAAAAAAAAGCATTAAGAAAAAAAAATTAAAATAAGGTAGTATGAGCATACTTCCAACATCTTATTCCATTTTACCTAGGAGTTTAATTGCTCATTCAGAGCAATTGCTTCCCATACAACAGGAGTGATGACTCCTGCAGCAAAACAGAGCAAATATAGAAAACAGGGCATTTTACAAAAGCATGCAATCTGCAACTAACAATTTTCTATGTCAATTTCAGTTACTATCTCTTTCTTTAATATTTTTGAGAGACTGAGAAATTGATTTCACACTAAAAAAGATTTCCAAAGGCTTTATCTCTCACAGAGGCACCCAACTTCTGTATATGAGCTCTGCTAACATGGCTTACAGGATGACTTGATTTGAGTATCTCTGACAGCCTGAACCTCGTTCCTAATGCAGTGTCCTCATTTTCATAAGAATGCATTAATAAATAAAGGTATTGAATAAAGAGTTAAATCTCTATGGCAGCACGTGGGTACTCAACACTTGAAATGCTTCATCCTGCTTTATCTTTTTTATCTTACATTTTAAAAGGCTTAAGCAATAAGTATTTTAATAAATGTTGCTTTTCTAATTGATCTTTTATATAGTTCAGAAATGTAGAAAGAGAAATAATTTTAAACCATACCTGTAATTTGATGAGAGTATTATTACTTCTCATTCTTCAAAAAGAGGAAGAAACAAAAATTACTTGCTTACAAACTTTGCCCTGCAAGGTTAGGATTTTGACATATATATTTGTCACAAATCCAGCAGTTTTTGTCCAGGCAGTCACCTTCCAATTATTGGAGAGATAGTAAAGCCAAAAAGTTCATAGTTCTGGCAGAGATGTCTGTGATTTCTGGTAGATATCTGTGTTCCCACTTAAAGATCTTGTCATTCTGGTAATATCTGTTCACATGGAGTCTAGGTTTAAGCTCTTAAGTAAGTCAAGATTTTAAAAATTTGTACTCAGCGTAGCACTAAAAAATTAGTTTACAAGTGTGTGGGCACAAAAAGAATCAGTAAGTTTAACCGGACGGTCCCACTTTTGAAATTCTTGCCATGGCGCTTTGGTTTTACAGATTTATGTAAACTGATGTCTATTTCATTAAATAATTCTAAAATAATGAAATAATTGCAAGCATGAGTTACTGGAAGTATAGCGACATTTTCCCTGCCAAGTTTTATGGTGCCATTAAATGTTTTTGTAATAGCTCATTAAACAGGCACTAAAATGTAATCTCAGAGCCATCTTCTGCTCTCCCCAATGGAAATATCAGCATATGGCAATTGAAATAAACATTGATTTAGTTTAAGTTTCAGACTTCATTAGATAATTTCATTATTTTGAAGGTCTCTAGTTTATGAACCATCATCATTCTAACATAATATTAATGAAAGCTGGGCTAATTCTTATTCCAAAGCCACCTGAGTTGTCTTTTTTTGTATTGTTTTTTGAGTTTCTTTTACTGGGAGTTGGTAAGGTGTGTGTGTAATGTCAATTCACAGAAACACATGAAGAAAACTTACTTGTGAAATGTTTGAAAGAGTAAGAATTATTTTTAAAAAGCCTCAAACTTGACAGTATGAAAATTCTATTGTACCAAGAACCAAAATCTCTCCTTGACTTTCTCTTTCATCTCTCAAGATGTTCCTAATTTTAACATTGTTCTCTGGTGTGATATTCCACAAGATCCTTACCTCATTTAAACATTAGAATGGAAGATCTCTATTTAGAAAACACCTACTCACCATTACATCCAGCTCTCATTGTTTGCTCCTGAACTTAAACATCATTTAAACTTTGTCTACTTGTACATAAAACTGAAGTCTCTAAAATTTTTCTGCAAAACAATCCATCCCTCCAGCCCCAAACATTGTCTTTAATCATACAAAGTAGTTCAGGTTTTTGTCATTTATTCTATTTTTCTGGAAGTGGCTGTATTACTTCCTCTCCTCTCACTATCAAAGTTCTTTTCTCTGCTAGGGGGAGTTTCAGGTTTAATAATGCATTTGAAATGGAAGAAGTTTCATGGAAAAACTCTTGGTTTTCCCTGTTTCTTTAACACTGATGAAACTCTCATTTGTTAATTTTTACATGAGATTTTCTTGTAATAGTTCTGAATGTGTTACTACAGCTGATGAATTTCTTTAGTAACAGCTATTGAAGAAATTGAAGAGCGTGCAGTTATTTTAGTCTTGTAAATGATATTAAACACAAGGTTCTAATTCAACACTGGGTTTTGGAGTCTAAAATTCTACTAGATTGCATGTGTGTACTTACATCCAGGCAAGAAGTTGGGAAACTTGTCGCTTGATGTTACCTACCTGCCTGACCTGTCTAAACATGGAATGCTGTTGACACATACCTCCCAGAAGTTTGCAGTTCTGCATAGCCAGGAAGAACTCTGCTTTTGCACAGTTAAAAGCCCAGGCTCACTGTGAGCCACAACTCAAATGGAAATATCAGGGCAGTGCACATTGTTTCATAGCTCAGTAAATAGACTAATTAGACTAAGGCAAATTACACCTGAGGTCATTTTTGCCTACATCTGTCCTAGTCGAAGGAAGTTCCTTTATCCCTAATAAAAGCAGCTGTGTGAGCAACAGCCTTCCCACAATCAGCCTTCCCCTGATCTTCTGAGCAGCCAAGAAAACAAGCTCATACACAGAATTCCAGACATAAACTGTCCAAGGGGAAGTAGTGTTTTACTTAGTTATGATTTTGTGGGGGTAGGGTTTTTTATCAGTTATAAATTTTAAAAACTACATCATTTTAACATCCTTTTAAAAGTCCATCCCCTTTAGCATTTCAAATTCTTGCTTCAAAACCTAGAGGTTGAGGTGAAGTTGAAGTCATGAGAATTATTCTTCTATTATGAGAAAGTTAAGTGCTACTTCTTCATTGGTACAAAAAGGCTGGTGATGTTGTCCCACTAGTTTATGTTTCTGTTTTCCTGAAATTTGCTCAGATGAGGAAGAGCACATTGATGGTGCTTTTTAATTAAGGATTGTAAAGTAAGGTCTTCTGATTGAAATTACCAGATGCTTTCATTACTAGGAAGTGCTACAGTCACAGCTGAGTGGCTGACAGTGTTATCTATTGCTAGATGGCTTTACATGTTATAGTTAATTTAAGATCCTGTGAATTATTAATTACAGATTATATCAGCCAAAGCACTAAAATCCCTAAAGGTTGTTGTGAGAACTGTCATTTTGGTGTCTGGCTGTAGAAGAGGAGTCTTCATGTAGTACTACATAACAAATTAGCTTTTTCTAAACGGAAGAGAGCAATAACACAGATGTCCAAAACAGGTCATTCCTGGTGTTCTAGATGACATTTATACTTATATTCAGGCTTCACAATTCAGTCTTAACAGCCTGGAACATCCTCTGAAGGGTGAGGTTGTCTAGACTCAAATGTGCAGAGCAAGGCACTATTTTTAATTATGTATTTTAAAGCAGATCTATGGCATGCCTCCTTTAATGCAGTAGATTCTGTAATGTGAGGGTGTTCCAACATACAGTGCCCATAGAGTGCTCTTCCCAGCAGGCATGCTGATTTCTTCACTGGCTCCTGGTTTAGTTAAGATTTCAGTCTTTTTCTAAATATACAATTTAGATTTTATCAGCAGGAAAATAGGTAGAGAAATAAATATTTCAAATAATTTTACTGTTAAATTTTATTGATAGAATTTTATATTTATCATGTATGGAAAATCTAATTTATAGTCAAACAATGCTTGACCTTTATAGATGTTTTGGTTTAACTCCAGCCTGCAATACAGCCCCACACAGCCACTTGCTCATTCCCCAGAAGTGGAATGAGGGCGAGAATTGGAAGGGTTAAAGTAAGGAAACATATGGGTTGAAATCAATGCAGTCTAAGAGGTAAAGCAAAAGCAATGCACACAGACAGAGAAAAACAAGGAATTCACTCAGGTGTTCAGCCATCCCCAGGAAAGCAGGACCCCACCACGCATAGCAGTGACTTTGCAAGACAATTGCCATAACTGAACATCCTGCCATCCTTTTCCTTTCCCCAGCTCCTATCCCTAAGTGTGATGTCAGATGATGTGAAATATCCTTTTGGTCAGTTGAGGTCAGATGTCCTGAGAGAGCCCCCAAACTACTGGTGAGATGGGGTGGGGTGAGGAGCAGAAATGACCTTTACTCTGTGTAAGCACTGCTCAGCAATAACTAAAACAACCCTGTGTTATCAACACTGTTGCAGTCCCAAATCCAAAACATAGCACCTAGTGCAAGCTGCTAGGAAGAAAATTAACCTTATCTCATCCAAAAGAAACAGAACAGGGGAGAGAATGTTCATTCAGAACTTAAAGGCTCTGAATGAGTCATTTGATAGATATGATGTAGTGGCACACACATGGTGTACTGTCATGCTAAGAATGAAACCTAGGTGTCTTAAGTCTCTATAGTCTTTTAATTTGGAGACTGTCAACATTTTACAGTTTGGCAACAAGTACTTTTTATCAGAAACAATCATCTGTATTTAATTTACTGGTAACCTAAATACCTTGAAGAGGGCAACAAAATTTTATTAGCTATTCTACTAAGAAAAAAAAATGGAAGAAATTAGAAAATCATAATCCATTTATTGCATTGAAACAGTCACATTAATATGTTCCCATTTGTACATGAGTAAAAAATGTATAAGACAAGTTTTTACTCTGTACTTCATACACCACACAAACGTGTGAAGGTTCTTTTTGCTCTTTTACATTGTTTGTTCTATATATAATTCAAATAAGTTGGGGTTTTTTTTAAGAAGCAGAGGTGGAAAAAATTTCTGGCTTTACTAACAGATGAGGATATCTACTTGTCTATATGCATGCACTCTTACTCTCCAGCAGCTTTCTGTTATCCACTGAATTCAGTGGTGTACATTTATGTATGTGTACATGCATACATGTGCACACATACATGCACATTTATTTATTCTCATATCATTAAATAGCACGATTCTGTTACAGTAATTTTTTTTATGTACAGACAAGTTACTAAAAATTATAATAATTTTCAGCTTCATCTTTTCTTTATGTTCTTCTTGAAGAAATGAAACTGATTCTTCCAAGGTTGAAAATATTGGAGGATTGTTTATTTTCTCAGTGTTAAGAGGCTGGAAGACAAAATCAGTCAATAGTCTCAGGAGGTTTGCAGATGTTCATTTAAAAGCATTATTAAGAAAAGCAGCAGATGTATTCTCTGGCAAACAGCTTAAGTTTCTGTGACCCTCTGTTTGTACCTCAGAAAGCTAATTTATTAAACAATGAGGTGCATAAGACCTGTTCTGTTCCTCTGTGGAAGAAGGTTACTGCAATAAGTACATTGTCCAGCTGCAATGAGAAACAAAGCAAAATATTTTCCCTGTAAGGCCATATCCTATATGGAACTAAACTGCAATCCCCCAGGCTTTCTAAGCAAAGATAATAGCTGTCTCACAGGGTCAATCATTTGACAGACGACGGAGAAAATAGCACTTTATTTCAGGCCAGGTGGGCCTGTGGTAGCTGGTATTGGTACTAGTGGTTTTATGGGTGGCATAAATCTTTATCAGGACAAACAAGACAGCAGGGAAAGAGGAAGACACAAGTTCCTTTAGGAGCAATAGTATGGTGCTAGATGGCAATATGCCATAAAATGTAAATTTATATATGATCTAAGATGACTACTTCTGGGTTCTCTTTTAGTGGAGAATGAACAGGCTTTTCTTGGATGCAGTCATCTGGAAGAGAATATTTACATTTCACCAATATTTTTGGGAAATAAAGGTGTCAATTTATCTTTAATGACTACAAAATAGGTGAAAAATCTAGCTCAAACATAAACATTGGCAGTCTAGGCAACAGAGGCCTGATTTAATTAGCTAAACATCAGGCAACAGAGGCCTGGTTTGATTAGCTAAATGTAGGCATCTACTGCAATCTGAGATGTTGCAGGTAGCTTGAGGCATTTGTGTGAGGGTGACACACAACTCTGTATATGTCATATATCTCAAGGAGATTTCAGCCATTCTGAAGTGGCAGCTTGAAACCAGGCAGATTCACAAAGTAGTTCTAAATGCCTATGACTAGATAAATTAACCAAGTCCCTGAATTTCTGTGGTATTAATACCACACTCTCTGGTTGCTAAGAATTGATTTAGATTGAAAATTCATGTCAATAATATTTAAAACTTTTCCATATTGCTAGTAGTCAGAGTTTGAGAGTCTGTTACTATGAAGTAGCTATTAGTTTGCACCTTTAATAATTAGCATTTGCAATCCATAATGAACATTTACACAGCACTCCACAAGTGGTTGTTCATATGTGCTTGTTCATGCAAAATTAATTTTGTATTTTGAGAGCCAGAATTTCAACTAGCTTATATAAATATAAATTCACTGGAATTGATGGAGTTTTCAAAGTTTATACCAAATGAGACTTGACACAGAATGAGGTTATGCAATACATTTTACCAGTGCAGCTTGATACTTTTGGTATGAATACTTAATTTGGTCAAGTGAGTGAGCAGAAGTCAGTTTTTCCAGTACTAATGAGGTTTTTATTTTCTTTGGACTGTGGTTACAAAATGACTTATGAGGTTCAGTGTTCTGCACCTGTCTTTCCTTCTCGTTGAGCTAGAAGTGCTAAGATCCCTCAGACAAGCTTTCCCACAAGAATTTGTTAACTCATGGCTTCTGGCTGGATGCTCAGGCCTTCCTCTAAGTTTTTCAGCTTCCTGGCTATCCTTCTTCACCACTGGATTTTTCTGGCTGTTGGCCATCACTAGTTCTGCTCTCTATTTCACCTCTTTTCTGTAATATGTTTTTTCTCTAACTGCTTATGGATAGGAGATTTATTTCTAAAACTTTCTCCTTTTTCTATTTCCCAAACTGATGATCAAGCATAAAAATTTATTTCAGGTTCTTTTCAGCTTGTCCCTTGACAGGGAGCAGCCAAAGGGTGGAGTGAATTTAATGAGAGAAGAATACACTATTCTCAGTTGGCCCAACACTAAAATGTGGCAGCAGCTATATTTGCTCTCAGTCTTTCTGGACTTTGAGAAGTTTGAGGACCGAATAGGAAAAACTGGCAGAAGTCTCTGAATGATATAAAAGTCAAAACAATGGGGTAGGTTGTGAAAAAGACTATATCACCTTTCAAATGTCCTTTTAGCAATATGGGAAGCAAACAGAACGCAGCTGCACCCTTGGAAAACAGAATGGATTAAGTTCTCTTTGGTTTTGCCATTTATTTAAAACAGATAGAAACTAATTTAGATCTCACAAACCTTGTTGGAACCAGAGACAACTTCATTAAAGTCAGCAAACACCTCAATAAAAATGGAAGTAAAAGGTAATACAAATTCTAACTAGACTCATAGAATCAGAATAGCCTGAGTTGTAAGGGACTCATCAGGGTCATAAAGTCCAGCTCCTGGTCCTTCCTGAACCCTCTCTGGCTGGTGCTGTGACCACTTCCCTGAGGAGCCTGTTCCATTGTCCAACCACTCTCCTGTGGTTGGAAGAACCCTTTTCTAACATCCAAGCTAAACCTACCCTAACACAGCTTCAGGCCATTCCCTCAGGTCCTGGCACTGGGTACCAGAGAGAAGACATCAGTGTCTGCCCCTCCTGTTCCCCTCAGAAGGAATTTTCAGACTGCAATGAGGTCTTCCTCAGTCTCTTCTTCTCCAGGCTGGACAAGTCAAGTGACCTCAGCCACCCCTCATACAGCTTTCTGTAGAGGCTCTTCCCCACAGAAAATCTTTAATAAAGATACCTGAGTCTTTAGTGCTGGAATGTGGTGTTCTCTTTGACAGCTGTCCATATTTAAAGCAAAATGAGAATACATCAGCTACCAAACCAGAAATCTCCACTCTTTTATATTTGTGTTTGATTATTTAAGCAAGCCATTAGGTAAAGGGTGTTGGGACATCAATACTGCTTCTATAGCTGAATGTTTATCAGAAAGAAGAAAGACCAGGCAAAAGCAGAAAAGTATTAGTAAAGCCATCAAAGAGCATGAGGGATGAAGGAAACATTTGAAATACAGACATGCTAGGGTGAACATGCAAAGGTAAGGGTTCACAGAGCACTCACACGGGGAAAAATACCAAAACTGTGACTTCTAGATACAATTAATATAAAATATTTTCAAGAGAACAAAATTTATCATTCTCCACTAGTTTTTACATCATTAGAGTTCATGGTGGATCCAATAAATAACATTTTTAAACTCAATGACAATTTCTAATAGATAGTAAGATCAGATACATTGTATTGCTGATTCACAAGGACAGATAGGATTAATCAGTGTTAATTTTTGTAATCTTGATATTTTCAGCTTGTCCCAGAATTAGGATATATTCAAAGTATTTAATTTCTTTCTATACAAAATCTAGTTTGAATGCCACCTTGCTCACCTTTGATGGATACAGCTTCAATATCCATGTTTAATTCTTACTTTATGCACTAGGGGGTTCCCTTTCCCTCCTATTATGTACACATTCCCAAGTAGTTTTAACATCCATATTTAAGCTAACAAGAAAAAAAAAACATCAAATGTGGTTTTGATTTGCTGCTATTTTAGGTAAGGGTATTTATTCAGCAAAAATAATTTTCACTATATGAAGAATTTAAACTACAATCCTGTCTCTGATAGAAGTATATGTAACATTATCCTGTATTTTTATTTTTCTCATTTACATATAAATATGTTTTAAATTTCTTGAGCTGTATGCAATTGAAATTTTCTAAAATAAATTATATTTTATACACTTACTACTTACTTGTGGATATAATTTTTTTTAAATCTCAAACAAAAACACCAAGAAGATAGAATTATAAAATTTTAATAAAGTTATAGTAAAGTAAAAAACATAGGATAAATAAATATGGCAGAGTAAATATGACCTCCTTCTTGTTTTACAGATTAAAATCAAGCGACTGTAGATTTTAAAACAGCATGTCATTGTGGTTTCTTTTTGAAATTTAGAAAAAACTAATCATTCAAACTGTATGTGCTATAGCATTATATTTATAAACAATTATTATACAATACAGCAGAGATTTTGTTTGGGTGGATGGGCAGTAATGTCATCAGTGTTTTGTGATGTCTGTAAGGGTTGAGACTAACTTCTGTTTCATTATAGACTTTACACTCGTAGAAATTTCTGTCTTGCATTCGGAATATGGCAGTAAAGGGAATTTTTTAGAAGACTTTGGGAAAGGGTAAAACTCTAAAGACATGCAATGTTGGTCCACTATCTTACAATATCTTACTAATAAGAGTAGCAGTTCCATTCAAATCTTCTGTTACAACCAAATTTCTGAAACATTCATGCATTATTTATAGTAGCAAGGTAGGTTGTAGTATAGTGATCCATTAGTTAAACACACTTCTGTTTCTTGTTGTTTCTGTCTTTTCCATGCACCCAAGTCTAGGATGATCTAAGTAGGATTCAGTGACAGACTGAAGATATCTGTTATATATTGTGTATATGTATCAACTCAACAGACACATAGCTAATACAGTAATTTAGAGGCAGATAGCTTTCCAGTTGAAAACATCTAGGTGTTTTTGTTAGGGTGAGCTAAATATTTCTCCAGCCTCTACTGGCTTCTTAATTACATTTGTATTTTGATCACAGAGTAAACTGGACATACCAGACTACACAGGCAAAGATACTACTGTATCTACACTTAGAACCTGAATCATCTTCCTGAAGTGTTTAAAGTACTGTCTTTTCCTGTCTAATTTCAGATAGGAAAAAGTATCATGGGCTTAGTTACTTACATGTCATACATTCAGTGCCACTTGCAAAGATGCAGGTATCTGTCCTGGTTTTGGCTGGCATTGTAGGGATACTGTCCAGGACTTCTGCATGGACCTTGCAAATATGGCAAAGAACACACAGAAATCTACTCCCCTCCAAAGTGGAAGCTGGATCCATATGCTAAATTCTCTCATAAAGTAGTAGTTGTCTCAATATAAGCAACTTAGTAAAGCACTAATTTTCTTGTAAGTGCTAAAAAAAAAAATTTATTTATTTCAATGAAACAAGGAGTAGCTGCATCTAGATTTACCTCTTGGGATGTGATACAGTGTGCTCTGCAGAGAGTGTCTTCATCCATGCTGTGCTGGAATACATAAATCCTGATGCTAGAGACCACGAGAAAGGTCCTTTTGCAAACAATAATGCACTACAGGTTGTTTGTTGCCCACAATGTCTTCTTTCTAATAAAGGCCCTAACAGTGTTATCATCAGGCCTGGAACTGATAAGCCTTCCTGAGTAGTCCAAAGTCATCATAGCCAAAATAATTCTGATGACATCATAAATATGAAAGATAACTTCTCTTTATTGTTTTTATATGTCAAAAGGAATCATAAATCATTTTAGTAAAACCAAGTTTTCTTAAACAAAGATGATGCATATCTATACCAGAGCAGTTATTCTTCATATCTGTAATTATAGACTAAAAATTGGCAGTGTAATGCAACATAGATTTCCATCGCTTCTACGTCTGAATAGCTTGCTTTTGCAATTGCTCCAGCTACAATGACATAGTAATTTGCTAAGCTAATGCCAGATGCTTGTGCTTGTCAGTTCTACTTTTAACATTAAATCTTTGTTGGTTCATTTTCTGTCTAATTTTGTAACCTTAATTCCTATCTTATTACTTTAAATATGTAAATAATTTAAATCTCATGATTTCAATCATTATATTTCTTTGCAGTTTCTAACATGTTACTATTTGTCAATTAACCAGCTTGCTTATGACTTGTAACCTTATAAAATTGTTAATGTACTTAACATCACTTTTAAAAGTATCTCATTTCATTTGCAGGGCCATGAAAGGAAGATACACATATGTTAATTAACCTTGGCTCAATTCACAAAACATGATTTGATAAACAGCAGTAACTTGATCAGCTGAAGTAGTCTGAAAATATTCTGAAACCCTGTTGATATAGACAGAAATATTTCTGTGAATGTGGTTTATAGAATAAAGGTCCCCACCTATTTGTTTGGTCCCTCTTCTGAATATTACTACCGTGAGAGCAGAGCCAGCTATATGTATGTTTTCTGTTCTTCTTTTGCCTCAGTACAAAGTCAAGTGACCTTATTTGTACAAATATTTACATCTTTGGATTTTCTGGTGGGTTTTACTTTGTATTTTATTTTAAAAGCAACAAAATTAACTTCAGAGAGCCTATGTAGTACCGGTGATGAATAAACCATATGAAGAAGTGTGTTTTCTAAAGCAATGAGCGCCATATGCAAAAAAATTTATTAAAACAAGAATAAAGAAAAGACAAATATGTACTAATCAGGACATCATCTAGAGAATGTGAGTCTCTGCATACCTAATCAATGAATCTACAGATATCCATGCATGTATATTGACTTTTCCATTAATATGAAATTCATTATATTGATTAATATATTTAATCATTATCCTTGTCCATTCAACTAGCATCCACCTGACATTTACCAAATGAATACCATTAAAACCTTAGCACTTGAATGAATGTGTTTCCATTAAATTTGCATATTTATACAGCAGGCATAATTTCATCACAAATTTCATTAATATTTTTCTTACAGGAAACACATAAAATAAGCATTTTGTGCACTGTTCATGAGAACAAATTCCTCTGAGTAGAATGAAAGATTTAAAAAATAAAAACTGTATTATTGAATTCCATTGCCATCTCTATGATTAAATGTATTTTGCAGCAGGAGATACTTTTCAGTTTTTTTAATTAGTATGTGAGAAAGTGAAGAAAATTAGGACAAGATAATCTTTTTTTATGCCAAAATTTGTAAAGGTGTACTTAAAAAACATGTTCTGTTTCTATAACTGTATAAGACTCTAACTGTAGACTTTCAATAATACTAATGTTCAAACTGAAGTGTCCTGAAATTATTCCATTTCAAAGTCATAAAATTTCTAAGCACCACCAGTTTAATAGTAAAAGTATCTGAGAATTATTAAAGGTCTTCATATGTTTTAAATGTGCTTCAGCTCAGAATCAATAAAGCTAGACAATCTCCTTCTCCAACACATTTTTAAGAGTCATTTTTTAAAAGGCAGCATAATCTTACCCTGTGATGCCTGTTATACAATCATGTGTTTGACTGTCTATGTGGTCCCATCCTTTATTTGACAGTCACATGTAACATGGTTAGCATACATTACAATTGATTTCTATTATAATCACAACAATCCAAGCTTCTTAGCTGGTTTAAATTGGTTTTGTTTTTGGTTTGGTTTTTTTCTACAGGGGCCAGTGAACAAATATTGACTTCAATGGGGCTAATTTGATTTATATTTTCAGAAGTCTTATCCCACTATGTGGAAATAAATGTTATTACAACAAATTCTGTTACCACTTCATTTGGCCCCAAGAACCCTTTGTTGACCATAGTAAATACTTTCCCTTATTGATATCTCTTCCTAATTTTTAATCAAACAGATACATTTGGAAGTCTATGGTAACTTAAGAGGTGTGCATGAGGATATGTTCCTTTTAATGATCTCATTTAAAATGTTGCCAGTCTCTTAGTATTAAGTTATTTATATGTAACTTCGAATTTTTACACTGTAATACACCACCATCAATATCACAACTTAGATAAAAAGGATTCCATCTAATTATTTTCCAAAATTTTGTGAATCATATGAAATTTTCCTTAAGCAAATATGCATTTACACAGTAACATTTGACTTGAGCACTGTAGCAGATTTCAAATATTTAAAAAAGCTTTGCATTTCACTGTTCAGAAAGTTTTGGCCTAGGGAAACAAGGTCCTACAAGCTCTCTAAGCTAGACAATAAGAAGATATTTCAGAGAAGGGTGAAGGCAGATGTGGGAATGATTCACAGGAAAGACAGACTATCTTTCTGATATTCTGATATATCCTCCTCCAAGGGAAGGACTCTTCTCTAAACCTGCATTCTTCTGAAAATGAATGCTTGTCTGTGTTGAAATTCTCAAATATAGATGTAATCAAATCATTTGTTCTGGAAATATACCCTCAGAAGTCTGAGGAATGCCTATTTCAAACGGTCTGGATACCATCTAGTACTGCATTGTACTCCATAACTTAGAAATTTCTGGTTATGTAATTTTTCCAAAATTGCTAAAGCAGGAAATTTTAAAGACACAGCTAAAACTGTCACAATCTTGGAAACAGGTGCAAAACAAATCAGAAATCAAATATAACTCCACCAGGAACCTTTTAGCTATTTAATTCATCTAAGGGTGAGTGTAAAGGAAAAGCATGGGAGCTGACGAATGAAACTAAAAAAAGGATTATGGCCAAAAAGTAAGTTACAAACAAGTGATTAAGTAAGTAAACTGTAGAATCATAGAATGTTTTGGTTGGAAGGAACCTTAAAGGTCATCTGTTCCTAACCCCCTGTCATAATAACTCACAGACTATTTGACAACTTGGTTTGTTGTTGGTCAGTAATAGAGATGGATCCATCCTCCCACACTAAAGAATCCACGAAACACAGTCTCCAGACACTGATGCTCTTGGGATCCTAAGGAATAAATGCTAATGGTTATAAAGACCACTTAAAGAACCCACAGAAACACTGGAATGAGGTAATGAAGAGTAGCATTTCTAAAATCTCGGTAATAATAAGGTAACCAAAAATAGACACCATAGAGACTAATCAACAGCTGTGTCTGAAGTGTAATTTCCTTTCTGTGTGCTCTAACAAGTCAATTGCATATGGGTGATTTAGCAGACTTGTTATATCTAACAAAACTTAGGATTCCATATCAGATGAAACAATAATCGATTTGTACCTATTTGAAAATGTACATGTAATACTATTATTAATAATTGAATCATGAAAATTTATCAGTGAAGCTCTGAGGGTTACCCTTGCTTGAGAGTATTGTGTTATATGAGGTTTTTATTAACACTTTGTCCAACAGAGCAAAAAGAACATCTATAATAATGTCTCAAGAGTGGTTGTAATCATTTTTAAAACAATTCAGAAATATTATTAAATTAAATTAAGAATCATTTTGATAACACCCTCCAATTTCACCTCCATTTCAGAATTCTATAGTTTAAAAAATAATTTTCGTACAATGTCTCCTTAGGGAGTTGTGTCATGTTATTTTAGTGACACAATGTGACACAATGACTGCTTTTTAGTCTGATGCTTTATTGTCCCTTATTGCAAGAGTAAGGAGGAAGGGACCCAGAGTTGAAATTAATTTAGGTTCTGTCCGTGTTTGGCTGGATGTGGATGACTGGATGACTTCAGTTTTCCAATAAATTTTGTAAAGTTCTGAGTGAAATTGAGACAATGTTTTTTCTATTACTACTTTCACATCCATGGAATAGTCTACTTCTCAGTAAAAGGCTTGTTGAGATGCAATTCTCAGATCAACATTATATCATTTACATTTGCATCTGGCCCTGAAATGCTACTGTTTGCATCGATGTTGCAGTAAATGGAAACAGCTTCAAGAGGGCAGGAGGATCTTTACATGAGTCAAAACCTATGAATTGTGGAGATAATTAGATGTTTTGTTCCTTTGATAGACTTTGTGCTATGGAAGGTGTTGGCTGAAGAAAATCAAATCATGCTTTGCTAACAGTGGGTTCTGTATGATTTCCCTCAGGAGTGAGGAGTGTCGGTGTTCATTGGCAAGGTAGGAACTACCCCACGTGAGAATACTTCATGTGAGAATCCTGGTGGGGTAAGTTCTTAGCTGTGGCTCCCAGATTAACAAGTAGCTTCAAGGATGGAAGAAAAACACATACTTGAAGAATATCAGCTGTTAACTCCTGTATTAGATTGAACACATTAGGAACCATTTGATAGTGAAGAAGCTAATTGAAATATTTTTAATTGTACAGTATTCACAGGCATTTCATAGATCCCAATAGGTCAAAGATTCTAGTAGCTGCATTTGCACTGAGGATGTGGAAATTTAATTTTTTAATGTATCAGATAGCACCAAGAAAGATTAAAATTCATTGCTGCATTATATTTCTGTTAACTTATTTTCATTTGAAAATGCCCAGTTGTAATTATAAATAAAACCCCCAACAATCTTAAATACTGATAAAGAAAAACAGAATGCATAGACAGGGCAGGATAACTAATGAGTTCTTTCCATGCCACACCCCATGTCAAGAGCAAAATATTTTCCTGGTTTTGACTGATAATCTGTATACTATCAAATCAGGAAAGGGAAAAAAAAAACATAAAAACCCCTGAAACACTAGGTGAATATTAAGGGGGAAAAATCCCACATTTATGACACCCTGTCAATCATTCAGTCCTCTAGAATGGCCTTCAAACTGTGAATGCAAGAGGGACTTTTCAGAAGGCACTAAATGATCTAAACCACATTTTGAGAATTTAAGACATCGTCACATATTCAGATGACTTCATTCATTTCCATAAAACATCGGAAGAACATCTGGCAAGAGCGGAAAAGCTTCTAAAGCTTTTTAAGGAGAAATGGTTGAAACTTGGGAAAAACAAATGTCAGTTACTGAGGGATCACATTACCTTTTAAGGATATGCATGTTCTGAGGAATGGCAGAAGCCTCAGCCACAGAAACTGGATATTGAGTAATACTGAGATAGTTCCTGGAAAAATGGGTACAAAATCTTATTCAGATTCTTGAAGACATGAAAAATTTTCCAAAACAGCCAACAGAAAGCAGCTTTCTCATGAGACAAAAACATCAGAGAACTTTTTATTTGTTGGGAAGTTCAAAGTCCATTTTTTTTTCAATTCCTGAAAGTATAGTAGCAGCTTGTAGAAACTGGTGATTTTCAGACATTAATTTTTTAGAGTATTAGCTGACTAAAATAGCTAAGATGCTGAATACCAGATTTTTAAAATAGAAAAAAAATGTAACAAAATTAAGTACCCAAATATATAATCTGAACTTTGAGGATCCCTCAAAGGTATATTCAGTAAAAACTATATGAATCAGGTCCATGAACTATAATTCCTTGTGGTCTGTACTTAAAACACACAGGCTTGTGGAATGGCATACAAACCACGTAAAAAGAGTTGCAATGATGAGTTATCTTGGAAAATACAATGACACAGGTTTCCTGTTGACTGAAGACAATGAGATTAGAGGCATGAGGTTCAGTGACGGTATTCAAGAAAAGTAGGCTTTGGAAACAAAATGGAAAGATTTTGCCAGTACCAATTTTCATAATTACACATGCAACAGAATGTGACATTGTTGTTGTTGTCAGTGGTATACACAGAAGAGAGCTGGAAAATCCTCAGGGTCTATGATAAAAGTACGATTAGAGGCACTGGGGTGGGTACTCTGAATGCCAGATACCCACCAAATCTCCCTATCTCTGCAGCTGGACAGAGAACAGAAAATATAGCGAAAGGTTCATGAGTTAAGGGCCAGGAGACATTGCTCACTGTTCACAGTCATGGGCAAAACAGACTGAACTTGGGGATATTAATTGATTTTATTACTAAAAAATCAGAGCAGGATAATAAGTGTCCTAGGCACTTGCCTGTACGTTCCACATACCTTTCAACTATCCAGCCTCGTGGGAGATCTGTGTATTATTCTTAAATAGATTAACCCTAAACAAGACCTGAAACACTTTCAGAAGACTTAGCAAAAGGACCATGCTGGTTTGAGCATCCCAGGAATATTCAAAATTCTCAAGAGCAATTGTAATTAGCCTGGAGGAGAAGATGGAGATGGAAGGAGGTGTCTCCCCCTTAGGTTGGCTTGGAGAAGGCATAATTATTAATAGCTTCCAACAGATGGCTCCCGAAGTACAGAGATGACAGCAATGCTGATTATAAATACCAGATCAGTTTCATGACATGTAATTCTATCATACCATAAGACACTGTTACAAAGCACAACAACAGGATGGCCTTAGCTCAGTTCCCCTGAGTGATAAACAGCACAACAGGGATCATATACTGCAAGTAAAGTATTACTTCTACTAATTTTGAGAAAAAACATACAAGCTTTATGAGAAAATAAATCAACACTGTGACCAGCAGCTCTTAAATGAAAATAAAGTGTGCTTATAATTTTTTTCTAATTCTTTCCACTCATTTGTTCTTAGCTCAAACTGTTATGCCCCACCTTGAGGACAGGAGGTTGTGACATGGTTTAACTCCAGATGGCAAATAAGTATCATGCAGCCCTTTGCTCACACTCACCCCACAATGGAAAGGGAAGGACAATCAGAAATTAAAATGGCAAAACGTGTTGTTTGGGATAAGAGCAGTCTAAAATTTGAAATAAAGTAAAATATAATTATCATCATCCTCAACTTCTTCATCATTCTAAAGTAATGGAAAGAATAAGAGAACCCAAGAATAAGTGTTGCACAATTTCTCATGATCCATTGACAAATGCCCAACCCATTCTGGAGTAGTAAATGTGCCCTTCTAGGCAAATCCTCCCCATCTTACACACTGAACAAGATTTTCTCTGGTATGGAATATCCCTTTGACCAGCTCAGCTCAGCTACACACCCTCACAGCTTTTTGGTCACCTTTTCATTGTTAAAGCATGAGAAACTGAAAAGTCCTTGACTTAGGGCAAAAACTACTTATCAACATTATTCTCATAACAAAGCAGAAAACTACTGCATTGTATCAGCTATTAGAAAGAAAATTAACCCTATTCCAGCTAAAAATAGGACACCACTATAGAAATAGTGGCAGAAAATAGAGAAATTCATGTTAACCTGTACCTGAAGGCCATGATCAACAAAATCAATAAAATTTTTGAAAGTTGTTTTGAAATTCCAATTTAAAACTAAAAAAACAGAAGATAGGGAGAATAGACATTTAATAAATATTGGTACTGGAAATATCTGGAATCTGATATGGATTTCACCTGAACCATTATCCTAAACAGCACTCATAACTTCTGGAAAGAAGCAGGCATTTTGTGAGGCCTAGATGTTTAACACAGGAAAGGTGCCTCACGTCTTTAAAGACCATATCTCTAAAACTGTCTCAGAGAAAGTTAAGTCCTATTCCTGTTACTTGAAGTAGTCTTCCATTACCTAGTAGAACTGCAAAATCCAAAGTACAGATATTAAACAGCAGGCTAGACATTCTAATGCAAAAAGATCTGGAAAGCTCTTTTTGGCTAGTGAATGCCAAACAAATCAACCCTATTATCAGATGTAAAATAAAACAATCACTTTGGGATTGTAAATGAGCTTTGTTGCCCCAGAAAACTGAAAAAAAAAAAAAAAGATACTGAAAATGGCTTCTCAATGTACAATAGTATTTAAAATGTCAGCATAACATTATGAGTCTGAGGAACCAAACAAAGGGCATTATGACCATAGAATATTAAACCTGTTAAACCAGGGCTTGCTCTTCAATACAAATACTGTGTGATGTTCTTCATTGTCTCAATATGTGCAAGGTTACAAACACAGAAACTATCTGGTCATAATAGTAATCATTGCTTTGGAAAAAATTTCATGAGAACAATCTCTAAAAAAAGACTGAGCAATTTTCCATCAAACATGAATGAATAATATAAACACCTACTTTATAAACACCTACATGATAAGTGCTAAAGGACAAGAAAAAAAAATGCAAGAGAAGATACTTGGGTTGATATTGTTCCTAATTAAACATACTAATGGCAAAAATGGGAGGATATGGTATAAACAATAGTTTCTCACAAGGAGCAGATCTATATCTGCAAACAAGATATCCAGGTATCCAGAACTTAGAAAAACCTGAAAAAAATTGATCAGCGATGCTTGTGAATCAAGAGTGCTCAGGGAATAGTAAAATTCATTCCATATATACATAATAGAGGGTATTAATAAATACTCTACTTCAGAGTCTAAGCTGGTCCAATTGTTCTAGAGGAAGTAGAGCTTTTTGCTAATTCTTAAGTGTTTGGAACTGTTCACAATGACAAGGAAAGTAGATTTTCTGGAAAGGATTTCTTTAAACCAATCTGGTAATAACTTTGATGCAAGAAAAGTAAGACATGCATGAACTGCTCCACAGGCCATTGTAGGAGGTAGTCTGCCTGAGACTGGAGACACTAGAATTATGTTTACTAACCAGAAATGAAATCACAGGAGTCTGGGAACTCTGTATGCATCATTTCTGGCCTCCACAAGATGTGCTCTATGTATTCATCAAGCCTGTTCTGTGAATCTGCAGACTCTCTTCTTTTTCAGCATTCTCACTTAAGAGCTGTTCTGACACCATCCAATGTAGTTTTAGTCTTTTAAACAATGTTGTAATATAACAGAAATGCAAGAATACTGTTAGGATATAGATATATATATATATATATATATATATATATATATATATATATATCTCCACATGGAAGTAACTACCTGCCAGATCATTCGAAGAGCACTTCAGGAGAAATAAACCATGATTATACAGGGTCACCCAGCTGTTCCAGAAAAAAGAGTCAAAGGAAAGAGGAGGTACTCCACAGGAAGGCTCATGTACAAGTAGTATCTTTCCCAGTACAGCTGTCAGTCATCACAACTCAATTTAGATTTCTATTATGCTCTGTTACACTACTCTTACCAAGATTATGGGCTGCAACCATACACAACTCACAAAATATTCAATAGATCCTAAACCCAAACTTTATTTTCCTAATCTTAAATCTCTTGTCCATAGCCCTGAGTTACCACTTTATAAATATAATTTTGTTTAAATGATGATGAAATTTATATCATCCCCACCCAGGTAACAATGATTGCCATAAAAAATGAGATACTGTTAAAATAAAGTGTGTGCTTTGCAAGTGAGTTGTTTTTACATTCAAAATGGGTTCCTTCAAATAACAGATAAAAAAGAGGAGACCTTAGATTAGAAATGATATTGTTATTCTTCTTGGACATATCAACGATAAAGAACGATGGTGGAAAAGAATGAAGATAAACTATTAATTACTAACTTTGTCTTAAAATTAGAGCAAAACTTCTAACTATATGGAGACAAGGAACACAGTTGTTTTGGAGGGATGCAGATGTATCTATTAATTTATATTTATTTAGTATTAGAAAATTATTTATTTTAGTTTTGTGTCCCAAAGAACTCTATTAGTGTAATAAAAATTAGGACAGACTTCAGATACAGCTAGGAAAATGCAATGAGGAGTTGGTGAATGAAATTTTGAATACATGTATATCCTAGCTTTTATTATACTTTTAGGAGAGTAAAAAATCAACATAATCTATTTGAAAAGAAAAAAAGAGACATATTCCTCATTAGATTGTTGGGCTTTTAAAATACTTTTTTTAATTTTACTTTTTTTTTTTTGGTCAGAAAATATGAGTTATTTATTTTATATATCATAGGTATTTATTTAGTTTATGGTGAGTGAAAAACATCTTTAAAGGAAAAGAAAGGATTTTTAAGTTCCATATTTCCTGCCCAAGTCTTCAGAAAATAGTTTTTCAAGTATGAAATATGGTATTTGGCATAGCTGGTGTAAGTATTTATACTGTTTGAGGGCAAAAGTGAAGTTACCTTATTTTTAGCTACAGTCTTCCATATTTTGGGACAGTAACTACTCTTCTTATTCTTTCTGCTATGACTAAAATCAAGTCAGACATTTTATATCTTATCTTCTAATATGAATTAATTTGAAGGTGTGACTCTGAACATGAGGGTAGTCATATAAAGCAATCTATAACTTATTTGTGGTGCTGCTAATGATCTTCTTTGTCCTTTCTGCATCTGTTTTATTCTCCCTGGATGAGCATTGTTTTCTCTGTTGCACACACTTAAGATAAAGGCTAGAGTTCACTTCTACAGCTAGTCTATTGACCTTTTTAATTTTTTTTATTTAAATTCAAATAAAATTCCAGAGAAGATCAATCACTGCAGTACCATTCACAAAAATGTGTTCTGTTCCTGTAGCTTCAAATAAACATATGCAATTTGCAGAAATCAATGCACTACAGAAACTAAACCTCATGTAAATTTTATGAAGTTCTTGAATTCCCCAAGTACATCATGTAACACTACTAAGCAGTGTGCAAAAACTGTTACAGCTGAAAGTA
Source organism: Molothrus aeneus (assembly GCF_037042795.1). Taxonomy (NCBI): domain Eukaryota; kingdom Metazoa; phylum Chordata; class Aves; order Passeriformes; family Icteridae; genus Molothrus; species Molothrus aeneus. Next base: position 69,758,801 of record NC_089647.1, on the reverse strand, counting down.
AAACCATTCAGTATGTGAAACATGAATCCTTGTCTTCTTTGTAATTCAGAGCATTCAGGGCCTCCATTCTCCACCTGATACCCACAATTACAAAAGAGAAATCAAATCTTGAGGACTGAGGAAATGTTGAACCTATGGTAGATGTTGTTAAGCTGCCCATATGACTTCCAATCACTATTGTCGGCATTAATTGAGAGCCCTGATGCCCACAAAGAGGAATCTAAAACATCATCTGGCTTTTGGTTCAAAAAGTTCATGAAACTCACTGTCAAGTAGCAGACTGACTGTAGCTGATGGATGCAGAGAGATACCTTAAAACATGGTGTTTGTGGTGAAACTCCTAGAGGAGTCCTTAGCCTCCTTAGCTTTTGTGATGTCCTAGTGTTAACTGAAAATGCAAGGAATAACCAGTCATTCCCTTTTTTCCCCATGGTCACAAGTGATAAATTGGATAGCGAGTTACATTGGTTTTATGAAATACCAAGATCTTCCTGGCATGGAAATTCTCTGTTGCTGCCTATGCCACTTTTAGAACTGTTTTTCAACACCTTCACAGGATCTTCATCACAGTAGAGGGCTGCAGACTCATGTCTGAAACCTATTCAATAAAATAAGATGCAGTTGTTTGGAACAGCATCAAACTCTAAATGTCTGTCTTATCAGTGCATGCCAGCCAAAAAAAAAAAAAAACCCACATACAAGGACTGAGAAACCCAGGACACTCAAATTAATCCCAGAATTAAACTGGTTTTCTCTCTAACGATGTATTTGTAGAATACATTAATTTTCATTGCAGTCTTCTGCTAAAAAAAACCCAGCCACTACAAGTGCTGAGGCAAAATACAGCTTATGAGGATCTTGCAAATACTTAAACTCTAAATGTGCCTTAAGCAGAAACAAACCAATATCCTGCATGTGAAATGAAAATATATTTCTCCTTTGTGAATAGTTAGCTGGAGCCAAGAACACATCTGTTATGAGGATTCTACCTCGTTTTTATTCTCTGCATTCTTGAGAACAAAAGGTTAAAAAAATCATTTACAAATGTATATCTGCAAAGAACTTTGTATTATTTATTTGCTATTCTATTTAAAGTATTCTCTACATCTGCTGTTTATCATTAAGTTCACTAACATAAAACTGAATCTGCCCTGAGGTGATAATCTAAAAAAGGGGCATTAGTGAGAGAAAATGTTATGGGAATGACAGAAGAATGCAGCTATATATTTTGATGAACAGTGAGTGTTCAGTGACCCAAGACAGAGGAAGCTATAAATGATTCATAACTTTGAGAAATTCTGTAGTTTCAGTAATTTAAGACATAGAGTTCTGTCTAATTAAAAGTAAGTACAGTATCTATTCTAGTCTTTGCTCTTTTATTGGGTCCTGGCTTCAATAAAATTATTTTCATGTGATGAACATTGCTATTTTAAGGGCCTCTGTATGGTGTTTTCATTGATTTATTATTATCTGATTTGCACATTGAAAACAATTGCTCTCAGGAGAATTACAATGGAATTTGATTCAGATGTAAATAAATAACAGAAGAGCCCTGAGATCTCAGCACAGTTTGCTTCTTTTTGTAGAGCTTTACAGATTTCCCAACTTGCCAGAAAATATTTTTCAAACCTAAAAACATAAAATTATAATTTTCTCTCACTTTTTTTTGCTTTTGTTGGTTTTAACATAGATAGATACATTATTTATATAATGAACAGTTGCCTTTGACTTCGGGAATATGGTTGTCCTTGCAGTCATTCCTCTTTTAAAGGCAGACGGGATAAATATTCCAATTCTCTCAGCTGATACCTGGAAATAATACCTTTTTGCTATTTGCTATAGAAATGCCCTGATTCTGCAAATATGTGCACACATAAATGTATTTAAAACATTTCAAAACTGTTTAAAGCTAAACATATAGAAAAAACTCAGATGTCTTAAAATCTGCCACTTGTAATTTCTAGACGTTTGGCATTCTGAATCTGGATGCAGATACATTACAGAGGTAATCAAGAAAACTTCTAAGTGCTGGCCAGGGAACTGCAGAGCTAGGTAGAAGGAAACCTGAAATCCCAAACATCCCTAAGAAGGAGGAAATTGAATGAGACTGCCAGTGGGTTCTTCTGACTGTCAGAAATTGATAACTATGTCCTGGAAAAAGTTACCTAGAAAAGTATAAAAAACAACCAACCAAAACTAAGATTCAAACAGTATTTGTGGATATTGTTTAGTCAAAAAATGGCAGTTTAAAGGAAATTACTGTAACAGAGTTCAGAAGTCTGTAACTCCAGTTGAGGAGCAATAACTTTTTTAATACCTTGAAACTGATAAAGTAAGGTGGAATTTGATGTGCTGGAGTGTAGGAAGGCTCTACAAAGGGATCTGGACATGCTGGTTTGTAAGTCAAAGCCAGTTCTATGAATTTCAACAAGGTGATGTGCTGGATCCTGCGCTTGGGTCAAAACAGTCCCAGGCAGTTCTACAAGCTGGGAGCAGAGATACTGGAAAGTGGCCCAGCAAAAAAGCACCTGGGGGATCTGGTCAGTAGCCAGCTGGACATGAGGCAGTGTGTGCCCAGGTGGCCAAGAGAGCCAGTGAGATCCTGGCCTGTATCAGCAAGAGTGTGGCCAGCAGGACCAGGGCAGTGATTGTCCCCCTGTACTCAGCACTCATGAGGCCACACCTTGAATCTTGTGTTCAATTTTTGGCCTCTGACTACATGAAAGTCACTGAGGTGTTGGAATGTGTCCAGAGAAGAATGAATCTGATGAAGGGGAAGGAGCGCAAGCCTTACAAGGAGCTGGTGGAGCTGGGATTGTTTAGCCTGGAGTGAAAGAGGCTTGGGGTGGGGGGTGATCTTACTGCTCTCTCCAACTCCCTGAAAGGAGGGTGTAGCCAGGTGGGGGTCAGTCTTCTGTCTCTGGTAACAAGCAACCGGACAAAAGGAAGTCTCAGGCTGAGCCTGAAGACTGAATTTTAGGAAAAAATTCTTCACAGAAAGGCTTGCCCATCATTGGAGCAGGCTGCCCAGGGAAGTGGTGGAATCACCATTACATTTAAAAATACATAGTTGATGGCACCTGGGGACATGGTTTAGTGGTGGACTTGGCAGTGCTGGGTTAATGGCTGGACTTGATGTACCTAAAGGTACCTTCAAACCTAAATGATTCTGTGATTCTGTTTGAACAAGTATGTTTTTTGATTGTATAATTAATGATCTTACGTTTGCTTATATCCCTGTATAAAATTTTATTTCTTCACCTTGGGTGAAAACATTTTTCTAAAGCTTTACTGATTCAGCTCTATTGATGACATTTGGGTGTGAGATTTTATGAGGGTGGAGAGAGACTAGAACTCTGAAATGCTGCAAGTTGCAAAAACTTTTCATTGATGATAGTTTCCTCTTATTGGTACCTCCTCTAATCACAGATATCCTCTGATTTTCTCCAGCAAGTCCTCAGTTAGTTTTCTCATTTTTCTCAGCTAGTTTTCTCATTTTTTCTTTCCCACGTCTTTTGAAGCTACTACTAGGCTAGCTTTATTAAAATTGAGATGTTGAAAGAGTAGATATGAAGAAAATTATAGATAACAATGCTAATAATATGATTTCTGTAAAAAATCTTTCTGCAACTGACAATTTTTGGTATGAGTTCCAGCACACGTTGCATCCCACAGGGGCAGAGTGGAATGGCACAGGATTGTGACAGGGACCACTGAGAGCCTGCAGAACCTCTGGGAACCACTGAGGCAAGACTAGAGCCCAGCTTGGATATCCCATTACAAGCATTTGGATGTGAAGAGCACAAGGTGGATGGGAAAAGAAATAATGAGCTGGGAAAGGTAGAAGATAAGTTAGAAAAATAGATCCAGAGTTTAAGATAGTTTAAGGCTTTATGTATCATCCAAAAAAATCAATACACATTCAGAAGTCATGTACTTTATGGTACTTAAGGTCTATTTTATCCAAGAAGGGTTGTCTTGGTGTCCTGAAAAACTTTTATCATTGGAATGATTTCAGCCTTAGAGACTTCACAACTCACCTACAAAACATTTGTTCTACAAGACGTAAAATTTGCCTTCCAACTAGCAGCCTGTCTTGGGGAGAGGACGTGAGTGAACTATCATTTACCAGTGCCTGGGTGGGAGGTCTAGGCAATAGGTCTTCAGACATGAGGGAGTAGATTAACTTCTTCATCTCCCTGCTTTTTTACTAGCCCCCTTTGAAAGCACCATTGGCGCTATTCCTAGAATTAAATAGACAATATGAGAATCCCACTGCAGCTCGGGTGTGGGTCAGAGGGCTTGAGGAATATTCCAAGAGCTGAATAGCTGTATACATATGCCACTACGAATAATGCAGTTTCCTATAGACTTTGAATGCTTCCCTGGTTTGTTAGAGGATACTGAAAAAAAGGATTCTGAAAAATGTTCAGAAGTCTATAAATTTCTAATACTGTTTTATCATGGTTAATAAGTATCAAAATCCATTCATTAATTTAATTCCCTGCTCCTAAAATTCCTTTTTGGCAACCTCTTAAGACATCATAATGATGACTTTGGGGTTTTTTTAAACTGTAAATTCTCTGCTTCTTTTTCAGTATACAAAATAAATCTCAGGTATCATCTGACATGTACAAGAAACATTGCAACAACTCTTACAGTAAACCAAGGCTTGGTTTAGAGTACTTTGGTTGGTGAAAGAGAAATTATTTAGTCTGAAAACTTTATTACAGATTAAGCAGAAAGAAGATGAGGGAGCAATTAAAATATTTAGATTCTTTAAGTTTCAGATTCTCCAAATCCTTCAAGGTCAGTAAAGAGAAGACTAAGATTAATTCCAGAAGTTGTCTTCAATTAAGTAATCGTAAAAGGGTTACAAATACACTTTCAAACATGATTCTCATAAGAGAATAAAAGAGTGGCCTCTGATTCTAATAGAGGTTGAGTACTAAATATAAAATATAAATATTGCAATATTAACAGCTGTATAGTTGTGGAAGAGATATCAGGTAGGTATTAGGTACATTTTAAGGTATAATTAGCCTGCACAGTACAGTCCCATGCAGAAGTACTTGAGCTATTATGAGAATGACAACCTAATTGTATTGTGTCATTTTTTAAAAACTGATCTGTCTTATAGAGATAATTGTATTAAAGTAACAAATATCCTGTACCTTGTAAAATCATCAGTTCAGTTTAAAATAAATCTGTCCTGGCTCACTGACATTCAGAGCACAATAAAGACCAAATGCTTTGGTATTTACAAATAATTGAAACGACTAAGTTTGAATAGTATTCTGTGAATAAGTATTGGTCAGCCTTGCTGGATAGAATATGGAATAATACCTAATATATGTATACACAGGCCCAGCTAGTTTTGGATTAATGTTACAGACATCCTCTTGAAGATTCCTACATTTTATGGGAAACAATGAGGCCTGAATTCTTTCTCCCTCAACCATCTCATTTTGCAAAATAATTGTTGTAAATTTTGCTTACAGATATTACATTATGTTCTTGTGAATAGATGTCATCATTCATCTGAAGGGGGTGGTAAGCATGGAAGACCATATAGTGATAGGGAGAAATTTTTAATTACTTTTACTGTAAAAATCTCTTGCCAGAGTTTGAATCAACTCCCATTCAGCCCCATTACATAACTTGATGAAAATTATTTTGTTCAAATATATAAAATATATAACTCACCTATTCTTAAAGAAAAACATACATGAGATGAAGCACCTGACTGTCACCTCCTAAGTTTGCATCACTGGTTTAAACTGCCCAACAAAAATTAGAGTACCTAGAGGTAATATTGCAGCAGGGCAATGGTTAGGAGAGCCAGTGAGGGGAAGCTTAAGTCGAATGGAAGACAATGCCTAAATTCTTAACTGTAGAAAGATGAAATAGTTTAAAGCATATTATTTTGATAATTTTTCCCTTTCGTTGCCTAAAAGGTAAAAAGATATACCTTCATGTTAATTACATTTAGGAAACCAAACTTTTTATGCTTTCTTTTTCTTAAGAAAATGTTAGGCCTTGATAATATCATCAATATTAGGAAAATAGTAAAAGTATTTTTGTCTAATCTGTTTTGGATGAAAATGTCAGAGCTAAATTAGGTAAACATAAAATTGGCTAAAAGGAATAAATCTTAATTTATGTTCATGTCAGTTAGTTCAGACATATTTAAACATCCAGCAGCGCTCTAATAAAAAAATATCTACACAACTGTCATTAAATGTTCAGTTTCAGTGATACCTATTAATTTTTTTCTAAAAATAAACATTTTCCTTTATTATTTCAATCGACAAAGTGAATCCATGTGTTAGATAACAGCATTAAAATCTGAAGATTGTGATTTGAACATCTATAGAAATTTTGATCCATATAAGAAAACTATGTTTAGGCCAAAAATTGCTTTCCTCATCTACAAAAATCCTTCATGTGATTAGAAACACTTCTACAGTCTTTATATTCCACTCAGAATCAATCTTGCAAGAGTAAGTGTGCAATTTACACACTTGTAAATTTTGGATTACAGACTAAGATGTTAACAATTAGCTTTATCACCATTTGAGTTTCTAAACCTCCAGTTGTGCATGCATATATTAACTCCAGCAGAGCTCTGGGAGGATGCAGGGATCTGCCTACATAGCCCTCTGCATATCCATACTCTTTTTTCCCCCCAATTTATTTGAGAGGTATTTTACTACCTCTCAACACAGCTTTCTCATAAATTAACCTTTCTGAAAAGAAATTCCAGAATTTCTTTTTGGACTGAAGAGAGAGGGAGAAAGTAGTTTTATAAAAAAAATTTGAATTTGTCCATAAAACTGATGCTACTTAAACTCTGGATTAATAAAATCTCATTAGAAAATATATTAGATTTATTTTAAATATATGCTTATCTATGACTGTACAGAAAAATGCAGGACCAGATAATGATATATAGTGTAGGTATGGTGTACTCATTTCTTTTCATCATTCAAAGAACTTTGAGCTTTTGTTGGTTTTAGAGTGAAAAATTCAATAGAAGTCCTGAAAGTTTATACAGCAGTGCTCTAGTAGAAGTTTTGAGTCTTCATTCATCTATAAAATGAAAAAAAAATTATTTTTCATTATAGCATTATACTCTGTATTCTTCAGTTTCAAAACAATCTAGCTTGTAGAATATGAATTTTGTTGCTTTTTAATAACATTATATGAATAACACTATATGGGAAATAGTGTAATCACATGTCTCTGTATCAGGATATTTTCAAATAGTAATTCTCTCCTGCTATTACAGAAACACCAGATCTGTTGCAGTGATCCTGAATACAAAAACATGATCTTATTTATTTTCAAAAGAGAGGTTTTAAACCTATAGCAATGTTACAGTAAAAACTTTGCTGAATTGTACTTACACTATTTATGATCTGTTACATTTGGAAAATTGTGGAATAAGATATAATACTCTGTATGCAAAGGCAAAACAATATGATCATGACTGTATTCAATAAAAAAACTATTTGAATTGTTCCCCTCTCTCACTAGGCTGGTGATGAAAAGTGGAATTAACTGTGTGTAAATTATTAGAGATGTTAGGAAAATTAAGGCAACAGGGTTCTCTAGGTTGTTCATAAAGATAATAACTAAATAGCAATAAGAACAAAATCAAATCCCACCCAGCATACTCTTATCCTTACAACAAACTAATTGTCGTGATTAAATCAATGAATCTCCTTCCCTGTCTAAAGCACAATGATCTGAAAACTCTTAGAAACAAATGTCCATATCCTTTTCTGTGTTTTCACTGTTCAAGCAATCTTATCATTGACACCACATTTATGTTTTATGTAAACCACACAGCACTAACAATTGCCATTCCCTATCATCTCAATAGGTTTATTACTGCAGGAAGAGTGGCTGCATCAGAATGAAAAGCTGTCAATGAGCCCACACCCTGCTGGACAGCTCCAAATTAATCATATAGTTCATTACAAAAACAGCATTTCCCTTCTTTTCCAGATGACAGTGATTATAGCCAGCCATGGAAAAGTTTCTCCAGATGAGGTGCCTGAAGGAGAGCACTAATCTGACTCTTCTGAGAGAGCTATGCTTTCCTTTCCCAGAGGCTGCAAAACACCATAAAAGAATGTTCTCCTTGGCTTCCCCCCATCTTCTCCCCTCAACATACACTTCTCAATTTATTGAACAGCTTCAGAGCCTGGACTGCAGAATTTAACTCCTGCATATCTGAGGTAAAGGCAATTCAACCTGATTAGCTTGACTTTCCTTCCAGTCCCTTTGTTCTTTTCTATCTTACATTGAAAAGGAAAAGAAAGGAGCAGAAGTGGGGGGAAAGCACACAAGCAGCCATGAATGGATAATCTTCTTCTTTAAAATATCCCATTTTCTAAGGCACTTAACCCATGAAGTGACACAGAATAAGACAAGAAGGAAAGACTTTTCATGAGGGATAACCTACAATGTGGTTAATGAAGGCTAAGAGGTTATGCTAAGCTTACTGGTGGTCTTTTAGTTATGAATGACAGAAAAATGGGATAAACACTTAGGATAAATCCACAAAATAGTCATGTGTTTGCTTTTCAAGAGACACTATGCTTTCTCTTGACGAAAACAGGGGGAGGAAAAAAAACAGAGAAAGAACAAAACAAACCAAACCTATAGGGTATTCCCAACACATAAATCTTAATTTCCTCTAGGGAAGGGAGGAGAGGGTTTGACACCTGTAGAGCATAAGGAGTACCTTGACCTTTTCAGACAAGTTTCTTACTTGAGATTCACAAGTAACAAAAGAGACAAAGATTAAATTGTATGGCACTTTGTCACTTGGTTTGGTGATATTTGTGGTTCTCACAAAGGATGTGAAAATATTCCTCAAAATTAGTATTAGCTTGGGATGAACTTGTTTTGACAAGAATTTCAGCAAGAGAAAAACTTGAACCAATGGGCTCTGGCACAGAGATAGTCTATTTTCATGGCTGAAACCTTTCCTGACCTGGCAACTCTTATGAGTCTCTTTAGAGACCCACAATTGTCTGCTCAATAAGAAGGCAAATCTTCACTCCAACATGATACAATTCTAAAGGTCATGAAGGTTTTTTAGTTTTCTAGGCTTTATACATTAATGGATTTTTTACAAAAGAGGAACTATTCTCAAAAAACCAAAAAAATCTCCAAAAGTATAAATTGAAGGAGTTCTGTTTCTTTTTTTCTGAATTTTGTAATGGATCTTCTTATTTCTTATTTCTGGTATCTAAACCTCTGTTTTGTTTCTCATTAGAAAGTACAGGAACAATCTTATTCTATATCATTATTTGATAAACAGATCCATTCAAGAGACATATGTTATTCCTCAAAAACAGCAAAAATGTAAACATCTGCTCTAAATCCCCAAATGAAACACATTTTCCTTCGGGACATTTAAGTTTTCATTTCCTGATATATCATCTTTCGTGTCTCAGACTTCTTATGGGAAATCCTGAAGCCATTACTCTGGATAAGAATAAATAAATGAAGAACTCCAATGCAATTAGGGAAAAAACCCAACCCAAACCAAACCAAGCCAAAACATCGCTGATTAAACTGTTTACAATATACACAGGCCATGTGATCACAGCTAGATAAAACAGAGTTAAAAAGATTGACAAAGGTTTTTCATTTTTTTTCCTCCAAATGTATGTTAAAAGGTCTTTGTATTTTGTGTTTGGAGGATTAGTGAAGATAAGAAAGGACTGGATATAACAGGTTTCTGCTGCTTTGAACATAGGCTTGAATACCTTGATGTGAATTTATATAATGGAACTACTATACAGGGTTAGGGCCTAGTACAATTTTAATCAAAAATCAAGGATCAGAGGGCAGTAAGAATGTAATTTCTGATCAGCAAATACTGGTATGGAAGGTTAAAGGATTGATTTCAGAAAAACCGGTGGGAAAAACTGGTCTGGAAAATTATTTTGAACCTTTCCCTAAATAAATGTCTTTGATAATGCAAACTTAATTATATGGTTGAAATCACCTTTGTTGGAAACCTACTTACAGACTGAAAAGGAAAAAGACTGAAGACATTGGCCAGTGCTCTGTGATGTCAGTACAAGCAGATCTGAATATGCAGATTTCTCAGAAAGGCTTGACCTGAAATGAAAAATACTAATTAAATTTACTTTTATGACTCATCACATTGACAATTTACCCTTTTGCAACTCAGGATTTTTGCAAGATGCAAAGAGATTCCACAATGCAGTCAATGCTGTTCAAAATATGCATAAAGCGATGAGACAAAAATAACATGGGATAAACTCCAACTCCTGATGCTAAAGACAATGAGCAATTTTTTAAATAATTTCAATGTACCAAAAATGGGCTGAGAATCTTTATTGCTTTCTGACATAAAATAATCACTGACATGCTAAGTTTCTAAAAAAACAAGTTTAAACAGTAAAACAGTAAACTACCACCTGAACCACTGAAGTATACAGAGTTTATGTATTATAAATTTGAATTCAACTGAGTACTGCAGAGGGAGGGTTGAATACCAGCCAGTTGATTTAGATAAGCCTGAAATTAAAGCAGTTGGAGAGATTGACAATGTTTTTCTGCATCCACAAGCATGAGATTATGTTGGTCATTTATTATGTTGTGTTTCATACTGCATCCTGACCTCATTTTCTTCTCTAAAAGAGTGTGTCTTTCTATCTTAGTGAAACTAATATTATGATTTCTTTTTTGCTGGTACCTTCACTCCCATTTATCAAGTTTAAAATTAAATATAAAATTGGTTAACATTATCTTTAGTAACAGAATTTAGATGTTTATCCTTTATCTTTTGCAAATCATCATGTTTACAGACATTAAATCTGTGAGTGGATTTCAAAATGTTGGCATTAAATAATTACATTTAATTAATTAGACAAACCCAACCCTTACTATAGAAAAGTGAAAGTAAGGATTCTATTTGTTCTTGTATTTTAAGAATACTAACAGCTGTACTTTTTTGTGGCCTATGGAACAAATTGAAGGATATGAAAATTTTTGTTAGTTTTTAATTCACATTGTGTACTTAGAATACTGCCAGAATACTATTTAGTATATCTTTTCTGATCCATCGGAGATTGTGTAATTAAAACTGTAGATTTGTAAGTAGCCAACTGCTTAAATTAGAATCTGCATGCTATGCTGAATTTTAAGCATGAATTCTGTAAAGTCTTTGTTCCAGCTTCCTTGAACTAACAGGGTCAAATTCTGCTTGAGATGTACATCTGGCCCCGGTTCCTGAAACAGGACATACTATATTTTACAAAGAGCACTAAAGATCAGCCAAGTGACCTTTTATGTATTTTACAAATGCAATTGCACAGTGTGCAGCTGCTGTGGTATTCTTCCAGGGTGCTCCCCTTATTTGTCCTTCTGATTCTCCCAGTGTTGCAAACTGAAATTATTCCATTGCTAATTACAGATTATATTATTAAATCCCAGTTGTTAAGTAAGGGAGCAAAGATGTCTGGAAGTAACATCAGCAGTTTGGTGACCAGAAAAAAAAGAAAAAAAACTCAAAAGAGTTCCAATTTTTTTTTTCTTCCAAAATAAGTTTTAATGCTGTGATTCATCAAAACAAAACTCCAATGTATACTCTTTGACATTATTTTTATTACTACTATAAGGTACAGAGTAATATACCCCAGAACTTGAAATAATACAACACTCCTGAAATTCAAAACAGAAGAAGAATCTTTTCAAGCATGCGTTCAGTGATTATACCCATCTAAAAAGGACAATGATGTTATAAGCAGTAAATTAAATTGACTGTGAAAAATTATTAGCCAATGATTTTTGCTTCACTTTTTAACAAAATTATTCCATATTGATATATGATTTTAATTTAACTGATCTACATAGGTTTCTATTTCATTATTTAATATAAGTGTAAATATATTTATGATTCAAAATTCAATATTAATAACTGTAAGAAATTATAATATTTAATTGAGACTTTTCTTCTCTTGTAAACTGATACCATGGGCTACAGCAATACTACATTAATTTCTACCACTTTGAATCCTGGGGTCTACTTGGAAGATTTATTTTTGTGCATCAGAATCTCTTGACTTCCCTAAATTATATAGAATAAATACCTTTATGTTTTTTATGTAAATGAGTATATACATTAACATGTATACCCGCACACATATGTGTCTGATTGGAAAAAAAAGGATAAGTAATAGAAATGCACTGATAGAATGTCAAGGTTAAAAACAAAGAAAATAATAAATAATACACCACCATTAATGGAAGAGTCTGATGGGATTCAAAGCTCTATGGCTAAAAATCCTGTGATAAAAAAAACTTAGCTGCTGTACAAAATCATGTTAACTTGATAAATGCAGTATAAAGAACTGGCGATCATGTAAACTCCACACTGCAGAACAAATTTGTAAAAGCTTTTACAACATATTAAAGTCATATGAATCATAAAGTCATCTTATTTGCTTGGGTTTTTTTAATTGTTCAAAGTGAGTTAATGAGATGTTATTATCTTTAACTGTAAAATTTCTGTAAAACTGTAACTGTAAAATTTCTGGAAATCCATGATCTCATATATTGTAATACAGTTTAATTTGCTAGATTTTTTGGGGGTTCCCATCAGTACTGAATTTTCATTTGCCTGCTCAATTAGTGTTTTACACTCTAATTAAGCCAATATAAATATTAGATAAAAAAGGGAGAAACTCTTCATCAAGTCAGATGTTCCTTCATATGCTTGTTTTGATTACAACCCAAAACCTTAGCTTTCCAATGAAGTAAACAGAATGTAGACATGCATTTGTTAAATTAGGCTGTAACAGCCTGTGAGACAGAAGTAGTGCAAAGCCATGTAAAGAATACCTTTTCCATTCTCTGTGACACAGTGCTCATCTCTCCAAGGTGACTACACCAGTATTTAGCTGGGCTGAAGGAGCTGAGGTTTAAACAAAAGTCAAAACTTCCTTATTTTTCTCATGTCCCCTTTTCAGAATCCAAGCCTCGTAGTCACAGGACTTCAGAGAAACTGAAGTGCTGGAAGGCCAGTTGTCTTAGACATCCTGAGGACCTGAAGCAACAGAATAGCTCAGAATAGCTCAGCTAGCTGATGAATTTGTGATTAATTTGTTTCCACCTGGCTAAGGTTAATACAGTCTTCAGAGCAGTGTGATACCAGTGATTTCTGACAAATCAGAGAATTTCAGAGAAATCAGTCAGATACATTAATCCATATGTAAACTCAGAGGAGAGTTATTTTTGTTTTCAAGACTGAGCCACAATAAATCAAATTACCCTATTTTACATCACCAAACCATTTATATGAAGTCTCTTCTATTATCATCAGCAGAGTACCATAGCTGTTACACTATTAAGAAGATAGGGAGAGTGACATAGAAATTAAAGGAGGTTTGTAGGTCAGGAGCTTTAGAAAACACAGAGTACATTGGTCAAAACTGATAGATAACTCCTAATGGTATAAGCTGAGAAAAATAGAGATATGTGGTATTTATTGCATCAGGAGAGAACAGTCAGGTAGGCAAACAAAAAAAAAAAAACGTGATTAGGTCCCTACTTTCCAAATAAAATGATTCAAGAAAAATAAGTAAATATTAATAATAGTTTAAGTTCCATTGAACAAAAAGCATGCCTCAAGTATTGATAACTACTCCAAACAGGCATGCCTTTGCTCCTCTACAGATGCATGGGCTGTCAAGGAAGATCTTTTTGTGCTAGCAAATGATACTGAACCTTTAGGTGATTACAGCCTACTGAGACTTTCTATCTGCTAAGAGATCAGGGCCAGCTATCTGCTGTCAGGCAGCTTCACTGCAGCCCATGGAACTGCACTTTGTCAGAACTCAGTAAGAGTTCTATGAGAGACTGAAATAAAGCTGTTAATTAACTACCAATGATCAATCATTCCTGTGCTAATCACAGACTGTATATACACATGAAAACTCACTGAAGCTTTAAACTACTTGTTTTTCAAACTATAAAATTCTTTGAACTTTGAGAGGTTTTCTCACTTTTGTAACAAAAGCTTGTCATACTTGTTTCAGAAAATAACAGGAAGATGAACAAGACCTGCTTCCCAGGTAACAGGGATTTTTATCATATAGGGATAAAGCGATGGTAAAAAAATAGGCATAAACACAATAAAAGATAGGTAATGTTCACTCATCTTTTTTCTTGCTTGTTTCAAACTGTTCTGAGAGATTCAGTTTCAGAACAGGAAAAGATTCGCTTTGGACTAAATGAATCCCTTTTGGCATTTGAATTCAGCAGCTTAAGCACTTCCTATAATTAAGTCCAAAGAAATACTTATTTTAGGCTTAAATAAATCCCCTTGGAGCTGTCAATGAATACTAACTTCTCTGGGCTCCAGAGAGATGTAGGGGTCCAGGGATTTCTCTTAAGTGCCTCATTACCCATTAGCTTGCAAAACACATTTATTTTCAATACCTGTAATATGATATTGAGTTTTAAGAGAGTAAAAAAAAATCTAGAATCCAGCAGGAATGTCCCCTTATGAAATTTAATATGGAACTAACTTCAATCCCAGTTTTTTTTCCTGACGGAGTGTAAGCTAACATGAAACACCATACAGGAAGCTTTTTTCTTTCTGCTTTTTAGGCTCCCCATCCCCACCCCCACCTTTGAAAACAATGTACAAAAAGGGACTCTTCTGCTGCCTGCAAGAGGTGTCTAATTACTAGCTGGAAGCTTCATTCATTGCCCAGGTGTTAGAAAACACAGGCCTCTAATAGCAGGCCATTGCACTCCAGTGAACTTGCCCTGCAGGGGTTTGGGCTGTTCAAGGCCAAGCCTAGGGTAACCTGCTCACAACTATATGGGGGAGGCCTATAGTCCTGTTTATAACAGTCCTCCCTTAATTCCTGCTCTTCCTCCACTATTCCCACAGATATTTAAGAAAAAAAAGTTGTAGCGGGAAGAAGCAGATGCCTACAACCACCTGTACAACAATTCTTTCATGCATAGGCAGCAATTCTTTTATGCATTGCTGGCTCTCTTGTGTAAATAAAAACAAAGTATGCATGCATGAGCAGTTATCAAGCAATAATAATGTAGAAAAGAAATAGAATTTTAAAAAATCCACAAAGCAGTCACATAAAGAAGTATAAAAAAATTTAAAATTACTTGAAGAAATTAAAAAGAAGCTGTTTGAGACAGAGCTGCAAGTTATTGATTATATTCTCACTTCTAAAAATCAAATCTGATTCCTTTCCTTTCCTTTCCTTTCCTTTCCTTTCCTTTCCTTTCCTTTCCTTTCCTTTCCTTTCCTTTCCTTTCCTTTCCTTTCCTTTCCTCTTATTTATTTGGGACTGGAGACTGATGGCATAAACAGACACACTGTCTTGTGCTCTTAAATAGCTGAAGCATCTGTGCACAATAGTCATATAAACCCTCATGTTTGTCTTCCTGGCATTTCAATTTAATTTTATAGCCATTCTTAGAGCACTAGCAGAGACAAACACATCCCTTTCACACAATTGGCCAGGGCTTCGATCTTGCAAGACTTCAATTTTAGTTAGTTTTAAACAGTCTAGTACTCAAATTCCACAATGTGTATGCCAAGAGACCTATCCCTGTTGGTGCAAAATACTCTGGGTGTAACTCTAATTGAGTTTTAAGACAGATCAGGAATGCACTTTTGAAACCAAATCTCCTGATCCTTGTGGAGCCACTCCTCACAATGTAGTCTGGAAGAGTGAGTGCTAAATGGATTTGTGAAATGCAAAGTAAAATGCAAGATGTACAAGGAACAAACTCCATTTCTCAAAACTGGTAGGGGATGTTCAGCCTATGGGACCACCCTAGCTTTTGTGAAATGTCCTAAAAATCATATAGTGTTGACGCACCAGGCCCTCCACCCCAGCTGGGTCCTGTAGTGTGACTTGTGCCATAGGACTTACTAATGCTCACATGATGTGTGAACATCTGCTGAGAAACAGATATTCATCAGACTAGCAACCTCTGGATAGTCTACCTTTTCTCTGTCTCTGAAGTGATAGATAGATAGATAGATAGATAGATAGATAGATAGATAGATAGATAGATAGATAGCCTTTCTGTATCGTTTATGAACCACTCACAGAATCACAGAATCACTGACGTTGGAAAAGACTTCTGAGATCCTTGAGTCCAACCTTTGAATGAAAAACACCATGGCACTAAGTGCCACATCCAGACTTTTATTACATACCTCCAGGGATATGGTGACTCCACTACCTCCTGGGCAGCCCATTCCAATGCTTGACAATCCTTTCTACAGAAAATTTCTCCTAATGTCCAGCTGAACCTCCCCTAGTTCTGCTTAAAGTCACATCCTCTAGTCCTCTCACTGGTGTGGGAGAAGAAACTGACCCATAGCTGGCTACAACCACCTTTCAGGTAGTTGTAGAGAGCAATAACGTCTCACCTGAGCCTCCTCTTCTCCAGGCCAAATAACTCCAGCTTCCTCAGCTGCTCGCCATAAGACTTGTGCTCCTACCTTTCATCAGATTCATTGCCCTTCTCTGAACACTAATTCAAACACTTCAGTGACTTTCCTGTAGTGAGGGGCCAAAACCTAAACGCAGGATTCAAAGTGTGGCCTCACAAGTGCTGAGTACGGAGGGACAATCACTGCTCTGGTCCTGCTGGCCACACTTTTGCTGATATAGGCCAGGATGTCATTGGCTTTCTTGGCCACCTTGTCCTGTAGGTGCCATGTGATCACACTCAAGATGAACTGGTCCATATCTTGCTGTAGCTGCCTGGATCCTCCTTCCAGTCCTTTGTGTGGATGGCGTCCCACTGGCCAATCTCTAGTCATCTGGGATGTCCCCAGTCAGCCAGAACTAATGAAAAATGATGGGGAGAGTTTTGGTGAGCTCTTCTGACAGCTCCCTCAGTACCCTCAAGTGAATTCCATCCAGCCCCACAGACCTTTGAATGTCTAAGTGCACAGCAGATCACTAACTCCTTTCTCCTGGAAGGGGGGGTCTATTCTGCTTCCTGCCCCTGTCTACCAGCTCAGGGCACTGGTTGCCCTGAGGATCACTGGTATTTCTGTTAAAGACTGGTGAAAGGACAGCATTAGGTACCTCAGTCCTGGTGACAATTTGCTCCCCTACCCCCATCCAATAAAGATGGAGATAAAGAATTCAGAAAGTATGAATAAGGAAACTCAATATCACAAAGCAACTCCTTCTTTCATATATGAACAAGAAGTGTTTGTAAACTTACAAATAACTAGCAGAAAAACAGTGTGGTTCTGTATGTTGAAGTAAACTCAAAACCTGTGTTTGTGATGTATTTACTTCATCCTATGTGAGCATCTCTACAGAGTAAGATTCTGCAGGAATCCCAGAAAGTGATTCACATGATTGCACTGAAACATTAATCTTAGGGTGAGATATATCTGATGATACATCCCTGAATATATATCTACACACACATACATTATATACATATATAACATTATATTATACATTGTACACATATAAAGTTTAATGAAAAGTACATTGCTGTATATTTGTTGGGGTGAATAATATGTATAATGCTCCTCACCTCTACAGCTGGATAACAGTCTGATGTTTACATATAGTGTTGCATGAGTTAAAAGACATGGTAACTTTTCCTTGTTCTGTAACCTGGGCTAAGACAGGCAACTCCACTTAACAAACTGTGCAGCTATTTTTGGCTGGTGCTGTTTCTGAGTAAGCCTGGTTCCTAGGAAAGATCAGATGTGTCTGACAGAATGGCAGGAGCATGAGCTATATTTGTTGTGGCATTGTGCCACATTAATGTCGCTCAGTGGTAGCCAGAATAAATGGGCTCTGTCCTGACATTTCAAACACAGTCTTGAGAAGCAGGAGCCCATCTTCATCCACCCATACAGAAATTCCCTGTGTTTTTATTTCTTGACAGGGCTCTAAGTACTCTGGGAAGTGCTGTCACATTGAGGTCTTATAGTACCACCCTGGGTTAAGAGTTCAGAAAATAATATGCACAAAAATACTGATACGGGAAAGGTGTGTCTTCTCTTGCAATTATTTACATTAATTGGAAGTGCCCCTAATCCAAACAAAAGGTTTTTATTAGGTTTAGACTGAGCCACTAAAAGAAACAAAGATTTGGTCCTGCTTTTCAGAGTACATATTTGCAAAGAGGAATTAGGTTCAGTTGCTGAGCTTGGAAGCATGGTAAACATTGCTTGGGTCTCAAACTTATGAAAATTGTGAAACCTTGTCTTTACATTTTTCTATACACCCAATTCTTGAAGTACCACAACCACCTCAGAAGCATCCATTTTTAAAATTTCCATTTCTATCAAAAAATTTTTGCACCCTGTTCCAGGCTCTTCTGTTGTTAATAAATAGTTTCAAAAGTATTACAAATTGCCTTCTCATAAGAATTTGGCATTTACTTTTAAAATGCCTATATTCAATCAGATTTTTCCTGATATCTTCACAAACATTTTTTCTGAATACAAAAGTTTTACAGAGGTCTAATTATAAAAATCTTCTAAAATATTCTTCTTACAAGAAAAAATAATGGATAAACTCATATGGCTTTCTTATTTTCCCAGTAACTGCACCCTCCAATTCAATTTGCTGATTTTACTTGGGTTTTTGTTCAGCAACTTTCCCAGGCCTCTACTTCCTCTGCAATGAGAGGCCTTTCCAACTGTATTATCTCCAAACTCCCTTGTTGACAGAGAATTATTCTTTCAGTTCCTTTGGAAGGACGAGATCCCTTTGAACCATCTGCCGAGGAGATATGCTATTATAATTTTCATTCCTTTTTCTTCCTCTTTCCTCCCTCAAGGAATAAAATGTGTGTACCTCAATCAAAAGCTGAATGAATAGCTGTTTCTCTCAGATCTTGATCTATGTTCTTTACATTTTACCCATTCCAGAAGAGGAAGCTGATGAAACTTTCTGCATCAACTAAAATAAGTAATTTATGCCTGAAACATCAAGAGATCTTCTGCAGACCACTGCTTTTAATCTTTCTCTAATCTTGCATTTTACCAAAAGAAAAGGTAAAAAACACCAGGATGAACAGTAGGGAGTCTAAGAAGGTATCTTCATGTTAAAAGATTTTAAAAGCATATGTAGAAATCTGTAAGCCTAAAAGCTTGCCTCAAAATAATCTTTCCAGTGTATTTTTGAGCTATGCAGCAATCCTGTGTAAACATTACAGCATTAGACCACTGCCTGTTCTACTTACTTACTATCACAGGCAAATCTGTTTAGTCTCTTTGTCAAGCTATTCATATTTTTTGATTCAATGTTATCCTGTGGCCCTGAGTTCCATGATTTTTTTTTAATTTAACACATTTCTGAGTGTCACTAGATTTTTATAAGAATCATAAGAAAATAACAATGTCATTAATTTAGAAATCATTTAGTGCCTGTCTAATTTTGTGCCAGCATGATCATGGATATCTATTTCTGACAGTGTTTGAGTGCCACGGACTACAAAACGTGTGCTGAATATGTTTTGTTCTTTACCTTTTTACCTTTAATTTCATTTTCTTTATCAAACGTGTTCAATTTACTAAAAATAGCTTCAACCAAACACCAGTAATTTACTACTGCTCCTATCTGCCACAGCTATGTAAAAGCTGTGTTTTTGGAAAAATCTTTTGTATATTTTATGAATGTTATCATGAGTTCTCTAAATCTTCTGTTCTTTAAGGTAAGAGGCACCACAACTTTCATTCTTTTCTCATACATTACATGTTCCATACTTGTCAATGTTTTCCTTTTTTTCATAAAGACTCAATTTAGGTTACATACTGAAATATCCAAACATGAATTCCAGCTGATATTTTAATGTTGCTCAGTAGACAAATAATTTACTTTTCTTGCAACCTTAATTCCTATTTAAACATTTCTATTTGATTTTTTTCTTCATAAAAATATGGTGTAGTGAAATTCTGGTTCCCAGTAATCTCAGAGCATTTTCTTAAAAATTTCTGTAAAATATTTTTTCTCACCTTACATTTCTCCAACCTAAATAATTTTATTATTCTCTATGATTATTCTTACTTTACAGTGGTCTTTTTAAAATATCTCTCATTTTCTTCTCAGTCAATTTCACTTACAGGTCAAGATCATTTTGAATTCCTGCCCTATGCTTCAGTTTGCCAACCACAGATGATCATGTGTGAGTCCCTTTTGAATTTTAAAGACCTCTGTCTTTATATCACTCATATTTGTCTCTTGCTGAAAATTCCTCATCTGTCTACAGAATCTTCATGGGAGTCATTCCATATCATTGGTTAGTCAGTTGATTTTCAGTGTACTTTTTCTACTTGTGGCATTCGATGGAATGATAAAGTGTCAAAAGATTACTATACAAAGTGTCTTTGAAACATCTAAATCTTACAAGCCTAAACTAAGAGAGAAATGCTCCAAATTTTGAGAAATGGAAGTTTGAAGATACCAGTGATTTCTTGAAGTCAGTGACAAATTAATGATCATGACAATGACTTTAATATTGATCTTGTAAGTTTTTTGAGCAAGAACTTGACCATAATCATCCCAACAGGCCCAGCAACCTCACTTGTAATATAAACTTAATGGAATGATTCAGATAATCAAGGTTGGGATTAAGTACTAATTACATGAGAACCAGGGATTTTATCATCTTCTCTGTCTGTCAAATTTCATAAATTATATGGGCTCTGTACATTATACTTGGTATGCAATTTCACCTAAGCCTATTTAAATTCATTTTGTAGACTTTTGTCATTTCAGTTCTGAAAGATACTGGAAAAAGAAGTGCTGATTTGTTTGTAAGGTATTTGTAGCTTCAAAGCAGATAGAATACAGTGGATTTTCACACCAACCACTTGTCACAAGGTTTGCCAGTCTTCCATTGCTTAATGAAGCCAAGCATTTTTAACAGCTGTGAAACTTACCAAACATCAGACTGTCTTAATCCAAAGTCTGCACCTCTGAAGTACCTTCATTTTTACTTTAAAATTTAATTGAACTGACTTTTCTTGAGTTAACACTTGATAAAATTTTGATAAAATATTTTTAATTATCATATAAAATGTGTTGAATTTTCAAATAAGGAGTACTATTATTTAGTGACTACTGACCTTAAGAACTGTAGTGGAGAAAAACTTAATAGAGAAATATAATCAGCTTGTCTCAAAGAAAATCCATGCCATATTATTAATGCTAAGCTGTTAACAAGATTTTCCTAATGTTAGAAACTGCAAATGGGACTTACAACACATATCAAAAAAGACATAAGATATCTGTGGATGTAATATTCTGTATCACTCTTATACAACTTCAATACTTTCAAAACACTTTTATTCCCACATAGCGATCACTATAAATTCAGTCAATTGATCTTTCTTTGATGACATAAAACCATAAAGAAAGGTCATTATACATATTGCAGTCATAAAAATCACAAATAGTACTGAAAAAAGGTCTCTTGTGGAGCACAAGAAATAAAAGAACTTGAGCCTGTGGCGTAATGTGGCTGAGGAGAGAGAATCTATTGTTGCCAGTGGTGGTAAATCAGCTGGCATTCACTAAGGATTTTAGTCTACACCCACAAATATCCCTCTGCAAAAACAAGCTGATTTCCTTTCCAATCCCACATGCTGCTCACCCTGATGTCAGAGCACTGAGGATATTATTGACCAGGAAAATAGTAAAAGTAAATGCTATTAAGAGCTCCTTTTCTTACAGTTAAATTGATTTTATAGTTAAAATAAACCTGAGCTTCCTTTGTAAAACACACACAACTACTTCATGCTTAACAATTCAGCAGCTTATAGCTAACCATCCTGTTCTCAGCTCAGTACTCCAGCAAGTGAAAGTATTGTCTTTGTACAGAGATATATTCTTCAAAATATATCTTCTCCTTTTTCTTTTTCTCCTCTCTTGAGAAAAAGGTTTTAGAATTTAATAACATTTTGCTTCATTTTAACACAACATTGTGGTTAATATTATTTTCCTTATTGAATTGCTGTTGGGAATATATTTCTGAAAATTTTAATTAGAATGGGAAAGAATTGACAATTTTCTTGCTGGTTTCTAATACACTTAAAAACTGGGATGAAAAAGACTGGCAACAGCAAAAAACTTCAAATATAGCTCAGCATTCTAAAAGCTACACATATTTTTCTGCTACCCTCCATGGTTTGAAATTTGAAGAAGGAAACCATGGAATAAATTGATTAAAAATAGCAGTTAGAAAGTCACAGAACCAGTCAGAAGAGGTACTGACATACAAAGCGCAGATTTTTTTTCCTTTTTATTATTTTTTCACAGATGATTTTTTACTTTAGAACTATTGATGACATGTTTTTAATGCCTTTGATCTATTCTTTCATCTATTTCTCCTAAACATTTGAATTGATATACCTCCTTGTACAGGGTATAACCATGGCTTTTCAACATTGATTAGAGTAAACAGTTTTTTTATCAAGGAAAAATTCTCATTACATGCAGATCTCTGAGGCTGAGTAATTCCAATTTAAGAAAAAACTAGAAAGCACATTTTTATCATTGTACAGCAAACCCAGGCTGCAAGAGCAATTTTATGGAGATATTTTCTCCTTTGCTGAGTCCATCTGGGCTCATTGTAGTTAGCTATATAAAAAATTACAGGTTTACCTTTTTTTCGAGTATATACTATAAATTGAAATACTGTGACTACATTATTGTGCCCATGATCAAAACATAGTTCATCACATTTAACATTTCCCAATATATTTTCATGCAGTTTTACTGAGAGTACAATTTTGTATATTACATGGGAAATCTAAGATGAAAAGCTCTACATAAGAGTAAGTATGACTTATATCTTACTATTTAGAGAGTCAAAATTTTATCTCTGCATAGAATGGAAGCCAGCTTGTGTTCCATATAATAGTCCTGAATAGGAATGTAACCCTTTTTCACTCTTAGAAAAGGAAAATCCTAACAGAAGATTGATCCTATCATCAGTGCTTCCTGATGTTGACTGCATTCACATTATTTTCTAATTTACCCCTTGAACTGTCTTTCTAACATTTAAAAGTCACTGTTCCCTCCCATATATATTCTGCTGTATGGTAGCAATTAAATAGAGAATTGTAGCACCTGTGCCAGCTGTTTTATTTCACTTCACAGTTTCCAGATGGCATGAAACAGGTGATACAGCAACACAGAAAGCCTCAGTTTCAACACTTCAGCATAGTAGTGGACCTCATCTCACTGCAGCTAGACCTCCACAAAAAAAAAGAAAAAAAGGACCCCTACAACAATATGAAGTTTGCAACAGCAAAAGTGCACCACAGAGGACAAAAAAAGAGTATCCCCTTCCTTTAAAGAATAGAGGCAAAGAGAAAGTTCCTGCCTCTCTGCCTACCCTGAGAGTTGGTCACACAGCTAAAAGACTTATTGCAAGATCATGGCCAGCAATTCTTAACCCTATTGTCATGTCCTTTCTGGAAAGACATAGATATGCATCTCTTTTCTTATACGTGTCTACTAAAGACAGTTATTTAAGAGATTTATTTTTCTTAGTGTTAAATCATTCAGCACACTCATTTTGCTTTGTTTTATGATTCAACTAAGGAAGTCCAGGCCTTATTTATTATGAAAACAATGGCAATACTGCCATCAGACACATTAGTATGGCACAATGGAATGTGTTGACTCTCAAACACATTAAGACCCAATCCAGAAGAGTCTAAAAATTACTTAAATTAACTTTTACCCATCCATCTATCTTTACATACATTCATACATAACATATACAAAAGCATGCTATTTTATGTCTTTTTTTTTTTCCTTACTCAGTGATGAGACTTAATGTATTTTCTTCTGGAATCTGAAGGCACCTGTTCCCAAAAGCTCTCATTTTACCACTAGAGGGCCAGTAGATCCTTTAATTCTTTAACTTTCCCTTTATATAGCTAATGGAGGAAGAATCTGAAGCAGGAGCAAATATTATTTCTGGCAGTTTGTCATTGCTTTGTTTTATGCGTTTGCCACTAGACACTGCTCACAGAATCCATTTGAGTTTTTATGAAGCAAAGGTTAGAGGTGTAAAATTCTTATAATGGGACCAGAACTACATAAGTTAATATGTTAACTACCAGGTTTATGCAATTTATTACATATAAATGCTCTCCATACCCACCAATATGGTAAAGGGGATACTTACAAGAATGGCTGCACATGTGCATATGCATTTGAACTCAGTTGCAAGTTGCCTGAGACCTTGCATCGTTTTCAGAAAAGATTGCTAGCTAGGGTATACCAGCAACCTTCCTTGGTATTTCTGAAACATAAAAGTATTTGAAAAAGTAATTACTTTCCGATATTTATGTACTTTTATGTACAGCTGCTTTGTGACAATTAGGATAGCATAAATTAAAACTCTTGGTCAGATCCATTAAAAATTGATTCAATGCAGAAAGATATCTGATGGAGCATCATGAATCTACCTCAGTAATATCTGCTGGAATGATTTTCAAGTACTGGCTAAAGTGCATTCCTGTGTATTTCCACTCAAGCCGTCTGCCAATCTTAGTACTTATTCCTGAGGGAGGAAATCTTCCAGTGCTGTTTTCCATTTGATTTGCAAGGACATCCTGTTTAGGTACTTATCAAAAGAAGTACAAAATTCCAAAAGTCTTGATTTAGACAACTAAATGTGTGAGACTAAAGTAACAAGCTATATTTAAAAGGAGCTGTGGCATTGTTCCTTTATATTTGAAAAATATATGTTGCTGTTTACAGGCCAGATATATTTATGCATGTCTCCACAGTAACTGCTCTGTTCCCTAAACATTAAAGGATTTTGCTAAAAGTTGCTAAACTCCACTGGTTTGATGATTAAGGATGAAATCCAAAAGAACAACTAAACAAGTGAGCTATGCAAGAAGAAATAATGACTGACTTAGGGCACCAAGTTGCCTAAACAGTAATTGACCACAAGGTTCAGAGCAGGAGTGTTTACATACTCAGATGACCAGAGTTCTGCTACTGTACTTGTTTGGAGATGCTGCCATCGTGTCTGAGCCAAGGTCTTGGGGCTTATCTGATGCCTCAGGCTGTTCAGATCAAGCCAAAGACTGTACCTAACTCTCACAAAATGCATATGTGCGAGGGAAAGGTGGAGGGAGGAGAGAGGAAGAGACCACACCTAAAGCACTCTCACAGCACTTAGTACAACACAACCAAACAGCTAGATCCCATGGACTCCCATTTCCAAAAACTGATGGAGAGAAGCTGCAGGTTTGCCCTGGACTATTGGTGTTAATTTCTTCTTCCAAAAAGAGACTGCCTAACTAGCAGTCTGTGTGCAAAGCTGAAATTGCTGCGGGAAGATTCTTGCATTAAATATTGGGCTACTGTGCAAAACTAGGTCAGTGAGAAGTACAGGAGAGCCTATGCATTGCCCAATAGTTACTACAGCTGCACTCCCTGGCAGGAGAAGGGGTTCTTTAAGTTCCATTTCTTGATTCAAAGACCTTATACCTTCTGCATTAACGAGTCATTGGACAAAATGCCCCAACTTTAATGGCAAGAATTAGAATGCAGGGAGAAAAGGGAGAAACAGACAAGCAGACACCTGTCTCAATGAAAAGGGCTGTTTCCTTTGTACATAGTCTCTTGGGAGGCAGAATTCCTACAGTTCCTACTGGCTTCACAGTAAAAAATTCCCATCCTAGGAAACATTTCAACCAACTACTGTCAAGGTTTTGTAATCAATATGATTAGGTGGCTCTGCCAGCTATTTTCTCTTCCAGGACCTCTTTTCATCAGTAAAACTCTTATTGGCTCTGAGGGTAGAAGTTATTTCCCTAAAATGTAAACTGATCCATCTTAGCTACTCACTCTAGGGATCTTTTATAGGCAAAGAACAGGGGTTTGGGAAACAATCCATCTTATCCAGAGTTAGCTACCCAAGCTAAGTTCAATAACTTTGAATAAAGGGGTCTATTTCCTTCTGTTGAATAGAAGTAAGTTAAAATAGACACTCAGAGGAAAAGTTCCTATCATATGGATACCCAAAATCAAGTGAGTAATAATACCTACACTCTCACTGGGAGGTTTGCTTGTATAAGAGTAGCCAGTCTAAATCTCAGACCTTCATTTTAGTATAATAGCAAAACAGCAACATTCTAACCAATGAAATATTTTCTAATGTAGAAAAGATCTTAAGAACAAATCCTGAATTTTTATTCATAGCAAATAAAACTCAACTGAAGACCAGATAAAAATTTGGAATCTTTTAATGCTAACAGGAAGAAACAAGTTTGATTAAAGGTGCCCTGATTTACTGTAAATTGTAAGCCGTGGATATCTACTGCTTTGAGAAACAGGCAGCAGAAGTGTTGATGTGAATCTATGCCTAGGAGCTTTCAAATATGCTGTTGAAAAGGGGACAATAAAGTCTATTCCCAGATATCCACCAAATATTAACACCTGCAGTTACTTTTGCATGGTTCTGTGGTACCTCTGTATGGAGAGGCAGGGTGGAAATGTTTTTTTAGTATTAGATTATCTAGTCATGCATCAGTCTTAGCCTGCATGGGCTTTTCTAATGCCTTTCTGTTCCTATGTATGCAGCTTACATAATGCTGGGCTTTGCTTCCTGTTGTAATTATTAACCCTGTGTGCTTCTCCTTCTTGTCTCCAGATCCAAAGCCACAAAACGTAAAGTTGCTTGCCAAGAGCCCATGTGTGGCTAAAGAGAGGTTAGTGGGGCTTGCCTATTAATGAAGACAAGAATTTTTAAAACCTGAAAAATAATGTATTTTTAAAATTATGGCAGAATATGTTTTTTTCTACAGGTGTATATAATAGAGAGAAACTGTTACTAAAACAGCCATCTCAACAACAGCAGCAACAACAACAACAAACCCCCAAAACAAAAATAAAACATATTTAAAAATAAAACCAAACAAAACCCCAAAACCCCACAAACAAACAAAAACAACAACAAAGAAGCAAATAAACAAACACTAACAAACCCCAAAACAAAACCCAAGTTAGGGGATTCACATGGAGGGGGAATCAAAAAGTGAGCACTCTTGAAGTTATGACTCAGATGAATGACTGCCAGGAAGCTGAGAGTAAAGGATGATGTTCCATGTTCCTGTCTGAATTCTCAAAGACACTGGAGAAAACTTTATAATCGGAATTGTCTTGTGTCTGTTCACTGGAGTTCCTAATGCAACTATTTAAATGTGTCTTTCTCTGTGTGAACATACTCCATTCATCAACTCCAGGCTTATAATGACCTATTTTGAAATGCTGCATTAGCTGTAGGAAGAACTAGTTTGTCACAATAACTGATCATCAGCCACAGAACAGCTTCTCAGTCATATCTTGCAGCATGAAACTAACATTTTTTTTTTCTAACATGGGTCTTTTTTCATGTTCATCTTTAAAAAGGGAGATTGACTGCAATAGTATTTTACTGAGAAATTCTGTCTAATCTGGCACTGTTAACTCAGTCAGGAGAGACATCTCCCAACAAAGCAGTGCTCATTTGCTCAAATGCCTAAGCTGTCACAAAGATATTTTAAAAATTACTAATTGTAGTTTAACAAGAGAGTCAGCCTGGCAGAGGTATCAGTTCATAGGCATGAAAGACCAGCACATCCATCTAGTCTATCACTTGATGCTTTGGAGGCAGAATAATGGGTTTATCTATCCTTTGACAAGGAAAGTGTTAGAGTGTTAGAGCCAAATGATTTTTGGCTTAGCAGTTTATAGGAATATTGAAAAAAACTTACTTGCAAGAGTAAATACATAGGAAATGAAGGTCAGAAAGGATTGAATGCAAAACAACACTAGTAAAAAAATCAATCATCCTGAGGAAACCAGGAGAAAATATCAATATACCACATTCTAGTTATCTTAACATCAACTTCCCTTTTTTTTCCCCTCTTTTTCTTTCTTCTTCCCTCTCTCTCACTCCCTTAAGACTATTAAAATTCAAAGAATTAATTTATAACCGTGCTGGCATTCTTGTGCATCCTGACGTTTGTTGCTATCAATTGGCTCTTTATGCCTCTCGGTGGAGGCCGGATGTTTGCAGTTGCTGGCAGCTGTTGTTGGAGGCCCCGGAACAGCTGATGGGCTGGCAGCCGGCATTGAGAGGGAGAGAGGGAGCAGCCCGGAGCCTGGGAAAGAGCCCAGGCTGAATGCCCCCGCCTCTGACGGGTAATTAGCTGAGTACATGCAAGATTAGAGCACTAGCACGGGAGATAGGGCATCTGACCCGCTTTCCAAAAGTCATCAGAAATTAGAAATAGTAATTCTTTCACAAGAAATGTAAAGAATTTTGTGAATGGAGCTGGTTGGCTTTTCTTTTTTTTTTTTTTTTTTTACTAAAGAAGCTCTGCTAGAAGTTGATCTCCTTTGAGCATTTATTTAAACAAATGGTTATTGTGTTATGGGTTTTTTCCTACAGTGAAATATTATATTTAAAATATTGTTAAAAAATAAATTTATATGTGCTTGTCTCTGAAATTTATGGGTGCTACAAATTTTCAGACATAACCTGCTGTACCAGTAAATCATCGGGGATTTTTAATTTTTTTTTCTTTTTTCTTTTTTCTTTTTTTTTTTGTTTGTTTTGATTTTTGTTTTGGAAGGTGGAATCACCTTTAAGTAGTTAATTCCTATTTTTTAGTTATTTAAACTAAAAAAATAAAAGCCATGGAAAAAAAAGTTACTTGTAAAAATAGAATTTAGGCTCTGGTTTTTAACTTTCATTCATCATATAGACAGGATCAGACCCAAAGCCAGATGAGATCAAATGAAGTCCTCTGTGTCCTAAGGGGATCTGCTGTAATATTCAAGAAGTATCTGTATGCATGGGGGCAGGCATGTGTGTGTTAGAACACACCACATCCTTTCTCATATCCTGCATTTAGACTGGGGCTCTTTCAGGATCATGAAATTCTCGGAAATTCTGATCTAAGCATGGCAATAAAACATTGTCTCATCCAAGTATGACACTTACTCCCTCTATGCTCTGGCAATGTTTTCATGAGTTTCTGCAAAAATGAAGGAAATTACTATTTCACAGATAGATTTTGTGAAAAATAAAATTATGTTTGAAACATACTTAGAAGGAAAAAATATTATCATAATTCCAAGTCCAGTATCACAGTTCTTATTAGAAATTTGCACTCTAAACCAATTTGGATTTCATAAATCAAAGTATGAAAGTCTTGGCAGATGCAACCCCTAGAGTCAGTGGTCTGCCCGTGGTTGGACTTGGGAATTGCTACCTGTGGTGCTTGTTATCCCTAATATCTGCACCTGCAGAAACCACAGATTCTTCTTTTGAAAAGAAAAGATCCAAAAAAGTATTTTAACAGATAAAAGAATCCACAGAGAACATGGACGAGCATTCTCGTCTGTTTTAGCGTACTGTATTTTCAATTAACACTGACATTTGATGTTGGGGCACTCCTTCGGAGAATAAAATTAAAACCTTAGAGAGGAAACCCAGGTTTAGAGGAAAAGGCATTAGAAGCAAATCACAGGAAAGAGAAAGGATATATGTTGTAATTATTTTTTACTATTTACTTCCCCTGGGAATCTGCAACTTGCAAGGGAGAAACTGTTGGCCTCGTCTGTGCTTGGAAGTCAGCTACACACCTGGGGTAGAAGAATACATAGGGAACGGTAAATTTTAAAGAGAGAAGTCCAAATACTACTTTCATAAAGAGGTTTTGGGGATGGGGAACACTCATGTTTCTTGTAGATTGTTCCCAGTCAAAACCATCTGAGAAGAGCAAGTTAAACTCATGACAAATGTGTAAGTGAACAAGTTAGTCTGTATCAGATCTCCCTAAAATTAATTCTTGGGCCTGAGATTACTGCTTCCAGATGAGAAAGAGGAGGGGAGCACATGATGAATGGAGAGATGGGGACAGGCAAGGGGACAAGGGATGGGAGAGAGAAGAGAAGAGAAGAGAAGAGAAGAGAAG
Organism: Molothrus aeneus; assembly: GCF_037042795.1. Classification (NCBI taxonomy): domain Eukaryota; kingdom Metazoa; phylum Chordata; class Aves; order Passeriformes; family Icteridae; genus Molothrus; species Molothrus aeneus. The sequence goes on along the minus strand of NC_089647.1, from coordinate 69,728,776 downwards.
AGAAGAGAAGAGAAGAGAAGAGAAGAGAAGAGAAGAGAAGAGAAGAGCACTATATATTTTGCTAGTGGCTAATGTTCCTATTAATTATTTACTGAATATTATCAGCATACTGACCTGTTAAAAAAAAGACACAGTTCCAAAGAGATTTATCATCTTGGAGTATCAAAAACTGATGTGAATTCATGCTATGACTCTAAAGCCAGTGTAAAAGATACAGCCATTCTTACTTATAAAAAGTATTTTTTCCCATGAGGGAAAAAAAAAATTCATTGCCTCAGTGCAGGAGAGCTACAAGACAAAATGCCCATGGTCTAATTTGCCCACAGTTTAACCAGACCGCTTGGGAAAGAATCTGACAGTAAAGACTGCCCTGTTCCTGCAAGTACTCTGCTTTCAGAATAGCTTCCATTGTCATGCCAGATGTGTTGCAGTGATCTTGTGACCTTTTCTGAAGGTAAAAGAAGGAAGTGAAGAAGAGCTTGAGTGTTTTCTAAACCACAAATTGGACACACAGTTAACTGAATGTAACTTCAAGTACCTGAAGCAGGATGATATATGTGAGTTAATCATGCTATCTCCGATGGGGGCTTGTGTGAGCTAATTTATCTTACCCTGAAGCAAGAATGCCTTTTATGATAACAACCCATTTTACCCATTTCTCTCAATTGGATGCTAGTACAGGTGTAGGCATATGCACCAGAGATGCCTTCAGTAAAGGGAATGAAGTAATTCCCTGAACACCCCCCAACATCATTCCTGTCACTCTTCCAGAAAGTTATTTCATGACTTTCACTACAACTTCAGATCAGCAGTGACCAAAACACTCCATTACATGAGCTATGCTAAATTACAAGAGCTTTACAATTCACTCCACCCATCCTGTTTACATGCCTCAGTATGGAAAGCAATGAAAAATATCATCATGAGGATAATGAGACAGGAAAGGGAAGAAATATTTGCTACCTCTTGTCTCTCCCGAAGGGCATGTGCCCACATCAGTGCTTGGGCTGGTGAGACACCACTTCTAATTTTTCATTCAATTGCTCACAGCTGCAATTCCTCTGCCAAAAGGAGCAGTTTATAAAATGAGAGGTTTCTCTATTTCTTTCCAGTTCAGCCAACTATTCCAAGAATCCTGCCACTTATCAAGAGCAGACTGACTACTCACAAGAAAGGTAGAGAGGAAATGTTAAATATGTTTATGGTTGATTATAAAAAATTAAATATGCCAAGGCAGATTATTCCATTGGTCAACTTATAGAACCTTCCCACATCCAAGGCAAAAGTGGGGCATTGCAAGAATTTTTTTTTTAATGGTGAGTTACAGGAAAACCACACATGCTATCTGATTCAGAAAAAATATGAAGTATTGATGGGGCTTTTGTTGAAAATTTCAGCCCTTGCAGGTCTTATGGTTTTTTTCTCTTGTATTGATAAAGCAGACTTCTTTCCCCCTTATTGATTCATATTTGTCTCTCAATAACATAAGTTTAAAATCAGAAATTCTTCCACCATATCCTTTAAACTGTCCTTTTAAGGACAAAAACTCCTTAAACAAATGCCACAAAACTACTGGCCAGTATTGATATAAACCAAAGACCATCAAGGACAACGTTGACTGATAGGAGGAAGAGCACTGATTCATTTGTGTGTGTGTGTGTGTACAGGTGTGTGTGTGTGTGTTCATAAAAGCATGGAAATATTTTATTCAGTGAAAGTTGTAGTGCCATTTTTAATGGCTTTTCTATCAAATTCCTTAAAAATTTTATTTTGAATTGTGTAAATGGAGATGAGATCTTTGGACTGTTTAGAAATGCTTACACAGTAGTGTTTCTCCTAAAAACATACCAAATATTAAATAGAACTAAATAAATAAATTTGCTAAAGAATCCTCCATAATAAGTGATACTCTTTCTTCAGTGTACCAAAAAAGAGCAAGGGAACATATTGATTAAAATAAGCTTAGTATTTGCTATTTATATTTTAGTAATTTATTCTATTAAATTTCAAGCCCTTGATAAATTTGCAATAAATTCTGCATGGATTATTTAAAATTTTTTGCAATTTCCTAGAATCTGTACAAGTTGTCTGAATTAAGCAGGAATGAGGAGACAGATAAATCCAGAATAAAATAGTAAAAATCTATCTCAGCAATAGAATAAAAATAGAAGAGCATAACAATTAAAGCAAACAAAATAAAGTAATACAAAAACAAAGCAACAGGAGTTGATTTAAAATAGGGTCTTTGGATATCATGATGGAATTTAAATTTAAATTTCTGGTTCCCAACTCCTAATATTTTGGTTCCAGGCCACAACTACCTTTTGAAGAATGAAAAGCCATGATGTCCATTGAAAGGTATCAAGAGGATATTAACTATCAAGAAGTAAACCACCAAGAGGATAGTTTACAAAATTATAGGAAAAATGTCTAAAACCTAATCTTAACCACGACTCAACATTTAACTTCACTTTCCTAGAGACCAAGCCTCTCCTTGATATGAAAACTACCACAGTGAGCCATTTAGTCATATGAAATAGCCACAGTTTAAGATGATAAAGCAGGAACTCATTATTACTGCTAAAGTTTTCACTAAAATCAGCCTCAAGGAACTTTAAAAAGAATCCTGCTCCTAGTTTGAACAAGTAATTTAATTGATAGTTAATTTTTCCTGCATTAACCAATATAAACCTCCTGCCTCAGTTATTTCATTCCTTACAAATTTTTATCATTTGAGCTCCAATTTTCTAAAATTGATTTTCCCTGGGGCTGATTATGCTAAGAAAATTTCAACAATAATGGTTCTCTTCAAGTTTTTAACTCTTTTTCAACACCATTTTTTGGTACAAAATACTCTATAGATATAAAACTACCAAATTATTACTAACTAACAAATTAGTAATACTCAGTCTCTAGCACTATGAGGTGGGCTTTTTAGCCACTTGAGGTGTCTAAGAAAACATATTTCCACTGTCAGTTCTTAAACAAATGACAGTATAAGTAATCAAATAAGGATAAAAATGAGCATTAATCTAATCATTATATCATGTTCATTATTATAAAGTGTGATTTGACTCACTCTGCAGTACTTCTAGATTTTTTTTCTTAAAAGTTTAATTTGTAGGAATGGAATTTAATCAGAAGTCTCAGCAGATTTCCTGCTTCTCTTAATTCTTCCCAGAAGAATATGTATATTACAATGAACGAGGTAAGCACTGAAAAGAGTTCTCTATCTAGGACACAAGTGCACTGGTCTCTCAACTTTAATTAGTACAAAAAAAACCTGGTCAAATTTTATTAGGAAGACTGAAAAATGACTCTGGGTAGAAATTTAAATGTGAGGGCTGGATCATATAGAGCTCAGTGACAAAAGGACTTCTCTTGGAAGTATTGGGGTTTGACAAGACATAAATTTGGGGGGGAAAAAGAAGAAAACAAAACCAGAGAGTATTTAGACTCTATGATTTGATCTTACTAGTAAAATTTTTCTTTTTTTTGGAAGATAGTTGCAAGGCTTACATTCAATACTGTAATTGCATTTAATTTTAACTTTTATATAAGAATATTTTAATTTAAAACTTCATTGCCTTTTTTTAATATTTTATATAAAACCTTTCAATGTTAAGCATTTTTAAAATTTTATTTTAGGTGATATATTCTGAAATATTAAAATTCCATTCTTCAAGAATGATTATACATGAAACTTTAAACATTGACATCAAAGTGTAAGTGATTTCAGAATATTCTTATTTCCAGTAGCTAGAATTTCTGGTCTCCAGACAACACTGTGAAAGACTCTCCAGTTAAGTGGTGTAGTACTGAGTGCTGACAGCTAATTTTTAGATGCCTAAATTTAGGTGACTGTAAAATGATGATGACTTCAAATATGGTTTTCAGAAACTTAAACTGATCTGAAAATAGAAATTCTTTGGGTTGGGAAAATCTCCAAAACATTATATATTTTAATCTCATCATTTCATCATGTCCATTTCAAAATTGTATTAGTTGTAATTTTAAACCATATGTATAGATATATAGACATATATAAGATCTATAAGTTTGCACAGATATAACTAGGTTTTCTAACTTCCTTCTCTTTAAAACAAAGGTGTCTATACACTTAAGTATATCCATTTTGAAAATAAGATTGTTTTTCCTACATGAAACCAAAATGAGATGAAGGCTACTAATTGTTATTTCTAAGTAGATAGTGAAGTATAGCAGTTTCTAATACTTTTGGGGCTGGGACATAGCTAACTAAAATGTCTGGTGTAAAAGAGGGGAGGAAATCCATTGTTTCATTTCCAGCTAGTTTGAAAATTGTCAGCTGGTTGATAGCCCTGTTTAAAAAATAGCTGACATGAAACAGCATTACAGCCTCTGAAATTGTTTTTACACTGTTCACAACTGTAAGCACAATCTCCCTCTCAACATGTAAGCCTTCATGCAGAACAAAGCTGCTGTGGCTGCTGCCTTTATTCAATTCAAAAGTTTGATGTGCCAGACTTGGCATAAGCCTATCTCTCATTAACATCAAAGGCTCTCAGATAAAACACCATTAGTGTTGTTTGGGATTTTCATGAGCAGTGCATATAAATACACATCTCTTACACTGTCATAGTTGTATTATCCTTCAACATTAATGATGACTCTGGGACACAGAACTCTGATTCAGAGCTGGGTTTTGATCTCCCACATTCAACCCACAGATCCTGGAAAGTGGGTTGGTGCCCGGTGTTTTATTTAGAAGCATTATAAAAAGAAACATAAGATTTGAAACTGGGCTTTGCAGACTGCTCTAACATCTTCCATATGTGACTGCCTCTCTCTCCCCCTCTGTCATTGCCTTCCAGGCCTCAAATCTGATTGTGACACATCTAATTTCTCAGTTATAGATGTGCATCCATTCATACATTGAGTGAAACCCTTACTTGGAGGGAAATCACTCAGAACAGACTTTTAAGCTTTCAATTTTATATAGTTAAGGTGTTTTAAGAGAAAAATTCAGGTGTGTTTACTTTCTTTGAACCTGCTTCTAAATCTATCAAAAACTCATATGTTTCTAATATTAATCTTTTTTGCTCTGTTTGATTAAATGAAGCAACTGACTGTAGTTCAGAATTTCCTGAAGATGTGATAGTATTGAAGCTTGCCTGGAGTACATGCCCTAAAACTTGTAAATCAGCATATGAAAATTTTGGCCCTGTTTTGAAAATGAGCCAACATATTAAATGGGTTCTTTGGTTTAAATTTATTTGGTTTTAATTTCTATCTCTTGTTCCCAGTTCTAATGTCTCTAGGAAAAGTCAGAACTTTTCCCAATGTGATGCCATAAACTTAGCAGGTTATCAGCTCTCTATAATTCACCAAAACTTCCACTTCTGGCAAAGATTTTATGCTGGTGAGTCATTCCAGGTCTAACCACTTTTGTTGCTGTTGTCCTAGTGAATGCAAATTGTTTGGAACACATAGTTGTTGCCAACAGAAATTACAGTTAATATCAGTAAAAACAAATTAAATGAGTATGTTCAGTAAAAAAGAATACAAAATAACCATCAGGGAAGTGAAAACAGACCCAAGACCTTGAGGAGACCTTTCTCACTTCCAGCTATGTAAAGCAGATGGTTTGATTTTAATAATGAGTTTTTTCTCCTGCATGATGAGCTGCTTTTGGCTAAATTTTATTATGTTCTACTGCATATGTGCCAGTAAAAATTTCAGGCACATTACATTGGAACAAATATAACAAGTAACCTTGTGTATATGCATGACATTTTAGATTTCTAGATAATTTTTTTTACCATGACATTGTCATTAGATTTTAATCAACATTATGTATTTATCATGAAATTGTGACTTAGGTTTTAAAAGGATGAGGTACCCAATATTTTAAGTTTGCTTCTAATAGTGATTTTCATTTAGAGCTATATAAAGAAAATTTAAACAAGCAACAAAATGCAGAAACAGTTTGTAAATACTGCTTGTGATATTTCCTTTAAACACGTTCTTGATTCTCCTCATTCCCACTAGAATTTGGGAGTGTTTGTTACGGACATGTCCTTAGTGGGTTCTGTATGAATGACAGAGGAAAAAAGTTTTACGTAAATGGCTCGTTCTTAAGTGTATACGATGCTGGCATTCCCATATATTTGCAAAACCAAATATGCTGACTCTTTCTCAATTTATACTTTTTCAAAATCAAAAATTGCTGATTTTGCATAACAAGTTTGCAAATACTCTTTTTGACACAAAGTAATTTCTTTGAAATATTTCTAAATAAGTATGTGGTTTTGACAAAATTCATTTTCATTGAGAAATAATTTTTGAGAGCCATATGTAGTCAAGCAAAGCAGCTTAAAATTATTAACAAGTCAATGATCCAGTTGAATAAAGTGATAGAGGTATTCTAGCAAACAAACATATTCAATTAAAAACCAAGCATCCACAAAATATCTTTAAAGACTTGCTTAAGCTTTTACTTAGACTTTAAATAAGCTTTTCTACAATATTTTCGTATTGGTGTTATAAGGTGTAATTATACCCTGTCTCTTCCTAATATTCAAGCCCACCACAGCTCTCAATTCCTTCAGTAATTTTAGCATGTAAAGCAATCAACACTGTTCTGGATTGCTAAAATGATACAGGATGACATAGATATTACCAAGATTCAGACACTGGCATTGTAATTGATATTTTGTTGTAACTCAACCGATGCTTATAACATCAGAATTGCCACAGTCATATGTGATAGTGATTATCTGTCATAGACTAACGAGATACTGTGTGTTATTTCCTGCCAAAATAGAAAAAAATTCTGAATTCAATAAAAGCTTTGACTTGCATTATTCAAAATGGCATATAGTAAAAATTATAAAATAAGAGTATTGCTGTTGCAACTCAATTCCTAAATCAAATAAAAAACATTGAAGCAGGATAGAAGAATCTGAGAAACAAATATGGTAACGCAGTGTCTTTGTAAAACATCCAAACTGGATGATGATAGCTCCACTTATGACTGTTGCTAAATGGTATGTCTATTCCAAGTACAGTTTGGATGAAAATCCCAGAAAACTGGCAAACAAATTATCTGCTTTTTATGCTGCTAAACAGGAAACAATAGTTATAAGTCATAAAAAGTGATGAAAAGGAGAAATGCTTTTATTAGTAGGGAAGATTTCAGAAAGATCTATAAGACATTAAAAAAACCTTACCCACTACTAAACTATGCAGCACTCTGCAATGCATATGATCAAATCCTTTTTCCTGATCAAAAGGAAACAATACAAGCCCTGGAGTTTTCACAGTTTGTCAACATATTCTTCTTTGAGCAACATGAAATAAAACTTGGCCTCATCTAAAAGCATCTAGAGGTGACTGTAAAATGTATTATTAAGGTCTCTCTAGCAGAAATCATGGGCATCATCTCCTAATCAGAATATCAATGCAGACTTTTTCTGTAAAGTGGGATATGGAAAAAGTCATGCAAACATCATATACCTTTACAAAGAGAAGGTTGCTAGATGCCAGGATATATCACTTGTTTTAGCTGTGGGATAAATTGCTCCTTGGATAATACAGCTAAGTTGCTTTAAAAAAATCCTTTGGGAAAGCCAAAGCTGTTTGTGATTTCTACAGCCAACAGTACGTGTAAGTGTATGCCAACTGTTTGTCTTTCTAGCCAAACTAACAGAAATAACCACAGTTATCTTTAGATATTCCTGAAATTTGAGAAATTTGAGAAATATTCTTGATAATTTTTTTGCATTATGGCAAAATAGTAGGGGCGTCAATGTAAGCAGAATGACATAAACTTTAAAGATACTTGTGCCAAAGGCTGTGCCTTGATTGAACACACATATTACAATGTCCAGCAAATTACTCATTTGATTGTGGCACCAAGTGCTTCAGGTTGAACACGACGCAAATAAAACCCCAGAAGTCCTTCTCCAACCCTATTGCACTGAAAAGTATTTGAGGCAACATGTATAGTGACAATACAACTCTAAATTTATGAAAACATTTTGCATCATAATGTTTCAGTGTATTGTGACTAATGATACATAACGTACAGATACAAACCCACAGTCAGCTTTTGAGAGACCAAAACATCATTTCTAGGCAGAAAGAGACATCTAACTGGAACAATTTCTACCCCATTAAGTGGAAAATGGCACAATAAATCAATAGGACATGCCATGATTATTGTTTAATAGTAACAGAAATGGCACCTCTACCAAATATGTTTCATTACTGCTTGGAAAACAAAAACAAACAAGGAAATGACAAGCAAACAAGCAAAGGGGTCAAAAAAAGCTGTCTGCCCTTTAACTCATGGGGATATCCAAGAGCATTGTGCTAATCTTACTGGCTTTGGTCCATTAAAAAGTATTATATACTCCTTTCAGGAGGTTTTTCTTGAAAATTTCCCTGCACATTTCCCTGGATTTGTTATGAATTTTGTTACATTTCTGTCAGATAATACTTTCTTCAAGTACTCAATGTGGGCAAAAAATTGTCATTTCATTCACTGTAGGAGTATACTCTATGGAAAAATATTTTATTTGAAAGACCTAGTATAAGAACATGTAAAATTGTTGGTGAATTAGTAGAAAATAAAGTATTGAAGAAAATAAGCAAGTACTATTTATTTTAAACAGATGCAATTATTTCCTTGTGAGAAAAAGAATTAATCTTTTCAAAGATATTCTGGGGATAGATTGAAGCTTTTTTCGTTTATTTTTTTAATCTTATCTCTATATATAGTTCTTAAACATTAAATGCAAACCATAATTTTCAAAGAGTTCTTAAATTAATGCTGAAGTATAGAAACACTGCAAAAACAATTTAAAAAAACATTCAAGCCCCAAAGAAAATATTTGCCTTTGGTAAGTCAGTACAAAAGCATTGCTTGTGCAAAAGAAACATTGAAACTTAGATGGTGGAATATGGATGTTTCAAGACAACAAAGTGCTGTCTTACTGAATTCATGCCCAAGTCAGGCAAAGAATGACAAAGAAATATTATGACAGATTATGCCATGAGCTGTTCATTTCCTGTTACCAAGGAAGAGGCAGCAGCCAAAATATTTCAGCCTTCTGGCCTTTATTGTACATCTGCTGTTATATTGTTGTTTAGCACACCAAGTTCTCGTTGACCAGAGAGTTAGTTAGCATAGTTGCTCTTCCAAAAATCATAGTCAATAACAGATGTTTTAAAATGCACATTATGTTGTTTTGAGGTTAGTTTTCTTCAGATAGCTTGGGAGCAATCAAGTTCAGGCTATAGACATATAGCCATAAGAGAATGTGCATTTTTTGTGAGAATAGGCAAGTTTGACTCTGATTAGAAAAATAATTTGCTTAACCTGTACATTTTATATTAGAGATATATTTCTCTAATTTACATTGTGTGATTCAATTTTCATAAAACAAATGTATCTGTACCAAGATGCAGAGCTAAATTTTCTGTATCTATTGTGAGATTTGCCCAACACACTACAGAATTCAGACAACACTAAATATATTTCACAGTCATTGCATAAAACCTCAGATATGACACGATACAGAGCTACTAAAAAGAAGGAACAGAGTTATTAGATTACTGTTAGAAATAGTGGTTTTTACATCAATTTAAAAAAATTTACTAAAAGAAAGGGCAAATAGGAAATACACACAAAACTACAGCCTCCTTTGTTTTAAAATCTTTTCAATTTTTATACCTTTGGACTTAATTCTCTTTATGATGTAATAATGCAGTTCATTTCATTTCTTGAAGGCTTTAGTGAGATTTGTTGTAGCTAAGGGGTTATTTTCAATGAGGTAAAAATTTGAGATGTTTTTGTAATGAAAGAATGGGCTGTGTTCTCTTTGGTGACATAAAGTAATCCATGAAATGAGTAAACAAATATAATTTTTAAAGGTTTTCCCCTGTTACTTTCAAAATTCCTAAAAATAAGTACTTACACTATCCAGCCAAAGGAAAAAAAAAAAGTAAAAATAAACTAAAAGAACAACACACTAAACACTCTTCTAATTAAAGAGAGCTATGTATTTCAAAGCTGAAATAACAATGCGATCATTTAAATATTTAACTTACATTTATTTCATTGAAGTCTGAACTTCTTTTTCCAAAATAAGCTTTACAGATCTTGTAAAGAATAGGAAGCAGCTTAGACAAAGGTATGCATGAGATATTTTTTCCTAGGAAGAAAGAAGGACAGAATGGTAAAGCAAACAAAGGCTATAAATCAGATGATAAAAAATGCACATTGTGGAAGAATGATTTCCTGTTTGGGAAGGAAGAATAACTAAAATAACATGCCCTCAGCTTTCACTACCTGTAGCAGGAATAAGTTCAAAGAAATAGTTAAGCAATCAAAGGTTAAAAGGAAGCACCAATCACATCTGTCAGAAACTTATTTAACTTTTTCTGATGGAGATATGCCACAGTTCCACTTCTCTTTTAATTCCAGAAGGAAAGGAAACAGTTAGAAGGTTCTTCATTATCTTTATGTTGACACTGAGATAAGCTAACAAATTTTTCCTTAATTTCTGTGTGTGATGCTAATAACTTTTGTGCCAGCTTTATAGAGAGTGCTTAGAATGAAAAAAAAAATACTTAAAAATTCTTCAAAACCCCAACCAAACAAAAAATCTCCAAACCCAAGCTCTTTATCTTTGCTGGTAACATTTTCTCTTCCAAGGCAAATAACAGACATATTTGGGCTGCTGTTTAGAATGTATGCACAAATATATACCAGAATGTTAAAGCTCCCTTTACATAGCATACAAAGGAAACTTTTCTTAGCTTATTGTTTTTCACATTTCTCTCAGATGCCTGGAATCACCAGACATTTCTGGTATGTCTTTTTTCATGACTATTAATGTATTCTATTTTGTTCCTGCTGTCTCTATTGCAATTACTTGTTTTACATCCTGTCCAGCTGTGCAGATCTTTCAGATTAACAACCTATTTTGGGGAAATTCAGACATCACTATTCCCAGGTAATCATAATATACCCTTTAGCTAAATTATGTAATCTTCTCAAGTTTGTTGTCTTTAAAACTAAAGTTTTTTCTTTCTCATTAAAAAAGTGTTTGCTGTTTCTCTTTGCATGTATTTATATATATATGTGTATACTTTAAATCAAAACAGAGATCATGTGTTGAAAAAATTGTATTCTCCTAGCTTTTCAAACGGACTTTTGCTGTTAATAAACACTTTGAAATATTTAACCAGTCACTGTTGAAACTGTATGCTGTAATTATTAAGAGCCATATCTTAACCTGAGACTATTGAAATGAAATTATTTAATTTTATTTATCTGTAATTTCTTTCCTCAGAAAGGACCAGACACTTCTCTGCAGAAATTGTGAACTCTTGAGGACTAAAAGAAGACAGGGAACATGCATTTTGAATTTTCCAAAAATCCCAATCTTAAATCTGATCCAATCTTAAAAGGCAGTTTCTAGATGTGTTGAGATATCGATGATCTCTGTTGGTTGTCTGTCTTTCAGTGAACTGTATCTGACTTTACCAGATTAAGGTAAATTTAATTCTGCTTGTAATAGAGATTTTACAATGAAAAGTCCCTGGAATCTTCCAGCTTTTTCAGTATTACTTGTTGCAACACCATTGCATAAAAGTGCACCTCCTCCAAGGCAGCCTGCATAAACTAGGGAAGCTTGCTAGAAACTTGATCAACAGAAGTGTTGTGGAGGGAAAATGTGGAAATACCCCTGTTTATGTAATTATCACATCCTTTTAATGCATCTTAAGAAATTGCTGCATTTCCCAGGACTGCTGAATGTTCTGAAAGTCATGCCCTGACAGAATGATCCCGAGGAGCATCACTTGCCAAGAAGTCACTGCAGTCTGAGCATGCAGAGAGCAGTTCTGCTGTGCACATGGAGCACATAGCCTCGTGACTTGGAAAGTGTTTGAAGAAGAGAGAAGTGAAGATCAGGCTGCTCTTGGTGCCAGAATTGTTTTATCCAACTCATGACATCCCCCCAGCATGGTTGATGAATCCTCTGGTGCAGACCAGAAGCTACATGAATCTCTTTTACAGGGCAGCTATGTCTCATGTGTCACCTATTGGAGATACATATGCAGAAGCAAGGTGTATTTTGTTTCATACAAAATGTTAAAGAGGAAGATTACAGAGAGAGAATGTGTGTTTTACAGAGATTTTGTAAACTGTTCTTTAGCACCTCAAATTCCTTTTGTCAGAATAATGCCATCTAAGGCCCCCTCCACTCTTGATGAAGAGGCAGCCTCCAGAGCGATTCAGACTGTATGAAGATTGAATCCTTCCTTCTGTTTCCTCCTGAGTAGCTGAAGACTTAGGGAAACTACAAAATAGACTTCTATATAAAGTTCTCAGAACTAGGAAAATTCTGACTCTGCACTTCTTCCAAATGTTATGAAACTATATGCTGCAGAGGAAAGCTAAATCATGTTAAGTGAATCATGATAATTCTGATCCTTTAGCAGAGATCACTATAAACAAATGGAAACATAACTAAATACCACAAGTCTCAATTATTTTTGAAAGCTCTTACTTTGCTAAATAGTAGTAGTGCTTACCTAATTATTAATTTTCTGGATCACAAAATCACAGAATCACAGAATGGATAAGCTTGGAAAGGAGAAGTTTATGTACTGATTAGAAAATAAAACACTTTGAATTCAAGCCTTAAACATTTAAAGAAAAGACAAGAAGTGAATAATAATTTTCTGAAGTGAGTTCTTAACAACTCTATTTCCAAGCAGGAGCACTTTATGTCAGCAGCACTGTACCCTGCCAGAAGCAGCCTGGAAGTCAGTAAGACAAAGTCATTTAGAGATGTGCCCCAAATGTGACCATACACATTCTTTTCAGCACTGTCTATTCTCAATTCAGGGCACAGAGTAGCCGTTTGGAGCATTTGGATTATTTTGTGTTAGATTTGTATGACATTATTTGATTATTTTGGGTCATTTTTGCTGAGCCAAGGAAGTATGACTGCAAAAAGTACTAATTACAATAAGTCTTATTTCCATTAAAAATACTTACACCAGAAACTGAAAATGTATATGACTACTTAGGAGCCATCACATCTCATAGAGATAGTATTTATGGTTTGTTTGAATACTTCAGAAAGCAGCAATAAACTGCCAGAAGAGTATTTAAAGTCTCAAAAACAACACACCAACTCACCACACAGCATTCCTGTGCAAAGCAAATTGGTCTTTTCTCATTTTTGTTTACAATCAGCTCTTCATAGACTAAACTCCAGTAAGTTGTGGAGTTTCTGATGTCTTCTCTCTATATACAAACAGTGCATTCACTATAAACACAATGAGGGAGGTAGGAAATAGAGCCTCACAATCAGACCCTGAAACACTGACCCCTTACATGAAGAGCTGGTTGATAAAGAAAACTGGTGGGGTGACAAAAGGTAAGAGTAGCTTAAAACACTAATGATTTAAGCAAAAAAGTATCAGCTTACTCACTCTGATTTCTGCAATGCTGAAGCTTACAAAGATTTAGTTTACAGCCAGAAACAGAAGCTCATTTAGAGGCAAGTTCTGTAAGAAACATTTTCTGTTTGCATATGTAATTGATAAGTACCCTACAGTACTAAACAGGATCACTTTGGTTTTAACTTAGGTTTCAGTGTTTACAAAGCTTCCAAACTGCTTCTTAGGAACTACAAAAGATGTTTTATATTCCTTAACTTTCTACTACACAAGTTTTATAAGAGTTGAGTAGACAGTAACATGACTTTAAATCTTTCCATAATGTAGTAATATGCAAAAAAATTAGTAATATAATTCAAGCCTAATTTTCCAATATTCAGACAAATAAAAAAAGAAACTCTTGAATATGGATCAACAAATATCTACTGCCCCTTAGAAAGATATATCTGTTAGATATGCCATTACTTTGGCATGTTTTACTTTCAGGTTTAGGAGTTAGGTGGTCATTTGGGACCATGTTCCAAGTATAGGAGTTAAATAAATACAGTGTTGCCAAAACCTTGCTGAGTAATCAAAATTTCAGCAGTGTTGTGTGACTCACAAATAAGTAACAGCCACTGTGACAATAGGAGTCTTTTAATTCAAAAGAAAGTCTACATTTTAAGGTTAGAAATGAAGCAGAAATAATAAAAGAACCTTAGAGGGAAGTTCTTGAGGTTCTTCAAAATAACCTTCTGAAGAAAGAGAAAGGAAGGAAGGGAAGGAGAGAGAGGAAGGAAGGAAGAGAGGAAGGAAGAGAGGAAGGAAGAGAGGAAGGAAAAGAAAGAAAGAAAGAAAGAAAGAAAGAAAGAAAGAAAGAAAGAAAGAAAGAAAAGAAAGAAAAGAAAGAAAAGAAAGAAAGAAAAGAAAAGAAAGAAAAGAAAAGAAAGAAAAGAAAGAAAGAAAGAAAGAAAGAAAGAAAGAAAGAAAGAAAGAAAGAAAGAAAGAAAGAAAGAAAGAAAGAAAGAAAGAAAGAAAGAAAGAAAGAAAGAAAGAAAAAGAAAGAAAAAGAAAGAAAGAAAGAAAGTCATAGACAGTGTTTTCATCCTACCAAAGCACCAAAGCGCTGACTGCAAAGAACCTTTTGTATTGTGAGTACACTGGGCATAGTCTGTTTTGCATATGGGTATGCAGATATATTATCCCAACTATTCTGTCTTTTCACACAACACACAGTATGATACCACGCATCAGAGATAATTTCTGAGTTGAGATATAGTCAATAACAGTAAGGTAGACAACCATCTACAACCTTTATTTAATATTTCTGAAGTTTTCATTGCAGTACCTAAAGTTGATTTTGGATTTCAAATTACAGGACAGTATCTGCAAGTTGAAATGTTTAACTAAAATCCCTCCAGCTTCCCATAATGTGATTTCCATATTTCAGGCTGCTAATACACCAATATCCTGAATAGAGTATTGGATCATTCCTATTTCCTCTTCTGTATTAAGGCACCTAAATTGCAAACTAACTAAATTAAATTAGTAGAGAACATTTTCCTATAATTATGTGCAGGTCACATTTCAAACAATAATGGCTTTTTACCATTTCTCTACAGAAGCAAAGCCTACAAGGAATTGTGATATCATCCCCTGTCTTCCCTTAAAGAAACAGTGGTGAGTTTTGAGCCAGATCAGACTGAGGAACAATGATCATAAAGGTATGAAGTTCTCACAGATTTCCTGTATATAAATTTGTTCTGAAGGAAAGCAATTTAATCAGTGACCTAAAGGATAGAGAAGCTGAAGAATGATCTATTATTTGATAGAAGAGAATCCAGAACCATTATAAAAAATTCAGTTGCATAAATTGCTATGATTGCTACTTTGCACCTTCTATAAGAGTGTATGGATATAAGAGAATCTGCCAAAAAATCTGATTTCATTTCACTGATTACTGTTCATTTATTCAACAAGAGCAATTGACTAGATATGATCTAGAAACTTAAAATATTTCTGACTGATTAGGAGGGACATGTCGCAAAAAAAGAAAGGATAATCAAAATGTTTTAATTTCCATAAGTAGCCTTGTTCAATTTGAAGTTGATTATTTTATTATTTCCCTGGTCAGAAGGAATTGCATCCAAAATTTTTGATGCATAGGAAGGAAACAGGCATTTCATATTTCTCACGGAGACATTTAGATCTTGATTTGGCAAGTGAAGCAATCAATCTGATCATGATCTTCATGTTATTTGTACTACAGGATGTTAATCTAATATTTTCTGCTTCTTGCAAGAAGCATATTTTTCCTATCTTTTTCTAGAATGCACAAAAATTTACCTGTTTTTATACATTCAAAAAATAAACTAGGCAACTGATGTTGTGATGATCAGTGCCTTGCACTGTTTTCATCAAAAGGTCACTCATTTCCTTGAACTTCAGTATTGATTTTCTGTCTTTCAAGAATATTCCTTCAATTTCCAGTGAATTGCATTGAGGTAAATAGTTTTATTTTAAGAGGACAAAATTAATAATCACAGATTTTTCTGTTTTTCTCATAAATTGCTTTGAATTAATGGGAGAATAAGGACCATGGGACATGGGACCATGTTTATGAAGGCAAACTAGAGTATTGGTTTGCTTTCATCTTTTGAAGTAAGAATAAATTAACCTGTGGCATGCAGAGTAGTCCATACAAGTGCTTGATTCATCACAATAATAATTACATCAGTTATACTTCAGAAAACTGGATTATTCTGGAAACTCTGGATACTGTTTCTTTCACAACATTATCAAAGACTATGTGTGTTTCTTACCAGCCATTCCTTCAGTTCTTCTAGATACCCCTTTCCAGACTTCTCCACAGTTATATCCACATCACAAAATCTGGCTGGAAAACTTGATTTATACAATCTACTCATTAAATTTCTCCTGGGTTTTAGTTTGCTTCTGGAAATGTTTTTACTGTTCCTATTTTCCCTGTGGTTGTCTTGTCCTACCTATGCTCTTTTATTGCACAGGTAAGAAACAGGTGAGAGAAGATTGCACCAACAATTACATTACATGCAGAAATGTCAAGAAATTTCATACAAATCCCCACTACTAAAGATATTTTCCTGTGTGGCCCAAAAGATCCAATTAATTCCTGCACTACAGCCTGGAGAAAGTCAGTGAAACATTTACAGAGAAATGTACATGCAGTCTGCCTTTTAATGATGTTCTTTGATATCTTAATAAAGTGCAAATAAAGGAAAAACAAAAAATGAAGAAATATGGAAGAGTAATTAGGAGACAGAAGATAACAGTCCATTTTCAACACAGAAAGACATTAATGGACAAACTCCAAGCTTTATCCACTAAATTACTCAAGACAAATATTTTTATTTAGTCCTGATTACTGAGAGTTTCTTTATATGGCATTTTAGTAAGAAGTAAGAATCAGGAATGCATTTTCAAAACAAATGTCCTGACCACTAGAACAATTCCAGGATACTACCTGTTTTGATCGATAGCACAGAGCAGGGTTGAAGTATGTAAACTATTTTTGTTTTGGACTAAATTACTGGAAGATGTGATTCAGAGCTTCACCTAACATGCTCTCTCTCCTCCCAGGATCCAGTTCATAGGACTGAGCTAGAAACAGTCTGAAGTAAGCAGTCTACCCTGCAAATTGCTATGCTACAGACAATGAGGCTTCAATGACAACTGTTTTATTCTACTCCTATTCGTCTTCACCACTTAATGACTTAGCCATAACTTCATTGAAAAATAATACAAAAACAGGAGCAAATGGTAGTGTTGTTTATAATGAAAACCTTAGGTACATGACCAATCTAAAATTTGAAATATAAAGCTTAGGTTTTGAGCTTGTGTTTGTTTTTTTTAAAAGGATAGATTTTTGTGATATTTTTGGTTTCTTTGAGGGATAAGTCAGCCAGTAACTGACATATCAACCTATGGAACTTTTTGCATCCAATTTGCTACATAGTTGAGCTGATTCATTTTACAAGTGACTTATTCTATATACTCTGTATTTGACTGAGAAAGAAATGTCCATATCTTCAAGAGTTTATATTCATTCTTTGGTGCACTCTCAGAGCACAGAAGGACTCCTCTGAAATCAGTGAAGATAAAATTTGTGAAAATACACAGAGTAGGAGGATAATCAGGGTCCAAGTTAGAAGAATCATTGTGATATAAATTTGGAGAAAAAGTAGCTGATTCTTTTTGAAGACCATAATCATCCATAAAACTCTGAATTTATTTTCTTTTTTTTTATTTCAGTAGTGCTTCTGTACATTTCTTATTTTAACAGGATGCAAATATTATCTTAATATGTTCAAATGGTAGACTCTTAGAATTTAAGAGAGAAGAGAATTTAAGCACTTAATTTTATGTACTCTTGCAAAATATATTTGCAATGTAAGTTTTTCTTACATTAAAGTAAATTATTCTTGAAAATTAGTATATTATATTATGTGAATTCTCTGCACATAAAACTGCTAGATTTCCTGGTTTTCAGTCTAATTAAATTTTTAAAAAAAATAATGAGGATGTAATGTACGACATGAGATGGGAACCTCATGAAGTTCAACAAGGCCAAGTTCAAGGTGCTGCACTTGGTTTTGGGCAATCTCAGGCATGAGCACAGACATGAGAAGAGGTCACTGAGAACAGCGCTGCATGGGAAGAAAGGTCTGGGGGTTCTTGTGGCTGAAAAGCTGGACATCAGCCAAAAGTGTGCACTCACAGCCCAGAAGGACAACTACATCCTGGGCTGCATCCAGAGAGAAGTGATCAGCAAGGTGAGGGAGGGAATTCTGCCCCTCTGCTCTGACCCCACCTGCAGTGCTGCATCCAGCTCTGGGGTCCCAGCACAGGGAGGACATGGACTTGTGGGAGTGAGTCCAGAGGAGGGTCACCAAAATGATCAGAGG
This sequence comes from Molothrus aeneus, assembly GCF_037042795.1. Classification (NCBI taxonomy): domain Eukaryota; kingdom Metazoa; phylum Chordata; class Aves; order Passeriformes; family Icteridae; genus Molothrus; species Molothrus aeneus. Next base: position 69,710,390 of record NC_089647.1, on the reverse strand, counting down.
GATGGAGCTGCTCTCCCATGATGAGAGCCTGAGAGTGCTGGAGTTGTTCAGTCTGGAAAAGAGAAGGCTTCAGGGGCACTTCATTGAAGCATTCCGGTACCTTAAGGGGCACCTTACAAGAGCTTTATAAAGGAGGAGGGAGAGGACTTTTTACACAGACAGTTTGTGCCAACACAAGGGGCAATGGTTTTAAACTTAAAGAGGGCACATTTAGATTAGATGTTAGGAAAAATTATTTTACTTAGAGGGTAGTGAAGTACTGGCACAGGTTTCTTAGAGAAACTGGTGCCCCAGCCCTGGAAATGCTCAAAGGGAGTTTGGATGAGGGCTTGAACAACCTGATATATTAAGTGACATCCCTGCTTATGGGAGGGGAGGTTGAACTAGATGATGTTTAAGGTCCCTTCCAACCCAGGCATTAGATCATTCTGTGATTCTGTGACATTTCAGCTACCAGGGATTAAACAGTTCCTTTTCTGGTTGCTAAAATCTCATTTTGTATGATTACATATGTATCTTCTGACATCACCAGGTATGAGAAATTTAACAGTGTTTGCACCTGGAAAAGAGGGAGGTAGAATACACGATTTCATCATTACCAGACATGGAATAATGTACTTCTGAATAGGAAGTAGTCTCCACTGCTGCATGAAACTCCATGTTCTACAAATGATAAATTGTGACAGAAATAAAGCCGTTCAGAGATTTTTGCCAAGTAGTGCTATTTGTAAGCCCTCATAGGTCAAGCTCAGAAGATTAATTCCATATTTTTTTCCTAGAATTCCTTGTTTCACTTACTATGTGAATGCCAACATATACTGTCAACTGAAAAGGAAATACTATAAAAAATTAGGTTAATTTCCTAGTGTAAAATATATTAAAACATGATGTGACTAGCTTCTTGTGTCATTCAAGTACTAGGCTGTCACTGTGGTTGTAGGCAGAAAAAATATTGGCAGCTATGAACAACATATTTGATTTCTGTGATACATATTTTTAAATTATAACCAGAAACTTGAAATTGACCTTCTTCCAGCCACAAAGTTTGTTAGCAGTTTCTTTACATAAATTTAAAGGTTTTATTTAGCATTACCACAAAAATACAAAAACAAAACTACAACAGAAAATGTTGCTGTTCCAAAAGTAGATGCCATATATTCATATCATTCTAAATGTAAATATCTGCTTGAAAGTGTAGAGTTCCACCTGTGTGCAGTCTCTAGTCTCTTAAATGGGATAATATTCCTCTATTTTTCTGTAATTCAACAGTAATGAAATATACTACAACAGCAATTCTGTTCACTGCAGTTAAAAAAAAATAGAGAAAAAGACATTTCAAAAGCTTTGTTAAAAGATTTGGAATACAACCAATTATGGTTCTAGCCTATGGTGGTGGTGGCTCAAATATGTTACTATCTTCTAACTGTTTCTCATCCTGCATTAAAGCGCTGGTCTCAATCAATATCTAGTTTATCAAAACCACAGTCACATTTGGTATTCATTGCTACCCTTGTTTACAGTCTCAGAATGGAGACTAGGCAGTAAGTTAAGTTAGGTTTGGAACTAAACCCTAAACTCTTGTAGATGAACTGTCAGATTGGGCTCCACAAAACTGGCAGGAAGAATACGAGGCCTCAGCAACAGTTACATAATGAAAACTAAGAAACTGAGCCTGTCAAAAATTGAATATGCAGTTTTATTTCCTTCTTCCAAATATTAACAACAAAAATAAAGGTTTCTGATTTTGCAATCTAAATATAACATAGGTACATGCCATCATTGTACAGTATACTTCCCAGAATCATCAGACTCACCAACTTTCTGTTGATATTGATATTGACTTCCACTCCATCCTGCAGATATTTTCAAAGTTCTGTGTCTGTTCATTTCTAGATATTTTCAAAGTGTTTTGTCTGTTCATTTCTAAATATAGAAACCTTTTCCTTTCTCCATGAACTAAATCCTTCAAGAAAACATTTTCTCAACTTTCATCTTCCTTATGGTGAACTAATTAACCCTTCTTTGCTATGCCTCTAACCTCTATCATACACTTTAATTTTTTTTAAAGTATGCTCTATTGCATTATCATTGAGAAACAGTTAAAACACAACTGTGAAAATTTAAATTTATATACCCTTCAGTTTAACAATGAGCCATTGTTAAACTACCTATTAACTACCTACTGGCTTTCAGCCAGTTTTGAGTCACTTTATGGTAATATATTACTCTAACCTACTTACAAGAACACCATGTGACACTGTTTCATTAATTTTATTCAAGTCAAAACATAATTTATTATAGAAAAAGTTAATCTAGTCTGTAATCGTTTGTCTTTGCAATACCTTTTTTTTAATGCCATATTCAATAGGATTGCTTACAAATTTGGATTGTCTGTTGTCACATTGTCTGATGACTGAAGCTGCACTGATTTAATTTCTAACCTAAAGGTTTGACAACAGATCAGATTTGCATTACATGCATGACATGCTTTACAGTTAGAAAAGGAAGTATCACCTCTTGTGAAAATGTTCAATGCTAAAGGACTACTGTGAAAGTGATTAAGAGAAGCAGCATGAACTCCTCCTATACCCAAGCAATTAGAATTCAAACAAGAAGTAGCAGAAATACAGATTATCCTTTCTTCTATACCTAAGGCACCAAGACAGACAAATTGAGGAGCAAAGTAAAAGTTCTGAAGATATGTCCTCCAGAGGACAGAATAAGAATAATATTCTTAAATTAAGAATAATATTCTTAATTTAAAGCATTTAGAAGATTGCATAAGCAGCTATTAAGATATGCTGCACTATTTTACAAGGGAAAAAAGTAAAGGTTAGCATGAACAATGTCAAATATGTACTACAGTGGAATATAAATATTTGCCTAAGGCGTGGAGAAGCAACGTGCTTCCTGAAGAGAGACAGGCTTATAGACAGTGTCTGCTAAAAAACTGCAGAAAATAACCATTTGCTGAATTTCTCCATTAACATTAGATTTTCATAAAGAATTTATTTGTAATAAGAAGTTATTTGATCTTGGTGTATGTTCTTTCATATGCAACCAAATAAATACACATTTTCAAGGCATTAAAGAGTTGTCAAAAAGCAGCATGTAAATATTTCAAAGTCCTCTAAATATTGTTTGCAATAGACCATGTGATGTTTAGCAAATCTCTGGCACTTACTTAAACACTTAGGAAAAATGAATGAACAAAGATAGGACTTAGGGCGGGGAGCGGGACTGGAAAAGAAGAAAAAAGGGAGGAATTAAAGAAAAAAAATAAAAACCAATTTTATATTGATTTGAAGTTAGAATAGCATGTCATTGTCAGTGCAAGGCTCTACAAACAACTAAGAATATTTGCATTGTAGAAAACTGTTCATTCTAAAGGAACACTATGAAAAAAGCAGCAGAACTGGGCTGCAGAGTCTGCTATAGTGACATATTCCTTGCTCCTTTGCTGAATTTCTGCATTATTAAAAGTATGTGAAAAATTGCAAACTTTTGTAACCAGTCTACTGGCTAAAGATGAAGATGTTTTTTACAGATGGATTGGAGAGGTTGAGTCACTTTAAGAATAATTTTCAGAGCACATTCTTAAAAAAACTATATTAATTGCATAAAATCACCGAGTATGTTGAACAATGAAATGAGTTGTTATAGAAATCACTTACCAACATTCCAGTCATTATGATTTTATTAATATAAAATGTTACACTGGTCTGTGTGGCTGCAAAGCAAATATGCACAAACACTGGATTTGTATGTAGAACATACAGAATATATAGAACATATAAAACCTATTTTAGAATATAAAAAACCCCACATATTACATTTCTAGATAATTTGAGGAGGCTATTAAGAATCTGTTTTCAAAATTTGCTTGGAACCAGGATACAAGATTTACTTCAGTCACCAGTAAGTACTAATCCAGTAATTCTTCATCCATTTCCTTTCCAAGGCAGAGTGAAAGCTCTTTCTGGGGATACTTGGTCTTAGTATGGCTGTTAATACTTATTTTCCAGTATACCCTGCTGTATATTACCGGTTTAAATTTTGCATTAATATCAACATCTGCATTAATTGCACTAGAACTGTTTTTCTTGGATTCAGATATTTGTTTTCTCTCTTTTTTCTTTTTTTTTTTTTTTTGTTGTTGTGCTTTTTTTAAATTATTTTTCCTTCTTCTTCTTCTTCTTAATATAGTCTTTTCCTCACTTCACTGCTATACATGTAATGACCATAGTAGAGACCATTTAGGCAGAGGGAAAAAAGAAATCCTGTCTGTTTCATGTGAGGGTCAGGACATCCATGTACACGACAGTACAATTTATAATTTTTATATATGCACTTATTTAGGATAAAAGGTACTTAAAAGTAAAAGATTCAAAAATATTCCTTAACCAAAACATAAGTAAAAATGAGATTCAATTGAGATTTGCATTATTTATATGATGTGGTCTACTGTTTAATATGATCTAGGAGTATAGACTATTCTTACATCTTTATTTCTCCTATGGGATTAGAGGGCTAAACCACTGAGACTTTCACAAATAAGTTTACTGAATGAAATATATACAGTTCTTATGTAAACATACAGGCTATAACTTGAAGCTGCACAAAGGCTTTAATTGTACAAACCATGTATTGCTAAAATCAATCCAAGTCATAACTGTGGTAAGCAACCATCTTAGTCTTGAGCAATCTTTCAGTAAACTAATTAATTACACCAATATGGAGAGAGGAATAGCTCCTCTTTTTTGGGCATCTGTTCAGCACCCAGGAATAGCTGGGTTCTAACTTTGCCAGCTCTAATCAAATAAGCAAAACCTTTGTTGGTTAAAAGTTTCTCTAAACCTTTTAGGAAGTTAACAAGATACAAGAGGTTTTCCATGTGACTTTCTCTTCAAGACAATTTGAAAGCATGCAAACTTGTAAGGACTGAGATTTCAGTTCATCTCTTAATCCTTCAAACATTCCTTAAAAGATCCAATACACATTTTATTCAATTGTGACTACACACACATTATGACAATAAATCCACTGATTTGGAAAGCTCTAGGATTTTCATCTTTTGCATCCATAGAATTATAAATAACTTTAAGGCAGCGACCTTAAAGATCATCTAGTTCCAATCCCCCTTGCCATGGGCAGGGATGCCACTCGCTAGACCAGGTTGCTCAAAGCCCCATCCAGCCTGGTCTTGAACACTTCCAGGGGCTAAGCATCCACAACTTCTCTGGTACGTCCTGGGTAAGTGAGAGTCACAAGACCAAGATTTTAAAGGAGAATATTCCTCACTTTCAATATATGGTTTGCCTCACTAACTCAGTAACAACTACTGTTATTCTTTATTCTTTTAAACCAAATACATGATGACACATTGCACGGGTAAATAATGATGCCAATAAAAAAGAAGGGGCTTGGAGACCTGTGCATACTTACTGTGCAGACACTTTGATCTTTGATGTGGTCTGGATGAATAACACCTGTCACATGCACACTCCATTGAGATAGCTGCCAGACAAGATGCCTTCAAATGAACAAAATTCTAGTGAATGTCAGCATGAGCAAATTTCTCTGGGGAGGGCATGCCTACATGCTGTAGGGCTGCCAGTACACTGTACTACAGGGCAAACAGATTCTGATGAATGAGGAAGTACTAATCTAAATGACAGCCTGCATGACATCTAGAATTTCCCATCTTCTGCCTCCTCTTCATGAGCCCACAGCTGCATAGACCATTTCTACATAAAATAATTTTCAGGGCTGAATGTCCAGCATTAAAACAACAAATATCACCATTTTACACAGTAAAATAGCAATTCATAGTAAATTGATTTTTAAGTTATTTACCATTCAAAATCCATGTAAAGTTCCTGGAATAACCCCTAGTTTTTAATCTCAAGCACTACAGGTAGACTGCTCCAGATCTCAATATTGACACTTAGGGTTGTGCAAGGTGACCTAGAGTGAGCATGGAGATAGAAATTGGTAATTCAGTTTTTCAGATTCTTACCTTTCTATACACTCTGTGAGAGGGTCAACAATATCTTCAGCAGACTAGGATAACCAAGCTGATACCTTGAATGTCAAAGTAATTACTTATGAAGTGTGAACCAAAAGCAGGAAATGCAGTGAAACAGCCCTCCATTACAGCTCAACACTAACCTTGCCTGTATAAAAGACTTACCAGGCCTGTTACAAAGTCTGATGAAGTAGGCAATCAACTCTGGTAAGCAAAAGTAGCAAGAAGAACAAAACATAACTATAGCAGTGAGTTCATGGATCATTTTCTCTGTTAGACAAAACAATATCTATAGTCAATTAAAATGCAACATTGCTTTTCGTGTCTGTCAAAACATCTATACTATCACAGCCTGTGTTACAGAAAAGCTTAGGCATTGCAGTAGAAAGAGAAGCTGTGTCATCAAACTTGTCAGCAAAGAATAAAGTACAGTTTATAAATAGATAAAACAAATAAAGGGTTAAGAGATATAACGGAAATTTCATTAATATTTGGCAGGTTTCTCATTAGTTCCTTTAATTTTCCTGGCTTTTTCTTTATTGACTGATGATATTGAAGATGAGGCAAGGGACAAAGCGAGTGGTGGAAGCAGTGGAACAGGGATAAGATAAGAGGAAGGGATATATGGGTGGCAGCTAAAGTGAGGCTGAAGTGAAGCGACTGTAAGGGAAGGGGCAGAGGAGATTTGTAACAAACATCTAAGATGAACTATAAATAAGAATGCACACAATGCAGCACTTTATATCTTCAAAGCACAGGAAAACTACATCTGATATCAAGTCAGGAATTTCTTCCATTTCAAAGTATTTAGAAAAGTGTTTATAATGGGAAAATATAAGTAAACCCTTGAGGGCAAGTGCAGTGAGAGGAGAGTCTCCAAACGTCAGGTCTTTGTACTGAGAGAGTTCTGGGTTTGACCATCATGCAATACTTTGAAAATGTAGAGAACCATGATTATCCACTACATTTCAGTGAAAAAGGTTAAACTCCTACCAACCAGATATCATTTGCTCAAGCAAAAAAAAGTATATTTTTTTGTGTTTCAAAATAATCATCATTAAGGGTCACCCGATTTAAAGATGCTCATGAAAACTATGAAATTACGGAACAAATTTTTATTATGCACTGTTTCTACATAGATGAAATCCACTGTATGTAAATCCATAATTTGCAAATCCATGGTATGCCCACATCTCATGCGTGAGAAACTCCCAAATACGGAAAAATAGAAGAACATTCAAAAAAGTAACATATAAACTGACTTCTGAGCAAGTGGTCAGAATGCTTTGATAGAGAGATAAAATTAAAGGGATGACCCTGTTATTCAAAATTTTTAAATTTGAGAGTAATTCTGAATATTCTCCAGAACAATAAAACAAAAAAGGGGTTTAAAGCTGTGACGAAAATGGGACTAGTTTACGATTTTTATAAAAAGAATTACTAATTTCTTCCATATTGCTACAACTTTTTTCTAAGGCCATTGCTGTGGAATAGTGGTGTCTGTTTTCTGCTATGACTATTATTCCCTCAATAATCTCAAAGTACCTATGAAATTGAGACTATGTAACAATGTGTGCTGAAGGCACAGAAGTCATTCAGAAATCTGAGCTGTGAGTATTCTTGCAGGAAACTCTGAAGATCACTGTTGTCAAGCTGGAACAGGGAATGTGACAAAAACATTTGTTCTTGTGCTAGGGATAACCAGGCAGGGAAGAAGCACTGGAGTTAACGCAAATGTTAAGAAGCCTTAACAGTGAAAATCTATTTGTTTTTAATCAATAGAGCAGACAAGAAAACACACGTAACCAAGTAACAGAAGCACAATTTGAACTCTGTAAACTGAAGTAAGATTGCCAGTGTCTGGGGTCAAATGCAGTAGCTTGATGAAGGTGAGGATGCTGCAACTCCATGACAACTCCAACCCACAGCAAGGTTCTTTCTAAGTACATTCACACACAGAAGACATACACACATACACACCATATGTATATATATATATATATATAAATACATGGTGTATATATCTATGTCAAGGTGGATCCCTATGCTTACTCAGTGTGCCCAGGAGCTGACCCTGGATCCCTGCCTCCTCTGAATCCAGAGCCTCACACCAGCTGATGTTACAGACCATGGTGTACATATGAGCACACACACACACACATACACACAGAGCTAACTGGGACTCACATTCATGGACAGCCAGCTCTTTCCATGCTCTTGACCTTGGAGACTATCACATCCCAGCTCCCAAGCCACTTCACCTATTCTTTAGTTTGTCCATCTTGATCTTCATCATGCACTCAGACTCCCAGACTTATTCCAGTTCCTGGCAGCTCAGGGAAAAGGCTCCCCTGTCATCCATGGTTCCATCTCTCTCATTGTAATTTGTTTTCATTAAGTTCAGTCTCTCCAGGCCCTAAACCCATGCACGTGGACCCTCCAACCCATGGCATGACTAATTTCTCCTCATACACACATGTTCACATATCAAATACAGAGGCCTCACCCGGGAAAGGAGCTAAAAAGAGATTTAATAACAAGCTGGGAAAGACTAGACTGATCAGGCAGAGGGAATGGCCAGAAAAATATATCTACCAGTAAATTTATGTAAGACTGACATCTCTTGGCTCCTTAGCCTTCAATTTCCCCACATTTATTCCTCTTTAAATCAACTCACACCACCTACTTTACCATCTTTGGTTCATCCCTTAAAAGTCCCATAGAAAGTCCTAGGTGACACAAAATACTTTTCCCCTGCATGCCATAATATGTCCCATCCCCCAAGGAGCAATCTCCTCAGGCCAGAAGATTCTCTGACATTGACCCATCCTGAGTGGTTTCCTACCAGGTCACAGCAGCTGAGGCTCTCATGGGGCAGCTCTGGAAGGTACCCAGACATTGTGTCACTTCCTTGAGCCTTTCATTTGTGTTCCTGCATGACTTCAGGCCTTTGTACTCCTCTAGATTTGTGGAAATGAGCATCTGTGGTCTGCTGGCCCTCAGGACTGGCCTCAGCTTCTCCAGCTGCCGTTGTTTGTCCCTGCTCCTTTCTGGGTGTGGAGATGAGCTTTTTGAACACAATCCTACTATGCATTGTTTAAAATATGTTCCACATCACATCTCATAAAAAGAATGCAAAATAAGTGATCATAAAATCATAAACAATGGAGCTGGAGGGGATCACAAGGAGTTATGCAATTCATTTCTGGACTCAAAGATACAGTGCACCTAAATTATTCCACAAAGTGGTTTTATTATTTTCTTCCACAAAAGGAGGAATTAATTAAGACTATCCTTTCACAGCCTATTACAAATAGCTTTGCTGCTAGAAAACTTTAAATAATGTTTAGACTTCACTGAATTCTGTTTTACTTTGCTGTTATTCATGCTGGCCATGGAAAACTGCTTATACCTACCTATCTCCTATTTTTACCTTTCTATATCCTGCTGTCATAGCTGTCTTCAGTCTCCTCACCTCTAGACTAAACAAGCCTAATTCCTTCAATTTTTCTTTAGAAGTTATGTTTTCTAGACCTGTAACAATTCTTGTTATTTTCTTTTGGACCCAATTCAATTTGTTTGTACCCTTCTTGAAGCATGAAGGCCAAAACTGTAATAATATTGTATCTGAGGCATAACCAAAGCCAAACAGAATTTTACTACTTCACATGTCACTTAAACAATAAAATGTTTATGTACAATGTTTATGTGTTTCATTATCATGTTTGCCTTTTGTTTATATAATCTCTACAGTAAACTGATTTTGTTGATTATTTCCATCTTGTGCTATCTTATAACCTATAGAGATCCTTTTTAGCCGCACGACTGTACTTTCTCTTATTCTCCAATTTCTGTGCAGCTAAACCTCCAAAGATTTGATAAAGCATTTCCACATTTCAAGAAGTAATCATAATCTCCAGTGGTTACTTGATGTTTCTCTTCCTTCTTGCTATTACCTTGGAAATATTACAAAAAACATGTATTTCCTAAAAATAATTGCAAAACTAATGTCAAAGTAAGTTTGCTAAAATGCTTCAATTTTTTCTTATTAGACTAGGGCTTAGGAGAAAGACAAAAATTTGTTTAAAGAATTTACACATGATCTACATTGCATTATCCATCACTTTCAAACTTTTAAAATTTTATTGTCTTTGATGTAATATCTATGGTTCTACAGTTCTACTTTTGGGCATCTTTCTCAGGTAAAGAGGTTCTACTTTCTACTACTGTAAGAAATGAGAGAACATAAGAAAGAAAAACTGTACCGATTGGATTAATTTTTCAAGACTCTCATAGTTGCTAGAGAGGGAAAGACTTCTGCCACAACATAAAATATCTAAACTTGGTTTCCTAAGTTCTGAGGTTTGCACCTCTACTCTGCTCTTGTGTGACACTGGCAATTTATTTACAGACGCAAACAGGATGGGGCTGCTATGGAAAGTGTCTTGAGTTATTAATTTTCCAGCATCAGTCTCATTACATGATTATGATAATGGAAAGATGCTAACAGCTCACAGTCCAGGCAGCAGGCCAGAAAACTTAATCTTACAGCATACTTTAGAACCTTCTAGACCAATCACATGAAGCAAAAGCATATTGACAGTAGTTCTATCCAATCAGCATAAGCACATGTAGCTTTGGTTAAAACAATGCTTGCTTATTTCGAATACAATACCCATTTATAAGAGACAATGCACAGAGCTCCATTCATAAGCTTAACCTTCCTAATATCTTGCTAGATAAACTTTCTGCAACTTAGAAAGCCAAACAAGCACTAATACACAGTTTTATTGTTCTATTTGCCCATATCTTTGCTACAGCTTAAATAATATTTCTGCTGACTCATCTCATGACTGTTGCTTTTAGCTCTACTGACAATTCTGCTGCATCTGAGGCCTGTCTTCTGCAGTTTTCCTAAAACCCTCTGATTTTATGGATTCCCACATTGTGGAACTGAATTTGAAATATTCCAATCAGCTCTGGGACCCACAGCATAAAAAAGACATAGAGCTGCTCAAGAAGGTCCAGAGAAGGCCGACAAAGATGATTAGAGAGCTGGAGCACCTCTTCTGTGAGGGCACACTGAAGGAGTTGGGGTGTTTTAGTGGTTCAGTGGATTTATTTTAACAAAGAAAGAAATCCCATGCTATTTTCAATTTATGCATGTTAAAGTAGTCTAGGTTGCCATAGTCATGAGCAGAGTGGGAGCTTCAGACAAGAATTATTAGAGAAGCCTTTCCATTGGGTCACAAGGTACAGAAAGGACACCCTTGTTTTCTAAACTCCTCAGAGAGGAGCCTGGGTGTGGTTGAACCCAATCCTGACTTTGTTAATGGTTTATACCTAGAGGATTATACCAGTGTAATTGGACCCTTATACAACTTTGCCCTTCAGGATCAAGGATGGCAAACCAAAAAAATTATATAAATAAAATGAATTATATATCTAAAATTATTACAATAATGATAATTAGTAGGAAATAAATTCAAATTAATCTGAAATATTTACTGCACTGTATGAATAGCTATAACTTCAAGTTTAGTGCACTATTTTTTGAAGCAATATTGAATTAATTTTGTTAAAGTAATTATATTAAAACTAGGAAAACAATTATTAAGTAGAGATTAATACTTCCCACCCATACCAATAACTGTAGTCATATCTCTTTCACTGTAAATTTGAGGAAGGCTCTTCACACATCTTAGGGAGATATGATACAAGTCTTTGCTGTGCAAAATGGGGAAAAGTGGGACCAGGTTTTTATAGTATAAGATGTCAGTTACACACATTTTTTAGATTATGTATTATCAGGCTTAATGAGCAAAATGTGTTTTGCAAAATGCACTTCAGCTTTGTGCTGAAACATTGTTACCTGCTTTTTGGATTGTTCTGCTCAGCACCTCTGACTCTCCCTTCTGTAACAGAGACTGCACAGCCTTGCTTCTTCTGGCCTCAGGGAGAGCCTGTCTTGCATGTCCTCATGGTAGGTTTCATATTTTGCTCAAGCTGATATGAGCATTCTTCAGCACTAAGAGCAGAAGATTGTTCTTGCTCAATCTTATCACTTAACTTGTGAACGAGGCAAATTTTGAGCTGCTGTATCTCCACTTAGGCAGAGAGTTCTGCTACAGTCATTTGTCATTTTTCTTCTAATTTTCTGCATCATAAGCTTTTACTTACATCTTCTCCTAAGTCCACATGTAAAGTGTCTGTCACATCTATGACACTGATTGTTTTTACGTAAAATCCAGCAGATGAAGTTTGGTGGGAAACAATTTTTGAATCTAAGAAAGAAAAATTAAACTTGCTGAAACATGGACATTAACACTCTACATCTGAAGACAGAGTGACAAAGTTATCTCTTCTTAATAGATCAGAGGTTACACTCTGTTCCTTATTAGAATAACCTTGTAATAGTTTTCCAGGTAAGAGTAGATTGATTATGAAACACTTGTAGCTAGCAGCATCCTTGAGAAGAATAAATTCATAGTGGGTAAATTACCATCTGCTATAGGAATCCAAACTAGAGCAATTCTGCTAATGTGATTTTTTTAACACCACGTATTTTATTCAAGTCTGGACAACTAAAGTGAATTTGACTACTTCCTAAAATTACTCCAATATTTATAAAATATTAAATATAATTGAGCTTAATTCTGTGTTGTGTGTCATTTCACCACATCTACAAATTCAGTAAAGGATGTTAATCTCCAGGCATTTCCTTCCCAAATGCCTCTTATGCTTTGGTTGATTTTAAGCATGATACAGATAGCAGTAGGTGTTATTCATGTTCTTAAAGCTGGGAAAATAGTTTTGAAAGGAGTGAGGCACCTTTCATAGTGCTGTATTTATGAAAAGTCAGAAAAGTATGTTTCTTTCCATAATTCAGACAATAAAAAAAGCACACTTTCAATTGAAGTATGACAGTGCCACTGTCTCTAATTTATTACCTCACGTTTAAATACAAATAGCAATTATATATAATAGCTCATGATGTTGGAGACTTCTGACAATCTCCAAAAATAGAAAGCTAATAATAAACTAAAATGGTCATGTAAATATCAGAACTTCATTTACTTTGCTTGTTAGGTTAACATTAGTTTAACCTCAATTTTTCTCCTGTGTAGGGTGATACAGATTAGTGTTTTTCATTATTGGGGTATATTTTCTTCTCATCACTTGTGCTCTTAATGAGAGAACACTCCCCTCTAGCATACAGATTGAATCACTTTCAGTCGCAGCATAAATAAATGCCTAGAAGATGTCAGCTGAAAATCTTAGTTATTTCCTAAAGGTGCAGGTGCTGGAAATGGTGTAATGAAGTAGAGACAGCTGCAGCCACAGGCTCTGGCCAACTGGAATATGTCTTCAGAGTGACATTCAGCATAACAAGACCTCACTATGTTTGCTTCCAAGAATGTTATCACTGTGGTTTTAAAAACAGCATAAATCAAGAGACATGCCCCCAAAGTATAGCTGAAGTCACATTATCTTTATTATAACCCTATATATTTTCCTCATTACAACCTGAAATATGTTGACATAACCACTCATGCTCATCTATAATGTTACTAATAATTACACTTCTAGAAAGAAAAACGAGAACAAAAGGTATTACAAGGCTGGAATTAATCAAGTTATGACCAAGTAGATTCACTGAAACTTTAAAACCTCAGGTACAGGTAAATTTTAAGAAGTCTTTTTGAAACTAGTAGGGAATAATAGATGAGTCACTGTAATTTACAAACCTTTTCTTCAAAGAAAAAATTTGCACATTGAACCCTATTTTATTTCATGCCTGTGAGTGACAAAATCATTTCTTGAGAATGCCACATAGCTGAAGATTGATGCTGCAGATACTGAGGACCCAACGTTCTACTCTCTTTTACAGAGACTTCATGAAAGATATGGTTTTATTTTTATTAGAAAAAACAAAACAAATATGTGATATATACAATAACTTTATCAAATATAGCTAGTTGCAAACCAGCAATTATTTGAAAGATAAAATACCTTCACAAAAACTTGTCTTTTTAATTTTTTTTAAGTTATATTGTAACTACTATCTGTTATGAAGCACTTCTGCAGTCACTATTTTGGGCTCAGCCCTCTTGTGTGAAGATGGAGGATTGGATCCCAGAGATACTAAGGATTCACCATAACACTGCTGGCTAATCTAATGGTTAAAACCTCAAATCATTAAAGCGAGACATTTAAAAGCACTTATTATTCACTTGGTTTTTACCTAAATGTAGTTGTCAAGGAACAAATTTCAGTTTACCATTAGCTTTCCACATTTTTTTTCTGCCAGGTAAGAGATTAGTAAAATCCATTCAGGGGCTTATTTCTGCTAGGGAGATAAAGCTGATGTTCCTAAACCCATCTTCACAACATATCAACCCATGGAAGGAGACACTTTTATTCTACACTTTTACAGCTAAGTGTCCAGTTCAGTCGATGTAACAGGTAAGAGAGTGGCCCCTTCCTACTCAGCTGCCATAGAAAATCTTGTAGATGTATTCCTTTAGAATATTTAATAGGAGAAACTTATATTCCACTATCCTGGTATTGATAGTGCATTCAGAATTTTGACTTCAGTGAGGGGTGGAGGGGAAGAGAAATAAAGAGCTCCCATATTAGTGGATGTGTTCTCTAAAATAGAAGTGGTGATGGGACAGAATCAAATTAAAACTGTTGAAACTTCAGTTGCAGAGTAAAATGTATCACTAAGCAAATGTCCTCGAAACCAAATGCAAATCTGCTATGATTTTGCACCAGAACAAATTCTTTTGAAATACTGCTTTTCAGCAAGGATTCTGCATATTTATGCATATGAAAAAATGAGCTTCATTCATGACTAGAAAAAAATAATGAATAGAAATGTGCAAAGCTGCATGTAGATTTTCTACCTTTTATTAAGACTCAGAATTTAGGCACTGCCAGCAGTGACACTAAGCAAATCCTTAAAGTAACCAGTAAGCCTTGGGCAAACAACAGTGATAATGAATAATAGATGGTTCTATAAAGAATTATAACTGTCCTTTTGAGCATACAGATGTCAGATAAGTTTTAAAAGGGAGAGCTTGCACTGATGATCCCCTTAAAGTTTTACAAATATACTTTTTGAGCTGTTCAGGATTTCAGAATCAACCTGGATTTCACAGGACTAACAGGGATAAACAGTTACCTACTTCCAACATATATTTTTGTGACATAAAAAAAAAAAGTTAAACAATCCTACCACTTTTCATAGCACACTGAGTCAGTTCCAGCTCCATATTTTAAGTCACAGAAGTGCATGGTTTATCCCCTTCCCCTTCTCCTATTTACAGAAGATTGCAGTAAAAAAAGACTTTTTTAGATTATTGTTCATATTAAAATTCTCAGCATATTGGTCCAGTATCATAATGTTATGAGAATCATTTAAAAAAAATAAAACAAAACAAAACCAACAAATAAACAAATAAAACAACAATAAAAAAAAAACAACAAAAAAAAACCAAAACAAACAAAACCAACTGGCCACAAGCCTGACTGATTTTCAATAGTGAAGAGCTGCTAGGTATTATTAGGGTGCAAACTGTTTCTTATATTAGAAAATGTGAAGAAATGTCTATCTCTTCTTTAACTGCTCCAGAAAAGACATGACATCTTTTCTCCTACTTCTAAGCGCAAAATCCATATCTTTAAGAAATATCAACTGATTTCCTTCAGATTGGCCCTACTCAGTGGTCCTGTTCTAAATTTCTGCTGTCTCCTTCCCTCTGGACTCAGCAGTTCCTATGCCCTGTTGGTGCAAATTCAAGGAGCAAAAGAATGCCTCATCTCCTTTCCAAAGTATTTCCACTTTGACTCCTAAATGAAATACCCAACTGTCTTCAGTGCTTCTCTAGGATATCCTGTCCAGAAGAATTATCCTACATCTATATAAAAAAAATGGCAATTTAAGTCAGTCACAGATCCAGACCTGTATTTTTGAAATCTTCACTGGCTAATCACATACATAAAAGAGCTGTTTAGTGAATATTAAGTGCTTTTAAAAGTCCTTCTTTAAAGCAAATTCTGTTTTAACAACAATAAATGATGAGGCAATAAGGACCAAAATTATTGGAATTTCCCTGGAGACTACTGTTAGGCTGGAAGGAGTTGAGACTTGATTTAGTTTAGTACTTTTTTTGGGCACTAATTTTCTTTCCTATTCTATCCGTATATTTTCACTAAGCTAATCATCACACAGTACCTCTGGAATTTTGAGGGAATTAATTCCCAGTGCATCAGATGAGAATCAGTCATATATTTGTTAAAATCTGAGGCCTCGGGACTAAGCGTTACAAAAGCCCTACCTATTGTAATTTTCACTGTGTGTACTCATACAGTCACATACAAAACAAAGCAATTAACATTGAAATCAGGAAAAATATTATATATGTATGCCTATCGGAGGATCAGAATGATGTCACTAGGTTTGGGTTTGCTTCCTTAGAGGAACAGGAAATGTATATTCCTGTGCACATCGCATTTTCCAAAATAATTATCATTCCAAATGTAAAGAGCTGACAGCTGGTCCTTGTAGTAGATGCAGTAGCAGCATTTTCCAAAGGTTAATGCTGAATTTTTTTAAATGTCTGCATATTCATATATTATGTTCAGGACATTTATTAGGCAGCGCTGGGTAAAGAGATTTGGTTGGTTTATGTCAACTACTTTGAATTTTTTATTGTTTCAGTTTTTAACCATCTGTGAGCAAGAAATCCTGCCAATTAGAGGAGTAGAAAAGTGAACTATTCACCAGCACACTATTTAAGCATAAATCTGCCTCATAAAGCCTACTGTGCTGGGCTAACAAGCCCACAGATGTCGGGGTCTCCAGGTCAAAGGACGGCAGTGGCTGCCCCATGCAGTGGGTCACAAGGCTCCTAAGGCCAGAGAGACCCCCAAGGCCCATCCCTGCCGCTCCAAAACCCCCTACCAAGACACCAGGCAGTTGATCCTATAGCTTGAAAAATAACTTGAGACATTTCTTGCAGCGGACACATCCCAGGAAATCAGGGCTCCCTGTAGTTTAACACTCATCAACCTGTCCCAGCTGGTCTGCGTGTCTTATTTTAATGGATGAGGGAATAAAAGTTATATTTGTATCAGCTTATCTGGGCAAGTAACATTTTATCCAGGTGCAGAATCCCATAGAGTTTTATTGTCCATATTAGATAAACACATGAAAAATGGACAGAATAATGTCAGCTGAGGGTGTATGATTCCTGTAATGAGTACACAATACAAACAGCACCCATCTCTCATCAAAGTAATTCTTTCTTCTATAAAGATGCTTGTGTATAGCAGATAATTTTGATGCAGTCATGCTCATAAACATACATATGGAATACACTACGCTCAATTTACTTTTTAATCTGAGAAACATAAGCCTTCATATAACTTGACGTCCAATTGAAATAGTACATTTTTTTTTATTCATTCAAATAATGTCATTTCATAAATTTCTTGGCCAGTTTTTCTTTACTCTTCACTGGATTTCCATACGGAAACCCCCTTTTAGGAAACCAAAACTCAAAACAGTCCTGAAGGAAGCAATGTAGGTGAGTAATCCGCCCTTGAGCTACATTGGTTGTAACACTTCTCCTGCTTGGAAAAAACTCATTTCCTCTTCTGATTGCCATTTTATCCAGCTATATGGGTCACATTCTTAGGACTGTTGTATGGTATGTTCTGTTATATGCATTTGAATTGCTCTTAAATATTATAAGCCTTCTAAAACAATGCTGTAGAAAAACTGGTGAAATTGTGTGTGTGTATGTGTGTGTATGTGTGTATACATATTTGTATCAAAGTTCTTCCTTTGAAGAGAACTAAAGTGTGTGTGCATGACCACATGCATGTAACAACTGGAAGGATTTTCATCATTAATTGCACCTCTAAATTCAGAGATGCCTGGAGGACAACAGGAATTAAATTCAATAGATGAAAAGAATAAAGGAAAACAGCAGAGAGAAAGAACCCTTTGTAATCCTCTCTAACTCATTTTCTATGTATTATAGCTATAATTACTTCCCTGATGATGAAAAGGAGATATGCAGGAGAAAAAAAAATAATGCACACAGTAGGAGAAGAGGTTCTTGAGGTATATGTACACTTAGTCATAATTAGCACCTCTGGAGCAGGCTGAGCAGCGCTATCAGTGTGCAGGAGCAGCGCTGCTCCCCCTGAACAAGGGGGGACACTCCTGGCAAATGTCTGTAGCTGGGCTTCTGAGGTCTCCCTCCTGCCCTGTGCTGATTCATGGCCCTCTGGAGGAGCTGCAGAGGTCCAGAACAGTGTCAGAATATAAGCTACAAACAAATATCACAGTCCAGTATTCTAACTCTCCCCTATTGCTTAGCAGCATGGAGACACCAGGGTGGCTCAAGCCACAACAAACAGATCCCTTAGACAAGTATGGAAAGGATGGTGAGGAAGATTAAAGCAGTTCTTGTATGAATGGGAAGAGTTACATTGTTGTAGTGAACAAACTGCAGAGTCACTTGTATGAAACAGCTGTTCAGAGAGCACTTGAATAGTGGAAGGATCAAAGAATGGAAATAAATGTAGCAATATCAGAAGCCAAATTCAAAAGGAACCATAGGAACCATAGAATCAGTGAAAAGTCATGTGGTATAAACTTCCCAGAGAAAGCCATTCTTCCTGAACTTTAAAAGGAGAGTAGACCTGAGAATTTTAATAATGAGATAAACCACCCACCAAAAATAAAAATCACATCTAAAAACAATTTTACAAGTAGAAGCAACCACAAGATATGTTAACACCCTCCAAAGCCCTGCTTTCAAAGAAAATCGAATCATAACAATATTTTTAGTCAGTGAGACTTTTCTTTTGTTTGGGTTTTGGACCAGGGTATAGCTGAAAAGGGAAACCACAGTTTGCAGAGCGGTAAATAAATGATTTTTTTTATTATAGAATTCAATGTTCACACTAATTGTAAAAATTTCACAGAACTTCATGAAGCCTTAAGTTTTTGTTTGATGTTTTTGTTTTGTTTTGGTTTAAGTTTTAAATTCATTTTCTTCAAATTCAGCTTTTGACAGTTGTAATGCAAGTACTGTTAATACTGTTCCTCTAATCTGCCAACAATTTGTATGCCCTTAAAAATAATAAAATAGAAAACCCACCTTCTGGATTTCCTGTGGCTAACCCTGGTTTCCACCAGCTGCACTACATTCTTCCTTCTAGTTCATCCTTAACAATGCCTACATATACATTGACCATATATGATTTTTAAAAACATTTTGGGGTTTAATTATAAATTTTCCATCAGATTCTGGGAAATTACTGAATAAATTCTTCTCCTTAGACTGTACTGTCATTATTCTTTTTAGTCCATCACCATAATGAAAATAACCCTCTAACAAGCAGAAGTTTCCTTCTAGGTTATGGAATATATTTTCAGTGGAGAATAACACTAACATGTTCATCAGTACAATGTCTCCATGCAACTTGAATATATTAATTTTTCTCCCCAACTTCTAAATTTCCAGAGAGTTAAATACGTCTTGGTCATTGCTGTTATAAAGTTGTATTTTTCTCAATCTTCTCTAGTTATTCACTATTTTTGGATTGAATCGTTACTTTGCTAGGAGTGTTTGCTGTTTGGTTTAACGTTTGCACAATTTTTTGCCAGGGAGGAGCAGCCCTTTTTCTTCTTGTGAGTGGTTTCACATTGCAGCTGCTGTTTGCTGGTGGTCTCTGTTGGTACTTTTCCCTCATTTGCTTCTGGTTTTTGGAGCTGTCCCAGCAAAGTGGATGGGAAAATTAAATTCTCAAACTTTTTACTGGGGGGATAGGAAATATGTGGGGGGAACTTTTTTCTTTGTTTTTATTATTTTAGTCACTGTTTAAATTGGGTACCTTACAGATGAGGGAGATTACAGATGAGAAGGATCACTAATATGTGTGCATCACATAGAATTCCAACACATGGCTTTAGGGATATTTTTTGCAATTTTTTTTTGCAAGAAAATGTATTAGCAATTAGATATAATCTGATGTATTCCAAAATTAAAAATAATGATTCAGAAACACACTTTTATGAGCAGGTAATATAAGGAAGTCAGACTCAAACATACATTAATTTGGGGTATGGTTTAGAACTTGGGTTTAGAGCAAAATTAAGGTTGGGTTGCAAGATTGTCTTCATATATAACAGTGGCAAACTCACATACAATTTCTTCCTTCTTGGAACACAATCTGAGGAAAAGAGAATTTGGTTATATCCAGACTGGAGCTATAAAAGGCCCATTCTAATTTTGTATTTGACCCAGGATCAAAGCCACAGTGCTGGGTTAGAACATAGTGTTCTCATTTGGTCCTTTCTCTCTGATATTGGAAATATTTGGATGTGAAGTTCTGCATTTGGCTCATATCTATCCAAAAATGATAGTGAACCTTGCCAGTGGTAAGGCAAGCCTCTCCTCAGCCCACTTCAATTTAAACAGAATATATCCAGTAAATTAAAACACTAAAAAATAGGAATTACTTTTAAGCAAAGAAGTAATAGCCATGGTAACATCTTGTGCTGGATCTTCAGCTGTCAGAAAGGATAATTTTGCCTTCTATGTCATCACTTACAGAAAATATTAGTGTAGTTTTACCACCATCTGAGTCTGTGATAAAAACTTTTTCACATCAAATTCTCAGACTTTGAGACCTTTAAGACATTGAAAATGACAGCCTCTGACTGAGATGTGGATGCAGAACCTTCTCAAAAGTGAAGTGGCAAAAAAATCTTTAAGGAGTCTCTTTTTGTATAGATACAAACCAAAAATGAATATTTATGCTTTTTTTAGTGAAGAGTTTGTATCTGGTTCGTTCTATACTGTTCACCTGCATAAGCAACTTTTAATGAAAGAGATATTTCTTTCTTGTCTATTAACATCATAACTGTCTTGATATTTGTCTCAAGCAATTAAGAGAAATCCAGTGTTGCAGGAGAATATTCTGGTTCTCCCTGAGGTCTATTTACTTCATAACCTATAGCAAAATGCTTCTTTTCTCTGTTGTTGAAAGTTTATATTTCGTTCACCTCAATTTTTTTTTTTTTACATGCTTTAAAATTCCATTCAAAAATACATGTTTTCTAGGATAAGCAAATATTTTCAATGAATACTTTTTGTGGTAGCTGGAGTGTGGAATGGAATTTCTTCTTAAACCCAGGAGTTTCCTGCTGTTCAACCATATTCTTTGACTGAGGCTTGGAATAAGGTTGAAATTTCTACATATTTAGGAATTTCAGTCTTGGTCTACCAGATACTGAGGAAATACTGTAATGGGATATTTAGGGTCCTCCACGGACTTCTATAAAGTTGGATGGCCCCCACTGTGTTTTCCCCTCTGCAATGCCTTTTTAAAACCAGCTCAGATCTCCCACTCTGGTCTCTCTTCGCTTCTATTGAACTTCCCATTGGCAGAGTGTCCTCATTTCCTTTCATGAGAACTACAACCATCTTCCATGTGGGAGCTATCTACCCACTTCCCATTGTGCTTTCGTGTTCTGTGCTTCTGAATGCAGATGACTCAGCCAAACTGCCTTTTCATCTCCATTTTCTAGCTTATCCTGACTTCATTGGTTCTTGGATCAATATGCCTGGAGAGGTGCAGTCAGTGTCCCTTTGAGCAGTCATTTCATTTCCATTTATTACTTATGGATATGAAGAGCCAATTTGACAAAATTTGAAAAGACAATTTGACATTTACTTCATTCACTATTTTGGTCCTTTGTCTCAGGTTCTTTACATCTTGTACTGGCCTCAGAGTCCCATTATAGTACTGAGGGGCTCTTGTCCCAGCTGTATATGAAGAAAATAGATTTTCTCTCCACACAACATCAACACAAAAAAGAAAAGTTTTCCCTATAATATCATATGCCAGTCTTTATGAAAATTTAGGAAACTCTTGCTCATCCCCAGGGTGAATGACAGGCATTTTGAAAATATTAAAATCACAAAGCTAAAATTAATTTAGATCCAATTTAGGCATCCAAATTTAGTAAGTTTAGATGTTAGTTTAGTTCACTGACAGATTCAATGTAAATTCCCTTCTCAGTCTAAAACAGATGACCATCTAACCCAATGATAGATTCTTATCACCAATTACAAAGATACAGGGATATTGCATAGCAAACATCATAATTTTTAAATTACTGTGCTTATTTCAATATTGGTGGTGTGAGTGGTGTAAGGGGAAAAAATTTTATCATAGGTATAAGTGCAAATAGTCTATCCCAATGTTATTCTTAGAAATAAATGACAATAGTCTTGTTGTTTTGTTGGGGTTTTTTCAGTCCATAAAAATTGCCTTAGATAAGAATTTTTACTTCAAGGGTTGAAACCAGAAAAAGAAGAATCAAATAAAAGCAGGCATTTCTGGTGGAAAGTCAGAAACAAACCCAGTAATAAGTAATGATGTGTCTAGAAAATACTTGTTGTATAACACACAACGCTGTGAAATACATATGGAAATGTGGAGAGTTTCACTTGATTTTTGCAACTTCCCCTAGCTAATAAATTTCCCAGCATTTAAGGGCAGCAGAAAAGTCTTTATGATGAGCTGTTGACAAAGTTCTCAACAAGAAAATAAATTTGGACAACACTTTATATTCATAAAGGATGCACTGAGCAACTTTTTTTTTCACCAGGGCAACTTTTATTTCCAGGCAAAAGACCATACATGTGTGAAGACACACAAAGTGCATGAGTTTTTGAGGGAAAATAAAAGAAATCAACTTATAATTTTATGCTAATATATCCTTCGAGACTTCCAATGTATAATAGGTCTTTGTTTAAAGGTTAAACTTCAACAAAATTAACTTCACTTTTCATTAGTACAACCATTTTAGGTTCCAAAAATTAATTATTACTGAAATGTTTATAATCCTGATACTAAATTTTGCCATTTACTTGAGTTTTCAGGGGCTTGATCCTGAAATCTTCATGTCAAAATTGTGTTTGGATTATCCACTTTGATTAAGACAATTTCTGAAGTCTCTATTACAAGATTGTGATTGTTTTACCTACCTGGACAAAGATATTTTTGTGCACATTGGCTAGAGAAATCATGTTTCACATTTTAATGCCTATGACTTAGTTTTAAAATAAAGAAATATTTTAAAACACATTGCAGATTGCAATACATTGCTATCTGCTCCTGTTACTGCTTTTCAATTTGTTAAAAAATATGTTTGTTAACTAATCACCATTTATCATCTTATGTAGTATCCAGACAGTCGAATCTGTTGAGATGAGATCATCATCCCAGCCCTTCAGAATAAGTCATTCATGTAAATGCACCTGTATTGCAAGTAACAGGCTTGTGGAGAGGAGGAGGAAAGAAAACCACAAACTTTGGCTAATCCTGGGTGGTCTCTTTGCCTGCGTTAGATTAAATATGTTTTTTTCACAACAGGTGACTTTTAATTGTTTTCTTATGGCAACTAATTTATTCTAGAGGTTTTTGTTTGGCTCATGTTAGTTTTCTAAGTTAATGACTGCATGACAACATGCTGAGCACAGGTGGCAAGAGGCAAGATGAAGAATGTGGATATTGCTTCATGTGCATGAGGCTACTGGTGCAGAGCAAATCCTGCTTGCCTTGATCGTGTGGGTCTTCCCTGTTGGTTCATGGTTTGGAAAATGGGAAGTCCTTACCTCTCCAAAGCCCAGAAGCATCTTCAGAAATGTCAGGAACAAAACGGGCAAACTCAGAATGCTCAGAAGCTGATGTTCAGTGTGGGTTTCGCAAAGCATAATTTTTGTTTTCTGGAATGCCATATTTCCTTGATGTACACATTAGCTATGCCAAAGCTTTCGTCTAGTTCACTAGATTTTCTTCCCTGAGTGGGCCAAGGGGAATGCTGGTGTTGAATTGTGAAATTCTTCCTCATCACACCAATTGGATGCATACATGTTATGTCTTTCCTATCATCACCCTGGCTTCTCTGCTGTTTATGTTCCAAATCATCCATCCTAACAAAGGAAACAGCAGAAAAAAAGCCAAGAATTGCCTGGCAAGATTTGGTAGAAAAAACTATTCTCACTTTGAGACATAAAAAGCTGAATCCCCATATCACGGCTTACAAATCACTGCTGGCAATAAACAAAATAACAGGGCAGGAGCAACAACAAAATAATTAAAACCAGGCAGCACAGACTATGCTAAACTGCAGGACAAAAGCTACACAGAGAGCATCAGCTGTGGAAGAAGCAATTAACCTGGCTAATGGGTCTGATACTTACATACCTCCCTTTCTGTCACAAAAAGCATATGGTTGCAATTACCTGGAGTAAAGGAAATACCATCTGAAGCCCCTGTTTTCCGATTGAGATGACCTCTGGCCCAGCATGAAGACAGTTGGAAGTATTTGCTTGGTGTTGGTTAGTCTCATGTGTAGTGGGTGGGGGGCAATTTGTAGATAGGCAAGGATTTGCCAAGCATATTTAAGCTACAAAACTATGCCTTACCACATAACAAACTGAGAGAGCATTTAAAGGAAGTTGGAACTAAAGTAAACCTCCTGCTACTGCCAGTTCCAGGGCTGTTACAAAAAATCCCCAAATGACAAAACAAACAAAATTCACAGAAGGTTACTATTTTATTCTCATCTGGAAGTACTAGTGGCACAACAGGTTCTCCATGGTATGAGTGTAAAATGTTGGGAAGAAAAAGTCTTCCATGTGTTAGACACAGACCCTTGTCACAGAATATACCTTAAAAGGCAGAAATATTATATCTTTCATTCAGGTGAAATGGGCTGTCATATGCTCTGTCTCACTTCCTGCTTCTTTCTCTGCTCTGTCTCAGATGGTTCTGTAAGATGCACATAGAACTTCTTGGACTTTCAAGTGGTTGTCATTAATCCAATATGTGATTTTCCTGAGTCATCTTTTTATGAGAAAAAAATATTTCTCATGCAGAAAAATGTATTTGCTTTAAATAATTGCAACTTTTTTTTGTAATCTTTAAAACTATTACATGCAATAAAAGTGATATATTTGTCTTTCAAATTCTAGATATCTGTTTAAAGGTTTCTAAAAAGCTCTTAAGTTATAAACTTCTGAGGAAAAAAACAAGATACACCTAATTAATTGTTTGAAGACAAGGTGTGTTAATTTTATGAAGTTCAGTAAGACTCTTCTATGATATTTTTAGTTTGCAAAGGAGCATATAGAATAAACAAATTAACTCAAAATGTATGTTTAACAGATATGAAAAACAAAATCTGTGGGAGTTTTGCAGTCAGATCTGCTACTAGTTTTATGTAGTTTAATAAGAGCATCATGTCTATTATGTATGTATTTCTTTACTACATTTTAGATATGACATGAAAACATCTGTGAATCCATACTTCTAAAAGACTATTTCTATGGGAGCATAGTAATAGATATTCATATCACCTTAAAGCTCTCAGATTTTACATGCCAATAAGCGATTGTTGTCTTTTTTAGGTGTTTTTGCCAGTATAACCCAGAAAAACTGTTTAGTCTTATTGTGTAAACAAATGTAAAATTTTTATGTAGTTCAGTCTTATTATTGTTATAGCAGAAGATTGTGGTTACCTACTCAAAAACCCCCACAGCTTCAGTATTTCCATTCATATGGATACACTGGAGTTATCAAAAAAGAAACAGTGGGGAAATATGTTTTAGCTTTTCTTTTTTTCAGTGAGGAGGAGGCCATTAAGTCTGGAAGGATGCCAATTAATGATAATAATCAGTCCTTCTGGGGATGTTTTATAACTTTGCAGCTGTATTGTTGGCTACAATTTGCAGTCCCAGAGATATTGCTTCATCTGTTTGTGTTTTCCTGTTGGATTGGATAGGAGGCACTATTCCTTAAAAAAAAAAAAAAAAAAAAAAGACAGAAACAGGAAATAAAAAAAAGAGCAAATTTTTAAGGAGAAGGGGAACTGTTGCATCTTTTACTCAGTCTAATGTCAACACCACTTAGGACAAATTTCAAGCATTCACCATTCTTAGACTCTTCCAGCTGCCTGCAGTGTGAGTTGTTAAAAGACCAGAGCATGAGCCATAAAACGTGTCTGTGGGTGTTAGTAAACAATTTGCAGGTGCACATCATTCCAGTAAAGCTTTCAAATTATATGCAATTTATAAGTTATGGTTGAAGCTTGTAGTTGTTATGTCTAAGCAAATTAGTATCTTTTCTGGCTTCAGTTTTTGAGAATTCCATCAAATTTGTGGAGTAAGGAACAAGAAGGAGAAGTGGTTGTTTCAAACATACAAAATTCAGACAAGCAGTTTATTGCATTCAGTTTTTGTTAAATGTACTGGGGGAATACTGCATCTGGAAGGGGAGAGGCAAACAGTACCTCCCTGACTGAAAATTTAAATTAGGGATCAGTAATGATTTGGGTAAAACAAGGAGCATTCTACAGATTTTCACCAATTATGAATCCATCCATTGATGAAATTTGTGTTATTATTTTTCTTATGTTTTGCTGGAATTTGATCCTTAAAATTTTTGGTTTAAGTATAGAAATGAGGACCAGGAGTTGTAATTATTAAAACTGTAATGGACTATTTAACATGTTAAATGTTTGCAGTTATGTTTTAACCATTTAACCTGCCCCTTTCTCTCTGTGAGATTTCTACATCATGGCTTTTTCCAGGGAGCTGCCATTTGTACAGTTGACAGTCTCATGTAGAAGAGGAAGTTTGGCAGAATGGAGCTCCAGAATCTTGCTTTTTGATCCCAAAATGTGCCAAAAAATAAAGCTGCAAATTCCATTAAGTGTAATGTAGAGTGAACTAAATACTACAGGGAAAAAAAACAAAAAACCAACCCAAAAAACCCAACATCCTCTTCTAGTTATTTAGCTGTATATGGGCAGTTACAGCATAGGTGTCTGTACCCAAAATGCAGTCAATTGCTCTATGCATGATGGAATTAAGGGTGAAGCAATACACCACTAGATAAAGTATTGACAAGAAGAAAAAAAAACCAGCTCATTAAGCTCATAGTTAAAGGAATAGACTGGTTATTTTCTAGGCTTTAGAGTGGAATCAATTTGCAATTATGTGTGTTCAGGAAGTACAAAATGCTGGAAGTTTGTA
Organism: Molothrus aeneus; assembly: GCF_037042795.1. Taxonomy (NCBI): domain Eukaryota; kingdom Metazoa; phylum Chordata; class Aves; order Passeriformes; family Icteridae; genus Molothrus; species Molothrus aeneus. The sequence goes on along the minus strand of NC_089647.1, from coordinate 69,683,228 downwards.
CTGGAAAATAAAATTTGGGTTCCTAAACTAGTAAAATCTTTATGTATATATCTATATCATCTATATCTATTTATATCTACACACACACACACATATATATATAAATCTAAACACATATATTTCAGTGATTAAACGTATATAAAAAATGACTGCTTTTGGCCATGCTTCAGCAGGAAATTGGTACAAATTGTATCGAGTTTAATACCATAGACTTTTAGGATGGTTAGAATTATTTGAAAGAATTGTAATTAAATTGTTCAGTGCTGCTAGCTATGCAATTGCAATGGGTTGCCACCATTCTTTTCAGTCTGGTAGTTCAGTAAATAGAGAAAGGGCTTCATACCAAAGGTAGACAGGTGTGTGTATGTTCACACAGAAACAGAGCCCTCAGAACTGCAATGCTGTACTGTAAAAACAGGTCCTTGACAGAAGGATGCCATGCTGTGCTTAAAGATGCTTCAAGCATCCTTGGTGGTAACAGCAAGACTTCAATTATCTCCAGAAAGATTAGTCCTGAGATAAATGCCATGAAAGATAGCAGCATGTAAACAGTGTAATCACCTCTGTCTTGGGAATACATTCTGAACTACTGGTCTCATGTAGAAATTGAGCTGTAACAAAAACTAATACAATGCAGAAAAAGTAGGTAGGAGTGGGAAAGAACAATTTAGGCATTATTTCTCTGTGGAAGGTACATTTTCACAGAATAATTGAAAAAAATCCTTTTTTGTTGCAGGAAAAAAATGAAAACCAAACATAACAAACACAAGATCTTTTTTTTTTTTCAAAATTGCATGATTGTTCTTGTATCTGAAAATATTTCTTCAGACAATTGGGCTTAATTAATAATCAAGCTCTATATAGCTATAAAAAGTAATTGCTACATTAAAATAATTCTATCTCAATAAAGAAAAAAAGGAAATTATTTTAGAAAAGCTGTTTATATGGGGTTATATGAATAAATATTTTTTTTAATCTAGAATTTAGAGTAGAGTATTCCAAAAATAAGTGTTAAGGCTTTTACTTCATCACATCTTTAGATTAGCAAACTGAGTGACAGTTTAGTAAAGGTTTAGTACTTATCAAGTGGTGCTAGAAGTACACTTTTATTTTCATTTCAAATTCCTATAGGAAAAAAAGGAGGAAAGGGGCATTCTTAGCCTTGATTTTTTTTTTCTAAAATTTCTCTGAAAATTTGCCATAAGAATACTTTGATATTCCATGCCTTATGAAAAAACCTATATTGTCCTAGTTTACTGTAGTATTTCCAGGCATTATTAAATAACAATGTTATTAATTTCAAAAAGAAGCCAAGAAATTGTAATAATAACTGGAAACGGAGAGATTTTTCAGATTTTTCCTTCTGCTTCATGTATAAGATTTCATCTTGAGACATAAATAATGAAATTATTTGAAAGATGAAGACAGTCCTAGGAAAAGAACTGAAAAAGTGCAGCAAAGTCTTTCTTTTTTTCCCTCAAACACCATGTTTTTTTTCCTGTGCCTGGTTATTTTAATTTTATTTTATTTCTGCTGCATTAAAATATTTAACCCCAGAACTCCACTGAGAAATAGCCTTTCCATTTCTTACAGGGCCAGGGGACATGAAGTGAAACAGCACTAGGCAACCTTTCCTACAAACAACCATGCAACAGACTGGAAACACAAATAACACATGTGGGAAATGGCTACATACAGATTTTCAACTCATTCTGAAAGAAGACTGAAATGTAGCACAGTTAACCTCTGTGCATTCCTTGCAGAGTGAAGCCACTCAGGATTCCTTGTCTTTGTAAAGCATTTATACCTGTGCATGAAAAAAAGGCAAGAACAGAGCATACCTCTATTACTATAGAAAATCAGAAGATAGTCTCAGGACTCTGTGTCTTACTAAAAAAAAAAAAAAAAGCCAAAGAATGAAAGAAAAATCTGATTTGGGTGGGGTTTTTTTAGGGTTTTTTCGGCTTTTGTTTTGGGTGTTTGGGGGTTTTGTTTTGTTGTTGGTTGATTTGTTTGTAGTCATTTCATTGGTTTTGGTTGTTTGAATTTTCTTATTTTATTGTATGTTTTTAAAGGATTATCATTTTATGTTTTTTTCTGGATAAGTTACATGTTGAAAATTTAGTTTAGACCATAGACTTCAGGTCTCAGGAAGGTTTTTACTACAATCTTGTTTCTCTGAGATTTGTTGGAATTTTAACATCTCTATGACTTAAATTGTTCAAACTTCTAACAATCCTTCTTCAGCTGCAAAGAATATGCAATCTCTTCAGGACTTATATAGTTGTTATTCTTAAAAGCTAATCTTTCCCTTCAAGTAAAAGTACACTGATAAAAAGTCACAGATCTCTACTATTGATGACTGAGCCATATGAACTGGTTAGGAGACAGTGAAACAGTTTTTTATAGAAAATATAGTTCTGTCAAGATGAGACATTTTAATAGAATAGAATAGAATAGAATCCTAACTTTCCTCCTCCAAACTAGAAGATGAATCTGAACATGATTTCAATTGCAAGTATTTGTCTTCTGTGGTTCCACTCTATTCCAAAGAAACAAAATATGTCTTTTAGAAATCTTCAGATGATCCCACTGAACCCATGCATATAAATTCTTTATCAAAAATCTGCTTTCATATTCAACAGGCTTGTAGTGCTGTTTCAAAATACATGTTTATGGGAAAAGAGCAATGTTCCAACCCTCCATCCCATTAAGTGGCAACTATCCTTTCAGAGGTTTGTTTTCTCCTTAACTCTGATCCCTCATATTAAAACCTTAAAATTTACATAGAAGGATGTAAGCATTTTATTTAAAAGGGAAAGTTAAATATAAACTTGACAGATACAGATATTACAGGTTTTTTATCTGTTGGCAGAAAAGGGTAGGAGTGTTGAAATATTTAAGTGTGTGGCAAGCTGTGTTATGGATGAGAGGATTAGAAGTTATTTCTGAACCCTCTAGAACTTGTTTTCAAAGGTTTTGATGTCAGGAAACTTGTCCTATTTTAGAAAAGTTTATTTTCCATCATTTAAACATTGTTTTTCAAATAAGACATAATTACTAAAATCTGGAGAGTTTAAATTACTGGAAGATTTAGCCAAGCCATCAATAATTTTTTTGTGTGCGAAAATAAGTCTTGGTCTATTCCTAAAACTACTGGAGGATGTGCTCTAGACATTTGTAGAGAAAGCCAGACACCTTCCATTTTGCCAGAGACAAATTTAACTACAACCTCAGAAGGTTCTGAATTATGTTGTAATTTATAACATGCATTCTTAATTTTCTTACATTAGGTTGCCATATGTATGTGAAGGGAAGATGAGGAAATAAATATTGTCTGTCTATGAAATAAAGAGTTGGGCCCCTTTGGATCGCAGGGTTCAGACGGGCACTAAGATCCAATCCCAACTCAAATGATATTTATTTATTGATAGGATATTTTGTTGACTACCACTGAGATTGAAAGCTATGAAACTGATGGTAGTTACATGCTAGTAGTAGTTATATCTATCTTCTGAATTTATGAAGTATGTACAAATGTTTCATTAGCATACATTTAGACAGCTAAGTTATACATGTTTTTTGAGAAATTGGGGTTAAGTTCAGTTGTTGATTCCTGAATATTAATGGCATTTATGTCAGGGAAACACATCTAAGTTTCTCAAGAACCTACTCTAAAAGGTTCCTGAGGATGCCAAACCAGAGCAAGTTAAGAGTACATATTATCTACTTTCTTTTAGAGATTGGATAAAGAGAATCCCTTTTCATTAGAGACCTATAAATTCACAGTGAGCTTTTCACAGTACTTCCTATAGTGACTTTTACAAGTCAGCTTGTAATGTACCAGACCTTGAGGTCTCTCCTGCATTTCCTTTGCTCATACTGATATGTGCAACAGTGATTTCAGACTTCTTCTGGGCAACATGGGAAGCAATTTACACATAATCAAAACCATTAATTAGTCACTCTCTTTTTCAGACTGTTTGTTTTGGTTTTTTGGGTTTTTTTTTGTCTGTTGACCTCTATATTGTTGTTCACAATGTTAAAACACTTTTTTAAAAATTGCACACGTGTAAATTAGTAGAATAAATTGCTAGAAACAATGGTAAAAGTCATAATTGACTGAAACTAACAACCTGATATTGAAAGCATTTGTCATTTGCTGCATATGGAAAAGTGTAAAATCAGATTAATGCAAATTAGATTAATGCAATCTTATTTTTCATGAAAGAATATCTATTTGAATAAATACCAGAATAAATATTATTCAGGATTACCCTTGAATAATAGCCACTTTCAGAGAAGCTGGTAAAAGAGGACAAAGGTCTACTCAGATCTACATTGCATTGACAAGAAAGATGCAGAAGTAAGAAAAGAAAGCTTCAAAAGAAGAGTAAATAATACAGATTTTTTTTAAATTAAAAAAAAATCCCAAACAATTGTCACCTAACTTCAAACAGTTTCCACTTAACTTCAAAGTGCTATTTCCACTGTTAAAAAAGTAATTTGAAATTCCAGGATGCAATCTGGTTGATCCTCAACCCACTGAGATCACTGCAAGATCCTTCGCTATCTTTAGTGATATAAGGAAATGCTTGCATAGAAAATAAAGTAAAAATTATTCCTATTATTTTAAGATGGGGTAGTTGGCTTTTTGTACAGTATCAAAGAACTTCTAAGTAATTCAGGTTTCGCTCTTCTGAAGGCTTTATCTCTTTCCTCTTATGTTCTTCGAACACTTTGGTGTAAATAAAGCTTAAAATTTTTCCTGAATTTCTATATTAGAATAGAATAGACTAAGTCAGTTGGAAGGGACCCAAAATTATCATCTAGTCCAACTGCTTGAGCAATTCAGGGATAACCAACATTTAAATCATGTCGTGTACAAAAGTCTCTTGAACTCTGGCAGGCATGGGGAATCAACCATCTCTCTAGGAAGACTGTTACAGGCTTTGACCATCCTCTCGGTAAAAAAAAAGGATTCCTAATGTCAAGTCTGAACCTTCCCTGATGCAAGGGAAGGTTTGAGCACCCAAACACATTCTATCCATGAATACTGGAGAACAGCAGCTCCTTCTCCACATGCTATCTTCCAGAATCTTAAGGGAGAATGAAGTTACGCCTTAGCTTCCTTTTCTTCTAACTACACAAACCCATGGTCCTTAGTGGCTCCTTGTGAGATGTGTCTTCCAGCCATCTCAGCAATTTTCTTGCCCTCCTCTGGACACATTGAAGAACTTTTACATCCTTCTCAGATTGTAGAGCCCAGAACCACACATAGTACTCCAGCTGAGATCACAGCAGTGCTTAATACAGCAGTATAATCACCTCTTTTGGAATGAATCAGATAACAGAAAATATAGTTTTAATTCTGTGATGAAAAATTATTGTTTGAAAGGAGGCTTTTTGATATTTCAAAGTTTGCTGTTGGAGGCTTATTGCTAGTTCAAAATTTATTTGCTTTCTTTTTACTTTTGTTTACATCACTGCATTTATCAAGACTGAGATAAAAATTTGAGGAGTATTCATAAAACAAAAATGTTCATTTAAAATTCCCCTAATCTAGAAAAATTGTAAGAGGGACAGTAGGCATTTGAATAAGAATGTGAACATTTTTGTTTCTTTTGCTCAGCTTAATATGTGAGGGACTGACGGCTCCTGGGAGTGGGCTGGCAGAGTATTATTTGGGCTCCCCCTCCTTCCACAGTCCCTCTCAGCATCTCTGTGAGTGTGTAGATGAGTTTGGTAACATAACCTAACCTCAACCTTACAAGTTAAGCAAAAGTCTAAGTGTCTGGAGGCTTTTGTAAATAGGTGCAATACCCTAAGCTGGTTAGCTGCACGCTGGCTGTGCAGCACACCAACCAAGGCTGAGGTCCCTGTCCAGCCAGAAAAAAAAGCCCAAGCACAGAAGAATGGTTCCGCTGCACTCACAGTACAGGCATGTGACTTTACTTAAGTAAAGTCATCTAAATATTTAGCCTTTCAAAAGCCACATATGAAAAACAAGTGTCATAAAACCTGACTAGTTCATTCACTATGGTCTTGATCAATGAATTATCAAATTAATGTTATTTTAACAAATTACCAATATTTCTCCAGATAGAAATGTCTGAAGGCAAATATTTACTAGTTTTCCCCACTGCTTTGTTTTCATTCCAGCTTTCTATGGTCCTGCTCTTCTAGGAACTGAAGTAGGAGCATGAGCAGTGGCCAGTAGCTGAGAAATAAAGGATCTCAGCCTTGAAGAGAGCCAAATTACAGCTGTGTCTTGGAAAGAATCTGCTATCTGTTTGCAAAATCCTTTTAGATTTTGTCTCTTTTTTATCTCTTGCTATTCATTTCCTGTGGTTGTCACATTGGCACTGAGGGAGCATAAAGGCCTGTACTCATTTTGCTTAGCTTAAAAACTCAATTACCACATTAAATTGAGGAAGCTTCAGCACCTAAAGAAATAAATAGCTTGCTGGAGGTAACATTCTAATTCTATTTACTTCCTTAAGAGATCTAAAGGAGGATGTGGTACCTACGTCGTGCAGCCCCGGAAAAAGTGTATTGCTATTGCTGGTACTAGGCTTGTACCAGCAATAGCAAATGGTTTTGTAGCCATTTTTCAAGGCCACAGGACTGAAATTTGTGAGTTTTCCTTCCTCTGAACTTTCTAATCTTACCTTGAACTCTGTGTCCATTTGGTTTAGCTGTAACTGCAATTTTCCTCATGTTGAGCTGGCTACTCTTAATTTGGAGCTTTCACTTACCAAATGGTATAACCAAAACTTTGTATAGGTAATAGTAAACAGTAAATTTTCTGTGTAGGAAATTTTTTTATTACACTAGCAAAAAAAAAAATATTAAGAAATATAGGCCTGGTACGAAAGCAGATGCCTTGGGAAGTGGGGACACAAGATGCAGGGGAATGCTGGCACAGGATGTTTGGAGTCAAGGTACAGAATGATGCTGGGGACCCCATAGCTCTAAACAAACCACCAGTGGTCACTTTATAAAATGCAGACCTGGGTCTCAAAGAAACCAACCATAGGAGCAACACAGAACAAAAAACAAGTACCTGCTTATGTAAAATACAGCATATAAAGTTTGATTCACCATGAACTTGCAAGCAAGCAAAGAAAAGCTGTAAAGCAATGTTAGCAGATATAAAAAGTGGACTCTGGGGTAGGAAAGATGAAAATATCAATGTCATAGTCCTCCAGGTGGAGGAATTAGGATGAATCCGATTCACTGTATTCCCATACTTATAGTAACAGTAAAAATAATAAAAATAAACCCTAATAAGTTTATGGTTAAGGTTTGGGTTAGGGTTATGTTACTTCTTTATGATAATATTTGGGTGTTATTTTACTCTTTCATTTTCTGTAATAACTAGATCTGTACTAATATCTCTTCTGTGACTAGATTTTAAAATTTCAACTACGCCAGTAATAATCTCTTGGATTTTCAGAATAAATATGTTTTCCCTTTTATTCATAAAAGGCTTTTGAGCAACAGAGTGCTCTCCAGGATTCTGGTGGGGACAAGGAAATCAGAATGTCATGGGATTCCTTTCTGGGCTACATGGGTGACAGATCAGAAGTGATAAGACCCATGGAGTGGGGACACTGTTTAACAGCTGCAGGTAATTGCCTGTCATGCTAAGACTAGAAAGGATTGTCTTCTTAAGATCTGAAGAGCTGGTTACTGTCTGTTATAGGGCTAATGCAGCCCTCTACAGAAGTGGAAAATAATGCAATAGGTTAATCACTATCAAGTCCCTAAAAGGCTGCTGCAGTTATAATGCAGTGGAGAATGAACTTCATTGACCAAATGGCAAGTTCAGTAGATGATCTGTAGGAAGGCAAATTCCTCAATGTTGCTTACACATGAACTGTAAAGAAATCAAATCTACACCTATGCTCTTTCTCTATTTGACCACATTAAATTCCCCTTTTCTTGGTACTGCCTGTTACCTCTTTGTTCTGCAGTTAGTGAACGCATTTTAATAGCTCATTGTGAAGTTCATAAGAGGATCACATGCCTTAATAGTATCTTGAGTATAATTTTTAATGTTTTCCATCTCATTTAATTTCTTTCCTGCTGAAACTACTAAAAGCTCTGCCAAGAGTAGACTGGCAAACAGAAAGTACTCAAACAATGAACATCTCATCTAATGTTTAAAACATAATTAGGGGATTACACGCCTTCAAGAGTAATGCCCCTTTTATTAGTCATAAATTGTCCATTTCTATGGATTTTTATTACCTCATGTCAGTATTTTTTTAATATTTTAAAAGCACATAAATATTTCCAATTTTGAACATTCAGAGCTCCAAAGTTATTGTAAATCAACCTTCCATCAGACCTCCTAAAATTTATTTCTTCTCATTCATGATCCACAGATTAGATCAATTAATACACGTATGTCTGATATTTGGCTGGCTGTAGATGTTGGTTTGCAAGCTATTTCAGTAGAAATAAGAACAGAGTTAACAGGAGATACATGAAGTGACTTACTTATTACTCTCAGCCTCCTGGGAGACATGGGGAAATCTCTTCAAGTTTCCATAACTTAGCACCACCTTCTGCCATTTTACTCACTCCATCTTTCAGGAATTTCAGAATACCGTACTGTGTTTGGTTATCTGGCTCATGAGATATTTTGTGTATTTGCTTTCTTGATATTATTCTACCTCATTGATTAGGGTAAAAAAAACAAAATAGCAATCTCTTTCCCTATAAGATATAACATCTGGAATTTGATGATCACCTTGGGCAAAAATTTCAACTTTTTTTTTTGATGACTATGATTTTATTTTTTTGGCAGGATCAAAATAAGCCAACAAGTTATGGTGTACATGAAATAGCTACAACACAAAGGGTCACTTTTTCCTCTAGCCCTCAGCAAAATTTCAGTCTTCCTCAGGTGGATCCTCAGTTGTCAACCTACATAAAAATGCCCTTGTAGCCACGCTGATATATGGAAATTGACCAGTTTTAGTATACAAGCTGACCAAAACATCCTAGGAAATGTAAGAAGTCCCCATTTAGTCTGTGTAACAAACAACACCATACACACCTTTATCAAAGGTATTTGATAGGATCAAAATAAGTAATACAACATCCTGGGCTTGAGCATTTTTTTTGGTGCCGCAGGAAGGATAGACTGATTTTTTTTTCTCAGCTTCAAATTCAGAAATCATTATGTGACTATTTAGCATAAAAATTGCTTTTAAAAAGTTCTTCACCAACTGGAATCTGTGTTTTCAGGGTGACAAGCAGAGAAGGAAAGGAAAGGAAAAATTATAGGGAGGAATGCAGTGAAAATATTGAGTAGGCAAAGTCCAATGTCAGTGGCATAAGCAGAGAAACTAACCCTGAGGAATAACAATAGCTTTTTCTAGTTGGAGATCCTTTTTGACCTGTAGCTTTCAGTACTCAAACTTTATTCACCTCCCTGGAGTGAAGACTGAGGAACAGCTGTTCCCACAAAGGCAAATAACTTACCCTTCCACTTTACTGTGCTTCAGATCCTAATCCCCAAATCATCCCCATTACACAGACAATTTAATTCCTAGTCTCTCTCTTAGTATAAACCAATTAGTTTTCTCCAGGATGAAACTTAGGGTTTTTTCTTGTTTTGGAAAAAGACTTTCCTACATACTATATCCAGGAAGTGGAAGAGAGTTTTGCACCTCTGCCCAATAAGTCACCTAACATCACCAAGACCTTTCACACTCCAGCACCCTCAGGTGCCCTCATATCATTCTCTAAAACATGAAACACATACTCTGCTTCATTAGAAAACATTATTCTGGGGAACCCTGGCATAATTTCAGATGTTTTAAAAAAGAAAGAAAAACAAAAACAAAACACAACCAAAAAAAATCCCCAAAAAAACCAAAACCAAAAACCCCATGTTGTTACATTTCTGGATCTTGCTATGTGACTTCAGTGCAGGAAAACACAATCAATCTGCATTATAGGGGCCTATCACAGAGCAGCGTGGATGCAAACTAATCTGTGGATGCAAACCTTTCTGGAATGGCATCCAGTGATTGTTCTTCAAGTGGATACCTTTCATAGTGTAGCTCTACTAAAGAGCTCTCAGAGAAGAGACAGAATCATAAAGTGTGCTCAGCTGGAAGGGACTCACAAAGGTCACTGAGTCCAACTTACAGCCCTGCACAGGACCTTTCCCAAGAGTAACGCCCAAGAGCATTATCCAAACACTTGAATTCTCTCAGGCCGGTGCTGTGACCATTTCCCTGGAGAATCTGTTCCAGTCCCCAACCACCCTCTGGGTGAAGAACTTTTTTCTAATATTGAACTTAAACCTCCCCTGACACAGCTTGAGACTATTCCCTCAGGTTCTGTCCTGGTCACCACAGTGAAGAGAGCAGTGCCTGCCCCTCCTCTTCCCCTCAGAAGGAATTTGCAGACTGCAATGAGATCTCCCTTCAGTCTCCTCTTTCCCTGGCTGAATAGGCCAAGTGACTTCAGCCACTCATACAGCTTCCCCTTCCAGGCCCTTTACCATCCTCGTTGCTCTCCTTTGGATGTTCTCTAACAGCTGAAAGTCTTTCTTATATTGTGGCTCCCAAAAGTGCACACAGTACTCAAAGTGAGGCTGCACCTGTGCAGAGCAGAGCAGACAATCCCCTTCTTCTATTTATTTTTCTTTAGCAAGACATTTTGAACAGAAAACTAAAGAAACATGGAGGCTTTTTTAAGTGAGTACATAAGGTTTTCATCACCAACTTTAATTCATGCTAAGGGAAAAAATACCAAAGTCAATGCTACCTAATTTCGCTAGTTTAATCTTTTTGCCTGCATGCAAAGGTTGACAAATCTGTGGTATAAGAAAGAACATGCATTTGGTTTATAGGGAAATAAGTTTGCCTAGAAGTTCCTGGAAATTTTATTCATATGGTCTTTCCTAAGCTCAAAAAACCCCCAAGATCTTTAACAGCAGTCAAATTTCTCCAATTAAACTGGTTTTAAAAGAAATTGTAATCTGTAGAAACCTTCTTTATTAATGATGACAAATTTTTGTTTGTATAAAATGAATTTAGATAAATCATTTATATTTTGCTATTAATACAACTTTTTATAGGTATGAGAGGTATTTTTAATGTATTATCACTGAAAACTGAATTTAGAGGAGGGGAATATGAGTCACCATATAAAGAAAAGTGTGATTGCAGAGGAAAAGGATAATATTAAAATATAAATATATATTTTAAAATATTTTCAAGATATATCAACCCTTTAAAGATGTACTATGTTCCAAGAAGAACATAATATGTACAGCTTCCTGATTCTGAGTTGTTTCTCATAGCCTGTAAGGAACCAAGATTCAGTTCTTGTTCTCAGTAGGACTGATACAAATAGACATAAAGGGATTCTGGGAATTCCACTATCCATTCTATGGATAAAATCTCCTCAGTAAGGAGCAAAGAGAAGAAAACAAAAATCTTGTTGTGAAAAGCATTTACCCTTGTAAGAGGGCCTTGCAGTTCATCCAACTTACTATCTGCCATTTAATGGCTTTTCTATTCAGTAAGTGTGCATGTCACTAAGATAGTGAATCTAAAATTCAGGTACCTAAAACTCAGAAATTTAAGCCTGAATAAATGTATGCAAGCTCTGTGTAATAGTCAATCTAAAAGGCAATCCAACTGAAGCAAAAGTAGAGGTATAAGAACAACTTCCGCTTATTTCTTTCCACTCACTACACAAGAAACTCAATGAGATGACCTCAGATATTAATGCTTAGGTATCTAAATTTGGAAAATAGAAATCCCACTCTAGATTAGCAGCCACTGCAGCCAAATACTTACTTTCATATATGGGCTGATTGAAGCGCCTAGCCCCTGGTACAAATGTATGTAAGATTTCTCTAGTAGAGTTGCACACGCCCTTCCATTCCTTAAATCACAAAATATGAGATATAAAGGCCTAGGAGGCACAGATCAATCTCATAGCTACATGACAGCTGCTACTTATAATTATAGCAATGCGACATAGTCATAAAAGCTTTTCAGGTTAGTTAAGCCAGGTTTATGGCTATTTTGCATTGCCAGAGTGGAGCAAAGTATGTAGAAGGCACCGCTACGTCTTGTTGTCAGATGGTGGGTGTATAAACTGCAGGACTGGCAGTGATAACTCATCTTGTTCATTGTCCAGCCTCCCCCTTTAATACTGTGTGACTAAAAATTTATTTCAGTCCTTAATTCTAATTAATTTCAGGAGTTTATTGGTTTGGGGGTTTGGATTTCGTTGTTTTGTTGGGTTTTTTTGCATAATTCAAGTATGTTTTAGCTAAGTTGTACATCAGATAGCTAGAAATATGATCTTTGTGAGCAAGAAATGTCATGACTTTTCTTTTTGGAGGGTGTATTGCTGTTAGCTACATCATGCCAAATCAATTACAGATGAAAGTCAATTAATTCGTTTGAAATATTGTAATAAAATATGCATGTGAAGAACCACAGACTGTTTAGTATCAAAGTACAAATCTTTATCAGAACTACTGTGAATGCATTGGTAGAGTATGGACAAGTAAGCATCATGAGTGAGTTAGAAGGCTTTGAAAAATGAATATTTTCAACTTTTTACAGCCTTTTGCTTGTCAAAGTTGATTTGTTTTAGTGCTAAAAAAACACAACTAAGATAAAGCTGCAGACTGATATAGGATTTGTAAGCATTTTTCTCTTTTCAAAGAAAGATGATAAAATATATATTAGCTTTCAGCCCAATCAAAATCAAGGAGTCCAATAAGGAAAAGAGGCCTATCGATATATACATTTTATAAAAGAAAGTATTTGAACTAGCAGCCTTCTGGGAAATACCACTACAAGTTATTCAGCCATCTAATTGAACTTATGTTGAACCATTTTCCTTTTCCTTCCTTTGAAGGGTATTGAAGAAGCTCAAGAAAAAGTCAAAACTTCTGTGCTCCTGAATAATGAATGAAGACAGTTCCTCACTCCAGTAAACACTGCATTTTTGTAAAGAAAGAGAACAGCTGGTGCATGAAATCAAGCTTTTGAAACCACACATTTCAAGAAAAATTCTCTCGAGATACAACTTTCGATAAACATCAGTCTGCAATCCTTTTCTGCATGATAATGAAACCTATTAAACAGTAAAGGTAGGAATATTGTGCTTTGTGTATGAGGTGAGTTTGCCCTAGCAGAAAGGCTGCTTATTCCTCTGGGCTCCCACAGTCTTGTGGAATAAAAATGGTTTGTGCATCAGTGGTTTTCTGTGGGCTCCCAGACCATGTCAAACAGCCTATGACATGCTCTTTATTCAGTATATGGGAAATATTGCTTTGCAACCAGGTGCCAGGAAGGGCCCATGGCCAGGGGAGGGGGATATGGGGGCCTAAAGATCCTGACAGTAAATGTACATTCCAGAGAGTGCTTAATGGTCAAGAAAATCAGGGGTTCATTGAGGCAAGACAGAGAGGAATGTACAACTTGTTCTTTTGATTGATGGTCAGTAGAATGCCAAGGATCAAGAGAAAATAAGCACAAAAATATATTTCAGTAGGGAAAACAAGGCATTAATAGTGAATATCATGCCTAACACTGATGATGATTTATAGTCTGGCTTGCAGACAAAACCACCAATCTGGTACGGCTAACAACATGAGAGGCATGGAAAACTCCAAGGCCTTTTTCAAAAATGATAGAGTACACAACAGCCACAAAGTTTCTTTTGGAGGTTTGTTTCCCTATCATAATCTCCTGTAATCATTCAATTTGCATCAACCCGGAAAAAATTCTAAGGTGCAAGTTTAAGACTGAAACTGAAAATATTTCTGGTCAAGAAATACAGTTCTAGCTTCTTGCGTGAGGCAGAGTAAATCTAACTTCATGATGTGAAGTAATTGGGTATGAGGCACTTACACCTGTGGAAAAACATTTATGTGACAGGTTTATGTTCTGACAGTAAATATATGACAAAACCTGTTTTTTTCAGGGAGCACATGGTTTACACATGATAATTTATTTTTCTGAAGTAAATGAGCTTTAATATCCTTATTTTTTCCTTAACTGTGATAAAATGAGCACTATGAAATATCTTGCTTATCATCTCCTTTGCCCAAGGAGGTTTGAATAACAATCTCTCAGCTTGAAAATATGCCAACTGTCAGGTAAAAGAGTCATTCTATTATATGTTATCTCAATCTGTATTTAAGTAATTTATGAAAAGTTACTCCAGGCAGAAAGATTGAGGGAGACATTTGAAAATACTTGATGATTAGGCAATTTACCTGAAAGGTTATTTATGCTGTTTCAGTTCCCATTCTGAATTGGACAAAGGTGTGAACTGTAAGTCTACAAGATATTCTTAGGACACTTCTTTCAACCTTTCCTGTTGACATTGTTCCACTTGAGATAAAATGCTTAAAATTTGCTTGAGATGGAGAACAAGATTAGCTCTTCAGTCCTCTAGCTAGGACACTTGCTCAGGAGATCAGAACACATGACCACCTCTCTCCAGTAAATATTTAATTGAGTATATGCAGTGGAGCAGTGTCAACAGGAGACATTAAAAGAGGCCTTTTATGTTAGTTTTAAGTTAAGGGCAAGCATTCATTGAAACAATTCATGCAGAGGGGTGATCTGAATCTAGGTTTTTCACATCCTGAAGTTTTACTGCTTGAGTCCCTGAGCATATGAGAACTTCCTCTTCTTCTGGGTCCTTGAGATTGGATTTTTTTTTTATATTTTAAATAGCCACTATTTTTTTCATGAATTTATTAATCAGCAGTAGCACTATTGCTTCTTCCACTGTTACCACAAAGTGACATTCACAATAGAAAAGTAGTGTTGAACTTATATTTGGAGCCCCTGATTGCCTTGAACAGAGCAGAAATGTATTTAAAAGATAATGGATGGAACTATGAGTTTGTTAAACCAAACCAAAATTATTTCATTGATTTTTTAGAGTATTCACAGATGTCATATTGCAGAAGTACCTAATTTTCTGGAGTGCAGGGCTTATTCAGAGAGAATTCTACAGGTTGCAAAATCAGGCTAACATGAGCCTGATACAATTTAATAAAAGCAAATGCAAGATCCTCTATCTGGGGAGGCAGAACACTGCTCAACACGGGCTGAACACCAGCTATCAGACCACCCTGCTGCAGAGAGGGTTAATTCAGGTTTGTAGGAGTAAGAGTGCAGACAAAGAATTAAAGAAGTGATTGTTTCACTGTAGTCAGCATATGTGAATCTTTTTTCAGCAGTGCCTAGTTTTGGGATCCTGCTTTTAGGAAAGACATACTGGAGTGGAGGGGGACTCCTATGTAATCAGGAACAGGTTGCAGAAGGACAGAGAGAAATGAACCCTTTTAGCCTGGAGAAGACCAAGGCCAAGGGAGACCTTACATCTGTTTGCAACTACCATTCTAGGGCACTGAGAGAGGATGGAGACCCAATTCTTCTCAGAAGTTCACAGCAACAGAAGAGGAGGAACTGAACACAGGCTGGAACAAGAGAAATTTTAATTAATTGTAAGGAATTTTTTAATTCACAGAAAGGTTTTTTAAACAAGTTGTCTGAAAAAAAATTGGAATATCTGTCACTGGAGGTATTTAGAACTTGACTGTACATGGTGCAGAACAACCTGGTCTAAGTAGGTCCAGCTCCTAGGAGACAGTGGGACCCGCTGACTTTCAGTCAACCTTCAGGAAATTTTCAATAAACTGAGTTTCAGTCAATTTATGTCTTGACCATTTTATTTTGCAATATAAAGAATTGTAGACAATGATATTGGCAGTATTTGCATTTTCTTACTATTCCTGAAAATGTAATGGCTAATTTTTAAAATTATTGTTCAGTATTTTTTCCTACTTTATATACAATTGACTTCTTTATTCCCCTCCTTATTCATCTTCTATAGTCTCCAGCAAATATGCTGAGTATTCTGTATTTTCCTATATGTATCTAGTATCTTCACAGTATTTAGGGTAATAACCAATACAGAGTACAGTACGTGTTATTCCTTGCTTTCTTCTTCCATCCATCATCCAACAAACTGCTGCAAAATTAAGAGTGTTCCAAAACAATTAGATATATTCTTTCTATGCTCTAAAGAAAGAATCTTTGTCCAGCTTTTCCACAATTTTGTGCTCAAGATATTTAGCTTAAATAATTTTCAAATTGATTTTCAAATAGATTTTTTTTTGTTTTAACCTGAGAAGTAATTCTATGTGTGCTTAAGAGAATGAAAAATTTTAAATTTATCACCAGTTGACTAAAATGCACAGTTCTCAAGTAGGATAAATTTGTTTCACTATCATTCAATATTAGTACAACAATATATCATCCCTACTTCCAGATATGCACAAATAAATATGTTTATGCATATATGTTCAAGCACACAAGTATAAGTACATATAAAAAATTTCAGAAGAGAAAAAATTCTCAAACTCAGAAGTAAATGTAAACACTATTGATTTATTTGGGTTTTATATGAATAATTTTCTCTTTTGCTTTTATATCAGAGAAGAAATGTGTTTATAATGGCAGTGCTTCTTTCCATGTGAGCTACATATACTCTTTCTAAAACTGAGAGAGTCCTTAAAAAGGACACATTTGAAAAAATTTTTGCTCTTACATTCGTAGTTTCAAAGGGGAGTGCATTGAATTCTACCATAACCTTTTACACAGGGGTTTTATCTCTGGAAGTTACACCTATTCTATATTTGGAGAATAAGAAAGACTTGAAATTGCTCTTTTTTCATATATTTTTGCAATTCTGTATCCAGGATACACCACAGCCTTTAAAGTATGAGCGTGGTCTTATCCCCTCGGATTTCTCTTTTTCAGCCTAGCATGAAACTTTTTTGTCTTGCACGATGTATCAGTGATCATTCTTGCTACTTAAAAATCACACAGCATGTTATTATAGTATGATATTTATATTCACTTCAAGACCTTTTTCTGGATTTAAACTGCTTTGAATCTTGGTGTATTAGAATTTGTTATAATGTGTCAACTCAGAGATAAAAACTAGCAAGGAGAGAGGAAGTTTGGAGCTAGAGCTTTATGGAGAATTAAACTGAGTGTGGGACAGTTTTCATTTGCAATATCATTTTGGAAGCTACTTTTGGGGTGAAACAATCACCTAGCAGGAGATTTGCCCCAACAAGTATATATCTTTCAAATCCTTCACACAAAGTTGTCTTGAAATTCTGTTACATGGAATACGTGTCTAATTTACCCAGCTACAGCACTTTCACAAGTTGTTAGCAGAATATAAAAATACCTCATAAGCTTAGATCCATGGCCCATCTAGGTTGCTATTCTGTCTTCAGGACTGGCAGGAGGTCCTGGAGACAGAATAGCAACCTAGGGAAAGTAGGTAAACCCCCTGCTACCTGGGGAAAGTAGGTAAACCTAGCAGCAGATCAGCTACCCAGGAAAAGCAAACCTGGAAGAAGGGTGGGATAGAGAGGCTGAACTAGAACATGAACCAGAACACTTCCAAACTTCTGAGTTCAAATGGCCATTGTAACTGACCCTTACATATCCCAGCTTCCTACTGGAGAGAGTTCAAGGTACATATCACAGCTTCTCTTACCCCTTTCAACAAAAAGAAGACCCAAGGAAACATGCCTTGGGTATTCTTTTTGTTGAAAGGGGTAAGAGAAGCTGTGAGAGAGAGACAAGAAACAGATGCAGCATGTTCTGACCATGTCTGCACCACAAGCAATGAGGAGAACAGGGCTTTGCAACAGTCAAAGCCATGGAACTGCTGGTCAGCCTAGATGTGGCATGTGATTACCCAGAATTTCCAGCTTGTTAAAGGGTGTTACTCTGCTGCAAAACCTAAAGGTGATTTTGTAGTTCATGTAGGCAGGAGGCTACTTAGCTAAGCCAAGGAGGATGGTTGTTAGGAGCAGCTCTCTGAGAGGAGGTCTGGTGTGTGGCTACTGCCTTCTGTATGTGGACTATGCATAGCATAAAAAATGTGGGAACAGGGAGAGGCACCTGTGAAATCTCACTTTTTTCACACCTGGACTTGAGGCCCAGAGTCTCAGTGAGTCAGTCATTCCATGTCAGTCTCTGAAATGAAGCAGCAAATATATCTGACTAGAAGAGGAAATGTTACAGTTTTGCACTCCTTTTGTCAAAAGCTTTATTCTCAAATGTAATGTAACTTATTCATCTGCCCAGTACAGAAATCTAACTCTTATGCACATGCACACGAAAAATCACGGGAAGGAACAGAACACATAGTTTTTTCCAAATAAAGCCACAATGTATGCTCTAAAAAGGAGGCTTCAGTAAGTTAGATACCCTTCAGTTTTTTTGTGATCTGTTTAATTATTTTGAAATTTCATACAGTTCATGCACAGAAAAGGCATATATATATACATATATATATATACACACACAAATCAGATATGCATGAACATATACACAAATAGAAACACTAACATTCAGGATGATGTGCCCAACCACTGTTCTGAATGGTGTGAATATGCATTTTCTCTTTTGTAAAATCTGTAGATAAAAAAAAAAAAAAAGGTCTGTATATCTCAACCAAACAGGTAGGATACAGAGCAAAAATAATAGCAGTTATCCATTCCTCTTACTATAGTAAATCTTATTCTTCTTTTCCCATTAGCCAGTTACCTAAAGTTACCAGATTTTGAAACTTGCTGCTTCACAAGCCTATGATTTTTCTGAAGATTCTTCTTGAAAAAGTTGTCAGTGACAGCTACAAAAATGGCATCAGCTTGAAATAATATCTGGAGTATATTTTTGAGATTAAACTTTGATTTACAATTTTCCATGTAGCATTGGCATAATCATGGGACTCATCTGACATAGCGAACATATTTAAATTATAGAGAGGATTCCTTTGTCGCTTAGAAAGTTTTCAGAATTTTCAATACTCAAAACAGGAATCAAAAATACCATGTTTCTCAGGAGCAAAATGCTGCAGAAATACATTAATTCAGAGGAAGCTGCAAAATAAGTTGAGATATCTTTCAGTGTAATTCGGTCAAATTAAGTAAGCCTTGATAAAAAAATCCTCTATTGCAAAGCCTAAGGAAGGAAAAAGAAAATACAATCATTTTTAGTGACACAAGAAGTTCTTTGAGTACCATAACTCATGGAGGCTGATTTTCTATGGCTTTGCTTCTTATGGTTGACTGAAAACTTTGATTGAAACTTTATGGGGAAGTTCCCTCTTCCATGTGGCTTCTTTGGTATTCAGAAACAGGGAGACTCAGCTGCAGCAAGCAACAACCCACAGTCATCAACACATCTAATATCTTTTTTCGTCACTTTACCTCTGTATTACTTAAAGAAATATCTTTGTCTGAGACCACTTCCTTACATAGAATTTGACTGAAATGTGTTACAATCTGCTTGATTTAAGGATGAAAGAACAGAATGAGACTGATAAAGACAATAAAAAAAAAAGAGAGAGTATGACCTCGTAAACCTTGCTTCCTTAGGAAAATATACTAAAATCTTCAATGTAGAATGAAAGTATTCCACAGCCACAATCAAATCTGGTCTCAAATCACACTTTTTCTGTGCTAGCATATAATGCTATCCAGTCCTGATCCCATCCCCAGTTACCTAAGGAAATCTTCAGGGACAGAGAACAAATGAAAAATTTACTTTGAGAAACAAAGTGGTCCTTTGGTCCACTTTTACTTTTAAAGTAAGGACCATAGATTTAGAAGATGTAAAACAATGTGGATTCTTGACATGATAATTCTAATAGTCATTTATGAAGTAAAAGTCACCAAGTAGAATAAATGCTTTCTAACTTGAGAAATTGCCAAAGTGAAGAAAGACCTGACAGAGACAAACACAGAATCTCAGAATCAGAGTAATAACACTCAGACAAGCTCTTCTGAAATGATACTTTGCCACAGTGCAGATGTGTGTAAGGACCAATACCTGTACAAACAGTTTATATACAGTTTATTGATCCTCAAGTGCATTTGCAGTACTCTCACAGGCTACCAAGAACTTCTCGTGTTACCACTATGTGAAAATATGTTATTTCAAACAATCACAGCATTTTACCTTACATGTCAGACTGATGACTACTGGGAGCAAGGATGAATACATTCTGACCTTAACAAGAAATAGTTTGAAAAATATTGTTATATATGAAGACTATGATACCTTGCAACTTCATGGCCTTCAGTCTCCATATTATTCTTACTTATTTCCATTACAATGAAAAGCAGAAATGGAACTAAATAGACTTTTACTCAAGAAAGTTATCCAAGAGCCAAATATTCATATAGGAGGTAATACAATTATCATCTTATTTGATAAAGATATCAAAGTATCCTTTCTGCCTACTTCTAATACTCTTTGAGATTTAACTAATCCATTTCGAGATCCTTTTTTTAACCTTTACCAGGGTGTTAATTTATCAATACCAAATTAATTTAACATGTATTTTCCAAAATCCAGCATAATTCAAGGTTGTGCCTGTGTACTGAGAGCATACATGTGCTGCATAGGCTAGTTGACCCTGATCCCTCAGAATCAGGACACTGAATGAAGTTTTATTTCTTAGGAGTATTCTTACTTGCATGGCTTACTTGCTAACCATGGGAGTTGGGCATTTAATCTGTCAAACATTTGTAAAACACCAAAAGCAGTGCAACCTTTGACCTGGTTCACTAAAAATGCACCTATTTCTTTTGATTTTTCTGTTCACCCAGCCTGTTTCATATATTTGTCCCATGCCTTATGAAGCATGCAGACAGGGTACGATCTTTGACATTCAGCCACCTGTGTCCCATACTTTTTGTGTGAAAGAAATAAATGACAGGCATGGAGATTAAAAACAGGCCTCCCTTTCTCTTTCCATCTTTTTTTTTTTTGGTGTCTTTTTCTTTCCTACTTTTTTTTCTTAGTTCAGGTGTTTTGCCAGATGACCTGCAAGAACTATTTGTGCTTTAAATTAGAAGTTTCTTTCTACCTTTTCTACTGACTTTTTTCTTGGTATATATGTTACGTAGCTTTAAATAACCTTTATATTTTGTGAAAAAAAAATGAGATTAGATCATTCTCCCAATAAAATAGACAGCAAAAGCATCATTGGCCTCAATATAAATGATGAAAGATATGTGACTCTGTTTTTTTACAGTATATTAAAAATAACAAAAGAGATATTTTTCATTTGAACGATATTTCTATTTCTCCCCTGACCTTAATATAAGAGCCTGCTGACTCTTGCCTACATTAATATAGGGGCATTATTAATTTTAGTCATACTTTGGATCAAAACATATTTCTAAGTGGGAAAAAAAGTGCTTAATGTATCATTTTATCTCAGTAGCATTTACTTATGCCCACTACCATTAAGTGATGTTAAGTCAGTTAAAATTAGAATGATTTTGCTTATCTTCAGTTGTTTCAGAGTTGTTCATCTTGGCCAATTCCTGCTGATTCCACCCAAGCAGTGCAGGGAGGCAGGATCACCTTTGACTCAGATGAATCATTCAGTGAAGATGAGCCTGCCTTCATCAGGACTGGGAAATTAATTTGGGTTACTTCAGGCATAAGTATCTAGTGTTGTTACAGACATTTTTGAATATCCTGTTGGGCTACCATCTGCTCTTCTGGAAGGGCAGAGATATTTCTCTTTCCCATATACTTGTTGGCCAGATGTGGATATCTCGATAACATCAGTGCTGTGTCTCAAATGAGACAACATTCTATTTAGGAAACTCAACATTTTTCTAGTGGTAATTCACTGAAATTAATCCTACCCAAGCTCTTCCGATACCACAATTAATTTCAGTAGGAACAGTTGTAGGTTAGACAGAACATTTCATTAGCTGGTCCTCCACAAACAGAGTAGACTCCAGGACCTGTTATTAGTTTAGACAAACACTAAGTCATTCTGTTGACTGCAAAATTTTAGAGGTTTAAGTAAAAGCAAAAGCTGAGCCTCATTTCCTTGACACAGTAGCTGATTACTCTACTTATCCTACTTATTCTACTGCTTATTGAAATCATTCAGTAAATGAAAGCACTCAAGTTAATGCAAAAGTAAATTTTAGTAATGAAATTTCTCTCTTTCTGGTATACAGAAGTAACAAGCATTTTAATTATTCATTTTAAAGGTAATTATTTTCAAATATTTAGTTCATATTCAACTTATTCTGGTCTATCATTAGATTTTAATAAATAACCACAATTAAGATCAAAACTACATCCAATAAAATAGTGAGATACAAGAGAATAGTGTCATTCCCGGCATACAATTTGATGTAGCCAGATATGAAATTAGGTTATAAATACAAAAAAAATCAATAACAGTGTGATTTCATAATTAATGATTTTGTACTTCCTTTACCATGCTGTAAGGAGATAAGAAGCCAAAGATCCAGCCACAGCTGCAAGAGTAACTTAAATTAAGTGGTTTGCAAAGCTGAGAGGGAGCCATTAAAAAATAAAACAGCAGTATCTCCTCACACTGCTTCTGCCAGATGGCTTCAATCCTTCCATTCTTCAACTTCTGGTTAGATTGCCGAGCCAAAATTAAAAAATATACCAGATGCACTTTTTTGGACTATGTCCCATTTTATGTTCTCCCAATCAAGACTGGGTTAAGGATGAGGGATAATAAGTCAGATATATATAGTGGCTTGTACCCTTTTTCAAGATAAAAGAACCAAGAATATTTTTTAAAAAGTTAAAATTAAGTATTCAAGCAGAAAACAGGAAGCAGAAAAACTAGTCACAGAAAACACATACAAAAAATTGCATATTTCAGCAGAAGACTAGATAAGGAGGTAAGAGGTAGGAAATAAGAAATACCCAGGCATGATCTGGCAGGAGAAAGGGAATAACAGTTCTATTTCATGCCAGAGAAACAGAAAAATGTATAGGCCACCATACCCATGCTGGTACTAATTTCTGTAAATGGGGATAGTTCTGTCAGTAGTGACAGAACAAGGTCTAGTGCTTCTCACTGAAAGAAGGTAGTTTTATATTGCACATAAGGAAGAAATATTTGATGATGAGGGCAATAAGAGGTTGGAACAACTTGCCCAGATACCTTGTGGCTGCATCCTTGGAAGTGTTCAAGACCAGGTTGAAGGGGATTTTAAGCAATCTGATCGAGTGAAATGTATCCCTGTCCTTAGCACTTGGATTGGTCTAGATGGTCTTTAAAGGTCCCTTGCAACCAAAATGATTTCCAACACAAACCCTTCTATGATTCTATGAAGAAAGAGTGAGTCATGCCCTCTTAAATATAATGTATCTCAACGAAAGAAAAGCTAACTATCCATTATCCAAAACACTGATGAACTTGAATTATGTGTCTTTCCAACAATGCAGGTGATGTAAAATTCTTTGGACAACATGGACCAGAAACAACTCAGCTTGAATCCAGCCAGACTCACTGACTCCAGTTCAGTATTTGCTATGCCAAATTCAAGGACGTTTCTGAAAAAAAAATCAGTGAATTCTCCTATTTTTTTTTAAGTGGAGTTTTACAATTTTAGTCGTAATTGTTTTATACCATTTTGAGGAGATTGAAAGTGTAATTAAAGAAACAAGAAAAAGTTATTGGCAGGATTTTTGCATGATGCATTATGTTTTCATGTAAGTCACAGCATATGCTTTCAAGATAAGAGGTGAAACTATTTGAAGGTGTATTTCCAATTGCTTTCCTCATCTATCTAACTAATGAAAAAAATAATATGACTATTGAGAGCCAAATCTCCCTTTAAAATATACCTTATAGAATAGAAATGGAATTGGGTAATGATTCTTAATTTTTACTTTTTCTTCACTTCATTTCTTAAGTTTTCTGAAAGAGTATATCTAATTTTGACAACTTATTACTGGAAGAGAATAAGAACAAGCTCAGAATGCTCTGCAAATTTGACCACACACTCTCATTCCATTTGCTGCTGAGAATACCAAAATCATTTGATTTCTTCTTTTCAAAACTACTAAAAATTACAAAACAGCAGACTTTTTTGAAATACGAATCTGCTGTTAATGACCTCTGTAAAAATATTCTAGATGTTGCCAGTAAAGTTACAAGCTAAGAGGGTATTCAATCAACTCTCATGGATGTGGAATTAGGCCAATCTTAAATGGTTTGGAAATCTCAAGACCCATATTTTTTAAAATAAGCCTGGTTTTGGTCTTTTTTTTTTTGTTTGTTTTTGGTTTTTTTTTTCTGCTCCAATTCTATGTGTCATCTCAAAGTCAGTAATTTTTTCAGAAGTCATTAAAAGATTTTTTTATGGGTTCTTGTGTTTCCTGCATTGTCAAAGTATTAAAATTTCTCTTTTTTTGTATCTCATTTTGCAGTATATCCTGAATGATATGTGTTTAAGTTGGAAAAGACAGTTCATAGACTGTAGTGAAAAGTACAGTAGCCCTTTGTTCCTGTGGAAACTCATCTTAAACTTTGGGATAACTACCTTTTTACTCCATATCTCTTTCATAGACAGTTTCTTTGTATCATAGCCCTCTTCCTAAAACCATAGCCCCAAGCCATTAAACCCTTGGAAGAAAAAATGGACTTTGCATTCAACTCATCATGCTGAGGAAAGTTGAGCCACATCACAGAAGGAGGATTTAATGTGGTCATGAGAATTCAACATGGCGACACAATGTCCTGTTACAATCTGGAGATGTAGCAAATGTTTCAGCGTGCTCATCAGTTTTGCAACAACATAATGTATTTCTGTTTTGTTGAATAAAATGGACATTTATTTTAAAGTCAAATCCTTCAGAAAGAAGTCACCAGGATTTCAAGATGAATTAGTGTAGTTATGAAGGATGTGATTTGCAACTGGTTAGCAGCTGCTTTTGGTTAGAATGTTTTTAATCTCTGCAGCATAGAAATGTGCTTCCCATAGTTAATGGATGTATTATTGGCAAAGGATAATGAAATAAATTCCAGATTCCATTCATCCTCCACAGTGATGTTCTTTATCAAAAAAATTGTTACTTCACTTGTTTCATTGCTGTCAGGATAAAAATCAAGGCCTCATTTGACCCTATGCTACTGACAAGTTGAGTGTTCTCCTCTGATGGAAATGACTTCTTATTTCTTACCTTTGAACCTTTTAAGTTAACCAACCATATGAGGCCACAAACTCAGAATTTACTTTAAAACACATCTTGTATTTTTTGCTCCATAATAATTTCTACAGGATAGCAAAGCTTTTGTTTTTCTGTGCAAGACATTACCAGCTTTTACGAGTCTGTGTGAAAGTTGTACAGAAATGTTATTATATAGCCCTGCTAAAGAGGGTCAGACCTCGGTGTGGAAAAGTTTGGTATGCTTCATCAAGGTTATCTGGGATGTGCAGATTAACATGAACAAAAAACAGACATAATTCCTGGTTTAGGATACAGCTGTAAATTTAGCAATCTTTGCATTTTTGGTATCAGCAGGTCAGTCACGCCTTCTAAATGAGAGATATTGGAAACTTCTGTAAGAGAAAAAATGAGAATTAAGAGGAAGTTCTTGATTCTTCAAGTAGAGACAATTATTCTTTGCTTTAGGTTTCTATACTGAAGCACTATTGAATATTTTGTGCTGCTAAACTGGCCATTTCCTTTAACATTTTATTAATTTGAAACTAGCATCATAACTGCTTTAACTCATATAAAAAGGGGTTCAATTATAAAAGAGCATTGTAAAAGGAAGACATGTATCTTTGTCAGTTATCAATTTAGTATCATAATTTGATTCTGATTCTTAAAAACTCAAATCTCTCTTCTAGGCTTGAGAATAGAAAATTTTAGGAATGTCTGTAAATAATTGTGTATTGACTAAAATACTTATATACTTTTTAGTGTTTGCTATTTATTATTCACTTTTTCTTTTGAGTTTTCTTATGTCAAAGATTACTAAAAATTCTGATTCTGTCTTTTAGTGTAAGTACAGACCAGGTACTGACCAAGTTAAGGTCAGTCTGTGCAGGTCTCTTATTCCTGCATATTTCTGTAATAAAACAAATTTAAAAGTACATTCCTTGTCTCTTTGCTGTTTATTTTCTTATTCAAGTTACTAAAAAATATTTGTGGAAGATGGGATTTGAAACAAAGACTCTAAGACTATGAGGAATAAACATTTTGAATAGTGAGAAAGGAAAAATGCTTCAAGACAAACCGTGCAATTATGTGGTCTCCAAGTGTCAGATATTTCTAAACTTAATTGTAGAAGTGTGTGAAAGTTTTCTTTCCCTGAAAATACATATATTCTTAAATCTGGAGAAGTATGAAACCTTAACAATTCTGCTGTTTTCTGGTTTAGCATAAATAATTAAGAATGATAAACAAAACATCCTGAAATAAAATGTATTTGCTTAAGTTTCATGTAGTTTTCATATGAACAAGAAAATAATCTCAAGCATAATGTAGCAAGCTTGGTGTTACCTGCCAAAGTACCTTCTATAACATTATTGAAGGCAGTATGAAATTTGCAGGTACAGCATCAGAGTGCTGAGCAACGTTTCACCTAGCTTGAAATCAAATTTGGCAATGGTTTCACTTCAGACAAAAGCTTGTGCTGTGCAATGCTGTTCCTGGAAGTCCATCCCCTAGGGAATCTCTGGAGAATGACAACTGAGATGATAACATCCATATGTTAAAAGAGGGTTTGGGTCATGCAGGAGTTAATATGTTGATTTTTTTGCAAAAAAAAATTGTCGTTATCAAAACTCCTCATGGTCAGAGTCTAGATTATTTTGAGGCATTCCCTGTGCAAATAACACACTATAAAAACTGAGGTGTTTTTCTTTCATTTTGAACACAAAGGAAAATGACTATTCAATTGATTTTTGGAAGATTTCATTTGTCTCATGCAAACATGGTAGTATAATTATTTTTTTCCAAACTATGACCTCCTCTAACTAGACCTAGCCTAGACACTGGCAAGAAACACACATCAAATCTCCAGTCCAACAAAATCACAATCATTTATTCATATTTTTCCAGTTAGTTATGTTTTTCTTGCTCTTTCCCTACATTTTTTTTTCTCTTTTTGTTTCTTTTTGTCCTGGCAAAATCCTCATCCTGTAAGCCATGTGCTTCACATCTGTTCTTACACTGAGTGGAAGTGATTAGAAAAAATTATAATTTAACTTCTAAATGCTTTTCTTTTTCTTTCCACCTGTTATTTTTCCAGGAAGACTTGACTTCCTCTTGTGATAATTCTTCACGTCTACTTTGATATTCTGTCAATACAAGGCATACTAGGGCACCCCCTGGCAGCAACTGAATAGAGTTTAGATCTGTGCACTGCATGACAGGGGAATCCTTGTATACTGCACCAAATTGATTTTTTTTTTTAAATGGTCCCTGTAATTTCAATAAATCAAAACTGCTTTGCACAGCCTGGTCTAGTGGAAGGAGTCCCTGGAAACACAATCTGCACATATGATTAACTGCATCAACCTCTTCAGTATTTCCAGAAGGAAACCACAGGAAGAAATCTGTGCATACAGTTACAAAGAAATTTAACAGAGCAGTTTTTCTCATCTTTTGATGCTATAATATATTGTTACTGATATTTTAAGTTCCGTGTTTTGAGCTGAACTCCTACCACCATTTGAGTACCAAGGATACAACTTCTCATCCTAAATGTTCCAATTTTTCTTTTGGTTACTTTATTACTTTAAAGACATAAGATATGAGAGGTTCTATACCAACAATTTACCTCAAAACACAAAAGAAAGTCCATGTATATATCTTTAATGGCTTAGTTTTAGGTTCTCCTATCATTCCTGAATGTTCTTAGAAATACAATCTACCTTTACAATGAGCAGTGCTTTCATTGGGTCACAGCTGGATGCTAGCACATGAGGCTTTCAGCCTAAATTCTGCACATATACTGGTTTGCAGTATATGCCAACAATTTTGGACTAGATTTACTTTTGTCTCTGTTACTGGCAACACAGAATAGCCAACACAGGACTTGGCACTGTTCAGGAAGATTATCAAACCTTTCATTGTTGACAGAAAAACCTTTCATTGTTGACTGACTCAGCATAGCAAAGACATGCAAGTTAAGGAAAGGGGTGGCACTGTAAAATTTAAACATTATTTACCAAAGTACTCTCATTTTTATTTAGGTCCTGAATTAGATATGGGAAAATATCTCTTCTTGCACCCAGGTAAAATGAAAATATTTGTAAAGTCAATTTAGTTCAGTCTTCAAAAAGTATGAAAATACTATCCCAATTTTGCTATGTGCATGCAACGGAGTTTGAAAATGTAGGCTTCTTATTCATCCCTGAGCATCTTGAATGTTTAACTTTAACACGTGTTTGCTGGCCATCTGGGAAAATTCCTTGAGAGAAGGTTGCTTTTTAGTGGTGTTCTGACAAACACTTAAGCATGGGTATCACTGATAAAGATGTTCAGACTGCAAATACGATAAGAATCCAAATTGCCTACAGAAGAATACACAGACATTTACTGCTCCTAACTGCTGTAAATGCTGCACTTGTGACTGCAAAGTGTCTTGAATTAATTTTTTTAATGGATTGAACCTTAGGAGGAAAAGCTTAGAGACTAGGAAAGGGCCAGAGCTGGGTGATATGATCCTTAAACCGGATATATTATGACAGGGTGTATTTCCTCTGGCCACAGGAAGCTTTGTATACGGAGAAGTGGAAAGCAATATGTCAGTCTTGCAAAGAATAAACTGTTACAGGAATATAATAAGCTCTACATACCCAGCTGGTCTCTGTGAGCCTGCTAGCACCTTTTCCTTCCTGTTGGAGCAAGTAACATCTGTTTCTTAAGTGAGAGAGTGTGAAGAGAATGAGCACACATAGCTATGCACAGAGACATGCAGGTGAAGGAAGTGATTAATTATATTTCAGACAGATTGCTTCTGCTGCAAAAACAAAAGCAAGGTCTGAATGAGCTTCTGTAAAATTATTTGTGCTTGAGGATTTTTTCTCTTTTTTTTTTAAGATGAAATGAGGTAAAACCTGTAGAAATTTTATTAAGGAGCAATATAAAAATACAGAGTACTGAAACATCTCATCAGTATAGTGAATGAAAACAGACCTTATAAAAAATCATTAAGGAGCTGCACTTCTTAATATAGGACCTTTTCAACTTCAATAATTATTTTTTCCAAAAGAACATTTCTATCTTTTCTAAAGGACTAGATGTTGGATTATTTAGATATATAGAGGTTGAGGAATTAGGGTCTGTTCAATGAGGAAAAAGTTCAGTGGGGAATCCAGGAAAAACAAACTAGTTGCAGTGAAATTTTCTATAAATGCCCAAGACACAATTTCTCAAATTCTGTATTCAGATGCCTGTCTCATCTCATTAAATGTAATTGCTGATCCAAAGCACTGATTGAAGTTTTAGACATTTTTCTTAATAAAATGCGTTTAAGTCAGCAAAGTTCCACCATGACAACAGCTTAATATGAATAAAACCAAATAAATCCAGTTGTGTCATTTTCCCTGAGCCAAAAAAAGTGGTTGTTAAGTAAAGGAAGTCTCATAGACTTAGAGACAATGAATAACAAAGTAAAATATTGAAATTATTCTCTGAATATTATTTGAAATTGAATGATCTACTAAAAAAATTAAGCAGAAAAATCAAGTCAAGTACAAAAATCAGGCAGAATGGAGTTGAAATAACTAAAGAGAGGTAATAAAACATTTTAAAGAAGTCAGACTAAAATTCAATTGACTTTTTTAGGGAATAAAAATAGAAACTGCTATACTGCCAGACAGAATGCAGCCAGTGTAGTCAGCATTTGACCTTGAAGAAGGTATTTGATACTACATCAACTGCTCTATGTAGTTTAGACGATTCGATATTGACAGACACATCCTCAGCTGATTGGAAAACTGCTTACAAACTGAAGCCATATGAAAAATGGCTTCCTTAGTTAAGTATCAAGAAGCTGATGGATAAAATGTTAAAAGACTCCTAGCATTAAATCTCCCTTTCTTATAAAATAAATCTCTGATGGATGGGAATGTGTAACAAGGTGTTCAAATATGCATATGACATGTCAGTCAGAAAGGTATGCACAGGTAAAGTTGTATTAATTCTTCAGTAGGACAGGCTCCAAGCAAATTATGTTTTGAAAAGAAAAACATGGAGACCCAACCAAGGACAGCCAGTGCTCTGGGTCTGAGATAACTCAGACTTAAAAAGACTCAGATTTACTGTGTGTATTCTAAATCAGCTGTTGGAGGAACCAGCTCAGGTGCATTTGTGTGCTCCAGGCCCTGGTCTAGGATGAAAGCATGGCACAATAGTAGTTGTCTCAGTCCCACCTTCAGTCTGGAGCACGGAACACACCCTTGAGGAGAATTTCATCACCCCAAAAAAGTTTTTCATGAATCAACATTTTAAAATCTTTTGCTAAAAAATTCAAAGCTGTTCAAGTTATCAATAAGGAGAGCAAGTTTATATACATGTTTAAAGGTGAGCATGAATCTAGTTAACAATTGAATCTTCAACAGGAAATAAATTGGTCATACATTACCAGTACATATTGGAGCAGTGTTATTTCCCCAAAATCCAACAATACAAACTCAAGGGGAAAAAAAACCCACAAACAGTAGATAACTCACTTCAATTCTAGTTTTCATCTTTAGAAAAAAAACAATAGCTTCTCCAAAAGAGCTTTTTGTCAACTGCACTTTATTTGAAATTTTTATACATAATTTCTCATGATTTTGTTTAGCTGAAGAGAAATATTGGTACTTCTTAGTCATCTCATTAATCCACCAGCTTGAAAACAGTTACTTATTTTTTTAATTATTATTTTGTGTATTCTATATTTCATTTATCTGTTAATTCTTCTATTCTAGTTATGTTCAGCATGTTCTTTCATTTTTTTTCACATTGATATCAGAGAACTCATCACTGTCTTTGGGCAAACTCAATCACAGACACAAAATAAAGCTGACTTTACTGGAAGAGGTCATAAATCTACCTGTTTTTTCCACTTTTGTTAGACTGAAATTATGATCTGATTTTCTAATAAAATTTTCTCCACTGCTTAAAAAAAACCAAAAACCTCTTCATTTATTAAGCAAATTTATTAACCAAATCTTGTCTATTACCTTCCTCCTCAATTAGCAACAGGCAGTATCATTTAGTCTGCTCCATAGGCACATAATCTCATCAGTATATTCATCATGAGCCTTTCCTCAGGTTCAATGCCTAGCATTTGTTTCTCCTCAGAAATGCTGTTCTCAGGACAGGATCTCATCATCATTACCAGAACAGACATTTCCTTGTCTCTATAAAATATACTCATGCTCCACTCTCCACTCACTCTCACTCTCACTCTCTCATCAAGAGTCATGACCTTTTCTTGTCTTTGCTCCTCATCCCTTTCTTAACTTACTCTGTGATTTAGGAAGAGGAAGTACAGTTTTATTCTCCATATAATTCCAAAGCTTTTCACCTCTTCAATAGCTGTAGGAAAAATTATTATTTTACTCATCCCTCTCCAGATTTTTCCTTCAGGCATAGCAAGAATACTGTCTAACAATACCTAAATCTTCTTAATCCCTCTTTAAAACATCTTTTTTTTTTTCCCTTAAGGACATTAACATTTTCAATTCTACATAGCTGGTTATCAACACTTTTATCTCTCTGAATATTATGTCCTGTTCCTCAGTCTGTATCAACAGGTTAACTTCTATCTATATTGCAAGTTGCATTAATGGCTCTCTACTGTTGTGTGTGCTTGGAGTCCCAGTCAGTACTCATTATTTCTATCCCCTATACATCTCTATGCTATATATCATACCTGTATTCATTCCACTGAGTAAAAGGTGCTGCCTCCTGACCCTCAGGACAAGTGACACCAACTGTGCAGTTAAATCTACTCTCTGCTAGAAGAGAGCAGGGGGGAGAGTTTTACTTGTCTGAAATAAAACAAGGAGAAAATACTTTAAGTAAGGTCAGGAACCAGACAGGTGCTTAAGATTATTTCCTAGTTCAATTTTTTTCTTAAAAATACAGCTGCAGCCTCTAATGTGTTAGAATTAAAAGCTATAGTAACGTGAAAGGTGGATTTAAGGGAACTGTTCACTTCCCTTTTTAAGAAAAAACATTATTTCCTCTGCTTTGATCTTGTAGAGTTGAAGCTGGGAAGTAGCCCATGAAATAGCTGTACTGCCTCCTAGATTTATCTCAACATTTTCCTTTTTTCCCTCCCATGATCTCTTGACTTCTGAGTTTAAAAATGTTTATAG
This sequence comes from Molothrus aeneus, assembly GCF_037042795.1. Classification (NCBI taxonomy): domain Eukaryota; kingdom Metazoa; phylum Chordata; class Aves; order Passeriformes; family Icteridae; genus Molothrus; species Molothrus aeneus. The sequence goes on along the minus strand of NC_089647.1, from coordinate 69,650,986 downwards.
GAAATTTAGTCATACCACTTGTTGTTGCAAACCTGTATCTATTAACACACACATATATATATATATATTTAATCAATTTCTAAAGCAGTATTCAACAGGATGGTCACTTCACAAGGAAAGAAATAATTTTCACAATTTCAAGAAAGATTAACATAATTCAAAATAGTCTGGTGAAGCACACAGGTGGACAGAGGTTAACCACATGGGTAAGGACTTAAACAGCTAAGCATTCAGAGAAACATATTTTTACATTTAGAAGACTTAAAGTGTCATTTACCCTTCTATGGGCCATTATGGGCTTAGTTTGTTTTTAAATAACTTCCCAGAAAGCAGCTAAGAATGAGCAAGAAGCAAGACTGGAGCACTGAACAAAGAAATTTTTCCGATATTATTCTGTCTATTACAATTTAAGAGTACTGCAATTTAATAATTATAAAGAAAATAAACACATAATCTAATAGTAATACCTTCCTGCTAACATTCCTGTAAGCCTTTGAGCCATTAACATAAAAAGACCATTCAAGTCAAACATGTTAAATACGTATTATACAAAAAAAGGATCAAGGGAAAAATGCTGTTCTGAGTCCTCCCTTAATCCCAATTATTTTGCAAAATACAGTGCACAAAAACATGGTCATGTTCTCAATTATTTCTTCAGAATTTTGCAGACCCCTACAAAATATTTTTTTAATCCATTCTTCCTAGGTATTTTAATCTTATTGGAACTGTTTGTTTCATTTGAATTTGAAAATAACTTCTGAGAAACTCTACATGTGGTATTGCATACCATTCCTGAACTCTTTCAAGGAGGTAATGGAAACTTCAACAAGGGGAATTAGACAAGAGTCATAGAGAGCTACACAGGATCTTCTTATTAGATTAACCTGCAATACAGATGATTACAAACAATCCACACTCCTGCAATTAAGCCCACAGGAACAACAGGAAGAAATTAACACAAAGTCAGAATATCTGCTCTCTCTAAAAGCAATACTCACCTCATTATTTTGATATCTTACATATTCTCTTGGAAAGTTCTATGTGCATTTTGTTTTGGGGAAAATTTGTATTTGGTTCATGTTTATGTGTGTACCTGGAGTTGGTAATAGATAGGGTGGGGGGCAGAGGGGGTGGAAATCTGAACCTCATAGCTTTTCCTCTTAGATTCTGTGATGACCTAGCATGTAAGTAAAGACCAAATTTTACCCTCGAAAAAGTATGCAGAGTAATTCAATTCATCACAGCTCTGATGTAAGCATGTCTATCAGAAATATGTAACTACTGACCTTGACTCACTGACATCTTCTGGCCATCTGTGTGATTATAAAAGCACAGATTTTTGATCTAAGAGAATATTTAACTATTTGTGATGACCAAAGGCTATTCTGCTGTTTTAAAACTAGCTAAAAGAAGATTTACAGAAGAAAGTTTTACTTTTAAAGTTAGGCTGACTTGAGAAAGGCAAAAGTAGAGACTTGGAAGTGCAGATCAGTTTTCTGGTTAGCTCACTGATAACAAGATTTTCAGTTTAATGATCAGCTCAGGTCTCTTCACCACTGGCAACTCCCTCCACTGCACAAAGGCTAGAATTGCATCAAAACTTTGGTTTTGTCTTAAAGCATCAACTTACCATCCAGTATTTAAAGAGGGGAACACTGCAAACAAATTAAAAGCATCTGTGAGACAGTTCATGTAGTTAAGTGATGCTAAATGTCTTGCTGAATGAGGTTAGCTCCTGTTTTACTATTCCAGGAGATTATGGGCAATGACTAAGGGCTTTGAGTAACATGCAAGGAAGATGTTTCTCTTTTCTCCTACTTTACCTGCTAGTGCCCAAGCAGTCTCTGAGCACATGTGAGCTTTTCAGCTTTACAAATTACTCTGGCTATTGCTCTGTGATTATGCATGTGTCCTACACACCATAAAAACTCAGAAGAAGCACTTAAAGCTCTGAACATGCAAAAGTGTGCTCTTCCCCTCTACATGTACGGAAAGCAACTTTCAATATTTTGTTTCCTTTGACCATTACAGGTTCAGAAAGTTTTCTTCCTACAAGGATCAAGAAAAAGCTACAATCCCTCTTTGGTAATATACACTCTAGATCTTAATCATCTATTTATATAGACATTTCCTTTTTACAAATAAATTTAAAATGAAACAGAATAAATATTCATTTAAAACCCAAATGTTTATGTTTTGGAAAATGCCTGTTTACCAGAAATTCTTCAGACTGAATGATGTTCTCCAGCTGCAGGGAAGGTTTCCATTAAAATGCTTTTATATTCATTGAGTTCACTACTATAGCAGAGTGACTCTGTTGGGTAATGAGTTAGGGTTTTGGGTTGCATCAAATCCTTCCTTCTATCAGTAACAGGAAGGCTGTGGTGGTGTAAATTAGCTGGTTAGACGATGAAAGGGCATGATAACACCACAAGGAATGCAAAACCTGTTGATCTCTATGTACAATGTAATGATGGATGTTTCCTTCAGCAAAACTTTCTTTCTAAGGAGAAAAAAAAAAAATTGTATAGGATGCATGAGAGTACAGCAGCATGTGAGATAAGGAGTGCACTTCCTAGCTCCTTTGCACTGATTTCCCTGACACCAGCTAAGGCACATGTCCACAGCCCAGCCTGGCTCATAGCAGTGCCCTGGGCTGATCATTCACACCACGTGATTTTCATATAGTGCCTTTCTAAGGAGGCTGCCTTGCCTGACAGCTGAATCACTGCCTACTACTTTATAACCACCTCCACCACCCTGAAAGAGGTTAATATGCAAAAAGCCTCTGTCACATTGCTGTTGCTCAGCAAATTTGGAGAAGAAAACTAAAACTAAGCCAGGGATCTTGTGGAATATGCTGGTGTCTCTCTTGTATGGGCCTACTGAGGCTTCAACTGCCTCCTCCAATTCCTTGATCTTTCTCTAAGCCTACCAGAGAGGTAATATCTCCCTTTGCCACCCATCATTTAATGCTCTAATATCTTCTGAACACCCCAATGTGCAGTTTCTTCTTGGCTGAGTGGTCTCCAGGACTGACTCATACTTTACTTCCTTATCTGAGGACCAACACCATCTGTGTATGCCAGACTCACAGTGACCCAGGATGACACCAAAAGCTGGGATCCATTTGATGACTTAAATTATTTCTTGCTGATAAAATATTTAACAAGTCCCATAGATAATATTTGGCATATTTCCTGGAAGGGTTGTGGGTACATTCTTAAAGCCTGTAAATTACTAATGATATTTTATAAAGCATTGATTAGTGAACCCTTCACATGACTCTTAATGCTTTCATAGGAAGTCATCTTTCCTGATTCAAACCAAGATTAGTAACATGCAGAAAACTATTAATAATAAATACAGGTCTTCTTCCTCTGGCACAAGGAAGTCAAGCACTTCTTCTAACTAAATGATGAGGAATTTATAGCTATTGTGCTGCTTAGTGAAACCAAACTCACATACACTTTGAGTAGCGATTACCTGATTTTTTTGAGTATGAGTGAAGGAGAAAATCACACAATAGTCAAAGAAGTAGAAATGAAAATAACTTTGTGAAATATTGCTTATTACTTGCTTGCTATGAAAAAGTAAAATACTAAGCTACAAAACAGATGAGCCATGTGTGACTTTCAGAAGCTGATGGTTACTAAATACCACTGGTTAGCAGTACTTTAATCCTAGTGAACCATTAAGGACACTATTCAAGAAAACAATTAATAGGGGACAGTTCTCAATATACAACATTATTTTTCACTTAACATAGCAATTATAAGATAAATTCCTCAAAGAATACTCTAAAGTCTGATTTTCTTCCATTTTACTTTAGTTATTTTATCTCAAGCTTATTTATATTCATTAAACTCCTTCGTATTACAAGATGTGATTCAATGCCTAAAGCCCAGCACTCTTCTGACTAACCTTAGACCCATTCTAATCTGTGAACTGTTCCTTTTTTATAAATCTCTCTACTCTTTTGTCCATAATGTTATTTTGGTAGTCTGTCTTGTGAGCCAGGGAAGCGTAATGCATTTTCTACTGTTGTTTTCAGAATTTCTCCCTCCCTTTTACAAAATTTCTAGTTAAATACATTTGATAAAAAATCCTTATGTTGAGGATTATGACTTTATTTAAAAATGTTTGGGTTGCCATAGAAAATGTGAAGGTGGTCCTGTATTCATTTCATCCCAGAACTGTCAATATAGACTTAATTCATATGTAAGAATCTGAGTTGAAAGTAGTTTCCCTCCTTTTCTTTGTCCAGTCTCCAGAGAAGTACAATCAATTAGGGCTCCTGAAGGATTAGGGCAGATGCAAAAGGTGAGGACTCGCTTAATGCTGTTCTTACATAGGCATGGGACAGGGAAGGAAACAGAAATATCCATTGTTTGAGCACAGCTTTGGTCAGTCCTCCACTCTCATGCTTTTCCAAAAACAGAGGCATCATTTCATTGACAAAGCCAGAGCTATCAGAAAAGTCAGTCAGAAATATTAAGTCTGACACCTAGGGTGAATTAGCTAAAGACAGTAGGTCTGTACAACTACTCCTCATCCAGTGCTGTCTTCTGCTGGGAATTTTTTTCCTTCTACAGATTAATCCTCTTCTGTCAAAAGAAGACTAGTTCCAAATTCTCCCCCTAAACTAACAACTCTGAGTAGAGCCACATCACAAGGTCAGGGTCAGGGCAAGGTGGACATGACAGCAGGGAAAAGCTTTAGGCTTCATCTTTCTAAACAGAGAGTTTTGATTGTTTCTGAAAGGGGAAGAAAGACCCACATGGATTAGTACTGGGGAGTTGCTGCTCGGTGAGCAGCAGAAGGGAAAAAAACCTTCTAAGGTGTAAGCAGCTATAGCACAAGTAGGTTTGTTTTCTTTGCTTGATTTGTTTATTTTTCTACAGTCTCCTCTGTCTTGACCTCCTTGTTACAGAGCTACATGGTCTGTCTTTCTGGCAATTCTAGTCATATGAAGAGCCCTGTTTTAAGTGACCACCCAGGAGACCAGCAAATCAAATTCCCCTTTAAGAACTTTACTTTATATAAAGACAAAAAAGAAAAAATTCCTTGGAAACCATGATATGCCTCTTTAAAATAAACATTTAATAAGAAGCAAATTTATTATTTCAGTTAACATTTAATTTAATTTTATGACTATATAACCAAAAGCTGGGAAAGATTTTTGAAAGGGGACTACTTGAATGATTTTTCTGGGAAATGTTTCCTAATAACTGAACTTTTCCCTATATAGCAAGGCAGAAAAGAGCAACCCTCAAAACAAAGGCTCTCAAAGCTGCGGGCAATTGGAGAAATTTTTAATCACAAATGATGACTAACCAGGAAAACTTTTTAGCCAAGCATGTCAACTGCTGGACACTGAAGTCTAACAAAGGTAGGAATTCTACAGGAATTCTATTATATATTTAAAAGATTCTATTATGTTCGAAGCTATTTGTTTACCAGAGATAGTGGAGCAGTTCTGCTTCCTTGGAATTAATACTAATCAGTTTATTCTTTCCTTTTGAGGAAGTATTCATTTTTCCAAAAAGCATTTGGGGTACAAAAAACTTATCACACTTCTAAAATATAAAGGCTTCTATGGCCCCCCTCAAAGAAAAGAAAACATTTACTACTTTTCCAAACTTTTGCTACTCTTAAGAGTGCTTCCTCCATGAATGGCTGGTTTTTATGGGAGACCTGAAGTCCTGTGGTTTTGGTTCTTTACTGTCCTCTATGGCATTTTTATCTTCTAATTGACAGAAGAAGTACTTGTTGGAAAACATCCCTCAAATTCCCTTTACTGTGTCCTTTTCATTCTTCTTTTGCATATTACAAACTGACATTCTAAGTGGGCTCCTTCCTGATCTCAGTTTCATGGGAGGGGCAAAGATTGCAATCAAGTAAGTGCAAATTACTTCAGCTGCCTGGCTAGACTCTGAGGCTATCAGCTCTAAATGATCACTTGTGTGAGGCTTGTGCTTCCAGCAATGGGTAAAATGCATCTGTAATTTCTTGTACTAACAATTCTTGCAATGAGCAAGATAGTCATTGAAGCTCTGCCTGACAATATCAAACAAATTCTTTGTGATTATATCTCCAACCTTATTTGTAAGGACCAAGAATAATCAGTAAATCTCTGGTGCCCACCGTTCCTGGATAATCTGTGTTAAAGGAGAGGGGGGGGGGGAAATGAAATAAAAGAAGATATCGGATGCCTCTTTTTCACTGCTAATTTTTAATGTAGTATCTCTGAATTGTTCTATCTTGTATCCATCTTCTTGCTGTTAGATTTAACCATGAATTATTAGGTCTAGTTGCTTTTAGGAAGGTTTTCTTAGACTGAGATCAATAACTCCTTTTGCCTACTACACATTTACTGTAAGTGCTTTCCAACCTAGACCCCAGAGAAGGCCAGCTCAGTTACTGTGGAGACCTAAATGCATTCAGGAAGGGGATTAGGTGCTGATTGGTACAGACAGTCAATTAGTACTTCAAAGGGAAGCTGACTCCTTGTTTTATACACACAGAACATGGGATAAAAAATTGTAGTTTGATGTCTTGTAATCTCTGTTGTTTCAGCATTGACCAGGACTGCATGATATTGGAAACTTTCTCGGAAGTTAAAAGAGTCCTGCATTGGTTCCTAATGGAATGGAAGCTCTAAGAGAAACATTGACATTGTGTGATCTGTACACACTAGCTTTCCTAAAGTATTTCAGGCTGCAGTGACTCTCTGGGACTCTGTCTGTTCAAGTCAAAAGTATTTTTAATCTCTGTGATGTGCTGATCAAACCTTGAACTGTCAGGTCAAATTATTTCCACAAAACCAGTTCCATTTATGATTAATTAAAATTTCTTCTTGATTGCATACAGTCCTTTTTAATGTATAATCCCTTCATTGTCTAGTGATTCAGAGTTCGGGCCCAATCCCCAAAATAAAAAAGCAAATTACTTCAGTGCGTGTTATGCCTATGCTGAGATGCAGTAAGTCCCCCCATTTGATGAAGGAAACAAAAGGCAGAAAACTAAGCTAAAAACAAATAAATCAATATGCTGTAAAGGAAGAGTTTGATTCGTGGTGACTATATAACTACAAAGCCATTATGTGTATTGGATTAAAACTTTTGCCCTTTAAAGGATTCACTGTATGCCAGCTTTAATGCAATGATGGTTGTAGTTATGTTTTCAAGTTCACATCTCCATTCTTCTCAAAGCAGCAAAACATCAGATCAATATATAACTGCAAACAACAATATTCAAGAAATTATTTTGTCTTTTACATACAGTATGTACTTTATTTTTGTTAAAATGAGGAATATAAACAATTACTAGATATATTTAAGTATATGACAGTTAAATATTATATATTATCCAAATTTTTATTAATAAATTATTTAAAACTTTATTTTATTTTACTCTTCCTTCTCCTTCTTTGGTAAATATAAGGGAGTTCCTGCCCAAATGAGACTTAGAATGAAAAAGAGAGAGCACAATCTCAGATGGATCTTTAGAGCCATCCAAATTTAAAAGTTCAATTGCAGTATCCAAATAGGGAGGAGTGCTAGATTTATCTCACCTAACTTTAGATAAATAAAATTTACTCTGTGTGAGCCAGTTATTATATATGAAAATCTTTACGGGTAGTGGAAGAAATACACACTCTTAGGGGATTATTTTGTTGAGCTGCTTTAGATATGTGCATCATAATGAAAGGAATTGATCTCTGAAGTGTTAAGTCATCTGCATTTTTTCAGATACTTTCTATCAGAATCTGATTATCATGAAGTTCATATATGGTACGTGAAGCTTAGTAAATTACACACAAACATAATTTATCTTACCTAATTTTTGTACTACCTTCAGCACAGACTAGTCTCTCTCTGAGTTTCTTGTAATAGAAAACTACAACAATGAATGTTTTCATTTGCCCTTGTTTCCTATTTTGTGTACTGAACACAAGAGATTTTTCAGTAACTGCAGATATATTGACAGTTATGTATAAGAACTGATTGCAGATTGCTCACAGGATGTTTCAAAAGTATGATTAAATAAAAATCTGTATTAGGCGAATGCATTTTAGACAACTAATTCATTTGGTACCCATTAGCCTAGAGTAATAAGAGAAAATTATATTTCCCATCCAATTTGCAAACTAGATGTTAAGTTTTCATAACCTTGACACTGTTTTGCTCTGAGCATACTAAACTTTGTTGATACTGATTTGCTGTGCTGTCTGTGTGCTCCTACCAATGTTTCCAGCTCTCTTATACAGGTTTTCTTCCTTTGAAACCATGTGAAACGTTTCTTCCTTTTTAGTCCATAGTTCACCAACATGACATCTTAGCAGCTTCCGTCTCTTCATATGCATATTTTCCAACCTAGCCCAGGGGAAACTATTCCTCAGTGTAACAGCCAGCATGATACTATGGCACAGATAATGTTGTAAGTATTATACCCCAGAAGGCCCAGAAGTGGAATAGAGGTTTTGTTGCTTTCTGGTTTTCAGTTACAATATCACACTGTGGGTGCATTATGTTTCTGGGTTTTGTTTCTGTCACTATGTAACAGTATAACTTGGAATTTTAATTGCTCCCAAATCCTACAGTTACCTATATCTAGTGCCAGTGCTGCGATAGCACTGTGATAACATGTTCTAAAGGGCAGAAACAAATAAGCATCTTTTCACTGATGAAAAGCTAAAATGTACATCAACACTTCTCTTGTGATGCTGAGCTCAACTGACAGAGAATTTTACCTAAAAGGTAGGACTCACTATACAACTTAGAAACAATTCTTGAAATATGTCATGCAGCCAGTTCTCAAAATGACCATGGAAGCTAAAGAGCTATGTAACTTTCAGTATATTCATTTCCACCTATGACAAAAGCAATTTTGTTTCTCTTTCATCCTCATTTGTTTAATGCAGATTCAGGTCTACTGAAATAAAATGGTACCCAAATGTTTTAAACTAGCAGTTTTGTCAGTGGCTTTAAAAGCAGATAGTGTATTGAAATAATTCAAAAAGAAATTCCTGAGATATTAGCAAAAAAATAAATCAGAGGGAAAAAAGTTAGAAAGCTACTTCATCTAATTAGCTACTCCATCTTTTAGTTACTTCACCTAATTTTGGTCCTGGTTAAAGGGTAAAATAGGAAAACAAAGTGAAATAACTGTATCTGACATGAAAAAGAATGAACATTTTTAGTGACAACACTTGGATTAAAAATAGTTCTATAAACCTTAAAAAAATCCCCAAACATAAAGGACTTCATAGAACTGTGAAACTGCTGACAGATTCACATTTAATCCAGCAAAAATATTTTTGCTTATATACTAAGTGTGCTAAGATTTGTGTCTGAATTTCCCATATTGGTCTGATAAACCTTGATAAATCTGTTTCCCACAGCTCTTATAGGAGCTGCACCAGAGATAAGAGATTTAGCAATATCACAACAGTACCTGTAGGCCTACACCATCATGTAGAATACTACACAAGCACTCATGTGCTATTGTAGAACCAAGTGTCATCTTTCATCCTTCATGGATGTACACAGACCAACCAGTCCCTCTTCTCTGCTTCCAATCCCTGAAAAGAATGTCAATGCTGCTAAAATATCACAGCCCAGGGAAAAAGATGCCTAATTATTCAAACTGCAACACCAGGGTCTTCTCTCCCATCCTTGCCTTGGACTATTTACTCCCAAAACCAATATGGATGAGACTGCATGAAAATTATTAAGGCAAATTAACAATTCAGTGTATAAATGTGTCTCCGTTTACTGGCTTATGAGTTTCGGGTTTTTTTTTTCTGGTTCTTGTCCTCTTTTCAGGGCGCATACTGAAATACAGTTTTATCAAATTGTCTTGTACTTCTTATTTTCTAATATCTCTGGAGATAATCAAAAGTCATCTGGACACAATCTTGGGGGACCTTGCATGAGCAGGGAGTTGGACCAGATAACCTCAAGTGGTCCCTTCCAACTTTATCTGTTCTGTGATTCTGTGATTCCATAACAGATAAAGAAAAATGCCCAAATCTCACCTCACAATGAAACTGAGGCATGATGGATGTGTGTGTGTGTGTCCAACCACTCCTTCTAGCAGGAAATCCTAGCTGATCTGGTAATTAAAATTCCTTAAGAGGACTGTAGTCCTGGTGAGATTTTTCCCAAATATGAAGCAGATTTTAAAAGTAAGTTTCATCTGATAAATAAATTATGCCAAGATGTTAGGAAGTATGATTTTAGTACAATGCCTAAGATGACTGCTTCTTCATGACAGCTTTTTAAAGTGTTACTCTCCTGATAGGGCTTACTTCTGGGTAGTATTTTGAGAGAAATTATTTCAATGTCCATTCTGCCTCTCTAATATACTTAGCTCAGCCAGTGGTTCTGAATTGGCTCTTTCGTCCTTAGCTTGATGGAGTTTCTGAACAGAATCAAAAATCCAGTTACATGTTGTCATTAACTCATAAATCACAAGGGTTGAAGGACCATTTGCTCTTCTGCCACAGGCCTCTATGCTTAGCAACATTCACCTCATCAAACCAATGGCACCAATTTCATGGCAGTAAGACTCCAGCTGAATAGTTAAAGTTTTTCATTCTCATACAAAAGCCCTACATGAAAAGGGAGATGTCTCAAAGTCAGAGAAGCATTAATTTTCTCATAGCTTCCCTTTTACAAAACTCTGTAAAAAGGTCTGCAGCATCCTGAGCTTCTGGCATCACTAGGAATTCCACTCACTCACAAATTATAATCCCACATTAATATTCATGAGTTTTTAATTGCTCTGGAACTTGTACCTCGACTCTTGATATCCACTAATGTTTCTAGGAAGACAAGCAGTAGTAAATTAATTACCAATATGATTAGATAAAATTATGTTTATCCCCCTCCCAAAAAAAAGCCAGTGCAGTTTTATGGAAAAGGTGCTAGGCTGTTTCACAAAAAAGATATGAAGATCATCATGCAAAATAGGTTTAATTTTTAAATCCAGTTCTGTAAAATGGATTTATGTTGGAAGCACAAGTAGGCAGACTAGGAGTTCCAGTTTACTTTCTGAATTATTCACAGTATTCCTTTGTGTTCCATAAGTTTTTTTGCGATGCTCTAGCTGCACATAGGCTAACAGTGGAAATTAAGGAAAGGCACACTGCAGCGACCTCTCTTCTGGCTCTCAATAAGAATTTTGGTTTGAAAGCACCCTGACTGTATTCATGCCTGAGTATGAATTAATTTGAGGGTCTCAAAACTACTACATTCTGTGGTGAATATGACCTTAAACATATAAATATATTTCTATTTTTTTAAGCCTAGCAATAGTATGTCCTGTTATTCAAGATATCCCTGGTTAGACCACTGAGCACTTGAATTCCCATTCTTTTTCCTAGTGGCCGGATCTATACCCATCTGAACTGCTGAACTGTTCAAAATCAAGTCCCAGCAGGACTAACAAAACAGACATTTCTGTGAATTGCACAATTTTAGAAATGAATCAGTGAGCACATGTCCAATACAAAAAAAAACACTAGAGACTGCTCAAGAAACAGGCTATCAAATTTAAACCCCCAGACAATGTGAAGAATTTCTTCCACTTGGAACTGGGTCTAGAAATGTTAGCATGGAGTACTTGTCTGTTGAAATTTGCTGAGCAGTCACAAGTAAAAATCTTTTTCATACGATGGTTCCCTGTGGATGGGACCTCATAACACACAGGCAGGGGTCCAACATGCACTTCAGCTGAACTCCTGTGTTTGCACATCCAGTTGTTCCTACTTCCTTGGCATGTATCTTTGCAGACTTAAACACTTGCATATCTCATATCAGAGTTAAGGATCCCAGTGTGTTGCCATTATATGGCAGTGGCATATTCCCTTGGTGTGTCCAGGACATCAGAGCCTCCATGCTGCAAGCAATCAATGAAGCTGGAACTTGTGATGTTTGTGAGCAACAGAATCACATATCCTGATCAGTACAATCTCACAGGAAACATACTCCAGTTTATTGCACAAACTATCACCTCTGTTTAGCCTAATCTGTTTCTCTTTACAGGCACACAGTGGTGGGGCCTTCTCATGCAGATTAAATGATCTCTGTCTCAAAAGGGGAAGAAGACTGACTTTTTGACAGAGTTTGGGTTTTTTTTTCCTTTTTTCCTCCATGGATGACCTTGATTACTCTAACTGTTGGGGTGTGTATGTGACCACAAAGAGGATTCCCGCCTTGCTTGATGCTTAGTTGTCTTTAATCCCAGCTCAAGCTCTTCTGGCTAATGCCTTAACCCTGAATTTTAAGCTAAAAGGCAAACCCCCAGTGCCCTTTTCCACATAGCATGTGGAGATTTGGATGAAAGTCACTCAGCAAACAGCTCTCAAGTGAGCATATTCTCCTGGCATTTCCTTCTGCTTTCCAACACTGAACAAAGTGATAGGCATTTAAATTAGATAGGATGCATCCAAAAATACAGTCTTTGGATCTTTATCAGACGCAAAAAAATCACTGGCATTGTGTTGTGTTGCAATCCAAGAAAGATCTACATCTCTAACAACTTCACAACATCTCTAGTAGATTAATTTTAATATGAAGAAATGAAAGTTGGTCAACACCTCAACATAATGGGCTTTATTTTCTTCAAGCACCAGTTAGCATAGTATCATTACTGTTAATATACTTTGTTTTTCTTATGCAAGAGGAGGGTCACAGATTTTGAGGTACTACAGAGTTACTGGGATTGGATGGTTTCTGGGAATTTGGGGTGGGGTTTTTTTTGTTTGTTTTGGGAAGGGTATTTTGGGTTGTTTTTTTTTTGCGGGGGGAGGTTTTGGGGGGCTTTTTGTGTTTTGTTTTTGCTGAGTCACACCTTTGTTACTAAAAACCAGGGTTTTTTTCTTCTTCTGTTCCTGAAACATTGCTGTACTCATGATGCACAATGAGTCTTTCCAAAGGACTGAACTCAAATTTAACTACAAGGTCTCATTTGATTTAATGGAAAGTGTGCAGCTTAATCCTATGCAGTCCATTTAACATTAAGAACATGTTTTTCACCCAGTTAGCATTTCAGTGAAGCAGATTTGAAAACAACTTTGTGACAATCTTTGTAAATCCTAGCAACCAATTCTTAGCTAAGTAGATGCTTTCTAAATAGGGCCTTTAACACTTCTATGTACTTCTAGAGATTTTCATATTTTTAAAATGGAGAAATGCTGGTGTGCATTTCTCACCTGCTTAGCATTAATTTCTGATTCATAATCCCTCTACAAACAACAGGTTTATTGATTATAAAACCTCCCACAAGCCATTTTTGCCAACGTCTTTTCTATGAAAACATGGAAAGACCCAAATGACAAAAAAAGTTTACTTGGAAATGAGCCACCTTTATTTTAAGGGGTTTTTGCAGTTGGCATGTTGTCCCAGCAACCTAGGTTCTTACTGTTTGGTAGAAGAGAGATTTCTTTGCTTCCATCATGTTACAAAGCTGAAAAAAGGAAAAGAGAGACAAGCAATGAAAATTAACCATTTTATTATTCAAATATGTGAATTACCCTGAGCTGCAGCCAAGCCATGGGGCTAACCCACAGTGTTCTTGAACACCTATTCAAACCCTTCAGTGCTGCAATACTTCATTTCCATTAATTAAATAATTATACCAAACTCTCTGTAAAGATAGTGTTCAACTGAATTCAGGCATTCCAAAATAGTCATTCAGGACAGCTTAAGCTCATATCATTATGCCAGGAATTGACAAAGATCTTGTTTATTTCCCTTAGCAGAGGTATTTTAAAAGCCCACTTTAATTAAAAAAAAAAAAGAAAGGAACAAAAAAACCCAAACATGAAAACTAACACCAAAATTGTAATTGATGACATTTCATATAATGAAAAAAACATAAGTTAGTATCCAAACATCTTAGTTCTTTATTTAATAGCAAAGTTTTTATTAAAATCTAATATAGTTAATGCATTGTAAAGATGAAGTCTGATGAAGTTTAAAAAATTATTTTCCTTGCTTATATAACATGAATCCCATTATTATTATTGGAAGAAGGTAGTGCTTGAGCAAGTTTACATAATAAGATTACATTTCAGCCTTTTATTTTATGATCCACCTTTGGTATATATGATTACAAAACTTTGCTTTCTGTCAGTCACATGGGTCAGAAAAAAACCAGTGATGGCTGAGAGAAACAGCAGTATAACCAGCTCCTTAAATGACCAATTGAAAGGAACTGGCAGGAAAGGGGAGAAATTAATCTGAAAGCATATTCAGAAGAATTAAAAAGATATATGTGCCTTGCAATAGAGTAAGTGATGACAATCAAGGGAGTGGCCTATGTGATGTACAGGATTTGAGATCTGTTCTTTAGTCTCTAATGCTCTCATCCATCTAGATGTATGACACAAATAAAAGACAACCAAAATATCTCTGTGCAGCTGGAAAATCAGAAATGGAGGATGTCAGACAGTAGAGGTCACAGTGGCATAGCTTACAAAAAATACAGACAGGGCAGCTTGTATATTAACCCACAGCTATCCAACACCCACTGTGAAAATGGTGAAGAAAGTGTCTCTAGATGGAGAAGAAAGTTTGTTTCACTATAACATTTCATTTTATTCACCAATTTTTTCTACTAGATGTGCCTAAGAGCAAAGGGATATTTTGATAGGAATGGAGGACCTAGAAAAACCTAAAATAAGATCATGGATTATATTTATAGGCAGTTAGGTAAATTTAAGCTTGCCTGGGGGACTAAGTGTTATACACTGTGACACCAACTGTGATACTAGATGTCAACACCATTCTCTGGTGTACAAAGTTTTACACCTCTTACCATAATCTGAATTGCAAAATATGCCACATTTTTTACAAATATGTATTCTTATAACAGAGCTTTTGCTTTCATCTCTCTCAAACTCTAAGATGCAAAATCTAGAGGAATGTAGAGCAAAAAGCACAGGCCAGAAAAAGAGGAAAGAACTGTAAATGATCATGGGAGAGACATAGGAGGCACAGAGTTCCCCCTGTCATGCAAACCATGAGGCATTTGAAAATCCTTTTATATTAAGAGAAAGTGGGAGGTTTGAGCATATATCTAATGTATTATTGTGAAAAAATATAATGACAGAATAGTGATGACACAAGGTTGGTAAAACATGTAAGTACTGAAGGTGAAATTACTGAATGGAATGAAAGTTTGAATCATATAATTAGGAAATCAACAGCTATGAGGATATCAGTTATTTCAGAAACTACTGTGAAATATGTTATAAGCACATATTTTTTCTCATAAGCTCCTTCCCTTCCCTTCCCTTCCCTTCCCTTCCCTTCCCTTCCCTTCCCTTCCCTTCCCTTCCCTTCCCTTCCCTTCCCATTCAAATCCCATTCATATTTTTTATCCTATTGTATTTCTTAGTATCTTAGAGAGCAGCTTAGATACTCTCTATCTTCATTTTTAGTTACAGTAAAACTGAGGGCCTGCCTAGCATATCTGGATAAATATGCATTTGAGTTGGAATTTTTTTAGGCAATGCATTGCAGAATTGCAACTTCATGGCTAGGTTTGATTTAAGTCATTGCAATGAAACTACAAAAACACTTGTTCACTCTTATTGCTCTGTGCTTCCTGCTAAACACTCTAAGTTTCACTGGATAATGTTGTTTCTTATTCAAAAGAATTGTATAGGGCTATTGATCTCTTTAGAACAGTTTTCCTCCCAGGGACTGATGCATTTCAAAAATTAGTAGAGAAATCCACTGGGACAATAATTATTGCTGATATGTAAACTCAGCAGAAATCAGATTTCTGATCGGCAGGTAACTGAAGCTTGTGTCTGTGTATTACTGTTGTGCATTTCCTGCAGATGAAGTAGATGTGCTTGTGGGCTGTATTAATAAACAATTTCCTGTAAAGGCAGAGAAGCATAAATGCCAAGAGCCTGGAAGGACAGTGCTGTGTAAAGTTTCATTCAACTGTCTAAAAGAAGAGGATTTCAAATCAGAAGAAGTTTAAAGGATAGATGGCATGATGAGGGAAGCCTTTTGTCCAAGACTAGATAACAATAATACAGGTTTTTTGGTCTATCAGAACAAAAGTTGGTAAAAGAGGTATTATTAACCTGTATAAATCCATTGGGGAATAAATATCCGAGAGAAAAGAAGTTTATTGAAATTAAAGGATAATGCTAGAAGTAGAAAAAATATGTGAATGAATCATCCAGGATTAATACCTTCTCAGAACTAAGATCTCTATCATAGAATCATAGACTCATAAAGGTTGGAAAAGATCTCCAAGATCATGGCAACCATGCCAGCTATAACACTAAGTGCCACATATTCTCATTTCTTGAACACTTCCAGAGATGGTGACTCCACCACTTTCCTGAGCAGTATTTTCCAAAGCTTTATGACCCAATGAAGAAATTCTTTGTGAGGCTCAGCCTGAATTTTCCTGGCACAGCTTGAAGCCATTTCCTATTGTCCTGTCACTAGCAGCCTGAGAGAAGAGGCTTCTTGTGACACCCTTCTTTCAGGTAGCTGTAGAAAGTGACCAGGTCCCCCTTGAGCCTCCTTTTCTCCAGGCCGAACATCCCCAGCTCCCTCAGCCTCTCCTCATGACACTTGTGCTCCAGACCCTTTACCAGCTTTGTCACTCTTCTCTGGACTCAAACCAGCAGCTTTCCTGAACTGAGTGACCAGAAACTGGAGAAAGTACTCAAAGTGTAGCCTCTCTAGTGCTGAGTACAGAGGGGCAATCACTTTGCTGGTACTGCTGGCCACACTGTTGCTGACACAGGCCAGTGTGCTGTTGGCCTTCTTGGCCACCTGGGCACACGCTAGCTCATATTCAGCCACTGTCAACCACCCCCAGGTCCTTTTCTGCAAGGCTGTTTTCCAGACACTCTCCCCTAAGCCTGTGGCAGTGCTGAGACTGTTGCGGCCCCAGTGCAGGCCCCGGCACTTCACCTTATTGAACTTAGTACCATTAACCTTGACTCATGCATCCAGCTTGTGCAGATTCCTCTGCAGAGCCTTCCAATCCTCTAGCAGACCAACACTCCCACATGACTTGGTGTTGTCTGGAAACTTACTGAGGGTGCATTCAATTTCCCTATCCTGACCTTTAGGGGGAACCCCACTGGTGACTGGCCCCAGCTGGATGCAGCACCATTCACCACCACCCTCTGAGCCCGGCCATCCAGCCAGTTCCTAACCCAGCAAAGAGTGCTCCTGTCCCAGCCGTGGGCTGCCAGCTTTTCCAGGAGTGGGATGGGGAAGACAGTGTCAAAGTCCCAACTGAAATCCAGATAGACAACATCCACAGCCTTTCCCACATCCACTAGGCAGGTCATCTGGTCAGAAAAGTAGATTAGGTTTGTCAAGCAAGATCTGCCTTTCCTAACCCCTGTTGGCTGGGCCTGCTCACCTGGTGGTGCTGTATGTGTTGTGTGATGACTCTCAAAATGATCTGCTCTGTGGTCACTGCTGCAACTCTGTCACACTAGGTATTTTGAATAGTGTTAGAACTACTGCCATGTGTTTCATTAACTTTTCCTGTTTTCCACAGTCTCCTCTTCTTGCTTTCAAAATAACTTAGTGTTCAGTCCAATATGAATCAAAAAGTCCACCACCTCCACAAGGCAGCATCAGAGAAATCAGAGGTAATTTATGATTATAAAATTGGAAAGAAAGAGTGGAGGAAAAGGTGGAGTTCTGGGAACAAATAACTGTGTGGGAAGATGTGGAAATTCCAAATATCATCTCTGCCACAGATGAGGACAAGTGCAGGAGCACAGATAAGAAGGCATATGAGAAGATAAGGATGTTGACCCTGCTGTAAGGGAAAAAAAATGAAACAAAGTTCATTGTTCCACCCTTTCCTTTTTTTAATGGACAAGGGCTATTTCATGCTTCTCTCTGAACACATGCATCATGTCTTACATGTTACTGATAAAGTATTTTGCAATTACATGCTAAATGGGGGCTAAGTATGCTAAATTCATGCTCTGCTACACATATTGGTATTGAAAAATGTGAAAATAGTTGCATTACAATTCTCAAATACCAAGCATGAAAAATGGGAGACTTTATACCTCTTTAGTACTTGGATCCTATCCCCTTAAATCAGATACTTTAAAAAAATATAGTTTCACCCTGTGTCTGCTTTATTACTCAGGGGAAAGGATAGATAAATTGTTGAATAAATGAAACGTACACAGAGAAATCTAAGTCTCCATGTTTAAGAATACTCATGTTTTATGAGAAAAAGTTTGAACTGGAAACATATTCAGGTACAGCCTTGATTTGAAAAGACCAGTTTACAGCCAAATATTATAGAGTTCATCATTACTCTTGTGCTTTGCTCTTGAGCTGTATGGCTGCAGGCAGCAAAAATCCCAGGGTCATGATTAGAAGGATAATAGAAAAGTTTAACATTTTGAGATTTTGTGGCTTTTTAAGTGTTCTTTACAATGTAAGCAAGGCAGAAATCATGGAAAAATAATTTCTACATGGAAAGCAGTCAGAAAATTCATAAGTCTTTTGGACCTTTAAGGTAGTTTTTTTTTAATTTTAAAAATCACTTCAGCCTTTTGGCCTGTTAAAAGCCAGTGTTTGTAGAAGCTGATGGATTTTTTATTTCTTGACACTTTAATAAAATATTATGCCATATAAATGCCTTATTGTGTATCTTATTTATTGATTTAGGTACACTTTCTTCCTTTGAATCCTTACTAAACAGATCTCTTGTTTTCTGAATTGATTTTGCTGTCTCAGCCACATTGAGGCATAGACACTTTTTTGGCTTCCATCTGAATGAACAATTTCCTAGTTAGACACACTGGATTTGGAGTTGGGTCAATAAAAGCTTTACTGTGTCCTTTCTCTTTCCTCACACAGCTCACAAAAGAGAACTAAATTCCATTCATCCTTTCACTGGCCACTGTGGAATCTTTAGCAGTGCAATTCTGGCTGGGATGAGGAAACATGGCAAGAAATTGGAAGAAACACAAATAAGAATTCTTTATTTCCCATGCTCACTGCCCTGAAGATTTGCTGCCACTGGGAATGCATGTGAATTTCCTGGACTTTAACTATTTGTCTCTGCCAGTGAATTACTTTGGAAGTATAACACATTAGATATCAAAAGACAATTTAGCTTAATCCTGCCAATTCTGATGTGGCTAACTGTGAGTTATTTGCAAAAAAAGACCATTTTGAGTGGTTCTTGGCAATATGAGCATAAAGGATCATTGAACAGTTTTCATGCAAAGCATACTTCTAACTTTTGAATAACATAACCTTAACCATGGTTTAATAAACTGTTTTCACCAAATCCTTGTGGACAGATGTAGATTTCAAACATACTAGATTATTTGCAAGGATGTACCAATGCATTAAAATTTACTTGGCTGTTGTTTTCTACTTGCTTTTTCATGTTAAATAATGCATTTATAGATAGTCCATTCAAATTAAAAACTACCAAGATAGGAAGATATCAATTTAAATTTTAGAAATTTCCAAAATAATTTCTGATGTCTTCAATTTCACGCTTCTCCATCTCTCCATCAGCTTGTGCGCATATATATATATATATATATATATCAGTTCTGTCCTCTCATTCTTCAAGATTTTTTTCTTCCATTATTTCTATGTTGATGCCACATGCACATGCACAGGAGTTATTTAAAAAAAATTTTGCAGCATAGTAGTAGTTTTCCTAAACATTTAATCATAGCAATAATTCAATAATTGTACTGTAAGTCTTTATGTGAGCAAGTATCAGACATGCAGATGCATGTGTGTCTGTGTGTGTATAAAATCCTTTTAGGCATAAAACTAGGGCTAGCCCAAGGCCAGAATGTTATGTTCTTATGTGACACAGTAAAATAACCCAGGGGATCTACTGGAATGAAAAAAAAAGGATGATGAAAAATCTGAGCAACTTATCCCAAGTCCTGACAGTAGACAGGAAAGCAAGGTTTTCTGTACAGTTCCTATATGCAGTTTTTACTAGAGATCAGTGTGGTTCACAGTGCACTTGACCTGCTCTACCCATCCCTAACGGGGTAACTAAGTACTCACAGCAAGACTGAGTGGAGACTATCTACTCATGCCCTCTGCCCACAGAAAGAGCTGCAGAGAATTCATTGCTGCAAAGAAGTGCTGCAAAGTAGTCAAAGAATTTCCATTTTAAAATGTGGATATACAAAACCATACCAGATGTCATTTGTAGAACTAAAAACAACAGAAGAAATGGAATTAAAGGATAATTTTTTAAAGTAATGTATCTTTAAATATAAATCACTTTTTCTTGAAATTTGCTAAAGGGTTCCATAAATGAGTTTGCAGACAGTTCATTCACTGAAAAAATTTATCTATTTGAATCATGCTAAAAAATTTATCTATTTGCATCATACTAATCCTCTGATTAGGAAAGAGACAACCAACAAGGGTCACTTTAAAGCTAAAATTTTGAACATTTTCTTTCATCATCTTTGATATGAGCTCTTTTTAGTGGGATTTTCAAGCCATTAGATAAATCACCAAATAATGTCTGTGTCACAGCAGTTCTGCTGAGTGAAGGCTATTTCACATGTAATTTGTTAAATTAGGTATGGAGTTTATTTCCTCTTCATTTTCACATTTTTATGATAAAAAAAAGACCCACTTTGAATAAGAATAGGACTATGAGAGGCTCCTGAAAGGCTATGTTCTGCTGCAGAGCTTAAATTCTTAGTTTACTAAAGTTTTTGTAGCATCATTTCTTGATTTTAATTAGCAGAGAGGATGATTCTGAATTTGAAAGGAGAAGGCAGGAAGAGGAAGGAATAAAAATACTATTGTTTTGGGGTTTAGGGTGATATTTTTTCATGCCCTTCTGCTTCTTAAGTAATCAACAGATCTGTAAGAGCTGGAAAGAAATAATTCATATCTTACACAAATAAATTTCTGGAAAGTGAATGCTCAAGAATCCATAAAATGCAAGATCACAAATGGAATATGACCTGGATTCTAGATTAATTGATTTTAAATCTTTGCAGAAGAAATCAGTGCACATGGGTTGCTGGAAGAGCAAGGATTCCAAGGGTTTCTCCATTCTAAGAAAGGGGTGAGTAGGAAGGGCAGCAGGACCTGCAGGACCAGTGAGTGTTGTGTACTTATTATGTATTATCTATATTGGGAGGTAGCTTCTTCAAAGGTAGATTTTTCTCAAAGATAGAAATTATAAAAATCTTGCTCATGGGACAAGGTAAAGGAACGTGTGAATAAATTCTCAGAGAAGTTATCTAGTCAAACTTCTTGTTAAAGATTTATTAGAGAAGTGAACAACATGGAAAGCTTTTATTTTTTCTGTTAATAATACAAATATGGAGCAAAGAGGAAATCTTGACAACATAAAGTAGAAATACTTCAGAAAGGTACTAAGACATTCTAGAAAGAGGTTTCTTAATTTATTCTGAAAAAACAGGGTCATATTTGAATAAATTTCTAACTTAAAATCAGTGATATATATATATATAGTATCAAGATTAATACAATGTTGCTATACCATACATATTGATTGAAGACCATAGTCCAACAAAAATTGTGTGAAGCCAATATTTTTACACAACAGAACCATGAAAAACAATGATATCTTTATGACCAGGACATAGAAAAACCCATATACAACTGGAAAAATAAAAAATATCCTGAATAAGTGATGATTAACACATTATTGTAAAGTTATACTACAAAGAAAAATAAAAGCAAATCCATTTTTTAACAATTTCTATTTTAATAAGAAAATTCTTGAAAAAATAAGGAAATCAGTGACAGTTGAGTGGATTTGTAAAGTTTAAAAGCTTTTCTGAAAAAGAATGTGAGAGCTACTTTAATTCACAGATTGAAAGCCAATACTTGTACTACAAGTAGAGAGAAAATGTTTGAGAGGAAAAGATACAAGACCTAGCTAGATAACTATTCATTCATGCTGAGAATCATTTAGTAACCAAGGAATGAATAAAGTCTTCTGTGTGATGTTTCTCTGCAGCTGTTGAGATGTAGGCCAATGGTATATTGCTGAAAATAGATATCCATTTACCCATTTTTGACCTTGATCACATCAGTGCAAAAAAAAACCATTTACTGGAGTAAGTAGGGAGTTTATGTCGAACAGCAAGAACAGATTGACTAAATAGAAAGATATGTCTTGAAGGTCAGAATATGTAGGAGAAAAGTAAGACTTGCCAACTATCAAGCTGAGCTGGACCTTGCAGAGGAAATTAAAACAAACAGTAAAAAGATTTTTAGCCACAAAAATAAAAAAGAGAACAAAGAAGGAGGAAGTGGTGTGGTAATTCAGCAAGTATAGGGGCAAAGATTACAGTTAATTTAGATACTGCCAAAAAAAACCTTTGACGCAGATTTCTGTAACTGCAAATGATGTAGTTCATGGAGGCGAAGTCAAGGGGCTAATGGAAATAAGAACATGAAAATGGAAAATGCCATAATTGAGGAGGAAACAACATTGAAAGGCTTAATACACTGGGGTCAGTGAGCAAATAATCTCCAGCACTGGATTCCAGCTCATGTAATTACAAATCCAGAAGCAAAGCTCTTTTATGCATTTACCAAGTCAGACCTATACCCTAAAGAATAGTGCATTTCAGCAGATTTTCAAGAAAGACATTTCAGTGACTGAAAGTAAAAATAGCTCAGGAACTTCAGGAACAGAAACCTTCAGTAGGAAGGAACATTCAGTAAGAACAATCTAGTTCTAGATGGTTTGGTAGAATACATAATACACAGAAAACAAAATTTAGAGGACCTACAGTTGTCCAACCAGCACAAGTTTGAAGCTCCTAAGCGAAGGCTGATACTCCTGTGAATCTCTAGTCTTGCTTGG
The DNA here is from genome assembly GCF_037042795.1 of Molothrus aeneus. NCBI lineage: Eukaryota > Metazoa > Chordata > Aves > Passeriformes > Icteridae > Molothrus > Molothrus aeneus. The sequence goes on along the minus strand of NC_089647.1, from coordinate 69,628,102 downwards.
AGCAGTGACTGGATTGCATCTGATGACAAGACATGAATTCCTAAAATGCTCTGTAACTAACCAGATGAATGGAATTGTAGAATCACAGAATCATTTAGGTTGGTATGGACCTATAAGACTGTGGAGTCCAATCCAGCGATGCCAAGTCCACCACTAAACCATGTCCTTAGAGGTGCCACGTGTACTCATGGCACTTCTAGGGATGGAAACTCAACCACTTCCCCTGGCAGCTGGTTTCAATGTTTGACAACCCTTTAAGTGAAGAAATTTTTCATAACATCCAGTCTAAACCTCTCCTGGAACAATTTGATGTTATTTCCCATTGTTCTATCTCGTAGACTAATAACAAGTTCTAATACTAATATTGCTCTTCAATAGATAGAGAAAAGACGGATGAGATACTAAAATTCACTTTTGAAGAGCAAAAAATTACAGAACATTGGTAGACATGTAGCTGTCAGTACACATGCATATTCCTGCATGTTTATCTTAAATGCAAAATATTGAAATTTTGTATGGGCATCAAGTATTTCTCTTTAGGAGTAAATCAACATGTACTGCAAGTGAAATGGGACAGCTGTACACATTCATATTTCTGTGTACTGCTATAAATTGTTAGGTTATTATTATTGGCTCATATGACTAAACCTTCAGTGAAATTTGGAGAAAGTCTTTTTATCTACCTTGTGCTTTCTTCCCTGAATTCAAGATAAGGTTTAATCTTAATCAGTCCAAAATCTACTCTTTCCTTTCAAGGCTCTCCAAGAATTTTCACATGGAAGGTCAGAGAATAATCTCATTAGTGGCTTGTAGAATTTCAGGTATTACAATGACAAGGGCCAAAGTAATCTATGAGTAGTTACATTTGAGAAGAAAAAGAAACAACCTGTAGGACTTTAAAAATTTATATGCTTTTATTTTTAGATAGTGGAAGAAAATTCAGAACTCCACTTTTCCAAAGATGATCTTGACCTTCTTAGGCGAAACGTTGAAAAAATAAAAAATATAAAATATAAACCATCTGTTTGGCTGAGAGAAAGAAAAAGGTTTCCCCAGTGACAAATTTAAAATGAAGAGGAAATTGCCTCCAAAGCATTATGGTGGAGAAAGCCAACTTGATTGTATCTGAACCTAGCTAAAACTGTTTAAGGGAAAAAGGAGAGGTAAAAAGAATGTCTCTAAGGGCCAGGAGGCTCAAAAACCATCCAAAAGGAGCAAAAGCAAAAGAAAACAAAACAAAAAAAAAAAACAAAGCAAACAAAAAAAAACCAAAAACAAACCCATATATATATAATGTAATCCTTTTATAAATAATAAGTTTATATGTTCTCTTTTAAAATGTTAGATTATTCATATATCTCTTCTGAAGAATGTAAACAACCTGGTTTTAAGATGCAACACAGCAAAACAAACAAATTAATAAAGAAATAGATAAAGATCTAATGTCTTGCCATACTGTCTTTAGGGATCTAAAATATCTAATGTTGAGCACGGTAATCAATATCAGTAAAATGCACATCTAGACAGACTTCTTCATGTGAGTAACTAACTAGGTCAAATGATCTATCCTTTGAACACATTCATTTCTGTCTACAATGTGAGCCTAATCTAAATTGTTTAAGCATATGCACTGAACTTTTAGTGGCCTAAAATTGGAACAGATAAAATACATCTCAACAAAATAAACTACTGAATTAAAGGAAGAAACTTCTTTTTTAAACCTAAATGTGCTGACAAAATAAACAGAAGAATCAGCTAAAGATCGGTTTAGTTATGTGGAATAAATTGAAGTCAGAAGCTTTTGACAATACTATGATAGAAATGACTTAAAACAATCATCTAGCCCCCTCTTCTCCAGCACAACACAGAGCCTTGGCCACCAGAAATCACAAATTATAATCAATTAAATAATTGATTGATTGCTATATCTATTAAGTTTCAGGTGTGAGGCTAGAAAAATGAAGCTCCTTTCATGTGCTGTTGTAACATATCTCTTCAGGAATTTATATATAAAAGGCAAGATACACAACCTTAAACCAGGTTCATTTGTTCTATTGCCCTGTTCTGAAAGGCTCTCCTACATGTATTTTACTCTCAGATGTCTCCAGACATTCAAATGAAATATTCCTGAGCATGAAACATCTAGTTTCATTTTCATCTTATAATTTATACCTGTCTCAAGTGCCAGCAAAGCTGCCACATTATATGAGATAGTATAAACTAAAATCAATGTCCTCACCTCTCTCTTCCAAACCCAAAACAAACAACAGCAGCAACAACAACAACAAAAAACACAAAACCAAAACCAAAACCAAACCAAACCAAACCAAACCAAACAAAAAAAAAAAAAAACCAAAACCACCACCCCACCATCTATCAAAGTGTTCTAGTGCCCTGTGGCAGCCCAAAGAGTCTGTTGGCCCAAGTGCTGTGTGTTTTGGCCATGGCATATCTGTTCTGTGGATGTCTAGCTTTAAATAGGGTATGTGGATGCAATCTGCACCACTTTGGAGCCAGGAATTATTCCCTTGGCTGGATGTGTTTAGAACTGTAGAAATAGCTTATATCTTTCTTATGCAGCTGCAAAGGGAGATAATTGGAACATTAAACAAAAAGATCTAAGCAGGATCAATAAGAGCATCCATTTGGATGGTAGACAAGGGCAAAGAACTATTCAATTCCTGACTTTGCTGGCATTTAATTTTTTCAGAGGTCACTAAAGAACAAGCAGTCTGATCAATTTAATCTACATTTCATATTCTGCTTGTCAGCAACTTTATAGTCTTTTTGGAAAGGTTTCCGCTTTTTATTTTTTATGTCTTTTCATGCTATGCCTTTCCCATCCCCTATAATTGTTTATTCATTTTTTCTAATTTAAACTGAGTCAAAATCAGGACTTAAATATTTGATGCAATCTGCTACACTGGAGAAATGGATTAGGAAATGCTAAGAAATAAAAATAACTCTGTAAGTGCTACAATCCTCATAAAGACTTATCAATGCTTAAGCCAGTCATTAAGTATCCCTTGCTAAATAAAAGAGTTTCTGTATTTATACATTCAATTAGTATTTAGATTATAGACATCTGATTATAGGCGTTAAAAGCTTGATGTAATATTAGTAGGCATACTAAAAAGAATAAACCAAAAAAAGCAACAATCAGAATACCTCTATGCATTTAGGACCAATTCCATGCAGGAAGCACAATTAGAGTGATCCAAAACCATTAAGAGACAACCTTCAGATCAAGTCCCTTTAAATTTAAGAGGTATAACTATCTGTGTTATAAGAGTTTTGTAACTGTGCAAACACTAAGGATTGTGTCTTAGTACTTTAAACTAGACATACTTGAATTGCTACAGATGTCTGTCTACTTAACAGCCAGTGTGGGACCCTGTTCTTTCCCTATTCTTTCTTTCTGTTCTTTTCCATTTGAAAGCCTCCATTAATTTCTGCTGCATATGCTACATCTACATTTTTAGCTTTCAATTTGTTAAAAATATGGACACTCATTTCTATATTGTACACTTCTTTTCACGTCTTACATTGAAATCAAGATGCTCATGATGAGTGACAGAGCAGTCAAGCTGAAGAAATGAAAAGAACTGCCTTCCATATGCAGACTCATATTTTTCTTCAGCAATTCAAATATGGAATTTTATGAGAGATCAATACTTTTGGAGATAGCCTTTGTGATTAAGCAAATTTCTAAGCATCTTGAGAGGAAGACAAACATTTTAGGAAAAAATAAATGAAATTATTAATAAAGGACTTGGAGTTTCTTAATGTCCATTGTCCTAAAGGAATATTATTATTTTCTCAGGACTAAGTGATATCCAAATAGAATAATTTTCCTTAAAACACAACAGCATTATTACTTCTGTACCTTATGTTCCTCTTTCAAACATGTAACACACATATGGTAGGACAAATTTAAAAGGAAAAGGAGTCATATGAGCAGTGGCATTAGTTTTATTTTGTAAGAAGAGTGACATTTTAATGTGCCTGTCAAAGCAGATGAACACATATGAACACATATATGTTTTACACCTTCATTGCTCTCTCTCTCTCTATATATATACACACAAAATCATAAGATAATATGAAAAATATATGGCAAAAAAAAGGTGTCTCTTTTAAACTCGAAAATTATTCATAATGCTTCCAATTACTTGCTGTTTAGGTTGTCGGCATATCTATGTACTGTTGCACTGCAAAATTCAAGCTTGACTTAATTTGCATATATACACGACTAATATGTTCCTTTATAATATGTCATTTTAGATACCAATACTGTAGGTGCCAAAATCCATTTTTTTTTGTCACTAATGTTCACTTATGAACATATACATTACCTTCACTTAATATTCAGATACAAAGTCAAACTGTCATTGATACCAGTAACTATTTCTATTCTTGGTGGATTTAAAGAGAAGAAATAACTAAAATTTAGGATTTCTTTTTAATATTAGCTAACGTCATGGTTTAATCCCCAACCAACAACCAATTACCACACAGTCACTTGCTCATTCCCCCACTAGCATGATCAGGGAAAAAATTGGAAGGGTAAAAGCTAGAGAACTTGTGGGTTGGGATAACAATAGTTTAATAAGGAAAGAAAAAGCCTCACACACCAGGAGAGCAAAACAAGGAATTTATTCACTGCTTCCCATGGGCAGGCAGGTGTTCAGCCATCTCCAGGAGACGAGGATCTTGTCATGTGTACTGGTCACTTGGGAAGACAAACACCATCACTCCAAATATCTTCCCCTTCCTCCTTCTCCCCCCGCTGCCTTTCATATACTGAGCATGGTGTCATATGGTCTGGAATATCTCTTTGGTCAATTTGGGTCACTTGTCCCAACTGTGTCTACTCCCAATGTCCCAGGCACTCCCAATTTCTTAACCAGAGTGGCAATAGGAAAAGCTTAGGCTCTGTGTAAGCTCTTCTCAGTAATAAAAAAACCATCTCTACGTTATCAGCCCTGTGTTCAGCACAAATCCAAAACATGGCCCCAGAGCAGGTACAGTGAAGAAAGTTAAATCTACCCCAGCCAAAACAAGCACAGTTGGAGACATATGAAAACAACGCATGGGGGGAAAAAGCAGTAGATTTCTTCTATTTAAAATATATATTTTATTACATTCATTCTGTTGTTGTTGTTGTTGTTGTTGTTGTTTAAAAATTGTACATTTGGTCATTTGGGTATCCATAACACTTTCCAATGGGATTCAGCTCAGAGGAATTTAGAAGCTCAATTCAGTTTTTGGGATGTGGGTGTTTAAAGAGATTTGAGAAAATCCATCTTATCCAAGCATTCAAATGAGGCAGGAAAAGGAAAATTTCTCAATCAGGTTATTCATATGCAGTAGACGTAGTGAGTAAATTCAGTGAAATCTAGAAAGCTATTTAGCTTGCTGAATTTAAGTTCCAAATTTATGAAGATGTACTGTTGTTCAGATTCCATTGACTATTTTATCTCATGTCCTATTGACCATATATATCTCCATTGGGTAAAATGAGTTGAGGCATAATGAAATGTTTCAATTTGCAAGCTGAACCTCATCTCTAGAGCAGAATCCCATTGTGTGAACACAGGCATTCAGAGTAAAATTTGTTTGCTTAAATTGTCAAGAAACATAAAACCTGTTCATAATTTTTACCCCAAGACATCTTAAATGGCACCAGACACATATATTTAGGCAACTTAATCCTGTCTTTAGGTAATTTTAATTTGCCTTCATTTTTTAATTTTCTTTTAATGTTTTCAATACTTTATAATATAGTTTATATGAAAACAACATTTTTAATTGTGTTATAATCTATCCTACAGCTTTTATTTACCCGTACCTGTAATGTATATAAACTAATATAATCTAATATAAGCTAAGGTATGGGATATGAAGGCTTGGATTCTTGTCTCACTTAGATCTCTTTGCTCTATATTCTGAACACTTCTCACTATGTTCTATAAAGATACAATGGAGAAAAAGTGCATTTTTTGTATTACTCATCTTATCAATAGCTGTGCATTTTAGGGTGAGATTAATCACTTCCATAAATACTTTTCTCCATTGACTAAAGACTTCTACATTTTTCCACTGATCGGATGTAGTTGTTTACATTAGGCTTTATTAATACTTCCTGGGCTAGTTAGTCATTAAAAAAAATTGTATTACTGAGTTCTGGAATTACCAAGCCTCTAGAAAGACTTTAAGATATTGTCAGGAATAAACAGAAGACAATGTTGATTTGACACATTGAAAAATAGAAAAATATAAATAAATTATATTTTTAAAAACAAAGAAAACAACATCAAAAACCAAAGCAAACAAACAAACAAAATGCAAAACACCACACTACACAGTCTAAACCAAAGACCAAATAACCCATAGAATCTCTCTGCTTAGTCTTTCTCACTGCCCTAGAGGAATGGCTGACAAAATTCTACTCCTTGTCAACTGCTCATACAATTTCCAACAAAGAAAGATTGTTCATGCTCTTAAAACCTTTCCTGCTCCCATGAAAATGAGTTCAGGGTTTGTTGGAAATATCAGGCTTTCTTTTTTACTGCCATACTTGTTACAAGACAGCCATGTTTGAGTTATATTCTCTGACTAAGTAGCATCCAGATTTAAACTGTTCTAGAAAACAGTTTTCCCAAACATCTACATTTGTCAGCAGCCAGCCTATTTTAGAAATAAAGGTGAAGCAAGCACTTTCCTGTTCAACTATAAATCTCATTTTTATGAATAAGAAACTAAGAATTTCAGCTTGACACTTTCAAAAAGTACCATGTTCAATCAAATATATACCATATACAATCAAAAGAAATTTTGAAGACCTTCTTTGCAAATTACAAGAACATTGACTGCAATGTCCTCAGGCCTCACACCAGTGTCTTTCCGTTTCCCCTGAGTAAGAAATATGTTTACTCACACATTTCTGCTCTGATGTCTACAATTAATTTTGAGGCAAGGTCAACACTCCTTTTCTATACCTTGAAACCTACAGAAGGGAACCCTTGCTGAGTAACTCCAACGCTGAACAAATTAGTTCCAGTCATTGGTCAAAGAATCTGGCAAATGAGTTATTGTACACTCATTAATTATTTTCCAGTGTCTGCTAAATAAGCAGATTATATTGGTTCATTTTTTTGTTTGTTTTGTTCCTGAAGCCAATATTAGAGGTAGATAAAAATGCATAGCATGGATCAATTCAGATTTCAAATGTTTTAACCAACAGTTTTCAAGGTGCTTATTCTGGTTAGACTCCAGGATGAAAATTATGACAGACATATGAGTATATAGAGAAGCATAAAAGACTACATCACTGAATTTCTGGGCTGGAGTTCTCTAGGAATAATATAAAACGGAATTTTTTTAGTTAAGACAGAGGATAACCAGGATGAAGGAAAGTTTCAACATGTTGAGAATAATGGAGACTTTTAAATGAAACTTGTTTACAGCAATATCCTTTTTCAACCTTTGATGGGCAAAGTAAACCTTTGCTTGTGGTAGATGGAACTTTACTCGATGATTGCCTCCAGTCTGCCTTTAAGAAAACTATCTACAGTAACATCTGTTGATGTCAGCAGGGAAGTTTTTTCTGTTATAATTTTATCAAGGTAGGAAAAAAGTTTGTTAGATCATTACATAAACTACTCATGGCTTGCTGAACACATTGAGCGTTTCAGTCTTCACTTAGAGATAATTTGTGAGACAAATGCCTCACCTTTTCTAAAGCATTAATGCATCAAATACTCTCAAAGGCAAATATTTTTGGAAGCCTTAGAAGTGCATATTAGTTTTCAGTAAACTAATAAGCATTGTAATAGATTGATGTATTGTGTTTGATTTCAAGGAATTGAGTTTAAAAATATCATTCTGCGTTACTTAAGTCATTAAACAAATTGGAACATCTGTATTTTGCCTTTGATTCAGGCACCTCTTGAAAAACACAATTTCAGCAAATCAAACAGTAACTTTATTAACAAAAATTACAATTTTTTTTCTGGTGTTTTATCAATTATCTTACAATTTTCTTCAGTAATTTTTGTTATTTGGAATAATTAAGCATAAATATTCTACAGACTAAGGTACGGCCCAAAAATTAAGAAATCAATTCATAATAGTCATTCAAGTTTTGAACTGACTTGGATTAGGCATTCATGCCTCATTATTTTATCCTATTATGTGTCTGTACAAAGCTAACTCTTGCTGTAAGATTTCTGATATGACCAATTTCCCCACACATAAATAAGTAAATAAATAAATGTTCTTCCACATGTTACACTTTATAGCAGATCTGTATGGAAAATTTCACAAATTTTCAGCATCGAATTTCTTATGGTACCCACAGTGTCACAGTACGATACAAGGCACAGTTCCATTGGCCAGAAAAAACAAAGAACCTGGTTGGAAACCAGTTGTGTATGAAGGAACTATGGTACTTGTATATCTCTAGTGGGCTAAACCAAACCTTTGGATTTATCCCTCCTGAAATTAACAGGTTTAATTTGAAAAATACTTTATAAAACTCTTGCAGCTTAAACCCATTTTCAGACAGCACATGTTAGTCATACCAAGCCCCAGAGAGAAATCTAGCCAGTTACAGAAGGAAACTCATTAATATTTCCCCTTATAATCTGATTTTTTTTTCCTTTTTTAATGCTAGTTAATTTAGAATGAGACTCCAAGGATAGTAAATGCCCATGTGTGAACCAAAAGTGGCAACTTGGATTGTAAGTCCAGCCACAAGCACAGTTTTTTGCTTTTGAAGTTGCTCACAGCAGGGACAAGCTGAGCTTGCAGCCAAGGGAAATTGTGTATTTGGAAACCAATAAGTCCAAAGTATGCTTTGCTATATGACTGTAAGTGTATTAACATCAGTTTTTGCACTACTACATGTCCTTAACTAAAATCATCTTAGACCCCAAATGTCAGAATTTGGAAACCAGGCATCAGTGAGTCAGGACTGACTAAAATATAAATGTGGCATTTGTTATCATTTTATACTCTACAGAGTGATTTAAATTTACTCTAATCAAGTAAACAGAAGATCTTATATGAAATTTTACTTTGTGGTCCTCAAACAGAAAATATTTGTTCTTATATGAATTATCTTTCCTATATTAAAAATGGCTGTTTGTTATTTTGTCTTTTCAGAAATGGCTACATAGATTCACAGAATATTTTCTGTTGGAATAGACCTCTAAGATAATGGAGCTCAGTCATTAACCCAGCACTTAAAAGTGTACCACCACTAAATATTATCCTGAAGTGTCACAGGTACATATCTTTTAAATAGCATTAGGAATGGTGACTCAACCATTTCCCCCGACAGCTTGTTCCGATGCTTGACAGCCCTTTTGGTCGCTAAAGCTGTGATAATGAGCTGTTTCACTGCTCATCTTCTTCTGTCCCACTTCAACAGGCAAATACCTGCAGAAGCCATTGCCACAGACTTGATCAGGGCACCCAGCTGGGTGTACCTGTGGAAACATTCAGGTCCCTTGGCCTCATGGGCATGTCCTGTCATGCTCCTGTCTGTCTTCTGTCATGGACATCTTCTGGGGAACACTCCCTGTTTCACAGAATCACAGAATCACAGCATCAGCTGAATTGGAAGGGACTCACAAGGACCATCAACTCCAACTCCTGGCCCTGCAAAGGACCATCCCCAAGAATGCTCCCAAGAGTATTCTCCAAGCTTGAGCTCTGGCATGTTTCCTACTGTGGGCTCTTACAAATAATGATTTTTCTTCTGATTTTCCTTCTGATATTCAAAGATCACACCTTTGGAAAGGAAATCATAGGAAATCATGGGAAATCATATCTTGGTCTCCTGAAGATGAAAGCCACTCTGAGATAATATATATTAGAACATACTGGCACTCACTGAGTGCCCTTATACGAGGGACAGTGTTCTGTCTATATGCCACATTGCTTTGTTAAATACATATAAAAATTATTTTAAGATGGAAAATTATAAACTCTTCTGATGCTTAAATAGATATGAATATGAAAAGTAATGTCCAAGCTGGGCCAGACAGTGAGTTCCAGGCAGGCTGAAGTGCCTTGTTGGTGCTGGGGGAATCTGAATGTGCACATGTTCTTGAACGGAGGGAGCTCTGTGTGCTGCACCAGCGGCCTTCTGCCTCTGCCAGCCAGAAGGGAGAATAGGACATGGCTGTCTGTGAGTCCTGTGGGTGGCCATCTCTGTGAGTGAGTGAGTGCCCATGTCTCTGTGTGTCTCTGGGATATTGCTCAGTTGCTCTACTGATTGAATTTTCCAATAGGAAGGCAGAAGCTGAAACTTTTAGCCTGAGCAGAGCCCCACATGTCCAAATTAGTCTTCAGCAGAAAGGGACAAAGGAGACGCAGACTGGAGCTGCTGCAAACAATGGACACTTGTAACATCCCTCAATAGTGACAATCTGTTAATTTACTTCAGTTCCTCCACCAAAATTCAAGATAGCTGTAATCAGGCCAGTGAACAGAACTTAAACATATAAACAATTTTTCTTATCTGTTAATTATAGCCCATTTTAACTAGGAGAAAAGTATTGCATCTGGGAACAAACTACCCCTTTCACCAGTAAAGGCTGGATATCACCAGGCTGAAAAGCAGTGGCCATTGGTAACTCCCAAAAGCTGGAAAATATTGAATTGCAATAGTAGTCAATAGTTTCTACATTTTCAGAAGGGTATGTTGAACTTTTAATTTACGTACCTGTACAAGTTTGCTGAAGATGGATTCAAAACTTTTTCAGGGCCTGAGAGCCCAGCAAGCTTCATTTTTTTTTCCATTTTGGGAATTTCCTTATTTTTCAGGGATTGTTGCATGAAATGTATTATAAGCATTATTGAAAATGTATGAAGCCATTTTTGCATTATTTTACATCTTAAATGTAAAGGTGTGGAGGAAGGTGTGGAGGAAGAGGCAATTCTTGTTTACAATGCCCTTTTAAATATACAGAAAAATAACCTGGACTCTTAAAGATTTAGTGGTTTTTGGCTGGCTCTAACTTCATGTAATGTGCAATAGATATTTTTCCAAAAACATTTTATGGGTTTTGCAAACAGTTTATTCCTTCCAAATGCTGAATTTAACAGTCCTACAATATTTTATAATTTCCATTCTATTTATATGGCCTGTCATTAGCCTAGCAACAGAAGTCATAATGATTTTGATCGCTTCTAGAACATTTTATGAATTCAGAATTGATGTTTCAGCAATTTTGGACTAAAAGTCACCATTTCCTGATGAACTGCAGGTTCATATAGTTTGAAATAATGATGAGTGAATCTCATGCACACCCTTACTATCAAGAGATAATTTAGAAAGTAGTTCATTTTGCATTTAAACAGTCTTGTTCCAACCATGTCATAATAGCTGACAAATCTAGTGGATTAAATATTCCACTTTAAAAACATATTTACACTTAGATCATTTTTGTAACTCAGAAATAAAACAGAGTAAGATGCATACTCCCCTTCAACAGCATTTGAGACTTAATAGTAAAAACTGTTGACCAAGAATGAAATGAAATTATGCAATAAACATTGCACAAAGAATAACTGTGCCAAAACCATTTTAATAGATTATGAAAGGAAGTAATTTAAATGTGTAGTTGATTTACAGGCGGAAAGATGCCTTCACATTGACAGAATTTCTGGCAATTCAACTTTTTTTTTTGGCAGACCCTCAACTTTTCATTACACAGAGGAAGGAAGAACTATCTGTTTCAGTTATGTGTGGTTAGTACATTTATATACCCTAGGCTAAGGCCCTGTTTGCACTACTCTCGCAACACATTATTTGTCTAAATTCTCAAATAGGAAGATAGATGTTCCTTCTTAAGGGAGATATCTTCATAGGCCAGCCTAACTTTAAATGTTTTGGCCAAAAGCAATGTTTTCTGAGCAGCTTCTACTTTCCTTGTAAAGAACTGAATGGCCCTTTTGTGGTGACACCCTGTGCTGCTGCGTGCATCCCTGGTCACAGGGGCGTCAGAGGGGTGGCCATCACACACACTTTGCTCCAGAAGGGCAAAACAGCCTCCCAGAAACCCTAACCAAATCAGTCAAAGTTTGAACAGCCTTTGATCTACTCTGTAAAGAGCTCTCTAATTATCTCTATAAAAGAGAAAGCAGAAAGCAACTTCGAATTAATTGGGCTGAGGTTTTCTCCCTCAGTTGTGCTTTGTAAATTATTGTCAGAGCTCTTTAAAAAATACTCATTGGCTGCAGCTCTCTACAATAACTCCCTACATTTTGTTCTTCGGATCAGTTAGGCAAACCCCCCCCCCCCCCAGATCTTCCGTTTTTATTCTGGTCTTGCTTTTTTAGCTTTAATTTCATATGTTCTTGGAGAAGTCTTATAAAATTTAGCTTTAGAATAGAATTATAAAAGTTAATGCCATCTCATTTCATGTTCACTGCCTACCCAGTTCTGCTGTAGCACATAACAAGATCAGGGTTTTACTACATGGTTCCAATTGCAGGTTGACTTGCCCAAATTTGTTGAGCTATCCAGCTCTGAAAATGTGAAATTATTTGTTTAGTAGCATCTCTTTCTTATTGTTATAAGATATAGATTTATCTAGATTGCAATTTAGTAGGCTTTGACTAATAGCAATGGAATGTGGCTTGAAAATCTACAAATTACCACCCATTTATCTAATTTTGTTACTGGAAGAAAGTATGGTGCATCAACATGATACTGAACCCACCTTAATTAGTGCTGTTGAGAGATATGGTTATTAGCTCAGCTAAAAAATGGGATTAACACTGATATATACCTTTTAGGATCTGAGCATATATCTCCACATGACATTATGCAAACTTTACAAGTTCATCAATTTTCTAGGGACTCCATTGTCCTTCAGGCATGGCCAGAGTATGTCAGGGACAACTTACTTTTGACTTACACTTCTAAAAATCTACTCAAAGATTTGGAGGCAAACCATTAATAGAACTGAAACTGAGGACAGAATAAATTCAAGAGCAAAGAAACCTATGCATGTGTATAGATAGATTATGCACACAGAATTTATACAGTAGTTACACAAAGAAGTGAAAGGAATTAAATGAACAATATATAACTATCATACTCTGCGCACATTTATAAGATGCTTTCATTGAGAAAAATTCCTGTCTGTACAAAATTGCTCTTGCCTCAGGGAAAAAGACCAGTATATTTCCAGGTGAAATGAGAAATTCTCTCTTTTTCTATTTCACAACAAATGATTGATTTAGAAAAATAAGTTAGTCATCTTATACTTACCTCAAGCACTGAATGTACTCAGAACAATTAAACTTTTTGTTCAATAAACTCATAGCTCTCAAATTTTTGGCATAAACAATTCTTACCCACATTGTAGAAAGAAAAGAATGTAGATAGTTGATGTGCAGTTTTAAGAGCAAGTCCCCTATTTGCAAATGTATTGAGACAGGCTAAACTTTTAAAAATGAATTCTGTCATAAAAGTAGAAAAAAGGAAATAGAATGTGATTTGTTTTTTCCTAAAAATCTTGACATCTCTGATGTGGCTCTAGTGAATCAAAGGATAAGTATGTTATGAAACAAATATTTTGAACATGCATTTAAGAATAAAAGACAGGCGTTTGGGCATCTTTTAAAGTCATACATGGGCAAAACCTCAGCAAGGACCAGATGTTCATATGCATATAAATAGCTTACAACAAACACAACAAGTTTGTCTTGGTAAGTTGGGTTTTGGGTTTTTGTTTCCTGCATAAAAGTTTTACCGTGGGCAAAACAGAACAAAATGCAAGGCATTCTCCACAAACAAAGAAAATACTTAGTTTTGCTTTGGCTTTGTTTTGCTTTGTTTCCAAGAAGAATTATAAAGAAAGAAAACATTCAGCTTTGGGGAAACATGAAGAATTTTTGTTTTACTAAATTAGAGAAAGACTGAATGCCACCTGTGTGATTCTGTAATTATACCTGAACAGCAGGAAAATCTGCTACTACTCGTTGAGCCTTGCTGCTGAGAGAAGTTGAATAGATCATTCATTCCACGGTTAAGGAGAGTCATTTCAAATCTGTGTACCACATGTAAAATTAGTTCTGACCTTGTCAGCCTCAAGCATGTCCTACAGCTATGGATCATTAAATTCAATCCTTAACACTCCAGGGAAAAAAGCTAAAAAAATTAGGGGTTCCTTATATTTCATTCTATGATCTCTTACTAAAACGATATATTGGCTTTGATTTTCCAGATGGAACCATCATTTATATCCTTGATGCATGAAAGCTGTGACTGGTATCTTTCTGAAGATGACTTTCTCAAAACAAAGGAGGACCAGTTAGTCTGGCCCATGCTGAATCATTATCTTCATGGTAGCTCATGCAAGGAGACAAATTTACAAGAGACTAGTATGGGGCTATAAGTCAGTCCCTGAAGCATTCCCTCCTGTGCACCTAGATTTTTCATTTCATGCTAACAATGTGTCAAGAAATGAGTGCTTCCCAGTTCCACTATATCTTCCTCTTTAATATATTGGGACCACTTATTCACAGAGAGATGAGTGAGCCTGTACAAGCTGCTGAGTTTACACCTAATTGTTTGTGGTGTTCATAGTTCACTCTAATGTTCAAGACTGTAAATGGGCTTTCCAACACTCAGCACTTATGACCAACTCATGATATTTGTGATTTTGCTAAAGGCTCAGTCTATGTTTACACCCAAGGCATCTTCCCTCTCTTTTGGTCAGGAAAACTCAGCCACTGGCTGAAATTAGCTGTGTGGGCCCTGATCCCTGCTGAAAAATAGGTGCTTTCAAAAGAGGAGTCCTTCAAGAGAGAGGCTCTTACTACCTCAAGATAGGCACCTATAGCGCTCAGGATAAACAACTGCCTGAAGTGGCCAGTCTATCCTTACAAAATGTAAAGAGAGGTTGGATTTGAGCAAGATATCCAATCTAAATTTATGTGTATGTTACCAAAGAGGATTTAAGGAGATACACTGACCCAAAGAGATGCAAACATCAAATACCTCTAGTGTAACTCAAAATACAGTATTGTCCAAATAATTGGTAAAAAACTGCTCTTATTTGCGTCAGTGATTAATGACAGAAAAAGGTCCAACAGATGTGTGTAGAAAAGTTAATTTGTCTGATTGTCTCCTGCTCTCTGTTACACAGTCCTGGTACAATTTCTCCAGTCGCACATTTCACTAGGCCAATGCATTTCAATTTCACCATGCTGAGCCAAGATATTTTTACTTTTTTTTCTTAGAAAATACTGAAACACTGGCAGCTGACCTCTTTGGCAGGTCTTCCTGTGCAAACACACTTTATAGTCTGCTACAGGGACCTAAACCCATTTGCTCCAATACTATAATAATATTTCTCATGATCTCTCATTCACATATGCACATTACAAAGAGGATGGGAAAAGAATTATGAAGTCTAGCCTGGCATGTTCATTAAAAACTAGATAATTCCCCTACAGTATTGCACTCTTACCATGCACAAGTTCAGAGGAGCAATTTAATATGCTTGGGGACCAATTATGGACAAGCCCTGATGACAGAGAATCACTGCATTACAAAGTCACAGCTCCCTCTGTATCCTGAGAATGGGATACTTTGTGACATCATTAATATTTTTTGAAGGTCTAAGCTAGGAATCTCAGTAGTAAATTGCATATTTAGTTGGCTTGCCTAGCCAATCTCACCATCCATGGATTTGAAGCAGAGAGAAAATGCAGTCAGTCTTTTCTGGAGGAGGTAGGAGGTTCACATTGGCTTCTTTATGTTGGTTTGACTGTGTCAAACTAACTCCATGTTACTCTACAATGTGAAATGTTCACCTTTTTTTTTTTGCAATTCATATCTGGAAGTCTTAATTTTTTTCACTAAGAAGGGAACAGAATTTCTATTCACTTTTTTTGGTAAAAGGTAGATTCTACAGCATTAAAAAAATCTATCAGTTCAACTTAAATATTTCTAAAGTTGAGAATATTAAATAGTCTTGGTTGATAATTATTACTGCAGACAACTGAAAAAACAGGTAAAATTTGAAAAATGAGATGGTCAGTTTTAACAAGTACTACATGCAATTTAAAATTTGAAAAATACTGTATTTGGCTCTGCGTCAGTGGGGCTGGAAGAATCATTTTATCATAAGTTTCTACCCTCCTGATGAGAGCACTTTGATTTATTTTATCATAAATCAAAACTCCTGCTGGGCCATGAATGAAAGATTTGTAAGGTTTTGGCCTTTAAAAGTGGTTGGGAGCGTAAAGGAAAGAACATGAGAGTTTGCGTTAAGGGAGGTAGAGAACCATACTGGCCAATAAATACATAGAGCAAAACTAACAACTAACATAAGAGAGCACAACCAAGTAAAATTACATTCATTTATGCCAGCATTTGATCTTCCCCTTCAACACAAAGCTGAAGTGAAAAGCCTGGCCCACCTAATTCAGTCACATAGTATCACAGATAATGGCATCAGATAGTCTCTCATATGTATTAATCAAGATATGTCCAACACACAGATGTGTAGAAGCGTTGACTTTGAAAGTGTAAAACCTTTGATCCACAAACTGTTCCTCATGGGAATTTAGTATACCTGAGAAGGCATCCAACAATATTTAAACATATATGAATATTTTATTACAAGGTATAATTAGGATAGTGTGACAAAGATAAGAACAATGCCTTTAAATTTTAATACACTTTTGGCCATATGCTAAAAGGGAAGCATTAACCTTTTAAACAGTACATTTTTAACCTTGACTCTCATCTATGACTTTATAGCCCTAAATAATTGTAATCTGTTTAATAATTTCATCTTGTTCCTCTGTCCTCTGATTCTAGATAGGCCTGAATATAGAACAGGAGATTAAAATCCTCTACTGCACACAGGGAACATCAGACATAGATAAGGCCATTTTCACCACAGGGAACTGTAGCAGGATAGAATATAAGAAAATAAAGATAGTGTAGTAAGTCATCTTACCCCTAAGGAGTAGCAGCTGGGCCAATTATCAAAGATTAGGAATAGGCCTGACTTTAACAGGATGCAGCTGTAACTAATAAGAAGAGTGCTATAAAAGGGTAGGATGACTAGTTAAGGAGGTTACTAGAGTAAGCTGGCTACTTTGTGAAGAAGAAAGCATCAGTGCTTGGAGGAGATGCCCATGAGAAACACCAAGGAGGTGTAAAACTTTAACATTAAGGGGACAACAGTATGGAATCCCTGCAATAATATGACAACAGGGAACTTGTTATTTAGCAAAGAATGACTATGGCTGATCATCCCTTCATGTCTTCCAGGTTTGAAACAGCTTCAAGTGGGAGTATAACATTCTTACTCTGCCTATCCACTTGGATTTTCAAAATGTTTTTGGGAAAACATGTTTTTTGCATGCAAGAAGCACAATCAGATTTTATTTTTTTTTTGCCTGACTAATGCTTACAGTCTTTAATGAAAAGTATGTGTTGTTTTGGTTTTGGGTTTTTTGAATTAGTTGGTTGGTTATTTTTGTTCCAGTAGTCTTGTTTAATTAATACAGAGAGTGCCAGAGTGTAGAGCTGGTTGGCAATTTTCAGATTAAAAGGTTGACTTGCACAAACAACAGCAAAATCTACACCTATTCTTAGGATTTCACGATGGACTTTTCCCTTGCAATGAGATATAGAGGAGAATGTAGTAAAAAGGATTATTAAAAGCTGTGTACAATAAAGAGGAATTTAAATAAGAACAGATGCAGACAAGGGTGGAGCTCTGGGGGAAAAAAAGACCAGGAAGGAAGATGAAATCGTACGAACAGAAACTAAAATGAGCAATCTTTGTTTAATCTAGAAAAATAAAAACTGAGAGGGGGTATGGTTGCTCTCCATATATAAATAAAGGATAAAATATAGGTAGAGAAGAAACAAAAGAGTACTCTGAAACAGTGAGGCAATAAAGATGGTCACAGATAGAATAACCTTGGAATTGGAAATAGACCTCTAACCATATCTAAGCCAAAGAGTCTCTGAACTTTAACCAAGGGTTCAAGGTCAACTTTGGCTCATATAGGTCCTGAAGCAATTTTGAGAGTGAGATTGACTCAGTTTAATCAAAATTTGTTCCTAAATATATTTAATTGGACTTGAATTTAGTGATGTACACAGGTCACATTTAGCATAAATTAGTTTAGGTTTTTGTTTAGGATGAGTTACCTACTGAGATCAGTCTCTATGACCCAGTAAGTTCCCTCCTGACAATGGTGCTATTAAAACATTTCAATTTCTACTTAATTTTCATTGGGACAGTCTTCCTCCCTCCAAATGGAGCTGGCAATAACAATCTAGACAGTTTTTCTTCACGTTTTGAGAATGCCCCCTCAAACTCATATTTTGTCATTCTCTAACATGTTAGGTTTGTGTCTTAACTATCTCACTGTACCCTTGATATTCACTTATTGTCAGGGATGAAGCTTACACTAAGGCGCAAGCATGGTGTGCTGTGCCCATGAAGCTAATCTCATAAGTGTCCAGAGTGAAAGACCTTGCAGAGCATCTCTTAATTCCCTTTCCCCTGAGGTTTTGATCATGACCCAAGTGCCATTTCAACCTACTCTAGCTGTAGGTAGAGCACTTCAAAATCAAAGGTTTCCATGAGATTAGAAAATGACCCCAAGAGATCTTAATTTTGTCAAGAGACTCTATTCCATGAGGTGACATCATTCACTATCAGATTATTAGAGCCATGCTTTGGCAAATGACTATTGTAGTCATTCAGGCAGTGATCAGGAGATATGGATTCAAACTTACAGTGCAATCTGTAGTAAAAGTTAAGTGAACCACTTTCAAGCTCAGCTATCATAAATAAAATGTTTCAACTTGTACAGTTTATTATTCTCATCTTCAATTATATTTTAAAGGGCTTCCAGAGACTACTCATTTATAAATTTTATCTCTAACAGTAACAATTTTAATATTGTTGTAGATACGTCCTTCTCCAAATGCTTCAAAACAATTTTCTCAATTCGATTGTTTCAGTAAAATTTTTTCTGTCGGTAATTTTTCCTGTTATCACTCTGATTCAGTTATTGAGATTCTGCTTGTGATGCATGCCAAGTGCAATTATGAAGGTTCCAGAGACAAATATATCCTCTAAATGTACTTTTCAGGTTCTGCATTTGTCATTCTGGGGGACAATTTCAGAACAGAATTCAGAAGCCATTAAAGTTTCCCTTGAGACATTCAAGTGTTATAACAGGAAATTCTGTGTTTCAATCAAGGAGCTGTATGAGATCAGACAATGGGAATGTGAAACTCAAAGAATTATTCTAAATAGTTCATCTACTCTCCAAAACTAACACAAATCTCCATTGCAGGTTTTATTCAAATTATTTACAAAATTAATTTTTACTCAAAATTAATTTGTGAGCATAAGCATCTGAAAGCATTCCTTGAAAGAGCTACTAAGGCCTCATACTTTTTAGTAAAAGATGCCTAGGAGTATAATGATCATTGTAAAACAGAAGTGATGAAGCCTTTCTCTCAAAAAGTGAGATTTATCTTTTGTTTCAAGAATATCAGACCATGTTTCTTCCTTTCCAGGTGACTTTGCAATGTAGTTCTTATAGCTCTGAAACACTTCAGGAATCCTAAATTTATAGTGCCTCCTCTTAAACATTTTCTCACTTAATGGAATTTTTGGACAAAGGTTATAGAGGAGGCACTAGCCTACCCTTTACCAGGTTAGTGAACAAACCACGAGTGTCTTCTACCATACACTACCTGTTAGGCCCAAGAGAAGCTAAAAAAATGGAAACTATCTGGCACAAATGTTCCTTAACTACACACCAGATGCTACACTAAGGACTTGACTCAGGCACACTTCAGTTCTCAGTACCATTTGAATCATTCTCACGTATGTTAGATTTGGAAATGAAGCTCATAGGCTTGGTACAGTGTGGGTGGGACTTACAGCTACTCTGGGCCTTCCATAGAATAGCTGAAGGCCAAGCCAAATATCATAGGATTGTTCAAATTGCACTGGAACTTCATGTGAAGGCAATTGAATCAAGATTGGAGTCTCATTTTGGGAAACTATCTTCAGTATGCTGCAATCCAAGAAAATGGTGGATACCCTGTCTCACTGCTCCCAGGCTTGAGATGGGGAACGTGATATGTGCATCATCTCTTCATCTGAGACAGGTGATGAAGAGATTAGGGACAAAATTAGATGGAAGAAGTGGGAACTGAGACAGTGTGATGGGCTTGAAGAGCTCATAGAGGGGAAGAATATTCAGAGAAAGAAAGCATAGTCCACAACTGCTCACAGTAATAAAATACACAAAGAAGAATTTTCTCTTCAGGGAGGCCAAAATCACCACCTAAGTTTATAAGGACAAACAGCATCAGATCAAATCTTGAAAGCAGCAGCACAGGTGCTCCCATTCACATGTGTCTGACGATGTAACCCTGGAAGGTACGAGTGAAACAACTGCCATCTGTTTAGGCACTCACTGTTCTTTTTTCTTTTTTTGTAATCTCCCTATGTTATTCTCAGAATGATTTTTTTTTTAATCCAGCTTGGGATGTTCTGCATTTGTATTCGCATCACTATAGACACTTCTGCTTTTTCTAGAGACAATAGGAATGTTCTTTGGGGCTCTAGAAGCAGTTTTGAGAGGAATTTTTTGAGTTTACCCATAGGAGAAACACACAGAGTGTACTCCACTCTTGGGATAAGAGACACAGGAAAAAAAGATGAAAAAGTGTCTGAAAAGCACATTGCTGTCTGTCAACATGCAATCCATTTTGCAAAGCCCAATTCTCTACATGTTGTTCTCGAAAGGTGTATTTCCTTTTTATGGGCAATTGTTGATTTTTTTTTTTTTTTTTACTTCTTAATTCAGTAGGATTAGCTGACAAGTATTAGTCACCAATGAAAGATGGAACTAAAAATATAAATCTCATGGGCACTTGACAACTCAGGACTCATTGATGCATTGATAGTAGACACAAACCTAAGAGGAGGTAGCACTGTCACATTTACAATGCTCCAACTGTGTTTAAAAGAAAAAAGTCAGAAGTACAAGCATTACCAACAAGTCAGTTTTAACAGGACTTAACAACATTTCGCTCTCTCTTCTATATTTAATTTATGTGTCACAAATTCATTCTCCTTTAAGGCTCTGCACAGCTCTGTCTACATATTGTTTTCAATTATTCTTTTTGTCTTTTCCACCGCTGTAAATTCCCCTCTCTCCCAACCTGGAAGTACTCTTTGGCTAAATAATTTGCTGTTTCCATCTTCTTTTGTCTTCCATAGCCTTACTTTCAGTCTGCCTGCCCTATTTACAAGTTTCTTCATCTTCCATGTTTCAAACAGCTTCTATTCCACACTCAGCTACCTCCATTGTACACACATTTGGGGCACAGAAGACTTTCACTGCAATAGGCCAGAAGTACAATTGACACATTACCTGTGGTCAGTGCATTTGTTTTTCAGAAAAATACCCTGCTATGGTGACATAGTACATGAACAAAAATTCATTGCGTCCAAGGTTAGCTCAGTACATGTTTTCCTGGTTTTGGACACTGAGAACTAAAGTCCTGCCAGACTTGAGCTGGGTCCCCACAGGATGACAATAACTCTCAAAAACACATTGCACTACCTATGTTGCCCAAGATCTCTCCTTCCCCCACCCTGGGAAATGAGTAGGACAGTGGTGTTTTGATGCTCTATTCATACCTAGCCCTATCTTATTTAGAAAGGCATGCATAACATATGGGATGCATTTTTCCTTAATTTGCTTTGAGATGGAGACAGACCAAATAATTTTGTAGGTATTTGCCACTGCAGCAGACTGAAGTCTAGAAATGAAAAGGGGGATACAGTTAGATACTTTTAGACGATTTACACTTTCCTCGTGTAAAATCAAGAAGAATATTTAAAATCAAAAGTTTTTGGCATTTTTTGTATTTTGCTATTAAAACACAAAGACAGTATTCTAATTGCAAGGAGTGAATCACTCCCAAAATATTTTACTTTGTTCCATCTCTCAGGTCAACTTTAGCTTGGGACTTTTCTTATGGAAATATATGTATTTTGCAACATGCTGTCATGAAATATGACTGTGTTTAGCTCTGAGATTAGGATCTGTTAATTCCTGAAGATCCAAAAAATCATCATGACAGATTTATAACACTGAAATGCTGAAGGAAATTTATTGAACGTACTTAAACAGATCTTGAATTACCTGCTACCTAATTAGAAATGGCTCCAAAGCTAGCCACTGTAAAAGACTTCGCAGTAAATTGTTTTCAAACCCTAGGGCAGGTTGTAGTCATTATGTTTTCTTTACACTCTGCACAAGATGGTCTTTGTTTAGTAGCCTGCATGTTACATGTATCCTTTCACGTTTTCCTAATGTTTCTATTTGTTTACTTAATTTTTTAATCCAATGCTATTCCATTTGTGAACCACGTGGACAATTTTAGAATGGCTGCTACCTCTGTCTGTACTGACTCCTATCTAAAAAGCTGGTACTTCCTCTTCTTTGGGGAAAAAAAAACAAAACCAAACAAAATGTACTAACAAACAAACAATCCCCTCCCACCCCCCAAAAAAGAGAGGAAAAAAAATAAAAAGAACAAGACTGACAGCTGGGGAGAGAAAGGGAAGAGGATGAGTAAAAGATCAAATGCAAGAAGAGAAATATAAATACAAATCTACAAATTCCTAGACCAGGAGAATGTATCAAAAAGGAGACAAATATACAGAAGATTTAAAGTATAGTATATATGTATATGACTTCTGGCATTCTCAAAACTTTTTTATAAGCTTACATTTCTTTAAATTTTAGGAAGTATTTAAGCACTTGAAAGATTAATTCATGTGCAAAAGAAGTGTGCAAAGCAGCTAGCAAGTTCTTTTACTAAATAACCACTTTCTGGAATGCTAAAAGGATAACACACTGTGTTGAAGCCCCTTCATCTGCAGTTGCCTTTTAGGAAGTTCCAGATGTAAAAAAATATGAGCATCTGACTGGATATGAACAGCAGATTGCCATTTTTTTTTCAGTTAGCATCACATATATTGACCAAGGCAGAATATAGTCTCTACTCTTTTGGTGAAGTCCTTTATCCCATGACACTTGTTCCTAATCTTTTTCCCACTCTGCCCTAAGCTTTCTTAGTAAGTTTTCACTTGCACTTGTGTGCACACACATTGGAATCACTGCCAGAGAGAGGCTGAATTGTTCAGATCCAACCTGTACTTGAACCAAAACTATCTAAAACTGCTTCATTCTTCTGAATGTCATTCCAAGTGAAGTTCAACATTGTTCAGTCTTAAATTTTGGTGTAATCCTCCCCCTAGAATCCTCAGTCTTCGGGTGAAATCCTCACATTTTAATAACAGTTAGATATTTTTAACTTGTTCCAGTAAGAAGCAAAGCTGTTTAGGAATAAAAGCATGCTTTAATAATGTCTGTAAAACCTTAGTATGGTGGTTTGCCATTGGCTCTACTAGTTTGTATCAAATGTGAGCCTTGCCAGGTAAATTAGAAAAGTCATCTTTAGAATAATTCCTTAAAATACAGTATATATCAGTCCTTAAAATCAAACTATTTGTGCTTCTTATCATTGATATCTCATGAAGGTATTCATTTTCCATACAAGTTTTCTATGTAGTTCCAAGCACATCTGAAACAAATGCTGCATCTTTCTAAAAAAGCCCTAATTATCACTGAAAGAAATTTAAAGCACGGCTAAGCATGTGGGAACAGAAAGGAAATATGTGCTTCTTGTAACAACAACTATGAAAAAAAGTTTGCAAATCTGTGACATCATAAACTACTAATTATTTCCACACTTAGGAAAGTATTAGAATTTATTAGGGTCTTTCCAAGATATGGAAAATACTCCACAAGTGAGGCAACTGTAATTCAGGAGAGGTGGAGTCCAAAATGAATTATTAAGGTCATTTCTTCAAGAATGAATATAAATATTTTCCACACTTCACTACACCAGCCACAGTATATGCATGAATATACATCTTAAATGCTGGCATTCATGGGGGCTGTGAATACGTAATAGCTATCCTATCTATTTTAGGAATTTTGAAGGCACATGTTGCTTTGGCATCTACCTTTCATATTTATATAAGTTCAAGGACTGAAAGAAACTTAATATATGTCTTCCATCTTTGCTAACATAGACAACTGAAAACTCTATGCAAAGACTTAGCCATGACAAATTGATGTTGGTATATTCTGAATGTTTATATTATTAAAGATAAATGCCACAGAGAAAAGGGTGGACCTGGAGCATTCCACAACGTTCTTATGTTTGTACTAAGAATCAAGCTAATTAATGTTTTATGAACCTTGATCTTGACCTTAAGGTTTTACAGAACTGGATAAAACCACAATACCAGAATATTTCTTTTTAGAACTTGTCCCCCTAAATCAAAGAACTAGTAATAGTGCCAGAAAAACATACAGCTGCAGTGTCTTTACTGTGATTGCTATTTCCTTTTTCATCTATAAATGTGTTGGTTGGCCTGGTTACAAGTCCCAGCCTGTGCTGCTGCTTCTTGCCATTTCCCCCCTGTCCTGCTTTTCCACAACAGGCAGGCAAACTCAGTTTGACTGTTCGCAGTCAGACAAAATTACATTACTTCAGTGGAAGTGGCTCATTGGACAGAATACAACAGCAGAAACACATGGATGAGGGCAATGGTGGTATCTTTAGCCATACAGTTTGATCTAAAAGAAGATCTACGAAGAGATCTTACTGTCTTTCCCCCTCTATCTACTCTCAGTGGATAAGATTGTTTCATTTAGACTTCTGCAGACCAGAGCGTATTGTTCATGCACAGCAGTCAGTACAAACAGGTTTTATGAAGAAGAAAATATTGGTCAAATAGTAGAGAATCGCCACTAAAAAATCTATTTCCCTTATGAACAGTAATCCCAAATTCTTGATGAAAGCATGCTTAAAGACAGCCACTTGCTGAGAGCTCAAGATAAATATATCCAAACTCATTGATCAAGTTAACTATGCCCCAGACCATCCATTTGCACCCAGCTCAACTGGGAGAGAACAGCCTGTCTCCATACAAACTAACTCTCTCCCTCCTACACAAGGAATCTTTACCAAAGGTGTCTGCAGATGACTGTCTCTATCACTCCTAAGACATGATCAGGCCTTTTTCTGGAAAATGTTCATTCAGCTCAGGCTGAAATTATGCCTTCAGTACCAGCAGCTGAAGAGTGCAGGAATTTGGTTTTCTTCCTATCATCCACCAAGGCCCAAAAAATAGAGATGTCTTCCTGAAAGACCCAAAAAACAAGTCCATGCTGTGCATAAACTGGAAGTCAAGTGCATGTCCCAGTATGGTTACTCAGTCATGGCAACCCAGTGCCCACTGTTTTTTCTGCTACAGAGACTGATGGCTTTCTTCTCTCACAGAAGCACACACAGCCATTCTCTCCCCATAACAAAAAAGATATTTTCAGAGAAGCAGAAAAAAATGGACTGAAAAAAAGATGATTAGAACTAGGAAATTAAAACAAACAGAAAAATAAGTCTTTGATTAAAGGAAGAAAGCAAAATTTGGCAAGGGCTGAATGGAGAAGAATGGATTTTTACATTTTTCTTTTCATCCTCTAAAAATCTAAACCCATCAGCCTTGTAAAAGCCATGAACCTGTAGTAATAGCAGCTTTGTGGATTTTCCAGACAATCGGGCAGCACAAAGTCACCTGATCCATCTGTGAGACCTGGTGAGAACCAGCAAATATAATAGGTTGCAAAACACCTGAAACTGCTGGCATTGCAAACACTTCCTGCCTAATTCTGTTGGACAACAGACACAAAGCCGACCCTGTAATTACATCCCACCCCAATCTACATTTGCAGTAATGTAATTAATACTTCCTCTGTAAAGCAATGGAATAATTTAGAGAGCAGATTTTTAACCTTAGTCTGGGAAAACTGAGAGAGTGCAAGCTCTGCTTGGGCATTTTAGCTACAGAGAAATACTTTTCTGCTTCCATTTGCTCACAGAAACTGTAATTAGATGCTCAGAGCTCTCTTTGTGCTAGGGCAGAAGAAAATGATACTTCCTTCCTGTTTAAAAGCCACAGGCAAGAAGGGGTGAGAGGAGCTTTTACTTATTCAGGGGACTTTATGAGAGTGATAAATGTAGATGGCCCTGCAGACTCAGCCAGCTGAGAAAGTGTTGCGTTATCCCACACATTGAAACATTTAGCTTGTCCTTGTGTAGTTAAAATGCTTCTTCTCGTAAATCATTGTGGTTTTACAGTAGGCATAACAAAATCCCATATAGTTACTATACAGAAAACAAAACAAACACTTTTCTGTTTCTTATCATGCTACCCCATGATAAACTTTCACTGAGCTGATTTTTTTATCTGCTCCAGATTTCCTTCTCTCTCAGTATACTGCATACAGAATGGGAAAAATCATGACTTTGAGGCCTCCAAGATACTTCAAAAAGAAAAACTACACAGAAAGATGTGTAGAAGTCAGGAGTATGGAATTGAGGAATAAGACAAGGATTCTCAGGTTCATAATTTTGGGCTTAGGTATTGCAATTCTACCTCATTCCCCCTTTTGGAGAGTGCCAGGCCCAAGAATATGTCCTAGGAAGTAATGACTTACAGGTAGCCTCTTTTCTGTGTTCACACTGTAGTGAAATAGCAGTTGCTTTAGCATACTAGTTACCTGCTCAAGCAGGGAGAAAGCCGGGTTATAGTCAGAACTTCAGACAAAACAACAACAGATAAACAGAGCAAACAAACCCTAAAACAAACAAAGACCCTAAAAAACAAGACCCTAAAAACAAACCCACAAATCAAACTTTAAATATATAGAGAGTTGTCCCTAGTATGACTCCCTTCCTGTGTTTTAGTGACAATATCATCCAGGCAACATGAAGAAGAAATGACTGACAGCTGCCTTCTTTGAAATATGCTCACTTCCATAGGCACACAGGGTGTGCATAGCTGGCCTGAATTTAGATTTTTCAATGAAAGGGCAAAATGAAAAGCTTCTCAGAGGTTCTTGAAGTTCTTCAGGCTTCAAGTTATTCCTGAAGCAAAGATACAGTCTTTGTCTTCTCAAACATATGAAGTTTTCCACATCACAAGTGTTTAAAGGTACAATCCAGTACTTCACAGTAACCCATAAAGCACAATTTCAGTGGGATTCAGGCATTTAAGTCCCAGAGCACTCTCCAAAAATCCTTGGCCAAGATCCCAAGAAGCACTTATTCCAAAACCCAAGTATCCTGTTATTGCACATACCTAAAGAGGATATGCTTTTGCTGATCCAAACAGTTGAGTACCTACTCAACTCTGAATTTACAAACGAGGTAGGTCCTTACCAAAGAAAGGACACCTTTCTTTCCATGTTAAGATGAAACACTTGTGCAAAGAATTTTACTGGTTATAAAATCTAGACAGGATTTATAATAATTTTCCTACAGTTTTAGAATAATTTTATTATGAAAACAGTTGCCTAGCAAGTCAAGTGTCTAGACTCAAATCACTTGTCAGCCTGTAGAGACTTGATTCTCTATGCACTCTACACACAAAGTTGTGCAGGAGTCAGGAGAGATGTGATCCACCTGTTCAAATGAAGCCATATATCTCTGCAGACAGCAGTGAAAAGATAACTGAGTAAGAAGGGCATTAGCCAAAAGCAGTCTGAGTCTGTAGCCTACTTGTTAGATCACTCTCTTGCAACAGATTGCTGAAAGCAGAGCAAAACACAGAAAAAGGTGCTGAACTCTGCATTAGACACCTGTTCTCTCAGCAGTCTAAGTCTGTATTTTCATTGCTATAGGAGAAACAGGAAGACAAAAACATCCTATTCCTTCAGTTGCATTCGGCTGAAATTCTAAAGGGTTTTGGTGATATCATTCATTCAAGATAAATAATTCTAGTGTTTTAGAATTTACTTCCTGGCCTAAATTTTGAGCCATGCCTTCTAATAATTATTGTATCAGAAGAAACTGCCTACAGGAAATCGGCATTGCTCGATGGTTACATCAAATATCAGGTACAAATATCAGGTAACCTAGCATGTCTGTATTCATAAATCTGTTTTTCAAAACACATATAAAAGACCCTTATTCTATTTCTCCTGCTTGGTAATAAGATATGCTTGAAAAAAAAATTATTTCTTTATGTATTTCTACATAAATTTTAATTATGCCGTCAGGTAACTAGGTGTTTGTAAAGTAATAATTATCACGGGCTTTCAGCATCAGTTCAGGATATTAGCATCTGAAATCAGGGCACTAATAGTCTACCCCAAATGAAAAAGATTTACTTTCAGACTTCTTAAATTTTTAATGGATTTTTCATGATAGACTTTGCAGTATCACATTCACATCTGTCTTAGTGAGCTCATTCTAATGTTTGATTAAACAATTAAGTGTTTGAAACAAAAAATATATCTGGTTTTGAGCTTTTGCTCAAAATGGTTTGAAAAATATATTTTCAAAAGTTTCAGAGGAGTTTGACTAATAGTATATATTAAGGCTGGCAAGAAAAACTTGGTGTCTCAAGACTCAACAAGACAGGACAGAACATTTGGCTATTGCATAAATATTTAATCTTTCCCTTTTCATTGGCCCTTCCCCTTCCCTTCTCATAATCTTGTGTGCTGGTTTTGCAATTTTTAACTTTTTTAAGAAACAAACATAAGCAGTCCACTTCTCAAAAATAGTTAAGGACATTTTCTTATCAAAGTATAAATACTGTGAAAGCAAAAGCAATGGACCTGCTACTTTCAGGTACTTTAAAGGAGAAATTTTGAGGTAACAAATAAAAATATTGCACAGTCGTTCAATAAGTCATGTAAATTTTGCTTCCTTTATTAATTTAAGACTGTTGGCTTTCATATTTACTTCCTAGTCACATATCACATATAAGCAGCTGATAGTTTAAGAGGGACTTCAGCTAAACAAGGAAACAGGAATTCACAAAATGTGACATCATAGAATACTTTTAATCCTTTGGTAGGGAAGAATATAAATTATATGTGGTTGAACCATCTGATTGTACATTCTCAGAAGCTATTTCCGTTTTAAAGTTGCGAGGAATAAAATTAATGGGCATATTTTCTTCACTGGCAATATTTAAAAATTTCTTCCACAATGTGCTTTTTAGAGTTATGGAATAGCACATGCTAAAAGGGATTCCTTTCTTCCTTTCTTCTTGCAATGGAGATATTGCATAATCAGGATAATATTGAATATTGACAGAATACTTATAAGGGTATGAAACACACATTCTGTCAAGTTCTATGCTGTGTGCTGGAGCCCTTGCTACAGAACAGGAGAGTGAACCTTTAATGTCTTAATCTCTTTTCCAAAACATGATACTTTTTTACACAGGTATGAATTTAGTTTAGAATTTTCTATAAGACTGTCACTAATCTTGGTTTTCTTGTACTTATAACATCAGTAAGATAAAGTTTCTGTTTCTGCCATCCTCCCCATTTACAAAATTTAAGTTTATATGGGGAGATCAAAAAAAGATGGAGAGAGTGCTATATGGCAGTTAATTTAAAATTGACATGTTAAAGGTAAAATGGAATAATAATTTAATTTGTGTTATGGACATCATTTTTTCTAAATCACCTAGGGAAAGGAAAAACAATACAGTGAGTACCACAGACTCAAACAGATATTTTCCATCCAGTGAAGCCCCCTGTACCCATACAGAAGTTACTTATGTGGAAATAAGTATTAGGAAAGTATGACTAATGCAATTTAGCAGCATAAAGCAGGAAAGAGAGATGGCACACGGTAATCAGCCAGTTCTCAGCATATTGCAGATAGAAAAGCACTGACTAAATAATATTTCACAGTCTATGTTTGCACTGGGCCTGTTTGTGTGGGGCAGATGGAGTCTCACTTTTTGTGAGCAGTTTCATCAGCTTCTTCACTCCACTATTCCATTGTACAAATCCCATGAAAATAGAGACACTGTCTCACCACCAAATCTGTTGGAACAGAAGAATATTGCGGAGTAATGATTTAAAAAAAAAAAAAAATCACAGAATCGCTAGTTTGGAAGAGACCTTCTAGATCATCAAGTCCAACCCATGCCCTTAATACCTTACCTAAACCATGGTTTCAAGTGCCATATCCAGCCTTTTTTGAGCATATCCAGGGATGGTGACTCCACCACCTCCCCAGGCAGGCCATTCCAATATTTTATCACTCTTTCTGTTAAAAACTTCTTCCTAATATCCAACCTATATTTCCCCTGACGCAGCTTGAATGATCTCCTCCCAGATAATTCTGTAGAAAGGCATCAGACACTAACAAGAGCAGAATAAACCAAAGGAAAAGCTTGATACAGTTATCTTCCTTTAAAATAAATAAAAGATTTTGTTTGCGTGTCATGGTCATGGAAATCTGGTAAAAAATATGTGCCCATGTCTGAAGAAGATCTCTGTATTTCTAAGGGAAACCCAAGCTCTCTCTGATCCCCAGGAAGTGTCTCAAATACATGTGTGCTTCCAGGATTTTGATCAACCACCATATGGTCCCAGTGAATGAATTTCCCTATCTGTGGTACCAAAAATACATTATTTCACTGTCAAAATAATTTTTCATTAGATTTATTAAAGCTCTATTGCCTCCAGGTTTCAGTTTTTCCATCCCATAGTGGGCTCTCTACTGGACCCATAGCAATCTTCTAAATGAAATGTTCTAAAGGAAATGCTAGATATACTGATCAAAGGGGACAAGTTTATGTTTTAGTTAATAGCCCAGTAAAGGGGTTAAAAAAACAGGTATTGCAAGCCCCAAGGCAAAGTTTAGCTCCTGGTACCTAATTTAGTTCTTGAGTTCTTGTCATGACTAGAGCCATCTGACAGGGACTCAGTACTCAGCTCAGAGGAAGTGTTGATGAGGCTATTAAATACATCTAAATGCATTTAAGGCCATGTATACTAGAAACGTTTCTATAGTTAAGGATCATGCGAGATGTCTGCAGGTCTTTTCGTCATCTTATATTTGGAACATCTAGCATGTGCCTGAACAAAAGGAGATGACTTCCTGGGAAGTAGCTAACTCTATCCCATTCAGAAGATGGGAAATCATTGTGAAAAGGAATGCAGTTCCCAAAGAAAGAAAGTTGTTTTCCTTTGCAGTCTCTCTCATACCACCCCTTTGCCCCTAAGCTGTATCTTAGGAGGCAAAATTTGAAGTACAGACTCTTGAAAGCCACAGGGGCATTGTTTACATAAATTTCTGCACAAAAATCTGATTTAAATCCACAATAAAAAAATCTGGATTAAGCAGATGATATTAATTAAATTCTTGCCAGTTTATTTTTCATCTGACATTGTGCATATGATCCTCTTAATGCTTAGAGAAAACATTCCCCTCATCAACTAGTCTCATCCATCTGACAACTCATCTCTATCATGTTATCTCTCCTGTTTAAATGAGCACATTCTGCTATTTACATTATAGCCATTTCCTTGCAGGGGCACCAACAGCCATGGGCACTGAGAGATCTAGCTTGCACTCCCTCTGCTGGTTATCACATTGGCAGTGTGGCTACAAATCAAAAAATAACTGGGGCCAAAAATTTGACTAGTACCTGCAAACCAACCCACTGCTACGTCACAGAGGGAATGGCCTCAGTGGTCTCAAAATAAAGGGCAGGACCAGAAGAGCAAATGCAGACAGCAAAATATCTGTTTGCCTATTTTTGTGGAAAAAATATTCCAGGAAGCTATGCAGAATTCTGAGGCAATGAAATAGCAGGAAAGAGGAAGACTAACTTGAATCATGGTGTGGTGAGAAGTAAATCCAGCCCAGACTAGAAGAGAGAGACACCCTTTGATGGTCCTAGCAAGAGCAGAGTATCAGCCTAGGTGCTCTGAATGATGTCCTCGAGATGTCTTCACTAATTCTAGATGGATCATTGGGAAATTGCTAATTTAGGCACATAAATGCAATACCTGCAATTTTGTGCTTAAGACCAGTACTGAATGATAGCTCCTACATTACTGGTGCATAATTCCTTTTTAACTTGCATATTTTGATCTCTTTCCTTTCTGGTTTCAAATTATGACTGCAATATTTTTAATATTTTGTGTGTGATGACACTGATGGAATCCTTCATTCCTGAGTTCATGTTTCCCTTTCCAGGATATGCCAAGATGCAATCTCTGCAACTCTGCAAGACCCAGTCCTTTTAAGGGCAGGCATACCATCTGCAATGCAATCTATTGTGCACTCTGACTCCTATGGCTCATGAAATTACCCGTGTTTATGACACTCATAACGGCAGCAGATGAAGCTGAAGTCAGACGTGGAATGTAAGGGTGCCAGATGTCTCAATTTTCATGGGACATTCTCACGTTTAAATAAAACTCCCCCATCCTATTGACAGGAACCATTGTCCCAAGACCTGCACATGCAGAACCCTCCTCCTCTCGCTGGCAGGGTGGGAGGAATCCATGTGGCACAGCCCCTCCCTCCCCAGCACCACCACCCTCCACCCTACTCCACCTCTCCTGGAGTGTCTCCGATTGCCAAATGCCGCAGCTGCAGCACCTGCAACCAGAGACAGGGAATAATGGAGAGGGAATTTGGGAGGGAGGAAGGGAGGGAAAAAGGGGCAGTGTAGAGTAGAGTCAATCAGACAGAGAAGGAAGGAAGAGAAGCAGTTTAGGCAGAACAGCAGGGGAAAAAAAAGAGAAAGGAAAGAAATATGTGAGGAAATTGAAAGAAACAGAATAAATATTTCTAAAATCAAAAGGAAATTGAATTATTTTAAAAGATAGAAGGATAAGGGGGGGGAAGTGAGAAAGAATATAAAAAGAGGTGAAGGTGCATAAAAGCACAGTGGAAAATATGGAAAAGGAGATGGAAAGGGATAAAGAGAGAAAAATCAGGCAAATCCAAAATGCCAAACAGAAATACAACTAAAAGAAAATGAGGGAGAAGCCCCATAAAATCTAAAGCTCTAGCTCTCCCTCACACAGGTAATTAATACAACAAGCCATGCTGTCCCCCTGTTTCCACTTTCACTACTTCTTTCCACTCGTTTTCAGAGCCTGCACACAACTTGGTGCTGGAGCTGTGAGCGTGGGGAGCTGCCAGGAGCACGCCTGAGAGCCCTGAGCAGCCCTGCGCAGAGCAGGAATTGACATGGACTCCCAAGGCCGCCTTGCAAGCAGCTGCTATTGGAACAGCTATGCAGTTTAATGATTTCTTTCCAGATTCTGCTGGATAACAGAAGAGTGAGGGAGGGGGGGACTGGATGGGAGGCTGAAGCTGAAGGTGCAAAGAAAGGCCAGCCAACTTTTGTAGTATATGTTGCACGACCATACAGCCCCTTGTGCTGACATGATTAAATGCAGCTCTTCCCCTGGGCTCCCCTGGACTTATTTATTGTGTAATAATCAGGATTCTGAAAAAGCATCTTTTTCCTTCTTATTGTCAGTTCAATTGTATCCCCCCCATGAGAATCCCAGGAGAACATAGAGTTTGCTGAAGTCCCACCTGCTTTGCTTGTCTTTCCAAAGCAAAGGATTCATCCCTGAGAGAGATGTGGATAGAGATAAACCTTCAGCTCTGCACAGAAACTGAGTTCCATCTTTGCAGACCCAGTTCACATCAGTTCAAGACTGCCAGCCCCACAAACTTACCAGTTTTCCCCAAATATCCCTATTGTAAGAGAGCCAGCTAGGCTAAAGAGAGCAGCTGTTACTTGAAAGGGATTTCAACTTCTCAGTTCAGTCAGAAGAAAAGAAGAAGAATATAAAATCTGGAATAGTGAAGAATGAATATGAAAGACCTAACATTTGCCCACTGCTAAATAAGGCAAAGAACTTGTTTTGATGGCTATACTGATGGATATACTGAGCTCAAGATTAAATTTGCACAACCATAAGGCTTGGGTCAGCTGCATGTATTCTAAACCTTGCTCCCATCAGCCTTTCTCCAGCCCCACAAATCCTAACATGTCCTGAGACAGTCAGAGAGCCAGATGACTTTCTGCAGCCTAGACTGTAAATGAGACCCGTGTGTGGGCAGCATGGATGGCAGAAAAGCTGCAACTCAAAACCAGGCGTGGTCACCAAACTTCCAAGATGCTATAGACCTGCCCACTTCTTATTGTTCACACTGGCACATGGGAATGGATGGGATGAATGTATAGATTTTTATTTCTTCCATTTGTCCTTTTCATGAACTAAAACAGTGGCCTCTCAATGTGTGAATTTTAGTACATGCCTGCCTAGCAAATTTTAGAAATCACCTTCCCTCACAATTTAAGCTAACTCTGCTTGAATGAAAGAAAAACAACATTAAGTGCATGTAGCCACAAACAGCTACAGTGAGACTGCATGGAGTAGAGTGAATATAAGAAAAATATCTTAATTTTTGTAAAGAAAAGACTTGGATTTTGTGGAAGTAGACAATATGTTTTCATGAAAACTGTGAAAAGAGATTTGCAGATCCCTTTTGAAACCTCTCAATTTTTTCCTAATTTTTCAAGGTCCTGCTTGAAGTAAGGATACAAGAAAGACTGTCTCTCCTAAATTTTCTAGATTGCAATTTTTCAGATGTCATATGAAATAAAGTCAAATACAGTACAAGCATAAATTTCTGCTATAATAGTCAGCCTGAAAATCAGGTCTATATATTTATTGAAAAATTATCAATATTCCTGAAGTACATTGACTAGATTTAATTACGTTTAATTATTTTGTGGATGCTTCATTTGTGAGCCTCTTACTCAGAATTAGTATGAAGATATGTGGGTCATAAACTTTCTTATAAAATGCTTCTCATAAAACACTTCTCATAAAATATTTCTCATAAAATATTAGAACAACATTAGCTTTGTTTCAGCATCCTGGAAAGTCCCCCATTTTGTATGCCTTGTTTGAAATCAAGATGAAGGTCTCAAAAACTTCATCTGCCAATGCCTTTAATACTGCTGGTTACAAGTCATAGAATCTACTGGATCCAAAATTCTGTCACTCTTTATTTTGTCATTTAATGTCTGTTACAGCTTCTGATGAAACACAATGTACTTCGTTAAGATTGCAAGATATGAATGAATTCTCCTTCTTCAAATACAGAATTTTTTTGCTGAATATATCTGATATATTCTATGACTCCAAATGGCTACTTTTTAAATATCCTTGCCTTTTCTGAATAGCTAAGATAATTTTTGTCTCCTACAAAATCTATAACTTAGCTAGGATTATTTCTAAGAATTTAAATAATTACTGTCATTTCCTGATACAAATGAAGTATGTAATTTTTCAGAAATTTTATGGCTTTAGCTTTCTTTATTCAGTGCTTTTATTCTTAGTTGCAGTCTGCAGTGCAGCATATATTTTATTTTATTTTATCTGTTGGTCTCTTCAAAACAACCCATTAATAGGAACTTTTTCCTTCATTATGTCAGAAGTTCGTTTCGAGTTCAGGAAAATAGCTTTCAAAAAAGCCATGTATTTTCATCACTGGGTCATTATTTGGCTAAATATAAAATATTAATCCAATTCTTATTAGTTATGTTAAGAAAATATTTGTTCCTAGTTGAGTGATTAATTCACTATTTTCCATCCAAAGAGCACAAAGAGTAGGACTGACTGAAGTTACTTAATGTTAAATCTCATTAAGTAACTTCAGTCAGTCCTACTCTTTGTGCTATTTTATTTCTGTAACTTCCAGGAAATCACAAAGTCATAGAATCAGTTTATTTGAAAGGGAAAAATCTTTATACAGGATTTTTCTGCCGTGGCAGGGACACTTTTCACTAGACCAGGTTGGTCAAAGCTCCTTCCAACCTGGCCGGGTGTTCCTGGAGCAATGCACTGGTGACTTCATGAGATCTCCAGGCTCTCTCCCCAGGTTACTCAAAACCCCACATGATAATGTAACTGCTCTTCTCACACATTATTGGAAGCTGTTTGAGGAACCAGCAATGTTTTTATCTATGCTGATCTGTGACATAGATAACTATACCAAATCAATATGTAATTGTATGAATCATCAGTGAATACCTGGACTCATAAGCACAGAACAACTTTCACTTGATACTGATTCACTTGTTTCAGATTTTGCAAAACATGTATTAAAAATTACCCAGATAGATTAAAAATATATCTTTCAAGTTCTGACAGTGAGAATGTTACTTTAAAAGGTTTTTATAGGAGTTTGATGGGGAGCCTGTTTTCATTTCCGACTGATCCGTGTAACAAACTAAGATCAAAACAGTGAATAAAGAAACTACACCACCTTTTTCTGGTATTTAAGTGTTTTCCATTTCAGTCTACATTTACTCAAAATCCTAGATCAAAAGAACTTATTAGCCACACAAATATAATGTTGAATAAGCCAACAAAAATCAGTTGTTTATGCAACAGTTCAAGTATAATTTGTGGTCAATAGGAAAATTGTATTTTATGACTCCTCTTCCCATTATCAAGGACTGCTTGGAATTGACAGTTCATGCTGGCAAGTGCTTAGATCTGTAAGAAATTCCATTAAAGGCAATGGGATGGTGGTGCAGTGACTAAAATATGAGGAAGGACTCTAAACATCATGTTGTATACATAAATAATTTATAAACTTTAGATTATGCATTTACAAAACATTTGCTTTGTGTCTTTAAGCTGCCTACACCATGTAATATGTTATCTGTTCCCTGAGAAGATGACAGATTTCTAAAACATAAAATAACAAATAGTGAATTATTTTGTTTAAGTAAAACTATTTCCGTTGCCTAGGTATACATAAAAGAATAAACATTTCCCAGATATTCTAACTTACACAATCTTTTCTCATGACTATTTATAAATTACTAATAGAAGATCATGAAAGTGGCCAAATGAAAACAACTCTAAAATTTTCAAATGAACATAATTTAAGCCTTGTGTCTACAATAGTACTGTTTATTTTCACAACTAAGTTCTTGCTTAGAAAATGATTTTTTAAACATTTATATCTGCTATCACTTCAAAATTCAATGTAATTTCAGAGCATTGAGCACTGTTTTTCAGACTTCCCCCCAATGTGCTTTTAGATATCTACATCTTAATTAAAATACACAGAATTCTATGAAAACATCTACAACTAAACTAATAAATGGAGTGAGAGTTCAGAGTATGCACGTGGACTGTCATGCTTTGCAAGCAAAGACTTGCAGAGCCATTCATCATCAAAACAAATCCTGCCAAGCATGATAAGATCTGTCATACTCCAGTCAAATTGGTAAAATAAATGTAGAAAGCAGGAATGTAAAATGATGTGACTAATCCCCAATACAGCAGAAAGGAAGGTTCTCAATACAGCAAGGAAAAAAATACTCATGATACACTGAAGGTTGAAGAGGGAAACACTGAAGATTTCTCTCCTGTATCTTTCCTTACAAAGAGTTTTGAAAATGCCACACTTCTGATGTTCTTCATTAAAAGTAATT
This sequence comes from Molothrus aeneus, assembly GCF_037042795.1. Lineage (NCBI taxonomy): Eukaryota > Metazoa > Chordata > Aves > Passeriformes > Icteridae > Molothrus > Molothrus aeneus. The sequence goes on along the minus strand of NC_089647.1, from coordinate 69,590,615 downwards.
TTTTTTAAAATTTTTTCTTACGTCTCAATTTAAATTTCCTGAATAAATCACTTGCTGCTTTCAGGTTCAGATTCTTTAGGGACCTAACCATTTAGCACTTGAGTAGAAAAGCAGATTAAGAACTGCAAAATGCCAGGTGCTGCTCTCCTATGGAAGTCTGACCACTAGTGGCACAAAATCACTCTCTTGGAAATGCATCCTCCCTGGGGGGAAGCTTGAAAGGCTGGAGCATTATTTAAGGTGGCCTTTGAAATTATGCATATTCATAGAGTGGGCAGAGCTGGAGGTACCTACAGGGTCTGTTTGAACAAAGACCGGAAAATCCAGTGGGATCTTCTGCCCTGAGGGTCTCCCTGAAGCAGGAGACACCTGTGTTCTTTGGTGGGCTCAAAAAGGCATCCCATTCCCTGGAATACAGGTCCTCCCTTCAGGGAATACCAAGCCCTTCCTTCTTCCTAGAAACAGCTTTATATTGCTGGTTATCCTCACTGCTTTTTATAAATATGATAAAATTAAGAGCCTAAAAAAAATAAAAACAGAAAAAAGAAAAAAAAGAAAAAATGGGCTGGAGCAATTTTTTTCTCTCAGAAGTCAAAACAATACATTAATATATTTAGTGTATTTTGATATTCACTTTTCTAGAAGAAAAACGTCTGTGGAAAGAGGAAATTTCACTTAATGTGTCAATAGAGAAGTTTTCAGCTGGATCTGTTAGTTTAATTATAGATATTAGGCCTTACTTCATTCATACAGAATAAAAGCACTTTTTAGAAGACTTGTAACTATGCCATTTTTTCTTCTGTTGGGTCCAATTGGCATCATTGGCAAAATATACTTAGAAACTTGCTTGGTTGAAATTCCTAAACAAGGAGATTCAAGAATCAGCTGAGAAGGCTAACATACAGGATCCAAAATAAAAATAGAGAACTATTCAACCTGAGGTTTATCTAGGTATTAGCTTCTTTTAACATTACTCTTTTGAAATAGTACTACCATCAAATGTATTCCATTTTTAATGAAAGAATCAAATGCATTTTATCTACCTAGTTCGTGAGTTTCCCATCAGGATCTATGAAACAGTGAGGAGGATAAAACAGACCCCATTATTCAAAGAGGCTGAACTCCATTTTTACTGGAGCTGGTCATAAAATCTGGCACAAGCTTATTACTATTAATATTCCTTTCTGTTTGCACTTACTTTTAAGCCATAAATCTTCTTTGTGGAAAAAAATATATTTTTATGGAAAAAAAATACAGCGTGTGTGCACATGGACTGAAGACACAGCCAATTATCCCGGAAATTTATTTTATGAATTTACACTGAATTAAATATGGACTACTACAAGCATCTTGCAAGAGTTCCTCCTCCTGAAACTACACATCAGCAAGGTTTCTTAAACTGGAAAACTGAAAGATCTGGCTTTGCAGTCTGTTGTTTGAATGTGTTCTGGTTAAAACAGGTAGTAGCAGCCTGATTGATGGCCCTATTTCTTTCCTTATTGTCACAAATTACTTTCAGGATGCTAGTAATAACACAGTGTTAGACTTCCGTAAAAGGTGCAACTCTCCAGCTGGGCTTTCACCATAAAGAGTTCTGTCACATCAGTGGAAATCGCTTTGCTGAACATTTAAATCCTGCATCCTGTCATGCAGGAGACTGGCAGTAAGAACAGTAAAAAGAACCTTTCACTTCTCTGTTGCTATCTAGAGCTCAGGCTCACTAAGACAACAACTGCTACTTCTACATAGAGACTTTTTCATTCCCTATGTAAAATGAGTTTAGGCTAACTACTTGTTAATGATTAGTCTGAAATTTCTTTCAATAATAGTGCTATAAGTACTCTGAAGAGCACTTCAGAGAGACATAAGGACTGCAAAATTCAAGTTCAGAACAAAGAGGAAGTGATTTTTCAAATATCTCCTTCTCACATGATTCAAAAAGCAACTGGGAAAAGAGACATGGCAAGGAATCCATCAAGAGCTATTAAAAAACAAAGACAACACCTCTGTCCACCTCCAAGTGGTTTTCCTTTGGAAGCATTATTTCATACTATAAATGACATTCATCTGGGACACCCTAGATTGCTTTAGACAGGTAATATAATGCAGAGTACATTCATTTGATTGCTTGTCATGTTCTTGCCAAGGTGTCTAATGTCTCTCAAAACTAACAGCAGGATAAATCCTTAATTTGACCCAGTGTGGGTAGTCTTGTGTTATGTTTTTACCTTATGTTGTAAAGCTGAAAACAGCAGCCTTCTTCACTGTAGACTCACAATGTGAGTATTACAAAGATGTAATTTCAATATCCTAGAAATTTCAAAATCTTTACCCTTTCTTTCTTTTAAAGTAGGTCTCTAGTACCTTCCTCAGCTTTTGAAGACATGGTGGAAAACACAGCAAGTAAAAATTGCATTGGCTTAGCTCAAAGATTGTCACAAGCTATGTAAAGGGTGATTTCTGCAGCTAATTTAGCTGTATCTCTGTCTCAACATCCAGGCAGGATATTCTGATGATAGCCTGAGATGTTTATAGAAACCAAATCCCAGCTTCATACTGGTTACAGTAGTCAAGTGCACATCAAATCCTACTTTTCCTGTCCCTGTGTGACTGCCCTGATTCCAGCCAGGAGAGGGTCAATTTTTGCAGTAGCCAGAAAGGGGCATGGCTGGGACATGAAGGTTTCTGTACCACCTTACCTCATTGCCAGGGGCAGGGGAAGGGGAGTATCTTCCAGGGAGCAGGGGTTCTGCTTGCTCAAGAAAATGTGATTAGGGAGCTGTCTGGTATTGTCTATTATCACAGAGTTTTTCTGTATGAATAATTCTTTTTCTTATACTTTTTATTAGTAATATTATTTTTGTTATTCATTTTCCTATCTCATTGCATTCCCAGTAAATTCCATGATCTTTGTCTTTTTTGCCTCCAGTTGGAAGGAAGGGGAGGAGGAGTGGCATCTGATTTTTATTGGGAGCACTAAATTGGAGAATACCCTTCCTAAATCAAGACAGTGACCATGAAAAAAATGAGAAGCATGCATTTCATGAGGGAGAGAAGAGGAGGATACATAATCAGAGGACCAGGGCCCATCCACAGCTCATCTGTGCTCTCAGGCAGCTGCTCACTGATGTAGATTATGAAGTCCTGGTAACAAGTTCTTGGGTTTTCTTCCTGGGACTCCAAATAAATTAAAAAAAATCAGGACTACAGATACCTTGGCAATTACTCATGTGACTGAAATTGTTTTGCTGTCTTCTGCCAGCAAATAAACTCTTCTACCTAAGTCTAAATGAAATCAAAGAGTACAAAGAAAGAGTAAACACCTGATTCAGCTGCCTGAGCATAGTTACATATTCTAATATATCTTGGAATATCATGCTGCCTTCAGGTCCTGCATCAGAAGGGTTTGGGTACCCCCTTGGTCCTGTGTGATACCTCCTAGGCATGTGAGCATTTCCCATGTACCTTATTTCATCCCAAATGCCACCAGACACGTGAGTTCTGGTGTCTGAATTGAGCCAATAAATTATTAATATGTAGGTTTTGTAGAAAATAGCAGTTTCATAAATCTCATTCAAAACATTTCTGCTTTTGAATCTTGATTTTGACACTTCTGCAGCTCTGAGGAAATAGTTTGCCCTACCTTCAATCTCTGAGATACAGGATTAGTTCTGCTCTGTATTATAGTTTGTTTAGTAAATATGTATTATAATTAAACAGAAAACCTTCTTTTAAATTTGAATACATTTTAGCAGTAGTACATGACTATCAGTGGAATAATCTCTTTTTCTGTTCAACAGGATATATGCAGTCTCAAAGACCTCCTAAGTGATATGCCTGCTGTCACAAAGAACAGATGTCATAGTGCTGAGAAAGACCTGAGAAAGTCATCTTCATCTCCGTCCTGTAGCACATAATATACAACACCACAGATTTTTAATGAATGCCTCAGGAGAGGCATAAAACTGAGCACCACTGGATGTAACATCTGCAAAATGCAGAAAAGAGCAAACCCTGCCAGCAGCATAATTAACCGTGCTCCAGGAGTCATCAAGCAGATGTCATACCTGTTAGGGAAATGCAAATCACAGAGCAGTCCAGCTTGCTTTCCAATAATACCTCAATCTGATTCTGCCTTGTTAAGGCATCCATAGCAAATTATTTCCAGACATCTCATGATGCCTTAGAAGACCAACTAAGATATCTGTAAACAAAACATAATTTTGTTGGACTTGAAGTCCCCACAGCCAAAAGTATGCTCTAGATCTGCAGTAAATGGCATATTCCACTGGTTTTGAGATAGCATAATTATCTCACAAAAGTAAGCCAGTATAACAAACAAGACTATAAAGCAGTAAGAATTAATATAACATAAATTGTGAGACAAACTCAAAAAAACAAAAAACACATAGATAAGAAACAGATTAAGATCTACAGGAAATAGTCATAACATATTTTGCTGTATAAGCAGACACTGAGGCCAGTTTAATATATAGGAAAGCAAAGGTAAGTTTCTACCTTAAAGAGTTTACAACTTAAAAGCCTCATTCTTGCTTGAAATTAACAGACTGTCAAACCAGCATTTTACCTTCACCACGAGACATATAAAAACAGTACAGCAATTTTTTTAATTATTGTTATTATTCACTCTAATATAAATTATTTGCCATAAATACAATGTATCTTAATATATGTACATTTACCATTTGAACTTCTATATTTCTATTGATTTATATGTTTAACTTTCAAGGGACAAGAGTTTTCAGGGGAGATACCTAGCTGAAATACCTTGGTTTAATGTAGGAAGAAAAAGCTTTCTTTCTTCATCCATTAAAATGCCAGGAATCAATGTATAAATGACAGTTAAGACACTAAGTAGCAATTATTCCTATATCTGCTCATTTTAGACAACCTCAGCCTTATCTCTCACTTCCTTCAAGATAGGATAAAACAGAGCCAGGTATTATAAGCTGAATCCATAGATTTTCTTCCAGCACTTTACTGCTACACTTAGCACTAAAACAAGTTACAGGCAACCACAGCAAGGGAATTTATGACCTTACAAATGGAGACAGCATGTGATAAATACCACACTATCAGTTGTTCAGGTAAGTAATATATGCTCTTGTAAAATCTGTACTGAAAGCTGAGTAATTTATGTAGTAAAAGAAGTCTGGCTTCTTTAACCTCTCATGCTAATTTACTTTAAGATAACATAAGGATAGACTTGTGTACCACCCTCTCCTGGTATTTTTAATTGCTATGTCGTCTCTCTTTCATTAGTGTATCCTATTTCTTTCATTTATCATGTAAAAGGAGCAAATGTTATTTCACCTTTAAAACTGAAATCCTTCTTCCTGATACAGGCTGATGGTTTACAACCTCTTTTTTCTGAAGGAAAAAAAAAAAGAAGAAATTGCTTTTCTGGCCAGCGGCCATGCCAAAGTTGAAAACATGTCTTTTAGTAAAGGTAAAGCGTCCTAATGAATGACTTGCCTTTGAAAGAACAAGACACAATCCTTGCAGTCATTCAGGACAAGCACTAACACACACACACAGAATAAAGACAACTTCCTGTGTGTACTGCAGCACATCTTGCTCTTTAGTTTCAGCCAACCAGTTTTCTGACTCTGGTTCACTAAAAGGAGAAAACTCTGAGGTCCAAACTACATTCAGTTGACTTGTGAATATCGGGAATGTCCCTTGGTATTGTTTAGAACTGAGGCCTTCAGTGGATGGGCTATCTCTGAGCCTTGTTTTTCTTGTGATCTTAAAAGACTAGGGCAAATAGAAATTCTTACATTCCTGTAGCAACTTCTATCTCTGGAAAGGTTATTTTTCTATTTAAGCAAACAAGGCCAGTTTAATAAAATACATTGTCATTACCTCCAAACCTGCCAATTTTCTTGGATCAACACATGCATAACAACACGTTACCTACACTACAGGCACTACAGAGAATACATGCACTTTTGTCTGTTTAGAAACAGAATTGTCCTTTCCAGCTGCCAGGATTTTATCACTAAATAATAATGACTATTATTGCATGTACATGCAGTCATTTAGTATTAAGACCTGGATTATGTGTAACAAAGCTATTAATGCCAAAACTTTTAGGAAAGCAAGATCTGCTTCTAAGTACAGCAGCCCTTTTCCAGAAGAAGCTGCACCAAGTATTCACAGACCCAGTTCTGCAGCTGGTTATGGCATGCAGAGCTCTTTGCAGCCATCATCCCTGGTGTCTCTGCTGGAGCTGCTGCCCACGTCTCAGCCAGTATTCTCACACATCCTGTTACATTAAAAATAAGCATTAATAGAAGTATCAGTCTGCAGCACTAACAATGACATAGACTATCTCATGTTAAACATCCAGGCTGATGGAACTCAGAAATGCTCATACATGAAGGCCCTTATCTGTAAATCCGACAACGATATCTCTGATATTCTATGACATCCCAAACATCACTTTGCCTGTGTTAAACAACCAGTTTATATTATACCCAGTTGGTATTTGCAAAGAAATCTGTGAAGGACTCAGAATCAAGTTTCAAATAAGCACATACAGCATATACAGCACTGATCAGCTGTACAGTGCTTGAGACTCCACTGACAAATTCTCAAGATGTGTACTGATTGTAACTGAAGTTGGATATTTTGTTCAACATCTGGACACAATTAACTGACTACCACCTGCAGCTGAATCTCAGCCCTAGGATATTTCTTTGTTATCTACTGTTCCTCAGAGCTGAACCATTGTCTAGATGTAGACAGCTGGATACTTTCCCCCTTTCTAAGTATTCCCCAGGTGAAAGTCAGCTACACACTCCTAAATATTAAAGAAATAAGTCCTTGAGGATTCTTATTGCTCTTAAGACCCAAGACACACCAGTAAAGTAGTTCTGCAGCCACTGCTGCAGGATTTTGCACTGTAGGATGTTAAATCTGTTGAACAGGTAAGTACTGCACCCACAGGAATAGAAGCTCATACTGCAAGATGATGCCTGGCATCTTGTCCCTCCACCTGCTGCCTGAAGAAGTGCCATGACAGAGTCTGAGCACTCAGCATTCTGTTCAGGGCACTCCATTCCTGCAGCAGACAGTGTTAATATTTATCTGACAGATAACAGACTAAAACAGCAAGTGATAGCTGAGACAGTTATCGTGGCAGTGAGCAGTGTGCTGAACCTCTTAATATTTCTCTACCACAAGCTAGAAATTATCTCTGGTTTCCTCCTTACTCATCTCACATAGTATTAGGGGAAGCTGACATGGCATTTAATTAGTTTGGGATTTATCAATAGTCCTTTAAAAGATAAGATGTGCCTAAAATAATGTATAGGTAGATATACCTACTCTGAACTGCTCCTGTAATTTTAAACTGCAGATATGGTCAGGAAGAAATTCAGCCATGCACTGTAGGAAAAGATTAGACAGCTTTGAAAGGTGTGCCCTTAAGCATGTGTAAATACAACAGTCTCTGACTACAGAGATAACAACAGTGAAAGTACCTAAGGCAGGTGCCATCCAATTCTTCTGTCACCTAGTGAAGGGGGAATAAACTATCAGAAACTTGAGAACGAGGAGGAACAGTGACTCTGGCTCAACTCCTACTTAAATTAGTCCTGCAAGAGGATCATTCTTCTCTTTAGACCACTTATGACATACTGGTAGAGAGGAGGAATGAAGGAACTATTTTTCTATTTTTTCCTTTTTGGTTTTCTTCTTATTTTTTTCTTCTTTTTTTTTTTTGTTTTTTCTTTTATTTTTCCTTCTCTTTTTCTTTTTTCTGAAATATTGCCTATATAAAACCAGAGTTGATCAAACAAATAGCAAATGTAGGGGGTGAATTATTCACGTTATCACTCTTATACATGGTACAAAGAAACACTATATTAACTGATTTAGCACATTTTAAAGTATAAAGATAATTTTATTTGCTTATCAAATTGTGCTGCTAAAAGGAAGGACTTAGCAAGTCCCACATGCTTTGTTTGTAAGTACATAGCGAGACAGTATATTTCAGTGAGCATGCAAATAAAGAGTTACAACTGAATAACAGCTGTAAGAAATTTATGCATCCTTCAGGAATGACACGTTGTCTACCTGGCAAAACAGGGGAAACTGTCACAATAAGCAAGACATGTTTCTGTGGAAATATTTTTTTCAAATCACTGGATAGTGAAAGAAAATATTGATACCTACGTACTAGTAGCAGCCATATACTCGTTTTGTAAAAACAAAAACAAAACAGTGCATATAAAATCAAAATACGCTCCTTTCTCTCTCATCATCATTCTTTTCTCACTCTAAGGACAGAAATTCCTAATGGCATGGGATTGAATCAAAAAGAGTGGTAAGAAGTTGGTGTAGGAATCCCTTGCCCACTCTGTGTTCTCCTCACACGAAGACATAGCATCCTATGTCTGTAGCAAGACATGTTTTCTTCTTCCAAGCAAAAACATAGTATTCAGTAATTTTTCCATATTTCCAGATTACTGATCGTCCAATGGGAGTAGCAGCACAGAACAAGACACTTAACATCTGGAAGAATTTTGCCCTTCTCATACAAGGTTGACTGGCACATCCTCAAGTCCAACACATTCTAGGCACATGGCTTCTGGGGCATTTGAGCATCCCAAAGATGCGTTAGGCTTATTATGCTCAGGCTGCACATGCACACACAGCCTGTCCTGTGAGATAAGGATATGTCACCAAAACTGCTGGTTTGGACAATGACATTTGTCTCCTGAAGCGGGACATAGGAAGGAGACAGGTCAGAAACAGGGACCAAAGGATATTACATTTGGAAGGAGCAAATATTGAAGGAAAAGACAGAATGAGATTCAGATGGTCACATTACTCAAGAATGAGTTAGGCGCAGCATTCTACAAAAATGACAATAGAAATCTTTCTCCACCAAGTTTTTGTTTTATGCAATGTGTTTGAGGCAATTCAAAATATCTTTAGGGCATTCTAAAACGGCTTTAGAAACACATGGTCACTGTTGTCATGTCCTTCCTATAAAACCAAGCTATCTTTGACTAAGACTGCTACTTTTAAGGTTTTGGACCTTAAGATGAAAATTATTGTTTTCTTAAAATCTTTTTAAGGAATTGCTAAGATTTTTTTTCAATCCGTTAGAATGTCATAATCTATCAAGATAATATTAACCCCATGGAAGAAAATTTAAAAAACTAAAAAACTAATACTCCCTTAACAGAAGTTCCTTCTCCTATCAAAAACATAGGTTCTTTTTTCAGGATAATGAGTTTAAATAATGTCACAATATTATTATTTAAGAACAATGCAATGGGTAATAGCCCAAATCAGAAGCTGTACCCTTAGCAAACCACTTAAGTTCATGTTTAGATCCTGTCTATTTTGATGATACTTAAAAACTGATTCAGCATTTTGCTGAACTGAAGTCTTTTACAACATTTTTTTAAAGAGTTCATTAAAAATTTATTTTCTCTCATTACTGTACAGTAGTGTTCATGTCATTTGGAAACCTAAGATTAAAGTTTGAAAACTGCATTAAAGAGAAGTCATCATTTATTTGAATTTTTTAGCTTTCTGAAATAGTTTTTCTACTATCAAAAATGATCACAGTCACACTGAAAACTCCATGACAGTATGTCACAGTGGCTTTGTGGCAATCTGATCTGTGACCAGAAAAACTTGCTGCTTAAACGCTTGTGAATTTACATAAATCTCATTGATGACAGAGGCCTTTGATTAAAACACACTGTTTTCTTTCATTAAAAAGAGGGATAGATGGCACTCAGAAATGCTATTTAAAGCAAGGCCTATACATTTTCTCCTTTTAGCATGTTCCTTGCCTTCTTGGACATGTCTTATATTTGGATGCATCTGGAGATATATTTTATGTGAAAGATATGCATCATTTTGACACATACTTAGTAAGGAAAGTATACATACCATTTATACAGTAAACCATGAGAGACAAATCTATAAGGGCTACAGGTTCACAAGTTCATGAGAAATGTTTTATTACACTAACACACTTGCTTTAAGTCTGTCTAAAATTTCAACACACCAGACTTCTGCCCTAAGCTAAAGCTCCTTCATGGTTTACAAATAATGGCAAATCCATGTCTTATATGATTGCTGCAATGTGGAAAAAGAGGAAGGAGGACTATCCTGGTACTTTAAGAGTCAGAACAAAACACATTTACCAACCAGAAACCCAATCCTCAACAGGGCTAGACTATGCTGTCCAGATTCTACTAAAATGCAATAAATCAATTTAGTGGTATTTCTATTGTTTGTACCTCTTTTCAAACTAGTACATTACAAACCAGTACCTCTTTTCAAGGTAGTACATTAACAAGGCTTTCTTCTTCTAGTCTATTTCTGTATATCATAAACTATTAATGGATATTGTAAAACTCAGCTATCCATTAAGACCAGTCTAAAACACCATTGCAGATTCTGATATTCACATGCAGAGTTCCAGATACAGCTACATCAGCATTCTTCCAGCTAGCAAAGCTAAAAAAAAAGAAACAAAAAAACCTCAGCTTTCAGAATTCATTACTTCCTCTCTCAGGATTCAGATATTGGCGATGTCCTTTTAGAAGATCTCATTCTCTTTCCCTGCTCTTTTTCTGCCCTCTCTCTTCCTGTCACATGCGTCGGCATACACATGGATGGAGAAATACACTTGCACATGCTTCTGGTGATTTTTATACAAGACTTTCTTAACACTCCTTTTAAAACAGTTGCTATTCTCTTTCATTTTCAGAAGTCCAGGCAAGAGCAATTTCCCCTTGCAAGCAATTCTGGTTCAAGCATGCAATGATTTTGAGAGAAAGTATGCAGATAGTGCAGATAGAATAGGCACTGAGCTTTATTTCAGACTTCCTCTGACTGAAGTTTATTAGCATGTCACTATTCTACTAAAGAAGTATTTTCCTCGCCTATATGTTAGTGTGTTGATTGAGAAATACTAATTTTAAATTAAAGTACAGAAAGCCTGAATATACTGTACTGCATGCTTATCAGCAGGAACATTTGGACTATAAGGGATACATTAACCCAATGAGAAGTTGCTATATGTTGTAGGGCTTATACGAAAAAGGTACTGGACTCTGATCCAGAAAGTTTTCTTGGTCTCATGTTGCTGCAATTTTGAGGAGACTGATCAGTTTGGGCTGTGGAAGACAATCAAAATAGCAAATTGAAAGTACATTGATAACAAAATGCAGTCAGGAAATAAAATTGACCTGTTACATGATGAGCATGATCACCTCTCAAACAGGGACAAAGTCGAGGCAGCAATGTTTAATGCTTTCCTTGCCTTGGTCTTCAACACTGATGATGGGCTTTGGGAACCTCCCAAGCCCTGAGCTGGACAAAATTGACTACAAGAATGAGAAACTCCCAACCAAGGCCCAAACTTGGGTTGGATTTGCTGCTCCAGCTTGTTCCCCTGTAAGTCTATGGGGCCAGGTAAGATTCATCCCAGGTTACTCAAAGATCTTGCAGATGTCATTGTGAAACTTCTCTCAATGGGTTTTTCAAGAATGTAAGGGATCAAAGTGGTCCCAGGTGATTAAAAGCTGGCAAATGTCCCAGTCTTCAATAAGGACAAATGGGGTGACCTGCCAGTGTCGACTCAGTGCTTGGCAGAGTAATGAAGAAGATTATTCTGTGAGTTCTGGAATAACACCTGAAGGCCTATGCTCACAACCAGCACAGGCTCACCATGGGAAAGTCCTGCTTGACACACTCAATTTCCTTTCTTTCCCAATCTCCTTTCTTTCTAAATTCTATTAGCTTGGATACTTCATCACCTTCCTATCCTTTAAGCAATATTTTCTTAGTAACCAAAGTTCTGTGTCCACCTCTCACCTCTTAAGCAATGGTGTGGAATTAATAGCCACCTCTTAATTCCTCTGTGAGTTACATCAATATGCCATGTTGCGCACATGTTGCATTTGTAGGAGACACTGCAAAATGTGCAGAGTTTTATTTCCATTTGAACTGTATTCATGTAGTTTCCCTTTACACTCTAGAGCTCAGGGGCATTTTGTTCTTCACTGGAGAGGCTAATATGGCTGGTTGCCATTTTTGGGATGAGGTCCACATCATTTGCTGTAAGTGAAGGATTAACACATGGCATCAGTCCATATTTAGTTAAGGATTTGGGATGTCACTGGCTTTCAACTTCTACCACAAACTCTCTGACAAAATCCTATTTAATGCCTTGTATGAATTTAGTCTCTTTAAAGTTTCATCAGTATGATTGTTAGCAATTTCTGCCTGAAGTATCAAATGTACCAGCGCAGATATTCTGCTTTCCGCTCTTCCATGGCCATATTCAAATCCCTTATATAAATATGCCCACACCTAAATCTGTCCCATCTTGTTGATCTGCATGTAAAATTCACACGCTGACTTATGTAAATGCAACCCAACCATGAAAGCAATTTGCTAATGAGTCACACAACCCTGCAAACATTGAGGTAGCTGCAAAACCATCCCTTGTTAGATTGAAGGTAGGGTATTAAATTCTGATACCATTCTGAATTTAGCTTAAAAATAAAATTCTTAAGGGTTTTGTTCTTTTCTGGATGTTTTTAAGCACTGACTAAATGGTTCATTTTATCACAATAAAAAGATAAGTAACGTTAGTTCTTATTTCATCAGCTATTATAAAGAATTATATCTCCTGCTGTACAATGGCAAATGTGATCACTGAGATTAGCAATAGAAGGAATATGACCAGCTGAGACCAAAATGCAACTTTTGTAGATAACCCATCAAATCTATCAGAACAAATCTGTACTTTGTTTTCCATTTATGAGGTCTCTTTTCTTCTAAAATTAACATTTGTTGACTGACACTTGCCATTAAGGTTGGTCTGCTATGCCCAAGAAGGAAGTAAAAAGTATGAACCTCAAACTTCAGTGTGAAAATTAACTCAATAAGCTTTAAGCTGCCCAGAAAATAAAAAGTAGCAAGTAGCTCTTTTTTTGTGTGTTCCATAACAAAGCCTTTGCATCCAGGCAGCCATATTCTTCCAGAAGCTTGTTTGTGTTCTTTATTTTTTTTTTTAAGTAAACAGAAAAAGAAAGTTTTAAATAAAAATTTGAAGAAAGATGACTGAGGCTTTGCAAGTGATTGAAGAGAGCACTTTCAACTACCAGGAGCAGCAGGTGAAAAACATAGATGAAAAATATTGCTTCCTTGCAATTGTACCTAACACAGGGAAAGTTTTAGTGTTGCAGCCAATGGGAGAAAAACAATCTATGTCCAGACACTAAGAGAGATAGAGAAATTAGAGAGACAAGGCTGTGAGACACTTTTATTGAAGAGTAAGGCTTTGCATTTAACATGACACAGGAGGTAGAAACAGTGATAGTATGGCTAAGCCAGCCACAGCCTAGAAACAATATCTTTGGTGGACGCTTAAAATAAAATACCTGAAATATATATTTTACAAGTTTTTCACTGCCACAGTGATACAGTGGAGTATTATATAACCATACACATGGAAGACGCAAATACTTTTGACTAAAGCACTGAGTAAAAATATGGCTGTTTTAGTGAATTGCATAGGACTACACAACATTACATGTGTTTGCACATCTGTTTCTGAATATTTGCAGGGCAGAGGGAAGTATGGCTCTGCTCAGTGTGTCTTCAAGTATTCTGGCTATGGAAGAGGCTATTGTGCAAGTTTAGGCAATGCATGAAGTTATGTTCACAGGTCCTTACAATCAGTGTCAGGTTTTTTTTTGCTGAACATGTTACACTGACAACATTGTATGATAAATGTGTATATTAGTATACGCTCTAAATGAGTGCATACACTCTAAATGATTGTAGATGCTCTTTAATGAATCCCACCTTTCCAAACTCATCCTATGTAAAATAACTGTATATTATGTAGAAAGATCATCCTTGGCATACACATGGCATTGTAAGAATCTGGCACATTGTGTTTCATTTAATTGAAGCCAGATAGCCAGAAGTAGCCGGAATTTTCATTTGGATACTCTCCAACCATTGTTAATCATAAAATACATGGTACAACAAGTTGGCATTCATATATGTGATTCATAGAGTACTTCTTTAATTATGTACAAAAATCCTAAATTAACTAGTTTTGTCTCCTTATAAAGTGCCCCTTCTTCATCTGTTTCAACCCCCATTGAAGTCAAAGGAAAGCCTCCCATTGATTTCAGTTGAAGTCAGTTGAGTTTTATGAAATTCTTTTGCATGATGTCTCCTCACTTCCTTGAAGTCTGTTGCAAATTTGGTCGACATGCAAAGTGCTTGCCTCACAGCCTTTAATTACATAAAGCTGTGCTGAGGACACTTACTTACCTAGCACCAAAACAAACAAAATTCTGATAGAATAGACTGACTTTAAAAACATTTTGTAGCTGCCCAAGAATTAAAGGGCCCAATTAAATGCCTAATACATCTGCTGTCTTACATTAAACTGAAAAGAAAACATTTAGTGCTTTTAAACCAGGAGAGCAAGTGAAGAATGTTTCTTTGAAAGCCTCTTCCCTTCTAATAAGCCAATATTATGCCATTGTTAAAAGATAAGCTAACAATTTTGAGAAATATCAGTGAAATAATTTCTAGAAAGATTCTTTTCTGAAGTTAAAATATATGATTTCAAGCCTTAATATTAGTGCTATATGAGCATTCTTTGAGTTCATTGCAGAATAAAAACATTTAATAACTTCAAAGCATATATAGAATAAAGCATTTAATTATGTTCAAGTGTCCTAAATTAATTGTGTTCACATCTTAAAAAGTGTCCCCTTTTCTATCTGATTCAATTTTTACCAAATCCAAAGCTTAAGTATTATCAAAGATGGATGCAAACTTCATACTATATGAGATAGGTTTAAGTGGATATAGAAATAGGCCAGGTAGATGTAGAAATAGATTAAAAAAACTTTATAAAAGGCTTTATATGGCTTTGACAAACTATGACTTCACAGAATGTTCAAGGATTAAATAAGCTGCTATTTTCTTCCAGAATGGACGTACTGTTTCTAGCATTTAATTTTCAATGCATTTTGCCTTATGGATTGACCAAGTAGATGTCTTTTTTCTCTCCTCTCCTTTCCATCTATATGGGACATGCACAGCACACTTCTTTAGGCACCTTTGTTGGTGACAGGCACAGTGGTATTGAGTGGACCCTCAGCAAGGCTGCAAATGACAGCAAGCTGTGCAGTGTCATCCTCACGCTGGAGGGAAGGGACACCACCCAGAAGGACCTTGGTGGCATTGAGTGATGAGCTCACGCAAATCTCATGAAGTTCAATGAGAAGCGCAGGGTCTTGCACATGGGGTGGGGCAACCCAAGCACAAGTACAGGCTGGGCTGAGAATGGATTGAGAACAGCCCTGGGGATAAGAAAGACTTGGGAACAAGAAGTTTGTCATGAGCTGGCCACGTGCATTTGCTGCCCAGAAAGCAAACTTATCTTGAGCTGCATCTAAAGAGGCATGGCCAACAGGCCAAGGAAGGTGATTTTGCCCCGCTGTTCCAGTCTTGTGAGATGTCACCTGGAATACTGCATCCAACCCTGGGTCCTCCGGCATAAGAAGACCATGGACCTGTTGGAGTGAGTCCAAAATAGGAAGACAAAGATGTCCAGAGGGTGCAAGCACCTCTCCTGTGAAGACAGGCTGAGAGAGTTGGAGTTTTCAGGCTGAAGAAGAGAAGACTTCATGGAAATCTCATTGTAGCCTTCCAGTAGCTGAAAGGAGCCTATGAGAAAGCTGGTGAGGGACTGTAGAGGGAGTGCATAACAATAGATTAGGAGGTAATTTCTTTAAACTGAGAGAGGATAGGATTAGATTAGATATTAGGAAGAAATTCTTTGCTGTGAGGGTGGCAAGATTTCTACTCTAGAGCAGGTAATTACAGAGAAAATATGAACATTGTCTCCCAAACCTCTGACTCCAAGGACAGCAACAGACAATTCACATGATCGTACTTCCACTTCACAGTTCTGAAAATGGGCAGAATAATGCCTGCTTTCCACAGATTCTCTCTATGTTTTTAATTAATCTCATAGATTTAGAGCAACAGGTGCAGGGTCTGGTCTTTCTACCTAATGAAGCACTGATGTTATCTCTAAGAAATGCAGCACTAATTGTGATGATGACAGTGACCATGACTGGTGAACCTATGGAAAAAAATCCAGCCTTTCTCCTTGACCTCAGATCTGTCTCATCTCAGAGATGCTCCTTCATGATCTGGACTTTGTTGGAGCTGGCCACTCTGAGTCTGTCCTGCTCACCTTGCTGCTCCATGGGTCTAGGATGTTCCCTTTGGCTCCTAACTCTTAAGGAAGAGCTGTCTGTCAGTGAAAGTTTTGTTGTCAGGTTGGAGAATAATTTCAATCTTTATGTTAAAACTAAAAATTAAGAGGAAGGAATTTTAAGTTGCATCGGCAGAAAATTTATAGAAGAGCAAAAATGAAGATAGCATAGTTTGCTTATTAGGCATTTACTAACTTTGTACAAGCAACTGTGAACTAATTGTGGAGCTTCACTTCAGGTTTTCAATACAGGAAGAAAAAAATTTTGTTTTGTGAACCTAATAGAATAAATATGGTTGTGGTGTACATTGATGTACCACTGCTATCCTGATGCCTTCTTATTCCCTATGTATGAAACTCATTAAAAACTATACCTAGGCATATAAAAAGATGCTAGTTTTTAATTTCAGAATTTGCATGTCCTTATGTTTCATGAGCACAATTGGTTTGTTCTTTTTAAATTTCTCATCAAACCCTTGACTATTAAAAAACATTGAACATAGAAAGCAACATTGAACATAGAAAGCATTGAACATAGAAAGGCATAATATTTATGACTTGCAGACCAATTCTCTAACATCTTGATCTCCCTAAAAGAGGCAATGATATCAAGATTGCCTTAAACTCTCCAGAAAGTTTCCAGTGACAAAGAAAATTAATTAAGTTCTTTTCCTACAAGAAGAATATAAATAATGTGGAAGCATCTGAAGATATCTTCCAGTTGCTGAATGCTACAAGTGTTTCACAACCTTGTAAGAAGAAGTTCTTGTTATCTAAACAGCAGTGCTATTAGAGATGATTAATCTTATCCTTGCTATTCTCCAAACTACAGAGTGATTCTTTCATCCTACTTCCAGACAATAATGGGCACAATATAAAATGCACACGAAAACAGCTTCCAAATGACTCTTTGCTACATAGGTCATTAATACTGTAGCAGAAAACTTTGTAGATGAGCTAAATGGTGGTGTTAGTTACACATTGCTACATTCCTACTGAAAACTATGCCTTGAGTCTCTGTTAGTCTTTTACTTTATTGTTGGAATATAAACCAAATTGGATGTAACCATGTAACCAGAGTTCTGGGAATCACGCATGGTGGGATAATTTATTGACCAAATCTTAAGTTTTTCTAAAAGTGGTCAAGGAAATTGGTCATTGCCTACCAATCTGTTATGTGTCTTGAAGTATTTTTATGAAGGAAAATGAACTAAAACATATGGGCCTATATTATGTCTATCAAGTAAACATTAGGTAACCTTTGTCTTTTAGGGCTACTCTATTTTGCCTTTCTGCAAATTTCACACAAGTTCAGCTTATCTGAAAAGTAGCTGTAAGGAAAATATCTTATTCTCTATAGAAGAGAAATAGGAATTAGTATACCAGTTGCCACTGGTCTTTGCTAATTAAAAGAAAAAAATTACAAGGGAACAGTTTTTGACCTTCATTAGGCTGCCTTTTTGCAACAATTAAAAAGTTTTTAAAATTTTCCTTCCTTGGTATTTCCTAGTCAATTTAGCAAAAACAAAATCACCCTTTTATAAAAAAACAAGGGAGGATAGATAATACTATGGAGGAAGGGCTATAGTCACATACAATGATTAGTAAATGGGCTGTATTAAAGGAGACAGGGCTATGATTTCACAGAAAATTTGAAAAGTGCAAAGGGTTCTGAATCTAGAATTAATAAAACTTCCATTATATTTTTTCAAATATTGTCCCCAGTCAATTTTCTGCTGTTGCAGAAAATAAAGTAGGTAATTTATGATTTTTGTAATGTTATAAATATAACACATACTTAGGGACCAAATTTTCAGAGTAGTTCCTTTAGATTTCCTCATGGAGGAAAGAAATCCAACATCAAACTACCACCCCCTCTCCAAAAATCCCCACCCTCTTGTTTTCATAAATAGGCTGAGGGTAGTGAAAAAATCTTACTTCTTGGCATCTTTGTTTCCTTTAAGAATTTCAGAATGATAATGCAACAAAAAATCACCAGAATTAACTTATCAAGTTTCTTGAGACCTCCTGTTATATAAATCAATCCTTTAAAATAGAGTAACATCTCAGCAAGTCTATATTAAAATGCCTCCTCCAATGTATTTTTTATTTCTATAAACACACTGCATCCTAAAACTGAAACCATCATCATGACACAAGTCTAGAGCAGAGTCCTGAAAGACTGGACAGGATTATCATCAGCTCACACCAATAATTGACTGTGTGCCAAAATGTTCTCTAGCCCTGACACCCACTGATGTGGAACTGTCCAAGTCTGTTACATTCTCCTCCTTTCTGAAACATCATGGCCACAGCCAGACTGGAAATTGGAAATGGTTCCTCATCTGTATGAATACCTATTCTTCAGCCTGGGAAATGACTGGGAGATTGAAAGCTGCTCTGCCAAAACCATGAGAGGGAATGCAGCTTAAGAGAAAAGCTGAATTCCAGTGCCTAGGAAAATTCTGTTACTACATAATTTACTAGTACTTTATAATTGTAACTGCAATGTAAATGCAATGACTAGCAAGTCCTTGAGAAATGCTTAGAGACAGGCAAGAGAGTGGTAATATTTAGGCTTTTACACATGCAGACTGATGATGGACATTCCTATTAAGAAATGTTTCCTGTAAGGCATCAAAACCAACTGTCTCAGGGCAGCTATAACACCATATTTAACAAAAACAGCTCTTTTGTGTTAAACACCCTTGATGGGGCCATTTCCTTCTCTGCACATGAAACTTTAACAATATGGGAGCAATAATAAAAGGATACACTCATTTTGCACAACATCAGTTAACCAAGATAGATTATTATATTTGTATTTTAAGCCTGTAATTAGAAACCAAGACTGCTTTCACTAGGGTCAGTGAAAATTTCATCAGGATTGGTGCTCATTCTCAAGAAGAAAAGAAGTGCTGTGGCATGAGCAGCTAAAATCGATCTGAAATTTTGCTGCCTGCCAAAATGGTAATCAGTTTGGATACTTCATTGTATCAGCACTAGCCTCTGCTTGGTGGAACAGCAGCCGCAGTGCGAGATGATATTGTGAAAAAACAACACAAAAATAATATTAACCATCACTAGATACTTAATCTGACATAGCTGATTGCACATTCTGAAGCCATTTAATTCTGGCACAGGAAGGATGTCAACATCATGACTTTTATATCTTAAAGACATTTATGAAATCACCTCTGATCTTATTTTCTCTTTGGTCTTCTCTAAATGTCATATTTTGCAGAACTCCATATTAGCAAAATAATATAAGCAATTTTAAACAAATGATATAATTTTATTGAGATTTGACCAATTAAAGTACATTTGTAATCAATGTTGGAAAAAGAGCTTTAAGTAACATGACATATCTCCAACTAATACTTTTTTAATCCTTGGTCTTAAAATATTTACTACATAAATGACAAGCAGGGTCAAAGCAAATTGCACTTTATAAACTCAAGTTTAAGACATCAAACAAGAATTCATCAACCCAATATAAATGAAAATGCTTAACTTCAGTTTGCTCCATCCCTGGTCTACCCTATGGAGATAAGAAGGGAAGACTGCAATTTTAATTGGTCCAATAAAGTCAGCTTGTGTTATGGTAAAGGAACATAAAAGCTAGATCAAAGGAGCCTGCCTAACAGGCCTGTCAATACCAACACTGAGACAGGAGCAGCAGCCCCCTGCAGCAGAGTAGTCAACACCAGGAATGCAGGTTGCCATATGCAAGGCAATCTTTAGGCACTTCTGTTTATTGGTTTGCTAAGACCTTCCTCAACTCAAGTTGCATCAATGTTAAGCACTCTTTATAGACATAGGAAAAAGCAGAATCTATGGTAAGAGTAGAGAGAAAAACAAATATCATTCCTTTCCTTGTGTGTAAATGTTGAAATGGAGTTTCCAGCTTTCTTTGCCATAAATTCTTCCTTTCATTTTTTAATCAAGTTCTGAAGGATTTTATTACACTTTGTGCTATCTGCTGGTTCTGTCTTGTTTTACAATGATTTATATGTGAAATTTAAAAACAAAGTAAGATGGCAACATATCCCTGGCAGGTAAGTAGGAAAAGGAGTGTATTTGAACACCACAAATGTTTCCTTCATTCTGAAATAAAGAGAAGGGTTTGTACATGATGTACCTCTTCATGTCTTTCAGTGAGGTCATCTTATTGCCTAAATCTTGTTTCTAAGAACAAATTTGGCTCTGAACTTGAAAGTAGACCTGCCTGTAAACTGCAGAGGTACTCTGAATCAGCTCTGGAAATCTCCCTGCTGTGGGAGTCTCTGCATCCACATACCTAAAGAATGTGTAAAATCTCTGTACCAAAGCATGGCAGCACCTCATAACACTGATATAGAAGTACAGCAGTTTTCATTTTACTGGTGGGCAAAATATTTTCACAGAAACTACTTTCTCCTAGGTCAGGGAGGAATTCTGCAATAGAGCAGTAAAGTAAAACTAAACTGTGAACATCTCAGGTGAGCAATGTTGCTAATGAATTTGTAAAAATGGCTGAACCTTGTGTGCACTCAACATAGATTAGCTTCTTGGAAACTGTCTTCCATATGACAAAACTAAGTCCAGCTTGAGATGTGAGGAATGCAGCCAGACTCCTAAGGCTTTGTCTCTACTGGTAAATAAAGCCAGGCCAGAAATCAGCCTCAAACACTGGGCCCATTGTTGTCCTCCTCAATTCATTATAGCCTTGCTCCTACATCTGTTTTGGACTACCCAAAGCAGATTCCTACATGATATATCTTCTCCCAAGAGAACTAGCCCTGAGCATCTACACTGACTAGACCAATCCACAGCTGTCTTTGACTTAACATTTAGACAAAGCCTCAGTGAGCAGTTTCAGCTTGATAAACAGCTTTTCAATCTGTAAGATAATAAGGACACAAGTTTGAGGATTGTCTCCTCCCTGTCCTAAAGTCCCCAAATACAACAAAATGCTTGATTCTATTATACGTCCCTTCGGTATTAACAGAGTCTCCTTGAATACTTCTCACCTACAAATATATACATTTCTCTGCTTCAAAATACATTTAGTTCTTTTCCATTAAGAAAAATTTAACAGTCACATTCCAAAGCTCTTCTTATATGGTTTCAGCAGTCATGTCCCATGCTTGATTGCTGTTCAAGTGTCTGCTGTAAACAGTTGCAGCATGATTAGCAAAGAGCCCTTTCCACTCCCCAATCCAGAAGACATGCTACAGCCCCTGCAAGGCTGCAACCTACAGGTATACCATCCCCACATTCCACTTCATTGCAAAGCAAAGCCGTGCTCACAGTCTTGGTAGGAGCAAGAGCAAATTCTAATCAAAGGACAATCTGAGTAATTAGTAGGTTAGGATTTCAGCCTGCACCAAAGATGCAAGAGAAAAGAGTGAATGCGGCCTTATAAAGCTCAAAATATGGAAAAGTCTGGTAAAGCAACCAGAAGGAGAAGCAATAAGCTCTTACTTTGTGTGAGAAACTAGGAATTATTTGTAGAATACATATTTATGTCTATTTCAGAGACAGTTTGTGCAGTTCTCTCAGAGCTCCAGATTAGCTCCTTTTAGGAAAAGAGACTGTGCTTG
Source organism: Molothrus aeneus (assembly GCF_037042795.1). Lineage (NCBI taxonomy): Eukaryota > Metazoa > Chordata > Aves > Passeriformes > Icteridae > Molothrus > Molothrus aeneus. Next base: position 69,568,709 of record NC_089647.1, on the reverse strand, counting down.
GTCTGGCATCACTGCCTTTTTTTTTTTTTTAATTATTTTAATGAATACAGTTGCAGTGAAGCCTCCATCATAACACAACAATGACATCAAATGAGAACAATAAGGAAAATCCAGAAGAGTGAGTGAAGCATACAAATATCATTCTGGTTTGTTTTGAAGTGACACCATTATTCAGTCACTGAAAACCTACAAAGTGAAACTACCAAAAGGCTAGAACAACAGAACAGGCACAGTGTTCAGAATTACCAAATGCAGGCCAAAAAAATAAAAGAGTGGAGCAAAGGGAACCAACAACAGATGAACGTAAAGCAAAACCAAACCTCATGAATAAGTTGTTCCAGTGTGCAGAGTCCTAAGTGCTTGAGCCAGCTTCAGCTAAAGTACACAAACAGAGCAGTCATTGGAGTTCTTCAACAGTCAAGTCACTTGGAAAAACACAAGCAGCTATAAATCAAACAAGCCACGTACTTGTGGGCATATTTCACATAGAGGGTGCATTGAGATAGACCTGCAAGGACATGATTACAATAGCCAAGAAACTGAGCTTTTTCTTTTTTAATGTTTGGAAAGCACCTAGAACTTTTCAATTGCTACCCAAAAACATGTAGTTACAATAATAACTGCAAACATGTAAAGATTGAAAATGAATGCCAAAATAAAAACAAGAGAAAAAAAAGTGGAGTTAGCAGATATGAGGCACTGGTCATGGCACATAAGTATGTAATGGTAGAACACACTGAAAATCAAATCAAATTTTTATTTCTATAGGCTGTCACATTGGTACATAAATACGGAACGAACAGTGACAGGCTCATTTCCACTTCTGGGTTGTGAGTGTTGATAGCTGTATGGTTCTGATGGATAACTGCAGATATAGGATAAGAAAGTAGGGAAAAATAATTACTACAAAATAACACATGGTATTCCCCAGAATAGTGTATTAATGTGAAAGGAAAACTTGGCAAGACACATTCCCATAACTATGAAAACAAGGCAGATATCAGCAGACTCTACTATCGTGGTACTGTTTAGAAAAAAAAGGCTATACTGTATTGATTAAATTCAAAACCAGAGGGACAAAGATGACAAATGAAAGAGCTACAGGTATTAAAAAGATAATATAATTATTCAAAGTTGTGTTAAAGTATTTTCTCCATTGTCCACAAAGTGATTAATTCTTCCCAGGCACAGCAATGAAAACCCTCCAGGAAGCTAAAAGTGAGAAAAGTGCTGTTCTGAATTACAAATGTCCTTCCTACCTACCACCTGAGCTCTGCTTCTGAACACAGCCTAAACTAAAGGGCTGCAAATTAATACATGTAGAGGCAACTTTCATTCTTACACGAGGTAGAAGTCTCACCTACTTTGTTACAAAACATTATACTCCTATCACTTGTAGTTTTGCACAACAGTGGCTGTGGCATTTACAGCACTCACATCACAAATGGGAAATGTGTGTCTAACTCCTTGTTCAGACTAAGAGGATTTAAACCTTCATCTTTCACCTCCAAGGCACCTGCACCAATTTTTAGACTAGACACGCTCTATCTTGTCCTTAGTCATCCACTGAAATAAGGAGTTGAAATCCTGTCATATTTAATTTAGTAAAAGCATTTCAACTGAATCCTTGCAGCCAGGGCATCACCCAAATTGGCTGCAGCTTAGAAGTCCAAAAAAAAAAAAGTGGAAGCTTCAGCCAAAGCAACTAAACAAAGCTAATTTAATTTTTTAAATTAAAACTAAAATGCTCTGATCTATATTATGTCATGCAGGGAGATGCCACCAAACTGAGTATGGAACCTTCAGTTCATTCAAAACGTTTTCTTCTTAGGGCTGAACTGTGGAGGTTGCGCATCAAGATTTTAGAAGAAATCATGCCAAAACTATCACTAAAATGCCGTACTTAATAACCCTCATCCATGCCCATTCCTCCAGATCACAATACTCAATCAAATCACCAACTTTGATCACTGAACTCTATTGCTTATTCCTATCAAGGCATGACATATACAGCATGATAGACAAAAAAAAAAAACCCAGTACTTTTCTCATTTGTCATTCATATTTTTAATCTGTTCACAGAACAGTAACTGTGGTCTGTGAGTCACAATAGCAACACAAACATCCATGCCATCAACACTTCTAGGTATGCCATTTCATGAAACCACTTCTTTAGAAATCTGAATAGGCAATGCTTGGCAAATGCTTGGACAGCTGGGGGGAAAATTGATGTGTTTTAGAAAGCATTGTTTGTAATTCAAAGAAAGAAGCTTGGATATTTGTATTTGAAAAAAAAGTGAGCATTTGTTGTAATGTGATGTTTCCAACAAGAGTGGGTGCAATTTTTAATATAGTTTTAGAGTCCATTTTCTCTCCTCATTCTGGACATTTCCACAAAAGTTGAAGACTTCAATCTGACTCCACCAGAAAAGTCTAATTTCTGAATTACAGCCAGAAAACTCATGAGTTTGCCAAAAAAATAGAAAATTATCTTTATAGTCCAAATATAACAGAAACTATGAGGTAAGTTCTGATAAATCCTATTACATGATCTCAAGTGAACTCTGGGTAACATGTAGAGGTTATGCTCATGCTTGTTGTTTTTTATAAGAAATAATTTTCTTATAAAATTTTCTTATAAAATAATTTGTAGTAAATATTGCTTATGTGAATGAGTTTCTTTACTATGATCAAAGCACACAATAGCAGTGATGTTACTACACTGTTCCTTTTACTCTTACCCTTCCATATCTTTTCTTTATCCATGAAAACAGCATACACTTCATTTCTGTATGACTTTAACAAAACCCAGGCTTAACCCCAATTGTTGTCATGTGCCTTCACTTCAGTTGGTACTGATTTTGTTTTTCTTGGATCCAACAATATCTAGGCATACTGAAACATAGCTTATTTCATGTCAAAATATATTGTGCTACACATACTAGTTGATCAGGAGTTGCTTTCTCTAAACACTGAAAAGATTTCCTCTTGTTGTTTCAGGATACTTCTAAAATGCGTCTCTGAGCTTAGGGCTAGAGTTTGATTAATGCATGATTTCCTCTTTAAAATTAGAAACAGGAATCATGAGTGATGGTTAATAATTTTCATTTGCTCTTCTGCTCTGTTTTCCAAGCAGTCTAATTAAGGCCTGGTTCCCAAGCTTGATTAGGCTTCTTTTACATCTGACTGCAGTTTGCAGATAGTGCTTCCAGGCAGGAACTCATGTTTATTTGCAGTAAATGGAAACAATCTGGGGAGGAACAAGAAGATTGTTTTGGGTTGTTTTCTTTCCCCCTCCTTTAATTAGAGAAATTGTAACGTCTCTTGCCGGAATCAACAACATCATTTAACTATAAATGTCAGAAGTGGAGACACAGTAATGAGGCCCCAAGTCACATTTGCTGAATGGCATGTTGCAGTCATGCCATTAGAAACAACTGTTTTACACTTTTACCCAGTCTGTGGGATTGCAGGGCACTCAGTCTGTGCTGTCTGAACTTCACATGTACCATGGAAGCTGTAGAAGGTCTGTACAAACATCCAAGTTAGTCATTAGTTCTCTGACCTGGTGCCTCCTGAGGATGCTGAGCACTACTGCATCCTAGCAGTGGGGAAGGTATCTCTCCTGCTGACTAACACCTATCCCAACATCAACTCCTAAAACAAGTTCCTGTGTTACTACCATGTGATACATGAGGCTACATGTGGTACACAACTGTGTTTCAATTACGGCTCAGTCCTCAGAGAGAGTTTCTCCTCCCCACTGTAAAGGGACAGGACGCATCCATTTGCTGATTCCATGGACTTGTCCTTTTTCTCTGCAGTGACATGGTTCTCAATCAGGTGATCCCTCCCATTAGCCAGTCTTTTCAGAATGTGGAGTCTCTTTGTTCCCTGCATTCCCCTGACTCCCTCAGGGTGCAATGCTCCCAGTACTTTCTTCTTAATCCTGTATGGGGTTGTTTCATTGTGTTTTGTAATGTAGTATCTTAAGACAGGTGCTATAAGTTAACTCAGTGAAAAAGAGTTAATATAAGTACATTTATTTTCCCCTAAAGGTACGTGTTTAAAGGATAAATGCACTTCAAAATAGTTCTATTGATCATTATGCCTTAAAGGTATTATTAGCAAAGGAAAAGCCCACAATTTGCAGATGTTAGATTTGTGATTCAGCATCTCTTACGACTAGTTATAGCTTCATGCTGCAAATCTAATGAGCTTTTGACAGAAATGAAATTAAGCACTGTCAGCATTAAGTGGATCTAGATGACACAAACACCGTCCATTTATGTTACCTAAAGGGGCTGTTTGCACAGAAAGATCTAGATGATATTCTTTCCACTGATAAAAGCAGGTTCTGAGGCATCACATCATAGAGGCAGTTCAATTCATGTTTTCAGCTTCTATAGTCTTCTACCACATGAAGTATAGAGCAAAATAAAATGAGATTTTAGGACCCTTATTTTAGATATGGAGCTTCGGCTTCTAATTAATTTGTCTGATCACTTTCCCTCTACTACTATTACACACAGTTCTAATGAAAGAGGAAAGCCTTAGGTTTCCCACTTTCATCCTGAAGCTGCTGGTAAGAGTAGTCCCAGAGAAAGAGGAAAATCAGAACCCTGTTTCCCATGCAGTTTGTACATTTGATCCAGTAGGACAAGCCATAAGCCAGGACACAGGACAGTACTGACTGAAGTGTCGCAGACAACTTTTATGAAAAATTCTTTCCTTAGGATTTTTCCTCCTGAGAAGCTGAGAGGCCTCAGGAACAAAATGTAAACATTGATTATCTGCTGCTGTGGAATGCAACAGGTGGATCTGTGATTGGTCCATGTTGGATGTTTGTAATTAATGGCCAATCACAGCCCAGCTGCCTCAGACACAGAGCCCGAGCCACAAACCTTTGTTATCATTCTTTGCTATTCTATTCTTAGCCAGCCTTCTGATGAAATCTTTTCTTCTATTCTTTTAGTAGTATAGTTTTAATGTAATATATATCATAAAATAATAAATCAAGTCTTCTGAAACATGGAGTCATATCCTCGTCTCTTCCCCAATCCAAAAACCCCTGTGAACTGAAGGAGCACACTGAAGGAGCAAACTCTCCTTTCTTCTTTACAGGATACAGACTAAGCTACTTCTTGGTTTTCATCTCCCATTATCTGAACTGAACTCAGGGCTGATGAATGAGGAAGGCTTAAGTGTATCTAAGAGATGAAGCCTCTTGACTTCAGTGAAGCATAAATGGAATATGAATTACACAGTTGGGCACCCAGTTTTCTCTCCCAGGTGAAGGTCACACTCAGGGACAGTTTCTTTCTCTAGGACAAAGAAGAATAGAATAGAATAGAATAGAATAGAATAGAATAGAATAGAATAGAATAGAATAGAATAGAATAGAATAGAACATCTGAGGTGGAAGGGATCCACAATGATCATTGAAGTCCAGTTCCTGGCCCTGCACAGGACCAGGTGTTATTACATTTCTAAGAATCTCTAAAGCTTACATACTGTTTGTGAGAGAGAAATAAGAGGTAGGTGCCTGAAATCCACCAAAGTTGTATGTTGAACAGAATTCAGACGCTCCAAGCATGCCCCCAAATATCTCTAAATGCAGACTGGCTATGAAATATCAGTATTACCTTAAACTCAATTTTCTTTTTCTTTATTTATATTTTTTGCTTAAATTCTCTTTTAATAAATAAATACATACTGTTTAAATTTATTTCTATTAAAAGTGCAATGAAATTTGTTTTTACAGATATGAAAACTATAGAGCTATTTCACTGTATTTTTGCATAGAAGAACAAATTTTATTACGTCTTCATATTCATCAACTTATTTTGGTTAAAGAACAACATGACTACCATGACAGGGCAATATTTTAGAGAGGAGAACAAATGAAATAGGAAATTAAGTTCTTCTTGTACTGGAAGGGGAAATTAAATGAAAAAGCAGTTGTTAAACATTTTGGGTGACTTGCTGAAAGATTAATAAATTATGTTATTGTGTTCAGAACTTATATTTGCCATCTTAGTGTCTAAGTGGTTTTCCAGCTAAAACTTTGGAGTAAATAACCCTTCTGACTTTTGAATGACTCAAACACATAAGTTCTAAGCAACAAAGGTATTACATACTTTGTCAGTGCACATCATACACTTAAGTCTTCTCTCCAAAAGACACAAATTCAAGATTACATTTTATGCTTTGTTATTAGTCTACTTCATTCTCTTTATGTCACTAAGCCATAAGTTGGAAATGCTTGTTGTATCTGGAAGAAAACTATGTTCCTAGTTATTTTTGGTCCTTTGATATGAAAGGACTTATTCATTTAAACTAAGTATTTTATCATAGAGCTTGGAACATCAGTTAGGATTGGTACTGGGGTGAGGCTGGTAATTTTGCTTCTTATTAAAGTTTCCCAACACTTCTCATTATAAAGCCTGTTTTTCAGCTGCATATCGCTTTGCCAAACCTTAAATGTTTGGGCTGAAATTTTCCATGCCAGGTGTCTGCCTGAGGCAGAAATATTTCAGGAAGTTTCATCCAAAATGGTACAGCTGTTTCTGAGAATGAGGTTAAAGAAAATTTGTTCTTTACTAATGTTGAAAAAATACTGGCAACCTTTTCCTGGAGAAGTCCAAGTGGTTTTTATGCGGAAAGTAAAAGTTTGAAGTTTGGGGTGACAAGAAAATGGAGAGGGGGAAGCTGACTTTCTGTCTGTGATGTATGTCTGCATAGAAACTTTTGCATTTAAAATTTTCAAGAGTCAACTTTTTTAACATATTCAGCAGGGAATTGTAGGCTCGGTGTCTTGGACTCTAATCTCTGCTGAAGTGCCTTTACTTGTTTCTAATTCACACTTTCTGTGACTAAATGTAGCCAACAGGAAACATTACAGAAAGACTTATGAAGCACTCTAGGCTAGGTAAAGCAGAGCTTAAATTCAGGCATTATGTTTCCATGACCATAATGGAGGGGGTCCTCACTGGATGTGGCACAGCTCCTCTTTATACTTTCTGCTCATCCAAATGTACTTTCCTGAGGGAAGAAAACTAGAACTGAGGGAAGAAAACTAGAACTACAGGGGACAGCTTGAGTCTCCCTGGTGACTGTTTCTTCCATCCATGCAAGGTGTGGATACAGGAAGGGGCACTGAAAAAATTTTGGTGCTGGTAACTTGGACATGGAAAGCAGGAGCAGCTGGGGCTGTGTGTGGACACCCAGGTACACACTGGCAAGCCACAGGGTGAGGAAAACAGACCTGCCATGGAACCTGGGAGGGGATGTGGAGGTGTGGAAAGAAGGAGATATGGGGATGGAATCCATGCAAAAAGCAAGGTAAAGAGAACTACAGGAGAAATGTGGCAAAATTGGGAGGAATAGGGTGAGGGAAAAAAAAAAAGGAAATGGAAACAGAATACAATGAGAGCAGGGAAAGAAACTTGCTGAAGGGAAGGAGTTAGCAGGAGAGCTGAAAGACTCATTCTGAACATGGAGAACAGAAGAGGTGAGTGATGGAGATTAAGTATAGAGACAGGCCTGGAACAAAGGGAATCTTGGACTAGATGCCAAAAGGAGAAAAGAAAGTGGCATACAGGCATGGCAAATGGCACCAAACTCAGAAGGAGATAGAAAGAAATGGGATAAAAAGAGCTGTAGGTGCTCAGGAGTGTTTTCTTCTGAAGGAAATCCAGGTCCAGCCTGCAGATGGACTGATGGCTACTGCATCAGTGTGACAGTAAAATTCAAAGAGACAGGACATAAACTAAAGTACCATCACACAACCAATCTACTTAATCATTACTAATTACATTCCCTGAGAATTTTGGTCTCAATGAAAGTCTTGCAGACCATTCCCAGTTTAGGGCTAGCACAAGCCATAGACTGCTCTCAGTTGTTGCTATATATGAAGGCAACCTCCACAGAGGTAAAAGAATATTTGGTTACATGGGCACAAATTGTGCCATGCACACACCCAGAACCAGAGGATGGGCCTTGGTTCACATTATTTACTAATATAGACGTTGCCTAAAGCTATAACTGTACTGCTGAATGAAAAAGGGCCAGGGAATGACTCAAGTACTGAACTGCTGATTGCTCATGCAGATTAAGAGTTAGCTCACTCACAGTCTCCATTTTGGACCACTAATCCTAGGAAATATCTACTTCAGAGTGGTCTTCGGTGGCATGAATGTGAGCAACTCTGTGTCACTTTGTCTAGGGCACAAATCAGCAGGCTCTTTTACTCGGTGCTTCTCAAAATGAGTCCTCTGTCAAAAAATAAAATCAAACAAAAAAAAAGACAGATGAGTACAACGGTCACACTGTCAGAATGTACCAAGTAAAAATAATTACTGTTTTACAGATTCAATATTATGGTCCTGTTTTGACTAAAGGAGTTGGATTAATATGAGAAAGGCTTATGAAAATAAGAAGTAAAAACAAGGGCAATCCTAAATGTACATTTTAACAGACAAAACTGAGGCTCTATTTTTGCTAGGAACAGAGGAAATCAAGGCACATATCAACAGGTATTGTGCAATGACAAAGTATCCTTTCAGCCCTTGACAGCAAATTGCAGGTGACACTGTCCCAGGTTTTGTAAATTGTGACCTTAAATTATTGCTAAGGATATCAACACCTGCTTAGCTGCTCTTGTATTAAATCCAGGCAGAAGCTGTCAGAACTTCATTGCAGTGTAGGCAGGCCTATGCAGGAACTGAGGAGTGGTCTGTGCAGGCTTTTATGGCATATTAAATCAGTGTGGAAAACCTTCAGCCCACACTCCTCTTTTTGCCCACTGATATGAAGTATGTTTGGCAGATCAAAGCTAATATTAGGGGATGAATACCAATTTTTTTTTTAGTAGATTGGATCTCACAGACCTGGTGAAAAAATATATACTGTGTTCCTGAAAGCACAGGTACAGAAAAAAATGCCAGAGGGCATAGAGGAAATGATACATGTCAATACAAATAACTATCACTCTGGGTGAAATTCCAGTCCATGAACTTCATTAATTTGGTGGTAGCTTGCCAGATTGCAAATCCCACCAACAGAAATGTAATAAGCAATAAAACAGAGAATTCAGTCACTCTCTGCTGAGCTTCTCTTCTTCTTTGTTTCCCCTATTCCTTTAAGCCACAGTGAACCTACATAACTTTATTCTCATCCTGAGCTGTTATCATGAAGTCTCACCTTATATCATAAGGATAATAGACAAAATGCACAACCTTTTGAAGATTTCAGCAATACTCAAAAAAAAAAAATTAATGCTACACTTAATACAGCTACCAGCCAAGATCAGTCATTCAAATATGTAAGTACAAAACTATACGCATTGTGATTCATGAAAGCCACACCAAACCTAGAATAAAATAATAAAAACATATGTGTATCTATTTAAAATTTGGTGCGAGCTAAGGCTCCCCACTGATCATCTCAGGGGGAAAATACATGCTGGCAGTTGGCAGAGTAAAAGGAAAGTCATGGAGGTTGAGAAAATAAATACATAAGTGTTGTTTAGATGATATGCAAAAGTCAGCTTGTTGTTCACTTGCTTTCCATGGCTTGCACTAGCAAGATAAGCAGGCTAACAACCACAGCATTAAATTAAACAGATATATCATGGCAATAATATGAGTGTTTGAAAGTTTACTTTGCCATAGCCCTAAAATAGATTCTTCATAATAGACTAAATGTATAACTTACTAAATATTTCCAGTCACCTGGTCCTGGCTGCTAAGACTTTCAAAGGAAAATTATTAATATTATCAAGAAAAACAACACAATAAAAGTTTCAAACAATTAGAACTTTTAAAAATCCATTTACCAAAAAGGCCATTTACCAAAGAGAAAAAGGACCTTGTGGTTCATCAGGTTCATTTTCCTGCTGTTGCAGACATCCATATCATAGGATATCCTTCATGAACTTATGAAGTTGCATTTAAAGAATGTTGTTTGTTTATTCAGTTCTGGAGCTTCAGTATTCTAGCAGCTAAAACCTTTCCTCTGATTTGCACATATTTCTGGTTATTTTACATACATCTAGTTTTCATATGAACATTGGCCCTCATCATAGCTTTTTGACTTTTTGGCAATAAGCCTTTAAGACATTTAGAGACAGTAATGAAATCCTCATCCCAGTCTTCATTTCAGTAATTTAAATACCATGTCTATTCAGTTTCCTTTCAGAAACTGCATTTCCCCAGCTATCTTGTCTTTCCTGCCTCCTTGTTTCAGCTTAACACATTTCTAAACATATGGATGGTCAAAACTGTAAGTAATGTGAAGAAGGCCCCACCAAAACCCCATCTGAGGCTGTATCTCTGATATATTTTATGTGTCATATGCCTTTTCCAGTACTGGATCACATTGCTGAGATTAATTGGCACATCCTGCCTTCCCTCTCGGGAAGACATCTTGCAGATTTTAACAGGAATTATTAGAATCCTTTTCCTTCAGGTTTGTCAGTCTGTCAGCTCTGCCTGTATCATTTAACTGTGTTGCCAATGGCTCATTTTTTATCGGACTCACTTTAGCAACAAAGCACAAATTAAAAGATTAAATAAAACCACTCTCAAGCATGATATTTCTTATACTTCTTGAGGTATACATTTTTGAGGTAAATACATTTTTTCCCTTTTCAACACTACAGGTTTAATTTCCTTAACTGATCCCTCCCCAAATTCTTAACTTTACTCCTTTATCTCTGACAGTTTAACCACATCCTCCCTAACTTAGTCCACATACTACTGTTCTCATTCTTCTTCCCTGTTTCTTTCTGTGCACATTTCTGTTCTCTTATATACCTTTATCCATAGACTTGTATCTAAATTAGGTGTTGATTTTCTGCAATTCTATTTCAGCTTTTTCTCATTATTTTGACAGATATTGAACATATCTAGTTATCAATTCAGATATTTTACCCCAAGTTATTAATACTGAACAGTCACAGAATCACAGAATATCCAGAATTGGAAGGGACCCACAAGGATCAAGTCCAACTCCTGGACCTGCATTGGACAGCCCCAAGAATCACGTTTTTGAAAGTATTGTTCAAACACTTCTTGCACACTGTCAGGTTTGATGCTGTAACCACTTTCCTGAGGAGCCTGTTCCAGAGCTCAGCAACTCTCAGGGTGAAGAACATTTTCCTGATATCCAACCTAAACCTCCCCTGACACAGTTTTGTGCCCTTCCTATTGGTCCTATCACTGGTCACCAGGAAGAAGGGATAGGTGCCTCCCCTGACCACCATGAGATTCCCCCACAGCCCCCTCTTCTCCAGGCTGAACAAACCAAGTGACCTCAGCTGCTCTTCATACAGCTTCTCCTTCACCATTCTAATGGCTCTTCTCTCAATGATCTCTAATAGGTTAGTATCCTCATCTATGTTACTCTTTGTGAGGTGACCATCCTCATCAAGAAACTGGCCGATGTAATCTCTGGACTGTCTTTTGCTATTAACATTCTTTTAAAAAGTTATTTTTATTGTCCCCCACAATACTGGCCAGCTTCAACTTTAATTAAGCTCTGGCCACATGAATTTTCTCTGCACAGATTTGAACACCATCTAATCTCAAAAACTAGCCTTTTTATTCCTTGATCATCATTACTGTGGTGTTACAATGGGAAAGTAACAGGATTGTGAAAAGGTTACCATTTTCTGAGCTAGGAACAGAACTGGAGATCGTGAAAATAATGAAAAATGTATAGTTTCACCCTATCCCATACCTGACTACAGAAACTAGAATGCCTTAGCTATGCTACCTTTAAGCTATTCAGTACCATCTAGAGCTTTGTTTTAGGTTTGGGGTTGGTTTTTTTTTTTCTTTTCTCATTTGGGGAATTATTTATTTACATATTTATTTATTGTTGGCTGTTTGGCTTTTGGCAATGTCTAGCTGGCAAATGTTGTCATTCTATTGGCATTTCATCTGCTTAGATTTCATCTATGCAACAAACCAGTGAGCTATGCTACTCAGGAGGGGTTACCACTATTTTTTCTAGTGGCTACAGAAACACTCAACCATACTACATTTCAGTGGTAAACACAGCTGTAATCACTCTATTTTTTATCTAAGAAACAGGAATGTGGAATGAAATATAAAGTTATTAATACAGGATTAATTGTAGAAAATGTACAATGCAATGCAACATAATAATAAAGCAAAACAACCCCTAAAGAATACATTTAATAATTTCTATGTCTTCCAGTTTATGTGTGATCAGACTTACTTTCAAAATGAGCAAAAACATCATTCTTTGAGTTCAATCCCATATGCCAAATTTCAGTCCAGAATGATTTTTTTACAACTAAGTTATAAATTCCTGAAAACAGGGGGAAATAATGGAAACACTGACTACAATATCATAAATAAAAGCCTTCCTCTGAAGGATTTCCAAGATTTCCAGTTCATAAGAAGTTTAATGTTTCAATTGAGACTTACACCAAACTTCAAATAATGACATACTACAAATTTGTACTTTAAGCAGTACAAATAAAGTAAATTTATTCATGATGTATTACTGGTAACTGTTTATGTCCCAGAAGTGAAAAACACGAAGCTCAAAGACAGCATAATAGCCTATATCCTGTAAAACCACACATTTATTTCCAAAATTTCACTACAGCCAGAACTCAACCAATGCCATACTCTTACCAGTAAGAATGTTTCTATTGTAAAATAAATAGTATCTTTTTCATATTACTGAGGATTTTTTTTGTGTGCATTTTGCATTTAATTTTTCTCCCATAAGATAATTTTGTATAAATTTATTCTTTTTTCCCTTAGCCTCAACCCACAGAAACAGCTGTTCAATTTGTGTTTTCCTGTGTTTAAAGGACTGTACTTACTGAACAAATACAGTCATCATGTGGGACAACTTGTATACTTGTTTCTGTTCTGGAACTGCTCTTTTCTCTCAGGTTAAGTAGGGTACATGATCTAGTCACTAGTAACAGTTTTCTGAAATTTTTAATTTTCATCCACTACTGCAAGGCAGGCCTTAATAATTAACATGCAGATGTCACTAGTTCTATTGATTTTCTGTTGAGTGGGAGTTCAATTTCTCTCTTGTTTTGGTAACATCTAAACCAATATTGTATTGATCCTATACTGTTAGCCCTATGTGATTTGGTACTATTCACATTATGCCCTGCTACTCTTACCAGTATCACACTACATTTGGTTCAACTAAAGTAAAAGTAATATGAAGAATTTGCAGCTTTGGACTTGAAAACAAAAACTCTGAACTATTCTGCCTTTGGCAAGACAGTGCTTAAATTTGTCTGTTGTAACAATAAGGCTGTTTTAAGGTGTCAGTAAAGAAAAGGCAAACCACAGCCCAGTTCCCCATACTGCATAGAAGTGTTAAAGTTGGAAAAGCTCTCTAAGACCATCAAATCCCACCATAAACCAGCACCACCATGTTCACCTCTAAGCTATGTTACCAAATGCCACAGCCACACGTGTTTTAAACACTTCCACCACTTTCCTGAGTATGCTGTTCAAATGCCTAACCACCTTTCACTGAAGAAACTTTTTCTAATGTCCAGTCTAAACTTCCCCTGACACTGCTTGAGGCCATTTCCTCTTGTCTTGTCACTTCTTTCTCCTTCTTCAAACACTCGCCATGGAGAGAAAGCCAGTTAATTCTGAACATACTGACAAGACAGGAAACCCAGAGCAACAAGATTCTAATCATGAGCACTTCAGCTAAATATCTAAAAAAGGTGGAGTGACCTTGAGCTCACTGAACTCAAGTGGGTGATTAGAGAGGCACTAGAGCAGCTTCCGAGGAGTGTCCCAACATTAAGAAGGTATTTCAACTCAGTGGTTAAACAAACCATGCTGGAATGCCAGCTGCCCTTTAGCTTCTCATTACTCTATCTTTCTCTATTTCCATTTCAAGCCCCCAAAAACATTCATACTGTCATGACTGATTGTCATTGTGAGAAAACTGACTATCCTTATGCTGAAAGGTGTTTCACAACAGCATATTTGGAAACAAAATGAAGTGGTCTGAATAGAAATCCAATGTACTTGGAGTCAGCTGGAGATTCCTTTTTTCCATATTTTTTCCTTTCAGCATTTCAAAATTAAATGTAACCATTTTCCCTTGAGATGTACAATGATTCTTTATTGTTATTCATTGCCTTTTATCAGGATCTTCAAGCAGTTTAAAGAAATCAGCATTTTCTAACATTCCTGAGGTGTGCAGGGAGGATTTTCAGAATTCTGGCAGATATCTTTCATGTTTATCACTAGAGGAGATGACCAAGTCAAAAACCCTATGTTTTTGACTTGGTCATCTGTCTTAGGTCATCACCAATATTGCAGAAGAACAGAACAAGATATGAATCTGTGCCTCAACTGTCACATTTACAGCTCAGTTTATTAAGGAGCACATACCTTCATTGCAATTTAATCTAGTATTCTGTACAGCAAACCATAGCAACTGGCACATGGCTCATATCCTATCCTTCCTTGCCTCCTGTTGGAGAAGTAATCCTCTGAAAAGAGATAGCAAAGACATTGGGGCGCTGTAATGTTTTAAGCTACAACAGCTAAATCTGCCAGTACTTAATCTCTCAGTGCCCACATTGAGTTTGGTGGGGTTTGGATTAGCCTTAAATAAGGAAACTACAGTAAAGGGAATTTATTTCATCTTTCTGAGGTCACACAGAAGTTGATGTAAAACAAAGGAAGAATCGCCAGAATAAGAAATTGCAAAGGTAGTAGTTAAGCAACCATTTACTTTCCAACTATATGAAGAAAACATTTTCTAAACAGTATAATATTTATACTGAAATGGTTAAAATTTTCTTTTTTACTACACACAAAGGTAAACTTTGCCCCTTAGTTAATAGGATCACTAACAATTGAGTTAATCACAATATATGTCCCTTTTTTTTCAAACACAGAGAAGTTATGCGCAGCAAGGAAAGAGTAAAAATCACAGCTGATTTTGGCCAAAGCTTAAATTTCTAACTGAAAGCTGAAGCACTGAAACCTACCCTTTCACGAGGATTTATCTTCTGCAACAAAAGCAAAATTCTCCACTTTTAGCACTACGCCCTTCCCAAGTAATTTATAGAGTAAACATACCTTACTTTATTTCTACTAAAATATTTGCATTCAAAATATACTTATTTTATTCTAAATTAAGCCGTATGCTGATGGCGATTAAGAAAAAATTCCTTCTCCAGCATTGAAATAGATGAAAGCGAACGTTCATGTATATAAATAACTGTAGAGCTGCTTTTTCTCCAGCTGATCATTTCTTCCTATGTAGATCTGCTATTCTGCTTCTGAGAATATAACTTATTGACAACACTAAAGGGATAAAAAAGAAAAGATATCTTTCAGCAAGAGCCTCCTCTTTGCCAAACATCTCAGGGTTTGTCTCCAAGGGCTTTAAAAGAAAGGAAAGAATGAACAACGGAAACCATAAAGCATGCATTACTGCTATCATCTAATTGCTGAATGAATAGCACAGTTGTTTAGTCTGATTGCACTAAGCTAGTTACCCACTGCAAGCCTCATTGACAAAAAGGGAATCTACACAAATTATAGGGAAATTCAAGCACTAAAGGAATGTTTTGGTTCAGAGGTTTGCAGGGACTATTGGCTTTGGTTCCTGGCATAGTTTGCCTTTGCCATATGAACTCTGTTGGGCTGGGTCAGCCCAAAGCTTTCCAAAAAGCCTGAGAAGAGGACAGTCTTCCTTGTCATCTGTATCCCATAAATAAATTAAAGTGATGTTCTCCAGTTAGAGTTTGTTTCTTGGCAGGCTAATCGGCAATCAGAGAAAGAAAAGCTCTTCATTTGTGGACTCTAACTAAAGGAAGGAAGTTTTTGAATGTGTATTCACCAGAGACCAAAATATTAAAAAGTGGAAGAGGAAAAACATATGTTGCAGTCCCCCAAAAAATAAATGGATAAAAAAATTGCATTAGAAACATGCCCTCAGTTGACGATATTCTAAAACAAAGCATTCCTTTAAAAGGAGCAGGCAAAATAGTTTTACCACTACCACATTATTACAGCTTAAGAACAGGTTTTTCAGGCATTTTTTTTACGAATTTATACCCTCTATACAGAAATAGCAAAAAAATGAAACAATCTTAATATGCCAGGTTCCAGTGGGCTTGCATTCTCCCTCTTAGCATATTGCAAAATGTATGTATGCAGAATGACAGGGATATGGATCACACTTCCCTGCTATTTTTATGACATCACAACCAATTGCAGCACATATGAGCAGTGACATGAGTAGATTCAGCACACTTTTCTGAGTACTCTATTTCAGTCAGAAAAGACATTGCAGCTCACAGCAGCTACACTTCTCCTTTTGCAGCCTACGGCAAAACTCCATCAGACTCTCTTTCCATGTAACTACCAGCACTCAGGCTCCTCTCTCACATACTCAGACTCTTTCTTTCAAATTGTCTTGCACTTCTTGTGTTACTGAGGTGAACTTTCTATAGCTATTAATTTCTTATTAGTTAAATAGCTAAATCTCTATGAAACCTTATTATACCCAGCAAAATAAACAGATCTCCTTTTTTTTTCTTTTTTTTTTCCTACACTGAATGATTACAAAATAAAATTAAAGTAGGAAAATGGTAAGAGGATGCACTTAGAGGCAGCATTTTTCTAGATGGACTTCTGGGATTCTCTGATATTTGTAGAAAGCCTTAACACTCTGCCCCCAGATCACACAATTCCCTGTTCTGGGGACACCCTGTGCCTTGCACAGCTGGTGTGGGACTCTACTCTCCATTGTCCAGACCAGAGATATCTGTGTTACTGAAGCTGCAGAGTGGCAGGTGACACAGGAACTTCACTAAGTTCACATGAGTCACACAAAACAAATATCAGAAACGCTTAATGGTTATTGACTAATAATGCATAATAATAAAAAAAAATCTTCTTCTAGCATGACTTCCTGTGTCTGGAAAATGAGTATAAGCTTTGCCAGTGAAAGACCTGTTTAGCTGCAGCTCCAGAATAGCCACAGTAGCCACATCAGCAAGCCATTCTAAATACCAGCAAGCTTTGAGAGCTGTTTTGACATCTCTATCAACCACTGTAACATACCTCTAGGGATAAGTATTATTTGAATATTAGCTGCATTGTATTTGGAAATGTTTTATCATCTCAAATTTGGAGCCTCTTTAAACTACATTATAAAATGCATTAAAGAAAACTGAGAATTAAACCAAATTTAGATCCTATTAAATTCAAGTTAATGGAAAATGCACTACTGGCTTTACGCAGATCCCAAGGAGACCGCAGATGTCTCATTTTCTTTCCAAACTCTATTGTTAAAATCTAGTTTCTCTTTATTCCCACAAACCAGAAAAAACAATCAAAGTATAATGATTATAACCAGGAACTGACTTTACGAACACAATGAATATACAACTACAGAGTTTTACTTTCCTATGTTTCTATTCACTGTTTTTTGCAGTTATATTCATGTCAGTTCTCCCCTCTATATCCAGTTGAGACAACTCTAATTTAAATATTAATATCCACCAGAATCTTTCTATGTAAATTGTTTGTCTTTGAAATTACCTTGCTCATTCAAACAGAGTTTCAATGGGATAGGAAAGCATGGCTGTGAAGGGTCAGGTATGGAAATTGAAAGCAATTAATTGTAAGTTCTGCACATATTCTGCACTTAACGAGGAAGAATTAATAATTAATCTTAAGTTTTTGGCAAGATACAATCTAGGCAAGAGCTTAATGCATTTGAACCACTGCTCCTCATCTTGGAACAGGAAATTGGATTTCTGTTTCTCTCTGGCTGACACTGTGGAGTCAATAATATTTCTCAGGGAACTAAAAGAAGTGCTGGTGATGCTGATGTTTTCAAGAGAAGGGTCTGATGCAGACAATCATGGTTAGGATATATCTCCTGTGCTGCATGACATCATTTCCTCATGTGTATATTCTAACAGTTGCCTGACTTTATCCCTCAGTAGTTTGAGGTTAGCAGCTTCTTTAACATGCCCTGGTTCATGATCCCAAAAGTTTGAGGCTGAAAGAAAGGATGTTTTCTGAAGGGTTTTCTGTGCCTCTTACAGAAGCTCTGAGTAACATTTTGTACTGTCTTCATGAAAGGCTGCTTGGTACCTTGGGATATATTTCTCAGTCTCAAAATCACTGGACCCTGCTAAAACCCTTTTGCTCAAAATCCTCTACCAAATATTGAACCGCAGTGTTTGACTGAAGGTTAGTTTTACCTTCCCATGGTGAAAGCAAGAAACACAATGCTTTGCATCCACAGTGGCAGTAGAATTACTATTGCCTTACCCTGGCAACCTGCCTCCCAAAAGAAAAGAGAGACAGAAAACTGCATGTCTGTGGAAGGAGTGAGAGGTGGAGTTCTCGGTAATTCCATCATCTCTTTTGTCCTCCTGATAGCTCCTCTGGGATGGCTCCATCTCCTGAATCTCCTTCCTCCTCAACCTCCTGTTTATATGAATGTGCTACACAGGAATTAAGGAGGGAAAAATCCCATGATGACTAGCAAGGAAAGGCTTCTAGGCTTGCACATAGTGGCAGGGATCACCATTGCCTCAATGCTTCAATTTGTGTGCCAGTCTGACTCTGCTATAGTACCCAACTTCAGTTTTTTCCTCCCCATGTTTGCATTCCCATTTCAATGGTGAATAAAATGCTTCTCAGAGTAACCAAAGTAGATCAGCAGCACAACCATGACAGAAGAAGAAACATCACTTCAGTCTCTATTACGTCACATAACGAAAAAGCCCCTTTTTTACATGGACTGAGCGTCACATGAAAACTCACTTTGGTAGAATACTAGGAATATCACCCCTTGCACATGATTTTACACACAAATATCCTTTCCAGTAAACCCTTTTGCTATTCAAATTCATCTGAAAATCCTGAGTTATTACTTTGTAGTATACCATGTTTTGCAGAATACCGTATTTTCTAGAATATTCTCACGTTCTCACATTTCTCACATTTTTTTGTATAAAAAGGAACAATTACAGAGTATGTACAGTCCAGAATTTTCACAGAACAAGGTTTCTAATTGCTAGCTGAGCTACAGAAAGGAATATATCAGTGACAATTTTGATAGTTAGTTAAGTGCTAGTCAAATTTATAAACTCTGGGATACAGAATTAAAAATCAATACATTAAACTTGATACTTTCCAAATCTTCAGAGAGCTTGTGCTTCTAGTTCTGTGTGAAAATTAAAGAGAAGACCTTATTAAGTCAAACATATCTTTTACCTAATTGTATTCATTCATATCTGTTAGTAAGATATTTAGTCTTTTTGTTGAGGCCTATGACCAAAAAACCCCAGCAGCATCACCTGAAAACAGCAAAAGAGTCAAAATTTCCTGTCTCAGCAGTTAAAGACCTAATTTTGACAGTCCATTTCTGAAGAGCAATGTGACTTGGGCCTGTAAACTAATCTCTGGCACCTCCATTGTCTGACATGTTTAGTGTTTTCTCCTTCTAGACTCCTTTGAGACTTACAAACAACAAAAGGTGTAGCATGTATGTTAGTTATTATAGATTTAGATTTATAAATAGAATCACCAACAGAAAAATTCAAGTATTTTGGTTTTTCTAGTTAGTGCTTGTATTCCAACCTGAAATTATCCAGGGCCACATTTGTCCAAGATGGTACCTCATATTTTGCACATGAAAATGACTCCATGATGATAGAACAGATATATTCATGTCCTAAATATGAAGAATTGCATTTATCTAACTGATTCAGCTCTCAGTGTTGAGTTTGGGAGTAACAAAACCAATATAAACTTAGTTCATAGTTCAGTAATTAATTGTTTGGAAACAATTCATTGTAAATAGTTTTGTATTTATAGCTACTATGAAACAATGAAGATAACATCTGAGAAGGCTCCAAGTGAAGCAGGAAGACGCTGCAAAGGATGTGCCATTGTCATTATTAATAAAGCTTCTGTCTGACTGCAGCACAAGGTGAGAGATTGGTATCAGCTGTGTCCCTGGAGGGATGAGACAATGCAGAGCTGTAGTGAGAAGAGTAAGACACCCTTCTGAGACAGTGTACGTGGAGGATGAAGCGTCTCCATGGTTCGTTCAGTTCCATTTGCACAAATGTCATGGCAAAAATTACCTTCACTGTTCATTTATAAAAACCCTGCACAGAATGTCTATAATTTTGTATGGATTCCCAGAACAGATCTTTTGGCCAAAATGTATTTATTCATTGTCAGAAGAAATGCTTCGTTTCCTTGTACATTAACACTACAAGCTTGCATTGTGACTTCGTTAATGAAGGTAAAAATGCTTTTTCATGCAGATACACTGGACGATAAATTCTGAGTAATTTGCAATCCCTTCAAAAAACATCTACGACTGCATTAAAGAATGTTCTTATAGGACAAAACAACAATAAATAAACCAAAAATAGCAAGGCTGATGAGTATCTTTTCCTGATTTTCCAAAAATGGGAAGATAAGTGAAACTAAACCGGATGACAAAACCATTACTATTTCTGAGAATAAACTGCAGTCTAGCCCCAATATGTAGAAGCGGAAATTGCTATTGCTGTGAGTATACATTTTTTTACTCTTTGTATAAACAAGCCTTAAAGAGAGACAGGATGTGAGCACACCCATCCTCTGGCGAGTACACTAAATCATCATGCTTTTTTTTTTTTTTGTTCTAGATCAATAAATCTCAAATTCTCTAGACAAATAAATACAATAGGGAGGCTAGAAATGAGCTCTTAGGGGTGGCAGTTTCTTAATCCAACACAGTATAGCCAAACCAGAAAAACTCACTGTTTGTTCAGTTTTTTTCTCCAAGGTCACCCATGCTCTGTCTACTGTGTCAAAATAAGGAGAGATCTCTGGTTTTATTGGCATTAACTTGCACCCAGATTCGTAGAGTGTCATCCTTGCTATAGCACATGTATTTTGGAAAGGTTTGCATAGTTAGGAACAGAGCCAAAGAACTAGTGCAGACAATCAGGGGTTAATTTGAGATAGGATTGTTAAGGAATAACTGCTCTGAATATGTAATAATAATGATTATAAACAAAAAAGGAACTAATCATTTGATGTGTGCTTTGTCTATAAATACCAATCCAATAAAGTCATGTTTCAAAGGCTAAAACAAGCCTGATTTATCATTCAGTCTTCTATACAACCCTCTCACAGAAGCCTATAATTCCCTGAAATATAAATATTTATACATAAATATATAGATACATGTATTGACTTGCAACAAAGCATTCAGTTCTTCAATTTTGGCAATCCTTTGTTTGGCTGCAAAGAAATAATGTTTGTTCTTCTGAAAGTACATGCTAAAGATAAAGTATGGTACAAAAACTGACAACATCTACATGAGAAAAAGATTTGAAAGGACAATTTTTTTAAAAAGAGCATATGGAAATAAGCTGTTTGTACACACTATAATGCGTATTGCAGTGTACATCTTATTTGAGTTTTTCCATTGCAAGGTACCTTCTCTTCCCATTTGACATACCTAACTTATAATTTACAGAAAACATACTTATCAATATCTTACGTGACATTCAAACAAGAATTACTATATCAAAATTCTTGATTAGCATGGCAGGGGCTGTCTCATATGACAGGTTATAAAAAATCCTGGTATCTTGTCTTATTCTGCTCTCCTATTCCTGTTCCTCCTTCTCCTTAAATTATCAGTTATTATCATCAATCATCTTGCCTTCACTATGCTTCCAAAGTCCCCATTCCTGTGGTTCATCCTCCCTACTGCACGCTCAGTCTTCCTGTGGCCAAATTCACTTCCCTCCCTTCTCTTGCATTTCTCCAAGACATCCCAAACTCCCTCCTCCCTACACACCATCACAGCCCAGTCAGCTCTTTAATCCCTTCTTTCCCAACTCTCAGCCTTTAATTGACCTTCCTATAGGAACTGTTGCCAGCCACCACTTCCCCTTCCCTCTCCTTCTCTGCCTCTTTTGCTGGTCAATCTGGGTGGGAGAGGAGGAGCAGGAGATGAAAATGGGAGACAGCCTGTCTCCCTGCCAGGTGGCCGTGTGGAGGCACGGGGCTGTGTGGTGCCGGTGGTGGGGGCTGGAAATCTGCTGAACACATGAGAAGCTGGGAACACTCGAGAAAGGAGGAGATCAAGAAGGGGGCCAAATGTAGACATCATCAGTGCACACCATTTGGCAAACTCGTAGATGCTAAAAATTGAAAAGCAGGGGGAGGAAGCTAAGTTCCTGCTAAGTCATCTTGTGCAAAATATGTGTCAATCACCGCCTGATTCTAAATCACTACCTGATCCTAACAGTAGCATTTTGGAGCTTTGCATTTAGTTCTCCACACTCCAAGAGAACCCAGGCCCATGAAATAAGCATATTCTTATAATAATATATATACATTTACTTTAATACATTGTGGTTAGCTCTTTAAATTTCTGAAAAGTTTTTTACCTACCTGTCACTGAAAATTACACTGTGTCCTTTTCCTCTAACTGAAACATAACAGGCCTAAGAGGATTGAGAGTCAGTTTTCAGGTTTATTTATTATTCTTTTTGATGAGAGGTGGTTTGAAATGAAATAACTTCTGACAAGCTCTTTCCTTTTCATTTGTTCTTATTTGGTGAGGGTGAGGGAGGTGGGGGTTGAAATCTGCATCAGTAGATTTTGTTTTGACAGCAAAAACTCTTTCCCCAAATGAAAAAGAAGGATGATGGAAATAAAGATAGTCTCACATGTGTGGACAGACCATACAGTTATCAAGAATTATTCCATATGCAGAAGTAACATATCAATGAACTAATTTGTTAACTGGCACCCAGTCAAACCTCGGAGCCACCCAAGGTAGGAAAAAATATAGCGAACTTGTGGATTCTTAGGCAATCTTGCTTTGTTTTTCTTTCAATCAGAGGAAAGTCCTTTCAAAACCACTTCATTTGTCTGCTACATGTATTCATATTCTCTTTTGATATTCATTTAGTTGCATAGCAAAGAATTTCATGCTCAGCCATAGCAAAACGGGTATAGACAAGCTCAGCAGGACTTTCCATGTTGTGCTGTCAACACTGCACAATGCCAGCCCTTTTTAAAATACAAACTTTATGCAGAAAAAAGTTCTGACTTTTGGATCAATTGATAGCTAGTGATATCACCTGAATTGCAACCTTTACATTACTTTATAAGGTTGATGGCTTGCAGAAACACTGATTCTGGGGTTGGAAATACCATGAATATAAATGTGTGAAATACATTAATTTCTATCAATTATTAATCCCAGAGCTATGATTTTGAGATATTCTTATATATTTTAATTAAATACTTTTGAACCTATCACATCCCTCCACATACTTCTCCTTAGATAGGTAATTGTTTGACACAGATGATTAATTCAGTAAAATACAGATCCAAAAAAAAATTCTTGAGTGTGAAATCCTGAAGGATATGATTTGCTGCGCAGCACCTTTGTCAAAAAGGGTTTATTTCTCAACATTCCCTAAATATTTTCTGAAATAAAAAACTCAAAACCAAACTAATAGATAATTTGACCAAAGTGTAACTCTTTTGCACAAAAGAATAGATCACTCCTCCCACTTACATTAAAGCAAGAGATTTGCCATGATGTTCAAAAGAGCTTTGGTGGATTGTTGGTGAATATATTTGTGATTGCTGTGTGCTTGCTACTGAAGAGCACTTGCAGCTCAAAAATGTTCCTCATAATATTTACTGCCCAGCATGTGCTCATAAGTGTCAGTAAGAAAACCTTTTCTGCTATCACAGGTACAAATTAATTCTTGATTACCATCTAAGTACAAAAATGAAAAGGAACTATGCACATTAGATAACATAACATTTGAAAAGGTCAGTAGAAAATACAAAGAATGGTAAACTTCAAAAAAAAGCAGCTGAACCTTAGACTAAGTATGACTGTAAGAGACAGGTTAAGTCCTACAGCCATAGGATACCAAAAATAAACAGATGCTGCTCAAAGCCTGGTTTGAATGGACTGAGTAGCCTTATCCCCTCTGTAGTGGACAAACATCCCCCCCTCTCTGAAGGAAAATGTGTGTAATTTCAAGCAAAGAAATTCTGAAATTCTGGAGAAAGACATTTTCCTAAAACATTGTAAGGGTGGTAATACCTGTGAATGCTTTCCATTGTATATCCCAGTGCCATGAATGACTACACAAACAGGAAATTGCTGAGGACAGGTAATGCTACCATGTGTACTTTTCCTTTCCCAAAAGAATTATGGAAACTATCCTGTCCATTACATAGACCCCATATCAATATTTATTTTTCTCACAATAATACAGTTTTCTTATGCCAATGCATAATTTTAAGATCACTGATTGCAAGAGCTTACTAGGCCACTTTCCCGACGTTCAAAAAGCACAATTACATCCATCAAAGATGTGTTTCTCAACTTTCTTTAAAAGGAAATAAAATAATTTTAAATTTTGAGATGTATGATCTGCCTCTAAATCAAATTTGCTTGATTAAAAATAACTGGATGCTGTAAAATTCCTACATCTTAAGTTGAAAACCTTAATTATTGCATTTTATGTTTCTAATAGAAATTAGTATAAGGCAAGGTATTGAAATATATTTTAAACTTTTTCTTCTGCACATAATTGTGCTGGCTAAGCCATGCTAGTGAAAAAATCATACAGACATGAAAAAGAAGTATGAAAAGGAACTTAACTCTGTTGGGTTTTTTTTAATTCAGATCAAAATTTCAAAAAATGACAAAAACAAACAAAATCAAAGCATAGCTAATACTAAAACCCCCACAAATCCAAAAAAACCAAGAACAGAATTTATTATTTCTATAAAACAGAAGATCACAGACATTTGGAGCTTTGGATGTGCCGGATGGAGGAAATATAACAGGGCAGATGGAAATTTGGACAGGCTAGATTTTGAAGCTGACATTTGATGAGGTGAAGTCACTGAGAAACAGAATTGTCATGAAAAGTCTCATAATATCACATGCTAACCCACATCCAGTGTCTATGTCTATACTGATAAATAAAACAGGGCCAGAGACAAATACAAAATGTGACTGTTTTTGGGGGTAGTCCCTGGAACAAATTAGACCCAGAAATCTGCCACATATTGACTCAGAAACAGTTGTTTGGAGAGATCCTCCAAGAGCCTGGGACTGAGCCAATAGTTAAGCAGTGTCTACAATAAAGTATCCAAAACTCTACTTCCCTCCCTTCCTTTATTTAGTACACAATGGCAATTTGTACCATCTACCCAAATATTGTTAATGGTGGGAAGTGGTTATAATATATCATCCCTAGGATATAGATACAATGGAGTGTAATGAAGGATTTCTTTGAGATTCTAGAGCCTAGAAGACAGTGCTATGTCATAGACAGTTTCAGCTGTCATTTCTGTTGGTTGCTGTTGATGCAGCAAATGATGCAGTATGGCTATGCACTTAAAGTCAAGATCTCCTGTAGCCTTCTGGCCAAACCTTGTGATTGTTAGTTTCTCATTTCAGCTGGACAAGTGCCACATTTGTCTACTTCAGTTTTGAAAAAGTTCCACCAGCCACATTAGCAAGGTATTGGAGGACATTTATAGAAGCATAATTAGATAGTCTCTCATTTCCTTCCTTCTCTCCTGCTTCTCTGATTGCCCATGCCAGCAAAGTAAAGAAAGCATTTTCACAATGATTTTAGATTGCAAACAGACAGGACTAAAGACCTTTTCCTAAAGCTCTCCATATATAGTCCCTAAACCAAAACTTTCTTGTTCCTGTTCATTTCAAGACCTTTTCATAACAAGGTTTTAATCCTTCATTGCTGGCTTGATGCCCTGGGATAGGGATCTAGAAGTTCATGTAGGATGTCGGGCTTTTGTTAGATGGAACAGCTTTCCTAAATTGAAGATTTAAAGTGGAGGCTCTGCCATGTCACTGAGAGATCCATCTTGTGCAACACAAAGGCACTAGTTTTGAAACAATGCCATAGGAACAGCATCTTGTGCCAGACACTACATTTATTCTGGGTTACTTGAGCAGAAGTAATGAGAAGCGTTAAAGCAAAGTTTACATAATGAAATGCAATATCAAACACTCTATGGACATTAGTGAGGAGAGTAGAGATTGAGTTGTTTTGAACAAAACTTAGTCTGCTTCTTCAGAATGGAAAATTACTAGCAGACTGCAAAATTACCCTCTCCCCAATTTTAATGTTACTTTTGACCTAATATAAATATGTTTGATTGTGGCTCATTTTGACAAAATGACAAAAATATCTTCTAAAATGTTTGCTATATTCTTTTTAGTAACTCTTACTCAGCAACCTGATCTTAGAGAGGCCTGTAAAATATATATAGCCATTCCATAAGATGAGGAAAATACATGATGAAATAAAAATGCATATCATCCACAGAGCAGAGTATCAACAGAAACCAACAATACAAGATAGCAAAATTAGATAGCGTCTTTTGAAAATTATATTCTGATTAACACCTTATACAAAGAACAAGGCTAAACACCTTTGTCTCCTTAGGGAACCTGTTTTGCATGGAAATGGGCTCAGATCTCCCTTAAACAAAGTGCTTTTAACCCATGTCATGACTTCTGGTGAGGAATTCATGCCTGAAGGGAGTCAATGCCAGCAAGTTCACATCAAAGAATCTGGAGGGCAAAAAGCAGAATTCAGAGCCTCTGTGACCTATATGCACTTTCTATGGAAGGCCCCATAACCCACCTATGTAAAGAGCTACCCCAGGAACCCCAAAACTGCTTCCCATAAAGCTTGCTCAAGCCTAATTAGCCTTGAACCAGGGAGAAGTTCCTTATATTTTTACCATTTTCTGCTACATGTGGCAGTAGTATAGCCATATGGAGAATATTACCTAAGCAAGGTAATTTATACATGGTACAAGAAGGGTACAAGAAGGATGACAGTCAAAGCAGAGAGGACTGGACCTGTTCCAGAGGGAGGCAGGCAGCAGCTCTTCCCTCTCACCTGAACACTTCCAGGGGTACAAAGCAGTTGAGGTATGTCTCAGGGCACGATATAGAGAAGGAACCTGCTGGCTCTGGAATAATAGTGCCTGGGACTTTTTCCTTACTTTTTCATTTACTGACCCAAGAAAACATACTGTTTCTTCACAGGTGCATGGGGGAACCATGCTCATTGCAGAGGGGTTGGACTAAATAACCTTTAAAGGCTCCTTTCAACTCCAGCCATCCTATGATTCTGTACCTATGACATTGCATGGGGTGGTCTGTCCTCAAACCAAATGGCTGTACCTCTTCCACAAGACCGTGATTTCTGTCCAGAAAACAGTATTCGAAAGCAAAGTATTATGATGACTGTATGGATTATACACACATAGCTAAAGGATCTTTATATTTTCCTTTTCTTTGATTACTCAGGCTATAACAAATCTCCCAGCACTTGGCAGCAAAATCTGCCCAAGCTGAGAAAGCTGTGACCAGCCTCCCAGATGGCTGCAGCAGGAAGATGAGTCTCCCACCGTGCTGCATCCTCAGGAAAACACGGGTATAGTTTTCCCCCACTTTTCCCCCTCTCCCCACTTTTCCCCCCAGCCATATGCATGTATGTAGCTAGGATCACCTCAGGCAAAGGGTGGCATGGCAAACCAAGGCAGAAAACTGGGCAGTGTCAGGAATCAGCTATAGGATGGTTGCAGCTCATGTAGAAAGATTTGCAAAAGGCTGTGACATTGCAAACCAGCCTGAAGAACAGGAAGAAAGAGCTGCTCAAAACTATGTCCATGACCTTTCAATGGAAAAACCCAGTGGGGAATAGATGTATTCTATGAATGATAAGGGAACAGCCAAATGAAGTGCAAATGGAAAAGACAGACTGAAACAGGGACTGGACAAAGACCAAGAGAAGAAATTACCAGGGGGAAAAAAAAAAAAAAAAAAAAGAAGAAGCAATTAAGACCCCACATATAGTAGAGGAGAAAAGCAAAGCTTTGTGCCAAAAATCCTGAGAAAGCCCACAGGAAAAGCAGATGGGAAATATGTGTGGAAACAGTGCTAACACCTACAACAGGTGTGTTATTTTTTCAATATGAAGAAAGAGTTCCAACCACGTATGACTGCAGCACAAGCACTGAAAGAGACCTGTCAGAAAGACAGAAAGGATAAGCAGTCCCAACCAATTAATTTGCATACAAGGAAAGTAGTTCAAAATATTACATAAGCAAAATATGATAGAGAGCCAGGATGAAAAGGACTGTCATAACAAAGGTGTTGCTAGATTTATTGAGTAATGCTCCAGAAGTTCTAATCATCATATTCCCTAAAGAAACAAATGACACCAATAAAGTATATTTATATAAAATACAAGAAACTGTTTCTTCAGACAGTAAGGAAAAGAAAATCTTATCTGCACAGTGAGGAACTGTGCAGATAAGAAACTTGCAGAAGACTTCCCTGTGTGAAGCACGGGTGAAGAAAGTAAAATGCTGGACACCAACCAAGGAAAGACCCGATGGGGTAGGTTAGAGGGGTTTGAGTGCACAGATCACTGGAATGCCTCCTGCTGCCACAGCCAAGTGTTTGGATTACACTGTCTCCCCTTATGCAGACCGGTTGCCAGCCTCTTGGGCTCAGAACTGGCAGAGCCTGCTAGGCAGGCTGCAAACCTTCAGGAGAAGGAGGGAAAGGGAAAGCTTTCACTTAATTTGGATAATCCAGCTTGTACTTCCAACGTACAAATTAGGCAAAAAACTAAAATTGTTCTGAAGCAAAAGATGAAGGATAACATGAATATAATGCCTCCTCAAATGTGTGGGGAAACAAGCAACAACTGGAAGGTGCTGTACTAAATAAAGGAGATTACGATCTGGAAAGACTAACTGAAACTTAGTGGGATAATTCCCTTGGTGTTGAAAAGACAGGATGCAGTATGCATGGGAAAGGCAGAGTAGAGAAAATCACGAGGTGTAAAATATGTTATACAATGCTTTTAAAGCACATATTTTATCATTTTGAGAGTGACAATATTAAATGGTAAAAATCTCAGGTAAGCATACAAAAAATTACAAAAATACAACAAAAAGAAAAACAAAAAAAAAACCCAAAAAAAAAACCAAACCAAACCAAAACAAAACAAAAACCAAAAAACTCCTACAGCAATAATTTCATGCATAGCCCTTAGGCTAGTACTCTGGAACAGAGACAGGGAAGGTGCAAACCTCTGATTGCATTTTAGTTGATTAAGTCTCTAGATAGTGCATACAGATGCAAAATTGTCAAACAAATAGAGTGAATTCCAAAAATTAAAGATGAAGAGTTGGGTTAAAGTTTCAGCTGTTTGGAGGTGGGGCATTGAAACTATGAAATCAAAGCACTTGAACCCAATACAGGAAGAAATTAATTCAGTGAGAAAAATGGTGTAAGGGAATCAACTCCACTTTCAGAAACATTTTAAGGAACATAAAATATTGAATATGGGATATGAATAAATGCTTATGTTTAAAAAGAAAATGAAAAAAAGAGAAAAACATTTCGGACTTCTGGGGAAACTGCAAAAGAAATTAAACTCGTCTGTGGGGGGAAAAAAAGGAGAAGGAGATACAAGGCAAATCAATGGTCAGAGTGTCTTCAAAAGGGCTATTCAGAGTTCAAAGTACATATACAGGAAGGAGTGGTAGGAAAGGAATCCAAGGACTCTTAAATCTGAATAGGCCAAAAAGGGAAAAGGAGAATAAAAGGACTTATATAGCTACCAAAGGGGAAAAAGAAGTACAAAGATCAAAAGAGACTCTACCAATGAAAGGAAAATGAAAGAAAATGAAATTTAAAGTTGAAAAATAAAAGAAGATACAACCTTGAACTGTGTATCTTTTTCTGCATGAAAAGAAATACTATACGCAATATAGAGCCAACCCCTCCAAACTCATCCTCAACTGTTTGGAACGGGCCCCAAAAAGGACCACGTTGAGACCCCTTATGTACTTTTGAAGTATTCAAGTAATCAAGAGACCTATCTTTGGCATAGAATGTAGGAAATTTTGGGTGTGGTTTACAGGTTCTATCTTGGGCAATAAATGCACCAATATCTCTGAGCCAGTCCCTCTAGGTTTTTCACAGTAGACAAACAGGAAATTACCTGTCCTGATTTTAGCTGGCATGGAGGTTTGCCTTTTGTTGGGTTTTTTGGGGTTTTTTTTCCACAGTAGCTGGTACAAGGCTGTGATTTGGATTTGTGCTGTAAATAATGTTAATAATACATACATGCTTTCATCATTGCTGAGCAGGACTTACACAGACTCAAGATCTGTTCTGCTACTGACACCGCCCCACCAGCATGTAGTCTAGGGGTGCACAAGCAGTTTCCAGGGGACAGAGCCAAGACAGTTGACCCCAAATGATCACAGGGATATCCCATAGCATATGCTGTCATGCTCAGCATAAAAAGCTAGGGTAAGGAGAAAGAAAAGGAGGATGTTCAGACTGATGGCTTTTGTCTTCCCAAGTGTGCTGGTTTTGGCTGGAGTAGAGTTAATTTTCCCCACAATGGCTGTCTGTGGCTATGCTTTGAACCTGTGCTGAACACAGGGCTGATAATATAGAGATGTTTTTGTTATTCCTGAGCAGGGCTTACACAGAGTCAAGGCATTTTCTGCTTTTCATACTGCCACACTGGTGAGGGAGTTGGGGGTGCCTGGGAGGTTGGGAGGAGACACAACTGGGATAGGTGACCCCAAATGACCAAAGGGATATTCCAGACCATATGGAATCATGCCCAGTAAAAAAAGTGAGAGTGTAAGAAGAAGGAAGGGGGGATGTTTGGAGTGATGGTGTTTGCCTTCCCAAGTCACTGTTATGTGTGATGGGGCACTGCTCTCCTGGAGAAGACTGAAAACCTGTCCATGGGAAACAGTGAATTAATTCCTTGTTTTGTTTTGCTTGCATGCATGGCTTTTGCTTTACCTGTTAAACTGTCTTTATCCCAATCAACAAGTTTTCTATCTTTTACTCTTCTGATTCTCTTGCTTACCCAATGGTGGGTGAGTGACAGAGCAGCTGCCTGTCACTGCAGGCAATCAGTTTCTGGCTGGGGTTAAACCACAACACCAAGCCACTGTTACACACGAGGGAGCCCTGTTTTCCTGGAGATGGTTGAACACCTGCCTGCCCATGGGAAGTGATGAATGAATTCTTTGTTTTGCTTTGCTTGTGTGTGAAACTTTTGCTTTTCCTATCTCTGCATATGAGTTTTCCCTTTTACCCTTCCAATTCTGTGCCCCATCCCACTGGAATGCTGTGTGAGTGAGAGGCTCTGTGAGGCTTCAATTCCTGCTGGGGTTAAACCATGACATAAACTCTGCATAATAATGTTAGCTTCTGGAATAACATCAGACACATCACATCCAGAGATACCTACTTTTCTCCTGGGGGTATAAAAAAAATCCTAATTTAGATTTAGAGATCTAACTTGGGCATGCTTCAAGTCATATGAGACAAATGTCACCCTTCCTTTCTAAATATTACAAAATCTAGAAGGATGAATTAATGCATGCATGTGATACATGAAGTTGATTCCAAAATAGAAAATTCAAAAATTCAGATGACAATATTTTAGGTCTGTTTTTTGTGAATGGTAAAAATAGCATATCCTCTTTAAGGACAATATTAACAAAGATGAATGTCAGGTCCACCATTAGGAAAACATAAAATACTGAGTTTTAATACCCTCTGAAATCTAAGTGAAATAAATATCTTACCAGAAATGCCTAATGTTGACTGGTTATGACAACAGAAAAAATAGCAATATTGGTAGAAAAAGTTAATATTGGCAAAGTAAGAAAATAAAATACTTAGGAGGTATTGTCATTGTCTAATCTCTTCAATCAGAGGGGATGAAATAGGAAAACAATCCTTGCTCTCAGATGTTTTGGATTGTTTGTGCCACAGTGATGTGAACTACTGAAAGAGTTTTTCTTCCTGCTATACATTTTGAGAAGTATTGTATAGCAGGAAGAAAATAAATGATTTAACACCTTTAATGGCACCACCACAGGAACACGAGGGAGCCATCAATATAAATGAAAACGTGGTGCAATTTTACTGGAAGATATAATTACTGCCAACTCACTGTCACCATGGTGAGCCCTGTTATCTCCAAAATGGAGCAAACCTACTGGGTAGAAGCTGCAGGAAGAAACGTGCAGGAGACGTGTCTCAGGCTGACTGAGGCTGTATTGTGTGTGTGTGTGTGTGTGTGTGTGCCATGCTTTCTTCTGATGCCATAGCAAACTGCTTTATCTTCCCAGCAATCATTCTCTTCTAATGAAAAGGATAACATAATCCATTTACCAACAGATCTGACAGAAAAATTGGTAACATCCAACTTTTGGAAACCCAGTCTAAATTTACAAATTTTCATTTCATGCATTTTGCTCAATTTGAAATGAACTTATTAGAACACTGCATTACTCAGCACTATAACTGTTTAAAAAAATCTAAGCTTTATAAAACTCTATTTCGTGAGGAAAATACTATTTTGCTAGATAACTTATAATATAAACCATACAGTATTCATCTTGCAACTCAGGTAACACCTTCATGATGAGCACTATTGACTAGCAACCAGTAATCTAAAACTAACCATTTCACTATGGACTCAGAAAAAGGATAAAAGTCTATTTCTATGTGCCTATGTTTATAAAATAGTACTGGGGCAATAATATATTTCATTAGCAATGTGAGCCCATGAAAAACAAAGAGAAAAATTAAAATTAATTACCATTATGAGAAAATAGATTTCTGAGCTTTTATATTTATATCTGTGCTTTCGATTACAAATAGAACACTTACTTCTTTTCTTATACACAGAAAGTGCCCTTTTATTTCTTTGCTCCTTATTTTTCTAGTTACAACAACTCTAAAAGAATATTTAAGGCAGTAACTGTCTCAGTGTAACAGCACTGTGGGTAAGAAGGAAGATCTCCCAAAAGACAGGAAAGAAAAATGAATGATAGTGTCTTCCCACCCATAAATATATACTGAATTTCTTTACAGTCAGGCAAGACCTTAATCACTACAGCTGTGACACCTACAACTGCCACCATTTGCAAACAATTCATAATCAGCAGTGTGAAATAACTCCTAGGAAATGCCAAGCAAGAAGAAAATCAAAGAATATAATCTATGCTGCATATTAAATGTGTCAGAGGCCCCAGAGTAAAAAAAGATGCATGTAATCATATGATTACAAATTGTAGTATAAAGGGAGTGTTAAGGTTGTCAAGAAAAGAAAATTCCTTTACTTTAGCAGCTTAATTTTTGCTCCTTTCAATTTTCACCACTGGGACTCTTTTGCTGGGCTTTGTTGGCTTGGGTATTTTTGGTTGGGTTTGAGGGGGAAGGAGAGGGTAGGGGGAACTTTTTTTTCCTTTTGTTTGTTTTGTTGTTGTTGTGGTTTTTGCTTTTTGTTTGTTTTTTTTTTTTAATTTTAAATGTGGATTTTTGGACCAGTGTAACTGTTCCTCTTCTTGGAGGTCCGCAGCACATGACTTCACTGGCAGTGACCCTGAAGAACAATGAGCTCTGCAGTAAAGTTATTCTTGGAGACCAGGCGACAGGATGTTCTCATGTAGGCAGTATGCAATTATACATTGTTAACTGGGGACAGCTGATCCAGCAGCCAGCACGCTGCGACACAAGTCAACATTGTTTCTCATACAGAAAGGATAAACCTCCCTGCAGAACAGAGGTTAAATCTAGCAAAAGTATCCAAAGGACTAATCAGTTTCTCCATCTGCAGGTGTAAAGAAGAGGTTAATGACCCCAGTTGCATTATTATTTCCTCTAATATTATTCTAGATTACATTAATTGCTCCAGTATGTATCCCTGGTATGGAACTAACTTAAAGAAATACCTTTTGTCTTTTCTGTCTTATGCAGACATACTGCATACATTCAGCAATCCAATGTGTTTATATGAAATGCCAGTTTATCATCTGTGCTCTCCCAATCCAAGGCTACAAAAAAAATTAGAGATAGGAGTTGGATTACAAAGATTTACATCTGAACTAATAAAGAGAGCTCTGTGATGCAGCTATCACAGTACTTAAAGATATCTACCCCCAAATTAGTCATCCTGGTTTCTTTTATAGCTACTGGAGAGCACTTGCGTGATGTCTCTCATCTTAACCTGTAGCAGCCAATTAAAATACTCTAAAAGGACATGCTTCTGTCCATTAATCATATTCTCCATTAACAATAATCATAAGTTCCTGAAGATAAATTCCACCTTTCCAGTGTAGGTACAGATAAGGTTAAGTGTCTAGGAGATTATTTATGCTATTGAAATTGGAGAAAAAATGGAAAAAAGACAGGAAGATAGAAAAATTCTTTGCACTATGCAGAATTCTAAACATTCATTTAACCCATTAGCCTTTCTCTGATTCCCTCATCATCACTAATATTAGGCTTGTTCTTGGAAAGGCAGAAGTGCTGTCACAGTCCATCTCCCTTAGCACAGCAGTGACTTCCTTCTTATGTGTGCAAACATTTAGATCTCGGTTTTGGGCATACCACTGTGTAAATCCAGTACTTGGGTAAATGTTTGTACAAGGGTTCTCATAGATGTAGCTAGTAGGACAATTTTCAGCAGGATTGGAGTCATCCTTCATCCATTCTACCCATTATAAACCCATTATTTTTTCCAGTGTGCACATCCAATGCATATTTTTTGAGCTGTTCAGATTCCTAATGCTGATTCACCTTCATGCTACCCAACTTCCTGACTACTGTGGGATGGGTTATATCACAGATGTTTTCTCAAGGAAAATAATTCTTATCTGATGTGGTAGTTGTCCTGAAGACTAGAACTGGCTCATGGGCCATAATACCCCTTAGGTAATCAGTTGGATGGCTTTGTTCCATGAAGTTGGTGCTACTAATGAGCACACAAAAATAATGCTAAATTAAGTATCATAACAAAATAATGTATTGTCTATAAAATTCATTTTCGTGATCCTTTGGGCGCAATGAATGCAAAACATGTTATTTGAGATTATGCTTGAGCAGCTACAGCAAACTGCAGAATGACTCCAAAATCCAGTTACCAGAAGAGGAAGATTTGCCTTCTGAATGTGCATGTACAAAGGTAATTTTTTGGTTTCGGTCTAATTTTGTGAGATGTAATACTATCTGACTTTGAAACCTGTGTATGATCATGTTTCCTCCAAAATTTGGCACAAAACTTTGAGACAGACTGATATTTGATCCAGCAGAATGGTACCTGTGGCAGTTGTACAACTGATCAGGCTGCTAAATAAAATTATGGGAATAATAATTTGGGGAGTTATGTTTGCAATTTAGTTGTTGAAATGAAGTTACCATATGCAATGGGCTGACCCGGGCTGGATGCCAGGAACCCACCAAAGCAGCTCTATCACTCCCCTCCACAACTGGACAGGGGAGAGAAAATATAATCATGGATCATATTGTTAAAGCTAGACAGAAATGGGGAAGGAGCTTTTTCCTATCAGAAAATATTTTGTGGGATTGTAACACTTCTGATCAAATTATTCACAAGGAATTTTCTCAGCTTTAAATAAAATCTACTTGTATTTAAGTGAAAGAAATAAACATCAGCTGCTTCTTGCCTAGAGACACAACAGTCTCCCAGTACATGGGAAAGTGAAGCACAAACACCCACTCACCTCACTTAACTCGAACCACTGCTGTGAACAGCTGTCACATCCCAACTCAACACATCGGAGCTGAACTACAGTCTTCTCTGAGACTGTGCAATAGGCTTTATCAACAGAGAACTCTCACAAAGTTTTTCCCTTTGCATTTTGCATTCAGAACAGGGCCCTCAATCACATTGCTTTATACCTGTGGTTACTGAAGGAAATTGTGTTTTTTGGTCCATTATTTGGCGTAAATGCAGACAAACTTTTATAGGACCCCAGTTCTGATTTCTTCATCAGCCTGCATCCTCCAAATTAAATAGAAACTCATACTATGATGTTTTTCTTTAGGTTATATACTCTACCAGCCTCAATCTTAGTTCAGACTGCACTTTTCTTCATTTTACTATTCTTTAACTGCATAACTTCAAAAAAGGTCTTCCAACCATGTTCTCTTCCCTTGTCTTCCTCTGCTTAACTGATGTGCAGTTCTTCCCTTCAGTCCTTCTAGGTCCTAGCTAATCCCCTGAGCAGATAGCAATGGGGAAGCTGCCAGAGCAATACCAGGGCTGATTTGTGAGCTACTGGAGCAGCATTTTGAAGAATCCCAGCACTATGTGCTTGCCTATTGAAAATATTTTGCTTGGTATAAATTACTACATCTTTTGAGTGTAAAATCTTAATTTATTCAGCAATTATCTTTGAGAAGGGGGAGGAGTATTTTTGTTTGAATTGTGAATATAAGTTTAAATGTCTCGTCCCACTGTGGAACAGGAAAAACATTCCTTATCATGCTGTAGTTGCTTATCAGAAGCTGTTAAGGAAACAGAGAAAGAGAAAGAGAAAGAGAAAGAGAAAGAGAAAGAGAAAGAGAAAGAGAAAGAGAAAGAGAAAGAGAGAATACATTTGTGGAGAGTGCTGAAATTTGTTAGGCCCTTCAGATCTAAGGATAGATAAGCCTCAGGGAAAAGCTAGATATGCATATATTTCTTTAATTGGTTTCAAATGTGTTTTCTTTGAAATGTCTCTGTACTAAATAAAGATTCTGTTTCAAGAAATTTGTTTGGTCGTAGTGTCAACCATTGTCATTGATTTTGGAGAGAGAAGAGTAAGACAACCTTCAAAATTAGCCATAGTATTCTGGGACTGTGGCTGAGAACATTGTTTGAAGCTGAGAGTGTCCCAAATTTTTCCAAGAGTTATTTGATCTGTACTGTATGTGCACATTGATATTTTGACCTTGGCCAACCTTGAGGTTGGCTTCAGCCATGCCTGTCTGCATAAGATGTGCTTTCCCCATCTGCACTACACCAAAGCCTCTATATTATACCGAAGTAACCCCTACTGTATTTTTTTTTCTTCTGAAGCAAAGCTGTTAAAGATCTCCCCTCTGACAATACAGCTCTTCTTCCAACTATATCCTTCCTTTGTAGAAAGCAAAGTGGATTAAAAAGAGGCAGGAGATAGGAACAATGGACTGCAGTTGATGGGCAGCATCTTCATCACTTCTCTCCAGTAAAGACAGCACAGAAGTGTCATTATAGAGCCAATGTCTGCTCATTCCTCTCACTTCTGATCCACTCCTCAAGGGGAGCTTTGCACTTCTTCCTCAAGAATACCTGACCAGTGATGGTTGAGTTGTTCAACCAAAGGTTTTGCACTGTTTCCATGCTACAGTTAGAAAAAAACATAGTTCTTGTTCACTTACACCAATATTTCCACTGAAAACAAAAGCATATCCAGGTAAGAGAAGTAATAAATAAAATAATAGTGTGTTGGCATTATTTTTGTCAAAATCGTCAAAAAGCATTGTATAAAAAAAACTAGTTTGAAAAAAATTCTTCTCTGCAATTTGGCAGTTAAAATTGATAAATATAATTTCACAAATGAGTGATTTTAAAAGTCACAATAGCTAAAAATAATAAATTGCCTGTGATAAATTGCAGCTCACTAAACCAGTTCAAATGGTCATTTACTAAAGTAAAATATTACCATGTATTACCATTTGTTAAAGGAAAAGCAAAGACTTTCTTAATATTCATTAAATAATTAAATTAATAGGTTACCTATATTAATAACATAACCTCCAAAACAGCTAGAATGAAAAATAGAAGTCATAGAACAGCAACACTCAGCCTAGGTATGATTCTCATGGGAAAAAACAAACAAACAAAAAACCTGAAAATAGGAATAATATAATGCTATTTCTCTGTTGTCTTTCAGTGATACCCTAGGTATGTCTTTTTCCCTATTTGTCTGTAGCTTATATAACAAGAAGCAGTGTATTCAGGCTAGGCATAAGCATAAATGCAGAATCATGCAGCCTAGCTATGCTTTCTGTTTCTTTCTCAAACCCTTGTTTCTGAAAAACAGAATGAGGGGAAAAAAGTCTTAAATGGCTTATTATTTATGACACTTAACAAAAGCAGTGCCACTAAATGTATAAGTTTTTTCGTGCTGAAATAGTGTCTACCTAGGAGAGGAAGGACTGGCTGCCCCGGTGCCAGCAGAGGGAGCATAGAGCATTGCTTTTTGTGGGCTTCAAACCTGCGAGGGGAGCTTTGTCCCTTCTTGTTCCAATTTCCCCCCCCACTGAAATGTTTTTAAAACTTAATGATGGCACACTCCGTGCTAAAAGCACCTTTTTCTGCATCACAAATACGGCTGTGAGGTAACACAGGTGTCAGATTGCTGTAGGACAATTAACTTCTAGCATCTGGAACACCAAGGTACACACAGGTAGGGAATTTCACCAAGATGAGACCTAAAATGTCCCAGGGCACGGTGGCTGTATTGTGTAACAAAAACGTGTCTTCAAATCATCCCCACTTAGGGGCAGAACACGTGCCCAGGCACAGCAGCCACTGCACGGAGGGGAGATGCTGCTCTGCACAGGGCATGTTTGTGCACAGCTGCGTGTCCAACACTCCTGTGCCCAGCTACGGAAGGGGTGTGACCTGGGCGTTGTGGGAATCAATTAGCTAATGAGCCTTATCTCCCTGTCGTTACTCAGGTAAAATTTCCACTAAAACTTCCACGTGTCTGAAGCCAAGCAACTGCAGAGCTTCTGAGGATGAAAGACGTGATGTCTGCGCTGCTTGCGCGGCTGACAGCAGCAGGGCCTACTCACCCCCTGACTCCAGACAGAGGGAAAATGTGTGTTAAGCCCTTCTATGCATTAGAAGATCCACACAAAGGACTCCAGAAAACTTAAAGACAGAGTCAATTAAGGCCTTTTCTTTTCCTCATGATTCTCATTATTGGATTCTCACAAAATTGGATCCCACTTTGCCATGCCTTCAAAGGGACTCTTGTTAAAGCAAACAGCAGCACTCACCATCTTGCAGGTTTTATTCCCAAGTAAAAATCTCATTGCAAAATGTAGCAGACAGACACATCCTTTGGCTCCCTGACTCTCCCTAAAAGAGTCTGGAACCATAAAGCTTCCAGAATCAGATTTTCATAAGTTGAAGCCTAAGGTTGTAGAGGATCTTCTCATGCACAGTTACAATTGCATATGCATAGCTGGCTTTTGTACATACAAATGGAGCCTGTACACTAGTGCATGGCTCAAAGGAATCTAGACAGCTATACAAAAACACACATGGGTCTCAGTTTTTGTTTTATGAGGTGAATTAAATGAAGGGGGAAGAAGAAGGTGATGGGAAAAAGATGAAATTCAGACCTCATCAAAGTCAAGGGTAGTTTTCCTACAGACTTCAAAAGAGTCAAAACTTCATCTGTTGCATTTATGTCCTACTGAACCCAGAGATATGCTCAGAAACAGGTTTCAACCTCAATTCATTTGGCAGCCCAACTTCTTCCTGGTTGAATGGTGGAAGCACTGACAAGAATCTCAAAAGAAAATTTTACTGTGATCTAAATCAGTATTCCCAGTAGTTCCCAATTTTTCTGGCTGTCTGGGCAAATACCTCCTTTTGAGAGCCAGTGGGAGCTTTCTACCCCAGCACTTACAACTCACATAGCCCAAACTAGCGTGTTCATGGAGTTCTCCATTGGGCTGGCATGCAAACTAGCCCCATGTTTTCCAGAAACCATGAATTTGCTATGTAATTCATTCCCAAGCTGCTACTCCTGGGAATAGCTTACAAGCTGGACAAATTGAGTTTGCAGGCTGTATTTAGCCTATACTTTGCAGAATGGGTGTTTTTCTTCCAAGTTCACACTGTTTACACCAATCTAACTAAGGACCATTAACTGTCTTTCAACAATGGCTTACATCTTTCTTGTGGGAAGAGAGTGGGGGGGAAATGTGGGGAAAATTCCCTTCCTGTTGTCAAATTTAACCTTGGTCTCCGCAATTCCAACATTGCTGACACTGCCAGACTCATGAACTGAGTAAAATCCTGGCCACACTAAACTTGATGGCAAAACTCCCTTTGACTTTATTAGAGCCTAGATTTCACAACAAGTGTTAAGGGAGTGTGACTGCAAGACTGAGGCAAAGGCAAAGTAAAAGCAAGAACAGTTTCTTCACTGCAATCCAGAGAAAATGCATGGTTCTCCAGGGCAATAAGGCAAGCAATAAAAATATAAATAAATATATAAATAAATTAAATGGATCCCCTCTTCTGACAGTTACTAGTTCTTGGCATTTTTTTCTCTCATCTTGTCATCTACAGACACCTGTCCAGCTGAACTTTCTTCACACTTGACTGCCCAGTTAAGCTTCTCTGTCAGCCTTGCTGTCACTACTCTTTCAGCACATGATGTCAGCTTTCCTGCCATCTTGATGTCACATTTTCATATGGCAGGATTCACAGCCTTAGCTCACAGACCTGTTTGTACATTGGAAGAAAAATATTTGTCATACTTGCTTCCCATCCCCCATTAAAAAAGAGCTTAGCTGAGTAGGAAAAGCCTGTCAGGAAAGTACTGACATTGAGTTTCTCTGCCAGCAGTGTTCCAAAACATTGGATTTTTTCTTCTGCCTTCCCAAAGAGATGAGAAGAATTGAGAAGTGAAGGATTCAGCTCTGCTAGGCAATAAGTGTACATACACTATGATGGCTTTCAAGTGCTCTTTTACATGTAGGTCAGTGAACAGCAGAGGTTTTCATCCTAGTTTTTGTTTGGTTGTGGGATTCTTTTTCTCCACTGATCTAATGGTGGCTAAGCAATCATTTTGCACTTCTGGGCAAAGGCAATTGCAAATTTATTAGCTGGGCGTTTTTATACTGTTCCCCAGCACAAGAGACACGCCTCAAAGCCCCCAAGGTGGCAGGTTCTAAAATGTCATTCATTTTAACAGCAAGATATTGCTATTCACTATGTGAGCAGACTTTAGGTTAGTTGGTATAATGTGACATATGAGAATGTGTAAGTCTTGGTCACAGTAAAGAAAAGCAAGAAAACAGGTTTTTACAGCAAAAACTTTCCATCATGGGTTCCCTTTGCAGGACATGGATAACCTCTGACTTCCATATGGTGCTGGATTCTCAGAGGATGAAAGTGAGCAATGGTAAATCACCCCAGATGAGTATCTCCTCCTCAACATAATAAGCAGTTTATGTATCCGGCTGCAAAAGTGTTCTAGGAAGTTGCCAAACAGGAAGGAGATCCTTGCCTGGAGTAATTTGCAAGCTAAAGGCTGGATCCTACCAAAGCATCTGGTCTGAGGTTTTGAACAGCTTTTACTCCCATAAGATTTCAAAAGATAGTTAGGAGGGCTATGTCTTACAGCATGCTGTAAGGTTTGGCTAAAATTGCCTGTAAACTAGTCTCAGGCACTTAGCAAGTCTATGTTACCTTAGCCTTTAAACTACAGCAGAGATGTGCTGTGGATAGATGAACTGAAATTACACCCACAAGAAGATGAAATTATATTAACACACAGACATATCATAGTGCAAGTGAAAGACAGTAATAATACTCAAAAAAAAAAAGTAAATCCTTCTTCCCATGGCCTGACCTACCAGTGCAATGGTGTTAAATTGATAGGTTAATGTCATGGAGTGAACTGTGCAGATCACACACTTAAACCTGCTGCCACACACCTCCTTTCTCATGACCATTTTTTTCAATTAAATACCCTCTGACCACTCTTAAGCCAACAGTGATATTCTTTGTATCTTGTTAATAGGTGTCATGATAAAGAAATAAGAACATATTTCCTCTGTTTTGTGAGTAAGGAGAATTTAATGCAGCTGCACATTAGTTAGTTCTTCCTTTTTTGCCTTGATTTTCACAAACCCCAAACCTTCACAAAAGTTTGATTTTCTACTTCATCCTCTGGCTTTTCTGTCAGTTTTTTTTTTAAGAGTTGCATTTCTGGCTAGAATACAACATTTTAGTCACAATGCACGGACGTTGCAGAACATTGCAAAGAATATTTGACCCCTGCTTTTTATTTCCTAAGTGTAGCATCAGTTCCAAGCACTGAATATATTGGCAGAATTGGGCATTGCTAAATGGCAACACTAAGTCTAACAGATCTGGATTGTAGTTAGTTAGCATGCACTAACTACCTCATGTGATGGCAGGAAATGACAGCTCCAAGGCTGAAATAAGATCCAGGCAGGTGGGCTCCTAAAGGGGGTTGGTGCAAACAAAAATGTTGGCCCGTGTGGATCCAGCTGCAGCAACAGAGCCTTAGGTTGCAGAGGCCTTAGGAGAAAAAGCTGTAGTTGTGTTTAAAATTTAATGCATCCAACACATTATTATGCACACACATCATATATGAAGCATTACACATGGTAACGCATCGATACTGCCTGTATCAGACAGTTAAGGGCACTAAGTAAAGTACAGAGGTACAGACCTGCCTACAATGAGACACATCATTAATTCTCAGGTTCGGGGTTTTCATTCCCCAAATATAATCGATGGGCTAAGTCCACGACATCTTTCTGAACTCCAGGACACAGAGTTCCTGTGAAAGAGAAGAATCAGAGCGAACAGCTTTTCCTTGCAAACCACGCAGATCACTTCCCTTGTTGCGTGGAAGACAAGGGATGAGCTACCCCAGTCACTGGAGCAGATGCAGAAACCAGTGGAAACGTGGAGATAAAAAGTCAAAGCCCAAGGATTGGCTAATAGAGAAAGAAGTGTTGTAATTGCTAAATCACCCAAACCGCTTTGCCAAACTTTGACATGCTTGATTTCCTGTGCTTAAATAATTTTTAGGCTTAAAAAAAAAAGGGCGGGGGGAAGAGGGGGGGGGAAAGGGAGGGGAAGTGCAGAAAAATAACCAGCTGTTCCTTGTATAGTGCAGGAAACATGTATGATTTATGGCTTTAAGGTTATTTTTGAAAGGGCTGCCTGTGGCAGCCGGAGTGCCGGAGAAGTCACTGAGGCCTGTCCACTTGAAGGGCTCAAACTGTTTCCTGAGCAGCCCTTCTTCACTCGTCACCTCCGACAGCTCCCATTGACAACGTGTGACTGGGGCCCCGGAGTGTTTTAAAGCCGCGGGGGGCCGGGGCGGACAATGGGGCTGTCAATTACCTTTTCCCCCGTTGTGAAAGGGGCCGGCGAACAATGAGCGGGCGGCGGGGGGCTCTGCCGCCGCTCCGAGCCCGCCGCCCCCGCCGGGACAGGGTGCCGGAGGTGCCGCACGGCCAGCCCCGAGCTGCCGCCGCCGCCCCCGGCGCTGGAGGGCAGCGGCCGCCCCACAGCCTCATCCCCTTCCCCGTCCCCATCCCCGCTCCCCATCCCCATTCCCCACTTCCCATCCCCGTCCCCGCTCCCCATCCCTGTCCCCATCCCCATTCCCATCCCCACTCCCCACTCCCTGTCCCCGTCCCCATCCCCGCTCCCCATCCCCATCCCCGCTCCCCATACCCGTCCCCGCTCCCCATCCCTGTCCCCATCCCCATCCCCATCCCCACTCCCCACTCCCTGTCCCCCGCTCCCCATCCCCATCCCCACTCCCCATCCCTGTCCCCGCTCCCCATCCCTGTCCCCATCCTCATTCCCCATCCCCGCTCCCCATCCCCGCTCCCCATCCGCATCCCCGCTCCCCATCCCCATTCCCATCCCCACTCCCCACTCCCTGTCCCCGTCCCCGTCCCCGCTCCCTATCCCCGCTCCCCATCCCCGTCCCCGCTCCCCATCCCTGTCCCCATCCCC
This sequence comes from Molothrus aeneus, assembly GCF_037042795.1. Lineage (NCBI taxonomy): Eukaryota > Metazoa > Chordata > Aves > Passeriformes > Icteridae > Molothrus > Molothrus aeneus. Next base: position 69,524,947 of record NC_089647.1, on the reverse strand, counting down.
ATTCCCCATCCCCATCCCCGCTCGCCGTCCCCATCCCGCTCCCCATCCCGCGCCCGCGGGGGAACGCCCAGGCTGCGCTACCTAGATTGTGCCTTTAAAAACTTCCTGTGTGCCTTGATGGCTTGCTGAGAGGACTGTCCATCATACAGGCGCTTTGTCTGGCAGTCACTGCCATTTGAATTTGACTGACTGAGGAAGCCCGAGTTATTTGTAAAGAACAACAAGGCTTTTCATTCATAATTTCAGTGGGGGGACAGGGTGCTAATGACTGAGCTTGAATAACCAGGGAATGCGGTATTCAAGGCAGGAAGAAGCCCAACTGGCTGCCAAATGAGAGGAAGGGAGGGGAGGGAAGGGGGATGTAGGTGAAAGTGCTTGTGTGAAAAGGCAAACAATGAAATCGGGATCACACGCATGTATACAAATACAAATCAGGTTCTCAAAAGGTGAGACAGGCAAAGACAGAAGCAGGAAGGAGAGCGGAGGAAATTCCCGTTTCTATTTCATTGACTTGCCTTCAAAACCAGCCTCTGCAATGCTAAATCCGAGAGGGTCTCAGCAAAAGGCTCTTCCCTCCTGCCTTCCTCTCACCACAGAGAAAACGCTTTCCCTCTCCTAGTCCTTTTTACCACAGAAAAAATCCTTTGGTTTGAAGTTGGGCTGAATGAAAACTTTGCCTTTGCAGCTTAAGCTCCAGCTTCGACCAAACCTGAAAGTACAACTACTAGCCCAGGCTGTGGGCCCAGCATCTACCATCTGTACTTATAATTTGACATACTGACCATCTAATTTTGACATACATTTACATATATTCTCTAACTCTGCAAATAATTTATCCTCACAGAAGTCAAACTTTACCTGATGTAAAAGCTATTCAACTAAATAAAGGTTTTTGTCTTTATTTCTATTGTCTACATTGGGATTTCGAATAAGGCATTAACAGAAATTTCCTTAGCTGAAATGGATTTTATAGAGCCATAATTTGTGTCCCTGTGGAGAAAACAAATCTACGAAGCTAAGAAAGAAAATGGAAATTGAACAGCACATACTTTCAAAAACACAACTGCTTTGACACAACGTAAACCGTCAGACTGGATATAATTTATGCCAATTTGAATTGCGTTGTGAGTAAGCAACAATAAGAAAACTTAAAATATGTTAAACGGTTTAAACACTTAACCTCAAGAATGAAGGAAGTTTTCCAGTGGGCTTATTTTGCAAGCTTGTTCTGTCAGATGCAGTGGATTTATTGTCTAAGTTTGTAATGCAATTTCCAATGCTTCCTTTAGCTTTCATTAATTAGAACACCATCCTAGGAGCTGCACTGGACAGCTGGATTCCCTCCCTGGCCTGGAGCACATAAGACTTTCACTCAGGCTCCAGAAGGAGTCAGGGGCTTATTTAGGAGGAACAGCTCCAAGATTCAGCTTCTCTATTAATTTCTGCCTTTGTATCTGTGGGACTTATGAAAGTAACAGACTTGCTTAAAATACAGGAAAAGATGATTACAAAACCACAAATGAGATAGGAGTAACTACATCAGATGCAGAGATGGAAGTTTAGAGGAACTCTTTAATCAAGGGGTGGGAGTGGATGCTCCTGCAGAGACAACCTTGTTTAGATAACCAAACATTTTGTCCTCTTCCCTCTCAAAGTAAGATAATTGTCTAACAGTTCATAATTTTTTAAACTGTTCTGATTCTATCAGACACAGATTCTGAAATTTTGTTTGGGCAGAAAGACTGGAGGTCATGAAGGAAATTAACTCCTTGGGCCTTCATGGGAAGCAGCATGTAAACAGCACAGAGACTGAACTGGGACCTGAGAGTCCTAGTCCTTTATTTTGAGATAAGTTACCTCTTTCTTTCTTCCTTATTTTTTCTCACCTCTAAAATGGCCAGTAACATCTCCTGAAAACTAGTTTGAAATCTGTGGAGAAAACTGTGATAGAATATCTAGCAGTTTAATTATTGTCATGTCATTGATATTGCTTTTATAATCAGGGGGAAAAAAGCACAGATCTGACAGCAGAATCAGGGTATTTTGCAGTTTTATTTTTTTCTAATTGATGTAACCATGTAAACAGTATTTTATTTTGATTGTGTTCTGATTTTCAGACAAGTGATAGGGAAACAGAAGTTTTTATTTTCCTTTTTGTGCAAAATTCATTAATCTCCAGGAAATTATTCTGTCCTGCATACAACACCTCTGCTTTCAGGATGTACTTGTATGCTTGTATTCAGATGAACACAAGTCTTTCACAACCGAAGAAAACAAAAATAATCTCAGTAAAAGGATAAACATTATACTTTTTTAAAAAAACATTTGCTCAATCTGCTTCCTTTTTTTTTCCAGCAAAATCTGTAAGTCTGACTTGTACATATGCCTTGACTGACACTAAAGATTTATGTTACCAGTTGCTAATCTCTAGGAGTTTCTCTAGGAGTATTTCTTTAACTCCAGCCTCCAATACAGAAAAATACCTTATGTTCTGGGAGCAGAGTGTCAATCACAGCATGGAGGTCCATCCAGGCTGCCTTGCACTTCAGAGAAGAGTAAGCTTCTTCCAACTTCACTGCTCACAGTACCCAAGATATTAATTTACCTTTCTGCTACTTATTGCAGTTTAGAGCTAGTTCAGGTATCTCTACATCAGTGGTTTTCTAACTGTGATCTGTGAATTCCTACGGACCACTTCTAAATGGGAGGTCTCGTAATTTACCATTTTCTAAAAAAGTCTATGCTTCCCTTATGTTTTTTTTTTCTCTTCTAAAGCACAGAAAAAGTCTACAGACTGAAGAAATTTGAAAACTACTGTTGCAAACCACAGCAGAGATGTGATAAGTCTCTTCATAAAACCTCCTTTCAAATTTCCCATAACTTCTAACATTGACCTCTTCCATTTCTTCTGAGTCACTTTAATCCCAGGTCAACACATAAATGCCTGCATCCTGCTATAAAATATTTTGGGAATTCCCAAACCAGTGCTTATTAACATTTTAATAGACAATCAGTTGATTTTGCATAAAATTCTAGTAGAGTCAAGCCCAGTGTTATCAAGCCTCTAACTGAATGAATCTAGAAAATTGCAGAGTGTTTGCAGAGTTTCAAACACTAATAGACAAGGCCTGTCTATGCTGTCATTCTTACAATTACTTCTACCATAGAAATCAAAAATATTAGAAGGAATACCCTACCAAAAACAAATACACCATATACACCATAAAAAGCCTGCTACAATACCAGCTTAGCAAATAAACTTCACTTAGTCCCAATACATGGCCAAATTGTCCAACTTATGAAAATTTGGTCTCAAGAAAATTTGGTATTTGAGAAATTATAAAATGCATTGTATAAGCTAGAAAGGTTTATAAAGTTGAATTAAAAAAAAAGAAAAACAATGCTGATTTTATCGAGGACACAAATATAACCAAATAACATTGAATGACACATCAAAGAACATGCTAGCTTTATTAGAACAATTTACATGCAAAAGCTCCACATTATATTACCAGTACTAAATGTATGTATCCTTCATGATAATTTCAGAAGGTACAGGAAAGAGCTTTGTTTATTCTTTAAGTTTACATAAGTATATTCGGTACTCAACAAATACTGGCAACTGTCCCTCTATATACTGGGGCAATCACCAGATGGGATAAAGTAACACAAGATCTGGCCTATATCATCTTTAAGAAAGGTGTCTATCATGAGCTAGATCTGAAAATAGTAGTTTAATCAGAGAAGATCTGAGCATCACTAAAAGCAGGAGACTAAATCTCCGAGCAGCTGCAGAGCTTGTGCATTCCCAGCCAGAGGTGGCAGGTATCAGTTCTTTCACGTGTAACAGTGCTGATCCTTGTCCCACCAGACTGTGTTCCTAGAACTCAGTGTTCATTTCCCCCCTTTTCTCAGGGAAAGAGAATTCCAGGATTTCCTTCAGGTAAACTAGAACAAAAATTGCAAAAGCAAAACTAACAGTACTGAGTCAAGGACCTAATTTTCTTTATAAGTACATCCACCTGTTTACAGTGCAGTGTGTTTGACTTCTCTGTTTCTCTCTACAATTTATCTAAACGGCCTTATCTGCCCTGAGAACCTCAATGAAATATCAATAGACAAAAAAAGCTTTACACTTTTAAAAAGCTCTGTCATTCCTTTAAGTACTTTAGCTTATTCAGAGTCACAAACATGGAAGATAATCAATTAAAGGTTTAAGTTTTGATGGAACTTCTGGGCATTAGAAGCAATGTGCAGCCAAACTTAGTCCTTTTAGGATGTGAAGAATCAATATTCCCATATCATTGCATTAACTCATGAGATAATGCATGAAATGTTCTCAAAGTCAGCAAAGTACTGCACTTTCATTCCCTTGCAGGAAGAATTCCTTATGAATGAGCTGCCCTCTCTTTTCAAAGTAAAGGGGAAAACCACTTGTTTTCCAGTCCTGGTCCGAAAATTGAATCAAGCAAAAACCTGTGGGACAATTTCATGATGAAGCAGAAAAGTTTCAGCTATTTCATATGGGTGTCTGTCATGTCATACACTTTTCAAATGTATATTCCCCATTTTTCACCTCAAGCCACTGGAATTGCTACTATTCACATATATCATGAACATACAACACCTATACACATAAATACACGTGTATGTTGGTATGTACACAAATATATATATATACACAACAGTTACATTTCTCTGCTGAGAATAAACTCAAGAACCTCGTCTCAAAAATAAGGCCTACTTGGCTTAAAAGCAAAAAAAAAAAAAAAACAACAAAACCCCCCCCCAAAAAAAACCCAAACCAAAAAACAAAAACCACAACAAAATCATGCAGTGGTTAGAGCAAACCACTAGGGGAAACATAATCACATGCATTAAGCCATTCTCCACGACAAGAAATGTGAGTGATACATGAAATCCTCCAAAAGCTGGTTCCAAGGTACCATCAGATTAAAACTCTGAGAAATCAGCATTGAAGCTCCAACATGAACAACACAAGCACACACACAAAAGACCACACTTAATTTTTTGCAGATTTGTGCACTATTGATTGTTTACCTTTGTGCCAGTTAGCACACAAATCTTTGCACACAAATCTTCTCTTTCAAACTCATCAGTACCAGGATGCTGTATTCTTGGGGGTTTTTCTGGCTTTATTTTTGGCTGGTTTTTTTTTCTTTTTTTTTTTTTTGAGCTATAACACATTGAAGCTTCACCATTTTGCACGCATGACTGGCAGTGCAAATAAAAATAGCTTCACTGTTTTTATCTCTGCCTTTGAGACTACTCTCTGTATTAAGTGTATACACCTGTAGTTGAAAACTGGTGTGGGAATTGATGATTGCACTACTGACCAAAGGATTTTAAAATGGTGTTATGAACTTTCCAGCTTAAAACACTATTTATGTACTCAATATAAATGATGATAAATAATTTAACAGACCTTTCCCATGTGTATAGGTTTGCACAAAAAGTTCTTAACCTATTTTTGACTTTGCTATGTGGGAGGAAGTAAATTTTTGTCTTTCTGCAGTGAGGGGAATATTGTGTTTACTGTTTCCCGGATATTTTAACCCGTATTTGTCTCCCACAGCGGAATACCGTGGATTGCCTTGCTGACACAGAGCTCGCAGCCTACACACAGGGCACATCTCCGAGGATGCTCATGTCGCTGCCCGGCGCATCCTCATGGAGACGCCCGGCCGCTGGGTGTCCCGTCCCGCGGGGAGGCTCAGGGCAGGCCTGCGGCTCCCTCCGGCGCTGCCCGGCGCCGGGGTTGGTGCCCCCGCGGAGCCGCCCTGACCCGCTGCCCCCCGCCCCGGCGCCGCGCTCCCTCTGCCGGGGACAGCGGCCGCGCCGCCACCGCTCCCCGAGCCCCGGCGTAACCCAGCCACACCGGGCTGCGGCTCCAGCCCCGGGGCAGCCCCCGCCCCGGCGGGAGAGCGCTCCGTCTGCGGGCCGGGGGTCGAACAGGGTGGGGAGGGGACGGACGGCCGGGCTGCAGCAGTTCTGTGCGGGCTAGGGAGCGATGGAAGCCGCTTGAAAGGAAAGAAACGAGCCCCGTTTAACTCCGGCTGACCTTATTGTCACCCGAGTACGGAAAATAGTTTGCACGTTCAGAATATTACTGTGGAAGAACGGATACTTGAGCATAAAACCACGAAAACCCGAAGGCCGCCCATGTGAGACACAGCCCTCGTTATTTACACGTTTTTATGGGGAATGACCACCCCCTCCACAGAGCGGTGACCAGCAGGTGTAGGAGAGGAAGTGCCTGCGAAATCGCCTCGAGTAGTAGAGGGCTGGCTGGGGCTTTGCACCGCGGGCTGTCCATGTGAATAGTGCAGCGATTCCTGCCGTACACACGGTGTGTATTTTAAGCAGTGCCACACGTGACACGGGAACTTGGTGCTCGGTGCGCGCCTGCCTGGGGACAGGGCTGCGCGTACAGATACGTGCCGGCGCAAGATGCCCGCGTCCAACCAGCCGCAGTGGCCCCGCCAGTGCTTCCAGCCCGTACCAAAGGGACCGAGCTGTGGCCGTGTCAGGAAACGCCCAGAAGACAAACAGTCACGTTCGCGAGCTGCTCGCAGACCGTGTCCCCCGCACGAATGGCAACTGACTAAAATAAAGTTGGGGGGGGGGGGGGGGAGTTTGCAGCGCTTTTTTAACTTATAAGAAAAACCCCCACACATCCAGCCCCCCTCAGCACAGGCGAGGGGACCCTGCTGGTGCCAGGGACGCGGCGCACCCCGCGGGCAGCGCCCGAGGCGCGGGGAGCTGCCGCCCGCTCCGCGCCCCGCTCCGCGCTCCCGCCCGGGCACGGGGGCGCCCTCCGCGCCGCCTAATCGCATTAATCCGCGGGACAATGCCCCAAGTAATCACCCTTCCTGCTCCCTGCGCTGCCGGCGACCGGCGGCTGGAAAGGGCGAAGCGGGGGAGGGGAGAGGCAGAAAGTGTAAACTTTTATTCCACTCGGTTAAGAAAAACGGGTGGGAGGCAACGGGGAGCACCCGGACACGGGTCTCCCGAACGCCCGCCGCGGCGGGGAGAGCGCGCCTTCCTCCCCGCGAGAAGCGAGTTCCCCTCGGTTTCCCTGCAAACCTATCGCCGCCTGCCTCTGAGTAAATACACGAGCACAAAAGCAACCCCGAGCGGCGTGAGACCGCGCACGGAGCAGCCTCCCGTGAGCACAGGCTGCGGCCAGGCCCCGGGAGCGCGGCTGCCGCTCGCCCCGCGCAGCGCGGGGAGCGCCGCGGACGGGCCGGGGCCGGGGCCGGGGCCGGGGCAGCCGGGCTGGCTCGGCGGCGGCAGCGCTGCCCTTTTGAATGCCTCCCGCAGCTCTGAGTGCTGGCAGGGCGCTGGGAGCGCCAGTGAATGTAGCCCCGCAGAGCCAATGAGCTGGGACCGGATGCGATATATCCTCTGGGACAACAACTGCTCTGTTCCTCCTCAGATCCACATGACGCCATTTACTGCTGCTTTTGCAGAGAGATCACCCTACCTCCTCCGGAAAGAAAAAGAGAGAGAGGGAGAGAGCGAGCGAGCAGAAAAACGCCGAGCCCCTACAGCTCAGATCTCAAATCTTCCTCCTCCTCCTCCTCCACCTCCTCCAAACACACAACAACAACCACCACCACAAATCCGCTGCGCTCCCAAAACACCCCCCCGATTGCAAACCACAGAACTGCCTGCAACACACACGCTCGCAGAGGGAGCGAGAAAGCTAAGAGGGAGAGAGGGGAGAGGAGCCTGCAGCAAGCAGCTTCTCAGCAGAACGGCTACATTGCACAAGCTGCTTTTTTGGAGGAGCTCAGTGGAAGAAAGCTCTGGGATTTTATTTTAGATCCACTTTGTTTTGTTTTCTTTGGCTTTTCCCTTTCCTCTTGATCAATTTGCAACAGCAACAAAAAAAAAAGTGACTTGGTGTTGGCGATCCGGCCTCCTGTTCATTGAGGAAAAAAAAGGAAAGTGTGTGTGTGTGTAAGACTGAGTGATTTTTAGTAGCAAAGAAAACCCACCCCGATCCGGAGAGGTGTTTTGATTATTATTATAGTATATACACGCACACACGAATTTATAATCGATCTGGGGAGAGGCACGTAACTTTGCTGTGGACTTTTTTTTTTTTACATGGTGATCATTCTTACTCTAATTTGCAAGTTGGACTAAAGCAGAGTTTGGAAAAGAATTTTTTTTTGCTTTAGGGCTGGATTTATTTGCAAACCGCAGGAAGAAGAAAATACAAGAGAGAGGGGTTTGGTGCAGCGCCGCGATCACGGTGAGAGCCTTTTCCTTCTTTGCAAAACAAGCTTTTCAGTAACCTCCTCCACCCCCCCCCCCCCCTCCTTTGGTTGCTCCAAGAAAACTCGTGGAAATGTTTGAGGCCGATCCCTTTTCCATTCGTACAGGTTCTCCCTCTCCCCCCCTTCCCTTCTCCTTCCTTTCTCAGAGAGGAGCTGGAGGTGGGATTTCGGAGCGGTTTCTCTCCGGGGAGGGGTGGGGGGACCTCCGCGGGCTTTGCGGGCTGCGCCGCGTTCGTGCCCCGCCGCGGTGCCCCGGGGGTGCGGAAGGCTGCGCGGGGGGCGGAGGGCTGCGCGGGCGCCCCGGAATGCCTGCGGGGGCTGCCAGCGGGCCGGGGGTGCGCTCCTAGGAGCCACAGCTCCGGCGTGTTCTCCGTGCTGCTGCTGCTGCTGCTGCTGCTGCTGCGGGGGGCCGGGCACGGGAGGTCCTGCGCGCTCCTGCCTCGCCGGGCACGCGTGGGTTTCCGACAAGCCCCGGGGGAGGTGAAGGGAGGGCGCAGCGGGGCTGGCGAGCGCCGGGGCTGTTGGTGCCCCGCTCCTGGGGGAGAAGGAGCAACCCGCCTTGCAGTGCGTGATTTGCGCCTGTCTCTAGTGGCGTCAGGAGATCCGTGCGATTCGGAAGTGAGTGCACGTCTGGTACAAATATATACGTGTGTGTGCGTGCGTGTGTGTAAGCTTAGATACTTCTCCTGTGATGAAATTAATTCGATCTGTAAGACGAGGAAAGTCCTTCCCTAGGTTCTTGTATGCAGAGAGCATGTGTGGAGGGGAAGGATAAGCCATAATTTTTACTTTTTTTTTTTTTTTTCTTTTGTGGGTTTACTTCGTGACAGCCCCCTTCCCCCATTAAAAAAAGAGGAAAAAAAAAAAAAAGAAAAAAAGAAAAAAAAAGCTGCTGGTGTTTTCAGCAAGCTGTTTGTGTGTCACTTTGCCCCACCCCGATGGTAAAGTCCCTTTTGCCCTAATCCATAGTCTGATCACACACTCGGCCCTTAATGGGGGTTTCAAAGCACTTTGAAAGAAGAGGAGGTGGTTGGTGTGTGTGCGGTGGGAATGGGGGTGGGGGTGCCTTGCACAGGCTCCGGCCACAAACAGAAATTCACGGGCAGAGGACTTCTCTCCCTTAGGCTTCGCCCTTCCCCGGCCAGCTGTACACGGGATTTTTCCACAGCAGGCAAGAAGCCCCTCGAGTTTTAAACCTCCCCAAATGTGCCGAACGCGAAACCCGTCCCCCTCGCTCACCCTTTTGCCAAGCCCAGTTTGAAAGAAAAGAAAAGTTAGCAATCCTGGCACTTGAGCTCGGTGAGAGTGGACTTTGGCTCTTAGAAGTGGGGAATAGTGTTATCACACACATGCACACACAGGCAAATCTGCTTCTCTCGCTCTTGGCGGATGCAAAGGGGAGAAGTACTGGGTCAGAGGAGGGAGAGGTGTGCCCTCCCGTCAGGATTTTCAGGCAAATGTAGGTTTGCAAATAAGTGTGCTGGTTCTTTGCACCCTGTCCTGTTAGCGGATCTATGACGGGGAGAAAAAACGGGGAGCACCCTGCTCGGCCCGATGCCCCACTGGAAATGCCTCCCGGGTCCCTCCGGGCTGGGGCGGAGCGGGGCGGGCTGAAGGTCAGGCAATTTGCAGAATATGCGTAAAATAAGAGGAGCTTTTCCAGCGGCTGGCTTTGTGAAGTTGAATGGGTGTTTAGGGCAAGGCGAGAGGGGGTAATCTGCCTTTTGCCCAGCTGTCCCGGAGGTGTTGTCTGAACCGTCTGCAGGGCGCCTGGCACTTCCCGGGAGGGGAAGCTCCTTTAGCATCTCCTGGGGGAGGGCAGGGGGGAAGAGTTAAAAGGAAACATGGGTTTGACTTTCTGATAAGGCGGCTGAAGCTGCCCCCTCCCACCTCCCGGCCCGGAGGATGTCTCCTGGTTATCTCCAGGTTGTCTGCACTCTCCGGCGGGCGAGGGGCTGTCGCCTCCCACCTGCTGCGCGCCCCCCGCCCGAGACGGAGCTGGAGGCGGGGAGGGAAGAGGAGAGCGGAGGCTGCTTTTCCAGCTCCCACCTTGGCGTCTGAGGGGGGCTCCGCCACCGATCCCGGGGTCGTCTGAAGCGCCTTCAGGTCAGGGTCAGCTTTGCTTTTGCAGTGAGTTGTCATTTCTGGAGAGGCAGGGGCTGATCCGGGGTACCCTCCAGGCTGCCCGGGGCTGGTGGAAACCTGGACGCGGAGGAGACATAGGGCTGCCAATTCCTCTGAAGAGTGGGGGAAAGCATTTTATTTTCTATTATTTCCTATCTCCAGATAGTTTCAGAGGAGGTGAACATCTACTTAGGCTGTTGGTTGAAACTTTTGGTATGGCAGAGGTTTTAATTTGAAAGAAAAAAAAGGATAAGCAATGCTTCAAGCCAAGTTTGCAAGACTTTTTGGGGGAGTATGGGCGGGGGGGGGAAAGGAGCACTGTAACATACATCCTGTGTCCAAAACCAGGATTTAACAATATTTAAAATAAGTGGTCATTCTTAAAAGTTAGAGATTTGTCTATATGTCTTTATTTTAATTTTTTTAAGAAAAAAAGACTTGAAGGAGGGGAGCCAGGAGTTAAAAGGTTAAATGTTTTGCATTGGTGTTAGAATAAAGACTATGTCTTGAGGTACTCTTTGTTAAACTGTTTGGCTATATTTTACTATTCTGCAGTACAGTATTATTGTTGGTAACTGATGTGTACAGAGTAACACTATGGTGCTCTTTCTAGGTATAATTGAAGACATTGTGTGGTCCTTGTAAGAAGTTTGGTTCCTGCTTGGGTTTTAATTGTAGAATATTGTTCTGGATTTTTGTATAGGTAATTGGATTTTGGAGCCACTTTAAGATATGATGAAGGCAAAACAAATATTAACTAATTTAAAGGGCAGTACTTGAAACTTGTGCATATTTGAGTGTGGAAGTTATTTACAAGTTCTCATCTTCTGTGTCTTTTACTGGCTTTTCATTTAAATTCTAAAGTCTGCATTTCTACTTTGTAGTTAACGATCCTTTCAAGTAATATTCACAATCAAGTAGACATCTTGGATGCTGGCATTATTTGATTATGTTATGCATGCCTCTATCCCACAAGCCACTCTTGATCATATTTACAATTTGAAATGTAGTCTATGGAATTTTTTACACATAGAAAAAAACAACAACCAAACAACTGTGGTAACATTGCTTTTGTAGTTTTGAGCCTTAAAATGACAATCACAGTGGTGTGCCCCAGTATGACACACACTAAAATACTGGAGAGAGGTATTTTTACTTGTGCTGTTGAAGTTTTTGGTAGCACTAACTCATTTAATGTCTAACCTCAAACATTTTATTGCTATTTAGTGTTTTTCTTGGGACCATTGGTATTAAACTAGAATTTCCTATTTACATCATGTAAAGTTTAATGTGCAAAGAGACTAGCCTACCAAAATATTATCCAGTTTTGAACAAAATTGGAGAATTATATGTCTGTCATCAGCAGGTCACATTACACTTGCTAAATACCTGCAGGATAGTTTGGTTTTTTTTTTGACTATAAGATTTTCAGTAGCCTGATGTGAAAAGAAGTGTCACTTCAAGTGGCTGAAATGTAATCACTTTAAAGGCCACGGTCTAACCAGAAGATAGCCTGAGAAGCCTCAGTCAGCAGGAGTAATACCTAGACTTTCCAGAGCCACAAATTAAGTTGCATGGTCCTAGGAAAGACTCCTAGGGATTTTTAAAGGTTCTTAAGCTCTCCACAGCAGTAGGCAGAACAGGCCAAGGGAATTTGGTCACTCAGTTGACCGGTGCCAGTGCTTGTCCCAGACGTGACTCCTTTTTTTAATGGCTGATGCATTACTTGATTGTCTGCGGTGCTGTGGGGTCCTGCAGGTTTGAAAAGCTGCTGGAGAGAGCATGAGATGTGTTTCAATAGTGAATCCTCTCTTTTTTGCTCCAGGATTTCAGATGTGTTCTAAGCCTGGCGGGGTGAGCAAGCTTCTGGGCACTGATGGAGACTCAGCACGGCAGTGGGTCGCAGCCCTTACTACAGGCTCGGCGTGACAGTGGGAGGCCGCACGGGGAGCCTGACCTGCGGGATGTCCTGATGCAGCAGGTCCACGTCTTGTCCTTGGACCAGATCAGAGCCATCCGAAACACTAATGAATACACAGAGGGACCTACGGTGGCTCCACGGCCGGGGGTCAAGGCTTCTCCTCGGGTAACAACCCAAGCCAAAAATGAAAGGCCCCATGGGTTGCCTGAGCATCGTCATTTTAGCCGGATCCAGCACACACAAACACATGCATCTCCTCGAGCACCTCTGTCGCGGTCCATCAGCACAGTCAGCACGGGCTCACGGAGCAGTACGAGGACAAGTACGAGCAGTAATTCGTCAGAACAAAGACTTCTGGGATCATCTTCGGGGCCAGTTGCTGATGGGATAGTCCGAATGCAGCCCAAGTCTGAGCTCAAGCCGAGTGAGCTGAAGCCACTGAGCAAAGAAGACTTGGGAGCACACAGCTACAGGTGTGAGGACTGTGGAAAGTGTAAGTGTAAGGAGTGCACTTATCCAAGGACCCTGCCCTCATGTTGGATCTGTGACAAGCAGTGTCTTTGCTCAGCCCAGAATGTGGTTGATTACGGGACTTGTGTTTGCTGTGTGAAGGGCCTCTTCTATCACTGCTCTAATGATGACGAGGACAACTGTGCTGACAACCCCTGCTCCTGCAGTCAGTCACATTGCTGCACTAGGTGGTCTGCCATGGGTGTAGTGTCCCTCTTTCTGCCTTGCTTGTGGTGTTACCTACCAGCCAAGGGTTGCCTTAAGTTGTGCCAGGGCTGTTACGACCGGGTAAATCGGCCTGGGTGCCGCTGCAAACACTCCAACACCGTTTGCTGCAAAGTTCCCAGCGTACCCCCCAGGAACTTTGAAAAGCCAACATAGCATCGCTAGCCAGAAATACTAAAGTAACAAGGATCATTATTTTAACGTACATATGCAACCAACTAAGCATCTATGGTCTTGGCACTGTAGTAGAAGGGTTGGGGATGTACTTTGCTGTTTGCAGTGAAATGCTTTTCTGTGTGTGTCCCATCTTAACTGATACGCTTGTTAGAATCCAGCTAGTGGCATACAGGGGAAAAAAAAGGGATGCAGTACATTGTGACCCACATATTGCATAAGCTAAAGCAACACAGACACTCCTAGGCAACTCTATTGTTTGTGAATAGTACTTGCAAAATTTGTAAATTAGCAAATGACTCCTTTTTTTTCATTGTTTTCTGCCAGAGATAATGTGCTATATTTTTGTATATACAATAATATTTTCAACTGTGAAAAATAAGTGCTGTCATAAGACATGGCACAGTCACAAAATATTATACTAATATGTTGTACATTCGGAAGAATGTGAATCAATCAGTATGTTTTTAGATTGTATTTTGTCTTACGGAAACCTTCTATTACAAGACTTTGATTTCCCTTTGGACTTCATGTATATTGTACAGTTACAGTAAAATTCAGCCTTTATTTTCTAATTTTTTCAACATATTGTTTAGTGTAAAGAATATTTATTTGAAGTTTTATTATTTTATAAAAAGAAATATTTATTTTAAGAGGCATCTTACAAATGTCACCCCTTTTTATGAGGACGTCATAGTTGCTGCAAATAAGGGGTGAATGATGCATATGTTCACTATAAAATAGAAAATATATTAACGTTTGAAATTAAACTGGGCTACTTGTCATTTTTTCCCATTTACTGTTCTGAGTTGGGAGAATTGATACTTATAATTGCAAACGTTACAGTGCTATAGTCACAGTGAGCCTAATGTGAAACCAAAAAGAGATTTTTAAGTGTCTTCTTTTGTTCTTGTTTACTTCTTCACCTGAAAACAGCGCAGGCTTTTTGCTCCCTTCCTTTCCACAAATGTCCCATATACTGTTCCTACAAGAGAAAAGGAAAATGAACATAGGAAAATGCATTAATTCATTCCAGACTAGGACTAATAGGCACTGAAAGCTTGACCTATTCTATAAGTGATGAACTTTTGTGCTTCAAATAGGAAATAAGTAATCATTCACAAAAAATGTTAGGCTTGCATGGCTTTACTCAGTGATGAGAGAGAGGAGGAAAAAAATATAATTAATACCGTCAATGCAAAAAGCTTGCAGGATTATTTGTTAAAGTTAGTAGAGTATGCCACAGGGAATGATAGATCTGAATGCAGTCCAGCCTTATGTCAAACATTTGCCTCACTTGTAAGAAGAAAGTTGCTTGATTTGTCATTTGTGGCAGTTACCTTCCACTGAGGTCAAAATCCTTTCCCTGCCAAGTTTCCCACCGGAAGCCTAGAGAATGATTTACCTTTCTTTATTAACAAACTATCATTTCCTGTTCTGAGCATGTCTCTCCAAGTTTAGAGGTCTTAATGTTCAATTTTATTTATACATTTCTTAGGCTGGCATTTAAGAATAGTTGTAAGTATTTTTAAGCTGATGCTTAAAAAAAGTCTCCCAACCCTTTTCTGAAGCCCCTCCAAGATAAACAAGTTATTACTAATAAAATAAGAACTCACTAAAAGTTGAAAACCAGAGCTTTGAGTAAATGTTCTGTCTTTTTGCCCCTTAATTTTCATCTCAGGTCTGGTGTTTGGATGATTTTACATAGGTCTGTAGGACTCAGAAATCTTACACTGTGTGTTTGTGCATATTGGTTATCAATCATCAAGTGAAATTAAAAAGTGCTTGTTCTCTTACTCTTTTTTTTTTTTTTTCCTTACCTCTCTGGTGAAAAATGTAAGCTGGTTTACTTTCTGCACCAGCTGGCTGGATACTTTGGTATACAAAGACGAACAGTATATATTTTGCTTTCTGAGTGGAATTTGCCAGAAAGAGGGTAGCTTATGTTACCTGACATGAGTAGTTTGTCCATATTTAAAGCACATCAGTATACTGTAACTGAGTATATATGAGATTGTGCTTGGCTGATAAACAGAAATTTTTATTATTTAATTATGAGGTTTTTAGCAATTTCGTTCTTGAAGGGGTTAATAACCATCATATGTTTCCATTCACTGAATGTAGTTCTTGAATTAGGTTATGTGCTTATGCTTAAACTGTTGTGGGCTAGTCTTGCTGATTAAAACAAACATTAGGAGAATCTTTAGGCTCTGTCTTGGAAGCCCCAAGTCAAACTGATTTCAGTAAATACAGTGTTTTCACTGGACTGATGAACTTGACAAAACTGAAGGCAAGCCCAGTCTTTTCAATGATTTATGTTTCAGTTGAAGATAACTCCACAGAAAGCTGAAAGTAAAACTGGGAAACTGGGATGGCTGAGCAGCACAGCAGTCAAAGTGGGTGCAACTCAAAAGTCCTACCAGCTAAAGTCCAATACTAAAATTGTGCATGTGTTTTCTTTCTGCAGTATAGTAAGTTCTCTGTCTGCCTAGTTAGGTTCTAAGGGAAAAGAAAAACCATCTTCTTGTTGGCAGTGAAATTTGAAGCTGGTTTAAACACTGAGCAATGGTTGTGACCTTCCACTTGGTTCTTGTGAGGATAAAATAGGGAGTCCCACCCACCCCAGGTAAGCCCATTACCAGAAACTGGGCAGGATGTATGACTCTTGGGAGCAGGGATGTAGGGAAGTGTGGCCTGTTGGGCTAACTACGGCACTGGGGTCTAGGCTTCAGTTAGTATGGATTGATGTTTGTGCCCACTGGACTCTTAAAAGCTGGCTTGTGTATATTAGTTAACATCCTAATATTGCACTTAATTAGATAAGGTTTAGTATTCTAAATAAAACCAAAATCTTGCCTCAAGCAGATTAGATTGTTTTAATAAGAATTAAGAGGACTTTTCAAGTGGATTGAGATAATGTTATTAGGGCATGCCTACTTTATCCTTTGAGATAGGAAAGTGGAGGTCCAAGTAAGGAAAATTTTCCATACACAGGTTTTGGGGATAACCATGAAAGTCAGGCTTGGTATACATCCTATAGGACTTTAATTTTAGACTGCTAGGAAGTCGTGAGAGAGAGCAAAACCCTTATTATTGCTCCATTTGTTGTGTTGCTGCTTCAGAGTTTTGATCTGTTAACTTACAGATTCCTTAAGGTTTGTTTAAGGTATAGAGATTTGCAGGATTGAACTGAGAGTTGACACTAGTAACAATGGAAACAAATAGCATTTTTTCAAATTATTTTTCTGTATGATGTAAGCTACAAATAAATACATCAAATTTAGAGACATTTAGAAATTCCTCTATTAATATCCTCGGGATCTTCTTTTCTTACTTTGCTCTTTATTGGTTTGAAACTTGATTATAATTTCTTTTTTCAGATAGGGATCATAGCAGTATAAAATAGGGGGGAAAAAAAGGAAAAGAGACTCAGATTTAAGTAGAGAATAAAAAGTGCTTTGGATGGAAATGTGTTCCTAAAGGATTTGGATCATATTCAGGTGAGTATTTACATTCAACAGATTTACCAAATCAGTCTTCATAAGCCAAAAATTCTCCAAGTGCAGAAGTGAAGTAGTTAAGTTGCTGTGATGATTAACATAATAGATTTTGTACACTTTCTTACTAAACTCCCAGCATTTAAAGATACAATATTACCTGTATTACCATTTTCACTTTTGGTAAAATGCAAAATAATTAATTTTTGTAATGAGTGAAATCTTAGGTCTTGTTCTCAGGTGGCAGGAAGAAAGCAGAATGCATTTCTGTTCTACAGTGGAACATTTTTAGGAATTAACGGTTGGGAAAGATGGATTTGAACAGTCTGTCTTGTCTCAGATGTTCCTAGATGGGTGCAGGTACAGCAAGTAATAATGATTTAATCTGCTGAGACTAATTTCTCAATCAGTCACTGGAGCAGAGCGCCAGAAAGAAATTGGCTGAATGTGAGAGCACGCTCGATTGAGTAGTGTCTGTAAGATTAGTATTGAATAGATGTCTTGCTGAAAATGTCAGCATTTGTCTTGTTGGGTCATCTTAAATAAATCAGTTGCATACTGGGATTGCAGGTAGACAGCACAACAGATGTAGGATTGCAGGTGACAAAGTGCACCAAATCCTTACCAATGAAAATACTGTGGTGTTTTCCTCTTTATGCAATCTGATTTTAAACTGGAATCTTAGAAATAAAAAATAATGTCTCATTGAAGTCAGGACAGTTTGACTCAAAAAACACACGCATATAAAGTGCAGATATGCATAGTACTTTTCAATTCAAAAATATTTCATGTTTCAATCTGTGGAAACCTCTATGTGTTATTTCTCTTCACATTTATTCTTTCTGGTCCCTATCCCTTTCCTTGACCTTTCCTAGTCATAATACATAATACATTATTGCCACTTAGAACAAAAGGGGAAAGAGGAGGATGAAACATGCTATTCTCATTAGTATTCTGTACCTGAAAGTTTAGGACAAGGTCAAAAAACTGATTACCTTGCTGCAAGTAATTTTTCCTGCATTTTCAGTGATATGAAAGGTTTTTTTTCCATTCACGTGACATCTGAATCCACTATTTCAGAAAAATCTTATTTTCATTGTTTTGGTATGAATTTTATTACTCAAGAAGGCTTTATGTGTCTTTGTTTTAACTCACTGGCACTGTGTTTCAGGTTAAAGAGGAAGAGGTGTTACTACCATAAAAGCATGAACTGCTGCTGTTCCTCTGCCACAGGGATTGTTCAGTAGAGAGCCAATGTAGTTGCTTTTGGACAGGAGTAGCAATGATTTTGTTTGAAACAGAGTGGGAGTTCAGTGTTTTCAGCCTTGGGAGAAAGCAACAGAGGCTGTGCTACATATCTCAAGTTTCTCTTTATGTGTGGTGTAAGAAATGTTTTTTTTTTCTCTGACTTCAATGTGAATGCTGATTACAGAAGCTTAGGGCTAAAATGTTCAAATTGCTAGACTAAAATGGGTTGGTTCCCATTTCAGTAGAAGTTAAGAATAATCAGAAGCTTTGACAATGTAGTCTGCTATTATGTAGGATTATTTATGGATATTTTAATACTTGGGGGTTTAAGTTACATTTTAAAATAGTCTTGCCAAGGGAGATAATCTGTTTCTAAAAGGTAAGGAACTGTATAATCAGAGGAGCTCTGCTTTCCTGAAAGACTGCTGTGTAATTACCAAACCACTTGGTGCGCCTAAGATATGTTACAAGAGATAGCACTTGGTGCCATTTAGGAGTTGCACAAGTTTCATTTGGAGAGTCTGAGCAAGTACACAAGGGTGTATTAGGAAGAATCACCAACTTACAGACATAGAGAGCCCCTTGAGCAAGGGGAGTTTTTACTTTTTCTTTTTTACTGTCACTTTATTTTGATCTAGAAGTGGTGTATATGAATGAGTCATAAATCGTGTTGTTGTTCTTCTGTTTAATGATGAAAGAATGTGTTGATGCTCTCAAAGTGTGCTTCAAAAAACCACACCAGAATGGAAAATCTTTAAATGACCAAACTTACCACAGAAATGAATGCAAACATCAGGGCTATAGCAAGCTGTGTTTCGAAATTAGTTGCACTGTAAGTAAAATGCACTAATTGGTTATGCTAAAACTGTTACTATAATTAGACACAGTTCCGCTTTAGGTCTCAAAATCAACTCAAAACTTTGTCAGCTTCCTCTGTAATGCAGTTTCATTAATTACTGATTTACTTAAAGTTTTGTTTCTTGTAAGACACATATAAAAGTTGGTCTATCACAAACTGTCAAATGCACGAAGTGAACAGTTTTTCTTCCCTCTCATTTCCTTTTCATAAAGCATTGCAAAGAGGAGGAAATTGTGAAATAGTTTTATTTGCTTTGGGTCATTTTATTTATGAATTTTGTTTAATTATTGAAGACAGAGTGCTAATTTGATGGATTGCTGTTTTGTGATTCCCTTCCCTCTCTCCCCACCCCCCTGACAGTCACTCCCCCAAAGTATATGGCAGTATGAAATATATAAGTACAGCAGTTAAGGGACCAAGAATTCACTTTGTGAACTTAATCTTTAAGTGCAGCTGCATTAAATAGTAAGGTGAAGTAGGAGCATCTTGCCTTCTTGCAGAACTCATTGGATGCATCGTACCTTTCACCACTAGATTTACTCTCTTCTACCTCTGCTGCTCTGCAGATAGAGATTATGCAGTTGTTTATCATGTATATGTTTTTGTGCCTCAGTGTCTTTTCTTTTTTGGAGAAACATTGTGTTCATTCTTTAAAACTAGTGCATGAGGATCCCATAATACCATTACTTAAAAAAAACCCAACAAACTAGCCACATGTGAAGGTTATCTTAACTGTATACTGCCTACTACTCTCAATACTGTTCTTGGGTATGAAGGCTCTCCTCAGATCCCTTCATCCCAAGTGGAAAAAAAAGACTGTGTATGTTATTCTGAAATAAGTGTGGTTGGAAGGAGACATGGGTTATGGTATAAAAGGTGAACTTTCCATCAGGGCTGTGCCTGACCTATGCTCTCCTGCACACACACAACTGCAGTACAAAGTCTGAAAGTGTGCAAGAGTGTTTCTGGCCACCTCTGTACTCTAAATCAGACAGTAGGTGGAAATGTTCCTGGACGATGGGTTGCAATTGCCCACGCTACTGAAGCATTAAGACTTTAATTTATGTTATGTGCCAAAAAGAACTCTCCCAAGCTATTCCCTACCACATTTCAGGAGCCATTCCCAAAAGTCAGCTTGCCAGCAGCTCCTTCTTTTAGAGCTTAAAGGAGTAGCCCAGCATGGACACTGTCCTTTTGGGGCCAGCTGGAACACAGTGCCCAGGAACATTCTTGGACAGATTCATTTGCCGTCCAGGAGGAAAGAGATCCCTCCCACAAGTGTCATCTCAAGAAAGAGAAATTCACTCACAAAGACATTCTCATGAGTTCAGATGACACAATCTAATCCTCAAGTAGAAACTTAATTGCGCACACAAGCAATTTATTTAATTTTTTTAATCTCAACTGTCAAGGTAACTTTTTAGAATTTTGTAAAGCTTGCTCCAGTGTAGTTACATAAAACTATATATTGATATTTTGTATCTAACCCGAACTAGTAATTTTTTTGTTTGTTTGGGAGAATGGCATTCTTTTTTTTTTTTTCTTTTAATTGTTTCTTAAGTATGTACTGACAAGTCATAAAAACAGACTTTTTCAGATATTTTCTTTCACTAAAAGGTATGATTTAGTATGTCACAGCACTTGATTTTTCAGAATGAATTGAGATGGTGTTTCTTGCTTTTGGAAATGACATATATCTCTGAAGAAAACAGTCACAAAAGATTGTTTCCTTTCATGGTAATCATTACAACTTCATCTTTTCCCAAGATATGGAAAGTGTTCTCTCTTTATTGCTTTCAGCCCTGTGCTCACTTAGCCCCCAGATTACAGAATGGGTGGCTTATGGAACCTTGCAATTGCTGAGTGATTGAGCAGACTTTCATGGAGAAAAACTGGTGTAAAGTATTGTACTTGAGCTTAGCCTCTGAGAGGACAGATCTTACTAAAATATTTCAAGTGTGTGCAAAATTTATTTCTGCATACATGCAGTCTGAGGGATGTGGTTGGAGAGAAATGTCACAATTCACCCCTTAAGGTCTCTGCTTTAGAAAAAGGAATCAATATCAAATTCTTTTTTTAAAAAAAAGTTGATAAATTAAGCTAACTAAAATATTAGACAAAAAGATATCTTGTTCAGTTTATTAAATGTGTCCAAGATTTCTGCTGTTTACATTTCACATAGTTTTTATCCAAAGACCTCACTTCAGCTGCAAGATTGGTGGGTGAAATGCCTGGCCTCACTGGAGGCAATGACAAAATTCTCCTTGACCTCCTTGAAACTTTGTATAGACAAGAGGTGAATTCCTGAATATGTACTGATTGAACATACACTTGAATGGATATCCTGGGAAAATCCCAGCTGCCTAGGGGAATAAAAAAAGTTTATAATTGCATGACACACACTTTTGAATGAAGGAGTAGCTATCTTAGTTTAGGATTTTTAACCTTCGTTCTGATCCTACTTAACTTACTCTACTACTAAGATAATTTATTCCTACCACTGCTGTAGGATTTTTGTAGTTGCTTCCTTTAGGCATCAATCTTTTATATTTTGCTGAGGGATTCTGTTTTAAGGGATAATTCCATTAAGGGTGCTGTAAACTCCTGTTAGGCTTTTTGTTGACAGACTTGTGCAGAAAAATCTTGTGTGTAGACTTTCTCCCTTTATTTCAGCTTACTGTTATCAAACAATTCTTGTATACTGAAACTGCAACAGTTTTAATTCAGTTTAGCTCAGCTCTTGCAAAAGAGTCTAGGGAGAGTATTTGGTTTAGCTGACAGTCTGGTTAATTGGAATAGGCTCATTCATACTAATAGTATCTGCACAATGTTTTGTGACTGTTACTAAATCAGCTCTAAGCCCTACCTGAAGTTACATGAGTGAAAACATGCTTCAAGTGAAGTACAGTGAGTTGCTGTCAGACAGAAGTGTCTGTGTACTAGCATTGCTTTCATCTGAGATGCCCATTAAGATGGGCAAAATATTGTCACAGTTACATATCTACATTGTGCATTATATCACCTGTAGATATAAATATATAGAGAGATAGATAAATAGATACATGCACATCACAATTAAATCTTTCTTAGGGGGAATGAGGAATTACCATATTTCACTGTTACAAATATTCCTCTTCCAGAGTATCAGCTTTTGCTGTAACATTTTCCCATGGTTTTTAAACAATACCTTGAAAGGTGCTCCTTTCTCCCACCCCTGAGAGAGAGCATCTGCAGAGTGGAGTGCACCTACCCTGTACTCTGTATATTGAATCTCCCAGGTGTGGCATGATGGTCCAGTAAACAGAACAGCTTTTTTCCACTTTGTACTTTCAGTGACAAATGAGTGGTAAAAATACAGGTTTTCTTATTGCTAAGCATACAAATATGGCAACTTTCAAAGCCTTCATCAATTCCTGAAGCAGCTGATAGGCAGCTCTTGGGCAGATGCACAGATATGCAAAACTACTACTTTGGGAGGAGATATCACAGGATGAGTGATAAAGAGAAGGATGAGTGCACAGATATGATGTGCTATGGAAACCAATCATGAACAGCAGTGGCCATGAAATAATGACTGAAGGGTTCACTGTTGGTGGGGCTTAACTGAGAGATTCAGTCCCACAGTAGTATAGAAAATAAGTAGATACAAAGAACATTCACTTCTAAATTTCTAAATTTAGGGACTTAAGCCCTATTTGTCCCTGTTGTCCACGTGTGATTTAGACATCTCATGTTGAGGGCATGAAAGGTATAGTTTTCTTCAATGGTTTTTTGTTGGTTTTGGTTTGGTCTTTTTTTTTTTTTTTTTCCTGGTTAGTATATGGAATTAGGATACAGCATTCATGGCAAGGAAAAAAAAAAAAACAACCAACCTGTCATCCTTGGTAACAATTTCAGAGAGGTACAATGAGGTTTACTGGGAGAAGGAAATGCCACAGACCAAAAGAATGTTGAAGTTAAAGTTTTGTGCTGTTCTGGTATTTACTTACTTGGCAAGATCGGTAAGTTGTCGTGGTTGTAGTGATTTTTATCCACTGTTTGTTTTAGTCTTTCTTTGCTAACAGTCCTTGTCTTCTTCAGGCCTCTTAGGGTCTGCCAGTCCTATGATCATAGATCACGCATTTGCCTTAATGAGAAAGCATTGGTTATGAAATGTGAAAACATAACCCTGTCTAAAACTATGTAACAGCATTGAAGGACAGTGGTTGCTGGCATTGTGGGAAGTTTGTGATTCTTAGGTTTTGGTTTTTAATAGTTTTGGGTTTTAATATTTTTAATATTAATATTTTAATATTACACTATTTTAAAATATTAAAATAGTTTAATATTAAAATATTAAACTATTTTAATATTTTAAAATAGTTTTTAATTTGGTTTTAACTGGGGCCCAGATTCACAAGTTGGGTAAATCAACCTGGCACCACTACTGACAGCAATGGCCTGCTGATTTCCACAAGCAGAGTGTTGGCCAATAACTTACTACCAAAAAAACCCCATGGTGTACAGTAGAATAATAATCTTAAGATTTTATCAGCTTTTGTTTCTTTTTGCATCATTGTTGAACAATAGTTTTCACTATAACTCAAGACAGTTCAGATTCCTTATTTATAATACTTGAAGAGCTATTTTTTTATTACATTCAAGATGCTTGCACAAAACAAATGCTTTCAATTCAGTCACTTAACTTTATAGGATCCTGGGATCACTTCAGTGTTCCCAGACTTGTTGTGGAAAAAGCAGAACTGCAAAAGGTAGAAAACCGATCATTTTAATTTACATGCAACAGTGTTTTAAGTTTTTAAAAATTACTTAAAGCATGCTTTGTGTGGTGGGCATTTATGCTGGGTCTATTTATTATGGAGTGAATAATATTTTTCAAGAATGATTCATCTGGGTTATTTTAGAGACTGCCTTGAATTCTGGTCATTTCTATAGATACTGCAATTCATAGTCATTAGCAAGCTAGTGGTTTGATCTAACCTCAGCTACCTGTTGCTGGCTGTGAATGGAAGAATTTATTTTTAGTGTGAAACCACAATATGAATATTTTCCACTCTGAAAATATAAAAAACCCTTTAAGTAGAAATTTTACTCCTTCACTGTAATGTGCTGTTGCTCTGATGTCAGACATACTGGGTTCTTCTTACAGAAAATCCTTTAAAATGCCTTATTCTCTATTGAAGTTGACAAGAATTTCCTCCACTTAACCCCTTCAGTGCCCCCAGGCGTTCAGCTCACATCAAACAAAAGGGAGCTCCTCTACCTCCTAGATAGGGATAGTGGGATGTTGACAAATGCAAAATGAAAAATAAGGAGGCAGAAAAACCTGGGCCCTTGGAAGGAGGTTAGTGGGCAGGCTCACATAGCTGTGATCCGTGAGAGGCAGCATCTCTGCAGGCTCTGACTTAACAACTACACAACCACTGTGACTGCCCTGCTGATATGGAAACTTTCATTTTGGTGTGATGTGTCTTCGTTTGTTTGTTGGGCTGGGCTATTTGGGGGTAATTCTGCCATTTCTGTGAGATTCAGAATCAGAAATGATCTGTAATTTTGGGCAATATCAGCTCTGATTGGTAAGAGCCAATGAGTTAATTGTGCTAGAAAGCTACCTACAGCTCTTGAGTGAAACCTGTAGTTTTATGTGGAGTTATGAAAGCTATTATTCAGTATAACAGTGGGTGGGCTACTTCACCCACCATGGACTACATTGCAGAAGAATGAGAACCTTAGACCCATGTAAAGCCATTGGCCTACACACAAACTTCCCAATTTTTTATGTAAAACATTTGAATTACATTAGAGATTTGATGAAGAAACGACAATCAATATCCAAGTTCCTTTTTACTTCATTTATAATTTTGCAAACAAGCCTAATGTAGAGTGCAGTTAAAAGCAAGAATATAAATTATATAAAATAAATATATAAAATAAATGATATACAAGGATATAAAACAGTTTAAAAACCAGAAGAGTTTGTAGCTCATACCCAAAGCTAAAGGGCAAGAAATAGCTCCTGAGACTTGACTGAGAGCCTGGCTTCCACAGAATATAGGGCTTTTAGGTAATTGATGGGATTTGGTTGCTGTTCACCACCAAGTTTTTGCTGTTTCAGTCAGAGAAGCTACTGACCTTCCCTGCTTAGATTGTCACCATATTCCCACAGCTTTAAAAATATTTCAAAATAATTTGTGGACTTCTTTGATGGAGGGAAATTAGTTCTTCCTTCATATTTGTGATGCCTCTGAAGTTTTCATTTTCTTCACTTTCTTAAGAGGTCAAAAGAAAGAAGTAGTCCCTAATTTAATTCTGTCAACTCAATTCATTTATCTTAGGTGAAAAAAGCTGTTGTCTTTGTGTCCACACTTTTAAGGAAAAAAAAGTGTATGTTTTTTACTGCTTGCTCACACATGATCATTAGCACAAGATAAAATGTTCATGTGGTTACAGCTGCTGGAATTTCAGTGCATGTGGTTTGGTCATTCATGCTACCAAGAAAATGTTTACCATCTCTAGCAATACATGTCAAAAGCTACAGTCATGCTCTTAGCACTGTGATTTTAACATTTGATAAGTCGAAAATGTTTGTTTAAAAAACATGAGCAACTAAGTACCATTGCCCAACCAATTTTCTCTAGAGAAGATAAGACCTGAGCTTCTGGTTAACACCTTCAAAAATGTTACTAACCACCTTGCATTTCTCTCAAAATGCAAGAGACCTTGCTTTTATAAATCTAAATATTTCTTCTCCTCCTGACCAGCTGCAAGGAGTTTTTACAGGTACTTACCACTTCATTGCCCAAGCAGGATCTGTTCGATTTTTGGTCTAGAAGCAGAAAAGACAGGCATAGCATTTCCAGAGATTCCCCCTCCAGGTGGCAGAGAGGAAGAAATAGTGGGAGCATATATCACTGTGCATCCTAAATGATGTGACGAGTACACATCCTTTTGGTAAGCAAGCAGTCTTACCACAGGACCGTAAATATTTTTGGTAATTACTTTTTTTTCCCCTTACTTTTTAGAGTGATTGTGAAAGAGCCATCTTTGCTTTCAGATTCCTGTTTGCCCTGCACAGAATGGAATCTTGACCAAGGTTAAAAGCTGAATTTAACTCCTACCAATTTACAGGAACTATAACAACAGATTTTTCAGGAGTTATACATTTTTAAGGGCTGTAATAAACTAATATTTTGTATTCCCTTGCTAAGTGGCAGCCAGGCTGAGATGCATCCATAATCAGGAGCTGGTTGAGAAGATGTTTAAGGCAATCTTCAGGGACAAACAGCCTTCACAATTAGACACAGTCTCATCAACACCTGTAATGATAGCCAGCTTCCACAGCCCAACAGCAATCTGCTTCTGGGCAGCCTTAACCTTGTTCACTTCTGTACATTTGGTGTTAAAAGTAAGATGTGCACTTCGAGTGTATCTGTGAACTGTGCTTTATGAACCATAGATCCTTGAACACAAAGTAAAATGAGTGGGGAGCTTGGGTGTACTGTCTGCTATCCCAGTACAACAGTGGTGGATGTGAGGGCTAGGAAGGGGATGGACTGCAGACAGTGGCCACGTCACACATTATCTCTAAAGAGCATCTCTCTTGTCATCATCAGAAAATACATCCTAGGCTATATGAACAACTCTTCTGAGGCCATAGAAAGTCCCTGTGTTCTTACGACATTTTTGAGAAACAGAAATGCATAACAAGTCAGAACTATCTTGGGTTTTCCTGAAGCAGGTGTAAGGGAATTATAGTGACTGCCTGTGTGTCAGCTGCTGTCCTCTACAGCCTATCAAGGCTTAGGTGGCTACCAGCATCTCCATCTGGATTCTCCTAGAAAATGTGTAGAAGAAATGAAAAAAACCCAAAAAAGCAAAACTCATAGAGTGGTGCTAGATCTAAGAATTTTTTTTCCAATGTGAATGGATATAGCTGACACTGGGCAAAGATGAAAATTCTTCTGCTAAATATGTTGATAAAGTAATTTTCTACAGTCACCTTAGGGAAGATTTTTCACTAAAATTCAGCTTTTTAAGCATTTAAGTCAACAAGAAACTGCATCTGGTATCCTGCAGGAGGCCCAACACAGATGTGAACACCAACCTTATGGATGGTTCTGCAAAGTTAGCAAGTTGGCTGGGTGATGCTAGCAAAAATTCATGCCCAGGAGGTCATCACTGGAACATTCAGAAAAAGATATAACCAATCATATATCAGTATTTAAGGAATAAAAAAGTATTTCTTCAACAAAGAAATTTCCTGCATCCAATCTAGTGTTTTAATGACTTTTAATGATCTTTCTGTTCGTTTCTGAAGCCTACTGTCTCAAGCCATTCTAACCTGTTTGCCTGCAATATCCTTGAGCAAGGAGTTCCACTGTTGTACTCTAAATCTAGCTTTTAGCTGACTAAAGAAGGTAAGATTTATTTCATCCCAACTACTTGCAAACTGTTTTTTATGGATGTACTTCAGTACCTTTATAAGGATTGAAGGTACACTGACTGATCTCTACTTTGATACATAATTCCTTGATTGTATTGCAGCTTTTTACCTGTAGTATGAGCCCTCAGGTACAGCACAAAGCTAATTTATCTAACTGTGTGCATATGTTTCCAGTGCCCCTTCGCTGTTTTCTGTAGACATATATTAGGTTGCTAATGTTTTTGTTAAGTCATGAAAAAGAAATATTACCAGATGGCTTCCCTTGTCTTCACAGCTCAAATTCTTGCAACAATTATCAAGAAAGATGCAGGGTACAAAAATCATAGCAATGTCATTGTTTTGTTGTAAGGCAAATGTATGAATAGCAGCTGAGTTATACCTTGGGAGTTTCTTCTCATGAGGAGGGAAACATACCTCAGTATTGGGGCATAATAAATTTATATTTTTCTCTCAGTGTTTGGTAAAATGTACAAGTCCCTCTGTATCTTCTTCAGGTTTGTATCTTTTCAGTTTTTTCATCTAGCAGTAAGAGTGTGGTACTCTTTGAAGCTTCCTGAAGTGTCTTGCAATGTATAAGAGCTTTCACTGTTTCTGTGTCAGTTATTATAATCAGGATTATTATTATCAGCAGTAGCCTTCCCTCCCACCCCTCCTAAATCCAGAAAGATTAGAATTACATCCTGCTCCAGGAGGGATAGAGAGGACACCCATTATATATAATGTCAAGCATAAACCCAAAATGTACTTAGTGGCATGAAATACAGATAAGGTTAGATGCACTGGTGGAATCTGGCTGGTTAGGTCATGTTTATAACTCCTTTGCACAGCAGCAAGTAGGATAAACCAGTTTATCTGGTCTATTGATTTTTTGTTGCCC
The DNA here is from genome assembly GCF_037042795.1 of Molothrus aeneus. NCBI lineage: Eukaryota > Metazoa > Chordata > Aves > Passeriformes > Icteridae > Molothrus > Molothrus aeneus. The sequence continues at coordinate 69,496,760 of NC_089647.1, read as the reverse complement.
TGAATCCTGATACTTTGATTTTTTTGGCTCGAATCTTTATGCTGCAAAAAGGGTGAAACTGATGCTTAGGGCCATCTCCCTGGGGCTAATATATGGATCAGGTATGCAGGTCGCTGGCAGAGGATTTTCTAAGGTAAGTCTGCAAAACATGCAGCTACAGGTCTCAGTTTAAGATGGGTTTGAAACCCACCTCTCTCATTTTACATGTTAAATGTGGCCTAGAGGAACATCCACCCACACCAAATGGAAAAGCCAAATTTCCTTCCAGTTCCAAAAACATTATAGACATCTGCCAAATGACATTTCTAATTCTTCCCGTAAAAAATGGAAAGCTAAACAGAAGCATCACCCTTCCAATAAATCCATTCCAAACTCTTCCTGATTTATTCCAGATACTGTGCATTTTGATGAGGCAGTTAAATAATACCTGCTTTTGTTCTCCTTATGGGGCTTACCTCAGAAAGTATTTTATATAGTTGTTCCTTCAGAGACTTTTTAAAATGCTCTAGAAATCATAAAGAGGCAAAATTTGACTTCTGATACACGTGTTGAGTTCCTATTGACTTCACTGGGGAATTTCAAGCCGGAATAAACCACAGTGTTGAAAATACTTACTTAGGTATGCTAAGGAAAATGAGTAGTTCTGAATAATTCTTAATATTTCCATCAACTACAACAGAATTTAAGCATATTAGTTTGATTTTTTTTTAATATAAGAAAGAGACAAATCATTAAAATATGCTTAAGAAGTCAAAGGAATTGTAAAATGAAGAAAGCCACAAAAACTTCTTGTCTGTAGGGTCTTTTTAAGAACTAGTTAATCACAACATCTCATAATAGATGTATGATCTCTAAGATGTAATTAAACACAAAGCTGTAACTCATTTTTACTGTGGTGAGATTGTTGAAAAGCATCCAAATTCATGTTACCGTAAAGAAAATTGGTCCTAAAATTTTTTCCTTCTGCATTATAATGACATTGACAGGCTGTGTTCAGCTGTCACTGCTGTCCATCACTTTGTTCTGGAAGGTTTTTGAAGCCTGACTACTTGGACAAGCACAAGCCCAAGGTCCTCTGGCTGTGCCCTGACCTGGTCAGACAGAGCCAGATCCTGTCCAAAATCAAGTAATTGCACTCAGGTTGCTCAACCCTGCTGGTTACTTCAAAACACAAGTGCCATGTGAATGTCTATATGACTTTGGATCAGAGCTGGCTCATGTCTGGCCATTTGAAGAGCAGACAGACAAGCTTGCATCTGTCTGTACCTGTCCCTGGAGACATACCCTAAAGCTGCTAAGTAGCTGATTTTTTTTTTTTAATGTCACAGTAAACAATGAATATGGAATGTCAAGTAATCATCATGGAGCTGAAATATCCTCAACAAAGAAAACAGGTAAAACAATGCAAATAAAATGAGATTTTCTTTCCTCCTACACCCATAAACTGTCATGCAAGTGCAATAGCTGGAACTGATGTAAACCCTTTTTGAAAAGCTAATTTAGTAGAGGGCAGTCACCTTTAATTTGTTAATTATTCTCTTATTTTAATGTTTCTTCTTATTTTAAGAAGAATTTTGGTATTTCAAAAATCTGATCCAGAAATACTGGCTATTGGTGTAGGAATTACAGGAGAACCTGTAAAAAGTTCCATTTTCTTTCATAAAATCAAAGGTCCTGGTAAACTTTGTATAAGATTCTGTATGTTGAAATTTTAAGTGTTGCATGAATGGGTCTGTTGGCAAAATTTTCCCAAAGTATATTGCTATTAAATTTAGTAATGTAACAATGTAAAATGGCCATTACAAGGTCTGAAAAAACACTGTAATTAGTAATTAGAAAGAACATCCCAGGTAAAAAGAGAAGATAGATCTATAATCCTCACTGGCCATTTAGAGCAGTGTTGTCTAAAACTATTCACTTAACTTGTTATCAGAAGTACTTGAGGGTTTATAATTTACTTTTATTTTGCCAGTTCAGTTTTTCCTTTTCCATCTTCAGAAGCTGTCTTTTTGAGATTCTACTGGTTACTTTGCTGTTTAAGTTCTGGTGCAGCCTCCTGCCAAATATTGCAGTCCCTACTCTGGGAATTCATCCTACATGGCCTGCTACAAGCTGCCACAGTGATGGCTTATTTTTGGGTTTGGCTTTTGTGGGTGAATACGAGGGACCGATGACCACATTTGGTTTGGAAATACTGTAGCAGTAATAAATGGGAGAGGGGTTTATGGAACTCTTCCAGACACCTTTCCCAGGTTTTCTGAGTTGCTCTAATAGCTTAAAGGTTCGAGAAAATAGGAACTGAAGCTTCTGCACCTAACTTGGGTCCCTATCCATTCCCCACATTCTGACGGATCAGACGACTGGTTTAAAGAACAGCATGTCCTCAGTGTGATCAAAGAGCCATTCCATTTTACACTGGCAGCAGGATACTATATTCACAAATAACACATTTTAAAGAATTCTTTTAAAGCTGTAACTCTCACCATGGCTTTAGTCATAGGTCTGTGCCATAAAACGGAACTTTGTTCTAGCAGAGGACAAACAGGTGGCAGTCAAGTCCAGAGGTGCAGCTGAATTAAAGGCTTTGCATAACTGAAGGACAAATAACTTTAAACATAGCAACACTTTACAACTAAAATATCTCCTATTTCAATAAGAAGCAGTACTATGTCCCCAAAAGCAGAACAGAACATGAAGTAGCTACAGGGCTTCATGTGTGGATATAAATTTAGAAGATCTGATGAGCCATCTCAAACTTTTCTCCAGCTGCTTTGATGACATCACTGGTTTCACTATCTACAGTGGCACCATTGTCAGATTAAACAATGACAGTTCTAAAACTATCCTCTCTGCTTTCCTGACAGATATTCATATGCTGCATAAGAGGGAAAAAATAATCTTCTTGTCATCATATTTTTTTGCTTTTTTTCTTTTCCTTTCCTTTTTTTTCCTCCCACATAATTCCCTTTTGTCCTTCAGGTCTTAATTGCAATTCATTATTATTTTTGTGAAGAGCAGCCTTATGAAGGCAAAGAGTTAAAGACGTCACTTTAAATGACAAAAGCTGAACACTTTACCCCACTTTCAGTCTCTCATCTATTCATCCTTTTCATTGTGAACTTCGCTATTTCAGCTTTCTAAGCTCTTCAACTACCTGCCCCTAATTTGTATTCCTGGGAAGAGGCCTAGGCTAGTTATTTTGCATTTGTGTGCTAATGGTGCTGAGTTTGCTTCTAAGAGGAGAACAGGGAGGGGAGGGCAGGAACCTCCAAAAGGGTTTAAGTGGGAGTGGGGGTGAAGGTGCAGGAAGGGTTGTTTGGGGGAGAGTCATGCTGAATTTTAACCCTGAATGCTTTCTTATACAATTTCGCACAAAGCCCTCCTGATTATATGGAAAATGACACCCTGTGAAAACTTGCCTATTCATATACACCTTTTAAACAAATAGGTTAGTCAAGTATCTGGAAAGTCTGGGAGACAGTTGGGTCATCTTTTTATTAATACATTAAATCATGACATACATTTTCTCAAAGCGTTTTTTTTTTTTTTTACATATGCCCTTGAAAATTATGCAACTTATTCAAAGTATGTATAGTATTCTGAAATACATTTATTAGTGGAAACAGTCTGTACATGTAAATTATAGTAGTGCAACCCTGCTCTGCTTTTCTGCTTTGTTTGATAAAACCCTTTACTTTCACAGGGTTAATTTTGCCTGTGTGCTTAGATGCTGTGTGAGATAAAATACCTTTCATTAGATTAAATAGGCAAACAGACACTTTTTGACTTATTGACTAGTATTTCAAAGCCTAGCATTTCTTATGCTAATCATTTTTATAACTAATTTAACAGACGTAAAAGAATGTCATTATGAATAATTAGCGAGTTAGTAATTTAGTTTCTAATTAACCGGGGATGTGGCAGACCATTACAGATGGGAATTCTCATTAGCCATGAGAGGCATGGGCGTTTTGCTGCTTATTATAGATTCCGCCTATATTTAAAAATGGTTTGGTTGTTCACAGTTTTTAATGCGAAGCACTTTCACTTCATGCTGCCGGGTACATCAGCTTGTTGCACTTTGTCACACTGTAAACCAGACAACTATGCAAAGAGCCTGATGCAACAAAGCGTGTAGGCAGTCATTTTCCATTTCATGAATTATTGCATGACAGTAGTTCTCACCCCAACTCCACACCCAAGAGGTGGATTTGCAAAAGGGGCATTTTTCTTTTGCAGGTGTAAGTTGCTTGCAATACAATTAAGCACAGACATATTAGATCTTCAGATTTATGCTCATGATTCATTTTCTGCATAGAAAATGAAAGGGAGCCTACCTGCTTATGTGTCCCTGTCTCTCTGAGCTTGTGACATACTTTTACAGAACTATTACAGTCTCTATAGCATCTGTTCCCCCTGCATAGGCTTCCACAGGTGTCTGCACAACAATTCTGGGGTATGAAAAAGGCTGCTCCTTTACACTCTTATATACCCTGTGTGAAATTCCCCATACCACTGCTGTTTCTGCTCTTATTAATTTTTTGTTTTCTTTAATGTCAATTTCCAAAAATATTACTCATTCTAAATGTTCAAATTCTCTTTCAATAAGACCCATGAAAATACAACCATCTAGAGAAAGGGGTTTCTTCCATTCGAAAAACTTTAATATATACATTTACTTGCATTTTTAGTTTCTCAGATACTCTAAATCATTTGGAATCAGTACAGTCAGCTTGCTTGGAAAAGACACTGAACACTGTTTACAGTAATAATAAGTAATTTTTAAATTAATAATTTTAATTAGCATATCAGCAATATAGATCAGCCATTAAACTCTTTGAGAAGGACAATCTGCCCCATGATTTATTAGTCTCTGGAAAGCAGGACAGTGAAAATTGCATGGGGTACAGCAGCAAATAAACCTGGAGGAGAAAAGTTCCCTTCGAGTTCTGAAATTTGGGTTATAAAGAAATGTCCACCCCAATAATGGCAGACTTTGTCTATAGAACAAAGACATACACAGTTTTTCAAGGATGACCCAGTAAACTGCTGTAAACTGTTTATTCTGAATATACATAACACACCTCCATCCACCATTTAAAGTAGTTTAACTAGATTAATTTAAACTGTCCCTTTAGTTAACCACTGCAACTTTCTCCAGCAGGGAGAAATAAAAGTGATTTCAAGCCAAGTCATTCATTGTTTCTGTCCAAACCTGTTTGTGATTCCTCTCACTTGGGAACAAGTATGTCCCATTTCAATTCCTGTGTTGGAGTCTGCATCAAAAATATTAGAAGGTGTAAATTAAAATTAAAATTAAAATTAAAAATTAAAAACTGCTGTTTCAATTCAAGTGCTCACATGGGGAAGAAGTAAAGATGGAGATTCCTGATATGCTTATTAGCACACTTATGTATATTGCATAGCCAGTTAAAGTTTGCCTAAGATACAATTGAACATACTTAGTCAGATTAGAAAATATTTTTTTCTTTTCATAGCAGAGATTAGAGCACTAACCAGAGCTATGGAAAATCAGTGTTCAGTGCCTGCTCTACTATAGATATCATAATACAAATGACCTTGGGCAAGTCACTTAGCATATATTTGCACTGCAGTCAGACAACCTAACCTTAAAGTTCAGCATTCCTGAACTTTTTAGCAGCACCACTAGACCACTATCAACCACCCCTGTTTTCAAAGGCCACTGTGGCCCCCTATAAAAATTTTAATCAAAAGCACCATTGTGACAACTTTGTTTTATATGGTTCAGCAAACCACTTACTATAAATTGGGAATTGCAGATGGGAATCACTCCAATGTCATCGCTTCAATGTGGGCTAAATGCTGATGGTCCCAGGCAGATTTGAGCATCCCAGGCTGTTTTGTCCATACTTCCATGAGTGCCTGAGTGCCTGAGCTGGTTGCTGCCACCAACACTGCCATGCTTGTCCTTGCTGCTGCCATACTTCCCCATGGCAGTGAACACAGGGCCTCAGCTGCTCACCTGCAAAAGGATCAGTCTGCCTCACAGGTAGACTCACGATCTGAACATAAATGTATCAAAATGACTGTGAGGAATGCAGATGCCTAGGGTTAATGAGAGTATTTTATATATGTTCTAAAATACACTAAGTAGTGTATCTTCTCAACTTTCCCTAGGAGCTTGTGGGAAGCCTTATTGGCTAGAGGTATAAGCAGCTTCCTAAAATGAAAGTGGGAGGTTATATAGCTGTCAAAAATTATCTCAGTTCTGTTGGTTTAACCAGTGTCTGATTCATCTGACCTCTCTCTAGCTTGACTACAATGGAAATTAAAAAAAAAAAAACAACAACAAAAAAAACAAAAAAAAAAACAAAAAAAAAAACAAAAAAAAAAACAACAAAACACAAAACACCAGACTATTTTAAAAGAACAGAAGGTATTACAAGAAAAGAGGTTATGTTATAATGAGGACCCTATGGCCAGCAACAACCTTCACAGATGCTAGAATCTGATAGCTTGTTTAGCTTTGACCTCAGAATTAATGTGACATACCTGAATGTGTGGAATCTTCAGACTTGGCTCTGATATCTTATGGTAATATGGACACTTCCCATTGAAGGGAGTGGGGAAGGTATCTACCTGCATATTGCTCCCAGAGGATATCGAGTAAGGGGAAGCATAAATGAAATTCATACAAATACCAGATTTGGGGCAATCAGAATAAAGTCTGGTGGTGGTGGTCTTTGATCTTAATCAGTTTCTTCATCCTTAGCTGCAATTCTTTTCTACAGGACAAGCAATAGTAGACTGCTTTCTAAGGGAAACTTTGCCAGAATTAGGTTAAAAAATATACATTGCATACCTCATCCTCTTAGGTTACTACTTTTGTTAGGCATAAACCAACTGCACAGTGTCACAAGCTTTTTCAGTGGTTAAAACAACCAAAAGAAACCCAAGCAAACCAAACCAGGAGCGGGTCTTGCGCTGAGTCAGTGACTACTTTTCTGTGGGGAAAGAGACCATGAACATTAATGCCTACAACTAGATCAGCTGTATCTATAAATGGTATGAGTTCCCATTGCTTTCAAGTTCTAGAAGATGAAAGTCTACACAGCTGTCCTACTTTGATTGCTGTTTTTTTCTCTGCAGGCTTCTTCTGAATGCTCTTGGAGAAAGAGAAAAATCTTTCAACTACAGTAATCTAGACTTCACTGTGCAATGACTGAAATAGATATTGTTTTGTCACTTATAAGTTATTGCTTAATAGAAAGTTGTCTGAGCTAGTTTCCTAAGGTTGGGTGATGACATATCTGAATATCACTTATCCCAATCATGTAAGCAGGATCTTTATCTTAATAAAAATCCTCTGTGCTGGGTTTGGTTTTTCTTTCCCTTTGTGTTATAGATTATGTTCTGATGCATAAAAATGAATAATTTAGTCATAATTGTACCACCACAAGTTTATTGTAAACTGAAGCCACAATTGTAATTTTGGACGTCACAAAAAAAACTTGCTATAAGAATTTCTAAATAGTTCTTTCTTCAGCTGCAATAACATACCATTTTGCATTACCAGATGTTAAAACTCTATCGATTATCTGACAGCAAATACTATATCAAAGGCAGTTCAAAAGAAAAGTAAAAATTATTTTCATATTTTTAATCATGCCTGCAGATGGGTTAGGATAATCTGTCATAGTTCTGAAGTAGAAAAGAAACAGACTTGATGTAACTTGGCTCAGTGGTCTGTTTCAAATATGGTTCACACACAATGGGAAAAACAAACAGGTCTTTGCTTGAGAAAACAGATGCAGCAGGCAAGTGCAAAATCTTACTCTGCTTGTTTCAAAAGCAAAAAACTAGCTTTTTAACAGAGAGAAAGACAGATCACTCAAAAAATTCCATGTAAACTTTTCTTTTTTGGAGATTCTTTCTGCACTTCCCCCTTCCTCTTCCCACACACACTGAATCAACAAACCCAGATGTTCACAGGAATATGTCCCTCGATATCCCATCCTATGCCATGCAAGTGCAAGGGGAGATGCCTTACTGCAGATGCACACGAATTCCTCAGTAGTGCTGCAAAGTGATGTACAGAGTGCACTTTTTATTTCTGTATGGAAAAAGCTTCATGGACTGAACCCACTTCAGAAGCCCCAGAGATCTAGAAAATCAGTGCCTACAAAAACTGTGACTTCTGACTGTCAGCTTCAGGTGTGCACATCCTGGGTCCTTGTCTTTTTAGCAACACAATGTTCCTTCCTATTTTGACACAGCACTGAACTAAAGAATGGGATCTGGAAGACAGAAAAGAGCCTTATACTAATAAAAACTGCAATAGATAATTGTTATCTTTCTTATTTATGAAATTTATGGGGACTGGTGTTTCAGTTTATACCCACCTGAGCATAGTCTTGGTCATCTGCTTGCCCGCTTTTGTCAAATATTTTCATTCACTGACACCTATTTTATTTTCAGCCAGTCTGTGATTTAAATGTGCAACCACTTGAGTCTGCAAAAAGCAGCAGGCTTAGGTTTTCTACACAGTGACTCTTGTGTCACCTTCACCTAGTTTAGTTGCACTTGAATACCTCCTAGCACCCTTCAACCAGTCTTGGAGGGGTTTAAAGCAGCAGCGAATTCATCAGGAAAGTACCAAAAAAAATCCAAAAAAACCAAAACTAAACCCAAACCAAAACAAAAAAGCCTCAAACCAACAAATGGAGTAAGTGGCAGGGTTGGGGGTAGGATGGCGAAGCAAACTGCCTGGTGCCTGACATTAGGGGGCTTTAAAAAAGAAAAAAAAAAGCGAAAAAAAAAAAGCAGTCCTTCACCATAAAGAAAAACCTGGATGTTTACTGTGCCTGGCCGCACACCCAAGAGCAGTGAGCAGTGTCTGCGTGGCTCCCCTCCCCAGGCCGGATGGCTCCACAGCTCAGTGCCTTGGCTTAGGTGCAGTTGGAAATGCCCGAGAATGGCTCTTTGTTGATTTTCGCCTGTGCGAGAGAGCCTGGTGTTGCTGCGAAGCGAAGTGCTATTGAATTTGCTCACTCAGGCAGAACACTCGACAGGAAGGAAGGAAGCAGCCATTCTTTCTGGTCCTATTGTCTGGCCAGCAGGCTTAGGCAATCAAACAGCCCGTGGCCCGGCTGCGGCTCCCGCTCCGGCCGCTTCTGGTGGGCCCGCCTGGCGAAGGGGGGCAAGCGGGGGACGGCCTTCTCATGGCGCTTACTTTGTTTTCCCTGCGCTCCATCACATCTTTTCACGGCTCAGGGCCTCAGGTAGCCGCTTCCCAGCCCTCCGCCTTTCTCCAGGGGAAGAGGCTCAGAGAAGGGAGGGCTGAGAGTAGCCGCAGGTGGAGTGGAGCTGCTCCAAGTTGCTCTGGACTGCCACTGGATGATGCTTGCTCCCACTTCATGGGAGCAAACTGCTGGAGCCTGTGAGGAGTCCTTCCAGGGCTAGGACATATTTCTATCATGATCAGAAGGCACTGCTTGGGGCTGAAGGCTTTTTAACAGCACACTGATTGCCGGGGTGAGGTGGGAAAGGTTGCAAAGGTTGCAAAGGAGCAAACCTGCCTTTTGAAAGAGGCTCATTCAAAAATGTAGATTTCTGATTCCCCAGTCTGTATCTCAGTTAGCTGCCTCTTCTCCCCGGAAAACAGGAAAGAATGAGAAACAGAGCCAAAGGGACTGGTTTTGTGAGGCAGGACGCTGCAAGCCTGGCCTCTGCTTGTGGTAATGCACGGGGGCAGGGTGAGTTCTGCTGAGGATTCCTGACAGAGAAAGTGCAAAAAGGGTAACTGGTCTAAGCATCCAGAGCAAAAATCTGTCTGCCACTGCGTTTTACCTGCCCTATTACATCCCTGCAAGGGGGACAATCCTTGCAACACTTCCAGTCTCAAGTCAGGTGGCAGCCATAACATTGCAGTGTGGATTTTGCTACAAAGCCTGTCTTGTTCTTACTGAAATGTGACCATGAGATAGCCCCCTACTATGGTTTGGGAGATGGATAGCAATAGCTGCAGGTTTGTTTTTTTTTTTTTTGTTTGAGGTGGGCTTTTCTCAGACAATAAGATCCAGTGGTGGATCAGGTGTGTCAGTGATATCATTCTTAATGTTGCATGACAGATAATAACATTAATATATGACAATATCGCCTTGCAAATCCATGATGTACAGTGAGATAATAGAGCCTGGTAAATGCAGAGGCATAGGACTTACACAATCCTATTTCTGCAAGCCCAAGGATGGTTTCACAGTGGTTTAAGTGACTCTAAATCCAGATTCCAGTGCTCCCACCCTTGCTGGTGTCCCTGGCTGCATCCTCTCAGTGAATGTTATTTCTTCGAGTCTTGCTTGGTTGCAAGGTGTGGGCACAGGTGGAAACAAATGACAGTCCTTGAGCCTGGTCCCCTGGTCATCGTACAGAGGTCGGTGTTGGCAGAAAGGGCAGAAGGGAGTGGGGGAAGCAGGCAGCATGGGGAGCTGCCACAGCCTGGCTTCAGAAAGATGGATATTGCCTTTTGGCATGGCACCATGATGAGACACTTCAAGTGCCATGCATTTCTGGCGTAGCCAGAAATATTTGCTTATACCCAAGAAAGCCTACAGGCTGCAGTTGCATGTTGTTAACTTCAACAGAAAAGTATGTGTTGCTTTTAGGAATTGTGGCCTTGGAGTATACCCAGCTTCCCATTTTTGTCTTAATCAGACCTCTGCTCAACCTGCTCACACCTATCCTGGTGCAAATCTAAAACAACCTTGATGAGTTAATGGAATTATTCCAGGTTTGTCACTGCAACAGGAAGAAATCAGCATGAATAAGACCATTTTTTTTCCTTTTAATGGGAACAAGTAGGAATTACTAGAACAGAGAGTAATTTGTAGCCAAGAAGGACTTTTGAATTTGGATTTTATTACAAACTTGAAACTTTGGCCAGTTTTGATGGGATTTGTAAACGCTTTCAACAAATGTGGGCTGAGTTTCAAGTGAGGCTGGGCTCCGTTGTACAGGAATCTGGGCCAAGGTATGGTTTTGAGTGGAAAGCATATGAAACTCACTGCATTTTCCTGATTTAGAGTCTTGCTTTGAAGTACTTTGTCCATTCAAACCCAGAACTTAAAGCAAAAACCCACATGGTGTTAGTACACTGGAGCCAAAACTATAATAAAAAATTCCCTTGAAACCCCATGATTCAAAGCTAGCACAGATCCAGATAGTCCTTATAAGATGCTACATTTAGCATGTATATTTCTTAGTTCAGAAACTTTAAGTACTCTGAAATCTTTACTAATTTCTGTATTTTTGAAAGATCTCATTGTAAGCACTGCAGTGGAGTGGAAAGATTCAAGATTATTATGTTTGTTAAGACCTTGTCTATGAATGTATAAATAATCAATTATTTTTCATATCTCTTCCTAAATAAAATATGTTGTTAGTGACCCTACTCTGTGTCTATGGGCTCTTTCACCATGCTCAGAACTACAGTATCTGAGCCTTCCAACAGTGCATGAAGCAACGTGAATAACATCTGTTACATGCTGTTTATTGTCTCATCCTTTCCCTTGAGATGCAGCATGTGCAATAGAGTGTCTTGTTCTGGTTGGGGTTTTTTTTTTGGTGTCATGATTTGTTTTATGATCAAGAAACCACCTCTTTGAAAATGTCTTACAGGGGAATTGAGTGGAGGATATTACTGGTTACAAACTGGAGGGAAAATTTCCCATGGGATACTAATGACCTTTTTTTTTTTTCTTGCTATTTTTTTTTTTTTGTTGTTGAGAGACATTTTCACTTTACTGCAACAGTCACATACACAAGCTCTGTACACATATTCACAAAGCTTGACAGAACTTCTTTCAAACAAACATTTTTGTTTGAACATAGCATAATGCAATTAGTGTTACTGCCCAGCATGCCTTTCATAGCACACAGTGTGCTACAAGATGACTTCTCTCTCCTTTACTGATGCACCACAATTCCATATGAGCAGCCACCCAGCGACTCGGCTGGCTTTTGCATTTCCAGTTAACTACCCTGAATCGTAAAAGTCTGGGAAAGGATCTGGGAAATGTGTTCCTTCAACTACTGCAATGCTTCAGCAGTAAGGCTGAGTTTTCATTACATGTGGAAAATCACATGTCAGTATGCATCATTCATTATCCTGTGCAGATCTGTTCGATGTTTCTGAGAGGGGCTGTCCCCAGCTGCCTGCCTGTAGAACATGCACAGAGATACCAGGAGGTCTGCATGTGACTTGGTGACAGGATCAGGCCCTGGTCCTATAAGCAGTCAAAATGTTTTGGGTTTTTATCAATAATCCCAGTACGAAGGGTCTTATTTCTTGCACAGCTCTGTAATTAATCCTTGGCTGCTTTGGCTGTGATCCCAATGGTCCAGGCCAAGAGGAAGCAGGGACAGGGCAATCAGAATAGAGGTCTCTTATAGCTCATCAGAATCAAAGAGGTGGCCTTAAAAGTCACCTGGAAAGAGTACTGAATTGTTTTGAAGGTGAAAAAGAGAATGAAAAAGGACAGCTATGAAGATGCCATGATCAAAATTAAAGAGAGAACACAGAAATAAAGGAACCAATGCTCATTTGCAGAATAATCAAGGATATTGCCATTACCAGTGACCTTTCCTAGGAATAGCTGCACAGGAATATATTCTGCAGTTACTTCTACTTCTCGCTGGAAATTCAGAAGAAAAACCCAAACATGCAGAAGGTTTCCAAAGTCCTGTCCCCATCCATTTTTCCTCCTGGCAAGTCCTGTTAGTCCCTTCTGCATATACAGCAATGTGAAATAGAACAAGAGCTGGTTTTAAGGATGTTAGAGCAACACTGGAGAACACTGTACTGGACAACTGTCATAACACAATGTCTCAACTTAGAAGAGTGACTTGCCGTTTTTTCACCTGTCAACATGCACTGGATATTAGAGCTTAATTTTTGAAAAAATCACACTTCTGGAGCATGCATGCCAGGTGAAACACCTCTCTGTACCAAATCTCTGCATAGTGCAGGAGGAATGAGGAAAACATTATGTTCTTGATTTCTCTGGCCAACGTACACTGGAGCTCAAACCAGCACAGCCTATGTGCAGTCAGAGCACTGATGAAGCAAGTACATGCTTGCTCCTCTCCCTTTCCTTGACCTAACAATTTGTGTAGGGCAAACCCAGGTCATAACAGAGGCAATGATCTGGCCTGTAAAATTTCTTTGGACAGAGAAGTTAATGCTAATTCAGCGTGTTTCAATTTGCTGAGCTCCACCAGGCTGCACATGATCCTGCATTGTGTTGTGGAGTTTCCTCAGCAAAGCTAATCTACATCTGGTTGGATAAAAAGCTGGTTCCATTGCTGGCTCCAAAGCTTTTTTCTGATTGCTGTTTTGATGTGAAAATATAGTGGACATCTGAGGTACTTGGGTTTCTTGTCCCACTTTTCCCTTCCCCCATATGCATTGTAATGAGTTTGTTAGCTGTCATATCTCAGAGATTAAGCTTTTGTGAAAGTTTTTTTTTCCAGGACAGACATGTGTAAAGGGGCCCTTTCAGCCAGAGAACAATTGTTCCTTAATGGCCGTACACAATTTTTTGGCATGCATCCATACACTGACAGTATGATCAAACATATCCCAGCAGACAGTACAACAGAGATAGTTGTAGGTATAGAGATCTTGGGAGCACAATGAAAATTATGTCATCTCTATTTTCTTTGAGGACCTCCACCAAGACTGATGGCCCACGGTAAATGGTGATCCTGATTTCTCTGGAGTCAGCCTAAAGGACTGTCTGGAAAATTCCATACAAAACAAAAGGGCTGCTGAACTGCCTTACTGACAAATTAACTTATCAGCTGGAGAAGTTTTGATTTACATTAAAATTCTCTGTTGGTTACTGAGAATCTCCCTTTTAAAATTAATGACCTCATAGTTGATGAATGATGAAGCAGGAAAGGAAGTGTGCTGAAGACTGAACAAAAATCATCAGGTGAAAGGGGCTCTCTGTGATTATGGAATAAAAACTAGTCATTAGGGCTTTAAAAAAACCCCAAACAACTGGAGCTCTTCTTCTCAGTGGTACTAGTGGTAGATGTTTTCTTGGAATAGAAAATTACTTCCCCCCCTCAGGATCTGTGGTACTATAAAAACAGGTCCCTTCAGAACTAACTTCCAAATCTGCTAACATAATACTCCTCTGAAGAAGAATAAGAATGTTTGATTTACAGTTAATTAAGGGTTTTGGGTCAGGAACTTGAAATCTATCCATTAGGATATGGTTTTCTGGTTAAGGAGTCATAAATACACAGTACACTTTATTAAATAGCTGGAAAAAGACTGTGTTTAAAATATGATAGATGCTTTGGTGTGTTTAGCAATAGATAAATAAATGTTGAAAGAAGAGACATGGTTCCCCTTGGCAATAACTTGGTGTGTCATTTCTTTGGAAAAGTGTATTTGGTTGTCACCTGTGCACTCCTTTTCTTTCTCTTAACTGATTTGAGGATGGAGGGAGGCAGGATAATGATAAAAGCAGAAAAGTAGAGCAATATAACATGGGAATTTATGGGTTTTAAAATCCTAAAAGAACTGTTAAAGACAGAACTGAATAGAGCACCTTCTTTTTGCAGCTTTCTGAAGTAGGAGAGAAAGGCTGTATTAGGTGTCCACATCCTGCCAGCTGGGACAGTCATTTCAAGAGGAAGACATGATTAGTGGGGCAAATGAGAAGTCAGAAGTAACCATGAAAAGGGAAAGGAACTTTTGGGGGAAATCATATAAAGAGACATATTCAGGTGCAAAATCTCAAAGCTCCTGTTGCGGCTCTGACCCCAAAGACATCTCTCCTGTGTTTCAGGGGGCATAGGTTGGAGTAGTGGGAGAGAAGCAGCATCCAGACAGGTACCCTGGAACAGTGAACCATTTCTTTGTGAGCAGAGTAGTGTTACAGACAGTTCATCATTTCCAGGACCATTCTTATGCTAATTCCCCAGACTTAGGGGAAACTTAAATTCCTTCCCTTGCTGAATGGAACCAATCCTCCATCAAGAGTTAATTTTGAAAAGAGAGCAAACAGAAACACTTCATGTTTGGCAAGCTTGGGGTTAGAACGTTCCCATATACACATACACATTTAGAAGAGAAGTGTCTTAGTATTCATGATACTTAGTGATAGAGTAGCAAAAAGCTTTCCATTAAGCATGAAAAACAAATATCACAATTTATCTCAATTCTTCAGTCTTTTATGTGCTGAAGGTATTTTTTATGTGAGTTTTTGTGAGATTTTTCACACTTTTTTTTTTTTTGTGAATGTCTTTCATTTCAAGTTACCCTTGTTCTGGGTCTTTTTTTAATTCCCTTTGGCCAAAGCATTTCTGAATTTCTGCCAAGGAGTTACTATGTAAAGCCTGTTGTACTCAAGAGTTGGATTCCCATTCCTGGAATCATGACTAGCAACCCCAAAATAGAGTGCATTGTTGTTTCAGAAGGAAAACAAGAGAGGAAAGAAATCTTAGGAACAAACAGAGAAGGATGAAGCCAAGCGACAGTTACAGACTCTTCAGAAAGCTACTCTTCAATTAGACATTTAGATCGGCTGCTAAGGAATCTAATCTAGATGGTAGGAAAAACTGCATTTGAGGTAGGGACAAATCTTATAAAATAATGCTATGAATAGCTACCTATTTTTGTTTCCTGTCTGCTTGTATTTAGGAACCAGCATCTCTGCAAACACTTAAGGGACAGGACACTTTGGAATGTCCTGTTTCTCCTGCAGAATGCATTTTTGTTTCTGAACACAAAGCATGACTTCACCAAACTACATTGCAAATTCATTCTGTCAGGAAGAAAAATATGGAACAATCAGTGCAAGGGGGAAATGAATAGAGAGCATACTTTTTTTTTAAATGATAGCTTAAGAAAATGAACTAGCAAAAATATTGATATATCAACAAAGAAATACTGAGAATTTACAAAAAGATTCTGTGCTAAGGGAATCTTTCAGGAAACATTCTTTGCTAAAGTAAGTATTTTCAGGAAACATCTTTTGTTAAAGTATATTACAGAATCCTAAGTCAAAAATTCCGTACCCGGTTATCATCTCATCAACCTAATGTGCTCTGCATTGCTAAATAATAGTCATTATTAATGGCAGAAACTTTTAAAAGTATGGAGAGCTTGACTGGAAAAAAGAGAAAACTTTGGGCTAGGAAAGAATATTGTATTTATGACACACAAGTGAACAAGCCTGTTTCTGTATTTAGTAACTTATGATGAACTCATCAATTGCCTATAATATACACAGAAACAAAATCCTACTTTTGCCTTAATAAAATATGATTAATATTGATTAAGATGTTCATATGAAACAAGTCAAGACTAGACAACAGAAGACAATGATTTTGGCCTTTGCTTTCAGAGGGTGTTAGCACCACAGGTTAAGCTTGAGAACCTGTAAAGGTATGAGTACAGAAGTGAAAATCCACCCAGGGAAAGTTCATCTCCTTTAAAGTCCATCAGAATTGTGCATCAAAGATGAAGTACAGCCCAAACTCACCAGTTCATTTGCAAGCATCAGCCTGCATTATTAAAAAAATATATATTTGTGCATATGTGCAATATAAAGTCTATATTAAAATCCAGTCATAAAATATGCCAGGATTCCCAGGCTAGAAGTACATGGTGAAACTCTAACTATCTAATGGGGCACCTATTTTGTCTCTCTGCTTTAGGTAACTAATGAAGGAGTAGCACCAAAGATAATATGCACTATGTAAGGATATGGTCAACAGAACAGAATGGGTGGCTTTAAGCGCTAATGAAAGATTTTAATTTTTGAGACTTAGGTACCCACTTGGGGAATTTGATGTAGGATCAGACAGGTTCTCAGTCTGGTTATCTTCAAACATAGTAGATATTTTAGCACTTACCTTTTGGAGTGTGCTGTCTGCTCCAGCAGACAGCTGAAATTATCTGTTTTGCGATTGAGTTAGATGAACTGAACCTCTTCTGAGCTAGGCAAGTTTTTGCAATGACATTGTATCGAAATT
Organism: Molothrus aeneus; assembly: GCF_037042795.1. Taxonomy (NCBI): domain Eukaryota; kingdom Metazoa; phylum Chordata; class Aves; order Passeriformes; family Icteridae; genus Molothrus; species Molothrus aeneus. The sequence goes on along the minus strand of NC_089647.1, from coordinate 69,479,726 downwards.
TTTTTTTAAATTCTGGTAAAGGGGTCATGAGTATAGAAATACACAAATTTTCTTTTTCTCCTGTAAAGGGGTAAGCAAAACGTGGCTAGGTGGCTTAAATAGAAATTCAGCTTATGACTACAAAACTGACTCCACATATAATACAGAAAGCTTTACCAAGTCGAGATACACAAAATATTCCTACAAAAGCATCACTGTGGAGATGTGTGGCCGAAACACAAGGTCAGACAGTACCACTGAAATCAGATTGAAATGGGCACACACTCTTTTCTTTTTCTAACCCATTTTGGTGCACACAAGTACATGTGTGTCTCTAAATAAACTATTGTGTTTGCACTTAAAAATGGGGCTATGTCAGTTTCTGTAATTAGATCCTTTAGTGTCTGTTATTGAGCCTTTCTGCATTTTTTTAGCTTACACTTGTGAATCAGAAGGTAAAATGCAGAATGTTACCTTATACAAAAGCAATGCTAACGAAAATGTCTGCCATGTCCAGCTTACAGGGCCAGACAGTCATGCATGGTATCAATCCAATTTGCTCATGGCCCACAACATAAAAACCTCAGACACTGCAGGAAAAGGATGTTTGGGGACTTGATGCTGCGTGATCCCAGGGAAAGGATGTTCAGGCAGTGGTGACACTGGTTAAAACTATGCTTGGTGTGAGTTCACAGACAGACACTCCCTAATTTAGCACAAACTTGGAGTGACAGTTTTTTTCTTAGGAATGACAGCATGCTACAAAAATGTGGAATTGAATGTAACCCAATTCAGAGGCAGAGACTTCTGTCCTCCAGAGCAACGCGTTTGCTTTGCGTCGCAGACAGAAGAGGCTAACTGGCTTACACTATGCAGTGCCTTATTGTGCCCTGATTTGCGTCAAGCCTAAGTGTATCACATTCAGTCAACCTGTTAGATGTGCCTTGCAAAGGCGTTGTGTTTATGGCTCTCCAATCATGGGATCCAAAATAGGGAGGATGTGGGCAATACAAGCACTGGCTTTCTCCTTGTTCTGTTGAATCTGGCTTCAACAGCAGCTGTAGAGAACACAGCACGGATATATCAAAAACCAAAAGCTGGACATTTGTAACTTCTAGGTAGATTACAGAAAAAATAATTCAAGTTTTCCACAAATAGTCTCAAAATCAGAGTGGTTTGATATTATGAGTTGAACTCCATGAAAGAAGAAATGACCAAATGTGAAAAAAAATGAAAGTCAGTTTCAGTCTGATCCTCATGACTTTTTCACATCTTTATTTGTTCATAGTACTCACTTTTGAAATGCAGAGGATTCAGAATAAAGTGAAGAAGGACACTAGAGATTTGATGCAGTATGTGCAAGTCAAATGAGAAATGTCTTACAAGCATCTGAAGGATTTGATTGAGAATTAATGGAGTAAAAAATAATTACAAAAATTTTCATCTGGTTACTGTTGGTAATGATAAGAGACACTGAAAATCATGTCTTAGAAAATGTGTTTCAGAGTATGCAATATTATAACAATGTCCAAGAGAATTAAAAGGAGGAAAAAAGTTTGTATCTACTATAGATCAATAGACAAAAGAATGAACTATACAACAGTGCTAATATAGGAGGCATATTTCTTTTAGCTCAGTTATTGATCTCTGAGATAATTACACTGTACATCAAAAGAAATTCAATTATATTCATGTGTTACTTTGTAAACAGCATTAGCATTGTTTGGACACGTAATCTTACAGCAGGGAAAAAGCTTTCAAACAAAAATGTATATAAACCACTATGGTTTTGCTTTCCCAGATCTGAAGTATGCATTACAGCCAAGCAGATATGGTCTCTTGCTGATGTGGTTCTAACAATTTTAACAGAGCTATAAAGACAGCAGTATAAATGTCAATTACAGGCTACAGTTCAATCCACGCCATTTTTTCTCCAAATTTGTACTTACAATTTAAGCATCTTCAAAGCCCTTTTACATTGCAGTGACTCTTTCTGATCGAGGGAACGTGGGTGTTAGGGGCAATCTATCCCCACAAGAGCTAATTCTTGGTTCAAACTAAGTCACCCAGTTTTGTGAATGAGATCCCATATCACTTATCATTTTGGCAAGAATAAAGAAATTGCAGTCCACCTAATTAATTTCAATTAATAAAGAAATTTTCAATCATAGCTGCATAAGGCAGCAGATAATGAGGTAAAAAAGATGTAGCAAGAAATTTCTTTTGTCAAGGATGTTGATGCAAAGGGCTGTATAGACATTCAAAGGGTTTGAAGTCCTTCCCATCCATAGGTGACAGAAAAAAACAAAATCCTTTCCAAAAATGCTAAAAGTTCCAAGTGCCAACTGTCCAGCTCCTCAAACCCAGCAGATTCCTCCAACAACCTCTTCAGTGCAGTTATTGTGGAGGTGAATAATCCCATCTGCTCTTGTGAGACCCCACCCCCATTCAGCTCTGGGGTCCTCAGCATGTGAAGGACATGGACCTGCTGGAGTGAGTTGAGAAAAGAGTCACCAAGATGAGTAGAGGGATGGAAACATCTCTCCTGTGAGGAAAGGCTGAGACAATTGGGATTGTTCAGCCTGAAAGAGGAAAGGCCTTGTGGTGACTTAATTGCAGCTTTTCAGTACCTGAATGGAGCCTGTGGGAAAAATGGAGAAAGACTTTTTACAAGGGCATGTAGTTACAGAACAAGGAGGAATAGTTTCAAACTGAAAGAGAGTAGGGTTAGGTTAGATAATAAGGAGAAATTCTTTAGACTGAGGGTGGTGAAGCACCAGAACAGGTTTCTCAGATAAATTATGGATGCCCCATCCCTAGAGGTACTCAAGGCCAGGTTGGATGGAGAGCTGAGCAACCCAGTCCAGTGGAAGGTGTCCTTGCCCAGGGCAGGGAGTGGGAAGTAGGTGATCTTTAGGGTCTCTTGCAACCCATGCCATTCTGCTATTCTATGATTGTCAGTCCTGTCAAATGCCAGGCTTGAAGACATGGCTCTCCTACAGAGTTGTGTGCAATTCTTTGCTAGGAATGATATGTTTTCCCTTTTTCTCTCTAAGAAGCATTCCAGAGAAGGATTGCATCAGCCACTGCATGTAGAGTGAGTTGAAAAACAGGTTTGTCCAATGGTGTTGTCCCTTCACAGTCAGTTCCAGTGGGGAACTCACTTTGGCATCCTGCAAGGGATGCCAATCCTTGACTTTCACACAGGCCATCATATGGAGCTTCATGCATCACACAAAACAGTGATAAATGTGTTGTCACTGCAAAAATATGGAAAGTCAGATGTAAAGCATGGAAATATACAGTTGTTTGAGTTTAAAATCAATGTATGCAACATGGAGAATGCTTCTCTGATTCAGTTATTTGCATTTTATATTACTGCATTCAATAAATCTCTCTGTTAATGAAAACTGTAAAGCACTTCCAGATGGCCTCCCTTCTGAACATAAGAATGGGCTGAACCTCACAGCTTTGCTGAGGAATTCAGGTTTATCTGTTGCAGAAGACACAGGACATTTTCCCTAAACTCATCCCAGTGACATGCTGGGGCAAAACACACAATGAAATATCAGTTCCTGGCTGGACAAGGGCTCTAACATTTAAATATAATTAAGGGTGTGGTTTGGGATGGCAGAGGTAATCAGGCACTGAACATTATTAAAAAGCAAATCCTTTGCTAAAGTCATGTAAAATATTTGTGGAAACTCACTGGCATTGTAGTAAAAACACATTACAACACTGTTAAAGATCTTGATTCTTTTCCCCTGAAAGTGCAAAACAATTCATGGGTTGTAGAGTTTGGGGGAATGTTGTACAATTGTCATGTGAAAGAAGAAAGAAAAGGATCGTACCTCAGCTTAGTTTGATCTGAATTCCCTTCTGAAATACTCAGTTTAAGATGTAATAGGAGGTTCACCACTGGCTGATTTCTTTCCTTACTTCCTATACAGCTGTTGTAACAGAAAAGCTGCAATCACGGTGAGCTCAAAGGATCAAAGGTGTGATATGAAGATCTTAAATTAATTACTCTGAGACACTCACATATATTAGTACCCACACCTCCTGAAGAATCTCGAGAATTTTCAGGATTTGAATAAATAAGCCTTATTCTGGCCCTTAAACATCACTGGTAAGCTAGGTGGGATTCACATAATTCAGGTGTATGTGTGAGGCAGTCACCTAAGATTCCCTTTAAAGGGGAGACAGAGAAAAAGGTACATTAAGGATAAGAGTCATTTGACCTATTTTCACCATCTATTTTAGGATGGGATGAATCATGCTCTAGAAGTGCTTATTTTATTTCACTGAATATAAATGAGAGCACAGAGAGACTACTTCAGACCTTAACTACATCTACACTAGGATTTATGGTGACTGAGATACTGATGTCTATATTCTATTAAATTATTTCCAGTCACATCCACCTATGTTGGTTTTCAATTAAGCACAATAACAAGGTTCATTTAGGAGAATGTCTTACATCCTATGCAAAAGAAACTGGGAAAAATAAATAAGACAGATATAATCAGGTGCCTGTTATAGTTTACGTGCAGAGTAACTGGTTGGATTAGTAATGGGCCTGAAATATTAGAAGCAAGTCTGATGGCAAATTCTTCCATCAGTGAGAAATTTTCCTCTGACAGAGAGCTACAAATATATGTGAACATATGATTTAATTGCTTATAAAAGCAAAAGCATAACATGGGATGTCAGTTGGGATTTGTTAAAAGGGAGAATGCAGAGGCAGAAGCTCTTCTAGCCTTACTGATACAATCCAATGTCAAAACATAAATTAGTTGATGACTGTAAGGGAATCTATTTCTTACACTGGTACTACAGTAAATAATTACAGTAAACAGAGGAAGCCTGACATTTGTGTGGTATATGAGTTGTATTTAGAACTATATATTGATATATAATATAGATATGTTTATGAAACAAGCAAGAAAGATCAAACAATTAGAATATGAAGAGTTCCAGTTTCTATTTTTTTCTTGAGAAATTCTGTTTTGAGAAACAGGTGGATACAGTTCATGAACAGCATTTCTTTTTTAAGAACATATGTATGTATAGGTGGTGTATGTGTTTCATGAAAATAAAAAAAGGACATGCCATCCGCCATATAAAAATAAACAGCGATGTCCCACATTGCTGGGGATCAGTTTAAAATTCATATACCTATAAATGCTATTTATTTAATGCTTCGGTAGGAGCAATATTTTTATTATGTTTATTTTACAAAATGTTCTTCAGAAGACACCAAGTACAGTTAAATTACTCTTCCTACCCACTCCATTTTCAACATGTGAAGTCCTTGGAAAATTTCCCACATCCATACTTTGCAGTCTTCCAGATTTGTGTCTTGGCATTTACACCTATATCTTAAATTTATATCTTCTATAATCCTCATGTATATTGAGAATATAAAACTTCCAAATGTTTTTTTTCAGCTGTAGAGGTTTTTGTGGGTGGGTTTTTTTTAATGGATTTTTCTTTGTTTGTTTTTGTTTGAGTTTTTTTGATTAATACTGTATTAGCAACATTGTATTGCTATTAACATTAACATCCTAAAAATGCACACATGTCTGAGACATCCAGGTATTATACAAGTGCAAGGCCAGACATGATAAGATCCTTCCTCCCCACAGGAATACCCTCTGGTGTGCAGTGAGAAGTAGCATCCAAATGTGTCCAAAAGTGAGCTCATTTACCAACCACATTGGCAGAAGTCAAATTTCACTTTTGTCGGGGACTCCATTGGTAGGCTCTGAACCATCACCCACCTGCCTCTGTTTCAGTCTCTCTCTTCTTCTTCCCCCCAGGTGTCATCACTAAGAGCCACAGAGGGGGCTTTTCCCTCCTTGTACCTAGCCTGTTTCCTCCTGCAAGGCACTGATGGTGCTGGTGTCTGCGTGCTGGGCAGTGCCATGGTGAGTCCCTGGCATCAGGCAGTTCAGTGGCACAAACCTCTCCCTGGCCCAGTGGTTTCAGTGCAGCTCCCACTGCCATGACACAGTCATTACTTTAAGTCCTGTGGTTAATATTGTAACTCAAATGTGTCTCAGTGTTGGCTTGCCTCCTTAAGATCCCTCCTTAAAGCCCCACTTTCAGCAGCTACCTTTCTGTCAATATGCTCTAGGTTGGCACCAACCACTTCTCCTCACACCTGTGATTGTATCAGGGGAAAAAAAGACCAAAATAAATATTTACAGTGTACATGTGAGAAGAAAAGGACTGTTTTCCCTTTTCTGTCATTGATTTCCTCAGTTCCTCAGTTACTGGTCCTGCTCTATTTATTTATGATACTCTGCCTAACTTGGACTGAGTTTTATGGGCAAAAGACCTTGCTGCTTTGCTGTGGTTGTTTGTGCTAGTGCTGCATATGATAACAAAGAAAGGGAAAAAACCATGGAGAACACTCCAGATGAAAGCAGTAGTGAACACACAAAAATTGGCTGAAAGACTCAGAAGAAGATGGCAAATAAAATGACTATTTAAATGTCCTTTTTAAAATCTATTACCTTTCACATTCATGGTGCCTTCTTAGAATGGTGCATGTTATCCTTTAACCTACTAGGTGTGTGAAAAAAACCCAAAAACCCTATGTAGAAAACACATTATTAAAATTAAGTTCTAAATGCTAAAGAAGCAATAGCAACCTTTTTATTGTTGTTAACAATGTTTTACATTTTTCTCCTAAGTGATTGCAGAATTCTTATTCTGCATAAAAATCCAGATGTAATGGTAAACATCATTTCAAAAGGAAAAATCTTCTCTTTCTTACACTTTCTTTTGATAAGTACACCAAAATTTTCAGAGCAGTTTGGCTTACCTCTAGTATCTTGTATATGCTGTAGAAAGCTGGATATAGGAAACCAGGCAGAGCTTGATCTTCTCCTCATGTGGAGACCAATAAAGTTTCCATTTATTGGGAACTTCTGTCCCCAAATCTCCTAAATACTCAGATTGCTGACTAGAAGGGGCTTTGCAGGAGACCTCACTGACCCTACTGGGTCCAGAATTGAGTAATAGTTATCAGGAAATAAAACCATGCCAAAAAAGCTGAGTCATTTATACGCTATAAAATGATGGTTGGTTCAATTGTGTTTGTTCAAACTCTGGAATATCCTAAATTCACAAGTTTACAGGATGGACAATGGGATAGTCCCATACATTATAGGCAGCGTAGATGCTGCATCTAGCAAAGAAAGTCTGTGAAATGCTTGTTGCCAGAAGCCGGGAAGGGCACAAGAGGATGGCTCTCTTTCTACCTGCATTCCTTGCCTCTGTTTTTAAACATCTCCTGCTAACATCAGCAACAAAAAAGCATACAGTGATAAACATACATTAACGTATGACTGGTCTGACGTTCCATTCTCATTACAAGGAATGAAAACCTTTGAAAGTTAATGGCTTGCTCTGTCCTAAAGGAAATGCTTCCTGAGTGGGGGGAGCTGCATCTTCCTGCCTTTGCTTTTATCTACTCTGGGGCTAATGGAAGACATCAGTTTCCTATTCTGTCAATCATGCCTGTCAGGCAGACACTGAATTCACTTTAATCAAAGCCACAAACTTTTAACAAGATGCACACGGAAGGTGTCTCCCTTGCTTGTACAAATGTTCTGTACCTTTTGAATCATCAGCTGTTCACTTTGTAGAGGGACCAGATGCTGAGGAGGTGAAACCCTCCTAGCATTCCACCAGCTTCAATAACCCTGCTGATTTGTACCAGCTGAGCATCTCTCTGTGACTTACATTTTCAAGCCTCTCAGGTATACACATCTACAACTGAAGAAACAATCAAACTTCTGCTTTTCTTCAATTGAAACCAATAAACATGAGGTATTATTTTAAAATAAGTTTTGCTTGCTGCTTTTCTCAAACAGCTTTCTATCACCACTGAATCATTTTTTTTTAATGTTTTAAAATTGTTCCTTGTTGTTGGCATAATATTTTAATGTTAAAACAGAAGAGAGATCCATTTATTTGGATAGAACTCCATCAGGTGTTGAATTACTTGGAGTTCTTTCTATTTGGGATATTATCAGTGTGACCAGCAACTGAGGACATAGATAATGATGGCAAATAAATTTTAATGTAAGAAGGCAGATAAAATGTTGTTCCTACTCATAATGGCACTGCTACCTTTAAAAGGCCAGAACTGAAAGACTTAAATCACTAAACTTCACTTAAATCACTTAAATCACTAAACTTCAACATGTTCCCTGTTTCAACTCTACCACACAGACAAAATCTCTAAAGACCCTGGGGCACTTGTAACTTGAGTATCCTGCATGTCCTATGGCTTAAGTCTTTATAGATTACTTACAAAGATCAGATAGTGCAAAGAAATTCAGAGCAAACCATGTTCACTTTGATACTGTTTTCATACCAAATGAGGAAAATAAAAGTTTCCTCTTTGAAAACCACATGAGCAGAATATATGTTGCCCATGTTATAAAAACAGGAAAAGTTGTATTACAAACATATTCTTACAAAGAGCTCATCATTTTAGCCCTTTTTTGGAATTTCACTTTTAAATTCTTATCTTTAAGAGAAAAAAAAGTACATTCCAAAATGTTTTAAATTACCTAAGCAGAAAAGCTACAGTAAAAGCTAACAGATGGATAAAAAGTCTTTGAAGAACTTTTTGAGACCTATAACCTTGAATCTTTTTTCATTGAATAGCTAATAATCATGATTAAAAAGTGCAGAGCACAAATGACATCTTACATTTGACACAAAAAAAAAGTATGGAAGTGTTTTTCTATTTCCATTTTCAATGTCACATTCATAATAATCATAACTTCAACCACAAGTTTTGCTGCTCCCGATTTAGCAAAAGCAAATATACTTGCCTCCCCCAATTTATCAGGAGTAAATATTGCATATCAAGAACAGACATAAAATAAATATCCGGTCAAATGGAAGAGATGGGAATTGTTCTGCTAATTAGTAAATTATTCAGTGCTGGTAATGTTGCAGCTATTCAACTGTTGCTAATTGCCCGGCTATATTTACTGAATACCAGGAGGAAAATAAATAAATAAAAGATGCTCTGAATCACTTGTCTGTCTGAACCAAACCATCAAAGTGTGCTATTGTGTTCAAGTTAGTTTCTCCAGAAGAATAAAAATCCTCTTGCTGGAAACTTTGATTGGTAATGGCTTCTGGTCTCTAAATGCTTACGCACATATGTACATTTGCTCAAGTAAACAGTCCATGAGACTGTGCCCATGAATAATGAGACAGATACAACGAAGTATAGGCCTGTCTGAGTCCTTCAATATTTACAAAAACCTTAATGTCTTGAAATCTGTTGTTAAGAGGTAGATAAATTTTGGTATTTCTCACATCAGATTTAATGTCCCTTTATGTTCTGTCATTGAAAGGGACATTGAACATCTAATGCAAAATAAAACAACAGTCTGTACCTTAGTTCATTTTCATATTTTCTGAATGATGAGGCTCTAAGCAATATTAATGTGAATTTACTTCTCATTGTAGATGATTTCAAGATCTGTTAAAAAGGGGAAATTGAATCCACAGATATTCAAAACATAAATGCTAGGCCAGCATTCACCTGCATCAGTGACATGTAATTTGTCTGATGAAATATAAATATTTTTACTTATCTTTCTTTCTGTGTTTCATTTTGGAAAATAAAACATGCCAACACTCTTCCTTGATGATGTTACAGTTTTCTTTGTGAACAGTACTGCCTCTTTCTCATTCTACTTCTCTTTCCCTGACCTCCACATCTACTCCTTTACCCTACCTGAGGTTGCCATGACTGCAAATCTCATCATTTGCTTTCTTACCCACCACCAAGCAACGCAATTGTTTTTTTTAACAAGTGAGCTGCAAGTACCTGACTTCAAAATGAGGCAATGGAGCCTGTGAGATGACAATAGGAAGGAGTGCAGGGAAGGGGGACCATGAACATCAACATTTGATTCCCTGGGAATCAGTTGGTCTTACCTTGTTTGTCCCCAAGTGCAAATGACATTGTGTGGTTTTTTATTGCTACTCCCAAAAACCCCCCATTTTTGCTGAGCTCACTTCAGTTAAGAACAGCTCATGTGAGGACATCTGATCTCATCGACAGGAATGTGGACTGTGAGTAGGACTAGATTTGTGAAGGTAAATGTTCCCTGCTTTCCTCAATACTTGCAAGTCTTTTTATCACAAGGGCACAGTCACCCTATTAAATGCCCTAGATTATTGTCTTGTCACAGCTGCATGCAGCAGCTAAAACTCTTCCTGCCATGGCACTCAAATGGCCTATTTAAAGCTCTTTTCCAAGATGCAGTATTAGCTGTGTGATCAGTAATGGTAACAAGAAAAACATTTTTGTCCTTGGTAGCCAGTTCAAATCCAGAATATGAATCTTGTAAGGCTGGGTTTATGAAGCAATGGAAGGAGGTAGTGTCACACTGATCTCAGTGGAAAAGGGTGTGTGTGTCTGGAACAGTGGATGTTACTTGGCACTTGTTCTGATGGTCCCAACAGGCAGCCCCAGGAGTAAAACGCTGATCTCCTCAATGCTGGTAAAGGTTACCCCTGAGTAAAAATATGCCAGCAGGGTGATGTGAGGAAGCACATGCTGTTTGCTTTATGCTGTATCTCTGGAAAGCTTGTTCTAGCTGCAAATGCATACCTCCTGTGAATCCTGGAGAGGATAAAAGAAAAACAGATTGGGCAGTTAAGTGAAAGCCTCCTCTCTTTCTGGTTGCATTAAGACAGTGGAGTTTGTTTGAAATACGTTGACCTACATGCAAATCAGTAATGCACAAAGTAATCATATAATGCAAGGAATGGAAATAGAACAACAAAAATGGGTTTGGATCCAATATTTCATTTGAATTTAAATTAGTCTTGGTGATCTTTTAGTACACAATATACCAAGAAAGGCAAAAAGTATATTAAATTACCTACAGACAGTCCACAGTCATAAACTGTTTAGAAGAAAGCACTCCTTACGGCACTTCCACTTTTTATTTCTTCACTGACTCCATTAAGATATAAAAAATAGAATACAAATGTTTTAGTCTGACAATGAAATCTTTGATGACATTTAATTAAATAAAAAGGGACACAAGCCAAGGGAAATATTACAGCATGATATCACAACAAATTAGTCCTGGATTTAACATTACTTTGACATGAGAAAGAAATACATCAGGGGGAGAATTTTTCCAAAGTACCTTTTCACTTTTAATTTACATTTAGGATGCCTAAACCTACTGCTAAGGAAACTCCTGTGGACATGGAGCTTGCCTCGCACTTTGAGTTAACCAGGATCAGATGCCTATCAGTAGCACTGATTCTGCTGTGAAAGTTTGCAAGATTCAACCTTTGGTCCATATTTAGTTAAAACAATTCTTTACATTTAGTGTATTTTCAGGATTGAATCAAAATGGCACTGCAAATATAATCAAGAACAAATGCACTTCATAGTAGTTGTCATCTACTGTACCTATTTTTTGTTCAAAACTTGCATAGATGTGAATGCTGTGTGTGACATGAATTGTGTATGGCCCTTTCTGAGAAATATGTGTAATTTCTAACTGTGCATGGTTAGCTGTACAAGAAACACATTTCATGTTTTTATTTGATTTATCTCTTCCGCTTGTCTATTTGTTCCTGTACTGACTCATAAATTTTTTAACAGGAACAAATATGATAAGAGTAATAGGCGAGTATGTGTATCTACATATGTCTCTCTCTATATATACATGCAGTATATGGACTTACTGAGACTGTTTTGGCTGCTGGACAACTTTCTGTGTTATTAATCAGGCCTTACATTGATTTTGATCACATTCTTATGCTGGAAGGATATTCTGGAGGGATAATTCACAGATAAACATCAGGCTTGTATTCACAGAAAGGCAAAATGGCTTTATTGACTATAATAAGTTATCAAAGTGCAACAGAGGCACAGCTATATGCCTGAACTGTGGTTATGTTTCTCATGTTCTGACTATTTCTCTGTGCTTACCCTTTTTCATAAGGGTGAATGCATTCTAGAGGCAGCACCATCTATAGAGGTGTTTAATTTTACTTTCCTCTGTAGTTTTGAACCTATTTGAATTAATAATCATGGTAACTACTATCTGTTTGAAACTACTTGTTTTAAACAGGATTAGTGATACTGACCTGTGCAGGGGGAAAATTTGCCAGCTGGGAGGAAAGTGGGAAGAGTAGAAGGAGAGGACAGACCCCATTGTAACTGCGTTGTGCTGCTATAATGTTGAAGAATTGTCCATGTCTCATGATGGCATGGTGGCCAGGGGGTTACACAGCCCCCTTCCATATTCCTTCCCTCTTCCTGATCAGTGCTGCAACAAATGGCTGTCATCGTAGCCAAATCATTCCTGGTTACAGTCTTGGGCTTCAGTCTGCCCTCGAGCAGGTGCGTACATCTCATTTAAAAAGGACCCAAATGAGACTGATTTTTACACTGACTTTACACAGTTAAATTCTGAAATATGCAGGAATTGTGAGCATTTGGCATTTCTGGTAATCAGGCTTTATGCACCACAAGTACCTTGAAGAAACTATTTTAATTTCAGCATCATAACATTAAAACTCCTATGTGGTCTGTAGAGAATAATTTAGGTTAGGAAACATTTCCTTATCTATAATATTGATGTCTACATCCAACCTCTGAATTTTAGGCTCCTTTTATTGTCAACAAGGAAACATTCCCAGACAATGATTCTGCTGACTTAGATATCTGATTTAGATATAGTTATTTTAAGGTAAGATGAAAGGTAGATGAGGTTGATCCCACTTGTAGTTTTCCAGTTTAGGGAAAAGTGTTTTTTTTTTTTTTTTCCTGCTAAAACTGGTCAGTCTTTCTTTCATTTCAGTTTTGTTTATTTCCATTTACTTACTACTACAATACTCAGATTGTACTTAGTGCCTCACACACACACAAGAAATGGTCTTCTTTACCCAAAAGGTTGCAATTTATTTAAATAAATAGGCAGACAATAGTTCATACATTGTCTGTTATATGCTGGTGTGAACTGGAGTTGGTGCAGTACTGGAGACAGCAAAACAGCATTAAAATGATTTATCACAAGTTAGTATTGTATAAAACCTCTTGATTTACCATCCAAGTACTTCAACTGCAAATAACTTCTTGCACAACTACTGGCTTTAAGTCCTAGGAATGTGTATGTACATGATGAGATAAAAGGAATTATTATGGTATTAACTGTAGGAAATAAAGATCAAAGGTTACCATCATGACTCTTCCTGAACTAAATGTATGCTTTGCCTCACAGAGAGGCAACTGTCCTGAAAATGTAATGAACAATACTTAAGATTATATTTATATTGGTATTGTTTTCTCTTTTGTAGTTCTGTTTAAACTTAAGGAAAATAGTTTCCTTCAACAAGTGCCTAAAAAATTTCAATATTCTCCATATAGTTTGTGGCTGACTTCTGCTTCCAATCCCACTATCAAGTTTGCAAGCATTTTTTTCAAAGCTGTGTGTTTAATCTTTCCTGGTGAATCAGGAAACTTTGGTAAGAGCAGAGAGGTCTGGAAGTGAAACAAAACTGTTCAAAAATTCTTTTACTGTTGTTTTTACATGGAAGCATCATTATGCCTTTCCGATACACAACAAAAATTGTGTAAGTGGAACTGGAATCAAAGGAACCCAATAATAAATAAAAGAAACCCCCTCCATTTTTTTTCTGGTTCATTAGAAAAATCTTTATGAATTTTGAATGAATGTACCTGGCCAATGAATAAAGTACTTTAAATAAGCTTGACAATAAAAGCTTCTAAATGAATACTATTTTTCCCTTGTAAGCAGTCTTTGCTCTCTTAAACAGCTATACAAAATTATTGTTTTTAATCTGTCCACAGATAATTCATAAACTCAATGACCACTGTTCAAGGGAACTGTACTTTCTTCTCAGCCAGATAGCCTAAAAAAAGTTAATAATTCCTGTGCAGGCCTACAAACTTTTCAATCTTTTTTAAAAAGGAAGTGTGGTGCCTAAGGATTATGTTGGCTGGGACAGGAAACTTGGAAAGCACCATTTTCAGTGTTTGGGGACAAGTGAGGCTCTGGGCACTGAGGCTGTTCCAGTTTTTCCTCACTTTTGCCCCATTGCAACCAATCTTTTCCTAAAGTTCAAACATATGGAAGAAAATAGTTTTTTACTGTCTACTTGCAGCTCTTGGAAAATATGTATCTAACTATTATTTTCCATTTAAAATAATGCCATTCTTTGGGGTCTTTGGGGGCTATAATGAAATATGTAGCCTGCTGCCTGCATCCTAGGCATTAGTCCAGAATTACTGACACAGGAGTCCTTAGACAGCTCAAACCTTGGGCATCAGTCCCACAGAGCAAGGCTGCAGAAAGGAATACAGCACTGTATGTTGCTTAAATGTTCAGATAGGTGCCAAGTAGCTGACTGAAACAAAATCCAGAAAAGACATGTGTGGATATGATGGGAGGAAGAAAATGTTTTTTAAAAAAAGGAAAAAAACCCAAATCACAAACATTACCTCTTTGTAACATCAAAGTCACTGTCTCAACTTTTGTTTCTTTTTGTATTCTTTATGGTTTCCAGACACCCATTATTAGTATCTGTTCTTCTACAAAGAGCCTTTCCTAACTATTGTGATCTGTACACTCTGTCACCTCTGCACATTTTCCTCAGTGGAATCTACCTGGGGAAGGTGAAGGATGTCACTGACAAGTCTTAGACTTCTGTAGCACATGGCAGCACAAAGCACAGTGATAGCCTTCTTCACCAGTGATGCTGCTGTTCAGTGCTTAGGCTCCCATGCCCAGACAGCACAGAGCACATATCAGACTCTGGGCAGAATGTTGCATTGACCCAGGTGATAGACAAAGAGTCAGTTCTCCATAGATAAAGCAACAGAAGATGAAGAAATAATCTCAAATATATTACAGCTCAATTTTCAATAATTCCTTCTATTCTTTCTTCCAATTCCATGTTCCACAGGAAAGTGATTATTCCTTTTTTTTTTTTTTCACAAAACAGGTAGAGAAGTCTGACTTGTCTAGCTAAGAGAGAAAGCACATCTCTCTTCTTGAATAGGAAGGAAAAGGGAAAAACAGAGGGGATCTTATGATTATTGGGAGAATAAAACAAAGCAGTTCAGTGGAAATGAAGTACTCCTTACACAGATGAGAGAATAGCTCAGGAGGAGGAAGGCTATTCAACCTTAGGGCCTTTGTCTTGGGACAAGAGATCAGCTATCACATTCTTTATTCATCAAACGTTTTGAATTTATTTGAATCAATAAAACTTTCAAATTTTGCTTATCAAAACACATTCCTGTTGTTTATTTATTTATTAATTTTTCATGTCAGATCATTTGGTTATTTTGAGGGAGGAATTGCACTTTTTTTCTCTCACTTACAAAAGCTTTCATACAGACAGTCATATGGTGAAGGTTTTCCTCACTATTTATACACTTTCTTTTCTTTATACATACCCTTTCACTCTTCTTCTTTCTGTTCCCTTTCTGTAAGAGGAAGGAAACATTCAAATATAAAGAAACACAAAAATAGCTGAAATAGGTTTTGGTTTTTTTTAAACCCTTCAACATTACTTCTCATTTAATTTTAGTAGTGGAATTTCCTTGCCATTTACATCTGATATCTGTAACACAATACATTTATGATTTCTTGGTGTAAGTTAAAACCAGTGCAATGCAATGATATAAAAATATAATCAAGAATAATTGATAAAATTTACACCTCCAAGAAGCATATTCTCTGTCATTGACACATAATTCCCTGCATCACAGCACTGATAGAAGCAGGTGAGAAGCTGAGTTGAGAATTGTATACCTGGTTGAACATCTGCCATGTTACAGATTGTTTTTCACTTTTGATGCAATAATAATGCCTTAATAACTAATGCAAAGGTTTACTTTTGGTCCTCCCCATTGTGTCCACATTGTTGTTTTCTGTAAAGAGCTATATCGTATTATTAGCAAAATTTACTTACAAGTGTGTGCTTGAGGGAACTCAAATTTGTTGCTTTTCTAGAGTAGATTCAATTAAAAAATAAATTCAGCCATCAAGTTATTTCAAACAAATTCTTACTCAGACCAAAGGTTTCTATGCTACTAGAAATTAAAAACATTGCTTGTGTCTATGCAACTGATTATCATTTTTTCCAGTTAGATTCCACATTACAAAATCAGAAAATCACAGATATGTTTGAGTTTCTAGATAGGTATGGCAAGCCAGACTTCAGAACATGTAGATGAAGGCTTATTTTAGTCTCTAAATGTGCAATCAGTCATACATGTTTGACTGTAAATGCTCCAAGAGGATCCTCCACTTTGTTAGGATTAGCCAAGTCCTTAAATTTGCGTATGTGTTCAGCACTTGCAGGATCAAAGCTGAATTTCTGCTGCTGAAAGGCATGTGGAAAGAAGAATCTTGGTCCTTAATAATCAATTAAGTCAAAAAAGCTACCTTCACTGGGCAATTCTTTCCACTAGTCTTAGTCATTGGTCTTACAAAGGCATGATCTGCCCTTTGGAGGTGTCCGTCGTTTCCCTTCGTAAACATAAAAAGCCTAAAAAAATCCAACTAAGACTTGATTCCTTATTTTGGTTGACATGAATCCTACCCTTTGCCATTCTGACCCTGCTGCCTTAAATGTTTAACAGTTACTGTGTTAACTATTAATATTTATTTATTTATTATTTATTTATTTATTTAAACTAATATTTATTAATATAACTAATAGTTAATAGCATTATCTTTATTGCTTACCCAACTCATTTAGACACTTGATGGCTGAAGTGGTAAACATCTATTCATCAAAATGCTGTGTTTCTGCAGAAATGGTATGTCAAATACATGTTCAAATCCATGTTGCATGATGCTGCTTCCTCTTGAATTGCTGATTCAAGACATCCAGCTTAATATGATGCCCTGCATTTTATTCAATTTCCCTTAAGAAATTTGTGGGCAGGGTATAAGTGTTAAGAACATGCCCTTGCCATTCTTTGTAAAGTTATAGCATGAACTCTGATAGGAACAAATACTGTATTTTTAGTATAATTTAAAGACACACTTGTTTTATAAAAATAACCTTATTTATCTATGTATATTAAAAAAATAAATTACTTCTTGCCTATTTGTCTGAAAAAAAGAGCCTTATCTTCTTATTTAAAATACAGTAAAACATTGTCTTCTTTTGCTTGTCTCTTGACATGCAAATTGGATTTGAAATCAACAGAGCGATAACACTCTTACCACTGAAAGAATGATGTGCTGTATCAAAGTGAACTTTGCATATACGTTGTATGCTTAGGAGTGTACTGAAATGTGTGCTGCAAAGGTGGCAAATGAATACAACCAAACAGTTTAGAGGAGTCAGACATCATGCTATGTACAATTCAAAACAGTACATTAAAACCCTCAAGAATGCTTACAATATATTTCAAAAAATACCAACCCAAAACAAAACAACAAAAACAACAAGCAGACAACAACAACCACCAAAAAAAAAAAAAAAACCCAAACCAATAAACCCCCACCAAAAACCAGAAAAAAAAAAACCCAACCAAAAACCCCAAACCTCAGTTCTACTGCATTTTTAAACTGAAGTCAGTTTAAGCACTCACATGGTGTCCCTGCCATGGTGTCCTTGTGGGAGGCTTGGAACTAGATGATCTTTAAGGTCCCTTTCACCTGAAAGCATTAAAGGATCCTATGGTATATGTTGCACAGAGGGGATTGGATTGGATTGGATTGGATTGGATTGGATTGGATTGGATTGGATTGGATTGGATTGGATTGGATTGGATACCGAGGGGCAACAATTAGTTCTGAGCTCATGCCAGTGCTGAAAACAACCTGCTCTGTGGTCTCAGACAAGCTATCTTTTGTGATCTATTTTTGTTTCCCACCCTTGCTTAGTAAAATGGGTATAATTTAGATTTGCCTATTTCCATAGAGTAATTCTGCAGGGTGAGAATGTTATTTGAGTATTGAAAGGCAAAGTGAGCCACTTACACAATGATCAGTTTTGAAAATGGACACATTTATGTCCAAGGCAGATATAAAGGTTGAGGGAAGATGGATAATAAGGATAGTGTGAACTGCTTCTTTTGATTTTCTGTTTTAAAATACAGTATTTTTCATTTTTTCTTTTCTTCTTTTCTTCTTCAGACAATACAATCAAACATAAAACATGACTCTACCATCTGTCAGTATAAAATATTTCTGTCCAGTGGAAATTCTGATGCTTTCTAGCTGATGTAGCATCTTGCCAAGGGCTGTTGGGAAGGTGAAGAAAACTTCCTGTTCTGGTGTGCTGCACTGCTAGGCTTGGTGCTAGCATATTCTGATACCTAGGTTGAATTCACTATGGTTAAATTAAGACTCAGGAAGCTTTTCCTCAGGGTTATAAAGTTCTGGTTGGAATGTGTCCCAGTGTCTGCAAGGTAAGAATCTTCCCTGTTTGCTGCTGCCTTTGCTTTGCTAGAGCTGCCTTTGTGGCCTCTACAGTCTTCATATTTCAAGATTCTTCAGTGCACGTTCCCACTGTAACTTCCAGTTACTGGGTTCTTTTTTAAAGAAAAATAATTTATAACAGGCATTAGAAAATGTTAACATCCTATTTTTAGCTAGTGCTAAAAGGGAGGCCATTAAGCAAGGACCTCTTTTCTCCGTTGTCCTGAGGATAATTTGTATATAAGGGGGGGTTGGGTGCATAGTTGTGAACAAGCACAGATCAAGGCAGATCACTTCACCCAAAGATTGTCTTGTAAACCAGACAATGAATCCAAACAAACTGGAGGTCAGCAACTGAAAAAAAAAAAACAAAAACCAGGGCTGGTCAGGAGTTATCTGGTTTTAGAAAGAGGGTTATTTATAAATAAAAATGCTTTATTAGTAAAGAGAACTATGTCTTATAAAGTTTAGAAGAGATGACTAAGAAAAAGTGAAAAAGACAAGAAGGGTTTCCTTTGCTTAATTAAAAGAGGGAATATTTTTTACCCCAAATTTAATAGTTGAAAGGCAGAGTAGATTCCTGTATGAAAACACAGTGAAGAGCAATCTCTGTCATTTTACCATCAGGTAAACTTGCTGAGGTCAGCTCCTGGCCAAAGTGTATGGCTGACCTCAGCAAGTTTACCTTGTGGTAAAACTAACAGGCTTTGATCTTTACTTTGTTTTCACCTCAGGACAGCTCCTGCTTGTTAGTTACCTGAAGGTAAAAATCACACCTTCTTTTATCACCAAAGCCAAGTCTGTGAAGCAAAGACTGGAAATAAGAAGAAATGAGAGCTGATATATGGCATATAGACATCAAAGGAGGGGATGCGGGGCTTATTCTGCTTCCTCAGGAGGAAAAAGGAAAATTTAGAAGTACCACAACAGACAGAATATATTGCAGAAATGGTAAGTATGATTGAATAATATGTACAACTACTTCATAGTAGTGTTTTAGACAAAAGAAACCAAAACAAAAAAAACCCCTACCAAATCAAAACAAAACCAAAGAAACAAGGAAAGAGGAGAAATGAGGTAGGAAAGCAAGGAAATGAAGTGTAATGATGTGGAGCTAACCAGTGTAGAGACATATATTCTTTGGTGGGACTTAGAAAATAAGAATCTATAAGGAAAAACATGAGATGGGCTGCATTTGGAAGTGCCCTGGATGGGGCAGGCTAAAAGAGCAGGTATGAGCAATGAGCCCATGGATGTGTTAGGACAGCAAGATGGGACTACACCACACCAGGGGTGGAGTGATTTTGACCATGGGAAATCCAGTGGAATATGGTCATGAACCAAGTTCACAGGGGAGCAGCAGATGGTAGCACAGGACATTGAGGACTACTTTCTGCTGATAAGTTTTGCCAACTGAGTTGTTTCACTGAGAAGGAAGCCAAAAATATTCAAGAAAGGGAGTATCTCATCAAAAGACTCAGTGATGCAACCTAAAGAAGGCAGGAATTTAGAAGAAAGAGCATGTGGGGAGCCACTGCTTAATCTTGCTCTTCTTTTAGCCATGAAAGCATGCACTCAAAAATGTTTGCCATTTAGTATCTGAAGAATTTCTATAATTTCTCTGGTGGTCCAGATTGCTGTAACTATTTAAATACTGTCATAAATAATTGAGGTTTGTCTAGTTTTTGGGTTTGGGGATTTTTTTGGTTGGTTGGTTCCTCTGTTTTAATCAAGATCATACTTCTGTGAGCCCTAATTTAGTCAGGTTATATATTTCAGAGCAAACAGCTTGCTTTGCCTAAGTACTTCTGTGAACTGAACACTCTGCCCTGAGGCAAACAAATCCAAAGCCAAAGAGGGATGCACCCTTCATATTCTGCTAATTGATTGAAGGGGCAAATGATCTATAGGAAAAGTTGCATCATTAACTTAATTGAGGGCAAAGCCTAATTAGAGGGGAAATGAAGTAGACAGAGCCAGAGACACAGCAGGCCTTCATGTGAGATGTCAACAAACAGACATTGTAACTAAAACCAGACAGAAACCGAAGCACTTCATTTACATCTTTAATTTCAATGTGAAAACATTTACAGTGATTGTGATGTGTTTGTGAGATTGCAGAGGAATGTAAAAATTTAACAGAGTTAAGCTGAAATCAACAGGTTTTAGAGTTGAAGAAAAAAATCAACTGACTAAAGTTGCTTTAAAAAATCTTGAGCAAACTGACTGAAGTTCCTTAAGACGACATTTGTTCTTCTCTAGTATATTTGAACTCTACATTCCTGAGGAAATCCAACAAGAACTGCACCAGGAATTTTACAGTAGTGAGCAAATAAACCAAGTAAACTGTGGTGGACCATATTGCTTCAGTTTGACTCTACAGAATTCCTGAATGAAGAGATAAAATGTCACTTTTGTACATTTGTTCTTTAAATGGTTATTCTGTGCAGTTACTTTTCTGGCATTTCCTTGCTTGTGCAAAGAGGCTTCATCCCTCAGAATCACAAGCTCCTGAGCTGTAAACTGGTGATGTTAAATTCTAGAGGTTTTTAAAGTATTTTAAACATTAGTTTTAATATCTGAACTAAAACAGGTGTCAGAGGTCTTTTCAGGACCTTTTCCACTGTGTTTTAGGGGCTTTTTTTGGCATGCAGCTCTTTTTTTTACCCACTGCAGGAATACAAACAAAACCTTTTCATGAGAAAAGCCACTTAAGTGAAATGAGGAATGCAAGCAGACATGTTTTGGCTACAGTGCATGTCTTTAAAGTATATAGGCATTATTATACAATTCAACTGCATTCATATGGGTATCAAGCATTTTTTCAAAAGCTGGGCCTTGAGCCTGCTCAGAGATATGCACCAAATTTTTGTGAGTATATATAATTAAATAGTGTGTAAATTTGTTAATAAATGGAAAGGATAAATTCATTTCATTGTGACAACCAAGACCACAGAGCCATAAAAATCATCACACACTAATTAACCAAAACATTTTTGAGATGTCCTCTTTTGTATTCTAAGGAAAATTATCAAAAGTTTGCAGCTTCACAAACCTCACATTTTGTTAATCAGTGCAATTACTTACCAAATAATAGACTCATCCACCTGTTTATGGCAACTGGACATTAAATAGATGCTTCTGTATTTGTATTTTGTTCTTCATACTTTTTGTCCTCTCTAGCCAACACCACGGCCCTCATGTCCCATCTTCTTCCATGC
This sequence comes from Molothrus aeneus, assembly GCF_037042795.1. NCBI lineage: Eukaryota > Metazoa > Chordata > Aves > Passeriformes > Icteridae > Molothrus > Molothrus aeneus. Next base: position 69,458,041 of record NC_089647.1, on the reverse strand, counting down.
AGATCAGCACCTAGCCTGGAAACTTTATCCTGGATCTGCTGATGCAGCTCTCAAACAAGAAAATTCCCAATGACTTCTTGGAGGATTTTATTAGTGTTGGATCACCGTGTCATTCTCAAATGAATTTGAGTTTATCCTTAAGACAAGTGATAGCCCCTGATCCAACCAAGATACCACCATGTCTCCCTTGTAATTCCAAGTCTTCCATGCAAAGCTTGAAAACACTTTAGGCTTAATGCAGAAGACAGGAAGAGGCTCCACTGAGTACAGTATTGGTTATTATGCATGTTATATGACAAGGCACACTAAATGCACTTAAAATTAGCCTAAAAAATGCATATTGTGTCATTCATGAGGCTAAAGACCTTCAGGGCAAATCTCCCTTTAGTTCCCTTAAACTACATTAGCTCAAAGCTCATTTTGGTGGAAGATGGAATTTATAAAATTATGGGTTTCAAGATAGCAAAAATTACAGCAGTCTACAAAGCACTGAAGCAGTCTTTCCTACTTCAGCTTTGTAGTAAAGTTTACTGTAAACGACGTAATAAGAGGAAATCCTGCTTGGATCATACTGGAGTACAATAGTTGAATGTTAACACATTTATTATCACCTGTCACATCCCTATGAATGCATCATTGTGAACATGCATACGGATCTAGGACAGCATCGTTAATCATTGTTCCAAAAAAACCCACAGTAGTTAATTATTTGTCTCAACATATTGCATTTAAATTATCCTCCTCATTAAATCAATTATGAAACAATGTAAGTATCCTAATTGAGCTACTAAGAACAAGAACATTGTTGCAAAATAGAAATGGAAAGAAACTACCAAATGCCATCCTGATTTTCAAGTGCATACAGTGTATTTCTTTCACTCTTTACCAGAATACATACAGCTCGGGAATTAAATTAGGAAACCTTTCCAGGGTGTATTAGTTGGGGTTTGGCAATATGCTGCCTTTGTCATGTGGCTTTTTACAGCTTGGAACACAAGCAAAACCTACTCATGTGTGCTTGTACTGTAGACTGTAAACATATCTTATGATGCAAAGGAGCCTTTAATACTTCCCAATGAAATATGGAAAACAATGGCAGCTATTGAAACCCTTATGTTTTTAAAAACATGGTATATGTATATTTAACTTATTTTCTCAAGAGTGGCATTCACTGAAGCAAATATTGACTTGTGTACATCTGAAGTTATCTTCCTCAGGCTCCCCTTAAAGTAAGCAGGTAGAAACAAACAAATCTGACTTATTTCAGATACCTGCTTTGGGATAAGATGAATCATATCTTAGAAGTACCTGTTCTTTTTCCATTGACCCAAAAGGGAGACCCAGACTTTTAGGTGTCAAGATAAGGATGTCTGCACTTCAGTAATTTAAATTTCAGCCTACGACCTGTCAGCCTGGTGTACAAAACAATAGGGGCAACATGAACTTAAAAGCTCAAAGGAAACAATGAAGACATGCAGGCCTTTGATTTTTTACACCAGCAGCATCATAGAAGTTGTGATACTCTACCAAGGACTTGATTGTAAGGGTGGAGGGACGCAGCCTAGCAAAGTAATACAGGAGATACCCAGAAAATACAGTTCAAATGGTTCTATAGATGGAAATAGTCTTACAGACTAAATTTGTAGAAAATATGGTCCTTCCAAATGCTAATAATTTCTGTCAATGTTTCCTGTTTCTTTTAAGTTTTCTTTTACTTTGACAAGATCTCCATAATAATATAAGTATTTCAGCTGCTGTTGTTGGTCTTTGTGCAGTAAAATTCTACTGTGATCTCTTACTGCAGTACTAATTTCATCAAGTACATAAACTCGCTCTAATCATTTTGATGTCTCAAATTTAATGTCAGCTGGAGCCTGATTTAACTTCAATATTGTTGCAAGATGTTTCCTTATGCTCATTACTCTTTCAGAAAGGAAAAGTAAATTATTATTTAGGGAACGTTTTGTTTTACCATCTCTAACAGTTGATTTTTTAATTTTTTTTTTTTATTTTAGGTAAAAACACTGTAAGGATGCTTCACTTCAGCAGCAAATCTGTCGCACCTTCAGTACTAACTTGAGCAATTTTTGCTTCTTTTTCAAACATGTTCCCCCACAGACCGGTCTCTGTTTTGAGAAGTGCATGAAATCTTGTCTCAACAGTGCCCAGAGCAGCTATGTGCTCTGACTGACTCTTGTTTTCTTAATAGGGCCACCTCTCCATAAAGTTAGCTAAGACTTGGTAGCCTTCTCCTCTGGCAGAAGCAAATAGTCCCTGGCAAAATGTAGGACTGCACAGTGTGGGGCAGCCCATTTATTTTTAGCTTTCTGTTTCTCATCAGGGTGCATCAACAGCGTGGCAAATATCTTGATCTTTAGAAGTGAAAATCTCATTCTGACCATTATCCTCCCCTGAATAAGAACTGTTTCCATCATCTTTTCCTGCACAGCAGTTATTGGTAGAGTCCTTTCTCTTCTGCCCGACAAGAAGCAACAGGAAGATCTATATAATTTTTTACCATTTGCAATTTCCAGAATGAAATTAGGCATGTTACATATTTTGTTAGTTTTATGGGTTTTACAGAGGGTTTTTGGTTTTTGTTTTTTTTTAAAAAACGGGGGGGGGGTTTCAAAAACAGCCCCATGCAAAATGAGCTGCAATATGTTGTTTTTTGCTTAGCAAAATTTTAAAATAAGTAGAGAAAAAAAAATCTAAAAATAATGTTTCCTTTCATAGAAACCATAATCAATGTTAATTTAAATGTATATTTTCTATATGTCTATTGTAAGTTCCATCTTCCAAGTTTTCTATAAAAACTAACATTTGTCAACAATTACCACTTGGTGCTATATAGCACTTCTTTAAAAATATTTGGAGATACCTACTGTGCACTAACTATGGGCAAATGTTGATTGTTAATAGCTTTTATTATATGTGGTCTTGTTACTGGTGAAAACATGATGAACTTTAAGAATAATTTCATGCTAAATCACAACTCATTTTATTTTTAACAGCATTGTAAATAGTTACATTAAACTTGCAAAACAAAACTCTAAATCCAGGAAGGAATAAACTGTGTAGAATTAATTGACTTCGGAATGGTTTATTTTCTTCACTCTGCACACACTAAATTCAGCTCACTGTGCTGAAGTTGATTACAATTACAGGACATAGATTGTTAATTAGGAACTAAATTTCACTTTCCACAAAGGATTGATATCATCCTTTTACACAATATACACTAACTAATATTTTGTGTGAAAATGGGGTTTTGTGGACATGTAACAAAGCAAATTTGTCCATTTTGCCAAATTTGGATTTGTCAGATTTACCAGATGCTCAGATTGCTTTTGGACTGAGGAGGTACAGACTCGTTGTGAGCAGACAAAGGCACACGTTGATCCTCAACGCACTGACAGCAGCAGAGGCAGTTGCTGCTGTCTTCAGCACGAGAAGGTTTCAGCCCAGAAGGCAGAAACATTGGCTAATGTGAGGGAATAGGGGCAGCCTTGTTAGCAGGGCTCTTTCCCAGGAAGTCAGGAGCTGATCAGCTCTACGCTCAGCAGGAGATGTCAACAAAGTCTATAGGAATTATGATGGGTGTTTCAGATTACATGAAGAAATTGTGACTTTCTCAGAAAGGTCATATGTAAAACATTCTCCTTAAATACGTTCTTCTCAAATTAGATCAGCAGTTTACACAATATAATTTATTTTAAACATTGTTTCTTAGCAAATAACTAGAAAAAAAATCGGTAAAAGATGCTTTAGAAAGAAAACAGAAGTCAAAGCAAGGGTAAAAAACAAAAAGAAAAGAGTAAGAACTTAAAGAACTTAAAATCACAAAAACAAGAAAGGGCAACGTCCTGCTCCTCTTTCTGCTAGTAGAAAAATTAGTGGGGATATTATAGTGGTGGCAATAGATGCAGCATTTTCAATACTTCTTTGTGGCAAAGAGGGGAAAAAAAGAAAAAGCAATCAAACCCTCCTGCTGCCTGAGGCATGCTCCTGAGCAAAACCCAGCTCCTTAGGCCTGGGTCAGGGAAGACAGGATTTGGCTCAACAGGATGCATGAGTGGATTAACATGACAAATTAACTGTTAATCCAAGTAGTAGCCAACTATTAATAAACTCCTCATGAACACTACCTTAGCAATTTGAACTCTCAGCTCCTGGGGTGTTTTGAGTTTGGAAGGTGAATGTGAACTAGTCCCCTGTCAGAGGCACACGTAGTGGTCATCTAGGTGAACAAATCCAGATAAATCCATCCCACAGCCTTCATAAAGGAGCTGCATTCTGTAAGAACACGGACAAGGCACTTCAGACTTTGGATCTGAAAGAAAGAAGCTATTTTGGTAGGGGAAATGAGTTGGAGGGAAGTGCTCACAGCCTGCCACTTTATCCATGTTGGCATAATAGCTGCTAGCTATTAATGGTTTTCCTCTGGAGAACTCTGACTAGCTTTTTTTTTTTTTAAGCCCCCACAAACTATTACCCTATTATTTGTTAGCAATTGGTATTTTAGATATCACTGGAAGATTTCCTTTACTTCTTTGGAAATGTGAACTAGTCTGACAATTCCCTGAATCCACCTCTATTTTAGTTGTTTGCAAGTTTGGGTTTACTTTTCTTCCAGTCAGTGGAAAATCTCCATGAATATAACTAGAGAAAAAAAGATTTCAACCACATTAATTTAAGTTCAAGTTTTCCAATTTATATCATTATGAGGAGAAAAAAGACTGCAAATAATGCTTCAATATAAGTTTTAGTTCCAAGGGATTATTTAATTTAAATAATTAAATTTTAATTTAAATGAGAAAGAACAACAGGTATGTGACTCAAGTGCCAACAAAAACAGGTACTTTGGACAAAATTACTCAAGTAAATCTACTTTTGCCTTTACTGAGTGCTTGGCTCTATCAGTTCAATGAGAATTTTATTCTGAGTGACGACTGCAGAACTAGGTCCTCCATCTCTAATGATTGAATGTCTCAGATATGTTTCAGTCTTACAGCTAGTTTTCATCCCTGCATCTCTATATATTTACATTAGCAAGTTTTTGTTGCCCAATAAAAAAAGTACGCCAAATTTTGCCTGAACACATAACGTATAAAATGCTGCAGAGAAATATGTAGCCAGTATTATGATAGGGAGTTTTTCATTTGTACAGTAAACTATTTTTTAAATTATGCTTTAAACAATGTATGCTTACAAGGGAGGACCTTTGCTTATTTTTTTTAATTCAAAAGGATTCAAGAATTGCATGGTTCTCAAGATTTGAAGCATTTGTTTTGTTTCCCATGATGTAGGAAACCTTGGTGATGGATTGCAATTAAACAATTCTAATTTTATTTTAAAAAGATAAAAGAAAACAAAAGAAAGGATAAAAAAAAAGAAATAAGATGACTTTTGAAAAAACAAAACCAACCAAACAAAAAAATCCAAAAACCATAAAACCCACACCTAAACCAAAACCCCAAACTCAACAGGGTTGCAAGAGAAGAACAAGAGTAAAAGTTCATTTCAACGTTTTGATTTATAGGGAAAGGCTCAGCAGCTTACATAAAACCAAAAGGGGAAGTAGTTGAACATTGGGTCAAATCTCCATTCACATGTTTTGCAATAAAAGGCTGACTGTAGCCTTTGAGCCTTGCTTCCAGTCACAGACAATGGCAATTGCAGAGCAAGACTAATAACAGGATTTAGCATAAATCCACCACAGGAAGTGAACAGTTGTACTGGCAAATAATTAGCCGTGGAACTTTTTATGGCAACATCAGGATGCTCTCTGTGCTTTAAAGCATTGTCTGCAATTGTGATCAGGAAAAAAAACAAACTAATTTCTTCTTCTTTGTAGAAGACTTTAACCCAGAGATAATTTTTTACAATATTTTAATAATTTTCTCCTTATTCTAATTTAGTAGCAATAGTGTAAGCATTGAATTTGCATTTAAAGGTTTTTAAAAAATGTTATTTTCTTTTCTTTTTTTTCTTTTTTCCCTCACCAGTGCTTTTTATTGCAAGGTAAATTGTGTTTATTTTGCATGGCTAACAATTGGGTTCAAAGCAACACTTTGATCTTGAACCCCTGCCAGATTCCAAGAGCTGAAAGCCCCCCTGTGCAGTAAAGTAGACCTGTACTCACAAAGCCTGGCTAATTTGCAAAGGAATGTCAAAATTACTGGCACAGCTGACTACTGTGGTGCAGTATGGTCTATAGTCTTTCTAATGAATGGGGATCTGCTTTTCTCCATGTATTGTCACTTGTTAGAAAATAAATTCTGCATTCTCTAGACAAGGAATTTCTATTATTGTATTGAAACAAACAAGCAAACAAAAGAAATAAAATTAAAAAAAAAACAGACCAGCTACTGTGAAATCTTTACTTTTCATAAGAGATAATTTTCTGGTAGCCAATACAATTAGATCTATACAAAGCAGTCTATTATTTCCTTTGCATTTTACTAAAACTGCAAAGAATTCAAAGAATTGTAGCTGGAGAAGAGTATGCAGGTTCTATGTAAGTGCTCTGAATATGTTTCTATACCTTTTGTTGTCATCTGTTCTGCCTAGTGAGACTGATATTCCTTCTCTCGGAAGTGAGATACATTAATGAAACCGAACAAAACTCCATCTCATTTCCATTGCCTTTGTGTATTTACTTCCTAGACACCGGACAAAAAAAAAAAAGAAAAAAAAGAAAAAAAAAAACCAAACACCTAAAAAACCCAAACAAATAAACAAGCAAAAAACTCCCCAAAACTCAAGCCAACCAAAACTAAATTAAAAACAAAAATCTAACAAACAACCTCCCCATAAAACAAAGTCACCAACCAAAGCACCTGTGAGGAGGCTGTTTCCTTGGTGTATTCACTCAGAATTCAAGAAACTGGATGCTGAATCACAATGGAACTTGAGAAACAGATGTTCAGAGCTGCACAGTGGTTGTCTATAAACCTGGATCTGGCTCTGTAGAGGTCAAGGAGAGTGCAAGGTACCTCAAACCTCCTAAAGACTGTAAATCATGACTGCAGTGATCAGCTTGATGCTCAGCCTGCACCATGGGATAAATGAAAGGCAGAAAATACCTACAAAGCTTCCATGCTTTTCGGGGTTTAGACTGTTCAGCTGCTAATGAAAGTGTAGTGTATTCCTGTATAGGGCTTTTTTTTTTTCTGTGAATAAGCAAGATTCACAAACGGATGGAGAAAGGAAATAGTATTGGCTATAATGCCACAAGTAAGGAGCTGAGGCACAGAAAAATTACCAACAGGATTTTCGGAAGGATTAAAGCAGCATGACTTTATTGACTGTGCTGCATTAACATCAAATGTGGTTTGACCCTCAGTGATTTCTTCAAAGTAAGACTGGAAGCAGAACAGGAACCAAACCCAGGTCAATACTCAAGCCACAAAACCATAATTACTCTCCTTATTTCTTTTCTATATTTAGGAGGGGAAAAAAATAGTGACACATGTGCCTGTAGGGCGACCTGTCATGCTGCTAAGTGTCTACTTATGCAACTTCAGTCCCTCTCATTTTAACTAACTCTAATTTTGAATGCTGTCTTTGGCATTCTGCCTTGGACTTCTCACAAGGGTTTTTTTGTGGTATTTTCTTCTTTATTTTCTTCCTCTTTTGAGAAGGGAGATAGTAAATGTGAATAATTATTTCTCCATAAAGAATAGAGCTTTTGTAGTCACATTTGGCATCAATGTGATTTCTTACTTTAAAAAATTTAGACTAAACCCATGCCATTTATACTACGAAAATCCCTAAGAATCCAAGTGAATCATTCATTTGAGCTTCCAGCAAAAAGTAATATTTTTTTAATGTTCTGCTTATGGGACTTGTTTTCTGTGTTGTTTTGTTTTGCATTCTTGGAGAATTATGCTATGAACACTAAAATTAGTCATTCCATTTTTTTGGATGATTTATACAAGATATCTAGATCAAACTGGGAATTGAATAAAATAATTTTGAAAAAGATAAATTTGTCTCAGGATAGTTACCGAAATATAATATCCATTCAAGGGGAATGTGAAGAGTGTAAAAGTTCTGGAATGCAGCATATACTATGTCTGGATACTTAGAGAGGAAAAGAACAGGGAGAAGTCATTCAAGAAATGGAGAATAGGGTCAGATTTTGAATTCAAAATTCACCCCCAAGCTTGTATCACAAGCAGTAAGTGGATCAATACCAGTATAGCTTTTCTGCCATGTTTTATGGCTAGCACGGTCTGTGAAGACTGAAGTGCATCTTTCTTCTATTACCTGCAATTAAAAAAGCATGCTTTCCCCAGCATGTAAGATTTATATCAATAAATTCAGAGTTATATTTACCTGCAAAATAAAGTAACAGTAGCAATAACGATATTATCTTAGTATGCATTTGCAACTGAACACTACAAAGTCAGCAGAATTTTGCTGGAAAATGCATCAGTGTCGAGAAAGAGCCAATCTATTTGTTAACAAAATAGTTACTGACAGTACCTTGGGTATGTAGAAAAGCATTTTTAGACAGTCTCAGTTTTCCCAAGAAGAGTCTGTTTGGCGGTTTCACAGAATATTCTGATTTTTAAGGGAACCCCAAGGATCACCAAGTCCATATTTTAAGTAAAGGACCCATGCAGGGATTGAGCCCATTACCTTGGTGTTATTAGCACCATGTTCTGACCTGCTGAGCCCATCTCAGGATGATGATTGCTGTCATGATGAGCAGGTCTGTGTTGGTATGGCTGTTCTTTAACTGCCACAGGGGTTTAATCTGCTTTTACTATGGAAGATACTGAAGAGAAGTTACCTGAGATCCAGGCAGCTTAAGTCCTGCACCAGCTGAGGGCTTATTTGACCAAGTTCTGAAAATTAGAATACCTTATGTTTTTGTTATCCAAATTTGTCTTTTATATGTCAACTTATAAACTCAGATAAAATGTCAACTTGGATAAAAGTGGTACATCAAACACAAGAAGAAAGATGTTGTTCATTCTATTAGCACTATTTTTTTTTTTTCATTTATACAGGATGAATTTTTCTAAAGTGATTGTGTTGGAATAAAAACTGGGAAGTTCCATGAGAAAAAAAGAAATTTACTTTCATAATTCCTTCCATAACTGAGTGCATCTTTAAAAAAAACCCCATAATTGAGAAATTTTAAAATGAGGTTCCAAAGAAAATGTTTCTCTACGATATAGCAGTAAATATTTTTATAATAATTTGTAAAAAATGGTGAGGGGTTTGCTAATGATGTTTGTAAGTGAAAAAAAATTGTCAATACAATTCACCTAAAGTGTCCCCTGTACCCTTTGATAGAAGTCAAGCAGAAATAATGTATATTATGAAATGTCAGGACAAACAATTCTGGCCACATTTTAAGGATGAGAAATAACTTCAGTCTTTGTCATCTAAGAAAGGACCACAATAGGAAGAGACCTAAAATGATTCTGGAATTTATGAGCAGGAAATATGAAGTAGCTGTAAGGGGATCAAATGACCTCTGGTGCAGCTATTACTGCAACGCTGAGTCCACACCTAGAGAATGTGTTATTGCATTGGAGGGAGCGTGCACCACAGACAAGACAAATACAGAAAAGGACAAATAAGTAAGAATTGGAAACTGTGTGTTATAGCTAAAGATTTAATGAGGTCACGTTTATAGAGGAGGGATTTCCAGCAGTGTATGAAGTTGACAAGAGAGCCTTGAAATCCAGCACATTGTTTAAAAGTAATGCCTGTTATCCCCGAGATAAAGCTCACTAACACTTACAATATACCACATATGTAACACAGGGTTTGAGGGTTCTCACAGCACAACCAGTGGGCTGGAAGCAGGTATCAATCCAAGAGGACCCCACAGCTCCAGTGAAGAGGTCCCATGGATTCCCACAGCAGGCCATGAGCCCAGTGCAGCCAGCTGATGTGCATGAGTGTGCTCAGAGCAATAGCTGTGCAAAACCTCAAGGATGAAGGCCTCTTCTGTTTTATCTCTTCTCTCTTCCCATGGAAAAAGTCATCACAGCATCCTGGACACAGGATTGAGGGTCTCAGTAAATTAATCAGGATCTCCACTCACTTTAATCACTTTGTCTAATTCTCAGCAGAGAGGAACAAGGATCTCCACAGGGCAGCTTATCCCATCCTGGTAAGTGTCAAAGCTAGACAAGAATGTTTCACTCAGATATTGACTTCCCACAGAAAAGAAGGCAAAATGAGATGTGTACATAATGAATAACAGTTACATAAGTCCAGCTGCTGATATCCTCACTTGAGAGAGAAATAAACACTTTTTAGACTCAGTTCATCTGGCCTGCTTTAGATATGTTCTCTACAACAAAATTAATTGTGTGGAAGAATTACATAACTGGAGTCTCGAAAACTGGTTTGCCCTGTATATAGCTGCATTTTACCAGCCAACCTTCACATTAGGTATCCTAAATTTAAAATACTAAAGACTACACATCCCACCAAACTTGAAATTATTTTTACTTTTAGGTCTTTGTCTTCAGGACATGGGTGGTATCAAAGAGAAAACAGTGAACAAAACCCACGGAAGAAGGTTTTGCAGGAAACCACAGAAGAGTGGCTTTACCTCTATAAAAGAAGAAGAATTAATGACTCAGAATGATACAGAAGGTGGGAAAAAAATGAAATAAAATTCTTTCTGTGGACTTTCACTCCAAGACAAGTCAACATCAACATGTGTCTTTGATGATCTGTGCATGCACTTACAGCTGTCAGAATGCATTCACAATAATTGTTAGGAATTGGCATTGAGCCCTGAATTACATGAAGAAGGAAAACTAGTAAAAAAATTTAAAGAAATGGTGCTGAAAATAAAAGCATGTAATTGGCAAAACTAGGAGGCAGAGGTAAACAGAAAATTGCTGCTTTTCTCTTGAAACTATTTTAGTCAGATTCATTCCATTTGTCATACACTTTATTTGAGGTTTATTAGTTATCTTATGGTCTGGTCTTAAACAGAAACTTAGAGACTCATCAAGTGAATTCTCAGAAAACAGATGAACACTATGAAAACATTCCACTCTGAACATTTACTTAGCCCTGAAAAAGAGGACTGAATTTTAGTGATTTTTTTTTCCTAAAGTATTAAATTCAGTAGCAAAGAAAACAAAATATGTTTGAGATGATAACAAATTAGCATTTATGTAAACTAGGAAGCTCTGTAATCTAACTGATTATATGCATTTCAAAACTAAAGACTGACTATAAATTGGAAGCGTAAGGATCATTCCTCAACTCTGAGGCCACCTAATATGTAAGAGCCTACAAATACATTCTCTAACTCTCTTATTCTTTAAAACTCAGTCCCTCATCTGTTGGGAGTTGTTAATTCTCCAGCCAGGCCCAGAAGTTGTTGGAGGATTCTGTCACAGGAAAAAACATGACAGGAACAGCTCTAGCAAAGCCACAGTATGTCTGACAGCAGTTCCAAGCCCACAGGTCCTTTAATTAACCAGGACAAAATGCAATATCAGAGCTTGGTGCTTTTAACCATCACTACCACACAAGTTGTTACTTCTACACACCCTGATGGCTTCTACAAGGAGTGACTGGGCTGGGTCTAAGAGTGAGCTAAACTATGTTTGCATGGTGAAGATCATGCAGCACTGAGCTTGTCCCAGGCACAGTGAGTTGAGATTAAATGAGGTAGCTTCTATTGCTGTGGAAAGAAACGGGGGGAGTACATAACTAAAGGCATGTATACAAATATCCCTATATCTATCAATCAATCAATCAATCAATCAATCTATCTATCTATCTATCTATCTATCTATCTATCTTATTTTAAACAGAAATACACTTTATGCAAAACCCATATTTTTAAAGGGTAAGGAACACAAATCATAGAGAAAGCAAAGACTAAGGCTTGTATTTCAACTAATATATTCCTTTGCCTCTGAATTGGTTCCCTTGAGACACTGTTCTGTAGGTTAATAATCCTCATGATTAGAAAGTGTTTTCCTGATATTTCACCTAATTGTACCCATCCATAATCTCTTCCTCAAAACCTCTCCTCATTTTACCTCTTTGGTATCCTCCAAACAAGTCTTTTCTTTCAGCTTGGTCTTTCAGCCAAACAAGCCCTTTCAGCTCAGTTGCTGGCTATGTAATACCCCACATAACTGGAATCCAAATCTGCAAATTGCTGAGCAACTCCAAATTTCCTTAATTTGGAAGTGAAGGTACTTACCCTCTCACAACTTAATGCTCACAACTAATAAAAATATAAGCATTTAAAAGAAATAAAATATTCAGCCTTGCTGAGTGTGTAAAATATCTAAATACACAAACTGGTTTCTTTCCAGCACTCTCTTCTTCCATGAAAGAACAAAATTACAATTTTGGTAATAATTATTATAAAATATTTCCTTTCAGGAAGGTCTGTATCTACACTGTGTATGTTCTGGGAAGAATATAGTTTACTCTGATAATTTTCTGGGAAGACAGGACCTTTAATTTTAAATGTTCAAAAATAAATCTTTCACTAATACTTACAGGCCCAATTATGTGAGGGTGAATGCCACAATTCCTGGGATAGATTCTTACATATGCCAACTTCCACAAATTAAAGACTCTTTCTTTAGCAATACACTAAGCTGCAGTATCTTGGAAAAAAGTGACTATAATTTTCTTAGACGTTGTTCAGCCACCACTAAAGCCCTTTTCTCCTGTTTCTATAATACTGCCTGTACTAGAGAATAAAGCTGTCCCCAGTGAAGATCTTAAGGTACATTGCTTTTCCATTGTTTTTAGACATCTAAAGAGAAAAGGATGCAAACTCTATCCTTCTGGGATGTGGGGACACAGTCAATTAGTGCCTTAAAAAGATAAACCATATGTTTTGAAAGAAAAAGCTAAAAAGCTAAAAATAAAGGTGTATATGCAAAAATGTGCATTAAATTTCTTAGATTTCTTCTCTTTAGACTTTTGGCAAACTACATAAGAGAACTGCTTCTCATGTCAACCAGAATACCTTCAGGAGTTTCCTGCTCAAGAGCTGTAAGTGAAGGCAGTGGTTGCTATAAAATTAGTATTCACATGATCAAGGGCATAGAAAATGCTTCCAAGATTGTCACTAATTCCACACAAAAGATGAGAAGCCCCTAATGTTTTTAGGAGTCTGGCAATGGCAAAATTGAAAGACTTTTCACATGACTCAGACCTCTACTATATAGATCCCTAACCACTCAGGAACTTGGAAACACTTGGTGTAAATACATGACCAACTCAGTGGTGCATTGTGTTCTGTGCATTCAGGACTGACAGAAAAAGAGGATGAACAATCAGGTGACAGAGCCTGCTCCCAATGACACAAAATTATTAAGGACAGTCAAAGGACACAAAATTATTGAGGACAGTCAAAGCTGACTGAGTAGAAATGTAGCAGGATCACAGGGTAATAAGGTTTCTGAGGAACAAAACATCAGGTGAAATTCAATCTGAGTAAGCAGGAAGAACATAGAAGGAGAAAAATAAACCTACCTAAATATACACTTTCAACTACATATTATCACCCAGGAAGACACTGGAGTAATTACAGACAGATTTTCAAAAATCTTTAAGTATTAGCAGCTATAGAAATGTAATTTTAATGTTAAAAATTACAAGAAAAAATATTTTAAAAAATTAAAAACATCCTTACGCTATGTTATAAATCGACACCATGGTCCCATTTGGACATTTTTTTTCTGAATCTGGTCACCTGTCTCGTAAACACCACAGCAAAAAATAGCAGCCAGAAAATTAAAATCAATAAAATCAAATAACAAAATCCCTTCCCTTCCCTTCCCTTCCCTTCCCTTCCCTTCCCTTCCCTTCCCTTCCCTTCCCTTCCCTTCCCTTCCCTTCCCTTCCCTTCCCTTCCCTTCCCTTCCCTTCCCTTCCCTTCCCTTCCCTTCCCTTCCCTTCCCTTCCCTTCCCTTTCCCCCCCACAGGAAGACGAGGCAAATGTAGAGTTGGATGCAACTATTAAAAAAGGTTGTGGAGGACAGATGCTTGTCCTCTGACTCAAGAAATCCCTTAACTGCAGAAAAGGAATACTGTTACTGTATATTTTCTGTTTCCTTATACCTCCTCACTCAAGCAACCTTTACTGGGCACTGTTCCCATTGATTCCCAATTTGCACGTAAGCGTTTCATTGCTCCAGACCAGTGCCTGACTGTATATTTGAGCCAAGTGAGGAAAGTATGGACCTTATAGAAATTGTTAAAATGTTTGGCTTAGGATTGCATAGGCTGTCTCCAACACACTCCATTATCACAAGACTGCCTTTCCAATGCTGTCATCTTCCAAGCTGAGCAGATCCTGGACACCAGCTCTGCAGGGAGTTGAGGGCCTTCTTTATTTTCTCTTACTAAGAGTGCTATTTCAGCTGTCCACAAGCTCAGTGGCAAGATCTAACGAAGATGGATTTGGGTAGTGAGAAACAAAGACAAACATTAAAATTCTCTTCTTTATCCTGCTCCCAGACTCAGCATCAATCCTCCACTTAATGCTCCTCTATCATCCCCAAGTGCCACAGTCCCAGGGTAGAGGTGAGTATGGTCAGCACACAGCAGTTTCTCTCTTCTGCTCCTGCCAACTCACATCTTTCCCTGCACCAGTGTGGCCTCTCCATGGGCTGGGATGAATGAGGCACATCCTTCTGTCATCTTGGAGCTCAGAGAAGGGCATAACTGGGTTGTCTGGTGAAAGAACTCTTGGGAGGTCACTAGAAGGTCCCATCTACCAGCTACTGTTAAAGACATAATGTTAGATTGGACATAGCTTAAACCTCAGTAAATAACCTTACTAATATGGATATGGTTTAGATACAGAACTCTTTTTTAAGACTATGTTTTGTCATCTTTTATATATATAAAGAGATATATATCAAATTTATTGTCTATAAATTAAATAGGATAACATTTTCAGATAAAACTTTTGCCCTAAAGATGATTTTCTCAACAAAGTTTTCATCAGACCACCTTTATGAGCTTTTCTTCATCAAATAAGAAGCTGTTCTATCAACACAGATAGAGATACAGGGACAAAAGGTAACATGTGCTTTTGGAGCAAATCTTCTAATCTGACCGCTGTACCATTTCAGCCACTTGTTATTTGATCCTTGACCTTGCCATGAGAAATTGTGTAGCAGTAGGTTGCAGACTCACATTGGCAAACATGCTGAAAGTGAACTCAGAGAGTGGTTGTTGATTAATTATGCATACTTCATGTCACTGAGATCCCTGAGCATATCAGAGGGCTGGAGACAGAAGGAGGTGTATTGTTTCTGATTTTCTCTACTACATAACATTCTCAGTTTGCACAAACAGAAGGGTCAATGCACCTTGCTGGTTTTAACAAAACTAGCAGACAATGTGTTTATAGATGAAAAACTCAAAAATTTTATGTGAAATCAAACCAGTGAATTAGACACCCTAACATCTCCTGACTCCTGCCCATGGGTGGACAAGGTATTCTCAAGGTGAAGGAAAGAATGTCTATATATATATATATATATGTATGTATATGTATATGTACGTATGTAGATATGAATATATATAGTATCTTATTGTTCAAATAACTGTTTAAGAGGAAAGATCTGCAGCCAGGGGTGTTTGCACAGAGCTGTTTCTTAGCTACCCTAAGAATCTGAACTAATAAGATTTTGTGTGAGAGCATCCTTCTCTCCTAATTCTGTCTGTACTCCCGGGAATGTACAAGTCACAGGGACAGAAAAGCAGCAGGTAAGGAAGAGCTTGGCTCTGGAACATCCTTTTTTTTTGGGAAAACAAAGTTTTAAGGAAGACCTGTGTTGTCTAGTTCCTCTTAATAAAAATGTTTCTGTTTTATTTTACCTTAAATTTCTACTCGACATAGAACATAAAATGACCTGTATATTAAAAAAAAACCAACTAAAAATGCTACCCTGAATCATTGTCTCACTGCCCCACATAGTGAAGCAGAGACTGGACCACAGAAATAGTTTCCTATAGACAGAAACCCTTTTGCTTACCCAGAATTAATTGAATTTATAGACTAGTACTCTATTCAGCAGTATGTCATAGTATATTTGCTTTGGTCTTTCCATTTCAATTTTTCACACCCTCAACCCAATTTTGTCCCCCATCTTTGTTTAAAAGAGTCAAACAGACATTGTGCACTGTGCTCACATGCTGTCTATTAGGACACCACCAACTCTTCTGGAAACGTGCAAAATTGAAGGTCTTAGCAATGGATTACTTCTCCAGAAAGTGTATTGTTAGATTTTTTTTTTTTTTTTTTTTTTTTTTACCATGAGACATAATTTGCAGCTGTGTTGATTATCCTGGCGTGATTAAAGTTCCTTATATTTCTGCACAGTATCTACCTGTCCTAGGTAACTTAAATAACACTGAGTTACTAGCAAATTTTGCTGTTTTCTTGGTTTCACTGAAAATGGGAGGGGGAGCAAGAGAAATGATCGTTAAAAACTGTAGAGGACAAAGATGCCATGAGTATATGGGAAAGCTGAAACCCTAATGATTGAATTGAAGCCTATGCTAAATAGAACACTAGAGATTTGGTGTCTAAACTTTTTGCCTCATTTTCTGAAACAGCACTTTCTAAACACAAATTGCTACTACTGCTAGTCCACCAGTCATTTAATATTGCAGCTCATTTGGAATACAGTTTAGTAATTTATTATTGATCACTGTGTTCAGGTAATATCTTTTCTTCACACTTTAAAACCTGATAGTGCTTCATCATTATCAAAGGTATTAAAACAAAACACCAGAAAGTGCAGAAAAAAGATAATATTCTCATTCAAACGGTATTTCTCTAATTATGATGTCCTATTATAGACAAAACATTTTTTCTTTTACATAAATACTATTTTCTGTAGTTTTCAATCTAGTCATCTCATCTTATCCTTTCTGGATAAATAAAAGTGGCTCACAAAGTAAAGAAAAAGCCTACAGCTCTTGCCTTTCTTCAGCATCCCACACTAAAGACCTGCTCTTAAAATATAAAGAAAAGCACAATTAAGTTTTTAAGGTTGATCTTGAATATGGGTTATGTGGTGGTTTGACAGGAAATGTGTTTTTTGGGATGCTGTGTTTTTGGCCAATGGATATTCAGGCTTTAATATTGGCATTTAACCTGGCCATTGGGACATGGACACGCCTCTGAGAACACGGGGTTAAAAGCAGAGCTCTCCCCTGGGAGGGTCCTCTTGGGTTTCCGGCGGGAAAGAGTTCGGGTCTCTGCCCCGGCCCAGCTGCTGGCTGGGCAGGGGGAGGGGAAAGCCATGAGGCCGAGAGAGGTAGGCCTGAGCCCGGGGTGGAAGGGTGGGAGAGAGAGAGAGAGAGAGAGACACCGGGAGCCATCGGGCAGCCCCCCCTGAGAGACACAGAGAGAGAGAGAAAGAGAGAAAGAGCCGCTGCCTGGGACTGTAACCTTGAAGCTTGATAAACATGGGCCTGCGCCGGCAGCACGGCTGGGATGGAGAAGAGGGGGGGGGGGTTCAGCCGGCAGCTTGTAGGAGCTTTTAACCCCTTTTTGGAGAATGAGAACTTTACAGAACATTGACCTTTTCTAGAAGATAGAGTGGAAGATGAGGAAGGAAATGGGCCAGTGTGAGAGAGGTCTGGGCGAGTGAGAGATAGTAGAAGAATAGAGAAGAATCCTAGTGGGAAGAGATGATGGAGTGGCTTTTGCTGGACTCTTTTTGTATAGCCATGGACAGAACCATGTTCCTTGTAACACAGAGACTGCATTCTAGGGGGAGGCAATGGCCTCAGAACCAAGAGGGTTCAGTGTTGATGCCCCTCGGCCCCAGGGGGTGAAAATATGGGGGGGACAGGTGTCCCAAAGGAGAGATTGTGGGGACAGGTGTCCCAAAGGAGAGACTGTGCCTTTTTTGGATCGGGACAGAGCATCCTTAAAAAGACAACCCTAGAAGCAGTTCTGCTCCGTGTTCAGTGGTGAGAGCACTGGACATGAAAAGGAAGAAGTCACAACGGCAGATGTACTCCGGGCGGTGCCACGAGTGACACAGAAACACACGAGGCTTCAGCTGTGTTTCCAGGGGAAGCCCATGGCACAAGAAGGACTCCTCTCCTCTTGATGGACTGAGGATTGATTGTCTAAAAGGTGGTGCTGGACCGAGAGTTGGTGATTTGAAGAACCAAATGTATTGTGTTGGAAATTTGGTGGGGGGAGGAGGAAATGCACTTGTGAAGTTTTCATTTTCCCTGTGTGTGTGTTCCTTTTTATCTGTAGTTGTAGAGTAGTTAATAAAGTTCTGGTTCTTTTTCCCTAAGTAGGAGCCTGCTTTGCTTATTCCTGGTCACATCTCACAGCAGAAACCAGGGAGAAGGTATCTTCATGGGGGCACTGGCATTGTGCCAGTGTCAAACCATGACAGGTTACTAACTGCTAAAGGTCTGCAAGTGATAGACCTTTGATGCTTTAGCTTCCATTATTGTGAGAATCGGGACAGGTTGATAAAAGAAGGTCGCATTTGAGAAAAATGGAAATTGCTTGGGGAGAAAAAAACAGAAAAACTGAAGGGGGAGGGATAGGTGAGACTATCAGTGGGGAAATACTGTAACAAAATGGATGTGGAGACTGTGGGAGGAGGGATTAGGTGTTTAGGTGAAGCAGAAGGTAACAAAATGTGAAAAGATCACACAGGCAGGAAGATAGCTGGAAGGGCTGGGGCAGAAAATTCCGTCCTCTGCACACACTGTTGTCTGCAGACTGAAACAGAGGTTAAGGTCCCAGGATGTCAGAGAATCTTTGGCAGGAACCACTGACCGCAAGGAACAACTCTCTGGCTGGTTTGTCTGGTCTCACCAATGCTCTCCAGCAGTGACTCACTGAGAAGTTGCTCTGGCCTGAAGCTGTTGGTTATTGGTCTCCCACAGCTAGAGCAGGTAAAAGGGAGCACCACTCTGGCTCCGCTTCTCATTATCTTAATATCAAATATGATACCTTCCCATATGAAACCTTTTAACTGGTGATCAGAACAGGAAGCAAAGCAAACCCGGTCCCACCAGCTTGTCTGGCAGAGGGTGACTCACAGCAAGGAGTGGGTCTTCTTCTGCCAAAGACCATTTTTTACCTTGAGTGAATGAGGTATTCCCATCTGGGCAGACATATCTCAGCTTGTCTGCTTGTGAAGTTAAAAATACTGCCCTTTTCCCCCCCCAACTAGCCTGATTTCTGCACAGAGGTGGTCAAAGAATTAGTTAATAAGGCTTTTAATGCAAAAGTAAAATTGAATTTCACTTCTAGAAATTTTTACTCTCTTCCCCTGCCCACTCCTTTTTTTTCAGCTGTTCATTTCTCATTACTTGTAGAGTTCAGTAAGCAACTTTAGAGTAATCTTTAGAGAAATCAGTTTTAGGGACGTTTTAGACAAATCTATTTTTTCCTAAGTAGCTGTTTTATAGCATTTAGAAATGTTGCTGCATTTACACTTAGATAGAATCTATCTGTTTTCTCCCAAATGATTAGTAAAGGATGCTTGCTAACAATAAAATAACCTTTTCTTATAAATACAATGCACTTTTTCTCCTTTAACTCCATTAAATCTCAATTTAGTGCTGTTTCTTTAAACTAACCCTCCCTGAAACAACTGCAGTATTATTGATTCAGGTTCTGATTTTCTGATCTCACCAAGTATCACATTTTGCTTTCATGCAACCACAGAGCCGCAGAATGGAAAAATACCCCATTAAGTGCTTCCCTTCATGCCTGCAGTTAAAGTCTGTCTGTTCCTTTTGATTAATATCTCCATTGCTATCAAAGAGCAAATCCTCTAAAAATTCATACAAAATATGTGCAGCTACTTTCTAATGTGCTGAGTTTTCTGAAAAAAATTCCTGAGACACATGAAAATGTATCTCCTTTGTGCCCTTTGGAAAAAAAAAAAAATAAGGTCCAGGAAATGGTGAAACAGATTCTTAACATTTTTCTGTTAAAATGAATTTATGTTAAGAAAGTTTAATAATTAATTTAATGAAGGTTTCTCACAATTTTAATTTTTGAAGAGATGCTGAAACTATAGGTAGGTGCTAGAGAGAGAGAGGCATGCTTTTGCCTGTGGTTATTGCAAACAAAAATATGGTAACCAGTTGTGGAGAATGCAACTCAGTGGGCAAACCCTTCTACAGAGAGCTTGTTACCCTATTCGTCACTTCACAGCCACAGAGCACTCTCACAAAAGCATAATTCTTCCCAGAAATTAGGTGACCATATCATATTTTCTTATTAAAGCTTCACTTTACCTAACCTTCCCCAGAAACAACATGAAACTGCGAATAGAAAATGTATCTTTACATTAATATTCAACTGCATAATGCACTTATTGTTAAGTTAGCTGGTTATTTTTATTTGCTGATGTCATTAGAGACCCACAGTTTTTACTATGGAACTGGACAGACAGGATTAGTCCAAAATTGCATGAACTGGTTATAATGAAATCCAAAACGGAGCAAAACTCTCCTGGACTCATGAACTTTAGGTGCAACCTGTGCAGAAGACAGTTTCAAAGAATAACCTCTTCTCCCCAAATTTTTGGTAGAGAGGCCAGAAGGAAAGAGGCAAACCTACTGTTGAGCAGAGGTAAGGGGAAAGCTTTTATCTGTCTGGACTTTCATATTACCCACATCCCCATGAACCCTCTAAAGACATAGATCATATGAACTGTGGGAACACGCAGAGCGTCCTGGCTGCAGGCCAGTCAGGAGTTTCAGAAACAGCTACAAGTTAGTTGAAACAGGTGCATGTAATAAAGAAGCCTGAAATAAAGAACCAGAACAACTGGCCTGTGTCAAGTTGAAGTTACTGTTACACGAGGCTGTTCAGAATTTTCACAAGTTTCAAAAACCTCCAAATCCGCACTTTGCTTTTTTACTTTGGAAAATTGATTCATTGAAAGAATACAGACCAATGTATTTTCCACTTACAGATGGACCTGATATAATCCAAAACCTTTACATTTATAGAAACCTGTGCTTTTTGAATTGTTATTGTTGTAAAAATTTGACCTGTCTAGAAAAAAATACAGATGAAAAATGTGGGTTTTAAAAAGCCAAGGAAAAATGTAGGTGTCAGACCTCTTAGCCCAGAACAAAACCAAAAATCATGTACAGTCTTATATACAGGTCTATCCTATATGTTTGTGGAAAGCTCTATTTTATATATAGAGGACCCTCCTGGACAAGGTTTGGAAGCCCTGGCAAGAAGTCTGTGGAAGTTTGTCCTCCACTTCCCACCCCAAAGATCTGAAAAAAGCAAC
This sequence comes from Molothrus aeneus, assembly GCF_037042795.1. Classification (NCBI taxonomy): domain Eukaryota; kingdom Metazoa; phylum Chordata; class Aves; order Passeriformes; family Icteridae; genus Molothrus; species Molothrus aeneus. The sequence continues at coordinate 69,436,748 of NC_089647.1, read as the reverse complement.
ACATTCACCAGTGAGTCAGACTACATTTTCTGGACATTGTAGCATGCATTTTCTTCAGTATAACCTTCTAGATGCTCACTTTGGCAGCACAAGTTTGAGAGCCCACGACATCCCTTTCCTCTGATTTGACATGCCAATAGTACTAGCAGTGTGTGAATCAACACACATACAGACCAAGTCACAAGGAATATCCAAGATACAGACAAGGCCAAATTTTTACCAGCTCTTCCACACAAATGTTAAATGTAAGAAGTGCCAACAGTTTCTATCATTAAGATGTATACCTGGGAAACAGTCAAAAAATGTTCTTTAAAGAAAGCAGTACTTAAGAGCACAAAGTCATTTACATTAGGAAGGATGCTGTGGTGATTTAGACATTTTCATTAGCAAACAAATTATCATTATTATTATTATTAGCTGTCAGAAACAGTTCATTGATTGTGTTTGGTATCCTGGTGCTTTTTTGTTTTGTCTTTATAGAGTCAATATTCAAATCCTTCAAGGTTTAAAAAAAAAATTCTTTGAAACTGGTAATAAGTGCTTCCTAGAAATATGTACTATTTCCCTGGAACTGCAGTGTGAATAGCAATAAAAATAGGGTCTGGTAAAATCACTTGAGTACTATTGGACTTTTCCTTGGTTTAGAAGATGAAAGTTAAAAAAGTTTATGGATTAAATGTATCCATTTTTTCTATTGGATTTAAGGTAGTGTGTTTTCTGCCAACATTTTCAACATATGGAAATAATGTTATAAATTTAATGATCTTGATGACATAAAACTAAGGGTTATAGAAAACAAAAGCAAAATTCTTACAGAACCTTCTAGTTATAAATGTACATCAAGTTGTGCAAGCTGGAGTTGTAAATACTGCAGCTTATTGCTCGCACAACATAGTTCCTCACTAAAAAACAGTCAGTGGAAGAAATCTATGCCCATATCTTTTAGTGCAGAATTAAAAAAATTCCCACTTAAGTCACCAATATTAAAAAAATCCACGGTGTAGACAACAGAATTTTTAATAATTTCCCTGCCATCAACTTTGGTAAAAGAAAGTTAATCCAGTGGCTGTCATGTGTCCAACACATGCATCTGATTTTGCTGCTTTTCTCCATATTTCCTTTTAACCTGGGACATAAAAGCAGTGGCAACAGCAAAAGACATCAATAAACATCTAAAAAGCTCTATTTCTAAAAATCTCTGAAATGTTGTCTCAGAGGGTAGCCCTCCACAGTAGAGGAACAGCACAAGAGCAAATGCTTTTACTAATATTCCTGTATGAGAAAGACACTTGGACACCATAGACAGGTTTTTTGTGTGCTACTGTTCTCAGGAGTTGTGCTGTTACAAAATTTCAACTTCTTGTAGGATTGCTTAAGCCAAAAGGTTGTAAGAATGGTGATTGAATACGAAAAAGTCCACTTTCACTTCACTTTGGTGTTTTGCAAATAGCACAAAATCTTGAGCTCAATAAAAGTAAAGAGGAACTCACCAAGCCAAGGTGACAAACTCAATTTTGGTAGAAATAAGAGAGCCTTAGAAAAGGCTGTCCAAAAGCCATCCAGAAGCCAAAATTTTAAGAGCATCTTTATACAGATGGTGACATAAACTATAACAGGACATTTCTGGAACAGTATAATGCTGGCTTCAGCAACAAAAGCCATAAGGCAATGAAAGAAATGGACAGCTGTAACGTTGAAACACTTAAATGAAATAAAAGTTGATAGCCAGGAACTGTCAGAAAGCAATTCAAAAATATTAAAACCACAGACATTATGCATAAAGAGAGGCAAAATATTTATGAGGAACGGGAAGCATCATTAATTATAACTACCTCAATTACCTTCTTAGGATCATCCACTCCAAGATTGCAATAACCTCCAATAAAGTAACATCCTCTCTTTAGACAGGCTTTCTATGTGCTCCTAGGAAGACAATTAATATGCACCCACTAGATGCCAGTCTGTAATATGGGAAAAGTTCTTCCTAGCTTGTAAAAGCATGTTTTGGCTGAAGTCCAACACAGAGTGTGAAATTTAGCCATAAGAAACAAGAAAAACAAACCTCAGAAAAAGGCATATGGAGGCAAAGTAAATAGATATTAAAGGAAGTCTGGATGAAGAAATTTAAACACTTTCCAGCCTAATTATAGTGTGCCTCTGTAGGTTATGGACAGCCCAATGATACCATAGAGACAGAAGTTCTCAAGCCTTCCCACACTTCCCTTCTCCATACAGGAATCTCCCAGTCAGAAGCTGCTCTACCCTCTTGCTATGGCTCCACATGCACCTCTTCCTGAGAAAAAGTCCAAGGAGTAAGAAGTAGAGTGTATTTGGCAAATCCTTGACACACTTTGTCATACAGAGGGAGAAAAATCTGTATATTCGTGCATCAAGATGATGATTCAGGAAACCAGCAAAAGGTTAAGGGTTGAAGTTGTAGCTGCACACATGCAAGTAATAGTACAAGTTTTCTCATTACCAACCTGCTGGAAGTTTGAGATTCATACTGAGAAATTCAGGTTCCTTACTCTTTCTCTCATGATGTATATGCTACAGGAATGCCATAACCATGGTTTTGAGTAGGGGAGGGTGTCCTCTGTGAAACTTTGGGAATGCTGGACTTTAAATTCTCTGACTAAACTTCTGCAGCACCATGGAGGCCAGGATGCAGAACTTCCATTCAATGCATTAAGCAAAATATGCCTCAGCAGCATGGAAAAGGACACGATGAGCAATGGTTTTTTCCCATTTTCCACTTCATTATCATATTCTTCTTGTTATTCACAAAAAGGAAAGTATGATTTAAAGTATCTTGAACACAAGAGCAACATTAATGTGGAAAAAAAATGTGTACTAGACAAAAAGTTGAAAACAGCTTCAGACCACAGTAAGAGCCAGTTCTTGTAGGAAACAAAAATATTGGCACTCTTGGTGTTCATCACAAAGAGTAGAGAGTACTCCAAAGGTGGGTACACAGAGGCAGTGTGCTGTGGTTGAACCCCAGAGGATGGTTTCGCATCACACAATGCAAAAACATTGTGTGATGAATCCCTGTGACCCACATCCAAACGTGCACCTGTGGGTGGGCAGACAGTACCCATAGCAGGAGCTGACTTCACACACTTCACACAAAGCTTTGGGATTCCTTACCAACACCTTGGACCTTATCAGTGAATAATTAAGTATGATAATCACAATGACAGAATGATATACAGACTTGATAAAAATAAACACTTGATTTATTTTAACTTTTTTGTACATGCTTAGGTACTCAAAAAAGAAAGCTAATCTGACTCACCTCAAAAGCCTCATGAACTTCAGGAGAGACAGCACAGAAGTTTCAACCTTCAGCTCTCTGAGAGAGCATTGCATGTGTACTTCTTATTTCACATTGTTACCTGAAAAATCATCAGTAAATATCAAAATCGTAAGTATGAAAGTTGCTAAGTTTATGCCACTGATAAAAAAAACAAACCTTGAATGCTATAGATTTTCTAGAGACGTCTGGCTAATCCTTGTTATTCAATGTAATAAATAAAATTTTAATTTATACTTGCTTGCAAAAAATTTAAATAAAACTAGCCATCTAATTCAGACACTCGTAACTGAAAACCAATTATTTAAAGGTGATTTTTCATAATCCAGAAAAAAACAACATGTATCATAAAGATTATAGACAGCAAAAGCAAACTCAATGAAAAGACTGAAATAATGAGCTCAGAATGGAACTGCAGTTATAATAAAGAGAAGTGATGTGATAAATATGTGGAGATTAACTTCAGAGGGAAATTATACCAAACACTTCTTTTCATTCTTTTTGATAACACAGCAGAAGGAGTTATTATGTTAAAAAACATAAAAAAACAGACCAAACCAAAAATTGAGAAAAAGAAATTCCTTTCAAGATTATGCATAATTAGGCTATGAACTTTATTGGCATATGATATTGTAGAGAGCAGAAGTTCAGCATTATTTATAAAAGGGCTGTGCAAAAAATGACCATATACTATGCAGTTTAAACTGTCCTATTAAAAAGCATAAAACATACCTGCTACATTGAAGGATTCAGAATATCTTGTCTCTGCAGGGAAGTTATTCCATAGCTATCTTCAGTGGAGTCTCTTGCACACTCATTTGGGTATAATAACAATACAGTTTAATAAAGGAATCTGGATGAGACTGATTATTTTCATTAACTCTGACAATTTCTAAGAAGTTGGATGCTAGACTTACCTGCATGTAATACAAACCTGATGAAGCATTAGATTATAAAAAATACAAATTGGCTTAGTATGCCAGAGGTGTTAACACTGCAGTATTTGTATTGAAAGTAAATGGAGTATACTTTTACTAGAAATCATTTCAGCATTTGTTAAACTAATTACATCTACAGATTTTTTTCTTTAGAACTTTCCTTAATCTCAGAATCTTCAAATCATTTTTCTAACCATTGTGTTTGGGATTTTTTTTTTTTTGTTTTGTGGGTTGTTTTTTGTTGTTTTTGGTGGTGGTAGTGGTTTTTTTAAATGAATATATGACAAAATTACTGAAGTGCACTTCTGGGTTAACTTGAGTTCAGACCTAGAAATGGTGGAGATGTAGATCAGTGATGAAAAATGGAAATGCAGACAGAAATACATATGTGTTGAGATGGGTGGACTGTAGGGCTCTAAAGCTCTCCAGCACTTTCTGGGAGCTTCCTTCCAGAAGCAAAGGGCTCTTTTACAAGTGAGTTGTTAAATGCAATTTGGGAAAATATGTTACTGGAATAAAAGAAGGAATTTTTTTCCCCTCTTAGTTTTATGGTTAAAGAGACTAAAGACAAACCAGGAAAACTGATAACTGTAATTTGTTTTATTACTTTAGAGACAGACAGTACTTAAAAAAGAAACAAGCAGCATATTTGACAAGTTTACAGGAAAAAATACAGACTAAAATGCAGTTTGTCACATGTAGCATTCCTTGGTAAGTTAGATAAATAGTTTATGAAGAATATTGAATGTGAATATGCCAAAAACAATGAAAGTTACTGTGAAAGCTATGATATTGTACAAGGTAAAACCTGCAGCTACACTACAGAAGACCTACAGTACTGTACGTGTACAGAACTGTGAAAAGCTGCCAGGTTTTGCTTCACTGAATTTCTGTAGAAAAACCAGAAAATCTTGCCTGTAGGGCCAGGACTCAAACGTGGAGACATGAGCATAATGCCTGAAAGGTGCAAACACTGTAGAGTGAAAAGAATTATTCAGGAATACAGACATATCTTTGAATACAGAAGAATAAAATGAGGACAGAGAAAATGGGCCTAATGTAAAGTACTTTACAGCAACATGGTTTTCACTCCAGAAGAGACACCAAAAGTATGGCAGCTATATTTCTTGAAAAATTTTGGTGATGCACAACGACTGCACTGTTAGTGAGCTTGACTAGAATAAATGAAGGCTGCTCACAAGACTCCTGTCAAGAATTGGTAATTGTTACAATTTAAATGGAATATTAGGTGTCTTTGGTGAGTTGCTGTACTAATGATCATAAAGTCAGTCACTCATCAAGTCTCAGTGTGGGAAACTTAATTTCTCTTTGCAGTGTGCATGTTAGCTTGACTTTTAATTCTTACTGGAAGAAGAATATTTCTGACAAAGATTTTGCAAATGAATCTATGAGAGTCCAGTTCTTATCACAATTTGAGTACAAATCTTATTTTCTGACAAAGCTGACAGCTTCAGATACTGGAACTAAAAGTCACCTATCCTATTTTGTTGGGAAAAAAGTAACATGAACTGTAACTCCACAAAGAGGAGAATAAAGTTCTAGGTTTGTGTTACACACTAAATAACAAAGAAAACTTCTTGCCCTAAGGAACAATCTAATGCTCTGAGATGTTCACTGCCTCTTTTTCCTGAACACACCAAGAATGTAAAATGCTCTTATGTGCAAAATGAATGAATAAAAAAAAATTTTTACAAGACTAATGCATGGGAAAATCACCTTATCCAGATATCCATTTGTAACCCATGGATTCTGTACATTTTCAGTAATGTCTATGCAATGAAGCAGAGATACATGATCATTTAACGCTGCGTTGTTGGGGTTGAAGAACTGTTATCTTCTCTGTCAAAAAAACATAACACCGTCATTACACTTGTATTTCTGTCTTTTGAATAGTTCTGGGGACTCAGGAAATCTTGATAAGGCACTTGATGTATATGTTACTGAGCTCTGCTGCATGTATGTATACCCATGGCCTCATCACAGAGTATCACCTGGGCACACAAGTAGCCTTTGAACAGCCAAAGCCACCCTCAATCCTCTAAAATAATTTACAGTAAATAGAAATATCTCTGTGTACAAAGTCCATTCTGTTCAGTGTTAACCTGTGACTTGTAAGGCAATGGTGTTCATCCTGTCCCCACTTGGTGGGCATGCAGAGGTAAGGAAATCACCAAGGATAGGAAGAATTGATTTTTTTTCCTCCCTCAAGAAAGGCTGGTTCTGTTCTGCCTATATATATTTATATTAAGCAAATTGGCTTTTGCACTAGATCAAGTCTGTAATCCATGGAAGAAACAGTGCTCAAAGACATCAATGAAATCATTGTGCTACAGCCTGTGGATATTGTACTGCCTCTGCCTCTCTTTCTGGTACCAATCTCCTGGGTTGAATTGGAACCTGTATGAGCTCTCCCTATTATTCTCAGCTGGCATCTGACCTAAGGACTGTGATGCCTGGTTCATAGGCAGATGGACTCACAAAAAAAAAGGATTCTCAAAAAGGATTCTCAAAAAAAAAGATTTCTAAATTCATGATCTGAGTAACCTGGAAATAAACAACTGGACCTTCCAGGACTTCCAACAGATGTAACAGCATGAGATGTGAAGGGGGTGTGTAAAAATGACTGCCTCATTCTTCGATGAATCAAAGCATATCCAGGTGTGACCTCAGAATTCTGGAAAGGCTCTAGTTGAATCTGGATTTTTGTTTCAGTGATATTAGATCTGATTCTTTCAGTGACACCTACATTAAATGAAATAATTTAGGGCCATAGTAAAAAAATAAATTAAAAAAATTGGATTCTCAAAAGGCTAAAGTGAAACCAAATTACCTGAGTCATAGAAACACTTCCATTCAATTAGAGCACTTCAAATTTTCATACTCCTTCCTCTGGCACACAGAGCTATGCCTTGCCATGCACCCAGAAAACCATTATTAATGGCATGGCAAAGTATGTCACCACCCATCTTGTCAGGATCCTGGGCTAGGATCCAGGAAAAAAAGATAGCTCATGCTTCCTAAAAATCTTTGGAGAGATTATCCAAGAAACATTTTCAGAGTAAATGTAACACACCCACATGCTCCTATTGACCCCAAGCCACAAGTGAAACTTTATGCATGAATATGGATCACTGATTTTACTGAGGTGTTTCATATACACATATGAAGTGAAGTGTGAAGGTACATCAGAGATCAGATTTAGAGCTCTTAAATGCTTTTATAAACTCACTGGTGACCAGCCTCTAGTTTACTGCTCAAACACAGCTGAGTTAAGCAGATGCAGGAAATTCAATTCATCCTGAACACACTGGATTCACAATTCTCCATGAATTAACAGTGCCTGAGCAGCAGGTCTGGTGCAGTGTCAGATCCTGAGGTGTGTACCCTGCCATTGAAGAGTTCACATATGGTCCCTCCAATGTTCAGCACAATCTGGTCTCTCCAGACAAGTATAATTTAGCTCACAGATGTACAGCAGGTCTCATGTGTTCTAGATAAAAAAGAGCTATTGCACATACTCAGATTATTTATATATGCCAAGTCATTGTTATGTGAGGGTAATGGAAGTTTGTCAGCAACCCTATCAGACAGAGAAGAGGGCAGAGAAAGCAGGAGCTGTGAAAAACTGACTAGTCATAGGCCTGAAGTCATGCCAGCTCTCATGGTAGATAGGTGAGTCAGTCAGACAAACATCAACAGACTCACCCAAAGGAAAAAAAAAAAACGGTTGAAATTAACCTGTGTTAAAGCTCAATATCTTCATGTAAAAGTAAGGAGCAGTAAATATTATTTTGGTATTTTAAACATTTTGGTCATAGCCAAAGCCAAGGCCCTGATATGGGAGGAAGGGCACTCAGGGTAGGCAACAGGCTGTCCCCTGAGGGGCTTACAGGCTAAGCAGGCAGGTCTGGGGACAGAAGAAAGGAAGAATTGTTATCCACATTTTACAAACAGAGTACAGCAGTGCAGAGAGATTAAATGTTTGGTTCGAGGTCACACAGGATGTCCAGGGCAGACCCCTGGAAATGAATCTACATCTCAAGGTGCACCTTCCTGTCTGTCACCTAGTCAGGTTTAATTCATAAAGAACAATAATAAAAAATATTTTTAAAAAGAAATTAAGAAAGTGCTACTTCCCAACAAGAATTATACAGGCTTCCAGTCTAGCATTTCCAACTAACTTCTCAGTCCAGTACCTAAAATTTCATTACATCTTTGAAAACATAACCATAGCTGTTTTGTCTCATGCTGTAACATGCATATTGCCAAAAGCACTCCTTAACACTTTTGCTCCATGAGAGGTGCCATACTGCCAGCAAGCAACAAAATTACTGACTAAAACTGTAACCATTGAACAGTGTCTTCTCTGTGTCTGTGTGTCTTTTGGCCTAAAGAAAGTAAATACTCAGCATTAAGGTCCTGATCCTACTCCCATTTAAGCCAATGGCAAAATTCCCACTGATTCCAAGGGAAGAGGCCAGTTCTAAAGGAACTGGTGTTTTTTTTTTATTTCCCTAAATTTCTGGCAGATCAATTCATGTGCAATTTGCAGCCCCAGAATACTGGATGAGAAACAGTGTCTCCATACATAATTTTAAAATAATGAAGATGAAATCAATTTTATTACTGTGCTGATAGTGCACAAAGATGTAATAAAACTTAGATTAATTCAGAAAAACAGGTCTCTCAAGGCAGTGTTAAAGGGATCAAGAAGGATTTCCACTATGAAAAGTGGTCAGTAAAGCATGTTCCAATATGTCATGCTATATGTCATAAATCCAAATATAAGGGTTTAAATTCTTCACATTTTGCCATGGTTCATACACAAGGCAAAAACCCCAAAACAATAAACAACAAACAAAACAAAAAAATTAAACAGACCCTAGATGAATCACTGATAAAATGCTGTCCTTGAATAAATTATTTCTATTGACATTAGAGTAATCTGCCTTGCATCTTTGAACAAAATTTGGAACACATAATTTTCATTTTATTACTTTCTTGTAGGCAAGTTTATCCAAGTAGTCTTTAAATATGTGTTGTTAATGAAGCTATATCAAGAGTTCATCTATTTAGATGTTATTTATTTAATATCCCAAGTCAAATCACACCTTCTTTACCCCTGCTTTATCATCTTTTCCTCCATAATTCCAAGCAGAGACCATGAGCTCATCATACTTTTCCTTTCCATTTGGTTTTTGATATTTATCTTGGGCTGCCAATGTACTTGTGGTGAAGTAGGACTTGTAGATTGTGACTTCTGCTTTCTTGGCAGGACACTCAGAGTATCAAATTGCTGAAAATTTCTCCCAACATTACTTAAAGCATTTTTAGCTGAAATAAAAGTCAACAGAACACTTGGCCTCTGTGTGGACTCTAAACTCTCCTCTTTTCCTAGTTTACCTTAGATGGTAGCTAGACTAAGAGTTGATAACAATATGAACCTCCCATGTGGTTTAGTGACAAACTCTTTTGTAATCACAAATGACAGGTCACAGTTCTGGTGGGAGAAGGCTCAAGTCCTACAAACAGAAAGAATTTTAGATCTAGGCAGAACTAAGTGCCAATGAACAGCCCTTCACCCATTATCCCATCAGGATGAAAGGAAGCAAAACATATATTAGAACTCTAAGGAGTCAAGTCCTGTCAGGCACTGTCTACCATGAAAGAGATAAAAGTCATGGTAAAGACCTGACTGCTACAACAGCAGCATAAAATATTGATATGGTTCACAATCCAAAGCTGTGTAAAAACAGGTGCTCAAGGCATCTGAATCTGGGGTAACAAAATATTTCAGTTCAACCAGTTGTCTCCCGTAGGAATTCAAAGTGCTTGCTTCCGGACAGATGCCGGATGTGAGTAGTTATTAAGTTAGGATGTGTCTTCTTGGCTGTAGGTATTTTGTCTTCACCACTTGCAGAGAAGGCTTTGTACTACTGCCTATCATAGTTTTCTATTGTGAAATAATAGTTCCAACACAATCAGTGAAGAAGAACAAGTGCAAACAGGTATTTATGCCTGTAAGGATGCAGATCTGCTAAACAGAGAAGGTCAGTCAAATAAATTTCTCCCTGAGAATCAGATGCAGATGAAAGAACATTCAGATTCCCAAAACAAAGGCTAAGTCTGTGCAGATCCAGACATTATTTAGAAACAGACTAGCAGATAAACACCACGAATGGAAAAATACTTTTTTAAAACTAACAGATAATGACAGCACAAGTTAAAATTTATAAATTTTAAATAAATAATAAGAGAAAAGAATAAATTCCTTTTGAACAAGAAGAAAAAAACCAGGAGATTTCTAATTATCAGAGGAGTAAATTAATAACTTTTCAGTAGTAGTCATCAGTGAAGAGAAAAAAAACAATTTTGCAGGGATGAGCACAAAAAGCAAACACTTAGGACTGTATCTAATCATAAGTGGGACTTACCCACCCTATTTTTTAGAAGAGAATGAGTTAGTAATGTGGACACAGGCCTGGACGTGATTTTTTTTTTTCTGCTCAACAAAGCATATTTTCATATTTTGAAGGTGTAATTCAGTTCCTATTAAATAATTTCCAAATATAGATATAAGTATCTGGAAGAAGAACACTGAGAATTATTTTAGTAATTGCAACAATATAGTTCACACCTATGAAGAAATTAGGAACTTAGAGGAGTTTTTGGTTATAATCAGAGAAAAAATAAATTATTTGAGAGAACCAAATTCTTGCAAGAAACAACCAAGCTACCAAGCTGGTGTTTTGACTGAATTAATAATTAGTACAGAGAGCAGGTACTGCCTGAGGAATCTAAGTGCTTTAAGAGAGGAACATTTCTCTGAGCAGCAGCAAAACACAAAAGGATGTGTACTTTAGTTTGCATGTAAGTTTTGGAAATTATTTTGGTTTGCAATTGCTGATAATTGCTAGTACCTTCTTATCAAGAATCATAAGTTTGTGCCTTGAAAATTGTATGAAAAAGAAATTCACCAATGACCTGGGCTTAACTGTGTTTTGGTGAGCTCATCATAAGATGTAGAATGCACATCTGCTTTTAAAATTACAGTTAGCTAAATAACATATTTGTCTAATAATCCACTTTTTTGTGATTTTACAATGCATTTGTTTTAAACTGGTATGCCAAAGAAGAGCGCTGTCTCTGTGGTACAGAAATCACGGCTAAAGCTTTGCTCCTCCTATAACTCCTAAGTCCAAAGCCTTAAGAGTTCAGCTGCATCTGGAATAGCAACATCTTCATGTCAAAGTCCAAGACAAACACATTTAATGAACCTTCAACCTCCCTAGGCTCAGCTCTCACTCCCTGACTTTCAGGGCAGACCTCAGCTGAAACAACCAATTTGGACTCTCACCAGCAGGCTCTTTGTTAGAAATCAACCCAGCCACCTGCAAAAGGCCTGATCTTCCCTGAGGAGAGTCTGGAAGGCTACAGTCCTAAGTCAGCATTATGTATCCCTACCATTTCAGATAGGCTTACCAACAGACAGCTAGCCATGTGCAGTGAGCCTGCTGTATCTGACTGGGAGCGCACAAGTTATTGCATACATCTCTACTCACCTGTCAGAGGTGGAATGAACTATTCCTCCCCTCTTAGTTAGCACAGTGAACGTATTTTCCCGCCATCATTTTTAACTCCGAGAGAAACAGAACTAACTTCTCTGAACTTTGAGGGACTATAAAGTTTCAGCAAGGTTAAAAGCTCCACTTGAAAATTCACGTCTTAATTTTTTTTTTTATAAATTCACCCATGTATGTACTTCAGAATGATTGAGAAAATGAAATTCTTGTCTATTTTTGTCTAATCTGCTTTAAATATATTTTTTCTCAAAACTCCTATTTCCTCCACAGGAGGGAGATTTCCGACCAGTCTCATCTTGTTCTCAGTAGATCAGCCCTTTCACCTTGTTGTTTTATTTTTTTTAATAAGAGCAGTCCCAGTAGTTTCAGATGGGATTTAGTGTACTGTAATATAAGCAGCAGGACTTGGTCACTGGAACCCTTGATAAGCACAAGTAGAGAAATTTGCTCCTGTGTCCAAACACACTGCAGGCTCTGGTCATAGTACTGTTATCCCAGCCCAAAGTTTCTCCCCAAAGCCTGCTGGCTCCAACAGAAATGCCTTAAAAACTCTGTGCAAAATCTTTCAGCAGTCCTGGAACGACACCATTCTCATTAAAGGATAATGACTATTCTCTAATTTTCATTACAGATATGTAACCACACTCACTATGGAGTGTAGCAGGCATGGGCTTTCTCTTAAAGATTTTTCCTCTCACCTCAGGCATCTCAAGGTCTTGAAGCTGGGATGGATGCTATGAAGGTACCAAATGGGATTTGAGAGCATCTTTATTTTACAACCCCAAATCCCAAGCTCCTATTTCACTTTATTAGACAGAGTGGTTGTGTCCCTGACCCATCTCCATTTGAGCATATGTTTATGGGGGATAGTGCTGTAGAAGTCTGTGGTCTTGGCAGAAATGCTCAGATTAGGCAAGATAGTGCTGATTAAAGCATGTATGCTACTGGAACATCAAGTACCCACAAAAATTTTGTAAGAAGTACTGGGAAGTCAGATGGGTTTCCTAAAGATCACTCTTATGGTTAAGTAACTTTTTTCCTCCTAACATATACAAATATCTATTTGTGCTGGGTTTGTGATCTACTGCTGGAATTCTCAGAAGCAAATGGATAATAACCCCTTGACCTCTTACTAGCAAAAAAAAAAAAAGTCTGAAAGTCTTCTAAAAGAAAAATATTCTAAATATATCCTAAAAGGAATATAAATATATTCTATAAGAAAAAATTTTCTTCTAAAAGAAAAACTTGAGAGTGTATGGCAGTAAGTTATTGTAAAAGTATTACTTACATCTAGGGCTATAGGGTTTTTAATTTTACAAAGACATCAAATGTCTTAAAAAGCTAAACAGACTTGGTTTTCAACCAGAGTTAATAAAACACAAATCGAGGTACAAATGGGTCAGAGGTGTCACAGCCACTGGAGCAAGATAGCAAACAGGATTGTATTGATATTCATGTCCCATCCTTGAGACCATGGTGCTTCATGTCCACATTTGTCTAAACTTTGAAGTGTTACAATGTATGAGGGAAGAAAAAGACATTTCTCACTTTTTCTATTACTTTAGATTTCTAACAAAAAGCATGAGTCAGCCCTGCTAAGTGTTGTGTTAAACTTATAAAGAACTACTGCAAAGCATTTTAATTTAATCAAGCCACATCCCTTACAGAATAAACCCCAATTCTTTTTGAAGCATGAGTAAGAGGAATAAGACTTTTCCTGTCTGCTTTCTGCTGTCCTCAAAGGGGTTAAAAAAGCCTAACACAAAGGAGTTAAGCAATGCCTGAAACGGGATAATAAATGTGACACTCTCTGACTATCAGTAGCAAATATTTGAGCTTATCAAATAATGGAGGAAGTAGTTTAGTTACAAATAAACCAATCTCTCATAAAACAAGTCTTCACACAAGGTAATTTCATTGAACTGGAGACAGCTAAAGGCCACCAGCGGGCAGGACTCGCCGGTGGCCCCGCCTGATTAATGGGGTGGCCGAGTCCCGGGATGCCGAGGAGGGACAAGGAGCCGGCCCTCGTATCAGTGGAGCGGCAATAAATAAAGCATGGCAGAGCTGGTGCGAGGAAGTGACTCATCCTCCTGGAACACAGCGGGGCTTGTGCTCCGCCTGGCCGCCCCCTCCCCCTCGGCCCCGCTTTCTGCACGGCAGAGAGCAGCGTGTCCCAGGGACTGTGGTAGATGTCACCGCTTGGCACTGGCCGTGCAGAGAGAGGACAAATATGTGGGTGTGCTGTGGAGCAGGGACACGGCCTTAAAGCCACAGCGCTCGCTCTGCAGGGAGCGCCTGTGCTGAGCAAGGGCAGCAAAGCCCTTTCAGAGGACACCTACCTAGGGAGGGAACTGGGTGCTCCTTCTCATCTCCGCGGCATTTGAACGATCCAGAGCGAAAAACCAGCAAATTTGGCAAACTGTAACAGGCTTCCCTTCCAAAAATTATGTAAGAACACGAGCAGTTAAAACACAGGGGAGCTGAAGCAAAGGAGGGGATCTGAAGGAGGAGTTGCACCATGCCCATGGCTGTGCTGGGAGCTGCAGTGTGCTTTGGCCACCAGGTTAGCACCAGCCAAACCCTCTGATGCTTCCAGGAGGGCTGAGCCACACTCCTCTCTCTCCACAAGATCCCAAACCCTCCCCAGCAGCTTCTTCTCAAGGGACGTGACCCCATGTCTGCACAAGAATCAATGGAAGCACAAGGCTGGTTGGGGAAGGATGGTAGGATCATTCTCCTGATGGCAGTGTACCTGTAGTGTCGGTTCTAGGGTGGACTCCTATTTTCATCATGATGGGAGTCTGTGACCTCAATGTAAGCATGCAGGAAAACCATTCATACATCAAATAAATTCATTCTCCTCCTCTGACTAAACAGTAAGTATCAGTAAGGAAATTTATTTTCCCCCATTTGTTTTCTGGGCCTAATGTGGCTCTTATTTGCTACATAATTAAGTACATTAATTAAGCAAACTTTTGGATTTTTTAACTCCACATGCTTCTATGTAAACTTGTGAAACATATTTGCAAAAAGCAACAGAGACTGATAGCCTCATATCAGAATGCAATGAAAACCTGAGGATTATAATATATGAAGTAATACAGAAAATCAGACATTCTGGCATTTGAGAATATATTATGGTGTTATTCATGCACATATATCTTATATCAGTGAATCTTTTTCTATAAATATACATTGGGATAGAATTTGACATTGATATACAAGTTAAAATATGTGAGTATGAAAGAGATTCAAAACAGGTCATGTAACTGCTTTAGTGTTTGAAGTAAAACTTTTCCCCATCCATGCCCATTTTGTTGAATCTGTTAATTATAACACTGGAAAACTCCATTAGCACCTTGATGTTCAGTCCTGAATGTGGGCTTATCTTTGCTGGCTAAAAGTCAAGCAGTATACAAACACTTCTCAAAGTAAATGTAAGTGCATCACCTGATACAGCATGAAATCACCTGGTCAGCTACTGTTTTCACCACTTTTGCTGTTTCTAGGGCAAAACAGACTTTAGTGCCTTTTAAAATAGTTTTGAATGATAGCAGAGATTGACTTTAGTGAGCTCATTAATTCAATCTGTGATTTCCATGAGCAAAAGCAGTTGAAAGGTACTCAGCACTGTCTCAGCTGCCAGAACTACAGTGGGGTTGGAAGGCTCCCTCATGTTGAAGGTGGATTTTGCCTGGGGCAGCCGAATCACAGGGTATCCCCTGATCTACCTCTCCCACCCCCTTGCCCAAGGTTGCTGCTCTTAGCAGGAACTGCTCAATAGGAGATGCACTGAGTAAGTCTTCAGGAGCCCTGGATAATGTTAATATAGCAGGCTATGAACTGAAGAAGTAGAAGCTTATCTGTCCAATTAGAAGTGATAATTTCTCCACAGACAAAAAATTCAGCTGCCTGGAATGGATGTGGGGGGACAAGGTTCTTTAGCTGCAGAAAATAAACCCTCCTGCAATCATAAAGACTTACATTCAAATGAACAAAAGGAAACTCTGAATCTACCTTTTGAATAGACATGTCACTAACTTGAATCCTGAAAGAGTCCATGGAGACCAGTAGGCTTGATAGCGGTGTAGGCTGTAACTAGTTTGAAGGTAGTAATAAGAGAAAATGAAAAAGAAAGGCATACAAATCATATGTGGAAAAAAGCAAAACAAATCTCTGTCACTCCACAAGCTGGTTAGGCCCAGGTTCATCTACACAGATCACCTCCCTTGCCCCCTTTATTTTAAAAAAATGTTCCTATGTAAAGGGTGTGGGAGGGATGAACTGATACATACATATATATATATACACACCTACTGGTGTTTCCCCCTCTTCCAATCTCCACACCGTTGCCTGGCTTTGTTTCCAACTAAACATACCCTCTGTTAGTTACAGCTTTTCTAATCCTTTAATAAACAGCTGAAATACTTCTTAAAAATTCCGTCACAACTTGTCCCGGCACACGTCAGCCTCAGCTGCACACTCGCACAAGGTGGGGCAGGCGGGAATGAGAGGCCCTATAAAATGTAACATAAACAGTGTCATCTCTGCTGGGATTCAGAGGAAGAGTCCACAACAGAAACAGCCCTAACTTGCATCCCAGGGTTAGAACCACTATTGCAATTCAACACATAAGGTCTGTGAAAGCCGAAACAAATCCCTCTATCCTGTACCCAGACTACTAGATGAGAACTGCATGCAACACAGAGGTGGTGTTGAAAGAAAACACTGTTTCTGTTTGATTTTTATCCCCTGAATATTGCTGGTGAGGCAACGCTGCAGCGCAAGGGTTAAGGGCTCTCAGAGAGGCATGGCGCTCTTCAGCTGGGGGTGGAGACGCAGGCGGCAGAATGGAGGCCTGCGCTGCTTTCCCTGGGAAGCTTTTAGATTAGTCTGCTTCCAGCTGCATTTCCTTGAAAGTGATTTAGTTTCAGCCCATATCAGAATCCTTTCATGGATCCTATTCAAAATAAAGTGCTTTAAGAAAAGCACTGTGATGGAGTTTAAAGTAATCCAAAAAGTATGGGTTGGCTTAGAATTTCTGTTGCAGCAAAAAGGGCCAGGATTCAGGACAGGAGGATAACCGAAATTATGCCCTCCTGTACATACTAAGCCCTTTTTGACCTAAGGCATTTACCACAAAGAACAGGAGGCTTCATCACGTCTCACATGGCTTACAGTAAGGGAGGTACTTTTTATGTCCAACTAAGACTTGTTTCATTACAAGATATCCTTCGAAATTATGCTGAATTAACTTTCTCTGGGAGCACTGTCTCTGATGCCAGCCATGATAATTTCTCTTGGTTTTAAGTACAAATTTGGAAACATTGTCTCATTTGTTACCTCAGAAACTGCAGGTTTTTTCAGGCATAACTGTTGTTTAAATAATGATTATTTTTTTTTTTTAGTATCAAACCAAAAGCACAGACATAGCTTTAAAAAATATTAAGTGCTCATGAGAAGTGTTTATCCTGTGAATTAAAGCCAGGCATATGTTCTTGGAGAATTATTTCTTTAAATTACAAGACTGCCAAGGGGCCAACAGAGAACAATTAAGAAAAATGTCATTGTTCTGGGCACAGAGAGTAACAGAGGAGACATCTACACTGCAGCAGAGCCTAGGAGCCATTCCAAGCCCCACCCCAGGAGCAGGCTCTTGCTGAGTCCTTGATCCCAGTGGACCACAGCCCAGGCACCTGCTCCAGATGAATGCTGCTCTAAGGAGCATCAGGTGTGGGTGTTGTGGAGACCTGGAGAGGACTGTGACCTGTCCTTGCCACTAACCATGGGCATTGCAAGAGATTTATTATCTGAAAGAGAGCTGTGATCTCAGTAAACAAACTGGACAATGGGCTGGAGAGAACTGATGGAATACATACTGAGCAACGGGATTTGCATGAGTCTTCCTGGTTGTTCTCTTGTACAATTTTCTTCATGATGAGGAGGCAATTTCTTAAATTACTGGAGTGAGGTTTTGTTAGATAGTGTTTACTAAGCTGAAAGACAAAGGAAAGAAGGGAAATGACACAAGACGAAGAAGCTTGGAACAGTAGTAGAATGAATCCAAGGCAAAGACAGCATGCAGGAAAACGCTACAGGGAGGCTTGTGCATATCCTGACCACCAATGCAAAGTATGTCAAGATGCTTAGGGTATGGCTAAAGAGATCTAACAGCAGTTCAGGGGCTGTAAGAAGATAGGATGGAGTGGACTATTTTGATATCAGACCCTGGTCCTCTCCTAGTACCTCTCTTATAAAAGCAGCAATAAAAATTTGAAAATGCAAGCATTTTTATTCCATGGCATTTGTAGGAATCATCCTATTGGAAAAAGTCGCCATCAGATTGTGAGGGAAACTGGCAGATCAGTTAGAATTTGCATGGCTAAGTGCCAAAGCCACTACTACTTTATAAAAGAATTTTATCTACTCTTTTTCAAGTTGCATGGGGAAGGAACACAGAAAGACACATTTTTAGGGACCTGAAAGCTCTAATTGCTTTCCCAATCCTTATTTTAGAAAGCAAAACTATTCCTAGAAACTAGAAGAACAAGGTGTTACTACAAATCAGATCTTCTGATTTGAGTAGAGCAACACAGATGCCTAAGTCCTGGCAAAGGAAGAACAGAACAGGGGGGCAATGACATGGGTTTTCAAAGACAATTTCAATATTTTTCATTTTGCTTGGGAATATTTGTTTGTTCCTGATTGCTCACTTCCTAGTCCGGTTGCTTCAGTATGAACAACGCATAACTGGGTGTATCCTGCTAAACAAAATAGTAATATTTTCCATGTACTTAGCATTCAAGCAAATAGCTGAGAATTGTGTCTCATTATTTCTTCCATGGAATAATGCTGGACTTTGTCTGAGCAAAGTTGGATTGTTGAGATGCCTCCCACATGGCACAACTACCAAGCTTTAAAAGAAACTATGGTTTCCACTGATGCAGTTCTTCCCTGTTCTATGCCATGTTATCTCTCTTCCCCATTCCAGCTGCAAATGAACTCTCGGATACGGTATTGAGAGTTTTAACTTTTAGGTGCACTCAGCAACTGATATTAGATCTTATTCTGAGTCTACAGCTTTCAATATCATTTTACATTAAAATTAGTTTGGAACAATGTATTTTGTGCAGATTCATCCAAGTTTTCCTTTTTCTTCAGGTTGAGCACATGAAAAAAGTATGTGAATGCTTCACCTGGCAACCAGCTTGCAGCCCCAGCTCAAGGACCCACTCCGACTTCATTAGGACTTCAAAGGAAAATATCACACAGCTCTGTTGCACAAATGCTGTGGACTGGTGAGAGGCAGCAGTGAAGAGGTTAAAGATACACTAACATGGACCAGGTTTCTATTTTGTACCTGAATTTGTGAGCAAGAAGGCTTTGAAGACGCACTAGGGAGAAGAGATGGATTCTGGAGATTAAAGGGAAAATTATTTTCTTCAGGTCCATAGCAAACATTTAGAAAGAATTTCTTTTACACCCCAAATGGCTCAGATTATATTCACTGGCTTGGAGTACCCCCACAAGTATGTTCTTCCCCCAAGAAAGACATTTCCTGGGGCTGGGGGAGTGCAGGAGGGAGGGCAGAAGGCGGGAGAATGGGGATATTGGATGTATTGCGGTATGTCTGGAATCCTGTTATCTGTAGCAAGACTGAGAACACCTGGACAACACTTGTCTTCCTCCCCCACCCACCTGTGCAAATTGCTAAGCACACTGAAGCTCAAAGCAGTGCACCATACGCCAGTCACATCACAGAGATCCATTGTGACTTCTCCATACATCAAAGAAAAGCCATTGCACATCTTTGCACGAGTACGGAGGGAGGCAGTTGTGAAGGGGTTAAAAGATCAAGTTCTGCTATAAAGATAACAGGAACTGGTGAACATGCAGCATATGTTCCATGTGGAGGCACTTAAGTTTACAGTCCCACCTGTGTCCATTTAATACCTTTAAAAGCAATCTCCTGTTCACTTGTGAGGGAGAAGAGAAAATCAGTGTTCCAATCTCACCATCTTCTCACAACATCCGCATCCCACAATGAGGAATGGGAGGAGGGGATGGGATAAGCAAGACAAGAGGGCTGAAACTGAGATTTAAGAATGTGAATATACAGAGATTTATGCAAACTCACATCCCCATGTGGAAAGTCAGCCATTCTTTTATGTGCAAGGCAACTCATGCTCTGTGCTGGGGAGCAGCAGCCCAACCTTAATGTCAGCATTTAGAACATCTTAAGAGAAGCATGAACAGTAACTAGTCATGTCACAGAGTTTTATGTCCTTCTTTTTGTTTCCTTCCTTCCTGCTCACATTCTTACATCCTTTCCAAACAAACCAACTTTATTTCATTATATGTATTGAATGACTTCAAATAAAAACAAATAATTATGTTACAATTTTATAGAAATACGCAAACAGAGAGATAAAGGCTGAGTATGGTCCCTCACACTATCAGACACCAGAGGGTCCACGTGGGAGAGGCATGGGAAAGTTCCATGGTAGTATTTTATTTCCATAGATGTGTCCATGGTTCAAATAGATCTGGAGTTAGCAGAGAAAAAACATCCAGTTACACAGAGCTGTGGGTTTGTTTCTGTTCAGTTTGCACTAAGCAGATGAGAACAGCCTGTAGGTCATATCCAGGGACACTGGATATAAAATCCTGCTTCCTTTTTCTGGACTTGTTGGTTACAAAGAAAAGCTCCCAAGTGTGACTGCACTAGCTGATACATACATATGTAAGTACCCATGATCACTGGCATCCTCAAGTGCTCCCAGGCTGCCGAATAGCTCAAACACATTTCTGCATCACTGCTGGTTGTTTTCAACAAGCAGCAGGGAAGAGGCAGAAATGCATGTCTCAAAGAACTGAAATGAAGAGTTTGTGGAATGAGGGTAATATGGAGCTTCAGAACTGTGATCTTAAAAGGGAGTAAATTGCTCAGCTGAGTGATGCCGATCTCTCTGTGAACTTCCACTGACATCACTGGGTTACTGTTGTGCTGGAAAGTATGCAATTTGTGTATTTATACTGTGACCCACGAACCATAATTTAACATGGAATTCAACCCTCTGTGATTAAATGACTTCGACACCCCGAGGCTACAGCAATTCAAAGAACAAAACAACTACTGTCTCCTCAGGCAGGCACAGTTCTTAAAAATATAACGTTACACAGAAAACAAAGGTAGAATAGTTTCATAACTGTGTACAACACACCTTAGCGCCTTGTCTTATGCCAGATGTCTCCTCACTGCTGGCTATCTGCCATTTGCACCAGTCTCCCATTTCAGCTCTTGGCACAACCCACCAAGTCACTCCTTCTCATGACCTATCTGAAGGAGGAGTTAAAACCAAGCAGTAGCTGGAGGGTAACCATGAGGTACCTGCTTGCAAAGGAAATTGCCTCTCTAGCCAGCAGTCCAGAAGTATTTATTCTATTTCTAGCTTTGTGACCATGCATGGCATTGGATTGTGTGTTTGCATTTTTATAACTCAGTTTACCTACCTTCTGTTTTTTCCCCTCATGCAACCATTACTTAAAGAAAACTCTTAAAATGTTTCATGTTGAAAAACTGGGATTTTAGCATCCCAGGATGGTTTTAGCACAGCAATTGTTGCTCAAGACCTTAGGCTGCAGTAGCAGAGAGGTGCTAGCAAACAAGAGCACCTCTGATTTTATCTGCACAACTAGATGCACAGACAAACAAATACACAGGACTGCATAGGTACAGGCTACCTTGTTGTCAAGTGCAGCATTACAGTATTTAAGAACAGTTTGGCACGGTATCTGCAATACTTTATTAATATAGTTTCTTCAAAGTTCATGTGACAGAGAAACTGGCTGCTACCCTCTCCCCCCCAAATCAGGCGCCTTTTCTGGAAATATTTGTGGGTCTGAAAGGAATACTTCACTGAAGTGAAGTATTTGCAGATTTCAAAGCTCACCAGTGGAGAACAACTTCTGGTTCAATGCTAACAAGCGTGGCTCTGAGTGTGAGAGCAGGCAACAACCTCATCCTACAGCTGCCACCTGCGCAAGGATTCCAGAGGTAGAACCCCATGGGTTCACTTTCACATCCAGAAATCTGATGAAGTCAGGAAGGCATAGTCATTTCTAATTCCAGATAAGCTGCCTCAAAAGCTCACAGCATGCTCCTTAGAAATGTAGCTGGGAAACCCTGGGAAATTCCATTTCTTTCTAGAAGGCACTACTCATGATGAACTGCTGCCAGACCTGGCCACAGTGAGATCCTACAAAAGGAAGAGGTGGGTTTACTTTTTCCCCCATTGCTTTCCTCCACGCTAGCTTGCCCTATGTTATCAGTAAGCTTGCTGGCTGGGATGAGACCTTCCAGACACCTTGCAGGCAGTTCTGGGGCTGTACCCATTGCTTATTTAGGTACAGGAGACTTCTGAAACTTCATAAGAGCACACTGGCTCTCCTGGCAGCCTGACCAAGCCTCCTGTTTTCCCCACTTCCATCTTCAGAATCAATAATTTCAGTCTCTTATTGTTTCTGTTATATAGCTATAACTTCCCTTTGTTTATTTTGCGTGTAATCCTATTTCTCTGCCCTACCAGACCCAATGGTTTACACGAGGGAGTGTTGCCAAGGGCCTCTAAGCCTATTTATTAGAGAAAGGCCTTTTGCACTGCACTGTCCCTGGGGAAGGGTGGAGGTGTGGGCTCCAGCCACCTTCCCCCACCCCCCTCCATCCCCTCCCAGGAGCCTGAGGGGCTCATCACAGGATCCCTGCTGTGGTAACATTACTGGCCCTATCCATTCTTCCCACCTGGTGCAAAAGGATTATAGTAATGTACAGTACAGCTGTACAGATAGCAGGCTATCTGCTTATTAACCCTTTAGGGTGGAAAGACAGACTTCTTAAAGGCCAGGGTGAGAGCTGAGGTGGTATCTCCAGAAGCCCTTTGCAGCAGGATTTGTGTCCCTGCTTGCAGCCACCTCTTTTGTGGCTCTGGTGCCCTGTGGACTCTACCACTGTGCAGTGATCAGTGGTGGGCTAGTGACTTAGGGGTTCTTAGGGACTCAAAGCACCTAGACAGGACTGCCATGAATCACACATTTTCCTGCTAACAGCTGCCTGGATATAGTAGAAACCTCCTCAAGCCCTCCCCATGTACTTTTCCTTCTCTTTTGACTCCAATGTAATACCCAACATATCTCTATTAGAATGAGCAATGAATCTTCCGAGGCTGAAATCCTCATGCTTGGTTCCTACCACAGTACTTTTTTTATGCTAAAATAGCCCTGTGAGCACCAGTTATCAGGTGGTTACTCTCCGAGGCATGGACTGCACTTACTGAAACTTGCAGAGTTGAGATCTACTTCAGGGAGTCCTTTGGTGCTTTGTTTTTAAAGACCGTTCCCCTCCCCCACTCTCTTTTTCTTTTTCACTGACTTGCTCCTTCCTGGCAGGCAAGTTACCATAGAAAACATTCTTAACTTGCCCTGTATCTGATACTTATTTATGTTTTCTTCTCGATTACTGTTAGCCAAGAAATAATTCTCTACTTTATCTTCTACTGAAACCAGAAAAAAGCAGCACAGGCCACAGTTTCAGGACTGTGAAGGGTTTTCCCTTGCTTTTTCTTTGCTGTGGTTATTATTTTTCCATTTTTTAAGATGAATAAAGATTACTGAAGCACTGAATTAAAACATTTGCTGCACTGAATTAAAACATTTGCTATAGTGTAAAATATTTGGGTTTTTAAAAGTAGAGAAAACTTATTAAATGCTTTTCAAAAGGTTTTTTCCACTGACCACAAATGGAAACTCTTTTCAGTTCTCGAGGTAAAATCTTGGGCTTTTGATGTTGATCAGAACGGGCCTTTGATGCCTCTTGTTTATTGTTGAGAAGAAGCAGAATGGAAGGAAGCAGAATTGCTCAATATACTCCTGTTTTCCTGTTTTCTTTTGGGATGGCATTTGAAAAATTTCAAGTAGATTAACTCATTACCTTAAAGCAGAGTATCACCTGGGAGAGCAAGAGGATCATCTGCTGAATGAGTCCAGTTTTACGCCCAGTTTTGCTGTCTAGACTTGCACTGAAGAGAGGTAGATTTATGGATGGTGGAGAATGTAGTGGTTAGCTTTGCTGAGTGCAAAAGGAGTCACAGTGATAGTATGGATGCCCACACAACAGTGGTTGCATACTTGCATGTAGCATCTAGTACATTAATTACAGTTTTGCCAGAATCCTGCAACATAGACAGAACTTCTCTGACTCTCTAAGGTTAAAATAAATAGTGATTGCCTCTGGCAGTACAGCATTTACGAAATCAAATGCATGTGTTCTATATCTGTAGTGCTACACATGTACCACTGTTCTATAAAAGTGCATCTGTGCCTTATCTTGGATCGGATGTCATCATCATCTTTGTATGGCATTTACTGGCAGGATACCATTAGAAATTAAGAAAACATACACTTATTACTGCCCAGCATTTATCTCCATATTGCTAATAAAAACCAGATCTGTAACATCTGAATCCCCTTAAATAGTATGAACTAGCATGTGGCCAAGCTGCTGGTTACCAGGCTGACCAGGGATTGCTGCTCTTGTCTGCTCTTTTACTCCTGCTTTACCTGGCATACCAAGTGCCAGCAGTGATTCACTCAATTTGCATTCTAGAAGGCAGAAGGAGTCTGAAGTGGTAATTAGGCTCTCCATTGCCCTGCAAGTTTTACTACTATAGATATCCAGAATCTGATTCTACTTTGCAGGTTAACAATGTGCTGGGCAGAACCGTTAATTTCAACAAAGGTGCAGATTTGCACTTGTAAAGGAGGACTGATGCTGTCAGATGATAGAGACAGAAGAAAGGTAAACCTTTATTCTCCAGCTGACTCCAGAAAACTGCAGCTCTAAATGTATACTCTAGACATGAGATTGTCATGGTTTATGGTCATGTAAAGTTGCTTAAATAGTTAAAACAGAGTCTGCCAAAGAAAACAAGATGCAGAAAAAATCTTATCTTGTTTCAGATGACTGGGATGTCTTTCCTCTTGGTGTTGTCCATTTGTTTGAAATAAAAAAAAACCAACAAACTGGAAGCAGCTCACCAGGAGAGAATAGCCCAATTGGGAGACCTTCCAGCTTAGATAAATGTGCAAAATGGGCTCAGATGGGATGAGGCAACAATGCTTCTTCCTCTACTTGCAAAACACTCATTGTTTCCTCTTTCCTGTAAGCTAAGGCAACTGGAAAATACAGAGGAGCGTTGACTGGTACACTAAGGGAGAGATCAATATCACTCACTTCAGAGGTTTTGAGATGTGTATCTATTTATTCCACCTGCTGTGAACTTTAGTTTGCTGTAGAATATTACCTGCAGTAGAGGCATTTCTTCAGATGTTAGAGAAACTAGGACTAAATCTAGTTTACAAAGCCAGCAAGAATGCCGGGATCAATCATGAAATGGAATTTCCTAGTAGAACTATTCACTCATATTTGACAGGAAATTTTAATAGCTAAATTTGTATTGATGGACATAGCAAATGCATTAAAAATGAAGGTATTTACACAGGTTTTATAGCAGCATGTTTCTGTGATAGGTAAACATTGCAAATCTGCATGAAGGACATCTAGAAGTAATAATTATGGACAAAAGACTGAGATGAGGTCTCAAATTCTCTAAGCAGTGGAAATACAACAAACATAGCACATACCAGCAAACACAGCTCAGTTATACCCATCCTTAAGTAGTTTGCATCTCCATAGCTCAGTCAAATTGCACAAATACCCTTAAGCAATGGTACAGAACTGGCCACTTTAATGTCTGATTGGTGTCTGTGGAACAAGTCTTTGTCTTATACCTACTGAGAGAGAGTGTAGAGAAATGTAGCCGATTTTCAAGTGTAGCAAAGTCTAGTTTTGAAATGAGTAGCTAAATCTTCACATTTATATTTCCAGGCAGTACAAATGCCATTTTCTGGGATTCATATGGAATTCTTCATGGCAGCCACTGTCTGACAGTAATTGGACTATCATGAGCCTACATTTATTTGAAACTAGGATATTTGGCTGCCTTAACCTATTTTGATTTGCTTTCCATCCTTTTACATCCCTCAAGACCTCACATTAGTAGCTGATGGATGCAAATGCTGGTGTTTTTCTACTTGGTTCTTTCTCTAGTAGTGGCAACTTGAATAATTTGTCAATCAAAAACGTTTCTTCCTCATTTTTTTGTAAAAGATATTTCAGTGTTAGCATCATATTGATGTGACACTGCATTGTTTTACTGTTCTGGGGTCACTTTTTCCAACCTCAGGTAAGAATTTGATAACAAATTGTCAGTGGGGGAGAAAATTCATTCACTGAAATCCAGAAAAATGAGAACTGTAATAGTTCTCTTTTATTTCTCAGGTTAATACCTTTACTGACTAGCTATAGAGTCAGTCCCTGATTTCCTCCTTTGCTTTTTCCTTCCTGGAGCCAGTTTTCCAGATTCCAGCACTTCTGCAATACATCTTAGAGTGCATCTTCAAGGCCAAAGGTTTTGGACAAAAGGATATGATACATATAAATTAAACACTTTTACCACCAAAGAAAAGCAGATGGTGACAACTGCTGTTAGTAGGTGCCAAAATACTAGTGAGATTATTTTTTTTAAGATAGTAACTAAGGTAATTGACGTACTAGTGGGAAAATAAAATCTAACTTGGAAAAATGGAAGTTAATACACTCCATGCAATGAAAACATTAGATGCAACTTTTTGTCTCTGTGTGGGTCTGTTTTGGGGTTTTTTTATCCTCCATTTCTGTTTTAGCTAAAAAAGAAAGGATGAAGTAAATTAGTCCAATCAGTTTGGTAAAACATGAAAATTAGCAGAGGAATTTGAACAGAGTAATGTATTGAAAGAACAAAGATAAGTGTACCAGCCCAAAAGAAAAATAATTTTATTTGCTGTCAGGATATGAAATGGCTTGGATATACTGAGAAACAGCTGATCAGATAAATAAGATATTTTCTTCAAAAGTTGAAAGATAAAGTTTGCCAAAATGAAAACTCAAGTGACTAAAACTGCTAGTACATATTGACATTCAACTAATGTGAAAGGCCCTAAAAAAGTAACACAAGAACATTCAGTGACAGGTAATATTTGGCTTAAATTTCCACTTTAATAATTAAAGCAGTTGTTTCAGTCTGTAATAGTTTTATTATTACAGACATGTACAAAATTCTTTGTACATGACTGTATTTTTGTTTTGCTTTTTTCTTCAGGCCTCTTCCTTATTGAGGCAGAAGAACAATACTATAAAATGTCTTTGGGAGAAGTTTTTACTACAAATGCTGTTCATTTTGAAATACAGGGTATGAACAAACAGATAGCAATGACAAGAGCTGCAACCACATAATCACAGGGTATCTATCAGGTGAGAATGTCCCCAGTCCAGCTTCTTACCCAAAACAGGAGAAACTCAGAGGTCAGATCAAGAAGTGCTGTATTTTTTCCAGCTGGCTCTTGAAAATCTCCAAGAGAGAGCACAGATTCTCCTGGCAACCTGTTCCACCTGTTCAGCTCTCCAGCTGTTGTGCCTATATCCAGTTTGCTGTATTCTTTTATGCTGCTTGTTTCAATGTGTGCCTGTTGCCCACATTCTCCCACCACACACCACTGTGAAGAGCCTGGTTCCTGTTAGCACAATATTTCAGCATGCCTAGGTCCCTCTAAAAGATGTTCCTGCCCTTCAGCATACTGACTGACACCCCCAATTTGCTGCCATTTGCAAGATGGATTAAGGTGTAGTCTTTCACTTCCTCCATGCCTCTGACATTAAAAAGGACAGGTCTCAAAACGCTTGTAATTGGCCTTCAGGTAGAGTACAACCCATTAACCTCTCCTCTGAGAGCACAGTGATCCAGTGCTGAAGAATATTGCCCTGTTCTGATATATTCTGGCCTGTGTGGTTCTGAAAACAAGGTTACTTCCTTAAAAAAAAAAATTGTTCTGATATGAATGGGGAAAAAAATATTGGTCTATTCTTGTCCTGGAAGCATTTTAAAAGGAAGTCTTTTAAACAGTGTTCTTGCTAGCAGGATGTATCTCTGGCCAGCATATACAGAGATGGTCTGTGTTATAAATGATTTTACAGGATTGCACTGTTGAGCTGAGAAACTTGATCTGGCATTCCGGTAGCTGGATGCCTCCAGCACAAGTATAAAAATGGCTAAAATTATCAGCATCAAACTGTATAAAGCATCACCAGCAAGTTCTTGCAGGATATATGCTCCAGTCCTTTGCCCAAGGAAAATAAATTATTCTAGCATGTAATAGAAATGTTTTATACCAAAGTAACTACCACAATTTTTGCTAACATTCACACTGATCCCTGAAAGTTCTGTAGCATTTAAACCCACAAGATTTGGCTTTTCAGCCAAGTTCAACCAATTTTGCAGCAAAATACTTCTATTTTTCTAATGATTGTAAGAAGAATAAATGCTGCAGAAAAACATAATTGTAGAAAAATAAACTTGCAACAATTCTTACTTCTTAAAAGCCACAGTTTTCCCATTTGTTTGTAATTTTTCTCAAAATTCTCTGGTTTAAGTCCATAGTGACCTCTATATAGAGAAAAATTGCTCTTTCTTACTGATTTCTGTAAGACAAAAAAAAAGAATGTAGTAGGATGTTGAAAAGATGGGCAGAATGCATGATTTCTTAGAACAGTTTTTCTTCCTAGAACAGAATTTCCTAAGTGAAAAAAAGTCAGCTTTGTTCTCTTTTTTTTTTTTGCTTTAGTGAAAAAAGTCTATTTTGTTTGAGTAGATTCATTAGTATGTAGTCCTGTAAATAAATAAATGAAGATGATGCATGATTTGCTGTGAGAATGACAGATTAGTGCTAGAAGATAACCAATGTATAGATTACCTGTTATACTGTCTTTGCCTGGAAAAATCAAGATGACTTTTTAAGTAAAGAGAGTTGTTATATTGCATTAAATTGATACTGATCCAATAAGACCAAAAAAACTAACCAAAACCAAAGAAAAAGAGAAAAGTGGCCTTCAGAATCTGCTGGCTGGATTACATCTGTGTTGTCCATGAAAGTTGTTTAAACAGCTTCAGCACTGAAATTCAAATATGTATCACCATTTCATAAACTGAAGTGTATCCAAAACATTGACACAAGGCTGGTAAATGTCTAATGTTGCAAAACCCATATTTTTTCCATGACATTTTTATTTAACTGATTGGAATGGCTAGATGCACTCACACCAACAGTGAAGAAGCATGTCTTTTTGGCGTAGTGACAAAAAAGAAATATTTAACTTGACAAAATAAATTACAAATTTAGGAAAAAAATTAAGGTTTCTTATCTTTAATTTAAATTACTTACCACTTTTATGGTATCCAGGCAGCCATATATTGAGAAACACTTTTAGAAACCTGTGTTGGTTTTGGCCATTTAAGTAGTTTATAGAATGAGTTTTTGTTTATGAAAAAACAGTTTTGAAAAACATTTTCATAGTGGATATATAAAAAAATACTTTACTAATTAAAATAAATCTATAAATATTTGTAAAAGAAGTATATTATGCTTAAGCTGCTGAATATTTTGTCTTACAAATAGAATATTTGACAATGTTAAAAGTGCTGCATGAACCCACTCTGCAGTGGTGATGAAGGGATCACTTCAAAAAGCCAGCATAAATATCAGATGAAAAAACAGTTCCTCTGAAATGAACAGTCAGATAAAATGTCATCTCCTAATATTTTGTTAAACTTTAACATTTTTTTATGAAAAAGGGTGATTGTCAGTCTTTTGGTCTTTCTTATGGCATTTCTTAGATTCACAGACTCTTTCCATTTGATTAAGATATTTTGGACTGTTATTAAGTGTGTCTTGCAGAAAGAAATAAACACCCAGCGTTAAACTAACAAAAAGGACTTCCAAAATATGAAGATGTCTTGCACGGTGTCTGAAAACTTTTGTTGAAGAGTGGAGGAAGGATTGGATCTACATCTGGCTGGATTATTTCAGCCTTAAGAATCAAATGGTTCTTTCAATCTATTTCTTAATCTCTCCTTGTCCTTTTCTCAGTTCATGATGAGGATGTTTTTGCTTTCTTTTCCTAGAGGTACTGAACTAGTGTTTACAATAATTTTGGTTTGCATGGAAGTGCGATATATATTGAGTGACGTAATAATAATAATGATCTTCTACTTTTTAGTATGCAATGATTTTAAAAGACCAGAGGCATAATAAATGTCAGTCTAAGGAGGAGGATTTATTTTTCTCTCTAATGTCTGTCACTGTAATTCTGCTAAAACACAGTAAGAGCGAAAGTTTATTCTGGCTGAAATTGGAAAAGGTTGTTTATGGCACTGTGGGAAGTTTATTTTTCCCCACAGCATTCAAAAGATAAAGACCTGTATTTGCTGGAATTGCTCTAAAAGAGACTGTGGAGAAAAATTCTCAAAAAAGAGGAGTGGGAAATGAAAAAGTGAAAGAGAAGAATGAGATACCAACAAAGGGAAAGAGAATGAGATACCAAATGAGATACCAAAAAAGGAAAGAGAAGAATGAGATACCAACAAAATGGAAGCTATGTTATTTACTTTCAACAATTTTATTTTTTTCTAAACACTTGAAGAAAATCTGGTCTAGCAGCTGATAACTAATGTGCAATTCAGCTGCTCTTGAGACCTCACTAAAGTGGGAAGACTGTTGCCAATCCTCATGTGAGGATGCTCATAAACAAACCCGGTCACACCAAGGAGAGATGACCTAACATTGATTCCCCTTAATTTCAGGGAACACTGTGGCACTGTGGAGCTCATTCTCCTCAGCCCAGCTTCAGCTCTTGATGGTGTGGGGTCACCTGTGGCTCCCTTTGTCATGGCTGGAGAAAGACTGTGACCTCCAAAGGGTAACTGAGGTCTCTATATTGAGATTGCCATCTTCCTCTTGCTATTGATTATGGAGGTCATCTCTCACAACGGTATTCCTAATTGAGGCACCTCAGGGGTTCTACATGTAATAAAGCAGAAGTGAAGCTGGTACTATCAATGTTGAACAAAAGAGACCGCTCTAGATTAGAAAGGGAAATGATCGAAGAAAGAAAAAAAGAGAGAAAAAGAAAGAGAAAGAGAAAGAGAAAGAGAAAGAGAAAGAGAAAGAGAAAGAGAAAGAGAAAGAGGAAGAGAAAGAGAAAGAAGGAAAGAAAGAAAGAGAAAAAAGGAAAGAAAGATGGGTAAAAATTAAAATATGCTTTTTCTTTAAGAAGGGTCAATACAGAGATTTGGAGAACTGTTCTGTCTTTTTCTGCCCACCACCAAGGGGTCTGCAGGAAAGAAAAGTCAGAGAGCAAGTAGGTCTGAGCACTACATTGCCCTTCACATCTGAAACACCTGTGTCACACAGAAGGTGAGCCTTTCACTCAGTATTTTACTCAGCCTTTCACTTACTTTTCTGCTGTACCCTACCCGATAGAAAGCTCTTTTCTATGTTGGTTAATAAATAAGTTGAATATA
Organism: Molothrus aeneus; assembly: GCF_037042795.1. Taxonomy (NCBI): domain Eukaryota; kingdom Metazoa; phylum Chordata; class Aves; order Passeriformes; family Icteridae; genus Molothrus; species Molothrus aeneus. The sequence continues at coordinate 69,405,379 of NC_089647.1, read as the reverse complement.
CCAATGGGGTTATTTAGTACAGGTTTTTATTTATTGAAGTCTTGATTTTATGTTCTTAGAACTCAATGAGAAATTGCTCATTGACAACACAGAGCAAGATCAAATCCTCCATCATCTTGAAAGGAAACTGATCTGTTATATACAATATCTAGTTTTCATTATTATCTAGAGCTTATTTTGTTAATGTTATAGAAATAATACAAGATCCATATCATTGATATATTTAAAAGACTGCAATTCTTCCCACTGAAGAATAATTGAAAGGTGGGATGACTCTTCAAAGAGACAATGAAATTTTTAAATCTCTTCAAATGCTATTATTACAATTATTCTACTAATACCCTATATAAAAGATTTATCCAGGCATCTGGTCTGCTCATTATTATAAAAGTTTACCACCCCAGAACTGGTTTACTGAGTGATACATTTTTTGTCTATCTGCCGGCTAAAGTTCAATAACTGAACAGTAAAGAGACCATCATAACAGGCAGATACATGTTGAGTAGAAAATAGAAATAAGTTATTAATATGTTACTCTTCTTTTAAGAAGGTATTTCTCTTCTTTAGGACAATTTATAATTTTCATTTACTGGGTAGAATTTAAGCACCAACAGTTTACTTTCTCATTGGTCTTATGAAAGGCTGTTCCTCACATTTACTTTTCAGAAAGTAAACTCATATTCTGTTTAAACAGAAACTTGGCAACACATAGAATTTCTGTAGGAAAGATTAACCAACCTGCTTAGGGGAATGCCTTGCAAAATCAAAACAGACCTAAAAATATCAAGTTCAAATATATCTCCTGGTAGAGAATGATACCTCTCTACAGGAAACACCCTTGATTTCTTCACAGTGTTGTCATGAAATAAAATTTTTTAGTTCTAGAAAAAAAAATAGCCCCATAGCAAGAAATGTAATTCTTCTGGCAAGCAGAAATGAAGTTTTGCAACCCAGAGTTTTCATTCAGGGATTTTTACATCCTTCTGTGTAAACACTGTCACACCTCTGACACTATAAAATATTGTTTGGGAAGATAAAAAATGCATAAACAGGAGAAACATTTCTTATCAAACATTTCTTATCTGGAATCTTCCCAGGAGAAGTCATTGGAGAGTCATTATTTAACCTGTGGAGAATGCTGATGTATGAAGAAGTATGTTATCAACAGAAAGAGATAAAAGCACTGGATCTACTCTATTCAGCAACTGCAAAATTAGGTTAGCTTTGGAAAGCTTCACAGTTGCAGAAAACATGAGGTTCTTTCAATTTTGTTGCATGTACCTGTGTTCTTGTATGACAACATAGAATAAGCATAACAAATTGAACTAAATTTTTAAATTACTGTTTTTCTTTGGAACCTCCAGTTTTTCAAATGAAGTTTTTATATGGAACCTCATTAATGATTACGTCTAGGGGTGGACACTTCTGAATGAAATATTATTAAGTTATTTTATATTTTTACTGTGTGGAAAAGAAATGCATTAAGTTGTATTACTATACCAGTAGTCATGATGATTTTTGGCATAGGAAAATAATGTTGTGGTAGATTATACCTTTTATAAAACAGACTGGAAATGAAACATTAACTTTCAGACAAGCCTGCAGTTCAAGAATCAAATTTCAGGGTTAAATACAGTTTCAGCATGAATAATAATAATAATAATAAAAATTAAATCATACTGTTCTAATTAATATTATTATCTGAGGAAAAAAAGTGCTTGGCATCCTTAGTGCAAAGAACAGATGCTTTAAAGCCATGAAATGACGCCTTTGAAGTTGTTAATTGGAGAAATCAATCTGTATATTGAAACAAATATATATATAGATTTTGTGATTTTAATGTCTAGACTCACAAAATTATTTTATAGATATGCTCTGAAGTTCAGGGCTGAGACATTAGTGATGGAAGATGTTTTTCATCTGGGAAAGTGAATGGGGTCTGAATGTCCTCATCCTTCACTGAGTGCTTGAGCAGTTATTCAGACTTATGGTGATTAGTTTGTTTTGTTTTTATAATTTGTATAGGAGCACTTATTGACATGGAAGAAATATGTTACATTATGAGAAGTTTTTGTTGAACGCCCAAGAATAAAGATGGGTCTGGTATTGAAAACCTTTGCCATGTGGATCCCAGAGGTGTTTGTTAGCAAGTCTCTCACATGGCAGCTACTGTCTACACTGTTTGTTGCTGATGTGAATTGCAGAGTTTGGGTCTGCTTGAATACACGGAGGGATTTGGAAAAACCAGCATTTAGCAGGATCCTAAACCTATGTATACGGTAATTAGGTCTGTGAAAGTGAGGACATGTGAGCGTCTGATGATTATCCTTTTAAGAAAGAAATGGGACAGCAGAACCTGAAAACCTAAAAGGACTAAGTTAAAAACTGACAGATACAGAACACAGTGGGGACCTGTATGCAGAATTTTTCTCCTAGCAGAATCACCTGCCTGTATTGGGATTTGTGTCAAATTCATTGGACTTTGAGTAGATCTTGGGAAATAAAATCAAAAAATCAATGTTCCCTTTCTTTACAACTTTTTGTTTAAAACAGATTTCTACAATTGCAAAATTCCTCCTTACCCTCAGACTTCCACTTGGGATTATTTGATGCACAGCTATAGTCACTCATTTCCATTTAAGACAAATTTTGCTGGATGTGTTCTGATTTAACAAAGAAATATTTCCATTCCTTTCAGGAATCAGCAGCTGTTGCCATCCCTGACAGCTGGCTTAGTCAGGCTGAAGCACCAGCTTGTGTTCATTGGATGATTCTTCATTTGTTAAATCATTTGACTAGTCATATTGATGAGTAATATTTCACATGCAATCCAAAAAAAATCAGCAAACAGTCAGTGGCACTGCAAGCCATAAGCATGATCCCCAAAGCCGATTACAGGAAATGTGAGATGCTGGCTCTGAGCATGCCTGGGGAGCTGGGATAGGGAGCAGGAAGGGCACCAAAACCAAGGATCTGTATATGGAATTGATTGCTTCAAATGCAATGCACAAGCAGTGCTTAACTTAAAATGAAACTTCAATTTTTTTTCTTTTTCTTCTTCTTCTTCTTCCCCCTCCCCACCTCCCTTACAGAAAATTCTTTTATTCTGAAGTGTTCTATAGTTCTGCTTCAGTGAAAAGAAACATTCAGGGTTCACAAAAACAGGTGCTGAGGCAGCTATGGAAAACACAAGCAATATCCTTCTACAGAAATCTGCAGGATGGGGTCTGGAGGAAAAATGACTCATTAGCTGGACAGAGGACATCACTTTATTTATATACAATGTCTTTGATCCCTCTTCCACTATTCTTCTATGCAGCTGTCCAACACTACATACACCTGAAGAACCCACAAGCACTCATTAGGTCCACATGGAATTTAAAAGCCTTGCTTTAGCTCTTAAATGTTGGGCAACAAGTGAACTGTGTCCCATGTTCCCTAAATGCTTTTCCTTAGTCTGGCTTCCTAAGGAATGGAAGGCACACTGCCCTCACTGTCTGAGGTGAGTCCAGTGCCTCTCACTTTTAAGGACATTGGCTGAGATATATTATTCTTCTAAATTTCATGAGGACATTAGAACTTACAGTACAATCTTTATTAGATGCAATAAAGTCTTTCTGTGTGAAAACTGTGTGAATACAGATGTATGAAGCCTCACATCTTACTGTAGAAGTAACAAAGGACAAGACTTGAATTCCTAAGAAAGGAGGCTTCCTCAGTTTTTATGCTCATGAAATCTGGAGGTTAGCTGAACTAGAAGAAGTCTGGACACAGCAGGCAGATGTAGGTGTTGAATATAAAAAATACAAACCCAGACATATTGGGATTTTCAAGAGTTCAATAGAATTTTAAAATTCCTATCAGCTGCAATTAAGGAGCAATTAAGCCAGTGTGAAATGCTTCTGAACCCCTAACCCAGACTGCTTTGCCCAGCTAAACTTGTGGGTTGCAGCTCTTGGAAGTGAATGAAGAAAAGTTCTTTTCTGTAGGTATCTCCACCCACCTTAGTCATGCAGCATGAGTAAAGACACATGTAGCTGAATGTAAATAAGGGCGTCTGATAAAGCTATGTGTGACAGGAATTTTTAAACACTGGAATGGTGGCCTCACAATGTCACTCTGCAGAGCTGGACTCCTGTGTTCACAGGCGCGGTTTTACTGTGTTATAATGCCTTCTGGATGGTGATAAGTAGCACACTGATATTTCTGACCAGCACCTCCAGGCTGGCAGTGTGCAGAGGGTGAAATTCAACTGTCTTTCCTCAGGCACTGCTCCACCTGGAACAGCAGAAATGAGACATAAATTGTCAGTCCACATTTCAATGCATTTTGGGCAGAGCTTGCATTTTCAGAGTTTATAGCTTTCAGATGAAAACAGTCACATGTTGCTAGGAAAGGGGCAAACAGTGTATACCCGTGGTGAGATCAATCAGTAGCCCAGGAAAATCACTCTGCCTCCCTCTAAGTTTATGAAACACAGACACACAAAGCAAACTCTTCCCTATTCTTCCTGGGCAAGCATGTCCAGTCTCAGATTTAATCAAAGTGTTAATCCTAGGAGAGTTACACAGTAAGATATTGTACTCAGCTTTGAACATGAAACTACTAAGTGCCACAAATACCCATTGCCAGTAATATGTTCCCTGGAGATCCTCAAAGAAGCTCAGACTGTGGAATGAATGGGCTACTTATTGCCCTTGGTCACACCTGTGCGATCCCTGCTAATTCAGGCAACAGCACCTTAACCCAGGGGCACCAGGAGTGAGAGTGCATGGAAAATGTTAATGAGACTGATAGCACTACAAATATTTAAAGAAAAAAACCTCCTGTTTGGAGTGCTCAATTATTTTGAGCTCTTTCAACTTCCCTTTGACAGAGCCTGGCAGATGCTGGTCATAATTACAATTGCTTAAACAAAAAAAAAACCCAACCTGTGGTCGTTAACAGTAACAGAATTATTGTTTATAAAAGGTATTTATATAAATTCAAAGAAATGTTAAGGCTGAAAAAAACTCTAGGATCACCAAGTCCAAGCTTTACCCCAGAACCATGCTCACCTCTAAGCTGTGTTACCAAGACATGTATTTTGGATACTTTGAGGAATGGTGATTCCACTACTGCCCTGTTGCAATGTCTGACCACCTTTTCACTTGAGAATTTTTTCCTAATATGCAAGACCCAGTTATCTATTTAATGTGAAAAAATAGACATGCCCAATTCACTTTGCCCTAAGATGAAAGGAACATATGTCTTGATGAAATAGAGACCAAGTCCTGTACCCCATTCTGAGTTTGCCCCATAGTAATTTGTAGTGCTAGCTGTACATAAGGTCCTCAGATCATCTCTACTGGCTGCTCACTGGTAAGACTTCAGCTGTTTACATGTAGATTGCTTTTTTCTGACATGACTTGAAGTAGTACCTAAGCTTCTCATGACCCTGGATCTGTGTATGAAATGGTTTCTGCTGATTAACAGTATGATGGAAGGAACAGTGTCCATCCTCTAACTCTGGGGGTATTTGGATCCATTAATTCTGCTTAAGCCATCCTGGAGATTTTTTTTGCTGAGAACAATTAACCAGATAACTAATAACTGTCATATTCCCTCCAATCAATTTATTTTCCCTAGAAAGACTAAGGAAGACTACAAAAACTAGAAAGATTCTTTCCTAGAAAACCAAGACTAAAAAATGACAAAACTGAGGATCAGACAAAATAGAGAGCAATGCCATGGCATCAATGGACAAAAACCAACGTGATGAAGCAAACTCTCCCACACTTCAAAACATACTGTAATTGGAAACAGGAAGTAAGAGGTTTTGGTCACACTTTTGATTTCTGTCCTGCGGTCACTTACTTCTCTTCTGGGAACATAACTCCATATTCCAGTTTTGAAAATGATATACCTGTTACTTATTGCACAATAGTAAAGTGCAGTTTATTTATATCCCCAAAAGTCTTTCCTAGTGAAGCATAAGTTACAGACACATTTTTAATATTTTCTTTCTCTTAATATATTGATAGTAACAGAGCTCCCATCCTTTAAATAATTTTGCTGTTGTTGCTGTTTTTTAATGTAAACTATCAAACATTCTATCTCACCCTCTATAGCCAATGTCCTTATTCGTAGAGGTAAATTTTCAAGAGTCACTGAAGCAATGTCTCTGCTAGTCAACAGTACAGAGTCAAGGCCAGCTTGGATGGGGCTTTGGTCAACCTGGTCCAAAGGAAGGTGTCCTTGACCATGGCAGGGAGGATAGAACCTGATGATCCTTAAGGTCCTTTCCAACCCATTCTATATTCCAATGAGATCTTGGTCCCAGGCTGGAGCAGTGATTTGAGGCCATCCATGCTGCTTACCATGCCCTTGGGTGCTCTGGCTCCTGAGAGTGAGCAGTGCAGCTGCACAGAAGCAAGCTGTGCCATGCTACTTGCCCCAAGGCCAGAGACTTGTTTGCTGGCCTGTTTTATGTAGTAGTATAGTTGCATCCTAGGATTACATCCTTAATTTTTTCCTTTGATTTACATGAAATGTTTATCATTTGTATATGAAAAACAGAGTCTGAATAGGGGCTTTCTGATCTTCTCAACCACTATGATTATTTTGTCAAGCTAATGAAATTTTCCATTTGCATATCTATGTATTTTGAATATTTTGAATTCCTAGGAACATTATAAGGAAACAAAGAGACAAAGAAAAATTCTTAAACTCTAGCATTTAACTCCACATTTCATTGTGTGTATAACATTTATAACCTGCTAATTACCATAACATTGAATATGTAATCCACATTCATTTTCGTAGCAAAGTACTGCCAGAAGTCCAAATTAATGTGTAATGCTATTTCCATTGAAAGAAAATTCTCAACATAATGGTTTTATAAAAGCACTCTTCCCTACCTCAAATTTCAAGTATATGTCATGTGCTATTTTGAATGTTAGAAATAATGTGTATAATTCATATGCATATATTCATATGCAAAAGTGATGATGATGATGATGATAATGATGATGATAATAATAAATAATGAAGTAAAATATAATTCACTTGGAAACATTTGCTTCAAAGCTGAAAATTAATTTGTTTTCATTCCAGTGCAAAGTTGGAGTAATTTTGAATTGTGAGATTTTCTCATGGGATAGACTTGCTCAGATTAGACCAGACATTCTAGGAATTTCAGAATCAGAGGAAAAAATTTTGAGAATACCATTTTTGGGGAAAATTATATAGTAACTTTTCAAACCTTGATTGTATTCCTAGAATAATAATTTAAAAAAATCTCTTAATTTTCAAGGCTCTAAACAAGCAACAATTTTTACAGCTGTAGCCAAATGTGGTTATTGATGGACATTTTCTGTTTTTTTCACCAAGTAATGAGGAGACCAGAACTAGTCACTACTTTAGAAAGTGTGATCTGTATCATTAAGAAAGGGTCAGTATTTATCGCAGTGTACTGCTGAGTGTCTCCTCCTCAATGTCCAGAGGTCTCAAGCTCATCTCCCATACTGTCAAATCAAACTCCACTGCTTGGTTATGTGCCAGATATTAGCAACTTAATTATGGAAACTAAACTTAGAACGTGCCTAGGGAAATATACATTATCAGGCCTTGACATATGTTCCACAGAAAACAATAAATAATGCCAAACACATGCTTTCTATTTGTCAGTAATAAAAGAAATGCTTGTTGTAATCCAGACATCAAGTGACAGTGCCAAAACCCCCTTCAGTAATATGTATACATTCTCCAAACACTTTAAGCTCCACTAGTAAACATGTCCAGTGTCACACCAGTGTGCAATTTACTAATTAGGTGATGCTTCAATATTCTTTCTATATAAATATTTCTTGTTTGGCTTCTTTTTTTCTTTAGCAAGAAAAGGGCTGGAGTTTAAAAATGCAATCAGTGTTTCCTTTAGCACTCTGTCAAAAACTAATAAGCCAATTTATTCTTTGGTAGAACTTCATTGACCATCCTGAATTTAAATTCAGGATGATGTTGACCCACCAAGGAGACTGGAAAATATTTGCAGTAAAACTTAAGAAATGCACACAAAGCTGATTCACTTACATTGCTGCTCCCTGTTTTGGTCAATGATCTTTGAAAGGTTCCTCACAATTTGCAGAAAAAACCCCAGTGGTTAAACCATTTCCAAATGGATCTGAGCAAAACATTTTTTTCCATTCCATTGTATTTAGAAATCTTTTCATTAAACCAATAGTATTTTTAAAAAATCATATCCACAAGTACCAAAGGCCAGTGAAGAGTGTTCAGATGTCATCAGAATATGCAGGGCCAGATTCCTTTCCTTTATGATAATCTCTATTAAAGGACATAACTCTGTGGCAGGAGTCATGCCACTCTTACCTCAGTAACTCTGAAAACAGAAACCTCAAGAAATCTTGATCAGCAGCCATTGCCAGTGCCTTTCGGCCCAATTAATTCCCGATTCTCTTTTCTGGGAAGATTGTATCATTCTAAGTGACTAAATCAGTCATTGGGAAAGATAGGAATAAATACTTATTAAACACAGTTGCAGCAATCAACTGCAGGGCCCTCTTCTCATTACAATTACAGATGCATTAATTAGTAAAGGTGACACTTCCTTAATATTACATAATGACATTTCTTACCCTCTAGCTATGCACTATCCTGTGTAAGTATTATTGACCTTTCTGTGAAACCTGATATTGACTACATGCCCAAAATGTAAACACAAGAAAAAATTTCCAGCTTAGCAGCACAAAATAAGGTGATGAACATAAGCCCAGTCTCTAGGACAGGAAGAAGAAAGGACAGATACCTTTCTGCCTGCATTTAATAAAATAGTTTAGGAATTAAAAGATATCATAATAGTCCCATTTCCTTCTAAAGAAATAGTGGATGTCCTTTTTCCTGTGATGAGAGATACAACAGGGGCTGTTTTCTCCTGCAGTTCTGTAGACAGGTGCACAAGCTCTTCACCTATAAGAAACTAAGTGCATGCACACCAACATCATGAGAAATCAACCCAGTCTCTCTCTTAAATTTGCATCCTTTGAGTTGAGTGGTTGAGTGGATTATGATGGACGACTCTGTTATGCCAGCTTTCATAAAATGATGTTTCACGTAAGATGCTATATATGTGGAGAAAGTAAATGAATCATGGCCATTCTCCCAACTAGCAGCAAACATGGCTGAAAGAACTTGTCTCATGCCTCACCTGGAAAAGGTGAGGCTTCAAGCATGGTGTGAAACAGAGTTTTGAACCATGAAGACCAATTTCTTATTAGCAAGACAATCCAACTTTAAACATATGGGATGGGAGCAGACCAGGTTTTCTCCTGGGTTTATTAGCCTATGTTTTATTCAAGAGTTGAAACTGCCACAAGGATAAAGATGCAAGGAAATTGATGAGCAGCATCAGAGCAGAAGAAAGGGTCAGTGAGTTGGGGGTGATTCATGGAAAGCAGGGGAAAGAGAGGAAGAAAGTAGCAGAAATAGAATTTCCAGCAAAATATCTGGAAACCTTTTCTTTAGAGTAAATATGGTGCTTTTAATTTTTTGATTCTGATAAAAACCAATATGAGTACAGTTGACTTGTGGTTGTTAAAGATTATTTGGAAAACAACCAAAATTAGTATGACCTTTAATTAGGAGAACATATGAAAACATGAGGAAACATTAACAGGCGGCAGAAAAGCCTAAACTGAAAATGCTTAACCCAGGACCAAAATGAGAGATGGCTTCCACCTTGGGAACCAAAGTTTTATTGAACTTGGAATTCCTTGAAAGTCTTGCAGAAAATGAAGTATTTATCATTAAATGCAGTGACTACAGTTGGAAATAAATTCTGGAAACAGTTAATATGTTCAATTCCCATTGACATAAATGAAAATTTAAATCAGGTTCTGACTAATCTGTTTCATTTAGATCCATTCTTCAACTGCGTTACAGTTGCTTCAAAGTCCAGAATGTGCCAAAAATCAACTTTTCAATGCTGACTCTGTACAATAACTGCATTTTGTTGAATTTTATCATTTACATACATACATCTGTTCATAAACTATGTATCTAGAAAAACCCACATGCATAGGATATCTTATGAGCACTTCTGCAAAATGAGAGATACATGATGTTCAGTCTGTCGTGCTTTTCTCTCACATCAATACAGTACAATTTTTGGAAAAGTCATGTTGTTCTGGGGTATATATATGTATATATACTAGCAAGATATCTTTCTGCCTGCATTTAATATGCTGCTGATCTGCCAGTTTTGATAGAGCCACAAATGCCATTTTTCAGGATAAGTAACAAACATCCTTTCTCTGATAGTCAAAAAACAAATGCATGTTACTGGCTACCTGTGTCTTTTTAGTGCCGTTTACATAAAAAAATTGGTTTTGGTACACAAAACCAGCTAAAAATGCTGATACATGTCTGCATGGATAGCCTTCTATAATTACGTGCATGCTTTTAAGACAACTTCCTAACAGGGATCTGCAATTAGAGCTGGCAGTAGTTCTGAAAAAGTGACATCACATTTCTGTTCTGAGATTTTTTTCCATTTGGCATTGTAATGTCTCTCAACTCCAATATAATAATTTTTTTATATTTCTATGCTCATATTGTATTAGAACAGGGGGTCCAGATTCTATGAACTTTACTTACACGTAGAAGTTCAGTGAGAAACTTAAGCTTACTTATATGAGAGAAAGGGCTGCAAAATCCATTCAGGGCCTGTCTGCACTGCTTAAGTTCAGAGTGCTCATAATTCACATCAAATGATTTCAACTAATTTAACAACAAAAGAAATCTGTGTTTAGTATAAGCTCTTCTGAAGGTTTTAACTCAAAATTTATATCCTAATTTAATGTCCAAGCTTATGTAATTAGTTATCATTATTATTTTAAATATTCAATATAACAAATATAAGACCATATGCTGTTATGATTTAAATTGAAGTGTTTTTCTCTCTCTGTCTTTATGCTAATTTTGCTTAAAGACAGCCTAACCTCAATATGGTCACTGTTATTATTGCTAAACAGATAACTAACTTACAGATGAAGAAAGATCATTTAAGGTTATCCAGGTAGGATCACAATAGCATATGCTGAACTATGACAATATCAGCCTGGAACATTTCCTCCTTGTCTATCAAAGTAATACAGGATATAAAGAGTGTGGTTTTCCTATACTCACAGCTCTCAGCGTGATCATTATTACAGATTTCTTGGCAAAAATATGAATATGAACATGAATATGAATATGAATAGGTTTTAATAAGTACTATTGTTTCACTCACTATACATTGCAGCCATCTAAAACAGACCTTGAGCAGTACTCGGACATATTGTAAATATTTATTATGGTTTCTACTGCCTGAGACAATCTTTATGAATTATCATCTTCCTTATGGAGGATATAAACTTTTCTGTTTCTAAGGGTTCATAGCAAATCTACTATTGCTCTGTTTATTCTTTCACTTTTAATGAGTTTTATAGTTCCAAAATACAGTCTGCTACTACTGACTGCAAAAATTATCTTTGTGAGCAGAAACAAGTGGATAAGTCTTTCTGATAGCTCATTATGACATCTTTAGGCAGAAAAAAACCCAACAAAAGTCTCTTATTTCTTTCACATTTATACAACAACTGGTATCATAGATCCTTCACTGAACATAGAGAAGTATATTGTCAATTTTGCAGCCTGACTGCTCCCCTTATTTTTCTTGTTCTAAGTTAGATAATCACTTGGGTTTTTTTGTTCTACCGGCACTGAAACTAGGATTGTGATTCAATTAGCAAAGCATGCATCTATTGTCAGTCTATTTTTGCATTTCAAAACATCCAGACTAGTCTTCAAATGCTCCTTTTAAATATCTTGGTCTCTCATTGGCCATGTGTCACATTTGCCTGCCCGTACGGGTATCTTCTTTTTGGAAAGAAAGAAACCAGTACAACTGTTTCATCCTTTATGTGCTGCAAAGATGGTAAAATGGCCTGTGGACTTTCACCACAATATGTGGGAAAGGGATGTTTCCTTACTTGTTTATTTAAACCATTACCTTTACTTCTGCTCTTGTTTTGTACTTCCTATGAAAAGAAGAATACTAATTTCCAGGAGCCTCTACACCTGTATATTGTTAGGATTGGAACAAGTTATGTCTTTTATAAGCTAAGAAGTAGTCAGAAAATTATTTCTGATTTGAGTACTATATAACACTGTAAAATTGCGAAGACTTACAAAATCCTAGAACAGCTATACAAAGAATTTATTCAGCCATCCGACTAAACTCCAGCAAAATTTTTTTCTTCTTTTGTAACCTGTGAAGTGTGGATGGTCTAATCTTTTAAGATCTGTGTGCAGTCCCTCTTGTTGGGAGGAAAACGCAAGGTTGCAGAGTATCAACTGAATACAAAATTTATCTCTGTCATCTACACATTTACTTCTATTTATTTACTGCTATATTTATGATTTACCAAAGAAGGAACAATAGCATTTTTTCACCTATCACTTTCTTTTTATCATGTCATTTCTTCATGGCAATACTTAAATAATTGCAGCATACTACTTAATTCTTAGAATATACCCTGTACCTAAGACATAGAATATGTATTTGGCTGCTCATAGACTGGTTTTGTTTTTTCAGTCCAAAAAATTTTGGTTTTGTTGTTGTAGTTGGTGTCTACTTACTACTATTTCCAACTCTAATACTCAGTTCAGCAGTGCTAGTCTTGTTCCTGTTTGTTTGCAGTGTGGACTATACAAGGATCCATAGATCTCCAAGCTGGCTTTAGCTGAGACTTACCCAGACTGAAAGTTGTACAGTTCTATCAACACATAATTGAGCATAAATCCATATTTTTGAAAAACAGAGCTTATTATTTGGGGTTCAGAGATATGCTAGCACAGCTATATGACGCAGAAGATCAAATCAGCATCTCCAAACAATTCTTCATTGCGGAGAACTTAGATCAGGTCAGAGGTAGTTTTGGAGTTTGTCATTGCATAATTTAGGGGAAGCCCACACAATTTAGGAAAACATCATGCCTATGCAACCTCAGCCTTTCCACAAGTACTAAACAGAGAACCTCCTGTAAGTCTTTTAGAATGACCTATTAGACTGAAGTGTCTTGATCTTGCCCAAATCGTTCTCCAGATACCTTGACTCTCAGAGAGACATCTTGCGTAAATCTAGACCTATATACAGAGTTGTACAATATTTCCAGCAAACAATAAGTGTCAGGTTTGTAGGTTCTTTTTTAAATGGACAACTTGCTGACTGTAATTAGAGAATATCTAATTCTAAGAATATAATGTTCTACAAAAGCGACTTTTGAACTACCACCTTCTTGTCTGTCTTCCTACAAAACAGGCAACAAAAAGCTTTCTTTTTGATTTGTATATGAAAGGTCCTTGCTGAATTGTTAATATTTCACCCCACATATATCTCATTCTCTTTTTAACATTCTTCTGAATCACATTTATCACTTCTGGATTTAAATGTTGTTAATACAACTTCAGTCTGGGAAGGTATAAAAAAGATTTGAAAAAACTTTTTTAAGGTCAAGAATGCAAGATTTCTGTCAAGTGATTTAGAGTAGACATTTTCCTGCTTGTTTAGTCCATCTTTTTTATTAAAAAATTCATATATTGATTAAACATCAAATATCAATGAATTGTTTAATGATGTTGGATGACTTCTGAGTCACTACTAGAACTCCCCATGATTCATTTCACTACTAGAACTCCCCATGATTCATTTACTAAAACTTGAAGAAAGCTATTAATGGCACAAAGAATAGCTGCAAAGTACTGTTCTTCACAGTTACTACACCAGCTCAGTAAAATTCTATGAGCTGAATTTAGAAGATGAGATGTTTTTGTTGGTAGATCAGCGATGACCAACTAATACAGCTCATGGGAAAGTTTGAGCATGTTGATCACTCACACAGTAGAAAGCAACTGCAAAAATTTCTTCACAAAGAGCAGTGACATAACTAGGAAGTGGGAAAGCCAGCACAAGACTGCAAAGCTTTTATAAAGCTGATCAGAGGATCAGAAATAACTAGAAAGAAAATTTAGATGGATAAAGATGGGGAGACAGAAAATTAAAGATCCCTAACTTTCCTTATGTCAGTAAGCCCAGAGTTAAGAAAGTGGGATAGAAGTTTCATGTTCCAAAAATACATTTGGATTTTTTGCGACTTAGGTCATTAATCTTGGCTAATGGAATCTTACTGCTGAAAAAAACAAAAGGTTTTTGTCTCTGTGTGTGTGTGTGTGTTTGTGTGTGTGTGTGTAACTACTACTGTGATTTAAAGTGAGAGAGAACAGAATTCCCTTGAAGAAACAGAGATATAAATTAGGCTCTGCTGACCTATACCCTTGCCATTCTCTAACATTTTACTCAGAAAAGTGGTAAGAATCTAAAATGTTATAAATCCCCATGATAGAGATATATTTCCCAGATCCTTTTCACTTTCTTTTCACATCTAAATTAATTGTTTAGTAAACAGAAATTCCTTATCCCGGGTAGGTGTCTTTACTGCTGATATGACTAATGAGTGCTAAGTGATCAATGAATGGTTTTGGTCTTGAGTAAGATTCCCTCACATGGAAAAAATAATTCATGTAGAATTGCAGAGATTATGAGCTTTTATTACCAGTCTCATACTCATATGCCAGTTAGATGTTCTTTTAATTTAGCTATAAAAAACTGTGAAGGAATGTTCCCTTTCTGCAAGCAATGCCTATCCAGCAGAGAAATGCATTCACACTTCTTTTTCAGAACTCTTTCAGTGGTTGTATTTGAACAGGTTGTATCATTTAGTTGCCAGTCAGGGAAGGTGATGATATTGTGTCCTCTTGCACCAAGGTGGAAGCTTGTATGCAGCCCTATTGTGACTGTTGGACAGGCATTGTTCTATTCTTTTAGCTAATGTTGAAATCCATCACTTTCATTTAACATCATCTCTACTGCTGCTTTTTTTAAGGAACAAATGAGCTTCATGTGTTGGCAGAGATAACTGTTAAAAAAAATGAGATCCACGAAAAGAGAAGCAGAGTGAACAGTGAGAATGCAAGAGAGATATCTTACAAGTTGAGGGCTTTTTCTTTTTCTGTAATATTTTGGCTGTACTTGGGAGATTTTTTATAGATTGTCCCACATTTGGAGATTGTCCCACATTTGGGGCACAAGCATTGCTCATGCATCTCATGACACATCCAGAGACATTCTGAATTAGCAAGTGAATCTTAGAACATTTTGAAATATCTTTTAAACATTAATTGTCAGTTTTAATACATGTAGATGAGGTCTTTCATGGTTATCTTTTCAGCTACATATCCATGTAAGAAAGACAAAGTCTAATGATGTAAGAATTATCTGCCTGCAAAAGTCAAATCACAAAAGATGAGCTGTTAATAGGAACCATGATTGTTTCAAAAATCTCAGTGTTGTATTATGGATGAAGTACATGTTTTTCCAGTTTAATATATTCCATTTTAAAAGTAACTTAAACAAATGGGAGAAAAATCTCCCTTCTCTTTTAGAGGAAAATAATCTTTGTAAGACACTAATCACCATTGCTATACTGACCTAACTACATCCTTCTGCTATAGCTGAAGAAAATTCCTATGTGAGAAATCCCTACACTGTTTTGTTTATGGAGTTGGGAAGAAAATAAACTATTATATCTATTCTTAAATACCTAAGATGTCTTCAGAAGTCATAACAGCAGTGGCCTTCATAAACATCTAATTAAAAAGAGAACAAAAGAAAGAAATATCTTGCAGGATTTTTGCTTCCCTTTACTCTTGTCCAAATTCCTGATTTACCTGGGCTACATTTTATTGATGACATTTTGCAATCTCAAGGGTCTTTTAATCAACTTTACTTTTCAGACCTTCAGAAGGCTTAGATTTCTCTTGTTGCTCATATCATTCTAGTTTCGGAGGATCCACCTTAATGTTTTCTATCTGGTAGCTGTCACTGATTATTGTGTCTTGGTGCTTTCTGTATCTTCCTGAGGACTGTATCTATCCCCATGTATAGCTCTACATCCTAATCTCCAGTTCCCTTTTGTAATGACTTTAGATCAGGGTTTGCACTGTATGAAACAGGCTTCTCATTACAGCTATGTGACTGGAAAGTGAATCCCTCCTGCCATTGTTTTTTGGAGAATGTGACTGCAAACTAATCAGAATACGGTTTTCGTGGCAAGTCAATCAAACAGCGGCATATTACCCCTCGTAAGCTCTGTAATTCTTGAATAAATTCTCAACTTCATTTGGTGCAAAATCTTATAGAATCTTCAGTGCAGCTAGGATTTGTACTGATCTTGGTAAAAGACTAAATATGACAGTGTCTCAAATGTATAATAAGATCTGAAACACCTTTCATGAACCACAAAAGAATTTGCTAATAAATTCACATTAACTATAATATTTCATGGTGACAACAACACATATTTGCAGTTTCTGGCCTCTCTTGCTATTTAACTACAAGTATTTTAATATGTAATTTGTAGCATTTTATCAGCAGTTCTACAAAATCAATGTAGCATATCATAATTTCACTTCCAGTGCTGTTTTCCACACATATTGTAGCTATGTCAATTGATGTCAGTGGGATTGGAGTGCAACCAACCAGGTAAAACACTTTGTCTCAAAATATACAAGAGTATAATTTAGTTTTCACTGCTTCAATTGCTCTGTGGTATTTTTATTTTCCCTCATTTTATTACCTCCCCAGACCTTCTGTATTGAATGCAGAAAAGAAGTTACTTGCAGACTAATGAATAAGCCATGCCAAGTATAAACTTACAGAAGAGTTACTCATTTAACTGGTTCAAACTCATCAGGAAACCATGGCTGTGTTCTTATTAGCAGTAAGTTGTTCATACTTTAATAAACTACTCATCAGTGTTGATCTGAAACACAACTTTCCATTCTTATTCTGTTATGCTCTGAGCAATGCTTAGAACATAATTGCAGCCTTCCAATCACGGAGTTGTTTTAATGTGCAACAGACAATCAGGATCACCAAATCTAGAGACAATGGGATGCAATGGAACCCGACTCTGAACTCAAATAATGAAACTCTGTCTATGCTTACACATGCCAATTAGAAGTTGTTAAATACTGCAGGTCACAGCTCTTATTATAAGGGGTTTTCAGTACACAGGAAGCCATTTGGGGAGACAAGGGATGATTTTTGGTAGTTGGAGATTTTGCTTTATTTTTTCAATATTAAGACAAATAGCTTAACGCAGGTAGTTAAAAAAACTTTTTCCTGTGTTGATATTAGCTTTTTTCTGTATGTTTTCACAGATGTTGAAAAAGAGCTCTATTAATAACACCCTTTTTGCCTGGGACTTCATTCTTTTTCATCGTCTCAAACCAAAAGGGGTCTCTTAGCAGCCATAAACCTGAATGCAGCTCTTGACTTTGAAAACCACTTTTAAGGCATTGCTGTTGTAGAGAATTAAAGGCTAATCAGCTTTTCGTAGGCCAGCATGTTTATCTGTGCTTTTCAGCAACTCAGAACTCCATATGGTTTTCCTTCACAATATTTTATAGAGCTGTTTTTGAACTCCTCATTTTGAGATTAAAACCAAAGTTTAGCCAAACTATGCTAAATAGGGGTTTTTTTGCCAGCTGTGCTGTGGCTAAATGCTCTATAGGACTGGTATCTGCTCCTTTCATTTGCACTTAGTACTTCTATGTACTAAACATGCAGAAAATGACCTCATCAAAAGAGGTCTGACATTCCCACAAGGCTTTTGAAGACTTTCAAAACATATCCATGTGTTTTCCTGATACATATTTTGCGCCAGAAAGGGTGTAATGAGTCATCACCTCTGTAATATTTAATACCTCAATTAATGTAAAGCCTCTTTCAACCTTTTTGCTGCTAGTAAACCTGTTACACTTTTAAATATAATATTTATCTGATCAGCATTGCCAAAATATGCTACTTAGTCAGCAATGTGAGTGTTTTTCTTCCAACTGGTCACCCTAAAAACCTTTACAGTTTTAGTGACTGGCTGTTGAAAAGTTTTATGCATAAGTTTCTTGACCTTAGCATGGAGTAGCTACAACAGTAATAATTAATATGCATTAATTAAACACAGTAATTCAAAATGCAAAAGTTTCTTATGGGTACTGAAAAGGACTTGAAATTAGTGGGAGATTTTCTCCTGACTTCAGTGAGCACTTGGTCAGGCCAAAGGGAAAAGGCATTTGCTTCTTGCGTCTGAGGCTGTCATTATGGATCCCCAAACATGTCACAGCAGCTGTGGCCTCCCAGCCTTAAGGGGAACGCAGGATTTGTAGATGCTTGTGGTTGGAAAGAATGACAAAAGTCAGACAGACTACAAGGGCTTACAAAGTTTTATTAGCAAATGTCACACTTGACATGGAAATTGGTGTGTTAGCCCCTGACCTCCTAGGATAAGCATGCAGCAGTGGGTTTTGGATAAAGGGGTAAAAGGAACAGGAAGAGAGAAAGAGAGAGATGGATGAGAGAGAGATAGACAGAGACAGAGAGATTGTGAAAGGATGGAAGAAAGGGAGAGATCAGCAGTCCTGGCTCCAGTGTCAGTCCAGCTGGGTGTTCACGGTCCTTTGGCACTCACATACCTGGGCTTTGTGGGTTACCTTTTTATAGATAAGTTTTCCCTAACCTGGACATAAGTCTCTTGCTTTTTTTGCAGGGCACTTTGGTAGTCTTGATCCCCACCTACCGTCCTGCACTGTTGTCTTTATCTCTAGGAACTAGAACAAGGATATTTGTCCCAGAAAAGTGATGGCTTCCCTCTTCAGCCACATCCTCTTCTTTGTCACAATGTGGTATTACCACTGATCCTTGTTGGTACAGTTATTGCCTCATTGCTAATATCAGTGGTAAAAAACAGCTTATCAGCATTTGAGATATACACATACAGCAAATTGTTGGTTCTTCAACACTAAATTTGTAATCCACCTGTTTAAAACATCTGTCTGAAATCTAATTTCCACACCCCGATGGAGATGATGTCTTGAGTAATCATTTGTTTGTTCACTATGGGCTGGTTAGTGACAAACCCTTCTATATTAAAGGACTTACCTATCAGAGCTTATTGTGCAATAAACTAGATTTCAACTGTTCAAATGCTTTCCTACACGCGCTAAAAGAGAAATTGAAATAATTCCTTGCTGTATAATGTTCACAATTCATGGAGTGCCATGACAATATGACTTTATAATTACTGACGTGATATAACCTCATGCATAAAACTCTCTTTCAATTTTTCACTGTCTGTTTACTCAGATGTTCAGAATCATCCATGACTTGAACTTGGGGATTTTGTAAGACAAATATCTCGGATAAGAAGATATATATAAACATTTCAGGTAACAAAATAGCATCATCTACCATGCAAATCTTCTGTTCTTAAATACTTGCCCCTTCATTTCTTAGGTGAAAATCATAATGATTTCATAATCTGTGTAATGAACTTGAGATTTGGGGTGCATCTGGAAGTAAACAAAATATTACAGTGGTAGTTTCACTGACTCTTCTAGCAGGAACAGGAATACAAAAAGGGGAAGTAATATATATGAGAGAAATACTGGTTACCACTATTTCTATTGAACAAGCTCTTATCTGAAGGACTTGGCATTTCAGCTTTTCACATTTCATTTCTATTATTATTGAGTACATTTATACACTGAGTAATATCTATTTCCCACATTGCATCAATAATCTCCATGAGTACTGCCTTGCTTTCTGTACCATAGTGGTGATCAGTATGGTTGTTATTTTGCTTATGCTGAAACAAAATCTGCAGCATTGAGCACATTTTTGCTTTGTCTAAAGTAGATCTCCAACATTAACTAAAGTAATTTTTCTGTCAGGTTTTGAAATGCTTCTGTTCATAAAGCCTCTGAAACTGCTGAGTTGTTGCCTGCCTGTCAGAAAAGCACTTATTCATTCAGTTGCAGATTGATTTGATAAAACCTCTACTTTCTAGTATTCCATTATTAGTATTCCAATGTTATTATACTGCTAGTCAAACTTCAAGACCACAGCATGGGAAATAGGTTTTGGCCATTATCTACCACTGCACTGAGCTAATGAAATTCAGGACGAGCCTTTCTCTTAATTTCTATAAGATTTTCTCTGGTATTTTCATGAGATCCATAGTAATCTAGGCAAGCATAATAGACAGCTGTGATTATGAAGCTTTGTCCTTTCTCTTGACCTGTGCTATGTGTGCCATAGCAATGTGCCTGTAGTTATGAATGCTCTGAAATCACAGCAACAAGGGAAAACTGAACAGAAACAGCTTTCTAGTGCCAGGATAAGCGTTATTATCAGGTGAGGAGAACAAGAGTTTTACCTTCTATTGAAGCCCTAACCTACACTGTCCTATTAACTAGATGTGTGCATGCTCTGTAGACCACAGATCCATACAATATTTGCTCCTCAGATGCAGAAAACTCAGATATTGTCAGTTGATTGCTGCTAAAACCATGCATGACAGTGCATGCTAGACACTGTGGGTAATGAATTGCCCTGGAGGGTGTTGACAGAGCAATTGGTATTTGCATTCCCAGTATCTGAACAGCAACACTGTTCTGTATTATGCCAGTTTTCCTGTATTACACGGGTGGCAAGTCAATGGAAAAATCAATGCAAATTTGACTGTTTGACTGTCTGTCGACAATGTGAATTTTTTCTCCTTTTTCCCCCTCTGCTTTCTGTACACACATTTAAAATCTAGGGCAATGATAAGTTTAGTAATTGTTTGGGCTGTGTAATATTTTATAGACAATTTTGAGGACCTACAAGGAAAAGTAAAGTTCTGAGGTCCATTCTCCCCTAGAAATTATCATGGTAAAGTGTTCTGGTTTTAAGTTTTGCATTCTGTATTACATTCAGCCACACTGGAAAGCAAATAGTCTTTTTTAAAGACAGGTCCACAGTCCTGTAAAAGTTAACTTCTCTCCATTTCATCCACTGTGCACAGAAAGCCACCTTCATTACCTGAACTCTGAACTGCTTCAGGGAAAAGAATGTACTCTATAGGTAAGGATAAAAGAAAAAAAATTCTGCTCAGCCAGTTAATTAGTATTAGAAATAGATAAATACAGGCTGTTAAGATATTCTGAGAAACGATCGTATGGTGGAGAAAAGCCAGTGGTTGTTTTTCAATTTTTAATTCTTAAACTATGTTACAGACAGAATAGTTAATGAGAAGGAGAAAAATAAAGAAATATGTTAGCAGAGATGAGCATTGGTAGAGAAACTAAATATTTCTATCATCAGTTGTAGGTGACCCTTTCAAAACAACACACTCCAGCATCAGGGGGCCTTGCACATGTTCCGGCAAAGTCACTTAATTAAAAAAGTAAAGTTATAGTTTTGGCAGGGTAATCAATGATTCTCCTTCCAAATCAGAATGACTAATTCCTGATAGCATGTCCTCAGCCAGGGCACACGTGCTGGCTATGGTTGACACATCTGTCCCAGCTTCCATGAAGGTTATGTAGGATTGCCATGGGGAGTCCAGAAAACAAGGGATATTTTTGGTCATGAAGCTGTCAAGTCATCATATGGTCCAGCTGAATTCAAATCCATTTCTCAGCTTCTCTTTTACAAGATGTATCTTGTGTCCTTGACCACAAACAGGAGGGATGAGTGCAAGAGAGGCCAGCAAACAGCATGAGCATGCAGGAGGTAACAAGTTGACTAAAAGAGGTTAAAGAATGCAATTTGGACCAGTCTGGTTTTGACAAAATGTCAAAAACAGGAGGCAGGTCATGTAAAAATTTCTACGGCCCTATAGAAAGACGAAACAGAGGCTTGTCTTTGTGCCCCACAACATAGCAGCACAACATACAGAAGGAAAGCTCCAGGGATTGATAGGAATTTACACCTGTTGGGCATTTGGCTTGACATTAGACAAAAGTTATATTCTATGACCCAGCTTCCAATTGCCCCATCAAGACACCAGTAGACAGTATTGTCTGAGTTCTGTTTTTTGCAAATTAAAAATCTTCACTGCATGCAGAACAGATCTTTCTCAGCTGTCCTTTCCTTTCCAAGCCCCACCCTTCTCTTAGTTTCAGCTTGCTTCAAGGGTCAGTGTAAACAGACATTTAAACCAGTAACAGGTGTTCCCAGAGAGGCATGTTTTTGTTTCATTCCAGGAGGATGAGGTTTGTGACCGTCTGCATTTCCTTCCCTTATATGAGCAGGACCTTCCAGGCAGAAAAGTTGTACTGAGCCAGTGTCAGCCAGCAAAAGCAAAATTCACTAAGGGGATTCACTGAATCACCCCCAAGGTCTTTGCAGAGAATAATGCTGAGACAGGTCATGAAAAATATTGGCCTGACATCTGCAGCATCCCACATGAGCAGTGCATGCTATGTGTTCTATAGGCAAATTCATATATGAAGAGGAACAGGTTAATATTTCCCTAAACCTCCCCTCTCCTGCAGTATTCAACAGCAACTGCTCTTCCATCCCTCTCTTGCCTGTCTGTACAGGACCAACACCAAGACTATAACAGGCAGCTGATATCCATGAGGGCAGTTTTCCTTTTTTTGTGCCAGAAAAAACTCAAGTTTTTTATAAAAAACAGGAAGGGGGGATGGGGGAGCAGCTAAGAAAAATATCGTGACCAAATACAGGTTGGGTAAAATCAGGGTGAAAAAGAAGTGGTTGTCATTAAACTATCAATTCTCATGAGATTTTAACATTTCCTTGAGTGTATCATGAGCAATTCCACCTTTGATCTAAGAGTAACTGTTGATCTGCAAATCCACATGCTTCACAGGAAAAAAAAAAAAACAGTAAAAACCCACATATATTTTGAGATATTTCCACCTTCAGCAAACTCCTCTGTCTCCCCAATGTTTTATACAAAAAGTCTTAATGAGATCTTCCTTCCATCATCTTCCTCAAATAGACCTAATCCTTACCCTGGACCCCTTGGCCATATTCCACTGTCACCACTGACCCCAGTGAACTTTATTTAAGTAATCAGTCTTGTTGCTGAAAGCATGTCTGTGCAATCGACATTATTCTTGAACTTTCCACTTTCCCTCCTCACTCTAAAGATATTTTAATAGCACAATAGCTATGCTCCTTTGCAGGAAAACCAGGCTGTCTCCTCGGTCAGTCCAGATACTTTTGGGAGTTCCTCTCAGAGATCTTCTGCAGATGTGAGCTCAGCTACTAAGAATGGCTGGGCACAACCCCAAGTTTTCAGCTCAGCATATGACCCTTCCCAGAGAGAAGACCTCCAGCCTGTGTCCCAGGCCACATATCTCCCGCTAGCACAAACCAGCACAAATATGCTCTGCCAAGAGCAAATCCGCTGGGACTGATTCACATCCGCTGCTGGGGTACAAGACTACCTTGTGTGAACCTTGGCTACCAGCCTTTGAAAATTGACTTGATATCTAGCTTTTACCTAAAAGTCTGATCTAACTTCTTGCTAAATATTTAACGATCCAAACAGCTTGAAATAGACCCCAGTCCAAATGGCTTACCAAGTAAGAGAAAAAAAAAAAAAAAGAGAAAAAAATGGAGAAGAAAAAAGAAATGTTGTATGTCCTATGCATGATTTGTGTTGAAGCTGGTTTCTTACCCTTGTACAGCAGGGAAAAAACAAATCTATTATGTCAGAGAAAAGAGAAGCTGGTTCTCTGCTTTGATTCAGTCCTGATCCAAATGAGTCTAGAAGTTTCCAGGAAAGCTCTTGCTGGCACTGATCTCGTGTCTTCAGGTTTTAGTGTATAGGGCTCAAAAAATCTTCCCCTTGTGGGGAAAGATCATGTTCTTGGGAGAATTACAATAATTCTTGTAATGAAAACAAAGAATGTATTTTTGTTTATTTTTCCTAATGGCCCTGATCCAGCCAGGTTTTGCGTGCTACTAACAGATGTTTCTCGTGAGTGACCCAACATCTGGCACAAAGGTCTTCTGTTGTAATTGTTATAATGAAAACACAAAAGACTGTAGCATTACACACCAAGAGCTGCATTTTTTTAATGGGTCTCCTACTTTGAAGTCATGAATGTGTACTCTGGATTTGGTCCAAAGCCTTTGGAAGTCAACAGAAACTTTCATCGATTTCAATGGGTTTGAGTCTGTCCTTTTATGAACCACTGCATCTAAATGTACAAAGACAAAAAGAAAGCTGCTGAATTCTTTTTTTTTTGTTTGTTTGTTTAGTTTTTTTTTACAAAACCAGTGATTTTTAATTTATTTTAGTAAGAAATCACTTTGTCCATTTTGATTTGGAACTTCTGTTCACCACTCTTGCTGCTTCAAAATCTTGCTAGAAAATAACACAAATCACATTAGATATGCTCGTTAGACAGGCAATGAAGAATTTATGTGAGCAAAAGCATTACAAAATCAAGACAAATTGCAATCTATTTAAAACGGTTTAGAATCAGAAAATAATCTTTGTTGTAGTGTTGGATAAATTTCTCTATTCCAGCAACAATATCCTTCTGCTTAAAAATATGGATCTTCTTATGAAGATGAAGGTCTAGTATCAGTTGTCCATGAATTTCAGAGGCAGGATGCTTCAGAATTTTGGGATAATATTCAATTATTCTTTCTTTCTTTTTTTTTTTTTTTAAGTCAAATATACTATTTTCTTGTGCACTGGAGAGACTCCTATTTTGACTTTCCAGAATTTATAGATTAATTTATGAATAATAATATAATCTTGCTAATCTTACTTGATACCATTTATTTTTAAAAAGAAGAAAAGGAGGATGGAAAAGAGAAGGAAGGAAGGAAGGAAGGAAGGAAGGAAGGAAGGAAGGAAGGAAGGAAGGAAGGAAGGAAGGAAGGAAGGAAGGAAGGAAGGAAGGAAGGAAGGGAAAAAAGAAAGAAAAGAAAAGAAAAGAAAAGAAAAGAAAGAAAGAAAGAAAGAAAGAAAGAAAGAAAGAAAGAAAGAAAGAAAGAAAGAAAGAAAGAAAGAAAGAAAGAAAGAAAGAAAGAAAGAAAGAAAGAAAAAGAAAGAAAGAAAGAAAGAAAGAAAGAAAGAAAAGAAGCAGAAAAGAGATCTATAAAAGGTAGTTTGACTGACAGCCAGGCCACGATTCACTTTACAAACACTACAGCACAAAATCTTCATTAATATTAACAAGCATTTTATTTCTAAGTAAATTAACTCTAAGTTCCCATCAAAAGCTGGTACTAAAGCATATTTTTTTCCTTCTTTGCCTTTCAGAAGCTTTCATGAAAAGTCTCATATGCACAAATAGTACATTTCCTTACCTAATATAAACACAAAAGACTTTTTGCTCTGGAAACAAATGTAGGGGAACAGCTGTGCTGATGAGCTACTCAGAGTCCCTATTGAATCTGCAGCTGCTTCTCTCTGTCCTTAGAAATCTTCTGGCTTGATTGACAGATGGAGAGATAACCAAATGAAGAGGAGACAAGATACCAGTCACTGGCTTAAATCAGAGTTGCCTTAAATCTATGAAAATTGCAGTTATTATTTTGAGCTGCTGATGTGGCAGCCATTTAGTCACAAACTGAAACTTCTTCTCAGTAGGTACAAATTCCTTTTCCAGAATTTTTAGCCACTTCAAATTTATCCAGGTTCAAACCAGTAGGTTTGCACTGGTGGCTTATCAAACTTAGCAGATGAGTTTAAAGCAAGAAAGAGTTTTTATTGACACCAATAATTTTTTCAGAAATGAGCTACAACAATTAGAAACTTTTCCCAAGCTCTTTTGCTTTCTTTGTGGGACTGCTTGATCTTGTGGTTTCATTAGAAACTTTAGCCATGCAGGCAGGTGTGTATAAATCACATGTACTGATTGCTGCCAAAACAGTGATTTTGACCTGTTCCAATCTGAAACATGCATTGCAGATGTTGATTAGGATAACTACATGTCTCACTGATGTACTCTGTAATAACTGGGG
Organism: Molothrus aeneus; assembly: GCF_037042795.1. Lineage (NCBI taxonomy): Eukaryota > Metazoa > Chordata > Aves > Passeriformes > Icteridae > Molothrus > Molothrus aeneus. The sequence continues at coordinate 69,379,446 of NC_089647.1, read as the reverse complement.
AGATGCAAGGCTCATCAATCTTCAAGGTAGTGGCTAAATCTAGATCCCCTTCTCCTATTACTTCAGTAAACCATGTACAGGAAACAGATGTTGTTTGTCATAGAAAATAGTTTTCAAACTTTCAGGTCATAGAGTTTGGATCCTAAGTAACATTTATGTCTTTACACAGAACATATAGACAAGTTTTTGTCTGGCCTTTAAGGTGCTTAGCATTTATCAAGTGCAAAATGGACTAGACTTTTTCTCCCAATAATTAGTGTTCTAAATGCCATAGTTAGTGCCAAAATAATTTACTGAATTGCTCTCTTAAGATATGGCTTCTTTTCTAGAAAAGCAAAAGGGCATTTATTTTTTTTGCTGTAGAAGTTATTGTCCTATTACTCCATCCTGAAATTTGGTATGATTATTATTACACAAATTGGCAAGTACACAGGAAGTACAGTGGGTGCTTGAAAACTTGGAGGCTGCAATTTGAACTGGGAAGTGAACTGGGAAACAAATGCTTTTGCATTTTGTCAAGAAAGGCAAGAAAAAAGGTAAGAAAAAAGGTAAGAAAAAAGGTAAGAAAAAAGGCAAGAAAGAGCTGATGGATCTGGAGAAATCCCTGCCTCCCAATCAGAGCAAGCTTTCGCTCTCTCCTCTCTTTTCTATGGGATGGTTACCTGGGAGTGCTGTCTGGCTGGGATCCATCACATGCTTCCACCAGATTTCTGATTCAGGGCATACTGCAGTGCACACCTGCAGTTAAGTTTGGATGTACTCAAAATTAATGTTTTGGCCACGCTTGAGCTCTGCAGTGATAGGTACCTGCCTGGCCACCCAGGCAGAGATCCTGTCACCGGTGGCTTACCACAGTGCTGGCACATGAACCTTCCAGCCCTTCCTAAGGGATGCAGATCTGGTTTGTCTCTGACACCTGTTTCAATTTCTTTGCCCTACATTTAAGAGAATAATACAATATTTCTTCGCTCCAGCAAGACCAAAAGCTCACTCCATTTATTTATTTTTTTCTCCTGATTCACCTAACCTTGATTAGGTTTTGTTGTTTGAGTGTTAAAGAAGGTATTTTTTTATTTCCTTAAGGGAAGGAAAGCTGCCAAAGAACATTAAACAAGCTGTGGTCCATTCTTGCACAAGAAGCCACGATTTGATGCTAACTTTGACCAGTCAGGTCTGGCCTTAGAAGTTCAGTGCTTTAGGCAAGATAGATTTGTTGAGATTTTTAAAGTTTTATTGTCACATGCCCAGTCAATATATTTTAAAAACTGATTGATAAATATAAATACACACGTGTGCATGTATTGGTATGTGATTGTTTACAAGTGTTATGCACATATGTGCAAACACATGTGACATATTTAATTGTCTGAGACAGCTACACTATAACACTATGTATGAGGTACATGCTTTTACCCATGCTGTATTGAATTAGTGTTTGCTCCATCTTCCTGGATCCCTTTGAACAGCTCTTGAAAATTATACACACATATGAGTGACCTCAGACAGCTGCCCCGTTTTTATTTTCAATATGACCATAAAATATTTTTGTCTTTCTTCCCCAGGGACAGAACACTGTCTGAAAAACAGGGTCCAATATGCAGCTACACATCACTGGTTATACTCCATTAGTTAAAAAAAAAAAACCCACTATTATTTTCCAGCCCTGAAGAATCAGAAGGATCAAGTTGGTCCTTCTAGAAAGGCTATGTTCCCAGTTTCACAAGGGCCAGAAGACCAGATTTTCCAAGCACACCAGTGAGTTAAGTAACTATAACTTTGTCTGTGTGTATATATATACCTACAGTTATGTAACTTCATAGTCCAATTCATCATGCCTGACTACATATAGTAAAGGGCATGCTGGCAATAGGATTTCTGGATTACTTTCTTGGTTTACAGCAAACTGCATTTTTACTGAGTATTAAACAAGACAGTCTTCATATGGTCTGAATGTTTCCAAACTCTGTTTATTCTGAAAATAAAAAAACCCACCATTATGCTCTAGACCAAACTCTCTGTGATCAAATTTTTCAGGTTTCAAAACTTTCTAAAAGCCCTCCACAGTCTTTTTTTTTTATAACTTTCAAAGATGGAGATGAAGTAAAATTTGGAATCTGTAAAAGGTGTCAGAGGAAGAGTTTTCTGCAAAATCTGGAGGACATTAAGGACATCAAGCTGTCTAATATGACAGAAGGACAAACCACAGTTACCTATCCAGCAAAGGAACTAGAAGTTTGCAAAACATTGGGAATATGATTACTATCACAGAGATAAGAGCAAATGTGAGCCCTGGGAGAGTCAGTGAGTTCATGTTTAAAGAAAAAAAAATGCTTAGCCACTTTATTGAGTTCCAAGATCCAGCTATTTTAAATGCATAATTTATATATTTGACTTTACCAGAATTTATGGATGTCTTGGCATTCAAAATCTGCATCACAGATTCAGAGGGCTTGAAAATAAATACAAAAACCTACAAAGTGCAAGCCAAATATATCTTCATATCTATTCTAAACAAGTTTATATTTTACCTTCCACATTTCCACATGAATATTATTATTTTTTTCCTAGACTAGTTTTCTATGATGACAAGAAGAAAGGGAATTAATTACCCTACCTGCATGGAAAAAAATGCAGATAATGATTACTCTAGTTTAGATTTGAAGTCTGTTAGGTGTATTTTGAAGGTGAGTACATCTTATAAGTAATTTTGCTTAATAAATATTTTTACTGTTTCCTTTTTTTTAAAGTAACAAAAATATTAATTGTTCATCTTTTTGTTTATGCATTCAGTTAGTTGTATTTTTGTTATATTCTGTGTAAATATCAATCTTCTTGTTAGGAAGGAAACTGTACTTTAATTTTAACATTTTACTTCCTCATGTTCCTAGAGGTTTTTGAGTTAGGGTAACAACACATCTCCTTCTTGGTAGTCTAACTCATCCAATCTCTATTTAGAGTTTTTTGTTTCATTGATTCAGTCTCCCAATGCCTGTAATATGATAAGTATGTGGAAACTTGAAAACCGTATCTTGTTTACATGGCTATGCAGCTGCCAAAACAGCTGCCATTTCAATTTTTGAAAGGGAAACAAAGGCCTCTTATCTGCGGTGGAGGAAAAATAGACTGATCCTTCCATTCACTTTTAGTGTATCTCAAACACATTTAATGTCATAGAAAATCCAACACTTGAAAAAGATATCAACCTCTGTGAATAATACTGAAATGCATTTGGTGAAAATAATTTATTTTCTTATATTAAAGCTTTTTTTAATGTGTCAAGGTTACAAGGAACTGAAAACTGCAGGAGATGGAAGTGCTTCCAAAGAGTTCAAACTCGCACTACACAATATAATTTCTGTTCAGCAGATATCAGACAAAGAAAAATAAAACTAGTGTTGATGGGTCCCAGTGGATGCTGATATTTCCCTTAGAAATAAAATTTAATATTTTCAAAAAATTGTTTAAGTGAATGAAAAATATATAAATATAAATTTTCTTTAAAAATATTTCTTTTAAATAACATTATTATTGATATTATTGACCATAAAATGGTGTAAACACAAAAGCATTCTAATTTATACCATTCTAGACTCATCTTAAAAAAAAAAAAATTGAAGAAAGATATTTATCATTTTCATGGAAAGCATTGAAAATGTATTTTTAGGAAATATTTTGCTTTTGCTGAATCATAATGTATTAGTGGAAAGATGTTCAGTGAGATGCTCAAAATCCAGACCTGGGCATTCTTGGCTGGGAACAAAATCAGTCACATGTCTATATCACACAAAAGGATGCAGGACCAGCATTTTAAAAGGCAAGTTCCATCTTCTGTTGGAGAACTCTTTGCTGACATAGAACAGCAGAGTTATCAAATCTTCCATCAACTGCTAGATTTAGGATCAATATTTGCCAAAACTTTTCCATGGGAGCATAACTTGAGTTACTCATGCTAATAACACAACAGACAAGCTATAGACAGCTTGTGTCTGAGGAATTTATACAGATGGTCTCAGTGTATTTTAAAACAACATTCAGTGGCTTTTAAAATGTGTCATTTCCCTTCTCATAACCCTACCAGATCTGTGATGAGTTAAGTTTGACCTTGCCAACTAGTCTTTAAAAAACCAGAAATAGAAAAAATAATTATTTTACTAAGAGTTCCCATCATGATATATCTACATATAAAGTATACATAATTTGTATCTCTAAGGATATCATTTAACTACCTTATGTCTCTGTCTCATCATGATTATAGCTCCTATAAAACCTGCTATTGACATTTAGCTTCTATACTTCATTCATTGCAACTTGGAGTAGGGGAAGTCTATTACTTGCACCACTTTCAGATACTTATTTTTTAATTAGAACTTATTTGTTAATCTCTGAATTTGCACTCGAATTCAAGTTACAATAAAAGTTAAGAAAGTAGACAATAATTTCTAATTTTCTTTGTTAACCAAAGGTAATAGTTTTAAAATATGAACTATTTAGCTGTACCTTACTCAAATTTTAAATCCTTTAGGGGCAAACCAAGACTTTTCCTCTAATGACCTCTCTCAATGTATTCTGTGTACACTGCCAGGAATACAAAACATAAATAATATCTTTTTGAGCTACATGATAACATTTTTCCATAGAGAAGCATTTATTCCTTGAAACAAAATGTTCATGCTATATTTTATGAAACTAGCCACAAAAGAATGATATAGGGAACTGTACACATTCTTGTGACTCTACATTTTCAAAAATAAGAGATATCTTTTAAATAATATAATGCAGCATTCAAATCTATTGTCTGAGGTTTTATTTTTCAAAGTATGACCTAATCTGGTGTCCTGTCATTGTTTTGGCAGAACATGAAACAGCAAATATGTTAAGTTTGAGTGGTTTCCTGCAATGTTATTCTATCAAACTGGCAATTTCCGAAAGGATTTGGAAAGGAGTTTGCAATTCCTTAGACACCAGGGAGGTCCAGCAATGTCTGCCAAGATGATCTGCAGCTCAAGCTGGTCCTAATATCTGAGCACATAAAAACATTCCTTTTACTCCAATTTATTTTTAGGCCTAATCTTAAACAGATTTGAGAAACTTTCTGAGTATCCACTGTTAGCACTTCCGAATGTAAAGGACTTGATATTAGTATTTTTATACTTTGTGGCACACAGAAAAATACACATTGCTTTCTCAGAGGGTTTTTAAACAGAGCATTTTAATTGCAAAACTAAAACCATTCCATCTAAAAAGAGAAAGCAAGCAATAACCAGAGAGTAGATGTTGCAAATAAGGACAGGGTGTACCCTAGGAGTCTTATCTGTGTGAGCATGTACTTAATCTGTAGGCTATGTACTTCACACACTTTTTATTATCGCCAACAAATCATGTTGTTTCCAAGATGGTAGCAACGTGAAAGAAATCTGTGATTCAGTTGTGGTTTGGAGCCAGCTCAAATTGTAGCTTCTGAAAAAGATCTAATTGGAAACCTAATTCTTCAGCTAGACTTATTGGTCTCAAGCCTTAGAGAAGGGACCAGAGCTATGTGGGATAAGTCTGTGGACTTAGTCCTAACATGATGGATGCAGCAGGAAACCTGTAAACCTGAAATCATTTAGTTTACTCTGTCATTGCCATTTGGGATCACCATAGCCTAGCATTGAGTTACCAAAACCTCTGAGTGTCTGGATATGTCAATTATGTAAATCTCATGAGAACTTATTGCCTGTGAATAATATTAACCTCAGAAAACTTATCTTGTATGTTTCTTGCAAGAGAGATGTGTCTACTTTTATGTTTTTATGACTTGGCATTGAAAGTAACCCATTTTGAAGTGCTAATGAAAAAATATTCTATTTGTCAGCAAAAATAAGGAAAAGCACCAACTATGGAGACAATCCATGAAAAGCAGATGCTCCTGAAGACTGCTCAACATCTTGCTGGAGAGCATAAAAATTAAGTAATATTTTCTAGGTCTCCTTGTTCAGAAAAGGAAACTCACAGAGGCAGGAAAACCTAATGACGCATATAAAAAACTATGACAATGGAACAAAACAAAATTGAAGGGTACATTTTGGGTTTGGGGTTTTTTTCTGTTCTGTTTGCTTTAATTTTCCACAGAAAATGATACTGGCATATTGGTTTTAAGGTAACTCTGTGTAAAAAAAATGTTCTAAATTCTGTTTCTGAAGTCTAGAAATGCATACAGAAGTAATTTAGTCTCACATTACAGGCATCCTCATCAAAATGATTTTTCTACCTGTACTTATAAAGCTTCTTATATGTTCCCAAAATTCAAATCCTTAATTTCTTTGAAGCAAAGAAGACTAAGAAGACACAGCTGAAATTTGGACCAAAGAGCACACCAGTTTGGATGAAATAAAGTTGTGACACTTCACAGGACATATTTTGCATATGCTTGGTATATTTTGAATATAACAGGGAGGATAGCTGGAGTACATAAGTTTTGTCATCTGGAACATATGGTCCTCACTGACTTTTTGTATGTTGACTTTAGTGGCATAATCCCAACCATCCAGTTTAATCTAAATAGGTACTTCTCTCTGCTCTTTCAAAAAAAGGTGAGATGTGAAAGACAAGGATGCTATCCTCCTGAGATGGAAACCTTTCTGCTGAGTAGACTACAGAAAATCATGTCCAGCTTCTCTCTTCAACGAATACCAATGGACAACCAGGCACCAAAAATCCTGTTTCCAGGAGCAAGCAAAATAGGGATTCTCTTTGAAGTGTCTGTAAGTAGTGTATTTAGGTAGAGAGAGAACATAAAAGTTTTATGTAAGGCACATATTCTTATTGGAGAGTGTCATGCAATACACATGGGTATGGAGAAGCCACACCTCAACAAAAAAAAAAAAAAAGGGGAAGACGAGGTAAGAAATTCAGTAGAATTGCCATTTTTTTGTAAAGAGACATTGAGAAATTAGAAACAAGTGTCACAAGTGTCAAATATTATTCACAGAGATTGGTGAACATTTTAGATAATACTAATGGACAGAAATTAGAGCTTTAAGTACGTGTTTGAACTATTTATTTTTTTGGGTTCTTTTTTTCAAATTTTAGTATTAAATGCTATTGCTTGCATATTTATAGTGGCCAATACTAAGTAATTGAAAGAACTGTAGTTGAGTCAAGCCTCTCTATCAGAACTACTTATTTCCTCAAGCATCCTAGTCACATGAAGTTTGATGTAGTTGAAGGTGAAATGGACTGTGGAAAATGCCACAATATTACTCCAGTTGTTTGAGGCCTCTCATCCAGGAGCAGCCCACAAAATGCTATTCAAATGGTGAAGATCATAGCTGCTACTCAAATTAAGGAGTATGGGATAGATTTAGACAATTTCACATAATTACATTAAGGTCAACCACATGGTTAATATGTGTCATATTTAACCTATTATTTTTGATAGAATGCCAAATCACTGAAGCTGAAGGGAAGCTGGATTGTGTTGATTTCTGTGAAAGATGAACAGATTCCAGGGTTGTTTAATCAGGCAGTTTCAGATTTTTATGAAGACTGTGTGTTTGAATTGCATACTTCTTTAACTCTTATTGAACTGTCTAAAAATGCTAAGAGAGATAGCACATGTGGCAAGAAAACAAAGATTTTTCATGCTTGAGATTTAGTACTGTTGGATAATAAGAACTTTCAGTTCTTAAAGGCTTTAATTGTTGACAGATTTTCTAAAATTGTAATATCACAAAAAATTTCATGTGGGAAGGGACTACAGGAAGCCATTATTCTGCCCTTCTGCCCAAAGAAAGGACAGCTCGAAGGTCAGAACTTGTTCTGCATGTCTTAGGAGCTCAGTGGTTGCAGTGAGGGGCATTTACACATTTCCTGGACTTTTTTCAATTCGCATGGAAAGAAGAACAAGGGAGGAATAAATGATCAAGGGGAAGTGATGGGAAATATATTTTTCACCTTTGTTATCTGCAAGCAGGAGCAAGGAAAGGACTGTGTGTTTGTGCCTTTCATAGCTGAGTACATGGAGCTGTGATGCAATAACAAATGATGCAGGTTCGGTGACCCTGCCCTTAATAGAGGTCTTTAAAGTGCCAACAATGTCGTCAATTGGTCTGCATCCGTTGGGACACAATCTCATAATCCATCAAGCTTTAATAATTTCCTAGGATTAAAGGAATAATTACTCTGTAGCTCTGTGCAGAACACATATCTTTGCCACTAGCTAAGACTCAGGGTTCTGTTAGCTCTTCAGACAAGCAGCAAACTTTTGAAGATCTTATTGTTCACTGTGGACACTAATTCTTCTATCATCTGCGCTTCAGAAAAGAATTGTCATGTTTTTAAAAGCAGGTCCTTTTTTTTTTTCCCCACTCTAATACTGACTGCTTACTAAACACATGGGCTTTGCTAATGAGTGTTGATCCAGTTTGATCTCATCTAGGAAATTTCAAGTACTGGTTTCTTCACCCAAAAGAAAAATAATGAGTGATGCTGATGTGAATATAATGGCAAAACCATATACAGTAAGAAGGGAAATTTTGGAAACTACAAAATAGAACATAATTAAATTATACATTAAGGAATGAGGAAGAACATAGAATGCATGGTGCCTAGGGATTCTAGGATAATGCTACTTCTGTGTGGTACCAATTGACATGAAAAAAATTGCAAAATATTATACAGGTGCAAACATATTATTAAATGTGCATATGTCTGTCCTTTCCTGTTTGTTACTACTTTGGTGATCCACAAATATTCTACTTACAACATTCAGAAGGAAAAATATCCAGATAGAAGTTGTATACCAGAGAAAAAACTGATTATGTTATATTATGTACCAGAGAAAAAACTAATTTTGCTGACATTTTCATTTAAGTCCAGTGCATGAAAAAATTCATGGCTGTAATTAACAGATAGCACTGTGAGAAAATTATTCATCTTACAAAAATGAATAATTTATCAGCATACATTTTTACATCTTCAGAGTATATATAAAATATATTATAATGCCCGCAATGACTCAACAATACAGACTGTGTCTCGGAGATAAAAATTTATTGCTCATATCTAAGAATAATTCTGTGCTTAATATAATTTAAAAAAATATTTAAACTCAAACACATTCAAGGGTCTTTTATATAAATCAGCACCTGGTGCACAATTTCAGTCAAGTTTGGTATGAATGATCCTTAGAAGTGCCTGTGAAGCTCTTCCTATAACAAGGTCTCAGGCAACTGATTGCGTTACAACACCTTAAGAAGGTATTGTCCCCCAAAAGATGGTTATAAAAATAGGCATAATTTGCTCTAAATACAAGTTATGTAATAAAATTCCTGATGGTGCCTCATGATGACTCACATGGCTTTTGATAGCATTTAACTTTGAATATGCAGGCACTCATGAGCATCCCCAATTAGCCTCTCCTGAGATGGTTGGTATGGCCTCCCACATTTGTGTCTCCTGGTTGTACAGATGCGTGTGTTTCAGTGCAACAGAGCTGAGATCACGAATTCACCTGCTGCAGGCATAGCAGGAGCTTTCAGATGCTATATGCTTTTTTTCTTTTTTTTACAATTAAACATGCAGTTTTCAGTTTGGTTAAACACACTCTTACCACATGCCCCACCTTAAAGAAGAAGAAGAATTAGAAGTAAAAATGGGAGGGAAAGGGGGGAAAAACGTAAGGAAATAAGAGATATTATGTTCCTGTCACTAAAGACAGCTATGAAATTATTTCCGTTTCATCAGGATGTTAAACAGCAAGCTCCAAAGTTAGACACTTTAAATCATAAGAGTAGAAATTCACACCCTAGATATTTAAAACATTTGGAAGAGGGTATCTCATCAGAATTTCAGTGAGAAGTTCAGAATTTCAAAGAAGTTTTGGAAAACTGGAAATAATAAAGGGCTGCAGAAAGCTGTTATATTTTTAATGTAAAAAAAGGAAAATATTAGATCTTAATAGCTAATTTGTCAATATAGGGGAGAGTAGATACAGGATTTTACCAACAAAATTATTAAGAGACACTACCACCAGTAACAGAACTTGTAACAGTGTTATGTTATTAGACTTATGCCATGCTATTTAAATTGAGAAAGCAAGGTTGAGAAAGCATGAAACCAACCTTATCGAATTCTACATTGCTGCAGGACCAAACAGAATCTACCTGTAAAGTTTCTCCTCCAACTTTAGATTTTAGAGATACTATAATCCCTAAGTGTTTCCACTTCTGTGGAACCACATGCCAGTTCTTGAATAAGTGGCTCAAATCTTGTTAGCAGTCAAATGGATTTTGTCTGTCATTATGCCAGTGGATTTGCTGAACTGATCAATGCTGTCTTACAACATGCTGAGACAAGGTTTCTCTTTGTACTTGTCCTTCATATGTTAAAGAATACAGGGGCCTTTGACACTATGTAATTTTTAATTTGTTTTTTTCATATTTGATGTTGCTGTCATCTGGACTGTTTTCTTCTGGTCTCTATTTAGGCCAGTAATACCTTTCTTTTAAGAAGGAGGTTGAAAGTCACAGGAATCTCATCTGGATATATTAGGGCAAAATAGAACTGGAATTATTATTTCTAATATTTTATGCAAAGTACATAAATTATTTTGGTGCATAATGAGCTTGTTTTTCATCTTAAGGTCTTTCTTTTATTTTACTGGTATAACCTGCCAGGCAGTATTCTGAGATTTTTTGCTTCCCAAAAGAAAGAATTTGCTCTCTGATTCCTACATATGACACTGGTCTTTTCAATATTCCATCTTGTTCAATTTGAGTGTTTTCTCGTTCACTAATTTATTTTAAATTCTGATCACAGCATCTTAAATTTATACAGCCTCTGTAGCTGTGCTATCATCTGTAAATGCCATCAATATAAATTCAATTCTGCAGCTGAAGTTGTTATAGCACAGAATAATTAATCCAGGCTCAGGGTAGACTTTTAGATAATCTTATTTGGAATAGGTTACAAATATGAGATGAATATATTGATAACTGTTCTTTGAAGCAAGATACACAGATTCTCCCTCTCCTGATTGACTGGACTAGATCCAATTTGGAAACAAGCTAGCCTCACTTACATTGCTGTGCTTCTTTCAGTATCAGCTTGGTACATCATCAGAGGGTGGTACAGGGAGATAAATCTTCCAAGGCTGTTACCAGCCTCGGGATTGCCCAGTGAAGGCTTGTTCAACAGGTCTGAAAAAAACTGGGGAATGCTGGAGTACATATTATCTATTACAAGGTTGTGTAATCTACTGAGTCCTCATAATTACACAGCCTGTACAGAGATTTTCTTTGTGTGCTTGCCTGCCTACATAATTTGTAATGATTTTAGAGCCATCAGACCAGCCTAGACATAACCTCTATTTTTGTAGGTTTCCACAGTGACCAAAGCATCTGGGAAAATCTCAGATCTCTCTCTGAGCTGACCGTACCCTCTAAGAGTCTTGAGCATTAAAGTGTAAAGTTAATGAGAAAAGTACATCCAAGAAAATCTAGTTTCTAAGCAATGTGTTGAAGGTGCAATGGGTTTATTTGGGGAAGGAGGGTACAATGGAAGTTGCACCTTTATTGAAAAAAAGAGTTTTACATCAGATAAAAGAAACAACAATTTCTCCATTGCTTGCAAATCAGAATACATTCCTAAAAGACCTTTCTAGTCAGCATAGAAATCCTAACCATAGGGTTTAGATGACCAGGAAATGGATCTCTTAAGTCTGTCACACAAATATGAAGCCCTGGAAAGTATAATATAGTGTTACACAGTACAGGTGCACTGCTGAGATGACTTGCTGATGGTAACTTAGAGGAGGAAGATCTATTTTTCGCAGTTGAAGAAAGAATTTTGTCAGTGACAAGATGGATGGCTTACATGCTTCACATTCCTCAGAACTGAAAATAATGAAGGGAGGGAGGAGAGGGAAAAAATCTAATTTCTACTAACGAATCAGCAGGGAACTTAATGCAGGTGCAATATTTCTCAAGACAAAGAGGTTTTTTGTTCCACCTCCATCTTATTCCATGAAAATGAACTCCTTCCCTCTCCCTCTCTTTATCAGCAGAAAGTAGATTAAAAGTGTTGATACCCTTTCCTGACAAAGATATTTTTACAGTCTTTAGTCAAGGTGTTGGAGCAGGATTAACTTCCTATAGAACTTAAAATAGTTACATTAAGTTAGCAGAGTTCCATATAGGTTCATTAACCTGTCCAGTTTTACTAAATATGCTGAATTTCTTTCTGCTTCTATTGTTGCATGACTGTAAATTTCTGTACTCTCCCAAATCTATCCAAAAAACCATATATTTCCTTGAGACAACATATCAAATCCAAGCATATCCAATCACTGAAATGACAACTACAAATATACTTTAACTCCAGAATTAATAAATACTATGTTTAATTCCTGTATTTTTGGAATTCATATTATTTAGTTCTGAAAAACAGAAAATGTAGGTTTCCTGCAGGTAAACATTTAATATTGTTGGAAACTTTTCTTTTTTTGCTTTTACTGGGAGTTATTTGAACTGTATTTTGACTCTAGACCATGACTTCACTTATGTATATAAGTATTTAAAGTGGGACCAAGAGGGTGAATCCAGGCCCTTCTCAGTGGTGCCAAGCAACAGGACAAGGGGTTTTGGGCAGAAACTGATGCACTGGAAGTTCCACCTGAATCTGAGGAAGAATTTACTGTCCAGGTGATCGAGTACTGGAACAGATTGCCCAGAGAGGTTGTAGAATCTCCCTCACTGGAGGTATTCCAGAACCTTCTGGACACAATCCTATGCCTTGTGCTCTAGGATGACCCTACTTGAGCAGGGAGATTGACCAGATGTAATGTGATCCCTTCCAACCTGACCAGTCCTGTAATCCTGTGAATCTGTGATCACTGTGCCATGTCTGGAAACTGCTCAGTGGAGGGGACTTTGTACTGTACTAACTCCCAGAAAATGTGCAGAATTTGGGAGACTTCTCTTAGCACAACCCAGACTTCAGATATTTAACAGGATAAATAATTTTCAGAGCCCAGGATCACTTTCTAGTGCCATTTAAGCATATGGACAAGGATTCGATTTCAAAACTCATACAAAGTGAGGAGAGAAGCAAGTCCTTTGTCAATGGATAGGTGCACTCCTTGTAGACATCTTGTCAAGTCCTACAGATATTGTAGAAAGGCCTTTACTGTTTGATAACAACTTCACAGTGTTTTGTAAATGCAAGCATGATAGAAGTCTAAATTGACTGCCTGGATCTTTTCTATTTAGGGCATTAATATTAACAAATGGAGAGAATCCAGAGATGCCTGTCTTGCTAAACAAAACTGAGATTTGCAACTCGAAAATACATAATGAATTACCAGTTTTAAGACACTTGTAGAGGTAGATTCTTCCATAAAAAAGAAAGTGTCCTTCAGAATGCATATTGATAAAATTTTATCCTCAAAATTAGTCACAGATAAAAAAAAAAACCTAGAAAAGTATGAAATTCCAAACTGTTGACAAATTTTTTTTTTCTATTTTTCCATTAGAATAAACAAAATTACAAAAACCCGCACATTTGGAAGCTTACATGGGATAATTTAAATTTACGCTTAGTCACTTGAATCATTATACAGATATTATTTTGCAGAATTATAAATATACAACATAATTTGTTCACCCAGTGTTGTGTGTGACAGAATACAGAACAGAATGCATTTTATGTGTCTCTGCTTAGGTACATAGTTTCTTATTTTGGAAGTGTTCTCAAAATTCAGATGAGAAATCAACAAGTATGATACTGTTGCACATGACTGAGACCTAGGATCCAATATATAATCACAACCAACCTGTGAGACTTATATTGAATAAATAATTAAAAAAAAAATCTTGATGACTATCTTATTTATAAGATATTCATCTTATAAATAACTTCAAACAACTCCCAGTAAAAGCAAACAAAAAATAAGATATATTATAAGATCTGGAACCTCATTTAAAGAAAAATACTAACTCAAAAGCATTGTTTGAAATATCAATGTGCACTAATATACCCACTAATTTTCCTTCCATAATACATGTTCATATCCTTAACTGAAGGCAGAACTCATTGTGTCATCTATTCATACATGTACAATTTATAGTTTCTAAACTGACATAGCGATTGATTTACATGGAACATATGTAACAAACATAATATAGTGCACATGACATGCAGACACGAAGTCATTGAGTGTCCAAGCCAGGAGAAGTACTTCATTATCTAAATTCATTTGAATTTTAACATTCCTATCAGAAAATGGTTTTTATTCTATTCTATGTAATAATTTTTTTTGTGTGTGGAAATCTGTGAAATCATTGATAGAAAAATAATTATACAGGACAAGCAGTTTATATTTACTACATTACTCCTCCTGTGATGAGGATGAGGCAGATTTTTTTTACCATAAGAATCAATCATTGAGGAAATGCAGTATCCAGGTCTCCATATATCACTACTAGGGGAGAGAATTTTGGCTGGAATTGTTTATTTTTCTATCAACTTTTGTTCAGGTTTTATACAGGTGTAATTTGAAGACCAAAGGATGTATTCTGCCCTCATTTGTCACACTGTAACAGCACCTTGGCAAAATAACTGCAGTGCACCTATAAGATGGCCCACAGAAACAGAAGTAGAAAATCCATGAAGTACAAATGTGTAGGATCTTCAGGAAGTATTTCTGTAGGACTTAGTATATGTGTAATCAGGCCCCTGACACAGAGTCTGACAAAGTGTGAATAGCAATTGGATTTTAGTTTAGATTTTGTTTTGTTATTTTGATTCATACCCAGTCTCCTCCCTGTGAAATCAGTAGAACCATTACCCATTCACACCACTATAATGGTGTGCAAAACTCAGCCATCTTATTTTTAGCTCATTTTGAAAAGAACTCTGAATAATTGAGGCACTCTATAAAGAAGAAAAATTATTATGTGAAATGTGGAGCACTGCATCTTCCATCAAACAGGCAGGAAGAACATCTACTATTTCACTTCGAAAATGTACCAGAAACAGCTAAGTGAGGTGGGAATGACAGCACATAAACCAGATCACAACAGCTGCACTCCATGTCCTCTGCAGTTCTACAGAAAGAAGGAGAATTAACTTTAATTGTATTTCAGTCATTGGCTTAGATGATCTGGTGGCAATGCAGGGACTTTGGTATAATTTTGTTTCTTGGCTGTGGTCCACTTTGCCTCAGCATTAAAATAATGGAATGCAGCCATAATACCAGAAACACCCTGGAAGAGGCTTATGGTGTGGCCAGGGGACAAGAGGATTCTATATAACTGATTTCAGCTGGAAATGCTATAGCAGCATGTGGAAGTCTTGAAGTGTAAATGAGAAAAGAAAAGCATGGTCTAACCGTTAGGAAAGCCTTCCTTCCTGACAGCTCCGCAAAGCTGCAAGGGACAGCCAAGTATTCCCATGGAATAGTGAGTGCACATATTAAGGAGGAAGGGTGTGTTAAACGGTTCAGATGTAATGACCTTGTTTCAGGGAGCCATAGTAAGCCATGATGTGTAAGGAAATGGTGAACTTTAATAAAATTTGATAGCAGATTAACACAAACATTTGAAGAATAAATTTTGTAACTACATCATAGGCAAAATACTGATCCAGGGCCCACTTCTATAGTGCAACAAATTTCTGTCAGTATAATTTAAAAAGACATGTGCAACTAATTTCTTGAAGTCTAAATGTGTTCTTTGTTCTGGTTTCACATTTTCCATACTTTCCCTATATTGAGATTTGCAGCTCCAAAATACATAATGAATTACCTGTTTTAAAACACTTGTAAAGGTAGATTCTTCCAAAGAAAAGAGAGTGTCCTTCAGCATGCATATTGATAAAATTTTATCCTCAAAATTAGTCACAGATAAGAAAAATGGAAAAGTATGAAATTCCAGACTGTTGACAAATATTTATTATTTTTTTCTATTTTTCCATTAGAATAAACAAAAGGACAAAAACTCCCAAGTTTAGAGGTTAGCAAATAAACAATGTGTGCTAGGTTAGTGGGGTCTCTAGAATTTCTTTTCCTCTTTTCACTGTAGGGAAGTTTTGGATTTATCTCTTCCTATCACTTTCAGCTTTAGCTATGACACTACCTCAGTGATTTTGTAAAGAACTTCACTGAGGGCATATGGCAAATGTCAGTGACTCAGATGTTAATGTTGCATTTCTTATCAGCTATTTTCTTGATGACAAATTGTGTTTCCAGAAAAAAAGCTGGGTTTGGACAACAACTTTTCTCCATAGTTATGGGAAGCAGAATAGCCACTCCACAGTTTTCTCTTCCAGCTTCCTTTTATAAACCAGATTTTGACCTGTGGTAACATCATAAAACCTAAACAAATCCTTCTGAAATGCCACAGGTGTGATCATATGCCAGAATAAAAATTATCTGGTCAAGTTTGAGGCAATTGAAGCAAAGCATTTCTGTTGATGTGAGGGTTCAGACTGAAGTGATCTCACATTAGGGGTTTTTTTTCTGTTTTCTCTCTTTTCACTTGCCAAAGCTTCAAAATGGTTTTGCCTGAAATCTGCAAATCAGTTTAATTTTGTTGGGCAAAAGTAGCGGAGTCAAAAGGGCTGTGCCAGAGGGGTGGCCTGAAGGAAAAGCGGACACAGGGAGCCACATGAGAGAGCAGCAAACTCTCTGACAAGGTGTGTCCTGGGAATAACAGAACACAGCTCTTGTTCCACCAGTTTTGGAAGCTTTATGAGAGGAGCAGAACAAGGAAATAACTCTTAATGTAGTTGTTTGTTGTACAAGGATGATCTCCTTTTAGAAATATTATCATGGGACTATTCACATATCTATTTCAAAGATTCTGCATAAAATGAACTCTGAGAAAAGGGATATTAGCACATCTGAGAGTTAAACAGAAAGAAAAAAAAATTAAAATAATTCTTAGACACCTTACCAACCCTTGCAAATTCTCTTTACTCCTGCATATTTCATTTGAGTACATGTGAAATTTCACAGCTGAACTTTGCACAAGTACAGTAGTGGAAGAGGCTTGAACTACTTTGGAACCTTAATCACTAAAGCAGTGTCCACTGCTCATCATTGTTGCTTTTAAGATGAAATTCTATTTTTCAAAGTAATTCTTATGATCTATGATATATTATGTTTCATGATAGTTGCTGAAATTGTTTTTGTTCAGGCCCATACTCTGGTGAATGCGGAACCAGGAAGCTAAGCTTGATGGCTGCTTCTTCTTTTCACTCTTCCTAGATTTAGAAAGTCTCTTTTTTTCACATCAAGTAAAAAACATACTAGGATTCTTTTAGCTATAGATTTTGCCTCTGGGCCTTATCAGGAATTAGATGTGTCTCACAGAGCAGGCTTTCGTTCATACACCATAATCAGCTGAACACCCTCTGAACAAATATCCTTTCATGGACAGTAATCTTCATTCCAGCTTTTGGAAACCAGTCATCAAGTAAGGAAGGAATTTATTTTTATTTCCAGTACTGTACATGTGAGTGGCTATATTAAAAGAACTAAACCAACATTGGTCCTCCATGTTATCCTTCCTCTGTGCCTGAAGGAAGTTGTCACGGTTTAATGGCCTTCTCTAATCTAAAAAGTAACTAAACAGAATTTAGTTTTTACCAGTTTTGTATTTAAGTTTTTTAGTGCTTGATTTCCTAAAGAGAAGTTAATGATAAGAAGTTCTTGAACTTTCTTTTCTTTCTGAAAAGCCTTGCAAATCAACTAAATTGCCTAATTTGCATAACTTTTGAACAAGATAGTCACTGTAGTCCACGTAGTCCATGTGTCCTGTTAGGGATCAAACATTCATTTCAATCAAATAAATCTCTGTTTTCCCCCACTAAGCAGTGTTATATGTCTGTGCTGAGTTTGAGATTAAAAGATCAGGGACTATGAAAACAATTAAACATTTGTTCTACCATATCCCTTCCTGAAAAAGAAGAGCTTCTCTGTGAAAGAAAAACAACAAATTCATGGTTCTTTTTGAGATAGGATGCAGTGATCTAATACAGATAAGATGCACTCCTTTTTGCCCTATTCAAATATTAAGCTATCTAATGCAAATATATTTTTCCAGTAACTGAAATCATTCATTTACCCACACCTCTAGAAAACCCTGAATGCAAATGTCTTTCACATACTGAAGTAGCTTTCACTAGCTTATTTTCATGAAACACTAATGACTTTGTATTGTGACTGTTGTTTTCTCCCTAAGATTATAAAACTTTTTAAGGGTTGCATGAAAGCAAAGAGTACTTAGTGGTTTATTGTTTCACTTCTACATTTTTTCTATCACATTTATATTAAGCATTTGGGTTGTAAGTTTTAGACTTGAATTTTTCATTTCAATTTCTATAGAGTTTACAAATACTTTTAATGTATGTATTTTGGATATTATATGTTATGTTATTATTTAGGTCCAATTTACCTGTAAAGTCATCCTCTACCTTAAACATACTATGTAATTTATCCTAAGTCTTTTCTGCTTCTCTTTCATGTTGTTTATTTTACTGCTAACTTTTAAAGAAATTTAGTATAAAATAAATGCCTTTTATTCTTTGCTTTTCTTTGTAAAAATTTGCGATGATTTAAAGCCTTAAAGCAAACAGTAGTAGCTCTGCTGTATGATAGAGAAACCAGGGAACAAGAACCACTTCACAAACATAAGACAAACAAGCCGTCCTTAAACTGCCTCCTATTGATCATACAGAGCAGCCCCAAATTGATTGAGGGATTCAGCCAAAATAGGAAGTTCTTGTGGTGAGACGGCTGATATGGTCAGGCTGGAAAAGCTCTCCACTGCTTCCTGTGGGCACCCAAATTCCAGGGCCTTGCCGAACCAGAGGACACTCTGAATAAAGGATTCCTTAGAATTTGCTCTGCTGTAGTCAGGGGCTCTGCAAATGGCATGTGACTCAGTACTGGATGATTTCAGTTCCTTGAGCAAACTAAGATAAAGTAGAAAAACGTTTCCCTGCTTACCCTGGAAAGATTCGCATGAATAAGAGGTACCACAGTCAAGGGAAGTTTTCTGTGTAGTTTTGCAGATATTTCGGTGGTATATGGCAGCCTTCAGCTTCAGCTGGCTTCAGCATGAGAAGCAGGAACTCTGCTGACACTTGTTACTACATATCCTTAATAAGGATATCTGAACACTGTGAGTTTGGTAGCTACAATAACATTCACCATGAAAAGTCTACTGCAAAAAGGGTACAAGTTGTAACTTGCAAATTATCAGATTCTGCCTCAAAGCTCTACCTGTCTTCAAGTTTTCCATTCCTGGTAGCAGGCAGAGGCGAAAAGAGGATATTTCTCACTTTTCTTGCAGATATAGAATGGATAAATATGATATAGAATGAATGAATAAGATATAGAATGAATAAATAAATAATAAATGAATAATAGAATGAATAAATATGTGTGCTACTGTATTGACAAGTTTTTGCTGGAAAACTGATTTTTTTTAAAGGACCTGAAAAGTAGTGCATTCATCTCTGTACCTTGGTTCACAGGCATTAGACTCTGCTCCAAACAAATGTGCAGAGCAGATAAAGGTGACATTATCATCTCCTCTATGCAGGAGAGGAACAAATCTGTGCATATACTTCCCTGTGACCAGTCTGCAGATCTGGAACAAAGCTGGCCTCAGGCCCCCCAGGGCAGGACTGTCTCAGTGCTTCAGTTCTGTTTCACTGCTCAATTTCACACCTCTCTTAGTGGATCCCAGGTACAGGGACCTCTCTGGAAATCTTTTCTTTCATAAATCAAGAAAACTGATATATTTTCCCATTTCTCCAGTTTCTTACTGTCCTACCTTTGGTGATCCTATACCAATTGCATACAGATCCCTTTTTCCTACTGGTATTTTGTTTCCACTCATGCGTGCTCAGTGTGTAAAATAGAAAACAAAAAAAAAAGCTTAAATCTAGCATCTTGTGTGACAAAATAGGATGCAGGCATATTTAAATATTTTAGGTATCTAGCTCTGATGAGGAAGAGATGAACTAATTATTTTTGAAGCCAAATGCTCACCTGAGCTCTGATAAAAGTCAGTGGAACATAACACACAAATCCTTCAGAGGTGATCTCCTTCACTTAAAACAACAGCTTCCACTAATCACATCAATTCTACTGGTAAATAAAAGAGAATGCCAAGGTGCTGGCTTTCCACCAAGACCTTGAATCCTTAAGGCAGATAGATATCGAAAAAAATCTAGATGGAGAAGTCTGGCAGAGCCAGAGAGAGACAGAGAATAATTAAACATTGCAAAATCAGAGTTTCAATGATCAACCTTCTCCCTGACCCTTTTTCATTTAACAATGTAGATACACTCAGTGGCTTCATAATTTGTGTTCCTAGGGTCCATTTCATGGCTCTGCTAGACAGGGCTTTGCCTCTTTCACACATATGTTCATAAAAAAATAGGGACCCAATTGCCTGAAAATCCAAATTTAGATGCTCTGAATTACCTCTTGTAGAATCTTTACTTTTGGTCAGTGTAAACTCCATAAGTTCTCAATTTCCTTCTACAGTTTCCAATATGCTCTATGAGCTGTTGCTGCTCACAGAAGACATCTTACCATTTGAAGAGATAATCAGTCTAGGTTCTACTTCTATGAGCTTCACTCTCTGCTGAGCATGGTTCTTAGTTAAGTGATTTCAATTCTGTCCTTGAAACTTGTAGGCATCTCTATGTTCAACATCCCAATTTGTAAATCCCTGCTTGTTTCTGGCCTTAAATACATACATGGACATTTAAATATGAGCTGTTTCTTCTTTTTTTCTTTTTTTTTTTTTTTTAATTTGTGACAGCTTCCCAAGATTTAAAACTTTAAAAGTCTTGATTCTCTTATGAACCAGATTTCAGCTGCTCTAGTCTACTTATAACAATTGTAGTCATCATTTTTTTATCTCTATAAGCCAATAAATGTGTGAAATATGCAAAATCAGATTGTTCACAGGGGAAAACATGTCTGTTTTTTGACAATGGTGACTGATTTCTTTCCAGACCGAATCTTGTTATAGTTATTTGTTACCAGATACAGTACTTAAAGAAAATGTTATGAGTACAGATTTTGGCCCAAATCCTTATACTACAGCCCTTGCAATACCAATAGGATGTAATAAGATTTTGTAATGCTGCCTTTGAAGGTATGTTCCAAAGAAGTCAGTTCAGCCTTTATAGGGGAAACTGTGTTCAGAAGGAATGTCAACCAGCTCTGAGCTAGTTCAATTTGAACAATTTAATTTTGAAATGGAGCCTACTGGGCTACTGTTTTATCCAGGTTATTGATCTCACGAGCTACTAATCTTCCATCTGGAAACAGAGAGAATCCAGGAGAGGCAAGTGGGAGAGTTCCAAAGAAGGTCTGTGAAAATATTGCTTGGAGGATGTTAGAAACTACAGGAACTTGGTGTGATTTCTGTCACACAGCAGGTGCAGTGGCTTTATCACTAAGGAATAAAAACTTAAAAAATTTCTAGTTTCCTTTATGAGAGCATTCCCTGAAGGATGATATGAGGCAATTTGCCCAGAGGGAAATGAGTTGCCATGCTTGCTCAGCCTCCTTTTCCTGCAATAATTTTTGAAAAGGGTGTGGGTTTTTGGAAGGCTGAATTGATGCTGATGAAGCAAATGAACTGAGTGAAAAAATCCACCCCAGCTACAAAATGAGAATCAATTGCAGCAGAGTTTGCCCTCTCCATAATTTACCTACTGCACAAGTGATTCATCCTGAACCACAGCACAGTCATTCAGAGGGAATACCAAGGTCTCACTTCCAAATCATTACTCAGAATTGAGTGGAAGGAAGTCCCTGTTTAGTAGTGTGATGGATTCTAGAACCCCATCTCAGAACTCCTTGGCAGGATGGAAACACTTTCTCTTGGACCTAAGTTGAGTCTGAAATGCTTAATGAGTTGAGTCATATCATGAAGTGAAGTAAGTAAGGATGAGAAACAGATCATTTGGGTGAGGTCCAAAATATAACATGCCTAAATCTGGGCTTCCCCATCATCACTCAGAAGTGTGATAGAGTTTGCCCTCAGCAAAGTTATTTTTTTAAGCATCTTTAAAAAGCCAAGCTTTCAATAAGGATAATTAGTGGGGATTGACCAGAGTCTATTTTTGCTCTTCTGCAGGAAAGAAACTTTTTGTTTGTTTGTTTGAGGTTTCTTAGTTTGGAGTTTCTGTTTAATTTCCCTCTTTTGCAGCATCAAAGAAACTCTAGTTGTACAGAATGATGGCAAAGCCTGAAGAACAGCCATGATTTGACACCAACACTACGTCTACTGCTGAAACAACAGAATCCAATATTTGTACCTCTAGAAAAGGTATATAATAACATGTATTGATAGGTGTTTATCTGGAATTACGTTGCATTCAGTAGTAGGTGATTACTCCACTACTGTGCTTTAGGAAATCTGACACAAATCTTCAGTTCATTCCCCTTCTCTCACTAAATGAAAGCTTTGCTTTCTGTACTTCACTTTCCCCATCTATGAAATGGGGGAATCTGAATGACTACAATGAGCAGCAAATATTCATACCACCATGAGAGAAGTATAAAAGCACAGCTGAAATACTGAACATGTAATGACACAGCCAAATAGGATTGCAGCTGAATTATACAAAGCAGAATGTCTTACTGGGCTGCATGAGCCTTATGCATTGCTAGAATTGGAGGGCTGATTGTATGAATTACAGAGAAAATATAGACCCCCCCCTCCTTCCCTCCAAAGAAACAAACACAGTTGCTTTTAATGGTAGTAAACTGTCTGGAAAATTAGATTTGAGTAGAATTAATTATGTAGACTGAATGGGAATAATCACTACAGAAAAACGTCCCAGTCAGAGGACTCTCATCTCATGAGCTAAGACACTGCATACAGGTAAATAATTTAGGAGATTCCAGCACAGCCTGGATGAAAAACATTCTAGTTTTAGTTAAACTGTGGAACTTTCTATAGGTAAAGCAGAATTTTTGGATTTCACCTCTGTAATCTGCAAAGGAAACCACATTTACCTTATAGAATCACAGCATGGTGTATACTGTAAGGGACCTTAAGGATCATGTAGTTCTAAACTCCCTGCCATAAGTGGCCACCAGACCAGGTTGCCCAGGGCCACATCCTACCAGGCCTTGAACACTTACAAGTGCAGGGCATCCGCAGCTTCTCTGGGCTATTTGTTGCAATGCTTCACCACCCTCACAGAAGATAATTTCTTCCTTATATCTAATCTAAACCCATGCTCTTTCAGTTTGGATCCATTCCCCCATGTCTTGTCACTACATGCCTGTAAATGTTCTCTCTCCATCTTTTCTGTAGGCTGCTTCAGGTACTGGAAGGCTGCAATTAGATCACCCTGAAGCCTTCTCTTCTGCAGTGTGAACAATCCCAATCATCTCAGCCTTTCCTCATAGGAGAGGTGATCCATACTCTCCCCAGCAGGTCCAGGTCCTTGTTGTGCTGGGACCCCAGAGCTGATGCAGCCCTGCAGGTGGGGTCAGAGCAGAGGGGCAGAATCCCCTCCCTGTCCCTGCTGCCCACACTGCTTTGGATGCAGCCCAGGACACGTTTGTCTCTCTGGGCTGTGAGTGCCCATGGCTGGGTCATGTCCAGCCTCTCACCCACCAGCACCCCCAAGCCCTTCTTGGAAGAACTGTTCATTCCCCAGCTTGTATCAATAGTGGGGATTGCCCCAACCCAAATGCAGAACCTTGCACTTGGTCTTGTTAAACCTCATGACATTCCCAGTGTTCTCAAGCTTGTCCAGGTCCCTCTGGATATCATCCCACCCTTCAGGTGTGTCATCTGCACTACTCAGCTTGGTGTCACCTGCAAATTTTCTTTGACTGAGGGTGCCCTCAATCCCTTTGTCTATGTCAGTACTGAAGATATGAAATAGAAGGGTCCCTGAAGGACACCACCATCTAATTTCCTGAAGGGACACATAAGTCCAATTTTGGAATCCATGCTCAAGAAACAGCTCCTTCGTGCTTTAAGACTCTTTCTTTAATATTTTCGTTTTCTTTAGTAAATTTGTACCTGCTTTTGTGCACCTCTGCAATAGCTGCTGCCTTGGGAGGTGTGAGCTTCTATACTTATGTCCATGAGGAATCCTCAGCTTAACCCTCAAAATAATTTTTTTATCTTCAGCCCTGGAGGGCTCAGTATGATAGACTTCACATCAGCAAATAAACCTCATTACATCTGAACAAAAAACTCTGTGTTTGACTTTACCCTGAACATGTTATCTCTAGTGCTAATTTTTTCACAGCATTGAGCAGAAGAGTAGAATGCGTGTTCTTCTCTTTTTTCTTAATTTTTCAGCAAGAAAAAAATATCCTTGCTTTTCACTATCAGGTTGGAAAAGTACAGTAGTTGGACATCCAGGCTTGTGAGAGACTTGTAGCTGCACAATCATCCTTCTGAGCACAGCTGGCCACGTACCTTTATTTACACACAGGGTTTCTTCATTCCTGACCTTCTATAAATAATCACATCAAGCACATCTTCTTGGTGCTAAGTGGCAGAGAAAAAGAAAAGTGCAGAAAAACAGTTTATTAGCCTTCTTTGTGATGGTGTCTGACATGCTTACAAGCATAGAAGCCTTTTTGTCTTGTCACTGCACAAGCCTATTTCACGTGCCCCAGTCTTTGTGATATCACAGTGCCTTCCCAAATGAATCTTTTTTTTCCCTTCCTTCTCAGTAAAAATGTTGTAGGACCTTGATGAAAAGCTAACATAAATCTAAACTATGAAGACAATTTCTCTAAGTCCTTCCTGGACTCTAAAGGGAAAAAAAAAAACCAAAAAAGAAAGGAATAACCAGTTTCCTTTGCAGGTGGGGGAAGGGGAGAGGGAGAGACAAGAGAGAAGGATTACGCTGCAAGTTCTCTGAGTATTTGCCTGAGGTCTCACTGTAAATATCTTTTCTAAAAACAATTAATGAACTAAAGTAAAGTAGGACTGGGACAATGTGCCAGTGTTATGGTATTTCCTTATTTATATCTTTTTTGACTGAAATTTGCAATAAATGTGTCTCATTTTTTTGTTTGCTTTTGTTTTTGTTATAGTAAATGTTCAGCATTTTGTGTCATGATGGGAATTTTAATGAATGCAAAACAAAAGCATTAGTGAGGAGTAATGCCCAGGATATGAATCAGGTAGGTACATGTATTCATTAGCACTGATTACTAACACTCTTTCATGCTATTGTACATCGTAATGCGGGTCAATCAGATGCACCACAAAAAGACATAAAAGAGTTACTGACACTTTTCATGTTCACTTCCAACTCTGGATTGATCCAAAGTTTGTTCACAAAAATGCTGGTGTAATCTTAGCCCAGAACACCAGAGCTTCCACTCTCTTTTTTGAGAAGTACAGCCCTCTTGAGGGGTTTAGAAATGTAAGTGCCCAGAAGAAATGGGTCCTGAAAAGAGTCTGCTCCAAACAGCAACCTTTACACATGTCACAAGTGAAGGAATGTTTGTGCCTACCCATGGGGAATTAACTACTTCCCCTTGCAGTCTAGCCACTTCAAAGATAAAGTAGCAGATTTTTTTTCTTTCCTTCTGTTTATTTTGTTATCTCCTTCCCCATGCTAAAATAAGCAGCAGGTACACAGTGCTGATAGATGCAGCTTATTTTATAATAGACACACTGGAAATCAGAGAAATTCCAACAGAGCAGTGGAAAAAGTCCCACATTTGGTGTATAACATATAATATTGCTGGAGTCTCATCAGTAATCACAGTCACCAGAAGCAGAACAATCTCAAACACAGGGACATTTGTCAGAGGCATAGGAAGACAGAACCTTACCTTTTGCTTTCAGCCAGATTGTACATTAGGTGAGTTTTACAATTGTGCCTTTAAAACAACTCTATATAATAGTGTAAGGGGTTAAACACTTCCTCTTGCCAAATACTTCCTAAATGGTGTTCACAGCACAGACACTACTAAATCTGAGGCCATCCATGCATTTGATGTTGAATTCTAAGATATAGTTTTAAGTGGAAATGGCCTTTCAGTATCACCAGTTTTTTCCCCTTCTACTTCCAATTTTACCACTGTATTTATCATACTCATTAGAACTGTTTACCACAGAAACGTGCTACTGACTAACATAACACTTTGGCTTCAAAGGTAGGGAATAAAGGTATGCCTTAGGCACACAGAGAGTCACTTTCTTAGTATGTTAAACTGCATTTTCTGCTTCTCCCAGGGAACAACCAAACCCAACAGCCACTAGGCCATGTCCTAGGGAAGAAAACTCTCCTTTCACATCCTGCCTCTGGCAGTAGCCAGTGTGAGACCAATCAGGATGGTAATGCTGATGGCTTCCACAGATCTATCATCTATACAAGGTACGTGTGCAAATGCAATTTCTTTCTGGTCTCCAGTTGTTTGTTCTTAAATATCTTGATACACAAATTAGGTCTTTCTGTATGAAATAGATTTCTCCATCTTAAGTCACAGTGACCTAAGTTATAGTCTGCTTATATGAAATTGTTATGCAGGTTTTACTCATTTCTCACTCAGCTTCTGCTGAGGGAATTTCCAAATTACTTCCTGCTGGATTTTACCCTGCTAACCCAAGTAATAAACTAACAAGGACCTTCATGATCTAATTTCTGTCACCCCAGAGCTGCCTCTTTTCCAAACTTAACAATCCTAATTCTCTCAGCCTATCCTCATAGGAGAGGTGCTCTATACTCTCTCCAACAGGTCCTTGTCCTTCCTGTGGTATTAGTTAATACCACTAAATGTATTATTAATTTCTATTAGAACCAGTAGCATTTATTCAGTCTTTTTCAGACTATGTTTCATTTGTCTTTCTGCAGCAGAGACTGCAGCTATGAATTTTGTAAATTCTCAATGCTTTCCTTCCTTACGGCTGAACAATTTCATATCTTAATACCTTTCTGAAGAGAGAAAATTTTCTGTTGTGTTTGGTTTTTTTGGTTTTTTTTTTTTGTTTTGTTTCTTTGTTTTTCCCAAATTATTATCTCAAGTAACAGATGCACACAGATGAGCTCCTTCAAAGCATGTAGACATTTTAATAGCTAAGTCTCAAGGGTCCTGCTGTCAGATCTTAGACTTTATTTTATTTCCAGGATTCCCTCTAGCACTAGTAGTGAAGTTTAGGCATCTGTTAAATAGCATCTTCCCAATAGCAGCGAAGCAGGATGAAATGGAAAAGAAGAAAGGGATGTGGGTTTTAGCAGCTGACTGATGAGAAATAGGTGTCATTGTGTATTTTGAAATGTACACAATGTGAAATATTTAATCCAAACTTAGAAATATTTAATCCAAACCTAGAATGGTCTGTGTGGGATGAGATGGACATCATATCAGAGCCTTGAGGAATATCATGGATCTGATCCTCAACCTTCCTTCCTTCTTCATCACAGAAGAAAGCTTAGGAAACATGCAATGAACCCAAACTGTATAGATCTGTAAGCTTTTTAGTGGATTTTGGAATGGTTGCAGCTAATTAACCTTCATTTTATTTAATGAGGATTGCCTCAGAATCAGTGAGACTTTGCTTAAGTTAGAGTTCTGAGCTTTGGGGAGCCCAATTACCCTACTGTACCTGCACATCAGTGGAAAAATTACACATCTTAGGCAAATATATAGGTAAAGACTACAGGGCAGTTGAATTAGATGCTAAAGTATCTCTGAGGACCTAATGCAAAGTTCCCATTTATACCTGATTGTTTTAAAAAATATTTTGCCTTTAAGAGTGTCTCATAATTATATTAGTTCTCTAAGTCAAAGCATGGTAATTTCCATTTCTATATTTTAATAATTACCTTGTTATTTCTATTCCTTTTTATGCATATACTATTCCTAGTTCCTTTGTTTCTTGATCAGCACATGGCAGAAACTTTCTCATCTATAATAGCAGGCAAATTAGCCTGAGGATGCAAATGGTACTGGTAATTTTTCAGTTAATTATTCAAAAGACTTGACAGATATTCCCACAGGGTCAAGCTTATCAAATGCTTGAGAAATTTTCCAGTGAACCCAGGATAATTTGAATTGGATGTTTGATAAACTGTAAACAGAAATGCTATAAAAGGCAGAATAATGACAGACTCTGTGATACAGATCAGTTCAGGCAGAATGAAAACTAGATGAATCCCAAACCATTTCTTTCAGGAACTTAGAATGATTTCTAAAAATCACAAGTAAGCAGGCTTTGGTCCAATTATGAGAAACACTCCTGCTTTTAAATGTTTGTCCAAAATGAGACACAGTTCAGAGCTTAAAAAATTCAGCTCACTATTGTTCTTTGGAAGTCTGATTCATGAATCAATGAATGCTATACAAAGACTCATTTTGATTTTAGCAGACTGCAGATCAATCCCCATGTGAATTGCAGGAGACATCATATCAGTGTATAACAAAATAGAGATAAGCATACGACACATTCACCTTATTTGCAGGGAGATAATGTGCCTATGTTTGACATATTGAAATTGAATACTGTGACATTTTAGACTCTATGGTTCAAATAATTTTTTCTTATCAGAGTTTCTCTACTGTAAGCTAGGTCTAGATCATTATTGTTCTTTTGTTCCCTACACCGTTTATGAGAGACCATTTCATGGGTCTATGTACTCAGTAATCTCATTCACCCCTCGTGGCATCATTCTGTGGGTTGTTGGAAAGGAGCCTTCTGGCTTCATTGAATGCAGCTTCACTATGAAAATTTGCAAAATCATATGAGGAGAGAGTACAAACAAAATGGTCCTTTTCCTTCTGCACAAGTCCAAACCCTTATGAACCAAAACAAGATCCCATTGATCCCCTCCATTAATGTCAAAGGGTAAGCTGGGTATGGAGTAGGAATGGCAGGACACAGAGGGGGGAAGCAATGTGCCATGCCTCTCCCAGTTAGGTTGACTGAGGTTTACTAATTGCAAAAGTTCATATTGAGCCAGACTGTGCTTGTAGTAGAGTACAGACATATTTTACATCCCAATGCCTAAATCACACTTTAACTGATGCCCATGAGGCTCATTCTGTACATTACTGCTGCAACAGAGAGCATCTCATAACAGTCCAACTCTCTGAAAAGACAGAGACCTGAAAGATCAATGGAGAGGGACCTCAGGAGTCCTGAGAGGGCCCCTTGCTTTTGATGAGACCAATTACACAGAGTTTAAGGGATGGTAGCTCTGCGTACTGCAAAATTAGTTTATAATAAAAAACTATGCAACCTATGCAAATGCATAAAGCCTGGAAAAACGCCTCCTATCCTTCAATTCACATTACAGTGACTATATTTTCTTCTAATAATGAGGTTTGGCAATTGTTGTTTCATTCTTAACATCAGAAGTAAAATATAATTTCTTATTGAAGTTGCTTGTTCTAGAGCATTTGTTTATATGTAGCTCTGATGAAGAACTAACTCCCAAAACTGCCATTTTTCTTTTACTGTGGTTGACTTCAGTTTTCAGAGTTCTTGAAGCATAATTCACTGCTCTGTGAGTATCCAAAGAGATCCTAGTACTTTATAGATGTTACCACAAATAGCTTTTCTTTCTCCTTTGTTTAAAATGAGACTCATCAACAAAGTGTAGTTTAAGACAAGACAATGTACCTGTGTCACTTCTTTTCCATAGCAGTATTCCAAGCCAAGACTGCTATTACTTTTCAGTTTCTCAGATACTTGCAAGTCACTAACTGTTCATATGCTATTACTGAAAAGGGGGAAAAATAGAAAGTATAAAATGAAACGTATATATATGGTTGTCTTTTAAAATCCTTAGTATTCCTGCTAAACCCAAATTCCTTGACTAAATAGCAAGGAAATTTTGATTATAGGAAGTAATTTATTTGTAAAACATTCAAGTCTTTTGTCGAGGTTTCATTGTGTGTAAGTGTGTCTGGTTTTGTTCAGTATTTTTGGGGTTTGCTTGTTTTCAGAAGATGAAATGTCAAGAATAGACCACTATTTCCTTATTTAAATGTTGGAGTCTTCAAATGTTATAATTCTAATTTGTTTCTCTCATAATAATAATAAAAAAAAAAGACTTTTCACTCTGCACCAGTTAAAAATTCAATTACATAAGCAAGAAAATTAGAGGTTTCCCTTTGGCTGGATACAGATGACCACAATTATAGACCTTGCAAACTCTTCCTATCCTTCATGTGCTAACCAAATTTATATTTACTCTAACTTTCAAAAGAGAAATATGTCACAGACTGTAAAAAGAATTATCAAGACTGCCATGGCAAGTTTTATGTATGAGTGAAATACAGATCAAACTGAAAAAAGTGGAAATACTTTTTAGGACTATTGGTAAGAAGAGTGAAGTAATAAAGGAATTTATGCATAAGATAGCCATGTTCAGTTTGATCTAATTGTGATTACTATTGCTCCACTCCTGGAAAACATGTCTCTACAAATTCCAATGTAAACCTCAGCATTTTCCTGAATCAAGTCCAGTCTATATTTTAACAAAAGAAATGTTTTCATGACTGTGAGTAAGATTTGTAGGAAGAAATAATATTATTAGATTAATTGTTTGGGCTTCTTTGCCCAAAAGCCAAAGTCTTTAATTAATAGTAAACAAACTATGGCTCAAAGTATAAAAAAAAGCAAGGGGAGCCAATGCTGTTTTTATTATACAACAAACTTACTTTGTACTGTGCTACCTATTAGGACAACAACCCACAGAGGCAAGCCTGTTATTTTTCAGCACATATTCCCAATTGACTGCTGTCCAGGTGTCTCTCAGATGACCCAAAAAACAAGTTTTATATTATTATTATGTTATACGCCATTAAACTTGATTTCTGAGACAGAGGTTGTGTGTGTGGGCTTCATATCTGGTGCTTCTAAATCTCATCACTTAATATGTACACTGAACCTTTCTATTGGAACATTTTACACAATGAACAAAAGAATGCCATTTGCAAAAAGCATAAGAACCTATTTCTACTGTATGCTATTCCATCCTCTCTTATCTAGCCACTTTATCCACATGGATTTCTTCCAGAAGATAAATCTTTCAATCAGGATTTCTTTATGAGCTGCAGCCCTTGTATTGTGAGGTGTATATCAAAATTTCAAGACAAATTCTGTTCTCTTGATTTTGGTAAACAGTACAAAAGCTTAAAAACCAAGAAACCTTAGATGTCTATTCATTTGAGTTAGAAAAATGTTTTGTAATTGTTTTTCTGCTCAAGACAAGTGAACAAGGCTACTCTGTGTATTTTCCTAAATATATAGAAAGTCTGATACATTAGATCAAATTAAGGCACTGAAAAAGGGTTTAGACTGGCCATAAAGGTAGTTTTGAATCAATTTATGATGTATCTTGCTAATTTATTTTTTCATTACATTGTTATGTGATGGTGCACAAAGGATGGTCTCTTAAAAGCTCTATGAAAAATAGTTGTAACAAATCTTAAATTGCCCTTAATGAAGCTTAAATATAAGGGTCATTACTGTTTACATTTACACATACCTCCTTCATCTTCTCTGAAATTTTCTCCCTCCTTTCTCCCAGCCAGATTTGTTCAGACATTTCCAGAGTTCTGTTTTGTTGCTGCCAATCAATTTTTTCATTTCATTAGAAATTCACATATTTTTATCTTGTAAACTCTTCATTTTCATGCATTAAAAAAAAAAAAAAAAAAAAACAGAAACCTCTACAAAATCCAAACTACCAACCTTATCTGGAAATACTTGTACATACCTTATATTTACATTACATATCTAAACTTAAATATTTAATTTTAACAAAGTCTGATATAAAATACACACCTCTGCATCTCTACAGCATTGGATATAAACTGATGTTATTTCCAGTTGTGTCAGATGGGCTGTGCTAGTTGTCCAGGCAATGGATGCACTCAACAAGCCCACACCTCATAGTACACACTTCATGCAGGATCTCTGACAAAATCTCACAGGGAAATAAGGTCTTCAAGGATCTGTGTCTCCACTCTCATCTCAAATGTAACATGAAAGGCATAACTGAGAGCCAAAGCCTCTGAAATGATGGCCTCAGAACAAAACCAAGGTGGGCACTAAAGTCTGCGTATCTCACCTGTTGCCCTAGCTGTGGAACGATGAAGTCAGTTCAACAGTGCTCATATAAAGAAAACAACAACCAATCAGACAATGGAGGAAATGGTGAGGAAATCTATTTGACCTGTTCTTGAATGGGTTTTGACAAAGGTAAATTTAAAAGGTAAATATAATTTGCTTTAACTTTCTTTTAACAACTGAACCTTGAAAAGGAGTATTCATATTGTATCCTATTATGAAATTAGTCAGGCTTAAATGAACATGATTAAACAAATTCTTTAGCTACCCTAAAATTTTAAGTTTTATAAACCTCACAGAATTTGGGTCTCAGACTAAATCTGACACATGCTGACAAGTACCCCTTGGAGCTGTGTTTAAGCGTGAAAGCTTTTGTTTATAACAAAAACACTCAGGAATTACTAAAAATCTAATTGTGTATCTGTCCAGAGTGCCTTTTCCCCACAATGCAATTACTTAATTATGGCATTTTAATTATTTATGGTATTTTATTAAAAATGACAAGTTTATTATGGTGTTTACAGTAAGCCACAGCAGAAGGATATTGACTCTTTGAAAGATCTTTCAAAATTATGTAAACATCACTTTATTTGCAGTGCACCGGCCAATCTTCCCTATTAATGAAAGATTCCTTTACCAATTTCCCATAGTAAAGTGGTTTATAGTATTTTCTAAATGAACTGAGCAACATCAGCTTTCAATGCAACAGTGTTATTTTGAAACCTTAGGAACTTTTTTTTCATATTCCACTTGGGAGCTGATTTAAGAACTGCTCTTTTAAGAGCTGTCTATTTCTTAATATTTTAGCAAGTTTACAGACCTCCTGGGGTGTTCTGTAATATTGAAGTCACTTCAAGAACATGTTCTTCTTTCAGTTTTAGAGTTATTCAGTCAGCTTTGTGAAATCTTACTGAACTGAAACAAGGTGATTGGATGACACCATGCATTTCCTGTTTCATTCCTTTACACACTGAGCTGTGCTAATTTTTTTCTTTTCACCTTCTTTTCCAAAGTTGTATCTTTTAGTACTCATCTTAGTTTTAACAGTTCATTCTAAACTCTGAGCCTAATATTTTCTTTCCAAATTAGGTCCTGTTGAAGTTCTCATCATTGTCAGTGGACCTAGACAAGTACTTCTGCTTGTGCTCTGAGTTTAGATGTCAAATATCCAACTTCAACTTGTAAACAAGTGGTTACTGTATTTTTTTATCCCTTTCAATGTCCAGATTGTGTAAGAAAGTTGTTGCATAGGTGGGAAATTTCAAAATGAGTGGTATACAAAGGATTTACATGATGATGGAGGACAAAAAAAAAAAAAAAAACAAAACAAAAAATGTCTCACTTGTGGCCTTTAATGCAAAATATTTTAATATCAGGTGCTCAGATTAGTAGAGAAGATACATTAATTATTGGTTTGCACACCATAGTCACTTATCTTTACACAAAATTCAGTGGAAAATTATTATAAAGGCTTTTTTACAAATATATTGATCAGGTGTACCTGACTTTGAAAAAACAGGGTGTAGTCACTCATTTGCAGTGTGTTCTCAGACTTGAAATCATATGGAAACAGTGCTAAACTACCTACAGAGCACAAGAGTTCATTTCTTATGTGAACTTTCTAAATTTGGTCCTTTTATATGTCTAAAATAAAATTATATCAGGGCATATCCATCAGGTTTTCTCATCAGAAAATACATATGAAATTAAAAATAAAATTTTCATTTGCCTCCTGAAAAATAAAAGGACCAATGGTGTTAAGGAACACTATTCTTTCAATTATGATAAGAAACATAGAAAAATAATAATTACCCAACTCTTCTATGGACAGTATTGAGTTTTTCACCTCATAGGTACAACAGAAAAGTGAGTTAACTGCTCTGGCAAATATATCTGTTTTCTCCTTCCTAAATATAAATTGGAAGAAATTCTGGAAGCATAGACCCAAGAAAGACAGGAAATTACTCTGATTTTTAGATGAACTCTATGGAAGTGAATTTCTTTGTTTAAGAACAAAACTTTTCTTGCTGAAAGGGCACACCTTGCACCCCATTCTCATTCAGGTGAGTGCCTGCACTCAGAGAGAAGATCTGATCCACTGTCAGAGTATGTCAACAGTGTTTGAGCCAAGTAAGTGTCACAAAGGGCTTTAACTCTCAGAAACAATTTCTTAGGCTTTGCTCATAATTCAATAACCAGATTATTGGTGTCATATGTACAGCAAGAATTGCAACCTAGTCCTTTACAAATGCATTCATGTATTGGTCTACAGTCAGTTTTTTAGCTGTATGTAAACTTCATCTTTTGATACTCATGACAGCATATTTTTTTGGCTTTTCTCTCAGGCCATCTTTATTGCCAGCCCTCATGGAGTGTGTCTTTGCTTCTTCTGGAGTCATGTGCTTGAATTTGCTCTGTACAGGACCTCACACACATATGTAATAGTGGTGGGGTATTTATTTGGTGTATATATAGTTTATGTCTATGCATGTGCATGAAGATGTGTGTGTGTTTGATGTGTGTATTGTGTATTTATATTTTTCTGGTGCACATGTGGAACTCACTGCTGAATGCAGCTTAGGCTAGCGAGGGCACACACTCAGTCAGGAAGAGACAAAACCTGAGGTGGTATAGCATGTAATTCTATGAAAACCAATTAGTAATCAAATACAGAGGCAAATTACATCAGCCTTTTTTTTTTTTTTTCCTGGCCGGGGCCATGTGTTGGCAAATGCACAAGAAAAGAAAACCTGGTCACTGCTTCTGAATGATTTCCCACCCATTCCTCTATTTTAGCAGAGCTGAACCAAGATATTCCTTGGCCTCCAAACGAATAGATATTACAACATTTCAGTTATCTACAAATTCATGCTTTTCTCTTAAGCTCAACCCTCCCAATCAACAAACATCACCCCATTCTCATGCAAGTCCAAAGCTGTTGCAAAGAGCACTCAACCACGTGTCCAGCACATTAACTGAATTCTTTATACTAACAGAAACTAGTTTCAACATCACTGAAAATATTTACACAGAATGATAGAGGACCATAAGTACTGATCTATCCAGTGATATTTTATGTACAATTTAATATGATTGATGCTATTTGCTGTTGCAGACTGAGTAATAATTTCTCTTTACCATCTGGGTTATAATGATACCTGTTTATTGCCTGACAGAGGCTAAACCAATCCATGCCAGCCACTAAAAAGCATTTAAGTGAATCCCAACAAAGTCTGGGATATTCAATTCTAGATAAAGCTTAAGTCATTTTTAGACATAAGTGGCTGTGCAATTTTTCCTTCCCAGCGATAAAAATGTCTCACACTGGAGAAGAAGACAGGTATAGGATCTCTCCATCCTGAACACTGTTTGGTACCAGTTGCTTCAGTGGTAGAAGCAAAAAACCTCAGAAGGTCCTGTTACAAGGTATTTTTGTCCTAGGGAAATTTTATTTTAATGTCCCATTGTTAGGGGTTGACTATTGTCCTTAAGTATGAGGGCTTCTAAAACATCTTTAATTGACTTTAATTTTGGACACCTACTCCTGGAGAGTAATTACTGGTAGTCTAAACCTAGTGACAGAACCATTGACATGGCTTCAAATAATAGAACTCTTTCTTCCCCACAGTGGTAGGGGAAGAAAGAGTTCCATCTCTTTCTTCCTGCCATCTTCTTCCCCACAGGTCATTAGATGGCAGGAATATGTGAATGAGGGATTTAATTAAAGAAAACTCAGTACTATTTTCCAGTACCCACAACTCAGCCAATGAAACCAAGAAATTAGGGCTAGGTCCTGGCCTGCAAAGTGCAGGATTTTGCTATCCTTCACCAGTATGGTACAGATCTAGTTTGAAAAAAATTTACCTTGACAGGATGTCTGCTGTGATAGTTGTTGAAAAAAATCCAGAGCAATTGCCAAAAAAATCCAGAACAATGTAAAAAAAAATAAACCAACCCCAGAGCATTACATTCAATGTCCAAGTCAGGTACAATTCTCATTTGGTTGTGTTAAGGGCTTATGAACAGGAATTTCCAAGTTCCACTTAAGTGAGTAGAGAGGCCAGACCCTTCAGGCAGGACTCTCCATGAGTTAAGTGTGAACAGAGCCTTAAAGGATTATGCAGCAAAAAGTCTCTTCCATCTTTTCACAACCCATAGAAAGATGAGCCATAATTACAAGAAGTTTGCAGAAAGGAACCCACTTCAAGGGGAGACTTAAAAGTCTAAGGAGAAAAAATGTCTGGAAAAAGCAGAGAGAATGGAACACATGTGGATGCAAATGTGCAGCAAATCCACCATTTTGATGCTATTGTTGTTCTTGGTTAACAACTAGAGATGCAGGCTTCTTTATTATAATCAGCATGAGAGAGTAATAATTTATGGGAGCTTCAGGAGGTTGGAAGAGGCCTCAGGTGAATCAAGTGAATGCCCAGTGACTGAAGGGGAAGCTGGCTTCAAGAACGCTGTAATTTCTTAGAAGAGTCGTGAGGAAGAAAAGTCTTCTGGCTGCTGGTGGAGAACAATGAGGACATTAATACCTTAAAAACACTGTAGATGCAGCATCAATTGATGGGATAAATATGCAAAGAATAAGTTCACTCACTCTTCCCTTTTTCACCTGTCCCACCCAGATGTCTGTCCATCTATGTCATTTTCTCTTTCTTTTCCCTGGCCATCTTCACACCCCGGTCCTTGCTATCAATATCTGTAAGGTCAAGCTGCATGATTCATAGCTACCATTTGTCCTCTTCCTTTGAGTCTGGAAAAGTCTTAAGAATCAGTCCTAACGAAGGTGCAAAATAGCCATTTTGAAGGGTTCTTTAATAACATTAATCACAAAAAGCCAAAGCAAATGTTCCAGGAGAAACTCAAGTCACAGTTTCCGAGCTGTACCAAAAATCTCCAAACTGCTGCCACAGTAAATGGAGCATTTTACCTGTAATGTATTATTTTATGTGCAGGGAGGAAAAAATGCCAGTCATTCTTTAAATTTTTTTATCTAATTCCCAGAGTGAATAAATCTATTAAAAAAAAAAAGAAAAAAAAAGAAAAAAAGAAAAAAGAAAGCAGGAAGTCATTTATCTTCCTTCTTGTTTGCCTATCTTCTATTTAAAAGGGAAAGATAGAGCTACAAGTTGACCTAAGTTAAGTACATATGTTATTTTCTTGCCATGTACTATTGCTCTGGTTTATGTCCAGTTTGGTTAAGTTCCAAGGACCATTCCAGGGAAAATTTCAGAGAAAAACGAATTTATAAGCAGTGTATGTTGATTGTAGGGAGATGGGAGAAAGGCATTTTTTTTTTTGAGAAACTATAAGCTTGCCTTTATTCCTGATGCATGTTTGATGCGATGAGGGCTTCCTATGTTTGCATTTTCCCATTCTTAATTTGCTGTGTGAATAGTTGATTATTTGTGCTAATTTTATCACCACTTTGCATTAATAACACTCAGCATATGTTCCAAAATATTCCCTGAGGAAGGTGCTTGTGATTACACCATTGTCTAGTAAAAATGAATATAACTAAATATAACAAAGAAGAATAGGAGACAACCTATTATTTTTGGAGGTTTTCTGTCTTTTTCTTTTTTTAATTCATCAGTAAAAAGAGGAAAACAAGAAATTTGGCATCGAAAACTGAGACTTCAAATTTCCTATTTGTTAGGAAGAACAAAAGCTGTCATCAAAAGATTAGATGAAGGAGTCAACTTTCTCAGCAAAAAACAAGTATAAAATTTCTACTAGCTTAACCCATCATCTCTCTACTTTTCAGAAAGAAAATATGGAAGTTGTTAGTTCATATGTATTACAAATGAAACATAAGCTTCCATTTATGAAAAGTAAAAGATTAATTTTTATCTTCTGCTTTTAATTCTTCTGTAATTCTTTTCCTCTTGAGACTGTCCAAGGCAAATTGTCCACATTCCACAGAATATAACTCTTATATTTCATGAATACAAGAACCTCTTTTTTTTCCAGGACCAATAGCAAAAGACACAAAAGAAAATTCTGATATTATATATGTCAATTTCAAAAATAAAATTTTTCAAGCAATGTACTTCTTTCTTTTTGCCTTTCCTTCCCTCCAAAAAGTAGAAGACTGGAAGAAGCCTTGCCTGGAATACCTGTTCCTTGGAACTCATGTATATTTTATTAGTCAAAGATTGACAAAATGCTTTGTCAAATGAACCTGAGGCAAATCCCAATTTCTGCCATAACTCTCCAGTCTCCAGAGAGGAAAAAAAAAAAAAAAAAAAAAAAAAAAAGAGCAGAATCCTTCAAAAGACAGTCATAGTATTTGCTATGTTGGAAAATGCGGGTTTTTTTTCCTTTCTGTATCAGCAGATCCCAGATTATTTTCCCCAAGGTTTCAAAAATGCAAGTCAGAACTTAGCCTGGCATCTCTGCTGTAAAAAAGTACTACAGGTTCTGTCAGTATAATACTGTGCCACTATGTCATCTCTATGCAATGACTAACCAGGGTATTTTTCTGTTACTCTAGATATTTCTGAACAGATAATGTGTAATTATCACATTATCCTCCAGCATTTTAATGTAGTTTTATCAAAGAAAGTTATGACATGTTGATATATCCATGTACTTTTGACTTATCTGTACTCCTTTCCTTAGTGAGATGTCATTCCCAATTTGTGGTTTGAAGCTTCTGGGCAGAAAAAAATGAGCTCAGTCAAAACTCAAACATAATGGAGTAATCAGAAAGAAAAAAGCTAATGGTTATATCCAAAGCCATTATTTTGTTCCCCTAAGCAATACTCCAGGCTCAGATGCATTAAGCAAGGTTAAATCAAATGGTCATGATGTCTATATGTTCAATTATGCATAGCCCAAGCCAGAGACTCCTGAGCCAATCTTCCACAAAGCTATGCCAGTTTACACCTGTCAGAATCTGGCCATGTCTCAACTTAAATTTCCCCACATCCCTTTTTTTTTTTTTTTTTTTTTTGCACAGATGCAGACCATGCTAAAAAAATAATACCTGAAGAATATGATGATCCAAAGATAATAACTTTTTCTTAAAATAGCTTGAATGTAATTTTTATAGTATCTTATATCACAATTGAAACCATTCTTTTGCAAGCCTTCAGTCCTCTCATACTCTCATATATGTGAAGAATGGGTTACTTTACATGTTACATCCCTTGACATAGTCTTACATTCTGGCCAATGTCTTTGGGTGTTTGGGTGTTTGACAAGAGTCAAACTGCCACAACTCTTGCAGCAAAAATTTCAGCTATGGAAATTTTTATAGGACAGGAATTTTTAAAGAACTAATTGTGAGTGATTGTTAACATGGGAAGTGCAAATATGTCAATAAATTTATTGAAACTGTTTTATAGGTCAGAAATTTATTAAGCTTGCAGACAAAATACAATTTATCAGCTGAAGAATTAATAAAAATTGCTATATTAAAGACATTAGAAAAGTAAAGCACCTAACATTAATTTTATCACAATAGCATGATTTATCTTAAAACTAAATAGATAAACAGTAGTAAGAGGAGAAGCTTTTTATATTCTTAAAATTCGAAGGGAGCAAATTATGAAAAGATGTCTCAATAACCACCTCTCAGTTTGATCTTCAGATCTCAGCTTTAATCTACCAGTGATAGTGTAATAGCTTGAATTGTAATTTAATTGCTCATACAATAAATATTTTACAATCATCACATATTTCAACACAAAATAATCTTCTAGTTACACTTCCTAAAAAGTACTTGATCAAAACAGAAAATTGAAACTTTTATGTGCTTATTTTCTCTGCTTTGTACTTGTTTCAAAATTCCTAATTTCATAAAAGCTGCTTTGTTACAAAAAATTTAAAGGTCTCATCAAAATAAACTGAATTCTTTTTAATTTCTTGAGATACCTGATTACAAAGCTGAAACAGAAAATATTTTATTTCAAATTTCTGTTTACATATCCACATATAACATTTATCTATTCATTCATTCAACTTAAACTATACATTCATATAAACCATCCACAGGCTATGCTATGTATGCAAAGCATACAAAGATCACTTAGACAGTTACTTTAGCAAGGATATGCCCTCACTTTGTCTCAAGGGTTAATATACAACATTATATTTTATTTTCTCTGCTTGTTTCCTCTAAGGAGGATTTGACTATTAATTTCTTCATACATTTTATATGCATATGTTGGTGAGAAGAATAGTTGGCTTTTTTTAATTCTATTTCAATAAGCTAACTATAATTTCAAATGTTTATTATTTATTAACCCAGGAATGGGATGCATTTTGCTACTAAAGGAATGAGATCTGACCCCAAGAAACTTTGGGCTTTTCATTGGAACTGCCCTTGTATGGCAAAGGTATTTTACTGCCTAGGAAAAATACTGTTATTAAACTCAAAATGGGGATTAAAAGTTCAAAAACACCTATCTTTTTTTCACTTTGCAATGTCCACTTTGATATGTACTTTTAAGATAAACTCAACAGAATTCATCACTTGCAATTATGAAACTTATAATTTCTTGGTCTTTATTAATAGTGCTACTCAATTTCATTAATGTTACTATTAAACTCTCCTCCAAAAATAATTAATGCATAATCTTATTGATGAATTTTACTTCACATTTGCCCTCTTGTAATTTTTTTTTAGAAGTCACATTTTACAACTGTCAAAATGAAAGATGAGCCTGAACCATGCTCTGTTTTCACTACACTAATATGACTGAAGCTCAAGGCATTAGTTATATATATCCATAGGCTGTTCTGAGAGGCTTTTTTCCTCATATTATTATAAATTTCAGTATCCCAGAACTGGAAGAGATCTCAAGAAATGTCATTCCTAATAAGTGTTTGTCCAACCTGTCCTCATGGGTCCTAAAGAGAAAATTCCTTTGCAGTCACCCCCTTCTTTGCCCATCCCGGCTGACGAGCAGTACACAGTAGTGCTTGGAACAGGATTACTAAAAGATTACTGGTATATTCTACTGATATATTCTGTATTTCCTTAGTGTGATGATCCCTGTTATTTTCCTGGAGCTCATCATATCATGCATTTGGAAGCAAGCTGTTGCCAAAAGCACTGAGTCTCCAAATACCGCCAATGGGCAGTTTACATCTCTGTTCTGCGCTGGATTACACAATGGTTGAAAACCTTTCTCTCAGGAGGATGTGGAAAAACAAAAAAAAAAAAGTCTAAGTATTTTGAAACCTATGTTCCTGATAATTTCAATTTTCTTTTCCTTTTCAATTTTGACACAGTCTTCTAAGTACTTCCACAGTCAAAATTAAAAAAAAAAAAAAGAAATTAAAATCTTCACAGCTGCCAACTGCACATGGCTTCTCACCTGCAAATTCTCTTGACTAGTAGTTTTGTCACTCTGCAGGTTATAAATAGACACCTGAGAAAGGAAAAGGGAGAACAAGAGAGAGTATTCTTTACTGTTTCAAGAATATTTTTCCAAGACCATAATTATTAATAAAACTCTGGGACCTGTAGACCAGGGCAATATCTTAAGTTTTGAGTTAATAATGTTGTTTCTATTCCAGGACTAATATAATGACATTTCATTTTTGAGAAAAAGCTGTTAAAAAAATCAAGTTTGCATAATCTTTGATAATTCCTCTTGGCTTTGCATTATGATGTCTTGTGGCATGTGACCGTCATTCAGTTTCCCTAAACTCTGAAAAATCTTTAGCAATCAAGAGGATTTGGAGTACAGTCAAGATACTGAAGATAATATTTCCTGGTGGACTCGCCCAATCAGTCTGCAACACAATATTTTAACAGGCCTATTAGTGTTACCAATTCAAAGGCAATTTTGACTATAGCACAACTTAAAGAAAACAGCAAAAAAAAATTGGTAACAGAAAATGAGACATTTATTCAGGATAATTTCATATACTACCATTTTAATGGTCTAATTTTTTAGATCTAAGCCAATAAATCACTACTATTAAAATAATCACATATACACAGATAAAATGACTTGCACTC
The DNA here is from genome assembly GCF_037042795.1 of Molothrus aeneus. Classification (NCBI taxonomy): domain Eukaryota; kingdom Metazoa; phylum Chordata; class Aves; order Passeriformes; family Icteridae; genus Molothrus; species Molothrus aeneus. Next base: position 69,337,374 of record NC_089647.1, on the reverse strand, counting down.
TTCTAGGAAGTTGGCTGCTCCAATGAATGGAGTAACAGAAGAGCTGGTGTCATAAAAGAGAACACAGGGATGGAAAGTCTAACATCAAAACAAAAAAGCAAGTTCCATAATTGCTTCCTTCAAAAATTGTAAAGTGTGATTAATTTTTAATCATCAGAACATTTCCTCTTCTGCTAATTCTTTCCAAAATACAGTACAGTCAGCACATGGCAGTGGATTGGTAGAAGTGCTGAGATGTAGGACCACAGCAAGTATGGAATGAGTGGTGTAACCCATGTATTGTGCCTCCCTCTAGAAGTCATCAAATGGAGAAAATGTGGGATTTTGAGAACAAATAGCATGGATGTTCTTGATCTTTCCCAGGAGACAGCAGCCTTTGTTCTGCCTCACTGTCCTCCAGTTGGGACTGACAGGAGGAGACCTGGTCCCTGATGTGTATCCTGTCCCCCTTTCTGAGAACATATATGGAAAAGGTGTCTGTGCACTAAAATATCCCTGATCAGCCTTGCTTGTGTGTCCACCATAAAACAAACCAGTTATTTTACAGAAACATAAGCCCAGGCCATATTTATCATCAGATTATGCACTGCTACACACTGCCCAGCAATCTGGACATCTTCAATGTTATGCTGCTTTTGACTGGGGTAGAGTGGCTGTATTTTGGATTTGTGCTAAGCACAGGGTTGATAATACAGAACTGGTATTGTAATTGCTGAGCAGGGTAGGGCTTGCACAGAGCCAAGCCCTCTGCAGCTTTTCCTACTGCCACACTGATGAGGAAATTAGGGTTGCATGGGAGGTTGGGAGGAAACACAGCCAGGACAGGTGACCTCAACTGAGCAAAGGGATATTCTAGAAAATACAACATCATGCCCAGTAAATAAAGTGGGGGGAAGAAGGAGGAGAAGAAGAGGGGGTTTTTGGAGTGACAGCTCTTGTTTTCCTAAACACCCAGCTCTCCTGGAGATAGCTGAACACCTGCCTGCTCATGGGAAGCAGTAAATTATTTCCTCCTTTTCCTTTGCTTTTATACACAGCTTTTGCTTTCCCAATAGTCTTTATCCCAGCCTATGGGTTTTCCAGCTTTCATTCTCTGATTTTCTCCTCAGTCCTGCTGGTGGATGAGTAAGTGAGAGGTAATTGATTGTTGTCTGGGGTTAAACCACAACAAATGCAAAAATGAAGTGATAGAAAGTGTGAACTTTAGGACCCCCAGAACCCATAGAGAAATGGCAGTGTATAGATGTGCCAGTTAATTGCTCTCAGTATGTTATTCAGTAGAATAAAGAGATGCTGAGGAAGAAAGTTGAAAGAATGTGTTAATGCTGCTACAGGGGAAGCAACAAAGGATAACAAAGGATAAAATTCATATCCCATGCCTTGATAATCAACAAGAGAGAAAATATATTCTATCAGTCTAACGACTCCTAGCTCTTAGAGTCTTCTGCCAGTTCCAGTGGCTTCCTTCATAGCACAGATTACCTTACCTTCCTATATCTCTGCATGTTCAGGATTTCCAAACTGCTGTGTTTGACCAAACCTTTATTCCACTTTGTACTCAAGCTTTGTCTCATATCCAGAGTCCTGACCCACTTTTAACAGGTGTGTGAAAGTCGAAGTTAGATAAAAGAAGGAGAGTAGAAAGTTTTGGTAAGCATGCCAATCTTGAAAAATCAGTCATAGATACCAAATAATTTGTACCAAATCACAAACAACCTGAAGCCATTATGTAGACAGATGCTTCCACAGACCCAGTATTGGATCAAATTTCTCTCCATTTGGCCTGGTTTCCAGGGCAGGCAGTAAATATCTGTAGCTGCACTCAAGCCATTCTGCCCTGTGTCCCATGCACTGTTACCAACAGAGACACATTTTTTCACATAAACACCATCAGGCTGCAGCTGGGCCAATTGCTTGTAGTCAGCCCCTACTTTCTTTGGAAAATTTCTCTGCCTGTGGGGAAGACTATATGCAGCAACATTATCAAAGTCAGTGAAATTCAAGTGATTCTGTTTGTCTTGGTTTGCCAACTGGTGCATTCTGATTGGTAAAAGTTAAAACAGTTTCTTGCCTGTCCCACTGACACAAGTACTCAAGTGAGCTAAAAAAATGTTCTAGTAAACAATAATAATAAAAATAAATGTTTAATAATACATATAATGGAAAAGGAATTGCCTTTGTGTAATGACTTTGGATATTTGAATCATGTCCTATATACAGAGTCTGAAAATATGTCGTTGCAGAGGACCACAGAAAGAGCCCTTGCTGTGAACATCTCCCAGGTTTCCTGAAGCCAGGCTGTTGTCAGAAAAGTGATAACACTAAGAGAGAACAGAGAAACACTGAGGAGAACCTGAAGAGGAAACTGTAATAATCCAGAAGCAATTGAAAAAGAAAAATGGGGGATAAGTCAGAATAGTACTAACATCCAAAATAAAAGCTCTCCTCCTTGTTTTCCAGCATAATTAGGCTGATCATTTTCAGAACTTTTTAATCTAGAAGTTGCACAGAGATATTTTTATATGGAAAGTTCATAATTAGAAAAGCATTATAAATCCTCTAAATATAACAATGAAAATAAAAGTGAATCTACTTATAATAATACAATATTATTTATACACACAATGTATGGTAAGACAGCCTGATAGTCTCTCAGTCTATCTCAAAGAACTGCAACTTTATACCAAGAAGAAACTGCATTTTAGCTGAAGACTAAACATGGTGAGAATCATTTTACAGTAAGAATAATTTTCTTAACAAGGGGAAGAATGACATGTTGTATTTACTGTCACTCACGCTTCATCCAAAACACTTTGACATAAAATACATATTCCATGATTTATGAGTCTGCCAGTTCATAAGTTGCCATGATTTAAGTTTTTGTGGTTTTGCACTGATGTTTTTAAACAAGTAGCTGTGTCATAAGTGATAATCCAGGAAACCCAGACTGTTTCTGTTTGCTTGTTTATTTTTTATATTATAAGTTTGACTCAATATAATCCTGTCTTTGTGTCATCAGCTCTACATCAGACAATCACAGATCATAATGTAGTATTCAGTGCCACAGTTTGCACTGAGGATTAATGCTTTCAGTATCCTAGGACAAAACAATGGTTGAATGGGACTTCTCTTTACATTTTACTTTTTGTCTGAGGGAGGGTGACTGCAGTCACTGCTGTTTAAAATTCTAAACCAGGCCTTTAAAGTCAAGAGAGAAAGGGAAATGTGTTACATCATTTAACCAAATACCATATATTTCCCCCCCCAAAAAAAGTGTTTGGCTTTATCTGCTGAACTCTTACCTCTGATAGCAGTTGTTGTCTTGGCATTGTGACTGTAATAAGGAAAAAAAAGAGGGAAAGAAGAATAGAAAGTAAAAAAGAGGGGAAAGTAAATGGAGTTTTGGGGGGCGAGAGTAGGAGGGAAGAAAAGACAACAGGAAAAAATAAAGAGAGAAAGAAAAAAAGAAAGAAAAAGAAGAAAAAGACAAAGAAAAAGACAAGAAAAAAAGAAAAAGAAAAAGAAAAAGAGAAAAAAGAAAAAGAAAAAGATGAAAAAGAATAAATATTTGTAAATGTTTTAGACATGTAGTTTATGCATTGGTGAATGGTTCTTTATATGTTATATTTATGGGATATTTGGTTTGTTTTGTGATTTTGTTTCAACTTTTAAGGAGTGCCATTAATGTGATTAATTAACAAGAATTTATTGGCTAAAAAATCTGCACAGCCAAACATATGTGATTTTTAAAATGTATTTTTTCAGGTGAAACTATAAAATAGGGTCCTAATTAAGCCCTGCTGTTTCCTGAGATTTTGTGTGCACTGCGCTGGGAAGGAAAGTTGCATGGAACTTTACTTGATCATGGAAGAAAAATCTGGAGAGTAAATTCAAGCATTCTATTCAGTTTTTAAATATAGTCTTCACTTGAGGGCTACAGTGAATTTATGCCCATGTTAAACATTAAAGCTCTGTTATGGGGCCAAATAAGGGGGGAAACTCAAATCAGCTCAAACATCACAAAACTTCAGCAACAGGGCAAAACTTCAGCACCACTGCAGCAGACACCATGAGCACTTCTATGTTTGCTCTGAAATGCTGTGATTGATCACAGAGTTTGTTATTATGACATTCTATTACATGCATTCTCTTCCCATTACTTTGCTAAATAGAGAAGCTTATTTTCTACAATGTAAAACAATTTGTAATAAACATAGTGTATTATAAAAGGGATTTGAAGCTTTGGAATTTGCTTTGTGGGGACCTGAAACTATACTATACTCCACTGAGACCTTAACCCACAAAACTTAGAGGGGGATGTTTAGCATAATCAGTGATTTGCACAAATTTTTGACAGAGCCTGGGTTTGTGTCTCCTGCGAAATGTCTGCATAGTTAAGACTCAGCTGTGCAAGTACAAACATAGGTACCAAAGCACTACCACTTTAAAAAAGTGCCATAAATTACCATGGAATCCACAGAAAAATGATAAGCATTTTTATAAGAGATTCTAGATTATAAGCATTTAGATAACAGATTCTAGAATTGCACAAAACCTTTTTTCAGTCATTCAAGAAGAAACTACCATATTCCCTGTTAGTAAAGGGTGCAACATCAATTCACATGTGTTTTCTTGTAACAAAAATAAGCTCACCCGCCAAATTTTTAAATAGATCTTTTAATGCAAATAGTAAAACATTCTTGTTGACACTTTGAGCTGTAAATCCTGTCTCAGTTATTTTTCACTGAAATGCAGAAAAGGAGTCTGCATGCAAATAAATTGTGTACATGCAAATATCCTTTTATATAAGTTCTTCTACAGCTGAATCCCTGACTCTCAAATGGTTTCGGTTAGAAAAAGTGACCGTGGTATGTGTTATTTGCACATCATTGCCTTTCTCATTTCCCTTGCTCCATATATATAATATTTTGGGAAAATGTAAATTATTTCAATTTTCTTTCATGTATTTATTTCCATTTCATCTCTTCTACACAGAACTTCTAGATGCAGATTATATCCAGGATGCATCTTTTGGCTTAGAAATGAAGGGTCATAGAACTTAATAGAGACATTTATCCCCTTCATTTTAATTTTGGTTTTTTAATACCTTTATATCTGACATGACCTGATACAATCTAGCCAAGTGCCATTCCTCTAAAATGGTCCTGGAAACAAGGCCTTCTTAAGGTACCTCCCATTGCTGATAGTCCTCTTTAGGCACCAAGGTAAATTCCAAAAATCCCACCCCTTGACTTTTCAAGTGTGTCATACAAAATGCTGCCATCTTCTCTCAGCTTGAAGAATGGGACTCATACAAGAGCACATCTCTGAACAATAGCCCTGTGACAGCCAGACACCCTCCTCCACAATGGCCTGCCTTGACAAAAATCTCTGCTAACCCCCTTCAGCACAGTCAAACTTGCCTTGTCATGGTAGCCATGTCAATGAAAGACATATTCCAATGAATAAAACATTAGGATGTGCCTAGTCCATCCAGCTGCACTGGAGTAGCACACATAAACTGCTTTTGCTGGATGTGATATTTGTAGCACATAAAAAAACACCGAAGAAATTATTTTTCAGTGTATTTCTGAAATCTCTTCAGCTATTTACATCTGTTAGTCTTTTAATAGCAAGCTTTTACAATGAGATTGAAAGGCATTTTGTGCACCAAACATCCTATAGAAACAAAATCCAACTTTTAAAATATTGTTCCAGTTATCTTGTCTACAAAAAGCCTTCAATGACTGTGAAGGATGGTTTTTGCTTAGGTTTTCCCCACTTTTCGGCAGGTTTTAGGCCTTGGGGTATTGGTATCCAAGTAGTTAAAACTACATCAGCACTAATAGCTATGAGCTCATCTTGTATAAGCACATTTTTAGTTAAACACCACAATCTTGGAAAAAAATGTTAGTGTGCTTAAACAGCCTGGCTCAGAATAGCTCACAATATGACGCATACCACAGGAAATAAAGTGGTATGAGGCACCTACAAAATATTTTTCAAACAAGTCATTGAAGCTGTAAGCCCCATGCCTCAGCTTTAGGAAGTCACTTATTAAGAATCAACACCAGCCGTGCCAAGCTAAGCTCTTGCTCTTGGTGATTTTCCAATTGAATATTCAGGGCCCTGTCTCGGTCTTGTTTTCAGGGAAGTACATGCCTGGAATGTTAGCGAGCTATTTGCTGGAAAAAATGCCCACAACAGGCCCAATGTTGATCACATTAATGCATTTGAGTGGGTATAGAGTGCAAATGATTGAAAGTGCTTCCAGATCTTGGTTGCCGGGGACAAAGCAGGCTCTGTTCTCTGATCTGATGGTCATTTTTTTCAGTGGAGGATGTGGTGCAGGAAGAGGGAGCAGTGCCAATCTCTGTCTAATGGCTCCAAACAGGGCCTGGGCCTGGCTCTTTGGATGCTGATGAGTGGGAAATGAAACACAGATGGGTCAGATGGGTAAGGAGAGGGGGGATTACAGGTCAGGCCAAAGAGTTGGAATAAATTAAGTGCTTATGAGGTACAGAATGGCACATTGTTAAAGCAAACGGACAGGGAAAAAAAACATTTCGGCATTGTTAGGCACAGTGTGCAGAAAAAAACATCCCCTCTTCCCAGACCCCTTTCGCATATCACATCCTCTCTGGGATTACCGCCTGCTTGGTATATGAATTGCTTTCTTTAACATGAGTACTGCAAGGCTGTGGTGCTCTGCACCACCTAAGAGGAGGTAATTTTCCAGTAAACACTTCAGATGTCATTTACTGGGAGGAATACTTTAGCTCATGCTCCTGATCATCCAGCTTCCTAACTCCCTAGAGATTTCCAACAAAAGGGTAGGTAGCCACAAACATTTACTCTGGGGAAATTAAGTGACAGAAGGAGTATTTCATGCACTCTCAAAATGCTGAGTCCATGTTTGTGTTTATTTGCTTTCAAATCTTTGCATCTGTATGAAAGAAATTGATTTGGGTTAGAGGAACATTTTTAAAGGATTCTGGTTAAGAAATAAAACTGAAGGATTTTCCTGGAAACATGCAACAGCAATTTTACCTCTTATACAAAAGAGGTAAATTCCTCACCACACTGATATAAAAAATGTTTTTATTAAATAATACGGACAGAGGTTCGCTACACTTATTTTTGGCATCTCTAGTCCACACATAGTCACCAAAAATGCATTGCCAAACTCCCAAACTCTGTGTTGACTTGCACAGATGTAGGGTTACAGATTTGAAAACCATCACATTAATAAAAATAATAAAGCCATGGGTATGGTTTTCTCTTGAAAGAGAAAACCATACCCATGACTTTAAACTAAGTTTTCACCACATATTTTTCTTCAGTCCTCAAGCCCAGGTTCTTTCTTGGCCTATGAGTATTTACCCCTCCTGCAAAGATGATTAAGTAGGACAGGTAAAATAAATTCTGGTCCTTTCACACAGCATGGCTAGAAATCAGGTGGCAGTCACCACAATGTGTTACATGTGTGCATTAAAATTGAGAATAAAGCTATAAAATGTTCATGCTAACAACAGAATGGCTAAAAGAAGTCATGAACAACATGCAAGGGACCTCTTAAATCCCTTTAGGCCCAGAAAACCAGTTATCTCTTGAGCAGCACAAATAGCTGTGCTATGCATCTTCCCCTCTCTCATCAGCTGCCACAACCTGATCCACCCGAGATGTTGCCTATTGGGAACATCTCAGAATTTCCCAGTATCTCTTTTCTCTTCCTGCCTTTCTCCTTCCCAGATGATAGCACAAATCTCTGTTCTACATGGGCTGATGAGTGAGACAGAAGACATCTATGGAGAGGCCAGCTGACATGCCAGAGCAGATACTGTGGAGTCCACAGCTTTTTCATGGGTGGAAACACTGAGGGGAGGAAAAGATATTAGACCATCTGGTGTGTTTGACCCTCAATCACCCATTGGTCACTAGAAAACTTTGAGTGAACTTTGTATTTTTAAGGCAATGCTTTATTGAATTTTGTTGAGGCTGATGGCAAGTATTGTGAATGGAACATCAGGAGATCTAAAGAAACAGATATACTGATGGTCAGAACTTTGCATTAAATAATGCTCAAAAGAATTAGGGTACTAGCAATAGAAATAGAAAGAAATAGAAATAGATATAGAAATAGAAATAGAAATAGAAATAGAAATAGAAATAGAAATAGAAATAGAAATAGAAATAGAAATAGAAATAGATAGAAATAGAAATAGAAATAATGGAGCAAGAAAAAGAAGAAACACCAAAAGTTCACAAAAGTAAAAACAGAAATGCAGTTATAAGAAATGGTCTTCATATAGCAAAAAAAGCAACAGTCTTCTGGGAGAAGAGAAAGAGAAGGCAGGGTATGGTAACATCTAGATGAGAAGCTTTCCTGAAAGGTAGCCTGCTAGAGGAACATAATTTTTAAAAGTTGCTTTCTGAATTTCCCTGCTCCTTCCTGATCAAGAGAGGGGGCTTAGATTTGGTAGGAAGAAGAACAGAGTAGGCACCAGATTCCTCTGAAAGACTGGTATTTACATAGTCAGAAGGGAATCAGGAGAGGTCAGGCTGGAATGCAGCATGCCTTGTGCTCCTATACAGTACCACACTGTCTGAGCTCTGCAGTGTTTCTCACAGCCAATGGGAAAGATTTCTATTTCTTTTTCTTTTACTTACTGTTCTGAGCAAGTGGCAAGACATATAGCAAGACATATGCAAACCCATGGATGTCTCTGTCTTTCAAATTTCAATCTAGATAACTATTTTCTAAATAACTGCATTTGGCCTTTTCTTCACCCAAACTCTCTAGTTTAAAGCAACATTTCCAGTGGTTTCAGACCTAGTTCAGACTGAAAGGAGATTCAGTTTTAGAAAAAAGTTGTAGGATGAAGGAGTTACCTCATATTTGCAAAGAATAAAAGTCTAAGTGAGAGTTAATTCAAAGCACGAGCCACGAGCCAAAATGCACTTTGCAATATCCCATCACTTCTTGAAATATTCAATATAAGCCCCTATTAGTAAGACACTTATACAATTTGCTTGCCTGACCCTGACCATCTGACATCCCCATGTCATTATCTAGTACAGGGTGGATGGCTTTGCTGAGCAACTCTGGTTGTGGTTATGCCTTGTCCCTGCAGGACACATCCTTGGGCTTGGGTGATCTTTCAAGGCAGAGCAGGCAGAAGTGTCCATCTAGGGTGTCTTACAGAAAGCACACTCAGAAATGTAAGTAAGTGTGGACTGTAAGCAATTAAAAATTACAGAAGTTAAATTATGATCAGAAGAGCCCTAAGGCAGTGCAGACACAGATACTGTAGTCTCAGAGAAGGTAAAATGCCCCCTTGTGATCCTGCAAAAGAAATTTTGACAATGAGAGCTCCCTCATCATAGCATAGCATTAGGTGGTAGCCATCAGAATTACTATGAGGGGAAAGTGAGATCATTTTGTATGGCTGAAAAAACAGTCTGGGCATTGAAAAATAAGCACATTTCACCTTGTTTTGGTGTCTCCAACCTGCCTGTTCTTCTGGCATGTAAGGATTTTTCTAGGATGAAACATTACTGAATTCTTCCTCACCTTTGAGGACAAAGTTTTCCTTACTGAGCTGGAAGGTTCAATGTAGAAGAAAACCCACATAAGACCTAAAGTTGTCTTCTGCTCAGAAGCACCTCTTGGTTTAATAATAAATGATATTGTTTATTATTAGGCAAAATATTATATCTCATTGGAAAGCTGCTGTTAATGTCACTCTCAGGGTTCTTTATAAAACCTTTCCAGTGGTTTCAAATGCTGTTAAGTAATCCAGACCTCAGAAATTAAAAAAGCTTTCCATCTTTCAGAGCAAATGTAGATTTTAGCTCTAATATTTATTCATGATGAATTCATGATATTAAATAGTCAACCCCTAAATGACTCACTAAGATAATGAGAGGTATTAGGTACTTAGGGTGATGGAGCCACTTAGGTAATGAAGTGGAAGAACCTAGATGGAAAAATAGAACTGATTCTCAAAACCAGTGGTTTGTGAGGAGTGTTTTTCTAAATAAGAAGGGTAACTCAGTATGTAAAAACAGCACTGGAAAGGGAATCTGGTCCAACTTATGCAAAAAGCCTCACTCTTCAGTATTTGCTAATTCTCAACCCTGCCTCTCTGGCCTTTACTTTTAGAACAAGGCTTCTTTAACTCCTGCTGATGCAATAACTAAAAGCAGGGCTCAGCCTTCAATGTCCGGTGTTAAACTGGTGCTGTGCTGCTAATGTGCTCCATTGTATGGCACTGCAAAGAGTAAAGCCCTCATGCAGTAAGCACCCTTATGGGAAATTATTCCATTATCTGATACATGTCACAGAGGATTTCCTCCTATGTAAAACATTGACACAAATTGCTGAGCTACAAGATTTATCCATTTGCTGCGTCACATTTATCACAGGATTTTACCTTCTTTCAAGCAAACATTCCTGTACAAACCTATTTCTGTACAAAGAAAATTCATTGTAAAATATGAAAAATTCAGTATAGCACTTATTCTGTCAAGAAATGTTTTTCCTAGAGTGGGAGTTTCTTGAAGCAGATTTGGCTGAATACAGTACGTTATGACCTTTGGAATAAAATGAAAAGCCTGTGGGACAATACCAGAGTTTGGCAGGATACAGTTGTCACTTTTCAGTTTTCACTTCAGCCACTGGCCAAACGCCACACCACAGCCTTGTTCTAACAGTGTAACTCACACCACAGCCATCACCATCCCATGTCCTGAATGCCCGATACCAACCACCACCTACTCGGAAATAAAACATTACCTGTCATCTCTTGCTGCATATTCCTCATAGAACAGTAGTAGAAGTATTCTGAATGTACAAGTTGTAGATGCCTCTAAAATATTCGTGTAGCTCCACTTTTACATCCTGTGTCCAGGATTCACACTCCCAGTTTGCCTTTAAATTTTTCAATATTGTTTTGTGGGATAGATTGCCTGTTGCAGAAAACTATGAATAAAGAAAAAAAATCATAGCTTTAAGGATTAATTTGACTTCTTTTACATGTTCATCTGGCAATCTATGGAAATATCCTCTCAAAGTTCTGAATCTAGCATTCATTACAGAAGTACAGAAAACCTATCCTTAGAAATTTCTAATAATCTTTGATCTCAAAATTATACAATTATTCCACAGCATATACTCTGTCTCTGCCTGCTACTGTTCCCAAAAACATTTGGTTAATAACTTTCAGGGAGTTCTGAGTTACTGTGGATCAAGTTCTTACTCAGATTTTACTCAGATACAACTAACATAATTTCCCTTGGAATGACAAGAGCTAGCCACCTTGTGTTAAACCAGAATGAAAATAATGGAATTTTCCTGGAGTTATTAACTTATTTTACCTTTCCTCACTGTGGTACTTTGCTCTAGGTGCATAGAAGAGGTTAGCAGTTTTCAGATATATGCAATTTTGATGAAAAGCGCCCAGTAAGAAAGTTAAAAAAAAATGTTTTCAGAATTTCAGTCTTTCTGGAAGTGGAGTTTTCTTTACCTTCTGGTAGATGTGTGGGTACCAGGAGCCCAGAGGGCTGCAGGCAGGTCATCAAGACCTGCAGCTTGAGAAAAGAGCAGCTGCCAGTTACTGACTTCAGGATTTGCTAGGCATACTAGAAGATACTTGTTTTCCTCACCAGACAAAATCATCCAACTTGAGAAATGGCAGGAAAAAGGGATCAGGTAGGGGTTTGTTCTTCCAATGCCTCATTCAGTATATTTGGTCTTTTCTCCCACTTTAATGAACATGATATGTGTAACTGTTGGCTTGCTGCATTTTCTACCTTTAATTAATTCCAGAAAATTAATTTGTTGATGAATAACTAAAGGAAGTATTGGATGGGACCCCAGCATCTGGTTGGTGTAAAGGTGTCACATGAGAAAGATGTGCTAACAGATGAGGATTAAGATAATGAAGATTAAAAAATATATATTTTTGTCTTAATATTGCAGGATAAAATTATGAACTTAAAACCATTACATCTGGCAGAAGGGATTGATGGAAATCATCGGACAGGTATAAACAGGGAGGAAGGTTGAAGCTCAAGGTACAAAATAAATGCAAATCAAAGATATGATCAGATAACAAGGGATTTTCTCCCTATGATACATTCTCAGAAATGTTAATTATTAATATTGGAGAATAATAATGGGGTGTTACACCCTGTGTCTTTGAGGTTGCAATATCAGAGGGATCAGGAGTCCATGAAAGATTCTGTCATGATTGAACATATTCTAAAATGCAGCAAAGTTAATTGTTGCTTCTCATATGGCCAAAAAAAGGGTAGCAGCATCAGTGAGCCACATTGTGAGTTGTGTAGTACCAGTTTTATGCCAGCAAAGTTTCACTAAAGTTCAGTTGCACTGATATAAAACTTGTGCAAAGTGTTGAAAGCCATGCCTAATATATCTACCTCTCTTGCTTGAAAATCAATATTAGCAAGGTTTTCCAGACGTTGTAGTGCCTGTACAAGCTGCTTTTCTTGGACCACTCTTGGGTTGCACAGGATCACTGCAGAGGAGGAGGGGAGGGAGTGTTCAGATCTGCCCCGAGGCCTGAATTCTGTTCCCCAGTCAGCGCCATGCTCTGATTTATAACCTGGTCCAGGAATCTTACCTACAATGCAGCTATATCAACACCTGCATCCTGAGAAAACAAATGCTTTTTAAGGTGAGATTGTTGGGTACAAATAAGCTGCAAAGCATAAAGCTGGCTCAGAGCCAGGCCCAACAAAGGGCATTGGGCGCTGCAATGCTCAGTGTTGCTGGTTTCAGAATTAACTATTAAAGGGATCGTTAAAATGACATGTAAAATCAGCCTGTTACTGTGAGGTGCTAAGTGCTTCCATTGAAATGCTTTAAGGGAGCTGAGCCTTCCCTGCATCTTATAAGACTGGACCCATATTTTCCAAAAATGTGATGAAATGATGCATTTTTTTTTTACATCTTGACAAATCAATTTCCCAAATGAGTGTTGAGTTCACAGAAGGGGCAGCACATGTTACATTCCATTAAAAAATTTACTAACTATTTTTCTTTTTCTTTTTCAGTTGATGTGTATGGTGGGCTGTGAACACCAAAAATTAATGTCAATTTATTTATCATTAAAAATAAGGAAATGAGGGTAAGCAGCAAGAAGCAAAATCTGGAAAGTGTGAAAGTATGCTCTGTATTCGTTACTTACTATAGAAAGAAAGATATAGAAAGGTACTATTTTTGTTTCACTCGATAATCTCAAAGGGACACCAAATAAATTGAGGGTGACTGAACTATTAAAATTGCCTATTTAATGGCTTCTCTCTTACTAGGGGAAAAACTTTTCAGTCTGTTTAGACTGAAACAATCTAGGTGGAAAAAATCTGGCCCATAGATTTTCTTTCATGCCAGTTATAAACCTCTCTGCCCCAGCTGCTTAATTTTGATCTTATTTAGTTACATTTCCATCAAGATGAACATGAAAGCTTCGGTGGAGACTATTTCTAGATACAGCAGAGATTAAAAGGTAATTGTCCTCATATGTAAAGTTATTTCAGGGTCAATGGTTGATTATCAGACAGGTATCTATGTTTGGTTTCTACCATAATCCAAGTAGCGATCATACCTCTAAAGTAGATATTCGTTTAAGTATTTCTCTCCTTAGGGAAATACTTTGGTCTCTTTGTACAAACAAAATGTCTAAGCTGGCTTGGAAAAAGGATCTGGAGAAGCCCTTTACAGAGATGTTAATCCAGGGTGGAAGGAAGATTGCTGTGGAGTGAGGAAGGACAAGGAGGAGACAAGCTGGATTTTTAGAACAGGGGAAGGCAATGAAAGGGATCCTAGGAAACAAGGGATTGCTTGTGGGCAAAAAGTGGGCTTTTTCTTCTGGCTAAATTGGTGCATAATTTTTTCTCTGTATTTGGAGAATAGATGGCTCCTAGCTCAGGTTTCCTTTTATAAATGTACTATAATCTCAGCAGTTATTATATCTTGTACTTATTTTATGCTTAGAAAAACTATATCAGTTGTTTCAGAGAATCCCAAACATGACTGCTAGATTTCATTAGCCAAATAACATGGATTTTACTAGGTGCTTACCAGTAAGATGACTGAGTAGTTCCACTGAAAGATCAAACAAGACCCAATATTTAATATGCTTCTATTCATAGACTGGTTTTCCCAATCTGCAAGAACAGAAAGTGAGAGTTTTTCATATTGCTGCAATTACTATAATCACTGTTAGAGTTTATATTTTCAAGTACAGCCAGATTATCTCTTCAATTATAACCATTAATTTGAATACAATACATAGTGTCAGCTTTCCAAACTAAAGTGAATGGAATTGTAAACTTCAGGAATTTTCCCAACCAGAAAGACAGGATAGAAATACAACATCAAAATCTGTGAAATTTAATAAGGTTTAGCTTAGTAGGAAATATCTTTTTACCAGGAAGAGGTTTAAAATTGCTTCAGAAAAATAGAAGTGCAGGAGCCACTTCTCATTTAAAAAATATGTCACAGTCAGTAGTCATGAAAAAGATGATTTATTGCAGGATTCTATGCCTAAGTTTTAGGTGTTTAAGTGCAAGTGTATGCTTATGTGCTTTTCCAAATAAAAGTGTATTTAAGCAAGTGCTTGAATTCAGAATTGAACTAATGCCTTGAAGGTCTAAGAGGACACCCCTCAAGCCTGGATTTATCTACCTGCTTTCAACCACTTAGCAGAGACATACCTAAAACAGGAGCCTTGTCATGCTACTCTCTGCTGGGAGATTTATTGAATATAGATGGAGTTTAGGGCAAAGTAGCTTTCACAGTTAAATTCTTAGGTTCAGTGGGATGAATCCAGCTCAATCCTGGACTGAATCTAATCTAAATAAATGGGTTTTTTTTGCTTTCAAGCCACCTCATTAGGAAATGTGGGAGAAGACTGAGTTTACACTACAACATGAAATCACCTAAAAATATGAAAACAGCAGAAAGATGATGTAGTCACCAACAGTTAAATATTTGCCTAGAAAATGAGAAAATGGGAATTAAAAATTCTACCTGAGGGGATTAAAACTTTCTGCTTTTTGTTTCTCAGATTATGGTTTCAGCCACAGCAGTAAGAGTCACGGCAACCCAGGATAAGACCACAACACATTCTTCCTCATGAAGCTATATCATTGTTCAAAGAATTGAATGTTTCTAATTCAAAGAGAAAATAAGGAGATATCTTGTTATTGTGTTGCACCATTAATATAATGGTCATCAACAAAGGAAGTTGTAAGTTGTCATCCTTGCTGGTCGTGCTCATTATGCCTTTTAAAACTTAGTGAGACTTTAATGGAATATTTGTCTGTCTCTAGTAGAAATGGAAGTGCTGGGTGTCCTGACTTGTGCATTCATTGCAATTGTTGCTCACACGTTGTACATTTTTTTTTTAATAGCAACATGTAACAAAAGGATTCGTACCTAACTTAGCTGCCTATAGTTGTACCTGACTTAACTACCTACATATAAAACTAGGAAACTAAAATTCCTCTAAGTAGTAAATGGAAATTTCATGTTTGACCTGGACTTGTAACTTAAATGTTACACCCCTTGTAAATCTGCTCACTGATTATCATATGGGTATCACATGTTAAAGAAATAAGAACTTATCAAAATGCCCCATGTGAATGTTGGCATAGTGCAGCAGTCAGAACCTGTGTCAAACCTGTAGATCTCTGGAAAATTGGGATGTAGCTGGATCAAGTTGAACCAGACCACTCATTCTGTGTCTCTGCAATACGAGTGACAGTCAGACACTGAAAGACAACAAAATTCAGAAAACAACCTTTTTTTTTTTTTACAACAGATGGTTCTGAATGGTTTCCAGTCAGCTAAGGTAATTAGAAACCTAAGAGTCACAGAAACATGTATCTCATCTAAGAGATGATGCAGGAGGAGGGAAAAACCAACAAAGCAATCTGTGACTGATCTGAGACTAAAAAGCTTGCAATATTAGCTGGCAAATCCCTGATAGAAAACAGGTCACAGAAACATGGAGAAAAGCAGGGAGGAATAAAAAAGGATGATCTATAAGATGAACCTAGAAATCATTATTAGCAAAACAGTTGGCATTCAACAGGCAACAAAAGCTTTAACTTAAGAATGAAATTTCCCAAAGACATTTTGGGACATGTCAGGTGGTCTGACACTTTAGTGAGAGGTTTCAAACCTTCAAACCATTGTAAGACAAGGAAGTAAGAATAGGAAAATTGCTGAATGAGCCAAAATATCAACAGCTCATATACAAATGAAAGATCCTCTTACCCTAAAACAGATGATGATGTTTATTGCTCTGGGAGTAAGAAAAAAGAACTACTAGTGTGTATTCATTTGCTAGCCATTTTGATTAAAAAAGAGACAAATCTCTGCCTGTTTAAGTTCTGAAGATTATCTGTCTATCTATCTATCTATCTATCTATCTATCTATCTATCTATCTATCTATCTATAAAATGTGACAACTTTCCCCTGCCTATGAGAGGAGACATATTTGGGAACATGGATAATGCCAAATAGCTTTCAACAAGGTGCCCTAAGAAAAACAGAAGGTATTTGTTCACACTCAACAGTCCCTTTGAGAAATATTGTTTCTGCAGACTACCATTTGGGTTCTTTCCAGCCCCTGAGGGGTTTGACTGAAAAATATAACATTTTTGTTGGTAGGGAGGATACAAAAGACTATAAACATGATGCTTAACTATGAGAAGAAAAAGCTGTATTGCATAACCAGAAGCTTTGGAAAACATGGATTGGCTGAGATAAACCTGAACAAGCAGAAATGTAAGATGTATTAAAATGTAAATGTAAAATGTATTTTCTTCTTTATGTGAAGAAAATAATACATGTGTGTCAGACAGTAAGTGGTAGGTCACATCAGAGTTGAGGCTTTCAACAGCAGACATGTTTTACTAGATGTGAAATTGATACAAAATTATTTGAAAATATGATTCATGTGTACACTCTTAGTCTAACAGCCTAAACTGACTACCTAGGAATGTTACAGTTCAGAGTTATTTAGCAGACATGAGAAATTGAAGCAAAGAAGCTCTGATCCTGAAATATCATGACATGAGGAGCAACATTAAATTCTTAGAAGATACTGCAAATGGGCTATTGACTTTGTCTTCATGTAACAGTGCAGCAGAAACTGGCAACCAGTGTTTCATATGCATCATAGATTCTAATAAAGAGCAAAGACCAGTTATTTATCTGCTCAAATCTTTGGCCTTGATCAATGGTGTAAAAAATTTCATGTTTTTGCTCATGTGAGTGTTCTAGTAGCTTAAATTGCCTGTAAAGTTGTTCTCAAAGCTAGAAAGTAGACCAAAAATACCCACCCTAAAGGGAATATTCTTTCAGTCAAAAATGGCTGACTTGCATAATAATCTGACAATCACCAGCACCCTTTCTAGAGGACTCAACAGAAGAAATGGGATTGACATTCATCCAAAAAAAAAAAGTTTATCCATCTCCTTTTTTGAAAGTGTGCAATCTCTGCTTCACATTGAAAGAAGATCACTGGTGACTTGAGAGTATATAAAAGGCAATTATGGCAAAAGACACATATCCTGTATCACAAAATATGGTTTGGTGTGTGGCTACACTTTGTGAATATAATGCAGTAAGTAGGGGGAAAATGAACATGAACAGAAGTAGTGAAAAGTACAATGTCTGGCAATATTAAGAAGGTGACACCTTAAGAGAGCCACACAGAAACGGTGACATGTTTTCCACCTGTTTGAAAGGGGAAAATTAAGATATCTTGCAGGCAATAATCCTAAAAGTTGAGGCATAAGACATGAAAGTGACAAAACAAGAGCAGTACTATCTTCTGAAAGCAATGATCTTTATTACTTAGAGAGCCTCAGTGAGCCTTAACTGCCTCACAGATCAGCTGAACATCCTCAGCAATTTTAATTATTTGACTGATTACTCATATGTGCAATGATGTTTTAAGTAATGCTGTTTTTCAAGTGATCTTATTCCACACCTTGATTTCTCAGACAACAGGCTTTTAAAAGAATGTGAGTAGGGTACTGTGAAGTGCTCAACATTGTTTGGCAAAGACAGTTAGACCCAAGTACAGAAAAAATGGGTTTATGAAACCTTCAAGTCAGAAATTCAGAGCAATGTTCACCGTGAGTGAATAAAAAAAAATGTATTTGGATCCTTTGGGGATGGCAAAAATCTCCCTTTCAGTCCCTGTAACATCAGCAACATACACTTAGAAAATATTCCATTTTGTGATTTCTAGACTTGGGATGCAGCACCTGCCCAAACACCCTCTGGAGGAACTGAACAGTCTCTAGAATGGCTTTGCACAATGCCCTCTTTTCCAGTAAAACCAACATACAGCCTCAGAACACCCAGCTTCTCCTGTGAATTATGCAGGGTTAGTCTGAGGAATGTGTCTCTCTCATCTGCCTTGTTTTAAAGATTAAGCACTATGCTCTGTTTTGCTTGGGTTCTCTGTATGTGAGGGATATGTGGCAATGGGAACACATCCCAGTAAAGGAAGTGTGTGTGTCAATCAGGAAAGAAGGAATATGATCTCTAAGGGGAAACTTTACCAAAAGCACAAGAGTACGAAATCCTACTTTTTTCTCCTTGTTAACTTTAACTGCATCAGAGCTAAGAGGAAGCTGAGAAATGCAATCAGTTGTTTTGGTATAAACATAATTTTAGCTATAATCATTTTCATTCACTTGGTATCTATCACATTACAGCAATAGGTGTTCTTTGTGAACCAGGTGCTCACACAGGGAGAGGGAGGCAGAAAGTCTTGCAACTCCTAGCTACAGGCACTTTAAGAATAAAAGGCAGAACTTTTCAGATTTTATGCATTCTAAAATCTTCCAGAAACAAACATAGCTAAAACTATATCACCAAAACTTTTACTTTCTCTCAGCATCATTTTACAGATTTCAGTTTGTGGAAATATTTGTCCAAGTTTGGTTCAAGTAGTCCTTCAGAAACTTTTTAAGAGTCTAATGAAATCTTGAGAGGAGGGGGTGGGCAGGCTATTACTCCAATCCCTACTGTTAAAAAACACCTTTTGTGTGGAATTTGTGTGAATCCCTCCCCAGAGGTGCAGAATGCAATAAAGATAAGAAGGACTACACCTTGCAGCACAGATCCGTGGGGCTGTATGAAAGGGGCTGCACAGTTACCAGCTGTCTGCTCTGGTTCCTTTCTGGAGAACAGCTGGAAATGCATTCTCCAGAGATTGCATCTGGCTGGATTCCTCTGCACTCAAATCCCATTGATCTGGTTCTGTGCTAGCCCTCTGTACTTGCAGTTCAAAGAACAGCGAGGTCTGTAAAGAAATTATTGCCATATTGTTCAATCGGCCACAGTGAGCAATATATAGGATTATAATCAGGAACACATTAAGGAAAACAGCTCGGTGGAGATAAGCTGTTTGACTGCATACGCTTTTTGATGAGGGCTTAGTGCCAATCCCAGAATAAAAAAGATTAAATGTTTGTTACCAATTCTTTTGAACTGCTCGCAGAACATGTGGTAAAGCATTTTTGATTCAAATTAAAAGCATCCTAGGATAAAAATAACCCTGTTCTGTTAGACCTTTCCAAGCAAAACCATTTGTAAGCTGATTTATTGTCTTTTCCTTCACCTCCTTCCACCAGCATGATTAACATATGCATTTCTGAATCACATGTAAGCCTGGACAGGTATTTGTCTTGTTACACATCTGTGGAACAAATGGCATTACAAATTGTATACAGAACAGATGTAGATTTTCAAAGTCTCGGCAAATTTCATTTGACTAAGGGCATAGATAAAAGTTTTGTTTATCAAACAATTTTTATTGTTTCTTTCCAGTGGAGACAGTTCTATGAGGAGTAAGCAGGCTGCAGGTGACAATATTGATGCAGACCCCATGGAAGAGCAGGTTTATAATCAGGGAAAATCCTGTAGGAAGGGAAATACTACCAAAGAAAGCAGATATCCACTAATACTCTTATGAAATGCTTATCACTGCATTTTGTCGTGTCTATTTTTTTATATCTGGGAGATATTATTTTTAGAATTCTTTTTTCAGTCTCTAGAAGAGTTTAAACTGGCACCAAGTGTACCAGAGAGACTGGAATTTGACAGATTCATGCTATGTTCATGGAGCCTCCCACATAAAAACAGGTTTATGATGTTACCCCATGTAAATCACCAGGGCTGAGGTAAAGAACTAGATTCACACATCCTGCTACACATAGAAATACCATATTTTACACTGGTTTTGACTTCCATTTTTAGTGAGTTGCCTAAAGATATACAATTGGATAGGTACTGATTGTCTGAACCAGAAAATATATGTAATAACATTAACAGAAATATCCACAACAGACTGTTCAGCTCTGTTGAAGAAACAGAGGTTGGAAAAAAGTCAGGAAATTTGTAACAAGAAGATGGATTTAGGGGGCTAAAAACATAAAGTGATCTTACATTCAGAACATATTTCTTCTTTTGAGAAATCCAGTCTAATAATACTAAATGCTTTTTAAGCACTACTATTTTTACAACATGTGGAACTTCATGGAATTGCTTCAATTCCCATCAATTTGGGATTTAGAGAATTTGTGCGAGGTCTAACATATCATAGGAACACACTTGTACCAAGTGAGGAACAGCCATTTCACATGTGATGCAGTCAGGAGATGGCAGCCTGTTGTGGGGACAGACTTCCAGGAGGTTGCTGACCAAAACTGCCGACGGCTTTTGGCCATGGACATTCCCAGGTGGCATCTTTGTGGAGAGACAGAAATGTCCTTCTGCTTAAGGCAGGCTTCCCAACCTCCATAATAAGCTCTCAGCTGTTCTTCACATATCTCAGACATGTCTCCAGAGCTTCTGCTTCCTAGTTTTGTCCCTGCCATTTTGCATGCAGCCCTCACCCTCTCCTCAAAGGTGACTCACTTTTAGTTTTGACTGTAGCAATGTCAACTCTGAAAGAATCAACTCTTACACATCACTTTCTCAAGGAAAATCCTATTGAATTTGTTGTGAGATTTCACTGAAAAGATGAACTCAAAGGACTGCAGAAACTGACACGTATTTTCTGAAGTCTGCCAATTTTTTTTGAAATCGCTGGTTGAAAGTTGCAGTAGATGACATGAAATTATTTTAAGATGTGAAATAAAATATATGGGACTTAAATTGAGCAGGAGACATTGACATTAGTGAAATATTTACTGTAGTAGATGCTTATGGTAATCATTCTCAGGCTTTAGGCCAAAGTTTGTGTTAATTGCTGGCAGAGCAGTGTCAAACTTGGTAAGGAACTCAAGAGCAACAAAACAGGGTGTATCAGCCTGGCGTCTGGCCTGGGTCCCAAACACAGAGGAGGACTGCTTTGGTAGCAGAATTCAGGAACCAAGACCCATCTTACCACAAGCATCTGTAGTGCCTTGGCCAAGAGGCATTCTGTTGCCTGGAGGTGGGATCCAGATTCTCCATTTCCTGCTTCTGTCTTTTTGAAATAAAGCCTTAGTTACATGCTCCCCAGGTTTACCCACATATTTCCTTTGAAGGCACAATCAACCCATGCTGCAGTTCTTATCAAAAGCCTGTCTGCTGGGAAGTGTTAAGAGAAAAAAAGTCATCCAGACCCACTGATTTGATTTACCTGGCAAACTAGTGTTACTCATGTTTTGGGGGATAGAAAGATATGTAATTTGATTAGAAAGAAATGTGATATTAAAACGTTCACATGCCATATATCCAGTAGGACAGTAAAAGGAATAATGAAAATCAAATTCAACAGCCTGTGTTACTGTGGCTGCAGCATTGCTGCAAGATGATGATAACACAAAAGTTTGGACGTGACTCTTGCAAAAAAGATTTAAAAATAAAAACCAGGAAAAAAAAGAGGAGATTGACTTTTTAAAGAAGGAAAATAAGAACAGAGAAGAGAGCTAGCACTTACCCAAGTGAAGCCCTTCTGAAAATTGCAATTTTAGAATTATAGATTAGAATGGATTTTTTTTTATTTGAAAATTTTTTTAAAGCAAGTGAAGAGTACTTTAGAATAGAGAGTAGAATATTTTTTTTTACTTAAGAATGGCAAAATGTTGTTTAAAAATTAAAATTAA
The DNA here is from genome assembly GCF_037042795.1 of Molothrus aeneus. NCBI lineage: Eukaryota > Metazoa > Chordata > Aves > Passeriformes > Icteridae > Molothrus > Molothrus aeneus. The sequence continues at coordinate 69,315,224 of NC_089647.1, read as the reverse complement.
TTTATTATCTCCAATGCTAAAGCACCAAAAATAAACTTGTAAGTTAATTTTCTTCTTAGATACACAGCAGAAAGTATACATTGAATGTATTGCATAGGGAAAGTCAAATAGTTATTCCTTTTTATAACAAAAAAACCCAAAACAAACAAAACCTATCTGAAAGGTAAATATATTTTTGTGTCCTCTCATTCTTTTTTTCACCTCTGAAATCCTTTCTTTCTGTCCTCATCACCTAGTAAAAATATCCCAGAATAAAATGTATTTCTTCATTCTCAGTTTTAGAATACTTGGCACTACTCCTATTTCTCAGAGAAGCAGCTAAAAAGCAAAATAAAACACCTTCAAAGCAACCACATCACACATTTTTTTCTCTCGGCTTCTAAAGTGGAAGATACATAGCTGCCTACCTGAGGAGCCCGATTATCCATTGCCTTGCTTCTATGCATGCTCACACAAAAATTATCCAAAGGAATTGCAGGCTGGTAGCCAGACACCACTAGTTTGGGTTTCCATTTGGCACCCACTTTGCACCCGCCTTTCCGCAGGAACAAAGAACTATAGATTTGCAACAATAAAGGTGTAACTTCACAAGTGTTTTCTTCACAAATATCACTGTCTCCCAGACTCTCCCTGTGTCTCCACCTTCCCTTCAGCACAGCACTCCTTTGGAGGTGAGTGAGCACACCCCACTCCCCAAGGGACTCTTCCCGCAGGCTCACAAACCGGACCACCTGCGAGGCCAGTGCGGGCATCAAGTGCAGCAGCTGGCTCTGGGGATGGACAATCAGGGTGCTTAAAGACTGATGCTGGCTATCATGCCTCTGGATGCAGCCTGACTTCTATTTACACTAAAGGAGCCTTTGTAACAGGATCTGCTGTCCTTCCAGTGAAAAGCCCTAGCCAAAGGACAGCTTTCGTGAGTGGCAGTCTCCCCAAAGGCCATTGACAGTGAAAGAGAGCTAAGGAAAATGTCTCCTATCCTCATTTCTGTTATCCCACAATGCCAATGGATCTTGCCAGCTGAGAATGAACTGCATTTAGATGGCTGCTATGGAAGTTGTGGACAAGACTAATGGTTGATAAAGCAGATGGTAGGCTTCCTGAACATGGCTTTTATCATATAACACATATTAGACTCCAATAGGTGAGCTTACAGTCCTAACCAGATGGGTAACAAATACTAGAAAAAGCTAGACTACTTGGAAAGCATACTTAGAAGGTTCTGTGAATACTTGGTGAGCTTTTGCCTGAAGAGGTCTCACACTGTGTTATCATTGCTTGATATGCAATTTTTCTCACCAACATTTTCTACCCTTTCCATTCCTTAAGAAAATTTGTAATTCTCATCCAAGCGTCCATAGTGATGTCACTGTGCATGCCGCAGTAACTGCATCTCTTAGTCGAGGTTTCTGCTCTTTTTCATTGCTGCATAAATTGGGTGTACTCCACAAGATTCCATTAACCTTATAGGAGTCAACTATAAAAATTGTTCAGACCCTAAAATAGATGCAGCCATTAAAAGGTGTTTAATCTAAGAAAATAGGGAGCATTTCTGAGCCAAGTTTTTATTATGCTTAGTGTTCCTTTGTGTGTTTAAGATAGCACAACTGTCAAAGGACATGCTTGCAGACAAGGCAGAGGACCTCAGGAGTCCAAGCAGGGAGGTTATTTTCATATACATCCATACAAATTTACTAAATCTATGCTTTGCAAAGGGACACACTTTCAGAACTCTCCTCACAAAAGAGCCTCCATGAAAACCAAGACCACACATGCATGGCTTTGGCCTGGTCTCCCTGTAGCTCCTGCAAAAGCCAGGGCTTAACTTAACCCTCTCCAAAGCAAAGAATGGTGTCTTCAGGGGCACATATCCAAGAAAAGTCTTGGGAGGCAGAGCATTTCTGGGATGGTATGGCATGACTTCCTTCCTGCTTCCTTTTTGCCCCCAAATGCTACAAATTTACTGCAGGCTTTCATCAGCATTGAGCTGATGCCCTGTCATCTCCAGCTCAGATGTTCAAGTTAGTCAGCAAGAAAGAAAAAGCCATGGCCCCTCTTCCTTCCCAGTCCACCATATCCCACCTGCTCTCTGTCCACCTGGCCTCAGCAGATCACTGACTGAGAAGCATCAGTTCAGCTGCACCTGACTCTTTCCCTTGGGTAATCCAAACCATTGCCCAGCATCAAATTAATGAAGGAGATTATGGCAAACTGTTTCTTCATGTTAAGTGCTTGTGGAACATCAGTGGGATATGGTTAATACTGTGCAGCGCAAACTGTAGGAAGTCACTAAAACATGAAGTCCTGAAATAAAATTCTTATTACATGGAACCCAGCTCAAATTATCTGAGTTTTTCCAAAAACAACCTCAAGACAATGTTATTAAGAGAAGACACCCAGAATATCATAAATAAATAATTTCTGAAAATTGTTTGAACAAAAAAGCCCAATGCATCTGCAGGAAGTGGTTCAGATAACTTGGAGAAGCCCCAGTCTCGCTGAGTAGAAGCCTTGGCAAGTTTCAGGATCTTTTCATATTATTGTTGGCAGTCCACTGCCTACAACCCTGATACCTTCAATTTCTGGGGTACCACACTTGAGAAAGTTTTGTTATGGCTAATTAAGCAACAGGCACAGCAAAGCCTGTTTATTCTTTATTTTACAGTAGCATTAATAGGGAAATAAGCATGTGAATTGAAAATACCAATTGGCTCAGCTGTTTCTCATATCTCAAAAAACTGCAAACAGCCTGTTCTCATTTCTCATTGACTTTGTAATTTTTCATTTGAATCAGAGAGTATCTATTCCATATAAGGAATCTAATATATTTAAAGAAATTATTTGCTTGATATAAGTTTCATTTTAATGTATATGCTTTGCAGATGTCATTTTCATGGAATAATTTACCCAGAATTCAAAACAAGTATTAGACTTTCAAAAGACATTCAATATGTTGTTCACATTGTTGATAATAGCACAAATATAAAAATCTAGAATCAAGAGGGAACCTGTGTGATTACTCTGGTGACTATGCAAAGTCTATATATGTATTTACCTTCCAAGCAGATAATTCCATATTACATATGAAAGTCTTGGTTATATCTGAACATAATTTAGTCTAGTCTAAAATGCTCTTTTGCTCTAATGGGAACGATAAGCTGTCATTAAAGCCGACTAGGTCAAACAACTTTTCATAGTAGAGGATGTATGATATGGTAGCTGTTTAATTAAAATATATCCCACTGGTCTCATGAATTTTCTATATTATTATTTGGACAAGGAAAAGAGGCAGATAGAGTATAGCAAATAGACTGCACCAAAAAATGAGTTGTTTGTTCTTATAATTTTGCTTTTATCAGGACCCTCATGCACAAGCTGCACTGGAGCAATTGATGCATTCAGAGGTATAGCAGGCCATATTATGTTTTCCCAGTGTATCATTATTCAGGAAGGTGTTTCACTGTGATTCTCACTGTGTACTGTGGAAATCCTCTAAGACTTCTCAGCCTCATTTCGTTTGTCTACACATTTGCCATTACCAGATAAACTAAGATGCTGCAGTCAAAAAATTGATGAAAAGTTGTGACATGTTGCATTATGAAGGCTTACTGTCCCCTACCATTACTCTCAAATTTAGATGTTCCAGATACATCTATAGTAGAAAATTAAGCATCACTGGTACAGTTTTTTTCCATTTGTATTTCTAAAATATTTTACCTTCAAAGACAGGGTGCCTACATTCACATAATGTGCTAGGAATGGCTATGTCTGCTCCCAAACTATGACAAAAAATTATTTAGTGTAGTCCTAAGTGGAACAGACCAAAATCACACCATAGGCTGTTTAAATAAAAATATTATGGATGACTAAATTCCAGTAGCCAGGCTTGTTCCTTACATTATTTAATTTACCATTAGACAAAAAGCCATCAAAGAATACACCTAACCTAGATGTACAGCTTATCAGTGCAGATGCCTTTACTTGAGCTAATGCCACCTTGTTGCTTCCATTGCTAAAGAGTAAAGTATATACTCCTAAAGGATAATTAATTTCACATAATTTAACTGTCTGTATTAGAGTGAGATTAACCATTTTATTCCCCTCCCTAATGTTAAAGAGGACTCAGGTGACTAGTACAAATGTAGATGTCCACCACAGATCAGGTGGGACCCAGAGAATCCATTTTTACTGCAAGGTCATAGCACTGATTCCTTCTCAGTCTCTCCTTTTCTCTCAAAAGCTTATGCTTGCATTTTGTTTTGGGACAAAAAGCATTGCTTGAAAGTGTTTTCGTTTGTTTTGCTATGCAATTACTAATAATTAAATCTGTCTGGAAGTTACACAAAAGCCCTCTATCTCTGGATTTCCAGTCAGTCTATGCCACAAGATGAGAAGCCAGATATGTTAACTGAGCAACTCAAACCCTTCCAAAGCTGTCAGCTTTCCTGAAAAATACATCACAGACAATTAGGAAAAAGATTAAAGCTCAAGAGGATGTCATTTGATCAATTTCTAACTGATAATGCAAATTCACACAGCATTCAGTGTCATATGACTGCTGGGAATCAACCTGATTCTATTGTTGGGAATTTGCTTTGACTGATCAAACTATTAAGTCTGCATTGTCAGCTCACTTTTTGCAAAGCTCCTCAAACTTGTTCAAACAGCATGAGTAAACTTAATTCATTATTTATCTTGCAGCAAAGAGTGCAGTTTTATGTAACCTTACAAAAAGAGTGATATTTTCTTTCCCCAAAAGCTTCCAAATTGAAGGCAGACAAAAACAAAGTGTCTGGCAAGGAGTAGGAGAATGTAACAGTAGAGATATTTGGATGAACACTGCACTAGATGTACTTACAGTTTTTAATGTGCTGGATTTTGCACTGTGGTATTTCAACTTTACATCTCTGTAAATCTGGTGAAATCCATAGAATTCAATGGAATAAAAACAAAAGAGTTACAATAATCAACCTGTACCTTTAAAGATAAAAATCTACTTACATGTGTGATCTGCGAGGAGATTATCTGCTTTTTCAGAGATATAGAAGGAGTTTAGAGGAGTTGTTCATTCTTGATTTTAAAAAGTGTCAAGCATATACCTGCTAGTATGCACTGTTAAGATGTCCAAAAAATACTCAGGCTGTGTTTTTCCATTAATAAGATTAGTTGAAAGAAGGTCATTAAAGCACAAGACAAAAATATAAGTGATAGTACAATAGCAAAGAGAAAAAAAAGAAAAAAAAAAGAAAAAAAAAAAAAAAAAAACCCCATTTACTCACTATATAAATTCCAAATCAGCTTTTCACCAAATATATAAATGGGATTAATTTCCCCTTGTATTTTTTTCTCACAAGAATGTCATAATACATTTTTCAGTTACTGTTTTAACTACGGGTCAAAATCTGTAAGTTTAAAATTGCCTACTGTTTTGGGCTTTACCTCACAGAACCACTTATGAGGGCTTAATTTTAAGGGATCAAATGCCTCCTGTCCACTAACAACCAGGAATATTACTGATAGTTTCAAAAGAATTGAGAAAGGAATCACACAGACTGGACTTCTCCTTGCAATCCTACTTACAGAGAATGTTCAATTGCTTTCTGAAAAAGAGAAACCATTAGAGGACTAAGGCGCAGTAAAACACAACAGGTTATTTTCATTCTCATCTGTCTAAAAGATGTTCAGGAGGCAAGAAAGGCAGCTTGCTCACAGAGAAGATGGAGCAATAGGCATATAATGATGGAAATTTTACTTTGTTTTGATCTTTATAAAACACTTTCCAGAAGTATATAGATAATACCCAGCAAAGCATAACAGAACCTGGAGTTCAGTGAGAACAACATTTTTAATTTTGAGTCAGGTTCTCACCTGTATTAAACTCTAGATTTGAGGGATGCCTATACCTTTAAGGAAGCCTCAAGCCAAGTAATAGCCCTACTTAGGAATGAAGCATGTTTGAATCTTGTCTCTGTCATATTCATAGAAGGAGCTTTTTACACTTGAGATAAAAGCCTACGTGCACCTGGGATTTACAGCTTGAAATCTACCTGACTTGGAGGTAAGAATGAGATTCTCCTCATTATGCATCTGGAAAGTTTCTTTTCAAGCACATGGCTAGAGGAACAAGTTGTGCTCAGGTTTCTGCAGAGTTGTTTAACAGTTAGGGAACCAGATGTGTAAGACCTTTTCCCTCATTTTCAGAAAAAAACCAGTCCCACAACTCTCACCTCCTTGGGAAATACCTTCACCACCACAGAGCCTTAAGCTGAAAGTTTTCCACTCTGCAGAGCAAAATGGAGCCATTGGGAAAATAAGCAAGAAGAAAGCTGATTCTCTTATTTAGTGATGAGCACAGTGCTCTCAGGAAATAAAAAGATTTTAGATTCTCTTCATCTACACCATGTGTGTTCAGTATTCAAAACACAAAGTTAAAGCAAAAGAACTTCAGACAGTCCAACTCTCCTCATCAGAAGTCTATGGAGTCATTTTCTCCTGGACAACCTTATTCTCTGTCCTAAGTCTGGGCAGTTTAAAGTGGATTCATCACTCCCTGCAGCATAGTGGCTTAAAAACAGTTGAGGAGGACTGGAATAACATCTAGTTGGTGGCTGGGCACAAGTAACGTTGTGAGATTACTTGTGCCCAGCCACAAGTATGGGAGATCAGTATGGGAGCCAATTCTGTTTAAACCCAGTCCTGGGTCCCCAGATTCGGGAAGAACATTGAGGTGCAGGTCCAGAGAAGGGCATCAAAGCTGGTGAAGCGTCTGGAACACAAGTCTTATGAGGACAAACTGAGGGAGCTGAGGTTGTTTAGCCTGGAGAAAAGGATGCTCAGAGGGGAATTTATCACTCTCTACAGCGACCTGAAAGTAGCCAGGTGGGGGGCAGTCTCTTCCCCCTGGAACAAGTGACAGGATGAGAGGAAGTGGCCTCAAGTTGTATCAGAGGAGATTTCAATTGGATATTAGGGAAAAAATTATTCACAGAAAGGTTTACCAAGCGCTGGGAGAGACTGACCAGGAAAATGGTGGAGCCACCATCCCTCGAGACATCTGAAAGATGCATAGATGTGGCACCTGGGGACATGGTTTAGTGGCAGACTTTGCAGAGTTGGGTTAATGGTTGGACTTGATCTTAGAGGTCTTCTCCTACCTAAACAATTCTACAGTTCTAAGATTCCATGACACATATGTGCTTTAAGTTTATTGAGCTTCTTCATCATTTGATGAATTAAAACACATCCAACTCATTATTAGTCCTGCCTACAAGATCTTGCAAGTGGATAGATTAACTTCAACAACATGAGATGAAGACTATCTGAACCTCTCCTGAACAGATTTGGTTTTGCCTATATTTTGTCTGCATTAATCTTAATTGCTGTATATATTCTTAATTTATGTAGTTTACTTTAATTTATTTGCCATAACGCCAATGTGACTGCTTCTGGATGACAAAAAGCACTATTCTCTTTCTCACATTAATTTTTTGTTCTGTCTAAATCCTGTACTCACCATTGAGAACTCACATGTAACTTTGCTTTCACTAAATCTTAGGGAATAATTTTCATAAAGTTCTCCAGACCTACTTTTTTTTGAAACAGAGACTGTCTAGCCTGTGTTTGCTCTGATATTTAATTTAAAATAAATCATAACTGTATTCAAAGATATCTGTTGCAGTTAGAACTTCCATTATCTCTCTACTGTGTGCCAAAACAAAACTGATAAAAGCATTACCTCCTGTTTTTTCTGTGACTTGGAAAGAAAAGTTTGAGCCTTCAGATCCAGCTATATTAGGATGCTATCAATATAAAATACAAATATTTTTCAGACTATTTATGTGAAAGTAAATTTCCCATGATAACAAAATTATAATGATATTTCTATCTCCTAAACCATTAAGGAAACTTGCATGTTTGTATAAATCCAGTCTGGAGTCACATCAGATTTCTGACATAAACTATCACCACCAATAACTATTTTTAGGTTTATTTGGCAGGTGGGTTGCATTTAAATTGTTTTAAATTTGGATTTGCAAAACTTGGTGTTAGTTGCAAAATCAAATATTCTTGTGAGATCTAAATATATATATATATACACACATGAATGGGAGGGATGGGGTGGTTTTTTTGGGTTTTTGAGCGGTTTTTTGGCAAAAAAAAATCCACAACAAAGGTAGGTCTGTAGCATTTTCTGTTTCTACTTACTGGCCTGGCTTGGGTCAGGAATTTTAAAAGTGACTACAGAATGAAAACCAGACAAGAAACTTTATGTCAGCTTTTTTCAAAACCGAAGTACTGACTCATTGGAAACACACTGAGTTTTGCACAGTTGTTTTAGTCAGTTCTTCTTTTCTTTAAATGTGTTTGCCATTCCAGATTTGACAAAGACTCTGTCAGTAGTGCCATCAGGGAAAGGGCTCTCTGGCAGTTTCAACTTTGGTGGTAAAATTAGTAGATAGAGTTTGCTCACAAAATCTGGCACTCGCAAACCTATACTGACCACATGTGATGATTTTTCAGCCAATACCCTTTAGCATGATGAACACAGACTGACTAGGTTTTTTTCCACCATTGTGAAGGCAAGGGGAAAATTCTTGGTGACAAGTGACACAGAAATCTTCAGGACAGATTCCCCCACAATTGTGATTAATGAACTTTAAAGCTCCAAAACTTAAGGCACCATAACAAAACCAGTTGTTCTCTTATGTAACTGGACAATAGGATTTTTGAATAAATTAAGCCTTTAAAGCAACACTTAAGGTTATTTTAAGTGTCGCTTCATTTTGCACACAAAATAACTTGCAAGATTGAGGTTGCTATTACAGCTATTGTTTTTTCATTGCTGCTTTCTAATATTGAGATATTGTATCCATACACACTAAAGATGGAACTCCATGTTTGAATATTTTGAGAGGTCAACCATAAAAATGCAAAAATACATTCAAACAATGTCTAGATTTTCATGGCAATAGAGTTATTGATAATTTTTAACTTGGCTCTAATGCCAGAAGGATGACTGCACTAGAGAAAGGAGGCATTCAGCCCCTGTTGTAACTATATTTAGACTTATTGTTGCTGCTCTACATGAGAAACAAGAGTCCAGCAGAATTTTCCACTGATGCCATTGTATGTTCAGGTAACTATTTTGTCTCCAGACTGCTCCTTTTGAATGCAGTTAGAAGTCCCTACACACTTTGTCAAATATAAAATTAACATCACAACTTGGTTGTGAAATATCACAGAAAATATTAATTGCTGACTTCTTTGTAATCATGATGGTCTTGAAACAATTAAAGGCATAAATAAGTCCAAAGGCTCACAAATACAATATTTTTTTCCTGCCTATTTTCCATAATAACAGATTTTTGCTGTTTCTTAATCATAAGATTTGGTTAATTTTTTTCATGCATTTTTATCCTGGCTTACAGGTAAATGCTTGTGAAACCTAAATTCCTGCAAAATAGCTGGGCCACCTGCATCCAAATAGCAGAACTCCTGGAGGTGATGATTGAGGGGTATGGGAGTACTGCTATCTGTCTCCAACTCCATCCTTAGTTTGGCATGCCTGCTTAAATTCTGTTGCAATGGGATTATTCAGAGTTTAAAATCAAACATGTGCTTAAGTATTTTGGCAAATCATAGTATCATCCATGGAACTCACTCACAGCAGACCTGAAAATATCCAGTTGGACAGTTTCTTAAAGTTTTAGTGTGTGAAAAAATATTGATCCTGTCTGACCTTTTTTTCAATTTGAGTATGCAGGCAAAAATTTTATAGTTTGTCACTTGATGAGAATGCTAAAGATGAGATAAAAATCAACCTCTTTTCCAGCTGCTGGAAAGAGTTAGGTGTTTTGGATTAATCAGTCAAGTGACAGTGTGAAGTGTACAGTAAAAATAATCAATGTTTCTCCAACTGTCTCTTCTTAGCCATCTCTAGCACCTGTGCTGCGCATTAAGAGTTCATTGAGGTCAGATCACTGGCATATTTTTCTGTGGAGAAATACAAATATACTTTTTCTTTTTAACCCCTAAATCCTAATAGCATGGACAGAGAAGAATCCAGCCACAGCAGTCTCCTAATGGCCTCGAGATTTTTTTTTTCTGTTACAGACAACATCTCTATTTTTGTCCATTCAGTGTTATTCAGCCTTTTGAAACACTGAGAGAAAATCTGTTGAAACAAGTGTTTTGTATTTATAAAAAAAAAATTCTAATGGAATTCTAGGAACAAATTGGAAAGGGTTTTCATTAACAATTGGGAAGATAAACATCTGAAACAACATACTTGTCAGCAGGCTGACTTTTATTTTATCTTTGCAAAGACGGGAATATAACCTTTAGAGTACAATACAAAACACAGTCTGGAAACCCAAAGAGAGAGGAAAAGAAAAACCATGTCTGGCTAGCAGATATTCCTTCTTCCATTCACCAATCCTTAACTTTAAAAAGACCACAGAAAGCTTCCTTGTGGAGGGAAGAGGAGGGACAGACACTAATCTCTTCTCTCTTGTTACCAGTGACAGGACCAGAGAGAATGGCCTGAAGTTTTGTCATGGAAGGTTCAGGGTTTTAGGCTGGGTATTAGAAACAAGGTTCTTTACCCAGAGGGTTGTTAAGCACTGGGATGAGCTCCACAAGGAAGTGGCCACAGCATGAAGCCTGTCTGAGTTAAAGAAGTTTTTGGACAATACCCTCAAGCACAAGGGGATCATCCTGTGCAGGGCTAGGAGTTGGACCCAAAGATTCTTGTGGGTCCCTTACAATGCAGAAACTTCTGTACTTGTGTGATTCTGTGACACTGTACCTGCAGTTCATGCCCTTGTGACTCTGCTTACACATCCAATATTTTTTTATTTTCCTCCCCTCCTCTTATCTCCCCTCTCTACCACTCTCTTCCCCTCCCCTCCTCAACTCCAACTTAGTCCTTCAGGCACAAAATCCATAAAAACCCATATACTGACCATTGGTAGCTTTGTAGAGGGACATCGCAGTTAGAAGAGTTAGAAAGGTTGGAATGCCAGTCTATGGTATGGAGTATAAAGGTGGTGGTGAGTATTTGTGGTTGTTGTCTTCTACGAGTGACTTAATGTTATTTTTCTGACTTCTCTATGCTTCTGTCAGGTATCTGTGAAGAAATTTCACCCAACTGACAGCTAAAGTTACATGCACTTTTGGTATAACATTTTTTGGTGTCATCACACATACCAGAAATTATGGAAACTGCCTAGGAGTAGATCCCTTTGTCTTTCCACAGTTATTTATATCTAGACATCAAGTCAGCTCTTCTCAATTTTGTAGACTTAATTTCTGAGCTCGGGTTTTCGACTTTGTATTGAGCACTGTGTGAAAATACATCCTGCAGCCAAATCTTCAAATAAGCTGAAGTCATAAAGAAAATATCAGGCGTAGCAGTGGTGAGGCACAGGAGCGCTGCACACGAGATGAATGCGCGGTGCCCCGGCATGGGGAGCGGCGGTGGGGTGTTCTCAGCGGAGGGCTCAGGCCGCTGAGATCTGCTTCCCTTGGCCCTCGGCCAGGGCCCAGCTTGGCGGAACACGGAGCGCGATGTAAGGCCTGTCTGTTCGGAGGGGCAGCTGAAACGCCCTTGGATTATTCCTAGCAATAGGATACAGGTCGGGCAGTTGTGGATTTTTTTTTTTTCCTTTTTATTTTGTTGTCTATAAGATCCTGGATTGTAAAGAGATCTGTCTTTTTCTGGTGTTTAGGATCGTCATTCAGGAAGTGCAGGGCAGATGCATGATAATGAGAGGCCAATATTAATTAATTAGATTTGCTTCCTTTTCAATCAGGCACTGCATACTTGAATGAGAGTACAATAAAATCAGGCTCTAAGTCATAGATTAAGGATGACTATTTCCTTCTTAGTAGAAAGCACAATTTTCAATCAACTATCCTTGATTTCAAATACAGACCATCCTCTCAGCCATTCACCTTGCATTTAGCAAATTAATTGCACATTTTCTAATTTGAAGTTATCTGAGTTCTTGCCAATTTGTGCTGGGATTACTTCCTGAGCTATAGACAGTTTAGGAGGTTTTTGTTGTTGTTGTTTTAAAACCTGCTGTGCTGGAGGGAAATGAAGTCTTGACTTTGATGTTCTTAGTGCCTTTACAGCTGTAGAGTTGGACCATCTGTGCCTCCTCAGGTTTCCTCAGGGAAGAGCAGTGGGATACAGCCAGAAGCCTCCAGGGATGAGATGTCTCTGGGTGAAAAGTGTGGCTGAGGGGTCTCATAGCCATCAGACCCTGGCTGCCAAGGCATTGCCCGTAAGGGGTATTGGAATTACCTCAAATTGTCCTGGGCTAATTTATAGCTTGCTTTGTTGCCTTGATTGCAAGAGCAACTACATGGTTAATAGCAGGATTTCCCCAATTTTGTTCTCAGGGTAAGATACTCAGCCTCTTTTGAACTTAATTAATAGCCATATGAGAAGGTGTCTCCTCTGTTTTGTGAATTGTCTTTGCTACTGAAAAGAGAGACTAGTGAAGCCTGATTTCCTACATTTTTGTGTCTTGTGTTCCATTCAGTGGAATATCCTTATTTACTTTGCAAATCCTTGACTTTCAGACCTGCTGGAAAGGAAGGGCCATCATTGGTTATGGCTGAACCACATCTGTGTTGGTTATGTGGTTATTGAAGCAAGTGCTTCTCAGTCAGATAGTAGTGGTATCTTGACTTTTGCACATCCATAAGGGAAAGAAAAGAGATCTGTCTGTACATTGTCCATAAATGGGACCCTAACAGGCTCTCCTTCCCAAACAGTTAGTTACTGCTGATTAAACTCATAGGAATTATAACAAAAAGTGGCCAACAAGATTTTACAGTTTTAGGGGGGCTGATAACAAAAAGAAATGGAAGGCTATTCAGGCAATATAATAATGCACACCTTGCTTTTTTGGGAAACAAGGGGGAAAATAGTTCTAAAGCCAGACATTCACATAGTCTGGCCAAAAACTTTTAAAGAAAGCTTTTAATGGACAAAAAGTACTTCAGATTAAAACAAAAACAAAAACAAAAACAAAAACAAAACAAAAACAAAACAAAACCAAAACAAAACAAAAACAAAAACAAAAACAAAAAAGCAGGTTACTTATCATTGTGTCTTCTGACAAGAAAAGAAAAGTGGAAAATTTTAATCAAGTCTTTTTTTTCTTTATACATTATATATCCATTATTTATACATGCAAATATAAATTCTGAATTGCATTTTGTGCAAGTCCATCACAGAATCATTGATAGCATTCAAAACTGAGGTTGGTGTTTTTTAATTGAAGGATTCAACTATCTGCAAGCACAATCTTATGCTATACAAAATTACAGATCTTTCTCTTTAGAAAACAACTTTTTAAAATTGAAAAACAAACTTAATTCATAAAGTGATTGATTTAAAATATACATTTTAAGAAATTTGCTATTACATTTAATTTTTAGGGTTTTTCCTAATAAATAACCTTAGTAACACCTAGTACTTGATTTGGTGCTCACCAAAGGGACACAGTGGCCCTTTTAAATTAAAAGAGCAAAACTTTGTAAGGCCAGAAGGGATCATTAGGCTGATTTATGTTGCACAACTGCATCAGACAGAGTATGGAATTTTAACAAGTGCTTTTGTTATGATGTCCATGACTATAGCCTGAAAGTGTAGCTTTTAGACCTAAACTTGATTTAAGCTCTACAATTGCCACAGGATCCAGAACTTCCTAGAAAGGGTGTGACACAGGTTATTTTCTTCTGCGTCTATTTTGCGACCATGACAAATGCTTTTCTGGAGCGATATGTGCAGAATCTACTTTTTAAATTACCCACTTCACCAGACGTTTTCAAAGCAGATGGCCAAGAAAAGATGAGGTTTTGCAAGAAAGAGTGGGAAACAAGCCAGAAAATGTAGAGCATGAGAAAGGGAGAGACTGTAAAAGATATTGTAGGTTAAGACCCGTGAAGATAAGAGAATCTACAGCAAGAAGGAGGAATACGACCACTTCAGTCACTTTCCACTGTTCTGGGGAAGAACAACTTTTGTAAATCCAATTCAGCAAGCCAGTCCTTTCCACAAGCTTTGCACTGCTGATAAGTAAATACTTGAAGAAGCCCACAAGATCTGAACAACTACATCACCCAGGCAACACTAGGAGTGGGTGAGGCAAATAAGAAACGAGCCATTATTAAAGAATCAGCCTAGTTTATCTGGAACTACAAACTCTGGAATGCACAGATGATACTTTTTTCCATTATATAACTTGTGAGGGGGAATTAACATGATTTTAAAATTATTCAGATCCAAAGATTAAAATAAGTTTGGATTTCTTGAAAATTTCATGTTAATTGTCATAATTTCTAGCTTTAATACCCTTACTTTTGGGATCACCTGGCCACAATTTTATCAATTGATAGTTCCTCATGTCAAAAATGGCATTTTTTAAAAAGAAAAATATTCCAGGCAAGTATGTTAACTGCCTAAATAACCAGGTTGGCTCTGTGACAGCTCATCTACTCTCTGTTTCCTGAGCTGTTGATGTAAGTGCCCATGTGGGTGTAAATCAACTCCGTGCCCCTCCATGATGTTCTGTAGTTCTTCTACAATATGTGGTTATCAAACCAGCATATCTTAGGCGTGCAACTGGAATTTTTTGAAACATGCCATTTTTATTTGTTTACATTTTATCATATAATTTCAAATATCATATTTTAAACTTATAGTTCTAAATGTTTTTAACCACAATAACAAGTTAGTGTCCAGCCCATTTCTAAGACTAGTAGAGTAAATAAAATATTACTAGTTTGGGGGGCGTTTTTTGGCCTTAAAATGATGTTTTAAACTCTCAGGTTCCATTCCATTTTAACCTTACTTTTGATATAGAAATAGAAATATGAGAAACTAGAGAGATGAGAACCAAAGAAAGTGAGCTATATATTAACTGAGTGGGAAATATTCTTCTTTTTTTAATGGCAAAGATTGATGTTCTAGGATAAATCTAAGTTGAAGTAACATAGTCCAAGTAGTGACAATTGCTATTAATTTACCAACCCTATATCCTTTTACAAACAATTCAAATTTTGCTTCTCAGTCTGGATCTCTTTCTATTATAGCTCTGAAGCACTGAGCTCCCTCTTGTGACTAGCACCTGAACATTATTCTGATTTTGAGGCTACAGGTCCTGCACATACTCTTAAGAGAAGCAGAACTATTCAGATACTGGATTCCATCTGATCAGCCCTACTTGCATCTTATAGTGTTCTTTTAAAATGGCAACAGTGGCTATCTGGAAAGAATACAGACTTTATCTTCCCCATTTTTGGTAGCTCACCCTTTGCATAGCTACTTTTTCAAAGTGAAAGAAAATGTGTCTCCTCGAAAGTCTTCATTGCTAATGCTGAATCTGTGTCTTCATAAAAATTATTTGATCACTCCTCAGTGACTTATTATGCAATAAACACAATATAATGACCAGTAATCAAATGAAGACTAAATATAAATTCACCAACCATAGAGCCAGGAAATACAATCCATCATATCTGACAGCAATTTCCTTTCAGAGTTGTAAGGTTGTATTTCTTTATTTACACTCGGTGATGAAGGTATAATGGTTCATTAGCATAGGCACGGCCATTTCTGTATGATCTGTGTTGCCTTTGTATAGCTTATTCCAAGATGGTATTAAGGAATGACATTCACAGCTGTGCAACTATGAATACAGTATGTTCAATAACTGTCAACTTTTGTTTGATAGAGGCATATTGGTAAAAATGTCTTGTATAAAATGACTCTCAGTAGAAGACTGAATATGAGAAAAAGTCTGAAATGTAGAGAACAAGATGAATCCAGGTCAATATGCCCTTCTTTAGCTTTCTGACCTGGAACATGATCTCTTTGAGACTATTTCTTGGTAGATGAGAAAGAATAAGTAACACACCCCCTTTATGTATAAAATTATATGGTCATAGCTGGGAAAAAAACCTGTGAATAATCCAATCTATATGTTTCCAATAATTTCCACATTCCTGAACATAAAAGGATTACATTTTTAATACTTTCAGGTAAAAAGAGAAACAAAAGAACAATTAAAAGATATCTTGCTTAATAGACTTATTTGTATGAACATTCTTCACCTCTTC
The DNA here is from genome assembly GCF_037042795.1 of Molothrus aeneus. NCBI lineage: Eukaryota > Metazoa > Chordata > Aves > Passeriformes > Icteridae > Molothrus > Molothrus aeneus. The sequence continues at coordinate 69,299,087 of NC_089647.1, read as the reverse complement.
TAAGTTCTAATATTAACTAGTACCAAAACCTTCAGACTGCCATTTTTAACATACTCAGTTATGCAACTCCCATCATCTGACAGAGTAAAAATAGGATTAGGTTTACAGTTACTACCATTGCAAAGGGCCTCAAATTTAACATTGGATATAGGCTTCTTATTTTTTCAGACTATTGCAAAATCAATTTTATTACATATAATGTACAGATAGGCACATGTCTCTGTGACCAAGAAAATGTCTTTGTTAATCTTGTTATCCACAGATGCAGTAATATATTTTTCCAGGCAATAGAAAAATACATACCCTGAGCTCTACAGTCCTTACTCATACCAGTCTACTGCTGAAGTGGACTGGAGCTTTGAACAGTGTAGAGTTACAGCTTAATGAATGTTAGTTCTTCTGTATAGGAGAAATTCATATGCTTTCATACTCTCTCAGCTTCATTTCCTTCCAAGGCTCATTAATTTTTAAAAGAGCCAGCTTTCTTACCCTTGCCTCCTAGTAGGTGGTGTTGCACTACCATAAATATAAGGGTATTTATAATTTTAGCTGGAAGAAGAGTATGATAAAGTTCAATTGCACAACCAAAGAGGTTTGGCTAAGTATCCACATCAACTCTATGAAAAAGCTTCAACAGATTTAAGGTGGTCACTGGGTTGCCTAATTTGGCCATATAATGTTTCTTTTATTGGGCAGAAAGCAGCATGATTGTTATTTCTAGGACCCTAGCAATTTGTCTGGACTCAGATGCTGTGCTTGCCACAACCCAATCAAACAGTGAAGAGAGAAATGGTCTTTTTCAGAATTCTAGGTTTATCCCACTGCAACTTAGGGACTCATTCAGCAGAGTGGAGCGTGTAATAAATAATGAATTCATTCTAAGGTGTTCAAATTATCGAATGTGGAGAGGTGGAATGTTGTTGCTAAAGCAGCCAAAGGAGACAAGTGGAAACAGCTGCAAACAGTCACAAATAGCCCAAAAGTCCAGGTCCACAAGCAAAATCTTCAATATCACCTAATCACCTTTCTCTTCAGTTCCTTGTCTTCATAGCAATGTTCTCCTTCTTCAGATTTGGTATTGTTGACACTCCCTTCAAGTCAGTAAAGTCTTTTCCCTTCCATTCAGTCATCTTCTATTTCTTGAGTAGTTCTATGACCTGCTAATATCTAAATTACACATTACTTTATCTTTACAGAGTGAGATGCACCTCCCATTATATGGTGCATCTCCATCCCTTACTTTCTTTGATTTTCTGTTCATTCTTTACCTTCTTAGAGAGACCAAAGAAAATTTAAGAGTGAAGATGAAAAAGTAATAATCTGACTGATAAGTGGAAGACCCTTTAAAACCCACCAAAATCCTGAAAAAAGCTTTTTCTTTCCTTTTCTATTCTACTGCCATGTAAGAATATCTGAGAAATATTTCTCAGGCTCTTGGATTCAGTGTACTTTGTCAAAAGCCTGAATTCTACAAATGCAACTGGTATTAGTGATCACAAGGTCCTCATTAAATAGACTGGCACACTAAACTGAGTTTTGCTTGAGCAAAATTAGAGAAGGATTGCACATTAGCAAGTTGTTCTGTGCTCCTTTGTGAGAATGGTGCTGTAAATGCTTCAGTGTGACACAATACATGGACAACAATATTTCTTGGGCTTGTTAGGTGACCAACTCAAATTTTGCTCACTGAAGAGAATCTCAAAAAATTATACTATCATTTACTCAAAAAACTATACTCTTTCCCTGAGTATAGTTAAGCAAAAAAATATATTTACCAGAGGTTGTTATTCCTTGAAAGATGCCTACTAACTTGTGTGAAGTCAAAGCAAGTTTGATTCAAATTTGAATCCTCATAGCATGGATCATTGCAGCTCTAGGCAACTTTTATGTTGATAAAAGGAAGAAAGGAAGGAAAGTTCTTTGCTTCCCACTGCATTTATACATGTGTTACATGCACAAGACCAATTCTTGTGCCAACAGAGTGGCCTTGAGCCTTTCAAAATATTAGATACAGAACAATTTATTATTGGGCATTTTGAAACTGCTGAATAACTTCAGTCATGGAAAGATTCATGAACATGAGTTGTAAAACTAATTCCTAACAAAGGCCCTGAAAAACAATTGATCATTTGATAGCTAATCCTCAAAGCACCTCCAGTGCATAATTGCTGATTTGTCACCTTGAAGGCCCCATTCACTGTAATTTATAATTTTGATTTTATACATTGTATTCAAACTCCAGGCACCGCACAGCTGTATGGTGGAGATTTGCTAACAAGGAGGTCCAGAAGGTAATCTCTCAGTGTGGTTAATAAAAGTAGAAGAGAATAAAGAGGAATTGGTTGTATCCCCTGTATCAAGTTCATATCGCACAGATACAGGTAATTACAATTTCTATTATGAGGGTGAAAGTTACTGAAAGATGCTTGTGTAGGCAACTTTCACTTCATGCTTCTTTATGCTGCTTCATTCTATAGAAAGGATTTAAATGTCAGTTGAGTGAGAGAGATAATGACACTAATTTAGCATGTGTAAGATTCTTGGAGACAGTCTTTTCAATAAGAAATAGCCATGGATCCAATGAAAAGCAAAATGTTTCTCACTTTGCTTAGAAGACTTTGTCTTAGGCTATCTCTGATGGCTGTCTCATAATATCTCATGGTTTAGTGGATAGAGACCCCACCAGGGAGTTGTGGAGGAAGAAGCAAGCTCCAAACTGAACAGAAGATCAGAATTTAAATACTTTAATGGGTGTGTGAGTGCTCACTGTTAGCAGAAGGCAACTAACAACATCAGTGTTTTTCTTCAGAGTGTCAAACTCTACAGCTGTGACATCCAGACACATTGTTCCCTGTTTCACCTAAGCAGTATCTCCTCAGACAGACCACCTCTTTTTTACAGGATTACAGAGTTAGGAGCTCACAGGCTTTTTTTTTTTTTTCTTTTTGGGCCTCAATCATCCTGTTTGTTTTCCAGGAGCATCCCAGCTCCAGAAATGTCCTCCTCCCCAGGCTTGACCTGCTTGCCTGGGCAGAAGAAGAACAGGTTCAATCACCCCAGCATTGAGGAAGGCATGGTGCCCAGGTCTCTCACTCCCAAGCACTCCTACTGCTGAGTTATTACACAGAGAGTGGGCAGCACCATTTGCAGTGCCTCCTCTGCCTGTGTTGTAGAAGGACACACTAAGCCCTGCTTTACTTTTTTAAAGACTTGAGATAGACAGCTGCCCTCAAGAAAGGACCTAGTGTTTGGCTGGATACATGCTGAATACCATGGCAAAGACATCTTAGCTATAGAAAGGGCTATAATAACTTGAAGTCAATAAGCTTAGACATTTCCTCCTGCAAATGCTATTTTGAAGCATCTATTCCTTACTCCAGATTGTTTAGGAAGCCTAACCCAATGAGTGAACATTTTATTTTCATTCAGAAACCAGGACAAGATTCAGAGATGTTTTAAAGCTCGTTCTCTAATGACACTGAGACTCAGATAATTCCTTAAACACCTGTCTTTATTGAATGTTCCCCTTAGCCCCAAGGGATGTAGGAACAAAAATTCCTCTGGGCCTTTTTTTTTTAATTCCCTTTCCTGTCTGAATGGAATCCATTCTCCTAAAGGAGGACCGGCTTTTTGAAAATCTCATCCATAAAATGCTCATTATTGTGGAAAACTTTGCACAGGCATCGGAGAGAGTTTTCAGTCGTGTAAGCCAAGCCAAACTGACTGTGGCAGGGTTCATTGGGAGCACCACCCCTGAGTATATTTTTCAGTAAGTAGGTAAATTAGCCGCGCACGCATGCACGGCACAACTTCCTTCCGAACATTCAGCTGTCATTAAAACCTCTGCTGCTATTTAAAAACGTCTAAGCTCCTGCGATGGGCAGCTTTCAAGGACTCATAACTCACCCAAATCAAAACCAGTTTTCACAAAACTGCCCCAAGGCTTCTTGATGGAAAAGGTTTCCTTACTGAGTGCCATTGTTTCCAGTTGTTTCATCCTGCTAGGTGTCTAAAAGAGAAAGTCACAAGAATTTGTATTTGTATAAGAACTTTCACTCTCTCATTCAAAAATATAGCACTGAGGATAAGCTTAGCAGGAATAAGAAGGATTAGGCATTTATGTGGATAATGAGAACATCCATGATTACATCAGTGGGGTGAATAGGATGAAAACACTGTGGCGACCAGCCCTCTCCTGGAATCTTTTAACATTTGTTTAAAAATTTTATAGGAGAAAAACTTCTATAATGGTGTAAACAAAGGGAGTGGGTTAATCAGACATGGATTAAATTAAAGTCACCCACCTAAACACATTGATTGTGGAGATTAAAAGCACCATCACCTTTCATCTATCTTGTTTACCTCCCAAGCACCCTCTGGCTTTTGTGTGGCATTTTGGTTTCCATGGCCACTGAAGGTTCCTTCCTATAATCAAAAACGACCTCCTGTTATAAAAGACTCAGAGTCTTTGCTCAGCAGGCCATTTCCCCCTTTTATTATTCTTTTCTCTTGCCTTCAGGGAAAGCTTTGTGTGAGCAGGACAGAGCACTTGGTTGGTTGGCAGTTGACCTCAGCTGCACACAATGAGCTCTGAGTGCTACCTGAAATGTGTGACAAAGAGGGAAGGGTCACTGGCTTAGAGCATTACAAGGGCATGGGCAAGCAACTGTGATGACACTTGCCAAATGTTAGTATTCACCTAATTCAGGAGGGTCCCTGCTGATTGACAGTTCCTCACTCTTCAGCAGCTAAAGACAGAAAATACACAAGTTCATTAATTAATAACCCTGCTAGACTCCAAATATATAAAGGCTAAAAGAAAAAAAAAAAAAAACACAAACCCCAACAAAACAAAACAAAACTAAATAACAAAAACTCCAAACCCACAAAGAAAGCAGCTTGGTAGGAGGCAGCCAGCACAGGATGAAATATGTACAAAGTATACATATATATTTTAAAGAGCACGCCTCACTAGTTTAAAGCCATTTTAATAGCCTACAGGCAAAATTTGTCATGGTATGTAGCTGAGTGCTGTGCTTGCTTAAAATGCTTTTGACAAAGTGAGGAAAGCCTTTAAGCATTTGATGAAGGTAAGTTAGTTAGCAGGGCTTGGAAGCCAGTTTGCAGGTTCCAAGATAATTCCTCGGGATCCAATTAAACTGTTGAATTTTACATTCATTCCATTTTTCTAATGCTTTTAGTTAAGGGGATTTCTCCCATACATAACCTGCTCACACACTCCCCATATTCCCAAACCAATGATTTTAAATACAGTTCTATGTGACTTTTTAGCTGGTTTCACCCTTTGATTGTTGAAGTGTGTTACTCTTTCAAAAAAAAAAAAAAAAAGAAAGCTTTGACCACATTTTTCTTTCCTGGCTCCAGCAACAGGGAGATTTAATGCTGTATATCATAGCTGATTTCAGAGGTTATTTGAGAGTAGCACCCGTGAATAGCTGCTAAACACAGCAAAATGTTGACAATTTCTTATATCAGCTACTTATTGTGCTGCTGAGATGTAAGCTGTAGGATACCACAGAACAGGATGTGAGAGCAGCAGCAAAATTTCTCCTGCATATGGGTACTCATGCCGAGGGAAATCCATCATTATCAGAACTATCAAATTTTCAATAAATACTATTCAAAGATTAGTTTAGCTGGTATTCTAGTGTAAGAATTCTAATTACTAAAAAAAGAAGAAAATGTGGAAGTTCAAGGCATTTCAATAAGTACTATTTTTACATTTTTTTATTATTTTTACATTTAAGCACAGCGGATCCTGTAATGTAATCTTTATACTTCCCAGGACAAGAATGGAAATCTTTTCTGACATTTTCCATCACATTTGTATCTTTCTTTGACACGAGCATTAGTGCTCTTGTCATAACAAAGAACATATTCAGCAGTTGGTCTTAAAAGAAATGGAAATCTGTCTTGCAAGGTGATCTTGAAATCATGAAATATGTCAAAAACTGTGATGTAATATTTTATTATATGTTTTATACTACTTTCCACAGAGTGTGATTTAATAGCTTTTAGCAGAGTTAATTCCATCAAAAATCATGACATAATTAAGACATTTATATGCACTAATCCATCAAAGAACATTTGAAACTCAACACTGTAGCTTGTCTTTGTGCTTGAAACTTTTATAGAGTAAATATACAATACCAACATGACTAGTGAATCTTTCTGCAGTGAATGCTGCAGTTCATATGGGAGCAGGCATTTTCACTCCTCACTTATGCTGAGCATAAATTGGTCTTGTAGCTGAAAACATTTCTCCTGACAGAGGGTATTGAGGACAGAGATTTCTGCCAGGAGCTCCACGCTGCTGTTCATGCAGCTTTCATCTTTGGAATGTTATGTTCAGATCTGCTTTAGATCATAAAAGAGTTGTGAATTTCTCCACACTAGGAGAAATCAGGTGTCAGTATGGCATAAGCAGAATTTAAAGAAAGGATTTCTGTTGTTGAAAAATATTTCATTACCAAAAGAGAGTTGTTTTTCTCTTGATTTATTTTTTTTCAGGATTGAATGACAGTATACAGAAATGTGTGACAAGAATAAGTGAATGGATTAAATTGAAGCATACTGCAATGTGTACTTTCTTTTCCCTACAGAGCAAAGAAAAGACAGAAGAAAGTAAGACCAAAGAGCCATCTTGTTCTAACATGGATAGAATAGCCTAGTCTTAATTATTACATACTAAAATTGTAATGAAGTTCATCATAAAAATTCAGAATATGTCCTTATATAGTGGGCATAAATGAGAGCTGTCACAAACAGTGCAATTACTTAGGAGTCCGCTGCCTTAAATAGCATCCAATTACATTGTCTAAAAGGTCCTCACACAGTAGGGATGATGTTAACCAAAGACCCAGCTACTTTTCTCTTGAAAAGCTACTACTGACATCAGTGGACTTGGAATGCCCTTTAAATAATAATCAGTTACCTATCACCAATAAACATTAGCTAAGTTCTGCTTCTTGCACCTTGTTTCTGGATTCCCTTGTAGTTACATTTTCAAATGTCAGGCAGGTGTTTTTCTTACAAAATAACCAAAATAAACATTCTTGTGAATCCTTTGTTCTAAATTATATTCCCATAGACAGTCACTCTGTCTCCAATGCCTTCCAAACCAGCGAAGCTAAAGTACCTGAATGCAAATTCAGATTTAAAAGGGTAAGGTTATACACATCTGGAGGAAAGGTCATTTAGCAGATTGATTTGGTCACTGAACATTTTCCCTGCTGCCATCTTAAGACTTATACTTCTAATCAATTGCACTCCCTGCTCCATGGCGCCTGGCAATACTGCTCTTCATTCCAATGGCAACAGTTCCCAGTCGGCTTCTCAGGCCGTGCATTGCATGCATTGTGAGCAGAGCTCCTGGCAAGGGGCAGTATTCTTCTTCTATCTCATCTCTGTCATCTTCAAGTCATCTCTTTAAAGGAAATAAACTGCAGGTGTGTATGCTTCCTGCTCCCCTCTTTCCCTTCACTTCTCAGAAAGGTCAATAAATGGGATTAAAATTCCCTCTCTGCACATCAGACTCTCAAAGCGAGGGCAAAGTGCAGATGTGAAAGTCCAAGTGTGCACACAGACACTCACATCCGCCTGCATAGGCATAGCCCCGCATTTGTGGAATGCACCTCTTTACATTTCTGAATATGATAGATGTTGGGAGGGGCCATGAAATCTACTCTCTGCTCCACTGAAAGCAGGATTTAGCAAACAGCACAATGGGATTGCCATCTTGATCCAGGCTTTCAGATCCTATAAATTAAGTATATTAAACAATAAAGCAGATATATCAAACACAAAGCAGATAAGAATATAACTTTAACTGAATTCAAAACAATAAACCAAACATTTTGACAAGCAAACATTTAGCTTTCTACAGTAATTTCAATTAAAGAAAAAAAGAAACCACAACACATTTAAACAAGAATGTGTTTTAAATAAAGAGGAAAGAGAAGAAACATAAAAATATACTGACATTTCACTTTTTGAATGAGATACTCTTTCTCCTCTGTTGGGTAGAATATATGTAGACAAGCATATATTTTTCTTAGAGAAAAAAAATGAGTCCAGAATCAGAGATACATCTTTCAAATTTAATCAACAGTTCCCTTATATATCAAGATTTCCATCAACTTTTAATTTAAAGGTTTACCTCAGGGAGAATTACCTTATTTCACTAAGTTGTGTGATTCCATTAAAATCAATGGGACTGTATGTATTAGTAAAATAGAGTCTGATTAACAATTTTGTTCTAAGTTTGCCCTATTCTATCTTAAGAGCACTATAAGAAATATCTTTTAAATAAATAGTTCCTTTCTGAATCATGATAATGTAGTTTTCAGGAAGAAATTTTATGAGCAGATTTTGAGCTAGAGAACAGAAGATTAAAATATTTTTTCAGAACCAAGACTGGCAAAAATGTAATTTACTTATATGCTTGACAAACTACCTGGCTTATTGACAGAGCAGCCATTTGACAATGTCCAAGTCATGCAGCTGAGGTTCTTGGAATTGTTTGAATAATAAACTAAGAGGAACATCATGGAGGAGATTGACATCAGTCTACTATCAAAGAAATACCCCTTCCAGAAAAGTCTAGGGTAGCACCAAAGCTTTTTCATGGTTTTCAGAAAACACCATACTGAGTTGTTCCTCAAGCAGGAAGCTGTTGAAATGCAGTGTGAATACAAGAAATTGTGGTATAGAAGCTGGCACCATTGGCTTGGATAGTTTTGCAGGACTGAAAGAGGTGATCTAAATCCTGTGCATCCTTGGGTGTATACACAGAGGTATTTGTCATAGAGCCACAAGGTTCTAGAACTACAGTTCAGTTCATGTGGAAACCTTGCTTAACACTCTCAGTACCTAAAAAGTGCAAACTAAGGTAAGGAACTACCATGCTTTACATCTTCCTTTCCTCAGGAAGGGGATCAATATACAGCCATCTCTCAAGCAGCTATCACCTTCATCTCATTTCTCATCAGCAGATGGGAAATGAAAGCCCGATCTGTCAGCACGTGGATAATTTCTTTTCCTTTTGGAACTTTCCTTCCAAGTCTGACATTTCTTGAAGGTATTGATAGGCAGCAGATTTATCTTTCAAGTATTCATTGTCTCTGTAGAAGTGGGATTTATATACTGCATCACTCAGCATCCCTTTGAGATGGCATGCAAAGCACTGGAAGTGGAAACACCTTCATTTACTTCCAGGAAAAAAGTGCGCCAGAAAGATTACTGAAGAGACTGATTATTACTCAGATAAGAGGTTTATGTTTTCCATAATGTTTGTCCAGCTTAAAAGACACAATTTACTCTTTTTTCAGACCATGGTCCTCTCTTGAAAGCTGAAATTCCTGTCTGGCAGAGAAGGCTTCTAGCCATGATGAGGACAAGGTCTTCTTCCCACTGTTTTCTTACAGCAGTATCATTGCCATGCCCACTCCTGGAGAGCCAATCCATAGAGGAAGCACCAGGGAGCTAAGTGGCCTTTTTATGCATCTGAAACTGAGGTTTCAAATCATTCAACTCAGGGCTCTTAGTGTTGATCTTACAAGGTATGAAACATTGAGAGTTATCTGTTTTGTGGAGAAAAATGACATAGACTTTGGGGAGCTAGCCAGGATTCTTTTGTCACTAAACAGGTTTCATGCTGGAATTAGGTACATCTAAAGGCTGAATTTGTCTCCAAGGAATACAATTTATTGTGTCCAAGAATGTTCTATACATGCATAGACTTGAATATCATGTGCAAATTTGATTCTGCATAGAGCAGTACCAACGACTTGAGACTGGCTTCCAAGACAGGAAATAAATCTGCGATAGACAACACAGTCCACTGATTTCTTGTACTACACAATTCAAACAAAAGCTATCCTACCATCCAAACAGAGAATATTCCCTGTCACAATTACTAGTATGAACCTACTGGCTCCTTTTGGGACATCCAATATGGTGATAAACCTATCATCTTCACCAGTCAGTCAGCAATCTGCCCTTGTGAAAAATAAAGGCAAACAGTCTGCAAACCCAAATGGGCTGCATTAGAGCATTGCCAGCAGTTCAAGGGAGGTGATCCTTCCCCTTTATTCTGCACTGGAGAGACACATATGAAGTGTCTCAAAACAGCCTCAAACTTTCTTTGTTTCTAGGTGATTTCATTTTCTACTTGCCTGGGTACAGTGGGCTTCTTCTCAACATCTGCTCCAGTACATATGGACAAAAGGCATCTGTTAGTCTCCCTAATCTAAAGTTTGAGTTCTTTTTCTGGTATTTTTTTTTTTCTCACTACAAATGAAACTTGAAAATGGGCAGAGGAAGTGTATCCTACCAGGCAACCACCCCCATTTCCATTTTTAATTTAGCATATGACGTGCTTAGTTTCATGAAGCTCAGTTTGTCTAGAGGGCATGGGCTCTATCTGTGCTTCATTTGCTCCCCAAACTGGCTAGCCACTTATGTGGGCAGTCCTGCCACAAAATGAACCTCACAGCCAACTGCACATGTGAGAAAGCAAACAGTTGCAAAAAGTTATCTGGGCAGGAAGCAAGTCTTCCCAGAAGATTATAGCTTCACTTTGAGGCAGTTGGTTTCCCTTCTCTCCAGGATTCTAGGTGCTGTTTTGAAGGATTGGTACCAGGGGCTGAATTCCTATCATGCAGAACTGTCTTCTGCATGTGATCTATTTGTGGTATTTTTGAAACAGGCAGAAAGATGGAAATCAGCATCACAGGACATAGTTGAAAGATTTGGTTCACTTCCAAACTCATTGGATGATTCTTTATTTACTACAAAATCTTGCTGCTCCTACACTCTTCATGCCTTTGACTCCCTGATATTTTTTGGGGGGAGATGCAGGAAATTTGATATTAAACTTGGTATAAAGAATATTTAAAAGATTAAATACATTAAATTCAAATACGGTAAGGAATTTGAATTCTCGTGCTATATTTTTAAATTAAATTTTCCAATAAATTCCTTGTAGTAAAATTAGCATGATAATTTACAGACAAGAATCTCTGATGACTGTATAAACTAATTAAATCCTTTTCAAGTGTTTAAATATTGTTATAACAATTTTTCTGGAAGATAATCTGACTTTGATTATTCCAAAGACAAAGAAAACTCAAACCCCTGAGATACAGTCATTTTTAAGTACCACTTGTAATTAGTACTTTACAGGTGAATTTGAAATGTGAGACTTGCAATACATTTTAAAGCAGAATTTCACATTTTCAGGAGTTCTGGCATTGGTGATTCAGATTTCATTGGGATTATCCAAATAACTGATTTTATTAGCCATGTGTTTTCTTGTTTGTGTTAGATAGACTATGCAGCAGAGCTTTTTATTCTTGAACAGCACCTTTGATTATTCTGGTATAAATATGAAACTAAAAAATTAAATCCATCCTAATGAAATGTCTCTTTCTCCAGTTTCACTGTACTGTACAGAAAAGGATGTACATATTCCTTTAAATAAAGGACATTTTATTATTAAGCAACTGCATTTAAAGGAAAACAGCAGTAATCCAAGCAGTAATCCAGTCATTTGACTCCAAAGGCAACTTCTGGCTCTAGATCTTCATTGCAGAGGCCCCTGGTCTCCAGGGTGTAGTCAGTTTTGGTTTTTCATTTTTTTTCTCCCTGGCTTACAGTCACAAAAGAAAAAGAAAAAGAAAAAGAAAAAGGAAAAGAAAAAGAAAAAGAAAAAGAAAAAGAAAAAGAAAAAGAAAAAGAAAAAGAAAAAGAAAAAGAAAAAAGAAAAAGAAAAAGAAAAAGAAAAAGAAAAAGAAAAAGAAAAAGAAAAAGAAAAAGAAAAAGAAAAAGAAAAAGAAAAAGAGAAAAAAGAATTCAAGCTGCTAATTCTAAAAAGTTGTTTATAATCAGAATAATAACAAACTTATGTGTTGTTTGTATTGCAATGGAAAATAAAATATCATGTAAAAATATCAATAAAATATCATCATATTATTTGCAATTTAAGCATCTGTTAAAAAAAGAACTTCTCATGAATCAATCACTTGATAATGGTGAAGACATTCCTGTGTGTCAGCATGAAAGTATGATATGTTTCCAGATGCATTTTCCTTGGGTAAAAGAGAAAAATACAACCATTTCACAGCACTTTGCCTTGCTGGACCAAATTTATCTCTGTTGTAGCCTGGTGATGTCAACAGAGTTACAGTGTGGATGAATACAGGTCATTGTTTGTGAAGTTGGCAGTGAGTGCATGTGTGGGAGGAGAAAAATGAGATCTTCTAACCCATATTTGCAGAAAAAACATGAGTATGAGTTTAGACACATACTCCTATTAAAACTGCACCATAATTTTGCCACTGGAAGTTTCAGGACAAATGGGCTCCAAATGAAACAGAATGAGGGCGTTTCTCCAAGCTATTTCCTGCGTTGCTGTCAGTGCTGCTGCAGGACAGTGTGACCACGTGATGCTGGGCTTGGGATGTAGAACATGGCAACAAGGCTTTTCTTAGTGGTTTCCAGACCATGAATTCCAGCTAAGCTAGGTGTCTGCTTTCTGCCCAGAACTTACCTGGCACTAATTAAAGTTAAGCAAAAAAAAAAAAAAAAAAATTCTACATGGATCTCTTGGGTATGTTTGATGCTTGGTACCCTGGGGAGAAGGTTAAGTGCCACACTGGTTATCAGGTTTTCTTCAGTACAATGATTCTTCTAAGTCCTAAATACTATTTGGAAAAGTATCCAAGTGCAATGCAGAAAGCTACAGCACAAATAGCGTCTTCGTGTTCCGATACTGTGTAACTTAGGCATTTGCTGTGAACCTCAGTGGGTCAAGCTTTCAGGGACTGATCCCAGGTGTGCTAAAGAGCTGTGCCTCCTATGGGAGATCCCACTACCAGGCTACAGAGATGTTCCTTATGACCTGCTTGACTTGTGGACAAATGGGGGATGTGCACTGTTTTTTGCTTTGGGTCTTCATTGCCAAGCCAGAAAGCAACATATTTAACTTCAGAGCAGCAGCTTTGGGAGGCAGAAAAGGTTTCTGGATGGATATCTGCAATGCAAGGCAGACTACAGCAGAACGGGTGTCTGACTGACGCACAGTCAGGCCAAAACTGGTTCCTTCAGGACAACTGAAAGGCTGCTGTCATATCTCCTCCACCCAAGCTTTGTTCCCCATGTTGCCAACTACCACAGTGCTTTGCAGAGCTCCTCACCATGAGCAGCAATCCAGAGCAGAGAGTCCTAGAAAAGGCAAGATTTTCTACAGCTTAGAAGTGAGATCATTGTCTGAACCTGTGTCTGTACACAGGAATGAAAAGAACCACTGGGCCTGGTATTTTGGAAGAAATGTAGCTTTCTCTGTCAATCATTCCTTCAAAATTGAGTCACTTGTATAAAACTGTTGCAAGTTTTGTACCATATCTAATGCTTCATAATAGCCTTTGGCATAAAAAATAAGCATATTGTCCTTACTGCTAGAAAAGGTCAATGAAAATGAAAAATATGCAGATTGGAGGTGGACCTTGATGTGCATTGGTGTATGCTGATACATGCTGGGACAGTTTAAAACTACTCTTCCATTCCTGAATTTATATAAAGAACAAACAAAATAATATGAAAAAGCTCCAGAAATCCAAACATATCTGTTTTATGTGTGCTTCTCAAACTTCTGCCAAGGCAATTTGGATTTCAGGTAGTATGAAATTCCTGTCCACAGGCCAGTAGTAGGAAGTATAAAGAAAAACATTTCCAGCAGGCACACTTACTTTTCACAGCACACACATAGCTTACCTGAACTCTTACCCTGTGTAGCACACCCATCTCCTTCAGTCCCAGGGAAGCATCCCTTGCTTCCTGCTTCCACTTTAGAAACGGTAAACAGTAAATTTGTTTATGGCCTCCATTTTATTAATAGTGGCAATCAGAGGAACTTTTATGGATATGCTTTGTTTGCTTCACCTCTTGCTTTGTCTTCCAAGTTGGAAACCCCCACAGGACACTCATAAATGGACAAATTTACAATCTAGCCTGTGTAAAGTGCCCACAGCAGCATCTCCATCGAAGTTGTCTTTGTGCTCATGCACCAGCTGTGATGCCAGAGGGCACAGGGTCAGAGCAGAGGGCTTCCTCTGGCTTTCTACAAACTGGGATCAGCCAACCTTCATTTATCTGTGGTTAAGGACTTGTTTTGGCTTCTCAGATCATGACTCCACAGAGCTGTTTGGATATTTTTAATCGAAAGACAAAGCACTTCCTCTTCCAAACTTGGTGCCTGCAAGGAGCATAACAAACTAATCATTCAGAATAATTAATTCTGTCAGAAAAATCTCTACAATTCTTACTAACGCTGAGTGTTTTGTAATCCTAATGAAAGGAAAAACCTGTCACTGTGATAATTTTCGATTGACCCATTTTCTTCAGTGGCTGGAGAGAGGGGAATATTGTTTGTTTTTATCTCTAAGGACCATAAGCATGAAAATGATATCCATAAATCTTACATTTCAGCCTTGCATTTCCAACGCAGCCTTCAAAGGAAACATTAGCTACTCCAAAGAGCCAACTAAGATTGTCAGATTGTTAATTTGTATATGCATTGCAGAGTGTCTTTCAGTTACCTGTGACTTTAGTTTCAAAATATTCCCAGGACAGGGAAACATTCATTTTATCCATTTCTAAATGGGAATCTGAGATAGAGAAAATACAAGCAGCTTGCCAAGGCCATGGAGGTAGTCCTTGCAAAGCCAAGGACTGGAATCCAAATTGTGAGTGCTTTAGCCTAGCATTTAAAAGCACACTCTCCCTGTGGGTTTTAATGTAATACAAGAAGTTTAGGATTGAAAAACCATTTCTAAAGCCAGGTTTTATGAGAAAGTGTGGAAAATAAAATATTAGTTTCCTACATTTGCCTAATATTGTAAACACCTAACTGCCAACTTCAGTGAGGAAGCTGCCAAACAAACACAAACAAAACAAGTACCTAAAAGGGAAAATGCCTGAAGTTTTAGAGTTCTTTTTCATACTGTCATGCTTTGAGGTCATCTATTTCTTCTGTATCTGACAGCTGAATGTTAAATGTGGCAGACAGTTGCATTTCTCATTACCGGAGCGAGAATGGTATAGGAAATTTGTTCTTTAATATGCAGCCTTTTATTTCTAGGTCACTAATTTGAATCGATTCCTGATCAATGGTGACTGAAAGGCATTCATATCCGGCAGCTGTTCTGTGGTCTGTGCTAAATGAAGGGACATCTTAGTTATTTCCCAGCAGTAGCCCTCTCTCCCAGCACCAGAACAAGCTGGCAGTTTTCACAGAGATGTTATGGCCTGATTGCACATGGCACTTGCAAATATCCAAAAAGTGATTAACCTATTTTTGCTCTGTTTTGTAAGGCATGTATTTTTTTTTCAAGTAAGCCATATTTTTTTAAGGTAAGCTTTTTAAATATTAAATTGGATCACTTGCTGCTTTTGTGTAAATGCA
Organism: Molothrus aeneus; assembly: GCF_037042795.1. NCBI lineage: Eukaryota > Metazoa > Chordata > Aves > Passeriformes > Icteridae > Molothrus > Molothrus aeneus. Next base: position 69,283,603 of record NC_089647.1, on the reverse strand, counting down.
TTCTGCCTTCAACACAGTGACTGCTGTTGTGATGCTACTGGCAGTGGTCAGAGGATGATTCTTTACGTGCACAATGAGAAGTGCCAAAACAAGCATAGGTAGTCTCTGTGAGTGGGATTCATAGCCTTTAACTTCACTTATCTACATGTCATCTGTTTAGCCCAAATGAATCATCTAGACTGCCACTGTACTCCTTATCTCTCCTTTAAAAAATATATCCACAGAGGCTTTGTACATACCAATCAGAGGTGTTACTTTCTTTCAGAATTCCACCTTAAATCTTAAACGTTTTTTTTACAGTCTGTACTGTAATAGCTGCAGAAACCTTCTATTACAGTACAGAATAAATCAGCTTTGTTTTTAAGGATCCATGCATATTGTCTAACAGATATCATGGTTGAAAAAGACAAGTTTAATTTTTATGCCCATACTTTCCAGGTACCAGATCCTGGTCAGTTGTTGAAGATAATGAAATGCAGGGGAGCTTTTTGCTGGTTTTTTTTCCCAAAACTTCTCCGACCACTCTGACATGACCTCCCAGAAGATTGACATAACATATACAACACACAGTACTTTTTCTCCCAAAATATCTCTGTTTTAAACAATGCCTTCCACAAATTACTTTCTTTCTCTGGCAGTGTGTGGAAGAATAATCATTCACCCACCCAGAAAAAAATTCTAGCCTTTATTACCATCTTTTTTTCCCTTTCTTCAAACATGTTAATACCTGCTGAACAGAAACAACACTAAAAGTCATAATAACTGTCTACTGACACTAGTTCCCCAGTATAATGAGTTGTTGAGTTTTTCTTTTAGCATTTTGATAACAATACTATGTAGCCAAATTGTCTGGTAGCATTAAAACTTGTCAGAGGAAGTGCATAGCTTGGCTGCAAAAATTCACTGAAACTTGGCGTAAAGGATTTTAGACCAGAACCAAGTTTCCTTCACAAAATATTAAATTCTTCTTTCAGATTCTTTCCTTAGTCTAAAAAGCAACTGTAAATGTTTTCAAAGAGAAAAGCTGCAAGCCAGTAAACTATGACATGTCTAACTATGCTTGTGAGAAGAAAAAAGAGGGAATGAAAGTAGAAACTTACAGTGCCTTCAAGATTTCATGTACAAACAAGTTTATGTTTAAGTAGCATTTTAAGGAATTTCATAGGCATTTAGTTCACAGCCTCAAAGTTCATTAAAGATATTACACTTGAAACTTCAACTTCATTATATGTTTTGTGATTTCTATTTTTCTTAAAGCCACATTTTTTACAATCTTGAGGAGTGTAAGGGGAGGTCTATGGTGATTATAAGTCTCTGTAGGTGAACAGAATAATTAAAACAGAGAGAAATATTTTTTGTTTTCCATTATACCCATATAAACGTGGAATCTTTATGCTTAGACTCAACAGAGTTACTCTTTATTTAGTTTTATTTGACCAAGAAGGCTATTACAAATAATTATTTGTATTACAAACGCAAACTGGAACACTTAGTCAGGAATGAGGACCACATTGCTTTAGGCACTGTCCAATGAGAACAAAAAAAGGGAAGATTTCAGGAGTCTGAGTGCTTAAACTAGATGGAATTAGATAGCCTGATGGGAGAGCTGAAGGAAACTACAGCAGCACTTTTTGGGGTCAGGAAACAAAGTAGGTTTGCATGAGTTTGTGGGGATTTCCTCCCATTCCTGAAGGTAGAGAGAAGGATGAAAAACTGAAAATGCTTAGCTGAATACTGGAAAGGGGATGATGGAAACTGATCACAGAATCCTAATGGAGGTAGCTGTCAGCCTTTTAGTACTGATTACAGTGTCATTTAAGTGGAAATAGGGAAAGGTGGTGGATTTGTTGTAGTAAAGAAGGAGAAGAAAGAGACAGAATTATGACAGACTCAGGGCAACAGATGGGGGTAATGATCTTGACAGCAGCAGTCCAAACAGATATGATGAAAGCATGGTTGCAGTTGTCAGGAACAAAAGCAGAGGATACTGCAGTAAGTGAGACACACGGCTGCAACACCAAAACTACTCTGGAGTTTTAGCTATATGGATGAGAAAAAAAGGCCTGTGCTTGTGACACAATGCAGAAAAGAATTAGCAAGACACAAATATATTCTGGAAATGAGACACACCCTGGAGACACACCCTACAGAGAATGTCACTCTCTAGAGCTAAGTGCCAGGAGGTTGGGTTGCTCACTGAGATAAAAAAGAGCCTGTGTAGTGCACTGGAGATGTAGGTGTAATTGCTGCAGCCCTGCAGGTTGTGGAGTGACTGATGAAAAGGAGAGGGAGAGAGAAGGAGACAGTGCAAAGGAAGGGGGAAGAGTAAGACAGAGGTGAGAGTCCCAGCTGGAAGGCAGCTTGTGACACCCTGTTCATACCAGCAGCATTTCACCTCGTGCCCTCAAGCAGACTAGGTGCAGTACCCCTCATCTCATCCACAGCAGTTACATATGCACACAGGGGACAAAATCTTCTCCTCTGTGCTCTGAAACAGAGATAATGAAATGTTTAATTCACTTTAAGACTTTTTTTTTCTTTTTTTTTTTTTAATTTAAGTGTTTCTGGGAGTACCTATATATCCTGAGTATTACTTCCTGGCATAGCATTGGACTTTGTTCAATTTCTTGTACTCTAGCTCCACTGATTTCTATCTCATTGTTGAGACAGCTCATAATTAGCATATTAACCCCTTAAAATTCTTTGGCTCTGATTCAGAGCATATCAATTCATTAAAAATCCAGCATTTTAAAGCATCTGATTTTAACCAGCTCTATCTTTATTGATGGACTATATTTCGTCAAGAAATCAAAAACTCAATGCATTTTAAGTATGCCTAGCATGCTGAAATTTCAGGTTACATTTAGCTAAGTTAATTTGGAATCTGCAGTTCTAGACAGAGTCCTACCAGTCCTACTGTTTTTCTCTCTACTTATCCAGAGATGCTTCCTTTCCTCAAGCGGATTTTAAATATCTATGTTTTGCATTTGAATATAAATGCAGGTGGTTTATGCATATAGAGATACGAGTTTGGCACTCAAACATGTCAAAACAAAATATTTTTAAGCCAGATGCTCATATACACATTTTTCCTGATTCATACAGGAAGAATATTCCTTTAACATCCCTGGCTGGTATCCTTCATGTACACTGATATATATACTGGTGTTCTTAATATATGCTTGTTCCTAAAGAATGAAAAATCTTCCTCTTCCTCATATCTATAAAAGGGCTTTTATTGATTAAAGTCTCATTTGTTCTAATGTTTTAGAGATTTGCAGGTTTTAGTCTTTCACTGATTTTTCAGTTATTCCCTTAGTAAAATCCCTCCTCCTTTTATTTTTTTTTCTTTGCATGTGATAAATCAAGTTACTTTTTCACTCTGGACTCCATTATGGGATCACAGTGGCTATACAAACCACACGGAGTTAAGTAAACAAAGGAATTTTTTCATTTTCTCTTTCATTCAATAAAGTTCCATTTTCTGTCACCCTGCAACCTTTTGACCTGTGTCCTAATGGCACTGATCACTCAAGGGCAAAAGTTCAGCTGTGGGTTAACTCTGTGTGTGTTTGCATCAAGCAGGGAGACACTGGGTTCTTGCTTCTTGTTGTCTCCCCCCAGCCCCACCATCACTCCCCAAACGCCAGCCTCACCCCTGCTGAGCTCTCCCTGCTCCAGACCTCCTTTTGTGAAGAAGGTAAGGAGGGATGGGAGTGAGCTTTCCCCCAGTCTTTTGTTTTTCTTGCAGCTGTCAACAAAAAACACTGGTTTATTTTCCTGCTCTGGGGGTGAGAAGGCAAGAGAGAACTATCCAGCAGGGACACTGCAGTCAGTGCTAACTGCCTACAGCCACTCATGTCAATCACTCTTTCATTCTGCTTTGCCTTTAGGAGTTGCCTCTACTTCTGAGACTGAATATGGACCCTTTCCTTGTCCTCAGCACTGCTGGCACAAATTGTCTCAGGATATTGGCTCCTGCTGTGAATGGGGAGTTCTCTATTATGCACTTTACAGTGTGATTTTTCAAGGCACTCTGAAAGTAAATGATACCTCAGGTGCACCCACCTCTCCCAGTACCCTCCAGTGGGCTTTTCCAGGTGGTCTGGTGACCTACTTTTTTCTTTGCATGTGATAAATCAAGTTACCTACATTTCTATAGATCACTAGAATCATGCAGACTCACACTGCTAGACATTCCCCTCCAAATCACTGACTATGGTATGACATGTTGCCTCTCTTTCTTAAGAATATGGCACTGCCCAATTTCACAGTTCCACCAAGGCACTTCCTCTCAGCCTCCTCTTGGTTGTCAGACCCTGAGTTCTTCAGGCAGCCCCTGCTTTGTCACCAGACTCCAGGTCATCAGCCAGCCAGTGAAGTCACACATACCCAATGCACCTTTTTGAGCAGGTGATTTGCCCAAGAGGTACAGTGTTGAAGAAGCTTGCACCATTTTTGGAGTAGTTTCCTCTCTCCCTGGCAAAGGGTGAGCAGGGTATCACTAAAACCATTTCTGGCTCTGTGGACAAGCAGGAGCAGGACAAACTGTGTGCTGAGTGGCCTAAGACTGTTGGTGCTCTGCAGGGGGGGCAGAAAGTCTTGGGTATACTTGACTTGACTAAAATTGACTAAAACCTTGTCCTTTCCTTAAGGAAATCTTTGGCTTAAAGGTCTGACAGGCTGCTGTAGCAACAGCCCATGGATTTGAAATGGCACAGTCTCAGAATGGCTCAGAGTGAGGGTTGGAAGCAGTGCAGATGGTGCAGTTTCGCCCCATCCCTCCTATGAATGACCACGCTTCACCACTTCCAGAGCATCCCACAGCCCCTAAGAGCAGCAGAAAGGGCACAGGTTGTGGAGGAGCTTTTTTGGAAGGTGGGCAGTTGAACAGCTCATGCCCAAAAGATAGTCCAGGTGGCCCTGTAAATAGTGGAGCTTGGGTGTCTCTCCTTCTGCTGTGGGACTGTGCCTAACCCAGGCAGGTCCCAGAGAACATGGTGGCACCTATCAAAACACCTCTGAGCTGCAATTTCTGCATGCTGCAATCCAGACTTGGAGGAAAAATGGGCAATAGGTAAATGTTTCCTTTTCAAGTGTCCCAGCAGGAATGACTAAGGGCCTTGCCCTGAGGAAACTGAGGTTTGACTTAGACAGTCCAGTTATATAGTCTGAGTTTTAAGCATAGGTGCACTAGTTCCAGTACAATCCTTCATGTGCTGGAGCTAAGCTCAGACATAAATGCTTGCTGCATAGGATAAACTAAGCAGGGTTCTCTCTCAGTGCCCAGAGAAATTTTACATAAGCATTAAAGCTTAGGTGGGATTCAGATTACTCTCTTTTACTCTGGTTTAAAGTGATTTCTAAAGGTCTGTACACAAAATCATTAGAATACACTGAAAAGTTCAGACAGTTATCTTGGTACAAAATTAATAGGGACAAGCTTGAACTGTCAGGAGTAACTAAAGAAACATACAAAGCATTATTTAGTGGGTGGATTTTCAGTGCTGCCCAGTAATATTAAAACACCCCAGTATTCTAATCCCCAGGAATTTACAACAAACAATTAAAATCAACTTAAATTTGAGTATCAGACAATTCATTAATGACCTGGTAAATGGCAAACAGGCTTCATTGATGATGAAAATTGGCATAATGAATAATTATGTACTAATTAGATTTGCATACAAACACAGAAGCCTCATTTGCCAAAATCCACCATACTGTTTAGAGACTGGCACTGATCCCAAGATTGCCTGGCTTTGGGATGCAAGGGCAAGTGCCATCTAAAACAAGACACCATGCCCACCCTATATAGTAGTTTGTCCAGAGTGGTCCTCAGTGCCATGAGTTGCTGAGAGGTTCTTATTACTCATTTCATGTTTTGTTCCAGTTAAAAGTGCCCAAAATAGCCAAGGGAGTGTGTCACAGATGCCAGGGAGGACTTAAGTTATTTATTGCCCTCCTTAGTGAGTGCCATGGAGGCCTATATGGGTGTTTAGAGCTTGGGATGCTGTCAGAGGATTGTTTAGGATAGACTGAGGTCAGCTTGATAGAGTCGTGTTATCTGAAATGAACCCTATTTAGCCACTCCTGAGCTTTGTCACAGTGGCAGCTATCTGAGGCAGTCCAAAACAGAGTCAGGGAATGAAAGAGTAGTTAGGCAATAAGGAAAATCAGGGATCTAGGGCTTGAAGAGAGGACTGTGGGCTCTCTATTGTTTATTGTGGTAGATGTACAATCAGAGAATGCCTCAGTAATGAGGAGAGACATTCAGTTACCCAAGTATTGAGAAGATGATGTTTCAGCTTCTGCAAATATGCCTCTTAGGGTCCAGGTGACTAAAAAAGTCAAACAGATTTAGTCAATACATTTGTACAACTGTCAGATAGGAGACAATGTTAAGATTTTAAAGAAAATTCTTCGTCCCCTTACTCTGACAAAGCTTTTGGGAAAAAAAGCAAAAAATATGTGTACCACAAGACTTAGAAACATTAATGTTGTAAGGCACCTAATACAAAAATTTTATCTGGCAGATATTAGTATATGTGCCTCTGGGAAAAGAAGTGGTGTTTATGTATCTTGTATAACTCTATTTTCTTTTTTTCAATATACATGAGTAAGAATATATATAGCTAGATTAGATATAGATAGATATAGAGTAGATATAGATATAGATGATATAGATATAAAGATAGATATAGATGTAAAGATAGATATATAGATGTAAAGATAGATAGATAGATAGATAGATATACATATCTAGTCCTGCTAAACTCAAGTTAAATTGCATGTTTACTTACTGTAATCCATTTATTCTTGATCTGTTTAGTACATGCTCCAAAGAACATGAAAGCATTTTCCAACAATAATAGATTTTTATAGATGTTGACAGTGTTTAAAAATATTGTTTATAGTTAATATTTCATATTATTGAAACAAAAACAGTAAAAAATTAAGCAAGACCACAAAGTCATAGATGTTTGTAAAACCATTTTTTGTCTGTGAACTCTTTCACAGAAAAGGGTTTCTGTAGCAAAATCCTTTTTCCATTTTATAAAGGATTTACAATCCAATGATAAAATGGGATTAAATACAGAAAGCTGTTATTTATAAATCATTAAATTATTTATAAATTCTTTTAAACATATGTAATTGACTCTGAATATTCACCTAGTTGCGACTTATTTTGTATTCATATATCCTTGCATTCTGGTATCTTTAAAAGTTGGGTTTATGCAACAGCAGGCAAAGAAGGAAAGCTACTCATGGAATCATTTGTCAGAATTTAAAGTAGATTGGATGCAGTGGTTACCAGTAATTAATTGCACAAATGTCATTCTGAAGACTAAAGATAACCATAGCTCACATGCTGCAAATTCCACATGGATGATCTTTTTGTCTTACAGAGGAAAAGCAAGGTAAAGCATCAGTGTATAGTTCAGCACGAAGGAAGGTGACACCACTTGCCTTTCTATGCAGAGGTGAAGCTGAAATCGCCACAGAGGACAGGGGTGACGTGTGTGCTCTGCTTCCACCTCACCCAAGGCCGCATTAGCTTGACTGGGCCCCAATAGCAATGCACAATTCAGTCTGAGTGAGCTTCTCTGGTTTTGCTGCATCTACAGCCCTGAATCTTCTGCAGACTCAGACATGAAAAGCTAACTTGCACACATGCCTGCCCAAACTGCAGACCCCATTCTAATCGCAACATAAACCTACCCTGGAACTGACCTAGAGGACCAGACACTGACTCAAGGTCTAAGGAGACCTGGTTTTCATCACTAAAGAAAATTCATCTTTAAATGATGGGAAGATTTTACTAATAAGCTCTTAGCTCTCAACTAATGTGCTTTTTTGGAGAGCTGTCTGACTGTACCATTGTCTCTTCCTTTTTCATTGTTAATCTGCCAGACCAAGCTGAAGGGAGATGTCTCCAAAGCAGGTTGATTTATGCCAGGGAGACTTTCTGGACTGCTGAAACCAGGGAAGCAATTTGGCACTCAGTTTATACTATTTACAAAGAAAAATGTAAGGCAGTGGGGAGGGAAGGGAGTAGGATGTATCTGAAGAAAGCTAAGAATGGCTAATGATGGCTTGGCAGAACTGTTAATAGCTTGTTTTTCTTATTATTCTGATATCCTATGTTGATAGCCCAGTGGCTTGTTAATTGATTTTTTCCAAAAGAAATTTACACAGGGTTTTTTTCATTATTTGCCATGATTTTGGCTATTTTCATTACCCTATCACCATAAGGTTCTGAGTACTTGCTGTCAGTGACACACATGTGGTTAACACATGAGTATCTCTGAATAGGTCTCTTTAACAGTACCCACGGGATGATTCTTAAAACTGCCTGTCTAAAGCTGTCTCATTTTTACTAGGAAAGGAGGGGTAGTTTGAAGAAGGACACTTGTAAATTGAATATACTGAAGTATGTGATCCAGATGTAATCAAGCATGTTTTATTCAAACCAGGGTTTAGGGTGACCCTTTGGTGGGAAGATATAGTGTACACTAAATGTTGTTACTATGACTGTGAGAGGATTCTCCAACCATCATCCTCAAAAATAAACCTTTCAAAAGAGTGTATTTTTTTTACCCCTTTCCTGTCTCTTTTATATCACAAGGGATGTATCTAAACTGAAGGTAGATGCAGGCCCCTACATCCTGTTTTCCTTGGACTCAAGTTTGATGGATGCACTGGAAGATTTAAAGGTTCATTCCACACTTCTGCAAGTGTTTTTATTTTCCCCCAAAATGTGAGAGTAGAACACAGCCACTTCTGACCCGAATGTGTGTTCCAGAGGTACTGGAGTACATGCATATGGGCCACACTGCCCACCTTGCTTAGCCTTCAGAGGGGGCATCACCCAGGTGACCCAGAGAGACTGGACACCGCCCTAAAGGACTGACTCAGCCATGGAAAGGCTCCAAAAATGGGAAAAAGGAACAGGGACTGTGCCATATTCTGTGACTGGCAATTTGAAACAGCCATCATTGGAAACAACAGTCCAAAGGGCTCACTGCCAACAGCCACATTTTGTTGCCATTTTCAGACCCCTGCAAGTCAGGACAAGGGCAGTTCAGGCATTCTGAGATAGGAGGGCCAAGAATCAAAGCCAATCAGTTTCAAAGTGTAGGAGTGGACTGGAAAGAGTTATGGCATCTTTAAGTGAGGTAAGATTCACTGTAAACCAACAGGTTTTTAGAGAAGACTTCCTCCAATAATCCCTTTATTTCTTCTCTGTTCTGATTGTTATAATCCATCTACCTCTTAACACTAATACCTAAATATAGTGTATTTTCAACAGTGGCAGAGGGGCAAACATAGAGCAATGACTACCAATATCAGAATTTCTCACTCAATTCAAACAATATTGAATTTCTGGAAAGGTCAGGTCTTGACTCACCTAGTGTTGCAGTTGATGCTTTGGGCTTTTTACTGTTTCTTTTAACAATGTCTTCATGATCTTACTAATTTCAAGTAAAGATATGACTCAGACCTGCACTCTCTCTCTCTTTCTCTTTGTGATTGAGGCTTTTAGACTAACTCCCAGACACCCTTTAGCTGTGGACATAACCCTTGTTATGTGTACCAGCTAAACAAAACTAGTTCAAAACTCTGCCCAAGGCAAAGCCAGAAGGCAGGTAATTATTGAAACTTCTCTGCACAGTTTTCCTGTACCTGCAGCAAATAGATAAGCCCTTCACAAGGTTAGACACTGTTTCCCAGGCAATTCAAGTGCACAGATAACAAATTGTCAGTACCCAGCCAACAGATCTCCCAATATCCCTAATTTGCTGAGGATAGAAATGAGACTCCATTTGCCTAATGCATTCTGAAGTTTGATGGAGATAATTCTGCATCCAAACTGTCAGAGGAAAGAAAGTTGGAGCAACAGACCATCTTCTTCCCATAGAAGACATCTATAATGAATACATGTCCTTATCCACTATTTTTTGAATGAGATCTAAGAGATAGTAATCCTGTTGTAACCACACAAACCCAAAACTAAATTCATCCATTTTATTGAGCGCCATAGATTCACTACATCAATAAAGTTGTAATACCTGTCCTCCAATGATTTTATCTTTATTGTTCACAGCTTAATTGTCCCTCTGGAACCAGGATATACAAATGTATTATTAAAATGAGACATCTGGCAGTGGCACTAAATGCCTCTATGTCAGGAATTTACTATCTATTACTTGTAACAGTAAATCTGTTGAGCACATCTGCAGCAGCAGAGAAAATCACATCTGACAGCAATGATACAAAACATTCACAGGAGGTTTGGAAAGGCGCAAGACTGAATGAGTCCAGGCTTTTACAGTCCTTTACGATCTTCACTGAACCTGATCAAGCTGATGAAACCCATTTTATGGCACTTCTCTCAATTTTAAATCAGCCATCATTTCTTGAAGCAGAACAGCAAGAATTCTTTCAAATAAATATGCCTACAATGAGCTTTTTTCACGGCGCATTTTATGAGCTAGAAAATACATAAATGTTTGTGGGCTTTGTGGATTGGAACTTAGCTGCTTTGTCTACCAGAAATAATCTTAGATGCTCACGTGAAAAAACAAACCCAAATAACTCCTAAAAAATATGGCCAAGATGCTACCTCAAAATTATATTCCTTTAAAAGATATTTGAGATGAGAGTTTCCTTAAAAAATGTCCAGTAGAATTCTTGGAATTAAGGAAATGTTAGCTTTTTTTTAATCTTACCTTAGGTTTATGAAAGAAAAAATAATGTCTTGGAGCAAAACTTCATATTTAAAATCCCATTCCAGAAATAAAATAATATGTTTTATTTGATGGGTACACAGTTTTGTTTTGTATAGTCCATATTCCTGAAAGTCTGGTAAAATTGAAGAAATAGAATTTAAAATTAGAAATTCTAAACCTCTTCTGGTCTTTCTGTGCATAAAAATAATTCTGTATAAGGATCAAAGTTATAATATGGAAAAACTAATTTACATCTTCATTTTAAACATGCCAGGTCAGATGAACTTTTCTTCAGATTCAGTGAGGGGGTAAAAGAGATACACTAGTATGAATACCTGCAGGACATCACAATTAATCAATTTAATCTGAACAGCATACATAATGTTTTATGTTATCTGAGGTATGTAGGAACACATAAAGGAAGGGACTTTTAATTCATAAGGCTAAAGAAAAAAATTGACTTCCTGAAAAGAGCATAGGTTTGCTCTGTATTTTGCAGTGGGTTTTTTGTTTTGTTTTTTTTCCCGACATAGCCATAGTTTATCACAGTTATACACTAAGTAGCTATTTGGTGATCTTCTCACCTGATAATTGCTTCCCATGCGTCTGTCTTTGTGTGTCTTCATGTATTTAAAATGGTGCTGTTTGATGAGCAAGCCAGAACAATGGTTTTGTCTGCCAGGACTGATACAAAGGTTTTTTCTACACTTCTAGAATAAGGATATGTTCTGTCATATATTCTGTTGCTTCTCAAAATCAGCAATAGGTATTAATATAGACTCAGAAAATATTTTTTTATTTATATAAGCCTGCTTTGGCAGGAAGTTGTTTTTATTTTTCATGACAGTGAAGAACCAACTCCAATATCAATAAATGTTTTAGTGTCTTAACGTAGCACCCAGGGGAAATAACACTGTATCTCCAAATTCTCTATTTTTTTCTTTCAGCAGACCAGTAATTCCCTATTTGGATGACACATATGATTAGTAAATCATTAAACACCCCTATATATTCTAGATATGGTTTTGCAAGTCACTGGGGGAATACTGCAATTCTTTCTCAAGAAGAGAGCAGAGGCTGTATCTATGCAACAAGAGATAAGTCATACCAAAACATGAAAATATCTGATCAGGAGCGGGGAAGAAAAGCCCCGTGAAGCTGCACAAATGAGCAAAAGAGAGAGAGTTACAGACTGAGGCAAGCACATGCACGTCCTCCTGGCATGAAAGCTGACTGCTCTGCTCCAGCAATGTGCCAGCCTCAGAACAAGCATTGCTCACTTCAATTGCCAGGAGCCACTTCTCAACTGGCAAACATCTGAAGTATGGGAGGTTTTTAGGAATATCAGTTTCAACAAGTAATATTTTACCAGAAATGTAAAATAATAATAATGATAACAATAATAATGATAATAACAACAATAATACAGTTTAGTTAGATAAAATGGAAACAGTATGAACTTATGTACTTCTTGCAGCATACAACTCTTGTTAGAAAAATGCCTTTCTTAGAATTAAGTGCTATTTCCCAGTGGCCTGTACTGTGCCAATAAGTAACATGGCAAGCTGGCAATTGCACTTGCTCTCTCACATTCATGTTCTTTTACCAACAGATATCACGTGAGAATCCAAAATTAATCTCAAATATCTGTACATTCCTGTACTTTTGAACAAAGGGTGTGTGAACTCTTTTAATAATGAGGATTAACATTATTCCTGCTATGATTTATTTCTGCTTTACTCAGGATAACAGCACCATCCCCTGTCCCTTGGACAGAAAAATCATCTCCCATAATAAAGAATGCAGCCTTCTGTCATGTGGAAAGAAGCCATCAGGAAGGACAGGATTACAAACCAGCATAAGGGTTGGAAAGGAAAATTTAAGCAGAATATATTCCATCAAACTGAAAGCTGGCACATGCCCAAGAGGCAACATTTCCACTTGTGTTGTGGGATCTTGAAGAGCAGTCACTGGTCACTGCATTTCTCTTGTATCCCAGCAGAAGGCTGGTCCTTTGAACAGTACTGTGTACCTGGATAGTGGGACATGAGCTCAATATTGACAGAGGGAAGCTTGCCACCTACTGAATCACCACCTGAGTCACCCTGCAGCTAAACCACAGATTACAGAACTGGAAGTGTGTGCTGCTGTGCTGGAATCCATTGGTGACGATGCTACACCAAGGTCTAAGGCAGGGAAACTTCACAGGTTTCAGGTTTTCTGTCTTGTGGTTCCTTGGCACAGGAAACATGAAGTGTACACAACAGGCTATAAAATCCACTTTTAGTATAAACCACAGAGCTTGACGTGCATGAGGCTTGAGAAAATAGTTTCCATTTTGTGTAATAGTGATAGTGTATACAACTTCTACCTGTAAATGTAAAATACAAGCTTGAATTATCTAAACATCCGCCCTTAAGCCTCTCACAGCTGCAAAACCCCTGAAGCAGCCGAAGGAAGAAACATGGCAATGGTTAGCGCTACATTTGAACCACTGGAAAAATAAAGACTGATCCTTATTAAAAACTTAAAACTATTTGAGAGGTTTTTTCCAGGCCATTGAAAATGTTAAGGTGGTGGTGAGTCTTGAGCTCATGTCGGTTTGCTTTCTGCTGCTGCTGCTGCTTTCAATACTGTTGTATGAATCTGACCATTGCTACTTAAAGATTTGCTGCAAATGTTTGCAGAATGAGCTGTAGTTAATCTGGTATGCCAGTGGAAGCACAGACTAAGAGGTAGGATAAACTGTGTCCAGCGTTTACTTTTCCTTTACCTATGTAAAAAGGAAGCACAATATGGTTAAGTAAGGATCCTAATTTCAATGCTCCACACACATTTCAATGTTCCTTCACTTACTCATCCCTTCTTCATCAGTTGACACCAAGCTTCCTCTGTCCCATTGCACAGTGATAAAGGCCTCCAGTAGGATCCCCCCCCAAGCCTCCCCTGTAAGCTCTGTAGCACTCTCTTTGTGTGACACAGAGCTGGTGAAAAGCACATTCTGCCTGGGGCAGGGCAGCAGCAGAGCAGGTGCTCCACTTTGGCTAACAGGCTTGGTCCTCAGCACTCCAGTGGCTCTTGGGAAACACAGCCTGTTTGGGCTGGAGGCTGCAGCCACAGTTGTTCAGGGTATAATCGTACAAGTGCTGGGAGTTAAGTGTCCAGCGTGTCTGCAGAGGGAACGTGCTGCAAGCAAGGGACAAGGACAGCATGTCCCTTAGGGAAGGGTAGCAGGTTCCAGCTATCCCAGGCCAGAGATGGTTCAGGGAACTGGCCCCAGGCCTGGCTTTTGTGAACTCCTTAGACAGACAGGCTTTTATTTGCATGAAAATAGACTTCAGGAAGCCATTAAAATGTAACAAAAAAGTATTTAATGCCCCAGCGCCTACCCGAGCTTATATCAACCTCCTTATTAGACCTTTCTTTTCTTTTTCTTCTCCTCCCCTCCCTTGGCATTGCTCTGCTGCACAAACAGCCCATATGGAAAACAGCAGAGCCTGGAAACACCTAGCTCTCCCTGTCCTCTTTTGCTTTTGGCTTTTGCAGCTGCTGTTTTCTCAGTGTTGTCTTGGGGCAGTTTCCTGTTGCCATAGCTGATAGCCTGCCAGCGCCTGCCTGGGCCTTTCAAGTGTCAACACTGCGAAGTTGGCGGCGATGGCCAAACGCTTGTTAATGAGATATAGCAGCTGGGTAGGGGTGAACCACTGAGATGCATAAAGGCACGCCGCTGGTGCAGGAAGCGATGCCTTTTGAATCCTTTCAGTGCTCTGAAAGCATTCAAATCAAAGAGGGTATGTTGTATTCATTAATAAACCAAAGTTCCCATGCAACTGTGTTAAAGCCAGGAGTTTAACTTTGCTATGGACAGGTGATTTTTTCAACAGTGTTTTACACCGGAAGACAAAGGGCAAGACAAGAAGAGTTTATGTGCTGCCAAAGGCATTACTTCCCTATCTTACAGCCAGACAGAATTGTTAAACTGAGCTAGGTATTTGCCATTTCCTGACAATAAAAGCTTATTTTTTTCCTTTATTTTTTATGCTTCAAAGCTCGCAGCAGTCTGCTTGATCTCCATCTCTCAGGTTTTTTTTAGACCTGTTTCTTAATTTTTTGAAAACTGTGATTAAAAGCTAGAATTAAAAAAAAAAAAAGACAACTTGTTAAAAAAAAAACCCCAAAGAGCCTATAGACAGGATTAATGACCAAAGCTGCTTTCATTCAACTGAAGCAGTCCATGTGATCTGTAGTCTGCATCTGTTTTGCTGTAGGAGAACATAGGAGAGCCCAACAGCTGGGTAAAACAGGCAGAAAGCAAAAAAACAAAAGAAACTAGCATACAGTGCAAAGTTTTAAAGGCAACTTGAGCCAAAGAGCACCTTAAAGATCTTTTTAGCATTTCTTTTTAATTGGGTTGAGACCTTTTTCATTTCCTTTTTTTTTTTTCTTTCTCTCTCTCTCTCTTTTTTTTTTTTTTTTTTGGTAGGCAGGGGCAGCTGGGGAAAAGATTGAATGCTAGGAAAACATGTTTAAAACTGAAACAACCACAGTAGTAATAGTGACAAAATTGCTTTGGAAAAGTTAAACAAAAGAAGTGTTAGGAACAGGAAAGGGCCATATGGCTCGACAGGCCTGCCATTTTCTGGTTTATCTTAATTGTTTCCCTCACTTCTCCTCAAATGAATACAAGTGTCTCAGACTCATTTATATGCTTTCATTTCCCTTTCACAGTAACTTGTTCCAAGGTAATTTAAGCCAAGCTGCTTAAGTGATATTTAGCTATGTGACTGTTTAGAGAACAGCAGTTTAGCTGTAGTCATCAGCCCACCACAGTTACTGTACTTGTTTTTGGAATTTAGTTACACCAATCGACTACCTTCTAAATGGCCCTCTTCAGGGTAAACAAAGTCAGGCAGACCCTGACCCAGAAGCTTCTGTTGGGGGTCAAGAAAAGTCATGCCATTCACCTTCAAAGAACTTAACTTTGGTTCAGGCATATTCTTTCACTCTAAAATTTAATTCCAGTGATATATAAAGGCTTTGTGTGTGTTTGGTTTTCTTCACAGAAATGTAGACATTTAATTTATATTTTTCTGTAAAAAGTTTCATTTTAAGGCAATCATCTATCATATTCTTCTAACTGAAATGACAGATGAAACCTGAATTTCCCTGTAAAACTCCCCAAAAAGATTTTCTACCAGACTCTGTTGTGGGAGACAAAGAGTACTGAGGCTTAAAGGATATTTTTATCTATGAAAAATTGTTCCAGATAGATTTCAAATCAGGCCAGCCTGACGCAGACACCGTGACCATTTTGGCCTAGATTTTATCCATTGTGATTCCTGTGCTGCCTCCCTTGTCACACAGACTTCTGTGACTGCAGAAGGTGTGGAAAGGCATCAAAGGAAGGTGCATTTAGATATCTGGGGATGGTCATGATGTAAGAAAGGACCCTAACTCAGTCAGGAAAGAGAGTCAAAACAAAACACTTCCTATTAATAATAACATCAAGTGTAACCATGGCAAGCTGTTAAGCCTTTAAATAAACATACCATGGCAAGCTGAAGCATAAGTTTCAACCAGCTTGTTAGAACACAGTCCTCTACTATGACAGAAGTTAAGATGTTCTGCATGCACAAAGCCTGTGCCAGGGCATAATCCACATTTTGGCTACTCTGGCTACTCAGGGTAATCAGCAGATTAGTGGAGAAGTGCTGTTAATGGAGGAAGACAGCACTTTTCTCATCTGCAGGATCTTTTCAACCTCAGAAAATGCTGACTTGTAGAATCTGTTCAGAGAACTCTTGTTCAGACACAAGCCAGTAAATTTGCTCATTCTTACACAAGATAATGAATGATTAATAAATGAGTCAATTCAGTGAATGTCTGGGCTGTGCTTCTCCCCATACAGCTTCAAGAAGATAATTGCAGCAGTGGGGACACAGAAAGGAGGGACTGAGTGATAGTGGAGATGATGTTTTAAAAACAATTTCTGCAGGTTCACCCACTTAACATAGAAAAAGTGGGGGAAGGGGGAAGTATTTTCATATCAGCTTTACTGAGTGCTTAAAACAAGCCAGGAATATAAATTTATGCTTTCTTCTTCCACCACAGTAACCCCACAGGTGCGATTTCTAGGTTGCCCAGTCCAGAACTCCTGCCTTAAGCAGAATATTTAAGAGAAAGGAGGTGAAGTAGAAACCAAAATATTCCTAGACCTGTTGATGGTTTTTTTACCTTTTTACTTTTTTTTTTACCTTTTTTACCTTTTTCTGTCTGTTTTTTAAGTGTTCACAAAACTATCAAACCTGTAACTCAGTATCCCTGAAAAGCGGGGGAAAACTTAACAGAGATAATTGCTGATGCTCTCACAGACAATGAGGTTGTCTATTGCAAAGGTAGGGAGGGTATAAACTCTTTCCAGGGACAACCCCCTTAAATAGGAGAAAACATTTTTAAGGTCCTCTAAAAAGAACATCATGAAGCATGGCTACTGTCCTGTGGAATTGCTTGCATTTGCTACACAATTTAATTGATTTTATATGTATATATATCACAGTAAGGGATGGAAGGTGAGGGAAAGCAGGTTTTATACAGCCCCAAAATACTGTCTAATTTTATCATAGCAAACCACTGTGCTTTCTGATAAAACTCAGAATACATCTGTTCCTAAACCTAGGCTTATTTCCTAAGCTTAGCCTTGTCATAATATCTCCAAATCATGGCTTTTTCCATATTAAATGCAATATGCATTTGCACTTCTGAATATACATGGCTTATATCACAGAATAAGCATGAGATTTATGCTCCAAATGCACTGTCATTTCCTTTGGATGCATGAGATTTTCTAAATTGTATACAGACTGTGACTGGTTCGTTCCTTGCTTATGTTAGCCTGGATCCTGTTCTCAGCTTACCCTTTCTAAACTGGAGTGTTGTTTCTGATATCTCTTCTTCATCTCTTTGCTTTATTGGATATTTCCCCTGACTTTAGATACATAACCAGACCACTGTTAAATGCCAACTCCTGAGCATGAGGAAGCACATCTCTTACCCAAATTTGTCCTTGGCAACTTAATGAAAAAGCCACACCTTAATGAAAAAGCTGCACACACACATTCACTGTCTTTCTCCTTTCACTCCAAGGAATGAAAGGACTGTAGCTGCATACGTGCATGTTTATAATGTCCCTGTTTCAGAGAAAGACAGACTGAGCCCCTATTCCTAAATCCCTCCTATATTCCTAAAATAAACTCCTCTGTATCCCTGCAGTTTCCTTCAGCTTGCTCTCCTGCAAGACTTCAGCCCTAATCATTCCCTCAAGGAGCTGAAGACTGAATGTCAGCATGTAAAACAGGCATCTGGGGCATTTCCTCAGGAGAGCAGCACTTGTTTTACACCCCCTTCTCAGAGAGAGCCTGCAATAAGCTGTGTGGAATATGAGAAGGAATTCTGGAGGGGATCCCAACGTTATGTTAGATCTGCCAACCTGACAGGTTCAACAGAAACCTCTGAAATTTCCTATCCCCACTCGGTGACCCGTGGCAAATCTGCATGACAATGTATTGTGTAATTGCAGGAAGCCAGTGCAATATCACTTGGGAACAGGAAGCTTGGGAACTGTTTACAGCCACCACCACCACCAGTGACAAAACCTGTCATTACCTTGTACACTGTTTCTTCAGAAACATGGATGCAATTGCAAAGTCTTATCACTCAGCTTTATGGGGAAGATCTGCTGAAGTAAAAGAATAACATGGGAAGAGCAAAAAAAGAGACTGGGCTTGGTTGATTGCTGTCATGATTACGTTACACAGGTTGAAAGATAGTTTCAGCAATTGCTTATTGTGCATGAGACGACAGAATTGTTTGCCATCAGTTAGGCTTCAGTTAAGTTTACTATTCCTTATCTCTTGTTTAAGGTAGTACTTCAAAGGAGTACTTGCTTCTTGCCCTTTGACTCAAGTGGGCACAGCAGTGGGATGCCATGGGGGGGATGCAGATTTGAGAGCCTTCATGTGCTCCAAACTCTCAGGCTAACAAGAGGTAGGCAATTCTGCCAAGGTTTTGTCTACTAATTTAGATTAACTCATGAATTCATGTGCAGAACTTTCAAAGAGCAAAATTGTACCCACATGACTATGGCTAGCAAGCAAAGAAAGGCATCACCGGACCCCATTAGCTGAGTTTTTGACACATTTTTAGCCAAACAGGGCTTTTAGGGTTCATGCTCATATTCCAGAAATATGTAAACAAAGAAAAACCTGTTTGGAAAGGAAACCTATGAGCTCCCAGGTCTTAAAATCAAACATAGCTTGATAGGCAAGCTGGTTCCCTAAGAAGAAGAAGCTGACTGTAGCTCAACTATATGGAAGCTGTTATGTTCTCTGAAATTTCCACAATCAGGCTGGTGCTTGCCATGAACTTACTTTTCAACACTACTTTTAAAAATCCTGAAGTCTTTGTTGAATGAATATCTGAAGCAGGCAAAATCAGGTCACCAAATGCTATAAACACACAGAGGGTGGGTGATGTATTGACCAAAGACACCTGGGCAGTAGCACCTTCAGATATAGAGATGAGACTGTCCCCAGTAGAAAGCACTGTCACCTCAGAGGTGAAACAGTGGTGATTATGCTAATATCATCTTCTCTTGGGGGAGTAATAGGTTTGCTGGACCTAAAGTGGCTGAGGAGTTTTCAGAAAATAAAAAGATACTAGTAACTATTGCCAGAACTGACAGAGTCACAGATTATTTGGTTTAGTAACCAAGCTCTTCCCTATCATTCCAAACCCTGGGAAATAGATTTGACAAATTTGGTATGAATGCATAAAGTGCTTCTATATCTCAAGTGAGTATGTGGTGGGGGGGAGAGGTATTAGTTCAAATTTTTACTAAACTGTATCATTCTTCTGATATTAGGTTTTGACTTCAGTATAATTTCATTAGGTTTTGACTTAAGTATAATTTAGCCACAGAGAGATAGAGTTTTTATCTAATGTAATGCTGAAATTATTATTTGAATTACAGTAGTAATACCCAGATTATGGGGTACTGTGTTGTGTTCTGATCTACAGAACCAGATAGTAAAAGGCCATTTGTGCTTCAATGAAGAATATAAAAAACTCAAAACATTCAGAGCAGAACATAGGTAACAAGGAATCTGACCAACAGCTGGTCAGAGACAGGAACAAATATTATAGCAGGGTCTCATCTGTCCAAATTTCAAAGATACACAGTGTAAGCTTTTGTGATGGACTATTTCTAGACTCATTTTTGTAACCAAATTTTTTAAAAAAGTTTAAAAGCAGCTCCCAAGAAAAGAAGAAGTAGCTCCAGTCAGTCTCTTTGGTACTCATACTACTCCAGCACTTTTCTACATGGTCTGGTTACTCACAGCCATGTTCAGGATCCTGGAAAAGTTTGCTCAGCTCATGCTACCTCCTTTTCATTTCAGTGACACTGCTTTGGATGTTCAGACTGCCCTTGATAATTGTACACTTGCAATACATAATGGAAACATCTTGTATAGGTGACCCTTTTGCGTTTAACTGCCCAGGATACAGTCAGCTCCAAGGAACGCTGTACACTGCCATTAGTTCCTATGCTATCTCAAGGACTCTTGTGGAGGAGGGTACTACTTGTTCTCAGAAAAGGTATCTGATCTGACCCTAAACAGGTAATTGCTCAAAAAGCAAGAGAGCTCTTCTATTTAATCAAACACTTTTCTAGAGGAAAGGAGAAGCTGAAGGAGCAGAAGAGAAGAAGGGGAGTGAGAATATGCCTAAGAACCTGTTCTAGTGGTTTCAGCCCTTGGTTTAAGTCAATGTCTCCCATCTCCTTGCAAATACCATAGGTATCCAGCCACTGAATTTTAAGTACAGATCTCAAAGGTGCCTGTACAATTCACTCATGTTGTGGAGCTTTTTCTGGTTACAAAGGGTACAAAGAAAGAGAAGGAGAAACTATGTTTCAAAAGATTACATGTTTTAATCACTAACACTTTCTATTGTTCAAGGTTGCACTTTTATTAAGTGAGTGTTTCACTTTCAAGTACATTGAAACAGTATTTGAAATATTTCAAGGGCACTTCTTTTAGCTTCTAACAACTAGACGTTGCTGCCACCACTGGACTATTATTTAGAAGGAACATGAACCAGAGATATTCTGACCTCAGCAGTTTGCTTTAGTTTGCTTTACTGACAAGCACGTAGTTAAGTGTACATTAAATAATGGAATGCTTATTTTTCATCATTGCCATGATTGATTGAGGAAATTAGGGAAAACTCAAGAAATGCTAGCCAAAATTTTCCAGTCTTCCTTTTAGCTGTAGTAGAACTAACAGAAGTACATTACAGTGAAGTTACAGAGAAATATTTTCTCTTTTTCTTTGAGACAATTCTTATTAAATTATTGTCATTATTTTTATCTTCTTACTTATAAACAAAGTAGAAAAACAAATTCCTTGCCCAACATGTTTTGGCATTTAAAAAGACATTAAAAACAATTTAGAATCATAGTATCATTTAGGTCATAAGAGACCTCCAAGATCATCCAGCCCAATCATTAACCTGGAACTGCCATGTTCACCAGTAAGCCACGTCCCTAAGTGCCACATCCACACCACTTTTAAATACCTGCAGGGATGTTGACTAGTGTTCCAATGCTTGACAATCCCTTCAGTTAATAAATTTTTCCTACTACACGATCTGAAACTCCCCTGGTCCAACTTGAGGCCATTTCCTCTCATTCTGTCATTTGCTCCCTAGAAGAAGAGACCAACCCCCACCTTGCTACAACCTCCTTTCAGGGAGTTGTAGAGAGTGATAAGGTCTCCCCAGAGTCTCCTTTCGTCCAGGCTAAACAACCCCAGCTCCTTCAGCTGATCCTCATAAGACTTGTGTTCCAGACCTTTCCCTTCTCTGGACCTGCTCAAGCACTTCAGTGCCTTATTTTAGTGAGAGGGTCCAGACTAAACACAGGATTCAAGGCATGACTGCATCAGTGGGGGGAAACTCACTGCCCTGGCCCTGCTGGCCACACTCATGGCCAGGCCATTGGCCTTCTTGGCCACCTTGGCACACTCTGGCTCATGTTCACCTGCTGTCAAGCAGCACCCCCAGGTCGTTTCCTACTGAGCCCCTTTCCTGTCACTCATCCCTTAGCCTGTAGTGATGCAGGGAGTTGTGACCAAAGTGCAGCACCTGGCACTTTGCCTTGTTAAGCCTCATACAACTGGCCTCAGGACATTGATCCAGTCTTTCCAGATTCCTCTGCAGAACCTTCCTACCCTCCACAGATCAACACTCCCACACAAGCTGGTGTCATTTATGGATTGACTTATCTCCTCATCCAGACCACTGATAAGTTATTAAACAGAACTGGCCCTAGTCCTGATTCTTAGGGACCCCCACCAGTGACCAGCTGCCAGCTGGTGTAACCCCATGCACCATCACTCTTGGGTCCAGACACCCAGCCAGTCTAACCCAGTGAAGAGAGTATCCATTTAAGCCATGAGTAGCCAGGGTTTTTGGGAAAATTCCGTGGAAAAAGGAGTCAAGAGCTTTATAAAAGGCCAGGTAGACAACATTCACAGCCTTTCTCTAATCCACTAAGTGGGACACCTGGTCGTAGAAGGAGATCAGGTTGGTCAAGAAGGACCTCCTTTCCATAAACCCATGTTGGCAGCCCTGGTGACCTGGTTGTCCTGTACGTGCCATGTGATGGTACTCAGTGTGATCTGCTCCATGACCTTAGCCAGCACTGAGGTCAGGCTTACAGGGCTTTAGTTCCTTCCCTGAATTCTCCTTCCAGAATTTCTTGTAATTGGGTGGCACATGCAGTGACTTTCAGTCAAGTGGAACCTCCCTGGTTAGGCAGAGCTGCTGGTGAGTGATGATGGAAAGGGGTTCAGGGAGCCCTCCTGCCAGCTCCTGCAGTACTCTGGTGGATCCCACCTGGCCCTGTAAACCTGCGTGTGTCTAAGTGGTGTAGCAAGTCACTGATCATTTCCCCTTGGATTTATGGGAGCTTCATTCTGTGTCCTGACCCTGTGTTCCAGTACAGGGAGTCAACCACAATGTGTGGGGGGTTTACAGGACTGCTTAAATTGAAGCAGTCCAGACAGCTCTGCTAGTCAATAAAACTCAACCTACTTGTAAACTCCTGTTCACCTGAATTTTTGAGTCAGCTGGCACTACAGATAGCCATCCTATCTCAAACATAATAGCTCCAAAGCACCACAGGAAAATGACACTTTTTAATGGACGGTACAACAACAGCAGATCATCACTATTTTTCACAAGTATTTCTAAATATTTTCTGACTTATTCCATAAATAAATGTCATATCTTTATTATTACTATAACTACTCAAAAATACTGGGGAAAAAAACCTCACTTCTATGTCAAGCAATTCAAATCAAATTTGTGACTAGGCTTTTATTTCGAGTCAGATTCTGTGTGCAGGTTGTTCTCATTGAATTCAACATGGTTCCAAAGAATGAAGCAGAGGACTGAATTTGGCCTCTATCAGCTAGCCCAAATTTGTGATGCGGTTCTGCCTTTCCACTCTATTGGAAAGATACTGTACCGCTTTAGTTTGTGAGTCTGCTTATTATCAGCCTTTGGGAAAGAAAAGATGGTTAAATTTAGATTTCCACAGAATGTTTTGATTTAAGCAAAGGAATTCAGTGACCACCAGCTTGGAACATCCTTCTGGTGTCAGAAGTAAGCAGTAAGCAGATTTGAAAAAGCTGTGCACGTACGCTTGATTGATTGAAGGGGAGAACAAAGAGAATGTCAGGTCTCCAGGTTTAGATGAGGATCAGGTGGTTTCAAGCTGAAAAGAAACAGGGACCTTTGTTTTGTTTTAAGCAAAATTCTGGGAACCTCCCTGGTTCCACATATCCTGCATTGCTCTAAACACTGGAGGAAAAAATATCTACAAAAAAAATCTACTTGTTACACTCTTTTCCTCACTCATTCATTCTGATGGGATTTGAAATCTCCCATCTTTGAACAAACTGCCTCAAAATGATTATTCTTATTTGGCATTAGGTAAATATCAACTGAGTGATACAGTAACATTGGGACAAACACTTTTATAGGGTTGGACATCACAATACTTTGACAGGAAGATCCATATCCTCAAAAGCAATTTATGATTATTTAAATCCTACATGAAATTAAAAAATTATCCTCTAGGAAATAAATAAATAAACAATAGGCAAATAGATAAATAAAAGCATATGTGAAAGCAGTACACTAAAGGAGTCAGAGTCATTGGCAGTGCCATCAGCAAACTCCAGATCTGGGAGGATTACTGCTAGCAGCCAGAGATTCCTCTCTTATTCCTGTCCAAACACTTGGCAGCTCGTGCTGCAGCCTGGCTGAATTTCTTGCCCTGTAGGGTTAGAAGATTCCAGCTTGCTCACACCTCCCACTGCAGGGACTCATGCAGATGGATAGTTGATATTACACTGTGTTTGGCCTTCTGATCATTTTGCTAACATGGAATTAATCTGCCAAGTTTACCTCAGAAAATGCATCAAACAAGGGGGCCAGACACTGAGAAGAAGACTTTGCTCTTTTATAGCCAGGAATGCTGTACCATAGCATGGTCAAGTGAATTATTTTCAATAAATAATGCATTTTTCGGGGAAAAAAAGAAGACTATTTCAACTGAAAGTGATTCTTCAATGTGAATCAGATTTGGCAAATTTGGATTGGTGCAAAAAAAAAATTAAAATTACAAATTGTCTCATCTAAGTCTTTCTGAAAGAAAAGGGTAAAGAGAAGCTACATTTATGAAGGAGATTTGCAAAAATTCACAAATCAGAGGAGGCATATGCCTTACAGGTTTAGATAATATTATCCAACATACGAAGCTAACATTCAAATCTTCCCTTTCCCTCATTCAGTGTGTGAACTTAAAATGTGTCCTCTGACTTAGCAGAGCACATAACCAGCCTAGCAAACACATGGGGTTTTCTGTGGAAAGCTGTTCTGCTTTGCATGACAAATGGGAGCCACCGGGGCTGCAGTCAAACAATGACCTTTCTCTCTCAACTCTCTGCACTATAAACCTCTAGTCTTTTTCTGCCCCCAGTCCATATTTATTTCAAGTGCAGATTTCAGTGGGACAGTAATGTAGGGCCTCTCTCAAGGTTCCTAGTATTTAGTTATTAGAATTTCATTCCCTAGCGGAAAGCCCTGACCCAGAGCCCAGATCTAATGAGCTAGAGGCAAAGTGATTTGAAAGAGGCATGGTGTGCCTCTTTCACCACCAGCTAATGCATTTAACACTAACACTTGTATCTGGAGGGAAGTAAACGATACTCCCTCCGATCTGTGGAAGTTCTTCCACTTTGACTGTCAGCCCAGCTTCCATGGGAGTGGTAGAGGTTTCCTCCATTCAGACATGGCTCATGCAGCTGCACTCAGGTGTCCCCATTGCCTTGAGCTCTGGGTTGTTGCACACAAGGTGGGCACCTCCACGGGCTGTGCTTCTGAATGGAAGAGGATGTGTCTGCTTTGCACTGTGCGGCTCTCCAGACCAGAGCATCATAGGACCAACTCCCAAAAAGGTTGTTCTCCAACTGCTTTTCTGTCATCTTCTCCTTTAATGAGTGAAATCAAAATAGTTGTCTCATTATCCTACCAGTTTTAAAATTGAGGCCAGTGAAATGCACTTTAATGAAAGGGAAATTCACCTTAATGAAAGTGATCCACTTTGAAAGGTGTTTATGACTATTCTACCTCATAAGAAGCTAAATAATTTCATCTCTGAAGGAGAAAGTTTATACTGAAGTCAGCTATAAATAGCAGAGTTGTATTTGACTAAGATACACTGTCTCTGTTCTGTGGCAGGGATTATCTTTGGCTGATACTATCTGTTTTGTGTAAAATAAACCTGATATTACACTGTGCATAGTTTAGGATATCAAATGTCCTCTTTTGTTAGTATTAATGTCATTATCAGGTTCCTCATGCATTTGACATCGGTGGATTTTAAAAAGGAAGTTGCATCTAAGTGTTCCTGTGTGTGGAAAAAAGTAAGAATTATTTCTTCCCCTTTTATATTTATCATATCACAAGTCCTCTTTCTGTCTCCTGTTTTTACTGCCAAACTGTCTAATATTTCATGTATTTTTCCATTCTTCTCCTGGAAAAAAGATCTCAGCTATTCAAAGTTACATTGTCCATTCTACAGTCTTGTTACAACAAGCTGAAATGCTTCACAAAATATTTTTTGATTGTGATCAATTCAGCTCCAGGTTTTGAGATGTTACTTGCCATAAACAGTTTCTCAAAATCCACATCTATTTACTGAGAGCAGCATTTGACATACAAAAACAGAAATCTTTAGGAATATTGGTATATTTCAATGTAAGCTCAAATAAAATCAGGAATAAAATATGGAAATGTGACTCTTTTTAAGGGAGTCTGAGTGCTTGATACCTGAATATGTTTCAGGATTTTGAGAAAAGAGGGAATTCCTGTAAAGATTTTGTGGACATTTTAGAAACAGTTTCATGAGCAGTCCTCCTCCAAAACAAGAAAAATCTGAGGAAACCCATAGGGAACTGATCTGAGTCTTGCGTATCTGCTTATTTCTGTCCCCAGCACCAAAAATTATATACAGATATATATATATAAGTGTGTATGTGTACATCTATTTAAAGCAAAAATACTTGCAAAAATTTGGTTTGGAGCACAGTTAAGTGAATGCTTAAACTAGAACAGAAGTGAAGAATTTGGCCTGTGCTAACCACCTAGCATATGTCAGCTGCTGAAATCTTTGAATCTCATTTCCTCATTTCCAGTGACAATGTTACAGAGCACTATAACTATCTATAGATTTGTGTAATACAGATCTTTATAGAAAGACCATGTGCACTGCCATCAGAGGCTCAAAATTAATCCTATATTACTCCACAGGGTGTCTTTTTTTCAATCCATGACCTCATGCCAGGTGGGAAAATGCTGAAGAAAAATCAGAGGAGATTAATTGCCACATATTACTAGGGATAATCAGGATTCTCACAGGCCTTTCACTAAAATTCATGTGCAAATTTTGGTTTTGGTAGCCTTCCAGCAGCCCTTTCTTGAAAGGAAATACATTTTTATCAAGAAATCAAAGCTGTTCTAAAGGGTTAAATATACACTGTATTTTCTCTAGACTATAGCATAATCTGATACCTCTTTCAGAAATTTAATATCAGGAATTATAAAATTTTACTTGCAAAAGGCATCCTTTTGCTTCTATTTTAATTGGAAAAGTGATAAATGTATTTATTATGAGGCACATCTACTTACAGACTGAAGAGAAATTTTGGAATAATCTATTTGATGGTCTTATGGAGAATAAATGTGCCCACAGAATATTGTCTTTGTATCTGCACCAGAAAAACACCTGCTGATCCATTACAATGAAGAATTAGAGTCTGATCTGGCAAGTCTAGTAAACTAACAAAACATATTTGAGTACCAGAAATAACTAGCTTGGGATTTGAATCCTCTATTTTCCCTTTTTTCTCCTTCTTTGGTTAAAAACTGCTTAAGAAAACCCTGAGAACCTCAGCTGGCTGTTGGCAACTTGATAGCAGGAGAGATCAGTTCTCACTGCCCTCAGTGGTACATATAAAAGTTATTCTGGTTTTTAATCACACTATATATGCCCAGATATGCACATAAATTGTTCAGTGGGCAGTGAGATGAATTGGAAGTTTTTCCTCATGTATTTCCACTCCACACATCCCTCCACAATCCCCTGAGAGCCCCAGCTCTTTGGTCAGCAAAGCAGCAGCATGTGTTGTCCTGCAGCCAGCAGTGTGTGCAAACTGGTCACCTGCAATCCCTTCAAGCATCACAGAGATGAATTAATGGCTTTTCTTTTGACAGCGGCCCTTATTTGGGTGTCTCTTGCCTTCACAGCCCTCACTTTCTGCAAGATGTGTAGGAAGTTTGGGGTCCTGGGTCCTCTGGCTTGTTCATTTTGGTTGTCACATAGCAACCAGTTCAAAAATTGTTACAGAGAAGGAACGAGCAAGACACGAGGACCTGCCCTTCACCATGTGATGGTCTAAGCCTCATTCCTCTCTGAAATTAAACACAATTCATGCACATCTGTGTATATATTTAAGTTAGAGAAAATACTAACCCAGTTATCCCATTTTAAATATACAGATTATAAAAACTCCTGAAGAACAGTTCAAACAGAAAAGCAAGGGATTTTATGTGATACTTTTTTAGCTATTTCACAGCTTAAACAAAGCAGTCATGGCACTTCTCATTTCAGTCACATCAAAGTGTGGCCCCTGCAAAGCATAGATTCAGGCAGTTGAAGACCCTAACTCAAGCTAACAGCAACCTTGTGAAGGGAGGCTAATGCTTGCTATCCAGTTTTACTCTGTGTCTTTAAAGTGTGGCTGCAACAGGCTCAAACCAACACGTGAAATCTGAAGTGTGTTTTGGAACTCTATCAAATGATGTGAAACAATAAACTCCTGAAAGCAGTAATGCCGTTAAAAAATCAGTTTCAGGTACTTTGTCATCCAAGGAGTTAAAGATAGCAATGAATCCAAGCAGGATTTTGCTTTTTGACAACTCTGAAAAAATAACCATAGATTTTTATAGAAATCATAAAACAGTATGATGAACTATTTTTTTAGGTGTTCTTGGACCAACTCTTGCATTGCTGTAACAAAAAATCCTTTAAAAGCAAATAGAAGCTTTTGTAAGGGTACTGCACTGGTCCACAGCCTGTCTTTTAGGAAAAGGCTGATCATTAGTAATAGCTACATTCACAAATTTTCAGCAGAACAGTATTTAGATTCCCATAAAAGATACTCTAAAGAGTGGCAGAAAGTCCCAAGGCTGTAGAATACCTGCTAGTCAGCAAGCCTTGGTTCCCAGCTCTCCCTCTCAAGTGTCCCAGTGTTATGTAACAGGAGAAGGGAATGTTCCTCTCTTTTGGCAAAGGACACTGAACCCAGCAATTTGTCTTGATGGGACTGAGCAGAGCACATGAAACCAAGTGAGTTATTGCAGCCTGCAGTTTCAGGAACTGGTTTAAAGATAGCCTCCAAATTATCAAAATTTACATAAAGAAAGACATCTGACTATGGCCATGAAATACTTCTACCAAGTTTGGAAAGCAAAACTCAAGCAATGAATGGTCTATGTCATAAATGAATTTTTTGGCTGGATGAACAGGCCAGCAAAGAAAGAACATTGAATAAGCAAAGGTTTTAATATTCTGACAATTATAAACAGTCCTTTGTTTTTTCTTTTTCTCTTACATGCACGAGGGTGTCAGCTGGGGAAGCTATATATTCATAAAACATCTGGTGTTCAGCTTGTTGTTATAATCAATCAGTCTTTTTATTTTATTTTTCCAGCGCTGTGGAAAAAAATAAAAGCGCTTCAACTGCTTAGTTAAAGAACCAAATCCTTTTCCTTCTGGATATACAAGGCAGTGGGTTGTGACTCACAGTCAATTATTTGCAAGATTTGTCTTAAAGGAGGGAAGTCCTCATGGCTGGAAAGAACAGTTTCTTGTGGTTTTAATATCTTATGGTAAAAACTGTTGAACAGATCATCTCCAGAGCAATTATTCACTCACAAGGCAGAGAATAGCATTGCTGATTAACTGTTTAAAGGCATTTACAGTGAGTAGTCCTGATTTAGAGAGGCTATATATAGTGGGGAAATGATACTTCAGATTTTATTCCCTACAATTATAAATGTAGTAATAACACAAGCATGCATAGTCATATAAACATAAACACACATAAAAGCTAATTAAGCATACAGAGTAACAACACTTTCACATAACTGCAATGCTTCCTAGCTCCCATCATTTGTAAGAAGGCATCACAACTTCCCCAAATTATTTATACCCTGCCAGCACTAAGTCTGAAGCCTCATTCAGCAGCTAGTTAGCCCATTTGGTAGTGGTTTTTTGCACCTTACAACTAGAGGGGCACATTTGCAAAAGCTTTTTTCAGCCTACCATCCCTGAAAAGGACAGAGAAGGTATTGTCTGTAGGACTGCTGAAAATTGATTCTGTTTCTGAAAGTTTAGTTAGTGACACTGACTTCTATCTGCAGTCTGACCTGTAGTTCTGGTGGCACTCAAGTAGAGAGGGCACACACAACTGCTTAGCACCCACATCCCAACTGTACCTTCACATTCAGAACTTTGGACTCTGAGAAATGTAAAAAGAAATACTGAAAATTAAATTACTTATCAGCTCCTTCGATACGTGCCAGGAAGGTGTTCCATATGTATGTTTGCTTTTACACTTGCACATTGACCTAACTACATGCTTACCATTAATATGCTACACCTGAACCTCTTTTAGGCATCAGAAGGAACCTGATGGAAGACACTTGGGCATCTCATGTGACAACAGATACCCACTCTCAGGTAATTGAATCCTGTTCCAGCTCTTCAATTCCCCACTGAAAGGAAAAGAAGCTTAGTTCTCTAGTTTACATGCAGAAACATTTAATTAGATACCCAAAATTATGTGTCTTAATTTGAGAGTGAACCCCAGTCAGCCAGTGTGATTTCAGCCCTCAGTGGACGTTGCTGACCAATTTTGAAGCTTGTCTCTGTCAGTGACTGAGTGAGCTTAGGAGAGTCAGGTTCCCAGGAATTACAGATGCAAAATGTGATTAGCAGACATTTTTGCAATTGTGTAAATAGGACATAACACATATTTTCACATGTAAAATAAAACTTTAAAACTCAAAAATATCTTTGAGTTCTTTCATCTCTCTTTGAAAGCCTTTTTTTCCCCCCCAAGGTTCATTTCTCATAAACATACTAAAACACCACAAGCAAACAAATAAGATAACTCACTGATGAAATGGCTCTCCCATAAGCACCCTCACTCTGCAGGAAAGCTCACCATGGCTTTGCCGTGTCTACACATTAATGAAAAAATCTTGTGTTTTGTAAATAAGCTCTGCACAGTCTGGTGGAAAAGTGCTTTCTTCCTTGTTTCATCAATAAAGTTACTATGTGACTTTTAAAAAATTCCACTGCACTAGGAAAATTTCTGTTTCCTTTTATGTCCAGATTTAGCAAGTTTTTCAAAGCCCTTCTTATTAAGAAAAGTTGTGGCTGGAAACATGGATAAGTAGCTACAACGATTCCAGAAGCTATAAATATTCAGCTTATGATATTAAAGAAATTATCCTCTCTGAGGTGGGCTTTATTGTCTCCCAGGGCCCACCTGCAGCTAGGTAAGGGCCTCCCAAAGTGAAGTGGATGGCCCTAAATGATCATAGGTGGTTTTTAAAAAATAAACATAAAATTAGTTTCACACCTACTTAGACAGTTTAGAATTTTAATGTGCAAAGTCTGCCAGGGCTTTGCAGCGAAATAAGGCCATGCATTCAAGCTCCCTGAAGCCAATCAGAAAGCCAGGCTGAGTACTACCCATTTTGCAATTAGGAATCACCGCTCCATTCTAGAGCACATCATTAGCAAACAAACTGTTACTTTGATCACATTTTAACGTTTAGACTCTCAAAAAAAAACCCCTAACAATACTTGAAAAAGAGTGTTCTAGCCTCAAAACACCAAGAGATGATATCTGTTTCACACACACAATCTCGCACGTAGCAGGCTTCTCCAAATTTTTCTGAACATGTGCCCCCACCCCCCTCCTCCTTCCTGCTGAGAGGCTCCCTCTAGGTGGATTTTGATACATTAAAAGCTTTACTTGTGACTTCTGGCTGTCTGGTAGCCCTGGCACAGGTCAAAACCTTATACCTGGAGTTGCCAGTCACGTCACAGGTCGGTCAGTCACCTCTGAGGTGTCCTGTCTGGCCACCCACTGTCCCCTGACATTTCCATGGAGCAGCAGCAGACAAGCACTGCCCCCTGAGCTGCACATGCAGCCTGTTCAGCAGGTCCTGCATTTATCTTGGATTTATTCCACATCTCCCAGACACCCCTACCACACATCTCCCATTTGGAAAAGCTCTAGGTATGACTGAGCTCTAGTCAAACCACTCACTGCCTTTAGAGGAGGGATGGAGAGAGGTATGTTTCACTGGTTTAAATCAGCTTTTCTTTATGTCACTCAACACTGGACAGTGCTTTTTCTTACTGGAGGCCTGGTATTCTGAGTGATTTAACTCTACCACCTCTATTTCACCTTTGAAGGAGCATGAGGAGGCAGCCTCAGACTATGCAGGTTTCCTATATTGCCTGTGGATCCCAAATAGGGATCAGCCTTCACTGTGGTTGGCATTTGTTTGCATTTTGATGAAAGGACATTTATGCATCCTAAAAAAGCCTTACCAGTTAACTCTGCACTGTTTTAGATTGTTTTTGCCATTAGCTTACAGTGACTCCTAAGCCCCAAACAATACAAATTTAAGATAGCAGGATATTTCTGTCACTGTTCTTTAGCAGTGCCTTTTGTATTAATGGGTTTCAGTCCCACAGAGTTCCTGCCCAGTACCACATTTTTAAAGCCCTTATAATCAAATTCAATAAAGGTCTACAGTGCCAGAAGTGCACCTTCAGTTAAATCCAGTTAACTTAGCAAAGTACGGGTGTCTTAGGAGGACTCCACCATGGCTAGCATATTATTCATACAGGGAAACAATTTAGGAAATAATATTTCATAATTTAGGGGGAAAAAATTAAAATTCTTGCTCTGCCAGACAGTCTTGGCACTCCCCCATACACCCCCAATTACCATAAGCAAGATAATTCATGACCACTAATAATCTCTCTGGCTTTGTTTTGAAATAAAGCAACAGGTTCTCTGTGACATCAGACTTATGAGCAGTCCTGGGCAGACACAGCTTGGGCATCACTCCCACCAGCCCACCACATCTACAGCCCTTGCACCAGCTGGGAGAAATGCCTTTTGCCCTGTAGACACAGACTCTGAGGACAAAGGTGTCCCTGAAACATTTCCTGTCTTTGTTCCTTATCTGATCCCAGCTACTTGGAGTCTGTAAAACAGAATTATTTCCAGCTTTTCTTTTACTAAGCTTCTGCTGCTGATAACAATAACACCACTTTTATATAATAGCTTATATCCAGGTCTAGGGGGGCTAATTTAACCATCCAGCTCTAGGGCACCTGGTGTGTATGCCCATCCCTGAGCAACACAGTCCTGCTAAACGATGTAACATGCGTCCCTCTTCTCTCAGAGGAGAGGCAAGTGTGCCTTGGAGAGCCCCAGAACACAAACCAAGAACCCTAGGCCTGTATTTCTCTGTACAGACTGAACAAGGAGTCACTGTCAATGCTGTGTGACTCCTTCCCTACTGAAACCCAGGTCATCTCCCATTCTTCCGGAAGAGCACCCACATTCAGAAAGATGGGTATTTTTGCAGCAATGGAATTGTTAGAACATGTACAGCATCAAGACTCTACTCAGGATAAAACATTTGTGAAAGCACCTTCTATTTCATCATAATGATCTAGCTAAAAAGGGAAGGTTTAAATAGAACAGATTAAAGTGCCAGTTGTCCTTTTTAGCTTGCCTACACTAGCAACCACACCATTATAATTTCTGCAGGGGATAGAACAGCATTAGCACTGTAAAGGAAATATAAAATTACTTCAGAAGCTATGATTTTAATTACAGTCAGTGGAATGGGGAAGAGGGCAGAGTAGGAAATAAAAATACAAAGAGAGTATAAATAGCATTGCCTCTTAGGACAGTACTATTTATCTTACTCTGTGTATAAAGTTGCTTTATTTTCTTAACTTCCTGCTTTGGAAAGCAGCCACTAAATTAAAAGGAAATGTGGTTTTGTAATGCTAGGAAGATTTTTTTCTCTAAATTATAAAGCTGGAGAACCCAAAGCAATGACTAATTTAAAAACCAAGCTGGAGAGAGATTTAGCTGATTCCAGATTATTTTAAAGAAAAGGGAAGAAAACAAATAAAGAAGGATTTTATTTCCGAATAAAAAGAATTCAAATTAATAGTGATTATTAGGAACAGTTTCCCTTTCTCACATTTTCATTTTTTGACTGGTTTTGCCTTTTTCACATTCATCAGCAAAGTTATCAGTGAGGCAAATAACACTGAAAAAGATGTCTG
Source organism: Molothrus aeneus (assembly GCF_037042795.1). Taxonomy (NCBI): domain Eukaryota; kingdom Metazoa; phylum Chordata; class Aves; order Passeriformes; family Icteridae; genus Molothrus; species Molothrus aeneus. Next base: position 69,249,781 of record NC_089647.1, on the reverse strand, counting down.
CTCATAATGTAAAGTGCTACTCATTTTCAGTAAGGATCTCAGAATTCCCTAAATAGGTACCTAGAAAAAGAAGCAAAAAAGAAAACAGATTTTGAAATCAATTCCTTAAAGAAAATATATAAACTTGTGATTGATGAATTAATTATGATAGGTTTGTTTAAATGCACAGTGCTGTTGTGGTTGTAGACACCACAGGATAGCCCAGTGGGTCCCTGGCTTCCATGCCAGAAGAAAATTCCCCATGCACCCTGGGCTGTGTTTCCCAGCACCAAATGGACAGGTTTGGTACCTCAGGGCACCTCAAATAGCTCCAAATGCCTTTGTTTGAAACTGGATCTCTCCACAGGGTCATCATTTCCCATCCTTATTTTTGAAAGCACTTCTTAACTTCTCTCTTGAAATCCAGTACTCTATTTGTACCTTGGGCCCATTCAGCACACAATATTCTAGTGTTAGGATAGCACAAGTAACAGCTGTGTCTCTGCTGATAAATCAAAAGCCCATTGACACTGATTGGTGTGGGCCCTCCTGAGGAAATTTGTCTTGGAGACAGGTAGTTGGAGCAATCCAAAGCACAGTCGAAGAGGGAGCTGTTTAACAGGATGGAGCATCACCTGTCCTCTGGAGCTGTGTAAGGACACACACACACACACACAGACAGACACACACACACACACAAAGACCCAAAGACTTCAAAACTAGCATGAAGCTTCGTAAAGTCCTACTGCAGTACCAGGCTGTGATAACTCCTTAATAAAATTCTGGTCTGTCATGATGCTGAGATTCTAAAGCTGTTTGATCCACAGAGCTGTAAAATCTGATTGTAATGAAGGAAGGGGTGTTTCCTCTCTGAAAGGCAGAGAAATGTGCTGTTTTAGGGTAGACATGAAGCAGACTTCGGGAAAGAGGAAAATAACATCTTGCCTCGTCTACCTCTGTAGTCAGTGGAGAAGGACAAGTCTGCTGAAGGGTTGTCCAGCCCTGCCATCCATCCATCCATAGTTTAATATGTACTGAACACACCCCTCAAGATGCCTGTCTCTTGCCAATCAGTAACTGCAAACCCAAACCTGACTTTTGGATGTGTAAAAGAGGTGTGAGAGCTCCCACGTGCAACTAAACATGTCTATTGATGAAATTGCCTGAAATGTTTAGATCAGATGAGACTGCAAATATTCCCGTGGATCTGGGCCTGTGTGGAGCTCCACTGGGTGAGGAGTGGCTAGGGCTGACCCATGCTCAATACAGATGGTTCCAGACAGCTCCAACCAACCAAGCAACCAACCAGAGGGCACAGCTGAGCTCTGTGTAGCAAAACTGCTGGCACCTCATAGAAAATATATTTAAGAATGGGGAAAAAGCCACAGAACTCCAGAGAGCAAAGAAGGAAATGAAAGGAGTGAGAAATAATAGAGATGAGGAGGACAAGGTCAAAGGAGGGGAGGACAACCCCCAGAGATTTCCCTGCAGTTCACTCCCCAAGGAGACCATGGCATGGAAGGTATTTTCCCTGCAACATACTTGAAAAGGCTCCTGAAAGGAACTGCAGCCCTTGGCAAAGACCCATGCTGGATCAAGGAAAAGTCTGAAGAGTAAAGAATGGCAGGAAGGAGCTCTCCCACATCCCCTTGTAAAACTCCTGGGAAAGGAGGTAGAGGAACTGGGAACTGAGGAGTGAAATTGAACCTGGGAGGAGGGGGAAGGTGTATTAGTTTCAGTCTTTCTCACCATTCTATTCTTTCAAACTGGCAATAAATAAAATTAATTTTCTCCGTGCTGAGTCTGTTTTGTGCATAAAAGTAACTGGTGAGTGATCTCCCTGCCCTTATTTGAGACCATGAACTTTCCCATCTTATTTTCTCCCCCCTGTCTTGTTGAGGAGGGGGAGTAAGAGAGAGGCTGGGTCTGTGTCTGGTAGGTCAGCCTACCACAGGAAGTTAAAGTGTTCATATCTGTCATAAAACACAACTAATTTAGAGTCCTTCAAATTCCCACTGATCTAGCAGCAGAAAACAAATGCAAAGCCCCTTTAGGAGCACAGATGGAATTGGCATGCGCTATGCTGATTATAAAGTGATGGGAATACAGTGCCAGGAGGTGGAGGAATCAGGAGCTGGCATCAGTCTGCACCAAAACACTGGCCCAAACCATTACATACTTCTTGTTTAACACTGAAATTTTCCTGCAGTTTTAGGAAGAGAACATTATAACCTACTTTCCTCAATATGCTGTAGCTCATCCTCTTTTTCATTAGGCCCATTCATGATTGCAAGATAAACAGAAGTGCCATAAATAGAACTCTGTTGGCATAAACATAATTTCTGTACTTGGCACTTGACTTAGGTAAACAACCATGCCCTTCCAGTGAGCTTTAAGTTTGGAGCCTCATCATTTCACACTGTCAATGGTATCTTCTACAGTTAAGCAATTTAAATCTGAGGCAGAACTGAATTAACTGCTGGGGTTGTCTTCTTTCCTCCTCTGATTACAGAATGAGCTTTGCACACGATTGCTCCTCTGGCACCCAGGGTGTGGAGTCAGGTCAAGATTTCAGCTGCAACGTGCCCTTGGGACACACCCAGGGCCTTGCAGGTCAAGCAGATTCCCAGCACACCACGATTCTGCATGGCAGCAGAGCAGGCTGGCTCTCACTCTGTTGACAAGGACAGTGGTGAACCACAGCACACCAGCTGACAGCAGGATTTAATCTCTGAGACCTGCAGGAGCACTACCCCTGGAGTAGGCAGAGCTCCTGGAGTGGGCTGATTTTCCTCCCACTGGAGTACCAGGAGCCAAGACTGGTACCTTTCAAAGAAGTAAGATACCAGTTTCAAGACAGCAATTCCTTGCTGCCAGGAGCAGAGGGAGACAGATGTCATCCTCACAGCCTGGCAGTATCTGTGGCATTGGGTTCTCCAGGGTTTCCCTCCAGGTCTGCCAGTGACATTAATTTGAAGTTGTGGATGTTAACACAGAAGTCATTTAAATGATGGCATCTCTGAATTTGTCTTTCAGATGCTACGGTTTGCTGAAATAACAGAACGCACAAAGATTAACGAGTGCAATCCCACACAACTTTCTCCTAGGAAAAGAAAAAACCACAAGCAATTTTAAAGAATAATAAGGATGTAATTCAGCTTCTAAGAGTTGGTTATTTATCATGACTGAGACTTCTATGCTTTAGCTGAATCCATGTGGACATGCCTGGGACTGCCAATAAATTCAGTGTGCCTAGGTAGTCATTGTAGAATGTCCTGTCTGTGTATATAATCAGCTGCAGAACTGGGGACATGAACAAGACCCAACAGTTATTTACAAAAAAATAATTTCATTGCACTAAAAAACAGCCACCCAAAGTTTAAGCAACGCATTTGTGATTTTTACCCTGTTGTGTAATACGAGTTTGTGAATTAACTTCTTCCACAGAGTTTGCAGACTGCTTCAATGGCAGTCCTGTTCCAAGTGAAGCATGCAGTGAATAGTTAATCATTAATTCTTCATGGTTCATATTTGCTGTCTGCTTTACTGCATATAGTTTGATATAGTTCCTTCCAATAGACTTAATGCTTTCATTAGGAGTCACATGCTGGATCTTTATCTGAACCATTATCACAGTCCAGACATAGCATTACAGCCTCCCTTTGTAAGCCAAAGTTACGGAGTTCAGAAAGGCTTAAAACTTAATAAATACTATGGGTTTTATGGTAATGGAACAGCTGCAGGGGCAGACTGACACACACACCCTGACTGAGCCTGCCTAGTTGCTATAAACAGGTGCACCTAAAGGCTAAAGCTCTTATTTTTTTTCCTGTCCATGACACTAATTTCATTGTCAAAGTGTAGCTTGACAATTGTGTGTGTGTTAGGATAATGTAAAGGAATCCAGACACATGTGGTGAATGAAATTACTGGCTCTTGCGAAGGGGGCAATTTTTAAAATTGAAATTGCAGTTATCATTATACAGATAAAACAGCCAGGCACTTGTAACCAAAAATTAAAAAAAATCTTTTGTTATTATTGGAAATCATAGGTTGTATGATATGGGGAGACTGCCCTCCGAATAACAAAAATCACCACAAAGTGGAGTGAATTATGGTACATAGTGTTCATTCTAGGTACATTTCAGGAAGTTCTAAACCTTTAATTTAAATTTTCAGACATAGCCTGGGATCAGATTCACATCTGCTTCAGAAAAACTAGCTTCTCACTGTGTTAAAGTGCACAAGTGGGAAGGCAGAGGCATTTGAAAACTTCAGCTCAAGCTGAAGTTTAGATCAGATCACTAGGCCTGTGGCTAACCTACTCAACCACACTAGAAACACTTTCCTCCTCCTCACTGCACATTAATCTGCCTGCTTCTTGCAAGATAATCACCACAATCAGCATCAACAGTAAATAATTGCATTTGGCATTCCCATTTGTTGATACCTTCCACAGGGGATGTAGTGAATTTAATTTATATCAGATGAATCATCTCTCACACAAAAGTTGGTTTTTTTCCTTCCAGTCACTTTTGGAGAGTCTGCTTAACAGGATGTGATGTCCCAAAAAGGGCAAGTGAAATCTAAATAGGTTGCTGTGGAACAAAATACTCTTTGCATCGATAAAACACTTTCTATACGCTAATTGCTCAACTGAGAAGCAAATTATGAGTCTGGGTAAAGTCCTGTGTTAATACAGCCATAATGTTTCCCATAACCTAGGAAGAATATCCAGGGTGGCTTCCAGTATCTCTGCATGATATTGAACTGTGCCACAGATACCTATCCTCAGCCCATGGTTTTTAAATGGGCAAGTTTCCCTTGTTTCAGGTAAAAAAGGACTTTTCCTCATTGATGTGAAAGATCCCATAAAATGCACGAGAGATGAAGCCAATACAGGTGTAGAGAAATGTTCAGTGGAAATCAATTTAGAAATAAATCCTGAGAGTCTGTAAGCCATCCAGTAAAATTCAATACAAATTACATCTCTGCTTTGAAAATTGATGAGATGATTGAAAGGTGGAGGTTTGCTTTAAATTCCATGTGGTTCCCCTCTGGTGGCTGGAAATTGTGTAGAAACAGAGGAATGTCTTTTTAGGATTCATATTCTCCCAGCCAGACACTGATCCCAGTTTCCAACGCAGTTTTTGTCACCCCTCTTTTACAGTGCATTTCTTGGCTTTTCAATTGGCAGCTGTGACCTGAGCATTTATGGAGATGTCACAATCAGGCTTCCTCTGCTTGATAGCTGGAAAAATAATCTCTACTTGCCTTCAAGAAATAAAGCTTTCCTGACAATTTCCCCATCATGAGACAAGCTATGGAATTGTAATGTCTCAAAACTGATTTAGAGATATTTCTAAGAGAGTGCTCTTAAAAATTGTCAAGCAGAGGTTTTTCACATAAAGGCCAGTGGAGGGTGTCCAGCTGGGTTTGAATTTCCTTGTATTTAAGCCCAAAACGTTCCACACATTTTTTAGAAACTAGTCTATCACACAGTGGGTTGGCTGTCAGATTTGATAAAAGTTAGTTCCCACATGTGCTTAGTACAGGATCCAAAACAGGAAGCACAGCATCCAATGAAGTAGATGACAAAGTGCCAGCAGCAGATATCTGGAATATGTGTTGCTCAAAGAGAAAAGATATTTTGCCATTGGGCAATAGCTCACAAAAATCAGCTGTAATTGTCTCTTTTCACTTGGTGCTCTTTAGTTCAGATATTTGAATTGGTCTGAGAGCCTTCTCCACACCCCTTGAAATTACTGAAGGAAACTATAGTAATTAATTTATTCTGCCAGTTTGTCAATGAATGATGAACATGATTTTGCTTTAACACTTCAGTGTACACTGCAGATTCACTAATTCAGTACAGATTGAAATTTGGGGGTATTTGGGACAAATTTTTAAAACATATATGCTTATTTGTCAATCTTTAAATGCTTTTGCCTTCCCCATAACCCCTTTCTCAAGATTAAAATTTTTGTGGCATCGTCTGAGATTGATAAGGCCCAGCAGGTTTTAATGCTTCTCAAATGTCTTGTGTGTCCTGAGGTCAGTCCCCTGCTCTCTCCCTTATGGGAATTAGCATTTTGATTAACATCACACAAGAATTTTCTGGAAACACTTGGCCCTCCTGTGACTTTCTTTCATCAATGTTGTAAAAGATTTGTCTGATACTTTCCATTTCCAGTCAGGACAAAATAAACTATATAAATAGATTAGCATGTATGCATTGTAGGTATTTTTTGTTTATCATAACTATTGCTTAAGAATAACAGGGACAAAAGCCTAGACATAGCATTGACAAGGAAAGTGAGGGGCCCAATTATGGTTTTTGTGGATGCCAAGAGCTTTGGCTGTTTGCAGAGAACAGAGTCCACACAAATGGAAAAGCCAGAATGCAACTTCTTGTACTTATCAACACTAATTTGTTGTTTGTTTTTTAAATGTAGAGGGCCTGAATTTGACCACATTCAGTTCTTTCTTTTATGTTACCAATTTTTTTTTATCTTCAATATTCTCTTGTCTCATGTTTGCATTTCAGTAAGGATTCATTGTTGGTATTCTCTGTTCCAGTATTTCCCTAATTTTGTTCCACTTTCCTCTGCTTCTTTTATAGTCCTCATCCAGATCTTTTGTATCCAAGCCTGTTAAACAGACAGACAGCTGTGACAGAACAGCACTGAAAAGAATATAACTGTAAATAAATCTGTTTCCCAGAAATTACTGTATTTCTTTTGGCTGCTCTGTGGCATGACAAACCTAGGTCTACTGGTGCCACCTAAAGTGGAGGGTTACTGTGTTTGCTTTCCCTGCAGCCAATGTAAACCAGAAGCAAATTAGAACCGTTAGCCATGCTAATGGAATTGGCAATTCTTACCCACAGTAGCAATGGGAAAGGCAAGTGCAATATGTGACAATGCACGTGACCCAGCTCTTCTACAGATCAAGATGTGACTCACCAACTTTGGAGCCATGAAACTGGCAGCAATATAAGCCTGGTCAAGGGAAAAAACAAACTCCCAAAGAGAGATTATATTACACAGTAAGATTTAGTCTTGAGGCTGGCTTTTGTAAATTGCTTTTTTATTTTTCTTCAGTTCCTGCAGGAAGACTGCCTGGCTGCAAGATAAAGAAAAGAATAAGAAGAAAATTTATCCCAATTACCCAGAACTACCAGAAAAGTTCCCATTGATCTCCAGGCTGGATTTTCATCTCTGTTTGAGGAGTCAAGTAGACTCTGTTCAGAGGTTCAGCTCCCAGATCTAAATGATTACCCCAGAAACAGGGAGCATTTGAAATAAATGGAAAAGCAGTCTGTATCACCTCAGCTATGAGAGGGGATGAATTTCAATAAAGAAACACAAATAATGAAGTAGTTTCTTGGGCTGTGTTAGGGTGCAGTTGGGACCTTTTCCCTTTCAGCCTCCTGGTTCCCCCTGGAGCTTAGAGACCATATGCTCCAAGGAGCTTCTAGGACTTAATGACTGGAAGGTATATTTCCTTCTGAAACAAAATGAAAAGGCACAGAGGATGCCATCACTCCAGAGTCAGAAAAGGCTTGCTATTGTTGTAATTTAGATTTTTTTTGGTGTAATTTTTGCTTCAAATGGAAGAGTGACTCCAGCTAAATATTGTTTTCTTGCTCAGTGCTTGTAGTTTTTTTGGGAGGGGGAGGTTGGTGATTTGTCCTCATGTTTGCATTTTTAAATCTATTTTAAAAAGCTCAGTGGAATAGTTCTTTTTCTAACAGACAAGGAGTAAGAAACAAACCTGGTGAGACGTTCTCCCCTGACTCATTTGCACTGAGCTGTTTCGAATTATCTGACTCATGTAACCATGTCTAGGCCAGTGCAAACACCTGTTTTCTAAGGCACAAAATGTTGCCATATAGCAGTTAGTTTTGCAGCTTGAAACAAGTATGCATTTTGTCATGATTTTAAATGAAATGAAGCCTTCATGTTTATAAGAAATGTTTGGATTATTTCTGGGCTGGGACGAAGGCTTAGAGGTGAATCCATTGGATCACCTCTTTTCACTTTCAGCTTTCTGCTGACCACTGGGAGATAGCCTGCATGATACAGGATAGCCTCTGCTGTAAATATAACAAGTGACAAACTGTGACCCCCACCCCCTCCTTCGTTTCTCTCTGAGAAAGATGCAACCTTGGTTATATTTGACATCCAGAGATGACTGCTGGGACACAGCATGGCTCCAACGATGTTCAGGGCTATGTGTTTTTTGCAGTTCCTTATGAATTTTCCAGGGAGAAATTCCACATTCTGGATGAGGAAGACAAGATAGCTATATTCTTTGAACAAAAATAATGTCTAGATTTCTTAAAAACAAAAATATCTTTCAAAACAGGCATGGATGTTTCATTAAAATATAAACCTAATTTTTAAAGTGTTTTAAAAGCGCTAACATGGTGCCTGCTGCCAGAAGAGCCCACTGCAGTGCTGTTGAAGGAAGGAGGACAGCATCGTTATTTATGAGCGTCTGCACTCTCTCAGCCTTTCATGAAACCCTAATTTTATCTGGCAGCTCTTAAGAATCTCTGAGAAACTGGGTCCTTTGTTACCGCTGCATCCATCTAACTTCTGCACCTAAAAAGACATGGGCACTTCTTTCATAAATAAAGAAGTCCAAACATTCTGACATTAATGTCACACTACTGTTTTAGGCCCCAAACTTTCAAGCTCCTCTCTCTGGGCAAGCACCAACAAATGCTCCTTTTTGCTCAACTTCCAGCTCTGACTTTTACAATAGTTTTGCTGAGAACAGAATCAGGCCTCAGTCATCTGTTTTCATCAAGAGAAAAACAAGACAAAACAAAACAAACAAAACCCCTTTATTACTCTTTGAGAGGAGCAGCCTTAAGCCCAAGGGGGTTATTTTTCTTCCATTAACTTTTGCTAACCTCATCCCTCCCTCATTTTTTTCCCTCAGATTTACTCCCAAACAGTTCATGCATACATGTGCATGTGCCTGGGTGTCTGTGTGTGCATATGTGTGTACATGCACATTTATCCTTGTAATGAAAAGGAATCTCTCTGTTCAGATAATTTGCTGTTGTTTGCAATGTGATACAGCTAGTCCTTTTGACTTCAGTGTGAATAAACATTCTGATCCCGTAAAATAGGCCTTTTCTCTCCCGAGAGCTTGTTCCAAGACTGCTGAACCCAGGCTAGCGAAAAACATCTGCAACAGTTAGTGGGAACCCTAAGAATTCTTGTGAATAAATAGATTGGAAGCTAAGCTGGAAATTTCTCAGTGAGATATAAATTTTAAAAAATGAAATCCAGTTGAAGTACCCAGATTCCCTGGGAGAATACAAGTCTAGCCAACTCAAGTCTAAATACATGTGGTAGTGATCACTGTATGCTGTTTCCAGTTTATCATCAAAAAAAAATATAGTAAAATTATTGTCATTCTAATTTAGCTTCTAATAAAGAAATGTTACAAACCTCCTTTATAATTATGTTTGGTAGAAAAATTTTCTAATTTTTTTTTAAACTTCCTCTCTCTCTTTTTTTTTTTTTTGCTATTATAAGACATCTTAGATAAACATTACATTTATCAGTTAAGGCCACCAATGAAGAACAATACAGATCAGGTAGATTTAATGGCTGTAATTCAAGTTTTACATTGGCCTGCTTTTGAAAATATTTAGGGTGGTAACTCTTTGCAGATCAGACTCTGTGAAAAACTGTTTCAAAGCCAAAATCACTTAACTCTTTAGATTTTCACTTTTATACTCTCTCTTTCCTTGGACATGCCTTCTTCATTTCATTTGCATGCTCACTCTCACAGTTAAACCAACACAGTCCTTAGAGGCTGCCTTCAATTTTTTTGATGTTTACCACTGGCAGAGTGTTATGAAGCAAAACATTTGAGTTATAGAGATTATAAGTTAACAGATATGAGTTACCAGCTTCGTGGGAAATACTTCACCCTTATAAAAAAAAAAGGCAATATTGTTTGGCTTGATTTAGTATAGCTTTGGTGTGTTGAATAAATCATTTGCAGCTGGCTTAGCCCTGCACATGCTCTGGGGGTGAGGAACACATGCATGTTATCAATTCATTATTTATGCTGCAGTTCCTTACCACTTATGTGCTGGACAGCGACATCACTGTCTACTCTACATCTGAGTGTGTAACAGTAATGGCAAGAGATATCAAGCTGTTGGGAAGAAAGCAAAACTAGACTGTGGTTGGATTAACATTTGATTGCCTAAGCAGTACAGCTTTGAAAGCATGGGAAAATTTGCCTAGTGAGCATGCTGGATTTTTTTAAAAAACATAAAGCCTGCCAAGATCCCAAACCTAAGGGGAAAAAGAAGAGTTTGTGGAGAACTTTAATTAAAGTAAATGGGGAAATCTCCCCTCCTTCTTCTGACAAAAACATAGATATGCTATTTTGACTCTATGCTCAAACTGGTTCTTTTTCTCTACCCCCCAAAAAAAGGTAAGCAAGAAATTTTCACAAGTGTTTTTTAGTGTTCCGGTCCTTATTTCCCCTTTCTTTTCCACCTATTATGGTGAAGAGGAGAAAGGCTGTTCAAGAGAATACTGGCCCAGGTTGTTCCAGAGGGCAGTGTTTCCCATAAATATGATATGTGCATGTGCCAAGTGTTTATGTGTTGTTGTCAGTTTAGTCTGCTTTGGAGGCAATATGAAGTTTTTCCCCACTCTTTGCTGTATGGATACAGGCTGCTGAAGTGACTGTACTAAGGATGCCCTCTACTGAAAAAAAAGGATAGGAGTCTAAGTAGGAGAGCAACAGAGCATCTTCACCAGCTAGTACAAGCCATAAAAGATTGCTTGTTTTCAGGTGTAGAGAACATTAATCTTTATTTCATTTTTCAATTTGAGAACAGTTCTGATGAGCACATGGACAGACTTGGCTACAGAATTGCAAATTATGGCGATACCAGCAAGTTGAACTGGGCCAGGGAAGGTTCCTGAGCAATTTGTCTTGGTCATTGGTGCTGTTCAAACGCTGGAAGGGACTCCACACATCTTTAGATGCCATCAATTAGCAGCTTCCTGAACAAACTGTAGGCATGACTTGGCAGTTGGCACAGGCCAATGTCCATCTTGAGTGGGGTGGAGTTGGCCACCTCATCTTGGATGGCCAAGGCACTCAAATACTCTAGATACACATTGCTCTGTACTAGCTGGAGTCATGTCAGAAAATGAGCCTTGGCAGATTGAAATGATCAGTGCAGATGAAGCCTTAGAAAACAGCCATACAGGGAGCTCAATATGATCAGCTGCTTCTTGCAGATGGGGTAGATCGTGCAGGGCAAATGCTCAGTGCTCCTGACAGAGTTTGTCCTTACAGTTCTCAAAAACCTCTAAAAACCTCAGAAACAGAGATCACAATAATCACCACTGGCTGCTCATTTAATTGATAATCATACTTGGTTTCATTCAAATCTAACCTAAATACATCCTATACCCATGGTAGGCAGCTATTTTTGGATCCCAGTGGACTGAGGAAAGACTGTGTTTCTTTTCTCTTTGCAGCTACCATTTAAATATTCAGGATAACAATTTATGGTTTGAATGTTTTCTTCTTAAACATAAAAATACTGAATTATTTTAAAGTTTCTTGTGAGCCATGGTTGGCAGATCTCTGACATCACACCCATATATGAAGTATTTAAGTCAACATATTGACAACTAACAAAGCATGAGAAAACTCAGCCAGTAAACTGAATTTTCATCCTCTGTTTTCAACGTACAGACATACCCAGCTCCTGAGGCTGAGTCATCTCATGCAAAAACAGCTGACTGAGGTATGATGAGTACATTCTGAAGATACCCATTTCTTACCACTGACAACAAAATTAGTCCAGGTTGACTAATTCCTAATGAAAGATTTACAGAGAGTTGCTAAAACAAGAGCTGGAGAAACAGAGGTGATCTATTATTGTTAGCGCCAAAACGTCCATCAGCAAATCCCGAATTCTTGAAAACCACAACACCTGTGGCATGTTCCTGTAATAGCACCACAGGCCCAAACAGAGACCAACAGCTTCCTGGCAATATGAATAATTTTATTCTTGCTTATATACTTTTGTGATCAATAGTTTTCTTGCAATCAGCAGATGGGCTGCAGGTATTTATGGGAGAGCAGGAAATTCTGTGTATGACGGACAGGAGGATGTGCTCATCACAATATTTTTGTTCAGAGGAGTCTCCTGAGGGAGAAATAAGCATTCTGTTGGGATGTGCTCTATCTGGTCTTCATATTATTATACACAGAGTGACATACAAAGTGTAAAGGCACTACTGACCATTTATGAATGCACCCTCAGAGTGACTGGCTTCATTGAGCCCATTCTCAGAGAAGTATCCAAAACACATCCTCCAACATTTTATCCTCTCCTAGCTATAAATAGGAGACTGATAGAATTAGTCTTTCTAGGAGGTCTCTTCCTGGATCCTGAATATTTTCTACAGTCATAAGGAAAACATTTGTAATGGAAAACAAAACATTTGTTTTTTTCACCAGAAGGAATGCAATACTGAGAAAAATATTTTTTAATTATGTTGCATATTAACACACACATTATTTATCAGCTTTTCCCCACTCTTTTAAAAGCAAGCCCTCCTTTACTCTCAATTTTTCTGTCAAAAGTGACCTCTCTCTAATGTGTGAGGAAGGAGCCCAGCAGTGCTTTTTCATTGACACAATCTGGGCACTATACTGAGTCCCCTCCCTTTTCAAGGGTCTTTGAGGCTTTTTCCATGTCTTTTGATCCCAGAAAGGATGGAGCCAGACAGACAAATGCTTCCCATCACTTGGTGTCCTAGCCATTGTTATCTGAATTCCTTTGAAGCTGAGAACCTGATGCTCTTATCTGTGCCATGGTCTCACCTTTCCTGTTAACTTCTGCAGCCTTTCCTTTTAGAGTTTGCTTTGCCTTCACAAAGCACTCAGACAGGCGTCAGAGGAACCAAAAACACACAGAGCCCCTGAAAGATTGCACAGTTTTGCAGAATTGCCACAGAGGAAATTTTAGGGTGTGGAGTTTTTAAGAGAGCCTGCACAAAATATCACAAGAAAGGGATTACTTGGTGACTGTAACAAATCACATGGTGCATGTTGGATGGCATTCCCTTATTTTACCATTTGCCTGGAAGCTGCAGCACAATGGCTGCAGGTCCCCAGAGGCTGAGGCATCCTCCCACTAGGGCCAATGGTGACAAGGAGTCCTTAGATAAAGCTCCGGTATTTATAATTCTTTCTGTGGAAGGATATTCTGTAATCTAAAATTTGAATGTCTAAAGACTGGATTGAAATCAGTGCTGTGTTGTGATTTCTACGGTGCAGATTTTCTACACTGACATTCTCACCATGTGATACACAAATCTTTAGACTTGCAAGAATAGTTGGTTACCTGATGAGGCAGCAAGGATCAAGACTTAAGTATCTATTTTGGACAGATGAGTTTTAAATTAAGTAATGAAATGCTGAAATTAGGAGATTAGTGTCCTTTGCATTTCCCCATAATCAGTGGAGAAAACTAGAGAGGCTCTCCAAAATACTGTCTACTAATCCCTCTCTGTCAAGTAGTATTTTGTTGTAATGCTAACACAAAACAGTACAAGTATGACATTATTTGAGGCAGAGTTAATTTCTATTACTGATGTAGGTCAAAGAATTAGGCAAGGCTTTAGGTATAGAAACATTTCTTAAGTCTGGAAAGAGAAGCAACAAATGCTTTGCCATCTGGAATTGAAATTGAATAGATTATACTTGTTAACACTTTTGGTATGCAAAAGAGGGAGTTATCAATATGAATTGTAATGAAGAAGAAGGCATCCTTAGGAAAATATATTATTGGGAAAGAGAAGAAGAACTGGTTGTAATGCTTGATTTTTTAAATTTTTTTTGTCTTAATAGCTTTCAGATTTCTTTCAATGGCTTCACATGATAACTAAAAAAAAGGACTTCAAAAAGGACTGTAACTTTTTGTAGTACTAGCATTTTCCTAGTGAAAGCTGCAATTTGATTTTCCTGGTTAGGACTGGAACATACACAGAAAAATAACATCTCAGAAAAGAACTGTATGAATATTAATATTTTTGTTTAGTAGAATAATAAGAAATAACAGAGAATTGGAGAATGAGAACAGTTCCAAAAGAAATAAGTAATCAAGTTAAGACTTTTTTTTTCAAAATAACCAACCAAGATTTTGAAAGAAGATTTTTGGATCAATATAACATATTTCAATTCCAAATGAAACGTATTATTGATAGTTTAAATAATTTCACATCCTTTTTAAAAAATATTTTTCTTTTAGTTTGTTTAGTCTAAGGCATTGCTTAAAATAAAATATTGCTTCAAAATGAAAAATTAAAATATAAGTGTAAGCATGCCTAGAAAAAAAATCCATAGGTGATGTCCTGATAAATTCATCCCACAGACTAACATTACAACAGTATATTGTGGGATTGTTTATCTTCTTTACAGGCAGCCTGTTTTAAACTCCAGTGTCAGCAGTCTTTTGCCATATTTGTGAGACAGAAATGGACTTTCACTCTATGTTTCTAGAAAATCCTGCTTTAAAAAACCCCATTGTATGTGTAGGACATACATGTGCCTTGATACAAGTCTCTTAAAGGAACTTTTTTGGATGGAGACAGGTAATTGATCAAAAGTGAAACATTTCTCAGAAATTATATGACGCTGACAAAGTTGTGAAGAAGCACACATGGGTTTCAGAATCTGCTGACTGTGAAAGTTTGCACCCAAAAGCTGACTGTTCCTCTCCCTTCGATTGCCTTACTGATAAGGTACCAAGTGGATTGCTGAGCAGCTGAGCCTGAAGGCTGCCAGCCTTTCACCAGCACAATTGGTAGATAAATAAACACTGTGAAACACATTATTGTCAGAGATTGGTGCCTATGCCCAGTGCCACAGGCTACAAATGCTGTGAGCAGTGTGTACCCAGAAATGCTGCTCAGCTTTAGCCTCTCTGCAGAGGACCCTGTTCACTTTCCATATGTCACTAAATTACTTCTGAGCACCTTGTGTTAACATATATCTCTAAAACACCACATGCTAAACACTGACCAATAAGCCCAGAAAATCCCTGGCACTTTAAAGAAAAGCTAGGATTGCAATGCAGAGCATTACTTTGCAAAACTGTCCAAATGCCAGCAGGACTTCCATTGTTTAGACAAGAAGGATGGCAACAAAAGGACTACCTTAAATGACCTCTCTTAAGTGGAGTATTTGCTTATGTCACAGCAGAACATCAGTAGATCTTGAAAGCCAGGGGAATATCATTAATTTTAAACTGAACAGATATACAGGCAGATAACTGAACAGATAATACAAGGTCAGAAACAACAGCACTAATGCTGTAAGCAATATGCAAGCTAAAGAAATGAAAAATAAAAGTCAGACATGCTTCAAAGCTGGCTTTACACATATAAGGGGAATTTATGCAATGGACATGAGCAATATGTTTGGAGATCAGTATCACTCATTATACTATGAGAGAAAGCTCTCCCCTGTTCAGTGTTAAACTAAAATCCCAACAGTGTATGATCAAACCTGAATTTTTAGATTAGTCATTGAAAAGTTCCCTTTGTGTAAAATCAGAGGATGATTAGTTTCATTTCAAATCAGACCCCAAGTAAAGAAGACCAAAAAAAACCGGGCCATTGTAGAGAGGAAAGACAGATGTATTCACTTGTATAGACACAGAACAACCCACAAATGTAATAAAAGATAATATGGTCTCCACAAAGTAAATTTTTTGAGACACATCATTGATGTAAAATATTTTTCTATCCTCAGAGACATCACAGGATGTTTGTCTATATTACATACTATCTTTTGGAAAAACAAGCCACCATCTGGCTTGTATCTGGTAACAAGTTTTTGTACTGAAAATAAGTAAACATTGTGATGGTAAGACAACCGCCAAGGTCTAAGTAAATAGGCTTTTTATTCCCCTGAAGAAAGACAATTGAGAACCATAACCAGGGATTCTGAAGAGTTTTGGAAGGAGACAGTAATATTCTGCTAAACAAAATTAACATTTCTTAATAAACAAAATCGAAATTCCATCAAATAAGAACAATATGTTGGGATGAGAAAATGGACTCCAGTAAGGACAGGATCATCATGGCCTGCCTGACTGAACAGAGGAGAAACAAATGTGAGTTTGACCACTCCATTTCAAAGCTGGAATTGAGATACAACAAAAAGATTGTTGAATAGGAACAAAATTTAATATAGGAGCCTCAATCCTTGCTTGTCCACCGGTGACTCCACAGGCTGTGTTACTATCGTTCTCACATATCAGGAGAGGCCAAAGTGAAAATCAGTGGTTTGTGCCTGTCCTACCAAAAACTAAGCATTCAAAAAGACAATTTAGTTTATGGTGTTTTGTTATAAATATGTACATGACTCTACCCGATAAAGTTGCAGGTAGCTGAAACTGCCATAGAAGTCCCAACAGTACATAGAGAAATACTTTTCTTCCATTGTGCATGTACGACTTGGAAATGGAATGCCTTTAAAAACATTAATGACACAATAAACTTTACAAAACAGAACTATAGTAGAGGAAATGTATTTGAATATGTGTATAGAGGCTTTGCCCCAGAGGTCCCGGTTGCCCTTGATGGGCTGCAGCTGTGATGTCCTTAATTGGGCTGCAGCTGTAACCAATGAAGATGACTGGGATAAAAGGGGGCGGGTTAGCCAGTCAGGGAGAGCCTTGGAGGAGCCCTGAGCTGAGAGAGAATAGCATGCAGAAGAAGGAGTCAGTGAAGATTGGTAGCCATGAGAGTACACCAAAGAGGTATGGACTTTAGAAATCTGATAACAGCAATATGAGACTCTAGAGGAATAATGGACCAACAACACAGAACTGCACTAGAATGGATTTTGCAGTCAGAGAATGCACCTAGGAATCAGATAATGAGCAAAAGAGAAGTCAGGCTAAAGCTGCGGCTCTAGTCTGGAGAAGAAAATGCTCAGAGGCAGGGGGAAGTGGATCTTATCAAATGTGATGAAAGTATACACTCATATATTGATGAAGAAAAGGCAGCCAGACTCTTCTCAGTGGTGCCCAGTGATAGGACATATGGCAATGGGCAGAGGTTAACACACCTGAAATTCTATTTGAAAGCAAGAAAACAGTCTTTTTCTCTCTGAAGTTGATCAAACACTGTAACAGGTGATTGTGGAGTTTCCTTGAAGATATTCAAAACTTGACAGGGCATTTTCCTGGGCATCTTGCTTTAGGTGACTCTATTTGAGCAGAGAGAGTGGACTAGATCACAGAACCATAGAATATGCTGATTTGGAAGGAACTGATCAAGATCATTGAGTTCAACCCCAGGTCCTGCACAGCACCATCCTCAAGAGTCATACCATGTGCCTGAGAGCATTGGCCAAATGCTTCTTGAACTCTATCAGGCTGGTGCTGTGATCACTTATCTGGGGAGCTTGTTCCAGTGCCCAACAATCCTCTGGGTGAAGAGTACTTTTCTAATATCCAACACAAACCTCCTGACACAGTTTCAGGCCATTTGCTCGAGTTCTGTCACTGGGCACCACAGAGAAGAGATCAGTGTCTGCCCCTCCTCTTCCCCTCACGAGGAAGTTGTAATTGCTATGAGGTCTCCCCTCAGTCTCCCTTTCTCCAGGCTGAACAGACCAAGCGACCTCAGCCACTCCACATGCAGCTTCCTCTCAAGGCCCTTCACCATCCCCATGGCCATCCTTTGAGCACTCTCTAATAATTTAAACACTTTTTGATATTGCTGCGCCCTAAACTGCACACAATATTGAAGGTGATGCCGCCCCAGCGCGGAGCAGAGAAGGACGATCCCCTCCCTTGCCTGGCTGCTGATGCTGTGCTTGATGTTCCACAGGACACTGTTGGCCCTCCTGGCTGCCAGGGCACTGCTTACTCTTGTTTAGTTCTCCATCAACAACGATCTCAAGAGCTCCCTTCCACCCTTAACCCCTGTGTGATCCTGTGACACGTTGAAATGGAGTGAGCAAGCAGTTAAGCTGTGCACACAATCAGGAGTTTCACAGGGCCCTCAGCACTTGAGATAGCTTTCTTTGTCATGGTAGCATAGATATACCCATTTTACAAACAGCCTTTCTCCATAGTCTGGGAAGGAAGGCCATGAATGGCAGTGAGCTAATTGCCCAGAAAGGCAACTAAAGCCAACAGCTCCAAGTCCAAACATGACACAACTTGAACTAATGCAATTACAACTGCCTGGCACACAGCACATCAAGACACATCCAAATGGCAGATGGATGTTTGCCATAAAGTTTCCTGCTCATGCCATGTGACCTGCTGGAGATCACCGTAGCTTTATCAGTGCTTGGGTAAGTTTCCCTTGCAAGACCTGGTGATGTGAGAGGTCACCTTCTTTTTAATATGGCTGCTACTTTTCTTTCTACCACAAGGATGATATGAGGATAAAGCCATGCAAGGCAAAGGATGTGTGCTGCAGAAATATTGGGTCACCCCTGCACGTTCAGAAGAGTCCACAAGTGATTCAATCCTTTCTTTTACTCCATTTATCCACACATCTTCCATCTGGATTTCCCAATAAAGGATGATGAAAATCCTCTATTAACTTGGCTGTTTGGTTTGTACTTCCTATCCATGCAGCAAATGTGTGCAAAATCCAAAATCAGACATACCACAGGCTACCTCTTCTTCCAGAGAGATATGTAGAAAGGGAATCCAGGTCACTTACAAATTTGTTGAATAATAAATTATAATTACTTGTTATTGTTATTTTTGTATTTCATTAGGAATAACAGCTATGAGGGAGCAGGAATGTAGCAAACGTATTTATAACACAGTAGATTCATAATTTCCACTGTCAGTGGAACGGCTTACAAACCCTTTTCAAGCAGGAGTGACCAATTCACTTTCAAAGAGCTTAAATTGTTCATTATTCTCCATCTAGTGACTCAGAATTTTATTGATCTGCCAGTACACTGCACCATTTAAACATGGGTTATTCTTCAACTAAATGCCTAGTTAAAGCTTTCATACTCACTGAATTTTTTTAATAGGAGCTGAATTGGAAATTCCCAGGCTTCTTCCTGTGACCAGAGAGCCACAAGCACTTGTTTTTTCCTTTTCTTTCCTGAGATCACAAAAATTTCAGTGCTCTTGGAAGAAAACCAGTACTATCTTGATAAAAACATGAGATAATAGCTGTTATTTTGCTAGTCAAGGACTCACACTGTAAAGCTATTACATTGAATAAGTTGAAAACACTTATAAGAATGGAGGTAGACTTCAAATTTCTTAGCCCATGCCATTTGCAAGCAGAAAATTATTCAGATGTTTCAAAGAGGCTGGGAGTGGGAAGGATGGGGGACAGTCAGGACAAACTTTCACACGAATTTTAGTTTGATTTTTCTTTCCAGAATGAAATAATGGAAACTGCAGCTTTTTTCTGAAGGAAGCTTTTTGGAAATAGATTTTCTGCAATTAAGTTAGATGAAACAGTCCTTAGTAGAAGAGTTAAAAAAAAAAGGGATTTTAACCTCCAAAATGTAAAGAATAGTATTCATGAAGGTTTTACTGAATTGCACAATCTAACCCTGTCAGCATCAGATTTAATCAACAATCTTACTATTTATTTTTTCAGTTATCATAGCAAATGACAGCAAATGCTCTAGATATTTTAGAGAGCAAGCACATCTAGGTAGTTATTAACTTATGTTATTGTGCTAAAACTGAGCTGAAAAACCCAAGCTCCAAGTGTAATAACAAATCTGTAACAGAAGAAACCATGATATGAATATTTTTTGAGTTATAGGAATGTTTTGAATTCTACCTGACTAGACTATATCAGAAATCCTCTCAGACAGGATGTTTTTCAAGTTATTTATAAACCCATGTGTTAATGACTTATTTTAGTCAAGCAGATGAGATGCTATAATTCAGGGCATAACAAATGAAATATTTAGTGTGTCTTGCACCAACTAATCCAAGTGAAAAAAGATAAAGGGAACAATCAGAGACTTCACAATTTGAGGTGAGAATAAAGTTTATGTGAACAGTAAATAGCTTGAAAGGGAAATTCTGGATGTCAATTCTGGTTATTCGTATTAAAAAATAAAAATATTTGAATTGTCTTTCTTGATTTATTTAAATCAAATTGAATTTGTCTTTCTTGATTTAATTAAAGTTTAGACCATAGATCAAAATCCAGTGCCGAGCAAGACTGCCCAGTGAGTGAAGTTATCAGAGAATCAGTCTTCTCACTGGTTGAATTTTAAAGAATTTTGCAAACCAAATGTGCCTTTCAGGTAACATTTTCTATTTCTCTGCTCACACTTAGACGCAAGTCTAAGCACTTAAATTTAGGGTAGAAGTTCAAAGCACTGTTTTGATGGGCTAGAAATTACTTTTTCAACATTTTGTGGCATGCATTAAAGAAGAAAAGTATCCATGTAGTATAGGAGGAATGTAAAGAATTATGATAAAGACCAGTGAAGTACATAGTGCATGCTGTACCTTAAGACCCAATTTTATGCAAGAAACATTGTTTTGACAGTGGACAATAAAGTTGATGAAACCATTAATGTGAATTAATGCTGAAACTTATGCATATAAGACAAACCATTCCTAGTACAGGCTCAGAAATTTGGAAACAGCTCACTTTCCTGTACAACAGCAGCTTGAGGGAAGCAGCCACTTTGTACTTGGGACAAGGCTGCAATCATGAACATGTCAAACAAAATATAAAAGCTATTTGCAGAAACTTATGGAACTTGACCAAGAATCTTTTAATTTAGTACTGTTTGGTTTAGAAGACAAAGAGTATTTCCTAATTCAAGAAATTTGGAAGTCAAAGAGAACATAATTAAATTTTCTTCCTAGCATGTGGCTACCCAACTTTCTCTGAGAAGTCACTGTAAAGTAAATATTGATAACTCTCCAAGAAACTCCAAATTTACTGCACATTTAACTTCTGAACAAGATAATGGGGTGATGGGACATGGAGGAGTGGATAGACCATGATCTGTTTTAAGTGACCAGGCGCAACAGCTTTCACTGCATCAAACAGGGTTTGCCCCAAAATCATGCTTTGGGATGTGTTGGGGAAATCAGTAGCAGGTAGCTGATCAATGCCATAGAATTTGTCATGGAGAGGGAAGCTCTTGGGTCCTGTAGACCGCAAGGACAGGGTGACACGAGGTAGGGGGTGGCAGAGGAGATAATGGAATCCTGAAGGACCTTACCTTTCCTCATCCTCACCCCAGACACAACTGCATCAGAAATTGTGGTTAGACATTTCTGAGGGAGAGGCCAATGTAGCAAGTGTATTTCTTTGTTCACAGGACAGACAAAACTGAGTAAAGAACTTTAGTACTACTCTTTGTGTGTGTATGTGTGTGTGTGTGTCTATATATATATTTGTTGACGTCTAATGTGTGCAATGCATTAACTGCTAACTCATAAAGTCACTGCCAAGGAATATTTTTACTGTCAATTGAATTGGGAAAATCTGTATTTTGCCTTCATCTGTTACAATTTGTCTCTTGTTTTCTTCACCTTCTACAGAATAAGTGATGTGAGTCTGTTATGAAGGTGTAATTTATCATTTTGAGCATCTTCATGTGCTTCAGCCCTATGGGATGACTGTCCTCTAGTTCAGCTTATGTGTTCATTCATAGAGGTTAGAGAAGTTCCTGTCACATTCCCATCCCAGTGTTCATTAAAATTCAAATATTTGGATTTAGGCCTTAAGGCTGGAAGGCGATGGACAGCTGCTGTTTGAGACAGAGTTCCAGTGTTTACCCAGGAAATGAAAATGAAATGCAAAGTTTTATGGGGGGAAGATGTTATATATTTTGTTTGTCTCCACAAGGAGCTCAAACAGGTTAATCCACCTGCTGTTGTTTAGTGAAAATGGGAAGATCAGTTCCTACAGTTCCTTTGTCATTATTGCAGTTTTAAGAATGTGTTGTCATTTAAGGAGTTTATTCTTTTTACCCACAGACAAATATATCACACTCTTACGTGTGAATGATTTATTTGGTTTGAGATAAGAACATATGTACAATTATTTTCCTAAGGACAGTATTGGCTACAATAAACTCTGTGGAAGAAGTGTTGAATTTAGCAGTATTTCAACCTTGATTGATACCTGTCTCTTTTTAAAAAATCTATTTATTCATCTTTCTTGTGAATAAATCCTAGAATAGTTTTTATCAAAATTTACATTTACATTTTTTATATTTTGCAAATAACGGCAAAAATGTCTACTCCTTCAGGCAACTCTTAGATGGTTGGAAATGTTGTAAGTGCTCTCTCTGTGAGGTTCTCTCTACTCAAGCACCTACTGCTATAAAACCTAAGAATAAAATTTTTTGTTAAAAGTCAATAAAATTGTCTAACAAGGCTATCCTAGATCATACTGAAAGTCCTTGAATTCTCATCTTCCATGTCCAATTGAAAATAAGAATAAAGCACAATATTTCCATTATTTTTTAAAAAGGGAAGTCTGAGCTACTTTTGTGCTTTACTGCCTACCAGTTTAGCTGTCACTGATCCTTTGCTGCAGCTGATTTGCTGTTATGTTCTATTTGAAGTCACCTGCAGCCATAAAAAGCTGCCAGACACTGCTAAAAAGACAGCACAAAAAGGCTTTGCACACATTTTGTCCTAGTGTTTTGACGAGCTTTCCCTTTAAGAATATGCTTTAGGTAAGATATTTTAAGACATGCAATTGAATATGTCAATTCATTTTCATTTTAGGAGCTTTCTTCAGTACAATTTCTGTCTAACTTAGTAAAAAATTGAGAAACTAAAAGAGAAAGGATAGACACCTACAATCCTGATTCCCAAGTCAGTTTTAATTGTTTATCCACTGATAATCTAATAAATAGGAGATGCACACTGCAGTTAGCTGAATCCAGCTGGGTTCCACTAAAAGCTCTAAGGGCTCCACAGGCTCTTTGGATGAAAGATGCCAAATAGCATTTCTGTTCTGTTGTCAATTTTCTGTCAGTGTGCTAACCACCCAGCACCTCCCTCCTCCTGTCAGCATGTGAGACACTGCACTAACCAGCAGCACGTGGGCATTGTCATTGTGTCAAACGAAAGTAATCAGTGGGTTGATGAAATCCCAGTTTTCATTTTCTTCTCCAAGGGGCTTGGGCAGTGTTTAAGTGCCTGTCCTCCTCATCTTTAATCCCAAACTGCTTCAGATGACAGACAGACATTCATTTCCTAGCAACAGCAATCTGTGTGTTTGAAGGTGAATCAAAAGAGGAGCTGAAGATTTCAAAGAGGTAGTAAGGTTTAGTGGCTTAGTGAATTTTAGATGTCTACAGCAAAACTGGAAATTGAGTGACTTTTAGGAACGTAAGTCACAGTATAGGCAGGGTTTTGCAGACTGAATCCCACTCAACATTTTTATCATCTGACACCTTAAATGAAGCAATTCAATCACCTACATCAGCAGGCTTCCACCTTCTGGGTCTCCTTAACTGGGACTTTTCACCAGCTTTTGAGCTTAGAGACCCATTTGAAAATGCCGAAATTTTCTGCAACTGCATTTACAGATCCCAGTTTAACAGTCTGGGCCTTCAACATTCAGAATGTAACCAATATAATTGTTTATTTTCCCATGATCATGAACCTGTGATTATTTCAAAGTCCCCACCCAACTCTGAATGGAGTCACTGTGAAGCATTACCTCTGAACTTGACAGCAGCATTCACCTTATTTGACACAGTTTGGTGCTGTTGCAATAGCTGATAACACAAGAGCAGGAGGGAGGGGATGAGGGGGAGAAAGACATCCCAGGGAATGAGCAGCAAGTGCTTGCACAAACCTTTCTTTCAGTTCAAGCATGTAAAGTGAGATAAATGGTCAAACAGCAGACATACTGTATACAGCAGGAGCCAAAGGCTGCTCCCCAGATTGGCAGCTCCAGAAACCCACAGTACCGGATCCTCTCAGCAATTACCAGCTTGGAAATGTCCTTCCACTGATTGTGATGGACATAAACCAGCTGAGCCTCAATAGTGAGAGAACAGAGGGAGGAAGAGCCAGACAGCAGGACACAAACAGCACCAAACACTGGGACCAGCTGCAGCCTTCAGGTCACACTTCCATGTCAACAAAAAAATGTTATTTAATATTTTCCAAATACTGAAGTAATTCATCACAAGGTATAAGTGGATCTATAATGTCTGAGATTGCTGGTTGAAGATTAACTGCATGTATCACATTTCCAGTGCAGCAACTTAAATGGGAAACAAAATAGCCTGAACCTCACAGGCTAGGCACTTATTCATTCTCTGCAGTAGCAGGGTTCCCATGCTGGCCAGCCTCAGCCATGTCATTTAGGAAATCTTCATGCCAGAACATTTGTATGCATGAAGGAGGGTGCTAAAGCAGGACAGTGCCAGCCTGTCGGAATTCAGCTGATGTGAGAGTCTGATCAAATGTGCACAGCTGCCTTCATCTAATCTAGAGCCTGTATGGGACAAAATTACTGTGAATCACCAACTGAGACAGGAAGAGCTTGATGATTGTTTAAACGTGGAGACAAACTGGCAATGAATGGATCACGACTGGAGGGTGCCTCTAAAAATATCTACTTTCCCCTGCAGACCATCTTCAAATGGACTCCAGGCTTTGCGCCTGTCAGGGGTGGCACTTCCAGAGAGGCAGAGCACAGCAAGCTGCCTGCTCTCACACACTGCACTTGCTTCACACAGCTTCAAGGTTTTATAACAGAACAAAGACATTTAAAATACACAGCCCAGAGGGAAGTCCCACATGAACCTTATAAAGAGGTGGAATTGTGCCACATATCCGAAAGTGTAGATGAAAATAAAAGAGTTTGGAAGTGGCTTTTAATTCCTCACTTATTACTTTTTAGCACGTCTAACTCAATCTATATCTGTGTCAACTGTATCTAAAAAGCCCTAATAAATAATAATTCAGCCCAGAGTCATCCAGCAGTGGTAGTGGCTGACATTTCTGTTCCCTGACTTCTGACTATCTGCATCACAGTTGGACCCCAGCACTGCTGACATTGCCTCAAGTCAAGGGCAATGCTCAGGTAGCAGCTCTGGAGCAAGACAGTTCTGACAGGAACTGCAATGCTGTCCCCTGTATTGTCCCTTCAGAACAGTCACTTCCTGGGAACACTGATTAAATGCAGCACTTGTATGTCACAGTACCAGCTCTTCTGCCAGACCTCAGGAGGGTTCATGTGCCCTACTGCATGTGTCCAAATCTTAGATGAGCAAGTCTGAATGCAGTAAACAGAAAGAAGAAAAAAATTCCTCAACATTTAAGTAAAACTTCTCATCTGACCCCAAAAAATTCTTTTCCCCACCATTGTTCCTTCAGCAAATTCTAAAATAATGATTTTCTACTCAGAATAAAGTTCATTGCTGACAGTTTGAAAGTCCAGTACAGCTTCTTCCTCTGTACACATCCTGTCAGCTGGAAAAGCACTGCCAGAATCATTTGCTTAGAATGAAGAGGGAGGAGGACATGCCTGTTCTCGTTTTGTTTTTCAATTTTTTAAAATTATTTTTAAGAGCTCTCTCATTTTTCCAAGAGCAGTACCAAGGATTGTCAATACACTTCTATCTGAAACTGAAACCCTAACAAGCAAAAACTGATGGATAAATAGCTAGCAAAATTCAAGTTCCCTTCTGACAAAATTCCATCTTTCAACAGCTCTTTCAAGCATTAGCTTTGCACTAGAGTGAAAGAGAGGTGGCAAGAAACATTCCCTGATGTGTTGTCAAACAAAACAGCTTCACTCACAATATGGCTAGTTTGAATTCAGTTTCATGTAAATTTGAAATAAGCATGCCTCTTTTTTCCTAAGAAACAGTCAGCATTGTCCTCCAGGTTTGTACTACCCATCATAGTTAATAACATTCTCTCAGGGTGCCCAGCTGTAGTTAGCAGAAACCAGTTCTAACCCAGCACAGACAAATACTGCCCTAGAAGTCAGATATATTAATCAGTTAATAAGTGAAGGGCTGAAGGAACAAGCTTGACAAGAAACTTCCAAGTGATGTCAGGACAGGGACTCATCTCAGCATGATCCCAGCAAGAGAAACCACCAGGGAGAGAGAAGATTCCCTGCCCAACATGTAAGGGTTGGCTATAGCCAAGGCTTTCAGCACGACAAGAGAGGAACAGAGCAAAGCAGGATTTTGCCCTGCCTGGAGGAAATGTGAACTTCTGATTATTAAAAAAAAGGAGGATGGCTGACAACTGATAAAATCAATTTCCTTTATCAGAGCTGGAGGTCTCACAATTAGCAAAGCTTAGGGCAATTACAGAACTTTCTTCCCTTCTAGGTTTTGTGGGTTTGTTTAGGCATTGCTTCACATTGCTGCATTACTCCTGCACTTTTCAGCCTGAAATGACTTTCTGGCTGTGTGCTGAGATCTCTGCCCAGCAAGCTGATCCATGAAGTCAGACCAGATAAGTTTCTGCACAGTCAAGGGGCTGCTCTGGGGATAGGGCTCCCCAAGATGAGGGTGTTGGAGATGCCAAACAAAATGAAGAAGGGATTGATTTTAACACCCCTGACTTGAAAGAATGCAGAACAGCACTGCACAGAATTAGCAGCAGCTCCAAAAGAGGTAAGAAAACCTATCCTGGGAAAACATGTTACAAGATTTTGTACTGTCCTTCCTGTTCAAGCTTTCCCACAAAAATCCAAAAAACCAAGCAAAAACCAACAAAAAACCAACACAAGTTGATCTTGATTTGTGTGGGTTTTTTGAAAGAAAAAAGGATAAACAGGTGATGTGTCATTCTATACAATTCATGTATTTCACCACTTTGAAATACGTGGAATTATTTGTGGTGTTTGTGTTGGTGATGTGTCCTCACAGCATCACCTCAAAGGCAAACCCTGCTGTGCACACATGTCACAGGAGCCAATCCCATGTGTCCCTGTACACACACATATCCCTCTTCTCCATTTCTAGTCAAAATAAATACAACTGGCAAAAGGTCTGAAGGGAACCCACAATTACAGATCTGAAATGTCCTTGTTTGCAGCAAGGCAGCAGTGAGGCAGCATGTTCATGGGAACCTCCCCCAGACATACCCATGCTCAGCTCCACCAGGAGATTTTACCACTCCTAAACCCACTACTGAAGCTGGGAGGCCAGGTCTTTACTTCAAAGCTGAATAACCCTCCTCCTTTCCTTTTGAGACATGGGCTGGAAGGACTGTCCACTTCTAACCAATAACACAGTATTTAAACCTCAGTTCTGCTTTTTGGGAAGTGGAGGAGAGCAGGAGCAAAAGGAGAGGAAGCTCTGCCTTGCCTCCATCATGTTCAGTTCATGCCACTGTCCAAACTCTGCACAAATGGAGACACAGGTAAGCCAAGCTCTGTTGGCAAGCAGTTTGGATGTGCCTGTATGGTGTGATGCAGTGTCCAAACACCTGCCTTTTCTCCTGGATCCATGCCACAGCCTTTCTGGTTTCTTGTCCCCACAAGAAAATATGTGAATAAAATACCTCCTTGTTCCCCAGGGTTTTGAAAATATAAATACATGAAAGACAAAATATGCTTGGACACTGTAATAAGGGAATCATCCTTATATTCTGCAAGAATTATTTTCACAAAAAGCATCTGACTGCTACCAATTTTAAGATTTTTTAAAGTGCCAAAATGTGTGTACAAATGCATTTGAAGAGAAAATTCGATACACTCCGTTCTTTGAAAAGGACAGATCCTTCTCTGTGCTGATATTTTTTTAAGTCCTTAAAAAACAATAACCTGCCCTGCACCACCACCACCACTACCACCCCCAGACTTCTATCCAGAGGCTCCTCCATGTGCCTAACTAATCAAAGTGTGGTGTCATGATTGCTATGGAGACTGCAATCCAGCAGCTGCCTTGACATTTCATCTTCAGCTGCTTTCAAAATGCTTTCTTTTTGCCAAGGAAAACTTTTCCCTATTATTAAGTTTTTTACTACACACTGTTCCCTTCAAAAGGAACATTTAGGAAAAAATCAGGAGAAACTCCCTCAGTTCTAACAACATATTTTGCTAATTGCTTTTGTTCTCCTCTCAAGCAATTCTAAAGGTTTCTGCGCCTTTAAACTAAAAAGCTTATGCTTTATTTTGCAGATCAACTGATAATTGTGCACTACTGTGTAGGGCCACCACAGGTGGCCAGGAGCAACCTCCAACCCCCAGGTGCAAGGGCAGCTGCCCAGCCCTACCCAGCCTCCTCAAAGGGATGCACCAAACCTATCCTCACCCTCCAAGACACCCAAATACAGCCATCTCACTTTGTTGTCTCCCAGTTGTGCTGCTCACTCACCCACCAGTGCTTTCATCTCACACTTCTGGAGCTTTAAGGCTGCTGCTATTCTCCTGTCTTTTGAGGAGGTGAGGAGATAAGACATTAGAGAATACAACTAAACATGTCTGTTTCTTCCTGCCCTAAAAGAGGGAAGGTTGGGCATTGTGAAGTATCTGGTTGGTGTGGAAGCCCCCAGGAAAGGTTTTGGGAGAGCCAAAGAGGGTGCAGTGGTAGAAGACCATAATCCCCCACTTGTGGCATAGCCATAGGGCTTAGCATCTGAAGTGGCTACGTTTCATGTACAGACAGGGGTAAGAAAGCACCATACAGATTTTAAGGACATACAGAAGAGCTCTGCTAACTGATGATTCATTTCACTTCTATTCATTTCACAAACAAGCACTTTTTAATTAACTAAGCTGGTTGCCCCCTTTCTTTTCCAAAGGAGGAAAGGTCATAGCTTTACTTTGAGCAGCCTGGGACATATGAGAAAGAACCTTCTCTGCAGCCTTTCAAAGCACTTTCCCCCCAAAGATGCTTTCCCATCCTAGTCTGCACTCAAGGATGTCTCAGACAGACTGGGGCCAAGAAGGTGTAGCTGGAGACATGCTGGGACATGGAGATATGCATAGAACATATTGAAAAGAGATTGATTCAAAGCCCCAGTAGATTGCATCATCTGCAGCTTGGCCAAGATAAGAAACACATGATGTGTGTGTGTGTGTGTGTGTGTGTGTGTGTGTGTGTGTGTGTGTACACGCGTGTATGTAGAAAGGATTTTGACAACAGTAACAAAAAGGTCAAAACTCTGAGCCATTTGGGCTGAGAAACAGGTTTAAAATTAAAGCATCAAAACACTTTTTAACAATTTTTCTTTAATTATAAGAGATGATGAAAAATTCAAATTAAAAACATTTATCTGAAAAGCATGTATGCTTAACAGGGAGAAGAAGGAAAAAACCTCCAGAAGCAGTCAGCTTCCTGTCTTGTGTTTTTGAAGTCAAGCTGATGGCTCACAGAACGGATCTCAAATATGTATATATAATCCCCACAGCTAAAAGTCGTCTATTTTAAAAGACAAGTGTTTGCTCACCCGAGGAACATTGTACTCAGGCTTCAGACTTTGTGATCCATATGGATTTCATCAACTTGTTTGCCAGGAATTTAAGAAAAACAAACTTTATTCATGTTCCTTAGAGAAATGAATCCACTTCATGGTCTACTCAAAAAGAAATACAGCTTCAGAAAAAAAAAAAGCCCAGGGCATTCCTGGAATTGGAAGGTCAGAGAGCCAAAATAACAGATCCACTTAATATGAGAAATGAGAGACTTGAAGTGGCATCATTATCAGCACTGGAAGTACATGCTTCCAGCTTAGAAAGTGATTTCATGTCACATCCCATAAAGGACCCCCAAACATGAAGTGCTTTCACAAGCCCTCCTAGAACCAGGCACTGCCACTGCTCTGAGAGCAGCATTTACCATCAGCCTAAAGATGGGGTATATAATCCACCAGGAGCACACGTGCCTGGAGGCTTAACCTGAGGAGCTAAAGTTAGATGAGACCTATTCCATATTACCCTGTAACATGCCTTGGTATGTTTGTTTGTGTGTAAAAAATTTAGCTGTATAAATTTTGCCCATATGTAAAGCAAGCAAAACAAAATCCTAGGTTGGGTTTTCCAAGCTTGATAAAAACCTGTGAACCTCTTAATAATTTACCAGTATTTTGTTTTCTGTATCACAAAAACAAGGCAGTTTCTGCAAGATGTGATAATATACATTGCTGCTGCAAACAGAGGTGTTTATCTCCAATGACACTTGCTTTAAAAGTACAGCCTAATGAAGGAAATTCTGATTCTTTCTTAAAGCAAATAATTATTCAGATTAATCTCTATATTGCTCAAATTTAAATAGGCAACCTAAAATTAATGCAATACAAATCTTTAGGGTTGCAACATTATAGTATGGTGTCTCATCAGCTTTTAAAGAGATCTGTATTTCTGCCCAGTGAGTGGTTTGTTACATTGAATTAATATTGCATTAGAACCCTTTCAGTAAGTCAAATCACGTTACTCACTCATATAGCATTCTTGGCAAGCATCAAAAAGCATTTTTAATACTTAAGAATTGTGAGATTGAGCCAGACAGTGATCTGATGTTTAAAACAGGACTAGGCACCTTAAGTCAAAATTGCATCAGAGGGGAAAAAAAACAACCAAAAACTATTTACTTTCTTAAGTCAAAAGGCACCTAGTATTGGAAAATGTTTCTTCATACCCCTGCATCCTGAACAGAGTAGAATAATTTACCCCTCTCTTTACATGTTACTGTGAAAAATAACTTGTGTGAAACCACAATTATTCTTCAAACAATACCGAGAAAAAGTCCATAGTTGATCAGTTCTTAGAAAATGAACCTGATCTATTTTAATGGTGCATGTGGGACCTGCACAGCCTGGTGCTGGCAGGGAGGGAGGGACTGTCCCCTTCTGTCCCCAGCTGTAAGGGCCTCAGCAGCATTTCCTCCATCCCTTTCTCTGAGCAGCGCAAAGGGACCAAATCACATGAACAAATCCATGGTTACCCCTGTTTAGCATTCAGGCAATGACACTTGGCTTGCTTTTCTCACGGCACAACCTCCCTCAGATGCACTCAGCCTCTTGGCTCTCCACCTTTCAGCAACTCTTCAGGTGTTCATGGCTAGACACCAAGTGAAAAGTCCTGCACGTCATGGGTTAATTTTTATGCCGATGATGACTGTAGCTGTTTACTTTCTAAACAAATGCCTGATATAGAGTGCAATGGCTGAGTGCAAAGCCAAAAACAGACCACAGGAAATCTCTTTGACAGCCAGGATAGCAGAATTTTTAGCATGGGTCTGCATTATGGTTCTTTTTTTATTTTTAATTAAAAATAAAAAGATTGTGAGATCTCAAGGAGAAAAGCGGATGCTACAGAAAAAACCAAAACCACAATTGGCCGGTTTCTAAGAAGAGACATCTATGAATAGCACAGGCATAAATAACTTTTTCCATTTTATCTGAAGGATTATTGTGGCTTTTCACCCCAGTTTATTTCAGCGGAAGTAAAGACGACTCTGTAATACCAAGCAAATAAACCAGCCTAATATAAAATGTTCACTAGAGATAAGAAAGCAGACTGGGTTATTTATTGCTGTATTTTTATATTTTGTTTCTGTTCTCCTTTGATCTGTGCTAACACAGGCATTAAACTGACAGCTTAGGGTCACAATACGCACCAGGATATTGAAAGGCAGTCATGTATAAGGGAGTATCAAATTGTTCCTTTAGAGCAAGTTACAAGTTCTGGTCAATCAGTTCTCCGGGGTCTAGCCCCATCCATAAAGATAAAATGTTTAATGGCTTTTAAGAAAATTATTAGACAGAGAAACTGTGTGTGCTCCTGGTTTTTTAAGGTGTAAACATCTGCAGCAGACACCAGGGTTGATTCTACTTCCAGTTACAGTGGTGTAACAAGAGTTGCTTCACAGACGGCAGAGGAATTTCAGCAGTAAATGAAAAAAGAATAAGGTTCATTGTGCTTTTAATTTTGTTTCATGTAGGCAAGAGGGGAGAAAATTGATTTTAGTCCCAGCCTTTTTTTTCTCATACATGTCACTGATGCATTTTCAACCCTTGGAGAATTAGTGAATGTGGGAATACAGGCTCTAATACAAAACACTTGGCCTGTTTTCAGTTCCTAACACATACTCCAGAGTTCATGTTATGGTTATCAGAAAGAATCTATGAAAAATGAAGCTGCACACAACTGCAGACCATCAGCGGGGCTTAACCCCGTCAGGCAGGGATGAAGCAGGAAGTGCTTTGTGACACTGACTGGCAGAAATACAAACTGATGAAGAAAACACGCGGCAGGAAAGAGGGTCTTAGATGCTGAGCTAGAGCCGGGGACATTAGCTACAACTATACTCTGCCAGGGCTAAGATCAGAGGAGCTTGACATACTTGTTAAAGATTTCATCAAAAGGATTAGTTCCAGCAGCTTTTTTTAACCTTTCCTACAGCACAATTTACCCAAAGGTGGCCGAGGGCAACAAGGGCTGCCCTGTGAGATAACATTTTTAATTGTACAAATGCCATTCTTGATGTCATAATCCCGAGGTTAATGCAGTTGCAGGTCCTGAACAGATGTGGTGTAGGCTGCCCCATTGTACAGAGAGGTGGCCATGCAGGCAGTGAAAATGACCACAGTTCAGGGAGGAGTTCAGCTACTGCCCTGAGTGTTTTCCTACACTTCCCCTTTGTACTTTTGCACTGTATTAAATGGTTTCTGCCCATATGTAAAGCATGCAAAACAAAAATATTGTTCACACAATGTGTTACCAAGAATCAACAGTCAAGTATAGCCACTGCCTAATGGCACAACTCATAGACAGAGCAAGGTGATCTATGAATGAAGGAAGGAAAGAAAAAGGGGAAAACATTTGGATCCCACCATGCTAAATCTTACACCTTGTTGTACTTTAGCAGTGCTGATTAATAAGAAATAAATTTCAAAAGGAGAACCTTGACATCTTTAAATTCAAATACACCTGCTAGATTTTAGCAGAGGCCATATTTTGCACATTTTGGGAAGAATTTTTTGATGGGTTTCTTGATGAGGTATTCTCTTCCTCTGTAAAAAAAAAAAACAAAAAAAAACCAAAAAAAAAAAAAAAAAAAACCCCAAAAAAAAAACCAAACAAACAAAAAAACCCAAAAAAAAAACCAAAAAAACCTCCAGACATTTCTTAAAAGAATTGTTCACACCACACAGTTCAATGAGAGGAGTTTTCCTCACTTTTGAGCAGAGCAAATAGTTTGCTCCGTGTGTTAAGCTGCTGCCTGTGTCACCAGTTCCCAAGTAGAAAATCATGCCTTGTTGATGTGACACAAGATTGTAAGGGTTGCAGATCAGTTAAATAAAGGATCTGAATATCAGCAAATTTTATGTGGGACCAGCTTGAATATTTCTGCACAACACTTCAAATATCTGCAGCATGGTACAGAGTAGCTCAGAGACATTCCTTCACACTGGGATGGGAATGGGTGAAAAGCAGCAGATGAGGGCACTAAAAAAGGGCAACCCTTTTTTGTGTGTCAGAATTTGGGTTGTGTGCCACTAGGAGGTGCAGCAAGTTGGGTCACTGTCATATAGGCTTTAGGAAATCTAGGGAAAATCAACAACAGGTCATATTCTTGTTTTGTATAACATCTGTGTGCCTACAAAAAAGTATTTGCCCCAACCAGATGCAGCAATTGTGATTCAGCATCTTCTGCCCTTAGACCTCACCAGGGGTAACTCAATGCCTCACAAGATTGAAGGGTGTCTTTCCAGCAATGCACATTTCTCTGCTAATGACCACAATCTTGTATCTCGCATATGGATGAGGAGTTAAAAGATCATTGGAATGATGCTTTGATTATCAGAAATATGGTTCAAATTTTGGACTTCTGGGTTATTAAATCCTCTCTTGAACCATTTCAGTTCTACATACCAGTTCAGCCTTACATGTCTGTAATTCATCAGTGAGGTACTAATGCAGTTTATTCTTGCAAGGCATTGCACAGAATACATCTCTTTATGCAAGCCTGACTTCACAGTCATTAGGGCTGAAATTGCCACACAAATCCCACCCTGAACTGCTCTGCACTGCTACACCTTGCAGTATCTGGTGAGGAATGTCCAGTGTTTGCAAAAGATATGTAAAAGGAGGATTATTCTTCCTGAATACTGGATAAGATAGGAATAAAGACAAAAATGATCATATAAGAAAAGGATTACTAAGTGCAGTGGAGCCAATTTACTCAAGAAAATGGGAATTGCAAAGGGAAGGCATTATTTCAAATAGGATTTGGGGGAAGGCTAACAGGTGCTGGGGAGCACTCAGGTCAGAGGAAGACATCTGCTAGAGATGTCAAGAGCACAAAGGTAACTCTGTGTCTGGGAGGAGAGGGTAGGATAAAAATGACAACTGAACAGGAAATGTGGAAGACTGGGACTGCAGAGGTACATCCCAGCAAAGAAACAGGGTGTCAGATGGCAGAGTAAAATACAAACAGACACACAAAAACTGTGAATGCAGACACTTGTGAGGAGCCTGGGAAGAAAAAAAATAAAAAGAAAAAAAAAGAGAAACAGGTGCACTAGAAGGCTGGATGGCTGGCACAGAGGGATGATGATAACCTAAAAGCATTTCTGAAATTCGACAGGGTGGTAATATTAAGGCAGAATATCCTTCCATCAGTCTTTTTAAGTGAATGAGATGTCTTTTGAGATGCATTCAAGCTCCCATACACACTACAGACTTGACTCTAAATGCAAGCTGACCTACTGGCTACATTGCATAGGAGATCTGATAGGATGTTTTCAATGACCCTGTGACTAAAATATAGAAATGAACCAGTATAATATAACATATGGGTAGATCAGCTTGCACAGATGAAGCAGTTTTTATCAGCAGTTCTGTGAGCTTTTAAGTCATTGAAAGCTGATCTTTTTCCTTTAACAAATGTGTGACTACATTTAGGCAACTTACAATAAAAACATACTGAAGCATATGTATTCATACATTTAAATGAGTGAAAAAAGAGTTAAAAAATACATTGCCAGAGCTTTTATACAATACACTTTTGTTTAGTAAAATGACACAGAACCCTTTCAGTTAATTGCATGTTTGATCATCAATATCCTGTATTTTGCAAGCAAATACTCCCACGTAAGAAATTCAAATAAGGCACTTCTGAGTATAGAAGCTTTCAGCTACTTTCAGTTTACTCATTTAGGTTATTCCACGTGTTGAAGTTCATCTTTCTCACAACATGACTTAAAAATTACCCATGTGATGAACTTTAATAAAATGCAATAAACAGAGCCAACAGTGTAAATTGAAAGTAAACACATAGGATCACTGGTAGTATCATATGATACAACAGGATTTATGAAACAGATCTCATCAAAACACTTGATAAGTTTCAAAATCATCTATATCTAGAACAGGTGCAAATTTACACTGTCTACAAGAGAATTGCTTGTATGAAAGGTGGGCACAGCTTTGCTCCTGATTTCTGTGTAAATAAAGGTTCATAAGATAAGGATCCATCTCCACTTATTCTGTGGCAAAAGTCCCATTTGTAGTAGTGGTACAGGACGAGGTGCCCACCCAAACACTCCCAAGGTGTCCCAGACACCCTACTCAATAAACAAGCAGGGGTACCTCCATTCTGTAGGTGATTCTTGCTCTTTCCATTCTCCACACAGGCAAAGGAACAGTGTTTCTAACCTTAGACACTTCTTGTGATTTCTGGTGCACTTAGGCTCCAAGTTGTGAGTCTGAACCACAGTATGCATCCCTCCATGTGAAATTCATGGCCAAGAACTGTCTCTTGGATGACTGCTATTAAACCAGCCATTTCTCACAAGTGGCAGTCAAAAGAGGAAAGAAAGGCCTCATATTTCTGACATATCCAGAGAATACTCTGCTGGCCTTTATGAGAACAAGTGCAGCAAGGTTTATCCAGCCCTGGGAGTTGTTTCATAGATGTGACCCCGATCAGCAGTAGGCGTTTCTTTGGAACTTCAAAGTCAGTGTTTCACTATCTGAAGCAGTGTCTAAACCACACTATCTCACAGTTATTTCCTTAAAGCTAGCTAAGCTTTTCCACTCTGTTCTTAGTTCTGTGGATCTGCTTTCAGGCACTTTCTCTCTTCGTGGTTTGATTTCACTACTGGCAGAGACACAGATTCCTCTAATCTAATGTCAGCAGGCAGAAAGATGAATGTGTAACCCAAGCTGGCCCACTCAGCTCCCTCTACAATAAGCAGAGAGGAATTGGTCTTTTCAGACAGAGCCACAGCCCTTACCACATCAGCCCCATCTCAAATGCCAGGCTGGATCCACTTTTAGAAGAAACTTATAAAAGAAACAAGGTAAAAGGAAATTGTGAAATATGGTACCAGTTAGAAATTTCCCCAGTTTCCACTCAATACCATGAAGAGGTTTTTTAACACTTTACCTAAATCTTTAACACTAAGTGGATGGAAATCAGTTGGTTCCTGTGACTGTAGAATATGAATACATTATCTTCCAACTCAAGGCTATATAAGGCTTCCCAGTCCCAAACAATGAATATTAGAAATGGCAAGAGCCTCTGCAACTCAGAGCCAAGCACTGACAATGTTTGAAGTCAAGCTAAAAATATAGCCCCTGTCCAGATCCCAAACAAGGCAGGCAACAAATGCAGATGGTTATAGGGGATAGAGTGGCAGGGATGTACAAACAAGAGAGACGCAACATTAATACACTCAATTGCTTCTTTCTCGTGCTGACCGCTACTTCCTTTCCTTGAATTTCCTGGAATTTCTTACCATTTTTTCAGCCATTCTACATTCATCCCGAGAGGAGTTTTACCAAGTTCACAAATTCACGTCAGACTGGGCTTGGCTGCCTTTTTCCAGGCTTGTGTTATGTAACTCATTAACTCAAATGGCTTTTCATCAGTCCTTGTTGAGTAATGCTGTGCCCGTTCAGGTTTCTGTTATAACCCCTTATTCACACATTCTCAGCACAATGCGAAAAGTTACCCCATGTCTAGAGCCATCAGATCAGTCACTCCCCAGTTCTTTGTGAGACAGACTCCTGCTGAAGCAGTAGGAAGGAGACTTCCATGCCCAGAGATCAGTGTTGGGAAACACATTCTGTAACTTTGGAGCAAGTCCATCTTTCTTCAACTGATCTTGTTTCTTTATATAAACTAAGCCAAAGTTTGTTTAACCTCTTATTCACAAACCTCTAGTGGTAGATTTCCACAGCCTCTAGTCTAGTTTAGCATTTAGTCACCCTTCATGTCAGAAAGGCTTTTGGTCAAAATAATTTTCACTATAGTTTAACAAAATAATTGAAATTATTTATTTTCCCAGTGGACCTGAGAAGAAGATTAATTTCCTCCTTTTGGAGGTTAAATTTAAATGCTATAATCACTCTCCCCTTTTCCATTGCATCTTCTTATGTTATGCTGAGAATCAGCAAATAGTTGTAACAAGTAAAAACAGTCATATGTTATAAAGGCAGAAGCATCATTCAACATTTAAGAAGTCCCACCTCTGTTTTTGTGCTGTGGAATGTTTTGAGGAACTGTTGCAAGAGTCTCTGTATTCACCTGGTCATTGTCTGGGTACCTTGACTTTCACCTGAGAACAACTTTTGTTTGCTTATGGCAGGATATAGCTTGTCTAAATATTAAGCATCTAACATAAAGTCAGCTAGCCTCAGCATATTGCTTGGGCTACCCCTGAATGAAGGAGGGAAGAATCCCTGGAGAGAGAGAACAATCCTTATTTCAGACCATTCCTCTTGAGTGGGATGAATCCATCACCCCTGACCACAGAGGAACCTTAAAGGACAAGTTTAACTTGGAGTGAGAGAGTCTTTAAGCCTAGCAACCAACTCTGGGATCACAAATCATGCTGTGATGTGTCTATTTCAAGAAAAAAAATGTGGTTTTCTAGTGCAGATTTTTCAGGAGACACAATAAGAAAGTTTTTATCACTTTTCAATCCATGTCCTATGTGGTGCTGTAGAACAACAGCAATACAGCCTGATCCTACCCATAGTATGTTGGGGTCCCATCCTGTTTAAGCACTGTTTTAGCACAATTTTGCAAGCAGTGCATGAGTCCTGTAGCACTTGTGGGCTTGTGGGAATTCACATGGTCTGTATGGAAACAAGGAATCTAGCACATTAAGTTACAGGAAAAACTTAGACAAAAACTCAGGCTTAAAAAGCCAGAAAATAAACCTTTTAAATGGCTCTAGTCTGGTGAAGACCATAAGGTTAGAAAATGTAGAAAATGTTTGGCTGTACTGGTACATGGCTTGCTTCTTATAGTCTACCAAAAAAAAAAAAAAAAAAAAAAAAGAAAGGAAACAAAAAAGAAAAGAAAAGCAGCTTAGCTCTTTCCAAGCCCAAGAGGATGGTGGTGGGGAGGATATTTTCCATGCTGATGTTCAGATACACTTCCTGGCACTGTACCCTGCAATTTAATTTAGTGTGAAACTGTGCCTTAAAGCGTCAGTCTATCTCTGAATAAAGACTGGGGGATATGGTGTTGTAGCAGCCCCGAGAGTTTCTTTCTTTCTTTCTTTCTTTTTTTTTTTTTCTTTTTCCTTCTTAGTACTGAATGCAGAGAGGAAAAGGCAGGCAGATGCATGTCATAAATAAACCCAAAGCGAACAAAGAACAGATGTCCCGAGGAACTTGCAGTCTCAGTATTTGGAACACAAAGAAATGAAGTAAGCACAGCCCTTCATTGAGGAAGTCCTTCACTTCCTCAAGAAGTTTGAACATGCCAAGAAAGCAAAACAAGGCTAGAGTTTGCAGGCTTCTAATCCCATGAAAGTAGTATATATTCTGCCAGAAACCCAGAGTCAAGAGAGCCTTCCTTTAACACAGGTACAGTATAGTTAAACCATGGGCCTAATACCAGTAAGGTTGTTATCACTCTGGAATTCTATTAGAAAGGGTCAGGAGTTTTTTTGCAAGATTAAAGCAAAGATTAGAAAAAAAATGCTTGGTTGCTCCTTTTTCTCCCCTAGCTAATTCAATGCATTATAACATAGATGGATCTTAACATTCTTCAGACCTGGGCAACAACACACAGAAAAAGTATTTCTGAGCACTGTCTGCTTCAAAACTGATTCATGGTTATTGATATACTGTAAAAAAACCCGTAAAACACAATGCAAAAATACACAGAACTCACCATACATCACAAAGAAAGGTTGCAGGATCTGCTCTATTCACTCTGCATTAAATGCAATATTTTTATTTCCCTTTCAGCAAATCCCCTTAAAAGAGACTGTGAGTGAATGCAGAATGAGGGGTGTGGAGCAGAGGCAGACACCTCTGTGCCCCTGGGGCTGCTGCTGCCCAGCACAGGGGCTGAAGGCCGGCAGCAGGAGACAGTAGCTGGGGAGGCAGGAAGCTGGAGGGAGAAACAGCTCCAAGCAGCACAGCTCTGGCCACAAATATTTACTGATAAGTGCTGCTGGAGCGATGATGGCCGAGGAACATAGGCAAGGAAGGATCTGGAAGGAGACGTCATATCTTTTATTAGGCCTAACCACTGGAGAAAAAATAAGGACAAGATTTCATGACCTAAAGCTGAGCCATTGTATCTGGAAGTTGCCTATTTTTTCAGTGGTATCGGTGTTTAAATAAGAGACATTGCCTCTCCCTGCAGGTCTTGGTTCATAAGTATTTCCAGATCAGTGATTTTTGTTTTTACATTTCTAATCCAGCCTTCCAGAAAGCTGACAGGAAAGTAAAAATTAAAAAGCCACCAATCACAAGTTGGAGGGAGAAGTAAAGAAACAAACAGACTGAAAAGTTGTTATAAGCCTAAGAACCACATGGTCCTTGCCAGTTGCAGTTTTTGGACTCAGGCATACACCTGTTTTGACAGCTCTCAGTCTTGGCATGTGCTGAGGAAAAGAAAAAGAAAAGGTGGTAGCTGGAGTTCCCTGCTTTCCTGTTATAGTGTCACAGCAATTGACAGACTAGAATGCAGACAGAGCTCAATCCCACTTCCAGCATGGTGGAAGATGGCCAGGAAGGACAGTAAGGACATGGGATGTCCAGTGCACAGCAGAGCCATAACTCCTCGTGGTGAGAGTCTGGCCCCAGTGCTTCAGGCAGCATCTCTCCTTGCACTGTATGTAGGGGCTCTGTTCTTCTTCTCACTAGACTGTCACTCATGCTTGTCACCACATCCCTCTTGTGATCTTTTTGTTATCTTGCCTTCTCTCTGCGTTTGCTTGCATGCTCCTCTGCACCTCCCTGCCCTAATGCACTGCCAGAAGCCTCTGCCCAGCTCCACTCTTGTCCCTCTGTCTCTTCCTCAGCACTTCCACCCCAGAGCCTTGTTAGCTCTTGCTCCAGCTCTGGACAAGAGCTGTTGGGCCTATCCAGAGCTCCTTCCCCACCAGCATGGCAGCAAACTGTCCTCAAGGCACTGCTGCTGTGCCAGGGGACAGGGAAGGATGGATTTCACCTGCAGGGGACGGCTCCTCCCAGCTCCTGCTCACGGCTCAACCTCCCTGAGGAGCACCAGCAATGGTGAGAGGCTGCAGACAGCAAAGGGAGACCTGTTGACTGAGACATATTAGACCCCAGACACCTACTTCCCATGGGACATCTTTTTTCCAGACAGCCCAGATTTTCTCACAGACAGAGGGTCTCTCTCACATCACCCTGAGCAGGGAGCAGTGTGCTGCAGTGGGAAGCAGAAATGGGGGATCACGGGGGCCAATTCACTTCTCTGAGTGCAGGAGCAATGCAAGAGGCAGGAACATGCCTCAGTTGTGCAAATGCCCAAGGAGAAACTGAAAGCATTCTGAAAAATCATATCTACAATTATGGACCCCATCTTTCCCTTATTCAAGTCTCTGTATCGTCTTTTCCCCATACACACACCTTCTTATGTGTTGTCACAGCTGAAATGATAGTATTTGCCCTACAAATGCCACAGAGAAAAGCTACAAATGATGTTTATTATTAGAGAATGTTTTTGTTTCTTCTGGCAGAATTTAGGTATTTTTCTGCAATTAGATTTCAAAGGGTTAACTTACTATGATATGTAAAAAAAAATAAAATAAAAGCTTACAGCTCCTGAGATAGTATCAGCCCATTAAACATAGGTAAGAATATGAGAGGGAAAGAGAAGGGAACAGATATTATATATGTAAGGAAAATTAAAACTCAGGATGTTGGGCGTGGGGGGAATGTGCTTTGAAGTACAAAAGTTCCATTGTTAATGTGGGACAAAACCTCCCCAGTATGGGACAGAGATAAAAAGGAGGGAATTTCTAACAGATCAAGGTCAACCAAGATATATGAATAACATAAATGCTATTAATCTCGTACAGCATGAATCAGAGAGCTGCAGTGGGGCATTGCTGTGTGGCGGGGTTCATGGCATGAGTGTTTTATGCCACTTTGTATTAGATAATGAGCGTATTCATTACAGACTCCTACACATCATCCAAACTGGCAGAGAAGGAGCTTTAAGGAGCTTGAGAGAACAAATCAAAGAGCTGGATCTAAAGCTCAGAAAGGTAATAGGGATGTTCAAATACTGCCCCAAGTTTAGATATTTGCAGGCATTCATACAATCTGACTCTGCAGGAAATAGCGTGAGAACGAAGCTCTTGCTTGGAAAGCTTTCTGCTTATTATTTATCATGCTGCCTCTGTCATAACAGCTGATTTTACCAATTAAAGAAAAAAAAATAGAGCAATACAGGAAAACACTACACCAGAAAAAGTCTTTCTAAGTCTTCCTTGCCCTTTTTTTTTTTTTTCTCATGGCTGCAAATTCAGAGACACAAAGAAAATAAATTTTCATCTTGGAAGGCTTAATCTAAACACTGTTGGGAAACAAGGGACTGAGCCATAGTGGAGTCAAAAAACTACATAACCAGACGTAATTCTGATTTCACATGTTGTATTTCCACACATTTTAGTCCCCTGGAATTCCAGAGACACGTGTTCCACAGGAGAAGCTTAAAGAATAATTTATCTCAGGAAGGAAGGAAATGAAAATGTATACACGTGTGTATATAATTTTGACAACAATCTGCAACGAGATTGTTTGCAATGGTTTGCACTTCCATTTATTCATTCCAAATAAACATTTTAACTCAATGGCATGGGTCTATGTAGCATGTTTTTCCTGATTGTTATGCTTTCAGATTTTTGAAATAAAGCTGAAATACAGTTGGGACCAAATTAAAATTCCAAAACCGACTAATTCTTTCTCCCTGAGGTTAGCAGGGTTTTCTCAGCATGAACCTAGACTTGCATTCAATTCTACATTTTGGTGCCATGTAATCAATGGAAAAGGGCAAGCCCCGTAATGGGGCCAGCCCTCCACAATGAGCACATCCAAACTTAAAAAAAGGGATTTTCGAAG
Organism: Molothrus aeneus; assembly: GCF_037042795.1. NCBI lineage: Eukaryota > Metazoa > Chordata > Aves > Passeriformes > Icteridae > Molothrus > Molothrus aeneus. The sequence goes on along the minus strand of NC_089647.1, from coordinate 69,207,455 downwards.
AGGGGCTGGTTGTTTGTATGCAGTAGCATCTAGAGGCTGCACTGCATTTGGAACTCTTCTGCAGCACTCTATAAATTCATAGATATACACACATATATACACATACGTGCTCTGTGTGTGTACATATGCACTACCCACACATGTGTGTGTGCACTGTACACATATATTCATACAATACAAACGGCTTCTCTACCTGATCTCTAGGAGATACATTGTTTGAGCTTAGTGAAGGGAAGCTGGAGCAGGGAAGGGGGGAAGAGAAAGAGAAGAAAGAACCATTCCATACCTAGGGATGGTTCAAGGTAACTCACCCCTCAGGAAACATCTGAAGACTGCTCAAAGGCAATGCCAGTACTATGATCCAGCCAATTTACAGAATGGGCTTAAGCAGGACAAGAAGAATAATGGAAGATCAAAGGAAAAGTCACATATGGATTTCAAAACTGTCAGCAGAATTATCATTTTGTGTAGGGAAAATCAGGTGAAGGCAAGATTCAGTCAAGATTTAGACCACCAAACTCCCCTTGTGACTACCTATATCCAAGTAGACAAAGGATCCTGAAAGCCTGTACGAGAGAGCAGCACTGGAGCCTGAGGATCCTCCCCAGGGCCCCTCTGGTGAGCCTGGGAGTTTCCAGAATCCCTTGCCTTAAGCACAGTCCTCTCCATGAAGAGGCACCCATCTTTCACACAGGCTCTGCAAGCTGCTGCTTCACATCCTGCAGACTTTACCTCCACCACTGAATGTAACAGACCTGGGATATTAAAATGCTCTGCACGTTGAAAGAGGTGTTTGCTGCATCCGGGGTCTCCTCTGAGCATACCTCTGCTACCCTTTGTGCACAGTTTTAGTTCAGTTAGCCAGAGCATGGTGCTAATAATGCCACAGTTGTGGGTTCAATCCCTGTATGGGCCAATCACTGAAGAGTTGATGATCCTTGTGGGTCACTTCCAACACAGAATGATCTGTGATTCTGTGAATGTCTCTGGAGAGAGTGATTCAGGCTTTACCTACAAAGCTTACATAAAGAGCCCATGGTGGAAAGAAGTACCTTGCCACTGGAAATGCCTTGCCATTCTCCCTGGGCACCTTACCTGGCAGGACAGGCTGTCAAGAGTGAGCTGGAGGAGGAGGAGGAGGAGGAGTTGGGGGAAAAAAACCTCTCTATTCTTCAGATTCATTGTCAGGGCATAAAGCTGAGAAGGGGGAATCAGAACTGCATGTCTTAGATAAGACCCATCCTCAGTCTCCTTCCATTTCCTAAAAACTCCTAGCTATACCAAACAGGTAACCTCAGGGAGCTGTTGCTCACACAGAGCTGGGCTAGTAAGGGGAAACTAAGGCAGCCTCTATTCCTGTAGAGGGTAGGAACACCATGAGTGGAGGCACAAGAAATGGCACATTCCCATGAAAAATTGAAGCGTGTCCCAGCATCTTCCTTCCAGATGTGGAGAACAAAAATATGAATGCTTCACTTCTGACAGCAGCCTCACAAAGCTGGGAAGGCAGCAGGGGACAGTTGAATGTTCACTCCTGCCCCACCATACAGACACTCAGAACAAACAAACAAAAAAGTTTTAATATTCATAGTTACAGAGTTGTGACTATAATATTTGGGGGTTTTCAGTGTCTAAATCTTGACTCCATTCCATTTATTTGGATTTGTTAGACCAAAACCCACCTCTCTCAGAGGCTTTTACCTCTTAGTTAAATATAGCGGTGAAGCAGTTAACACAGTTTTATGCATCACCGTGTTGGCATGGGGTTTTTATCTTTTATTGGCACCATTTTATCCCTGGAGACAATAGGAGATTGTTCTCGCTGTGTGTAAAAAGATCTTGTTCTGGCAAGTAGGGTTTTCCCAGTCAACAAGTTTGGAATCCTTGGTAAGGGAGAAACAGGCTGTGTTGGGACTGGCCCGCTAAGCACCTCCTGACTGCAGCAATCCCTGTGCCATTCACTGCTCACAGGGCTGCTGTAGCTCACAGCCCCTGCCTGCAGCCCAAAGAGGTGAAGGATGGAACACCAAACCCACAAGCCTCTGCTGCACTGCTATTACAAAGATGGGACAAAAGTCTAGGATTGATCTTCTCTAGGCATAAACTACACTGTAACTGCTAGAAGCTATGTGGCAAGAAGAAAATACATGTGCTTAGTAGCCTTTTTCTTTTCTAAAACCCACAAAATCCCTATGAAAATAAAGATTCTGATTCCCTGATTTGGATGCTTTTGTGTAGCCCTAAAAGATGTACAGCATTTTCTTTTTCACTCATCTCTTCCTGGTTGTATAAATACTACAATACACAATTACAGCAGTCAGAGGCATTAGGGATAAGAAGGTATTTACATCAGAGATGTACATACGAGATTATGTGAGAAAGGTAAAGTTTTTTATCTCCATCTTTAAATAAATATTATGCTTCATCCACACCCAAAGTCTTGAAAGAAAGCTGTTTTAGTGTAAACAATTAACTTCCTGGCCAATCATTCAATTTTTTTGATGACTTGCTGCTGAGAAATTCAGGTTCTCTGCTGTAGACTACACCTTACAAATTTTGATCAGTCAGATAATCCACCCCAAAATCAGCCAGACACTGCAGTTTATTTGCAGTCATACCACAACATTTGGCAGGCCTGGTATTTCAGTTGTTCTTATTTGCAGAGGCTATAAAGTGATTTAGTTGCTACCAGGTTTGACAGCAATTAGGAATACAGGCATGAGTGATGGCAGCCTCTGCTGTATATTTCATGAGTGCCCATAGCTCAACCCTTCTGCAAAACATGCCTCAGATCTCAGATTACACTGGAAAATAAAGTCTCTAGTAGTTAAAGCTGCAGTCAGCTTTCAAAATGTTTACTGAGCATAAGGCAGTGCAAAAATGATTCCAAACCCAACCAAAGCCCCGGGCTCTGCGATGATAGGAACCGCCCAGGAGGTCAGAGCTGAACTGAGATCCTGCAGCCATGACTATTTTCCAGATGAACTGAAATTCATCATCTTGTGGCAGACAGAAAATGAAAAGTTATCTTCTTGCCCTGCAGGGATCAACCTGCAGCTGCACTTCCTTTGCTGCCTTTTCTCTGCAAGGCCCAGCAAGCTATAGATGTGTCAATAAATTCCTTGGGGTTTTTTTTCATTTTACTTAAGTCTTGAAAATAAACCACTGAAAGAAATTAAAAGGAATTTTTCCAAAGCAAAATGGGACTTGAAGAGCAGTGTCCTTAATGACATTGAAAAAAAAACAAACTGTTTTGGGGCACATGAAATGCTCAAGTGGCTGTGTTTCAGCATTATCTGCAAAATTAAGGCAGTAGTGCTTTTATTCAACTGCTAGCATGCTGGATTTCAGAGATACTGGTTCAGGATGTGGAATCCTTAGCAGTTATCTCATGGGAGAGGATCCTGCCTGCCCTGACAAAGCAGCCCTGTTCTGCCAAGCTCTGCTCCTGGAGCTGTTCCACTCCTTTGTATAAAGTAATTACTTAAATATACATTGAACAAAGAGAGAGGGAAATTACTTTAAGGCCTATCAGTTAGGGCACTCTGCTGGGAGGTAAAGCAAACCAGTAAATAATTCATTAATGATGTTGCTATTTCAGAGACCTAATAAATTTTTATTGGGTAAGAATAAAGTCATCATCAGGGACTGGGAAAATAGCCCCCAGACACCTTGTCACTTGGGGGTGCTGTTTTGGTATGGCATAACTGTCATGTTTTGAATGGATAAGGATTTAAAAAATCCCCTGCAGGCAGAATGAGAATTGCAGCTTTCCCTGGCAGGTGTTTTAGTGACACAATTTTTGGATAAAATGGGAAGTGGAGTTTGTTTCAGAGCCTTGGAAAGGCTCACATCTTAAAAGAAGAGAATTGGAACTAAGTTTTTTAAGGAGCTCAAGTCAGACCACATCTTTAATAAATTAAATAAACTGCAGAGTTCCTGTACTAATTGTTTTAAACACATCTTCCCTGCTTTATTTGTGGGCTCTGGACTCTGGGCAGGGTACCTCAAATGTCTGTCACAGCTCTTTTGCTCGCTGGCACTGCAGCCCAGGAAGAGATGGAGACAGACAGATGGTCTGAGAGCAATTTAGACGCCACAAAAATTAATAATAAGCTCCTACATTTCCTGAAATATAAGAAAGGAAGACAACCAAGATGCTCAACAGTGCCACATCATACTCTCCAAGTCTTGCTGAGGCAGGAACTGGCAAATGCAGCTTAATGAATCAAGTGTCATCCATCAGGAGTAATGACCATGTCTGTCACAGAACTTTATGCCCACATTATTTTCAGCTTCAAACCACAGCAAAGAAAAGGAGGATGGCTAGCTCCAAAGGTAAGCTAATGTGACACAATGCACGCTGTTGGAGGATTTAGACACTCCTGCTGTAGAAAGTGGTGACACGGTGCCCTGAGGAGAGCTCCTTGTCCCACCTCTTTCCTGGCCATGGAGAAGTCTCCCTCTGACTTCCAGAGCCTGAAAACTTTGCCATCTGTTCTCACTTGAGAAAAATTCCTATTTTATCTTTTCCATTTGTATTAAATTGTTTTTAAACAGGAGAGGCTTAATATGCAGGCTGTGCAATAGCGTATGATACAGATAATTTCTCTCGCCATCTAATTTTAACAACATATGGAGACTGGCCTGAGCTGCCAAGGACATAAATCTATCCTTGCCTCCTGGTTTGTTCACTGAATCGCAATTTTCTATTACTGCACATTCCTCCACAGGACTTCACCAAAACACCTGGTGGGGACCTTCCAGATGAAAGAATTTCACTCTTCTCAAAGAAAAGGCTCCTCTTCACCCCACCCCCAGAAACAGCCCACCTCCCACCAGTCTCCTTTCCCCCAAATCCAGATTCCCATTTCCATTGATAAAGCACATTCCATTAACAAAACTGATTCATGTCTACCATGTTATATAAATGTCTACAATGTTTTTTTAATGTTGTTTGACTTGTGGGTGACTTCAGGGCTCCTGATGGCATGGAGCATTAGTATCAGCTGGAGCAAAACCAGTGGCAGGCAGGTAGTGTGCCAGCTTCCTCACCATTTTGCCAGCTGACCTCACTCCTGACATGCCAGTTGGCTGCTGCTCCCTTCCCATGCCAAACTCTGCAGTGGTTTTGAGATGCATACAAATAAACTATCCAAAAGGCTGAATAAACCAATGTTTGAATTCAAGTTCCAGGGTGAAGATATTTACACAAACCTTGAACTCTGTTGCAACCAAATTTGGGCATTTCAAGGACACTGGCCATCACTCTTGTAGCTTTTATTACTTACTGTAGAGAAATAGCAGATGAAATACTGGGGATGCAAACTGTAATGACAATTTTGTACAGTACTGTAAATGGACTTACAGAGCAGTTCGCTGGAAAGCCATGGAAAAGGGAGCAATGCTGCAGACTTGAAATAGGCTTTTTTCTTTCACTTTCCAAGTGCAACTTCAAGACAAACATGGATGGTTTTGTCCTTCTCCTTGCATACAGCATTAAGTGTTGCATTCTTAGGTACATAGACTCTTGCTTGCAATCAACCTATGCCTCTGGTCTCTCACGAAGCCTGGATGTGAACAGTAAAATGGACTCAAATCCAAGCTGTGAAACCCACATCTGCCTCAGGTGAAACCAGATGTTAATTGATGCCTGCTTATTCTCCTCTTTATGTATCCTGTCTCTTTACAACATATGTAATGTACATATTTCATCTTCACTGTAGCAGTATGTATAACTTTCAAGTCTGTCAGACATGGAGGACTAGGCTGTCATCAATACAGTCTATGAACTCCTTTCTGTTAAAGCAAAAGTTAAGTATTAAAGTCAACTGGTAGAATTTTCTTTAAGAAGGCTTTGCTAACAGTCTGTGGAAAAAATCTGGCCAGAGTTGCCTGTGGAAGTTAATTCAGAACTATTTTAATAAAAAATACCTGGCCTAGTATTGAGCAATAATTCTTTTTTTTTCAGTATTTGCTGGAATAGCATATCATCATATGCCAGATTATTCATTATAAACTTCTGCCATATTGTCTTGCATACTATTAATCCATCTGGATTTGAAAGAATGTGCAAAGTTGCATCTTCACTTTTTCAATCACTCATTAATTATTTTGCTTTGGATTTCGGGCTTCTCCCCCATTTCTAGTTCTTAATCCCATTAGGAACTAGAATACCTTATACCTAAATAATTTCAGCATGCAAAAAGTATTATCTCAAGGAACTGTGTTTTCTTTTTATGGAGAAATTAATCCAGAGTTTGTGTTTGGAGGAAGAATCCCAAACCTGAGAGCAGCAGGTAGAGGAGGAGGAGGAAGCAGGGCATGTTATGCCCCATCTAGACAGAGGCTGGGATCTCTCCTTGCAAAGCATGACACTCCAGACCCCAACCCACAGCTTTTTCGGTGCTGGGACGCACCTCACCTTTCACAAGCAGTGAAAGAAAGGAGGCTGCACAGTGCAAACGCGATTTTATCGCTATGTCAACAACGGTGTGGGCCCCAGCATTCAGCAAGAGATGTTTGCATTGGACCTGAGAAGTTCCTCATCAGCCGGGGCAGACAGCACACACCACCAGTTTCACCACAAGGCTCCTGTTTGTTTTGGTGGTGATACAGCAAGGTGCAGAAATGCCTTGTCCAGCTGCTGTATTTCTCAGGTGGCGAGTTCAGGTCGAGCTCTCACTGCCTCAGGCCCCATGGAGAGGGGATGAGAAGGAGGAGGTGGCTGCAGGGCAGAGAGCACAAGGAGCTGCCTCCCATCCACACTGTTTGCCAATGTAGAAAAAAGTCTCACAAATAGGTGACTCATTAAAACTTTATATGGCTGAATTCAGGAAGCCTCTTCTCACTAGAACAATGGCAAAAGGAAAAAAATCAACAAAACAGGTTTTTATAGAGCCTTCTGGGTGGGCACAACCACCAGGGATGAAGACAAAGCCCAGGTGAAGCATTACCTCCCAGATACCCATCCAGCCCCTCAGAGAGCAACTGATTATCCTTTATGCTTGTGCCAACAGTTCTGCCATCGTCTCTGAACCTCATTACAGAAAACCAAATGAGGAAAAACACAACTAAAATATTAAACAAGTCACATTTTCTGTTTGTTCCTTAACCAAAAATATTGATTGAGATTTTAAAAAAATCAGAGATAACCTCAACCCCATAACAAAAAGTGTCTCTTCTAAACTCCCCCACTCTTCAAGAACAAAGGGACCACTTACAAATGCAAAATGAAGATTATGTGCTAATATTGGCATGATTTGAGGCCTTACAGCTTGTGAAATTACCCAAAGGGTGGTCTCCCTGCCTGTGTATTCGGTAACACACCTTCCTTTCATGACTGTTTGGACCCGGTATTTCAGAGCGCAGGGTATTTTCAGAGCTCTCTGAAACTGCTTTCCTTTGTGTGGAAACTGCCCTGCCAGAAGATGGGATGTGGAGTGGAGGTGGCAGCAGGCAGGCACTCCTATGTCACACAGAATGAAAATTAAATATTAACATGCTCCTTTGCTACCTGCCTGGAAATCACACAGTCACAACATTTTAACTCATATAGTGGTGGTGAGGGTAACTTTGAGCTTACTAGTGTTAGGCTCTCCCATTCTCCATTTTGGATCACTTCTCATGTCATGTAACAGATTAAAACATTCAGGCTTAACCTTCCAAACCACATGAAAATCTTGCTTGTTTAGGAAAACTGACTCAGTTTTCTAGAGCTGACAGGAGGAGTCTCCACTACTTAAACAATATGGAGGCTTTTCTCAGGCTTTACCTGATTGAGCTCACAGCAAAGTAAATTTGTGGTGCTGTGAAAATAGGTTTTAAGGTTATGCCCACATTGCTCAATGAAGGAGTCATGGATTGAAAGCAAGCACCAGAGCCCCAGTGTTCTGCACACAGGAGTTGTTAGGTCATTCTCTGGTGCTATTTTGGACTGCTCTGAGTAAGTTCTCTCCCCATTGACTGGACTTGGATGCAGTTCAGGCATGAATTTATTCTAGAGGAGGCACCCAACAGGCAGGATGACTAAGACTGCACCAGGTTGTACTCTCTTTCCTCTTCTACAGTCTCAGTCCTTCAAACACTATCATCTCAGCAGTCTTAGGACAATTGAGCATTATATATATATGCAGCATGGATGCAGTCACTCTGCTGCAGGTCTGCTGCATTTGCACAAATGCAAGCTATTCTGCACCACTGGCCTGGGTGTCAAGGATCCCTTTTTGCAGCTACACAGCACTGAGTGTCCCAGGCTGTCTCTGAAAATCAGTTCAATCCATGCCAGTGCCAGTCCCTAACTTTTCCCATCTGGAAAGTGTTGTCTAGCAGCTGAACAGCACTCCTGCAGCAGGATTGTTCTTCTTTGTGCTAAGTGTCTAAGTAAAACTCAAACTGGGGGAGCTCTTGCAGTTACAGAGGAAGGATTCAAGAATCAAATGGAGCTGTATGCCTCGGAGTGCTTGGGTGACCCCTCAAAATCACTCAAGTAGCAAATAATCCCAAAATAACATCCAGAAAGATTGTTCATAAACCAAGTGAATGAGCTGGGAACATGAAAATTTTTGACCAGCAGCTTGCTGTGTGGCACTCTTAATGCACCTTGCCAGCTCTGTCATGGAAACATACAGACCCCACAAGCCACACCAAAAAGTAGCCTGGCTGTGGAAACTGGTTTCTTTGGTCTTTGTAAAGAACTCAGCCACGTTTAATCACAAAAATTACCAAAATACTGGGGGAAGGAGTCCCACAGCTCAATGGTATGTTTTGTGAAAAAATTTTGAAATCTGTATACTTGCTTCATCATGTCCTGACAGCTCTTGGATCAGAAGGGAACAAACAGCTGATCCTTATTTGCTTATGAAACAAAGTCTGTAGGAAAACAGGATTTCACAAAGCCCAAACCATTCCATTCGAAACACCACAGAGTGAAGTCTATTGCCAAACACAAGGCAGGATCCGGGAGAAACCCAGGGGACTGGCAACTCTGGAAGTTGTGGTATCCTTAGCCACAGGACAGATGTTCCCCAAGGGCAGGAACACTGGAAACCGTGGAAAATTGCACAATTGAATTTCACAGAAAGAAAAGCAATTTTCCTATAACTGAGGAACTCTTCAGCAAGTCCCAGTGACACCAAAAGCTATTGTTTTCTAAAGCACATTTTTTGAAAGGTATTGAAAGGTGCAGTTTATAGTCCCAATGTTTTAAATGCTGATTCCATTGACTCCAGTTTGGACATATGGCTTTGAGTGGAAATAAGCATAATTTGAAATTGCAGTTCTTGATCTGGTGACAGAGTAATCCCTGGCAAGTAGCTTAGACTAGATGGCAAATGAATGCAAACTTTTAGGCAAATGAAATTACATTACATGAGTGCTGTGGCAAGTGATCCAGGCACTTAAACCTACAGTTAGTTAGTCGGAAAAAGGAATCATGAGAGAACACCCAGATGCCATGTATTGAGGAAGAGGCCTCATGAGGGAGATAATTTCAGAAGCAATTAAGATTATTCACAGCATCCAGTGCCCTGAGTGCTACAATGCTTAAACAAGCTGGAGGAAAATAGTAGGAGACCCACAATCCTTTTTTCAGTGTTGGAAATGTGAGCAATTCATTAGAATTTGAACATTCTTTCCCTAAAAATGCCTTCTGCCCTTTGTCACTTGACAGCAGAGCAGTTTTCAGGGCTGCTCCGTAACCCAGAGACCTGGATTACATTTCTGCTCATGGCAGGGTTCCCTTGTCAAGAGAGAGCTCAGAGCTCTGGGGTGCTGTGGAAGGAGGCACTGAGCACATCCCTCATCAAATACTTGGTCAGGGACAACAACACACGGGGATAATCAAGCATTGGGACAAGTCACCCACGGTGTGTGGAAAATTGATGTGCTCTGGGGTTTTTAAGATCCATCTGACAAAGTCTTAAGCAATGTAGTCTGAATTCAGTACCAGTCCTGCTTTGAACAGGAGCTCACAGCAGATTACTTCCTGTGGTCCCCCTCCCACCTGAAAGACTGACTGACTGTGCAGTGAGTGTGGAAACTACCACTCCAAAGGAAGGCAAGTAAGAAGCTGCCCAGCCCTGTAAACAGCACTCATATGGGACCTGGGATTCTTGGGAAAGGTGGCATTTATTTATTATAAATGTAGAAATAATCCTGAAAGAAGAAATTCAGGCCAACCCGTTGTACAACCAAGCAATACATCTAAACCTGGCTTCATAAAGGAACTTAAATACATCAATCTAATACTCATTTCTCACTATCATTAAAAAAGAACTGGTTAAAATAGATAGTCAAGTGTGCTGAAGAGAGTGATGCTCATGCTCAACTTGGCCCCAAAGGCGAGTGTTTCAGCCTCACCAAATGTGTTCTACTTGCATTACAATCAGCCATGTCAAACCCAAGCTGGCTCCACATCTAAATTTCTGCACCATAATTCCCAGTAGTCCTGACAATACTAATCACAGTCTAGGAAATTAAAGATAGCTCTGGATGCAGCTAGATCAGTTGCAAAGGTCTTATTAGCTCAGGATCAGGGAGGTTGGGTCACTGTGGTAACTTTTCCAACACAAACCTAAAGCCAAGCTCTCAGCATGTTCGCTGTGACTAAACAGATCCAAACACAGACTTGAGTGCCAAACAAGACCAGAGCGGGGGTCAGTCCATGGGATTCACCATGAAGATAAGCTGCCTCTGGATAGCTGAGAGTTAATAGTATGGTATCTATCATTTGAAGTACAAAACAACTCCATACTAATCAGGAGTACAACTAATACTGGACTGAATTCTATGCATTTCACAAGCCCCAAATCTGGATTAAATCACACATGTGATTTGTAATGTGAGCTGTTTAATCACTCTTGTAACACAGATGGTCTATAATTAGAAGCTCTGAAAAAGATGGGGAGTGGGACTGAGCTGAACACTTGCCCAGCATTAACACAGGCATGAAAAAAAGGATGAGAAAAAATCCAAGGAAATAAGTATGCAAAAATAACCATTACAAGTAACAGTTTAGGGCTGAGATGCAGAAGTAATAAACAGGCTGCTGAAACTTCAAAGTGAAACAAAAGCAAACTTCACTAGACTTTTTATTTTAAAAAACCCACACATCATCTTTTCTCTTGATAACTTAAATGAATACTGCCCACACATAAAATATAGTAGGTCACTTTATAAGCATGAACCACAGACAGAGATCAAATTCTATATAAAGTACTTATATAGCACAAATACCATGAGTAAGTCTTTAGAAAAGCCACAGGGAAATAACAAGAAACCAAAAATGCTGTGATAGCATTTATGTAGTTAGTTGTAGGAAACCTTTAAAGGTTATCTAGTAAGAAGGAACATCCTCCAACCTGGCCTTGAACATTTCCACATATGACACATTTACCACCTCCCCAGGCAACCTTTCCAGCAGTTCACCATCCTCATAATAAAAAATTTCTTTCTAAGATCTAGTCTATATCTAATATATTTCAATTTAAAACCATTACCCCATATCCTATCACAACAGACATTGCTAAAATAGTTTTATCCCATCTTTCCTGTGGGCCTCCTTTAGGCACTGTAAAGCTGCCATAAGGGGTCCCCAGAGCCTTCTTTTCTCCAGGCTGAACAATCCCAATTCTCTCACTCTTTCCTCACAGGAAAGCTGCTCCATCCCTCTGATCATTTTGGTGTCCTTCTGGAATCACTCCACCACGCCCATGTCCTCCCTGTGCTGGCACCCCAGAGCTGGATGCAGCACTGCAGGTGGGGTCAGAGCAGAGCAGAGGGGCATGTCTTCCATCACACACACTCAGATTTAACATCTACAGCCTGCCTTAGGAATTGTACTGGCTTCATGACAACCCATTGAAGAGTCTGATCATGGAGGTAAAAAGAGAATCCCATCAACCCTTTACCCCAGACACTCCTTAGAACTAACAGCAAGTGCAAAAAATTCCAAGTTAATAATTATCATAGGACAGATACCTTCTCAACTAACAAAATCATTAGTTTTCTTTGTAGGGAATTTTTATATAATGAATTATATGTGTGCTCACTGTGGGAAGACTCCAAATACCAATTCAACTATAAGGGCATAATTGTAAGGACACTTTCTTCTGCTGAGTTCTTATTAAGGTCAATGATGTGCAAGGCAAGATATTGCAGAACTGAAGATACTTTTTTATACCCAGGAATGGTGAAAAGTAAAAAAACTGACAGACTTATTTGAGGGAGTAGAGAGAACAACACACAGTGGCTTTTGCTTTATTTCTTGGGTATACCTCCTTGATCAATTTGATTCTTAAATACTTGATACTTCATTGCTCTTGAAACTCAGATTCACACCTCAAAAATGCATAAGCCTCTAAGAACAAACAAAGTGACTCACTCTGACAACTGTAATGTTCACCATTTAGATGTGTTCATTCGCCATTCACATTAAATGTGAAAATCAAAGTTAGAAGTAAAATAACACTGCAACATAAATAATTTAACATGGTACTCAAGAATTTTCACTCACTGAAAAATGTATCCTATTAGACATGATTAGTAAGAAGTGTTATTGTTTTGGTCTATGTTACCCCTACAGCTGTTGCTGTTACTGAAAAGATAACATTTCTAGTACGCAGCAGTTTCCCTTTTAAAAAGTGCTAATTTTATGACTAAAATGTTAATTTCTAAGCAGCCTGTCACAAAATTCACTGATTCTTTGCACCAGATAGTTGTAGAGAAGTCCTGCCAAGATCAGGAACAATTGTCAATGAATGCATCACATCCACTTCTGAGATTTTAAAAAGCATTCAGGGAGGGAACACACCTTTTTCAACCCTAAACTTGTGTAAGTACCACACTAAGCAAAAGGGTAAGGAAGGCACCAGCATCATGAGATTTGTGACAAAATACAAAGTTGAAAATACTGATTTCTTCATTCATATAAATTTCAGTGTTGAAAGAGTTGAGTCCATGACATATTATAAAGAAAAAAGATAAGGATCTCTGGATGGTGGAAAAGAATAATATACATTGGAGAAACAGTAGCCTGGACTCTGCTGTTTCTGGGTAGCTATGCACATGTTAATCATGTTTTAGTGTGATTATAAATATTTTTTTGCCCTAGTAAGAGATATTTACTCCCATATCAGAGATTATTCATCTTCTCTTCAAAAGTCCAGGAAGCTATATATTGTCATTTCATGAGATGAATGTTTTTTGCTCAAGTGAACAATGTAAGCAATGACACAGAAGGGACTAAGGCAGAATATCATGGGAAAATATTCTCAAAAAGTGGGAGAGAGATTAAAAGCTTTCTGATGTTATGATAACACACAAATAAAGCCACTTTTCCTCACCTGTTGTCATCATTCAATGGGAGGGAAGCAGATACAGAAAGAACAAGGTGTTGAAATCATGTTGAAAGGTGTTGCAGGATGAGGACTGTATCCATACCTTACGTGAGACAGTCAAAAAAGCTTGGAGGCAATCTCTGCTCTGTAAGGGGACTGAAAGCATGAATGACTGATCATTTCTGAAATGTGTTAATAGAGTCCCACAGGCTACCTGAATCACATTCAAGATGTCAATCTTCCTGTGGTATCTACAGCAATAGAAGTAGATGACAAAACTAGAAAAATTTCAGTGCCATCTGCTCAAATAAACCAGAACTTTCTCTCCTCACCTCCCTTCTTCAGCTGTTTCAGTCCCAAGCTTCAAAGCCTTATTTGCATTCATGCAAAATCTGTTTACAGTCAACTTCACTGCAATACTGGAGCTTCTCCCCCATACCCCTAAGACACAAAGCAAAGCTGGCCAGGTGTCTCTAAACCACAGAGCCAGCTGCTCCAAACCAAGCTTACAGGAAATAGCAAGGAAAATATGCAGCATTTGACACATCTGGAACAGATTGCAGAGTCTTTGAAAATACTGTCCCAGTTCCCTTCCTCCTGCTGATGAGATTTCAGGCTTCCAAACTGATGCATCAACTATAGAAGATTAGATAACGTGTACATTTTTAACTCTGCATATTTTTTCTGACCAAATGAGAATTTTTCCAAGGTGGTACACAAAGTATGTGTATGAAGCTTCCTATAAAATGCTTGGACCAAACAGAAGTAATTCTACCAGAAGTTGCTACTTAATATGGGAAAATTGATACAGTTGAAAGATAGTGCTAGCTGATTTTGGTAAGCATAGAAAATGAAGAAATATTGCCTGCTTTGCAAGGTTGCATTAACTCTTTATAAGAAATGTCCTCACAGCTTGTTGCCATAAAACATGAAATGAAAAGGAGCAGGGAGGATTGGTTAGTACCTATTTTGCCAAGTAATTTGTCTGTAATTCCATGTTGACACAAATACTGCAGTATACATTTCTCAACATGGAGTACAAAAAAACCCCAAAAAAGCATTAAGTCATAATTAGCAAAACAAAGCAATGCTTTATTATTCGCTTCTTTTTCATCTGGACAATGAATGCAAAAGAACACAGAAACAAATAGAAGTTTAGAAGGAAATCCCAATAGGATATTGAACATAATACTTAACTTTCTTCTTCCATAAAAAGCTGAGAAGTAGAGGTGCCCCTAAAGTTTTAGTCACTAACAGTTATCTCTGAAAGATTAGGAAAATGAAAATGTTTACATATGTATATTTTAAACATTAATTATAGATACAAAACTCAATACAGCACTAGCTTAACACAACATAAACCTCACTGTTTTTAACGTTAGTAATAAAAAACCAGAATTGTAATTAAAAAGAAAAATGGAGGAAACTATTTGTACATTTTTCCTCAAAGGTGCAACCAACAGCCAATGTATTTTTGCAACTGAGATTCCAGTTGTACAAAGGACTGAGAGATGTCGTCTTCTATTTAAAGAAGAAGCATAAATTTCACAAACTTTAAAAGAAACTACACGTGCATGAACTGCAGACAGTACCCCTTAAAGAGATGATATTTATAAGAACGTAATGGCATACCTTAAATGAATAAAGGGAGAAGTAAAACACATTTTCTACTTTCAGAGCTTTAAAAGAATTTTTTCCCTTCATAGATTACTTCCCAAATTACCTTGCATTTAAACTTGTTTGATCTTATGAAATGGCAATGTATTTATTCTAAACAAGCATTATAAAGTAGTTGTATGATTTTTTTTTTGAGAAGCACTCAATGTGGATGTTTTATTTATAGTGACCTCAAGAATGCAAACCTCCAAAATTACATCTACTACTAACTAAACCTTTAATAGCCAATTAACAAAAAATATCTATATAGCTCTAGGATTAAACAAAATTTAGAGAATATGCTGTTACAAAATATATTTTGACATATTTCCTAAGAAGCAATTAAAACAGTCATTTATGCAAGTTATTTACAGGGGACTCAAAGTGTATCAGTTTTAGCACAAACCAGTATATTGGGCTGAATTCAATAAAATACTGGTGAATATAAGTTTGTGACAAGGAATTTTGGGGTTTAGTAAACTTAAAAATGTTCTATACAATCATTAGATGAATCTAAATTATATAAAAAACCTGTCTAAACTGGTTAATCTGAATCATTTAATGCATTTCATTGTACTCAGAAGTGCAGATCACCAAGTCAGTGGTACACACAAGCTGTGAAACAAGTTACCACTCAAATCTTTCAGATACAACAAGCACAGATTAACTGAGTCTGACTGTACCTAATCTATACTTACAGATAGTTTGTTCTTACTTCAATACTATCTTTGTAACAAGCACATATTCAAATGTGCTAAAACAAAAGGCAGCAATTATAAATATTTACTAGAATGACCAGAACTGGTACTTGATCATAATGTCATTCATTTTTGAAGCCATATTTTCATTAATTTGTCTTCTGGTTTTAGTAGTCTTCTGTCTTATTAACTTGGAGGGTTAGAGATCATCTGGAAGTTTCACACCAGCATAGGAAAGGAATGTCTGTTCGATGCAGTCTGGAGATAAAGAAAAATTGTACTTGAGTTCATCACCATGATTCACCAGAAGCAGTGTTGCTAAGTGACCAGCAAACCTGAACTGCAAGTAAAACAGCAGCCTCCCTACCCCCCTATGACAGGATGGGAGAAAAACCACAAACATTTTCTGTTATTCTGTTACGATTTCAGAAGAACGCCTGAGAATATTTCAAACTGTAGGGGTGTTATTATTTATTAAAACTTAGAATTAGTGTAGAGGAGTCACTTTAGAGGAGCTTACTTGTCTATGCAAGAACAAGGACACTTAAATGCGATAGCAATTAATTTGAACTTCTTGTTCCAGTACTTAAGATGCTTCAAAAACATAAATATTATATGTGTTCATCTCTCTAAACAACCCACAGACCTTATAAGCCCACAACCCATGCATCTCAGTGGTGCTTACAGGTAAAGAAAAAATTCAAAGCCACTGAACTCTGATAGGACAGCTCATTAACTTCATTAAGTCCTGGGTTAAACAGTGCTTTATCCCAACACAGAATTTTAACTGCAGAAGAGCAAGGAATCCCAGACTGCATTATCCTACACTTTCACTTATTCTCTTCAAACTACAGTTCTCAAATACCATTTAGTCCTAACAACTCTTTTTAAAAACAGTATTTTTAAACTTTACTGTACTGAAAGCTTACAGATATTTTCAGTCACATCTACAAATTACAGTATTCTGAAGAGGTTACCACAACGCTAAGAAAAGAAGCCATATCTAACTGTTGCAAAAAGGCAATACTGCCATGTAGTTGCTAATTTATATTGATTGCTAAAAAGCAATACACATCTCAGTTAATTAAGTTACTGCGCAATTTGGGGGAAAAAAAGCACATTTAAAAGAAATGTTATGTCACAGTTACATTAACAGATTTTTTTTCATAATCAAGTGCATATTGTATAGCACACATTCATCATTAGCTGTTTTTAAATGTTTGTGCTTGTCTTATATAAAAAGAACCAGGTTTTTTTTTCCCCAGTCAAATAGTGTCTCTGTTTTCAGACTTTGAAAATGTGTTGCAGGTTAATTCAAATTGATCCTGTGATCAATCCTGAAGAAAATTGATAAAAGACTTTTTTTTTTTTTTTTTTTTACAACAAACATAGTTTCTCGGGTATGTCAAAATACAGTCTTTAAGCATTTTTAGTTAAGTGCAGAGCAATGAAAATGCTGCAATACATATTTCTAGGCTAAATTTATCTTGCCATGCAATTTAAATTTAAAAAAAGTTGAATGCAAATAAAGACCCCTGGTTTAAGTTACGTAGTGAAGTCCAATAAATCCACTTAACGGATAAATGGTATTAAAAAAAAAAAGAGTGGATACGTGCCAGACTGATTAGTCAGCTACCTGAAGGATACATAAAGCACATTGTTGCATACACAATAATCATACTTGTACATGACTGTCTTAATCCAGTCATGTAAAGAGAGACAGTACTCAACTATTGTTTGCATGTTCAGACCCATGTCAATCAGATTTAATATGCAGGCAGATTAGTGCTTCCTAACTTGCTGATGACAGGTTGACTACAAAAGCCAGTTTTTCCAGCACAAAGGACAGTATCCTGACAGAAGCAGATACTGTTTCTTAGGAAAAACATGTTCTTCCTAATTTTTGTTGCTGAACTTTCCAGGGCCAACAAGAAGCACTGAGGATGCTTTCAAGTAAGAAACTTCACACATCTCCAAGCCCATGAAGAATATATAAACAGTATTTGTGACAGATGTTTAAAAACCATGCAACATCTGCTTCATGACAGGAGTTTGACTATCTATTTCTAATATTTCTTTCTTCTTCGTTTTCCTGGGAAAGATAACCACATCACTAAAAATAGCTTACCTTCAGTACAAGAAAAAAAATCTTGTTCTGTGAGCAGCTGCCATGCTTTCAGACATATTTCTGACTTTGAGATAATTAACAAAGCCTCGAAAGAACAAGAGGAGTCCTGGAAGTGTAGAAAATGCACAAAATTAAGTATATTAACATAAATACACACTACCCCACATTATTCTTATTCGCATAATTTTTAAAACCTAGCCTACAAAGTAAACTGAAGTCTTCATTTATCATTCACAAATTCAACAACTAAGTCAGCTTTCATCTTGTGATGCAAGGATTCAATTTTATGAAAGGTTTTCCACAAATTTTAGTGATTTAGACTTCAAGTCTCATCGGCTAAAAATACTGCTTGAAAATACTTACAAAGATGAAAAAAATCCTGAAACATAAAAGAATCTGTTCTGCAAACTCTTTTCAAGTAGAGCTCTCAAAATAAATTACTAGTGTGTTAGAAGAGTACCTGCTTCACAAAATGTACCTTTAGCAATAAGCACAATAAATATTCTGTGAGTCAAAAGAGGGAAAAAAAGAAAGTAAGGATTGCTCTAGCAAGAAGCCAGTAATGAATTATAGTAGATTAGGACTTGAGATTTAGCCATCTGTAAAAAAACCACCAGTCCAAGAGGAGGAAGAACAATTGCCAAAGAAAATTACTCAACATATGTCAATATTACAGTTTTTGTCAACTCTAAATTTCAAAATCTTATAAATTATTTACATTTCACTGCATTTGAAAGAATATTTCAGCTAAGAGGAAAAAGATGTACACAACAGTCACAGAGAAATTACATTTCCAATAATGGCACCTTGAAGATATACGCTTACGTGAATATACACATGTGCGTTAAAACTCCAAAGGTTCAAATGAAAATCTAAACTGAGGTTTTACAAATTCAGGCAAGAATTTAATTATTTTTTTTCTACATGATTCACTTTTCCTTCCTGCTATCCTGGATGAGCCCTTGATTTTTTCCAATGATCAATTCCTCTCTAAATTATTTTTGTTTATGATTGTTTTAACTTTCCTCAGTAAGATCTTGACTGCAACTCTGCTACAAAACTTGCTACCCAAAAGCTACCAGAGACAGTCCCCCTTTCAACTGAAAAGAAGTTGAAACAGCAAAATGAGGGCAGGCAGCTCTTTAGGTGCTTGATAGAGTATTTTCGGCATCATACATGTTGGAAAATCAGTCCAAGTTCAACCCATATTTTACATTTCTCTGTTAAAGGAAGAAAGAAAAACCACTCCACTTTCCATTGTGATCCTCAATAAGAAACACTGGCTAACACTTAAATTTGAAATTTAGAATTGTGTCTCTCCAATTTTTTCACTGATACATGATAGCTCTTTGGAAGTAGACCACTTTGCTCTTCCGTGATGCACATGCAGATTTTTCCAGCTGTTGAAAGAAGGAAAGCAAGCAGAAACGATCGATGAACAGCAGAAGAGAGGAGATGGCAGTAGGTGGGCTGAAGGATGTCAAAGGGCTATGCAAAAGAAAGACTCCAAGTCATTGCCTTCTGGAGAGAAGCTGGACATAGTACTTTGTGTGCTCTAACAAAAGGTTATCCAAAACAACAAAACACAGATCTGGTTGGCAGTATTCCCATGACACGATAATACTCCTCCATGTCATTGTAAGTAGCTTTTTTAGGTAGACTCCTTCTATGGTCTTCTAGCAATACCATAAAGCCACTTCATCAGTTTAAAAATTTTGTTGGCATACTTCATGCAAAACCTACATAAGACAAGGGAATGCTGACTGCCAGATGCACACTGTATGCCTCAGAGTGCTTTTTATTCCAACTCGTGATTTAAAGAAAAAATAAATCCTCAAACACTTCAGACCAAAAATAAGGCTTTCCCAAATAAAAGTGAGCTACTTCCTGAATATGTGCAAAAGACTAGTAAAAAGAAAAATGACAGCTTTTTCCATAGAGGGAGCACTAGGGGAAGAACACTATTTTTATCCTAATGAAAAAAGGTGTCAAACCTCAATTTCAGGCACCACGGGCTTTGTTTTAATTAAAGACTTATCTGGAGATGTTTGTGCCTGCAAAGAGTCATTTCACCTACTTCAATACAATAACCTCAAAAAATACAAAAGCATTCAAGGGACTGATGCTGTGAGCTGTTAAACATTTGCAGGTTTTATGTATATCAAGCAACCAAGTGCACAAGAGCAGAGCAAGGTGGGCATTAGAGAGTCTGATGAATGCCCTTAAACGCTATTAAGAGGCAGATAGAGAAATTTTTAGGTAATGTAGTTTAAGACTTTTGACATTTCTGGCAAGATAAACAGTGAGTCACAGTGAAGATCTCAGAGTTGGTCTTTTTTCTTAACTTACTCAATGCTTCATTCTAACATTTGCTGTTAGCCCCTTGAATCAATTAACTCAAAGGGAAGAGTGCCACCTACTGAACCAGCAACAGTTTACCATGCTTCCAGAGCTGGAAACAGAAATTAAAATGCATAGCAGCATTCACTTCTGTAAAAGAAAATCATTCCAGATTCCATATCCAAATTACGAAATCCACAGCTGGAGAAAAGTTATAGTGGTTGGGCTTTGGTATACCTTCGTTAAAAACAAACACAAGAGCAGAAGATGTGCATCAGACTTGAAACACTGGCAGACAGAGCTCTTAAGAGAAAGCTGACATCATGGGACCACTGTGATCAGCAAGCATGAAACCATTCTCTCATCCTACTGAGCAACTGCTGATGCAGTTTGCATTTCAAAGGACTCAAAAAGGACATTTTGTGACCTATGCACAAGACAGCAGACTCCACCTTCCTGGGTTCAGACACATTTCTTAAAATTTAATACTTGACATATAGGCTTATACATGTAAATACTACTTATCACATAAGGCCAAAGTTTCATTACACAGTTCTGCACCCCTAGAACAGTAGAAGCAATTTAAAAAGCACAAGTTACAAGTCTCAGTTTTACACATAATCCCTTATGCAGAACAAAATTTTTTGAGCTGAAGGGTATTTGAACAGTCCACAGTTCACACAATAACACCACTATGGTAACCAATAACCTCATGAATAGTATGGAAATAAAAACAAAACACAAAATTATCAGCAGCTAAGGAAAAGCACATAGCTAAACATGTTACAAAACTCTTATTTACAGCTACATGATTCATCTTTGAGTACTTCCACATCAAAACAGAAATGAATTCAACTGCCACTTACCAAGTACAAGAAATATCCACCAAAGCCAGTACTGTCCATTGAAATATCCAGTAAAATAATCTGAAAACTGAAATTCATAGAGGAGGCTTAGCTGCAGTAAGATAGATGACTAAGACATATTTAATGCACTATGCAAATAAAGAAAGCATGGAGGAAAGAGTAAGTTAAAATAAATGTATCCTACTAAAATGCAAAAGTAGTATATGTACAGCAGTCTATTACACAAATAAAACATTTCTATTGTCAGTTGGTTTGCAACAAAGTAATGAAAAATCTCTAAAAAATACGTGTGTGTACCCATGTAAAATATACATGTATATATGAAAACACCCTTGTATTACTTGCCAGTAATCTGTCATTTTTTATTATAATGAGTCACCACTTGTTGATTTTCCCCTTTTCCCCTCAGTGCCTGCCATCCCAAACACATTACAGCAGCCTGCTGCTTTAGATATTAACACGAAAAGCCACATTAGTTTAATCTTATCAGACAGGGATGTTCTGCTGACCCTACAAAAGGGGAGCTTTTGACCTTCTGTATACCCCCTACTGTTAATCGCTGCCATGAATACCAGCCCCATAAAGACCCCCAACTCATTAAAGTCTTTTCATTTTCAAACCAGCATTCAGTTCCCAGCAGTGAGCTGAACGCAACTAAATGAACCTTGAAGTGCCATTTCAACTGTTCCTTCGAGTGACCACGGCAGACAGTTTTGTCCTCCCTGTGATGTGGGAGGCAGCTGGAGGGCAGGGTGTGATCGTACTGGAGACAGGTATCTGTGCCTTTACCAGACTCCAGACTTCATGCTTCACTGATAAAAAGGCTAATCAAATGTCTCCAAAACCCCCACAAAAAGTAGAAATGGGGAGATGAGTGAAGAGTTGCCAGAAGGAGTAAAATAACCTACTCAGCAGCTCTGCACACTTCTATACACTTCTACCCTGCTATCATTCATTATGTTTACTGCATCCTGACTTTTGTGCTTAGTGCTTCCATTTGCCCTTTCTAGGACATTTCAGTATATCAAACAAGAAGTAATGGGAGGGGAAATAATAAACCCTGAACAAACAAAAGAACCCCCACAAAAACAACAAAACAAAGAAACCCAACAAAAAAACCCCAACCAAACAAAAGATACTGGGCCTCATATACCACCAGATGAAAATCTAAGACATATAAAGAACTGTAGATAAAGGTGTTTTTTTCTTCAATTAATCCACGTGCTTGTTCCAGAATAAAGCCAAATTATGTGAACTCTTTGAGCCAGATTATGTGAACTCTTTGAGTATATATGAGTATACTTGTATAAGAGTATGAGTATTCATTTCGACCACCAATCAAAGAAAAAAAAGCAAGAAACAGAATTGCTCAGTTGAACTAAAGAATTGCTATTTTACATTACCCTTATATAAATACGCAATTCCTAGGATTTTGACAACACATTGACGTTGATCCCATCTCACTTGTTAGTCAGTATTTTCAATTCTCTAAACATTATATGTGTGTGTGCTTATAAATATATATCTATATACATACACACACAGACATATCAAGATACTTTTCCAATAGTTACCATTTCGTTTAATTGAAAAGAAGATTCACTAAAACCAACAATCAAATACTTGCCCATGTGCATTGCTCTCCTCTCCTACTTTCCTTGGGCAGAATCAGCCATGGCTGCAGAATCTCCCCAATAGCAAAATCGTGCTTTTGTTCCCCCTACCCTTCCTTTTCCCCAGTAAAAACTGATACAGATCAAGCATATATGAATTCAGGCTGTCTAGACACTAAAAAGTTTTGTACAGTTTTGTACTACTGACCCTGAGTGAAAAAGGAAGAGCTTGAAAGAAAAGGACAGAACAATTTGGTGCACACAGGCCTGCTTGTGTGTCACCATTAAAATGACTGTCAACATACACTTCACGAGCTTTCTGCTCTTGTCTCTAGAAAGGGAGACAATAGAGGAACATTATGATCTTCATTATGAAAAACTCCATCCGTGAGGTCCTGGCATTGGCCAGCTCTAATATTTCGTAATTAATAATGGATTACATACAATAATTTAATTATAGTCTAGAATGCAGTAATTCTGTGTTCCAAAGGACGTTCAGCATATATTAATTTGTATATTTGTTTTGAGCACATTTTCCAGCAGAAAGGACTAATGAAACTGACATAATGAGCAATTTCTCACCGCTGTTCAGTATGCCTTAAGGGAAGCTGAAAATATCCCAAACGAACGCATAGCTGAAAAATTTATGTCTTCTCTCTCTATTAAGATATATTCTATCCCAGCCCCTGAATTCCAACAAATACACCAGAATCACATCTGGTCCAGCAGCATTTCCCTGCTCTGAACGAGCAAAAAGGAAATTAAAAAAAAAACTTCTAAGAAAGATGCTGTACATGTCCAGGAAGGACCATGCAAGCTTCCAACAATTTTTTTACTATCATGCTAAGTCTAAATCAAGTTGCTAACACACACACTGAGAAAAAAAAAATTAAAAAAAAGATTATTGGTGGCAGAACATGAAAGATATCTAAGTTATCCAAGATCTTTTTCTTCATTAAATGGGACAGGATTTTAAATGTTGTGTCTCACAGATAAGCCAAATTCAAGTTCAGAAAGCACCATTACATTTCATCTAGCATCCACTTAGCTAAGTAACTTGCATTTGGCTACTGTACCTTTTGGAAAAGTATCTAGTTTTGCAGTGAAAACATCAAGACTCAAGCATTTAATATTGTAAAAATGTGACTAACTTCATATTTAAGTTGGACTTGGTCCCATATGTATCTTACAAGGAATAAAAGAATCAAATACAAGGAAGAAATGCTTTCTTATATTTCTTTCCCAACAGTCTAAGACATCTATAAATTTTTCATGCTTGACACTATAATACCAGTGATATTTTAGGTACTTGCTCCACTTCTGTGGACTTTTAAAATAGACTTTTAAATGCTTGTACAAGGAATGAGTCATTTGGTATTCATTTTACTAGAAATGTGAACATCAAATGCTATGTCAGGTAAAAAAAGAAAAAATACCGGTTTTCAATTCCCTTATTATATCCTTGAATAAATTATGTGTTTGTTGTACAGAGTCTGTATTGTGTGAATCACGAAACATACCCGTACAATGAGAATCCATTTGATCAGGGAGAGACCAAATCCACAGATTGCACCATACCTTCCAGCTATGGTATTTGTTATACAGAAGGATAAACAAAATCCAATCCAGTTGAAAATAAACGCCACTATAAAATAAAAGAAACAGTAGCTTCTGTTAATCTGTATAGCTAAGCAAACAGACTTCACAGTAATTTCACTTTTAAACTACTAAGGACATGCTTACACAGTCAGTTAATTCTCTTCCGGTAATTCAGGCTTTCAGAGATTGACTTTGAACCCAGACATTGCCCCTGGTATAGTCACTTAATGACAAAGCAAATGGTAAACAGGCTGGAACCTACTACTTTACACTAGAGAAAATTCCAACATAAAAGAAAGTATTATACTGCCATAGACATCTAACCAGATTATACTGGACACGAAAAGTAAATTCACAAAAAGGACTATAACACACAAGATTTGGATTAAAACAAAGAAGAAAAACCCTTTCTGCACCTTTATAACCAAAAATATAGTTACATGCACACATATGTGCATGTATAAAGGCTGCAATGTTTAGCTTTATCAATTTTCAATCTAACAGAATAAAAGTATCCACTCTTGCTCCAAAAACTTAAGTGTAGAAATGAAGGTAAATTGAGAAGCTGATGTTTCATGGGTCTCTTAGATCTGTATTTATGCTTTCTCTTTTGGCTCTATATTCCTAAGACATAAGTAGCCTTGGCAGCTTTACACAGAAGTTAAAAAAATCAATGAACAAAAAGGACATTGAGCATAACTACCACTATTGCTTCAATTAACACTTTTACACAACCCCCAGTTTAACAATTTAAAGTTTCATATCTGCATATGTACTTGGCAACCAGCATCATCATCTGCATTGACTACAGGTTGCATGCATTATATCAGAGCGTGAGAATTCACAATTAGGGGAATGACCCAGCTTAGAAATCAGTGAGGGCATCCAAAAAGAAAGCCATCAAACAGAAGAGATGGAGGAACTGGTAGAGGAAGCTAACTCAGGAATTCTGGAGAGAACATGACAGTGGAAAATTGAAAACATTAGGGAACTCCACAGTAAACACAAGAATCACAGAGGAGGCTAAAGAGGAATGGAAGAGGGGCAGCATGGAACAAAACCCCTGCCAACAAGTTCTCAGTGTTTAAAATCCTATGCTTAGCTACATAAAATTCAGACATTAAATCGTCAGAGGAAAAATGAGTCTGTCTCTTCAGTTAAAGTTTGAATACACAACTAGGAACTGAAAATTGCTCAATAGTTTTCTTTAATTAAAGCATTTTGAAATACTATCTATAAAACCCCATTATTTTTATACTTTAAAACCTAATTAAAAATTTTCCAATAGTCTACATGAAGATGCAACGATATGCTCACAAATGCAAAATCAAGTCTGTAAAACTGCAGCTGGATTCCATGAACTTTAAACACATGGAAGTTCCAAAAGTTTTGGAGGACTTCAAAATAGTCATTTAGTGCAAGTGGGAAAACATCTTGCATTGCTCAGAGGCATGGGTAAAAGATGGTGGCAACAAGAATTCTTACTTGTATACAATTTACTAATCTAAAAGGACCCCAAGAAACAAAATTAAAATAAACCCAAAACTTTGAGCAGATGCTGATCCAAACTGGCATATGCAGAGGAAACAAACAAAACCAATCCAACCCCTGCTAAAAAACACCCCTATAGAACAACATTGTGACCCCAACATTTACCAATTTTTCCAAGACACATTTACATTTGAGAGAGCCTAGATAAATTGTTTTGATTTCCCTGTTTTAAGCAAGTTCTCCAAAACCACCATCTTTTAACAGTAACAGATTTCAAAAGCTCCTTATTCAATGCATTCTTGGATCCTGCCTCACCATAAGAGCTCACTGCTCTTTCTCCCCACTACTCAAGCTACCAAGGGTGAGTTTGACTGGTGAGGTATACCTAAAGACAGGTATCTTAAAAAGGACACAAGATTCACATATTTCTAATGGTCTATGAGCACTAGAGAAATTCTCAGAATATGAACAACTTTAATATATTTTTTTAAATTACCTCAACTCATTTGTAAATGCATGATAAAAATCAGAGATTTCCCCATCATAAATACAGGAGGGGAAAAAAATAGCTTTTTATAATTAAAGAGGAGCACTAACAATTTTACCCTACTTTCAACTTGAACTAAAGGAATATTCAAAATAGATTGCATATAAGTATTTGATGGATGTTTAACATCAAGGTATTTGCCCAACTTTTGAAAGTAAAGGCATCAGCATGTTCCAGTCTTGTTCACAGTAGGGTTTTTTTCTCTCTAATCAGTCTGCCGTTCTATCAAGTTACATAAGTAGCTTTTTACAAGCAGAAAAGACAAAGCTTATAAAAATTGTAAACTATGCAAGTTCAAATATTCCAATAAAACTGAAGTACATACAGAAGAAAAATCTCATTATTTAGGTTTTTATCTGCAACCATTTGCTAGAAAACTTGTACAGTCAGGACCTAATCAAAAAATCTGTGTCTTCAGCAGCACAAGGAAGATGTTACTTCCACTGCTCTAAAACACAGGCAATCAGGGAGATTCTCCCAAACTGCCTTGATGTTGTATCATTTTAACAAACTTAAGAAAGGCAACTATAATGTCTACATGTTTTCCATATTTGCCATTGCTTCTCTCTTACATCCCATGTCCCACCACTATTTTGAAAATCATTCTCCCTGTTTCATTCTGGTTATGAAATACAATATTGACTTTCAGAAATGCATCTTCTGAGCAGACTGCAATTCCCTCCGATTGCTTTTCTCTACATCAAGATCAGCCTCATTTGCCCATCTGTATATCTTTTTCCATCATGTGCATCCATGTGTATCTTCTGTCAGCCATGCAAGCTCTGAGCTTAACAGCTTACACTGCATCTGGTAAGAGTTGCTGCAGTAAATTCCTGTATAATTCCTGTCTCAACTTATTACTGCAATGAAAGTTCTTCATAATATTCATCCCTATGTTGTCATAGAGAAGCCATAGCACAAGCTCCCCCATCAAGCTGAGGGAGAAAATAGACCAGTGAGGGGAGTGATCAGTAAAAGGAATTATGCACTAATTTCTCTAGAATTACCAACTTCCTTCTCTAGCTACTAGAGACAACTAAGTCGTTGTACAAGCTCCTTGCTGTAATAAATGCTATCCTCCACTACTTTTCTGCATCCACTTACTTTGTGCAATGTAAATGACACTGCTCAGCTGTTCAAGAGATGATCTCATCCATCACAGAACATATGATCTCATCCATCATGGAACATCAGCTTCCATGACATTCCTGCACAGACAATGTACCTGCCATGACACTAATAATGTGCTGTCATAAGGAAAGCCATTCCTAAATGTGAGGGGGAAAAAATCTGGTGAGGTGCTACAACCACATCATGACCCTAAAAAAGAATTCTTAACTTCTGCTTGCCCATTTTCTACATGCAGCCAGATTCTGTGTGCATCCTGTAGATCTCCTCTGCAAATCAAACCACTGTGCAAGATTTGTTTTCTATCCCAAAAGTGCTTACATGCCTACTTGAGCCCAACTTTCAATTACTGCCAACTTTCCATTAACATATTTCAGACATTTAGACTAAACTCATGCTGACTGCACTGGCATCATGATTTCAGTATCTACTTTTAATACTCTAGACCATTCAGAGAAGTGGGACTGATAAAAGTATCATTTTTGAATTTTGTAATTCCTGAGGTGATTACAAAAGGAAAAAGTCCATATAAATGCAATTCATATAAAAAGAATATAAGCTTTAGCATTATCTCCTCATGACAACAACTATATGGGTGATAATGACCCACATAAGAAATGGGTATTTTTGAGAGGAGGGTTGGACTAAAGGTCTTTTTTAACAGAGTGTTTGTGAGGCAATGTAGTCCCTACATTTATACTGTATTTCTCCTCAAGGTTTTCAGTAAAATAACCCCAGCCAAAATACAAAGCACAAGACTTTTGAGTTGTACGTATTGAAATACAACAGATGAAACAATAATGATAAGCACATTACATTGTGATTTTTCCTTAGCTGCTCCAGCACTTCACCTGCTGATCTTTTTTACTTAGCTTTCCACAACTACACACTATTCACTTAAGTTTTTAAGTATCATGAAAAGAAGGCAGTAAAACTGATCTGAAGCTTTATGTTCCAAATTTTAGCCATGAATCAAGCCTGTAAAAAGATTATAATGGCAACTACATATACAAAAAGCAACTAATGCTCAGTTATGGTCTTTACTCCACAATTTGTTTGTTCATTTACTTGCTATTTTAATATATAGCAAACACCAAAGAGCTTAATGCTTTATACCTGGCCTAGACTTACTAAACATACTGCAATAATAAATAATTCGTTCCAGGATTTCATGGCACTAGGAATTGTTCTTCCCACTCCTGCATACAATTTGTTCCATTCTTTAACTGGGATATAGATCTTTGCTCCATCCTGAGGGTTCACTTACAGACTGATGATCATCACTGGAAGTGTTGGCTGTCCGCTTCCACAGAAAATAGATAACTTGTTTCCTAAGTAATTAATGTTCAGAAACATTCCTTGACAATTTATTCCTACTTCTTCATTACTCTTGTTGCTATGTTTTTCTTACTACCCAACTAGAAGCTTTCTCGTTCCAATTGTTTTGTATTATATCTAATGCATACAGAAAAACTGTGTAAGTCAAATTGTTTCTGCAGTAAGAAAGAAGTTAAGTGACTGTGTATGAAGGTCAGTCAGCCTCCACTAATAACCAGAGAGAAATAAGAACTCAAAACAGTTTCCCTATCTCCTAACATTTAAAATTTTAATGAAGTAACTTCCCCTCAGCTTCTCTTGCATGACTAAGGGAAACCTGCAGAACATTTGTGATATAGACATGCAGAAGTCAGGTTCCTAAAGTTACACAGAGGAAGCCTCCCATGGGAACTTCAACCATGCTTACCACTCCTCAGGAAGCACATACAAGGAGACTGTGCTCACCCTGAACTTGTGCTACAACTCTGCCTTCCAAATTGGGCCCCCTTGAAACCCCCAAATAAGGTATCCCAGCTTGTGTGCAGTTTATTGACTGCTTGAGACAATTAACAGGTTTGAAAACTGTATGAACATTAATTTACAAAACTTTGGTGTGGTAATTTTCTGTTCCGGTATAGTGTCTAGGACATTTTGTACATTTGCATTTCCCTATAAAACCAGGTTTTATTGCAGTGAGTTGTATACAGTGCTTAAATAGCCTAGATGTTCAAAAAGATCAGATTTATGTATGAGAATTTAAGCTCTGGTTGTACTACTAAACACTTTTCTTCATTTTTATCTCCTTATTAACCTATCTGTGAAGTTCAAATTCATTTTTCCTATGCTGTAGGGACAACCCAAAACTCCCTTACATGGTTTCAAAGAATTCAGATAAGCTCCACAATTCCTCTTGGGGTCACAGGAAAAAAGGTTGGTTCTAAAGCATTCCTTAAATATAAAGGAAAACCATATAAGCCTTTTAGTAACGTCCAAAATGATCTCCTTCAGATAACATACCGGCATGAGTTTATCAGACATAATTCAAAAGACTTTCACTACAGGCAGATTAGCAGGAAAACCAAACCCTTTGTTCATGACAGTTACTTGCTGTATCACAATAACAGCTGTGTTCAAATTGGGAAGATACAGCTCAGAAATTCCTCCTTTTGGTTGTGCATACAAAAAAAAAAAAATACTCCGAGAAACTCACCTACTAACTTCCTCTGACATTCTAGAAAATTCCTACCATGCTGTACAAGGCACTTAAAAATACAGAATAGAAAAAAAACATATGAAGTGGTCCAATATAATTTTTTTTCCATTTTGCCTTCATAGCCAAATGAATATTTACTTATATATTCATTTCCTTCAAAATAAGAAACTGACAGACACCGTCCTGACCATTGGAGAGCAGATTCTTAGCTCATCAACATAATCACAGACTAAGGGCAGCACCGATTTCCTGAAACAGGATTTTACCATATATCGGAAATAAAATTTATTGTTTCAAAGTTTGTATCAAAGTTTTTTCACCAAGTTTCTGGATCAAGCCGAAAAATCCAGCTCTTCATGCAAAGAACTTCACTTCTTGAGTGTGTATTGTATTATTCTGTTTCATCCGGCTAAATAGAGCAACACTTTATAGCTTAGATGGGAAACAGGTCTGTAACGGGCATGCAGCCGGCTCCTAAAACAACCAAAACCCCCCAACAAACAGATCTGGCCACTAGATGGCCTGGAGACAGCAATTTTATGCAACGTGGGCAGCTACCACTAGACGGTGAATACATATCACTAAGTGACTGCAATATGCAGGTAAGCTCAGTATGAAGTTTATTTTGCTACACTTCACTTGCATAAAATGAAATTAAAGAATTCTAACTTATTCTTATACTTAAAGCTACCTGCCCCTGCTTCCATCCCCAAGATCTTCCAATGCTGTACTTGACAGTCAGGGAGGAAGTGGGAGAGCATATCTGGAACAAGACATTTGTTCATTCTCCTTTCACTAGAGACCAGTTCCTGATACAGTTCTCTTACATTTTACCTATGCCAGGGAGTTTATTTGAAGCTTTCTGTGATCTGCCAACTCTACTTGCATTTAAAAATATCCCACTCTGGGGAAAAACCCAAAAGATAGTCTTATAATAAATTTCATTTTAATTGCTGCTCTCCTAAATCTGCATACATCAACTTCCTGGAGACTTTTATCTCCTTATTGGACAAGCATGAATACACGACCCACACATAAAGTATACCCTCATTATGTTAAGATCATTTTTAATTTAATTCACCAATTTCCTAAGAAAAATTACTAAAAACTAACATTTCAGGTCTATTACTATCTACAACTGGTTTTGTGAACTCCTCATACTATGAGCACAAACAGCAAGTAAAGTTTATCAATTTCCCTGTGTAACCAGTATCCATTATAACCAACACATTCCAATTAAAAACACACTTGCATAAATACCTTACAATGTGTACACACTCATTTTATGCATTTCCTTCATAGGCAAGCAAAGTTTGCAATAAAATAGTCTCAGAACAATCATGAAAAATTATGATCTACAGAGTATTTTTGTCCAATGTTTAAGAGTACTGTTCTGTGCACTCAGACTCAGCTAAATACCTATTTGAAGAGAAGGTTGCCAATTTATCCAAGTACATACTTGCATTTTTGAAGGTGGACACCAGGTTCTGGGAATCCAATTTTGGACATCTGTGACTTAAAGGACTTAAGACATATTAAAGCAAACAATTCCCTTGGCCTCCTACTGCAGTGCTAATGAAAGCCTGAACCAGAATTTAAAAGGAAGAAGAAGTTCACACAATAAAGGAACAAAATAGGTTAAATACAAAAAGTTATAGAACATAGAAAAGGGAAAAGAAAATAAAGCAAAAATGAAAAATTAAGTCATACCTCCCTTTGACCCCAAGAATATACTCTTTCTATGCTCCAACTACAGAAAGAGGTCAGACTACAAAACTCACTTTGCTACTCTATAAACATCTTTATAGATTTGTTTTGTGAGGCAGACACATATATTTTGATCCCAAGATGCAAACACCACATCATATACCAACATGAAAAAACCTTCTGTGAAAGCATTGTAACCTGCATCTGCAACTGTTAAAGAGATTGCAAAAAAGATTACAGAAGAACTTCTACAAAACCTAGGGTAAAAGACATAATTTAGGCTTCAGTGGATAATCAATCAGCTTTAATCATGATGAATTCTCAGCAGAACAGGTATATTCTCAACACCAAACTTCCATCCAGGTTCCCAAACATTTATTTCAGAAAGGGAAAAACCCTCAAATTCAGAATAAATAAGCAATTGGTAAAACTAACGCAGCTTCCTCGTAGAAACAGCTTCTAGCTGCTAAATCTAACTTTGCTTAATGCAGTACACAAGTTACAAGACATGCACAGTGTACACACAGTACATGACAAAGAGCTACAGGAGGGCTTGTTGAAATCAGAGATTAGCTGAAAACAATGCATTTTTATATAAACAGTGGTTAGTTCAACCTGAAAATGAGTATGGTTGGATTTGTTCCAAAAAATCAATCCATGGCTGTTTAATTCACTACACTAGCACCAGCAACTTTTATACAGCACATCACCTCTCTCAATTTTTTTCTAGTTAAAAATCAATTGCCAGATTTCTGTGATCTGATCTTTAATTCAAGTTGGTGGTCTAACCAGAAGATGATAGAATTTCCAGTGCTAGACTTTCAAGCATTTACTATAATTTTGCTTTGTCTCCTTATCTGTGACAGATGCCACCAAAAAAAGGCAACATATTTGCTGTATCTGGAACAGGAAGTGTTTATATTTGAGCACAGGCAGAAAAATCTGTTCATTACAGTACATTATTGCAATTCATCACAGCTCTCTTTTATATTCCATAGGAAAAAGGCACAATTAATATATACCTCAGTAGGTCTGGGATACAAGATAACTTACTGAAAAATGCCAACATGAAGATGCCATCATTGCCCACTCTAAGCTGATCTGCATCACTGAAATCATCCCGTGGTGGATATTCTTCTTCCTGGATTTACAGGTTAGTGATAATTTAGTGAAAAGTTTAGAATAACTACCTATAGGATAAAGTATTAATCATGTTTCTAAAGCTAGAAGAAAATTGACATTCCTGTAACATGTCCACATAAAGGAAGTTTTAAAAAAATAATTTATAAGTAAAAAACAAATCTTATTTGTTGTTTATATTGACAGAGCCCGAATTTTCTGTAGAAGATATGTACATACTGTCTATTCATCTTAAATGAAGCTAGAATTTTTCCAGATTAGTACTTTGACAATGAAAACCAACATACATTTTTTTAAGGTAACTATCTTGATATGTAGCCAAACTATTAAATATTTTTTTGAAAAGACATCACACAGTATACTCTATACTTTTCCTGCTGGAAAGGTCTTCTAATAATTTCCTTAATATAAAATAAAAGTTATAGCATAATGTTAGTATCTTAAGTTTAAGTGCTGATGCAACAGCACTGCACTAACCAATTTTATAACCCACAGAAAAACATAAGGAAGGCAAAGAACACCTCCAGGGTCACTAGAGGGCGCGAGCACATTAAAAGTGTCTAAAAGGCTTCCAAACTCAAAAGGCACAGCGCTTGAAGTAAAACAAAAGCAAACAGAGACGTCAGTCAAAACGATCCAAAGATTTCTCCCATTGAGTCAAAATGTTGGACCTTAAAATACTGAAAGTGAGTTCTGCTTTATTTCTCAGCACTCGATTTAGAACAGAACTTGGCAGATATTATATATGCAGTTTTGGGCACAGGTGGGAGATTGCTCCAGCTGTAGACTGGTAAACACAAAAGTTTTCACAATGACAGTTTTCATCAGGCTCTTTAGGAAGTGCTAACACCAATTAAACACCATTTTTAAACTTAAATGAGTAACATCAAAACAATGCAGGATGATAGAAGTTAAATAATGTTGTCAGTAGCAGCAGTAAAATGGTCTAAGCAGAAGCACAGGTAATTCTTTTCCTAATTTTTCCTCCTATTACCATAATGTATTGGAACTGACATAAGAAATTTCCTTTAAAAATAAATGAAATCAAGAGTGATCAAGGGAAGTTTACTTGGCTGTTTCACCCACAAGCACTTACTACAGAAATAATGTTTATGACTAAAAGGGCATTAAACAAGCACAGTGACCTAAAGCTCTGTCACATGTTCCCCTTTGTCAATAGAGCAAAATAATTTACCAGGGTATGGCAGTTAGGTTAAAAACATCCTTGAATGACTGCTGTACCAACTCAGAGCAGTCAGCTTCACCCTTAGTGATACGGCTATGAAATTCCAGCTGTGCTCTGTATTTCAGATTAATTAACCAAGACACTGTATCAGATAACTTTTTTTAAAAAACACTGCTATTCACACAGACAATTCCAATGGAAGCACAAAAAGCCAGTTAAGCGAGAATTCTAAGGGGCTATAATTCAGCTCCACATGATTTCAGGCATTCCTAAATGGTCATCTTAAGTGACTAAAAAAGCATCAGTTTGTTCAGCTCAACTTTGCTGCAGATACAACACTGATGGAGAGGAAGGGAACGGGAAGGAAAGAAGGGCTGAAAAAGCATTAAAAAAAAGCCGCATTTGAATGTGTTTATCTCTGAAATGCAAGCCATAAAACTTCCTTTTTCATGTCGGACAAAAAAAGGGCATTTTCAATTTTAATTTCACAAGGTCTACAAAACCCATACATAATAATTTTGGGCTTTTTAAAAATTGTCTGCTAACTATTGTACTTCATACTGGCATTTCCAAAACAATTAGTGAATTATGCCCCATGTAAAAGTTGCCTCAGAAAAAAGGAAATTTTGCTCAATGACAGTAACAAATTTAGTTGAGGCTTCTCTGATGCTTACACATGTGAGAAACACAGGTCAATAAATACAGCTCAGGAACACGACAGCAGATATTTGCAAGAAGCACTGTTGTATTAAGCGTGAACAAGTATTAATTAATCACATTCCATGTCAAAAAGAAAGATTAAAGTGAGTTCTCTTTACTGTCTACAAAAACCAGTGTACAAAAATTATAAGTGTTTAAGAAATTAAATACTTAGAATACTAAGAAATTAAACCAGCCTATATCCACATCATTGAGGATTTTGAGGTTTTATGAGCAGTCCTGCAGACAGAAAACACTAACTGACCACTGCTCAAGCCCCACTAATACTGACTGTCTTTCAGTGCTCTCATTTGATCTGGTTGGTGTCAATTACCCTAGTCTTTCTTCAAAATATAATTGTTTGCCACCATGTATTGAGGAATGAAAATGGGCAACAAAGAACAATTGTCCTCTACGCTGATGCTCAGATTTAAACAGATTTTTACAAAATGCTTCTGTTAGATAGTGATATTTTAATCAATGAGGTCATATATTTTATTTATATTTTTCTTTTGAATGAGAAGAATGTAACACAACACACACAAATCTGTAAGATATGTAACACTGTTTCAGTATACCATTGGTTTTTGGCAAATTTAGCCAAATTAAGGAAGATGGACAGCATTCTTGCTTTCTAAATAAGTTGACATCTGTAGGAACAGAAAGTTTACTGCTCCTATGACCAGAGAAACATCTGAACAGCAAATTATATTATCAACATAAATGGCATGTCACACAGAGTAATTTCTCTAAACAAAAGAACATCAAATGGTACAGAGCATCTATTGAAGTTTAATCTATTAAACCCCCATAAACTTCAGTGCTCTCTGTAGTATTCTGCAAGAGAACTGCTTTTTCTCCTCAATGTTTTTTAGGTTTTTTTTTCAAACAGAAATCTAGCATGGCATATAGGGAGACAACCACCCTAATAAAGTAAAGAGTGATATAACTCTTCACAATGCAGTGTTTACAGAGAAAAACTTCTGAGGAAAGGGTCAAATTACTTAATAAACCCCATAAATTATACCTTCAGCATACAAACCAATAGGGAGAAATTAATAATGGGGAAAAAAGGCACAATTAACCCCAGAAGCATTTGTTCGCCAGCAGGAAAATTCATAGCAAAGTCTAAA
The DNA here is from genome assembly GCF_037042795.1 of Molothrus aeneus. Classification (NCBI taxonomy): domain Eukaryota; kingdom Metazoa; phylum Chordata; class Aves; order Passeriformes; family Icteridae; genus Molothrus; species Molothrus aeneus. The sequence goes on along the minus strand of NC_089647.1, from coordinate 69,171,657 downwards.
CTAGAGAGAACTATACCATACCTCTGGACGACTGAGGAATATTTCATCAAACAGACTCCTAGATTCCCTAAACTGGGCGTGCTAAGCATGTAAAAACAGAAAAACATAAGACAAATGCAACTGAAAAGCATTAAGTAAAAGCCATTCATTGCAACATACAAACAAAGTCATTAAATTGTTAGCAGCATTTTTGTCCATTTAAATTGCCCTTTCAAAACTGACCTTGAGGATTTGAAAAGAAAAAGCCAGGATTACTAATGCTATCACCACTGGTGACACAGGGCTAGTACAATTTCTTTGAAAAAATGGGATCTCTGGGAGCATTTGAAAGGAACACATGTTTATACACAATCTATTCCTGCAAGACAAGCTATACAAAGAATTGTAAAATTATTGAAAGTTTCAGTAAATGTTAAGTTTGGAATTTTCATATTATCTGTTAATACAGGGCCTATGATGAAATATTTCATATGATCACATTAAGGATCTTTTGAAGTGGCCTAAATGATTTGGGGGAAAAATTTGAAAGCTGTGTAATAAGTGTGCTGCCCTTCCATGTCATTTTCCACTCTTTTGCTTAATGAGTAGATTTAAACCTTCACTGCACACTTTGGGGTACACCATGAAAGTGATCACCCTCACACATTGCTCAAGGTAACATAAGGACATTCAACTTTTTCCAATTGTTTACATTATTGCAGCAAAGAGGCAATATATCCTCGTATACAAGGAAGAAACCAGAAGCTTAGAACACAGCAGAGTTCACATCTGTAAGAGCACTAATTTCATAAGGCTGAAAATAAAAACTGAAAAACCTACATGTTACATCATTTGTCTATGTTTTGCAAAGTGTGTAACATGCAGGTCAGATAATGTCTGCAGCTGTCACTTGTGAAAGTGAGAAAACAATTGAACTTTGCACTACTGTTACATAATTAAGTTACTTATCTGTACTTCCATGGGTATTCAGAGCTAAATCCTTCCTCTAACGATGGCAAAGCACCACTCAAACTGTAACAAGAGCCTTCTTTCTTATTCCAGCCATCTGCCACATTAAGACAGCCTTATTACACAGTCTTAGTCTATCTCAGTGTAAGTCCAGAGGTAAATAAGGTAGGGATTTTGTGGAAGCATCACGTGGTAAAATAATTAAAACAGCAGTAATTAAAACTGCACTGGCACTTAATTTTAATATTATCTACAAAGCTGAAACTCAGCTTCAGCATTTCTTACTTTTTCCCCAAATCCCAACTTTGCAACCTTAATGCCGCTTCTCAAATACAGCTTGTGTGTGTGCACGCATTTGCTAAAAAAAGGAAAAAAAGAGGAAAAAACCCAAAAAAACCAGAAGCAAACTAAGCAGAATTACTGAAAAATGTGAGCTCTTCAGCAGTCAACAAGAATGTGACTTTCAGATACACTTCTGATACTAACTTAATATTGCCATTAAGTCTAGAATCTTTTAGTCCATCTCTGCTTTGAGGGAATGACGTGTTCCTACTGATTCTTCATAAGTGAAATTCTTGTGGTGTCACGTAGTTCTTGAATTTCAAGCTCTCCTGTGTGTTCTAGCAAAGCAGCCTGTGAAAAAGTTTATTTCTCACTTCATCACTGTATCCAGCTCTCTTGCCTCTTACCTCCAGATTCTTTTTCCCTCCCTGGTCTTCTTTTCTCACACACCAGCTTCAGTTCCTTTCCTAGTACTGCATTTTGTCCCCACTTGGGTTCCTTTCTCTTCCCATCTCAGTTAAGCCTTTTCCCTTCTGTCTCTCATTTAAGTCCTTCTACCCTGTCCATACCATTGCCTTCCATTCATCCTTGCCTTTTCCTATTTTGACTTAGACTCTGCACCCTTCTAGTTACCTCCCTCTCAATCAAAACCAGACTTCTCTTCCCACAACATGTAAGTTTCAGAGGCTCAGCCATTGTCCTCCTTCCCCCCACCCACCACTAAAGAGAGCTGAATATAGCGGCTTTCCCCTTCCCTTCTAACTGAAGGTTAAGAATAATAAATCTGCTTCGGGGAACACCAAAAATTGCTATTTCTCAGGTCCAATGTTTTCACCAAAAGCAGCAAAGAGCAGCCATAAGGTGTACCTACTTTTAGTTCTGTAATTCTACTCTGATACAGAACATTTGAGAATGCTCTCTGGGAACAGCACATCTGAAGTCCCATCCCCTTCAGAGCTATGAGCAGCCTAAACTTTCTCATGCAAGACCATCTCCATGCATTTACAAAACTTGAAGCTGTATTTATCAACTGAGGAAACTAATTTTTCAAAAATTTGTGGTTTGACCAAAAGCAGGCAGATTGCTTGAGGAAGGGCAAAAGATGTTTCTGTTACAGTGACCTGAACTTTTAAGAAAGAGTAAATAAAAGTTTAAAATGACAGGACTAAAAATACTTGCTCTGTTTTGGGGTTTCGTTTGTTTTGCTTAGCTTTATTCTGGAAATTGCCTGAACCTCAGGCTGAGTCATCAAGGGAGATTGCTTGTATGTCTGAAATTTGTGCATCATAGGGTTCTAGATGTGAGAGCAAGAATCTTGCAAGAGATGCACATCCTGTCTGCAGTGTCACAGGTACTCTACAAGTTAGAGTTTGTTTTTAATGCTCCAAATTTGTTATTTCAGAATAAGGATTTGAATCAGACCAGTATTTCAGCAAAAGTTTTACTTATGTGACAAGCAGTAAAGACAGACTACAAAGAATCCATGCTCCTGTTAGAGCAGATAAAATGTGACAATGGAGATCATCCCCTCACTACTAAAACTTGGCAAGTCAAATCTCTGTGGCTTCCTACTGAATTCAGTCAAACAGCTTTGTGTGACACCGTCATTGGTGATGTTACCCAAACCTACTTTAACATCAGCTGTGCATACCTCAAAATGAGTGTTGTGCATTGCAAGCACTGTGAAGCAGTCAAGGAAGGACCTGCCTCCTGCTGAGTAAGTAAAGGTTTTTTTTTCCCAGTCACAAGCACACCACAGCCACTAAGATTTTAAATGTATATCAAATATAATCACATTTGACCTCAAGGAAGACATTTTTAGTGAAAGCACTGGAAGCCTTTTTGGGTACAGTATATTATGGTCAATAGCAGCAGAATTTCCACAACCCAGAACTTCAGAGAAAAGATGAAACTTGCTTACAAAACTAACATTTACCACTAACTGCAGATACCAATCTTCTATTTTGAAGACTGTATTCTTCATAAGATTAATTCTTACAAAACTAGAGACACTGGATATCTGCCTATTCATTGTTTACCACAACTCACATAGGGGCTTTTTTAAGTACTTGGAACATTTCTTTGAACTTCAGTATTTAAGTTTCCATAGATCAAACAACAGGAACCTTTCTTTTTAAAAGCTATCTACACTATTTTGGGTCATATCTCTTCCAGACTGTTGAAATTCTCCCTTCCTCTCTAAAGGTATTTGGTAATTCTTTTATTTTTACCATCCACAACAGTACACATTAGTGATAACTCTACAAAGTAATATTAGTAGGGGATACCTGATTAAGAGTTGACAAAATACTGGATAAACTAGTAAAACAGGGTAAAAATTGGCTTGTAAAGCTGTTTAGACAGCTATGTCTTTCAAAAGACTGAATATGATGTGCTTTTTATAGTATTCACAAGTAACATACACTATCTATATAAACATTCAAATATTCCTAAACATCCAAAATATTTAAATCATTAACCCACCATTATTATAGTCATGGGTCATAAAATGGGCCAAATTGTTACCAATAAGTAGCCAAACACGTTTCACAAAACCGAAATACAGCAGAACTGTATCACTTACTCGCTGGGCAACTTCAGCTGCTGCAGCTGCTATGGCTGCAGCTTTGGCCTTCTCCGCTTCATCGTACGTAGGAAGAGAGGTAGCTACACTGTATGGAGGTGGCACAGGATAAAACTCATTGTGTGTGTCTGTTCAAAATAAAGAAGTTATTTATTTTTAAACCAGAAAGGTGTCAAGAATATTAACTTTCACATGCACATAATTATTTACCTCTAAAGTATATTTTTTACAGAGGCTAAAAATGAGGATATTTGCATTTGAAGTTCTTAAGAATATTTTTAAAAGAAAAACTTTTAACAGTTTGATGGTACTTTTAGCTGCTACCCAAGGCAGAAACCTTAACACAGATGTTGACAAGAAATCAACAAATTCATGAAGAAAAAAATTATATTTAGTTAGTTATATCCCCAGGCATTCCAACCAAATACTTTTTATCTAACCATACATAGATATACACACAAAAATCTTTTTTTAAAGAAGTTTTTAAGTATCAGTATCAATCTATTACTTCAGTCCAGTAATAGCCATGCTGTATTCTTATTAGTGCAGCCTTGTTGCCAACTCTGGTTGCTCTCTGAAAATCAATTTTTCCAAGATTTCAATTTCAACACGTTCTTTTAAAAATTGTTCCTTCCATCAAAATCAACCACGGACTTCATTCTTCTGTGTTGTAACAGTAAGACATCACCACATAGAATAGAATTATTAACAATATTAATTGAAAGTACTTAAAATATGCCATGAGCTTCCTCCTACAGCCAGCAGTAGCTTGTTAAAAGGCTGTTTACATGATAAAGATTTGTCAGCACAGGTCACATGGTCAACAGATTTGTCAGCACACCAACACAAGGATGTTATATATAGGGATAATTCCACACAGCTATGTATTATACTTGCAAACACTGTCTCAAAGAACAGGGAAGGGAAACTGTTCTTTTAACAAACACTTAAAAAAATTAAGTTGGCAGCTACTCCTAAAATATTTATTTGGCACATTGGAGACACAAATCCATGTAACTTTACTTAAACAGGAACTTCAATGTTGCCTGCTGCTAAATCTCCCATATCCCCAAGAAAAGCCACAATCTCCTAAGAAAAGGAGCAGTGAATAAATGAATAAAGAGAAGTTTTATCTTTCATGAGAAGCTTTATCAAGAGCCTTTTGAGCAAAATTAACCTTTTCATGGCAATATTTTCACCAAACCATGTCACACACCAAAGAAGTCTGAAGAGTTTTTATAAAGAGGCAATGAAACTTGCTCATGAGGTCTATTAATGGAGCACTACTCAAAGATGTAGTGTATTAAATGTGGAAATGAACTATAAGCAGACTTGAATAAAACCTATTGAGCTAATTAATGACCATCCATTTTGCCTAGCAATTTGGAACAATCATTGTAATTTACAAGAGTGCTTCTTCTGAACAAACCAAAGGGCTGCACATCAAAGGACAGCTTTTTACTGCAATTGTGTGCATGGAAAAGAAAAACTACATGGCAGCATCAGACCACTTTGAACCAAGAGCTGATTCATACATGCTCATCCCTGACAAGCTGCTATTTGAGAAAAATACCTGAGGTTGCAGCTGCTTCCACAGCTATGCTACAGTAAGGAGGAGGGGAAGTATCTGCCTCAGGTGAAGCTGCTGGCTGCGGAGCCTGTGGAGTCTCTGCAGACGTGGAAGGCTGCTCAGCTGCTGAAGACTCTGGGGGGTCATCCTCATTGTGAAGCTTAGGAAAAAAACACACACATTTCAGAGGCATTCAGGGAATATTTCCCATGACAACCTAATACGTGCAGAGACATGTTCAAAGAGAGACAAGATCACTCTCATCAACAAAACAAATTATTTACAAAACAGCATGTGACCGCTTCAAGTAGTCCAGCTAAATTCTTTTAGGCAATTAGCACAAGATTATGTTAGCTGCCTTGCCTTTGTTTTTTCCCGGGAATGTTCTTCTTCTCAGTGATTTTCAGGGAGTCTTAAAAATCTGGAGTTTTCCATGTTTACTATATGGCAAAATACTATTATATTAATATTTTAATACAACTATATTTTTATTCTTATGTACAGTCATAAAATGTATCAACGTATTTTAAATAACTTCAGGTGAGAAATACTATTATTTATTGTATTTATCTTGAAGAAAAATAATTAAGACACACATCTACTTCTGTAACTGGGACCTTCATTCTCTTGCATCTTGTCAAAGAGCTTCTCCCTGCAAATTCTAAGACTTCAAAACATTCTGCTTTTCTTTACACTCTAGAAACAATCCTTTCCCTACAAAGCCTCAAGTTGTTGGTTTGGTTTTATTTTTCCTTGATTAAGATGCAGTTTTAAAAAGACATGTCCACTAAAGCATATATAGAAATAAGAATTTGGATAAGGAAGAATGCTCATTGAAACTGTGGAATTCAGATCCAGCTGCTAATATCTTTTCTTAGAGAAGATATTTTTATTATTTTAGCTAACTTGATAGTTCTTAGAACGTATCAAGCTTTTAAAAAGAAAGAGTACTAGAATTAGAGAAGTGCTAGTTCCCAGTAGTGTGAACTAAAAGATAAGATTCCTAGAAGGCAGCAGCTGAAGCACCACATGTAAAACTCAGACCAAAAAATAAGATTGTAAAACATATCTAAAAGAAGAATTCTATAACCTTAAGTTGGTACTTTTTACAAACACCCTACAGCAAAATATTATTTCAGTAAAAAATAAAAAGAATATAACTACAATTATTTTCTATTAGGCACAGTACAATCAGGTTACTGGGAAAAGTGCCTTCTAAGAAGAACACTAAATTTCTTATTGAGCACTGTAATACTGACACCAAAGTTGCTTTAATATTCAGATTATATCAAAGTTCACAGAATGATTGACGCTGAAAGGGACCTCTGAGCCCATCTAGTTCAACCTCTCTGCTCAAGGAGAAGCATCTACAGCTGGATGTACAAGACCACATCCAAATATCTTTTGAATACCTTCAAGGATAGAGACTACATGAGCTATACAGAAAACATGTTTCCAGGCTCAGTCACCTTCACATTACTAAAAATAAGGAAAAAAAAAAAGGTTTCCTGATGCTCAGAGGTCACCTTCAAATGAAATGATAGGTGTTTTTGAGGGTTTCTGGGTCCTGAGCAATCAGGTCATTTAATGCCTAATCAGCGATCCAGAAGTATCAGCAATATGAGAAATATTTTTAGCCATTTTGAGTAGTTAAAGCTAAAGAAAACAAAAGCACTTCAAAATAACCTAATATATTCCAGGATACAGAAAGCAAGTGAGAACACAAACCAGTCAACTCTAAAAAGGTCGATCAGATCAGAAAAGCAAGCTGAGAGCTATAAATGTTATGGTTCTAAATTAAGTACAATAATTCACAAGAAAAATCTAGTGTTGCAATGGGTATAGCCAAAATAAGCCCATTCTTAAATAAAACTAATTTGATTATTTAAGGTATAATGAGCAAAACACTACTGGTATAGTTCTTACACTAATGGCTGGTACACTCACACTCATTTGGGATGTGTGTGTAGTTCTGACTACCCCACCAAAACAACCTGGTCTTTGGGCAGGGGAAAAACTAAAACTCAAATGGATCTCTATTACTTCCATTCTTTCTCTCCTGCCCTCTTTGCTCTTCAATCATAGCAACATTTTTTTCTTACCACACCACAGTAAATGTTGTCACAGAGATCCACAAGCACATCATTGGTCAAAGAGCATATTATTCCTAAAAAAAAAAAAAAACTAACAAACAAAACCAAAAAACTTTGCCATTACCCAGAAATTTAATTTTACAACTTCTACATGCTTTCTTGAAAGCTGCTTTACTCCAAATTATCTGTTATGTACTAACAGTGGAGTAATTTAGTAGATGATGGAGTTAACATGAAGATCAGACAAGACAAATGTACATGAGACTTTTTGCCTTCAAATACAAAGTTAATGAGTCATTCAATGGTTATAGCAACTGCAATTAGGAAATGGAAAAATTCCATCCTAAGGGTTCCATATAATAGAGACATGTTATACCCTTAAGTGCTGCTCACAGTGCCTTTATTTTGTAAGACTTATACTTAGGAACCATATTTCTATTTATCCTCTCTTTTATTATAGAGGCCTCTCAGAAATTCTGAAAAGCACCAAGGTTACCCTAATGCAGCAACTTAAAAAGAAACCTTCACCCCTTTTATTAAAAAAAAAGCAACATCAAATAAAACAACAACAACCCCACAATAACTGGATTAAGTAGCTTGAGTGTTTACAGCTAGAATAATAAACACAAGTTGTTCCATGAACACAAACTAGCTTTTGTTAGTTCTTGTTCAAGTGTCCTGTATCCTACTCTCTCCTCAGTAACTTCAGTTTCTTTCAGAGGACTACTTCACTGGGGAAAAAAAAACCAAAACCAAACCCTCCAACTGCAGCAGAACTTGCCCCAGTAAACTGGAATATTTGCCCACACCAGCAGGGTAGAGAACAGTGATTATATCATTTTGTCCTGTAGCAACTTTGCCTTGTCTTCACAGAGCATTGACTCTCTGGAGTCACCAGCTTGCTTGAAACCAGTAGGAATCTGACTACCTTTGAGCCTCCCCCTTCACATTTTATTTTGGCTTCTACTGGAGGTAAATTTAGAAGTTATTTTTGGAGACAGGGGAAGAAGAGGCCTGACACTCTTCATAGGCTTCATTGCCATAGAAACCAAGCTAAAAACACCCAAAAAGGAACAGAAAATGTCTGTTTCAAGGCATTACTTATGCTATGTACTTAAATGTCACCTGAAGCAGCATTTTACATTGAAAGTACATAAATAGTATCCAAGATTTTCTTTTTCCAATAGTAAGAATGTTTCACCAAACATTTAATTAAGGGACTGAGGAGAACTGGCAGTTCATTATCTCAGCCCCTCCCATGCCTCCAATGAACCATAATTTGGTAGTAGGCAATATAGTTGCTTTTGTCAACATTATGATCAAAACAATTAACAAGACCTATTAAGCCACAGAGAACTGTAAATTAGTACCTTCCCCTATTCCCTCCCTCACATTTTAAAAGTGGGTGACACTGAAATTTTTTTCCTTCATGGTTTAGTCTGTACTTGGGGTATCTGGCTGACTACATGAAGCTTCACTATAAAAAGAAAAAGTGAGAACTTTGCTATTAGACACATTACTCTTAAACTGTTAATGCCAGTATTTCAATCCCTGCTTTTGCAGCCCTCAAACTACAGTACATTACAGGCTCATATTCTCAAAAAGTATCTATGATAGGACACATAAAATTCAAAGACCAGTCGAGGAGCAACAGCTGTTCTGCCAACAATGACTCAGTCTCAAGGTAGCTACAAAAGGGTGAACAACACAGGAAAACATAATAGTTTCCTTCATATGATTTTTACCTTACACTATCTTCAGTTTCCTTCCCAGAAAAGATCTACAAAACAGTGATTCACTATTTCATTTCAGAAGAAGTTAAAATCAACACCAGACCTTTCAGCACCAAAATATTGTATAAAATACAGCCATATTTATTTTCTACTTTTACATTAATATTTTTGAAAGACATTATTCTTATACAATATCCACAATTATTCCTTCTACAATTGATTTCCTTAAGTCTGTTATTTTGTATAATTATTTCCTAAGTAATCACATGCAACATCTGAAGTCAGCTGACAGCTAACAAAGAAACATGACCCACGAGAAAGTGCTTAGAACAGAAGCTTTTACTGAGGGGATAGATTCAGATACTTTAAGTGTTTAGGCTTACCAAAATAAAAACTAAAAGTGGAAGATCTTATTATCTACTTAACACTTTTTATCTATCTACAGATAGCAACTTTATCTGACCTACAGATGTTTGCTTTCCAGGCTAATCAGAGTTTGCTTCATTTCTGATGAACTGACTGATTGTACAAGAGTGGTGGTATAAACAAGTTATTCAATTATAAAATAATAAAAAAAAAACAGAGGAAAAGGATATAACAAGATAGCTGTTATCACCTGTACCAAAAACGCACAAGATTAGAATGATGGTCTCTGATCAAGTGCATTGAAGTAGCACAAGCTAATTCTAGCCACAGTGTACAAACACCACTCAATTTCTTACCTGATTTTACACTTCAAAAGCTGATCTTTACTTCTTTCATAAAATATGATTATGGAAATCAGTATATTATAAAATTATTGCAGCACAATTAATTTCAACAGCATATTGCACATATTTTTAAAATCCTTTTTCTTTTAAACATGTTTTTTTTTCACTCTGCTTACATAATTTCTTTAGTGTAGCAAAAAATTATGTGGGGGATACTGCCATACAAGTTAAAAACAAAACAAAATCTCAAACAACTAGCCAGCTTTCTTGTCCTGTTTCTTTTAATACCTTTATTACCAGCTCATCTTGTCAAAATGTGACTTTTAGGTAAATTTTCACAGTGATGGCTCTGTCTGGGGCACCACAGAGCTACAGAAAATTCTCATTAGCAATCATAAATTACAAAGCACTTTAAACACATCCGTCTTTCTACCTTTCAAATGAAATTACGTTTTCAAAGAGGTTTTGCCTCGTCCAGTTTTGACCTTACACTGACGAGTTCCTGGGTTCTTCCAAGCTGTATTGAAACTAATACAATACACCAAAATTACATGATGTTGGACCTAAAATTTTGCTTCAAATAAAACTGTGGAGACAGCCAAGTAGATCATCTGAGTTCAACCTTTATATGCAAAACAGTCATTGATGCACTTTCTTCAAAAAAAGAAACACTCTTGGCAACTAAGATTTATCTTCTTCACTCGGTAGAAGTTACTTTGGTCTTCTAGTATCAATTATTCAGATTATGACAAAAGGCCAACTAAAAATATCCATTTATTGCAGCTTCTAGCATTGGAGGGAAATGCATGACAGACTCAAGATTGCCAGTGTAGTGCACAAAAAGAACTCTGAAATTTCTGCATTAGCTTCATGACATATTCCATACTGGTACACACACATATTTATTCCACAGAAACCATAACATTGCAAATATGATAGGTGCAACAAACAGTGGCTTAAAATAAAAGCTAGTCTCTTCAAAAAGCTAACAGGGAGCTTTTCACATCTGTGTTTCAACTGATGCTTTCATTTGCTGAAAAATTCAAGTCCTTTTACACTTGCCTACTGGTAGTGATTTCTAAGTCTGCAATAAACTGCTCTCTACAAATGAGGCATGAAAGCAGAGATCTCTTGCTACATAAAAATAACTTCAACAAATACAGGCTGCAAATTTAATGCTTGTTTTATAACCACATACTGCATTTTTCAGCTTTACTAGTCTAAAAATAAGATTTATTTATCTGTAAATAGCAAAATCTTAATCTTGGGATTGTCAAGGCAAAAAAAAAATCTTGAAATAAAATTTGATTCTGAACCCATTAGAAAAACACTTCATGATGTTTCTGTTTTCTGAATGCCACCTACTTGTATCAATAACTCATACTATCAGCTACTATGTTTTTGTTTTTAGAAAAAAAAATGTAAAACCGATATCATTAAACCATTATCACCAAGAACAGAATCACAGAATGATCTGTGTTGGAAGGAAGCTTAAAGATAACATAGTTCCAAATTGCCCCACCAGGGACAAGGACACCTTCCACTAGGCCAGGCTGCTCAGAGCCCACTCCACCCTGGCCTTAAACACTTCCTCACATGGGGTGCTCACAGCTTCTCCACACAACATGTTCCAGTGCCTCACACCCTTCACAGGAAACCATTTCTTCCTATATCTAACACAAACCTACCCTCCTCCATTCTCCCTTGTCCTATCACTGCATCTCCTTGTAAGAAGACCCTCTCTGGCTTTCTTGCACAGCCCCTTTAGGGACAGTAAGGCTTCCATAAGGACTCCCTGGAGCCTTCTCTTCTCCAGACTGAACAATCCAAACTCACACAGCTTTTCCACATACAAGAGCAGCTCCATCCCTCTGATCATTTTGGTGTCTCTCCTCCAGACTCACTCCAACTCACTCCATGTCCTTCCTGTGCTGGGACCCTAACCCTAACCCCACCCAGAGCTGATGCAGCCCTGCAGATGGGCTCTCACCAGAGCAGAGCAGAGCAGAGGGGCAGAATCCCCTCCCTGTCCCTGCTGCCCACGCTGCTTTGGATGCGGCCCAGGACACGTTTGGTTTCTGGGCTCTGAGTGCCCATGGCTGGGTCATGCCCAGCCTCTCACCCACCACACCCCCAAGCCCTTCTCAGCAGGGCTGCTCTCCATCTGTTCATCCCCAGCCTGTGTTTGTGCTTGGGATTGCCCCAACCCAAGCACAGGACCTTATACACTGGGCCTTGTTGAAATTCATGATGTTTGCCCCCACCCACCTCTCAAGGTCCTTCTGGGTGGCATCCCTTCCCTCCAGCATGTCAACCACACCACAGAGCTTGGTGTCACCAGCAAACTTGCTGAAGGCTAAGATCAATCAGCTCTGATTCAGGTCACTAGTAGCCACTGAAAAATCAAAACTAAACCAAATAATCTGTAATTACACTTAGAGAATAATTTTAAGAGCAGAAGAGCTAAATAAGTCTTTCTGCAAAACAAATGTTTTAGTTTTCTTGTTTATTTGGAAAAAAAAACATACCCACAACAGCTTTTTGAAAGTAATATTTCACAGTTTTCACAGTTTTCTAGAATACAAGGATTATTGAGAAAATAGGCCAAAGTACAAACCACATTGTACTTTAACTTACTAGCTTTCTCCACAGTATCAGGTTTTTTTTCTCCACAAATAAGGTAGTTTACAACATGCTTTTTTCTTCAAATGTGTGTTTTAACACGAATCTCCCATGAACCCATGCAGACCAGCTAGCAGGAAGGCAACTATTTCCAGTTCTCTACCAAATGCATGCTCTGCTGCAATATAGTCCTGGCCACAGTCACAAGCCCTCCAGAGAAACACCATCCTCTAAAGACTGGTGAACCTTAAGATCAATAAACACTGAACTACTAAGCAATTGAGCTTAGAAGGCATTTCAGTAAAATGGAGAAGTATAGAAATTTTCAGCTACTTTTTCCTTTTATGTATTCAAAACTAAGAGATCAAATCTGATTAGAATTTTTGACTGCACAGAACAGATGCACATAATTTTCTTTTCCTCACCATCCCATCACTTGGCAAGCATCAGCCATCCAACGCCCAGATCTAGCAGTACCCCCTTCATGATAACCAAGTGGGTTGGCATGTTGTTTGTTTCTGTTGTTTTTGGTTTGTTTTTTTTTTTTTTTACAAGGCATCTCTGCAGAAAGTTTTCAACAATAGTTAATATGTCAGAAGGTCAAAGGTGTAAATCTGCACTAGAAGCAGGAAAGCTGACAGAAGTCCATTGCTGCCATTCCACAGCTGTGTGGAAATACCAAGTGTGTCTGTTAAACAGGGATTAGATACCATGGAAACCCAGAACCTCTGGAGGAAAACTTCAACTGAAAAAGAAACGAAAAGAAGCCAGAGATTTATACTGAATGTTGTTGGAAATAAGTTGCCAAAAGAATGGCTTTTCTACCACAGCGAACTTCCTTGTGCAAAAATTAACTAATCTGTAGCAAGTGAAAGTGCTTCACATGTATTTAAGCAACGCTTAAATTATCTTAGTACTCTTTTAGCTAGGGATCTTTAGGCTATTGAATTTTTCAAGGTTTTTTAAAAGAGTCTTATAAATCTGATTTAAAAAAAACGACTAAATAAAACAATGGTGATCAGGACTTTGTGAAGGAAAAGAAAATAAAAACATTATAATGTATGTGTAGATAGAGCTACACAGACGTGTCTCTCTGTCCATCCCAACAACCACCTCACTTTTAACATTTTATATGTATTATAATTCAGATTTAACCAATTAATTACACATTTAGAAGCACGACATACAAAGCTGCATTCATTCCCTATGGCTTTTATTGAGATGTATTCCTTCTAATCCCTCCCATTAACAGTAAAAGTAGAGGCATTGGTGAATATGAGAACATATCTGGTGTGAATGAGTGAACTCTTCTGGAAAAGTAAATGTTCTAAGACTAATGATGCTAAAAGTATGGTCTTATTCTTCAAAGTATATCCATTTCTATCCCCTTTTCTTGAAGGTTTCTTGTCTACTAAAGAATAATGCCACAATAATTTTGAATACTGGAATTTTGGTATGATCCCAACAGATCCATGCTTCATATTCATTGTAAAATTATAAACTGGGCATTGTTTCCTAGGGTTCTTTGTATTACATAGTTATAGGAATTAACAGAGAAATGTGCCAACAAAAAGCTGATATGACTAAATACTAATAAAAACAATGTCTGGGACCAACATTTTCAAATCTTCACACATGATATAAAAAAATTTCTAGGAAAAAGAAGTTGTTAAAAGCTTACTCTAAAGCTTGTACAGAATGAGGTATTGCAACTCTGACCTACTCCAGAATGTAGAAGCTACTAAAAACATTACCACCTATCATGTAGCCTTCTGTTTGTCAAATAGTAACTTGAGAATAGCTTGAGGAACTGGTTTAATCTATAAACAAAGTATAAAATGAGGTTTTCCTCCTTGAACACTTTCTAGATAGAAGAAACTCAGTAACAAAACAGAAGCATGCTACCGAGACCAGAGGTCAGTCTAAGGGCGTGTTCTGTCTCCAACACAATCATCAGTACACCAGCCTTAATCACTTCTCTGGCAACCATTTTCCTCAGATTCCCCAGTACGCACAGCAGCTCCATTGCAGCTGGTGAAGTGTACATCTCTGCCTATTCCACTTGCATCTCTTACAGATTTGATGCATGGGAGTTTGTTTTCTTGAATCTGCTGGTACAATCTGCCTGTACAATCTTGTGTATCAAAAAAATGCATATGTTTGTTTCTCCTGTGTACTTTCTTTTCTAAATCACACATCAGTGAACACTCTACAATTTTAATATTGCACAATTTGGTGAATAACAGCTCCACAACTGCTTTTACCCACTGCCTTGGTGACTCTGCAGGTGTTAGTCACTTCAATTACCGCCACTTATTTCAGAGTACTTTCAAGAAGTCCACTTCCCCTTCCTTTCTGTAGCTCCCCTTGTGAGCAACCAAAACTGTGGACAGTACCCAACACAAGGGCAGGTCTTGTGTCTCATGCAATACTTCCTGTTCATTCTCCCTGTACTCCCTAATGATGGACAGTGCTGCATCAGGATTTGCTGGCAGCTGCCACTAACCAACAGCTTCAGCAAACCACCAGTCACAGGTCATGTCTTGACTCAGCAGCAGCTTTATAGAATCAGAACAGAAAGTAGATCCTGGTCACTCTTAAGTCACATAGAACACACACAACATGAAAACTGTAGAAGTAGAGGGAACAGCCTGTAAAATCAGGAAACATCACCAAGAGCAGACTCAATATTCAACAATTAGTTCAATTTCCATTTTAGCTTCCATTCATTTGGGCTGCAAAATTCAATGTTGATTGAAAATGCTGAATATTACTCTAAATGTTATACATATTTCAGTTAAATTACAATGAGAGAGCTTAAGAACAAAAACGTCTTAAAGACAATGCAGGAGGATGCTAACATGATAAATTTATTTTAAGAGGGAATAACAAAGATGAAGAAGACTCTCTTCCTGGAAATGTATTATGGAAACTGAACTGCAGAAGCAGCATACAGTTTCACCTCAAGCCTCTGATTTGAAAGAAGTAGGGAAAAAAGGGCTCAAGTGTCCGTCTCCTGTACCATGCATAAGTGTTGTTGAAAATTTTTCAGAAAAAATATGAAGAACTTAAAAAGTCTCAAGATTATTGACAAACCAGGAATATTATGTATTACATGTTAGCATGTGTACTTAAATAAAGCCAGCCTAGCAAAAGAGTTTCCTACTCAACAATATGGCTCAGTAGCCCAACATGAAATCATTAATTAAAAAAAATATAAATCACAGGACACTATTAATCAATAAGAGCAAACTCTATTCTTATTAGCAGGTCAGTCATGCTTGGCTTTTTCAGTATAACCCCTTTTCTTAGTAACAGAAATGGAGTAGTTGAGCTCATCAACTTACAGAGATAATACAGACAAATTTTGACAGCTTAAAAAAACACACATACACAACACCAGCTGAACACACTTACTGTGAATTTCAAGAACAGGCTCTTGTGAAAATATTGTCATTTTGATTTGCAACTCACACAATACTTATAAACACTCAGGGTCCTTCCTTTAAAAAAAAAAGCATGTTTAGGTCTCAACAGATAGTTGGGAATTTTTTCAACACTACAGTTAAAGAGTGCTGACTGTGCATTTCAAAGCAATCCAGCAAAATATGTGGCACAAAGGACCATTCTCTGGACCTCTCAATTGCCAGCGAGATAATGCACACACCTGAAAGCAGGCACTTTCCAGCAGGTTGGTTGATTATAAGGCAGCTAAACAAAACAAAGCACACAAGAGGCACACAAGAAAGGAACATAAGCCACACTGTTCAACATCAGCTGTGGCCCAGCACTGCAGGGATTTAGTGGCCAGCTCCTTTATTTGAATTATGCACTCATTCTAGAATTTGGAACAGATTTCAAGGAGCAAACAGCTTGTGCAAGTCTTTTTTCCTAACCATGTATTCCATGTATTTGATGCAAGTCAATTTTATGACCACAACTCTGGAGATTCAATTAAGAGCCTTAAAGCTTCAGTACATTCCTTGAAAAATACCTTAAGGACTGCTTCTGGTAAATTTCAAGATACAATAATTGATTCCTAAGTACCACAATCAAAATGGACAATTGGCCTCAGTATCAGCCAAGACCTCAAACCCAATTGTTTCATGTTTTACCAAAGGCATCACTTATTCCTCAAAGATGACAAGTGTTAATTAAACTAACCATTGCCAAAGCAATGTTTGTCCACCAGCTTGCACCACTTCAAAAGAACCCTAAACTTCTTTCCTGCAGGAAAGAAAGAACTGCTACTATAAGTACCCTCTTTTCAATAACCTCTCTTCAAGGCCCTTTCCTACATTATCTTTTCAGATTAATCAGGGAAAAGCAAAAGCATGTTCAATAGCTGAATCTACATATGCATCTTTATCAAGGACAAGGACTCTGACCTCCCCTACAAGAACAATGAGTGAACATTTATAGGATTACTTTCAACAGGTAAATATTGCTCAAAGCTAAAATGGACAAACCATGTTTGTGAATATGTTAAGTTACCCTGCAATAGTGGGGAGACCAACTTTTTCTTCATTTTTTTACAAGAAATGCACATTTTATAAGAAGGTGCTGCCAAGCACCTAGTAACTAAAGAAAAATAAAGATGGGTTTACAAAGAAAAATAAAGCAATATACAGCTTATCGCAGATATTATTTCGTCTACATCACTCAAAGTTCAGAGGACTTTTTAAAAATTGTTCTGTGGATTCCAAACACAGCTGGAGGTACAACCATGGATGAGGTTGGGGGGCATGACTCAATATCTAATGTTTTGGCTATGAAGTGGTTGAGGAGTAAGTTAGACTATCTCAGTTTTAGGCTAATCGTAGCCTACGATAATGGAAACAATACCTAAGTATTGTAAGTGGAATAAAGAGTTACATGTTAGAATGGAAACTTATTTTTCACTTTCACTGCAAATCAGACAAGCTCTGAGTGCGGGCTGTGCCTGACAAGACTTAAGCACAAACCAGAAAAAGTTAGTCATTCTCATTAAAAAACACAGCTGGTGAAGGGGGTGCCCAATTTACTAAAATCAGCTACTTGTGACAGTACTTGCCCAGGAAGTGGGAGACCCAAGCCTGAGGCAGATCAAACCCACAGCCTTGGCTCTGCAGTAGTTCAGTTTCAGTAGGAAAAGTTGGCAGTGCCTCTCCAACTTTATAAGTCGCCAATTTTTTTCATTCTTTTTTTACTCAATCTCTTAGGATTGCTTTTCTTCATTTGAAAATGGCTTCCCTGATTTGAGTGTACTGGTATATGTTCATTCCCGTTTTCAAAATAGCTAGATATCTAGAGGGAGATTTGAGGCTATGAAACTTCAGAAAACACTGGAATCTATGACTAAGTTGAACACTGAGGTCTCACAAAGTTAAGTATGACAACATTACCGGTTGCCACATCTTCCTTGTTTTGTCCACACTGTCACAGGGAAGAAAATTTCAAAATATGCCTGTAATTAGCCATTTGTCAAAAATAACTCATTTTCCCCATCTAGAAGACTACTACTAACATTTTGTATTAATGCAGTGCTTGACTTCTGAGGTTATCCTGATGTGGTCCCTACTACATTTTTCAGCTACAAACGAGTTGAGAGAAGGCTTACAGCTTCTCCTTTTTCAAGTACCACAGAAAGAACATCTAGTTTGGCCATAACACAGCTGACTTCTGCTCAGAATCCTGCTATTTGAAGTAATTTTATTCATGTTACTGAACTTTTCTAATATGATTAGAAAATTTACTAGATGTGACACACAGGCCACAGCCTTTTTACATTATGTGACTTCATGTCACTGCACAAATCAGGTACCTCCTTTTTCAGGCTTCATGCATCTTTCAAGAACCTAAAAATCCCCCTGTTTCACAAGATGGGCTCAGCCACACCAAGATCTCGCTGCCACTAGAAAGGTCAGTCCTGCTCCCAGCCTCTCCTCCTGTGCTACCTTTGCACAGATCCAACCTTAGATTCTGGCCTACCAAGACCTTTGGTGAAAAACCTGAGTGGAGTAACCCAGGTACACTTTGCTGCTTTTACTCTTTTTTTTTTTTTTGCTCAGTATGGTAAAACTTATGAAACTAAGCCAATTTGTGTGCAAAATTGCTTAGGTCATTCTATGCCCACATCAAAATGAAAGGTCACTGCCCACATAAAAACCCAGAAAGTTATTGTAACCACTGATATTCCAGGGTACCAGTGAGCCAGGGTTTCCTCCTATGAATCAGCTGCAGTGCAGGGTGTTATGTCTGTGGCCCTCCAAGAGATTAAAAAATCAGATAGTAACAGCAAAACACAGCTAAACAGACCTGCTTTAAATGTATACAAAAAATATTGTATTTGTCCAGTACCTCAGCACCTTTACTTAGAAGCCACATATCGAGAGACTTGAAATTTATTTCCTTGTCCATATAAAATGAGAAAGTACTAATAAATTTAAATAAAAAGTGAAAAAAAAAGTAAAATGTAGTCCTTTAAGTATTAACTGCATCCCTACTGTATCTGTGAATGTTTCAACAGTTATAATCTTTCTTGTTTGTAGCAGGAATCTTCTGTAAAAATAGCAAAAGATGTTTACAAAAATATTAAAGCTATTCATTCAAGAGAGAAACTACTGTTTAATAGACAAATTTCTAACAGGTAAGTGCTGCAAAAATAAATTTAAAAATTTAAATGGCTAATATTACAGCCCAAAAAATAACTAAGATGCAAGGACAGATCATTGTCTGAAGGCACCATTTACCTAATTTCAGGAGAGTCTCATTTGCTTTTTAAACCATTAAAAGTCTAATCTAGGTGTTTCATATGAAAAAGTCAGTGCAATGAATAATTGTATCTTCTTATGATTGAGGCTCCTACCTCTAAAAATATCTGTGCAACTATCACAAGTAAGCAACTGTAACACTTATCAGTTAATGCATCTTTCCTCAGTACTTTTCAGTATTGTAAACTTAGTGCTCCAGATGTAGAATTTTATCTTCCCATTATGACATCACCCCATATCTGTGGAAAGCAGCAGAATTTCCCTAAGCTAGCTTGAGCTGTTCAGTAACACCAATTACATAAGAGTTTTCCTAAGACAATAAATACTGTAGAAAATACAGTAGATATATAGATATAAGCTAGCAGTCTTACATCAAAGCCATAGAATTACCTACATTTGGGAGTTTATTTGCTAATCACTATTAGGCTCAGTCCCTGGAAGAGAAAGAAGGAAGAGATTTTTTTTGTTCATATTTCCTGCATAGGTTGACTTTCATAAGAGTTACAAAGACAACTTGACTTTGATCAAGGTTTTTAACTAAATAACATTGGGAGAGTAAAGAGTCAGTGACAATAGAGGTAACAGATACAGAAAATAAAGCCTTATCTTAGTTTGTTTTTTGCTATAGTGTTTACAGAACAAATTTTCATCTCTTAGCCCCATTTCTATAAGCACACACAACTTATACAAGACTAAGATCCCTTTTAAAAAGCCACAATTTCTTTATCCCTGCATAGTGCCATACAACAGCAGGCTGCCATCAGAGTCTTGCCTCAACCATCACTTACAAATCCCACCAAAACCAAGTGCCACAGAGGCATGGCAAGTTCAGTAACAGCTGAAGTGACATTGTGGAGAGCTGCCTTTGGCCCCACCCAAATCGGTTTGCTACCTTCCCATTTTAGCATTTACCTGTTTAGCTCTGACCAAACCCTAAGTCAAAGACTCAAGACTACCTGACCCCAAACTTTAATCAAGAAAGACTGGTTATTATAATTCATGAGCAGTACAGCTTGTAAGTCCAATTTCTGTGCCTAAATCACTCACATGCACACGAAGTCTTCCCTCATGACTCAGTTATCTGGAAAGCCACATTTCTAAGTAAAAAAAGCAAGCTTCAGCTTTAAAGCCTAGCTGCTCTCTCAGCTTTACGTGCTGCAGAAAACAGCTGCATTTCCTCCTCTTTGTTCCAGTACAGATTCACAAAGCATCATTCCAATCACTTTTTCTGCAAACAGGCTGGACTAGAAGCAGACATTTCAGACAAGATGGTAATGCTATTAAGGTCAGATGACAAAGAATTAGAAGGTAAAAACAATCAGGAGAATGACTACTGAAGAATTTTTATTATAATTTTCCTAAACTTGATGCCTTATCCAACAAAGAGCAGAATAGGGAAAGAAATAGACAAAATACAACAATAAGTAAATGATACAGCTGTAACTGACTTTTACCTGCAAGGAATGTTAAATGTAAAATTTAAGATACATTCACCAACAGGAATGCAGTCATTCAAGTGACTAAGGAAAAGAAAAAAGGAAGTAAAGCAAGACAACAAAGGTTGGCTAATTTACTTCTAATGTCATACTCCTGCAGGGAAGCATGACAAATTCTTACCCATCAATTATTTGTCTTTTTGCCCTATGAAGAGAGACAAAACAGGAGGGCCAGAAAGCAATACAAATCACACATGCCCGCGGCAGAGAGTTACGTAATGCTGACGTACTGCCTGCTCTTTGCTCACAACACTTACTTTGCTGCAATTCCAAGTACCAGCTTTTAACAGCTGCCCGGTTTGAACACTTCTAACTGCTTTGTAAATAAAATGCAGACACACAAAGAAGAACAAGATACAGAATGAAGCTTTAGAGCTATTTCCAACAGAGATAAAAATAAGAAAAGCGGAGGGTTAGCTTTATGATGAGACATTTTCTGTTTCATAAGAAAATGTCATAGAACTGGCTTTTTGTGCTAAAACTCAAAACTAAACTGCCTGCCAATCTACAGCCTTTTAATTTAACTAACTTGAAGAAACCACAAATAAGAAGAGAAAGATAGCTCCTTCAACTTCGCTGAAGTGCTACTACCAGGAAACACAAGGCAGTAACTTTTTGATAATAAAACACACCTAGAAATCTCTCTATTTAGAAAAGAACTTGCCCTGAATAGACTCAAACTGATTAGCTAGAAGTAAAGGCAGAATAGGTACAAGCAGGGCCAAAAAGTATTTATTACTAATCATGGGAGAAAGAAAAAAAACCCAAAACAAATAAAAAAATAGTGTACACAGCAGAACTGGCCAGATCTCACAAAACTCAATTCATAAAACATTTATAAAATATGGTATTAGCCATATTAAGTCATCTTTTTTTCCTACATTTTGTCTTTAAAAACTAGGACAGAACCATAAAATCTGCAATAATCTATTGCTCAGTACCTATCATAGCCATTATGTAAGCAAATACATCACAACACTTGAGAGCACATGCTTCAATAATCAGCTGCTAATTAAGTATATCTGCAATTGCCTTGGTCCTTCCTTTCTCTGACCCAAAACAGTAAGTAAACAACATTACAAAAATCTCAGTCTTCAGCAGTCAGATATAACAAAGAAACCAAAACAATATGCTCCTTCCTATGGGGCAGTAATCAGTAAGGCTGTATTTTAAACTCTGGAGCACAGCAGACTGATTTATAACAAATGACTACACAATTTAATGTACACAGCAAACTGAGGAAGCCAACTCATGCAGACAAACATTAAGCTAAGCCCTTTTGGAAGGCCACACCAAATAGTTTTTACCCAAAGGTGGGCATCAGCACCATCACTGGAAGTTCCTAACAAGCATAAGAAAAAAATATTACAGAGACAAATTATTTCTTCATGTGTTGGGGTTTTTTTTACTCCTTTGAGTAACTAAATTAAAGTTTCCCTTCTACCTGTCTGACCTCTAATAACATATGGTCTTTCAAGGCCTCTTAAAACATGCCCAGGTTACCTCAGGCCTCGAGGAAGATAGTGTTTGTAGGCTCTTAAGAAAATGCTCTGCCAGCATTTTTCTTCTCTGTTGCAGAGAAGAAGGAATGACTTTAGGACTTCTACTGATTTCAAGTTATGGAAGCATAGTGCCAGAAAAAAAGCAGCTGGTGACCAACTACCACCCTAAAGGAATACGTCACAGGGTGTGTGGTGAGTTCATCACCTCTATGACAATCCCTGTATCTAAGTGCCCAAAAGCATACAGAAATTTACAGTGCTGTAAGACTATCAAAATAAATATTCCAACTATAATAAAAGTGTTTCCTATTATTTTTTCTTAAATCATAACCTAGGAACAATCTGAATATAAATACCACTATTTACATATGGACAGACATAAGTGTGATTACTTCTGTGGACATTCTTTTCACTACTCAAGCTGTAAAACACAAACACTAAGATAAATAATTTAGGATTTAGCTAGAAGACTGCAGTAGAAATTTGAATCACAGAGAGTAACAAAGATTTCAGACTTCTTTATCTTTATATTCATAGCAAAGCTATTAAGTACAAGGAGTTTAAGGATAAAATTTAAACTTTTGAGGAGACTGACTTCACCTAAGTCATTTTTACACCAAATAATCACGAAAGTTTACATATTTTGAGTATAATTGACCTTAAGCTCATGACTGCAAGATTTATGTAAGTGACATTAAACTGATGACTGCGAGAAACAAACAAGACAATTAATTCGGGCAGGATAAAAATCTTTGTATTCTAAATTATTACTTCCATGATTAAGTTCAGGAGCAAAAGAAAAATTGGTCTCAGTGACCCACAAAGCTGCAGACCGTTCTTGAGAAGAGCCTGTTCGTGCATGAGCATACACACACAAACACACTGAAGGTCAGCCTTCTCCCTGCATTTCACACTTCCCTCCTTCCCTCTAATCTTCACACAGGCCTTGCACTCCATCCCTGTGCCAGACATCTACGGGCTTTTAGAAATCTCAAGGTTTCAGCTGTTCGCTCCGTGGCACGTACTGAGCCGAGACAAGGACCCCTGCCCCTTCCTCTCCCGGCCGCTCCGCACCGGCGCGCCCCGCTCTCCTCCCCGGCCGCGCTCTCCCGGGAGCCGCCATCCGCTCCCGGCCGGGGGAGGCGCCCAGGAAAATCCGCCGAGCCCGGGCCGCGACCGGCGGCCGCGAAGCCGGCGGGAGGGGAGAGGGAGGCCGGCAAAGGCGGCTTCCCGAGCAGGCCGGGCAGCCGCCCCCTCCGAGGCCGGGGCTACCGGGGGGGCGAGGGAGGCAGCCCCCGCCGCCCGAGCAAGGCCCGGCTGTCAGAGCCTCTCCGTGGGACGGCCCGCGCTTGGCTCCGGCCCCGGTCCTGGTCCCTGCCAGACCCTCGCCCATAGGACCCGAGAAGCGGGGGCGGGGGAAGGGCGCCCCGGTCGCACCGTGCCCGCCGGGCCGGCCCGAGGGGCGGGGGAAGGCGAGCGGGGCCTCGCCAGGGACTCCGCACTCACCACTTGGTAGCGGCTGACGGGCTGGTGGTGATCCATCCTGGCCGCCCGCCGACACGCACGGGCGCGGCCGCAGCTCCTCCGACCTGGCGCCGCGTAGCTCGGTCGGTCGGTCCTTCCCTTCTTCCTTCCTTCCTTCCCCCGCCCGTTCGCCCGGCGCCGCCGCCGCCCGGCCCGGCCCTGCCCCGTTGCGGCCGCCCCCCGCCCGCCCCCGCGGCGGTGGAGCGGCCCAGGCCCCGCCCCGCCGGGAGCCGCGCTGGCTCGGCCCGGGGGGCTGGCTCGGCCCGGGGGGCTGGCTCGGCCCGGGGGGCTGGCTCGGCCCGGGGGGCTGGCTCGGCCCGGGGGGCTGGCTCGGCCCGGGGGGCTGGCTCGGCCCGGGGGGCTGGCTCGGCCCGGGGGGCTGGCTCGGCCCGGGGGGCTGGCTCGGCCCGGGGGGCTGGGCGTGCGCGCCCTCCGCCCTCGGCCGCTGCCCAGGCCGCGCTCAGGTCGGGCGCTTCTACCGCGGCTGCCGGGAGCGGGTGTTCGTCGATCACCGCTCTTCGCTCGGCAGCAGTGTTCTGTGAGGCTGTTACATCCCAAGCCCAGGCCTTGCCTGGATATTTATCGCTCTTGATCACCGCAGGGCAAGAAGAAGTACAATATGGCACAGAAGACATACTGGGGACCCGGAGAGCGATTTTGAATTGGCATCTACCTAAAGTGATTAAGAATGCTGAGCCCGTTTGCCTGCTGTTCTTGTGAAGGCAAAGCACCGTTCTGTGGCAAGGAAATGTGGTTTTCCTCTTCTCTCTTCTTCCTAAAACTAAATATTCAGATGTTTATGACCTCCTGGAGTAAAACCAGTTAAAAACGCCCACACCCATAAAGGTGTATGGGATGAGACTGGCTCATTTCTAGGTTCCCGAACTGCCAGATGTGTAGCTGTGGCACGCAACAACTTCAAATAGCCGGAGATTCATCTCTTGGCTGCAGCGGAGAGGAGCGTTCGCGAGTGCTGCTCTGTAGCCGATCTGCAAGGCAAATGCCCTCGCAATGCTGGCTTCTGGCTTCACTAATGGCCGGCACGCAGAACCTCATCCTGCAGCTCAGGTCATCGTCACCTTTCCGCAGCTGCCTGCTGACCTGAGCAGCAGGGTGAGTGTTCCTGTGCAGGCAGCCATCCCTGCCGAGCGGGGTGAAGCCGCTCCTGTGGGAGGGCAGGGAAGTGGAGCGAGCTCCATTGTTGGAGTTATGTTTCTAGATGGGGGTGGGAGTGAAGATAGGCAGGATTATAAGGGAGGAGGAGGTGGAGGCGTGAGACGTTGTGTGTGTGCCTGGGACCTTGCTTGCAGCCCATACCGGGCTAATGCAGCAGTTACTAAAGCTATCCAAATGAAAAGAAAAACGTGTTTGGAAAGTTCAGGCCTATTCTGTTGGTTGCATTTGTTTTGTTTCTTTACAACTGTGTTGCACATCAAAAGCATCAGCAGTTAGGAAACAAAGCTGGTTAGAAATGGATGGGATTCTATAGGTAAGAAAGGAATTAATATTATTTTCCTAACAGGATTTTCTCCTATTCCTTCATTATACATAATAAGTGTTTAATTATTCTGTCCTTTAAGGAACAGTTATTAGTAAAGGTCATCTTGAGTTTAAGAAAGTTTGTACAGAGTATTGCAGCGTTTCAGTTACCAAACCCTCTTAATTATATTTCCAGATTTCACGGGACATGGAAATTGGACCATTGGTGTAATTAGTTTAACGTCTTTTCTGTCGTTAGCAACAATTATCTCCAAAGCAAACTTTTTCTGAAGTGCTGCATGTGACATCTCAGCTCAAGAAGTTGTCACCTGATCTCCATGGCTTTTTAAGTGCTGTGTCTCAGCTCTGCCATACAATCCTAGAAATTCCAACTAGTTAAGAGCTGCCAAATGGAATTTGACACTGCAAATGCTGGAATACAATTGAGTGACCATTTATTAAGATGAATTCAGTTTTGAACTCGTGCAATTTATGTCTTTTAAGGGAAGAAAGGACAATAGGTGAGAACCAAAGTGCATTTAATAGGAAAATTGGAAAATATTCCATAGCGCTTGGGAAAAGAGTCAGCAGAGGCAGGAGCAGATTCAGTAGAGATAATACAGTTGTGAGTGGAGAGGGAGTTTCATATTTAGGGACAAATTTTGGATGGATGGTCTAGCTTATATACAGAGACCAAACTTCTTTTACTTCAGGAATATAAGTGTAGTTATGGGACTTATAACAAAGCAGGCCATGTGACCAATTTAGGCTTTAAATATGCCTTCTTTTGATTCTCATTCTTTCTGGAACATCAAAATATAAAAACAGATAATGCAATTTTTTTCAGACCTGTATATTTTCAAAAAAGTGTTATCTGCATTTTTTAATTTAACTGTCTGATCCCAGAGGTTTTTACTATGGCATAATATTAATCTATAATTCAAAGCAATTAGCAAACACTAAGGTTCCTTAAAATCATAGAACCACAGAATGGTTGGGGTTGGAAGGGACCTCTGGAGGCCATCTGCTCAAGCTGGGGATACCTGGAGCAGGCTGCCCAGGACCATAAGAGAATGGAGTCTCCACAAATCCTCGGGACAACTTAAGTGCTCAGTCACTCTCACAGTAAAAAAAATTCCTGATGTTCAGAGGGAGCCTCCAGCCTCTGTGTGGGCCCATTGTGCTGGTTTTGACACTGAGCACTGCTGAGAAGAGCCCGGCTCCATCTGCTAAGCAGCTTCCCTTCAGGTATTTGTATAAATTGATGGGATCCCCCGTGAGGCATTTCTGCTCCAGGCTGCAGGGCCCAAGTCTGGAAGACTTGCTTCACAGGGAAGATGCTCCAGTCCCTTCATCACCCTCATGGCTCTTTGCTGGACTCTCTCCCATGAGTCCACATTTCTTCTGTACTCTCTTGTACAGAACATATATTGAATGTAGGATATGTGTCTTTCAGAAGTGCTAGGACTTTATTACTTAGATGAACAAATCATGTGGACTGTCCTATTGAGTAAAATCCTTGAATGCTAGTTTTAAGATTTACTTTTTTTGTTTTGACCTTCTTAAACCTTAGCAGGCCTGCCATAACAGTAATGGTTAGGACTATATTTTTGATCCTGAAAATATTGTTTTTCTGTCAAAGAACTGTATTTAAAGAAACAGAAATAGTGCTCTAAATAGCATGTAATCAAAATAGTTTCAAATTTACATTTAAAATGAAGTATTGCTTCAGACAGTTTTTTTAGGGGAAAAAAAAAAAAAACCTTAATTGCTGTTAGTCAGCAAACTTACAATAGTTTAAACTTTGTTCCACCATGAAAATGAGCCAAGAAAAGATTCTTGGTAACAACAGCTCTTGCAAGCCCAGTTCTGTGAAAAGTTGTCTTGAAGGATGGCATCTGAACTCAGACAAGTCTGAACTGCACAAAGGCAAGGACTGTTAGAAATTTTAATCGTGTTTTTCATTCATTATTCAATCAATGGCCAGCAAATAAAAAAAGCACAGTATTTATCTTTACATTCATTCACCAGTTTCTTCTTCAGTATTTATCTTCATTCCTTCATTCAAATTTTTAAGGTTTCTTATGGAACTTACAGAGTAGGTAGGTTTCAGAACTAAGTTAATTTTATCTTAATAAGGATACACAAACAAATACTTGTATTGGTTATATACAAATATTTATATTACTTATAGTACATAATTTTGTACTATTTTAAGTATATATTGCAGTTACTATAGTATACTTGCTGTACCATATAAATAATTTAAAAAATTAAAAATAAAAGCTGTACATACCTTTCCAAAACCTGGGAAACAAATAAAATTTCAGGTTTTATAGCTTTGTTTTATGCCTTTAGCATGTGTTTTTAAATGTCTAATACAGATAATGTCAGTGAGAAATAAATGTTTTTTCCCAAATGTAAATCTAATAAAATTAATGTACTTAATTTACTCATGGACCGATCCTAAAGCAGGCTGTGAATTTATTGACTGTATTTGTTTTCCTCTGTATTTTCAAACTCCTTTTATAAGCTGTTTGGTTTTAGTTCTATGTTCCTTGTTATGTAAACTGCACAAAATTTGCAATCTCTGTATGGCCTTAGATAGTTACTTTAAGCAGGAAGTTGGCTTAAACAAACCACTGGGACTGAATTTCTTAGAAAGAAACAGCAGGACTTTGGCTTGGTTTTCTTCTCCTTTTTTTTAGGCAACATAGGCAATGCCAGAACCATCACTAGCAGGAACACTGGGTTTCTCTGAAGATTCTGTAGCCGAATGTAGATTTTCGATTGCATTGTCATCATCTGTGTTCAGTGTGTATATACATGGGTACAGTCCTGCAAACCTGGCCTTTGGATATGTCCAAATACCATGCAGATGTGTCTAAACCAGGTCTAAAAGTCATTACTGCAACACAGACCTCAGGCTGGGAAATATCTCAAATATTTGCCTTGGTCTAGGACAGATTTTGCAGCCTACATGGATCTCTTTACTGCTGCAGCTATTTCCTGCTAAGTCACAGAGACAGTTCTGAACTAGCTCAGCTGTATTCTGACAAGCTCCACACAGCTGTGTGTTGCACAGCTGTACTTTGTCTAAGCTGGTAGCATGGTTAGATCCCTACATCTCTGTTGTCTCCCTTGCAGCCTACATTAATTACCTTTGCTGACTTTGCTGCACAGTTAAAGCAGGACACCACAGAAGTGAAGGAACACCATCTTTTAAAAAGTCTTCTGACAAGTTCAGGGAGCCAATGCTCACATTAGCAGCAGTACAGCTTCTTCAGTACAGCTCAATGGTTTTGCAAGGAGAAAAAAAAAAGCATAATGAGCTGCCACTGCAAGATGATTGCTTAGCCAGTTCTGTGCAGTAAGCTATGAGTCTAGAGGAAATAGTACAGGGTCCATAAATAAAATCTGAGGCAGTGTGTGCTTGTCTCTCAGAGTAGATTCTTCTTAAAAGTCATATTTCCATATAATATGACACAATGAGAATGAAGAATGAATGCAAAGGCTGCTGGTGTTCCACACAGGTGATAGAGGAGGGTCTAACCACGAGAAAAAAGGACCTGGCAAGTCCCACCTTTCTGGAGAGGCACATGTACATGAGAGAAATCAGTTTAAAGCAGGAGAATCACAGGAATAGGCACATGAGTGTGTGTCAGTTTGAAGTTGTTCACTTTAAAACTAGATGCTCTCCTTAAAAATTAGTTTATAATTTTTTTTAATCCCTTGTAACAAAATATAATAATTTAAATATTTGTGTGTGATAAACACTGATGGTGGACACTACCTAAACACACCACATATGTCAAAAGCTGAGAAATAACTAGAATTTTCTAAAATTTATATGGCCTAGCTTTTCACTGTGTTTTCAGCTACAGATCTGATGTTAAAAACCTGATGTTGACAGTTGCCAACATGTGCTATTATGTAAATTCACAATGTTTAACAAACAAAAAAAATCCCTCTATGGCTTTGAAGTTTTCATTTAACAAGTGAGGTTGAACAGAATGTGCAGAAGTCAGTCAGAGTTGATAAAACTGATGACAGTAAATTCGAAATACAGAAGAATGTAAATATACACAAAACTGTGAAGGAATGTGGGAAATATGTGAGAAAAGACCTCCAGCTGGAAACCAATGAACAACAAAGCAGTCCCCAAACCCTTGAAATCTGTTGGGGGAAAAAAATGGAGGAAATGGTAGAAAATACAGATATCTGTAAGCTTAGTGCATCAGAAGTCAATAGAGATACATGCTACAAGAAGAAATCCAATGCTGTTATGAAGTCTTATTTGGACAAGATATTTCTATTCTGATCTTGGCAATACTTTTCATTTTTGTAACATCAATATGGCAGGATTAAGTAGAAAACAGTTTTAGCATATATTCTGCAGGAAAAAAATTATTCAAATATTTGTTAATCCAGTTATCTGAAAGTTACTTTGATATTAAATTGGCTGTATGCAAAACAAAATCCAGTCGGTTAAGGACTTGATGTCATCTGAAAATCATTTTCTTATACAACTAGAAAAGGATAGACTAAGCAATAGATACACAGGTAACTCCATGCTCTTGTAGTGCCAACGTTGCTGTAAGTATTAACTGCAAAGCATAGTCTCTGTCCTAAAGGAACAGAAGGAAGCTGGATATATATTCACAATAATTTACTGCTAGATCAGTTAAGTCTGAAGTGTTGGCATTTCTCCTAATGCTTACAACACAATATAAAGATCTGTTTGAAAAAGCTATAAGATGAAAATGATCTCTTCAGTAATCCAAATGATGCTGATTATTCAAATCAGATGTGCTGTAACACTGCCCAGCACAGTACTGTTAGTGGGTTTTTCTAAATAACTTTTAGTTGTTCATCACTGTCTATGTTCTCCATTTATACAGCTCTTGAGCAGGCTTTGTGCCCAAATTGATTTTCTTCTGCATAAAATACAGCTCCACATAAATTATAAACCTCTTTTATTATGAACTCCCCCCCTTGTATTCTGTTTTTGTAATGCAACTGCATTAAAAACCAAACAGTGGTTTCAGAACTGTTGAGCTGTTAAAGTGGCTCCTTGTAATGCCAGCTTAGTCTCCTTTGATCATAAGGCAGAATACAAACAGAAATAGAGCAGAATATAACAGAAGCATTGTTAACCACCAGATCATCAACCAGACCTAGCCAGCGAGTGCTAACTCAGCCGAAATTCTGGCTAAGGCCCCATGCCTCGAGTTTCCTATTGAGTAAGCATTCGGTTTCTTGGTTCAAATGACTCCTCAAATGACTTTCAGAGGATTTCTGCTGTACATAGATTTTACCTATTATTTACCACATAAGCTTAGGTAGCATGTGAATACAACCACTTACCTCAACAGATAATTTCTTAAACATGAAGAAAAATGTTCTTTTTCACTGCTCCAGCATGCTGACAGTCAAACAACATTGTGTCCCATTGTCAGAATACACACTGCTATTTCAGATACACTTGCCTCAATTTTATTCAGTCACTGCTCAGGAACTAGTAATATGCAAACACATAAAAGTTGCTCAGGTCTTTTGCATACTCTTGTTTTGAGAAGTATGTAGCTCTGCAAAAAATGCTTCCTTTGGTGAATCTGAGTGGAAGTCTCCATCAAGATCTGATTTGACCCAGGGCTGCAGTGGCAGAAAGGAAAAATAAATGTTGAGAAATAATCTTCAGTGTAGATTTCCACTGAAGCTAGCTTTTGTTCCATTGTGTGGTATGTGTAGGTAGCTTCAGGCATGATATTTCAGCATTCCTGTCAATTTGGAGACAAAGAAAGCAGTGCTATGCTTGAAAGTCTTAAATGCTGCTCATAATATGCAGAAGGCCTCTAAACCAAGCAGCGCAGTAAGGGTCAGATCCTGCATATACTAATTGAAAGGAGGAAAACTCATCTTGAAATATTTGTCAGCTGTGTTGCCCTGATTTCTTCTACTACAGAGCAGTTAGCTCACCTAAATTTAGATGTTTCTGTCACAGATGTCTGCATTGGATCCAGATATCTGGGTATTTTTTATAGTGAGTGGAGGAAAAAAGGCACTTTCATGATGCAATCAATCTCATTCTAAGATACACACTCCTGGTCTTGTCACTGGGCACTGCTGGAAAATGTGTGGCCACCTTTTCTTCATTCCCCCCCTGCAGGTATTTATACACATGGGTGGAATTCCCTTGAGCCTTTCTTCTCCGTGCCAACTCTCTCAGCCTCCTCAAGGAGCCAACAATGAAAGGTGCTTTTCTGAACTTCATAGTTATAAACAAGGAATAATTGGTCAGGGATATGAAAGTTGGAGCAGCATTACTTGCAGTGGCATATCACCACTGGAGTAACAGGATTCAGAAGGATAGAGGGGGAAGAATATCCAGAGAGGAGGGAGAAGGGCAAAAGTCAGGACTACAAGCCTGCATTTTGGGAGCTCAGACTCCAACTTCTTCAGAGAACTTCTTGGAATAGTCCCATAGGATCTGACCCTTGACCCTAGATAGAAGAAGGTTCCAGGAGAGCTGGTTTAAATTCCAGTATCACCTCCTTCAAGCATAAGAAAGCTCCACTCCAACAAGTAAGACATCAAACAAAGGCAGCCAGAATCCTGCATGGATGAGCAGAGAGCTCCTAAACTAATTCAGATATAAAAAAGAAGTGTATGAGATGAGGGAAATGACAGGTGACCCACAGGGTGTGCAGAATGTATCTTGAATAAGGGTATGTTTTTCAAAAAAATAGCAGAAGGTACTTTACTTCAACGTTGGAGCTGTTTTATTTTATTGTACTTTATTTTATTGTATTTTGATATCTCATTTGATTAGCCCTTTCTACCTGGAAAGTTGAGGGAAAGGATGTCTAGGGGCTATTTTTTTTCACCAAAAAATAAGGGAGGAAAGATGAAAGAGGGAAAGGATATTCAAAAATTTGAACAGGAGATAAGTCTCCTATGCTTCTGGAAATATGTTCACATGCCAGCCGTATTCTCTTGGAGATGAGAACCTTGTGGGAATCAACCACCATGCTAGTTCTGCAATGTGGCCAAAGCAGAAATTTAAAAAAACAGACCAAAAACCAGGTACATATCTCAGAAAAGAGAATGAGTAACTAGAGATCAGGATCATGGCATGTTCCAGCCATAAGTCTATAAGTGCACTGAGTAACAATTAAGTGAGGTTATTTCCATGTAATTTGGAAAGCTCTTCAGTGAGATCTTCCAGAAGTGCTGGGTCATGTGCTAACAATACTGCTATTAGGATGATGGGAACTGGAAATGGAAACATCTGTAAAACTGCAGGCAAGATTCAAATATTGAGTCTCAGAAAGAAGAACAGGCACCAGAGAAGGAGAAAAAGGTGGAAAATCATTTGCAAAAATCTTTGGAAACTTGGAAACCAACAAATGGGAGAAACCATATCGTCTAAGATGCTGGCCAATACTTTGAGAGAGTTTGACTAGAAATAAGAAATAGTCCTTTGCTCCCAATACTTAGAGATCTAAGACTGCTTTCCTTGGTACAGTTTCCCTTGACCATATCCCAACTCCATTTGAGGGACACACACAGGCACGCATTATACCAAATTCCCTAGCCTTTGATATTTAGCATACCATGTTTCAATTGAAACAAAGCCAGGACTTTAGAGCTGAATGGGACCCATAGTGTTTTACAGC
Source organism: Molothrus aeneus (assembly GCF_037042795.1). Taxonomy (NCBI): domain Eukaryota; kingdom Metazoa; phylum Chordata; class Aves; order Passeriformes; family Icteridae; genus Molothrus; species Molothrus aeneus. The sequence goes on along the minus strand of NC_089647.1, from coordinate 69,138,683 downwards.
ATCTTTTTCTGGTATTTCCAACTGGAATTGTGCCAGAATCCCAGTAAAATTAAATCTACATGTAGCACCTGTAGTTAGAACTCAAGAAATGCTACAGGAACAGGACTTCAATTCAGGTTTTAACAAGTAACACAGAATGTTTAACTCAGCACACAAATGTCCTCTTGGCAGGACATGCTGGTCTCAACTACTTTCACTCTGTGACAGATGTCCCAGTCATGCAGGAAGCGTGGCATTTGTTTGGCTTATTGGGACATCAGACTTGATAGAAAATTTGGTTCCAAATGTGGAATATACCAGTTGTTCTGATGTATGAGCTCTTGCTGACGTAAAGCGTCTGAGATAAGACCATGGTATTTGCATATCAAAACAGTTTTGCCAAGCATGTGCCTTTCAGGATGACTTTTAGAAACATTAGTTTATCTGAGCACTATCAGAACTAGGTAAAGTAAATGTTAATAATTCACTCTCCTTGAAGACCAAGAGATACAGTCATAACTCTGAGCATTCATCACCAGGATTCAAATCTTTTGCAGGACATTATAGGCAAGACTGGGTGCCTCAAATGGAGGCATTTGCTCAGAGTGAGCTATCTGTCCAGATCCTTCAGCCTTACAGCCCAGCACATACAGTACCAGTATGAGTAGCAGGCTGCAGGCTCTGTGTGTTTTAAGCTGACAACACAATTATTAAGACATATCAGGATTCATGTGGACTTGCCTTGACCTGCCTGAAGGTTGAGGTTAGTTTGTTTAGCTGTAACAGCTGTTGTCTGATAACCAGCTGACAGTTACCTGATTTGTTTCAGCCTTTACTTATCTTTGTACAGCTGAATGGTATAAGGCTTATTACAATATATATTTTTATAAATATACATGTAAATGCAGCATGTAATTTGTCTTTCTTTAGTGATCTATGATGATGCTACAATAAAAATACAGGGTAGAGAAGTACAGGCAATGGATGATAACTGCAGCCTTAACAGTGGAGACACAGGTTGATAATAGAGACCTCTGGTTGTAAACAACTTGGGAGCAGACAGTTACTGGCTGCCAAAGGAATGCTGCCTTGGCAGATGGGTAAAATGATTTAGGGGTGACAAAAAGAGGAAAGAAAGGTATCTGATACATGTTAAAATACGTTGTACATAGTAGATTTTGCTGTAATAGGGAACTGTGAACCAATAACTAAGAACCAAGTAAATCATGTTAGGAAGTACATAATTATGACACTAAGAAAACCCAAGAGTGAGGAGGAGAAAACCATCAATAACACCACCATATTTTCAGTAAAGAGAAGTAAGAAACCCTCCACATCACATCTCTTCCATGGATGTCTTGCCATGACACACCCAGACAGAAGCTATCAACTTCAGGACAGGATCTCTATGTCAGAGTAACACTGGAAGGGTGAGCATAATACCAGAGAAAGGGACAACTACTATAAAGTTTAAGTATTTTCACCCTATGATTATAGGGATGAGCCATAATGTTTGGATAATTGGAATTAAAATTGATAGTATCATTATGTTCAGGCTAATAAAAATTCTTTGATTAGACTATCAAGACATGAATTAGACTAGCAGTAAATTCCCAATTCTGCATAAAATGTGACCCACATAAACTGCATAAGCTGTATTGTACCAAATTGGTGACCTAAGTTGTAATTTAAATGCAAAAATCAGTATTGATTTTGTGGAGGACCTATATTGTGGGCCTAGATTCTTAAAACTTGATGCAGCTACCAACTCTATTGATTTGGTGTCCACAGACTGTGATGGGAGGTGCAGTGTCAAGCTCATATACAGGCATCTAGCTATATCCTGTTTGCTGTCAAAAGGATACTGAATGTGTATTTTGACATTCTCATTTACAGCTGAAGAAATGCCAGATGCTAGCAGTCAATTCATGAAGGCTAAATACAACAATCAGAGTCACAGAATCATGTGGCTTATATGAGACATGCAAAGCTCAGCTAGGCCAATTCTGCACAAAGCAGGTCAAGTAAGGTCAGGTTTCTCAGACCTTACCCAGTCAAATTTTGGATATCTCCCAGGATGGAGAATCTGTTTCAACTGTAAAACATTAATTCTGTTCTCTCAGTTGGCTATAAGAAGGGCTTCTCTGGTAGCTTTAGACAAGGATTAATGAAACACTGAGGAACTCAATGTAAAATCACAGTGGAATGTGTAATTGTGGATTGGTGTCATGGAGACAATGATGGTCTAAATGTTTGTGGCGGAGTTTTTTTGTCTGACTCAGTCTAGTTATAATGCTTTTATACAATCTCAATTTTCTTCCTTCTTCAGCAGTTTTAGAGATACAGTCATAACTCTGAGCAAGCACTCACAAGGAGGAAAGTTCCTCTCATATAAACTCCTTATAGATTTTTTTAGCAAAAGAAGCCAATGGACACAAAAAAAATTGGAATCATACCAAGTCATGAATATTTTTAGTACCAGATGTCTGAATGAACTAGAAGACCCTTAATTCCATCTGAAACAGATGTCCATAAGACCAGAGCTAAGAGGGGAAAAATACAGCTTTTCAAGCTTCCTTTTTTTTTCCCTCCCTGGAAAGAAAGGTATGGCTTAAATAGGAAATATTTTTTTCATGGGAGTTTAGGGATCTGTCATGTAATTAACCCCTTCTAGTCATGAGAAGGCTGCTAATCACCAGTATGGATCTTTGCTGTAACTTGTTACTCTGCTGTTTCTAAACATTATACCTCACATATGTTACTTAAAAGTATAGTGATTCGTATGACAGAGAGAATAATAGTGGTGCAGTTCAGGAAATCAGTGCCATTATCCTCTATTTTTCAAGATAAAGAGGCTATTTTGCCCAAATCTGGCTGGCAAATTAATATATCAAATAGATCAAGTTGCTAATTCATTTCACTAGTAGTACTGTTGCCACTAAAAGCACATAATTACATTTAGTGCTTCCATTCGTAAACCCCATTAGAATTGGCTTATGTGATCATCTCACAGCCTGGCTATAAGAGCTCATAAATCTGAAAAATTTAGATTAAATGCCTCTATCAGGAAAAAAAATACTGTCTGTACAGAAACAAATGACTAAGGCAAAAATTGCAATGAGTCAGTCCACGGATGGCCCCAGCAGTTAGTGTCTGGCTTATTTCCCAACAGCATGAGTAGGGAAAAAACCAAACCACTGTGTGGTGATTAGGCTTCTTTCATTCTTTGTATTTTCAGTACAGAAATCCGCCAATACTTAGGATGCAAGCACAATCCCCATGGACATTGCTAACTAGAATATATCTTAAATACTGCACTATATACACCACAGGTGGAATATTCATAGCCAAATGCTCCAATTTGGTTCTTCAGAAAAATAAATAACAGTATGTTGACTTTGTATTGAATATCATGCAGAGTTCAAGGTTTGGAGTACCTGCCTCCAGACTGTGACATATTTATTTATGTCCACGATAACCAGGAAAAGTTGCAGATCTTAAACAACTCACTGTTTGCACAAAATGAAGCATGCAAGAACAAGTGTAATGACTGCTTGTGACTTTCAAATAGTTTCTATATGATCCAAAATCTATTGTAGATGCAATAATCTTCCACAATTTCCTCCTCTTTTTATTTCAAAGTCCAAGGTGCAATCTAATTTTCTTTCATGGTAACACATTGTCAATGGTACAAACTGACCGATTTCCCATTATGAGAGCAAAATAGAAGCAGCATCTAACGTGCAGCCCCTCAGCACCAGTTATCCCCTCAAGAGGGTGGCAATGAATACAAAACCACATAGATTTAAGTTGTTTGTAGTTTTGGGAAAACACATAGAGTTAGTTTACTAAGGTAGGAGGACCTTAAATATCTGTCATGATTTAAAGACAAATAAACACACGTAGTTGACAACAATGAGAGTTTAAGGTTATTTCTGAATTGCAGGTAAACGTAGTGAAATTGCTGTTTCTGTAAACCTTGCTATAGAAAACTCATAAATGCACAGGAATGAACTCTTCCTTAAGGACCACTTCCTTCCTGTAAATTTCTATGGAACAAAAGCAGATTTCCTGAAAAAACACTTATTCACCTGAATGAGAGCAAAACTGGCTACTTATAAAGGAAAAGTGATAAAAACAAGGTTATTCTAGCAGCTAACTGTAAGGGAAACTATGTTTTCACTGGCTACCTCAGAGAGCTACTACATTGTCTGGCATTCCCCTGAAGCAGTGTCCTTGTCTGTACAGAGGCTGGATGAAAGGTCCTGCATTGCACTTTGTCAGAGGGAGGCACAAATGCTGACAATGTTGTGCCAAAGTACACATTGGTATTTGATTTTTTAAAAATGCCATTGTGTCCAAAGCTAAGGAACAAATACAATTTTATATTTTCCTGTATATTAGTACAGAAAAAGCCTATGTTGTCACTTCAGCAAAGTATGAATAATTGATTCAGTGAGTCATTACAATTTGTTTTAAAATAAGTCTAGAATAAAATAATACTGCCTTTTGCACTAACAGTTAGTACCGCAATAGTAGAACTTCCTATGTTTAAAATAAGCAAGGCTAAACTAAACATCTTTGAACATGAGGGCCAGATACTTTGCATGTCCTTAACTGCTTTCACATGCTCAAAATAAGGAAATAGCTTTAAAAACATGATTCATAAATCCCAAAGAAATAAACTCACGTGTTATCAATCTGCTGTATTGCTCCAAAACTTTTTTTTTTTAAATATTATTTTCTGGAACAGAGTTGATTTCCCATGGAACAGAACACAGACTACTGGATTTTAAAAAAGCATAGCCGTGAAATAACTTGTGGCAGTGATTAGATTTGCCCCAATTCCTGGGAAAGTAAGGCTGGATGACTGCAATTACTTCCTTTCATTGTCTCCCTTTGCTTAGCTGTGCTACACAAGTTACCAAATCAACTGGAAATGCTAGATTAAAAACAGACAAACAAAGAAAAAAAACAAGCTACTCCCACTCCCACCATTTTCCCATCATTTGAGGCTCTATGTGAGACTCATCTGAAATTCCCTGGGATAATCAAGACATCCTTATAGTACTGGCCAAACCTAGGAGATACCTCAGCATCTAGAGGTGTCTGAAGTCATCTACCTCAGAAACCAGAGGGCCTTTGAAATAGCAACTGAAAGTTAAAGCAACTGAACAAACCTTTCGCATTTTTTCTGTCTGATTATGTTCCTTCTGCCCACTCTGCTCAGTAAACCCACACAGCAGCCTCATATGAAATTAAGATATTCACAATAGCAATTCATTTTTTTTAAATCAATAACATGATTTTTCTGAAATATTTTTTAAACTTCTCAAAGTTTATAAACAGACTGGTTTAAATTTTCACAGAAACAAATCATTAGTAAGTGAAACAGAAACATGATGACAATAAAGGCACAGCAGATGAGTAAAATACTGTATAGATCTGCAACTATATCCATTAACAATGTGCTATTATTATAAGAAAAATGCCCAGAAAAATAATGGGGATTTTAAATTATGCAGCTATTAAAGGAGGAAAAGCATGTAGATAGAAAGAATATCCTGAAAAATAACTAGTTATGCCTGCCTTTTCCCCTGATCTAGCAGTTATCTATTAAATTAAAGTCTTTCCCCCACAGGTCTTGCCTAATTTCTATTCTTAGATGGACTGTCATGAAAACCTTAACATAATTTCCACACATATTTTACCAATGAAACAAACAGTAAATTCTAGAGAAGAGAAAACAAGCAATCAAGAATACTGAGAACAGCCAGTACTTGAGCTGTCAGAGTCTCTTTTCTAGCAGTTATCTGACTCTGTTGGAAAATAGCATTTTTCCTGGATTTTTTTGGGTAATAAAGTATCATAGAAACATAGAATGGTTTTGGTTGAAGACACCTTAAACATAACATAGTTCCAACCCACTTGGCCTGGGTAAGGACACCTTCCACTAGATCAAATTGCTCAGAGCTCCATCCAGCCTAGATTGAACACTTCCACAGATGGGGTGCCCACAGCTTCTCTGCACACGTTCCAGTGTCTCTCCACCCTCACAGTAACCCATTGCTTCCAAATACCTAACCTAAACCTTCCCTCTTTCATTTTGAAGCTGTTCACCCTTGTCCTGTCACTGCATGTTCTTGTAAGAAGACCCTCTCTTCTTTTAGACCCCCTTTAGGCACTGTAAGGCTGCCATAAGGTACCTGCAGAGGCTTCTTTTCTCCAGGCTGAGCAATCCCAGTTGTCTCAGCCTTTCCTCATGGGATATACGATTATGCTGAAGGCCCTCCTCTGGACTCACTCCAACAGGTCCATGTCCTCCCTGTGCTGGGACCCCAGAGCTGATGCAGCCCTGCAGGTGGGGTCAGAGCAGAGGGGCAGAATCCCCTCCCTGTCCCTGCTGCCCACGCTGCTTTGGATGCAGCCCCAGACAAGTTTGGCTCTCTGGGCTCTGAGTGCCCATGGCTGGGTCATGCCCAGCCTCTCACCCACCAGCACTCCCAAGCCCTTCTCAGCAGGGCTGCTCTCCATCTGTTCATCCCCAGCCTGTGTTGATGCCAGAGGTTGCCCTGATCCAGGTGCAACACCTTGCACTTGGTGTATAATAATCCTGTAATTGGTTCTATAATATTCCTTCCTGGAATCTGGCTGGGTTGCAATTAAGTATTGATGATAAATAAAAGCTATGGATAGCAATTACAGTGGCCTAATAGCCTCTACCTTCACAAGCATTTAATGTTTGAGGGATATCTGTAGCTTGCATTACTCATGACTTTTTTTTCCTATATCAGTTATGTAGAAGTTATGGATATGCTTTACATATTCAAAGTGATGAGTTCATAAGATGCTTTAAAATATTATGATGTTAGCTGGTGGCAACTTAACTTTTTTTTGTCAGACTACTAATAAGGGAAGTTGACTTGACCTTGATCTGGCTCCCAAAAATCTGCCAGGTGCTCAGAGAGGGAAGTAAGAACAAGAAAAGCACATAGTGACACATCACAGAATAATTGTCCAGCCTGTAGCTTGCAAAGTGTATGCACTGTCTTTGTGCCTAACAGTCCCCACAGAATTTCCTTCAATACATTTGTTCATTGCTTTTTGAATTCTTGTGACATTTTAATATTCCAGTGTGGCATGGCCAAAACTTCCACATTGTGTGAAAAAGTATTTCCTTTTCCGTTTGGGTTTTTTTTCCTCTTTTTTTTAATCTGACCCTCACCACCTTTATTTGATACCACTAATTTATTTTTTTTTTCAAAAAAATAATCAGCAGTTGAATTCTATCTATACACTTCATCCTACTTATGTAGGCTGCTTCCTTCTCCTTTTCAGACCTCCAAATCAGTGAAGAGCTGGTGGTAGAATCACTGGCTAAACAGCTATGAAGGAGATGAAATGGGACAGAGGGAAATATGGCAGACACTATCACTAAAGTGGAGAAGATCTGATGGAGAATGAAAATTGATATCTTTTTATTTCAAAGAATACAGTTCAAGAAAAATGGAGAGAATGTTCGCATAAGCTTCTTAATTATCTCATAAGCAAACAGCTTTTTCTGGAAACTAACATGGCAAAAATATTTTTTTAATTAACAAAAGGAAATCAGACTGCTTGGAAACAGCAAAATGACATGCTGGTAAATCTCTTGATTAATTACAAAATGCAAAACAAAAGGACTTAATAAGCTAAGCTTAGAAGCCAGAAGATATCTCAGTGGAGCAGATGAACAGTTAGACATAACAACTTCAGAGAAAGTATGATTAGGTTAATTTGAAAGACTGTCTTGGCATCTCTATCATTAATACCATCTTCATTACACAGTCCCAAAAAATAAAGGAAAGAAGAAGGCAACATCAATAGGAGATTTAAAATAAAGCTACTCCTAAGGGATCAAATGTTTTATATTTGTCAGCTACTCAAGAAGAACATGGAAATACTGTTAAATTCATTGATTTTATAAAATCGGTGGCAAGGGGGAAGGTATATTGTGACATTTTGTAAAATAGCCTTGGGTTGTGATGAAAAATTAGTAATCTTAAAATACTTGAATGATAAAATTAGGTGCTGGAAGCCGAAAAATGTACTATATAGATAAAGAAGGAAGTCTCTTCAGTATATCAGTTTAGGAGTACTCTGGGTTATACAGTGGCTTCTTCAAAATGAGTACTGAAATTTTTTTTTAATAACAAGATAAAATTTTTAGAATATCCCAACTACAGATGAGTTCCACCATCTTTTTAGATATGCTAATAATTTGGTTATGAAATAAGATACATAGATTGTGAGGGGGAAAAAAAGTTACTGGATTTAGACAAAATAATTTGAGATTAATACCAGCAACAAGTAGAAACTTATTATTGTAACCTGACAAATTACATTAGCCATCAGCCTGTAAACATAAATATTAGTAAGTTCAAGCAATTGAAATTACTACAAGCATTAACTAAGAATAACTTGGGGACAGAGTAAATGATGGCCTGGGGACAAAAACAGAATGCTTATAATTATTCTTCAGATAGCATTTCACAATTAATTGTTGTTATTGAAGTTTTCTCATATACAAGATTTTTAACAAGGGTTTTTTTGTTGTTATTTTTACAGATAGAACATTTGATAAGAAAGACAATTCAATAGTGTTATCTTTGTATTGCAAAGCTCCCATACCTTCTGGGTGATTTCTCACGTACAGCTCCTCAGAGCACTAACTCCTTCCTCTTCACAGCACAACCAACAAACCACAACCCCCCCTCCTCACAACCACCTAACCCACTCTTTTGTAGCACTCATCTTCACTGGACACAGCTGTGGCCTGTTAGGGGCAGGCCTGTTCCTAATCTTTGGTGATTAGCACAGCTGCAACTCCTCAGGGGTGAGTGAGATTGCCTTCTGCACTATCTTTATTTTCTTACATTCTATCCCTCCACACAATATATTATAAAATTAGGTACCAGTTTATATTTGGGTCAGTGAATTTAATTTTTTTGTAAATTTATAGAACATAATTTTCCTTCAATTCTTTAATCCCTTCTTCAAGAACACCTTGAAAGCATAAATAGGTTCAAAAGGAAGAGTACACTCAAATGTCATTTTCATAGAAAATAAGCTGATTTTTTCACTTTCCCTAAAACATTTTCTGCTTCGAGTTATTAAAGAATCATCACCTCATAAGGACCACTGAAGATTCTGTTCTTTAACAGAATTAATTAATTGAGACAGTCATACCAACAGAAAAAAAGAAAGTTGAAGCATGTAACACATTGCTGTACAATACTGATGCCACTATTCTTCTCTAGTAAAGCAATCTGAGGATTGATGAACATCAAAATACTGAGTTGTAAGTTATCCCTTTGATATTTTCATGGTTCATTGAAGCCAAAAGAAGCTGTGCACTTCAAAGAGTGAAGTGTCTGTGCAATGTCTTTTTCTTCCAACTCTGAGCATTTAACATGAGGATATATTTTACATATTTTCAGCCTGAAACTTGTTAGTTTATCAATTAGTTTTTAGGCATGACTTGTTGGAAGGTGCATTGCTGTAACAAAGACAATAAAGGAAGATAAGCAAATCAAATCAAGTTATTAGCATTGCTGTTTTATTCACAACAATTTGCTGACAGTAACCTAAGTCTTTCTGTGTGCCTAAATTATAACAAATGGGCAATGGAGGGAGCATTTCTGGGCATTTACTGAGCAGCCAGAGGAGGGGAAAGCCAATACAGTGCTCAGAAGGAGTGATCCAGCTGGCAAGTGGCCTCTGGCATGTCTCCTAGCCATCAAGTTTCCTCCCGCATTAAGGAAGAACTCTTTGCCCTGTACTCATCCAGTTATTCAGGCCAAGGTATTTTTTAAAACAGGTCTATAATTAGGCCCTAAATCCATACATTCAACTTAAGCAATCAAACTTTCTAAATTATCAGGCACCTGGAAATTTCCACATCAGCTTGCTGGGCTATATTAAGAAATCAAATGTACCAAGGACTCCTTGCTGGCACTGAAGGCAATTGGCATGGAGCAGCCCTCACCCCCATAGCTATGTGAGAGGCTGTCCTGAGCAGGGTGTCCTGACCTAAACTGCCTGTTGGGAAAGGTCCCTTACCCATGCTGTTCCCCATACCATGCCTAGGAAATGTTAGATAGCTGGGCAAAGCCCACACTTCTCCTAGGGATCATAGTTGCAGTTTAATGATACAAAGCATTAAATTAAAGTGCCTGAGGATTCTCTCCAGTATTCTGAAATTGCTAGCACAGTCATGGCTAGTAAGCACTCCTCGGTGCTCAGGATTTCTAAAAACAGAGCCTCTCATTTGGCTGGGTTTTGTACTATTTCACTGTTCCTGTTTGCTAAAGATTAGCCTAATCCACTTGGTTCATTCATACTAATATCAGTGAGAAAAGACCTTCCTACTATATCCTTCTCACAATATCTTTCCCACTAGACTAGGATGTTCTTTCCAGCTTTTCAGCACCTCACTTTCTCAGATAGGATATTAAAATATTGACCTGTGAAAAGCAGACTTTGATTGCGCAATCCTTTGTGGATTCAGTCTTGTTCCTTGCATTGTATTTTTTAAGCAGGCAGACTATGATCCTCTTGCCTGTATTAAGAAGTATCTCACTCTGAGTAGTCCACTGGCACCAGTGTGATTACCTCTGCTGGAAATAAATCACAATGGTAAAAAACACAGTGGTAAAAAAATGGTATATGTAGTTCTTGGGAGTCAATCCTCACTTAATTTTCCATGAATTTGTGATTTTTTTTTCTGATCTCTGTCACACAGTAGTTGAAACTTGGGCATTTCACAAGGTAATAAATCAATAAAGAAAAGGAAAAACAGATTGTGATGCTGGTTTAAAAGTAAAAAGTTTAAAATGTTCATGGTAAGACCAAAGCTATTTTAAAAGGAAGAAAGATTAGACAACTATTTGCATCTCTTCATGCTTGTTTAAGCTTTAGCAAAAAAAAAATAGTTATTTGGTTTGAAAGGCAAAACATAATGAATTTTTCAAAGACAACTCTTACAAAGTTACCTTTGTGAATTGCTCTGTTTTGCTGTTAAGCGGAAATATGTCCTTAGTTCCTCAAATACCTCCAGGCACTGCCCAGCACAAGTGAGTGGTGTGAGATGTACTGATGGGGCTGTGTCATGGAAGGACAGATGGACTAATCAGAAAGGAACTACGATCAGGATTACATGAAAGGAAACTTAGAGACAGGAAAATTCCATTATCCAGTGGGCATTAAAGAGTTGTATCAGAGTCTAATGACACGTTTTAAGAAAACAATATTCTCTCAGACCTCAGATTGCTTTGAGATTCCTTCTATTCAATATCTAGAAAGCCTGAGAAAGAGAACAGTGGTCTTACATAAGTCTACCTTACATAAGTCTAATTATGTGATAGCTGACAACTATAATCTGAAAATTGATTCAAACTGAATTAAATAATTTTAAATCAAAATTTAATTAAGGAGATTTCTGATCTTCTGTTTGGATGAAAACTACAAGGAATCATAAAAGGAGCTGCTATTCCTCCTGGTTTGCTATTAAAAACAATGTATTTTGTCTAAAATGTTTACTTCTGGTATGATTTGAGGAGATAATTATCTACACATGAGATGTTGAACCAATGTTTTTGGGTTCTACTGTAAAAGAGAGCAGCTAAATAGTAACAAAAGCTAAGATTAAGGCTTCAATTTCCTCCATAAGTAAGCAAAAAGGCACTGCTTCCTATTGAGAAAGCCTTAGGATCTCTCAGAGAAAGAAAAAAAAATTCTTAACAGAACTTTGAGGAGAAGCTTTTAAGCATCTGGTACAATTATTAGAGTGGCTGCCTATTGTGCTCATGTCTCCAATTGAGAGGCCTCAATACATCAGCTGTACAAACACAGATGGAAAAGGAACTGGAAAATATTTACTGTATTTTTCTCCATTCTTCAGAGAAGTTTTTGGTCCTTTTCTTTTCTTTTCTTTTTCTCTTTTCTTTTTCTTTTTTTTTTTTTTTTTTTGCTCTGAAATGACATGCAGGGTAAAATTCATCCTTTCATTATGCCAGTGAAATAAGCAGAACTGAACCAGAGATTATTTTTCCCAAAGAAAATATAAAAATCTAATTTGAATATGTTTTATAATTTACATTTATAATATTGAAAACTTCCTTATAGGTTATACTGTGATCAATCAGACTAATGAAGATACTTCATGAAATGAGAACTACAGAAATCCTGATTCTCATTTTTTCACTTTCATGTTCAGACTGTGCAAAGGACTGTACATGGATTTTGAGACTCCAAATTCCATTTGAAATATTATGTAATACTCAAAATCCATATTACTGTTACTGACAGCAGTAGCATAATTACAAAAAGAGTAACACCTAGCAAAGTAGAAAGGCATTATTACAAATAGGGCGTAAAATGGTTACATATTCTCATATAACCATAATATGTTTTTATTTAGACTCATCAGAACACAAAATGTTTGTGTTCTGATGAGTCTAAATGGAAAATTAAGTGGCAAACCCAGTCACTAACATTTGTTTTTCTAAAAAATGAAACAAGCAAGAATCTAGGATGGGGTTTTCATTTTTCATGGACACACAAAAAAATCTAGCTAATTACTCCAGCTTACTGTTTATCAAGTCTTTATCAAGTCTGAAATCTGTGTTTCTAAACATCTTTTCTCTCTGAAATAGTCACAGGCATTCAAGTGAGAGTGCCTTAATCAAAGGACACTTTCTATTTTACCACAGCATATTTTTTATGTGTGAGGCATAGGCATAGTTGCTTGCATATTTGAGCAACACCTTCTTTAATAAATAGACATGAATATCAGTTTTAACAATCAGGCCTTTAATGAAAAACATAGAAAGCTTGGATGAAAGCACATTTTAATAGCATTTATTTTAATTTCTGCCATTAAAGTAGGAGGTTGTTTGGCATATATTAACAAAAAAGTACTGGCTGGTTCAATTTAATGGAAAGAGAAACTGCAGAGTTCCATATCTAGAGACTGCTCAAACGAAATAATTGGACTGAGTTCAGTAAAAATCATGAATAAAGACAACAGAAGGCTGACATGTAAGTCTTGACTCTTTTTTCTGCAAATTTCTATTGGAAATACATTCAGTAATTTTACCTATCACAGCTGCAAGAAAAATACAAAGGAGAAAGAGAAGTCTTTTAATCCTAAATAGATAATGATAACAACACTAGCCTGAAAAAGTAAACCTAGGCCAGTAAGATCTGTCCTAGGCCACTTATGGTCAAGAGCCAATATTTGAAAGAAAAATTCTGAGGACATAATGGTAATTAATTTTACTGAGTTCCTAAACTCAGTAAACTGCAGTTCCCAAAGAGAAAATGTGACTCTTCTGCAGTGGCCTTCAGGCAAATAACTGAAGCATGTTAGCAAAGAAAGATTCCTGTGTACAGCAGATGTTCCAATGAAGACCTTGCAACAGCATTTATGTTGTCAAGTGACAACAATAAAAAAGATTAGGTTAAGTTAGAGTTTTCTGTAATAGACTAGTACAAAATAAATCTATCAATATATCTGAAGTCTACAGTCTGCAATAATTACAGGAGAAAACGTACATGTCTGTGAGTGAGACGCCAAAATAAAAGAACGGTAGCCAGTCCTCATTTCTGTGCTCAGGAATCCTGACTTGCACCCTGTTGTGAATTAGCAATGCAAACGAAGTTCAAAAGGAAGTACACATTCCCAAGGTTCAGTCACACATGTGCCTCAGGGTGCTAATGTTTGAAGATGAAATATACCGAAATATACCGCATAGAAGGAGGAGTTGTGTTAGGAAGATGGAAATTTTCAAATGCAGGATCACATTCTTGCTTTGAATTATTCTGAGCAGAGATGATGTTGCTCGGATCACAAAAGAAAACGGTAATAACATGCTAAGTGATAGAAGAAAAGCAACACAAAGTGCCTTGGTATAATGAATACATATGAAAACAAAGGTCATAAAGCACTGAACACTAAGAAGGCATGAAAAACCATGAGTATTATTAAGCTAAAGGCATGGTTTTGAGAAGCCTAGAAATCAAAGTGGAATTGACACTCCGTGGAATTATGGACTCTGTAATAAAAACAGGCAAGAATGGCAGGGGCACTTCTAGCAAGCTTATCTTTGGGATATTTTTCTCCTGTGTAGTAGATCCATACATTGAAATGGATGGAAAACTACTAATCTTTTTCATACAAATAACCTGAATAGAGTTTTCAGGGGAAAAATCAACAGTATTATCCTTATGATAATTTATTGATGTACTAAATTGTATTGTTTGTTGCCAACACATTATTAGCAACATAAATAAACATGTCACTGTTTTTATGTCTATATATAGAGCTACAAAATATATTAAAGAGTTCATGCTGAGTTAAAAGGACTGGTAAAAAGGACAAGATGCTGTGGTAGCATGGATGTTATTTCTCTAGCCTATTGACAAATTACATGAAGAAAGATATTTTTAAAGAATTCAATTTAAAAATCATATTGTGTCCCTTTGCCATAAATCAAAGTCCCAGCAGAAGTAGCTAAATCAGCTATTTATAATTTTTCTGGTGCCAACAGAAGCTAGTTTTAGCAGCAGCCATAGCATTTCCTGAGCAACAGAACTGGCCCTGTGGCTGGTTCAGGAAGAAGCCATGCATCCATGGAAGAGAGGGAAAGAGAGTATGGCCTTGTGCAAGGTGTAAGGGGCCAGAGATGGAAAAGGGAAAAAAATCAGACAGAATTAACAGAGATGGAAAATTCCATGCTCTACACATTTATTAGTTTGGTATCAAAATATAAGGATTTGAGGAATGCATTCCAGATTTCAGATATCTTTCTCTTGGAGGAAGTGTTTCAACTGCTCTAAGGCTGTACAGAAATAACTCCTTCCTTCCCTCCCTGGAATCTAATTGGGCCCTTCAGGGAGCACATACACCCAGATGGGATCCACCTGACCTACTTTTGGACACTTAACATCTTGATAATTAGATCTGAGTTAGCTGTCTGTGCTGTTTTCATGGTGAAGAAACAGTTGTATAGCACCATTCCTCTCAGTTAAAATAAATACCCATAATAAATAGGTCCAAGTAATAATTTCCTAGAAATGTTGTTAATTATAAAGCGAGACCAAGGTGACTAACAGAGACACAGGGTTAGTTCATGCTGTAAAGGACTTCAATAAGTCTCCAGACCAACCTCCTGCTCACTGAAGCCAGACCAGGCTGCTCAGTGGGTGTCCAGTCAAGTCTTGACCACCTTCAAGGCCAGAGATGGAAAAGCCTCGCTGGACAGCCTGCTTCCCTACCTGACTTTCCTCGTGTGGAAAAAATTCTTTCTTATGCCCAGTCTGTCTCACTTTGTGCTTGTCATCTCTTGTCACCATGCACCACTGGGAAGAACAAGGCTTCAACTCCATGCTCACCTCTTCCCTGGCACTGTTAGGTGAGGGCTTCTACTAGATGCCCCCAAACCCATGATTTCTTCAGGCTGAACAAGCTCTTGTCCGCAGCATCTTTTCACAGGCCCCAAACACTGATGGTTTTCCACTGAACTCACTTCAATTTCCTGTACCAGAGAGTCCAAAACTGAATGCAGTTCTTTCAAAACCATTGAATGTTTTGAGTTGGAAGGGATCTTTAAAGACCATCTGGATCAACACCCCCTGCTGTGGGCAGGAACACCTTTCACTGATCATGTTGCTCAAAGCCCCATCAAGCCTGGCTTTGAACTCTTCTGGGGATGAAGCATCATAAATTTTCTGTGTAGCCCACCAATAAGTGTGTGCAGAAGGAAGGGGCTAAACACAGGCTAAAACTAGGGACTTCAGGAGTAAATGGTGGCAGGAAAAACCTCAAATCAAAAAGTTTTTCTGCTTAGGATAAGATCTAAAGAGTCATGTTAAGTCTCTGTGTCTACGTCTGGTCTGTCTGACCTGCTGGAGCCATGCTGTGCAGTCTTGAATGCAACAGAACAGACATGGAGGCATGTGGGCTCAGGTTTTTGTCTAGTCTCAGTACCTCTTTCTTTCCCTCACAAATGAATAAGAAATTGATGCCACGATCTGCCTGTGCCTTGTAGCTGGCTGTGCATCTTCCCTTAGAAATATGAAAATATTCCTGGGTTTGATAATGCAAACATTATTCTTGTGATCACACAATGCTCAAGCAGTGAAAATGGTTCACCCAGTTTGGTCAGAGAAAAGAAATCCCCTAGTACTGACTCCAGGTCTGTGTCATGGCCACTTCCACTTGTATGTTCCAGGAATATACAACTGCTACTCACAACCAGGGAACCTGGACCACTCATCAGCCAAATGATGGACAGAAGAATTGTCTTGCACAGAAATTGTGAAACAAAAGTTTAGGTCTTCTTGCATAATTTTGGGTGAGTGCTTCTTCTCACTTGGAAAATAGGGCTAATATTGCTATTTTCTGTTCAGCTTTTGAACTTTTCTACGACAATCTTTTACTAAGCATTGACATTCTGACTTCTCAGCATCAGCTGTGACTTGTAGGTATTTCAAAAAATAGGAACAGTCAAATAGAAAAACAGCAACGTAGCATTTTGCCATGTTGCTGGCAACAACAGTGTTTCAGTAGGCAAGATGAAATGCTGACTAAAGCAAAAAAACAACCATTTATAATTATTTTGAAAGGTTGCAAGAATCCTTTTCTGATCCACTTGTCCATTATACCAGAACCATGACCTTGGATTTTCCTCACCACTATAGGCTTGCCTGGAGATCACTAGGTGGTAGCTGACCTTAATAGTTTGTCACAGACACGATCCCCATGCACTTCTCTTGATTTCCCAGACCCCTGCTTCATCCCCATGGACATGTCTAGTTGTCTGGATTGCTGGCTGACCTGGTTCCCATCACCACCTCTCCCCTTTTCCCCTTGTCTGGGTGATGGAAATTGCTGTCCTACCAGCCCCTCCATCCCTCCCTGCTGCCACCCCACTGGCATTGTAGAGTATCCCAGGGCTGCTGCTTCCCGACAGAGCCTAGCTGTAAAGCAGGCAGCACACACAGCTGTGGATTGAGCACCAGGAGATGCAGATGGATAATTTTATTATAGGTTGTACTATGATATTCATGGAAGTGCTTGCAATGTTATGAACCAAATAACCCTTCTTCCTCATCCAACTCTCTCCTTACAACACCGTCTCTCTTCCCCCATGACGGCCTTGTACTTCACTGCTTTGTGTATGCCTCAAGGTATCAGTAGCTAATGTTTTGGATAATGTTTAGACATGAACACAGCTACTTTCTATGTATTTGCACAAACACAAACATGCATTTGAGGATCAATAAATAAAAGAGAAATATGACCTCTACCTCTACCTGTAGAAGATGCCAGAACTACAGTGTAAAAAGGCCAAGTATAGACAGTTTATCTGGCCAACAACTTTTTTATTGTCTAACTATATGAAAGTCCTTTGTCATTCTTCCTGTTCATTATCCTGTAGTAGAACAATCATCCAGTATATATTGGATTATTTTGGTCACATAGATGTTGGTCTGTATATAGCCCAAATAATCTTGGGCTATAACCTTGAGAAAATCAATAGAAAATGTCTGCAGCTTTTTTTTAATGCTAAAATGTTACTTGTTTAATTTCACTTATTAAAATAGTTTTTGTGTGTGTATGTGTGGGGAGATTAATTATACCCCACTTAAGTTAAAATTTATTAACTTTATAACTTTTGCCAAAGAAAAATGAGATTATCACTTCTAAAGTCATTTGATGCATTTAGCTGAAACTGCCCATTGACTCCATATAAAAATTGACTTTAATAGGGACTTACACGAATTAATTTAACCCACTTAAATCTGGCTGGACTTCAAAGTCAGCTGGTATTTTCCTCGCATGGCTTAGCTGAGCCCTCCTCAGTCAGCAGAGCTGGGTCTTCCTCTTACTTTCTCCTAATTTGACATGGTATCTACCCACAGGCTTTCAACAACCTCTTGAATAAATAGTGAGGAGCACTGTTTTTTAAACCAAAAAGATTGTAACAAATGTAGACAGGAGTCAGATTCTGGAGCTGAAAGATATCCCTTTCTGTGTGTCTGTGTCTATGTTTCATTGCAAATAAATTTAAAGGAATTATTTCTGTAGAAGTCCTGTTGTAGCCTGTGACTGCGTTATTATCAATATTTTAAAAAATTCTCATAGAATTTTATGTTTGAGTTTTGCCAAAGCTCTTTGAGAATTTAGGAAACTTCTCTGTCTGACCATCTAGGAGTCACTCTGGCTGTCACATTCCCACCACCTGAGACTGTCACTGCTGGGACGGAGGTCCCTTCACAGTGGGCAGCTTCAGAGAGCTGACAGCTGTTGGAGCTGTCTTGACATCCTACACACCCCACTCTCACACACTCAGATCAGGTTTCCATACTGGCCCAACCCTTGGATTTCCACAGCAGAATCTCAGACATCTGGATCCCTAAAATAATTTAATCATGGTGCAATCACAGAATAGCAGGCCAAGCTGGTGCCTCTGAGGACAGACCCTGACCAAAGGACTCCTGGGCTTTCATACCCTCACAATTGGTGCATGGTAAAGTCTGGGGTCTTCCAGCTGAGTGTCCCTCAGCTGGAGGGACCTGGGTCACCTGGCTGGGCCACAGGCCCCTGTGTCCCTTGTTCTGCAAAGGGTCAGCAGTTCACAGCCTCTTGGCTGGGGATGCAACACCCAGAGCTCAGCCTGCACCTCGAACTGCAGCTGCACCCTGACCTACCGGCACCGAGTGTATTCCTCACCGTGAATATCAAAGTGATTTCTAACCATGATTTCCTGATTACAGATCAACATGGAAACATAAAAAGAATATAGAAAAGAAATAAATTATTCTTTTTAAAATGCTCTCATATCTCTAACTTCATGGCCCAAATTTTAAAATGCCATCAATTATTTTGCATGGGTTTTTGGGAACCTCACCTGAATTATAAATATGCCTGGTTTAGATAAAATGCCAAGTTTAGAAAACTAAGCAATCACCCTCTGAATATCTCTCCATTTTCAAGTATTTCAGTTGGAAAATTTAAATACTTGAAACCACAGGCTGATATTTGTAGATGTAAGATAAATATAGAAGAAATCCCATTACTGTTCAAATTCTTCCTAAAATTGATTGACTTACGTAGGGACAGTCATGTAAAAGTTCTTAATGTAATAGTTGCACAACCTACAAGAAACTTTTTTGTTGCTTTTTTGTTTTTAATTAAGGCATAATATTAAGGAGTTTATCTAGCAGTTTCCCTTGAACTTCCTTTTCTTTTCATCCTACTTCCTCCATTCAAAGGAAGCTCTCCGTTGGTTTGTTTACATACACTTCATTAGATTAAACCAATGCACATGTATCTTAGTATATTTATAGTATATGTCATTCCCTCGTGAATACCCTTTGCCAGTGACAGTAATTTCTATTTTTAGTTGAACAACATATTTACTTAGTGCTGGTACAAGTGCTTGGCTTCAGATTTGTAACACAGTCAAGGTTTATTGAGCCAAGAATTTTGTGCACATATTAATATGGCTGATAATGAAGACACAAATACTTTTGTACAAATTCTGTTTATTCTTACATTTACAAGAATTATATATCTAAAATTCTGCCAGCATCACTTCTCAGAATGTGCATAGGATTGTTGTTTTTTATTTTCTTTAAATTAAACCCCAGAAAATCCATACCTACATAACAGAAAAAAAGAAAAAGAAAAAGAAAAAGAAGAGCAAATACCATTACCCAGTTCTTTTTTTCCCCAAAAAAACCTGACAGAAATTTCATTTCTTTACATTTCATTACATATCATTTCATTGCAGGGTAGACCTTACGATTAGACGTAAATATTCCTAAAAACGTTTGTTTAGAGTAGAAGAGTCAGTGGAACGGTCTCCCATGAGTATTTTGGGAGAGCCCTCCCTCTAGCGGGAAAAGAGGAGAGTTTTTGGAAGGGGTGTTTTTCTGTCACACCACATGACACAAACAGGAGATATACACGATTGGTCGATTTTGCAATTTGGGAAAAGGTAAGAAAAAAAGGCATTAAGCTAAGAATCAGAAGTTGGATGCAGGAAACAAACCATTGTGGACCAGATCAGAGTGTTTTATAAATAAAAAAAGGACTGTATAAATAGTGATTGTCATCTTCCACCTTTCCTAAGGGGAAAAAAAACCCGAACAAAATCAACAAAAAACTCCATACAAAACTAGTTTCCTTGTATCAAAAGTGCTGCATCTTTTATATAAAAATATATCTGAAAATCCTTCAGAACTTTGCATAAACAGCAGGTAGAAAATCCTTATATACTTACTGATTATTCTAGGAAGTAGTCCACTCTTAGATTAGCTCCTGAGAAAATTCTGTGTTCTTATATCAGCATTTAACATAACTATCTTCCCTTCATCCACTGTGATTCATCAATTTTGATAATCTTCATCCGTTTTGATAAGCTTTACCTTCCTCAGAGGCTGCAGAAGAAAATGTAAACATACTCTGGAAAATTGTTAAGAATGGGAAACCTTCATTTACTTTGTGTTGCTATACCTCCTATTCACTACAATACTTTGAGCCCTGTCATTTAGGCAGTTCTTGACCCAGTGCACCATGTACTGCTCATCCCACAATTGCAGAACCTTTCCAGAATGTTGCTGTAGGACGGTATCCAAAGCCTTACTAAAATGCAGAACTCTACATCCACTGCATTCTCTTCGTCCATGAGGTGATGACCTTGTCATAGAACAGTATCAAATTATAGTTAAATAGGAATTTCTCCTTGTGAGCCCATGTAGATTGTGACTGATGATTACATTATTCTTTAAATGCCTTTCAGTAGTACCCAGTATAATCTTCTACAGTGTTTTTTACAGAAATTGAGGGTAGAATAAAATGTCTCTATCTTCCCTTGCTCCCATCCCATCCCAGAGTAAACTGGCTCCCTTAGCAACTAAAGGCTGGGAGCCTTTATATATATATATTTATGAATGAGAATAACACTGGCCAATTTCCAGTCAGTAGGGACCCCCCCAGACATCCAAGGCCTTTGGTAGATGGTCAAGAGAGGTCCTGCCATAACATCCACCTGCCATAATATCCACCGGCACCTTGAGAATCCCATCAGGTCCCATGGACTTGTGAACACTCTGCTGATACAGCTGGTCCCTTAAAATTCTGGTGTCCACAAATGGAGAACCACTGTTCCTGCAGCCCTGTGACTCAGTGACTCAGCACCCCAAGGCTTACCAGTAATACTAAAGACTGACACAAAAAAAAGCATTCAATGCCTCTGCCTTTTCTTCATCACCATTTGTCAGGTGCCCAGCTTCATCAGGTTTTGGTTCAGTATTTTCCTTAAACCTCTTCTTGCTATGAACATACTTTAAGAAGCCATTTTTATTGTCTTGACACAACACTGACCAATTTCAACTCTTAGCCTTTAGTGTTTTCTCCCTACCCATGAGAACTACAGCTCTATGATCCTCCTGCAAAGCCTGACCTTGCTTCCAGAGAACATACAATTTTTCTTCTTCCACCCAAGTGGCAAAAGGAGTTCCCAGTTCAGCTAAAATGGTCCTCTGTCCCACTTGTTTGACTTACAATTCCATGGCATTACCTGCTCTGGGCTTGCAGAAGGCAGTTCTTCAAAATCAACCTGCTCTCACAGAAAGCCCTGCATCTTCAAAAGGCAGGGCCCTGTAAACTGGCTCCCTCAGCAACTAAAGGCTTGCTCTCTTCTAGTCCAGGGTAGTGACTTCACTGACCTTTTCTCTCATTACACTGCAAATTTTAAACTCTACCATTTCGTGATCAGTGTGGCCAGATTATAATTTGTGTTACTACACCTATCATCACTTCTCCTAGGAGTCCTCTACACACAGATAAGAGGTGATAAGGTCTTATCTGCTGAGTATTTAAGCAACCATGGGAAGACACACAGAGCTATGAAGTGACCTGACATATTGCCTCACGTCTCTGAGGGAGAAGCCAGCCTCCTGCTCCCTGAGCACCTGGCTGGCTCTGGGATAGAGAGTTTGTGGCCCTGAATGCCAGAGCTGACCATCGGGACAACTGGCAGCCTTCACTCGGGCATTGCCTGACTTGCAAGATGTCATCCTTGTAATGCTGTCAATGCTTTTTGGACACAGATCTCAAACCAAAGACATGAGTGAATATTATTTCAGTATTACAAAGCCATCTCACAGATTGTACATTTTTATTTTATTTAGGGAATTCTTACAAAAGCTTCACCCAAGTTCTGCTACAGGAAAGCAGTGCAAGCCTCCTATATCAATTGATTAAGTAGTAGAAATTATTATCAGGGTGAAACAAGGCACTTTTGGACGGTTTTGTCTCTAAAGTCAGGAATATCTAAGTGGTATGAGAAATTGTAACTGAGAAATTGAGGAAATTATAACAGAAGTGAGATATAGGAAATTCTAAGAATTGCTATTAAAAAGTTGGAAAGAATTTATGTACCCTTTGTGTCTTTAAAATAATCTTTTTAATACCTGAAAATTACTGAGTTTACATATAATCTGAAGTTAGGCTAAAACTACGAAAACACACTGAAAGACACTTTCTAACGTTAGACTGCAGTGAATCAAGTTTTTCTCCTATATTTGGATACTCGTAAACTTCACCTTCCTCAGTGTCTACAGAATAAAATGCAAAAATACCCCTTAAAGTTTCTAAAATGTTAAAATACTATACCAGCCATTCATAAAAATTGCAGGGGTTTTTAATTTCCCCTAATTAAATATTATTCAAAAACTTGGGAGGAAAAAGAGTATAAAAAGAGGATTCCACAATGCCTCCTCTTAAGTTTAGTGATTTTCCTCTGGAAATAATCCAAATTACCTCTAAAAGCATTACCAAGAAGCGGCAATGTCTGTGCTCCCTCTCCTGGCTCTGCAGCAACATTGACCTGGGCAAATACTAACCAGGATAATATCAGGGCTGAAGCCTGTGCACAACAGAAAGAACAAAAATGTGAAGCACTGCACTGTTTCAGCTTCCTCGATGAGAAAAACAGAAGTTGCTTCAAATGGAAACTAAAATTATTTTTAAATATTTTCGAGCTTCTTGAAAGTTTTCCCCAATATCTGACAATTAAAAAATATAAAAATGCCTTGAACAAGGGACAACAGCAGTTTTTTCAGTTTGTAATACTGCAGGTAATTTTTAAGAATAGTTAGTTACAGATATCCTGACCTCCATGGTGGGCAATATATTTAAATAATAGTTTATCTAATAAATTGTTCACAAAGAAGATTTAAATAACCTTTTTAATGCTAAAATTAGATCCTTTTTCATTGTGTTATTGTAAACCCAGTAGCTCCCCAGAACCAAACAGTACCAGAAATAAAAAGAAGACAGCTTCATCCTCTCAGGTGCAATTTATTTCTATAGAGAGAACTCATAGGACCAACACCTTATTGCATCACCATACATGATTATGTATAGTCTACTATGAAGAAGAACAGGTGGTGCGAACAATACAACTTCTACCTCAAATATGACAGAAGGTATCCTTTAAAATTCTTTGGAGTGGTTCTACTACATTCAACACAGAGCTCTTTCATCTGTAGGATAAAGCCATCCTTGCTAGATTAGTCATGTGTCTTCTCAGCAGCCTTTAATAATGGCTGGTTATTTCAGTCTTAACTAAGAAAATATATTCATTTATAATTAAAAATAAATTAGCGGTTTCACAATAAATGGATAAAGTACATTCTGGCACTTGAGATTTCTTTTTCATTCATTACAATTTTATTATGCTCTTAGATAGCTGAGGCATCTCAGAGGCAATAAGGTTCATACTATGACTCAGGAAGGCCTTCTCTCTAGTGTGGTATACCCTAAACAAAAACTAGGAAAAACAATTTTCCTCTCCTCTGTGGAGGGATAGAATGTAAGAGAATAGTGTAGAAGGCAATCTCACCCCTGAGGAGTTGCAGCTGTGCTAATCACCAAAGATTAGGAACAGCCCTGCCCTTAATAGGCCACAGCTGTGTCCAATAATAAGAAGAGTGCTACAAAAGAGTGGGTTAGCTGGGTGAGGAGAGAGATGGAGTTTGTTGGCTGTACTGGGAAGAAGGAGTCAGTGCTGCAAGGAGCTGCCCATGAGACATCACCAAGAAGGTATGGAACTTTGCAATAAGATGATAACACCCCTTTTGTTCAATTTAATGGGGAGGTGAGCTGGGCATGAGGGGTAGCAGGAAGGGCAAAATAAAGATCCTGCTTTCCTCCTCCTACATTTTTTGTGTTATTAACATCTGAAATGGAAAAGATACTTGTTTTTTTTATGAGATTTGGGAAGAAAAATACACTAGACAGACCTAAGCAAATATCTGCCACTCCAGGAAACAACTGTCCACATACTGTGTCGTGTGACCAAAAACTGGGGCAGAACATTAGATGGTGTCTAAGACACACTGCAGACAGGACTTAGAAAATAACATTTGGGATGGACCAAGTTAATTACTAGGGAGGCAGCCTCTCTTCCCTAGCAGAAACTCCCAACCACAGCATATGTTCTCCATGACATGACAGCTGAAACCATAGCACCATCAACAGCGTCACAGTTGCCTCCAGCCTCAACCCCTCCTTCACAGATGTTTGCCCAAGGGAATTGGGGAATGTGGGCAGCCTCTTACTCCACATGCAGGCATCAATTCAGGTGTGGCTCTGCCCCGTAATCATTTGCTCGTGCAAACCAGAATGACACAGTAGCTTGAGACTCTATTAAGGTTTCCAGAAGTTGTTCTGCTGGTTGGTGTCATAGGGGCAGAGTTATGAGCTATGTATTTCCTTTCCTGCTACTCTGCAACTTGGGAAGAAAAGGAAAGAGGTATTAATTACACCCTGGCCCTTTTTTCAGTCATCCTTCCCCATAGGTACAAGCAGGGGCTAAGGTTAATTTTGCTGCCATTGGCAAAGTGGAGCAATCCTGCCTCTGTGCTGAGGCAGAATGAGCAAGTCCACAATAAGCTATCCCTGCATTAATACAACATGATGAGATTCTAAAAAACCAGTATCTTGACTTACAAAACCAACACTTCCTACTTTTCAAAGCACAAAGACGTTTAGAGTTATACAATACACACTTAGAATAGTGTGACTATAGAAGTGTGATGTATTCTGCTAAATATCAACTAAATATCTCACTTCTGGTCTCTGTATTTAAACAATAATTAAACCCACAAAATTTGTAGGTTTGGCTTCTGACAGTAGCAATTTGTTGCAACCTTGGCTTTCAAGAAAACCTGTCAAACAACTGTTAGGTCATTTCAAAAAAGCAATGCTTATTCAATGACTTGCAATCTCAAGCTAAATGCTACATGCACCAGCTATGAATACTTCAAACACTTGTGGCTTTGGGACACTCCTGCACAAAGCCTTTCCTAGAATTGTAGGGTGGTTTACGTTGCAAGGCACCTCTGGAGTCCTACCCTGCTCAGCAGGGCCATGTAGATCCCTTTTCTCCAGCAATGTCACCTATGCGCTTCCTGTAGCGAGAGAAAGCTGGAGAGATATATAATCCCAAAGTTTAGGGCTGTTGTATAGAAAAGACTATGGACAAGGAAGTTGTCTAATGTCCAGAGCTTATTTAATAATAAAATTTTGGTTTCAAGGTTAGAGGAGGACATTTACATCTTACAGACCATCTGTTCTGTGAGTTTCTACAGACCCTGCTTTTTAAGTAGCAATTGTACTATTTGGTTAAATTCACTATTTAAGAGTCAATAGTAAAAAAGCAAAGGACTAAACATTCCTATGAACATTGATCTTTTTGAACCACAATCAAGTGAAAGTATTACAAAGCTGACCTGCTTTGTTATACCTGTGGAATTGTTATACCTCTGGAAGCACTAGTAGGTGTATTCATGGAGAAAGGCAACAGTGCCTCAGCTTTCAGATGCTCAAGAACTGATAAACATTTTCTGTTTGTGAAGGATGGAAGGGGCAGTCTTCAGGTCTGGATCACTTCTGTGAAATGATTCTCAAAACTCATATTGACACCTCCAGAAATGAAACTTACCATAGACAAGGAGCATAAGGAGAAATATCATTTGATCCTTTTACAGGGAGTAAAGGCAGTGCATGTACAGATATTTGTCTAGATAGCAACCAATGGCAAGCCCCAACACTCAATGACAATACAAACTAAAAATCTGAGCTACATACAAAATGGTTTAGCTCATTGTCCCATCTTGATGCTGGCCAGTTTCAGCAGCCCTGCTTTTTAGCCTGTGTGTTGATGCTGGGGCTTGTGATAAATTTCAGGGACAAGGAACCCTTGATAACAGGTCTGATACACCTGAGGTCTATAATACCGAAATGCTTTTTCTGGGAGAAAACAGGAGCCCCTGTCTTCTCATAGAAATACTCTTTCTGGGAGAACACAGACACTAGGAGCCCCGAGTCTAGTGTGTTATACTCACTACACAAAACCAGAATCATGTTTAACACTAGAAGAAAACCTCCAGTCAGAGATGAATGTTTAAATGCAATTGCATTTTCCTAAATAAAAAGGTGAAGTGTTAGAAGCATAGAATGAAGAATTTTTTTAGTAACGTAGACCAGTCTGGCTTGTCTTCAAAAGAAAATTAAACTCAATAAAGAAAAACCCAAACCAAACCAATCAAACAATAGAGAAACAAATGAAAAAGAAGAATTAACCTTTTTTTTCCCTGTATGGCAGAAATAGGGATTAATGAAGGCAGTATAGGTTTGGCAAAAAGTTGGATGATGTGCCTGAAAGTTATTCTCTTCTACAGCTGCTTTTTGTATTTAAAAAAAAGAGGGACAAATCTGGGTTAAAAAGACATCTATGGAAAGTTACGAAAATTTCACCTTTCAAATAAAAATCTTTAACACTTAAAAATTGCAGCTTTACACATTGACAAAGATTGCTTATGGGTAAAAGTTCAATGGCTTTGGAGAGGAGTCAGTGAAAAAAAAAAATCTCAAGAAATGTCAGGAAGGATCGATCTCTCTTAACTTCACTGGCCTTATTCAGCTCTCATGTTAGCAGGTGATCCAATAAAAATGTGAATAAATACAACCCATTGTTTTTAGACATCAAAGGTCACCACTTGAGTTAGATAAGATTATTTCAATCTAAGTGCACACTAAACCTATGAACTTGGGGAGTTATTACACATGAAAGCATCAATACTACTCTGAAGAACTTAACAGAGTTTTCATAAGCCAAAAGGGCTGTTAGGAGTCTATGATGCATGAATTAAGAGAATTAGGCTTGTATTACTTTATTTTCATAACAGTTTATTTGTATTTTGGGTTTATTGATGTTAAAATGTAACATTTATATTAATCCACAGTATATATTAATTTTCAAAGATTTGAAATTATTAGGTAGTTATTTAGTTCCTAATAAATGTTTGGTACCCATATATGATGTCACTATCATGTATCAACTGTAACTGATTTCTTAAATGAAAGCATTAAATTGTTGAAATCTAAGGATAGCTGTTCAGCTTGTTCTCTTTTCCTTCTTACCCCCTTCAGGGCTTTTTTTTGTACAGGTAGGGATGAAATTTAGGTTATGGTCTTTTTTTCCCTTTAACAGTTTGTGAATTTTATATTGAACAGCAGCAGGAGAAATAAAAACTTATTTGTCTTACAGAATTATGACACTGTAGAAGTTAATTATTACTTTGACCCTTTGTACAGATTCTTATGTTGCCTTAAATGAAACATGATCTTTATGATTTTTGTTTTAGTTAAAGTACTGATTTCACACATGAATAAAGTTTAAGTCAGGTAAAAACTAGTCCTTTTTTGTGTGCTTTAAATATTATTAAGAACATAAAGGTATTTCTATCTTAAATAGTAGCAACCTTACATATAGACACTTTATATTTCAGAGAAAATTATTTCCTCAGATCTATTAAATAATTTTGTGTTCTTGTAATTCCAGCTGTGAAATGAAATGATCATTGCCCAAAAGATGCTACAAAACATTGCAGTCACTTCTGAAGAGGTGGGCTGTAAATATTTATAAGGCTTTTGAGATTTTAAGTCTGCAAACTCTAGAACTGAGAATGTCAGCATTTATTTATTACAGTTACTCTGAATATTACTGCAGAAGTGTGACAACAGCACATTTCTATAAACACAGAAATGTTCAAAAACTACCATATACAGACAAGACTTATCCTTGCAGAAGTGCATAAAATGTATTTGTGAAAACCTTTTTGTGATCACTAATTTAATTTACTTTTACAGCATTGTGCTCCCAAATGGCTGAAAAAGCAGTTTAGAAAATTAAATATCAGGAAAGTTGCTACTGTGATTATATCCATACATTTATGTGGGGAAGCCTTAGAGTGTCTGTTTTTTTTGCTGGCTGCTGTATATCCAAGGATCAAAGGTAGTTGCAGTGCTTGTCTGAATGCAGTGCTTGTCTAAATTATTTTCACTAGACACTGGCTTTTGCAAAGGATTGAGGGGACAGATCCAAAACCAAATTAAGGTTCTTATCACAATGTCTAATCTCTATGTGCCTGTCCCTTCAGAGACTCATCAGAA
This sequence comes from Molothrus aeneus, assembly GCF_037042795.1. Lineage (NCBI taxonomy): Eukaryota > Metazoa > Chordata > Aves > Passeriformes > Icteridae > Molothrus > Molothrus aeneus. The sequence goes on along the minus strand of NC_089647.1, from coordinate 69,110,128 downwards.
TCCCAAGGTTATTGACCCTTTTTACATGTTCACGGGAACTAAACCTACAAGTCAGTGACTGTGAGTTGAGGACTTTTTACATGTTTATAGAACAGTCTCCAGGAAATTTCAGGCTCTGGTGATTTTTCTGTCTACTGACAGGATGTACTGTTCATTCTCCACTATGCAGAAAAACTGAAGTGTATCTTGTAATTAGGAGATCCTCACCAAAGTACCTACTAAGCTGGCAGCTTGTTTGGTTGACTTGCCATGATCTCCAGTCTTCAACAAACTTTCAAAGATGATAATCACGTCACAAATAATTGTGTGCAGGCATCCTTAGCCTCCAGTTTTCATTTAGCTGTCTTGGTGACAGTGAATTACCTGAAGTTCCTCTCCCTCTGAGAATGCCAGGCAGGCAGCTCAGGAGTCACCCCAAGAAAGGCAGAGTGAATGATTTCCATGAAACACTTGCCTTTGTGTGCTGCCTGTGCGGAACGCCTGGCTCTGGAGCTCAGGTGGGATGCAGATCTTGGGAAAGCACAGATCAACCTGACTGAGGGACATCAAGCGGGAACATTTTCTTTCAGTGCTGGGTTAACCCCAGGTACCAGAGAAAGCAGCACATACATAACTTTCCACGGGAAGGTGCCACACTGGTGGCCAAGGTGTGCAGGGAGCCGTCCTACATTCTCCCACTGCCGCTGTCCATGGAGGTCAGAGCAGCAGCGTGGGCTGGGCTCTTGCCAGGTGCACCCTGATGAGCTGGGACCCCCCCCCCCCCCCCCCCATGTCAGGAAGACACGGAGCTTTGCTGCCAACTAGCATGTTTTCAAACACTTTTATTGTGGTCCTACATCTTCTTTTTAAAAAAAAAAAAAAAGGTAAAAAAAAATTTGAATGTTTTTCCTATTCCTGTCAGTTCCAAACATTTATGGGAATTTGCACGTGGGAAGCCGAGGGAGTACAGGCTGTGCCTCCCTTCCTGCTTGTCCAGGGTGTGGTTCCTTATTACAGAAACTCCCGGCTGCCCAGGAGACTGGGGGGCTGCTCTCTGCTGAACCCCAGAGCAGCAATTGTGTCCACCTTGTGGCTTATTACAAGGAATAACCCCAAGCACCAGTACAGATTGAGGGTGACCTGCTGGAAAGAGGCTCTGCTGAGGAAGACCTGGGGTTCCTGATGGACAACAAGTTTTCCATGGGCCAGCAGTGTGCCCTGGTGGCCAGGAAGGCCAATGGTATCCTGGGGTGCATCAGGAAAAGCATTGCCAGTAGGCTGTGGGAGATGATTCTGCCCTTCTGCTCAGGCCTGGTGAGGCCAAATCTGAAGTGCTGTGTCCAGTTCTGGACTCCCCAGTAGAGGACAGACGTGGAGCTCCCTTAGCAGATCCAGATGCTGTGGAGTAAGGGACTGGGGCATTTCTCTTACAAGGAAAGGCTAAGGGAGCTGGGCCTGTTCAACCTCAAGAAAAGACACAACTGAGAGGGGATCTCTCATCAATAATTATCTGAAGGGAGGGTGCCAAGAGCATGGAGCCAGGCTCTGTTCAGTGGCGCTGAGCAATAGCACAACAGGCAATGGGCAGAAACTGCTGCACAGGAAGTTCCACCAGAATCTGAGGAAGAACTTCTTGACTGTGCAGGTGACCCTGCACACGAACAGATTGTCCAGAGAGGTTGTGTTCCTCAAAGGAGTTATTCGAGAACGATCTGGAAGGAAGCCTGTTGAATGTGTTCTAGGATGACCCTGCCAGCGCAGGGAGGCTGGGCCAGGTGACCCGATGTTGTCCTTTCCAACCTCTCCCGTTCTGTGATCATATTAGGTAAGGCCATCAGCGTTTCCAAGAAAGAAAACAATGCGCATTTCAAACACCAGTCAGGAATACACAATGGTATTTCTTTTGCCCCTAGAGCACTATTCCGCCCAGCCAGGGCACCCTCACGCCTGCGGGCTCTGAAGAGTCCCCGACCCCTCAGACCGCCCTCTGCCCCCGCAGCGCGATCCCCACCCGGCCCCGCCTCCCGGCAGCCCCCGCGCGCCGCCCTGCCTCGCGAGACTCTGGGCTCTCGCGACAGCGGGGCGCCGCCATCTTACCCGCTCGCTCGGGCGCTCGCTGTGTCGGGCGCTGCGGCTCAGAGCGGCGGAGGGGCCGCCCGTCCCGTCCCGCTCCGCACCGCACCGCCCGTCCCGCTCCGCTCCGCCGCCACACTCGGCCGCGCCGCCCTCCGGCGGGGGGGACCCGCGCTGCGCCCGGGACGCGCTCCCCGGCAGAGGAGCGGCGAGAGCGGGGCCCGCGGAAAGCAGCCGCTGCTCGGCTGGTTCCGCCCCCTCCGTGTCGCTGGGCCTCCGGCCCCTGCCGGGCGGCTTCTGCTCAACCGGGAGGCGGCGGAGAGTGCGGGGAGGCGCGGCGGGAGCCGGGGTGCCGGCCGGCCGGCGGGCGGCGCGGACCCCGCCGCCGGGGCTGCTGCTGCTGCTGTTGCTGCTGGTGGGGAGGCGGGGGGCCCGGGCCGCTCTGGATGGTGGTTAAAATGATCATAGAAAACTTCGAGGCGCTGAAATCCTGGCTCAGCAAAACCTTGGAGCCCATGTGAGTAACCGCGACCCTTCCTCGCCCTCTCGCCCCCTCGAAATAAACCTTCCTCTTGTAGAAGATGGGGATCCGCAGGGGCGGGAAACGTGGTGCCGGCGAGTCCCGGGAGGGCATCCCGGGAGATGCCCTCTCAGCACCCTTCTTCCCCGGCCGCCGTGTGTGAGGGGCTGCGTCCTTCTTGCGCTCTCCCGCTCTCCCGTCGCCGTCCTCGGCCGGGAGGTAGGACCATCTCCTTCCAGAGGATGCAGCTTCCCCCCCTAGCGACCGCGTTCCTCCTCCCTTTGTAGCCCAGGGAGAGCGGGAGCCGCTGTGTGTGCGTGTGCAGCTCGCCGTGCCCCGCGCTCAGCCCCCGGAGAGGCCGCGGTAATGAGCACGGCCCGCCGCCCTGTGCGGGGACCTTCTCCGAGAGAGCTCAGGTGCCGCTGGGACGTCCAGCGGGATCCTGGGATCTTCCCTGCAGACTCGTCGCACATCATTCTTGGTTATTTGGAGTGTTTGACGCTCTCTGGTTTCCCTTCCCCCAAATAAAAATTGCATCAGTAGAGGCCTTGGGAGTAGGAGCCCCAGAGAATAATTTGCCTGTTTGTGAATACGTGCGTGCCCTCTAAGGATAACATTCGTGTGAGTAAGTGGGGCTCTTCTGTAAATACATCTTCCTTCTCTGAGTGGTATTTGAGTGGAACTGAAGCGTGAACTTAGTTTTAAAGGTGTATATTCTGGAAGTATGGTGTCTACAGATAAAAGCATGCACTTTTTTTTGTCATTCTGGACCACTATTTTAACATGTCTGAATTAAATTTGCTGGAGTTTGATTTGAGTTAAATGAACTAGAACTCCTGAATTCAGTCTGGTCTTAACTTTTGTGCTGAGATGTTTGCCCACTGTAGCTTTTACTCTTGACGAGCTCAGATGGGCGAGCAAAATTTTCTTTATTGCTTCCATAACCATTAGTTATTTGTATGTACAGATACAGTTTGTAGGGCTTATGCTGTAATAACTTGAAAAAGTTGTAAGATACTAGGACATTTTTAGGAGAACTTGGGTGGTTCTTTTGTTTGTTTGTGGCTTTTTTTTGAGGTGGTGGGGAGGAGGTAGTGGTTCTCCTTTATTGCATAGGGTCTAATCCAGACCACACTAAAATAGATGAACTGAGTTTACTTTCAGTGGTCTTTGAATTAGGCTTGCAACAAAATTACACTGAGTGTCTTTGTTACAAAAGGTTTGACGTTTAAGATTTTTATTTTGGGGGGGAAAAAAGGGCATAATCTTGTAAAGCTGTAGTTTGGGAAAGGTGAATTACTTTTTATCTTGGGTTGGTATAATGCAATATGTTGTGTTCTGGGGTAATAGACTTCTCTAGTCCTCTGCTGCATAATGCTCACTATTAGTTTCTGGGTACTTTCTTGTATGAATATTTTGTTAAAGGCAATCAGGAGTTTGATGCCAGTATTTTAGAATGTGCTGGTTAAAAGGCTTAGAACAGATGCAGGTTGGTCCATGTTTCTTTGTTTGAATATTAAACCATGAGCTCTGTTAGCAATAGTCACCAGTTACAAGGGTAAAATTGAGATTTTCAGCTTTCATTATCTGTGCAATTTTCTGCCTTTTTCCACTTAGAAGACCAGCATGTATCTGTAAGATTAAATGTGGTGTGTGAGCAGATCAAATGTGTTTTGGAAAATTGTGGAGAGCTAGGGAGATGCTGGTCTGGAGGATGGTGAGTTCTCTGCATTTTTAGCTTTGGGAGAAAACAAACCAGCAGTGACTGTCATTCAGTTTTCTGCAGTGTCCTGTGTAACTGCATTGTTGAATAGATATTAGAATTGGCGGAGATGTATTGCCCTTTCCGGGCAGTCGGATACTCCTGGAGGTGCTTTTGGTGTCAGCTATCTGAAGTGTGTGACTACGGCCGTAGCTTCTGGCTGTATGAAAATTTCAGTGTGCAGCTACTTCTAAAGAAGTAACTGTTGCACCACTAGTACAGTGAGGTGCTAACTGCTGATCCTCTGAAGGTGTTGCTGTAGCCCAGAAATGATTTTTGACTTGTCTTTTCCTGTTAATGAAACAAAAGTGCCAAATGTTGTGTAGTGGCTCTTTCAGAAACCTTTAGCTGCAAGATACATGGCTTAACCTCCTGACTGCACTAAGAAAGACACCACTGTATTAGGTCATTATGGAGGTGGTGTCTTGGTGGTTTCAAGGGGAGAAGTGCATTTAAGAAGAAGCATGAATAAATTTTATACAAACATGTCTAGATCTATATTTATGGGCTAGTTACCTAGAGCTGAATAGTTAGAACATGCTGCACTTTCCAAGTTGCCTTTTCCAAGGAGCTAGCCTTTTTTAATCAGGATGTATAACTTGTTCCAAAGGCCATAATGCATGTACTTCTAAAACATAATGTTTCAGAATTAAAATATCGCAATAGCCACAAAAATTGTCTCATTTAATCTTTAAACAGTTCTAAAAATGCTGACTTCCTAATATAAAGAAACAAGTGCGTTATGTAATTATATAGACTGGACAAGATTTGGTTGTTGGACTGCTTTCACATGGAGTCTCTGGGAAACAGTGTTCATAGACAAGAATGTTTGAAGGGGAGAGATGGTGGAGGATTTAAGATTTGGAATTTTGTTAGTGGTAGGTTGTTGGGTTTGTTTGTTTGTTTTGGACTACTCTAATGCCTTTGGCAAAGCCTTGGTGATCATCCATACAAAAAGGCCTTATGTGAGTTTTGTCTTGTTGCAGTGAGGCAGAAATTGCAAATGCTGCCATGCTGGAGCCTTTGCAAGTCCATCTCGGTTTAGGGGTAATAGGTCTGTAGGAGCTTTCTACAGCTCTTCAAGAAGAGGCTGCTTTTGTCATTTTGGAAGTAACTCTTTGTGCAGAATTGCTAAATATACGCTCAGAATCATTGCAGACACGGCCATGTAAATGTAGTACCAGTACAAATAAACTGGCAAGAGGCTTTTTGTGCTGTGGCTACTGTGCGTTTGGCTAGAATTATCTTGTATATTCAACTCCTGTCAGCTCTGTAAAGAAGGCATTTGTTACCAGTCATCCTCGTTGCTTGCGAACAGCAACGAGCTAAGTTTCTGGTGTTACACGCTTTCTTGTTCGTGGCATGGTTTCTATCAAGTGGTGGAAAATGTTAAACTTGGAGTATAACCGTCTGCCTGTCATTTCTGATTTCTATACTAACAAGGCACTCACTGAGCCTGTCAATTGTGATGAGTTGCTTTCCTGCAAGTCTGTTCCAGATACTCTGTAAACTGTACATAGTACTTGCTGGAATATTAGGATCTGGCTTGGCAAAGTTCCAAGTAGGGATTTCCTTAATTTTTTTTTTCTTGAATTTGTTTGAATCTCTACTTGTGAAAAAAAAAAAAACTTTTTGTACTAATGCTACACTCACAATTTCGCTTTTAAGACATTGTAATATTCTCCCCCTTGCCCTAATTCTCTACACTGGAAAGTTTCCTTGGTTTTAATTACTTTGTGTAAAATAAATTAAATTGAAATATTTGTGGCCTGCTGAATTTTACTTTCAATTTGATTAAGGCTCTCATATCTAATTTTTCTCCATTTCACTGTATTTACATTTTTGTGAAGGTTTGTTCCTGTGCTAAATCAAACTTGAAAAAAAGATGCAATGCCTACAACAACATTATGCACTATTTAGGCGTACCTCATTTAAATGGAAAGGTATTTTTCATTGGTGAATTCTGTAAGTGAATGGGGTGTTGTAATGACTTTCATCAGATGGAATAAAATGAAAATTGTTTAAAGAATATTTTGAGTATATTTATCATTGGAATATTTTTTGGCCAGTGATCTGTGTCCTCTGGTGTTATGCTCTCGCTATTCTTTGTTTGTCAGGCTTTCCAGCCCTTTTTTTTGGCTTCACAGGTTACTGAGAAAAGGTAGCAAATAAAAAAGGTTTAACAGTGTTGTAAGGAATATGCTAATAAGCCAGGACATTGAAAGCATGTCCTACCAATAACACTTATTGGGCCACCATGAGATTTCTCTGATTTTCCATGAAACTTCCTAAGTTCAGAGGCAATAAGCATTTCTCTTTATTTCACTTAATTTTGTTAACACCTCGTGTGAAGCTCTTTGTAACTAAGACAAATCACAAATGCACGTCAGTGGTATGTAGTTTTTAGCACTAGTTATTTTTCTACATCTGCTATGAAACTTGATAATTTTCACCTGACTCACAGAGAGCTACTGTGTTTGAGAAATCAAGGTTCCTAGCTTAGGGTGCTGATACTGCTAAGCTTCTGAGTAAAAATATTATATTAGTATTAAAAAATTGGCACTATTAGGTATAGTTGAAAGCAGCAAATAAAAAGGAGAAAATTACTCTTGTTACAGGAAACCTTTTTTGTTCTTGCAGTGAATATCAGCAGTGAAGTGAAACCCCTTTGACTGCATTGCATGTGTCTCAATGTGAGACACTGTGATGAGTTTTGCTTTCTGCATTGAATGGGTGTTGGAGAGCCAGCAAGCTGACAGCTGTTCTGCCTCATGAGAGCTGTCTTGAATCTAGGGGTGGTATTCTAGGCTGCCAATTACTGGTTGCAGCTGTATGAACATGTCAGATCTGGGTATCAGAATAATTTAGAACTGATTTAATGGCATCATTAGCTTGAATAGCAGCTTTGGAGGCTGCAGCATTCCTCGATGTGTTTCTATTGCTTTAAGTACTGTTAGAGAGGTAATTAAAGTGAGGATCATAAGAGTAGTCCTCCTTAGCCACACTAGTGTCTCAGGATAAAAGTTGGATCTTGCTGAATGAGTTTGTAATTCATTTTACTTACTGAAGTAAGTTTGCACCATATTACTTTACATCATAGCTTTTTATAGATTTTTTTTTAGTAACAACAGAGTGGTGCAACTGCCTGAATTAAGCTGGCTGCACTGCCCAGCAGGCCATGTACATATTTCTGCACCCACTCGGCCCTGCAAGTAGAAAGCATTTCTCTCTGCCTTCAAACACAGCCATGTCCACCTTGGTTAATGTCAAGAACTGAGCAGTATTTTAGCAGTATTTTAGCAGTCTTCAGGCAACAAAACTAGACTCTGAAATTTAGGTTATTAACACAGGATTGGAGCATGGCAAATAGCATGCACCTACATGTCATTTCCTCTACAGCAGCACCATTTGTTGCCTGGAGGACTACAGACATGCTTCTGAGGTTTCACTGTGTTGTGGTAGTTCAAATTTGTCAGGGAACTAGTGTCAGGATTTGCAGCATCTTTTTGGTTTGTACATTAATTTTAAAACTGAAGAAAAAATCCCCTTGGTTAGTTCCTTTACATCTTAAAAAAGTAGTGTGTGCATACAGCGTAAGCTATGCGTTAATAAGGGCTTTTGAACGTACAGCTACACGACTAACGTATTCTTGCTAACACCTTTTATATCTCTTCCACATATGCTGCATTTCTCACTTAATGCTAAAGTCTGTAGTTGCCTGGTGATTAAAAAGTCAGAGTGGGTTCTCAGAACATATTTTATATTTAAAAAAATGTGAGTATTGGAAACAGGTTAAAAAGTGTTTAATGAATTGCAGAGTATTCAAATAAGAAGTAAATACTGTACTGAGAGGTGACTCAGCCAAATTACTTTTCCTTTTTCAAATATTATTTGCAACAAAAAAAATAGGACTTAAATTTACCCTGACAGTTTCATCTTTTCTGGTTTATCTTTATTTGAAATAGTAATTTCAAGTAATGACTGCAAAACAACATGAGGTCAGAAACATGAGTTTTTGAACTTTCCTGTGAGCTTTATTGAACTGTTCCTTCTGTGATTGAGCAAAATATTTGATTGGGAATTGCTTTCCTTTTTCAAGCTTCTATCTGTTGCATAGCAATTGGAGGTATCCGTATAATTCTCTGAAGAACATATAGAGATCTAGCAAGAGAATTCTTCATCTATACCTGCATATCCAATACTGTTTATTAAAGCAGGATTACTTGAGCAGTCTCCCTTGTTTAAGAGAGAGGAGTAGGCACTGTGTATTTTCTGACTTAGCACAGACTGCAAAAAAGTATTACTAGAGGTAAAAACATTTAACGTTGCTAGGAACAATGATGCATGTATATTTCTGAGTATATGATATATATTCAGAAACTGGGTGTAACAAGACATGCTATGGTATTTAATAGTAGCACACACTGGGATGTACTTGCTGCAGTGGAAATGAATTTGGATTACTTGTGCCAGCTGGTGCTTGTTTGTTTGTTAAAGAAAACACAAGTGAAAACAGGAGGAGAAATTTGTCATTACAGATGTGTATTAGTGCTTGCAGCGCATGGCTGCGGTATGTTGAGGGGATGAAGCTAGGGAAATCAGAGTTGAGAAATGTTTTTCTGCATGCTTCAATGAATGTGACCATTTTTCTAGTAGCCTTGTGTTATAAGAATGAAGTTATGTATAAAGTTCTGTCACACTTGTAATGCATAAATTGTGTTTATGGTGAGGACCGATGTACCACACTATATTCAAGTTTATTAAATTCAAACCTGTATTTAATGACTGAAAATGTCTATCATTCAATGAGCAGTAGAATCAAATTACAAACTTTTTGTTCATTTTTAGAGCAACTTAAGAGTATTTGAAATGTGTTGGTGGTATTCTCATTTTTCTGAGATACCAGTTAAGGATCTTTGTTATCTTTCAATCTGCAAGAACATAGCATGATACATACATTGTATGCCAAATCCTTGTGCTACACTGTATATTTGCTGCCATCAGCATGGATGCCTTTACTGTTTTCTTTATTCCCACATTACTTGTTAACAAAACAAAGTCGATTATAAGAGCATAAAATGCAAGACAAAGAGGTTTAGAAAAACTGACAAAGCTAGCTGAAAATCAGTGAAAAATCCATGTATGCACAACAGAGCAGGCATATTGCGTATTATTCACACACAAAGGCTGCTATTCTCTAAGAAAATACTGTTAAACTAGAGAACATAAGATCTTGTTTATCAGAAAAACTCAAGGCCCCATAATCCAAACCAGCGGATTTTGACTAAACCAGTGGATGGAGAATTTATACAGAACATTTCAGAATTAAGTTTGAGTGAAAAAATGGAAAGGAATTCCTTTTTAAAAAAGTTCCCCCCAAACAAAATTATTAAAGATTATGTCTAGAAGTCTTGATAGCTGTAAAGAAATTTTCAGACAGACTTCCTTTATCCACAGTTTTGTAAACTTAAATTTTTTTTTTACTTTGTAAGACCAATTAGTCCTCTCTTCCACCACTTGAGGTTGCTAGCAATTTAATTTTAGCATCATCTTAAAAAAAGGCATTGCAAGAGTTTGAATGCCGTATAAGATCATATTATAGACTTGACAGATTTATTTAAGATACTATCTAGAGAAACAGTCTTTGCCCTAGTGTGGGGAAAACAGATTAATTGTGGGGTTTTTTTAAGCTTTGAAGAACAGATACAGAGGAGACTTGTGTTTCAAGGCAGTAGCTAAAAAAGGATGTCAGCCCCTATCTGTGTAGAGATCATTTGCAGTTTCATTTTAAGAAATTAAAAGAAAGCACAGAAAATCCTAGTGCTGGTTTGTAAAAGCATCTTCATCTCACTCTGCCACAAAACTCACTGTATTCATTATTGCTTAATTAGTGTCAATTTGAAATAATTTGCCTGTTAGTATTTAAAAAAAATAGTATTTGTTAAGTAGCCAAAATTGAAAGCATGTAAATTCTTATTGTAGTAGAAATTCCCCTGTACACACTGAATGATAATAATAGTAGAATTCAGTGCAATCGTTTTATTTTGTTTATATGTGGCTGTACAGGGTGACAAATGTTGAAACATGTGCATGAGTGCATAGCAGAAAGTGATCCTGTGTTTTGCAAATTAAAAGTACATTTTCATTGAGAATATTTCCATAAGCATATCTTGGATCTGGGTGGATGACTTCAAGTCCTGGGGTGGACAGGATTGCTAAGATATTCAAAGTCATCATTGCAGGGAGGATAGAAGTGTTAACTGTTCATTATTTTTAAACATCATCTGTTTGTTTGGGTTTTGGGGTTTTGTTTGTTGGTTTTCTGTGGTTTTGTGGGTTTTTTGGTTTGTTTTTTGGGGGATAATTTATGGTTTGTTTATTTTGTTATGGTCTAGGTGGCTTTCCACAGAAGATTTTCTGGTTTTTATCCTGCTCATGAAAGGGGAATTGCTTTAAACTGAATATGAGGTTGTTGTATAGTCAGTGCTGTAGGAGCTGGAGAATTAAAACACATTGTAGTAGTTCATAGCAGTAGATTTTTACCTTCTAGACTGACTTGGGTTCCCCCCCCCCCACTAAATTTTGTGTGCACATGTCATTTAAGTAAGTTGTAGTGGATTTTGAATGACAGCTGACTGTTCATATTATTGAATGAGAACCAAATTTATGGAAATTGAAATTAAAAAAGGGAAACTGAGGATAATCATGTGAAAATTGTCTGCTCCCCTCCCCACCTATAGTGATGAAAACAGCACATTAATTTTCCATTGCACAATTGAGCTTGAAACTGGGAAAGTATTGAAAATCTGAAGTGCCATTGAAGTTGTGTGAAGAAACAGTAATAAAAGTTAATAACTTTTCAAATTCAAGGATTGAGGTTATGAAATGCTGGTCTTAGTGCCTGCTGAAGGCTTAGAGAGAGCCATCGTTACAGACTGTGATGAATGCTGTTTGACACTGGGCTTTCAGATAATTTGCTTGGCTGATGTGCTCGGGTGCTTGCAGTGTTAGAGTCTTACTAGGAGGAGGTTGTGTCAGGTTGTGCATTGACTTGGTGCTTGGACTGTATTTTCTTCTGGATAAAGAATTGTTAGATCTGAATGGGGCAAACTAGATTTGAAAAATTTCTGAAGACTTTTTAGTTGGTGTACAGTCTGGTTTTAGATTAGCAGTATATATTTTGTTCATTTAGTGTCCATGGGTTCTTTTGCAATGATTATGAACTCCCATTTCCTGTATCTATAAATAATGCAGACTAACATGGAATACAGTGGTACATCCACTAGCAGCCCGAGTTGCTTTTTCAGCATGAAATTCTAGTATTGCCTCCTTTCTAAAGGATGCTGGGTTACATCTGAAGCTCTGACCTTTAACTTCAGGGCTCTCTGTGCTGGGCCCAGGCTGTCCATAAGTAATGCTGACAGATTGGCTTCCTTTGCTTAGCAGATGTGTTTGCATGGGGGATGTTGCTTGCTGTGCAGGAGATAAGTTTCTCTGGTGAGAGAAATTAGGTTGTGTGATATGTTTGCTTAGGGATTTGGGTTCTTTTGCCCAGTGTCCAAAATAATGTCATTTCAATGATCAACATTTAGATTAATAATTAAGCTCCAGTATTTATATCTTACTTATTGTGGAAGGGATTTCAAACTTCTTATTCCTTTAGATGACTGTTGGACCTCTATGCTAGAGCAGTATTTGTGTAATGTTCATATTCAGTGCAACTCCCTGACCATTAATTTTTCTTACTGGTTATTTTTGCTAGAAAGCATGTACAGTCAGGATGCATCAGTGCAGTTTTTTTTTTTCTTGTTGTTATTCTTTAAAACATTAGTACAAACTTTGATGACCACCCAAATAAGTTGTCTGTATCACATGACCGGTATGCATCCATTCAATCTTGCATTGTTTTGTGGGGCCTGAAGTCTTCTTTGGTATATGCTAAATAAGGAGATTAAGTTGTTTAAGACCAATGTCTCACTATTTCATTAGTTACTCTTTTTGAAACATGAGTGGTTTTGTGCAGTAGTCTCACTTGCTTTGGCGGGCTTTACAACACCACCACAAAGTTCATTGTAGATTGCTATTTGTGAAACATTGTAAAAAAATCTGCCACTTATATTAAATAATGGTCTACTGAATGTGGATACATGGCTTTCTTCATTCTGAGTTCTATGTAGATATGCATAAGACCATCAGCTTCTACATCGAGGTGCTCTGTATTTAATTGTAGGTTGAATTCTGAATTCAGATGCCAAATGGATAATGATCCCCTAAATTTCTCTCCATTTTCAGTGTACCTCTTATAGAAGTGTCTGTTACAATATATGAATTTAGGCGTTTAAAACTGAAAAAATCAGTTTCAGTTTTCATGGTGTTCATATGTAATTAGTAATAAGAATGTTCGAAAGTGTATTTAATAGAATACTCAGGGGTCTGACCTTTTTTTTTTTTTTGTAGCATAGATCACTTCTACTGTATCACTATATTACTTTATAATTGGATAGACTGACTTTTTCCAGATAACAGTTACTCAGTGTTGCATTCAGAATTATTGACTCCATCTTTGGGAAGTTAGGGAAGTATTCATTGTCTTTGTTTTTAATACAAAACAGTTAGGGAGTTGAAACTGTTTCTTATGAAACTGTTCTAGTTAGCTCTGATGTTCTCTGTGCAGTTAGGAAATATTCTAGGCAATTGTTCTCTTGAAAGGAAAAGTGATACTTAGAACTGCTGTCTATCTGGACTCTGTTTTGAAAAATACACCTGAGTATTTTTCAATTGCTTTGGTAGGAAATTATTTTGTCCTATGTACGTATTGGTCATACCAGTTTCAGACATTAATTTCTGTAATTAATTTGCTTTTTTTTTCCTAACTAATCTATTTGCAGATGTGATGCAGATCCATCTGCCCTAGCTAAATATGTTCTGGCTTTGGTAAAGAAGGACAAAAGTGAAAAGGAACTGAAGGCATTGTGTGTTGATCAGCTGGATGTATTTCTTCAGAAAGGTATGGGCTTTGTCATAACAATTAAGATTGAGTGAAAATTCTGTCTTGTTCAATTTATTCAAGCAATCATTTACCACAGACTTGGGCTTTGATCTCTTTATTAGCTTTGTTACTTGGTAGAATGTAATTCATTTTTCATAAAGTAATTTTAAAAAGCCCAGGTGTATAGGTTAGCACGCATATATTAGGTATATGTTTTGTTAGTACTCACAGAGGCCCAGAATCATAGAATAGTTTGGATTGAAAGGGACCATAAAGATCCTGTAGTTCCAGCCCCCTGTCCTGGGCAGGGACATCTCACACTAGACCAGGTTTATCAGGGCATGGTCTGACCTTGTCTTGCATGCTTCCAGGGTTGGGGCATCCACAACTTTTGGGCAAGTACTGAACCTCTGTATATATATATATGCCAGAAATATTTTTCCAGATGCTTTATTAAGAGACATTAAATAATTGAAGAATTGAAAACTTTTGTGAAACATTCTTCATTATTGACAGGTTTTTTGATTCTGTAAATGTCCTTTTAAAATATAAATTAGGGACACAATATTTAAAGAAAATACTCTTTGGTTTTTTTTGCTGAATGTAGGTGTTGGTGGCTTGTCTGGGTTTTTTGGGTTTATTTATTTATTAATTTTTAAAGCAAATGTTTACCATGGTTTTGTATAATGGATATTTGTACACTGCTTACTTTTAGAAACTCAGATATTTGTGGAAAAACTGTTTGATGCTGTGAATACAAAAAGCTACCTACCTCCACCAGAACAGCCATCATCAGGAAGCCTGAAAGTAGAATTTTTTCAGCACCAAGAAAAGGAGACAAAAAAGGAGGAGGTGGGCATTGATTTTAATTTATTTACATGTGCATCTTTTTCCTCATTCATGTAATTTGCTTATGCGTTCAACTTCATAGAGTTTATTAGTAATAGTTACTAGCAATTTATTATAGTTCATATCAGTAATAATTTATGTTTATTAATCATATTATTAATAATTACATGACAGTATTAAAATAAGTCAGAAGATTTGTTCTTGGCTCACTGAGCACTGCTGCATGATTTTTCTAACACAAGTGGATGTTTCAAATGTAAACCAACGTGGTTTTGCTGAGGCAAAGGTAAATGAGATTATTTAGTAGTGTAGGAGCTGTAGTATAACCTGCATTAGTTCTCTGGTTAAAATTGCTGTTGTAGTTGTGCTGCACATTAATTCTCCGTAAATTCAGGCTGCCATTCTAAATTGCAATTCCCATTCCTTCAGCTGCTTGATGCAGATAATATCCTTTTGTCACATGTGTTTATGTTGTTCATTGAGCCAGAAGAGTAAGTTTTTGCTTTTCAATAGCAGCCCAAGTTTGCCTCTGTGAAAGTGTTTTAAGTGTGAACTGAACTAGATAAGCTGCTGATGAAAGAAAGACTTTGGTGTTGGTTGTTGAATATCCATGCTTTCTCAAATCTTCCCGAAGCCTTAATATGGTTTTTTGTCTACCTACAGTAAAAGCAGCTGTATTTTCAGTGCAGCACTATAAAGATTATTTTATTTCATCTCAAACAGGGATTTGGATATTCCTAGAAATAGAAATAAGCATGTTACAAAGATTGTCTTATTATGTCAGAGACTAAAATATTTAATTTCAGTGTTACTGCTGATTGTTCAGTGTTCAGAGTTTTTGGTTTTTATTTGGTTATGCAGAAGTCTGCATTTTAGTGTACTCATATTTTGATCTTATATATGTGCTTTGAATGCAGATCGTTAAAGAGGAAGAGCGAGAGAAAAAGTTCTCGAGAAGATTAAATCACAGCCCTCCTCAGTCAAGTTCTCGCTACAGAGACACCAGGTAAAAAATTTTGTTTAACCCCTTGTATTATATCAGGAATCAGTAAAATTAATTCAGTAAAATTAATTTTACTGAATTAAATACTTTGTTTCTTTATTGTCATCAATAAGCCTGAAAAGAAGGCTTCTATTGCTTTTACGCATATGTAGTTAAGTGGCGAGTGTATATCAGTGTAACCTGTGTCTCGAGTTGTGCACAGCTATTATCCTTGGAGTTTTAGGAGTAATTCTGGTGTTAGATTTGTGGTTTATATTGCAGTATTTATTCTGCTTGATATTGAGTTTGAATTTTGATTTAGAAGCGTTCCCTTCAATAAGTCTTGGTGTTTCCAACTTGGGGAATATGCAGTACTGGACAGAAACAGAAATTAATATATGTTTTAAAATCTTAAGTATGGTAAAAATAAAACAAATAAGCAAAATTAATTTTAAAATCCTTCTGAGAAGAAAGGAGTAGCCATAAGTTCCATACAATTTGTAGCTCTTCTCTAGTTTTCCACTGAGATTTCTTAAAGTTTTTAAGTAGTTAAGATTTCAAATTATGGCTTCGTAAGTCTTGTAATTAGCCTCTAATATTTCATGTTTAGAAGCCGTGATGAAAGGAAAAAAGATGAACGTTCTCGGAAGAGGGATTATGACCGAAATCCTCCCAGAAGAGATTCCTACAGGGATCGATACAACAGACGGAGAGGGAGGAGTCGGAGCTACAGCAGGAGTCGAAGTAGGAGTTGGAGCAAAGAGAGATTGCGGGACCGTGATCGAGACCGGAGTAGAAGCCGGAGCAGAACGCGAAGCAGAGGTACCAACAGTTGGTCTCTAAAATACGGTGAATGTTTTCTACAAAATTTAGAAACTAAACTTGAAAACTGTGTTCAAAATGTACTAGAGTTTCCTCTATTGTTCTTGTTCCTTTATTCAGATTTAGCTTTGTTTTCTGTGGAAATGAGGCTTTTTTTATTCAGATTTTAGTTTTGTCCTTGTTCCTTTATTCAGATTTAGCTTTGTTTTCTGTGGAAATGAGGCTTTTGTGATTGTGTTCTCAATGCTTGTTTTCCTCCCTTACCCTCTGTTCTTCTTTAATATCTTTGTATTGAGGTGGCTGTGCTGGCCACTTTTAAGCATTGTTGCACGAGAGGCAGAAAAATGCAAGTTATTTCCATTTCATTAAGTTTTAGGAAACTCAGAATCTGGTTTAGGGAGATAGAGAAATTATTATTGATTTATAAAGGTGGAACTGGCAGAGAAGTTGCCTGTTTAGCAGTAAATGACTTGTCAAACAGAACAGTACAGCTCAGTTCTTTTGATCTTGTCCCCTCTTTAGTGTCATAGGTGAAGGGCTGAAATTGTTACAATAAATACTTGCATTTGTGCACATATCCATAAGACTTAAGACTTCAGTACAGTAGTTTGTAGAATTAAACTTCTTTGAAAAGGGGACTACTTTTTCAGCTGAAAAGAGTGTTTTTTCCCTCAATAGTTTTGAATGGAAAATTGGAAAATACCAAAGTACTTGAAAAGTGAAAGTAATTTTATATCTTTGTCATGTCTTTGACAATGTACAGATAAAAAACAGTGTGGTAGAACTCTCCTTGGTGGGTTTTTTTTTTTTTTTCTGTAAAACAGGCCTTGGTAACTCAGCCTTAAAACTAGAAATGCAGATTTCTGGAAAATATGAGAGCAGATATTTTCCAGACAACTTATTAACAAGCAAATTAAATGACATGCAGCTGTTTAACTAAAAGATAACAACATGATTAAATCTTAATTTAAAGATTATTTACACAAACTGAAATGACAGTACCTTATGGATAATATTTTATAGTGAAAGCTTTGTTTCTTAGAACATGAAGAAAAGCCTGTTTTACCCACACTGATGAGCCATCTTTAAGACATTTCATAATGTTCCTTTAATGTGGAGTTATTTAAGTCTGTTAACTTATGTCATGACATAATTAGTCTGTCTTAAATGGGGTACTTACTTTTTATTTGGTGGTAATACTAGAAAATGAAGAGAATAGTTTGTATGTATTCAGAATGAAAGGTCATTTTACTTGCTCTATCTGCCCAGGAGTGTTCCACACCTGTCAAGCATTATCATTTCACCTATTAAGGCAAAGCTTTGCATGCAATAAATACATGCATTTGAGTGCAACAGAAAATGAAGATCAACAAAATGAAGACACAACAGTAACATTGTCTTGAAACATTAAAGATTTGTAACTTTTATAGTATTTTCAAGCTGTGGTTACCTTTTTGTTGCCATTGCTTCCCTTTATTCAAAAAAATTTTACATCTGAAGTTCTTACATCCGTCACTAAAGAAGATGTGCTCTGCCCGAAGTTAAATTGGATATCTGCTCTACTGTGGCTATATCTGTTATTAAAATTGCCCAGGGACTGACTATGTACTTCAGAGATTATTATTTTTCTGATTAAACCTTTGGAATGTAGAATCATGGAATAGCTGAGGTTAGTGGGAGACCTTTGAAGGTGGTGTAGTCTAACACCCTTTATCAAAACAAATAAACTGGAGCAGATTGCTTAGGACCAACTGGGTTATAAATAACTCCAAGGGTGGAGACTCAACAGGCACTTTGGGCAACCTGTAAAACATTTCAATTATTGTGTATATGTATTGAGTTGATGTGGAGTAAAGATACTTAGAGAGTAGTGGCTGCTTCTGGTAAAAAGGTGGCTAAGGAATTACTCAGTATAATTTTTATTTTTATTTTTTTGTTACAGAAAGGGATTTAGGAAAGCCAAAATATGACATGGATAGAACAGATCCATTAGAGAACAATTATACTCCAGTTTCTTCTGTGACAAATATTTCATCTGGCCACTACCCTGTCCCTACACTGAGCAGTACTATTACTGTTATTGCTCCTGCTCATCATGGAAATAACACTACTGAAAGTTGGTCGGAGTTCCATGAAGAGCAGCTGGACCACAACTCCTATGGAAGACCTCCGCTGCCAAAGAAACGCTGTAGAGATTATGATGGTAAGTACATTTTAATTTTTTAATTGCTTCCTGCAGCTATGATTGTCCCCTTTATGAAAAGATTGAGGTAATTCACCCTTCTTTTTCTGATCTTCTCTAGTATAGTGGGGTTTTTCTATTGCACACTTCCTGATTGCAAATTTTACCATGTTACCACTTCTTACTGACTTCAGACACCTTGCTCTTTTAGTGTTTGTCTATTTTTTTACTTGCTAAGACTATTTTGTATAAATTAGAAAGAGTATATTAAAAAAATCCATTTTTACCCAGGCTTTCTGTCTTAGGTCATGTTCCAATCAAATTCTGTGTGTGGTGGTTTTGACAATGGTTGGCACCTTACTGGTCTCATCCTATTTCATTCTATCCTAACTAACAGACAGTTTTTAACTAGAAAGGTCTAGAGCTGAAACTTCCCAAGCTCATTTCTTTCTGTGTAGGTGTTTCTTAAAACTGGCTAGGTTTTCACTTATCTCTGTCTTAAGCTTTCATTTTAAATGTCTTGTGCCAAAATACACACAAGAGGCTGCTGCAGCTGGCAGTGCCTTAACTAAACTCAACCCGTCAACCTGTGAACTCAGGACAGTTGAAATCTTCCTGTAAAGTTGTTTCTGATGGATTTTGTTGTTGTTTTATTGCATACCACAATGAGAAGTTTAAGTTCTAGGCCAGTTTACATTCAGAACTCTGATTAGATTTTTTTTTTAAGTAAAAACAAAGGGAAACTGAGCTTTCAAGTGTTGGCAGAGTTGTACTGACAAAGAATAGCTTTGCCAGTGTACATCACAGCGATATGGAACAAGTGGAATTGTGAATGTGTCATTTCGTTTTGAAGTTTTCTATCTTCAGTGGCTACATGTTTCCATCATACAGTTCTTCCTATTTGCACTTGCAAATTTTCAACTTTACCCTCTGCTGAAATTCTGGTTTTGTTCAACGTTTCAATTTAATGTGCTCTATAACTCTTCTTGAAGATGAGGTAATACATACTGCTTCCCCATATCATGTTTTGAGGAAGTGAGCACTCCTCTTTCTTCCTATTTACCAGAAGGTGTTTCAGCCTTTTCCCTGTATTGCATTGACTGGTATTTTGGTGTTGTTTCTGTGAACACTGTTGCTAAACAGATAATAATAGAAGAGTCTGGGCTAGAAAGGCCCTTTAAAGTCATCTAGTCTGGCATCCCTACAGTAGGCAAGGTCATCTTCAATGAGATCTTGTTGCTCAGAGCCCACTCCAGTATGACCTTGAATGTTTCCAGGGATGGGGCATCCACCGCTTTTCTGGGCAACCTCTTCCACTGTTTAACCACCCTCATTATAATAATTTCTTTTTCTTATATTTGCTTTGAATCTACTATTTTTTAGTTTAAAACTGTGACCCCTGGTCCTATCACTTCATGTCCCACCAGAAAGTTTGAAGTATAAAGGCTGCAGTGAGTACTTAAATTTGCTGCTCTGAGCCTTCTTTTCTCCAGTCTGAACAGCTCCAACTCTCAGCCCTTCCTCATAAGAGAGGTGCTTCAGGCTTTTGGTAGTTTTTGTGGCCCTCCTCTGACCTCCTTCTATGTTTGACTTGTATGTAAAAAAAAAGTGAATGTGTATTCATTTTTATTTATGTATATTTAATATTTACAAATGCATATGTTATTTGTAAATAACAAATTTTGTTCTTATGTAACCACATTGAACTATGGCAAATGTTTATAATGTTTCCTGAAATAATTGCAAAAGAGGAAAAAAGTGAGTGAATTTGCTCATGTTGGAATTTCATAATACTAACTTCTAACTTTTAATTGGGGTTTCTCAATCCTAGCATCTGCACTTTTTGCTTAGAAACAAATTGATTTTGTTAATGTGATGACATCTAGAGTTCATTCTTTGCTTTCACCATTTGTTATAATACAGTGCAGAATTAGTTCTTTAACAATAAATTAAAACACTTTTGTCCTAGCAAGTTTCTGCAATGTCTGTGTGTGCTGACTGTTTAGAATAAAGTTAAACAATTTCATTTTCTAATCTAAGCTTCTGCTGGTATGTGGAGCTCTTAATTTACAAACTGCCACATTACACATTGAATGTCTTGTATCTACCCTGAATCGAGCTACACCTGAATACTAACATCAGTTCTTTTTGATCTTTCAGAGAAGGGTTTCTGTATGAGAGGAGACATGTGCCCTTTTGATCATGGAAGCGATCCAGTAGTGGTAGAAGATGTGAATCTTCCTGGCATTCTGCCTTTTCCAGCACAACCCCCTGTTGTCGAAGGACCACCTCCTCCTGGACTTCCTCCCCCTCCACCAATTCTCAGTCCTCCTCCTGTTAACCTTAGACCTCCAGTACCACCACCAGGCCCCTTACCACCTAGCCTTCCACCTGTAACAGGTAATTACAAAAGATTAAACCCAGGGGTTTTTTTTAGGAAAGCCTGGATCTTACTTGAATTGTATGCAGTGCAAAAAGCTGTTTTGAAGAATCCCAGCTGTATTATGTAAAGTTGAACTGTGCTCTGCTATGGCATAGCTTACCTCAAAATTATTCTGTCTGATGATAATGATTGCAGAGTTGGTTATTGTAAAATGCTCCATGCTAAATATGACTACTCTTTAATATGGAATAATATTTTCATTGTATTTAAGCAAAAGCATGACATGGCAAAATTCAGTTCCTTGAGTATTATAGGAGAAGTTGTCCAAAATTGACTACGATCAAAGTGAAAATCCTGGAAACAACTGATCCTTACTGTTTCATTCACAGTAATAGAAGTAAAGATAATTCATCACCACATCAAATTTATACCTGAAAATACCACTTGAGATTAATTTTAAAACTAAACTTGTTACTAAGAAAAAGTCTCAGCTTTGTTTACTGTTTCACTGGAAAGTACTTCAGCTGAAGCACTAAGAATTACATGAAAACTTATGTGCTTGGCTGTCATTTATAAAGTAGTTAAAGTTTCGTACTCAGCTGCCTTGTGTGGTTTAAAAGCTGTTATGTTAGTTTTATGTGATTATTCCTTTCTCTATTTTTTTCCTAACTTGGGTGTGTCCCACTTCCTAAAATTATTCAGGAGTAATTGATATTTGATATTGTTTAGAGGTTTCTTTAACTGTTTTAATTTCCTGTTGATAGTATATTTAAGAAAGATATGAATGAATGTATTTATTTCAGTTAATATAGAATGTAACTTCCTCTGGTTTGGGCAGTTCTGCCTTACATGCTATTTTCAGATCTGGTTCCCAAGTTCAGATATATCACTTTATAACTTTTCCCAAAACCTACTCTTGTCAATGATTAAACTGAAGATCAGGCTTGACTGCTTAGCTTTGAAGGAGTCACATTACCTGTTTTAAAAAAAGTCAAACCAACCAAACAAAAAAACTCCCTCAATTTTAAGAAGAGTTCCATTAGAGTTGAAGGTTTCTTCTTGATTGTTTGGAAAAATAATTTCAGTCAAGTTAGTTATTGTCATCATGGCATATTTTTGTAATATTAGAAAATACTTTTTTACTTCAAAAATAGAATTTGTTTCTTTGATCAGCTTTTATTGAGCATTTTAAAATGCTTCATTTGGTAAAGATGAATACTGGTCTAGCAATTAAATTTTACTTGTAGAAAGAAGGTGTTTGGAGAAATGTTAAATGATTCAAATGCTTTTCTGTCTAATCCAAGTTCTGAGTCATTTGCTGTTGGGGGTGGTTTCATGTGAATTTGTGGTACAGCATCAAGTCTACAGATGTGCCCTCTCAGCCCCTTTTTTCTTAAATAACCTTAAAAGCATTTCAGATCAGTTTCCTTATGAGGGGAGTGTAATGAAAGTGTAGTGGATAATAAATGAATGCAGCATTTTCCTTTGTTTTTTACAGGACCACCCCCTCCCCTTCCACCATTGCAGCCTGCTGGCATGGATGCCCCCCCAAACTCAGCAACCAGCTCAGTTCCTACTGTTGTTACCACGGGTATTCATCACCAGCCGCCTCCTGCTCCACCCTCTCTTTTTACAGCAGGTGTAGTACTGAGGCTTTGCCCACAAGGTTTGCTAAATAGAATAACATTGATTCATACTATACTGTACTTTATAGAGATTATAATGTCATAGTTTGGGAGAATAAATTTGTATCGTATAGATTGTGACAGTAAATTAACTTTCTTCTTTTCAGACTTAATTCAAGATGTAAAGTAAAATTTGCCTATAAAGTGTGAATTTTGACTGGAGAGTAATATTTTCATTGTGTTAAAGCAGAAAACTTGGCATGATGGTTTTTTATGATAGTGGTTATACAAGTCTTTTATTGTAACTCTATATTGTAATTAAATTAAATATTATATCTGAAAGCTTAAGGGTTTTAACTGCAATTTATTTTAATTAGACAATTTCTTTGTTACCAGAAACGTATGACACAGATGGCTATAATCCAGAAGCTCCAAGTATAACAAATACTTCAAGACCTATGTATAGACATAGAGTACATGCCCAAAGACCAAATTTGATAGGACTCACATCAGGTGATATGGATCTACCACCCAGAGGTATGCTCTCAAAGCTATACTTAGTTTAGCTGATTTTTTTACATTAATGCAGGTTGAGGAACTTGGCAGAGAATACTGGAAAATACAGCATTTTCCTAAAATCTTCTGGAATTAAGAGATGTTTAGTTGAATAGGAAACTATGTCTATAATTGCTTTGTGCATTTTTACAGGTAGAATGAAATCTCTTGCTAGAGTATTGCAGTTTAGCTGTAGTAACTGGTCACTTTGTATATCTTTTGTACAGAAAAATGTTAATGTTTCTGTAGTAGAATCTCAGGATGATTTTTGCTTATAGAGGAGGGAGTCATTTTTATCTGGTAGCAGTTTTATGCATGAATAATCTTAACATCACAGTTCCTGTGGTCCTGAGAAGAAGCAGCAGCACACAAAATAAGAATGGAAGAGGGATAAAACCATTTTTAATGTGGTTTTTATTTGCACTTGTATGTATTTCTATTTAATCTTACTATGTTTCTGTTGGTGTATTTTCAGTGAGGAGTCCCCCAGTGTGATTCCTGTTCTTCAGCAAAAGTGACTCCTTTCCCAGTCCATCCATAAATCTTGCTCCTAGGTGCTATTGCCCTGGAGTAATGTGCATTTCCTATCATGACCATTTTTGTGTGTGCCATCTAATAGTAGAATGGAGGTGTTAGCTGGAGTGGTGTGAGCCTCAGAGTATTGCATGGGACATTGTGAATCATTGTGAATCAGAGCACAGTCATCTCGAGGCAGATGCCTTCTGTCACACCTCTTTTGTTTTCTGTATGTGTGATGTTACTGTGACAAAATGAGTGCTATTAGCTATTTTGATCTGTCACAACATCTGTTGATAGTTAAGAAGTCTGTGACCAAGGTTTGATTCAGTCAGAACAATAATCATAGTAATTTCAAAATAAACAATTGTGCTTTTCAGTGCAAATTCAATGTGAGCAGAATATTTTTTTACAATCAAATGCACAGAAAATAAATTATAAAAAAGTAAAATCTTCTCATCTATTTACAGAAAAACCTCCTAATAAAAGTAGTATGAGAATAGTGGTAGATGCTGAATCCAGGAAAAGAACAATTGGTGCAGGGGATGGTGGAGTTCCTACAAAGAAGACTTGGTTTGACAAGTGAGTGACTGTTAACACAGTGTTGGCTTAAGAGCTGGAATTTCATTAACTGCTTTACTGAAATCTGAAACATGTATATATGTATATATTTAAATTGCAAGCAAGTGAAACTGAGTACACTGGTGGTACTAAAGTAAGTCATACTATAGTGTGAGCTGTATTTATTTGACTGTCTTCTATCAAAGGTAGTATACAGATAGATGAAGTTTCTTTGCATGATACTAAGATCTGTTCCTTGAAAGTTGGCGCAATATAAGAAACAGGGAAGCTGCAGTGTGATGGTTGTTAGAGATGACTGATTTTAGTTATGAAATGTGAATTTTATCACTGCTATTTTGATTTGAGTTGCCAGGTATGTTACTGAGAAAAAAATAGAGGGTGCAAGGTTGGAAGGGATTTTAAGAGATTGCTGGGAGTGAGGAAAGCCTTGAAGTAATAGTTATTTGAAACAGTAGTGGGAAAGTTTCATGGAATAACTAAGAAATAGTTTTTGGAAAGAAGCAATGTAAAAGTCAGGAATTACACTGACATGAGAAAATAAATATGAATTATTTCACAGATTTATGTGCTGAGGTGTGCTGAGAATATCAGTGGGGAAAATAGCAGTTGTATGGTGTGTGTGCTGTACTCTCCTTCACTCTTCTAAAATTGCATTATTTTTTAAGTCTGCAGATCTTTGTGTCTCATACACACATGCTTCTGTGTAAGCATATAGAATTTAACATTGTGTTTGCTAGTTTGCTATGGATTTCTGGCTTGATTTTTTATTTGTTGCAGGCAAAATTTTAACAGAACAAATAGTCCAGGTTTCCAGAAGAAAGTGCAGTTTGGAAATGAAAATACAAAACTTGAATTGAGAAAAGTTCCACCAGAACTTAACAACATCAGCAAACTTAATGAGCACTTCAGTAAGTTTGGAAACTTAGTCAACTTGCAGGTAAGAGTCAACAAAGAGAAAGCAATACATTTTGATGTAAAGGTAGTGGTAGTTGCTGAAAGAAGAATACCATTTTTTTTCCTGGTTCCCTGAAACCCTTAATTATTTTCCTAACTTGTTTCTTAAACAAGATCTCATTGGTTTTAATGATATTGCCATTGAAGAAGCAGAAATAAAATGTTCTAGTAATCTTTTAGATTTTTAACAAATTTGTTCCTCAGAGATAAGACTTTTAAGAGATATTGTTTAAAACATTGAAAATTGATTGCACGTGGGTTTTTCTCACACATTTTATCAAGTTTGGCTATGCTCTCATAAACACTGTATATTCAGAGATAAATTGTAAATACAGAAAACCTGCATTTCTCATCCAGAAGGCAATCCCTGTGACATAATTGCTTTCCATGGTAATGACGGTTTGTCCCTTAAAATTACTTTGTGATTTATTGGAGTCACCCAATAAGCAATTGAAGAGAGAGGAAAGCAGTGAAAGAACTAGGGCCTGACTTAGGCTGATGTTACATATATATTGCAGGCTGCATGTGTAATGTCAATATTTCATACCCAGTCTCTGAGCTACTCAGTGTGACCTTTCACTGTGCTTCATTATCAACAAGTTTCAGGTGCTACCATGCATTTTTCTAAGCCCTTTCTTGTTTGTACTGAGGGCTGGAATGAAGAAGTGCAGCAATATTTTTGTACATACCGATACAGTACAGGATAAACACTCTGTGCCTGTCTGAACACTGGAGGGATTTTAAATCTCTCTTAATTGCTATTAAATATTTCTTAAGCTTTTCTGTAGTTTACCTAAGAATATGGTGTATTAGCAGGCAATATTATTCATTAAGGCAAGTAAAACATGGATGTGTATGGAGAGACAGGTATGTATATGGAGATTGCAAGCGATGCTCTTCTTGCAGAATAAAATCTTGGCTTTGGAAGCTAAAATGATGTGTTAATGCTCAAAGGAGGGAAATCAACATGAACTTTGCTGTCTAGCTCTAATATTAGATAGGACATTTACTATCTGACCCCTGCATTTTTCATAGTAATTTTCTTTACTTTGCTGATGCTTCCTTTTGTCTTTCAAACAACTGCTCATATTTGCAAACAGAAATACTGGTTGACTGGGGGTTTTGCTTTACTTTGTTAGTTTGAGGTTTTTTAAACTATTCTTAAAGTTTATTAGCATAAACTCAAGGTTGATTTTGACACCAGGCCTTTCAAACGGGCTCATGAATGGGAAGTATTTATCTAATGACACGTATTGGGATTTGGGTGTAAATTGTGAGCTTCTAAGCCTAAAAGCTAATGATTTAATGATAATTTAGACACAAATGAGAATCCTCTGTGTGGTAAGTTTTGTTCTTCTGTTTTAAATCTTAGGTTGCATATCAGGGTGATCCAGAAGGTGCCCTTATTCAGTTTGCCACCCATGAGGAAGCAAAGAAAGCTATATCAAGTACAGAAGCAGTATTAAATAATCGTTTTATTAAAGTTTATTGGCATCGAGAAGGCAGCGCACCACAAATCCAGACTACCACACAGAAGGTAGAGGATCTAAGTCTGTTTTAGCATATTATGTAAAAAAGAATCTTCAAAACATTTTTAAGAGACTGTTTATATCAAGTAAACTAAGTCCTTTTGAAATAATGACTACTTCATGTAATTAATTTCCAAAGTCACTCTTCAGTTGTAAATTATTTGACCTGATATGCAACATTCAGCAGTTGATTAGCAAGATGAGACTGAAGTTATTTAAGGAAAGCTCTTCTGTGACTTTCCGTGTATTCTACTCTGTTATCATGTCAAGCAAGATTTGATGAAGCTCTCTGCTGAATAACGTCTATTTTGCTTTAATTAATATAGGCTTTTTGATTTTTTTTTGGTGAGGATAAGAAAGGCAGCAGAGCTATATTTCTTTTCATGAAAGATGATCTCCATTTTCTTCCATTAGACTCTGGTCTTTCCCTTCCTGTTGAGCATGCGTATTGTTGTACAAAGTAACAGAAGAATTTGGTTTACACATAGGTGTCTCTGTGTATACACACATAGATCTGAGGACTTGCAAACAGCAGTGGAAAAGAACTGCATTACAGAGACTGATTTTCTAGGAAGGTATCAGGGATGTTTTTAAGTAGGGAGGTAGTTGATGATCTCTATGATATCCAGGGATAGAATGTCTGGGAATGGATTGGAGGTGTATCACAAGAGGTCCAGAGTGGGCATGAAGCATTTCTTTGCTGAGAGAGTGGTCAGACAATGAAACCAGTTTTCTAGAGGGGTGGCTGATGGCCCCAAGCCTGTCACTCTTTTTAAGAGGTATTTGGACAGAATCCTTAACAATGTGCTTTAAACTTCTGGTCAACCCTGAACTTTTGGTCAGTCCTGACCAGACAGTTGGACTAGATGATTGTTGCAGGTCCCTTACAACTGAAATACTCTGATCTACATTTTTTTATTGAATTGCAGAGACACCTTTGGAAGTTGTCATGTTCGTAGCAGCATTGGCAACATTAAAAACAATAAAACAGCAATTACTGTTGTGAAGGGTAGATTTGTAACCTGTGTCAGGCCAAATCAGACTTGTCAGCAGTACAGCAGTGGCTGTTCTCAAGCAGAAGAGGAACCTTGGGTTTGCCATGGCTCTCTGGGTTATTGAGTTGAGTCTTCTCAGTTAGCGGCTGGTGTAACAAGTCCTTCAAAATATCTGTGTATCCTGCTCTATTGGATTTGCCATCAGTGTGGAGCAGCACATTCTGCACTTCAAAAATACGAGACAGGCTCTGTAGAAGAAATGGTCACTTAATTATATATGCTGATCTGATATGTGAATGACTTTATTTAGGGGATTCTTTCAGTTGCTGCTCTGAGTTGAGAATTCCTACTTCCTCTTGATGGTGCGTGTCATCATCATTTAGAATCAGTGACCTGATTTTCCATGGCAATCCTGCTGTACAGCATTTTAGCAGTTTTCTTTCCCTCCTTCTTTGTAAGAAACGCCCTGATTTTTATCTTCAAAATTCGGTTTTAAATGACATCTATCTCACTGTCTTCCCTGTTATTATCCTTTAGATTTTATCAGTATCTTTAATACTTTGTCTAAAGTAGTGCTGCTCAAAAAGGGTATTTATTTTCTAAGTCTGATTTTCCTCTCAGCCAGAAGAGGGCAGTGGAGTACGTCATTTGCATTCCTGTAGACATTCCCTCTTACTCAAAGGATAGCTTGGACTATGCTATCAGCTTATTTGCTGATTATGCTGTTCAGAGTATTATTGGAGTATTAACTCTATATTTCCAAACAAGCATTCAATCTATATAGGTCTTATTTGTAGTAGTCCCATAATTTTTAGTAGTGTTAACAGCTTCCAATCACACCACCTTTAGCAAGTTAACTTTGCTGGTTTGAGAATGAATTCCCCTTAGTCCTGGGGACAGTATTAGATGTTCCTGCCTCACCCAGAACAGCCATTTAGCACATGTCAGCAGACTGCATTTTGAAGTCTGTTATCAGCAACAGAAGGCACACAGTAACAAGAAAAACTTTTAACAGAAAATTAAAATTTTAAGTACAACGCTTCTATGTTCTTCTACTCCAAGATATAACATCTAACAAATTATTGAGTCAGTAAACACGTGTTTTTTGTTCATAAGTATTTCAGGAGCATGAATATTTACTTCTCTTTTTGTTGAAATTAATATTTGGTATCATATCTGTGAGTAGTATGGAAGCTTTATACTTCTTCATATACTATAAATACTTATATTTTTGTCAAGATTTCTGTTACATTAATTAATTATGGGTTAATTAATTTCACCTGTATTTATAATGGCTTCCAACCAGGTTTTGTCTATCAGGCACCAAGACAGGCTTTTGAATTTTGTTCAGTGTAAAGTCAGTTGACTTTTAAATTGTCCCTTCAGTAATATGTGGTCCAGCACAATTGCTTAACCATTGCTATTTTATCAGCAAGATTACTTTGGAAATTCTTTGCTGTAGAATTTCGAGAGAGGTGGAAGTACTTAAGTAATGATGGTGGGAGTCAAGTATAATAAATCATCAAATAAAAGGCTTCTGCCAAGAAGCAGAAAATAATATGCTTTCCACATCTGAGGCAGATAAAACAGGAAGTTCTAGGCCTAAAAGGCAGCACAAAGAGATTTAGGTTAAATATTAAAAAAACATTTTCTAATGCCAAAGTATCCTGAAGCACTTCTGCTTAGAGAGGTGACAGGACCTGTTTCATCTGAAATTTGTAAGAACGAGATAGATAGATACTGTCAGTAATGGCAAAACTGACTTTGCCCTGCAGTGGAGAGAAATGGATTAGGTGACCTTCTGAGAGCTATAAATATGACAGTAAGCTTGCTTGGAAGCATATTTTTTGGTCTTAACCATTGAATGTTTTTGTCGAAGAATAAAAAAGGAAAGGTGTTAGCTTGTCAGGGTATATCCATTGTAGATTCACAGATTATCTGCTCTCTTTTCTTATTCTTCAGTCCCATGACTGCATGTTTCTTTTTTTTCTATTTTCTCCAAGTTAAACAGAGAGGAGATGAAAAGTGTGACCTATCACTGTAAAAAGTGAGAGTCTTTGTGATACAAGTTTGTATTCTGTTTTTTCGTAACTAAATAGTTGATGGTGAAAGAGTTGTGAGAGGAATCAGAAGACCTCTTTATTACATTTTATTTTGTTCTAACAGGTAGAATTTAAGTTAAATGTATTCTATTAAATTCTATTAAATGTAAATAATAGAAATAAATCAGTTGTTTGGTCTCTTCTCTAAGTTGTAAGTGTAGAATGAATGTTATTACAACTCACGCTACACAGATATTCAGTATAACATAATAAATTTCATGAAGTGCTTGTTTATCCCGTCAGATGAATGGTAGAAGGGAAGAAGTGTAAACATAAATTCCATTGTAATTTCATTGTGTACTAACTGAATGACACGTGTAGCAGCCTTCTGTTGTTAATCTTGTGCTGTGCCTTTTGGGGGCTGGGGCGGTGTTGCAGGTGATCCAGCCCTTAGTGCAGCAGCCCACGTTGCCTGTAGTGAAGCAGTCGGTGAAGGAGCGGCTCGGCCCGGTACCTGCGAGCACTATTGAACCTGCAGAAGCACAGGGTGCCAACGCAGAAGTCGCTCAGGTTTGTATCCTAGTGAGGAATTCAGTTGCCTGTTCTTTCTGAAGTAGTGTATGAATGTACCAGTTAGTTCTGTGGTGCAAGTACACATTTACTACTTCAAAGTGCTTCTGCTTACATTGTTAGTGGTGTTTTCCTATTAAAGTTTTCCTCAGTGCAATGATATTTGGCTTTTTTACCTGAGCCTGGTACTTAATTTTTTAGTATTGTAGCTTTTTACATAGTTCAAAAAGAAAAACTGAAAGGCTTTCAGACTCTTTCAGGATTGTTGTGTTATATTGCTGGTGTCAGATTTCAAAATAAAGTGAATCTCTATCCAAAGAACTAAAAGCTAATTTTTTTCTTTATATTTGTATTTTATCTGTTAAACACCTAAAACCATTAGAGAATGAAGCTCTGTATCTAGAAGAGTTTTTAGAATTTGTTCCTCTCCCCTAATAAAAGGAAGAATGTAACCACAGTACCAGTGTGAATAATGACAGAATCTGGTGTGTTACTCCCATTAGAAATAGTCTTTAATGTTTTATTATATTTGCAACATTTCCTTATTAGCATTATGCCACTGCTTTGGTTTTACCTTTGGAAAGGAAGACCGGCACAAATCAGAACACATTTGTAATTTAAATTCAAGCAACTTTCTGCATTTGATACAGATGTAATCTGCAAATAGCAGATTACAGAGCACAAGAGCTGTAGTGTATTTAAAGGGCCTGTGCAGATAATCCTCTGCCAGATAGCATGTCTGGAACTTCTTGCAAAAAATATGTAGGATAATCTTTGATTCCAAATTGGCTTTGTATTTGTCTTACCCAATTATAGACTTATATTAACTGAAAAATCAAATATCTAAAATGAATTTTATTGTTTGAATATTTTTCTTCTACTGTTGCTTAAAAGTTATGATTTTATTAAATATTTTTTCTAAATTGCTAGTGCTTGTAGTGTACATTTGAACTATAATTATGCTTTGTTTTCTTAGAATGTGACTAAATTATCTGTGAAGGATAGACTGGGTTTTGTGTCAAAGCCAGTTACTCCAACAACTGAAAAGGTAAGAAAATGTTTCATATTCTCTCATATTTATTTTCCGTAGAATTAATTTTTTTATCAAACCCCTTGTGTCAATATTGTTTCATAACTATGAATAAAACAATTTGTGAAGGATTAGTATTAGGAAGTATAATAAGTCAAAACTCAGCAGATGGCTGAATGATTATAAGTAGGACAAAAGCTGCTATTTTGTGGATTTTGTTTAATCTATCAGGTTCCTTTTATTCAGTCATACAAAGAACTGGATATGTTTCATAATCCTGACTTGTTTAGAAGTCTACAAAAAAAATTAAAAAATAAATAGATTTTTGACATTACATATGACACTGTAGAACACAGTTCTATAAAATGTTTCTGGTCTTCTGTGACCTTTAAAAGATGATGCTGTAAACATTTACCGTTTTATTTGGTTTTACAATTTGCAGTACTTGTGAAAAGATAAAGGTGGAAATTAATCAGTATAGAAAGGACGAAGGTAAGGGGGGAAAGGTGCATCTGAATTGTGGTTATGAGCTATGTATTTTGGCCAGTGTTTCCAATTTTCAGAATACAAAGTGGTTGATGTGTTTACTATAGTAGCAAAGTTTGTAATGCATGTTTCCAGATCTATTTAGCACTTCAGGGGATAGGCTTCCCCAATGTTCTTAACATTGATTTGAGAAAACTTGTAGTAGAAACACAGAAAGTTTTACCTCGTAACAGGATTCCTCTGTCTAGGTATCTGTCTTTTCTATTGGGAGTTAGCTTGACCTGAAATAAATGAAGCATCCACTATATTTCCCCACACACATCCCCTCCCACCCCTTTTCAGTATGGCAGTTGATGGATTAAGTGGCACCTAACAGGTAAAATTCACTTACATAGAGTGATACTTAACATAGAAAGGCAACAATACTTGAAGTTGATAATATTAGTTGTCATATTAGAGAATGTGTCTTTGATTCATTTCAAGCCAAGCAGTCCTTCTAAATGCATGGATCTAGGCTTCTTGCCTGTATTTTGTTGTTAGTTTGATTAGTTCCATTCTTGGTACTCTAAATTAGTTGCAGATAAATACCTTGCTGTATATTCCTGCTCTACATTTTACATACATAGTACATGGTTACTTTATAAATAGGAAGTCTGCTTCAATCTTGCAGCTTGAATGGAAATACTTTTCCTTATTGTTTAAGAATTGAATTATCCTGAAACACTTTTCTACAAAGAGTAAATTTTATGCTAGAATGTTTTTCTGTTCTGTTGTCTTATAGCACAGATGTGATTTTGCTGAGCGGCTGTTCACTGGATGTGTTGTGAAACAGCAGTTTCCTTTGACATTTTTAGTAGGATTCTAGAACCTGATTTGACTTATTTTTACCTACTACTGCCTCTTTACAAAGAAATACCTTCCTTGTTTGTAGTCATTGTATTCTATAACCATTAGAGATAAAATTATTGACAGCTGTCAAAAAATAGAGGTGTCATGTTGTAGATGATTTTTTTTGTGCCTGATGGAGTGCACAGTTTGACAAGAACTTTACAATGAGAGAAGAGGTGGCTGTTCTTCCCAAAGAGCAGGAAGAAAAGGTGCTGAAACAGTCATTGTGAGACTTTGCAGGATCTGTATAGGGACTTATAACTTGTGGACTTGTGAAGAGATGCACGCTATTCACACTATTGCTTCTCTTGAATAGTATTAAGCGATTTAGAAGACCTTAGTGTTGCATTTGACTTGTCTGTGTTGGTGCTGTGGCTTCTTTCCTTACATCTCCTACATAAAAGAGATGAGGAGATGTAGTTCACTCTGCCCTGAAGACAGTTCAGGCCTAGAGGAATGTGTCAATATTTTTGTCTTTGCTTGATCCTCTGTTTGTTTGTCTTGTAGCCTGTCCTAAAGCTACTTTGTAATAGAAACTGTATGATTCACATATGCATACTTAAATGTTCTTTAATAGATTTATAAAAAAATCCTTCATCTTTGTAATGGCCTGCTTAGAGCATTTTGTACCACCTTCTGTAGTAGCTCATAACATGTGTTGGTTTCTTTTTGCTGTTGTTTTCTGTGCACTGTGTACTCTTGAAAACACTTTACTGTGGGAAGAAATAATATAATATCACACTGAAGTGCAAAGGGTTTATATGAACTGTTCCTGTTGTGAATTCTTCTGAGCTCTTGGTCTTTTCTTCCTTTCTGTTTCTTGTCTATCTCTTTTTTCTCCCCTTCCTGTTGGTGGGCATTTTGCTATTTTATGGAGTGCATGGTGACTAATAGAATCTGCATGCATCTTTTAATTTTCCACATAGATAGAAAGTATTTTTAAACTCCTGGAAATCATACTGATTACAGAAATTTTTCTATTTTCTAACAAGGTGGACAAGATCATATTACCTATATTATCTCAATGACTTAGCTGTGTATTTTTCAATAGTAGCATGCCAAAAACACTCTTTAAGGAACAGGCTCAGAAAACAGTTCAAATCTTCAGATATTGTGGAGAAATGCATAGTATGTTTTAGGGAGATTGTAAAGCAGTTCTCAGTGTTCTCAGTAAGTCATGGAGAAATTTCATACCTCATTACAAATGTAGGAAAGAGAACACAGGAGTCTTCCTGTGCTGTATAATGTTGAAGACTTCCTTGTTCTTGAGTTACTTCTTGCTGATTGTGCAAGCTCTACTTTGCACCAACTGCATATGAAAAGAAACTGTTGTCTCAATGTTGGGCCTTAGTCTCTAAAATTATGTTGAACTTTTGTTTGGAAAATTCATGCAGCCATGAAATACTGTATTTTAGACTTCAAAACACAAAAGCAACAGTTACTCTTGCAAAAATCTCAATCTTCTGTTTCCTTAGTTATGCTCAAATACATAATATTTATGTATTTGAAACTTGGAAGTGCATACGAAATCTCAGTGGAGAGGATTTATAAGCTGATGTTGATAGCTTACATATCTGATGTAGTGCTGCCTCTTCAGAAATTGTTTAACTTCAACAACTCCAAATATAATAGCTCCACCAAATTTTTAGATTCCATATCATCAAAGGAGACAAAAGAAAATACGCTTATATATTTTTAAGCACTCATGCGGGTTTTTTAAAAGATTGAAATTCACTGGCAAAAAAATAAAATGATTTCCTCCTATAGGTTTTATCTACTTCTACTGGCTTGACAAAAACTGTGTACAACCCTGCTGCTTTGAAGGCAGCACAGAAATCTTTGCCTGTTGTTTCCACTTCCGTGCTAGACTCTAATGAAGCACAGAAGAAAAAACAGGTAAATTAAATATGCTTCTTTTTAAAATGGACCTAGGTTGGGAACTTGTGGCCTAGAGATAGAGCACTATGTATATTCATCTCAAGAACGTAGATGAAACTTGTTGCAAGATTAAATTCACTATAATGTTTTTTCCCCCCCCTCACATATTACAAGAAAATTCAGCATTGTTTTGTTATTTTTCAGTGTATGTTCAGGCAGTGTAAGCAGGTTTAAAACTGTAGAAATTCAAAATGTGAAACACTTTTTCCTGGAATCAGAATCTACACGTTGAGGTATGAATTGTCTGTTGTGAGTGAAAGGGAGTATAGTATAGTCACTGTTCTTCTCTCTTAAACTATTCTGGAGCTGGCCTCTATTATCAGTGCATTTTGTACGTGTGACCAAAATGGTTTCTTCAAGAGAACTGAGAATTTTATGACTGCATTTTGTTGTTTCTAAGCTATAGTTCTTCTGCACCCACTTTTATTTTTACATAGTGCTAGGCTTTCTCTTTTTTATATATGTTAGAAGGGAAATGCAATAAAAATGTATTTGGACTTAATAAGTCAGTTATAGTTTAGCTTGCTTATAATTTTCAGGAGAGCACAGCAAAGCTCCTTCTTCAGGTTTATTCTTATCATTTAGAGAAACTGAATACAGGACATTGTTTGCCTTACTGTTTTTTAACCACAAATTACGAGTTACAATACTAAGGTTACATCCAAACGTAAACGTTGAAATCAGTATAATTGTTAAAGATTTTGGTCAAGTAAAATTTTGCTAAATTTCTGTAATTTATGTCTAATGTCATTTGAACTAGCAGTTTGTAGCTGCACGTGAATTTTGCCACTGGTCCAGAATTTATAGAAAGCAGTTCTGATTTTGAGATTTCATTTAATGTTTGTCCCCTAACACATGTTTTTAGAATTAGAGCCTTTACTTTTCAAGTTAAGATGCTAAATGCCTGTAAAATGGCAAAAAACTTGTAATAAAATTTTTGACTCATCATAACAGTTGTAGAGGGTTTTTTGAGAGAAGACAATGAAGTTGTGCCTAAGCGATTGGCTCCTTTTTCATGTGATCTTGTGCTCCTTCCTGCCTTCAGAGATTTCTGTTACAATATACCAGTACTTGTGGAAAAACATTATTTTGTGGGACTGACTCCCTTCTTTTCCTCCTGTCTCCCTAGCTTTTTTTCACATTCATCCCATTATCTTACCTTCCCTTTCCCTTCAGAAAAATGATTGCACACTGTATTGAAAAACAAACATTTCATGCAGCAGAATTTGTCAGTATTTGGGAAGACATACAGAAACTTGACTGCTATTTATTTTTCTATGGCTGCTGTGGATTTACAATCTTTGTATAAGATATTCCACTTGCAATTGATCTCAGTTGATCATCTTCTGCCTCTCCTCTACTACTCCATGAAATATGTTGATATCAAAGCTCTTAAGGGTTTTCTGCTGTCTAGGGCTTCTGTATCTGAGAACAAGAAGCAACAGCTTTCTTACAAGCACCATTAGCATGGCAGGGGTGGCATCTCATCCTGCTTCTCATTTGGAGTGCAGTGTTGTCACTTACTGATCCGTTTCAGTTCATTTTGATTTGCCCATTGCCTGGTCAAGGTTCTGTTGTTGGCAGATGGAGTAGCTGTACTGTTGGTTCCCAGTTAGAGTGCTCATACACAAGAGGTGCTTTTCCTTGGGTGACGCTTCATGTTTAGGGGAAAAAAAAGGGGGTTTTTTTACTTGTAAAAGTTCTGGACACCGTGTTTTAATTGATGGGCTTGATTTACAGTTGCTTTCAAAATAATTGTGCTCATGCATTTAAAACTTGCATGCTGTACCTCTTGAGGTAGTGTAATATGTTGCCTTTCAGCTTTCAGTGGAGTTATGTAAAGTGTTACTTTATATGTGAGCAATAATAAAAGTCTTCCCAGCACAGATCTAACTAAAAAAGATAATTAGATCTTTCTTTAATTTGGTGATGTGTTATATTCTAAAACATAGTTGGAATTATCAGTACCTTGCATTTCCTGTTACTATTTTTTCCCCTGTTATTGTAAGTTACTACTGTATAGTTGTCAGTCATAGTATATTATTCTGGCATTAATGCTTCAAAGTCTAGAAACTTTCTGTAATCTTTTTATGCTTCTAGGAAGCACTGCGACTTCAACAAGATGTGAGGAAAAAGAAGCAAGAAATCTTGGAGAAGCACATTGAAACACAGAAGGTAAAATACTGGTATTAAACACAGTCACCAATTCAGTTACAAAATCTCATTTCAGTTTAAAATATTTCAGGATTTGTAAGAATGAACAAAAAAAAAGTCTATAAAATAAGCATTCTCTTAGAATGGCATTATCGTAATATTTCAAGTTTATAGTTTTAATCTAACTTGTCCTATTAGTTCACTGAAATAAAACCCTATAAGCTCATTCAATTTTATGTCAAATTTAATTGATATTGCCTAATTTGGGAGCAACATGTATATGTTTGGGAGAAGGGAAAGCCTAAGTTCTGTTCAACAAGAGCGGGAGAGAATGACGTAGAAAATGATGCATGACTGCACTTAGGCTTAGGAAGAGAAAAAAAGCCAAAGTGTCATTTAAGTTGAATAAAATTTTGAAATAATTCAAGTGTTAAGTGAAGCAAATCTGTCCAAGTGAATTGGAAATATCAGATGTTCATTTGGAAATGAATCAGAGATTCAGACAAAGATTTTCATTTATACAAACTGTTAAAGGTACTATGTGTTGATTTGTAGGTCAAAGCAAAAGAAATGCAGTATTTGTTTTTTCCATTAGTTATAATTACCACTGGAAAACAAGTCTGTATTAGTAGTTGCTGCGTAAAAAGACTTTTTTTTTTTTCTGAACTGGACAGATGCTGATTTCAAAGCTGGAGAAGAATAAAGCCATGAAGTCAGAAGACAAGGCAGAAATAATGAAAACACTGGAAATTTTGACTAATAGCATTACCAAGTTAAAGGATGAATTAAAAGGTGTATCACCAGGAGGAGGGACTCCTTTAAAAAGCATGAAAACTAAAACTCAGGTACTCAAGTTTTGGTCAGCTTTTCAATAGACGAATTCACATGTTTGTTTCAGAAGAATAAAACTAAGTAGTCCCATCAGCAGTTTTTAAAACCCAAACTGGTTTAGTTTTTAGGTCCTCTTTGAAGTGAGGTTTATTATGCCTTCTTATCAAAGGAGCATAGTATAGTTAGGCAGCACAAATATCCTCTGGTCAGGCTTTATACACAAAACAAACTACTGGTATGTAATTTCCTGTGACTCTTTGTGTCACGGAAATTCGTTAATATGGTAATATTTTAAGATTAAAGATTATACTGCTCAATTTTCCTTTGATCTAGATGCCCATATTTAGATTTTACCTGTGAGAAGTACTTTTCCCTCAGCTTTTTTTAGTTCATCTCATCACCATAACATCTTGAATTTTTATTGTATGTATCTTTAGAAAAAATTCCATTAGCTT
Organism: Molothrus aeneus; assembly: GCF_037042795.1. Lineage (NCBI taxonomy): Eukaryota > Metazoa > Chordata > Aves > Passeriformes > Icteridae > Molothrus > Molothrus aeneus. The sequence goes on along the minus strand of NC_089647.1, from coordinate 69,072,437 downwards.
TGACTTTGCTTGGTAGTCTAAAAGGTTTGACATCACAAAGCTCAGATGAAGTTTTACCTTGCCATGAAGGCTCCTAAGCTTGTGCTTTGTTTGTTTTTGGAGGTGGCAACTCAGTGTAATAAGCAGTATACCTGCAAAGTTACAGCTTTTTACTGAACAATTGTTACCTTAGTACAGAATGTGAACTGTGAGCTAATAATTTACCATAACAATTTCTTAGATGCAGAAGGAGTTACTAGATACTGAACTGGATTTATACAAGAAGATGCAAGCTGGGGAGGAAGTTACTGAATTACGACGAAAATATACAGAGCTGCAGCTGGAAGTACGTTTGTGTTTCTTTTGTAGCAATTAACTTTTAATCAAATATTTTCCTTGATGTTTATTAGCTTGCATATCGTATTATGAACTCTTTTATCCAGAGTGCACTATTAAGTTGCCTGTAGATGGAGACATTTAGCAATAATGTTTTAAAAAAACACTTTATTGCAGTGGAATTGAGAAATAGTATTGTCTCTAATTGCAATTGCTGATCTGTTTAAATTCTGTAACTATTTAGATGACATGATATTTTATAGATTTGTGGGTATTAATGCTTTCTTGAGAATGTGGAGTGTTTTTAAATTGACGTTTAACAAATGACCTTGTTGCCTGAAGGTTTTTTTGTGTTTGACCCAGACAAGTTAAGAAATAGTGCCTAATCTTTTGTTCCTAAGTGTTAACATCCTTTTAATGAGATTACCAAAAAGCCTGAGATGCCAAAAGTAATGTTATTACAGTGTTGGTTTCAAGAGGAGAACTTAACAGAAGCATTCCATGTGTAAACACACAATTTTTTCTTCAAGTATTTAATTTGAAAAAAAATTGAGATGGCTGTACAAAATTCTTCATATGTGTGTCTAGTTTTGAGAAACTATGAATACTGTGAATGTTATTCTGTGTTACATTGCACTTTCTTGCAATATATTCTTGAATCACTTGATAATCTTATTTTTTTTACTGTTAAGCAGGGCTGCTGTGTCACTTAAATCGCTCTTGCCTTAGTGAAGTTTAGTCATGTCTTATGTATAACTGCACACAAATACAGTGCACATACATGTGGCCAAGTTGCATTAAATCCTTACTTTAAAACTAAGTTGTGCAGCTTTGGTAATTGTGAAAATAGTTTTGCTAATAGATCAAGCCAATTGAATAGAGATGATACAAAAGCTTATGTTAACAGTATATTTTCTGATGGTGAGTAGTACTGTCTAAGTGTACTGAAAGCTTGTATATAAATTCTGCATCTCATAAAACAAGTGAATTGTAAAATGTGACATGTATAAGTGACATGTAAAATAGGAAAAGTAGGTGCACATTTAAGATAAAGTTGCATCATAGCTGAGTGCACTATTCCTACTCCATCTCTAAGTCTGTTTGTATTTTAATTTAGGTAAAAAAGAGCTCTTTCAGGAAAGTAATATTTAAATGAATTTTCTGAAGCCTTTAGCAAATACCAGCAGAAGTAGATGGAGAAAAACAGGGTCATCAGTAATGCACACTTATGTTTCAGGGAACAGCATGAAATATATCCCTTGCCCAGATTACAAGAGGCATATGAGGTTTTTTTCCCTTGATGTTTGTTTGATTCTTCAGTATTCTTAAAAATTCTTCTAAAAACTTTTATTTACACATTGTGCTTGTGGCTTTGACTCCCACAATATTTAATGTGTTTTTTCTTTGACTCATAACCTGTTTTTCTGTTCCAGGTGACCCTGACTTTACTGAAAGAAAATCCAAGTAGTTTACAGCTTGTTTGTTGAGTCAGCATGCCCTGAATTACTCACTTAAACATTTTAAAGTGCTTAAAAAACCCCAAACAAAGAACAAAACTGAAAAAACCCAAACGCCTCAGGATTATGTTTATAAAAAACTAAAAAGCAAACTATATACTATTATAAAATTATCTGAATAATTTAATGAATAAAGCCATAAGAAAATTATCTCCTCATGGGTGGCATCACTGACATGGATTAAAGTAGTGCCATCACTGCTTGAGTTTGTAAACACTGTAGGATTTATTAAAAGTGTGATGATTTCATTTAACATTTGAGTCCTATGGCAGATGTATTTGGGTTCAAAAAGGTGTATTTTCTTCCTGTAAACATTGAAATTAGATACCTGAAAGTGGTCTTTCAAAGCTTAAAGTAACTTTTTGAAATTATTTTTTAATGACTGTCCCTGTCATTGGCCTTTTTTATAGTTCTTGAAGAGCATATGCTAGTTCTTTAGAAGGGGTACACAGGTACTGTGGAAATGGAAATTTTTGAGTACCTAGAGCCAAGTGTTCATTGGATACTTTGTCCTTGGAGGTGCTCCTTTAGAAGCCTTTGTTTTGTATCTCAAAATTCTGTGGGCAAAATAATTCTGGTCAGAATAAAGGTCCTGCCTAAACTTCAGAGACAAATGCATAAGTAAAGAGACTAATTTAGTAGTTAGACACCATATCAAGAAATTTTGATAATGAAATTTCAGTTATACAGCAGGTGTTTTTTCCTGTGAGGAGTTAATCTTCACAGATAAGGGCTCTTTTGATACTTGGTTCTTGTTTCCTATTTCTATCCTATTATTGGTCTGGTAATAATTGACCTTTAGATAATTAGCTTTTGAATGTTAGTTAAATGTTCACCTTCTGTTATTTTAAGACCTGCAAACTGTTCTTTCTGGGGCTTTCTTAGGGATGTGTTTTCAGAAAACATCAGTATATGTGTTTGTTAATTCTATCTAAACGTGTAGACTGTGAATTTTAACCTATCAATTGTTACGTGTAAACATCGTAGGCTGCCAAGCGGGGGATTCTCTCTTCGGTGCGCGGCAGAGGTGTTCACGCCAGGGGCCGGGGCGCAGCGCGCAGCAGAGGCAGAGGGATCCGGGGCCGGGGCAGAGGCAGAGGAGTTCCTGTGCACGCCGTGGTGGATCATCGGCCCAGGGCGCTGGAGATCTCCGCCTTCACTGAGAGCGACAGAGAAGATCTTCTGCCGCATTTTGCGGTATGTCATAATTGCGCTCTTTTTTTTTTCCTTTGGATAACATCTTTCCATTGAATCACTTATTTTCACCGAATTCAGTTCATCTGGAAATATTGTCTAGGAATGAATCTTTAGCATGATATGCAGAGGAAGCAGTAGGAGAAGGTAAAACAGGTAATAGACTATTGCTTCAACTAGTTATAGCTCTAATCACATAGCATTTACAAGGCTTTTTTTTTTCCTACAAAGACAAACGGCTTGTAATATTTATTTGCTCAAGACAAATTTTTTATATTTTTTTAGGTACAAAAAGATAAAATAATTGAAGGGATGGTGAGAACAAAGATTTATTGCCAAACTTTCAGTACCTGAAGTCAGTCTGTCTTTGTTGAAGTACCTTAATGGGTGCTTAATGGAAATTTTCTTCAAACATTTTCCATGCTTTTGCCCAACTTTCTGAATTTAAGAGTCAGAGTAAAAATTGTGTACATCTTGAAAAGGCATCCAAACATTTCTGTCTAATCATATACTTGAGCTTAAGAATTCAGATATTTTCCTACTTTTTTTTTTCTATTTTCAGTCTAAAAAATGATAAAATGACATACATAATTTTTAGCAAATTTTTGTTTGCAAATGTAATAGTGAACAATCAACATAAATTTATAAAACCACTTATCCTCCAATTAAAAAAAAAAAGAGTACAATAAAAGCAAATTTGTTTATTTTGTGGAATAAATGCTAAGAATATAATGTGAATCTCCATCTGTGCAACCCTCTTTATTTGTTTGGGGTTTTTTCCCCAGCATTCAGTTGCAGTGGTCCTTTCTGAAGGGAGAAGTCTAGGAGCCAGTTCGTCCACTAAATTCTACTCCAGTCAGTGTACTTAATATTTCTTGTCAGGCAGTCATGCAAGAAGCTTTAAAAAAAAAATCAAACAAGGACCTGTCTCTCTTTGTATAGGAAACTGACTATCTTTAACAAGCAAAAATGTTAATCAAAAAGAATCTTAGTAACATGAACAAAGACAAATCCATTCACAGTGTTAGTAGGATAACTGAGAAAAAAAATTATTATTCAATTTTGCAGGTTGCAAGTTTGATGTTTTAAACTTGCTTCAAATTCCATTGGAAATGCTCTGAGCTGTATTGCTGGTTTTGTGATGTGATACCACAGTCCTCTGCACATCAGCAGTGCAGTCCATCTGCACAGATGTGGTTTTTTGCTTTAATAGCTAACTCATGTTATTAAGATGCTGAAATACAGTAAAGTTTTCAAACTTTTTCTGCGGCTCCTGTAGAAATATTTCTGTGGAAGAGTTTCATAATAGACTAATGTAATCTTTTCAAGATCCCATCTTTCTAATCAGAAGAGAAATACTGAAGCAGAGAGCAGCCTGTTTCTATAATATTTTTACCTCGTACCTATAGGAATTGGGAAATCCAGAGACGAGAGCAATTTGATGGTTTAGAAGTGCAAGCATGAGTAACTGTATTCCTGGCTAGGACTAGTACTCTGGCATTTAGACTGAAGTATACACTGTTCTAGTTTTCTACTTTTTTTTTTAATGATGTTTTATTTAGGACTGCATTTTTAGGGGTGGGAGAACTATTTTACTAAACTTTTTTTGTTGTTGTTTATTTATCAAAAGCAATATGGTGAAATTGAAGATTGCCAGATAGATGACTCTTCTCTCCATGCGGTGATTACTTTTAAAACAAGAGCAGAAGCTGAAGCTGTGAGTATAGTCTTTCTTGATAATACACTGCAGCATTCAGATACTTTCTGTTTATGTTACATTTCTGTATTTGATTAAATGTAATGCTGTTAACTATTTTAAAACTATTGACACAAAAATGTAAATTAAACACAAATGTCTGAACTGTATGGAACTGAAGTACTTAAGAAATTTAATTTATAGCAAAGCGAGGTGCAGGATGTAAGAGGAAAATTAAGAGAAACACTTAGAAATTTATATTTAGATGTCTTGGTTTATCTTCATTTAATTGCCAGGTTTTTTCACCTGAAGACTTGGTACCCTCATAGTCTACCTGTAATTTTCACTGACATCCTGCAGAGTCAACCTATATATTTATTTGGGGATCAGTTTGGTTTACCTTTGTCTGAAAACCTCTGGTGCTGTAAATGGGATTTGAACTGATATTTTTTCCCCCCTTTTAGCGTATTTTTAGAAATATATGGACTTACAGAAGCATAGAGTTGCAGAAGTAACTTTTAGAAGCTAAAATCTAGAGTTGACTTAGATTATAATTTGCTATCATTACATATGGATCATTAGAACTTAATACATTTGGCTCAGCAGGCCTCCTGCCTTACTTGGTCCATGGTGTAGGCATATAATATAGGCATATTATGTGATCCTGAACAAATTAATGAACTTAGTTGTTCTACAAAAGCTTTTTTTCCTTCAAAATCCTTGTGTCACTGTTGGGATGGAGTAATCCTGAAAATAGTAGGGACTACAGAAAGAGTGGATTCATATTTGCAGTATTGCTGTATGAAAAGATTTCAGTATATTTTTATATTTTGCACAAATTTTATCTTGTGGAGTTTACCTGAACACAGTTTTCATACCTGGCCAGACTATTCTCTTTTCATCTTGAGACACCAGTGAGGTGATTGACAGAAAAAACTGCTATTTACAATGCACATTAACCACGGGGGACAATAGCTTTGAACACTCAGAGTATCATTTATGGTTAGAAATTTTGATATCCATGTGCCAAAGATGTTTTAGAAAACACAGAGTTAGTTTTGTTTGTGAAACTCTTAGCTATAGGAATGATGAGCACTAACTGTATGGAGATAGTATTTATTCTGTAAAAAAGCAGGTAAAATTAATGGTACATGGTGGATACTAACTGATAGTGGAAAGCTAGTATTGCACAGCTGTATTGTAGGAACACAGTTCAACAGTGAACAAAAGTTCTGTTCAAAGATAAAAGCTGCTGTAATTAGTATATTCATAAATTAATGGAAATAAACTTGGGATTTTAGTTCTGGTGCTTCCTGGTATTGGGTACTTCCTTTTGCAGTTTCATATTCTTTGGCATTGTAGTTTACATAAGAAATACTTTTAAGTGTGGAGAGAAAGTTCTGCTTCCCTGAAAATAAAAATAGGTCACCTAGAACAATAATCTGTTTTTGTGGACTATCCAAATAAAGTCTTTACTTCTCCCTGATGGAATATGATTCAGTGCAAGGATCAGGATCAGGATTCATGATCAGTGTTTGAGATCTCCATGTTTTAGTGAGCATTAAAACATTTAACTGTCAACTTTGTGTTTGATTAGACTTTGTGTCTAATTTCACCTTCATTTTTAAAGGAAGATTTTATGAAAACTGGATTCAATCAAATCTAGGCTGGTAATTTGGGAAGTTGTAGAAGGTAATCATTAAAAACATCTGCTGAGGCAAATTGTGAAGTAAATGCACCTAATGTTTTACCTTCTTAAATGAAAATAGACCTAGACTTTATGATCATGTATGTTCTAGCCTAGAAGGAAGAAGAAGATTCTCTGTTGTAAAACATTGCATTTTTATGTAGTAGTAATTTCTTGCAAAGATTACAAGTTATTTCTGGACCTAAATGTCACTTATAAGTACTTCTAAAAATTCCAGTTGTGTGACATTGTGATGAGACCATGGACAAAAAACTCCTGAGCTGCATTTTAATAAGCATAGAATCTTTTAAATTTATCATAAATTTATATGTACAGATTTAAAATTTATACCTGGGGACTTTAATATCACACAATTCATGTTCAGATGTCATTGAACATGTAATTGTTTCTACATTTCACATTATGCTGTACTTTCAGATTGTACTATAAATCTTTTGTGACCATGACGGTTATTTCGGAATGTTGCTAACACTGATTTATGCTCATTCATGTTACTTTAATTTGAACATACTATTTCTAAAGCAGACACTTAATGCAGCTGGTACTTAGAAAGACATGAATATCCCATAAGTTAAAAATTTTTACATTTAAATTACAACAGCTTTACAGGAAGTGGAACGTTTTCCAGTAGATTAAATTGTAATCACAAAGGGGCTTTTTTTCAGTTGTTTGGTTGTTGGGTTTTTAAAAATATGTTAAATCATTTGTAGGGATGTCTTACTTCTTCCAGTAAATTATGCATTAACAGTTTTGTGTCTGTCTTTGAAAGGTGAGGAACCCAGCAAAATAATACTTGAAAACCAGGAAGGTGTTGGTTCAGTATGTTACCCACATTATGGAATGATTTATGGTTTTCAAAGCTTATTTTCTTCTGAATGTATTTTCATCATTTTCCTCAAAGGATGTATGAATTGCATGTGCAGTGAATCAAGTTGTTTCATTTAACCTAGTAACAGTACTTCAGTATGAACATATTGCAACTTAGACTTTCTTTTGTAGTCACCTGTAACTAAGATAGTTGAACTTGTTTTAGGCTGCAATTCATGGATCTCGTTTCAAAGGACAAGAGCTGAAGTTGGCATGGAACAAGCCTGTTGCTAGTATGTCAGCTGTTGAAACAGAAGAAGCTGAACCTGATGAAGAAGAAGTAAGCTTGCTTTTTCTTTATTTTCAATTTTAATTTTTCTTTTTTAAGATGAAATAATACAACTTTTTCAAAAAGAAAATTTATCTGTGGATTCATAATTGTATTTTTTAATCTAACTCACATTTTGATATCTGAAAATAGATTTCTGTATATTTCTTGGGGTTTAGGGTGTTGGAAGTCTAGATACTTTGCTTTTGCTTGCAGAAATATTTCATTTCTTACATAACAAAAAACTTTAGAGGATATAGCTAGAAATTGGAAGGCGCGGGTTTGAACTTATATGAGATTGATTATTTTGTCCAAAACATGGGTTTGTGCCATCTGCTTTTGGCACTAATTTCTTAGAGGATCATATTTTGGACTTGAATTTTACTTTATGGATATGGCTCAGAGGATACAGGTGAAGGAGTAATTCAGAGCATTTTCTGACTTCACTGAAAGTGATCTTAAGTACCTTTGCTGAATGTTCATCTTCATCATGGTCCATAAGAGACAATAAAGCCTTTTCCAAATAATCCTAATTGAGTAATGTAGGAATAGTGGGGCAATATGTATTGATGCAATCTAACTCATTACACTCAAAATACCTATGTTTGTGAATTCGGAAAAGTAAATGTCACCTGGGTATAAAGTCAAGCAATCTTTTTCCAAATTTATTTACTGTCAGTTAACTGTATCCACATAATTGGCATAGAAAAGTTGAAGTAGAAGCACACCTTGACTTACTTGATGACAATATTTTGTCCGCATCTTTTTACTGTGGCCTTCTGGTGGATCTACCATAGAAGCAGCTTCACAGGTTTGCTTTGATGCAACCAAATTTGGTTAGTTTTCTTACATTGGTGGTGTTCATTTTCTGTTTTTTTCCCGAAGAAAGCCACTTTGTCTGCTGACTTCCTGTCTCCAAAAATGCCAATTTGTTTTTTGTGTGCCAGTTGAAGATAGGTACCTCTCACATTAGACATTTGTGCATTCCAGTTTACTGAGTGCTACTTTCCTCATGTACACAAACCTCAAGCATTGTCAGATGGTCATGAGCTGTGAGTGAACAAGAGACTATATTATGGAATCTTCAGAGCATTGTAGGTATTTTGTCACATCTCCTTCAGGGAAGTACTGCCATGGAAGATCAACAGCAGTGTGTTGATGCAAGGAGTCTCCATTTTTGAGAGGTCTCTTTTAGTAACCACTTCACTGAGACTTTTTGTGTAGTGAAGGAAGGGCATGATGGGATAGGCAATCATTTCAGCAGAGTAAAGCAAGGAATGTACAGATTCATTGGTATGTGAACTACAGAGAGATCTGTCTTTTAACTGCCTTAGCTAATTATTCTTGTGGAAAATACCTAGGAGTTGAACTTGGATCAAAACCCTTAGCTCTTCATGGGTTTTGTCTGCTCTGCTCCTTACTTAATTTGTTTTATAGCAGCAGTTGTAAGTACATAAAAAGTTTCTCTTCAATATTCCATATCTATAATGCCATGTTAGTTCAGCTGAGTACTATGCTAGAGAAGGTAGCAGGCTTAAGACTTGAATAAAAGTGAATACTTTGTATCAAAAAAAGAAAAAAGCTATATAGTTCAACTGAGTGAGATTCTTAATAACGAAATAGGTTTCCCATTCCATTATGTGAATAAGAGGAAAGTCTTTTGGACTTGAGCACTTTAGAAAATCCCTGGTGAGTAGGCAGCTAATTATAAAAGCGTCTGGTATTCCTAGATGCCTTATGTTCTACACCTGGATGCCTAACACAAAAGTTGACTCTGCTGAGTCAACAGTTGATCCCTAAGAGTATAAAGTGTAAGTAGAGATAAGCTTTTAATCATCAGGGGTTTGCAGTTGAGGGACCTCTTGAGTCAGAGATATGATGTCTTTAGTTAAAAGGCCTTGACATGTGTTTATTGTATTAATTTAGCTGGTTTCTTTAGAATCTGAGTATCATCTGTAATGTCCTATATCAAGGAATGCTAGTGTTCAACTATGTGTACCCCCATGTTCTCTCTTCACTTTCTTTAAGATACTTAATGTGCAGGGACACTGTCATAGTTCCCCTCAGTTATTTATCTCCCTGTAGTTGTTCCCCTCTATGGAAGCCTGGCTTTTTGATCATCTGTACTACCACTCAGTCTTGTGCTCTGTAGAGTTCTGCGCTGTGCACTGCCCAGGACTACTTCTCTTTGACTGTTGCAGTGTTGTATTTTAGCGCACTGAACATCCGAGAATACCGGGAAAGAATCTTAAGTCCTCAGAAAGCTTCTGTGTTTTAGTCAGGGTCAGACTATGCAGGCATACATTGATAGACAGGTAAGATGTCAACAGAGCTCCTTTTGAAACAGTGTTTTCCATATGCAAGAGTAATGAAGATAGTAGTTTCTCTCTCAGAAGACTTCATAATTTTGCAAATCAACCTTCACACCTCTTGCTGAATTTGGAAATACTGTAGCAAAAAACCTACCATTCCTTAGACACAAAGAATAAATAAGAACGCAGCAGCTATCTAACAGCTGGGCAGTTTTGCTAGGGAAAAACAGCCTTGTGTTTTATTCCTTTCTTTAGCAATAGCAGAGTGCTGTGTTAGGGGGGATCATCAAAAAATTTCCAAGATAGGTTAGTTTATATGCACCTCTGTGTCTATATGTAGATAGAAATTAAATCAACTTACATTCAATGGCTTTGAATTCTGTCAAGTTACTATGTTACAGAACAGAATTGAGAATATACTAATACAGTTTGTCTGAATTTCTCTAAATACCTGTCTCCCTGCCTAGTTTAAATTTTTATATTGATTTCAATCTTGATTAAGCTGTCAAAGTCAAAAAATCCCAGATTCAGCCTTTTTGATATTGTGGAACATGTGGATTTAAGCTCTAGGATGAAAACAGATGTAGATACTGTGAACATGCAAAAAAACATTAGTTTTCAGTATAGCATATTAAGTTTCATGGGAATATAGCAGCTTGGGCATGAATGATATGCTGAAGAATCAGAAGAGCTGTTTAAGGATGAGGTTCATGTGTCATGGTGATTTGGAAGTCTATTGAAAAAAAGTTTCATTTGCCATTTAGTAATATATCTATATAAGACATATATATCCAGTGTACTTTATTGAAAGCATTAATGTTTACCTATTCACAACCAAATTTTCTTCTGTATTAAAGCACTCTGCAAGTGCCAGAGATTTGTATTTTGCCTTTTGATTTTTAACGTTTTTTGATATAATGTTAAGATTATCACATTTTTCTCTTGAAGTTTCAGGAAGAATCTTTGGTGGATGACTCACTGCTTCAAGATGATGATGAAGAGGAAGAGGAGAATGAATCTCGTTCATGGAGAAGATGATTCAACTGATCAACGACAATGCTAGAGCTGCACCTGTGTTGCATTAGTATTACCTAATGTACTTCTGCATCTTTGTATTAAAAGGGGTTTTGTGATGAAGTTGGATTCAGATATAGATTAAAAAGCAGCTGGTCGGTTATACATTTTGAGAGATTGATGTTTGAGTTACATTTCAGTAAATGATTGCTAAAGACATCATACTAGGAACATATGCAATGTTTTTATTACATAGTTCTACAGAAAGTTACAGAATTCTTTGGGTTCTTTGTAATTTACTGAATTGGTCAAACACAAATGACCAAAAGTTGTTATAACATAGATAATTTTTGTTCTATTCCAGATACGGAATGAAAATTTGCATTTAAAATCTTTGTGAATGTTTTCAGAAATGAATAGATAACAGTACTAAACTGAAGTCTCTAAAGTTATGTATTCATAATATTGCATAGTAGTATGCTTAGGCTTTACTATGTACTAGCCTTTTGTTGGATTTGTGTACGTATTTTACCTATGGGTTTTAATGATAAAGTGTATGACTGCTTTGCATATAAGTCCTTATGACTTTAAGATGTTAAAAAAATAAAGAAATGGAATGGTCTTAAAAAAAAAAGAAAAAGAAAAAAAAAAAGCAATAACCAAAAAAGCTAAGGCAATGGTCCTTCATGATGAAAAAAAAAAAAAAAAAAAAAGAAAAAAAAGAGAAAAGACCATTCCAGATGGCAACCCCCACCCCCATGTTCACAAAAGGAGCTTGAATCACTATCACTTAAACTAAAATAATACTGAATATATGAAACCAATCTCAATCGTGTTTTATCTACATTAACACATGGTGTACTCTTCATAAAAACTTCTGGATGTTCTGAATTTGAAGTGATGCAAGTCAAACCTTAAATAGAATAATACTCTCAACAATAAGGAATTTTTTTTATATATCTTGCTCTGGGCAACTCTAGAAGAAAGTTTGATGCCACAAAAATTACATGCAGTACTGAAATATAATTTAGAAAAAATATGTGAGGAGAATTACTTAGTAGGTAATAGTCTAAACATTTGAGTACACAACTAATGCATTTTTTTATATTCTTGTGTTTTTATGATTACTTTTTTTCATTTCAAATGAAACACTTGGAAAATCCTGTGTTCACACTATAGCACATATTCACCATTCAAAAATAGGTGAAATGTTAGTGTACTCTACAGAAAGTCTTCATTGGCTTTTTCTAGCTGGTCTTTCTGGTATATGAGGTCTGAAATTGCTTCTTAGGAAGGGAAACTGCCTGCTCTTTTGCAGTGAAGGACTTCTCAGAAGGACTTGGTTTTATTTCTACTTAGTGGCATTTTACTGGACTGGTTTCAAAAGAAAATCCATGTTAAGTATTAAATTCCTGGGTTTTGTTTTTTTCTGAAGGGAGTGGGTGCGGTGTTGTTTTGATTTAGTATTTTCCCCCCATTAATTCATTAACGAGTGCATCATAAAACCACTGTCTTACTTATCAAATAGATGGATATGAACCTGTACCACCATTCACTTAAGTGTTGGACTCGATGATACTTGTGAATCCCTTCCAACTTGGAATATTCTGTGATTTTGTGGTAGTACTTCAGTTAAGTGTTTTCTTTAGTCCATGTTTTTGTCTTTTGCTGGAAAGAGGGGGAGAACGGGTATAAGTCATGTCCCTGTTTTGTTTTTTTTTCAATTCCAAAGTAGGAATGGAGGAAAGTAGAAGTAGTAGCATTCTAGAGAGAAGAGCTCCAGCTGTAGAATTTTTGTTTGTGCTTTTCAGTTATTTGAAGGGATTTCAAGAACTGGATCCTGTTTTGTTTTTTTGTTTTTTTTTTTTTGAGCTTTTTGTTTGATTTTCCCCTCTGTCCTGATGTGTATGCATATCTTGTTGCAAAAAACATGCACTTAAATTTTTGTACAGTCCTAGTTTCACATTGAAATGTCACAATTGACTGCCGTGCTTGTTACACTAAGTTCTAAATTTTGCCATAAGGAATTGTATTTGGGATATTGATTTCCTTTTACACTGAATTTCAGGCAAAATAAAATATTTTAAGAACCTTTTTATCCAGTGCTCAATGAGCTGTTCTAATTCACTGAATTAAGTGCAAGTTTTCCTACTTATTTAATTAATTTAGTATATTTGAAGGGTGCCAAATTGACAATCCATGATGTGGAGATTTTTTTGTGTGTTGTCTTACAGAACAGGTACAGCACTGTAAAACACTGTCCACGCTCCATAAAGTGTTTGTGTGGCATGCTTTGCTGTTCAAACCTCCCTTTTCACTACAGTCACTCAACACAAGCTACCGCCAACTATAAGTGTATTTATTATACAGGTGCTTCTTACAAATCATCTGAAATTGCTGTATTATATAATTCGAAAACTTGGGTTCCAAGTTTGCCTGCTTGTTTTGAATTCAACCTGGTAATGCATATCCATCCAAGATTCATTTCATTGAAACTTTGCACCCTGCAAAGGAGGAAACCTTTTAAAATTCTTTTTATCACCTTCCTTCTGCAAACTTTCTACTGGTGTGTATTTTGTTCCCTGTTGTTACCTTGTGACATTCTGAATGGTTGAAAAACACCTAGATCAGAATGGCTTGGTTTATTCTCATTTTAAAACCAACTCCAGTCAAAAACCAATCTGTGGCTGTGTGTCATTCAGTATAAGAAAACAGTGTCCCAGTTACAGTCTGAATGGATTCTATACAGATTTCTGTCATTGTCAAATTATTTTCTTCATTTGATTTCTTGTTGGCTTGCTCTGTCTTCCTGCTCTTCTCTCCATCTTTTTGCTGCTACCTTAGCCAATGCTTGTCACTTCAGTTCAGTCAGATCCTTATTAACATAGCTTACAGTGAAATCTTTTGTCACCTGGAGCAGCATCCTTGTTTCAGTCAACAAACCAAACATCCTGCTGGCTTGGTTTTCCTCAATACAGCTTTTCAAAATTTCCATGGAATAAAAGGTAACATTTAAGAAGGTATGTTATTTTCCACTTGGATGCTAAAGGACTTGGAGTAAGATGTGAGCTGACATGCAGTTTAGTGGCAATATTGTTTAAAACTAGATTTGGTTGAACTACAAAACATTTGAAGTAAAGAGAATTAGTAATTCAGACTATATTACAATCTCTACAAAACAGTAGATTAACAAGAATAAATCTTTGAAACAATGTTTATGGCCAGAACTGTTCATATTTTTCCTTCTCTTAAGACCAGTCATACACTACAGTTATACAAACACACGAAGTAATATAAAGGGGTAGAGACCTTCAATGAAACACTTCATTGACTAAGTCAAATTTGTTTTTAATTTTATGTTGCAACTAATGAAGAAATAGATTTAATCCTGTATTACTTATCTTTTATTACAACAAAGACAGTAAGTTACAATGAAAAAATTTAAATTTAGAGCAACCGGAACAAATAACAGAAATTTGAGGGGTTTCTAGGAAAACAAGTGAAATTTGAAAAAAATTTTATTATTCATCACAGTGTTCTGACTGGAGCTGTATCTTACTGTATTGGTGTTACAACACTTGATTACTTTCAAATGAACTTGTTAAGTCAGACAAAGTTCTTGATCAAGATAAAAGAAGAAAGCTTCATCTTTCTCTAATGAGCCAATATAGCTGTAAACTTATCCTTGGGGAAGATGAACCTTTAGTTTTTGTGGACTCTGTAAAGAGGTCAATGTAAACCTTTTTAAATGCACTAGTGTGCTTGTTACACAGGTTTCTAAATACTGCAGTCTTATAAGTTTTTTTTATTTAAATATGCCTCCGCATATTTTTACTCTGAGGACATCAAAAATACAACAAAAATAGACTTCTGTGATTTCAATCTTTATTTGAATTCTGTTGAGATCTAGTAGGAACTCTAATGAGAAGGATTTCAAGAACATACCACCTATACCACCCATACAATCTATTTTTCCTAACATAATTATTTTTAAAATCCTTCTATATGTGTTAATGCTAAAACTTAATGATTGTTCTTTGTTCTTGGTTTGAGTGAAGATTAACATCTTTTTCTTCTTCTTGCAGTAAGCTTGTAATCAATCCTGAGACCACTTGATGTCTTTGAAAATCATCTCATCTGACCCTGTGGTATAGTGTAGTAATTTTGATATTATAGTTTTAATTCTTGAATTCCAATATTATTCTTGCTTTGTTAGCAGAACAGATTAATTCAGTTTCTCACCTCTCTCTGCCAAAGACTGGAATACCACATTTAGCAAATCTGTCTGGTCTAGTTGATGAACTGGGTTTTAGTATTTTCTTATCAGCAAATAAAAAAGTTTGAGACATATACTCTTCAAAATTCATTTTTCTGAAAAACATCTACAGTAGACCCATTTGTTTAATTTTGACCTCTGGGAAACAGAGAGGGTAGAATAGCCTTTTTACTCTTTTACACGATTTTATTTTTTCTGTGTTGCAGATGTACATAAATTTTTTGGTAGTAATTTGATGGGTAAAAATTTTCTTTAAAAAGTCAGATCTTCTGATACCATCTAATGTACACTCTTTATCTGCAAAGAAAAGGGAGAAAAGTACTTTCTCTCCCAGGAGAAAGTAATCTGACAAGCTCAGAAGATTACTAGAAATCAGAAATGTTGTTTACAGGCCTGAAAACTTCAACAGTGCAGATGTTCTTTTCCTAGTTGCTGAAGAATGGCTTCTGTTTCTTAAACCTAGTTTAAAAGGAACAGAAACACTAGCTTCTCAAAAATGTTTTTGTGATAGTCTACAGCCAGGATATGTCCCAGCTCCAAGACCTATGAGCTCTTCTCTAAGCAATAATTTGCTCTCTAGGGAAATGACAAAAGTTTTTTAGCTTTTAAAGGTCATAATTTATTCTTTGTCTTGCACAAAATTTTGTGTAATAAAGATATTTGAGCCAAAAGAGAAAAAAAGACTTCACAAAAATGTGTGTTGATCTATGCAGGTAAGAATCTCTATCCTTTTGCTAAAGTCAGTTGCATGTTGCTAGTGCTTGTGTAGTGTAGCTGAGATCTACTGAGGCACAGAAATGCCTTTAGGGTAAAACCCTTCATTTTTATAGAGCTTCGTTTTTATAGAGCTTCTGAGTTCTGCAGAGCTCTGCTATATAGAAGCCAAGATAAATGTCCTTTCCATTAAAGTACCTGGTTTTACATGAAGCAATGTTCTTCCTCTCATTTGCAAACTGTCCTTTTTCTGCTTAAAAAAAAAAACCAAAAAGATAAAAACCCCAAAAAATCAAAATCACTTCTGATTTCGTGTGTGGGTTTTTTGGTTTTTTGGATTTTTTTCTCGAGGTAAAGCCTTGTATTTTCTCTTTCAGCTGCTAGAGGGCACTATGGCTACACAAGTGAAACAAAAGCTGGGAAGTGCTCCCATTTTAACACTTCAGTGATATTTTTCCAGTTTCAGTTCTCATGCTAATATTTGCATTTCTTGCAAAAACCTGTATACATCTCTACTATGTCAGCAGAAATCCTATGTGTGTGAACTGAAACAAAGTATCTCTCTGGATTTAGGTACCAATGATAAAACATGACTCCAGGTGTTTAAATCTGAATAAAGCAGAAGAATGTTTCTGTGTTGCAAAAGGCATGTATCTGTTGCCTTTTCTGCTCTGGGAATTGAATTAGGTTTGATAGACTACACTTGAACTTATAGAAAACTTTGAGTAGCTTCATCCTGTTTGTCAAACCTTTTTGTAAGAATTAATCTTTTAAACATGTGTTTGTGCTCTGGCATAGGGAAAGCTAAAACTTATTGCTGGAAAGTGGAGGTGGACAGAAATGGCACACAACATTGAGTTTTCATACAAACTACAAAAGAAATCACCAGCTTAACATAGTTTGAATAAACTCCACCCCTGTAGCCAGTTATATTTGCTTTATGGTAGACTCAAATACATCAAATAATTACTACTGTAGCTCCTCCAACTGGTGCACTGTAATTACACAAAACAAGTTTTCAGCTATGATGTGGAATACTTGCTGATCCTTCTACACCCATTCACTGTCTCCTGCAGTCTTGCCTAGGTGCACCAGGAAGCTGCTGGTAGTCCATGCATTGGAACACTGAGTGTGCAGTGGAGCACTTGGAGCTCAGAGTGCAATGCCCATGCACACAAATCTTATATAGGCCAACACCATGCAGGACATGTATGTAACTCATTCTGTGTTGTTTTCTATTCCCTTTCAGTCATTAGTGCAATGTCAAAAATGCTGAGGCACCACAGATTTTTTTACAGTCCTCCTAACTCACAAAATCAGCTATGTGGAGATTATTATATTCTCTCCTTTTTTCTTGAAAGGGGCCGCTGTATCAGCACCTGTGGATTAACATCACAAAATGCTGCAAGACTTCCAAGGAGTCAGTGTTTTTGCATTCACCTAAAGAAGGAAACCTTACTTACCAGAAGTGATTGTGAGAAGAGGAATTCCGGTTGTAAAAATTACTTGGTTTTATTTATTATGAATATTTCTTTGCTTTCTGATCTGATAGATTATTAACATTTATCCGCTGCTGCTCTGAGAGAGATATTAGGTAATGTTTAAAATCATACATCCCCTGTGTGATCTTTCTACCCATTAAATAGAAAATCAAAGAGTATTTTTAATATGGTTTTAAATTATATTTTTCTACCTGCTTTCTCTGTGATAATAATTTACCTTAGAAAACTTTTATTGTTTAGGATTTGGAATTCTTTGTTCCCAGAAGCAACATCCTGTGTATTGTGTATTTAGATGTATTAATGTGATGTAGCCAAATTTATCTGTGAGAGTATTCTGTTTCTGAAAATGTGAGATTAAAGAGCAAAAAGCAATAGCTGTAGCCTTTATGGTGGAATAAGCAAAGTGCTGGTCAGCAGACTTGGTGCCTGACCTGAATTACAAAATAAGTTTTCTATTAGAAGTAATGTAAGGATGTTGGCAGTACAACAGAATGATATAGAGCACTTTTTCCTGTCAATATATAATGAAAAATAAGGAATGTAAGTCATATTAGATCTTGTTAAGTTTCAATAGGTTATTTCTCTCTGTACATGCAGTTTTGTACTGGTGAATTCTCACAATATTATTTGCATGTCTTCACTAAATTTATGTTCTAATAACTAGAATATTCAAATAATTTAAAATATATTTATTTCTTCAGTTTCTGTGTTGAGCTGTCTCCAAACATCCTTTCAAGTGAATTTAAAGTAAGTACTATTTCTTTTCGATCCTTGTTTTCTGTAATCCTTTCTCTACTAAAAAGGACTGAGGTCTTTGAGTGTCTGAGCAAAGACCTGAGATTTTTGCTCTTTACTGGCTCTTCTCTGCAACTCTACCTTATATTGAATTTTTTGAAGACAGTTTACCAGGAAAACACAGAATAAATGGAGAGTAGGTTACAGAAATTTGAATCTGAAATAATATAAGATTAACCAGGAGAATTCAGTACACTACCATTTTTAAGATGGCAGTATATCATGCTACAATACTATCTGTAGATAAGCTTTTGTTAAACTTTTAAAGTAATTTGAGTAGGTAATTACTAGTGTGTTAGTAGTCTAAGGCAAGATTGATGGCACCTTGATTGGCTGTAGCAGTTACTAAAGTTCACATTTTATGACCTCCTTAAAAATATTAATTTAGAAGCTTATGAATTACTCTCTGGAGTCACCCTGAATTAACAAATACTGAGCTAGTTTTTAGCATTTGAATCTTTCTGTGAAATAATTTCTGCCCACTGTTGAACTTTGTAGTGTTTTTCAAGAATTAATTTTCTATGTAAAGCAGTATTAACTTTTTGATGGCCAGGATTAAGTTGTGAAAAATGTTCTCATAAATAGTCTTGTTCTGCGCCAGGATCAGAGAGGACCATGGCTGATCTCTCCTGCCCATGCTCTGTGCTTGACACAGCAGGTTACTTAAGTGATAATGTAGCAATTTAAAATGGGACAGTACAAATTAATTACCTTCCAAGTCTATCTAATGACTGAAAAGATGTTACTGGTGGGGGGTGCTGGGACAGGAGTGAGGAGGTGATATCAGTAGACCTCTTCATCCCATGATTCTGTTTCAAGCCATGCTACATTCACTGGAAAAACCCACACCACTGTGCTCTTCTTGGTTGTGTGTGTTTGGCTTCAACTCTTGGTTTGTCTCTTCTCTTCCCCTGATTTACAGGAGCCAGAACAAAACATTTAATAAAACCTCTAGTGAGCAGAATGTGGAAGCTGAAGTGCTTCCACAGAAGATCAGAAGAGCAGTTGAGAACAGAAGACTTGAACTTTGCACAGGACTCAGGACAAGCACAGAACATGCTGTGCATCAGCCGTGACCCACTAAATTGAAAGCTGCATAGCCCTGCAATTGAGCTGACTCTCTGGACCCATTTGGTTCTTCATAGCCTTACAAACTGGGACTTTTTTGTAGGAGCTCTGACTCCTTTTGGCACATCCTTCAGTGATTCTGATGTGGGGAAGGCAGTCTCAGATCAGTCAATGATCACCTCCAAAAGAGATGTGAGAAACCTTGATTTTTGTCTGATTTTTAGGACCTTCATTTAGCTATTTGAGTATGGTAGCTTTGTGTAAAAGGCTGTGTGGCTCTATGTTAGTGCTAATCCAGCAGCAGCAGTGTTTCCTCCTCTACTCACCATAGTGCAGCAGAACCAATGTGCTTGCACTTGCACTTCCTAGAACTCAGCTTTGCCAGCTGGGTGGAGCAGCCTTGAGGCTAGGTTGGAGCAGGAAGAGATCATTTTCTCGAATGGATCTGTGTAGAAAAGCTAAGTGATTGGGAGGGAACAAAGGCAATTCTGACAGCAATTAGGGGACCTTAGTCAGGGAACCTAGAAGGTGAGAAGAAAACTAATTGTAGGCCTGTACCATGCACTGTAGGACTTGAAATTAGGTTAGATGGTAGAAAGGCTGGCTTTGTTTAAGTTTGTTGGGTGTTGATGAAATAAACTACCAATATTAAAATTCTAGAAGGAGGTGCTTATCGCCAGCAGGGGGGCTATTTACAGACCACAAACGGGATGGGACTGCTGTGGAACATGCCTTGAGCTGTTTTATTTTTCAGCATCAGTCTCATTACATGATTATGACAATGGCAAGATGCCAGCAGCTCACATTCTAGGCAGCAGACAAAGAACTTAATGCTACAACTTACTTTATAAGTTTCTTAACCAATCACACAAAGCAAAAGCATATTGACAGTAGTTCTAGCCAATCACCATAAGCACACGTACCTTTGGTTAAACAATGCTTGCTTATTTCGAATACAATACCTACTTGTAAGCCTTAAAACACAACGCACAGAGCTCCATTATTAAATTTTAACCTTCCTAATATCTTGCTAGATAAACTTTTCTGTAGCTTAGAGAGCTATTCTAGACAAGCGTTAATACACAGATCATTGTTCTATTTGTCCTTGCTTTTCTACAGTTAAAATAATTTTTTTGCTGACCTATCTCATGGCTGCTGCTTAGCTTTAATTGCAGTTCTGCTGTCTTTGGGGCCTGTGTTTTGCAGCTTTCTTAAAACCCTCTAATTTTGTGATTTCCCACAGTGCTGAGGCAGATGGAAGCTGAGGTTTCAAGTTCTTGGCCAAAGAATTGTTTACTGCAGGTTTCCTTTCCTGCAATCTACCCTCTCTCTGCCAGACCTGTGGGTAGCCTAGTTTGTTGCAGACAAGCCATGCTATGAAAGATTTGGCAAATACTGCTAAATCCGGACAATAGAGCCAGGAAATACTGATTCTGACTAGTACTTTCAAAGAAGCTTTCATTTGGCACTTTAGAGTATCATCCAAGATTCCTAGAAGTAAAGAGAAGCCTCACTTTAGTGATTACCTCTGCATGGCAGAGTGATTGCAGAATTTAGTGTTCCTTGTTATGAGTCCCTGTGGAGTATGTTGTGTCAACAGTCAGTTACTCTTTTGAAAGACTACTTATCCAGTCAATGGGTGTTTGTGTGTTCAAACCTGTTCATCCAAGTTAGGTAGGATAACATCAACAAGTCAGTTAATGGAACTTTCCTGTTTGTTAAGCTGTTTAACTTGTTGGCTGAGTGAACAAATGGTACGATGTTGAGTTATTGTCATGGAACAAGGGAATCCTCTTTCATTATCCTGGCTGCAGAGTAAGATGAAAGGTACTGGTCTAAGCTCTTGTGGTTACATTAACAGAAACTTGTCAATTCAGCCTTCAAAGTGGACACTCTTGCAGTGCAAAGAATTTCAGTACCTAACTCCTTTCAGATATCTCTCCAGTTGCACAAAGAACAAATGGTCTTGTCATGACCATCTTTCTCTGAACTGCTTTGTA
Organism: Molothrus aeneus; assembly: GCF_037042795.1. Classification (NCBI taxonomy): domain Eukaryota; kingdom Metazoa; phylum Chordata; class Aves; order Passeriformes; family Icteridae; genus Molothrus; species Molothrus aeneus. The sequence goes on along the minus strand of NC_089647.1, from coordinate 69,051,191 downwards.
ACTGTTCTGAACCTTAAAACTGTTAGGAGCCATCCCTAGAGTACTGTCTTATCTGAGAGAGGTTGTGTGTGCTGTGAAATCTGCTTTCTAAAATCAGATAATCAAAACCATTCAAAATTAAAATATTTATGTGAAAGGAAAGGTAGACTGTAATTTTCAGTCATAATCGGAGTCCAAAACCACAATGAAAAGTAATTATCTGCTTTTATCTCCATGGATCCACATTCAAATCTCTAAAATATCCCCAAATACTGTATATACTATTACTTGCAAAAGTACACATTGGCTTTTGAAGAACTCAGTATTTTGTTTGTTTTCCTCCAAATGTCTGAAAAAAGAATGAATAGTCTTCTCTAACCACTCTGTTTAGTATTGGTTAGTGGTTATGGGAACAATGTATTAGGAATCCTCTGCATGAATTTTAAATGGTATTTTAGATTGATGTGGGACTTTCTGAATTTTTCTTCCACCCCAACAACCACATGAATGGTGAGAAAAGCCCATGAATATACTTGCAACACCAACTTCTGCCTATAGTAGCTTGCCTAAAGATCTTGCAAGGTGGTAGACTGTGGTGGCTTCCAAATAATTTCATGTCATGGAATAATGCTGTGGTTTAGTTGCTGCATATCCAGCACTATCACATTTCAGTATGTTTTCATAGCTTTTGCTTTTAGTAGAACTCACTAGAGACATAGGTTATTTCAGTGTCTTGTTCCCTGTCGGAATGCTGGTACTCAGCCTCCTGGTCTACATAAATACTAGTAAATTAAACATGGCTGGGACCATTCTCTGACACTGAGGCCAACTGGCATGGAACAAGCCTCACACACACTATTAGGTTTCAAAACAGGACAACCATATCCATGTTCTCTGCTAGAAAAGGTCTGACTTGGGATAGCTAATCTGGGTCTCTGAGGTGCTATGGCCTAATAACATAATAGATGTGGATCCCACAACAGGGTTCTGGTGCCTATGATGTATGCTGGACCTATTTGTTTCACTAAATATGTCAAGATTCAGATGTGTGATTCAGTTGCAAGGCTTAGTCTAACAGTAGGTAATATGATTTGTTTCCACTGGTAGATGAAGGAGCCTTAAGGAAAATCTGTTATTTTCAAAAGCAGTGACAATTTTTAACAATGTTCTTCAAGGAATCCATCCTCTCCAGAGATAAATGTCACTAACTGAAACAGGGAATGGGTACTAAAAAAATAAAAATCCTAGTAATGTAGCTAATGGACAAATGCAATTAACAATTAAAATTTTGTAGACCATAACTACTGGATTTAATGGAAGGTATAAAATGGTGGTCTTGTGAGATACAAAATTAGAAAAAACCTTATTAAAGAAAATTAATAATAATCTTCAAGCTGAAATTCATGTAGGTGATTTTATTCAAACTTTCCTGTCATTAGTAAGGTTTGAAGGTCTCTTGAACAATCTCTGAGTATTACCAACAGCCTTGAAAATTAACCTAATAATAATGCAGTGGTGTAGTCAAAGGGGCAAGCTGCAATACTTTTCTGGCACACCTTCCTCTAGAATTTCAGTTTCCTATATACTGGCAGAGGGGGAGCTCTACACAGATAATTCTTCCTTTAGCCCTTCATGTGTAAGTATGCTTTTGGCACAATACATCACCTTAAGTATTATACCTTCTGCAGTAGGATGGAATTCTCTGACCTGATAATTTCTGCTGCCAAATTACTTGCAAGTACATTGTAAAAATATTTTCTGTGTCTATGCATGTATTTCATCAGCCATGCTCCCATCTGTCAAAGTAGATTGAATTATTTAATTGCCTAATCAGCTTTCCAAGTCTCCCATGCAAGCACAAAAACATCACTGTGAGTTGTAGAGTTACAAGGTTGGTGTATAAGCAATTATTAGAGATACCTATTAGAGTTTTCCCAAGTTCCTTATTGTGGTAGGCAACAAGCATGTTGGATTTAGCTAGATTATAAGTATGGTTATTTACTAGCAGAAGCTGATGTTTTTATCTCCTCTATTTTTACATTTGAGAATAAAATGCAATTTATATTCTGGGCATCATCCTGTGGAAGTTCTAAATCACTTCATGAGGCTTTCAGCCTAGGTTATGTCATTTATCCATCAGCGTTCAGTCCATTTAATCCAGACCTCTCAGCTGTACAGACCCAGCTCCTGTTGTGAGTGATCGGCCTGCTTGAGTGCTCCCAGCTTCTCCTGTCACATCACATTTGCATAAAAGAGGACGGATAACCAAATTTGAGCACACAAATGAAAATGCTAAGCGCTGAACCTGTCACAGTTGTTGTTCAACTAATTGTGAAAAATTTGATTTGCTGGCTTTTCACTGTTTATCATGTGGACCCCCTTCTCAAATTTGCCTTGGCTTCTGCTTCTGTACATGTAGCTTTTAAACTCTCTACACAAGCAGCCCACCCTGGGGATTACTTACCTCTCCTACCAGCTTTTAATGTTGGCTCATCTCCTTGACTAAATTAGGCCACCATGGCAAACAAACACATAATTAAAAACCTGGGAAAGACAACTGCAGTTGCACTTCTTAAATTGATTTTGCAGTCTATTACTGGTATATGCCTTTGCATTTTGCCATTTTTATCTTGTCGTTCTGTAAACCTGGAAAATGTCTTTTCTTTTGATTGTATGGAGGAGGGACATATATTATTTCAAAATGAAAGCTAATATTTTCTCCTGAAATTGAAATAGTAAAAAACCCCACAATCTTATTTCTGGGTACTTTATGGCAGCTTATTACAGAGGTTCTGTATTCATTTGAAATTAAGACTCATTTTTGAACTCCCATTGAAAGATCATGGATGAAGTATTGTTCAAATTATTATGATTTTTCAAAATTCTGGGGTTTGACTTTGCTTTCCAAATGTACTTACAACTGCTGTTGTATTTCTAATTCAGAATACTTTCTCTTTATTTAGCTGTAAGCGCTTCTTATGATTTATACCAAGAGATCACCAATTAAAACAGTTGAATATCATGTTGCTTTTTTGTGAGGGGAGAGCCAAACAATTCTCCATTAAAAAACCAGAATCATCTACAAAACCAAATCATCCATCCCTTTGGTACTGTCATTGGTTGGTTGTACTCTGAATGCCCATAACTGTCATCATTTAAGAAGGTGGATGATAACATGGGCATAGTGAATATAAATCTATCAGGACCATTGAAGGCTTCTAAAAACAACTTAGTAAGAAAAACTGGTATTTAGATGTATAACAAAAATCTATCTTTTTCTAGAAGTTCTAAAATATCAAAATAATTGTTTTCAATTGAAAAAAATATTTATCAGCAGCTATGGCTGAAATACTGTTGAAGAAAATAAAATTCAAATTATTTTGCTTAAAATCCTTTTTATTTTCATTTTATTGTGACTGTGAAAGGGTAGGAGTCCCTATAGTGTCTTTCATGTCAAGTGAATTTCACTGAAAACAGTTGTAGTAGTAGGATGTAATCTATAACTGATCAAGGATATATCTTAAAACTGTAAGATATTCCCAACTGTTTCTCTGGTAAGTTTGTACCTAAACTGACTTTCATCCAGGTTATCTGTAGTTAAGTGTCGTTTGTTTTAAATGGCTTTTCTCCCTTCCTGATGTTTACTTCCTTGATATGTTCATCCAAAGCTGTCACATTGTCGCAGCCTTCATTTCACAAGGCTAAATGGACTGAACTCTTAAAGACCTTTGGCAAGGCTCGGTGTATTTAACTGCAGCAATATCAGATTGTAGCATTCACAAATCAGTGTGTTGGAGAACACTATCCCTCTCCTCATTTTTGAGACTGAATTCTATTGTAATTAAAAATGTACCTGCAGAAATTACTTGTGCTGTACTCTGTGCTCCTACATTTGGCGTGTGATCACTGGAATACTATCAGTTTCCTTTTCTCATCCTTCCTCCACATCATTCTACTTTATCCCCTTCCTTGTTAACAGCTTTTTACAGTTGACCTCCTTTCCTGCCCTTTTTCTCGTTTGCCAATGAGTTACACTAAATGCATAAATCATATTTGCAAAATAAAATTTTTGGAAAAGAGGGATACAGATGTTTGGAAGAGGCTATTTATTAGCATATCAAACCCACAGCATCTAACTCAGAAACAGCAAAAATTCAAGCAATTAATTTAAGTTAATTAACAAAAAACTTCATTCTGTACTTGAAAAACTGCAGCTATGCTGCCAACAGGTTTGATTCTGAAAATCAATGAAGTAGCAGCTCCTGGTCCAGAACAAAAAGATCGCTGGCAAATTTCCAGAATGTTGTTGCATCTTTTAAGTTACTCTGAGTAACCTTCAACAAGATATTCCAGAGTGAGCCTAATATTCCCTCCCAGATTCCTCCCATTTACAAAATACATTCCAATAGCTGAAATATCATGAGATATCTTTGCGACCAAAGAGGCAGAAGAAAATTTATCTACTCAAGGGAATAGGTTGTGTTTTTAAAGTAAATTTTCTTCATACAAAGAGAAGAATAAAAAATTTTGTTCCCCTATTCCTCAGCAGCAGGGCTAAGGTTTATTGCTAAACTGTTATCTCATCTTACCATGCAATGACTTGATCTGAAAATCCCATAGATATGTTAAACCTGGTAGAACTGAATTAAGTATAAAACCTATGCATAGGGATAAGATTCCTTTCTCAGTTTTTAACCAGAAAATAACACAAAATATGTCTTGCTTTGTTTCCGATGGAACTTCTTGAGGCATGGAAATTTTATTGCTAAATCCTGGAATTTTTGTGTTCATTAAAAAAAATAATCCTCATCCCTTGTTTTACGTCCTCTGCCTTTCTCTGAACTTAGTTATGTGTTTTATTATATTTATTCTGAAGTAGTGTGAGAAACAGAGAATGGAAGGGAGCAAATGAAACAGCCAGAAAACAAAATATCACCTCTGAGGGTGAGTTTTACAGTCAAAATACCTATGACAGTAGGGCTTAAAGGCAGTTTCTGAAAAGGGAAATTAGGTTCTGAACTTCCTTCATTATGTTAATCTGTCTCCTAAGTAAATGGGAGTATGCAGGTCTTCGAACTTGGTTCTTGGTGTATATGTCTGATTTATCATTTCAGAAACTAATTTACAGATTTTCTTTAAGTTCTATATCCATCAATATCCTTATCCATAAAATGTTTTGCTAGGCAAGTGAGAGAAATGTGAAAGAGTGAGGGAAATAAATGTGTTTAAAATTTTGAACAAGTACTAGTGAAAGATGTTTTGCCATATTCCCTCAGCTGTAATAAAATCTGCACTTTTCATTTATCCTTCTGCTAGATATCTATTGATACTTGATTAAAAACAGTCTTCCCTGCTTCTCTAAGTACCTTTGTGTAATTCATGGGTATTTTCTCATTTTCCCAGGTCTGCTTGGGTAAATAAAGGTTTCTCCTTGGCTCAGTCTCTTAGGTTGGATGTTAGAATAAACAGACTTCCATTAACTTGCTTTTTGTTTTGCTTTAGATTGCAAGTAACTTCATCAGCATGTAAGAGAGACAACTGGTCCATCTTTCTGTATATATTTTATTATACAAGGATGATCTCCTTCCCCTGAGCTCAGCTCTTGACCATAGCTAAATGCAAAAGAATAAGCACAGACAGACATGATTAGCAGGTTACACATCTCTGTGGTCTGGGGCACATACAAGGAAAGACATATATTAAATTGCCTGTTATTTTTATATAAAAAAGTAAACTTATTTACCCTATGGGTAAAATGTGTGTTGACCTACTGCATTACAGAATAAGCACGAACAAGGTTACTTTTTCCCCCTTTCTGCTAAATAATAAGGCAACTCATGCTGAGGGTGCACTTAAACTAGACCTATAACTCTTGGAAATTCATAGATCGTAAGGCCAAATGGGACCATTATGATCATCTTGCCTGACCTCCTCTATAGCACAAGCCATAGGGTTTCGACAACATAACAGTATTTGTAACTTCATATCCATTAGAGTGCTATTTATAGGACATATATTGTATTGAAATGGCAGAATATTCATTGCTCTGAAATTCTGCTGGATAATTTTCCTACTGTAGTGTTATCTACAGGGTTCTCTGTTGGTACATATTAATAATTAAAAAAAATCATACAAAATTTCAAGGCATTTGCTAAAAATGTCACCTCATCCAATAAGCAAATTGCTTGTGACATCAACTGCAAAACCATATATTAATGTAAAAACAAAGTTGATATAAGGAATCTAAATAATTTATTAATTGCCAAGTACTGTAGAATCTGAGGTCCAACATTAAGAAAAGAAAAATAATTTCCAAGTGGTCCATTGCACCAACAGGAGTATTTTAACAAAAATAGAGATAACTAAGCCTAAATCTGTATAGCTTTCACAAGGCTTCTCTTGTCTTGTGTTGAAGATCTTTTCTCTTTGGATTGATATCAAGAACTGTGGTGTATAATTTTAATTTTTATGGAACCCCTTCTATAAAATGTCTGTTACAAATGAAATCTGATTTTAAATGGTGAGTAGGGCAGAAGTAGGCACTGGACTGTTATATATGTAAAGAAAACTGAATTAAATTCTCTGCCTTGCTTTGTAAAACTATTGTTAGCTCTCAGTTTCATTTCCTATCTACGTGAAAAGTTAGAAAATGTTCTCTGCCTTTTCTGTAGGAGTCAGTAATGAAATGTACTACACTGAGCAGTTCTAGAAGTCCTCAACAAACCAAACCAGCTTAATTGCTCAAATCTTTGAATCAGACATAGGCCTTATTTTTAAAGTTAAGAATCCAGATATCAAGCAGACTTGTATTTGCTGCTGGAAGAGAGTAATGAAAGAGCAATTAGCATTCCTACTGGTCATTGGTTAAAATTATTTAACCAATCTTTTAGCAAAGTAGTAAAGGCTCTCAAAGTAATTATATCTTTTTGTTAAATGTTAAGAATGACGAGATAAAACAGCTTGAATGCCATTGGTCAAGGATATTTATCTGTGTGTATTAAAGGATTTTAAACATTATCTTCTAGAAAAGCCTGTGCCATTCAGATCAGACCCTTCCTCTCCCAGTCTTCTCTAAAATTATACAAATTTAAAGGCATGCAAACAAGTATGCCTTAGAAAACTAGATAGATTACTAAATGTATCACTTAACAGAAACCTCCAGAAATGCAGTAAAATAATCAGTAAAATATTAGTAAAATAACCAGATTTAGTAACATCTGAAATGCTTTGTTCAGGGAGTCTCCTTGCTATGCAGGAGCTTTGAAAAACTCTTGTGACAACTGCAGAAAGGCTGTGTCTCAAGGTTTGCATTTTGATCTGTTCACTAGTAAATTCTCCAAAAGCATAAATAATGACATCATTTAGCTAACAAAGGTTAGTTTAAAAGCAATTTTAAAATATATTTCAATGGAGGGAAAGAGAGAAGGGATGAAGAGACCAATTAACCAATTTTTCTTGGCCTTTCTCTCACACGCAGACACATTCTGTACAAACCCCTGTTTTGATGTATTATTTTAATTAATCCCAGTCTTTTGATTTCTACAAAAAAGAAGGTTAGCAAATGTAACAATGCTTGAGAGTTTCTTTATCGTAAAAGACACATAATTTCAAGCATTTAATAAGGTAGATTTATTCTGGGTAGTTTAGTTTGCACATTCACTCAAACAGCCCTCCCCAAAGACAACATTAAAAATGTGATTAGTTAGCTGCCATCAATAACACAAAATAGGAAAACACTCTCTGAAGGGACAGCTTTGTGGAGGGCACTGCACAGTGTGTAGTAAAAATATATGGCCTAATAAGTTTACATTTGCAGGCTCATTTGTTAAAACTCTTGAATTTCTAATTTGTGTCGGAAAGATAAATGGATGGGGCCTCAGTAAAGTGTGAGATTAATACTGATGGATGGGGATTCAGATTTTTGCTAGCCTCTTACTTCTGTACAACCCAGTAGGCAGTTTATGGGGAAAACCAAATGTAAATAAAAAAAGAGGACATTATTTACCTTGATCAAGGCCAATTACCAGTTATATTGTTCTTTTCAACTTTATTGTTTGGATGTAAATTATCCTTATCTAATTATTGTTTAATGCATTTTGGTAATCAAGCCCTTACAAAGTGTAATTAGATGCTAAAAAGGACAGGCACCCCATGGTTACTTTGAAACACTGCAAATAGTCAAATGGTAGAAATGGAGGCCTCTGGGACCTTTCAGGGTGTAAGGTAGAAGAATAACAATAAAACATATTATATAATAAAAAATTGCTTTATACTTGAATCAAAACTCTCACATAAAATTAAAATGAACTGAGCTTAATATGAATAATAAAATAGGTGGGATCTGTGTATGTAGTACGCAGCTGATTTCAACAGCTTTCCTTCCACATGCAGTGCCACCACTGTGCTGCAAAGAGACAGACACCAGCAGTGACAGCAGAATTTCTTACCTATCTGGCAGAAGATAACTCTGAACTTGGATCAGCTTTACCAACATCGAGAAATAAGTTCTTCTATTCTTAAAGAGTAAGTTGACAGATGCCTTTTCAAAGTAAAATACATAGTTATGGCAGAAGGGCATGCATTAGTAAAGGGATAAATGAAAAGGAGCCTTTCAACATGAACAAAACAATAGTTGCTGGTATGCTTCTGTGTGTGTAGTATCTTTAAATCAAAGTTAGTCCAGAAGTCTTCAATATTTGTAAAACACATGTAAAAATGTCAGTAGAGGTTCATAGAGGTTGCCAGATCTGAGGTTCCCAAAGAGACACAGCTTCAGGAGCCCAGCTCTGATCAGTGATGAGGCTGCAATGTATTCCCAGTAGGCAGGTGCACAAATGTGTGTGTACAATACATGTGTATAAATAAACATATCTGTCCTACCACACAGATCAACACAGGCAGACACACATAAATACAAATGGCATTTGTGACTTCATCCTGTTTTCTGTCTGATCAAGATGAAGGCTTGCTTGTGGGAAAATTACAGATGTGTATGTTACGTGGATCTCCAGTAGCTGGGCTTGGACATGCCAGTAAATTGCCCCTGGATCCTGTTTTCTCCAGGTGTCTCATGTACACCCACACTCTCAGCCAACCTACAAGATCTGTCCAGCAGTTGGATAGGACTCTTGTAGTGCTTCTAGCTTTTCCCATGGTCTTATCCTTAGATACCCCCTGGCTCCTGGGCCACTCTGCCTACTCACAAGCTAGTTCCTACCCTGACTATCCCACAGCAGGTCCTGAGAAATCCCAAACCACTCTTCCTTTGCATCCCATAACATGCGCCATGTCCCTAGGAAGTGATGTCCCTCAGTCCAAAAGGTGTTCTGGAGATCTGCTTCCCTTGACTGGTTGTGATGGTCTTCATCCCTGGGGCTGACATCTCTTCTGTGATGGGGCTGGAGGTTGCTATGCAGGGCTTTAGTTTGGTTACCCCCGCTTACCATTGCTCATTTGTACACCTTTGTGCCTGTACAGATGAGATTTTTATTACATAACCTAGCACAGACTAGTACCTTGATGAGCCATATACTTAAGGAATTTGAACAGATATTTTTAAGGAAGCAGGCAGAGATAGAGACATGACTTGCAGGTAAAAATGGTGTCCTTCCCAAAAAAAAGAAAAGGGGACAAAGGATCAAGAATTCTCTTAAAACCATCTTAAAATGTAGTTGCAATCAGAAAGTTATTAATATATTTTTCCCTTTACTGAGGTGTAATGGAATAGATGCCTTCTTGATCTATACTCTTGCTCCAATATTAGTGATATTTCATTATTTTTTATTCTCTGTTGCAGAAGAAATGTAATTGTCAAAATTTGGAGGCAGGTTCTTCTTCATCTTCAGTATCATCCATATATAAAATATGTATATACGTGTATATGTATATATAATAATAAATATTATAATAATACATATAAAGTATATATATAATATACTGCCAAAATAAACATAAAACTGAAGAATATATCCTAATGGACATATGTAAGTAGTTCTTAGTTTAGTTTTTAAAAAAAGATGAGGTGGTGATTTAACATATTCTACATAAACAGAAAGCCCTTCAAACTATTGTAGTAAATTTTAACAAGGATAATTTAGACAATAATTCACTGTTTTATGGCATTCTTAAATTAAGATTTGATGTCTTCTTAAGAACAAGGCTGAGCCAGTTCTCTGTCCAGTGAATGTCTGCGTCCATGCTTCTCTCTTGCACATTTTCAGCTCCTGAGCCTGCAGCTTTGGAACAACCTGCCTCACTGCCTGTTTTGCATTGAGAACATAAAAGAGCAGGATACATCCTCTTTCTGCAACTCTTTCCTAAGTGCTGTGCTCTAATTCAACCATAAATTACTATACATAATGCAGAAACTACTGACTGAAATTCTACAGCTCATGTTAATATAGAGGTCAGAATAGATATGCTCATGCCACTCCTTACTAGGTTTGCAAACTCTGAATTTTTTAAAATAGATACTTATGTCTTGTACTGAAATAATAACTGAAGAAAACTGATGGCTGTTATTACTATACAAGTTTAGCTCTAGTTTCGCTATTACTCATGCATTGATATGAGTGCATGCTTAAATGCATGTTTATTTGAAAAGGTCACACAATAATCATAGCACTAATGCCTGAACAGCCCTTTTGCAGTGAATAAAGATATTGCCTTATTTGTAACTGGCTGCAGCTCTACATTCTGGCTAGATAAAGAATCCATTTGTATACAGAAGCTTATGGCTTGAAATTTGAATTTCATCACTGGAAGCAATTACAGTATCAGTGCAGTCTCTGCACGTAATCCCTTATTTAGTAATTTAATTAAAAACAAGTAGTACCATAAGTACCAGAACTAATGAAGCTTAGTTTCCAATAGAACTGTGTCACATGGTTGATTGACTTTCAACTGAGCTATGAGGAAGCTTCTGTGTGAGTGCCTCTTCTATTTCCATAATTCAGGAAAATCTCCTTTTTCTAGTTTAACAGCATTAAACATTTTGTATGTCTATTGCTCCTGATATTGCTCCTGACAGCATTGCAGGAAGGAAGCAAGTTTGGCTGGGGCAGCTGTAGCAAGAAAAGGATTCTCAGAACTGAGCACACAAAACCCAAACACCCACTGCTTCATGTATAACAAGCTTGCTTCCTTCTTGCAACTCTGAACCATGGATTCTGTACAGCCTAAGCCCAGGCAAGAAAACCAGTAACAATCAGTCATTCAAAAATTCCATTTAGAAGTAACAGTTTCTACAGAGCCCATATGCTGGGCTGCATTTTTCCAGAGTTCATTAGTTTCCCAGCACTTGTGTACACAGAACTGGTGAGCATACTTGTCTCATTTGTAAGGTTCTCTGGCTGCAGAAGCTCAGCTCTTTTAGGGGACTCAAATGTGGCTCTAGGAAACTCGGTTTAGGCCCCTGCTTTAAAAATGTATTACCATACGAAGTTTCAGAGCTGTATTAGAAATGTAACAAAAAGATTGACCTGCTGAAATGAGTCCAGAAAAAGCTGCTAAGTTGATCACAGGGCTGGAGCACTTCACCTATGAAGACAGGCTGAGAGACTTGGGGTTTTTCAGTCTGGAGAAGAGAAGTCTCCAGGGAGAGATGGAGCACATTCCAGTACCTGAATGTGACTTACAAGAAGGCCCGAGAGGGTCTTTTCACATGGGCATGTAAGTGTCAGAACAGGAGGGAATGGAAAGTGAAAGAGAGCAGGTTTGGATTAGATATTGGGAAGAAATTCTTTACTGTGAGGGTGGTGAGATACTAAAACTAGTTTTCCAGAGAAGCTGTGGATACCCCATCCCTGGAGGTGTTCAAAGCTAGGTTGGATGAGGCTTGGAGCAGTCTGGTCTAGTGGAAGGTGTCCCTGCCTATGTCAAGGGAATTGAACTAGATGACCTTTAGAGCCCCTTCCAACTCAAAACTTTTTATGATTCTATGATTCTAAATGTGAGATATGGGCTGTATGCTCAAAAGTTTCAGCAACAAAAGGGTCAGGAGGGGGCAGGTACGATGACCCTGGCTTTACTGCACACCTGAATGAATGTTAGCTAAAAAGTGTGTATTCTTCTCAAAAGTTAAACCAGTTAAGTAGCAGAACTGGGGCTGGTTGGTTACATTGTTCTTTATGAATTTTATGCAGAACAGGTATAAATTCTGTAGTGAATCCATGTGCAATTGCTTTCAACTCTTCTCCAAGTGCATGACAGTGCTGTGTATGTTCATCCACAACTGCAGCTCAGATAGATCACTATGTTTGACATTTCAAAGACTAAAAATGATCTAAAAAATAAACACACTGCATTAATTTTGAAGGCTGATCAGCCTTTTAATGTGGTGTCAGTTGACTGTATTTTGTAAATTAGGCAGTGATTTGATTTGTTATCAATTTTTAGTGGTGTTTAACATCCCCTAACTCATGAACAAGGCAGCATTGGTAGCCTGAAATGTAATGATGCTTTAATCTACTTGAGAAACAATGACAAGTCTTTTAAAAATTTGGGATGACTTAAGAACTCATAAAAGAGATGCTAACACAGATACCATGCCAGGGTGCCTTGTGAGCTTCCAGGCGGTGCTCTGACAAGTCCCCTCCATCTCCAGCAGCTGTTTTAGTAAGGGGTATCTGATTGAGCAGTGAATCTTGTTGAATAAGGGAGAATTCAAAACCAAAGAGGTGATACTGATACAGAGTTCTCCTGGATTTGGGACTTACTTGTTTTGTGTCTCCAGCAATGGAAAGTAAGTACACTCCCAAAACTTAAGAGAGAAGTGGCTTTGGTGGTTTCAGCAGAGGGGAACCCCTTAAGCATCAGTTTTGAGAAATTAGTATAGTTTTATTAATGTGACTCAGGCAATGTTACTGGTAATCAGAATTGAAACAGGTGTTGTTTCATTGGGTTGAGGTTGTTTGTTTTTTGGGTTTATTGTGGTTTTTTTTTTTTGATTTACACATGCCACAGACTTTTTAGAGGATTTTTTATTTTATTTTTGAGGGATTCCAGATCCTAACACAAAAACATAAGAGGCATCATACTGTAGGATGTATCTACAGAAAGGAATTTTGCATAGAAGAGATGTCTAGATCATAGAATCATAGGACATCCTGAGTAAAAAGGTATCTATAAGGATCACTAAGTCCAGCTCCCAGCCCTCCAAATGACCACCCCAAGAATCACACCATGTGCCTGAAAACATTGTCCAAACACTTCTGGAACTCTGTCAGGTTCATGCTCTGACCACTTTCCTGGGAAGCTGTTCTAGAACCCAACCACTCTGGGTAAAGAGTCTTTTCCTGATAGCCAGCCTAAACCTCTCCTGACACAACTTCAGGCCATTCCTTTGTGTCCTGTCACTGCTCGCCACAGAGAGGAGATCAGTGCCTGCTCCCCCTCTTCTCCTCCCAAGGAAGTTGTAACTTCAATGAGGTCTCCCCTGAGTCTCATTTTCTCCTGGCTGAACAGATCAAGTGACCTCAGCAACTCCTCATATGGCTTCCCCTCTAGGCCTTTCACCACCTCTGTAGCCCTCCTTTGGATGACATTACTAAATGTGGTAAGAAATTGTAAAATATTCCGCAGAAGACCTTTGCTCACAGAGATATTGAATGCTTCAGTCAAGGCCACCCTTGAAATTATATTGTTTACTTCTAAATGCTTTTGTCAGAGACAAAAACAACTTCATAAATAGCTTTCAGCACAACACATAAACAGTGAAATTGCTGTCCTGGTATTTTTCTTTCCAGTCTTGCTTTCATGGAGGTAAATAGTGTGTTTTGGATTAATTTAATTTACAGTTAAATATGCCATTTAAATTACTTGACCATAAAAGAACAGCTCTGTGTGTGGCAGACAGATCTGTGGTAGTGTGGAAACAATTTGAGTTGCCTGTATTGACTATAATTTGAAAGTGAAAAGGTGGATTTGAGGTCTCTGGAGTGGAAAAGCAAATAGAATATGGATTTGATTAGAAGTAAAGTGCAGTCTACTCTGCATGTAAGTTACCAGAGATGACATGGTTGGTTATCCTCCATTAAAATTATTAACACCAGCCATCACCAGGTGAGTTAGGTTTTTCTAAAAAGGGAAGTGGACAATCCTCCTTATTTTTACAATATCTTCCAAAAAGTAAGGCGTTTAAACTCTTTATACTTATGGCATCAAAATGGCTTCATTACCTGTCTTTCAGCCTTTGAGTTCTACCTTAAGACAGAAAATTTAATCTTGTGGGAGTTCTTACCATATTAATTAAGAGAAACAGTCTGACTGAAGAAGTCAGCTGCACCAAAACAGGTTTTATGAACCAAAAGCTTCACAGGTGTTTGATGGAGACATAGAGGCATTTAGGACAAAAATTCTGGCCTCTCTTACACCTGTGTGAACCCAGAGCAATTGCAATGAGTTCATCATGGATGAGGAAGCAATGCCATGCAGGTAAGGATTCTTCTGGATTGCAATGCTGAGACAATGGCTGGCTCATTGTGTGTACAGCTCCTAAAAGTGATAGCTAATCGTTTCAAATGTACTCTCTCTTTAAAATGGTGAAATAATTACCTGTGGGTAGTGACTATTAGGAAGTATATGAGCAGCAAATAATTTACTGCTGGCATTATCTAATAATTATCTCTAGATGAAATTGCAAAACTGCAGTGGGTTTAGAGCCCATTTGTGACCCATAAAATATGGGTTAAAACCTCACATTCCATCACTTGCTTTTGCAATTATTACTGCAAATGGTGGGAAAGTACAAAGCAATCACCAGTAGAAGAGATCTTTTAACTACTATCATTTCTAAAACTATTAAAAAAGATAGAACTTACCCAAAAACTTGATCGTTAATTTCATTATATTCACTAGCGAGACAACATAAATGTAACTTGTAGTATTAGTTTAGATAACTTTCCATATTAATCTTCTTCTAAGTGATAATATAATTTTTCTGTCATAAGAGACAATTAGACAGTCTAAGCCTATATTTAGAATGGAAATTAAGGCAGTAAAGCAAGGTCCAGAAGCCTATCAGGCCACTTATGGGGGAAATCAGAGAGTTTCAGCCATGTCATAAAATAAGTTTTTCTCATAATAAACATACATGAGAGATGACAATAGTTTGTTCTATTGATTACAGCAACAATAAGAAAGCTTTCCCACATGAAAAAATGGGGACACAGGCCCTGAAGGAACAGTTTTAATGTAGAGTATGTCAAATTCATGACAGAGACAATATATTCTACCCGTCTCATCAGTAATATTGAATTGGAGTTCTAAATTTTTGTAATGAAAATAAAACCTACAGTCAGGGAATATTATGCAAGGGAAACCTTATCACTAGTGGTGCCTCCTACAAGGGATATTCATGCTCTTGGAAAGCTCACAAATGTAAAATTTAGAGAATGTATCTTGGGACTTGATACAATCAAGAGAAATTTAGGAGCCCAGTTCTTGTGCCCTAGTTCTGAGGCTAATTTTCATTTTATTAGATCAGATTCAACAAGCTACATCTCAGGTCCAACTTTAAACACAAAATAGGCTGCAGGCAAAACATGAGAGAGAGATGTCTGAAACGTTGAAGAGGATGTGTAAATATACAAGTGAAAGGCTCTAACCTTAGAGGCATGTTGACTTCAACCAGTAATAACCTTATAAACTCTGATGACTGGAAGCAAAAAGTTATTTCCAAACTATCTGTGTTAAAAACCAAACCAAATCCAGCTGAAACCAAAACAAATCCCTGTGCTCCCGCCCCCAGCAGAGTGAAAATAAAGAGCTGGTTTATGGCAGATGTCTGCCCTTTCATGGAGTCTGGGTTCCTCTCCCTCGCCATGCTGCATCCCTATCACTGAGTGGCACTGTTTTAAAGGAGATCCACGGGCACACCACAAGTGTGTGCTTGCAAAGCTCCACAACCCAAAATGGTTACATGCCAGTGTCGACTTTCCCTGACTCCACACAAAAGTACTGACCTATTGATGTAAGAAAAAAGTTTCCCATGTCTCCACCTCTTGAGATCAAAAGTATGTAGAAATAAACTGGCTGTGAAGCACAGTGACTTTGCAAATGAATTCATGCTTCTTTCTTTCCTTTCACAGGAATGTTTGGAAGAGGTGTTACTGGGAAGTACTGAAACAGTAGAAGCAGCAAAATTACTTGGAAGTTACTGTAACTCATACTGACTTCACTGGGAGCGTATTTTATGATAACATCCCAAGCTACTCAGGTAGGATGAGCCAGGCAGACTCAGCAGGGACCAACACAGTCTGTGTAGCTGTGGCATCTGTGGAAGAGTCTTGAGCCAACCTGTGGTAGAAACCATTTCCCCAGGACTCTGAAGACAACATGTTAGCATACAGCCAGTGTTTCACTGGTGAAGTGTACTGGGATAGGTACAAGCCAAGTCACACATTATGGATTTGGATTTTTTTTTTTTCTGAAAGGTACCTGACCCTCTATTAAGAAAGGAGCCCAGTTCTAATTGAAACATCCTTGAGTTTTCCACAATTTCTCATTTGATCATTACTGCTACATCCTTTCTTGAACTTATTTGCTTTGAGCCATAGCTCAAAGGAAAGACACTTTTGTTATACAGTTCAGTGAATGAAAGTTTGACAGAGTAATGCCCATCTGCAGCATTAGATACCAGAAACAGTGGATAAAGTGTCTTCAACAAGGAATTTTGCTAGGCAGCAAAGAAGAGGAAAGAAGAAAGGAGAAGGAAGGAATTGGGATCCCACAATTTTGTCTGAGCCATTGATGAACCATGAGCAGGAATCTCCAGTGTGTCACCTCAGCATCACACATGCTTTACAAAGATCTGTGCTGGGATAGACCTGTCCAAAACACATAGACGCCGTCTCTAGTGTCATCAATTACTCAGTTTCTCTTAAAAGCATAAAAGGATTGATATTACCTACTTTAACTCCATCAAAAGAGAGTGAGGTGAGGTCAGGTGTCCCTTATCTCTGACGCTGTTATGATGAGTGAAATGAAAACACAATATCATTATCCATGCATCATGGTCCTTGACTGCTGATTCTTAAAAGACAATTTCTGGTAATTTAAAAATTACTTCTTTACTGTCAATTTGCTAGCATTTTTCAACTTTCCTATCCATAGGTTCAATAAGATAGGAAAAACTCCCAGTTAAGCTTTGCGAATGAAATATAAACATTTAAAAATAACACAACCCAAGGACTGCTGAAACCTAAAACAGAGAAAAAACAGAGAAAACGGATGCTCTCTCTTTGCAAGTGAAAGTGACACTTGACTAAACATGCTTCCATGGAGGAGACAGGGAGGGAGGAAATGACCCTGACATGTATAACAGGGGCTTCATAGTCACCTATTCCACCCCCATCTCCTGCAATACTTTTTTGTCTTTCTCTGTCCAATCCAGCTCTCACAGGAGGAATGCGTTCTAGGATCTGAGTAACAGTTTCAGCAGCTCCCACAGCTATCAGGCACAAATTCCCACAGATGCTGTTTGTCTCCACGCTCACTTCAGGGAAGGGAAATGGGGAAAATCCTTTCTCCAGAAATGATGCTGCCTTGTCCATCTAATTGAGAGGACATTGGAAGGCTGCATCATCTGTTCCACCTCTCTGACAGAAAGGTATCCTGATCTCCCAGAGACTCTAAGTGCCATAGACTGGAATGGGAGAGAGAAAATATTGTCTAGAAACCTGCATCCATAGATAAGATTCCTTTTCTTTTTTTTTCTTTTTTTTTCAGTAGGGATGGTTTGGGGTGTGTGGTTTTTTTCAGATTTACATTTAATTTTTACACTGGAGTTTTGGAATAGGCTGAGAATACAAAGTTGGCAATACTAAGGTAGTCTTGCAAATACTTTGGGGAAAAAGAAAGTCTGAATATATTAAAATATCTAGTTAATTTCCAAAATTCTTCATTTATTACAACATTATTGTTACTTTTCAAACAGCTAGAACTCTCAGGCTTTCCAAACAACAAACATAATTATTTTCTTTGGAATGAAATACTATAATTCATCTGGTTTCCCAAGGATATGAAACTCACAGGATTGTGCTCTATCATTTATGTATGTTGACATTGTCAGATAGGTATGCATGCATAGCTATCTGCACTCTTCATGATAATAGTTTACAAATATGTTACCCAATTTTGATGGTATTTGATAAGTTGCTATTGTTTTACGAGTGTTGTAGAAAGTGGTTATAGAAATCTGCAGGAGTTCTATTCCTTCCCCAGAGGACTGAAAGGCTGCAATGCAAGTACTGACACTACAGGTAATTCTCACAGGAGTTGAGCCTGTAGATGTAAATTCTTAAAAAATGAGATATCATCTACTCTGCTGATTTTAGAATGACAAGAAAACCAATTGATAACTTCTTTGAGAAGCAAGTCCCTGCTATAAAGTATCTTAAGACAATTTTGTCTTTCCTGAACCTGGCCATCTTTTCCATCCAGAACCCTGAATGGCACTTGGGTTTGGCTTCCTTTTAGAGCTAGTAACACATCCTTTAACATAGGACAAAAAGATCCCATTAGCAATGCTGAAGGGATCACTCCTTCTATATTCCCCTAAGACCCTGTCCCTTATCCCAATTCAACCCCCAGATGGACTTCTTAAGGGACAGGGTTATTCATTTGCCAAATGGTAGCATCAAAGAATATTAGTTCCTGGTGGAGTTCTATGCTGTAGCTCTGCCTTCTACTTTGGTTCCCCTTTATCTGTAGCATTGGTTTTATCTGAAGCACTGCGTGCTCTGTAGCAATATTCCCACACTGTGCATTTGCATGAGCACCACAACATTGACTGTATTTTTCTGTGGCCACATCTCAGCAGAAAGCAGCTGGTGCTTCAGACTAGGGAGTCCTTGAGAGCAGAAAGGAGATTCATGGTACTGAAATAAATAGTTTATTTGGGGGGTGAGGGACAGTGTTGACCACATATCTCTGTCTGAAATGTTTCAGCACACTGTCTAGAGAGAGAGATTTTCTACGCTTGTATTTCTGACATTTCTACCAATTCCTTTACTTCACATGCTGTCCTCACCTTCCATCAGTTGACCTTTTCCCATTCACCTCCCTATTTAACAAGTCTCTCTCCCTCTCTTTTGCCATCGAAGGATGTACTGCCACTTGGCAAACTGCTTGACATCAAAGCTGTGTGTGTGACATAGGGAGGTCTGATTTTTGGCTCCATTAGGTCAGCACAGACCCCTTCAATATTCTTCAGATACCAAGCTGGCTCACTCTTCTGCATAGAGCTGGCAAAGAAATGTTCCCTCCCTCTCCTCTCCATTTTATGTGCACATTAAAAGCATCCATGACCAAATCAAAAATTGTGCAGCTGTTTCAATAGCTGCAAAACTGCTTAGAACAGAGAGCCCAGAGTATAGAGAAAGAGACCTTTGTGAATTGAACACTCTCTGAACTAACTTGTTTGTGAAAACCCATGTATAATTAAAGCCTCTCTTGTTAGTGAAACGGAGCCATACTTAAATACACACAATGTATATCTTTATTTCCAGCTCAAATTTTTTATGGGACATTTTCCAGCAATGCGTATTATGTGGCTTTGGCAACTGCAGTGCATCATCATCATCATCATTCAAACAGTGGAGCTCCCTGCTTCATTATGAGCATCTTTCCCCTAAAATACTTTTTGATGGACTGCAGTATAGGCGGTCTAGACCTGAACTGCATAATAAATGGCTGCTATGATTCCTCTAATGGCAAGGTCCTTTTTCCCACTGCAAATGGAGATGTAATTCAGATGCACACTATCTCACCCTTTGCATGCTGAGAGACAAAATAAACAGCAGCATTCATTTGTCTGTTTCCATTTCCCTTACCAAAAAGTCAACTTCCAAAGAAAATGTTTACCAAAATATTTCCCTGAACAATCTGAATAATATTTTAATGGACCACTTACTTAGTTAGTATCTAATTAAATTTTGCATCATGAAGAGCATAGTCAAATCACTATGGTATTGTGAATAAGGTTTCAATAAAAAGTACAGAATAAAAGAAATCTGCAAAATAACCACCATTAAACTAATGAGTAAAAATTCAGCAGCTATAATAAAATCCACCAGAGAACAAATAAACTGCAAACAACCATATTACCAAACAATATTAGTCAGGTTTCATCTTGTTCCCTCATGCACCCCAGCTCAGAACAGGAAAAAAAGAAATACTCAAAGGAGAACATTTTGATGGAAGGGCCAAACACACGTACACAGGGAGATGCAGTAAACACTAGCAGCTGCATGGCTTAAGGTGCAAAATAGTATAACATCTCTTAATTAAAAAATGAATTAATTGTTGTGAGTATATTTCTCCTGACAAAGCACATTTTCTCTTCTGTAGAATGCAATTGTTAACACATTAAAAAATAAACTCAGTTATTTGGACAGTTATACTTGTAATGCAAGGGCATAAAATTAAGGAAGAAAGGAATCAGTCTTCCTCTTTCTCTTGAACTTGGGCTTATCACACCCCACCTGGATCCTATAAATATTTTCCTAAAGGTTGCTTGGTTTCTGCTCCTCTCCACAACCCAATTCAGCCATAGACATCCATAATACTAAGCTTGAGCTGCGACACTGAAATCGATCCTCACGTGCCTAAGTGCTTTGCTGTGAAGGGGACTGCTATAAGGCCATTGCCCTGTCACTCCATGTAGAGTGATTTCCCTGCTGTGCAGTATAACTCTGTAAATGTTATCTGTTCAGTGCTCCAAATAAATACCTCCATTGGAACATTCACCTAGGGCTTATTTGTGACGTGTGTGGATGTTATTTATTAGAAAATTTAAACATTATTGCAGCCAATTAGAAAAGCACTTTTTATTACTTGCAGCCTTTGCTGCTGCCAGTGCCCCACGTCCTCCCCCTTGACACCACCATTATATACTGGCTCACTTAAAAGGCACAGCCAGCAAGTGTGCCCAGCTCTGCAGAAGACTTCTGTCACCTGAGCCCCAGGCGTGCTGGTAGCCTGATTTCAGCTGCGCTGCTGGTGCTTAAAATCAAGCAGGCAAGAGCACAAGTATTTGCAGGATCCAAATTTGTACAGATTTGTAAATTAGGAGTTCAACCAGCATAAGAGAGGCATTCCCTCCTCTGAGCTGTAGTTCCAAATACAGAAGGTATTTCTGAAAGAGTTACGTCCTGTACTTCATGCTCCCAAATTTTGGGATGCTTTCCAGTGCACTTCCTCTTGGCCAATGTTTGGGCAAAATCCAAACTACAGCTATCAGAAACCCCTTAATGTATATTGGTTTTCTGCATGTAAAGCAGTACTTCCTGAAGAATTTCACTTTTATTGCTGTTTGCCCAAGCTTTCTTTAAATGTCTACTCATTGAGGAGGTAGGGGAGGCTGCCAGTTTGTAGAAGCACTGTTGCAAAGTCCCATAAAGAATGGCAGCTCATACCTAAAATTTAAATACACAAAACATATATTTTCTTTTGCATAAACATCCTTAGTTGTATAAACAAAAAGTGTGGTGGATTTCTGAGAAAAAAAATCTCAAAATCAAGTAATTTGGATGAATGTTTGACCTAAAGAAGATAATTTTCATGCCATCTTCATGCATATTTATAGTCTCCTCTGAAAAGTATTGTGATAGCAAAATGCAGACAGCTTTGACTCCAGCTGTCAGTCCGCAAAATCAAAAGTAATTATGTGGTAAAACTGTGTATATTTGTATCCTAGACTCTACCTGCAGAAGCTGTAGAGACAAAGCATTAAAAAGAATCTGCTTAACATAGACACTTAACTTTTCCTGAAACCATAGTGTGAGCAGCTTAATCCTACAGCCACAGCAGCTTCATTTCTCAGTAATGTCAGTGGAGATGTTTTCAAAGGATCCCAAAGGAAAGAACCTTAAATTTATCCAGATTTGGGCATAATCTTCTTTTTGAGACCTTGCAATACACCCACTGCTTTCCACTGAGGAAACAGTGCACCCAACTCCTCCAACAGGCTGGGAACAGCTGCCTAACTTAAGGGAACTTCTTTCTCTGCACCTTACTATTAAGTCAAGGCTAGGTGATTTCTGCCTCAGGATCTGAGTGAGGTTCTGAGCAGTTTGCTTCTGTTGGGTTTTGAAGTCTCGGTGTCTGAGACAAAGGAGTCAAATATAGTTTAGGGAGGTAGCAAGTAGGAGGATTGCTGTGGGTACACTCAAACCAATTGATCACGTCTGTTTTTAAGTCTAAATATGTACATTAAATTTTTTTGTTCATTACAATCCTGCTTGATAATACAGAACAGAATATGCTGCATATAAGAGAAAGACATTCTAAAACTAAAAATATTTTCTAGTGGTGAAAAACTTAACATAAAAAGAAAAATAACCATAGCTGAAAGCATATATGGGCCATAAAATACATAGAAATATATACATACAGGTACACATATTTATACAGAAGACTGGATGAATGCTTATCATTCCTAAATTCTAAATTAATAATGCTTTTAGTTATTTTGCCTGTATTCTGTCTAATTGAGTTTTTTAAAGAGATTTAATTAAATTTAGCTGAGATCTTTCCAACTATTTTCAACTAATTTTCCATGAAACATACAGTACTAATTTGAATCTCAATGGTGTTATTTTTGCTATATGTCTACACACCTCTGAAAACTCTCCCCAGCAGTACTGAGCAATGGCAGAGGTAATGTTGTAAACCTTGTATATTATTTTTCATTAATTCTTTGTCAGATGTGTAGGTCTCATTCTTCAACCATTCTCCTGACCTTTTAGCTTGCAGTAAACAAGGGTGAAGAAAGAGAGTTGGTAAACTTTGGTGGGATATGTCAGCAGAAAAGATGTCCCTCCTTTACTCAGTAACCTGACATTTAGGACCTGTCAGGGTATAAGAGCCCTAGGTTCAATTCACTCTTCTGTGTGGCAATATTTGACTGTCAGTCTCCCATTGCCCCAGGGTCTGTCTTGCCTCTGCAATCGTGCCAGGTTCTTAATTTCTCTTTAGCTGCTTCTTTTTTTCTGTATAATTATTAAATATTAATGGAAGAAGGAGCTGGTGTCCAGATCTCTCACACTCTGGATGCATGCCCTAATCAATAGGTTACCACAAAAAAGTACAGATTCTTTCTCTGCAAGTGTATCTTTTCATGTCCTTGTTTTTCTCCTAAGCTCCTAAAATCAAGGTATTTTATTGTATTCAACATAAAATCGAGTTCTTACACTATTCTTTAATGGAAAACTTAAATTAAACTTCAAGCTTAGTTTAATTTAAATTTTTATTCTTGCCACCACAAAGAACCTCACCTTCCCCCATACCTCAAATCAGGGTCAACTCAAGACGAGAGAGTAGACACAAACAGAATGGAAAATGAGGGGCAGCATCATAAATGAAGCAGCTGTGAAGAGAGCTCCTGCCCAGACTTGTGTCTGCATGTATGATATTTCCTAATTAAAAAGTACAGTTTCTATCCTCTGCCACTCACAGTAAGAGGAATGTTTCTCTGCCATTGGCTAACAGGAACTGACAGAAGGATTGCTGTCACTGTCACCGGACCAAGGCAGCCTTTGAGGAGTTCTACAGCCTCAGCTGAATACTCTTCTCAAGTAAACTCTGCTCCCAGGCTGGCATATGTCCCTTTGACAACATGGCTGTTCCACTTTAATAAAAAACCACTTACTCTTTAAGCCAAAATCAAGCACAAATAGTATCTGCCAAAAACAGTTGGAAAGAGTCCTGGGCAAGAGTAAAAGAGGCAGAACTGCCACCAAAATAACTTTGCCATTATCATGTTAGATTTTCTGTATGCATGTATAACTGTTAGATTAGTGATCCTCTCTGGGTGATTTCCTTATTTGCTGTTCCATTGCTTTATGTTTTCATGTATTCAGCTAAAGAATTTTTCCACAAAGGGTGCCCTTGAGCATGTCACCCATCTTCACTGGATAGTAATCTCTGCAAAGACAAAGTGATAATTACAATATGGGCGGTGGAACCCCAGTCTTATAGAAAATCTGAAATTTTTTGAAATGCCAAAGCAAGTAAGTGGTAACAAGAAGATATCTTTAATAGAAATCACTCTTACTGTACAACCACCATTAGAGATTCATCTCTAACTAGTTGTTTGAGATATAAGCTGTTGAGAGGAAGATGTCACAGTCCAACACAGTTTCAAAGATCTGTTTATTGTCTTTGTGATGGAGAGGAAACAGAATTTTCAGACTCTCACAGATTTGACTACACCAGCCCCAGCTGAAATCTTTTCCCCATTCTGAGTAAAACTCTGCTAGTGTCTTTAAGGACCAAGTGGCTTCTTCATCATCCACTTTGTCACCAGTATCTACACAGTCCAACCCAGTAGTAGAAACCCTGCATATCACCAATACTGAAATTGGCAAGAAAGGTATTTGGGGCCTTTTTTTACCCTTGCCCAGGTTTTGAAGGCTTAAAATGTATTCACCTATGTCTGAAGATATTTTGGCATTAATTCCAAATTATATAAAGTTTAATTTGCAATGTAAGTTGATATAATATGTGAGCAACAGCCAAACTGAAGAGTTAACATAATTTTTGCTCAATATAGTTTTTTAGGGACATATATATGGATTGTTTCCTCAGAAAGGTGTTTCAGTGGGAGGACAGAAAATGTAGTGGATCTGTTTGAGCCCTTACAGTTTCTCTCATGCAAGAAAAGATAAAGAATCTCAGTTTTAATGTGCATCAACACAAACTCCGACTTTTTACTTCCACTTAGCAACCATATTGTAATTAGAATGATGTAAAATCCTAATAAAGATAAAAAAGAGAGCTTGCCATTTTCACATGCTAGCAGATAAAACCTTTCTGGAATATGGCAAATTTATCTCAGTGTACTCCAAGACCAGAGAAGCTAAGATCTTGTCCCAAACAAATAATGTATTTTATAAATACAAACATATATTCTACTAGAGTTGAAAATAATTTAACTTGTGGTGACCAGTCATGGATTTGCATTGCTTCACATAGAAGAAAAGAGCACTAAGAATTTGTTTCCCCACTTGGATCCTAGTCATAGAAGAGAGCTAGTATCACCCAGTAAGCAAAATTCTATTAAGAGCAATTGATGGAAATGCTTACTCTCTGTTTCTGAAAATGCACTAATATCCATCAACACTGATACCCTTTTGTAGCCTAGATGACATGTACATGCTTTGCAGCATTTAATTTAAAATATTCTCACCCTAATGGTGGGAAGAAGGCCCTAATTTATAGAAGGACCTCCAGGGGGTACTTGATTGTTCATCTAAAGAAATGAATTCAACTACTGATTGATTTACAAGGAACCTCAAAATACTGAATTGATTAGAAAACAATGGAACCACCTATAAAAGGGTATTTAGCTGTGTGAAGAAAAAATCTGGCAACTTACAAAGAAATATTGAAATACTTATGAGTTAGAACATTTTATTTTAAATGGCTCTTCAGAAGATTTGATCCTGCATCAGAATATTTT
This sequence comes from Molothrus aeneus, assembly GCF_037042795.1. NCBI lineage: Eukaryota > Metazoa > Chordata > Aves > Passeriformes > Icteridae > Molothrus > Molothrus aeneus. The sequence goes on along the minus strand of NC_089647.1, from coordinate 69,025,750 downwards.
ATTTTGCAATTATTTTAAAATATGAAACAGCACTCTCTCATATACACACGCACAAATCAGCCATCACAGTAAACCACCAAATTATTGTCTACTCAGTAAGACCTAAGACTTCTACCTTCCAAGCCACCCCAGTGGATAAAGATAACTTTTCCTCTGTTCATTATAAGCATTAGCAATATTGAAAGTTATTTTCAAATGGAGCATTTTCAAGAACAACCTGTCATAACTGCCTGGCTTTGGAGGTCACCTCACCCTTTTAACATCATTTTATATGAGAATTTGCACAAAGCTTTGCTTCCTTCTTTTAATATGTCTACACTAACCAGGTAAAAGCTGTAATAAACAGCAGCTGCTTGTTCATGCTGCCATCACACCTTCTCTTACTGCACAAGGAGAGACCTAAGGAATCCAGCTTAAAAAATTGCTTCTGCAGTTCATGAAAACCAAAGGGATCAGTTCATGTGTCAAGGTGAACTATCTACAAAATAAAAAAAAGATCCAAACCCAGAAAAATCCTCCCCAGTGTATATCCTTAGTAACAATAGTATGAAATTAGGAAATAATAACGTGCAGGACATTTAAAATGAGATGGTAAAACTTGCTTTGAGAAACTACCACCACCCAGGCTACATCATGAATTTGCCAGGTTGAGATCCATTTTGTCTATTAAAAACTGAGAACTTATAAAGCAATACTAATACACTCCAACACAGATTAATATTTTTAAACATGGAAAGGAGTTGACAACTACTGAGACACAAATAAGAGTCAGAAGCTGAGAATATGCTTGTTTTTCCACAGAAATAGGTCCCTTTTGGAATGGGAAAAACCTTATAGACAAGATTGACTTTGCAATACTTAACAGTATGCATACTCCAAGAAAAGAAAGAATTTGAAAGAATTTTCATGATTTATTAGTTACTTTGTGAACACTATAATGAAAATGAATCCAGTGAGATCTTTTGAATCTTATCAATCTTTGTTAAAAATTATTCGATTTTTTAGAATAACATATACGCCTCACATAATCTATAATTAAATGAATTCCATTAGTTAAATGAAATTTCATACATAAATTGAATTTGAAAAATTATGAGCCAATTATAATGAAACAGTTAGTAATACCCACTCTACTAATGGTTACAATCACCAGATTCAGGTAACTCAAAAATGAATCTTTGAGACGTGAGCAGTAACACAATAAAATATTGTCTTCCCTTGTAGTTAACATAGATAGAAGTATGAGACAAACTAAACTCAGTCAGCACAGACTCAACTTGTTCGCCCAGTAGTTTCATTTTCTCCCCTCCTTCTGCTCTTTAAATGATCTGCTTACAGGGCTACTGGCAATTAAAGACACATTTAGGGCACCTGTGGATTCTCAGGTTGTTTTTTCCCAGGAAATAGCGCAGGTGGGTGAAAAGAGAAAGAGCCAAAAGTGGTCAATGTGAAAAAGTTAGTGTGTTTTCAGACTCCCATTTCTAAGAGTACTGGTTTTGGAACATTGTCTCCCAGAAAAAATAGTACAGTGAAAAGTGGAGCCTAGAGGTATTACTTTTTTTGGCAGAATGCACCAATGCAGTGTCACAGGTGCTTTTTGATTGGCCAATATACTCCAGGTGCTTGTTAATGATATTTTGAGATCCAAAAGAATCCTTTAAGGCACTGCTTGATTCCCAGGCCGCTGGCTCTCAAGCTAAAGTGTGAGGTGACATTTTTTTGGTTATCTCTCAGAAAAAATTAATTACAAAAGAAGGTCTTGCAACTAGAAATAGGAAGATGCTGCTGGACATTCAGTAATTTCCAAAACATGAGGCAATGATTTCAGAAATTGCTTCCTTAACACTGTATGGTGTGTCTCACTCACACTGTCACTATTTCACAGTGCTCCTTTGCATTAACTGTATACTCATCCTCTATATTCAGGAAAAGTTCTCTAGGAGTTTCCCTCACATATATTTTTGGCTGCTTTTCCCATAGTTCTTAGATTTGCCTATATAACCACAGCTCACTTTAGAATCAAAATTAAAAGTTATGTGCAGGGTTTCCCTGGTGAAAAGTTGTCATTTCCCTCACATCTCTGAACCCACAATGTGAAAGAGAGAGAGAAGTCCTTCATTCCATTCAGAAGTCTCACCAGACACCCTGGCTCAAAACCATCACTAATGCATTCAGGTAGGAAGGACGGAACTTTGTTCACTAATTTTGATCAGGTGGGTCATAACCTTTTCTTCCCTCAGAAGCATTTTTGATTGCTCTGGAAACTCCCACAGCAGCTTTCAACACCTGATTGTGATCCACTGACTGCAGTGGATAGGTTTGCAAGGAAAAGAAAATTCACTGGTTATTTATTCCCAAACTTAAAGGGAAGTTTTCCTTTTCCATTTTATTTTCTGCAAGGTGAGTGCTCTTGTTGTAGTAGTGAGCTGTGCAGGCTTGTGTTTGAGTTGAAAAGCCTGGCAAGGATGGAGGGGGAACCTGCACGTCTGCCTCTTCCTCCTGTTGCTGCTGCAGCCAGGCGTGTGCTGATTTATTCAAATTACAGCAGACGATCAGCAGTGAGCCACTAATGGAGTAATTTACGTCTCCCTTCATTCCCCTGATGTTTGTAGCAGGAGAAAGCATTGAGACAATGCAACAATAAAGAAAAGAAGTGGGGGAAGCAGAAAAGCAAATGGAAAGTGAAATCCTGACTGAGGAACAGACTGACTCCTCTAGTATGTGTACCAAAACTTCTGATATATTTGCTGGGCTTCTGAGAGGAACAGAATGTATGTTGTTCCTAATGCAAACATCATTCTGAGGCTGTTCGTTTTCATATTTAGTCATATCACAGCAAAGCTAGGGGGGTGTCAATCACACTCGGTACATCTGACTGGGAGAGCACTCCCTTCACAGCTGCATCTGGCAGAATACACTCCATATTTATTATATTTTTAGTGAGGCATGCTATCTTGTTCATGTGTGAGAAACTGTAATGCATCTTTCACATTTAAAGTGCCCTCTGAAGCTTTCTGCCTCACAACCTCCTGCCTACTTTCACTGTTACCACTAAATTTTTTATATTGTCTTGAGCATCTCTGAAAGAATTGCAAATTCCAGCTAGAACATGATTAATTTAGCACTATCGTCTCCTACAATATAGTGTACAGCCGTCCATCCTGCTTCTGTGCGCCTGTGTCTTATCTCGGCTCTTAGTGAGAAACTAAATTAAGGCAAAGGCTGAAGTCACTCATGTGTACTACTTTTAAAATTAATTTTTGCTGACAGCACCACAGAGTCAAAAGCATGTAGTTGCATTATGAAAGCCAGAAGAGAGATTAAAATATATGTGTATTTTTGTTATTCCAGGAAAGAGAGTCTTTTGCTCCTTCTACATTAGTCATTTTCCCAAAGGACCCTACATCCTGCCTTATTTGGGGTGTAAAAGTTGAAACACCACTCTTCTTTCCATTTGCTAAAGATTTTTTGCTTTTTATTGTGTTTAACTCCTTATACTTACTATCTTCTTTGTAAGATACAAGTGAAGTTTTATGATGGGCAATTTGGGTGAGGGAGATGAAGGACAATTTTAAGGTACTAAAATTGTTTGCAATGTGTCTCATTTTCAAAAAATTATTTAATTTGAGAGGAATCCTCCTTGGTCTCTAAAAGCTTAAATGTTCAGTTCTGTGCACTTGAAACAATCTTCTCCCTAAAATTGACTTTTATTTTAACTTTAAAGTTGTAAAATGTTCAGAAATGAAACATTGACTTTCTAACTGAACTTTACATTTTCTCAACTTTTTGACTATCTGGAATAGTCAAAAAGCAATTCTCTCTTACCTTGTCCTAAAGCAAGTCCAGCACTGTAGTTTTTAAAACTGTGTCAAACCCCAAATCTGTATTTATCTGGATTTATTTCCTTTTTCTTCTCTGCCATTACCAGAAGCCACTTTTCACCTCCATGATGCAGAGATGAAACTGAAAGAAAAGCAATGGGGAAGCTAATATGTTTTCTATGCTGCAGCTGCTTCCCCGAACCTACATCATCCCTGTTCCAGCTGACATGAAGAGCAGCACAGGCAGAGTCTGCCATTCCTTGTTTATTGCTCTCTGAAGCAGGGTGAAGTGTATGTTCACTATTTTCCAGATTAACAGTGAGGTTTAGTTGGTGTTTCTTAGATCGAAGATGGAGAGAACAGAGACAAGCTCAGCAGCAGCCTTGCTCATCCAGCACTCCCTTACAACACAACTAACATTAGGCAACAGTGTGGCTTTTCTCACAGTGACCACACTTACAACGAGCCTTTGCAACAGCTCTAAAGAGTGTCTCTTCCAGGATGGTACAGCAGGAACAGCCCCTTTGAAAACACGTTTGAAAGCAGAGAGTGATGTGCCATCAAGCTGAGCTCCTCACAATCCAGGCATCAAAGGGAGCAGTTAGAGCAGCAAGAAGACAGCGTTGTGAAGGCTTAACATGACTGCATGGACTCCTCACGCTGCAGTTGCACTTGTCAAGGGACATGAAAAATTGTATCCTGGTATATGAGACCTTGCCTGTGACTCTACTGCAGAAAGAGCCTTTCAAGAATGAGTAAGGAATCAGAATTATTTTGATGAATACGAGCAACATTCTGCATAAGATCTAAAAAACTACATAGAAACTAAGATTTGTAATAGATCACAAACTAAATGTGATTGAAAGTATCTTTCAGAGAGACAAAGCTCACAATGTGATATATCAATAGGAACACAGCTTTCAAGACACATCAGCACATCCTTCTGGTCTCAACAGCCTTGAAAACACCTCTACTGTAAACTTTTTCTACTTCCAGGCACTGTATTGCAAGGCAGATGTGGGCTAAGGCAAGGAGTACAGCGAGTGTCAAGAATTAAAGGAGATTTAGAGAGCTTTTTGACTTCTATAATTGGGATTGTTCAGTCTAAAGAACAGAAATTCAAGTAGGGACATGGTAGGAATTCCCAAGAACGTAAATTTTATTCCCATATATTTTCCAGAAAGGGATTTTGAAGCACTGGGATAGTCTGTGTGCATCTGTTGTGGATTATTTCTCATTGCAGAGCATATGAGAGAAAAAGTGGTCAGGATTGATGTGAACAGAGCTGATCCTGTACTGCAACAATGCAGTGGACAAGATAAAGTCTCCAGACCTTTTCCTATCTACTTTTTATTGTATTAGTCCCTGAGAGACAGACTGTGAATATTAGGGTTTAATATTGCATTGAGCCGCTTCCAGTGGGTACCTGTACCCACTGGTCAAAAGTGACCAGGAAAAGTCTGCTGACAAGAAGCTTAAAGTGGTATTTTGGATGAGATTCTTTTCCACTTTGTTCTAAAATGCATATCAGATTATGTCTTGGCCCCTAATGGATAAAACCATTGTCCTTGGATAACAGATGGATAAAAGGCTTCCCTGAAAAATGAATTTGTTTCCATCTATTAGAACAGTAAGACATTAGCTAACACATGCAGAGAAGGACAGATCAGTGACAAAGGCCTAGATTTTTCTTTTAATAACACCCAGAAAGCCTTGAGCAAAGCATGCGGGTAGCTTGAAGCAACCAAGACACTGAAAACCCTGTGTGACAAGGGGCCCATCCTGGCAGATGCCTATCCCTGCACAGCCACCTGGCTTCTGCCAAGTCCATGAATGGATGTCTTCCAGACCTAGACATAAAGGAAAGAAACAACTCAAGCCAGAATTATTAAGGCTGAAACCTTGCATTGAGTAGGTATGGGCAAAAGGTGCTCAACTCATGTTGATCTCTATGACAACTGGAATCAAAACAAGACAGAAGAATATTTTGAAAAAAACCTTAACTTTTCACTAATTAATCTTTGGGGATTCCCTAAAGGATGATTCTTTTTTAACTTCTAATATCTCAGTGGAGGACTGAAAACACTGAAATAAACAGAACATCAGAACTCTAATGTAACTAATTCCATTAAAAGTATGATCTGGAACTGTAGCACTTTTTGTGGACTTCTTTCTTCCATTAAAAATTATCCACAAAAATATGTTGGATTGTTTTGCAATAATTGGACAATTTTGCCAAAATACCTACATGATTTAGGAGTCAAACTCATCTTCAAATGCAGTGAAGCAATAATTTAAAAAATAGTCTCAGCTTATCAGGCCATATTTATATCTACTTGATTAAGACTCAGAGGGGTGATCAAATATTTTGCTTATGGAAAGGAATTTGGTATTGTAGTTAGGATTTAGGAGATCTGATTCAGCTCTTAATTTTACCTCCAAATTGACAGTAAGACAAGAAGTACATAATGAAACTTAAGGGTCCACAGTTAACTTTTACATGCCTGAGGGGTCATTTTTCATGAGGAAACAGACTCACATAATTACTTGGAATAACTATGTTGCTGCAGTGATTATAGTTTCAACATTGGATGTACAAATATTGGGAAATAGAGAAGTAATTTAGAAAATAAAATCATAGCAAAATTAATGGAATAAGTGTGAATGACAGGGTTTTAGTACGCCAAATAAGTGGGGCGGGGAAAAAAAGAGCTTAAAACCTCTTATTTTTCTTCAGGTTGAAAAATAAAACCAAGACATTTCCTTACAAGTAGACTTGAAAAGATTTTTCACTAAAAAGATTCAAATTAAGAAGCCAAAATATTTCATCCCAAAAACCACTGAAATGAAAACTTCTCACTTGATAATTTATTTACTGACTGCATCATTTTTCTGTTTATTTACATCACAGCTGTTTGTCAAATTCTCAACCATGCTATACTGTCTATTGAACTACATCTTTTGTTGGTGTTTTACAAAGCCACAATTAAGGTAACTTATTCCTAAATTTCTGGCCGTATATTTGTTAGCTCTAATGTGCACAGCTTTCATTACCTCCCAAAAAAACCCTTTATCCATCAATTTCCTTGGAAAAAATAGCTTAAAATATAGCTTCCCCGAAAGTCAATAAGACTTAAAGAGTCTATGTCACTTCATCATTTTAGTAAATTGCCCTCCAAACTCCTATACATACACGTGTGTACAGATTTCTCTATACTGAATTTATTTTAAAGGTATTAATATTAAAACAACATTATGGGGAAAAAGAAATTAGAAGAAATTTTTGAGATTTACCTATCATATATATGAGCTTTAAAAGGAAATTAAATATACAAATGAGAAGAAAATGCTACGATTAGTACCTCAATGTTAACTTTTAGGGTTCCAGATAGTTTTTAATTAGCTCATTACAGCCCCCTGCCCATGTTCCCATTCTTCTCCCCGGGCAAGCAACTAAACAAGAGAAATAGCAGCAGTTTACCCCCTGAGTTTGTGATTTCACAGACTCTAAAGAAAATATTATAAACGACAAATTGTCTGGAGTGAATTAAGAGTAGTATTTGCACATTTTTCTGCTTGGCTGAGCTCATACTGTTTCTTTGGGAATAAGCTATCAGTTTTTAACATTTCCTTTGCCTTATTCCCCTAGCACAGCATCAACTCGCCTTTTACATTTTCTGCTGTTTTATCTCTGTGAGAAAGAGGTGTAAGTTAATTTTGCTCTTGGGATAGAGATGTGTAAGAAGCAAAATTTCCAAACTTCTGATTAATGGCTGGAGGCAACCAAAGGATCATCTTTGTCCTGAGATTAAAGGACTGTTTCATGCTGAGTGAGGCTTTCAGGCACTTGGAGTTTGCACCCAAAGCTTATCATTTAAATTACTGGCACCAAATAGGTCGCTTGAAAGAGAAAGGCCTGCACTGCTTCCCCACCCTTCACTTAAATTTGTAAAGAAATCCCTCAGTGTCTGCAGAAAATTGCTGTGCCATGGGTTTCAGTATGACCTTTTCCTGTATAGGGCAGTTGCAACGTCCAGTCCTGTAAGTATGTGAAAGCTGTTTGGTGCCTCCTAAATTTACAGAATCCTTTCACTTCTGTCTTCCTTTCCACTAATAATGGTGGTTTTTGGATGACATCGAAGAAATTGTAGCACACATGGCTCAGACAGGGAGTCTTCCCACTACTGGGTGTGACAGGAGATGTATTATTCTTAGATAAATGTGATAATCTCCACAGAGCAGAGGATCACTTGGGAAGAACACAATGCCTTTTTGCTTCTCTGCTTATAGAATCAAGCACTTTCCTAAGGCGTTTTCCTTTTTGGGAACTTCACATGAGTAGTGCAGCAAGGCACGAGATGTTTCCCAAGCTCAAGCATGAGTTATTTCCCAAGTTCTTTCTTTCAACACACCTTTTGTTTGAAGTGAAGGGTGAAAGGGTCCAAAGTCTTTGCGCTCTTCCTCAATTCTCACACCAGCAAAAGCATCCAGCCTTTTCAGGCCCAGGGTAGCCAGCAGAGATATTAAGGCAAAGCCACATCACGTCTTGGCCTGCTTCTAGCACAGCCAAATGTCAGAGGAGGACTTCTGTGGTGAATTCCAATCACAGGGACTGCAACTCTCACGCAAGGCACCATCACATGCTCTTCCTGAGCAACAGGAAGATAGCACACAGAGATGATTTTGCTCAGCTCATGTTTTAAAAATTAACCTATATGTAATAGCTTTCAGCTTACTGCTGGAGGAAATGCAGGGTCCTCAGCTGGATAGGCAGAAGAAGCCAAACCCTCAACAAACTTGAGGCATTGTGCCAGAGAGGGCACCCTCTCTCCACACAGGTCTGTTATCACCACAAAAGGCTCTGAAAGCCCTTGTTCAACTCCAAGCAGCAAAATGTGAAGTATTTTAAGGACTTCTTCACTCGTCCTCTGCTGCAGGGGCAGCCTGTGCCTTTTGACCCTCTAGCAGAATTTGTGGGTGACAATGTCAGGATTTTGGCTGAGGGTCCTTGTGAGAAACATGCTAGAAAGCTCCCCTTGTCACTCAACCAGCTTCTCAACATTTTATGCCTCAGAAGTCTTCAGGTCTGTAACAGGACCTGTTGTGAAGGCAACATCTAACAAATCCTCTTAAAAATCTCACAAAAACAATTGGTGCTATGAAAAGCTTACTGTCAGCCTAATGACAAAGCAACAGATGTGTGAGACAGAAAGCCACACATAAGAATGATGACAAAACTACAGCTCCCACAGTAACAAGCAGACATTTCTCTGCAGGCAACCCTAAAAGAAACTCCAGAAGCCTTAGACTGTGTAAGTAAAAAAGGTTAATGGAATTTTTTCAATGCCTTTCAATAGGACATGCATGGAGAATATAGAAATACATAGGTGGAATTTAGATCAGTGAACAGTATAGGATAAGCATTCAGTGGTGCTGCCTGTGAGGTTGTGGTAATGGCAAATAAAACCCCACCACATTAAAACTTACAGTTTTCGTATGAACATATACTTAAAAATTTTAGGAAAGAAATCAAGAAAAATAAGTATATCCCTGTCACTTAAACTAACACTACAAGGCACTTTCTATAAAACTTAATGTTTGCTGAAACACTGTATTTAATTTTACATGGTTGTGTCTTTTTAAGAGAAAAAGAAACCCGTCTCTCTATGATGTAAAGAAAACCATTTTAGTAACTGCAAACACCAAGTTGTACCTTCAATACATACACTACCAGATGTAAAACTGCTTGGAGCACATAGTGGGAGTTTGCTGCAGTTAAAGCTAATATGTACTGTTTAATTTGCCTAGTAAAATTTTGTGCAATTGAAGATGCTGTGTAGTGACTAATGTGATAATATAAAGGAATCTTATTATCTGTTTAATATGGTCTGTAGGAAGATGATTGATTTATACAGACAAAAATGTAGAGTTGTCTGCAAGCAGCCAACTTTTCACAGTTGTTCTCCTCTGGCAAGGTCTGACAAACCAGAGTCTTCTTTCTATAGCTTCTGGAAGTCTATGCAGCAAAAGAAAGTCTGTTACACCACCATCTAATCCCACCTTTCCCCTAGGATCTACAGATTTAAAGCTAATGGTTTCCATAAAGCCTAAACTGTGCATCCCCAAAATAAATTTGGCCTCTTTGAAATGAAGGACTTTGTCCAGAAATTTCCCCCCCAAACTCTGAAAGCATGATAAGATTTTTGTGTTAAAAATGCAATCACACAAGGAAATCATCAATGACATTATACAGAAGACATGTTCTTGCAGCCTGAGAAGTTCAAGTAATCTTCTTTGAGTTGGCTGTAGGTTCCCAGAAGGGAGAAGTGTAGAGCTTTAACTGTACAGGGATTTGATAAGAGGAAGTATAGTGCTGCCTGTTATCAAATCCCTGTTAGACGAAGGGGACAGATGTAGAAAGATTCTCCTCATTGTTACAGGGAAGAAGTGATCACCTTGGCTACACCTTGTGTGCCCAGCTCTGGGTCTTCAGCACAAGAAAGACACAGACCGGTTGGAGCGTTGCCATCTTATTGTAAAAGTTCCATACCTTTCTCGGTAATTTCTCATGGGCATCTCCTCACAGCACTGGCTCCTTCTTCACAGCACAGCCAACAAACTCCAACTCTCTCCTTACCCAGCTAACCCACTCTTTTGTAGCACTCATCTTATTGGACACAGCTGTGGCCTATTAAGGGCAGGCCTGTTTCTAATCTTTGGTGATTAGTGCAGCTGCAACTTCTCAGGTGTGAGACTACCTTCTGCATATCTTTATTTTCTTACATTCTATCCCTCCACATTGGACCAAGTCCAGAGGAGGACCATCAAGATGATTAGAGGGATGGAGTAATTATCATAAGACTGAGATAATTGTGATTGTTCAGCCTGGAAAACAGAAGGTTTCAAGGAGACATAACTGCAGACTTCCAGTAACTGAAGAGAGCCCACAGGAAGACAGACACTTTTTACAAGAATGACAGGACAAAGGACAATGGATTCAAATTAAAAGAAAGTAGGTTTAGATTAGGAGGAAGCTCTTTACTGTGAGGGTGGTGAGACACTGGCACAGGTTCTCTGGAGAAGTTGTGGATTCCTCATCCCCCAAGGTGTTCAAAGGCCAGGCTGGATGGATCTCTGACTTACCTGGTCTAGTAAAGGTCTTTCTGCCCATGTCAAGGGAGTTGATCTAGATGATCTTTAAGGTCACTCCAAAATCAAACCATTCTGTGGTTCTGTGTTCTGTACATCAGATGCTGCTAAGATGCACAGTGCTGTTGTCACCCCAAAAGCAGGTGATTTGAGGCTTTCTAGATGAATACACACCTAACTTGGGCACTAAAGGTTAATTCTCTTTGTGGAACTTTCAGTTGCATTCTTGCATGGACTAGATATGGAACTCCTGCATCTCTGAAGTCCTGCTTCTCTGAGTGAGGACAACTGAGATGCAAATCAGGTATCCCAGTTCATCCAGGGAGCCCACGCCAAGGGCTTTGCCTCTTGCAGCATGTATGAAATGCTCTGGGACCTGTCACTGCCAAGTGCAGTAAAAAGCAGGAGACCTTACCAGGATTGACTGCCAACCCAAATGTCATCTGTGGTGGCAACCTGCTGATTCTTCTTTGATTTGAGGATAGCCTTCCAAGGCCTGTTTCTCCAGTTAAGCAGAAATCCCAGTCTAGCATTCTAAATTAAATTTCTTTCAAAAAATGTTGCCTTTACAACCCAATTAAAATACTATTCAAACACCACTTACACATTATGTTATACTTTTGAGGCAGCTAATCATCATTCCTTGAGTCAGGTGATTCATGAAAGAGCAGATGGATCCATTGTCTAACATTTCGCACTGAGAGAGTGTCATAACCCTGATTGTACCCCAGAGCTTCCAACCTCACAACTGCCAACATCTAGCATCTTCATGCCCCCGCTCCCATCACTCATACTGCTCAGCTGTATCACATGCACTTGGTTTTACAACCTTATAAAAGGTTGTAAAGCCAGCCAAGGGCAAAATCAGTTTTTCTTTGTGCATAGCAAAGGCTTTCCAAACCAAAGTAGCCCAGAGAGGAAGAGTCAAGGTTGATCTTATGACTTACTGAATACCTTTGGCACCCCACAGAGAAGAGATGTCCTGACCAGCCAACAAAGAGAAAACTTTAAAATGAGGTTATATTTTGCAAAATACCTGAATTCAAATCTACTGCTCCATTTAGTAGCAAGCCTGGATTTCTTTTTAAGGAGTCCCCATAGAAAAGATGGTTATTTTTTCTTATTATTATTAAGTTTAAAAATTAATTGACTGACTATGCTTGGAAAGAAAAGTTTGACGAACCAAGTCTGAAAGTTAAAAAGCCATGAAGGAAACAAAAGACACTTTTGTTTTTGGTGGGAAAACCCTTACAATCTGTATGCCTGTTTTACAGTTTTATCTGCTTATTTGAAAAACTTGGACTGCCAGCACAATGTCATTGATCATTTCTCATGCTACTTCTTAATTAGATTAAATGAAAGACAAAGTAATTTGCTTTGCCTCTGTTGCAGTACTGAAGAGGACTTTTGTGCCACTTCATTGAGAAGAGGTACAGATCATCCTCAATTTTTTTCCTGAAACTTCAAGTTCAAAGTCTTGCTAGCACATTTCTAGACCAGGCCGTAATTTCTGGGGAAATTTAAGAAAATTGGATGTTTCTAGAAGTCTCTTGAAATTTTTTATGCACTTTCATCTCTACAAGTAAACTGATTTTAAGTATGAGTAAGATTAAGATATGGCCCTTTGTACATGCCAATAATTTCTAGTGTTAAAAAAATTTATATTCTCAATTTACAATAGTCAGGGCTGGAAACAAAAGAGGGAAAGAGAGCTAAGACTATTACATTTTTAAAACTAAAAAACTACCAAACTAGTTTATAACAAAATTATATGGTATCAGAAATGTCATCATCTTATTGCAGGGGGTTCTATAGTATTGTCTCCTTATCACAAAAGTTTCATACCTTCTTGGTGTTTTTTCATGGGCTGTTCCTCCATGTACTACCTCTTTCCTCTTCACAAAGCAGCCAACTAACTCCCATTCCCTCCTCAACCAGCCACCCCACACTTTTATAGCACTCTTCTTCTCATTGGTTACAGCTGTGGCCTGTTAAAGTCAGGCCTGTTCCTAATCTTTGATAATTGGCCCAGCTGCAACTCCTTAGGGGTGAAATTACTTTCTATACTATCTTTATTTTCTTATATTCTATCCCCCTACAAAGAAATAACTGCTCAGCAAGCATGTCAAGTCCACAATGATTTTTACCTCAGAGTGATTCCCCACAGACTTCTTATCCATTTATCTTTAAATGCTTAAAGAAATTTTTCAGAGTTTTAAATTCTTTCCACTGCGAAACGTGTCACCAGTGGTCATAACTTTACCCTAGCATGTCAGGTCCCACTGCAATAACCATGGCAGAATTTTTTTAGAACATGTTATTACTACATCCTAGAAATATTTTGTTGATCCAGCATCTTTTATAGTGAATAGTGTTTTGAATAGTGTTTTGCAGGAAAACAAGAATCAGAATCTCTTAGGCTAGTTTTGGAAAGAAAATATCACCAATGACCACATGGCTTTTACGTAACTTTTGGATTCCTCAGAAATAAAATCAAACAAACAAAATATATGCAGTCTTAAAATTCATTGTTTTAGGGAATCTTGCACTGCAGCCATTGTTAGTTCTGGCTCAGCAGAATTGATTTCAAACTAAATGTTCAGTTTGTTTTTATTGGTATTGGTCTTGTGCTGACAATAGATATTTGATTTCAGTTGTCTTTTCCTTTGTTTTGGTTCATGAATACCTGTCAAAAAAAAACTCCCCAGGCACTTTGTTTATCTGTCTTCTGCTGATTAAATGTACCATTACTCTAGATTTTAAAAGATCACTTTCCAAGCAGAGGTCAGCAGCAAGACAGAGAATTTTCTTCTAGCATCTTTCTGCCTGTTTTAAAAATCAGAGCTGGATGTCTTTATTAGGGATGTGCTATCCCCCACAGGAGTAATCTACTCTTCATAGAGTTTAATGAGTAAAGCACTCAAGCCTGTATTAATCCAAATTCCATTTCATGGTTATAATAGTCTTTTTTTCAATTTTGAAGGTGTGCAGTTTAATTTTCAGTAGCAAAGAAAGACCTCTCAGTCTTTAGTCTCAGGCTGATTTTGCCTCAGTTTCACCAAAAGAAGTCCAGCAGTGCAGTCCGTATCAGCAGGTGAGTCCAGACCACAACGTTCCCTCCTTAGCTGTGTGTCCATCACTCAATTATAAATGAACGTGACCCCAGAAAGGTGTTGCCAAACATTTAATGTACAGCTATTTCCTCTGTTTAATGCAAAATCACTTCTTAAAAAGTGTGAATTTCTACATCTGCTTTGAATCTCAATAGACAGAGATGAAGAGTTTAGTAGATAAAAGAACATTTACCTGGGTGGTTATTTAACTTTTCAGGCTCATTAATCAAGTAGGACAAACCTCATTCAACAAACAGGTGTTTAATTGAATAGGTTTTTTCATCCATCCAATTTATGTTAAAATACCCTGTACTAATTAGTTCACAGTTACTCCCAAGTTGATTCACAATCAATTCATGTTATTCACAAACATTGCTGCCAGTTTTAGGTGAGAAGTAGTATTTTGAACAGACCTAAGATATTGCCAGTGTGCTGGAAGTGTTGAGGCAAACTGCTAATCACATAGTGACAGCAGAGAGCAAAACCAGGCAGAACGAGCAATATAGATTCAGTTGCAGAAGGGGGAATGTCCTGCTTCACTGATACCTCTCTAAAACCATGTGGGCTTTTAGCAGGGAGCAAGGAAATTGATTTGAATGGTCAATTTGATAAGAAAGGGAATGAAAAGGGATTTTGAAATGAAGGCTGAACACAATCAATCATAGTCTTCAGTACAGTAAGTCCCAAACTATCAGTGAGAGGACAGAAGCATTATGGAAGACCCTGGAAAGACTGAACTTTAGCAATCAAAGGACAAAGGGAAAAAGGCTGGCATGTGTATAAAGGACATATAAGTGACTAGCTTTTGGGAATTTGTATTGCAGGTGGGGGTACTCAGCATTCCTGCCACCTCATCCAAACCACCATCATGCAAATTCCGTTCTTTGGTTTTGGTTTTGGGAAGGTTGCTATGAGCTCTGCCATGAAAATATTCCTGGTATTGGCATATCTCTCATATCTTAGAGTTTTTAGAGGAAAATCAATGAGCTCTTCAGGGAAAGGCCAGCTGCCTCAGTATTCTGGTTTTGAGGGTTTGGTGGATGGTAGCTCACTGCTAATGGTTTCTGGCTGAACATGGCAAAACTCACAATACTTCCTTGCAAAATGGTTTTGAGTACAAGCTTATGGAAAGAATATATTTTTGGACCTTTATTCCTTTTGGCTATTAAGATGCCAGCCTCTGATTTAACCATGGTAGAAAAATCTGTAAGTATGGAATAAGTCAGTTTCCTACTTGTGGGAATGACACCTGAATCCCAGGTACATAACCACTCTTCAGAGGTGAACTGTATAGAAAGTGCATACTAAAGAACACTGTGCAAAAACAAGGAATATGAAAGCCTGGTGTGGTGGATGGGGAGGATCTGGAACATCAGAAAGAGTGGGTTTTAGCTTTTAACTTGATTTTAATTTAATTTAATAACTATGTTTTAAATACTTTGAGATCTCATCTGCCTTAGACAGAGTGTTAGGTGAGCAGAGAAGGGAAGCCAGGAGGATGAGTTTTCAATGTCAGCTTTATCTTGTTTGTGACACAGCCCTTCAAGAGTGAACACACATGATGAGGATTTCTGAACTCTAAAATGGCAAATAAAACTGAGAGATGTTGTTTTAAGATACTAAAGGCCTCAGCTTAACACATGCTTTTGGAGTTGCTTTTTCAGCTCTGTAAATAAGAAATTATCTATGCCAAGAGACAAGGAGACAAGTCTTCTTTTCAAAGGAGCAGATGGCAGAAGCATTGGAGGCATCCTACTTCTTTCTTCTTCTGTGCAAATAAATAAATTTTAAAATGCTGAACCTGATATGAAGTTTATTTCAATAATTAATGTAAGTGGTATGCACTTGGAGTCTAGGAATTCCCATCACTTCTGGGCAGTGTCCACAGAGAGCTCTTAGAACAGAAGAATCCTTTGTCCTTCAAACTGTCACAGATTTTTTTTTTTTTCACACAGAATGCGTTCATTTGTTCTATCAGCATATTTGTGGAGATGTTAGAAAAATGTTTAATATAAAACAAAAAAGTATAAAAGCAACCTTTTCTATTTTGAAACCTAAGAATCCCCTCAAGTTTTGGCTGTTGCTTTAATCCCCCCAGCCCAACCCCCAATCCAGCTGCTCTTTGATCTGTCTCTTCTTAAGCAGATAAATATATTTTAAATTATTGCTAGCCCCAGGAGACCTGAACTGGTGTTAGCTAGCAACGAGATGTTTTAGGAAATGTCACTAATATAGGTGGTGAAAATTGCAAGGAACTGTTCAGGATGCAACATCTCAGCTACTTCTGAGCTAAAATTAGGCTGAAATAAATGAGTGCAATGTTTGGTGTCTTCTTTGGGACATTCAGTCACTAAACATCTCAGAAATTTCCTGATTGCTCTGTCTTCTCATTAGGAATCGAAGAACAGGAGCTTCTAAGGAGAGCAGTTTACTCTCATAGTCAGCTTTTGTTTGAAATACATCAGGCTCACTGAAAGTTGGGGTCTGTGGAAATGTGCAGACTTGGGGCTTCATTTTCTACTGCCTTTCATCACCCATAAAATAGCAGTAAGCTGTGATAATTCTAATTTGTTGACTACTCCTGTCAATTAGGCTAGTTATGCCTAATTAGTGCCAAGGTTTTAAAAAAAATCCAACAACTCCTTGGGTTGGAGGCATAGGGACATCTTCAGTGGCCTATGTAGAAACATATGCATTGCATTACAGACATCAAGAGTGGATTTTTGGTCTTTGTACTGATTAAGACCTTCTGAATGAAAAGTCTAGGTAGCTTACAGGGTTAAAAGAGGGAGCTAATGTTTCTGAAAACTAGTTAAGGGGCAGAAAGCCAGAACTCTACTCCTTTGCATCAGCCACAGAGGGATGTAAAGCACCTCTGCAAGAGGGACTCAGTGTCAGGAGATTGAGTCTGGAACAGCCTGGATGTTACTTTCAGGCATGAGCAGATCAAAGACCAATCTGGATGCATCTCACAGAGGCATCCTCACCTGCTGGGATGCAGAAAGTTGATGGAAGATGCCTCTCAAGATGGAGAGAAAAGGTTCCTTCCTCCACATAAAGTTCATTCACAGAAAATAGGCTTGTTTTTCCTGCTTCAGGTTTTGAATCTAGAAGCAGTGGCCAGCTCAGTGCTCTTTGAGGAATTTGCTTGCTTATCAAGCTATAGTCTCTCTGTTTTTGCTCTTCTCACCTACCTTTGTAAATCCCATATGCCATTCTGCACATCAGAATCAGAATGAAGAATGAAGATGCATCCTTTTAAGGTGACATTCATCTTGTCCTGCAGTTTTATGCAGCTTGGTGAGTGAGGTATAGTCCTGGTATGCAGAGAGAAGGGCTGAAAAAGTCCCCTGGACAGGAATAAAAAGTGAACCATAGCACTGGTTATGCTTTTTGAGATCACAGTACTATTTCACTAATTTTCACAGAATCTAATTACACTGAATGAATCAAACCCTCCTGTAAACTGAAGTTTCCCTCTTCCCAACTGCAGGCATAAGTGAGCATGCACAACAACCTTTTCCAACAATATGTAAAAAATTTTAAGACTATCTTAAATATAAGGTGAACAACAGTGTTCATTTTTCTTCCATTCTGCCCTCAGTACCAGCAAAAGTGGCAAAAACTTTACCTGCCCTAGTTTCCCGGTGGGAAGAGACTGCATAGATCAAGGCTGGCAGTGTGTAGGGCTTCTTATTTGATATACAAAATGCTCTATGATACAGACAGCTGTGCCACAGCTCTGGAGAACTGCTGTAGCTTTTTGCTAAAAACAAATTGTTTATCTCCCTTGCAAATTTTATTTTGGCTATATGAAGAGCTTTGTAATGCTCTATAGAGTACTTCACTGGTTTTCTTGAAAATATATGTGACTGGTGGTGATTCATCTTGCAGGGGATAATTAATTGGCATCTTCAAGTGATCAATCTAGAATGATGTGATTGGAATTATTTGCTTAAAATAGTATTTCACTTCTTGATGGTGTGTGGTTTCTGTTGTTATTTTGATCTGTAGTGGCAGAATGCTCCAAATAAATACAGCTGAAGCTGCCTTACAGACAACAGGAAAAGATCTGTATTCTTTTGAAACCATGGGATGGTTTTCATTGAGGTCTCGCAATGGACTCCTGGACATAATTAAACAACATGTGGAATTCATAAGCTCACAAAGCTCCCTTCACAAAGCCATTGCCCTAAAATGTGTAGTCTTAAACCTCTATAATGAAATCCTTAGAGCAACAAGTAACTCCCTCTCCCTACAAGTGGATTATTACAGTCTTCACAGCCTTGTGGAAGTTTTAATTGAAGGGCACTACTTAAAGAGATGGTGTGGGATGACTCTAAGGTAAGATTGATCAGTACAGGCAGAATTTTATTACAAGTGTCAATTAGATTGAAAAGTGTTATAAAAAAAGATCATTTGCATAGCTTTAGGGGACAAGGAGACACATTATTCTGAAATCTCCTTTGCTGATTGTTTAGTGATTCTCTAAGGGTAACAGGGAGGAAATATTCCCTCCTGCAAGTGGAGATAGTAGCCACTTTCTGACTGGCTTTGATTTAAAGCTCATTAATGAGATATGTGCAGCTAATTAAGAGCAGGGAGAATTTAGCTATATACCACAGTGGAGAAGAGCATTTATCAGAGAGGATTGGACTATTGCCCTATGGAAGTTCAGGGCTGTGCTACCGGGAACAATTCAGTTCCAGTGCTGCAGAGAAGGGCAATATAGCAAATAGCTAAAACTGGTTTAAGATATGTTTTTCCCCCTAGAAAAATAAAGTTGCACTGACAATGCATTCTTTTAGTGAAAACCCTCATTTTTATTAATTCAACATAGTAAGAACAAGATCTTTCTTTTAATTTTCACCCTTTTTTACCTCTGGAGGGAAGGGACAAATTAGAAGACAGAAAGCCTTTGGCTGCTGCAAGTAGATATTTTTTGGAACTTGAGATACATAACATGAGTAGCATTTTAGTTGGAGCATCCTACCAAATCAAAGCTTGCTGCAGCCCCCCGCTTTCTATACCTCTGTTTCCATTACAAAAAATGAAAATGTAATCACAGAAATGATTGTGCATGAATTAGATCTCTTTTCAGATTGAAACATGTCTGAAAGACGAGCTCCAGACATGTACCTTGTCTGCTCCAGCTGCTAGTGAGCATCCAGGCCCTTCAATATATAAACATAAATATACACATCTGTGTATATTTGTAAGCTTGTTATTTATATTGCACTAAAGTCAGTGGAAATAGATGACCTAAATATTGTGCCATTTTTGGACATCCTGAGCACCTACCTGGCCTCCAGGACACCTGTTCTGTCAGCTAGTACACGTGGTATAGAGATCACACGTGGTACAGAGTAAATGAAGGTGCTCAATCCCACCTTGACACAATAGAGCCAGTGGAGCCCAGAGAGACATTCAGTTCACCTGAAAGTAGACATGTGAGAGGCTGGAATGAACTGAGACCTGTGTTAGGCAATGGTCACAGACAGTGCAGCACACTGTGGAAACAAGGATAATACATTTTGTCATTTGTTCTGTCACATCCTGCTTTGCTCCAAACCCAGCCATTCAAAATTTTCCTCATTCTGGGAAAGTTAGTGAATATTTATTGCCAGATGGAAAACGTGAGAAAGTGAAATATTCTGGGGAAAGTATTCACAACAAATATCAAACTTCTGCCTTCAGGTCCTTTTCTTTCTGTGTATTTTCCAACAGATGACTTCCCATCAAGACCAAAATGTATGTTAAGAAAAAGTAAGTATTTCAGTATTGTGTGACTTTAGAACTCCTCTATGCAAGGGAGAGCTGGCACATCACAAACTCCTAGTCTAGAATATGAATATCATCTCCTGCCTGTATTTTTGTCCACAGATTTGGCATAGTGTTTCTTTAGGAGGATGAGATCATCTTCTTGAGGGAAATTAAAACTAGAGATCTATATTAAAATTTTTCCAATACAGTGCATATTTGATTTATTCAATTTAAAAATTTATTTTATTCATTTTTCTGTGGTAATATTGTATTTTATGGTAAATACCTCTATTGTCAGAAGAAACTGATTTGTTATTAATATTTGCAGTTTCTAAATTATTCTTTTGGCTGCTTACCTAATCTCAAACAGTCATTCCTTTTTCATGTGAAATGAAACTCTAAAACTTCATTAAAAAGTAAACTGAGGTTAATTTGAAATAGTACACTTGATATTGGTAGGTAATAGAGTGATATAGTCACAATGTGGGCAGTTGCTACATACAGGTGTCTCACTTCTGCCATTTCTAGCTACCAAATTTATAAGTCTTAGAGCAGTTCCTCTTCACCTCTCAGTGCATCACTTTGCACTTTGTAAAATTAATTTTTAATCAATTTCCTTTATTAAAATGTCCAGAATAATTTACCCATTTCTAGAAAATATTTCAACATTTCTTTTTATTGATGTGTGATGCAACTTCATGTCACCAGCAAATGTCTTCCTAATGCAAGTAAATCTTTTGCCTAACTCAGACATTATAAAATTAAATAAGTTTGGTCTCAAAATTTTGGGAAAGCCTAGAAAGATTGCCCTTCTATTCCAGTAAAAGTCCTTGTAGCACAATCCTAGACTTGTCAGTATTTTATCAAATACATACTGTTTGTTTTCTGTGAAAAAGTACTCTTTTGTCAATTTTTTCCCCTAGTAATGAACATAGTACAAAAATAAATAGCTACTCAGTGACATATTTGCCTCTTAAAATGCAAGAATTTGTATTGCTTTTCTCTCAAACATGGCAACTTCTTCAATTGCCAAAATAATGGAAAAATATTGTTCTGATGGGACAGCTTGTGTAGGTAGCTTGTCAGCTCAGAGTGACTTGCTAGTGGTCAAACTAAGTGTGATGTTCTGAGAAATTTAGCTATGCATATTCCCCTGCTGTTGGCTTTGATCATTGACTGGAATGTAACACAGAGATCAGTGCTGGGTTTTGTGGATGTGGATTTGCATACTTTCTTGTGTGGAAATCAGCTGCAGAACCACAGAATCATGCAACCATAAAAGTGGTGGTTGGGAGACGATCTGGGCCAGCTCCCTGCTTGAAATGGGATTATGGTCACTGCTGGATTGGGTCAGACATGTCTGCCTGGTCTTTGGTGGATACAATTTCACATGTATTTGCTTGAGTGCTTTAACGTTCAAGGAAAGCAAAAACAAATGGGTCATGAGAAAGGGTGATGTGGAATTCAGATTTGCATTTGAATGAATATTCTCAGATCTCTTTCATATTATTCCCTTGGGCCATGAAAAGTACAGACACAGATTGCTGAGAAGTCTCTAGACTGACTGATTGATATGGCTTGTATTTGCCATGTAAATGTATAATGTTTAATACTGTATCTATACAAATATAATGCTGATTGACAAACTTGCCCAGAAACAGTCATTTCCTAGGAGGAGGAAGTCATTAACATTTTAAAAAGCAAAATCCTAAAGGAAGGCTGTTCAGGCACTGCAAAGGAAGGTGCTACTTTGAAATGTGCAAAGGTATGAGCAGTCAATATTAAGGATTCCTTTGTTTTTATTGGAACAAAATTCAAAGATTTTTTTTTCAGTAGGAGAAACACTTGATATGCAAACTAGAAGAATTCAAAAAGGATTGTGGAATAATTAATTTTATGATATATATTGGAACATAAAAACAGAATTGTAAATTGCATATTTAAATTTTTAAAAATGAGAAAATGTGCATCATGTTAAAGAAGCCTTTAGCATTCAAGCTCCACAGAGGACTTCTAAAGGGGAAGGACACTAGCTCTAAACATAGCCTACTTGCTCACAAGTTTCCAGAGAGCAATCCTTTAAGTCAAACAGTATGCTACTGTTCAGTGGAAAAAAGCTAGGCACAATTATTAGGTAAGGGATTTTTTGGCCAAGGTAACTTACAGCACATGAGTAAAATACCAGCTGAGATAGTCATCATTTATCCTAGTGCCCTGCCTTGAAAAATGGGAAACTAGTTTCCATTTTAATGAGGATGGATGTAAAAGGAGAATGTTAGTTGATACAACATCAGGGACAGAATTGCTGATGCCATGAGCAAGAACTATAATGAGTTTTGTTTTTTTATCAGCAAAGTTTGCTGCATCCTTCAGTTTCCTTTTCAGTTCCAGCGCATCATCTTTTCAGAAAGGGTTGTGGAACTTTTCTGTATGTCCTCAATCTACCTTGCCTCTTATGATCCTATCTACCATCCTTTTGCTTTGGCTTTTTGATTCCCTTCAACCTTTGTCTTTTTGTTGTTTGCCTTCCCACTCACTGCTTCCTCTCCTGATGGCTAAAATGAGTGGTGTCTTCTCCAAGGGCATCCCAGACACCATAAATTTTAAACCAATGGAGTTTGTGAACATCTTTCCTGGGTTTTGCAAGTAAAAACAGAGCACAAGTCTTATGACAGGAGGTCTTATGATGAGTGGCTGAGGGAGCTGGGATTGCTTATCCTGGAGAAAAGGAGGCTCAGGGGAGACCTTATTGCTCTTTACTACCTGAAAAGAGGCTATAGTGAGGTGAGGACTGGTCTTTTCTCCTGGGTAACAAGGTATAGGACAAGAAGAACTGACCCCATCTTGCACCAGAGGGCATTTAGACTGAATATTAGGAAGAAATTCTTCACTGAAATGGTGGTCAAGCACTGGAACAAGCTGTGCAGAGAAGTGGTGAAATCACAATCCCTGGAAATTTTCAAAAGGTGTGCGGATGTACCACGGCTTCATGGCAGACCTGTCAGTGTTAGGTTAATGGTCAGATCCTATGATCTTAAAGGACTTTTACAAATTTAATGAGTCTATGATTCTATGAAAATGAAAAGACCGGCCCAACTGTTTCGATCAACTGTACAGAACACTTTCATCTTCCACAAAACACTGAGGAGGATGATCAATAGCACATCAAAAGCTGCGCTTGATTTAATCTGCTGCATGATCACACAAACCTATAACACACATCATTTATTGAAGGACTTGTAATTAGCTTTTAAAATTGTAACTTTGTGAGACTGTATGAGCCAGATATGGAGCTCCAATAAAGGTACAAAGTTGATTAAGGGATGGGAGCGTCTCTTTTAGGAGGAAAGGCTGAGGGAACTGGGCCTGTTCAGCCCCAAGAAGAGATGACTGAGAGAGGACCTCATCAATTTATGCAAGTATCTGAAGGGAAGGTGCTAAGACAACGGATCCAGGCTCTTCCCAGTGCTGCCAAGCAATAGGACAAGCAACAGGGAGGAACTGGAACACAGGAAATCCCACCTGAATGTGAGGAGGAACTTTATGGTGCAGTTGAACCTGCTCTGGAAAACATTGCCTAGAGTGGTTAGGGTTATTCAAGAACCCTCTGAACACAGTCCTGTGACTTGTGCTCTAGGGTGGCCCTCCTTGAGCAGAGAGGTTGGACCAAATGCCCCACTGTGGTCCTTTTGAACCTTACTCATTCTGTGTTTCTGTGATAAGTCAGTTCCTCACTTTGCTGTGGCACATCTGAAAGAGAACACAAATGCCATGCAACAGGCCTGCTACATATGATGCCTGCAAGATCCATTTCCTTTACGAAAGCAGGCGGTGGGCCTGTGAGCCTCCCACACTAGATCTCTGCAGGGTGGCCAGCAACAGGTAGCACGTGGCATCAAAGGCCACAGAGGTTGTGCTTGAAGGCAAGCTGCTGTCCTTGTAGTTCAGTAACAGCTAAAAGTTGTTTTGAAATGCACCAACCCAGGAAACTGGAAATGCAGTGTCTAGAAGGCAACATCATCACTTTTTCTTTCTAGAAAGAGTAGCATTTTTCTGTAGCTCAAGGACTTCTTTATTTTCAGTGTAATCAATGTGCTGACTTGTTGACAAGATTGATAATTCTGCTTCTCAGTCGATAAATTTCCTAAAAATTTTAGCCTTCTTACCAGGAAATCACTGAAGGTGCAGCTTTGCTTCCTGATTTCTCTCATAGGCACAGAATTTCCAGAGGCAATCTATTTGCTCTTCTTCTGCACTTGCTATGAGTTATGGCATAAGCAGTAGTATTTTTTCAGCTGCTCATGCAGTTATGACTTAAAAGGGGTCACTGTAGTGAACATATGTTTTACAAGCCTTCCGAAAGAATGGGGCATGATGCCAAAGCTGGTTTCTCAGCATTGGTGACTAGCACATTTATTCAAAGCCCATTCATTCAATATTATTTGATACTTGCAATATTCTAGGCCTAATGCCAACCAGCTGCTTGCTGGTTCCAGACTCTCATAAATACTTGTAAAGTTTTTTGCTCTACTCCTGCTTAATCCTTCAGCCTCCCGCCCTTATCTTCTTATTTTATGCCCTTCTCCTTATCTTCTCATCTGCTTTTAATACACATATTACCTCTCCTTCTTGAATTTCTGGTCCTCTACTTTACACTCTTTGGTCAATTATATGAGGCTGGCACAGGAAAAAACAAGCAAAATATTTTCCCGCAGGCAAGGCTGAATTCACAAAGTAGAGTGCAACTTCTTTTTCCACCAGGATAATGGTCCTTTACAGCTGACATCCCTACTCATTTCTTACATATGGCAGACTGTTGTTTAAGAGTGGCATTTATTGTTACATGTAGAGCAATTGATCAGGATGCAAATCAGTGAAATATCCCACTGGCTTAAGACAGACAGAGCTCCCCAGTGATCTGTGGGAGAAACACAAAGTTTCTCCAAGGACCACTTTGTGCCTGGCTTTAAGTCCACTGGGGGCAGCTGGAATCTTTCAATAGGTGTGGGATCAGTTATGGCAGAGAACAAACCTTTGCTCCCTTCCGTCTAGCTGCTCTACTTATACATACAATTCCAGAAACAAAGGGGTGGCCTTGCAGTGTTTGATTACTTATTGCAAAGAAAGATATTTTAAATCTGTGGGTGAAAAGTATTAATCTCATACCAGGTAATCTTGTTTATTGTGATTCAAAATTACTGAAAGTAAAAAGAAATAAGTAATTAAGTTGATATTTGTACTGCGATAATTAACTACCCAGAGACAGAAGTTTTCTTAGGATCTATTTGCTGCAAGAAGCTTAGTATAGCAGGTCTAATGCTGCTTAATGGGATACTCACAGATATATCCAACATATTTTAAATACAAAATGAGTACAACTGAAATATGAAATCTATTGCTTCTTCCTTGCAATTTCAGTCAATCATGTAATTGAATCTCAATATCTGCATTTATAATAGCATTGTGGGTTTTGTCTCAGTCCCTCCCTAAGAGTACTGGCATTATAAATGCTTTGAAACCAAAAAATCTTAATAGATTTTGGTGGCACCAATTGATAAAATTGAATTTTGCAGAAAAATAAATTAATATTTATCTTATTTAAGTGAACTCCCAATGAGTTTTATTTGTTATGAGCAGAATACACATTTTTTATATGCTAGAATCATCACATTTTGCAAGCGTAAAAAGTGCTTAACAAATAATTTTAATTATTTTTTAAAGAAAAAATTGATTTTGTATTTTTGCTTGCTGCCTTAGAATATTATGCTCATTTCTATGAGGCAGATATTCTAACAGCTCTTCCCTAATAAGGTGAAAGTTGTAAAAAACATGCATTTGAGATTTTGTAATTAAGTACTCAATTTGAGCACACTTACAAGTGCCAGAGGTAATGATTCTTTGAAGTTTATCGTTCATAGTAATCTTTTCATACTACAAAAAAAGGCAAGTAATACTGTGACCAAACAAAATTAGAACCATAAATCAGATCAGCCCCTTGCTTAGTTTTTCACCAAACAACCAGTTCAATAAATCACTCTGCATGGTCTATACATTATGCTTACTGCTTTTCCTGTATCTACATCAGCACGACAGTGGGCCCCAGTTATTTGATATCTGCAAAGTGAGTTAATTGGTATTTTTAAGAGAAAAAAAAAGATAAGAGAGAGACTATTTGTCACTATTTTAAAAGCAGCACAGTTTTCAGATGATATTGGGTTGGAGAATATGAACTGGCTGTAGCTGTGCAGCAGGAGCATGCAGTAAATCTCTTCACTGCCATGCTTCTGCAGATATGGTCAGTGACTGGCTTCTACCCTAGGCAATAGGGCCAACTTCACCTTCTCTGTGAAGGTTAAATTCTGTGATTCCTATAGGTACACCTGGAATGGAACATCTACATACTCCTTTAGGGATTTTTGTATGTGGAATGTTCCTGTCGATCTTTGGTTCCACTGGTAGAGCCTGTCCATGACTATACACCCCTTCTTCCATTCTGCAGTCTTTTACAAACAATTAGCATTTCCCCTGTCCTTTGAACACGGCCCTGCATAAAATCCTGCATGTTTCAGCTCACACTTTTTACAAAATGCAATACATCTATGCATGTGTTTTCCTGGTATGGTCTAGAGACAGCAGGAGTGATCTGCAATGCTCAGTGAAAGAGAGAGGTTGGTTAGTGTTGTAAATGGTAGTTGGGAGTTGCAGTCAAAATCAAAGATCCATTTTCTGTTCTCTGTGCTTCTAACAGCAAACAAATTCCAAAGACTCAAATTTAACTGGCAATAAGGAGAGTTGAAAAATTAGTCTTACAACCATTCCAAGGTAATAATAATGGATAAACAAATAAATAAAGAGATAAGAATCGGTCCTTGATGCATTGTTGATTAGATCCCTTGTTTCCTGACTATTCCTATGCTTTTTATGTTATCTAGTTGGCATCTCTAAATTAGAAACAACAGTAGACACAACAGTTAGAAACAACAGTAGACACAACCTAAGTCCAAACTGAACTGATGAATACCTCAGTATTGCAAATTAACATTCCTGCTTTTTGAAGCTGAGTCATTAAAACTGCTTAGCATGGAATACTTTATTTATTTATAAGCACTGATTTTTATGTGGCTATTTTTTTGAAGTCGAAACTCTTCTGATGAACAATGACTGCAACATGGCTTTTTTTGGAAGGGGACCAAGGTGGAGCTTGAGACTTTGCAGCAGCTTAGCACTTGCAGGCTAGCAAATACTAATGATATGAGCTATAGCTCACACTGTCAGTCACTACTAAGGACAATGGTAAATTTTTTATTTAGATCACAGGAGATCCTTAATCTGCATTTGTCAAAGCAAGGATTTACATGGTGATTTTGCTTGTCTTGGTTTAAGGTCGTTGGATTACAGAGGATTTTTTTGTCTTACATGCTTTCACAAATGTTTGTGAACAGATCTAGATTTCATTCTGTATAATTTTTTAAACATTTATTTCGAGAAATATTTTTAGAAATACTTTTAGAAATACATTTAATTCTAGAAAAACAAAATTCAGCTTATGTTTTCCTGTTACATTTATCTGTAAAGTATCTCCAGAAAGAGACATTATAGACACTGTGAGAAAATGGAACATATTCTCCTCTCCAATATGCATTTTACTTATTGAAGATATTTATAAGCAGAGATTAGAGTATCAAACAGCTTGAACACCCTCCCTTTTGTAAAATGCCTTTTGTTAACTATGCTACTTTTATAACTAAGCCTTTTTATGAACTACTCAGTCGTCTTCCCTTTGTTTTAGAAATGAGGCAGCCAGGAAGTCACTTACTCTTGGTTTGGTCCTGGCTGGAAACAGAAGCCAAGACTGTGAAAGAGCTGACCTGTGCTTCATAATGAGTCTTCTTGTGTTGTGCTGGGTATGCTACATCTTGATATTATTGATAAACATTTTTTAACCTTGAACTTCAGAATACTCAGGGTGAAGCCTAAACAGATTCTTCTTCTGTCTCACATCAGTTTCCCATAAACTGATTTCTCAAAGACTACATGATCCCAGTCAACAGCTGTCCTGTGATATCCTTTGCTAAAGTGGAAGAGCTGAACCTATCAACAATCATCACTTGCATTACATTATCTTAACCTTTTTAATACAACACATAATATAAATGTTCATTTACAAGTCTCCTTGTTGGTGCTTACTTGGGAAACATGGATTTGTTGACATTTGCTGATTGATGTAAACTAATTTTTACAGTCCTTTTGTTCCTTCATGACCAGAAGGTAACTCAGTCATTTGAGATGTGAAATTAATCATTTCTAATGAGACTTTGATCACTGTGACCTCTTCAGGAAAAAATTTGCTGGCTTTAGATTTTAGGTCTGTGTCCTAAATGCACTACTGTGGCTGAGATGTTTGGGATAGCGCTGCTCCATACAAAACCAATCAAGTTCATTTACCAGGGTGTCTCACCTCTTTCTCTAATGTTAGATTTTTTCCTTTAAATAGCAGATGTTTATAGGCAGAGTTTTCTTAAATATAGTACAATATTTAACAATGAGAGCCCCAAAATATGTGAGCCATGGGGATGAACAAATCACAAATTTACAGTGTAGCAAATTCTTAGTGGCATGGTATATTCCTGCTAGGATTATAATGTACTAGGTGGGTTGGGCATAAAAATGTCTGAATATGGAAAGGATTATTTTTCCTTATCTTCCTGGTTTTTTCTATTTGTATAAGGCAAAAGACTACCAATTATATAATAATGGGAATACATACATACATATATATATATATATATATATATATATATATATATATATAATATGAATATTGTTAGGGAAATAATTTTAAAACCAAGAGATTTTGTTGTCTAATATTGCCTAGATTCCTAGGTACTTGACTTTTTATCTCCCAGTCAGTCAACATGAGCCAAAAGTGGCCTAAAGGCTTAGATGTTCCAGTGGTTACTCCAGCACAATCTAATCTGTGACCTCTATCCCTTTGGTTTTTATAATGTCCTTATAAAAACATAATACATTTAAGTATGCTTAAAGTGCTACTGGCTATAATTAAAGTTCTGTCAGCCTTTCCATTATAAATCCCTCTTTTCAAGGTTTAATATCTCAGCGGTTTCAATTCCCACTGGGCTAAACTTGATACAGAAGCTGTCAGCATGAATGCAAATCCCTCCTACCTTCAAAAATATTTTCAATTCATAAAGTTGCTGGTTTTTATTGTTACAATCCTACAGATTGCAAGAGCATTTCTGATAAGATCCCCTCCCAAAGTCTCTCACACTGCCCTGTCTCATCTCACACAAATCAAGACAGAAATGTGTCCTAACTTTGAAATGCACAAACAGAATGATGGAGTTTCCTTTTTCCATGTTTTATGCTATAGGTTGAGTGCAGCTTCTACCCATTTTGAAAACTACTGACTTCAGGCTAGATCCCCAGACTCCTCCAGACTTTGTCTGCCAGGATGTGGAAAGCAAAGTCTATGGCCTTTGCCATAAAGCAGTATATCACACATGTACCATTCCCATCTTTATTTCTAAATACTAGACTGCATTTGCTAAACTATTGATTAAAGGGAAATAGGTGGCTGTTGAAGAAATTAGCATATATCCTCCTCAATGAATTTTTCAGTCTGGGGATAAGTCTAGAGCTGTTCAGCTCCATTCTGCCATACTATCTTCAACATTATATTGCAAGTTGTATTTCTAGACAAGAATCATGATTCTTGATCTTCAGTATCTTTGAAACTGAAGTACCTCATGCAGAGGTATATACCTCGTAACTGGCCTAGACCAGAAATAAAACAATTGTCAACAGTTCAATGACCTTTTAATTTTATTGATGTCCACTTGTGAAGTTGTTGTAGAATATTATAAATAAAAAGCATTGGAGTTGCTCAGTTTCTTGGAGATGAAGCATATTCATTCTCTTTTAGGTTTGAACTCCTCCACAGGCTCTCAAAGAATTGATGCTATAATCAAAAAATATTGCATGATAATTTCTTTTTCTCTTCGATTCTGGATCCATGAATATTACATTTCTGAACAACAAATGTACTTCAGCTTCTCTCTTTCTCCACTCCAGGCTTGTGACTAGAGTATGTTTCTGGTAGTGGAGGTGATTTACGGGACTAAAGACCTCAGAAATAGGAGAATTTTGGTCATCCTGTTTCGGGTGACTGCTCAAATTTTGGGATCTTCATAGAAAGGACCTGTCAGTGTAGAGGAGATCAGGGTTTGGAGCTCAGTTTCACAAGCAGAAATCTCTCACTGAATCTTCAGTATGTCATCACACACTCTGATTTTGAGACTGTATTTTTCTCTTGTGTCTAATTGGCCTCCCTTGGCATGCCAGTCATCATGAGCTCTGCTGCTCTGAACCCCATTCTAGGCAGTGTGTCCAGAGACACACCAAAGAACAGGATTAAAGGCTATCTTTTTAAATTTAAATTTTAACATTGCAAAAGAAAGAAAAACGCCCTTTTTTTTGGTGTGTGTATATATATATATATATATATAAATATATATACTTGTGAATGAACCTTGATATGCACTTACATGCTAATACATATGTACTTTGAAGCATACTTTGCTTTAGAGTTTTTTTTATGCTGTGGCAGATTTGAAAAGGGAAAACTCAGTCAAAATAACTCAAATATTTCTTTTTTATGGCTGTGTTAGATCTAATAAGGACCTGCAACTTTGACTAAAACTATGGACTAAAATGAAAAGACTACTTGTTTGCAAAAGAACCCCTAAATTTTCTTGCATTGCAAGTCAGGGTATTTTCACCAATTATAATTTACTGGCCAAAGCCATGTACATTGTGTGTTGTAGTAAAAAATATCTCTGAAAAATAATAGAATATTCTGTTAGAACCCAAAGATACCTGACATTCCTGAATAAGAACTTGAACTAGGCTCATATGTGGAGCCCAAATTAGCTGGAGAGTAGCAGTGGTAAGAGAAAAAGATGCAAGAGATGAAAAGGCATGCACCATAAAATAGTAAGGAGTGAAAATGAGTCAGAGAGACGGTCAGGCCAGTTAGAACTAATGCTTGTTAAATCTCAAATAAAATATGCAATCAAGAAAAGTTCAGCGTCCTACTTTTGTGAAAGAAAAGTTGAATGCAAAGTGTTGCTTTTGGTGGAGCACAGCCCAGTGCCAGAATACACAGGCACATTGCCTGCTCAGAAGCCTACAGCTGTTGTGCTTTTCACTTTGGTTCACTTGAGTTCCTTTGTCATTCAGGTGCATTGCCTTATTGAACTAAATCCCCATGTATTTGGAAGTCACTGAAAAGAGGCTACATTTGTCGGCATTCTAACTGTGCTTGTTATTGTTTGTGACTTGAAATGGGTTCATAAGATGGTGGAATAAAATATTAATGAAAATGCATTGGAAATGTGTTAAAGCAACCATTTCTGAAATATCTAAAAAAAGAGCTTTTTTTTGAGGGGAAGGAAGCAATTTAGTTTCAGTTTTTAAATATATTTATATACATATAAATATGAACATAGACACATACAAACAGATGCACAGCTTTCTAAACAATTATACTTTTTAATGTATCCTTAGAAATCCAGCTGCAATCATAAATATTTGTTAAAACTGATATAATTTTATTTGATGGATAGATTAATTTTGTGATCTGAAAATAATTTAGTAATCATCATAATAGTGTAAGGAATATACTACACCAAACACATTGGATTTTTGTAAATCTCTTTCATATTGGCAAGAACTAACAAAGATGCATGCGCCTATTACAGGATTTACACAATGCTAAATATTTTTAGATTGATTTCAGTAGAAGTACTCAGAAACAACTCTCAAAAGAGTCTCAAGAGGATCTAGTTTAGCAGTAATTTTACACAAGTGAAAAAAAATACAAGAAATGTAATAGAATTTGAGGATTTAATCTCTTTGCCTTTTAACCTTAATGAAATGTTAGACCTTGCATTTTCAGTGTGTAATAAATGATTTGAAGGAACGTAAATCTAATCTTTTTTCTTATAACAATTGATTCCGCTTTAGTCATTTTGAACCCCCCTCATACAAATGGTGGAAAGAGGAGTAACATGAAGGAAATGATCAAATGATTGTGCACATATTATTGTTGCAACTAGTTTTTCTGTTACCTGCAAATATAAGTGTGTTAAACTAGAATAATGCACATCAAAGTGACCCAGAGCTCAGCTCTATCCAGCCTTTTTACTTCAGCAAAGATCTAAACATTTGTCTCCTATGAGATAAAATACACAGTAAGACAAGGACATGCCAGCTCATACAAAACCTAGCAGGAGAAGCTCTCTTTTATTTTATGAGGCTTTTGTATTTGAAGGAAAGTAGCTGGTAGCCAGTAAATGTTATATTTCTCCCATGCTGTCTTTTCTCATATCTGTATTTTCACAGCGCAATCTCCATTTACTAGAAAATACAATAGAAAGTTGTTTTGCAGGGAGCAGGCAATGAGGCTAAGAATTTAATTTTAGAGCTTGGATCTAAACTCAGATGTGTTCCCCAATTCAGTTCTTACCCACATTAATAAATGTCTTTGCCAAGACTATGTGATGCCCATCTGGGCTCTTGGCCCTCCTGTGGGCGGAGAAAAGCCGGGCTAAAGTTGTGACTGTTAACTTTATTTTTTCTGGAACATAACTAGATCAACGTGAAGTCAAGGCCTCTGGTGTTTCAAGAAATAGGAAAAAGAATAAAGTTTTTACTTCTCCTGTTTCAGCTCTCTTTGAGCTGTTGGGGACAGATGAACTAGCTCACAATTACTGAGAAGATAAAGTTACCAACTGAGATAAAGCTGTTTGCTCAAAGCTTTTCACTCAGCTGTGCTTTTTCTGTGGGCACATATGGTCACTCTGCAAGGACATCTATGTACCTTACCCCCTCTAGTCCTTTCATATTTGTATTTTATATGTGGCTGAAGAGGCTCTGATATTATAACATTTCCATAAGTAAACAAGTCACATTAGGGCATGAGCTTGCCTGCTCTGTATAGAAATTTATTGTGATTAGGATTTTTTTAGAGAATAAAGTTTGTAGGACTGTGCTTCTAATATTTCATTTCTGCTGATCCTGTGCAGTGTGGGAAACTTGAATGCTACTTGATTCCCAAATAACCTGAAAGTGTATCCAGTGTTCTTAAATCTTGCAGCAATCACTGTGTTTATCACCAGCATGGCACTTGTCTTACCAGAGTGTGTGTTCAGAAGATCACTGTGATCATAATTCTGGATCAGATGTTCATTTGTTCCCAAGATTTTTGAGATTTTCCAGATCAGATAAGGTAAGAGATAATAAACCTTCTTTATATATCCTCTGAAGGCAATTTGGTTTTTCAAATGACATTTATGATAACACTGAACAAAAAAGGAGACGATGAATTTTAGCACTGTTACTAGAAACAGTAAACAATTTTTTGTTGTTCTAACTCCATGATGGAAAAGAATCAGCCAACTTGTTTTGTTTGCCCTTAGGTCATGGTAAAGTGTTTCAAGGCTCACAATATAAAACCAGCAATGAATAACAACTGAGCAGTTTCTTTCATGCTTCCAGAAATTAAAAGTGGTTTATTTTCACCAGCCTAAATTTACCCTCCATTTGTTCACTTAAATTACCCTCTGAAAGAGAGTGCTTCATAGCTTCATAGATGTGGCTGCATTTTCTGAGAGACTATAGAAAACTGCATCTGCAATTTTTATTGTAAACTACCGTGGAGCATAAGGTTTGGCTTACTAATGAGACTGCTCACAGTTTGCTAAGGCATAAAGAGGCAAAAAGCACAAGGAAAAACAAAGTTGTCTGGAGACAGACTCTCTGCCTGGATTGAAAAAAAAGAGTAATAAAAGAATAAGAGAATGTTTTCAAGAGAAAACAAAGGAAAAAGCATAAAAATTCAAAGGAAAATATAAGGTATAAGTTATACAAGAGAGAAGGGCTCAGGTCATTTTTTCAAACAAGTAAACACTTCACAGAGTGGAATCAGTTTTCATCACACAAAAATTTTTTCAAAACAAAAGATGTTTTTCCCTAAACCTAAACCAAAAGATAGACTGCTCCAAGTGAAAGTTACCTCTCATGATTCTGCTGGACACCAGATTGCAACAAGAACAAGGATTGAATGTAACATTACATAGATATAATTAAATAAGACCTTTTTTACAAATTTGTTTTTTCAGGTAGGAAAATCACACTGGCATTATTTGGTCACCAAGATTGTACAACTTTACATTGCATTTCCCAACAAAATAATTAAAAAATACAGTAGTGTGAAGAGTCAGATTTCTTGGGTTTTTTGTAAAATATTTTGCAGCTCCTTTCAAGTTTATACAATATGCTTAAGATCAATTTTATATGGTCTGAAAATTAGGAAAAATATTTTGTTGGCATAAAATTCTTTATTCTCTGAGAATCACAGCAATAATGAGAGATATGGTCCCTTAAACACTAATTTCTCATCATGTCCTTCTGCATAGCCTTGATGTAGTACCTGGACTCTCCAATTCCATTCTCTCTAGACCAACTGATCTTCCTCAGAGGAAGCAGCAGTAGATAGAAGAATTCAAGCTTTTTTTTTTCCCCTGCATTTAATATTCTTACCTTGACCTTGCTACAATTTTGAGGGTATGAACAGAAATGCAAATTATCACAGAGTTACAAATGCATTTATGACACCTCCACTTTCCCATGGTGCACAGGTTATGTACATTCAATCACGGCTAAGGTGCTATACCCTTAGCTAACTAAGCTGTGCTTACTGTTGAGAGAAGGTACAAGCACAAAAAGTTACCATGATGCATGGAGAAACATTTCCATTCTATAATTTTTCACTGGATTGTTATTTGTAAGCACTTACAATGGAGACATCTCTGCCATTGCTCCTTTGAAAGGGACTGACCAAAGATCCAGGGTCTTTCAGATGGCTCTTATAAGAAGGCTGTTAATCTTAGAGTCTTGTTTCTCTATTATATTTCTATCCTTTCCATCTTTGAAGTGGAAAGAAACAGCAAACCCCATCTCATAA
Source organism: Molothrus aeneus (assembly GCF_037042795.1). Taxonomy (NCBI): domain Eukaryota; kingdom Metazoa; phylum Chordata; class Aves; order Passeriformes; family Icteridae; genus Molothrus; species Molothrus aeneus. Next base: position 68,990,858 of record NC_089647.1, on the reverse strand, counting down.
CTTTCAATTTATTTTGGTTAGCAGACTCCAAAATATTTTCTCTGTAGGCTTTTTCTTCTAGGGTTTCCTCTAAATCTCTCTGGACTTGTGCTCTTTTTCAGCACCTGAATCAAGCTCTTCATGTATGCTTCAACTGGTGACTCCCAGCACAATTTCACACATCAAGAGATTGAATTCTTGACCAGACCTGGTGAAATGGAGTGTGTGCAGGTGAGAGAGAGAAAAGGAAATAATCAGTGACATGAATCTGTCTCCAGCAGCTGTGTTCAAGGAAGCTTGGTCTTCATGCCCCAGAATGTCGGAGTGAGAGCAGGTCAATGGAGAGGCCAGCAGCTCCTCCAGCCCCAGACTAAAGCGATGCACAGATGTTCTCCCGACCTAAAGGCAAGCACTCAGGGACTCTGCAGCAGCAGTAGATGTTAGCCATGGACTAGTGAGGCACCACTTCAGCTCCTTTGGATTCCAGGTTTGTAAGTCTGTGGGTTTAGTGAGGAAGGACAGATTTTCCTTCTCTTGCTGGTGGTTTGAAAAGCCACTGTGCAGACCTAGGGAGGATTGGATTTTACATTTAAAAAACAGGGAAGGAATTACGAGTTTTAGCATACTTTTGACCATTCTGTTCAAAATGAGTTAATTAAACTCCAGAGATGAGGAAGACCTATTGAAATGTTGGGAACATTGACCTTTTCCTTTGACTGTCACCTTATTTAAATAATTCCAGGTTTAATTAACTGACTTGGAATGAATTGATAAAGGGTTACTGTCACTTATAATTTCTCCTCTTTGAAATTCAACAGTTCTGTACAATTACTGTAGCCTCTTATAGTAACCCTAATTATTAAAGTGAATAGTTTTAAAAGTTGCAATTTCACTTTTAAATGTCTAATAATTGGCTTAGAAATACTGCTGGAAACATTTAGTGGGTAAATAAGACTTAAAATATGCTAAACACACATACACCTGCAATACATGACGGCCTAAAACTTTTATCTAGATTGGTCACTCTTAAAATTTAGGATTTTTGTTGAATTTTTTCATAAATATACAGAACAGATGTTGGCCTTTTGGAATTTTAGTGACATAAAGATGAAGAAGTCCCAGCTTCTCCATTTAGTAAGAATCCTAGCTTGAGATCCTGTCAGTTGAGAAATGCCTTTAAAATACTTAAGAAAACAATTCAGATACGTTGATCAAAATAGTCCATAAGTTGAAGTTACAACTTTATCTGAAAAAACAAATGTTTTTCTTTTTAACTTTCTCATTTTAATATATTCACTGTTATCTTTAGCTGGTAAACCAAGGAATGACAAAGAAAAATTCATTACTCTTGAGAAGTGGAGGAATATCTTTCCAGAAACGATGAATGATGCAGCCTTGGGGTATTGTGCACTGATTGGCACAGTTCTGCTGGCAAAGACCTAGGGTAGTAGTGGCAGCACAACTGCTCATATTCCAGCTTGATGTAGTTCACTTTCTTAATAAAAGACTAAAATGCTGTTAAGCTGATTTCACTGGTATAAATAATATTCACAGGCCAACTCTTCCCAGGTAGGGATCCTGGTACTGTCCTGGTACTGCCTAAGAAACCTTAATGCAGACTTGGCCTAAGGTAACAGACTAAAATATACATCATTAAGTCATGTGCTACTGCAATCCACACTAGAAGCTCTGTAGTCTTTGTCTGAGTCTCTGAGGTCAAGCTGTACAGTAATTTTGTGGGTCATAGATAGCACCACTGCAAAAGATGTATCCAGAAGCAAGACATGAAAAGGATCCCAAACATGTAGCCTCTCTTAAAGCTGGTTGGTCCATCCAGGGTGGAATTCTGTGGCCTTGTGTGAAATGGGATGGCACACACCTCTTCTCATACTTATGGTAGACATATCATTGGGATGCCTGTCAGCTCAGGGGCACTCAAGCTAGCAAAAATGGTTCTTATGCATATGCAAGTAATTTACAGAAAGCCAGGTCTGAATGTGTCAAATCTATTGCATTTTTACTGAGTACACTGCTAGTGCAGTCATGAACTGGGCTCTTTTGGTGCACATTCTGTAAAAAGCTGTCTAAATATCCTTCTGTGATTTGCCTATGCTGCTAAAAAAACCCCAAGAAACCGAAAAATGGCCAAAAAAACCCCAAGAAACCAAAAAATGGCCAAAAAAAGGACCTCTCCCGAGCTCTAAAGCCAAGACCCATAAGCTGGACATCACTCATAATTAGAACTGAATGTCACTCACATGGTTCACCAATAGCAGCCTCTAGAGCAGCTGATGTGGCTATGGCCACATTATACCTACCTGTGTTTTCCCTTGGCTTCACATGCTGCCCCATGGGCCACAAACCAGAATATTTTGTTTATATCTTGATTTCTAGATAAATTATTTCCCAAATTGTGGTTGGAAGAGAAGTAGATTGAGTAGTTAAAACTGGGAGGCAGACAGCTAAACGAGACAATTACTGGGAGGTGACACTTAAGCGGTGTGGTCAGCTAGAGCAAAGTGCCGCCAAACCTCTGTTCCTGAGGCCTCTTTTATTTAGCTGTCCTGGCAAAGCTTATCAGCACAGTAGTCAAGATTTCAAAAACAAAAGAAGCAATTCTCTTCACTTTCTTTCACTCTCCTGCTCTCTTTGAATACACATACATGACAGTGTGTGTGTGCATGTATATAACTATGTTGTATGCTATTTATAAGGAATAACATCTATGTGCATGCTACTGTGTGTGCAAGTGTTGATGTATATGCATGCACATGTGTGTAATTTGCTAGATTACTTTGAACTGTCAAATAAAGGTGCTTGTGTTTATTATTCATGACTCAGAAAGGCAAAGAAATAGCCTAAGGAAGAGCAAAGAGAAATGCAGAGCTTACAGAAAACACATCTCAATTTTATAGATGGGGATTTCAAAACATGCTTCTTTCTTTATAGTATATCCATATCATGTACCATCAATTACAATAGTCAGGAAAGTGATACTGCAGCTTAATGACATAGAACATTATTATCTGACCTAAAGAGCTGTGAGACATAACCTCCATCAAACCTGCTATTATTATCACTTTGTACTTTCTGATCATGTGGAATGGATTCTCTGCCTCCTTGTATATCTTGAAGGGATTAGTTTGTAATTTTCTGGTGTCATTTGCTGTACCTCATCATTTGCCTCATGAAAGAAAATAGAAAACCAACTTCATTAAACAGTAAATAAAACCCAGGATGAAGACAAAACATCTAGGATGGATAATAATTAGTTTCTTGGTACAAATTAATGTTTTGAAGGAATGGCTTGATAGTTATGTTTTGGGTTGTTGGTGTTTTTTTCCTTTCTCTCTAATATTTTTCTGGATTTGAATGATGATGGGGTTTGAGATTATTAGAACTTCCATTCTGCATCTTTGGACTGTGTTGCAAGTAATAATATTTTTTTTTTCCTGCAGTGCTTACCATCTTTCTTTGCAACTCATCACAGAATGTCTTTGTGCACAATATAAATTAAGTTCTGATAATGACAGGAATTTATGACTATTGAAATGGGATTTAGTTGCCTACATATAGGTGTTCAATGACATACTATGTACACAGGGTAGGGCATCTTCCTTGATCCCCACACACCAGTCTTATGGGTCCTTTGTAAAATGAGAAAAGTAAAGATTCATCTCCAATGCAATGGTGTAAAATGTTAATCTACAGTGTTAATGTACAAAGCTCCAACTGGCTTGGAACAAAAGGAGCTATTCTGGACAGTGAGATCAGCTCCCTCACTGAAGTCTGAATCCAAAGAGAAGACCCCCTGGCTATAGCTTCATTTCAAAGTCCACCTAAGCTACCCAGCACCATGGGAGATCAGCTGCAGTATGAGTTGATAGCCAAACTGCATAGGTTAATTGTGGATGGGCACCAAGAGTGAGGAAGACAGGAGTATATTCTGCTGTGAAAACACATTCACAACTGGCCAGTGCTGCATCCTCTTCAGAAGGAGACTATTCATTCTCGTGTCCTTGACTCCAGAGTCAGATCTCCTCATCTGCTCTGTGTCTATTCCCTCTGGCCCAAGGAAAGTAAGTTATTTCTGGATTTTCAGCTTTATTTTATGAATAAAAGCTTCCTTGGTGTGAACTGAAGTGTTCAAAAGCACGGCATCAGGCAAAAGGCTGCAGGAAAGCACAATATCTGGAGCAGTTAGAGCTGTTAGAGCTGTATGAAACTTTGTTTCTTGAGCTTGACAGAAAAAAAAATGAGTAATTTAAAATATATTTTTGGGTCTGTACTGTATCAAGTTTATATATAATTTAATTTTTTTTTGTGGCCAGAAGAAGCCCTCCGCTGCAGTAGTTTTCCCTCACACTAAAATAGTCCATGCATTTCTAAATAAAGGGATTGGGTAATTTTAAGGAAGATCTTCACTCAACTGTTTCCTGGACAGAAAGAGTACTGCCAGCAGGAGATGAGATTCCCAAAGGGTTCCTGGTGACCTGGCCTTATTAACCAAGTTGTAAAATACTGTGATGGGGGAAAAGAGTCTTTCCTGCCGAGGCAGTTCTGTTCTGCTGGCTAATTAGTCATTCACCAGGGAGGAGCTGAGGCACCCAGCCTTCCTCACAGGCACCCCAATAATTAGTCTGATAGGTTCATTCTTATTCTTTCAGATCTCTCAGTCAAACTGTTGGATAACAGGTTAAGTACATACTCCCTCTGCAAAACTTTTTTGCTGTGTTTTAACTCATGATTTTAAAAGGATATGAATGATGTTTCTGCATTCTTTAACCAGTACACAGATAGCAGGTTACCTAGACTATAAAAAGAAGTAATTTTAACTTCCATTTCACTGCATTAGTTGATGATTATGATTTTTACTGCACTACTACTATTAATGTAATTATTACTATTGCTTTTTATACCAACTGGATAACTGAATTCCATTTCAGTAATAAGCACCTGAAGAACAGTATAAGGTCAAAAGCTCTCCCATGAACTTTAATACTGTTGTATAATTGTTCCCTATTTTGTGATCTTCTTTTTCCAATTCTTTACAAAAGAACTATCAGTGATTGATATGTTCACATTTGGCAGCTTGTTTATGTAAGCCACAACTTCTATAAAAGTCTCTGAATAGACTTATATACTTTTAATATGTCTGATCTTCAACCAAGAGTCCTTTTTTGATTGTGATCTCTGTACTCCTGTTCAAGCTGAGCAGCATGACTGACAAGACCTTTTTCCTCTTGGACAATTCTTATTCCACTCTTACCCCACAGGAACTGGAGTGACTGCCTTGCATTCTGTCAGGAAGAGGAATTTTTCCACAGTTATTTGGCTTTGCAATGCATGGGGTCACACAGCAGCATCTGTGTGTGTGCATGAGGCAGTACACAGAACTAGTTAAACTGGTGATGACTCTGTAGGGCTTAGGAGATCAATTGCCATTTTCATTTGGGACAGCACTTGAAATCCTAATGAGAACAACAACACTTGTAATTAGGAGTCTACAAAATCCTCTAAAATAATCACTTAAATTTAAAATGTAAATGTGGCTGTAATTAATTAGTCTATTTAGAATAAAGCTTTCTAATTAAAAAATGTAAATTGGGAATTTTTTGTAGATTTCATAAGGACAAAAGTGTTTCTCATGGGAACTGAAAGGAGATGTTTTTCTGTCTGAATGCATATTATACCCTTGTGACTCACACCTCTGCACAAGCCTGTGGCACTAAGAGGACTGTCTGTGATAGGATCATACTAACACCTGAGCCACAGAGATTTTCTTAAGACCCATGATATGAAACATTACTTTTTAAAATAGGAATGTCTTAAACTAAGGGTTATGTTTTTCAAAGAGTTATGTTTTTCAGGTTTTCAACTGAATTCTAATCTGTAAGGATGACTGACCACCACTTCCCTAGTGAAGACAGTGACTTATTATGGAAGTTAAAAAAAATCATCAGGAAATTTAAACTTTTAAAATCTGATTTCATTTTACATCAGGATAATACAAAGAAAAAAGTTGAAAAACCCAGGTTGATTTTGGTACTTGCTGCATGATAGAACTCCGAAATTTTACCTAGAGTTTAATACATTCTCATTTCTTTTTTTATTCTATTATATTTAAATTCTTTCATGGCATTTCAGTAATGCTGAGTTAGTGGTTACCCTGTTTCATTCCAACACACGCAGGAGAGCTGAATGGCTGAAAAGTCAGGTAAAGTATGTGTAGCTCCACACTGCCATGGCATTAGGTACCTTCAGGCTGCATTAGGTATCCACAGGCAGTGGAGCAGTCGATACAGTCTATGCTCATCTTCATATGAGCTGCTGGATAGCTTTCCAGATCCCTCTGACTGGGACTTGTTCCCAGCTGACTCCAATAAGAGCTCAGATACTCATCTCTCCCTGAACACATGCCTTGTAGTGCCTAGATGTGTCTAAATGTAGATGTCAAGATCTGCAGCTGTGTCCCAGTGTCTGACTGTCCATGAAATAATGTCAACATGAAAAAGAGATAAAGCCCAAAATCTCCAAACTGAAATAGGTCTGAAGCATTCTCCTCCTGCAGTTTTTAGCATCAATATGAGTGCATTGTTGCTGCATCTGTTTATGCTGAAACAACATAGGAAAAAAAGAGGGGAACAAGGGGGACAGAGAGAGGGAGGGAGAGAGGGAAGAAAGAAGGAAAGAAAGAGAAAGAGCGAATGCCAAGACAATTTTTCCACCATGTATGATGAGTATGCACTATCTATAATGATGATATTGTTTCAGTGTAGTTTCTATGTGTCCTTTAATAAATAACTTTCTCTGTTTATTTGAATTAGGCAGACAACTGCCTTTCAGAAAGGGATGGTTCCCAGTTGTTACTGTCCAGAACCAAATCAAAACAGTCCTATAGAGATAATGGTGCATCTCCCATTATCATTACCCTTAGTTCTGGCATGCCAACCCACCTATTAATATATACCTTTTAAAGCTATATTTTTCACAAATTAGTGTTTTAAGGTCACTCCTCAAATCATAGTGCAGCCTGGGGGCCAAGGGGATAATACACCACCACAGCATCATACTAGTGATTTCAGTATAAAACAAACAGATACACATCAGTTAAAGAGAGATCAAAAAAGGCAAATGAAATAATCTTACATAGATGAAAATTCATTTAAGTTTGAATGTGTGCCTCAGTTTAACTCTCTGATGCAGATGGACACTTTTCCCTTTTCTCGTGCAATAGGAACATTCTATGGCATTTCTGAACTTATCCAACAATATAGCCTGTTGTCTTGTGACTGACTGTTATAGCAGGGGTCTTGTATTAATTCTTTAAAAATAAGTCACAACATAGAAAATCTTACTCCTTTTCAATATTGCCTAATTGTGACTTGAGCAGTATAAGAAATTTAGATTCTTGAACACATTGAAAGTATGATTGTGATATGTCTGCAAACCTCAAAAATTCCCATGTGAAAAGCAAAGATTAATTGTACAGTATTTACACCTTTTCATTGATAACTAACACCATAAAACTGTACATATTGCAATTTGTTTCTTTTTCCCACAATCCCTTTGGCTTTTAAGGGATGTTCCTCAATTAGTTGAACTGTGTTTCCTCTTGCTTGCTAAGCACTTTTGGTCAAACAAGGAATGGCAGAGGTCCACAATTAGATCAAAAGATCAATCCTAATGTACCATTTTCTCCTCACCCTCCTGCTTTAATAAAGTGGCTGCAGTTCTCCAGGGGACAACTCAAAATCCAAGTACTGATATTTCTAAATTAGCTGACTCTGTGACCTTGCTAGTAATTGCGTTAGTTTATCAATGTTCAACACAATTTATTACTCTCCAATATGTACCAAAACGTTTATCTCTCAACACTAACAATATTAAAAACCTAAACAATCTGTTGAGAAACAAAGGACTATTCAATAAGAAAGATGCATAATAAACTGGAAGAGACTACACTGATGGGTTAGGGGATTAATCTAGGAAGTAGTCATAAGTGAAGTAAGGAAAGAATGTTTATGTGGTATTACATCCAGGGCACTTTTAAAATCTGTAAATAGCAGATAACTTAAACAAAACATTTATTTTTGTTCCATTCGTCCTGTCTCTCTCTCTCTTTTTTTTTTTTTTTCTTTCTTTTAAAACCAGGAATGAGCTACTGATTTTTTATAACACTGAGCATATTACCCAGGCTCCAGTGAGAAAAATGAAGACTGATAAAACCTTATCTAAGCATTTAAAAGTCATTTGGACACATTGATCAAAACTCACTCTGAAATTAAACATATTAAATTTAGATGGAGGAAAAAAAGCATTAAGTTGATGGAACCCAATTTTTGTATGAAGCAAACAAATGGCATCATTTCACCAACCTTCTCATCTTGATCACACTGCTATGCATTATTTAAAATATGCACTTGATTTGGGTAGTTAATAAGCTATCTGTAAACTTGGAGTAAATTTGATCGTGGGCAGTGCTCTGCTAGTTCCTACAGAAGGATTATTGATTTGTTTTTACTTCTGTGAGATGTCAGTTTGTGGCATTGTGCCACCAGCCATGAATCAGTGTAACTATCTCTGCTCACGGTGAGATAAGAACGATAAAGAGCAGAAATGCACAGAGTATGTGCAATCTTTTAAATTATCCCATTTACTTAGAGCTGTCAGCAGCTCAGCACTTCTCTTTGCCAGCAGCAGACATACACGATTCTGCTGCTGTGGGCATTGAATCTCCTCTCCTTTGGGGGTTTCAACTGAACCCCCAAGTCAAATGGAAGAAAACAACTAAAATTTATGCTAATCCACAAGTTAAAACAGCAAAAGTGACCAATGTGATGTTTTAATTTCTGCGGTAGAGAAACACTGACCAAGTTGGCTAAAAATGTAGAATCATAAAATCATACTTGCAAGCTTCTGCAGTCCTCTACAAATCAGCCATTTTAATTTACTTTAATAAGATCAGTACTTTGTCCTTTTTGTATTCTTTGGGACTACACCTAATTTGGAAGAGGTGTGGAGCAGCAGGAAAAATGGTTGCAAGTGACCTGCAGTGACAGCCACACTGACCTTTTTATGGTTGGAGGTGACTTTGGAATGGTTCTGTTTTTATTCTGAAGGTTGCCCACCTCAGCTCTCAAAGGATGTAAGGTGGTTCCTGAAGAACATCTCCTTCTGAAAACAGTGTGGCTCCCTGCAGTCACACCACAGTGTGAATGAATCAAGACAGCAGGTGAGGATGACCAGGGAGTTCACTTCAGCAATATATTCCTGTTCTGGCATAAAACAGGTTAAAATAGATGAGCTTGCTAAATACTACCATGGAATTCTTAAAACCCCTTTGAATTAAATTGTTAATTACATAGCACGTAATCTTCATAAAGAAGAAAGGTGTTGGGTGTTTTTTTGCAACCTTCCTAATATTTTCACAGAAAAACCATAGTCTGAAAAATCTTTTAAAAATGATATTTTATTCATCTGTTCATTACCAGACTGAAGAGCAGGGTCTTAGAACAAGAGTAAAGCTTCTCCTTATTCACATGATTTTGTACGTTCCCTTTTCTGAAGGAAATTGCAAAGAGAAGAGAGTGTTATGAGGAACAGTGGTGGGCATATATCCCAGTTTTGAGTATTTCTGCCAGCTCAGAGAGATCTGAATCCACATTTAGTAAAAAGCAAAATTAGTTGAAATGGCACAGAACTAATTTGTATGGTGAAATTAATATCAGCTAACTTAAGGTTTCTAACATGGGTGGCATAAGCTAAACCCCAGAGGTACTCACTTTCCTTCTTGGACAGAATCTTATACAATTGGCTTAGAAGTCAATAAATAGATTTTAAATAGTGAGATGAATCCTATACTACAGGGAAGTGGAAAAACTGTCACAACACATAGTTATTCCTTCTTCCAGTGCACTGCCTCAGAGACTTTTGTGCTCATCAGTTCCTGTGCATGAACATGTCCTTGTTTCTCCATACTGTTTTAAAAAGGATTTATTTTGAAGAGTATGGGTTTTTTAAAATGTCATACTTCTCTATAATTCAGATTTTCACAACTCCAAGGTGCAATAAATTGTTTTACATGTGTGCTAGGGAATATTCTTACTTTTACTCTGAACACTTTTTTTGGTCAGTGTTTGTATCTTATTTCTGTGAGTGAATATTATTTCTTTTCTAGAACTCCGTACTACTTACAGTCTTCTTCATGCCTCATCTTTTTATTTTGCATCTGGCTTAAGATCAGGCTTTTTCTCCATCCTGCTTAGAGTCAGTTGGTCACATTAAGTTACTGTGACTGGATATAATAGGACATGACACATTTGAGACACATGACACATTTGAGAAAGACACTGAAAGCAAATGTGTTGTGGGGTTGGATTTTTTTTGAGATAAAAGCCTCATGCTCTGTAATTTCAGTCTATTATTTACTTGCATCGCCATACTTTGTGATCTGGTTTGGGTTGGAAAGGACTTTGTCAAGGCTGCTAAAGTCTTTCTGTGTGTCATCCCTTTCCTCCAGCGTGTCAGCCACACCACATATTTTGGCAAAGTTGATGGAAAACTTGTTGGCAGTGAACTCAGTCCCACTGTCCTTGTTACTGGCAAAATGTTACACAGAGATGGTCCCAATACCAATCCCTGGGGACTGAGAGTACTTTTTGGTCTCTTCCTGGACATAAGTCATTGGCTGCAGTCCTTTAATTGTGACCTCCAACCAATACCTTATCCACTGAGTGTTTCCTCCATCAAATCCATGTCTCTCCAATGTAGAGACTAGAATGTTATGCAGGACAGTGTCAGATGCTTTGAACAAGTCCAGCTACCAGAACACCAATGAGAGAACAAAAAAGGGAACAAAACCATATATCCTGCTACATATACCTCTAGTAAAGAGTATTGTATGGATTTCACTATACCAAACTTCAATCAGATGAAGTACTTGTGTTTCTAATCACCCCAATGTCCTTAAATAATTTCTGTCAAAGAGAGATGAATTATCATTTTTGGAGAGCAGCTAGGACCTGGTCTAGCTCTTTCTTTTAGTGATGGAATTAAATACTCTGGCTTTGTGCAAGCACTGCATAATCTTGAACGGCTCTTGAGAAAACCAATTCTTTTCTTCCTAAAGTGAGTTGCTGAGATGTCAGCTGAAGTGTTCTTTGAAAATAGATGTTTGGCAGGTTAAACTGCTTCAGGATGATTTGTGCAAGCAGAGAAGTTCATGAGTACACAGTGCTTGTGTCCTGCTATGTTCTATTAACCAGTAAGATGTTAAGTGGTACATTCAAGGTCATACAACAGCTTCATACATCTAGTTGGTTTTGATGGTGATAAGATCACTAGAAAGTATGGAAGAACCAGAGTAATTCTTAACTGGCATATATTGTTTGGGGAATTCACGAAATCTTCATCTCTGACATTTTTAAAAGCTGGCTGGACTAATGACTGTCAGGAGGGATTGAGCAAAATTCATTCAGCCCTGCCTTCAGTCATATCTGTGGATCTATAAATGCATTGACTCACTATGTTGGAGTCCATTCTAAAACTTGTCTCTTATTAATAGTAAAATAAATTACAGCCTGGATAACCTAAAGCTTGACTTGGGGAGTTAACATCATATTTGTGAAAGAGATTGAAAAATAAAGTAGAGCTTTGTGGATGTATGAAAGCAATTCAGTTATTCTTTTTATGCAGAAAGTGTAGCAGACAGTGTAGGTAGATTTATATTACTGTACCCTTGCCCAAAGCATGGATAACAGAGACTGATTTGTGTTACAGTGCTGAAAGCCAGCTACCTCTGGAACTAATCTGAACATCCACATCACACAGCGTTTTTCCTGGATCTCCTTTGGGCTTCTGTGGTGTCTCACTTCTACAAATCTTGTGTGGTTTGGGCTTTTTTGCAGGTGAGAGAGTGTTCAGTTGCAGTTTTCAGGTGGAGTGTGAAACTGCATGCACTGGGACTGTGTGGGGTGTAATATCACGTCAGATGTCTAGGACTGCACAACTGGGGTCATGCTGTGGGGCTGTAGGGGAAGAAGGAAGCCAAACCTCTCCTCCATTCTGCAATCCATGTAGAGCAATAGATCTCTTTGAAGGCAATTCAGACAAGGAACTCAGACATTCTTGTGTTCCTCCTTCATCTTCTGCCATCCACTGTGCATGACTGGAAAAGGTCTGGTCATTCCTAGCAGACATTGGAGAAGACAGATCATGTTCATTGTGTCCAAAATCAGCAGTTCAGCCACAGATCAATAGATTTTTTCAGGTGCTGTGCAGTGCTGTTCATTGGGAATCACTTCCTAACCACAGATGCTACTTCTGTTTTCTTTCTTCTGGTTCTTGTTTGCAAGAACCACCAAGTGTTTCTCCATTATGTTCCACTCATGTCAGATCTACTGGATGTGTCTCACCAAGACCTAAATGCATTTCAGGATTCACAGGTGGAATTGCTGGCAGGGATGAGGCCATGGCTCTGCTCCTGTAGAAGTCACTACCAGTTTCACAGTTGACTTCACTTGAAAGAGGGCTCAAATCAAAGCTCAGTGCTTTTGAAATCCACACCCTACATATTTAAATTCCTCCAGTCCTTCTTCATGAACTTGATTTTCACAATAGTTTTCTTTTTCAGTTGGGAAGATGTACTTACTATGTCCATGAAACATTATAAACACTATAACAAAACAATTTAAAAAATAATGACGTCTGTGTTCTTTTATCACTACTACAATTTATAAATTATTTCTGCTATTGCTTGAAATCTGTACTGTCTCATAATGTTAAGTCTTGCCATTGGTTTATTTTGTCACTTTCCTGAGTGTATAAACATACATATATACATCTATGTATATATTTATACACATATATATGTGTGTATATATATATATATATATATAAAATGAACTTCATACTTTGGAGTGCTTACTACTGAGCTATTGTAAATCAAACCAGCATAAAATCAGAATGTATCAACTACTGAAGAACAATCCTTGATACACTAAAGTACTAGTCCTGCAAAACTCATTCCCTTGTCTTGTAGCATCACATTAAAAGCAAGATGACATGCAGCATTTATTTTCTTATGATGGAAATAAAACTGTAATACTGACACATTAGTGGCATTAGTGATTAAAATAATATGGGCTGAAAGCAGTGTTACTTTTTGTGTTAATTGATAAATAGCTGAACACAGTTCAGGTACATTCACATTTCTTCCTCCCAAAGAAAATGTTATTTTGTAGCCCATAAGTTTGTTTTATTGGTCCCCTGAGAATCAATAAGAACAGTTTAAATATAGCCAGAGCTAAATATAGCCAGAGAAATCTTATAAGTAAGTGCTCTGTGCTGCTGTCAGTTGGTCAAATTGTAGAATGAGAGTGAAGTAGTTGAGTTCATGCCCGTGGTGGGTACACAAGCTTTCTCCTCTTCACCATCCTAGCAGCACATGCCCCATGGTTAAGCTGTTTAATTTCAGATGTATTGTTATGGAGGTTACAGCTGCTGAAATTTAACTGGAAAGCAATTTGATTATTTACTTCATATTTGATACTTAATACATTACTCAACATATTGTGATTATCTCACCACAGCTGGGCCCGTCTGGATGGTGAAATCAAGGCAGAAGAAGTACCAGAAGGTCTTTGATGGGTTGTGGTGGTGTGTTCACTTCAGGGTCAATGTGCCCCCAGGACTCAACCTTCTGTACTGTGCTGACATCTGGCATCTGTCACCTTAGTGTCACAAGACACAAATTCTTTCAGTGATTTGCAAAAGATGAGTTGACAGACCCAGAGTCAAATTCTTTTCTATTTATCTTAAAATCTCTGTGACAAATAGAATGGCTAACTTGAGCAGGGAGACAGCATTGCCTTGTCCCAGGCAAGAACAGAAATTCAGCTCTCATGGATGGAATGACTGAGGTCTTTGGACTGGTCCAGGCTTAGAAGGAAATGATATAGGTTATGGCAGAGTTTCTCTAATGTAGAATTTAGCAACATTCTCCCTTCTTCAAATTAAGATGAACATATTTTAGAGGATTCACTGGCTCCAGGGCTCCAATGTACTTTAAGAGCAAGCCCTAAGGTTCACACATGTGACAGTGAAAGGAAGATAAAGAGGCCCAAAGTGCCAAGGATGCTGCACTTTTCATTTGGTTCTGCCTCCATATCCAGTTCACCCGTTATTTTCCAGATACTGTTTTTAAATGCAGCCTTCATGCAGGAGGTTCATGCTTTTATTTTTGTATATTTAAGTGCTGGTTCAAACATTCAACATCAGGATTTGTGATTTACTCCCTAGTTCAGTGAATTCACACATCGATATCTCTCTCTCTATATATATATATACACACACACGTCTATTTATACAAATAACATGAGGTAGGACAATTGAAAAATGTGAAATTGAGAGACAATATCTGAAAATATGTCAGAACAGTGAACAGCATGGTCCCTCAGAAGGGACAAAAATCACTGCTTCTGATGGGAGGAAGAATATGGATTTGACTATCCCTGAAATACTGAATAGGATAGCAGCATTTCACCTCAGTTTACTTCCAAAAATGACTGATTTCATGCCTCAGCCAAATTGAGAGCTCAGGATTATGAATAAGAGATAGAAATAGATCTCTCTTTTCACCTTAGAATTAGGCATAAATTTTTCAGGCCTGATGCATGCTTCTCTTCAGTAGTTCTTGACTACTTTAGTCTTCCCCCTCTTTCATACAACAACCTTCCTCATATTCTGCCTTAAACTCATTGTATGCTGAGCAGAGTGGCCCAATTCAGTGGTACAAATATCAGCTGGTGTAAAGGCCAATAGAGTCCTACATGTTTGAGTTAGCCCCTAGCATCACTATTTTTCAGATGGACAGCAGGATTCAAGGAAACTGTTAGCAAACAAGATTCTGTCTAGGAAAATCTCAAGACTTCTAGGAGGAATCTGTGCTCAGAAGAAAAAACCTCACCCATCCCTCTGATGATCAAGTTTTTTGTAAGTGGTAGCTAAACAAGAGATTTCAGATGGAGTTACAAATAACTTAATTTTTTTAATGGATGTGCTCTCTCAGCCACTATGCAACAGATTGCAGAGAGACTGGGAACTCACAATTGCTGCATCTCAGAGTAGTTATTCTAAATCAGAAGAAATTTGGATTTCTAAATTTTTTGGGTTCAGCAGTCTTCTGTCTCTGAATTGGGAGCATGACTGGGGGTCTTTATATTCTTATAAGGACATTGTGAGGTGTTAATTCATTAACATTTGATCACTGCAGTGATGGAAAATCTGATGACGATGATAGTTCTGCCTTTAGACAAGTGTTAGAAATTTGAAAAGCAAGTTTTTAAGTGCAATTTCACCCTGCAAGTACTTTCAGCAAAGTTTTTTTGAAGATTCCTTAATGTGCATGCATTTACTGCTCCATGCTATTGCAGGGTGTTATGAGCAGCAGTTGTGCTCTGCTCAGTACGAGGTGGCAATTTGGCACCATAGAGTTACCTCAGAGCAGCATTGTAGACTGTAATTACTTCATGTTTGCTTTTGTGTTTTGACACAGCCAGGTGAGAGGTGTTGGTGGTGTGCATGGCGTAGCTGTCATTAAATGTAACCGAGCTGAATGTTTGAAGAAGTGAACAAAAGATAAAGCAAACTAGGCATGCAGTCAGACCTTTAAAAACAATCTTGATGTAAATGAGGAGAGGCTTTGTTAGTAGATCAGCAGACTGCAGAACTGCTCAATCCACAGTTTGCAATGAAAGCCTTTCATGCTATGCTACTGTAGCATGATAATTTTTATCCCATGGTTTTATTGCTGAAGCTCTGATAGTGTGTGTGTGCATATATACATACCCATGCAGGCAAAATTTGTGTAATGATATTAATGAAAATAACAATAAATATGTTTTCAACATCATGCAGCTGGTAAAAAATGAGGATTGTATCTAGAAATGCATTAAATCTATAAAAATGGATTAATTTTAAAGCATTTATTGTTATTATTTTTATTGCTATTATTTTTATTTCTAAGGCTTACTAGACTTCATTCTTTCAGACAAAAACATGCATATCAGCTTTGCAGTGTGATTGCCTTATGGGCATAAAGCTTTGCATATTTACTGCCCATGAATCATACAAGTATGTGAAATCCAGTGAAGATTCAATTTTTCCTGCTAGATGCACCTCTAGCCGTTTAATTAAAATATGTATTATTAATAAAACTAGATTTAAGTCATATTTTTTACAGATATGACTGAAACATTAAGGGCAAATTGTTTGATACTTTCACAGTAATTTTCTTTTAATGTTTTGTGCCTTAATCAAGGTAATCCTGGGATAAGGTTTGTACTGCTCGTGACTTCATGATGTTCAAGTCACCAAAAAGAGATTTAAGGGTTTTCCAAGACAAAGTCACATTTACATATGAAATTGGCTTCAAATTTTTGCTGCAGAGGGAACCCTACATATCAGCAAAATACAATAAAATGTACCCTACCCATTTATAAAACTCTGTTTGTTGTACAGATTGCAGTCTATTATATCAATCTTCACTAAATAAGTGTCAGGTTATTGTTTTATTCCAACTCTTGTGAAGCTGTAGATGTCCCAGTGCCCTGCTCACTGAATTTATCTTCCATTTCCTGGTAAATGTCCCTGGATCTCCTCTAAGGTTTGGTATGGAGATGTACTGACAGCTGTGGTGGCACTGTGCATACCTGTTGGTAAAGGATCAGTGACACTCTCAGCTTCATCTTACCCTGCCTAACATTGAGTTCTGCATAACTCTGGCTGTTTGTGTCTAATGAAGCCTTTGGCAGCAACAAGCTTATTAATTACCTTTAAGGAAGATTTTAATTTTTAATTCTTATCTTCCAAGTTATCTCATAATCTTAAGGGAAGTGTGGCTAGTCGGAGTTTGAGAGGATATCTTTCCTAAGAAAGGGGTAAAATGTAATTAAACATATACCTCAATTGTGATAAAAATTGCAGATATGAAAGTCTTATGTAAATTTTCCAGTCAGAGAGGAAGCAGCAATTAAAGGAATAAAGGTAAGAATGTATATATTTTATATTAAATTTTCTCCTTTTTTTTGGCTCTGAAGGATCACTCTATTCTGCGCAAGTCTGTTGGAACTTATGGTATATAATTTCATCACATAGTACTGAAATCACTGCCCACCATGAAGTTTCCTGGACATTACAGGTGTACATAACACTTTGACAGATGAGAAAAAATACAGGGAAATCTGTGAGATGTCTCCAGAGAGAAAATCACAGCTCTGTCATGAAACCAGTCTCCAGAGAACTCATTAAAACTATGGGACAGAGTATTCCAATGTTATCTCAATTTAGCTCAAATTTTAAAATTTTTGGTAAAACAGACGTAAATGTTAGCAGCAAAAACAATTTTCAAAGTCAAGAACAGAAAAAATATTTGTATTCTAAATATTTGTATTCTAAGAATATTTGTATTCTAAACAAACTTCTATAACAGTTTGCCACACTGTTATAGAAACATAGAATGGTTTGGGCTGGGTCCTTTCAAGACCATCTCTTCCCACTCCCTGCAATGAGCAGGGACATTCAGCTAGATCAGTTTTCTCAGAGCCACATACAACCTGGCCTTGAATGTTTCCAGCAATGGGGCACCCACCACTCTTCTGGATAATCTGCTCCAGTGTTTTGCTACCTGCATTGTAAAAAAATTCTTTCTTATAACTGCATATAGAAAGCACACTTTACATTTTTGATATCCTAATATGTCTCGGGTTTCCATAACTATTTTCTTTGATCATTTAAAGACTTATTTGATAACATAGCATATGCCAGAAAAAAACCCAAAACCATATACTAGTACAAAAAATAAAAGTTTAAAACATCTTGACTTATCCCTTTTTATTAAAAGCACAAAGTTTACTGAAATAGCCACTTAGCACAAAGCAGAAGAAAATGACAAATATATTTTCTTTTTATTTGCCTTTTTGTTTTTGAACCTCTGAGGCTCTCATAGTCAAACTTTTTTACACAAAGGTATAATTAGGAGAACCTGTATTTTAGAAAAGGAAAATCAAGGTTACCATCTAATGACTTCTGAAACAGGGGCTTTAAGAAAGACTGTCATGAGAATGACAATAACATTTTAAGACTAGCAGTGCTGGTCTGACTGGTGGATCTCTGGTAAAACATTTATTTCCTTAAGTGAAAAGACAGCATACAGTCTCTATGTGGATAAAATATTGTAGAATTACAGGCACCCCAAAGACAAAACCTATTCCAGAGTTACCAGTTTGATTTGTTAGTGGCAAACTGTTCTTTGCTGCAGGGAGTCACACAGTAAAAAAGCAAGACACTGTCTT
Organism: Molothrus aeneus; assembly: GCF_037042795.1. Classification (NCBI taxonomy): domain Eukaryota; kingdom Metazoa; phylum Chordata; class Aves; order Passeriformes; family Icteridae; genus Molothrus; species Molothrus aeneus. Next base: position 68,972,526 of record NC_089647.1, on the reverse strand, counting down.
GGAAATGTGAAACTGTGGTGCAAATTAATCATAATCAGAAGTGGTGTTAAAATGATCCTCATTTGTCATATAACTGTGTACACTACACTGGTATATTAACATTACCATATTTTGTAAAAGAATATAAAATACTTACATGTTTTCTCAACTGACTTGTTAAAGTAACACAGAACATGTTACATTTACATAAAACACTGCAGAAATGCCATATCCACTGCATAAGTGTCATAATATTCTTAAATATATATTCTAACATTTTTGTTCTAAATTCAGGAGACATTTAATGTGTCATATCAGTTCCTGTCCTTTCTGTGTTTCTGTGTTTGAATGATTAAGTTGATCTCTCATGGGTGCTCAAGGATGGTGAAAATTAAAATCACATGTCTAACACCTTTTGGGAAATTTTAAAATAAATCTTTCACAGACATTAATTTTAGAATTTTGTTCTCATAGAATGCTGCAAAGCAAACCTTCTTCTTAATTTTTACTTACTGCAGAAAACAGCTTTCAAAATGGACTTGTTTAGAGTACAGAATTAACATATTCCCCATTCACAAATCACCCATAAAAAAATCCACATTATTCTTTTAGTAGCAGTACAAAAATTCAAAATTAGATCAATCTGCAAATATTTGTGCTATACTCGAGGATCTTGATTAAACAAACACACAAAGTTCAGTTAATTATATATTTTCTATAGAGAATCCAAACCTACTTTATGCTTGATTTGTCATTGTTTAAATTAGTGTAGATAGAAACTTCAGATCTTTGTCCCAAAGCAATAAAAATGTTATTTTCCTACCAAAAGTAAAGGAGTAAGAGAGAAATCCATGATATCAGAAAGAGCTTATACCATTCTAATCACACCTACCAAAGATTTTTCTTTCTGTTGATTTCTGCACTGGTTTAGAAGAGACATCCAGCTTCAAGTGCCCCTACAGTTCATGGTTTTCATGGTGAAATAAATGTAAGAATTTGATCTCTTCTATCAAGATATTTCTTTAGCGGTAGAACTAAAAATACAATGTTAGTTTACTGAATAGAAGTAAGAATTATTAATTCAAACTACTATTTATGACTTCAGAAATTGACTTTGCCTACGGATTTAGTTACAGATTTTGAAAATTCTTTTATCTCAGAACTTCTGTTTTATAATAGATCTTATTCCTGTGCCTTTTGACACAAGCATGTTAAATTCATCATTCAGTTATCTGAAAACTTAGGCATAAAAAATGAACATTTAAAACGGACAATATTATGAGTAAAACTAGGCACACAATATATTTCACTTTTAATATGATTGTCAGATTAGCAGATCTGTTTCATTCTTGCTGTTTTCCCATTTATATTTCTCCAGTACTAGTCTTAAGAAAAATAATGTTTGATGTTTAATTTCTTTTCTATACTCTTTAACCTAACTGCATGGGAAATTGTAAGTAAGAACCATCACAGCAAAGAATAGCTCAAAATACTAAAATTACACTGAAATACTGATGGTGAATAATGACTACTTCTACTCCAAATGGTGTTTAGTTTTTAATATCTGCTAATAGAGGAAGAAGGTGGGCAGCAGTTGGACAGTTAGGCAGATAGACAGCAAGGAAAATTTGGTAAAAGAAGTTTGGATTCCTCTACCTGACTACAGATGTCTACGTCCTAACAGTCCTTTCTAGAGCCAGTGAAAATAGAGAGAGAAAAAAAAAAGGCACTTTGAGAGTGAATTTAATTTTTCTTAAAAAGACATCTGTCTTAGGTCAGGTAAGCAATGCCCCAGAGTAGCTTATTCAGACACTTCTTTGTAGATACTTATATAACAGACATGCAGAGCCAGATGGAAACAGTATCCTCCTTTCTCTTCATACAGGATAGAAACATCTTCATTTTATTCATTATTTTCAAGTATTTTTTTTACTGTGAAAAAAGGAAAGACAGACTCTTTCTCTCACCGCAATCATTCACATCTGGAAATACAGGAGAGGGCAGCTGCAGAGAAAATCTTTGCTGGGACAGAGAAAACTTCACCCTCTTATGAGGGAGGAGTGTTTCCTTGTAAGAAACATTTCCTTGTTTCCAACATCTCCCGTGTTTTGGGTTTCGTGCAGTAGTCCCTGTAGCTCATTTCTCTTTAAGCAGAGCACTGCTGAGAGGGCAGGCTCCACCATGAGGTCGGCTGGCCACAGGGGCTGTGCCATGGGTCAAGGACTAAAGTGGTGTTGGTTGCTCATGTTCAGGAAGCAGAAGGCATCTGCACAGTGCTGGAGAGCTGTCCTGCTGCTACTGATCACACACAGGTATTGGCAGTGAGTACACAAATTAATGCACAGGCTATTTCTCCTTGCACAGCAAATTTTATTGCACTGCTTGTGTTTTGAACCTCTGGGAGTGGTTTAAAAGTGGTTTAGAACCAGTTCACAGCGAGAACAACTGCTCTAATAGAACTTACTTCGGGTGAAATCAAAGAATGTCCACTCCAAACATTCCTACACAGAAAAAACCAAACTGTTCCATCAATAGTGGAATGAATGAGTGTATTTTCTATTGGTTTGCTTTCTGTATACTGCAATAATCTTCTGTCCAGGTGACACTGAGCATAATGCCTTATCTGTCCCTTATACAGTGACAGCTCCAGAGTAACCTCAGCTCCACATTGTGCCCTCTTGCCAAAGCACTCTGTGAATTGTCTCATAAGTCCTGTTGGAGGAGCATAAGATTCATCCCTCAGCTCTTTGTCTGCATTGTACATTCATGCTTGTTCACTGATCCAAAGCTAAGGTACACATGGCTCTCTGTTCCTTTGTGGGTGCATTCCTCCATTATTTCTACCTCTCTTTTCTCACTATATAAAAACTAGCATATTAATTACATGTTTGTACATATTTGAACTTAGATTCAAATGTCAGATACCAGGTAAAGGACAAATTTTAGATTAACACAAAGCAGAGTGTTCTCCTGGGAGAATGGGCAGGGCATTGAGAGAGTTCTGTGGGATGTCTGGTTACCACCTTTTTATCTTTTCCTGCCATTCTCTTCAGCAGAGCCATTCTCTTCCCAGTCATTGACCCAAAAAGAAGAGCTTTCCATGTGCTGACAGACATGTCCATGGTTTCCTTATGTTGAGTACAGCACTTTCAAGGAGCAGTCATAAGGGATGGGTTCCATTTTGTCTGTGGGGTTATGGAAGCACTATGAAGTCAAGTGTGCTGATAATGAGATTCATCTGAGCAGAAGTAGATACCTACCCCACAGATACATAAATATGAGACAGGGACTGTAGGCTTCCCACATATGGAAATAAATCAGTGTCATTATCTTTATCCTAATGCCAGCACCAAAAAATATCTGATGTACAGAGGTCTGGGGGTAACTTTTTTATACCACTGGCTCTGAGGTGCCACTAAAAGTCACTTTCAAATTCAGATAGCAGGAATTCAACCCTGACTGTCTTCAATTCTTGTATGGGCAATCTAAACCGAGCCCAACCCCCAAGCAACATGGGTCTCATTTCTCTTTGTGGCAGGTGATGCAGAACTCTTAGGAAGAAAATTCAAGCCAATTTTTCTGACTAGTACTGGCCAGGTACCATCTCTTACCTTGAAAACTTCTGAGAAGCAGAATCACAGAATCACACAGTCAGTTAGGTAGGAAGGGAGCTCATGAGAAAATCCAGGTTAAAACCCACTGCTCAAGCAGATTTACAAGACCATCTTGCCCAGGATCATGTTTCTCCTCAGGTGGAGATTTCAATGTCTCTGGGGAACTTGTGCTAGTGCTTGACCACCATCACAGCAAACATGTGTTAGGCTAACATGTATTATATTAGAAGATCTTAAATTTTAATTAATTTGGGGCCTAAAAGGAAATAAAGGAATTGTAATCTGATTTTTTTTTTACAGGGAATGCAAAAAAAGCAGCAGATATCTGTTTATTATTGGCTCAAAGTTTTAAAATTTGCTGCTGAAAAGAGTGAGAAGACATTAACAGAATTCCCTGAGACAAAGAAATTCACATTGTCATTGAATTCACAGCCTTGAACACTTCCAAACTTGGGCCATCCACTTCAAAGGAGAGAAAGAGTGGTAGTTCCAAGACCTTAGGTTTCCACCCAGAGCCTGGCTATGTGTGTTTCACTAGCATGTGGCTTCAACAGGTTGTTTTGATGATGCGAAGACAGGTGTGCCTCCTTCCTAAGGATATGTCTGTCTTTCCTGGATCCAGAGATTCCTTTTGCCACAGCTTCTGGACTGCCTGTTCTTCATGTGGCCACAAGCTGCAGTGTTTTCAGGGGTAAATTATTACAAAGATGTGTCCAGCCCAGTTTTCTGCCAGTAGATGCAGGTTTAAATCTGTTACATTCTGCAAACATTGCAGCAGCTCATCTCTGGACCAAACAGCTTCTATCAAAGAGTCCTGAACTTTTTGTTGTATTTGCTTGTGTCTGACATTTGCTGGTTTTTCATTCCCTATTGTAGCTAGGAATCACTCAAAACTGAGTTTATTTTGCACTTTTTTGTTTGTTTATTTATAGAGTAACCTGGTAGAAATTCTTGTCCTGTTAGAAGTGTTGATATGCAGAATTGATGACTATAAGGTCATCTGCTCTCCTGAGGTCACTGAAGAAGCATCCACACCAAAGGAGTAAGAGTTCAGTTCTACAAAATCTTGGAAACTGCTCATTCCCAGAAAATTTTGCATTCATCGTAGGGGAATAAAAAACCTTCTCTGGTGAATAAGCCCTTATATCCTGTTGTGTCACTGGATATAGCATTACTCTGCAGTCCAGAGCAAGATTTAAAAATTCCAGAAGATTAAATTAACTTCCCACCCTTAAGAGTTCAGGGACAATTAATCATTGAACATATGGACGTTCCAATATTTTGGTTTTCCTTTGTTTGCCCCCACTAGGAGTCATAAACACAGATAAGAATTATAAAAAAGACTTTGCAAAGAGAAGTGCTGAAAACAGAAAGAGTACGCTGCAATAATGGAAATACATCAGGTTAATGTCATTTTTTGAGTCCTCACAGAAAAACCTGGACAGTTTTAAAAATAAATAAATAGACATTTGTTTTAGAAAGAGGATCTTAACAATAAAATCATCACTGTGTTATCAGAGAATGACAAATCCCCCTAGTAAATGCCCAGCTTTATATTTCTTTAATAGTTAGAACTACTGAGAAGCCTGAATTGGGTCAGAGTGCTTTTAACCTTCCTGAAAAAATCTAAAGATGGGATTGTTCAATTCTATCAATTCTTCATTTCCTATTACCAGAAATCCTGTTTGGGGGTTTCAATATATGAAAGGTAAAAAGATCACGAGGCAACACTGAAGCAGGTAAATATTGACAGATACAAAGCACATACCAGTGTCCTACTGAGACTTAAAACAACTGCCTGTGCTGCTCAGGGACCAAGTCAATCCTATGGATGGGAGCTGTCAGGGTAAAACTTTCACAGTTTTCTCATTTTTGCTGTATAAATGTGTTCCTTCTATTAGATTTCTTTATCCCTTTTAGCCTTTCTAAATGACAATTAACTCTGCCTACCCTATCAATAGTAGGTAATTTATTTGTTTTTACAGCTGAGCCTGACTGCCATTGATTTTATTGGAGTAATTTGCTGGAAATGATTTTTTAATGTTAGATTTATTACAGAGGCACTTCATTGTCCGATAAATGAAGTAAATTGTATTTTAAAAGTAGCAAAATTAAAGAACCACTGAAATTTGAACGAGTTTTTTACAAGCGTATTAGCTCAAAAGGTCCCTTATGCATCTCTTGCATGGACCCCAGTTTGCACACAAGAGATTTTATTCTGGCCTTGTGTGGGCTCCCAAAAGCACAAGCCTAAACCACACAGAGGCAGACCTGGGTGCAGTAGTGACTCAGAGAGGGATTGTGCCCTCCCTGCTCACTCCAACTGGTACTGTGTGAATTCATCCAGTTCACTGGGACTGAGGCTCACTACAAAGAAAGATATTGAAAATGAGCCTTCTAATTTATTGATGTATTTCTCCCTTTACTGGCTGTCTTCCTCAGTTTTCAAACCTCTTGCTTACTCTGTTGTGACCAGCTGTAGTTGTGAGTAGGATTTGTGACTTGCTCACTTTTCAGATCTGCTCTCTGTAGGGTTTCAATTTCTGTGCATAAAGATGCTGCAATCCATCCTGGAGAACAGTAAATTACAGATTATCACCTCTGCCTCTCAGTGCAGTTTACAGTAAGATCTTTAGCTGAATGCAACATGAGTTTCCATTGTATTTAGAGTGAAAGAAAAGGATTTATTATGTTGTGCGCACTTCACTTTTCAGGCCTTTTTGTGTACTGAAAGAGTGGCTGCACTATGCTGAGCTAAGCAAAGGACATTGTCAAGAATTCCTTCCGAGGCACAGCCTCTCTGTGCTGTCCCAATGAAGACAAGATTGCAGCCCTGCAGGATGGACGATGGTGCTGAGCAGTATTGGCACATCCTGCACTCCAGCCTAACACCTCCCTCCCACTCCCATCACTGCACTGTGGGACAAACACCTGACATTTGCTGCCACCATACTGTTCATGCCACTTAGTAAAACTGGTGTATACGTAGCTTTTATCTGCCTTGTTTATTTAAATTCCAAGCTCTTTAGCACATGGGTTGTCTGCTAATATGCACATGTGCAGCGTTTAAAATACTGGACACAGAATGTGAAGGGACACCATTCAATTCTTTGTGTGTGCACTACCAGGATATAACATCATTATTAATAAAAGCAATAATAATATTGTTGTAAGAATGGCTGCAATTATAACATTTGCATGAACAAGAGAGGCATCCCTTTTCTAAATCTGCACATTTTTGTTTATATGCGAGTTGATTTTACATTTCTCAAGGCAGATTGCAAAAGTTAGTCTCATAAAATTTGTATTTAGACAAGTAAATAAAAATATCATGTCAGCATTCACAGTGCCAGTCATTCAAATAGGGTCCTGAGTGCTCTAACTACTAATTTTTTGCAGTAGTCAAAGATGCCATTTAGAGTTTAAATGTTTTCTTGACCAGGTACCTCTGAGACCTTTATGTGGCACTTCAAAAGACGGAGTCCTCTTAGTACCCCACAGCTTTTTTGTTCACCTGGCTCCCAAGCCAGTGTAATTTCCCTCAAACAGAAAAATTATGCCCATGTGTTGTACAGACAGAAATTGAATCTGAGCAGGCTGGACCTGAGGGAAATGCCAGCACTAGTGAGAGCTGGCTGTTTCTCTACACTTCTGAAAAGCATCATATGAAAAATTAAATCTCAGGTTTCACTTGAGAATAAGGGATTCAAATCTCTGATATTTTCAATTTGAACAAGGACTGTGAAACAGCATCCCAATTGAGTGTGTAAACCATTGGAGTCACAAACCTCTTGCTGATCTGGGAAAGGAGAAACAGTTGGTTTTTTAGGTGTTGTGGTGCTCTGGACATACATGCCTCTGATCTATAAGTGACTGATGAAGTTCCTGACCTCCCCATTCTACTTTTTACATTCTACACTTCTTCCAGGTTAGATTGGACATCTTTCTGCTCATTTTTCTTCTGAGGATCCTTGATGTGTCTCTAACTGCCCACCTGTCTGGATGATGCATAAAATTAAACTTTTTTCTGACTGACTTGTCTACTGCTCTATCAATGCATCTGGAAGAATGCCATGTGCTCAGTACTTTTGTAAATAAGGTGACTCTAACACTGAATCTGGCTTGACCCTAACTTTTGGCATCTAGATATGAATATTTTTAGGTTTTGCAGATATTCATTAAAAGAAAAAAAAAAAAAAAAGCAAAACTATGAGGACGACCTGCACAGTAGGCAGGACTTTTTGCTATTTAAATAGCATTTGAAGCAACTTCCACAAAATGTATGACAGTGGTCTCACTTTATGTCATACTATGCCTTTTTTGAATATCAAACCAGTATGTGAAGCAAAATTTAAAAATACAAAACCAGGAAAATATTTTAATACAGAACCCAGAGTGCTTTCCTTTTAAATTTCCTAGCTTGTTTCCTGCATCTGGTTCTGTCACTATTATTGATATAAGGAATCCATCAACATATTTTTATGGATGATTAAGAAAGGCTGACCTTTCCTTTGCAGGTACAAATAGGTAGTTCTTCAGAGGCTGTAAATGAATGACAAGATAATTCTATCCATTTAATATTGAAGTGATGTTGATAGTATCATTCTTCTCATGTTTGAAACGGGGAAGTATAGAGACCTTTCTCCCTCACTCTGTTCTGCTTTATGTGATGGATTTTCTCTCTGACTAATCGCTGTCACATTAACCTGCACTATTTCATCCTTCAGAGCTGTCAAGATAATGACGATAATCGAAGTGGCTCATTGTAGGTAAAGGAAATTATATGAGCAAAGTAATATCATAAAACAGTGTTTAAATATTTTAATTTCATTTGTCAGGGCTGCCCCAACACTTCATTACACATATAACCATCTCTCATCAGTGGAATTAGTGCATTATTCATTACTGTTAATTATTTTCACATAATGGCTGCCCTGATATATTTAACCTCCACATTATATCTCAGATAATGGGCCTGTAAAATTGAATTGTGTGAAGAGCGGAGTTCTAAAGCTCATTTGCAGAACATCAAAGAACAAAGAAGAGGAAAAGAATTCTAAATGGGACATTTCACCCAGCTGGGGCCAAACATTTGTTTCTGTCTGATTTGCATACAGAAAATAGGTGGTTCAGAAGTGGTTTAACATTGAACATGCTGTCTGCTCCTATTACATAGCCAATTAGAATTTGTTAATGTCCCGAGTGTTTGAGGCAACTTGCAAGCCAATCTATTGTCTGATGCTCACTGGCAATGAGCTGGAAAGTTAACAGAAGAAAGTAGACCTTTCTGAAGGACAGACCACAAAATCACATGGCATATTAAGGTGTCACCTACTTCTTTTGACAAAGGTCTGTATTTGTATTATAGAAATACATTATGGAAAAGTGCTGCTCAGGCACGAGAAGATCCAAGCCCGAGGAATTCCAGCAGTACTCTAGTATTTTACTTGGTTTTCCCTGGGACAAATTATCTGATGCTGCCTGTCATGTAGGATGTGGAAAAGGGCAAGGAGGAGAACACAGCATCCTGAACAAGATGAGGGAATCTGCACTGAGTGCAGGAAGCTGGGCCAGAGCCCTGATGGACTCAGCACCACACAGTACACAAGAAACCACCAGGTATCACCAGTCTCTGCCCAGTGGGGCTTAGTGATGCTGAGGTTGATGTGTCTGCATTGCCATTTCAGAAGATGGGAAACTACAGAGTCCTTTCCCCTGCTTTACCACATGCCTTGAAGATACACACCAACAAAACAAAGTCAGTACAGGTAGGGGACTTTGCATAATTTAGTATTTGAGGAACCAGCTGAATCACTAGAAGTAATTTCAGCTCTAAGTTGCAATTTAGAGGACACAACTTGTCCACTCTAACTGCATGGATTTAACTAAATTGTTGTATTTTTTTCCCATTTAGAGGCTTACACGTATTTTCTTCTCATTTAGAGACTTATACATTATTCACAGATTTCAATGGACCTGAGAAGGCATTGAAATCAAACACTTTATAAAGAGAACATTTATCAACAGTTTAACATGTTATAAGGCTAAGGTCAGTTCAGAAAAAAATTACTTTTTAAACAGAAAATAAATTGGAATTTTCTCCAAACTTCAGTCCCAGAGTGTTTGTGAAGTTTTCTGTTAAGTTCCCACACAGCTATATGAAGCAGTCTTTTGCTTTCTGCAAAACTTCAAGAGAATAGCTCTTCTGAAATTCACGCGTAAAATACACCTTTGCTCTGCTTCATGTCTATAGTAAATTTTATACATCAAAAAATTATTTCAGACCTATTTCTTGGCTGTTACAGAATAACTTATGGCTGATGATAGGACTATGATCTCAGAGGTAACTCAGCAAATCAGAAGTCAGAAAATGTTTAATGAATAACAACACAATTCACTTGAGGTCATTAACATACTTTAGTCTCATTGGCCAAAAATTCATAATTCACAGGAATGACAAATGTCTTTTTGCTAAGTGGCAGTAGGTTTTTGGCCATATCATTAAATATTCATACAACATATACATAAATCTTCCTCCACTTGGCATCATCTGGGATTCATTTGGAAGAGACACATTTATTTCACTTTGTAATGTTTCAAGTTTGTTGCAGGCTTTAGCCTCAGCCTCCAAACTCTAGATCCAGGCTTGTTAGAAAGGAAAACAGGCATGGTCCCTTCTTAGGAGGGAAAATCCTCTCTTCTTAGTCTGTCCATTCTCAGACTATGATTTTTTTATGGATTCATCTACAGTCTTTTATACATCATACAAGCTGTGTGAACAAAAGCTGCTGATTTTCTCAGCTTTCTAAACCATTTTTTTTCATCCAATATTTTCAGGGTACCAGGGAATATGGATAAATAGAGAGATTAGAGAGATCACTACATGAATGAAATAATTTCTCCATATCTAAATACACTGTATGGAGTTTGGTCAAAGACATGAGAAATATTCAGTCTTCCCACAAACATTTGGGTATTTTCAAATAGGAATAGACTGACAGGAGTGGTCTGTCTTTCTATTTCTGTCTAATCAGATTTTTTTTCTCTCCTGAAGCAGCTTCTACTAGGGGGTTAAGCTGGTCTTGCATCTGAATTTCACTCCAATAAAAATTTCAAAGTCAAAGCCCTCTATTCAGATGAACTTTTCTCCATGTCCCCTATATGCTGTTCTGGTAAGACAAAAATATTAATCTTATCAAAGATGCATATTTTGATAGGAGGATCTTGGCATATTCTGCTATTTTCTTTTGATTGGAAAAAAAATCCCAACAAAAAACAACAAACAAGGGCTGGATGAGGAAATCCAAGAAATTCCTCAAAAATTGGAGGAGACCTCAAGAACTACAAGTCAACAGAACAAAGATAACCTGTGATTTTGCCTACAGTGTCTTTATATCCTGCATGCTCATCCTGTATCAGGTATTCTTCTTAATGGGGTGATGGAGAGCCAAGTAAGAAACTGAGTTTTTCCTCTATAGCAAAATGGACATAAAGCGATGGATGAAAAATTATGACATCAAGAAATCTCTTTAGACTTTCTAATGTGGTACAAAAAGCCAGTCTCAAGAAGGGCTGTTGACATGTCTTGAATAAAGCATGGTGGTCGCAGCATTTTTAAAAGAGAGATAATCTTTTCCTCTGGAGGTTGAGGTGCTAGAAAATTTTACATCATTGAAAGAAATACATTCATGGGAAACATCACAATTAATGGCAATAATTAAACTCACAATAGCTTTTTTCTTTTAATAAATATTGATGTATATGGACAGACACACACAAAATCAGGTAGTTGTTTCTGTTAAATTGTCTTGAAACAGAGTTACTAATTGAGTAGAAGTGAGACTAGAATTTCAGGAAACAGAATTTCCTTGGTTGTAGTCAAGGGTATATTTCTTACCAATTAATGCCGTTTAAGAATGACTCTGTTTTGAAATCTGCCAGAGTCAATTTCAATGTCATATTAGATACTAAGAAAGACCTCTGTCTACTCTACTGAGTCTCAGCTCCATAACTCTTGGAGTTTTTCCATGTTGGCAGTCTCAGGTATGACTCAATTCTTGTCATGATGTGAGATAACATTATTTCAGAACTATACTTAACCTAAGACATGCTCTTCACAAGAAAGATATGCTGTTTTACTGTGGAATAGCACTTTGAGTGGAGTTAGGTGTCCTAAATATTTTGAAAGCGTGAATCAGCTTGTATTTTCAGAATATTAATAGTATATCTGAACACATCCTGCACCAAAAAAAAAAAAAAAAAGAACTATTGCATAGACTTCTATTATTATTTCTATGAAACCGTAGCAGATGTTAGATCCTTTGAAAATTTGCAGGGTACCTCAAAACCTTTCATAAAAGGTCTCTAGGAAGCAGCTGCCAGTGTAAGTTTAAAAGCAAAGGCTAGAGTTGCATTTGAGTGGTGATGAAATATGTCATTTCTTGCAGTAGAGATTTTTAATTAGTTTTGAGTAAAACACATTTTTCTTCCAAGATGAAGAACATAAAATCCTAGATCCTCTTTCCAGTTTTTGTCTATAGTTATGTCTGTTCAATCTTTTTTGTCATACATTGCAAAATATTTTTGCAAATGCCTCATTTTCTGTGATGGATTAGTATTAAAACACATGTGTGGTAAATTGAATGCACAGATTTTACAATCAGCTATACTGTGTAGGCTGCCAATGGAACTACCCAGCAGAAGGGTATGAAGATAGGAAATAGTTGTGTCAGAGGTGAACATCTCAAGCTTCTGTGGCCCTATGACAACAGCACTCTGCTGCTAGAGGTCAAATCCTTCTTCTTGCATTGCAGAATCATCAGGGAAAATGCATAAACAGCACTGGGAGAAGGTAAAGATGATCTTCAGACATATCTAAGGAAGTGAATGACAGAATTAGTCTTCCTCTAGATGTTTGTCTCTTCTATGCACACCTGTTTGCACAGGATCTCATCTCCCCTGGGCAGAGGTCCCAGCAGATGCCACAAGTGGTCTTGTCCTTGAGCTGTGCATCTCACTCAGGCCCCACATGTCATCTGCAGCTCTGAAACTTCTCCTGAGTATGTTCCGTCATTGTCTTTGGTCATGGAAGAAGAACCAGCACTCTGAGTATGGTTTGGTTTGCTGAGTATTGTGCAAATAGAAGATCCAGAACTGCCTGTTCTATTTTGAGAGGGGGACAGGAGTTTAAATACTGTCCAAACTGTACCAGAATGCAGAACTATATATGGAATGAGACAAAAAGAAACAAAAGGGAATACTTTTTGGACAATTTCCACAAACACCTCTTCCAGTCTATTCAGCTTACAAGAATGGAGGCACCTTGCTTACGTGCTCTGAATTCCCAGGCTGTGTCTAATCTACATTAGATGTTTCTACCAGTCAACATGCATCCTGTCACAAAACCAAGATTTCTGCAATTGGCAGAAATTTGTGTCTGCTCATTGCTAATTATTCTGACCAGATTTATTCCTTAGAAGAACAGGACAAGCTTCAAATATGACAGAAGTGAGATGGTTCTTCAACCTTTATGTTTCAGCAGAATGAGGACCATCCTGACTATAGATCTTTGAAAACCAATTTGAAAGAAATTTATCACTCCCGTCTTCTAAACAAAGACTGTCAGAAAGGAAAATTGTAGAGAACTCAATGTGAGATACCTTGAAAACTGGAAAATGGAAACTTTGGGGGATGGCTGTGCTTTGAAAACTGAAGAATAAAAACTTGAGAAGTTTAGACACAGTAGTGAACTTGCAATCTCTGCACGTTATCTGGAACACACCCCCACCCTCCCACCCCCACCCCCTCTTAAAATTATAGTTTAAAGAGCCCATTAGAAATATTCTTAAAACTTATAAGGTTTTTTTTCTTTTCTCCAAATAAAACCTAGCAATTTTATTGTCTTCCCACATTTCTATTGCAAGGGAAAATTTGTAAGGGAAAATTTGCCTTATGGAGGGATTCAGATTTCATATAGTTCCCATATCATCTTAAATGAGAGGATTTATATAATCCAAGATAAGGCATGTACTGTGCCCTCCTTATGTACATGTGCATTCGTCCTGATACATGCATATCCTCCTAACTGCCCAGACAAAACATGTCCTAAGGCTACCTCTTCAGACAGTAAGGTACTTGCTGACAGCTCTGGGCTTTGAGACAAATTAAAATAAGCCAATTTTTCAGTCTGGAGGTCTAATAAAGCTTCTGACTTTCAGTTCTGTCAATGACTATGAATAAAATTCCTGAAAAAAGAGAAGACAGGCTGTTTAGTTTTCTGATGAGGGTGATTTTAAGGTGAAGATCAATTCTGCAGTTCTTATTTCAGCTCTCATCAGTGAGAAGCTCCTGTCATTAGAGAAGCAGGAACAAAAAGTTTTCAATTACTACTTCTCCATTCTGACTGCTCAACTCTCTATTCACTAATGCCCTCTGAAATGAGGCCTATTAGAGGATGTGATGGGGCAGTTTTATAAAAATTTTATATAGGGCAGTTTTTTGGCTTTTCAGAGTTTAATTTGGTGACATGAATGTCTAGTTGTAAAAATTTCATAAATATTCTTTTACAAACATTGTGCTTGTTTTGTTCAGAGCTTCAAAATATGCCTTCAAGTTGATGTTCTCCCAATGATGTGCATCCCCATTCCCTTGCTAGTCATGTATTCATGTCTGAATGATTCCTTGTTTTGAAAGATGTTGTTATGTCATCAAATCAAAGAATCCTGCAAGCAGAAGCAACTAAACTATATTTGAAGACCAGAAAATTAATTGAGGAAAAGGTTTTACCTTTCTTTTGGTACTAGAAATATTTACATTACTATTTCATATTAAGATATTTTTGAGATACAATGGAATAACAAGGTTTACAAATATCTGATTACTTTTTTCCTAAAAAACGGTGTTCATTTTCAGAATTTCCTTTTTCCTTTCCTGTCTGTGATCCATATGAGAAATCTTGTGGCTTACTTTCTTATTAGTTAAAGACTCCTCTTTGCAGACAATGCCATCCAACACAAAGGTGGGGAACTAGCCCCCCATCCTCTGACCTCTGAAAGGTGTGTTTGCATTATAATTTTAGTCTGAATTGCTAACATACTGCAGGAAATTTTCCAGTCATTCCCACATAGCATGCTTTTTTTTCACTTTACAGGAAAAACTTAGAGCACATGGACTGTGTTCTTGGATGAATCAAACTGAAGTTTTGAAAGGTGTCTGAGGTGACCCCTGAAATATGCAGTACGAATATCAAGGTTTCAATGATTCACCCTAAAAACCTGTTCCTGTAGTTCTTGATCAGCAGAGAGAGGAAGCCAATGTGCACAAGCTGCACTATACAGCTGTACCCTGAAGATGTAGGTTTGCACACAGACCAAGTGGGAAACGTTGTGGAAAATGAAGTTAAATAATTATGATGGAAAAGCAGCAGAATTATTTAGCATGCAATATAAAAGACAGAAAGATTAAATTTTCCTTTGCAACTGTAAAAGAAAATGTTTTTATGCTAACTTTAATCAGTGCTTTCCTATCTTCACAAAGACATGGCTCTACATTTTGCACAGCTCTTTTGATTTCTTCAAACTCTTCCCTGATAACATCTTTTCTGACTTTCCACTGGCTTCTACAGAAAAGAGTAAAGGTCTCATTGTTAGATGTTCATCATGCTCACTCATCCAGTAACAAACTTCTCTGTATATCTAAATATGCATGAAATAAACTGTTGATTATTTCTTTCCTGTTATAGAACAATTTTTCTGTTTAAAAAGTTTGTGATTTCAATACAAACACATACACACATATGTCTTTAAATTGGTTTTACAGGCTGCAAAAAATTGTAGAAATTACTGGGGAAAACTCAACTTTAATTTTTTTTTTTTTACAAGTTAATTTTCTTGTCAGAAAATTAATACATTTTAGTGTTTAGTCCTGTCCCATGGTATAGAATTTTTATGCAGAGAAAAATCTTTCCACCAACTCTACTGCTGAGAGAATTCCTTTTTTGGGAAAGTACCCATATTCAGAAAGCATGAAAGTAAGTTTATATGTCTGAAAAAATTAAGGCCATATTTATATACTTGATTTTGTTGTTAATTATCTCATCTAACAGGGTTAGGTCTCCAAGTCAGACAAGCTATATTACAATTTGTTGCTAATGACTCCATACATTTATGGAGCTTCATAAATTGTTTTTAAGCAAAGTGGGCTTGAATAATTCAAGCTTGGCCATGAATGTTAGTGCTTGCAAGATCAGTAAAAGCACATCTCTTAAACAAATGGTCAGTGGAAACCAAATTTGTTGCAATTTGTGTTAATATAAAAATAAAAGAAAAATGGATTGCAGCTGTTGAGCAGTTGTGTCTCTAATGTAAATATAAGGTGCAGGGAGAGTAAATTCCTCTTTGTGGTATGGAAACAGTCCAGCAATATTCCATCACTTCAGCCTACATAAGCTTAAATGAATGTGAAAATAATCCTAATGAACTTGATAAGAGAGTATGATTCATAATTAAAAAAAAATAAAATTAATGCTTTCATTTCAGTTATATAATCTCTCTTGTTCATTGTCCCACAGGACTTTGAAATAGTGATTTCTTTTCATTGCAATGTTTTGACCTAAGAGTAGCCTCTGTCATACATCATAGCTTCTGTGGATGTAGGAAGATGAGGAAGCTGGCTTACCCAAAGTCATGCATCTCCTGACTGGCAGGAACACGGTTCTTGCTTGGACATTATGGGCTCCAAATAGCATTAAATAATGCTTCTTTTAATGAGTGGTTGTATTGATGTGTCATTCTACATAACCTAGAATAAAAAAGAAGAATTTCAGCTGGAAGGGGCTGATCATTTGGTACCACTGATTGACCAATCTAGGGCCGACCAAAAGCTAAAGCATGTTAAGAGCATTGTCCAAATCCTTCCTAAACACAGACCACCTCTCTGGGAAGTCTGTTTCAGGGTTTGACCACCCTCCTGGCAAAGGAATGCTTCCTTACATCCACTCTAAACCTCCCCTGACAAACTTTGACCTGCTCCCATGCATCCTACAGTTGGCTATCAGGGAGAAGAGATTAGCACCTCCCTCATTTCTTCCCCTCCTTAAGAAGATACAGAGGGCAATGGAGCCATCCCTCAACATCATTTTTTTCCAGTTAAGACTAGCCCAAAGTCCTTAGCTGTTCCTCATAGGACATTCCTTGGGGCCTGCTCACCAGCCTGTTGGTCTCCTCTGGATGGATTCTAGGGCCTCCCCATCCTTCTCAAGGTGTGGGGACCAGAACTGCACACCATATTCCAGGTGAGGCTGCACCAATGCTGAATACAATGGGATAATCACCTGTTTTGACTGTCTGGTGATGCTGTTTGATGCATCCCAGGATGCAGTTTACTCTCTTGGCTACCAGGGGGCACAGCTGGCTCCCACTGAACCTGCTGTCAACAGCACCCCTGGACTCTTTTCTTGCTTGCTCTCCAGCCACTCTTCCAAATTGTCCTTGTGCTTGGTGTTAACTCCATCCCAGTGCAGAATCCAGTATTTGGACTTGATCAATTTAATCCTTTTAATCATAGCCCACTGCTGCAGTTATCAAAACTCCTCGTTATTAGAGGACATCAAGCTAATTAAACATGGCTTACCCTTTGTGAGCCCATGTTGACTGTGTCTGATGATCATATTATTTTTAAAAAGCCCTCCAGTAGTACCAGGTACAATATTATACTTTTTTCCAGAAACTGAGGCTAGACTAACAGATCTGCATTTCCTTGGGTCTGTCCTCATACCCTTTTGTATATGGGAACAACACTGGCCAGTTTCCAGTCAGTAAGGACCTCCCCAGACTCCCAAGACCTCTGGTAGATGATTGAGGGGTCCTGCTATGATATCTGCCAGTGCCTTAAGAACTCTGATTAGTTCTGGTTCATGAACATGAAACACTAACAGACACTTCTGGATTACCCCACAACTGTCATCTGCCCTGTGGGAATAATCCATGTCCCACAAGACCAACATAATTTATTAATCTCCTAGCTCTGTCAGTCCTCAATTACTGACATATTTTGGTAGAAAACTGGCACAGGCTCCTACAGCTCCACAGCTGAGCTGGGAAGATCCACCTCCTGGGCTGGGAGGGGATGTTTCTTTAAATGGAACAGTGCCTTCTGATCAAGGGCTTCTCTGTTTTTTCTTCTCTCTTTCCTGTGGCATCATCAGGTAAGCTGACTGAAGGTGAAACAGAGCAGAGCATATAGGTTTGGCACCAGTTTTAGACTGAGAACATCAGTGTGCTGTGTGACCAGAGAAGTTGTGGGTGCCTCCTTCCTGGATGCGCTCATGTCCAGGTTGGATGGGGCTCTGAGCAACCTGGTTTAGTGGAAGGTGCCCCTGTCCATGACACCGGGCTTGGTACTAGATGATAAATAAGGTCCCTTCCAATCCACATCATTCTATGATTCTGTCTGGTTTTCTGTGTGCTTGGATATGGATGTTGACTCCCCAGAAGGAAGCCCAACAGGATGGTTTTTCCAGCTCAGAAATCCCTCTGCCAAAGGCATAGTTATTCTCTTCCTATAAAAGGATTTTTGCAAAGTTATCTCAGACTTCAAACTCATCTTCATTTCTGGTGAGGAATGAACTTAAGTTCAAAAAGTACAGAACAATTCCTCTCTGGGTTTTATCTGGCTCAAGTATTCCAAGTAAATAACAATACTGAAAAGGATACCACCAAGATGAGGTGAGAATTTGGATTTCAAAATAATCCAAGCCGTTCTTCCCTGATGCCTGTTGTAATTTGAAATCAGAGACCCCTAGAACAAAGAGATGATTTGGGGGCATATTCAGCACTTTGGAAATAAAATGTACAACACTGATATGGGCCTTGCCTCAAGATGCAGCACTGGTACTGAGGACAAGATGTGACTTTTCAAAGTTAACCTTCCATGCACACACAGAGAACAAGACAGGCAATCCAAAACCTCTCTCATACAGAGGTTTCTCTGGAAGAAAATATTGACAGTAATGGGGCTAGAAAAGCAAATTAAGTCTTCCCAGAAAATGAAATCTATCTATTTGTGAAGGAAGAACAAATCCCACTCCTCCATCACAACTTCTACCATTTAAGTGTGTATGTGGTATAAATATGATATATGTGTATATAAAAGGGATATTTAATTTTTTATACATATGTGTATGTGTGTGCACATATGGTAAAAGTCATGATGGAGAAGTGAGATTTGTTCTTTCTTCCAAATAGACAGAGATATAGATATATGGTAAAATAAAATAATTCTGAAATGTTAGCTGACTGGAAAGAAGAGGGAGAGGGAGAAATAATATATCTTCTATATATGTTTTATAATACTGGGAGGTACTCAGGCTGGAGTGATAGGGTTTGTATAAGAAGTGGCACCAATAAATAAATTATAGCTTTGCATATAAGGATGGGAATTTGGAATACTACTGTTAAAGTAGTTTGGGAATCGCTGAACAATTTCAGTGAGTTGCTTTCCATCCATCCATTGGAGCCATCTGTCAGTTAAATGACAGCTCTTCTGGTAAACATAAACGATGTTGCTACTGCAAATGTATGTGCCAGCAGTGAAAGTAGTTGTCTTCAACAGAAATAGATTGTGTCTTCTCTAAGTTCATATAACTCATGGCCCTATTATCATTGTAGGCAAAAAATACTTATCAAATTTTGATACTTACATGGCAGTATTCCTTATTTGAGTAACTGTTTAGCATCACCTCAGTCTTTTCAAAAAGTGATATCATCATTAAAGTGATCATGTCATAAAACTCACAAAGTAATGAAACTTTTACTCCTTGATGAAAAAACGGATCCATGAGCCCATCCTGAAAAACAAAGCATGAATATAATATATAATGTAAAATATCATATATGATACAAAATATAATATATTTTGCATTTCTATTCTATTCATTATCCTGTTAACATTTTAACTTGCCTTGAGTAGCACCAATAGCATTTCAACGCACTTGCAATGCACAATGCACTCCTTGAGTTGAATTTTTATAATTATTACATCATTATTTGTAGTAAAATTAATTTGATAAATTATGTTGGATAACTGATGTTTCACACAATAGTTTTTAAAGTAGCTTGTAATTTTAAAGAAGTATTTATCTGCAGCAATGACTGAAAATTTCTTGAAACTTGTAATTTCATTGGTATTTTACAAAATACATTCACCTATGATTTTGTCACTCCTTATTTATTCATACTGTGTGTGAACAGTCATTGATATACTGTTGTTTTCTCAGGTGAGACTTTGAAAACAAATGAGAGCAAAAGTGTAAGCATAATTCTGAAGAGAGAGAAGGAATTTGTATTATAGAGGAAGGTTACATATGCTTTTGGATATTAAAATAGCTACCTTTATTGGTCAGACCTTTCTTCACTACCAAAAAATAATCTACTATGACCTCATACTTGGTTGCTTTTTTCCTTATTATTGCCCCTTAGTAGCTTTCCAGGGTTTAATTGATAGCAATTGTCAGAAAATCTCTCTATTTGAAACCAGATGTTCATATAACCTTTTCAAAGCCTGTTTGATAAATTTAAGGAAAATGGTAAAATGATCCTAGAGGCCAGTACTGCTCACTTGTAGCGCTGCACGACAGTGACTGAGAGTGAGTGGCGTCAGTCACTGCTGAATTCCAGGGATGTGTGCCATATCAGAGCTAGTGGTGAGCTATTATTTGTTATCCACGTGGAAAAAATCCCAGCTGCTTTGCAGTTTGACACACTCTACATTAAACTTCAGATTCTTGAGGTAAAATGAGGCACTCACATGCCATTTCAAGAGTTTAAATCTAGTGTGGGAGAGCACTGCCAATAATGACACTCAGGCCTGATCCTAAAAGCAAAGAAAACGGAATATTCTGTCTCCAGATATATCCATTTGCATAAGCCTGGGCACTTTCATGCTGTACTGGTCCCTTTCTTTCACCTTCCTAATTAGGCCCTTCTGGGAGACATAAAAAAAGAGTTTCCTTGCTTGAAGTGCTTGAGTACCCAGCTAACCCTCTGACCCCACCACATCCACATAGATGAGGAAGAACTTTTCTACCTTTTCCTCTCATGGCTTCACCACAGTTTTGTCAGATGGAGGCTGTCCTGTTGCAGAGGATCCTGTTTTCTCAGAAAGCAGATGAAGATGGATGTACAGATGAATAGTTGGGAAACTCAGGTAGAAGGCAGTACTTGTTCCCCCTCTGTGTTGAAGGAGTGTTTGTTTTATACAAAGGGAAATGGCTTAGCAAGAAGACTGAGGGCTTCCAGCTCCAGACTACTGTTGTTTGCTGATGAAGACATTCTTCATGCAGGTGGGAGGCATGGATTACTGTCCCTGGGGCAGAGAGCAGGGAAGCTTAACTCAGTGCTGTTAATGCTCCAATCACTCAGGAGCTGGTCCCAAAGGATATCAAGTCTTTCAAGTATCTGAGCCAAACTTAATACCTGTAAGAGGAGAAAAGACACCACTGTGGACTAAGACTTTCTGTTTTTCTGATAAATGGTGTTGAAATAATTGCCTACAGAAGAAGCTGCTAGGTTAGAGATTGTGGGTGATTGAAATGTCTTCCTAAACCCACAATTATTCTGAAATTTAATGCTTACCTTTTTTTCTCTTTTCCTTCTTTTAAGAGGCACATAGGATTTGACAATGTGGTTTGGACCCATCTTCACCTCTACCTTTGACTCATTGCCATTTTTAATAGGTCTTAAATATATAGAATGAAGAAAAATTGTTGTGTAAGGCATCCCATTTTTCTATTCTAGTTCACTTCCACTTGTTTATTTCCCACAAAGCAGGGCTGTAAACTTGGCTAGCCTTTCACCTTTTTTTCTCTATGACCGTGTTGGTCTACAGCAGGTACACCGAAACTGAAGAGGAGAACCATGGGAAACTCCCATTTGTTATTTAATTATAAACTTGACATTACACATCATGCAAAATTAAAATCTCTAGCTTGTTCTTGCCCCAGTTATTTTGAGAACACTCTCTTCGGGGTTTTAACAGCCCTTTGCCATAGATGACACAAATGCATGCTCTTTCCACCTGATGAAATATGCTCAGTTTTGACTGTGGCCCTCATTTTATTTATCACCTCACTCTGGTAGAGAGAAAGTCACCACCTCTAGTTGGCTGTTTCAGAGAAGGCACTATGTGCAGGACTGTTTCACATCTGAAATATGGCTGTAACAGGCATGGGAAATACAGGCCAGGATGAGGCATTGCTACCCAGTAATCCTCCAGTCTTACATTTATTGAATCAAAGAATGGCTTGTTTGGAAGGGATCTTTATCACCCATTTCCAACCCTTCTGCCATGGGCAGGAGCAGCTGACACTGGACCAGGTTGCTCAGAGCCCCATCCAGTCTGGTCTTGGACAGTGCCAGGGGTAGGGCATCACATCTTTTCTGTGCAACTGGTCCCAGTCCCTCACCACCCTCACATTTGCTATGGCTAAGTCGAGGGCAACCCTAGTTCAGGCACTGAGAGGCGTCACCTCCAGAGGAAGCAAAAAGTAAGGTAAGGATGGAAATACTAGAGGAATATTTCATTCTGGTAGGAATGTGGTTTCCCATTATATAATTGCAGTTATAAAAAGTGCTAACACTGCAAGCTCCCTTAATCTAGTTTCTACTAAATTGACCTTCCTTTTGGACTTTGCCAGAAGGCTTGATTCATTAAAGCTCATTGAGTTATTAGAGATATTTGGTTGAAAATTACTTCAGGAATAAAAAGCAGTCATGGCAGGCTGGATCACATCTTCAGAAGTGAGCTTTTGTAAGTCAGAGTTGACTCAGATTTCAGCCCACTTCTATCTATAAGTGTGCATGTTAATCTTCTGTGCTGTAGGAAGTAGAAATATCTTGTATTTTTTTCATTTGTTTAAATCTGAGAATATTTTTGATGCCTAAATTATTTTCTCTTCCTACCTAAAGCAAGTTCTAACTTCAGTAGTTTACCATAAGCTGAGAATAATGCCTTGTACTCTACTCTCTTCAGTCATTAGACTCAAAGATTGCTCTACAAGAATGACTCCTTTTAAGCTTTCATAAACATTTACTCCAGCATCTCGCTTAAAAATATCTCAGTATTCTATTGTATCAGTGTATGCAGCTCTGTACTCTTATTAAATCAAGTGTGTCATCTTGTGCTCCTGCTACCTTAGGAGACGCAGGAGGCACTGCTCTGGAATTGTCAAGGGACATGAGAATGTGGCCATTATATTTTATACCGCATGCTAAATGATTAATATTTGTAAATTAATGCATTTAAATTGTATGTGCATGAGACACTCAAAGCCTTGCAAATATGTCTGAGAGACTCATTTGAAAAAAAATACACCTGACAACTACTCTTTTCCTATTGGATTATATTTGGGCTAGTCAACTGAAAAAGCAAGAGTGGCATGTAAGAATCGTAATACACAAGGTAGAGAGTATTTCTGTGCAATTATAACATGCCTGGGAAGGTGTTGCAAGGCATAAGGCTGAAAGGCCAAATGGCTTTACCCACTTGAGAAATGCAATAATTCCCTGGAAATGCACTGCCTGGAGTATATTATTACTGTTATGAAATAGAATTCATGAATAGAAAGAAGGAAAATGGTGAGGAGGAAGACAGGCCTATCCATGCATGTTCTGGCTAGTATTGAAGTGGGTATGACATCAGCCACAGCCAATCAAACAGGCTCAGTAATGTCCAAAGTACTGCAGACATTTCATAATTAAGTAATAAGACATGACAGGGCATGAATTGTGTTGTATTAATTCTCACCAAGCGTGTTGTCGGAAGCCAAGAGGATGAGGGCTGGGTGCCATCGGTCCAGCCAACTGTGAATTAATCCTTTCCCATTCTCACAATGGAGCCTCTTATTGTGGTTTTATGAAATGTTAATTTTTAAAATATTTATATTGTTAATTAAGTGATGAGCTTCTAAGCCATGATGGCAATCAGCACAATTCTTTCCGTAATTCTGAGCAGAGAATTGTGCTATCCCTACTCACATCTCCACACTCAGTCAAACCAGCTGTTTTCTATTGTCCGTTTGCTAATGTATTCTAATATCCTGCCTCCTAATGCCTACTCTCATATTTGCATTCATTTGCATATAAGAAGCATCTAGATATGCCAGTAATGGTTAGTGAAGTCCTTTGAGTATATAAAGTGCTATGGAAGTGCTAAATACGGCTTTTGTTTACTATTCATAGAAAACACTGATGTAGTGGGGGGTACTGTGGATGTCCCTTGTCACTCAGAACTTTGTTCTGTACATTGTGATTGGGAGCAGTGGGTTTTAAAACTAAAAATAATGCTTTTGGGTTTTGTGCATTTGCAAAATTAGGACATCTATCTTTCTTTGTTTCTAAATGACTCCCAGTCAGATCCCACTTACTCAGGTTATCCTTTTTCTACAGTATTTTATGTGGTACTCCACAATGCTCTTTAATTTAGTGTACACCATTTCCTTTGGTGATCTGAGACAAGCTTGGGACCCAGTGCTGGTGTTTTACATCTCCAGTAAATGTTTTTTGCTTTGATCTCAATAGGAGCCACTTCACACTTTCTAGGCTCATGGAATCTACATTCCTGAACAGATTGCACAAGACTTATTACCAGAGGCATCCTGAAAAGTACATCATGTTTTGCTATATAAAATCATGAAGAGAGATGCCTAGGCAAGCAAGAAAATCCACCTGGGCATTTGTCTGTGATTGCTGTTCTGCTATTATAGTTAGAAATGCTCAGTAACATCTGAAAGTCCCCAATGTTCTACTGAAATGACAATTATGTTTCTGTGACATTCATGTGTGGGGCAGGGTGTCATTGTGACCTACCAAATGTCCACACCAGGACTGTCAGGGCCAGAGAATACTGACAGGGAGAAAACCTGAACTTCTGCAAAGAAACTGAAGAGATGAATGTCAAGACACTTATTTTGTAGGTCAACATGAAGATAGAAATGTCTAAGTAGTATCACTGGGACAGGCATGAAAATCCTGCACTGGGTAGTAGATAAATGACATGCTTTTCTGACCCCAAAACCAGTTACTTTATTTAGTGAGCAAAGATATGAAAAAGTTTCTTTGGTAAACATTAAGCAAGCATACACTATTTAAAAGTGTTAATAGAAATCGCACTTCTACATGTCACTCCTTCCCAAGTCCTTCATACATTTAACTTGTCTCTGATGGTCTGTTGTGTCTGGGAGAGAACAATTACTTCATGTAGTAACCCAAACAGATAATTGAAACTAGAAACAGCTAAAGGGATACCCACATTTGAAGCTGCCACTGTAACCCCAGGTGGAAAAACTATAATTACCAGGACTGAGATTGTTATTCGTTATTGCTATCACCCTAGGATTTGAGCCAGATCATTTATCAGCGGTGTTGCTGCAAGTAAAAGAAAAAAAATTCTTCTTATGGTATGGTGCACTTGAAATTCAGTATTTGGGTCCTAGCATTTTATAAAATATAGGTTTATTTGTTCCTTAATAGAAAAATGTTTTATTTTTCACCTGGACATACACACATTTAACTTTCTTCCAAAATCAAAATATGATTAAATTTTAGAAGTGTCTCATTCTGAAGGGCATTGAGAGATGTCCTTATAGTAAGGAACACAGCACTGGCCAGGTTACAGTTCAATAGTATTGAAAATTATATATTGAAAATTACATTATACACTGTATATAAATGTATATACGGGTCCATATACAACCCAAAAGAGATATTACAATGTTATTAAGATATACAACACTAAATTATTTGAGTAGCTATTCTCAGACCACCACTTTGCTGGACCGACCTTCATCCAGTCACTTTTCAAGGACACAAAGCAGTTTTTTCTTGAAGCAGGCAGTCATGAATCAAGGCAATGCAATGTTTCTCTGTAAAAGAAAGCAAAATATTTCTTCTCAATATTGGGTGTTTTGGACTCCCCAGCACCTGGATGGTGCCTACTGGTCCCCTTCTCTGATGTGCTTTTTAATATGCCTTTTGTGACTGAGGCTTGAGCACACCTGGTCCAAGGGTTGGTTTAATTTCTGGTCCAAACCTTTTAATTTCCATCATTTGCTCCTCTGGGCAAATGAAGTCAGGCTGATGCCTTGGCATTTGGAATAGGACAGTATCTGTGAATTACTTTATGTGTGGCATCAAAATACTTTTCAGTAATGGCCATGCAAATTAAATAAAATTAAGGAATTTGTATATATACATGGGAGATCAGAGTTCCAGACTAAAAATAATGTGTACTTTCTGTATATGCATGGTTTTGTTCTGTGGTTCCTCAGTCCTTTAAACTTCCCTTGCCTTGCTTTTCATCAGGTTTTCTGGGAAGGTAAATGACTGTTAAGGAAAAGAGCACTATTTATTTGGGTTTTCTTTTCCTAGATTTGCACTAAGTTGAATGATTATCAAACAGCATCTGGTTTGGCTTACGATCAAGTGCTTGATAAACTTTTGCTATTCTTGTGGAAACACTGCTTTAGAAACATGTCTTTTCTGTTCAGCTTCTTCTTTATCAGAAGACAAAGTAAATATTTTCCTCTCCTAGGTAATTCTTGCACTTCCAATTCACAGCTCAAGTCTGTTTCACATATGTGGGTATTTAGTGCCGCTTAAAACTCACTTGGTTTCAGCTTCCTAGGGTATGATTCAAAAGCCTAAACATAGGTGCCTAATACCATTTAGATGCCTGAGGATAACCTGCCTGGCATCCAGCTGCAGCTTCAGCAGGGCTCTGGTCTCCCACAGATCTTGTGTTGTCTTTCCCAGGCTCATGCAGATGCTGTGAATACACCAGGATGTTTTAAACTGTATGGAACGATGCTGCTGAGCCGCCCATGCTGCTCTTCCTCATGCTCCCTGCTCTCTGCAAGCATTCCTGGAGCAAGCAGCTCAGGTTTATGTTCATGTTTCTGTATTTCTAAATGCCCCATGTAGGGGCAAGCCACGAATGATCAGGAGCGTTTGAATAGTCATGAATATTTATGTCGTTCTACCCGTCGTACAATAAAGCATGAAGCCTCATATTCTCATTTCTTAAACAATCAAAACATTCTTGTAGATCAAATTTAATGCATATATTTTTTCCATTTGAATACATCGTGATTAAAAGTTCATGACCTTGATTATATTACGCAATTTGAAAAATCGCCAACAATGTCCATGGTGATTAAATATTCCACTTTGTAATTATTTTGTAACTTTTGTTCTGCTCTTTGCTCACTCCAAAAATTATCATAAAATTTTGAAAGATGTCCTCAGTGCAGAATATGTCCATAAAATATTAAATATTCAATTTTCCTCTATCATGGCTTGAAAAATTCATAATTACATGATGATCCACATAATAACTCATTCTGAAAAGTCATATATGGCACTCCCCCTGTGACTGAGTTAATAATTTACTGCTGTGTGGGATTTTCACTCTGCACTGTTAGTCTTGGGAACATTTATTAAGCAAATGTTCATTTGCAAAGATCAGAATGTGAATGAAGAGGGTAAGAATTTAATGAGGAGTGACAGACAGGTGAACTGATTCCATATAGTTCTTTACTACAGGAGAAAGCAGATAGCTTTATCTTTCATAGCCTCGATAGACACATGAAATGAAATATAGAAGACAGGGGGCAAAAGGAAAAAAAAGATACTTTCCTAGAAGGGCCAATGGAAGGATAAATCAGTGGAACTCCTGGACGTGATTCAGACTGGTTGAAATGGTTGATCTCAGTCTATGCCTTTGGACTTACACTGAAGAGATATTTAGACTTTTTATTTTTAAGATATTTGCCCATTTTTTCAATAGAGTACCTCTATCATTAAAAAAAGTAGAACGAGACAAGTTTAAATTTTGGTTTCAAAATGCATTCTAGTTTATGGCTAACCTTTTTAATTTTGAGATGTAAGAAAAAACCAATATTATATGAAAACAGGTGTCACAACTTTGTCTACTTTTTTTTCATTAAATAATGAAAAGATTTGCAACACATTAAAAAGAAGGTGTTGAAAGAAGGTGTGTACATTCTTTCTATGATTTTTGGGTGTTGTCTCATCAAACCTAGATTAAATAATGTTGATCTTGGGTTTCATTTGCAAAATAAATTCAAGAAAGAAACTAAATGTCATGGATTTTTACTTGATTAAAAGTTCAGTTTTACAAAATGCAGAGCATGCTGTTCCTGATTTAGAAAAAAACTAATACATTTTTTCAATAATTTTGAAATAATCTCTTGTTTAAAGGTAGGTGATTACAAATTTAGGTGTTTTACTTACTAAGGGACACTTAATTAAATCGGAGATAATTTAAACAATACTCAATCTATTGTCACTAGATGTGTAAAGCTTTAACATACAACTATTCTTCTAAAAGATGCCTCAGTATAATGTCTCAAGGGTTAAAATTGATAGTATTTTATATACAGGAAAAAAAATATTTGGAACAAATGTGCATTTTCCAGTTAACTTACTTTATTTATTTACTTTTATTCCTGTATGGATGTTTTTTCAGTAGACCTTTCTTCTCCATGAAATTTTAAATTTACTACAATATGATTGTTCTCCAGAGGCCTGAAATATCATTTTTGACAAAAGTAACATTTATTTCTAAGATCATTGCTGGGATAAAAACAAGTCTCATAAAGAGAATTCTTTTTTTGGGTGTGTTATATTTATTTTTTTCGTTTTTTGGGGGCTGTGGTAAATGATTGTATAATCAATGATGCACAGTAAATTTATATTTTTGAAAACTTAAGTAGTATATCAAAGTAGATGTAGGGAAAAAAACCCAAACCACAATTTTCTGAAAGAAAGGTGCAAAAATTAATTTTGTTGAAAAGTTACTAATTTTGAAAGAGATTTTTCAGTTAGCATCAGAATAATTTTCCTGGATATAAAGGCTTCAGATTTGTTTAGGCATTTTACTTGAATATGGCTTTTAATTTTCAAAGGTTGGTCCACAAATATGCTGGAAATGAGACAGGATTTTGGCCTACATTTCTGATAGGGAATACTGACCTTTATTAGTGGACAGTTATCTGACAAATTTATAAATGAACACACATACACAGGAAAGATTTACTTCAAAAAGTTTGAACAAGGATATCAAAAAGGGAGAATGAGGAGGCATTGAGAACGGAAGGAAGAAAAATCAGATAAAATTTAATCACACAGACTAAAGATGTATAAGAAGAATTTTTCCTAGAGCTTATTCACTAGGTATGACAGAGATAGGAAAAACCTAATCACTGATTGCAAGAAAGGAAACTAATTTGACCAAAGACAGATGTATACCATTAACATCAGCTGAAAGAAACAGACAGCACTTTCATGGCATAGTCCATTTCCCTCTAAAATAGAAATTTGGCAAGATTAGTGATCCCTTAGTGGCCAGAACAGAACCCTATGTTGCCTACTTAGATATATATCCGTGTGAGATTAATTTCATCTGAGGGAACTCTGAGCTGCAAAGATGATGTGGCCATGAAAAAGTGCAGTCCTTAGGTATGTCTGTTGTGGTATTCCTCAATACAGATAAAAGGGCATCAATGCCTCTGTACAAAAGGTAAGTTAAATTTTGTCTGCAGTAGCCTGGGCTGTTTTCATTATTCATTTTCTGGAAAAAGTAAATTCAAGCTGGAAGAGGTGTAACGGAGAGTAGCTATGGCAGATGCATGGGAGATTGACTTTGTATTACTTTTGGGGTCCATCAGAGGTTAGCAAACAGTTTTTAAATGGAAGCACAACATTTTCCCAAAAATATCATCAGCCTAATTTCAGCAAAGAAAAAGTGGTTGAGAAGGGAGCTAAGCCCTGTTTGGGGGGAACCCCCACTCCTTGAAGTGAGATCCTGGGGAGAGGTGACTGGTGGAAATGCCAATTCTTTCACCTTGCTCCCAGGTCCAGCTGTCATTGGGGTTGTCTGGTATTGTAAGAGTAACAAAATTCCTTATTTCCCAAACCATGTTACTTCCCAGCCCGGGAATCTAACCTCTCCTATGCTGAAGTCCTTCTCATAGAGATAGGAAAATAAAACCAAAAACATTTTCAAATATTTTCAATATTCTTTTTTGATTTGACTTTTTTACACCATTGCCATTAAAACGAAATGTTTCTGAGAGATGCCAGTGTTGAATGTTTTCTTTCTAGCTCATGGCTTAAATGATACACAGCGTCAGAGAACACTGTAGGCTTTGTGTTTTGTCTGTAAAAACACAACAAAACAAAACAAAAGCCAACATCTTCTCTACAGAGCTTTAAATTGCTTCTTTTGAAAAGATGCTTCCCTATGCCATTCATGTACTCATGTAGTACAAAAGAAAAGCAATTGGTCAGATCTCCCTAGTAGGCACAAAACCTGTTCTGCTGCTTTTATCCCACCTTATAAATGGCTTAGCACAAAGAGTTCCTGCCAGAACTTAATGCTTTGGGCTTTCTGCATGTAGTAGTGGATGATGCCCTGGGACCAGAGTTCAGAACATCACTACTGAGATTTAAAATCCACCAGGGTGAAGGGAAAAGTAAAATGTCAAGATTAGCATTTGGCAGCTCCAGTTGTTCATTAAATGTGAGAAAAAACAGGCAGAAGTAGGAAAAACAGGCTTGCTGATTATATTGGGATATTTGTTATTTTTACTGTGGCATTTTGCAATGGCACATATAAACAGAGGTTTGGTAGAGGTTTACTGAAAGTTTTGATTGGACCTGTTGTGTGTATAAGAGTATCTGGAACTTGGGCATAAGAATGAAATAAACCTGCCAAAATTCATTAGAAATTAAAAAACACAAAACAGTGCTGTTAATAGGGCAGTAAGAGACATAAACTATGTATTATAAATAGGCTTGAAATGTTGCTAGATAGCAGAACCATGTGTCATACAAACTGCTCTTAAGTTAGTGAAGCCACAACTAAATTTCCAAGGTATTTGTCAGGTCATGATTCCCTTAATGCTATAATGATAATCAACACATAGGTATACTAAGTGTATTCTGAGGTACTTCATCAAGAGATTTAATTTACAAATACATATGAAAACTACATAGCTGAATGGAAAATATATTTAGTGAGAAAAACAGCTTATTTCTGCAGAAGAGCCCCCGACCTCTGCTCTGTAGTTTGTTCTCAGATAAAGAATCTACTTTCAGTATGGAACATGCAAAATGTTTAGAAAGTTTACTCAATAATCAGTATTAGTGCATGGTATAGCTTTTTCTCTCTTAGATGTAGTGTCACAAAATTTCCAGAAGCTTTGACAATTATTATGAGACTTTTAGACCAGCTAACTGACGGACAAATATCTGTCTAATTGGACTATCTTTATCACTGTTTTAATCTAAAAAGCTACAGACCATATGATTTAAAATTACAATCCGCTTTGGAGCTCATAACTCCCTTTATTTAAGAAATGAATAGAATAAAATCACCAAGGTCTTAAAGTACCTTGCAAAAAGTAGCTAAATGTTATTAAATACAATAATAAGAGAAGGAAGGAGCTCAAAAGTCATTTAGACCACATGGACACCATTAATAAAAATGGTGCACTCAAGTGTTTTCAATCACAGTATAAAAATATTCCCTGACATGATGAAAAACTGTCAGTTCTAAAGTAAAGAAATTCTTCAAATTAGATTGCACTAAATGACTGTCTTTGGCAAGATAAATCTTGTCTTTCTTTGATCTTCTGATAATGCCAACATATACTTTTGAGAGGTCTGGTAAGAAACCCACAGAGGATCCTTACTTGCCAAAATCAGTAACATTCATTTCCATGCCTGAGAGACAGAAATGCTGGCTAATAAGAGAAACATGCTCACTGGAGGCAGGAGGAACACTTGTTTGTGCCTAGTTCAGTACACCAGAGTGACGCTGAAGAATGATTCAGTCTGGTAAAACTCTTAGGTGTAGGACTGTCACACTTGTTTTCTGTATCTGCCAAATTCAGTAAGGTTCCATTATGAAAGTCAGCTCTGCCTGGGGGCTTGTCTATCTTGAACATTCAAATTTCCAAAACAATTCTATTGCTTTCTTTCATGAGTCAGTATTTGTGTTCTATCTTTTCAAGGCTACTTTTTGTCTCATTCTTCATCTCCTTTTTGCCTTGTAACACTGCTTTGGTACATGCAGATCCAAATGTAATGTTGAGCCAAATCTACTATTTCAATTTATGAAAAGTGAGTTATGTGTTTTCCCTTTGCAGATGAATCTTTTTTTTCTCTGTGCTAAACATGAAATAAATTTGCTGGGAAGGGCAAAATCTCATATATCTTCCATATACCTTGTCTGCTATGTTGGGGTTTAGAAGTCATGAAAAGGTTCTGTGAGGTTACCACAGAGAAAAAAAAAAAAGTGTGATTACATGGAAAATCTTCCTTACTATGAAGACCACAAAATAAAACTTGATAGATTTTGCAAACACCTGAGAGCTATTGGCCCACACGATGTCATTTCATTCACTTGTGCATATTTTTAAATAAGGCAGGCTTAAGGATCTGATCATTAACTGATCATAATCTGATCATTAACATCATTTTCCAAGAAACCTGGACTCATCCTGTGCACAGTAACAATCCACCATTAATGAACTTCTGGTTGGTACTTCTCCTTCTCCTTATACCACAACCAGAGCTCAGAAGATAATGTTCCAAATTTTCTTGTAGACTTTTCTATGTTGCTTATCGACACATGGTAGCACACTTTGAAAATTTTATTTTTTATTTGCAATATTTATCATAATTGAGAAATGTTTTACCAGGGGAGACATGATTAATTTTCCAATAATCTGAGATGCCTAGGATCTTCTGTTTTAAATATTTAACCTTTTACCATGTTGCATTTTGTAAGCACAATGGTATTTAATTGTATCAGTGAATAATCTGATGTTATACATATCATTTTCCTTTCCTTTTCTCTTTTCCTTACTGCAGAACCGTTAATGCCTTCTTCATATTTTTGCCCAAACTTCAGCATCCCTTTCCTCAGTTTCTTTTCTCTGTCACTTTCCTCAGTCGAGTCTGGGGGTGCTGGCTCCTTCTCAAATGCACTCCCACACTCCATTTGTTCCACTCATTCTCCCCAGTTTATCAGCTTTCACCTGTCTTCAGCTCTCAGCCATCCTGATTACATACATCCCTTTGTTTTGACACTTTGGTTTCCTGTAAATGTTCTAGATGTTTTGCCTGAACAGCCTCAGTTTCACTCATCCAGCTCCTGAGTAAATTTGGGAAGCAACCCTTTATAACTTCTGCTTCCTTTGTTTGGTGCATGCTAGCAGAGCTTGCTCCACTGGTAGGAGGTCCTCAAACTCTGAAGAGGTCTGAGTTGAGAATTTATATTGCAGGTTTCCAAAAAGTTTATAAAATGCCTAGATGGGAATAGATGCTCACAAAGGCAACCAAAAGCTCATTAACATTGCCTAAAAAATGTAACTTTCCTAGCTGTGCTTTTAGAAACTCATAAAGCCTTCAGCAAAAAAAGCAACCAGCCAGCCAAAAACCAACACAGCTCTGGGCTCAGTCTAAATCTGTTCACTCCTTACCAACACATTAGGCTAAACAGTGAGTGAACAGTGAAATACTCATAAATGTTTTGCTAAAAAGGAATGTGCCTTTGCAAGAAATGCAAAGTAAATTTCCCATTTTAGGGTCAACAGTCCCTGACTACAATCACTGTTAGACCCCAGCTCAGGAATTAAAATTTGGGAAAACTAAGTTTGTGGGTCTAGAGTGGGAGTATAGAATACTACAGAATAGATCAGTCAGCCTGGAAGGGACTCACAGAAATAATTTGTTTCAACTGCAGTTAGATTTGGTGGAGGAACTGTTGGGCTGAGATCTCAAGGACAGCAAGGAGACATGTGAGGACAATATCATCTGGTTGATTTTTCTGCAGGAAAACACTGTATTGATCTCCCTCGCTGGGAACAGTCTCAGTGGCCACAGGACTGCAATACAGGGACAACATGGCAAGAGGGAAATTGTGCTTTTCTGTATTGTAGAGCTAACTTCCAGAGGGACTGGCATAACATCTTTCACACTGTGTTTGACACTGTTGGTGGTTTTGAGAGGATGAACATCAAAACAAACCACATGAAGCATGTAGGTCAATAACCACATCAACTCCTTTTGTTCTAAGGACTAGCTGAGACCTCCAAGGTCGTCATGGTCCAGGAGAGGACAATTTTGTAGTGCTCTGTTGTCTCCAGAACTCCCTTGAGCAAATCTGATTTACTCAAGCTTGGCACTGAAACCAGAATCAGATCCTCACTGTACCACAAACAAGGCTATTAAATGATTCATGGTTTATTGCAAGGATTCTCTTTTCAGGATTAATACTGTTAGTCATATATTTATGGCTAACAGCATACAAAACTGAACAAATCCCTTCAACATAATAGGACAAAGCAGTTCTAGAGAGCTAGAAGCCAGTACAGAAAATCAATGTAAACATGTTGATATAATGGGCTGATTATGGATGTTATAATGAAATATATATGTTGAGGAGGGCAGGAAAATAATTTATGTAAGACATCAAGGAGGTATATCTAGTATGGAATAATAATCCCAATATTTCTGGGTGGGATGTGCCTGGCCTTGTCTGACCCTTGCTGCTGGACCAAAGGCAGCAGATGTGGTGTTTCACCCCAGAGATACCTTTGGCCAGCTGGATGCTGCAGCTAGGCACTCAGAACAAATCCAGGCAAAGTAGGGACTCAGTTTACCTCTGGTGGAAAAGGTTCAGGCGACAGTGAAGAGAGAAAGGAGAGGATTCTGTCGCAGAGTTTTAATCCAGAGTTTTATTCCAGGATGACAGACCTCTGAATCTTGTAACAGCTCCCAACAGAATCCCGACCGCATGGTCCCGTCTCCTTTTAAGCCCGGGGACAGGGGGAGGGGAAAGCAGAGTTTGGCACACCTGGGGGGTTGGGATAGGTGAAACAGGAAATGGCATCACACTGCAACAATCTAGAACTTTATAGGTATATTTATGCTATATTTTTCCAGAGAGAGATTTTATTAGTCACAGTTAAATTTATTATGTCAACAAAACAAAATAGTTTCTGACACATTCTGTATTTGATTCAATTTTCACACACCAATAATTTTGTTTTGTTTTGCTCTGGAGTTTTGAAAAATTAGTTCCAATTGAAACATGAGTTCTAAATATTTAGTTTTTAGAAGAAAGATATATTGCATGTACAAAAATGTAAAGTTTCTGACTTTTGTCGAGTTGGCACTGTATTCTGCATTCACATGGTTACAGCTGTAGAACACTGTTTCTAAGAAATCTCACAGAACATGTAATTGGAACTCCCTACCTCTTATTTTTCCTTGCAAACAACACATCTTCATATTTCTGGAATGATTGATGCAGAGATTAGCCTCATGTACAAAAAAAAAAATTTCTGGTGCTTCAAAGGAAGGAGGAGTTCTGTGGGGAACAAAAGTAATAAGACTAAATAATTGTAAACAAATTACTGATTAACCAAATCTCTCTACTTAATGATTTGTTGGCAGAAAGGAATTCAGTGTCAGGCAGCCTGGTTAAATAATTGAGGCCAGAAAATATATATATAAAATTGCCAAAGATCCTATGTGCAATGTACAAACACTAAAATTTATACCTGTGGTGGAAATATGAGATATGTGTATATTGAATACCAATAAGTATAAACCCTATATTTACATAGATGCATATGCATATGTGTAACACCTTATATATATTCACACACATGTAAATGTTTCACCAAAGATTTTATGTAGAATAAAGCCCCAAAATAAGCTGTTTCCAAAAGGAAAATATTTTGTAAGATATGTAAACTGCAGTGAAGGCTGCACTGAAGTACTCAAAAATTATTTGGTTAAAGGGAAAATACACTTTGTACCTCATAATGAAAATCTTATAGGTAGGGGTGGAGATTAACACTGCAGGCTGTCTGCAGAATATTAATAAAATTCAATATAGTTTCTAAAAGGTATAATTTATATTTTGTGGAAATGAGTCTCTTTTCTAATAAAATTCTTCTGTCCTTCATTCTGTTCATATAATTTTTCTATAAATCATCCTGTAGGAATTTTTTCTAAATATTCATTTCAGAGAGAACCTATTTAAATAAGCCCTCTTAGCAAGGTATTTCAGAATTAAAATTACACCATGAGCAATACTTTATCCAATATGCTTCCTTCTATAGATTTTTTTTGTGACTAAACCAATATTTTGCAAAATTACATTATGTTAAAATAGCTGATCTGAGGTGATGCTTCTAGTATATAAACACTATGTAAAAAAGATCAACAAATTACCCTTAACCATTTTAATTTAACTGGTCTCCGAACCTGTGCAAAAGTAGCTGATTTTCTTTCCACATCTACATATATAGTGATAAAAAACCTAAGGGCATTGCACACAATGAAAGAATAAGAAAGGAGAAAACTGCTCCTGGTTATACTTTATTTTCTTGGATTTGCAGTAAACTAGAACCTTATGCTTTTTGTAGTTGTGTGGAAATAAAGTCTGTGATGTTCCTGGAATTCTTGGGGATGTTTGATCAAAGAAATGGGTAAATTGTCTTCTTAGAGTGAAAGGCTGGAACCAAAACAGAAGAGAAAACCTGGCACCACTTGCTAGATGGTGAAAACTTCTATTGCAGTTCTGAGCCCTGTTTCATAGTGACTTCTCAATTCTTGGGTTAGGTATTTGCATGAAGCAGGAGAGGGCTTGCACGTGCTTTTCTGAATTGGGATTCACCAATGAAGTGAATTATTGTCATTGAAAGACAGAAAACAAGTAGCAAATGGAGGTTAAAATTTCAGAATCTAGGTCAATTTTTCTTCTTTAAGTTCATACTTCCACAATGTGTAAAAGAAGTGCACAAAAGGAAAGGAAAAGGTCATATTTATTGGAAGAAAGGGCAGTTTTTCCCATGCCATGCATAAATCCTACCAGAGAATGTACTTGCTGCTAAGTTCCCAGGAAACTTGGAAATGGAATAGAGTAACACTGTATATGCAACACTTGGGGCTTGCTAACAAAAGACTTAAACTTGGGAGGAAACTGACTGATGCATAAGAGCAGGCAAACGAATGTTTCACTGCACAACCTGCAGCACAGACCAACATTTCTGCTGAAGTTGGATATTTGGTCAATAATAATGTTATTACTAGGCAACATGCCATATTTATACAACATTTACTACATTTGATAACACAGCAATATAATAATATAATTACAGTGGTATATAATGACACAAAAATATTACTTCTAAACATGACATCAAATACAAACAGCTTGTTGCAGCCAATTCTACACTCTGTGAGGCTAAATGCACACCTATTCCCACACCTAGTGTCTGTAAGAACAGCCAATAAAGGAAGAAATTTGAGAGTGGCTGACAATCCTCCCTGAGAAATGTGATAAAAGAGATAACTGCTGACCTTATACTGCCAGATAACAAATCTGTGAAGGTACATGGACAGTATGTCTGGAGGAGGAAAAAGTTAATAAATAAGTTTACAAACTTATATTTGATGAGTGGAGGAGAACACCCGAACCCCCAGAATTTACATCAAGCTGAGGTTTTTTTCTATTTTTACTGTACAAAGTCCAAGTATTTTTGATATCCAGTCCCCTCCTGAGCAGTGTTACTTTCTGGACAATATTTCTTCAAGTACATCTCCTCCTGTCAGATTTTGGAGTCTATGCCTATTAACACTTTTGACCATCACTTGCATTATGACATTGAGCAAACAGATATGGACCACATTTTTTCTCTCTACCTTTCCTTATTTTATTGGCTTTTATTTCCATAATCTCATCTTTCTTAAATAATAATTTACATATTTACACCTTTTTTCCCCCAAGTTCTTATCATCAAAAGGTCCTTTTCTGAACCTTTTCTAAGGTCCTACCTTCTGCTGCTTCCAAAAACTTCCTGTCAACACAGGACTGGTAGATTTGACCAAGGACTTATGGAATGCCCATGTAGGAACTTGGAGGTTGGATAAGTTACATAGGAGCACCTCAAGTGACAATAGGTGTCTTTCTTTAAGCAACTGAATCTGAAATATAGAAGTTAAAAGCAGTTGCCATCT
Source organism: Molothrus aeneus (assembly GCF_037042795.1). NCBI lineage: Eukaryota > Metazoa > Chordata > Aves > Passeriformes > Icteridae > Molothrus > Molothrus aeneus. The sequence goes on along the minus strand of NC_089647.1, from coordinate 68,934,818 downwards.
CATAGGAACCTATCTGTCTGTATTTTGGATGTCAAAAATAAATCTCACATGTCTGCATAGTCCTGGCAGATGTGACAATCTTGGCAGTAGGTGTATACTCCTCTGGAGCAGCAGCTTGAGTCTCTCAAACATCATTGAATGTCAGTGTATTGACAACTAAATTGAGCCCAGAATCCCATGCCCTAATTTAAAATCAGGCAAATTCTGAGTGTTTTAATTTAATTCAATTTAATTTAATTTCCTTCCTACATGCTTTTCTCCTCAGCATAGAATTCTGCTAACTTTTTTGCCATCAGAAATGTTAATTTTCTGCTTCCTTCTCTTCATGACTATAAATGCAAGAAGCTGAATATAAAATCTTTATGAGAAATTGATCAAAATATAGTGAAGATCACAGTGGGTGAAGTTGGGGTTTTTTGTGGGAAGCATGAAATGCCTTAATAATTACTTTAAACAGTATCTCATAATACTCAGCCTGCACTGTCTAGATGAAGAATTTGTACACACCGGTATTTCATTATATTGTTAATGTTCTTTCAGTGTCCAGTGGCAGCTTGGTCTTTAAGGTTTTCATTTCTATTTTTATCCTTCTTTATTGTAAAAAACAATCATGGCTTTGATATGCATAATCTGGAAGAAAATATTCCTTCTGGGAACTATTTCAACAGTCCATTTAGATTTGTAACTTCTTAGTGATTCAATATTCTTGTGTTTTAAAATGCAATGTATCTTTCAGGTGTTTTGACTGAACTTTATATTTGACAAGTTTGGAATTTTTTTTTGTAGACTGCTTCTGTTAGCTATATAATTTCAACTTAAATAATAATAATAATTTGGTCATTAGCTCAAAGTCATTATCTAATTCCTTAGGGACTAGTGAGAAAAGAAACTGAATTTTGAATTTGTATTCATATTTTTTATTTGTAATCCATAATGAATTAGAGAGTCCCATAAAAAGTTTCACACTTTAATTTTCTTTTGAACTCTTATTTATGTCATGTAGCATTCACCATGATCACTCAGAGAATAGTACTTTGCCTGTTGCAAATTCTCTGCCTTTGGATATTTTCCTTTCTAGAAGACCCCTTAATAAGGCATTTAGAGCATGATGGAATACTTCAGGAACTGATTATCTTATATTCTGAAAGGCAGCTGTAAAAAGGCAGCATTAGATTTTCCTGTGTCTGTGGAAAATTGCAAAATCCTATCAGCATGTCCAGTTTCCTGAAGAAAGTAAACCTTAACAGCTCAAGCACTATTCCATCTTTACAAGGAAGGTGCAACATTTCAACTTCACACTTTTCTTTGGGGACACACTATGGGTAAAAAAGGAAAATTATCAGAGAAAGTTGTTAAATAAATAACTCAATTCCTTGGCCTTTTTTTAGGCCTGGCTATGTTCAGAACAATTAAAAAAAATTATAAATGCAGATACTTCCCTGAAATGCCTGTGTTGGGAGATCTGATGCTTGGGTTTTTCTGTGTAGTCTGCATGTATAAACCCATGCAATTTAAGTAAGTAATCCACCTTTTGAGATTTGTGGTTCAACTTCATAAGATGCTGTGTGGTTTTAGTTTCTCCAAGCCCCTAGCTGTTCTTTGTGCCAGACTTCCACCTTCTCAAAAATACTCATTATTCTGCAGGATGAGGTACAACAGTTGAAACACAGTCATGTATCACCACCTCACCTGCACCTCAGTCAGAGTTACCTTTGCCACAGTTGTCATGCCATATCTGTCAACTACAATAGGTGCAGTGGCATAAATACCCTAAGAGAGCTAAAATACCACCAGCAGATCGAGTTTATGCACCTGAATCCACCTCTGTGTTGAGTCTGTCCTTAGTGAGCTCTTTGACACAAGGCACTTCCCCCAAGGCAGTGTGAGTGTCCTCCAACAATTAGTGCAATCAGTCATCCTGACTTTATGCAACTTTCTGGTTGTTTGGCACACTCTATATTTATTCACATTTTTTGTTTGTTCCTTTCTCTGAGAACAGTCTGGGGATCAAACCACATGCCGTATCCATCACCCCCTATCTGATCTCTGTTTTCTGGCTTTGGTCTCATAATTTCTTGCATTGTCTTGCCATCACACTTGATTCTTTGTAGATTTTGCCATAAATGGCATTGCTGTTTCACAGACAAATGCCACAGTGGATATTGCATGGTTTTTGGAGCAATGTTTCCTCGCACCATTTTTGCTCTTGTCTGAGCAGAAGGGAAGCATTTTAAGAAGATACATAGGAAGAATGTATCTTCTTAAACAGCCTTCTCACAGTTTTGAAAAGTACTTGCAGGAACAGAGCCCAGAGTACTATGGAGAAGAATTTTTTTTTTAAACAACATACACTCCAGGTATTTTCCTTTTATTTTAAATGGCCTAAGAGGTAAACAACTAGTGCAAAACCCCTTCTACAATTTCAAATTGGAGATAGGTGTTCCTAGAAGACAGCTTGTCTTGAGTAGCTGCACCTCAATGCAGTTGGCCACGTGAAAAACAGATCCCCAGGAGTTCTCACCAGACCTCTAGGTAGCATTTCAGAAGGTCTAGTACCTCCCTTATCTCCTATTTTACCAACCTGGTGCAGGTGACTCTGAGCATCACAAACATGGATTGCATGTGTTGGGAGCCTTGTTGTGTCATCTGTGTCTCCTTTAGGGCGAGCCCGCCCCCTGGAAGTACCATTTACTCTCTGTTCATTATAAGGAGGCCTAAATAATCACATCAGGTCTTTGAAATGGTATAATCTAGTAGAGCTGATATGTGTTTTTAACTAGTGGCATATATACGCATAAAACTTCAAGTCATATATAATCTTTAGAATAAGTATTAGAATTATTTTACATCCTTTACACCACACATGAGTCTTGGAAGGGATTAAAGCCTTTTTGTTGTAGCATCTGAGCTTCAGGCATTGAATGTTAGAGATGCAGATCCTCTGAGGAGGTGTGGTCAGTTTCTAGCTGTCCAAAACACCTTACCAATTTCTTTGGCCATTTTCCCTACAGCTCAAGATAGGATTGGTTTGTGATTCAACTTATAATTAATCTTTTCCTTCTGAGAGCCATAAGTAAAGGGACCAAAGAAACCCCAACAAAACAAGAAAAGGTGGGGTGGGAGTGCTTGCTTGGTATTTTCTTTCCTTCTGCTCTCTGATTTTCTAGCTTCTAGAGGTCCAGAAAAGCTTAGTGTGTCCTGTTCAACCACCTACATGCAAGTGTCCTTTCAAAACCTTTGTTCCTATTTTTCCTGCTGGAGCTGAGGGGTGCAGTTCTCCTTTGAGCTTCAAATACTTGCTAATATGGAGAGTAGCTGTTTTGGGATTCTTTTTGTTTTGTTTTGCTTGGTTTGTTTTGTTTTGTTTGTTGTTTTTGGGTTTTTTTTTTTAATATCTCCATCTAAATCTGGGCTGCCTAGAACTTAGGAGGTGTTAAACCTCCTAGACCTATTCTTTCAGTATTTCTGTAAGATTTCCCTCTTCCTGAGGCTTCCCCTAAAGCAGATGTAATCCTTATTCAGTGCCATTTTCTCTCTGGAAAAACCATCCAAATGTTCTTTTCTAACAGGGAGCACATTAACCTTTTGAAACAGAACTAGAAACTTGAATTAAATAGGAAGATATTTACCAGCTTAGCATTTTACATGCTCCCTATGATATTTATATAACTGATATTCAACTTTTTTTACTAATTTTATAACTGCTATTTTGCATGGTTTCTTTTATCTCACTGGCATCTCTTACACATTGATAGATTTTCATTTTCCTCTGATTTCACTTCCTTTTAATGTTCACTTTATATTTTGACATGCTTGCTCTGGATTTCTTCCTGAAAAACCTTTCCTCTTTTACTCTGTTTCATTAGCAAAATACAAAATGCTGTAAGTGTTATTCCAATTTTTATATTAAGCATGAATAAATGTTAGATTCACATCATGAAAGACATAAACTACACTTGTATAATCTCTATCAAGGAACATGTTAGAATAGAACAAAATCCAGCGCTGTTTGCTGTCTACTTCATAGGCATATATTTAATTAAGTTATGCTGCTCCTAAAATTCTAAAAGCTTAATCTTTTTCTGTCCTTAAATTAAACTCCCTGTGCTCAACAATGACCAAAACAAATAATCTATGACCTACAAACAAGACACTTGCATTCCCTGAAGATTTACTTCATCTTCTCCTCTAGGTTATACATCTTTGAACCTCTCTTTTCTGTAACGACCTTCTGGTGCTCATTAGCATGCTGATTACCATTAACACAGCTATAATCAAGCAATTTTCTTGGTGTATGTCAGGGAGAAATGCTCATCAGAATGCAGCCAAGGGACAAAATTAACTGCATAAATCTACAGCACAAACTGGATCTCATCCAACTTTACATGAGTCTTCCTCCTTCTGCTAAGTGCGACATCACCATCTTGCTCCCTGCTGATGGCCTAATAAGTATCCCCGGGTTCCACACTATTTAATTTACCCCTTCTCTCAGTTTTACAGTTCCAGAGATAGCTGACCACCTTGCAGTATTTTCTCTTAAGATGTGTTTGCCATTAGTTTTTTCTTCTGTCTCTTCTAGATAGTCATCAAGCTACAGGTACATTTATTAAAAGGATTATACAAATGTATGTGTTATGCATTTGTCTATCTGTGCATCATTTCTTTCATGTTCTGTGAAATAATTTACAAGACGATGAAGCTAGATATTTTCTACAAAGGAAATATATATTTTATATTATATATATATATATATTTCTACATATTTACAGAAATAAGATTTTGGCCTAGATATGCATGTTCTGATTAGAAACTAATTGTCCCATACTGGTGTCCCATAGAGGTGGCAGATATTGAACTAAGCATATTCCATACTTAGAAAGAAAAGGTTTTCCTAGAAAAAAGCTAAGACAGCTTTAGAACTTCAAAATGACACAAGCAAACATGAAATCTGTTAGTTTTTGTCACAGAGTGGTATGGTAGACAGAGGAACAAGATGGTTCAAGTAACCCATATTTAATTCAGTCAAATATCCTTCTCATTTTTTCTTAATTATTATTATAAATAACAGTAAAACTGTACAGTTCTATATTTACACACATCTTACTTTAATTCAATTATTCTGGACTAGTCTAATTTGGAATGAGAGAATTTATTTCTCAAAGAGGAAACAAAAGTAGAAAAAAAAAAACTGTCTTTGGCTATAAGAAGAAAAATGGATCAAGAAAAATTGTAACTGGCAAATGAGGAGGTAAACAAGGAGAAGGAAGGGAAGAAGTGAATCAAGAAAAGACCTGAAGGAGTGAAAATCGGATGGGAGGGAGGAGGAAACAAGAAGTAAGGATTCTACTGAAGGGTACTGAGATCCTGGTACCATCTGTGTTCAGAGAGAGGAAGTTTCTGAAAGACTCAGTCTTTCTTGTAAACCTTAGGCTCAGGATTCCTGGGGCAGAGATAGAAAAGTTCTCATCCTGTCAGTGAATAAAGGATTTGGCTGGAGCATGCATCTATGTCTGGAAATAAGTCATTTCCCAAGCCTCCTGTCTGAAATATGGCCAGAGTGAACCATGGGGAAGAAGAAAGTCAGTAAGGAAGAGTATGTGCAAAACACCAAGGAGCACCATCCCTTACTCTTCTGGGCAGCACACCTCTCCTTAACCTCCTCTCCAATCCCATGCTCTCAGGAGTGCTACTGCCCTGCCACATCTTCTTGGGAAAAGTGAGAAGGTAGGTGGAAGGCCAGGAGGAGAAAGCAAAGCCTTCCTTCAGCAGTACAGTAGTATCACCTCGTGATGAGTCTCAGTTGCCTTCTGCTGTGTGTCTTTTGCATCATGGCACTCTTGTGGTATTAATATAACTCTTGTGAGTGGTGACCATAATTCATGCAAATTTAATAGACTCCTCAGGGCAGGTTCAGTTATAAGAGCACCAATCTTGGCAGAGGTTTGCTAAAGCTGTTCTTAAAAACTTCCATTGATGGAGCTCTTGTGGCCTCCCCAAGCAACTTAATCTACCACTTTATTGCTGAAATGTTTCCCAGATGTCTAACTGGAATCCCATTAATTTAAGCCCATTAATCCTGACCTCTTTCAACATCTTTATGTAGTTTAAAAATATTACTATGTATCTCCTAATTTTTATTTCTACTTCACCGTTCAGTTTTCCCTCATGTTGTTACTCATCTACCTAAAATATCAACAATTAAGAGGAAAAATAGGATTTTTCTGAAAAAGAAAAAAGTGTGTAAAATAGACACCAGTGAATTTTTTTTGGGATTCACATTCTTCAGTGTTAATTTTGCTGGTCTTTGAGATATATTCATATAAGAAAAGTTTCAATATAGACATGACTATTGCTTAGGGAATGAGGTAATTGGTTTTGTCATCATTTACAGTTTATATAATTTTAATCATACTTGCACTTACTAGCATTTTATTAAATCCATCCTTTTTAAAAATTTTCTTTATAAGAAGGAAATCTCTTAATTTAGCTCTCTTCAATGATGTCTAGAGAGATGCTAATTGTTCTTTCCCTAGTGCTTACTAAAACACATCTTTTTGACCATCTAACAAAATTATCTGCTTACCCACCTCTTTTGATTAGTGTAATGTTGATTTCAGGAGTTTTATTTGACTAGAAAATTTATAGCAGTTTATCTTTTACTTGGTGCAAGTTCTTCTGATTATAAAGATCTCATTTGCTGTAAAAACATACGCATGAAAAGATACCAAAATATAAAGAATGGGGAAGGGGGAAGGGTGGATGTTCTGGAAATATAGAACAGAAACAAAACCAGACATACAAGAATACTTTTTAAAAATATTAGAAACATGTCATGCTTAACAAGTATGAATAGCTTATTTTCCATGACTGATGGTAACCAGCAGGTAACACATTCCCTTGTTGTTGCTAATAACACTGACAAAGAAAAACAACAATAAGTTTAGTAAGCTCTATGAAAAATAGAAATCAATATCATATTAAGTCACCTAGACATTAAAGTCCTTCAAGCACTTTCTAAACACAGAATGGGGCAGCAGGAGGAGGATGCTGTGGTGATGAATTGTGCATCATGCTGCCAGTTAGATGAGAAGACTACAGAGTAATCTTTTACTCTAGTTCCTATGTGATTTGTGCATAAATACAGATCTCATGAAAGCATGGAGTATCTTCAGGTGAGCTTACATCTATGGTAAAGGTTGTAAAAATTGGTTCCCAAGGATTCTGGCTGTACACCTGGCTGTGTAGCACTGCTGTGTATCAAAGGAAGCCTGAGGATCTACAGCAGCCTCAATTGAACTTTTGCTTCCAAGGGATGGAAATGCAGCACAAGGCTGGGCAGCTACAGAAAGGGACCATAAGAGATTTATGGAAACTAAGCTGTGCTATAACTTGAATCACATCCTTCACTATGAACTCACTTGTCTTTCTGCTGAAGTGATAAAACTGAGGCAAAGGAGAAGTCTGCTCTCCAATTTAGATTCATAACATGGAGCTCTGGATGCTGAGACCTCATCTGTTCCCAGATTTTAGATAGCTAGATCAAACATTGTGAAATGGAGGGGGGATATCACAAGTTCAGGGGCAAACTGAACATTAGGATCAAAAGGAAAAGAGGAAAATGCATTCATACTTTACTTTTACAATAACAAAAACAAACACTAGTGCACATGTGGTAATAGGGAGAAAAAGGCACTGCTAATGGCAATCAGCTTGTCCTACTGGTCCAAAGAATCCTAATTATTACACTTGGAAAGAGCTGTACAATACTCTGGAGGACCCAGTTACAGCAAACTCAGCAAAAGCATCTGCTGAGCAAATGCTGGCAGCTTTTCTGTTAGAGCTCGTGCTGAGTGTGGCTGGGGATACAGTGGATGCAGTATTAGCAGCACTGGAGGACAAATAAAGGCTTGGGTACCTGGTCCCAGAAGTGGAGCATGATGCACGAAAGCCTGCAGACACCACAGAAATATCTAAGACATTAAGCATGCTTCTGGTTTGGCTATAAAATTTATTTGAGTGACTAAATCATCAGTCTGCACCTTTATGATGGCTGCACCTACAGCCATCATAAAGCCATTGAGACATCACCAGCTGAGTTTCCTCTGCTGAAGTCCCATGCTAAGCTTGACATGTTAGATACGGGGTCACATTTGATCTGTTGCAGCAGCAACACTGAAATCCACAGTCATTATCTTTCATAAAAAGTAATTTATCCCTCTAATTAATTAATGATTTCTTACAGTAGTAGTTCAGAAACTGGGAGATCCTGATTTAACCTGTTTGGCCTTATGGCATGCAGCCTCACACCCTGTATGTGTGAGGCACACGTGGGAAGGGAGACCACTGGCCTCCTTCACATGTACTGCTGAACCTGTGCCACTCTGCAGGAAGTGTTCAGTGTTCTGTAGAAAAGCAATAAAAGGAGCAAAATTTCATCCTCTTGGAGGATGCACTTCCAAGGCGATGTCACTCCTACTCCCTTCATACCAGTTAGGCTAAGCAAGAGAGAGTTATCAGGCTGGGCAAACTGAGGCTGTTCTAGCCTGAGTAACTTCTCACCTGCCAGCCTGTTCCTGGGTTTTGAGGCAAAGTGGAAATTTTCAAGGGTAGAAATCCATTTTGATTTAGGTGAAATGTACATTTTTGAGTTGAGTCTGTGGTTAGAAACCATAGCTATTTAGCCTGACTGCAGAACCCAGGCTCAGTGAAGTTGCTTCAGTGAAGTTCAGAGATAAGGGGGGGAGACAGAGGATGATAGAGAGAGACAGAGACTGCTGTGAGAGCAAGTCAACAAGACCTAGGAATTCTTTCTGATAAAGAAGAACTAGCGGCAAATGCCACGCGAAATTCGTAAAAATGAATATGTATGAACCTATTGTGAAATTGTATGCATATGGATCTGAGAGGGGGATAAAAAGGGACCTGAAGTTCCCAGAGGTATGCATGTCATTTTAGGGGAACAATTCCCACATGCGTCCAGCGCTGTAATAAACATACCGGCTTTACGACTTTCACAGAAGTTGTGGAGTTTTTGGCTATATCTCCGCAAAACAGTTTACCCTGATATTCTCATTTGAGAATATCCCCCATATATTTGAGGGATCATTGCTGTTGAAGAAATAAATCACTTTCAGAGGTAAACAACTAAAATAGATCTAAGTGTCCTTGCTTTTGTCTTGCCCCTTATTGCCATCTGGAACATGGGATCACATGCATGACAGCAGCTGCCCTGACCAGTAGTGGAGTACATGTGGATTGTGATGCAGAAGCAAAATGTTTTTCACCTTCTAGTACTCAGCTCCTGCATCCTTGCAAGCCTCCCCAGGCTTCAACTCAGCCTGCCCAGTCCCATCTCCATACTATCAATCCAGATACTCATTCCAAAATAAATTGATCCCTGAAGTGCTGCCTTTAGTGTTTTGGTTTCTTTTACCTCATGTAGACCTCAACAAGTGAAGACTTCTGTGTCCTGATGAACTGCCAATATAGTGAGGCAAGTCAACATTTCCTCAGAAGAATATCACTCTTATGCTTTAATATCATACATATGAATCCTATATTCTCTCTCTTTCCCATTCTTTTTCTGCTTAGCAAAAGTAAATCTTAGACTTTTCATTATTATTCTGAAGAAGACATAGATATTTAAGATCTCATAATTCATTAACCATGTGTTTATTTTTCTTAAAATCTGATAGGAAATTCTACCTCAGATGAGGATTGCATACAGCACTAGGAAGCATATGTACATATAAAAATATAAATTTATTTTACATTTGAAGATGATTCCAAAATCAAACATCCATGCTGGAAATGAGTTGCAATTTTAAATACAGATAAATTAGTGTTTCTCCATAAACTTATGTTTGTTTACTAGTGCTTTTGAGATACACTAACTTCAAAGTACAGATTATCACTATGTAACACAAGTAAAAAGAATTTGATATGAGCTGAATGTACATGAAAATTTAGAAACAGAAGAAACTGGATAAGGAAAGTAAAAAGACACAATGAGAAACTGTGACAAGTAGAATTAAATGTAACAGAAAGGAATTTTTGAAGTGAACCAACAAAAGAAACCCTAAAAAATTACTTGATTGGTACTATACAATCTGAGTAGTAACACTGAAAAGGCAGAAATGTTAAACAAGCAAGTCTTTATATAAATGAGAAAAAAAAACAGGTGATAGAGTCTCTTTAAAGGGTGATGAAACACCTTCAAGTGCTAAAGCAAGTCAGATAGAACACAGATATCAGTATTAATCAACAATAAATCAACAGGTGACTGGCATACAAAAAATAGAATATTTTTAAAAGAGCATCTCCCTGAGCTGGAGTTGCTTTCTTTTCAATAGCTCTAAACTACTTTGAAGATCAAAATTCATAGAAGAAAACCTAAAATAAAAGGCTAAGATAATAATAGACTTATTGTTCTGTGCAAAGTCACAAATTATATTCAGCTTCATTAGAAAAGCATTAAAGCACAATAATACAATTAATGCAAATCAATATGGGCTCTTGGAAATTTGGTCTTGATTCTGTAATGTGATTAGAAGTTTAGCTACTAAAGGTAATTGGGTGAATATAATACTCTAAAACTCCTGTGAGACATTTGACTTGGTGACTTGTGACATTTTGATTATGAAATTAGAACAATATGTTATATAGCACCATTTAAATAGATTAAAACCAGTTTAATTGATAGATCTCCAGATGTAATTGTAAATGACTAATCATTGTTGACCGGGTGCATTTTTAGCTAAGTTCCAGTGGGTTTATTTCTACTTAACATTTTTATCAATGAACTGGAATTAAATATTAAATCATCACTAATAAAGTTTTCAGATGACATAAAGATGGAAGGAGCAGCCAATAATGTAGAGAAAAGATCACTGATGCAGAATGATATGAATCCGTTCTGGTCTCAGCCTTAATGTAAAAAAACTGCATGTATTTGAGCACGAGGATTCAGAAAAAGCAGCTATGTTTGGATTATCACAATGGGGTTAATTAAAGGCTGGAGCATGGTTTCTATCTGATGTTATGTGGAAGGAAAACAGTCCCAATGACCCTGTTATAAAGGAGTAGGTACAGATGGGCATCTTGTCAAGCTGACCGTGCAACATGCAAGTCTTGGTCATCTTTGATAAGGCACCCAGAACACTCATCCTGGTCCTGACAAGTGCACTTAAACATCCCTGCTTGGACCTAGGTCTCTCCTGTCTGGAATATGCAGCAGCATTTTTCCATCTCCTAAGGTTACATATATGACACTGAAGTGCACTTTCTCCTGAAACACATCCCTTCTGTAATTTTTCTGAGGTTAAAAAGGACAGACAGAGAAGCTGATCTGCTCAGTTATCATGCTTACTAGGTCAACATACAGGAGTTACTTTGATCTTGGCTCATGCAAGATATCAGGAAAAAGAAGCCTCCTATTAAAATTTCATGTCTTATAATTAATGATCCCTTTCATAAAATTGCCTCTAATATCTTTGAATCTTAGACAGACTGAGTCTACCTGGAGGGAGAATTTTCTTTGCAGAGATGCATGAAGATCATAAATTGCCCTGTTTTAGTAATTTATTGGGTCTTCAAGGGGCTAAAACTTCCTTTTTCTAAAGAGCAGAATTCAAAAGAAATTTCCTGCTGTAATGAAATTAAGTATGGAAACATTAAAGATCTGCAACAGAATCAAGTATTTTACATATAACATCTCACAAAGAAACTTTGGATCTAAGGAAATTTGCTGCAAGATTTATTGTTTAGGGTGACAAAAAAAAAGAAAAAAAAAGATATCAAGCTCTCAGTATCAGAATGTTCTGGCTAAATTCAAACCTGCACTATTAGCTTACTATCCAAAACTTATCCAGGCAGTTGCTATGGAAAGAAATCAAATTAAGCAACATGTGCACACACCAAAACCAGAAAGCAGTGCCCTTGCAAACCGAAATCTAAGCTGCAAAGCACCTTGCAGTGAGCAGCTGGGACCCCCCCTCGCTGAAACTGTGTCTGTAAGAACAGTGCTGTGAAACTCAGAGCAGCTGTGAAACTTCATGAATAGGAAGGAAGCTGTCACAAGATGCCAAACATCTGAGCAGTGCCCAGAATACAGGAGCCCAGCAGAACCATTTGAAGATCCAAATTTCCTATGCTGCCAGTGAAATACAGGGGTGGATACAGCATGTTGGGTAAGCATTCAGGCTACAGCCAAAACTTTTCTCTTTTGCTGTTTGTTTTTGGTTTTTTTTTTTTGGTTTTTTTGGGGTTTTTTTGTGTTTGTTTTTTTTTTTTTTTTTTTTTAAATTGAGATTAAATGGTTATTAACTCTAAGCCTATCACAGTTTTACATAAAGTGAAGTTCCCCTTTACTTCTATTGGCTCACTGGTCAAAATTACACCAGTACTCAAAATTCTACTTTTCTTTCTTTCCAGCTGTGTACAGTATAACTACTGGTGCTATCAGATTCAAGGAGACCTTCCACTGTTACCCCTCAAAGGCAACCAGAGCTATTATTCTAGTTTTCTTGGTTTTTCTTTTTTTTGCATTTTGGCAGAGCAAAGCCTTCTTTGAACTTTTGTCTTGGGCTTCTAAAAATACAATGACTTGTAAAGAATTTATTCAGCTAAGATTGTCTGCATCCCAAAATTACAGTTACACATTGTTTTGCATTATGCAATTGCATTGGGTCGGTGTGAAAGTCTGGGAGATTGAAATTTTTGGGTCACATATTGACTCAGCAAGTGTTGGAAGTACAAGTTTGCCCAGCTAGCCTGAGCAGTGGGCAAGACTCAAAAGAAACTGTGGTCTTCAGATCTATCAGATTCCTGGGGTTTGTGGGTTTAGGTGTAGAAATCACAGCCAGAAGCTCATATTCATTCTTTCCAGTGTTAGTGTTTAACTTAGAGACATGGCTCTTCTCTTTAGTTTACACAGTTACAGGAGGGGAAACAGATAAACTGCAGGTCAGTGGACTGTGTAGGGCATCTGGAATCTCATGTAGGTGCCTAACTTCATATCTTCTACCTTTTATGCCAGAGTGCATCAGAACCTCTTTTCTGGGTTGTTGGGCAGAGCAACCTTCAGATGCTGCAGGCCTCAGCTCCGGCTGAGACAGGCAGGAGACACCACAGCCCACTCTTTGTCCCCCTGGCCATCTGGTGCCTGAGAGCTAGTTTAAGCTCCAAGCTGACCTTTTCTTTCAGACTGCAAGTTTCTCAGAGGTGTGTCGAAGCTGGTGGCTGAAGTGGCAAACTAATCACTTGTGTGTAGTGCACACTGCTGCAGGCACCGGGGTGATAAATTGTCCAATTTTACTAAGCAAGGTTGCTCAGATAAAAGCCACCCACAGTAAGGGAATGTGCAGCTGTCTTTGTTATGGACTGAACAATAACAGGCATGGCTCTGACACTTTTTTGGTTTTATTTTTGATCGTCAGAATCTTTCTCAAGGATGGGAAGCACCTTCACTGAAAAGATTTTTAAATCTGTAATTTGCATAAATATTTTAAATCATTTTTGAAGTAACAGCTGTCATGAAAGGCTGTATTTCCATTTGTTTACAAAAATAGGAAATCATTACCATTTTGATATCCCACCAGAATTCAAAAACACGTATGTAAACACAGAGCAGATTAACACAGAGAACAAGTGTGTGTCCTTGTATTCACAATGGCTCAGCTGCCCTCACTGCACTTGGGAGCCATAGGTTTATACTTCTTCATTGTACCCCATAATAGTCTCACTTTCATATTTAAATTCTTTAAGTATTTTAATTTTCTTTCAAACCAATTGTTGAAGTTTTATGGTTTTTCTAACATATTACTACCATACTTCACGTTCAGGTGCTCAGAATATTTGTAGATAGTCTAATATTTCTCTCCTTTTTATTAAAAATATTTATTCCAGATATCAGAATGGTTTTCACACATGCAAAACAAACATCATGCATACTGTAGCCTAGCTCTAATAAGACAAGAAAATTATTTGCACTGAAGCCCCACACACGTTTTTCTGACCCTTACATGTTATACATGAATATGCATTATCAAAATTGTGTGAGCATCCTCTCATAAAAGTTGCAGGCAAACAAGAGAGGCTTGCATTGTTGCCTGCAGCACCACAGAGCTCAGGACAACCAGGAATTTGCCCCAGGTTGATTTGGATTCCCTTCTGCCATAATTACATGACTCCTGGCATAAGTGCCAGTCTCTCAAGGGAAACTCAGGGAGGTCCTACAGTAAGTTTAGTCCTGATTTTTGTTGGGATATGGATGCCTTAGGTGTCATTTATAGCATCAGAGGTGACAAATATCCCTTGTGGTAACAAAGATTTGACTCAGTCTCTGAATCTGTGGGAGTCACTGCCATGCTGTGAGTTTAGAGGGGAGCAGACCTAGAAAAGAGTTGCAAAGCCATGATGCTCAGTGATGCCATCCTTACTTTTTATATGTTGCCTCCCTGCATAATACTCACAAAATCAAATTATGGTCCTAAGTTTCTTCCACCATGGGATGGGAAATGCTTAGTGTTTAAGATTAGGATGCACAAGAAACAGCATGTTGGTAAGTGGAAAAAGGGAAAATGTTCAATGCCTGAAATAGCCAATGGGAAGCATGAAAGGGAAAGAAATATTTGAGCTCCTGCCCTTTCCTGGAGTTTGGCATCTTCACCAAGACCTAACCAAGATTACCTAAGACTGTGGCCTTACTCCTTGCCCTGAATTCCATTCCTTAGGGGAACAATAGCTGGCTGTCTTTTTTCTTCTAAGAGCAAACTGGAGGAACCTTCAGCCTGTGATGGTTGGGGAACTCACACCAAACAGGTTCTGTTACCTCCTCAGCTGCAGTCAAGTGTGAAAAATTCAGAAACATTTAAAATTGATGACATCAGACTTCAGACATAAGGCAGAAGAAACCTGTTGCCAGTGACAACAAAAATCAAACTTAAATGGAGGGAGAAGATTACCTTTCTCTAGGTTGTCATTCCTGCAATCATTTACACCACAACTCTTGATGCAGAGCACATAAACAGTCATTGGGCAACAGTACCATTTTGTTTTCCCATTTTCTAAAGTTGATACCTCACCAAGACAGAAAATTAGAGAAGGAGCTCTTCCGGTCTCAGAAGAAAGGAAAATAGGCAGAAACAATAAACATGACCAGCTAACCCCTTACTAAAGGTTTTATAGCTGCTACTCAGTAAAAGTGCATGCAATGCAGTTCCTCTTGTAGTCACTGGAGAGAGACAGTTCTCTTTGAAAACACAAAAGTGGGAGCTGCCTGAACTGGTTGTACTCTCCTCCAAATAAAGGAATAATGGAACCATTGCATTTTTCCATAAACTTTTTTTAATTGAATCTGTACAAGATTATATCTTCAGGATCTCACATCCACACTACCATTGCTATTTATATTTTGTCAATTACAAGAGGTTTTCCTACTCAAAATAAGTAAGATACACCTCGTAGCTGGGCTTAAATAGCCTCTTCACTTTCTCAGGCTCGTTCTGTAGCAGCACAAGAACAGGACATGAAAACATCAAGCAAGGAGCCAAAATCAGCAAATGTTTAAAGACATAAAATTGTGCACAGGAGCCCATAAAACAACTAAAAATATTCATTGAATTACTGATATAATCCAGGCAGCAGGGCTTCCACAGAATCATAGAATAATTAGGATTGGAAAAGAACCTCTAAGACCATTTAGTCCAACCATTGAGCTGCAATCTTCACTTCACTTGCACATGGACTCTATGGAAGTTGTTGGGTTTTCTGGGCAACATCCAGAGTAGACAGAAAAAGGGAACTGACAGGGCAAAGATAACAGAGTGTTGAGAGGTATGATAAATTAATCTTGAGAGATATGATAAATAAAACTGGGAAAGCATATTGAGTTGATTTGAGAGAGTAAATGGGGATATCAAATCTGAGTGTCTCAAGGAACAGTGATGCTGCAGAGAAGCAAAACAGAGCATGGAAAAATAAGGCAAAAAGAGAAAGGATGAACTGGTGGCTTGTGGCCAGGGTGTACAAAGCACTTGTGTATAACAACCAAGAGTGACCTACAGATTGGTGTGGTTGTTTGGGATGCTCTGTCTAGGAGATCTCATTGGATATTTTGCCGTAATGTCTCCAGACCAGCCAAGCTTAACCTTTAAGGCTGGAAGACTTACTTGGATCATAAGTAGGGTCTAAGGTTTGCCCTGAGTTTCAGCATCTGAATCCCCTTCACAAAAATGTAAAACTGAAAATTGTGTTGAAAAGTGAAATCTCATAAGTCAATAAAATCTGTTTTGATATTGAAATCACTTTCCAGCCACAGGTTGCTAAGAAAAAAAAAATTTCTGTAAGAAGGGTTTTTCACTTGACATGATTGTAGGCAACTACTGATGAAGATTAGTGCTTGTCAAGAACATATTGTCTTTGTAATAAAAAAAATATATATATATATACTTTATATATATATATATATATATATATTTGTTTGGGGTTTTTTATGTTTGGTTCCTAGAAACAAACAAAAAAGCCTCCAAATTATCCCACATTTAAGTGCTTTAGGTAGAAACTTGCATAATTTTCAGTTCAGAAGTTTCAGTTTTTCTCAGAAAACTAGTATGAAATATAACAAGAAGAGTGCTCTTGCACTCCCACATCAGGCTGCAGGATAATTTAATCATAAAAAATGTAGCAATACTGCCAAGCCTTTTCAAGTGCTTTAAATAAGCCTAATTCATACATGTTATAAAAAGTATATGATCTCTACACATAAATAAAATTTGAAAGGGTACATAATTCACTGACAGGGGGCCTGAAAACACATGTCTAAGGCTGGGCAATAGCCTCTCAATCTACATAGACTATAGGATTGATGCATTTCACCTATAGTTACTGTTAGAGAAATCACAATTTTTCTTTGGTGTTGGTAACATGAAAGGAAACAAATGATTGGATGATACAGCCAGTATCTACAATTATTCTTCCCACAAATAGAAACATTGAAATGGTTTTCTACTGAAATTCTATTCTGTAAACAATAATGTAAATGTGGCCATGGTGTTTTAAAATATGGATCGAGTCTGCTGCATGCACTATTTTATGGGAAAATAAATTCAATAGATGGGACAAAACCTGGTCACATTTACACCAGGGTAAATCCAGAGTAAGGGGCAGCGGACAAGAAAAAAGAATTCTTCATTTCAAAAAAAGAAATATTTCAGACCATCAGTTAAAAATGACAGAAGGAAAGAAAACGCAATCTTATATAACCTGGAGTATAAAAAGTTGCATACAATTAGAAAATATTAGGAAATTAAATAGAGGGGATGTACTGATTTAGAATATCTTAGAACACTGGACAAGTTACAATTTCTTGTGTCCTGAAATGTTTTGCTATGATAAAAGATTGGCAGGGCTGGTGGGTAAAACTTCTTTGCACATTGTATATAAACTGCACAACCTTTGCTGTATCAACTTTATGCTCCAATAAACAAGACAATAATGACAAATTATCAAAGCAGTCCTCAGATGTGACCCTCAATTGGAAGAGCAGCAATTTAATGAAGACAAAAGCTAGGTGAAAGCTGCTAATATCATTTACTGATAAACAGATTTTCTCAAGAGGCTCCTAGCTCAATCCCCTGAGGCCCCATAAACCTGCATAATTCCATTTAAAATATTGTGCAATTCACTAAATTAGTCTTTGAACATCCTTACTATCCAATTACGAAGCCCCAGCATGGACAGAATAATGAAATTTTTCAAACCGTGGAATGCATGTGGCCTTAACAAACTTATGACAAACACTGAAATTAGCTTTCAGTTTTGAAGCCCATGTAGACTATTGCTAATTCTGCAAGTCAGAGATAAAACAACGAAACACTATTGCAGTGTTTAAGCAGGATGTAAAAAAAATAAATCTTTGAGTTATACAGAATTCCTAACACAGCTTACCTTCAGGTAAAAAATCATAAGAACTTGAATAATGTTTTTGCATTTGCAAGCTATTTGGCCTGCTTAAGTTCTAGTAAAAGCTTTACTGAATAAAGGGTACAAAATACCTCATGGACAGTTTTATCTTCCAGGCAGGCAGAAAAAGGCGAGAGTTTCAGAAGTGAAATTTATTTCTGTTCAAGCATTGCAAGCTGTATTATTAAAGTAATTTGTCATGGTTTGAATATTTCTGCCTGATTCACCATTAAATTGGCCTTCTAATTACCAACTTTGTCATGAAAAGCAGTTGGACTTCTTCATTCACCAGAAAACTTCAATCCCTTAATAACAGCTTGGTTCAAATAGTGGGGGAAATGCTTTTATGCTCAAAATTTAAAATGAATAGGATAGACATTACAAAAAAAAAAAAGACTCCAAGCTGAAACAGAATCCACTAATGATGGCTTCAAATTCAAATGCTACACAGAGAATATTTAGAATATATTTTTAATGAAAATATTAATTTGGATGGTGAATATTTTACCTTTTAAAAATGTAAATTCATTTATTTTGAATGTATATAAAAGGTGAAATGAATTCATGTAACTTAGGGCAGTGAATATTCACTTAGACAAAACCACATAGTCCCGATTCCTAATGTTATAAAGGTTCAGGACAACATGCAGAAGTGATTGTGCAATTATTTGTGCATCTATTTAGAGTGATCATGCATGTTGATGATCATGCAAGTGACCACACTTATAAATGGTTAGGCAGATATTAAACTGTTCTATGTATCAGGTGTGCTTATGAAACTGTAATAGTGAGGTTGTCTATGAAGTTCTGAATGACATCCTTTGATAGCTGTGGAATGCCAGGTGCTTCCACCTGCAGTTCTGTACAGTGACACTCTAGTCTCACTGGAGTTCAGTTTATATGCCAAATCATATTTAAAGATTTTTTTTAATTCAAACATGAATTTTATTATATAGATTTTTCTATATGATAAAAGATTTGTCTTTCCCCTGACAATAGTTTTAATTGCACAAATCAAAACTGTATATTTACATGCAGTCTACACCTATCCAACCATACATTTTATTAAAATTCCAGTTATTACTAATCTATCTTGAAAAATCAGAAGCTGAGGATTAGTACCAGTTTTTAGAAAATGTACTGATCATTACTTTAATTTGTAGAATAAATCTGGAAAACTTTTTAGTGTAGGATTTAATCAAGACTTGCTATCATCCTACTCTCCTTAAGCCCTTTTCACCCTAGCATAAAACCAAAAATTGCCACACTAGGTTATGGCAATAATTCCATAATTTCAAAAAGCTCTCTTTCAATATTTGACAAAGTATCAGGTGAAAAACCTTCCTTGTACCCAAAGATTTAAGACTTTAGCTATATCTAAACCCAGGCTGAGCTATCATGTTGACCTTGACTTCTAAGGGAAAGATGACCTTCCCTTGAAGCGTGCTCTAGCAGGAGTTAAGATGACTTGGATCCTTAAAAATCAGACTCACACACTAGGTTGCCCAGATTTTTGCCATCCTTTTTTGGCAAGGGAGGAGGGTCTACCAAACAAGTCCAAAAAGACATCAGTGTGACATCAGAAAAGTTGACAGGATGAGGAACCAAAAGGGAAACTCTAAGGATTTTCTGTCTTTGTTACTCAGGATTGTTACTGGCAAGAGAAAGCTGTGTCTGAGACAGTCAAGGAAAAAGAACCAGAAGATGGGAAGAAACAGGTAAAATATGAAGATGGGAAAAAAAATCAATGAAGAATGACTCTTTGCTATGTTTTTCTGTATTTTCTGAACAGCTACGTTTGGGCCAATGTGCTTATGAAGCATGATACACTCCCGTTTTTGAAACCAAAATCATGAGGAAGAAAACACACTTAAAAAGGTGTTCAGGATCTCAGAAAAAAAAGCTGAAGTTCTTCACATTTTAAAAATTTTTGAATTGGTACACTTCCCAGGTCAGGATGTATAATAACCCACTAGTGCCCTGTTCTGCTTGAGAAACCTTAGGTCCTTCGACAGGCTGCCTCCAAAGCATGTGTGGTGAAACAGTTGCTCTGACTGTACCTGTACAGGGTCCTGGATCTGGTTCTCTCCTCAGCCCAAATCTGTGAGCCCAAATCTACTAATGACAGAAATATCATGGATACCAACAGTTTCTGCTAAATCTTTCTGTTTCTTTTACAAGAAAATGTATTTAACTGCAGGGCACTTCCACAGAGGATGTTCCTGCTGACTGTTGCACATAACCCAGAGGATTACATTCAGGAAATTGGTGCAGATTACATGAAATTGAAAATAAGTGAATAAGAAATTTGGAGAGCTGGTATGAGACAGATTGGATATAAAGATGTGGTACAAGCAAGCATTCAGAAGGTGACAGTGAGATACCTATAGAAAAAGAAAGATAAATAGATAGGAACTCTACATGTCTAAGGAGAGACAAAGGACTCCATTTCTTGGATTTCTGTTTGCCCTTGCCCAATATACTCCTCCTTTGTTGTCCTTTTCCCTTGTTCCACTTTGTGTCTCCATGAACTGCAAAAGTTGTAGTCTGATAGCTCTGCTGTGCTGGGCTTCTACTCTTCAGAGTGAAGTAGCTGAAACTAATGGCTTCTGGGTTTTTTAATGTAACATTTGGGAGCTTGTGTCTGGGCATCCCTTCTGGACAGGGCAGTTGGTCTGCTCTGGACCAGGGTGGGCACAGGAATCCTGTGGTGGTGACAGCTGGGTAGTTTGGGCTACGGTGCAACTTTGATATCCCAGCTGATACAAGAGCACAGACAGAGCCAAGGAAATCAATGTGTTTGCCAGAAAAGCATAAATGCAGGATGTAACTGTGGCACACAGCTTCCTGCAGGCAGGTTTCTAGCATCTCTGACCAGGTGGCCAGAGGATGCCTACATTTTGTCACCTGAAAATCAAGGGTCTGCAGAAAATCAGGAACTGCATCATCCTGCAGAAAATTGCTTCATAGCTGTTGTTGTGAGTTAGTTTTTTGGGTTTTGGGTTGTTTTTTGTTTTTTTTAATTGACACTGGCAAAAGTATCATATCAGCATCCTGGAGGAGATATGCTTGGGGTCTATACTGTGAAAAAAAGGGGAAGATCAAGGGAAGAAAGAAACTCAGAAGAAAAAAGAAAATAGAAGCAAAGATATTTCTGGTAGGGATGCTGTCATTGTACCGTGTCAGCATAATGGTGTCCTGACTATTATCTAGATATCAGCCTAATACTAATGGTAAACTAAAATTATAACTGATAAAAAGACAATGGTGGAGGGAAGACATTCTCAGAAATAAAACATATTGCCATGATTGTGAAAGATTAACATTTTTCTTATTAAATGATGAGCTTGCTTTTTAATATCAGCATTATAATAGACTATACTATGAATCTCTCTATCATACCTAAAGCACTGTTAATTTATCTTTCATGAATACATTAGAAGAGAGGGTTTTCCCATAGGCAAACATACCATACCATATTTGCAAATGTCTTACATAATGATGCAAACACTATGCATAGAGAGTAGCAGTATTATATTGGAAGGAAGAAACAGCACATTCACAAAAAGACTTTCATTCCATTTCATTAAATACTTAAACCAACCAAATAAAGTTAAATTTACTGTGTAGAAATCTTGCAGTTGAGGAAAAGGTTGCTGCTTAAATTTATTCTTTAGCTTAAATTCAACTATTTGTAATAAGGAGCTGATGAGTGTAGATAGAGTGAATGATTTAACACATTGATTGCATTTGTTCTTAAAATACAGCACTGTACATTTTGCAGTCATATCTGCTAGCAAAATCTTAAATATCTACTTATTTGGGAAAGAGTGCATGCACTGTACTCTGCTTTAAAAAATCTTAGTGATATACTACAATATGGAAATTAAATTGGAAATCACAGCCACAGACACAAAATAAATAGTAGTCATTTTATTTAGCTTGTTACCATCTAGTCGAGTCCAAGAACATTACCTTAACGGCAGACTCGGAATTCATGAAGAGTTACATAAGGGCCCTGTTGTCAAACATAAAAACAACCCATTTAGTGCCTGTTTTGCATCTACACAGGAAGTTTTCTTTCATTATCCACCAGCCCCTAGATCTTATTATAGCCATTGTTTAATTTGTGCTCTGTTTCACAAGTGACACTTGTACGGGCCTCATGGGGCTGCTGACAGAAGTGTGGCTGTCTCCTTCCCTTGTGTCAATTCTTTTGTGAACCTTTATAATTAGCCACTTAACAAATTGAGGAAAATGAATCTGTGGTTGGGAAGTGTTCACTGGTGCTAAGTCAACCATGTGACAGTCCAAGCTGATATGTAAAAAGTCATGGTAATCAGCTGTACAAAGGGTTAACAAAACCTCATTATGGTAGGTTAATAAACAGAAATGAGGTATGTGATCACCAAGAGACACTAGAAAAGTTATAACCACTTCCTGTAGTTGTAATATATATATAATTGTTTCAAAATTCTTTCAAAAGCCTTTCACCTCTTATGTGGTTTTTTTGGGGGGAGGGTGGGGGACAGGGAAATTACCAAATTACACAACAGTGTAAAATCACATATCATGGCTTAAAGCCTATTCTGTCCAACTCCCAGTGTTTTATCTTTGGCACTTTATAGGCAAAACAACAACTCAGCAGTTGTCTCTCACAGAGAAAAACGTATCCCAGCTTTTAGCACATCAGATTTCCTATGTTCCCCTAAGAAACACCATGGTTAATTTCATAACATTACCTTCAATAAGTAATGCTGTTTCTAACAAAAAATATAGTCTGCGCCCATGCACACTTTTTCCTTAAAAAAATATACATTCATTTACTTTTTTCAAAATATTCCTTTTTTTATTTTTGTCATGTCGGCTGAAAAACAAGAAATTGTTCTTGTTCTTAATAATCAAAACCTGACTTTTTTTTTTCCTGTAATTTCTTTTTGTGCAAAAGTTATGTCTTAAAAAAATAGAGAATCCCTTTTTTTTTGCCACAAATCTTTTTACTGGGATTTTTTAATAGGATTATTGTCTAGTGGTTCTGTTGTCATATTTACTATATGTAAAAAGATTCAAGGGTGCTAATTTCATGTCTATACATATATATAAACACACACATGTCCTTGCATGCATTAATATGGATCTGTGGGTGTTCACCCAGAGTCCACTCTGCTCACAGCTCTTAAAGTACCTAAAGGTGTGGAAACTGATTCACATGAAGTACATCTTGCTTACTGCAGAATCAGCCTTTGAACCAGGAGGAGGAACCAGAATCTCCCCTGCTCTCAGGTGGGTGATTTAGCTACTGAGCCCGATTAGTCATGACATCTTCTTCCACTGTGGTGGGAGGACACCAGGAAGGGAAGTGGAGGAAGCCCTCCCCTGCTTATCCTGAGCAGATGGTTGCTCATTGATTAGGGCGTCCCTTGAGAGGTGGGAAGGGTGGGTTTGAACCTCTGCCAATGAAAGGGGAATTAAATCCACATCTTCTTTAAAATGGGTCTTCTAGCTACTGAACTGGAAACCTGCACCGTGAATACCTTTTGCAAGAAAGACTGATTTTTGAAAGGGATATAATGCAGTTATCTTATGAGTTCAGGCTGATAGTGGCTCTTCATTGAGCAGGACCTTGAGCTTCTGGGACATAAACCACATTTCTCTTCTACATGTTTCACTTTAGCCAGCCAGGGCAGTGTGATCCCCTGTAAACTGAGGGGGGTATGTTCTGGTCATACTGTTGACATGAAATATCTAACATTGTTCAGCTACTTCAGAGGGGTTTAAATCCAGAAGATGGCTCTGTGGATTTCAATTCAAGTTGTTATATATCTGAATTTTACATTTCCAAAATTAATTCTAAACTATGGGAAAGCTCACCAGCTGTGGAAATACTCACTTTTTTTCTGTATATATTGCGTGTGAATGGCCAGCCCATACCAACAGAACATATATAGATTTTAGCAGCCAGACCTGTATTAAAGAGAGTCCACCTGGAGCAGAGAGAGATGTCAATTTTGATAATACAATTGTGTTTGTGCTCATCAGGTAGCAGAAGAAAATCTAAGGGGCACTGTTTCCATCCTGTGTCGAGTGACTCCAAGAAGTTCTGCAAGAAGGTGGAGCACACTTCCCACTGCCCACTCAGGTTCTAACCTCAGTGACTGCACAGCTCAGTGGTGTGTGCTGTTACAGGAGACACTTCTGGACACATGCAGCAGCAAACAAGGGTAGGGGCTGTGCATGTCATAAAATAAGCTGGCACATAACAGGATATGCAGCATTTTAGGTCCCTTCCAGCCTCTCAATGACTCACACTGCATCATCACCTGTCATGAGATTCTTCCTTGGTCAGTGTCAGATGGGCAGCCCTCACAGGCTGGAAAATGCTTAAAACAGACAGTGCAGAACACATCATTCCTAATGTGAAAACAAGGTTGGTGGACAGAGGAAGCATACAAATGAGTCTGTGGACTTGTCAGGGTCGGCTGTGGCAGAATGGACACCTAGACAGGTTTTATCACTGATTACTGCACTGAAAATGATGTAAACAACTCCACATGTTGAAGGTATGAAAACAAAACATGCAGGTGAGCAAAATACCACCCACCACTGTAGAAAACAACTTGGTATGGACATTTGAGGAGGGGTTTAGGAGAGCAGAATCTGAAGCAAGAAAGAGATGAAGAATAAGACTCACATGCCCCATTGGTAGTGGAACACATACTAGGGAGCTATGTAGGGGAGAGCAGGTCCTCACCTTAGCAAAAATCCTGCCTTACAATCCCCTTCTGGAACACAGCCCTTATCATAAGTGCTTTCCACTTCTTTTATCTTCTGAGTCATAAACTCCTCTGAGATTAATGAGGGAGATAGAAGTATTATTTTCTCTGAATGCAGCAGGTACCTACATTTTCTAACTTGGTGTTATTCCATCTGACTACAGAGAATTAAATCAAAGAGGCTTCTAGGGTAAAAGCAAGCTAGAAACAAAGCAAGAGCAGAGATGAGCTATCTCCAGAGAAAAGCCACATGACAAGGAAGAAGGCAGGGAACTATTAACTATGAGACAGGCACCTGCTTGTCTCCAGCCAGGCTAACAGGTGTGTTTTGCCTGACCAAAGCCTCAGAGAAAAAGAAAACCAAATTTTTTAGAAAGAAATAAATCCTTGGCTAAAGAAGGGAGTGTTTATTTATAAGAAAATGCTGCAGAGAGGTAATGAAAGTAGGGGATGCTGCTACTGCCTGTATCTCCTAGGCTAGGAAAAGTGTGTCCACTATGAAAAAGAAAAGTTAACAAAACTCACAGGAATAAGCAAGATTCAGAAATAGGCCTTCCACTGTTTTATCTCCCTTCTCAGAAACCTGTGTACTCTGCAATGAATAAATAATGCCCTGTTTTGAAGAAGCAACCTTGCAGACACCAAATATGGCTGGATTTGCTGCTTTTTCACAGGTGAAAAACAGAGAGTTGTAGCCCAGTGATCTAGTCTAGAGACTGTGCAAAAGTGTATCTAAAGAGGGGCTGAGAAAGCTCTCACTAGCTGGATGCATTTGGGAGAGATGAAAAGGGTCTAAAACACTGCTCACTGTAACAGCACTAGACACACTTTTAACTGCTGAAAGTTTTACTGCTTTGCTTCTCTCAGATTCTGGTGTGGACCTGTGAGGAACAGATGCCATATAAGCTGGAAGCAGCAGCGTCTTCCATCCTTTTGTAACTGTACAAATTGCCAGGAGGCATGGGAATATCACAAAACCACAGAAGCAGCAAAAATAATGCCTTGGTTTCCCACCTGCTTTGGAAATAACTGAAGAAGTCATTCTGGAGACTTGCAAAGATTTGGGGGCCCTGGAAGATGAAAGGTGTTTTAATGAGAGTTCATTAGGGCTTCGCACGTTCATTGACCTGATAAGCACCTTCACTTCTAAACAACTATTGAAATCCACTGCAAATCAATGGTAACCAAAAGTGGCTGCTGATTTAGTGCCATCTATAGCCTACAAGACACATGCATCACAGGGGCCTTTTCTGCACTTACATCCTGGAAGCCTCAGCATTGAAAGCATGATTAAAATAAGACAACAGTAACATTTGAATCTTAAATATATTCTCACTATGGGAAAAAGGAATATGTTTCAGAGGATGAGATGCTGACACTTCTCTGCTATAAAATCCCTCATGCTTATTCTGTGATTACAGAGTATTTATACCATTTTGATCCTCAAACTGTCATATAAACACTGAATTCCCTTCTAAATAAATTAAAATATAAACATACATATAAAAAAACTATGCACAAATACACACACACAACTAAATGTATAGTTTTACTTTCCCCATTTAGTTGTTGCATTATTGAGCTGTATTTACTCCTATCTCTACTGTTTGCAGCATACACATAACTTATAATTTTCTCTGTGTTAATAATTCCCCTTGGCAAGTTGAAATTTTAAATAAAATGGCCAAAATACATGATCATGATGAACTGATAGATGTATTACTCTAGGTAAGAGGCAGTACTAACCTATTCTAAAATGCATTATTTGACCCATTTTAAACAGAAGCATCACAGCAATAGATCAGCAGCTGTTAGAATGCATCCCACATCAATATATGTGTATATTTTATATTGCTCATTGTGCTGATACAAGAGCTAATCTACAGCCAAAATTTTGTTCCTCTACCTAACTTTTATATGTTTATCTGCTGATACTGACATGTAAAGAGAAATCCCAATTCTCTGGACTTGATTCTACTGTCAGTGCTGATAGTGGAAATTACTCAGAAGAAACAGGATTATTCAGGATTCACACTGGCTAATCAAGAAATGACAACTGTCTTTTGTTCTTCCTTTCAGAAGGAATTCTGCTGTATTGGATAAGATTCCCTTGCAGTGGTATCCTTTAGCAATAATTTCAAAAAGTCAAGCAAAAAGAACGTGGAAACTTAATCTTTTCCTGGCTGCTCAGCTGCATCTGCTCAGCAATCTGTACTATTTGTGTGACTACTCACATTAAAAAAATCATTGAAAATCTTCAGACCACAGAGCTACTCAAAAACAGAAACAAATTATCCAAATCAATGTATTTGTTTTGCCAGTAACAGGAATAAAAGCATCTGGCATGTTCTTTAAAAAAATCCAAGGTAACAACAGCAATCACTGATTATTAATCTCTTTATGCTCTTGAATTAATGGTCTTTTAGAAGTACTTAGAGTCTCTATAAACACACAACCCTTTCTATCAGTTTCTCTCTAATTTCTGTCAGTTAAAAAGAAAAGGTTGTTTTGCTTATAAGGATAATATAGAACTAACCTCTTTGGTTAAAGATTAAAGGGCATGTGTGCTAGAACTGCATGAATAAAGGCATAACAGTTAAATATACTGGATCCAGTTTTATTTCACAGCTTTTTACACACAAATAAAAACTGTATGTGCACATACAAATTTTAAACATGCCATTAAAGGCATTTTTCAGCTAGAATGAGTTGTATTTGTCATTTGGTACAAAGCCCTTTTCAGAGAAATTGTTGATTTTTTCACAGGGGCTCCTATACTTTTTATTTCTTTTGTATTATTTCAATCAGCAATGGATATACATCTTTGTTAGCCTAATTTGGGGACCTACAAAGCAGGAAGAAGGAAAGCACAAAGGAACACACTTGACATATTGGTCTATTTGCTACCTCTTTTAAGCTCAATGCATACTAATGAAAGTGATCCAAACTATTTTTCTCCACTCCTCACTTAACAAGCATAATAATAAATGAATATTTAAACTAGCTGCAAATATATTAAGTGGAAACAAATAGGTTTCATTTGTAACAAGTGCACACAGGTTAATTAACAAGAAGGAGCTTTTGTGTTGAAACAAGGCTCCCTGATGCTGTACATGCAGGTGCCGTTAAGGGCCAATTGAGCTCTATAGGATAATTATGAAGTACCATTGTGCTCCACCGTTTGTTAACAAAGTGCTGCCTGCAATTTGCCTAAACCTATAAACCATCATCTGTGATCCTCAGCAGCAATTAAGTGACAAACATCTTCTCATCGGAGACTTGGGAAAACAAAAGAGACATGATAGCATTTAAGGAGCCAGATGGATATTTCAGAATGTCAACCCTGACAGCCTCCCTTTCAACAACAAAATATAAACCGGGAGCCTGCTCGGTACCACGCTGAGGGGAAGAAGGGACAAGTCACATCCAAATTATTAAGAGGAGGGTGTTAGTAATCACAGGATTGCTCATTTGAACAGCTCTTAGTGGGGAAGCCTTGGACTGGAAAACAAGCAAAAGAGAAAACCCTTTTTCCTCTGAAAACAGCTGTGGCTACAGCTCTACTGAGTCTGGGCTGTTTTTTAGGTTTGCAGGTTTTTTTTCTCTTTTTAATTCTTCTTTCTAACATCTCCTTCCTTCCTTCTGTCTTCACAGAAGAGGATTTTCTTCCAATGAATAAAAGTATAAAAATTCTCTTTTCTAAGAAGAGGACAAACCAACAGACAGAATTTTCTCCAGGGCACAAGTTACTAATTAGTTCTGCAAAAATAGCCTATATTAGGAAAAATGATGGATCAGCACAAAGAGGCATTTTAAAACAAGAGATCTACTCCTTCTGTAAAATAATTGATCTAAAAGTTTTGAGGATGTAATCTTTAAAATGCTTCTGTAAGCTCAGCAATAATTCCAGAAGCTATAAACTTTATACAGGCTTGTTTGAATTAGTTCAATTAATTGCCTGGTTGGGAGACCCTCCAAAACTTGGGGAAGCTCTTGTTTTCATAGATAAGGATCTTCTGGGCATTTTGTTGCCTACATTAAATGATGTTGTCTAGCTGATCTGTGTAATTGGTAGAGCTAAAAGGCTATTCAGTAACATGAAAAAAAAAATTATAAATGCATGAGTTTCACTTGCTAGCCTACATTTTTTCCCCTATTGCCAAAACAGCAGCATTTACAAATGTTTTCTGTAACCATTTTGAAGCTATAGCTGAGTGTGTTTTAATATACCATCAGGTCAACAGCTCTCTTGAAAGAAGAAATCAACCCAGGGCCAAACAGTCAGACGGGCCTCATTAAGTACTTCAGGAGTCGAGAAGTGCTCAGATGACTACAGCTGACTTGACCCTTTTCTTTGTACTTCACTGGGTTTCTGTATACCTTTGCCACTCTCCTTTGGATTTATGTTTTTATGAATTATTTAAAAAAGGCAACTTCAGATCTACAATTAGTTTTCAAGGAAACAGATGTGAGAAAATAATCGCAACTTAAACAGCTTAAAACGGCTGTGATCTTGACAGAATGCAAAATGCCAGGTTTCCAGGACCGCAGAATTCATCACTGGGCAAAAGTGTCATTAATCCCTGCCTGCTTTCTGGCCTTTTCTTACAGTGCTCTGTCAAATGTCACAGATCACCCGGAAATCTAACAGTCATGACAGAGTTGGGGCTTTTATTTTAATTGGGGGGGGGGGGGGGGAAGTGAACTGGTTCTGTTTTAAGAAAACAAAAAAGAGCTAAAACAAAGATAATGCATGTAAGCATGTTTTAGCTTTGTATAATATTGCACTATGTTGTGCTGGGAAAATCATGATAAAGCATTTTGTCATGCTGGGGATTTTATATTTGTTTTCCGCTGTGTATTTAACAAATATAAGACTGATTAAACAGGGAGAATGGAGTTCTTTTGTCACCTGCAGTGGTATCCTCAATGATCCAAGATTCATGAGCTGATTTCCCACTTTCCTCCTGAAAAAATGTTATCCTTTACCATAAGAGAAGTCCTGCAATGTTTGAAGATGCATCCTGCAGCTCTTCTTTAGGCAGATTGCTGAAGGCCTTCTTCCAGCATCATGAGCGCCACTGGGCAGTCTTCCATCAGCTCCAGCAAATGTGCAACCCAGCCTCACCCACTTGGCACAGTAAGGCTTTGAAGTTTCATTCAGGGACACTTGGACTTCAAAGTATGTATGGATAAAAAAGGCAGTCCCATGTACAAGGAGAAATGTACCAAAGGAAGTGAAAATTGTAGCCACCGGCATCACACGGAGAGGCACACAATGTCTGAGATTCCAAAATCTGGGGACAGTAGAAACTAAATAATTTCAAAAATTTAGTTAAATTTATTTTACTCTTTTCTTGTAGAGAGACCAGGCCTTCACTGATATTTTTAAGATGCAGATCTAAGAAGTTGAGGTTAAATTAACACACTTGATCTAATGATTTTCTACATGAGCAGAATTGACACATTTTGTCCCTGTGTTTATCTTTTATTCTTTACATTTTACCCTTGTTACATGTCTTAAAAGTGGATATAATATGATCCATGATACTGGTGAGTTTAAGAGAACTATTGACATCTCAAGCTTTTGTAGGATCTCAGGTAACTGGAAACAAAGCATTTCAGGGCAAGTCTGCAAAGCCTGATTCCATATTCAAAATTATAACAGAGGATTATTTGCTAGAAAGTTCTGACTTTCATTATGATTCTTCATCTTTAATGACCTTGGAGACTCCTGTTTCAAGCAAATTCTAGGCGGATCTTCAAGTGACCTGGCTTTGTATTAATGCAAGGCTGAGCTCTAAACAGAAATTAGAATTGCATACACCTATGCAGCAATACAGTCACCTCAGCAAACCTCTCTGCCTTGGCTAAGGACACAACAAAAATGCATAATACTGAGTTACCATTATTCATATGTAATTGTCTCTGTTATCAAACTTTTTACAATTTAGTATGTGCAACACTGGATCCAACATTTTCCTGAGCAGGAAATGTCTTTTTGTATGCAAATATCACCTAAACTTTGATAAGAACTGGATTCATAGATATATTTTTGGAGCAACAGCTGAAAGAGTCATTCATTTCTGTTTGACTCAGTGAGAACAATTTTGACAGTCTAATGAAAGGGATGTGTTATTTAAACATCTTTTCAATATTTAGTTTGCTACTCTACTCAATTAATTGCTAGTTATGCAAATTCCATTCTGTCCTTACAGGATTTTTTTCCCCACTCAGATGAAATTCAAAAAATACCTACCATTATTGTTTTATTCTCTGCTGGCTGGACCATTTAGAATATTACACCCTGTTAATTATGATCGTCACAGCCTACACAAAATAAATTTCAAGCACTGTGAAAGAAAAATACAGCATACAACTAAAGGTTTTTAACCTAATTAGCATAACTAAACATAAAATAAATAAATGATTGGAGAGAAAAATGTGAAAAATAATTAAGAACAATGGCTACCTTTTAGGACTGTACAAATCAGATCAATGGTTTGTCTTACATCATTAAGGTCTGAAGAAGAAGGATGGTAAACAAATGGGAAATAAGTATTGCAAAGATGTGTTTTGGGAACTTACACTGAGAGTATGCAATCCAAATTACCCAAGTGGATTTAAATATTTGAGTTTTATTTAGATCTCCTGCCTATATTGGCTAGGAGGAGAGTTAATAACAATCCATTCATGCAGTCCTTACACATAAGGGTAGGCAGCACCACTAGATAGTGATGTGGAAGTCAATTAGTGGCAACATGCACAGGTACTGTGTTTCCCCAGGGCTTCCTAACATCTCAAAATGCAGCAATGAGAGCAGAGAAAGGTGATCAAGACCGACAGAAGAACTTTTTTAAACTGATTGGTTGATATAAGCATAAGTAGAATTTGAGAAGCCTGGCAGCATGAAAACAAAAGGAACTCAAGAGAAAGAAATGTTAGGTCTGTCTGGCTCCTATTTGAAATGATGCATAAATCATCTCTCTTGCCATATAATCCTCCCGACTGGAATCAGAAAAAAAGAGCATTTGTCCCTAAGACATTTTCCAAATAATTCAGCCTTAGAATTTCTGCTTTGGGAACAAAATCTGTACCACATTCTACCATGTCTTAGGGTTACTTACCAGAACAATAATTGAAGCTGATGTGATTTTTAAAAGTAATTTGCCTCCATGGGAAAAAATGCATTTCTTTCTAGGAAAAAACACAGCATCTATTATTCCCTGCTGTTTGTACAAAACACTACTGATCATTAAAGAATAGCTATGGAAAATTGGGCAGCTCAAATGGAATTTACCCGACTTGGAATTTGAGGAGCAATGTATATTTAGCATTTATCCAGGGATTAGCACAGCAGGATTGTCATGTTATTCAGAGCCACACTAGGCTCTTCCAGCTCAGTTGACTTGAAGATAAGAAACAGATGTTGGGCCAATGTTCAGCTCAGCAAACTTCCCCAACAGAGGAAAAAATACCCCATTGCTTTGTCCCTTGCCCGAGACAAGATGCCTTACACTATACTATCCTCTACGTCACGGTGTGGGAAGGCATTTAGTCGGAAGCATTCGCTAAAGAACATTTCGGAGAAGGAGAAAGGAAAGAGCGGGGCACTTTTCGGGCCTGGAGAGGAAGGAGGTTCAGCATCAGGCTCTGGCCGGGCCGGTGCCGCGAGCGGAGGCGCCGGGAGGTGGCGCGGTCCCTGCGCGGATGCAGCGGCGCGGCCGGGATGGATGCGGCCGGGATGGATGCGGCCGGGATGGATGCGGCCGGGATGGATGCGGCCGGAGCCTGAGCCTGAGCGGCACGGCGGGGATGGATGCTGCCGGAGAGGAGCGGCACGGCGGGGATGGATGCTGCCGGAGAGGAGCGGCACGGCGGGGATGGATGCTGCCGGAGCCGGAGCGGCACGGCCGGGATGCTGCCGGAGCGCTTGGAGCTGCCGCTCCGGCCCCGCACGGGGCTGCCTCTCCTGCTGGAGCCTTGTTACACAGCCGCCAAAGGCGCTTCTTGGCTCTCGGCAGCTTCAGCAGTACCACTTACTTCGGTTTTAGTGTCAGTCGTCAAACGCACCACACGATTTTTTTTCCTTAACTTTCAGTAGGGAGGTTAGTCATCTCTATTTTTTGTCGCAGAGCAAAATAATCAGCCTTGTCTTGCATTGTTAACTGAGTCATGCTGCCTTTCAGTCATTATGGACCTGATCCTGGACCTCTGGAGTCAGCAGGAATTTTGCTCAGCTGTCCCAGAGTGCTTAGGTGCAGTCTTAGAGTCACTTGATACTAATTTGTTCCACTTTTTACATTTCAAGAGTATTTTTTGAGGGAGGTGCCAAGCAATTTGTGATATATAGACCATGTTATGCTGTTAAACTAAGAGGCCTCACTTTGGGGTAACAAGCCTGTTACCTTCTGTCTCATGTTTTCCCAGAAAATTTAGGGACCGATTCCTGAAACTTGTCATCAGTTGCATTGACATTTTCCCCTGATCTCTTCCTACAATGACTAAGATGCAAAAAGCATTTGTAGTTCTTTTTTCTCTTACCTTTGGAAGTTTAACATAAAGTATGCTGTTTAAAAACAAAACATTGAAGCTGAGTCTTCAATGGCCCAGTCTGTTTCCTACAGAAATAGGGATCTTTTCATTTACTCTTAAATTGCCTTTCAATGAAGTATTACCTTTATGTAAGAAGAATATAATGCAGGGAATGGCAACTTCATTTTGTCTCTGAATTTGATTTCTTTAACTGCACTTTTGTAATTTGATGATCCTGTATGCTTTAGCAGAAACCATCTAAAAGGAAAGAAAGTGCAACATGATAATGCATTTACAGAGTTAATCTACAACAAGCAAGGGGACTTTGGATCATTCCTCTAGATTTTTCCTTTTCTTTTTTTTTTTTTTTTTTAATCCATTAGAAGATTTAGAGGAACAACTCTTTGAGTGTCACCATTTTCATTTAATTATTGGCTCTCTAGATCAACAAGAGATCTTTCTGTGCCTTTTGCTGACTCTTTCTGGCACAGCCCAGGTCTGCTGAAAGCAGGCAGGGGTCTCACACCTCTGGGCACAGGGGAAGGGCAGCACAAGGGGCACAGAAGGCAACAGAGGAAGCTCAGGGGCCCAAAATTTCTGTGCAACCTCCTTGGCTTCAGTAAGACCTGCACAGGAGAACTGCTGCTGGAGGACTTCCCTGCACTGAGTTCAGCATGGAGCCAAATCTGGGAATGAAAGGCCTTTAAATGTAGGAAATAATTGTAATTTATTATCAGTATTCATAGCAATGAGAGAAAGTTATCCAAAGGTTTTGTAGGAATGTCTGTTTTGCTTTTTCTCTGCTTAGCTAGCAGGTACCAGAGGCAGTGGTCACCCGTAATGCCTTTTGTTTTCTGTACAGACTGGACACACACCTGGCACACTGCTATCACAGACATTAACCAAGCAAAGAGTACTTGACAGGGTTTACACTGGGAATCCAAATCACATTTCACTAGTTCTTGGGATATGTGGTTCAGTTTTAAGGAAAAAAAAAAAAAAAGAAGAGATAAAACGAAGATAATCCATGTAAGCAGGTTTTAGCTTTGTATAATATTGCACTATGTTGTGATGGGAAAATCATGATAAGCCCTGAACCTTCCAGTTTTGTGTAGAAACATGCAAGGGAGACAGAAGTTCCCTTTTAAACCTGCCCACCCCCCAAACTATTTAATAGATGTTTCTAAGAACTTCTAGTATTGACTTTCTTTCCTGCAGTTATTTGTCAAAATAGGGAGGGAGAAGTAAATGAATTAGACATTTTGTCAGCATTTTTTTTTATTCTGCTGAACTAAAAGCGCATGGCCTAATTTTAAATTTAAATGTTGAAATTTTAGGTAACATAACCATCAAAACAGCTAGCAGCTACGTATATGCTGTATTTTACCCACTCTACTGATAGAATGCTGAGAGACAGTAAAAATTTACTTTTATTCTTCAGCTAGCTTCAAATGCAAAATTTAACCTTTGGGAAAAAAAAAAAAAAAAACAGGTGAAAACACAGGTGATTTATTTTAGATCTTAGATCAGATTGAAGTACTGGACAGAGCCAACTGTGTGGCCAAGTGGCCAAGAAGGCCAATGGCATCCAAGCCTGTATCAGCAATGGTGTGGCCAGCAGGACCAGGGCAGGGATTGTCCCCCTTCACCTGGCACTGGGGAGGCCACGCCTCAAGTGCTGTGTTCAGTTCTGGGCCCCTCAATTCAGGAAGGACATGGAGGTGCTGGAGCAAGTCCAGAGAAAGGCAGTGAAACTGGTGAAGGGTCTGGTGCACAAGTCTGATGAGGGAGCTGAGGGAGCTGGGGAAGTTTTGCCTGGAGAAAAGGAGGCTCATTAGGAACCTTATCACTCTCTACAGCTCCCTGATAAGAGGTGGTTGTGACGTGGGGGTCAGTCTCTTCTCTCAGATCACAAGCAATCGGACAAGGCGAAGTGATCTCAAGTTGGACCTGGAGAGGTTTAAACTGGGCATTAGGAAAAGTATTTCACTGGAAGGTTTGTCAAAGATTGGGACAGACTGACCTGGGAAGTCACCATCCCTGGTGGTATTTAGGGGTATATATGGGGCCCTTGGGGACATGGTTTAGTGGTGGACTTGGCAGTGCTGGGTTAAGAGCAGGATGCACCCTAAAGGCCTTTTCAAACATAAATGATTCTATGACTCTATGATAGAATGAACTAAGGTATTAAAAAGTTGTTTTGCAAAATAACTCTACACACCTATTTCCACAATTACTGGATCTATTAGAGACCTAAAAAAGAAAAAGTGAAATAAAACTTGATTGTAAATATGAAATAAACAGTCTGAAATTTTTGTTTTGAAATTGTAATGCCTGCCATATGAGCTCTTTAGGAAAAGAAAAAAAAAGTGTTTCTACATCAAATGAAAGGCTGAGTTATGAATTTTCAGACTGTTTCACTGGGTTTTAGAAAGTCTTACATTTATACCATGTAAAAGTTTCTCTTTGCAGCTTGTTGAGAAAAACTGTTTAAAAGTATGAGGCACTAAGTCAGATATTCAGAAGTCCTTTATCTTCAGCTCTGCTTGGCTTAATTGGAGTAAAGTACCATTTTTTTCCCCTATAATCCCTCAAGCAACTCCACGTGGAAAACATCTCTTGTGCTTTGTGAATAAATCTTGAGGGTTCATACTGTGAAGTGGAAGCAATTGGACATTTTTTATTAAAAAAAAGAGTGAAAAATCCTCTACATAAGAAACCAGATTAACTAAATTAAGCTGGGTAATGAACAGAACTGTCTTTCCTGTCTCTGTTTCTTGGAGAACTCAGGTTCTTTCCTTTTGTTTTAATACAAAGTTCAAACTGCTCACTGAAATTATTGGACAAGAATTTCTGTGAAATATTTAGGTTTCAGTGAAATATTTCTGTGAAATATTAGGTTTCAGTGAAACAGGTTTTTAAAAATGTTACAATGAATAAATATCAGGACTGCCAGTGTCTCATAGTAGCATCTCCAAATTCACCACAATCCCTGTTGAAAACACTTAAGTATTATCTGTGCGGATGTGTAATTCTGGAATCTCTGACAAACTTTTGACCATCTAGATGCTGTTTTGGTTTTATTCCTGAAAAATTAACTATATTTTACATTTAATAAAGTATTGAATATTATTGACACGTCTCTTTCTTCTCATCACCCTACCATTTGTGTCAGACCACTAGCATGAGAGGGATGAAGACCTTGATGTAGATGAAGTTTTGTTTAACATCAGAAGCTGGATTAAGTTTGCCAAAGAAGAAATAATTTTTCAAAGTACTATTTTACCACTTCTTTTTAACTTAAGATTCTTAGGCAAGATCCCTATGTATTACAAAGTTGAACTAATATAAGCCTTACAGATCAGCAAATCCTCTTCATGACAGTGCCTCCTCAAAGCTGACTGACCATTATTTCCAGCTGTGTTCTCCATTGGTTTTCAAACTAGAACTTTTGATTTTGATTGTAACAATGCACTGTGCAATTAGTATAATCTCATAATTTCAGGGTGAACTAACACAATTTAACTTAATTAAAAATAAAAAAAAAACAATCAATACAGAAAATAATTACTCCTTGTAAATGTGTAGTTGCCAAACAACTTGCTTTTAGAAATCTGGAGTTAAAACATTGTGCTAATGGTGGAATTATTGAGCTATGATGAGCTCAATACAATAATGATCATCATACAACATCTCACCTCTCTGGACCAGCCCCAAACCAGCTCTCAACAGAAATGTGTTTTGCACTTACCACCTCTAAAGCCAAACCTGAAGACAGCTAGGAGCATCCTTTGCCAGTTGCTGCTGCTGGGACAAAAGATGCAGGAAGTCACTTGAAGAACTCAGCCCAAAGCCAGCAGGAAATCCCCTCCTTGTGGCACAGGGCTCAGCGAGCAGACCACCCCCTGCCACAGACCGGGCATTTCTGAGCAGTTTGCAAGGTTGGCCCATATCAAGTGCATTGCAGCAGTCAAATCAGGAGGTACCAAAAGAGCAGATCCTCTGGGACTGCTCATCAGGACAGGAAAGTTCCTATTATCTGGCAGCCTGGGGCAACCAAAACCCCACTTAATTACTGCCATTCAGACAAGGTGGAGACCTCCATTTAAAAACTGTATGTGCACCGATTGAGCAGCACATAAAGCTGAAACAGAAAACTGGCTCACTGCCTCAGAGTTTCCAAGTACGTGTCCTTGAAGAGCAGAAAACTATCAGGGGAGGCTGCCATCCTGCCAGCTCTGTTTCCTAAGTTTGTTTTCTTGAAGCAGACAGCCAGTCACCGCTGAGATTCTCTTTCTGAAAGTGAGGATATGGCTGGCTCCCCAAAATGTGAGCCAGTCATATCTTCCTCTCCAAGAACAAATCTCTGGTCCATAATGTTTTTGAACAAGGCAAAATACTTCTTTTTCTCCTGAGCCATTATAATTGTATCTCTATGACTCGATCTCTAGGAAAAATATTCCAAGCGAGCACTAGGCATCTTCCCTTAGGTAAAGGAACTATAATGTGATGTTACAGCATCTTCTCCATCAATCAGGAGTGCCAAGTTATTGTCAGTACAGCAACAGTATTATACATATAGGGTATATGTACCCTATAGTCAATAGCCCAAATGCCTTTTTCAACTCAAAAGAAAACATCAGTTTTCAGAATGTGTTTTTACACAGCAAATTAAAAGCTTCTTTTAGTATTGAGGTAATACATTGACTGTGTAATTTCCCATATTGCTGCTTCTTCACAGATGAATTGCTTAACAAAAAAGAAAAATCAGGGTGATTCTAAGATCCCTGTCATGGTATTTTGCTGCCGAGACCCTTGCACCTCCTGGAGAAAGTATGGAGGTATGAATAGAGCTGTGCAAGTTGATGGGTTAGTAGCAGACTCTTACCAAAATATTTTCATCTGATGATGATCTTCTTTATTACTTTGTTTCGTTAGGATAATAAACCCATATTCAGATTTGGTGCTTAGTAATCACCTGGATGCCTCCTCAACCCCAAGACTCCTGGTTAAAACCGTATTAGTTTCCAAAAGTCAGGGTTTGATCTGAGTTGTACAGGGGTCCAATTATCTGGTGTAGTCTGACACAAAAGCTCTTCATCCTCAAAGCTGCATCTATGAGCCTTAGTGTCTTGCTCTGGGCATGTGGGGCTGTGTGCAATGATGGCAATTGGTAATGCTGGATTTCGAAACTTGAGAGACACCATTATGAATCTGAAAAGCAAAAAAAAGGGAAAAAGGCATCCATCAAGGTACAGCATGGTAACACTGTCCACTTCCTCTTTGTTAATTTAGAGACTGTCTTAAATTATGAAAGTTAATCTCTCTTTTCTCTTATGAAACAATGACTTTTGTGTAATATTGCTGATTTCCACATTAACATTTTTGATGGTTCACAGTTGGTTTTAAGAGGAAAGGATTTGACTGAGACAAAATATGAGGTACTCATCAGACAAGACTGTCTTTGCCAGGGAAGGTAAGTGTTCAAATATATACAACAAACAGACATATAAATTAATTTTGGGAACAGAAATTGTGAGGAACAATTCCACCTGATATATTCAGAAAACTGTTATTATGTATGTGATGCAGACCCCTCATGAATACAAGAAGCGATGTTTTGGAAGGGATGTTTTGATGTATTAGAAAGTGGGATTCACATTTTTACAATGCTTCCAGCATCCAAGACTTGCAAAGCAGCTTTTCTTGGTCCGTAAAAACAAACATTCCCTTCACCTTAATAATTAGTGACATTTGAAAGAGAGGACGAGTTGTCAAAACTGCTCTATTCTTTGAGAAGAGCGTAGGAAGACATTTATTTACCTCCCAACTACACAGTTGGTTTTCTGTGCAATTTGAGATTGCAGTGATATTGCTTTAGTTATTCCCTACAAACTAGCATTAATTATTCCTCACTCTTCTGATTTAACATTGCTTCTCCACGTGTACCACAAAAAGGACAAGCACAGCGGGATTTTACTCTGTCTCTGTTCCCCCTCTGTAATACATGCATCTCCTTACTGCATGTGCCTACTCCTTGATTTAAATGCTTCTTTTCTTCTAAGAGACACAGGGAAAAATCTGAGATGGTTAGTGATTTCAGCTCAGAATGTGGTCAGCTGAAGGTACATGCTGTGTACCCAATTCTGCAAACCACAGATGTACAGGGCAAAGCATGCAGGGACACCGTGCATAGGAACTACTATGTTAGCACTTCAGCAGGCTCTCAAAGGATTCAGTAGAGTAAAACTCTCATCAGCAGACAATGCCTTTGTTAGACGTGTCCAGGCTTTCCCTGTTGTAATGAACATAGGGTGCTATAAAATCATATCCTCTTCTTCCATCATTCAAAGAACATCTACTGCCATCCCCTTCTGATATCAAAGTACTAAAGAAAGGAAAAGAGAGATCTGATAAGAAAGACACATGCAATAACTAGAAATCATTCTAGATGAGTGTCTCTGAGAAGAGCTTATTCCACATAATACCACAGGAAAGAAACACTGAGCAGCTTTTCAAAATATGCCAGGCTTTATTTTGTTAAGTGAATATGATACAGCAAAATTTATATTAATTGAAAGATGCTCTGAAAGGGGAGATTCACTTTCCTTCCACCTACTGATTGCACTGACTTTCTGTCTGGGATTTATCTCACTAGACATGGGCTGCCTCAAGCCAGACCTCCCAGGGGTAAACCTGAGGAGCACAGGGTAGGCCTGACATGTGGCTCCTCTCCTCTGAATCACAGAATCATTATGGTTGAAAAAGATCTTCAAGTCCAACTTTTTACCACCACAATAACTAAACCATATCACGAAGTGCCGCTTCCATGTCGTTCATTGAACACTTCAAGGGATGGGGACTCCACCACTTCCCCAAGTAGCCCATTCCAATGCTTAACCACTCTTTCAGTGAAGAAACTCTTCCTAACACAAAAAAACACAGCATGCCTGGACTACAGTTTAGGAGTGTGTATTCCTTCCAATGATGTGCTTACATTAGGCATCCACTATAGGCATCTTTACATTAAATGTACAGAGTAACCCTCGTTTTTAAATCTGGCAAAAATAAGAATTCAGAATTATTGTTTTTAAATCAAAAGTCATTGCGGGGGTTAGCTATTTTTAATGAAGAGTGCCATGACTGAAGTTGGGCTGTTTGTAGTCTTTTTTTTCTATGTACAATATGTAGCAATGTTATAACAAAAGATCACAGCAAGCAAGTCTCAGAAATTAGTTGCCACTACAGGACATGCAAAGGATATCTAACAGTCTGACAAAGGACAGGTCATTTTTTGTATTTCCTTGAGTTATTGATAACCTTTAACTCATCAATAACGAGTGTGAGAAACGATGTATTCAGAGAACAACTTCGATGTTCTGTTTATGCAACAGTATTTGATGATGAATGTGTTACAAGGAGGAATGTCTGGGCATTCAGAGCTAAGGAAGTTTCTGTGAAGAACTTTGCGGTCACCAGGAGGGAATAATACCATCCTACACATTTCTTTTTAAGGGAATCTCTCCTGATTGTGTCAAGTTTGGCTGCTAGTGAGTGACAAATAAACTCCATAGAAATGATCTGAAATTATAGAATTGGAGCAGCGTAGGAATGTTCCCTGAGGTAGGTGAAAATGTGTTTAGATTTGAAAGAGACTTATGTTCTGGTTCTGTCCATTTATTTCTTCCCTTTGTCCTGGCTAATATAGTTAGAACTACAAATAAGAAAAAAATCATCCCTGTTAGAAGAGTTTTCTATCATAAAGGACCTGTTGGTTGAGACAAGAAAACCCTCAACCATCCCTCCCAACTCCCAAAACCTTTCCTGGAAGTGAGCTAATTAGGGCACTTACTTCAGCAGAGCAAAATCACTTCATTTTGATCTCTGTAATTTTGACTTTTAAATTATGTATTTCCATAGAATTTCAGACTGCATTTTCCTGATTTCCTAGGAAATTATTTAAATTCCATCTTTTCATTTGAATTGGAAAGAGAAGGGAAATGAAATATAATAATTCCTTATAGGATATTTCTGTAATTTCAGCTATTACTAATCACTAGCAGGATTTCTTAGGAATTAGACCAGAAAGTGTTTTAGGAGAAAGATGTATTTCTAGTGAGGGGAAGGTCTAGTAGTAATAACATTTGTTTGGAACACATTTTTTAATTGATGAGGAAATAATGATCATAAAATTATTTTTCTCTGTTGCTTTTTATGATCATGTTTCAAAAGAGCACTTGCATTCATGCTGGGGTTCCTCTTGGAGCATTTTAAATTAAGACTATGTGCAACATTTTAACTAAATAAAGTTCCTTCTATCTGTAGTGTTTTCTTATGTTCTAGATAACATACACATAACATCACAGAATTCTTTTTGCAGAAATACCTAAGAAAATAAAGCAGCTAACCTAGGAAAACAAAAATTAATAGGAATTAAGCAATATTAGAGAAATGTATTGGGCTATAGAAACAGTGCAATATGACAGGTTGCCTTTAGAAATTAAAATCTGAACACTGAATGGGTGTTTCCACAATAGTATCAACAGCCTGTGTGAAAAGGGAAATGTTGTGCCTAGCACTGTGAT
The DNA here is from genome assembly GCF_037042795.1 of Molothrus aeneus. Lineage (NCBI taxonomy): Eukaryota > Metazoa > Chordata > Aves > Passeriformes > Icteridae > Molothrus > Molothrus aeneus. Next base: position 68,892,964 of record NC_089647.1, on the reverse strand, counting down.
TTTAATAGAAATAGAGGTGATTTTAATATTATGAATTGCATATAATCTCATTGTATTATTATGCAGAGATCATTAAGTACTTGAGGAGCATGTGCAATTTGAGGCTCAGGACACTTAAATCTCAGCAGAGAGGAGGAATCTATAACCATCTACTTCTCACAGCTGGCGTGCAACAGATGAAATCCTTCAGCTGTGTGTGCTTCATGTCAGACAGTCTCAGAACTGGGAGGTTTGATTACCTAAGGAGCTCAATTCTTCTTCTTGGACCGAGGTACTATGCTTGTGACCCATCACAGAAAACCTTGAGAAAGAGCTGGTCCCCTAGGCATTGTTATTCAGGAGGGGGAAACTGTCATTTTTCAGTTTTTATAAATGTAACATTAGGTTCTTTTTACAACTTTTAGTGTCTTGTAGTAAAAGAATGGTGAGGAAAGATTTCAGAGTACCAAAACAGTAGGAACGAAGGAGCTAAGAAGTGAGAAAAGACAAAAAATGCAGAACATTGTTAATTTCTCTATCCCCCTTAAAAACAAAAATCTCTTTTATCTGAATTTTGAGAACCAGTGCCATCTTTGCTTATTTCTTCCAAGCAATCTCACATAGAATTAAAAATAAATGAAAAGTTAGAAAAAACCCAGAGCCGTAAAATCCCAGTGATTATAAATCACTAAAGGATTAAAATGACTTTCCCCTGTTGTGGCTTGCAGCCTAGAAACAGGATATATAGTAAGTGCTGCTGCTGTTAGCTGATGGAGATTCTGCTTTAGCTCAAGCGGTAGCGCTGTTGCTTTGGGATAGGAAGGTTGTGATGTCTTGCCTAAAGGGATATAAGTGTTGCAATTCAGGTCCCAAATGAGAAAAATTCTTCACATTGGTGCCCAATTAGTGATCTGATTCCTGGTGTTAAGTCTAATGCAATTTAGCACGCACCTGCTGAATAGCCTGCATGCCAAATACCGACCCCACTGCTCCGGCTCTCTGTCTTTGTTCACAGAGTTGAATGTTTTTTGAATGTTTTGTTGCAGGGTAGGGAGCAAAGCATAGGAGAAAGGGGGTTTTGAGAACATTTGTGAGAGCAAAATCTGCAGATTTGCTTCAGCAATGTTTCAGAGCTGCTCACGTTTGCTCTGCAGCAGATGGATGTGGATATTCATCGAGTGCATGACCTGAGTATATAAAACTTATACCAACAACCAGGCAATGTCTTACTGCTGGTAATCTGACCTATTGACCTAAAAGACACTAAAAGAGACAGTTCCTGTCCTGACTCTATGGTCTGAAATATAGAGAAGAGAGGATCCTGCAGACACCCTAGTCCATCTTATTTTATTCCTATGATCCTGTCTTTCTTGTGGTCACTGCAGAAGAATGCAAAGTTTGGAAATAATTTAAATGAGAACTGAGCATGGGCTTTTACCAACATGTAAGCTTGTAGCAAGTTGACGTGGTTTCCTAAGGGTAGCCACAATTAATTTATTTAGATTAAAATAATTAAAAAGATGCCTGTCTAAGGATCTGAACTCCCTCACACACCATTAATAAAATAAAATAAAATCTCAGAAGAATGAAAATAATCACACCAACAGGAACTCAGCCAAGCAGCATCCTACAGAGACTCTTTTCCAACCTTTTATCATTGTGGGAAATATACCTTCAGCCCTGTAAAGAATGCTATTAAACAGGTGTCATTTGGATTCACTGTATGGAGTTATTTTTGTGCCAAAAAGGGGGCTGAAGGATTAGAGTCTCAGGGATGCCCTGAAAGTACCTAATTACCCCTCCATGATGGAATAAGTGAGAATTCAATTTGGGCATCAGCTGCTGACCACAATTAGCAACCCTAGTACACACAGAAAAAAAAGAAAAAAAAAATCATATTGGGGAGAGTTTCCAGTCCTAAAATCTTGGCAACTTTTAACATGTTAAGATATGGAGGTCTGTGGAGGACTGTGGAATTCCAGAGTACCGGTACAATATTTTTACTGAGAAGTTCTACCCAGAAATCTAACTGCTATATTTTGTCTCCAAAGCTGCCTTAACTTCAGCCTTCATGCAGTTTTAGTGTAAGGCAGTGTAAACCAGACAGCAGTAAAAGTTTCCAGAGCATCCAAAGCTCAGATTAATAATCTCCAGACTATCAGTCAAAAGGAAATGTTGCAGTCTCTTAGCCAGACACCGTTGACGAGAAGGATTGGCAAATTTTCTATACAAAATTATTTTCAAAAATTGGTGGGGGATCCAACCAATCATTTAAATTTGGATTCTAAATGGAGGCAAAGGCACTCCAAGTTCTTGTAAAGATTCTAATTGTTCCTTGCCCCTTCTTGAGTGCGCTTATTTACATCTTATCTGATTTGGCAAGCTCTTGGTGGTAGCTCCTGTTTTTCCCAAGGCACCATTCTAGATGTTTGCTCACATAATCCAAATTAGAAGGTAAAGAAGTTAAATATCATGTTTTTCTAAACAAAATTATGGACTATAGCAAAATATCCAAGTGGCTTATGAGATAGGCATCAGTTTAAAATTAAGAACATGAACATTTATATGGTCTTTTAGCAATAATTGCTCTATGAGAACAGATCTGGGTTAAAATTGGAGCATACACTGCCTTGATTAAAACCTGTCCTTGCTGTTTTAGGAAGTACAGGTAAGAGCTTAGGCTTCTTTGAACTCTAATATATAGTCCAGAGAAAGAGTTTCTGATTGGAAATTAAAGTCCAGAAGGTGCTACCTCTGGTCCAGTACCCTGAATGGCTCTGATGGCAGTTTCCTCCTTGTTTGCAGTAGTTTAGGCTGAAGTTTCAGATTCCACTCAGAAGACAAATGCAGTCTTGTTACCTAAAAAGGAACAAAACTCTCAGAGCTCCTGATAGCTCTTGCCATTCCACAAAGTTACACTGAGGTTTGAGTCAACAATAATTCAAAGTGGAAAAGGTTAATATTTTTAGTAGCAGCTATTTTACCAGGTTACTAAGGGACTTGTGAAATTGTGAAACAATGTAAGTCTTCATTGCCTTCCTAGAAGATATGTTTAATCAATGGAATTTGGATGTGCTGAGTAAAATACATGAGGCTGAGACATGTAAGAATTCAGAGTAGATTATTTTAGTTATTTAAATTATTTACTGTGATCTTTTAATCCAGGAAGAATGGGGATAAATTATCTAGCAAGCTAATGTCTGCGACCTAAATCATAAAATCTTTGATTTTATAAGACATTGTCAAATAGCCACATGTAACCTACACCTGTGTATTCTTTTTTGAACATCAGCCAGTAGGACTCAAAACTTGTGAAAATAGTTTTGACTCTTCATGACTCTTCTTGCCACAGCTGAGAAGTGTGGCTGTCCTTTCATAAGTAAAGCAAATAATATCTGCAGCTCACCCTCTGCAGTACAACTAGGACAAATGGCTTTGTTATTGCTTTACATGCCCACTGCTTTCCATTCAGCAAAAGGCCGTGTTAATTAGCTGTGCAAAATCCCGCACACTAGCTCTGAAATAGAGCAACTTTTTCTTTTAATTTCTGGCCATCTTTTGATGAGCCACCCAGTACTGACTCAGCGGTGCTGGACCTTCACTGGGGGCCCAGAACTCTGCAGCTGCTCGAGCTCTGCATTTGCCTAGAGCAATGTGCCAGCTGTCTCTGACTGTATTACACCACAGTAATGCGAACAACTGGAAGCAATAATGTGTCTCCCCATTTGCCTAACAGTACCAACATGAACAATAATTCAGGAGACTGAAGATTTGTGCTGTAATTTAATAAACCCCATGCACATTTCTACAATTGAGTATCACATCTGTGCAATGGATCCTAGAAGTGTAATATTCTTTTATAAGGGACCATTAACCAATCTTAAGTTTATAGGTTTCCTTAAATCTTTTTCATCAGCTGTTAAACTACAGTAAAGAGAAAATTGCCTCTTATGAGACAAGGGATAGTAAAATACAAAGACTGTGATTAAACGTCAATCAATTAAGGATTATAATATAATAAAAATGCTGACTGATGATTAAAATGAGTACTTTCTGGCAGAATTTTATAAGCAATATTAAGAATTGTTTTAAAAAGTCAATAGAATAAACCCCACTTTTATCTTATTATTTATCAGGGCCACTGTCTATTTAGAGGAGAGGAGAAAAAAAGAATTGTTATTCTGACAAAAATGCCTGAGAAGCAATTGGTTGTCAGTCTTTACATCAAATAGGATACATTTCTTTCTGTCATTTATTTTATTATACCTCTGACTCCTCCATTTTAAATTCATGAATGGAGTAAATAATGTTATGTATTTTTGTTTCAGCTGGCATTTCACAAGTTCATGCAACTAGGCACCTTACATGAAAGCAGGTGACAGATCATGCAGTAAACATTATAAAAAAAGCAGCACACAAAATATTATTTCATGTAACAGACCTAAGAGAGTAGCTCACCCGAGGGCAGGAGAGCAGTAAATGCAATGTTTGCATGTGTCTCTTTACTGAAAGTATTTTAGTAATCTTTCAAGGAAAAATCCTATGAAATTTATGATCAAACTGAATGAATTCTACAGATAGTCTTACATAGAAGGAACACTAATAGCAAATAATAAGCTTTTATAGTCCGTATGAAACATCCAGCAAAATGCTGTAGCAGGAATACAGTTTTCTATTGAGTTCTACAGTCTGTTTCAAGAAAGCAATAGATATGTTTTCATTTCCATAAGGAAAACTCCTGCCCTCCTGCTCCTACACTACTGAGTGGCTGTGGACAAAACCCACACTAGCATTTAGTGTCTCAGGTCACAGTTCTTTTTCACAATTTGATCCTGTCTTTAACAGGCCACATCCATCTGCAAGCAGAACCTTCTCCTCCTTTTGAATGTCTCACCATAACTTTAATTTAGGTTTGGCAAGAAAACACTATTTGGCAAGCATCCTCCATCACTGTTGATAGCACTAACAATTTGCAGATTACCAGGACATGTCAGTAGTCTCTTTGAATTTTTAAGCCATAGTCACATAAGGAAGAGCAGAAATTTGGTGAGACACCTATGTAATCAAAATAATTTTCAGTAATTCTTCAGTTGATCACAACAAGGCAGTATTTAAATCATTCATCTTTGAATATATATTGCAGGAATTATGTCTAAGCTCATCACTTCATCTCCTTACCTTAGACTCCTTTTAAGGTTGAAGCATATAGGGAAGAATTTCTAGAATAATGAGTTTATAATGAAGATATTAAGTATTTTCACTTAGAGTCCATCACAGTAGGTCAGCCTCCTGAACTGAAATACCACAGCCACATGTTCACTAGACCCGGTACCAAAGAAAGGAAGAGAAGAACCCATGGCTGTTGATGGAGGATGGGACAAAGCAGACTTTCCTTTCTTAGTAGAAAGTAATTTAATAACTCAAACTATCTGGTCAAACCCTGCTCTAACTGACACTGGTTATCAGCTGAGCAGCATGCTGTGAAGGTTCTGAGAATCTCTTACACGTGGAACATAATCACAGGGATTTAGGAGTGTACTCATGATTATGTGGCATGAATGTGTTCATGTTACAACACAACTCATGAATGTGTTACATGTCACAACTCATGAATGTGTTCATGTTACAACACAATGCCATGTGGACATTAATGTAGTTTCTAACAGAAGCCACTACACAAATAAGGATCAGGTCAACTGTTGCAAACAGTATTTTTCAGCTCTATCTTTTATTCTATAAAGTCATGTCTGTTACCCATAAATACTTTAGAGTTAACACCATTTGTTTGAATGGGAGTCCTGCTCTTAGGAATAATGAAGAAACAGTTCCCTGTATGTGTAATTAAAAAAAAAAAACCAACTACATTTGACCAAGGAGCTATAGACACCTGTTTTACAAAGGCATTCTAATGTTAAAAATGCAATAACATCTATGTGAGATTTTACTATTCCTTGCCCCAAACCTTTTGTAGTGCCAGAGTAAAAGCAATTCTGACCCTAACCTGAACAAAAATATCTCTAGTTGACCTTTTCTATTATGTGTCTTTCTCAGTTTTGGCATCTCATGACAGTAATAACATGAAAATTATCTTCACCTCCTGCCACTTCTTGACAAGCACCCTAGAACATCTCTCAAGAGATGTTGTAAGTTCACTGATGAATAACAGTAGTAATGGTGATGTAATAAAGGAAAACCACTTAGGTCACCAGTGTATGTATATCTTGATGTCTTGGAGGAGTGAAAATTAGTTGAATGACTGTCCTAAAACAGCAAAGGGTCTATATCTACATTTCTTTTTTATCCAAAACTAGACTTTAATGTAAATTTTGATTATGCAAAAGTGAACTAAATAGTGTGTTAGACTACATCTATTTAAAAATATGACCTTGTTCCTTATAGCTTTAAGCAGTTACTCCTTACCAATAAAACACTGGAATTTGACACGTCTGTTTTGTGTCTCCAAAGTCAATCACAGACCACGTGTCAGTTCTGTAGTATTTTTTGGCAGATGGAAGTGGAGGGGTTCAAAGACCCTCTTTAAAGAAAAAAAAATTCTTTCTTTTTCAGTAAAAGTAATCACTCAAATTTAAATAATAATGAAGACCATAGTTAAAAATAATCAGAAATGCCTTTCATGGAAGTATTTCTTTAAAAAATCTAATAATATTTGGGATAGCCTTTCTGAAATAGAGTTAATCATTAAGTTCTCTTTGCCATGTATCTTTTGTAGGTTTTCCCCCCTCATGTACCACCTTAATAAAAGGTTTCTTTACAATTTTATTCATTTTATTATTCATGCGCTAGACTGAGTTTAAAATTAGGATAGAGGTAATCTGAAATCAGAAAAAAATTCTGAGGTTACGAAGTGAGCCATTGTCTCCTTCCTTGCTGTATGGTTGCTTTTTGCTGATGCAGGACATGTTGGCCAGCCATCATAGTCTTTTCCCACTAAAGATTGATAGCTGAAAATGCTGCACTAGTCATTATCCATCAGGTATGCCTATGGATGGCCACAGCCTTGTCTCTGATCCGTTCTTATCCCAATTATGTTTGTATCTCTGCCAGCGGCACAGTCTTGTTTTGCCACTCAGAGACAATCAAAGAACCTGAATGATTTCCTGATTATTATAGATTATTGAACCCCTTCCAACCTACTCATGCTGAAGAACATGCTTCAAAAGGACAACTCAGAAGCCAAAGCAAATGAGATACTGTAGGATCTGTTCTTTATAGAACTGTACAGTTTTACTGAGAGCCAAACAAAATTGTTTTGATTTGGAATGGAGGCTACAGAGCTGGTTCAGGAAACCACCTTTAAAGGAACAAATAGTCATACTATAAAAGTGCCTTTTCGTGAAACTTTTCTTCTATAAATTTCCTTCTTCAGCTTTGCAAGCCAATACTCTTAGAATGCATGAAACTCAAATTTCAAATCCTCATAAGTTTCTGGGATTTTATTGATTAGTAGTAGTACAGGCTTAAGACACATAAATTTTTTTTTTCCCTTGGTTGCCTCAATTTACTGTTCCTTATGCATTATTATTTGCTGTCATTTGTCAAATATGTCAAACATAGTTGTTCATCCCAAGAAAAAACATACATTTAGAGGAAGTAGGAGTTAATGAGCAAGGTTAAGGACTTAAGGTTTTTTACTGGTCCTGCGGTGACTTAGATATAAAAGTATTTATTTTTTAAAATATTTTACTGATGATTGATTGAATTTATTGCCTTACTTCCAATAAGTTGACACTATTCTTTACCATAGATTTGATTGTCATTTACATTACCTTGACTGTGCAAAGGGATCTAAACAGAAGCAAAAAGCACACTCCAAATTGCTAAGTGCCTGCTTTGGGATGTTATATGAGATCGAGTCTATATACCTATTCAGAAAATTATTTTAAAAATCAAGATAGTACTAAAAGTCAGAAGAAAGCAGTGGAATGTGAACAGCCATGAATTGATTTCTCAATTTTCAGCCAGTGTGGATGTTGGGGTGTCCAGAACACAGTTTTCAGAAACCTCTTGTTCCCAACCAGTTATTCAAGGGAACAGTATCCGGCATCATACCATGGATCTGACTGGCATTCCATTATGAATTAGGAAGGAATTTTTCCTATCGAACTAAACTAGCACTAGTAATCTGTTGTGTTCCTAAGGCAACAAAACTTGTGTGCACATACTGTGTGCCTGCATCTGTCCTGTCTCTGGCTTTGATAATTTTGCGCCAATTTTTAATCACTCTGGCAACAGTAGCGAGGCCTCAACTTTCTTTAAGGTTGGGCAGCTGGGTAAAGGGGAGAAAACATGAAGCAAAAAGCTTTCATACGGAAGTATACTGTCAAGATAAACTCCAATAGATTATAAACTCCACTTGTTTCTCATATTTCTTATGTCTTCAGGAAGGTAATCCAGATAATGGTAATAACTTTTTCTCAGGCTAAAAATATATCCCTTAAAATATTAGCTGTTTGTAGGCTGTGAAAGACTGAAAAAGCTATTTCCAGAAGAGTGCGTTTTTGAAAAAGGATACACAAGGCTGAATGTACCTTAAAAAATTAGAATCAAAATAAGAAGGCTCACATACAGCTATGGATGTGTTCAGGGGTTTCAATTCAGCTGCACAAACACAGACACAACATTACTATTTCAGATGTGCCTGTATCTGAAACAACTAGGTGAAGTTGACAGATGTTGAACAGGACCTAGAGGAGAAAAACATAGTCTGGGAAGTCTTCTGGTAGTCAAGAGACACACAAGAGCCTCTGTAAAGCAGAAGACACACACATTTTGGCAACTTAATAGTGTTAGTGGGCTTATCTACTGATTTTATATAGGTGTATTTTGGGTGAGCCAAAATACACCTTTTCTTTAACTCCACTGACTGCATTGACTAAATTGCCATTGAGATCATAGGAACTTAGACACCTAAACAGACAGATACCCAGACACCTACATCACGGGCCTTAAGTGACTTAATTTGTAAGCTGGATCTTGCCCTTCAAGATTTCCTAACTCTTTAAACAAAGGCTAATGAAATGATCAGCAATGAAGCAAAGAATGTCTAGCCAAATGGCAGAGTTAACCCATGCTGAGTGTGTTAAATGCTTGAAATGAGAGGAGTGGGCATGCACTTTGAATTCATGAAATTGTGACCTGATGCTTAAAATCTACCTGTTGCAGATGATGTTCAGGTAACAGTCCATCTAGTGTGTTGTGGTCACTTCTTGTGTGAGCAACCCTGCTGTATCCACAGTTCTACATGGACAAAATAAAATGGGGACATCTGATCTTCCAGATTTCTGTCCCCTCAATTATTGTCTCTTCTGTTCCATCCTCCCAGACTCCCTCTGCTGTGTTTCACTGTATAACTACATGTTGCAATAGGTGTAATGAGGAAGAAAGAAAAAGGCTTTCCTTAAGGAAAATGTGAGAGCTGGATTGACAATTCATAAATTCATGATTGATGTCAAACAAGAGCAGTCAGCTAATTGGATAAAATCCTTGGATGATCACTATCCCCAGGCAGGTACTAATAAATACGTGATGTCAACTGTGTCAGAAAGTCAACTCTTCAGTTCTTTTCTAGAGTTCTGCACAGAAAAATATATATTTTTATATATTTTAATCACTGCTTATTTCTATCTTGGGTTTTCCATAACCATGGAATCATAGAATCCTAGAATAGCTTGGGCTGGAAGGGACTTTTGAGATCATCTAGTTGCAAGCTCATAGTGTGGACAAGGGCACCTTCCACTAGACGAGGTTGGTCAAAGCTTTGGACTTTATATTTAGAATATAAAAGGTTTTATTTAAAAACATCTGAGGCATTGCCTCTATGTCCCCTCTTTTTTGTTTATTTAAGAGGAATTTTAAAGTGCGATATATTTTTTTAATGATTGATTTTTAGGAGAGTATGGAATGTTAAATGTGATGAACACTTTATTAAAAATGTGGTAATTTTTTTGGCGGTGTACATTGGACTATTGTTTGTTTTTATTTTTTGAGCTATACTTAGTGAAGTAAATGTTTGAAAAAACTGATGATAAATATGTTTGGTTGGGTTTTTTTGTATGTAAGGAGGTAAAAATTGTACTTGAAAAGGTGTTTATTAATATATAGATATTTTTTTAATTTCTTAAAAGATGGCTATTTAATTATATTTGTTGGTTATAATTGTAATGGGGGTAATAATTTTGGATTACTGGGGAAGTTGATTTTGTGAAGGGGATTTGATTGAAGTTCTTTAAGTATTTTGTCTTCTGAGAGATTTTGGGTGGTTGAGCTACTGCTACTTCTTGGTTTGTGGTTTGTCTTTTATATTTCACTGTCATGCCTATAAGTTGGTTTTTGGTTATGTCAAAATCTCTATCTTTTAATGTTTTATTTCTAATTTCTGGTTAATTAAGCTGTTTTCTGAATAAGCTCTTAATTTAGAATTTGAGGAGTCTGGTATTTGGAGGAAATAAATTAGGGTTTTTTTTGTTGATATGGTTGAGCTGTATCTCATAAATTTGCTTTTTTTGTCTGTGTTCCTTTGTAAAATTGTAAGCAGTACTTTTTCCGCTATTTTTCCCACTCTGCCTATCTTAAAGACTGAGTCAAAACCCACTCATTCTCTTTCTGGTTAAATCAAGCTATAATGAAATACTTCCTCCAAATGAGTCTTAAAGGAAAAGACAGTAAAGGAAATTTCAGGCATGCATCCTTTAATTTCTAGCTTCCTGATACCTTGCAGTAGATCCAAAGTGACTGCAGCACTGCCCAGAGGGTAAGACCCTTAAATAAAACATCATAATCATTTAAAACTAAAAGTTTTGTGCAGGAAGGGGACAGAAACATATGAAGGATCAATACAATAAAAGATGCAGCACTCAGATCACTTGATTTTTTGAAAAGTATTTCTAAAGGTCTCCACAGCCTTGTTTTGGAATGGTAGATTGCATTGTTGTAAAACACACATGGATGGATGGCTGAAACTGTGGTCTGCATACACTAGGTGAAATGTATCTATTGACTTACAAGCTGGCTGCATGTGTCAAAATGCAATCCAGTATTTTTGTAATAATAGCTAGCAGTCATAGTTGTAAATTATTTATGGAGACTATTCAGTGCAAACAGGTTAGTGCACACATCCTCTTCAGCTTGACTGCCCTGGTTTTAGATCACTCAGACATTCAACTCCTTAGAGATCTGCTCTTATCATTGCAAACCCTAAAAAGGTACCAAAACTGCAGTCATTTCAGCAACTCAAAGCAGCTCAGCCATTTGCTAAAGTTCTACCTCAAGGTTCAGTGAATAAACACCATTCCTGCCCACCTCTTTCACACCCCACCCTGGCCCTGGCGATGTAAGTTAATACCAGACATGAAGAGAAATCGATCTCCAGAGCTGAGGCTCCGGCGTGCCTCGCTGTCTCTGTGCAGAAACATGGAAGAATGTACATAGCAAAGGCCACCGTTGAGCTTAACACAAAGTGACATTTCACTAATGCTGTGTTTCAGAAGACAGTGAAATGACAGCCACCCAAAGAGTACTTATGGTTAGATTTAAATGAGGACAGCACCCTATTACAATGCATTACACTGATTTTCCTATGCATCAGGGTATTCAGCCGCATTAGAATTTTGTCCTCACTGGTCCATTTCAAGCAGCTGCACCTACCTACACAATCAAAAGACTAGGGGTTACAGAATTTTATATTTAAACAACTTGGTGCCAGATGGAACTAATCTGCCCCATACAGAAAAATCCAACGACTTGACTGCTCTGACAGACACAACATGTCAAAATATTTACTGTGTGTTAGTCACTCTCTAGGAAGAGTTTAGCTAGAAAGAAGGTTGTAGTGACTGGTTTTACCACAAAATATTTCTGATAGTTCTGAACTTGAGAGACACTTCAGCTCTGCTCGGCCACTAATTTATAATAGAATAATGTATTATAATAATTTATAATACATTATTCTCAGGAATAATGTATTATTCCTCATGATATTCCTCATATCATCCTCATTCTCAGGAATTTGGATTTTGGCCTTTATCATCCATGACATTAGGCAAAGAGAGGATCCTGTCTAGGTTGCAGAAAGACAAAAAGGGGACATAAAACCTGTACAGAGACAACAGACATCATTTCTCTACAGTCCTTTTGCCTCCTTGCCTGGCTGTTGTGCAGCTTACACCAACACCAATTGCTCCAACATGGGTCCCCTTGGGCCAAGAAGAAAGTTGCTGTCCACATATAAGCAGCTGCTTACAGACTAGCCAAAAGTAACTCCAAGGCATATTCTCAATGAGAAACTTGCCTGGGGCTGAGGAGATTAAGCAACTGAAATCAGCTCTTCCTACTCGCTCACACCTCACACCTCAGAGCTCTTCTTGTCACACAGACAGAGTCTCCAGGGGAGGGTGCAGGGCTGCTAATGCTCACCCTCCCCAGGGAATTTGTCACCAAACCTCACGTAATTTCCAATGTAGATAGGGGAAAAAAGTTCTTTGTCAAAGACATGGAATGCACCCATGAAGGATGGAAGTGTGTCCAATTAAATATGCACAGTGTGGCATGATGACAAGGGTAAACACACTGTGGCAAGTAGCTCTGTCTGCAGGAAGGAGAGTTGTCACAGCACAATGCAGCTTGTGTGGCAGTGCCAGCTAAAATGTGGTTCTAAGTTCCTGTTTCCGGTGGCATGACAATGGTCCTGGGTTTCAAATGGACCCCACAGTGGGAGGTCGAAGCCTATGCATGCCAGAAACTATCACTGCATTCACTCTTTCCTTTTTTATCCTTTTATTTTTTTGAGTCCTAACAATAAAACTAGATCACTGAGAATATCAGGCAGAAATTCTGGCTGGAAATGCAGACAGTTAACTCTGACTTTCCTCTGTATTATAGATTTAATATCAATGAGACAAAACAAAAGACCCAAAAGCAAAGTCAGAAAAAAAAACCCCACAGAAATAGATATATTTAAAAAGTTATACATATTTAAATTTATAATTACCGAAATAGAATTATAAAATTGCCCAGTTAATGAAGGCTGAAAAGTAAACCTAACGCCCTGAATACATGTCGCAGAAGTCTGGGAAGGCTTCCACAAATCAGAAACAATTTCTGGGGCAGATTTCAGGCATAAGTACAGAATCATAGAATAGATAAGGCTGGAAGGGACCACCGTGGGTCACCTGATCCAACCTCCCTGCTCAAGCAGGGTTATCCCAAAGCACATTGCACAGGATTGGGACCAGACAGGTCTTGAATATCTTCAGTGAGGGACACTCCACAACTCCCCTGGGCAGTCTGTTCCAGTGCTTGGTCATCCTCACAATGAAGAAGTTCTTTCTCATATTAAAACTGGAACAAGTAACAAATAATAAAAAATAACAGTGTTTTTCCTCATTCCTGTTCCGGCTTTCATTTCCAAACCAAACAAACTGAATCTGTACTTTCAGTTAAGCATGCAATTCCCTCTGCCCAAGTGTCTGTTTATAGCTCTGTCAGACTCAAAACATCTCAGCCTGAGGAAAAAGCTCAGTGGAGGAGGGTGTGAATTCAGATTATACTGCACAAATCCTTACTGGGAGTATATTCACCCCATGGGTCTCACTGCTAATTTATCTGCAATCCTTCTTTAGAAAATGGAGAGACACCAACATCTTCCGAGGGACATTTATTGCACCTGAGAAAGTAGCAGAAATGAATTTCCTTCTGCAGGCGTCAGAGGGCAATTCTGTCCACATATTATCTGGAATTGCATTTGGAGCTGCCCACATTTCTCTGTCCCTACAGTAGGATATTTCATTGAATAGGATAAACTGGAATTGTTAAAGGCTGAAGTTAGATAAGAACATTTCATCCTGGTGATTGAAGCTGCATGAATAGAAATACTTTATTTCAACAGAGATGGGCCATTTTGTTCCTGTTCCACTTTGGAATTTGCCTCATGTATTTTTATTTTAACGAGAATTCCTTTCCAATTGCAAAATTAAAGGCACTGAAACTGTTTTGAAGATTAGCTTCAGCTTTTTTATGAGATTCCCTAAATATCATTTTGTAGCTTCTTCAGACTACTGTACTTTATTTTTTTTTTATTTTTACAATACACGGTAGTGAAATAGAGTATAACTTTTAAACTGAATTTTGGTGTTTTTAAATACCATTTTCTGCAAAAATAATGGCCAGCTCTTACTCATATCTAACTAAGTAGCAACAAATATAGATGCCCAAATAATTTCCTTACACTGAATATTTAAACTGGCTTTATAAACTCTAGAACATATTTGACATTTCTGAGGCTTGGAAATGTTTAAAAAAAAGGAAAGAGTTCTTCATATGAGATTTTGAACATTAGATAGTTTAAAAGTTTAACTAGTGCTGAGATTATTAGTACTGTCAAAGTGAAAGTATAATATATGCTCACCTAATTGTAATATCCAAAGACCAGTTTAAGAAAAAGAAAGAACATCCCAAAACACAGTCAAAACCATGGAAAACATAGAAAATTTAAGATAACTCAAATGTTATCTCCATACTTTCAGTCTAAGTAACTCAGCCTCTCATGTTCAACAGTATTTTCTGGATATAAAAATGTATGTGTATATATACAAGTGCATCAGTACTCAGGTATGAAGGTCTAGGCTCATATATGATAATTAAATCTTTTGGTTGCTTTCCCTCTTTAGCACAAGGAATTTATATTACATTGAAGCAAGACCTTACAGCAATGCTAATGCAGAAAGCTAAAGAGGTTAATATCCTCAGCAGACAGTATCATTTCATCAATAAGAGAACTATTCAATGGCCCTGTATTGGAGTGAACTCAGCATAATCAATTAGCTTTGTCAAGTAAACAGATCTGTCCCTTTGGCTGCTGTGTAACTTGATATTTCTTCCTGTTCTTAGCGACTCTGTGAATGGGGAAATAAAATACCCTGAAATTATACCAGCCCTGGCTGAGGGAAGAGAGCTATTTAAAAAACTGTTTCACTGAAAGTGTCTGTCATTCTTAATCAGAGGTTTTTGTCTTCCAGCAGAGAAGGGCGGTAGGACAGGCCTCAGCCCAGCATCACAGAACACTTCAACAAAAACAGTATTTTCCCTGTTTAGATGAATTAGATGCAAATCAGTTGGCAATCAAAATAAAATAATGTAGCCTGCACCACTTGACATATCCAACTTGAGTAATTATCTTCACAATTTACCATCCTTTGCTTGCTTTACCATTTTTCTTTCTCTTGTTCTTGTTTTGTTTTTTAAAGAAATGATAATGTAATTACTATAACACTAATTTGAAAGTAATGATTTTTATGCACTTAGCAGGCTCTGAGACACAATCTATGATAGGTCATGAAACAATAGTCTCAGACTGGACTCGTGTAGTTTGCATTACGAAAAAAAGGATGAGAAGGAGAGATCATTACTCTGCATAATTAGCAGGCTTAATTAAAAAATGGCCTGAGATATCAGCTGTAGCATCAGCTCAACAAACCCCCTAGGGCTTGTTCATAGATTCTGCTGCACTCTGATTATACTAGTATGAATCTAGAAATAGCCACTTGGAATCACTGTCTCAGAAGGGCATTTGCTAAGTGCTCATACACTGTTATTAAATCGGTTTGTTTGGCACAGTTTTGTAAAATGATACAGGCTTTTAGACCTTTAGCAATTTGAAAAGAAAGCACGGCCAGCAAGGTGGAGTAATTCACTCTGTCGCCTTTCAGTGTTCTTCCTTTCTATTAAATGAAGGCCTTCAGAAATGTATTTGTCCAAATTTCTCAAGTTCTATACACCTTAATCCATTTGGGTTTGTCAAACAAGCTCAACTATGAAAGCTTGAAAAAATTAAATCACCTCAGGTTTGAATATCTATAGTTCAAATAAAAGTGGACTGCAATTTGAATCTCTTTGTACTCTTTAGATTTGTGATAGTCACATAACACCATATTTAAACTTTGACACCTCTCTTCTGGTTTTAATTTTGCCCATGATGAATGACACGTAATGCTTCCTTCAGAGGTGCAGTAAAACATTTCTTGCACACCACTGACCATTTTTGTGAGACAGGAAACAGTTTTTGTTGAATAAAATGGTGGATTAATAGCAGTTAGAAACATAAGCAGACATGTTAGGGATGCAGGATTTTCCCGAGTCGGTGAATTAAGCATTGGTTGGATCTGGTCAGCACATAATTGTATAAAGTGTAATGTCACGGGGGGACTAGAGCTGCAACCTGATCCAGTGGAAGGGGTCCCCACCCACATCAGGGGGGCTGGAACTAGATGATCTTTATGGTCCCTTCCAGCCCAAACCATTTTATGGTGACTCTATGATCCTGTGATGACGATGATTAAAAGACAAGTCCCCTTTGATACGTACACACTGGCAGTTGAAAAGCAAATTTGGGATCATATCAGAAAGGCAGACAACTAATGTCCCTTTTCAAAGGACTTTTGTAGGCTGATTGTGGGGGAGGCTTTTATGATTATTTCTGTTATTTTTATTTATTTTATAGAGGTTACTACTGTAAGAAGGAAACCAGAGATACTGTTTATTTAACAGTAAAGATAACTTTGAATTGTTTCCTGCAAAATGTCTGGGGCTATGAACAGGCAAGAAATAGGTTCAAATCCCTCAGGCATAGCCCATAACAGTGGACACTGTAACACCCCACAGGAAATGGGAGAACCTCCATCACCCTGGGGCAGGTTGGGCACATCACCACCCCATGAGGCTGCCTGTCAGCCCTGGAGAGAGGGCACTCCCATAACTGCTGCTCTCACGCATCAGGAACCTGCCCTCTCCAGAGACCCATCTAAGTACAAATCCTATTAAGATATTTAGATAATATGGTAAGATGCTTCTTTTTATGCTGAGCCCTTCGAGGTGATTAGACAGGGAAATCCTCGCTATCTATTCGAGAAGGTTTCTGGCATGTTTAACATCTTGGGAACACATTTTTGTGCTTCTTTAGGTTAAAGATATCCTCCTAGGAACTTATCTATCAGAAGAAGGAGGAACTAAGGAGCATATGTGTCTGGGGAAAAGACAAAAGTTTCTATTCCATGGGAGAATATTGAACCAACAAAGTCCTGAAAGGGAAAGAAATATCTCACGTGATATATTCCTTACAGTTGAGTACAATTAGCGTGCTTTCCAGCAGGAATGGCAGAAATTCCCTACTCCTAACTGAAAGGAATGAAGGAAAAGTAAAAAACACCAAGAAAAATGACTGAGGAATAAATCAATATGAGGTGAAAGGTCAACAAGCAGCCTGCTGGTAGTCTGCCAAAGAGTATTTAATACATCCATATGATATTATTCACGCTTTTAAAAAATTGTGTCAGAGACAGAGATCCAGTGATGCAGCATTTCTGTCTTGGTGAGAGAACAGGCTTTGCTGAGAAACGTACACTGATCTAAAAGTAGAGTTTATCCCTAGAGCTTCAACACCCCTTGAGGGTTAGCCATTATTGCAAATGCAATGACAATCTTTCAATACAGACAAATTAGCTATTTTCTAGAGAGCTAATTCAGTTCTTCAAGTTACATTAATTTATCACAGTTTAATTACCGCTAAAATTATACTAATTCGAATTAGAGGTGGCAGTCTTGTAACACATGTTACTGAATACCTCATGTGAATCCTTGAAAAATAACATTTTTTCTCTTAGAACAGGATGTAGTAATTTCCAACTACAAGGACGCACTCCTTTGATAAAGATTTTTAACAGCTCCTAGCTAAAGTGGTTTCTATAGTTTTCTCTCTTCACCCCACCCTTCAGACTTTTTCATAAGCTGTGGTTTAGCCTTTTCTCTGGGATGGAGAGTGTTTCTTGGCATCTTTAAGCTCACATTTAAAACTGCTAAGTTTTCTTTAATTAAATGCTGCTCTAATTACAAGGCAAAGAAATAAAACTAAAAATACTTCAAAAATAATTCAGATATATCTATATTTCCCAAATTGAACTGGATCAGTGTTCGAAATGAAAAAGGTTTGACTTGAAAAAAAAAGTGGATAAGAAAAGCATGGAAACCATCCCTAAAATGCCAGGAGAGTGAACAGCAACATATATGTAAGCTCCATTCAGAAAGATAAAAATAGAGGAGATGAATACACCTCCTGGGTCAGTACAGATACTTTTGATATGAGCCTTTTCATAAGTGGATCAAGTTTCAGTTTTAGAACTACTTGTAATGTGAGGCTTTCCCCACCAGTATTTGTGCTGAAAAGCTGTGGCAGTGTCTTGTTTTAATGTGTGAACTTTCTCTAATTTCCAACTAAGTCCAGTCTGAGCAACTCTCAGTGCACACCTTCTTTAGAAAACACTGCCTCCCTTAGCAGCCCTCTTGATACACCCAGAACAATATTTTTCCCCTTTCATCTTCCTAGTCTTTGTCCATATTTTTTTCCTTTCTTTATTTTCTTGATTGCACTAACAGATCTACTTGCACTTATAACTGGCTGAATTCCTCTTTTTTAAAACTGGGGGAAGCAGAACTGCATTTGATATTTCATTTCTCTCCCAAGTACCTTGTATGGATGACCCAACAGTTCTTTTTCCCTGTGGGGAATATCTCTGCCAAACAGTTGCTTGCCTTTGTCCCAGGGAGAGCCAGCTGGTGACCCGCAGACACTGAGCAATCAGTCAGCAGCACACGGATCTTTATTCTCAGTCTCTCTCATGTGGTGAACTCACAGCTTGTAGTTGAAGTTCTTCTTATCAGCCTCCTCCATGAATCACTCTGTTTTGCTCCATTGAACTGAAGAACTCTGAAACTTAAACGCAATATTTTTAACCCGTGTGTTTCAGGATAGGCATTAAAAAACACATTTAATAAGGAAATTAGTGGGGTCTCTAATGAGCTTATCTGATCTAAAGCCTAATGATTTCTAGGCACTTAGACACTGGCTTTCATAAAGAAAAAAATAACCAACTCTCTTTACTCTTCAAGTTGTAATCTATCTTCAAGTTGTTCTATGTCTAAACTCAAGTACAATGTACGGCCATTTTTTCACCATTTGGAGCATTGCTTGCCTTCTTTATTTCTTCAGATGTCTGCTTTCCAAATTGTAAGAAAAAATCTGCATAAGAAACCTCTAGAAAGTTCCAGAGGCAATCTTCTCTTCATTAAATCTGTCTGAGATGAGCTGACCTGCATACATTCTTAATGTAACAAAATAAGTCGAAAGACTTGGGATTTGAAGAACTAGATTGAGAGGAGAAATGGCTGCAAACAAAGTTATTGAGGAGAAAATGTCTGGTTTTGGTAAAATTTTTTTATTAGGATATCAAATAAATTACAAATATCTTGTGTGATTCATCTCATCTAACTTTAGCCATTTAAAACCTATTGGTGTTATCCTATATGGTTTTCTAGGCTGCTTCTATAACCAACGGAGAGAGGCTACTATGTCCTTCCAGCCTAAAATAGGTGTTTAAGACAGATAGCATTTAATGTTTTATGATTCATTCGGTTTTATGGTTTCATTTTTCCTATCTTTAGATTGTCTAGAAGCTCATCTCTTTCTTCATTGCCTGTAAAAAGAGTGTGTCCAATTAGTACAGACCTTCCTGAGTAACTTGGGGACAGGAAAGATAGACAAGATGAACCTCAATCTTTGATCTAACACGTTATTTGAAATAGGAATGGTAATTAAGGTCTGTGCTGGTGCTTTTGAAAAATCCAACCTTCCCCTTTAATGAAGAAAAATAGCTTGAAATGAAACAAAGAAAAATGAGCTAAAATAGCAGACTATTCAAATGGTCAAGAAAGAGACTTGGAAAATGGTGAGCCATTTTAGAAGGCCAATCTACAAATTTGGCACTCAGAGAATTCAATAAGTGTGAATATACATGCAAAAAATAGAAGTTAACTTGAAAGTCAAAGAAAACTTCCCTTAGTGAGAAAAACCATCAGAGCATTAGTTGAAAATTACAGTTCCGCAGAATCTGGGATGCTCAAAGTGAGAAAATCTAGGATGTTTCTTTTGAGACCAAGTCTGAGAGCTATTTGGTACATCAAGGACAGGTTGCTCTGGGGCAAGTAGTAGCTGCTCCTAGTGAGTCACTGGGAGCTATACAGGCTTGTTTGAAAATGTTTAAGTCACAGGGTCAGATGCTGGTAGGGTACCATTCACCTTGACCCAAATTTAGCCTTCCAGAAGTCATGAGTTTTAGGCAAAACTCTGTCTACTTCCATGAGAGAGGGGAAGAATGAGAGAAAGAGAGAAAGATTCAATTATTTGCAAAAAAAAAAATTTCTACCTATTTAATTTAAATATATGGAGGTCACAAGTGTAAGATTCAAATACAACTGGTTTTGTCTGTGTTGTGAATGAGCGCTTCAGGTTGCTTAAAAGAACTGTCTAAAACCAAAACAGAGACCATAGTCCAGCACAAGGAGGGTGGTGCACCACCACCATCAGAAATCCACAATTAACTGACAGAATCCCATTAAATTTGATAAGCTTCTGAGCCCCTTCAAGCATAGAAACCACACCTCCTGACTCACTGTTTTACGCACCATCCAAGACCACAAGCCACTGAGGAAGTTTGAAACAAATTATCACTTCAGTTTTAGAAATTCCCCAACTGTGATCATAATTTTTTCCTAAATATTATTTTTAGAGTTTATTTTTGCCTGTGCTACTTATTTTGAAAAGTTTTATTAAAGTATAAAATTATTTATTTCAAACAGAACAACCTTTCTGATAATAGCAATAACAGTGCAGCATCCACAAATACAATGGAGATGCCTATAGTAATGTTAGTGTCTGATTTCAGCTACATTAAAGATGTTGGCAAGCTTCTAAATAAAAAGGGGAAAAAAAAGATTCATTAAGATTTTACAGCTGGACTCTTCTCTGGCTTGCATCTCAAAGTCTAGCCACACCTGTGAATAAAAAAAGAAAAATTTTGTTTCATAGGATGAGCCATCACCTCTGCATCGTGCAGCCAGTTTATTCTGATGCTCCTGATGTTGCTGCAGTTTCATCAATCTCCAGTGCCTCTGCACAGTATCAAGTTAGCAGAAGATGTGTCAAGGGGCACACCCCAGAGCTCTGTGTGCCACAATTAGGAAAATCTATTGCACTTTACAAAAATAGAGCCACTGCTGCACAAGGTCACCATACATTATAACAGCAACTTTGTGCCACTGGAATTTTAATCTTCCTCAAAAATACTTGGGTGGAAATCAGTAACTTGTATTCCATTACTAGCATGGACAATGTAAAGATACTAAATTAACTGCATTTACAAGAATGGTCTTTTTGTTAGCTATGACATGTTCATGCATTAAAATCTTGAAGCATAAATTAATGCAGAACATAATTTTTTGTTGCTAACATACATCCTGTGGAAATGCTGAAGAATCAAATTCTCAAGTACCCATAAATGGGTATGAGAAACTTCATTTCAAGGTCTCTTTCTGACTAGTTTTCTGTTTCCTGTTAAAACAAGTGGCATTTTTTTCCTCTTCAGAAAACCAGGATTTGCAATACTAAATTACTCCACAGGTGTATTATATCCTGTAGTCTTCCCACACTGATGTTGTCACAAGAAACAGAGATTTCCATAACAGGCACTAAGTTCATTGCACAATGCTGGTTAACTTAAATCTTTGTGGTTCCCTCAGACAAAATTTGTCTTTTAACACGAGTAAGAAGCACTATTTATTTTGAAGACTTCTTGCCTCGTTCTCTCCATTTGGTCTGTTTTATGATTACAATAGTCATTTGTTACCCTATCATGCTGAGAACTCATGTGACAAGCCTTACATACCTGGCTTATGGTACCTCACTGATCTGTTACACAACACCAGAAGTGTCTTTCCTATGTGTAATTATTGCCTCGTTCCTTTCCTCAGTGGAAAAGATTTTGCAAATTATTTACATACATATGTGTATCTATTATTTATACTTGTATATTTTTAGATTCATAGATTTTTAACTACACAAGGGACTGTTATAATCATCTATTGTGACCTCTTGCACAACACAGTGATTCCTTCAGGAAAACCAGCAAGCTAAGCTGTAGCTTATTTTTTAGCAAGACATCTTATTTTGAAGACTGCATACAGAGATATGTCACATTCCTAGGTAAATATGCTATACTGTGTATTTTAGAAAGAAACTTTTTTTAATTGTATTTGAAACTGAGAGCTGAAAATAGAAACTGCTAGACTTCAACATAGAAGTTTGCAGACAATCCCAGTGTGCCAAGCATTGCAATAGAAATTTCTTGCTGTGGTTCAAGTGTGAAACTGGCAGTCAGCATTAAAAACTTTGCAAATGAGAAACAAAAGCATGAATATAAACATTACTGTTCAGAAGGGCAAGCATACCATGTGGCAGGCAGGACTTGCTCAGGATATTAGAGAAGGCTCTATATCTCTGAGGTTTGCATTATTATAGCTGGCACCAGTGCCTACTTCTTCAAAGCACAGAATTTTCTAACCATTTGAACTGTTCAAATACATTTTAAACCATAAAAAATCCACAGCATGTTGTGAAAATCATACACTCTGCACATATGGAGTCCAATCTCATGGCCAGACTGAGTTCGGAGTTTGCAGTGTGAACATTGCAAAGTGACTTTTTCTATTTGTGGATACAGATATTCCATCAACTGAAAATATCTCAATTGAAGGACCTTAAAATATTAAAATTGTCTAGTCTTTTCATATGCCATTTTAGCCTGGTTTCCTTCATCAAGTTCTGTGGCATCCTTGAACTTCAAGATGCAGCTGAGGAGAGGAAGTCTTTGTATGAACAGGCACTTCTGCAGACTGTCATACTTTCACAAAGTGAGAGAGAATAGCCTAATCCTTGCTGTTGGCTTAGTCTGAATTGTTCTTGTGACAATACTTCACTTTTCTCAAACACATGAGCTCTAAGGAGATAAAAAGCTAGCTATGGCAAGTTGCTGTAAGCCATAGGGTGCAACTGCTTTCAAAAATGACAGTGATGAGCACAGGCCTTTGACTTTACATACTGGATTTTGATGCTCTGCAGAAGTTCAACTGAATAAGCTCTGAAATGTCTGGCAGAGAAGTCATTGTAAAGGAATTATCCCTTGCAAAAGAACTAAGATCGATCTTTCTAACCACAATTTTCTAAAATTACTACTTTTTTTTTAAGCCAAGTAGAAATGTCAGATAAGTGCAACATGCACCTCCACTGCAGGACTTCTGAAATTCCACTCTACAAATATTTTGATTGAAAAAAAAAAAAAAAAAAAAAAGCATCCACAACTGTGGAGAATAAGAAAAATGTCTTCATTTTAAAAGAAATTTATGCTCTGCTAGATTTTCTTCTCCAACTGAAACCCAACTGCAGGAACCTAAAAAATTCCATATCAACCAGTGCTATCCTAAAGTTGAAAACAAAAGCAAAAGAAGGACACATTTTGATTCTGAGGACAATAATAATTAATCTTAGCAATAAAAATAACAGCAGACTATTATGCTGTGAAGAGCATATCCTACAGCTATATTAACTCCATGGTTACTTGAAAGGTAAATAAAAGGTAGAATGGCCTTGATGGGAGAGATGATTCTGGATATATAGATTTCTTTTCTTCTAAAAGTAAAGAGAAAATCTTATGACAGTCAAATGTGCATTTAAGCTGGAAACTCCAAGTTAAATCTAGATACTTGGGATTTTGAATCTGAATTGCTAATAGGGAGAGAGGAAAGCTGTTTAAACTATTTTTATTAAGTGAATTAAACCAATATGTCACAGAGACTACACAGACTGCAAGACTCTACTGAGAAAATGCTATGCCTATGCAGGAAATTTCAAGAACTGTAACAAACATTGAAAAATCTTCATGTTCTCACTATGCCCCAAACATTTGAAATTCACCTGAGCATGTTCTGTGCCTAAGACCCTACTTCTGCTTTAAGACCTTTTAAATACAGGAAAATAAAAAATAAACACAATCACACACAATCTGATTAGAAGATCTTCCCTGTCAAATCTTCCCAAGTCCAGTATTCCCGTGTAACAAAGTTTCCTCCAAAAAACAATTAACCTAAGTGGCAGCCACAACGTTTTTAAGTCTTCTGTTCTAGTACACTAAATCCCATATTTTAAAATCCCGAATATAAATTCTGGTAATAGTTAAAAAAAAAATGCAACTAAATTTCAAACAGCGCATTAAAAACAATCTTACTTTAACAAAATGCAAAAGCCATTTACTGCATGAATAGCTGTAGGGGGATAGAATATAAGTAAATAGAGGTAGCATAGAATGTAATCTTACCCACTAAAGAGTTGCACCTGAGCCAATTATCAAGGATTAGGAGCAGGCCTGATTTTGACAGGCTGCAGCTGTAGCCAATAAGAGTGCTATAAAAGAGTGGATTGGGTGGCTGTGGGGGAACTGGAGTCAGTTGGCTGCTGTGAGGCTAAGGAAGAGTCAGTGCCTGGAGGAGCTGCCTGGGAGAAACATCAAGGAGGTACAGAACTCCAGTAATATGGAACCCTTGCAATGTAATGACAATAGAACCTTTGTAATATTATGACAACAAATAGCACGTATTTAATGAAAGTACAGTTAAATAGAGAACTTGAAAGTGCACCAAAGATCATGGAACAAAACCGGGGTTTCTTTTGGTGCAACTGGCTTCCTCCTCCTAAACGTTAATGAAGATTTTCTCCCTGGTGTGCCACTAACATCTGCAGAGTGACATACCCCCGACTTCAAAGAGGAGTGAGAGTAAAAAGCAAAATTGGTATTTGACAGAAGATTTCTAATTGAATAGTTGAATTTACACTAAATTTTAGGAGAATGATTGTTAGACTATTTTATCAGACTAGCTACCTTGTCTTAATAATATCTGTGGAATTTTCACCATGCTAGCCTTGACTTAAAAGCAGTGCTGAAAAGGAACTGGGTTGTATTCCAGTGGTTATTCTAGTGAAGTTATTCTAGTGTAAACAGCCCTAAATCTGCCCTCTTGTTAAGGTCAGGCTTGTGATCCTAGCCAGCAGAGTGGTGTAAATTCTTTCAAGGAATCATTTATGTGATTATTAAATGGGCTAGCAAGGCGGCTGAACTGTCTGCCACTGGCTACAGAGGGACCTGTGCTGTGAAGATGGTGCAAGATTTTTGAGTTCTCCCCAGCACTGAGAGCACCAGTGCTGGCCCCACTGTGGTGAGTTTCCCTGATCTATTGAGCACACCCATATGTAAGCTGCAGAGAAGAAACAGGCTTTCAAAAGAGCAAGAATCTTTCATGTTTTTACACGATGACAGCAAAAACCATAAGGCTGCAAACTGAAGGACAAAATATTGCTGTTAAGCTCTCACTGGATTGCTAAAAGCTATTAAGAAAATGGAAGCTATTAACATCATGCCAAAAAATGGTTCAATAAAGTGGCCTAATGTGAAATTGAGATACTTAGTATTACTCTAACATGATCATACAACTAATGAACTGCAAACTCTTCAGCAGAAGATGATGTCTCCCACCCATGTGCACAACTATACCCTCAAAATGCACATAGTTGGGTTTACATGCAGATTTTCTGTAGATGCACCCTGTGGGTTGTACACCTACATTGTAAAAGTCCCAATCCTATACACCTTTTTCAGGGGAAAGTCCTTTGAAGTCCAGTTATCAGTAAGGATCAGTAACTAGAAAACTCTTAAAATCTTCAACCCATCAACTCTCAGTAAATATCTGCCTAATGCACACTGTCTTTTACTAGACAGGGAACAACTAGCTTTGAAATCTCAAATTAAGGTCCCATAAGCTCTTTTTAAAGTATTCTTCATTGTACTATATTGGCCCAAGCACATTGTGTGTGAAGTGAGCAAAATATATTTCAATTTATGTGGTTTATATATTCAATATAATATGATAAGAATATATATAGTATTTTTCTTTTAATATCACCTACAAATATAATATTTTATACATCTGTGAAAATTATAGCAACAAAACATTTTAAAATTTAATCTCTAAAAGAACTTCAGTTGGTTACCAAAATGTAGTTTTGAACCTGGAGGTTTTCTGCAAATCATTAAATTGCTGTCTAGCAACAACCATGAGAAGCACCATAAATCATCAGATTTTCAGAGAGCTTCATAACATGTTCTCAGTGTTATAAGTGTATTGGTGCAATCAGCCTCACATGGCTGAAAGCAATAGCAGTTTTCACCAGTGGTCTCCCTTGTCAGGTTCCAGTCTATGACTCTGTGTGCCTTTTACAACCAGAGTATTCAGACAAGGAGACATGGAGGCAAAAATAGAGAGACCCATGGTCAAGAAATCCAGCTGAAATTATTCTTCTGTGGGTTCCAGGCTTTTAAATTTTGCCCTTTTATTCTAAGAAGTGCCAGTATAAAACACATTATGTCCTCTCTATTTTTCTGTGAAAGAAAAGTCCACAGCATAAGAGGAAGACTTGTAGAATGTACTGACCTGAGATGCAACAACTGAGAAATTAGAAGTTCTGATTTCAATTTTTGCATGCTCTTCCTGGCCTAAAACATCTGAACTTTTCAATGTGAAACAATTCTAACCTCAAAATAGTATGTATAATTCTAGTTGAACTATCTTTTGCTAATTATTTATTTTAGTCTCTCCAAGGTAGAAAGGAATTAGAGTGCTTTGATGAGAAATAATGGTCAAATATATTGATCTGTACTGCAAGATCTGCAAGTGAGCCCAAAATGAAATTATCACAATTTAAAGTCATATAAAGTAAGTATTGACTGTCTGAAAACTAATTCAAATGTGTCCTAACCCAGAACAATGACTGCTAGGAGCACTGGAACTGGGCCAATTGACAAATGGTTTGGATGAATCCTATTATTAGACAATTATTCAACAGAAATAGAATGGAACCATCAGGTTAATTCTGATGACCAGACACTGTTTTAACAGAACGAGGTACACTGTTACTTCTTTTGCAATAAGGTGATGTTCCTTGAGGTCATAAATGTGCCTTCATATGCTTGGTGTGTTTCATATGCCCATGTATGTATGTAAAAATATGCTTACATGTGTACTTTGTTGGCGGACAAATGGATTGGCAGCTATACACTCAAATAGTACACATGCAGTGCATTTAATCAGAGCTGTGAACAATGTACAGCCAAAGCAGATTGATTAAGAGGATTTTTACAGGTTCACCGGAAGCCCTCAATAGCCCTTGACTATAATCAAAGCTTTCAATACAATAGCAGGAATTGAGTAGGAATCGAGCTGGCACCAGAGAGCCTAACTCTGCACATCAATACTTAAAAATAAAAGTTGTTGTGTGAAAAGGAGTGCTAAGCTGGACAAGTGCCAGCTGTTGAAAGCCTCCATTTAAGGCTGAGTCTAAGGACTGCCAGTGTTTCTGAAGGAAATCTGGAAGAGCAGAGGATGGATCTGAAAAAGCAGCACCTACCCAATGTGGGTGAGGCTCAGACTGGCACTCTGGCACCTGTACTCCACCTGTGTCAGCCTGGGCTTAATTTTCCTGCTCCCCATTAAGCCATCTAAGGAGGATACTTCCTTTTCTCACAAGATGTTGGATACCTGCATGTGAAAATACAAGAGAACGCATCAACATGTTTTCAGAGCTGTGCTAAGGAATTACAATAATTCTTAATACCTGACCTGCCCTGATAAATGCTGAGGCCCTGATCCTGTAAAGAGTGGTATGAGTGCTCAAATTTACATGCTGTAATTAAACCCAAGGAGACTACTTTAAAAGCCTAGAGTTAAACAAGGAAAAGTTTGTAATGTGAAGTCTTAGCTTTCATTAGAGCTGCAGATATAATTGGGAAAAACAGGCAGACTTTCTTGCGTACAAGCCCTGTTTCATGTCTTCAGGACCTGGCAAATAGCCAGGTCTTTGCAGGATTGAAGCCCAAGTGTTATTAGCAGTGTTTCACTAGGTATAAATGCTCTTGTAAAAGGAGCTTAATAAAAACTTTGCATTTCTTTGCTTAGAATCCTTCACAAAACAACCAAAAATTACAGCTTATTCTCTATCTGAATTCTTGGATCAGTAAGAACAATATGAAAATATTGTAAAGAGTCAGTTTGGTCATTGGTTGCAGGATGTTTTGTTTTGTTAAAAAAATACTTAAAAGTAAACTGAGCCAGAGCACGTGGGAGAAATTGACTCTGCAATCCAGCATTTACAGAACTCAGGTGGGTTATGGAAGACCAGCATTGAAGCCTCTGGTTCAGCAAACCATTCATTTTATAAAGCAACATCAAGGAAATTAGTGAGTCCTACTTTAGAGGAGCCAAAATCCTGATGATGAGGATTCCTTGGGATGTGGAATTCATATCCCTTTTACAAAGTTGGGAGGCCCTTTGACTACTTCTGAACCATTCTAAACCATGCACCTGTGGGCATTTCTGCCTACAGAAATAGCTCATTCCTTTTCAAAATTATCAGACCATTAAAAACAGATATCTGCCACCTTTCAAAATCTCTTTTAAAAACTATGAGAGCTGTTAACTTTTGGAGTGAATTCAGGACTTTCTAGTTTTTGCTTCTTCTTAGTTCTTTCTTCTTAGTTTTTTTCCAATTAATTCTATCTCTAGTAAATTCAAATCTGTCTCTGCCTTTAAACACATGATCACTGCTGTCTCCCACCTTGAAAGGGAGCCGTGAATATGAACAAATACCAGCTTCAAAGGTTTGACACAGAGCTGGGTAAAGTTATTACATTATTTTCATCAGCTTCATTGAGCGTTGGGTTGCCCCCACAGGTGTCAAAGATGCTGAAAGCCATGAGATAGGGTCTATTTCTCAAAATATGAGGATGGAGATGGGAATACCTGTGACCAAGTCCAATATAATGGTCCTGAAAACATCTCCAGATTCAATGGGGATTAACTCTAGATAGGTATGAACCAGTATGCTCCACCTCCACACAGCAGTCAAATTTTGATAAATGCTCAAAGAGAACCTCCAGTTTCACCCAAAAGTATTACATTTCACGTTATCTCTTTGTTTCAACAGTGTAGTGTTTGGCTTTCTGAGCTGCAAGTGCCCATGGCAGGGTCATTTCCAGCCGCCCATCCACCAGCACCCCCAAGCTCTTCACTGCAGGGCAGTTCTCAGCCTGTGTTAATACTGGTATGGCCCTGACTCAGGTACAGCACCTTAATATCTTCAAATGCTTCGCCTTTATCTCATTTACAAATTGAGCCTGGTTAATCACAACAGACAATGAGAGACAGAGGGAAGAGATTTCTTTCCCTATGAAGGTAAACCATTAATTTCCTTAGAAGCAATTTGTCAGCCCTTGATCGCTTACTGGAAAGCACTGATTCAATTAGCCATAAAGACTTTTTCAAGGAAAACAGATTTTGTTCAATGAGAACAGAACCTAGAAAAGGATGCAAATATTGAAATTTGGCACAGTATTTGTACAGGGATATCTTGTAATCAGGTACTATTAAGGCTTTGCTAGCCAGTCTGTAAATGTAAATGTTACATTTGTTTTTTGTTTGTTTAGGTTTTTGTAGTTATCATGCTTTTGTATTATACTAATATACTTTGATGATACACACTGAAAACTTCATTTTTAAAATAACAATAAAGGATAAACTACAGGTATACAAGAAATCTGCAAAGTATGGGAAGAGGCAATAAAATCCCTAACTGCCTAAAGTAGCAACACCTACTAAACAAGAAGTTTGTGTGGTTGAGCTGCCAAGGACTAATTCAATTAACCTGTCATTGAGATTGCCTCCTGTCAGCTACCTCTGGCAAATCAATGGATAAATCCATCAAATAGATAGTAAGGTAACTACTGTTCTTGGATTGTTCAGTAAATGCAGCGAAGTGAAAACTGACCCAGAAGAGAAGTCACTATGACAAATATAGCATGTAAATGGTGTTGGTAGCTGGTCAAAGGGGCATACAAATAATATAACTTCTGTCAATTTGGCAATAAGTGTAAACCAAAAAAGTAAACAATATCTGAGTACTTTACCAAATGGTGAGATCAAGTTACAGCCCTGGCATAACCTGGAATAGTTTCCACTGAAATTAATAATTATTCCTCTTTTATTTGAATGTAAAGTTTCAGAAAAGATCAGGAAGCCATGTCCAGCAAAGGTTGTTCCTATGTTTGCTGCTACTATCCATCAATGCTGACAAACCTTACACATTGACCCATAAAATAGTTTGGGTTTTCTTCCAAACATAAGAGAAAAATGAGAAAGTCCTGAAATCCTGCCACGTAGGTCTGACTTCCTCCTGTGATTAAGTTTCACTTCATCTAAATTTGTCCTTCCCCAAAAAGGTCTGGTGTCTTCAACTGATATCACTACAGCCACTTCAGACAACTGTAACTAGAGTGCAATGTTAATTCTCTCTAGCATCAGAAGGAATGCTTATTGCAGAGGTGAGTGTGTGATACAAACAGATTTTTTTCTCTGCTTGACTGAAAAATAATTTGTTTTATTTCTTTGTAGTCCTTTCAGCAATGCAACTTATTTACTTAAATTATTAGTCCAATTCTCTTAAGTGAGAGTTGGCTCAAAATTCTTACAGTGAGAGCTGATCAAGAAACAATAAAATATATGTAAATAATGTGTTTGTTAAGAAGCACAAGCAATTGCTGAATTTAGTTATTTCAGTAGTAGCTGAATTTAAAAATATATTCACAAATAGTTCATTTAAGAGAAAGTGTTTATCAGCTACATTTTTTACAACAAATATTTTATTGTCTATAGGGAATAACCTTTCCCTTGCTTTGGAAATGGGTTACATTGTGTTGTTTATATGAGTAAAAAGATCTAA
Organism: Molothrus aeneus; assembly: GCF_037042795.1. Lineage (NCBI taxonomy): Eukaryota > Metazoa > Chordata > Aves > Passeriformes > Icteridae > Molothrus > Molothrus aeneus. Next base: position 68,862,210 of record NC_089647.1, on the reverse strand, counting down.
GTGTTTTAATAATAGTTAGGATGAGACTAGTAAAAAAAGTAGAGGGAATCCTAAAAAGTAAGTGTTTATGTCCTACTTTTTAAATTATTTTTTTAGCTATACTTTGGAATTCAGGACATTGAAACACTAAAAGCATTTCCAAACACCTGAAAATCTGAGAATCCTCTTTTTATGATAACTCAAGTACAACCAGCACCTGTTCTTTACCTCCTAAACACTAAACGTTGTGAAATTAACACTAAACGTTGATGTTTAGGTAGAACAATAGAACAGTTTGAGTTGGAAGGAACCTTAGAGGTCATGTAGTACACTCTCTGCCATGGAAAAAGACACCTTTCAACCTCAGTCTTAGGCTGAGCTGCTCAATGCTCCATCCCACCTGGTCTTGAACACTGCCAGGAACGGGGCCTCTACAACTCCTCTGGGAAACCTGTGCCAGTGCCTCACTACCCTCATTGTAAAACATTTCCTTCTTATATCTAGTCTAAATCTCTCCTCTTTCAGTTTAAAAACATTACTCCTTATTCTGGCACTACAGGTCCTATTAAGACTGTCACTGGCTTTCTCATAGGCCCCCTTCAGTTACTGAAAAGCTGCTGTTAGATCTTGCCAGAGCTTTCTCTTCTCCAGGCTGAACAACCCCAACTCCCTCAGCCTGTCTTCCTAGGAGATGTGCTCCTTTCCTCTGATCATTTTGGTGTCTCTTCTCTGGACTCACTCCAACAGGTCCGTGTCCTGCCTGTGCTGGGACCCCAGAGCTGATGCAGCCCTGCAGGTGGGGTCAGAGCAGAGCAGAGGGGCAGAGTCCCCTCCCTGGCCCTGCTGCCCACGCTGCTTTGGATGCAGCCCAGGGCATGTTTGATTTCTGGGCTGTGAGTGCCCACGGCTGGGTCATGCCCAGCCTCTCAGCCACCAGCACCCCCAAGCCTTTCTCAGCAGGCCTGGACACAAGCCCATCACAGAAGGCCACTAAGATGGTCAGGCAGGACTTGTCCTTGGTGAAGCTGTGCTGACTGCCCTGAATCGCCTCCATGTCCTCCATGTGCCTTAGCAGAACTTTAGGAGCAGCTGTTCCATTATCTTTCCAGGCACAGAGGTGAAGCTGACAGGTCCTCCTTTCTATCCTTTTTAAAAATGGGTGCAAATTCCCCTTTTTTTAGTCATCAGGAACATCACCTAACTACCATAGGTTTTACCTGACTGTCATGACTTTTCAGACACCATGGACACCAGCTTGGCAACTACATCAGCCAATTTCCTCAGGACTTTGGGAGGCACTTCATTGCGTTTCACAGACTTACATATATTCAGGTTCCTTGGGTGATCATGAACCTGATCTTTATGTACAGTGGGAGGGACTCTTTTTCCCCAGTCCCTGCCTTGCAGTCCATCCACCCAAAAAGTATGGAAACAGAGGTTGCCATTGAAGACTGAGGCATAAAAATGTTTTTGAGCAGCTCAGCCTTCTCCTTGTCCATTATTACCAATTTTCCAGCCTTGCTCATGAGGGAGGGAGGTAGGCTTTCTCTGACATTCCTTTTCTGCCTGACACACCTAATCATTCTCTCTGTGCCTTGCCAAGTTCAGCTCCAGCTGTGCTTTGGCCTTCTTGACCTCATCTCTACACAACCAGGCAGCATTCCTGCACTCTTCCAAGGATGCCTGCTCCTCTTCCATTGCCTGTGCATTTCCTTCTTTTGTCTTAGTTTGACAGCAGGTCTCAACTCAGCCATGCTGGTCTCTTGCCTCTCTTTTCTGTTTTCCTACATCTGGGGATCAAGAGCTCCTGCACTCCCTGGAAATGATTCTTAAAGATCTACCAGCTCTGTTCTTCTCCCTTGTCCCTGAGGGCCATTTCTCAGGAGGACCTACTGACTAATTCCTTGAACAACTGCAAGTTTGTGCAGGATGTTGTGTCTTCATCACCACCCACAAGGAAGATGGTAATTTAGGACAACAATCTGAGAGCTGTACCAGGCTAGGAAGTCTCCTGGTGACATTTCCTAGAATCCTAGCTGTATGCTACCAAACATCACCTGCTTATTCAAGTGTTTTATCAATTTAACAATTGAAGTTGAAGCATCTCAGGAGACCTAGTGCTGAAATTTTTGCCTGAATAACGTCCTCTGTCTGAAAGAAAAGCACTCAGTTGTCGCAAAAGGAGTGTTCTATTAGTTTTCAGGGAGGCTTTTCGCTGGCAGTATTTAGAAAAAGTAGATCAACATTTGCTCTAATTATATTTAGCATAACAGCCTTATTTAAAATGTAAATCGTTATAGTTTTTCTTTAATGTTACTTGTAATAAATCTACACTGCATTAATTCCCCAAGTAAGGGTGCATTATTTAGTGCAAAAATTAAGAAGAAAAAAAAGGTCTTTAAAAAATGTATACTCTTTACAAATAATGGTAAATACAGGTACAGAGCAAATTTACAAAACGGGAAGGGGTTTTTCCGGCTTGGTAGAAGGGAGTATTTTTATTTTGGTGACTTCAAAATTTCTTGAAATTTTTTTACTTGTTTTCCTTCTTTTAAAAAAAAAGACATCAAAGACCTAAGAGCAGACAGAGTTTGATATGTCATGTAACATTTCCTCTGCTTTGGCTTTTAGCAGGTGTCATTGATAGTGAATTCAGTATATTTAATTATATGCAATGCTCTCCTCCTTAGGTAATTGCAGAGGGGATGCATGGTTTTAAGCATTTCTTAAGGCAAATCTCCATAAAAGTGGAGCCATAGAAAAAATATTTTGACTGCTTCCTCAAAACCTTGAGAAAGAGCATCACTAAGGAACAAAACCTGTCATTAACAAAAATATGCCCTATTCTCTTGTTTCAGGACAGCACTTACCATTTTTTTTAAGTTTAGCAAAACAGGCATTTTACTATAGTGCACTGTGCTTATTATAATCCTTATATGGAAGGGTTTTGCAAATTTGTGAGACTGCAGATCCCCTTGAGAACTCTGCCCTGTTATCAATGGGGTAAACTTATTTTAAGATTACCAGTGGGATCCCTTCTGCAAGGAGGAAGCTGCCTATGTTAGACCAACCTTCATTTTATAGAGCCCATGGAACTCAGGTTCACAACTCCTTCAGATTTCACATGCAGCATTCCACGCAGTTCCAATGTTTCTCTCGCCTCACTTCATAACTCATCAAGACAGGTTATCCACACAATTCATCAGGAAGTTTTTCCTGACAATGTGAAGAAGCAGGGAATGGAGTTCAGCAGGTGTTCACACAATCCTGGGGATGACTTCCTATCCCATGTGTGACCTTCTTTTTCTCATACACTTACTGACACAGTGCCTCTCAAGGAAGTAGAGAGGTGAAGTAGAATATTAAAATATCATTTGGATTAGACTAAAATGACAATATTATGAAGTACCCTTTTAACACCTATAATGTGGAAAAATCATAGAGTTTGTGATACATATCTCCTATCACTTACAGATACCATAAAAGCAGTACAAGTATATCAGATTTAGGTGTGAAACATTTTTCTATCAGGCATAGTATTGGACAGAATGAGACAAAAAATGTCTGGTTTTGTGTGTGTATTAGAATATACAAACTACATGTATGAAAATAGGAGAAAAATCAGACTGTCCCTCCTTTTCATTTTACCTTTTTCATTTTAGTTCCAGATTTCTTTCAACTCATAAGGAATGAGCAAACTCCATCCATGTGCATTGAAAAAAAAAAAGAAAAAAAGAAAGAAGAAAAACTAATCTCTCCCCATGAGTTATCCTACTTACAACAATCTACCAAAAGCACAAGGGTCATTTACTCTCCTTCCCCATCAGACTTACGGGTGAAGAAAAACTGACACAGCCACACCAGCTGCATATCCCTTACACTAACTGCCCTCCATTGACTTGGAAATGTATCTGTCACAACAACACAATCTTCATTTATTATTATGTTTGCTTATGCTTTTTATATTTAATCTGATTTTTTTCATGCTTCTCCCTTGTTGTTTCCTCATCTCTATGCATATATTCAATGCTATGGTTCAATCAGTCTGAAAGCAAAAAGCACTGTAAATATTTTATTTCAGATATTTCACATAAGTTTGCGCATGTTCAGGTTGAGTTGCTACCAAAACACAAACCACACTTTTGACATAAAAATGTTTTGCTGACTAGTGACATTTGATTCATAGTTTGTTTTTTAATTCCTATTGTGCTCATTTATGAATGTTTACATCTTCCTGTAATGAACACTGTCCCTCCATTTCTGGGAATGAAAGCAGGATAACTTGAAGTAAAATAGTGTCACAGATTTCTAAGTCCAGTGTTTCTTTCCAAAGAAAAGGGGCCTTCTTAGATGTGAGGAGAGATACAGTCTACACATGAATTAATAGAATCTGCTTGTTTTCTCATTTCACACATGCAAAGCCAAGAGGATTTTTAGCTTCAAACAGTCACAAAGACCTGGAAGAAGTGGTATTTCCTTGGCCAAGCCTGTGACCAGAAAGAGATGACAGGAATGTTTTGCAGAAAAGAAAATAAAGAAACAAGGCAACACATTTCATTTTAAAATGCTTTTTCCCAACACTATGCTGCCTGAAATGCTAGAAGGTCTTTGTGATACTAGCTGGAACTGCTGTGAGGTAATTATATGTAGTTACATAAAGCAGCCTAATGCTAGGCCAGCAAATTGTCTAAAAGAAGGGAGTGTATTCCTTGTTAAATGTTTTGTCATGATGACCATGCCCTTTATTTATCTCTAACACAACATGCTTATTCTGCCCCATCCACTGTTTTCACCCTGCAAATTTATGAGGCTCTATTAATCTTCTGCCCTGCTGACTCTCTCTGTTGCAAAGTGTCAGCAGACTTTTGTACCTTGCTAATGTACAAAGTGCTTCTTATGAGTAATATCAGCATTTTGCCTTTTAATTGCACATATAATTTTTAGGTCTTACAGCTAATAAGGGAATTGAGACTACGGTTCATCATTGTCTCGAATGGTACTCCAGGGGAGCAGGGACTGTAGAAGCTCAGAGAAGAATATACTTGTCCTCGTTCCAAGCAATAGTTTCTCTCATTACAGCAGCTCCATTCACACCAGCACAGTTACAGGTTTGCCAGCACTTCTATTACAAGCCCAGCTTCTTGGGGTTTCCAAATTTTTGTAAAAATTTATAAAACATAAAATACATTCTATCAGCTTAGGGTTTTTTTCATCATGACAATGTTTTCTTTTTTCCAATGAATTTTTTTTTGCTGTTGTTACTGTTATTATTGCTATTGTTATTGTTATTATTGGTGGTATTGGTATTATTATTATTATTATTATTATTATTATTATTATTATTATTATTATTACTATAAATTTCTATATAAGCTTATTTTAATGTTTTAAATACCTCTTTATTTGCTGAGGAGAATATGGTTTTTTGCAGTCCTGCTGAAAACTAACATTCCCCCTATTTGAATTAAGTCATAAGTTTGTTCATAGTTGGTTTTGTCTTTTCTATCCAAAGACAAATTAGAAAAATGATAATGTGGTGCGAATTTGGAACAATGAACAGTAATTTTATATTAACAACCTTTAACAAGGAGTTTTCCCCTCATCTTGAAATTCACATTACTGAGGAGTGTTCCTGTTGTTCAGACAATTAAGGGGAAAAATACAAGTTTTTCTTCTTTTCAGATGGAAGTCAAACATAGACAAGACCTCATGGATCATATACTGGAGGGTTTGAAGAATATGTGCCAAGTTTTGCAATTAAATGTACTCTCATAAGTACACAAAGCAATAAACAGTAAACAGACTCACTCTTGGAATATTATTCCATGGGAGCTGCTTGTAAGCAAATGGCAGTCTGTCCTTAACTACTGGGCATTACTTTTTTGTGGAAAAGTCCACATAAGAATGAGAGGTCTGAGATTTTTTTCAGACTCTGCTAGGAATGGTGCAAATAGGTGTATTCCCCCTATGGATAAACAGCGCTGGAAAAATGGTAACAACAGATGAGAAGAATGCTCTGGTACTCATCCAAAATTTTGCCTCAGTCTTCAATAGCAACTTCTCTTGCCACTTCTTTAGTAGATGACCAGCAGGATGGGAAGGGGGGAAGCAAATTCAGTGTACGTAAAGGTCAGGTTCATGACCACCTGAGGAATCTGCATGTACATAAGTCTACAGGATCCAATGAGATGCATCCCAGTGTCCTGAAGAAATTGGCCCATGTAATTGCCAAGACCTGATGCCTGAAAAGTCATGGCAGTCAGGTGAAGTTCCTGATGACTGGAAAAAGGGGAAACATTGTACCTGTCTTTAAAAAGGTAGAAAGGAGGACTCTAAGAACCACTGACTTGTAAGCCTCACCTCTGTGCCTGGGAAGATCATGAAACATCTCCTCCTAAAGTGAGAACAGAAAGAGGATTTGAGACAACCAGCAAGGCTGCACCATGGTCAAGTCCCACCTGACCAACTTATTGGCCTTCTGTGATGGAGTGACTCCATCAGTGGACAAGGGAAGGGCTACAGGACTTCTGAAATGTCTTTCACACAGGCCCCCACAAAACCATTCTCTTCAATTTGGAGACATGGGTTCAATGGGGGGACTGTTAAGTGAATAAGGAATTGGTTGGATAGTCAGATCCAGGGGGTGGTGTCAATGGCTCAGAGCCCCAGTGGGCATCAGTGACAAGTGATGTCCCTCAAGGTTCCATCCTGGGACCAGTGCTATTTGATATCTTCATTATTGACATAGGTGAAGGGATGGAGTGCACCTTTGGCAAATTTGCAAATGACACCAGGCTGAGTAGGGTGGTTGACACATCTAAAGCATGGGATGGCACCCAGAGGGACCTGGATGAGTTCAAGAAGTGGGCCCATGAAAATCTCATGTGGTTTAACAAGGCCGAGTGCAAGGTGCTGCACTCAAGTCAGGGCAACCCCTGGTATCAACACGGGCTGGGGGATGAACAGATGGAGAGCAGCCCTGCTGAGAAGGGCTTGAGGGTGCTGGTGGGTGAGAGGCTGGACATGACCCAGCTGTGGGCACTTGCAGAAAGCCAAATGTGTCCTGGGCTGTATCCAAAGCAGCGTGGGCAGCAGGGACAGGGAGGAGATTCCACCCTTCTCTTTCTGACCCCACCTACTGAGCTGCATCAGCTCTGGGGTTCCCAGCACAGGAAGGACATAGACCTGTTGGAGATGATCTTTACTGCTCCTTCCCACACAGGCCTTTCTATGATTCTGTTCCAATTAAGAACCACTTTGGTTTCTGGGTCATAATGAAGGGAATGTGGGGAGGAAAAAGGGACTGTCACTATATGACCTCCAATGATACTCTTCTATCAGAAGCTGATATGCTTCTTCGTGATCTCAGAAGGTTCATGCCATGCAGATCATTTTTTTATCTCCTTCCCCTGTTGCTGCACACCCATATCTGAGTGAGATAACACTTCAGAACACCTCATGTCTTCCCTCTGGTTTCCTCATTCTTGCCCCACAGTTTATCAACATTTGCATCAAGTTGGCTAACCATCTGCAAGTTTTTTTTAACATTTGGTTGTTCTATCATCTCCAGTTCCAGTACTGTTGTTATAAAGTGATGTATTATTCATGCAATCCAGGGCTCAATTTTCAAACTTGTAGACTTCGTACTATATTACCATCATAAATATTGATTTCAAGGCACCCACAAGCATTTTTAGTCCTTCACTGAAAACACAAAAAGAGGCATCTGTACTCTGTGGAGCATAAAATCAAAAGCTGTATACACATGACACAATGGGATGCCAAGCTAGAGATCCCAAATAGATGTCCAGGCACACAGTGTGCACTTGCAGATATGTACTGGGGCCTGCAAGCTGTGTAGCCACATTTCCACACATTTGGGAGCTTAGACTAATGAGTGTGACCTCTTAATGAGTTTGGACCCTTCACTGCATTGATACATCTACAGTGTTTCCTCTTCTGGAGTCAGTTCACTGAATAGTGGTGGCATGTTGACAGATGGCTTTAATTGACAGGTTAGATTATAATAACAGCAAAAAAAGGACAGCAACAAAGGCCATAGTTTACATAATCCTGGTATTAATTTTGAGCATTCAAGTGGTTTTGTTTTCTTATGAAAGCTTTTTGTTCATGTGTGGGAAGAAGATTATGAGATGAGCAGTAAAACCTGCATTACTGAATACAAAGTGAGAAAGGTAAGGAGGTTTCAGACAGGCTCTGTGTGAATGCTCACAAACTTCCTCATTAACTGTATCCTCACTCTGGCTTCCTGACTCCTTGTTTACTTTGGTGGAAAAGTTTACCCCAGTTCCAATTGAGCAGAGCCTCATTGTTAACACTGATACTGTAGTCCTGAGAAAAAGATCCCAATTATTCTCCTCCCAGCCAAGCTTCTCAGCCACTATATAATCAATGACACCTGCAGGATCTGGAAATACACTATAAAACAGTCTTAAGAGATACTAATATTTATTTTTGTGTATATATATGTATAAAAACATGTCATTTATAAAAAGGATGAAGAATAAGTACTTTTTAAAAGATTCATATATTAGAGAGAAGCAAGGTTCACTATACAGGCTCTCAGTCCATCTCAGCATTACAACAAATCCACAATCCTTTCTCCAGTCTCCAAAAGTGCTTGACAGAATTACAAGCCTTACATTTTCCATCATCCTCTGTGCTACTGAATTTAAACAGTATTGTAAAAATTCCTACTAACATAGATCTACTGATAACAGAAATAAACCCATACATTTTCATTGGGTAGATTTTGATGAAAATTAGATACCAGAGGGGCTTCTAGAATACTTTTAGACAAAAAAAATCTGTCTTAATGATGTAACTAGTTGTTCACAGCATAAAATGCTGAGGAAATATAGTCATTCTCATTAGTGTTTCTAAAAAGGTTACCCAAATGTTCAGAATTTTTTTTCTTACATTTAAATTGCCTTTATCATTTCCCTCCTTTATTATTTTTTTGTTAAACAGTTTGAAATAATTTTTGTCTTACCTATCACAAAAATGCCTTTCCTTCTGTTTTTCTTCTGTGTCTTCCTTCAAAGATATTGTGTGATACTCCACAGAAAAGTCTTAACTTACTTTTCTGGTTAAAATTAAAATTGCTTCTAAACTTCTGAGGCTTGTATTACTTCTGTTCTTGAAATGTTTATGAAAAATCCTGACTGCATGAACTTAACTTCTTTATTTCTTTTTTTGGCTACCCTTTTTAAACTAGCAGTAAGTACTGCACATAGTAGACTATCAAATGCTCTTAAAACAAAGCTAGACTACATTAATTAATGTTGTATGTGCACTTGAAGTGGGTAATATAGTTCATCCTCTGGCACTCAGCTCATTAATTTCAAAATGTATGTTACTAAACCTCTTATCTTGGTTTTATCTAATTAAATTATTAAGATGAAACTTAATAAAATCAGAGGGTTTAAGTGTCATTCAAGGCACAGCTACAATTAAGAGATCAAATATTCATAGTTTTAGAAGACTCAACCCAGCAAGATCACTTTTGTGTATGATCAATTTTGTGCTGATTTTTTTCCAAGTTGAACTGTCTTTATTTCAATAATATTACGATTTGCAAAGATAGACAGGAAATTAGTACACACCACTCTGAACAGATAGGTTAATTGAGGTTCAGTCTGGTATTGATATGTACATATTATAAACCATATGGAACCACAGAGTAACCTGGAATTACTACTTTGCAGACAGTCAAAATAACAAGTACAAGGCACAGAATCACAGACACATTCCTATTGGAAGAGACCTCAGAGGCTTTTTTTTCCAAATTCCTGGTCAAAGCAGGAGTAGCTTCAAGGTGACACCAGGTTGCTCAGGGCTATGTCCAGTCAGGTCTTGAGAACCTCCAAGGGCAAAGACATCATAACCTCTTTGGGAGATCTGCCCCAATGTCCCCATGGGAAACAAGGACTTCCTTATATGAAGCCTGAGCAGCTCATTTTCTTCAGCTTATGCCCAGTGTATTTTGTCCTTTCATCATGCAACACCATGGAGAGCCTTGCTCTGTCTTCTTCGTGGCATCCTTGTAAGTTTTGGAAGTCAGCACACAACAGTTAGTTGCTGTATCTGTCAGAGCTCCCTTCCCTGACTCACCTGGAACTGGAAAGGTTTGTCCCAGGATTCAACCTGGGCTACAGCCTGGGATTCTGACTGAGCACAGAAGAGCGATGAAGCTTTAAAAGGTAGCTGTCATGGACATACAGTAGAAAGTAGTTTGGTGTAAGACCTAAGGTGCAGTGGTGGAAGGATGATGAAAGACAAGTTCTGGGGCCACATTTATCATTGTTTTGGCACATATCAAGTCAGAAAGTATGGTTACTCCAAACATGACATAGTCTAACACAGCTGGTTATGCAAATCTGGACTGAAGAAACCTCTCCACAGACAGAGCCACAGTTCATGTCACCTACATAGTGATTATTATTCATAGACCATATAAGCAACTACATTTGGCTTGATCTTATTCTCTGACTGACACCTGAAACTGGGATATAACAGTCTGTGGAGTTAGGTGGCCTCATTACTTCATATTATGTAGCTTCACCTATAAGAGGCTATTTAGAAATAACTAAGTTGTGTTATGTGGGTACACCCCACATGTTAGCACAATTTTAGAGAAAAAGCTCTCTACAAAAAATAAGCTTGAGACCACTGTACAGGAGAAGCACCAAGGAGCACATGCCCATCACAAGAGAGGGGATGTAGCTTCATTCCCATTTTAGCAAGGTAAGTCAGCCCATTCATGACACTGGGCAGGGCATTGCCCTGAGCTGAGCTTCGCAGGATTGGCCACATATTAAACTGTTGGTTCAGGATTGGAACAAAGTATTAATTTAGGTGAACTGAAGGCATCTTGTCTATCTGCCAGATCTATGCATGCACATCCAGACAGAAGTATGGTTGCTCTCACAGGAATGACAGTTTTCATTTAGCAACAAAAATATTAAAATATATTCTCTGAATTAAAAAAAAAAAACTATTTGAGGCAGCTATCTGTCCTAGCTTTTTTCTATTTTTGTCTTTTTGTCTTCTTGGGATGCTTAGGTAAACACCCACAATCTTCCTAAGGACAGAGCAAGTCAGTGAGCAAGGTTTGTATGCCATAAAAGACTCCTTGTCTATATTCATTTTAGATTGTACCTACAGAGGATTTATAGAAACAATACCTAGGTGGCACTGAGGAAGCTTTCAGTGCTATTTACAGACAATTTAAAGGAATAAACCTGCAGTTACGCCTGTGTTTGCTTTCCCTTGTGGTCTCCCTGCAACGCTTTCTAATCCTATTGTGACTTGATAGTTTCACAGCAAAGTGCTCCACAGAGGCCAGTAATTGGCACACAGGTTCAAATTAGATTGCTGTGTGTTTAGGAAAGCAGGGGTCATTTCCCATCAGCACCACTCATTAAGAAGCAGAGTACTAAGTTTTCTATTACAAAAAAATACTAAAATGTGTGTGCATGTTTGGGAGGGAGGTTTTATGTATAACCTAGAGCACAATCAGTCTGTGATCAACAATGCAAAACAACTTTGGTAAAGGAATATATTAACTATATACTCAGCAACAATTTTCTTAATGCTGCATCTGCCTGCCTGTTGTACACACATTCCTTTTCACCTTGTAAATATGAAGTTAAAGTGGGTGAATTCAGAAGCAGGCTTGGAGGCAGCTGGAAAGTTGGCCTTTTTATGCCCCTGGCTCTTGTGAATTTTAATCAGGTTCCCAGCATTAATTGCACATCAGCCAAGTTTCAGTTCTGGCATACTCGAGGCCTCAGCCAGCTCCTGCACTTGCTGTGGGCAGGAAAGAGAGGCCGGGGCTCAGAAATGAGTCCATTGGGCCCCAAATTAACTGAAAGAAGAGAGATAACACTAGTGTGCACCAGAAAGGAGGATAAAAAGGCAGGTTGGAGTAAGAAAAAAGAAAATAATTTAAAAATACTTGAAAATGAGCAAACACTCTATGCAGCAAGCTTAATTGATCCTGGCAACAAACAACTAATTGTTTGATAATGGTCAAACAGAGGAGAGACATTTGTGTAATTCCTGCCTCACCTGGGGCACCTGAGTTTCTTGAAATCCTTTCCTCTAGGATGACTAAGGAAGGTGTCTGTCTATGACCTACCTGTGGCTCCTTCAGTACCAGAGTGTGTGAACTGCTGCACTCATATCTCTGGGGAAATCTCACTTGCTAGGCTTGCATCAGCCATTTTTAACTCACTGTGGTATTGCACCTATTCTGGATAATAGCCTGGTGGTTAGAGGTCTCCTGCCAGAAAGATACACCCAGGGTGCAACTTCAGGTGGCTGCAATCCTATACTGCCCTGCTGCAGAGAAATCCTGTGGAAAGAGAGTGCCAGTGTATTTCTAGGGAGCATATTTTCTGCTCCTCAATGAACCATGGGCAGGGGAGAGGGAAGGTCACTGCATGGAAATGGCCAGAAGGCGGAAGGAAAAGAAGAGGATGAGTATGCAGGACTTAGTGGCAGCATGTTCACCTGAGTCTGAGCAGATACTAAATGTTGGTCCATGCCCTGAGGAATGGAAAATTTTTCACATGATGCCTTGCAATTAACCCCTGGAGAACTCTCCATCCCTCCTGGTCACTTAATTTTATGTATCTGTGTCAAGTTTCAAATCCCATTTTCACAGAAGTGTGATGCAGGAGACAGATGGAATCTGGCACCTGTGACTTGTACTATTGCCTGCTCCATCTCTAGTTGATCTTCATCTGGTGGATCCACACCATCATCTTCCTGAACACTTCCTCCAATTCACTGGGCTCAGAGCTGAAATGCTGAAGTCAGCCTTGTAAATTCGGCTCCTAGGGCACCAATCAGGTGATCCTATGCTTAAACTGCTTTATTCTTCCCTTTTTGTTCATTAATCTATTGTGAAAAATGTTTCTTGAACCATTCCACAAGTCCTAATGTCTCCCATCCTAATGGTGGGGAGGGAATTGCATGAGAAAGGCCCAAATGGACCAACCCAGGACCTATACCCTGGTGCTATATCCTGTAGCTGCTGGACAGAACATTTTTGGACTCCACCAGTGTCCAAAAACATATGCCTAAGAAAAACTGTAAAGACAAAGTGTAAGAACACACAGGGTCCTTTCCCTAGTCCTCTCCTAATCTCCAACTGTTTCCAGCTATGAGTCTTCCTGAAATACTCTGGGATTTCATGACTCTAGTAAGCATCAGTTTATTTCTTTTTCAACATATTTGTCCAATATCCTTTGAATTTTGCAAACTCTTTTCTTTCCAGGAAAACTCTTATTCTGCTGAAAACAAAATATATTGAGATAGTTAAGTAAATTAACTAATATTTCCTTTCCCTCTCCCCTCAGCAGAAAGATGCATTTTATAGACATCAGAATGGAAAAATAAAAACTGCTGTGTATGTGAAACACAGATAGCACTCTTCACTTTCACTTGTTCCCTCTGACGTGAGCCTTAAAGGTACACTATAATGATGAAACCTGTCATGGAGAGTGATATCAAATCTAGGGTGATGATACAAAACAAGCAAAAAATTATACCTGTCTGTGGAGTTTTGCTGTGTAAATGAAGTGAAATTTCAGTCAGTTCTGGCATTTCTCTTTTCCCCTCCCTAGTCACCATCAACCCGTGTTGTGCATTATCATTCTTTATCTGCATTATTTTTCATATCCAGCATGGTAAGTCACAGCTTTGCAGAGACCCCTTATCTGTACACTGGGGACTGCATTCCTCTGTCTTCTCATCATATGCCCATTGAAATGTTGTGAAATTCACAGTCACCTCTGGATTGAAAATGTGCTAGCATGTAAAGTATTAAACAGGAAAAGGTCTTTACTTCAATTCTGCTCAGATTTTCCTTTGTCTCCCTAGGATTTTACCACATATTCACTAACATGCTGAGAATACATCTTTTTTTCTTGGTATGGCAACAAAAACACTGCTGCTCTCTGAAACCTCATTCACTGTCATTGGGCTTTCACAACTATAAACATGATGGGAAAAAAAACTGCTTGTCTGCTTTTTTTCCTAGAGAAGACAAACCGTGAGAAACCAGCATGATGTATTCAGAAATATACACTTGCATGTGGTGTCACACCTGAATGAGAGGCACTAGTGTCTTTAAAAAAAACGGGAGGAGGTGGCAAAAGACAGAAGGAAGAAGTGAACACAATGAAAATTTGAAAATTTATATAAATAAATGGCTTTTAAAGGTTTTATTTTGTGACACAAATCGTCATAAGTGCAGGAGAATTGCAGCATCTGCTGGATCAAAATCCCACTTTGCCTGATATCTCGTTTCCCAAGATGGCCAGCAGTGGTGATCTAAGAAGTGTATAACCATGTTTTAACAGGATCAACAGCTGATAGGACTTCTCCAGAACAGTCTCTCAATCATCATTGAATTTCTTAATGTAGGTCTTTCCTATGGCCTAGGGTAGATTTTTTTTTCCATTCCTTCATGCATTTTTGAAACAAATTACATTTATACAATACTTCCACAGCTAATAAGAACCTCTTTTCCCTCTTTTAAACCTACCCTTTGCTAGTGAGCAAGGAGAAATTCACATTGTTGCATCCAGCAAACAGAAACCTTCTGCTTCACTTATGTCCCATGTCACAAGCATGATGGACTGATCTCTGACCGAGAGTTTGAAACTTTCCAGATACAGAAAAATTAACAACAAAGTCTATATTGAAAGCCCTTTTAGAAAAGATGTGCTTTCATTGACTTAATAGTACTACAAGGTAGAACAAAACAATTTTGGATGTACAAACATACAAACTTGTCCAATCTATTCCCTTTCACACAATTCAGGGTAATCAGGTTTGTTGAGACCATCACAATCAGTAAAAGCGTCATTACTTGCACAGGTCAGAGAATCCAACCTAAAGCACAAGCCCTGCTGAGGTCATTGCATTTCCTCATGTGCTTTCCCACATGGAGTATGCTCAGATTGAGAGGAAGACTATGATAACTGAACTCCTGTGATGTGTATTGTTCAGGATTAACACAACTTCTCAATGGTTCAAAATATGGTCTAAATTCTGTTGGTAACCCCTATTACTTCTTAAGATTTTTTTTCATGTGTACCATTTCTTATTCCTGTCCTCTCTTTTTAATTATTCTAGATATATCACAAAAACAAAATAATTCAAAAATCCATTAAAACAATTAAATACAAGAATTTCACCAATAGAAAGGATGGTATGCAACTATCAGAGCAGTCTAACTTATGTCAAATGAAAGGTTCGGGTCAAAGAAATTTCATTCCTAACAATGCAAATCACAATTCAATGTCTCAGGAACAATATATGTGGAACAATGTCTGGAACATCAATAACAGTTTTTTCCCCTTATAATTATTATTAGCTTGGTAATAGTCGTTAGTGACCTATCTCCTTCTGCTGATTTAGTAAAGTGCACCTAATAACAAGCAGGGGTCAAATGTACAAACCAAATGACACTGCATTCCCTAGGTACACAGTGCACTTTCTAATGATGTCATAAATGCCTCTCAGTGTGTTTATGTCTCATGCACCAAAATTAAGCCTATTAGAGTAAAATATGCCAATTGAAAACATTACAAATCTTGCCTGGAATATAAAACAAATCTTCGAAAGCAGTTCTAAAATGACAAACTACCTCTTGTGTTAGAAAAGCTGAATCTCTAAGATAGCTTTTATTTCAGCTCAAAAATCAAGGTTTTAGAAGCGTTGCATATTTATTATATAAATAGTGAAGAAGAGAGGAAGCATTATCACATTATGACCCCTTTTTTGCAAGAGAAATTAATTTTTTTTTGCAAGGAATGAACTGCGACTTCAACAAAAATGCCTTTTTTTGAGAATCCATCATTTTCTTAAGAAGGAGAAAGTATTGTCCTATAATTTTAGATTTTATATGAATATTTTAGCAGAGAACAGATGACCTTCTGTTAGGCAAAGAGAGCTGGTTCACAGTTTGGGGAAAAAATAATGATGCTTATATCCATCTCTGTATTAAGGAAATGCATAAAATCAGCTAGTCCCTCACTTAACTGTGCTGGAACCCACTCAAGCCATTGAGTTGAAAACTGTGGTATTATTATTCTTTGATGTCTACAGCTTAGCAGCACAAAGCTGGTCTCCAAGCACTTACTCTCTATAAAGAAGCACAAATTTTTGGCCTTTGGGCTGGAAATACTGTGTCACCATTGATTTTTAACATATAAAGTGTATTTTCCTTAATGTCAAGTATTCTCAAAGTGCAGGGACTCCCATGAGCACAAAGTGTCAGGAATTAAAGACAGTTTAAAAACAGAAGCTACAAGCAAAGAAAGGGGAAAATAATAGCAAGAAATGAGAGAAAGAAGAATTGGAAGAGTAACTAATATGAACTTGCGAACTATTATCATTTGTCTCCCAGATGAGAATGTTGCTTGGTGAACATGTCCCTGATACCATCAACAAACCTTTTTTAGTACGTGGGACATTTTTCTTTAAGGCTTTGTGTATTCCATGCACTGGAGATTTTTTTTTTCACAGCTAAATGAGAGTGTTGATTTGGGGATCAGATATGCAAACAGTGACAGTGTCAGTACTGGAATGGAAATGTGACTCTGAAAATTATAGCACTTCTGTGTTTGCTATTCAATGTTCTCTCAGCTGTTTTGATGCTACTTTGCCAAAGCGGTCTCCTTGAGAAGGTGTTTCAGAGTAGGATCCTCACTCAGATGGGGAGGATAGACCAGAATCAAGTCACCCTTTTCTCCTGGGACAGACACAGGTTCTGTGCCCCCTCCAGCAATGTCTGCCTCCTACCACAAAGTACACAGGGAAACCTGGAGGGGAACATAGCTTCCCCCCTAAAATACCTGGGATGAATCCAGCTGAAACAGCACCTCAGCAACACAGCTAGGAAAAAATCTGAGAGGGGCTCAGTCTAGTGGATGCAGTGTCATTTACTGTAGCCTCAGGCAACACTCTTAATGTCCTTTACATAGACTGGTGGTCAATCACCAGCCTATCCACTAATAAATAAAAAGAGTATTCCTTTTTTATGATTATTCAGAGCAGATGCATCTCCATAGCTTATTTCTATAGCCAGTACAGACAGATAAGGTTCCTGACAGGGCAATGCAGAGTAGCTTGGGGCAGATTCCTCCTTTGACTCTTCACCTCTTGCACAAACTTGTGGGAATACTTCCCTAAACCAGACTTTGAATAGCAAATTCACTCCATACTGGAGAAGAGATACTGTCTTTCTTCTCCCAAAAATATCTTCAAGCAGCTCTACTGCAAAAGTTGTGGTGGCTAAAACCCTGTTTGCTTTTATCTTTCCCTATCCCACACACCACGATCCATAATTCTTTGAAGGATATTGCACACCAGATTCGGAGATTTCTTTGAACTATTTTATCATATATTGTGTTTAATAGATGTTTCTTTCAGAACTTCGAAAATAGTCTCTCATCCATCTCAATTTTACCTGCCTAAGGACAGTCAAGTTGCCATCAGATATTGTCTCAGACATTTACATAAATATTGACTATTTAATGCAAAGCATTCTTTAAATATACAGGCACACATGCCAGTTCCTCTTAAGAAGGTTCATGAACTCTGAGATGTGAAACATTTAAGGACCATTAAAGGAATCCTTTTGATAAAGGCTGCCTCTGAGACACGGCAAGGATTTCCAGCTCCCAACGTTAAAGCACTCATCTTGTCTCAGCAGCAGACATTCAGGGCCTGGAAAACCTGCCCTAGAGACCAAAAATACTCCTTTTATTTAGTATATCAAGGTGAAGCTTAAGAAGTTATTTGACAAGTATAAAAGTGCAAGCATAGGGAAAAGACTTCTGATAGCAGGTTCTTTATATGTAAACAAAAGTGTACCAGTTTCTCAGAGCTAGGGTTAAGTATGTTCAGGAGTAAAAGCAGGATCTGGTCTCTTCAACTAACTAAAGCTCAGGAATTGAATGTATACTGTTCCAGTTACCACATTTGAGATATCTGGCAAACTGATACCCCCAATGGAAACTTATCCTTCCTGTTAAAAAAAAAAAAAAAAAACCTTATTCAAGTTAGATATCTAATTGAGGTGTTTTCAAGTCTAAACAAAGTGATTACATTTTAGGAACCATTTGGAGAGTTCTTCAAATATTCTGAGAAACATCTGGGTTTTTTGTTTGCTTTAGGTTGGGTTTTTTTAGTATTTATGTAAGAATTTAATTAACAGGTCTGCTTATTTAAACACCAAAAAATTTAAGAAAAAATTAGGTAGAGAAGAGCTCCTCCAAAATATTTATTGCTTTTAGTTGGATTACCTCCTGAATAAGAGCTACAGTTAACAATTTCATCAGACATTGAAAGAAAGAACTATGTCTGGAAGTGACTTTAAGAGGCTTAACCTCAGCTATAGGGTGAAAAATGTGATGGAAAATTCCTAAGGTGAAATTCCCTGTCTGGTGGCGATTAGGAGATAACGCAAGATGCATCTTCAGCTGGATGTAAAACATTTTTGAAGAAGAGCAAAGGAAGTGGTGATCTACCTACTAAGATATGCAACTTGTCAAGTCACACAATATTAGTTCTTCGGTGCTACCAGTAGATTCGAGAGAGAGTACAATTTCAAGGTATATTTGAAGCATTCAATTGGACCCATTTGCTTCTGAGATCCTCTTCCTACGTGTCTGACTCTTAAATGGAAACTAAATCCATTCTATTTTACAAACAACTACCTGTAGTTACCATGATCTCCAAATAGAACCTAAGTCCCCCCTCAATCAGAGCTCCTGAAGTTGTGAGTGGGGACCTTTCCTCTGGTTTTTGCATGAGCGACGGCTGCTGCCTAAATGTTCATATTTGTGGCATATAACTTCTGATTAGTACAGATGGTTTTAAAACAGGTCCTGGGGATTATACCGAGAGGCAATAAAGCCTATCAATTTGCCAAAAGCAGTTATTGTGGCTTTGAGTTGTCCTCCCACCACAGGGGAGAATTTTCTTTTTTTAATAAACTAAAACATTATGAGCAACTCACACACACAAAAAAAAAAAAAAAAGCCATGGATCCAGTAAACATTTCAAATGTTGTTACAGGTACTCCCACACGTTTTCAGAAAATTGTTTAACTTTATACCTTAGCAGTAAATTTGCCTTTCTCTCTCTGATTCTCACCCACTTTGAAAGATGATAAGAACAATTTAATGTACTCTGGAAAATATGACAATGGTTCATGCTGTGCAGGAATAGTTTTGAAAATCTAAAATACAGCTATTGATTGTCTCAAACTATTTAATCTTCAATTAGACATTGAACTTTAGAACTGGCAGAATATACAAGATCTTTCTATCCTTGAATAGCAGTTCATCATTATCTATGAATAATACATCTTGCTACAATAGTGCAGTCAGATACTGGTATAATTAGATACATTTCTGAGGTCTGCCTATGGTTCATGCATCAAACACTGATCCTTCAGGCTGCCTTGTATAGGTCTATAGGCTTGGGACACTAAAGAAATGAACACAGTCGAGCTAACAGTGCCCTCACTCCAGTTACAGATGTAAGATGACAGCCACTGCTCCAAGGCATACTAATTACAAAGTATTTAGCAGTCAGTCTCTAGCACACACCTGCCAGAAGCAGAGAGGGGGGAAATGTGATATCCTTGTTTCTTATGTTACACAGATCCCAGCTGGAAGGTAAGTTCTTAAGAGGCCAATGACTGTACAAACCATATGCTATCACAGTTCAATCACGCCCACAGCTTTCCCCATTTTAATGTATATTTGGCATTGCTGGGTAATGTGGTATCTTCAGACTAATCAGACAGATATCTTGACTGGTGGGAATATTAAGACAATACAGTGCTGCAGATAACATCCATTGCATTATGCTAGCTTGTGTTTCTGAAAAATGGCTCCAGCTCCTAACCTGTTCTAAATATAAAATTTTCCAGGATGCAGCCCATTTAATCTAGACACAGATTTTGTTATTTCAAATTATGCCTACTGCAGATCTTAACATTTTGAGTCCAAATAGCTCCTAGAAAAAAAAAGAAAACAGCTCTGTCTGCTTGCAAATTTTGCTATGTAGATCTACTTTTAGCTGAAAGAAATAATACTTAAATCAGTTAGAAACATCCTAAAAAAAAGATAAATTTGATACATTGATAAATTTGTTATTTTTAATAACTAAAACCAGACTATTGTCACCTTTAAAATCATACTTGTTGTAAAGTCTTATAAAGAAAGGGGAGAATAAGATCAGAAGGGAAAAAGGAAGAGCACACCCATTTAGTGATGCTCTGCTATATAAAAAGAGAAAAGGGGAAATAAAATAAAGAATGGTTTGGCAGTGCTGCTTTTCAAAGAACTTCAAATGTGTACTTATCAAATTCTCTGTTTGCAAGTGGTTTCAAGAAAAACAGGCACTCTCAAACTGGGGGAAAATTGAATTTTCTTTTTTCCTGACACTGGTGAAGGAGAGATCAAATTTATCAGAATCAGGGAATCGCTTTGCTTTCACACCATAATACACATTTATGACTGCTGAACCCAATGTTTTCTACAATGGTATTTTCCCCTGATTGCTTAGACCCTTGGCCATCAAGCTAACAGAGTTTCCCAGAATACCTCCATGGCACAGTCAGGCTGAACCCACAGAGTCTGATGACACAACAGAGGTTTAGTCCTCTGATTTACAGCAACTGCTTTAATGCAATTCCAAATTATGACAGAGCTGAAGACAAGAAACCCTCAGAAGCTGCCTGGTATCTGAAGAGAGAGATTCAGAACCAGTGTAGCAGCAAGCCACATCAATGTGCTTTTGTGGGCTCAGAAATCTCTATTTCATATACATTGTGTCTAACATTAGCACACAGGGGCACAGGTATTCAGCAGAAGAAAAGAGGTTCCCCAGTGCTCTGACTACACATTTTCCATTCCAGTCTTAAGACTTCTGGGAAGGGATTCCATCTTGTATCATGCAAAACTTTCAGCTAGTAAATAAAATATGCAATCAAATTGCATTGGCCCAAAAATGTTGTGAAAATATTTTTGATGAGCAAACTTTAAAAGATTTTTTGCTGATTGTTCTCATTCTCTCCTCATCCCTGAAATCTCATCGCTCTTTCTTGCTTTTGATTTGTCAAAGACAGAGAAAGAGAAAATTATGTAGAAGTAAAATATATTTTATGACCAATCACCTGAAGCTTTTGTATGTAAATTCCATTTAACAAAAATGCCTATGTTCATTTTTTGTTTAAATTAGAAAAATAAATATAATTTCAAACATCATCCGTTTGTGAGAAACAGCTGTTTGCATTGCCATGAAAGAGATCTGGAACTCTTCTGGTCCAGCTGTTCAGTTTATTTGTCAACTTTGATTAAAGAGGAATGAGAAAAGTGACCTAGCTTTTCTCTTCCCACTATTCTCTCCCCCTTGTCTTGGTGAAACAAAACAATCTCAATCACCAAATGTAAGTCATACCTCAGTGAAATCTCTTAATGACCTGCATACTGGTTGTTTTGAGAAAGGACTGAATAAACATTTCAGGATTTCATCTATTGTGTGACTTTATGTTCTTGGCTAAATTGTATTTTTCAATAATTTAGATTTATGTATCCTTCTGTGTAGGTGGAAAGCTCAGCTCTAATACAGTGGCTCCCAGCCTTCTGTCTGTAAGGTGCAGATAACTATGGCTAATGAAGGGCAAACCAGACAAGTGGAAAACAGAAAAGGTGAGAAAAGAACAGTGACGTATCAGAAAGTTACCGTGTTTTCCAAGGAAGAATTCACCAAAACCCCCATATCCTCACTTCAGAAATTATTGTGCTACCACAAAATCCGTGTGCACATCCAAATCCCATCATTTACACTCAGACTTCCCTTCACAGAACTCAGCTGTAGATGTTACCAAATGTGGTCATTCACATTAACAAAAAGACATGTCCTTAATCCTTTCCTCACCACAGTACTGCTTGCTGTGTTGTCAAACAAGACAAATACCAACCCAAGAAAGGCTATGGTGCACAGATGCCCTCCTGTTCCTCTTCCATGATCCCATGGGCTTTACTTGCTAGTGAAGGAAGTGCAATTCTTCAGCCTTTACTCCTGCATGGTTGACACTTTGCATTTGACTGTGTCTGCCTAGGAGCTCACTAAGCCAAGGAATAGAGTATCAGAGGCTAATCCCAGTGTATGAGAGTTGGCAGAACAGAGTTGAGCATTTTTCCCTAAAAGCAGGACTTGAACCACCTAGGGAACCAAGCAATTTCTCTTTGAAATGGCCTACTAAAGATCTGGACTTCTTAAATTACTTTCTCCTTTTCCAAGTGGTGCTCTTGCTTCCAAACTACTTTATAAATGGAGCAATAAGAGCTACAAGAAGTTGTATTAGATTACCAGTAGATAGTCTCTCTTCTCGTAAGGATTTAAGTCTGTTATTCTCAGTGTATTTAATTTAGGCCAAATTCTAATTAAATAGTTGATTGTGCGCTGCATTCCACTGCTTTGCATGAAGAATCTCATCTGCTTTTACACTGTGTGGAATGGATACACAAATGTGCAATGACTCACTAACAATATTTTATATAAATCTGCACAGTCATGATTGAAAAAGAAACCTAGTGAGGTTTCAAGACTGTGCTAAGCACAAAACACGCCAGAGCATAGCAAGGTAAGCAATGACAATGGCACCTCTTGCTTAAGGATAGCGAAGGTAGGAGAGGCATATATCACATGTATATTAATTACTGCCTGTGTAGCCATCTGAGGCACTGCCCACAAGAAGCCAGGGTTTCTGCATGCAGCTCTTCTGTGGCATCACCCAAATGGCCGGAGGCACCTGAGACACTCAGATCTATTCCACCACCTTTCTCCTTAGACACTTTTCCTGAATGTCTTCAGTCATGACAGCCAGTTATCCACATCCTATTGATCATATTAGTAAATAGTAAAGCATATTATGAGTTCTGTAGAATTGCTACAGAATTATTTTAAGATAAGAATGTCCACAAGAGCAACAATGGATCAAAAGTGGTAAGAAATTTTTTTGCAGTTCCTAAAGTAAAACACTCCTTTAATGTTTTAAACAATATTACACATTTTTCCCCCTAAAACTGACATTTATTATGAATGTTTCTTGAGTATACAGTCTTGTGTTTTATCTTTATAAAATAAAATATCAGGCTTTGCTTCACATTTATTATTAATGCAAGATACACCAACCTCTCTTAAAACTGTTGTATCAGGTGATATTTGCAGGTGCAATTGTTTTGTTTAGCACATGTTATTTCAAGAAAGGGACACAAATAATGTTTCCCTCTCAGTCCACATGTTGGTATCTCAACAGGAAGCTGGACACTTATCTGTATTTCATAATATGTGCTCATCTACAGACTGTTCCACCGCACCCTGCCTCCAGTGCCACGAAAGTGCATTCACTAACATATTCCTATTTCCAGCTTCACAGACTTCTATATGCAAACAGCACATCATACACATCCCCATTATGGGAATGTCTGAGGGGAATAATCTTTACTTGCAATCAGAGGTCAGTAAACACACAGGAGTGTGCTTTTGAAGGCTGGTTATGTGCACTGCTGGTGCTGGTAATGCATGTCTGGAAAGAAAGGGAGCCTGATGGAGCTGGGACGCTGTGCTGCCTATACAACAGTGAAGTCCTGACCCTGTTAAGAAATCTGTCTGGAGAAATGCAAAGTCCTAAAACAGGAGAAAACCTTCACTGAAAAAAAAAATGCCCTTAAAGTGATCTACATTTTTGAAATGTGGCCCTTGCTGCAGTGACATAAGGGAAACAAGGACAGTGAATTTAAGGGCTGATGTCTTGCTGGATGTATAGAATTGGTTTGGAAACCTTTAATGCTTTTTTCTTGATTAACTGCATTTGGTTTGAGGGTATAATTTCTTCAGGATCCTGCCCTAGCTGCACATGGCACAGGCATTTGAGCTGGGACTTCTATAAGTAAAGCAGTGGTGGGCTTGCTGGGAAGATCAGCTGAAAGGCGCAGAAATCTCACCTTTATATCAGTATCTAGGAGTACATAGTCCTATGAATTAATGGACAAAAATAGTCACTTCCAGATGAGAATTCCCCTCTTAACTGAATGTCAGTCTGCACTCACCCTATAGGTGATTAGTTCTCACCCAGCTGGTTTACTGAAAAACTCACTGGTGGTTGGATGGAAACTAAAACAAAAACAACTCTGTTGCTGTTCAGAAGATATACTAGAAGAGCTCTGTATGAAAGAGAACATCTGAAGAAATCAATGGTTCCTGGGTGAAAACAGAAGATATTTGTTTTTGTTTCATTGTCTTCTTATTTCATCTGTATGTTTTATCTTACTCCTTAAAGATTTTTTTTATGGTGAATATCTGTTGGTATGTTTTTGGCACATATATCTTGCTTTTTTAGATATAAAATACTAATATTTTTCAAGTCAAATAAGGGCAAAGTTTTCATGCTTATATTTTGATTACTGTTGTGTCTTAGCATCTGACAGCACAAAATTCTATTTTCTCTGTGTATCAAAATACTAATGCTGGAAACTAATATTTAACCCTTATGTTAGAAAAGCTAAAAAAAAGTCGTATGCTAGGAGTTGCTGCTTATCACTATTCAAGTGATCAGCCAACATAAAATCAAATGAACCAAAAATGCCCAAGCTGACATTCTGTGTTTGGTGGGTGTAGAGCCTGATGTGAAAGCTATTGTAAATACCATTCATGAAATCCTTCACTATGATCAGAGGTACTGCAATCTGTGAGTAGTTGAGTATCATTTCTGATAATACAGACATTGAAATGATGACAGGGACCATAAGAGGACATAAAACTCATTTTAATTTGTGGGTATGTTGCCTGTATCCAGCCAGCAGAACTGAGAAAGCAAGAAAAAAGTGTGTAATAAGACAAAGAGAATTATTTAAGGAAAGTCAATGTTAGAAAATGCCAACGCTCTGCTATTAGCTGCTAATTTTGAAAGGGACTTTTAAACTGAAGTATCTCTGTATGGAAGAGTTTTCTGAAAGCCTTGCTCAAACTGCAGTGGGGAGGAAGCTAATTTTCCATGTAATATTAGCTGAGGTGTGGAGGATCCTGAGACGATACAGCAACACAAAAGAGAGCACATGACCAAAGGATTAGTTTCAGTGAGCTCAGTAGTACCATCTACAGACAGCACAGTAAGTAATGAGTTCTAGCAGTCCAGTCAAGCTGCTTGTGCCATTTCCCTACCTAAATATTTTATATATAAAAGTATCACTGGGACACCAACAGTGAAATTATAACAAGAAAGCATGTCTCTCTCTTTAGTGCCCAATATCCTTCATTTGCTGGATCTTGCAGCACAGAAAGAGAAAAGACTAAGCTGAGTTAGTTATAAAATATATTCATATAATACATTCTCTGATTTTTGCCACCAAACCAAATATATAGTGGCACATGCCATTCTGACCTTGTGGTGGGTGTAACAGCCTCTAAAGTTTTCTCAGCACTATGCCATCTGAAAAAATGCAAGTAACCCTTTTTCTAGTTAAAATATCTAAGGGTAAAGTAATACACTCTCCATTTTTAAGTGAGATGGGGAATTTTTTTTGTTAATATTTGTGCTATCAATACCGTTACAAGGTGCTTACAAAAAATAACAGGCATTTGAAAGGACTAGCCCCTATTTCAGGATGTTTTACATCAGGACACTTGAAATACTAATTAAAGAAATGGGAGTAAAGAAAATTAACTCTGAAATTTACAAATTATGTTAATCTTATGATAGAATTTTCAAAAAAAGATGGAACAAAGAGCATTAAGATTTCTCAATGTGCTCAAAACTTGTCTTTATTACTAGAAAATCTATGGAGCATACTGTACAACAGTATAGGCAACTGCATCACATACTACTGATCTCTAGTAGATAAAAGAGAAAAAAATAGACTTTAAACAGAATACCACAAAGAGCACAACAATATTTGTTTACTTTTGTTTTCCTTTTTCAAAGCATCTTAAAGATTCATAAGCAATCAATCTACCTGCTTAGGTCAGTTTGAGAAAAAGATAAGTTAAGGCTTCCAAAAATGTTAATATTAGTGCTCAAATTTATTTGGTTAATTGCTGGAATAATCAATAACTAATTTTCATTCTAAACTAGGTCCTTCATGTGCCTTAAATAACCCAATGGAAGATCATTTACATCTCAATAACAACCCTTAACAATGTCATGTCATCAAAATCCAAACTAAATCTCAATAATGTAGGTTAGTGACCAGTAAAGGACTTATTACCTGGGTCAAGTCCTTGGGGGCCATGGTGGGCCAATTGGTGAACGCCTTCCTTGTGTGTGGCTTTTGCTTCAAAACATGAGCATGTCATCCCATAGGAATGGTGCCATTACTTGGTGCTATGTCATTTTCTAAATGGCTGTACATTACACATATTTCAGGAGCCTGCAGCAGATTCGTAATATGAAGGTCAACCAAGCATAACAAAACAAAACAACCACCAAAAAAGAAGCCAAAACAGACATCAAAGTAATATGCATCAGAGTGCTTTAAAATAAACAAATAAATAAAGCTTTGAAAGCTTATTTGGATCTTTACCTTGCTTTCATTAAAATGTTCCTGTGTAAGATGATAATTAGCAGAAATGGGAAGTTAATGTATATTAGTCTTATGTACAAGCTAGGAAGAAAGAAAGGCATAACTATTTTAAGATGCATTTTTAACAATGCTTTTGTGATACCAACACTCTTGCTGATGATATTGAAATTTTTATGTTAATTAAACAACCCCTAACCACTCAGTACATCTCAGATATATACACTTTGTAATTACCTCCATTATTGAAATAGCTAGTTTGATTTATCCTTGCCACAGTAACATTCTAGCTTCTGTTATTTTTGTCTTTAGAAAAACATAGGTCCCAGTGAGGGAATATAAAACTATTACTGTAAATTAAATATTAAAGCTAACTTATTTTTGCATAAGAACACTGTCAAATAATGGTGATAACTATTCCTAAGAAATGAACTTTTTTTTTTTTTTTTGGAACACAAATTAAAATCCAATTTTCAGTTCTTTTGTAAATTCATATAGTTAGTGGGTTTAGTTTTACTGATGGCAGTAGCTTAACAGGGAGCTATTATAGTCTTAGCTTAGTGATTAAGAAATACAACATTTGTTGAAGAGCTAGGCCTTTTAGTCTAGAATGGATTATCACTTGATCCTTCCTTAAGCATTTTTATACAGGAGTGCATTATCCTTGGAGCCATCCTGGGCTCCATGCCTCATTAACCTGGGTGTTAGATAAATCAAAGGCAGCCTCAGAGACAAAGATAAGCAAACTGCAGGCCAGCAAGACGATGATGTATGGATCCAGGAGGCTAATAGGAAAGTATTGACAGGAAAATGGTGTGCTTATCCTGCAATCACTGCATATTGCAATGAGAGCTCCCAAAAGCAGATGGGATACACTTCAGGGAATGCAGGAGTAAGAGATTGTTAGGCAGAAATGGATCTTCACATCTTAAATTCTAACAAGAACTTTCTTTGGGGCTGCACTTCAAGCACAGCAGAGAGGTTAATACCCAAGCAATTGCAAACTCTAAAAAGTGAATTCATGGTAGGAGTAAACATTATTATTATTTTAAGATTGTAATATAACCACCAAGGCTGAATTTCGCATATGTCAAACATTAAAGCAAACACACTTTGAAGAGACAATACACAGAACAAAATTCCATATGCTGAGAAAAATAATTTCTGCAGCCTTCTGGAGAAAACAGCATTTCATCTGTTAATATCTTTCCAATGAGGAAGGAGGTGTGCTCGGCAAAAATTCTTGCAAAACAGTGTTCGTTTTGTGTTTTCCCCTCGTGCTTGTTTTCCCTTCAGTTGAAAGGTAACATATTCTAAAGAATCTAAGCCTTAGCCACACATCAACTCTTAG
Source organism: Molothrus aeneus (assembly GCF_037042795.1). NCBI lineage: Eukaryota > Metazoa > Chordata > Aves > Passeriformes > Icteridae > Molothrus > Molothrus aeneus. Next base: position 68,834,241 of record NC_089647.1, on the reverse strand, counting down.
GTCCAGTAAGTGGTCATCTTCCACTACTTGGAAAAGATGGAAAGTGCTCCAAGTTTTGTAAGGCCTGCTTCTGGTTTTCTGGGGTTTCTTTTCCAAGAATCAATTCACTGGATTGATTTTAGAAGGATTTGTATGGGGGGAGGGGGTTTGGTTTGGTTTGCTTTTTTTTTTTTTGTTTAAAATACAGATCAAAAAATAGCTGCATTAAGGAAAAGACCCTCAGAAAGTTTTGGACCAATCTCAGTATGAACATACAGCTCCTAGAAAATAAAGCTGGATATGACATGATTCATTCTTCCCTTTATTTCTTTTCCTTAACCATGGTTTATTTTAATATCTTTTGTCTGAAATTAGTAGGTGCCCCCCCCCAGTCGTTTACCATGCTGTCCTTTTCCTTCTGTACTGTGACTGCCAGTTTAGTAATTTTAAATATTCCTGTGGACCGCCCTGGGAGCAGGATCAAGCCCCAAACCTACACCCTTAACAGCATTGATCTTATTTTCCCCAGTGTTGTGACTTACTGGGGACAAGGGCCAGAATGAAGAGCACCCAGCAGCATCCTGAAAAGAGTAAACAACTGAAAATTTGAGTTAAGCTACACAAAATTTGATTTTTGATACACAAAATTCGAGGCTATTTTACCAAGCCTAGACCAGCCAGACTTTTTAATGCCCAACAACAGCTGGTGTTCAAAAAATGAATGTGCCCTGAAGGAAGGTGCTATTTGCAGAGATCCTCTGTCTCTTGCTGCAAAAGTAGGAAGGGACATAGGCAGGAAATTACTCAGGTGATGGAGAGAAGGAATTCATGTTGCCCCAGTACTAAGGCACAGATGAATAGCACACTGGGTTCTCTCTGCACTTCTGCCATGGAGATACCATCTACATCTGAGCACATACTTTATTCTGCAGTTTTCATTTTCTCAATGAGTACCTTGAAAAGAAGTGCAGTCACCACAGGTGAACTGATGGGCAGATGGACACCTCTGGGACTAAGTGTCAATTTTTGTTTCAGGGTGCTCACCTCAGCATGCCTGAGGCTTGATGCACCCAGGTGCTTATCAAAGGAAAATTTAGAAGGTGAAGTTGTCCATTAACTCAGTACAATCCATACCTAATGTCACCATAGTGTATGGATTAAGGTTTGCACTTGACACTCCTAGGTGGAAACTCAAGGTAAAGGGAGTTTATATTCCTGGCCTTTGTTATGTTAGTTTCCCTTGCTGTGTATTCATCCAGTGTTTTTCTGCCTTCCTACAGCCTATGTCCAGCCTCTCTTCTAAAATTCCACCTGGCTCTATGACTACTACCTCCTCCTCATTCATGTTCCCAGATAAACTACTCCTTCTTTCTTGCAATCTTGTCATCACTAGGGAAAAGGATAAAAACCTGTGAGCAAGCTTCTCTGTGGTTCCTTGGCTGATAAAATGGAAGGATTTTGTAACAGGCTTAGAGAGTGCTGTGGAAGCAAAGCTTGTCTCTATGCCTGCTACAGGTTCTCATAGTGAGAAGGAGGAGGAGGATCTAGAGCCCTTGGTGCTGACTTCAAACATCAGCCCCCTTTCCCAGCAGTTCTGAGAAGCCCAACCAATCTCTAGCAAGCAAGTGAAAAGAAAGCAAGCCATGGATTTATGATTTGGCTGAGATTGGAGGGGTTTGAATAGGGATGGTGAAAAAGTATTATCTGAATTTTCGGCAGCATCTCTTTTTTCTGAGATGCTTGACCTTTTAAATAAAAGGTTGAAAAAATATTGTTTCCAGCAAAATACTATTTTTTTATTGTCAAATCTAGTCCCAAAAACGCTGAACAATCTTTATCATTTTTTTCCTAAATCAATATTTTTTCAGGCAAAAATATGGCATAGAAAATTATAGTCCAAATAGTCAAAGAGCAGCTGAATTAAAACTAACTGAACAAAGACTTTCATAAGGGAAAATAGCACAGAACTGGATGTATATGTTCATGAGAGCTCCACCCTGAATTACTCTGCTTTGAAAGAACTATGGAGCTTTGAAAATTACTTTTTTTCCTCTAGCTATTCTGAAACAATGCTTCAAGGAAATATCTAAGTGCAGAGCCACCACAGAAAGAAAAAATACATAAATAAACTATTTCCTAATTCTGAAATTTCTAGTAGCAATATTTTTCTACTATGGGACTTTGAGAATTTCTAGATGTTTTTCCACCTTCTCTCTCACTACCTCCTCTCCCCACAGAATATCTAACTGCTAAATCTGTGATGTATACAGACCCGAAAATTTGGGAGCTTCTTCCTTGTACTCCAAAAATCCTTCTGTCATTTTCATCCAGAGGAATACCAGGTGTTTTTTCTGTGATATATCTGTTTTCTTGTGTGACAAAGTGTTGTATAAGACTTTCTATTAAATCTGGGCATTTCCAAATGGGATGAATCAAGTCCTACAGAAATATAGAATTGAATATATAGTTTCATGTATAGTCACAGTAATAATTATGACTAGATATTGAAGGAGCTCAGTACATCACAGGTCCTATTGCTTTTCTCTGTGACACTACTTTCCAACCAGTTTTGGAAACTCTACCAACACCTACTGAGTTGATTAATCAGAAGTTTCATACTTTGGAAAATCTGTCCTCAATGTGGGTTCAAATTATGCACTTTTGAAAGGATATTTCTTGAGCTTTTCATTACAAATTTTTATTATTCCAACAAATAACATGATAACAAAATGGAATTTCCTGAATTACAGATAATGTTACTATTATGCTAGGCAGAGTAATACTACAAATGTCCTCCTCTGCAGGGACACATGGACCATTTGTCTAAGCTAGATGCTTAGAAACTGAGCTGACCTTCAAATTTACCTGATATGTTAAGTAAAATCCCTCTTTATCATGGATGCTCTAGGAAACCTCCAGTCAACCTTTATACCAGCGATAGTAATGCAAATCACACCACTTTCAAAGCAACATGCTTAATAAATTAAAGCACAAGTCTTATTTACCTACTTGCTCACTTCTCAGTCAGCATGAGTCGATTCCCTGACAGGTTTGTTTACTAAAATACTGCTTACTTGTTTTGCTATCATCACTGACAGGGAAAGAAAATGATGAGTGTATTTTGTAGTTCAGCAGGTAGCTGGGCAATTTTACAAGGCTTAATTTTATATATATATATATATATATATATATATATATATATGTATGTATATATATATATGTATATATATATGTATATATATATGTATATATGTGTATATGTATGTATGTATTTATGTTAGGTATAGTATATATATGTATATATATGTATATATGTGTATATGTATGTATGTATTTATGTTAGGTATAGTATATATTTTCATATAGTAATAATAATATATATAAGAAGAAATATAATACTATAATGCATTATATGTATATGATATTATATAGATACATATAATAGATGTAATATTTACACATATAATGTGTAATATAATAATGTAATTTCATGTAATACATATGAAATATAATACTATAATACATATATAGTATGTACTATATTATAGTGCATATATATTATATATATATATAGGTATGCATGTATGCATATACATTTCCAGTAGTAATTCCCAGTGTGAACAAGGCATCCTGAACATTCTCCCCCTCTGAATAATAGACCAAAATTAACTAAGCATGGCCTGAATGCTGTGCATTTTCCAGCCTCTTCCCTGCTCTTGATTTGTTTGCTGCACTTTATCTGGTCCCCTACACGATCCCAGGGAGCAGGTTGATTAATGCCAGGCAGAGCAGGCGGGTGGGTACCAGAGGAGGGGCAGGGACCCTGCCGCTGTCCCGGTGGTGACAGTGCCTTTAACATCCCCCTGGGGGCCTGCCTGTTATCTGCCTGCCCCCACGGGCAGCAGCTGTGCTTCCCGACGGCCTGATGGACTGGCTGGTGTACCTGGGGACGCAGGCAGGGTGCATCCATTACTCATTTGTGACAATAACCAATCGAGGAAGATGTAGAACTCAATTCCAGCAGAAAGACCTATAATGTTGGAGTCAGGAGGTTATCGCTGTGGGACCTGCACCTTGCTCCTTACCCCTCTTATCGAGAGCTTTACGGCCCCTGCTGGAGCAGCATCTTGTAAAGCTGAGGGCTGCAGATCTGGGGCCCAGATTATCATGCATCTTCCTAAATGCTACAACATTTAATTAAAAAGTAGGTCTTAGTCAAATTGTTACTAGCTGAAAAGATGCTTTTGGTAAACAGGAGGCAAAAGCTAAAGTATTTTACCACAGAAGGAGCTGTCAAACAATTTCCTTAAATCATATCTATGTAGAAGATGACATTTTTCTCACTATTCTCATTTCACGGTGAAATTTCATACAAGGGACCAGAACAATCCCAAATCCATGCCATAATGCCTGTTAATCCAGGTGAGACCCTGTGATTAAGGACTACCTAAAAAACCATAGCCCTTGAAAAATTACAAACGATATAGCTTTTGGTAAAGCACAGATGTTGTTTGATGGCAGCCTATTCATATTTAAATGTTCTGAGAAAGAGCCTGTCTTTCAGAGATACATTAGTTAAAAACAACTCATTTGGTGATTTAGACATTTTCTCTAAATATCTTGATCCTAGGAGGATTCAGGTAGACTTTTTAGGCGCCTTAGTTGATTAAAACAACTTAAACTTATGAAAGAGCAGAGAGCAATAGCACTCATTTATTATTAATGCCTTAAACTATATTTTGGAAGCTCTTTTAATCCGTCACAGAGACCACAGATTCTGGCAGTACCTTAGCAAACTGTGCCTGAACTGGAAATGGAAAGAAATAGTTTAAAAATGGTTTTGTCAAGGATAGAAAGTCCTGGGTTAGCAGTGTAAGACTCTTAATTGCCAAATTAGCGGTAGATGATATCACCATCTGCATCACCAGAATACAGAATAAGAATTTAATTTTATTCCTACAGAAGACTATAATCCTATTCACTTAGCTATAAATCAGTAGATCTAATAAAAACAGCATTCAAAAATAATCTGTAATCTTTTTACACCTTCTAAGAAAACTTGTAACATATTTTTAAACTGGAATGAATGAGGGATTCAACTATAGAATATTTAGGCATAAAACTGACAATCAGTTTTATGTATCTATCTCCATTTATATCTACTTTCTTTAGGAGAGTACTTCATGATATATGAATGGCATTTTAGCATAGCTCATTTTAGTATGCTTTCCTCTGTGCTTTTCCCAGGTTTATTAACATATTTTAACCTTTTTTCAGCATTACCAATGTGGACTTTAGCAAATATTAATTATTCAACAGCATCAAAAGCCCTATAAAGGTAGGATGAGAATAGACACAGCAGTAAAGAACCTTCTACTTTGCAACCCTAGAATAAAATTAGCTGAATTGAAAATTATACTGCGTTAGAATAAAATCAGGAGAAGCAAGACTTAGAGAAATACTTAGGTCAGGGGGAATAAGAGCATCCTTGAGAAGGTAAGAGACAAGAAAAAAAGGAGATAAATAAATTTAAACTGGAAATGAAGAGAGTCAAACAAGAGTTCTGGATATTGAAAATTAGTATTTGTCTGGACAGAGAGAAGCTTGCAAAAGAAAGATGGGAGAGGGAAGTGATCACAGCTACTGAGTAAACATATCTACAGCTGGGCTACTTTACAGAGGCTTGAAGAGCCCAAGCATCATGATACTAAAAGAGAAGAGCAGCAAGAACTGCCAGGTGACCACTGACCAGAGTGTTCCCTTCATCTCTGAAGGGCCAGAGTGGCCACTCTGAAATACTGATGGTTTCAAAAACCAGGAGAGAGTTCCAGCAGTTTATACTTTGAAGAGTGCAATCAATTATTCCTGTTCTCAACTGAGAAATCAAACCCCATTAGAGAGTCAGGAATGAGCATAGCTAAAATAGCTAAAGCTTGGCTGAGGATCTGGGGACTTAACAGCTTTTTTATCTGCAGCTGGAGAATACAAAAATGTCTAACCTCAGTCTTATGAAAGAAGATTAAGGGCACTTCTGCCTAAATCTCTCATGTGAGATGTTTAGACTTCAAAATTTCAGGAAATTACAAGCTACCGGGAAAACAGCAGAGCCTTCATACAATAGAGCCTTTCTGGAAAACAGCACAGCTCAGGTTTGCCATAAAATTGAAGGTGTCTGGATCTTTGGTTCAGGCACTGATACTGTACAAATGTTGCTGTGCCTCCTGGTATGGCTAATGCAAGGGCCTGCCAGTGCAATGCCTGAACACAACTCAGGGAACAGCTCCAGCCCAGCACTGCTCTCTCCCTGTTGTAAGGGGAGCTAATTGTGCTCTGCCATTTGTTCAGGGGATGGAAGAGCCCCTGACCCACAAAGCTTACTAGTATAGACTTTAGGTTCCTTGTTCCTAATGCTGATGTAGTCTAAAAGACAGCATGTACAGACACCACAGGGGCAAAAATTATAAAATTCATAAAATCTTTTATGCTGGAAAAGATCTGAAGTATCGTCCAGTCCAACCATAACCTTAAACACTGTCAAGTCGACCACTACTAACCCATGTCCCTAAGTGCCATGTCTACATATCTTTTAATATTTTAAACATGTCCAGGGATGGTGACTCAACCACTTCCCTGGGCAGCCTGTTCCAATGTTTGATAATCCTTTCCATAATCAGGTTTTTTCTTAATATCCAATCTAAACCCCCCCTAGTGACTTTGAGGCCATCTTGTCTTATCTTGGGGAGGAGACCCACCTCCACTTTGCTACACCCTCCTTGCAGGTAGTTGTAGAGAGTGGTTAGGTGTCCCCTGAATCTCCTTTTCTCCAGGCTAGACATCCCCAGCTCCCTCAGCTGTTCCTCATCAGACTTGTGCTCTAGACCCTTTCCCAGATCCTTATCCCTTCTCTGGACTCTCTCCAGCACTTCAATGTCTTTCTGGTAGTGAAGAATCCAAAATTCTTGTAGTGAAGAATCACATGCTACTATGCTACTCAAAATACATACACACACACACACATATATATATATATTCAGAGAGGTAGGATATATATATATATAAATTCACAATAGTATATGATTATATATCTATATATATGTCATTGTGAGCATGTTATGTACACTAAAACTACTTCTGATGAGCTTTTCAAGTAGGATGTCTGCAAGCTGAATATCTAAGTCAAACCCATGATGTATGGTACTTATGGTAATTTACAATCACCAGGGAAAAATTAATTGACTTCCAAAAGCAAACCCAGGCAGCTCAGGTTTGCCTCTTAGGAGGAGGTTAATTGTTCTCTGGAGGTGTTGCTTCTCCTTATTGGTAATCCATAAAGCCCAAAAAGATGAGATCAGCCTTAGATTTTAGATGGCTAAAGTAGGCAAAATGAGTTCTACTGCTGTGACTTTTTGGCTGTTCGGACAATGCAGTGTCAAGTGTGCAAATCAGAAACATGTCCCTGGTCTTCTCCTTCTCTCACACATTGACCTCCCACATCATTCTCCCTAGCAGTGAGATTTGGCTCTCCACAGGTAGAAATGGAGTTCCCATATTCCAATTCACTCTGGTTTGACTGCAGCAAACCCAAGAAATGCTTGTGAGACAGTGTCAGAAAACATCAAAAGGAAAGAAAGCATGATGGAAGAATAACTACTGTGCAGAAGTGCCTGAAAACAATATTCACAAGTTTATTTTAATTTGGTATCATCTAGATAGGAGCACTTTGAAATATTATACAGCTTAATTAACTTCAACTAGTGTGCTTTTCTGAGTTAGCCCTCTAAACATGGGGTGAATCTGCAATAATATCTTTAGTCATTTTTAGGTCAGCTGTAGATTTAATTAGGTAAGCATGTGAACTTCAGCTTAGAGATGAGGCAAACAAGTTCAGATCCATGTGGTTAGATCCAGTCAGTTCACCCTGTTTTTTTAAATTAATATATCATAAACACTTTAAATCAGTATACAATAAATTCACCTTGTTTTCCATCCTATTTAGGATCACCTGGTCACTGCCTATGACCAAAATGTTTGTGAATGTAAAAGAATCTACCCAGCTCTGCAGCCCAGTTCTAATTAGCAAAATTACACCAGTGAAAAGGAAAATGCCTGTGCTGAGACTGATTATTTTTGGTTCTAACATTCAACTTGTGTTGTTTTTCATCAACTGTAAATTAAATCATATCAGAAATACCCTTTGTGTCTCTAGAATGGCTCACTAGTCACAGCTAATAAAAGATGAACTTTCTAAAGTAGACCTGGATAGTGCCTTACATGTATATTTCAACTGGACCACTTTGAAATAATGTGTCTATAACAGGAGCCTAGTTCACTACAGACCAATGATAACATGTTTAACCGTATCAGTTGTAGTGATACCTCAGCTTCCTGTAATGTTCATGAGTATGAGGGTTTAGCTTTTCTTTCTTTTTAGGATATTGAGGTGACTCCTTTTTTTTTCATGTTATTCCCTTCATTTGAAAAACCAAGAAAATTGAACAGCACCTTATCTGAGTAATATTTTCAAAACTGCAAGGGAAAGAAACAGCAATGTCCTTTAATCTTGTAAGAAAACTCACTAAGAACAAACTGCAAGCCTAACAATTTATGATACAGGGTTTTTTTTGGTAGCAATGTATTTCCACCAAAAAAGAGTTAATACCTGTTTATCTGTACCATATCTGGCATAGCTGTTGGAAAGCTGCTTGGCAAAAGAACAACCTGAAGGTCCTCATAGACACCAGACTGAACATGAACCAGCAATGTGCACCTGATGCAAAACAGGTAAATGGTGTCCTTAACTGCATTAGAAAAATTTTTACCAGCAGGTCCTTCCCCTTTATTCAGCACTGATGGGACCATACCTCAGTGCTGTGGTCAGTTCTGGGTTCCTCAGAAGAGAAAAGACATGGACATAGTGGAGAGGGTTCAGTGCGGAGCCACAGGAATTATGAAGAGACTGGACTCTCATATAAGGACAGGCTGAAAGAGCCAGGACTGTTCAGAGTGGAGAAGAAAAAGCCTCAGGAGGTTCTTATTAATGTGTATAAATACTTGAAAGGAGGTTGTAAAGGCGAAGCCAGACTCTTCTCGGTGGTGCCCAGTGATGGGGCCAGAGGCAGTGGGCACAAACTGAAATACAGGAGGCTCCCTCTGAACACCAGGAAACACTTTTTTACTGTTAGGGTGACTGAGCACCGGCACAGGTTCCTCAGAATGTCTGTGGAGTCATCTCCATCCTTGGAGATACTCAAGGACTGTCTGGATGTGGTTCTGGACAACAGACTGGAGCAGGGGGTGTGAACCACATGACCTCCAGAGGTCCATTCCAACTTTAGCCATTATTTGATTCTGGAATTCTGTGACTTTTTTTACTGGAAAGAGTTATCACACTTCTGTGTATACCCAATACTTATTTCCCCCAGAGTTACTCACACAATGTACATTACACAGCTTGTAACACAGTAGTATTTTCCATGGCAGCAGGAAACACTTGAACTGAGACTGCATGCAGTCTTTAACCATGTTCCATTGCCTTATACAAAAGGGGAGTTTCACAAAGTCTAGGTAGGTGTGGAACATCTCAAATTTTTAGTTTAAAAAATCAGGTATATACTAAAGATACATGATACATGAGTTCCATTAAAGAATCATTTAGCTACTTCTCTAGCCTGTCTGGATGCAACCTCTATCTTCCTGGAGACAGAATAATTGTATATATAGCTGAATTTCAGTATCACTGTATTTGATGGAACACAAAACTTCAAAAACACGTTCAAATCTCCATGAAATGTGAAAAGCCACTCCCAGCACATATTCACAAACAAGGAGAAATTCTTGAACTTAATTCAGTAGAAACTGGTAAAACATAGAAAAATTTTCAACTCCCCATCACTTCTAAATGAAGTTATACAGACAAAATATTCAGTAGTAAAGAATTTTTAAATCACCTCAGATCAAAGGATTCTACTTTAAATCAGGAAATCATGGCTTGGAAGGATAGTGGAAGTTTAGATAGCTTGGAGTTAGACTTTGTTACCACCAAAGGAAAAGTTAGGGTAAAGTCATAAAAATATCTCAATAAGAAGAGCTATTTATTAAGTCTTGGACAGCTGAAGAAATGCCCAGATGTCTTAGTGCTTTTCCTGTTTCTCTCCTCTTCCATGACGGATTACACTGATGGATTGACATTATATCCCGGATAAGAATATACATGATTGAATCTCTGAATTTTAAATTTAAAAGTTTAAACTTACCTTAAACTAAACTAAACTAAAAATTAGCAGCTTAAAAAGAAAGTTTCAATGCTTTGATTTTTCCAGGAATTTCCAGTGTGAGAGGTAGGAAATTGTGCAAGTTTTGACTGCTTATGTTTTGAAGAGCAAGATTTTATATAGTTTAGATTATTTAAGAGTAATGGGAATAGTAAAATAAAACACAAAAACCTTCACATAATACAGCACAATAGAAATTATTGGCAAAATATAAAATACAACCCCTTTGAAACAAAGAGTGGAAAAAAACTAAAAATAGACTATATTTCACCTAAAACATAAATAGGCTTTTAAAATTCAATCATTCCTACTGTTTTTCAAAGCAAGATATCACTGGATCCAATACACTTGTTTGATGAATTGAGACTTTTTTCAGTAAGGTTATTCTCTCCTATAGGTCCTTTATGGGAATCATACTGTTGATATTTTGGTATCTGGATAATTTCTAAGGTGTTGATTGAGTTTTAGTAAGACAAAGTTCAAGACTTTTCTCAGTCATAACTCCCAATCAAGCTAGAAGGAGTTCTCTTCAAATTGAGATGAGAAGCCTGATCCAACATAATGAAGTTTCAATGATTGAATGGAATTTGCAAAAGGGTCCTAATAAAAACTAACAAAAATATTGTTAGTTGGTTTGTTGCTGTTAAATGTCACTATAATACTTAAGAGGTGGAAAAGCTGCTCACTTCGAAAGAAAGCACTTTTATAAAAGAATAACAGTAAGGGAACTTAGCAAAATGCTAACAAGGTAACTGACCACTATATTTGTTAAATAAATCTGTCCCCTGCAAATCTCCAACCTTCCCTTCGTAGATCAGTACACAGCCCACACTTTAATTGCATTTAAGTCTGCTTATGCGGAAGTTAAGAGACCTGCCCCAGCAAAATGTGATTCCGTATGGAGAAATAATTATATAATTAAGTGTGCTTTTCCTGTATTTTCTTCTCAATGTGTTTGTCTGCCAATGTTTTCCTCTCTCTTTCCTTCCATTATATCCCTTGTAACGGAGATGAAGCAGCCTTGGTTTCCAGTGAGATGGAAGGATAGCAGCAGGTCCACAGGAAGAATTCAAGATGCTTGCCATAAACCATCTACCACATACAGCAAACCAGGATTTTTTCCAGGATATTTGGAGCCAATGCAAGCCTGCAACATACAGTGAAACGTTTGTCTTGAACACCCTATGGTGATTTTAATGAAGGAACAGTTGTTCACAAGTGTGTGGAACTCCCTCTTTTTTCCTTTTTTTTTTTTCTTTTCTTTTTTTTTTCCCTTTAAATTTTTTCATCAGTCTTGTTACCGGAACTTAGCTTTTAAAAAATTTCCAGGTTATCCACATTAAAAATAGCTTCATCACTGACAAGGACAGAATGCTTTATGAAAACTTTAGACATTATTTAAGCCTACAACATTATTCTAGTGAAATCAAAATGTGTATCTTGTAAGACTTCAGTTTCAAAAGCATAGCTTCAAAACTTACATAGAGTTTGTCCAAAGTTTCAGAAACACCAGCAAACTGCAAACATATTTTCACTGGTATGATTTGTGGATTTGAGATCTCACATATTTTTCATTTTATAAAAATGTTTTTTAATTGTTAAAAACCAAATCAATGAGAAATAATAACACTAAATATAATTTTAATGGTACCTAAGTTATTAAAATACAAAATACATAGTTTCAAAAGAAAACTTACATTTGTATAAGAAAATGTCTAGACTCTTGAAGATTAAATATTTGTCTCTGATAATTTTGACACTACTTGGGCAGAAGCAGAAAATGTGGCTAAATATTGCCCTAAAGTTTGGCTCACATGACTGTAAAATCCAATATACATAAGCCAAATATTTATCTGAAGAAAAAGCTGTAGAGTAGACATTTGGTCATTCATTCAGTAACAGTCCCAGAATATTGTAAATGATTGTAAATTATTGAAGTCATCCTTTAGAGTACAATCACACACAAACCAATTTTTTGTCTAAAAATGAAAAGCAAAACATTTGATTTATATGACATTGTTTTACTGGCTGACCATTTCATTCAACAGATACACTCTTCAATTCTGCACAAACTTATGCATATATTAACACTGAAGCAGAGAAATACATTCCTTGAGATCAAAGGTACAACACAGGCTGGAACTCCTGGTACTTTGAAGAGTAATAAAAGCTCTGGTTCTGGGGTTTTTTTTAATTTCCAAATGTGAAATCCCTTGTACTTTTTACCCAAGACAGTGCATGTGCTCAGATCCACAGAGAATCTCAGATAACACCACAAAGCAGCGTGTTGCCAGCTGTTTGGATGGACTCCCAGTGGAACACTGCTATGGGCCCAGGAATGACCCTTTTCTCCCCCTCACTGAGCACTCTGTGTAACAAGATACAAGAACAGGCTGAGAAAAAAGCTCTCCACAACTTTACTTATCTGCTACAAAATATGCAATTGGCTTTCTGGATGTTCTCATACCACAGTTTTTTCATCTTGAAATGTGCAGAATGGAGCCCCCAAAGCAATTTCAGGGGAGGGGTCCTGAAGCCAGGACTGAAACTTCACATCACACTATACCTAGAGCATCAGATTTCCTTCCTCTGAGTTCCACTGCCAACATGCACAATTGCAGTTAAACAATTGTTCACACCTATACATGAAAGGGGTTTTAGGCAGAAAAGAGAAATATAGACATGCACCATGTGCCAGCGACCTCTGCAGTGGCCTACTGTGGTGAAGGTTTTAAAATTCTCTGCATACAAACAGTTAATCACCACAACCATTTAAAATGTCAGTGGAAAAAGAAATGGTTTCCAAGAGCATATAACTGCCCAGATAACTTTCATCAGCCCAGCCACATGAAAGACCCAGAGGCAACTGCAAAGCCACCATCAATACAAATGCCTGTGGAGTCCTCTCTGGTGCCAGATCCTGCTGCTTTGGCTGTAAACAATTGCTCCTGTAGTGCTGCATCTAGGATCTCTGGCTGCCAATCAAGCAGGAAGAGAAGGAGAAGGAAGAACTGTCTAATGCACTTGAGTAAATGTACTATTGCCATTAAGTGCTATATTTTATACCTTTGTGGAGTATGTGGTTTTGCAAAAGAGCAAACCTCCAAAATGTTAAAAACTCATTGCAGAGCAAATGTAGCAGCAGCTTTGATGCCTAATTTCTATGAATATGAACGTTTTTATAGACTTCAGTCTCCCCACAAAACATTAGGCTAATGGATACTGGGCAATTCTTCTTAAGCAACTTTATGGTCAGTCATTCTTGCATTTTGGGTCAGTCCAGGTGATGCCCATAGTGAGCAAGAAACAGCAGACAGTGTTTGGAACACACATCCCTCCTCCTCATTGGTCCTGACACAGGTGCTCCCACTGAGAGCAGGGTTTATATGCTGAAAGCAGACAGGGAAGCGGTGGTTTTAGGCTGCACACACAGCACACACTGAAGCACTTGCCCTTAGCAGTGCCATAATTTTGCACCTGTGTCTGAAGGAGTTCATGTTGTTTCACTGTGAACAAGGCTAAACATGATGCCCAAACAGGGAATATCTGATTTTGGTGCCCTTTTTTGGCTGGTGTCTGGCCTGTCTCTTGGATTAGTTTCATGTAATGGCTCAGATTATCATGAGACTCAACCCAGTCATTTGTGTTCACTGTCAGCTCAGGACATAATCAATTGAAAAAGAGCAGACTAGGCTCCAGTCTGCAAACACAAAATGTCTAGTTTTTTTAGGGTTCACATTTACCACAGTGGCAGCGAGGCCACTTCCATAAACCCATCTGAATAAGAAAGGAGTGACAGACTGCAATCCTAGATATCTAGTCTATAATTTCTCTGTATTTATTTAGATATGTCAGCAATAGCATCTGTATCAGGGGCTAATTTTCCCTTCAGTTTTATGCTAGTAATTGACTACAAGCCCAGAAGTGCAGGCAGAAGGAAAAAAAATAGAAACAGAAAGGAAAATAAAGTCTACTGAAAGCTAAATATAAAACTTATCTCTGAAAGCTCTGGTATTACTTAGATAAAAATGAAGCTATGAATAATTATTGCTGTCAAACTTCTCCTAATGAAAATTATGTCCACTACAAACGTATTCAACAAATGCAGACTGTGGCTGAAGTCACAGTATGACCATGTGGCACTTTCCTCTCTTAGCTGTAAGTTTGTCTTCCAAATTAAAGTAACTCTTCATTTATAGTTAGCTGCTAATATTTTAGGCAAACATCTGAACTCAATTGGCAGTGCTGAATTTATTACACATTATATAAAAGCTCAGAACCTCCTGGCAGTACATAATTAAACAGCACATTGGCTTGCTCTTTCTTTCTTTCTTTCTTTCTTTCTTTCTTTCTTTCTTTCTTTCTTTCTTTCTTTCTTTCTTTCTTTCTTTCTTTCTTTCTTTCTTTCTTTCTTTCTCACTTCAAGCAACTGGCTAATCAGAACAATTAGAACTTTTCTATTAATTCTTCAATAGGTCAACAGAATGCAGAAATTAATGCCCCAGTAAGGATTTTAAGGTTTTATTACAAATCCTCATAAAATTATAAATATATATTTCTAATATATTATATTAAATATATGAAATATTTACAGGTAAATTATTAGTAAGGAGTTGATCAATGAGTTTATTTTTTTCACTGAATTCCAAGGTCCCATCAGTTCTTTACTGAGGTGATATATTACTGAAGGACAGAAATTTACTTTTGAGTTACAAGTAAGATGAAAATCAGAAAAATCAGATTCAGCATGTTCTGTGCTATTTCTGTATCAAATAGATATTGCATTGTTCAAAATCAAGTATAACATAATACTAAAATAGCATAGGTGATTAATATTGGAGACTGGTTAATGCAAAAATATTAGCTCTGCCTAAAGATGATTTCACTGTGAGACATTTGTTTTATTTTTATCAATTAGCTTAATCTTTGATTTGAGTTCTACACCCTCTGGCATCAAGAACATGCTTGTTTCCTTTTTTTTTTTTTTCTTTAAACAAAGGATTATTCTTTCTCGAAAGGGGATTGTCAAGTTCTTTTATTGTTTTATGTCACACAGGGGAAAAATGCTTTTGAGGCATTACCTCTGAATTTAGCAGGGACGAGAGTTTACTGCTATATAATCATTAGTCAATGCAGTAGCTGAAACCTTAAACAAAAGAAAACAAACTACAAACAGGCAAGCATCCCCTAAAGGCACATCAGAACACCAGAGAGAGGAAGCATGGATTTCAAACACGGCTGCCCAAGCATGTGCTAAATATTGCCACTCCTGACTTTAAACAGCACACTGAGGAATACAACATCACCTTCTAGCCTTTGAAACAATACTAGGAAGCAAGAGGAAAAGAATTTAAAGGGTTTAGAAAATGTACTTCTACTCTTTTTCCTTATTTTGAGGCTTCATGAAAATTGTATCTCCAAGCCAGTAAAATCTTTCAGTATAAGGGAACCCTGCCATAAAGCTATCAGAAAGATAGGACAAGACCTCAAATGCCTTTTTTCATGATATGTGCTTCACCAAAACAAGCAAACTGCCTGATCCTTGTGAATTGTCTCCCACAGTTACTGCTCACACTGTGCTTGTGAGTCACAACAAAGCTTTAGAAAGATTTTTACCGTGGCTGTACAATTGTGTGTACAAACAATCGCCGGGGCCACATTTGCTTTCATGATGATCACCAGCCTGGGGTAACTGTAAGTACATGGAAGGAGCTAATTAGAGAACTGTATTTCATCCTGATATATGGCCAAATACTATACAAATAATACATACAGTGAAAAGCATCTAATTTATGCTACTTGTGAAAAAGGAGGGTGATGCCTCTAACACAAATGAGAAACATTAAATACATTCTATTTTCTTAGTTTCTTTCTACTGGCATATTAACCATGAATTCAGAATATATTGTTGGTGTTATTCAAGAGAGTGATTGCTTCATTAATTTAAGTATTTGTCAACTCAGAATAAATTGTAGGTCACTGATTTGAATACAATCTACATCTGAAATGAACTGAGATTGTATCCAGCCCCTTCTGCAGAATTGTTTTGACAATTTAGGGTTCCAAGCAGGAGTCTAAATTACACCATCGGATGATTGTCCAATGATCTCTACATCTTGAGCTCCTCTATAAAGATGGGTGTCCAGCATGCATAAGCTTAAATCTGTAAGTAATTGACTGAAAAAAATGGCTCTGTCACAGTCCATCTCCCCAAGAGAACTGGCCATCCATTGCAGGATGCTCATGTAGGGAGGGGCTCTCTGATATTGGTACTTTATACACTTTCAGAACTCAAGATTCCAGAACAGCTGCTTCAGTTTGCAAGATTGAACCTCACCACTTGATTGTTTGTAATGACTAGAGGATTTGCAGGAGTCACTGGGAAAACAGAGAAGACAGGAGGCACTCACAGGAGTTTATGAGATTCAGATGCAGAGCAATAAACTGATTCCAAGCAAAATTATGGATTTCATGTGCCATGAAAGGAAAAGTTCCAGGTAAGAATGATAGTTTCAAAAAGAGTAGGTATCAGAAAGAGTTAGAAAGCATTCTGCTGTGTTTGGTCTTTAGCTGTTTTTGTGAAAATGTGGAAAGGTAAAGAGAAGCTGGATGAGGTTTTTTTCAGGGAGAGCTCCATGAGGCAAATGACATACTTTGCCATATTTTATTCCTCAGATTGATTCTTTCTGACAAGAGCATGACCTCATGGAATGATCTCTAGACTCACTTCCAAATCTTACGACCACATAAAATCAACAGAAAGCAGAGAAAACTTCCATCAGGGAGAGGTATTTTCCCCAGTGTCACACACTGAGTGGGAGCTGCCGTGCTGGGTCCTCTTTTCCACCACTGATGCTGGAGCTTCCCCTTAAGCAAAGCCTGTCCTCTATTTCCAACAAATTCAAAGTTTCTGCTCTCAGGCATAGTTTCAATGGGACAGCAGAGCAAAAGACAAAGAACTGACCATTTCTTTTTTCTCACAAAGGACATGGGACTGACAGAAACTCTCCATTAGTTAATGAAAGAAAGGCTTCACTCAACTCACTTGGTGGTTGACACCACTCTTAGTACTAATAAAGAACAAATGCTTCCTTATATGGTCAGATTTTAATATAAGGCTTTGGCCTAGCCTAGCTGTTATTGAAAAAACACAATCCTTGAAAAATTGACTTTTTAAAGGTATTCTGGAAGTCTGATTTGCTGGAAATGCACTAAAGATGATACAAACCATCTGCTATACTACAGCCTTGTAAAACAGACTTTTCCATTTGATAATAATGTGGGATGAGAGATATTTCATCTTTCATACATTTATTTGACAATGATAAATTTAATTCATTCTATCACATTGAATGATACATTTATATTCAGTATGTAGTTTAAAATTTCATAAATGATTAAAGTCTTTGCCGTTTTAATTATAATATGAAGAGAGCAGCTAGAACTTATTTGCAGAGAATAATGTTCAAGTCAATAAATTTAGTAAGTTCTCCTGACAACATGTAAATGATGACTTTAGTTGCATGACTACCTGTGGAAGACAGCCCGATAACAAGAGTCCTTGTGTTTCTTTTCTAGCGGAGTGAAGCCAGAGTCTGATCACTTCCTAACTTCAACAGCCTCCTTTCAGCAACTGGTAGCAAACAATTCACAGAGCCTTAAAAGTACTTCTATACTCCTGCCCTAATGAAAAAGGTCAGCCTGCTAAGCAGAGCTGACACCTATCATCTACCAAGACATGAGCTGTAATTTACCTCAAGAAGAAGAGGAAGAAGAGGAAGAAGGAGGAATCATCACCCTGGGAGAATCAATAAGGGCTCTGAATACATAAGACAAGTAGCTTTGACCAAGCTTTGCTCTGTGCAGGCAATAGTTTTGCCTTCTTTGTGCTCACCCCTGAACTGTTTGAATCATGGGGACAACACCTAGTTAATCACTTGCCCTAAATGCCAAACCAAAAGTCTAATGCAAAGATTTCATTGACTTCTTTTGGCTTTGGATGAGACCCACATGTATCAGCCACTACAAGGGGACTATCCAAGATCCAGTGGTGGCATTAGTACCATCCACAAGGAACTGAACCAGTACAGCACACAAGTCAGACATAAATCATAGGTCAGTTACTGTCTTTTCCTGCACTTTGGCTCAGGCATTGCAAAAGAATTGGAAGGAACTTTGGCTAACTTCATGCAACTGAACAAATTCTCCTCTGGTCCACACAGAATAATTGAAGAGAAAAACAGTTGTTGAGTTGACCTTCACACAATTTTCTTCATAACACTCAGAGTGCTTATTTTAGAAAGAGAAATATTTATAATCTTCTCAAGAAACAGTATAAAAACTAAAAAAAAATGTTATTTTTTCCTCTAATCCTAATTAAAAACAAAACAGACCAAACAACCAAACAGCCAACAAAGCAACCCAATATATAAAGCAAATTTTGCCAAATTTTGTTGAAAAAGAAAAATGCCTTTAGGCTGAGGAATCATATGCCAAAATATAGCCCAAAGCAGGTTAAACCAAAGGAATCAGAAAGTCTTCTGGAAAAGGAGGGCATATAATGGGAACAACAGCAGACCTTTTACTGTAGCAGTGCTGCTGGGTGCCGCTATAATGAACTGAAACCTACAATCTCCTAGGGTTAATAAGACACCTGTCTTGAAACTAGCAGTCATATTGGTTTTCCAAGCCTGCCACAATAGTTAAAGTCTTGATGAAGTTCTTACTGTGCCAAAGGAACTTACTAACAAAGCCACTGAGTCAATTTAACCTAGTGAAACTGGACCCTGTAGACTGGGTTATCAGAGTTTTGTGTTGAGATAATTACAGCACTAAAGAGAGCATATGGGCTGTCAAGGCTGGCACATGGCCTGCGCCAGCTGTTACCTGGGTGCTTTGGAAAATCTACTGAACAGCATTTTGGACGCAGAACAGCTATATGTAAGTTTTCCAAGATATCTAGTGGGAAATCCTCATAATAAATTTATTTTTTTATACGGGGAAGGATTACACCCAATAACATGACTGCAAGAAGTACAACCGTAAACTTCAAAAGGAAACTACCAGAGGAAAACAATTTTGCATGGTATGAAGTGTACCAATAGCAAGCTTCACGTTGCTATAGAAAGTAAACTATTCAAGAAATTAGCTTTTGTATAGTCCAGCTGAAAGCAATACTGAAATACTCCTGCTTAGAAGCTTTTCTAGAAATGTGCTTCTGAGTCAATGGGATTTATCCTATTATTCCTGGTATTGCTACTCCATGAAAAATGTCTTCCAAATGCAATGTCATAGCTAATCAATTACTAACAACAGTTATTATTGATTAGCTGTGATGCTCTTACAGGGTCTGTCTTTATGAGCTAATATCAACCAAGGAAAACGTTTCAAATAGGATGTGTCCAATGAGTTAGAGAGAAAATTTAAAGAGGAATCAAACAAAAACATGTCCAGACAGAATATAAAAAATGGAAAAACACACACCAAAATATCCTAACACATGAGGACTGGAAATTATGATTATTGGATCCAGGAGGATCATAGTAAATTACATTAATTATTTCGATAAGTAGACTTAATCACC
This sequence comes from Molothrus aeneus, assembly GCF_037042795.1. Lineage (NCBI taxonomy): Eukaryota > Metazoa > Chordata > Aves > Passeriformes > Icteridae > Molothrus > Molothrus aeneus. The sequence goes on along the minus strand of NC_089647.1, from coordinate 68,814,408 downwards.
CAGACAGAACTTCCTAAAATACAATATTATTCTAAGTTTGCGTGCTGTACTTGCAATATCTATGGTCTGAGAGAATGACTGGGAAACATGGAGTAATAGGGGAGTACAAAACACAAGTAATAGGGGAGCCAATGCTAAATTTTCAAAAACTGACCAGATGCCTCAGAGTTTTGTGAGTAAAAACTGTTTGCCATTACTATGGCTGGGAATAGTGGCAGTGCACAGATCTGAAAAACCCCTGCAAGATCCCAAATCTTAGTTTCTCAAACCAAGTTAAACTTAAAAAAGTTGAGGTAATGAAGCTCCAGCTTCGGTTTCAAGTCACCTTAACAGGCAAAAACATAGATTCATTCCTCTGACATCATTACCTTCATGGTGCTAAGGCAAATATATCACTATTTGTTTCACATAATTCAATTTCATGTCTTCATGAATCTCTCAAGAAATTAATGAATGGAAAATTTAAGATTTACTATCTCTTTGAACATGTCATTTAATTAGAAACCTAGTTAGCCCTTATTTCCTCCTTTTTTCACTCAATAATACAACTTCATTGCTTATGAAGAATATATGCTTATATTTTGGTACAGTATTTTTTTCAAAGCAAAACCTGCATTTTTTAGCTCTCTAAACCCCTATTTGATTGAAAAGGAATGCATTCTGGAGTTGAAAAATTCAGTTATTAGATTCAAAATTTTTTAACCCTGTCTTAAAAATGTTAGGAAATTCAGTTGTATTGCCTCAAATTAAGTGCATTACTGCATTATATTTTGCAAGCTTTAGCAAACAACAAAAAAAATTCCCCAGAAGAATCTTAATTCTTATCTATGGAAAACATTAAACTGCTAAGTGCTAACAACTGGAATTAGTCCTTAAATCTCTAATGAGAATAATAAAACATGAGTGCAGTTTGTGCTGTAACTTGATAAGGCCTGAATTTACTTGCTGTTAGTAAAAGTTCCTGATCCAGCAGTATGGCGTTTTACTCCCTGAGGTACAGGAAACAATATCTGTCCTTTAGGAGCATCCTCTGTGGTAAGCACTTCTTATCAGGGCTATCAAAGGACTAAGATAGCAGTGTAATATCTAGTAACAGCAGCTTTATGAGCAGATCCATTACTGATTTAAATCAATCTAAAGCAGGTAGTTCTGATTAACCCATTCAGAACAAAGCTGACCTCCTCACGAGATTATTTCTTCTGAAAGTAAAGCAAACTCTATCTATGCTACCAGATGTGACATGAACTGAATCTAAGAAGTAGCAGCAGCAAACACCACAATGTCGTAAGCCACCTTAATGGACCAAACACCACAATGTCATAAACCACTTTAAAAAAAAAAAATCTTGTATTAAAACCTTGTCACTCTGCAAAGATGTAATGCTTTGCAGTAGTAAAATTTAATACTCTTGAAAATTCTGATTTGAACTAAACTAGGATACTATATGCAGAAGAAATTGATTTAACTGAGCCTATCTAAAATCACCTTGCTCTCAATTTGTCTGAAAATCTTTTTTATAAAAGGCAACCTTCAAACACTGTTCACCACAATTTTCTGTCAAACACTTATTGGAAGGCAGTCTTCAGATTCTATTTGCCTGTAATTATATTTTTATTCTTTGCAATGGAAAATGTAATTGTAACTTTTCTTGAATTTCCAAAAGTAAAATAAAAATGTTGCGATCAGTCAGCAGTTTAGCAAGTCACAGCTATTTTAATTTCTAGTGTTTTCACTTAATGTCAATGGTGATTCCCTCCCAAGTTTTAATTAAAAATCCTTAAAACCATTGCTTATATTTTTTCATATGTGTTAAGAAATAAGGGGGCTAAACCCAGATTTTAAACATTCCAAATGTAAAATGGTTTCAATGATGATTTGCTAATATGGCCTGTAATTAGATCACAGAGCATTACCTTTTGATTGGTGTTTAGAAAGACAAAAAAGCCACTGCACTCAGCTTGACACAGCTGGGAAATGCCAGTGTGCTCTTGGCCGTGGGGGGAGGCCCAGCAGACAAACACAGCGCTGCCAGAGATTGCCAGAGCACATAAACAGCACACATTGCTGACATCCTCGCACTACTTGCTAACTTCAGGCAGTTGGACACACTAAATGGTCACCTTCACCATTATCCTGGGCCTGATCCTGCTCTTTCCAAAGTCAGTCTGAGCTAAATTATTGATTGCAACAGCCAGTCCCTCGTGTCTTAGGAGTTAATGGGATCGAAGTGACATATAATCAGCATGCGTAATTTGAGGAGCTCGAACTTCTTGAATTCCCTTGTGACTTATTTTGGAGACATTGCCTTTATTTCTGAACTATCCCTCTGAATTCTAAGAAGAAAGGAAAAGAAATTTGGATTCTAGCAAAGAAGCCACTTTTTCTCATTCCAGTTTTCTTGGAGCTTGTTTATAGCCTGACCTTGTAATCCTTCCCATAACCCTTCCCCAGTGACATACTTTCCTACGCTTAGTCTAAATCCACTCCCTATAAGAAATTAAAAAAAAATATTGGATAGCGTAAACACACACAAAAAGTCAGCATTTCTGTTCCTGTCTGCATTACAAAGGTTCACAGACCAAATGAAAACCCTTACACATATGAACTATTTTAATTAGTGTAATTTAGTATTCTCCACAAACGCAAAAGGTTACACTCTTACTGATTCTTTGATTTAAACAATTCCTATTAAACTGTGTAATTTTAGTTCAGTATGTGCTTTTGCAGTACTTTATGCAAACGTGAACTCTTTGAGATAACAAAATCAGCATGAATTTTGTATTAGAAATATATTGCAACATTAATAAAACAAAGCAGTGTATTTTCTTATGATAATATAGTTTAAAGAAATTGGGTTTTTTAAGATTCATACCATACAGGTGACAAACTATTTATTTACTCCTGCTTTTACTGGTAGCTGTATATTTCTTATTAGATAATAAATTTGATCTTCCAAACTATTTTGCTTGAGCATCAGAAAATATCCAAGTGCTAAAGGGAGAGATGGCATCTAAAATATGCTGCTGAAGTTCTCTCTCTTGAAAACACTTGAAGCTGTTCTGTAACTTGATCAATTTCCTGCATTTACAGAATATTGCTTTTAAGCCTGGTATGGGAGAGAAATATCAAAACAGGCTGAGATATTTTCAGCTCTTCAGAAAGAGATGAAATTAAAAACTCTACCTTCAGTGACTTTCCAAAAAAATCTTAAAAAGGAGAAAATCCTTTTTTTTCCTCTGTCAGATTCAGGAATAAAATTTATGCTCTTTATATCACATATTGCTTTAACATTTTCAAAATGAAAGCTAAAACCAGGCCCAGAGCAATAGAGTATAGTTTTAAGAGTGTCAAATTACCTTCAATAGCCATTTTTTAAATAAAATATAAAATCTTGAAGCAGACAGCAAAGAATTGCATTGAGGGCAAAATCTTTCACTTAGACATAGATTTAAAGAAACCACATCCCTGAATCTTAAAAAAACACAGGGATACTGTTTTCTAATTGCCATACAATGCATATGTCAGTAGTATGAATAACTTTCACGTGTGAGTTTTTAACTAAAAAGTTCCTCTACATTTATTTCTTTTAAGACACTGCCATTTGGTAGCTCTGCAGACCTACATGAACAGAAGAACAGTAGTATTTGCACAGGCTTTTTGTTCCAGGCTGTAAATGTAATCCTGCATTTCAAGGTTACCAAGAAGGAGGAAAGACATTATCATTGTTTTTTCAGTCTGACTGTCCCATTTAGGTGATGTACATACTCTGAGCAAATTAATTGCTTTGAATTTTACTTATATTTATTAACTGAGATTAGGAAAGGCAGTAAAACACTATATCAAAGCATTATGGAGAAAACAACCAGAATCAATCTTTTTCATTTGTCACAGATGCCACTTATTTAAATCTAAAATATGTTCTTTGCTGTCCTTGGTCTATTCTGGTAAATAATAGCTTGTACCAAATACAGGGCTACAGAATCCTCTCTTCTTTTTGAACATAAAAATACAGAAATAATAAGTTAAAAAAGAGACATATCAAAATATCAAACTTCTAATAATTGGGCAACAACAATAAAAAAGCCTCACCAAAACCCTGTAGTCTGTTAGATCTCCACTCCTTAGCTAACTAGATTTTATTTCCATTTTCAAAAATCCTAAGTGCATTATTTTTGCAGGGCTACTTCCAGAATTTAATCACTGTACCCCATCATTCCGACATTTATTTGGGGGCAAACCCTGCAATAACAAGAAATTCAGAAGGGCCTTGTAAAGAGAAAAAGACAAAATTGCTAAGTAATATAGTGCATTATAACTCCCTAAATAAGGCAGCTGCACATCACATTTCTCATTCAGACAATTCTGCAAGAAAAACATTACCTGACTGTAATCATTTAGAATCAGAAATTAATTTAAAATAGACATGCTTGCATGTACCCAATACTGATTCCTTCTCCCCAGTTTTTGAAAGTTTGGTATCTGAAACACTGTGGCATCATCACCTGCTCATTATTATTCTTTTTAAACAATGTAATACTGAATCTCCCACATAGGAAGGAAGATAAGTAACAATATAGTGCAGGCTCCAAGTTAAATCTGGTTCAGACAGCGTAATAATGATGTCATTAAGGCTCCGAGCTGAATGGGAATCAGACAGTGCCATAGTACAGCTGCAGACATAAATCTGAAAGAACTTTTTTGGCTACATTCTCAGACTTACCTTGAAAGATATTTAGGAGCTCCAGCAATGTGAGTTGAAAGAAATGTTCTCAAAGGGAGGTTTGCAGACTGAAGAACCTGTGTAGGCCTTATAGGCACTTTCTTCTGTGGCACAGGAAGGAACATTTTGTTAAATGAATAAACTAAGAGAAATAATTTCAGAAGAAGTGCAAACCAGAAAACAAATAAACCTTAATACTACCACAAATAAATGAGACTAAGGCAATTGTGGGACTGCTCAAAGCCTTTTTGCCTTGCTGAATGAAAGCAATCCCTAAGACTGAATGGGTAATGAGATCCTGGCTCCTGAGATTTTAGCTTTCTTAATCATGTTCATAATTAATTCAAGAACATTGATAATTTCATTACATTCTTTTTGTCTTATCAATAAATGATGTGCCTGCACTTTTGGTCCTGTGTACAGGGAGAAAGGAGATGCTTTGGGTAATACTGCACCAGGAATTGTATATGTATATATGTATATATACATGCATATATATATATATATATAAAATCTATATGACCCAAAATAGCAATGTGGTAGCTATTACCCATAACCAGGCCTCTATTATCAGAATACGATGGCAAGCAGTTAGAAATAATTAATAAGCTTTTTATGGAGGAATGAAAAACCCTTTAAAGAAAAATATGCTGCAAATAGAATTCCTGTCTGAAATATATGTGCCTAGAAAAAAAATTACATTTTCAGACATATTTAGGAATGGATTTCACATGAATTCAAACTATAAACATATTTTTTAAGCATCTCTAGATATGTTGTTTTAAAAAAAATACCTTTTGAAGAAAAACCCAACTTCAGCTCCTTTTCCTATTTGGAGGGATGTGCCCTTCTGTTTGTCCTTCCAAACACATTTCCAGTATCAGCTTACATCTGACACCAAGCTATACTCGCCCTCTCAGTTGAAACTGTCTGGGGCTTTTTACATTGTGGCTTTTTTGGTGGTGGGATTTTTTGGAGGTTTTTTTGGTTTTGTTTTTTTAATGAAGACTGAAAGGTTTCTCTTTATCTAACAGTCAGTCAAATGCTGAAAGCATCCCTTTAGGATTTACAGCTTGCTCTGTGTAATCTTCAACAAAGCAACAAATCAGTTTTTGTCCCTTTGTTGTTGTTGTTGATTTAGAGGCATCATCGATTTTAGACAGCAGAGTATGTAGAAATGAAAAGTTTCTGACTGGGAACAAATACTGCTGTGTTATTTGCTCTCACTTGCACCTTATTTCATTCTGACATCAGTGAAATCATCTATGGAGAATGTCCCTGTGCAAGAGAAAGCACCATAAATGAATCACAAACAGTTTAATAAGTGACTTCAAAAAGCTACACTCAGGAAACATCTACCACCCTGTAGGAATTTCTGTGGTTCAGCTGATTCTCTTTTAAAAATAATAAAATCAAGCATTTCCTCCTTAAAAGCAGGTTAAATGTCAACTTAAGGACAAATAAATTCCCCACCAAGTGTTCTCATTTTCCACTCTGTTGACACCAGCTTCATGAGGATGTTACTCCACTGAAGGTCTCGGTGGCTCTGAGCCAGCACAGCATGTGACAGGTCATCTGGGTGCTGCATGCTCCCTGTTAAAGAAAGAACATTGATGCACATACAGATAGAGGGTTTCCAGTCTGAGGATACTTATTAGGGCTAGGAAAAGAAGAAAGCCTGAATTTCATGTGTGTGTAATGTTCTGGGGTCATAAGTAGCTACATACATATCACTGCTACTGATAAAAAAAAGAGATGGAGGAGCAATCCCTGCTTCAAGGTCAAATGACACCAACAGACTGCAGCCTGTGCTGCTCACAGATAGTGCCTTGGAACAGAGGTGGCTGGGGAGACCTCACCCAAGGAGCCCAAAATACAGCTGTGGAACACACCAGCAGTTTGGCAGGGTGGACAAGGGGGGCACTGCACTTAGCCTGGTCTCTCAGCCTTCATTTATCTTTTATGGCTCTGATATCCAAAGAGGTGCCAAAAGGTCTAGTATTAAAGACCTAGAGCAGCCCTAGAACCTAAGCAGCTCAGGAGACCTGTGAAGCAGTTTTGGTTCTTTAAAGGGTTCCTCAAGGGGTGGGGAAGGCAGCACAAAGGATCTACTACAGTGTAAAAGTAAAACTCCCTCTTCAAGTTTCAAGCAATGCTATATGAGGATAACAAGAGATAAAATCAGGTAAACACAGATTATTTAGGTTGTTTGATATGTTTACCTGGAAAGAAAGGCCCTGAACCATCCTTTGTCATGTCCCTCCCAGACCACCAGCACTGTTCCTTGAGGATGTAGAAACAAATCCAGATTGATTTAGGCAATCCAGGTACTTCTATTCCCAATAAAGACAAGAGTGTGCAAGTCTTGAAGATGCCTTTACCCCAATGCTCCTGAGCCTTTATGGCCATAACCCCAAACCAGATTATCTGAATTGCCTCCTAAGGGGGCTCATCTCCCCACTCACAGTGTAAAAAGCCTCTGACTACACTCAGTTGAGGCATTTTCAGGGAATACCTGGAGTCAGATGGGATACCATTCCTGGATACGACAAATTAAGAATGCTGAATGCATTCAATTAAGTAGAAAACACCGCCCACACCACCCCCCTCCTTCATCCTTGCTGTTGTCAGAGGGCAGAATTCAAGATAAGTAGGTTCAGATCCTGGATTCTGATTAGGTCGCTCTTGCTGTAGGTCAGTGTAATGCCTTCAGGTGTTATAAATCCAAGCCTTATTGCTGAGATCAGCAATGGTAATGCCTTTCAAATTTAGGGCAACATTTCTTTGAAACAAGTCTGAGCTATAAATGATGTGGAAATCTCTCTGAACCTGATTATAACTTTTACTGCAAGAGATATTGAGAAGATGCTAAGCATCTTTGGCTGGTCCATGGAGTTTTTCAAGAATAGTCTCAAAACTGAAGCTGTATATGTGTTTGAAATACCTGATCCATTTTTATCTGTAATTAATATATAGTCTTAGGTCACCCATGCTTTATTTCTAATCTTTAAAATGTAAGTACTATTCCTTGGATTTGAAACTGTCTCATCAGAGCAGAAACCTTAAAATGTTCTAAGGGATTTGGAGAACCATCCTGAAATTCACGAGAAGAATCCACATCACAGTTACTGGTAGTTATCAACAGTTTTTTCCACAGATAAGCCATCTATAAATTCACAACAGCAAAAATTATAGTCAAGTTTATAGAATTGCTCTTTAAATCCACTCATGAGCATGAGAAAAATTATGTGGGGATTGTAGAATGACCTGATTACATGAGAAAGAAGTCCAAAAAGAGCAACACAGAGTCACTTAGCAAGGCAAGCTGTTGCTTGTGACAGTGATGTATGAGACATAGGTGATATATGTACTGGGTGGCTTTATCAGTAAATCATTGAGTTATTTACTTCCCTGAGGAACTGGGCCTGTCCCTGGAAGAGACTGCACTGTGAGATGCACCAGTGGGGGATTAATATTGGCAAAAGAGTCAATTTTTATTTGTTCACACAAAAGAATCATAAAATAAAATTTAATAAATGATACACCACAGATGTACTGTCTCTTCTAAGTACTAGTACTCTAAAAATGGTAGAATTTGGATCTCCCTCTTATTTCCCTCATTTACATGAAAGGAGAAATCTCCATAAAATTTGTTTAAAATAAAATATTTAGCCAACACATCCCCGGCAGGGTGTAAACAGTTGCCCATTGAATAATAAGAAAAAGACAGAGTATGGAGCTCATAAACTGAAAAGATATATTCTTTCCATATTAAAGGTAGACAACAATCTTTACCATCTGCAAGGAACAACTGTGAGGCCACTGCAATTTCGAGCCTCTCCTATGGGTCTTTACTATAGGGCCATCCACAGGGACTCTCAAGCACGGCGATGGACAGGGCGCTCCCCAGACCCCCTCAGCTGGCAGAGCAGATGTAAAACCAGCCACTGGTGCCTGACCCCTTCCCAAGCTCCTGGGCTTGCATAGGCAGGAGCATCACCTGTGCTTGGCTCCTGGGCTCCAGCACCTTGCCCTCAGATTCACTGCATGAACCTGCTGCACACACGGCTTGAGAGAGAGCTCAAGAGGCTCTCCTGGTGTTCAGCCTGGCACTGATGGATAAGTCCCTCTGTTCCTTGTCTCGTAGCAAATTTTTTTTGTGTCTGTTTTTAACAAATCTGAGTTAAAACCATGTAGACTGAAACACTACAGAATATGTACGTGGTCAAAACTGCAAAATAAACAAAAACTAATCTATCATTGACACAAACACTATAACTATGGCTACTTTCTACATCAAAAACACAGAAAAAAGCTTAAATGCTATAAACAGTTGCTGTGCAGAAAACAGCTCAACATTATAAAGTGCTATAGAAGTGCTTCTAACATTAACACCATTTTCAGAAAATCTTTGCACAAATAAAGAAAAATCAGGCACTAATTTTCAGAGTAATAAAAGCAGTGACAACTTTATCACGGTTAATGTGCAGAAAATGACTGTTGTGATGCACAGCATATTATGGCAGAAGTGCAAACAAAATACTTTTTCCTCTTTAATTCCCCCACAGCATGGTCATTCATTGGAATTACACCACATTTCCAGCACCATAGAGTGAATGTGCCTTATTCTGATTTGGGGCTGCTATTCATAAAAAACTTTTTTTTCTTTCACTTATTATGTGAGAGCTTTGAAGAATCTCAGCCTAAAACCTACACATTACTAATGCATACGCCAATATTTTCAAATCAGAAGTGTGAAGTACAGTGGATATGGTACTCACCTTGGTCATGAAAATATGACTGGACATTAACACATGGCCTGACTCAGAACAGGGACTAGAAGTGCAATAGCCAAGGAGTATCTGGTTACAAGTAGCATTCCTTAAGGCTTCATCCTAGGCCCAATTACATCTTGGTTGTCATCCCAGACAATGAGGTAGAAAACATCCTCAGGAAGTTCATGAATGACCTCAAGACTGGAAGCACATTCATTATGCTGGAGGGCAGCCATTCAGCAGGATCTCAATAGGCTGGAGAGAGGAGCTTATGGAAATACCACAAAATTCAGTAAAGAAAACTGCTAAGTCCCATTCCTGTGCAGAATAACTCCATGGATCTGTACAGAGTGCTAGCAAACACTGCTAGAGAGCAGCTTTGCAAAAGATAACCTAGATTCTTGAAGAAAATACGTGGAGCATTTGTCAATCACCATGCTCTTGCAGACACATGGACCAAATGCATACTGAGCTGTATTGACAAAATTCTAGCCAGCAAGTCAAAAGACATGATTATTCCTCACCATTAGACACCTCTCTGCCTGCACCTAGAATAAACTTCAGTTTTGGAGTTCCCAGTAAAAGAAAGATATTGACATGTTGGACCAAGTCCAGAGAGGGGCCAGGAAGATAGCTGAAGGCTTGGAGATGACAATACAAAGAGGAGGCTGAGACAGTTTACTCAGGCTGAGTGAACACAGCCCCAAACAGTCTGATGTAGCTAAACTGCATTGAATGGGGACCAGAACACCCTCTCCAACTTTGATTAATCCACTACCCTGTGAACATAAAGGAGTTGAAGAATATCATGACATATTCTAGACATAAAACCTTAGTACACTCAGAAAATGCTCCAGCCATGACCTGCACAGTTCCTGGTTTCCCGTATTTTAAACTTGAGTGGTGGTGGGTGAATTGGTGTCATCAATTCCTTACAGTACTTACCACTGCCATTTTTTCATTAATCACTTTAAACCTCATTTAGAGAACAACATTAATTGCATCAAAGCTTCAAAACAACTATAAAATTTCTTCTCTCTCTAAACAGAGACCTTCATGAATGCTAAACCAACCATTACAAAGTAGGATATTAAACTGCTATATACAGTAGCTCTGTTCTACTTGCTCTGACCTACTCAAATGTTATTTGCTTTAAGTATTTTTAATACCAAAAATTGACAGTGACTTCCAAGTCACAACAGCCATAGTTACCAAAGGCTTCTAGAAATGAAAATGTTTTCAAGGAGGTCCTCTTTATACAACAATTATTTTATAAAGGTTTAAGTATCATAAATATGTGACCACATTCCAAACATCTGCATTCTAACTGCCACTATTTTTTTTTCTCCAAGCCTCAACTCTTTTTAGAGATCAGAACTACCTCTGCTTCTAGTAACAGTAGGAACAGCATGCACTTTTCTTCTTCATATTAATCCTCATATTAATTAATAAAAATGTGTAAATCCACTCATATTCAGCATACATAGATGTGAAATAATGTAAAAAAGATTTAGGTAAGTCACACATACCTGACCCAGAAGGATCTAATAAATGAGGAACTTATAAAATGCTTTTTATGTATGGGAAATATTTGAGCAGGCAAAAATATGTCATTGCAACTGTTTCAAGGAGCAGATGGATAGGTACATGCATTGATAGTGACACAAAAAGATGGAAGGTAAGATTGGTCAACGGCATGTAAAAGCTGAAAATGATAAAAATAGAAGAAAGGCGTGGAGATTACCAGAAGGGTAATTAGAAACACCAAGGAGAGAAAAATATAGTAGTTGTGGAAATAACAAAAATCAGAATAGGAAATATCTGCAATAGATAGAACTTGTTCTAAAAGCCATAATCATGGAAGATATCAAGCATTTGCATTAAAAAAAAATCTTCTGATGTAGCTAGAAAGTAGTATTCAGTTAAATACTCCTGAAACTAGAAGCTGCATTTACAGTAATTTGCATTTTAAAAGAAAAAAATAACACAAAAGGTCATAGGAAAGAGAATAAATTTCAAACTCTGTTTCACAACTTTGTACAAAATAATAAAGTGAGATGCTTTTGATTGAATTTGAATTGACAGGAAAAAATTCTCATTTACTGTTATTTGATGCTTCATTGAGTGACTTGTGGTTCGTTACCAGCTTTTTCAATTGATATATCTCTTTGCAGCCAAATAATGGATAAGTGACACACACTATGAAATATGCATTTCACTAAGAAACTGCTTTCCACATCTTGAGAACCCTGGGTAGTATTTATGCTTGAAATTAAACCAAACACTAAGCATTGATTTTAATATGTTTAGATGAAATCAAATTGCCCTAACTGCGTTAACACTGTGGAACATGCAGTAATCCATGTATTTTATAGGCTGATAAATCTGAAACTACAGTAAATGCATAATTATGCCATCAGTGATATCTGTTTCTGGTGCCTATTACTCAGATATCGTGCTATCTACAGCATTATGCATGAAAGTAACACCAAGGAAGCAATTCATTTTTCTCACAAGTTACTGAATCAGTTTAAATCAAAAATCAATGGCATTAATCAACTGCATTTGTAATTTCAAGGAACAGTCTTTTGCTTCCTAGCCTATGGAGTGCCAATTGACTTTGAGGAAACTTCCTGCATTAAATATTTGGACAACTGCAAGTTTGTTGAACCCCTGCTCATTTCAGTTCCTAATGCTGTTGTTTTCCATATGCATATTAGTATGATTGTCTGAAGTCTCTTTCCATACTAGCCAGAGAAGCATTGTTTTGATCATTTCCACTCCAGGACAAACATTTTAAAAAATCCAAACCTCAGACTGCATATTGTTCAGTAAATACTGTTTCTAATACTCACAGAAAAATCAGATATATTAAAAGAAGAGAAAAAAGGAAGCAGGCAAGGCACAAAATGGGGGGAAAGGAAGGCAACAGTGAGGAAAGGGAGACAGGAGGAAGGGAGTCATCAAACCATCATTTCTAGAAAATGCTAGATAGGTAACTTCAGGGTTTGTATTTTACTTTTTTCTTCTGATGGTATTGGAATGATTTTTTTTTTATTTATTTATTGAAAAATGAGGAGAAAACATGAAATTATTTTGACAAATAGAAAAAAGAAGTCACAATTAAGTGAGGGGGATGGCAAACAAAGGGTGAGTAGAAGAAACTTCAGTCATCAAAACAGGGCTTTAGGGTGACCACCTCAACCACATGTACACAAACACAGGCGTGATTACAGGACAGCATCATGGGAGCAGTTCTCATGCCTTTTCTGGGAAATCAGCATAACTGTGTTTCTGCAGCATGTGCACACAGTGTGCATAGCATGGGAAAAAAAAACAGAGGTGTGTGCAGCTGTAGAGTAACAATCTTATTGAAACACAGACACGGTGGGATAGCACACACATCTGCAGTACTGCAATGGATGAATAAAAGCTCTTTAGATGTGGCAGGAAAGGGTGGCAAGGGTGAGTAGGACTAGGAAAGCAAAAGTTTACCTGGAACTGAATCTGGCTGTGATATAAAAGGCAGCCAGAAGGGATTCTTCTGGTATATTAGTTACAAAAGTAAGACCAGGAAAAATGAGGGCCCACTGCTGACTGGGGTAGAAGATGTGGAAAAAGGTGAGATACACAATACCTTATTTTCTTTACTCTTTACTTACCTTTAGGAATCCCAAGGCCCTGAGGTCAGTGGGAAAATATGGAGTAAGAAAGACAATCACTGGAGGAGGATCAGATTAGAGAACATTTAAATAAGCTGGACACTCAAGTCCATCAGATTTGATGGGATACACCCATGAGTGCTGAAGTAGCTGATCAAACTCTCTGAAGCCTCTCATGGAAGTCACAGGAGACTCTTGACAACTAGGAGAAAGGCAGTGTTTCTTCTAACCTCGGGAAGGAGGATCTAGGGAACAGCAGGCTGATAAGACTCAGAACATTCCTGTTAAAAATAATGGAATGGATCTATCTGGAAACTACTTCCAAAAACATGAAGGACTGAAGGATGATTTGGATTAATCAGCACAGATGTATTCAAAAGGAATCACTTTTGACTGAACTCATAGCCTTCCTTCCTTCCTTCCTTCCTTCCTTCCTTCCTTCCTTCCTTCCTTCCTTCCTTCCTTCCTTCCTTCCTTCCTTCCTTCCTTCCTTCCTTCCTTCCTTCCTTCCTTCCTTCCTTCCTTCCTTCCTTCCTTCCTTCCTTCCTTCTCTCTCTCTTCCTCATTTTCTCTTTTTCTCTCTTTTTCTCTTTTTTTTTTCATTCTCTCTGCTTTTCTTTGACATGAGGAAAATGAGCACTGTGTTTGGAGGTGACTGTCTTTCCTCATTATGGAGAGCCTAGATGATGTTTTATCTAATTTTTACATAACTAACATGATACTCCTCAGGCACAATACAGGAATTGGACAGCAAATGCACTTGCTGAAGTGCTTGTTTGGTCAACACAGAAAAATAGACATTGTTATTCTCTGTTCATTTTTTCCTGAAACTGATATACATATTTGGTTAATCAAACTGCTCCATGGAAGCACTTTCAGATACAGAGGTGTAAAATATAAGTTTACACATTTTTAGATTTTTTTTAATGTATACAACAATATTAAAAAAAAAAAAAAAAGTTTGGTTTCTTTTCTTTCACTAAGCTGGTGAAACAGAAGTGTAGCTGAGTTATGCCTGTTGAGAGACCCTTTCCAGGGTATTGTTTGTTGTTTTTTTTACTGTAACATAAGCTATACTGTCATAAAAACTACTATATAACTGTAGCTGCTTGAAGAGGTTTGACATCACTCACTACCTCACCATAATTCAAGCTACAAAACTTGAATACTGACAATGTTCAAATACACCAATCCATGTGACATTTAGCACTAGATTTGGTGATGAGATAAAAATCTGTAAGTTCACTGATTTATAACATGACTTGATATGCGCTTTCTGTAGAAGAAGTCATCTGCTGACAGGTGCTTTTGATTAGCACATTTCAGTTTTGTATCCAATACAGGAAGAACATATTAATATTTACCTTCAAATGATGATGGACACTCTTTGTTATCTAAAAGCTTGGATGCTGTTGGTTCCTACCCTTTCCTACTGTCTGCAGAGGGAACAAAGAACAATGCTTCTACCCTGTGTCCAGCAAGGCTCCTGAAGGAAAGCAGTCGTCAGTCCAGAACAATCTACTTTAGGCACCATAAAACTCCAAACCAGATCCCATTCTGAACACCCAGAATTTACAGACCGTGATCATTTTTCACACACTGAGTGTGTGGTGGTTCAGAGAACACAAGTTACAGAATTAATGTTTTACTGTCCAACTACTAAAGTAATTTTTTCAAACTGGGACTAAGGTGGCTAATTACTTTTGAAAGTTAATAATAAGATGTTTCAGGCTTAATTGCATTGTGACTGTGCCTACAAGAGCCAGCTATTAATCAAGCTGTTATGTTCAATGCAGTACAAAGATAACATAATAGGATAGCCCTGGTTATCTTTTTGCAAATGCCAGCAAATGGTATGACTTTTACCATTACTTCTAGAAATTTATGCCTGGATGAAATTAAATAGTTCTTCCCTCTCTTTTGCTGCTTATGGTCCTTGCTGCATAATTTCATGCTGTGTTGTTCTTGATTCTGAAACAAAAACAAATATGAAGTACAGCTCCACAAGGAATGCTACTGTAATTCTTTACTCCATTGCTGGAATTAACAAGATTTTTTTAAGGGACAAGCCTTTTTTTTGTAAAACTGCTACTAAAATAAAAATATAAACAATTATTGAAAATATATAGTCACCAAAACCCTATTAAATTTATCTCTTAAACAGGTTTATTATTTCACTACATATTTGAATAAAGATTTGTCTTCTGTAGCTTTGGCACAAGAACAGATTTATTTAGTTTATAGAAACAATTATTTTTTTCTCCATCATCTACCCAGAATAGAATTGTTTAGGAGGAGTATGTGCTTTGTCAAATGTTATTCTCACAAAAACAATCTGTTCAAATCTATTTAGATCTTTTAATAAATATATAGGTGTCAATATTTTTTATGGCTAGTTCACAAAAGCTTCTAATTTATCAAGCTTTTTTATTGTGTATCACTGGAAACATGCTAGAGAGATGCCTCATCTACACTAATATTGCTACTCTTTTATGTTACTTAGGGAAGATTCAGCAATCTTAGGACTGACACAGCTAATACAGTGAAATACATGTATACATAGCATCAAATTTAAGGAATGCCATCACCCTGAGCTTTTGTAAGCTTAGCAACACAAGACATTCCTCAAAGTTGTACATCTTGCACTGGAAGAAGTGCAGTTACCAGTTCTGGCCTTGGTATGATGTTTCACACTCCTTTACAAAGCTATACCTGCACTGTTTCCTTTTTCAGGTGTTATTCTGTCAGTCAGTGTCACCCAGAAAAGTTCAGCTCCACTGAAATAAAATGAATTTCACAAACACGTGGTCATCCTTCCCACTATTTTCATTTTAACTGTTAAAACCTAAGTCACCTATGGACTACTAGAGCATGGGAATGAAAAGGGAAACACACCTCTCTGTTATACAGAATGTAGGGGGTGCAGCAGGTATTTACTAGGATTATTCTGCTTTGCCCACCTATTTCTGTAGGATTTCCTGAGGAGAAGGCAGGCTATGTAATGCAAGGACAAAGCACACCAGGTAAGTCAACTGTCCTTGGCCAAGCTTCCCTGGGAGCAAAGGGAACTTTGCCATTGACTTTGCTAGGTTGCAGGTGAGAACAGCCTATATTTGCATTCTTACACACCTGATGGCAGTAAAAACAAGCTCTTTTTTATGCCTTCCTTTAAAAATGTTTAAAAACCAGCTGAGGAAATGGCTCTTAACACAACTGCCAGCATATTTAACAACCTCAGCTTCTAATTCCTAGCTCTCAATTTGTTTTATCCAAAGTTTAGCAGAACTGAGAGTGCTTGGGTTAAATAGCTCCTGCACTGGAGAAACTCCCCTCTCTGCCATTGCTCAGGAAGCACAGGGAATGCAAAGATGTCTCTTTGGCAGCTGGTTCGTTCAGCCTGCCAACCAAGCACGGAATGATTAGCAGTGCACTGCAGAATAGTGTCTGGTAACTGCACCAGTGGTGCAGCAGCTACATCATCCACAATGACTGAAGAAAATACCCCAGGTTTAGATTTCTTAGCCAGCTCCACACTTCATACTCAGATAGCAGTTACAATGTACAGAGAATTGCATTTCCCAGAATAATTTCTGACTAAAGGATCTTGATTCTTTCACACATTCAGCAGGTCTGTGTCATTTAAATTACATCTCATTAATGTATCCCTCTTCTTTCCTTCCTGAGGATTGTCCCTCTAAATTATTTTACTTCACATTTCTTACTCTCAGAATATTCCTCTTTTCTTTTCTGCTCTCCAATCTAAAACCATTCTGTCACAAAAGTGTCCCTGCCCACATCAAGGGTTTAGAATTAGATTATTTTTAAGGTTCCTCCCCTTCAACCCACACCATTCTAAGATCCCATGACATTAGTCATCTCCAAATCAATTTACATAAGTATTTACTGGCTTGGTCATTATCATTAAGTAAATTGCTATTGTCTATTTTTTTGCTTCTACTCTACTTACCTTATGAATCTTGTGATTATTTTTCTTCCATTTCCCCTCTTTTTTCAACATATCTGTGTTAGAAATTCTATCCTCTTTAATTTCTCCTACCCTAATTCCAGTCTTTCTGCCACACTTCAACACTCATTTCTTTTTATTTCTCTTCATGATTTCTGAAATACAGTTATTCTACCTGATTCTGTCTCTGTTATTTAGACAGGCATCTGACACACAAAATACAAAATTGTTTAGCAGTTTGATCTTACACAGTTCCTTTCTACTGAAAATTGACATAGTTAAGGGATTTAAATGAATTTTCCCTACCTTATTGACCTATTCATACATGTTTTTTGCAGATGTGACTTTCTTATTCCAGGTAATAAATTGTCCTGTGGCTAATATGAATGGCAGGTCTACAGAACATTGCATTGTGAGTCTTTTAACATACTATGACATATATTTCATTACGAACAGGAGGTAAAAATAAAAGGTGTCACCTACTGAGGAGGTAAAAATAAAAGGTATCACCTTCCTTGAGGAAGAAAAAAATGGTTTGTGGTAAGAAACTCTAAAATATGCAGATTGAGCACAGAAGGCAGAAGACAGGTGCTTTAGTTTGAGGATATAATCCTGTTCTTTAAAGGTAAAGGTAACTAACATTTTCATAATGTTGGCTTGGGCTGAGTCCTAGCATGTGATTCAGCCAGGATGTAGATAAATAGTTTCCAATTGTTTAAAATAAAAATCTCCTAAGGTAGATAACTCAATCCTCTTTGTACAAAATAGCAATCATCTCAAATACCTGTTGAATGATGAATTTCCTTTGCACCCTGACTTGAATGGTAGCAACTCAGGCTTGTAAAATTATTGAATTTACTGACCACTATATGTTTTGGAGTCTCTTCTCTGTTTTATGCTACAGTCCTTTTGACAAAATTTTCTTACCACCCTTCATTCAAAATATTTTAGATGGAGAGTCAATCACTTGTTATAATTGGATTGCATTATTTCCAAGAAGAAGGCTGATACAATGTCCATTTTCCCTTTTTGAGGCAGGTATCAGAAGTGTTGGAATAGATCACTGACAACCTCAGCCTAGCTCTGGAGAGTAGAATTGGCTAAGGTTATACTTACACTAGAAAATCAAGGCCATGATTGAAATGGTAGAGCAGAGTGGGTACCTGTATTCCAAAACTCACCTTTTTCTTCCTTCCAAAACACCTACTAGTAACCATTCCTAAGTCTGTCTCCTGAACAACACTCAGTCATCATCTGGCAGAGGGCTAGGTTGTAGAGGGCTAGTTTGCACAGCTTCAAAATTACAAGTATCAATCAATGGCTAATTGCAGGGCTACAGGAAGCCAGTGTTGGAGCCTGCAATTTGGCCCTGTTCAGCTTACTGGAGAAGATGTTTTTGTCCGGATAAAACTAAAAGTGCAAACATCTCAATCTGCACAACGTTGCTGGAATGGAAGGGAAACACAACTGGTACACTGAGCATCCCCTGCCACTGAGAGGGAAAAGTCAGCCTTCCAGCTCCCAAGGGAGTGAATAAGACATAAAACTTTTCTCCTTAGAGCTCACTCATCTCATCTCTAAAGATAGGCAGTGTGTGACCATAAAACTGACTATGAGTAATGGGCCATTAATTTTCATTTGCAAAATGAGACAATATGATACCACTTTTTACCAGGATGATAAAATGGAAAAGCTATTTATTACTTTGCCAGTAAGAAACTGGCTTATGCTATGGACAAATTATTTTGAAAATTTATTTTGAAATATAGGTAATTTCAAAAATTACCTATATTACCTGCAGAAACAGTACAACCAGAAAAAATAGAAATTACGTAAGGCTACTTCTTAGAAAACATGACATTAATAGGTTGCTACAGAATCTGTATACTGTACGGTTTCATGGTGCCTGAAGTAGTTTCTATGGAATGGAAACCTATTCAAATGGAGAAGAGGTCAATATAACTGAAGCCTGAGTAAGCAATGCCCAGAATCCTTGCGAGCTGAGCTTTTCTTGAAACAAGAAAATGCTTTGCTTTGTTCTGGTTAACTCTGCATAACTGTGAACTTCTATGTGAACGTGGAAGACTTCTTTATAGGTGTGTCTGCAGATGTGCATGCACATTCATAGATGACATTGAACTGGACATAGTTTAAATTCAGACATACATATGCATGAACATATAGATTTCCAATTGTGCATCAAGGGGAAGAGTTTTCAAAATATTTTTAAAATAAATTTATTTAGCTATTTTGCATGTCTGGGGTGGGCTTATTAATAAATTAGAAACACCTTATAAAACATTTTACATACCACCTGTTTTTACATAACACCTGAGTACTATAGAGGATGGACAGACATCATAAAAAGGGAATTTGATTTTCTGTTCTAACTGCACTGGTATCTTCAACACTATAGTAAGTGTACCTTGGCCAGCTGAGAAACATTCACCCAGGCTCTCTCCACAGCCCTCCTCCACAAAATGGGTGAGGAAATAGCATGAGAACCTCATGGATTGAGATAAAGACAGGGAAATCACCATAATGGGCATTACAGACTCAGTTAGGGAAAATTAAAATAAAAATTGAGTCAGAAGATTAAAAAAGAATCCATCCTGCTCCTTCCCCTTCTTCCCAGGCTTAAGTTTTCACCTTCATTCCCAACTGCTCTGCTCCACCCCCTCCAAGTAGTACAGGGCAATGGGGAAGGGGGGCGTTGTGCTCAGTCCATAACAGCTTCTCTTTTCTGCCCCTTCCTCTCTCTGTTCCTCTGCTCCAGCTTGGGTCCTTCCTTTGGGCCACAGTACTTTAAGAACTGTTCCAGTCTGAGTCCTTTCCATGAGGTGCAGTACCTCAAGAACACGCTGCTCCACTGTGGGTCCCCCAAACAGGGCACAGGTCCTGCCAGAAAACCTGCTCCTGCCTGGGCTCCTCTCCATGAGGAGCAGTTCCTGCCAAGAGATTTCTCTGGCCCAGGGTCTTCATACACTGCAGTTTGGTATCTGGCCCACCATGGTTCTCTCTATGGGCTGCAACAGACCTCTGCCCCACCATGGAGCAGCTCCTTCCCCTCATCCTTCAGTGACCTTGGTGTCACTGCAGAGTTGTTTCATGTTTTCTCACTCCTCTCTCACAATTGCTGATCTGCAGCATTTTTCTACCCTTTCTTAAATATGTTATCACAGGGGCACCATCAACTGATAAGCTCAGCTTTGGCCAGCAACAGATCTCCCCTGGAGCCAGCTGGAACTGACTCTGACACTGAAGGCAACTTCTGGTGTATTCTCAGAAAAAACACCACTGTCAGCTCCTTGCTGTGGACACCCAACACAACAACCTGGCTTACAGTACTACACTCTCTGGAGAGCAGAAGCTTGACATGAGACAGCAACGTGCACTTGCAGCCCAGAAAGACAACCGTATCCTGGGATGCTTCAGAAGCAGTGTAGCCAGTGGGTGAAGGGAGGTGATTCTGCCCCTCTTCTCCACCCTTGTTCCACTGCGTTCAGCCTCGGGGTTTCCAGCACAAGAAAGACATGGACCTATTTGAGCAGGTCTGGAAGAGGGCCAGGGCCACAGAAATTATCAAAGGGCTGGAGCACCCCTCCTATAAAGACAGTCTGAGTCAGTTGGGGTTGTTCACCCTGGAGAAGAGAAGGCTCTGGGAAGACCTTAAATAAGGTCTTTCAAAACTTAAAGGGACTTATAAAAGATAGAGAAAGACTTTTTACGAAGGTGTCTTGTAACAGGACAAGCAGCAAAAGTTTTAAATTGAAAGAAGGTAGAAAAAATTTTTTAGAATCATATTGGTGAGACTCTGGAAAAAAATGGCCAGAAAAGTTGTATATGGCCCATCATTGGAAATGTTCAAGGCCAGGTTAGATGGGGCTTTGAGCAACCCTATCTAATGAAAGACATCCCTGCCAGGGGACAAACATGAGAGTGATCAGGAGTTTGAACTAGATGGTCCTTAAATCCCAAGCCATTGGAATTGTCCTTTTCAACCCAAGCCAATCTATGACTCTAAAAATAACTATTACATAACTCAACAGCCAGCTCCTCTGTCATTAAGGGAAAGAATAGCACTTTTTCAGGTCAAAAGCTATTGAGAGATCATTGTACACAGTGTTGAGACTGGAACAACTCATATATGTTCAACTTGTTGGCGATGTAATTTTATGAATGCTTGACTAGACCAGCAATGAAGGAATTGCTGCTCTGTGACCCCAGACAAGCTGCAGCCTGTCTTCCCACCAATTTCTAGCCTGTCTGCTTGAAAACTAAGTTTTCTGGGAAGAGATTATCTTTTGTCTGTATTATTCAACATCTGGTATGATATGGTATCTTCCAGTTGGAACCACTAGACACTATTGTAATACAAAGAGCAAATAAGAATATTCTGAAGTATTTCTATTCTTCATGGTTATTCCTTAAACTTGATGTTATTCCCAAACAACTTATAGCAATATAATTATTCTCCAGAAATGCAATATTTGCATTAGCACTGACAGTCTACATTTTCATTGTCTCTATCTATATGACATTTCCTATCTATTTATCTACCAAGGATGTATTCAAATATCTTAAAAATATTTTTTCACTGTCTTATTTTCAAGTCATACAAAGCAGAGGCTCTCTTCCAAACAAAGAAACAAAAGCTGTAATAACAGATGGAATGTATTATCCATATGTATTTTCACCATTATTTCACAGGACTGTTTGAAGACTCCATCTTCATGGCATTGTTCCATCTTGCTTGAAAGATTATGGCAGTCAGTGTTCAAAGGATGAAAGCAATCTGTGGAAGTCCAGCCACCTCCAGTGACATCCTGTGTTTTCTATCTATTAAACACTAAGCCATTCCCTGGAGGTCCTTATTAGGATTTTTTATTTTTTTATTTTGTTTTAAAAGTTGTCCTCAAACACAACCATTTTAGATTTAGGATCACAGTACTACTTTATGTTTGGGACAAGCAAACTGCAGTAACCAATTTGCAACTCCATTCCTTCATTTTAAATACATGCAATGGTTAACTGCTTGCTATATTATTTCTTCTGCTTTTTCACCATAAGAATATAAGTAGATGTGTTTTTTGACCTCCTCCCTTTCCTCACACCACCACCTGCCAATGAAGATGCTTTACAGCATAAATAATTAATGCTGTCATCGTAATTCCTAGGCTGCTACCAAGAAGCGTGGCCTCTTCACAGTTTCCTTTCTGTTTCCTCAGTTATTGCTGCATCCATAATGAAATGCAACATGAATGTAACATTAAAGCTGCAAATTTAAACACAGAGATGTTTAAATACACCCTCGCAGTAATGATAGGTGAACAAAGCTGAACATGTCCACTATTTCTGACACTTACCAAACATAAGGTCTTGCAAAACAATCTGCTAGTTAGCAGATTAGTGGAAAGAACTTGACCTCATAGAGCATGAAGAATCCCTCATTATCCGTGATTAAGATCTTATGTTCCTGTTTGTGATTTCTGGAATATTGCTGGCAGATGCACTGTGAAAGTTGCTTTCCAGCTTGCGTCCAAGACCCCCCAGCCTCAGAAGCAGGAAACAAGAATTCACTTGCCTCTGCAATTACAAGATAGACTGATACAGAGCAGTTCCAGATTTTTTCAGAACAAGTTAACCATCAGCACTTCTTATGAAGCATCATTAACTCAGATCCAGCATCAGTAAAATTATGTTAAAGACCATGTAAGAAACTTTAAGAAGATCTGTTCTTGGATAGATTTTGGGTTCTAAACAAGTGCTTACCCAAACATGCTTCATAGCCTTACAGAGGTGTTGTAGTGTTGTTATACCATACCGTTGTGTTGGTTAGGTTGCCAGTTTTCAGGTAGGAGACATTGCCCATAAGATTGCATGCAGACCCTGGAGTCATTGCTGCTGGCACAAGCTCGGGATGATAGGGAATATGGGAGGGCACTTTTACACATTTAGAATTACATATAGGGACCCAAAATACATAATCTGGTTTATGCCAGGAAAAGAGTAACTTGAAGAACCGGTGAGCAACAGTACTTGGTGCTTTCAGAATTTCAGAAAGTACCTCTATTTGTTCAGGACTTCAAGGAATGGCCAGTCATCAGTTTACATTATTAAAATTGAGATAATCCCTTTAGTTTGATTCAGTTATCCTCCACAGTTACCTGAAGACATTTGACATGCCCCAGGGCACTCTACCTGCACTTCTGCTGCTACTACAGAGAGTCCCCAGTCTCCCATGACTCCTGGGTGATATCTGCCAGCCGGATGTACAGGTCTGAGATATTTAGGGCACTTACAGTGGTCAAAGGCATTTGGATGACCATATATGGATGACCAACTTGAGCCCATAGCAACAGGGTAGAATCTCACCTAAAACATTGTTTAGTCTAAGATGCTTGTCCAGGCTTTGGTCTATTGTCAGTGGAGAAATATGAGCACCATCAGAGAATATTCATTTCTTACTAAAGTAGATGTTGAAGGCGACTGAGATGAACTGTCCTTGGAAAATTATATTTTCTTTGCCCAGGAATGCAAGATTTCTGGTAAGTGACTATTCACCTACTATAAATAAAATGCCTCACTATTGTAAGTGAATATTTATCTACAAATGCAATTTTAAGTATTTTCATACAGACAAATGTATTAGAATTATCATGTATTTCATCGTAAATATTATTTAAAATACTATAGATGGAATGTTAAAATTATTAAGCTCTTCAAACTCAGTATTTTGACTTCTATTTTATTTAGTACCTGGGAAGTTTTAGACTTTCAATAGAACAAAGCACTTTTTTCCTTTAATGTTCAAAATGTTGTTTTCACAATGTGGAAACAAGTGAAATTTACACTTTGGAGGAGTATCATGAGGCCTACCATTGAATTATATCTCCCAAGTCCAATTTAGTGGTGCACACAGATGGCCCTGTCTTTAGTTTAAAGATTAACATCTAGAGAATGTGGTTTTCTACAGCAGCAGTTTCCAGACTTTTTACCATACTGAAAATCCCTCATATATATTCCAGTGGAGGCTCCAATCCATACCAAAAAAAAATTTAAGCAAATTACCTATAGCAGCATTTTCATGTTTAATTTAGTAGGTCCTCATATTTGTTGATGAAATTATAGACTATTGGTTGAAGAAAATAGGCTACTAGTACTCACTTTCAAAACATAAAAGGGTTACAACAGCTTTCAGATATACATTTTAAATATAATTAATGAAGCACAACGAAACAGAAATATGACCAACCCTTTTACTGGGAACTAGAAGTCTATAAAATTGAAGCCACATTCTATCAGAAGCAACACCCATTAAAAGGGTTCAAGTTGCTTTTTGGTCTTTTTTTTTCTAAATTAAGATTTCTTAAAACTCTGAATAAGATTTTTATGTTGTTTTTTCCCTGTAAAATCAGATGAGATGAACCCTACCACCCTTTCTGTCTGAAAAAAAAAAAGGCATGTAAAAGCAGCTGGAAATTTAATCACAAAACTCTTAAATATGTAAGAAATTCTACTAATAAGTTTAACCACATAACACACTTCGGATTATCCCAATAACCCGCCTTCAAATACAAGAAAGAGCAACTCCAATCAAATATCATTATTCTAAATTAGTAAGGTTGTGAATCTTATCAAACAAAAGTGACAAAAGTTTTCTTAGAATGACCTTCACAAAGCTTGAGGACTAAAGAAGCAGAACTCAGAGGAAAAGTGCATGTGACAACAGAGGGAGTCCCTTCACATTGTGATGATGATGATGACATTTCAACATCTGCTGTTAAAGCTTTTGTGTACCTCCAGCTTCTCACATGCTAATAAGTTAGATAATTCAATTTCATAAGAGATTAAAAGTCCAGAGACGCAGAGTTGATTTGGGGTTATTCAGCTGTATAAGAATAAAAATATCAGAGTAAAATACATGCACCTATTCCCCCCCAAAACCTGTCTATTATGATGAGTCTTTCCTGTGACATCTCAGGGCCTGGTTGCCAATAAAGACAAGGAGATTCAAGGGAGAAGGTAGTTGCAAAAAATACTGAACATGCACTGGACACCATGAGCAGAAAAGCATGCATATCCATCACTGCCTAGAGAACTTCCCCAGAGGATTCACCAAGTCTTGTCTTTGAAGCAAATACCTGAAGGAAAAATTCTGTTCCTGTTCCCGTTTATTTCACTTACTAAGAGAGTTAGGGTTTTGCCACTTAAATCTGGATAAAAATGCAAATCAGGACTTTGGTATTATGTAGAGGGATTTCTCATTTCATATTGGTTAAGTCTTGACACTTTGACAAAAGAAAGAGTTACACATCAATTAATTTTTCAATATGTTTAAATCATGGGATCTTCTGAAATATGCAGGATTTCCTTCATTCTGCAACACAGTTTAATATTATCCTTAAAGTAATTATTTCCATTTTGCCTTTTTAGAGGAACCCCTGACAATATCGAAGCCCCTTGTATTCTATCCAACAAGTGTGCACAGGCAGTGGAGATTTAGCCTTAGATACTAGTTCCAATAGAGAAAAGCAGAATTTGTTCAATTCTTAATTTCACTGTGATTTTTCATGATAGACAAGACAGGAATAAGCAAGATAATTTGGATTGTCTTTTTAAATGTCACACTTTGGTCACGCATGACATGCAGAAAAATTCTCTGTTAGGAAGGTGTTAGGCAAACTGTGTACACTGGGTTGCAAAATGCAGTCTATCATTAACAATGCAGAGCAGCAAGAGCAACTGTTGAAAACAGCTGAGAAACCTCAAGTATATTGGGGAAAGCTACCCAACACAAATATAAGGAGGAAAAAAAAGAAGGCTGCAATTTTCAGGAGCAATATACCTTGAACACTGAGTTGCCATCATCCAGAAAAGTGGGAGTCAATATGTGCTACCTGGAAGGAGGAATGCAGGATAGGAAGAAGAAGGAAATCTGGAAGGTAACTCAGGTTTGGGAGTCCTGTGACTTTCAAAAGAACCAAAGAGAAAATGCATCACTGAACTGAATTCTCTAGTCTGCAAAACAACATCCACTTACCCTTAGAATTTCCTTTTCACCTCATCCTGCTGCACACAGCCTGGCATCAAATGTTGTGAAATACAAGTCTTTGTATAAGCTCAGGAGTAGCAAGTGTCTGGTTCCCAGAGACACAGAGAACTAACTCAGCACCCTTTGCAAAGAGGGTTCTTCCCTCTTTGCAAAGGGTGGCTTTGCTAATGCTGTTTTAGACTATAGAGGAGAGAAAAAGAAATGCTGTTGTGGTATCATGAGGAGCTTTTTAAGACTCTACAAGGCAAGCAACCAATACAGTGCAACACAGTCCTTGTGCTGCTTTCTTTAGTAACTTCTTCTATTATTATAATAATTGAAAATTATAAGTAAAAATCCACCCCGGTATAGATTAATCTGACTTTAATTTACAATTGCCACCAGACTGCAAACTGTATCCACTTACAAAGAGTTTGATATAAAATCACTATCTAAGAATAAGAAAAGAAGTTGCACAATGTTTAAGAAAAAATATAAGAACTGGTCATAATCCTCGAACACATTAGCAAAGTCTAAGGTAAATTAGAGAGCTGATAAATATATTATCACCAACAGTGCATAAAGAAATATTTTAAGTAACATAAGGGAAAGGAATAAAGTTATTAAAATATAAATGACTTTTTCTACAATGGTATATGCAAGGGGTCTCCACTGTATTAAACCATATAAAAATAATGGAAAGGAATGAGCTGTGAGTACTGAGGTTTTCTACATTTGATTATTTTTAATGTAGAATTCAGACAGGTATATAAGGCAATATACCACAGCTTCATATATAAATGAAGCAGTAAGTTTCAGTAACTTGAAAATAATTTAGATTAAAATTGAAGTTAGCTACAAATGGAATTGAGTTGTGAAATAGTCCTGTCAAAAATGAACAAAGATCTAAATCTAAAGTTACTATTGGTTAATGGAATATTGGTTAAAGACTGTGATTTGAAGCCCATACTTACTTAAAAAAGAGACAAAACCAAGTCTTTAAGGAAAAGCATCTGGCCCATGTAAGACATAATTTCAACTTGTTACCAAGTTAGCAATATTTACTTTTCTTATTAGTTTTATAAATACAAAATCATCTTTACAATGAAACCATAAAAAATTTAATCTGATTTTTATAGTAGAGTGTCAGAAAAATTATCTACTGGTAGATAATTCCTTATCTACCAGTAATATTTTAAACTCCTTTTTATTAAGAAACAAGCAAGTCAAGAACCCCTCAGTTGCCTTATGACAGTAGTCACCAAATCATTTGGCTATTTTATTAAAATATACATCAATAAGAAACGTTAAAATCAGAAGTGACATTATTTTGGAGGGTGAATTTCTAATGAAGCAACACAGATTTCATCCTGTGTGAAACAGCTGGACCATGACGAGATCACATTAGCACTAATTAAAATGATATTTTTTGGTGCAGTTTTTGTTAATCCAGCTTCATTGGACTCAAAAGGATTTTTGAAATCTGTAATAAAAGCTATTATGTAATCTTACTCCAGTTCTCTTGCATGAGGTTACTGTGTGAAATTTCCCTATAATAAACAATATTTTCTTAAAATTCTCACTCAATAAAATCAATATTAACTTTTTACTATTATAGCTGGTTTTTCCCAATATATGATCCTCATTTAATTAAAAAAAATTAAAGCTCTAATTTATTTTTGCTTGATGAACAAGAAAAATATCATATTAAAAGCAACATTTTGCCATGTTTCTCTTTCTCCCTCACTTTCCCAGGTCCCTGTTGTTCCCAATGTATAATTTGCAAAACATATTGCTTCAATACTTACAATGAGAGAGGCGGCCCAGCTGTGGGAGGGAAAGGACAGCAGTCTCCAATATTACCATAATAATCTGCCTAAGGTCCCATGAGCCCTCTGGAGTATACAATTCTCTATACTGCAGGCCCCAGCTGGAGAATGTTCTCTTGACATGTATGCCAACCTTTGCCTGCAGGCAAAATAAAAAAAGGCAGAGAAGTAATCATGAAAATAAAAAATCTTGTCAACTGTGGTAGGATGCAGTTTCCATGTTTTTTTGCTCACGTAGGCAGTCGTGCTAACAAAATGATAGGAGACTTTAAAAGACTGCAACTGGTATGTGTTTTGCTGGAGAGGGGAGAACATCATATGCCACACTAATTCTGCAATTTTAACTTTGGGGGAAAAAGTGAGCAGTGATATTGTATTACTGTCAATATGCATGACAGCTTTATTTACCTCCTCTTCTGATGGCTGCTCATTATGGGATTTAAGCAGGAAAGTGAAACCCTGACAGTGTTGAGTTAATTGCAAAGGGCCAGATTGTGATCTCATTGTTTTGTGTTGGGTGGTTGGGGTTTTTTCATGGTGATGAGGGCTCTCAGGCAAATAGTCCTGCTGGCTCAGTGGGACTAATTGGGAAGCAAATGCCCATCCCTGTGAAAGGCATGCAATTGGCTCAGCAAACTTTCCAAGAGAAAAAATATAAACACGACTTTAAAACAAATAAAGGGAAAAGGTGGTTGGAAGACGCATGTAAAAGATCAAAGACCTAATATATGCTTTTGCTCTTCAGTTTCAAACTCAATTTGTATGCAAGAGCCCAAGGCCTTTCTTCTGGTTTCATTCAAACAGAAGAGGAACACCAGCACCACAGAGCTCAAAACAAGTCCCATGTTGTGGTAGGTTTCTAAACTGCTAAAAATAGCCTTTTCTAAAAAAAGAAATAATTTGTCTGCACGAGTCAGAGGTGCATTTTCAAAACAGAGTTTTCAAAGTAGGACAAAGTGCTATTTACCATTTTAATTCTAATTAGCAACAAAACCAGATTTCCTTTTACTTTCTTTTCCTACTAGAGGACACATTCCCACTCAAATGCATAGTATTTCAACTCACAATAAGATTGTGGATTTTGCAGGTTGTATTCAAGATGGGAGATCTTTGGTATTAAACCAGTATTCAAATTGAAAATGTCATACCTCCTGCCTGAACGAATCCAGAAAATACCATCCTCCAAAGAGATACAGTATATTTCTTAATCTTACATATTTTGGAGAGAGCAGATTTGTGTAACCATAAACCATTATGTAAGCAGAGTGAAAATGACTGTGGCAAGGTAACAGACGAGAGATGCTCCAGGCTCAGAGGACACAGGCGTGGGAGACATCCAGAGACAGGAGCTGCTCCAAGCAGGAGAATTTTTTATGCAATCACCATCTCACTCCTTCCTTCCTGCTCCCCACTAACCATACAGTTTTTGTTTATGCAATGAACAATAACAAGCCTGTTAATTTAAAAGTACTTTTCACATATCTACCTATATGCAAATACAGGGAGGATTATTTAATTCCACAAAATCTGTTTAAATCTCCTCTGCCTCCTATCTTAAAGGCATTTAGAAGTAACAAGAACATGTTTAGCTCAATAACTGGTCTTGAAAGGTATGCACAGAAGCAAGTTAAAGAAATCAATTTGTTGTCTGAAAGTGGAAGTCATTATTTATACTGGGTGGGCTTATGAGAGACCCTGTCTGTCTGGCACATGAAGGAGGTCATTTGTTAAGTCTGCCAGCCATGTGAAGCTTAACTGAAGATGCTGTAAAATTTCAAATGAGAAGATAAGTAAAACAAAATCAAATAGATATTGAAACTACTGGGTGAAGATTAAACAGGAATATTCCACATGAGTGCAAGAGAAAGAAGGAATCACAGCCAAAGTGCATTTAGACAGACTTGAAAAAATGTCCCCTTGCAAAACCCCTGAAACTGAAGAACATAAAACTCCAGAAAGAAAGGGCTTTTGGAGTCCAATACACTCACCATTAGGAGAAGTTTTCACTGCAGCTTGGCACCTAGGTTTCTAAAATGTCTTTTTGTCATCTGTAATAGGACATGGCAGTACAAATTAACAAATAAACTCCACTTATTACCATAGAATGAGCTGGAAGTCTGGTTACAATCACTGTGGCTAAGCATATAACCTTGCCACCAGATTCATCTGTGTATTCATCTGTGTTTTTACAAGAATGAATATGATTTTAGGGAGGTTTTCCTTCTCTATTTTCTTGTGTTAACTACACAGTGCTGCAAAGCCACAGGTCCATCAGTAAATCAGATACACCCTGGGGCACTCACTTGTGCTGCGGCCAACCTGCATCACATAGCCCAGGTAACCATGTTTAAACCCAAACCCCACTATTCACTGTAACAAGGTGGCCTTCCTATCCAAGCTGCCTGCTGGGAATCAGAGATGCCCTTCACAAACTCTCATATCACCCCCAGGAGCAGTTTGAGAAAGCATAACTCACCATGGGCCAGAACCATGGGCAGAAAGATTTCCAGTGACATTTACCAGTGCAGATGTAGTACTAACACAATTTGCTTGTATTTGAAATAAATGTAACAAATTTTTTCAGGTTAGTGAGACATCCAGAAACACATTAAAAATAGTTATCATCCTGCAAAGCTACTGTAAGTAGTTCAAAAAAGTAGTCTATAACTAGGTTACAGATCTCTGCAAAGCATTTATGCTTTATTTGCTGGCTCAATCACCTAAAAATAAATAAAGTTTGATATCATATGTCATTGTGAAATGAAATTAAAAAATGAGTTTTCACAAAATGTAACTTGAATATATGCTAGCTTTAAAAAAAAGTGTTTGGTTTACATCTGTACAGTTTTATAAGTCCAACCCAAAAACCCATAAAATTTGGACTTACATGTGTTTGCATTTTCCTTCAACTAGAAGTACTCATTGATATTAGGCATGGCAGTAAGTATTTTGGTTGATAAGCATTAGGAGTAGGACAGGAGGCCAGAGTAAATAACCACAAAAAAAAAATGGCAGAAAACATATTTCAACAAATTTAGTCCTCCCATAATCTTCAAATGACACAATTCCATAATTCCATGGTTTTGTCTTGTTAGTAGCAATACAAGTAATACAAGTAATACATAATTTTTGCAAATTAACTGTGTCTTACTTTCATCATCCAGTGAGATATGAGAGACTGGTCTAATCCATTTGTCTTAGCCAGCTATTCTTGCTTGGGATGAAATCTGAAAATTCTTGTCTCTTGTTAAGATATGATTACTGAGAGATGCCTCTGCCCGAATTAACCTGCAAACAAGACCATAGGCCAAAGTCAATAGTACAGATTTAATTTAACCATGAAGAGATGGTAGAAAGCAATATAAAAGAGAGGAGATGGAGAGGGAGAGACAGACAAAGCAGAAGATGGATAGTCTCCACACATGGATCCAGCAGTGTTCCATGGGTTCTTCTTCACTCTGGGCTTCTAAGTGGTGGGGGTCCCAAGGTTGTTCAAAACTTTTCACTATTTATACATTTTAGCAAACAAATTGCCTACACAGTTCTCCCACGCTATTAGCTAAATTATTTCCTTGACTCTAATGCTAATCATTTTGCATGTTCAGTCTTCTTTTTTTGAGTTGTGGGTTTCTTGGGTAGATGAATTGAGAGCTGGTGATCATGGTCACCCCTGGCTGGAATTACCTTTTACCCATTCTGATCTGATTTCAGCACAGTTGCTGAATTGACTTTCCTTGTGGCCCATAAATTCTGCATTCTTTGTGTCATTTATCAGTGATGCACTCTTCTCCCCAAGTTTTGTTATCCTCACCCTAGGTCTGAGATAGCGCTCAGACAATTGTATCACCTTTATCTCTTATCTTACAGTCAAAGTTCCAGGTATCTACAGAGGCACATTTGAAGGGGTGGGGAGATGGGGGCACAGTTCAATGCTTGGTGGTAGTTAAAGATGCCATCTGTCCCAAAACTTGGGGTGATCTTTGTTTGACCAGTGATGTGCACGTGAGCAGTTGCTTCTTTACAAATTTTGCCACAGTGGGAATGTTTGTCTGACTGCAGTACCCAAGTTGTGCTAGCCAGATCTCACCTCTGCTGGGCCTGGAATCAGCACCATCCTATCACTCCCTTCTGTGCTTGTCTCATGGCAGCCTCCTTCTGTGGCTTTAACAGTGTTTGAGACAAGCAATTGTGGTTTTTAAATCTGCATATGTCTCTGCAGAGGAAGTCAAGTCAGCCAGCTGATTAGACAGCCAGAGTTAGGTAAAACAAATGGCCTGTTTCTGTTACTTCAATTAGATTTGGAAATTCTCTCTAGGCATGAGGTGTGCCAAGTGCCTTTAAAAACCCAGCTCCAGCTCCAAATCTCTACAAAATCCCAACCACCTGTGTTATGAGCTCAGTCTGCAAGTACTTTTTTGAAAGTACTTTTCCACGCTTAACAAAGTCCCTTGGCTCATGTTAGCAGAAAATATTTGCCACCAACCCAAATGGTTCAAAACTGCAGATGCTGCTGACAAGCTGTCTCACCCCTGCAGGAGGAGTTCAGATGGCACAATAGTGCAGGACACTGACAAAAAACAAAAGCAAAGCAAAACCAGTTCCATGGTTTTGTCTTGTACAGCCAAGAGTACCCAACAGACCTGAGATGAAGAAAGATACCTCTCAAGCCTTCCCAGCACATTTTGGGATTGGGTACTCCACAGTGGCTACAGATCTGATGCTGAAAAACTTTCTGTTGAGTGTCGTAGAATCATAGAATATTCTGAGTTGCAAGAGACCTGAACATCCACACAAACAGAGAGACAAAATACCCCAAGCATTTCTGAAAGTGGGACTAAATATTTCTACCCTGCGCTGAGAAAGAACCTGGGATGTTACTTTTCCCAATGGGCCTTGAGCATCTAAGCTCAGCCATGCAACATAGTTGTCCAACAAATCCTGTTGCTTCTTTGGGGATAGCCAGCTTACCACTTTTACTCAGAAAGAAAGTAGTAGACAACTATACATTCATCCTAGAAGAACAAAATCCCTACATTATTCTGGATATAGCTCAGGACCAATCACTGAGTCTTAGCAGGTTAAAAAGAAAAATAAAACAAAACCAAAATACAATTAATGTCTTCAGTATTTGCACTGCCAAATAGTCTCCTGTCTTCTCAAAAACTTTTGGATGATTCTGAAAATGCTCTACATCTGTTATGGTGCTTATCCCACATCAAAGGATTATATTTGCCAAACACAACACACCATTCACACACATGACCAGGAAGATAGTATTTGTGTGTTGCCATTCACAAGTTAGAAAGTTAGTGATAGGATTTTAAAAGAACCCCATACATAAAGAGGAAAATAAGCATTAATTGCCAGGAAAAACTGACATAACAGATACACTCCAAAGATGTAGAGATTTTTGTTTAGAAAAAAGAGAACTTGGACAATTGAAGAAAGCAGGATTATGATGTTAATTCCTTGGTGAAAAGAAAGCTGGGTCAGTTCTCACCATCTTTTCTGTTTCTGAATTGTCTAGTACCAGTAAATTTTATTCTCACCTTCTCTATGTTTCCTAATGCTGCCAGCATGCTGTGCCCAGTACACCTCCAGTTCAAGAATGAGATTGTGATGCTGTGATTGAGCTGGTTACAGAGGAAAACTGACTGTGATAATTCAGATTAATGTACACACATCGGTTTCCTTGGCAAGCTGTTAACACAGATGCAGGTCTTTACAGATTCTCAGCTCTCTTTTTTGCTTCCAGAGTTTTCCCTTCTCTGATTCCCTGTCTCCCAGTGAGAATGAAAGGGACAGTGCCATCACAGGTGATTTTGCTTCTTAGTTGTTTTCCTTGACATCCACTTACAAGCCTAAAAGCATATTTATTCACTATTTGTTTTGCTGTCACAACTAAAGGCTTCCATCAGATACCAGAACCTCACTTTGAAACATACCAGAAGATTACCTCTGTCTCAGAAAGCTCTAGGGGGCAAGTCTAATTTACTTCTGTAGACTCAAAGACAGGAGAGAAGCTACTGGTGGAAATGTCATTCACCGGAGGGCCAAAACCAATAACATTCCACAGGAATGGAAATATAATTCCTTCCAAACAGGAAACATAGGAATGCAACTCATACAACCATAACTCAAAAATTTAAAAAAAGTCAGATTTGGGAGTGGAACAGCGTGGAGCCAATTAGCTACTTTGTCTGAGAGATACAACAAAAACAGTGGCAGGTCCTAGTTAAGTTATTAATAAAATAATTTCTAGTGACACAGAAGGCTGATCCAAACAGCTTAATTTACAGCATCCCAAACACAAGTTTGCAGAATGCAGGAATTCAAATCAGGGCTGCTCTTTTGGTGTATGGAACAGTGCTCCTATAGTGGAGCAAAGGTTAGGAAACCATGGCTCCAGAGTTACATCCAGAAAGAGACTTGAGGAACCCTGTGACAAACAATGAATGAATTAAAATCCTTCATAAAAAGATCGTTAATCCTGAATCCCAAATTCAAAGGCTGAAGCATCAAGTTGATAATATGTGTGAAGTTTTACTATTGTGAAAATGCCAGAAGTGAGAGTCACTGGAATTCATGTTGTACACAAGAAAATGTAAGGGTTTTCAATTTCAATTTCCATGCTTTAGAACCACTTACAAAGCAGTGTACAAAGACAGCAAGTAGCATAAGGGAGTTGGAGCCACAGAAAAAAGCATGCTCAGGTTGTTTGCCCTTACACTGCTTAAGCCAGAACTTACAGCAAGAAATCACGACCTATAATAGCACTGTCCATTATTAAAGTCCAGGGACATGTTCTGGCTGTATCTCAACTACACACTGGGAGCACTAGGCCACTGCATGCAGCAGTCTCACAAGTTTTTATGCTGCTATTATTACTTTCAGTTCAATATAAGGAATCCCAGACTGCTGCCCAGGCAGGATGTAGATGGATCCAAACTATAATCATAGAACCATTGAATCATTTAGGTTCACAAAGACCATTAAGATCTTCAAATCCAACCATTAACTCAGCACTGCTGAGAACACCACTAAACCACGTCCCTAAGTGCCACATCTACACATCTTTTAAATACCTTCAGGTGACTCAACCACTTCCCTCTGCAGCCTGTTCCAATCCTTGACAACCCTTTCATTGAAGAAATGTCCAATCCTCAAGACACAAATTGAGGCTGTTTCCTGCTGAGCTGTCCTTTGTTACCTGGGAGAGGAGACCAACCCCCACCTCACTGCAACCTCCTTTCAGGAGTTGTAGAGTCATGTCACCCCTGAGCCTCCTTTTCTCCAGGCTAAACAACCCCAGCTCCCTCAGCTGCTGCTCATAAGACTTGTGCTCTGATGACCCTTTACCAGCTTCACTGCCCTTCTCTGGGCACTCTCCAGTGCCTCAATATCTTATTTGCAGTGAGGGGCCCAGGACTGGCCACATTTGAGGTGTGGCCTCACCAGTGCTGAGTATAGGAGCACAATCACTGCCCTGCTGTGATACATCATTGCTGATACAGGTCTGGATGCCACTGGCCTTCTCAGCCACCTAAGCACACTGATGGCTCATGTTCAGACAGCTGTCAAACAGGGCCCCAGGTCTTTTTGTGTCAGAGAGATGTCCAGTCACGTTCCCCCAAGCCTGTAGTGCTGCATGGGCTTGTTGTGACCCAAGCACAGGACCCTGAAACTTAGTAGATGGGCATCTTTCTGGAACTCTTGAACAGTCCAAAAGATCTCACAGTCAATGTTACCTAATATTGGATCTCAACAGTTTTCCTTTCTCCACTAGGTACCCAAGTACCTAGAATGCCATTTTTTTCAGAAAACCTAGATCACGAGTACCTTGAGGCTGGGACCCAGAAAGAAATTAGCTTGATTATTCTTCACATTTCATTTCATATTCATGAACAAAAGGTATTTGTATTCCCTATGTCACATATATGACAGTGTTAACTTGCACAACCATGTGATAGGCAATAGTCAATCAGGTCATATTTGCCTTTAAAAATATTTTACCAAAAGTGGACTTGTACCACAATTGCAAATGTCCATGAGTCAAATGAGAGAAATTCATCTCAAAGTGACAACAATTTTTTGGGCCTAAAAATGTCAGGCACTGTTTTAAGCATCATTTCCCAATCTTCTCATGCTAGAAATGGGAGGTCTGAGAGAAGGAGAACCTTGACTTTTCAAGGGAATATTTCACATGTTTTTTACCCTGTAGTGTAATGAGGTGACATAGTTCAAGATCATGCAATGATACACATTCACAGAAGAGCTACCAAAGATGACGTCACAAGGGGAGAAGTTTCAAACATACTGTAAATAATGTTGCTAAAAACACTATAAAATAGTGAATTCCCTTAAAATAAATTGACTTAAATTCTTTCCCAACATGTGACTGCTTGGCATCATCCGAACTTTTCACTGTTATTCATCTGCAGATGACCTGCACAGCTTATTGTGAGGTTTTGCTACCTGCTGACTCTGCAGCTACACTAAACACAGGTTGATAAAATTCCCCACTAGACCATCCTGCAGTTTGTATATATAAAGGCTGACAGAACTTCCTTCAGGACAGATACAGATGTTGGCTTCCTCACCTGGGGCACATTTGGCCAAAATCAACAGCCTTTCACTCTCCAATGACGCAACATTATTTCAGTTGTTGACTCCAGCCAAGGAAATTGGGACAGCAGCAATGAAGGGGTGCTTTAATCCTTGAGCACTGATCTCTAAAACAGGAAGCACAAAGGTGTTCCAAACATGATAGCTGACATCAGTCTCTCCTTATATACTGACTGGATTACTTTTCCAGGGAAGGTTATTGGTTTTCTTTTCAATTAATATCACCTTCCTAATGAACACCTGAATGCAGCATGCTACTGCCCCTAAGAAAGAAAACCCAGTCTTGGTGATATTCCATGGATGCCAGGGTTTTGTCCACAGTTTCTAAAGTATCAACAGAAACAGTCAAATAATATACACCAGACACCTGGACCCCAACTGAGCAAAACACTAATTTTTCTTGCTTAAGGTCACCCTAAAAACAAATTAATGGATCTTTCTTAACTGAAGTGCTATAGAAATAGTATAGCCACGTCTTTATTCTTCAGACTAGGCATCCTATTACCCACTTAAACTTAGCCTATTTATAAGGGAAAATTTTGGCATTTGATTTTTTTGCTAATTATTTCCCTGTTAAAATGATAATGAAAAATATCCTCTTATTAAAAAGGTAGGAACATATGCTGGAAAAAATGACTATGTGAAATATGAGCAGTGACAAACTTGAAAAGTGGTCTCACAACATGGCTATTGACATATGGTACCCTTGGCAGCATAAGCGGTCATTTAATGAGGCCCATTGTAGGCTGTACATGTAACTTATGCTTTAACTTTTGTAAACAGCACCTAGTTGCTATGGCTTGAGGCTCTGTATAAATCATTAAACAAATATATTCAACAATTTATACAAAATCAAGAAGCAGGAAATCTCCATTTTCATATTTAAATCTGCCTATACATACATCATTATTTTATTAACTTCCCAATAGAGGCCCTCCATCTCATACTGTATTGACAACAGTTAGCTTTTTTTAGCCTATATTCACAGAATTTTGTATGGAAGTGTGGAAGCATAAGTTACACTGTGGTTTGTAACCTTTCTTCAAGTATTCAAGTCAAAAGGGGTCCATGACCAGATTAATAAAATGGCTACGTAGAAGGAAATGAGCTATGGCCACAAGTTGCCATCAAATCAAGAATTACAGAGCAACCATATACAACCTTTTCCAAGCTCACATCAAGCCTCTTTCAGAAATTGAAAGAGACAGTCCTACAAAGGCTCGAGAACAGTTTTTAAACTTAATGTGAGTAATCACATTAGCATCAGTTGAACTTTTCTTGTGCTTAAACACGTATAAGTCTTCATGGTATTGGTATCTAAATTCATATGGTTAGACTTTATGGAATACAGAAACTGCAGAGTGCATAAGTCTGAAATAATGTACTTCTGTCGTTGATTTTACACCCAAACAGTTCAGAGTTCTAATAAAAGGCACAGAGAATAATGGTATAAAATTATTCTTATCCCTAATTCTCAGAAGCATCAGTCAATGAGAAGAAAAGACTATAGCCTATCCATATTTAATTATAAAGAAGGTTTCTCTCTGATTAATTGAATCATTAAACATGCACAGATACATTTCATGGTATTAAATATTAGTTACCTTCCAGTATATTAAGAAGTAAAAATCAGAGTGGATTAAATGGGAAGAATTACTCTTAGAGTACATCTTGCAGTGCATACCACCCCTCACTTG
Source organism: Molothrus aeneus (assembly GCF_037042795.1). NCBI lineage: Eukaryota > Metazoa > Chordata > Aves > Passeriformes > Icteridae > Molothrus > Molothrus aeneus. Next base: position 68,776,102 of record NC_089647.1, on the reverse strand, counting down.
TTTCCCAGGAAACCAAATGAAAGCATAGACATTTCACACAGAACAAGAAAATGTGCATAGGCTGCAGAAAAACTGGCAAAAAATCTTGACTTCTTTTTAATTTATTTATGGTTTAGCAATTGTACTGTTTAGTCTAGTCTTTACAAATGAACAATTTCAGCACTACTCATAATCTGGTGCTGGCACTTGGTGTCTCCATTAAAAATACAATAAAAACACTAGTTCAGGCATTAGGAGACATGGAAAAACATACTGAACCAAAATATTCACAGCATATGTTCATAATAACAGAGGATTTATCAAAACATTTTTATCTGAGAACCCATGTTTTAAGTGGCAAGTAACAAATGGCATGCCTCAGTTCACAGGTTAGCAAATGCCATACCTCAGTTCACAGGTTTGTTTATATTTATTTATTTATTTATTTATTTATTGATATACAATTTACACCCAGAGAATTTATTTCTGCCCTATAACTTAATTAAAAGAGACTATAAAGGAAAAGATTAAAAAAAAAAAAAAGGAAATTAGGTGTCACTCAAAGAAATGACAAGGCTGAGAGAATAGTTTGGAGCAGAGGCTTTGAGCTGCCATGCTGTGCCTTTCACAGCTGCCTGCACTTCATGTCATTAATAACCAGTAAATAAGATCTGCAGGTGGGCATATAGGGCACCCTGAGCCAAGAAGCTGTAGCTAGGGCTTCTGTCTCTAAGATGGGTGGCCGGGCTCATTTGCACAAGGCTGCTTATGTTTCCATACAGAAGTGTAACCCTACTTAGCATAGCTTCAGGGAAGCTGCTACAATAGAGAGAATGCTAATTACTGTAACCAACTGGCAATGATGCATCCAAAATTAAATGGCCTGTGACTGAGCAGATGAACAATTTTTATAGCCCTAAGTTCAGGGAACATGGATATTCTGTCAAATTAACAGACAGTCTATTTGGTCTTAATAGGTAAATTGAAGTATTTTAAAACACATTTAGGTGTGCTATTAAGTGCATATCAGTTATTAAGTGCAGTTCTCCTTTCAGCTTAAAGGTATACAATTTAAATCTAAAATGCCTGTAGTTATTACATTTAAAAAAATGAAAACACACAACCAACCAAACAAAAATAAACCTACAACACTTTCTAGCCCCTAAAAGCTTAATTTTCAGGTGAAACTGCAACATTGCCTCTGCTCCTACTCTTAGTTCCTGCACCTCTCTTTGTACTTAGGCAGAATTCCCACTGAAGTCAGCAGCAGCTTTGAGCATAGAGGTCTTCAGGTACAGACACGGGAGGCTGCCTCTTCAGTCTTCAATTCCAGTGAATGCTGGGATTTTTTTCTTTTCAGAACACTGTAAAATCAAGGTTTTCTACAGTGAACATTTATAAGAAAATCAAAACCAAGGCCAGATATAAATAGTCCTTGATTTTTCCTCATTGCACTTAGCAAATTAATTAGCCATACATTTCAGCACAGATGACACAGCAGTCCAGGTTTCCTATAAGCATTTTAAATAAATTAACGTATTCCTCAATCAACTTTATTATACTCTTTAAAGTTACCAAAGATCTTTCTCTGCATACTAGAAAATACTTGATAAAATGAAAAAAAAAAGGTGAAGAAACAACATACAAAAAAGTCCCAAAAGGCAGATTTTATTGCCAGAGTACAATCCTTTTCAAAGGATGTTTTGTAGCAAGTAAGACTCACAAAGAAAATTATTGGTGCAGTATATCTGGCAAAATGGTTCATTTAGAGAGTTTTCAGTAAGCAAGACTGGTTCATTTCGGGAAAATACAATTGTAAGCAAGTCTGCCTTAGTGTCCCCCCAGAAAATAAACAGCTGGCTCTAAAATCCACTGCACTTAGGATACTTTACAGAAATGTCACTGAAATCAAGATCTTTAGTTACTGGGCAGACTTCACTTTTTTTGTCAATTGAATTCAAACAGACATTTCTTCACCCAGGTTTCTAATACCAAACTGTGGGATTCACCTTGTCAGCCCTAAGAGAAATCTACAATGACTGGCCAACTCACTCCAGCAACCCTTTATAGGCCCTGGATTAAAACTAGACACTTGTAGAATATAATTCAGCAAATTTATTTAGAATGTTTATCTGAAAATATGATGTCTCATATCCTAGAAAGCTCTGTTTCTTGGCAGTGACTCCCAGATGTGGTTAGTGAGATCTGCTTTTTGTTGGGTGAAAAAGAATCTAAAAAAATTTCTGACTCATTTTTCAGACAGCCAAGATGGAAATTGTGCACACTGCACTCCCTCTTCAAAGGGCTCTTCATGAGTTCCTTGAAGAGAGCACACACCAGGGAGCCCTTCTCAAAGCTACCAGGACACCACCTCCTCCACCCCCATGAGCACAGAGGGGTGGAAGGAGCTGCAGGGATGAGCTGCAAGGAGCAAAGCTGGCAAGAAGAGTGGCAGCCATCACTCAAGCCAGAATTTATGGATATTGACAACATCACCACAGCATCGCTGCAGTTTTCTCATTGGCCCCTCACTCCTCCTATTCATTGTTCATTCCAATCACTTCTCTCTTTACTCTTCTGTTTCTCCATTTCCTTCCTAGCATACTCCCCCCCCAGACAGATTTGAAAAACAATAGCACAAAGCTTATAAAACTGCAGCAGTTCCTGGATATATGTTACATCCTTCCCTCCCTTCTTCTCTTGTCAATTTAAGATCTGTACAGCAGCCTATTTCTTGACTATGTTTTTTTGTGAAACTTGCCTCAGAGGCTAAGACCACATTTACCTGAACTGTGGTGTCCCAGGAGCACTCTGAAGTCACATCTGACAAGCTATTATAAAATACTAAAAACAGGGTGGGAGATTTCTGTTTTAATCCAGTGACATTACAATGACAGACAAGAAGAAAAAATTCTTGAATATTTAACATCTTTGCTAAACATTTTTGCAATGAAGAGATGGAGAAACTGGCATTACAGTTTTCAGAGGTAAATGAGGAAGAAAAGATCTGGGGCTGATTTGGATCTATAGCATCTTTTACATCTTTCTGGCAGACACCTGGTCCTGCGAGGAGCCACGTATCATGCCCTGGTTGCCACTTCACTCCAAAGGTCTCTGATTTTGAGCCAAGGATAACCATATATATATATATATCAACAAAATGTAAAATTCCATTTTTTTATATTTTTAACAAGAAATGTTTTTCAAATATCAGCTGAATTTAATCAATTCAATCCACTTAATGGAAAATTGAAAAAGACAGGTGTATCTACTGCATATACTCACAGGAAAGGCATTGTTTTTCTCTTACATTATTCTGAAGTTTAAATAATTTCATTGAAATACACAGCTCTGCATATTCTAGACTAAAGGAACTCTGCACGTTTAGGGAAAGATTGAATTTTTTTAGAAAAAGGCATTTTCATAAGCTTGTACCTTATATTCAACTACCATATCCATTCTCAGAAGTGCTGAAGTTGTTGAGCAGTGAATTAGTAACACAATACTTCAGTGGGAAAACACCAATTGGGCCATTTTGCAGGTGTCTGCAGCAAAAAGCCAGGAAGAGTTGGGGCACTGTCACAATCATCTCTCTCTATTGCTTTGCAGCTTTTCTTTTTCTTCTTTTCTGCCAAGAAAGATTGTCTGGGATTACCAAACTCAACATAAAACACTGCTGAAATTCACAGTAGCACCTGTCAAACCACTGGATAAACTGGATAACCTGGTTCCAGCCATCACACTATTGCAAAGAACTGGTCAGAGAGTGATATATTTACTGGATCTCCTTGGCAACCCTCCTGTTTGAAGATGTTAGCTGCAACTGGCCTCAGAATCCACTTCTGATCACACAATACAGAGAACAGACAAGCATTTTTTAAGGTTACAGCTGAAGCAATTTAACATGTCCCCAGTTGCATACCCTTGCTAGCTCTTCTCTGCTGGAAATGACTGTGCCGTAGCAGACAATGCCCTTCTAGATTTGCCATAATGCAAAACCAAGAAATTATGTCCAGCATGTTCATAGTCCGTGGATAATGAAAGTAAAAAATGGTCTAACTTTGCAGCAAACAGATAAGTAGCAAACAGCTCAGAGATGAAAATATCTTAAATCTTCACAGCTATTCATAAAATAAATGGGCTATCTGAATGCCCTCTGCACATGTTTCTGACATGATCCTTAAAGGCTGACTTTTCTGAAAGTGCAGAAAAGCAGTGTGTGTGACAGATTTAAAGGAAGGGGTCTGATAACTTGCTGCAGTGTGATTTAATTTTTTATGGTAAATGAGTGGTATATTTGATTGGGGAATACATCAGATTTCTGCAACTTTAGATAAATGGATAGTCACAAAAGTGATCCATTCTCCATCAGCCAAAAAAAAGAATGCTAACAGGGGTCTGCATGACTCCATACTGATGCTGGAGAGCACACCAGGACACTCTGCTGCTCATGATTTGAAGCTGTATTTCAGAGCCTCTCAGAAGAGCTGTGCCAGAATAAATAAGAGTTTTGGAGTGACAACAACAGGCAACCAGTTTTGATGTCAGACATTAAAGATGAATCATAGAATTTTTCAGAGCTGTAAAAGATAATAGTCCTTACATTATCCCATTACTCTAAAGTCCTTAGTCAAGTGAGATTTTAGGAAACATTGACATGCTTTTTCTACCAGAGCATAGGACAAAGAACCAAATGTACTGCAGAAGCCAACAAAGAAATTTGTCAATCTCAGCATGAAGTACAGCATTCAAAGTAAAATACAAAGTAGGGGGTAGAAAAGGATGCATCCTGCGTGAGGAATGCTTCAGGTCACTCTTCAAATGTGTCCTGATATGTCCATATATCTGTTTCTTAAACTACAACATCAGGCATAACCACAAACACACACACAAAAAAAGATAATTAATTGTCAAAATGGAGATTATTAGGTGCAACTGGACCAGAAATGTTAATAAAGATTGCTTGTATTGCTTCAGTACTGCTTCAGGTGTGATGAACATGCTATGAGGAGGACTGTGTTCCCTCCAAATGCTTGGATTTTTTCCTAGGCAGAAAAGAGACAGTAGCAAGCCCCGCAAGAGCACTCCCAGGTACCCTCACCATCCTAGAATGACCCACAAGGTCATGTGTGACCTCCATGACAGGGACTGCAGCAGGGCTGGGGACATTCAACCTATGTACCCACAAATATACCCCTCACATGGCTTGTGGGATGTCTGGCAGAGGCCAAGGGGCAGCCAAGTGCTGTATGACAACCACGAACACACCACCATCTGTGATGGACTACCAGGAATCAGGACATGGCCACTGAGGGCAGGAAGAGAAATATCAGAGCCCTCTTTACTCCTCTCAGAGAAATCCACACTTAGTCACAAATTACTGCTGCCTGGGATGAGTGGTATGTAGCTTCAACATGAAGAGGTGGCAGATGCCAGTCAGCAAGCCCTAGAGGATGACCCGTGGGCACTCAGGACCTTCCAGGAGGAGGTGACAAACCTGCCGAAAGGTGGCACAATGTGCAGTGGCTGCACTGTTGGCTGGCTGCTCAAATTAAATTTTAATAGAACTTTTAAAAATAATTTCAGTGTAAACCACAATGTGTGTGAGTGAGCCTAAATTAATAAAAAACTATCTTTCAAGAATGAAGAATAAATGTAATCTGAGATCAATATTTATGAAGCTGTGATTAATTGACTGATGACCAAATGATTACAAACTTCTGTCTGAGGCAACTACTCAAATGTATTAGCTTTGACAAAAAAAATTTAAAAAAATACAAACTGGGTCAATGAAAAAATGCATTCCTAATCAATTTTTAATAGCACTTAAGATTTTATGATTTTTTAAACTTTCCTTTTAATAATTAATCAGAAAAATGAATCTAATTTAAACAAGGTGGTGTAAGGTGTTCTGTATCTGTTTAATGGTGTTCTTAATGAAGAAATTCAATTAGGGCTGACTTTTCACTATAAATCTCTGGTTTTAAGGAATGCTCTGATTGGCTGGTAAACATTTGAGACTGGGAGAATAATGGAGGTGAACCACACTGCTCAGCACAATCTACTCATTAAGATTTCACACTGTTAATTCCAGCCTCCCCTTGCTTAACAAAAGGGAAGGGAAGGGAAGGGAAGGGAAGGGAAGGGAAGGGAAGGGAAGGGAAGGGAAGGGAAGGGAAGGGAAGGGAAGGGAAGGGAAGGGAAGGGAAGGGAAGGGAAGGGAAGGGAAGGGAAGGGAAGGGAAGGGAGACCATGATTTCTGTAATCTCTGTAACTTTATCAAACTTTTCTGATGTTTTGCCTCATTCTTCACTACATCCTAGGGGACAGATCCTCTGCTGGCAGCAGGCACCACAAGATTTTCTGAAAGGCTTTTGTAATTACAATTTAAATCAAGGCCTGTTGCATCAAACCACCAAACACTTGGAGCAATGCCAGAGATAAGGTAGCAACCAAAACTTGTAGAATAATGGCCTAAATTTGAAGATATTCCCTGCAGAAGCAGTCTCCTAAGTCAGTTAAATCTACGCAGATGGGTTAGCAAGAGACCTTCTATGCATAAAAGATAGCTAAAATTCACCCCTCTTCGCTGTTATATTGCCTATTTCACAAAGGCTCTCTATGTACTAGCCAGTAAAACAAGCAAATAAGATTAGAAAGTCTGTTTATCCATACCTCTTGATGGTCAGCACCTCACCTGGTACATCTGTGGCTCATTGCAACCAGCCTTCATCCAGACAGTCTCCTGTCTGGTGAAAAGTCCATGGAGACATCCTTAAGCTTAACTATATGTGCAGGGTAGAAGAGTACCTACACAGCACAACAGTTGTGGAGCTTCTCCCTGCCCTCACATGTCATTCTAGTATAATACAGTTTGTTTAGATAAAATATCTGAACAAGGATCTAAAGGGAAATCAGCCTCTTGCATGACCCTCAAAAAGAAAGAAGGGCACAGCCTAATGTCCTGAGTATGAAAGCTGCACCGACTTCAGGTACAACCCAGCATTTTCTATTTACTTGTTTGGCTCCTTGCTGACACATCAAGAAAAATGGAAAACATCAGAACTGCAAGATCAAAAAAATCTAAAAGAGATCATGAAGAATGGGGTTTTTCTTACTGAACTTCGGATGCCTAGAAGCAAGATATCTACATTTGAGCTAGTTCTTGAATTCCTTTGTGAGTTTGGAACCTGAGAGCAGAAATATTCTTCTTTAAGAGGGTAAGTTACAGCGGTTAAACTCAAAATGAAAATTCATCTTTTACTATTTCTTGTGAAGAAGACTAACTGCACTAAGCTTCCACAAGACTGTCAATCTCAAATATTATTAAATTAACAAGTTATTCTCTTTCTCTGTCCCAGTTCTCTTACCCAATGGCCAGAGATTAATCTTCTGGCCTCTAGCATTCATTTTATTTCCTTTCTGGAAATACCAAATTTTTTTTACAGCCAAACCCCAAAATACCCTTTTAAAGAGAGAGAAATTTGTTTACATTTTAAAATGAAAGCCACATGGGAACTCCCAAAGAGCAGGTGGCAAGAGCAGCCTACAGTCCTCAGGCAGCATAGACAGGGATATCTGAGAGCTACATATTTCCACTGAATGGTCTCTGAATGGAAGCAGGTGAATCCCCAAGATGGTATCTCACAACAGGAACCAGTGAGGCCACCACTCTGCAGGGCTCCTCAACAGTAAAATTCTGAGCTGGGGGAACCTGTTTTCACCCTTTTATAACCACAGGTCTGATTTAGGCACCTAGAATCCAATGCTTCTTTACTCAGTTTGAGGCAAATTTCACTCTATATTCCCCTAAATCATGCAAAACCACCTGGGAAACCCTTTTATGAAAGCTGAAGATCCATCCAGTCTTGTTCCTGAAGAAGAAACTTTTCAAATCCAACTTGAACAGACTTCACTGTTGCAGAAGTGGCCACTGAGGGTGGATATCTATTTGGCTGTCATATCTACTTGTGTTGGTACAAGAAATGACCTTTAAGTTAGGTTTTCATGGCATAAAGCCCCACATCCAAATGTATATATATATTTTCAAATTATTGGAAGCAATGTGACTGCATTATTTGTCACTGGGCTAATCAGCCAAGAAGACAGACATTTCATACCTACACCTGCTCCTTTCTGTCTTTACACACTACTGGGAGACATGCACAGATCCAAAATAAAGGAATTTATGTACTATATGCCAAAAATATGGTAACTTTATTAATCTTTAGAAAAGACTTAATTATCTCAATTTAGTACTCTGATCAGTTTTTCTTGTCCTGTATTGGTTTTTTCCAAGCTCTCATCAAAGGACTTTTCACATTTTGTGACAGATGCTACTTTCATATTTCCACTATTAATCCTCTCAGATTTCTGAGATTTCAGGAGCAGGTAGTGAAGTTGCTGAAGTGTTTCACAAATGAAGCCCTAATCCTAGGAGATCATTCATGGTTAGAGTTTCAGCTTTTAACCCATCTTTTCTCTATAGATTTACCAGCAGTGCCTGTTTGATCCTTATGCCCCAGTGCCTCAGCAGAGGCATGCGAGGCATTCCAGGAATTTTTTTATCTGTTTCATCCTGGCTCCAGCCCTCTTGCAAAAGTATCCTTCATGCTATGTGGACTATGGTGTTCAATAGCCTGGACCTGTTAAACATTTGTTACCTCCTGCATTTACATGGTATTTCTCAGCTCCCCTCAGCTGCAGCAGATTGTTACCCCTCCAGCTCCTTTCTCCTTGATCTCTGAGGTCTCACTTTCAGTACTACAGAATTAAGTATTTTCCATACCCCTGAAGAGTTGGTAACATCAACCCATAAATTTCAACAAAACCTGAGGCGCTACTAGATCACAAATAATTTTTTAAGTATTTCTTCACAGACTATGCATACAACTTCAGCAGAAATCCACTAAACAAATACGTTTAACCTTCTTAAGAGAAAACATGTTCCTTTTAGCAGCTTATTCAGAAAAATAAACTCCTTTACAAGTTATTTTTGGTTGAGAGAAAATGTATTCATCCCAACAGAGCTTGTTCTCTAACAGGTCACTTTCCAGTTACATACACTTTTTTGAAGCAGTGGAAGTCATGTCTTTGAAAGGGCTCCTGCTTTATCCCAGATTCATCTAAAAGAGTTTCACATGTCAAATGTAAGACACATTTCCTTGCTTTTGATTTCTCTTTCATGCATTTACCCTTTCTACTCTCTATATTGTCTTCTCACAATTTTTCAATGAAATAAAAATAAAGGTAAGAAAGATAAATAAGAGGGATTCATTGCATTCCTGTGTAGTTTGCTGGCTGCACAATAAACTTACTCAATGAATTCCAGGCTTCAGTGGTTCTCTTTTCAAGCTCAAAAATCTCAAAAATTTTACAGTTCTCTTGAAAAAATTTCTCTGAGCAGCACGGTCAGTAAGTGCCAAGACTAAAAGAATCTCCTTGAAGTGGATGTCCACTCACTCCAGGCTAAATAATGGTACATGCATTATGTTGGTAAATGGTTCTTTTCTTATTTGACAGAAATTTTTCCTGAAGTTTACTAGAAAGTGTTGTAACATGTAAGCACTCAATTTTTATCAAGCACACCTTACTTAAATCCTCTCCTACCCAAGCATTGCGTTACCACCAAATCCGCTAGGTCTTGTCTATGCTGGAATGTCACCGTGGATTAGTTCCCTCGCTTTATTTGCAGTGACTTACCTATATCAAATTGAAATGCATCCATGCAACTCTGCTATGTCGGTCTAAGATACTTTCCTTGTTCATCATTGCATCCACAACTTTATGCTTGTTTGAATTAGCTGCTCAGCGTTATAAGCATTTATCTTGTGGTGCAATGTTAAATCACTCAGGTCTATAATTTTCAGCATGCTGTGGCACATTTACAAGAAACTACAGGAATCCTGGGACTTAGGTCAAGCGAGCAGGCTCCTAGGAGCCTCATATACGCCCAGCATTGCTTCCCAGCTGCTCTCCATCAGCCCAGAAAGTGCAACACAAAAACTCCATGATTTGAGGAGTCATTACACAAGCTGGGCAGCAGATGCAAAATTTTCATCCTTGTATTTGGCCCCTTGGTTTCCATGGATCAGAATCTTCCACAGGGCATCATCACACGCAGCACCTTGCAGGGCATGAGGGCTTATCCCAGTCCTCATTTCCATGTTGCCCCCAGAGCTGCATGGGCTGTACAAATCCCACCCGACCTGCCCAGCAATTCGGTGGGCCAAGAAGCAAAGCTGCCCGTGCAGTGGGAGGGCAGTGTGGGAACCCAGCAGTGATGCCAGGAGAGGCTGCAGATGGACTACAGGTAATGGGGAAGGTGGGCTCATGCCCTGGGAGCTTCCCCTAGAACATGAGAACACGTTCCCATATCCCAGGAAGGACTTGTGGAACTGAGACCAGAGGAGGCCACCAAGTTGGTTAGAGGGATGGAGCACCTCTCCTAAGGCTAAGAGAATTGGGAATGTTAAGGCTAGAAAAGGCTTCAAGTGACCTAATTGTGACCTTCCAGTAACTGAAGAGAACTTATGGGAAATATGGGCCAAGACTATTTACACGGGCATGTAGTGACAGGAAAAGGAGGAACAGATTCAAATTTAAAGAGAGTAGGTTTATATTAGAGATTGAGTGGTGAGGCACTGGAACAGGCTGTCCAGAGTTGTGGATGACACATCCCTGGAAGTGTTCAAGGCCAGGCTGGATGGAGCTCTGAGCAACCTGGTCTAGTGAAAGGTGTCCCTGCCCATGGCACCGGGGTTGGAGCAAGACGATCTTTAAGGTCCCTTCTATCCCGAGCCATTCCATGATCCTGTAATTCTATAACTCTGTGATTCAGGGCAATTAACAGAATTAAACCAGCCGTTTATTTAATTCAGCATGATGAAACCTGAGCACAGCAAAGGTTTACCAGGGGGAAGGCGATCACCCTTTCTACCGCGTCGGCCTCCTCCTGCACAGGCACTGTGCCCGCGCTCCCCACGGCGCCGCGCTTCCCCCCAGGAATGCCGTGCGTAGGCTGAGGCCTCCACGGACTCCGGGCCGCCCCCCGAGCCCCTCGGGGGGCAGCGGCAGCACCAGAGCAGAGCCGTGAGGGGCCACGGCTCCCGCCCGCCCTCCAGGGGAGCGCTGCCAGCGCGCACGGCGCTCCGCTCCGCCGGGCGGCGGCTTGGCCTCGCCGGCTGCCGTAGCGGGGCTGGCGGGGCCGGGGCCGCCCGCCCGCGGGACTTCCGTGCTGCTGTGGCCGGGCCGCGCCGCTCGGGGCCCGCCATGGCGCAGCACGGCCCCAGCGTCACGCTGTCCCTCACGCTGCCCATCACCTGCCACATCTGCCTGGGCAAGGTAACGCCGCCGCTGCCCGGCCCCCGCGGGCCCGCGGTGGGTGCGGGGGGCAGTGAGGTCCGGCCGGTGGCGGCAGCTCAGGGGCCCCGCCGCGGCTCGACGCTCTGACCCTCGCCGGGGTTGTGTCCTTTAAGGCTCCGGGCGGGGAAGGAAATCTGTGTGCGGGCCGTTCCCGGCAGTGGCACCCTCGGGATGTTGGGAAGCGCGCGTTGTCCCGGCGGGAGCGGCCCGGGAGGTGTTGAATGGGCCGGGGGGGCTCAGGTACGCGGGTGTGCAGCTCCCCAGGTGCTGGTGCTGAAGTTTGGGGGTTTCTCCCGGTACCAGTAGGATACTCTGTTATAAAATGCTCGGGGAGCTTGCGTTTGAGTGTGGTGCTGTGTCGCGGAGGACAAGTGAAACAAAGAGGGAGTGTGTAAGCAAGGAGGTTTAAAAAGTGTTGAGCAAAACTGCAGCAGTCTGAAGAAAAAGTTTCCGTTTCCTCTCTCTGACCCTTTCTCAGTTCCTTTCCCTTCTCCCTCGGGAAGCAGAGGGCTCTTGCTAGCCTGTTCTTCTCTAAAAGCCCCAGAGCTAATTTCATGGCTGTCACTAATTGCTTCTCAAATTCTTTGCGCATTCCTTACTACTCTTTTTTTTTTTTTTCCTCGTTTTCTTTTCTTAAAGCTCAACAATAATTACAAGGGGAGACGTAGCCTTTTATGTTTGTTCTCTGGCATTTATCCTCTGGTTTGTTTTTACCTCACCTGTCCTTTACTCCCAGACCTTCTCTGTTGGAGTGATAACAAAAGAGCAAGCACATTTGATGTGTGAAGTAAGTGTGTAGCACTGGTAGTGAAAGTAGTCAGACGTCTCCCTTTTCTTTTGTCTCATAGTTCTAACAGTGTGTTACTTTTAGAAACCGTGTTTACTCGTTTCTTGGCTTTTTTTGTGGAAGCTGAACAAGACTTTCTGGCTGTTGTCCTGTTACTTTTCTTTTTCTGTTTATCTGTCTAATGGAAATGGAGGAGAACCCAAGTGTACTCTGCATGTAATGCAGCGTGGATACCTTTCACTCTGCAAAAAGTGGAAGGAATGACAGGAGGAGACTGAAATTAAACTGACAAAGATATTTGCTATTTGAATCCATTTCTCGTTACTTTCTGATCTGAGCACTTAACATTTTGGTTAGGAATTCATTCATATCTTGCTGTAAAGCCACGGTGTTATTCCAAGCCACTATTTCATACTTTCGCTTCCTTTTTAGATGTTCCTGCGTTTGTACTGCAAGAGGCTTCCACCCTCTTCCTTGCTGTCTTGCACTGAGATAATACATTCACATATATGAATGAGTTGTGAATCCATTGGTGATGCATGTGATAAAGATATTTGAATGCTTTCATTTTTAGACGTGTAAATCTAATTAAATTTTGGCAAAACTGACAGCTCTGACTGCCCTTTCTTTTTGATAGACATCTTTGTCTCTAGCTTGGAAGTTCATTGAAAAACTTCACCAGAAAAACCCATTTTCTTAGGACTAAGGTTAGAGGAAGGAATTTGTTTAGCTTGAATTAGGGAAAAAATCTTGTCAGTTTTTACTATCTCTTGAGGGAAGCAGGGAGTATCATGGAGGGTTGACTTAATCTGATATTTCCGTGGTTTGTAGCATAGATTTCAAATCAAATGGAAGGCCCACCCTAAACTCAAAATGTGTCTCTTGCTATCCCTGCAAAATTTGCAAAGGTCTGACTGCAAGATAGGAACTATTCACTGAGTATTATGGTAAGAGGATAAAAAAGAAGATATTGCAGAGAAATTCTTTCAATGAGTTGGACGCTCATTGTTTTTAATGGAGCTGAAATCTTGGGCAGCAGGGACATATCAACCCATTTTGTTAATGTGAGCAATGTCAGAAAGTATATTGGCAAGATGTGCAATTTAAAATAAGAGTAAATTGCTTGGATCAATTTCATGTTTGTTACCTGAATGTTCTTTTGGTACACTCTGGGCTGTCTTCTAACATACCTGTATTTTTTAGATAGCAGATCAGGAGCCATCTGCTTCAGACTGTTTTACTTGTCCCAGGATGTCTGAAGATGTCTCTTGTTGGTTTTGGTCTCAACAGGTTGTTTGGGCTCGAGACACAGTTCTGTGTTGGTTGAAACACTGTCGGATGTCTGAGGATTGGTTCTCTGATGTGTGTCTGATTTTCCATGTGCCTGCTCCCCCATTAGTGCTGCCTGAAGGACCAGAAGTGCCTTCAAAGTGAAGTAGATGAATACAGGATTGGATGTGAATCTGCATAGGAATGGCATTATGTTGGAGAGGAACATTAGGAAATTGCTCAAAATCACTGAGCTGATCAAGCCTTCTGAATTAAACTATAGTCTTTCTAGACATTATGGTCAATGAACGAACTGGAACTGTGCTGTAATTCAAGTAAAATGCTTTTTTAGTAATTGGTATGTCCTGATCCCCCACCCCCTCGGCTTGTCACAGTTAGCGGGAAGGGCAGTGGCACCACCAGCCATGGTGTGACATTTCTATAGTGGCTTTTGCTCTTCTGGTGTGCCTTGCTTTGTGTGGATCCTGAGCCAACTAAAGTGTAAAACCCCAGCCCTGAAATGAAACTTGTAAAGGTGTGTAAATCAGAAGCACTGTACCCCGGAGAGTAATAAATGTGACTTACTATTTTGCTAGAGATATGGAGTAATCATTCACATGCAAGAAGTGCGCTTCTGTGTCATGTTTGGGGTAACTGAGGGTCTCTTGCTCCCTGGGGGGAAAACCTGCACTCATGAAATGTCTTTTCCTGTTTGGATTATTTTATGTTATTCTGCTCTGTATCTTTTCATCACCATCCATATAACTATTCTCAGGCTGCTTCACAGTAAGAAAGAAGTATGGCTAGAGAAAAAGTCTTTTTTTTTCCCGCTAGCTGCAGGTGAGAAGGCTCTTTTTCTTATAAAAGAAAGCAATAAGTAACAGGATTTTTTAAATTAGAAATAATGGAAATATAAATGTTTCCAAAGCATTGGTGTGCTAATGCTTGCAATAATCATAAAAAAAAGTCTTCTTAATTAGAGGTGAAAGTTCAATCTCTCTTTGTTCATACTTTTAGTAACTTGAGTTTTTGTTTATGTATAGATAACTTCCTTTGACTCTCTCTCAGGATTGTCATATTGGAGGTGTTAAAAATACTGTGAATCCTGTAAGGTAACAGAGGCATAGAGAGTGAATTGGAGAAGAAGGTAACAGATCTGGGCCTTAATTCATATCCATGAATATTTCAGTGGTTAAACAGTTGGGATTTAGCTCGTGCAATGCTGATCATATGGGTACAATTGCTACAGGACACGTCTGGTCTTCTGGCCCAAGTGGTTACTGACTGTCCTTTCCAGGTGCTTGCTTCTCTCTGCCAACATTTCATTTTTCCTTTTTAGTTTGACTACTTTACTAACAGAATGAAAGAGGAACATCTTGAAAATGATGAGGAACTTCATTTAAAGATGAAGATTTAAAGATGAAGATTCTCTTGAACTTAGGTTTTAAGTGCAGTACAGTAGAATTTACAACAGTGTATTTTCTGACACTTCTGTGTCTAAGAATAAGTTTCTTGGAAAAAGACGGGAGTGAAGGAAAAACAGTTATTTAAGACCCCTAACACAAATGCTAATGTTAACAAGTAAGAGATTCGAGAGTGTGTGTTACAGTAAGCTGTAGCCAACTGCAGTAAGGCATTAAGTCTTTTTCTTCTTTGTCATATTTGGTCCCTCTATGCACATTTACTTTCAATCAGGGTTTATAGTTAAATGACAAGAGAGAATAGTGCATTGTCATTAATATTTTCTAAAAGTTTGTTTACCCTGCTGTTTTGGAAGGGGAGGGTAAGCTTGAAAGAATCTATGTCTGATTGGAATATTTAATCCTTCAGTTAGCTGCCCCATTCTTGGCTAATGACTTATTTAGTAGCAATGCATATCTAGCAGGAGACTTGAATTAGTGATTGCTGGTTCACATTTCAGCTCTGTGGTTTTGGCCCTGATCCTTTTAAAAGCTGCTTTGCATGAAGCTGATTATCCGCAGGCTAAAGTTAATCTGTAACACTTTATGTTCCAATGATACCTCTTCCACAGCAAAGTGTTGGATGGTGCCAGTAGAGATCCCTCCGTGCCTCACTTTTGAAAAGGCACCTACTTTGATTGTGTTCTGCCTTGGGAGGAGAATGCATTTCCCTGGAGTGGCTTGCTGTAGTTCATGGAGGTTGTGGGGTAAAGAAAAGGTGCTGCTGCCCCTCTGGTTATTAACAAGCTCTTGCAAACAAGGACCTTAGTTCTGCGGAAATTGTTATACCTTTGGTGCCTTTAATAAGAGGGAAATCTGGTGTTGTGAGTCAGGAGATTGCTTCTAGCTCGCCCTGCAAAACAATAGTGTCACTTTCCTGCAAGGCCAGACTTGCACTGAGAGATGGGGTTGTGTATTTTTGTATTTTGTTGCTCAAAGGAATTTTTAGATATTCATAGAGTCTGTTTGTTTTTTTTTTTCTTTTTATTTCCTCTTTAATGCTAAAAGGTCCGTCATCCAGTTATCTGTGTGAACAACCATGTTTTCTGTTCCATTTGTATTGAAGTGTGGCTGAAGAACAATAATCAGTGCCCAGCTTGCAGGATTCCCATCACACCTGAAAATCCCTGCAAGGAGATTATAGGTAAGGACAAGTTTAGGCTTTGAAATAACTTTCTGGTATTTAATGCTGGAGGAGATTTCTTTGAGCCCAGAAATGCCTAGATACCTTTTCTTCTGTGTGTTTTTTACCAACATCTAAGGAAGAATTAACTGAATATTTAGCCTTGTAGCTATTAGGGATGTTGCTGGAAAGTTCCAAACACGTTATGTATATTAATGGCTAGATTATCCAAACACAATAAGTACCCAATGGCTCTAATTGTTTTTAAATCTTGGTTGGATGGTGCCTTTAACTGAAAATTGCATTAAAAATGCATTCTTACCTATACATTGCAACCTGTTCACCTAAGAGACCAGCAATTATCTCAGAAGTAGTGTACTTCAATCCAGAATCTTGAATGAGTATGCGGGTTTTTTTACTTGTTTATTTGTTTTGTTTTGTTCATCACTTCCTCCTTTTCTTTTTTTAAGAAAATTACCCTTAGCATAGAAATAAGACGAAGCTACAATAACAGCATGAGGCTCTTAACTTTGCCAGAGCTAGGAAATACTGCAGTCTTTATTTGACATAAAATATCAGCCCTGCTATTTCGTTCTAAGAGAAAAATTTATCTGAATAATCTCACTTTAAAAACTTACTTAGTACAGTAACTCGTACTAATTAAATGTATGTTTGATACCCTGCCCCTTTCCTTCAGCTCTGTTTTTTTAGTATGGTCTTAAATAACATAGGATTCTGTTAAGGAAAAAATAGTTAAAGAATGTAAAATTTTCTTCCTGTTGTTAATCAAGATTTTGACTTCTAAACATTACTAGTAGGTACTCAAGTTGAACCTGTTTCGAAAGTGAAAGGACTTTAATCTTCCATGGTAGCCAATTGGTCCAGTTTAGCTTTATTTGTTGTTGATAATATGAAAAGTTGTATAAGGTGGATTACTGATATTGAATTGACTGAAAAGGAAACAGTATCAGTTCTTCTTTTATCCTATTGTTGCTTTAGGAGGAACAAGTGAAAGTGATACTATATTTAGTCCAACAGTCAGAAAACACCTACGTAAAGCAAGACTTGAATTGCTCCACAAAGAATATGAGGTAAGGACAAGGGGGACTGTTGTGACTTTCCAGATGAACTGCAGCTGTTAAACTACAACATACAAATGGTCCTTTTGCTTTGAGTCCTGCTGTTTCTAATTTGAGTAAAGGTGTATACTGTATCTACATGAAACTCAGTTGCATTAAAATGCCACCTTTTGACTAAGGTTACAAGAGAGCATTTGCTGGTGCTGGAAGTGTCCCACTGAAGCCATGGTAATAGTCTTTCTAGACAACAGGTAGCCAAGTACAGCCAATTCTTTCGTTTTGTGGGAATTTGACCCCCAGGTGATATGGCAGCATTTTCTTTATGCATATTAGGTGGAGGGAACTTTTTGGTTTGTCTTCAATACCAACACAGACATTTTCTGAAATAATTCTCTGTTGCTCAGAGAGACTAAATTCTGTCTTAAAGAATACAGCTCACTGTAACCTTCTGGCATAGGTTAATTTTTAGCGTTATTGGTTTATTGTTTTCTGAAAGTGAGTAAATGCTTGAAAGTAGAGCTGAATGCTCCAATCTCCTGCTGGAAAAATACTCTCTTGGGAAGAAGATGGAAAGCTGTTAACAGAAAATGTGCTTAGTTTTTTTTTTCTCAGCTGTTGTTTCCTCAGTAGCAGCAGTGTGAAGACATCACATATTTTTGAAGGAAACCTAGAGAGGAGAATGAGGGAAAGGAAATGGACTCTCTATATCCTTACCACTGGGGAAGTAAGAGCTGTCTTTTATGACAAGCTTGCCCATAGCTCAGGTTCTTTTAGTCTCTCTGAGAGGAGTAAGGAAAAGATGCTTCCTGCCTTTCTGTTGAATCAACTCAAAATTCATACAGCTAGGATAACATAAATTTCTTCTAAGAAACCCGCTTATTTTGAAATGATTGTTTTCATGGTGGGGACAGGGGCAGGCATGATTATTTGTGAAAATATGCCTTGGATTTATGTAAATGCTGTATATGGCCTCCTTAAGTAGTCTTACCATGAGCAACTCATACACGTGAATTGGTAAACAGTGTAGAAGACATGTTTTCAGGATAAATTATTTCTTTTATCCCTTTAACAAGAGGCTTTGGAAGGTTTTTGGTTCCCTGTGGCTTCAGACTAATACAGCTAGGAGCTTTGTTCTTTGCATTTTGAGAGTCTTCCCTAAGATGTTGCTGCTTTGGTGTAGCTCGAGAGGCCTTTTCCAGGCAATGTTCTGCCTGTTTTGAATTTGGAGACTTTCAGCATCCCAACATGTGACGTTTCAGAATAATAGGAGAGAAACACTCTTAAATAACAGCAAATGAGTCAGCAGAGGACGACCTTAAGAACACTCTTGATACAGGAAATCCTCCCACAGAGTGCCCTAATAATAGATTCATGTTGCTGAATGCTTTGAAGCTTTTGGTCTGCTCGACAGTTTGTTCAGGGTCCTTTATGTAGTCAAGGGATTCCCTGCACTAAAACCTTCAGTATGCTTGAGTGTGCAGGTTGATTAAAATCCTGCCTAAAGCACAGTACATGAGCGTACTTAAATATATGTGTAAGTGAAGGCATGCATCTGGGCTTGCCAAAACCCGTGTTTCTAAAGTGCTATGGGAACTTGCCAGTATTATTTAATTAATCTCACAAATTATTTTAATTCCTCTGAATTTATGACAACTTTAGGATGAAATAGAATCCCTGCAAAAAGAAGTAGAAGATCTGAGAGGTAAAAACCTCAGTTTACAGATACAGCTGAAATCTCTTCTGGATCCTGCGGCATCAGCTTTATCTTGCCAAAATGAGGAAACTAGCCAGTCAGCAAATGAAGCAAGTACCAGTGGCCCAGAAGCCCCAGAGGAATGGAGCAAAAAGCTGAAAACTGCCAGTGATATGTGCGAAAAACTGATGGATAATGTGGACAAGCTAAGGGAGGTAATAAATGTAACAAACACATTTCTTCAGCTATTTTGTAGTGTAACTGTTTTGTGTTAGTTAAATGGGAGTAAGAGGTACTGTGACCTTCAGGTACTTCATAGATCTAGAAGAAGGAGGAAAAATATTGAATTCCAGTGACTGTTGGCGTATCATAGTATTTCCATATAGCCCTTGCAAGTGTCAGATGTTATTGCTTGTTCCAGTGAGTCCTGTATGTGACTCTTACTCAACTCCTCTGTCACTCTATGACTGGGTAATTGGATTATAGTAGCACTTGTCGACAGTATTGATGACCAGATTTTTCAGGCTTGCAATAATCTATATAATATATCTATTTTGCAACATTCAGTGGGCAAACACAGTATAGTTGGCTAAGGCAGATTTTGCACTATTGCCCTCCCTGCTAGCCGATATTTTTGGTGCAATTTGCTGAGGCAGAGTAACTTGACCCTTTGACTGAAAATAGACAAGCTTCAGCATTTTATGACCAGAATATCCTTTACTGGAAACCTGCAGACTTTTTATACATCTTGATGTAATACAGAAGTAAATCTGATACTGCAGAAGCAAGGATGAAAGAGATAGGCATGTCAAAAAAACCTCTAAATAAATAGCTACAGGCACAAGTAAGATCACCTTAAACATTGAAGAAGAGTGAAATTTCAGATTAATTTGAAATCAAGGTAGAAAAAAATGGACTTGTATTTATTCAAAATGCTGCCTTGATTTCTTCTATTAACAATACTGGGTTACTTCCTGCAAAAGTGAAGTGTGGTGTGTTTAGGACTTTTTAAAAAAGTTTTAGCATTAATAGTGTTCACACTTTTTCTGTGCTATAGACTTGGAGGCACACATTGTGCTATTCTGTTATTTTGTTAATGTGACACTTCCAGGACCCCAGGAGCTTCAGATTCACTTGTAGGTGGCAAAATAGGATTCACAGCAAGAAGTTCTTGTCTGCCTATATTTTTGTTAGGTTTGTTTTCATCAAGTTAAATTGTACTGCCTCTTTCTTTTTTCTCTTTTTCTTTGGGATGACTAAGTTTTTAACTTTTTTCCCTAGGTAAGTAAAAAGAGCACTGTAACAGGAACTGAAGAAGGGGTTTGCTTGGATATTTTTTCAGTGTAACTTTAGCCTTAGCAAGAGAAGAGATTTAAGTGTATGAAATCTCTGAATTTGGTGAAGAGTTAGAAAAAAATAGAGGCTTAGATAGGTTTTAAGGAAGAATTCTTAAACTGTTGTCATAGAATCATTTAGGTTGGAAAAGACCGTTAAGATCATTGAGTCCAGCACTTTTTTCCCATCTGTTCCCTGTCCAACAGCTGCTCAATTCCATAAGTACCTAAAGTCAGTTGGCTCTGGCAGACCTTGTCTCACTTGTCGGCGTGCACTGCCCATCCCTATTCTGAACAACAAGACATCTTTCCCATGCCCACACTGTCTGGAACCAGAAACCTTCTCCCTGAAAGTACCTGACCCAGGAGTTTCAACCAGACAGCACTTCCCAGTTAGACAAGATCCCTCAGTAAATGTGGTTGCCACCACTTTCTTTTTCAAATCTAGACTGAATCAGGAAATAGCAACCACCTTTATCATTTAATGTTCTAGAGCAGACAAATATAGGAATGCCCAAATAATGCCCATTATTACTTTGAGTGGAGTCATAAAAGCTATGGGAGTGGTGAAACAAACTCCATGGGAGAAAGCCTAGGCTAAGTACACTCATTAAAAATGCAGTTACATTAACTCATTAATGTAGACATTGTGCTATAAGTGGGGGTCCCTTGCAGATTACTGACTTGGAGGGTAGAGCACTAGAAGAAGGACACCAGAGGGGTTCAGTCCCACCTTTCCATGTGCCACATGGATGCCTTGCCTATCAGTGCTACACAAGTAATGAAGTTTTTTACTTTATTGTGTAGCTGGGGGAACTGTGTTTTTGGAAAGACAGAAAGGGCTTGGCCATGTTGTTAAATGGTTTGATGATGCTTTGGAACTAAGCGCTCCTGAATTCTCATTCATTGCTTTCAGGATAGTTTTTTGTGCTTTTATTTTTAAATATCAAGTAGTTGACACTCATCCCTGGGCTCACCCTTCCCTTCTTTGCCATAAGTCTCTAGCTATTCTTTCTGTACTTAGGAATATTGTTATGTTGGGGATAGGAGGTGTTTGTTTATATTTTTCTGCTCCATTTCTCCTCCCCCTCACCTGGAAAGGTTGCTAGGGGTATTTGTATGACCATTTAAAGTTCTCTGCCTCTCTTCTTTCACTGCTTGATGCTTCTGAATAAGTACATTTCACTCTAAGCCCAACTGCATAGCTCTTTCTTCAGATCTAGCTCTAGATCATACTTTTATTATGCAGTGGAAGCGTTATCTAATTGAGACTATGAATTACAAGTCCTGGACTGGTGGTGCTGTTTTTAGCATAGGGAGATGGAGCAGACTCTAGGAGGTGCAAAGAGTTCTGCTTGTTGGGATAGTGGCATTCGTTGTTCTGAAACATGGTGGCAGGAAAACTTCTCTCTATATGAAGTGTATTGTTAACAAGGGTGAGCTGAGCTGAGAAGAAGGAATTGACCTCAATTCAAGGAGTAAGAATGGTTGTGAATCAGGAATCTTAATCAGAATGTCTTGGAAGAAAGTGAAGAAAGACTGCAAATAGCTTGTCATAATGGATTTGTATCCACAGGATAACTATGCTTTAAAAACAAGCCAAAAACCCACAAAGTAATCTTGCTCTAATTTGGAATGGAGGAAGCTGTTCAACATAGTTTTGCTGATACCTGCACATTGTAATGTTAATGTACTTAACGTATTTAGTCATGTGGAAAAAAAAAACATGGAATTGCCATTAGGACATCTCCTTAATGACTTTCTGTGCTAACTAACATAGCTGTGTTTATTTCCCTAGATAGGACACTTGCAATGTATTTTGGGAATATAAATAAAAAATGTCTGTTCGCTATTCAGTTTTGCAAACCATTTCCCATGGTGATTTTTAAGTGGTGTCCCTGTCTGAAGGCTGTTTCCTGCCTGCACATTTCTAGTTCTGTCTCTTTAAAAAGGAGAAACAGCTTGTCCTATAAATATTAGAAGTCATTTCTGTTTCACTGTATACTTATTTTTTTCCTTTTCTTTTCCTTAGGCAAATAAGAAACTGAGTGTGGAAAACAATAGCCTTTTAAGAGAGAATTTGCGACTAAAAGCTGAAGTTGATAGTAGATCACCCCAAAAGTATGTGAATATTTTAAAAGCTACTATATTTTATTTATAGACTGTTTAACTGTTGTAGGCCTGTTTAACCTAAAATTGTGGTGGTGTACATGGTGTTGCATATGTGTCTTCAGGTATACTTTGGAATTTTTATCCTCATGGACTTAGGTGAAAAATGAAACTTACAAAATAGCAGCAAGTGAGAAATGCAACTTAGAGAATCACAGCAAGCCCACAGTGAAGGAATATGACTTGACTACAAATGCTGTTCCTTTGTTACGTGGCCAGGATTGAAGTACTGGATTTGTATTGAAACACTGGATTTGTGTCTGGGCAACACATGCAGAATTGAGCTTCTGGAGCATGAGAACATTCTCAGAACTGACATTTATGTTTAATAGTCTGTTTTAAACAGTTATAACACCAACAACAATACCCTCAAAAAGCAAAAACTGCACCATACTCATTAGAGCTGTGTTCTAAGGTGCCTCTTCTTGGGAGGACTTTGTGAAGCAATATATTGATTTTTTGAAGTTCTTTTCCTTTCTTTCATTGGTTTTCTACCTTTATTCTCTCGTTTGTTTAGATATTAAAAAGCTGGTAGCTATATTGGCCAAAGGTTTATACAGAGCTTTTGAGGAAGGGGATTGGGAGGCACCTAGTAATGTGAAAAGAAAGTTCTCTGGATTTTGTTCTAGTTCTGGCAACATGCCTGCTGGAAGAGGAAATTCATCCTTGTAGAAGAGCTTACTTGCCACACTGCTTGTTATTAGAGACAACAGGAAAGAAGATGCATGATCCTTGTGCTGTGGATACATGAATGTACATGAAAGTACATTATGCCCTGATGACCCCTAATAAGATAGAGCCCTGTTTAAGGCCATGGCAATGGCTTTTATGGCATGGTGTATCTTTTCCCATAAGACTCAAGAGTGAGTTGGCAAGGATGGCAAACTTAAAAAGTAAATAGATATAACTAAATGAATCCTAGAAAAGAAAATCTAGAAGACACCACATAATCTAAATTGATTTTTACTTTTCTGATATCAGGTGAACTCCCCAGTGGAAACAATTTCCCTTTCTTATAGCTTGTGCATGCTTTACCGTGGTTGCCTAAAACAATGCTGTCACTTTTCTGCTTTAGAAGCCCAGATATAGCCAGATGTGATTACAAATTGACCAGTGTCAGGGTCTGTCTTGCAATCCAGATACCCACTAGATTGGCCTGTCTGTGTCTCTGCTATTATTTTTTTTATAATTATTTTTTAGTCTTCTGAACAAATGTCACATTCTGCCCGCCTATTGGGAATTTTCTTTGGCCTGTGATAACTCTAGATCTGTGCATGGGATTTAGGGCATTAATTGAATCAGGCTTAAACCGGGCTAGGAACAGTTCAAACACTTCTGGAGTTTGTATTTCTGTACCTGAGTCTGCTGTATTGAGTCTTGTCTTTGCTTTGAGCCCAGTGTGTGCTACAAGAATTTAAGTACATTCAAGGAAAAACTTGTCCTGAAAAAAACCCTTCAGCACAATAAATTTAGCAATTTCGATTCATCCAGCCTATACCCATTCATTCCTCATCACATCTTAAAGATTTAATTTGTCCAGGTCTTCTAGATACTTTTGACTTGAGAGAAAAAGTAAACTTGTGTTTATTTGGTTTTGCTCTGCACTCGAGAATCTCCAGTGTTTATGCCTTTCTGAAGTCATAATGCTTAGAACTGGTACAAGACTACAAGAAGTCTTGGTAGCACTAACGAGAGCAGAAAAACTGTCTTCTGTCCTCTAAAACATATCAATATCTTGCAATACCTTTTTTTGTTGTTTCCTTTTACATGACACTTCTAGCACAATGGCCAGTACCAGTTTTGCCAGATTGCTATTTAAAAAGTTACCTTTCTTACTCATTTTGCATTTGTGCTTTTAGTGTCCCCTTTCAAAATGGGAATTAACTCATTTATTGGCTTTCTTTAGGTTGATGTTTTGATGCATATCAAACTCTATTCTTTCAAATCCCAGATACATCCTTCAGATGGTGAGAAATCTCTCCTATCTTAATGTTGTTAGCATAATTTTTAAGTTAACTTTCATCCTTTTGGTCATTAGTCTGGTCAATATCCAGATCAGACCTAACATCAAGACATTTTCTAAATATTCCTTCAGCTCTGATGGCAAACTTTGATAATATTTAAAGGGTCTTTCAGCTAGGCTTAACAGTTTGAACAGGGCTTGGAATAGATAGGGTTTTTAACATGCCTATAAAATCAGAATTGAAAGCATAGGTATCAGAGCCCAACAATTTCACTAGAATTAAACTTCTGTGCGAGTACATGGATTTGCAAGTATAGTTGTTCCTGTGTGCTTTATTCAGAAGTTTTCAGAATGTAATTTTTGCAAAAGTGTCTGAGTAGGTCTCTAATGTAATTTAGAATAGCTACTGAATTGGATTTTTGTAATTTAGTGTCACCACTGTTGTTTCATTTTTCATATAGTCCTTAGCTTCAGATTCTCAGGTACCGATTCATGTTTAAACAAATAACTAAAGTAACTAAATAAAAATGTTATCAAAATATTTTGTAAAGGTTTTGTCAGTATTCAGTCCCTGTGTATCCCAACTGTAGTTCATTTTGTGCATGATGACACTGGAGCTAAATAGCTCAACATAAATTGTTTTAGTGGACTTTTCTTTACAGAAGAGGGAACACTAATGGCAGGTGAATGATCCCTTTGTAACACAGACTCTTCCTCTTACATCACAGGGAAAAGTATAATTAGTCTCCTTCAGTGGTCAATAAAAAACTTTCCTTTTATCATAGACTTGGATTCTTTTTTTCTTTGTTCTTATCCATTAAAACCTGCTGAAAAATGTCATGTATGTCAATATAATCGATATTTCAGCCATGTCAGGAATTTTTATACATTTTTTAAACTGATGATGTTGATTTATTGATTAGCTTTTTATTTTTTTCCTGAAAACATTTTTGAGACTAGACCTTCACCAGAATACCATACCATCATATAGTTGGGACACAGGTCTGAAAGGCAAATGAGGGTAAGTTTCTAGCTCTGATTCTTGCCAAAGACCTGCATTAGTGCTCCATTTCTCAGGCAAATCAGGCTGATTTGTGGTTGTTGTTTGTTCTTTCTTTACCTTTTCTCCTGATAAATTTTCAGTGACTTCCACTTTCAGGATACAGAACAAAAAAACTTCTGAAACTTAAGTTTTGCAGGATAATAAAGCCCTATTACTTCCAGCTCTACTTGAAATAGAAAACTGTTAGGTCTGTTGGCAGGGCGCAGTGGATCTAAAAGCGTTTTTGGCAAAGGGATGTTTGCTTTTTACCTGAAGGAAAATAACTAGCAAGTCCATCTACTCCAGGGTATAGTGTATTTTATGAATGGTTAGATTCAAATCGTTTTGAACCAGACTTCTAGGCTTCCTAGGAGTCTTTTCCCTAAATATTTAATTCCTTCTGCCAGTTAAAATCCCAGTCTGCAAAACTATCTGTAACATGCATAAAATTGTTGCATTATCTTTTTTCTCTGGTTTTGCAAGTTGTTTTATTGTTGCCATTTAAGGAGGGAGGAGCAGTTCTTCAGTTTTACTGTTTATCTTGTCTAGATTTGTGACTTCAGGTACACTGGTATCTAAACCTGTTGACCTGTTGATTTTCTTCGTCATTCTTTACAACATTAAATTTGTACCTAACTCAAATATTTCTGCACATACCAGACTAAAAAATTCAATCTCTACTTCACCAGACCTATAAATAGGCTTCTAAAAACCCATATCCAGAGGGTAAGAACATTTGCTGTCTTCCCTGATAGAAAACTGGGCTATGGTCTCACCTCTGTAAGTTTGCTGGTCCAGAGGAGTGACCATTTTTGAAGACTAGCTGCAGTGTGGCCTTAAAAGTAAAGTAGAGGAAAGTAGCATATAAATAGCCTTCAAATGAGCTCTGAGTTCTTGAGTCATAGCATTAAATCCTAGGAAAGTGCCCACTTCAGGCATGAAGATCTAAACCTTAGGCAGATGGGTAAGGACATTCAGATCACATTCTGGTTTTGTGAGGTTTCCAGGAGGATTGGGGTTTTTTTAGTAGTTCTGAAATAATTCTTTCTAGCTTTGGCTATTTGCTGACCCTGGTGATAATCTGCCTTTCTTACATGGAAAATCAATGATTCACTGATAGATGTTAAAATGCTTGGAGAGGCTTTGGATATTTGTCTAAATTCAGCCAATTCCCTTCATGAAAGGGGAAGCTCACTTCAAAGAATGAACCTGACTTGTCTGTTCCCAGTGGACAGTATGTCTTGACTTTTTGTGGGTTTTGGGGCTTTTTTGCTTGCTAGGAATAGGCCCGCATCTGGCAGTAATGCTTTTTTTAGTTCTGATGTCTATGCAGATATGACACACTTTTAAGATAGTTGTATGAAACCTGGGATGTTGCCAAGATGTTTCTGCAGATCACCTTTCATAGGTGATATAGAGGGGAATTGCAGAACTGGTACAACTGGTACATGATACCACCAAAGAATTGTAGTAAGTAGTGGTTCTTTCAGCTGGTGTGTTCTTGAATTCCCTCCCTTTCTTTCCATCTAACTGCAGAACCCAATGGAAAATGTGTATCTAAATGATGGGGATGGGTTTGGTTGTACACTCTGGCATTGCCCTAATCTTAGACACTAATAAGCCCGGAGCGTACCTTGTCATTTTCCACTTTTCACCTTTTGTTTCCTTTGGAGGATGCATCCTGAACTGCAGGGTGGTCCCCAGCCTGGGCCATCAGGTGATTAGAACTGGGGAGTCAAATTCCATAGCACCCTTGCAGCCCCAGTCTTTGGGAAGTGGTTATACAAGAAAACTGTCCATTGCAGCTGCTTGCTATCCAGAAAGAGAAAAGTTTGTTTGGGGTTGTGTGGTTTTAAACTGACTCACGGGCTCAACCAGACAGACGTGCTGCAGTCAGTGGTCACTGATGTGTAAAATAAAACCTTAAAGCTGAATTTGCAGAACTGATAGGTAAGAAGAGAAGGAAGAAAAAACTGAAAAAATTGTTCTTCAACCTCACCAACAGTTTCTAAATGGACTTCTTCAGAAGTTGTTGTGGTTTAACCCCAGGCAGCAACTTAAGCCCCACACAGCCTTTCACTCCTTCCCCTTTTGGGGTAGAGAAGTGGAGAAGTAAAAGTGAAAAAACACATGGATTGAGGTAAAGACAGTTCAGTAGGGAAAGAAAAGCTGTGCCCAAGCAAAGCAAACCAAGGGATTCATTCACCACTTACCACAGACAGACAGGTGTTCAAATGTCTCCAGGAAAGCAGGTCTCCGTCTGTGCCTAACAGTGACTTCAGGAAACAAACACTGTCACTCAGAATATCCCACCTTTACTTCTTCATTTCCCAGCTTTTTCCTCTGAGTGTAATGAGTTAATGGTCTGGAATATCCCTTTGGTGTGTTGGGATCAGCTGCCCCAGCTGTGTCCCTTCCCAGTTTCTTGTGCACCCCCAGCCTTCTCACTGGTGGGTTAAGAGGCAGAAGATGCCTTGTAAGAACTGCACAGGAGTTGCTGTTAAACTGCACAGAAGCTGTAAGAAGTTGTTCTTACAACTGCACTTTTGTATGAATGGCGCAGGAGTAACTAAAACAGTCCCTGTGTTACCAGCATTGTTTCCATCACATATGCAAAACATAGTCCCATAGTAGCTACTGTGGAGAAAAGTAACTGTATCCCAGATAAAACCAGGATAGGAGTACTCAAACATAACTGAGGGAGCAGTTGTGGAATAATGCAAAGGAGGGTGACTCCAGCAATGTTGGTTATTCTTGCTCACTATAGGTGAGGGATGACTGCAGCTTTCTGATTGGTGTCAGGTTAGAATCATGCTGGACAAGAAAGGGACTCTGACTGAAGAAAGGTCCTGAAATATGAGCTTGAAATGTTCATCTAGCCATCCAGTGTCACTTCAGACACTATAACATGTACACTACTGTTCCTGCGGCTGGTAGCTGTGATACAGGGTCTGTAGATTCATCCTTCCAGAGTGATATGTGGGAGCCAGCAGTCATGTAGAAGACTTTAGGTGATGTAAAATATTGTTAGATGTCTGTGTTAAGGATCCAAATCCCACTTGAAATGTGTTCCTGTTCACTTTATGAGTGATGATTTTGTTTTTCTGGGCTTGCAGTTTTCTATACGAAGGATGTACTTGAAATGCAGTGAGATCCAAAGTCGTTGTTTCAGTGATACAACTAAAGAACAAGACTCTAACATTTAAAAATCTGTCCATGTATGAGAATATGGCTTTCCTTTTGGTATATGTGTGCTCTTTACCACATGTATACTAAATACCTTAACTTCTACCAAAGAATTCATCACCTTGTTACCAAGTGTGAAATAATTCAAAGACTTCAGGAAATGTAATTTATCTGGATTGTCAGGTGAATCTTAAATTTATTTTCATGTAACTGTACTGCATTCTGTTACTATTGTCATAAGACCATAATTTTTTGACTATAGCAAGGCTCACTGTACATCTGAAGGGAAAAAAAAAGAAAAAATCTCTTACAAGTGGTTTGGTTTGGGGAGATTGGGAGGGTTCTGGTTTCTTTAATCAAAATATGAATGTTTTCAAACTCTCTTCTGGCTTGCTAGATCAGTCACTTAAGTACCTATATCTGGAGTAATTGGCTGTCTTAAAAATCTATGTCCTTAAAATTTAGGAAATAAATGTATAGAAGTCTTTAAGCAGGAGCAGAAAGCAAGTACTGTTCTAATGCCTAACTGCAAAAGTAACTTTGTAGGCAGCTTGTCATAAATTACATTTCTGAAAACCAAAATTCCCAAGCACATCCCTCTGCAACAATTAACATATTAGTGATGCTATTTGCCTTTGAACAACATACTGTATTTTTTTAACCTGAGGACACTTGTTATAAAAGTTACACTTGAGAATACAGTGCTTCCTCATAAGCAAATCTCAGGCTGTCACTAATGCTATTTGCATTAAATAAACATATTACACCATTCTTCCATTAAAAAGGAATTACCAGGTATGCATATAAATGTAAACATGTTTTCATTTTTATGTCAGCATGTCTGTTAGAGGAGACTCCAGAAAATCTTCCTCGTTTTACAAAAGCATTTTTCCCTCTCTGTCACTTGGCTATTCAGCTAAATTGTATTTTTGTGTCATCTTTCTGTCTTTTATTAGGGAATATAGGGTTTGCTCCTGTAAGACTGTGTGAATAAGTCTGTTAGAGAAAGGCAAAATAAATACCTCTGGATCACCTTAGGAAGTGGGAAAGCTCTTGCTTGGGCCCTGCTGTGCCACAGTGACTCTGTCCGTATCAAACTAAAATCTGTGTTCCTTTAACTGGAGGAGAAAATAAACCAAAATGTGTTGTATATAAGGATGGTCGTTTCATGTAACCCCCTTCCCCTGAAAATATAATGGAAACATTCTTGAGCTGTGATTCTTCTTTTCATAGGGGAGAGAGAAAATCTTCTGTGCCTTTTTTCCTATTTCCCTCTTGTGTGCAGCTAGAAATGGACCAACTGCTATAAGCAGTTGGGAAAACTTGTTTTCCAGAGGGCAAGCAAATGAAAAATTGTCTGTCTTCTTTTTTTTATGAACAGGGAAGATAACTGGGTAGAGATCCTGTGGAGGTGAAGGGGTCCTTGCCTCCATCAAGTTTCAGTCCAGCTAGCTTCTTTTGAGGAAAAAAGAAATCTTACTAAATATAAAATTTCTACATTGCCATTTCTTGTCTACAAGGAAGTGAATGGTACACACCAAAACTGTGTGAAGCTTTAGGCTGATCTAATTTAAAAAGTGGTCTGCTAGCTGTGACAGAAGTGACTTAGACTGTTCTGTAAATCTTATCCATCACTGAACCACCTACACCAAAGTCTTCAGAGTTCTTTAAATATGCAGAAGCAGTTAAACAGTGAAATATATCAGTAGATCTGGTCACTCCTGCCCAATTTTTTGGGGCTTATGATAGCCCTTATTGCTTTCCCCAGCTGTCCAGTTAATTGTATTGCAGTTGTCAGCATAGAGCAGCTTCCTGCTGCTTCGAGCTCACAACTTGAAGAAGCAGAATGTGGTTTGATTGTTTGCTGGAAATGCATGCATGTATCCATGGCTGTTTTGCCAGCATAGTTGGAGGCCACAGATACCCACCTTCAGATTTCACTGATCCAAGGGTTACAGTGGGAGCGTTTTTTGAAGAGATGAGCTAATGGAATGGGGAAAATGGAATGGAAATTCAGTGTGACTCTGAGGGAGAGACAGGCAGACAAACAAAGAAAAAGACAGAAATTTCAGGCAATGTTTAAGCTGAAAGAGTAAATAGAAGCCTGTGCTGTAACACGGAGCTGCAAGATGGAAAATGGAAACTCAGTGTAGGCCCACATAGAGAATTATCCTTTCTTTGTGATATAAATAAAAC
The DNA here is from genome assembly GCF_037042795.1 of Molothrus aeneus. Classification (NCBI taxonomy): domain Eukaryota; kingdom Metazoa; phylum Chordata; class Aves; order Passeriformes; family Icteridae; genus Molothrus; species Molothrus aeneus. Next base: position 68,745,458 of record NC_089647.1, on the reverse strand, counting down.
CTTATTTGTCAGAGTTGCAGGGTGGCTGCAGGTCCTTCCCTCCTTTCTAATAATATCAGAACTTTAATTGTTTTTTCTTTCTGTAAATTGAAAGCCTTGGATGCAGCAGGGAATTCCCTGGTGCTCACCTGTCAGTGACAGGTTAGAATTAGTCAGGGCATATAGCTGAAACTTTCACCTGCCCTCTGGGGAAGGTCAGTCTTGAAAGCTGGTGGAGGATGAGCAGAAGGCAAGTCTGTATCTTGGCAGTTGAAAATGTGCTCAAGCTGGAAACCCCATGAGCAGACAACTTTCACAAACCACAAGCAGCAGATTTTTGTATTGGAGTTAAGACAGAAATCAGATTGTTCTGGTTGTAAAGCTCAGAAAAGCAAGTAATTCAAAGTGGATATGCCATCCACAGGATGGGTGAGGAAAAGCTGTATATCTAACGGGAACATAATTGAAATTGTCTATGTAAGTATTTAAACCACCTCAAAGGACTAATGCAATTTCAGCATTTCATATCAGCATTTTGTTTTTGACAAGGTGACATTGTGAAAGAAATGTATTGTAAAACACTGCTGTACTGTAGGAAAATGATTGAATGTAAATATTTCAAGATGTGGACCACTGTTCAAATGTTATCATAAATCTTTGCCATTGTTTTAGGGGATAATTCTTCATGCATATTTGAGTTGAATTGATAGAACCAGCCCCTGGAAGGGTAATCTGCTTGTTATTGCCTTGCTACCACTAATACTTTAATTTTGTCTTTTCATGTATCACCTCCACCTGTATGTTATTTGTGATGATTTCAGGGGTTTTTTTTCATAACTAGCAGAGAGAAGTTCTTTTGTTTTCAAATTAACAGAGTGTTTAATAGCTTTGTTCTGTCTTGAAATGAGCTTGTAAACCTTCACAAAAGTGTCTTTTTCCAGCTTAATATTTTCTTTCTTTTTTATTGCAGGTTTGGTAGGTTTACAGTAGCTGCACTTCATTCCAAAGTGGAACAAAGTGAACGTGAAATGAACCGTCTGAAAAAGGCACTGGAAAGAAGTGATAAATACATAGAAGAAATAGAGTGTCAGCTTTTACAGCTGAAAAAGGCAAGCAAAGGAAGCCAGACAGTGAGTGCTGTTAGTGAGAGAGTGCTTTCCACAGATGCTGAAGGAGGTGAGAGCAGTGAAGATACAACATGTTTGAAAACCCAAGCTGAGGAGAAAAAGGCTTTGAATACCAGTCAGAGTCCTGACAGTCTTGAGCAGCTGACAAGTGGTGGAACTTGTTTAGGCTCTTCTAGTCAAGATGGCTTGAACAGCTCAAATACTCAGTGTGCCCCAAAGAAAGAACTATTTCCAGGATGTCACAGGGTTCTCCTGGATGAAAATAGTACAAATATGGATGCCTGCTTAGAAGACCAGTGGAATAAAATTGAGGAATGCACCCCATACAAAGATGAAGAACTTTATGATCTTCCACCACCATGCACTCCTTTTCTGTCTCTCAGTCGTCTTCAACTGAACACTCCTGATGGAAAAGAAAATGCAAGAAAACCATCAACATTCCTGAGAAAACTGAAATTTGAAGGGTTTCATGACACTTCAGATGATTGCAGCAAAGATTCTTCTGAGCACAGCACAAGCAGCTGTAATAGTGAAAAGAAGCTGAACTGTTTTACTGCAGGAAAATCAGGGGTTTGGGGCACCTGCCCAACAAATTTTGCTGAGAACTTAGATTTTGATGGATCAGAGCAAAATTCTGTAGCTGGTCAGTCAGATGAGACAGCAGCAAAGTCCAGTGATAAAACAAGTTCTTGCTTACCTAAGAGGTTGCATACTCTCTGCTCTTCCGAAATGAACCGCACAAGAACCTCCAGCGAGGCCTCTATGGATGCTGCCTACCTCGATAAAATTTCTGAGTTGGACTCAATGATGTCTGAATCAGACAACAGCAAGAGTCCTTGCTATAATTTCAAGTCATCTGATATTGATGGTTCTTTAAAATCAACAGAATGCGCTAAACTTCTGAATGGAACAGAAAAGAATCTGGAAGAGATGAATGAGGAGCAGAGTATGAAGTGTCCAGAGACAAGCGATCTGGTAGCTGACAGAACGGGCTGGAAACCTGCTATGTTTTCTAACCTCTCCCAGTCTGATGTAGATATGAATGATCACTTTCCACTGTTTACAGGCCAAAATGTAGTGGCTACTGATGCCAAACCTCCAAACTCTTTATTTCAAAGGGACTTTTCCCCAAATGTACTGTTCAGTAACTCACAAAGGTTATTTGAGGAACAGAAGTTTGGTTCAAGTTTTTTAAAGATGTCATCTGATCTTCAAAGTCAGATTAATCCTCCTTGGGTGTCTTCCTTTACAGCTGAAAGGAAAAATAAAAATGTCAGTCAGTCAACCAAGAGGAAAATTCAAAACAGCCTTTCCAGTGCTAGTCCATCAAAAACCACCAAAAACTGATTCTGCTTAGGAAATCAAACGTGACTCAAAGTTGTAAACCTGCAAATGTTTAATATTTACAGGTGAACTTAATTTTTAATGACTTCCATGTAGTTCTGATCTTGTTGCTTTCAACTATGTGAAAACTGAGCATTCGCCTGCCCATTGCAAGCTCTTTCCCAAGGAAGAACCATCCCAGATTCTTTTGACTGGGCATTTTATTTACCTGGGGGCTTGGGAGTTTTTGATGCTCTTTAAGTTATCAGATTACATGCTCTTCCAATTGTGAGCGCAGCTAATGGCTCTTTGACAGTTCTAAGTGGTCTTGTCAAATTAGTCATTTATGCAAGAATTAGTTTTAAAGGTTACATTTCCCATTCCTAAAGATTACATTTTGTGCATGTAAGGCAGCTACTGGCCATATATCCTATGGATTCATGAAATTGCTATAAATTAATGCCAGTTTTGCCATAAAACCTGCCTCCCAGAGGAAATGTTTCTGCTTAGACTATTTCATAGCACTGTACTGTACTGTTTTAAGTGGGTGTAAGGTAGCAGCCCCTTTCTTTTCAGGGTCACAGCACTTCAGTTAGAAAACATCACTTTTAACACTGTAATTATGGCTTGTCTCTTTTTGAAGTTAAGCACAATTTTTAATTTAGTACCCAAAAATCATTGTTATTCTAAATGTGCTTAGTATGCCTGTATAGACCATAAAAATGGGTTTGTATGCTAATGATTTGTTTACCTAATGTGCACTGAACATCTTACATTAATACTGTACCATTTTACATTAATACTGCATGCTTTTCTATGTGAATTGAATAAAACATGTTATAAGCACTGTAATCCTTCATGTTGCCTCAAATATTGAATTAGCAAAAAAAAAAAAAGGGGGAAACTTTTCCCCTAATTTGGAAAATACATATCTAAGTTTTGTAAAGCATAAACCTGAGCTTATTCACAAAAAAAAAAAAATTTAAAGATCTCCCTTCCTCCTCCTTGTTAGACATAGTACCATTCCAGTGTCAGCATCGATGCGGTTGATGGAAATGGCTTTCAGCCTCTCTGGAGGTGACTCTTCCAGAAAGTATTGCATAGGTCAACATAATGTGATGGCCTGCTACAGGCAGGAGACCTAATTAAGCAGCAGAGCAAAATTGGTTTCTTTGCATTATTGTGTTTTAAGTTCTTTTTAAGGCCATATTTAATTACAAGATGCAGAGGGGTTTTTTTTCCTATATAGGACTCTGATGGCATTTCTTAGAAACAGACGTCCTCGCTCCATCAATACCTATGATATGAAAAATCCATATGCTGCCTTTTGTCCCTTTGAAAAGAGTGATAGCCACTTGGAAAATTTCAATGGACTGGCTCATCTTGTAGAGTTAGGTTCTGTAAGCTGTTTGAACAAGAACTATGTGATGCCGATTTTTGCCCCAAAAGGCGAGAAATTACTGCTTAAGAGACTCAGTCAAATAAGCAGGAGGTATTTTATTACGACGTCGGAGAAATCCTAAAATGGGATTTCTGAATCTTTACAGCAAAAGCGTACCTTTTTATACAATTTTAGGTTTGGGATTACATCATATTCATGCATATACATATGGGGAGTGGTGTAGGTGGAGCGTGGGCAGGGACTTCTCTTTTGAGGATCTTCTCAGGGGTCATTCCGGTCGGCCTTCATCAGCTTCGAGGAGTCTTCCTCTTTAAACTTTTGAACCTCTCCCCAAATTTGGTCAATTCCCGGTGTAGTTGGCTTAGTCTCCAGGCCTTGGCAGGGGTCTCAGGGTCAATTTGACATGTTGGCCCTAAACGTGCCTTACCCAGCAGTTCTTCTTGGCTCTGAAATGCACTGAACTTATCACTGTCTGTCCTTATCTCTTCCCTGTCATTGTGTTCCACACCTTACCCAATTTATTGCTCTATGTGATTTCCTAACATTGAATATTTCCCATAACTGCTTTATATTCTATGCTTTAACCCATCATCTCTTGAAAGTAACTGTTTTAGGGGCTTCATATGCCTCCCATTGTAATGTGAGCATGCATTTGTGCAATTGATGCGTTCATTCTGAACTGGGACTTTTCTTTTTTGAGCTTTACCAAAAAATCATCATTCAAGCCATACATGCAGTCATGAAAACTCAGACTGCAAACAGTCCAGTGTTTTGTGGTGACAGGCAGGATGGCATTGTGTTTGCATATACTGCTTTCAGTATACCACCTGAATTTTTAATCTTCACAGAAAAATCTAGTTGTTCAATTTTAATATATATTTCAGAAATTAGGGAGGTCTCAAAACCGAGTCTAAGTTATCTGTTACTTGATTTGACAAGTTTTACTAAGAGCCAAAAAATGGTGCCTTGCTTCAACTCTTTGGGAGAAGAGACAAACACTTTATTAAAACATCCTTGTGTTACAGAGCAATCACAAACACACACTAAGTGCTGTGTGTTGTGGGTTTGTTTCATTTTGTGAATTTATGGACTTAATTTTACACTCTCATTTTTCATGTTTCACTTCCAGCTACAGAGGCATGAATACAACTGGTGTCATGCCTGAAATCAAACTAGAATAAAGGAGTTTTTTTTCATGTTACTCTTCCTTTGAGCAGGAACACCACATACAGGCTTGCTTTTCAATACAGATGTTTTGACCACACATGTCTTGCAGCTTGAATAGATAGAAGAGCCAAGCCTAAGGTTAAAAAGGTTGCATTCCTCTTGTCTTAAAATTTGGTAGTGTGATCAGTTCAATATCAACTCCAAAATTTCAACTAAAAATGTAATGACTGGGGTTTCTTCAGATACAAATTTCTCAGCTGTACATGGGGTTTCAGTTCTCCAGGCTGTGTTCAGTCAATGTCTTCCTTGCCTAATCTCCTGCACTTGATAAAGTGGCCTAAAGTAGAGCTCATTGCTGCTAATTTTTCATGGTAGTTACCTAGTTATGTGGTAATGTAGAACTGGAGTACACAAGATCTACTGGTTTAGTATTAAAATATTTATTGAGACAATAGACATTTCCCAGTGATGTCCAGATGGGATTTATTATGTCTAATGATATTTAATAACTCATCAAATTTTCACTTTATCTAGTAATACCTACTGTACTAAATACAAGACAATTTGCATATTTTAACACATGAGAATGCTCTCCAGGACTTTAGCTCAGAGAAGTGAGTTTGCTACCAGTCTGAGTTTGTTGTTAGTGAAATCTTTTGGGTTATTTGTAACAGCAGGAGTGCTAAGGTCAAGTTTTTACTTAGTTATCCTCAGTTTTACCTCCACAAAGTCTGCCAAGTGACTTGCTTATCCACCATTCCCTACAGGCCTTATTTCTACTTGGTATTGCTTCCTCAGGTGAGGGGCAACCAGAATAGCTCTGCCTACAAGCACCAGACACAGACTTGGGCTGTGTTGGGTTTTAAATGTGCACTATTGTCTCTTCATGAAGAACCTTTAAAAAGGGGACAAGGGGCACAATGCACAGTTTCTACATGCAGTACAAGCTGTGCTAACTTGGTCACTCATCCTTCAACCTTCATTTCTCACCTTTTTCCCTCACCCAATAATGCCCTTTCAAGGCAGTTTAAACTGAGTCTGATCCTATTTCTTGCACGGCATCCAAGTCATGCCTCTGACTCCCAGCAACTGTAGGCTTGAAATACAGCCCTTACACACCTCTTTTGTGCTGTGGTTATGGTTAAAGTTTTGCAAACTGTGGACACTCCTTCCTTGCTACTTTTTGGCATAAGAGCATCCCCATGTTAATGGACTAAGGCTTCTACACTTTTTCCTTCCCAGGTTTGAACCAGGGAAAAGCAGCTCTGAGGTAACTCAATATGGAGGTTGGTGGTTATTCCAAGGATTGCCCCTCTGGCTACTAATCCAAGTCCAGCCCTTCCTGCACCTTTGATTCCTTGCAGCAGTCCTCTGCTGCTGTGACGAGCCACCTGCTTGTCAGGCCTGGCCTAAAGGGGTGGCCTGGCTGTCCTGCCTTTGTGGCCCAGCATTGAGGTACTGCCTCAGTGTCCCTCAGCCCTAACAAGAAAAGCCATCTTCATTAGCTGGAGGGTGAAGAGAAAATCACAGATGGAGCTTGTGCACAGAAGCACAGAAAATCACACAAGATGAAGCTTGTGTGTGCTTTGACAGCTGTGAATGTGGTGAGAGAGAGCAGGAGAGTGAAACTGGGATGCGGAACAAATGAAGCTGAGTATTCCTGGTTTTTTCAGCTTTTCTCAGTAGAAAGCATTATCTCCTCCCTAAAGCTCTGACAGACTCTGTGGGTGCTGTTTTTCAGGGAAGCTGAGAAGACAAGTAGCCAAGCTGCTCGTGGGGCCATCAGGTGCCCGTTCCAAGCCAGCAGAAAGTGCCGGGGGAACCCAGGGACGGGATGAGAGGAGTCCCTGTCCCTTTCCCGAGTCACTCTCCCCTTGGCAGCATGCCTGGGAAAGCAGTACGGACTAGCCACAGGGCTGGGCGGCTCCGAGGCCATCCGGCTCTCACAGAAAACGGTGTCGGGCGTGCTTTTTATCCTGGCCGCCTTAGAGCTGTCCCCAAATTTTGGGGAGAGAAGTGTTGGCGCTGGGTGCCAGCCAGGAAAGCGGCACGGAGCCCCTGTGCCCTGCCCAGAGGGGGTCGTGGAGATGCGCCTGCCCCATCCCTTCCCACCAGGACCTCCACCTGCTCAGCCAGGATTCCAGCTCGGAAAAAAGGCCGGGGGAGGCCGAGGTGTCCCGTGTCCGTGGGCCGCGGGCTCGCTCCTCCCCGGCGCTGTCCTCCCCGGGCTCCCCCACCCCACACAAACCCTCATTGCGGGTTTTTTTCCCACCTTCACTGTTAACAAAACGCGGTGATTAAGACTTGAAACCAACAAAGAGTTTTTCTTCCACCTTAACCTTGCACACAATCCTTTAACAAATTAATTAATCCTAATGAATTAACACTTCATTTATTTAAACGCGCTACAGTTCATGAATTAAATTTTCATGCAGTGATTAAAGGCTGTTAAAATATGCATGATTTCGTTAAAATTTTATAATAAATCAGGGCAATGTGTTACATGACAAGGCAACTACTTCCCAGCCCCTCGGAAGGTGCTTTGATTGGCGCGGGGGGCGGGGGGAGCCGAGCGCTCCGCTCCCCGTTTGGGCAGCCGAGCGGAGCCCGGGGCGCGGTGAGACGCGGCTGGGACGGAGCCCTGTCCCCGCGGAGCGCCCTTCGTGCCTCTCGGGGGGCGGGAAGCTGCGTTTTCCTGCTATCCCACAGAAACGTGGCGTCCGTGCAGTGCGAGGGACCGTGGACACGGGTGAAAGCCAGCAGCCGGTTTGCCCACGGAGCGGGGATGCAAGGGAGCGGGGATGTTTCTGGGAAGTTTTGCCGAAAGGGCTTCTCGGTGCGTTTTTTAAATCCTCCGCATCACTTGAAATAGAGAGCGAGAAACTTTATACTACCAACAGGACCTGTAGTGTTTTCCACCGGACCTCTCCCTAGCTGCTCCGGGCTCCTTCCTTTCCCGAAAGGGGACGTTGTGAACTACCTTGGGACTTAAATCATCATCAAGCGTTTCAATTTTTAATATGACAACATTCTACACTTTGGCTGCAAAAGCAATTATTGCGGCTTGTACATCAGTAATTAGCAGGTCTTTGCTGATGTAAGGAAAGTCGTCATTAGGACAAGGAAATACTTTTTGTGCATTCACCCAAGGGTTGGTTGTGTTTTGTTGTGCGTTTTGTTTTTTTTTTTTTTTCTTCTGAAGGCTAATTTTGATCATTTAAAGGGAAAATAGCTTTTACTTTAAATGGGATATTGACTTTCTGTGAACTTCACCAAATTACACATGTACTGTAGGTTTTGTCTCAGTGCTCCCAGTGACACTCAGGGTAGGACAAATACCGCGACTGCAAAGTGTAAAGCTAACATTTGCTGAAATGAAAATATCCAGAGGGTTTAGAGTGAGCGGTGAGATCCACATTAGCATTTTTTTTTAAATCGGGACATATAGCAAACTATGATCAGACGTTAATAGTTAATATCATAAGCTTTAGTATATTCATCTTTGGGGAATCCTAAAAAGAGAAATCAAATACAATGGGTTACAGTAATTAATTTATAAATCGTTTCACTGTGGGAATAAGGGGTTACTTTATTGCTTTCTCGAGATAGGCAGTTCAGTCAATTAAGGAATTCTGCCTATTTCTTGCATTTGAAGCCGGAGAAAACTACGGGAGACAAGTAAATGTGTATATATATGTGCCTCCCTTGCTTTATTGAGCATCTCGGGCCATAAACGTGGGGCTACAGCATGGTCGTGTCGCCAATGAGCTCGCTCCTCAAAGCCTGCGAGTTTATTGCCATCAGTATTCATGAGGCTGGGCGTACCCACGAGGAATAGAAACAACAGCGAACATTAAAATAAAATCTATTACCAGGCCGGCGCGATTCCGAGCCCGGCTCAAGCCGTCTGCCCGGGGAGCTGGCGGTGTGTGGCGGGGACAGGGGGGCCACCGGGGGCTGGTGACAAGGGGTGCAGGCTCCCGGCGGGCCCCGGGGAACCCCCTCGGGCAGCAGCCCCTGCGCTCGGTGCGGCCAAGCAAGCAGCAGGGCAGCGCCGGGACCGGCTGCTGCAGCCCCTCAGTCGCGGGAGTCACGGTCAGGTGGCAATTTTTAGCGATGCTTTAAAAGTTAGCCTAAAGTTACCTCTTGAGAAAAAAAAAAAAAAAAAAGTCCTGTCCTGAGAAGAAAAGTTTTTCCTTCGGGACTTGATAAGTGACAGACCAAACGGTGCTCCACGAAAACTCCTCTTGTCCTTCTTCTCCCCTCTCCTGAAAGATCAGACTTGGCTGCAACTCCCTAAGGAGGCATCTGCCCCCGGGGACGCAGTGAGGAGCGGGCGGGGGCAGCAGCAGCAGCCGCCCCAGGAGCCGGCAGCAGCAGCCGCCGCCCGCCTCCTCCCCGGGGTCGGGAGGCTTCGCTCCCCCGCACGCCGCCACCCCCGTCCCTCGGCGGCCGCCACTCGAGCGGCTGCAGTGATGGAGCGAGGAGTCCCGGACAGGGGGTGTGTCTCCAGCCGGGCGGGACTGCTTCCCCCCGAGGAGAATCCAGTAGGATGCATATCGCAAGCTGCAGAGACGGCGTGCCCACCCCCATCCCAGGTTTCAGAAGACACCTCGGAGGTGGGACCCTTAGAACTCCTAAAGGTCCTCACCTCCTCAGCCTCCGGCTAGCGCTGGGGGTGGAGGTGGGAGAAAGGCTGAATCCTCTGCCTTTCTGGCCTTAAAAAATAAGCCAGTGAACAGAAGGGGTCGTTTTTAAAGTACTGGTGGGTGTTGATGTCCTCCAGCCAAGGAGAAGGTCTCGCCCAGCAGCACCTGCCATAGCCACAGTATGTTCCCATTCCTCTGGTTCGGAGCTGAACCCGTTCCCTACCCTGGCTGTCTGCACTCCCTGCCTGCCCTCGCTGCCCCGAGCAGCCCCTGCTAGCCCAGAAGTTAAAGACCCGGGCGCAGAGGCAAAGCAAGTGCCCGGTGGTACGTGGGCAGGAAGGCAGGTCACCGCTTAGCCTGGAAACCCTCCCCTGGCCGCCTGTGCCACCGCTCGCACCATTTTCCCTTCTCGCACAGTTTTCCCTTCTCTCAGCGTTTTCCTTCGGGAAACCTGATGAACTTGGTCTGACAGCATCCTGGAGAGTGGGGTTTGCCAGAGGCACACTGATAAGCACCCATGCATCCCAAACAGAACAGCATCCCTCGCGTTCCTCCACGGGACGAGACGTGATCCCGGTAATCCACCTCCCTGCCCCGCCGAGCTCAGCCCAGGAGCACCGCGGCTCTGGGCTGGATCTCGCCATAGTCGGGAACGGCAGCCTGCTCGTCTCGGGCCTTGCTCCTGGAGCTAGGCGCTTTTCAGCAGCTTTGGCGAAAAACCCTGATGTCTCTCACTTGCTTACTCCCCATCCCTTTCCCAGGAGCGTTTTCCTTTACAATGGATGGTAGCTGAGAAGTGGCTAGAATAACTCATGGCTTTAAAAAAAAGTCAATACATACACATAAAGTATGGTTTGTGGATTCTGATACAATGATTTCGATAAATAAGGAGAGCCCAATCCCAGTTTCGAGTTCACCCCCTTCAGAGATGAAGTTGCATTTCGTTACCCCAGGGGACACAGTAATGGATGGAGACCTGGCTCCCTCTCGCACAAGTAATTGGCAGACGTTCCCTCCTTCCTCCTGGACTGGCTGGGGAGCTTGGGAAAGGCTTATGAAGACAAATGTGTCTTCACTTGGGGTTGTGGTGTGTGCTGTTGTGTGCGCCTGTGTGTTTTCCTGCGTGACCTTTCGGCTGTGTTTATGCGCATAAATAAGAGGCGCTCAGGAGAAACGGAACAATTCCGATGCACTCCCTGGCTCTCACATCCCTGATCCAAACACCCCGCTGCCTCTCCCCGCTGCCTGCTTGCCTGCAGCCCTGCTGAAACAAGCAAGGCAGCATCTGATCGGTCACCGAGGGATGGCTCCAGAGTGCCCCAAGGGACAGACAGGATTCACCTTGGGCCGCTCGCTAAGGATTCGAACTAATCTCACAGGCGCGGTAGCAGATTGGCTCCTTCCGTAGTTTTGCCTCCGGCTTCATAAGCAACTACAAGAAAAATAGAATCTACTCTAAAACGGGACAGAAATCCCAAATCACTCATAATACCAACAGTGTCACTCCTCAGCTGTTTGATTCAAAGGCAAGAGAATTCTAAGGATAAACCACAGAAAAGGGAGGGAAAGAAAAGGAAGGAAGGAAGGAAGGAAGGAAGGAAGGAAGGAAGGAAGGAAGGAAGGAAGGAAGGAAGGAAGGAAGGAAGGAAGGAAGGAAGGAAGGAAGGAAGGAAGGAAGGAAGGAAGGAAGGAAGGAAGGAAGGAAGGAAGGAAGGAAGGAAGGAAGGAAGGAAGGAAGGAAGGAAGGAAGGAAGGAAGGAAGGAAGGAAGGAAGGAAGGAAGGAAGAAAGAAAGAAAGAAAGAAAGAAAGAAAGAAAGAAAGAAAGAAAGAAAGAGAGAAAGAGAGAAAGAGAGAGAGAGAGAGAGAGAGAGAGAGAGAGAGAGAGAGAGAGAGAAAGAGAGAAAGAGAGAAAGAGAGAAAGAAAGAGAGAAAGAAAGAGAGAAAGAAAGAAAGAAAGAAAGAAAGAAAGAAAGAAAGAAAGAAAGAAAGAAAGAAAGAAAGAAAGAAAGAAAGAAAGAAAGAAAGAAAGAAAGAAAGAAAGAAAGAAAGAAAGAAAGAAAGAAAGAAAGAAAGAAAGAAAGAAAGAAAGAAAGAAAGAAAGAAAGAAAGAAAGAAAGAAAGAAAGAAAGAAAGAAAGAAAGAAAGAAAGAAAGAAAGAAAGAAAGAAAGAAAGAAAGAAAGAAAGAAAGAAAGAAAGAAAAAGAGTTGGTGATTGTTTTCTGCTTCAGGCCACGCCAGTGCAACTTGGGTTTTCCCACGGAGCAGGAGTTGGGGCTGGGCAGCAGGAGGAGATGCAGGAGGAGATGCAGGAGGAGATGCAGTCTCACGCACACGCACGCCCCGCGTGGGCGCAGCGGCTGTAACCCGCGGCGCCTGGCACAGCAATAGGTGCAATAAAACTACACGGCGTGGGGGGAAATTAAATTATAGGGAAAACAGTAGCTTCTGAGTGTTTCAAACAAATGTCTGCCGCCGCCCGTCTTCTCCAGGAGCCGGTGTACAATTCGCGGCAGGAGCGGGCAGCGGCCGGAGGACGCCCCTCTCTCTGGCAGGGCTCCGCTGCGCGGAGGGGCAGCGCACCTTTGTGCTCCAGTGCCGAGGGCCGGGCCGGCTCCCTGCGCCGCTCCGACGGCAGGGCAGGGAACGGGCGCCCAGCCCCGCATCCCGCCCATCCCCGCCCCATCGGGGCGCCCCAGGCCGCGCTGGCGGCCGCGCAGCGCGCACGTGTGGCAGCCACAGGTGCCGCAGCCGCCCGGTGCTCGGTGCCGCTCGCTATAAGAGTGGCCCCGCCGCCGCCGCCCCGGCGAGACGGGCGAGGGCTGCGGGAGATGCAACAAGGCGCGGGGAGGCAAGGACCGGGGGCGGCGAGAGGAAAAGGAGGAGGAGGAGGAGGAGGAAAAGAAGGAGGAGGAAAAAGAGGAGGAGGAGGAGGAGGAGGAGGAGGAGGAGGAAGGGGGGGAGACAGCTGATGTCTGTCAAAGCCGGAGCCGCCGCGCTCTCGCGAGAGCCCGCCCGGCGGTAGCCACGGGATGCGGGGCTCAGGTGCGGGCAGAGCGCAGCGCAGCGCGCCCGGCGCCGGGCAGCGGCAGGCAGAGAACTGAGCCAGGGAGGGAGGGAGGGAGCGAGGGAGACGGCGGGGGCCGGAGGGAGCCTTGCCGCCCGCTCGCCTACCCAGCCCAGCCTCGGCCACCGCGGCAGCAGCGGCGGCGGCGGGGGCAGGGTCCGCTGCGGCACCGCCGCCACCACCGGCTCCGCCACCGCCACCCGCCGCTGTCAGCGGCTTCCCCCGGCGGCAGGAGAGAGCCCGGAGAGCACTTTTCCCCCGACTTTAGGAGTGTTTGTGGATTTACATGCCAAGCCTTCAAGATGATGTCCATGAACAGCAAACAGCCTCATTTTGCCATGCATCCCACCCTACCTGAGCACAAATACCCCTCTCTACACTCCAGCTCGGAAGCAATAAGAAGAGCATGTCTACCAACTCCACCGGTAAGGGACAGACAGCTGCAGCTCTCTTCTTTCTTTCTCTCCCTTACAAGCATACACTTTTCTTTCTTTCTTTCTTTCTCTCTCTCTCTTTCTGTATACTGCATGTATGTGTATGTGCATTAATAAAAAAACCGCTGCGAGGCACATTTTGACAAGCGGCGCTTAATGTTTTTTTCATGTCTTCCTCTGCAATCATCTGAGCGCCTGTGATCTTTTTTGAAAGCGGTGTTCACACGAGTCTCCGACTTCATCCACTTTCTGTATTAATTTTTATGACTCGGCCTCTGAAAAGGAATGCGTTTTATGTGCTCTTGTGTTTGACACAATTCCCCAGCTGAGAGTTACAGATCCATTTCTTCTCTTCCTTTCTCTTCTCCTTTCGTTCCATTTCCCCCCACCTTTTAATTTTTTGATTTATTTGTTCCTTTCATTCCTTTCTTCTCTCCTTTTCCGATTCCCCCTTGCTTCCTTACCTTTCTACTCTTTGCTTCTTTTCCCGTTTTTCTCCCTCTTCTCGCTTCCTTCCCCTCCCATCCCCCCATTATTCTGACCCATCCCCCTGTTTCCCCTCACTTCCCCGGGCTGTCGCCTGCTGTACCATGCTTTCCCCAATCTCTTGGCTCGATCCCGTACTTCCCTAACACGCTGATCCTCCTGCCGCCTTCCCGGCCGTCGCCCTAACTTTGCCCACGTCTCTCTCCCCTCCCTCCCTTTTGCACATCGCTCCCGCAACCCCACGCTGTCCCCCGCCCGTCCCCTTCCCCCTCCGCACTTTGCCCCCTCTCTGCCCCCTTGCCCTCCTCTCCCCGCACCCCGCTCTGTTTTGTGTCTCCTGCAGCTGCAGAGCAATATCTTCGCCAGCCTCGATGAGACCCTGCTGGCGCGGGCCGAGGCTCTGGCCGCCGTCGACATCGCCGTCTCGCAGGGCAAGAGCCACCCGTTCAAGCCCGACGCCACGTACCACACCATGAACAGCGTGCCCTGCACCTCCACCTCCACCGTGCCCCTGGCGCACCATCACCACCACCACCACCACCACCACCAGGCGCTGGAGCCCGGCGACCTCCTGGACCACATCACCTCCCCCTCCCTTGCGCTCATGCCCGGCGGAGGCGGCGGCGGAGGCGGCGGCGGCGGCGGCCACGACGGGGCGGGCGGCGGCGGCGGCGGGGCCGGCGGCGGCGGGGGCGGCGGCGGCAGCGGCGGGGGCGGCGGCGGCCTCATCTCCACGTCGGCCCACCCGCACTCGCACATGCACGGCCTGGGCCACCTCTCGCACCCGGCCGCCATGAACATGCCGTCGGGGCTGCCGCACCCGGGGCTGGTGGCCGCGCACCACGGCGCCGCGGGGCAGGTGGCCTCGGCGGCGGCCGTGGTGGGGGCGGCCGGCCTGGCCTCCATCTGCGACTCGGACACGGACCCGCGGGAGCTGGAGGCCTTCGCCGAGCGCTTCAAGCAGCGCCGCATCAAGCTGGGGGTGACCCAGGCCGACGTGGGCTCGGCGCTGGCCAACCTGAAGATCCCGGGCGTGGGCTCCCTCAGCCAGAGCACCATCTGCCGCTTCGAGTCCCTCACCCTGTCCCACAACAACATGATCGCCCTCAAGCCCATCCTGCAGGCCTGGCTGGAGGAGGCCGAGGGCGCCCAGCGGGAAAAAATGAACAAGCCCGAGCTCTTCAATGGGGGCGAGAAGAAGCGCAAGCGGACTTCCATCGCCGCCCCGGAGAAGCGCTCGCTGGAGGCGTACTTCGCCGTCCAGCCCCGGCCCTCCTCCGAGAAGATCGCCGCCATCGCCGAGAAATTGGACCTCAAAAAGAACGTGGTGCGGGTTTGGTTTTGCAACCAGAGACAGAAGCAGAAACGGATGAAATTTTCCGCCACCTACTAGGGGCGGGCGGGAGGGGCGGCCCCGGCATCGGGGGCACCGGGGGGGCCGGGCCGGGGCCGCGGGGGACGCCCACGCACCGCCACCGTCGCCTGAGACGCCGTGGGAGGCTCCTGGGGACCAAGGGACGATGTAGAAATTAAACGCGAACTACTCGGGGAGAGGGGGGGGCGAGCGTGTGGGGGGGTGCGCTATCAATTATTAAAACAAAAAAGACACCGGGACACCAACGAGAAGAAGGAGGAGAGAGGAGGTAAAAACGCTCTAGAAGCCCAGGGGGGTCACTTCTGCGGCCCTCTCCCCTCTCTGCCCCCCAGCCCCCCGTCAGAAAGCGGGAGAAAGAGCAACTTAAAGCGTAAACACACACAGACACACACCAATAAATACCGTGACAGCAACAGCCACAAACCGAGAAACCTAAGTCACAACTTTCCGAAGGAAAACAAAACCGACCAACAAACCCGGAAGGCGAAACTGTTGGTGATGATGATGCTACGTTTGGTTTGGGTCTCTTTTCATTACTTTCTGCTTTTTTTTTTCTTTTCCCTGGCTTAGTAATGAATGAGGACAGAGGTGGTTTGGTGCGGGGGAACTTTTTCTTTAGTTGGCTTGGGTTTGGGTTTTTTTGTTTCTTTGTATTGATCTTTATTTTTCTTTGTTGTTTTGGTTTTTTTTTTTTTTCCTGTTGTTTTTTATTTTCCTTCGAACGCGGTTTTGAGCGAGGCTTTGGCGATGGGTCTTGTCTGTGCCGGGGGAACGGTGAGAGCAGGGCAAGGGCCAGGAGCGGGGGAGCGGACCCCCGAGGCTAGGGAGCAGTCCCTTTCCTCTCCGTTGTTGCCTCAATAATCCTAGCTAGCTCAAGGAATACAAGGGGAAAAAAAGTTACTCCACAACCCCTTTGTCTCTCCTCCCTCGCCTGCGTGGTTTGCGTTTCCAGCTGTGTCCAAAGACAGGTCCCTCTCTTTGCAGAGATGCATCTGGAGGCAGATGCCAAACCTGCCAGAGCGGGCATGCTCTCCAAAAAATTATGTTCAGACTCATTAAGGCTCATGGTTAACTATGTTCTTTCTCCTCCCTCCCTCCCTCCCTCCCTCCCTCCCCGCTGCTCCCAACCGCATGCCCCCCG
Source organism: Molothrus aeneus (assembly GCF_037042795.1). NCBI lineage: Eukaryota > Metazoa > Chordata > Aves > Passeriformes > Icteridae > Molothrus > Molothrus aeneus. The sequence goes on along the minus strand of NC_089647.1, from coordinate 68,729,310 downwards.
GCATCCCCACCAAATCTGCTGGATTTTGGTTAAGGTCCCCCCTTGGTTTCCTCCGACGGCTGGAGGTTATTGCACCCGGTAGGCAAAAGAAATCACCGGTGATGGGTTTGGGATGACATTTGTTTCTGAGGGATGTGCATGTTGGGAACAAACACACGACAAAAAAACCACTTGGGCTTAAAAGTCGTTTATTGTATACCATAAACGTTGCGTGGAGGAAGGCTTTTGGAAGGGGTGTGTGGGGTTCAATTTGCACTATCACAGTCTCCTGGATTGGAAGCGATGATGTTATTCTCTAAGAACCATGCTGGTATTGCTAATAATCGTCAAGGTGCGTTACATGTCTCACGGATTGAAAACAAACAAAATTATCAGGGCTTGTTAGGTAAAAAAGAGGGTGACGTGCAGAAGCCATCTCTGACTCTGTCTCTTGCCGAGAGACTGCTGAGGCTTTCGAATAAAAAAAGAATTTCTGGAAAGAAATACCATTCCGTTTAAATCAAAACAATCAATAGACTGAAATTATGCATGACATGACCTGGAAAAAAAATTTAAAAAGAAAAAAAAAAGAAAAAAAAAAAAAAAGGAAAAGAAAAGAGGGGGGGAAAGGCATAGAAAGATCCGTGATAAAGTCTCGATATTATTTATCTATTTATTTATCTATTTATTTATCTATTTATTTTATTAATATTATTATTATTTTGTGTATCATTGTTTGCAGCGCAAACATTCTATGCATTTTGAAACTGAGCACTAAATAGACTAGCTTCTGGTAGAATCTTTTGTGGATGGTGTAATTTCACAGTTTAACTGCCTGTTTTCACTGAAAACACAAACGTTCTTGTCACGTTCTTGTATTTAGATTTAAAGGAGGGGGAAAAAAAAGAAAAAAAAGATAAGAAAGACGATTGTAAATATTTTCTTTAATGCACAAAACAACAACAACAACAACAACAACAACAACAACAAAAGGTTACAAACTGCAACCACGTGTGGATCCTGAAATGTCTCACTGAATAATCTACCTGTCCATGTATGTTTGCTGAGCTTTCTCCTTGGTTGTGTCTTTACTCTATTTAATTTCTATCAGAAATATTTCTGTACGCCAAAATACAACAGGGAGATGTGTCCCAGCATACTTACAAATAAAACAAACGTAAAAACAGAATAGTTATTATTATCATTATTGGGTGCATTTAAAAAAAAAGAAAAATATTTCCACGGCTGGTAAATTCAAGGTATGGCCGTTAGGCGATAAGACTAATTCTACCAAAAAGAAAATAATGAGAGATGTATTTTTCTGCTAAATCCAGAAATCATTACTTTGAGATAGCTCTTATGTGAAAATCGGTGCTCTGAATAAAATTAACTATATATTAGCTGCGTGTGTTTCTTGAAGTTTATTCTATAACTGCAGAATATAAATCAAAGTAAAATTTTAAGAAGGACTTCTGAAGTATTTCTTTTCAGTGTGCTGGAAAGGATTATGCACCTACAAAATATGTATAAAGAAGAAAAGCTTGGGTGGTTTCAGGTTTATATGTTGTTCTGACTGGCCTAATTGCACTTAATTATGTATCAAGATACTTTATTTTTATTTTGGGTTAATAAATATGAAAATCCTAAACTGATCTCTCCTTATGTTGTGAATGCAATTGTTCATTAGGAACGTATAGGATGCCACCTACTGCTTCAAGTGATCAAAGAACCTCTTTCTATTTTCTGATGACCTGTGACTAGATCAGATGCCAAATGTAAAAAGTTACTTAATAGCTGGGATTATTTCTTCTGTAGATATATTTTAGCCAAATCTTTTTAATTTTGCCGGTAAATCTGTGAACCAAGACACGTGATGTTCAGAAAAGAATAATACGTTTAAAAAAGCTGTGATTTTAAACAACTGTTGATGTTAAAAAAAAAAAAGCACTAAAGGTATTTTTAAAAAAACCCATAGATCTCGTCCACCGGAAATTTACTTGTTTCTGTTGTTATTAACTTGAAATGTCATCAGAATTTTTAATAAATGCATTTGTAAAAATATTATTTTATAGAAAAGTATTACCGGATTTCATTTTTTGGAGAGTCAGGAATGAACAAATAAAAATAATTACAAATGCTGGGTTTTCTTTTTCATCTGCCCCAAATGATTGAAATGTTGAAAGTGATACCACATTTGTATCATTCAGTAATGACCGATGTATGTATTGAAAAGTTGAGGAGTTTGTTTTGTAATAAGTACAATCCTTATCGAGTACAAAGAAAAAAAAGTATGTTAATAAAACAGATGGTGAAAAAAAAAGCTTTGCAGAGTTTCCTATTTTTCATGGTAGGAAACTGTGCAAAACCAAAAACGTCCCGCTTTCTGTTAGATGAATCTGAATAGTTCATAAAGCCACAAAATTCTCGTGAGGTTTTTTTAATAAATGCCAAGAAAGACAAGAAAGAAAGAAAGAAAGAAAGAAAGAAAGAAAGAAAGAAAGAAAGAAAGAAAGAAAGAAAGAAAGAAAGAAAGAAAGAAAGAAAGAAAGAAAGAAAGAAAGAAAGAAAGAAAGAAAGAAAGAAAGAAAGAAAGAAAGAAAGAAAGAAAGAAAGAAAGAAAGAAAGTAAGTTAGTTTAGAAGGTTTAACCTAAGGACTAATAAAACTTTTGCGTCCGAGGAAAAGAGTAAGATAAAAGACGAAGAGGCAGAGCATGTGTTTGCATTTATTCCCCAACAGTGCGCAGCTTCCGCATAGAGAAGAGCCATTTGTGGCCAAAAAGATGTAGAAATCCCCCCCACCGCCCCAGTGCCAGGGGCCGAGGCCGCTGCCGGGCGGCGGCTCTGACGACTCCTGCTCTCCAGCCTGCGCCCCTTGCCGATGAGCGTTTCGCTGCTGTCATCCCTTGAATGGCCTTTTCCTCCACAGCCGAGGTATCTCGCCGCTCTCCTAGTGTTTCCTAGTGTGATTTTCCAGTCCTAAGTCTGCTAGACGCAGTTTGGCTCCCGGAATTTCTGCCTAACACTTGCTCTCCGCTTGCTTTCAACTTAGATTAGGCCATCATAAGTGAGTAACAGACACCCACTGCCACGGTCGTATTGATTTTTACTCTCCTGTGATATTAAGACTAATTCGGTCCTGGTTCAACAAGTAAAAAGGCTTCCCAGAAGGAGAATGAAGTGTCCTACAGCACTGACTTTATGGTTTATGTGCCTCCCTCCCCGCCTCCCCGTGTTACCCCTTTCCTCCGAAGAGAAATAGATTTGTCGAAAGATAATTATTTTAACTCTGACGGACTCGAGCGCATAAAGCTTGATAGCGCCGGTGGTGCCCTGTGTTATTCTGGCATTTCCCAAACGATTTTAAATCCCTCCAGTTATTTATATCTCGCTTTTCAGCCGGCGCTATTTTTTTTTTAATCTTTATTATATTTACCTGCTGATTCCAAAGCGGAGGCAAGCCTAATTGATTTTTAAAAGATCAGCAGCAGAATTCTAATCCGCTTGGGAACCTGTTTCCACCTGCCAGACGAGGGTCTGATTATGGGTAATTATGTTATTTAAGAGTTGATAAAATAGCGGGGCCCGGCGCTGCCCGGGCCCCTTCCTTCCGCAGCCGGGGCGCGGAGGGGACCCGCGCGGGGAGAGCGGGCGCGGCGGGGCCGCCGCCATCACGTGCGCCGCTGCAAACACAATTACGGGGCCGCCGTTAATAATTCATGGGCTGAGATTTAGAAAATTAATAAAATGAATTATAACAAGAGGCTAATTAAAAACTTTAGTAATTGTTGTCAAGACAGCTTGATGGGAGGCGTGCTGCACGACGCTTCCCCCCGCCCCGTCCTTCCCTTCCCTTCCTTCTCCGTTCCGCTTTTGGGAAGCTTTTTCTTTTTCCTCCTTTGCGACCCCTTCGCACCTGAAGGAGGCTCCGTTTGGGAGAAAAGCAGTGGATGAATATATAGGTCAGCTGAATATATAGGTCCCAGAGATGAGACCGAGGTGGTAAAACTGCAAGCAAGTCTCTTCGCATCGTAGCAAGATAGATAGGCAGGCGGCGGGTGGGTGGGTGCCTGGATGGATGAATGAAACCCAGGGCTCAAAAGTTAATTTAAAATAAGATGTCACATATAAATCTTTGAAGAAGCACTCGTGGCAGAAGGAGCGCCAGCACCGGAGGGCCCAGCCCCGCCGGCGGGCGGACGGGCAGCGCTGGGGGCAGCAGCGCCGGCAGGGCGAGCAGCGCCCGCGGGCACAGGCGCGCACTTTCCGCCTTCTCTTCCGCACCAGCGAGGGCAGCGGCGGGCGGTGCGGGGCCCCCACCGCGCCTGCTGCTCCGCGGGGGCGGAGGCGCCGCGGGATGCTCGCCCTCCCCCGCCGAGAGCCTTTCCGCCGGCTGGTTTGAGATGCAACTTTGAGGCGGACCGAGCTCGGCGTTCCCGCGGGCAGAGGGGCCCGGGAGCCCGGTCCCTGCGCGGGTGCGGGTTTATGGCCGTGTCACCAGCCAAGCCCTGCTCCGGAGCTCGCCGTGGCTGGTCGTCCAGGGACAGCTGCACATGAAAAATCTGCTTCCCAAATTGGAGTCACAGCCCCTCTGGGAAAGCAGACGTCCTCCTTTGAACTGCTTTTTAACTCCTTCAGCCTGCTTACCTAAGTGTACCAAAGCATCTCTAACTCTGGGGGAAAAGTGGTTAAACACTTTTTGTTTTAATATAATATTAAAATTTATCAGGCAGTCGGGGGGTAGGGAAAATTACTTTTAAAAAATGATGTCTTAAGACGTTAATCACTCTAAACGCTGTACTTAAAGTATTTAAAAGGTTTTATATAAAAATTAATAATTTTTTAAAAGACACTCGGCCCTGGTACGTTGAAGATAAATTGTAACTTCTCACTGATTTCCACAAGCGAGCCATAAAAGCCTCCGAAGTGCCTCGCTGGGTGAGAATGCCGAGCGATCCTGCCGCTCGCACGGCTGCAGTGCGGGGCGGGTCCCGGTGCGGGGACAAATCGCCCCGAGCCCGGGTCCAGCAGCGGCAGCAGACAGACGGCTCATGCTGCAAACACCGCCGTAAGGAGAGGGCTTTTCATCCCCTGCCCGCGTGGAGGAAAAAAATTTAAAATTGTGAGGCAGAGCTAAAAGATGTAAGAACTGTGTGTATGATTTTGTTGTTGTTGTTGTTGTTGCTTTTTTTACTTTATTTTAAAAAGGATGTTCCTTGACAAGAAGATAGCATGTCAACATGAACACATCTTTTTAGGGGCTGCTCGGAGAGGAGACGAGGCGCCAATATACATAACTTAGCCCTTGATTATGGTCATTATATAAACCGAATTACTAACAAAAGTTTGTTTGGTAACTAATTATAGCTCACTAAATCTCTGCCTCTCTTCACTTCAGCATAATGTATACAAACTTTTGTACACGAGGATCAGAATAAAACAAAGTGTTGACAGCATCCAGCAGTGGAAATTCACTTACACAAGACTTTTTTTTCACTGAAGTGTTGACAATAAACATTTAATGAAGGCAGAGACTTGGATGTCTCCAGACAGTGTCAGAATACTTTAAACAGACCATTAGCATGGCTTCTTCTACTTCAAACAGAGCACACTATACCATAACATTATAAAAATACAAAGTATGAAACAAATAATCTGTTTATACAGATATTTTAAGCTGTTTTCACCAGCTCTGACATCCCCTGTATTTAGTAACAGAAACTTTCTCATTTCAGATTACTCGCGCTTAAAAAATGTTAAATACAGTTAATGCAATATTAATCGCCCTTTGGTGATATAAAATGCAATATTTTCAGGCAGCTATTGAGCTTTTCTAGAGGAAGAGCTGATGAAAACAGTCACAGCTGAATAGTGGAGAGAAAAAAGCTCTGTATTTATTGCTTTTGTTTGGCTTTTGGCTACAGAGACAGGAACATTCTAATGGGGTAAGGACATTTATTTTATCTGCAATCTATTGCTGCTAGAGCAGGAGTGGCAGATGGGGTTTGGTGTTATATTCACAGAGTAATTTAGAGCAAATCCTAATAACTAATAATGATTTATGTTAATTTCAATCACTTATGTGACTTTATTAAAGCACTGCTGTAAGAGGAATAGGAGGGGAGTGGGGGGAGAGGAGATACGGGAGGGAGACAAGCTGTGTCTGTCTGAAACCGAACCGCGTGCTTGAAAGGTTGCTGTGGTGGGCTCCAGCGAAATTTCTGACGCGAGCAAGCAGGTTTTGCTTTTGAGACTCTCTACTGCCGGGGCTAATTTCTTTAAAAAAAAACCCCGTGTAGAAACCCCGGCCACGGACGAGAGGCAAAGCAGAATAGAGAGGGAGCAAGAGAAGAAGAGAGCGTTCGAGGGAGACTCGTGTTATGCAAAATGTATTGATTGTGTGTGAGGAATCTGGGATGTTGATGTGCTGGGCTCCCGAAAGAATAAAGGGGGCCACTGGCGAAAGAGCTAAGAAAGCCCCAAATGTACATACAGGATAGAAAACTTTTATTCTGGGCTGCTTCAGCGTGGTGGAGATCTACAGTTCTCTACTCACGTTGCATCGGCTTTACTCCTCACCGAAAATCTCGAGGAGGATTTGCTCCACGGGATTTTGTATTCTTATTAGGGAAAAAGAAAATAATCACAATAAAAAAGCAGCTACGGCAATGACCCTTTTGCATTTTCCCCCATAACCTTCAGTTTCATTAGCAGCTGCTAACACTGAAATGTGCACACACATAAAAACAAGCACACGTCGCCGTGTGTGCATTGAAAGAAGAGATATTGGTGAAAGCCAGGAAATCTCAGAACAGCTAGCACTGCTCTGCATAGGGTCGGTTTGATGTAAGAGAGAGGAGTACTTACAGGATTTTGAAAGGGGGGGGTGCTCTTTGCTTCTGGCAATTTACTTTCCCAGGTACCTTTATGCGCTTTTCTGCCTTAAGGCATATAGTCTGAAAGTAAAACAACATCAAAGCTCCTTATTAACACTATTTTACTGAAATCAGAAGATGAAGCCACCTGAAACGTTTAATCTGGTATTAGCATTTATTTCCCAACTAAACAGCCAGAACAAAGTTAAAAAGAGTCGGGGCAGCTATCTACAAGGCAAAGTGCAGGGGGTGATGTATGTTTCTGTCAGAACCCTTGAAACGTATCAAATAAACCTCAGGTTTTGCTGCATTCTAAGCCACTTTTTGTCGAATATAATTCCTCCTTCCAAACACCACGGCTGGGAACAACCTGTCTCCCACACCGCCAGGTGCATTAGGTGCGAGTTCCCTAACTTTTGGATCACTGGCAGGAAAGTCTTTTCTGCACTGCGAGATGGCACTGCATTGTATATGTGACCGGATTCCACAGAAGGCAATTTTTGTGTACTCTGTGGTAGAGGACTTACATACATAGAAACATCTTTTTTATCTAGAATAAAAAAGAAAAGAAAAGAAAAGAAAAGAAAAGAAAAGAAAAGAAAAGAAAAGAAAAGAAAAGAAAAGAAAAGAAAAGAAAAGAAAAGAAAAGAAAAGAAAAGAAAAGAAAAGAAAAGAAAAGAAAAGAAAAGAAAAGAAAAGAAAAGAAAAGAAAAGAAAAGAAAAGAGAGGGAGAGGAATTCTTAGATTATGTACAAGGAGTAATGCCGATGTTGCTTTCCTGCTCTTCGTTTGAAAGCGGCTCAGGACTTTCAAATCCGCCTGGGCGTGCACGCCTGCTTTTTGAACTCCAGCACGGCGGAGACGCCGCGGGCGGGCAGCGCGCAGGCGGAGCGGGGGCAGCGCGCAGGCGGAGCGGGGGCAGCGCGCAGGCGGAGCGGGGGCAGCGCGCAGGCGGAGCGGCGGGCGGAGCGCAGCTTCAGCACCATGGAGAGCTCCTGAGGGCCGCGGCGGGCGGCGCGGGGCGAGGGGAGGCTGTCTGTCTGTCTGTCTGTCTGTCTGCCTGACTCTCCCCCTGTCCGTCTGCGGCTGCACAGAAGCCTGTAATATGTTAATAGCCGTAGGGTATGCCCGAGGTGCCATCTCAAGCTGCTTCGCACACCATATGTCAGGCCGTTAGCCACATGGATCTATTAATCAAAGGGGGAGAGAGGAGAGGGGAGAGGCAGGGAAGGGGGAAGGGAGCTTTTCATACCCCACCCTGTGTTGCTGTACACTTTCTCCTTTCATTTCTCCCAGATATAAAGACCCGGAGTACCTCGAATAGGCAGCTGTAATTCTCTTTTGATCTGCTCTTTCATAGCCTCGGTGTAACCAGCTCGGGTTAGTGGATAGCGATATTTGAGGGAGGAAGGGGGAATGCGTCGCGTTTCCCCCGGCAAAGGATTTGGTTTTAAAGTGCTGCTCAACTTCTGTGACAAAGGGGGTCTCTGTCCACCCCTTCAGCCATCTCCTTGCGGAGGGTGTGTCTGAGGAGAAGGCTTTTTCTAGCGAATCAAGCATCGTCTCCCCCGCAGGCAGCCAGAGCTCTGGCCATCCTCACCGCTTTTATATCTGCCCTATTGCCTATTGCCTCACATCATTTCTTCAAGGAAGGTTTGTCCCACGTGAGATCCACGAAAGGGTTGGATCCACAAAATTACCGGGAGAAGGAGAAGAAGCAGTCTGTATAGGAGAGTGCTGTAAAAGCTCTTGTGTATGTGAATTTTTCATGCAGCCCTCAAAGCCCCCACATAAAATTCTGCCTTTCAGGCTCAGTGCCTGAGAAGATGCACGAGCTCTCAGGTCTGGTTTCTACTTTTGTTTGGAGGACAGGGTTTTGGGGGGATTTTGTCTTCAGGGTTGGAATGAACATGCTCGCACGGGCTCCTCCTGGACCTCGTTTGCCAGTCCGTAGGTGACGCGTTGGGGCACAGCCCCTGAAATTGACACTTCCCACCTAATTCCGAGGCCACCGGGTTATTTTTTTTTCCCTTTCACGGTGACCGAGAGGGAGCATGAAAGAGACTGACCTTTCATTCAGATACCTGCTGCATAAAGTTTTGAATTTCTAGATTATTATAAAAGCAGCAGCTCAGGAAAACGGCTCAGGAAAGTTACTGAGTGGTGGAGGAGGGGAGGGCAGGATCATTTCAGTGTGCCAGGATCCTGCAGCAGGGACCCTGCGGGTGGATGGGGCACGTTCCCTACCCCTGATCTCCAGGTCAAGTGACACGCATGTGTGTGATGCAAATGATGGCAAAAACACCCGAAGAAGAGGAAAGGATGCAGGCTACAGCTAACACAAGGATAAGCTTTGTTGTTTTGCAGGTTTATATAAAAAGCACAAGATCCCCTAGCTGGTTGAAATTCGCTCTGTTGGTACAGAGCATCACAGAGAGGCAAGTAAGAGGGAAGAGGCACTTGAGACTATTTGTGCAATTGCAGACATAGGATAGTAACCCTATTGATATGTATTGTAAGGTACAGTGCATAGGTTATGTTGAAGTCAGTCTTTAAGTCTTTCGACTTATTTTCTAACATTTTTCCTCTTTCTGTGGCTGGAAAAATAATGAGTGCATCTATGCTTAGATCTAAAGCTGGCACCTATCTTGCAGAACCTTTGCTTTAATACAGATTGCATTAAACCTGCGAAAATATGAGTGCCTCTCAAAGCAGTACTTCACATAAAGACAGAGGGAAATGCAAGGGCTGAGCGTCAGTTGATTCTGCATTTCCACCTAGCAAAGAATCTCTTATTACCTTTAAATTTTGGTGCACACACCACCCATCATTTTCTTCCTCTATTTAAAAGGTAACCCATATATCTGTCGTTTTAGGTTTCCAAAGACTCGTAACTTAATTCCTTCAGGCTATTCATCAGCACAGTAATTAAACTAGCAAATGGATGTAAATAAAGTGAAATTGGTTTCATGACAGATGAGCCAAAGAGGCCTCTGACATGAAACAAGCCAGGACAATAATTATTTCTGCACCGGGCTATATGAGGAACTCCATCTAGATTTATTAGGTGCTGCAAGTTATTTGCTGGGAGAAGGCAAGACAGGAGGACTCACTTTAATTTGACGGGATTTTTTTTTTCCTTTTTGCATCCTAAGTAGGTTAGAGAGATAAAAATCTGGAATTAACTTTGGCAATACTCTGAGATGCCTCTTTCCAAAGTAAAAACACGGCAAGGAAAATAGGTAGTACAGGAAAGGCTTATTAAACAATTTCTTCTCAAACGCTTAATAGGAGAAAATCTACTTTAAAACACTCCTCACGAGCCATCCCCTGATAAAAAACAAAAACAAACGCAAAAAAACAAAAACAATCCAGACCACCGTGACAGCCTGCATGTGCTTCTCTTTTCTACAAATATGCATATGAAACAGTAGAGGCAATAGAAAGAAGGAAGATTTGGAGACCTTGGGAATTCTGAAGAGCTTCTCTTAAAAAATAAATAAATTATAATCTCGGCTAAATGGTGTCTGTTAAGATCACTCCACTCCCTTTTCTCTGCCAAGGAAAAGTTTATTGCTGCGGAGGAGAGAAGAGAAAAGGGCTGTGGAAGGGAGGGTATGGATTCTGCAAGGCTCAACTGTAATTGGAGCCATCAGGTCCAGCTTGAAGTGGAAGTAATATACAGAATAAATAAAAAAAAGGGCTCTCACAGCAGGTGCAGATTAGTCCCTTTTCCCCTGAAAAGATTAGAAACTGACTGCTTTATGCTTAAACGTACTCTCAATTATTTAAGCGCCCCTTCGTGATTAGCAAGTAAAAGTAACGCTCCAGAGCGCTGAAGAAATGAAGCAAGAATAACACGGCTTTCGCCCGGCTCACGCAGGCTCTCCAGCACACGGCTCGCTCCCTGCCGGCTGACAGCGCCCAGCCCCGGGAGCTCTCTTTGGATACACACACCTGTAGGGTGGGAGCGGGGGAAGGAGAGAGGGAGGGGAAAAAGAGGGAGGAAGGAGAGAGGGCAGATTCAGCGTGGTAAAAATTCCTATATCAAGGCAGTGCAGGCTACTGCCCAACCTGGTTTCAGAGGCGACTGGGATCCGTGGACAGATTTTCACAGGAATGCTGAACCCTCAACATATTTTCCACTGGGAAGGGGAAAAAAAAAAACCCAGTCTCACACCAAAATCCCAGACACAACCCTTCCCCCCCACTCCCCTCCCCAGGCATTCTCTTTGAATGGGCTGGAAATGAACCGCGGACGCCTGTGTTTGCATACGGCAGTTTGATCAGGGTTCACATCTTTCTGCAATCAAATCAGAGGCGTTTTCCTCCCTTCTTCATGGAGGGGACTATGATAACTGCAAAGCCGAGGAGGGATCCTAAAGGGACTGAAATCCCCTTACGTCTGAAGCTGTCCCTTTTAACACACACCATACTAATTATTTAAAAGTTCCTGTAAAATTAGAAGACATAGCCCAGTCCTTTAATTAGAATACACTGTGAATAGGGATAGCATATGGAGGGGAATGTCAAGAAGAGGGTGCCAGGGGCAGATCCTAGGAAATCTGTATTCATTTCTGCCTCCTATTTGTTCAGTAATCTCTACCATCATAACTAAATCTTGGAGCACTGATGTAGTTCGAGTTGTTGTTGACTCAACGTCAAAATTCAATCACTGGGGGTTTTGCATCAGCCGGGCCACTTATTTGTCTAATAAATCCGTCATTTTGTAAGAAAAATATTTGAGCAGCCGTACTTGACCTCTTGGTATCCACAAGCCACATTTATTTCTACCAGTTTACAAATGCAAAGTGGAGATGATCATCTTAATGCCTCGAGGTACTGTGTTGGTTTCTGATTGGATTTTAGATGGAAATGTCTATTTTAAATACCCCGTGATTAAATTGTACATATAATAGAATTCATGCCTCTTCAAACCAAATCGTGATTTGCGAATCCCGAATTTATTTTAAAGGAAATATTATTTAAGCAAAGATGGTTTCTTAAATGATTTGTGACACCCCCCGCGGTAAGATTTTATTATAGCCGGGCGTCTTTCTCACTGGAAAACTATTTTGACCCTGGAGCGTTCGTATGGGTGGAAAGGTGTCAGATGGGGTGAGGTGGTAGAATTCCCATTCGAAGGTCCTGCCTGGCCCCTGCCATCCCGCGCTGGATGATTTGCTGCCTGTTTAGATGCATATTTCTTCCGAAAAGGGGGCCTCGCTGCACGGGTTTAATTGCTACTGGGGGGAAATAACTTTCTCCAGAGCTTTTGTGTTGCGGAGCGGGGGAGATGGGGATGGAAGGATGGGGCGGTACAAGATCAGTGTCCGGAGAGGGGAGGTTTGGGAGCCTTCCGCCGGGCGGGGGCCGGCTGCAGCCACGGCCACATGCCCCGGGAGCCCCCAGCGCTGCCCGCACCCCCAGCCCGGACCTCCCGCACGGCCCCGCTGCCCCCGCGCCCGGGCAGTGCCAGCGCCCCGCGCCTTCCCCCCGGCAGCGGGAGCTCCGGGCGAGCTCCTCTGGGAGCGGTGGGGGCCGGCGGGTCTCCTGCAGCGAGCACCCCCCACCCACTCGCCGTTCTGGCTCCCACCCCTCGAGTTCTCCCTTTGGGCGGCTGTCGGGGTCTGTCCGTCTCCATGGAAATCGAAGGGGCGGCTGTCAGCCCGGGCAGCGGTCATTATTCCCGCATTAGAGCCAGCGATCGATTCGCTCCCCAGCACCCACTCGCGCTGGACCGCTGAGGGCCAGGCTGGAGCCGCCGGCCGCATCCCGGGAGCATCCCCCGACAGTCGCCGCCTGCGAGCTCCTGCAGGAGCGGCCGATGCAAGGAAGGGGGGAAAAGGGAAATATTCCAGCATATTGGAAATATTAATGTTGGCTTGTAGGAATTAATGTAATGGGCCATGGTTATTAACAACTTATAAAGGCTTAAATCAATATAAATTAACTTAATTATGATTTCTAATTGCATTATGCATGATCAATTTGAAACACTACATTAAAGATAATTAGAGCAGGGTGCTAGTCACTAATCACTTCCCTAATAGCTTAATGAAAAGGAATGCCATGTATTACCTGTGGGGTGGACCCATGAAATAATATAAATGCTTGTTTTCCAATGGAAAATAATTGTACCTTTTAATGGACATTTTAATCATTTTATTACAAGCACGGAATGGGTTTGGGCTTTTTACATGGCCTTGGTTAAATTTTCCTGGTGTTGATTGAAGTGCTGATGTATTACGAGTCCACCTATTGATGACCCAAAGGAGGACTAACTTTTATGTAAAAGTGTCATGCTGTCCTCAGAAGCTAGTGCCAAGGGGTCACAGTAGATGGAGGTCCTAGCTTAGCATAATGGGTTTAACATTTCCATGACATCATCAGGGAATCTGAAAAGGAGTCTAAGGATAATCAGAGTGGTCATTCAGAAGCAGAGTAAATATTTTATGAGGATATATAGAAGACAGGAAAGAAGGTTGTCAGAAAGGTGAATCTCTACTTCTTCATGCTCTATGAAGAAGGTTTTTCACTTGGTACCAATTTTGATTGAAAACTTGTGTATTGTTAATAAAAAAAAAGGCAAATCATGACCGTTGAAGAGGTGAATTCTCTTTTAGGGGATGATCTAAATAAATTTGTATTCGTGGTTGTCTTGAAGGGTTACAGGTTATTTTGCTCTTACTTTTTATATAAATACATCCTTAATCGATTATTTGTCAGGAATGCTGTCACTTACTCAGGGATCTTCTCCTACCTTAACAATAAAAGTTCATTCATTGCTAAAATTAAAAGCAACCAATGTAAATTAATGACATGGGCACAGTGTGTCAGATTAATTGAAAACGTCTTCCCTATGATTAGCTTTATTTTCTTATCTTTGCTTGATAACTGAAGCAGTAATGCAGCATATGCCTTGGTTAGACTCATTATATAATTCATAGTTTTCTGAGAAGTAATGTGTAATTAGGGAAACTGAGATTTGAGGAGAACAGTAAAGAACAGTAGCACATAATACTCACATTTGTCACAGCAAGACCTGTTTGAAGCATTTTCCTTCTTTCAAGTCCTGATTGAGACCTAGAAGCTTTGGGATTCCTGAGGATAACACTGAATAAAGCATCTGAATAAAAAGAAGAAGTGAAAAATAGAGCATAAATGTCACCCAAGGAGTATAGCCCTTCAAGGCTAAGTTATTAGGAACATACTGATTTTAGTACTGAACCATGACTGCAGACGGCTCTGTGGATGGAAGGATTCCAAGGATATACAGCTGTTCTTTTCCACAAAGATTCCTGTCTAAAAGTGCATAGCAGAATAGCTGTCCCCCCACTCCACCATGTCCTGCAGAGGGAAGGTAGAGGCAGAAATAAGCTTACTTTGCATAAGAATTTCTAAGTATTTCAGTGAAATGGGACAAACTGCAGGATGAATCTGGTCATTCCCTCTGTTGTCACAGTTTGAAATGATGTGGCCTCATACTGCCAAGATCCAGGGACAAGATCTGAGAGCAATTTATGGAAAGGTTTTAAAAAGCACAGTTCTCCAATCTCAAACTTGCTATTTTTCATAACAACAACAACAACAATAACAACAACAGCAACAAATCCTTTGCAGAGGCCCTTGGTTCTTGAAAGGAAAGCTCTTCTATATGGAAGTAGAAATAAAAACATATGGCATCTTACACCTCAAACGAAGGGTGGGACATCAACATGGCTTAAAATATCCAGCTGAAAAAAGTCTGATAAATACCAGTGGAGGCACATTATTGTGGCTTCTGTGTCCCTTCAGCTGCAGTAGCTATTCCAGCTGTTGTGACTTTCTTACATCCTGACCCCTGCTCTAAATAAAATGATTTCCATGACTTAATCTGTCACTAGTGAGGAGTCCCCATGCATTGAGTCTTTGGTAGCCAAAGAGCTCACAAGGAGAAAATAGCCTGGATTTCATAAATAGCCCAAGGACTAAAGCTTGTATGTAAACTCATGTTGAGATATGCCTTAATCTTCTCTGCCTTGAATAAATATTGCACCAGCCTATGTTTTTCCTTTCTGCACCAAGGCTGGGGAAGTCTTATCTACCAAAAGGTGCAAGTGAGGTATCAGCTTATACATCTGCTTCTAAAAATATTGATTTTCCTCTTTTTTTTTCTAAGTAGAAGCATAAAGAAATCTTTGCTTTTTCAGGGGACCCTTGGTTAGAAAAGCTTCACCTCTACATTGTTGAGTGGCTAGGTTGAGAGCTATGTGGAGTCTGTTTATGCTGTTTTTTTCATATAGCAATTGATTTTAGATTGCACTGCAAACCAAGGAGGGAGCATGAGTGCTGTTTGTATGCCAGAGAAAGGAATGAAAATAACTCTGTGAGATAGAGTGACAACTGAAACAAATATATTGTTTTGTAGCTACAGAACAATCCTGTGCTTCTCTCTCTAAACTAAATCCAGTTGTTAATAAAACAAATACCTTAGTGGTTCAATCATCTTAGTGGTTCAAACATGTTTTCATGCTTTTGGAGACCTTCTGAATGTTTGGCATATTTGCAATGGTGGCAATTCACCAGAACCTTAAGATTAATTTCTGTGAATTTTTACTCAAGTTTTTTTGTTAAATGCAAAATTGATATTTTTGTAATCTAAAATTAAATAAAAGGATAATTTTAACTCATTTTAATAGCTATTTTCATAGTATATAGGTATTTAAATAATCTATATTTTTTAAAAATACATTTGCTGCCTGGCATTTCAAGGCTTCCCATTTTCTGATTGATGGATTTTTTTTGCGAAATTCACTGACAGCTGCAGGCAAATGTTTGCAGAAACTTTAATAAAGTCTTTGTTTTTTAAAGCTTCAAAACGAAACCTGGAGGCTTTAGTTTTCAACAGTAGCACTAAGGACATTTTGATCAGTGGCTGTTTTAGTGCAATTCAGGTATGATAATTGTGTCTTACCAGGTTGTCATTGTGATTGTGCTAGTGAGCTGTCACACTTGGTGTTAATGTGTTGGGTTGCAATGCTATATTTAAAAAAAAATTAATGGTTCAAAGACTGTATCACAGTATCAGCTAATTGGACACTGGGTACCATGATATTTTGAAAATACCCAGGGTTGTGCCTGAGAAGTTTCTATGTAATATGAAAAAAAGGAAGGTCTTTTTAGCATCCATGGGAGACTGAAGAGGATGAGGCTCTTAGCATGTAATTAAATATTAATAATAGGGAGAGGTTGGACTTATTTTTATTCTCTAAAACATTGTTAATAAGTCTCAGTCTGGCACTGAAAACATTAGGCACATTACTGTGTGTCTCACCTTCTTAACCTTGTTTGCATGTTTTAAGTAAACATATTTTAAGGATTTTTTTTGTGATTAGTGACAAAAACAATATGTATGCTAAATCAGTGCTGGGCTTGGGAAAGGAGCACATTCTGGCTCAAATTCATCTGCTGCAAACTGCGTAAATCATGATAGTCATCAACAATTTTATCTGTATTTAAACTGCACATTGTTTGGTTGTCCATAATAAAGGAGAAGAAAGTGGAGCTTAAAGTTATCCCCAAAAAAGAAAAAAAAAAAGTAGAAACATTAAAAAATAAACTGGATTAGGAAACAGATGAATATAATGACCTTCCTTACTCTCAATCATATGCTGCCAGATAAGTGTTAGAGTCTGAAAAATTGCACTAATGAAGCTATTTGAAGGCTTTTGTGGACAACTGCTTACTCTTTGAAGATTAAATGAATGATGTTGATGTGATTAATCTTAGTACAGGGAGTGATGCAGCAGCCAGAAAATACCTTGGTGATTTTCATAATTAAACTGAATCAACATTTCAAAGAAATGCCAGTGTTATCACTTGTATATTAGAATTACATTCATTAGACAGAAGAAACAAATAATTTGAGCAAACAAGATTTTCCTTTTGGTGTACTGAGACTTCTGTCATGTCTCAGAGTATCTTACTATAAATCATCATTACTGTTTAATTTTATCCTTGCTTTTTCAGTTACTTTTTTCTGTTTATTTTTTCTTAACCATCTTAATGATTCACTGTTACTTGCTTCCTGATTACTTATTTTACTATTAAATAGCCTTTCCCAGTTTTCCAGTTAAAATTGCCTGCCCCAACCTGGGGTTTCAAACCATTGGCACTGAAAAATAATGTGAATAGTAGCTGGTTCACATGGATAAGGGACTCAGGCATCCCAATGATCTCTAGCTTTACAAGGGCTCATCTGTAAAGGATAGGAGAATCCAAAGCATACAGGAGTGACAACAGACTGCATGAGACTAAGAACGCAAATGGTTGTTTACAATGATCTGTGGAAATAGCAGTTTGGGTTAGATTCTGCCTGACTAACCCATTTCCTAAGAATCTTACATATTTCAGTAGGACTGCCCAAAGTAATATTCCTTAACAGCTGCTAAATTGGCAGAATCTGGGCTCACATAATTGAGTCACCTTAAGTGGTCTTTAAGAGTGCATGTTTAAAATATTTGAATAATATATGCACACTGTTTTGTAACATAAGGAGCTCAGGGTATATTGTTTCCCAACAAACGTTCACAGACACATAGGTGGACACACATGCACATGTATACTCAGAAACAGTAAACTTGCTGACCTGCTAAACAGTGGTGGTAGAAGCAATGAGCATGAAAATACAGCCAGTTGCTTCTTTAATGCAAATCCAAGTGAGGATGTAGGGTTAATGATTTCTGCATCACTAGAAATTCACTGTGTTACTCCTCCTATCACCACTTCAGATTATTGGAAAGGTTGCTCTGTGACTTTTGGTAACATTGATATTTACAGTGTATTTCTAGTTGTTGCACAATCTTTCCTTTCACAGTTGCTTAATATATATAAAAAAATCCCCAAACTTCTTTAGTATAGTGGATAAAAAGCTAGCTTTTCACCTTGAGAACATCAATATTAGTTCATTCCATAATCTGAAGTGGAATGAGCTTGATGATCTGCACACAATCTCTAATGGGCAATTTTCATCACAACCACCAAGCAGTAGTTTTCTTCCATATTAATTTAAAAAACTTTACAGGGACATGGAATGCCCACTGATTTATTTTTTACTGTTGAGATTTCTTTCTTACTGTTGAGATTTCTTTTTTACTGTTGAGATATGATATAAGGATAATGCTCCCTTTCCCCATCTGACCTTCAGACCCTTCACCCAGCCCTGTTTTTCTGCATAGCATACTCCATTTACTTGTGCTCATTTTTCCCATCCCACCTCTCTCTTCTTTGAACAAGAAACATTATATTTTCTATCTCCCCATACATAATTTTGTCTATATCTTTTCCCTTTCTTCTTTACTCTGTGGTGTGCCCCTTAGGTTTGGCACTACTTGGCACTGTGCTTTGTGAATGGCTTAGTAGGTGTTCCTTACTCAGAGTAAATGTGATTACCACCAGTACAAGGCACCTGCTGTAATTAATGGTCTGAAAGTGAATCTGATGAAATTCATGTGTTGGCTGATTTCATACTCACATCTGTCATGCTGGGTGGATCTCTGTATTTATCAGTCATCACAGAATGAACCTAGTGACCAAAGAAAATGGTCAGTGAGCTGTGTGCTCATCTCACCTACTTTTCACCATAAAAGAGACAAATTGCCTAGTCTAAGCTAACAGTTAGGTTTCTGCTATTGTTCATGAATAGAGAGGTAGGCATTTCTGGATGGAGATTTATTTCACCTGAGGACAACTAGCTGTGATAGCTGAGCTGAATAGCTCTCTGGAGGTTCTTATCCTTTTCATGGCACTGGCATAGATGTTAAGCCTCGGCTAATTAATCAGCCTTGGAGAACTGTAGCTCACCTCAGTCTTTGTGGCCCAGGTCTGCATGAAATTCAGGTGGGTCTGAAAAAGAGCGTGGGAAAATAGGGAGTCTGTTTGTTCAGGATTTTGTTTTGGCTGCAGATGTGTGAACATGAGAATGACTCCAAAGTCATTCATGTGGAAGGAGCAGATTGGTTGGCTGGGCTAGAAACTTCCCTCACCTTCTCAAAGATCTAACTCAGTTTCTTTGCCTTAAGTGCGATGGAGGAGAGGAGAAGAATATAAAAAGAGGAAGTGTCCTCCACTCCCAGGGTCAATAGTGAAATGTATTTTGTATGACTGTTTATTGAGCTGGTCTTTAATTTCTGTTACCTGCTTCTTCTCTTAAAAATTAATGCAGTGGGCATCCCTCATGGCATCTCAGTTATTTTAAATACAGTCTGCCTTTTTCTCCTCTCCCTCTTCTCATCCCTGAGCTTGACCTGGGGCTGCACAATCCCAGCAGAAGGCCCAGGTAAGATCAGTGGCTGAGTGCAATGCAGTGCATGTGCTGCCAACATGAGGGCACAGGTCCTGGTGAGGATGGTGCTGCACTGCTGGGCCTGAGAGTTTGAGGTGATTATCTGGCAAAGGTACAGACAGGGAAAGGAAAAGTAGCTGAGATAGTTAGCTGTGGATAAGCAGCTCCCACAAAGAGGTGGCAAGGAAGCAACAGCAGAGAGTGGGTGTAAGAGCAGTATTAATCTTCTGTTATACCATGCTAGCTACATGGATATCATCAATTCCTTTTGTGTAGGTACAGTAATACTGATTTCTTCCTTTGGGACAGAACAATTAATTAGGGTGAGATTCCTTCAGCTGGCTTTAGACGTTCAAAAAATAGGCATTGAACCTGAACTGTTTGTTCAAGGTCTCTTTGGAGTCAATGTAAAGGTATAACACCTCATGGGAATTCAGTCTACCTCTGAACAAGTATCTCATGCAGGATAGATGAATCAGTCCTTGGAGGAACCTATTTCTCTTCATTTTTAAGGGGTTACAGCTAGGGAGAATCAATCCTTTTTCTCCTGTAAAATATTTATGTGATTTCAATGGTCATCTGACCATAAAAAAGGCAGGCAGGAGGAATACATTGTACAGCACAGGCGTGTTGTATGCCCACACCAATGTGCACACATGTGCATTCATGTGGCTCCAGGAACCACAAGTAGTACAGGGTATCCATTCTTTTAGGGAAGCAACACTATGGAACAGTTCCAGTGAAGGAAATTTAAAGACAAAACCTGCTTCTTCTGTTGGAGATTTCCAGTTTATTAATGCTATTGGAAGCTGGGAAGACTACTTTTTCAGACTTTTGAGAAACAGACAGATTGAAGAGGGCAGTAGTTATAGGTAAGCCTTTATTAACCCTTGACAGGCAGCTGTTGTCATAGTGACTATTGGTTGAACCATACAGTTTGTAAAAAATACTTAGTAAGTATGGATAGAATGAGTTTAGACAATGAAAGCAGCAAAAATATCTTCAGAAATAAGCACTTTAAAAAGTATTTAAAAGAAATAAACACTTTAAAAACATGTTCCTACCCATCATACATAAACACCATGCTCATAAAAACAAGGAAAAGAACTATAAGGAGTATCTTTTATTTTTTTTCCCCTGTACAATGAACATTCATATAAAACAAGAAAGATACAGCATATAAACCTTAATTTTGAGCTAGTTATTCCTGAGGTTCCTTTATATATCACTTTAAAGTATAATATAAATTTTTATTTCTGCCTATTTTTAAAAGTATGAACAAATAATATTTCTAAAAAGGTATTGTTTTATAACTGTTTTGTGATAGAATATTTATAGTAGTTGCTTATCCATAATAATGTTGTATATTTAACACAAAGATGAAAGAAGTACAACACTGTTGGCTTAAGACAAAACAATGTGTTTTTATGGTTTACATTTCAGTATTAATAATTGAGTACACAGATGATTTTGTTTCCCCTTTAAAGGAGCTTTCTAGGAAAGCTACATTTCAAAATTACTAAAGAGTTTTTAGTTTTTAGGTGTTTGACTGTAAAATGGTTTGGGATGAAGTACAGATGGCTTCGTTTTTTATAAGAATGGTCCTTAGTCACATTAAGTGGTACTACTGATTTTTTTCTACTCCAGACCTTCAAATGCCTTTCATAAGTGATGATATGGATGTTTCAGACAGACAAGTGAGATGTGATTCTGTTTGTTGGATCAGGAGACTCAAAGATCTTCGTTATGTTTCTTGCTGAGGTGCCAAGCGTCACTGGAGAGGTGATAGGGTAACCGGGATAGCTATATTGTGTTTTGGGCTTACAGGTACAAAGCAGGACCTATAAACTTGACTTATAGAGGCCAGAAGGGATGTCTTATGCTGTCTGGAATGGCATTAGATGCTATATTTAGGAAAAGGAGTCCCTCACTGATCTAAAGAGACATTGATTTTATGGAGACATGACTTGCACCCTTGAAGTTGCCTTTGTCAATGATAAAGGGAATCTAGACTGACTTGTCCAGTCATGGGCATTTAAGCTGTAAGAGTAAAGTTAGGTGAACTGAATTCTACTTTTGAGACCCAAGTCCAAAACCTACTGCTCTAATCTTCTGTTCAGCTGCCAGTTCATCCTGGGGGGCCCATAAAATATTTAAGTTTCTAATTTCTATTCTTCCCCTGAATTTCATGGAAAAGCTAAGTAACGAAGTTAGCATTTAGGACCATAAATTGTTAGATCTCCATCTCCAAAATGTATTGATGTCATACCATGGACTCAAGGAGCCTTAATGCCTTACAGCTTTTAAGTATGTCTGTTAAAACACATCTGGAATTGATCCTGTTTTCTCTAAGAAAGTCTTATCATTAGGATACTTGTTTAAGAATTGGGTTCAGGACTTGTTTCAGCTTGAGATGACTCAAGGTTGAATTTAATTATCCATGAATAAGGCCCTAGAGTTATTTCAAATATCCCAGGTTTATCTGTCTGCAGAGCTGGTGGGCATAACACAGGAACTAAGTAGACCTGGGGTGTCAGCTAAAGAGCAGCTGGAGGTCTACCCTGTACACGTTTACGACTCCAGATGCCTTTGTATAGGCAACAGGAGGAATCTCTGAACATCAGTGTACAATCTTCAGAGGGAGGCAATGGTATAGCCAAAAGCTGTGGCTGATGTTTCATAGCTGCTATCTTTATGTGAGCCTGCTCCTGGTAGGCAAACTTTCTGGGCTGCTCTTTGATGCCTGGTTCACTCTACCAATCAATTAGGAAGCCGAAGAACCCAATTTGGGCAGCCTGTGACTGTCTAATTAATGTTCTTAATTTTACTAACTCCAAAAAGGGAATTAGGAGATGATATAACTCTTTGAGACTCTGCCCAAGCAGCCAGCACTTCATTATTGAAATTTTCTAAGAGTCAAAAACCTGCTTCTGGACAATCTGTTAACCGTCTAAATCCTGATCCTCTAGATATGTAACACATGCCTATACAATCTTTGGATTTTGTTACTTTATCCCACACATTTATTGTATATGTAACGCTGTAAGAATAGTTTGAACTCCTGAACCTTGCCAAGTTCTGTGGCCCTGTAAATGAAAGGGGGATGCCAATCCATTCAGGATTTGCTGCATAAAAGTAGAATAGAGTGTATGCCTTAAGTTTAGTGTGAACTTGTTTTCATTTAAAGGTAGAAAATTCTGATCCATTCTGTTTTGTTAGGGATTTGAAGCGGCATCTCTCACCCAAATGTTCTAAGCATCAGGCTAGTAGATTTTCTGGGGTTGGCTGCTCACAGCCTCTCCTTGCAAGATGTGATGTTCCACTTCACAGAGAGTGATTAAATATTCATTAAGCTAGTGAAAGAACAAGCTTCTCAGAAGACAGAAAGAGTCTGGTACTTAAGGCAGTCACCTGGGAAAAAGGGAGATCTGGATTCCAGTCACTGCTGTAATGATTACTTAGTATTAAATACATACACTGGTTCATGAACTGGAACCCAGCTTCTTTTTTCTCGTGGGGAGGGGGGTTGACTATCAAGTACTTCACACTTTCTGTCTATTCCAGTGATTACTTAATTATCCAGGAAAGCTGTGGCTGGGGAGAACAAGCACTTCTCTAGGAGGTGGGAGATTGTAGTTCCATGTGGCAAAGAAAACTAAGTGTGCATTTTTAGGCCCTTTTATTATCCAAAAGCTAGAAGAGGAACAGAACACCCTTTCCTTAGGGAGTAAATGCTGTAATTCAGAGCTTTAGAAACATGGAATTCCAAGTGGAAGGCAGCATCTGCATCTCCTCTAATTCAAAAGTAAGTTGCAGCACAGGGAGAAGGTTTAAGGCATATGTGTAATATTGACATTTCCTGAAGTGCTTCCTTGACTAGCATGTCTTTGTGAATTCCATGTTTTTAGTACAATCTGTTAGAAAACAGACATCTAATTTAGGACTACAGATTTTGCTGTAAAATTTCATCTGTTGGATAGGTGCTATGATATTTAACTAAAATCCCTTGCAGATCTATCCTTTAAGGTAAAATTCTCAAAGACACTTTGCATTGCTTTCATAGCTCCTCTTGAAGTCAGTGTAGATTTTACCACAGACTTAAGAAGGGGCAGACCTGTACCAGCAGAGATATCTTTTATGCCTCATTTCCCCCATGCAATTTCAAAAGAGAGTATATATCCTGTTAAACACATGTTTCCACAATAATTTAATTCTTGATACAAAGATGATGGATTTCTTGCTTTGATTTTTTTTAACATATATGTTTCTATGCTGACAAATATAAAGTTATGAACATTGATGTGAATAATTTGAACTTCTAATATGCCTGATGAAGATGTGGCTCTCATTTATCAACACATGACCTAGGAAGTTTTTGGGGTTATGCTGCATGGGGTGAATCTGAACATTAAGTAATGTCTATGAACTTGCTAATTCAGGACCTGAATTACAAATATCAGGCCAAGAAAACACCTATTGGATGTTGAAAACTTCTGGCATTAGGCAGTGAGAGAAAGAAAAGAAAAATAAATATCGACTTTTTTGTAGAACACATTGAAAGAGAAAAAAAAACCAACGAGACAAATCTTTGCCATGTCATCTTATGAATGAGAGGTAAATTTTCACCTGGATAGATAAACAACTGGTTTTCCTTGCCTCAGAAAGAAGATGGAATAAGTGATTCAGGAAAAAAAGGGGGCTAGATTGATTTTTGGATAAAGATAAATCAGAGTAGACCTTAAATAACCCCTTCTCATATTTTGTATTTTCTCCTTTCTCTCTCTCTCTCTCCCCTTTCTGCCTACCTTTAATCTGTTACTAGTTCCCTTTTTCTTTGATTTTTTCCTCTTTCACTTCTGTTATTTTTGCTTCCTTCCTGCACTCTTATCCCTCTATCCAACCTTGGGCATTCCAGACTCACAAAGAATAATCCTCAAAATCATCCTTAAATGGAGGATTTAGCTGCAAACTCATTCATAGCTACTTCTTTCTGTCCCAGTAGAACAAAATATTTATCCAGAAAGGCATGACAGGAAAGCTAGGATCCTCTGTCTCTGAAAATAGAGTCTTTGAACTTTTCAGCCAGAGGAAGTTTTCTGTTGGCTATCACTTATGAAAAACTGTTGGCTTTGTTCATTTTTGTTCTTATTCGTTAAAGTTCAACAAGCTGAAAGAAATATCTGGGCCTTGATCCTTGAATCTATTGAAAGCACAAAGGAGAAAGAGGGGACTAGAAAGGAAAACTATTAGGTTACACTAAGCTGGTGTGTGCTCTTCCAGACTGAAAGAGAGCAAGATTAAGGATGAGATGTGGATAGGATGAGGCAAGAGATATGGAAATTCTCCCTAAAGGCTCTGTACTTGTCTGCTGTTAATAACCTTTTTCAGCTTCATCATGCCGGCAGCTCTCTGAACTACCTGCCTTTCTGAAAAATAAAAGGATAGAAGACATTTTAAATAATTCCAAATTTAGTCATATTTAGCAAAAAGAAGTGAAGAAATGAGATGCCAGCAAGTGAGTGAGTTCCTTGGCGTGGCTCAGAAGTGCTGGAGCAGGTGGCTCACCCTGGGGGGACAGCCAGCACTATGTTGGCTGGTGTTCCACTCCTGTCCTGGCATCTAAGATTCATGTTCCAATTAGCCCTCAAACTGGGAAGTACTTGGGGATGATGCTAGGTCACATTTTAATTAAAATTCAGAAGATTCTTGGAACACATTGGGAAGAAATCATAAAATAATTTTACTTGTAACTGTTTTACTACTGTCCCCATTCCTCTCCACCAAACCTCCCACTTCTAACAAAGGAATCAGAGACAAGTCTTTCACCTTGCAAAGCAAAGCAAAGCCTGGTCCCCACTGCATGACATGCTGACGGTCATTTTAAAGGAGTCACTCTAAATTAATTTATTAATGTCAGACTGTTCCTGTATGTGTGCAACCACTACAAGTGTACGGAAGAAAAATCCATCAGGAACTTTAAAGTGCCAGAGATACCAATTCTGTTTCTTCATTTCTGTTTCGGTTTCTAGCACTCAGTCTAGCATCAAAAGAAATGCTACTGATCATCTGCAGTGTCACTAGGACAGACAGTCAATAAAGTCTGTCTGTCAAAAGAAGGAGCTTGAGTGTCAGCAGGCTGGGTAAGGTGTCCTGCTCTGGCATGCAGAGTGGCCAAAGAAAAATAATTAGACCCTTCTTAAGGGACTCATGAGAGACTTCATGCTGATTTCTGTGATGTCAATGGCACTCAGTAGGAAAGGGGCAACAAGGGGCAATTATGTATCTGATTGCTTTCCTTTAAGTACTTACATAACAGATCTTCAATCAGCAACAAAACCGGGTGGTTTAAGCTCTTAATGAAGAAAGAAAGCAAGTAATCCACAGCCTTCTCAGTATGAGGGTAAGAATTTATAGATATGCATGTCCTGATTGTGCCCCTTGGACCAACTTCAGGAGGAAAGGTGTGAACACTCACACTGAATATACACCTACCCAGGGGAGGATCTTTTCTGAGGGGGACCTCAGGCTGATGTACTCATAGAACCTGGCTGTTCCACACCTAGGTGGGTAGTTTAGGACCAGAATTATTGTATATCCTGGTGAAGTGTTTTAACCACCAGACTAGTGTGTAATAGCTGGGAATCACAGGATACCATACTCAGCAGGGCCCAGACAATTAAAGGTCAAACTGAACTGGTCTAGCAAATCAGGTTCATCTGGGAACTTCTCTGTCCTATTAGCATTCTAAAGTGGTGGTAGACACACAACTGCATTCTGAAAAGTCATCTCAGTTGCAAAAACCCCAACAACAACCAAATAAACAAAAAACCCAATAAAGAAGGTGATTTAGTACACTCATTTAAGAAACCCACACATTGTTAACTCGAAATAATCTAAATATAAACAATTGAAATCTTTGAAGGCTATTTTGCAGCTGCATGAAATCCATTTTTCTTCTGGTGATTTTCTTAATAGCACTTAAGGCATTAGTCACTATAGCTTAGTCAGAGCTCCTGATGCTCTGGCAACATTCCTGAAATGCTGAAAAATTCCAAACAGTTTTTATGGCAGAATAAAAGGGAGGAGGCATGGATAACTATAGTTTTACAGGCCATTTCTAATAAAATGAAGATTACATGGCCATTACATGGCTGGCCATGCCAGCCAATCATCTCTTCTAGATCCCTTTAAAGTCACCAATTTTGAGAAAAGGTTTGCTGAAATGCCATCACCATCCCCTCCACCAACTCAGAATCCTTTCAGAATTCACCCTGCCAAGTACTACTCAAAATTAATGAAAATAACTATTGAAATTAACAACAAATTACTTAGTTTCTATGGTGTGAAAAGAATTGCAGCCTACATTAATGAAGCTCTTAGTTTTGAGAGTGAAAACAAAATCCTGTAGTTCACAGAAAAATGCAACTGTAAGTGATTTAAAAGCAGTCAGACACTAGAATCTGGGAAATATTAATTAGTGTACTGTCCAGTTTTGCATAATATCCTGCCTTTATTCTAGTTTTGGTTGAAAAGAAGAAAAATAAATTCAAGGTAGAATAAAAAGAGATGTCTTTTCAAAATAGAGTTCTTTGTGTGCACACTTAGATGGTTATTTGCATTGGCCATCTAGATACCGTAAGAAGAAATGGGCAAGAGGGAAATTTTAGAGACTACTGCTGTTTTTCATAGTCTCAAGAAATTATAAACCTGCTGATTTTCATCTTTAGGATTTTTTCTCTTCCTTTTTCTTTATACTGTTCCTGACCTAAATGCATTTGCACTGGACTTTAAGATTCAGCACATCTGTCTGATACTTTTTTTTTTATTGTGTGCTAGGAGCCTCCAGAGCTCTCTCCCTGCTTTCCTTTTGTTATCAACCACAACAAAACCAAGTGCAAGTTTAGTTCTGTAGCAGATCATCTCACTGTGAGCAGCAGTTTCACTTAGCAGTTTCACTTAGTTCTCTCCATCCTCCTGCCACAGCTGGTATGGAGTCCACATCCACCGCATTCCATGTCAGAGTGGCTCTCGTCCTGACATGGATGTGTCAACGTGACATGTTTAAAGAAACAGAGTGTAAAAATATGTTTTAATTACTAGTTCTTAAGTGGAAGACACAGCATTGCTTTCATTTCTTCTAGTGGGTTTATACCTATGAGAAAATACCTAGCAGTTTACACCAAGAATGTGGGAACATAACAGACAAAATGTATTCTTTTTTTGGAGGTTGGGTCAAAGGCAACTCATTCCTGTTAAAATATTTTGGAAGTGATGGTGACTGAAGGAAATGGAAGCATTTTTATGTGTACTAAGTTAGGCTGGGATTAGCACTGCAAGCTTCAATCAGAGGTAATTGCCTCATTTTACGGGCAACAAACAACAACAAAAATACGCTTTTGGAGAGTGATGTTTCCCTTCTGAAAGTAGATGTCCAAATACATCCATGTGAATTGAGATCTACAAATGTACAGTGCTCCTCACTGCCTAAGTATCTAGAGAAATAATTTATATGTAAACATCAACATGTAAGACATCTCAGGCTGGCCAAGGGAAACCTCTCACACGTTGTATTTTTCCAGGTACAGATTCAGAAATATCACTTAAAATGCACATCTAAAATACATGCAGGTACTTTATCACTCTCATCAACCAGTTCCAGTACAGAATTCAGATATCCAGCTTTGTTAGCCTCACACATTCACTGCTGAGGTCCTCTAGAGCAAACTGCTTTTTGAAGGAGATGTTGGAGTGATCCAAAATGATCCAAGGGAGTTAGTTAGCTGTCAAGTGTCCTGGATGGTCAGAGGCACTCTGACCTCTTCTGCTGCTACAGGGTTGAATGGTGTTTTAGTTATAGAACACTATGGGACCCATATATCTATTTGTTTGTTTGGTGTAGGAAAAAAAACAAGAGGAAACTACATGAAACCTTTAAAATTAACATGGATGTATTTAGGCAGTAAATAAATACTTCTGGAAGAAACACTTTTAGGAGGAACATATTTTTAATGGTCTTTTGGATTTTAGTGCATTATTTTATGGCCGCTTTGAGATTACTTTTAATTTAGAATAGAAAACATTTATTTCAAGAAAACACTCAAATTAGGAGGGAAAAGAGCACAAAATATTTTGTTTATTTCCTTTCTTTTCCCACATGTCATCCTTTGAAAAATATTGAAGTGATGGTGTATTTCTGCAACTATCTCCATGTTTTGGGGAATACAGTTATTTTGAAGGAGCCTATCTTTGCTTGCTCATTGCATTGTTCTCTTGATTTTTTTGTCACCCTCTCCTTCTTTTTCCCATTCTCTTCTGACTAACTGGAAATTGATTTTTTTCTAAGTAGGATGGTTATTTCTGTGCTCTTTAGCTAAGTATTTAATTTGATACTTGATTTTAAAATAATCCTCCTATTGGTTTGTCTTTACTATGTATTGCTTTAATGATCCTTGGTAGGCTTCCTATGCATTGATTAATACAAATAAATAGAACGTCAGTATTATGGTAAGAAGGAATACACATACATATATTTCCTGTATATTAGTAACCTGACTCTTTTGTTCTCTTTCTCCCTCTAAATGCAATTACATCACAAAATTGATTTTGCTCCTTTCCAATGCAGAACTACAGTGAAACAAAAAGCCCCAACCTCTACAATTAATGGGAATCCTAATTCTTTCTTACAGGTGAGAAACTTTTGGAAGGAAAAATTAAATTTTTTTTGGCCTGCACAGCATGAGTATTATGTATCATTAATCTAATAACTGATCTTGCTACATATAATTCAAACAAAAAATTATTTGTGAAAAACTGGAAAAAAAGTTTGAACCCAATATTTGGAGGGAAACCTGGTGAAATATTTTCTTGTTTCATTTGTGAAGAACTCTGTTTTGCTACTCAGAATAAAATAGACATCTAAAGTAAAGAGCAGCAAGACACAATATCTCACCAACTGAAATGAAAAATCTCATTTATCTGATCACATACTCCTATTATATTTGCATTTTACCAAAGTGCATCAGTTCATCTAATGTAAGACTGGGGGAAGGGAGATAAAAAAAAGTTGATGAAAGAAAAAAATTATTCCCTTAATTCCCTGGCCAGACAAGTTTTTAAGATGCTGTCATATGCTGCGAGAATAACCAGAATGCAAAGCCAGCTCTAGCAGGGGTGGAAGTGGACATCTCCATGATGACTTATTTCCTGAGGACATTACAGAAGCTACTGCCTCATCCAGAATAAATTTTCTGGAAGACTGCATGTCAGATTATAATCATGACCAAAAGGCTTTCTCAGCTGGCTGATAGGTAGTTATCTTTGCAGACCGCTGTATCAGGACACAATACTCCTTTTGCAGGTATTTATATAATTATTGACAATTCAGATGAATTTGTGACTTCTGTGTTGGGGTATTTGTTGAAGTCAGCGTTCCAAAATAACTAGCAATGGCTGTGAATACAAGAAACACCATCCTTTTCTGCTACTTTCACTTAGGGTTCTCTGCTTTTAAGTATCCAGGAGCACTTGATGGTGCTGGCTTGACCTGCCAAGATACTTCTTCCCTTTAATTAAAATATTTGCTTTAACATATAATCTGTCAAATAACTACATTAATCAGAGTGCTAGAGAGAGGTATATAAGGAAGAGAGTAGAAAAATAGAGACAAATATTTACTGGAAAATTCCAGTTAATGTATGTTTGGAATAAGACTTCAGGAATTCACACTAAAATACAACCACTATCTGTAGTACTAAAAAAAGTCAAACAGTAGATCTGGTTGCAAAATGAAGTTTCTATTTCACAGGAATTTTCACATTTCAAAATGCACTTGCCTTTAAAATGCGTGAAATGCTGAAATCTCAAATTATTTCCTGCCATACAAAGCCTGCAACATTTTTTATTCAGTAACTTCAAATAATCCTATTACAAATAATTACTTTGATAAAGCCAAAATGTTTTATTTATGAAAAGCATAATATTATCATGTGAAATGGGTATAACAATGTTCAAGACTCCACTTTGATTTTGATCTACTCAGAATCATCTAGTAGGTCACAAAAGAAATTTTTTAATGAACAGCACCCTCAAAAATACTTAAGAGCCCCTTTTCACTGACACAGTACATGCAGCAGCCGAACAAGGGGAGATGCAATAGCATCCATGCACAACTGCAGTTATGAATTGCATGTTTCAGATACCCCTCCATGGCAATGCTCACAATCCAGCGGAGCTAGCAATATAAATCACAGGGCATAATGTAATGGAAAGGCAACTTGATAGAAAAACACCCTGCAATTTTAGCAAACAGCATGTGCACAGTGTTGGTTTACGGCATAGAGGGTGTTCAGTAAAAACTGATTAGCTTCTACACAAGCTGCAGAAGCCTACTGAGTTTGACATGACATTTCTCCAGAGCCACAAGTGCTGCTTCAGAGGATTTTGGCAACAAGCAATAGCCAATCTTAGCTGTCATATTATACACTGGTATGGACTGGGCCAGTTGATCATCCAGCTAATGAGCGCTTAGACTTGGTTTAGGTAGTGAATCTTGCTAAATGTCCTAGAGGAGGACATGGGAGGATTCTCCCAATGGTTGTTGTATCCAAACTCATATCTGTTTGACAATCCCTATGGTGAACTTTCACATATCTCATTTCTCTCTCCTCCTGAAGTTTTTCTCAAATTCTCATGTTATGCTAACTTATCAGGCACTGCTGAAATTGTCACAACAGCAAAAAAAAAAAAGGGACAGGCCATTATTAAACACAGGAAAGAAACTACATCTCACTACAGTCATTATGATGAGGTTTTAGGGGATGCAGTGAATGACTGTGATGTTCACAGTGTGATATCCTCTACTGGCAGTCAAAAAGAGAAATTGAAAGAATATTTTAGCATTGTTTCAGTGCAAAGATTTTACCTTCCCAAGGGCTTTTAGGCTTCCTCTCCCAGGCTGAACTAGCACGTGATGATGACATTCTAGCTGAAGCCTTTGCATGAAAGGTGACACAGAAAAGAGAGGTCATTCTACTCAGTAGTAGGATTGTGGTATCCTCCCTGAAGCTGTGGATTCAAGTTCTTTTAAGCAACAGAAGGCCTTAATCTCACTTGAGCAACATGAGTAACCACTTCACTGAGATTCACTATCATTCGTTATTCTGCCGGTATTTCTTAGGGAGCCTAACCTGATGCTGCACAGCACTGAGATGCTTCTGGAATGGGGAAAAGATGTAATTTAGTGGTTTTGGGCAACATTGAATGACAGCAGCTGGGAGCATGACAGCTGCAAAGGCCATTTGGGATCAACTGGCTTTTAAACAGAGATACTAAAGAAACAGCTTTTGGATTTAAATGTATAAAATAGTAATAAAACACTTCAGTGTCATTTAAATCCCTTTGTGGACCTCTCTCCTACTCCCTCTATAATTTTTTCTTGTTCACATGTCCTTGTGACTAGATTTAAATATCAGTATTCTCCATTAAAGAGATCACAGTATGCACACTTTTGAGGACACTTGACTGTCTTTTGTCCATAATGTCTGTGCTTCTCACAGTTTAAGTTTTTCAATAGTGAAGCTGAAATACTGACCACCAAAGCAGATTTCTGTTCCTATGTAACCCTGCAAAATCAGGCATTTGCTCTACACTGTCAATACTGTTTTAAACTTCATTCACTAACACTGACTTTGCCATGCTTTTCTGAATAAATTGACCATTGGAAAAAAAAAAAGGAAAATAAGGAAAAATAAAAGGAAAAAAAACTTGCTGAAATTCACAGGTGTGCTCATCCACTTTGAATGCTAGTGATAAAATTTGAAAATACAGTTATTCTTGCTGCAGATGTTTGGAATTGTTAACAAGAGTTTGTCACCAGCTTCAATGCTTGAAGTATTTAACAAAAACAATTGGAAATCTTCATACCTAGATTTGAGTAAAGTCAGTCCCTGACGGCTACAGAATTGTGTGTTTAATCTGAATATGCTTCAGGTCACTGCTCAAAGTTGCCCTTTATAAGAATACCACTTCCAGTTTCCCTTTCTAATAGCATTAGAATTTTTTTCTATTCTCTGAAAACATATGATCTCTCAGGCAGCTCCTGAGTAAATAACATTTTCTATGTCAGCTTCTCTGCCTGGTTTAGTTCTCCAGTGAACTCCACAATTTTTATACAGATTTTGTTAATGGTTATTTGTCTGAAAAGATTATCCTTCCCCCTCAAAAGCTTTCCAGTTCTATTTTGCTTCACTTTGGATTTTAAGAAAGTCATTTATAGAATGATTTGCATTTTGTAGGATTGGTCTTGACACACCTTTCTGATAGATTTTGCCTCAGACATGAGAGTTCTTATGGAAATGACACTTGGCTTTATGCACTTTCCATTTCTTACCCCTGACAGTCTGCTCAACTCATAAGCCGGCACGTTCTCAATCTGTGGCGCCCAACTGAGATTATCATCTTTGTACAACTTGTTAATGCCAGTGACATTTAGAAGTCTCTGCACTGAGCTATGAAATAATTCAGATGCAGAAAGAATCCCAAAAAAGGCATTTGAAAAGAGCGCCGGCAGACAAAAAAAAAAAAAAAATTAAACATCCACTATCATGAACCTTCCCATTTGAGAGGATTTTGCCAAACAGATCTGAAGCTTCCTGAAAAAGAGTAGGGGCATTGACCAGCTCTCTTGGGATGGAGGGGTCTAGTTAAGATGACATAATACTTCCATCATGATGTCAGTTTTAAAGTCCAGACACTTTACTCTTGATCACAGAAACCAAATTTCACCCTCCTTTCCCATACCCTTTAAAAAGTATATGTTCATTATGTGGTTCCTCAGTTTTCTATTTGCTGCTCTTGATGTGATGTGCTGCCTCTTATTCTTTGGCCTTATTCTATCCCAGTGGTTCTCTAAAAGCTGTCTATTTGTTGCAAACTAGTCTTTGCTCTATGAAAAGAAAGGAGGCTTTAACTCTATTCCACTTGGGATTCCTTTCATGACATTCATGTGGTCAAAAGGCAGAAGAGATTTATAGGATATGGAAGACGTTTTCTTGAGAAAAGACAACTTAATTTCAAGTATTTTTAAATTTTTTGTTTGTTTGCTTGTTTTTTTTTCTTCCCATCACCAGTGTGTTTAGTCCTACTGGAGAACCTGCCTTTGTAAATTCAGCTTTTTTCCTTAAGCCTGGACATAAAATCACAATCTGCATTCACTGGGCATTAAATTTAGAGGATGGTATAGCAATGTTTGAAATGGGAGGATGATAATTTAATTCCACAGCTACTTCAAACATGTAAGAGAAAATGTGTATTGACAAGTGTAAAAAATACTTTAAAATTTTGTAGCTGGTTTCTCGTAGAATGTAAGGTACTGCTCTAGGTATTTTACCCCGAACAGTGAGTGTGTGATGACTGCATATGCCCTCCCAACCTAAAGGTATTTCAGATAAAGGTATCTCATCTGAATGTCTCATCTGTTTGGTGTGTAGTTTTAGGGTTATAATCTGCACCATTTTGTGACCATGAAGTATAGACAATATTAAATAAGATCATGCTTGAAAAATTGCCTTTTCCATTCTTGCAACATACCCGACATGAATGTTAGGCACATTACAAAGAATTTCTCTTTTTTGAAGACTGACAGACCACTATTTTTCCTGAAACAGCATTATGTCAATTGATACTGTCTAATATCAGAAACCCCCAAATAAACCTTGAAATTTCTTGAGCTATATCTGCATTAGGCAATCAGATTTATCTGACTGCCACTAATTGCAGCTGTTACTGCTGAGTGAGGCAGTACCATGCAGAACAAATACAAGCTTTGGTTCTGAAAACAATATACCCATATTACAGCACTATGGCACTTTAAACAAGAAAACTTCCTCCTCTGCAGGACTAATTAGTTCAGTTCAGGATTGCATTCCTGTGATCACAGTGTTTCATGTCATAGGGCTATCAAGTATTATGTGTTGGTCTCTATACTGTAAACATAAGCAGTCAATAACAAGGCTATTATTTATTAAAAAGGTACAGAGTACTAAATTCAAAATTTCCTGTCAGGTTCAGCTCTATTTTTGGATTTTCAATTGTTGGAAGTATTTTTCACTTGAGTTTTTACTGCTTAGACTGTTTCAGTGGGATGTTGGAATTTGTCGTGGCCTAAGCTCCCTGCTGTAGTTAAGTCCTGTTCTTCTTTCTGCTCCTACCTGGGTAATGCTGCTGCTCATCTTACACCACTGTAAATGCTCAGTGGGCCCTCAGTGATCCAACCAATCTCATCAGTCCTTTGAAAGCTATTCTGTCATAACACAGCAATGACAGCAACAAGTATTTAGCTTCTGGTAGGTCACCAACCTGAGTCAGTCTGATGAGTGCCAGGTTAGAAAGAAGGAGACAGAAGGACCATGTTGCTGGGGAGAAGAAAGACAAAACCAGCAAGGGGTGACTGGGAACTTCTCCCCCTTTTTGGAGGTAGCTGATAAATAAGGCAAATTTCTGGAGAAGCCATGACCCTATCACATAAATTAGGTCAGTCCCAGACTAAAAATATCCATAATTGGGTAAAATCTACATCACAAAGGTCATGGTCCCATACTACCATTCCCCCTCTTTTGTGTTAGGCAGAGGCAAATTTATCTTAGCAAGATCCAACCAACTCTTCTGGAATTCACAACTCCTGAATTATGAATGCATTAAATTAGCCCTTTAGATGACCCATTTAAAAGAAAATGGGCCAAAAAGTCAAACAGATTTTAAATAAATGGACAAAAACTTCCATACTGTATGAGCAACCGAAAAAGAAGTTACTTTGTGGAAAATGCTTTCCACCATAGAATCATGGAATGATTTAGTTTAGAAAACTAAACCTCTAAGATCATCAAGTCCGACCATTAACATGACACTGTCAGGTCCACCACTAAGCTGTGCTCCTAAGCACCACATTTGTGTGTCTTTGGACACTTTCCGGACAGTGATTCCCTTGACTGGTCAGCCATTGCTTGATGTTCTTTTTAGTGAATAATTTTTCCTAATATCCAAACTAAATGTCCCTGATGCAACTTAAGATCCTTCCCTCTTGTCCTATCACTTTTTTTGTGGAAGAAAGGCTGACTGACATGGCATCCCTACCATGGAGAGAAAAGGGAAGGCATGAGATGCACTGAGCATCCAGGTCCAGAGGTGCAACTATGGATAACTTTTCTAACATAAGAAGAATGAGAGGAGGGTATTTTTGAGATAAGGTCTGAAGATTTGGGGAATTTATCAAACCCCTATACATTAAATGGTAGCATTTCTAAAAAGCTTTATTTTTATCCGTGGCTGTGAGAAACTGTAGTATTTAGTGTATATAAATATTTGATGATTAACTTTGGTTAAGAGCTATGCTATCTCTGTTCATATCATAAATCCAAGCTCTGAAGCAATAGCTTGGACAAAACACTAAGGACTCAATTGTGCCTTGAAGGCACGGCAGCACATCAGGGATAATGCAGAGGCACATCACCTCACCAGCAGCTCCAGGAGGGGCTGTGCCTCAGGCATGCACTCTGCCTCCTGCAGC
Organism: Molothrus aeneus; assembly: GCF_037042795.1. Lineage (NCBI taxonomy): Eukaryota > Metazoa > Chordata > Aves > Passeriformes > Icteridae > Molothrus > Molothrus aeneus. Next base: position 68,693,572 of record NC_089647.1, on the reverse strand, counting down.
TCCTGGGGAATGCAGCTAATGCACTCCACTTACATGGGCTGTGGCATGCACTCCAGGAGACTCTCCTGGCCTCAAAAGACCTGGAGCATGAGACCCCTTAGCCTCGTGAACCTGTCTTGCTTTCTGTGGAAGAGGACCATTAGCAAAGGTCCTAGCAGCAGTTTTGAAGGAGCCACCACGATGTCAAAGAGCTGTCTCTCCTCTGTACTTTGCATATTTGAGTGCTGCTTGAGGCAACTCTCTAGAAATCCAGCTGGAAGGCAGTAGAGGTGTCTCAACAGCACGTTTGCATTCTGTTGGGAGAGGGTCACCACTCTGTACCTCATGTGACAGCTGTCCTATCTAGTGTTGATGATGTGCCCTAAGATTGCACTAGTCTGTCCCAGGATGTCAGCTCAGGTGCAGTATGGAAGCTGATGGAAATATTGTCCACCAAGAAGAGTACAAGGACTGCAATGAAATCTGGTCCTCACCAGGAAAGTGGTTAGCAGAGAGGTTCATTTTCTTCTGTTCTGCAGTCCTGAACATATAGTCTCACTCTACATCTCTGAAAATACCTTGCAATATTCATAAACTTGATGTTATACAGAGGAGACGACTTTAAAACTAACTTTTTTAAGGGAACAAATTTTGCATGCAAGGGGACTTTCATCATTTTTGTAATACAATAAGACACTGGCAAATGTAAGAAATAATATGCCTGATAGATAAAATTGGAACTCATTATTTTCTTGCTGTTTAAAATATGCTAAGGATGTTAGACATTCTATTTTTGTCTCTGTTCATAGTGTGCTTCCTCTAAGTCCTTGTTCTGTGAAGCCTTCATATATGTACGAGGTTCATATATGCTGCTGCAAATTTGTGTGTCTGCCAGAGTGATCTGGCTGTGGGTGTGAGACTCCAGTGGATTACAGTGGTTACATTATCCTGACAGGTAATTGCATAGCTCATTCTTAAATCCATTCTCCCCTAGGCTATCTATTCTTCCATTTATTATTCTCGTTTCTAGAAAGTGACTGATGACTGAGTTGAACTTATGGTAACAACCTAAACCCTTTCCTTTTCCACAAAATGCTACAAAGAACAGATTATTTGTTCCCTTTAAGATCATTTCACATTTTTTAAAAATACTGAGAATATCAACATAACCCCCTCTCAGGACTTCTCTAGTCTGAACAACCTGATTATGTCAATCTTCTCCTGCAGTCCCTGTTTTCTCGCACTCTGATCATTGTGCTTTGAGCTCCTTTGAGATGTTGTGCATTTTCACTGAAGCGCACTGACCACCATAGTGCAGCTGAAGAGCCACCAATGCTGAATAAACTGGATTGACTTGGGCTGCTCATACTCCACCTCCACACTCCTCTTTATTATGCAATTCATTATATTACCTGTCCAGGATTTGGTGTGGTAGATAGGGCTGTAGAAAGAGCAACACTTTTAGACAGCAACCCAACTAATACAGGAAGACTCATTGAAAATCTGATGATGGAATAAAAGTTTGGGTGAAAGGGATCACAGGCTCATCATGCTGAGAACAGGAAGGAGGGAGAACAGCAGAGTAGGCATAATGGACTTCAGAAAAGCACTCTTTAACAGCTGAGGAAACTGGTAAGTAGGGTCCCTTGGGAAGATAATATAAAGGATAAAGGAATTCAGAAGACCTGGCAGTTATTGAAAGAGACTGTATTAAAGGCACAAAGTAAAGTATTCTGATGTGAAGGAGAGCTTAGAAGAGACAATGAGGCTGAATCAGGAACTCTTTAAGGAGCCAAGAATGGAAAAAAAAGGAGATGTATTAAAAGAGGAAACAAGGACAGCTGAATAAGGTTGTGCATGGAGAATAATAGCACAAGCATGTAGGGATGAACTCAGAAAGGCTAAAATGCAAAATGACTTACAACTAGCAAGGGAGATGAAAGGCAAGCAGACACGGTTCTAGAAATACATTAGGGAGGGAAGAGATGGGAAAGCAACAAAAAGTATCATACCAGTACTGAAGAGAGATGGAAGGGAGGTAAATAACAGAAGGCACAGAGAAAGGACACTACAGTCTTTTTTTTCTCCTTCCAAATCAAGAAAACAAAATGAAGACGTGTTAGAATAACATGAAAAAATGCACCCTCAAATTAATGGAATGTTAGCTGTAGAAGCTAACACTTTGGTGATGATGGCTGTAGAGCCATCACTTTTTGGAGTTCATGGATGCTTAATGAAGACTGGAAGAAGGGCACTTTGGCTAAGTCTGTGGCAAGTAGTGGAGCACAGCAGAAGGGACTATGGAGGGGCAGAATTGGTATGAAGACCTTAAATCCACAGCGTGCCTTCCTTCAAAGTGGCTTTCATTTGGTCCCATGCAGCATGTTTACTGGGCTTTTGATGGGTGTTTTCCAGTTTAGCTTAATCCAGGAGGACCTCATGAACCTGCACATGAACTAAAGCATGAGGGCTATTGGGAGATTTATTTCAGAGGCATGTATTTGATTTGAATTGAAATGGTAATGTTGGTGTAGCCATTTAGGACTACATTGGGGGAAAATGAGGGAACTAGAAATAAATGTGCCTGTCTTCAACTGCAAGTCATTCTAACCTCATTTTTAATTGACAAAGAGAGAAAAAAATAGTGTTTGATGTAATGAAAGGTTGTAAGTATGTGACATAATCTAACTTTGGATCAATCCGAACAGTCTCATGTAGGACTTTCATGAGCAAATCAGAAAAATAGCTGAATAAAATCACTGTTGCATAAAACACTGTTACACATCTTGAACAGACACATAGAATGGGTACTCAACATATGGTCAGTCACTATTATTTAATAAATTATTTCCTTGTTCTTTTTATTACAACAACATCATCTTCAAACACCATGGAAGGAAATCCACTTTGTTTATTGTAGGCACACTTTTATGGGGACAAGGGATTTGGCTCAGCGTATTGCAAAAAAGTGAATTTTAATGTGAGAGCTTGTGAAAGTAATGCTGACAAAGCAGGCAATATGGTATTTACCCTTATATGTCATACACTATCAAATGGATAGGACAGAAGAAGTATTCAGAAAGGGAGTCATGACCAAAGCAATGGGAAAAAAATATGCCCATGTACTGAAGAAAAGCAGGGAAACAGGCAACATATGTCAAAGTTACATATCCTACAAGATCTTAAGAATGGACTTTACATGTAAAACTGTTAAAGTCATCCTCTAACAAAGCTTCAGCCCATGCCTTCTGTAATCTCTTGTTCAAAGAAACACAAGCACAAGTATTTGAGTGATTCTGTGATCCTGTGAACCAGCATCATGCTTGTGCATGTATTCCTTTTATAGGCATCTTTATACACCATTTTAAACAACTGTACAAAAATAAACAAAAAATTCTATTCAAGTGCCTTATTATTTTTTAAAACCAGTGTGTAGGATCAAGTAATGAGACATATTTGATCTGATTATCAAGTATATTAGTAAAATGGTTGTAAGGCTTTATTAATAAATGTAATTTAAAAATTATTTCAGATGAGTATAAATGTCTGTGAAAATACTGTTTTCACTGAGTATCTTTTGGTGTTAATAAAAGAGAAGATTAACATAAGAAAAATTTGATAGTTCTCTGAGTAGTAGCAGAAGTTTGGTAATTTACCAACTTTTCAGTAAATTATATAAATTGGAAGTCTAGTGCTTCTTACCCTAATGTACTTCTATATATTTTATTTAAGGTTTTACCAAGAAATAAGCCTCACATGAGAGAAAAAAAATCCAGCTCTCCAAATTCAAAGTAGTAGTATCATTTACTAGATGAAATATATCAATCCTGAAAGTCAGCTTCCACCAATGTGCTCATTGCAAAATTATTGGTGGTAATATACTTAATTAGTGAATTTTACATAAGATTTATTTTATTCACAGAAGCTTGGTTTGATAAAATTCTTCACTGCAATTCGTTTAATAGGTAGCCTATAGAAACTACATTAATATTACATCCATGAGCAAAGAGATTACCCCACAGTTAATGACTCCCTTGGGTTGCCCTTTTCTGACAAAGGCACAGAGCCAAAAAATTCCATTTTTTTCCCTTCTCTCTGAAATAAATGTTGCTATGTGAAAAACCAAGTGTTGGTACTTTTTATAATATCTGGGTTGTGAAAAAATGAGAGGTGACAATATAAACTAAGTCTTTAACAAACATTGCTCTGCTTTGTATTGACAAAAATCTGTTTAGTGTAAAAAAAAAAAAAAAGAGGCTCCAAAGGCTGTCGATATGTCTGCCAAATGACTCATAAAACATCTAGATGTGATTGGGGTCAGAAGAAGAAGAATTTTGCATCTTAAAGGATTCTGCAAGGAAAATTTTTAAATCAAACAGTAGTGTCTCTTGGTGTATTCCTTGTGGGCATGAAAGCAGTGACAGCTGCACACCAGTGCTCCAATGGTTTCCACAATTTGTGGTTCAGAAGATCTTTGTTTGCTTTACTTCTGCCTTTGCTTCACAAGGGCTGAGCTGTCACACAGGCATGACAGCATGACTCTCTTACCACTATTCTAACACCTTCGTGGGGTAGGAGGAGGTGGCAATTTAGGATCTGCTGCAGATCTAAACCAGCAGCTGAACATGAATCCTGTAGAGAGAAAAGGGAGGAGCAGCTTGAAAAGAGTGCACTTGGTGGTCTTCCAGAAAGGCTTGAAGTATTCTCTCACCCAGCCACATTATTCCAGGCAGGGAGATAAATATTGTTGAGTGCAATAAAAGATTTCAGTAGAGAAGAAGAAATGAGAACTATACAGGTCTTGGGCATGTGCCTACTTCTATGGATGATAAAACAAAAACACACAGAGATGATGCCATAACAGGAGACCAATAGATGGTTTTTGCTATCAGAAGACAAGTCATGCCATTTTAAGATATCTAGATATATGAGATTAATTCCTTTCTGCAAGTACTTGCTGTCCTTCACTCACTGTGGAGACAGGTTAAGCAAAATGTCTAACTTTTAATAAGAAAAATCATGGCCTTAGAGTCTGAGAGCATGTATTTTGTCCTGACAAGAAATATATATTGAAAATATTTAATGTTCAACCTGTTTGAATTTATTTCCTTTGCTTTCCAGTTCCCAGGTCTGCCCAAGGCAAGTTTTTCTTCTCATTGACTTGGTTTATCCTTACCAACCCAAGAAGGCCCAGGCTCAGACTTGAGGAGTGATTCTGAGTATCCCTGTCAGCCATGGCTGTGGACTCAGACTCTGCTGACCTGTTCTTCTCTGGGTCTGGTTTGGGGCTGTGAGCAGGAGCTTCTCCCTTGAAATTCTCATGGCAGCCTGGATGGAAGTCTGAATACAAACTGTGATATGCCAAAGCAGGCACTAAAACCAGGGTCTGTTCTGGTTTTAGTTACTTTTATACACTACATTTTCTGAACCACATTATCTTCCCTCTCGCTGGAAAGGATGATAAAAGGCACTTAGCTCTTTTTCCTACAGAAAAGATTAGCAGTATCTTTTTTTACTTCCTTCTGTTTCACATTTTAGCTCATAGAATAATACTAAAAAATTCCTGTTGCTTTATAATAGACTCCTAATAAGTGGCTTTTGCAACTGATTAAGTACCTCAGCTTCCTTCCTCAGTTAATCAATTGCAGCATACGGTTATTTCTCCATGTACTGCTGCAATGGGGTGGATCTTTTACCATATAAAAGCTCCATCCCAACTGTGTCTGCTGCTCTGGTTCTAGACATCAGCTTCTTTTATGTTTGTGTCTTCCATGACTGTGGAACAAGAATCATAACGTGTTTTGTGGTCATGGGAATAAGGAAAACGGGAGTAAAATGCATAGTGACCTACTTTTAAGAAAATAATTGGAGCATATCACATATGTTTGTAACATAGGAAGCATATTAATATTTATGAGGAAGTACCTTTACTTTTGAGATAAATTTTAAAAAATATTTTTATTTTTATCATGGCCCATGTCTCTGATTTAAAAATAAATTATGTCAATTCTAATTATCTGTTTCTAGTTTAAAAATTTCCATCAGATTAGCTGTAATATATTTAATGGAGAGTTAAGAGTCTCATCTAATTTATTCCAAAATATTGTGATGAAAAGCAAAAAATTAAACCTGGAAGTATCAAAAAATTTATTTTCCATAATTTTTGATTTTAATGTCTTCAAAACCTTTAAAATATTGATGATTTAAGTTCCATAGTCAAAATATTTCCTTTGTAAAGAAACATGAATCAGAATACAATTTTTAAGCTCAGCCATGTTTATATGCATAAGTGATTATTGCATAAGGAGATTAATAATAAATCACAGAGAGATTTATAAATAAGTTATCCATGGGAAACTGAGCTAGTGCTGCCAATTTACTCCTTTACTTTGTACACATTGGATTGTCATTAAACTATTTAGTTATAAGCTATTTGGCATTTAATTCCATATATTGCCATTTTATGAATTTGGGTAATAGACATGGTGAGCTGCTCAGCCACTGCTCACTGGCCTGCATGGCAATAGCTGTGCTTAGGAGACTCTCTGGGTATATTCCCCTCAGTAGAGATATATATACACACACAATTATGTATGTATGTATGTATGTATGTATGCATGGATCCATCCATCCATCTATCTATCTATCTATCTATCTATCTATCTATCTATCTATCTATCTATCTATCTATCTATCTATCCTTCTATCCTTCTATCCTTCTATCTTTCTATCCTTCTATGTGTGTACACAGCTGCATGCTTATTTTAAATCTGACTCTTGCCCTGACTTGGGCTGAAGTTGCAACAGCCCTCAAGTCCATAGCTGCACTGATTAAGACCACTATTTGTCAGCTACTACTGGCAACTTCATTAGATTTCTACACTGAAAAAAATACATTTTTTCTACTATAAATTGAATGTGATGTGGCCTGATTATGTGGATGGATGTGGTGGGAATTACTAAAGTGGTCATACGTGATCTCTAGCGAAAGGGGTTATCCATCAGCATCACGTCAAAACCAACATAATATTTCTGTCTGGTTTTTTGAGTGTTTTTTGGCAAAGTGTTCATTCTGCTCATTTCTTTGAAGGTGCTTGTTATTAGGAAAGCTTAAAAACACAAAAAAAAATTAAAATTAAAATTAAGATATTAAGTATTATGCAAATCATACCACTCAGATGTTTTATGATCCTATCACTTTGAAAAAGAGGGAGAGAGGCTCATTTGAATCTAATCTTACATAGTCCATCTGTTGCAGCATATGACAAGAAGTCAAGCATCTGAACTTTTAGGAGCTGTTATAGATCCTTGACATGGATCTGGCTCTCATCATGCAGCCAGTGTTGATACTTCCACTGATTGCACTGATTGACTGTTGTGTCATATTATCCTTGGCCTTTCCGACTCCCCCACTTCGGGGGATATCAACACTAGTAATCGTCAGGCAGGGCTCAATTGATTATTTTCAGAATTTTCTCTGGCTATTGACCATAATGGAAAAAAATTGTGCCTCTGAATTATTCAAAATGAAAACATACACAGAAGAAATCAATAAGGCACATCTGATATTAAAGACAAATTAATGCAGGCAGTATAATGTGTCTTGGGGCACCTGCTACAGACAAAGAAGAAAGCGTTTTAGAGGTAAAGAAGACTCTTCTCCTCTTCTCCTTTCATTCTTTACAAGTAATATATTTTAGCTGTCAAAATTAACATCTTAATGAATTAGGACATTAAGAGTATCTTTTCAACTTGTCCTTTTCAAGTGTTAGAATTTAACTTCAGACTTTAGCACAATAATTCCTTCTTTGTATCCCCACAGTCTTTTTAACTTAAATATAACATGCCATGCTGGAGGGATGAAATTCTAGAAAAATGTTCAGGTCAGAAAAATCACATTAACAAATATCTAGAGTTAGGCACTAAGCCTCTGCAGACTTTGAAAGTGCTGGAGATTAAACTAGTGAAGAAAAATGTGCCTTTCTGTGAAATATCTGACATGTTAGCATTAGGAAAATGTCTCTTATATGAATCAGAGATGGGATTTTAAAAATCTCCTAAAGAGGGATTGCTTCACTTTTGGGTGGCAGTATTACCGGAGAATCCTGTAAATTTTACTCTGAGTTTCTTATTCAAGACAAACTACATGTAGAATTATGATGTAGTGGATGTCATGTAGCATCTCTGGTTTTCCTTTCGAGTCAGGATTTGGAATCATTGGAATATTCTCTGATTGCAATTCTGCTATGAATCTGGTAAATTTCTCAGCAAGGGCCATGTCTGTGGTTTGAAGCAATCAAGAGAAAACAACACAGCACTTCTGTGACAATGGGCAGCAGTAATAGCCTGAACATTTCTAGAACTTATTTGGAAATCTTTACTAGAATTTGATTCCTTGCTTCATGGGATGATATTTTTTTCAGTATTATGCCACTGTCTTCTTTATAGCAAATTTCTATTTGCATTGAATTGAAATATCAAAAAAATATACAAAGGAAATGTCAGTAATGTAATCATGTCTTCGAAGGAAATGAAACTCTTTCCTAAAAGTCTGAAAGAGGGGCAATTGCTAATACAATAATTAATGCTCACAGGAAAGACAGGCATACTAAGGATGATGCAACAACCCCCAGGAATAACAGCATTAATGGCTGAGCAGTCTTTTAAAAAACTCACACAACTGGAATTTGTTTCCACTCATCATTGAAATTCGTACAGGCAGTTCAATCCTATAAAACTAAATGGGTTTTCATTGAGGCTTTTGGGGGATGGAGTAAAGAATGTAAGGACACAAAACTACTGTGTAAAAGGAGAAACCTGAATGATTTCTGCTATTAGTTTGTCTTTTACTGGAAAATGTGAATAGGCTTAAGCTGTTAATACCAGTACATTTTTACTGCAAGAGGTAGGATTTCCAAAAATATAAATTATTGAGAGACGCAGATAAAATATTTAAAACTACTTAAAGTGTTAGGTGCCCAGGTTCTCTTGATCTCAATGGAAAATAGGTACATAAGCTGCTTAGCAGTTTAGAAAAATTATTCTGGTATCCCATCCTCCCATGTAAACACCTAAATACAACTTAAATTCTGGATAAAGATGCACAATGTGCTGTGGAGGGACTATACAATATGTCTGGTATTCTTCTTGTGTAATTTTACACACTAGTCAGAAATTTAGGAATGTTTTTAAAACAAGTCTTTAGTGCTTTCAGAAATATTATAAGATATGCAGAAAACTCCACAGGATTACCAGATATTATACAGGACCCCCCCTATAAAACTTATTCCCTCCTGGAACTACGAGTTGAGAGTAGAAGGAAGAATCTGTTTTGCTTCAAATGGGAGCAGATGTGTATATTCAGCATGGGAGTCTTAATTTAAATTGTATATCTCTGCCCACATTTTCCAGATCAGAGAGTATTTCTGAGGTCCTGAATGTGGTGGTGACCATATGGTGTGGCATTTCCTCCTTGTTGAGGTTTGGCAAGGAAACCTGTGACCACTGGTTGAACGGGAGCCATGGAGAGCTACTACAGGTAAGTCTGAGCATGGCCCAGGGCACTTGACTAAATCTCTTTCCTGGCATGTCTCAAAACTGTCAACTGAGATTGATAAAAAGTGAGAAATGTGAGATTAAACATGGCTTGGGAAGGTGTACTGGGTTTCGCACTTACATTACAAAGGCTGAGTTTTGCACTAACCCAGTGCTTACTGAAAGCACAAACTGTAATAGTGGCTGATGTTGAACCATGGCTAAAAAAAGAGTTCAGAAGAGTTCTGCTTGTTCAGAAAATGGAATTGTACATTGATAATGGGTGGTTGCCAGTTCAATCTTCATGTTGCTTGAAGCTACCTTTTTTGTTTATTACTTTGTCAAAATGTAATCATGTATCATGGCATGGCATCTCTGTGACAACCTCCTTAACATCTGTGCTACTATAGTTAACATACACACAAAAAAAAATGTCAGTTTTCACCTTTGCCCAACACTTTGGATGCTGTTTTTCAATTTGGATTAAACCTTTTGCTTCTTAAATGTAGGAAAAATGTATCACATCCCCCTGGCTTCCCTCAGTGATAGGGAATTACTAAAGTTTTTGTTGCTATAAATTCTGATTGTAGAACCAAGTAAAATATGATCATCTTTATAGAGTCTGTGAAACTAATGATAACACCTTAATACAGTTTCAAAAATTACATTTTTTTCTGTGTTCAGTTCTGCTGGTGATCTTATGTTGCTTAAGTAGATCCAGATGAAGGATGAAGTAGATCCATCCAGTAAGGATGAATCTTTGTAAAGAGATAACACTCTGGATATTGTCCCTATGACTACTGAGGCACTATTATCCTTGGGAACACCAGACTTAAGATTTAGATTATTGGACTGGTATGAAGGCTTTCTGCATCACAAATCCAGTGCATGTACATGTGTAAAATATATCTTCATTCTCTGTATCAAAAATTGCTGTTCGATAGTTCACACAAAAAGGGTTTTTTCTCACTACATCTTCTTAGGAAGTGTGTTCCTCTGTGAAAAAATAAGACATGATTAAAGCTACAGCAAAATTTACAAGGAGTTGCAAGCATTGGGAAAAGGGAATAAATGTGAAAGAATGTAGGAGAGCAATAGTGTATGTAAGCATGGTCCTGAGTAAAAGGGCTAAGGGACTGGATGCTTGGCTACTTGCAATTCCAGTTTGTCCTGTTGTTAAACTCTGAGGTGTTGAAGAGGTGCTCTTTAATCTGTGGTGGAAGGATGTGAAAACAAAGTGAGAAAAGGTCAAAGCAGAAGGAGGAAATGGCAGGAGTGATCTCAATAGTTTTAAAATACTTTCTATGCTCTCAAATAACTGAATGTCATCTTGCTTTCATTCAGGCATCTCTGTCAGAGTGACCACTTAGACCTTGTTGAAACAAACCCCCAAGGTCAGTTTAGATCTAGTTGGCTTCATCTGGCAATATGGATAAGGCTAAAGGAAGGTTTGGTTCCCTCTGTCCTACGACACTAGTGCAACTGACTTTGAATCCGCAGGCACCTCAAGCCCTATCCAAAGTATGCAACAGATAGTTCCATGTCATGTTATGAAAAAATTAAATTGATTATGGATTTAAAGCCCATAGAAAAGGCCTGGAATTCTCATATCCTGTTTCCCAAATGAGGATTACCTTCTACACTATAAAAGAGTCAACATTTCTCCTGTTTTCTTAGGATAAAAACTCTAAGAACCTATATTCAGAGCTGGCTTCAGGATTATGAATGCCAAACAGATGTGTAAATCCCTTCTAGTTTGAACCTTAAGTGTGTACTTAAGGTAAAAGATAAGGTTACCTCCTGCTCCATGGCATTTTTCATTTAGTGACCTGATTTGTGGCCTGTTGTACATATGCAGGTTTTCAGGCACATCTTTCTTCCTGTGGACTGCATAAGCAGCAAGATTGCTAAAAGTTATAGCTGCAATCCTAATCTTACACTTTGTGATTTCACCTTCCCTAAAGTTTGCTATTAAACTATTTGGAATATAGTGTATGGCTCATAAATTTTAAACTGCAAAAATAGGTTAGATGATAGACTTATTTTCAGTTTTCATTGCATGTATAAGTTATAGGAAACAAATTGTAAACCCTGTGGAGAGATGTCAGATGATGAACAGCATTCACCCTGTACACTTCTGAAAGCTGAGCGTGGAAGCTCATGGAAATGCATCCTTGCTTTTCTCCTGAGCAGTCCCTCTTCACAACTGTCAGAGGCAAAGCAGGATGATGTTTTTTCTGAAGTAAAGCAGACATTGTAAATGTTCCTCATAGACTTGCAGAACTGTAAAACCACGAAGTGTCAAAAAAAAACTGGTATAAAAGAAACTGGTATACCTCTGGGATATTGTTGTTGTAAGAAGTAGAGTTGTAATCTTTTCAGTCTAAGTTCTTACACTGACACTCTCCACCACCTGTTTCACAGAAGTATCTACACAGGCCTTTGATACCAGTTAATAGACTTGTCTTGTTGTGTTTCACCAATTTAAAATCTCAGTAAAGTCTCTTAGCAGTGAATTCTCAGGAACTCATAAAAAAATGGTTTTTATGGAACAGGAGGGATAGAACATTTTAAAGAAATTTATTCAAAATTGTTTCAGAACTGTTTGAATTGCTTTGGAAAGATGTTGGACTATTGTTACATAGAAAATCTCTATGTAACAATAGTGATATGTTGGAAGTGATATTGGACGGCTGCTTTAACTTTAATGGTACTACAGGCAACATCTATTTATAAAGCAGGAGCAATGGCCTACATCAAGGACAAAAACTGCATTTTTCATACCTATAAGTAAGGTTCTTGGAGAGCAAAGATGAACTCAAGACCTGCATGGTATTTCCATGAAGCCTTTCTCTACAGTGGAGAGCCCTTTACCAATAGGACCACCAAGTTAATTAGAGGACTGGAAGAAATTTGGTTTTTTCAGCCTGGAAAAGGTTCCAGGGAGACCTAATTGTGGCCTTCCAGTACCTGAAGGGAACTAACAGGAAAGATGGAGAGGAACTTTTTTATAAGAGCATGTAATGACAGGACAAAAGGAAATGGATTCAAACTAAAAGCAGGTAAGTTTACATTGGATATTTGAAAGAAATGCTTTATTGTGAGGGTGGTGAGGCACAGGAATGGGTTGCTCAGAGAACCTGTAGGTGTCTTGTCCCTAGAAATGTTCAAGGCCAGGCTGGATGGGGCTCTGGGCAACTTGGTCTAGTGGAACGTGTCCCTGTACAGTGTGGTAGAGTTGGAACTAGATGATCTTTCAGGTTCTTCCAACCCAGGCCATTCTGTGACTCTATGATCACCCTGGTATCCTGCTTCTAGGAAGGAGGTTGTGAGATTTACAAAGCTTTATGTTTTCACAAGAAAAACAATGTATTACAATAACAGGTGCCATTAGAATAAATCACATTGAAGATATTTTCATCCATGACTTACAACCGGGTTTTAGGGCAGTTAGAAGCTAATAATACCATTTTATCAGGTGATACAATGATGGTGCTTGCAGAAAACTTAAGAAAGCAATTTGTTAATTAAATATGAACATTACTATCTTCAGAAAAGAAACAATATTTTTGTAATATTTTGTTTTTATTTACTGTTTGCTAGCTCAGGAAAATCCTATTTAGTAATCTATAATTGTTAAACAGTTGTTGTCAAACACAATAATTGAGGAAAAAATGAGCTAAACTGAATAAACCAATGATACTTCTTTCTTTAAAAGACAGTGTAAACAGCCCAGAGGTGAAGGAAACCTCCTACCCCCAAGAATTCCCAGTTATATTGGTAACATTTTAAAAGCAGATGAGAAGTAAAATTGATCTTGGAAAGAAACCAAAGGATGACATCATTAGTTTAGTGATTCCAATTCACAGTCTAATGTGGAAACGGTAAGAAGAAAGCACAAAACCAGAAGTGGTTGCAATAAAGATAAGTAACAAGAAATTTCCTGAATTTGAAATGTTTAATTTCATATGCCATTAACTTTGATTATGGCATTTTTAGTCAAACCAGAGAAAATGAAGGCATATGGCTGCATCTTATTCTTTTCCATTCCAATGTTCACATACCTCTGTATACTAAAATTCATAATTTCTAGGTTCCACAGTTCCTTTAAAAAAGTTGAGCTAGACAATATATCTACTAATTCAAAACTCATCAGTTCACTAAAATAAATAGTTTTAAATGAACACTGTGCTTATGTGGCTTTTCATGACATCCTTCAAAGCCACATATAAAAGTTTATATTATGAACTAGCTACTCTCTGTCCTGTGATTAAAGGGCACATGATGACCTCATGAACCACCCTTTAGACTTCCAGTGCTTCTGGCTTTAATATTCTGTGCTAGATTCATAGGGCTCTTCTACAGATGCTAAGCGTTCAATCCTGAAGGCTCCACTTCATCATCAGGTAATTAGTATTTTCATTAACTTGCTTATTGTCAAGGAAAATGAGCCTTGATCATCTAATTTTTCCTCAATGAGTTGAATATTGTAATATATCTATAATTAATGTGTTTTATGCCACAAACGTGTAATGGAGTGGAAATCTGAGCCTGCTCCCAGCAGTCACTGTCAGTAAATGTTTGATGAATAAACAGAGACTTTCTAATGGGAAATGGTGGCGACTTTTATAAGCAGACACAATAAAGACTTTATTAACATACTTAAGAAGCATTCTGGGAAATAGAATTGAATGCATTATTACTGTAGACTCCTTTTGTGAAAAGTAAATTTTACTGTCCCCATAACAAATGTTTGCTTGTTTGATGTAACTTGTAGTGTCATTCTTTTATGGAGCATCTTTCAGTGTAAATCTGTGATACATTTTAAAGCTACATATTCCCTATGGGTCTATGATCTTAAAAAAAAAAGTCCTCTGAAATTTGTAAAAACTAATCACTTACACACCTGTCTGTGATGGAAAAAGAAAGGAAAAAGAAACAACACTGAGCAGATATATGAAAACTCAAAGTGAAAATCTTTTTAAAATGAAAATTAATTTTCAGATGTTCAGAGAATGAAGGGAAGCTGGGGTGGAATGGAAGACCATTTGCAATGTCACATCTGCTATAAATAAGACTTAATACATCTTTAAAATGTATTAATTAACAGCTTCAGACATAATACCAAATGCTATAATAAAGGCACAGGAGTGTCTCTGAGCTAGTCAGGAACACATTCAGCTTCTTGACTGGCTCCAGAATGGAAACTAAAACTGTACTGGCTCAGTTTCCAGAGGTGTGGTGTACACAGCCTGTGCTGCAGCCAGTGGTGACTGCAGACTGCAAAAACACAGCCTTCAGGAAAATGGAAAGCCTTTTCCCTTTTAAGTTGTGTTTTTTTGTTTTTGGTTTGGTGGTTTGTTTTTTTTTTTTTTTGGTTGCTTTATTTTTTGGTTTGGTTTGGTTTTCGGTTTTTGGTTTTTGGTTTTTGGTTTTTTTTTACAGCTGGCATGATGTTTGTCTTCCCAGAGCACACTGTATTTGGGGATCAACAACTTACCTAAGCAAGAAAGATACTTGAATTGTATCTACTGCTTTTATTCAGCTAAGTGCAAATTCTGTGTCCTGATTTGCAGGGAATTCAGAAGCTTTCTGTGGTATTGATACAATGTGATGGAGAGGGCAGCAATAAAAAGAGTGGAAGAGAAAGCAAGAGAGGATGTAGAGTAGGAAGCAAAGAGAATCTTCTCCAAAAAGAAAATTAGAGAGGACAATTGTGAGAGTAAGCAGAAAGGCCTGTGGTTATTATCTCTCTCTACATCCCTGTCATGGGAGCTTCAAATCCTCCCCACTTTGAGCCAACAGCATCAACCACCAGTTTTCAGGGAATGGCTCTGATACTGAGAGCCCTTGGCTGCATGACCGGTCAGGCACAAGGACAAGCTGGGGAAGGTTTCCATGCTGCCTGTCTTGCCATGAGCAATCCAGAGAGAGCTGGGAAGGTCCAACTCCAGGGCATGCTCTGGGACAGGAACTACAGATATAACCATGGGCAGCTGGCTCTGTTTCACACATCTGAATGGCAACTTGTCCCCTGTATCTCATGGAGAGCACTCAGCATGTGGAGGGTGCGGCGCATCTGTCCTACATTAGATATCCACCATCAGTTTTCTGAATCAAGATGTAATGAGTTATTTCCACTTCTTTCTTTGATATTTAAGGCATAAATTTTAGTTTTATGATCTATTAAAAAATCTAAAATATTATAGCAAAATTGCACATCATTTAGAGAAAAAATGTGATGGGCCACATGTCATTATTAAAGAACTTTATTTCCACAAGGAAACTCAGTGCTTTAGCTTTTCATTCCTGTATGGTAGATTGAACATCAGAATTGCCTTTGGAGCAATTTCTTTTCATTTTCAATTTACTGTATAAACCCAGAAAACTCAGGTTTTGATACAAGTATATCCCAAAATGGATTTATTTTGTAGATGTATCCATAATTCAGAAAGTAATTGCCTGCTTGTGTGTTGTAACAGACCAAATGTAGATGACTATTACATTTACATTTAAAGTATCTGCCAAACTCCCAGAGTGATCAATGAAGAGACAATGTTGCTTACACATTATGATTTATCTCATCTTAATGTAGATCTCAGGGACAAGGCAGATGAACCTCAGTCTAAAAGTATGTACTTCTTGTCACCTATCTGCTAAGCTATGTGACTCACTCAGATATTGAAGTTTACTTAATAGATGCTTAGAATTAGATAAATCTCCCTTTGAAAACAAACTAGTCAAAACATTAAGAATCTGACCATAGAGAGTAATTTAGAATGTCAGAGGATGATGTGAGACTGAATTTGATTTGTTGTTGCTGTTATTATTTTTGTTATTTTTGATGAGATATGCTCTCAATGCACTACAGTACAAGAATTTCATTAGAAATGTTTTGGAGGGCCAAGACTGAGAAGAATTTATGCAGGGAGTTTTAAACATGGCCTACAAATTTTTTCCAGTGGGCAGGTTCTTCATCTCTCCTGCAAAAAGGAATTTAGTCAAATTAAGTTGTAGAACATAATGTTAAGTAAAGTAATTAATGTGGTTGAAAGCTGTGTTCATTCCACCTGAATTTAGACTCCTAGACAGGTGCCCAAATGAGGTGTAGAGTCACCATCGCTTCATATGGGGAAAGAACAACATTTTCATATTCAATCATCTTATGTGGTGTATTTGCCTCAGCTCTTACCAATGCCACTGGAAATGAAAATATCCTGAGTTGTGTTTGATAACCATGACATCTCACAAGTATAATTTGATATAAAGGTCACAAAATAAATCTTACTTCATCCAAAGCCTTCAGGTAAAATTTTTTTTTTGCAGTGGCGGGGGCGATTAGGTCAATATCAACATAGAAACCTTCAATGTATATTTTCTATATCCACTGTCTATTGCAATTATTTAGATGAATGAGATGCTTTACAACAGATGGTAAAATCCAATGCCAAGATCATAAAATCAAATCTCTCATAAATCAATATATAAGATATATTTTAGTGTCCTCTGGTATCATCAACAAGCCCAACTGATTTCCGATTTAAACAGTGGTCTGACTTTCAGAAGTCATGCTGGAGAAATGAAAGGTATGGTCTCCTAATGTGTGAAAACCAGTTAAGCAAGATTTTGTGACATTCTTGTCTTCAAGCCAGTGTCTTGGGTGGAATCTGGATTGCTTTGAAAATGTAGGGAGTTCTGGCAGGGTTTTCCAGTGCAGCCAGGATTATACTTGTTTCTTCCATTTTGGTATGTGGCAGCATACTGAAAGGTCAAGAAATGTCTTAGAATTCTTCCCGTGCTTCCCTTAACTAAGAGATTACCATTTTGTATCTGAAGTGCTAGAAGGCAAGAAAGTATTTTGGCAGGGCAGAGTTTACTATTACCACAACACACAAAGTTCAGATACATTCTTGTTTTTCCCACAAGAACTGCCCAAATTGAAGACAACGCACCATTGAACATCAGCAGCACAAAGTGGGAGCACAGTGCTCTTCTCCATTATGCTGCTATTGATCTCAATATCTACACCTTTTTTTCTAGTTTATACTATCATTGCAAAACTAATATTTGATCCAGTCTTCCAATAAGAGATACACATATTTCTACAGACTTCATTGATCTTACATATATTTCTGGAACTACCAGATATTCGGTAAGATTTATCTTTGGATAAGTTATTTGAATCTTCACAAAAAAAGATTATTGAAAGTGCAAGTTAATGCCTTTTATGAAAAATATTAATTATAAATAGATGAAACAAACATGGCAATGAAAAACCAAAGTAATATGCTGTTTTCTATCTCACTACAAAAGGATAAAGAAGAAAAAGAGTTTGGCAAAAGAATGCATATAAAGGCCAGATATTCATGTCCCGAGGCCATCAGACATCTCCCTAATGGACTAGAGAATGTGTAAAATAATTAATCATGTGGAGAAGGTATTGCCAGGGTTAGAGATGGGGTCTTGAGCTTTTAATGGAAATGCTCTGTGACTGAGCTGGGAAAAAACTTCTGTATTTTGAAAGGAGGGCATCTGTCATACTTAATTCATAATGGTTTAGTAGCATAATAAAATATGAGACATGGTTCAGCACTCCCATTTTGTGGGGTATTAAAACTATATATAATACAGGAATGGTACAAATATGCAGTGAACTGCTCTTCATGGTAGTGTTCACAAATATCAGTAGGAGGAATGCTTAAAAGGTTAAACTCAGACTCTCTGGGGTCAGATTTGTTCCCTCACTAGCAATACATCTACCTCCCTGACTAACCTTTCTGTATATACTTTAGAAAGGACCCATTACCTTTTCTACCTGCCTGTTTCATAGGTTGCTGAGCCAGAACGAAGATGGGTAGTTTTATATTTTTCTTTGTGAGAGGACAAGGATCTACCTACACAAAGATCTACCTTAAAGAAATAATCAAATAAATATTAGACAGTGCTAATATTAACATGCATGTTTTATAGACAAGAATGGCATCACAACTGAAGAATTGCAAAGGGAAGCACTGTGACTACAATCTGTCTGTCCCTCTGGTGGAGACACCTTATGGTATAGTCTTCAGCAGTATGACCTACACCCTCATTTTTTCCCATTTATTATATGGGATAAACTGTGTGAATTATCTCACCATTTCCTTTACATTTTCTTGTTTCCCCATAGGTCAGGAGGTGAATCTAACTCCTTACTTCTTCCATGCTACTTCAATCACAATTCCAACAATTTGGGAGTCCATCATCTATGTTTTATTCAGAGCATGAATTGTGCTGTATGAAGGGATGCTACTCTGTCCTCCAAAATATTGAACTGGGAAGTTTCAAATGGACCTGGGTGTTCAGAGAATGAAAGTATAAACCCCTGAAAATTTGAGATTCCTAGTCAACAAAAAATGATAAGTAGCCAACAGGGTTCAAAAAACCAAGATATACTAAACTGTGCAGGAGATTTGTTAGAGGGACTGTAGGAAACTTTTAAAGGCTCTCATCTGAGTTACTTGGTGCAGGTCACATATACACAGTAAAGGAAAATGAGTTCAAACTGAAATAGTGACACAGAGAGAATGAGTTAGCTACACATGCCTCAGTTGTCTTTGCACTTTCTGAGTATGTTTGGAATCATTAATATAAGGGTTGAAGTGTGTCCCAAGAGGAATTTTTTGGGTTTCCAATAATCAAATAAATATTTCAATAATCAATAAATATTTGATGTTTTCAGTACAACTAATCCAAATTATTGGATTCAATATATCAAATTATACTAAAAAATATAAAGTATGTCAGTATTCATATTTTTGAGGAGTTTTATTGAAGAATTAGTGGTTTAATTCCAGTCATAAAAATTAAATTTTACTTTAGGCAGCTAAAGAGAAAAATAATTAACTGGGAAAACATAAGTATATATATATATGTCTATTAGTCATATAAACACAGAAAGACTTGGATTTGATGGAACATTAAAGGTCATCCAGTTCCCCTCTTCCCTGCCACCAGTTAGACCAAGTGACTCACAACCAACCTGGCCTTGGGTGGGACATCCACAGCTTCTTTGGGCAACCTGTTCCTGTGCCTCACTATTGAGTTTCCTCACCAGGAGAGGAAAAATATTCCCATGTAACCAAATTTAGGATGGCATAGAGTGTCAAGTTGCATCAATTAGACCAAAAGGATAATGAGACTAGTTGACAATGGGACACAAAATTATTGTTAACTTTGCTTTCCAGCCATTTTTCCATCAGCAAACACCTCAGACTCAGAGGCAGTACATTTCTCAGTCCTGCTGACTTCGAATGACCTCTGTATGAAAGAAGGGATGGACTGGCTGCCACAAAGGAGGCATCTGAAAGATCCTATGAGGCTCACACTGGGAGAAAAAAGGAGATGAAAAATATAAAGGATCTGTATCTGACAGGGATTGAACACTGATAGAAAGTCAGAAGGGCTGGACTTCTGCCCGCGCTGGTTAATGGGAGTTTTGACATTCATTTCAGGTGCTGTAGTGTCAGGCTCCTGTGAATTAGCACGGGCTGGAGCAGAGGAGAGAGGCAAATAGGCTGCCCAGAGCAGTAAAACTGTTTGTGCCTAAGGGTATGGCTGAGCTGTGATTTGGTGTGTGCATACATATTCACACTCCCTTTCATCCTGACTGAATGGATGCTGCTTAGGGTGACTAAGGCTGTGACAGCAAGTACTCCAACGTGGGCAGCACAAGCCAACAGATCACCCGGGCTCTTTCTCAAGCAGATGCCATTCCCTGAAGCATGAGTTGCTGCAGCTCTACTCAAACCTAGTTGTATCTCCTCCAACCATCCATCCCTCAAGCACTGCAGGCATGATGTGAGAATTTGGAGGGGCTTTAGATTCAGGTTGTTTCAACATCTCTACCATATGGCTGCAGAGAAGGCAGCTGATTTTAGAGCACGAGGCTGGTGCCACGATGTTCAGTTTGCAATACATTGGTGATGCAAGTAAACAGTGTTGCAACAAAACACCCGGGTAAGAGTGTACCTGCAACTGGGTTTGCTTGAGGTCTTGTCAAAATAAATACATAAAGAACATGGAAACACTGACAGACTCTTAAGTGGAATGAGTTAAGCTGGTATGAGGGGGAAGGAGGCTGGGTGTCTGAACGTCACAGCTGTGGGCCAGTGATAGACAGGCTGAGGCAGTGGAGCCAAGAAGAATGGTCATATGATGGTAGTTGAAGTGTCAAGGGGGTACAATTTATTGAAAAGCAGATCACAAAAGGGAAAATCCTTCTTGCATATTATTAGGGCTATTGATTGATTTATATAGTGCATTTCTTAAGCAAAGCTCTTTACAGAATTACAAACTATTAAAGCTGAGTGAATAACTCACAATGAATAATTTATCCCATGAATTTAACCTTTCTTTCTGCTCATGAAATAGCCACAAAGAGATCACTATTTCCTTAATTATTCAGTGAATTTTCTAATGAACTTTTAAACACTGTGAACTCATCACAAAGAATGTACTTGTAATACAGATAACCAGGGTTGTCTTTTGGTGCTGATTGTTTAGAGACATTAAACTTATGGCTAGAAAGATCATGTGCAGTATCCTGTGAAAATCTGGTGGCTTGCAGTTCATGCCCACTGTGCAGCTCAGTACTTTGCAGCAGCTGCTGAGTGCTCCATGAATAGGCACCGTTTTAGGACAGAAAGCAGGTGGGCTGTGGAAATAGGGAACTGAAACCCTGCTCCCCATCCCTAAGTAGAGAGAGTCTCAACATGGCACAAGACACCTTGCAATGGGTTGTGGGTGCTGACAAGTGTGTGTGTACAGAGCTCCAGGACTTTGAGGAGAGGTGGGAGCCCTCTGGAGTGCCTCCACAGAGATGTGCAGCTCAGGAGCACCTGGAGATGCTCCCTGTACACACCAAGCCAGCTGGTTATGCACCTGAGTGCTGGGTGTTTTTTAAATAGAACCCTGAATTCATTGTGATTCAACACAATATTTTTTCCCTGACAGAACAAGTATGTAAAGCTCTGAATTTCAAAGCTGTGCTACCCTCAAACTCCTCTTCCATGAATATTAAGGTAAGTGGCATGCAAGTCTATTCTTTGATATATTTTTGCCAGGATGCATTAAATCCATAAATATTGGCAGAAGGTAAACACAAAAGAGAGGACTGCAAACTGTGATAAAACAAGTGAAGTAGTTGTGCACTGAGCAGTTGACCTCCAAAACAAATCCCTTGGAATTTTTCTGTTTCATTATATTAAACATCATTCATTCCTGAGGATAAAGGAAACTAATCAGCAAAATAAATAGCAGAAGCACTATCAAATAGTAAGGAAAGAGGAATATTCTTCTGAAAAGAAGTGGGAAGTGAAGTTTAATTTGGAAGTATGAGGAGGATGGACTAACAGCTTTTTCTAACCTATCATCTCTAATACAGGCATCACTGTTGGAGGCTAGCGGCAGATTCTAAAGTTATGTGTAAATGCTCTCCATCCCACACTTTAGCTCATTTCCTTTCAGGTTATGCCACAGGACTTTTTAAAGCTGTTTCACAATTAAAGTTTCATGTGGCACAGATGGAGAAAAATGAACTTGCAGCATAGCTCTGTGTTCTGGCAATGGACAATCCTTTTTTAATTACAGAACAAACTTTGAGATATTTTCTCTACTGCTGTATTCTAAGGCAGTAGCAAACAGGGCTGAGGAGCAATGCATTTTGCAGCTGCTACTGAGTGTCTTAGTACTTCACAGTGTTAATAACCTGAATGGGGAAGCAGATTAATAATTCACCTGTAAAAACACACTGCAGTCTTTTCAATAAATAAATTTAAACAAAAATATTAACAAATACCCATAGTTTTAATTTTTTTAAAGGACATCTTGATTTGGTGTAAGAAAATACAAAATACTGCTTTCAGATCTCTCCTGAGCTTCCAGATGGAGGGCAGACTGTCTGAGCCTCTATTTGTCTCTATTGACTCTTTTTGGATTTGGGAGTATAATTTTACTGAAAGATGTCATTAATTACGCTGAGTCCTGGTTTCTGTCAGCCTGTTTCTTTTGCCACACTCAGGGGAGCTCTTTTGGAGTGATTTCCAAGTGGTTAGATCCATATCTCAAAGCAGCCATGGGGTATTCTTCCAGAGGGAAGAAACCCAGAGTACCTCTTGTATTGTACCCCAGGACTAATACAAGCCCCTTTCCCATGGTGAATATGAAGTGAATTTCAGGTTCTCAGCAAGAATTGTTTTGATCTCTAAATCTATTCCTATTTGTCCACACTAATCTATAAAGTAGATGTAGGTTCAGTTACCTAACCTAATTTCAGTTTGAAGCAGTCTGGATGTCCAAATTGAAAATATGCAGACAGAGATAAAACACTGTTCTGACTTTGTGATGAAGTTTAAACCTCTTCTATCAGATTGTTATTAACTTGTAGGAAAGTAACTATTTGATGCAATTTTTCTAAACCACTAAATGCTAATTATGATAATGTGTCATTCTCATCCTATCAAGCTAAACAATCTCTCTACCTCCATAATATTTAAATAGAGTTAGACCACTCTGGATAGATGATCACTGTGCACTTCAGAAGTTTAACAAATATTATGAGCATAAGTGTGCATCTCAAATGTATATTTATATTGTTGTGCATAGAGTAATGTGTCTTCTGGGTCCTATTGTAAACAAGCTGTCAAGCTTAACTGGGTTAGCCTGTAAAAATATCTTTCCATAAATAAATTGAAAAAACCCCAACCCAACCTAACAGTCAAGAAATCTCTTCTAATGGGCTTGATCAGAAAATAAGGAGAAAAAAATGTAATAACATTATGATGCAATCCTGTGGCTTCTCAAAATGTCAGTATTTGTAACTTTGGGATATAGTCAGCTTTTGGCTACATTTTTGTTCTCTGCTTGCTGATGTAGAAAATTCTATATTCAATTATGTCCAGTCACTCCCAGTTTGTTATTCATCTGTTCTAGTTCACTTATGTCCTGCCAACTTAGATATGACTAAAATTATCCTCAGAGAGATCAGGAGTGCATTTGCCTGCGACACGTTCAGTGCTGCAGCAGCGGAACAGAATGATGACAGTACCAGACAGAGATGGCTTTTACAGACAGCCCAGTACCTGAGGAGGATTAGAAGTAATACACAGCAGCCAGAGATTATTCGTGGTGGAATTATAACAGTGTTAACAGAGATCAAATATAGTTTATTTTGGCTCCTTTTCTAAGCATGAAATCTTTGTTGCTGTGGCTGTTTGTCTCTTCTCTGTCACCCTCTTTGATCTACTTTGTTTTCTCATACAGATACTGTATGTAATTATGACATTTATGCCAACCTTTGAAATAAAATCACTCCTGTTTTGAGGAGGGTTACATAGTAGTACTACCAGACTTCTCAGAAAACCAGACTAAAATGCTCTGACATTCTAACAGATGAAAAAATAATTGATTTTATAAAACTTATTCTAGAACTTGCTAATTAAGCTAATGAACTGCTTCCATTAAGAACTCTAGTTTAGCTATTCGTTCTTTTAAGGAATGAAATTATCTGGATTTTAGTAATTAGGATGATTTTTTTTTCCTTAAAACACAAAATATTTTGTTTTCTGGAAGTTGCTGATGAGGAAGCCAGTGTAAAAGGGACAGTTGTCTTTTCTTGCTTTTCAAAAGGGATTAAAAATTAAGTAAATAATGGCAAAATATTTTTAAAATCCTCTGCAGTAAAGACAGTCTTCAATTATGATGAGCATTTGAAAACTCATTTATTTGTAAGGACACCATTCTGACTTCATAGACCCCTCTGAAGGAAAGATGCATGAATTTGGGTCATTGTAGGAAGGAGCTATAGGGACTCAGCTATTTTGGTAACAAACAATGAACTATAAACAAAAAATAATACACAAGAAAGAGACTGAGGTTTTCACACCTATCTGTGTATTCTTGACAAACTTGAATGCTAAAAACTGATGCTGCTACTGCTTTATTTATAAGAACGAAGTTACTTAATGAAGTAAAATCACACTTCTTCCAAGTTCATACTATTATGGCTTAAAAGTTCTGTACAGAATGATAAGAGTCTTCAGGAAAAACATTCTTTTCCCTCTGGCACTGGCTAGGATTCAAATTCAACCTCCACAAGTTATACTGAAAGGAGCTATACTTTGGACTGATGTTATTGACATCTTCTGGAAGATTTCTGCAGAAATCAGCAGAGCAATTTTTACCAAAGTGGTGCTGTCATGTATTGCTGTATAGTATTGCATTTTAGAATTAATTCAAAATCATTTTGTGCCACTTTTGCTGTCCAATCTTATCCCTGTCTCCCCAAAAAGTTGTCAACAATTAATAAAATTTTCCCTATTATTCTCTATTCTATAAGTGAACAGGTGTTTGGCAAAAAATATCTTTGCTATCAGAACTTAGCTAAATGCAGATATCAAGCTCCTATTCCCTTCATTAGTAAAATGTTTTTTTTTTTCTGCCACTTCAACATATCAGTTATGCCCTGATGTACTTATGTAATTTGACCTCTTTTACTTGGTAGCTGGAAGAGGAATTCATCTGCAGTGTCAAGACTCGTGAAACATTGGGATAATGTCTCCACTTTGGTTGCTGGTCTTTAGATGTTTCCAAAACACAAATGGAAAAAATACCTTTTTCTGCAGACCACTCACCCTGTGGCCCCATCTTGTGCTACCCCCCTCTAGTCATGCAGTTCTTTCTCTCTTCCCTGCTTTTAAGTTCTGGCTGAACTTAGAGAGGTTAACTTGAGAGTGAAGTCGTAACTTAAAGAAGTTAAGACTTTACTCACTGTCACTTTTATCATGGATGTGTCTCTATCCAGATGACCTAACAGAGTCAGGCTGGGGAACTCTACTGTCTTCTCTCTTTCTTTCTAATTTCTAATTGATTTCTGGGTGCATATTTTGAAGGGTAAAACTGCAAGCATATTTTGAGTGTTACCACTTTTGACGCAAGTACCTTTTATTTCTCCATCTCACATACATGCCCCTGCCAACAATATATTGATGATGCATGTGAGTACAAAAAGGGATTACTACTAGGACAAAAACCTCCCTTGATTGTTTCTCTTTTCCTGTTGAAATTTGCAGTCTTTACCTGACATGCTCATAATATATTTCATCAGCATTGATGAAATTTCACTATTTCCTTTTGCTGTCTCTGCATCTTCTTTCCGTGTCCTGTGTTTACATCTGATAAAGCACATACTGCTCCACATGGAATCTACTGCTTTTGCTGCAGAACACTAGGGACCTGACCTTAAAATTAAGCCTGGAAACTGTGGAACAAAACTAAAACTGGTTAGAGAAGGAGGGTTCCAGACTATTACGGAGCAATTCATATTGAATAGCACTGGAGCCATGCTGACATATTAACAATAAAAAGGAATCATCTGTGGAGGCAAAGATGGTAAGTCACAGAGGGCATATATAAGTGCAGCCTCACAGCTATAAAAGCCAGACTGACATTTATCACTCTGTGAATATTGGAGCTGTCATGTTGGTCCTCAGATGATTGTGTTACTACCTTCAAGACATTTTTTTAGATATGAAGCAAAGATTAGAGAGGGAATGAGAGAGAAAGAGAGAGAGAGACGTTTGCTAATAAGTAGTGGGTGAAAGCCACGAAAAGGAATTAGCATTTATATTATTTATTGTCCCTTTTTCATCAGCCATATCCCCCTCCTTACCAATTTTTTTCCTCCCTTGAATTTTTCTAACCTTGCACTGAAGATCTTTGTACATTAAACCTAGTTCAGCTTCAGAACGGATTAAAATCAGTTTGACTAAATGCCATGTTCGGTGAACGACAAATTGTACAGCTTCACGTGTTATTATTTGTGCTAAAAGATATTATGTAAATATATTGGCTTATATAAGCTTAAGTAGGATGGCACAGGAAGGCAAAGATAGGGCAGACATACAGATCTATTGAAATGATACTGTGTGAGCATCTCCTCTAACAGAAAATTGTGCATTCTCACTCAGAGGGCAGAAAAGAACCATATGTCTATTTTAGTGGTCATGTCCTGAAATGATGCACTTATTCCTTTTATAATATTTTGAAATAAATACATATGGGACCGGTCAGATGTCAACAGTAGCACTGAAAGGAGTATGAATTAGTCACACTGGCACACAGGGCCCTGGAACAATGAACACTGCTCTGGAAGACCCTTGAATGCAAGCCTATTTGCCTCTTAATCCAAATGAATAATTAATGATAATTATCATGCTGCAGTTATTATCTGTGATAATAATATATCCGTAAGGTGAATAAATTCAATCTGCTACTATGCAGAAATGGCAACTCATAATATTCTTAAGAAATACAGATATAATTATCAGTATTAACGGTCAAGAAAAAAAATTGAGAGTTTTATATAAAGAATTATAACAAAAGTCTAAAGTTTATGAGAATGAATTAGATTGCATTATGTTTATTCTTTAGCTGTCATTTCTGTGGTACCAGTTGGCAATCTGTTAGCATTTTTTTTTCTAAGACCCATTTATTAACGGCTGAAATGTGCATTTTTTCATTGCAATCCATCAATAACTTTCTATCAGTCCACTGATAAAGAGGATCTCAGGCTGAGGATCTCAAAAGCATCCATATGCAAATTGGTCCATTTGTGTAGGTAACTATGCTGGCAATTTTCCTCAGCTAAGAAACCTTAAAGTATTAAAGGAAAAATTGACAAAACCAAATAAAACATTAAAAGGTCAAATACACGTTTGAAGCTTGTACAAACCCAGCCACAACATTTATTTTTGAAAGCACCATAGGTGAGCTGTCAGCTAGGCAGAGTAGTAGGCAATCATATTTAATCTGATCTCCCTCATTGGGCTTGTTGTGACAAAGGAAAATGGAAGGGGGATGGGTGCACAGGAGCAAGAGGTAACAACTCCCCTCCCCTTCTTTTTGAAATTGTTTTTACATCGTTTTATTTTGGTTATTGAAATTTTCAGTCATCTAATTTAAAGACTTTAATGTCTACTTAAGTTGAACTAAATTAATGATTGAGAAAAAGCTTTGAAATTCAAAGTTCATGCAGACCTTTAACTCACACCAGGAAGGCCTGTTTTTTCCCTCCTTCTTTTCATCCTATGACTCGAGAACTGTTTCCCTCAGTGGAATGATAATGAGGTGTCGAATTTCTCACCTCTATGTCATTGCTTCAAATCTGGCCCAGGTTGGTAGGTACCAAAATTCATTATCTTCTACTTATGGTTCAGCAGCCTATGTGAAATGGGTTGTTGGTCTTTTGGTCTAGTTTTCAGCAGGCAAATAATAAGCCCTAATTAGTACTGGAAAAAGGCTGAAAGTTGTATTTATAACATAATATTTGGGGATTATTGTGATAATCCCTCAAAACTCTGTCAATTCATGGGACTACTTTCCAGGAGAGGGAGTTAATTCTTCCAGACTGTCGCTATGAGTTACCCATTTTTAGTTTCTTTTCAAAAGAAGTGGGCGAAAGGAATTGCCTTTTTTTTCACTCCCTTTTTCATCAGAAAACAACAGATTTCCCTCAAAGTGGATCCTGACAGGTGACAAGAATAATAACGTGTAAGAGTCAGTAAAAGAATGCATTATTAATCACCCTGGGTTTCATTTAGGCCGTCAGCTCAGTGGGTGAGCTCTGTAGAAAGAAGAGTGGAGATATTATCATTATTATTTACTTGTCCACGTAGGAGTCATGAACCAGGACATCACTGTATTAAGCAATGTGCAAACACACAGGAGAAGCTGGTCCCTGCCCTAAAAAGCATACAATTTTACCATAAAGCAGGAAACTGTGTATACTTACAGGTAGATGGACATAGATGGAGGAACACAGCCAGCTTAATGCTTAACAACATTAACATGTAACAACAGCATGGTATTTATAGTAATGAAGTGCTAAAATATGCCCTCAGGATTTTTTTTTTCACAGAGAAAAGATGAAATCTGGAATGGAGAATTAGTAAAGGAGAAGTTGTATTTGCAGATGTTAAGGCAACCATGAAGGGCAGCTTGCGGGGGAAAAGAAGCTCATTTGAAAATGGAACAAAAAGACAAGTCTGATACTGGCTGTGCAGCCAATAATCAATAGAAAATTGAAAAAAGCAAAATATGGAAAGGGTGAAGAGTGTTCACCGGTTACTATTACATCTACTGTGTCAAGCAAGAAAAGAGAAAAAAGGGGAAAGAAAGAAAATATTACAAAAGCACTGAGCTCGCAGATGGTCTTTGCTACAGCAATCCTACAGCAACAACAGGTTTTATTAATGGTGGAGAAAATAGCATTACAGTAAGCTAGATAGAAGGTGATGAAGGACTTGATATATGTGTGAGTATTTGTGTGTACAAAGAGAATAACTGAGTGAGAGGATGCAGACAAATTCATCTTGAAAATGCTTTGCTAAAAGTCTTAGAAAACTTAGGCAATGTCTGGATTGGGTCTACAACATATGTGTTATTTATTTATTTTTTATAATATGCTTCTGATGAATGAAGATGAAAATGTGAATCAGAAAAGGGTTATTAGGAAGTATTTGTTAGAAAATAATTAAGGACCTTGCTTAATCATTTTAACTTGCAAAGAAGCTAGGGGTCCACAAACAAGTAGAAGTCCATCAAGCAGAGTTTCTTGTGGTGTGAAAAATGTGCTCTAAGTTAAAAAAGGTGTGTGTTTTTGAACACCTGCAATTCATTTTCTTATATGAATGATGTAAATCTAAAGGAAGAGGAGCCATTTCATAAGTCCCTTCCTGTGTGGGGAAAAAATTTGATGTGGATGTTTACAGGATGTGATGAAAGCATGAAGGAAAAGGAAGACTAGTAGAAGACAATATAATGAGAAGGGAGCAGTAATCTTATATAAAGAAAAGGCCAGATAGCTGGGTAAAAGATGGTAGACATGCCAAAGAGAGTGAACAAGAGTGGCCAGGAAGAGGGTTTGAGAGTGCCTGGCAAGACCAGCCTCCACACAGGGCAGGGGGGAAAAGGCTGTGTTGTAGAGTATGGGTTGAAAAGGGAGGAGAAGAACTACCTCTTCTCATTGTAAACAAGTTATTTGATGAATTTACAATGAAATAGAGCGGGGAGTTGCAGCTGCACTTGGAGAGCAACGAAAGGTCAAAGGTGGCATCTTCTAAGACTAAAGCATCTAATGCATATTGTACCATGAGGAGAATGTCAAAATAGGGTGTGAAGGTAAGGAGAAGAGTAATAGAGAGGCAGTCTGTGGGAACTAAGAATGTGAAGAGCTGGAACAGAACAGGAGCATGAGGATGGAGTTTGGAGGAGAGAGCAAAAGAGAAATATCAATGTCTATGACAGAAAAGAGTGCAACCTCTCTAAAAGAAGGAGGAAAATGGAAATATATGCCAAGGTGAGGAATGAAGGTCATGGCTTTTGTTGCCTATGATTTCTTGGAAGCAGAGCAAAATTCTAGCAGAAATGAAAGTAATGACAGGGAAATGGGGAGATTTGAGATATAAATTAAACCTGGTGAAAACTCATGTGGAACTTAGGGCTGGAGATTCAGTTAAGGTAGAGCAAGGTCTCTAGGAAGGCATCAAAGAGGAAAGGACAAATTTGCAGTGGAGCTTGACAAGAGACATTCAATATGGTTCAAGAAAAAAACTGGATAATGTGTATGTCGGTGGTGAGCCAGGAAAAGAAAATGGATTAATGGAACTTGAGCTGAAAAAGAGGAGCCAAAAGCACCAAAGTGGAGGAAAGTAGAACAAAACCTGTAGGGAAGAGGGCCTGCTATTGGACCTTCAGTGTCAGTGGAGCCATACCCAGTGAGAGCAACTGTCTTGCTTGGTGTTAACTGATGAAAATGAAAGGTGGAATTTTATTCCTCAGGCTTTAAAATTAATTTGTTAGACCCTGGGGAAAAGACAGAAGAAGAAAGCTCACTTGTCCACCTTTCTGGTGATGGAAACATACCTACTGTGGGTACTGTGGGAGACCTGCTACCTCAGTACCAGACCAAACAAGTCCCTTGTCAATTCAGTTGCCACACAGATGAGATGCTAACCCCAGAGTACAACACAAACTGCACTTCTTGATTTTGTTATAGCCTGTACTGCAAACTAAACAGTAAATATATGCATTTTTATTTCCTTTTTTTTTAAGTCATTAAAATATCTTTTACAGGTGGTTATAAAATGTAATATATAAAATCAAGCAGGATAGCGGTTTTGGACTTGTACACCACTTTCTGGATATGCATCGAAGATTCAGCCTTAGCAAGTACCTGAATAGACTTTTTTTTCATATGAATGCTTGCCTCTTAAGTCTATCACAGTTTTAAACTATCTTTCAGGTAAATCCTGAAGATATGCTATCCCCTTATGGGGGATATTAAAATTTTTAAGTTTAATTATTTCTTTTATTAAGAATTGATTGTTTATCTATATTTAAAAGTACATTTGAAGTATGCTTTGCACCTGTTTTTTTGTAATGAGAACTAACCCAGAGTCCATGCAAGTTGTGATACAACAGACTGTGAGAGTCTTCACATAATACCAAGTGAGGAGGGACAACCAAGATTGATGCAGCTATGGATGTAGTAGGCATGTGTCAGTGATTAATTTCAGTGATTAATTTTAGTGTACTAAAACTGAGTGGTGTCAGGAGTCCTATGGAGAATCAGGTGGAGTTCATCTCACTAAGTCTCCTAGGCAACTTTTCCAGTTTTCAGTAGGACAGTATTTATCTTTGTCCACTGCATCACTGTCATGTTTTATTCAAGCTTGGTATTGTCATGACCAAAAAAGTAATAAAATTTTAATTTTTGTACAAGTAACTAAGAAATAAATAGTTTCTATAAGATTTTTTTTAGTCTGGCACCTTTAAGTAAATACAGCATCCTAACAGTCTTACATCCTAGTAGCCTTCCAATCCTGGTAAGTTTTTTATCTTCTACTGCTGCTATGCTACTTATTGATTTAGTGACAGACAGTTAAGAAGAAACAGGGGCATGTTAATGGGTAACTATAAAGAAGGGACAAGATCTGTGCCAGAAAGAGATTCCAATCAGAGCCCTCTAAATTCAGGGGTGATCTGCTCAGCCAGGGTGTAGTTTGGCCAGTTTACTCAGATATCACCTAACCATCCCAGCACCGTGCTGCATTCCTCCTGGGCGACAGGGCACACATGTGTAAGAGGAATGTGGGTGCAAGGCTGTGAGAGCAGAGGCTGCAAACAGGGAAACAGAAAGTTTGAGAAAGTAAAATGGGCAATGGGGAAATGTGGGAAGGAAGTAGAGATTTGTTTTAGGACAGAAGAGGTATAGGAAAATCTACAGGAAGCCAAGTTTAGCAGTTGTATCATCTGTGAAAAGAATGTTATTTCTACCCTCTTACCTTGAAGAACTTTCTGAATACATCTTTTTTCACTCTAGATACCTAGATCCTAGCTTGGCAAAGCACTTCAACCCGTGCTTGACTTAGCAAATGAGTTGTATCCAACTCTTAATTGACTGAGGGTCTAAATGCATCTCAAGGAATATTGAACCTATGCACATATGCTGTGCTGAGTTAAGGTTAACAATGTGAAGGGCTCTGCCATGCAGAACTGAGAAAAGTGAGACTTATCCACAGATAACAGAGTATTAAATGTTAACTCTTTACACAGACGCTGACTTTTAGACCATGCTATGATACAGTAATTTCTTGTTACTGGTAGAAATAATCAATAGAATCACTGAATCGTCGAAAGGCTTGGATTGAAAGGGATCTTAAAGATCATCTAGTTCCAACTACCCCCTACTATGAGCAGGCATGCCACCCACTAAATCAGGCTGCTCAGTACTCCATCCAACCAGGCCTTGAACATTCCCAGGAATGGAACATCCAGAACTTCTCTAGGCAACCTATTCCAGTGCCTCACCATCCTCTAATTAAAAAACTTCTTCCTCACATCTAATCTAAAATTCTTCTTGTTTATTTTAAAACCATTCTCCCTTTTCCTATCACTATCTGCACATGTAAAAAGTTGCTGTACCTAATTTTTACAAATTGACTCTTAAGTACTGGAAGGCCAAAATAGGCTCTCCCCTCATTTTGCAGGAGCAAATTGCAGGAGCACACAATACATGGACTTGCATTTTTTCAGGAAAACATAGCTACTTCAAAGTGATTTAACAGTAGCTGCAGTTAACTATTGAGAGAAAATCTTGATATTGCATCTTTCAAAAGTGCATTCTGTAAATGGTACTTACATATACTAGTTTTCCCTCAGTCAAGCAGTAGGATTAACTGGTATGATATTCTTACAAAACACAACTGATGGAAATGCCTATTCAAATTGAAATCCATTGTTCTGTTCACTCCCAAGAAAGGATGTACAGCATCTTTCCTTGAACACCCATATTTGTCTTCAGCAGATGAAATTCCCCTGAGAGAATATGCAACGACCAAGACCCTCCATCTATTTCTGCCCTGACTACTGCTTCAAAATGAATAATGGCTTAAAATAAATTAAAAAAAAATATTGTTAGGTACTTTTAAATTTTACACCTGTTTGCACTGGAACATGCCACTTTCTAGATTTGCTTCTGAAACCCACAATATCAACATATTTCTCTTGAGAAAAATGGCCTTTTAATTCATTACTTGTATCTCCATGATAAGTGCTGGTGTGATCATACTGGAGAAGGAAAATGTTCTTTATGCATAGGTACCCATGATGCTTATCAGCCTAGCAAAATTTCTCAGCTAGGACCTGAGGAAAACAGCTTGTCTCATAAGATGAGAGATTGGTTCTGTCTTTAGTCTACACCTATCCTTAGTCTACATCTCCAGAAAAGTAGGATTACTCTGCATCTTCAGTAACAAGTTTTCAGTAGCTCTGTAGTCAGCATTTTGAGAGTTTTAGAATTTGTTGAGCATTGCATTGTACTTTGGCACTTAGATGGCTATTATAGACAAATGATTTCCTGTCCAATACAGAATCACTTGTTCAAAGGTCTAGGCATTTGTAGGAATAAACAGCTACTTTATATATTATTTCTAAAATATGAATCTTTGAAATGAACATTTTTGTTTCATTAAAACGAGTTAGAAAGTGTATCCCATGATGAATTAGATATAACTGTCAAGAAGAGTTTGGGCAGAAATGGTTTTAAACATTTTCATTCATTCCAGCCACAGATGCCAATTGTTATGCATTTATGTGATTTTTAGTTGTTGCCTCTGACGAGGGGTCCTTCAGTAGCCATCATTATCCCACGCCAACTGCCCTCTCCATTTGCCTACTGACAACCGGTATGCTTTCCTAAAATGGTTAGAATCATTTGAACAGTTCTCTGGAGTTTAGGACTTGTCTGCGCCCATCAAAACACAAGTGAGATAAGCAAGAAAACAGGGCACAGAAAAGTATCATTAACCTCAAAATATTGAAATAAATTCAAATTTCTGGTCTCATGAGACCACATTCAAGATTGTGCCTGCTGATCTGTGCCGTAACGTAAAAATACAGCAGTCTCTATTGTGATAACAGCAGAAACCTGCATTCTGAAATCTGTAAGCATTTTCCAAAGTAACAAAAATATCCTTTTGGTTGAATTATATCTATCTGTAAACAGAAACATTTGACATTACATATTTCAAAATTATTATGTTTTGTGGTTTTGCACATAGCAGTGTCAATGGTTTCAATTATAATGAACATCTAAAATTAAAGGAGAGACAGATGAATACCTCATATGAAATGCTGTACAGTTATTCTTAAATTAATACCAGTGTAGGACTTGAGTGCTTTTTTTCCCTCTAGATACTTGCTCTCAGTGAATCAGACTACAAATCTGCAAATCTCTAGAGAGGGATGGACACCACCCATACACTTCTACCACTTCAATCCCTTCCTTACTTATAAAGATTCTTCCATCTTTACAAGACTAATCTCAGGTGGCTAAACATTGAGTATACATTTTTCATAGCTACAGGTTGCTATCATAAAAAAACCCAAAATGCCTCTGAATTGTCAAGACAGATAATTTTCCCAATAATTTTGTGATTTTCATAATCTGCTATTATTCCTCTGTCTAATTTAACTTCTCTGATGCTTTGGTGAAATCCTAACTTGCACAGAGGAGTAAATGCACAAATATTATATTCTGGGTCATTCTCAAGTATGTGCAGTAGTGAATAAAGACATGATTCCTGCAAGGCTCAAAACAAATGAACATCCATGACCCATTTGCATACTCAACATTTCATTTCTTCCAGCTAAATGCCACTTCCTCAGTCCCAGCAGTTTTACTGCTGAATATCTAGCAGATACGAATTCCTTAGTGGGAAAAATTGTGTACCTTGATAAAGAACATTTGCAAATGAAATACCTTTGTTAAATTATAACATCAGAATAACATATCTTTTAATACAGAAACTGCCTCAGAATATAGGATTTAAAACTATAGTAATTGTCACAAATCAAAGAGATATCTCAGTGTTATAAAAAGTCTCTTTCAATAAAGAATAAACATAAATCTATCCTCTTATATTCTCAGAGTATGATTCATCTCACTTTATTAGCTCTCGTAATGTAGGCATTTATTCTTATGTGGGCTACATCTGCAGTTGGTGGATTGAATGTAGAGTTTGCTAGAGGGTGACCTGATCCTTCCTCAGGTAAGGTGTCTAGGGTAAGCAGGATGAATTACTAGATGCTGCCTCTCTCTGCTGATTACTGATGGATGTTATAATATTAGCTTACGCTAGACATTTTTTTGTGGTTTAAGGTAGAAGGAAAGAATCCCATGCTACACATATTATGAATCTCAGACATTTCAATTATTTTACCCAAAATGCTTAATGAAGGTCAAGCTTTAAACTTTCACAAAGCAGTTGCGGGCCCTTGCTGGAGATTGAAACAAAACCTGTGCAATTGGTGATGGAACTAAACATTGCCAACAGTTTTTGTACACCTGAGTCAGATGGGTCTTTAAAGCATATGGCTTAAGTGTTTCTGATTGGGATGATACATAATCTACTTTAGTACTTGGGTTTATGTACTATGGGATTGATAGAATTGATATCACTACAGTAACATAAATGATTCCTGTCTGTTACAATGAACTATTATCAGTTCCTAAAAAAATTCATCAAATTCTAACAGTAGCCTGAAATCTTCAGGACAAAATTCTGGGATACAACTCATATAAAAGTGTTTCTAGAAGTAGAAACTACTGCATAAAGCAAACAATCTCTAATATACATCTGCTAGAAAATAAATACTTGTGGCCTACTCCTTCAGAGGCTCCAATGGTGCCACAGCTTTAGAACATGAAGTGTTGTTCCCAGCTCTGCCAGGGAGAGGAGCTGAGCAGAGTTTGGGTAATTGCAACCTGCTTAGCCAAGGGGTGCATTGACAGATACTTGTGCCGGTAAGATAAGGAAACTGCAACAGGAAATCATGAAAATGAGCTAAAATACTGAGAGGAGATGTCACAGACCTGACAAAAGGGGTGCGGTTAAAACTGAGATCTTGCGCAGACAGTGGTGCTGGAGCAAGAAGCTCAGTAGAGGAAATTTTGTCCAAAGTGGGTTGAACAAAAACACAGTAAAGAAAAGACTGAGTAATTAAGATCAGGGAGCTAGAATTACCTATGGAAAGAGAACTGGATTGAAAAGGAGTGTTGGATTACAACTGTGATAGCCACATGATATGACTGTGGCTCACAGAGGAAAAAAGATGAGGGCTGACAATTCAGAGAAAAGCAGCTCAGTATCTGAAGAGAGACAGAGAAGGGACAAGACTAACTTGCAATGAACACATATTTCCAAAACTCTGAGCCAAATCCTCTTTTTCTCTACCAGAAAACCAACCACAGAAAAAGGCTCTGGGTACATTCACAGAGCAGAAATTCACCTTAAAAGTGGTGTACAGCTCAGGGAGACTTGTCTTTCCAGCTGATCAAAGAGAAGGTTAAAAGAACCTGAAGACAGACAAATTCAGATGCAACATCCAATATGCATTTTTAATACTGAAAGTTAATATCCATTATAATTTATGAAGAGATATGGCAAATTTTCTATCAGGGAAGAAGTTTCAAATAAAAATATCAACATTTTTCAATTTTCAAAAAGAAATGGTAAGAGAATTTCCTGTGGAATATGTTATCTTATGAAGCAGGTATTCTCCTTTTTTAATCTGTAAATGCCTTTTCCAGACCCCCATTCTAGTCCACATAGAAAATAATAAATTTCTGCAATTATTAGTTGGTTACTTAAAGTTTTTCAATGGATCCTAATTGATTCTTGGGCTGTTTATAAGGAAGAATTTCCAGAAAAAAGTCTACAGCAATTTAATGACATCACATCCACACAGGGAGTTGAAACATGGCTTCTCAGTTCCTAGTCACAAACTCATTATATTAACTGTTCAATCAAATTTTCTGATTACTGCTTCAAAATAATTTAATTTTTGTTAGCAATATAGTTGCATATTATAGAGTTATGTTCCACAAAACACAGAAAAAGAAATTGTTCAGCCTGGGTAGATATTACCTGTTTTGATGAAAAAAAATCACACTTTTTCTATTTTTCTTACTTTTTTTCCCTGTGTTGTACTTTATTTTGTTCTAGGATGCTTTTTTACTGATGGAGGGAAAAACTGTAGAAGAAATAAACCTATTGCTCACAATGATAGAACTAAAAAAGAAAACCCTAATATTATTTTACCTATTATTTCAGCTTTAAATATTAGAGAGAAAGTATTTTGTCTAACCCAGCTGATGTATGTATAAAGTATAAGGTAATGTTTTTAAGGGTTGAAATGCATTCACATATATGAGTAGGTAAGAGTAGCACTTGGAGATTCTGATAAATCAAAGGAATTCTATATAGTTATGTTTAATTCATATAATATTCTAAAGATCTCTAACAAAACTGATTGAATCCATTACCAGATATTTTGTTAACATAGCATCCATACATAGAGACCACTGAAATACATTGATTTAAATTTATCAGAGCAATTTCTATTTGTAGAATATATCTGAGTTTTTCTCTTACAAATATATATATATATATATACATACTTGTTAAGGTAATGTTCTGAAGTACACAGAGAATATAAGAATGAAATACCATCTCCAGACAATACAAAGCAAATGCTTTGGATGTTGTGAGCATCCCTGCTCCAATTGTTGTAATAGGGAAGACTCTTACATTTCTTTTAGAATCTAAATATTCTGAGCTCAGTTTCTGGAGTTCTGTCTCTCCACAGGGACTTCAGAGGGAAAGGAAGATATGTTTTACTTCATTTAGGTGTTTCATGACATTTCTAAGGCTTGAAGAATTCAACACTTTACAGAAATTCTTCTGGTTCATCTACGCCAGAAGTTCATTCACACCAAGATTTCAGCCAGGTAAGAGATTTCTGTTAGCCTCCTCTTATCCAGTTTGTTATGACTTATGTGAAGTAACAAGCTAAGTTCCTCCTTTTCTGACTGAAGCATATATTATAAGCTGTACAACACCACTTGTTTTTAATGGGCTTTTCCTCTGGGTTCGTTGCA
Source organism: Molothrus aeneus (assembly GCF_037042795.1). Lineage (NCBI taxonomy): Eukaryota > Metazoa > Chordata > Aves > Passeriformes > Icteridae > Molothrus > Molothrus aeneus. The sequence goes on along the minus strand of NC_089647.1, from coordinate 68,655,522 downwards.
ATTCCCACCAATGTCAGTAGGAATAATGTGAACATATGGTTAGAGAAGGCCTGAGAGAGGGCAGGAATTCTCATGCCAAGTGAACAAAATTTTGCACCACATTTCAAGTGTTTTGTGGGTTGGGTGGTGCCAGAGAGCTGTATGAACAGCACTGGTTGCAGTATTTTGACATTGCATGGAAATAACCTGGAAACACAGGCAAGCAATTCAGCATTGATGAAGGGTGAAACTTCAGAGACTGAGGAAGTTTTCAGCAGAAGGATGAGATTTAGCTGAACTAATTTTCTCATCATCTGACAGGATGCTTGAACATGACAACTTTATTTGTGCATAGAAATCAGAATGTCTCTCCCCTTCCCTGTTAAGGTCTATTGGTACTAGTATGAAAAGGGTGACTTTTGTTAAAATAAGAACTGTGAATTTCCAGACTGAAGGCTGCAGTTTGTGAAAGGTCCTGGAGGACCTCTTATTTCACTGCCTTCTATTCCTGAAAGACTTTTTTTTCTTCTATAGCAGTATGTTCCCCTTAAAATAGCCAGAATCCTTTGAAACCAGAAGTTGGTTGTTATAACTCTTTATTCTCTCTGTTGGGCCATCAAGTATTTGGGGTTTTTTTTCAGACTGACTGAATGTTATCCAGGATATTTAAATTTGCAGGATTCAGTATATGCTCTGTAGTGCTAGAGCCTTTAAGTTTTTAAACATAAGAAGATTTCATGAACACTGAATAAAACCAGCAAGGGATAGCTGGGATGCTTGCTGCTCCTACTATGGGCTCATTACTGAACTGAGGAAACCCAGGCCTATCATTCAGGCAGAAAAACACTGATAAAAGAAAAAAAAATTCTTACCATGAAGGAGTATAAGTAGTAAGTGAAGAACATATTTTAGAATTCAAACATTTATCCATAACTGTCAGGGTAGTCGTGTCTACCTAAACCAAACTATCAAAGTCTTTGTGTCTTACCCATAAGAGATTAAATCCTGAGATCTGAATACCACTCCCATCTGCAATAATCTAGGGTTTATTTTTAAAGTCAAAGCTCTTTGAAAAGTTATTCAAAGAGGTGATTAATCCAAGTACTGATGTCACAGAGATAGTTAAAAAATGAATTTTTCAGTTGACAGTGCAAACCTCCACAAATTGAAATAAGTGCTATATTCTTGAGGGATTGTAAAAGTAAGTCTCTATGCCAAATATTTGATCTATTCTGCTCTCTTGTAAAATATATACTCTGCATAAAACACTCTCTGAAATGGGGCCTGCTTGTCCAGATGAATACATTATTCCACTGTGTGGAGAAAGGCTGATCTAGAGGCAAATTACTGAGTGTAATTTATTCCATATCCTTGCTGGAATAACTTGTGCTCCTGAGCCTCCTCAGATGTGTAGTCAATAGGGAACTCTCTGGCTACATGAGGTTTCTTAATACATCTTTCAGCTAAATCAGAGATTCAAATGCAAAATCCAGTACTCAGGTTGATCCTCAGAATTTGTGATGCTCCCTGGAGAACTGGAGGTCTATAAACCAATGAATGGATTACAATGAGATATAAATTCAGTATTTCCAACTCTGGGGGAAATAACGACACTCCAATATTTTTCAAGCTGTACTTATCTCCCTCAAACAGTAGAACCTCACAGCATTTATTAAGTCCATAATGTACTTTGGAAGAAAGTTTAAGAGCTGACTGCATTTAAAAATATAGCTTTGATACATATATATTTAAACTATCTTTGTATTAGGAACTGCCTCCCAGCCCCAGGTATGCCGAACCAAGCATCATTACTGAATGTGAACGTGCCCAACTGTGGCATGCAGGCTCACTTTTGTCATTTGGTACAATGAAGTAGTTTTTAAAGGTTCATTCTAGACTTGATGAAATATCCTAAGTGAAACCCAAGAGTAAGGGGATATTTGGTCCTGAATGGAGTCTTAAGCAGAAGACATCTGCACATAGTTTGAACTACTAGTTAGAGAGCTGCTGAGTTAAGGAACAGAAATTATTCACTAGCAGTCTCTGGGTGAGGAGAGGGAATTCATTCATTCAACACTTTTTAAAATACCTGTAAATGCTATGTAATTTGAGATCTGTTGTTATCTTCCTGCTGGCTAAGGTTGAACAAACTAGGTCATATTAGAAGATCGAGCTCGTCAGCCCCAGGTAAACTGCTGCAGTGCAGTAGTTGATCTTTCTTCTCCTATTCCTCCCCTGCTTTTTTAGTACCAAAGCGGTGTGATAGCTTCAGCTATCAGATTTGTACTTGTCAGATCAACTCTTTTACTTCAAACTTGTCTCTCATTCCTTCCAAAGGTGTTGCTCAGCCTTTTTCTTTGTCATTTCCAGGATCTGCAGCAGCACAGAGGAGCCCCTCAGCTGCCCTCCATCACCATATGAAAGAGAACAGAAAGAATGTGTCTACCTTACTGATAGGTGCCATGCACAGACAGGAGGCCTGGGACTCAGCTTGCAGTGTGCCACAGTTCTCAGATTACAGAGCTATACTGTGTCTCTCCTGGTGCTGAAGCTCACACTCCCTGCAAGGGCAGGCAAACATCATGCAAACATAGAGTTAACTGCTGTAGGACTTAAAGCCCCCATCACAAAGAGAGTGCATATATTCCCCCATGAATAGCTTCATCTGTGGTTCCACCAGGAAATCAACCAATTCACACTAATTCATGGTACATTTACATATTTACTGCATGACTGCAAACACAGGTGCTACATTTCAAAGACCCCTAAGAAACTAGATTTCAGAAGATGTTTTATAACCAGGGAAGTGATCTACATCATGAAGTTTACAACTGACAAATGTATGTGATGAAAAGCTCAAAGACAAAATAATTTCACTTCTGTGTTACTCCACTAATGGCACCAACTTACAGATCAAACTTTTATCTCAGATGCTCCAAAGAATCTCGAGTTGACTACAGTGTGTATACACAGTCTAGGATAGAGCCTTTAGCTATTGAATTTCCTGGGGGCTGTTATTGATTTTGTTCCATTTTACTATTGGAGGCAGTCCATTGAATTCTGACCTGGGCTCTACAGTAATGCCTTTGGGCTCTGACACCAGGGCAAAGCAAGAGTCACAAGAAAACAGAATTTAAAAGATAATGTGTTCAATGCGCTGATTGTCTACAGTTATATATTCACCCTGGAATCAGTGATCAACACAGAAGCTCTCAACATGAGTATAAAAATGTCAGAATCAGTTCCTTAATCTTGATGCAGTTTAAATATTACTTCTGGCTAAGTATTACATCTGAACCAAACACATGATTTGAGCTTACAGACACGAGTTTGTTCCTGAGCTGATTCATGTCAGTTTTATACTTGTAAACATCTTTTGATTTCAGTGGCATTAATTCATATTTTCAATAACTCAATGGTAACAGAATATGGAGTAGTCTTAGAGTGTCTGTTCAGAACAGCCAGTGAACTCCCTTGGTACATAAAGAAAAATGTCTATTTTCAGTATTAGAGACAAAAAATAAAGCCAGTCAGAATACAGTAAACCTCTTCACTGAAACTAATACAGAAAAGGAATGCACAGCTCCTTGAATGAGGACATCTTGAAAGAGACAGTATTATACAGTACATGAAGGCTCTTATCCACTGCTATTTCCACATAAGATGGGATGTATAAGACAAGTGCTGTATACAAAGGCCAAGACATTAAACTAATTTTAATAAGATTCCTTTATGTTAAATCAGAGAAGAGGGTGGATTTGAAAAAGAAAGTTTTAATGATATATTTTTTCCTATTTTCTCTCTAAAGTTTTCTGAGGTGAAGTGAAATAAAGAAATACAGGAAGGTGGATGGAAGGTTAAAATATTCACAAAATAAACTTGATTTATTCAAGCTTTTCATAGTCCCAAGAAACATGTTTAATGGGAGCTGAAAGACTTGAAAAGAAACCTTATTGTGGTGCACAGCAAAGTAATGTGGAAAAAAAAAAAACTCCATATTTCTTCAGCCTCTAGCTTAGCTCTCACTGTGGGGAATCTTGCTGTGAAAACATTAATCACTGCTGCTTAATAGTATCTCTGCTGGTTGCACCAGGGTAGCAAGTGGCTATATAATGCAGCAGATGCTTCCTTCTTTCAGTGTAGCACCTACAGGATTGTGAATTTTCCAAAGGGTTTTCAAACTTACCATGATGCAAAACTGACCAGAAGATATTGGAAATATGTTGCCTGAGTCTCCAGACAGCACAGATTCTGGAAGAAGATGAAATGATACCTTTTGTCCTCTCTCTTTCTTTTGTTTTCTGGAGAAAGGAAATGAATGACCTCCTACAAATATAGCTAGCGACCAGGATACTTCCAGAGCAAGGTGTCAAAGATTTTCCATTTTTTAAGCTATTCCTTAGACTGCAGCTTGGTTAGGGACTTTGACTACATTTCTCAATCCTCACTCTTTTTCCCTTCCATTTGTAGCACTTGCTTCCCTTAGAAGAAGAATGGACATTTGCTTTGATGCAGTAATTGTTGATAGTTGATTAAATCTCATTCTTTATCAGTTCTGCTCAGCTCTCATTCTTGCTATCACCAAAACATTTCTAGTTACTTTCAGTCCTTATGGGCCTAACCTCTTCATACTATTTTCCTTTCCCTCATCTCCTCCATTAGCAGATCTATCAATTTTGTCATCATCATCAACATAAATGATGTTCAATTGTTCAATTTACAATGAAGAAAAGTCTAACAAAGAAGTCTTAAAAAACGAGGTCTTGTGTAAGATATCAAACAGGGAGATTGGTACAAGGAAAACTGCTTAGCCAAAGACATCTTTTAAGACATCTTTTCTAGGATGGCAAAATCAACCCTCTTTTGAGTTTCTTCTCCTACTGCATCAAAACTTCAGCAGCTTTACCTGAATGCTCTTCAGAGACTGTGGTTCAAAGGTTCTGGCTTTAAAGGGATTGCTCTTTTTTTTCCATTGGCAAGAAAAAATGGACAGGTTTATCTAAGTTAAATGCTTTTCAAAGATATTTTCACAGGAGCTTTCATCTTTTGTCTTTGTTTCTAATTTTCCTGAAAATAACTGCAGTGACACAAGAGCAGTCTTTTTGATCATTTCAGTGTTAGTGATGATACAGCTTTGTGAACGGCAAGGCAAGTTGTCTGAAAAAGCCATCTTCTACCAGAAGCAGCAGAGGAAATGGGGTAGAGCAACTGGCAGCCTTTTCCTCATGTCAGTCACCTGTCACAGATCCTTGTCCAGCAGGAAACTACAGGGTTAACAAACTGCTACCTCTGGGGACTTCCACCATGGAAAGAGTGACTGTTGCATAGGCAGTAGAGGTATTTAGAGTAAAGTAATGCTTAATTCAGAGAAAAATTGAGCCTGAGGAAAAGCTGTTGAGTTTTGATTAGCAGAAAAGATGAACTGGTATCTCCAGCTCCTATTTTTTCAACAAAATGTCATGGAAAGAGGATAGACCAACATACTGCTAGCAGCAGCAGTCATCAGAGGTGAAATTCAGCTCTAGATTCTCTTAAACCAGAAAAGACTTAAATGGAGCTGTGTGCATGCCAACTAGGTGTTTGAACTACTATTACATTCACTATGGGTTGAGTAGAGTTGCCTAAAAATGAATGTGTTCTTCCACATGTGACATCTCAGAGTGCCCTGGTCACACTGATGTGCGCAGGGAACGCGGGTTTTCCCCTGATGCTCTCTGTCTGGGCTGCTCTTTGCTAGGGCACAAAATGATATGAAATGATGACTCTAAAGTGACCAGAACTCTGTGGTTGGGTGAGCATAAACAAAAGCATGATCCGTGCTCCAAAGAGCAGACAGAGCTCAAGCAAGGCAAAGCAAGAGAGATGCACACAGTATACAGAGGGCATATGGAGAAAAAAGAGAAGGCAAGTGAAGCCTTGATCTAATAATTGCATTGTTGTCCAGAGATATTTGCCATCAGAGAGGACTTTAGCAAGGAATTTAAAGGAGATTGGACACTCAGGTTTTCAAGAGTGAGGGATCTTCTAAGCAGGAATATGGAAAACTTGTGAAACTGTTAACCTGAGAATTTACTGCAGCATCTGGCACTCCATGTGAGGGATCTTCTTGGTGAAAAGAGGAAGCTTTAAAATTGATGTGACTAGCAAAATATTCCTATTGAACAAGCCAAATGTGGTCAAAATGCCAGGAAGGTGTGCTCTCTGCAGCAAATATATAAGTAGAGGAACATTATGTTTGTCAAGAACAGAGATTAAAAAGTAGGAACAATGTAGAAATGAAGTGATAAAAGGCTTCTCTGTGTAAGTGGGCAGGAAAGGACTTATCTTCTGCTGTTTAAAAATAGAATCTCAAATACATTAGTTTAGATGACAGTACCTAGGCAGAGATCCAAGCTGAAGACTTGTTTATGGGCTTGAACAGTAAGTAGGATGATGGTGTTTTCCTCAGCAATCAAGTAAGAAAGTAGCAGGGAAGGTGTGGGAGAAGAAAGATTAGAGAAAAATGCAAATAATCATTTTGCCTGTCTATTCCATTAACATCTAGGCCTACTTTGTAGCTTCCTGAAGCCTCTGTGAGGCACTTGGTAGGTGACAGTCAAAATAAGCGACCCACGAACATTTATTCAGGCAGAAATTTCAAATATTCTGGTATGTATTTCTCCACTATAAATAACTTTCTGCAAATTCAGTGTCCTAATTTTGTGTTCAAGGTAAAGAAATGGAAAAAAAGAAATACTTCAACAAAAAGTTATACTTTTTGGTTTAATGTGTTGGTATTTGGGAGATTAAAGTGCTATATTGAAACACAGGCAGAAATTCAAAACTACAGCCTCTTTTTTTTAAGTCTCTTTTTTCAATCTTCAAATACATATGTATTTAGTTGATTCTTGCTCAATTTTTTTTTAGTAATAGAATTGTATATTCAATTTCATTGCTTCAAATCAGTCATGTTACTCTAAAACCCCTGCACAGTGTTTCTCCTACCCCTAATAAAAAGACTTTGGAGATGGTAATTTTTTGGTTTTTAAGTAAATAACATGAGGGTGACAAGCTTGGTCTTTTCTTGGCTATTCATAGGTTAAAGCAAAACTTGTGTCAATTTTGTTGCATTTAATAAACCATGAGCTCAGAGGAAGCGTTATTGTTTGTGGCTTGTATATTTTAACTGTGTATATGCAAAATAGGGTTTCACTTTTCTGGTACATAGTTCCTTGATTAAAAGAAACAACTTACAGTGGTGACTGTAGACACTTTACCTTGTAAATTGTGTTTTAGAATAACTGAAACAAACAACATGTTTACAGCTAAGAGATACTTATAAAAAAACCTGAAACTTTGATCATGGGGTATTTTAATTTCACAGATACTTACTGGGATAACAAGTATGCAAAACCTGTAAGGTGGGAAGCATGTTTCCAGAGGCAATGCATAATTGCTTACTTACTGAAGTCAGTTTATTGACTGAACTTCATGATCAGAGATTCTTGGCACCCAGAGCTAGAAAATCAGCCCATCTTGATAAATAGAGCAGGGCTGATTTAGGGATCACAAATTCACAATACAGAAAAAAAAAAAGAAGATGAAGCAACAAAATTAGTCTTGGCTCAGTGGAAGTTTTGCAAAACTTATAATACTATAAGGCATTTTGATGGAGGCAACTATATAAATGAGGGATGTTTTCCTGGAAGATAAACAGGTTTTCATTATATGCCACAGTATAAATTGCTTACAGTTTCAGTTCAAGTAGAAGGAATAGCTTGTGGTAACATAAACAACTGAATGATCTTGATGGCAATGATGCCAGATCTCATGACTGTGTAGGAAACCCGGTGCAGAAAAAAAATGGGAATTATTTAAGAAACAGTTGGACATACTGCAGCTACAATTCATTCAGGGTAAATCTCAACAGGGGGAATGTAATTCCGACAATGTGCTTCAACAAAGTGACAATAACAACATTTTTTACATGTCTGCTTAGGGAAGGGGAGGGATTTACATTTATATTTTTTAAAAATTGCAAATTTCTAAGAGTTAATTAGAAGATCAAGAAGAGATATTGACTAGAAGGTTGCAGAGTGCATTCCAAGTATGAACAAAGGGCTTTCTCACAGACGATATATTTGCAGAAGACAGCAAATAAAATGGAAATAGTCACTAAAATGGGGTTGAGATTATTCGGCATAAGGAATTAAGTGATTTATCAGGGTATAATACATTCCTTCTATGGTCACAATCTTTCATAGATGGAATACAGGGAAGACTTGTCTTGAGATTATTTTCTTGGTCTTGGTTTATTTAGGCATATTTGTTGTTGATTTCAGGGTGGCTGCTTGTGTGTTTAAGCCAAATGAGGGCTGACCTTTAGGATTTGCCACAGTACCTATAAATGCCTGGATGGAGGAATATGGGAAAGAAGCTTCATGGCAGCATAATCACTGCAGCTTGATGTGACAAGGGAGCAGGTCATGCTGCTGAGGAGAGTCTGAAGCTTCTTTAACTCTGTGGCATAAGTTCATAGTTTTATAATGTACTTCTGGAGAGCATGGGATTTTTCCAGACACCTTCACTGTCATGGAAAAATTAAGACTTTTCATTATTTATGTTAACGTGTTCAAATAGACCTGTATGTAGAAATCAGACTTTTGGGTCACACATGGTGGCATGGAATAAGCTGTTTTTTCAGGAGGCAGTCCTCCCTTTATATACTCAACTCCTCAACTCTGATGTTTTTGGTTTCTATTTTAGCTACAGGTGCATGTGTTATGGATGTGAATCCCTTCATAATCCAGCAATTTAGGGAGGTAAAAAAATGGACTGGAAATAGAAATTGTTTAGTTTTCCACTGAAAATTCCTTACAATTTCTTTTACTGGGATATGGTTACGTACAGAATGTGTTGAGCTTGGCCTGAGGCACTTTAATCTTTGTAGGAGCATTAGATCTTCATATATACACCTCTTTGGCCATATATATACAGAAAAAGGTAGGATTTTTTTAGTATAAGATAAGTATCTTACATCTGCATTCTCAAATGAGAGACAGGGACACAAGGAGGAATGATTTAAGCTATCATGTAAAGGACAGTGGCACATACAGGGAAAGAGAACATGAACAGGCTGCATAAAACAACAGTTATACCTCTATGTGACACAGGCTAGACTATGCAGACAGGTGAACTGAATTTTGTTCCTCCCTGTTTATAGACCTCTGAGAATTTACAGTATGAATCAAGATGCACTTGCATTTAGCAGAACTTCATGCCCAACAAGTGTAATGTCAGTCAGATACTGTTATGTGGAAAGGCATAAAATCATGAAATGATAACTCTATTGCTTTTTAATTTACTTTTCCATTCTTAAGGACTATTTTCAGAAATTCACATGTAATCAGTTGCTCTTTATTAATCCCTCTTTAATCTCTATTTATCTATCTATCACTGCTGTTAAATTAAAAAAAAAGACGCAAAAGAATTTCAACTGAAATACAGCAAATTGATCACCTGGATTCATTAAAAACACTCACATATTCTGTGGCTGTGCTTATACAAGAGATCAAAGTCAATCATCATCACTGCTCCTGCCACAGCCTTAAAATCAGTAAGGAGCATGGAGTGCCATGAAGGGCAAATCTTCAAGCATTTACACCACTATTTTTATTTCAGAACTGAGAGCCACCATTGACCTTTTCCTTTGTCTGTTTTACCCAGCAGTATTTTTATCTGTTAGTACCAAGCTGATCATAACATGGCATTAGGATATTCTGGGCTGAGAGAACACACCTCTCAGATCAGATATGATACTGCTTTCCCAGGTACTTAAAACCACATAGTCACACAAAGAAAAATCCTTTCAGGAAGGCAAGGAGTGGAGAAGTGGAGAATGTTGATAAGAGTAATACTATTTAGAGCTGCCAGATTTCTTATTCCTGCTGAAAACAAGACCTCACAATGTCTGTAGTTGCTGCCATTTAATTTATTCACTGGGATCCACAGACAAATTTCTATTTCTCTTGTGTGTTCATTTTCATCTGTGGAAGTGCTACAGTTGAAAGGATAAGGTGTTATTAGATGAGTCCACACACTGAGCCTTAGCTACAGAAAGAATGGGGACCATGACACCCTTGAGCACCAGTTCTACACAGTAGCATATATAAACAGAATTTCTCAAGTTGGGCAAAAAATGTGCTGGTCTTCAGTTTAGAGGCATTAACCTCTAAATTTCCTTCTGCATAAATTGAAATTTTCTTCAAATATGAAGTTTTGCATTTTATTTTAAACTTACATTTTAGTTTTGTATTTGCACAGCTTAGCCTTTAGGAAAAAACAATCTCTTCTTCAACATGCCCATCATAGTCTAAGAGCTGTGGGAGTGCTCAATACGGAATCTCAGGACCAACCCATTTTATTTAGAAATTCAAAAACAGATCTGTTTTCTGGTTTAATCCTAGCTTCTCGGGGCATAATATAGTGACAAATGTTTGTAGCAATAGTAAAAAGATTTTTGTGAAAAACCTTTTTACTCCAATAATAATTAGCCAAATAGAATAGGTATTCATTACTTCATATAAAGCCGTCTCCTAAGGTATTTTTGTTTCCAACAAAGAATTAAGGTGTGCCCATGTGCATTCCATTAAATTTCTTTTAGGATAGTAAGACTATGTTAAGGGTAAAATGGCAACCATCTTGCTGGCTCAGCCTTCTGGAGGGCCACCACTGGGCTTCAGTAAATTGCTGTCTATCCAGAAAAAGGGATGTACTAAATCCTGACAAAGAGGGAGGAAGAAAAGTATACATATACATAAGCAAATCTGACAATAGAGCAGAGCTATGTTACGAGCACAAGGCCAGCAAAACACAGTGGTTTCATCCAGCTGGAAATCATGTCTGTTCCAATATGTATTCACTGCAGCAAATGTGGCTTAGTAAAACTTTTATTCTGTAAGGAAACCTTCATTAATGCAGGACTTCTGCATTTTGCTTGAACTACCACATAAGCATGTGTTGTTGAGACATAACTTTAAATAGCTTGTGAAGACATCCCCACGAATTCAAAATTACTGTACTTGCAGAAAAAGCAACAATATCCGTCTGTAAATCCTTTAATCATAAGCATTAAAGAATAGTTCTTCAGAGAATCACAGGCTGCTGACTAAAGTTTACATTTTCTTGAGCTGCTTTTGGTGCTGCTAGCTATTTTTCTCATACACATGATGATAATATGAAGTGACACTTGCACCTGTTGTCACCATCTTATGGTAATTAGCATAGTGCCCTAAGTAGTAGCAGGGCCATCACATCCAAACATAAGCCATTAACATATTGCAGCTGTCATCAGTAGGGAAAGCTAATGGAGTTAGTGGATTTGCACACTACTGCATACCTTGGCTCAGCTAGCATAACACCCCATATTGGGGTCATTGGGGATAGGAAAAAGAAATGTGGGATGTAGCCAGTCAGGAGTGAAAGAATACATTTTACTGCAGGTTTACTTTCATGTATTATGCATGTCCTTCAAGGTCACTGCATGATCATTTATAAGATTTTAATGAGATATCAAAGTGGAATGGATGGAATGTAATTAATGTGATCATACAGAGAAGATACAGGTATAAAATAGCATGCATGAGGCAGTCAACAAAAAGTGAGAGCAGTGAGGAAAAAAGGACTCTTTGGCCAGATTTCAGCCGGTAAAACAATTTTTCTACCCTACTTTCAGACACTTAACATCCTGCCAAACAGTTTTCCCCAGCCAACAGTGAAACAATGGAGGGAATTAGAGAAAATACATTCTGCTGCTGCTCTTCGAATATAGGCTACCTACACTTTCCTTCTTTGAGGGAAAATGGGGGACTTGTAGCTAAAAGTATGCTAGTCCTACAGTAACATGAGTTTTGTGAGAATTACATATTCTATTCTATTCTAATTTTAATATTTTGATTCCTCTTGCTGACAGACTCTCTGGACTAAACTGAAAATTCACGGTATAAAGGTGCATATTTTTAAAGTACTTCACTAGAACAGTTTTTTATGTAGGTGATGAGAAGATACAGGGACTTAAAAAATTTCCACACTTTCTTCAGTAGGGAAAGCAGTAAGTAGAGTTCCTCAGATTCTTTTCCTAAGATTACTGGTTGTCCCCAGCCTGCTTCTGTTCCCACCTTCTTCTTGCCAGACAAATGTTTTTGTATGAAACTCAATTCTATAGATACTCTCTTTTTATTTTGTTTGTTTGGGCTTTTTTCCCCTTTGATTGTTTCTGTTGTTGCTGTTGTTGTTGTGTTTTGTTGTTTGCTTTGGGTTTTGTGGGGTTTTTGAGGGGGAAGGGTTGAGTTTGGGATTTTTTTGGGGGAAGGGGAAGAGAAGTGCAAATCAGCTTGGTGCTGGCTGTGACTGCTGCCCCCACCAGAGTTTAGTGCTCTGGCAGTCCTCCCTGTGTGTGCTGGGGCAGTGCTGCTGCTCCTGCATGGGAGCTGACATGAATCTGCTGAGCAGGGGGCAGGAGGGAACATCTTGGCAGCATAAAAGGCAACCCTATCTGGGTAACTGAATTAGAGACTACCCCTGCCTCCCTCGCTCTTCCCATCTTGGCCTTTGGTAAACCACACAAACCAGCATTTTCAGATGTGGGTGAGTAGTTACATACTTAAATATTTATGTGGAAGCAGACACCCAAGCTGGAAAATACTTGCCTTCTCTTATACCAACAAGAATTCTATTCATCCTTCTTTGTTTTCTTATTCATCCTGCATGTTGTCTTTTTCTAGAGGGTTCTTTCTACAAATCAAGTTTGGAAAACTCTGCTTTACGCCTGAAGTGATTGCAAGGATTCTCCCAGGATTCACTCTCTCAGCAGGACATGGAGCCCTAAGTGTGACGTTTGTTGTTCAATTCCTGACCCCAAACCCTGAATGTTCTGTTGGAAACTCAGAACATTTTCAATTTGTGTTCCTGGAGTTTACATGCTAAGCCATTCGAAAAGACAAATTTATGTAAAAATCTTCACTGCACATAAAATGTTCAGTGTAATATTCATTTTTGAATGCAGCAGATATTTTCTTTATGCTTAGATTTAAAAAAAATATCTTTTTTTAAGGGCCTTTTATAATTTTTAAAAATAATTTTAAATTGTTCTTTATTCTCAGAAAAATAAATCAAATTAATTTCCCCCATCCTCACAAAATAATTAAAAAAAAAAAGAAAGAAATATTAACTTTAAAAAGAAATGAGAATGGGAACTGAAGCAAATAAAAGGGTATTATAAAACCAAGGTTATTTCAGAGATTTACCAATAAGCAGGTATATGTGCTAAGTCCTTTTTAATAATTGCTTGACTGAACTTTCAAGTAGATATATATAGCAGGTTTGTCATTAGTTAGAGGGAGTGTGTGCTTTTTAAAACTATGTTATTTGCAAGGCAAGCAGCTGTCCAATCTGACCTTCCAAGACTTTTGTTCTGGGAAGAAGAGCTGCTGGATATAAGAGGGGAAGGTCACGAAGAATAGGAAACAAGGAATAGGAGCTCCTGATGGGCATTCTGGGTAAAAATTAATGCACAGAGCAAAAGCTAAGTATTCATCTTAGAGCAAAAGCTAAGTATTTATCTTTAATGCAGGTTCTTTCTTTTCTCATTTTCTGCTTCTCTTCCTTCTGCTTTCCTTTCCCACCCTTCTCTCAGCACTGCTACCAGTTCTTAACCTACATATAATCTTTCTTTCTCTCCCCACCACCTAAAATATTGCCACTGAAACATCTGTCCAGAGCCACAACTTGGTGAGAGGTAAAGGAAGAGAAGAGAAAGTGAGTAGTAGCTCTCTCCTTGATGAAGGAACTGTTTGTATGTGTAGAAGACCAGTTCAGCCCATGACAAAGTCCATGTAAAAATGCTTACAGAGCCTTGTAAAACTCATTTCACACAGGACAGACATGTAGTGCAATTCCCAAAGTAAAATGCATTTTCCAGCAGCCGTTGGTAGTTCCAGTAGCTCCCTAAGCTGTGACTCCCTCCAGCGGTTGGTTTACCATAGTTTACAAAGCCAGGTTTACAAACATGGGTTTTTTTCCACAAAATTGGCTATGGCAGAGGCTAGGCAAACAATGATGCCAGGAAAATTCCAAACGGAGGCAGGAGACAAATAAAAGAAAACTCCTTCATTTTTAATATCTGTGGTCACAGTGGACCAGAAATGAGCACCTCTCTTGTGACGCTCCACTGAACACAAACCCTCGGTCAGGTACTGGGAAACAGGCCAGCCTGACATCCTTCTGCTGCTGCCGCCAAAATTTCGTGGTGTCACTCTGCATGAGGACCTGCCCCATGTCCTAATTTTGAAGTTACCTTGCTTTTTTTCTTCAGGACTTAATATTATTCACCTCAAAAGTCTGTCTGGTAAAAAATAATGCAGGAGGAGAAAAATAATAAAGAGAAGAAGGATAATTTTCAAAGGGACACATGGCAAAAATTGAAGACATGACAAAAACCTTCCAGTTTCTATATAAACAAATGAGATTTTAAAGAGATAGTCTTTTTCAGAAAGTCAATATAATATCAGGCCTAGAAAAATCAAACCATTTAAAATTCATGAATTTTACCATCTTCCTATTTATAAAAGGTTAAGTTACCCTAAGCTATGAAAGAAAAACACCCTCTGAAGACCTGGGAAGGCAGTAAACACTCGTGGCAAACGACAGGAATTGATCCTGCTTTTCTGTGCCTGTCATGTCTCTAAGTTTTATTTCCACCATTTCGAGGGTTCCGTGATAAGAGGGGCAGGGATGGGAAAAAAGGATTGAGCTGAGGCAAGACTATGGCCTGAGGGCGATGGTACCTGGGTCTCTGACATTTTCTCAATTAGTAGGTCTCCCTGCCTGACTGTGAGATGTGCATCTAACTGGGGACTTAGACTGTTGCAAGGTATTGATTAGCCATAATGTGAAGTCAAATCTGAATAAAAAAAGCATTGTGATCAAAAGCCTTTCATTGGAGACAGCATGCCCTCCAAGTCAAGGGTCTGCAGAATCTGATGAGCTCTGTTTCCTTTTTGTCTGAGAGAGATTTCCATGGTTTACTCATAAAGGCTCTCTTGATAGGAATGTCCAGTGGGCCCTCTGTCAGAAAACCTGATGTCTCAAATTTGACAGGTGCTTGTTAGTTTTTCATCCCAGATCACTCAACATGCACACAAAACTAGAAGAGACGATGGCTAATAATGCTACATTTCAAGTTGACTGCCTTGTCATTTTTGCTGGAAAATTCACTGATTCAATCACTAACATTAAATTGTCTGCATTAAAGGAAAACAAAGCATAGCCAGCCATAAAATATATTGGTTTTCCAGCTGCTAGAACTTACACAGCTCAATACAATTCATTGCATGGCCCTGTTGATAGGAACAGTTTATACAAATCACATGCAAAACAAAATAAATTGCTGTTCTATGGAAAAAAAAAACCCAACAGAAAACCCCAAAGCAAGAAAACTGAGAGAAACATTTTAATCCATCTTTTCTTGGAAATTAGCTTTCTTCTCACTAAAAATGTTTTCAAATAAAGAAATGATCCTCCATACCTTTACTTACATGAACAACATACTTTCAAACACTTCTAGTCCGCTGGGATGTCATATGAATCTGGATTTCTGCTCCATTGTAGCTCCATCCCTTGTGACTTTGTGTTGGGGTTGGTTTCTCTAAAAGCTCACGGACTACTTGATAAAGATACTTATTTTTATGGACTACTCAGATGAAGAATTTTAAGCCAAGGGTTTAGGCCAACAAAAATGATGCATCTTGGTAATAATATCTCTAGGCATTGTTATAATAATAAGTCCACACTTTTGTCTATTCTCCTGTGGTTTGCAATCTAAACCCCAGGGCACAGCAGGAGCTGTGTGATGATGGTGGACTGTGGGACTTGAGCTATCAAGAGCTCCTATCAATCCCAGTGTACGAGGACATTTGAAACAAAAAAAACCAAAACAGGTAATTTTTTTCACTGGATAAAATGCTGCATTGCCTATTCTTAGATATCCTTGAGTCAATTTGTGAAATGAGTCCTTACACTCATCTTATAAAAGTTCTTATAAATGGATCTTGTGAATGTTAGTTTATACTCGAACAGCCTTCTCTTGTACTTGCAACATTTCCTGCTTCCAAGGAAATACTTGTCCAGTATACTGGGGAAAAGCAACCAAGAGTAATAAAACCTCTCCCAGCACTGATGGTACCTTGCTAAGGTCTCAGTCAGGCTTTCTGTACTCAGAAAAAAGAGGGGGAGAGAGAGAGAGAGAGAGAGAGAATTATGATTTATGGTATCTAGATGCAAAGGGGCAGTAACACAAGGACCTTGAAATGGTGTCAGGGTGAAAACCCTGTGAGGTGTTCAAGCCAAGGCTCTGGTTCAAGATGGTTTTCACCATCACCTTCAAGATCAGCCATCTGGGTCACAGCAACCCCATGCAGCCCTGCAGGCTTGGGGCAAAGTGGCTGGAAAGGACCAGGGGTGCTGGTCAACAGCCACAGAACATGAGCCAGTGTGTGCCCAAGTGGCCAAGAAGGCCAATGACATCCTGGCCTTTGCAGGGAATAGTGTGGCCAGCAGGATTATGGCAGTGATTGTCCTTCTGTACTCAGCACTGGTGAGGCTGTCATTCAAATCCTTGTTCAGTTCTCAGCCCCTCAGTGCAGGAAGGACATTGAGGGGCTGGAGAGTCTCCTGAGAAGAGAAATAGAGCTGGTGAAGGGTCTGGAGCACAAGCCTGATGAGGAGCTGCTGAGGGAACTGGGAGAGTGCTCTCTGAAAGAACCTCAGGGGAGACCTTAACACTCTCTACAACCACCTGAAAGGAGGCTGTAGCCAGGTGGGGGTCAGTCTTTTCTCCCAGGTAACAAGTGCAAGGATGTGATGAAATGGCTTCAAGTTGCCCCATGGGAGGTTAAAGAGGATATTAGTTAAAATCTCTTCATGGGAAGGGTTGTCAAGCACTGGAATAGGCTCCTTAGAGAATCATCATCCCTGGAGTGTTCAAAAGGTGTATGGATGTGGTACTTAGGGACAAGGTTTAGTGGTGAACACAGCAAGGCCAGGGTAGCAGTTGGACTGGATGATATTAGAGGTCTTTTCCAACTTAAATAATTGTGTGATTCCATGAAATGTTTCTCCTTTCCCTTAATAGTGTTTTCCATCAGGAAGACTGAGCCTGAGGTGGGTATTTTCCATCTGTATTCCAACAAAAGGCAAAAGCATGAGTGACTTCTCCTGGCCTTCAGCCCCCATTCTCATAGCACTCTACTTCCAGCCCTTCCCAGCACAGCTCAAGGTTGTGAAAGCATAATGGATCCCAAAATATTTCTTGCTGCAAAGTATTCGTTGTGGTAAATGTCGACTATAGCAATAAGGCACCAAAGGCTGTGCATTAGCAAGCTATTAGTGCATGCTGAGAGTGCTCTGGTTGCCTTCTAATGCACACTGCAATGGCCATTATGGAGTATGACTCATTATTTTTACATTTATTTCACATTTTTAAAAATCGTTTTCAAAACACTTTTGCACAATTTCAGGAGATGTGTTTTTTCACAAGGAAAAAATGGTCCTTATGAACACAGAGTGAAGAGAAAATGGTAGGAAGAGATAGTCTTCACTGCTTCTGAGTAAACCTGAAAGTGACTGCTTCTTTCTTACCCCACTCCCATTTAGTGTGGTTTTTTGACTAGCATAGAGATCGATCTCTTTCCTCACAGAGTCATCTTTCTGCCTTTTCAGGTTCTGTTTATTACTTTGAAGCCATTTTATTTTATTAAAAATAGCACTTTAGCAGGCACATGACATTAGGTTCCTACGCTTCACATGTTTCCTATGTTTTTGGAGGAAAATCCAAAATGTCCATAAAAGCAATATGTTGATCCTGGAAAACATTGTATGTCTTCAGAGGTGGAAGACATCATATGGTCTTTCCTTGAGCCTCTAATTTCTGCCTCTGTCCCATAATTGTCTTTGTTTATCTCCCATCCCCATAAAAAGCTGAAATTTTTGTTTGTCTGCCTTTTGCCTTTTGGGCATTGAATTAAACTGGGTGACAGCCATGCAGAAAAGGTGGTGTAGGTGCAAGCAGCTTGCAATTACAACTGTTAAGCCTGCTGAGAAAAATGAGGTTATGACCAATTAGATTAGGATTAATTCTGCCTAATTTTAAGCACCTGAGTTGTTTAAATTACGACTGTAATTGCTCTAGGCTGCCTTGGTAGTAAAGTGAAGGTTAGATGCCTCCCAAATATGCTTCATCTAACCTAAGGGCTAAACCATCTTCTTTTACTGACAAGACTTTACATGACAGTGTTTCTAATTTTATCAGCTATGTGATATGAGTAATCTGACTTGGGATGAATCTGGGCCCTTTTTTTCCCAGGCTCTGCTACACTATTTAATGGTTTGGTGTCTACAGTGTGAATATATATTCTTAAAACATCAGCTGTCTTCATAACACTGGAATGTCAAAATAATGGTGTATTTTACTGTTGATATCTGAATAAGATTCTATGGGGTCCTTTGTGAAAATGCCCTGGAGAAAGGATGTTTAAAGAATAGATTGGAAAAAATATAGAAACTTACAAGGTATTTGGCAGGGGAGCATGTAAAGATCACAATTCTTTGCAAAACAATTGTGCATGAGAGTGGGAGAAGGTAGTACTGAAGTGCTGAAGCCAATTTTTGAAATATAAGATAGTTTAAATATATATGGAATCAGACACTCTGCTACTGAACAAAACTGACACTGAAGGAATATTCAATGTTATGTTACAGCCTCTGAAAACATAGAAAATGTCAGAAATTCCTCTTTTAAAGAGCCCTCACTCTTGTTCAGTAACTTCAACTGTCAGAGAGTGGAGCTGTATCAAAAAGGGTTTCACAGAATCAAAAGGTTTGTTTCTTAGCAACTCCGTCAACAAATTTAAATTGCTGCATATCATGGCTGTTCCATAATCATTTGCATGCAAGATTTGTAAACACAGGTTTTTATTGTGCATCTTGTTGTCATGGCTGGTAGGGAGGCAAAAGGGGACAAATTCTCCAAAGCAGGGACAATGCTGGTACCAAATCAGAACATCCAAGACTAAATAAAAGGTTCTGTGTTTCTTGCTTGACCAGAATCTTTTCTAGTTCATTTTGCTCAGGAAGTACAAACTGCAGAGGCAGCATACCAAGTGTAGATGCAGTAGTCACAATGTCAAAAGACTAAATAGTCTTTTTGTGATAAAAGATACTGAGGATGGCATTTTGGTCCTTGTTTACAGAGTAATCCAGAGGCCCAGCACCACTGTAAGCAGACATGTGTACCACCTATCTTTAATTAAATTTGTATAATGCTTTGTTATACCAATGATGTCAGAGCTCAGGTGATATGTGACTTGATTGCTGGGCATTCACCTGGGATCAGGTTGGAGGAAGGCTTTTGCAGCCTGAGCTCCAGGCTGTGCTAGCTCACCTGCTGTTCTAGGGGCTTCAAAGCTTTCCAGATAGGAGTCAATGAACAGCAGTCATGCCTACCTCTGGAATGCGAGGCTGATGTACCTTTGACCGTGTTTGTTTTCTGCTAATGTCACCAAAGATTGTGGTTAGGGAGTGATGAATATGGTCCATTTTAATTTTTATGCTATTTCAATTTTATTTATTATTTCCTGAGTGCCTATAATGTGCATGCTACTAGAGAACACACTTTATTTAATGTAATGCATTTTAGATCCACTTTATATAACAGGCTAAACACGTATAATATATGTAAGCCTCTAAGGCTATATATGCTCAGTAAGAGACTAAGAGAGTATATATGCTATGTAAGAGACTAAGAGAGTACTCACACTCTATATGTTTATGTTTTCAAACTTAATGAATTTGTGTTATTCCACACATCTAATGGCTCATATACAAAATCTCAGCTCATTTCACATAATATCTCTGTTATAGGCATAGTGTTATTTATTTGTATTACAGTAATCCCAGAGGCTCCAGCTAAAAAAAAAAAGCCCTATGAAAAATTGGATCAAGAGACAGCCCTAAGGAATTTGCAGTTTATAAAAATAAGAGACAGGGAACAGAGGCACAAACTGTCAGGGTGACATACCCAAGTTCATTGTCCAGGCATATGATGGAGACCAGATAGGGTGTTGATTCCATATCTCTGACAGTGGGCTAGGAAGTGCAACTTAGAGTCACTTTGAGTGGCATATCTCCCTAATTCATGTATCTGTGTCCTGAGCTGAGCCTCCATTTTACTGGACACCCTGAAATTCTCCTTGCTGCACCTTTGTATGTCCAAAACATCTATTACATGACAAGAATGCTGGATGGTGGGCTAGGACATGCCTACCTGCCAAATGATTGACCGGGAGATGTGTGTTTTGGGTACCTCTCAGTGGTATTTGCAGCTCCTGGATGTAGGAGTAAAGAGTGTGAGAACCCGATAGTTTCCAGGACAATCTATGAAACTTTGTCCAACCCATATATTAGATAATGTTTTCTCTATATTTGTTTCTATCTTGGATATAGCATTACTCCTCTCTTGATCTCCCTTACCCTTTGTTTAAGATCCCTGCACTCACTGCCTGTGAAATAGAGAACTCATAGTAGCATCAAAATAGGCCAAATCCCAAAGCTAAACAGAACCCTGACCTGTTTCATGAAACAAACCTTAGGGAGGAAAGTCTGAAGTTCTCAAGAAGCCTCAAATTCAGATATACATCAATCTGCAAATTTATATTCTCCATGGGTGTCACGACTAAGAACCAACAGATGGATAGTCTCTCCAGAAAGAAATGATTGTGCCTGTTTTTACCCTGGCCTCACACAACTTCACCTGATAGGAAAATTTTTCCATTGCACCTTTTTAAAGGAGAATAAGAAATATGAAAACACTTAGTACAAGTATTGATCAGGTGAGAGATTACAGGAAAATCTGAAAACAGAACTGTACAACAGATGACAAAATCCATTTTCTGGCTACTGAAGAATACAATGAAAGTCTTAGTTCTACTAACCAGTGTCGTGGTTTGAGAGGAAGTGGGTTTTCTAGGATGCTGTGGTCACACCAATGGGTGTTCAGAGTTGAATATTGGCACCTTGTGTGGCCACTGGGGACATTGGATATGCCTCTGAGAACACAGGGGTTAAAAGCAGAGCACTCCCGTGAGAAGCCCTCTTAAGTTTCCGCAAGGGAAGCAGGTCAGACCTCCCCCGGCCCAGCTGCTGTCTGGGCAGGGGAGGGGAAAAGCGATGTGGCCAGGAGAGGTAGGCCTGGCCAGAGGATGGAAGGGTGGAAGAGAGAGAAGCACCAGGAGGCATCGGGCAGTGCCGTCCCCCCGGAAACAGAGAGAGAGAGGGAGAGAGAGAGGGAGAGAGAGAGAGAGAGAGAGAGAGAGAGAGAGAGAGAGAGAGGGAGAGAGAGAGAGAGGGAGAGGGAGAGGGAGAGAGAGAGAGAGAGGGAGAGGGAGAGGGAGAGAGAGAGAGAGAGAGAGAGAGAGAGAGAGAGAGGGAGAGAGAGAGAGAGAGAGAGGGAGAGGGAGAGAGAGAGAGAGAGAGAGTCCTAGCAGCACAGTCTGGTTTGCGGAGAAGGGGGGTGCAGCAAGAAGGTGTCCAGCTGCTTGTGGGAGTCTCCAGGCGAGCAGAGCCCGAGTTTTTCACCCCTTTTTAGACAATGAAAACTTTACAGAACATTAACCTTTCCTAGAAGAGAGATAGTGTAGAAGATGAAGAAAGAAATGAGCAAGTGTGATGAAGGTCTGGGCAAGTGAAAGATGTCGGGAGAGAAGAATCTTAGGTGGGAAGAGATGATGGAGTGGCCTTAGCTGGACTCTTCTTGTTATAGCCATGGACAGAACCATGTTCCTTGTGACACAGAGACTGCATCCAGGGGGAGGCAATGGCTCAGAGCCAAGAGGGTTCAGTGTTGGTACCCCTCGGCCCCAGGGGGTGAAATTTAGGGGGGACAGGTGTCCCAAAGGTGAGACTGTGCTCTTTATAGAACAGGACAAAACATCCTTAAAAGGACAACCCTAGAAGCAGCTCTGGTCCGTGTTCAGTGGTGAGAGCACTAAACATGAAAGGAAGAAGTCACAATGGCAGATGTACTCCAGGCGGTGCCACGAGTGACATGGAAACACACGAGGTTTCAACAGTGTTTCCAAGCCTATAGCACAAGAAAGACTCCTCTCCTCTTGATGAACTGAGAATTGATTGTCTGAAGAGTGGTGCTGGACCGAGAGTTGAAATTTAGGGAGATAGACATATTAGAAATTTGGTGGGAGGAGGAAGAAATGTATTTGTAAAGTTTTCATTTTCCCTGTGTGTTCCTTTTTACATATAGTTGTAGTGTAAATAAAGTTTTCTTTTCTTTATTTCTAAGTAAGAGCCTGCTTTGCTTATTCCTAGTTGTATCTCACAGCAAAAACCAGAGAGAGTGTATTTTCACAGGGGCACTGGCATTGCGCCAGCGTCAAACCATGACAACAAGAATTAAAAAAAAGAGCAAATTTAATTCAAATACAACAGTCAAAACAAAGACATGGTCCTTCCAAGCAGTTGCTAGTTAGAGATGATGGGAGAAAGTTAATATTTAATAGAGCTGGGCACTACCACAATTCAGTGCAGTGGTTTTTCAAAGCTAGTATTTAACTTTGGCTTAGGTCACAAATGAAAAGGCTGCTGCTGCATTCCTGTCTAATTCCCAGGGGCACCTATACAGTTTGGAACAGCAAACAGTCCCTTCTCAGGATATGACTAAGTCAAGATTCCAGCCCTGCCAGGGACTGACTCACTGAGAAGGAAAAAAAGCTGTCAAAACTCAGCATCTGCCAGAATCAGTCCAGAAACAAGAAGAAAAGCTGAGCTTCAATGAAGGATGTATGCTGGACTCTACGAGAAATTTTGCACAATACAGTGTTGTTTTGAGTCCTTGTAGAAAGTGTTATAAGTGTTAAATTCTTATCTTCAGGAGTACTCAAATAACCACAGTTTTTTTCAAACCCTAAACAAAGTTGACAGTTGAGTGCCCAGTCACAGATGTGATGACTGCTCAGAATGAAAGTATATCAGATGTAATGAATTTCATGCCACTTACTGTCCTAGTGGTAATCTACTGAAAATGGCTTAACCTTATTCTTTGTTTTATAGCTTAACAACCTAGAAAACAACAAAGCAACTGTTATTGTTGATTGCTATCTAATTATTATGTGGGGAATTTGTTAAGATGTACTTCAGGGAATGGTTATGACCTAATTCCCATGACAGCTGCATGACTGAAAACCAAGAAGGAAATAGATGTCAAAGTGAGAGGACAAACATTCTATGTGCTGCAGCTCTGGGTGTACACACAAGACTGACTGTGCTTCTTCTCAGAAGCACCTCCAGAATTCCAGGAAGGAATAGGTGCCACATCAACACAAACGTGTCTTGTTCCACCAGAGTAGCAATGTTGATTGATTTTCTGATAATGCTTATTGATTTTCTGATGATGCCTATGAACCTCAATGTTACAAGAGAGGAACACAAACAATTGCCCATCTTCTGGGTATGATGAATAACAGAGCTTCATAACTTTGGGACGATGCTATCAAAGGCTTTCTTTAGAAGGAGCTAAACTCTGGCTATTACAGGGCTGACATTAACAGATGCTTAAAAAAAAGTCTTCCAATTAGCATTTGATAAATTACTTCTTTCTAGAATCAGTTATTCTCTTTAATACTACTGCTTTCTATATTGACAAATTATGTCTTCTGCTGCATTCAAATTCTGATGCAAGCCTAACAGCAGTAAAAGGCTGACATCTATTGAAATGTCCACTGACTTTGTTGTCTGTCTTCAGACTGGACCCAGCCAGCGTGTGGAAGCGTCATATCCACAAAGCTCCAAGCTGCACTCCCATCCTCAGAAGCACAGTATTTCCCCAAAACTGATCTTCACAGCACTGTTAGTTCATAATCTGTGCCACTCTTCATTTTTTTCATAAATGTGTGGATTCATATGCAAGAAATGGTCATTATGATTATCCCATCCAATTGTGTGCACAATAAGTTTCTTTTAAAATATTCCACTTTGCAATAGAGAAAAATCTCAGGGGAAAAGAAAAATAAAAGCAATATTAATTAAAAATTGCTAGCAATTACAAAAATAATGCTACCACCCGCCTCCAGAAATTGCTGCAGTGGTTAGTTTGGTCAGTATGAAAGACCTTTGTATTCTATATATGATGCTTTTTCCCCATGGGATTTTTATTCCTTGGTTAAAAGTCAGAAGAACCTTCATTATCAAAGTTCTGCTTTCCATATAGGCTCTTATTGGCTGAGATCATGGTAGATCAGGCATTTTTAAAAATAGCTTTAGCTCCATAATTCTTTCATTGTAGCAGGTTCTTTACAGAATTCTTGATTTTCTTTCTTAACCTTCTTAATTTTCCGATAATCCCTTTTGAGATATATATACAGAATTTCAATAGCAATAAAGATGCTTTCAAGTAAGTGCAAGCAAAAGTGGTTTAATCTCTCCAACCACTACTTGAGATAGATCTCTTTATAAAAACAACAACAGTTGCCCTTTTGGTGAACAGCAGCACTGAACACTGATTCCCTTTCTTTGATATCTCACCCTTCTTCCAGAGTTACAGCTTCAAAGGATTTTCCTGTCTTATGATATGACCTGCAGTCTACATTTTAAGGCACAATATATGCAGCTGTATCTGTAATACTTACTCCTGTTTGCATGAGTCATTATTACTTGTACTTCCACAGCTCTTTGGATATCTTTGGAAAAGCTGCTTCTGCACCCAGCGTGTGTTGCGTGTGCTTGTGATAGCGTGTGCCCGTGCAATCTGCTCACTGACTCTCCTCTGAGTTTCTTACAAACTGCAAAACACTGTGTTCAGGTAGGCATTCCTCATTTTACTTCAGGAATTCGTTCCTTCTTTGCATCATCCTTCTTTTTAAAAACTTCTGTGTGGTTGAAGAAACCTTTGCAGCCCCACTTCTAAGGAAGGCTTTGATCAACAGAAAGAGGATGACTTCCCTTGTCACAGGCAGCACATTAGTCACCTATTCCTTCCAAAAATGCAGTGTGTATATGCCAGAATAAATTCAGAACTGTCTTTGCTTGTACCTTATGAATCAAGACTTAGTTTGATGAACACACAATTTTTCCGACCAGGACAAATATTTTCTTCAAGTTCAAAGTCGGGTCCTGTTTAGCCTTCGGTCTGGCATGAGTTTCCATATAATTCTTTGTCAAAACTTAAAAAGTCTTATTTTTCTTTTATTTTAAACAAGACTTTTTTTCCATTTGAACTGCATTTTTTGTTTCATCCTAAGAAATAACAGCAAATTAGACACCTTGTTTTGGTTTTTTTTGTTTGTTTTTTTGGTTTTTTTTTTTTTTGTTTTGTTTTGTTTTGTTTTTGTTTTGTTTTGCTTTTTGTGGGCGACCAAAATGCTAAGAATAGCTTCGGGTCTGGAAATGGTGCTATAAATCATAATGCTTCTCTTTCTGGTTCATTTTAGCTGCAACATCCTTGTCTTTCTGGAGTTATTGTCTGTCTTATTCAAGTGAAGACCAGATGTAGGGATCCTGATGTCTCTTACACTTGAATCATCTCTATTTGCATTTGCAAGTGTCACAGAAACACCTTCTCCTGTTTGAAGGCTTCTCATTTCAAGCTTTCTTGATTTCCACACTCAAGACAGAGGAATGCTGTACCATCTGCAAGCCTTGGGCACTTTGCCAGTAAAACTGCTGTCTGAAATAATTTCCAGCTTCACATTGAATTTTTCACAGAAATACGAGCTCTGCTTAGGTGCCTTCTAATACGCAGCATTAAAAGACTATAACCAAATGCTGGAACTTAAGCCATGCACATGAAGCTATTGTTCTGAACATGGAGCTTGTTTTGCTAGTCATCACACATGAGATGCTTGAGAGTATTGCTGATTTATGACGTTGTTTTGGTTTGGCACAGCCTGGTTTTAGATAGCAGGAGGGACACAGAGGTGGCTTCTGTGAGAAGCTGCTGGAAGCTTCCACCAAACCCAGCAGAGCCAATTCCTGATGGCTGTGAAGATGAACATGCTGCTGGCCAAATCTGGGCCAGTTAGAGAGGTTGGTAATGACTCTGTGATAACGGATTTAAGAAGAAAATCAAAACAAAGTGTACACAGTTTTTCCTAGCCAAAGAAGAGGAGGAGGTGGGAACATGTGAGGGAAAACAACATGGAGACACCAAGGTCAGTGCAGAAGGAGGGGAAGGAGCCAGGCACTGGAGCTGAGATTCCTCTGCCGGCTGTGATGAGATCAGGGTGAAGCAGCTGTGCCCTGACAGCCCATGGGGGTCCAGGGGGATGCAGAGATCCACCCACAGCCCGTGGGGGAGGTGCTCATGCTGGAGTGGGTGGGTGCCTGGAGGAGGCTGTGATCCTGTGGGAGATCTGGTGAAGAGAGAGGGGGCCTCTGCTTCCACGCTGGAGCAGCCTGTCTTTGGAGAACTGCACCCTGTGGAAGAGTGATCCATGCCACAGTAGATTTGGGAGAACTGTCTGCCTGTGGGAAGGACTCATGTTGCAGCAGGTGCTGTAGGACTGCTGCTTGTGAGGGTGGACCCACACCAGGGAAGTTCACACAGAACTCTCTCCTGTGGGAGGGACCCCACAGTCTCACAGTGGAAGGACTCCTCTCCCACAGCAGCAGAAGAAAACCTCGGGTGACAAGCTGACCAAAACCCCATGCTCTCTCTCCCTGTGCTGTCAGTAGGGAGGAGGGAGGGGTCAGGATAAAAAGGTGTTTTTAAGGGCTTATTTTACTTCTCATTATCTTCCTCTGACTCTGTTAGTAATAAATTCACTTAGTGAATATTAGTGCCAATATTAAAGTCTGAATATCCATTGACCAAAAACACAGCATCCCAAAAAACACATTTCCTGTCAAACCACCACATTCCTATAAGCTGAACCCCTTTTGCCCTTGGAGTGTTTTTCCTGCTCCTTATCTCAAGTCATTAAGTGTTTGGTAATTTTTTTTTTTTAATCTGCCCAGCTGGGGAGGAGGGCAGGGAGAGGGTGAGCAAGAGACTCTCATGGGTGCCTGGCTTTGGGCCAGTGTCAAACCACAAGTGTCATCCATTTCTACTGGGTACCTGGAGTGAGGCTCATCTCTGTGCTGGACCATGAGGATGTCAAACTCCCACTTGATTTGGGCTGTCAGTGGACTGAACCCTTAACTGGCTTTTCTGGCACCATTTTGCAATCTCCTGTAACACAATGGTGTTACGAGAATTTAAATACTGACTACTAAATGTTTCTCTCATTATTTTTACTTCAGACATAAACACCCACTTATCTTGACAAATAATGTTAGATATTTTGCTGAAATAAAGTTTTGATCAAGTAACAAGCATGTGGGGCAAATACTTAAATCTTTACCCCCAACTCTGTCCTCCCTCCTTACTAGGTTGCTGATCAGATTCAGGAGCCAATGTGACTGAAATTCACTACACTGACTGTAATAATCATCTTTCAAGGACCAAGAACAGAGCAAGATCACAATAATAATAATAAATTAATATGTGGGAATAAGTGCTCTTTACTTTTATTTCTGTTATAGTGACCTATGAACTTTCTGTTGCTTCTGTCATTGCCATCAACCCAGCAATATGCTTCCAGATCTCTACCAGCAGGATGTTTCACACTGCAGAGCACTTCCCATTTTCAAACACAATAAATCCACTCATTATTACTAAATAAATCAGATGAAGTACTAAGACAGATTCTCCTATGGCTATCTGCTTTGTTGGAGCTGACATAAACTTGTATTGACTTTATTAATGAATCCACCTCCAGCCACAAACTTGTATGCAAACTGTCATGGGAACTCTGGCATTAACCACATTTTCCTGCACTTCATACAGTTATGGTCTACAGCTGCTACAATACTTGCAGAACAATATTATGTGGAAGTATCTGCCACCCAGATGCTTCAGTGCCTGAGCTGCAAACCTATGTCCCTTCCATACAGCCCTACACCAGCCTCAATTGTAAATGCAAAGTATACTAAAGAAACATAGCAATGAAACAGGCAACTTGGCCAATAGTTTCATCAGAACCTGTATCACCCATGCAGCTCATCACAGGTTAGTACTGGATGCTCCTTGGATCATGTGACATTTACCTGGTCTTGTGGAAAGTGCCTTTGCCCATGGGAGGGGTGTTGGACTAGATGCTCTTTAAGGTCCTTTCCAACCAAAAAAAATTCTATGTCTCTAGGACTGTAGGGAAATGTGTTTTACCAGCCCCTTTGCCCTGCGTGGTGGAGCTTATCTGCTGGGACCATTTTAGCTCTTGATGTCTCTACATGGCCTGACAGTGCTTTTGCCTTCCCTTGTGTGGGAAAGGTTTTTCTGCAGCTTGATACAAGACCTCAGATAAACAAACAAGGGAATATGCTACACATATGCAAGGGCAGTCCTACCCAAAGCTATGTTTGCAACATTGGTTCTGAGGGTAATTTACAGATTGTCTAAAGCACCAACCGGACAGATTTCTCTTATATTTTTTTCTGAGTTCTGGATTGTATTTTTCACTTTATCCAGCAAGATTACTTCTTACTTTATTTAGATTTTTTAAACAGTACCTGTACAATGCTCTGATGAAGCCTAAGTAATTATTGTTTCCTTTAATAATTAACAATAATCAACATAAATAGCAATTAATATATGAGAATGAGAAAAATAAGTGTATATCAAACAGATGAGGAATGCCTGATGAATAGTCTTTACTCCTACATCACTGATAAAGACAAGCATATCACTGTTGTTTATCTGAAGTCTTTTAAGCCTTTCATCTAGTGATAAAACACTGAGAGGTCTGTTTGTTACAAGGAATATTAAACATACATTTCTGGTAGTATCTGGAACCACTGGTAATAGCTGTTGTCCACAGTAGATATTGAACACAGGCATTTAATCCCCCCCAAACCTTTCTTAACAGATGCTGTTAGTGTGGACTCTCATAGCCCTGAAGTAATCATATTCATCATAATTGACCCACTCTCTTAGCTACAGCAGAAGGAAAAATCCTCAGATTTACCTTAGCTGTTACTTAAATTTACACACTAAACACTCTGAAATGGTTTTTTCCAGACAGATGGTGTTACCAAAAGGAAAGAAACATGAGAATCTCTAATATTCAAGTGTCTACTGCCTATTTTCTTAATCTTCCTGAATGAATGTTTGAGCTTATTATACTAACAGAAGCCTGCCAAGTCTTTGGATTTATTGCTCTAAATCAGTGGAGTCATTGTCATTATTAGACCAGTTGCTAGTCAATACTTAAAAGCATTCATTAGCTGCAAATGACAGAAATGCTCGTACACTATAGATTTTTTTTATTGTTGTCCAGAATGCATGCTTCCTATTGAAGGGAATAATGAGAGAAGGATTAAGTGAGAGGTCAGTAAGGATTTTACTGATAAAGTGAACAATGTGGTAGGAGTCCTTATGTTATTCCAGAGTCTTTTCTCATTTTCCTCATTTTTTGTATGCATGCAAATTTGAAGACAACAGGAGTATTAGTAGTTTGTGTGGGTAACTGGTGCCTCTGCCCTTGACAAGAGCCTGCAAGTTGTAATTTGAAATTAATTGATTTCAGTGAAATATGCGAGTAGTAACTGCCTTTCTGCTCTTGGATGGCCTGTTTTATTTGTAGTACAAGATTCATGAGCTACTTCTTGGTTCTGACATCCCTCAGGCTTGGGTCTTTTCTCAGCTGTGGATATTTGCTCTGATTCAGGATGCTAAGGTACTGGGCTAGGTCTTCCCCTTGTATGGCCCCTGCCTAAGAACTGGACACCTAAATCCTTTAGGTTCCTTTGGAAACCTCAGCTGCAGTTCCTTCTAAAAGGAATAACAAAGAAGACAGGCTTGTCAAAGGAACTGGAACCTAGTAGCTTTTTTTGTTTTCAATGGGAGCTGCAGAGTATTAAGCCTCTACAAAAATCTTTCTGTTCTTTTTGCCTTCTAACTGGGAGCCAAGTTTTTCAGAAATGCTGGCTAACAACTACTACATAAAGACAGTATCCTAGAATGACAGCTACTTTGACAGTGCACAACAGTGAAACAAAAACTGCTGAATTCATGTTCTATCTAGAGGTGACTGCATTCAAAGTGCTCTTCACCAGTTAGAGAGATGTTCCATTTTTCCACTCAACAGACTGACTGCTCTTCTTTCTGCTTTAGAGTTAATTCAAAAAAATGAAAGTTTCAGAAGAACACTTCTTCCAATACAACATTTATGTGATGACACAATAACCAAAATAATTACACTCTGGAATATAATTTTCTTTTTAAGCAGTCTGAGTCTCCTAGAGAAGAGCCTGCTTAAGTTGGATCTTCAAAGGCAAATTTATTGCCACCAAAATAGCAGTAGATATTAAAAATATAACAAAATAAACCCCCAAAACAACAACCTAAAGGAGTCTAACCTTATTAGTGAAACATTAAGTCTATGCAATTTCAGGAGATCTTATAATTAACAAAGGAAACATTTGGAATGCATTTTATTTTCTGATTGTTAAAACTGTCACAATTCTATTAACAACTTTAAAAGGAAATTCATTAGAGAAAATATTGTCTCCTTGAAAATTTTCCTCCTTAATTAGCCCGGCTTTAACTCCTCTTTTGATAAAAGACTTTTGCTTGCTATTTGATGACTGACAAATAAGAACATTGTTCTGAAAATATCTTCTTTTGCATATAGTCAGCCATAAGTATCTGAGCTGTAGAATTTTTCTCTGTATAACTTGGACACTAATCCATTGAGTGTCTCCTTATGTGAACAGTTTTAACTTATGCAGACAATGCTCTTGACTTCAAGAGGTATGGGTCAGCAGAACAATCCTTAAAAATAGCTGGGTTAAAAAATATTAATTTTAAAGTATGGATACATGGTCAGCTTTGGATAAATGATTCTAACTGCATGAAGTAAAAGAAAATTTATAAGGGAAAATGCCTACAACTCTTATTCAGCAAAAGCTCCTGTTTAAGTAATTAAAGCAGATTGTGCCCAATGTATAAATTTCTCTACAAGACCCTTTTTTTCCATGGAGAGTTGAAGTTTTGTTGAATCTTCCATTTCTAACTCTGAAGTCAATTTGTAGGAGGTGGTGTGTGAAAGCACTTTAGTAGGGAAAAGCAGCAATCTCAATGCATCAAAGTTAGGTGGTAGCGGGGTTATCACTCCGTGAAAATCACATAAACATTCCACATATGAAATATTATTCATCAGGGCAAAACCCTCCAAGGGTTTCAAAGATGACAATGGTGTCATGAAACCCTTTTTTGAAAGAGGAAAAATTTATTCCACTGCTAAGATTGATTCTGTCGCTATGTAGCAGGCAGTGTGACGAGGCAGAGAATGAACATAATTGAGAAGAGAATTAGCAAACCTTAAATATCTGCTGCTGCAATATCATTACCCATAAACTTGCCCTTTTTCCACCCTCTTTTCCCCAAAGACTGACATCCCATAACTGCAGTGAAAAAGAATGTGTTCTTTCGAACAGCTAAATCAACAAGGTCTCACATGAGTAGTGTTGAGTGGTGTGGTTGAATGATTTCATGAAAAACTAATCAAGTATTCATCATTGAGATCAAACACTTCCCAAGTAATTATTATCAAAACCAATTTGATAAGACCTGAAGAAGTGGCATTGCTGATCTAATCAGAAGTAGAACAGAAATAGTTCTCTCAGCTTTTTATAACGTTAAGGTATGAAAGCACAAAAATGTAATTGTATTTTATAATTAAAGATAAGAAAGCTGTCATACTGTAATCAATTATTTCAGATCAATCATAATTTTATTTCTTCTGGTTATTTTATAAGAACACTCATTTACAAATTGACTTTTTCATATATATATGTAATGCAATATGTGGAACAGAAATGCATTAGAAACTATCTAGTTTAAAGCGAATTCATTTAAAAAAGAAAGGATAATGTGACTATAATGACTAACAGAACTGCTAAGTCCATATTTGCATTTTTTCTGCACGATAGTGATTTCTTTTTATATTAAAATTTAAATACAGAGTATTTTTTAAAATTAAAATTGTATTTGCTGTCTAAGCAAGCTTCTATTTTTAAGGTGGCTTTACTGATTAAATTCTCAAGGATAATGTACAAATTTTAGGAATTTAAAAGGATTTTACATGTGTTTCAAACAACCAAAGTAGAAATTACAATACTCCAGTCAATTTCCAGGAATGTATTTATCTGGTCATTATTTTCAAGCAAGAGCCAAAACACATTTGAGATGGCACAAGATATCATAGTGCCATTACCCTGGTGGGTTTTGACAATATAGAATTTCAAACGGATGATATGGGGAAAAAATCCACATCCTAATAGGCTGATTTACTTAATAATACCAGGCTGGAATCCCTATGCCACTTGCATAAATCTTAATTGACCCTAATCTTAATGGCTTTATTAGTTTTAGTTCTAAGACTATTTGATTTCTCAGAAATATTTTTCTGTGCAGATTACTGAGTCATATCTGGGTGACAAAAGTTCCTAGAAAAGTGGCCTTTCTTCAGAGTCTCATTTCTTGGATAAGTACCTTAAAAACTCATTTCACAGATTATTTTGTGAATGTTTGAACTAATATGAGCATATGAATGTGACTGCATTTTTGGGTTTTTTTATTAATTGATGGGTAGAATGTCAGTATTTTAAAATAGCTTCCTAATATGTAAATAAAAGTCTGAATGAAAATGAACCATGCTTCTTAAACCTAAATTCATCATTTTAATGGGTTTTTTTGAGGGCTTATTCACACTGATTGTAGTCAGGTAAATATGTCTATTTACAAAGAGATTAATAAAAATTAATCAGAATGGAGGAATCTGGTCCAGCCTAAAAGTTAGTGTTACCTGCTGGGGAACTACACTATTTCTACACTAATCTTAAATTTATAACAACAGCAACAGTTGTTTTCCCACAGGCTGATCAGCGGAAAAATCCTATGCA
The DNA here is from genome assembly GCF_037042795.1 of Molothrus aeneus. Taxonomy (NCBI): domain Eukaryota; kingdom Metazoa; phylum Chordata; class Aves; order Passeriformes; family Icteridae; genus Molothrus; species Molothrus aeneus. Next base: position 68,622,501 of record NC_089647.1, on the reverse strand, counting down.
TTAAATAGTCAGAAATTCCTATTTTGTTTTCACAGAAAGATTTTAGGAATCTCTGTAGAAAATAAAGGCCTAAAAGTGGTTCAATTTTAGTTTAGGAATTTATTTTTAAGACTGCAAAATGAAAGGAAGGACATTTTGTTTCAGCAGTGAAACTATCTTTGTCAAAGTGAAATTCTCTGCAGCTCTTAAAAAAAAAATCTGGGAAAGTTGTTTCACCACAGAAAATGGCATCTTCTCGTCACATTTTTTCTGCTGATTATCACTGATGACAAACATCAGTGACTCATTCACTTGAAAGATAAATCTTGCCAGCTTTGCTCTTAACAGGAAAGTTCTACACACAGAAAATTCTCCTGATACAAACTGGTGCCTTTTTGTCTCATACAACCGGCACAACCATTTCTTACAGTCTGATCCAACAAAAAACATATTTTGGTTTTCAGCACCACATAAAAAAAAGAACTGCTACTTTCTACAGTGTCCTTAGCTATCAAAGCTATTTATATACTATGTAGTTATTTTAAGAAGCCAAAGAATCTTTTACTTCATAGACTGTCAGCTGCCTTGACTGTAAGTGTATGCTATAGGCCCCATTGCTATAGTTTGAGCCCTAGATGATTTCTGGCTGCAGATTTAAGCATTCCTTCACCTCTACAAGCAAGGATTGCTGTGTGTGTTCAGGACCCTTTTTACTCTAAACACAGAGGCTAATATTTGTTTTTGAAACCATAAAATACTGGTATAATAAGAAAATGCTTTAAAAAGTGAAACAAAAGCAGTAGGCCTCAATTCTCCAAACTTCATTTGCAACGGGTAGCTCTTTATTTGTAGACAGTTGGTCAGGTTGCTTGACTGGTTATGAGTACAATAACATGAAGTGGCCCAATATTATTTTCTTAAAGTTGCTTACTGCATTCATGGTTGCACATTAAACATCTGGTGTGTTGTAGACTTCTGCCATTAATACATGAAAGAGAGCACAACTTTCCTTTACTAGGAAACATTTTATAAAATGTCCTCACTTTCCTTAATTGTTGCCATACCTTTGATGATACCTGGCTTTCTCTAATGACTATAAATACAGTCATAATATTTTAGTCAAGTGAAAAGCCACACTGTACTGTTCACCAAAGTCCTTTTGAAAGATATCAGTGACACGGAGTCTTTATTGGCAGAAATTGAAAGGAGAGACCTAAGATGGTGTGTAGCCAGAAAACAGAACTTCACCTTAGCACATTTATGGTCCTCTGGCCTTTCTAAGAGCCCACTCAAGAGCTTCCCTGAGATTTACCAACAGCATCTCTCTGCCCTGCCACATGAGAGCGACCATCAGTTTGTGACATTCTAGCAAGACAGAATCCTCCCCACCTGACCAAGAGTATCTCCAACCGGAAGTAATTAGAAAGGATTCTGACTCTGAGCAGCATCTTGTATGTTACATTGTGTGCAAGAGCTGCAGCCTTGGGAAATACACAAATCCAGTAAGACATCTAGGGAGTTTATACAGATCATACACACTGACATACTCCTTCACCTCTATTCAAAGGTTTCTGGCCACAAGAAGGAAATCAGACCATTATTTGCTTTATCTGAACAAAGATATTTTTCTAAGTACCAGTGGAAATTCTTGGGAAATCTCCCAGAACCTCCTTAAAGCCATGGAAAGCAATGGCAAAACTCCTATTGTATTCAACAGAAGTAGTTCTTGGAAAGAAAAAAAGCTTGTGGCCCTTCTGTCTGCTTCACATCAAATTCCTATCAATTTTGTCTAATATCTTCAGCCGCAGCAGGAGAACTAGATGAGGTCTGGCAGAAAAGACTCTGCAGTAAATTCCCTCTGCCAAGCATTGCCTCTGTGAAACTCAACAAATCACGTCACTTGGCTGCCTGCTAATTGCCTTTTACTCTTCCTCTGCAGAGGACAGAATAACTATTCCTGTCTCCCACTTTTGCTTGCTATGTTTGCCTAGATATCCTTTCTTTAGATGACAAACTATTTTTGCATTGTGTCAATGTGCTCAGGTTGAGTTAGAGGCAATAGTTTCTGGAGAGACTGGAGGTAGGTGCCTTAACTAAACAACCCTCCAGACTACACTGACTCCATCAAATGCCATTGGAGACATGTTAAGGAGCTCTAGATGCCTTCTTGGTCTGACAGCTGTCAGGTAGGATCTTCAAGAGATCCTTACCTTTCTTCAGTAGCAGCTGGAGATCAACTGACACACCTTATGGTACTTGAAATGGCACAAGCTGCCTGTGCAGGGAGACAGTTGCATCTAATTTTAGATCATTACTGACTACAGCGTAGTGAAATGTAGCTTGGGTGCTGAGAGCTACATGCAGATCTAAATGTAGGTGCCTGAATCCTGACCCAAAACTTGCTGTTGGTCTATCTTCAAGAGTCTGGGATTAATATGAAGTTACAGAAGGTCAGTGGTCTCCAATAGAACTGGTGTCACATCTTCCAGCTTCATGCAGAAGTCATGGACATCACTGGACAATCTCAAAAGTCACATGATATATAAGTCTAGGAAATGGAATATGCCTTTTTTTGTGACACACTCCAAACCTGACATGTCAGCCATGGCATGCTGAAAAGTTAATTCCCTCAATTGCTAGAATATTTTTGGCCAAGATTTATTGTAATTTTTTGGTTGCTGTACATTTAGATTTTTGATACAGCCTTATATGTCAATGGAAATATTGTCAAGCCACTCTCTGAGGAAGACTGCAATTGCTATTAGAGTAATTTTCTTCTTTTAAATTGGACTTTTACACTTACCACATTATTTCCTGTAAATTATCTACAGAGTCAGATACCTTTGGAACATACACTAGCAGAAATTGGGATTAATGTTCATAAATCTATGGGACCAGATGGGATACATCCCAGGGTGATGAGGGAGCTGGCAGATGAGCTTGCAAAGCCTCTCTCCATCATTTACCAGCAGTCCTGGCTCACTAGTGAGGTTCCAGATGGCTGGAAGCTGGCCAATGTGACACCCATTCACAAAAAGGGTGGGAAGGAGGATCCTGGCAATTATAGTGCTGTTAGTCTGACCTCTGTACCAGGTAAGGTTATGGAACTGTTTGAGTGCCATCACACAGTACTTATAGGATGGCCAGGGTATCAGACCCAGCCATCATGAGTTTAAGAAGGATACATCATATTTGACCAACCTGATCTCCTTTTATGACCAGGTGACCTGCCTGGTGGATGCAGGAAAGGCTGTGGATGTTGCTGTTTGGACTTCAGCAATGCCTTTGACACTGTCTCCCACAGCACACCCCTGGAAAAGCTGTCAGCCCAAGGCTCGGACAGGAGCACTCTGTGCTGGGTTAGGAACTGGCTGGATGGCTGGGCCCAGAGAGGGGTGGTGAATGGTGCTGCATCCAGCTGGCAGCCAGTCACCAGTGTTGTCCCTCAGAGATCTGTGCTGGGGCCAGTTCTGTTCAATCTTTTTACTGATGACATGGATGAGGGTTTAGAGTCTTTCATTAGCAAATTTGGGGATGACACTAAGCTGGGAGCATGTGTCGATCTGTTGGAAGGTAGGAGGGCTCTGCAGCGAGACCTGGAATGCTTGGATGAATGGGCAGAGCCCAATAAGAGGAAGTTTAACAAGTCCAAGTGCCAAGTCCTGCATTTTGGCCACAATAACCCCCTGCAGCGTTATAGGCTGGGGACAGTGTGGCTGGACAGTGCTCAGGAGGAAAGGGACCTGGGGGTGCTGGTGACAGCCGGCTGAACATGAGCCAGCAGTGTGCCCAGGTGGCCAAGAAGGCCAATGGCTCCTGGCCTGTGTCAGGAATAGTGTGGCCAGCAGGAGCAGGGAGGTCATCCTTCCCCTGTACTCGGCACTGGTGAGGCCACACCTTGAGTGCTGTGTCCAGTTCTGGGCCCCTCAGTTTGGGAAGGACATTGAGAGGCTTGAGCACATCCAGAGGAGGCAGCAAGGCTGGTGAGGGGCTTGGAACACAAGCCCTATGAGGAACGACTGAGGGAGCTGGGGGTGTTTAGCCGGGAGAAAAGGAGACCCAGAGGTGACCTTGTCACTCTCTACAACTCCCTGAAAGGTGGCTGTAGCCAGGTGGCGTTGGTCTCTTTCTCCAGGCAGCAACTGACAGAACCAGAGGTCACAGTCTCAAGCTGCATCAAAGGAAATATAGGTTGGATATTGGGAAAAAGTTTTTTATGGAAAGAGTGATAAAGTACTGGAATAGTCTGCCCAGGGAGGTGGTGGAGTCAACATCCCTGGATGTGTTTGAAAAAAAGATTGGATGTGGCACTTGGTGCTATAGTCTAGTTGAGGTGTTAGGGCATGGGTTGGACTCAATGGTCTTACAGGTCTCTTCCAAACTAGTGATTCTGTGATTTTGTGATTCTGTAATGATTCCCTGGTTTAACATGGTTCTTACTAACAAGTGAAGACAAAAAAAACCTGACAAAAATGTAATTTCCTTACATTTCCTGAATTACATTAAATTATAACATCAAATCAGTATGTTAGCATGCTGGCTGGTGGTTTGTTGATATAGCAAAATGTTAACTTTTGGGTGTATGTCACAGACATTTTTTTATGAAAATCTTTTCTTAGGGTTTTTTCTTCCTGAGAAGCTGAGAGGCTCCAGGAACAAAATGTAAAAAATGGTTATCTGCTGCTGTGGAATGCAACAGGTGGATCCATGATTGGTCTCGTGTGGATGTTTGGATTTAGTGACCACTCATGGCAGAGCTGGCTCTCTCTCTCTGTCCGAGCCAGCTGCTTTTGTTATCATTCTTTGCCTTTCTATTCTTAGCTTAGCCAGCCTTCTGAGATGAAACCTTTCCTTCTATTTCTTTTAGTATAGTTATAATGTAATATATATATCATAAAATAATAAATCAAGCCTTGTGAAACATGAAGTCAACATTCTCATCTCTTCCCCCATCCAAGAACCTGTGAACACTGTCACAGGTGTAGGCTTGAAGAGCATTTTTGAGCAAATAACTGTGTGAAGTCACTAAAATATCTGGATACAATGAAAAGCACACACATACAAAGCCCTTGTCCTTACTCAAAAATAAACATAATCCTCCTCAATGCTTCAGTTCAGTCTTAAACATGCTACAAGTACTGCTGAGCATGGACCTTCTACTCGCCACTAATCCTAAATGCTGTTTTTGACCTGCAGTTGTTTTAAAAATGTAGTTATGGTAGAGTACCTGTGTTTTCTTAACATAGCTGGCAAAGCACTTCTCTTCTGTGCAGTCAGGCTGCAATACTAAGAACATGTAAAGATGAGCTTGGTCTATAGGGAAGAACTACAAGAGAAGGCAAGGCAAACAATGCAAAGAAGATTTGAGATTGCAAGAATGAATCTGTGGGATGAGTAAAGAAGGCTCTGGAAGAAAATCATAAAAGAAGTGAAAAAGAAGCAAAAGAACAGAAAAATAACAGCACTCCCTAAAGGAGGCAAACATGGAAAAATGGTTTTGGAGAAAATGTAAAGTGAAAAAGTGGAGACAGCTGCAAAAGACAAAGCAGATGAAGAACGGATAAAAAATTCCTCTGAGAGGAGCGTAGGTAGAGAAGAGGAAGAAAAAATGTCTTTATATGAGACATTTTTCCTAGTAAATAGAGTTGGTTAATGCTTTTCATACCCAAGAATTTTTTTTTTTTTTTTGGTTAGCATTTGTAGGCATTATCTTTTGTTTCCTCAAAACCTGAGACTTGACTGAAAGCTGTATGCAAATGGCAAAGGTTTTGTATCAAATCATCTTGCCTGGTATTACAAATATATCTGACTGACTTAAAATACAGTTTCAAAAAACAATTGTTACTTAAGCTTTTCAATAAATCAAATAACTGTTTTAAAATGACAGTTAAAGCCACAGTGAAAGTACCAGTAACAAACAGCACAGTAAGTTTAATTGACATATGTTTGTTCAGAACTCAATTAAATGGAAACAAGTTTCAACTTTTTTTTTTTTAACTTTTCCTTCCAAAAAATTATGGGTTATGCAGCTTATTACTCCCTAGCTCACAGAAATACTGGTAGTTTCCCAAATGTTTTCTTTCACATTGCAGAAGAAACTGCTGCTTGCCTTCTTTCTTGGAAGGGAGGAAATATCTGCAAGGGAGAAGGAACTGCTTTCTCATGGTCTATCAATTTTCTCTAAAATATAGATAGGATAGATGGATAGCGAATGGATGAATAAGTAGATTCAACAGCATCACATGACTCCAGGAGCTGAATCTTTAACTTCTGCACCCTTTTCAGGCCACAGCTTGGTCATGCTAACAATAGTCTTGCTATTTTTAAGAGAATATCAGTGATACTTGCCCATTTAGGTACCACTAGATATTGCTTAAGAAAACTACTTTTTCTCAAATAAAAGAAATGTAAAGCTTGAGGACTTTTAAGATTACATGGATGTAGAAAAACAGTGTGCATAAAACTATTTTGCCTCCTTTCCTTATGATCAGGAACATTCAGAAGAATCCATAATTTCTGTGTGTGGAATAAAGGCAGAAGTAGCAAATTTCCAGCAGAAATCTAGACCTGCATAGTACTCAGCATGAGAAGAAGAGTTTTCTCAGTATTAGCCTTTTGTTAGTCAGAATTTCAGGGTATTACCCAGATTTTTGGCCACTGTTTTGGCTCATGTGTGACACTGCTCTGCCCCTGTGGGTGAGAAAGTATCAGGAGACAAGAGCCTGGCCTACAAATGCTCTGTGTAACTTGCAGCCTCCATAGGACATTGAGTGTCTGTCACTGAGCCTGCAGGTAAGATACTTAAAATCACCAATAAATGCATTAAATGAGTTCGTTTTATGGACAATTTTAACATGCTTTAGCCTGGCATTTAAACATCTAAACCTAGCCATTATGGTCCAGTATGTACAATATTGTCAAGCCGCCTACCTGACACAGATTTTAATATGCTTTTCTAAGCACCTCAATGACCTGAGGACTGTAAGGAGGTGGTTGTGGAATCAGAGATCTCACACCAAACAATGGGAAGGCAGTGCACACATGAAACCAAACACAGCTCAAACAAGGATGCAACTGCACACAGATGAATACTGTGGATGTACATCACATCTCCCATGGAGCAGTGCTCCCTTTGCTGAATGATTAAGAGCTCTGTCCTAGTGCATGGAGATAAGCCTGATACTGCTGCTGTTACCTTTCACATGTAATTTAATGCTGGCACACGTTTTTCTAAATATTAATTGGAAAAATACGTAGCCTGAAAGAATATAAATAAATCAGATTTATTGCATAGTATAGCACAAAGACTTCAACATAAGTGCAGCAGAGTTAACCAGCTCTGATGATCTTTTTTATACATTTGTAAGATTCCTAATAGCAAAATGAAGCCCCAGACTCACTCCTCTGTGGAAAGGAAATCAGCTGAGAACCTGTTCCTAGTGTAAGCCTGGTGCACTAATTGTGAATCATTTTGAGAAGCTGCTCATTGACAGCTTCATGCTGGGAAGTCTAAATTACTCTGTCCCACTTTTCTCAGAGGGAGAGAATCATTTGTGTAGGTCTTTCTACAGCTTGAATCCCAGCCTCCACAAAACGAGATGTGCTAAGTAAGGCAGCAGCATTTAGGAGCCTAATGAATGTGCATACACAAGTATGAAGACACACTTGTAAGCTGGCACTGGTAAGGAAGAGTACATTATTCAATGTATCCTCTTTGAAAAAAAATCAATAAAATTCATATACAGTATGCTCATTGTAAAACGACATGTGCTACATTTAATACTCACTGACGTGACACTTAACAAACAGTCTTGAACTGAGATCTATTTGCATTTGATTTCTGTCACAGCTTGACAAAAAAGTCTGTTGCTTTCATCTGCTTTTTCTTTTTAACACTTCTAACCAAAGATGCATAGGTGTACCTTGCAGGCAGAATAAAAAGCAAAGTGCCCTCTAAAGGGGTCTCAAACCTTTTTCACTAAATGTTTATAATATACTCCAACGTTCAATCAATTTTTCAGCCCAGCAGAAATAACAAAGAGTATTTTTAAGAGCTACTGAATATTTGGTGAATTTTAATTAAATATACATGTACAAAAGGGCAGGAAATACAGAATTGTCCTAGCCTTGAATGAGAGAACAGTCTTCTAGTAGAATCTCACAGAACATTGCAGTGGGGACAAGAAAGGATCACACAACAAGAACAGAAGGAAGCCTAAAAGACTAACAGAGACAGGTTGTGCAAGGAGATTTGAGATTTTCTAAACTCACCCTGTGACCAATTCCACACAACTCAGGCATAAAAATAGGAAGTTTTCCCATATAGCAATGCCTTTACAGACCTACAGCAGATCCACAGTACATTGTGTGAGGGCAAACATTTCTAATAGACTCTAACATGTCTGTGGAAATATGATCAAAGGTTTGACCCTTGGGTTTTATGATTAATATTTAAATCATGAATGTTTCCATAATTCTGGTGACTCAGAAAAATGTGAAATGTTTAAAGCACCCGCATTCATTTCACTCATGCCAAGGTGCAGTCACAATAGATACATCACAGGAATCCAATTTATGTAGGAACTTTATTTTCACCTACTTGTTTCCAGAGATACCATCATTATGGTTGAAGTGTGTGTCCTCATTCCTTTTCCTCTTTTGCTCAACAGGAGTCCTGCCATTTCCTTGGTATGTGAACCTTTCAGGTGGTCTCTGATGACTCAGAATATGTACTGATCACACTTAATTCCTCTCCAAGCACAGTTCAAGAACCGTTTAGTTGAAACCTCAGTGAAAATACCAGGGAGAAGTAACATCTGTGCCCTCCCCATGATGATATTGTTACTGCAGCTGTTACTCTCAGAAAATGAAATCCTGACTTCCAGATATCACTCACTTTGACTGGGTTACCATTCAATAGCTCCTAACACCCAGAAAACCACTTTTGTCAGGCTAGCAGTGCATAGAGTACGTGTCTGAAACCTGCCCTCTCTAGGCTGCAGCATCAGGACTGCACAAACCTCCAGTCCCTCTAGTTAAGTGGGTCACTGTTTCCTCCTCCTTTTCCAAATATCTTTCCTTAAGATCTGGAAATAACATAGAAATTATTGATACAGCCCTGATTCATGTAGTACATTCCAGAACAGAAGTGGATTTCCAGAATAACCGAAAGGAGGGGTAAAGAACATAATCAGAGAAAGAATAGCTGTGATTTCAAATCCTTTGTGGCAGCTCTGGGAAGTACCAATCTCTGAATGAGCTTCCTGCACTAGCATGATAATATATCAATTATCAGCAAAAATAAGAGAGAGAGAGAGAGAGAGAGAGAGGACAGAGAGAGAAAAGGGTTGGTCTTTTCTGTGTGGAAAAGGGGAGTCTCTGAGGGAACTTAATCAGAGTATAACCGTACTTACAGGATGGTTGCAAAGAGGACAGAGTGTCTCTCTCTGCACAAGGAGCCACATGCAGCAGACAAGGGGCAGTGGGTAGAAATTGCACTGGTAAAAATTTCATCTTGACATAAGAAAGAAATTAGTAAAGACCAGCCAGTTGCTGGAATAACACTTCGAGGGACGTGGTAGTGTCTGCAAGTTTTCAAGATGGAATGGCACAGGCTGCTAGACAATGCCGTCTAGTCTCCCTTTCCCACAGAAATTTGGACAACATTATCTTTGGAAGTTCCCCAGAAAGTAGGCTGTTCTGTGATTATATGATTGTTTATGTCTCCTGCGTTCATACTCTGGCCATGTTCACTGGGTTTAGTTACCTGGCTGCTGATTTGGGTCACACATGATAGGAAATGTGATTTTCCACTCTAAATAACATGGCAGTAGACAGAAGACAAACTTTTTGAAGACGGGGAAAATGGTAAAAAATAAGGAATCTGGAAGGCCAGTTGTCATCTAGAATTCTTGGACTGCAAATTTGACCTTAAGTCCTTCTTTGAATGAGCTTTTGTCGATTTGATATAGAGACTTAGCTTCAAACACCAGCCCCCTAGCCCTCCCATTAAAATCTTAGAAAGTGTCTGGTTGGTGCTTCTTAGTCCCAATTCCTAGTTTTGCCAGTGGAAATGTTTCCAGAATAAAGACTGCAGAGCCAGTCTGCTAATTTGAAGAGATAGAAAAGAGTATTCATTTTAACAGGAACCTGTTCCATCTCATCACAGAAAATGGGACTCCATATGTACAGTAACTGAATTATTAAATGGACAGATTATTTGCCTGAGGACATATTTATTTGGCCTAGAAAAAAAAATCTGTGCATTGTGTTGCAGTAGATGAGTTCTGGCTAATATAAATACCTGCTACAGATCCCCATCCTTTCTTTAGCTTAGATTTTAATGTTTATTGCTCTAAACATAGACACATGCTGTAGAGACTCATGAAGTCTTTTGCTGCCTGGTTTATCCCATCAAAGAATGGGGCTCATGTTTGACATGCCTCCTGGGCTCTGGTTCCCCACAAATTCATGAGTTTAAACATGTGGCCATACCAGCTGGGGACTGTGGGACTGGCCACGAACATTAGGCCGGGCACAGGTTTTAATTCACTGTGGAATTAAGCCCCCAGCTATCAGATGAATTATGCAAATTCTGCAGCCTTCTGAATCCATGCATTCTACCTTGTAAACATTCGTGTATAAAATCACTTTTTACAGCTAGTGTTAATTTCAAATTCTGATTATCAAAAGCAAAAAAATGCCTCTGTAATTTATGTAATATTTATTTAAACCATTAAAAGAGAATTTGCTAAGAGCAAGAAGAGCTAACAGATATTACTACTCAAGGGTTTTTAGCAGAAATGAAGCCTTCTTCATAATAGAGTTATGTAAGACATTCGGAATTTGTAATTTACTGAGTTTCAGTTTTAAATTGTGCTGCTTCTTTTATGTACAGATGTAGCAATTTTCTGGTCCCAGTTGAAATGTGTTTTGGTTGTAAGGTTTCAGTGAAAAAAGATTTGTCTGTTTCTTAATTAAATATAAGATTGCTCTTATTCTCAGAGTTTCCTCCATAGCAGAAATTTAATTTTCACCCAGCCCGTTTCTTATCTTTATTTTCCTCAGTTTATCCCATGTTTTCAGAGGCTATGTTAATATATTTTTATTAATTTTATTTTATGTTTTATTATATTTTATTTTTTTTTAATTTATCCTTTATTTATCTCTTGGGAAAAAAAAGGAGAAAAGAACAAAAGAATGAAAAAGTAAAAATAAAGGACATGACCTAAATCAGTTAGCATTCACAAAGAGTAATCTATCTGGGAAACCTGTATACATCTAGGTCATATATATGGCATAAATATTACCTGCAAATTCATACTTTGTGAAAACTGAGTAGCTTTCAGATGAGAGAACTTGTGTGTAGACTGTTGTCATTTTGCTGTTTATCTCTCTGGATAATTGTGGCCAACCAAGGGAAGCTGGAATGTGCATATATGTTTGTATACATATATGTGTGCGCCCATCCACACACACACCCCCTGGTGTGTGCATGCATTTATGGGTGTGCAGACTGAGACAAATCCCCAGTTCAGGCTGGTTTGTGGATCCAAACCCACCATGCCATGAGTGCTCTCCAGCTCCCAGATAGTGTTCATTTGTCAGGGATTCCTCAATACACTGAGGCATGCACTCTTCTCCCCTTCCTCCTGCTCCTCCAAGCCTCTGTTTCTGCAGGAGGGAGCCACTGTGGTCTCCAACACACCTCCCTGTCTGGGTCAGGGGTGCTCAGAACCTGTGTGATGCTGCTGCTGGATTTTGGATGTAGACATTGGGATAGAGGGGTTGCGTTTGTGCTGTTAAAGACAAGAGGGAGGGCACACAGGCAAGCTCAAGATCAGAACCACTGCCAATGCTTAACATTAGTTTATGGCCTGTCTCTTAGTCCTAAGGGTCAAGACCACAACAAATCTGAAACCACCGTGTCACAAAGTGATCCCAAGATCATTGTCTAGCCTGCTGTTATTCAGCAGTGCAGACACACTCACAAGTCTGCAAGCAAGGCAGGACAAGAGCAGCTCAGAGAGCCAGAAGTTATGGTAGCCCAGGGACCCAGTGAGCCACAAATGGGGACACACTGGGGTTGTCTTGGAAGCAGGTGCAACAAACTTTTGAGGGATTTGGAAAACGTATATTCTCACAATAAAGGGATTATAGCATTGAGGAAGTAGAAGGGCAGAGAATGTCAGGAACATGCTATTGGGTTCATGGCTTCAGGAGAGTAGTAAAGAGAAGGGGAAGAGAGAAAAGTAACAGCCTTGATTTCAGGAACATTTGAAGTAAAAGGAACTTGAAACTTTGAGGTAAAGTTTGACTATAGATGCTCCCCATCTATAGCAATGAATGTTTATTATTTATCAAAAGGATTAATGCATATGAAAAGTTCTGCTAAGGGTGATTTCTAATGACAGGGCTGGACATGTCAGTGTAGGGGATATCCAGTCTGAAAAGTGGACAGCATGATGGAAAAAGAAGTTCTGTTGGCATGCCAGCCAAGAAAGGAGTGCCAGAGTCTGGAACAAGAGCAGCCTCCTGCCCTGTATGTCTGTACTTATCCAGCTGCCTTGCAACCCTAAAGTACAAACTGAAAGCTCTGCTTTCTGATGCAGTTCATCTGATCCTCTTGTCATGGTTTGACACTGGCACAATGCCAGTGCCCCCATGAAGATACCTTCTCCCTGGTTTCTGCTGTGAGATGTGACCAGGAATAAGCAAAGCAGGCTCCTACTTAGGGAAAAAGAACCAGAACTTTATTAACTACTCTACAACTACAGATAAAAAGGAACACACACACAGGGAAAATGAAAACTTCACAAGTGCATTTCCTCCTCCCCCCACCAAATTTCCAACACAATACATTTGGTTCTTCAAATCACCAACTCTCGGTCCAGCACCACCTTTTAGACAATCAATCCTCAGTTCATCAAGAGGAGAGGAGTCCTTCTTGTGCCATGGGCTTCCCCTGGAAACACAGTCGAAGCTTCGTGTGTTTCTGTGTCACTCGTGGCACTGCCCGGAGAACATCTGCCGTCGTGACTTCTTCCTTTTCATGTCCAGTGCTCTCACCACTGAACACGGACCAGAACTGCTTCTAGGGTTGTCTTTTAAGGATGCTCTGTCCCGATCCAAAAAAGGCACAGTCTCTCCTTTGGGACACCTGTCCCCCCCATATTTTTTCACCCCCTGGGGCCGAGGGGCATCAACACTGAGCAGTCTCTGTATCACAAGGAACATGGGTCTGTCCATCTCTCCTTTGGGACACCTGTCCCCCCCATATTTTCACCCCCTGGGGCCGAGGGGCATCAACACTGAACCCTCTTGGTTCTGAGGCCATTGCCTCCCCCTAGAATGCAGTCTCTGTATCACAAGGAACATGGTTCTGTCCATGGCTATACAAAAAGAGTCCAGCAAAAGCTACTCCATCATCTCTTCCCACTAGGATTCTTCTCTATTCTTCTACTATCTCTCACTCGCCCAGACCTCTCTCACACTGGCCCATTTCCTTCCTCATCTTCCACTCTATCTTCTAGGAAAGGTCAATGTTCTGTAAAGTTCTCATTCTCCAAAAAGGGGTTAAAAGCTCCTACAAGCAGCCGCCTGACCCCCCCCCCTCTTCTCCGTCCCAGCCGTGCTGCCGGCACAGGCCCATGTTTATCAAGCTTCAAGGTTACAGTCCCAGGCAGCGGCTCTCCCTCTCTCTCTCTCTCTCTCTCTGTGTCTCTCAGGGGGGGCTGCCCGATGGCTCCCGCTCTCTCTCTTTTTCTCTCTCTCTTCCACCCTTCCACCCCGGGCTCAGGCCTACCTCTCTCGGCCTCATGGCTTTCCCCTCCCCCTGCCCAGCCAGCAGCTGGGCCGGGGCAGAGACCCGAACTCTTTCCCGCCGGAAACCCAAGAGGACCCTCCCAGGGGAGAGCTCTGCTTTTAACCCCGTGTTCTCAGAGGCGTGTCCATGTCCCAATGGCCAGGTTAAATGCCAATATTAAAGTCTGAATATCCATTGGCCAAAAACACAGCATCCCAAAAAACACATTTCCTGTCAAACCACCACACCTCTTCTTTCTCCATTTATCCTTCTTGTCAGAAGCCACCAAAATTACTGTAACTGCCAGCTCAAAATTGGATAGTGGAATGAACATATTTTCTGCTGATGAAGGCTTATATTATCAAAGCAGCTTGATTGATAACATCAGAAAGTTCTATGGATACCCTCTGTTTTTGACAATGGGCTTAGAATAAAAAAATTGTTTATTCTGATTCTACTCATACTGAAATTATTTTTTAGATTATTTTGTATCCTGTTTTTTCTCTTCTTTTAATCAATAGTTTTACAATGTTTGCTTGCAGTATGGCTGAACAGGTTGGGGTTTCTGCACTTGAAATAGGGCACTTCAATGGTTTAATTGTACAGTGCTAAGTTCACAAATTTTTTTTTTTTTTTTTGCCTGATGAAATCAAAAGAAGGAAAACCTATATCTAGGAAGATGATCTTTAAAATATATTTAGGGAAAAGTGTGATTTGAATAAATCCTTAAATACATACGAGTTTGAATGAAGTCATAGCCCATTGGTCTCATCAGTCTTGGAAGATTTTCATAGGCTAATGTTCCATTTTGGTGTTCAAAACCCAAACCAAACTCCTAAATATTCTATATTGATCTAATAGATCACTACAACCAATCAATTGTTCTGCTTTGAGTAGGAGACTGGACTAGATGCCTCTTCCTATCCAGGTTATAATTTTCTTTGAGTCTACAAGTTTATCTGAATATTTCACTCCTTTCCTTTAAATGTAAAAACTGAGTAAGTCAAGTAGTGGCAACAAATGTGAAAAATGTGAAAGAAAACAGACAGCTGATGTAAAAGATCATGTAAAAGAAACCTATTATTTTTTGTCTACCTCCCTCTTGGCTTTTGAGGATGGGGGAAGATAACTGACTTTTATGTCATTAAAAAGTACTTATATGGAGAAAATACATTTGAAATTAAAAGCTATAATACTGTGATTAGTATTAAGGTGGCTGTATAAGTAGAATATTTTGCAGGATAGGTTTTTCCTTTAAAACCTGATCTGGGATACATTCATATGTAATTTCAATGAGGCAATTAATATCAACAGAATGAATTAGTTCCTAAGCCAATAACCATTAAAATGTCCTGTAGATATTTTTAGATATTATAGTCTGCGCACACACTTCATATTAGGCTAGCTAAAGAAGGGTACAGGGATTTTTCTTTTATTTATATACTTTTCTGTACCAATGTACTTTATATTCATATATGTATATTACAGTTCTCACTGCAACTAAAGAAGGCCTTGGAATTCACCTAAAGAGTCCCTGAGTCTAACTGTATCTGGATAGGCACATATGTTATAAAAGATCAGGATAACAACTAGCTCAAATAAAGCAGGAAATAATTCACAGATTGTAGGACCAAAGTGAGAACTCACTGTTTTGGTTGAATTTGCTTCCAAGCTCATGCAGCCCATGAGCATCCTTACTCAAAGACTCCCAGACACAAGTTCATTCTGCTGAAATGTGAGGTGTCAAAGGCATATAGTCACCCTAGAGTTCATTTGTAGTCCATAGCAAAGGAATGATACCTGCAGCTTGCCTCATCACCACTTTAGAAGCCTGTCAATTTACAGGCAGTAAAGAATGGTCATGGCTTTAATTTTAGTGCTTCATTTCAGGTTTCAGTAAATGGACTCTTTAATATTCCATAAATCTACACAAAATCTGCAGGTATTTTCTATTCAAAACACAGAAGATAAGGTTAATTAAGCTGCAGAATATATGATATATTATCATATATTTCTAAACACACTGTTTTGAGAAATCAGTTGAAGACTTGCACAAGGTTGTTTTAATTTTTAAAAATAGTTCATACAGCTTACATAGCTAGCATTATCAAATGGTAGCAATGAAATTTCCCTCAGTATTTAATGTGACTCATTCCCTCAACAAATATTGTACCTCATCATGCAAATAAGAAATGCAAGATTTCTGGAATAAGAAATAACACAGGACACTGAACCTGTGTTGTTAACCCAACCGACTCTTGCTTTACACCACCTTTCCTATATGTAAACAGAAACATTTTTTTCAGAAATTTATGTACTCATGTATGCCATGTTCAGTCTTACTTTTCTCTAAAACTCAAATCTACTTGTTACATCACAGCTAGTTGCTGTGGGAATTATTATGATGCCATGAATTAATTTATGGTGAATGACAGATAAATTCTTAAGAAGCAAGTGTACTCTCATGGACCAGTAATATTGTCATGTCCCTAATGATAAAAATGTGAGAAGAAAACCCAAAAGCTACATGACACCCAGACAAAGGGCTTTCAACTGTTTTCAAAGTTTTCCAGAATATATCAATTCCTTTTTAAGCAAATTGTTTTGTACAGAACTCCAATGGGAGCACTAGAAAATTCCCCTCTCCAG
Organism: Molothrus aeneus; assembly: GCF_037042795.1. Lineage (NCBI taxonomy): Eukaryota > Metazoa > Chordata > Aves > Passeriformes > Icteridae > Molothrus > Molothrus aeneus. The sequence continues at coordinate 68,606,069 of NC_089647.1, read as the reverse complement.
CCTACAAATAGATTAATCTGAAGGGCGTGAATCTGTGCACATTTTTATTCAATATTATTAGTCTCTATCTGTTTTCTGCAAGAAAAAGCTCAATGAATGTGATTTTTACAGAAAAACCTATCCTGTAATAGTTCCTTACTTCCAAAATCTCTGTTCCCTGAATGATATTTTATGTACTTTCTTGAAAAAAAGGGAAATAACTCTTGATTAATATAAAAAAAACCCAAAAACAGGTAAAAAATTGTTTGCTAGGAAAGGTGTGTAAGAAGTTGAACACCCAGTTAGTCAGATTATCTGGACATTTCCCTGATATATTGATAACTTTGTATTAAAGACTTGTAACTCTGAGATGGTTCAATTTATATGAAAAACAATGGTGGTGCTTTTGTATCTAATGTATGTTCTGTTGTCATAGTGTTTTTTCCTGGTTTACATACTTTGAGCAAAAGTAATTCCAATTTAAGAATATGCCTTAGTTAATCTACAGTCTTCCTCCCACAGTGACAGAATTATTTCTTTGGAGGTAACAAAACCAAAAGAGAGTACTCAGAATAAAGGAGAATGAGCTGACAACCAGCCCGTCTTTATGCATTACAACCATTGGGAACTTAAGGCATCCACACACATGTGGAAGTCAGAAGCTGACCCATGCCAGGTGAAGATGTGCTGTGGTGGAGATTACAGTTCTTGCTGCTCTTCACTCTCCTTTTCTCTGACTCCCAGACAGGATTAAAAAATAGCAACCACAAAGAGGGAAGATTTTGAGTGTTTCTTTAAATCGTGATCCCGCCCTCCCACAGAAGGAAGAAACACTCCCCCTGGATTTGTCACAACTTTCCCAGGGGTAATGTCCCTTTTCTAGACATTTCTAGTTGGGAGGTAGGTCTTATCATAACAAATTGAGCACCTACAGAGCTCAGTGCATATAGGGTACTTCCTAAGTAGTGGTTATGAAGGCAGAAAAGGGATTGCAATCACGGTTTTGCACTGAGATATTTTGTATCTGTCTATGTTTGTATCTAGGTCTAGGTGCTTTATAAGGTCTTGATATTAGGAGGAAATTTGGCAGTAGTTGAAATTACTGACATAAATATTTTAACTGGCTCAAACAGATGTATAGGAGCATCCTTCAAATGCTGTGGATGGGGCAGAAAAAGAGGGTTTGCATATTATAATCCTGTAGGCCAACTGGCGCAGTGGGTTTTATTCTGTGAACTCTAAGCAGGACTGGAATACAAATAACAATAATGGTGAAAAAGTTAAGTGAGAATCATCAAATAATATAATGATTTTATCAAATTTTCACATTTACACTTGTTTGCATTGTGTCTATAAAATCAGGGTAAAATAAACAAATCTGGTACATACCACCTAATCTTTCTCTGAGGACAGGGGATTATTTCTGAAATTATTATGCTATAAAAATGCTATATAACCTCAGGAGAAGGTTTCATTGATAGAGCTTAGTATTATCAGTATTATCAACTGAAGCTTCACCAGTTGCAGAAGTTACACCATTCATCTCTTTCAAATTATGTGAACTACATGAGGAATAACTTGTTCTAAAAATGCTCTGAGCTGATTTGGGTCTGCGGGGTAGATGTCTTCCTCATTTTTTACTAGTCAGTTCTTTGATAACAGCTGAGACAATCAGGAACTTTTTTACCTGCCTGGTTCATGTTGTAATTTGTTACCCCTCCTTCACATTTAATGAATCCATATATTGATTCCTAAACTACTGGAGATGATTGAGCTTATATATTTTTGCCACAATAAAACAGTCACATCTGAGTTTGCCAATGGAGACAGAAATAAATATGCTAAGCATAGAGAAGTTTAACTTTCAAGGCAGCCTTACATTTATTTCATATCCTAACAACTGTAATAACTGGGTTAGTCGATAAATAGTGTTTTGCCTCTTTCCACTTATATCTCCTGTAAAATATGACCTAGCAGGCACAATCTTTTAATACCTTCCAGGTGGGGTATCTCAAAAAGCACAGAGAAAAGATTGCTCAGTCTATGGGTTCTGCCAGGCATAAAATGGGGAACCAGCAGAAGGATTTTGACTGACACCACTCTGAGAAATGATGGGAGAAAGAGGGTTAGACAGACCAGCAGACCTTCACAGAACTTCATAGTGAAAACCTTGTTCTTTAGAAGACTGAAACTTGAAACCACAGTGATGGTTCAGAGGGCCTAAGTCTTGTGTTGAAATCTATTACCTTTTTGGTCCTGGATTATTAGCATAAACAGCAACTTTAGGATGGTGGTTTTTAGAATGCCATGTTATGTATAGATACTGGTGCATAATCCTCAGTCACATAACCTCAAAATTATTCATTATTTTTAGCCTAATTAGGTACGTCTAAGAATTTTCATATATGTGTGAGGTTTTTTGAATCTAAAAAATGGACCAAGATCTAGATGAGTCTCCTGTTCTTGAGTTTTGACATTTCCTCTTCTGTGCCTAGTAGACAGTTTTCAGTAGGAATGCTTTTGATATTTACACTACTTTTTGGAACTTTTTCACCTTTGCTTTTCAGAAAACCCATGAAGTTTAGGTGAATCTCTGAAAGTATACTTTATAAAGAAGTAAAGTATAAAAAAAGATGGCTGAATTCTAGGCTCAACTAATATCTTTTAAATGCTTGGATCATGAACTAGTAACTGTATATATTTCATATGTGTGATATAATAGAATGTATTATTTTTGTGTCACAATCTTCCAACTAATACAGCTGTATCAATATATCTCTATAATAAAACAACAGCAAGCACAAATGTAGTGTTTAATAACTTTAAATTAATATAGTAATTAATTATTCAGGTCTCTGTAAAATTTGAATAATATTTGCAGGGTGGAGGAGGAGGAGGATGTTATTGTTGTTGTTTCAGATGCAGGATAAAAACCATCACCTCCTTGGGCAGAGCACCATGACCCAATGGCTGGAAACTCATTACAGGAAAACACAAACATAAGTAATCTAAAACTATTTTCAGAGTAAAAATCAGTAATAACTCTTCCTGTGAAAACAGCACATTTCTCCCTTAACAATTTTAAGTGGTCTTTAACGATTCCCTCTGAGCAAGAAGCCACTGATGCATTTTGGTTTCCTCATATTTCCTTAACTTATTGGATAAATACATCTCTATTTGCTGTATGGGGTTGTTCTTTAATTTTTACAGTAACTGTGATCTTTAAATTTTGATTCTGGTTTGAACTCTCTTGGTCAAATTACAATGCCATGTGTTTCATAAATTGCATTTGTAGCTGTTAGCCTCAGCAGTTTGCCTCTCAGCAGTCATGGAGCTGTGTATTTTCAAAAATGTAATAAACACCATCCACACAAACTATAGATGATATTTCCAGTAAAAGCATTTTCAAAGCACTCTGGCCCAGCTACGGGATTTTACTGGAGTGAAATATGCTTTTACTCTTCTTCCTAGAGCTTTCCCCTCCTGGCATATAAGATACCAAGATATTCATAGTTACCCTCCATTTCTTCATTTCAAATTTTATTTTACTGTGTTAAGAAAACAAACCTAATCATCTATTTATATCTATGTATTTCTTTAGTCCTCAAGGTTTATGTTATTTGACTCTGCAAAAGCAATGATTTTTAGATTTCAAAAACAGCTTACTTACACAATACATAGGGCATCTTGATGGAGGTTCTTTCACCACCTTTTTGAAGATAGAAACCCCTTAAATAATGCAATATTTCACTTTCTATAGCACCTAAAAAACAAATTATGGGGGAAAGAAAGTAGCAACCATGGATCTGCCTTGCACACCTGTTTTCTCCAATCGACACATAACCACAAAGCTCTGTGAAGGTTCATCTGGCATTTTCAAAGGCATAATTATTTCTTTTTCTGCCCAGCTACAGCCAATATTCTGTTATGGCCATTACTTTACCAGAACAGTTCCCAATTTCACAGCAATATGCCCCAGCATTTAATCATGGTACCATGGTACCATGCAAAAGCAGCTGTTCTAATAAATTCCTTTTCCCTTTTAGTGAATTTATTCAAATATTTATAAATCATCTGCTATAAAGGTGTCCACTTTGGCTTCAACCCTCACAAAAAACCCACGAGTATCTGGCCATGGCAGTTGTCCCCATCTTCTGACTACCCACCAGTTTATCAACTTCATTTGTCTTCCTGCCTAGTTTTATCCTGGTCACTCCCTTCCTCATTCAGACTAAATCAACTGAGGAAATCAGAGAACATACTTACCTGCAAACTCTCCTTTAGAGCCAATTTAGGCTTCTATCAAACACCTTTAACTCCAGATAATCCTGCTTCAATCATATTTTATCACAAGACGTCAGGAAAAGAATTTCATGCTCAAGGGTATCGTCTCTGAAGGTCCAAGATATTGCCCAGCTGACATATGAACACTGAAGTTTCATGTACTTTCAAGCACATTCATAACACTTAAAAAATAATAATGTTTGGTCTTTATATATTGCTTCATGGTAACTGTATGTTCATGTCAAAGTTGATCAAGACTTCTCCATACCCCAAATGCAAGGGTTTTGAAACCAGCTAGTGTGAAGTGCATTGGTTAATTTATGCACTGATATTCACATCAAGTATAACAAGACAATGTATTCTCTCTTCCTCAGCCATAATTTTTAAATGTTAATTCTTGTACACTGACTTTTCCAAGAGCTAAGTTCCCTTAAAAACTCAGGCAGCTAAAATATAATGTTTTCAACTAATACTACCAATCTGTGTAAAAAAGAATCTTCTCAGAGTTTCTGCTCCTTTGCCTCAATTATAAAACAGGAGAGCTGGAAGGCTCCCACAGAGAACAGACTGAAAATCAACACTAGACCTGGCACAACTGTGTTGCTGTGATCCCAGGGGAGAAGCAGGTAGACATCTGGGAGAGGAATGCCTACTTTAATCTTCCTAATGCATCTTTTTTTCTATGAACTTGCTATGTTATACCCCATACACTATTTAGAACTTGGGTTACCTAATAGGGCCTTAAATGCTATAGGTTCACTGTTAAAAAGAGGATAAAGATTTCACCAGTGTCAGTTAACTGGCAGCTATTGTGATAATCTCCACTGTCACCGCCCCAGCAGCATCAAAAGTGCACCCAGTGAAGTGACTGACTTGGCCTTTAGGATTCTGAAGAGATTTTGTATTTCCCGGTGTACTGAGCTCAGCAGAAGTGGCAGATATTTTGATGTTTGGACTATTTCTAAAAATAGTCCCTTTTTCAGGGCTGAGTGATCTGCAGACCACAGGCATTTTAGGCCTTATATTCCACAGAATTGGGATGGTCCAGTTTTGGATATCTCTGATAAGGGAAGAACAAGAGGTCATACACTTTGTATATGGTCTTTATTAGTTGATCTCAATGGGATTGTCCCTCTGTCTTCAACAACTGGTTTAGCTTGTGTGCCTTTTTGGTTTGCTCTCATGTTTATCATGATCTTTGTTTACAAAGAATTGGAAATCTCTTGATATGTGGACAAATAAATAAAGATGAACCTTTCTCCTGAATGCAGGTATAACAAGATATACTTCCTAATGCAATATAGCAACTTGGCAAATAATCTTTCTGTTATTACAGCTGGTACTGTAAAATTTAAACTGAATACCACACTATGTTTTTTTCTGCCAATACTGTCTGCATAATATATGCCTTATTTTTTTAGCTGTTTTCCCTCAGCATAAGACAGAAACATTTGCACTGTAAGCCATTTGACTCTATATTTTTTTAATATTGTTTGTATGGGATCTCTTCCGTGCTCCTTGATGGACTTGCACTCCTTTGCCAGTCAATAACAGCAGGTCCAACTGCACCTGTGTTATCTCAAATTTGGTGGTCAGGGAAGACTGTCAGAAAGACTCTCTGAAAGAAGACAGATTGCCCCTGGCAGAGGGACTTCCTGCTTTCTCCTTTGGTCCCTCAGTCACAGAGCTTAAGCACCCACATCTCTCAGGTACCCTTGAGCTTCATGTGCTGACTTGGTAAAGGACTTCTCAGATGAGAATGTTTCAGTCATTTAGAAGCCACTTCTTCCATGAGCAGTAGTATTTTTATCTCAGTAAACCCCATTTATTGATGACACCACAAGTCACAGTCAAAAGTCCAGGCAGGGAAGCAAAATAAAAAAATCTCAACAGAGATTAAGTCTTACTGACCTATATATAATATGTGTTTACAGTACTGTGTACAGTACCACATTAACATACAATCTTCTCTCACTGGAGGCGCTGTTTGTGCACTTCTCGGCTTGTTCAGCCATTTGATTTGTCTCAGGTTATAGAAAGGAACAGCCCTTCCTCCCTGCAGCAGCCAAATCCCTTTCATACACTCTCACTTCAGCACTTTTGCATCTATTTCTCATAAGGAAATAATGAAGAGTCTTGGTCTTTCACAAGCAGAAGACACCCCAAAAAGAGATCACCCAGCTTTTCTACAGAGCGGTGCATGTGTCCCCTCCCCATACAAATGACCTTTATTCTGCCTGAAATGCAAGCACCTAAGTTAAATGCTCAATCAGCCAAAACTTCTTTAATAGACAAGGCAGAGGAAGAGTATTTCCAGGTAATGGTTTGGGGATTTTTTTTTGATAGCTTGAATGACATCTGCCGGGCAATTGTACTTCCACTTGGCTATCTCATACTTCCTGAAATTAGGCTGGATGCAGGTCTAATAATCTCCTTTGAGATTGACTGAATCTTCCTTGTGTGCATCAATCTCCAAATAAAACTTTCATAAAGTTACAAACAGTTCAAGTAATACTTTTAAAAGTAATAAGACCACTGTGAGTTTTTTCCTGTTCATCATGTGAGAAAAGTAATGTTTTATATAATACAGCTCACAGGTTTTAAAAGGAAAGTAGCATGGTGGTTGGCTTACACCATATACTGAAAATTGCCTCTCATGCAAAAACTAAAGCGCCCTCCTCTAGCATGGAATTCTTGCATGCTGTGATTGTAGCTCTGTAGAATAAAACCCTGTAAATCATGAATTATATGGCTAATGTATCCAGACTTACACTGGTAGCCCTTTCTCTTTGTTTCAGGATTTCAAATGCATTTAAATCATGGAATCATAGAATCAGAATATGCTGAGATGGAAGAGATACGTCAGGACCATCAAGTCCAACTCCTGTACATTAACAGCTTTTACTTGTCCATGTAATTAACGTTCCTTGATATCACCTTTATCACTGCTTTTGACAAGCAGTATACTCTGTCCCTGAACATTCATTTTTGTGCAAAAGTTTTGAGAGCCTCCTGTACCTCAGTATGGGACCACGATGCTCAGACTGGGGCCTTCATAGCCTAAGTAGACTGACGAAACAGAGCTGCATTAGAGATGCCTGGTACTCTTTATAGATCTCCTTTTTGACTTTCTTTCTTTTACTATTACTGTAAAAAAACCAAATCCATCGTTGATATAGCTGCTCTGAAGGCAGTGAAGTTACTTCACGGATGAATGTGACCCATTTTATGCTTTTCAAGAACCTAACAAACAATAAATGTCACATCCCCGTCACGGCTCTGATGCTGTTCAGAGGACAGATGTACAATACCTCTTTGTCTTCTTCCTGCTCGTAACGAGCAGTGTAGGTCATCTGCATCATTAACATTTGCAGCTGATGCATTTGTGTAGCCTGTACACACTTCTTGGAGCTGCATAGACCTTCTCATTGTTTTCAGAACCTTGATTTTTCGTACTATTATCATCATCCAAATGTATTTAAGGATGAAACTATTAGAAACACAATTGGTGAATTAATGTCATGAGGGCTGCTGCTGGCAGCTCATCAATTTTTGATATGCCACTCAGACAAATGAAACATAAGCCACCCAGAACAAGGGGACCTTTTGACACTTCAAAGGAAACCCCTATGGGTGGTTTCCTCTTGAAGCTGCACTAAACTGGCTCAATCTCCTCAGCTGGAAGCTGCCAATGTCTCATTAACCCCTAAACAGGCCCTGCATGAGCTTTTCTTTTCAGCTATAATTATGCCATGCACTCCTGTTATGCTGCACTGAATTGCAACACTGTCACCAGCACATTATAAACATCCACCCTAATTGAAAAGCAGATTAGACTCGTGTTAATTAGAGAAAAAGCCCGCCCACTTGCATGCATTATGATTGCCTCTTAAATACTGAGGATGTTGAAATCCCTCAGAAAGACAAGGCAGACTTAATTGCAATAACCTGCAAATTAAGTTTAATTTACTTTAAATTTACCGGTTTAGCAGGCTCATTTGATGGTGTTAATGTTCTAGCAAATTAATTATCTGAATTAGTCATGCCTGGTGGAGTTTTGCAGCAGAATACATTGTACAGTGGCCTATTAATAACAGACAAACAGGACAGGATTAATGAGAAGCTTATGCTAAAGTTGTTTTTTTTTTAAAAAACGAGGATCTTTCATGATTTCAAATATAATCACCCAAGTGCAAATACAGACACAGAATATAAACAAAGTGAAATTTATTACACTCTATGGCATGCCATCTAGGAGAAACAGTAAAACATTACCAGTGAAATATTTGATAGAAAGAAGCTTCTTCTATGCACTCAAGTAGATCACTTCTCACAGCAAACCATTTCCCATTATCTGGTATGTCTCTATGAGACTTCAAATACATAAGTGCTTTCGAGAGTACTTGTACTATAGAGAGAGAGCTGATAAATAAATTAGAAATAACATCTCATACGTTAATTCCATAGTCCACTTTGTGGCTTATGAGGCAGTAGAATTGCTTTTTTGTATTCCATTGCTAACCACTGTCTGCTCCAGTTTAAAAAAAAAAAGAAGAAAAAAATAAAAAGAAAAATACTTTCCCCAGAGATATAGCTGCAAGTAAACTGCTAAAAGAAGCATCCTTACTTGCCTCTGCTCCTTATAAAAATAAAAGTTGAAAAAACCATCTTCTAATAACCTTTGGAACAGCTCTCAAAATAAAGATATAATTGGCTTTGTAAACATTGTCAAAGTATAATCATTCACCCTGCAGAAAGTGTTGTCTGACACTGTGTGAGAAACAAAGGTAGCAGTGACAAATGCCCTTTTTAGCTGGTCTTGATCATGAAAGTTTAGTCTGCTTATGTGCTAAGTGTTGCCTCTTCCATTAGGGTCCACAGCCATCCCAAATATAATGAGGTATATTAAATTCAAGTCTGTCTCCCTCTGGATGACAGGAAAAGCCTATGGGAGCACAAAAGATAATCCTCGATGAGTGTGAACTGAATGTGATTGAATATAAAGCCCTGTATTATTGATTGGAATGTGTATGTTAAAGCCATTGGTCACTGAGAGTAGCTGTGTCTGGTGCTGGTTTCACAGGACTCTCAGGCTGGTGTGCAGTGCACAGTGAAAATGCCCAAATTTACATTATTCTTGCATATAGTGTAATGCCTGGAAAATAAAAGTGTCACCCCTTGTAAAGAAAGACCGAACAATGTATCCCTTAAAAACAGATTATCTCATTAAATAATGAAAGGTCTAGTAAGAGAAAAAAATATGCATAGTTGCTTTATGGGATATATTTTAATTTTTGAGGAAAAAAATAAAATAAAAAAAATGGTTTCAATATATTTTTGGTATTGTACTAATATATCATGTAGACCCTTTCTGCTTTTCTTATTATTTCTTCCTCTCTCTCTCAGATAAAATTACAGTTTGAAGCACTAAATGAAACCGGCACAAAAGCAGCCATTATTAAAACGGGGCTGAAAAACAAAAAAAAAAAGGGAAAGAATTCTGCCTTAAAAAGCATGTACAGGAAGGGTTGAGATGACTTCAGTAAGAACCCATAGGGAATGAGAACTACAGAATGAAGGAAACGGATTCCTGTGACACATAAACAAAAGGCAAATGACTAATATATTTACATATAACATGTGGTGTATTCATTGCCCACCATGGTGACAGAACTGTTTATTTCATTTATAATTTATACAGCAAAACCTTATTATATGTGTAACTAATTTGCCTGATGATAATATGCAGTAGGAGATTAGGTTTCCATTATATTCTGTCATTAAGAACAAAAGATTTTCATTTGTTGGTTAATTTTTTTCTTAGTTCTCATCCCACAGAACACATCCTATACATAAGTATATTTCACTTAAATCATGATGATGCTGAGCTAAGTAAAAGGCAGTGAGGAACTTCTGGAAAAAAGATTCCTATAAAATCCCTCACAGGCAAATCCACCTTTGCGTCTGGAATTTCCTGTGATATCAGGAATGACAATCTACAAAGAACCCCTCACAGGTGACGTGCATGTAGCAAAAAAAAAAAAAGAAATAGAATAAATATAGGCTCCAGAGAAGGTTTCCTCTGAGAGATGGGAAAAAAATAATCAAACATTTTAGCAGAAGCAGCATTAGGATATGTGACTAGACAGTCCATCTCAGACTACAGGGAGCGGGTGGGTGGGTAGGCAGTGATGAGGGAATTATCTTGATGTATTTTCCACTGTGGCACATGAGACAGTGCAATTCTCTGAAAGGAATTGCTAGCACCAAGCCAGTAATTCCCCTCTGTGGTATTACAAAGTGTGTGTATTACAAAGAGGGAAGGGAGTGTGTGGGAGAGGAACCTGCGAAGGGCTGTACATGTTTCCAACACTGTGAAGCACGTATGGCCTTGAATTAATGCAAATGTGGTTACCAAAGCATGAATGCTGTGTCAGAAACATGCATGTGTGCACACATGTTGATTTATATCTTTTTTAGCTTTCAGAGACAACTGAAAAACCCAAATCTAATAGCTTGGGTTTGGCTGTGCACTTGCTTAACCCTTTGCAATTCTAGTTTGCATCGCATAGTGAAATCCGTCTATTGCTGAAAAGGAGAAAAATGCCCTCAAAAAAGGGGGATATTATCCTGTTTAACTCAGAGCTCTAAAGCACCTTCTAAAACAGCAGGTCATACCATTTCAGTCTAAAAATCTGTGCAAAGATGTCATAGTTTCTAAAGAGTGTGCTAATACAAGAGCATTTTTTGGATGAAATGACACTCAGTGTTGTGGATATACATAAAAAACCTGAAACTTTTGCAACATAAATTAAGGTACTGCAAAAATATCTCCTTGTGGACACCCTGCTAGTCATCATAGTTTGTTAACCATGAATGCAGACAAGTCTGAAAGTTCAGGGGGCAGTTGCAAAAGTGCATCTCAGCAAGCAGAGAGTGAGATGGTAATGGACACTGGCTGTTTTTGGGAAGAGTAGCAAGACCATGCGACAATATAGTCTGGGGACTAGCCAGCTGGGCAGCAGTTTAGCAGAGGAAGACAGCAAAGATTTGTGTTTTGGTGGACAAAAGTTGACTGTGAACCATCAAAATCTGCTTGCAGGAAAGATGGTGAGAGGAAGATGGAGCCAGACTCTTTTCAGTGATGCCTAGTGACAAGAGGCAATGGCCTCAAAATGAAACACAGGAATTTCTATTTAACCTTAAGGGACAATATCAGATTGCCCACTGACTTGTGGAGACATCATTTTTCAAAATGTCAAAACCAAAAATATGTTCCTGGGCAACTTACTCTTGTTCTCCTTGAGCAGGGGTGAGTTGGGCTAGGTGGTAAAGAAAGAAGCCATTAGAGAAGGTTTTCAGAAATATCTAACTGAGATGTTTAGGGGTATCAGGTTCATAGGACTTTGTCCTATGAAAGTTTTGTTTCTCTTTTCATTGCCACTACAGTTTAACACCTGCACTGGAAGTCTTATGAAATAAGATATTTCCAGGGAAAATCTGACTGCAGTGTTTTCTTCAAAATATCAAGTGAAATGAAACTTCAGAACAAGCCAAAGTAAAGTGTTGAATGTGTTTCCTTAAAAAATGTTAATCTATGTATCTAATTTTAGTATATCAGCTGCCATTGAAACTAAGCAATAAAAATGGAAGAAGTGAATGAAACTGGTTTTGTCCTTGATTTTCTTCAAATCTTAATTCCCAATAAGGCACCACTCCTACCACTCTCTAAAGGACCAGTGCTATTAACTTGATCACAGAAATATGCTAAAGTGACAATGTTGCTGGTTCCAGTGGTTTGAGCCTGGAGTATAAGCCTGAACATTGACAGTGTGAGTTCAAAACCTTGCAAAACCTGTACACGTGTACCCTATGTAGGAGATGAGCATTGACCCTTGTGAGAGAGCAGCAGTGAAAATTCAGCTGGAGTATCAAGGGATGGGGGAGCCTTAGCTGAGAGTTGGAGATGATTTGCTTATGTGCATGGATTAAAAATGCTTGGGCATTCAGATTGTAGTCTTCAACTGCAGTTGAGTAAGTCCCTATTCATGTTAAGGCTGGTTCAATAATATGCAGCATGTGCACTTTATTAGCAATCCATTAACAATTCTAATACCCAGTGAGGGTACATGTTTGCTGGAACATGGTAGGGTTATGTAGGACTGTTATCTCTGCAGATTTATTTACTTTATTTTACTTTTACTTTAGGGCTGGAAAAGACCTAAAGATTTGCAAAAAGTATAGACAGGCTTCTTTTGCCAGACAAATTGAATCTATGAAGTATTAAGAAAAGAAGGACTTAAGGACATCACATCAGATCTTTTTCAGTGTTGTAAGTTTGCAGCCTAAGTTTCCTGCTTGGGTAATAGCAAAAAAGCAGTTTCCTCCAGGAGATGCTTCAAAGCACATAATTATCACTGTATCAGTCAAACACACCTGAAACTAAATACCTAAAGGCAACATTAACATACCATCTGCTATTTTAGGTGGGACTGTAAAAACTTTTCTAGGAGACTATTTGCATGGTTAATGAAAAGAGACTATTTTACGCACTGTTACCCTTTGTACTCTGTCAGAAGATGAGGAAACCACACGTTTTGAAAAAAATCTTTTTTTTAACATTTTAAAATAAAGTGGATGGATAATATTTTTGGTGCCATGCTAGCAGATGACTGATTCTTCCCTTCCTGCCTTCAACTGCATAAAAAACTTTAGCAATATCGATGTTTCTGTGACTGTGAAGGTCTTCTCCACATTTTTATTCCATTGCCCTAAACACCAGGGATGTATACACCAAAGTCCTACCAAGACTAATCTAGTCCTGAGTTACTGCATTTTAATTTGTGTGATTCAGGCTAACAACCACTTCAACTAAAAGGAGAACTGTGTCAAAACATGACAAATAAAAGGAAACAAACAAACTAATTAGCAAAACCAACCAAACCAGAAAAGAATGTGAGGAACCATAACAGACTTGAATGAAATCCACACATGGACAGATTCTTCCCATGTAAATTGATGAGCCTTAGTTATAAGTTTGATCTAAGTGGCTTTAGGCATGCAGTGTAGTTTTCAGAAAAGAGGCCAAGGTGGAAAATCCACATTCCACTTCAGAGGGTGGTTTAATATAAGTTGATTTGATCTCTGGGAATGTTTGTCACTATTCATGGATTTCCTGTGTACCTTGGTCAATCCCGCTAGGCACTCAAAGTTATCTGGACTTAATATAAAGTTTGATAGTACTTTTTGCAAAGCAGGAATATACAACAGTAGGTAATTATCCTGCCTGATTACATTGTTAGTTATAATTTTTAGAAGTTAGCTGCAAGTTTTTTCAGGTTACAGATAATCTAAACACAAGTCTCAGGTGGCCTCACACATAGAAAGAGACCACATGCATTTTTTTAGTTTTTTAAATATCTATCTTTGAAGATAAACTCTATAAATAAAGATGGCTCTAGAAAGGTAGCCCTTTGATTAGTCCAACTTAGAGCCTTCTGTTTTCTCCTGGTCCTTCTCCAGATGACAGTGTTCCCCATACTCTAAATACCTTCAGTATCCCAATTTAACTTTGTGACAGGGACCCAGTGGGGTTTAGCTGTCCCTATTCAACTGTTTCTACCTTGTAGGTCCTTGAAGTACAACTCAACCAACACATGAAAGACTTGCACACTCTCATCTTGGCAGTAGCAAAAAAGTGTTTTATACTGATCCCACTTTTGCAATGGTTCAGAAATTAATTCTACATCTGAGGTATGCAAATTGTGCTCATTATGAAGATGCTGAGCTGTAAGTGGCAGTCTCTGAAGAATGAGACATAGGAACATGGGCAACATCAGCTTTCTAGAGTTGATTCTGAGTAGTTACATCCAAAACAACAGAAAGCCACTAAATGCCTGTTTTAGCTGCCTGCCTGCCTCCTTTCCTCCTGCCCCTGTAGCTGCCAGAGATGTACATGTATGAACTGCAGTGTTGATGGTGTCATGTTATCATGCCCATGAGGTTGCACAAGAAGAGTCGGGTATTTTTTTGTTTACTGAATACCTGAACTCTTTGGCTGTGGTAGATTAGCATAGCTCAGGTGGCTTCAACAGAGCTCCTCTGCTTTGTATCAGTATATATTACCTGTATTCTCTTCACTTAGTCTCTCCTGGAAAGATTTGAAACTAACTTGAAACAAATATAGAAGTGTTCCCTTGTCCTGACCATTGTTGCTGATTTAGAAATGATGCAACCTGTAGGAAATTGTAGGGGTTTTAGTCGTAATGTGTGTCCTTATTATATTAAGTCTGTGGTCATGTAAAAATTGGAGCTCCCACCTAAAAGAAAAGAACCTAAAATACAAAATATTTGGCACTCAGAAGCAACACTGGATTTATATTTGGTGTAAGTGGCAAGGGCAACCCACCACAGGGCACAGCTGAGCCCCTCAGCCACAGTAGGGGGCACCTTGGGGAAAATGTATTTTTAAAAAGCAAAAAAAATGCCACATGGGCAGAGAAAGAGGGAAATAAGTGAGAAACAGCAGTGCAAACACTTGGGGATTTTTCTGTCAGAGGAGTAGGAGGAGGATGAGGTGCTCCAGGTGTCAGAGCAAATATTTCCCTGCAGCTTGTGTAGGAGACAACACCAGAACATCTACTACCCTCCCAGAGCAGTGGAGAACAGGTGAATATTTCTTCGAGAAACTAGGACCTGTGGAAGAGCTCACATAGTGAATCAGGTTTATCCTGAAAGAATGCAGCCCCTGTGGAGCACATGCTGGAGCAGATCTTGAAGACGTGTAGCCCATAGAGAGGACCCATGCTGGAGCAGGGGAAAAGCATATGGAGGAAGCAACAGCAGAGAGGAGGTGTTATGGATTGATTTCAACCCTCACTCCCCATCAGGGAGTGGGTACAGGAGCTGGGAACAAGGCACTGAAACTGAGCGTGAGAAAAAAGGGAGCGGAAGAGACGTGGTGTATAATTTTTTGGCTTTGTTCCTCATTACCCAGATCAATATTAAATGTCTAGAAATTAATTTTCCCAAAATCAAATGTGTTTTGCCTATGATTGTAATTGGTAACTGCCTGTATTTGTCTCAACCCACAAGCTCTTTCATCCTGTTTCCTCCCTGCACCTTGTTTGGGAGATGTAGTGAGTGAGCAGCTGGGTGGGAATTTGAACCTTATCCAAGGTTAATGTACTATGCTACTCTGCTGTAAGACATATTTGACAAACTTGCATTTCTGTTATGTGATCTCTAAGTCTCCCTAATTCAAAATTTTACATTGAAATAACACTGAACTATTTCTATTCATTTATTTATCTACTTACTTTTGATGGACAGTAAATTTGTTGAAAAATTCCCTTTGGGAAGGATTTGAAGTATTAAAAAATCTAGGTCAAGTTTATGGTTTCAGAAGAGAAATAAGGATTACATTTTGAGAATGTTTAAAAATACTATTTTGGTACTTTGAAAGTAAATATTTGATCTTTTTGGGTCAAAATTTTTCATTTTTCTTAAAAACTGGCCTTCAATTTAGAAAAAACAAGCAAATATTTATATCCTCTTCAGTACCATGGTATATCTTAGAAGACCTCTGTTTGTTTATGCTGAAAATAATTTTGAAGTTTAATCTAGATAAATTTTTGAAGTGTTTCTTCCCGTCTAAAACTGGGAAATTAAATACTCCTTGTGTCATGTTATAGGGGATGGGGAGGTTGTTTTGGTTTGGTTTGTTTTGGTTTTCCCCAAATTCCCCTTTCAATACAGGTATCAACCCAAAGTATCTTTTATCCACTTTGTTTTGGGACTGTTCTCCAGTATAGCACTGACTGTAGATTCTTTCCCTACACTCATAGATGCTAATCTTAGTTCCCTGTACACTTCATTTTTTAAAATTTTTGTTGAGAAATAACTTACTTGCAAACTTCCCACTTCAAATTTCCATTTCCTGTTAATGGTCATATATCTACTTTGGCACTAGTCTTTGGCTGGTAACTGCAATCCCTAATTTAGATGGTGAAGTGAGAAAAGTATTTGCAATAAATCTGACATTGTGTATTTTATGAGTAATTTGACTGCTATTTTCTTGAAATTCTTAAAAAAATCTTAATGTCCTTTCTTCATGTGGCAGCATGAGAATCCAGTTTACGTTTCAAAAGAAAAAAATCAGCCTTAGCTATAAAGTCTATGAAGAAAATCTCAAAAATTAAAAGTAAATTGACTCTACCTTTGGCAAATTATTGTCTTAAATCTCAAAGCTATAGTTCAATCTTATTTTATTCTTAATTTTCATTCTCTTGGTCTAACAAGTACTGCCTTGCCAAGGGTTCATGAATATTCTAAGTTTATGGGAAAATGTTATGTATCTTTGTTTTGTTTTCAGATTGACTTCTTTTACATTATCTTATTGCCCACCAGGCATATAAATGCCTAGGTACCAGAGAAGCCAAGGAAGTTTCCTTACACAGATAAAGCTTAACTGAGAAAATGGCAACACTCTTTTACCAGGCTTATGCTCCCTGCTCAGTCCACATGGCAATTTGGGCCCATGGTGAAACCACAGCAGGAGAAGCATGAGTAGCAAATGTCATCCCTGTAGGAGACACATGGGGCTACCTAATCCAAAGACGGCATTAGCCTCAGTGGTTGTGCTCTACACTGCTGAGTAAATACACCACCCTCTCCTCTGGCCAGGTAAAGCTACTCCATTTCACTACAAACTATGGGCTGGAGCTCCATGTGGGCATGGTAGAAAAAGGAGTAAATTGAATTCTTCAATAGCCATGATAAAAGTAGTTTTGGTGCTTGGCATGGAGTATCAGGAGATCAGTCTTGATCTGGCATTGACCTGGTCTGTGAGTGCTGAGCTCTTCTGAAAGCTTTTTCTTTGGATGCTTCTTTCTTTACCCTTAATGAAGACAAATGTTCTCTAATGCAAAAATCCTCCTATAAGGCAGCATCAAGGACTGAATAGGTCAAACACTCACTTTTAAGTGATTTATGCATTGGACATTTTCCTATTGCAAGCTATGTCAAGAGCACTAAGATCTCTATATGCTTCCTATTGTGCCAGAGTAGTGACTTTGGATGTAAAAACGTGGACTTTAAATAAGTGTGTGCAAGTTATATCTATTTCAAACGAGAAAATGCACAAGTGATGGAAATAGAGGCAGATAAATATTCAGGGTGCTTTATATATGGGATTGCACTATATATTGACAAATGGATAAAAGAGAACTGGCTGTCCTGGGGGTTCCTAATGAGATATGGACTCCTTTACTTTTAGGTGACCCTTGTGAATCCCAGCAAGGTCAGGAACCAACAAAATGTAGCCTGAATTGGCAATGGCAGTCCAGTTCCTTACTGCCAGATGTTCAGATAATAAAAGTAACTACAATGACTGGCAGCATACTATAGCCTTGTCAGAGAATCCAAATTAGCTTCCTCACCGGCTACTGAGAGGCTATGGCCTCTCATGAAGCAGCTCCTTCAAAAGCTGGTCTGAAACATCTGAGGAAGTTCCAGAATAGCTTCTTGTGCTGTATCCCTTCTGTAGATGCACAAAAGACTCCCCTTTCTTCAGCTATCCATTCAAAACTAATTTAATTTCCATCGCAGATTTAAAACAACAAGAACATACAGCAGTTTGTGCTAGCATTGACCATGAGAAGGAATAAGCAGCTAATATATCACTCTTTTCATCTGGGATTTGTTGTTCATCATAATTCAGTGTGTAATGGTAAACCAACCAGAGTTTATTTGCTGTGATATTGCCTGAATATCAGAGGCTCCTTCCGGTGGACTAATCAGCCCTCTTTATCAGATGCAACTGTATATTCATGATCCTGTTGAGACAAATGGGTTATCTATAGTTTGATAATAAAAATATGTGCTAATGAGTCTCCTTGCTCTTGATTTCTTACATAAAGAAAGACGAAGAGTGGGCATTATTTACCCACAGGTAAAGTAAAAAAAAACTATAAAGGTAAAAGGACTTTCCATGCAATATACTGCTCAAATGTAACAATCCCTGAGATGCTTATTTTAGTAAATGAATCAGTCACACTGTGCTAAGGAAGGGAGCCATCTATTACCGTGCTATAAATGTTAAAGACCCTGGACAAAATAGAGCCATTTTTGTTGATATTTGTATGACAATAATAATGGTACCTCACTAAGTTGTGAGTAGTTGTTGCAATTGAAGTTTGCCCAATTCATTTTCAGTGGTCATCAGGGAAATTCATCTAAAACGACCAAAAAAGCATAGATATGTTTGCATCATATTAATAAGAAGAGAAAGCAAGCTAGCTGCCAATTGGCAGCAGAGTATGTTTTGGTGGTTTGATAAGGATACTAAAGAGTTTATGATGTGACAGATGTTTCACTACACTATTGTGAAATGAATAGATTATGAGAAGTAATTAGATGTACATTGGAATCAATGCTGTTATCATCGAGGCCTTCGGGCGATGCAATAGATGAGAGTCATGGCAGCAGGTGGTCCAATGGCTCCGAGACAGGAAGACACACCGCAGGAGACTGAGTGACAGGTTTCACAGATCCAGGGGGTGAGAGATCTGAGCTATTGCCTGCATTTGTAATCTTTACTCATGTATAAATAATAACAACTACACTATTGACTTCATATGCTATGTCATACCCTCTGCTACCCCCTACACACACACATACACGCACATATACAAACACACACACATATGCACACATATTCTGCAACTTTTCCCCTCAGTTAAAGCTATTCTTTTATTTTCACATTAAAAAAAAAATCATCCCTTTGATTCCAGTGCCAACTCAATGTTCTTTGATGAAAACACTTAAACAGAAAACCTGGCAACAGCTTTGAATACAGTGCGGTGTATTGTGTGCCTAGTGCAGAAATGTATATGCACTTTCCATGGGAAACTTAACAGAAAGTGAGGTTCAAAAGGCACAGTTCTCATTATGCTGCTCTTTTTCAAGCTTTTCCTTTTTTCTTTTTTCATCCAGCAGGTCTCAAACAAGGAATCATCAGTATCATGAGCGAATTGCCTTCCTAAAGGAACTAGCAACTTGAGTCATCAGGATAGATAACATACAAAATCTGCTGACTCTGGGAAGATTTGTGTCCTGACCCAGAAGCTCAGCTGTTACATATCCTCTGAGCTTCAGCCTGGAACTTCTGGGTTCTCCTGTACCAAGTGGAGTAGATAACAATGAAGACCTAATGTAAGTGCCACTAGCAGTCAGCCTCTGATTCCATGAACGATTCACAGTAACAGGAGGTGGCTCTAGAAAGCCCTTTGGTGCTGCTGCTTGTTAGTCCCTGCCTGCAGGTTTTTGCTGTGAAATCTTTTATTTTGTTGTTGAGGAGAGTGACAATGTGATAAAAAGGGAATCTTGAGACATTAAAATGTATATTTCAATATTCTGAGTGTAAACATAAATGCCAAGATTTTTCTTTGAGGTGTATGAATATCAATGCATATATATAGTCATATCTGTGATGTGTATTTGGGTAAATCATTTGTTCTGTATGAATACCTACCATGGATGGAGATATGTGTAATTTAAGGTGGTGAAAGGGAAGAAATCCAATGTTATGGAAAAGATAATACTCAGCCACTAGCATAATGAGATGAACTATGATGGGTCTTGGTAAATAAGGATATAGGGAAAAGTTGTCAAGTATATATATATCTATATAAAGCATAGCAAAAAACATGTTGGTCTAGTATTGCAATTTAAGGAAATTTGACTTAGCCTATAAAAACCCTTAAGAATACCTAATTAAATGTCTTTACAGTGATAGTTATATTTAGACAGATTGGTCTGGGGAAAACATAGAGGTTGAGACACTGTACAAATACAAGATAGTGCCCTGAGATCGGAAACATATGTTTTCCCTGTGTGAAAGGGTATACAAACAATTGTCTACTTATCAACAAATATCTCCTATTGCTCCTCTCTCCCAGAACCATACACAACTTTTCCATTCTACCACCAGAGAAGCGAAGACCCTGTCAAACCTGTTGAGCCAACTTTCAGCCAAGTGACACCTTCATGGGGCTAACAGCATTGAGGAGCAAGGTGGAAATCAAACAGACCTTGTCTGGAGTGATGGGACTGCAAAACCAAATTCCTTTTCTGAAAACCTTGGTCATTGCCTGTGCATTACCTGCTAGACTAAGTTGCTAATTTAAATGGTGAAGCCTCAAGAGGCCCATGCAATTGGGGTAGCCAATCTATATCAAAAGAAGTGAGGAAACCTATTGCTTGGTTGATTGAATCTGACTGAGGTTCAATTTTCTGTACTGATAACCTCCTTTTTAATTCTTTTGTTCCTCTTCTTTCCAAATTATCTACACCCTCGGGTACTCTGAAAAAAATGAGATCTTACCCAGTAATATTCATGCTTTTGTTGGCCTGTCTTCAACCCTGACAGGGTGTGAGCAACACCACTTACACCAGTGGTGTACTCAACTGCCTGTGTCAGGACTGAACCAGTCCTACTAATTCCAGAATATCAAATTCTTTTTGTATCTTTGCTCAGGAAGAGCTTGGTAATCGTGACCAAGATTGCACTTGGTGAAATAAATTGCAATTATTAAACATATTAAAAATATGCGTATGTCTTCTTTAAATTGTACAGCAATATACACTGCAAAACAGACTATCCAGAAAAGAAATTCTTTATTCTTCTAAAAATGAATTCTAAGATCCTTAGTTTAATACTCCTTAGTTTAGTACTATGACATAGGCAGGCAATATGTTCCCATTTTTTTGACTTTCAAGTGTCTTGAGTATTGCCAGAAACTACATTCAGTTTCTACCATCAAGGCCACCTGGAGGTAAGTCCTCCTAATCAGATTTCATGGGTCAATGCAATGCCCCGAGAGGAGGAAATTCTGAGTGCAGCTCTCTCACTCTTCAAGCAGGAACCAAATCACTGTGGGGCATTGTCTTAACAGTATTGACATTTCCGACTTTTAAAAAGGAACTGGCTCACAGTCACCCCTGGATGTCTCTGGTGTCAATATAGAACCCAGGGGAACTGTGAGGTCTAACAGCCTTTCCCAGATTCTTTCCCTGTTCCCCTGTCTTCACATTGTACAGCAGGATTAACTCTATCCCAGCCAAAACCAGTGCAGGCAGTAAGGCCACAAAGGAAAAGTGCCCCCCACTGCACACACCAGTATCAGCCATTCAGGAACATCCTTCATATCAACCTTCTTGCCATTTTCTCCTAGTCTCCCTTGTTCATTTGTCTCCCTTAGCTTGCTTTTACTTACATCTTTTTTCTCTTTGCTTCTAGACCCTGGAGCCCACCACCAAGTCATATCACCCTTACATTCTTGTCACACCCATGTACCTCCAGGAGAAGCTCTGGAAGAAAAATGGTTCTGGAAATAGCAGAGAATGTCTCAGAAACTTCAGTAGCAAAACCCCTTATGTTCATACTCTACCTCTATATAAATATTGAGATCTCTGTTGAAAATTGTATCCTTTACAAATGCTAGGAAGTGATTACACATATACAATAACCTACAAGGATAATCATGCAGGTGTCTTTTTTGGAAGAATGATGAGAGTCATACTTTCAGCAACAGTGCTGAAAGTTAACTTGCCAATTATTTGGGATAGAACCTGTGTGTCCCTATGTTGATCTAAAAAGGCCCTTACAAACATTGGACAATATGGTATCATAAATAATAACAATCTTCCAAGATTAGGTCTTTTACAGTTAAGGTTCAAAGGCTCTTCCATCGTGAAAATCTTGTTAAATCATCTACCATTTGCTGAACTTCCTGACAAAGCTTCTGCCTAGGGGATAAAAATCAGGTGAAGAAGAGTCTGTGGTTAACTACACAAGCCTTTTTAAAGTTGCTGTGTGATAATAATTAATATGTACTTAGCTCTTCAGTAGGTTTTGCTGGCTTTCTACCATATGTGAGGTTTTTTTTTTTTCCTGTCACGACTCCTTTGTTTTCCAGAGGGTTGTCCTATATAATCACTTCTTTTCAAGAAGGATTATTTTAGAGGCTCCTTTTGCCACAATGTCAACATCTCTAATTTGAAGAAGTCATACCTTGTAAATGCCAAGGAAAATGTTATGAATGCTACATGTATATAAGGCTAAATTTTTAAACCTTTCTTTAAAAATCTCTGCCCTTCCATTGCATTTTTTGTCTCTACACATGAAAATGTGCACAGAGTCACATTCAAACACATATTTGTCCATATGATATGTATAACCAAAGACAAAAAATGACATTAATTTGTCCAGTCATCAGTTTAATGGCTGAGTCTATTTTCATGGTAGGACTGAAAGAATAGGCCTCAGTATTTGAAACCCACTGTGGGAGCCTGACACTGGCAATGCAAGGATAATCATGCTGTGATGTCAGTGCAGAGCATATCAAGCACAGGGTCACTACTATCACTGGTATCACCCTGGACAAATTTTCTTGTGCAGTTTCACTTTCCCCTTCTGTCCTTCAGATAGAGAGAAGTCACGGAGAAATAATGTATTTCTACAAAACCCATAATACTCAAACATCAGACAGGGTTGTAAGAAGAATATTTATTTGATGTAAAAGGTGCAGTAAATGTTGAATGAGGATGTTCAGAGTGTCTGACACATATAGAAGGTGATTGATTATTTGCATATCACTGTGATTCACCACATCTTTTCCTGGGATAAATAATATTTTCTGATCTAAACTACTGACAGATAGAAAAGACAGAAGACATTTAAACGTCAATATTTAATTCTGCTCTGGAGCTTAGGCTACAAAAAGATGTATGCTGGACAGTTCATGTACCACTGCCTGGAAATGCCTTCAATGCTCCAGCACATCTGTTTTGCTTGAATAGCTCACGTTCCCCAATCTAATGTAAACCCAAAAGTAAATTAAAAAAAAAGAAGATGCTTTTTTTTTTTTTTACATGCTTGTCTTATAGTCTGATTACGAGGAGGCATCAGAAAGGCAAGAAGGATGCTCAAAGATTCCTCATGGACTAATATAACTTAACTTATACTTAATGAGTGCATGTCCAAAGATTTGTTGAGCTACCCAAGCAGTACCTAACTGATTAGGAGCTCATCCAAAGGACAGAAAGAGATTTTAAGAGATTTATGTATTCAACAAATAGGAAACCCCAAAAACATTGGGCTGGCATTCCTTAGCTTCCTGAAAGACCAAGAATGTTGCTGAATCTGTAGACTTACTGTGGTGGTAGTTTTTTCTTCTTTCTACCTTTGATGATCTATACATGAAGAGCTACTTCTTGTCTGTTGCTAAATGTAATTGCAAGGAATAAGCTGTCCTCTAATTGCAGGACTGATTTCCTGCAATTTCAGGGCAAGCCTATTGTCAGTGTTCAGTTGCAAAAGTTTGCTCTGCAAACTTATTAATGAAAATGAATTTTGTTGTATAATTAGCTTATACAACAAAAATATTTTGGAATTTTGAAGGAAGATGAACTATATTTTACTTAAATGAATGAACCACAGAATAATATTAATGAAAGATGAGCTACAACTGGGTATGTCTGCAGCTACTAAAATAGTATCGTACCTAATATTGATACTAGTCAATGACAGAACTTGTCATTAATACCTGAGATCACATAGAAAGAAATTCACCCTGCTTTTCTGATTTTGAATTTACTGAAAAAATATCAATCTACCTATGGAACTATATAACATATTAATCTAGTCATTTTAAGAGTGGAGTAACTTATCTGAAGTCAATGGAGTCAAACTGGTGTAAATGAAGCGGGGATAAACTCATGCACAAAGAGTTAAAGTCAGTGGTAAGTCCCAGGATATACCCTTGGAGGGTGAACGTTTAGAGACATTCACTCTATAATAAGAAATAATGTTTCAGAATGCTCTTAATTCTCTCCTGGCATTCCATTCATCAGTGCACAGCTATAAAGCTAGGCACTTAGTTGGCATCATGTAAGTAAACATAGTAATTTCATACTTGCTTTTAATATTTGAGCCACTAATAGATGCTATGTTCAAAAAGCATAAACAAACCACAAGATCTGCTAATCAAGGTAAGAGCCATATGTACAAAATAAATGGAGTCTTCCTCACCTTTGGCTTGAGAAAACAAAAAAGAAAGGGATTTCAGCAGTATTGTCTTTAATCCAATTTACTTTGGATTTAATCTCCAAAACAAGGCTGGCCTGCTAATTCCCAATTATAATGGCACATGTAATCAGAGTCCTCATTAACAAAGACTGACTATATTGTCTATTAGGAATGGAAATCTGAAATGCAAATTCAGCAAATCAAAACGTTAAATGAGCTCTACCCAAGATGCTTAGAGCTCCTGCCAGGGCAGCGCATGCTGGCCGACACCTGCCCTGAATTCTCCCTCCAGCTGAATGTTTCATTCTGTTCCAGTCTTTGCCTCCTAATTGACCTGCTTATGATCTCTGCTACAATTAACATATGCTTATTAGTAATGGCTGGTTAAAGATTTCAAACTGCCGCAGTTTACAAAGTCTAATAGAGATGGCACACCACAGGAAAGATAAGACCACTGTTTTCCTCATCAGCAGTGTCATAGTGGTTTGGTTTCATGTGATTCAAATGAGATAATTTTTCACATCATCTGATGTCTGCAAACCCATTCTAATTGAAACTGGAAATCTGCACACAAAGTGGCTTAAGGCTCCTGGTGCACAAAATGAAAATCAGTTAGGGAATAGGAATTTTTTTTCCCTGTAACCACATGCTTAGCAGCGATGGGAAAAAGATTTTTTTAGAAAGAAGGGGACAAGGAAACAAAGAGGGAGAGGGAGTAAAAAGCTAGTTTGATAACAAACAAGAAAATACCCTACCCCACTGTATGCTTGGTCAAATTCCTTAGTCCATTTCATAGCTGTAAATAAAGGTTTATAGACAATGAATCATCATTTTAGATATAATGAGCTGAAGGATTTTTCTTAATACATTGCAGAAGAAAAGAATAATTCTGTCATTCCCAGAGTATTGATTGCTATTATTTTTGTTCATGCTCCTTATCCAAGGAAACATTCTTAATTAAAACAAACAAGCAAACCAAACCAACCAAACAACCAAACACACACACACACAAAAAGAAAAAAAAATCACTTAAATATGCAAAAGTGGGCTCTTATAGGATGACTACTATAATACTTTCACTAATGTTAGGGTAATGTCATATTACCTCCACTTTCTTATATGAAAAAGATCATATTAACGCTGATTTGGCAGGTCAGTCTACTTTCATTAAATTTTCCTCTGTCTTCAGTGTTTTTCCACATTACTATCTCCAGTCTGCAGGAGCCAGTGGGCAACAAATATATCTCTTCCACCTGGCTTCATTCCAGCTTCATTAGCAGTGCACTAATACTGCAATTATGTCTAATTCTCTCTCCTAACTGCATTATTATTATTTATCTAAGATTTCTTGCTGACCATATTTATTCCTATTAATTTTGTTCCTTGATTTTGCTTGATCATAATGCATTCTTAAGGAGATGATTGGGCATTTCACAGTCCTTCCTTTTGTATTCTTATCTTTGATTATATAAGCCACTTATCCCTTTGAAGTCTCATACTGACAAAATCCCAGAGGGCTGGAAAGAGGGCAAGAAAATATTTGGGTCTTGTGTTTTGCTCCTATAACCACAGCCACTTCTACTTCTTACAGACAAATGCAGTTAATATTTTTTTGTGGAGACTTTTTTCCTGGTACCAAAAAAATTCAATAGCAATTTAATCTTATTTCCTGAAAGACATTTCCTAGAACTAATGTTTCATGCTTCATTAAAAAAACATGTACTCAACAACACATTCTTGAACCCAGGATACAGAATTGTGTAGTTGGCATGATCCACACATGCTTTGCAAGGGCATCACAGACACTGACTGCTCTGGGAAAAACTATAGTTTGAGTCAGGAAAATACAATAGGCAGAAAAGATTAAGTTCCAGCAAAGGTGAGGAGAACACCAGAGAGCAAATTCATGCTCAGCTGCACAGTTGACTTGTGGGCTTTATGAAAGGATCTAAAGGAACTGGAGGGTGTAATTCAGTTATTAGGAAAAAAATATTATCGCAATCTATAGGAAAATGTACACATTAGAAGGAAAAAGAAAGAAACAAAGATATCTCCTTAAGGTTGGCACTAAAATTCTTAAACTTTCTCTTTTGTGGATTTTTTTTTTTTAGAGTGATGGCCCCATTGACTTTCATCTTCATTCTGAAGCTAGTGAAAAACAGATAGCTTCAGATGTTTTCATGTAATTGAAGTGAACGAGATTGTAGTAAAAGAAAAAATTATGTGCTCCCTGAAAAGAAAATGCTCCCATGCCTCTCAAATTCATGGTCATTATAAACAGCCTTGCACTGTTTCAAGAAGACTAAAATTTCTAGGACTAAATACAGAGTTAGCATATTCAGCTGCAGAGCTCCAAAAACTTTTGCTGCCCTTGCTGTGTATGGTTATTAACTTTATAGGATGTGGACTTGATCCTGTTTATATTAGAACTACCTTTTCCCTTTCCTTTCCATTTTCCCTGCAGCTAGAAGCATAATTAACGCAAGAGTGGGATTTAATTTACTGAAAATTAGCTAAGTAAAAGTCATGGCTCTCACTACAAGTGCTTTCCAAGGCTTGCTTTCTAATCAGCAGAGGGAGAAGCATAACCAGAGTGCAGTTCAACCCATCCCAGGATGGGTATTGAAGGTAGGGAGATGAGTTGGTGTTTTCCATTTCTCCTGATTGTAAAGGAAGGCTCAACTGTAACTTTAAACTGTTCACTTAATTTTAACTAACTCCTGAAAGAATGGGTTATGATATCCCTCAGGAACATAACTTTCCAGTGTGTGAAAATGGATGTAAGAGGAATAAGAATCCAGCATTTCGAATACAGTATTTGGTACAAGGAATTTCCCACTGCTGTTTCCACTGCCATTCAGCCTGGTACCACATTTCCAAAGGGATTTGTTTAAACAGTTTCCTACATTTTCCGCTATCTGAAGTGAATGCTGTTCTAACTATTTTACAGCAAGGCTATGACACATGTTTAAAATTAGCAATATCCTTTGATTTGATTTGATTTAGCAACACTTCCTACTGCTCAGCAGCACGTTGCTGTTGGCCACACTACTAATTTTTCAGAACAATAAACTGGAAGAGGCAATTTTACAAACATATAGATCAGGATTCTGAATTGATTCCTTGCCTGTGTTATTTGGGCACCAAGAAAAAAATAAGAGGGAAAAGTGAGTGCTCAGTCTTTTCAGTACTTAGGATCAAATGAAGTACAGAATAAGATCTTATGATTGTTCATAAGTTCACAGCAAAAATAACTTTTGATTCCTGTCTGTTCATTGCATTTGACACTGAGCTTTGTTAAAAGTACTTAGACTCCTCTGTGGCTTGGGATACTTGCTTTAATAAAAATATTACTGAAATCCCAGGAAAGCTTCACACCATAAACAACATAAAGATTGTTATTTGCATTTCATTTTCATGCAGGCATATGCTTTGAAGGATAATTTTTTAAGTTTAGTTTAAGTGTAATAAAATTAAATGCAGATTATCAACTGAGTACAAATTAAAACAGAAGGTTTCATCTTTTTCACTGTCAAAACCTTTGAAATATGAAAACAATATCACACAGATGTTGGTATATTTCCATTGATTAAAAAAAATAGTTGCATAGTTGAACTCTGGCCCTCATTCACAGTTTCTGCAATTGAATTTTAGGCAGAGATTTAGGCATTTGATTGAAAGCAGAGTTCAGTTCCATCCTTTTCCTCCCCAGGTAACCCAAAATATGGTGTCAGCAATTTTTTTTTCATTTTTTTAGCAATCTGCCCAATAAAAATTTAAAGAATAAATGTAAATACTAAAATATAATTTTTCACTCCCACACATGCCATTATATGTGGTGTTTCATGGTAACACATATGGTTCTTCCTGCAAATAACACCAAACCTCCTCTCATTCTCTGCATAGTGACAAAAATGCTCTACCATGAAATCATTCAGGTTGACCTGTGAAAATCTGGCTTATCATTCAAACTTTGCTATAGACCTTCACAGCAATCAGGGATAACTCAGTAGATAGGGTCTAACCTGAAGAATTGTAAAGAAACAAAAATCCAGGATGAAGTTGATGTGAATGGAAAATAGCCACTACCTCAGAAATGCAGATTCTTAATTACTGTGAACTCCACTTGACCACTTTTTTTTCTTTTTTTTTTTTTTTAAAGAAGAGAATACTTCCCAGTTTTGCAGTTTTTTGGAAAATGTGTTTCTTCTTATTCATGAAGTGCTTGGATACTGTGGTAATGGAAGCCCAATGGACACAAATGTGCTACTGTTCTGCAGCTGCTAATGAAGTTAGCTCTTGCACGTGGAGTAATCTGTCTCTAAAGGTGGAACAGTGGTAGCAGCTATCAGGGACAGCTGAATCTGTATGGGCACTCTGGGATTTTCTCTTGTGGTTCATAGGACAAATAGTGACAACTTCTGCTCATGTGTTCCTTCTTTCCTGATTGTGTGGGAGGTTATATGCCTGATTAAATTGCTATATTCCAAGGAAATTCATGTAATCTGTTTGTAGTAAAATTATTCCAGACTGTAAGTAAAAGTTAACATTCATTTCAATCCTTGAAAGGCATAGGCTTTTAACTCCAGATGGAGCTTAACCTGCAATGCAGTCATGATCTAACAAGTAAATCTAAATGTGCTTTTTAAATGAAGTTCCTCTTTGGTAGGAAGTATATTTGTATTGTTATATACCTTACTGTTACAAAGAGCAAACTTGCTGGACATTAATGGTTAAAATTTCTTTTCAGCATGTAGAATTTCATAGATAGATTGTTATAGTTTAACTTGGACCCTACAATATATCAAGTCAGTGCTGTACTGCATATATGCATGAGGTTTAGAAAGTGAAAGTAATGCTTATGTTGGATATTGGATACTGAATTTTCTTATGATCATTGATATATTTATATGTACTTTAAATGCCTAAAACAGGGGGGTAAAAGAGGAAACTTTCATATTTTTTCTTTTTTCATTTTCATTTTTTGCAGATGCTGTGTTACAGAATGGGGAAGAAAACAGGAGCAAGTGGATGAAAGTATCATCTTCTTTTTTTCCTACCATGTAACCTAAAACTGTTCCAATGAAAATTTTTTACTACTATTTTTTAAAGGAAAAAGAAGGAACTCACTCCTGGGATTTGACTCTATGCCAAGCTCATGCCTTGAAATAGAATTTTAAAAATAGAAAATCTTGTATATATTGTAGAATAAATGGTGCTGCTTTAATAAGAACACTTGGAATGCAAATGAACCCTGGAACCAGTGTGTGAAAATATACCCAAAATGAAAGAGAAAAGAAGAAAGCAACATAGAAGATGATTTATTTACTACCCTTCAGTTCCTAATTATAATTATTTTTGCACTGTGACGTCTTCTCCAGCCTTTTTGTTTCACACTATCATCACTAAAGTGATGAAAGGGCTGTTAAATAAATATGTGATATTGTCTGTATTTTCAAGATTAGAGATGTTAATCATGGAGTCTTGGTAAATTCCATTTTGCCCTTCCAAAAGTTCTTTGCTTCAAAGAATTAAGTGCTTTTATTAACACAACCCAAAATTATCATTCCTCAGTCTCTCAGAGGACTTGCTTCTACAAAACCTACCAAGGCACTGGAATCTGATCTTAGCACTTTCAGGGCTTTAATGCTTCCATTGAAGCAGCCCCTTACAGTGCTAGGAATAGCCAGGGACCAGAGCTCTCTTGTTCCAGGCTCTGTGCACACTCTTGAGAGGAGCAGCCTGTGCCTCAGTGTAGTGACAGCCCATGTGTCATGTTCAGAGAGGAATTCATCTTTCCATAACATAAGCATCAAAAATGGATATCATGAAGTACCCTCCAGAGGTGTTTGTTTCCTTTTGTGGGTTGTAGTAGAAGCCTGGAGTGGTGATCTCACGCAGGTGGTCCTACATGTAAAGATATGGAGTTTAGGGCAGACAAATGCAATCAAAGGGCACATTCTTCTGTCACTGTGCAAACACAGATCAGAAACATAGTCCTGTGCTCTGAACTCTGATTCCCCATCTTCTACTGATGATGGACTCTTTTCCCTTAACCATTTCAATACTTGAAACATTCAGGGTTTGTCTTGTCAAAGTTCCATATGTTCTGAAGTAACGTCCAAAGTACTTTCTCTACTATGGAATAACAGTACCTAAAATATAATGGCAATGATTTCCCTAACTGGCTTCACTCCTTATTCTCCATGCAAAAAGTGAGACTGCTGACCCATCGTCTTGCTTGAATATTTTCCTCATTACACCCATTATTAAAAGAAAAACAATCCCACCCCTTTCTATTTTCTTATATAATAGAATGTAGTCCCTCTTTTCTGTACTGCTTTGCTAAATTTAGGACTATTATGTAACAATAGTGAACACGGAAGAGAGCAAAAAAGAATTTTTAGGAAGGGTAAAGGATTGCAAATATCCTGAAATACATCTTAGTTTGTCATTACAATAATATTAATGCTGCTTTAAGTTCTGGGAACATTAAAAGCAATATATGAGTAGTTCTGTGACTATGAATATGGATGAGAATTACATCTGCAAAGTCTTCAGTTTTTGGTGGACTTCATGTAAATTATCATGCATATTGTTTCCCCAAACCATAACAAAATATGCTAGCAACATGAATATCTCAGCATCTGAAGACAATTACAATAATTATTTTCAGTATATATTGGGACCTCCCTATGCACTTTTAACACTATGCACACCCACATATAAAAAAAGAGCAGATTAGCAGTCTGTAAGAAAGTCTTAGATCTTCTGAATCTATTATAAAGCATTATTATTTTTTCTGAATAAAAAACATGAATGAACAAGAAGAAAAGTCATAAAATTATGATTGATTATGAAAAGTCAATTTTCACAGTGATTTTGAGACTTTTATTCTGTCAGCAAAGTCCTTGGTATAAAGGTTTTACCATATCTTGTAGGATTACCTTTGTGTTGCTAAATCAGTGTAGCTTATTTAAATAGTACCAGAATTGCCAGCAGCTAGGTCAGCTAAGAAGACATATTCCCCTGGCATCTGAACACTGAAATACCTTATATATTGCTGTACAGAGTTAAACAGAACTGTAAGGGGAAACAGTTTTCATTGTGTGATTTTTTGAAAATGTAAATTTTTTTCCCTTTTCATTATCAGGACAATTCTGATTTTCTGAAACTGGTTTCATGTGGTGTTTTATGGGGGATATTTTGGGAAGTAGGGAACCTGATGCTTTTTTTGTTTGCAGTTGTTGGATAAGAAGAAGACCTGTGTTCAAGTCTGTTATTCAAATAAGGAAGAGCAAAAACATGAATCTATATCCCATAGAAATATTTTATTTCAGTGGGTCATCTCTTTTGGTGGAGATCACTGGGCAATAGACAGAGTCGAAATGTACAGCAGGTTAGGACACTGAAGTTAAACACCTGACTTCAAAACTCTTTTTTTTTCTATATCCCAGAAAAATGCAGCAAGAATTACCACTGGAATTCTGTAAACAGAATTACTGAAGTCCTCTCCACAGTCAGGGGGTGCACTGGTTATGGGGTCACTTGCAGCCAGTGCTTGGCACTTCCAGAGCACCCCCCTTAGGTGGTTGGGGAAAGAGTGACAGTCTGGAAGTACCTATCTTTTACCCTTGATTGATGGGGTGAATTTCAACCACGGGTAGTAAACTTGCAGGTTCTCTGCTGAAACTTCTGTAGCACATTTTATGTACTGCAGAAAGCCACAGAAACACCTTTTAAGAAATATAAGTGTTGGTTGGGATTTACCAGTAGACATGACAATAGAGAAAGTAGCTAGGTAAATTGGTCAGTAGTTCATCAGCCATATTGCATTGCCTTTTTTTCAGGAGGACAGCTGAAAATCTCCTAACTTTTATGTAAAGACATGCAACTTGTAAGTAGTGATTTTTTTTTTTGTTCGTATGTGTTGGTGCTGATTTTAAGAGCTCAGCCTAAGGGAGGTAGTCAGCTCTAAAGCATATTTAGTTAAAAAACAAAATAAAACACACAAATCTTGGATATGCTTTATAAGCATAGTGAGGCACCGAACAAGTTGCCCAGAGAAGTTGTGGATGCCCCATTCCTGAACATGTTCAAGGTCAGGATGGATGGGTCCTTGAGCAGGTGTCCCTGCCCATGGCAGAAGCCTTAGAACTAGATGATCTTTAAAAATCAGCAATAGAATTTGACTGCTATCTTTTTATAACAGTGAATGCTAATCCTTTTTTATGTTATTATATTTGTCTCTTATGAACATGGACTTGTCAAAGTACTCAAAATGTACTTAAATACCACTCACTCTAATTTTTAACAGAAGGAAAATGAAGACACAGAACAATGCAATGCTTTTCCGGGAGGACATATGCCAGGTTAATGACAGAAAATTCCAGTCTAGTAACTGGGTGTTGTTTTATTTTTTCCATTTTATCAGTATTCATTGCTATTCTGATACCAAGGAAATTTCTGGAAAATACATACTGAGAGCTTTTCCCTAGGTGTTTCAGAGCCTTAGTCCCCTGTTAAGTCTTGAGTAAGCATCTCTATCATCAATACAAACTTTATTTTAAGGGAAAATTAATGTTTGCTGTTTTCAAAGCTTTTTTGTGTTTGCATGTAGTTTTGTTTTTCTTTTTGCCTAATTTCTTTCTGTGGATTGTCAAAGGGACAGTTTTTACTCTGGGGAAGATCCCTTTTTTTCACCCTTAGCCCAGTCTTTTTTCTTTCTTATCTCTGCAGCGCTCACAATGCCTTTTTAGTATTTGCTCACAGAGTTCAGTCCTCCTAGTGGGACATGGTGTGTAGTTTAAATATGTTTCTCTCCTGATATTCTAAATGACATCCAATTGACCTCATAAATGTCTTATGAGACCAAACAAACTCTATGCTCGAACAAAAACTGTCAACCAATTCTACTTTGCTTGTCCTCGGGCTGCTCTGGCATGATGCCATAAAGCATCAGTATTGATATTTTGTGGCATTCAAATTGTAAAATACCTAGGCTAAGCAATAGGAGCAGAGGTATTAATACAATCTGGCCATGTCACTGTTAATTACCCCAATATAAATTAAATTTATAGCACATGGTATCTTTGGTATGAATTGGCAGCAGGCATCAAAACCTTTTCTTGACATTATCACGTAAACCTAGGAGGCATGTAGCTAGCATTTTGTGTAAGGTGTTTTATAGAGAAGCATGAGAGCTTCAGAAAAACTTCTGCATAGTTTTATCACAGCCTTTATCAAGATTTGTTTATTGTCAATAGTGACTTTTACCAGAGCAAAAAAAAAAATTTGTAATGTTTTATAATTTTAACTGAATAAACTCATAAATGTATTCAAAGTGTCAGGGAACACAGCTATACTGAGCAGTATAAGTTAACATTCAGCTTAAAACTATGCCTCTAGTTTTCCAGATTGAAAGCAATTTCTTTCTAATATGGAAAACAGAACCTATCTGAAGGGAGCCTTTTATGCTATACTTTTACATTAAAACTTATCAGGTGTCTAGGGAAATGTGTTCTTGAAATCCCGTCATGATCCGTGTGTCATTGAAGACAAAGATCCGATGTGCTATGGAAATTTCTTGATGCATATTATGAGCTGTTGTTTGCCATAGTGTCTGGATAATCCTGCTTCATTTATTGGAGGGCCATTTCAGCTGCACTGTCAACAGCCTGGGATGATCAGGTCACCTTTCCCTATAAAATTATGTAAAAGCTGTCAAATGGGCAGGATTATAGGAACATTAAAGGTGCTTTAAGATTTCATGCCTATAAATATTAGCAAAGAAGATTTAAAGGCAAATTTGTCAGTACATGCCCACGTTTCTACAACCTTGTTTTACAGCACTGCAATGTTATCACCTACATTTTATCACGTAACTGTGAAGTGTTTTGGTGGGGAGCAGCTGCTTGCAGCCCTATCTATTTAATTCATGTAGCAGGAATTAAGCATTATTTAAAAAAAAAGAAAAAGAGAGGTAGCTGCCTCCCATTTCTCATCCTTTGGAAATGAGTTCTTAACATTTTTATTTCGCAGCAAAACAATTTAAGTTGATCAACACAAACCTTTTCTATTTGGAGGGTCATCTTATAAAAAACCATTATATATTTAATAAAGAATTTTGATTATGGCACCAATTACAAATACCGTTGCATGAGAGTAATAACACAGCAAATAATTTTGACTAGTATTTACTTTTAAGTTGTGAACATTTTATTATGGTGTTTTGGAATGACTGCTCTTATTTATTGTACATTATGAATGCCATGGGCACCTTCAACATAAATAGATATTGGCAGACCCCTAGCATTTCTTCAGAACTCTCTGGTATCCTTGTTAGACAAGTGCAGCATTTTACTCATATTTTTGTGCTGGCAGATTTCTAGCCAATCTCTTAGTTAAACAGACTCAGAGGAGGAAGAAAACCATCTTCCCCTACAATTTTTCAGGGAAAAAAGATCTCAGAGCCCGACCAAGGAGCAGAGTAAATTGTGAGCAATGCTCTGTCAGTTGTAAATGTCTGCTCTGGGACTTCATCCAAACTGCACGGGCAGCAGCAGAAGGTTTCCCATTTCTGGGAGCTTTTCAAGTGGGCTGCTGTTAAGCCAGCGTGTGTGTGTGCTCTCTCTGTCACAAATGTCCAGGTCAGAAGACAGCCCTAGATGGAAACCTGTGCGTAAGCTGTAACTGGTGCATCAGTCAGCAGAGCATGCTTCCAATGAATTTGCTCATGCAGTGTGAGTTAGGAAGGCAAATGCTTGAAAAATCCTGAATGCAATTAGGCACAACATGGTTGTTCCCTCCAAGCTTCATTAGGCTTTGCTCTTAGTTTTCACATTCCCTGTTGGCTTGGACAAATGGCCAATCTCCAGTTAGCTTCAGTGGGAGCAGAAGTGTAGTGGAGGAAGAAGGTTTGTCTGAAAAAATGAGAGGAAATGGATATAGTGTCTGAGCTGACATCTTGCTGAGGAATAGGTGAAGGGAAGAGGAGTTGGTAAACAAATGGTTTGCTCAATGCACCTGGGAAAAAGTAAATACAGCAACCACCAACAAGGAGGCGGCAGAAGAACTTATTAACTGCATCCAGATGCAAATGCTTCTTACATCAGCCTTCAGGGTCCCCTAGAAGATAAATTGTGGACCTGGCTGAAGCCTTCTGTGGATTTGCAGTGAGGGAATTGGTGGCTGTTGCACGGTGGCAGTAGGGCTCAAAGAAAAATTAAATTGAAACTTTCCTTAGAGGGTAGGCAAGTAGGAACAGAAGCAGCATGGATGGCACTTCAGCTGGACATTTTTTTTTTGTTTTTCTTCTGGCTCAGCATCAGAAGGTATCTGTTCAAGAAATTGGGTGCAGAAAAGCCAGCAGGTCTTGAGCAGATCAAGAAAAATCTTTCCACATGCACAGACAAAAGGAAGCTAAATTATCAATATAACAGGACTCTTTGTTCCCTTTCCCTATGTGGGTTGGAAAAGGCAGAAATGTTCCAGCCCTTACAATGTCCACTCTGGAACAGTACACAGTTTCTGAACAGTAGCCCCGTGGCAGCTGTGAAGATGATGGAAAGAGAAAAGGAGCAAAAGTCAGCAAAGGTAGAAAAATGTTACAGTTTCAACACTTAGGATTCCATCGTGGGGAGAAAGAGAGAGAGGGAAAAGAGACTGCTGAGAGACCTTTTTTTACATGGAATGTTCATGTGGCAAGATGCACATCCCCACAGGTGAATGCTTGTCTTTTTCTGGGAGGGGGGTTAAGCAAAAGTTGGTTTTTGCGAACAATGTTATTGGATAAGAGCAAAGAAAATTGCTGAGATCACAATAATTGGATATCCACTCTTGGACAAACCAAGCTATGGTTGTACAAAGAAATGATAAAGATTTATGCAGCAGAGTAGAAGACAATGAAACTGTTGAATTTTAGGGGCTTGCTGACAGCTGCCTATAGAGTTACCTAGTAGATTTGAGACACCCCATGGTGTTGTGTGAATCCTCTTAGAGCTCATGGATGTGGCGCACGAAGTCCTTTGCCTTTCTGGAGAAGCAGAATGTTATAGAAAATCTCAACATCTCAGATGGTAATAGACAACTATGGTTAAAGACATGAACTGAGCCCTGGATAAATAAAAATGGTCCAGGTAAGCTCTCAATGCTGAGCACTAAAACTGAAAAAAGGGGAGTGCCAGAACAGCTGTGGTTAAAGTCTCAAGCAGCCACTGGTAAACTGAGGCACTTGTGAGCATGCACCAATAGTCAAAAATTTTCCATAAATAGTTCATGCTACCCATGACCTGGTGCTCAAAGAGGTGCTGTTAATCCTCTCCCCATGAGATATTGAGTAAATGTGATCTTGGAATAACTCTTTTGTGGATGCCAATCTTTCTGTGAGGAACTTTAACCTATTTATTTTTCTGGGAAAGGTAGATTTGAGAACATATAGAACCCAATATACCTGCCAGTAGGGAGACCTGTCAGTGGAAGAAGTATCCTTCCTTCAGTATCATCTCTCACGTAACATATTCAGTTTAAAGACAGAGCAGGTACATCTCCTCATTCTTTTTAAACTGGCAAGATTTCAAGCATTGACTAAGACAGTTGGTGACACAGCAAACTCCTTATTCCTTGCCAGAACTTATTTATTATTAAAGACAGATTAACTGATGGGAGGTGGGTCTTTAATGTTGGATAATCCTTTAACCAGTTCAATAGGATTGCCCAGAAAGGAGGTTTGTATGCCAGAAGTTATTTCCAGTGCACTTTGTATAAAAAAGAACTGGGAAAGGGAGAAAGGAGTTGAAAGGTAGTGCTGTGAATGAGAATGTTTTTGTGAGTGGTGGGAGATGTGAGCTATCAGACCAAAGGTCTGAATAGGTGAGTAAGACCTTGAAGGTCCATGAACTATGAAGAGTCTAGATGTGTGTGTTCAGGGATGGGATGACCTCTTATGAACTCCCACAAAGAAACAACAATTATTGGGATACACAAGCCATCCAGGGGAGAGGGCTCCACCTCCTCACTTGTATTTCTGGTTGTCCTGAGAATGATTAGATGTCTGGGAACCTGGACAGGGCAGCCCAGATAATTGGTGGTGTTTCCTGGTGGCAGGTGACCAGTGCCTCTGTTTGTTCCCCAGGGCATCTCCTTCCTTGATAAAGCAGGGTGAGGAGCTAATCAAAGAGCAGCTGCTTGCTAAAGAGGCTGAAGAAAGGCTCTTGCAGCAAATAGGCAATGCCCTGCTTGCAGCTCTTTACCTTCCTTGCAGGGGAGGGCAGTGGGGTCCCTGTTATGAGTGACAGCTCTCCCCAAATGTGTGGAAACAAGTGAAGAAGAAATTATGACCTGCACCGAGTATGTTATTGCTGAATGATTCCCAGGTGAGTTCAGTTAATAAAGTCACAGACAAATTAAACCACATCCCTCACTTCTTGTCATTATTTCTGCATGTCTGGAACAATGAGGACCTTTTTTTAAGGTGCAAATATAGAAAATTGAGTTTAGTATACAGAAAGGCTATGGGGCTTTGACTGGCTGTAGGAGGTATTTCCACAGCAGATCTGACTTAAAACATGCTGTGAGTTTATTTTATTTAACAGATAGTTTTCTTTTTTTTATTATAAGCATGGGTGCTAATGTAGTCTATACATAATCTTCTCTGTTTTAATTCCATTCTAATTATTCTAACATTCCATATTTTATCAACATATTTTAGGGATTCTGGCTTCTTTACTAGTTATTTTTTCCCAGATGAAAAAAATTCTGCAACCTTGTGTCAGAGTTGCTGAATGCTTTGAGTCCTATCACACATGCTGAGACTGCTTTTCAAAATTACATTTCATATATATATCATCATTGTCACTATTTACTTAGCACATACTTTCTGTAGTCATACATATTCTATGAATCACATTAAATATAAACATTTGGTATCTTACACTAATGGAGATTGTTTTTGTTTGATTACATATCTCAATCCATTCTTCATCAGAGAATTCTTGATCCAGATTGCTTTTGCACTTGATCTTAGCT
The DNA here is from genome assembly GCF_037042795.1 of Molothrus aeneus. NCBI lineage: Eukaryota > Metazoa > Chordata > Aves > Passeriformes > Icteridae > Molothrus > Molothrus aeneus. The sequence goes on along the minus strand of NC_089647.1, from coordinate 68,567,692 downwards.
TTTATCTCCCCTGAATTTATTCATCCTAAAAGGATATCAAGTGCAGATTCTTTTCATGATCTTTATCCATAATTAAAAGCTAGCAGTTGAAGGGAACGAACTCAGGGGTACAAAAATTCCTCAATTTATCTCCCACAGTTAATGTCTTATTTGTAAATAAACGTGTTGTTTTGGTGTATGGCTTATATTTCACTAATCTCTCAAAGGGCCTAAATATTCCTTCATTACAAATATCCTTGAGAGTCATCATGTCAAAATCATTCCACAATTAATAGAGGTTGCCTCCAAGGGCCTCAGGGAGGAGAGGGCTGTTAATAAGTGGACAAAAAGGAGATACTGTCTGGCCTGCTTTAAAATGCTTCAAGACATTATGCACGTGCTGGCAGGTTAGGCTTTGGTAAATTCCCAAAAATCTTTCCTGTTTACATATGTGTTTCTATGGCACCAGAAAATTCTTCTCAATAAGATGAAGATGTGAGGTCCTGTTCTATTTTCTTACAGCCACCAAAGAAAGGAGGTAGATCCTTTGACTTATGTGGAGATGCGTCTGTAAATGAGGCTTGTCAGCCTGAGGTGCAGTCCATAATTCTTGGAACGAAACTTCTAAATCTTGAGTTTTTGTAAAAAAAAACACCCCAAACCCACCATAAATATTTTGAGGCTAGGTAACAGAACATATTGTTCTGCCTAATTTTTGAAATTGCTAATAAGAATTACTGGATAGTGTAAGAGTTCTGCTCACTGTTTATTTCACCTGAATTAATACAGAGTGTAAATTCCATCTTTCCATCATCATCGCTCACATTAGTGGGGAAGCATTTTACCTGGCTAAATGTAAGCTTTCTGCTTTGTTTTGTTGTTCATTTCCAGTTGGAGGATATTTGTTAAAGTTTAAACCTATTGGAACTCAGACAACATGTCCTTGCTCCTTCTTTTTGTGGGATGGTATCTGGCAATTAAATATAGTTGTTCCTCAAAAATAGTCCTTTTAAATAATTTAAGACAAATTTGTGTTAACCATTTGTGGACAAAAAATTGTACATCTGTGTGTTTTTGTAATCACAGCTAGAAATAAGAGATTGGATATTTCTGTAAGATTGGAGCAGATTCTCTGGTTACTTTGTTGGACTTCATCGAGTAGTCATATAGAAGTTTCATATTGAATATCACAATCAGCCATAAAATGAGACTGTGGTTGTAACCTTAATTACAGAAAGGATATCCCCTCCAGAGGATCATAATCTGGTTTGAGAAGCAGAAAGGCAGTTACTTCCCTATGGGAGTCTGGGAGCGATCCTCTCCAAAGCTTGGTGACATAGTCCTGTAAGCCTGAGATGATTTCACTTTCAAATGTATTTAAAAATTCTACAGCAAATTCATCGGGGGCATAGGCTTTCCCGCTTTCAACACAAATACTGTTTCCTTAATTTCATTCTCTGTCCTGGGAATCTGCAACAGTTCCTTCTGCTGTTGTGTCAGTTGTAGCTGCTGCTATTCCACCACTGATGAAAGAATAGGATTTAAATGTTTGTTCAGAGGTACGTAAGTTGGCATAATAATTGTGAATAACTGTGATTCTCCAGGGTGAAGAGTTTGGCCTTAGCATTTTCCAATTTACTGGGTTGGTTTGGGTAATTTCTTCTTTATTTATCAAATCAACTAACAATGATCATACTTAAGGAGTGGCTACTAAAAAGAAACTTTTTTTTTCTCTCCCTTTTATAAAGGGATAGAAATACATCTAGAGCTAAATCTGTAGATCTTTCACAAGAGCTTCGATACTCCTGTGCCTAAAATTTGTTGGAAGACAAACCTGTCTTGAATGAGTAATTCTAAAATCTGATCTTATCTGAACTTTTTTTTTTTTTAACAGGATAAGTATTTTATTCTGAAAACAAAAAATCTGTCTAACTCTGTGACCCATGGATCCAACTCTCTCATCTACTCTTCCAGACCTGTTCCAATGAAAGGAAACTACTCACGGGAATTATTTACAAGTTTTAAAAACTATCACCATATGAAGAATAATTTACCCAATTTTCATTATCTTTATTCTTTTCTTTGGGAAACGCTAGACTATCCCTGCAAATTTTCATCAAATGCCATCCTTATCCATAAAATCTGTCTGATATGAACAAAGGCAAAAACTCCAGTTTAAAGGAAAACTAGAAAAAGTCAGAGAAGAACTTCCTGAGTATTCAGAAAAGATGGCATTAGGCTCTCAGTGGCTCTCAGATTCAGGCTCTCATTGGAGAAAGAGAAGTACTTTTCATCCTACAAAATCTGTACAAATTACTGGGGATGTACTGGCCTTTGAAAATCTCTGCTTATTTCAGTCAATTTTGAGTGCACAAGTGTCTAGCTTAGACTAGAAACAGTGGACTTCAGACTGATAAAGTTATCACAATCCCATCCTGAAAATCTTTATGAGATTCTCTGTGAATGTTAATTTCTGTCAAGCTTCCCTTGTTCCAACTCCTTTTATGTTTCATTTTTGTAAGGTTTTCAAGACAAGAACTGGTCCATCTCAGTTCTGTGACAGCTTCATATTTCCCACCCTCAAGCAAGTCAAAATGTAGCTTGCATATATATGCTTTCAAACTTCTAGGATTGAGTTGATTTAGACTTATTTATTGTTCTTTTCCAAGAAATATAGAAGCCCCCAACATGCTGTCCAGGCAAGGTGTAGAGGGGAAAAGAGGTTCCTTAATTGTCTGTTCCAACCACTAAGACTGTATTTCTGGAAAATAGCTCGCAAGTGTAAGTTGCTGCTTTCCAGCTTTAGTTTTCAGTAAGAAAAGAGGTTTTTATCTATTCTTGTTATCTTCTGTTTTTCCTGAGTGCACAATCATAACTACCCTTCATCTGTCCAAATTTATGCCATAAGACCCATTGAAACAATTGTTGATCTAGTTTATTAGGCATAAATCACCTTTTATCATTTTCCTGCAAAGAAGCTGTTTTCTGTTTGCTTACTTAATTGTTTCAGAAGCTACTTATGAACATGATTTAAAAGCTAGGTCATTGCAAGATTTTCCCTATTTGTTTTGCTTTCCTGACAGTTTGCTTCAAATGATGATTTGTTGTCTTGAACATTACTATCAACACCAATTGCAATGGTAACTCAGGCTTTCTGATCATGACTGGAGGAAAAAAAATTGATTATTATCAACGTCTTACTTCTCATGTTGATTGTTTTAAAGGTTTAATTGTGGACATACATAGTGTGGTATTTTCCTGCTATGCTTGTAGAAATCTTCTATTTACTCATTTTGGAGGAAAGAGCTGACCTCCTCTTCCTTCTCTACCAACAGGATGGTGAGTCTTTGCAGGTTTTGCTTTAAGCACTTTGTTTATATTTGGCTTGTCTCTTCCCTAGCAAAAGGAAACTCCAACCCTGTGGATGTTTTCACACTCTCTCCCAGTCCTGCTGCCAAATCTGCTGCTGCTTCTGCTTATCTTTAACTGTTTTGAACAGAACATCTCCTGCAGCACATTGATTAAGTACAGGAAGCATTAGTGACCAGCAGCTCAGGGCATTGGGTTGTTATTGACTCTGACAGACCAATTTGTTTCTCCAATGTTCATTATTCTACAAAAGGGGCACATCAGACAAGGCAATTGAAATGTACAATATTGCCACCTGTCTCTTTTCTGCCTTGATTATGTACAGCCTAGACTTCAGTTCCAAAGTACACTAAGACCTCAGAGACATGAATTGTAAAAATTAAGATAATTAGAATTCCAGACTGGCCCAACTTGGAGCAAAGATAATTAATGCTAGAAGTTCCAAATGAGCACACATACGACAAATAAATAAATTTAAAATTAGGCAAAATTTCTATATTTCTTGGAATTATTAGTGTGTGGTCACAGTGACACTTTGTGTTCATTGCTGGGGAATGCACTCTGCTGAAATGCTGCAGAGTGCTGGAGTTAACATCTATTATCTAATACATTTGTTAACAATGAGTGACCTAATGCCTGCAGTGAAAAGACTGCAAGTAAATTTTGGGAAGGTCGGGAGCTATTTATGGAGCAGCAGCTACCAGATGTGGAAAGAAAGCCAAGAAGAGAATGACGCAGTTTGAAACATGTACTCACACCTAAACTAAAATATATATACTGACACAGTGCACTGCTACTTCATTTTTAATGCATGTACTAACATGTTTGTCCTTTGCCATGAAATGGCATGTGACTTTTCCCCACATTCACCTTCTGTCCTTGCCTGTCAGCAGACATTTGGTCTGCGTGTCTCCATTCATAAAACATAGGGACCTACTAACAAGACATTCCTGGGAGCAACAAAGATATTAAAATTCCTTAGGAACCACTCTTGGATTCAGTCAAGAGTCAAAATATAATGCCATTGACAGATTCTGGTGCTAATTCCCAAAGTGATCTATCCATTTCCTTTTAACTATCTATGTAACAGCAGAGAACGGACCAGTGTACCAGAAACTATCTGTGATTTTATGTAAAACTGGAAAAATTCTCCAGAGAAGTTTTACTGATTTGCTTTCCCTTCCCTAAAACTGCACACAACAATGATAATTTTTTTCTTGTACCATGCTTATATAATTATTCTTTCCCACCAGAAATAATGTTTGCTTCCTGCCAGTGGCTCTGATTCTCAGCTGCCCTGTGCCTCACAGCAGCAAGAAGAGATAGACCTGTCTGCTTAGACTTTCTGCTCTGCTCTGGCAGTGTGAAGCAGCTGTAAACCTGACAGGGAGCCAACCCTAACAAGCCCAGTCAATTCAAGTTTACAGATGTTTGACATCACCCAAACAGTGCAGTGCATCCAAGGCAGATCAGTGAATCTGGTCCTCCAGATGGGTCTTGGTTTTAAAACTGAAAGTTGCAAAATAAATATATTATTTGGAACGGGTATTCAATAACATTCAGTTGATTTCCATAAGCTCTTGCAAGAACCTTCAGGCTCTGACAACAGATTTGGTTTTCTTCCTGATCATTTAAACTCAGATGCTGCTTTTGATGGATGTGTCACATACATATGGTGAGTCAGGAGCCACAGGTTTCCCTACTTTATAAAACTAAGACAAAAATATACATACTTTTGGTCTTTTGAAAAAGAGGGGCAGTAATTTACAGAGTGCCCTTGAGTGCATTCAAGACACGTAGGGCAGCATCCTCACCAATCTGAAGGTTATAGCTAAACTTGGCTGGGATACCCTGGCTACTACTACAATGGGATTTTCTAACTGCACTTCCAGACACCTTGAATTGGACCAGTTCTACAAAGTAAATTCTTCTCCAAAAATATCAAAGATACAGTCACAGCCTCCCTAAAGTATGGAGGAGATTTTCCATGGATGTGGAGCTAGACTATCCTGACAGTGAATGTCCATTCACCAGAGGTTTCTTTCCTGAAGGCGCAGTGGACTTTCAGACTGCACAACTCAGTGGATACAGGAGTTTTTAAAAATCCATAGCAGAGTGCTTCAATTATTTAACCCAAAATATTTACTAGGTGGGTTTTTATCAAAGAATTCCTGCCCTGGCTATCTACCAAACTGATCTTCTTTAGCACTTTTTCAAGAAAGATGATTTTTTAAAAATGCCTGTAAGCAAAATTTTAACTTACAAAAATTTTTTAAGTTGCAAATATACTGACATGCCTATGTGTCATGAAAGGTGTGTGTGTTTTTCTGGAAAATCAAAGATGCTTTTTAACATCTGGGAGAAATCAGTCTGTACACTCATGCTATTTCTCAAATTCTCACCAAGCTGTGAGTAGATTTGAAAGAACTAGAGACTACTTTGCATTTTATTACTTCACAGACATCTATTTATTGTATGAGAGATAGAAAAAGCAGTTAAAAATATCAGTGTGTTTCATTAGTAAAAAAATGATTAGAGCAATTATGATTCTTGCTTTTCTTCTAAGTCTCAAAGTTTCAACAACACTGTTTGTGCTACCCCCAAAGCCCAGTCATAAATCTCAGAAATCCTGATGATGAGTCCAAATCTTCTGTAAGACTAACTCTGTCCTTTGCAAAAACAAAAAAGGAGCTTCTAATTTGAGGGGTTTGTTGTTTGGCTATGGGGTTATGGGGTTTTTCCCTTTTTTTTTTTTTTTTTTTTTTTTAATTAGAACCAACTGTGCACTGTTGGTTATGACCTTGGAAGAGCAGAGCAGTGCTCTGTTTGTACCAGCCCGGGTGCACACGCACAGCGCCGTTCATCCTTGCTGTGCCTATCTGCCTGCAGTGGCAGGAAATTTACAGGTCTGCTTCAGAGGGGTTTGGCCCTGTTTCCTCCTCATGGGACACAAATAACTCCCTTGGGCTTCAGCGAGGGTTATTCATAACCTACAGCAGGGGGGTGTGCTGATCACTCGGAGGGCTGCAGCCCAGATGTGGGCAGCTGCTCTGTGCCGCAGCTGCCTCTGCCCACAGGAGACAGGACCAGCCTACCAGGAGGAGGAAAGGCCACCCCGACTGACCTGCACCTATGTAAATGACAGAGGGAGATCTTGAAAATAAATAGAAAGCTGGGGGCAGCAGAAGGAAAGATATAGTCTTAGCAAAAGCAGGTTTGGGTCAAAGCAGACACATGGAATTATCCAATCACTCATACATCAGGTGGCTGGGATGCTGATTTATCACTGAGTGGAGCATTTGAAGATATCCCTATATGTCTAAGTGGAAGGACTGCCAGCCCCAGCTGCTGCTTTAGAGGCTGGCTGCATGCTATTTAACTCTCGTCAATCAAAATCCATCAATGGCAGAAGGAGGTGAAGAAGAGAAGGAAAAGGGTAGTGGGAAAAAGAGTAAACCCTGGAGGGAGGGAAGCAGAGATCTGTAGAAATATATGCTATACAGAGTGAATGTGAAAAGGCTAATATACCACCCAGAGCCTCTCTAGCCTTGCATTAGGCTTCATTTAAAATTCTTGCCCATGCTATATGCACTCCAAAGCAGTGTGGGCTGGCCATTTTTACTTGTGTTGCTCTTAATTTGTTTCAGTTTTTGTTCATGAGCTGAGCGAATGTAACAGATATAATTTTGGTGTTTTTTCAAAAGCATGGAAAGGACCTTTTATTTGAACTCCACACTCATAATCAGATCTCTGAGGATCTCACACCCCTCATGTCTATGGATACAAATACTTCTGTAAGAAATTGTGATTTTGAAGAGGGAGAGGAGAGGAGAGGAGAGGAGAGGAGAGGAGAGGAGAGGAGAGGAGAGGAGAGGAGAGGAGAGGAGAGGAGAGGAGAGGAGAGGAGAGGAGAGGAGAGGAGAGGAGAGGAGAGGAGAGGAGAGGAGAGGAGAGGAGAGGAGAGGAGAGGAGAGGAGAGGAGAGGAGAGGAGAGGAGAGGAGAGGAGAGGAGAGGAGAGGAGGAAAAAAAGATTTGGTAAATAGAATTCATTTTTAATGGTTTAAATAAGATATCTGTTTGAATATGCCCTGAAACTGTAAATGTTAGATTCTGAAAACATAACCTACAATCAGAAAACATGTAAGCAATGGAAAAGATACATTAAGAATGGCTCATTACAAAACATTAAAGATAGAGATTATGCTTTCCTCACCTATGTGGTAAGTTTTCAGCTGCCTATTTCTCCTAGTATAAGCACTGTACTTGTGTACACATAGAGCACAATGAGTTATCATCACACTAGGCTGACCAGAACCACTTCTGAAAAATTCCTTCAGCTATCTAACAAAGTCCAAAGCAGGCATTGTTATCTTTAAGAAAAAAAAATCCACCTGATAAATGCTTCCTCTCCACCTGAAATATAAAAACCTTTTCCACAGGCCCTTCCCATTCCCTCACAAATTGCTTGCTCTGTGAGCCAGTGCTATAGACAGAACTCTGTATGCTCACATTACTAGACTAGACAATAAAACTTTCCCAGGGATTTTTGTTACATCCCAGAATTAGTCTCGTTTCTGTAATGGTCTCTCTCTGTTTCTGTGTGTGCATATGTGAGTAGACCTGTCTGTACAGAAAGTAAGATAACAGTGTGTATGTGTGTGACTCAGAACGGAGCAATAAAGCCATTCTGCCTGTCCTAACAGCTCCATATCTATGGTTTGTATAGAAGAAAATGATCTGTTCACCTCTCTGACATGAGTATGAATTATAACAAGAGTATATATGACTATTTCCCTTTTCACCAGTGGGTAATGAGAGCTTGCTTCCCTCCTCCCCCTGCTTTAATAGGTTCTGAAAAATCCTTAGAGCAGCACCATCTGTGGATTGGAGGCAGATGTCAGCACTGAATTGATGACCTTGCTAAGTTGCTTAGGCCAACAGGTCAAGTTCTCCTCCCTTTTGCTCATCCTTAGAGCTATTTCTCTATGTGAGAGAGTACAAAACATGTTAACAAGGGTAATGGGTACCTGCCGGTTGTGAAACAGCATTATAAGCCACAATCCTGTTAGGAGAAAGAACAGAAGGAGGATGGACTGGAAATGCCCTGAAAATCTTTGTTCACTTTGAGTATGTCCCTGCCTGGGAGATGCTCTCATTGGTTGGAGAGATGAGAAGTAATGCTATACATGATGTGAAGGCAATTGCCTGGGGTATGACAGCTTGAGGGAGGAAAAAGACAAATTCAGCAACATATCAGTTTATGACTCTTTAAAAGTAATTGCTTTAATCCCTGAACCCCAATTTAAAATCTACTAAGTTTTACTGTCTTCTGCTATAGTTTTCCCTTATGGAAAAAAAAAAAAAAAAAGAACAAAAAACAAAACAAAACAAAACAAAACACAAAAACCCTCCCTCTTTTAAAGTAAACTTATGTGAGTTCCACCATTGGCACTCAGTACTGCCAATAGCACAGCTGAGCAATACAGAGCCATAAGACCAAGTGGTATTTGTGTTGAAAATGTTAAGCTTCATCATTTAACCAGTTCATCCTTGGGTGTCCTGCACCAATGCTTTTCTGCGTGTCCCTTATTTTGACTTTAACTGAGAAATATATTCTGTATTTACTGCAGTTTTTAACATAAACTGCTATACTATCAATGTAATTCAAAAGAATCTCTGTAGGAAAAAGTAGTATGGGAGTTTTTTAGTCCACCAATAGTTCCTCAAAAACCACTGTAATATGTACACCTTAAAATAAAATTTAACAATGAAGCGCAAAATAACATTTTCAAGAAAATTTTATATAAAAATGTTGGACCTGAATTCTGCAGAGGCAGCCACGTCTTCAAAAAATAGTAAATAATCATCTAAAGACCACAGAAATCACACTCTATGTGACTTGGCCTATAATCTTTTTTACTCTACCTATTAAGAGTGGTTTGTCAAACCCAGTTAATGGTTTCCCAATCCAACTTACTAAACAAATAATAAACATATCACCTAACCCATAACACTGCCACATTCTTTAATTTATACAGCTTTGTACTTTCTTTAAAATAATTAATGCATTTTCTTGGGTCCTTATATACATTTAATTTTTTTTCTGTACAGAAGTCACCCACAGTACCACACACAAATTATAGCTCAAGATAGTTCTGTGCTCAACTACTGTTAGCAATTTATAATTTTCAAATTTAAATAAACTAGTAAAAACCTCACAGTTTACCCAGTTTATCTACTTCCTGGTCTGTTCTTGATCTTGGACTGTTCATTTTTTTTGTGATTTTCAGATCCTACAAGACGAGAAGTCATGGGGATGTTTATAGCAACAGGCCCTCTACAAGTGGAGGGGCATCTAAAGGATTAGTGGACTATTTTCAGCTGTCATGAGAGGAGAAAGCTGTGGCTATCCTCCAGAGAAATGGCATTTGGGCTGATACATCACACCTATCTGTGATCATCTAGAAATTGTGATTTATGTTGGTAGAAAGAGCAAACACTCTCTTAGAAGGATTGTTCAGCTCAGCCATACTATGCGCTCAGTAAAGGTGGGCTCCCTAGGACACTCCCCTTTGACTACAGAGGGAGACTTGCTGACTACTTTGAACTATATGCCCATGATTAGATGAAAGGTGATCTAGAAACTTCAGGTTTGGCTCTAGGAGATGAGGGGTTGATCTCTGGATCCAGGTTTGGCTTTTAGGAGGCGAGGGGATCCTTGCCCAAATACCCAAGTATGGGTTTTTCACTAAGAATCTTAGAAACGATGGAGGGAACCTCCCTGTGAAACTTCAGTGAAAACTCAGTGTGGTTTGTTTCATTAGTTCCTGCAGGTGTTTTTCAATTCAAGACAGGTAATCAGAAGAAAGGAGAGGAAGCAGTAAACAGGAGTGCTAAGGACGAGTGTGCTGAACAAGTGTCTGGATGCCTCCAGATCAACCTGTGGTGTGTCTCAAACCATGCTCTGTCAGATGGGTAAAGCAGGTTGCATCTTCTCTCTGGCCTTGCCTGTGGAAGGAGGAAGAGACTGCAAATCCTATTCTCATTCTGATAAAAAGGTGATATGTCTGAATCATTTACTCAAACCCCTGGATGGCATCCCAGGACCAATAACGGATGTGCCTCACAGCCCAAAACTGTGAATGCTTGAAAGGGGAAGATATCCTGCCACAGGGAGGAACAGAGGGTAATAAACATGGCTTGAGTCATCCTTCCAGCCTCTTCCTGTATCTCACAATGACTTTTAGAATAACCTAACTCATCTGAAGATTTCTCATCAAAATGAAATTTTATGGATATGTGCTGCTTTTCCTGAGCTGAAACATTTGTGTTGATTGATCTGTGGGAATGAGGTGGTTAAAAGACTTCTTGATCGTGTGCTTATTGCCTACAGATTGCACAAGCATGAACATGAAAGATAAAAATAAACTATCCAAATATAACTTTTAGAAACAGAATTTAATTTAAAAATTTCAACAGTTTTTTGTGAAAACTGTTTAGGAATTTTCAGCTGTATTACAATGCAGAGTGGAAACAGTCTTCAGAAATTTAAACACTGACTGCTGACAGTGTCTAAATTATTTTCTAACACTTAGAAATAGACATATACTTCAAGTTAAACTCTCGTTTCTTCACTACAAATTAGCGCTAAGTATCACACAATTACATTTGTAGCTTTACAACCTTAATTATTGGCACAGAGATCCCAGTTCTTTAGAACTGAGTTATTTTGGGTTTCTCCTGACTATTTTTATTTTCCTGCTGATCTCTGAACTTGATCCAGCATTCCTTACTCAGGCTAAACTCCCACTAAAGTCAATTTTGCTTGAGCAGGAATTGCAAGATCAGACCCTTTGTCACAGAGAGGGTGGATCATCAAATTTCATTTTCTCGCATAAATCAGTGAAGAACTCTGTTAACAGCACCACTGAATGTCATTCACTGCCCTTTTCTGTAAATTCACTTTGTTCCCTCCTCCTACGCCCTTGTTGGTCTGACACAAGGAGTTAAGTCCACCCATTCAAAAATACAAGGTTCTGAAGAAAAATATTCCTTATGATTATGGACATTATATGAGACATTAAAATTCTGGTGTTGTCTTCTTTACAGAGTATGGAAAAGGAAATAGGAAATAGTACAGTTCAGAGACATTACTGTGGAAAACAGTGAAAAGAGGAAATAAAACAGTGAAAATTTAACCCATTCACACCTTCTTCTTCACCACTGTATATTGAATTTCAGAGTGTAACATGCATATAATCAATTTGGACTTGGTTTGCAGTCATATATTCCCTGGTGGGGCCCTAGTATCTTGACCATGAATTTCAAAATAACTACACAAAGTGATGATAAAAAGTAGATTTTTCTACTGGAACTAATGGTGATTCCTTCCGTTGTTTTGCACAGCATATGCTGTTCATAAATAATGTCAGAATTGGGCCAAGTCCCCTTAAGAAAGGTGGTCATTTAATGTAAGTAAATCCACATTAAATATTGAAGATCAGAAAAAAGCTGCCTTTTCAAAGAGGTCACTTTTAAGTGAAGGAAACAACAATGCATGTGTGCGGATGGCCAGTTCCACACTGGGTGACACAGAGTTAATGGCTCATAGAGAGCATATACATGTTTTTTAAAGATGTTTTATTGCTTACAAAAGGAAGTAGTCTAGAGAGACTGGATACATAAACTGGCTCCAGCCAGCTGCGGCTGTCAGGCTAGGAAGGATCCTGTTCAATTAGTGTTGTAAAATAAAATACTTTGTAAAGGAAATAAACACTATGAGAGCTAAGATTCATGCTTTCAAATATACACAAGGTTTGAATTTTTAATTAGGGCTGCTAATTACAGTCATCAGAAAGCAGAACAGAATAGATTTTACCTTACATTTAGCAGACAAGCCTTCAACCCCAGTGTATTTTTCAATTTCATTAATATTTTATGAAAATCGCCCTTGCAGCTTCAGCCTATTCTGTGCCTCCTACAAAACTGCCCCACATTATGGATGCCAATGCCTTTAAGCCATGTGCATTAGTGAGATGACAAAATGCAAAACAGCATCTTGTCAACCATTGCATCAATTGATTCTATTAGATAGTGTAAAAACAGTTGGGTGTGAGTTATAATTTAGCTGACACTAATGATGAAACAAGACACTGGCTGGGAGCAGGCATTAGCTATAAGCCAGAAATTAATGCTTCTAATATTTTTGAACAAATTAACCTTAATGAACTGGCCATGTATATACTGTAGTATATACTGATAAGTCAATTAGTAGAGAATAGAGGTTATGTATATATAGATACATAGAAAAAATGTATGGTTATGGAGAGTTCCAAGCATACAATGCTATTAAGAGCAATTCTACAGTAAAATCAGCTCTTTTTTACACTTAGATACATTCCAACTCTAATGTGCAAATGTCCAGTCTTGGCCATTTCAGTGAAATTTTGTATGCAAACAAGTACAAAACTCAATGTGTCATCATATTGATAGACCAGACACAGTGCTGATGTGTTCACAGAAATGTCTTAATTTCACTGATATTTTACTGTTACAAACTTTGGGAGCTGGTTGTCCAATTTCTAACTGCTTTCATAATGTAGTAACCAAAATTTAGGATCTATTTCTTTTTCATTCATTACTATTTGTGAGCAAGCTGTGATAGAGATTCATACATGTTCTAAATCCAGTCACTGTCTAAAAGGATGCAGCAGCATTTTAAAATAATATAGATAATATGAGACCCTAAATTCTAGGAATTCCATTTACAGGCAACCTAGAAAACAGAAGTGGTTAATTTATAAGGAAGCACAGAACAAAGGTAAGGCACTTGCCAACAATAGTTTGTTGGTTTAACTTTGACTTGCTTTCCTGGGAAAGAAGAAAACAGAATTTTCAATGTGAACTGTCAAGCCCCACTTATGACAGGGCTTCACTAGTTAGGAATTCAGAGTTCCTCCTCCATTGGCAGAATGATGTAAAGAAAACCACCAAACAAAATTCTTTCAAGTTTCAACTACAACTCTACTTAAATAATTTACTTTTTAGTTTTACTCAGACTATTCTTTTTAAACTTAGTTGACATTTTCGTTGACAAGCACATTTTATTGCACAAGATCAGTAGTGGAATTGGCAGTGAAAAAGAGAGAGGGGGGAAAAAAGCTGGCTCTACTCAATGAGAGAACTACTATCTTGCCTTTGGGAAAAACAGTGCTGCCAGTGACCCTTTCTGAAGCCAGCAAAAAGTGGTAAACCAGTCACTGGAAGAAGTAAAATATTTGGTAACTTTGAATGTTTCCTTCTCCTACAGGAAGTAAACCAGAGGCTGTTTAGCTAATACATTTAAATAAAACAAAGAAAAAAATTGGGAGTGAGCATAAAGCTTTTAAATTAATCCTTTAGAAAGTAAAAATAAAATTATTAAATCGTTGAAAATGTAAATATTAAAGCCTTCCCTCTGAATTACTGAACTGTTGTTAGAACTAGTGGAGAGAACAAAAATATATAACTCAGAGAAAAAAAAGTGGAAATAACATCTCAAGGATAGCTTTTTATTTCTAAGATTTCTGTCAGTCATATTCCAAATGCATAATGCTGCATAGTGATCTAAAGAGAAGGCAGACCAAACAAAAGGTATTTTCAAGAAATTAATAGATATTTGCATTACATACTTAATGAGTGACCAATGCTTCCAAAGTGCCTTATGGAGGACACAGAAAGAGCTACAATAACATCCCAACCAATATTCCATTCAAAGAGATCTGTTCCAATAAAGCCACACATCAAAGCTGCTCTAGGAGTATTGAAGCTCTAGGCTGTTAGCCACACTAGGAGCTGTGTGTAACACTAAATCATGAACCAGGATGGACATGTTTTGTGCCTTGTGTCCAGCTACTCAAATGAAAGTAAATCAATCAGTTTGCTAAGCCAGTTTAATCAGAAGCTGTTCTAGGTTTAATCCCAAAAGTTGCAAGGCTAATTCAGGGCCCAATGCCAAATGCTTATGCCATTGATGTGCTAGCAAAAGGTCGCCTTGGTTTGATTTTTGACCGGGTGGAGGTCTTGGGTCTTGAGCCAGACAATTCTCACTGTTCTGCCCTGTGTTTTCTATTTCTGCTCTGGTGGGTAAACACTACCATCACCACCCCTTTACTAAAGGTGTTGTGTTTTGAGGTAATTTTGCAGGCTGCTCTCTGGAAAGAGCTGATGAATTCCTCAGATAAGACTGACATCTGTAGGGAATGTCCATTGTTATACTCAGTGGGATTTTCACAAAGGAGTTATTGACATACCTGGCATAAAAATAGCAAATGAAATAAAATATATTTTGCCTAGGCAGCTAATTTATGAAAGTTATGTGAGTAATTAGGTGCAATGAATGTACAGTTCTCACTGAGGATTTTCTTAGATGCTTCTTCCAGAATATCTTCCACCATGACATAGATGTTCCTACACCAGTACTAGGAAATATAAGAGCAATGAGGCACAGCTTCAAGCACTGGCCTGTCTTTTGAGTGTCTGTTTAACCATTAACACTCAGCCTGGCCTAGCTTTGCTCTGTGTTGATTAGAGCTGTGCTGAATAACACCTGGGTATTGCTCAAGAGCCAGAAAGCACTACAGATCTTTCCCTAAAGGAGGTGTGAAGATGTCCTCTCTGATTTGTTGGACAGTTTAAATAGGTAGATGCAAGTCTTTCCATGACACTTGGCCTCGGGGAGAAGAAGCAATGCCTGACCTGTGTTATTTAACAGCATAGGTGCTAAATTTGTTTGGCCTTTGTAGCCCTCTCTGATACATTCTGCTAATGACCATTGCACTGCACATAGCTGTGGGAGTTACACATGGGTTAGAAACACAAAGGCATGCTCAGTATGAACTTGAGATGGGACAAAAGTATAAAAATACAGAATGGTAGAAACCTCGCTTCCTTGTGGCCTTTTAGGAGGAATCCAAAGCTGTCTCAAAACTTTGCCCAACATATTTCCCTGTTTCTGAAATTTCCCCCTTTAAAGTTTCCACAGAATTTACAGGTGCTCAATATACTTCATGGTACAGGGAAGAAAATATTGTCCAAAAGAGATCTCCATTAAATTTTCTGGTACCAAACAAGCCTATGAGTATGTTCTAAAAATTCATAGCTCTTTAGGTTGATTGGATAAAGAAGGCCATGTGCCTTCTTAGATGGTTTAGATTTCCATTTTCTGTGCTCCAAGCTCTCCAGTTCCTAGTGACCATTTCAAAGACCTTACTGAGAAAAAAGTCCTGGTGAGGTAAAAGCAAGGATTTTCTAAGGAAAATATCAAGCTTTCTGGGCATCATGATTTTGTACCTTACTATCAGCAATTTCTTTTCTATGTGCACCTTGATTAGAGAGGAACCACAGTAAAAAAAAATTAAACTTTAAAAGAGACTTGCATGAGAATGGCCTATATGGGGACCAAACCCACAAGCTTGGTGTTATTAGCACTACACTGTAACCAAAATTAAACTCCTCTTTGGAGCAGTTTGAACCATGGATCACAATTCTGTCATCCCGCCATTCAGACGGGATGTCTTTACTTCAAAAGTCAGCTAGGGACAATTTATTCTGCAGTCCAGCTGTAACCCCCTCATCTGCCAAGATTTACAGAACACAGAGATGACCAGGTGCTATGTTCCACTGCATTAAATGTGTCAGCACCTGTCCAGCTTCTTCCAGTGGTCTGAAAATGAAGTGAGGACTCTAACCCTTCATACCCATCCTCCATAGAATATAGGGGTATTTCTGGGTGGAGAGAAGGGATACTGTGGTACCAGCAGAGCAGAGCACTTGTGGAATTGTCTTGTCTCAGTTTTGTTGATTAGGATTCTACCATGTGAACAGTCAGAAAAAATGTTTTCTGATATTTTAGATAAGGTTCAATCCTACCAGGTCTTTTTAACTTCATTAAGACCTACATAAAAATCCATAGCTCTCATGGCTGGTCTTATGTTCTTCAGAGCAAGGTGGACCTCCTGGCCACCCCTAAGGAAACGTATGGAACAATGGAGAAATTAATCTTTTCTGACCACTGACAATCAGTCTCAGCACTGTCACTGCTGCAATCTGAATAGAGCACTAATGTGGATAATTCCTTTTGTGAACCCCCAAATTACCCCAAACTTATAATGGAATCTATGAAGTTCTGTGGAAGAATTTTGACTGCCAGATCATGTCAGGTCACAGCCTGGCAGTAGTTGTTCCCATGTGGAAGGCAACATCTCTATTTGATTCTCTAGAACAAGCCTACCTAGATCATTCAAGGTAATGTCTTCCAGTGTTAGGAGATACTTGGTGCTCAAAACTCTTCCTGCTGTCAGAGGGTGCTGAAATCACTCAGCTACCAGCTCGATTCCTCTGGGAGGACATTTGGCTGAAATTCCTTTCTAATGTTCTTATAAAAATAGATATGTGCTTTTCAACTCTTAAATCTTTGTTCAGTAAGTCCCCATCTTCAGTTTATGCCCTTATCTCTTGCTATCTCTTTGCTATCTCTTTAATGAATACAAAAAATAAATACAAACACCAATTTTACCAGAAGAATGCATTAATATATAACTGAGTAAGGGTGTATGCCATATAAATGTAATCTTATCTGTCTTTGGGAATGATTGTGGGTTTTTACCACAGATAGTGCTGTGTTTGTCACATGCTACCAGTTAGGTAGATGTGTGGAATCTTGGCAAAAATGAAGACTCTATGCAAGCCAAGGCTAAGCCCTGTGTTTGGAGTGTAGTCCCTTGAGTCCATATGTCAGTCCTGTCCATTTCTGACCTGGTGACAGCATAAGGAATTCACAAAGACCCCATGCTTTGGTGAGATTCAGTCCATCTCCGACTTCATTAATGCATGTGATGAGAATACACACTACATTAAGACCTGTTTATGTGCATCCCAGACCTACTGAACCTATTTAATTTTGCTCTCCCAGGAATGTGCTCTGGGTCAACATGCACTTTCACCTGCCAGATACAAATTAGAGCACTGAGAAGATGTGTCCAGACAGAAGACTTGAGGGGATGGTGTCCCCAGGCTCCAAACTTAAAAAACGGCAGAGGAAGCAGATGGGATTTTGCAGAATACACAAAAGCTTGAAGTGAGAGAAGTAAGCATAAGATTGGGAAAGGGAGAAAAACTACTTAAATGTCTCTAGACCTCTATGCTGGAAAAGCTAGGGGTTGGTAACTAGGCTGGGGATTGTCCCATTACCAGGCTCCACCCTAACAAGTCAATGGGTAGGTGTCTTGCTCACTTATTTCCTTGTGGATTAAGAAATAATTACAGCCACAGTAATGCTAACCCTTTCTCGAACACTTCTCCATGTTTTGCAGTGTCTTTCCACCAAGCCCTGCCACATGCAGTATGCCACTGACATTCATACTTTTAAGCATTTCAGAATCTACACTGGGGCAATATCTTGCTGAAGGCACTGTGTTGAGCAACAAAGGCAAAGAAGTGGGAAAAGAGGGGCTATCTGTACTTCTCTAGTTTGTGACTTGGGCAAGGACCAGAAGTTTGGGCTCTGGGTTTCACTTAGGAGGCAATAGGAATTTAAATGAATAAAGGCCTCAGGAGTTCACTGTGTGTAGTCAGCTATGTCTAAAAGGGCTTCTATTGCCCTGTTTTTTGCTTAGACAAAACTTTTATCCTCTTGGAGTTTTTTCT
This sequence comes from Molothrus aeneus, assembly GCF_037042795.1. NCBI lineage: Eukaryota > Metazoa > Chordata > Aves > Passeriformes > Icteridae > Molothrus > Molothrus aeneus. The sequence continues at coordinate 68,549,658 of NC_089647.1, read as the reverse complement.
GTGCAAAGTATAGGACTTCAAAAAAGGACTGCAACAACAGATGCAGCATATGCTCTAAATGAAGGAGCCCACATCTCACTGAAAAATGCATATCTCTGTCCTGCATTATATAAGAATTAAGGATGTAAAAGTCCAGCTCAGGAGCCAAAAGTTCTTGCATAACCAAAGAACAAAGAGCCATGGTCCTAACAGCAAACTCCCATTAACCACAGCCAGAATTTTGCCTAAGATCTGAATAGAGGCTAAGAAAACTGCAGGCTTTAGCTCTGTGTGCACAAGGGGGTAAGATCACTGTTTTCATGTAGGCATGACTGAGTTGTGCTTCAGAAACACATTTCATCATATACATGCAGAAACACTGACCTTTCAGACCTATGAAACTTGCATCCTAGTAAACATTTTGCTCACCAAGGAGGAAAACACAAGCCAAGAAATTCATATAGGGGAAAAAAAACCCAATAAAAAGAAAGAAAAAAAAACCCCAAAGATTGTTGTATTTTTTCATATAATCACGAGAAGAATCATTTTATGGTGTTTCCCATGTAATTACTGCCAGACCTGTTTAGCAAATGTGAAATACTCATTAGCAATTACTTAACTATACATATATTAAAGCTTAATTAGTAAATAAATTAAGCATATAATTAATTGCTTTAATCACTCGGCTTTTAATATTGTAATTATCACTTGATACATTAAGGGCATGTTAAGAATACTTTTCTCCAAAAAATACATTGTTAATTAATCATTAAAACTTATCTTACTACATGCTCATTAATGATTTATTACAGATACTGGGCCAAATTCTTCTCTCAATTACAGAAGAGCTAACTCTTTTGAAACCAATAGAGCTTCACTTGCATAAATTAAAGGAGAATTTGGTCCTGCTAATTAAACTTAAAGTGTTTGTCAGAGCATATCACCATAGATGGAAATCTGTAGTGCCTGCCTTATTTTAACCCAAGAGGTGCAAACTGCCTTTCTTTTAGGCTCCTTTGCTATGGCCAAGCATGGTCCTTCTGTAGCCTGAACTCAGAGGCAACAAGCTGGGCTTCATTTCTAGCCCTGTCATTACCACTGAATTCCAGGTCAGTGTGTGGACAACAGAGTTGCCCAGATGCTCTTTAAGGGGACAACTGATTACTTCTAGGGATAAGCTCACCTTTTTTTTTCCCCCAACACCTAAAAGGAGCCTAAAAGTATCAGGCTCCAAGGATGTTAATTTGAAAGGTGACTATAAGACTCAGAGGTTAAAGGACAGTTAATGAAAACCAAACACAAACTCTAGCTACATTTTTCTTATCCTGTGGGTTTTCTATCTCAGATTTGTAATCTCCTCAGGAAACTATTTTTTAACTTGGAATTTGGTATAAATAAGGTATCTATCAAAATGGGCCAAATGGCCTTAGTTAAGGTTTCTTGAGGGAGTAAGAGTAATAATATGGTTTGCAAAAGGTCTTCATACATAAACAGTCATATTATAGATTGTTGCAGAGAAGGCAGGATGAGGAGGGGGAAGGAGTAAACAATTTTTGAGCAAGGGATATGTATTCATAGATATAGAGCACAGAAGCTGAAGCCTTTGAAATATCAGTGAGAAGTCTTCTATGGGTTTCCTTTCACAGTCCCATTGGGATTCTCCCAGGCACAGACTATTTGCACAAATGCAAAATCTTCGTTGCATAAATGTAAATGTAGAGTAAATTAAGAAATTGAGATTTAATGACAATGGGCTTATGGGCTTTGGAATGTGGGTGCGCATATGCAGTTTACTATTTGCACATGCACTTAACTCCACCAAGGTCTCAAACCCTGATGAAAGCAGCCATTTTTCTGCTTTGGTGAAAGCAATACCTGTTTTAAGTAGGTGAGATTAAACAGCATTTAGTACTTGCTAGGAGGTACCTTTTGAGACCATCCCAAAGTCTGTGTTAAAAAACTGATCTTCTCAATTTATTGCTGGGTTTTGGGAGGGCTCCCAATACAGCTTTCAGGAGAACACACTGAAATCTTCATTTTTTTACTAAGATAGCAAAGAAACAAACACACTAATGCATACATGCACATATTCAATCTCAGTCTTTAAGTGACTGCTCCAGAAAGAAGAACAGAAAGAAAATATTTAATTTTAAATGGTTTAGGATTAAGCAGATCTTTCCTCATAATAACTTACAGCAGGGTGTTTCAGTGCTTTAGCACACTACAATCTGTTATTCAGGGCTGCAGGATGAATAAAAGAAAATCCCTACCTGAGAATCATCTGTGAGTTTTGAAACCATGATTGGTCCTAAGAAAAATGTCTTTCCTCTAGTCCCTTTTGCACTGAGGGAAAGAAAAGTGACTTGGGAAAAAGAGCAGATTGTGGAGGCAACCTTCAGCAGTCACATTACACTGGACCAATCTGTGATGGTAACAGCAACTACAGTCTTGTAGAGTCACTACATAACTCTAAATATTTGTGTTTTGTGGTGAATATTTCCCAAGTGGAAAAGACAATGACCATAGTGAATGTTGCTTAGATACCCTTCCCTAAGCTTAGAGAACAGATCTAAGCAAGGTTTAGGCATCTCCTAAGGGAATTCTAGGGCAGGGTGTGCTTACAGGGCTTTTGGCAATGGAAGTTGTGTGTTGTCCAAGGGATAAAGAGGGGGCTTCTCACTTCTGAGGTGCTCTCCATAGGCTTGAACTCCAATGACAAAATGGCTAAAGCTACCCAGGTCCCCCACCATACTGGGGAAGTCTCAAAGTCAGAAAGGAAATCCTCTTGGGTCTCATTGCATCAGTCCTTTAAACAAGAAATAAAGATAGGTACATGATGAAAATAAGTTTATAAAAAAATATGGTGCAAATTTAAGATTAAAAAAATATGTGGTCCTTGTTCTTAAAGAATTCCATTCTTTGCATGTCCAATGAATTATTCCTTTGACAACTTCTTCTTTACAAGATAATAATGCTTTTTCCTATCCTGTAGGGACCATTCTCATTCCTACCTGAGGCACGTAGACAGTAGCAACTTGGCAGAACATATGTAGAGAGAAATGGTTCACTTATCTCCAAATTTATGTTAAAAGATACTTGCTTCTGATTGATTTATTTAGGTTTCTTTATTTTAAGAAAAAAATGGAAATACACAATAATTGACACAGTAAACAAGACAATATAGGCCAAGTCTATTGATACTACAAGCAATGTGCTCCTGTTCTTGACCATCATTATACAAGAGGATTCTAATGACATTGTGAAATGACTCCTGAAAGAAATTCAACTTGATTGACCTAATAGTATTTCTTTATACTGATTATGAGTCTGTATGTAGACATTATTCACTGCAGAAATCAGTCTTCTTAAAAGCAAAATAAATATAATAGAGACATGCTGGCAATCTCCTTAAAATAAGCAAATAAGCAGTATTGGTTTGTGTCTTGACAGACAAAGGTGGTAATTGTTTTCCTGTTATAATTACAGTTTTTTAGTAAATTTATCTCAATATCATGGGGAAAAGCTACCCTGGTTTAAATGAATATAGCTAAACTCATTCTTATTCTTTATATAAACTTAAGTTGGATTCATACATATTCAAATGTGTATGAATGCATTTATTACTTCAGCTTAAAGCAGGAAATTATTAGTGGCCAAAATCAAAGTAAGCAAGAGTTAAATTAGTGTAAAATGTTCCTGATTAGGGATGTGCTTCAATTAAATTTTATGACAGAAAGTAATCTCAATTAAGCAAATGCAGCTTTTTTCCAATGCTCTAAAGGTCTATAGAGATACTATAGTAAATCAATATTTTCTGAATTATTATTATATATTATAATTTGCATGAAAAAAACAGCTCTGTAGAGTGTCATGCACAATTGGGATGGTTTAACGATGTCATCTTTGCATAGAGAAAAGAAATATATTGTAACAGTGGGCTTGGTTTCTTCTTTTCCTGATTATGCCAGCAAGGCTAAGGTAAGGATTGCTGGCAGCTGTACTTATGAAATTCCCTGTGAGTGTGTGTGTAGTACAAATAACAATTGAGCAAATCCCAGCTTGCAGACTTCAGCCATTTTGTTGTCACAGCCTACACTCTGGTCTTCCTCACTTGGGCACCTGACTTGCACCTGCATTTAAGAGCCCGTGGAAGCAGCCTTCCCAAAAGAGGCACCGAAACTTTTCGCGCAGGCACCAGAGTCATGTGAATTTGAGAGCCTCCAGTCCTCCTAACCTGCCAGTCCCCCTAAACTCAGCCAGGTGGGCTGCTCAGTCCTGGCCTCTCTCCTGGAGCTGTTTCTGGGGTGCGAGCACTTCCTTCAGAGTGCTGCTGCCCTGCCTGACTAACGCTGGGGTACGAGTCAGACACCTGGGGTAGGGGAGGATGGCAAAGGGCAGCTCCCAGCAATGCCTGCTGCAACTTTCACACTTTGTCTCCAAGCTGCCTCTTGAAGAGTTTACTGTTGCTCCTCACCCGGACATTCCTTAATCAAAAAGACTTGTCCTAGAGTAAAGGTATTTGTTTCTTCCTGGCTCAGATGGAAACACTACCAAAAAAACAAGGATCCCAGGTGGACCTCAGTTTATCTCAGATGTGCTACAAGCGCTCTTGAGTTTTCAAAGTGCACTGGGGGGAAATTTCAGGGTCCAATTCAGGTCATGGCTTGAAGTAAAAGAGATTTTTATTAATAATCATTACATCTATACATTTGTGGATGTTACCAGTGAAGGCAATAAGAAAAACAACTAGAAACTTATAAAAAGAAGCATTTTATTCCTGCCCTTGCCACCACATGTTCTGGAAAGGAGCTATATTGGCTCTTTTTTAGCTAGTAATGTCTAATGCAGGAAGACAGGAATAAGCAGAGTAGAAAGCACCTGTCAGCTCTATTTCCCACTCTCCTTGATTAGCATGAAACATTAATAGGGCTCTCAGAAATTCTGGTCTGAAATGGGCTTTGCTTGAAAACGTGTCTGCCTTTACTGCACAAAAGCTGCTGTCATTAAAAAAGGGCAGATAACGAAAGAAGACTCTTTCTTGAAATTTATACCATTTTTTCGTACAATGACAAATTATTTTAATAATAGGAATCGCACACTCTGCCATTTGTATAATGTTTCCCATAAAATTCTCCCATTAAATTTGCTCCTCTACTTGACTCATATCTTTTTAAAAAAATGACACACACAAAATGATACATCACGCATTCTTACAAAGAATTGGAAGTGAACATACTGTAATGGGTTAACATACGTTTTAATAAAATTTTCATTGTTGCACATTTCACTTTTCGGTACTGAGAGCCAGGGCTGTACCAGTAACCCCAGGCAATGCCTAAGGATAAAACAAATCATACGGTAGTGAACTATTTTCACCTATTTATCCTTCTACTGAAAATATATTCATAAATACAAAATGAAGCTAAGATACGTAGCCAGTAACATTACACATAACAAAGATATTCCCTAGTATTTTTATTCTATTATTTTTTAATAATGTACCTTCTGCATTACTGAGATACTTCAGCTTCTGTTTTTATTCCTTACATATCTTGTAAGGCACCAAACCATTTTAATTTTTGTCTCCCCAAAGTGGGCAGTAACAAATATTTTAATCTATAGAATCAAATTTAATCTGATTGCACAACCTATTACAGAACATGCACTACGAGTCAAAAATGTACACAGGTCTATTTATCTAGCAAGTGGAGTTTTCTGAAAAAGAAACTTTTGATTTGTGGCATATGTAGGTTTATTTGCATGTAGACAGACAATCTGCCTTAAAATATCTGTGTCATCAAAAACGTTCCTGTACACATCAGCATATTAACTGCATGCTAGATGGGGTTATCTCAGAGAATAAATACTGAAATAAAAAAAAAAAAGATTTGCCCTGAATATTCATTTTACTATAGAGGCATTGTACAAATTAAAAATAATAGGTTTTGTTTTTTCATTAGTGCATAAGAATTCTGGAATAATAATTACATTTTATTGACACAAATTAAAATGATGTGGTGACAATAAATAAAGCTAATTCAAGTTGCACCTCAGATCTAGTTTTTGTGATTGTTTATCTTGTTGCCTAGGATCAGATATTTAAAGGCGAAATCAAAAACACAGATGTTGTAAATAAAAAAGAAGCTGATGTAATTACTCTTTATTTGATAATGCACATTTAAGATTTCAAATTTTAAAATATCCAGATCTTCTTCTCCCCTTGTTGTCTCCCTTCTCTTCCCAAGTCTGATTTCACAGAAAAGATGTTTCAGATTGTCTCCTAATATGTTTCTAAAAACCATGTGTCTTCTATAAGAATGGTTATACAGAATGAAATGCAAGTATATTTATTCAACAAAGCATCATAAGAAAGAAAAACAAAGTGAGTTTAGAGACATCTTGTAAGACTTAAAATATTTGCTTCTAATAGCAAGAAATCTTTCTGATTATACATATCACAGGTAAATATATAATGAAAAAAACTTAGAGTACTTATAATTTCACACTGATTAATTTTTTCTTTATGTATTAAAATTATACATAAAGGATTTTCTACTCTTTTTTCCTCATTTTATTTTATAAATGCATAACTTCTCATAGAAAGCAGAAATGAGGATAAAATTATTTAGGCATTTTACCACTCTGCTTACATATGAACAATGCTGGTGAGGAACTTGCTGCTCTTCATTGGCTCAGCTAGCATTACTAGAATTTACATTTCTACATTTTTTGATGCATCCCAATAGTCCAACCCAGAAAGAGAGAAGATGAGTTGAAGAGAATTCTAAAAAAATTTGCATGAAACAGTCAGTAACAACACACGAAAAATGGCAAAGGAGAATTCTGATGTGTGTGCATGTGTTGCTTGCTTTCTCTCTCTCTCCCTCCGTCTCTCTTTTTCTTTCTACTTCATGTAAATCCTTCCTAATCTAATACCAACCAATAAGTCTATAAGAAACAAAATTCAACTCCAAAACTGTTACTTTATACAAGAGAATACAAGGTACAATGCGTATTTGCTAGCTACGGTGCATTTTCTGGTAAAAAATGCTGTGCAGTCTGCCGGCTTGTCAATCTTTAATAGAAACTCATCAATTATTTGTGGGCAGGAGATTGAAGCGGCTAATAGCTCAAATATATTCCTCTATTTCATTGCATCAGTAGCTCTAAATTAATGCCTGTATTTTCCCCCACTAAAATAAGTTAAAATAAATAAATAAATGAAGATGTAAAAATGTATATGCATCATTTGAATAAACATTTAAGCACCACAGCACTGGGTATTACCTCTGAAATAGGAACACAAGCCACAGAGCTTTTATTGTTGAATGCAAATTCATTAGAATGCAGAACAAAATATAATTTACTTGCAGTCTGACTAATCTATTTAAAAATAATTTTTCAATAGCAAAACTACCAATAGATTTGCCAAATATATCAAAGCACTGAAGTGTTTTCTCTTAAAAAAAAAACACCCTACCTACTTTGGCTTTTCACTTGAGTGACATCATGCCTTGAACCTGAACTATGTTTATATATCTCTATATCTATCTCTCTCTCTCCCTCTCTCTCTCCAAGAAGCTTGTAGGTGGGACATAGGAGATTCCTCATAAAACAAAGTCTACTCATTTCACCTAATTAAAAATGAAACTTCTCTGACATTAATAGGCAGTAAAGCAAATTTATAGGCAGACACAGAACATTTCAGTCAAAAAAGTTAGCCTACAACTTGATAGAAGGCAGGTTTTGCCAATCACATGCCATGAATCTACCCCCCCTGACCCCAGCCTTCTCTCAGATAGCGGATACTGGCATTCTTTGCACATCAGAAATGCGCCAGCAGAGACCATTCATGAGGGAAATAGGAAAGCAAGTCACATTTGAGCAGACAACAAATGCTCCGAAACCTTGACCCACTGCATGCAACAGTGAGTGAGCCGCAAACCCAGCACCCAGCAACATTAGGATGAACAGCAGCTGCAGCTTTCCTGACCTAGGACCCGGTCCTGCTAACGAATCCTCTGTTCCTTGCACACAGCTGCTATTCAAAAAATACAAGGAGCTTTGCATTATCATTTTTAAGCTAGTAACCATAGAACAGCACAGAATAGATGACACACTTACTGTAATGTCCCATGAAGCAAAGTTCCCATCTAGAGAGAGAGGCACTCTTATTCCACTCCCTGCAAAAGGGTTAACCATTATGAAGAAACATTATGCCAGACATTAGCAGACAGCCTATTAGATATTACATTTTTCCATACATGATAAATCCTGAG